>NW_028262336.1:108732500-114645000 GCF_047370975.1 Nipponia nippon
TTTCTGCCGGCTCCCCAGGGTCACCCCATCCCTTGGGCAGAGGCTGGCTCCTGGCCCCGACGGCACTAAGCAGCCGGAGCCAGCCGGGGAGTGAATGCCTGTCCCCGGTCCTGGAGCGCTTGGCACGGCTTTGGGGATTCTGCAGCCCCCCCGGTGCTGGGGACCCCTGCTCCGGTCACAAGAGCCGGGCAGGGGGGACCTTCCCTACAGACGTGTAAACTGAAGCAGCTCCAACGTTGCACCTTCAGTCAAGCTCCACAGGCAGCATTCAGCTCCTGGGCTCTGGGGGAGAAGGAATGTATTTATCATCATTATTGATATCAGTATTTCTGGTGAGATTGGCATGGAAGGTGGTAATTTACACCTCAATATTTACATCACTGGCTGAGAGATTTGCTTCAGCTTTCTGCTCCACCAGTCATCATAACGAGCAGGTTCTGAACAGTTATTGTCATGGTTATTAATGCTACTTATGATGATAAACACTGCTATTAATATCCTGCCAGTGTCAAGCCAACATTTAGCCACCTAATAGCAGGTGTTCACCTTAAATACTGGTATCTAAAAGGATTTTCACCTGGGTTAGGCAACCAACCAGGGCAGAGCTGAGGACAAAGCCAGGCACCCCAGAGCCTGTCTTTCCCATAGCCCTGTTGCCCCCGGGGCTGTCCTGGTGGAGAGCCTCCTGCCTCTGATCTGTTCTCTTATCCAGAAGCACCAATGATTTTATTTCCTTTGCAAATGCCAAATTCAGCAGGTCCTTTGAGGCCCTGTTGCGCTTTTGGGACCAAATTGCAGCCCACTTGGACTAGCTCCATCTCACAACAGAGCATCCTCCCATTTTTGGAGGTTTTCTGCATTTTGGAGGACAAAGACATGACCGTTACATTTGCACATAGTGCTATTCAAAGCAAAAGCTCTGTGTTAGGAATACAATAGCCCAGGCAGGACGGCAGCAATCTCTGTTGTTGTTTATTCAACAAAGGGACCTCAGGAAACATCGTGAGCGCAGCCAGCGGGCCGTGGCATGTGTGACGTGCCATGCAAGGCCCCTGCGTGCTGATGTGAACCTGTGGGTTTCTGTAAGCACATAGGAGAGCACAAAGCATGGACCACCTATTGTGCTAGGTGCTGTACAAACAGAGGACAGGTCTCCCTCCCCTCGGAGGTCAACAAATAGAAGAGTTCAGAGGTGGATCCAGGCAGTTGGGACAGGAAAGGTGCAAGGGGCCATGAGGCAGCAGTAGGGGAGGGATGCAGGATCCACCAGGATCAGTGTGTTACATGAGTCAGGAAAAGAAAGCTCTGGAGGCAGACATGGTACTGGTGGTGTATTTTTGGAAGCTTCTCAGGGCTCACGAGCAGCCAGAGACACAACACGGAGATATCGCTTGAAATGCAGTCAGGGATAAAGGACACCAGCACCTTGGGCAAGTCAAGGAGAGAGAACATCCAACCTGCCTGCTCTGGCCAGCTTGCACTGTGAGCTCTGAAGACCTGCCACCTGGAACATCTCCCAGGGACTTACAAGGTGGCAAGTGGTCTCTGCAGGCTGACACATGGCCCCACAAATACACCCGTACCAAGCAGAGGAGGGATTCCCAAAGGCAGAGAGCACCTCCCAGGGAGCCTTCAGAGGGGTCTGATCTCAGCCATGGCACTTATATGCAATGTGCCCAGATGGGGCACTGGATGCTGACACCAACCCATGGGACAACCTACAGCTGGACTGGCAATGCAATACCACCCAGAGATAACGTGGCCAAAAAAGAAGTCCATGAAGTCACTGGTGGAGAGGGCTTACCAGCTGTTCTGAGTTACTCTGGACTAGTTAATATGAATGAAGAAATAAACGTACTTCTCCTTGAAGAAAATGCCTTGGGCCATGTCCTCAGACAGAGAAGGTATTCATATCACCTGCTCACTCCTTGATGCTCAAATCTCAGTGAAGCTGTTGCTGTAACGCAGCAGGTGAGGAAAGCTCACAGCTGGCAGCTTGAACACTGAGACTGCTGTGTCTTTAGTAGCACTTGGACAGTTAAAAGCTTGCTCACAAATGGGAACTTCTGCCAGCCAGAATGTGCTTTAAGGGCATCTTTTCACCGAGAGCTAAGACATTTTTCTTCTCCCTCCCTGCAGCGGCACTGATTGCAGATTTAGAGAAGGAGCTGGCCAAAGGGATCTTCAAATCTCAGTGGAAGTGTGGCATATCCACCTGGAAGTATTACATGCACACAAACACCACCCTGCTTTTCAGTCTGCTCAGATCATAGATGAGCAATCCAAAAGCACTTTTTAGGATCAGCTGCTGACTTCAATTCCACACACTTGTGATGCTACTGTGTGAACAGAGTTTTTGGCTGGAGTCAGCATCTCCCAGGGGAGATGCTCATTTCACAGCCCTGAAGATTCTTCCTCTGGATCTCTTTCTAGTCTGCCTTGCAGTGCTGAATAGGCTTACACCAGTTATGAAATTGGTTCACCCTGCTTGGAATATGCTGTTGTGGTTTAACCCCAGCCAGCAACTAAGTCCCACACAGCCCCTCACTCACTCCACCCCGGTGGGATGGGGGAGAGAACTGGAAGAGTAAAAGTGAGAAAACTCGTGGGTTGAGATGAAGACAGTTTAATAGGTAAAGCAAAAGCTGCGCACACAAACAAAGCAAAACAAGGAATTCGTTCACTACTTCCCATCGGCAGGCAGGTGTTCAGCCATCCCCAGGAAAGCAGGGCTCCATCAGGTGTAATGGTTACTTGGGAAGACAAAACACAGTACCTCTGAATGTCCCCTCTTCCTTCTTCTTCCCCCAGATTTATATGCTGAGCATGACGTCATGTGGTATGGAACATCCCTTTGGTCAGCTGGAGTAAGCTGTCCCAGCTGTGTCCCTTCCCAATTTCTTGTGCACCCCCAGCACACTCGCTGGTGGGGTGGGGTGAGGAGCAGAAAAGGCCTTGACTCTGTGTAAGCACTGCTCAGCAATAATGAAAACATCCCTGTGTTATCCACACTGTTCTCAGCACAAATCCAAAACACAGCCCCATACTAGCTATTATGAAGAAAATTAACTCTACCCCAGCCAAAACCAGCATGTTCTCCACCTTTTTCCATACCATTTACATCATGATCAGGTCCCATACTATCCAATACAACTTCATTAACCACCAGCCCCCTTCCCATCCTTTGATACAATATACAGATATAATTCCCTCAGTCTATGGACCACCACTGTGAAAAGTCTTTAAAATGTCCATAAATGTCCATGAAATGTCCATTGAGTTAATTTAGTCCATGACTTTGGGCTCCATCTGTGATGGTGGTCACTCAGGACTGGAGAGGTGGTGTGTTGCGTGGAGTTATTGGGCACCAAAGCCAGCTCAGGTTGGGTCACTGCTGCACTTGCGCTGCTTCTTGTAAGGCTTCTCCGCCATTGGTTCAGGTGGTTCCTGCCATAGTGATGCCTATAACATGCAACTCAAATCCCGGGTTACAACAATTTAAATGTATTTCCATTACAATCTCCACCCCAGTCCCTTTGGACTAGACCATCGAGTTTAACATTGCAATGAACTCCTCCCCTTGCCCCTGCTCTGACTTGAACTTATCCACAGACTGCAGTCCCTTAGGGGAGTACCTGCTCCAAGTGGAGCCTTATCTATGAGCCACAGTCTCTCCAGGAGTATACCTGCTGTGGCATAGACTTATCCACAGCCATGGTCACTTTGAGGTGCACCTGCTCCAGTGTGGCCTTACCCACAGCCGCAGTCCCTTCAGAAGTAAACCTGCTCCAACATGGCCTTACCCATGGCTGCAGTCCCTCCAGGAGCGTACCTGCTCTGTCGTGGGCTTATCCATGGCCACATGCTTTGAGGTGATGCATGACCTCATGTACAGCCACTGATGTTTAAAGGTGTACCACCTGCAACATGGACTTATCCACAGCCACAGATGCTTCAAGGTGTACCTTTTCCAGCTTGGACTTATCCTTGGGCCACAATCCCTTCAGAGGTATACCTGCTGCAGCACAGACATAACCACGGCTACAGACGCTTCAAGATGCACCTGCCCTGATGTAGACTTATTCACGGCCACTGACTCTTTGGAGTGTCCTTCTCCCATGTGGACTCGTCCACAGGTCACAGTCCCTTTGACTTGAGGTCACACTGGAGTTCCAGCCTGTCCAGTACAGCAGCATTGAAACAGCAGCGATGCCCTGGCCATCTGCCAGCCCATGCACATGGCCATTGCTGTTATCAAAATGTTCCCAGGCACAGCACAGTAAGATGATAAGCAGTACAGCAAGCAGCAAAGCAAAAAGCAGTCACTAACAAGCACTAGACTCTAATATACAGTAAGGCAAGCAAGCCCCATGGCAAGCACAGAAGCATGCCAATGAATAGCTAAACAGCAATAACAGCTATAAATTCAATCTAGCGCATTCCAATCAAACCTGTTGTTATCTTGAACCCTTCAAGCCCCATGTTGGGCGCCAAAAAGGACTGTTGTGGTTTAATCCCAGCCAGCAACTAAGCACCACACAGCCCCTCACTCACTCCCCCCCAGTGGGATGGGGGAGAGAATCAGAAGAGTAAAAGTAAGTACTGCTCAGCATATGCTCAGTCCCCTCCTTCGCAGCCAGCTGAAGACATTTCCACTCCACACCCTGTCCCAGCTGTTTTTCATTGCCCACTGCCTCTGATTTCCTTAACCAAGTTTCTTATGTGCAGCTGCATAAATGCAAGGGTTAGTTTACTGAGCAGGGAATCCCCAGGGGTTCCCCTGCCTTGCTCCTGCTATTAAGAGTGCATTCAACTACGCTGGAGCTGGTCTCTCTAGACTGCCTATGTTGCAATGGTTTTCAGGGCCTGATTCAGCTGGCCTGGCTGAGACGTCCTGGAGCAGGAGACAACTCCTGCCATCCAGTGCTTGTTCCTCTGCTCTGCCTTTGGGCAGGGGGATCTGGCCAAGTAGCTGCGGTACATCTTCAGTGCAGGTCCTGCAGCTAGTGGGAGGATTTCCATCCTGTTATTGCTGTGAGGGAGCTTCATGTGAGTGGTTCGGACAGATCACTGCAGGTCATCTCGGGTAACTGGAGATGGAGCGGGACTGTGGGATGTAGCATCTCAAGCCAACGCAAGCACAGAGGAGAAGAGCCAAACGCATCGCAGGCAAGGTCTTGGGCAATGTGAGACAGGTTTGGTGCACTGCCGAGGAGCTCACACACTTCACAGCATATGAAGGATTCTCCTTCTGTGCCCTGTGCTTTCAAAGGTTCTTTTTTAAGTGCCTCCCAACACAGATTAAACAATTACTTCCCTCCCAGATAGGTGGAGGCTGCCCCTGTGCTGGTGGATTTTGCTGTGCTGTGGCTGTGCTTAGCAGCTCAGGAGGGGACTTCTACCTGTCCCCACTGCTTCTGAACACCTTCTTGACAAGTCAGCAGTAAAGGAAACACTCTCATATTTTAGTTGGCTATTTGGGGTTTGGTTCTTTGTCATTTTATCTTCCTTTGAGAGATTCAAGCTGAGTCCTGGGTCAGTCCCTGTGGTCTCTATCAGGCTGGCTCAGCAGCTCTGTGATCCCCCTTAAAGCCCAGATCTGCAGTGACATTGCAAAAGCAGCAAATTCCTCTGCCAAATTAATGCTCTGAGATCAGCTGGCACTTACCATTGAGCACATGGCTCTTCAAAAAAGGTGGGGTTTGAGTGCTTGGTGTAAGGAGACTTTATTAGTCTCAAGTTTATGTTGCCACAGCCATCAAGGAAACTCTAGCAAGTTTATTTTGTAAAGCAGGACAATGTTGCTGTGTTGCTGGTTTGGTCTGTGAAAGCATTTTCTGTTTGCAGAGGGAGAAGATGAGGCTTGGAGATACCAAGCCTGTGGTGGCTCATCTTGGATGAGCAATTTCCAGGAATGATTTACATTGGTAAATGAAGTGGCTCATGAGACCCTGGAATAATTCAGCCCTGAGTCACAAGGTTAGGAAAATGACTCTGTAATCTCTAAGTCATCAGTGTGATTCTTCTGTGGCTTTAGAGAGCTTCCCTGCTACCCAGGGAAGGATGGCTGAGTCAAAACCAGGGACATGGTCACAGCTCTACTCAGCAAGAAGTCATGTATCAACTGGGCAATACAAGCTGCTGCCCAGCAGTCTGAGGTCTTGATCCTGCAGACCCACCTGCCTTCTCCAGCTTCCACACTTTCATGCTTTTGTGAGACAGGGGCAGTTTGATGGTTTAAAAACACAAGCTTCCTCACCCCCAAATATCATCTCTGCAGATTGTAACTACACCGGCAGGAGAGCAATGCTGCCCAGGGCACATGGCAAATCCCCGTGGTGTTGACAGCATCTCACAGATCACCCAACTCAGATCTGTGTATGTTTGAATATCCTCAGTGACCTCAAGTTGTGTGTCAGAGTAGCTCATTGTTTCATTTGAAATGGTGTCCCGATGCATGAGGCCATTACTTGTACCTCTGCCTCTCCAGAGGACCAAAGGGGTGATGAGCTTTGGACGACTGAGTTGCTTTAGCAATCCAAATAAAAACGAAGGTTGGGACCTCATTCGCATGAAGCGGATCCAGCTCTAGTTACCATGACACCATGACAATCAACTTGTTTACTGCTTCAAGGTACAGTCTAAACATTCTTGGCATGTCATTTGCATAGCAATATCCAGAATGCTTTGTGTCACTCTACTGTATTCGGGCTCTGCAAACACATTGAAAGGTTTCTTTACATGTATGCTTAACTAAATAAAAAGAAAGAAAGAGAAAGGAGAAGAGAGCTTCACTTTTGGTAGCACGTTTCGTACAAAGCGTAACCTAAACTGTGCAAGATTAAACATAAGAGCTGGATATATGTCCCCCATATGTTCTGGAGAAACGGGGAGGGGGGTAGGTATCAAACAGAGGGTGGAAAACAACCTAAGAAAATCTAGGGCTCGTTCTGGCAGAGTATTTAAGTATGTGCTTAAGTTTAAACAGGTGATTGACTGAAATACAGGAAAGAAAAATAAAAAGACATGGAAAAGTAAGAAAAGATAGGTTAGTAGAAGAAGAAGGAACAGTCACAGCGGGGATTCATCTCGGCTCCGTGAGCTGGCAGCGCTGCAGAAGGGCCAGGACGGGTGTGCAGGGTGAAGGCGGTGTTGGCTGGGAGGAGCTGGTGGGTCGGGGGGTTGCATGGAGAGCTGTGCCGGGACACAATGTACAGGGAAGCCAGCGTTGGCGGTGAGTGATGCACCCGGGTATCAGCTGGTATAAATTGATGTGGGTCGTCTGCACTGAATGAAGCTCTGATTGTTCACCATTGCTGGCAAGCTGAGTGTTGTCTTCAACAGTTGTGCAGGCAGGGCTGGGAGTGAAACAGAGCCCCAGAAGGCCTCTGGAAGGATGGGGCCTAGGGAGAAGACAGAAACCGGGGGAAGAATTTTGGATGATGGGAGAAGATGGACGAGAGCATGCAAAGCCGGAGCTGGGGTCAGCCAGGGAAGTGGGGATGTCACCCATCAGTGCGAGGGGGGCTGGAAGCCCTGGAGGTGATGCTAAGCAGATGTGCAGGAGCAGAGCAGGCTTTTGGGGGTGCTGGAGCAACTGGGATCTGGGTCGGGAGATGTTAAATCATCTCTGAATGGGGCCAGGGTAGGATTCAGACAGGCCACAGACCCTGTTAGGACCATTTCACTGCAGTCACAGGCACCTAGGTAGAAGGTGTGAGGTCCAGGAGGTTTCGCAATGGCAAACTCTCCAGCTGCCTTGTCTCCCCTCCGTGCCCATAGCACAGCTGGGCTGGGGGCTGCTCGTGCTTGAGAGAGCATCTTGATGCCCAGGAACTAAGGACAGGGGTTTCTCACACCATCAACTTTCACTTACCTACCCCCTAGTACAGTGTGGTGTCCTCCCAGCTCAGGCATTTTCTTAATTCAGATTTGCCATGGTAGCATGGAAGATAAATATCTTTTGTGGATTCTGTGAACCTCTGAGACTCTGGTCGACGTTACGGTAAGGCATGTTAACATTTTTGTGTCTGCTATAACAAGTGATTCTGCAATCCCATATACTGCTCATAGCTGAGACCATGAGAGTAGACTCAGGAGACAATTCACATCAGATGTGGACAGCTTGCTCAGCAGGACAGCCTTTACAGATCAGGCATCTCTGTGGCTACCTCCAGGCTCTAGCATTACCTTCAGATCAGCATATGTCAAGCAGGCAGGCAGCAATTCATGGCAAGCATGAGCTGGAAAGCCACCTCTCCAATAAAATAGGAATATCTGATGTAGGATTATTTTTCTTTCTGAGCTTTAAGTAGTGAGAAGACTTTCAGGTACAGAATTTCATCCTGTCTCCTGCCTCAGAACTCAGCACAGTGGTCAGAGCATTTTTGGCACTGACACCTAAAATAATGAACAGCACAAATTCCTCTGAAGCAGATGTGGACAAAACACTGATCCATTACTGCTGAGGGGGACTGGTGCCTTGTCTCCCTCCCCTCCAAGCAGGGAAACGTGCAAACCATAGAAGAATTACAGCTAAGATAAGATTCAAAGAAGGCCAGTGAGCTGTGCTGTGATAGCACATTATCAACTAAACAAACAAACAAACAAACAAATAACCAAAAGGAGAGTTATTAATAGAGTTATAAAAGACAAAAACGATGTGGCTCACAAATCCATTTGTTCCAAGCCAAATTTATAACATGATTATTTTAGCTGATAAACTAGAACAAGCAAAAAACAGTGGCGAACACCAAGGGTGAAATATCTATTCAGTGAGGTATCTACCCTCTTTAGATGCTGCCCACAGTTTTTCACATGGCTTTTCAGACTCTTCACTGAAAAAACTCCTCACTTGTGTATGTAACGTCCATAATAAGCCTTGGTGGCTTTTGCAGCATTGAGAATTGAATACCTGCAGGCACCAGCACAGAATCCAATCTGAATGTTGCTCTGTAGCAAAACAGCACAATCAGATGGTGTGCTGTGTCCCCCTTCAAGCCAGGCAGGCTTTTGTGAACTTGGAGTGGAGCAAGTCAGCAAAATGACAGTTAACTGCTCCAGCACAATCTTGGAACCAGCCTGGACACCCTTACCAGATCAGACGTGTGCCCATCATCTTCTGCATCCTCACCATCCCAGTTGTCACTCCTATTAGCAACCATTGCAGGTGATGAGCCCTTCTGACACTACCTCCCGCTGTACAGTCATCAAGATGTGGACACCAGTAAAAAGACAGTGCTGGTCTGAAAGAGTCTGGTCTGGTGTGAAGGTCAGAGAGCAGACTGAATGAGGCGGCTCCCAGGTATGTATTTTTGCCACTCTTCAGGTCACAGCCTCTCTGCCTAATTCAGTCCCTGTACTTCCCCTGCACCACCTGGCTTGCGGAGATGTTTTCTCCCCAGTTATTGATTCCAGTGGATTTCCTCTGGGTTTATATCATGCTAAGTGCAAAATGACTTTAAAAAAACCCCAAACAATTCACAAACATACATTTTACCGTACTATACTCTCTGCCTAATTCTTCGGCTCTGCCTTGCTCCCTATAAACCACTCACACACCCATATGCATGTCCTGCAGATCTGTATGGGTCACCTGGTATTCTTTGGTATTTACCTGAGCATTGACTGGGAAGGGGCTTCTTAAATAAAAGCAAGTGTGAGCCAAGACACTGCACAGTTTTGTAGCCTACCTAGGCCAGGGTCAGTCAAGTAGAGGCAGTTACGCCTTTGCACAAGGTATTTAAATCTTTTTAAATCAAGCTACATCCAGATATATTTGCACCGGCAGTCACTGCTACCACGTGTTCTCTCCAGCAATCTGGTTGTATCTGCCTGTACTCCTTGTGCGTCAGGTGTCAATTCTCCTGTCAAGAACCATCTCATGTGCCTGGATGTGTGCCTAATGCTATTTTAGATGTGCTAGGGTATCTGACATCCTCACCAGCCTGGCAGAAAGGACCTACCTGCAGCAGACCCAGGTCTTTCTGGAGCAGCAACTGGGGACCGATCCAGACCAGATACTCCCACCCAAGATCAAAAATATTAGTACACAGGTATGTTTAAGCATGGGAGCCACTACCCATCTGGCAGAAAAGTGCCTAAAATAATGTATCTATAGCCTGTGACTGATGCTAATACTTTTAATAATTGGAAAGCTGAGGCTGAGGAAGAGAATAGACACAGGCTTGACAGGAGCAACTGTCTCCAAGGCACGTTTTGGGTCCATCCTGAGATTCTTTGATGTGTTTTTCCAATTTGGTCTGTATAGACTGGTAATAAACATGTGATGAAAATCTACTCTTTTCCATGTGTCCTTTGTTGGGAACAAGCCTAACAGAAAATGTCAAGAGGGAAAAGGGAAATTTAAGAAAGTTGCAGCAGAATAAGAAAGGGGATATAGCAAACTTAATGAAGATTTTTTTTTTCCTGTTTGTGATCACTGTTACTACTTCTTTTATGGTTTTTTGGTTTTGTTTTTCTTTTTTTTTTTTTTTTTAAATTATATATACTAGAGTATATATGGGTTATATAGTATATAGAGTATATAGGGTACTTCCAGAGCAGTTAGCTGCCCAGGACCAGCAGTCACTCCTGTCTAGCTACAGCCACATTAAGCAATCGGCCCAGCCATTTGCTGTCATCATCAGTGTCAGTATCCTAGGAGATCTCCTGATCTTGCTTAATTACATCCTGATAAATGAGTACTTTGTGTTCATAGCAAAAACACTTTCAAAATTAATGTAATTGAGAGATAGCTACTGTTGATGTACATGTCTTCAAATTATTAGGAATATCATAAAAAACCATTTTATTTAGAGTCTTTAGTTAACACCCACCTATATTTTAAAGTAATTGCATTCACAGACAAAATGATATCGTCATTATAGAATCAAATGTCATAGCTTCTCTCAGGAACTTAAGGATTAAAAATGAAGCCTTGTTATCCCAGTAAACTCATAGGTAAGATTCATTCCAAGTAAACAAGGGTGAAAGAAACAACCAGCTACACCTGATGTAATGCTGTTTCAAAGCAGAAACAGCCCGTTTACTCCAAACACTACTCCAGAGCCATGGGCCCAGCTCAGAGTTGACACTGTGTAAATACGTTAACTGCATGTAAACTGAATTATGAAATTCCTGGGTTAATAATATTAGTTTTGAGGTTAAAAGCAACAACCCTTAAAATACCAATAGATGCTTTCAACCATAAATCTGTTTGATGCAGCATTTGTGTGGAATGAAGTGAGGTCTAGGGATAAAAATCAAAATCACAGAAATATAAAAGCCAAACAATGCAAATTAATATTATTATAGCTGTAAGTACACAGGTACTTAGTGTTGAAAAGCTTCTTCATTCCAATCCTTTGTTTTTTTCCAGGCATGCATCATTTCTCACGTTCACATTTTGTGCCTGGACTGGTAAAAGCAGAGTGGCTGCATGTGTGATGGGATGGGGTGTGGGACGCCAGCATTCAGCAATGCCAAAGGGGAGCACCGAACACCAGCATCATCCTCTGTCCTCCTTCCCCTGCCAGGATAGCCACCTTTGCTCTGGGACACAGACTTTAAAGCCTCAATAGCATCCAAAGAGTCTCCTCTCTGCATGCTAGGGCAGAAATAATTCAACTTCTAGATAGAAATATGGTCCAAAAAGTATACGCTGGAAAATATCCAAACTCTCTTTGTGGATTTGCAAACGTGGTTCTCATCACAATCAGGAGAGACTGGGCATTTTAGATGCTAAAATGCTTAAGTAACTTTCAGAAACCTGCCGTCAAAATGGCTACAGAGAGAAAGTTGAAAACTGGCGTGTTATGACATTCGCTTTAGCAGAGGTGCCCACACTCTTCCCACAGCAAAATTACTTTAATTTGCCCAACCCCAGAGTCCTTGAAAATGACACTCTGAGCATTTGCCATAATGATTTCTCACTAAATTAGAAAAATGCCCAACTAAGGAGGGATTATCTCTGCATGTGGATGTGGCATAATGACTGTCAAGTGCACTGAGAGCCCCACTGGGCTTTGCAAGGTACATCAGGTTTGCAGCAGAGGCCAGCGTGTATCAGAGAATATTAATACTGTCTTGTTGGGGGCATCCATTGTGGTACTCTACTGCTGTTCAGACAAAATTATACCATATGGGGGAATTCTCTTTGCTACTTTACATATATGAGGTACCTTTTAGGGCTGAGGATTAGTCCTAAATTGTCTAGCTGACAAACTCAGTCCATAAAGGACAGAGGCACATGTGTGCACACACTCTCCGTAATGTGTGCACCCACTGGGACAGTGTCACTGCAAGATTCTGCCTCCCAAGATCAAGGCTGCTGTGCCTGCAGTGAGGATGCGCTAGTGAACTTGCATCTGCACACCCAGAAAGTCTCTTAGCTGCTCCCCAGAAGGAGCCCAGCAGCTCCCATCCCACAGGACAAAACGTGTTTGTCCCCCAGGTGCTGGCATGATGCTGCCCAGGTTTCAGGGCGAGTGAGGAGCTGGGTGGGCAGTGCCACTGCCTCATCATCCCTATCACAAGGGGGGAAAACTGTTCCTGGCTGCCTCCACTCAGCCCCAAAACAGGAGCATCAGGAGACACATTTTTTTTTTATATCAGTGCTTATGCCATCAAGGACTAGAGAGATGGTGGGAATGTGCTGGCAGACAAGGATGTCAAGAGTTTCAACACAACTGCCACAGTAGCACTTCAATAGCAGCACTCAAATGCCCAGTGTTGGTGTTCCTCACATCCCACTGCCAGCCAACTGGCTCAGACCCATGCTGCTGAACCGGCACAAGGAGCACTCACACACGCCTCTACAGATGCTCGTTGACTTCAGCGCCAGGGCCCTGTTTAAGAGGATGCCAGACCCCTTGGTAAACCCGCGTTAGGCTGTTTCTGTCTCTCTATGTTGCAATGACTTTTCAAAACAAGTCTGGTAAATGGGGGCAGGAAGGGAGGTGAGGGCCCGAGAGGCTGCAGGGCCCTGGGGGGTCTTCTCTGTTGGAACTGGGCCACTGGGGAAGGACACACAGGAAACATCATGGGGCCAAGCACCAGGAGAGACTGACTGACTCGTGTAGCGAGGTCAGGTTTTCATCCCTTATCTGCCATGTTCATCCCCAACAGCCACGGGAAAAGGAGCCAGAAAGATGCTGCCCGCAGAGTGTCCTAACCACTGGCTTGCCCGGCCATCCCATCTCAGCCGGGTGATATGCGGAGCCAGCAGAGGAGGAAGCAAGGAGGGAGAAGCCAGAGGTCTAAGGGTCACAGGAGACAGTGGGTGAAGGCAGGCCACCAAGGAGAGGAGCAGCCCAAACATTTTGTCCACATGTCCCAAACTTGATGGTGCGGCACCTGCCTAATATCACCAAACCCTTGCCATTTTCCAGCAGGGGGAAACACAAATCAGGACAGTCGCAGCAGGGCATGGGTACTGCCTTGTGCCTGTCCTGCACTGCCACGTCTTCAGGCTCCTGCCTCCCCGCTGCCATCGTCCTGGGATGTCCAGAGAGGTCCACAGTGCGCCGTGGTCTGCAGGGTCGTGCTCTCTGCTCACCCGTGGGATGGAGCTGTAGGAGCCTGTAGGTCTCCCGGCCCCACAGCTATACAAAGAGCTGCAGGGACCTGGGAAGGGCAGAGCGTGACACGTTTGTTTGTGGGCAAGAACTTGAGGCTGTCCCAGCAGTGGCAATTTTACCAGTTCTGCCTTCACCCTCAGTGCCCGGGGATCCCAAACCCACAGCTCCCCACACCGAGCTCAGCCTGTGTGTGAAGCTGGGTGGACCTTCTCCACGGAGATTTCCCGGGAGGAACAACATCTCTGTTCCCGGCTCTTCCCAGTGGCCTCGCATATTTTGGACCTGCTCCGGGATGAAAAACAGGTTCCGTCCCGGTGCGGGGAGGGACCGATGGCAGCCCAGGC
Organism: Nipponia nippon; assembly: GCF_047370975.1. Taxonomy (NCBI): domain Eukaryota; kingdom Metazoa; phylum Chordata; class Aves; order Pelecaniformes; family Threskiornithidae; genus Nipponia; species Nipponia nippon. The sequence continues at coordinate 108,746,425 of NW_028262336.1, forward strand.
ACCCAAGCCCATTCCCCAGGCTGCAGGGCATGAAACCCGCCGGGCCAGGCGGTGCAGCTCCGCGGCCCCGCGGGGAGACCCGAGGCTGCCGGTGCGGGGACGGCGGCTGCAGGCCACCGGGGAGCGCGTCCCGGTGAGCCCGAAGGGAGCGGGCGTCCCTGCACAAAGGGCATTTCCCTGCGCGAACGGAGCGGCGGCGGGAGGGTTTGGCACCCCGGGGGCTGCAGGAGCGGCAGGCTGCTTTTCCGCCGGGGCTCTCCACCGAGAAGCCGCGCGTAAAAACGGGCGCTCCGCTTCCCCGACGGCAAAGCGCTGCCGGGAGGCTGCGAGGCCGGAGCGGGGCTGCCGGAGCCCGGCGGCGGTGCAGGCGGCAGCCCCAGCAGGGCCAGCACCGGCCTCGGTCCCGGCCCCGGCCCCGGCGGGTTAGCGGGAGGCCGGGTCCGTCCTTCCCGGGTAGCGGCGGCGGGCACCTGGAGAGAGGAGCCGACCCCAGCCGCCAGTCGGCTATCTGTATTCACCTATAGCCGTACGTATAGGTGCATGCATATGGTGTATGTCTCTCCCGCAGACTTGCGAATGGGAAGGGAAAGGTGTTCAGCCGAGCCGGACTCCATCCCGACCTTCGGCGTCGCGGGGAGGACCGAGCGAGCCCCCGGGACAGGGGGCAGGGGTCCCCCGCACCCCGTACCTTCAGCGCGGCGCGGAGGAAGGGGGAGTCCCCGCCAGCCGCCTCCGCCGGGGCGGGCGAGTCCCGGTGCCGGGCTACGGCGGAGAGGGACGGAGAGCGACGATGTTCCCGGAGCACGCCCGCGGACCCCGAGCGGCTGCTTTCTACGTGAGAGGAGGGAAATAAACCACCAACGAGCTTTTATTGTTATCATCATCATTATTATCATCGCCATCGTCGTTTCTCTGCACATAAATAAATAAATAAATATCTCCCGGGGAGAGGGAGGGGACGGAACGGTACAACCACAGCGGAGCGCCCGGCAGCGACGAAGTCAAACCAAAACCGAGAACAATTTTGGAAAGAAAAAAAAAAAAAAAAAGAAAAGAAAAAGATAATAACCCAAACAGCCCCCGACCCTCCCCGTCCGCCGGCTTTCGGGCACCCCCGAGTTACCGGAGGGAGCCCCGCGACAGCAGCATCCCTGCGGGCGGCCCGCACCGCCCGCCGCCGCGCAGTATCCGCGCCCGTCCCGGTGCGCGGGGGGGGTCTGCGGTGAGGCTCCCGGGCCCGGGGCTGTGCCTGCGGGGAGACAAGTGAGACAGCACTACTGGGGGACGCCTGGGGTCCTAGGGAGCAGTTTATTTACAACTGGGCGCAGGGACACCCGCCCCCATGGGCCGGGGGTCTAGAAAGGCGAGAAAGTCCTTCGTAAATTACACAGATTATACAAAACGGTATAAAATCCTTCGGCTGCATGTCAGCACCGGAGCAGGCAGGACTCCCCCTCCTGCTCTCGCCACAGTTCCTGGGGAGCCGGGGTGGGCGTCGGAGGGCTAGGGGGTGACTGCGAGGCCTCTGTCGTCCTTCCCCGAGGAGGACGGAGACATGCGCAAGTCCTCGTCGTCTTCCGAGCACTTGGTGGTGGAAAGGGACGAGCATTTGCAGCTGTGGCCGCCCCCCCCTCCCCGGTGGGAGCTGCTTTTGCCTTCTTTCTTGTGCTTGACCCGTCGGTTCTGGAACCAGATCTTCACCTGCTTCTCGGAGAGGTTCAGGTAGGTGGCGATCTCGATTCGCCGCAGCCGGGAGAGGTACATGTTGGAGGCGAACTCCCTCTCCAGCTCCAGGAGCTGCGTGCTGGTGAAGGCGGTGCGCATCCGCTTGCTGCTGGGCAGCTGGCTGGACGTGCTGTCTGCGGAGCGGAGCGCACCGTCAGGGCCAGCCGGGCCCGCAGCCCCCGCACCCGCCGGGCCCCGCTGCGCCCCCCCCGCCGCAACCCTCCCGCCCCGGGAGCCGGCGGCCCGGCAAGCGGCTGCCGGGCTGCAGCCCGAGCTCACGGGGTGCCGGGGCTGCCTCCCCCCCGTTCCCACTGCTTGGGTCGGAGGCTCGGCGGGCAGCAGCAGCGGGGCTTCCCCTGCGCCTCCTTCGGGGCACGGGCAGCGAGAGGTGCCGGGACGCCCGGTGCGGCCTGCGGGCGCAGGGCAGGGACCCCCCGCCCCGTGAGCAGGGTCCTGCCCCCTCCCGCCCCCCCGTCCCGGGATCCCCATCACCTCCCCGCACCGCTAGCATGCAGGCGTGCGCCTCCCGGCCCCCCCCCCCCCACGCGTGCCCCTCTTACCCACGGAGATGCAGTGGAACTGCCGGGGGTCGGGCAGCGGGTAGGCGCCCTGGTAGAGCGCCGGTGCGTGCCCGACGCTGACGGCGGAGACGGAGTGCTGCTGGCGGGCCAGGGGCGAGTGGCAGTACTGGGAGCCGAAGGGGGGGAAGGAGGCCTTGATGAGGGGGATGGCGGGCGGCGGCGGGTGCAGCTGGGAGGCGGTGACACAGAGCGGGCAGACGCAGAGCAGCCCGGCCTTGCCGGCGTGGCAGGCGCCGGCCGGCAGCCCGGGCAGCGGGTGCGAGGGGTGCACGGCGTAGGGGAAGAGCGGCGGCGGCGGGCTGCCCTCGCCCTTCTTCTCGCCCGCCTCCCGCAGCACCAGCGAGTCCACCAGGAAGGAGCGCGGCATGGCCCCGCGCAGCGCCCGCGCAGCGCCCGCGCAGCAGCCGCGCAGCGCCGCTGGCCAGCCCGAGTGGTGCTGAACGGCGCCCGCCCGCCCGCTTTAAATAGCGCCCGCGCCATGTGATGGCGGCGCCGGGGCGCTCAATAGGCTTTCTGTGCCTCTTCTCTTGGCATTCACGCCGCACGCTCCCTCATTATTTCCCTTGTTAACTAAATGAACTGCATAATGTACTCTATTCTTGTCGACCCCACCCACGCCGTAGCAGGCGGCCTCTCCCCTCCTCTCCCTTTGGCGGGGTTATTTTCTCATTCTCTCGCGATTTAATATTCTTTTCTTTCTCTTTATCGCTCTCCTTCGCTTTCAGCCCAGCTTTCAGCCCGCTCCCCCTTGTTTATTTTGCCGGCTGCAGCCGCGGTCTCCGCCGGCGCCAGCTTCCCCTGCCAGCCCCCCGCCGCCTTTCCCACCTGTGGCACCAGGTCGGCCCCCCAGCCCCGCCGGCCTCCCCTCTCTCTCCCCTCGCCGCCGGGCTGCTCCGTCCCTGTCCCCGCGCCCGCCGCCGTCCCCAGCCCCGCGTCTTTGTTCCCAGCCCGGTGCCGGGACCTGCCGCTTGTCGCTGTCGCCGCCGTCGGGCGAGACCCCTGGCCACCGGGATGTGCCGGCCGGTGCTCCACTGGCGGGGACGTCCGCCCGGCCCCCGCGTGGGCGTGAGCGCCTGGGCACGGATAACGGCCACGGAGCGCCACAAGCAGCGCGGGTGCGCCGGTGCGGGTACAGAAACCCCGACAGGCAGACACCGCGCCGTGTCGGCGGCACCCACGGCGAGCGCCTAAGCGGAGGGAGAAGAGGCTCCCGGCGCACTCCGCACCTCGTTACACCCGGTCCCTCTGCCCGGTTTGAGCGGTGACACCCGCCATCCCGCCGCCGCGCACCGGCCCCGGCCCCGCACCCGCCCCGCGCCGGCCCCGCACAACTGCGCCGGGGAGTCCCGGGGGCTGCGGGGACCGGCAGGGAAACGGCTTATTTCTCCCGTACGATGGGAATCAGCGTTAAACACACCAGCGGTGTCTGGATTTCTTAGCACAGGCATCTGCAAAACTTCCAGCGGGGTCTCAAGCTGATTTCTGCGCTTTCGTCTGAGCTAAGGCGCAGCGGCGCTTCCCCGCGCAGCGGCACCGCGACCGCGCAGGAGCCCTCGCCGCTGGGCTCCCTGCAGCTCGTTGGCTTTGCAGGTGAATAAGGAATGCTGACAAATAGGAAAAAAACCAATATTCACCGGGATACATTTTTTCCCCCCGATCTTCCCGTTCAACACACGGGAAAAAAAGACAAACGCGCCCGCCGACTCCCGTCAAAATGTGGGGAAATTTCTCCCTACGGTAACCTGCCCGCCTCAAAAACAAATGGACCTTTTTAAAAGAAAAGAAGGAAAAGCCTTGGAAGCAGTGTAACCCCGTGTCTCTGGCCGGTACAGAGGCTGTTCTTGCCTGCAGTCGCATTTCTCACTGAAATCTATGGGAGTTTTGCCGAGATACTGTTGATGCCCGAGCCTAGAAATGTACGGATGTACACAAATAAATGGTGAAAAATACAGAACGAACAAAAACGAATGCTAGTAAAAACTCAGTCCCGCACTGATTATAAAGGATGTCCAAGTGTCCTTCCCCTGAAAGCGTTAATGGGGTTTGGATTTTTTTGTTTTGTTTTGTTTTGTTTTTAAGGAACTGGTAATTTAAAGCCTTTTCCCCCGGAGCCGGAGCCCGGGAAGGGGCACCTCTCCCCGCTGGGAAGTGGGCAGCCACCGAGGCGGGTGGATTCAGCCTCAGCCCGAGGGACTCCTGCTGCCCAGGGGCTGAACCCCAGGGCTCCGAGCCGCAGGGAGGCAAAGGGTTAACAGCTCCTGAATGCACACCAAGCCCAAAGCTACTGGGAAAGAATATCCAAAAAAATAACCAGTTTTTTTTTCCAGCCGCTGGACCTTATTGAATGTCATTGAAGAAAGTTTTGAATGCCAGATAAAGAGAGGCGAATTAAAGTGTGTGACAGCAGAGGATAAGCAAACACAAAGAGAACTCTGTCACACTTTGGGCAAAATCCGTGGGCTTTTTACCAAGCCTCTTCGCTATGATTGAATTAAGTAATAGGAAAACATTTTCTTTCAGTTTAGAGCCATTAGACAAAAACTTCAAAGCGAATAACACTTTTTAATGTGCAGCCCAACAATGGAATCTGTTTTGTGTTGAAATGTTTAAATGGTTTGTTGTGCAACTGTGGGCTGAAATAACCCAGACTGCAGCAAAATAGCATCCTTCAGGCCGTTTTATGAGCGCTTGAAACTAGCACAGACCTTTAATCCCAGCGCTTTAAACCAGCCTCCCCTGTCTTTTTCGCTCCCCCCCCCCATTTTTTTTTTTTTTTTTTTGAGGGGAAATTCTCCTGCTATGTTTGCCATCTCAAGCGATCGCCGCTAAACGAAAACGGCACCGGGAGCGGGGGAAAGACTGCCGCCGCCGGGGTACGCGCTGCAGGCGGCTCGGGGGGACGCGGGGGGCCGGGGGGGACCCCCTTTCCCGGGGCTGCGGGGTGCCCCCCCCGGACCTGCCTGTGCCTGCGCAGCCGCACGCCGCCGGGCAGCCCTGGCCCCGCGGGGGGGGGCGGGTGGTGCCGGGAGACGGCCCCCGGTGCCACCGGGCAGTGCCGGCGCTTGGGCTCCGGAGGGAGAGAAATGCCGGGTGGTAAATGCTGCCCCCGCGCCCTGCACTCGCTCTCACAAACCCGGGGACGGAGGATGAGAAGAGGGAGGCATTAGGGTGCGCGTCGGCTGGGGGGACCCTCGATGAAGGGAGGGCCAGGTGCCATCGCGGGGGATGAAGGAGACAGAGAGCAAAAGCACTTAGCACTGGCTGAGGCGAGTCTTCCCCCTTGGGAGCTGTGGGGCCTATGGCCCTGCGAGGGGAGAAGGTGCCACACTGCCTCTGCCTGGGGACAGCTGTACGGACATTGCCTGGAAAGGGATCCCTCATCGTTTTGAGGGACCAGCCACTGCCTTTGGTGACGAGGCCCTCGCTCTTCGGGGCAGCTGCCATTAATATCTGGGGGTGGGAGGTGACACCCACCATCGCTCCCTGAGGAGAGCATGGAGGGGTGCATTAGCTCAGGGGTGGGGGGAGGTGAGGGTGGGATCCTGCTGGGGTGGGATGGAATCACTACTTGCAAGGAGACCATGTCCACGGTGGCCGAGAAGGGCTCATGATTTGTGAGGGACCGTAATATTCACCAGCCTAGCCCAAGAAATTATTTTCTAATGGCAAATAACAAAATGTAAGCCAAAGCCAATACTGAACCACAAGCCACGCACCGTGTGGTGGATTGTCCAAAGAATATGTCTTTTTACATTGCATAAACACATCCAAGAGCAAGCCCGTAAGGTACCTGTGCAGCCCTTTAACTAGCTTGTCCACAGAATGAATCTGTGTTTCCTTGAGTAACCAGAAATATATTTTTAAAAAAATCACTGCTTTATCAGCAAAATTGATTTTTGTGGCTGCTGTACTTTCCTGGTTGGCCTCTTGCTTCATTGAACAGGACTAACTGCATGAAGAGATATCCAAAACATGTTATTTTTGGCTCCTGGCTCAAATTGTACTCTGTACAGAAAGAATGCTTCCTCATGGACTTGCATTCTGACACAACAGTGCCTGCGTGATCAGCTGGTTTTGCAGTGTTTATTTCCACAGCATCTCAGAGGAGAGGTCGAGCAAGCTCCATTCTGCTGATGGACCACCAAGGTGAAGTGATGAGGGCTGGTACCTATGTGGGACCAGCAGAAGGTGATGCTTGTGGAGTGCTCCTGTCACTCTATGTTTATGTGAAGCTCAGCATCTGAAAACTGCAGTATTTATTTTGTGCACTGACTTTGGTCAAATGCTGAAAGTGTTTGGCACCCTCAAAGTCAGGGTTCAGGGAAGAGAAGCAGTCAGTGAGACAGTGAGAACAACACAGGTATTGAGTATCTACAGGAAAAAAAATCACTTTTGATCATTTGCTCAGTGATCTACTTTGCACTGTCTGTGAGTACAGTCAGAGAAGCAGAAATAAAACCCAGTGTAAACATAGGCCACATCACATCAGCCCAGAAGCCCATCTACAGCCATAATTTCTCTGCAGTAGTGGCTGTAGTGGAAATCTGAGAAAGTCTACGGAAAAGGGACAAGTGTAGGGTGATCCTTCCCTGGTTTACTCCTGGCCTCCAGCGATCCATAATGCAAGGGCTTCCAGAAACATAGCTTATATGTTTGTGTTTAATTCCAAAATAAAGGCAAAACCACAGCTTTCTTTGTCATGAAGTTGCCCTATGTCTTCCTTCAGCTCTTTTCTTATCTATCAATTACTTCCAAATTTATCATTGTATAAATTGGGTAGCCTGCCAGCAACAGCCTTCACCATGCAGCCCTCCTACAGTTCCATCAAGGTTCATCCAGTTTCATCTAGTTTCCGTCACAAGCTATCAAGGCAATAATTAATCTATACCAGTAAAACCTGTGCCACAGGAGAACCAAATCAAAGCTGCTTGTTTGTATTTTGCTTGACCTGTATTTTTTTCCTTTGATCACTTTCAACAGCAGATATCTAGGGTAGAGATTTGCCATTTAGCTTTTCTTCAGGCTCATTTCTTGCTAACAGTGTGGGTCTATAAGTGAATCCTGTAATCACCTTCCAAAAAGACAGTTTTCTGCTCTGTTTCCCCTCCATGATTTGACTTTTCATGCAGGAGGAGGTGTCAAAGAAGTAGTTGGACAGAAATGGTGAAAAAGTAACAGAAGAAGTAGGAACATGTAAAATACTCACACAATTTAAAATAGACTTTTACTTTTATAGAGAGACCACATTTCAAATTGCTGGTGATCTTGTGTCCTGGTTTTGGCTGGGATAGAGTTAATTTTCTTCCCAGTAGCTGGTACAGTGCTGTGTTTTGGATTTAGGATGAGAATAATGTAGATAACACACTGATGCTTTAGTTGTTGCTCAGTAGTGCTTACACTGGTCGAGGACTTCTCAGCTTCCCATGCTCTGCCCGGTGCACAAGAAGCTGGGAGGGGGCACAGCCAGGACAGCTGACCCAGACTGGCCCCAGGGCTATTCCATACCATATGCCGTCATGCCCAGTATATAAACTGGGGGGAGTTGGCTGGGGGGCAGTGATCGCTGGGATGGGCTGAGCATCGGTCAGCAGGTGGTGAGCAACTGCATTGTGCATCACTTGTTTTGTATATTCTTTTATCATTATTATTTTTATTATTATTTCATCTTCCCCTGCTGTCTTATTAAACTGTCTTTATCTCAGCCCATGGGTTTTGTTTTTTTTTTTTTTTTCTGATTGTCTCTCCCATCCCACCGGGAGGTGGGTGGGGGGAGGGTGGGCAAGCGGCTGTCTGATGCTTAGTTGCCAACTGGGGTTAAACCACAACACCTTGTAAGACAAAGGGACACACAGGATGGAGAAGTCCTTGAGAGTAATGAAGACAAGGAATTCCAAAAAGGAGCTGGATGTGAGTTCTGCAAATCTGGTTAAATTATTAAATCATTATGGTCCTTCAACCTCAGAATCCACCCTGTTTCCCAGCCATTTCTGATTGTCATCTTCTCCTTTCTCCAAATTTCTCACCTTTATGTTGAGTCCTTTACAAACTGAAAGTTTTTGAGGTCGTCAGTCTGCTCATTGAGAACATCCAAGGGGAAATTCTGTCATCTCATATGGTAAGAGACTATATTGTACTGTTCTTACTGTAAAGCATTTGAACAGTTTTCCGTAGCCTGATGAAATTCTTCGCAGGTTTTAATCACATCCATGTGGTGAGTATTCAACAAACCATATTGATCTGTAGCATGTGTACTCAGGATTATGGATACACTGGTTTCGGTGTTGGCTTCTCATCCCCTGCCTGGTAGATTTGGAGGGTTCTGCAGTGATTGCGGTTATTGCTGAATGAGACATCTAGTTAGTGCATTCTGTGATGGAAGAGAGACAAATAAAGGTCTATTAGAGGTATATTATAGTCACTCTTAAAGATATTTCTTCAACTTCTTCTAAGTCAGGTTGTACAAGAAGCTAATAGGAAAAAGCAGAATTTCCACGTTATTTAAAAAAGAATATCGTAGAGCTGAAGACATTGGAGTCAATAAAGGTACTCAAGATCAAACTCTGCTTGGAAGACTATCAGGACTTAAACTTCCCAGACAGAGTTCCCCAACACACAGAAGACATTTCCTAGATGGTTTTGCAATGCTGTTATACAGCCATATGCAGAACCACACCATGAGTGTTGCCAAAGGAGGAGTGCGGAAAATGGGGCAGGGTGTTTTGCTTTGGATCAATGGCTGGTAGGTTGTGCGCGGTGAGTGGCAAGGGTTGTGAGAAAAGACGGAGGCTTGCTTGCCTGCGGCAAGGTTTCCTGGCCATTGCTGGTGGCGCAGAGACAGAGCCTGCAAGTTGCAGATGAGAACTGTGTAGCTTAGTTCCTTCTTTGATGTTGGCGAGTGCGTGTTCCTCAAGTGTTTATCACACGTGAATGTGAAATGATTATCTTAGATGTTTATTCAGCTTGTGTAAAGCAGACCTCACCAAGTTAATTTCTTTAACTTGCCAGTCCTGGTGGTAGACTGAGAAGAGGAATGCTCTGAACTGACAAAAATTTTTCTTCTTTTTATTACATTTTGAAGACTTAAAAAAACTTTTGAATACAATAGAGTATTCAGAATGTATTAGGTTACATGTGTTTGTGTCTGGATATCTGGATATGAACTTGTATATTATATTATTAAATAGATCTATCGATACATTAAGCGTACAGAATGGGAGCGTACAGCCATACACCACCATGTTGTAGCAATTTTATAGAAATAATTTCCTGGAAGCTGAACACAGTCATTTGTTGACCTCCTTATATTTGCATGGAAATCTTCCAGTACACAACAGAACATTTTTTAGAGACACAAAACAAACATTAGTTAATAAAAACATCAACATGGATATCCAAGTCAGTAAATGACAAATGTATGTGATGGCACTGCATTTTTTGTGTATTTCAAAGGCAAGTAAAGCCTGCAAATGTCATTCTTACACTGCCCTGTTTTTGTGAGTATAATGACCCAGCACATACAAAGTTTGGATTTGTAGTTGTTATAGTCTGTCCTGGGCTAGTAACAGACCTGGGAAATCTCCTACTTGAAATGTGAACTTCACAAATCTGACTTGTGTTTCATGCCCTTTTGCTGTTAGATCTCCATCTTCCACATTTGGAGAGTGGTGACAAAGATTCTCCCCTCCTGTGGCCCTGTGTAGCTGGTGTGCAGAATGACAGCTGAGCTACTGCTGGGGATGTGCACAAGCAAGGACACTCAAAGTTTCTTTTGAAGGAGCTCACTTCTTGGCTTTAGTCTAATGCCCCAGTCCCTCCCACCATGGGCTAAGGTGGGTGCCTCCATCGTGCTTCAGAGATACTGTGCATCACATGATTCTAAGCAGAGCTGTCTTATGTTTTGTGAAAATAACCCAAAGCTGTGTGCTCTGAGAGCTCTGTGAAAGATAATATCCCAAGTTACGGGCCTCATGCCAGTGAAGTTCAATGAGAAGGCAGCATACCCCAAAATATAAGTTGGATATCATGGACTTCTGGAATCCCACAGATTCCAGACCCAGAAGAGTCTGCTGAAGATTTGTGTTGAACTTCAACTGTTGCAGTTTGTGTGAAATACTTACCTATGAAAGGACACATTTGTGGCAGTATAAATGCTGATCAGCAGCCATTCAAAATATTCTTTATCCCCTGTAAGAAATGAAATAATCTTTGTCAAACTTAATTCTCCATGCAGTGCTTCTGTGTGTTACCTTCCACTGTACCTATTACAGACATATAGGGAATGTGCTATTTTAAGAGGAGAGAGTCTAAGTAAGAGCTGGTCACCCTTGGCTCCCTTTGTAGTCAGTGAGGAGAAACAAGTACCTGCAGGGAGGGATTCATTTGACTTACTTCAGAAATCCTTAAAATGAAATAAATCCCACCAGAAATGCCTGTCTGGCACTACAAAGAATCCCTAAATACCTAACCCAGACGCATGTGTCCAGGCAAAGCCCACCCGTCCTGTCTCTCTGTACTGCTCTGTCTCAGCTGTTGCCTTTTCTTATGGGTGGAGGCTGCTACTTTTTGGAGCACAGACTCTCCAAAAGCCATGGGGTTGCACAGCGTGGCAGCCAGGAGCAGGCTGTGTGGAGCCCCTCTACTCCATGGCTTCTCCCACTTTTGACTGCTACACTTCAACCATTGCTCTTCTGATACCTTTGACAGCTTGTATAGGTGAGGTCAGAGCCCTTTAACTCCACTCCTGTCCCAGAGTATGGAAACTAATTAGAACCCTGTGTGTTAAAAAATGTGTCCTGGGAGACCGAAGTGATTCATTAGATTTTAGTCAGCCATTCCTCTTTACTCTGTATTTTCTAACTTTTCCCTCCATTTGTCCAACTTCATTCCTTCTTTGGATGCTCTCCTCCTTACTTTTCCTCCTCTTCTTCAGAGCGTCTATCATTTTCTCCATCGCCATCTTCACTCATTGTCATTTCATCTCTTCAGCCAGATCACTATCTCAGTAAATGGAGCAATTCTTCTAATAGCTTTTCATGCAGAAGTGTGAGAGAAGAGGTCTGAGTTTAGATGAATGAAGTCTTCCAATTATCCCCACCAAAAGATCAAATTAGGAGGGAGGACAAACAGGACTGATAGTATCTTCTCCACGTTTTTTGCATTGCCCAGACACAGGGCTAGGGAAAAAAAAAAATCTGCCCCAGATTAGGAGTCTCTGCTATCTTGATCACAGACACATAAAATGAAATAATAAATTAATCTTGCCATAAAGAACAGGCTGGAGCGAAATCAATGTTGCAATCAAGTAAGATGAGGAGAGAAATTTCAGAAATTTCTACATATGTGAGGAGAGTAGTTGTGCTCAGAGATGAATAAATACTTAGATCCAATCTTCAGCACGAATTGAAAAAACTCAGCAATTGCACAAACCATCCCTTTTCCTTCTTGAGAGATTTTAACCAAACTTCCACTTGTTCTTTTTTTCATGACCAAGCTTAGATCAAATATTGAAATAACTTGCTTCATGGTTAAAAACAGCTGGAAAGGGACTGGAAGTGGGGAGGGTGCCAGAACCCTCCAGACCCAGGCTGGCTTTTGGTGTGTTCATCGATATGCTTAATGTCTACACAGCAGCACCTAGGAGATCTTCTTTGGTAAGTAGTATCCTGGCCAGGTTGCTTAAGGAAAAGACAGGGGACTCTCTGGAGGCAGAGCGCTATTATTATGGCAATGTTTGAAAGGCAAAACCATGGCCAATGCATGTTCTCCAGCTGTTTTGTCATTAAAATAGCCACAGCCTTGGCTTGACCAAACAAAGAAAGCAGGGTCACATAAAGGACCTTAAACATCCTGGCAAATGCTCAGCAGTATTGTCATCACATAGACTCCTCTCCCCGTGCCATCTCTGGGCCAGCGGGAGGCATGGAGTGCAGAGCCCTCTCTGCAGCCTTGCAGGTACCCACAAAGACTCTTCAGTACTGCCAAAGGCAGAGCAAGGAAAAGTGGCACTAAACCTCCTACTTGTGTTTTCAGTTTTACCCCCTTTAACAGATGAGCTGGCCTACAGCAAGAAAAAATAGACTGGAGTGTGTCTGCCATGAGTTTTCATCTCGTTCTTCCTGTGGGCAGTCTCTCTCTTTCATTTCCTTGAATCTCTTCCTTTCCAGCAGTACAATCAAACTCGTGTCAGGAAAGGTCCTACTCCCTTCAGAAGGGATGTGGTTTTCTTTACCACCAATGGCCTCAAAACTACATTGTCCTTTTTTAGAGCTGAAGCAGCGAAGGAAGGCAAGGAAGGCTCATGAACCAAATTTGCCTTGCTGTTCTGGGCAAGATCCTGCAGCATCTCTCAGCATAGGAAGCACCTTGCTCTTAAGTAAAGGCAGCAGCACTCTGGAGGAGGCTGTGACCAGCCTGGGTACTGCTGGGCTTCTCTCTCCAGTACAGCAGTCATTTTGGTAGCTCAAAAGTCTTGGCCTTACCATCATCCTCTTCATGAAGCCACAGAGCTCTCTCTTTCCTTTGCCTAGGGTACTTGCCTGGGCTGATCTGTTTTAGGCTACCAACTTTTTCATCGACTGGTCCATCTGTGCTTTGTTCAGAGTGCTATTTTTGGCCTAGGGAAGCTCAGCCTCTCTCAGCAGAGATAACAATCAAATCATTTGCAACACTGAGTGCTTCCACAGGGAGAAAGCAATCCTAGAGCTCTCCCTTATTTTAGACATTTTGGGGCAGTTATTTTTAGGCTTGATTACTAATAATTTCACTTGCACATACCTTTTGGCTTTACTATGGTACTTAAAATGAAAAGTTACTTTAATATAGAGGGTTAGCAGAACTTCCATGAGGCACAGCTGTTCAGTATCCCATTAGGTACAGTTCACAGCATTTATCATTTTTTATACACACACACATATACAGAGGCAGATGGTGAGCACAAATACGTGTCTCTCCCAGGGCAGCAAAGCTGCAGGACTCATTTCTCACAGACTTTGGGACTTAGGCTCTGCTCCCCAGCTGTGTCAGGACTGGAGAGGACCTGCAGGTGAATCCAGCTGCAGCTGCCTGCTGTTACTGCCCTGGCCTGGGACATGGCCTCCTGGGGCTCCCAGGCGTTGTGCCTGCCCCAGGGCCATCACACCTGCTCCTGCACAGCCCGGGGTGGCTGGGTTAACCATCTTTTTCCAAGCTCACCAAAACTGAATTTTAAAAGTGAGAGAAAGTGTCTGACAGGTTTACCTTGTGTCATTTAAGCAGTAGATTCAGCAGAGCACAGATGTGGTTCTTAGAGGAAATACAAAAGGGTTAGGAAGGAAGAGGAAAGCACTGCCATAAGGAGGCACAAGTGCAGGACTTTGGTTGTCTTGTGCCGTGCTGTTGCATGAAGGTGTGTATCTGTGTGTTGGTTATTTGCTGCTCTGGCACGATGGGTCACCCAGCAGAAACACACTTTTCTGAAGGATCTGACTGTCCCATTTTTGGAAACATGAGTTTTCTTTAAGGTGCTCTGGCTGTGGCCCGTGGGGAGGGCAGAGCACAGCACAGCGGACCATCCCAGGGCTGATCATGGTCACTGTGCAGCAGAGGGGCCCCGTCCCAGCCTGGGGTCCCCAGAGCGGAGCAGCCCGGCAGCCAGCCCCTCTCCCACCAGTCACCCTCCTGCATGGCCAACCAGGACTCCAGGGGCGGCTGGAGAGGCTCTCCAGGAGTCCCCGCCGCGCTTTCCCAAGCCATTCCCGGAGGGATCAGCAGTCCCAGAGCCAAGGCCAGGGTCAGAGTCGTTTGTTTCTCCCCAGCAAGTTTGCAAAGAACAAGCGGCATGCACGGCATCCCCCCATCCCTGCGCTCGGCTGGGGGGCGCAGCCCTCTCGTTGCCCCTCGGCCTCTCCTGCTGACCTTTTCTCCGCTGCTGCTTTTTCTCACACAGGGGATGTTTGTGTGTGGCTGTGAAAGGGGGTCTCCTGTGGCTGTTGCCACGCAGCACACACCAAAATGAGCTGTGGCAGGGCAAGAGCATTGCTCAGGAACAGCCTCCGAGGTGCCGGGGACGGTGGTTGTGCAGTGCCTGCTGGCTGGGTTTCGGCAGCGTGCAGCGCTGACCATAGCCAGCAGCCCTCAAGCTCCGTGACCGTGGTGGCAACACCTTCACAACTCCTGTGTTGCTGCATATTTCAGAAAGGCTCCTCTGCATCCTCATAGGGTAACATGATTTAGATCAACAGTAAAATCTCCCTTTGAAGGGAGGAGACCTTAGAGTGAATGATTGTGTTAGTTGCATGTGATAGGGAAAAGGAGCATGAGAGTATGTGTGTGTTTGTGCCTGTGTATTCTGGACTGTCCCAAGCTGTCTGTAAAAGAGATGCTCCTTTGAGGCAGGTGTTTGCAACCTAAATTAGATGCCAGAAATACTTTGCAGACATGACAGCTAATCAAATGTAAAACATGCCCAGAATTAGACTGAACGCCTGGTGAAGGCTGCTAATACAGAGTCAAAGTCATGACAAATGTTTCCCTCTCCCTGAAAAACAAAGTCAAAGAAATATCAAAGATGCCAGTAAAACATTAAAAAAAAAATCCAAACCACACACACAAAGATGCAATGCTTGAGGCTGAAAGTCACCGTTGTGGGCCCCATGAAGCTTATGAGCATGCAGAATATAATTCAGCTGTTTGCTATTATCTCAGATTATTTGTCAGGGATGAATACGACACTCTAGTGCTCTTCTGAGACCAGCTCATTCTGCAGACCCCTGGTCACTCCAGAAGCTGCTGTCAGTGGGCTCTTTGCCTGGGAAGCATTGCAGGTCCTGTTCCATCTCTGTCACAGCTTGCCATTTAGCACTCCTGACTCCTTATATAATGAATCTTCTCTGGTCTGCATTTGTGACACTGATCCTTGTGTCCTGTGATTTGAATTTTTCAGATTTTTATTAGCACTGATGCATATTTAACTGAAGAAGAGGTGCAGTGTTTTAGAAAGATGCTAAAACAGTAGCTGATACCTGTAGCAGCTGACAAAGCTATTTTTTTCAGAAAAATCAGCATGGAAATTTTGCTCAGGATTTTAAGAATTGTTTCTTGTTTTCTGTGTTTCTTTTACATTTGGATCTTATTTCTCCTGGTTATATGGGCTTGTTCAACACAGGCAATGCGGGCAAAGCAGCAGAAGTTCAACACCCCTTGCACATGTCCCTTTGGTGTCCCCTCCAGCTACGCTCACAAGTGAGAAATGGGGGAGCGTTACCTCTGCTGCAGCTCCCATAAGAGGGAGGAAGGCAGCCAAGATGGGAGCGTGGGCAAAGGGAAGAGCTCTGCCACCACCACACCAGAGCATGGGTGGCACTGGATGGGGGAGGCAAAATAGGAAAAGACAAAGACTAATTAACCTCCATCCCCTCAGTGCCCAGGTAAAGCTGTGCCTGCATAAGCCCCCACTAAACTGTATGGGTGCACAAAACCATTCTGCCATCTGCCTCCCCAACATACACATTCCTCCCCAGTGCCAGCTGCTTTCTAACAATTTCCTCATCTCTGCATTTTCAGCACATAATTTTTGCAGAGTAATGCCCACCTCTGCTGAAAAGCATCTCATATTTGTGTTGAGTATCATGAGGAACAGTGTGGGGTACTCAAGTGGGGCATCTCCCTAGGTTTAAAAGCGTAAAACTCCCAGCTGTCTGTTCCTTAACTGACAAGTAGAGAAGGCTAAAGTGTTGAGCATCGCAGTGCCAGAGAAACCTGGTCCAGGGCAGAACAGCATGGTGGGCTTCAGACATGTACCAGCAGCAATAACACATTGGAGACTGTTGCTGTGCTGATTTCACTTGGCCAAGTCACATGTTGTCCCACCTGGAATTAAAGGACATGGAATAGACCCTCCTCAGGGTGGTGTTGGGTGCATGGGCTTGAGCTGATTTTTCTGCTGTTTCACTGTTAATTTGGCCATCTGGGAAGCCATGTCTGAGGACAAGGCTGAGTCTGCGCCTCACTCCTGCACAGACAGAGCTCACTCACTGTGATTGCTGGACTAGGAAATGAAAAGGAAAGGAAAGTCACCTTTGTGGTATTGCTGGCTGGATGGTGAGAAACATGTACATTTAACTTCACCCAAGTTAGAAATGAAACCTGTTTCCCGGTCTTTACTTGAAGCTTCACCTCAGCCTTTGCTCACACAGACAGAGCTTGCACACAGGGAAAGGTCAGAAAAAGCACCAGCAAACGAGTGCTTGTGCGAAGGGCTTGGGACAGCTGAAAGTGCATGTCTGTGCACGTCTGTGGGTGTTTGCAGGTCTTTTGATACCATGACAATGCCAATTTACACTTTGCCCTGAAGTTGTGGAGTTATGAAAAACTGGCGTGAGACACAAATGATGCCCTCAGTATAAATTTTCCCTATTATTTCCTACTATTCAAATCCCTGCATCATGTAAACAAAAAAGTCACTAATAAAGTTTTGACTTTTCACAGAGCATTGGGTTCTTTATGTGTCATTTCACCACTAGTAGCAGCCCAGTTCACATTTCTGGCCAAAACAAACAGAAAAGTGTGTAATGTCACAACATCTTGAAATGCAACCTCTCCTGCATGCACACTGCCCCTTGGTCTGTCTTTCAACATCCATCATCTGGCTCTTCCTCAGGCTCCTCAGGGCACAAACCACCTTCTGACCAGGTGTTTGTACAGCACCAGCCTTGCCCAGGGTCAGCCCTGAAAGCCTTCTATTTCCACAAGCCAAATCCAAACCAAGGGCATGGAAGCCCAACCTGGCAGTGACACTTTATCACAGCATTTCACAGCTCTTCTTTCAGGTTCAGAGATCCTGGAGCAGCTCAGATATCAAATGTAAATCAAACTGGAGACAATTTTCCTCTTCTCCAGCCCAGAGGAGGGGAGGAATTACGTCCTTCCTGAAATGCCATTCAAAATGAGCATTTTTTTTTCAAGCAAGCATCCTTCTTCTGTGCAGATTGGAGAGATGGATCCAAGAAGAGCAGGAGACAAAAACCTTGTGACGTGTTTGCATTATTTTGTGCACTTCGTCTTCATTCAGCATGCAGGCTGACTTGGAGAAGTTTTTGACATTGAATGCCTGTGGCAGCATTTTAGATACTGAGGCAAATGATTTCTTCTACATGGGGAGCTTGTTCGGGGAAACTTATCTGGTACATCGTGGTCTCTCACATATGTTAGTACACACTTGCTCAGAAATATACTTATGGTAGAGATATGAAATACAGCAAATTAGGAGGAAGTGAAAGCCACAGAAAGGTGTTCTGGTAAGCACAGCATCCAAAAAAAATATAAAACAATGAATAGTGAAGAGGAAGAAGAACTCCAAAAGAGACAGAGTAATTATTTTACCATGAGATATTTGTATGTGTTAAAATACAAGGGAAAAATCTGGAGCTTGGTGGATCAGAGGAGAAGCCTGACTCCCTTTGGTTACATTAGTCACAAATTTGTGAGTGCACCCGTGTAACCTGTCCCTGGGAAGATGACAATGCAGCTCCACTCATCACAGTGTCTCGCTAAAAGCACCACAGCGTGAGAGCTGGAAGAATACGCTCCAAGCAAGGCATTAGGAAAGATGTTGCTGAACTCTAAATTATTGGGTTTTCACCTCAGTGATGAAGGTCTTCACCACAGCAGCCAGCTGAAGGTAGTCTGTGCTGTGGAGCAGTCCTAGGTGGGGCAGTCCCCTGCAAATGGGATGTTTCTGGTGGAGAAATACTTGAAATCATAGTAAAACTGTTAGAAAACTAGAAAGCTAGCTGCAAGGAAAAATAGGAATCTCTGGTGTTTGCAAACATAACAGTGAATGTATCCTTGTTAATGCTGGTGACTGGACAGAAATGGCTGGTGGCTAAATGTTTTGTGTGTCAACAAATATCTCACTGTTCTTCCCCTCACGGCCATGAAGAGAAGAAGGAAAAAGCAGCTCCTTTGCCCCCCGGAGAGGGACAAGCACAGACGCTGTCTAAAGGAGGGCAGAGGGAAGGGCTGAGCAATGCCATACCCGTGGGAATGCGTACCTACCTGCCTGAGCACAACCGTCCCCTGCTAAGCCACCTGCCTGATGGGCTGAGTCCCAGGTGGTGGCTTTCTTGGCACTTTAAGTAAAAGAGAGCTTGAGACTCCACCAATTTCCTCCACAGCAACATTTTGCGGATTGAGTAGGTGAACCTGTAAAGATTAAGGTCTTAACCCATAAACATTAAGGTCTAGCAAAATCAAGAGATGAGTACTATTAATACAAATGTAACACATGGAAGCCAAACACCACATATTTCTTAGGCTTTCCTCATGGTTTTTCATTGCTTCAGGTTGGCAGCATTAGACAGCTTCACAGCTAGAGGGGAAAACTGCCAAAGGTTGTTTTTCTACTGTTTTCATATCTTAAAGTACCTTCTTCAGTATTGCTTAACAATATCCCACCATTAAAAAAACCCAAAAAACCCCAACACAAACCTCCCTTTTCCAAACCAGTTGTTGCTCACCACCATTGTCTATGTGCCCATCATCACTTTCAAATGAAAACCAGCACCTCTGTAAATTGGACAGAGTGAGAGTAGAGTGACCGTCAGTTTTCTCCAATTTGAATTAACGGATTATGCTTTCTTGCAGAAGATAACAGCCTTCTGAAGAGTTTAGTGGCATCTGAAAAGACTAGATATTTGAATTATCATGTTCCTCACAGTTTCAACAAACAGCATTTTTACTATTTAAAATTTTATAGTGAAAATGAGGTAATAATCAAGAGAAATTCTCCCTTAGTCATGGAAAAATCCCCCCAGCAGAGTCTCACAGAATGGCTCAGAAGGAAGAGGCACATCTTTCATCAGAATTAAAAACTAACAAAGGACACAGCGAACACACAAACATGAGAAATATAAAACAAAAAAAAATAAACCATTTGTTTGATCTTTTAAAAAAATGGCAAATCTGGAAACAAACCCCACCTTTTCATAAAAGTGTTGCTGTTCACAATGCATATGGCAATTTTTTTTTTTTCTCAGACAAGCATATCGTACCTGCTCTGTTACTTCTCCTTTCTGTTACTTCACATCAGCCTCCAGGCAGCTGGGCACAGTGGGTGGCTCCTGGCATTTGTCCACCTCTCAGCCTTCAAACAGGACCAGTGCTGAGAGATTGTGGGTCCTTGCAAGGGCAAAAAGTACTACTTTTATGCTTCCTTGCCTCAAATTTATGTCTTAAATATTACCGCGTCTTCACGTTCCTGGTGAAATGTGCTTTGAAGTCAGTGGAAGAACTGACATTGCTTCCAATGGCTTTTGAATACCTATCACCTTGCAATGCTTTCCAGTGCTTTGTTGTTGTCCACTCTTCAATGGACTTCTTTTGTGCTGTTCTCCCCACCAGCACAAGGAATAAGGTTCAGAAGTTTCTGATCCTCCTTCCCCTTCACAGTTTATCTTCACAAAGCTTTATTTCCCATTTTGACGTCAGAGGGTCCCTGAAGCACAGTCCAGCCATCCTCCCTGTGTCCTGAAGGTGCCAACAGAAACAGGAGCAGCTGCTGAGCACTTTAGGGGGGCTCCAGACAAGGGGAAGTCTTGTTGTGACTAAGCTCAAGGTAGGAGCTCATGTCAGGCAGTGAATCATGCTTAGGCTGTGTTTACATTAGTGTTTTTGTAGGGAGCAATAGCACGATTTTGAAGCAACGCCCCGACCATCTCCTCTTATCACACTTGGGCTTGGTCGACAGAATGGTTTGAGTGTGTATGAACCAGGTGCCTTCTGGAGAAAAGCAAAATGGGAAGCTCTGCCCAAGAGGCACAGCAAGCGGGCTCCAACCCGCAAATGTGGACACGAGGATCTGAACCAGTTACTGGCCCCTCGAGAAGAAACAAAGCAGAGGCACAGTGGAAACATCTGATCCAGAAGACCACTCCAAAGCTTGTTCAGAAGATAGCCCTTCATCTGAAAATGAATGTAGAAGAAGGGGTTGTGGCACTGGTGGCTTCAGGCTACACACCTGCCCCTACTACACTGCATTACTGCTGGGGTGGGTGCAGCCCTGGAAGGTGAAGGGCACCCACTCACAGGGACAAGTGCATCCTCTCCCTAGCCAGGCCATCCAAATTCACCATGCTGAGTCTGTGACTTTGTTTCCAAGTTATCAAGAGGATGGAAAGCTGAGCTACTATGGAAAAACAATACATTTAAAACCTAAGTACTGTTTTTTCTGCTCCTAATAATTGTCCAGGTTTTGACCATTTTGCTGAAGAAATAACAAGGTTTTGGGGCCTTAAACTCAGCTTTCTCATGCTGGGAAATCACTGACAACCATGAATGTGACTTGCACTATTCACACATCAGTCCTGGAGCAGAGGAAGCCACAATTAGTGCATGGCCTGTCCCCCTCTATCTGCACATCTGTAGCTATTTCCCAGAAGGTCATATTTCTGAAGGTACATCTCCAAAAAAAGAGCATGAAGCAGAGTACACGCTTGCTGCTGTGTGCCATGGCTTCTCCTAGAGGACAATTGCCCTGCAAGCTGCACACAATACAGCGTTTCTTCCAACAGAGGAGGCTAAATCCCAAAGACAGAGTTATGAGGTGCCTAAGTTACATTCACTACCTCCTCATCCATGAGAGAGCAGTGCACCCAGAAGCAGGAAAACACTGAGGAACAAGGGCGTTAAAGCAAAGAAACAATTGAAGTCCCATTTCCATGTTGAGTCCGATACAATACGTCCACCTTACTATACAGACTTGGTAAAATCAATGGTATTTTTACCTTTAGTGACACTAGGAGTAGAAGAAGGCTCTGCATTTACAGGTTTTACATTGGCTGACATTTTTAACCATTTTACAAGTTTTGCTTATTTGTTTTATCGTTAGAACAGAATGAACAGGTTTGAGAGAGATAAGGACACAAGTGCAATGCAATTAATTAATGCAATTATAAAAGGAAGGACACTCATCTTTCTATAGCACAAGAAGAAAACCAGACACAAACATATTCTTGAGCTATTTTTCTGCATATGAAACTGTCTCAAAGGTCCCTTTGTCCACTTTCTAGATTGCTCACAGAAATGCCTTTCTCAAGCGGTGATTATTCATGGTTTCACAATGGACATGGAGGTCACTATTGGAATAAAAAAATTAAAACCTCCAAATTTTTCTTTTACCATTAACTTCAAATATGGAACAAAAAAAGTCTTTATTTCCATCAATAGTAGATAAGGGTCAAAGGCTACACATTAAAATCCCCTCCATTAGGCACAGTCAATTGAATTTTGAAGTTTGGTTTTCTATTCTGGAGTCTTGGTTGGGAACTAAATGTAAGAAGAAGTCACATTTCCTGGAAAAAAAAAGCCTGAGGACAAAGGGACCTGCTAATGAGTGTTCACATGACTCTGGGCTATGGCAGCAATACGGACCAGGTTCTGACTCCTAGCTCTAAGGAGGCAGTGATGGATGATGTCCCAGTGTGAAGGCTGAGCAGTGATAAATGAGGCAGCCGCGCTGAGCACAGTCAGGGTAGCATGGTAGTTTTACAACACATCATAAAACAACATTGGCTGCTGCTTTGATGGGTAAAATTCACAGAGATTGAAGAGGAACTATCAGCTGTCTGTGATAAGGCATTGGGAAGGTCTGGCTGGCGACCGAACGCAAACAGGAGTACCTTTGCTGGTGCCTCTGCTGGGAGAGCAAGCACAGCCATTTAGTAGGTAAAGACAGCTCATGCCTTTGCTCTGTGGATGGCCATAGAGGGGCTGCAGGTGAAGAACACTGAGCAACACAGCAGAGAAAGCCTCAGGTATTTTGCGCTTTGGTCTCAGACACACAGGTATGGTGGGACATTTGAGACCTTGCTCCTGGACTTTGGAAAGAGATAGGTGCCAAAACTGGGTGGTACAAAATTCAGAGAGATTAACCGAGTCTGGGTTCATGTTTGCGTCGGTCCTTTGAGTAGATTTTCCACATTGAAGATACGAGCCCTCAAGCCTGGGTGAGAGGGGAGTGGCCAGATGGCACATCTCTGGTCACAGGGGACCCGTCTCTGGGACCTACAGATCTGCGAAAGCAACCAGGGCTGGAGCTGGGTCTGGCTGAGATGGGGAGGTGGTGCGGGCAGTGGGAGGCACAAGGGAAAGAGGTGTTGAAGAGGACTGGGCTGAAATCAAAGTAAAAGGACTTTGCTCATGCCCATTCCATTGTCTCGGCTGCTGGGCAAGAATGGCACAGAGTGGCATGGTAAGTAGGAGTCCTGATGCAGTGAAAGCACCTCAGTGAGTGGGAGTTCAAGGCACTAAAGCACGAGCTTAGCAGAGCAAACACTGACTAGGTTTGTGGTGGAATATAACACCCAGCATACAATCTCCAATACACAGAGGCTGGAAAGGGGAAGCGGGAGGAAGGGGAAGGCTGGCTGACCCTCGCTGCCAAGCTGGAACCAGAAGTAGCTACCCTCTGAAGGTGGCCGCAGCCATTCCCTGGAAGCAGAGGGACATTCCATTCTCCCTGGCAGTTACCTAAACATAGCGGGTACTAAACCTCCTTCATGGACCTCCAGAAACACCTTGCACACTCATTGACTATCTAAGGGTGGGAGTTGTCATATCCACCCTTGGCTGCCCAAAATGTTGGAGTCAAGAATGAGTCACCTGGGCTCCTGCTGCAGCTCATGGAGGGAGGTAGGCATCTCCAGCTGGCAATTCATGCCCTGGCAGGGCAACCTCATTTCCCTAGGACCCCACCCCAAAACTCAACCACATATATCATTTGTCAGAGGTCACGTTCCACTTCTGAGCAATGACTGTAACCACACTGCAGTTACATTACCCAAGGCCACAAACTCTCCTGCACGTGCCTGGCTTTCCACATGTGAGCAGTTCCTTTGAAATAAGTGAGTTTAAGAATGTGCATCAGGCATTGTATTATTAATGACTAAATTAACAATATGGATACTGAATTATTAGTACCGGTCCTGTATAAAAACTATGAAAATAAATAGTTTCATTCAATACTGAGGTCATATGCTGAACACTATAAAAACCTTAAGCTGATTCATTTTCATACTAACATAATTTTTTAAAAAATTTTGATATTTGTGACAATTCGCATACATTGCACAATCCAACAGGCAGGCCATATACCACCTTCAGATTATGATTAAATGCGTGGATCAATGAAACCAACAAAATGAGCCAAATTTGGAGGAGGAGAGAAAAAAGCTTATTTGTTTATAAATGTTTGTTCTATTTGATCCAGAATTGCCAATTCAGCAGCAGTTCTGAAAGGCAAGACTGAAGACAGAGAGCCTATAAGGCAACTTTCAGTTCCTTTTGCCTTCCACAAAGTCAGAGCGCCTTTAGAAAGGACTCACCTTTTGTGCAATTGAATGATTAAATTTATCTTATTTGATTAAATTTATCCTGTGTAATGGGCTAGATAGATGACCTAGAGTATTCCTAGAATATTGGCTTGTATTGGGTCTGACTGAGATGGAGTTAATTTTCTGCATAGCAGCCCTCATAGTGCTGTGCTTTGCACTGGTAGTTAGAAAGGTGTTGATAACACACCAGTGTTTTGGCCACTGCTGAGCAGTGCTCACACAGCATCAAGGCTGTCCTTCAACAATTCCCCCCCTCACCGGGGGCGGGGGGGAGATCTTGGGCTGGGGGTGGGCAAGATCTTGGGAGGGGACATAGCCAGGACAGCTGACCCAAACTGACTGTCCTGGTTTCAGCTGAGATAGAGTTAATTTTCGTTCTAGTAGCTGGTATAGTGCTGTGTTTTGGCTTTAGGATGAGAATAATGTTGATAACACACTGATGTTTTAGTTACTGCTGAGCAGGGCTTACACAGAGTCAAGGCCTTTTCTACTTCTCACTCCACCCCACCAGCAAGCAGGCTGGGGGTGCACAAGAAGTTGGGAAGGGACACAGCTGGGACAGCTGACCCCAACTGACCAAAGGGATGTTCCATACCATATGACATCATGCTCAGCATATAAAGCTGGGGGAAAAGCTGGCTGGGGGTCCACTGCTCAGGAACTGGCTGGGCATTGGTCATTGGGTGGTGAGCAATTGCATTGTGCATCACTTGTTTTGTATATTCTTTTATCATTATTATTATTATTTTCCCTTTCTTTTCTGTCCTATTAAATTGTCTTTATCTCAACCCACAAGTTTTATCTTTTTTTTCGGTTCTCTCCCCCATCCCACTGGAGGGGAGTGAGTGAACAGCTGTGTGGTGTTTAGCTGCCTGCTGGGTTAAATCACACCACTGACCAAAAGGATGTTCAATACCATATGACATCTGCTCAACAATAAAAACTAAGAGAAAGGAGGAGGAAGAGGGGGCATTTGTTATTATGACGTTTGTCTTCCAGAGCAACCGCTACGCGTACTGAACCCCTACTTCCTGGGAAGTGGCTGGACATTGCCTGCTGATGGGAAGTAGAGAATAAAACTTTCATTTTCCTTTACTTCTGCATGCGGCCTTTGCTTTTGCTTTATTAAACTGCCTTTATCTTGACCCACTAGTTTTTTTCTGTCTTGTTTTCTCCCCCCTGTCTTGCTGATGAGGGGAGTGATAGAGCAGCTTGGTGGGCACCTGACATCCAGCCAAGGTCAACCCACCTCAGTCCTTTTTGGCGCCCAATGTGGGGCACAAAACAACAGCAGTTTTGTATTAAGCATGCTACAGCTATCGCAGTTATTAAGTGGCATCTCCTGCATGGGTCACAGAGTCTGGCTGCACTGCTTATCTCTTTATTTTGCTGAGCTTGGGAACGTACTAGTACAAACAATGTCTCTTTGCTTTGCCCTGGCATTGGTGGCCTTGCTGTGCTGGGGGAGCTACCTTGTGGAGAGCAAGAGGGAATACATGTCCGTCTCCCTACATGGGACAGGTGTGGATGGTTTTATTATGCAGGTTCCCGAGATCCTTGTTCACCCTTACATGTGCTGTTTAATATTACTAATTGACACTGTTAGCATGTTATGGGGTTTGTGGAATCTGGTGTCGTCCTTGTGTAAGAGAAGACAACTTTTGGGTGAGGCGATACTGAAATGTGCCCTGAGGCAGCCAGTCCCTGGGTTGCAGGGTGTGTGGAAGGATTTGGGCAGGTTCCTAGGGAGGTTATCACCTCCCATAACCTGAGACTTTACACCCGAACAGGCAAGCAACCCTGGCAAACTGATGCACCACCTGATAGAAGGGTGCCTTGCCTACCCCAATGAAAACCAACAGCTTTTAGCACTGTACTAGGGCCTGGCCTGTGCCTATCAAGCCACAGTTCAGTACTCACTGTGGATGAGGCAGGAAGCCAAACAACAACAACTACAGTAGTTGCCCCAGTAGTGAAAAAGAAACAGTGGACAAGGAGAACAATGGGTCCGTATCATTGATTAATAAGGGAGAAGGAAGAAGAGGAAAGGTTTGATCAAGAAGCCGGTTCTTCAGTGAAGAAATTGGAGGAAGGAGTGAGAGAATTCAAATGGGAAGTGGAAACTACCCAGTCCCTGATCTCATCAGAACTTTGAGACATACAGAAGGATTACAGCCACCCGCCAGGTGCGTGGATTGCTGCCCTGCTGCTCCGATGCTGGGATAATGGGGTCAACAGTCAGCAATTGGAAGGTAAGGAAGCCCATCAGCTGGGATCCCTTGCTAGAAACCAGGGAACTGAGAGAGGAATTGGAAAAGATGCAGCAATTTGCAGTCTCTGGAGATGGCTCCTCTCAAGTGTGAGTGCAAGATATCCCTTCAAGGAAGATCTTGTGAACTGCCCAGGAAAGTGAACTACTGCAGATGAAGGCTTCCAGTATCTGAGAGAATTAGCAGTGCTGGAAGTCATCTACAGTGATCTAGACAATGATGAGGTCTCCAGAGATCCAGAGGATGTCCTGTGCACATGGGCCATGTGGAGGAAGGTGATTTAAAGTGCCCCAGCATTATATTCTAACAGCTTGGCAGTGCTGTATTGCTCGGATGTGGATACACCAACTGTGAAGAGAATGTATTCTTGGCTCCAAAACTTTGAAGAAAATTTCTGTACCACCTCATGCCTACAGGCCAGCGCCTTGGCTGCCAGGGACACTCCAAGAAATCAGTCCTCTCCTGCCCCGGTTAGAGGGAAGGAGAGCCCCAGGCACATGCCGTGTGGCGCACTCTGGTTCTTGAGGACATGAAGAAGTGGGATGGTGAACCCACCTTTAAGCTGGAAGACCATGTACATGAACTGAGAGGGAAGACAGCTATTAAGAAGGGGCCCCTCAAGAAGGCTGTCAGCTTAGTTGCTGTAGAGACACAAGAAGGCAATCAGCGATCTCCCAGACATAGAAGAACTGAGATCACCTCCCTTGATCCTGGTGAGAGGACTTCTGGTCTGACACTGCAAGGGTCAGACAGTGAATAATCTGACCTGGAGCAGGAATAGAGGGTCTCTGCCTTCAGCCAGGAGGAGGAAAGGGATGACCAGGTATTCTGGACTGTGTGGATTCAATGGCCTGGCACATCAGACCCACAGAAGTATAAAGCTTTGGTAGACCCTGGTGCACAGCATATGCTGATGCCATCAGGGTATAGGGACACAGGACCCGTCTGGACCTCTGGAGTGACAGAGGGATGCCAAGAATTGTCTGTATTGGAGGCTGAGGTGAGCTTAACAGGGGACAAGTCAGAAAAGCACCCCATTGTGACCAGCCCCTTGCTTCCTTGGCATAGACTACCTCAGGAGACAGTACTTCAAGGACCCAAAAAGGTACTGATGGGCTTTTGGTGTAGCCACTGTGAACACAGAAAAGATCAAACAGGTATCTACCCTGCCTGGCCTCTTGGAAGACCCCTTCGTTGTGGGATTGCTGCAAGTTGAAGAACAGCAGGTGCCAATTGCTACCAAGATGGTGCACTGGTGACAGTATTGCACAAACCGAGACTCCCTAGTTCCCACCCATGAGCTGATTCATCAACTGGAGAGTCAAAGAGTCACCAGCAAAACTCACTCACTTTTTAGTAGTCCCATATGGCCAGTGCAAAAGTCTGACAGAGGGTGGAGATTAACAGTAGACTATTGTGGCCTGAACGAAGTCATGCCACCACTGAGTGCTACTGGACCAGACATCTTAGAGCTCCAGTATGAACCAGAGTTAAAGGCAGCCAAGTGGTATGCTACAATTGACCTTGCCAATGTGTTTTTTTCAATTCCTTTTGCAGCAGAATGCAGGGCACAGTTTGCTTTCACGAGGAGGGGCGTCCAATACACCTGGAATTGACTGCCCCAGGGGTGGAAGCACAGCCCCACCATTTGTCATGGACTAATCCAAACTGCACTGGAAAAGGGTGATGTCCCTGAATGTCTACAATACATCGATGACATCATGTGGGGCAACAAGGCAGAAGAAGTGTTTGAGAAGGGAAAGACAGAATTCAGATTCTCCTGCAAGTTAGTTTCACCATTAAAAAAAGCAAGGTCAAGGGATCTGCACAGGAGATTCAGTTCTTGGGAATAAAATGGCAAGATGGACGCCATCATGTGCCTATGGATGTGGTGAACAAGAGAGCAACTATAGAATCGTAGAATTGTTAAGGTTGGAAAAGACCCTTAAGATCATTGAGTCCAACCATTAACCTATCACTACCAAGTCCACCACTATACCATGTCCTTGATGGACATGTCTCTATGTTTCTATCACCTAACAAGAAGGAAACACAAGCTTTCCTAGGCCTTGTGGGATTCTGGAGAATGCATATTCCAGGTTATAGTTAGCTTGTGAGCCCTTTTTATCGAGTAACCGAAAAGAAGAACTATTTTGAGTGTGGCCTTCGGCAACAACAAGCCTTTGAGCATATCAAACAGGAAACAGCTCATGCAGTAGCTCTTGGGCCTGTCCAGACAGGACCAGCTGTGCAAAATGTACTCTATACTGCAGTTGGGGAGCATGGTCTCACCTGGATCCTCTGGCAGAAAACATCAGGAGAAACTCGAGGTCGACCATTTAGGGTTTTGGAGCCAGGGGTATCGAGGATCAGAAGCCCACTACATCCCGACTGAAAAAGAGATACTAGCAGCAAATGAGGGGGTTTGAGCCTCTTCAGAAGTTGTTGGTACAGAAGCATATCTCCTCTTGGCACCGCGATTGCCCATGCCACACTGGATGTTCAAAGGAAACATCCCCTCTACACGTCACACAACCAGCGCTACATGGAATAAGTGGGTAGCGTTGATCACACAACGAGCTTGACTGGGGAAACCCAACTGCCCATGAATCCTGGAACAGATCATGGACTGGCCAGAAGGCAGAGATTTTGGAGCATTGCCTGAGGAGATGGCTTGTGCCCAAGAGGCACCACCATATTATGAGTTATCAGAAGATGAAAGGCATTATGCTTTGTTTACTGATGGATGTTGTTGTGTAGTAGGAAACTATTGGAAGTGGAAAGCTCCTGTATGGAGTCCCACATGACAAGTCATTGAAGCCACTAAAGGAGAAGGAGAGTCAAGTCAGTTTGCAGAAGTGAAAGCCATCCAACTAGCCCTAGAGACTGCTGAATGAGAAAAGTGGCCAGTACTCTATCTCTGTACTGACTCCTTGATGGTGGCTAATGCCCTATGGGTTTGGCTACAGCAGTGGAAGAAGACCAATTGCGAGCACAGGGGTAAATCCATCTGGGCTGCTGCATTGTGGCTGGACATTGCTGCCCAAGTAGAAAACATGGCTTTAAAGGTACATCATGTAGATGCTCACATGCTCTAAAGCCGTGCCACTGAAGAATATCGAAACAATGAACAGGTAGACAAGGCTGTCAAAATTGAAGTAGCTCAGGTGGACCTGGACTGGGAGCATAAGGGTGAGCTATTTGTAGCTTGATGGGCCCATGAAACATCGGGACATCTAGGGAGAGATGCAACATACAGATGGGCTTGTGATCGAGGGGTGGACATGACCATGGAGGCCATCACACAGGTCACTCATGAATGTGAAACATGTGCTGCAATCAAGCAAGCCACACCAGTAAAACCTCCCTGTAACAGAGGGCGGTGGCTGGGTTTTCAATATGGTGAGGCCTGGCAAATTAACTATACTGGACTACTGCCATGAACACGCCAAGGCAAGTTCATGTTCATACTTACCATGGTGGAAGCAACTACTTATTGGCTAGAAACATGCCCTGTAAACCATGCCACTGCCCGAAACACCATCTTAGGCCTTGAAAGGCAATTTTTGTGGCAACATGGTACCTCAGAAAGAATTGAATCAATGGGACTCATTTTCGAAATAACCTCATAAACTCCTGGGCAAAGAAACATGGCATTGAGTGGGTATATTGCACCCCCTCTCAGCCACAAGCCTCTGAAAAGGCTGAGAGATATAATGGACTGTTAAAAACTATGTTGAGAGCATTGGGCAATTGGGCATGGAAGCACTGGGATACAAATTTAGTAGAAGCCGCTTGGCTGGTTAACACCAGAGGATCTGCTAACTGTCCTGGTCCTGCCCAAACAAAACCCCTACATACTGTGGGAGGAGATAAGGTCCCCGTAGTGCACATAGGGAAGTGGCTGGGGAAGGTGGTGTGGATTGCTCCTCTCATGGGAAAAGGCAAACCCATTCATGGGATTGTCTTTGCTCAAGGACCTGGGTGTACTTGGTGGGTAATGCAGAAGGATGGGGAGACCCAGTGTGTGCCTCAAGAAGATTTAACCTTGGGGAAAAATAAACTGTGATGCGAGTTGTGTGTTGTAGGAAGTAATGTAGCAGGAGTGATCTGAACCGACAAAGAGTGAGTTTTGCAAGGAACTAGACAACTGCAACGATGATCCAAACCAAGCCGGTATTGGTGCTCAACAATTGAACATACTGCTTCTCCTGTCCTGAGCACACACCTCAACAGAGGGGGCCCAAGTCATAGCCTGTTTTTACGAACATCTGGAGGAGTAGAGGAAGCCCATGGAATGCAAGAGTAATATCTATCTGTTAAAGTACGGGGATAGTAGTTAATGAAAATGTATAAATGTGTGTGTTGGGTATAAAGATGGTTTAAGTTGTAAATGTTGGTAAGAAGGGATTTCAGTAATGAGAATTAAATACAATGGGATGGTTAGAAGATATATATATATATGTATTAAATTATGGGGGACCTGAGCATGACACTGATGGTATGGAATAGGGGGTGGTGATTGTATTGGGTCTGGCTGAGATGGAGTTAATTTTCCCCATAGCAGCCCTCATAGTGCTGTGCTTTGCATTGGTAGCTAGAAAGGTGTTGGTAACACACCAATGTTTTGGCCACTGCTGAGCAGTGCTCACACAGCATCAAGGCTGTCTCTCCAACAGTTCCCCCCCTCACCGGTAGGCTGGGGTGGGCAAGATCTTGGGAGGGGACATAGCCAGGACAGCTGACCCCAATTGACCAAAAGGATATTCCATTATATATGATGTCTGCTCAGCAATAAAAGCTAAGAGAAAGAAGGAGGAAGGGGGGGTATTCATTATTATGACATTTCTCTTCTGGAGGATCTGGTACATGTACTGAAGCCCTGCTTCCTGGGAAGTGGCTTGACATTGCCTGCTGATGGAAAGTAGAGAATAAAACTTTTGTTTTCCTTTGCTTCCTCATGCAGCCTTTGCTTTTGCTTTATTAAACAGCCTTTATCTTGACCCACTAGTTTTTTTCTATCTTCTTTTCTCCCCCCCAAGTCCTGCTGATGAGGGGAGTGATAGAGCAGCTTGGTGGGCACCTGGCATCCAGCCAAGGTCAACCCACCACATGGCTTTTTTTTTTTTTAATCCCTAATTTCCTTGATTCTGTAAATGTATGTATCATTGGGGTCCAGGTCCAGCTTGAAAATGGCACATAGCTCAACTGAAATACAGAGATCTTCACCAAAAGAAGCAAAAGCCATGGGACACCGAGCTCAGGGAGAGATACCTACACAGAAGTATCTGATCCTCCTACCCAGCCCTACCCAGCCACCTACAGCAGTGTGGTCCTATGAAATGTATGCAAAGATTCAAAAGCCAGATCTGAAAGGGAAATACCACAGTGACGGAATGTATCACAAACCCAATAAATTAAAAGAAGTGCGCTGTCCTGTATGCAGTCTGCTGTGCCTGCTAGCAGGAAAGTTTACTGACAGGCATGTCCATATGGCAGATTGCTTGGCACCTCTCCTTTAAAGAACCCCTGGTCCCACCTCTTGTTAACACGCTGCCCTGTAACCTTGAAGTTTGGACTACGCAGTCCAGGTTTTTCTTGCACAACACATGGTCAAGTAATAGCAAGTTGGACATTTCTGAGTA
This sequence comes from Nipponia nippon, assembly GCF_047370975.1. Taxonomy (NCBI): domain Eukaryota; kingdom Metazoa; phylum Chordata; class Aves; order Pelecaniformes; family Threskiornithidae; genus Nipponia; species Nipponia nippon. The sequence goes on from NW_028262336.1 coordinate 108,778,011, forward strand.
AAATACATTTTTCTGCGCATGTTTGATGCAACATTTTTATTCACTGTGAAGCTATACCATATGCTTTGGAGAAAGGACTGGGAATTTGCCCAGAGGAAGAAAAAGAAGAGGTGTTATTATGCCTTTGCTCTTTCTATTAGCTATCACCTCATTTTCATAGAATCATAGAATCATTAAGGTTGGAAAAGACCCCAAAGATCATCGAGTCCAGCCATTAACCTAACACTGCCAAGTCCACCACTAAACCATGTCCCTAAGCACCACATCTACCCTTCTTTTAAATACCTCCAGGGATGGAGACTCAACCACTTCCTTCAGCAGCCTGGTCCAGTGCCTGACTACCCTTTCGGTGAAGAAGTTTTTCCTAATATCCAACCTAAACTTCTCCTGGTGCAGCTTGAGGCTCTTTCTTCTTGTCCTATCGCTTGTTACTAGGGAGAAGAGACCGACCCCCACCTCACTACAACCTCCTTTCAGGTAGTTGTAGAGAGCAATAAGGTCTCCCCTCAGCCTTCTCTTCTCCAGACTAAACAACCCCAGCTCCCTCAGCTGCTCCTCATAAGACTTGTTCTCTAGACCCTTCACCAGCTTCGTTGCCCTTCTCTGGACACGCTCCAGCACCTCAATGTCCTTCTTGTAGTGAGGGGCCCAAAACTGAACACAGTACTTGAGGTGCGGCCTCACCAATGCCGAGTACAGGGGCATTATCACCTCCCTGGTCCTGCTGGCCATACTATTTCTGTAAAGGCCAGGATGCCATTGGCCTTCTTGGCCACCTGAGCACACTGCTGGCTCATGTTCAGGCGACTCTCAACCAACACCCCCAGGTCCTTTTCCGCTGGGCAGCTCTCCAGCCACTCTTCCCGAAGCCTGTAGCATTGCATGGGGTTGTTGTGACCAAAGTGCAGGACCCCCCAGGCTCCTAAGGAACACATTTTGGACATGCTCAGTAGACTTTGCAGGGTTGAACAACTCTTACTTACTGAACTTAACTCCACCTGAGGGCCAGACAGGGCCATCCTGGGATACAAGTTCAAAGAGACTCAGTCATGTCTGTGGACTCACTCTGCTGTATCCAAGGAGGACCAGGCGGAGAACGGGTGGGGTAAGAGCTGGGCAGGAAGGGACGGCTGGGAGGAGTACACTGAGCCAGTGATGCTGCAGAGGCAGGACTGTATGTATGGTGGAGATGTGAGGACTGTGAGCTGGTACATGGGATAGCCTGGGCAGCTACAGAGTCCGCATCAGAGAGTCCAGGACTTAGCCAGCAAGGCTGGAGAAGAGCCTGTGACAGAAACATTGTCATTGGCCTGTGACAATGGTTGACCAGAATGGAGCCCTGAAAAGAGACAAAATGGGAAAAAAAATAGCAGAAATATGAATTGGGGTGGTAAGGAGAAATGGGATGAGGAGGATGGTCAGGAGCGGTCAGACAAGGGCAGAAGAGCTGTAACGTCATACCATAGAAGGGAATTTCTGCTCCTTTATTGTGCCTGAGGCACACATTGAAGTGTAAAACTGCCACGAACACTGAGCATGGCTTGATGCCCTGGGCTCTCATGTACGTACTCTCTGTGCAAAGCAAGGGAAAAGGAAGCACACTTCAGACCCATGAATTGCTAAATCGCAATTCATCGCAAATGTTGCCCTACGGCTGCCAAAGTTGGATGCAGAGGAATAAGAAACCTGGATCCAGTCCCAGGCAGGGTATGTTTGGTCTGATGCAAACAAACATGTTTGCATTGATCTGGACCTCAAAAACACAGCAGGAAATAAAAACAGTTCTGAAGCACAAGGACATTAGCCCTCCTGTTTCAAGACCAAGATGTAAGAAACGCCAGTGAGGCATTTATAACAAGAGCTTTGCAAGGCCACAGGACCTCAGGGCTACCGCTGTCGGCCATTGCCTGTACCCCGTTCTGCACCTGTCCTGATGCGGGTTTCTTGACCTGTCCCTATTGCTCCCCTGTGCAACCCTGCCGTGTCCTCCATCAAGCTGGGCCTTTATCCCCAGAATACTCAAAGACTGGCTTTGTAGTTTTCCTTTCTTTTTCCCTTGTATTTTGAGAGACATTAAGGTCTTCTATTGCGTGTTTCTTTTTGATGAGCACCACTGCAGTGAATTATACACCTGCAAACTACCTTTTTTGTGTTCTAGGGAGTTAGCTCAGGTTTCCTGACAAGAGAGTGTCTTTACTGCTTCAGGATGCTCTTCAGGTTCAGAATGATGGTAGACATTACTGCTACATGTTATGTCCATGATAAGCAATATAGAGAGCTCCCGACCTTAGTGAATAATATGTCCAGCTCCCCAAAACTACATCAGTAATAATAAATCTGAGTTTGTCTTTTTCCTTTCTGCTGTGTTTTAGCCAATAGTGGCCACCTCTTCAAACTCTCCTCTACAATTAGGATACCATGCACCATGTTACAGTTGTTTCTTAGCCCAAACTGAGAACATTATATAATTCAGAACTGTAGGAACTGTGACTGAGAAAAAATAGAAATCATGAGACATTCATCAAGTCTGCCAAACTCGGCGAATGATGAACTTCACTGTTTTTTTTCCCGCTGCTGTCAGATCAGCCTGTCCAATTGGCTATGTTGATCTGGCAGAAAGTGACCCAGATGAGGACCTTCTGTCCCTTTGCAGACTCCCTGCGGAGGGCTCTTTCCCCAAATCCTGGGTCTTCGAGTCTTTTCCCTCTCTGTTGCTTTTCATGTGGTCCCTCCTTTCTGTCTTCCTTGGCCTCAAGGCTTGTGGTTGTATCTATCTGCTCTGCTTCTCATCTACAGGACAAGTCCAGCGCCAACCATTATTCAATCTCCAAATGAAGTTTAATTTTTCTCCACTTTTCTTTCTTTACGGTTTACTTTCTTTTTCCTGCAGTGCTCTGAAAAATAATATTGGGTCTTGTTTGATAAAGAAATAGTCATCTGACACATTAAAGAAAAAAGCACGGTTATCACTGCTTTCACCTTTCCAAGTGAAACAACCCCCAAACTCCTGTATTCTGTTGAATGGATAACAGTGGTAACTGAATCTGGATGAAAACTCATAACAACAATTTTCTATTATAAAAACAGCTTTGTCAAAATCAAAATGTGTCCAAGGAAGATATCAAGCCTGAAAAATTTTCGGTTAGAAGCAGTTGCAGTGGTTTATCCTGACTTCATTATTCCACACTAATAACATTGTAAAATATTCAATTTTGATAAAGTCAAAATACAATGGTTTGATATTTTTATTCCAGTACTGGTGTTATCATAGCACATATATTTTATCATTACCTAACATTTTGTTATAATGCTTTCACTTTATTGAAGTTACATGAATTGTAAAATGAAAATGTGCTGAATTATGAAAGCAAAATCTTTCAAGGATCCTAAATCACACTTTTTCTTTTAATTCGAATGTGCATTTGGCAGGAAATTTAAAGTGCTGGCTTTGCATTTGGATATAGTGCAATACAAAATGCCAACCAGTGAGGTGTATCCACAGCATTCCTCTCCCATCCTCCAGCCTGCTTGGAACGGAGCAGTCGGTTCTTCACTGCTCCAAGAGTGCTCCCACCCATTGTGGGACTCCTTATACAGGCAGCAGTTATCATAACTTGCTATTGAAAAACACACTTCATAAGCTGCCGGTAACATTATAGGCTGGCTTTAAAGTTGACATTGTTGATAACAAAACATATCGAGCACAAACCATGTTATAGCTACTGATGGGAAAGTCACTGGTTTGTTCTCAGGTGATTTTAACTGCTAAAAAATGTATTAGTTCAAACAAAAACCCAGAAGCAAATAAAGCTCACATCAGTGAAGATTAGATAAAAATGTAGTTCTCTGTGTCTTTTCATTTTTTTTTTTTTTACTTCTGAAAAGCAGAATTTCATTAAACTTGCCTAATAAAACACCCAAGTGTTTGAACTCATCTACTTGCACCAGGGCAGGGTGCACTGAAGACACTCTCATTACAGCTTAAGCTTTTGGGGCTTGATTTAATGACATTAATTCCCAGTTTACTTTAGTTAAAATGGGATATGCATTTAAAACAAACAAGGATGTTTACAAGGCCTTTCCACTGGTTTGACTAAACCAGTTCAAACTCCTGATTTCAGGCAAGCGTTAGCCATGTTCTGTCACTGATGAGGCTGAACTAATATATCAAAGGGAGATGCCTCCAAGAGCCCGCAAAACTAAAACACGAGTGGTCGAAACAGATCACGCTCCCACTGCTCTGCTGCATGTTCACCTTCTTGACTTTCAAGTAAAAGCCTTTATAGTCAAACCCTTGTTTACATGCCCCTAACCAAAGAACATGCTTGAACAACACATCTGGGAGTGATGATATGCTTGAGCGGTTTTCATCTATTCTTCAAACACTTACCTGGAGCAACAGGAAAGCCAAGCATTGAGGTGTTTGTTCAGTTGGTGTCTTCCACCTCATGTGGAGTTGTGGCAACAATTAACTAAGACAAACTAGCAAAGAATATAATCAGAACCCTATGGAAATTAACAGAACATCTCTGACTTCAATAGGATTATGAGAAATGATCCAAAATGTTATTTTAATGTTCGTAAGAGCTTATGGCTCAGTGAGAAGACATTAATGTACCATGAACTTAAAAAAAAAAAATTTCCTGCCCAAGCATTGTGTACCGCTTCTCAGATCAAGGTAACGTTTGTCCAAGTCTGTATGCATGAATCAAAGTGAACTCATTAGCGGATGAGATGGAAACTCTAGGGGAGGACTCATGGGCAAATTACTGTTGAATTTCTTCCTGGGACAACAAAACAGAGATCACCTTCAATTTTCTCTGCTCCATGTGACCTTTGAATGGAGTAGAGGTGATGAAATATTCTTCCTTTTTTCTCATATGTTGTGATGCCAGTCTGTGTTATGCACTGACCACCTTTTAGCCTGGTGTAGGTATAAATCACTTTGATGAGATGCTCAAAGCCCTGTAACCTCTTCTTGAGACCTCATCCAAAGAGTCAGTCTCTAACTGACTCCCCTATATTTGCTCACCTGTATCTGCCTTGGCACAGTGGAAGCAAAAAAAGCTTTTTCATAAGTTTTCCGTAACGAAAAAAAGCACATCTTCTCCTTCCCAGTGAAATATTAAAATATCTTGTGAGAGACTTGCAGTGGTCCAGTGAAAATTCTCCTGTCCTCTCTTTCCTGTCCAGCTACCAAGAGCAGAAATAATTGAAACAGAAACTTTGACTCCAGGGGCGCACCCCTGTCAGGGTTGGACCATCCCTGACTCTTGATTGCAGTCTGGGAGCCCTGTAAGAGAGCAGATAGTCTTTTCAATGTACACCCTGTAGACCCAAATGGTAGGGAGACCATGAACATTTGGCTTTTCCTTTCCAAAAACTGCACTAGGTGCTATCCGTTTCCTTGCCTCCTGGAAACAGTCTGCCTACCTTAGCTACCACTTGGCCCTCAAACATTACAGCAGAGAAAATGCGCTGCCCACCAGACCTGTCCACCCTAAAGCTTTAGCAGTGTTGCCTTAGCTATGCAACTGCCATCATCCAGCTATGATGCTAGTCATGGCGCTCAAAAGAAAGGTGAAAGTATCATAATCATTATTATGCTCATTTCCACCAGGCTTTCGTTCCACAGTATTTCCCTTTCTTTAATGTAGAGATGTGACAAGACATGAAATAGTAGGCAGCTGGAAAGTGGTTTTCTTTCCATTGTCCAGTTGTGACTCTCAGAGCACTATAAATTGCTGAAGATGTTGCCTTCTTGAATCTTATATCCTCCTCCTTGCTGATGGATGTGAGGATAAGTATAATACCCTGTTGTCTACATGATACAGGCACTCGCCTGCTACTGTACTTTGGCTGGATTGTTTCCTCGTGCGTGAGTTTAATATACACACTGTCATCATCAGAATGAAACTTGTTTATACTCTTAACATTTTAAACTATGAAGTTGTTAAAATGTTTGGGATTTAGATTTTTTTAATGGAACTTAAACTTGTGAATTTAACATTTTTGGAGAAAGCTCAGATTGTTAAGGAATCAGCAGGACACATCACTGAGCTACAATAGGTTCACTTTCATGTGGATGCTGTAGCAGGCAAGCCTTCATGGAAAAACTCTGAATGTGAATTTAGCTAGTTTTGGATAAAGACGCCTTTCAGCGTCAATAAACACCATGAATGCAGCCACGGTAGAGTTACAACTTAATGAGATGAGGGGAAGTGCACAGGGTCAGGCCTCATCTCCCGGCCTCTGTCATGCTAATCAGCTGGGCAGCCTGCAGCTGAAAAACTGCTGGAATTTTTATTTGCATTTCATTTAGTTGGAAGGAAATTGACCCAGATGGTCCACAAAGGCAATAGAAGGCTGGCAAGCAGTCTAGTGCTGCACACTTTTCCGAGGGGCTGCACTTGTCCGCCCGTCCCTCTTGGAGCCCAAAACATAAAAGATTAAAACAGCGTAAGGGAATTGATTTCATGATTTTTAGATAATTTCCCTAAGATTTCAGAAAAGACCTAAAAAACCTAATTTAATCAGCCAGGAGCTCAATAGTAATTAAAGGGAAGAAAAGCTGAGATAATGAAAGAGGTGGTGGGGATTTTTGCTGTTGCTGGTGGGAACCTTTCTTAATTAGAAAAAGTCTAAAATCTAAATGATGTTAATGATGACAAGCATGAACATTTATTGCAGAGACACTGTATCCTTGGTCAACTTAGATGATTGATTGCCAAATCTGATAAACTTCCTTAGAAAAACTAAAATGATTTGCTATGCATTTGTCCAAGCCCAGTATTTCCATGTGTTTACTCAAATGAACAATATTGGTGTCACTATTATTCGTTTGGCCAAAGCTTAGATATTTGTGCAAGTGATGTGTGATTCCACACCATCTGCTCATGGTTTCACCTATTTTGCTTTGAAAGCTTAGTTAAAACTAATAAAATAAAGGCACTTCAGATTCCACCTACTTTGCATTGTAATCTAAGAGACTATAACATTTCAGAGCAAGTGCAGCAACCTCATGGAGGGCCAGCTGATGGCATATCTACTTAATTGGAAGATATAAAACTGAACTGCAAGGACATTACTAGAAGTATTTCATAAGGGCAAACTTTCAGCCATAAATGTTCATGACACCCCAGAAGTGCATGGAGCTGGAGTAAATGGCTGGGGATCCCTTATCTTCCAGTTGCACTGGTGGAAGTGCTGCCCTTTACCTCCACCCTGCCCTGAAAGGGTGGAACTGACCGGTCTTTCATTTCTACCAGCATTACTCTAGCCAGGGTGAAGCTTCCTCTCCTTATACAAACTGTCTTTCTAGATGGTTGTGTTGCCTCAAACAGCAGTGTGCTAACCCCTCTGGTCTGGATAGTTGTTGAACATGTGCAAACAAGTCTTCCAGTCCAAGTCCTGGGGAATCAAACCCAGCAACTTCCGTGGAATTGTTTCTGACTTGCACTTGTATAAAAGTGCGTGTAAATCTGGACTAACCCCCTTGGATTACCGGGCTGACACAGGTTTTTGTTTTCATTCAGTCTTTGGGGAAATATAATAAAAAGAGCCTGAGGTAGCCACAAAACCACACAATGGTGTGGGCAGTGTGACAGCTCGTGCAGGAACAGAAAGATCTGAGATTTTTCAGCTCCCTCTAGTTCTCTGAGGACTTACAGTTGGTTCAACTTATGGCAGCTCAGCTGCTAAGCAGCTGCATGAGTACACCACCAAGGTGACCCAAACGTACCAACGGGTTCCTGCTACAAGCCAGACAGAGACCTGGTCTTTGTCTTCCAAGGCATCAGTGACTCAGCCATGAGTTATCTCAAGAATTGTTCCTTCCCATGGTTATGACAATCACACTTGAGCTTTGATTTTCTAAAGCTTACATAAAGCACTTGTCCACAGTCCTCTGTGCAAAGCAGATTGGGATAATTTACATTACCAGCATAGTCAGAAATCCCAAACTGTTCCTAATGTCCCTATTAGCAGTTCAGTAGCTAAGAAAGAATGGAAGAACAACAGGAGGTCATTAGCTCCATTTTTTGGTCTGGCAGTGGCTTCTTTAGTAACTTAGGGCAATTTATAGGACAAATATTTATAAGGGAGCCAAGATTTATGTGGTTCTGAAGACCAAATACTTAAGATATAACACCTTAAAATCACACCTGAGAACCATAAGGCAGCATGCATAGCCACTGTCCACGCTGAAGGTGGCTGAAAGAGCTTCTGGCACTGCAAGTCCTTGAATTATCATCTCTGAAAGACAGGAAGAGATCAGTAGTTTCAATGTGGCTTCCAATATCCCTGCTTGCCCTCCACTGTAGAAGGGAAGGATGCTGACTGTGGGCAATGTCTGTCTCACAGGGGTTGGACACACTGTGTAGGAGTGGTCTTGGCTTGCTTGAATGAACAAGCTGGTTAAGAAACACTTTTATTTGCATGCATCTTCCTATTCACTTAGGAGCCTGGAAGTGAGAGGACTTCATAGCAAATATGGAGGGCTGAAGCATTCAGAGGATCCATTAGTTACATTAAACCCTAAAGTGCATGAGAAGCCTCTGGGGAAGTTTAAAACTGCCCTTCCCAGTGGGGGTAGCCACGGCATCATTGCAGGATGCTCCCCTGGGAATAGCAGTGGGTTCAGCAATGAAACAGAGTAAAGGGCTTGGAAAGATTTGGATGGACATTCAACATCACTTGAACAAACTTACTCGCAGATATGGGTGTTTCTGTCTCCTCTGGAGTCTTCTCAGTGCTGATACAATCCAACTTTGCAACCGAATAGAAGCTCAGTGCTGTAACTGAATGTGGCAGGCCCCAGCGCCAAGGCAGTGCCTAAGCTACATTTTGATTCGCGCCTGAAACCCAGATGTAAAATTAAAATTGTCTCCTCTTCTTACTGACATGGCAGAAGAAAAAAATTGGAGGTGAACTTGGAGCTTTTTAATTGTAGCTGTACCACTGCTGACCCAGTGCTGTCCCATCTGCAGTGTGGGTGAGATGCTCCCCACCAGGTTACCCATCTCATGTTTCAATGTTGCATGAAACCGCCTTGTTGCCACTCTCTGTCTGGAGTAGCTGTGGTGTGTAGATGGGCTGAATTCAACGTACCATACATGAGGGCAGCAGCAGGCTGGGCCTTGTGAGTCCCACTCATAAGCCCTGCAAGATGCTCACAGCCACATCAGGGCGGATGACGGACGGAGCTTGCTCTCTGGCCCATCATGTTCATGAAGCTCATGCTGGAGAAGTTTGGATAAGCAGAGTAGAAATGGAAGTTAAAATCTGAAAAAAGTGAAAACACTTGTGAAAACCAGAAATTTATTTAGAAATCGCTCAGTATGGTTAAAGAGGCTTGCTATCTTCTTGGCACGCTTTTCAGCAGCTGTCACTGACAAGGATTACCAAAGCACAAGCCGTAGCTGCTGGAGGAAATGGAAAGACTCCATTCAAAGTATGAAGGGTAGCCCTCAGAAGAACAGTTAGGAATAAAACCAAAAGCTGCCAGATAAACTAAATGCAGTTCTGGGAGTGGTGAGTCCAGTCAGCTCTCACTGCGAGACCCTGAGCACTGCTGGTTTCTCAGATAGTTTGTTTCAAAGCATTTTAGTGTCCTTACCACATTTTCCTTGAAGACTGCAAAAGCCAAAATTTGTTGTTTATGCTGAAATCTTGAGAAGGTCTCGAGCAAAACAGGAAATGTTTATTCAAACATCTGGCAAGGAGAGCTACAGGCTGAACTGGACCCTGGCTAACTCTCCCTCCCTGCTCAGCGCTGGTGTGCGCTGTGCTCGGGCCCAGACTGGGACCTGCACATCTGGGAAGCTGCAGGCAAAACAGCCCAGAGGAGGACAAGGAGAATGACCGTAAGTCCAGAAAGCGTGATATACAGTGAAAAAACTGGAGTTGCTCTAGTGTATGCAAGGGATTTCCTGATAATATTTTTCAAATACGCCAAGAGCTGTTGCAAAGAAGGAACAAAATGCTCTTCATGTCCATATAGAACAAGAAATAACATCCTTAGGTGCAGTGAGGAGGCCTCCAGTAAGACACTAGAAACACTTGCTGATGGTATGGACAGTGAAGGAGTGGAGTTGTGCTAGAGAGGTGTGTGCTGTCCATCACAAGAAATCTTTAAGAACAGCTTGGAGAAACCTTCATCTGACAGGTGAGGGTGATTGTGTCTTGTGGCAATGGTCTGGACTAAAAGACTGTTTGAAAACCCCTCAAGCCTTATTCTGATACTTTGCTTTTTTGTAACCTTTCAGAATGAATTTACTTTGATTACTTCAGCTTTCCGGATACTTTTGGTTTGATTAGGATACTTTTGGTTTGATTACGTAGACTCACCTCACATCATGCATAAGGATGTCTGCACTGGTTCATCTCTCTAAAAAATAAAATAGTGTCAAATATAGGGCTGTAGTATGTGGATACAACTCAGCTAAATATAATAGTTTTGCAAATTATTATCCTAAGTCTGAATTCAATCTCTGTGAACCCCATAGAAAAAGTGTCATAGAATTAGTAAATTAAAGGGAAATAATTCCAATGAGCTAAATGATTTTAACAGAAGAAAAATCATGCTACAGAACCCTGTAGATTAGTTTAAAATTCAAAGGAAAGTTAATTCATTAGTAAAGTCACTCAAGCTTGACTAATAACAGCCTGAGCCAGAAAATCTAGCAATTTAAAGTAAACCTTTAGTTGCAAGCATAACTTGATGCATATAATGCCAGCTGCAGAAATTGCCATTTCAAACCTCGCTCCGGTTGGCACAATGGGAACAAATAGCTCTCAGCTGCAGGTGAAGCCTACCAGACCTTTCTCCTCAATCTTTGTATAGTGTCAGTTCTTCTTAAAAAACAGCCATTAAATTATCGCCATTGTCTTGGGGGAATGGTGATTGATGCCTCTTCTTTTATGCTAACTCAGCTTATCTCTCTGCTTTAAATGGCCTTGTCTTTGGCGTGGATGTTGGTAGTACATCATTAGGTTTTGGTACGCTTCGTGCTGCTCACTCGCTCGCAGCTTGGCAAACAAGGCTGTCAGACGACGTGGCCATTCGGCAGATTAATACAACTCTCCTGAATTCCTTAATAGAAAAAGCCACGGGCTCCCACCTGTTGGGGCTCAAGCAGGGGGCTTTGCAGGGGCGCCTTCCCCCTGCGAATGCTAAGGTAAGGTAAAATAACCAGGCTTTGCATTTCTGTGGTATCTGTTGGGCTTCATCCCAGCTGCCACAGGTGGCCTGGGAGGATGCGCATGGGGGAGTGGGAGCTACGGGAACCCCCTACGATGGCAGCAGAGCCCAAACCAAGCATTTCAGGTGCTTATGTTCGCATTCAAGCACTTGTTGCTTTGTTGTTGCACTGAAAATGTGAGCTGCTCCCTCATGTGTCAGTACACTGCAGAGGAGGGCCCTTTTTTGTACGCAGCTGATCACTGTTTGTAAAAGTGCAACCATATACCTTTGGAGAGGGACCAAAAAGAGAAGTGAAACCAAGGAGAAAGAGAAAGCTCTAAGGGTCTGTAAAGAGCTAAAAGCCTGTTTTGCTGACAGTGGTACAAGCCCACAGCAAACCCAGAGACACTGGTGGTGCCGTTATCCCTGTGACCACGGCCACTATGGTCCCATGTGCTGTTTGCCATGCCAGGTCCCCTGGGGACTGCTGAGTGGTTTCAAAGGTGACCCTCGCCTTGATGCCAGCAGAGCAGAGGGGCGGCTGCTGTGGCCATGAGCCACTTCCTTGCTGTACTACCATGCTGGCGTGCACTGGGATGGCAACTGGGCCTGGGGAGCTGGGAACCGGACCTGACAGAGCTGCAGTTTTGGATGAAGGGCGTTAGCAGTCTGAGCTACAGTTCCGTTCCGAGCGAGTTGTTTCGCTGGGTGTTTCTGCAGAGCAGGAGTAACTGTGGGATATTCACCAGGTGACTTCTGAGAGCAAATGAACTTTTCTAAAGAGCTGTGAGATGCTTTGACAAGGAGATTGGGGAAGCAGGGAGGAAAAAGGTGGGAGTGTTTGAAGATACTTTTCTTGTGTGAAAAATCTTTCTTTTCAAGACCATAAACCTGGAAAGAAAAGAGCCAGGTTTTACATCCCTCTGGTCCCCCACGTAGCATCACCATTCACCTCGCTGGTCCTGTTCCCCCTCTTCCTCCCTTGCCCATTTTGATTGCAAGTTCTTGGAACAGGGAAAGTTTCCTGCCATGTGTTTGAATCGGCATAACATGCCTCTAGTGCTGACTGTGGTTTGACAGAGCAAAATGAGTGCTAAATGTTTTATTTTTTCCTTTCTGCCCCTCAAACAGCCATAGTTTGAATCAGCTGTAATCTTCACAGCTTGTAGACTTCAGACTTCCAGGTAAAGGCAGCAAGTACTAAAATAAAACACATGAAAATCGTTATCTTAAATGTGTAAAAAAGTTTAGCCTATATCAGCTCTACATCCCACCTGGGGAGTGTGTGAGGCTTATCTGTGCATCTGTACCTCAGAGATGGGTGACCTGAGCTCAGAGGTTGTTATTCAGGCTCCTATATTTAAGCAGCCTCTGCCTCAGGAGGCAGCCTACACGTGCTGCAGCCACCACAGCACCTGGCAGACTTCACATGGACAAAATCTCTCCCACTGGGAGCCCTGTTTGAACCAAGGCTACTCACAGGACACTACTAGTAAGATTACTATGGTGTTCATGGTATAACATAATCCTCTTTAATTAGCACAAAACGTGGTTTACATTTAACTCAAGTTTTGTATTCTTTTTAATTTTCTTTTTAGAATGAAGAGAAGCTGAAAACCTTATTTCTCCCATACATTGAGTATTGGGTGCAGTTCGGGTCTCTGCATCTTAAGAAGGTTGTAGTGAAGTCAGAAGATATAGAAAAAGGCAATGAAAATGACTGGGGGGTGAAGCGGCCACTTTATGTGGACAGACTGAAAAGACTCCTCAGTTTAGAGGAGAGAAGGCTGAGGGGATATGTACAAAGTTCACAAAACCGTGAAGGTGATGGGTAAGGCAAACATGGAACTGCTGTTCACCAAATCCCTTAATGCAAGCACCAGGAGTGCTCAGGGAAAGTCGGGGAGATCGGTTTAAAAGACACAGGCCAGTACATGGCTGGTAGCAAACATCTGGAAATCATGTCCATGGGAGGCCACAAAGGTGAATGGTATCAGCAGGTTCACAAGGGGATTAAACACATTTGTGGACAGCAGGTCCGTGAGGTGGTACTCAGAAGCCTATGCAGGTACCTCCCACTAACACCCCCTCACCTCTGGGGCTGGGGGCTCCCAGCAGTGTGAACGGACCACAGCAAGCAGTGAAACTCCTGTGCCCTCCCTCATTGCAGCTCCTACTGCCACCCACAGAGACAGAGTAGGGGGGTAGGGGACCACTGCTCTGACACAGACCAACGCTACAGGCTTGGGGAAGAGTGGCTGGAGAGCTGCCCAGAGGAAAAGAACCTGGGGCTGTTGGTTGACAGGCGCCTGAACATGAGCCAGCAGTGTGCTCAGGTGGCAAAGAGGGCCAATGGCATCCTGGCTTGCATCAGGAATAGTGTGGCCAGCAGGACCAGGGAGGTGATAGTGCCCCTGTACTCGGCACTGGTGAGGCTGCAGTGTTCAGTTTTGGGCCCCTCACTACAAGAAGGACATCGAGGTGCTGGAGCGTGTCCAGAGAAGGACAACGAAGCTGGTGAAAGGTCTGGAGCACAAGTCTTATGAGGAGCGGCTGAGGGAGCTGGGGTTGTTTAGTCTGGAGAAAAGGAGGCTGAGGGGAGACCTTATCGCTCTCTACAACTACCTGAAAGGAGGCTGTAGTGAGGTGGGGGTCGGTCTCTTCTCCCACGTAACAAGTGATGAGACAAGAGGAAACGGCCTCAAGCTGCGCCAGGGCAGGTTTAGGTTGGATATTAGGAAAAACTTCTTCACCGAAAGGGTAGTCAGGCACTGGACCAGGTTGCTGAAGGAAGTGGTTGAGTCCCCATCCCTGGAGGTATTTAAAAGACGTGTGGATGTGGTGCTTAGGGACATGGTTTAGTGGTGGACTTGGCAGTGTTAGGTTAATGGTTGGACTTGATGATCTTTGGGGTCTTTTCCAACCTTAACGATTCTATGATTCTCAAGCTCACCTTCTGCAGTGTCTCCCCCAACTGCTTCTTGCTCTCCCCAGAGCCCAAGTAAAGCTCTCACTGCAAAGGGACCACCATGGGCGGGCAGGAAGGGGGAGCATGCCGTGGACTAGCTGGTTCCCACATCTCCAAATGTGGTCCTGGAGTTACTTTTATTCTGCTTTGGTGGCCGGGAACAATACCTCTTTAACAGAGACGCTGTTTCAGAGTAACTCTGTTTACAGCTAGCTCCAAACAGATTTTTGCAAATGTTTTCCCAAATACAAAATAATCAGTCTGCTTTGGTGGCATTCAGCTCCTTCTTCATCTCATTCCTTTCCAGAGATGTGAGGGGAATATGGTTTGCTAGGATGTTCATGGACACAGAGCCTCTGGCAAACATGCTCCTCTATGAAGAGTCACAGTAGGAAAGGATCATCTGGTAAATCTTCAAAGCTCCAGGAATTGCCCAACTGGACATCATAAAAAAAGTGTCTCTAAGTTACCAATTATGCCCCAGTCACAAAACATAAAAAAAAAGCATCTTAGGAATGCACAAAGCAAGAGACAAGGAGTCTGCAGACAATCCAGGGACTGCCCAACTGCTGAGCAAATCGCTACAGGTGAATAATAAATAAGACAAACAAAATCATTTTACAGATAATTTTGCAAACAAGAAAATGTCAAATAAACTAGACTTGGTTAGGAGCCCTGTTCTAGCTTTTAGAATCTTGATTTTGTACAAAATCGGAATCACAGAAAATAATGGCTCAAAGGGGTGTTTTAGATCTGGGTTGGGTTTTTTCTTAAGTTTGCAATTGCTTCTTTTGAATGAACCCTACGCCCTTGGAAGATGTCAGACTGACCTTTCTGGGAAGTACAGAATTCATCCAAAAGATTAAGAAACCTTTATTCCTCCATGTTTTCCAGCCAGCCTTTCTGTGAGGTGACATCCTGCCATTACCCAACACCAAAGGTTTTCCATGTGTTGTTTCTGCTGCTTCCTTTCCTCTACATCTTTTAGGTGTTGAGATCTGTAAAATCATAATTATGTGAACCCAGAAATAGAAGCAGAACCTACTCTTTTAGAGACCTACTGCTAGATGAAGAGGATTTTACATGTTCCTGGACTTTCTTTTGAACATTTAAACTCATCAGTGATCCCCATGTGAGCTGCCATGTTTACTGAGTTCATTTGTTTTATGGGTTAAAGCACTCGCTTTGCCCTGGTTCTGCATCAGCTCAGAGCTGGATGCAGTCTGCTGGAAGCACCTGAGAAAGCATTTTAACCACTTCAAAGCTCCTGAGGGCATTGCTGCTCCAAGGGGACCAAGAGCTGTGTTTGGGGAGGAAGAGGAGAAAGGGTGAGATGGCCAAACTTTTGCTGAGCAGGAATCCAAACACAGCACTGGCCCACACCTCTCCCCTCTGATAATTCCTTCTGCTGTCTTCCCACCACCATGTCTCTGGACCCCTCACTGCCTTAACATCTCCTAACTTCACAGTTGCTCATGGCTGTAAATAGCTCTCAAGATTCAAGTGGGTGAGATGTGAAAAACAAAATGGTCAGGTCTCTGGAAAAGAAAATCAGCTTCTCCAGATCCTGTGGAGATATACTCTGAGACACACTCTCTTCAGGCTCCAGCTGATTTTTTCAACAGTAAGGACCACCCACATTTCTGAAATGTATTCATCCCATGCCCATCCTGCCCGTAAGTCACTCCATGTGCAGGGTGATGTGCAAGCTGGATGTGGGAGCCACTCCAGTTCCCAGGAGTGGAAATGTCAGTGAGCCACTCGACTGGCTGCAGGGAGGAGACTTGCATACAGCATTTGGCACAACACTCAGACAGTTAAAAGGCTTTATCCAGGTGCCTAACTCAGGTGTCTAGCACTATCTGAGAGGCCACCGCAGCACATGGGCATGTGAGGCTCACAGCTCTGCTCTGGTTGCTGGTGCTCAGCCCTCCATGCACACCCAGGCACACAGAGTCCCTGGGCCCAGGAAAGTAGCTAGAAATGGAGTTTAATGAGAAAATGGGACAGACTGTTGTGATCAGGCACACGGACAGACCAGTAGCTTCATTACACACAACCAGCCCTTTTTATTCTCTTTCCCTCTGTTTTCCCACACTTATTTCTCCAAAGCACCTCCATCCCTCTCTGTCCCTACCTTTAATCTTTCCCTTACAGGTCTTGCAGCAAGTTTTGTACAATCCCAAAATGTTCTTCCCCCTCTTCCCATGCTGAGTCCCGTACCCCCGTAGGCACTAACCTCTTCAGTCTGTAAGGTGAGCAGGGAGTTTCTCAGTCAGGGGTTGTTACCCCCAGACCATGGGGCTGATGCCTTATCTGTGACAGCCCTGGGAAGGGCAGGTTTTTTTCTCAATTAGGTTTTCTTGGTTTTCTCCAGCTAGGCTATGGGGGTTCCTGCCCTGGCATCACTGTTCCTCTGTGCTTCTTTGCGTTCAGAGAGATGAGCCTTCAGTCACATAACCCAAGACCTGTAGGCAGCTGAATCCCACTCCTAATGTCAGTCATGAAAATAATAATTTCTGGAAAGCTGCACCAAATACTTGGATCGTGCATGATCCTTTTTATTGAAATTATAAGCTTACAGATCTTCTTAAGGTACGTTATTGTTTTTGAAGATCTGTGTGGCCTGTCATTTGGCTAAAGTTTACTTCCATATTTGTAGGTTATTTTTCTTTCACACCACTCTTCCTGCTGTGAATAAGCCATGAAGCTCAGCTGGAGGTGTGTGCAAGACAAGGTGACCAGCCCACTCCAGCCTTGCACAAGTGGATCCCAGAGGCCAGCCAGGGCCCTTGGCATCTCCTGTTGTCCACACCCCCATAGGGCAGGACCTGCCTCCCTGCTCAGCCTGGACTGCCCCTGGCAGTTTACAAGCAGTCTCTTCCTTCTCAGACCCACAACATTATGCAGAAACATCTCTTGGTCCAAGACTGTACTCTTTACTAGGGATGAATGAAACCCCCAGGTTTCAAGCTTTCTGATGTCTGAATCCTAGTTGAAAACTAAATTAAGACTTAAACCTATGTTTTTTCTCTAAAGGCTTATGGGTTTTATGCTTTATTCCCAGGAAGAGTAAACACAAGTTCTGAAATTTGGCCTCCAAACGCAGAAGAGGGTTTACTTCTTGACATGTAAAAGCTGATCATTTCTTTTTCCCTGATAGTGCAGTTGACCATGAGCACATCAAGAGTCTAATGTAAAGCAACAAACCTCATCCCCGCCTGTCCATGTGCTAAAGAGATTTAAATAATATTTACCTACCCCTGAACTTTGCTATGCCCTGTTGAACAGATGACTTGGAGCAAGAAAAAACGGTCAGTGGGACCCTCTGCAAGCTTCAACTTTTTTGTCCTCATTTGAGAGAGGGAAGGCTCTGATGAATCCCTTCAATGCTGTTGAAAAAACTGGACAAAACTGCCACTCCAGCTATAGCCCACACTTCAAATGGCCGTGAGATGGCCTTTTCTGAATGTTACATAGTTCAAGGAGGCAGTGAAGTGCTCGGTGGAAGATTTTGTATGGGAACTTTAACTTCCCATTCCATTTGACTTTTGGTCTTTAAAATACAGGTCAAATCAATGAATTTAATGAAGGCCGTGGAACACAAAGGCTTTGCCTTGCATTTTGACCTAGATAAAGGAGAGTCAGTCCAGGTCAAAAGGCTTTAGCAGCACTTTAAGTGGTTAGTACACAAATGTGACAGAGTGTTTAGACTCTCGGAGACTTGCAAGACCCAGTGACAAGCCGTTAAAAGTATTTGAAATAGCTGCTTGAATGAACTTTGATAAGGTGCTGCTATTGTCTACTATTGTCTCTTTCTTTTCATACCAAAACACCCCCAAAAGAACAAGAGTCAATGAATGTATAATGCAGTCCCACTTTTACTGGATTTGGGGCTTCTTTTGGCCCTTTGGACTTTTTTGTGAACTGTTTATGCCATTTTCATTCATTTCCCCACATTAAGCCTTTCTCAGATGCTAGTGATTAATGTGACTTGTCAGTAAGAGCTTTTAAAGTGCAATGATACTTTCAGAAGCTATAACATGTCAATTGAACCTAAGATTAAGAACAAATTAAGAGTAAATTTACTCTTACTGAATCTTCTTCCGAGATGGTGCTACCTTACGTGGAGGTGGTGGTGGCACTCTCCAGCTCCCACACCACAGATGCAGATGTATGAGGGAAAACTGGCACAGAGCAGTAGACCTGTATATTAAATTCTGGATTCATACCTTTCCTTTCACTGGGATTAAATAGTCCAGTGTTACCGTCAGGCACTTAACACACATTCACATACTCTACGCAGGCATCTAAATTAGGTGGTTGAAATCAGCTTGTTGGTAAAGGTACGTTTCTGTTACCAACAATAAATGTATTTTAATGGTGGAAAGCATACTGTCAGCAAACGCACAATCGTAAGATCTGCCAGAAAGCAAATCTCCATTTTAATACATAATTATTCTCCATTACCAGAAAGCATTTGTCCAAGGAAAACTGGTAAAATGTGTAACAGTTCATTATGCAGGACCAAATTTGTCTAGAAAGACCAAAATCCTAGTTAATTTGTGCAAGGCAGAAAGGTTCAGTTTTGTTTTGCTTTTCAATTTTGTTGTAAAAAGTCTGCTTCTTGAAAGCTTTCCAGGCCAGAGATCAGGTTCCCCCTTTATAATGGGAGCTATTAATGCCTGAAATGGGCCGCTCTAAAGAACCACATGTCCGTTTCACATGGTTTGATAGCTCCAAGATTTTGCTCACTGTGCTTTTGGGACTTTTCTCAGTATTCTCTATAGCGAGATTTTTATTGTATTTTACTCTTTTGTCTGGTTTTTGTGTTCGAAAATTTTCCCTTATTCATTGACCAGCAACTTTCTGTCACCCATCTTTGACTTTTCTTCTTACATCTGCATTAAAGCTGTCATTTACTTCTGCTTTTTCCCCTCTCTCCATATTTGACAGCAAAAGCCTTCATCAGCTTTTATCCCTTTTTGTTCACATTATGACATAACCTGCGCAAAGTGGCACAGCTCCCCAATTCTTGTATATAAAATTTGCAACATTTTTTGAGACGGGTCAATGCCCATTTTTGGGATCCTTTTCTTTATCTGAGTACCGTGTTAAAACTTTTTGCAGATGTGAGCTATTCAGGAGCAGCCTGCGGCTGCATGCAGAGATGGGGAAAAGAAGAAAAGGCCTTCCTATTTTGTGATTGCCATAGTAACTCAAACATTGCCAGGGTGTTTGTCAGTTTGGTAGGGCACAGCCAGGGAATTTTATTTCCTGTGCAATCAAGCCCTCTACTGGAGATCACGGCTTGTATGACACAGGGTTACAGGGAGGACAGTGGGCTTGTTAGGGCTGGGATTAAGCATTTCGCTTTAAAATAATACCCATTTGTATCCATTTTGTTCAACATAACAACAGCTGCTGGCCTTGGGATGACAGGCTTGCCTTTTTAACCAAAGTCTCCTATGACATTTATGAATGAGGCAGACTCTGTTCATTTTCGCTTTGAATTCACACTGGTTATTTTTGGTTGTTTGATTCTTTTTTTCTTTTTTAGCGTGTGGTGATAGTTAACATCGTTCCTGCAATTATATTCACGGTTTATGACAGGGGAAAATTCAGTTTTATTTGGGGTGTCAAATTATCACTTTTATTTGGGGGCAAACAGGTTAAAAAAAAGAAAGGAGAAAGAAGCAAAGAAAGCATCTTACGTCAGTATAGTGGAAGCTTTTTGTTAGACCGATAGATAGAGATGGAGAAACAAACTTGCAGGCATAGGAGCTTTTCTTCAGACCTGAAACAGGAGCTGCAACCTCCAGACTGAGAAGGTTTCTGCCTCCTTTCCGGGTCAGAAGAAGGACTTGCTGCTCTAAGAGCTTCCCATTTTTCCAGGCTGTGGCAGACACCACCTCTCCCTGCCATCCCAGTCACGGCTGCTGCTACTGCAAAGCACCCCAGCTTTCACCTGCCCATGGCTTAACTGAGCAGCAATGGCTCTGCCGACCTCGGCTCCTGGCCACCTTCTGCAATGGGTCCTAGCAGACAACTAGAGACAGATGCACTGATGCAGGCAGGAGGAGGAAAATAACAGCTTATGGGGAGGCTCCTTCAATCTATCGATTTCCAAGGGAGTTCAGTTTTCTGCTACTTCATGCCCATCCTTTCTGCTAAGCACCTCAGGGCTGGAGTGAAAGGACTGACCCACCTGAGCAATAGTGATGAGGCTGAGAGACACCCTTCATCCCTCATTCCTTCATCCCCCCAAAAGGGCTTGTTGTATTGGTTTGCATTTTTAACCTGAAGCAAATAAAGAACTGAGGACCGCGTTGACCCTGGCAGCAAGTTTTCCACCCGGAGGACATGGGGAAGCTCTGCAGCTGCGCATCTCATGGCCTTTGGCCCTGGTGAGCCTTCATGCTGGTGTCAGGTAAGCACAGGACATTCCCATTTCAGTCAAGCAGCAATTGTGCTCCTGTCTAAGGTAATGCAAAGCAGCAAGGCCAGCGTGAATCATGCCTAGGGCTGCTCCATCCCCATCCCCACCCTCACAGAGCCAGTCCCAAGGCCAGGGCTGCCCTGAAGTCTCTGAGGAACTCGGGACATGGGTGCAAGTCCCACATGTCCCACCAGTTCCTCTCCCGACTTCCCGGCTTCTGCAGCAGAGCTCCGAGAGACTCCCAGACCTACCTTGATGCATCTTTCCAACCTAGGACCGCACATTGCCTGAAGACTCCTAGCTCTGTTTAAATATCAGCCAAAGTACTTAAAATCTGGCATATTGGGAAGGCTGTAAGGGAAGCCTTCCTTCTATGAAGCCAGAGGTGAAACTTGGCTTTTCCTTTCCCTGAAGTATTTCCTAGAGGAGACAGTCACCCTGATCTTCCTCCCCCACCGAAGCTGATGTAGAATGAAGAGCAAAAGAATCATGTACATTAGGATGATGGAGTGGCTGATCTTCTTAACTCTCTATTTTCCCTGAAGAACTTGCTTTCAGATAGAAAAGGTTGAGATTAATATTCAGCTATCTCCCTGAAACAAACAGGATTGTAGCCCTTAACTACTTGTTTAAATATGCTTCAGGACCTGGATCCAGATCACTCAGGTCACAATGGGAGCAAAGCCTAGGAGAAGCCTGAACGTGCATATGACTCATTAACCCATGGAAGATGCTCCTCAACGCCAGCTCTCCTCTGTACTGCTCCCTCACTTTGTGCACAGAGGTGGAAAAGCTAATGTGGTGACTTCTGAAGGGGTTGCCCAACATGTGTACCTCTTCTGTGCGTGCTGCCCACCTGGTGAGTGGCACTGCACAAAGTCATGTTTGGGCTGGATTGCAGCAGCCCTGTATCCCTTGTCCATTGCATGGGCTTGCTCGCTTGAGACTCAAATCTGGCAAATGAATGTAGAAACTAAACGTAACACACAATAAGCTTCAGATGTGAATCACATCATTCTGCTCAATGCGAGAGCACTTCTGACATGCACAGGCAGCTGGCTTGGAGCAGACATGGCCAGTCACTCTGCTCTGGGACTGGATGGGGCTGCAGTCCATGACCTGCCTTCTTAGTGCCCACGGCCATACAAACCAATACTGTAACCACTTGCACCTAAGAGAATCACACACAATAAGGCAGAAGCATCTGGAAATACCACCAAGTTCACCACTCTGACCGAGGACAGGATCTATCCATCCTAAAAACCAAATTCTGCCCTGAGATAAATTCAGTGTTCTCAAAAAATCTCATATGCAACCCAGAGGAAGACCTTTCTTGTTAACGCAAAGCTGTCTACATCTTGCATTCTTGTGACCTCTCTACTCTGCCAATAAATCCATTTTCCCTTTTCATCTCTCCCTTCCCTTGCCCCAAACATACAACCCCATTGGGAGAGCCACCATTTAGAAAATAAACTTTGTCATGCTATCATAGTTGACATTACTGTATTCTTTAAATATTTCCCTATTTCCACTACCAGGAATTCTTCCTCTCCCCTTACAGCAGGTAAAAAACTTTAGGGGGTTGGCATGCTTTCATGGTGTCCGTTGTCTACATACAGTGAAATCAGTCCTATTGGTATCAATAGAAGTTGCACCTATAATACACCATCACAATATGATACTGCAACTCTAGGATGCTTGGAGATATAGTAACTCCTTGGAGATATTCAGAAGCTGTCTGGACATGGTCCTGGGCAACCAGCTCTAGGTGACCCTACTTGAGCAGGAAAGTTGGACCAGGTGACCTCCAGAGATGCTTTCCAACTTCAACCCCTCTGTGATGCTAAGTTGAATGCTGGCTGTTATAATATTGCTGAAAACTCATTATGACATTGGTACACTGCTGTAAACAGTCTTCAGAAAGTAAAGACAGCAAGAATCTACAGAGGATGTTGAACTTCAAGGGTAAGAGAGACTATGAAACAGCTTCACTTCTAATTTTCACCAGCATGAATTCACAGTAACTCTTCTGATGTCTATGGATTTGCACAGATGTAAGAAGGGAATCCTGCCCAAATCCCATGGTTCTGAAATAAAAAGATGTTTTAAAGGTCAGTCAAATACAGCGATGCCTGAAAACCTGTTGTTGTAGAAGGCTTCACTTGCAAGCCATACCACATCTTGCCTACTTCTGTTATTTGTGGAAAAATTTAACTTTTTTTTTCATGCAGCACTTAATTTATAAGTTTTACAAGCCCAAGCAATTAAAAATGTATCTGAATGTAGCTGTTTTCATCATGGTCAGGCTCAGGTTCGATGGGATCACTGTCTGTTCTGTGAGTGAGTCATGATTCACCGGGCAGCAATGGATGTGGGGCCCGGCCTTGCCCTTCTTACAGCATAGGAATTAGGATGGCAGGGGTATACGTTTGCCTTTAGGTTAGAAATATTAAAATCCAGTGGGTGATGACCTTTGAAATAGGGAGGTAATATGTCTTTTATATAAATTCCCAAATTTACTCTGGAATTTTATATACATTCCCAAATTTACTCTCCCAAATAAACTCCCAAATTTAGTTATACAAAATACCTACTCAGTTCCCAGAACCGAATGATAGGAAAACCTTATTAAAATAGTATGCCACATGCTGTAATCCGCTTCTAGGGAGAGCACTGATGTGGCTCAGAGCCTGTTTTCAGGGTGTACACGTCTGAAACGTCGGTGGAATCTCAGTCTTCTTCACTACAGTTGTCATATGAAGATTGTTATGGGACACCTAAAATACACACAGCTGTATAGGGAAAATTAGCTCTGTTAAGCTCAAAATTTGTGAGACAAAATAGCAGTTTACTGCTGAGAAGCTACTTCCATCATTTTATCCTTTGCAGAGAAAAAGCTGCAATGGGACTTAACTAAACCTCAGTACAATTCTTCACTGTTATTGCCTCACCAGGTACTTTAACATGATATAAGCACAACGAAAGCCAAATAAAACCTGCAGCCAGCTCCTCCTCAGCAAGGTCCATGGTGTACAGCTTCGTTGTCCCTGCTGATGAAGAAAGATGCTCAGACCAGATGCCTAATGGCACAGGAGAGAGGAGAAAAGATCCTGCGCTAGCCATGGCACGTCTGTAGCTGGCTCTGGCCCGGGAAGGGTTAAACGCTTTGCGGTGAGGTGGGACAAACTTCACTTAAACTCAATTCTGCAGCCAGCCCGATTGTTTTGACACCTGCGCTATGTGAGGGATGGCATGGTCTCCTTTGTGGCGCATAATGGCACATCTTCATTATTGTTCTAATACTCTGCAAAAAAAAAAAAATCCCTAATCTTTCTGTGGTGCCAGTGACTGTTACAATGCCGGGACGTTTTATTTTCCTCCTTGCTCTCTCTTTCCCTTAACCCGCTATTGTTGCCATAGCCACGATGGTGCAGTACTGCTGGTTCGGGGAAGTTTCTGTACTGTACCGCCCTGAGCTTATTGTTTAAATCTTTATTATTCAACTGTTCTGAAGATTTACATTTTTAATGGCTCATTTATGTAATCCCATAAATAAAGTAGCAGAAAAGCATCCCACACAAATGAGTGAATTGGGGTTTGAAAAAAGCTGCTGAAGCAGGTCACTCAGGGTCTCAGCTGCGGGGCCTTGATTGGTATCAGCGATATAGCCACTGTGGCAATGGACTTAAGACCACCCAGTCAGCCCCAAAATGGTGCATTACCAGGGAATAGTGGAATGGTGCTATAGTTCAATCTCCCCTATTTAGCAGGGAGCAGAGTTCTGCTGCAAAAACCATTTTAGCCTCAGACTCATTTACCTTATTGCTTTGACAGCTGCACCTCTCCCGCAGCAAAGTTTAGATGATTAGCTTTTCCCTCCTAGCAGCTGATGGTGATAGTTTTTTTTTTTTTCTTAACCAGTATATTCCTGGAGCTGATAAATTCCCTCTAAAGAGGCTGTGAATTCAAGCACCTGCCCGAAGAATTTGTTTTATAAACTGAGGACTGAGATGGAGATAAGTTCTAACAATTCACTTTTAAGCTTCTCCCCAGTGCTCCCCTCACCAGCTCCCTCCCCACACAAATCCTTCGCAAACTGTAAATCCTTTGAGCACGGCGAGTGCATTCGTAGCCGCAGCCACTGTGCTAATGAAAGACAGGGAAGATATTTTGTCCGGTCAGTTCTCACCCTTCAAAGCTGATTTTTAGTTGCTATCTCAAAGAGCAGCCGTGCAACCACTGCACATCCCAGGAACTCTGTCTCAGTGCATCCACCGCATCTCCCGAAGCATCCTGCTCTCGAGGACAGGCGCCAGCGGCCAGCTGTGTGCCCCACACCTCCCACCTTTATGTTACTCTGCTGAGTCAATGGGAGAAACTCATCTAACTCCAACCTTGTGTCTTCAGCACCACCTTTGGTCAGTGCCACCCTGGCATGGCTTTGGCCCCACCAGCTAGCATCACCCCGGCGGGTGCCCAGGCCCAGCATGGGCAGTTTGCCTGGGGCTGCCCCACTTAAGGGACTGCAGCTGGATAGATGTGAGCTGGCAGCCCCAGGGCTGGAGGACCACTCCTGCCCCATTTTATTTTATTAGCACAGATGTAAATGTGGAGAGCTGGTCCTCAGCACAAGCCCCCATCACCTGGACAGCCTGGGGCTCCTGGGGCACTCGGGTCACGGCAAGATGGGGTAGCTGGGGCAGAGGGACAAGCTGGTGCTGCCTGAGAAAGGGACGTAGGACTGGCCGCTCCTCCTTCTCACCCCCAGGAGCATTTCTGGGGACCTCAGTCGGTGCAGCATGTTTGGGGAACAGTTTGTCTGCCTCTAAAATGGGAGGTGGACACCCCTGCTGCTGCAGAGGGAGCTTGGCAGCGGCATGAGCTGAGACCCCGCTGTGGTGAGCACCTACCCTGGGGGCCGGCAGTGGCTCATCGCTGCCAGCTCCCACCTCCCAGATCGTGCTGCTGGGTAACGACGGGCACCAGCCTGTCCCTGCCACAGGACAGCCTGGCCAGGTCCTCGCAGCGCTGCTCCCACACACCTTCCCTTGTCCCAGAGAGCTGCGGGAGCACACGGCCGCGGATGCAGCCCCATCCATCCTCCCCAGCTCTTCCCAAGGCTGCCAGGACGAGTGCCAGCCAAGGCTCAGGCTGCCAGACAGACAACAAGCACACAGTCAGAGCCAAAACGATGTGACCTGCGCCCAGCACCCAAACCATGACGCATGGTCTGCTGTTACCGACACACATCAATCCTGCCTTCCCCACGCACAAGTATTTTAAGTGCAAAAAACCAATGCGTTTTCCCCTAATTAAAAAGCAAAGCAGCTCTTTACAGAGGTACACCCACATGAAGCTCTGCTGGCAGATAAACCCCAGTGGTCCACAGGCGAGGGGCAGCCGGACAATAGCCTTTCCTCAGTTTACCTGCTGGATCTTGTTCTGCCTGGCTGCATGGAGTGGAGTCAAAGGAAGCTGCTCGGAGGCAGGGAGCAGGCAGCGAAACAAAGGCAGGGAGAATACCAGCCGGCCCAAAGGAACAGTGGGGAAGCTGATAATTGGGCCGTGTGTGTTTGGCTTTCGCCAGGCTAGCAGGTTTGTTTTTCCCAGGCTGGAGCCTAGGCTGAAAGAGACACGGAATTATTAAAGACCTCAACCTAGAAAGGAGAAAAAAGGAAAAAAAGTTGGCAGTGGCGGCTGGAGGTGAATCTCAAGTAATGAGAGCATGGTGGGGGCTCTCTGCTCTCTACCGAGCGCGGAGGTGCCTGGGAAATTATTTTCAACGGGCAAAGAAAAAAGAAGTTTAGGTAAAATTCATTCCTGTGGATTTTTATTGCTAGTTTAACTCATTTCTCAGACAGCAGGGAGCCTACTGGGCAGGAGGCAGTAGGTCCTGCTATGGAAAGGTAGAGCTGTGCCTTCCCAGTCCCTTCCTTGTTGCAAGAAGATTCCTGCAGGGATCCAAGTCCAAATGGGACCCATTGGTGAAGCAGACACAGAGCCACCCTTGGGAAGGGATTCCCCCATGGCAGGGCTGATCTTTGGTCCTTTCACTAGGCAGACGTCATGAGGAGCTGTACGTCTACCTGCAGGTCTAGAGTGCTTCTTGCAGGCAGGGTGTGCGCAGGAGCTCCGGGCAGAACAAAAGCTGTGCTAGTGCAGCACCAAGCCTGAGCTGCTTCACTCTGCTCTGGCTTAACACCCTGTTAACGCCAGGTCTTAGCATGGAGGACTACAATTCCTTGTATATATATTTGCAAATCATATTATAGATATAAAATTTTCAATAAGGTAATAACCAACCTAAATATAAGCCTGGTGATAGGGAGGAAAAATACATTTGCAGCCCCTTTCTCTTTTGGTTCAGTGAGAACCTGCCTTGAGCCTTGTGGTCTCCATATGCAACAAAAGGTGATGCAAAGTCCTTCTGCTGGACAGGCAGTTGTGAGGGATGGGGGAAGCAGTACCCAAATCATGAGCCCCAGGGAAAAAACAGGACCAATATTTGCTGCTAGTGATCCCACACTGCTCTTCTGGCTTCCCTCCCCCTTTAAGCTACCTGCTAGCTGCTGGATGGGGACAGAGCTGGGTGCTCAGCTGGTGCAAACCAGCCCAGCTCTGCTGACGGCAGCACCATTCATACCAGATGAGGATTTACTTATCAATACGGTACCATCCACTTCCCTAGGAGCCTATGCTTTCTCCCAGAGATTTATTTAACCAGAATGATCTCAGGTGTTTGATGTGAAGGGGATCTTTGCGGTAGCCATGCCCCACACCACATCTTGCTGGGGTCCTCAGGGAGGGAGGCGCAGGGCCAGACCATGGGAAACTCCACGTGCCTCTCCTCCAGGCACCCCCCAGCTTAGTAAATCGAAGTCAGGAGAGAAAGAAGGAGGTAAGAGAGTCAAACTCTTTTCTGGACAAAATATATTCTGTCCTCCAAGGACTTTGCAAGTGCCTTCTCTGCATGGAGGGGTTCAGAGAGGCATTAACCCCCCCAGCACTGGCTGGAGGAGCATTAGCAATTCAACCAGCAATGCCATGAAATCCCAGAAACATCGCCTCTCTGCTGCTTTAGCAACACAGTGGATTACGCTGAAGAGCAATGTTTTAATTTAGAGGTCTGCTGTGGGCAGAGTTGCCCAGGTTTAGACATCCAGATTGACAACATCAACTATTTTGCCTACCTTCCTTTTGGATTTTGCTTTTACTCTGGTGTCTGCTAATATGATAGGGAGAGAAGACTGTATTTGAATATAATATACAGAATTAAGACAAAGCAATAGCTTACATAGAGCCTTGGTTTTCTTCATGTTTTATACTCCTTTCTTAATATTCTTATTATTGAACTTTAGCTACAGCTCATTACCAGGAACTGTCTGTCGTTGCTGTTCCTTATGAATTAGCTGCTTGCTGGCATTTTTCTCTCCCTGAGACATTTTGAATGACTAGCGCTGGCAAACTTTCAGCCCTTGTGGGACGTTTCAAAAGACATAGGCAGTTCCTCTCCAGGAAAGGCTGGAGAATTCAGAAGACACAGAGTCTCAAGCAGAACGCCCACGCACATCTCCCAAAACCAGACTTCCGTTGTATTTACACAATTGATATTAAGCTGCGTGTAATATTGCTCCTGTAGCACTTTCTGCAGTCTTTCCCCATTCCCGTCCATGCGCCCCAGGAAAGCACAGACGGCTTGGCCGGGCTGCGGGTTTCATGGCGAGCAGGACCAGGGACATTCCTGGCTGGAGGTGACCAGGCACGCTCCTGCTTGGCAGGAGGGAGAAGTGAGACTGTGCTAAGACTTATT
Organism: Nipponia nippon; assembly: GCF_047370975.1. NCBI lineage: Eukaryota > Metazoa > Chordata > Aves > Pelecaniformes > Threskiornithidae > Nipponia > Nipponia nippon. Next base: position 108,806,410 of record NW_028262336.1, read on the forward strand.
CCGGCTGCCGACTGCCCAAGCAAACACCAGGCCACATCCTTGGGTTCTCCCTTTCATACCATGGTCCTACATTCATGCTCCTCTTTCAGATCCTCCATGACAAAACTGAACTCCTCCAAGCTGCAGCCCTGCAGTGGCCGACCTGCTCAAGCTGCGACCACGCAGACACAAACCAAGGAGGGATCTCCAGAAGGTGAACTGTACTGAAACTGCTAAACATACAATTTAAAAGGATCAATGTTTAAGTAGCTACAGTATGTTATTTTTTTCTTTATTATTCTAATTACCATACATTTTTTACAAGCATCTGAGTCAACTCTACTGAGTTGCAGGGCTTGTGCCTTTAGGTTAAAGCTGACAAACGTTAAGGATCTTTGCTGTCTCAGCGCAGACCTGAGATGGGTCAGGACCGATGAGAGAGCAGAGACTCTCACTGTGCCGCATCCGCCACCGAAGGGAAGGTGCACTGGGCGCGATGGGGTAGCCGCGGGTCCTCCCACACGAAGCCCAGCCAGCGCGGGTGGGAGGATGGCAGAGGGCAGCAGGAGGGCAGCCTCTCCGCTCGCTAGCAAGAGTCTCCGTCGGCTCTCTGGGGCTGCACTTTCAGAATTCCAGTCCAATTAAATCCTCAGTTACACTGGTTTTCTACTGTGGTCTAGACAGCCTTTTCTCATCCACACCATTAAAGATGCCACTGCCTTCACTTTCTGACAAAGTTTTGATTTTCCCCTTTGAGACTGTAGCGTCATATCCTTGTAATGCTCTTTTTGTGACCATGTCCCAGGCTGCAATGACACTGCAACGGCAGAACACAAGTCTGTTTGTCATGCCATACTCCAGACCATAACAGTTCTCCACAGGCGATACAGAGTGCCTGAGGTTATCGACATGAGGCTGTGATGAGATTTTCTCAAAGCATTTCTATGTATCTATGCTGGGTATTCCTACATCTCAAATCCCCATTTACAGAGAAGAAACTAAGCCCTGAATCTGTCCTGCTCACTGCCAAAGGCATGATGGTCTGGCTTGCCCACATCCACAGCCAGGCTCATGGCAGTGGTGGCCAGTGGATCTGGAGGACACAGGGCTGCACAAGCTTGTGGCACCTCAAACATGGCCACAGGGGGAAGCTGATGGTCATCTGCAGAGCAGCCAAGAGGACAGAAGATGGGTGAGAAACACAGCCTACAGTGCTTATGACCATGCAAAACTTATTTTTTTAGGTACAGACATATCCAGATCAACATGAAAACCTGCCTAAGATCCTACAAGGATGCAGTAGATGGGAACTGAACTCTTTTCCAGAGACCTACACCAGCATTACAGGGCACTGCATCCCCTCACCGGGGCACCACGCCACTGCCCACGCAGCACTTGTGCAGTTAGGCCCTATGCAATCGGAATAGAAAAGACACAGGACGCTCGCAGGAGAACTACACAGAACTTGCACCGTTCCTTAGCCAAAACTATTTGGCTCAACATTCCAGTCATAACACAAGGCTCATCATTTTGGATAGCAGTCAATATTGTATGAACAGAAATTTCATGTAAAAATAGCATATTCTTCTTGCTTTCCCTTACAAACAAAAGTTTATTTTCGTTGCATACAAATGGAGATTCAATGTTTTGAGATTCAATATAGATGCAGCCTTCTAGAAGCATTTTATAAGGTGGGGGGTAATGCCCTGAGCGTTACTAAAACCATATTTGGTAAATTTAGAGCCTAAGCAATACGGAACCGATGTAAAATAAATAAGGAAGATATATCCACACTGTTCATTTGAGACTTTGAGAGGTTGCTAAATATTTGGCATAAAAGTACTTGAGTATTTTTCTGCCTTAAGACTCTTGTATCTGGAAATGAGGGTGTGTGTATATAGTTTGCAGAATTTTTAAGGCTTTTTTTTAAATTGGAACTATGTCCTCTTTAACATTTACTTTTGACTATTTCCTGTTGACAGTCGCTAAAACAAAGAGCCTATAATAACGTAGGCGAGAGTTTCATTCATAGATGGTGAGCTGCAACAGGATTATTTGCAAGTGCAAAGATCACTCACATGAATAAAGATTTGGTGGATCAGCGACTCCACTGATAAAATGAATAAAATCCTCCTCCAAACACAATCCAAATATGTTTTCTTGCCACTTATCCGAGCAAGTCTACTTTTGTGTTGTTCCAGTTTAATTAACTGAAAACATTATTAATGAGAGCTCCGATAGGGCAGGAGAGGAAACGTGCTTCTCGGTGATCAACTTGCAGCCACAACACAAAAAACAGTTCTGTGTGTGCAGGAAAGGCAACCCCCTCCTGCTACATTATTCCATTGATCTACAAACATTTACATCTCCTTTGTCAACTAGTTTTCTGTAGAAATTTCATAATCACTAAGGAACGCTCTTACAACTGCACCTCAAGAAAATTCTGTAAAGTAAACTTGGATCAGTCTAAAAAACAGGGTCTATTTTTGCCTTTAAGTAGCGTTATATGTCAAATCTGTTGGGCTTTTCTTGGACGTTCGTGATTCATTGTAAAAAATTCAAATTGGATTTACAAAAGAGAAGAGGCTGTACAATGAATGTAAGAACTGCACGTTACTATACTCCTGACAGTCAAAACTAATAAAAGTATTTCATAAAGCCCAATTATAAAATGTTTTCTCCTCCTCTTTCACATTGTTCTGTGATTTACATTCAGTATCAGGTTGATGAAGATGAACATTTTGGAGGATTTCTGTCCAACATAATAAAAAAAGCCTAATTAACAAGTTCTTGTGGCTAGGGCAAGAGAATACCCTCACCTGAATACACTCTGTTACCCGTACAATGTGCACTGAAACTAAACAAAGACAACATCAGTAGCTCACATATAAAACACGAAACACCTTTGAAGCATCACTGCAGCAACATTAACGCAAGGTGCATTCCCCTCCCACATAACTAGGCTGCAACACACTACTACAAGAAGCTGAGACCAAGAACAGACTATTTATTTATTTATGTATTTATTTATTTTAAGGACTAGGCACTTTAATGAGTAACAAGTGTTCTGAGTTACAGTAGTTAATAACATTTTTAAAAGTCATGTTCAGCTTTAGGTTTCAGGGTTTAAATCCTATCTTTAAGATACCTTATAAATGTGATGCTGGTGCTGCATAATTTGAGCAACGGCAGACACCATACACACCTGGTTTTACGCACCCAATTTTTGATTAAAAAAGTGATCAGCAGGTGAAGATTTGCCTTAAAAACAGTTAATGAGCAGCAGAGATTTTGGTTTTATTATGTACACTTATGAAATAAAATATGGAATTTTTATTTCATATGTGTAAATATGCAGTAAAATATGGAATCAACCAATGAAAGATTAATAATTCACATATGTTCTGTAAGTCAGAAAAAAGTGGCATTAGATCTGAACCTACCACCAGTGATGAAAACAGGCTTTCTCCAGCTATCTGGTTTAGGTCATGTCAGATCCTCTAGTTGAGCAATTCTAGCACAGAAGCGCTCTCTATCAACAATCCAGACTAATTTTGAAATCTCTAAGACTCTAATCACTTTCCCTATCTGAATGCCTGGCTTAAACTAACGTAGAATCAACAGCAGCACTCATCCTAAAGGGGTGTTTGATGGCCCGAGTGTGGAAAGCTCTCAGGACACTGTATTATCACTGCAAGCCAGAGCAGCAAGAATTCAAGGGGGTTTGTCCTGTGGAACAGCCCCAGCCCCAGTCCTGGCCAACGACGAGATGAATTCTCTGCTGCAAAGCCACATCCGTCCAGCACTGTCACTGCAGCACAGCCCGGCCGGCATTATAGGTGCTGTCCTTCCAAAAAGGATTATTAAGAACACAACCAGTGTCCAGCAAAATAAGGACTGCAAACAACATCTGTTTATTTAAACCAAAGATAGTCCCACTTTCTCCAAAGATACTACTTCTTCCTTGATCTCACTTAAATCGTTGGACATTTTCTGAAAGGCTGGGACTTCTGTTTCAGTGCTATGGTTCCTGCAGGGAAACAGAGAAACTACCTGCAACTCCTCAGTGGAAATGTAAAAGTATCCCACTTTGTTGGATACGCTGACCCTGGCAGCTGCCAGTGGCCTCAACGCCTGCTTAACTACCTTCCCGTTACTCAGAAGAGTAATTACCAGCTCACGCATCAAAATTCAGCCACGGCAGATCTCCGCTTTGGTCTCCCCATCTCCTAGATAACACGATCTTTCCAAGAGAGACAGGTAAGTATAGCAAGACGAGGTATAGATAAGCCTATAGGTGGCACTCTTGCCCTGACACAACACTGAAGGACCATGAAGCGCTGGTCCTCCTTTCCCTTACAGGAAAGAGGCCCACGTCAGTCAAGAAACCCATTAAAAGCATTAATTCCACAAAGCGCTTTTAACGAACATTTTCGATTTTATTGTCAACACACTTAAAAACAGAAACTTATGTTCAAAACAATTATTTTTGAGAATACCGAAATACAAAATATTTCACACAGAAGTTTGTTATTGTAACACAAACAGAAGGGAGATGTAGAACATGCCGCTGTGTATTACATGTGCTCCAAGTCATCACAAGTTTAAGAACTGTACCACTACAGAATTGTCACACGGGCTTGGAAAGTGAGCATTTGACTGTTTTTAAGAGTCACCTCTGCATTTCTAGTATTACACACTTACTTGGAAACCTCCTAGCAGTGGACAGAGAACATGGTAATTTTGTCTTCAAGGTTTGTTTTGAAAGCACCGTGACAACAGACTGTTCAAACAACTTCCTTACAGAGGGAAGTCTAAACAGAGACAATTATTGCAGTTATGGCTTTTTAGGGGTAATGTTTATTATTATCTATGACAGGTTTGTGAATATACAATAACAAGCAAACTCAGTATTTCTTGGTGGTTCCTCCTGGAAAGCAAACCAGCGTTGCCCATTTTAAATTTGTTCTTTTTATACTGAAGAAAGCAAATTCTTATATTCTATACAAAAACGTATATGCTTGGCCAGGCACTGACCAGCTTTCCCTTCTTCTAGATTCTGTAAAACTAAACTAACCCAAACACACAGAACTTCTTTATTGGTTAGCAGCAAAGAAGTTCTGCCAGCTTTACACAATAAATAGATTTCTGCTTAATTTAAATTTATTTCCAAAAGAGTGACATGACTGAATGAGTTGTATCAGACAGTGACACATGTATCACGCTCCATCACCGAGACCCTAAGCTTAGTCAGAAGGGGAGAGCGGAATGGAGCAGAGGGAAAGGAATGTCTGTTCTAGAACGACTGAAAGATTTATGCTGCACTTTGCTTTTCTCTTAAAGGTCCCGAAGAAAGGTTTTCTAAAGCTACCTCAAGGTTACTTCTCACACAACCAACTCGGTTCAAAATTCAATTCTGAACAGCATCTTTTCCTGAAAAACTGAGACATCCCTGCAGTTCGACACTTAATGACATTCCTGGCTTGTAACAACACATATTTGTCGCTCTCCTCTCCTCATCGTTTGCTTGATCGCTTTTCATGCTTATCCTTTGTGTGCTGGTTCCTGTTTCGGTGCCTCGGAGGAGAATAGCTGACTCTCCTTCTGGACTGAAAGCTGGGTGTATATGGGTGAATTCTGCGTTTCTTTGGTTTTTCTTCTTTCCTGCTTTTGTTTGGCTCAGGCTCCTTACTGTCTTCCTTTTGCTCACGTTCTTGGTCTTGTTCTTTTTGAGACGGTAATGTGTTTTTGATGGTATTAATAAGAAATCTTTTATTTGTACCAGCAAGAGGACATTTCAACCTGTAAAGACATTTAAAAGTGATCAAATGACAAGACAAAAACATTCTGAAACAAGTCTGAGATTTTAACTTCAATAATTTTAAGACAGGTTTGTGCTTTCAGCTTTCCTTGCATGCCACCTAGTGTAAACTCTCAGTACAGAAAGATATGCTCAAGGTTGTCTCCACTCTCCTTTTATCTTACTCTTTATAGGATGATAATTGTTCTACTTCAGCACAGTGAAAATCGACATGATTTTCACAAGGTAGTGTGTGCAGGGGGAAGCAGACGATGACAATATGTATTAAGGCTGACGGTGCTTAACTTAGGTATTCAGGAATCAAATATTCGGTGACATTCTAAATCAAATCAGAATGGTTTACAAGATCATAACCTACTAAAGTCAGCATTATTTAACAAATGGAGATATTCAGAAAGTAAAAGACACACTTGCATGAAGAACCCAGACAGCTGTAGTGATAAAATACATACACGAAGCATACCGATTTTAACTTATATCTGGCAACCACCAAACAAAATGTTTTATTTCTTTTTCTTAAACAGAAAGGTTACTTATCCAGTTCTTTTCCATTGTTTCTGACTTTCTCCTCTTGCAGCTTAACACTTTTGCACATAATTTATCAGCTAGTTTTAGTAAACAAGCACCGAACATTTCATTTATCTTGTTGGTATCAGCTGTACTCTACTTATTCCCAATTTATCATCTCTTAGAGAATGGAATGAGAAAAAACAAGTTTGAATATATTCCTGCAGTAAGCAGAAATCACTCTGAAGACTTTGTTTATAGTGGGAGCCACCGTGGTGTTTGTCTTCACAACATTTTTGAGTTTGCGTGCTAATGGAGAAGTTACAGGATTACTGTAAAAAAGCAGAGCTGTTGGAGATCACAGTGCCACTTAATCAACTACGGAGTCAATGAATCCTTACACCACAAGTTTAAGATCATCTATTCTACTTGAATATTTTGTGTAAGTATAGAAACTATACCTTGACCATTTAAAAACCTTTGACACCTATGAATAATCAGAGGTATCAGAACAACCAGAAAATCGTAATGAAGATCCCATCTGATTATTTAGCATCCTTCATGACTTTTAACTGGACATGGCATTTAACGTGGTGTTTTGCTTCAGGTCTGCCTACTAAGCATTACTGATAATTGTTCTTGTCCTAAATCCTCAAAGAATTTATGAGAGTCTTTTTAGAAGTATACATTAAACAGCCACACTGTTTTATTTCCACTAGGTATTTCTTGACGCATTTCTACAGCATAACTAGTTTTAGAGTTTTCTAAACTTTCTGAATATAAATCTACACTGTTTTGCTCAAATCCTGGTTAAAAAAAATAATTAAAAAAAAATCTAGATCTGTATCTAGTATAGCTGTTTTGTAAATTAGGGAGACAGTATTTATCCATTAACTGTATTACTAAGTAAAAATACAAGGCTAACATATGTCAGCAGGATAGGGTTTCTACTTCAAGCTACATCAGCTATGAACATGGTGCTGAACATGCCATAACACAGGGTACACTCAAGACATAACACAAAACAGCCAACATTTAAGTCCTCTGTATGTCTTATTCCAGCATTAAATTGTTGTACCTCAACATTTCCTACCAAGGAGGAAGGCTTTCTCTAGGCTGCATCCAGGCAAAAACCACTTCACATTTGTCTCCTTCCTCTTGCTTTTTCTTAAAAGCTAATGCATTGATTAAGCACTAATATATATAGCACCAGAATAAGACAATGTGCCCTAAATAAATTCACCTTGCTGAGGTATTTATTTCTTTTTGGCACTATGAGTGCTGCCTGAGCTATACTAAGAATGAAAACTGATGAGAAATGCAGGGCTTCAGAGTCAGCTACGAGATGCCATTAGTTCACCATCATACAGTGATAAAAGCAAGCCACTGGGCTTTCACAGAGCAGCAGTAAGTTACAGCACTGAAGAGAAACATCAGGCCTTAGTTTTATTGACCTCAGACTTCAACAAAGCAAATTCTGCCTTTAAGCCTTAAAGGAAAGGAGATGTATGACACACGCTACATTACACATGCACACAAACAAGCCCGTAATGTTTACATATATCCATGGTATATATGGGACCATGAAGATTAAAAGTGAACTGTATTAATCCACTGATATCTTTGAGAACATTTTTAATAGTGAGAAAATTGTAGAACACTTCTACAGCTGACTTCCCTGAAGACAAGCCTTTGGCATACTGTAGGTCTGATCTGCAAAGCTCAATTCAATGACAGCTTTGCCCTCAATATAAGTTCTGAAGGGCTGGGAGGCAAGCTCAGCCTGTGCAAGGTGCAATGCAATGCTGCTGACTAGTGAACAGTGCCACAGACCAGCTTTTAAAAGCTTTTTTTTTTTTAAATAAAAGACATGTTAAAAGGACATTAAAGTTTCAAACTGAGGTGTTTCTGAAGCAGGGCTGCAGGCATGACCAAAGCAAGCACGCAACCTGCAATTCTAGAACAGTCTTGTCTACAAAACGGACTCCAGTTCTGTAGCAATGTATTCACTCAATGTAAGGGTTCACTTTTTGCTTTGCATGCTCCAGCAAGCTAAACCAAGCTATTCTTACCCACAGAACCTCATCCCCCTCCACAGACAAGTCCCACACCCCCCAAAATCTCTCCAATATGCAATGATGAAATGTTGAGCAAGAAAAAAAGATTAAATCCATTATTCTGAACATAGGCCAAACCTTAACCCTACTTTTGACGTTTTAAGCCAACTTCTGTGCGATAACACAGAATTTCCAGCCAATACCTGTCAGCAAGTGTTGCAGTGCACTTCAGCACAGAAGTGTATCATACAACTTCTTATCAGTAAAACACACTGACACCACTTAAAGACACAAGAGTACAGTGCCATACGCCACAGTCTCTTCTCTGCTGAGTAACTGGACATATCAAACAGGCTTGGCACAGTCAGCCTTGGCACACGGAGTAACTCAGATCTTTCCAGGAAACAGTGTTCATTATGCATGAACTTACAAGTACATTTCTACCACTTCCAAACTGTCATGGAAAATATGGTACTTAACAGAAGAGTGACTGAACGTGCCAAAAAAAAAAAAAAGGCAGCTAGAGGTTGTTTTGCCAAACCAACTAATCTAGGCTGTTATCCTTTCACAGGGGATCTCACAAAAGAGGATGCCTGGGATGACACTGCAAGCTTTTATGTATGGTCTTGGCAGCTAGATACAGCTGGCAGGACTTTGGATGGGAACCTGCGCTCTGATCACAAGATTTTAACGTATTTACTTTGCAATCTCTCTCTGTACCCTGTTTCTCTTCCTTCTCACATTCAAATGAAAGAGATATAGTGGAATCACATTGCAGCGTTTCTGCACAGTCACGCAACACCCATTCAAAGACAAGATGCAATACAGCATTTTGCAATTCCGGTGCCCTCAAACCCTTCAGCCTCACATTCATTACTTTGGATTCTGCAGCACTTCTGAGAGCTTTGGTATTGAACAGAAAGCTATCTATAGGAATGAAAGCAATTTTAGGATTGATTTACAAGAAAGAGAGTTAAAAATAATTTAATGCTTCCAACATTTATCTTCTTTTTGCAATTTCATCTGCTCTTACAATGCAGAGCTGAAGAAACCATCCCAAAATACCCTGTTTTCCATATCTTATTTTAGGTATTTTAAGCAGAGAACATTACATTCAGTTCAGCCTTAGCTCACTTGCTACCAGCATTTTTGGAGACCAGACCTATACATTGGAGGAAAAAAACATAATAGCCTCCAGAACTTGTCCACACAGTAGCTTTTGTGACATTTTAACTGCCTTTCTCAATTAAAGCTGAAAAACTCCTTAAAATGGGACCTAACTCCACTGCTATAAGAAGCTTATTAATTATGTACATAGGACTGACAAAACCACTTAAGGAAAGCTGAGCTTTTGGCTTGATTTTACCTAGACACACAATTACAGCTTTATTATATCCTGATGAATCGAGGATACATTTATCTAACCATTTCAAGTGTTCTTGCGCTATTTGTCCACAACTTCCCATCCAGGTGGCCCTTCCAGTGTTAACTTTCAGACAGCTGCTCTGATGTCTTTTCTCATCTCAGAAGTTCCAGCATCACCACTGAGATTTAGCCACAGATTCTGCTCTCTTGCTCAATGTTTCCAGGATTAAGACACCTTCAGAAGAGGATCCTCCCTTCCCCTTCTCTCACACATATTCTTACTTGTGATTAGCTCCACTAATGCTTGAAACAGATACATCATTAGCAGATCTACATCATGTGGTATCATAAGGATGTAGGAGACCCCCAACAAGAATCACTATGGCCACAGAGTACATACGAAAGGGGTACTGCAAGAACTAGAAATACTGTGGTGCTGAGAGCAAGAATCTTGAGGACAAGGAACAAGTCAACACTGAAGAGCCAGTAATGCAAGATCTACAAATACCAGTATCCAGTACTTCTTGGATGAATTTGCCATGGACCTAGATAGTATCAATCTAAGCAGTCCTGAGAGCATGGAGGCCAGTGAGCTAGGATTTAACCAACTAAGAGCTCATGCAGCCCATTGGCAATACTGACAGTTGCTCCATGTCCAGAGAGCCTCAGATTATGTCCCTTCCCACATGAGCTCTTGCCTGATATCACCACCAACCTCCCTGTTTGGGACAAGCCTTTCTTCTACTGGTGTCTAACCCCTACAGGTTGCAGCACCTACCCACGTCATCCACAGGAAACTTGTAAGACAATGTAACATTGGCAAAACATTCCCAAACTGGAAGAAACAAATACTAGCAACGCTGTCCCAGATTTCAAGGCTGAATGTTCGTATCAGAGATCGTGGGCTAAAGGATGACCGCTTGGTACGTTTCTTCTGTACCCGTCAGCTATACTAGCTTGGATGCTTGCAGTTTAGGCTCAAACAGCAGCTGACTATCCATTTCACGTGAGTAGACAGCAAAAGGTTAGGTAGGGGTGCTTGGGGAACTTCTTCAAGCACTGCACTTGAGCTATGAAGAACTAATCACTCTGGACAGTAACGGAGCAGTGGCTTGAACCTGAAAGCAGTCCCAAAACAGTGTTCAGAGGATTGCTGGCTAAGGTGTGGCTGCCATCAACAGCCACCAGGAGACACTACTCCTTTGTAATGGTATGCACAATATAGTTCCCCGGGAATGCCACCTCCCCACACACCTCCCTTTAATCAATTCCTGTCAAATGCCACTGACTTCAGAAATCTAATTACCAGTATCCAACAGCTGCTGGACAGCAACATAAACTGGAATCAGCAAAGTACGAGCAGTAGCAGCCTCTGCTTCTCCTTACCCAAAGACAGATGGCAGAACAAATCTTTTCTTCATAGGCCGAGTTGCTTCAACTATCCAGTGCCAATGCAGGATTGATGGCCTTACACTAGATGTCTCCAGGGTTTGTGCATCTCTTCTCCAGGACTCCTCTCACAAAGGGCTGAGGAAATCCCAGAAGTCCTCATGAAACACACCTGTAAGCATTTTGAGTTTGGCAAGGAAGGAAGGTTTTGCGTTTTACCTGTTAAGACTGTGCTTTTAGACAAGTTCGTGATGACCTTGTCTCTTTGCTTCTACCAGTTATGCTTTCCTGGCTTTGGTCTACTAATATACATTTTCATGAACTAGCTTTTCTGCTCATTTCATTTGGTATCCACAAAGCTCAGAGCAGCAGTTACCTTCTTCTCAGTAGTTTACAGTTGCAAGGATACCTGTCAGTCCTGGATCTAATCTCTGAAGCCCTTCAGGATTTACCATAACATCAGTTACATCTGATGGCATTTTGCTGGAGTGTGATACTCAACTGAGCATAGTGAAGTTTCCTTCCAAATATCTTACTGGTTATCTCATCTCCCACTTATATGTGCAATACCTAGTCGTTGGGCCAGTTCAGAAGGACCAGAACAGCACAATGGGGCACGAAAAATATTAAAGGGAAGAGAGCAGTGGCAGTGTCCAGCTGCTTTTCTGTCTCTTGCACCTGCAGAACTGGACACCAAAGACTTATTGGGAGTCTGCCTATGGCGGCCTTTATACCTTCCTTACAGCCACACACACCAGCTGTACACTAGCCTATGCCAAACTCTACAGCAGCAGATTTGTGACAAGTGGGATTACTACCAGTCTCTCTAAAGATAAATTCAGAGAGGGAAAAATCCCTAGAGAAACATCATATACAAAAAAAAATCATCTCTGAGTGCAGGATATCCTGAGCAGCAGACTGCCCGAAGCTGGGATAGTACCTTGAAGAAATACTGCTACTTTCTTGTACTTTTTTTCCTCCATTTCCTAGGCACTGGCTATCAGCCACTGATAGAAACAGGGCACTGCAGAGACAGATCCTTCCTTTGACCCAGTATAGCTATTCTCATGTTCACCTGCAGATGAAAGGATCCTTACTTCAACAGTCTCGGGTCAGGATATCACTATGTTAATCCCTACGTCAACAGTTGTCTTCTCCCTGAAGCCTTCTTGACAATCCTCTCCTCCTACACCTTTAACACAACCCTGGCCTAGGCAGCCACTATTTCACTCTAGTGGAATCTGCAGCTGTTCTGCAGAACAGGTCACCCTTGGCTATCCCCTCCTCTGGCACGTCTTGGGCATCAGGCTTTAGCAAACTGCATGTTACCCTGAGCTGATCATCACAGCCAGCTGAGCAGGACCACTACCCTTTTACAGACAAGGGATAAAAAGTAGCCGGAGCCAGGAGCAGAAGACCATACACACTCCTGGCAGGTATTCCAGACTGCACTAGTAGCAGTGAAGTTGCACAGGGACACTTGGTTATCTCCCAACAGAAATCTTTAGTCTCCCTGCCTGGAATTAACTTGAAAATTCACAGTAACTGGATGCATGCAACACTTACGGTGCTAATTATCTGCACTGGTTTACCTGGCCATTTGGCAAGGCTGACAGGGTAAAAGGATTCTGTATCAGTATAGCTATAACCACTCTAGGGGATTAAACCAATTTAACTATTTTACCGTAAAGGGTATAAACTGCATCCCAGCAGAAATACTGGGTGAAATATACAAAAACCCCAAAACTTGCTTAGAAAATATAAATTATTAACTTTTTTCAGCAAGATGCTATTTTAATCTCTTCAGAGCTACTAAAACAAACATAGCCAAGAAATCAGCTCAGAACTTCATTAACAGTGCAGGCTTGTCTTTTACTACTGTTGGTGGAGGAAGCCAAACCTTATCTACAAATGAGTTCAATGCAGTCAACTGGTGCCCTACTTGTGTGAACGTCCCTAGATCCGATAGCTTGTTATCAAAGTCATATACGTTATTTTAAGATTAACAACTCTTCTCAGCATGTTATTATTTCTTTAATTACAATTACATGCATTATATGCCATGATAATCTAGCTGTAAAAAATTAAATACTGCATTGAATAATTAATACTGTATTTCAGTTAAGATTTAAATCACTTTCCCACCTGCTATACAAATCAGCCCCTGGGTTTTAGGTTTGTTTTTTTTTTTTAGTATTAAAAAAATACATCCTTCCAAAACAGGATTATACTTTCAGTTCATTTTTGGCTGCAATTTACATATGGATTCTCTACTAGAGGATCATTTATTATTTTTACTGCTTTAAGGGTTTAGGTGTCAAGCTATGAATTTTAACTTAAACAGAATCTAACCCAGTAACATGCGGCCAGTATGTAAGTACATGCACACTGAAGCTACCCAGTATTTTAAACTCATGAGGTTCCAATCCAAACTTTGAAATTCCATCTATTATAAGGAAGTACTGTTACAGAAGCTACTCCCAATTTTCCAATTGCTTTGACTTCGAGACATTCTGTCAAGCAATTTCATGCAGGCAGAATTTAATTCAACTTCTTTCTTATCTGGACTCAAATTTTTGCCCAGACAAATTAATACCTGGACGAAGACAAATTATTTAAACATGAATCAAATTAAAAGGTAGAGACTTCTGTCACACATTAAATGTAAAATTTATTTTGGCACTGGTCATAGCATTAATTTCCTCTTGGCAAAACTTACCAACCCATAGCTCCCATTGTTTCAGCTCTGGTTCTCCCACGTTTTGCCTCTTTAAGTAACTCTTCCACAGCCTTCCTAAATATGAGGAAAAGAAAAAAGTTACCACTTGCAAAACACAAGAACTTGACACTTTATGCACTTAAGTAAATAAAGTGGAGAGCTTCTTTACTGTAATGAATTAAGCAATAAAGAGGCTACCAAAATCACTTTGACTTTCTTACTAAGATAGTTCAGATTCCTATGCACCAAGATTAAAAGAAACATTTTAACATATTAAAAGCAATTAAAGCTGTTGCAAATACAACAACTGCAATATTAATTGAAGAGTAGAAATAAAGTGTGCAAAACTAGTGTATTATACTGAGAAGCACAGTCCCTATCACTTCACCTTGGGAATGCTCTTCCCTGCTGTCACTTCACTTAGGTTCTTCCTAAAGTCTTTCAACCACAGCACACCTATTTTGAGCACAGTTAACCACCACCAGTGAAATAGCAAGCAGTCAAATGACAGTAAAATCACTGCAACTATCAGTTGTCAAACTGCGCTAGCTTTGTGTAACAGTGGAAGAAAAGAGCTCATCTTTGTGACTATGATCCACCACCATCCAAAACAACCAATCTTTACATTATCAGCATCTTCTAGAACAAACTGGCCAGACTAACACTAAAGCAACTAAATAACTATGCTCACATAAAAAGTCATCAGAGTGTAAATTATGCAAATTATAGGTAACTCCTGCAATGTCAGTCTTTCAGTTATCTTTATAAATTAATTTTAATCTCAAATAAAACTTAAGTAACTGCTCTACAGTATATGGTTGAATTTAATGGAAAAAACAATGAACAGATAATGTGAGCCATTTATTATATAAATTGAATGCATAAACTACCAATTTGGTTAGTTAACTGTAAGCAACTATGTATGTCAACTAAAAATAATTGCAAGACAGAAAAGGAAAGCTATGCACCTGGCCATAATACCCAGTATATGAAGCTAAGCATTAACATCACTGACATGGGTAAAACTGAAGGCTTGAGGAACTGAAGGTAGGAGGTATTAAAGAGGGTATCGATTGTTTAGCTCTCCCAGCTATGATGTGCCAGAATGGCTGCTGGCGTTTGGACTACGTAAGTAACACAATCATCACCTTGATGGTACAAGCGTGTGTGTAGACTGTGCAAAAAAGGTAACTGCCAACAGCCTTCAACTCAAACTTCAAGGAAGCCATGTCCCATCATGTTGTTACTGTATTATCAGCACAGCAGGATTTTGCTGCTTTGCCACAGATTAAAAAAAGCCTGAGTATCTTGTCAAGCCAAAATTGAGACTGGAGAAGTCAAGAGTCATCATCTAATAGCAGAAGCAGGTCTGAGAAGAAAAGCAAGCAATTTATACAGCAGGTCCATGTGAAGATCCAACAAGCTAATGCTGGGCTCTAAATATCTGAAAGTGGTTTATTACCATTTAGGTTATTAAAGTCTACATGGAAAACACAAGAGGTCTTAGCTTTAAATGCATATGCTACATGTGCATAACAGGGAATGAAAATAAGCAGTACAGAATTTCCTTCAGTAGCTAATGAGAAAACGTTATGCAGTTACACAGCAGCCTACATCTGTCAGTCTAGATCTAACCTTCTTCAGTCTGTTATGGTCTTAACATGGGCCTTTACCGGCTCCCTTCACATTTGTGATCGTGGATTCATTCATTCATTAGGATAGGCTGGTGACATTTTATAAACACAGACACAGGCATGCTTTGGTTTTCCCTGGCAACAGAAAACAAATTGGTGCTAAATGAGTACAAGTGTGATGTACACCAAGGTGTAGCTACTCTTTCTACAGCTAGTCTGCAGTTCTGCTTGAATACAGTTTTCGTATTTTATACTTATAACCACTTATCACAGAACTATTTCATCAGTTTACAGTAACTTCCAGCAAGCAATACGTTAGCTAAAGATTCCTAAACAAGCTTCCAGAATTGGTCACAAGTTCTCAAACAACATATAAATCATCCTTGATCAACATATTTATATATACGTCATTGTTCCAAGGGGAAATCATTCTATCCAGCAAAAGCAGAGATCTGTGCCAGACAGACATGCAAATATCCACAGGTCATAACTTTTTCCTTTGAGAGTTTGCATCTGAAGGACTTTGCAAAGGAAAGTGTCCAAGACTTCCACAGAAACAATAGTACAGAAACGCACCAAAAACTGTAGTATTGCTTCTCTGTGCACTAGTCTATTAATGGCACATTGGTTTAAGGTTCCTCACAGAAGTCTCTCTCATATAAGGCTATTAGTATGATCCCAGTGGCAGCTGGGCTTGGGGTACTTCAAATCTTTTTTTAAGCGTACATCTGACTGCAAGGACATGTTGCATACCCAGTCATATCACAGGCATTCATGGAAACCAAGTATCTGCCCAGGTAAGCTGTCAGCTGTTTTGAGTTACCTGCACCTAGATGCCAAGGACAGCATCAGCAACCTTGCCAGCTACAGTTGCTTTCCCAGGTAGGAGCAGCAGGGTGTGCAGGACGGCTGCTCCCCAAGAACAACAAAAAAAAAAAAAAGGTAAGAAACAGGCTTTACCACTGGAACGTGGGAAATGTTGCATACACAGGTCTCCATGAAATTATGGCAAAATTTATTTTTTCTCCAGACCCAGAAATTGCTATCTGAGCAGCCTGAGCTAGTTTATTAGTGATGACAGAAGGAACACGTGGCCTTTATAAAAGCTTATCCTGAGCCTTCAAACAGCAATGTCAGATGAAGGGGAGGAAAAGAGGAAAAAGAAAAAGCGTCTGACTTTTACTTACCACAGTTACTAACCTGAGTGATTCTGTTTTGAGAAACTTGACTAGGAGGCAGATTAAAAGCCACTATATCTGTCATTATTTTATAATTAAAATAATAAACCAAAGTATCTGAGCTACAGAGCACTAATAAAACACACACACACACACATATATTGTAAACAGCTATGATTCACTTTCAGGGGAAACATCACAGTGTCAATATGGTGACACCAATTCTATTAACTTAGGTAGGAATTATAAGCTAAGTATTTGAGACTTTTTTTTTCCTCTGGTTATATTAAAGACATAAGACTGACTTGGCATACATCTTAGTAGCCTTGTAAGTCAACATCTTCCTTTCTTATCAAACCTTGTTTCCTAATATTGGTCTTTCAATATCACTCTTATTCACTGCACCTTTACAAAGGCCTTTTGACTTGCACAGACAAATGAAAAAATGCTCAGATCCTCTTTGAAATAATGTGTTTCCACTCACTGAACTTACATCCTCTACATAAGTAAGCCAAAAGCTTAAAAGCTATGCAAACAAGGTTTTTACATTTGCTTTTAGAGGCCTCTTGGGACTCAGCATTCCTTGCTCTCTTCATTTTTACAGCTTGGTTACAATACAAACAGTCCTGTGGCTGCCAGCTTCCACTCCAAGAGCAGCAGCATGAGCAAAGGCAACGCAGCACGCAACGTTCACATGAGAAGAACTCAAATACTGGGGGATTGATAGGAGGGAAAATTAGGGACAGGGGCACATTTAAGAACACTGTCATCATTCTGGTGTCTTTTATAGCAAGCATCACTTAAAATTTGCTGTGGCAATCCTTTTTGAGCAATAAAGCTTAGTTGCAGAATTACAGTAACATGAAGGTATAAGCAGTGACGTTTTTATCTTCAAGAGTACGGTGCGAGAACTATTTACATTTCTGAGGGATTAGACTTTTTCTTCTATATTCCAAGGTTACACGCAAAGCTCCCATTGCGTAAATCCTATCGACCTGCATCACAAATGCATGTGCCCAAAGAATGGGAGAATGTTAAAGGCTCTGAAGGCAGGCAAAACCAGAGATATTTTCTATTCCTCACTCAGGGAAAGAGCTTCATCATTTTTTCCAAAAGATCAAAGAGATAGACTGAAAAATGAATAATTGTTAATAAAGAGGCATGTCTGATACAGTTACAAGCAATGAAAACACCATGTCATTACAGAGACCACCCAATGTTTGTAATTATAGACCACTCTGTTAGGAGAAGATGTATCACGCTGGATCTGACAGCCAAGAGGCATGGCAGCTGCAGCTCCATGCCCAGGTCCAACCAGTAGCAACATTGAAAATCTGCTCCCAGCAGGCAGACGCACACACCACACGTATACAGCGCCGGCCACGCTGATCACAGACACACAGAGCGCTCACACCAACAGCTTCATCCCGCTCCTCTCTCTGGCTGGGCATAGGAGCCCCTGAGGCTTCAGCCCAACTCCAGATGCTGGTACAGACCATCATGCAGAGCTGGCTGGGACTCCCCTGGTCCCCCAGCACTCAACCCCACTGCCGTCTTGCCCACAGGGACACATGAGCACACGTGTCTTGCCCCTGGAGAGCCCCTGACCCTACAGCCTCTCCAGCAGCTGGCCAGGACTCCCCGCTGCCTCCGACAGCTACCTCCTCCCGTGGTCTTGCTCTTAGAGATACACGCTCACCTCCCAGCTCCCACCTTATTCACCCACTCACCAGCTGATCCAGCTTGACCTTCGCTAACAGCTACACGCTCCCTCGTGCACCCACACTTGCTCCAGTACTGCAGCGCAGATAAATTTGTCCCCAATCCCACTCCAGTGGCTGACACTTGTTTTTACTCACTCCGTGAAGTGTCCCCAGTTGCTGGCACCCAGCCCTCCAGCCCAGGGTCCCAGCCCAACTGCTGGCACCCAGACCTGCACCTTGTTCCAGTTGCTGGCATCATGCACACACAGTCCCTCCGACCCATAGTGTGACTCTAGCTGCTAGCACTGAGATGCACACCCTCTCCCCTCAAATAGAGTCCCTCACCCAAGAAAGAGTCAGAAAGGAATTTAACAGGGAGACAGGACAGACTGCACTGATCAGGCGCAGGGCACAGCCAGACAACTGTACCAACCAGCAAGCTATTCACACATGACCAGACCTTTTTATCCTCTTATTCCTGTATTTTCCCACTCTTGCTTCTCCCCAAATAACCTGAACCCATCCCTTTCCCTGCCTTTGGTTCCTCCCCTACACATCCCATAATAAGCCTTACGCAATCTCAAAATGCTCTTCTCCTGCATCCCTTAATGCCTCCCACACCCCTCTGCAGCAACACCCTTAAGTCCCAAAGGCACTCCAGCATTGACTCATCTTCATGGGTGTCACGCCTGGTGGCCGAGGCTGCCTCTGGGCCCAGAGAAGATGGTCATTGCCCTGAGGCCTTACTGTGGGTTCCCACCTGCTGCTGTGCCCCTGTGCTCCTCTGGGCTCGTGGAGATGGACCTCTGATGGCCTGGTGGCTCCTGGGATGGGCCTGGGAGAAGCCAGGGCTGGGCACTATTCAGGCTCCTCCTTCCACCATGGTCTCTGTTTAGTCCTCTGTGGGTGTGCCTGGGAGCTTTCAGCACATAACCTAACAAACTCTGCCATCTCCACCCACGCCATCATCTCATTAAAGATCCCAATGAGAACTGTAATGAAAATATATCTGCTGTAATTGCTTCACAGCACGCAATTGGCTATGGAAGCGCACAGACCTGGAGCAGAAGGGCAGCGTTCATATTCAACATCTCCCAAAGTCAGAGAAGAGACATCTTTATCAAACACATCTTCGTCAAAGACCTTCACAGCATTAATAACTGCTTGCAGTCTATACCACTACTCTTCAAGCTCAAAGGCCAGGCTGCTCGGCTACTGCGATCCCCAAAATCATGCTTAAACCTACCTCCTGAGGCACTCTAGGTCCTGACAACAAGCTGCAAGCCCAGGAAAAAAATTAGCAGGCTTTTTAATCGATTTTCTCAAAGTAGTTTTATGCGGACTTTACAACTTATTTTTAACAATGCACGGACTGGAAATAGAAGTGGATGTTGGTATTCTGATTACATCTGAATAATTAATATCAAGACCTTCAGTCAAGTAAAGGACTGAAGATACTGCCTTCTACAATAAAGGAATGGTAATGAAGGCCAGTGTTATTTGTAATTAACTCCTGTGAGCTGGTTTGTCCTATCTGCTCACACTTACTAAGAAAACTGATGAAAAGGAATGTCAAGAATAAAGCTTAAGCCATAACATTAAGAGCAAGAATGAAAAAAGGGCACAAATATGCCACAAACTTCCTAACATTTGTTCAAAGGCAAAGACACTCTACATCAGACATGGGAATGCTCTCATTCTTTGTCCATCAGGTTTCTTACTTATTTAAATATTCTATTTGTCATTCCCATAGCTGCTATTTGCAGCACATTCCTGTGCTGATATTCTCACCAGCTTGAGTAGTGAACATACCACTCCATTTCAAACACTGATTTTAGCTTGCAGACCACTTTCACCATGAATATGGGAAAGAATGGCATACTGAATCCTGACACTTCGATTTTTAACTGTTAAAAAACAATAGTAAGAACTATCAATTTCTCCAAGGCACAATGCTTATTTGTTAAAAGGTGTAACTGGGATGCCTGTGCAGCAAAAATATTAGATTATTGATTCTCAACTCAACTACAGGCCTCTTGTTACAGAATTATAGCATTCTTTGTGATTCAGAGCAGCATCTCCTTAGGAAAAACTTAATTCCAAGTAAATGATGCTCCAAACAAGCCTGGTAAGCACTTCTAATAAGGTATGGTATCCAAGGTTGTGAAATATTTATAGCTGTTGAAAGACAGAACGGATTATGGAAGGATTTGGACACACAGTATAACAAAGCCACTTCCTTTATATTCGCAGAGAAATGACATATTTTCTGGGCTTCAAACACACAGAACAACCATGACAGTAATTTAGGAAAGAGAGGGAAAAGAAAGATTTTTTTTAAAAATTTTTTTTTTAGTTTTTTAAGATAGGGATGAAAATGGTGACCTCTGTAATATCCCAAAGGATATTTAGTTAAAATAAACTAGGAAAAGCACACACACATGTTTGCAGGGGAAACAAACTAAACAGTTCCTAGTAGCTGATTTGTAACCTTTCCCCCCCCCCCTACTGATTCTTGGGTCATATCTGCACAATCCCATTAATTATATATTAACAGAATTTTCCTAGAATCACACTATCTCAAGACTCTGGGTCTTCACTGATGTACCATCAAGTTCACAGGAAACAATGTCACAGTTCATACTTCCAACAAAGATTATTAGGTGAGATGGAGCAGAGGAAGTAATTCAGTAGAATTTAGCAATTACTGTTTTACAAACTTGTGTTATGTACAGCTTTTAAAGTTTTAAAATCCAGAGTATGCAACAGTTACATGGTAACTTGCAAGTTAGTATTCAGCTTCAGTAGCCACTATTGCTTCCTATTAAAGTGAGGAAAACATCAAATGCAAGGTCAAGCAAGAGTCAGACACAGTAAAACTGAAAAATAATAGCAGGAAAATGTGGCAGTAAGGACAAAATAGAACAAGCAAGATGAAGAGACCTCTCCTTAGATAATAACCAAACAAAACAAGATGACTGACTTGTCTTAACAGATCACTATTTGGAATGCCGTGACACAAAATTCGCTTCAGACCTGAAAAAAACATGCACAAAAATAGTTACACTTCTTTTTCCTCTGTGGTACATTAAATAAAAACTGCACATACAAAAACCTTAAGCTGTTATTTAAGACTTGTGCATTGCAAGACAAGCCTGAATTCAGAGACAGACTACTGAAAATATTCCAAATAAACCCATTTTTAAACACTAAAAATCTACTTAAAATAGTTAACACTCTCGCTACAGAACAGAAATGCCATTATTTGTATGCTAAAGCCGTATCATAAAGAGCCTAAAAATTATAAACCCTGACTACCATCGCTGTACTGCTCACAGGACAGTACGATCAACAGGTCATTGAATATGAAACTAAGGAGTAAAGTCTGCAAACCAAAGGATAAAGAAAGGTCTGTATTAGACTCTTGAAGACTGTATGGGGAAGCATATTTAGAGTAAGAAGCATATTTAGAGTAAGAAATACCCAAGTATCACATTGTAAATGCATATAGCATGAACTGAATTCAGGGTGCTACTAGCAAAGTGAGCTGTTGTGAAAGCTGAGGGTATGAAAAAGTAACTAATGACAGGTAGATCCAGGACAGAAAGTGATAATCGTCAAGTACACTATATTGTACTTTAATGTGTTCAGAGATGATTAAACGCATACGGAGGCGAATGGTAGCATGGACTGAAGACGCTGGACAGCTAAACCCTACCGCGTACCACCTGGTAAGTAATACTGAGCTTCGTCCTCATTATCTACCATGCTGCCATGGAAAAGGAACAGCAAATCCCGACTCAGCTTGAAGCTATGAGGCAGGAAAAACTTCAAATCTGGTTCCTGGGAAGGAGAGCATCAGAAGGAGACAGTGGAGCAGTCCGCTATAAGCGGTGAGCGAGTGGCTATGCCCTGACCTGCCCAGAGGACCCCAAGTCCCCAGCATGGCAATAGCAGCCAGAAGACAGACAGCATGGAAGCACAGTGAGATGGTTTCAACTTGCTACGAATGAACAAGGTTTAAGTTTGGAATGGCACTAATAAAATAACATTCGGGCATATATAGAAAGAAGCTTTAATTATTAAACCAATGATCCGGGAGCAGAAGTAGCTTACCAAGCATTAAAGGCCTCTTAGAAAGCATTATGCTCCCTAGCCCTCCCACCACCCCAGTGCTATCGCTTTTTGTCCCATTTAAACATTTGCTAGATATAAATAGAAACAAGTTATTTTCTATAAGCACTCTCAGACATGGTTTCTTAAAAGTTAATGGGGAGAATCACAGGGAGAACAGTTCAGAAAGCCTCTGGTCATCACTTCACCATACCAGTTTTAAACAACCATAAGAAACACGCAGTTACTCACAAGCACGCTTGCAAAGGGAGGAAAAAAAAAAGAAGATTCCAATAACTACAAATAGGTTTATCACCCCAAAAATCTGGGACATACACATCTAAAGTCTGTTTCTAAAACAAAAGTAAGAGAGGCCTGCTGTGACTGAGATCTAAATACAGAAATCTGCATTTTAATCCTCAAAGTTTGCTTGGGAACACTGTAACTCAGTACACACAGCGAGATGAATCCTCTTATCCCAAGGAAATGCAAGGTAGAGAGCAACTTTATTTTTTGACAAAGTAACTGCCAAGCATTTTGTACTATTCCATACAAGGAACAGGGCAATTTTAACAACTAGTTAACTGGCACACCTCCAACACTGAAAATAAAAATTTGTAAGAACAGAAGTTTAACCTTTTTTTTCTTTTGACTTCACCAAGTACACCTAATCACCGATTTATAATTGATGAGAGACGAGCCGCCTAACACTTCTCTATCTTGTTTCTAAATAGTATCAGCATGCATCACGAGAATTATTTTTTTTAATAATGGATTTTTTTCCCATTATGCAGGAACATTTATTTTCTACGGCAACTCCCTCCGCGGGGGCTCCGCAGTTTCGTCCCGGGAACACGGCACACGCCAGCTCCAGGCCGCGCACCCCTCGGAGCGCACCCTCACGGCAGCCCGAGGGGCCGCGGCGGAGAGCGGGCCGCGGGGGCGCCGGACAGAGCCAGGCCGGGCCCAGCCAGGCCGGGCCCGGCGCCCTCGTCTCCACCGCCGCCTCACGCCCGGCAGCCGAGGCCCCCCGCCGGGAGGGGGCCGGCCCACGCCCGCAGCCGGCTCCGGAGCGCACCGACGCGCAGCGCTGGGCCCCGGCCGCCCGCAGAGCCCGGGGACCCGCCCCAGCCCAGCGCTGCCCGGGCCTTGAGCGCGAGGTGGGAAGCGAGGCCGGGCCCTGTTCGACGGAGAGGCCCCGCCGAGGCCGGCAGCTCCCGGGGCCGCTCAGCCCGTCCCCACCGCCCGCCTCTCACCTCTCCAGCTCCGGGTCCTCCTCCATGGCGGCGCCCGCTCTCCCCCGCTGCGGCCCAGCTCCTCAGGCGAAGGCCGGCGCCATGTCCCCCTCGCCGCCCGGCTCGGGGCGGGGCGGAGCGGCGGGGGCAGGCGCAGCGGACGGCGAGGACCCCGGCGGGGGCGGAGCCGGGGCGGTGCGAGCCGGGCCGCCGCCACACCCCACCGGGCACCTGCGGCCGCACCCGGCCCCCCACACCCCGGGGGGTGACGGCCGGCCCGGCGGGCTCCTGCCAGCCCCGCTGCGCGCCGGTGGGACCCACCACAAACCTCCGCCCCAGCGGCGGGCGAAGGAGGCGTGGGGCGGTCAGGGCTCTCGCCCGTGGCTGAGCGGGGACGGGCGGAAAGCGGGCTCGGCGGCAGCGGGGTTGCCGCCTCCCGTCAGCGGCGGGGCTCCCCGCCAGGGTTTGCCCCCCAGCAAGGCCGCGGGGCTCGGGCAGGCGGGCACAGGTCTCCAGGCCGGGCAGCTTCCCCCGCCGGCCCCTCCTCCGCCCCGGCCCCGCCCGCCGCCTCCGGCCCCCCGCGGCGGGCTGCGATCAGGCGAGTGGCGGGGACACCCCGGCCCCGGGCTCCGCCGCGGCCCGCCCCGGCCCCGCTCCCATAGGCTGCGGCGCGCCCCGCCGCCCGGCCCCGCGCCCCGGGCTGCCGCCGGAGTGGCGGAGCGCGGCTGTCACTTGGGCCGCGCCGCTGCCCGGGGCGGGGGGCGGAGGCGGGAGCACCGGCCCGGCCCGGCCCGGCGGAGACGCGCTCCGCCAAGTGCTGCCCGGAGTTTGCCTCCCGCCAGGCGGGAGGGCGGGCGGGCGCAGCCGGCTCGGCTGAGGGGCGCGGCGGCGGCTGAGGAGAGCGCGGCGCGGAGCCGGCGGCGGTGAGTAACTTCGCTGCCCCGCCGTGGCGCCGGGCGGCTCAGCCTCCCCTCAGCCGGCGGCGGCGGCGGCGGGAGGGCCCCCGGGCGGGGCGGCGGCCGCGCCCCCCTCCCCCGCCTCGACCGCGGCAGCGGCGGCGGGGTCTCCCCGCGGGAGCGGCGGGGCCGGGCCTGCTGCGGCCGCCGGGTTGGGCCGCCCTCCGGGGGGCAACAAGTACGGGAGAGGGGCTGGGGCCCGGGAGCCGCCGTGCGGGGCTGAGGCGTGTGCGCCTGTGAGCGGGGTCCCCCGCCCCGGAGCCCCGGCCCGGGCGGCGCGGCCCTGCCCTGCCCTCGCCCGGGAGGAGCGGGGTTTCCTCCCGGTCTCCCCGGGGGAGCGGGTGCCGCTGCCCGCTGGGCAGCCCGCCGCGGGTCTGCGCCCGCCGGAGCGGAGCGGCGGCTGCGCCCGGAGCCAGAGCGCGGCTCCGCGGAGCTGAGCTGCGGGCTCAGGCGCTGGGGACCTGCTCCGGCGGCGCCTGGTGTTTGGGGTCCCTGCATGCACCGATGCTGCTCCCGCGTAGCTTCATTAAAGAAGCTGCTGCCTGAAAAGGAGTCGGATTGCTGCGTGCGGGGGAGGCAGAAGAACAGCTGCGAGCAAACCCCTGCTGCAGGAGCGGGTTTCAGGTTATGTGTTTTACAGCTGCGCCAGAGGAAATCAGAGCTGTATGTGAAATGTCCCTGAAGCCTGTGTGTACTTGGCAGCTATTTCAAAACGTTAACTCTAGTGCTCTGTCCCAGGCTCTCCGTTTTTCCCCCATTTGTTAGTTCTTATCACCGAAAATGTGGTTTGAATACTTAAAACCTCATGTCTTTCAAACTTTTACAAGGCATGCTTTTAAAATTATCATTGCTCTTGACAGAATATTAGTATTCGGTCAACTAATTGAGAAAACAGTTGCCGGAGCTGTGGTAGTGACAAATCTGACAGTCCCTTGTGACTTTTCTTACCATGTTCCTAATGCACAGTGCTGATTGTTTGCTTCTATAGAAATCCGCTATTAAGGACTTCTGAGCTTCATTTAATTCCTTTTTTAATTACATGATATTGTGGGTTTGTTTTTGTCTCTGTGTGCAAAGTAAAAAATGTCTGTTAGGGATTAGCTTTGAGATACGTTTGGTAGTCTCTGGAAGTAAATTCCGAATCTTAAGTGCGTTTCAGCTTCTGTTCAAAAGAGAAACTGTTCTGAGCTAGGCTCTCATTAAATAAACACTTTGAATTACTGATTTTTTTTTTTTATTCCTTTACCCAATTCCTTTTGGCTTCGCGATGCTTTATTCTAAGCTGCAATCCAGCAGCAGATCAAGGAGGCTTAGGAAGAAACATCAGATGGTTTCGGTTAGTGTCCCTACCACTTGGAAAATAAACATGTTAGTACCATATGCTGTCCTGACTTTATTAAAACAGATTTCCTCAAAATGGAAACAAGGTATGTCAGCATACTTGCTAGAACCATAAGACTTAATAGGCTCCTTTATCATTTACTCTTTCTTTTTTTTTTTTTTTTTTTAATGATCAGCTCACTGAGGGAGGAATCCTCTTTCCTGGACACAATGCTATATAAAATGATTAACTCCAAATTCAGCAGGCTGCAAAGAACACCATTGTGCCCAATTAGATTTTTTTTGTTGTTGTTAAAAAAAGTATGCAATGCTACGTTTTAAAGCGCTTATATTATTACAATTCTAAAATCTCTGGATATTAGGAAAAAAAAAAGAAAGCATAATTTGAAAATGAGTGTTTTCAGTCCTGAATTTCGAACTGTAGTGACCCTTAACTCTGCCTAGTGACTTCAGCGAGAGATAGCCCAGGGCCTTGGACTCAGGTCTGAGATTTGCAAACACAGTGTGATTTCCTAACACAGGACTCGAATCTTCTATTTAAAAAAAAAAATAAAATATCAAGCTACAATTTAGGGACGAAACTTGGCAAGAGGAATGTAAGCTGGTGATTGGGTGGAAAAGTACTGTTCTCTTGAGACAGTTAGGTTAGCATAAAAAATCAGATTACTAAAACCTGTCATGCGTAATTACAGAAACGTTGGCTTTGACATTGCAAGCTTTGGCATTTGTTTGGAGTCTGCTCTCGTGGAAGCACTGATGACCTCGGTGAAACTTTGTTTTTTTGTAAGACTTTACCTGCACTGAACAGCCTGTCAGTCTTGATCTTGGTATATATTTATGGGCCTGTATCACTGAAAACCAGTAGAAGTTTGTTAGCTTCTAATTACAACTGTCTACTTGGAAACACTTCTAGTTACAACTGTCTACTTGGAAACACTTCAAAATATCCCCCTCTTTTTTCATCCCGTTTTTCTGTCCTCTTAAAAATGTCTTAATATAGTTGAAAGCAACTGTGAAGAAGTGATATTAACAATATCAAAGTGAAATGTATAAGGATATGATGTGTACTAGACATTGGATTAATGTAAATTAATGTCATAAATCAGCAAGATGCTGCTTATTTAAAGAGCTATTAGATATTACGAGCTGTAACTAATAAGAAAACAGCATTCATTTAGTGTTAAAATGCTCCCTGGTGTAAAAGGCACTAGAAGAAACTGGTTGCCTATTTGATACAGCAGTAGCTTGTCTCTGATATTTGAAAATTCTTTGCTGATTTGGTTTGCAGAAGCAATTTTAATGTGACCCCACTGAATCGCATGCTGCTTAATTGCTTTATTAGGTCAATGGAGTTTGTTGTTGAGAAATTGTAGTGCCTTTCGAAGATCAACGTTCTTTTAAATATCAGTATTAAATTATGTAATTGTTGTGTCATGATGTCTATGGAGCAATAAAAAATAATAATGTTGCGGTGTGTGCTTTTTGGTTTTTTATGGCCCCAATTCTGTAGATGTTTGCACTTACATATGTTTAATTTTAAACACCCAAGTATTTCTTTTGGAATTAGTAGGTTTGTTCTGGGGCTTAACGTTAAGCCTGCATGTAAACGTTTTCAGGGTCAGGATTTGTGTTCGCAAAGTTCATGGGATAAACCTGTCGTTTTTTCATACTGACTGTTCTGTATTCTGCATGAGACAATGTAGGCAGCTGACTTCTGCTTTGGGGCTGGGGGCTGGTTTAGCTGCCGACACATAAAGAGATGCTCCCAGCCCTGCTGCTGCGTTGCAGTGCTCTACCTGAGCTGACTTCATCCTTGCAATGTGCTTTGCAATACTGCAGGCGTCTCTTTTATTTCTAACGTGTTTTTACTGATATAACTGTGCATAGATGTCAATCCTTTACGTTCTTGTAGTTGCTTGTTTCTATTGATGTTAGTTTTACAAGTAATTTGGGGGCTGGAAGAGGAGGGGAGTCTCTTGCTGAGTGTCTCACACTGAGCTGTGCACTAGATGGTGAAAAGAAAAGCTTAAGTACGCAGTTGTTTGACATAAAATCAGGTAATTTGTGAACATGCAAGATTTTAAATTATTTTGCATTTCTGCTATTTTTCCACCCAATTAGTGGGAACTATTTTTATTTAAAAAATGGAACCTTAGAGTAACATAGCTCAATATTTGCAACCTCATTTTTGTTTGAAGTAAGCAAGTTATGATGTTGCTCTGGGCTTGTGGTATTTTGTTAAGAATGTCTAGAATTTTCTTGCTGTCGTCACAGCAAAACAAACCAAATCGGGTAAGACAGTAATTGTGAGGTTATATATGTGTCAGCTCAATATTATATAGAAGTTAATTTTTGCACAGGCAGTTTGTTTACTTTGGGATGGAGTGATAGATTTTGCATTTTGCCTGGCTGTTTTTCCTTCATTCCACAGAGAAGAATGTGTTTTTATATTTCGTTGCAGAGATTTGTCATGCTTAACCACTGTTAGATGGGGTGTACAGAATTTTTATGAAGAACCCTTGTTAGTAGAGCAAAATGCAATTTGATCAAGGAGTATATCCAATGTATGAACTGATCCGGTTTTAAAATGTTGTAAATGGTAGTAATAAGTAGTTCTAGAAAATGGGTAAGAAGGACCTATGACTTACTTATCTTTTTTTCTAGCAATAGAGCACAACGGAAAGTGGTGTATGTTAAAGGAGAACCCGTATGTGTCTGGGCGAAGGGAGGAGCCCAGGAGTTGCAGAAAGGCAAAGCGTGGCTTTTGGTCAGGTTGCCTGGAGTGGTGTAGTGCTGTCAGGTATTATTCAGCACAGTGGGGAAAAATGAGTGGCAAGCTACCTGCTTCTGCATTGGTATGTTCTTTGCAGTGGGAGCGATTTTGAAGTGTGGTATAGGCTGCGCTCCCCACCTCAACCCCTGAGATAGCCCTGCCTCTGGGTGTTCCCATGACCTTCTCCGAAGAGGTTGCACAAGTCCAGTGGAAGGTGTCAGGATGCCAGCGTCATGCATTCCCAGGGGCTGGCTGGTCAGAAAACAATTGGGAGTAAATGCAGTTTATTATTGGGTTCAAGTCGGTGTTGCTATACGTTGATGCTTTTATTGACTCTTGCAGTGGTACTCATCATGTAGATTTTTTTTTTTCTTTGCATGCAATTTTTGCGTGAATCCGAGCTTTCCTCCACAGACAGCCCTCTCTGAATGCAGTGTCATTTTCACCATTTTGGCTCTGAAAGGCCAAAAAATACTAGCAATGGAGGATTTTAAGCTCTTGTCTTCCTGTGGCTTTCTTTGTTCTTCAGATTGGTGCTAATCCTCATTTCGGAGTTCATAGGAAAAAGAAAGCTGGTGCAGCAGAGGTTTTTGGCACAACAGAAGCAAATGGAAATTCAAGCAAAGCTAACGGAGGTAAAATGTTGCTGACTTGTGTACTGAAACCAGTTTGTGGAAAGCAGTTTTCAGTGGTTGCTATATTGTGCCCGGACAAGCTGTCGTGTTCTGTGACAGGAATGTTGTGTTTGCTTTGAAAGGACCAACCCATGGGTTTTTTTTCTGACACAAAGCAACATTTCAGGATCTAGGCGTGTCGTGATTTTTCTGGCTGTCAAGTTTTGGTTGGCATTCCTGAACAAAGTCTTCATTTAAAAAAAAAGCTTGGCTGGTATCAGTGCATTTTACTTTGTCATAACATGAATGTGCTTCTGTCTGCGTACCTTGTATGAGTCCCCAGATGAAATGAGCTGTATCAGCAACGTACTCTTATGGCAGAGCCTATACTGGGGTTTTCTGTGGGTATAGTGATGTCATCCAAATCATTCCCATAGTTGACATCGCTACCTGCTACACCAGCAAAACCAAACCAACAGCAGCAAGAAAACCCACAACCCACGCAAGGCTCTTAAGCTAACCACGTTTTGACTTCAACACAGTTAGTTCTTCCACTGCCTTCAGTAACAGTCTGCAGAACAGGACATTCAAAGTCCATCTTATGGCTGGTAGCCTACATCTAGAGCAAGTCCCATTTCAAGGAGGACGCTGGAGATGTTAATATTTGTATGTGCCTTATGGATAGCTCACTGAGTATCTGCAATAGGTTAAATACTTAAATATGGACCGTATTAAGTTGCTTCTACGCGTTTGGATGTTAAAAGTTATAGCAAAAAAAAAAAAATCAGTAACAGCTGTTGACACTTCATGCAGAAGAGGGTGCCTTATTGTTACTTCCAAGTTCATGCATTTATTTACCAATAGCCCACCCTTTCTTGTGTTCTTGCCTCTTTGTATCAGATCTGTTCCCCTGCCCCATATCATCATTTTCTCCTATATATTTTTTTAATCAAGTTGTTTAAAATTTGTTTGCAACCAGACTGAAATAACTGTAACTGAAAGTTGATCGATACATCACAAGACCACATAGATCCTAACGTGCTGTATAAACTTTCTGGTCACGTTCAAAGAGTTTGCTGTAAACCCCATTGTGATCATCCAGCTGTAACTCTACCCTTGGTACAGTATGTATGCACCGTAGCTAGCGTCCAAAACCCCACCGCTCCCTGGGACTGCCCTGACTGTTAATTGAAGTAACTTGTTTTTTAGACTTTTAAAAACCTTTTTCAGTCAGGCTTCTTCTGGAGCAGGTGGATGAGGATTTCCCTCTGTCCGGCCTCTTTTCCCTGTCTTTGTCTTGTTTGCTCTAGAGGGGTTTTCTCAGCTGTTTTATTGTTACTGACAGAAGGTAACGAAGGGTCACCCAGTGAATTCGTGAAATAGTTTCATGTCTGTGCTAAATTTTGCATTTATGTTAAATAAAAATTAGTACAAGTCAATTCCGGACTGTTTTTACAAGTAGTCCATTACTAAGCTGTCATTGCTGCATCTAATGAAGATTGAAGCTTTAAAAATGACAGTGTTTCCTGCCTTCTACTAAACCAGTATAAAATGCTATTCGTTCAGTATTGAATGCCTTCAGAATTTCGGTTTGCTTCTTAACTATTTCAATTCCTTTTAAATGCTAAAGGTAAAGCTAATCTCATCCAGGTTATATTAGGCTAAAAATACAGATATGTTTGTGTACTTGTGGATCTGTCATGCATTTCATCCAAATGTCTTAAAAAGGTATGTAACTTAGATCTTTACATACACATTACAAAGCTTCCGAAGAATTCAACAATCACCACCAAATGTGTTTCTTTTTTCAAATCACCAGTAAAAAAAGGTATCTTTCTACTTTGTCTGGCAAAATAACCGTTCTTCATTCCTGTTATCTGGGGGATGGCTCAGCATGTCTGTTCAGGGCTGATATTTTTATATTCTATAGCTTCTGATACGTGTCTGTCTATAGCTGGAAGTGACACGAGCTGAATTAGGCTTCACTGCATGTACAGCAGCAAATATACCTGTCGTGGTGTATTTATACAGCGTGGGCATGATCCTGCATAAATAATACTTGCGGTTTTAGTTGTGGGGAGCTTTTTGCCCACTATGAAATTCATTTTAACTAGTAGCTGCTGACTTATCTATTGACTGCGGCTCTCCTGCTTTCTGCAGGGAAAATAACTTTCCGGGAAAGCAAAAGTGAAGGTGATTCAGTGGTGGTAAAAAGGAGAATCAGCAGCACAGCTTGTCTGTGCATTTGACCTGAGCTGTCTTGCTATGTAAGCAGAAAAAGAGAATCTATGGGAAAATTAACACTGAAGTGAGTCGTAATGCAGAATTTTGGGTTACTGGAGTGTGAAATGAAACTGTTACAGTTCTTTCTTCTGCAGTAAGGGATGTGTGCCATTAACTAGGGGAATGCTGTAGAAGTGTAATGCTTTCCTAAGTCATATTTTGAAAAGTTTGAAAAGCTGTGAAGCCGGAAAATGTTCATAACTAAGTGTCATGCTGTTATGAAGTGGATGATATTTGATGAAGAACTTTTGGGTACAGCTTGACATGTTACCTCCTATAAATGATCAGAACCATATGGATTTCCCAACAGGTGTCGTTTGTTGTTAGGTAAGTGTCAAGTCTAGTGAAGGCACCTTAGTTCACACGGTAATGTCAACATTGTGCTGTGATTTTTTTTTTTTTTCCCTCAAAGGGTCAAAGAGGAAAGATTTCTGTTTTAGCTGCAGTACTGACTTTGAGGATAAAGAAGATGGTTTGTTCTAAAGTGTTGATATAGGTGAGGTCGTGTATACCTGAAAACCTGCTAAGCAGGTTAAGTTGAAACGCAGGAGAGAAGGGACTTCACTACGATGCATACGATGCACCCACATGTGCTAGGAGCAGTTGCTATGCCGTATATGCTATTTTTCAGATGATGTATCACATGCTGAGTCCTACTTAGCCATCCCTACAGCTTGACTGTGCAATTGAATCTGCAGTGGAGACTCCATGGGGTCCTGTGTGGGCATGAGAGTCCTTCTGCCTGCTTCTGCTCCCGAGGAAGTCACTGAATTCACCACAGCTGTGATGATGTGGTTATAGCAAAGCATCCCTCATGGGATTTCTTTGCTAGGGCTCAATTGCTGCTGGCACAAATCTGGTTGGCATTCTACTTGTCATTGAACTTACTTTACATATATGTGTATATATAAAATTAATTTCTATATATAACTAAGTAAGTATAAAAAGGAAAAAAACAAACCCTGTATTTATTCTTTTCTTTCAGCAATTTTTTGCTCTCTTTTCTTTTTTCTTTTCAGATCTTAGCTTAGAAATCCTTCCAAATCTAGCTCTAACATTAAGCATTTTTATGGAAGAATGAAGTTGAAATACAGTAGGTAAAGACGTTATAGAACGTTATATCTGATCCAATATGTTTTTATCAACTTAACTATTGTTCAATTCTGTAGTTTTTGCTTTTACTTCTTAGTTGTGGAATAACTTCATTCTTCTGGTGCTGTCAGCAGTTATAGCAGTGAGGAGCTTCAATAACGTGTTGTTTAAGTAGAAGATCTATATAAATAGTATTTATTATCCACATTGATTATAGAAAATGTCATGAACAGTTTATGGGTTTTATTGGGGGGATTTGCACATAAATCCCCACAACAGAAGTTTGGAAAACACTAAATGAGTGATGGAAAAATAATAACATTTATAAGATAGAAGGAGTTATTTTCTTGATTTTCCAGCTGATGAGTAGGTGCATATAAAAACACAGACATCAGGTTGCTTTTGCTATCATGATACAATATGTTTTTCTGTAGTTCAGAGGTTAAGTTCTATCCTTATTTAATAATAAACTTATTCAGTTTTCTGACTTAAAATTCGCCTGCTTCTCAAATTTGAAATAAAATGGAAGCAATCAAAAAAAGGTGGAATAACCAGTCATTTAATCAGATATTAAAACTGTATTTAAATATATTTCAATAATTATTTTTTTATAAAGTTGCATTTAAATAGACTGATAAAACTCTTTATTGGAAAAAAAGCTCTGCCTTAACATGAATTGAAGAGGATTAGGATTTAGTAAAGTGAATTATTGTTTTCTGTTTGAGGGAGAAAAATATTTTCCCCCAAGGTTTTGCTTTTAAAACTACCATCTTTCTTCCCAGATGTTCTCGAATACGTTCTGCATTGTTTTGAAACAACTCCTTTAATACGATTATCTGTAAACTTCCTT
The DNA here is from genome assembly GCF_047370975.1 of Nipponia nippon. Lineage (NCBI taxonomy): Eukaryota > Metazoa > Chordata > Aves > Pelecaniformes > Threskiornithidae > Nipponia > Nipponia nippon. The sequence continues at coordinate 108,840,019 of NW_028262336.1, forward strand.
TGTTTACTGAGGGATTTTTTCAGATTATCAAATCATTTTATATACAAATCCTCCTTTTCTTGGTGCACACTGTAAGTCTCCATTGCGTGCCTGAGGCAGTGTCCCAAATGAAGCCGACTGACATCAATTATTGATGATTATTTTCTGCGTGCTGGGAAGTGAAATCGAGTCGTCTCCAGTCTCGATTCATGGTTTGTTTCAAACAAAGGGTAATGAGACCAGGTGCAGGGAGACACCGGAGCGTGCGCATTGATTTGCAGCATAAGCATAGACAAGTTACTTAAGAGTATATGGGATTGAGAAGAGAAAATGGTTGGAGCTGAAGTTGTCGTGTGCTTTTCAAGAACTTGGTCAACGTGTTTTCCTGGTACCTGTACACCAAAATGAGAGGAGCTATTTTCTCTCATCGTGCTGGTGATATTTCATTATGCTGGGGCACGGGACAGCACTTAACAGGAGGGAAGAGCCCCTCCGTCCCAGTTCTCCATCCCACCTAAGTGTGGCCTGATCTGATTTGCTCTGACTCCATCAGACTTCACAAGCTAAAATTGTACTCCGTATTTCTCATGCACCAATAACTTTCTTTCAGTGTTTTTTTTAAGTGTAAAATCAAGCAACTCAACACTGGAAATGGGCTTGTGCGTTCCTCATGCTACTTCCTTTTGTGTCCATCCTTTGCACAGGACTGAGCTGCTGGGGAAAAAGGCGTCTGAACAGAAACCAGCAACTGGGTTACAACACAGGTTCAGGACGGGTGGGGAAAACTGAAAGGCAGTGGGTAAGCTAAAAAGTGGCATTTCTTAATTTTGTAAATTAGCTTGCAACCTGAATCATCATGTTTTGACATTGCAACATGCAATATTTGACATTGTCTTTTTAAATGACTGCAACAGTTGCAGCAACTACATAATTAGTAAAATCCTTACTGCTTAGGAGGTTTAGAAGGAGCCGGCAATATTGCCTGAGCTACAAGACAGCTTAGAGAGAGGAGAAAACTTTATTATCCTCTAGAGGAAAAGTAGTCTACTTGTTTTTTTCTGGAGGACAGAATGATCAGTGAGGATTTGGGTCCAGCCAGGTTTGCCCCACTGCAAGCTCTTTCCAATGCTGGCAGCTTCTCATGGGTCCAGCTGCCTGGGTTTCCCTGCAAAGTGTTTGCTCTTGGGTATTGTTTTGGCTAGCTGTGTTCAGGCTTTCTGAATAACCAACAAAAGAAGGGAAATACAAGTATTTTCAAAGCCCAGTGTGGAATTTCTTGGGACAGAGCAAGCTGTGCAGGCACACGAGGATTTTTCATGTTTAAAGTTGTCAGAATCTGTTGCAGGGAAAAAGGTCAGATGTGAATACAGGAGCCTGATGTCTCCCCATCAGGACTGCCCCTCCATCCTCTGGATGCAGGAGTTCAAACACCAAATGTAGTAGGGGGAAGTAAGAAGTAAGCAAAAGAGGATGCGTCTTCGAAGGATCAATCGGGGCAGTGAGCGCTTCCCTTGCTGGCAAAAGCCTGAGTAAGCAGGTGGGGCTGGCAGCGTGCCCTGAAGGTTAATGTAGTCGGTCGCCAAGCCTGAGGGGGAGGCGAAGCCCTCCCTTCTGCTGGGGTTCTCAACAAAGATGCTCTGAGAAGCCGTCTGGCTGCTGCCTCTCATTTCACCTTGGGTGCTGGGAGAAAGATTGTAGCTAGGACCGAGACAACACAAGGCTAAACAAACAAACAAAAAAATCAATGTATTTAGTATCAGTGGCATTTAGAACCGCGCTGGTTTCTTTGGTGGGCTCTGAGCAGCAGGAGGGCCAGTGTTTCATTTCTTCTGCAGCTCAGCTGCCCAGGCAGGCTCAGAGCCTGCCATCCGCCCTGCCAGCCACCTGAGCTGCCCGCCGCACTAGCCGAGGTTTTATGGTGCCTCTGAGGCCATTCCTGGATGCCAAGTCTATATAGGAGAAATACTGCCAAATTTTTTTTTTAGCACTAATGCAGGAGAGGTCTAGCTGAGCACAGAGACAGTGATATTGTTAATTTTCCAGGCTGTTGCTATCTTACTCTCATCTGTCCCTAGGCATCCTCACCATTTTATGTTTCCTCTCTAATGGCATGAGCCAGGATGTCATAATATCCAAAATCAAATGTACCAGAAAATATAATAAATTAGAGTCGGGCTAGCAGAGTAATTGAAGAATAAACTGAATTTTAAACAACACAAGATTGCATTCTGAACTGATTGCTATGCACAAAATGCACCAGAGGAGTGCGTCTTCATGTAGATTTACAATTGATGGCAGCATTTCCTAGATTGCTACTGGTAATAAAGAAATGAAAACGGTTTGAACTTTTGAGTTAGTACCACAACATAATATTGCAGCGAAGGAGAAGTACCATTCTAGTTACACTGCAAAGTAATTCTGGAAGAAAAAAATTCTTGGTGCATTATTTATTTATTTAAGAGGTTTACATGTGTTTAGCAATTCTGGAGTTTATAAAGCCACAAAGTTAATGCAGGCTTTGGTGCAGAAAGCACTAAATTTGTCCTCAACTCCTAATGTAATTCTAGAAGAAATTAGACAAAGTAGCAGTACAGTGGATTCTTCTCAATTCAGAAAATTGAGTTCGAGGACATTTGGTGTCCTTAAGGAATTCTAAGGTGGTTTGCCAGGTCAATTTTACGGCAGATAGGCTGCATATTTTGTTTGAATAATTTTCTTATGATTTTTATTTCCTTAAATACAGGTAATGCATGTACACAAGACATTTTTAAAATAACCCTCTAGCTGTGTTGCTAGTAGAGACGTAGGTAGGTGGCATAAGAATTTCTGGGTTTGTGAGCTAGAAGTTACCTCGGCTGAGCACTGGAAGCTGAGCATCTGTGTTCTCCTGGTCTGTTGAAACGTGAAATGAGATAGTGCTACTGAAAGCCACCCTGAAGGCTGCTCTTGGAACCAGAAGTTATGGGAAAGCCTCTGAAATGCAAATAGTCGGTAGCAGGTATTTGCTAAAAGATAACAAATGTTGTTTGAGCTGCTGGATTGGAGAATCTGAGTAGACTGTATGAAAGCGGGTCCTGTGCAGAGACGTTGGTGTTGAGGTAGTCAAGCTGCTGATGTGTGGAGAAACCTGAAAAACATTTTTGACCACACTTTATTTTCTATTCATCCTAATTTTGAGAATGCAAAGGAAATTTTGTAGGGATGAGATTTTTGGTGGCAATAATTCAAGCTCAAGGCAAAACTCTGCCACTTCCAAAATTGCATTCTGCAGTGAAATACCAATGGATGGAAGGGCTGCTCAGTGGTAGAAATCAAACATAAGGCTTCTTTGGTGGCAGGGAGGGCAGGAAGGCAAAAAAGCAGTGTTACTGCACTGAAAGAATCTAATTTTGTAGTGATAAGTAGTATGATTTGTTTAAGTGAATACTTTTAAGTTTAAAGGTTTAAGTTGTATTTAAACTTTAAATGGTATTGTGCATTTTCATGATTGTAAAATTTAAATAAGGTTCTGTACCAGGAATAGTAATGAAATACATTTGATTTTTAAATTAATTTTATAAAATAGTGAAAAAAGATAGCTCTTGTGAGTTAAATATTTGAATATATACATTTAGCTTTAGCATTATTAAACTAATTCAAAGCGCTGTAAATCCCTTGATTTAAATTACTTCACTGTACATCAACCTAATGGAAGCAGAAATTAATCTAGAAGATGCAATTAATGAACGACTTACATCCCCCGTGTAATATCTAAAATAAATTATTTTTCTCTGTGTATTTTGATCACTTAATAACTGATCTCCTCGCGTCCATCCCGCGTCTCCATGGGAGTGGGCTCAGGGATCACTGGGAGGCTGCTGCCTGCCCCTCCAGGCCGCCTGGGGAGATAGTAAGGGCCAGTTTTGTAAACAAGCTGCAGACCACCACAGCTCTGGCTCTTCAAACTTGTGTAGCAGAAAACTTGGGAGAGTGGTGTTATAAAGGAAAAAATAATCTGTCTATCAATAGGGGAAAATAGGCAACTTTTAAGCCATTTAAAAAGAAACAAACTTGAGCAGTCCAGGCATTCCTACAGGCAGGTTTTGAGGAAGGTCGAGATCCGGTATTTCTGCTCTCTTCAATGGCAAGTTGTGATATTTTGTGGGAAATCCAGAGCTGGATTTTCACTAAAGTGGAAAATTCAGAGCTTTTCTGTCCTGCTGAGATCTCCCTGTTCATTTTCCCCTGCCCTGCATCCCAGGTGACTTTTGGTGAGTTACACAAACACCATTTATCTTTGAGAGCTTCCCTACCAGGTCATGACACTTGTAACACTTATTTGCACAATTAAGCCTTTCTCTAGCTGTGGTCACTCTCTTTTCTAATGCTTGTTACCTAGTTAACCTCGCACGTGAAATCTGCATACCATTGACATGCTCTTACTGCAGGTAAGACCACTTGAGAAACTCTTAGTGCAGTTGTTAGGGTTATAAATAATGGGTAAATGGAGTTCTTTTAAGGTGTTGTGGAGCATCGTTTTTCTTTCAAAATATATTAGTGGCATGGAAGAAGGCGAGCGTTTCTGATAAAGTTTATTGCAATAGTAAATGTTAGAAACAAGTCAGCAATATTGAACAGTCCAGATCGTTTTGGAAGCTGCAGGCAGTTAAATGATATATTACAATTTAAGCAATATATTTTCTATAACATTTAGAAGCAGAAAACCTAAACCATTTTCACAGGGTGAGTGCATCCTGGAAACATGCAGCAGTCGTCATGATTAACCATTGGAAAACAGCCCTGTGTTCAGTCCCATGGTAAGATGCCTAAGAGTCCTTCAAGGAAGGATACGTAAGGGGGTGTGCTGGTTTTGGCTGGGATAGAGTTAGTTTTCTTCATAGCAGCTAGTACGGGGCTATGTTTTGGATTTGTGCTGAAAACAGTGTGGATAACACAGGGATGTTTTCGTTACTGCTGAGCAGGGCTTACACAGAGTCAAGGCCTTTTCTGCCTCTCACCCCACCCCACCAGCGAGCAGGCTGGGGGTGCACAAGAAGCTGGGAGGGGACACGGCTGGGACAGCTGACCCCAACTGACCAAAGGGATGTTCCACACCATATGACGTCATGCTCAGCATACAAAGATGGGGGAAGGAGAAGGAAGGAGGGACGTTCGGAGTGATGGCATTTTGTCTTACCGAGTAACCGTTAGGTGTGATGGAGCCCTGCTTTCCTGGAGATGGCTGAACGCCTGCCTGCCCATGGGAAGCAGCGAATGAATTCCTTGTTTTGCTTTGTTTGTGTGCGCAGCTTTTGCTTTACCGATTAAGCTGTCTTTATCTCAACCCACGAGTTTTTTCACTTTTACCCTTCTGATTCTGTCGTGTCATGTGTCCCCCCACGGCTGTATGGTGCTTAGTTGCCAGCTGGGGTTAAGCCACGACAGGGAGTATTAACAAGGAACCCAAAGGTACTGTTGCTAGGCTATGGGGCACAGGCGGTACCCGGGACCTGCTGGTTTCTGATGTGAATGCTCTTAAAGAGTTAACACATGAAAACTGGAAAGACCTTAAAAAAAAAAAAAAGTTACAGAAATTATTAGAGGCCACTTTATGGTATTCATTCAAGAACCCTTCTTTCCTCATCTAATTGGTAAATAAACAGTAGTGCATACAAGTAATGGGAGGTTTCATCATTTTAAAGAGATGTTTACATATCTGGTGGCATTGCTGACAGGCAGCTAATACAGCTAGGTAGGGCTGGTAATGGCTTGCTACAGACTGAGTAAATATCATAAACACTTAAGGATGGGAAACTCTCAGGAACAGTAAACATGACTAGCAAATACCAATAACTAAAGATTTCACTGTTGGATGCAAAATTGCAGAAATGTGTATTTAATGTGTACACACAAACTAATCGCTTCAGCTAGATACATCGTACCGTGATGCTGTTGGGATCAGCACTTAATGGTACAATTTCTATTAAGGAATGCTTTTCCTGTAATAGGTGGGCAGGTAGCCCGTGCTACGTAATGTCATTGATATCATCCCAGGGCTGCTGATGGGGGGGACAGGTGGGACCAGAGATCCTGAGACCAATGGACGAGGCAGCCCCATCCATCCTTGCATGCCGCTGCTGCTGCGGCGTCAGACTGCTGAGATTCATTTTATGGTATGTTGTTGAGTCCTGTAAGGAAAGTCTTTTAGTCTGGCGGTCGACTTTCTAGTGGAGGCTGCTATGCTTGAAGAATCTCTTCAGTCTGTTATTTTAAATTATGTATGCCCCAAAGCAGGTATAAATGAATGGTCCTAGTGTGTCCATTAGATAGGGAGATGGACAGCTCATAAATTCAGATGTTGTTCTGTTTCATGTTCAGTCAAATAGACTTTGATGGCTGTAATGTAGCAGCACAAAGACATTCTGAGTTTTGTGAATGCAAGGAGGAATATTAATTTGAGTTCAGCTTTATCCCTGAAAAGTCCAATGAAAAAAATGAGGAAGAGCCTTTCGCATATTTTGTTATATTGTTTTCCTACCTCGGTAAAAGGTGCTTCTCTTCAGCTTTAATAAAGGATATAGTAGCTGAAAGGAAGCTTTTCCCACGTGAAGAAAAAGGGTGGGAAATTGCAAAATGAGTTTACAAGATTGTCAACAGAAATATTTCGTGCGGCTTACAGAGGATCCCTTTGTATGAAAGTGGGAGAACTGCAGGTATAAACTAAGTCCCTACATGAGGCGATAGTTTGTTTGAAGTGGCATACCAATAAAATTGTGTTTTACCTCCCAGTTCTTCTGCGTTTTTGAAGAGGGCATGGAAAAAGCCCATCAAAAGAGTTCATAAAGGTTAAGACCTTTATGATTGTCACTGACTCTGAGGTTCTTAGGTAAAGGCATTAAATAAGTGGAGTGTACAGTGACTATATCATGGGCAGTACGTTGTCCTGTCACACCTTACAAAGTGAAAAATGTCATGAGTTCAAAACTTGTTTCTTCATATTTATGCACAACATAGAACAGCACAATTGCTCAGCTAAATAAACAGGACATTTTCAATTATAAGGTGCCATTACCTTTGTGTGTTCTTGTCATTTATGAAATCAGCAGGTGGTTAATTAAATTGCTCCTTTGGACTCTTCTGAAGGCTGTGTATTAATTATATTTTAGTGGTGGTGTGCACATTTCCCAACTTTTTAATGAGGGTAAAAGTTGTTTACCTGTTCCTTCAGAAATACATATTTTCTTTTTCTTGAGGTTAGTATAATATGGGGTTTTGTGGTGGGTTTTTCTTTCTTTCCAATAAAATCTCATTATTCAACTGCTCATTGCAATTGTGTGGCATGCTTAGTTGAAATCAAATCTTAAAATGTTAATTTTCCTCCTGCAAAGCACTGCTAAAACTGTGGAGTCTGTGCATTAAACCCCATGTTGATGGAGGGAATAGGTTCATCGCTCAGGAGGAGAACATGCTTCCTTCAGCCATTCAGGTCTTTGGAAGACGTGACTCCTGAAGGCAATTTTGGGGCTCAAACCCAGAATTTCGATTCAGCCCATTGGCTGAGCAGGCAGATCCTGGCTGTGCTCCTCCGCCTTCATTGGCAGCAAGAGCAGTGCTGGTGTTTGGGGGTTCGGAGGGAACCTTGTGGCAGCAGGGCTGGGCTGGGGAGCAACCTTCATGCAGCAGGGCCAGGGCTCTGCTTTTACCCCTTTCCTTTGCTGTGTGGCGTTTCACCATGCCGTTTCACAGTACAGCTAAGATCCCTGTGCTAAAAATCTTGGTATCTTAGCAAATGCCATTTCCAGCCATGACTTTATTTTAATTAATGACACTTGCATGCTAAAGGAAGCTCATGTAGGTATAACACTGGTGTGTTGACAGAGGAGCACTGTAGCCAGGAGTGGTTTGTATTGGTTCTCCAGATGAAATGGTGTATTACAGGCAAATGCCCAAACCCAAAGGAAACGCCCCTAGCCTAGCGTAAATATCATTGACGTCGTCATTTTAGTGCTGCTGGAAATGTCTCTAGCAGAGGTCAAAAGTTTCCAAAGTGCTCTCTAGGTCTTTGAAATACTGTCACAGGTTTTCTCATGGGAAGGAGCAGAATGGGCCTCGCTTCTGATCGGACGATTTATTTAACCGGTCTGGTGGCCTCACCAGGAGTGATGTCTCGTCTAGGCCATGCAGCTCTCCTATGAATCAGAAGGACATGAGTCCTCTTCATTATACTGTTTATCCAAGCCTGTTTGTTTAAGATCATGCCAAGCCAAGAAGAGTCAAGAAAAACAGTTTTGGAACTTTTTCAGATGGGTAATTTGCTTTGCAATCGTGTTTTCTCAAGCAGAGGGTGGTATAAAGACGATCCTGAAGTCTTCTGAAGCATCCACTGAGACCTCAAACTGAACCCTTCACTGCTGGAGCATACTTGTCTACTGCTGATTTATGGTGGTGTTTGTAGGTTTAGGGGTTTTTTTAATCCACTTCATGGAACTAAGTAAGTGAAGGGAGAGGATGGTGTCTTGAGGGATATGGCGGTTATCGCATTTAGCTGGCTGTAGACTCTCCTGCATGTCATTTGTATTATGACCAGTATCATGGAAAAACAAATCTTAAGTATTCAATTTGAAAGTGGAGTCATTGAAGTCCAATATAATGGACTTTATAAAAGCTGCCGTGGAAGATAGTGGTTGGTAGTTTGTGAGTCTGCAAATATGCTGTATATCTAGTATTCAAAAAGCCAGGAAGTTAGTTTGAAAGAAAAACAGAATGCTCCTTTCCCCCCCCCCCCCCCTTCTTTTTTTAATTGATAAAAGCAGAGTAATTTCGGGATGTAAAACTGACTTTCTGCACTAAATACCCCTTTAGTACTGAGATACTGAATTATAAAAACTATACAGAAATTGAGACTCTTTCAGAAAGCATGTACAGTTTTGAGAACAGTTTCAACATTTCATTTTAATTTTCTTTTTTAAGAAAAAAGCAGAATTTTCTGAAATAAAGGAGGGAAGAAAAATAACGTTATATAATCAAATTTATTGTTTTTCTTGCAAACGTTGTGTTGCTTTACATAGCCCATAGCACATGGAGAGCATGACAGAGACTTGAAATGTCCTGTATGTGTTGTAAAGCCACTGTATACGTGGAGTTATTGTAAGTATTCCTCTGTGTGTGATAGCCGCACATGGTCGCCGGGTGTGCTCACGAAACTGATGCGCGAGATGTAGCAGCACCGTTTCATTATGCATTCATGAGAAATTGCTGGCGACATTTTAGCCTGCGGTTAATTTTAATGTTAGGTTTAGGATTTGAAAAGGACACAGTGTAAGAGAGCACCTGCAGATCTTTTACGCTGGCTTCTGCTCCCGTTAGTATTTACTGAGCCACGGCTATTAGGGCTTCACTTGTATTCGTGCGAGGTTAGGTGATCAGATGAATTTACTGCTTTAAGTAAATCAAACCCTGAGAGCTGCTTGGTGGTTATCGGGGGGCTGGTCCTGTTGTAATTGCCCACCAGTGAATTAATTTGTGTATACTGGCATGCTGACAACCTTTTTCCTTGAAGTTCCCTGTTGTCATGTGATATCCCCTCCTTCAGGAGAACAACAGTATATTCTTCTTTTCCTTTATGTTGGGCAGGTATGCTGTGCTCCCTCCTCGCCTCCGCTGGGATGGAAGGGTAAGAAACGTAGACTAAAAAGGTGATGAAGGGAAGGGGCTGTCGTGCTCTGTGTTGCAGGTTTTGTAACAGATCCTCGGTGCTGGCTGCCGAGGAATCGTACCTGGGTGTTTCCCGGGCTCCGCTCGGCATTTTAAAGATGCTTCTTTGGAGGCTGGGCGCCGAGTGCTTAATTGCAGGTTAGACCCTGTGATGAGAATTGCAAACAAGAAACGAAGGGAATGCTTTCGATTCGGCTTGTTTCAAATGCATAGGCTATTCTAACCCAAAGTGTAAAGTGAGTCTCTCTTGAATTAGCTGGTTTGTGCCTTTTTGTTTTGTTTTGTTTTGCATTTCTCTTTTTGAGGATTTTTCCTAAATTATGTGGTTCTCTGACATGTTGCATTTAACGGGTTGGTGCTCTGCAAAATGTTGTGGTCAGGAGTCTAAATTTCACTTGCATGAATACAAAGGCTCTTTCTGGTGATTTGCATGTATGTATATGAATTTTTAAAGATTAAAAAATTTTAGCTTTGCTCAGTTGTAAAATTCAAGTTTAAAAGCACATTTCATGAATTGCGTGAGATTTCTGACATCTTTGTAGTCAGAAGGTGAGCAAGAAGGAGAAGTGAAATAAAATGAAACATTTATGTTGATATAAGCAGAGGTCAGTGTACGTTGTGGCTGAAATTAAACCAACGTCCTCTTTTCTCAAGGCTATTTGTATTATTTATAAATGCATGAGATGGGTATCGAGAGGGTGGCTGGGAAATAAGCTCTTAAATGCGAAAGCTCTTTGGTCTCCTAGGATACATAGGTAGTAATAGTTGTACAGTTATCCATAAGGCTTTCCAATAGGCATCCTAGGAGCCCTGGTAAACTTCCAGGTAGCCTTTACAACCACCTTGCAAAAAAGGCTTCTCATTTCATTGGGCGTTGTGCAGTGCATGCAAACTTTAAGTAACACAAGTCCTCTGTTTAAGACTTTTTTAAAAACAAAAAGGGATGATATACTTCTGAAAAACAGAATGAGAAACAGAAGATCATTCATGCATTTGTTCCTTCTTTTTACTAAATCTGTTTGCTTTCAGGACTTCTTGGTAGAAAAATAAATGTTAAGAGCTCTGGTGTGTAGGTATTTTGAAATAACTGTACTTAGCGTTTCAAGTGGAAATGTTTTGTCCCAGAAAGATAATTCCTGTTTCGCTGTGTTTCCAGGATTTGGGGAGGGGAAGGAGGGAGAGAGAAAGACGGGAGAGCAAGTGAGGCATCAGGTCTCGCTGTTAGGAGGTTTTTTAACTGAAGATTTGAAATTGTTGGTGAGGTTCAGCAGTTTTGTTTGTGTATTTTCTTACCCTAAACATGCCGTGTACCAATGTTTAGAATAATTATTTGGGACAAGGTTTTATAGCTAGTTCATTGCATGCTTTGACGGCCAGTTTGCAGCTAAATAGGAATCTCTGAGCCAAAGTGTCCCCTCGGTTGCATTCGCAAGTCTGAAGAGAGTCAGGAGGGCAGTGGAGAGCACGGGTCTGCAGCCAGCCGGAGCCCCAGCAGATGAGCTGTTCTCCAAATCCGGCATCCAAAAAAAATTCCATCTTCTATTGCATATGGGAAAGGTGCAGTGATTTGTTTTCATTTACTTAGTGAAAAAAACCCAAGACTCTTTGTAAACCCTTTTAGCTTTAAATTTACTTGCGTTTAGTAGCAGTGATTGGCTGAAGCTAAAGCAACGCAACATGCTTTAAAAACAAAATAAGTATCAGTTCAGAATTTAACCTTATCGAAACTCTCATGTTCAGTTAAACCAGTTTGTATGGACAAGCAGTAAATATATTTCCCCTTCTGAAAGGGAAATGTATGCAAATCACTCCATTTAGCCAAAGTATGTTGTATTATTGCAGTAGCTTTCTAGTGTAACTTCTCGGTTCTGTGAAAGGTTTTGCCTTTTCCATCTTAAAATTGTTCAGCTAGGATGGCCTTTTCAGGACTCTTTCCATTTCCCTGTATGTTTTGTTTACATTCACTCAATATATGGAGGCAGACTAGTTGCCTGGGATTTTATTTATTGTTACTCTGTTCTCATCCCATATGACTGATAATAAGAGACAGTGTTTTGCTTGTAGTTGAGTCTACTGCTTTTAAAGTAAGATGTCTCCTTTGAATGACAATCTCATTATGTTCTTGATTGCACTTCTGGTTTTCAGATCGTACACCAAAAGGAGAGGATGATTTAATTGCCCTGTTTGCACACCTCTTCGTTCGTTAAATTGGAATGATTAGCTTTTAAACTCTCAAAACCAGTGAAAATCAGGCTGGGTTTTATTACAATATTAAACAGTTCTTTTCAGAAATGTGAAATGTTGTTTTTCTGACCCAAATGTCTGTGTCTAGCTGGAAACTAATGACCACAAAGCAGACTAATTTTTTGTGTGGATTCCCTCATACTTCTCTATGTTACAAGCTTAATGCAGAAGGGACCCTTCTCAGGATAAAGTGTGCACTTATTTCCTAGGTATTCCTTAGATTTTTAGTGACTCTGCCAGGTGAAGATGGCTTGTGACATAGTCTCTTTGACCCACTAGACCCTGTTCCTGTGAGCCACTGGACTGCTGTGAACTTGATAGTAAGTTGGAGTCATTTCTTACAAGATCTGGATTTCATGAACTGGCAGTTTGCAGGTCAACTTCTGGCTAATTCCTTGAATCCCCATTGTTGCTGATAGGAGCAGAGAAGCTTGGAAGTATGTTATTCCCAAACACTCCATCGCGTGCTAGTGCCATTGCATTAAGTTAACCTGGCCTTATCAACACAGCTGCAGCTGCTGCTGCTTCTGTACGAAGGGTAGGCAGGTGTCTACAGCAGCACTGGACCTTGTGTAGCATTCCTGGGGTCTCATTGTCTTGGCACTGCTCCCTTTTTATGGAGATCTATCCCATGGGAATGTGTCTTATCACACAGAGACAGCATTATCTTTTGTGTTCATTTGTATGGCTCCCAGTGCATTAGGAGCGTTGTTTGTGATGGTTCCTGGCTCTTGGACAATATAGCAATTAAAAAGGTTTATAAAGTTTTTAAAAAATGTTTCATCTAAGTATCTGGCATAAAACGTGAAAGTGTTTGGCATGGGTTAGGAGTAACAAAAAAAAGTATGGAAATCAATGAGAGTTTTAATTTTTTATGTCTGTGAACCTAACCTAACTTGTTGAGAAGTGCTTGGTTTGGGAAAATGAGCATTGTGGTTAGGGAGTGCAAAGAAGATGGGCACTCCTGAGGCTGAATCGTCTGCCTCTTAAAGACCTTTTTCCAAAAGCAATGCTAATGAAGTAATATCCTTCAAAGCAAGACTGGTATTTTAAGAGCTAGCTCTTAAGGGTTGAATACATAGAATAAATGAGGAAGTGAAAATTGTATCATCCCCCACAGAATCTCAAATGCTAAATTTCAGCGTGCTGAGAAGAGATTGGGCAGGGAGGAGGAGGAGGAGAAGGTTGGCTCCTTCCCAATGTAGTGTGCTTCTGTCAGCCTCTATTGCTGGAGCCATTTTGACCATGGATACAGAAAAGTGGTGCCTGAAGTTAGGAATCTGAACATCCTACCTGGTGGGGCTCTTCAGTGCATCGCTGCTTTCCCACTCTCTTCCCAAAATATGGTGAACCAGAATTCCCTACTGACGTGAGTAAATGTCTTCTATATGTTTTCCAAATTCATGATTAAGTATCTGAGAACTGAAATGCATTTTTCTTTCATAATTCTAGGCCTTCAGTTTTTTAATAACTCAGCTTTTGTTCACTAGGCGAGCGTAGCAGTTGGAGCCCTGATGCCTCCCCACTCCGCCAAACTTCTGGCCCTTCCTTGTAGGACAAGTACCCTTCTCTGAGTGCTTAACCCTCTTGTGCTTTTATTGGACAATTTTATTCTAGTTTATTTCTTTATTTATAGTTATATATATATATGTTCTATATAATTTCTGCATATGGCTACCAGTTTGGTGTTTTACATAGGTGCTACCACTTACGTGTCTTTAGTGTCAATTCTTTTCTTTGATTTTATTTTAATTTTTACTACTGACTTAGAAGGTAATGATTTTCATTTGTCTACCTTTGTTTAGGAATCTTATTTTTCAAACAAAGAGAATGAGACGACCAAGGAAAGTGGGCAGAAATGCTGTAACAGCAGTTCAGCGCTCACTCCTCCACATTATTCATTCTGCAAGGGGGAGGCAGAAGATTGCTGCTTAATATTTAGCCCCTGCCAGTGATTTGAGAACACATGCCAGGACCTGTTGGCTTACTCTGTGTTACTATGCATCTTTGCTAACATTTTCACTTGAATCTTAAAGGACTGTTTTTCAACAGTGCTCCTGTTGAAGTAGTTTCTTTCTAAGAGCACTAACAGGATTCAGGGGACACACTGCAGCAGCCAAACTTTGCACCTCAGGCAGATAAATAACTGCACTGTAAAAGCCTCCCTATCTGATAGGTGCTGAAATTCTATTTATATATATATATATATATATATATGTATGTATGTATGTTTGTATATATTTAACACGCAGTCAGCCAAGCTAATAGGGAAAATAATTGAAATAAACAGCTGGCAAACATGGTTAGGGGAAAAATGTTTGCGTTTTTTTGTTTTGTTTTTTTTTTTTTAAATTCAACAAATGTTGTCTCCAGCCTTTCTTGGTGGCTGTGGAATTACAAGGGCTGAAGTGGAGAATATATGATTCCTCCAGTTGGACTAAAAGCAAAGGCAATGTTGTCTTTGCTTCCATACTCTTTGGCTCTGTCAAATCTGTATAACCAGACTTGACTTACATAGTCAACTCAATGTTCGCTTCTCTCTCTGAATCCTGTCTGCAGGCCCCAGATCAAGTACTAGTCTACTGTGTATGTAAAGACCTGTTTACATACAAAATATTTAAATGTTTTTTATTTAAGATACTATTTGTATATTTAAGACTACAGCTTCTAGATCGAACATGTTCTTGTTATGTAAATTCTGATTATGCGTGGAGCCATTTATTTTGAGTATCTGTGTACAGAGTACATCTATCTGGTGTGAGGTACATGTGCATGTAGAGAGTGTAAGCATAAGATCTCAATGTAAAGTTTCCATTTTCTGACAAGCATCATACAAAATAATACGGGGGTATTTTGTATAAATATACAAGAGCATGAGGACAGGTCACGTTCTGCCTTTCCTGTGTGCTCAAAGCTGGGTCGGGCAGCTGGCTCTGAAAATAACCTTTTTATGCGGATCAGAAGGAAATTTCTCCCTGGAAATTAAGTTATGTACAGCAGCAAAGCGAAATGTCTTCAGCAGAGTTAATAGGGAGAGGTGCAGTCATCACCCTAAAGCATTAAGAATCAAAGTACTTGCCTTTGTCGTGGAGTTAATTCAAGCGACAGCTAGCGGACGGCATCCTAACGTCATTCCCAGGCACAGGTAGGGACTGCTCAGGTGTGGCAGTGCTTTCAGGACGAGTCGCCTGCGTGCCAAGGGCTGGCTGGAGCCAGCACGGCTTTCTGCTGCTCCCTGGTCACGCTGGGCTGCAGACCCGATGGGGTGGTTTCGCAGGTGAACCAGTCACTTTGTGTGCCGTACCCCTGCGCACGAGCGAGTCATGTCTCCTGCCTAATTTGGCCTGCATGTAGGTAGCTCGAGTTAAACACTGTTTTGACTGTGGGCTTAAGAAGGCTTTTATTTTCTTCTTTCTTGGAATGTCCCGATGTGGTGATATTTGTTTTTTCTCATTAGGGAGAAAATAAGCAGTCTCTAGGCAGGGCAGACTGGTTTAGGAGAATGCCTTGGCTTTTCAAGGGATGCTCCTGAGCTGCCAGGGCGCTGTTCGGCAGGTTGAGGCTGGAGGCTGAAGCCGCAAACCTTCTGTCTAGACCATCGGCTGCACTCTTTCTCCCCTACTTTCAGGTTTCTTCCTCTGGCCGTGGGTTGTCATGGGCTCCTCGCAGACGATGGGCACTCGCTCCCGCAGAGGACTTTACTTGCTTTCCTGCAGAGCAAGGGCAGTGTGTGGATTGTCATTTTTCTGAGCTGTCTCTAAAGCATGTCCTCTTGGCTCTGTCTCACATAGACCTTAGAAATCTGTGTTTCGAGAGGGATTTTTCTTTTTTGTTAGCTTACTAGGGGGTAGCTAATTTTTTTCATTATGTGGCTGAGCTAAAGAACTGCTTGGTAACAGCATCGTTTACCTTTCAAAATAGCTTTCCATCATCACTCGCGTTGTGGTTGGTGGGGGAAACCAGCTGTAACACGTTAGGCAAGATGGCATACGCCCAAAGGAAGAGATGGGGCTGGTGTTTCTCCCTGAAAATAGTTAGTCCTGCAATTTAACTACCCAGAAAGTTCTTTTATCCTTCTTTCCACCCCCAGCTTCTCTCTGTCATCAAAGCCATTTTGTGATTAATCCAAGTGTTGTTTCCCTGAATTTTCTCCATGCACACCCATAGGGATGGGGGCTGGTTAAACAGAAGAGCAGAAAAGGGAAACATAGCTCACTGCTTCCTTCTTTATTTTCTTTGAATCACTTCAGCTCCTTAAAATTTGAATTAATCAAATCAAATTCTCTTTGTGCATACCCAGGAACCAGCTATGTTTAATCTAGTTAAGTGTTTTCTGTTCATCCACGAAAGTCCCCGTTTCAGGGCAAAGCGCTCAGGGGAGGGCTTTCCAGAAGGTTTAGCATCTTGATGGACAGCTTTCTGCTGCCTTCATCTCTCCAGACAGAAAGGGTGGCACATATGGCAAGGGCTGGTGGACAGATTGCACTGCAGAAAATAACCATGGCGGATAAGCAAATGTTTTACTCTTTCTTGCCTTTCTCCTCTGCTCCATCAGTGAGAAGAAAGCCTTGCTAATTGTCTCCTTGTCATGGATTTTGGACTGTTGGAGTAATTTTTTTGCTCCCCCTGGATGTAAAAGCCCACCTGTTATAACAGCAGTAATGAGATACTGCTTTCTTTATGCTTTCTTTATGCTCTTTGTGCTGGGAAGGAAATTTGTCTTTGGCTCTACCGGCAGGTGAGTGTGAGTTATTTTCATTTTCATTTTGCTTTGCTTCTTTTTATTTCTTTTTTTCACTGCTGCAAAATTCCAGAAGGGATTTAGGAGCTTGAAGGAGGTTTCGTGGAGATTTTTTTTTCATACGCTCAGGCCTAAAAGTTGCAAACCTGCTCGGTTGTTGGGAGAGCCTGTCGTGAGTCCCCAGGCACTTGTCCCGCATTTGGGGGTGCTTGCGGTGGGGTGGCTTCTGACACCAAGCAGGGTTAGCCCCCAGAAACAGGCTTTTCTCTTTCCACTTAGCAGGAAATTCAATGTACCCCCAGAAAAAGGATCTTGCAAATGGTAAAGGCAGCCGCCGCCTCTCTTGTGAAACAGGATGGCAGCGAAGGGCAAATACTTGTGAGCGAGGCTTTGAGTGAGGTGGGCAGCAGTGGCTGCTGTGCCTGCGCAGGAGCGGGCGCAAGTTCAAGTCCTTTCTCCTCCAGGGGGTTCAGGCTTCCTGCAGGCCAGGAGAGCAGCCCAGCCATCCGAACCTGGGTGACTCTCGTCTGGCTTGGCTTGTGCGTTTTACCTCTTCCTTTTTCAGCGCTCCTCTTGTTCAGTAGGAATACGCAAAGTTTAATCTGTAGATGCGTAGATGTAACTTCATTAAAGATTCATGCTTTTGTCTCCTTTTCTTCTATTCTGAGATGATTTATTGGATGTAGCTCTGTATTTGCTATAAAGAATGGATATTTCACTGCAGAGACCTCCGTAGGGTCACAGTCCTCATCTTCCCTGTCTCATTCGAGACCGATTTAACTAAAGTAAAGCTATTTTAATCTCCTGGTCCCAAAATAGAAGCCATTCCATTTGTGCCGTAGAAAATGGCTGCAGGATGATTTTCGCGTGTTTGAGCAAAACCTTCTGGCCACTTGTTTTATCTTTGGGCACCACATCCTTCTCTTTCCTCCCGTCATCCCCCGGTGTTGAGCATCCCTGGGTTTGAAGTGCTGGTTTTGGGAGGCGGGCGTCATTCATCTTCTCTCCTAAGGTCAGATGGTCTTGTGCTTCCCCTCAGTTTACCCTTTCTTTACATCTTTTTCTTCCCTGGTGCGATGGTTGCTCGGACCCCCGAAACCTCCGCAGGCAGCCGCGGGGCAGAGAGGGCAGCGCAGGCATTCCTCCTGCTGGTTCCCCTGCCTGGCAGGGTGTCACGCACACGGCTGTACCGCGGGGGCCCTGAACATCACGGCAGTAAGTAAAGCCCATAGCCCCCCTGTTGCCACGGAAACGCAGCACTCCACAAATACCGAACACAACTTACAGTCCTCTCAATTTTCCCAAACACTCCTTATTTGCCAGATTTAAGCAGGGTTTCATTTCGCAGCCTGGAAAAATGCCGTACTCCAGAAATACCCAGCAATGGGGAGCGCACGTGCGCATCTTTTTTAGGATATTGCACGTAAAAACCCTCACCCCTGCGGTGGGGAAGGAGAAGCATCACCTGCGACCCACTGCCTTTGCAGCGATGATGTCATGTCAACATCTGGTACAGGGCTGACACCTTCGCTGGGTGAGCAGTGCTTTGATGGAGCAAAAAGACAAGTACAGAGGCAAAGAAATAATTAGTGGAGAGATGCTTTTACTGCAAGCCCAGCCTTGCCTGGTTGTGGTTCAGTGGAACTAAGTCACTGTTCAGGCACAATTTTATTTAGCTTGAATATAAAAATTCCAGTCATTCTGCTGAATGGCTTAAAAAAATAGATACAAAAAATAGATGTATTGGATAATTGGTACAAAAAATAGATGTATTGGATAATTGGCATGCGGTGACAGTGTGGCTGCAGCGTTAGCAGAAATCTGTCCCAGTCTAATTGCTGTGCTCTGCCCGTCTCTCGTAGGTTTGTTTCCGACTTTGAGCTGCCAGATGCCATCTTTTGACAACACTTTCAGTTGTTCGCGTTTTCAAAAGAAGAGCCTAACAGGATTACTGTCTCATAAACTTGGACTAGAATTGAATTGGGGTTTGGTGTTTGAAGACAGTGCAGCCCTCAGATATCGGTATAATTAACATGGATATTGTAAAGTCAATACAAGTTGCTAGTTCTGCTTCACTTGTTTGCTCTATGGCTTTAATATTAAACCAGAGATTGTATCTAGTGAGCTAGGTCACGCTTATTGGAAGATGTGGAATAACACTTCTTCCCTCTAGTGCTGTGTGCCAGCTATTTATTCTCATCATGTTTTTTATTACAGTTCCTGCTATCTTATTCTTCCACTCGAGCTAGGGTCTGCTTTGAAAACAGTTATGAATCATCAGCCTGATGCTGCAATTCCTGTGAAGGATACTGGACTGCGAACTAAGAACTACTTTTTAATCGGTCGTGATGTGGTTTTAAGCGATGGATGTAACTACTGTCTTCTTTCCCTCTCCTGAGGCTTGTGTTGATCCACTCCTGGCTGCTAAGAGATCCTGTTCACAGCCCTGGTATTTGAAAAAGGCAGGGGAATTTGGGTGCCCTGAGATCCTTCCTAGCTAGCTTGGGCACTCAGGTGCCATGGCTATGGAGAACAGACTTCAGAAATCCTGTGACATCTTAAAATTAAGCCCACCTTTCCTGAAATCCAGGGTGATGACCATGCTGTTGTTCAAAGTTATTGATCAATATATCTTATGTGTTGCCTCGCGAGTACAAATCTGACTGACGAGGAAAGGACTGCCTGAGTTTAGGATCGTATGAAACCTTCACCATAGCTGTTATAACTTCTTTCCGTACCCCCCTTTCTCCACTGCGGAGAGATAAAAAAGGGATGTGCTGAGGCATTCCTGTGCTGCCAGCGGGCAGCAAAATTTTGAGCCCTCTGGGATGAGAAGCAGCAGCCAGCACCCGGTGGCATTGAATCGAGAGCAAATACAGGTGGACATTTCCTCACCTGCAGTTGGTTTCAGCCACACAGTATAAATGAGGCATTCATTCAGTAGTTAGAAGATGTCCATTCTGGCATGGAGTGCTGTTAGCCACAGAACTGAGAGATCTGCATCCCAGCTGTTTTGGAATACAGGGACACCGGAGTCCGGCAAAGGAACAGGAGTGTCATTCGTCAAAGGGTGTTCTTTTGACCTTTGCTTTTGGTTGAGGAAATTGCATAGGGTAGTAAACAAAATAGGGAATTGTGGTATATTAAAGATAATTTTGAGAGAGATTAGTTGGTAAGCTGGGTATTTGCCTTAGTTGTTTGCTTCTGAGGTATAGTCAGATTTTTTTGTAAAATTTTGAACAGTCAGCTAATGGGCTCTAAATCTCCAGGATTTTAATAAGAGAATTTATAAATAGATTACTTAAATCTCTGAGAGCATTCATCGCAAAATACATATTTCCATTCACTTCAAACTGAAACTAGTGTTAATTATTTGTGACTTATGTAAAAAGAGACAACCATAGTAAAAAGGCTAAGTTATTGCTACAATTCCGGTTTCCTTGTGGTTTGTTTTTTTTTTGTTTTTATAGTGCCCATTCAGACAGAAGGAATAAACATCGTGAAATCTGATGTAGGTATAGAGCCTGACATCTTATGCTTGTGTAAAAATGTGTCAAGCTTCTCCAAAGAATGTTAGTTGAATCAATAAGTCAGAACTGGAGGAGGCCTAAGGGTAAGGCTGTCATCTTCAGTCTAAAATCGCTCTCATGCACACTCCACTTAAAAAAAAAATAAAATAACAATTTGCACAGTTGGATGTCCAATCTTGCCCAATTCCCAAGTGGACTGTGATTTAAAACTGAAAGCAGGGCACCACCTGCACTGTTTGGCTGTTGTAAGAAAGTCCCAGGAGAATTATTTCCTAGGGAATTATATGACTTGAATAACAGGCCTGGCCCGCTCTTTTACTCTCTTTATATTTTTTGTAATTCTGACTATTTTTCCTGTTTGCAGCTTTCCTGAGCTGATACCATCCTGTGGAGCTGGTGATCTGCAGTGATAAGAGATACAGCAAATAACATAAGGGATGCATAAAGAGGGTTGAAGTAGGGTATTATAAATGGCAGTGCTCCAGTATTGTGGATTTCAGGGATATAGTGCTCTACATCAGTGAAATTTAGACCCTGCCTGCCATCGCACTTTTTGCTCAGACCACAAATATTGTGTTTGTGGACTTTGTAAATCAGGCAATATTTTGCACTGGGAATAGCCTATAAAAACTCTTGGAATTGATAATTAGGCAGCTGTGGTATATAATCAATACAAATCCTGGTGACTGATTCCTCAGTCATGGAACAGGCTTGCCTCAAATGCAGCACAGCAGTGAAGGAAGCAAACAGCAGTGCGAAAGTGAAGAAATCTCAATAGGGTTTTTTGGGGGTTTGGTTTTGTTTTTTTTTTTTTTGGTGGTGGCAGTGTGTGTGTGTGTGTGTGTTTGTTTTTTAAATCTTCATATTGTAATCCACTATTTATTTCTCCCACAGCTCTGCTGGTAGAGAGGTGGTGGAAGGGTGGTCACGTCAGCTGTGGAAAAGGTGGTGGCGTTAGTTTATATGGTATTTATTGATGGTTTAAGCTAACAGGACACTGGTGGCCCTGCAAAGTGGCTAGAGGTAGTGTCAGCAGCCTGCAGAAACAGCCTGCCCCGGGCCTGAAGTGGCACCTCCGCAGCAAAGCACAGCCGAGGGTCCCTGTCCCTGCACCAGCAGCATTGAGACACAGGAATGGGGCAGTTGTAGGAACAGGTTTGTCTCCTCACCTCCTTCAGTGGTGGGCAATAGAGAGTGACTGCCTGTGTTGCACTGAGGACAAACTCTTGTGATTTCAGTAAACAGAGCTTGTCTCTGAATGTATCTTTCCTAAGAAAGAAGGCTTGTCATGATAATTTAAAACGTGACAGTGAAAGTCTCATTTCTCAATAACTTTTCTTACTTTCCTTTTTTTGTTTTTTGTTCAAAATTTATAGTAAGCTATTTTTAAAAAGTTTTTAACACACGAAAGGATTTAATAACAACCTCCCAGAAGAGGGGTGCAGGTATCTTTGACCACAGCAAGTATATGGTCAAAGTATCTCACGGGTATATTTACTGTATGATGCTGCCTGGTGCTCTGTAGCAGACTGCCATGTGAGTCACGTAGACTTCAAAGTTTGAACAGCAATTCTAGAAGCCTTCAAGAAGGCGAATTCAGGATGCTCGCTGCCAGTGGTCCGTAACTGGAGCTCCGTAACCACAGTACACAGAATGGTTCCTGGGTGTCTCCGTAGCCTTGCTGATGTAGGACTTGCTTCTTTCTTGGGACCTGGGTTACTTGGAGGAGGAGGAAGAGTCCTGATCGTAGTCAATAGTAGGAGTGGGTCTAGCATTTGGGCAACACACTCTTAAAATGGCTTTCTCTGTGTTCTGCATGTCCCTTTCCTCTGCCCTGCCTGTTGGTGCTGCCGGTACCCCCACACGCTGCGTGTTCCTCTCCTAGCGCCCTAAGTGGTAAAATAATTTGGTAAAGTCGCAAATCAATGCAGTGTTTTTCCAGAACATTTATCTGGTTTATTTTGCGTTACATAAAAGACAGCCATTAGATGGGTCTCATCCCTTCTGCCTTAATCCACTAGCATGAATGCAGAGCGAGAGCGCTGTGGTTTGAGCATGAGGGCCCCATGCACGGCTCTCCTTATCTGCTGTCCAATCTTTGAACTCTTACATAATACGTTTAAGACTGGTTTTTGAGTAATCTCTTTTGGGGTCTCATTTTGCATCCTTCGTCTCCAGTGACAAAGAACTGCTATGCTCTTCCCTCGTGAAATCCTTTCCAGAAGGTGCACATTATCTGCAACGAGGCAGGGCAATGATGAGCATCAATTTCCACGGCAGAATAGAAGCCTGGATTACAAATTACTATTTAATCCTTTTTGCGTCAAAGGATATAATAATCCTTGTAAAATGTGCTCTAAGTCTTGTGCTTGGCTGTGCGAGGTTAAGGGGCAAAAACCAAACCAGGGATTCTCTTAAAAAGTAAGACATGGTGAAATGCATGTGTTCCACATGAATTTCAGAATATATTTATGACTACATTTCAGCAGCTAAAAATAAAAATGATGGGCTGGTACCTAGGCTAGCAGTTTTCATTTCTCCGTATGCTTGCTACTACTCTGCTAGAATACAGTGTCTGTCATGAGTGTTGCTTGCTGAATTGCAATGAAGAATTTAGGCACAAAGTAAGCATTACTCAGATTTGATTGTTTGATTGTTTGTTTTTTTCCCCACTGATGAGAACATTTACCAAAACTAATGAATCAGGAGGTCTCTTAAGAATGTGAGAAAATTTGTTATATTTTCTAAGTCATCCTTTTATGAGTGTCAAGCAATGTGATTTTGTAGGGGAGAGAAGGGTAAATAAGGCTGGGAGTGGGTAAAGATTTAGTGTTTGAAATTGAAGACTGATGGCTGCAGTTTCCTGACCAGATAGCTATTTTAAGAGGGGCAAAGTTTAATAACTTATAAAGTTTAGAAAATAAATCCCACAGTGACAGACCTACGGGCCTTTGACTGACATGATTATCGACACATTGAGTACGCTGTAATTTTGTTAGATAAAAAGCAAAACAGGTTAGTTGTTTGGAACCAATAGCTTCATATGATTAGTTTATTCCATATTTTTATTACTGGCCTCTGTACTGAATCAACTGTGGCATACTGGATAGGATCAGTCCCTCTTACTGTGTAGTAACCCGCAGAGAAAACCTGAAGGTAAGTGGTGACATATATGCAATATTATTAATGGAAAGAACAGGGTAAGCAGTTTGTTGCTGTTATTTTTAATGCAATGTATTTAGACCTGTAATGTGTCGTATTCTACATTAATAGTCAAAATCCAAAAAAGAGAGTCGGACCAGATTAAAATCGTAATCTCATATTAAAGAACACATTTAATTACTTGGTCACATAACCATTATTCCACAATAGGGTATTTTTGTGCTAGATGCTAATTGCATGCCTCTGGTGTGACATTGCATAATGCGGTGTCCTTGCTGTCACAAACTGGTCATCTTGCAGGTGAAAACTGTGCAGTGCAGCAGCTGTTATGAAGCCGTAAAACATTTCTGTTGTAAAAGGAATTGTACTTACAGATTTTTTTGCTGCTCTCTTCTATGACAAATTTATGGAAAACAGGAATATTCTCTTAGTCTGTCTAGCTGTGGTGTTTTGGTAAACGCAGAAGTCATCAAAAGTACTGACAAGAATTTTCATAATTCATGCAAGATGAATAATTTTTATTTCTTTATTTGTTGCAGAAAATGACACTTGACTGAAGAGCATAAGTCACCCTGGAAGAAGTTGCTTCCCTCTGAGCTTTCCATGAGCAACCCCATCCTTTGAGGAGGCGGATCCATCAGCCTTCTTAGCTGTACAATGGGGACTACAGGTGACGACATGGCGTCGGTGGAGCAGAACGCCTCCTTGAACCCTCTGTGCTTCGAGTGTGGCCAGCAGCACTGGACAAGGGAGAACCACCTCTACAACTACCAGAACGAAGTGGATGACGACTTGGTCTGCCACATTTGCCTTCAGCCCTTGTTGCAGCCATTGGACACTCCCTGTGGACACACTTTCTGCTACAAGTGCCTAAGGAACTTCCTGCAGGAGAAGGATTTCTGCCCGCTGGATCGAAAAAGACTCCATTTTAAACTTTGCAAAAAATCCAGCATTCTTGTTCATAAACTGTTAGACAAGCTATTTGTTTTGTGCCCCTTCTCTTCCGCGTGTCAGGAAGTCATGCAGCGATGTGACCTGGCGGCACATCTCAAAAACAGGTGAGCGGCGCAGATGCTTGCATTGCATGTTCCTTACATGCTTGGTAGGCCAGTTTGTGTAGCAGTGGAATTTCGGGGCAGGAGAGGGGAGAGGGTTGGTGGTGGGTTTTAAATTCACAGTAGAAAACTGTAGGGAATGGTCAGTCTGTAACTGCGCACAACTAGCGCCCTGGATACCGCTTTGGACATCAGACCAGAAATGGTGAAGAACACGTGGAGAGAGTCATGGGGAGAACGACATGGTTCGTTAGAGGTCTCAAAAACATGATTTAGCAGAAGTTGTTAAAGAAAATGGGGTTTGTTTATGGTAGGGGAAAAAAGGCTGAGGGAGGGGAAAAACGAGGGATGTGCAAACTCTGCCTGTGAAGAGGAAAGAAATAGTGCAATAGGAACAAAGGAGATTTAGTTCAGATTTTAGGGAAAAAAGCTTTATAATGGTCTGGCACTGGCATAGATTGCTTGAATGGTGGTTGTGTATTCCCCACTTTCAGAAGTGTTTATGAACATAAACCAGCCTTTATCAGGAACAGTTATGGCAGAACTGATTCTGCTTTGAGGTGGGCAGATGGACAGGGTATCTCTCGAGACTCCTGCAAGACCTATGTTTCTCTGTTAAACAAACAATTTTATTTTTTTTTAGTTTTGATTGCTTATAGAACGCTTGCAACACCCTGTTAATTTGGTAGAAACTCATCACTTCACACCAGTGGGAAGTTTTGGTGCAGCTTTTGTGAGTGGTTTTGTGTCAGAGAGATACATTGCAATATTACCTGCACCTAAATGTTTAGGACCTTATGTTCAACTGTTAATAATTTTATCATTCTTCTGCTTTATGCCATCCTACCCTAAATATTTAATTATTGAAAGGAGGCCATGATAGAAAGAGAGGAAAAAAGATTATTATAAGGTTGGACCAGATGATCCTTGTGGTCCCTGCCAACCTGGTATTCTACGATTCTGTGACTATCAAATTCAGACAATGATACTTCATGTTGTGCAGACTAGTGCACTTTGTCCTTCCAGCAAAGGAATTGCCTCTGTACCGTGTGTGCAGTACCCTGCTACCTGAAGATGTTTCATTCTTCTCTGTAAGGCGATGCCATTTTTCTAATGGAAAAATGTTAAACTTGTTTTGAGGGGTACGTTTGGCTTCTTTTGTTTCCTCTATACATTGGAGAATATTTTCAGTAAATAAACAGATAGAATTTTTTTAATCATTAGCTATTTCATTACATGAGTCACAAACAAAAACTTGGACATACCATTTATGTTAAAGCTAAAATATGGTGGAATTAATGAGTCAGGGCTAAAAAAATATTATGCATATCTATACCAACTAACTTTAAACTGTTTAGAGATTTATGAAATTATAAGAGGAGTATAGTGAAGAGTTATGTAGAGAAGGAATTTATGTATTGAGAGGAAATGCATCTGACTTCAAAGGATCAGGTTCAGGTGAATCACATCTGCTACCAGAAAATATTCTGTGTACAACTCAGTGCTATTTGACAAACTACGTTCATGTTGGAGAGGAAGGTTTCAGAGAAGTATGTAACTGTCCCTGCAAAAAAGCATCAAACCCAGAAGAATAAGCATTGAGGATATCCATGGTACACATAGACAAAAGGCACTAGGAAAATACGATTCAATATGTAAGCGGTTTTGTCAGCAGCGTTGGCAAAAACAAGCATATTGTCTGGTGACTCTTCGCAAAAACGGATGGTACGAGTCCTAACTCTTGTGGTCTCCTCAGTCACTGGCTGAGATGAGATCTTTTCATTTCAATGGCTTCATCATGGGCTTTGTTCTTACCTGCTTTGCTTTCTTTCAATTTGATACTCTTTTTTTTTTTTTTTTCTTTTCTTTTTCCTTTATTTTTTAAACCAGGCTGCATAAACTTCATCAGTTGCCCATTTCATGAAGGTGTTTCATGGTTTGGTGGTCTTATTGAAAACCCCAGGCCCAGAGGGAGGGACAGCGGTGGCTGTGGTGGGATGGGGAGAGGTTTCCTTTCCTGTCACCCTCCCCAAAATGAGGGCAGTATTAGCTGTGTGCCTCCTCCGCTCGCCCTCAGTCCGGTCCAGCGACACTAGTGGCCACCTGGAGGGAAAGGTTTATTTGAGAGGTGCACGGATCTACCCCATGAACTTCTTTCCAAGTCTCGGTCTTCGTCCATTTGGAGACTCTTGGAGACCATTTTCGGGTGAAGGGTGACATTGTGGAGGAGATTGCTTGGAGTCAGGTGTGGTGTGGGTGTGCGTGCAGGCAGGTGCTCCGCAGAGAAAGGGAAGAGAGCAGCCACCGCCTGCCTTGGAAACGGTTTGTTCATGTGCATTTTTCCAGCATGCCCTCTTCCTTCTTTCCCATGTCCTGAAGGCTTCTGGGGATTCAGAGCCTGGGAGGACCTTGGGCACACAGGGTATGCAGCAACCCTACGGACTGTGGTGAGCCTCGAGTTGCCTGGGTGTTATTGGTCGTTGTACCCACAGCATAAATGTACACATGTGTGGAGGTACGGGGACTAATGAGGAGCCTTTCTCTCTCTTTTTTTTTTTTTTTTTTCTTTTTTTCTTTCTCCACACAGTTTCCATGTTAGCTTAGGCTCTTGCTTGTTTCCTCCAAGCAAGTAATTTCTGATCTATATGATGACTTGGGGGTGGTGAGGAAGCCTGTTTGTTCGATTTATAATCCTAATATTAAACCAATTTGATTTTAATAAAAGGCAAAATGCTAGCAAGAGTCCTGCTATGTATTTGGTTCATCTTCTGGTTTCCCACTGTCATATCCCTCACCTCTGCAGTCCATTTTCCTTGGATGACATCTCTTTGAATGATATTAGGGCTGTTTACAACAGGGCCACATAATTTATTTGTACGTGGAACACTATGTATGCTCTCTTTAGGTATATATGAAATATTCATTTACCTAATGCACAAGGTTATTATGAAATCCGAGTGAGCTGAATCACTAGCTTTTACTGTTTGTTGGCTGGAAAAAAAAGCTTTCAGTTGCAGAAGGCTGCTCATTTTCAGTTCCTTCTGTTGTCTTGGGATGCCGATACACATTTTGAGTATACGGTGATTTACAGTTTTCAATTAAGTTTATTTGCAAACATCTGAACACCTGTAAATTATCATTGCTGACATAAATGATGGCAGCAGCTGCGTAGTTTGAATTTGATTTTATATGGATTAGTGAATCCAGTAAAATTCTACTACTGATCATTAACTGTAGGAAAGAAATATAAAATTCAGTATTATTATAATTTTCAGCATAGATTAATATAAACCAGTCTCAACAAGCCCTTACATGAACTAGTTTGTATTTCTGAGGAATGCAATATGGTTGGTTAGTTTTCACTATCTAAAAACATTCACACTCAGGTTTTCCAGTGTTGTTTTAATTGGCTCCATTTGAGCATCAAAGCTGGAAGAAAATGTCATCGTATCCAGCAGGCACCTCAGAGTGTAAGGTTACTGCAAGCTGCTCCAGCAAGGAGGTGAGAGGCACGAGATACAAACTTGATTACTTCATGGTCACTAATTGCACTCCATGGTACCTCGTTGCATAAAGAAAATATTCTTGATTTATCAGTCTTTCAGTTTCATCACACTCACTTAGGAATTGTGGTTTCAAAGTTAAACACAGTACACATAATCTGATTTAAAGGAAAAAAAATATATGAGTAATGACAAGTTGTGCTGTTTTTCACAATCACTTGGGACAGAAAATTTGTTAATGTTTAGTAAAGTAGGTACCAATTCCACTTCTAAATATCAAAGGTAAATTATCAGAAGGAAATCTGACAAAAAAATTATTGCACTTTTCTGTGTATGATTTTAATTCAGTTAATTCTTATGGATTATTCAAACCTGAAGAAACTCCATTGTACAAAAACATACTCTGAAATTCATACAACTTTTAATGAGGGTTAGGTATTGTGTTTCTGTATTGCTTTTGAGTTGGGCTTCAGTTTTCCCCTCCTGTATTCTCCTATGGTGGTTTAAGTTACCATTTTGGATGGAGACATTTTTCCAAATGTTTTAATGTCGGGGCCAACATTCAAGCCAATTTTATGTCAAGTTAAGTTTGAACTTTATATAGGATGGTATTTTCTGGAATTGAAGAAATTATTGAGCTATTCACTGTGTGTCAGTCAGCATGCTTAATATACGGCTTTAGATTAACAAGATCCATGGGAAAATTAGTTGTATAGATACAGAATTTTATCATTCAAAATCTTTGCAGTCCCAGTTATTTTGGTGTTTATGATAGTGGTGCTGAGTCCTGGTTAACTGCAAGCACTGTCCCTACCCTGTTCTTCATAGCACCAGGAGAAGTGAAGAGAATCTGTGGGATTTAATCCTCTCTTGGCAGGTCTTTTCTTACACCTGAGTAAGCGGACAGGCAACAGATTCAGAGTTTCTTCAGGCCCTATGGACTCTTTCTGTCGCTGGAAAGGAGCAGGATCCTTCTGTGGTTGTTCTGTGCTCTGAAGCCACCTGGCTTCTTGTGGGCTTCTCAAATCATTGGGTATGAGAGAGAAATGTGCAACAAAACTACTCTTTTTCCTGACCCTTCTCTGATTCCCAAACATAGATAACTCCTAGTGCCTCCCTTTTTTTTTTCTTCTTTTTTTCCTGGCAAAAGAAAAACCAAGATCCAAACACTTAACTTTCCAGAGCAGCACCATGTTTTACTCTGAATTGCAGCTGTAAATCTTGCCAGAATTACTGCTTAAGGTCACTTTGCTGGAAAAGTTTTATGAGCAACAGCAAAGGCATTTGGGTTGCTTCTCTGCAGTCTTTGCTTAAATACAGCTCCTGCTTGGAAAGCTATTTAGTGCACTGGTTTGAGGTTATTTGGTGTGTTTGCTTTTATTGAACCTCTAGACTGCGCAGAAGCTGATGGCATAAGTTACAATGAAATCTTTCTTTTCAGTAGTCAGTGAGCAAATGTGTTTTTCGAGCCCCTACTGTTATTCCACGGAATACACTGTAAACTACATCTTAATTTTGTATGAAAGCTCTTTTTGTCTGCAGAGAGGCATTGCTGCTAGTGTTCCAAAAAGTCAGCTTTTAAATGAGAAACCCAGCAGACTTTGCTACAAAAAAAACCAACAACAAAACAAAAAGGAAACTTTTCTTCTCTATCTGATATGGATTAAGAGAAGTTGAAGGTAAAAGCTATGCTTAGTCACCATGCAGAATTGAGCAAAAGCTGGTGCTGAACGGAGGAGGGAGTGGATGAATATAAGCAGAAGCTCATTTTACATCCCAAGAACAATGGCCTTTCGAGTTTCCCGATAAATAACATCACTCAGTTGCTTTAGCTGGTTATTTCAGTATCTCTACTCTTGAGCATCTTGATTCATGAAAGAAATTAAATAATTTCTGGAAATTCTAAAAAACATTCCTGCCTTTCTTCTCGCTCCTAGCCAAGATATTCTGGCTTGGTAGGTAGATGTGAAATGCCATTCCTGTAAGACACATTTCAGTCTCATTTGAGCCCTTATTTATGTAATTTGTTGTATGAGAATGGATTCCTGTACCCATAAAAACAATCTTCAATGCTCGTTTTGATCCCGAGATGCCCATCTGTGTACATAACTTGTTACAATATTTAGTCCAAAATGCTCTTTATCCCAGTTATTTGGCAAAAACAGTATTAGTGACAATGTGCATCTTTAGAGATTTATTGGTGCTTGTTAACTGTTACAACTGCTGTATGGTTTTGCTGTTTGTGAATAATACATTCCTACTGCCAATAAAAATCTTTTTATGTTGCAAGTGGAAATGAAAAATCTCCTTATAGATGTGCTTGCATACCAATACTGGGCTTTGCTGCTTAGTAGGTGGCATATCATGTTTAAAGACCTAGGAACTGGCATCCCATGAATTAACGTCTCCACTAGACAACTACTTTCCTGGCAATGCCGTTGCACTATACCAGGCTGAAAGTCATAGTCTGTTTAGTCTGTTACAATTACTGGTTAATTTGGGGAAGAATCTTTTTTTTTTTTTTTTTTTTTTTTTTTTTTTTGCCTTGTAGAGTGCTGCACAAAAGGGATTCCACTGAGCTGAGTAGGTGTGCTCGGAAGGCTGTTTACATTTCTTGATATTAGCCTTTGAAATGATAATTAAATATCATTGGCAAAAATAAACCTCAAATCTATTTATATTTCGTGTTACGACTTTCATCAGCTGCCAGGTAACGATGGGGGAATGTGCTTTGTGAAGGAGGATCTGGCTGTGGTTTGGAAGGTTTTGACAGAAATAGGACACTTCCAGGGGTGATTTTTGTTCCATCCTGGTTTGATACAGTTTAAAAAAAAATTGCTAAGGTGTGCTTTGCTGTCTACACCCAATCCTTTGGGATCCACAGGCCTTGTGAGCTGGCTGAATAAGAGTCAAGAGCACAGTGATTTGGTAGAAGATACTTAAGGAAGTATCTGGTTCACAGAAGTAATCCAGTAAGGCTGGACTCTGCCGTCCAAGGTCAGCGGGATTGAAGGGCGGTCCTCTGACAGCGTCAGTTTTGAGCTATTCGTTCACCTCTTTGCTGAAAAATTGCCACTCCTATAGCAGAGCAGTTCAGGGACAGCAAGGACATGCAGCTTGGGGTGGCTTTGTCCTGAACCCTTGTGGATCAGTGTGGGAAAGCGCATCTGTCAGAGCTCCCAGGAGAGAAGAGGTTTCCTCTCAAGAGCATTTACCCCTTGCCGTGTTGCTGCAGAAGTGAGTGATGTTGGAGATTGGTCCTTTTTTCCCCTGTTGCCAGTGCTAAGATGTGGGGGAGTGTGAAGCTAACCCATCAGGTTAAAGTATTTTAGAAATTTTGAGGGAAGGGATTGCATGTCTCCTTTTCTTGGCCTTTTGGGATTCTTGTTTTAAGGTTTGCATTGTGAAATGGTCGATGATGAAAACTTCCTGCTGAGTTTCACCTGTAACCATGTGTCTCTGGCCACCACAATAAATTGAGACTGGCCAGATTTCGTAGCTTATCAGTCCCACTATGCCAATGATTTTATGTAGTAAATATTACCTGGGGACAACCAAGAAGTAGGGTTGTGTTCCATCATTAAAATCAGAGAAAGTTTTTCGCAAAGCAAAACCTTTCAAGTCATTTTCATCTTTCGTGCTTGCACTTTCTTAACTTTGAAGAACAAGATGACCAGCAGTCACCTTGGGGAAGGCCCCAAGAAGTGATTTCTTAAATGTGTCATTTCGTAATGTGAGCTGTCTCTAATTTATGTATTTATGCATATTTCACAGCACATTTGGGTTACCTTATGCTATTCTTCTAAACATGTATATCATGACTTTTAATATATGTATTTAATGATTGAGAGAGAGAGAGATAACTCCCTTTATGTATGTATAACACTGCTGGGGGTCACAAAAGCTATACAGGTGTCTTTATCAACATTCTTGGGAGCTGAATAACTTTGTTAACATTTCTTTAAAATCCCTCATGCTGAAACAGTCTAACCATTTAATTATCAAATCCCCTTCACAGAATGTCAGAAGAGAATTGTGATTCTCAAAACATTCTGGTTTAACAAGTTAGGACATCGTTAGACTTCAGCTGTCTTTTACTCTGTTAACATATTTCTTCTCCTGTTGCAAAAATAAATCATTTCTTCTTTTGTTATAACAATCTGTCAAATTCCCAAACAGGGAGTCCTTTCAAGAACACGGTTCCTTTTTTTCTGACACTGCTACAGTACAAGCATCTTTAGGTGGTCAGCAGCTCCAGAAGCAGGAACTTTAAGAAGGACATAAAATACTGTAAGAAGTGACATATCAGACACTGGCAAAGCTGTCACACAGGCAGATGTAAGATGGATGTCCACATCCAATTATCTATACGTAAATGTAAGACCATTCGAAAAATGAAGGCTTTCTGTGAATTTGCAACATTGCAGCCCTTCTTTGCAATAAACTATTGTAGGATTTTAAACACAAGCAAAAAAAAATATTGCATTAAGAATAATGGCAACTCACAAAAATGAATTTATAGCGAAAAGCGCCAAATGCTGATGGAGCATCGTTACATGAGGGAAAGCAAAAAATTGCACCTCCTGTGTGAAGTCAGGAAAAAAAAGGGGAGACAGGAGGAAGATGAAACACTTTCTACTGATTCAAGAGGTGATGATGAGCAGAGCTGTTACTTTTGCTAAACTTTTCATACAAACTCCTAGACAAGCATAATTTTTTTTCAGTATTTTATCACTTAGATTGCAATATAGGTAAAATTTTCATCTCTTTCCTCCTCTGAATGACCCCAGGAAAATACGATGTTTCCTTCTCTTGGCTTACTAAGGTGAAAGGAGATTGCTTCAGTGGGTCTCCAAATGTGTCTTTGCACAGGGCTTCTCTTCTGTGGAATTTTATGCCAGTCCTGTTTAATCTTTTCAGCAAGGTTAACTTCCAGAAACCGCAACGTACATAGCAGCGTACACATTCAGAAGGTGTTACAGCACATTTAGTTCATGACCAAAAAACTATGTAGTAGAAGTTTTGTGAAGAAGGCAGTATTGTTTTGGAGTTCTGTCCGCTAAAACATATTTTGGCCTTAAAATCCAATGTGTTTAATATTTTTTTTATGACTAGTTTAAAGCTGCGGCTCTGAAGAAGACTGATTTCATTTGATGGAGCACGCGGGCATTTTGTGCTCCAAACATTGCTGCAGGCTTGAAGCATGGTATAAACGTTGTCTTCACAGGTGTCCTGGGGCTTCTCATCGAAGGACTGCTCTGGAGAGAAGGAAAACGAGCAAGCTGCAAGCAGAAGCAGAAGGCGAGAGTGGACCCGGTGGGACAGAGCAGCCTAGCAGTTTATCTCCAGATGCAGATCAGGGAGTAGTGCCAGCCGAGCAGAGCTTCACCTCGCCCGCCCTTCCCACATGGACAGACGAGCCTGGCATTGACAATCCGCCTTTTGAGGAGAACACGGTAGCAGACAGTATGTCACCACTTATCTTCTCAAGTCTCTTTTATCAGATGCGGAAACATTTGTGGTGTCAGTGCTTGTCTCTTACCAACTGTGAATGCACATCTTCATCTTCTGCTCTTTTCTTTTGCAATTCCTGGATAAATATTAGTGGGTTTCGGTTATGTGCAAGTATACAGCTGGGATAAGGTCACAGTTAGGAAGGAAAGAAATATCTCAGAGCGTGTGCCAGATGCCATGGTGCTGTATCATCTTTTATCATATCATGGTGCAGTAGTTCACGTTAATCTACTAGTATCACTGGCCTTGCAGTGAGTCTGAAGGAGTGTATTTTCTGTAAAATTACAAAAGTTGTTTTCTAAGATGACACTTCTTTTCCCCTCTTCCCCCATTCCCCCTGCCCGGATCAGCAGCGTTCCCACACACAGAGTGCTGTCCTGCTCGAGCGAAAAGGCAGCTGAGTAACCTGCATCCATCTGCACCAAACGAGCAGTACCATCTCTAGCATCTGGGATTTTAGAGAGGAAGCGCTGAGTCTTACCACAGAGGAAGGTGGTCCCGTCCTCTTCCTTCTCCTCTGTATTTGCTGTCCTTTAGCATCCCCCCTTTTCCTCTTTAGTTGTCTTCATGTTTGCTTCAGAAATGGGCTCCTTCTCTTGACCCGGTAACTCAATAGCAGCTCCTAGTGCAGTTGTGAGACCAGCTGACGAAGAGGCATGACCAAGTCATACCCCATGGGGTAACCCCTAAAACACATTTTTATCATCATCACCAAATGTGAATACACAAGTGACCCAATTGGAAATGAAATGTATGAAATTTATTATAAAGGACAGGATCCAAAGGGTTCAGAATGCCCTTTTCCAATCCAAATGACTCCATTTCAGGAAGCACGGATGCTACTAAGTCATTAGAGAGCTGTTTCTAATGAGCTAGGTGTTCCAAGTAGTGGAACTAATCCAATTGCATTTGTTTAGTTTGTTGTTAAACCATTGTCGTGTGGCCTTTCTACATTGTCCTTTGGTGGTTTGCTTTATTGAAAATGAATGACGTATAAAGGATATTAATCATCTTTCTTTTTAAAAATAATTGGCAGCAAATCAACAGCCACCTACCTTGCCTGAAGGAGAGATCACTACTATTGAAATTCATCGGTCCAATCCTTATATCGAATTAGGAATTAGCATAGTGGGTGGCAATGAAACGCCTTTGATCAACATTGTCATTCAAGAGGTTTATCGAGATGGGATCATAGCCAGAGATGGAAGACTTCTTGCTGGAGACCAAATACTTCAAGTATGGAACCTAATTACGTATTCTGTCTGCTTGCTTTCCATTCACTCCTTGCAGAACTGCCTGTTAAATGAGATGGGAGATTTTCCTTGTCAGAATATGTTGTGTAAATGTTAGCTTTGCAATTATCAGTGGGAAGGCAAATTAATATTCAGAGCAGAGCCTGTTGTTCTAGCAATTTTGGCTATCATGCTTTATGTTGTTTGTCGGTCCAGTCTCTGGAATTATTTTTCCTCCTTAGCATCTCTTATCAATGTTTAAAATATGAGTTTATTTTTCTGTTTTTAAATGTTGTGGGACCTGGTCTTTATTTCAACTTATGCATGCTTTCTGAAGGAACCCAAGGTTACTTCTGGCTAACAAGTTGGCATAGTTTATTCTGTATAAAAAGCAATTTATGGATTGTAAGGCTGGCTTCATCTAAACTGTTACTTTAATCTGGCTTCACTGTTACCTTCCAATAGCCTAGGCAGTTGACCTGTGTCTTTCAGTATGTGTAGAAGAGTCAGTGATGTTCTTCACTAGCATCATCTGAAGCAAGGCGCTCTAAATATTTTTCAAAAAAAGTAAACAGTTAAAATTTAAGTTGGTTGTGATAGAATGTGTATTTTTGTTACTGTGTTAAGTAATTAGCCACAGACAGTGTAAAAAGATCAAATTCTATTCAATTTTGAGGTTTAGTTTTATGTTAGGGGAAGGGGTTGTTTATAGGACTCTTAAGAATGGCACTAACAGAGTTCTACATAAACAAGACAGTCCTCCAGCTTTTTTCTGTTTTTAATCATTCCACCTGAAACGAATATATTACCATCATTTCAAAATGACTTCAGTAACAATGTTTGCTTTTGATCTGATAGGCTAAGGTCAGTCCAAAATTAGTATCAGCCTTTTTCATTTCACTTTTTTGAAATCAAGCTGATAGAAGTAGCTAAAACACTGTAGTTACCCTTGGAATGAAATTAATTTGCACTTCAGAAAATAAAGTCCCTTTTGAGAAACATGCCTTTTTCCCCTCTTGGAGTGTTAGCATAGTGGCTGGCCAAGAAAGTAACCCAGGAGGTTTCCAAAATGTTGCCTTTTTAACAAGCAGTTGCAGACACTGGTTGAATGCTGCCTAACTTATTTCAATACTCAAGGGCTCTCCTTGGTTGACAGAATAGGGATCTTGAGCTCCAGTGAAGCTTTGGAAATCCTTGCTGTTTGGGCAGGTGTCAGTTATAGTTTCCAAAGCTGTGAGTGGCAGTAAATTGATGATAAATAGAATTTATAAGCTGCAGTGAGTCTTCCCTATCGACGTGTTGGCACTGGGGCTGTCAGATGCTAGGAGGGTGTCCATCAGGGTCCTTCTGTCATGCCAAGGGAGAGGTACAGGAGGTAAAAGCCAAATGTTTTGGACGATACAATATCTTTATTGCTTTGAATTTACCTGTGCAGGTGCTGAGCTGTTGTATTAAAATGACCAGGCTCGGTCTCTGCCAGCTGTAATTAAGTGCAGCGTTAGATGCAGCTCAGCGTGCGCACTTCAGTCGGCTATTTTTGAAAATGTCTTCAAAGGCTTTTATGAGCAGTAAAGGACTAAAAGCCAGAAAGGACTGTGAGATGAAACTCAGCATTTTCTTGCCCAGTCAAACAAGAAGTATTACCGTTTCAAGATCTGAGGGAACAGCATTTAGTAACAGCTACATAAAAGTGTATGTTCTCTGCAAGGTATAGATAGGTACCTAACACTTTCAAAGTGCTCTACAAATTGTCTCTTTTTTGTGCTGGACTGTGGCTGTAATTCATGTAAAACATGACCTAATGAGAATCTCTTTCCCCAAGAAATGCTAAGGCTGTTTTATTCTGAAATTGTGAACTGCCTTGTAGAAAGAAGAATTACATTTTATTGCATATATTCTTCTATGCCCTTTGAATGCTTCCATATTTTATGTATTTACTTTAGCTAGTGACAGCTAAAAATAAAACTAGATTCAATTTAAGGGCTCTAACGGAGGAGCCCTAGTGGGTTTTGCTGGTGGCAGCTCTAAATGTTATTTCTCCTAGCTATGCCTCCTTTCCCTCTGCCCAAGGTTACAGCCTGTCTCGGGGCAGCAGCAGACCAGGACACGACTGTGGTTTGGTGTCTGAGCTTGCGGTGCTGCCGGGAGCAGCGGCTGTGTGCTGGGCATCGGGCTGGAGGATGGAGGTGGCTGAGGGAGGGCGACCTCCCACTTCGCTGCCAGAGCGGCAGCCTCTTGCAGGGGTAGGGTAGCGGCGGGTACGGCTACCCCTTCGCCGTGCTGAAACCACCACAGCCAAATTGTTTGGTATTGACCTCTTGGAGCCCCTCAGCTCAGATGCATGATGTAAATGTGGCAGCTGTCATACATAGATTTCCGAGTCCTTTCTCTTCCTATCTTTTTTTTTTTTAAGTGTTAATATTGCTATTAGATGGTGGGAAGCTGCAAGTTTATGTTTTTACTTACTTAGGTTGCAGTGGGGACCATTAAAAGGCTTAGGTAAGGCAGGTCAGTATAGTCCATTTGGTGTTAGTTTCTATCTGCTGAAATTATGGGGCAGAGGTTTCTCCATCAGGGCACAATAGGACGTGCTAAGGATGAAGTTTTAGTGTTAACTTCGAACCCCTTCTTACAGAACAAGGCAAATACAGGTTTTGTGCTGGTTTTTGTGGTGCTCCTGTTTTCTGCCAAATCTCATTGCACTGTCAATTTTTATCTTAACTTTATAGTGCAAGAAATGACTGAAGATTACTGAGCTTTGTATCAGTGGGCCACATAACAAACACAATTCTTGTTTATAGAGAGGGAAAGTTCAGTCTGTTTTTCATTTACAACTGAATTTGGAGCGATACAGGTTATAAGTCTGAAACTCTGACCTAGAGTGGAAAATCTCCTAAGTTCATGCTGAGACTTGAGAATTAGTACAACCAGCTTTTTCTACTGTCTTAATGAACAAATTTCATTATTCTGGATTTCAAAGGGGTTGTGTTTTTTTTTATTTCTCACATCATGGAAGTATGGCATATTGTTAGACATAAGCTTTCTTCAGAAATCTGTATGTATTCTTTTTATGGTTATTGTTTTATAGTGTTAAGTGATGCTGGGCTTGACACTGAAAGCACACACAAAGTTCTTGTCCTGGAGAACAAACAATGTAAAGATCTAAGGAAGACAAGTGTAGGTGACCAGGAGAACAAAAACCCTGGACTATGATGACAGAGGGTGTTCACTGTTAGAGAGATGTTGTCACCATTGTGGGAAAACGCCTGTAGTTCACCAGGGGAAGTTTAGATTGGATATTAGGAAAAACTTCTTCACCAAAAGGGTAGT
This sequence comes from Nipponia nippon, assembly GCF_047370975.1. Taxonomy (NCBI): domain Eukaryota; kingdom Metazoa; phylum Chordata; class Aves; order Pelecaniformes; family Threskiornithidae; genus Nipponia; species Nipponia nippon. The sequence continues at coordinate 108,878,002 of NW_028262336.1, forward strand.
CATGCATTGGAACAGGCTGCCCAGGGAAGTGGTTGAGTCACTATCCCAGAGGTATTCAAAAGATGTGTAGATGTGGTGCTTAGGGACATGGTTTAGTGGTGGACTTGGCAGTGCTAGGTTAACGGTTGGACTCGATGATCTTAAGGGTCTTTTCCAACCTAAAAATAGGTTTGTGGATGGAGCAACAAAAGTGGGTTTGCAGGAGAGGATGGAAGTATGAGAGAGGAAGCCTGGTAGGGTCAGATACGTAGGTTACTCCAAGGTTGGTTTTGCAGTGAGCTCTGAATTTAGTTTGGAAAGGACTTTAATTTCCATAACCAGGAACAATTAAACATGTGAAAATATCATTCTGGGTTTTTTTGTTATTGTTGTTTTGCAGGTCAATAGCTTTGACATAAGCAATGTGTCTCACAACCACGCTCGAGCTGTGCTTTCCCAGCCTTGCTCAGTGCTGCACCTCACCGTGCTGAGAGAGAGGCGGTTCGGCAGCCGCACACACAACCACACGGACACCACCAGCTCCTTGCGGGAAGACAGCTTTCAAGTGACGCTGCACAAACGCGACTCCAGCGAGCAGCTTGGCATTAAACTTGTACGCAGAACAGACGAGCCAGGAGTTTTCATTCTTGACCTTTTGGAAGGAGGGTTGGCTGCTCAAGACGGCAGGCTCTGCAGCAACGACCGTGTACTTGCAATCAATGGGCATGACTTGAAGCACGGGACACCCGAGCTTGCTGCTCAGGTTATACAGGTAATTTGCATTCCCTACCTGAGTCCTTAGCTCAGCTTTATTTCTTGGGTAAAGCCTCGGGTAGAGTCTGTCCTGGACAGCACAGCTTGTGTAACACCTAAAAGCCTGCAGCGATGCAATTCGCTGTGATTTGTGTTCTGGAAATAATAGTGCAAAGCAAGGTCTGCTTTGGCACCTAGCAGATGAAATTCACCTCCTCAGAAGTGAAAAGTGCATTAGTCTTCCCTGGCATACAGCCTGAAGGTTAGAAGACCACTCGGGTGATCAAGGAGAGTACCACGTAGCCTATTGCTTGGCAGAAAAAAAAAGAGAATTACTATTATATTTATATATGTACTGTAGTTTTAATCTCTCAGTAAGCTCTATAAAAGTGGGATTTGTTTTGTATTTATTTGCCTGTGCATGGAGTTGGGCTTAAAACAGGAAAGTGATTTGTCAGACTTTGTAGAGGCAACAGGTAGCAGCTGGGAAGAAAAAAAAATAGGTCTTCCATGAATCCTGTGCAGTAAAACTCATTTTCTGAGTGTTCAGGAAAGGGCTATTCCAAATGACTGGCTCTGCTCTGGACACAAATATTACTGAAAGCATTACATATGACTCTTCCCTGTTCCCACAGGAAAACCTTTACTCCGTGCCTTTCTCCCAGTCCGTAAGGAAACAGCTGCAGCACATTGCTGCTTCCTGCTGACTGGGTGTTGGTGAAAACTGCTATTTTTTTTAGGAAAGTTGGAACAGACCAGTAGTAGGTTCTTGCCGTCTAGCGCAGTCGTCTTTGCTTAACCCAGCACGACATAGAGAGCTGCGATACAAATGAGTAGTAAATATTTGTTTCAGGTATGATTTCAAGAGCTTCCATGGCAGTTAAAGGAAAATAACAATGATCTTTGGAATTGTAATTTCAGTTTCCCCGTATCTTGATACAGTGAAATGGTCAGAATTTTACACTGGGTAACTTTTATCTATTGAGGTGTATTTTTGCGGCAATAGAAGTTGATGTTTCATTTAATGTCTGGTATCCAAGTTTCCTGATATTCCCCAAACTCCAGAATTTGATGGTGTGCTTATATATACCATCTTTCTTAGAAGTCTCTTTGGGAAACACCAGAGGTGTTCAGAGCTTTTGACCAAAATCTGCAGACCCTGGAGCCATCACGTGGGCATTTCTTTCTTTTATTGCTATGTGTTGCAGAAGTTTGCAGAGGCTGCAAATGGAATGGGTGATTTTTAATGTTTGAAGCTGCATAACATAAAGCGAGAAACAGTCCTTTTGGCAAAGGATTTCCAGCTGATACAGATGTAACACCAGGGGAAAAGCAGGAGTGTTAATATCCCCTCTGTTCTGGGGGGAATTGCAGCAAGAAGCAAGTAAGGGACTGTGTAATCTTAAGAAGTTTGTGGCACCCCCAGGAACTGGAAAACAAATTCTGCTGTTGTCTTGTTTCATATTTTGTCATATGTTTTCCTCCCCCTCTGCTAATAATCAATATCCTATCGACTTCATTATTTTGTTTTATATATTCGGCAGGCTAGTGGGGAGAGAGTGAATTTGGTCATCTCTAGGCCTCTGAAGTCACAGACGGTCAGTATTATTCGAGACACGGGGACTCACAACAGCAACTCACACCAACACCAGTCCCAGCAGCTGTTTCACAGCAGACCCAACTCACATAAGGTTGGTGTTTCTCTTTCTAAGAGGTATAAATACAGTTTTATTCTTGTGATGGTCTAAGTGTGTAGCAAGGCAAGATTGGAAGAAGGGGTTATGTCTTCTTTTTTACCTTTTTTTTTGTTGTTTTTTTTTTTTTTTAAAGATGGCTTCCAGGTACGCAGGTCCTGCATCATGTCTGGAGTGAGAACAAAAGATATGCAACAGCTTTTCAATATATTTTGGATTTGCTGACTGCAATGAAAGAAGCAAGTTCTCTGAGCTCATACAGCTGTAGTTGTTAGACCTTGTCTAAGACAGTGGCTCATGTGTTACTACTGCATGGGAGAGGTGTCATTCAAGAACGTTGTCTTTTGTTGCTGCTGTGCTGGCTGCAACCAGCAAGGACAGGGGATGTGATGCACACTACCTAGGATATAAAGAGCAGGTTGGAGGGATGTGTCATCATCTCCATGAGCCAGCAGTGCTGGCTGCAAGACTGCTGAGTTCTGTAGGGTCAAGCTGGAGAGAAAGGCAGAATGAGGAGGCTTTCATGAAGCTCGTGTCAGATTATCCAGAAGACCTGCAGAAATAAAGCCTGTGCTTGGGATGTTCTTGTAGTTAGAAAAATATGACTTCTCACTGTTGAGAAGTTGATTTTGTGAAATAATTGTCATGTTGACCGTGTCAGCCAAGCCACCTTTCCTCCTGTCTGCTCTGTTGGCATCACTGTTTAACATTATACTTCTGTTGGAAGGATTTACATGTGTTGGTAGTATTTTCTTCTAAAAGTTTGGGTAATTTCAGAAAAGAACAAGTGAGGCTCTAGGAAGCTTGTTTTCCTCCTGAGGGACAAAGGTGAGGCTCCTGAATACAGTTAGTGGCTGTTAGAACTTGCCACAACATTAGGCCATATCAACACAATAATTACAGCTCATCTATATAAGAGCTTGAGCCCACTTTCCGTCTGCCAGCATCGGTTGCGTTCATAGCTCAGTTCCAAAGTTGATCTGTTGGCTGAGCTGATTTCCCTCCCCTATCAATACCACCCATGGGCTCTTTCAGAGTGGGATGTCCCATGTAACCACAAGTGGACATTTCCCATGTTTCACACCGTTTATCTTTGCCTCTCTCTCATTAACCTACAGTTGGCTTAGAAGTCTTGTGGCTTAAAAAATGTTTATATAATTGCATGGTACCAGCCAGTTAGTCCTAAAGCGTGAAGACTTAAGAAGGAGCTGTCTTTATAAGCTATGATATGTGTATGTATAGCTACATATGTGATTAATGTGTGTATGCGAGGAGCAGAGTGAGTGAGGAGGAGCATGTGGCATTGGAAGTCAAAGAAAGTAGTGTTGTCATTTTCCAAGAGAAGGCAGGGAAATAAATAAGTATTTGTAGTTGGAAGAATCTCCCAGGTTATTTCTTCTGGTATTTTGGATTCCTTGAAAATATTCTGTTGATTTAAGATGCTAGTATAGGTATAGGTACAGTGGTTTGACTGTATCACTAAATATCCTTCAGAGGAAGAGCTTCAGCAAATAAAATATACTTTGATTCAGGTTTAGATCCTTTTGATGGGGCTAAACTAAATACGGGCTAAACTTTATAATTCAGGTGTTAGAAAATGAAATACAGGATCTCTTCTTGCTTCAAGTTTGGGTCTTTGTTGTAATCATTAGGGAGACCGCACAAGGCACCCGTTACCAGCCTATAGCATTGACTGGCCTTAGTTACTTTGTGGTCTTGGAGATTCTACATACCAGCTGCAAAAGAAAGCATGACGTATAAGGGCTTTAAATGGTCTCTCTTTGTCAGCATGAAAACATATGTGTTTTCATTTCTTAGGAGCCCCTTTGTAGTTCTGGGCCATATTCTACTGACAAATGAGGTAATGCTGATGTTCACCAAGACATCAAAAGATTTGTTTCTGGCTTGTGTCCACTCTTTTGACCATATGGTTTTGTAGTGCAGTCCTAAAATTTAGTCTATTCCAGTGTAGGATGCTAAGAAAAACTGGAGTGAGATTTTTCAAGATGGGCCTTTATGAACTTTCTGTCTATATTTAATTATCTACATGAGTGGCTTTTTTTTTGTTTGGTTGGGTTTTTTTCTGACCTGGAGGAAATCCAGACAAAGCCGATTTGCACTGCTTAGTCCCTTTAAACCATTCTGTTAAAGTGCCAAAGTATAGCTTTGGGTATTTAGTTGTGTTTTGTTCTGTTGTTTTGGTTTTTTTTTTTTAAGTTTTAACGATGTTATTTGTCCTTGTCAAACAGGATCTCTCCCAGTGTGTTACATGCCAAGAAAAGCACATTACTGTGAAAAAAGAGCCACATGAATCTCTGGGAATGACAGTGGCAGGAGGCAGAGGCAGCAAAAGTGGTGAACTGCCCATCTTTGTGACAAGTGTACAGCCTCACGGGTGTTTGGCAAGAGACGGCAGGATTAAACGAGGTGGGGCTTGGCTTTCCTGGTGGCATGGGTGGCCTCTGGCTGCTGTTTGATGAGTACATTCTCTGGAGTCAAGGTGGTGTCAAAAAGTCTTTTCACAGATGTAGGAAAGCGCTGATGGATGCTTTTCTTCATGTTTCAATAATGGAAATAGAGTATTTCGTATTGCACTTCCACCTTTTCTAGGAAAGGGATGTTTAGAGAACGATAGCAGGGGAAGTGGATAAGACCAGGAAATGTCTGGTTAAATTCTTTAAAGCTGACGGTAATTGCCTGAGCTGAGGGTCTGGTGTGATGCTTTGTACTGCAGCACACGCATCCTGGTTTTGTGTTTAATTTGGTGGGGTGGGCCCCATCTCTGTCCAAGGAATCTCTGCTCCTCAGTATAATATCTGAACAGCAGAGATGCCCTGATGGCAGGCCACAGTTCACCCATGCTAAGTTTACCCCTAAAGCTACGTCAATGTTGACCCTGGTTCCTGAATGCTTTCTTATCCTCTGAGACAGCTTGTGTTTGCCGATCTTCAGGAGTGCTACAGACCTGTCCTTGTTCCTCGGCTTTGCAGAAGGGAACCAGGAGGTGGACATTAGACTCGGTGTAGGTGAAAGCAGTCCTGCCTGATTGATAGCAAAAGCATTTGATGATTGAAACGTATTGTGTCGTATGTGAAACAAAGACTGCCTATGGGATCTCTGATTCACAGTTCGCAGAATTACAGATTGTTTTAGGGAAAAAACTTCACAGATTGCAAATTTAAAAAGAACAGTGTGGGAGCATCCTTATATACTTCTGAGAGAAGGAGATTTACACCCACACACCAATGGCTATGCTTTCTTTTTCTGTACTACTATGAAAAACACACTTGATAAAAGAATCGCAATTGCTCTTTCATTGTGTAACATTAAAGTAGCCACAGCAGCAACAAAAGTGATTTCAAGTTAAGCTGCACCTCAACTTCAGCTTTTCGTGGGAGGAAAAAGCTTTTAAAAAATGAGTCTCGTTCCAAATGTGACCCAGGTGTTCACACTTTTGCTTCGGTTTTTCTGACTTTCATCAGTAAGTGTGACATTGTGTGGAAGAGGAGACTGTCACTGCTTGGACAGTAAATAACATTCTTGTTTTCATCCTGAGGCTTTTTAAAAATATTCTGAAATAAAATAAAAATTGTGGCAGTTTTTTTAGTGGCTTCAACTCTTTCCAGATTATCTTTATAGAGATGTTCTTTCTTTCTTCTAATGGACTGTTTTTTGTACTAACCTTTCCAGTAGTTTTTTAATTCCATTTTGTTCTTCTGAGCAACAAGTTAGAAAAACCAGAAGACCTAAAACAGTCTGTGGAGCCTCAGTAATCTACAAGAGTTGGTTACTTTGTGGTACCTGTATTGTTCCTTCCATCATTCTTCCTTCCCTTGTAAAGTTAGGGTGGACCTAAGATCCACGACTGGAAACGATTGTGGGATCTGCAATAGCAATTGCAGTCGAGATGGTGAGGTGCTTAGGTAATTCCTATCTCAAATTTTCAGGGCAATATACCATAGAAGCTACAGCTTTTGGTGTGTTACGTGGAAATAAATGATACTGATCCAGCTTAATAGTTCAATACGTTAATGTTTCAAACTGACAGTGAGCTATTCACATAGCTTTAGAGCTATTCACATTCCCAGGCTGTTGGTTCAGACTGTCTCAGCTCTGAAAAATACAATATTAAGTGAAGCTCTGGCATGGGAGGTGCTGTCAGCAGGAGCGACTCTGACAGACTGATGTGTTCTCACTTGCACCTTTGAACAGGTGATGTGCTGCTGAACATCAACGGCATCGATTTGACTAACCTAAGTCACAGCGAGGCGGTGGCCATGCTGAAAGCTAGTGCTGCCTCTTCGGTAGTCGCCCTGAAAGCCCTGGAAGTCCAGATTGTAGAAGAACAGCCCCAGGCTAATGAAGAACAATTGAGTACCATCAGTGAAAATGAATATGATGCCAGTTGGTCACCGTCATGGGTCATGTGGCTGGGACTTCCAAGGTACGAAATTATTTGATAAAGTAATTAGTTAGCTATTTTAAGCTAAGTCTGAGAGAGGTACAAAAGCAGAGACCTTATTAGTTGCAGCACATCTGCCCTTATTTCTGCCTGACCGACCATCTCAGCTATATTTGGTTGGCAGTGTGCTTAGGAAGAGGACTGTGAACAGGAGCAATGTTTCCTTAGGAAACTGGAAGATGGATAGACTTGGTTTATCCCTTCACAAACCATAATAACTATCCATGTAGATTCTTGACATTGAAGAAGAAGAGTCATCTTTTCTATTGCTTAACTGTGTCATAACATCCTGTAGAGTATCTAAAAGCAGAGAGATTATTAATAAAAACACAAGTATTTACCTACATGTCTCTTTGCTAATCCACTACCTAAATTTATGAGGCCAAATATACAACTTTAGAATATTGGATCAGACTTGCCGTTCTCACAGACTCTTGACACAGGTCTCTTGCACATATACAAGCCCATAGTTACAAATCTTCATGCATTTCTTTCAAGAACCCACTACCATCTCTGCCAAACACAAAAACTCTCCAAGATTTGCAGCGAGCAAGCTCCCCTTGACTAATCTGCAGTCTGCTGGACATCACCATGTTTCATTTTTACACTTCTGTTTTTCACTCTCTCGTGTCTGCAGCTATAAGCTCATTCTGATATTGGTTGCTATCAAGAAGAGCTCCCACTACAGTGATCAGTGTTATTAACTTCAGTCAGGGCGTGCAGGTTAATTCATCTCCCTCTGATAGAGTTACTGGGCTCAGGTCTGTAGTTTAAGCATAAAACCACAACAAGAACCACGCGTATTGGTAGCAGAATTGCAGTTGAAGGTAACAGAACCATGCATTGACCCTCCAAAGATTTCACACTTTTTCATTTAATTTTCTGAGTTTTACTATCAATTAATTTCTCTTCCTTTCAAGTATTAATGAGTTACCTAAAGGAGTGCTGTACATCAGTAAAGAACTTGGCATTTTTTACCCAAAAGTTAATTTCTATGTTGTGTTGTTTTTTTTTTTTTTAATTACAGTCATTGCCAACTTCATTGGCAAGAATTAATTTTCACCATGGGAGATAACGTATACCAATACAGTTAGTGAAGCATGATCTGGATTATTTACATTCCATGTAATAAAATTGGTTAATCATTTATATTTTCATTACTGATGATGCGTCAGTTCAGAGGTAGAGAAGATGATGCATGGATTTTTAGATCTTTACTTAAAGTAGAAAAAGCCTGAACTGGCTGGGGGTGGAAGAAAAATGCACTGCATTTTTGACTTGCAAACTAAGCCCATGGGGTATCCATTTTCCACCCACATTCTTGCCACCTGTGAAATCCCTAAAATGCCATTCTATTACTGTCAGTTTACAGAGTTAACTGTGTTTAAGCAATTATTCTAGCACTGCATTATTTCTTTTAAAACATTTTTCTGTCTCAAGATTGTGGGTTTTTTTGGTAATCAGTTTGAATATTGCAAAATCACTCTGTTCGGGAACAGAAGTGTAATCACCATCCCTCCCCGTCTCTTCCACACTTATCACGGTGGTAATGATGAGACAGCAGGTGTTGTGCCCACTATAAAAATATCTATACGTGGTATACACGGCTTTTTCTCTTGCTGTCCTGTGCTTCCATTCCACAGCTGCCTACATAGCTGCCATGACGTAGTACTGCGGCGGAGCAATTTAGGGAGCTGGGGTTTCAGCATTGTCGGTGGCTACGAGGAGAACCACACAAACCAGCCTTTCTTCATTAAAACGATTGTTCTTGGAACTCCCGCGTACTTTGACGGAAGATTAAAGTAAGCTAAAGTATAGTAGTAATAATAATAATCAACACTTTAAATAGTTACGTGCTGGTGCAACTAATTGCTTAAGGAAATACGCTGTAGCATCTTATGCTGGGGCAGGTCATGCAGCCCAGTAGTGCTTTGCCTCCCTGATGAGTGTGATGCAGGGAAGGACGGGGTGTTTCTGGTGGGGAAAGGGCGTCTGTCAGAGGTGGTGCTTGTGCTGACACCTCTGCCATCTCCCGTCCTCCTCCCCACCTGCGATGCGGATGTCACCTGCTGTCTCTGTCTCCCTGTTGAACTCTTCTTTAGGCCAAGGGACATTGCAAAATGTGTATGTGCAGAACTGGCTCGTTCGTAACATTTTTGTCTTCCTAGAGAACAGCTGAAAAATTAGAACTTACTTCTGTAAAGTGGGGAAAACTGCTTTATCCTTTCCTATAGCCTTCTGAAGCCACTGCTAGGAACTCTGGTACTGAAGATGGGTGCTGCTGTTTTAATGGAAAGGCAAGAAAGTAGATGAAAAAGATCTCTGAAAAGATCACTAAGGAACCGAGTCCCTATGCCAGTGCACTGAGAGTCATTAATTGGCAGGAAAGACACCGATAAATGAGGCAAGTTCAGTGAAGGGCCTGGAGATGGGGGGAGCTGGAGCATTTGCCCCGTGAGGAGAGGGCTTCAGGGCACCTAACAGCTCCTTCCAGTACCTACAAGGAGATTATCAAGGAGACAGAGCCTGGGCTTTTCACAGTGTGGTGCAGGGCGAGAGGACAAAAGACAACAGGCACAAGTTGAACAAAAGAGGTTGAGACTGGATATAAGGAGAAACTATTTCCCCCATGAGGACGGTCAGGCAGTGGCACAAGTTGTGTGGTCTCTGCCGCTGGGGGTTTCTGGCACCCAACTGGATAAAGCCCTGAGAGACCTGGTCAGATCTCACAGCTCACCTTGCTTTGAGGTGGGACTAGAGACCTCCTGAGGTCCGTTCTAACCTTAAAGATTATATGATTCTACTTACACATTCTGTTTGGATGCAGCCTGCAGGTCTAGTATCCATATATGCATCTTAGACTCATTTAGGATTAGTTCAGAACTAGGACTTACAGTTCCTATTGAAGGTTCTCTTGTTCATAAACTGATTTTTTTGTGAAGGTAGCAGTAAAGAATATGTAACTTGAAGTTTTATGGCATGATTTTTACATGTAGATTTACTTACAAAGCAACTTTGTAAGTTAAAAATGTACTTATGCCTAGAGCCTTGCCAGTAATTGATTTTTCAGTTCAATGACTAAACAAATAAATGAAAAAAATAGCTTGGCTGAACACAAAATTACATTTTTTTGGCCAACTATGAAACAGTTTGGATTAAATGAAAGATTTCAGTTCAACCCAAAGTAAATAATGTCAGATTGGGGAATTAATAACTAGAAGTCTTCAAATGGAAATTCAAGCATCATTCCTAAGAGGAGGGGAAGAGTAGTTGTGGTCACGCTTACCTCCTTGTAAGGAATGGAAAAGATGCTCTTGAGTGATATTGTGATATAATACCCTCTGTTCAAATATACTGTCTCACTGAGAATATGGACTTAAAAATGGGCCATCAACAAGGGAGAGCTCCTTAGAACCTGCCCCATGAGTTATCATGGGGCAGATCTTTTTGAAGCTGTTCTGTTTTGTTTGCATTTTCTAAATGTTTTGTTAGGCTAGAAAGGAAGGGAGAAAATAACTTCATAGTTCAATAGTTAAGACAGTTTTCTGCCTACCTTATCTGTCTGGTGTGATTTTATGGTGAAATGATTGCAGCAGAAAGGCTGGGTAAGCTGAGACCCCACTCAGGGAACTGCAGCATTTTGGTTTGGTTGATGGGGTACCTTGGTTCAGGCAGGGAAGCGCTTTTGAGTGCACATTTAAGTGGTGTTGGTCGCACTGCCTTTTCTTCCTCTGCTCTGCCTTAGTGGAGGGCACTGGGAGAGCTCAGGAGAGCATCTTTTTGGCATCCATTTTGGTGCCTCCAATAGCTGGGAGGATCAGTTTCAGGAAAAGTCCTGTTTGATCTCCAGAGTCATTTTCGACTGCTCTGGAGGATGCCAAACACACATGCAAGTCACAGAGAAGAGATGCTTGGAGATGGAGCGTGCCCAACATAGGAAGAACTTAGGTGCTTTTTTTTTTTTTAAAGTTTCTCTTGAGCTTGTAAAAACTGAAAATTAACCCTTCGAGGTCAATTTTCTCAAGGCCAGTAAACAGCACCCTCCCAAATTTCTATTCCCTGCATCAAAACACAGAGATGCTACAGCTTCTCAGTGGAACCGTCTGCTGAGGGAGATTTCAAGCCAAATAGCTACATTTAACAAAATCATAAGCCATTAAAAACAAGGTTCTCAGCTGGAATGCAGTTGGTAACCATAAGTATCTTTACTTACACCTCCTACGGTAAAGGCATGTTTGGTGTAAATGTGTTATAATCCACACAAACAAAGAGAAATGCTTCTGTCATGCACATTCTATCTCATCTTCTCCTGACTCCGTTAGATCTTGCCAACTCTCTTTCCTCACGTTTCCCTACAGGTCAGCTCTTAATGCAGAACTATCTTTGTATTAGAATTGAATCCCAGTGATTTGGGAATTTCCCAGATGAGTTTTATTAGTAAAACAGGCTTAAAATTGAACTCTCTGGGCTTTTTTAGCTACACTTCCAACCTAATGGAAACCTATCACCCCAGAGGTGAAGTGCTGTTTGTTGGTGTGTACTAGTTACTGCGGAGTAGTAGTCATCTTTTTTTTTTCTTCTTGTGTTTTTAGGTGTGGTGATATGATTGTTGCTGTAAACGGACTGTCCACAGTTGGAATGAGCCATTCTGCACTCGTTCCCATGCTGAAGGAGCAGAGGAACAAAGTGACTTTAACCGTGATTTGCTGGCCTGGAAGCCTCATATAGATTTGTGAATCACTTTGGTTCAAGCAGCTTCTTTTTCTAAATAGCTGGCAAAAAAATCTCCTCTATCTTTTTTTCCCCTATTGATACAGCTGGTTATAAGCAGGGCCAAAACTGCTGTATTTTCTTTTTTTGTGGGCCTTTCAGACTTGCTCTGTGTATCTTTCCATCCTGAAATAGCCATTTCTGTTTACTATACCCATTGCTGACGCAAATGCAAATATACACAAGCTCGTAGAGAAACTCCCACTCCAATACGGCTGTCATTGAGCTTTCCCCATCAGGCTTGTAGAGTCAGCAGAACAACTTAGTGGTTCTTTGGGTTTCTCTGCACAGTCCTCAAGTTACAGGTGATAGATAAACGTAATAGCCATGTGTCCGTTCTTCCCTGTGAAGAGGACGTGTGTCAGTACCACAATGACACATCTATCTGCTGCTATGAATCAAAATCCGTTTCCAAAGGTACTTCTCTTCATTTCGTAAGCCTTTCCATTTTTGATTCAGTATTTCGGACTGATTCAAGTAATCCGTCTTACTCGTCAAAAATTACTTGGTCCCCCAGATATTTCTTGCAGGGCATCAGTGTTCATAGAAAAGTAGGACAAAAGCCTGGTATTACTGGAATTTTTATAAAGTGCAATAATTGGACTCTTTGTTAGGAAACTTTAATATATTACAGAGTTTGTATCCTATAATGACAAGAAATATGGAAGTAATTACTGTTGCAACGCTGGCAAGAATACACGTGCCCAAGGTCGTCTTTGAGTGAATGGCTTGCAGTATTAGACTTTACTTTACAAATGAATGTTTTGCTATGTCAGAGAATTTTGATGAACATTTTTACAAAGATCATTTTTACCGTTTCTATTGTAGTTGTCAGCTCTCTTTATTCATGTGTGGAAACAATACTTTGACCTGTACTTTCTAAATGAGAGAATTATTTCCAGGAAAAAAGCAAGCTATTAAGAAACTATACGTTGTGGTTTACAGGTGGGCAGGCTAGAAGGAAGGCTCTTTGAATTCAAGTCCAACTGCAGAGTAAGCTGCAAAGTTCACTCTTATTCTGTCACCTCCTGACAAATGTGCAAATGCCTTGATATCAAATGCTGAAACAATCTCTCTTGCATTTCAGGATATTATTTTTTTTTTCCTTTAGAGAGCACCTGCTATTAAGTTGTCAGTAAGAGTAATACTATTTATCTTGGATTGTATTTAGTATTTTTACAAACCAACCTGTAACTTCTAGACTTTGCCTTTCCACGATATTTGCAGGCTAAGCACCCGTTTGTTTAAGGAAAGAGGGGTGGAGCGCAGAAGGAAATATGCTGACCTGGAGCTAACCCTGTGTGTTGTCAGTGTTCTGCATATTTGCAAAAAAAGATTCATTTATAAACCGGGTTCCCAACCTGAACTGATTTTACAAATGACCTCTGTATTGTATTACTAATAACCAGAGAATGTATTTGAGAATCACAGGATATTTCAATTGTGAAGCATGAACTTTATTTTCAAACTTAGCCGGTATAATATCGGGGCATATTATCGCATGTCATTAATTCCAGTAGCTTTGTTTTCAAAACAAATAAAGTTACTCTTTTGCAAAAAAATTGTAAAAATCTCATATGAATGAAGTGGTTTTATTCCTCTCTGTAATATATGCTATCGGTTTAATTTCATAATATTAAAATACAAAAGAATGTCCTCTACAGTATATTACTGTACTGAGAATCTTTGTGTCTGAAGCAAACACCAAATTTATTTGATACTCTAACTGATTTGAGAACAAGTCTCCTCCCGTCCCCAGATGCTGTTTAACTGTATGCTTTGCTCTTAATGCAGATTTTTTTGTAAAGTACATCTTAGTGTAGACTTTAGGGAAGATTTTGACATATGTACTAGATTTAATGGTTTTTATTCTCAAAATTACACTTTTCATTCAAAACTCTGCAAAAATCAGATTTTTAGATTTTTTTTTTTTTATATGTATAAGTAACAAAAGCATGGGTTAGTTTAAACTGTGCGGTTTTGTTTCTGTGTGCTGTAGCTTTTGATCAGAGTGTTTAGCGATAAAACCTATCTGAATTAATTCCCTTCCTGGATCATTTTTTCCCTTTCCCTTGTAGCTGCATAGTTGGGTTTGGTTTTCTGTGCCTTCTGTTTTAAATTATTTCTTTTTTTTTTTTTTTTTTTTCCAGATATTGCTATCTAATTGTATGGTATTAATGAAGGATAAATGAAAATAAAAGTTCATTCTACTCATTGTAATAACTCAAAGTATTGTCTCACTCTTTGCAAAAGATACGGGTAGCTCAAAGCAGACACAGTTTAAAGATTTTTTTTTTTTTTTCTGCTGTGATTTATTATAAATTACAGTTAGTGAATGTACCAAAAGAGTCTGAGGGCATGGTCATCCCGCCAGGGTAACGTACGAGCTGTTTAACCAGTAATTCCAGCACTGAGAAGTGTTTCTAAAGTGGAGGTAAGGCCTGTGCCTTATGGTGCTTCACCGCAAGCAGCGTTTCCTCTTTTCCCCTCAACGCCAGCTGGTACTGATCAGCTGGAGGATGTTTTCATAGCATAGATTTGATGCAAGGAGACAGTCTTGCTGGAAACATCAGTTTTACAGCTGAAACTTGGGCCTCCTGGTAATCAATTCCCATCTCCGTCTCCTGCAGGCAAGTATGCTCTATCTTGAGACATCTGCGAAGCTGGAATGAGTCTCAAAGCATTTCTTAATGATTTGCAGTGAAGTTGCCCAGCACCTGGATTCTTATTCCTTGCAGTAATTAGTGGGTTATGAATAGATGAGTTCCTTTAAAACAAAACCATGCCTATGTACAGAAACGCAGAAGAAACTAGCTGCATCTGCCAGTGGGTTATTAGCTCTCGTACTTCTTGTAAGGTAAGAGTCAGACCATCAGAGTTGTGATTTACCGATGGATGAATGAATTAATTGTTGCAGCTGAAGGTGCACAGAGCCGTTGTGTGAGGTGTTGGGGCCTAGTTACCTGCGTGCTGGAGCTTCATGAGAGAGGAACACCTTCCCCGAACAACCCTAAGGATCTCCAGCGAAGAATGTTGAAACAGTTTATTCTGCTTCACAGCATGCCAGTGAAGCGAAACCTGAAGATTTTTCATTTGCTGCTCCAAACTTCCTACTTAGAGTCAGGAACAACGGAGGGGAAAATGCAGCATCGCAAAAGAATTAAGAATTCATTTATTTGCAAATTCCCTAATAGATCTGGGGCGGGTATAATGAAAATCTAAGCTTCATTCTCAGATGTAGTGTGACCCAGATAATATCGGAAGCAAGGCAAGTTCCTTTTAGTTAAGAAACTTGACCATTTACTTGTGAGGCAATTTTAATGGATCATAAAAATTTGTTAACAAACGAAGGTAGGAGATCCTGATGAGTTAAAAGAATAAGTATGCTAGGCAGTATGATGGCAAACATGGAGCTAAGGCCACGCGTGTCTGATGCCACGCAGCCCAAGAAGATGTTGTAACACCAAGGAAGGTCAGCGAACATCCTCATCCCAGTTGTCTTGGGCAACTTCTAGGCAAGGTTGCTTACCTAAAAAGTGGATCTGCCCTGACACATAGAAAAAGGAGAGATGGAAAATGATTTGCAATGGCCTCATCACACCTGATATAGATCTGTCCAGCTAGTGAAGAACAATTCTTAGCTTACTTGTTGCCCAGAGGATGGAGAAAGCCTTAGACTTTATGCTTCTGGGACAATTCAAATAATGTTATATGGGTAAGAAAGCTTAATTCTAGTTAAATGTTGATGATGTCCTTCTGTTTATTGCCATATCACATGGATGGGTCCCCTGAATATTAGAAGTGCAATATGGATGCAATGCCCATGTCAATGATGCACTGCAACTGATACAGCGGTGATGAGCTCCCTACCGTAGAGTGACACAGAAAACTTCAGACACCTCAGAAATAAAAGAGGTCTGAGAGGCCAGTCAAAGGTGCGGAGCCTGCTCAGCAGCAGCCGTGGCGTTCACTGGGCCTCAAGCTGTTTCAGAAGGAGAAGGAAAATGTTTGGGTTTGGGGGTTGTTTTTGTTGTTAAGCTATGCTGGTAAAGGCTGGCTGGAGGAATCTGTGGGTTGCAAGCACAGCCAAGCAGAAATAGCACGCTTCTCAGCGGGGAAAGCCAAGCTTGTTTTGCCAAAGGAGGAACGAGAGCCAACCGCTCCTGTTGCAGGAGGGGGAGGAATTGGGCAAGAAATGGAAGGGGAGAGACACTTCTGTGACTCTTAGGGGCACATATCGCATCTAGGAGGGGCTGCCCCTCTTCACTCTGCTTCCCAAGTAGTAGTAGCTACCTTTAACACCTCAACTCCCCTCCTGGACCTTTCCTACCGTGCCTTAGCTGCAGCAACCAGTCGTGGAGACCACGGCTCAGGTTTAGAGAGAAGAGGCAGAGGCATCGAGGCCACTTTGCCTCCCACAGCAGCCTGCCGCAGTGGCAAGTACCAGCTTTGGCTACTCTGGAGTCAGTGGTCACAGTCTCAGCGGCGACTCAGTCTTGGGCATCTTGCAGGGAGATGGTCTGCAAAACAACCACCCCTGCAGCTGCAAGGGCTCACGTAAACACATCAGGAGCACTCTAACTCTGGTCTCAGAGTTAGGCTTGCCTAACGCTATGGATCCATAGCACACAGAATAGCTTCTGCTGTGTGGGGGGTTCATCTACCAGCTCTGCTTTACCCCCAAAGCATAGTGTGTGGTGGTGCAAAACCACCACTATTTCGGGAGCTAAGTTTGGTCTTCTGCAGCTCTTCTGCCACACCGTTCTGGTGTTGGTAATCTTTAGAGGACCAGTGGAAGGAGAGGAGGTAAGTTTTACTAAAACAGAGCTCTTTTTCTCCATGCTGTTACTTATTAATGGACTATCATGTTCTCTGCAGCGCATTTTCTGTACTGTACCTTCAGGTTGATAATAAATTGTGGTGTATGAGCACTAAATGGCAGTGGAAATTAGAGGTGGATGTGTTCTCTTGCATTAACTAGTTTACACCTAGTCTGGACCAGATACATCACGTAAGGGAGATGGTATCATAGGCAGTGAGAGAATTTAATTACAATGATGAATTTAATGCTATGATGGGGTTTAGATGTAGCCGTGACATTAGCTATGTGTAGTGACTTCATTGCTTAGCAACCTCGGCACCAGGCAGCAAGACCCAAAATGCCTTTTTTCTGCCCCTAAAGCAGGCAGGTATTGAACCGTAACCAGCCTCAGGGTGAGCCTGGGCCGTCGGATGGGTCCCACACGCCCTTTCTCAGCGAGCAGCTCCGCTAAAGCCAAATGGAGCCAGGTTTGCAGTTTGGACCCAGCTTTGCATGGTAATGAATGAAATACGCAATTAAGGAACCCATTTGGTATTTCTTTCAATCTGGGACAAACCAAAGTGCTGGTGGCTTTGCTCCCAGGTTTTGCTATAAAGCGATTGCATAAAGCTACTGAAGAGAAGCATTTTAATCAGATTAGAATAGATAAAGAGTATAACCCCATGGTTATACAATTGAGCTTTCTAATCATATTAAACTTTAATACCGGCATCAGTGCCATATTGGAACAACAATCGCAAAAAGCTACAAGCATAAAATATTACAGATCCTTAAACATATTACAGAATGTCATCCACTAAAGTTAAAAAATGTTATCATGTTTGGGGAAACGTGCCAGCTAAAAAAAATAACCCGGCAGCCTGAAATCCTGCATACATGTGCAGATTAAATGCAGCACAGCAGAGGCAAGGCTTGACCTTTTTGTTTCTTATTTTTTTATTAATTAAATTGCTTCCCAAACAGCTACTTCTGCCACCACTATTACCCACCTTAGTACTCATCCACCAAGGTGCTAAGTACACTTAGCTCTTTTTGCAATCAATTAAAGGGTCCCTTGTTGTGGGACGCAGCAAGAGGTGACTCCTCTTTACTGGTGAAGCAGCCCTGGAAAGAAACAGCTTCAGCTCTGTCACACCTCTGCCGTTGCAGCCACCGCTCAGCATCCATCAGTGCTTAAAGCAGGAGAGGACTGGAGCCAAGAGCTGAAGGAAGGGGGCTGTCATGCATGTCAGACGCCTGATTTAAGTGGTTCCTTCTGGCACCTATGGGTTTCCACCAATTTGAGTTTCCTCTGTGATTCAGGTTTGTGAGGACAAAGGACCTGCTTGGAAACGGTGGCCTTGTGCTGAAATTCTGCCTGCAGCTGCAAGTCCTGCCAGCACGCCTCCGGGTTGCAGAAGCCTTGAATCGCCACAGGCGATCATGGCTGTCCCTCCTTGAGCGAAATGGCCAAGCGATAATTCAAAACTAAAGGTTTTCCTTTCTTCTTCCCTCCAGCTGGAGTTTTTTCTTCCCACAGGCAGGCTGGAGGAGCTATGTGATTTGTTTTGATTGAATAGAGTCAAGGTAGCACAGACCTCGAATTTAAACCACATGGTCCCTTCTGGCTGCGGTGTGGCTGCGGCTGGCAGCTTGGCACGGGGCGATGTCCATGAGGATGGCTGGGACGGGAGCCACCACACCGCTGCAGCCCACATCCAGGGGTTCTGGGACAGCTGTCTGGCTGTGGTGGGTTCTCCTGTGCCCTTGGGATTAAATTTTATTCTGAATATTCTGCACCTCACAGAGACTTTCTCATCCTTAAACTAAATAGCATTTACCCCCAGATTTTTCTTTCCAAGCTTTCCATTGGTTTTTTTGACCCTTTTGCACGTTCCCTGTCCCCTGTCCCACTGCCATGATGCTCGGCCACTCCCCTATAACCCTTTAAGCGCTGCTTTTTCCAAGGCATCTTCCAGCCCGCTAATGCTTCCTCCAGGCTCACGGTCTCGCTGCATCATCCTCTGACAGGTAGTGCGCGGTCTGTGGCACAGGGAGGCCTAAGGGTTATTTTGGGCTTTCCATCGCTGCTGGCACGTTGGCACTGGGGGTGCGGCCTGGCACCAGGACAGCTGCTGGGTTTGCTGCTCCCCGCCACAGGGGAAGCATCACGGCTGGGTCCCGGAGAGGTGCCCCACCTCCAGCACCCACCCTGGCACCCCACGCACCGGCCGAGCCGCACAGCCCCGAGGTGGGAGGGTGGACCACTCTCTAACAGCCCAGGAAGTTTGGCTCTTTGTGTTTCTTTGTGATTGACACCCTGGTAATTACGCACCTTATGAAGATATGCAATGTAATCATACCCTTCTAAAAATGCCTTGGATTAAAAGCTTTTCCTGGGTCTTTAGGTGATGGGCCTGCAATTACAGAAAATGAACTGCATTTTAGCTTTCCATTGAAATTAATAACAGTGGTTCTCCAGTTGACTCCATGAGTAGTTAATGGAACAAACTGGATGCTTCACTACAATACAGGTTTTAAAGCTATTTGAGAGAGATTCTGTGTTTCAAATAGGAAAATAATTCACACGATGCAAAACCATTTTGTTCGCATCTTTGTGAAATAATGGCTCTGTGTAGCTTCGAGATGTAACTGTTTATCAATAATGATTTCAATGTGCTCTTCCATCCCTCGCTGCACTTGGGAGGAATGACCTGCAGAGAACTTTGGAAAAAGAAAAACAAGCCAAGGAATTAATGATGCAGAAAAGAGCTCCAGCCTGGCCTGAGCTGCACGAATGGGTTTTATCATAAACCTTGAAAAATAGATTTGTGTGAGTTCACGCAGGGGCAGAACAGCAAATATTCTGAGACTTGTTGAATTTCAGTTACCCCATCTCCAACTCGGCTCAGTTAAATGCAAGCTGTGATAATCAGCGAATTTTGCAGTGCTGCTGGTGGGTTGCAACCAATCTCAGGGAGAGAGCAGCCTGCCCCTCTCCTAGATCCCAGGTAACCTGGATAGGCAGGGGAAAATGGCTCACGTGTCTTCTGCTGCATCTGCCTCCTTTCATAGCTCCTTGCCCGCCGAGCAGAGGTGCGGCTAGGGCATCACTCTCCGGGTGAGCGGAAAAGCGAGTGGTCCCTCTTTCCCTGGTGCCTTTTGCATATGACCTGGGCTGAGGATGGACCAGGATCCAACCCTGCGCCACCCACGGTGAAACCAGTCCCACTGTTCCTCTACACTGAGGATACCAGAGGTCCAGAGCAGTGGGAATAACCACCAGGAGCAACCACAGGGGCATTTCCCCTGGAGCGGGTGTACGCAGGGCCACCCTCTCCCCCTCCACCATCAGCACCGGCGTGCCACCAGCCCTGCCCGCTCCTTCCGTGCCACCGCTCACCCAAGAAATGTTCCCACACCTTTGGCCCCCAGTCAGCAAGTCCAGTCTCACAGCAGCCGTGAGTAGCTGCTCAGCCTTTTCGGTCAATGTTCCAGAGAGCTTTTCCTGGCACTGGCCTTTGCACAGGCAGATGCCAAATTGGGTGATCCCCATTAGCTTGTGCTGCAGTCGCTGCTTTCCAGCACTGGCCATGTTTTTTTTGGAAACCTGTGAGACTATGCCTTATTCCTCTATGGACATTGTTTCAGTGTCCACATTTTTATCTCCCATCCAGTGAACACCTTTGCACTGTGAAGATAAAGCAGGGCGGGCGCTGAGTGCCACCAGCAGCCTGGTGCTGGGGCTGGCTCCCTGCCCCTCGTTCATTTAGGAAGGTAGGAAGAGCCCTGAGCACACCCGCCTCCTGCCCAAGAAGTCCTCTCCTCAGGCTGTCTCCCCAGGGTGCAGGGTCTGTCCTCACTCCCACATGCTGTGTCCTGCCAGGGGGTCTTCATGTGTCAGTGTTGCCAGTTTTACTGCTTTTCCGCTGGATGATGGCATCATCTACGTGAGTTTCAGTACTTTCTCTGACGTCAAAAATAGTTGTATTTTCAGAGCATATCTCTCAGATGTCCGGAGCAACCGGAACTGCAATCTAAAGAAACTATATTTCACAAGGAACTCCTTGAATCTAACACTTGCTCCCTTTTTTCTCTCCAAAAGCTTCTGCCAGAAATCTAGTGAGACATCAACCATAGAAAAATATTTTTCATCAGCTGAGTCTCCCGGGGCTCACAGACTCACAACAAAATATCCCCTCACTCAGTGGCCATGCACATGAACCTGTACTGCAGTGGCCTCCTCAGGTACCCGCTCAGAGGTCGGTTGGCACCAATTTCCAACAACAAGCTCCGACACCCCTGGCCTGGGCCCAGAGCCTCTTGCAACTTCAGTGCTCGCACCAGGACAGAGCTTGGTAGCATCCTGCTTCCCAGCCAGAAGGCAAGATTGGACGTGGTCAGGCATGAGGGTTCTTCATCAATCAAAAGCTCCGGAGAGGGAAACTGTAGTTAACTTTCTAACATATTTTATAGTTAACTTATTTTTGTGATCTATATATTATGTATTCCCCATATACTATAATTACCCATATAATTAACTATAACAACCTATATGTTATAGGTAATAAATTCTAGATAATTACCTAAAAGTTTGCAGCCTTTTGGGTGGCCCAGCATGGGCAAGATGGAATTTCACTTGTTTGGTCTCTTTCCAGATGCGCAGCTTCTCAAGGCACGGCTCTGCTTCCACACACAGCTGTAAATCAGTCTTAGCTAGGTTAAAAAATAAAAAACCCACACTCATTTTTCCTTTGCTTCTTTCTCTCCTAATTCACCTTCCCGTCACCTTTTATATAATCTACACCTTTCCCAAAGTACCATGGACTGACCCTACCACCCACCCAGCACCCCTGGACCAGAACTGCTGCTGCAAGCTACAGCCAGGACGGGTTATTCAACCCCAGGCCAGGCTTTGAAGGCATCTAGCAGCTATGCTTCTGTCTACACTCATTTCATATTATTTCTGTGTCTCATTATTTTTGTTGGCAAGGAAGGCAGGGGAAGGGTTATTTTTATCAGGAGTGGAGACAGTCAAGAAGCGCAGCAGAAACATCTTCTGGCAGATGGGTACGGCGGCTCACCCATCCTGCACGAGGCAGGGGAAAACTTGCCCCAGTCTAATGAAGTCTCATGTGTTTGTCTGCTTTGAGAAAATACTTCATTTATGGCTAGAATTGGTTAATTCTGTTAGCAAATAGATCAACTACCTCCAGGTCTTTGCATGTATTATGGGCTCATGGGCTAGGTGACTATTCTGCGTGTGGATTGTCAACAAGAGGTGTCTGTAATAGCTTGACTTTGCCTTAATTCATGCTCTGTTAGCACAAGAAGCCACAGCTCCTCAGCTATTGCTGTTTCTCATGGCTGGAACATTCAAGTACCTGTTCTTTGAAATACAACTAAACCAAAACCTTGCTCCCTAAACAAAGTCCTCTGTGCAGAGCCCCAGTGCAAACCAACATTTACACGCGTGTAGTAAAGCCCTGAAAGAGGAGGTTTTAGTGGCAACACTGCCAGCCCCCTGCTGAGAGCCACTCTGACGGCTGGCCCAGCCATCAAGCCGCTGCCTGGCGCCGGTGGCCCGGTGGGGGCCATCAGCTGCCGGGGGCGGGCAGGGCCTTCCCGGGCCCCGGCCACAGCTTCCCCTAAGGGATTCCAGGTAAAGTCAACCAAAGTGAGTAAGATGAGAGGCCTGCAGCTCATTTTTCTGTTACTATTTTACAAATGAGCAGCCAGATGGACATCTTCCTTGGTTTAGGGTAAATATTTTATCAGCCGTATCCTTCTGACGCTGCGTTGCTCTCCCACTGTCTCCCATTCACAGCAAAGAATAAGGAGCTGCTCACCGGAGCTTGAGTGGTTTTTTACCAATCATCGTATGGGTTGTGATGCTGAAATGAAAAACCTATTGACTTTATCATGAGGAAGGAAAGCTGAGCACAGAGATGCATCTTTGCGATGCAAATTTCCCTGTCGTTTAGCATGATTTTTCATTGTCAAACAGATAGAAGCTAACCAGGGAGCGAGGAGCAAACCTGGCATGTTGTGACAGACACTTGCAAACAACAGATAAAATGTGCCATTTCCAGCTTCAGCCAGGTGTGTCTGACTGTCATTTTGTGAGTCTTTGGAAGCTTTGAATATCAGATATTTTAATTATAAATGCTCAGTCAAGTCAATGTATTTCTCAGTATAGGAGCAGCAACAGACAAAAAGGATTTTCTTAAAATTCAGCGTGCACAGCAACATCTCTGGAACTTAGAAATAAGACAAGGACATCTTTAAAAAAGGATTTAAAACTTATATATATGAAACAGGAACAGCAAAATAGACCTTTGGGGAGACTACAGGTAAGCTTCAGCCCAAACTTGGAAAGAAACACAAGCTTTGGAAGTCCAGAAAGACTTTGCAATGCATAATTACGTTGTGCTTCCATACCTTGAAGTAAAACACGGCTGTAACTGTGCAGCCTTTGAGCTACCCAGGAGCTTGACGATGGAGGAGAATTTCACCAGACGGGCATCTCTCCTGCCGACGGTCTGGATGCGAGGCATGAGGATAGAGATGCTCTGCCCAGGCACAGATATCCATCATGTTGATACCTGATGTTTATACCAGGGAGCTTGGGCTCCCTGTCTCCTTAATGGAGCGAAATTGGCACTTTTAGGTGCCATTCATCTCATCCTAATGTAGTTGTCTAAAATAAATCAGATGACTCACACTGTGGGCATAGCTTTTTTTTTCCCCTGTCTTGAAAGCGAGCGCGGATGAGCAGCTGAGGTACTGACTTTCGCACAATACCGTCTCGAGGTGGGTGAGATGAATCCTACCACAGATAGCTAGTGCTTTTCAGGAGTTCTCCAAATAAGTCAGATGTACAGTTCCCAAGAGAGACTGGTTTTGAGAGCAGTCAAGAAAATTTAAGCAATGAAGAATATTTCAGCTCCCCTCCTGGGATGCAGGCAGCATTGGACAACATTAAGCACACATGGTAAGACATAAAAATGGGGTGCCCAAGGGAGTCACAAGGGGTGGGGTACTCAGGGAGGTCCATGCTGGGGGGCCATTGCTGCAAGCCACCTCCTGTAAGGTGCTCCTGGGTTGGAAATTATGTATCTCAGATAAAACCCAGCTCAAAGCTTGTGGTCTGGGGGCTGTCAGGGAAACATGACCTCTTTAGGGGTAACACTGGGTAAAGCCACCCCCTGCAAGCGCCTGCACCCTCGCTGGCTGCTGCTGTCAGCTGCAGGGAGCCAGGTGGCAATGCCAGCTGGCATTAGGGCACCCACCTTTGGGGTCCCCAGTTT
The DNA here is from genome assembly GCF_047370975.1 of Nipponia nippon. Classification (NCBI taxonomy): domain Eukaryota; kingdom Metazoa; phylum Chordata; class Aves; order Pelecaniformes; family Threskiornithidae; genus Nipponia; species Nipponia nippon. The sequence goes on from NW_028262336.1 coordinate 108,901,771, forward strand.
TGCAGAGGGAAAATGCCCATCCACTTTGTAGGCAGCTGTGGGGAGGGTCTGTCTCAGCCAACTTCACCAACCCGGAGGCTGAGCATCTCCTCTAATCATGCCTCCATGAGCAGCAAGGAGGCCGGGAAGGTGATCCCTCCACATACTTAGGTGTTTGTCCAAGCAAGGGCTGGGCCAGCCCTGGAGCCTTTCATGCCCCCTGACCGAGGAGGAGGCTCACTGAGGGCCCCCCTGCATGGCTAAACCTGGGTGGGGGGGTCCCATCACCACGCTGTCACAACCAAGCAGCAATGCTGGAAGGTGGACTTCAAAGTAGAACATTTACATTGGTGGTAAGCAGCAGTTCATTTTAAAGAGGAATTTAAAATAACACACTGTTTTGACTATCGTGTGAATCTGTGGCCTCTCAGAGGCACATGTTGCCTGATACACCTAAACTGAAGAAGTATCAGCTTCCACCTTGGAGATATCCAAAAGCCGCCTGGACATGGTCCTGGGCAACCGGCTGTAGGTGGCTCTGTTTGCGGAGGGGGTTGGACCAAATGACCTCCAGAGGTCCCTTCCCACCTCAACCCCTCTGCGATTCTGTGAAATCTAAAAATAATGTAAAAATAATACAGAAATTAAGAATGTTCTCAATGAAGCCTTTCCTGAAAGATGACCGAGATTTTATGAAATGGCAGTTTTCAAATATACTTTCATCACTCAGGAGCGCTTTCTCTTTGAAGTTTCATCAAAATGACATGCTTTGGTGGAAGCATCCAGGTTGGCCTCCCAAGATCTACAGGTCACCGAGTGATTCCCAGCAGAAACGGGGTGCCCGCAGGGTCGTCCCTCTCCTGCCTGGCTGAACGGGGGCTCACCACCACCACCATTCACCAAAGAGGCATCACCCTCTCCCAGAGCAAAGCCCCTCTCCCCTCCTGGCCTGCCCCTGCTCCCCTGCCACATGATGGGGATGTGGCCATGGTGCCAAGCATCCCTCCATAGTCACCCCATGCCAGCTGGCCTCGTATCTCACTGCTTCTGCTTGGGTTTTCATATACACTACGTACACGCTGGTGAGATATGGATGGTGAAACCTCTTCCCCTTCCTCCTCTTCCATTGCTCTGCATCTCTGCACCTGGAGGGGAAGAGGATGCTGATGTCGGCTAGATACAAAAGTAAAAAGAAAGAAAAGGAGAAGAAGGCAAAACAATTATTCCCTGATGGAAAGCTCTCCTGTTTGTTCAGCTCATTACCATATCAGCAAACCCACATAAAAGTACTGTTAATTTTAATACTTTTGCAAGACTAATTAGGTTTAAATTGGGTAGAAAATATTGTGCAAATAACTAGCCGTGCATAAAATCCTCGGTGAAATTTAAACAGGAGTGGTAGAAAACAGGGAAAATAGTTTTTATTAATGCATTTACACCTTTTTAGAATTTCCCTGAATTGTGTTTTACCTTGGCTATAAAAATGAAAACATTTAAATTTCTTTAAAATTACATTTGTCTTAATTACAGCCAATCCCTAATACCAGCAAACAACCCATTTTGCCTACTTTGCAGCATAAATAGCCACCAGCCTCATCATTTCATAGAGAGCTGTTTTTCTACATGATGTTCTCTATGTGCAGAATGTTAATAGCTACTATAGCTGAATATGAATAGGCTTTGTAGCTCCACTTGAAATATAGAAAAATGGCCCAGACATTAAAAAAGATAAAAGGGAAAAGGGCAGTAATGAATTTAGAGGAAAATGAACATTAATGGTACTAGCATTACCTCATGTTCCACATAACAAATTATTGGAAATCTGTCAAGCACACCAAATTATCTACTCATCTGCTGTTGTGGGGCCCTTTGGAGCCATCCAAAACCAGCAAAAGCAAGACAATTTAAGCTAATTTTACTATTTATAACAATAGAACAGACCATTAAGATAAATTAATGTCATTATCAAGTTTCTATGAAAATGACAAATACCGCTATTTCAAGCAGCTTTAGAAGCTGTTGACTATAATGAAATCCGCTGTACAGGTACTAAAAAGAAACACTCCAAGTAATTATTTTCTAGTAGCTTGTTTGTTTCCTTCACATTCATTTACTTTCACCACAATTAGTTCTGTACACAATATATGGTAACTAAACAGTCACACCACGCAGCATTAGGACTAATTGGGCAATTACGATGCAGTTTTCAGCCTTTTAGGTCCTAAAGAGAGCCAGGAGTAAACATTTTAGAGGCAACAATAGTGGCACCGCATCGATTTGCGGGGTTGGAGTTTGAAGGAATACAAAGCAATGCGAAAAATAAAGCCAGGTAAAATGCTTTACACAAAACAGCCCGAAATGAGATGGTTTATTAAATGATCTAATTGCTGAGGCTCCGAGCATGAGGCTGGACACGGCCGGCAGAAGCCAGCCAGGGTTGGGATTTTGGAGCAGGCAGGCTCCTGGGTTGGCTGCGGCGCTCGGGGCGAGAGCGATGCCGGGTCAGTGCTGGCAGCCTCCGGCCTCGGATCGGTACAGCCGCCTAACAACAACGAGTTGTTGTGGGAGGGGTGGGAAAATATGTGTGCTTGGAAGGTTTTTTTCTCAAAACTTCCTCGGTGTTTTAACTCCAGGTGTTCCACATGTCCATGTCCCACCCTCTGCGGGACCTTCCTGACCCTTGGCACTGCTGTGTTAGACAACAAATTACGCAAAAAAAATCTTTTCTTACTGCCAGTCCTGACTTTTTGCATTGGAGAATAAAGAAAACAGCAGCTCCTGGTCCCTCCTTCTCCGTACCCCTCACGATTTACTAGACGAGGCTGGGCAGAATACACATGTATTGCAAACACAGCATGGATGCAGCTCAGTATGTGAATAAATTCCAGCCAAAGCGTCGATGTTCAGCTGCATTAACCAAACATGACAGAGGTAGTCATGGAAAGCTAGGTGGAGATGTCACGCTTTCCCAGGCCAGCCTGGAGGCTTTTTTTCCCCTGGCAGCTTGCTCATGCAGAGGGCAAGAGGAGGATGAGTGAGCTTAGCATCCCTCTTTGAACTCCTTGTCGCTTTCCCCATTTCTGTAGCTGCCAAGCTTTTATCCGCTCTGTGTGTGGCATTTCATGCCAGCGACATAATGAAATAATTTGTGTATTTGCACATAATTTCCACACAACCGTCTCCAACTTTAAAACCCCTGTACGGCTGGGGCGGGGGTGAGCGCAGGATGCAGGGAGAGCTCACTGGTGTGATGCCAGGGGAGCAGCAAAGCAAAGCTCTGCCCTGCGTCCCTGCCCGGGGGTATGTGAGTCGGGCCGAGAGCCTTCTCCTTGCCTTGAACACAGACAAGGGGCTGCACTGGGTGATCCCCAAATTGCCGTGGTGCAAGCCACGATCCTCATGCTCAGCTCCCTGCCACAAGGGTAATGCACTGCAGGGCAGAGGGCAGACCATGCATGGGGACCGTGTTGGTGAACTCCCAAGGGCCTGGGGACAGGGCTCCCCGCTTCCAGGGCCGCAAGGTGGTCTCCAGCCCAGACACAGATGAGGAAGGTACCAAACCCAGCCGCTGACACAAAGACCCCTCCTTTCTCCTCTTCCTCCTGGCCAGTCCCTGTCCTGCATTCAGCGACACCGCCACGGCACTGTGGTATCTTAGTCTGGGTGCTGATCAGTTCTGTGCTAATGATAATGAAAGGCAATTAGTCTCTAAAAGCATTATCACAACATTCATTGCATTTATGACATTTTATTAGTACTATCAGTCAGGGATTTTACGAAGCAGAAGTTTGCTTTTTCCTTAATTAGACATTTATGAGAGAATATCAAATCTGACAATCCATTTAGGAATTTATTACAGAATAAAGAGACTCCAGCTGAAATTCAGCTTTGGTTTATATGCCTGGTTTTGCACTGAATTTAACAGGAGCTGCATCTGTTTGCACCACTGCAAATTTCGCTCAATGTCCTCACAACGGACTAAGCATCCATCAATTTAGGGAAGGCTGAACCATCCACCCTGCTCACAGCTGCTGCCAAAGGCTGGAGATGCTCAGGTTGTGTGGGGATGCACAGGGAAGAGCAAAGGTCCTGTGAGCTCTTGCACCAGGATGATCTTTAAATGAGTTTCTACAGCAACCTCCTAAGTGAAGATTTATGAAATGCTGGAGCAGCTACTGGGGGACCTCTGCAAATCACAGCAATTATTCAGGCCCCCAAGACAGATGTAAAAACCAGCCAGCTGAGTGTGCCAGGCCAGGTTACACCATCCCGTCTGGGCTGCAGCAGTTTCCTGATCCTGTTTTCCCACCACTCATTAAAGGCAAGGTATCGTGGTTGAGCTGGGACTCTGTCCCTGCCAGGGAGGCTGACATCCATTGCCTCGCCTTGCCACTGCCTAAAAGCTCCCGCAGGAGCAGCTGGAGCCCAGCAGCCAGCACACGGCAAGGGCTTGGGGAGCTCAGTCACTCGGATGTGTGCCCGAGCCCCTGGGACCTTCACTTTGGTTTCTGCCTTGTTACTGTCTTTGGTCCCTGTGCTTTGTCCTGCATTTTCCATTACATGGCTAGATTCTTGCATCACTAAAAGATGCTAAAAGGAATTTCTTAGAAATTATTTTTAAAATGTTGCACCTGAAAGGAGTGATGAGCCGGCTGCTGACCCCTCAGCAAGCAGCTGCCAGCAGCGCTGGAGCACTCGGCGAGTGCATGCAGGGTCCTGTGGCTTCGCCGGGAGTCGGCAGGGTGTGGGGGTCCCCTCGGTGGCCAGGAGATCAGCAGGTGGCCCAGGGACTGGTGGAAGTCACAGGACAGCTGTGCACCATAAGCTGGACTTCTCAGTCTGCTGAGCCTTACGAAGAAAAGGCTTTTGAATCCCGGAGCCAGATGCAGAGCAGTAGGGAAGGAAGCAGGATGGTGGGGCTGTGTCCAAGGAAGGATGAGGAATTCAGGAGAAAAGTGGGAAAACATGTCCCTTGTGTGCCTAAAGGGCTCTTGTGACCCCTGCATATCCAACTGGGGCTGAAAGGGCTATTTTAACCATGCATACTAACACTGTATCCACTTCTGGCCTCTGCAGTTTTGGAAGGTGTTCAATATTTAAGAAGTTCCAAAAAAAAGAAACATTTCAAGACTTGGAGAAAATGCTGCTGTCAAAAACCTGAAGAGCCTATAAAGGATATTGAGAGCTGACCTTGCTACAATTTGTATGAACTTGTTCAGAGAGAAAATAGAGGTTGTAAAGGGACTGTATGGTATAGAGGAGAAAGTCATAGCAAGAACTGAGGAATGAAGCTGCAGCCACACAAATTCAGCTTGGAAGTGGAGTGCAGATCTCCACCAGCCAGGGTGCTTAACCATTAACTCTCAGCACCAAAGGCAATAGCCATTGCCAGCTCAAGGCCGGATGCCTGTATTCCCACACAAGTAACTGGGCTCCAGACAGAGGTAAGCAAACACAATGTAATAGCCTGTGATAGACAGACAGTCTGCCCAGGCGATTTGAGGTTCCCTTCTGCCCTTAAATACTGCGAATTTATGAGAGGGCTCTGCAGGCTGAAGAGCTAGGTCAGTGGGGAGCGACCTGGGCGTCAGAAAGGACTGTGATGGAGAAAATGCTTAAATAGCACAACTGTAGCACGTTTGCTGATTTTTCCAGACTTTTAGCTCTGTAAACAAAATATACCCTGTGAAATTTCTGAGAATTTTTGTGAGGTCCTCGGCATGCACGGAAGCGTGGTGGAGGCAGGAAGGGAGAGCTTTATCACGGGAGCCAGCTGCATCCTTAAGTACCAACTCTTCTCATTCCACTATAAACAGAAGAAACCCCACAGATATCCACACTCGTCTTTGTCTCTGATAAAGACAGCTTGAGGTTAGCTCCACCGTTGGTGGTGACGGACGTGGCAGCCGCCCCGGGTGCACAACAGCAGACCCAGCCAGAAAGCGTCAGCCGCTCGCCAGGCAGCCAGCCCCACGTCTAGCACCTCAGCTGTTCTGCCACCGGCCTTGGCTTCTGCTTTTTCCTCAATAGATGCTGTTTAGTCTTTACTTTATGTAACAGTAATAAAAATAAATGTTATTTTTGCAAGAAGAGACCCAAGTAGGGAAAGGAACGTGCTTTTTAGATCCTTCATCCTGCCTCTTGCCAAAACTGCTTTTAGCTGTGTCTGTGTGTTAAGGAAAGAGGCAGACAGACAGACAGCAGGAAAGCTGCAGGCACACTGGTGAGGGTACAGAGAAAGAACAGAGCCTTTTCCCATTTCTTTGTGCTTTAGCAGCAGACACAGGGCAGCAACGTTGCCATGGCTGGCTCTTCCCTCCTGCCCCTGCCTTTACCTGTGCAACCCCCAAAAAGACGCAGTTCACCTGGTGGGTCCCTCTGGCATGGCGTACAGCACAGAAAACCATGGTCAGATTTCCTGTCAATCAAGCTGGTGCTTTGCAACAGATCCCAGCCTGAACAGCCCAGAAAACCATGTGGTCACTGGTTTAGGTTGTTCTGGACTTTTCAGAGTTTGGGTTTAAGTTTCCCCTCTACCTTCCAGAAGCACAACCTGGGTAATGATGAAGAAATCCCCTCCTCCCACCCCCATGAGTATTTTTCCTTCCCCCCTGCTTACAGAGAGAGCGTTAAGCCCTGATGTGAGCGTGTTAAGATCAGGGCAATGAGACTGTCTTAAAAGTCTGCAAGCAGCCTAGCACGAGCCACTCCGAGACATGGGCTAGCACACTAATTTAAGCAGCAGCAAACCCAAATCCAAAGCGATCAATGTGCAGCTTACTGAAAATGGAAGTTTGTGAGCACAATGACAAACACATTAGTGTACTAGCAAACCAAACAAGACCAAACTGATCCGATTACACAGTTATTGCCAGATGAATTCCATCAAATCTCTCCATTTTAAGAAATGGATGGATTTTCAAGGACTTTTCCACTTGAAGAGCGCAGACGGCAGGAACCTGGTGCAGAGCTGACAACCAGCTCGCTGCAGTGCACAGCAACCTGCAGACACAATGCTAACAGCTCCTTATTACAGCTTTCTCCAGGCTGGATGCAGAGACACAGCCTCTTTCCCAGGAAAATGTTCCACAGCACATGGTGTGCCAGGTGGTACTAATAGAGGAGCTGAAGCCTCCGTAATTCTCTCTAAGCATCTCTCCTTCCCCCAGGAGAAATCCAGCACCATTCCCTTCTGAAGATGGACAAAAGTGTGTTCCCTTCCGCAACAGCAACTAAAAATAACAACTAGCAAACACACTTGTCCCCCTAGATCAGTGATGTGACCAGATGAATGGATTATCTGCCAGTAATGACGGCCCCTGCACTGATGGAGCTTTTTAATCCCAGCCATGCTCCCTGCTCTCTGCACAGCCTTCTCCAGAGAAGCCTCCTGAGAAGGCTGCAGAGGTGGGTCCAGAGGCTGCAGTCCATGTTTGCTGCCCCTGTGAGAAGGTGTCCTTGGAAAGGCTTTGCCATGGGGAGTATTTCATGCCTGATGGATGACAGAGGGTTGCCTTTTTCATGCTTTGTCCACCTGGGTGTTCTTGGCCTGAGAGAGAGATCTGGGGCAGGACACACTCAATCTACACGATTTACAGCCAGCTTGGAACAAACGACTTTAAACTGAGAAATTATTTGGTCAAAGAGAGTCTCAGGGCAGTTGCTGGGTGATGTGGGGATGGTAGGACTTGCTTCAACAGGTTAAGGAAGGGAACTGGAGCAAAAGTTGTCTAGAGATCCAGATTTCTGATTTACCTGCATCTGGGGAGATAAGCAGCTCCTGCCACGCCAGAGGGGACCCCGACCCGCCTGCTCCAGGGGTGCAGGAGGGACCTGCTGGCCCCTACCCCTGCAGAGCCCCTACCCCTGGCACGCACACAGGGGACAGTCACCATACCAGGACAGAGGGCTCAGAGGCAGTCGTGGGCTGTCAACTTCCACAGCTTACCTGTCATGTGTGCCCTGCGCTCATGGGGAGGGCTGGAGCATCGGCTTATTTTGGCCCACAGTGAGGAGAGGAAAGGCGCACACACATGGACAACTGACATGGGAACCTGCTCAGCAACATTGACTTTGCCCTGTGTCTTTGTCGTGGTTTAACTCGTGTCGGCAACTAAGCACCACACAGCCGCTTGCTCCCCCTCCCTGCCCCCCCCCCCCCTTGGTGGGATGGGGGAAGAGTATCAGGGGAAAAAAAAGTAAAACCCATGGGCTGAGATAAAGACAGTTTAATAGGACAGCAGAGGAAGAGGAAAAAATGATAACAAAAGTATATACAAAACAAGTGATGCACAATGCAATAGCTTCACCACCCGCTGACCAATGCCCAGCCCATCCCTGAGCAGTGATCGCTGCCCCCCAGCCATCTCCCCCCAGTTTATATACTGGGCATGACGGCATACGGTATGGAATAGCCCTGGGGCCAGTCTGGGTCAGCTGTCCTGGCTGTGCCCCCTCCCAGCTTCTGGTGCACCGGGCAGAGCATGGGAAGCTGAAGAGTCCTTGACCAGTGTAAGCACTACTTAGCAACAACTAAAACATCAGTGTGTTATCTGCATTATTCTCATACTAACTCCAAAACACAGCACTACAGCAGCTACTAGGAAGAACATTAACCCTATCCCAGGCGAAACCACAGTCTCATATCTTGGAAATGGCTTTTCGCTGGAGACCAGAGGGAAAGGTGTTCATATGAATACATTAGTGTGCCACTGTGGTGTTTGAACTGTGCATTTTATTACACACAACAGCCGTGGAGCCTATATGAGGGACACAACTACACGTACATGGAGAATCTCAGATGTCAGGAGCAGCCACTGAATCTTCTGCCTGTGTGTGGGCTCTTCCCCAGGCTCCAGGGTGGTGATGGGAGCACACCGATGCCCTAGCAGTATCACAGAGTCATAGAATACCAGGTTGGCAGGGACCACAAGGATCATCTGGTCCAACCTTACAATAATCTTATTTCCCTCTTTCTATCATGGCCTCCTTTCAATATTTAAATATTTAGGGTAGGATGGCATAAAGCAGAAGAACGATAATATTATTAACAGTTCAACATAAGGTCCTAAACATTTAGGTGCAGGTAATACAGGAATGTATCTCTCTGACAAAAAATCACTCACAAAAGCTGCACCAAAACTTTCCACTGATGTGAAATGATGAGTTTCTACCAAATTAACAGTATTGCAAGCGTTCTATAAGCAATCAATGCTCACATGACATACCATCAACCTGTTCAGTAAACAGATTTTTTTCTGAAAACTGAGAAAAACAGGTCTTGCAGGAGTCTCAAGAGGTACCCTGTCCATCTGCCTACCCCATAGCAGTATCATGAGTCCAAGCGTTCATGATACCAAACAACCAGGCCCTCAGACTGTGGCAGTCTCAGCAACACCTACCCAGGACACATGTGTTCCTCTCAGGAGACAGGCTCTGCTTTGTGCTGCCGCCTCCACCATTAGGCGCTAGGTTAGTCAGGAGGCAAAGCAAGCCCTCTGCCCCCACTCACGGCCACCTCAAACACTTCTGCAATACCTTGGTGGCACTGCGTGGTACTGAGGCATGTTTCTTGGTATTGCTGGAGTCTGCCGGAGTGTCATCTATCCCACCAGTGCAAAGCCAACACCACCGCTGAGGGTGTTACCACCAGCCAGCTGATCATGAACACGTGGGCGTTAGCTGAGTGATCGTGGGGTAGTGCTGCGTGAGAGATCCTGGTGTCTGGATGTGGGGTATGTGGTGGGACTGTGGGGGACATGGAGGCTGGTTCTTGGGCTGTATACGTTTCAAATGTACTTGTAGCATGTACATTTCTACATTGCCAGTAACAAGACAGTCAACCCTTATTTCCTCCCAACCCCATCTTCAGCATTTGCTTCTGCTCTACTCTGCCCACCAACTGTGTCAGCACAATCATTTGTGCAGCATAGGGGGACCAGGACGACTGTACTTGCTTGGATGAAAAATAACCCACATTTTTGCAAAGTCATTTTTCAGCTGTATCAGCTCTCTGGCTCAGCACAGTCACAAAACCACTCGTGCCAGTACAGCACGGGTGGTAGCATGGTGGGTGGGAACGAAAGGGCAGGGAAAGAAGATGAAAGCAGTGGCTGATGGAGAATGTCTCCACCTGAGGCTGTGGCTTTGTGGTGGGCAGCAATGCATCTCTGCATTCCTTTGCTCACCTGGTACCGTGTCATGTCTTGGCTCTGCAGCAACCATTTTGCAGCCACACTGTGAACAGAATCAGGGCTCTTGGCCTCACCTCTAAAAAAAGCTGCAAAACATTTATTTTTAAACCAGATCATGTTTTCCGTCATTACTCACAGTACAGATGTGCTTTCTGCACAATTCAATGAGTGGTACGACATAGCATGGGCTGGAACAAGAGAAATGCAATTTACAGCAGCTGCTGAGACTGCCTCAGACAGTAACGCCATTGAGCAGTGTAAGTCAGGACCAAAGTGAGATGTGTGCGCCCACACAAGACTTCTCAGCCTTAACTACAACATTTTTCAACCCTCCCCTTCGAGCTTAGCTAGTGCAATTTGTGTTGAGCTGCTAATGATGTAAGACTTCTTATAGGAACTGGGTTTCTTTTAAGATTGGTATGATAAAGACAAAAGAAGTATGCAATGTACATCGTCACACTTTGTGATGAAAACTGAAGAGGTAACCATGGAATATAAACTGTTTTGCGAAGTTCTGGTCTATGACCTTTATCTCCAAGTAAATTAAGCTCTATAAATAAATAATAAAAAATATGCTGTAAATGAAATTCTGAAAATGATCACTTCAGTTATTTGAAGAACAAAGAACACAGGTATATTTTTAAGCCCTGAAACTACAGGTCTTCGAAGTCTGAGCTTTGAGTTCAGAGGTATCCTGCTTTTGGCTGGGATAGAGTTAATTTTCTTCCTAGTAGCTGGTACAGTGCTGTGTTTTGGATTTAGGATGAGAATAATGTAGATAACACACTGATGCTTTAGTTGTTGCTAAGCAGTGCTTACACTGGTCAAGGACTTCTCAGCTTCCCATGCTCAGCCTGGTGCACCAGAAGCTGGGAGGGGACACAGCCAGGACAGCTGACCCAGACTGGCCCCAGGGCTATTCCATACCGTATGCCGTCATGCCCAGTATATAAACTGGGGGGAGATGGCTGGGGAGCAGCGATTGCTGCTGGGGGATGGGCTGAGCATCAGTCAGTGGGTGGTGAGCAATTGCATTGTGCATTGCTTGTTTTGTATGTTCTTTTATCATTATTATCATTTTTTCCTCTTCCTCTGCTGTCCTATTAAGCTGTCTTTATCTCAGCCTATGGGGTTTACTTTTTTTTTTCTGATTCTCTCCCCCATCCCACTGGGGGGGAGGGTGGGCAAGCAGCTGTGTGATGCTTAGTTGACAACTGGGGTTAAACCACAACAGGAGGAAAGTGGTGGGTCCCCAGGGAAGAGTAAGATAGGGCGAACACAGCGTACAGCTGCTCAGGTTTGGTTCAGGGTCTTGCACTGAGCCCAGGGCAGTTATTGCCGAGGGGGGTGCACATGGAGCAGTGAGAGAATCAGAGAAGAGCTGAAGCTCTTTCCTCAGTGGGCCTATCTGCTCACATTGCTGTGCCCTTTCAGCTGAGACATAAATCGCTTTCTCCATTAGCGGGTGCACCAGGGTGATGAACTGCGCCCCAGAGCCCCAGTTCCACCTGGGGAGCTCACTGCACTCTCCAGATGAAGCAGTTCATACCTTACCATTGCTGCTGGCCTGAGGACACAGGCAAGTCATGACTAAATCATGAAATGGCAGCTTGAATTAAATGATAATTCACTTTTTTACAACCCATTAATTGCAAACCATCTCTAATTACAATAATTTGTGGTAATAAATGACAATTAATATCAGATTTGTCTGGGAGAAAGATAATTTGCTATCTAAAATGAGGGACACGGAATTATTTCATATGCAGGTGCTGCTCAAAGACATGATTTGGGTTGCACACGGGGACCATCACAGAAGGTTAGAGCAACACTACCTTTGGCCAGGACAGTTACAGAAGAACTTGACAAATAAAATATCCAGAGTTGCAGCTGCTGTGGATGGAGGTTTGCGACTTTGCACTGACTGCTGGAAAGCACTATTTAAAACCTGGGTCACGTTTCTTAGGGCCTTCTCCAGTCAGGGTCTGAAGCTCTGCAAGGACTGAGATTCCCTGGCTGCCTGGAAGAACACCCTGGCTCCGTGGAGTGTCTTTTCATCCAAAGAGTTGTCTCAGATATTTTGCTTCCCATTTGCCTGCACCTTACCTTCAGGGATGATGAGGTCAGTAGGAGCTCTGCTTCACCCACCTTCATAAGTACTTTCTCCTCTGTGCACAAGGAACTTTGTGCTGTTACTTTTTTTTTTTTTTCTTTTCCCTTCTTTTTTCCAAAAAGCTCTGACTCAGGTCCCTCACGAAGGCTCTTACAGAAATGGAGCTGTCATGAAAAATCCTCCTATGAGGATTAATAACTAAAGTGGTTAAAAGATGTGAAACAAAAGGTGGAAAAAGATGATGCAGTTTTTCACAATGAAGGAGATGATAACCACTGGGGAGCTGTGCTGGCCAGCATTTTCATAAGTGGTTTGGACAAGGTGTGAATAGTGAGGTGAAAAAGTTCGCTGATGTTGCAAAATTGTCAGGGAGTAACAATGACAACTGGCTATGAAGAGCTGCAGATGGATTTTATGCTGTGGAGTGACTTTGAGGATAAAATGGAAGATGAAATTCAACATTGATAAATGCTAAGTAATGTGCATGGGGGAAAACAATCCTAACTATGTACGCTCAGTGATGGGCTCTAAATGAGCTGTTATCACCGGGGAAGAGATCTTTGAATAGCTCTCTGAAATACCACCTCATTGCTCAGTGGTGGTCAAGAAGGTAAATATGATGTCAGGAGTTATTAGGAGAAGAAGAGAGAACAAAATAGAAGACACCATTATGCCACAGTATGGATGTACTCAGACCTTGAATATTGTATACAGTTCTGGTCTCCCTACCTTAAAAGCATGTGCTAGAGCTCCCAAACAACAAGATAAGGCTACTAAAGGTACAGAATGGCTTTTATGGGAAGTGACCGCAAATACGAGGACACTGAAGTTTACAAAAAGAATGAATGAACGGGGGTAAGACAGTGAGATGTTTTAAATTATGAATGACATCGAGAAAACAAAAGAGAACAGCTCTGCTGTTTCTCTAAGAAGAATGGCTATTTGCTATTTCTCAAAGAATAGTAAGTTTTAAAAGAAACAGAAAAGTACTGTTTTACTTAAATTGTGGAAATCGTTGTCAGAAGATATGAGACACAGGCACGGATGAGTTGTAAAAGGGATTAGATACAAATAGCATGAAAAAAAAAAATCAAGTGCTATTACAAACAAAGATGGCAATGCAACCTCTAGCTCAAGAAAATGGAAATATATTTTTCCACAAGTTTATAGGCAGGAACGGATATGTAAGTATAAACATGTACATGAATGCACACAAACGCAACTATTCCCAAGCCAGAAGGGTACACCAAGGAAGAATCTCTCTACTTGCTGTTTGTACATCCTTCTGTAGGCATCCATCACCAGCCACTGTCAGCTGCCAGTCTCTCCCAAGACCCATGCACGTGTCCCTCCTTTCCTTTTAGGACCACTGTCGCAGATGCCAAGCGCTGTTCTCTGCCCTCAGGTCTCTGCCTGGAGGTGATACTTCACATGCAGCCGGTACCTGGCACTGGGACGCTGGCATCTGGCTTGAGCTTTCCGAAAGAGAAGGTGCATTCGTTTGTGACATCTCTGTTCAAAGAGCAGCATCTGTGTGTAACTAAGAAAGGCACAGTAAAAGAGGTAATCAACAGTTTACATTGCTGATGACTGTGTCAGAAGGAAATTAAATGGCAAAATAGTGAAGTCCACTGGGATGTGCCAGGCGGGAACTTCCCTCTCTTTTCCAGGACTGCTAGATCCTGACTGCCCCAGAGCGGGTGGGCACAGCACAGCCCTCCCTCTCTGACCCAGCTGCGCTGCTTGGAAAGGCACTGCCAAGCATACGTGCCAGGGCAGGGTTGGTGCTTGCAATCAAATGTTTTAATCTATGTCACACTCCTCAGCCCATGTTATAACCAAAGCGAGGGTCCTGATGCTTACGCTTTGCTTTTATGGTATAAAATAAACGTTATATGACTGAGGGGAGGCACAGCCTTGCAGGAAAAACACATGAGGCTCTGCTCTAATGACACCGCACGTTCATTCCTTTCTCGCGATTCAATGGACAGGTCTGGAAACGCTGAACATATAAAAGGACGCCACATTTCCAAATTGTTGAGAAATGAATAATGCATTGGGAAGCAAACATAAGCATTATTTCTTTTCTAATCAGTATCATGAAGCATTTTACAAATTAACCACTTTCCCCAGACACTTACTGTATTAAGTAGCTGTGGGCTGAGCCCCTATCAGGGTGGACAGTGCCATCTGCATTTAGAAAATTGCCTATACATTTATTAAAGTTAAATTCATCCATTAATTAATGCTGTCAGCGTTTTTCCTGGAAACTCTCATTAGCACACTGAGCTAATTACTACAACCAGCAGCACCAGGGTGTGTGTGTACGGGCAGGGTGGGGAGGAGGGAAGGTTATTCTAACTTAATAACGGAAAGGATACCTCATTCTTGCATTTACATTAAAATCAAATTGACAAAGTCAGAATAACTTTGGAATGAGATAAACCTGCCATTTTATTTTCCTTCCATATTGGAATCTTTGCTGCAGGAGGAAAAATATATTCAGAACATGATGAAATCTTCTGAAGCTGATAAGCCAGAAGGAACAAGACATTCTTCTAGTTACCCATTCCTACATAACTCTGATCTTCAGTGTATTTTAACCTAGGAAAAGGAAACTGCATTTGTGTAGCAATACTACTCAGCTCCTTTTCTACAGCTCTTCTTGTTCAGAATAGTTTCATACTTGCTTGTGTGACAGCAGCACCTAAAAACCCTGGCTGGACAGGAGGACTCAGATGCACCACAGAGTTATCCTGACTTGCCTGGGTTCTTCAGTGAGGTAAGCTAGGGTGAACGTGGCAAGCTTTTGGCAAGCCAAAACCGATCAACTGTGTTAACTTGAATCTTTTTCACTCAGGTTTATGTTAAAACATTTTCCTCATGTGTCCCACGGGTTAGGAACGGCTGTGCAGTCAAGAGACTATGGCTCAAATGCTGGACAGTCCTTTTTTATGTCATAGTAACCGTATCCCCATGATGAACATCATCGCTGTATGAACATCACTGTACGAACATCAAGTGAAACGCAGCAAAAAACACCTCGGGGAGCCTGCTGACTAACCTGACAAGATAACAGGTGGGAGGGAAAATGGCAGCATAGAGAAATGAAATGACTTTTAAAGGCTTAGGGTAGAAGGAGGCAAATACTAAATCCAGAATCTTAACTCCTCCTTGAGTCACCTTGCCAGCACACACAGCTGCCCACACCGAGCATCTTACAAGTTTGCCACATGTTGCACATTGATACAAAGGAAAAAGTATTGTTTTAACAACTCTCCTCCTTCATCGCACACTTGTAGCGTAAATGCAAATATAGTCATTACAGCCAATACTTCCCACATAAGCTACTATACCTTTCTACATGGGCAGTCCTCCACCAGCAAAATGGGAGCAGTGAGGGAGGGGAACAGCAATAGTCAGATCATGCGCAGCGCAGTACAGCTGGCAGATGAGCGCATCATCCAGCTGACAACGCCAGGGCGCGTATCGTGCGAATACCACCGCAACACCCATACACGTGGGCTTTCCAGAGTCACATAGCAAAGAGGGTGGAATCGGAGGGCGTGTGGTGAAAGTCAATATTGGGAATATCTTCGAGACCCAACTATCAATCAGGCATGACATGGGTTGATCTTTTTAATAGCTGCAAACTAGATCACGCTCCACAGGTGTGCATCCTCAACGGACAGGAATCAACTTCTGGTCATTCTGCTCCTACATATATTACACAAGTATCAAAATTAAGCATCCTCTGTTCTCAAGATACTACAGAACACAGGACACATTTGTAAGCAAGAGACTCTACATAAGGTCATTGTAAAAAACGTTCCACCCCAATTAAACATGATTTGCTCTTACTAATTTTACTGTAGTACAATTCTCGTAACTATAATTATCTAAAGCTCGAAGCAAAGATACACGCAGGTACTTACCAATGAGCCCATCAGCAGTCCCAGTTCTTAAGCACTCTCCTGCATATAAAACTTTTCTCGAGCCTTTTATCCCTTCAAAGTCAGTAGGACAGTTCCCATGTGTAAAGCACCTCTTACACACACACCTCCCCCTTCAGTATCAGACCTGAAGTAATGCTTTGTAACCCCAAAAGCATTTTTTTTTTTAATAAAGAATAGCAAAAAGGGTTTCTTTTGCAAAAAGGCAAGAATATTTTTAATGAAATGAGCACTGTGACCTCAAATAGAGAACTGGATTATTTCAACTTGCTAGGGTTTTTACTCAGCCCTTTTATGATATCCTCCCTTGCCTTCTAATCCTCATAGATTTCAACTGTATTTCTCTAGCAACAAATGGATTCTCCTGTGGCTAAAATAATTGTATAAATAGGGATGCTAATGTACTCCCTTCAGCTGATTAGTATCAAGTTGTAGAGACACTGAGTTCAGCTTGTACTTGTATTATAATTTCTATTAACTTCTGCCCCCAATCTCTATGTAAAGATACTCCAGCAGAGAAATAACATGAAACAGGCACAAGATGCAAAACTGTTCTGGTGTTGAAAAATGAAAATAAGAAAAATTTAAGGAAGAACTTCATCTGTGTCATTCATGCCAGATGCCTGCTTATTTAAGTAATCAAGTTAAGCAAGATGCATTTAGGACTGTCTTGTTTAATTTGATTATTTAAATGAACAAACTGCCTGTAAGGCAGTGGGTTTTGCAGATGTAATCAGGTCATATTCAACTCTGGTTCATATTCCCCGATTTTGATACGGTTAGATCCAAAATCAATTAGTTCACCGTTTCTCTATGCAGCTAAACTGTTTTGCTTACATGAGGAATGGTTTGGATCAGATGAGAATTACCCCAGCGCACCAATTGATATTATGTTAATGCCTTGCAGATTAATGCTCTAGCAAATTTGCATATAATGAACGCGGACCATAACCCTTTGCTGAAGTGCGCGTCCCTGGGTGCCTGCCCCAGATAATGGGCCCTTTCCCTATCGACAGGGAACCGAGAAGGGCGGAGAAGCAGGTTCTCCAATTCCTCTTTTATGCATGCAACAAAACTACCACCGCAACTGCGACGGTATCGAGTAGTTACTGGTACAGGAGTGATTACGCAAAGGACAATACGCAACTTGAGCGCCTGAGCTAACGCTACCCTAAGCCTCTGCATTTGTTCAGTCTACAGCAGACATTTCCGACCCATATAGGCTTCAACAAAGACAAGTGCTTATATGGCCAATAAACAATGTTGTTCTGCCCTGTTTCCTGGCAAACTTTGGGAGCGGTTATTATTCAGGGCTTGTCCAAAACCTTTCCACTGAAACTGTTTCCATGGAAAATTTAAATTTAAAACTGAACAGCTTTTCATTTTTACTGAAAGGATGTCTTCTGCCTGTGGAATATTCTGGCCCTTCTGTCCCAGACAAAGCACATTGGTGTACTTTTTATGAAATTTAGCCTGGCTAGAAAACCCAGCCTGGAGAGGGCAATGAAGGTACGAAGCACCTCAAGGCATTTCCATATCAAAGCATTCAGGTTTATAATTTGACAAAATCTTTTCTAAAAGCCAAGGAAAATATCAGTAGCTTTGTCCACTGTGCAAAAATATCTTGATTGCCAATGAAAAGCTAATAATTGAATTTCATTGAAAATATCCAAATTTGGAAATGTCGTATGTTTTTTCTGTTTGTCCTGCAGTCAGTTTGTAAATGGCTGGGGAGGATTGGATGGGAATGTGGAAAACTACGTTCCCATATCTAGCCTGGAGTGATGTGAGAGGACAAATTTTGATATGAAGCTGATGTAGTGAAAACTTGAACCTGCCTTTCCTTCCTCTTGAGCCAGGATCCCAGGGCAAAGACTTTGGCTTCAATGAAATGCTACATTTTTTCCAAAATTTAATTTTATTGAAAATATTCTGAAGAATCTACAATTAATACTTTTAAAATAACAGAAGGAAACAGAGGGATAACCTCTATATATTTACTGAGACATTTTTTACAGTTACTCTATATAAATCACTTCGCTTGGCTCATGACTGGTTTTTAGACATAATTAGAAGAAACCATTTACCTTTTAGAGCATCAGTTAATTATATTTCAAGCTCACAAAGTACAGTTGTTTTTCATTACCCACATATGTAACTGTAAAAGGAAAGCAAATGTTACTGTTATAACATGGCATTCCTCTCCAAAGTTTACAAAAGCAGGGTGAGCTAATGGAAAAAGAACCACTAAATAAAGCACCAACTGGCCCAGTTTCTAGGCTTGCTTTTAACTTTTTCCCTTTTTTGGCCATTTAAGAAAAGATACTGCGATTTTCCCCACTTTATTTTTACCCAGACATGAAATAGCTAATAACTCTTTCAGTGGCATGTTGAAACATGTTGGTTCAGATGAAGAAGTTTGAGATTTGGGTGTTAAAAAAATAATTCCAGCTCTGTTCCTCTATTTCCTTGTAAAGAAGTAGACAAACAAGAAACTTCAGTTCCTCTGCGTATGCTAATTCCCTTACTTGTTAGGATCAGGCACAAATTTTCTACTACCTTGAACACGGGGAAACACTATAAAGCTGCAGATTAGTAAATTAAGGTTTTTTTAAGATCCTGTTATGGTCAATAATACTTGCAGAAATTCTTGTTAGTACGTTTTGCAGAATTATTTTCCTTTGACAAATTTAAATAGAATGAATGCACATGAGGCATTACAGCATGAATAAAATCTGCCCAGCCCTTCTAACACCATCTATGTCTGCGAGTTACTTGATCTTAGCTGAATATGGGAATAATTAATTTGATTTCTGAGTACAATTCTATGTGTTAATGCAGAGCTGGTTTCTGAATTTCTTATCAAAACAATTACCTCCTGCTGCTCTTTATAGAAAAAAATATGACTCGTTTCTTGTGGCTCCATCATCCATGTTTAATTTATGTAAATAACTTATGGTCTGATACCATCTAAGTATCACTGGCATATGAATCTAAATAAATACATAAATTGCTTGAAATGTAAAGATGTCTCAGCATAATGAAAGTGGTTTACAATTATTAACAAATAAATTCTCAACCTGCTACCCAAATACAGATTAGTTTATTATGTCTCAAATGGACTGAGCTTGTAGAACTGTAATTGCTTCTAAGAAAATGTATACGTAAGGCCCCAATCCTTCATTAGCATGTAAAAGAGCAGAACCTGAAAATCACGTAGGTCTTGCTGATTCCTGAAGTGATTCACAGCTAAATAAAGCTTTTTTTTTCACCCAATTTGAGTTCATAATCCAAAATTCTGGGTATGCCATTGGGGTAGACGACCCTTTGAGGTCCCTTCCGACGTGAATTATTCTCCGATTCTACACTTCTATCACAAAGTAGTAAATTGTCTTTGAGAGCTGTTCCTCCTGAAGCCAAAAACTTGTTCGTATAACCCTATAGCATGTGCAGGGAGGGCAAAAGGGAAGGGGGAGGGAGGCTATTGGAATTAAACATGAGGCTGATAACACACTGTGGGGTCTGAACATCACCAATGTACGAAGTCTGGGATCAGACAATTTACATGGGACCCTGAAAGCTGGCCTTGCTGTGAGAGGTTTGTTCTGATTCTCTCTGAGAGCATATCTGATATAAAGACAAAAGACAGAGCATTGTAGGAAAGGGTGAAATGCAAAACTGTGGATGATGAGTTTTCCATGTGTCTCCTGGAAAACCCAGCCTGAATTCTGGTTGGAACAGAAGGAGCTGCAAGGGCAAGTATGGATTGGTGTTAATGTTTTGTTGCTGAAGGATGTAGATTTTTTTTTTCGATACAGTAATTTTTTTTTTTTTAAGATGTTGACATCTTGGACCGGATAGAGGAGAATCTATAGGGAAAGCTGATCTTAGAGAACATACTCAGTTTTGCTGAGATCATAGAGCAGAGCCAGTAATGCTGACAGTGGTCCCCATCCTTATGGGGATAAAACAGAGTAGATTTCAGGGGTACGGTACTCTCTAATCAGCTCTGGAGCAGGCTTTGTCCCTAATCTTGGACACATGAACAATGGAGCAAAGTTAAGGAAAAAATATAAAAATGACGAAGATATATAGTGGCATGTTTTGCAATTCAGTTTGACAAAAAAAAGGCACAGTGAAGTACTGAAGCTACCGCTGAGATTTCAGGAAGAAAAAATATGTTACCAATAATTCAGGAAGCATGAAATACTATAAATTTTCTGACAACCCAGGGATCATAATTAATGTTTTTTCATGTTCAAGATGCTACACAAAAAGCAAGCACTTGGGCAGTAAGCAGGAACGCTCAGTCTTTTGAAGGACCTTTATTTTATTAAGGTTACGGGTGAAGCCCTGAGATAACAGGAGAGTCCTGGTGAAGTGGTCAGTGCGGTATTTCTTTATTGTTCATTCAGATTATAGTAGTGCCTAACCCGAGAGCACAGCTCCATTGTGCTGGCATACTCCACACATATAGTTAGGGAAAGACCCTGCAAAGAAAAAGCGAGAGAGATTCTGTCTAAGTGGGCAAAAAGATGAGAGGAGAAGCACAGAGATGAAGTGACTTATCCAAGGTCACAGGGCATGTCAGTGGCAGCACTGCAGTCAAAACTCACATCTCCTGACTCCCAAGCCAAGAATCACCCACCCAACACAAGCACGGGGCAAAAGATGTACCTGAAATTTAGGCTATATGAATCCAGGGCTCCTTGGGCTGCTGTAACTCTTCTCTGCTGCTCTATCATTAAAAGCAAGCCATGATCAGTGACTTGTAACAATCAAATAACCTTGCTTTGGTGTGTCTGCAGCCATCACCCGCACAACTTACTTTGCAATTCTCCTCCCCAAGCTTCCACTCCGCCTGGACCGTTTGATGCCTGCTGCCTTTGTGAAGCTTTTGAAATTAATGCTTTAAAGCCTGTGAGAGCAGCTCAGAAGGAAAAAAAAATGTCAGTTTTACATTTTTAAAAAGATGCTCTTATTCTCCTCACAGCTGAGTTTGGTGGCAGCTCATGAGCAGAATAGTAAGTGGGAGTTTTTGTTGTGTTTTCCCAGGCCAGTTTGTCTGGGCTGTGGACAGCCATACTTTTTTTTCATTTGTTTTTTGCTGCAGTCAGGCCATAGGAAGTCACCTGCTGAGCAGAGGCTGCCCCTGTGCGTGTGTGGACCAGAGAGGATACACAGCCCTCAGCAATTTGAGCCGGATCGTGCCATTTTCCCCATCTTTAGGGACAGAGAAGGCCCCATATTTCTCCAGCTCCCTACTCCCCTTCTCTAGTCCTTTGCCAGTCAAGTGTCTATATACATGTCTATACAACATGCCAGTACAAATACTTCTATCTGTGAGCTGAACAGACTTTCTCCAGATCTGCTAGCCATCTCATAGGGAAGAATTTAGTCTACAACAACAAAAAAAGTTCATACTAACTGATTTCAGAAAGAATCCTCCCAGAACTGTCAAAGTGGTGACATGCATCTCAAAGGACTAATTTAGCTCTCTGGAGAGCAAAATCAGCTCTCAGTCACACAGCCGGGAATCCAGTGCAAGTCTGAGTTAACACAACAGCAAGTTTGTTTGAAGTTTCAAGACTTGGTCATGCAGACTGCAAAGACACCACAAATCAGATTAAATTTCTCCTCTCAGTGAACAAAAGTTGTCCCAAGAACAGTGAAATAACTGCTACTTGAATGGTCAAGGTTTGTGTTGTCTCTCAGTTCCCACTGTAATAATTTCTGCCATTCTTCCTATCGCCTACAACAGCCCTACAACATCAAATACCAAAACTAAAGATATCAATATTCCCCCAGCATGCCCCCTCAAAATGTCCTAGTTCTCCCATCTCTAAATCCCCCACTGCAGCACTCCCTCATCCTTTCACATCCCCTACGCAGCTCCCTGGGTGGCTGGTGAGGCACAAAGCCCCACGTACCATAGCTGATCTGATGGTACCTGTGTGTTAACGGGGCAGTCCGCACACACGCGCGCTGTCTGGTCAACTGGATGAACTCTTGTGCCAGAACAAGACAGTAATTTGAGGGTCTCTCCTCTGTTTAATCATCAATTTTCACAAAACCTGTTAGAAATATATAAATATTAATAGTTATTATAAATGTACAGTATCTTTGAGGCTCCTCTTTTACCAAATTGGGCTGAAGTGTCCAAGACGTTAAAACTGTGCTGAGAGAACTTGAAGACAGACAGATGGGTAGGAAGACAGGATGATCACATAAGCTTTTTTTTCTTTAGGAAAACACCCTAAAAAGAAAAAAAACCCAAACCTTCCAAAATGCATAGTCTGTACTGACGAATTATTATCAGATGTAATTAAATTCTATTTTCAGATCTGAGTTCTTTACTTTGCATCATGATAAAACAAAACAAAAAAAAGCAGTAATTTTATCAATTCATTTTGAAGAAAAGACTGATTGGCAGAAGATGTGCTATTGTGTATAAACATGTGAAAAATCCTACTCAACTTTTTTCTTAATATTATTTTTCTTCAGTAGTTTTCAGAAAGATTTATTCTTCATCTTTGCATTCCAAGAAGCTGAATGAGAACTTCGTGGTGGAGCTACCCACCAAGTGCATTTTGTAGTTTGTGCTTCTTCACTAAATTGGCAGAAAAAAAACCCCCAAGAACTAGCATCATGCATTATACGCTAAAAAATCTTGAAGGGAGACGGCGAAGACCGTTGTTAAGGGCATTTGCCTTTCATCATCTTTAGAGGGAGATAAAAAAGAAAATAAGATTACCTTGGGAAAAAATACATACAAAACCAGTCAGATTGTAAAGCCTCCAATAAAACACTACTCTTGGCAAGTTACACGGGGGGGGGGGGGGGGCGGGAAAAAGCAGCTCCTCTGTCCGTAATGTGTATTTTTTTTAACATTTACAAATTATTTTTGACTTAGCCACGCAGGGAGCCTACTTTCAACCCTCAATTTGAAAATCATGGAGGCTTTATAAAGTCTTCCACCTGCATCTCTTTTTTGCATCACAGTTCTTTATCCTCTAAAGGATGAAAACCCTGCCATATAAAAACTTTGTTAAGCTGTCACTATCAATAGAGTAAAAAAAAATAATGGTTGACAAAGAAGAAACAAATTGCATCTTCGAATAAGTTTCCTTCATGCTCTTGTTAAAAGCTATAACCTCTGATGTTAACTAAATTTAACCCATTCTGACCCTTGAGGTGGCCCTTAACCTTTTCTTTATTCTGCTTCCTGTGGTTGCTGAAGAAAACTGGCCCAGTCATTGGAAAAGCGCTCTCTGTTGCACACAAAGCCCCAGCCTCGCTGCTAGTCTGTCAGGAGGGATAGAATAGACGGGGAGGTCAGCACCTGTGCTGAGAAGCAGGTGACAGGGAACTGCTTGGACCATTCTAGGGCAAGTTGTAATAGTTTCTACCCTTTAAATATCACACTGTAGTTTCGGGTATTCAAGGCAGCGAAGTTCACGTTTTCTTTGTGAATGCAGACTTTAAACAAATTAATCTATTGCTGTTCAACTGACTGTAAAATTAGTAGATTTACTGTTGCAAAAAAAAAAAAAGGGGGGGGGGGGGGAGCTTTCACTTCCACTTTAATAAGGTCATGGATGTGTCCTAGGCTGCCAACAAAAGCAGCTTTTAAAGTCTTCGCAGCTGAACCCAGCAACTTGCAAAGGCTGCAGAACAATGTCTTAGATGTACAGTGGAAACTCCTCTCCCTACAGTCAAGATGTAAAACTAGACAGTTAAAAAACTTTCTACACTGGGAAGTTTTAACTTTAATTGTGTCTCGCGCCAGGGACCCACGGGCTTGCTTTACGATTAACATTTTAATAAATTCAGTCAGCCCTGCTTTTCAGGGAGCAAAATCACTTCTTTGCTGGGATTCAGTAAATCAGCCCAAGCAATTTAACGGCAGAGCATGCATCTTCAAAAGATTTGGTTTAATTCCTGTAACAGGGGCAGATCTCAGAAACCAAACAAAACTTCAGCTGTTTCAACTTCATTCGTATATTCTGCACAGGGCATCAGTTAGCAGTGACCGTTTACCACTCAACAGAATTTTTGGGTTTGCTTTAATTTTTTGCTGTCTCTTGGTAGAATAAAATAGAGAAGTGTGTGTAGGAAGCAACTTTCAAAAGCTGGGGATGGAAGGGGAGTAAATGAGCTACTGCAGAATCCAGGAATCTGGACTTACTACAGCCCCAGAATTTCTGCATCCTTTAAATACGTGTTTACCCTGACATGGTCTCTGCCATATGGCAATGCTCAGCACAAGGGAGTTTTTCATCTGAGTTATGTACGACAGTCTTTTATAAACACTAACGGGAAAAGGAATACTAAGGCGTGCACAGGGGAGGCTGCGGCCCCTCTCTGAACCCGGGGACTGCAGAACCACACGGCCATGGTTACAACTCAAAGAAGGTGGAGGTGAGCCATGCCAGCTGCTGCTAAAGAGCAGGGGTGGGGAGGAGAAAGAGCCTCTCTCCAAGTCTTCCCCAAAGCTTCCCCGCCAAAACGCCCTCCGAAGGAGGGAATTATACAGAAAAACAGGAAAAAGGAGATGCACAGGGTAAGTGGCCCTCCAGATGCTCATACTTTTGCAAGCACAAGTGTGCAGGAGACTAATCACAGACTTAGTAAGAAGACTGAAAAAAAATGCTGTCCCACCCGCTGCCACTGGTCTATGACCAAGAGCCCCAGGCATTGCATAAACCCAACAATATAAATAATAAATTACTGGTGATCTTGTTTGGCAATTGAATTTTTTTTGACCAGATATTGAGAACTACAGCTCCAGTTTAGAAAGCAGCAAGATGTTTACTGTGGACCAAAGTTAAGACCTGTCCTCCACCCAGAGCCAGCAGGTATGAGCTCCTCGCAGGTGTAAGGCACTTCAGCAGCTTGCTTCCTCCTCCCACAAAATGAATGATGGGAGTTTGAATGAAAGTAAACTAGGGCCTTGCGTCTCTCGGTGAGCACTTCGTCATCCAGCTACGGGCGTTCTCGCTCTCTGCTGGGCATGACAAGCAGCTTACTGTACCCAGAACGAATAGCTTTAGGGAGAGATCAACGCCAAAACACAGAAGGACTGGAACCAGATTCCATCATCCTCGGGGGACAATCAATCAAACCGTCCCCCACAGATCAGTTGTGAATGTGGAGGAAGCTTCCCAGTAGCATCTTGAGTCTCACATTAATTAATAATATTAATAACATCCACACTGGCAGATCACTACACGGTTCGTGTATGAGGGCGAGAAATCCCTCCATCCACCATCCTTTCTCCTTCTCATATATTTGCATTTTAAATTCTTTGTGGCATGAATTATCTACGGTTTGGCATGAGGTCTAGCAGAACAGGCCTTCATTGGTGCAAAAAATAATAAAGTGAAAGCAATTTTGCTAACCAGCTTGGGAAACTAAATGTCAAGTGCAAAAAATGATGCAGATTTAGGAACTGAAAAACAAATAAATTACTGAAAGTATTGTCAGGGGTGGGCAGAGGATGATGTGCATCAGTCAAAATAGAAGGGAGAAAGTTATTATTAACTGCATTTATTACGATAGTGTCTTTCAAATAATTAAGACTGCAGTCCCACTGTGACAAGCACATATAAAAACACAGCCCCTGGACAATTACAGTGTAAACAGACACGAGACAAAGGACAAGGAGAAAGAGTACAATGAACCCCCAGAAAGATCAAGTTCATCGAGGACAAACAGCATGAGAAGGCTGCACTATTTCTTGGCACACTAAATTCAATTAGAAAGGCATGAAGTAAAACAAACATCAGGTTTAAACTTAACGGAATTAAATAAAGGGAAGATAGAAGGAATGCAAGTTGTATGCTCCAAAGTGCCTTCTTTCATGCAGGTAGTTTTTATGACAGTGAAGAGGATTATTAGCATTATTATTGCTCCTACTAACATTGCTGAAAATCATCTGTCTTATGGGGATGGTTCTCAGAGAGGCAACAGTAGCTAACTGCAAGCTGGGCCGCTGACAAGCTCTCCTCTTATGCATACTGCAGAGCTGAGGATGAAGAAAAAATCTCTCTCTAGGCTTCAGCTCTGCCAAAACTTCCCTTCATGGTTATTCAAATTCCACACTTGACTTCCAGACCTTGAAAAGAGCAGTAAAAACCATTTTTGTCTCGCCTTTTCTTATTGTGGAATATTTTTCTCTCCACAACTGGATACTGTAGAATTTCAATAATTTACGTTTCAAGAGCATCAAACTGAGATCTGGTTTTCTTAGGCACTCTACTGATAGAAGAGATGGCAATCCCTGTTCCCAAAGAGCTTATAACTGTAAAGACATAAAGCCTGAGCGAAATTGAGAAATGAACAAAAGAGACGGATGGGAAAAACAGGCACTATTTGCATAGAATAGGTGAAGCTACAGTTGTCAGCTAGGCTGTTAACACAGCTCACCATCTACTTAGCTAATTCTGTTAATGGCATTTTTCCATATTCATTACGGCAGGCAAGGAGTTTTAATGAGAATAAGGTGCTATGCATGAAGCTGAGATTGTGAATTGATTTAGTAGTTTTCTGGTTTCGCACAGAATTACCACACGACGTCTTCTGTGGAGGTGGAGAGCACACAGCACCGACGGACTTTTTTGCAAGTGCGTACCAAAATGACTGTACCAAAACAACCAGCACGTGCAATTAAACCATTCTAAGACCACAGTTAAGAATAGGAAGCTTTCAAACAAAAAAAAAAAAAAAATGAAGCTCAGATTTTGATTGCATTTCTTTTTCCTAGGCAGGAAGGGGAGAGAGGAAAGAGGGGTCACTTAAGTTACGGCCCAAAGCAAGTAAGTTAAAAAGTCCTGATTTTTTTAAGCAGGAAGGACAATGGGCAAGGCCTCCCTTCCAGCTGCCTCCTATGGCTCCATTTTGTGCCAAATTCTAAACACAAGCAGAGTTTCAGCCCGCGTTGTTCTGGGCTCCAGCCCGGCGGGCCAAACAGCATCCCTCGATAGACACAAACACCTCAGCTCCTGAAAAGCCGCTGCCCCACCAGAACAAGAGAGGAACAGCAAACTCTCACGCTGCTCAGTGCTTTACTCGCTTAGCGGTTTGCTTAGAGCTGGGGACCTAGGGTCTGTACGCGGATTTCAGCTTCCCTGGTTCAAAGGCAGCGTTTTCTACTTCCAGATGGGAAGACGGAGCCTGCAAGGGAAGGCAGAGCCGCCTACCAAAGGCGGCAACAAACGCAGACACCCGACAGCCGTTCGGACGGGCCCGCACGCCGCCGCAAACGCACACGCTGCTGACCCCTGCAGACGCGTCTCTGCACGCACCGCCCGCACCCCGCAGGCACACGCACGGCCGGCACGACCCACGGCACGACCCGCGGCACCACCCGCGGCAGGCCGCCGGCTCCGAGCCAGCCCAGCGGGCGACCCAAGCCCACGGCACGGCCGGTGGCAGCGGCAGGCGCGCAGCCGCACGGTGTGACGCGTTACGGTCCCCAGGCAGGCGCGACGGCGACTCGGGCGCGCAGCCGTGACACAAAACAGGCGCAAAGCGCGCGGCATGCGCATCCTCCCCGCTTGCAGGCTCCCGTGGGAGGCAGCCACGGCGCCAAGCCTGACAGCGTTCAAGAAGCATTTGGACGCCGCCCCCAGGCACACGGTGTGAATTTTGGGGCTGTCCTATGCAGGGACAGGAGCTGGCCTCGACGACCCCCGTGGGCCCCTTCCAACTCGGGACCTTCTGTGATTCTCACAGCCACAAACCACCTCCCTAGGAGCTCAGCCATCCCCTGGCAGCTGTCCTCACGCCCCCACGCAGCTCCCCCAGCGCACAGAGAATCAACCGAAGGGCACAGCTGGGTGGTGGCACGCCCAGGAAACCAACCCCGCAAGGGCCCACGCAGAACCAGACGCACCACACCCACAGCGGCATGGAAACGCGTGAACGCAACAAGAGGAACGCAGATACAGACCAGCGCATGCATCCACAGAGAGACACACACACCCTCTGTACGTGCAAAACCCGCCTGGGCGTGCCCACGGCGTGCACAACGTGCCGACGGCTGCAGAAACAGGCGCGTGGGCAGACAGGCAGGCCCGCACGCAGGCTGCGCGCACACGCAGGGACACGCGCACGCGCACCCCGCCGGCCGCCCCCGTGTAGCAGTCGCACGCGCAAGCAGGTGAGCGCAGGCGTACGGCTGCGGAGGGCTGCGCGCGCGCGGGTGCACAGAGGGCGCGCGGCCCACGCCGGCGCGAGGCACGGGCGCACGCGGGCACGCGCACGCGCGGAGGAGCGGCAAGAGGAAGAGGAAGAGGAGGAGGAGGAGGAGGAAGAGGAAGAGGAAGAGGCGGGTCAGTCCCCGCCCTCCCGGCGGCCCAGGCCGGTCCCTCGGCTGCTGCTGTGGCCGGCAGGTAGGTGAGGGCCGCCCGGCGCGGGGGGAGGGCGCCGCGGGCGGGGCGGCGGCGGGAGGCCCGGCGGCGGGCTCCGTGCAGCGAGCCCCGTGCAGCGAGCCCGCAGCCGCCGCCGCAGGGCCCGCCCGCACCGCCACAGCGCCCCGCCTGCGGGTCACGGCCACCCCGCACAGACAGGCGGTGGCCGCCCCGGCACGCAGAGGACAGCACACGCCAGCAGCTGCCGCAGATGCGGACCCTCTCCCGGGCCGGCCGGCGGCAGCTGCCGGCGCCGCAGCGCTCACGGGAGCAGCAGAGCGCGTCCTGCCGGTGCAGCCGCTGCTTCCCCCGCAGATCCCGGCCTGCGGGCAGCCGGCCTGCGCAGCGGAACTCCCAGCGAAGTCGGCCGGCCCGGCTGGGGCACCGGCTGCGGCACGGGCGGGAACGCACGAAGCAAAGTGCGCTCCCGCGCCGTTGTATGGAGAAAAGCCCTTCTGTAAAAGGTCATTTTCTTCCTCAGACAGCTGAGGCAGGATTTATTACATTTAAATGGCAACAGAGAACGAAGGAGAAGAAAAGCAAACCCATGTATTTAGCAGATCAAGGCTAACGTTTCTTTAAAATAAACTATTACTCCGTTGCTGTGATACTATTACTTAGTTTCAGAAGTCAGTAACTGACAAAGGTGAGCCAGGCTCCTCTGAATGCAAGATAAATTTAATTACAGTATTTTATAATGCGCCAGTGACACCCAGATTACAGTCTGTAAGTCTGCAGTGCACACTCTGCAGCTGGTTTACGAAACCATTTTAAAAATAAGGACTTCGGGGCTTTTGTGTGGCCACACTGATGCCGCGCAAAGACGCTTGCGTGTTGGCAGCGGGGGTTTAGTTGTAGGGCCATCGCCCCCGCCGCGAAGAAGCTGTGTTTCCCGGGGCCGTGGCTCTGGTCCGGACTCAGCGTGCCGAGAAGGCAGGGTGGCTCTCCTGGCGGATTTTGGACTCTGCTGTGCCCTGTGGCTAGCTGAGCGCAGGGTCCTGCTGTAGCACACAGCCGGGTCAGACTGCCCTCTTTACCAACAGGTCCGGTACCTCTTCAAGCAGTCTCTGTCGGCTTTGTCCCTACTGCTAAAATTTGAAATCTGTCCTAGGCTTTGAAATTTACCCATTTTCAGGCTAAATTTATTCACAGGCCGGTCATTTTACTTGTTCCTGGGCTAAGACTGCTTATATAGAATTGTAAATAGTTCCTTATCCTTGCTGATTGTTTCTATCCTCCCTCTGTATACATATGGACATGCGACACGTTTACACAATGTCATGCACACATATATGTATGCATGTATATATTTATAGAGTGGAGTCACATTCCTTCCTAGGCAAAACAAGTCACACTCTTGCCAACTCCTCTGCTATGACCCGTTTTTGGTTTCCTCTGTCATCTTTGCCTTTTCCTGTATTTGCTGCCTTTTGAACATGGAATACCAAAACTGCAGATAATACTCCACAGTTTGCTCTTTATTTCTAAAGTTTCTTTATTTCTAAAGTTTTTGCAGCTGTTACAAAATGGCCGATTTCTGAAGTGTTGAACAAAATGCAAATAATGGTCAGGTGCACCAAAACTGCCAGGGGGATTCCATGAACCAGGGAAGAATGGGGAAAAAATTCTAATGGAAGGAATGTCCCAAAGATCGGTTTCACTAGTCTTCGTATTCCAAGCACTGGTGTATTTCAAGGCTTGTTTTGAAAGTCTGTAGCTTCATGAGTACCATGGCAGGATAGATGTCTGTAACAATTTATTTAAATTTTAATTTGCAAGTGGGGATCTTAGGCATATGAATGTGTTGCTTATTTTCCAGTCCATGTATTGCAGGCAAGTCTTATCCGTGTCTCTATTTTTCTCTTTTTTTCCCCACAAGCTTTTTTCACCATTCAAGAAGATCATTATCGGTGGTTTTATTAGGTGGTTGGGGTGGAATGTCTACAGTAAATTGCACTTTCCAAACAATTAATGCTACTTAGGTGCATGCTTTCTGTATGTAAGAAATCTAAATAGTTTTGATAACTGGAAAAAATCAGCTCCCTATAAATAGGAATGTGCCACCCTAAATTTAATGTTTGTGAAAAACTGGGAAAGTCAATCGATACTTTAAATGTCTGATATAATAGGTTTAAAATTAAGGCACTGTTTTCACTTGAAGCATGGCTGAATCTGTGGAACTTGAGCTTAAAAAAGACAGTGAGGACACTTTCTTTTTTTCCTAAGGTTACCGAAATGATATTAGTGCTTAATCCATACAAGACCAAATAACTAGCTGGATTACTTCCACAAAATGATGCTTGGAAAACTGAGAAAAATACACAAGTGGGGGTCAGTGCTGTGAGAAGCAAGTTGCATGCTACCTATGGAAGAGTTTTCAACCCTCAGATGAACCATATTTTCAAGTACAGTAATGGTCACTTTGTCATGTTTTAATGCCAAGGTGAAGATTTTGCATGGCAGTCCTACTCTGTACGGTCAAGGCTTTTAAATTCCAAAACCTTACAAAGCATAAAAAAGCCAGGCTGTAGATGTTGGGATGGCTGCTGACGGGCGTTGCACAAATCACCACTTTCTTCACTATGTGATTAGGGTGGTTCTGAATTAACGTGGCTTAAATGAAACGATTTCCAAAGAAGAGTATTGAACCAGGAAGAAAGTCCTAGTGCTAGATACTTCATTAAAAAAATCTGGACTGAAAATATTAAGTGTGACATGCCTTTTTATTTGACAGCAAATTCTCCCTCTTAACCACTGGCTAATCTCTCTATGCACAAAAAAGCTGTGTAAGAGTGGATACTCTTGTGAGGAGAAATGAACTAGAAGGTTTGGATTCTTTAAAGGAGTTTAGGCTCAAATTTTAAAAGACTGAAGATAACATTAACTCTTCATAAATTTTGTTCCTTTGCCAGATTTTCTCTCTGGATTAAAGCCCTCTGTTACTGTAAAATTACTGTTGATTGTTCATTCTGTATAGCAACGCCATGCATCTTTTTGAAAGAGTAGTTTTGAGGACTAGGGTTTGCTGAACTGGAGTCAAGTCTTTCTAATATAACTGGAAGAATCTGACTGATGGGGCTAACTTGTTTTTTCTTCTTCCTTGTTTCCTCAGA
Source organism: Nipponia nippon (assembly GCF_047370975.1). Lineage (NCBI taxonomy): Eukaryota > Metazoa > Chordata > Aves > Pelecaniformes > Threskiornithidae > Nipponia > Nipponia nippon. Next base: position 108,933,535 of record NW_028262336.1, read on the forward strand.
ATGACTACCTTTTGTGTGATGAAACTTTTGTGTCAAGCAACCAGAAATGAGAATAGATATGCAGAAAGATTCTTTGGTACTCTTCTGACACAAACGCCACAAAAGAGGGCCTTTCCTCCATTCTGGATGGTGGTACCTGACCCTAGAAAGTCAACTGTGTTTGGACTTACTCAACCATTTTGTACAGCTGAAAAATCTCAAACACAACCAAAAAAGAAAGCAGCATTTGGAAGCGTTGGGCGAAGAATCCCCTATCGGATTTTGCACTTAATCAACCAGGATGGAGAGAGCTTAGGAAATATGCACCGAGCAGAGGCACTCAAACTTATGGATCAGCATGACCTGAAACTAGTTCTCCTTCAAGAGAATGCAGAACCTCCTGTATACAGACTGATGAGTGGGCAGCAGATTCATGAAGAACAGCTTAAACGTGCAGAGAAGAAAAAAGCAAGTCCAAAACCGGGTATGTACATTGTTGACACTACAACACCGAGCACTTTGCAAAATGCTGCGTTAAAATTGGTTTCAGGAGATGAAATCCTCTTACTTGCATTTGTGTAAATCCAAAGCAATGTCACTGCAGTCCACGCTATTAAGGATTTGCAGTGGTGAAAATAAAATTTCGGATTAGTCTAGTCTTCCACAGAGAAGCCTTCTATTGCCTTCTCAGGATTTACTATTTTGGCATCTGCTAGCTTTTTTTTTTTTTTTAATCTATTTTTATTTAAGTGAATATAACTAGACTCTGGTTCCATGAGACTCACTGAATTTCTGTTCTTTTACTAAGGCGTGAAGTAACAGGCAGTTTTTACAAAAAGAGCACCAGAAACACCAATATAATTTTGTCACCAGTAGTCATTCCTAGCTTGCTGCTAGGAAGACGAAGTCTGGAGCCCTTTCTTGTACAACGAGAAGGAGAACAACTTTTTCAATATTGAACACTTTTCAGTGCTTTTTTCTTAAGTCAGCCTGCTCCGGCAGTTTAACAAACTGAGTTTGGCAAAGAGGTGTTGGAAAAGGTATCTGACCTTGTGTCCTCTTTTCTTACCCTCAGGCTAATGAAGGTATGTGTGCTTTGGGTAGAGTTCTGATTTTACAGAAGAGCACTATTGTGGTAGTGAGTTTTTCTGTTCAAGAAACTACAAAGATTATTCAAATGCTAACTACTTTAGAGAATCTTTAAGGAGAAAGAGACCATAGATTGTTCAAATATATTACAGGACATCATACTTCCAGTTGAACATTGCACTTCACCATTCAAGAAAATGGGCTTGAGATGAAGAGATGACTAACTTCAAAGTTTTACATTCAACTATACTGTGTATCAATGCTTACCGGTTTATCTTTGTTAGACTTGCATTGTGGGTGGTATGAACAAAATTTTAATTAAAATAAAAATACTTTAAGCCTTCTGACCCTGAAGAGACTTCCCCGTCTGTCTCAAACATGCACTCTGTCTCCCAATGTGGCAGTGAGTGTGAGATACCAAGTAGCCACCTCCTAAGGTGAGAGTGGTGCATCCTGAGACAGTGCAATTGGGATGCTCGGTGTATGGGAAAGCAGCACGGGGAAAGGGAGTTAAGCAGACAAAGCACCACAGGCTGTTGACAAAGAGCAACTAACGCAGGTTTGTCAGATCTTAAGCCAACACAGTTTTAGTTCTGTTTTAAACAGGGGTGGTTCAGAAGGAGTTATCCTTTTCTTCAGCTATTGCCAAGAACGACTTAGAGACCAAGACTAAACAGATAGCACAGTGGATTGAAAAGAAATACCATGTTAAAGTTACCATCCGGCAAGCAAAAGACAGCAATACAGACATGGTAAGTGGGCTCCTGAAAACTGGACCAATCAATTTCATGAAGCAGGTGTACTTGTATTAACTTCCACTGTTCAGTACTACCATTTTTACTTAATATATCATGCACCGATAAAATAAGCAAAGGTCTAGGTCCCACGAACATAATGGTTGCCCCACCTCAAGCTGCATCTGTTCAAACATTGCAGTTCTAGAAAAATAGTCCCATGGAGACAATTCAAATACCATGCTTTCTTAAGAATGCCGTTATAATGCTGGCTTTAACAGCAGAGTCTAAGCAGTTCCTACTCCTTTGCAGCATCACCTTATTAACTGGGCTGGTGAAATTTTCCTGTCTATCCTTTAAGCCAGCCCACTCACTGAAAAGTTTAACACTAAGGTTTAAAAAAAACTCTGCTGTATTTTAGCTGGATTATTTCAATAACCTAACCGCTCTTCTGAAGATCCATTTGTGCAACTTGTGGCCAAAGTTAGTCTTCCACTGCTGTGTGGAAAACTACTGGAATGATGTTCCGAGACCGGCAAAGTAAACATCTCTAAAGATGTTAGCGAGCTGGCGGCAACTTACTGGTATAATTGTAGGGCCTTGAGACTTGTCTTCACTGTCATTTGCACAAATGGCTTTTTTTATAAAGATTCCATGTAGATTTTTTTTTTTCTTTTAATGTGTATAGTGCATTAGGTTTCCTTGATGAGTCTCTCTACTAAATTGCTGGAAAAAAATGTGGTAGCACTTCATCTAAAAGGAACAAAACTTTTTATAGGAAGTTGAATTCACAGGGAGGAGGTAGCAAGAGGAAGAACTGGATATGCAAGGGAGCAGAACATTTCATGACACAGTCCAGATTTAAAAGCTTAATTATGAGTTTAAGAGTTCAGCTTGTTATATGAATGCACTGTATCACTCAGTGCAATACTACCACTTTCTGCTAACCTTAGAACAATACTGCCCCTTAAGAGGAGAACCCCAAAATAATATGCCCAAATCTAGTGGAAGAGGAGGGTGGGGAGGAGTCAGACACAGTTGTAATCACTTTCACAGACACCTTTAAACCTAAGGAATTCAACCTAAGTGTTAGGAAATGGCTTAATCCCTCTGGTGACTTTCCTCAACCTGCTTATGAGTAAAGAACAAATGATTAGGAAAGGACAAACTGAACTGCTCAAACCAGGACTAGCAACTAGCTTGTTACAGCTAATAGATAAACCACAAACAGGAGACAGTGTCATTACAAAACAGCCCGAAATATTTTTCTACCTATGTTTGTACATTTAGTCCCTATTTTGCTGCTTCTTTTCAGCTCGTGCTTTTTGAGCAGATTTTGGAGACTGTCTCTGAGAAAGCCACTTATCTTTCCAAGCCAAAAGTTACTAGAGAAGGAGTGAGCACCTGTATTTTGAGACACATGTCTGACAAAGAGTTGAAAGCATACCAGAAGATGGAAAACCAGAAAAACAGTACAGTAAGGAAAGATGAAAATGAAGAGCTGAAGCCAAGTGAGTTGCATCAGTGACTTTATGAAGACGTGTAAACAGTATTAATCTCTTATTAAAAAAAAAAAAAAAGAATATAAACTTAATAAAGTTATTGTTGAGCTTTACAGTGCTCATTCCATGAAGAAAGTTGTCTCAGTTAACCTTTACTGCAAAGTCAGAATTTCAACAGTTGGTATTTCATTTTCCATGGGCTTATCCATTGCCTTGCTTTCTGTCACAACCACATCCTTTCCTGGCTGTGTTTTAGGAGGAATGTAGCCGCTCAGACGAGAGGCTAAGCTCCTCTTAGGACGAGAACGCTTTGCCTGGCAGAAATAAATCCAGAATTAGCAATTTAACGTATCTGTGGAGCAAAGACTGCTACAGGGGGGTGGGGGTGGGGCGGGGAGGAAGAAGAAATTAATTACTAGGCTAGCACTGCTTTATTTAAAGGACCTTCAGAAATTAAGACTCTCCCAAATGAAGTAGATAGCTGGCCTGTTTTCCTGCTCGAAGTCACATTCTAAAACACATCATATTTACCCTCCTCTAAAGTGACAGGGTATGGTTTAGAGGACTTTTTCAAAAGCGTAACTTACTTTCAAGTTCAGCTTTCTCTTTTCAGGATCATGTACAACTGTGTGCCTTGCTAGGCTCTGCTACAGTTACAAAGAGCAGGGGGGAAAAAAAAGTATTAGGTTTATCATTTCAGATTATGTGATTCAAATTAGGACAGTGTAAAAATACATACCTTCATTGCAAACACTCTTCCACAGCCTGGGTAATCACAAGAGAATGGTTTTTTCTCCTCATGGAAAGAGAGGATATGACTTTGAAGGTTAAATACAGTTGTATAAGTTCTCCCACATCCTTCTCTCGGGCATCGGCAGACTTCCCTCTCCACAGCATGCGTTTTTTGATGCTGCTTGAGGTAATCTTTCCGTTTAAAAGTTTTGTAACACTCATTGCAAACTATTGGCTCTGAGTGGGAGAGAGACAGGAAGAGTATAAATTAACAGCTTCTTACAAGGAGCTCAGAATCAAACCCTGGTAGTCCTCTAGAACAATGCTAAAATCCACATGAAATGCAAGGAACTCAGAGACTGGAAGAGAATAATGCAGTATGAATTATCCAGATCCAAAATCCTACATTATACAGTTTCTCATTAACTGGATCACAAAGCAAAGTTAGTATACTGAGCAGCATTTTCATCAGTTAAAGGTCCGGCCAGAGCGACAACCATTTTACCAATAAAGTGTTAGTAAACAAGTTTGTATTGACACAATGACAAGTTGATGAAAGGAGTTCAGCAAGGACTCCTCTTCAAATCAGCAGTTTGTTTCCTGTTTGCATCAAAAGTTAAATTCTATTTACTAAAGCATTTGGAGTTTACCTGTATGACTTTCTTTGTTATGTTTCAGAAGCTCTGTCCAAGTTTTTGCAGTATATGAGCAGTCTTCTTTCTTGCATGCATAGCCTGTTAGACAAGGCAAACGTTTGCAATCACAAAGGTCCTGGCAAACACAGTCCAGTTTTACAAGGGGGAACTCCACTTTCAGCATTTGAAAATTAAAGGCTGGTATTCCTCCTCTCCTCCCATGCTACACAGTATGGGACAAGAGGCAACGAACACAAATTAGAACATGAGAAAATCCTAACAGATTTAAGGAAGAAAACTTATATCACTGACGCAAGGCGTCCAGAGAAGCTGTGGAATCCCCTCCCCTGGAAACACTGAGAACAACTGGACGCAGCCCTCGGCATCCTGGTCTAACTGACCCCGCCTTGAGCAGGGAGCTGGGCCAGATGACCTCCAGAGGTCCTTTCCAGCCTGAAGGATTTTATGAAACTCTGTCTCTCCTTGCTTCAGTAAAACTACTTCCTCACCAGCCATACACTTTCACTCAAATAGATGAAAATAACTGTAATAATATATATTATTTCTATGTAAATATTTGTACTACACATTAAAAACGTAAGATCTTGACCATACAGTAATATTCCTGAGTCTAAAGAGACTCTACCATTCTATCAAGCAGACGGGATGGTTTTTAAACAAACCACAGGAAGTCAGCACTATTTAAGTCCCAGGACGGGGAAGGTCAAACAACTATGAACAAGTCCTTGTCTTAAGAAAGGAACGCAGTACGAATTGCCGATTTTGAATACTCTTCCTAGTCCCTTGGGTTGTTTTTTTTTTTTCCTAGCACTGGAAAGCGGGTTAGCTGTCAACAGTACTGAAAGAATGGATAGGAGTATAGCAGGATTAGCTCAAACATACATGACCACCAACTTTAAAAATGCAAGCCTACATGGTTTTTCCAAGGCTCCATAGGAAATCTGTGGCAGAACTGGCAACTGATCCTAACCTCTGGAGGTCTAGGCTAGTGCCTGAACCATTAGCCCATCTCCAGAAGGTGGATTATTGACAGGGAAGCACATTAGGAGAAGAAATGACAGAAGGAATCCTGAGCCCTGTTCAGCCTGCCACAGGTACACTGTAACTGAACACTGCAATGCCTTGCAATTGTATCCCGTTTGACTATTCAAAACGGGTGTTCTTGTTTTGTCTCCAGATCACTAGGCCCAGAATACTTTCATATCTGTCATACACCCCTGCATACTCTCTGCACTGGAAGAAGTCCTTTTTCCTTTGCTAAAACACAACTGAGGCAAGAAGAAAAATTGTATTACCTTCATGTATCTTCTCGTGCCGCTTTAGTCGACTTGGAGTAGCAAAGTACTTTCCACATCCTTCGTTATTACATCTAGGTATAAAGTACACTGGTTTAATTTCTTTCACTGCATCCGCATATTTTTTCTTCAAGTGAAGAACAATTAAAGTGGACAAAATAATCCAAGTTTCCCCTTGCTTAGAGATCTGTTCTGTGTCCCCCCACCCCTTGTAAAAGTAAATTCCGTAATATGTTTCTCATAGAGGACTCTGATCCCCTCGAGAGTTAAAACTATAGTATGATTTCCACGTATATAGCAGGTTAAGCTTCAGCTAAAAGAATCAAGCCTTATATCCTCCCTACACAGCAGGCTCTTCAAACATAAAAGAGAGAGAGAGAGAGAGAAAGTGGAGGGTTTAAGTGCTTGTACAGATCTAGCAGTCAGAGCAGTAGCAGAGCACTGACAACATTTTTGTGCCTGTCACCCAGCCATACCAGTGCACTTCACTTAAGTGGAACATTCCTGTAAAGTGTGTCCCACCTGTCAGAAATAGAAGACCAAACTTCGCTTTCATCAGATCTATACTGATGTGTCACGTAAATAATGGAGTTGCAACGCGCAGCTTCTCAGACTGGTGTCCAAGCCTCTCACCTTTTTTAAGCTACTACTCACTTCAGTGTTAGCCAAGCCACTGCTTTTTACCGGAAAACAGAGGTAGCTGCATTTTTCATTACCGCGCAAGCTCTTATGCTTGTATTTCGGACTGTGTGAACAAAAAACTGGGTTTTTTTGTTTATTTTTCCTGTGAACCTGTAATAAATCCTAAGAAAATGTCTAGAATGCTAAAGTTACAGAGCACCAAGACTGTTTCTCTAAACAGACTACTGAGCAAAGGACTAGTACAAGAAAGGTACTTGCAGCCACGACTACAAATTCAAGCCAGTTTTTTTTAAATGCCACATCAATGAAAAGGTTGAGAAAAAGGCACTGTTTTCATCCACAGTGTTTAAATGGAATTGTTAAAGTTCATTATTAAAATTATCCACCTACTTGAAGGGAGGTTCATTGGTGTGGTGACATTGATGAACTTTAAGTTGTTGATGTTTCCTGAAAGACTTGTTACAGCCTTCAAAGTCGCACTATTTAGGAAATTAAGTTATCATTAGAAACCAAATAATGACAGCCGAGTCTACATGTGTTTGCTGAAATCCCAGTCACAGTACCTGAACTCATACAAGTACCACATAATAACAAGTTTAAGTATTTCACTAGATGCACAAAAAAGAGCTTATTTAGCCTCCACTTTACAGTATCAAAGGTAATTACTCACCACATATTGCTTTTGCTGATTTTCATGCTTGCGCTCGATGTGCTTCTTTAAATTTGATTTTGTTCCAAATTTCTGATTGCATCCATCAGCTGTGCACCTGCAAACGAACTGCATTTTTTAATATCACTCTCAAACAGCAATTTGTTTCCTAGGCAGATACAGAAATCATTGGACAAAAGGAATACATGAAGAATAACTGAAACTCACAACCCAAATACAAAAATTTGCTTTAGACACAAAAAGCCAGAGGCTACGTTACAATCAAAAGCCACAGGAAAACATATCAGAAGAGATTTTTAATAAAACACATAGGAATTCCTAGCTCCTAATCCATGACATGCATCTATCAAAGCGTGAGTAACAGAAGATAACTGCCCTTCCTTCTTTTAATTCCGTATTCTAGGAGAGATCTGTCCATTCCTTTAAGTATCGGTTATGGATCACTGCCAGATAGGAGGGCTTAGGCTAAGGAGACTCCCCCCCCATCTCACCCTGCGCGCACATTGTTCTGGCAGCACCCACGGTACCAAATCACGCTCGGTACCACCCACGCATCAGTTTTAACCCCCCTTCGGTTCCGTAAGGACAAGCGTAATCCATTTTAAGAGGTGAAAAGCGCGGCCTTACTCGAACGGCTTTTCCCCAGTGTGCGTAAGAAGGTGTCGAGCGCGGTGGAAGTCTCTGGTGAAACCTTTACCGCAGCCTTCGTAATCGCAGACGTACGGCCTCTGCGAGGGAGAGGGAGACCGGGAGAGGGGGTGGCTCAGAGATGACAAACCTCACCTCGGGGGCTCGGCTGTTCCCAGCGGGCCGCCCGCCGCAGGCGGCCCCGGCGGCGGCGCGTCAGGCGCGGCCCCCGCCGCACCCGGGGCATCCCAGGCAGGCTGCCCCCACCCCCGCGGGGGCGACGCCGCCGGGGCCCAGCCCGCCACCCGCCTGCCGGGCCCAGGCCGCCACCCGCCTGCCGGGCCCCGCCACGCCGCCCCTCGCCTCCGTGACACAGAACCTCCCTCCCCCGCCCGCGGGGAGGCCCGAGCGGGGACCCCGCGTCGCCGCTCCGTCAGGCCGTCGCCGCGCTGCCGGCGGCCCAGCAGCGGCCGGCCCGCCTCACCTCGCCCGTGTGCCGGCAGAGGTGGGCGTCCAGCCTCCAGGCCTTGTTGAAGGCGGCGTCGCAGTCGGGGAAGGAGCAGATGAAAGGGCGGGCGGGGAGCGCCCTCCCGCTCCCGCCGCCGCCGCCGCCGCTCCCGCCGCCGCCACCGGGCGAGGGCGCGCGCGCCGCCCCCCCGCCCTCCGCCGCGCTCCCCGCCGCCATGCGGGAGGGCACGTGACCCGCCAGCCCCCTCCCGCCCCCCGTCCCCGCGCCGGCCGTAGCGGGCGGGGCGCCGAACGGGCGCATGCGCGGCCCGGCGGGCGCGGGGGCGGGGGCGGCGGCGGCGGCGGCGGCAGCGGCAGCAGCAGCAGCTGGCGGCCTGCTGCTGCCTGCTGCTGCCTGCCCCTGCCTGCCCCGCCGCGGCCCGGCTGCCGTGCCTCAGCGCGAGGGTGAGGGGCTGTGAGCGGCGCACGGGGCCACGACCTCCTCACCCGGCAGCTGGGTCCCGAAAGCGGCCCGGGGCCGTGGTCCCGTCTGCGTTACCTCATGCGCCAGACGCAGACCCCCTGCTGCCGCCTGGTACGGAGCCCTCCCGCGCACCAGGGCAGGTCGGAGGACGAGGAGGTCAAAAATACCGAGTTGCGGGTTGTAGGGACTCAGGGGCTCTGCTGCCTCCCCGTCGTGGTGTAACCCCAGCCGGCAGCCGAGCCCCGCACAGCCGCCCGCTCACCCCCGCGGTGGGATGCGGGAGCATCGGAAGGTAAAAGTGACAAAACTCGTGGGGTGGGATGAAGACAGTTTAATAATTGACGCAAAATAAAACAGAATACTAGTAATAGTAGTCGTAATGATAGTAATAAAATAATAATAATACAATAATAATCTACAAATCAAGTGATACACTATGCAGTTGCTCACCACATGCCAACCGATGCCCAGCCCATCCCTGAGCAGCGATCACTGCTCCCCAGCCATCTCCCCCCAGTTTATATACTGGGCATGACGGCATATGGTATGGAATAGCCCTGGGGCCAGTCTGGGTCAGCTGTCCTGGCTGTGCCCCCTCCCAGCTTCTGGTGCACCGGGCAGAGCATGGGAAGCTGAGAAGTCCTTGAGCAGTGTAAGCACTGCTTAGCAACAACTACAACATCAGTGTGTTATCTACATTATTCTCATCCTAAATCCAAAACACAGCACTGTACCCGCTACTGGGAAGAAAATGAACGCTATCCCAGCTGAAACCAGGACCTTCCCCGAGAAGCGCTGCATGAGTTCTGCAGGTGCCAGGTCACATCCCAGGGCAAGGTCTTTCCAAGCCGTTTTGGTTTGAGTCCCTGCCCTGCCAGGGGAGAGGATGGGTCTGCATCATGCTGGTTAGACCCAGACATCAGCTTCTGCTGCACACTCCCTACCACCTGCCCCAAAATTCAGGCATTTGCAGCCCAGAGCGGGTGTCTCTGCTGCCCAGGATCCCACGGCAGAGGGGGTCTGTTACCCTGGCCTGTGGTCATGCTGTCTCCCCAGGCTGCCTGAGGTCACAGCTAGGGGAAGAGGACACGGGACTGCACTGAGCTGAGGGGCTCTAGTACCTTGCGCAGCACCTCCCTGGTACCTGACTTGCCATGCTGAGGTATCACAGAATCATTTAGGTTGGAAAGGACCTTTAAGATCATCGGGTCCAACCATTAACCTAGCGCTGCCAAGTCCACCACTAAACCATCTCCCTAAGCACCACATCCACACGTCTTTTAAATACCTCCAGGGATGGGGACTCAACCACTTCCTTCAGCAGCCTGGTCCAGTGCTTGACAGGCCTTTTGGTGGAGAAGTTTTTCCTAATATCCAACCCAAACCTCCCCTGGCGCAACTTGAGGCCGTTTTCTCTTGTCCTATCGCTTGTTACTAGGGAGAAGAGACCGACCCCCACCTGGCTACAACCTCCTTTCAGGCAGTTGTAGAGAGCAATAAGTTCTCCCCTCAGCCTCCTCTTCTGCAGACTAAACAACCCCAGCTCCCTCAGCCGCTCCTCATAAGACTTGTGCTCCAGACCCTTCACCAGCTTCGTTGCCCTCCTCTGGACACGCTCCAGCACCTCCATGTCCTTCTTGTAGTGAGGGGCCCAAAACTGAACACAGTACTCGAGGTGCGGCCTCACCAGCGCCCAGTACAGGGGCACTATCACCTCTCTGGTCCTGCTGGCCACACTATTTCTGATACAAGCCAGGATGCCATTGGCCTTCTTGGCCACCTGGGCACACTGCTGGCTCATGTTCAGGTGGCTGTCGACCAACACCCCCAGGTCCTTTTCCGCCAGGCAGCTCTCCAGCCACTCCTCCCCAGGCCTGTAGCGTTGCATGGGGTTGTTGTGACCCAAGTGCAGGACCCGGCACTTGGCCTTGTTGAACCTCACACAGTTGGCCCTGGCCCATCAATCCACCCTGTCCAGATTCCTCTGCAGGGCTTCCCTACCCTCCAGCAGATCAACACTCCCGGCCAACCTGGTGTTGTCTGCAAACTTCCTGAGGGTGCACGCGATCCCCTCATCCAGATCATTGATCATCACGTGATCACATCATCTGCCCTGCTCTGCACTGTCTGAGTTGTCACCTGAGCTTTATTTCAGGAGATATTCCCCATCTGCTGCAATTCTCCCCACAGAGTGAGTGTGAGGGACAGAGGGAGAACGCTGGAACAGGACAGTGACACGGGAACCATCCCAGGGAGAAAAAATCCCATTCCTTCTTCTCCATATGTGTCCTGAAAGCTGGGAAAGCCTAAGCAGATCATAGTGCTTGGAACAGGCTAGGGAAATGGGAGAGGAAAGATGGGGGGGAATAAGGAGCAGGAATCAAGCCTATGGGGGCCTGACGGGAGAAGGGACACATGAAGTGAGATGGCAGGAGCACCGGAGCATGGGGTACCTAACGGCAGAGCGAGTTCATGCCGGGCCAGAGGCAGATCCCCATGGCCCTGGGGGATGTCTCTTATCTCGCTCACCTGTAGCAGGATTAAGGGGAGGGCTGAACCAATCAGTCAGACCCTCACAAAGTGATGGCAAGAAATCACCTTATTTTTGGAAGGGAAGTCACTCTGAAAAAATCTCAGCTTTTAACAAATACTAACCAAAACAGTTAGAAGAAAAAGTTGCTACTTTTTTTGTCTCAGAATTGCAATAAAAAACAAACCTGAAATTTAAAAAAAGAAGTTTTAGATCTTCCTTTTTGAGACTTTGCCTGTGAAAACATGATATCGCCTCAGGCCTTTCTAATACAGGTGAGAAAATAGCATGCAAGGGAGAAAACTTTGGGAAATGTTGCTACTGGCTACACAGAGAACAAATATTCATCACAGAAGTTTTTGCTCTATGCAATGCTAGTTGGAGATTTCAGCAGAGTCCTCTGGCAATTTTAATCCAATTTTGGAAATATGTAAATAGAGGAGGACTGAGGGATTCTCATTGTGTTGTACTGTGGGTGACTACAGAGGGAGGATTTTGAAGAGTCCTCTAGGAGAGCTGGAAAGAGCAGTGGGTTCCATTTCAGATTTGATCTTATTATTTTCCACTGTGGGAGGTGGAAGGTAAACCTTCTGAGAGGTAAACATATGCAATGGAGAAGAATAAGTCTGAATGTGTACATTTCCAACACAAGGTCTGCACTTCTACTGATAATTTTGATAATCTGTAAGCTGAAAAGGAGTAAAAAAAACAGAAAACTGAGGTAGTTCATTCCCTCAAGAAAAAACTACAACACATGACTCCTTCACACACACATAAAAACCCCAGAGGGTAGTAAATCCCTCCAATTCTGATTAAAACTACTCCTTTAAGCTGGCAGGATCTACCCAGAATTAAATATCAATCCAGGAAAGACTGCACATAGTGCCGTGGATGCTCATTTCCCTCCAAGGAACTGCTGAGTGAATGGGTCACGTATCTTTGTCTGCCAAAGGCTGTTTCATTTTCCCACCCCATTGTTCTGCTGTAGGCAAAGTTGTATTTACTTCGTCTCCAAGAACAGTCATTTCTCTTTATGCAGCACCATTGCATCTGAAGATCTTATGTTTATGAACATTACACAGAAATTATTTCAATGTGTATTAAAATGCAGATAAATATGTTTTAAATGTACTTACAGAGTAGCTGTGGAATTGCAGGAATGATTCCCCCGCATGAGAAAGTTTGCAAACTGAAAGATAATTTTTTTCCTGTAGATTTATTGCAAGCTAAATATTGGCTATTTGAGGCACCATATCTAAGATCGCTTGGCCTGGTCCAGTGGAGGTGGGATGCAGAGTGACTGTGACTTAAGAATGGCACTAATTATCTGTTTTTAGCTGGTTCCTACAAGTTTTGAGACCACAACTGCAATTGCAGTGTCAACAATCCCGCAACAAGTCCAGACACATGTCTTAAAAAAAAAAAAAAAGGCTTTCGGCTTTCCAGAGTAAGTGGAGAAATGGTGTTGAGTAGCACCATAAAGTTGGCAATAGTTGTCAGGAAACTTCCTGCAGTTTGTGGAGAAGTTCCTCGGTTATGCATTGCGTGGTGAACTGTCATGTAAGGTAGGATGGAAGTGGAATAAAGAAAAGAAGTAATTCTAGCATTTCTTATAAAGGTGAGACTTTGAGCTTTTTATTAGTAGACATGTGAAAATATCGCTGTGGCAGATATATGCTGGAAACCTATGGTAATATGATCCATAATCACTCCAATGGATGACGTGATTATGAAAGCAATAGCACAGTTTTCCACCTACAGGTAAGATAATTTGTCTGTGTATGCCAGCAATATATTAGATCCTCTCTCACAGAGAAAGCAAACATAACTGAAAAAGGCTTTTTCCCCTTTCAGCAAGAGATACCTCAAAGCATGAAAACAACAAAGGTTTTTTGGTAGTTGTTCATTTTTACACAGTTGAAAAGGGAATAGACTATCTATCTACCCGTCTATGATGGGTAATTAGAAGGAAGAATACTGTATAGTAAGTGGTCAGTAAAGGTCACGCTTCAGGAGCCTGGCATGAGGAAATTATCTACAGCCCAACTTAAATTCTAGTCCCTGAAATTTCTTAAAAACTGTGGAATTAAGTACTTTTGTCTGTCCAAAATGCAGCAGTGAAAATAACATTTGTTTGGGTAAACAGCTTTGGGAAGAGTGAAGAAACTTATTATATGTTATGTTAACCTGAACTCTAAACTGAAGTTATGTTCAATTTTACAAATAAAAAACATATTATTTGATTAAAATGCAATACAAGGCATCCAAATTGCTCAGTACCTTTTTAAATAGTAAATTTTAAATCGTTCTAACTGAATTATGCATTTGTGTACTGCAGAGATGTACCACTAAGGGGGAAAAAAGCACGCTACATACATGATGGAAAATGCGTATTTCCCTAACACGATCCTTAAAATGACACATTGCATTTGTTTGCCAAGTAGTCACCCCTTATTCCCACCAAGAAGGCGTCTCCCTCACACTGTTCTGCGTGCCAGGGACAGAGTTATTACTCGATGCCAGACTTGAGTTGTAGCGCACAGAACAGCCCAGGTTGGAAGGGACCTCCAAAGGTCATCTGGTCCAACCGGTTGTGGAAAACGGAGCCTAGATGAGATTATCTACCGGCTTGTCCAGTCGCGTTTTGACAAAAGTCGAAGCAGAGGAGGGGATAGAAAAGGCTGTTCCTCCTAAGCGTTTGCATCCCTTGGGATTGCTATAAACAGAAAGAAAAGAAGACCAAAATGTGAAAAGCAATCAAGAGAAAGGCCCGGAAAGCTGGCTGCTTTCCTTGTTAGGATGAATGTGGATGAGAAGAGCAGGGGGTGGGAGAAAGGCCATGGTGGTTGTTCACATCAAGGAGGATCAGCCCAGCCACACTGTCTGCTGTATGGCTGCTCTAATCTTCCCTGCCATTTTCCCCAGCTCCAGCCTACTTGAAAGGTTATGCGGACCCCAACCCCCCAGCTCTCTTTTTCCTCGTCACAACAACGATGGCTTTATTCTCTCCTTCATCAGAGCATGAGCTCTTCCTCTTTTCGTCAATCTCAAGCTTGTCCCACGTCTAAGGGAGAGCAGATGAAACACGTGTGAATTATGCAAACTGAACGCCAGAGGTAAACTGCAGTTAGGATAATGTTTCCTTGATCTCTCTGTTTACAGAATTATAGCTGGCTTGTAATGGTGCCAGTGTCCTCAGGAGCCCTTTCTAGGGATTTCTGGGAACCACAAAAACATGTTAGGAAGAGGACAGAGTTAATCAGTTGGGCTTTCCTGCTGCTATATTCAGCCTAGCAAGCCGCCTCTGACAGATGTTTCTGCTTTTAGGCCACAAGGAACTTTACTGACTGGCTTTCCCTGTGTTGAAGAAACATGTAAAGCTATCAAAGACTTGTTTTCCATAAGAGCATTTTCTTGTCAGGTGATGTTTTTCTCTCTCTGGCATAGCAGATTTTAATGAATCTCTCAATAGACTGATCCCCCAAGAGAAGAAATAGAGGAAATCTGCATTACCCGATTTTCTCTCCTGCCTGCGGGAGGCATGGGCTGTAAGCAATGGCGAAATTACACAACAGAGCTGTGTGGAGCAGCGCCCGGAGCCCTCTGCTCCCCATCACCCGTCCCATCAGCTATCCTCACCTGCCTGTTTTGAATAAAATTTCCTTCATGTCATACAAATCAAATTAGAGCCAGGTCCCAGGTGTTCCTTACACAGTTTGAGGCCAGTCAGTTAATATCGCTGCCTGGGTCTTGTATCTCTACCTATCTCCCATGGCTTGCCTGGCAAGAAGGGAAAGCTGACCGTGTGAGCACCCGTGTGAGCTGGCTCCCCGTGAGCTCTCTCTGGACGGAATGGGGGAAAGGAAGGCTTGGGCGCAGCCCCTCCGCGGGTTGTGGGGTGATGGAGGACCCCTCTCCTGGAAAACACCTCCTCCCCTCGTTCCTGCCGCTGACTCGCTATGTTCGCCCTGAAGGCTTTACCTACTGGACCATTCAGCTCACCCAGCTGTTAGAGAGGGTTAGAGAGGATCAGACAAGATCGGGTTAAAACAAAATGGCCCCGATTCTCCATTTCACCATTGTAGTCCGCTGAAGTGAGCAAAGTTACTCCACAGTCCCCCGGCACAACGCCAGGAAGGAGCTGCCTGCCCAAAGGATGTTGATGGGATTATTGGTCCTCCCTGGCTCACGGCACAGCCAATTTTCAGAAGGGACATAACACCCAGCATTATGTCTGCCCTGCAAATGGTGCCTTTCCTAATCAGTCACAACTATTTGTGCTCGCAGCACTGGCCTCTCAAGGCATCACATTACATGGGTCAATAAGGACGGCAGTTATCTAGCTGACCAAAATTGCAGGTGCAAAATTATGCCTGCAGCTATCTGGGGCCATAAAAACAAGGCATCTTCTGAAGGCGGGTTGCAACAGAAGCTGCCGCACAGTAGCTGTACGAGTCCTTCCTCTCCTGGCCGAGCCCCGCGGGGCGCTTCTCCGGCACGTAGTCTGTTCACTTGGAAGAAGGAGAAATGCAATTTCACCCATCCTCTCCTGACAGCAGTGGCTAGGAGGGATGGTTATTTTAGTGGACCATAACATTATTGTAATAATTGCTGCTTCATCAGACAGAATTATTAGTCTGTCAGTAATGCGTTAGACAGCAACACTTGTCTCAAATGCCTGTTAATTATCTAAATAAGCAAATTTGCTTCCTTTCTCACCGTGGTCACTAGTCTCTTGTATCATTTGTGCAGCTGAAGCTGTGATCTTGCAAATACCCCTGCAAGTAGTTGTTATTACAAGGGTTGTCTCGTCAAAGCGCAGAGGCTGCCGATGCGAAGAAGAGAAGCCGGACTAGTTCCCCAGGGCCTGATTCAAATCCTTTTGAAATCAGTAGAGAGATGCTCCCAGTCTTTCGTGGTTTTGGATTATATCCTCAGATAGTAACTTTTTCCAGGCAGGAATTTTGCTTCAAACGTCTCTCAAATACACTTGAGAGATCTGGCAGCTGATAAAATACTTAGCCATAAGCCAATACAGCCAGTGGAGACCCTGAATATATTGTATTTTTTTTCAACTTACCGTTTTTCTCCTGGGGAAAGCAACAATCTGATAGGCTTTCTTGTCCAGAGTCAGACCTGCAGTAGCTTTTTAGTTACTCGGAGACATCCAAAACCTGAAAATGTGGCTTTCAGCGTAAGAGTTTGAGGCTGCAGACTTCCACGGGGCTTCAGCGCCTGCCCTCTGCCCGCTGCACAGCCAGGGTTTGCCCTCCCGTCCACCTCCCCTGCGCTCCCCCTGTGCCTTTCCATGTACCAACATCCCCTCCTTTAAACACCAGTGCTCACAGAGCCACGGACCCTGCTCCAGTGGGCAGGGCTGCCTGCCTGCTCCACCTCACGCAAGCCAAAATCCCAGGAGAGTGTGTCCCCTGCCATTGTAGGCCAAACAATGGGATGGCTTGCCTGCAAACCCCCTGTTCCCTGCTGCCCCCATCGCCCCAGACCTTCCCCCGGGCTGCTGTGCATGGGCTGTGGCAGCGAGCTCCCCGTCCCTGAAGAAGAGCATCTTCAGAAAGTAAATTTGTGCCTCGAAGCTGCAGCCCCCAAGAAGATGCGGCACAGAAGCAGGTCTCATGAGGCACACGTGGGACAGCATGGCAGCTGCTGGCATGGGTGCAGCGTCCCTTGGGCAGGGGCCAGGTGACCTTGGGGTGGCTGGTGGTGCACAAGTAGCCCAGAAAGCATCATCCCACCAATTTGAGTCGTCTCAGGGGTGTTCTGGGAGCCAGCCCCTCTTTGCCTCCCACCTAATGAAGGACAAAGAAAAGGAAATTCCTTGCTCTCCATCAGCCTGCACCCGAGTTAAACACCTGGCAGCCACGCAAATTCCTCCCTTTTTGGTTCAAATCTGCACAGAGGCTGGAGTGCAATGGCTGCTGGAGGAGTCTGAGATAAGGAAAACCCAACACTTGTGCCCGAGGGGACCGTTTCACACAAATCTCAAACCATGAGGTTTCTCACAACAGTGTTCATTTTATTCAGGGATGTTAGAAAGAACATAATGAAAATCATCATCAAAACCCAGGTTGATTTTTCCACCTAAAAAGGAGATTTACCTTCCCGGCTGTGGCTGGTGACCCCACAAGTGCAGAGCTATAGGGCTGCTGCTCATTTGGGACTGTAAAAAGGAAAACGTGTACGTTTAGTGAAAGCAGATAGAGCCATCTAGTGACAAGAGAAATGCATTCTTCATTTTATGCTGTGAAAGATCTTCATGAGCCCCCAAAATCCTGTGCTGGCCACCAGGACAGGTGGGCCCACAAGGCATGGGCAGCCCCTCTTGAGGGGTGCGCATGGCTGAGCCTCATGAAGTTCACACTGCCGCAGCTTCACATGGTCCTCAGCAAAGCTTTTGGGAGCAGGGACGGCAGCGCCAAGCAAAAAGGCTGCTTGGCTCATCGACAAGGTTTGGGTTTGGGAAGAGCCTGTGGGGCCTTGCGGGCAGCGTTGGGGGGCAGGCACAGGCAGAGCTTGGCCCCAGCCACACAGCAGGTGGATGGGGTGGACTGGGCTCTCGTGTTTCTTGGGAGACAGAGTTCCCCCAAGCTGTTTTTGAGCTGCTTTAGCCAAAGGAGGTAAAATTCAGGACAGGAGAGATGCTTCTTAGAAAAGAAAAAAATCAAAATACTTTGTTTCAAAATATGCATGAATTTTATTTTAAATAAATAATTAAAGGGTTCTAGAAATGATGTCCTCTTCAAATAAGGAAATATTTGAGTGTGGCATTCCCTCTGACCAAAACAAAACTCTTTCATAATTTTTTATCACTAGCATATTAAAAAATTTTGATTTCTTGGCAGGGGAGACATTATTTTTTCTTCTCCCTTTTCCTTCTTTCTTTGTCTAGCACATTCCTCTTCTCCTCTGAAGAATTCACACCGCTCAGCTTGTTATCAGCCTAGCTAATTACATTACTGCACTTCCCAGCAAATTAAGATCCAAAGCCTGCCGTTTTACAGTAAACTCCCCAAAGAAAGGGATAATGAGGTTACTTAGCAGGTTTTGTTCCTCAGGTAATTTCCATACACTTCTTAGTTCATAAAGCGGGAGATAAGGTAGCTGCCATAGCTTTTATGTTAGCCTTCCCAAGCATCGTCCAGGTCTCCTAGCACTTCTGGGAAGGAAGGGATTCTCCTGCTGGAGGCCCAGAGGTGAGACCATTTGCCCCAGGGTAGAGAGAGACCAAAGCCAGCTCTGGCCCTACCTGTGCTGCAAGCAAAGCTGAGACACAGACCATTCGGGTGCCTTAGGCTGTATCCACACTGCTCAGGGATGGACCCCCAGGGCAAAACGGTTGTGTCCCCACTACAGAGCCGTCAAGCCCAGGTCTTCTCCTTACCCCATGAGGTTTCCCCGTGGGCAAAAGACAGGTTTGTTACCTTGTGCCAGGAGCAGAAACCACTTCAAAGCAGCTGAAATGGATACGGGCTGCATGGTAGCCCATCGGAGTGGTGCTTTCATAGCACAAGGGTGAAGGTACCTGTGGGAGTGTGGGATGAGGCTGTCTGAAGATATGGGGCTGGGACCACCACCTCAGGTCTGCAGCGAGCAGGCTGATTGCTGCCAGCATCACCCTAGCTCGGCATAAGCAGGGACAGACTAAACCGTACCGAGCTGTGCTGGGAGCGGGAAGGACTTGAACCTCAGTTTTGTGGAGAAATCCCAGCTGCAAAGTTTGGTTTGACTCAGAATGGAAACAAACCCAACACTGTCTGCACCACAAAACACCCCAAAGCAAAACAATCTGTTTGGGGTCAACCTACATGTTTGGATTAGCCTCTGCCTTCTGCTTTTCTTTTGAAAATAAAGGCCAAAATTTTCCTTTTGTTATTCCCACAGAAGGGTTTTCTTTCTATCAGATGACATAGTTCTTTGAGACTTTTTCTACTTAGTGATTTGCTCATACTTGCAGCCCCAGACAGGAACTCAGGGCTAGCATCCTGGTTGTTTCGCACATCCCTAATTAAGCCAAGGTGAAATCAGTGGATGTAATGAGCTACCAGAGTGAATGGCATGGAAGGAGAACAAGGACAATGCAGTCATCAAAGGAACAAAAATGCTTTTGCGTAGGCTTATAATTTAAAACAGGGATTCTCTGCAACTATTACCTGATTATGGTCGATCTCTACCACACTTAGCTTTGTTCATTTTGTTACGCATTCCTCTTCCCAGATCCTCTAGGCTCCCTTTGGCCATTTGCGGGCGAAAAATTCACCTGCATTTTGTGCCTATTCATAAATCTGCATACTAAAATCTGGGGCAAGAGGCTGTGCTACATGCTCCTCCAGCACTTGGCACAGTAGGGTTTCCAGTCTTTCACTGGGCTGTTATAAATACAGTGCAAGTGCCTTAATGACGCATGGTTCTCCCTTACCCTCTCATCTGAAGGTGTTACGCCAGTCACGGTTAATTGAGCATGAACCTGGGAGCGACAAGTTAGTTCACTCAAGTAGCTTTAACCACTTTAGAGTCGGGTCCAAAGCCTGTAGCTGGCTCACAGTGCTGGCTGTGACACATAGCCAGGGTCAACCTTTAGTTTAAAGGCCTAATTCTGAATGTATTTAAACAGAAGGCTCTCTGTGAAGACCTAGTCCACCAGACCCTCCAAGTGCTGGAAGCCGGACAAACATACGCTGTGCTTTCTGCAAAGGACTCCAAGCAAAACCACATTCTGTTTAATTTGAAAAGTTTCCATCTCTCCAGCACAGTAAAGAGAAAAAATGAAGCCCTTCCTCAACTCTGCATCAAGCTAACAAAACCAAATGTTTTTCACAATTCTACCTCATATCTATTAAGAAATCCACGACTACAACTGACTTGGATGATAAGTCATCAACCAGATTTACTCGTCGGGCTCTCTGGCTCTCTCCTCTCTGCTCCATCTTCCCTGCCCACCTGCAAGCTGTTGCTCTGCCCCGCAGGGGTGTTGTGCCAACTCTCTTAAATACACACTGTCTGCCTCAGAGGACGCTGCTTTTCCCTGCTGTAATTTTGGAGGGGTATAGGGTTGAGTCATTCAACTCAGGCTCTGAGGAGAAGTCTTCTTTCCTCATTAAGAAAACTAACTCTCTTTATAGCTCTTAATTGTAATTAGTGCATCTGGACCACATCCTTTCTCTCTTGCATCTCTCCTGTTGGCCATGCTGCCCCTCAGTCCTGCCTACTGCCGTTGCTTGTGCCGTCCGAAAACACACATCTCTGTGCCACTTGGGTGCCCATCAGAATGGACCAACGCTCTCTGCAGCTCCCATGTAAAGTGTCAAACCCTCGTCAAGCCACGTGCTGCCCAGGAGTGGCAGGGAGGGATGGCATCCGGACAGGGATGTTAGCGTGGGGAGCTGCGATCGGCTTGGGGATGGTTTGCAGGCAGAAGGAGAGATTGCATCAATTAGCTAATGATATCCAGCAGGGTCAGTTGAATCATTAAGCATTCATTTAGAGGCACATTCACATATTTGCCATACTCTGAAAGCGCCGTGCCGCTGTACATGTTCACAGAGATGTGTTGCAACTGTTCGCAATCGCCCTTGTAAAACGGCCTGTCAGTTGAGTTCATTTATTCCTTTTCTGCATTTCGGTACGCTGGCTGGCCAGCAGCTTGCAGCTCTGCCTCGCACTTGAAACAGTCCTGCTAAATAGACACCCAGTCCCTAATTAGAGGGACGAAAGAGCAAGGTTTCGGAGCCCAGCACAAACTCTTATATTCAAAAATTCTCGTAGCAGAGTCGTCTGTTTTCAAGGAAGAAAATGATGATTAATTGATTCCTGGGATCTGACTCGCTGACCGTCCCACTGAGCCCAGCAAAGCTGTACCAGTACAAGCCAGTTTAAGCAGAAGAAACTCTATAGGCTCTAACAATGGACTCTAAACATATACCCCCTCCCCCATGCAACTTCTGAAGCTTGTAGGTGGTTTCACTGAAGTTTTATGACAACAACTAGGGAAAACAACTTTGGGAACTAACATTGCCCAGCAAGACACAGCCTGCAGCATGTTTTTTATGGCCAAGAACTCGCAGCGTTCCTGGCTCCATTTCCTCACCGCTCGCAGCAGTCCCCCTTTATGGCAGGGCTGTGCCCCCCCGACGCGCAGGGCAGCATCGTGGGCTCAGATGTGGCGAAGCAAATGACTGGGGCAGTGGAGAGCTGGGATTTGAAAACCTACTTGAATTAAAACAAGGATAATATGGGCTAGTAACAACTGCTAGCTTGCTCTTGCAGCCAGCACCATTGAGGCACATTCCCATTGCCTGGGCAAGGCACCAGTGACTGTGAGTTGTTGGTGGGAAGGGCTCCGTCAGTGTGGGGCTGGGACCATGGACAAACACATGGACAAAAACCAGGCCCTTACAGCTTCCAGTGCTTGAGCTAACGTGCTCAGGAGCAGCTTGATCATCTCTGCCCAGCACTGCCCTGTGCGGTCCTGTCCTTGGGGCCATTGCAAAAGTCACAATCTGCAGATACATGAAAAGCTGCTGTCACTGCTATCACTAATGTCAGGTTTCCTGGGACTGTAGCCAGGGATTTTTTCCTTATCAGCAGGTACTTTATAATGTAATGCTCCTGCTCACATCAGAAGAAAGGAATTACAGAAATACATTCTCAAAGAAAGGGATTCGTTCCTAAAAAGTCAGTGAGATTGGTACAGGACCTAAGGGCAGGATCTGGCCTGCAAAGCATGCCGTGAGAGCGATTGGTAATGAAAATGAAGCATTTTGGAGGATGACGTAAGACCTTATGGTTCTGGGAATAGTGCAAGAACCTCGGAAACCAGAAACACGCATCAGAGCATATTTTCTCCCAACGTGGCTGAACATTAACTAAGCCTACGTTAGCAGCAGTGCTGTGTCACAGGAAGGAGGAGGTCTGACGCTCATTGCAATGGGTCTTCCCCTTCTTCCAGGCTTCACTGCTGTGTCATTTCAGCTTGACGTGGCAGGTAGGCTGCAAACCTCTGCTCTTGCCCTCAATAGTTGGGGTGGTTGGGTAAATCCCAGGCCAGCTGAAATCTGGGCAGAGCACACCTGAGCTCTCCTGAGAGCAGAGATTGCTGTAGCTGAGCTCACCTTCCCCCAAGCAGGGATTTCTGTGAGTCATAACATCTTTTTGACTCCAGCCTTTACTAAACTTGTCCGTTCCCCAGTTATTTTAGCCCAGATTTTTCTAGCAAGTGAAGTTTGGCTTTTGCAGACATGCTGTCTATCCCATGAGGTTTTTAGCTTGCTCATTCGTGGGCAAAGAAAGTACCATTTGTTGTATGAGCATACGAGACAAGCGTCAGCTTGTAGTTTAATTATTAATTATTTACCAGAGAAAGAAAACTTCCCCATCTGGGAACATTTTCTTTTCTTTGTAGACAGGGTGATTCTCATGACATGAGAATGTGGGAGTGATGCTGGTATCCCCGATGGTTAGACAAAGATGCATTCATTGATACAAAATCATTAGAAATCACTTGTCCATGCAGGGAACCCAGTCACAACCCTTTTTGTGCTGTTCCTGTGCAGAATTACAGACTGCAGGAAGACAGCCTGGCAGCTACAACCACCCTGATGGCACTGCCCAAGTAATAGTAGTTCAGCCCTTTGGTATAACAAGCTTGACTCAATCTGGACATTTGAAAATTATCCATCTACTCCCAACTTGAGTCTGCCCTGCCTGAGTTTTAAGTTCATAGATAACTTGGTAAAAGCATGAGCCAGTCGTGATGAAACCCTCCTTAGCTCTGTTACACTGCAAAAACCCAGGCCAGCTGGAAATATTTGTGTCTGAGCACAAAGGGAGCTGCACAAGATCGTTGCTGATCTCATGCTCCTCATCTTTTCCCTTTCTTCTGTATGCATCAAGACAGGAGGACTTTGTCCTTGGTCAGTGTGAGTTTTGATCTCTTGGACGACTGTGGGAGGACGGTGGGTGCAGCTGGGATGAGCTGCATTTCTCTGCAGGCATCTCAGTGCACAGCAGCTTTTTGCACAATGTTTTTGGCATAAGAACTCTTGGGAAATGGCTTTGCTTCTGTCACAGGAGCATGGAGGGACCACAGTTGGTGGCTTCGGCCAGATCTTCCACTGCTGTAAATAGTCACAAGCTCATTTCACCACCTGAGATACATATTTCCTCCTGTACACTCACCTTAAACCTCTTCTCATACTGCAGGAGCTCACATCAGAGAATATAACCAGCCAGCCCCGGGCAGAAGCGACACGTAACCAAGCATCCTCTGGCTGCTGTTAGGATAACATAGCAATTTGCCATCTTCCTTCTCTTCTCTCGCCTGTAATTATGCTTCAGTCACTGGTCATCTGTTCTCTTCAGACCTATAATCCAGCAACCTTTCCAGTCCTGTCACCTACAAGTGCTTATTTGTTTGCACAGTTAGGAAGACTTAAACTTCTTTTTCTGCTATTTTGGGAAGACACAAACTGCAAGCAATTTAGCTGGCAATGTAACACTGATAACATGCCTCACTTGGAAAAAAATCCATAGGTGCTTTAAGTGTTAAGCATATGGGCATGACAGTAAACATGCTCTGAAAGACTCAGGGACCGCTAAATGAAAGCAGAGCTGCAGAGGGGGGAAGGCAGCAAGGCAGCTGTGACGGTGCAGGCAGAGAATCCCCTTCATGTTGTACATTTAGCAATGTCCATCTCCAACATATTTAACAAGATATAAAGTTGTAGTGTCCTGTATGGTCACTAAATTGTCTTCTGTAAGCGACTATGCGTATTTGACTTTGGCACCTTTCTAGCAGTGTGGAGAGTGTTTGTAAGGAACCATAAAAAGTCATTACATATGCAGAACAATTGAACCTCCTCAGCATCTGGTAGGAAACACATCTGTCTTCTGTCCCTTTCTTTCCTAAATGTCTCCCTGAATCAACTTTTATGGGAGGGTCGTAAATATCCCTTTCTATTCGAATCCAGGAGTTAACAATACCCCCTGTGACCATAAACACAAGATGTTTCATTGAGGAAAGAGGTGCACTCAAGTAAGCAGAGATCTTTGTGACAGTTGCTGCCAGTATGGTCCCCATGCACCGCTAATCACATTAGTGGGAGAGCACGGAGGTGGCCGGCAGACAGCAAAAGAAAGAGGGAGAGAAAAGCAAGACTAATCTTGTTAAAAGGGAAGCAAAGATAGACGCTACTTTTACACAGCAGCTTGTAACGTCCCCATTTTCCCAGGGCTGGAATCACCTGGATGCTCTCCCAGAGGCGCTGCTCTCGTAGAAGCAAACAGTCCCGCATCTTGCTTGTTTTTACTGAGGGCTGGTTTTCCTTATGGCTCTTTGCCTGCCATGTTCTCTTGGTTTCTGCACAGGCAACCTTGAATCCTTCCTGACGGAGAGGTTTACTTGCCTCCAGATGACTTTAAAAGCAGTGGGAATGTTTTTAATCCCCTGCATGTGATCCTTTTCCAACAGAGGAAGACCCACAATTTTTAACAGATGAAACAAGCGCCTAATCTAAAATACCCCTGTGTTTAATCATTCTCCCCCAGAGAGGCAATGTCAGATGCTTGAAGGCGCCTCCTCCCTGAATGAAGTCTTACGCTCTCCAGCTGTGCGAGGATGATGCACAGATCCCAGCCATGCAGCCGTGGCACGCTTTTCTTACTCGGGGAGTCCAAAGCACCCCCCAAGCTGGGAGCTAAGGATTACCCAAGCAATCTCTACGTGGCCTCTGACAGTCCCCATGGTAGGATTTCATCCTCTAGTCAGGGTGCAGAGCCTTGCCATGCTGTGAGTCACGATGCAGAGGTGTTTCCCAAGGGCTAAGGTCCCCTCTGCCCACTCCCTTCTCCCACATTTGGTGGAGATGGGGCAAGGGAAGGGGGTGCAGGAGGAGAGGTGCTCCTGACCAGACGCTCACTGAAGCGTAGGCACCAACGTGTGCACCAGCCCACACACACAGTGCTGTGCGCAGGATGCTGCTGTGCAATGCTGAGGCTCTCCAGCCAGCTGAGAGCCCGGGGCAGGCAGTACCCAAACCAGGGAGCTTCCAGTTCAACCAGGCAAGACGTGTTTGGGGAAAAACTTTTCCCTTTGGGGGAATCAAAGCCTGGAGAGGCAGCACCGTGTGCTCAGGGTGAACCTCCAAGCCAGCACTGGAGAGGTGACACAGCCTTTCCAAGCACTTCTCCAGCACCTTGAGAGCAAGACCATCCCTCCTCCCACCACCCATCGCTGTGAACCTCCCAGAGCTGTTTTAGTGGGCCCCCTCCCACAGGGTTTAATGTTGGAAGGGAAAGCAGCGCCTTGTTATCTGAAAGAAGCCTTAACTCAGTTTTCTATCCATGGCTGTTTAATCAGTGTCATACTACAGTGCTGAGGATGGAAAAACAAAGCACTTGCGTCAGTAGATGGGGTGTCTGCCGCTGCACGCACTGGTGCCTCGCCAATTAATCATAGAATCATAGAATCGTTTAGGTTAGAAAAGACCTTTAAGATCATCAAGTCCAACTGTTAACCTAGCGCTGCCAAGTCCACCACTAAACCATCTCCCTAAGCACCACATCCACACGTCTTTTAAATACCTCCAGGGATGGGGACTCAACCACTTCCTTCAGCAGCCTGGTCCAGTGCCTGACTACCCTTTCGGTGAAGAAGTTTTTCCTAATATCCAACCCAAACCTCCCCTGGCACAACTTGAGACCATTTCCTCTCGACCTATCGCTTGTTACTTGGGAGAAGAGACCAACCCCCACCTCGCTACAACCTCCTTTCAGGTAGTTGCAGAGAGCAATAAGGCTTCCCCTCGGCCTCCTTTTCTCCAGACTAAACAACCCCAGCTCCCTCAGCCGCTCCTCATAAGACTTGTGCTCCAGACCCTTCACCAGCTTCATTGCCCTTCTCTGGACACACTCTGGCACCTCGATGTCCTTCTTGTAGTGAGGGGCCCAAAACTGAACACAGTACTCGAGGTGCGGCCTCACCAGTGCCCAGTACAGGGGCACTATCACCTCTCTGGTCCTGCTGGCCACACTATTTCTGATGCAAGCCAGGATGCCATTGGCCTTCTTGGCCACCTGAGCACACTGCTGGCTCATGTTCAGGTGGCTGTCAACCAACACCCCCAGGTCCTTTTCCGCCAGGCAGCTCTCCAGCCACTCTTCCCCAAGCCTGTAGCGTTGCATGGGGTTGTTGTGACCCAAGTGTAGGACCAGCACTTGGCCTTGTTCAGTCTCATACAGCTGGCCTCGGCCCATCGATCCAGCCTGTCCAGATCACTCTGCACAGCCTTTCTACCCTCCAGCAGATCAATACTCCTGCCCAACTTGGTGTTGTCTACAAACTTCCTGAGGGTGCAACTCGATCCCCTCATCCAGATCATTGACAAAGATATTAAACAAATGGGGCAGGGGCGGGAGGACCCAATGGACAGGCAGGAGAAATCCCTGATGGAAAATCTCATTTCTTATTGCATTGGGTGGTGGGATGGGGGAGAAAATGAAGAAGCAGCTGGAAATCTGGCAGCAAGGACAGTGGTGATGGCTTTATAACTGAGTCCGTGCCCCAACCAGACAGGGAGGGGATCAGCCACCTGTTGCCTTGATATTCCATCAAGTTCTTAAATACAAAATGTGAAAAACAGACTCTATTGGCATTAAACCAATGATTTCAGCATGGCGATTTCATTATGGTGGTGGCTAAATGAGCTGGGAAGTGGCTGTTGTCAGTCTCCAAGGGCACTTGTGCTCCCCTTGCCGTCAGGGCTGGGGCTTTCCGGGAGAGCCACCAGTGCCAGGCAGGAGGCTAGCTCCTGGGGAGCGATGGACTGGCTGCAGGAAGGGGAGACGCTATGATGAAAAGCTCTAAGGAAGCTTGAAATGATGTTTGGGAAGGGTTGTTGGGCCAAGCAGACCATCCTGGGGAGCAGACCCTGCACAAGGCAGAGACCCCTGCAATGAAGACTAGCCCAGGTAGACCTAATATTTCTGAGCACCAGAGAGCAGAGCCGCTTGACAGCTGGCTGACCAAGAGGGGAACCTGAAATTCATGTGTTGCTCTCCCAGGTGATGGATGTTTTGTTTCCCAGTCCCAGGAGTTGATTGGTGAAACCAGGACCCTCCCACCCTGCTGCTCCGCTCTTCTTTCTGCCCCCTTCTCTCCCTGCAGGGACAACCCTGTGCCCCAAACTGAGTGTCATTAGGGGTACCTTCCCTGGCTCCTGCAGCCTCTCCCACCTGAAATGATATTGGCATTGACCATTTAATCACAGATGGTTCTAGTGGCTGTTGGGGGAGGGCCTGGGACCCACCCAGGGCAGGGAGCTGCGAGCTGCCAGGGGAAGGAAAGGCGGCAAAGGGGATAAAGGGGAGGGAGCTACAGACACCAGGGAACAGGGCAAAGGGGGGCCTGAAAGGAGGAGAAAGAAAAGCTCAAAACAGCAGAAGAGAAAGACTGTTTTCTCACCAATGATGCCTCTGATGAGAAGGTAACAGATGAAGGAATGAGGACTTTGGGTACTGCAGAAAGTCAGCATTTACGCCTGGGCTGGTTATGCCTGTCTAAGCCCTTTGCAGGCTGTAGGGGATATCCCCGGTGCTGCATTTCACCTCCAAAGGCAATAGGCAGCCCGAGTCCTTGCCACGCTCACCTCTTCTGTAGGTGCACAGTCTGCATTACTTTTATTAACGTTATTATTATTACTAGTTGTGTTAGTAGTACTGCTATTATTATTATTTCCTGATTTTCCCAGGAATCTGGACCTTTGTCTCATACAGGCAAAAAAATAATCTGTGGTTTCTCTTAGACAGAAAACACCTTGCTTTTTCTCTTGAGGATGCCTATGTGGCCCTCAGATACAATTTGTTCATCTCCTGGGCTAAGCCAACATATTGATCCCTCCCCTGGGCTCTGACCCCTCCACGCCTTCTCTGTTTACAGAGTTATCTTTAGCATTCCTGCCTCCTCACCACTGCTTAGGGGCAGCAAACAGTTCAGATAAAATTGATCCGGTGGATACAAGGAAAGATGTCATGAAGAAACCCAGGGCACGAGGCCATTCGCAGACTCTCTGCCATCACGTAAGCCGGCTGAGCGTCAATTCGGCATTAACTGGCTCCCGAGGCAGGTTCTCATAATGAACAACGCTGAGCGGCTCCGAGCATCACTCACTAAATGCAAACTGGGGTGTTACAATTATCATCATCATTGCTTTTGTGCAATGAATTGGACAAACCCTAATTCCACCTTCCTCCTTAGATGCACTCACAGAGTCTGAAGGCCAGACAAATGATGCAGACCACCCAGCCTGGCCTGTGCGGCACAGCCAGAGCCTCTTAGCCTTAGTTTCAGCTTCAGTCCCATGGTTTTGTGCAAGTGCACGAGTGTCTGAAAGTGGAACAGGAGCCTTCTCAGTGTTTGTCAAGACCTCCGTCAGGGCTGCCTCCAGCCTTGCAAAGGCTGCTCAGAACATCTGCCCTCTTCTGGGGTGACATGCTGTATCCTCTCATTTTTTTAACTGTAGATCAAAAAGTTATATTAAAGTAAAAAGTTATATTAAAGTAACTGCTTGCAGGCCCAGTCCCTGTTCCTTTTTCCCCGGTCCTGCAGACCATATTCAGAGGATTACGAATCCACACAAGTCATATGAGAAACTCTTCATTTCTCTTGGGGAAATTACTTCACCCTTGGGCTACAACGACAGGCTCCTACCCAGGTGCCCTGCTTGGCCTCCTGAAATGTCTTTTTGTTTTTTTCTGCAGAGTGGCCTAAATTCAGCCAGAGGGGTGAGACCATGGTGCATGACTTCCCTCTGCAAAGGAAGAGGAACGTTTAACCTTCAGATGTCGCTGTGTTCAGCATGGTGGTGCCCGATTCCTGGCATTGCTCCTTTGCCACCTTCCCCAAGGTGTGTGGGACCGTAACTCCAACCATGCTGTGCTCAGAGGAGGCAGCGGGGAGCATGGGAGGGGAAAGGACCCACAGTGCACCCCACAGATCACAAGCAACATCCTCAATCCCCTTGCAAACAGCTCAATCTGCCAGAACAGTATAAACCTGTAAACTGGCAAACACTAAGTGCAAACAAAAAAAACCCCAAACCCCAAAACTCATGTTTCGGCCACTCTAGGTGACAGTAGCTTCAAGCATCATTAAGTGAGGACTCCATTTCCAGCAGCTGTGGACAACTATTTACCCTCCAGGTCTTAATCAGCCCAGGCACTCAAGCAGCACGCAGCTGCAGCAGGTAGGCTGGCAGGGCTGACGGTGAAGCTGCTGACCAGGACGAGGTCTGCTGGAGCAACTCAAGGGCTGTTTGCTTGATGGTTGCTCTGGGCAAGCTCATCCAACTGACTTTCTCGTCTGAAAAGAATTAAATAAATAAAAAAAAGTTGGATGCATAGGAGTATTTCCTTCATCCTAGTTCTATGTGGTTTATATGTGCCTCTTTTTATGTACAGTAATGACTTTATTTTCTATAGTGGTCTGTATCAGAGGAAACCTGTTTTCTAAGGTGTTGCCCTGGGTGGGAAAGTCTGTGAAAGGCAGCTGTGACTTCTCCTAAGGAAAGGCCAGAGCAGCTTAAAAAGTGGCTTGGTGGGGCCAAGTTGATTTGATGTACCCCACAGCAACCTCCAGCTTTTGAATATTTTTGGAGTCCTGATAATGAAAACAGGAGCACCATTACTGGGGGGAGTGGGGAGCGGTAAGGGTGATGCTCTGGCTGAAATGGGGACCCATCCAGACCAGTATGAATGGAGATATAAGTGATTGGGTGTTATTTAATCAACATACCAAACTAAAATATATCGGCTCAAAAGCTTCATGGTCCCTAATAAAGTGATGTCCCTCAGTGTACATCACTTAGAGGATTTTGCTTGTCCATGACCTTGCAGATGAGCATGTCAAATGCAGCCCGAAACAGGCTGCCGCTTCTGACCTGAGCAGCTGATGCTCCCACAGTCACCAGAACAGGGAAGAGTCAGGCAGTTCTGCAATACAATTCTCTTGACTAATTAAAAAAAAGGAGGAAAAAAAAAAGAAAACCTATGACCAACACAGGCACTGGGGTGCCAGAGGGAACAACAGCTGTGTTGGTGTTCCTTATGCTATCTCTAGCCTTCAATCTACACTTTTCTCACGGGTTCATGCTTTTCTAGCTTATTTGGCATTTCTGGTTGTATCTGTACACACACTTCCATCAAAATAACAGTTTCTTCCTTGTATTTGCAATCGGAGCTAATAAAAATCCTGTTTACACAGCTTGGTTCCTGAGCAGCTTCTCAACGTAAGTGTTTTCAGACTTGACTCCTATTTTTCAGCTATCTTACTTTTAAACACTTAACTGCATCTACCATGTATTGTGAGGAGAAGGCATCTGCCACATTGTCCAGCTTCAATAAGTCTCCATTTTATCCTGCCTCACTAGGCAGATCAATACACTCTGAGTGTCACAAAATATACACCAAGTGTCCCACAATACAACCCAAGTGTCCCATTCCAGTCTGAAACACTGCTGGTCTTTTGGCTTGAATGGCTTTGCAAGGTTTGGGGCTAATATGAAAACTAATTGAGAAGGGCTGGGTGCTTCTTTGAGGCAACTGTATTTACCCCTATGCTGCTGTAACCTGTTCCAGGGTAACGACATGTGTCTGCACGGTCCGCTCCATGTGGACGGGGTTTTTCTGGGCTCTGCTTAAGTCTCCAGAAGTCTGACATTGCAGATGTTTGCTGAATTTACTGCTGAGTTGTTTCAGTTACTGTATTGGAAGATAATAGCTTTATGTTTAGAGTCCTTATAGCCAAGACTGGTGAGAGCTAGGGCAGTTTGGCTGGGACAAAGCTAGTGGTGGGCTGGACACCGTGAGACAGCAGAGATGCCATGCTGTATCCCAGCACAGAAAATGAACGGGCTTGACTCTGCATCTGTTGAGGTCAATAGGAGAGATCAGGCTACAGTAAAGGTGTTTATCCTAGGCCCGTCAGCACAATTGCCTTGCAGTAAAAAGGCTTCACCCTGTATTGCTGCAACCCAGGAAACTTTTGGGAACTAATTTCCAGGGCTGCGGGATAGGACCCAGGTTCCTGCAGTGGTAGAGCCTCTGCTTGCAGCCAGGAGGTGGGTGTGCAGGAGGGACGGAGCAAACCACAAAGCTGTTGGCTGTATTGTGTTCAACCGGGAGACTCGGCATGCACGAAAGAGCAGAGCTCACATAACTTACCAC
Source organism: Nipponia nippon (assembly GCF_047370975.1). Taxonomy (NCBI): domain Eukaryota; kingdom Metazoa; phylum Chordata; class Aves; order Pelecaniformes; family Threskiornithidae; genus Nipponia; species Nipponia nippon. The sequence goes on from NW_028262336.1 coordinate 108,965,154, forward strand.
TGCAGTCTTCAAATGAAGTGTATCTGTGTTATCCCTGTGGGTTTGATTCACTCACTACATTACCCCAGAGTGATGCTGGTGTTACACAGCGAAAGCAATACTGCAGTGAAAAGGAGCAGTGAATTGGGCAGGCTGTGCTTATTTTCTTCTTTGCATGATACATGATGAGCTGCTTTTGGAGTTGCTACAAAAATGCATTTGAGAGGAAGAAAAAGGAAGGATCAATACATTTCAAGAGACTGTTCCACACTGAATCATATGGCACTTCCCAAATTGTCCGTGGCATGTTAGCTGGTGAATGGTTTAGGCCGTGATCTTCCTGCAGTCTTACAGTAGCCAAAATTTAAAGTTTAATTCACAATGTCTCATTTATTGCTCTCTTTGAGCCAATATTTACCAGTGTTTATTAGTTGTCTGAAAACAAATGAATTGCATGAAAGACATGTTGCCTTTCAGAGCCTCATGTGCCTTGGGCAAGTGACTAATCTCTTTTATGATCCCCCAATGGATCAAGCACCTGACACAGCAGACAGGGAACAAAGCCATTGCATTTCAGAGGCAAAACTCACCATGGACCCAGCTCCTTGGGCTGCCATGTGCCTTCACTTCCCAGAGAAGCTCTTTGATGCTCTGTGAAAGACACTTGGACCGTGTAAGGAGGTCCCATTTCTGCAGTATCTAGAAGTAAGAGCTTGATTTCAAACTTAAGTGTTTGGGCTGACATGTACTTAACTAGCCGGGAAAGATTTGAAAAACCTGAGCATATCACTTCCAGCACTCAAGTAAAAATGAGAAAAACTAGAATAAGAAAAATACGAGAAGAGTAAAGAGATATTTGAAGTGTTTTGAATCACAAGCAAAGCCAGGATGAGGAAAAAGGAATCTTTTCTATCTTTTCAGCTCCAGTTAACTCAGTGATCTGTGTGGGTCTTTATATGGCGTGCAAATGAGACTGTAACAGTCCTCAGTCCAGGAAAGGAGTGTTGTTCTCTCCAGCACCTCCCGTGCAGCGTAGTCCTTTCTCTGCATTGCCCCTGGTTGTCATCTATACCTACCAGGGAAAAGCCATCAGCCATGGAACTGTTCATGGTGACTAAGGCATGGATATGTGGAAGGATGCAGGATCTGAAACATCAGCCGCATGGAGACCTACCCCTACAATCCCTGTAGATGGTGAAAGCAGCATCTGATTTACCTTGTGTCCATGTGATGAGCCTGAAACCAGTGGCCTCACTGAAGTGCCCCATTCTCTCTGTGTTGCCGATGGGCTGCCAAAGTAGCTCAGATGAGCTGAGGTGCCCATGCTGTAATGCTCAATGTCGGTCCTTGGTACTGTGGTCTGCTTTGCCTTGTTCTCCTCTCATACCTTGTGCATGCAGCGATTGCCGCTGGAGAGTGATGCCTGTGCAAGCCCTTCTGGTGCCACGTCTTCCCAGGGTGACAGCCTGCCTTTATCATCCTTCCAGCTAATGCAATATATATATTTGAATGAAAAGACTTTTTCCTTCCCTCCTCCTGCCTCCCACCCCGGTCACCCATGGTTCTTCCCTGTGAGTCTGGGGATTATCCTTGACCTGAAGCTGAGGGTGTCTCCTGTGAAAATCACACAGTGTACGACATCCTTTTCATGCTTTGGGGCAGGCTTTGACTGTTACCCACCTTGTGTCAAAGCTCCCTTTCCCATGTTGCGGGTTGGTTTTACACTGGGGATGTCCCAGCTGTCAGGACAAAAGGTGGGTTCCCAGCACACTCCGATTTGCTCTCGAAGGAACCCAGGCGTGCAAGCAGGGAGGGAAGTCACGCTGCACGTTGGTGGCTGTGCCTGCAATGCGACTTGCTCAGCCCCACATGCAGCGCATGGCCTGAGCTTGTGCCACCAGATGAACACTCCTCTGCTCTGCGGGGCACGCAGGGCTGGAGGGAGGGCTTTCCCTACAGCTCCCGTGGACAGACAGACTGCCATGTGCCTGGGAATAGGTACACAGATGCTGCTAAATGCCTAGCGTATCATCTGAGCTGGATTTTTAAATGGTACGGGAAGGCACTGTGTTTGATTCCAGGGTGTCTAATGGATCTCCGTGGAGGGAAATCAATGCCATTAGTACAGGAGCACTGGTCTGTTTTTTCACTGCCTCTCAGCACCGATCAATCACTGCAGGCTGCCACCGTCTCATTCACTGTCCAGATGGCAATATCCAGCGCCTACATTTTTTAAGCTCTTGTATAAAAGAGAGAAAGCAGGCTCTTTCTAGCTGTAAACAGCATATCTATATCTGCTTGGTAGCAAGCTTACACAAATAGCCTGGTGTTCCATCATCTAGCTCCCTCTCTTACGAAGCATCTTCCTAGACTGTCTTCAGAGGATCACCCAAGCACTACTTTATTCCTTCTCTCACACAGGAAAATTAATAAACACAGTCCTGTGTTTAGAAGGGCTTTTATGCCTCTGCTTTCATTCATATTGGTGCTTTTCTCTTTAAAGCAGCAGATCTGAGAATGATGCAGACTGTTAGACGGATACATCATATTTTGGAAGGAGGGGGATGTTAAATGTTAAGTTTCTTATTTTTCACCTTAGTTACTCCTAAAGACTCAAACCCCTCAATTGTGTTTTTGCCTCATTTTGGTACCAACCATAAGTTTTTAGGCAAGGATGACTTTGGAAGCTTGAAAACTCAGTCGTAAACAGTGAGATTGGACAAATCTATGCATACCAAGTACAATTCTTCACCTGCTGAAAACCCAGGAAAGCTTTTCCCAGTTTCAGAAAGCTACATAATAAAAATGTAACCACACTTGTTCACTGCTACAGATCAACAGATGAGTTTACGTATTGTCCTTGTGATGTTTCTGAAACATCCTCTGATAGCCATTGTCTTTAAATGACATTACTTGTACAAAACTAAGAAAATAATCAAAACCAGTAATATTTCTGATACTTTCTGTCTTTACCCTAATGTGATAAAAAATAGCTGGCATTTCTGTAGTCATCAAAGTGCTTTACTGGGCTTAAATTATTCTGTGTTAACATTCACAATCCACAACTACCAAACTTCCATTTATTAGAAAAGAAGAAATCTTTCTTTTTCAAAAATCAGTGAAAAAGATTCCTTTCCTTTCCATTATAGAGGTGGGTCCTATTCTTTTTTAAGTTGAAAGCTTGTGGTACACATTTTAAGGTTTTTGCAGTTATGCTGCAAGTTAACACCAATGTTGCACAGTTTCCATATATTCTTCTGAACGCTGTCTACATCCTTGTGGACAACAAGCTTAAAACTTTGCCAGTTGCTGTTATGAAGGATTTCTTGCATGAAGACGTCATCTTCCATTGCTTTTATACTTGTGGTTATTAATAGAAATTTATAATCAATGATATTTATGTGTCATTTTGCCAGCTGCTGTTCAGACACATAATAAGAGACGTGCCCTGTCCACATGCATTAGATAACCAAGACTACTCAGTAAATATAATTCTCCTAAAGACTATGCAAACAGTTCATGTTCCACGTTGCACTTCCCTAGTTCTTCATTCTCCTTTTCGGGATTCACTGGTTCATTTTAAGACCTTTCTAGGCTAATGTGATGGTCCCCACGTTCCCCCACCTTTCTTCACCGTTGACTATTGTGATGAACTGAGTCGTTGCATCAAAGCAAATCCCAGTCTGATAAGAAGCGATAACATGCTGAGCAGGTTTTGTATAGGTTGCTTGATTCAGCTGATATAGCCTTAAATTATGATTGGCTTGTTTTCCCTGGCACGGTCATTTGGGCATAATGTCTCTTTGGTGCTCTGTCAACTTAACAGGCCTGAATAGTCAGAAGGCAGTGGCAATAAAGATGGACAGCGATCTCTCTTAGTACCACATTCAAACTTCCTTGAAAAGGCACCAACGTGTTGAAAATAAGCCTATATCTAGTGGAATGTTATATCTATTGCACAGAAGTATATCCATTGGAAAAGCACCAAGTCAGAGCTTTCCAGCTGAGATAACCTTTCAGCAGAGCAAGAGATGCCACATGACCTTTATGCAATCTCACTGTGCTGCTTCTAAAACATCCTTTGTTGACAGATTTAGATATGTGAACCAGAGTAAGTCCTTGCTAAAATGCTCCAGCCCTGAGGGGGTCCCAGGTAAGCTTGAGCTACAACCTGCAAGCCTTTACAAGTAATCAGCCTGTGCTGAGAGCCAGCTGGATCACCTGCAGATGTTAGCTGTGGTGTCAGACACTTGCCCAAAGGGAACTGGATTGAAGTTACTCAGCTTTCATCAGATAGCAAAAATTATCCCTCTCTATTGATCCCAGTTGCTTTGAACCATGAGTGTCCAAGTGAGAAATGGCTCTGGATTCCAGCTCCAGCTCCGTCTGACCTACCTAGCTCAGCCACTCCATTTAATAGGGGCAAAATCGCCGTGGTTTCTTCCTGGCATGGGATGATCAGTGCAGAAAAAAGCCTTTATCATTCTGCCCTCAGCACTCATACTCTTGGGCTCAGCTCGACTCTTAACACAGCACCACAGACCATAGCCCTTACCTGAGAACCGCCTGCATCCAGGTCTGTAACAAATGCCACATCCTCATGTCTCAATGGATCATGGTCAGAGGAGGCCTCTGAGATAACCTTGGCCAGTTCAAAACAGTCCAGATTAATACTCTTGGACCTGGAAATGGCCGTGGAGTTAGCTGAGGGCATGAATTACTAATGTAACAGCTTTGCACCTGACCACTGTCAAGGAGATGGGGATGTGTCCCCTGAGCAGGATAAGCCAGGAACAAGAGCTCAAGCCATTGGAGATGAAGTAAAATACCATTACTGGGCTGTCTTTTAGTGTGTGGTTGATGTATAACGTTCTTTACTCACGCAATGTCTGCCTAAACAACTGCAGATAGTATCAAGCCAGCTCACAGGGTGGAGTTGCTGCAGGCACTTTCTGGGAAGAGGACCATGTCTTGCCTTCATCCCCTCTGAAGTTTAAGGGCAGCTACAGCCAGCCCTCTCCAGCTAAAAGGCAGTGGAGATCTCCCGTGACAGGAAACTCAGAGCAAGGAAAATAACGTGTTCTGGGAAGATTCACTGGGTGCTCACTGTACAGGATGGCAGACTTCCCACATCTCCCTGAAAGCTGGACCTGCCCTTGAAGATCTCCCCTGAGCACTCATCTGCCAGGACATCTGCTTTTGCTCTCTGAGGAACCTGGGGCCAGCTGAACTAGTTGCAGCAGGCATGAAACCGTGGACGCTGTAATAAACTGCATTCTTATTTTAGGCAACAACTTGACTTTGATAAAGACTAAGTTTTTAAATACATTTCAAAGAAACATTGTGAGCTGGCCTGTGTATCTGGCAGCTCTGGTTGGGGTCAGAAGAGCACAGGTGTGTATGTTTGTAGGTGTTCCTGCCCCTGAGAGCAAAAGAAGCAGTAAAAGTGGACCTCCTCAGGACTAGGAAGATGAGAGACAGATCCCCAGCTGTGGTCAGCTGGGGTAGGCTAGCCACAGTCAGTAGCTTCACTTGGTCTCACTGCATGAGGAAGGTGTTCTTCCTCAGTACTGTCAACCCACGGTCCTTCCCAAGCAGCACACTGTGATGGGGCTTTCAGTTGAACCATGCCAGACCTCCGTATTGCACTCTCAGGCGGTCGGTCCCAGAACACACGTCTCAGGCACCTGGATCCCTCAGTGCAGCGCTTCAGTGAAACGGTGCAAGAGGACTGTGTTAGTCGTGTGTCAGTCAGTGTCTCACCTCCTCTCTCAGACGGTGTCGTTCACATAGCCCAGTCATCAGACGCAACTATTTGTGAGGAATGACGGTCTTCAGGTTAAAGCATGGAATGGGGACTTAAGAGATGAAAGTGTGGTTGCTGGCTCTACTCCAGATTCTTTCCAACACTTTAGGCAGGTACTTTACAGCTGTGTTTGCCAATTACTCTTTTGTGTGAATGCACGAGAGTGGTGGGTGAGCCAGACCACCTACTTTGCGGAGCTGCAAGACTCCCTGCAATCAGTGTAGGGACAAAGGTGTAATGGCATCTTTAGTAAGCAGTCTGAGGAAACTTAATTTCTTTCTCTGGATGGTGATTATTACTTGGATTAACCCCTTTCAGAGACACTTATTCCCCAAACTTTGTAGGAAACAGGTACCAACAGATGCTCTGAACTTCAGGTTAACGAGATGCCCACAGTAGATGACATGAAGCCCTGCTTAATATTCCCCCCTTGTCCACCTCAAAACCAAAATATTCTGTGGCATAATAGAGAGGCGGATTGAGAAATGGAGGAAATCAGTGGTTGGACACTTGTCAGCAAACTCAAAGTGGTTCTTCCCACAGGTGTCCAGAACAGCAGTTCTTGAACTGGGGGTTGAAGGGAGGAGAAGGCCTTCTCTAGGGGCCCCAGTGTGTATCTCAGGGACATATGTCAGGTGGTGAAAGATGGAGGTGAAAGCTTCTGGTCTTTGCCCTCTTCACTTTTCTGTATCTTCCTCCCCACACACATATATCCATGCAATTCTTTTCTCTTCAGGAGCTGTATGAAGAAGTCAATGATTCTTTGAAGCCAGTGACAACCTTTGTTGACTCATCCCTTCTCTTGCTATCAGATCAAAGTGATCAATACATTCCTCAAAAGTGGAATTTCAGGCTGAAGTTCTGGCAGACACGAATGAGACTGGAAAGCCAGTTTTAGGGGCAGGAGCGCAGGCTCCTGTGTGTGAAGCAAGAAGTGTGGGGGCAATGAGGACTCGAGCACACACAAACATGTCAGCATCTCCATACCTTCCATGGTGACACCTCCACCTCCACATGAAGGATCCATGCTCAACGTGGTTCCTCCTGGACACCAGAGTTCTGACTGCCCCAGAGCCTCAGCTCCATCTTACAGCTCTGCAACAGATGTCCACAAGCCCTGGAATCCACCAAGTCCCCAGTGTGTCACAGACAGCCCTGGCTCAGCAGACCCCAGGAGTCCAGGCTGTCTCACTGCCTGCAAGACAAGCTGGCAGCATCTCACAGTCACGTCTGACGGACATGTGCCCATGCATCATTGAAATGAGTGTGTTTTTCAGAATATTCTGACTCCTGAGGATTGGTGTTCATGCCTGGAAACCTCTGTCGCTGCAGGGCTCCCAGTCAGCCCTTGGTTTGCCCTCAGCCCTGCTTGCTGAGGATCGGGCAGCTCCCTGCACGGCTCCCTCTGCCTCCACCATCACAGCAGGCACCACTGCTTTGATGTTTTCTACAGACTGTGATTCCACCTGAGTTGCAGTAAATCCTATCATCTGTTTGGGGAGCCAGGGTCAGTTTTCTATTGAGTACTGACTTGGGAGCTGGCAGCTGACTTGTTTGTGCTGGTGGGGATACGTAGCAGGTGTCAGCACAGTGCGATCGAAGAGCTTTCACCAAAGGAAGAATTAATAATGTCTGCTTCTTTCTTTCACACTTCTGCAAGACTCAGTCAACCCTAGCATCATGATTGATGGCATGAGCAAAGCCTTGTTGGCGCCATCTCGAAGGCAGGTGCCTATTAATGAAACGAAAAGACAAGGATGAAGGTGTCTTGCAGAGCTCACAACTCCCCTATCAGTGCTGGAAACTCGAAGTGAGTGGCTTGTTCAGGGGGGTGTATTTGCTGACAAAAGTCTGTGCAAACAAGGACCTTGCGAGAACGTACAGGGAACAGCTGCTCTGTATCTGGGAAAGGTAAATGCAGTTTGCAGAGCAAACTCACTCTAATTCAGGCAAATACTGTTACAAGCAGTGTAGCTGAAAAGAAAACACGTTTACTGGGATGTTAACATGACTCGTATCAAGTGCAGGGAAATGGGTTAAATGCCTGTGTCTGTGAGCCTGCTGCCTGACGCAAATCGTTCCTGCTAAGAAAACCACTTTGTGTGAAGCCTCTTGCCTTGACAGAACATCCTCGGTACCTGGGGTGGAAAAGTGCTCGGTACATGGCAGGATTTGGCCTCCACAGGCCCGTTCCAAGCACCCGCTCAGTGCTTTTAATTGCAAAAATTGTGTTGTACTCCGGGTGCTGATTTGAGCTGCGCCCGGGGCTGCGCTGCAGAGGCTGAGGGTGCTGAGCACTTGCAGGGAATCGGCGCACTTCAGGAGGCTGACGCTGAGCATCCCCACACTGAGCATCCCCAATCACCGGCCCATCAACATTTCATCTCATGTTTCTCCCTTCCCACCTCCAGGACCACTGCCACCGCCCTCAGCACCCCAGAGGGAGAAGCTGGAGATGCCTTCAGGAGAGCAGGAAAAGCTGCAAGATCTGGGGACAGAGCCCCACCTCGTGGAAACGATCTCAGGCCCTGCTTGCCAGAGGCCTTTGTGGGGTGGCTTGTGAGCCCCAGCATGATCTTGTGCCCCGCATCATACCTGCTGTCACACCAATTAGTCTAATAAAAGGTTTATCTCAGTGTCAGCCACAGCACAGCGTCATCCCTGCAGGCACACAGCACAGGCATGGGGCGGTGCCTGGGTCTTCCTCTCCCATAGCTCAAGACAACCTGTGCAGCACATGGGAATGGTAGTAATATTTGTGTTACTATTGGGAAAAAAAAAGTTTTACTTGTTACAGCAGGTTTCTGATTTACAGACAGTCGGAGAGCTGGTTGAAGGCCAGGCCAAGCATCTTTCATTGAAGCAAAGAGCAATTAAATGGCCTTTTATGTGATCACACCAGGCAGCAATCGGAAGGCATCAGGCAGAGCAGACCGGAGGACCACGGGATTACCCACAGCGGTGTCAGCCATCACAGGAGCACTGGCTGGGGGGAGCTGCTCAGCAAGCAAGAAGGATGTGGCCCAGGAGAGGCTGCAAGTCAGCATCTCATTGAAGCTAGATATTTGCTGGGTCTCTGTATATAGAAATGGCCCTCTCCTCTTTTTCCCACCTGTACTCAGGGGAGATGGTTTCTACCCACTTCGTTCAAACATAAAGCAGGACGGTAACAACAGACTGTTCTTCTCTTCCTCCTGGAAACCCCCTGGGAAGGTCCTGTGGCACCGCTTGGCACCGAACCGAGCCAGGCAACACCAGAGCAGAAGGGTAACCAGCTTTGAAATCATTATCCAGTGGCTCCCACAGAAAGCACCACCAGCCAGGAGCTCCTGCACCTGTGCGAGGAGATGCAGGACTGAATCTGCTCCATCGGATTCATTTCATTTCTATTGACAGGTTCTTGTTCCTGTCAGGAAAACAAAGTTAACTTGTCCCCTTCCAAAGCTTCTGATTTGGGAAATGATGTCTAGGTCTGCCATACAGGTCAGAAAAGCAATATCTCATTTTTTACAAACCCTGTTATTCTGTCTGGAAAAAAATATATTTACCAACCTGTTGCAGCCAACATGTAACTGTGGCTGCTACCCTCAACAAGTGTGATCAGGGATCCTAGAGGGATTATTTAGCAGAGTCAGCGTGGTAGAAAAATCTTCTTTCCATTTGGTTGACCCCTAGAAACATCAATGATATTCTTTGATCCATTTGATATAATCAGGGATGATCACATCTCACACTGCTTGGCTGATTTGTTTTTTTTAAATTCAGATTTTTCCCTCCTGTATTTCAATACCTAAATTCCTGTAAACCACAGAGGTGGTTCAAAAAGCCCGTGATTTTGCACACCAGAGCGAAGAGCTCCGCAGAGGCTGCAGAGAGCCCCTGCTCAGCACCCAAGAGCTCTCAGCAGGGAACCCAAAGCAACAGCCAAAGTCACCAGTATATCCAACTGACATTGTTTCCATTTCTTTAGCCTGGAAGTTCCCAATGTTTTGCTCAGGAATCACCATTAGTCAGTAAAATGTGAGGATTGGTTAGATGGCAAAGCTCATCTCTAGCACCAAGCACCGGTCCAAGGCAGGAGGTGCTCAGCCAAAGCAGTTGCCTTCTGCCAGACCACAGCAGCAGCAAAACCCCTGGGCCAAGCCCAAATTACCTTGTGATAAGCAGAGCAGAGCGTAAGCTTGGCTATTTCTAAGCCTCTTGCAGTAAAAATGCAGGGGCTGAGCAGCGTGTTTATGTCTGGGATTAATGAGACTCTTGGGGACAGGCTTTGGGAGGGATTGCGGGGTTTTGGTTTTAAATATTTCATGGAAACACTGAACAAACACCATTAGCCAGCTCAGCACTTACTGATAATTAAGCTGGATAGCACCGAGCTGCTTTCAATTGATTTTTAGAGGGGAAAAAACAAGCTGGAAGTTTAATTTCTATGAGACACGTGTGTAAAGCGGAGCGATGGGGGCTAACAGTCCCAAACTGTCACGCTGAGGAGCACGAGTCCTTCAGCACACAGGGCTGCAGAGGGTGACACTCAGCCGGGGACATCCCCAGCCCTGTCCCCACTGCCCCCGTCAGCGGCAGGGACAGAAGACAGGGTGATGGTGGAGATCAGCTCCCCTGCGCGCTGGCACCCTGCTCGGGGCTGGTCTCCTTGTGCCCAGCGGAGCTGACAGCAACACCTCCTCCCCTTTGGGCTCACTCCTTGCGCAGGTGCCAGCAGTGGAGGCAGAAGTTTGGGTGCTCTTCCCATGTCCAACACAGGTCACAGGAGTTTTTCCCACTCCGGATGCCCACGGCTTGCCTGGACTCATGATCAGAGGACGCACAGGGGCTACCAGGGCCACCGTGCATGGCCACCACGGCTGGCCATCCTCTGAACATTCCTGCACCCTCCATGGGCTGGTTTTGAAGGAAACCTTCCTCTCAAGCCTCCCTGCCTGGCCTTGGCTCCTGCCTGCGGTGAGAAGTGGGTATTTTGGGTGGCTAGGGGCTGAAGTTTGCATGCCTGGTGCCTGGTGCATGGGTGACATCTACCGACCGTATTTTCTATTTCATTTTATGCTTTTACGACTCTAAATAAAACTGTGCCAATAAAGTGATACTTGAGATTGTGTGCTGTTGTAACTGCTCGTTTACCTGTCCCAGGCTAAAAGCCAATAAATTATTTTTATAACTGCATGAAGGCTGTGTGCCCCACGTCAGGGCCCTTCTCTAGGTTTTGACAAAAGGCCAAGACTTGGTTTTCAAGTGGAGCAGTGCAAAGCTGTTGGAAATCTTTAGACACGAATGGAAGTTATTCCCCTGTAATTCATTCCCCTGTAATTTATTCCCCTGAGATTTATTCCCCTGTAATTAGATTAGATTTTGGATCTGTTTCTTTATTTGAAAATTCACAACCAGTCTAGAGCAAAACTAAACATGTGAAGTAAAACCAATCAAGTTTTCTTTACAGAAAAACACTGCCACTGGTCCTAGGATCTGTTTAAAAGTGGCAAACTGATGGCCATTTCCCTAATGTTTTTTACCTTTTGAAGAGTAGAAGGTATTATTAACAAAAAGCAAATACCTAACTGCCTCAAAAACCCATAATAATAATTAATCCAACAAGTATTTGCAAAAAGAAAATACCTGGGTCCTTTTTAAAAAAGTCGTTCCAGGCTGGTGGCTTCTGGTGTGATGAAATATTATAGCTAAGCTGCAGGTAATAACTCTTGGATCCATCCTCAACAAATTGCCCTGGCTGGATACAACTCGCCAAGTGCCTGGCCGTAGGCATAGACCGGCCAGAAGGCTGTAGCTGGAGCAGTATTGCTTCATGTCTTGGTTCTTGCATGAGATGCTGAAGCTTGCTTTGCTTACTTACAAGTCCTTCACCCATGCAGCTGCAAAGAAAAAAATTGTAAATACAGTACTTAAAGGCTCAAATTCAAAGGTGAATAGAAAGTAAACAACACCTGTTCTTTCAAATATTGTGATTTTTAAGCCTTTTATTATTTTGGCACTTGGCATATAATTTGTGAGTGTTTAGGCAAGATGAGGCTGCTGTAGAGACTATTCAAGCAGTACGTTGGCATTCACACAGAATAGTACCACTCAAGCCACTGCAATATCTGCAATGCCATAAATGTTAATCCAGCTTGTCCTCTTTTCCTATGTTATCTCTCCACACCTATAGTCAGCTCCTGAAGCACAAGACTGGGACAGGAGGAGTCCTACTGGAAGACCAGCAAGAATAATGTGCCAAGCTGTGATACATGCTAAAAAGTGAGCTGAGGATGGGACAGCTGATTCAGGCTGGGGGAAGGCAGCTTCAAGATCAGCCTCAACACGGGTATAGACAGACTCCGTGATACCACCTCTTTTTCACTGTTGGTCATTCCCAAAAGATGAGCACTCATCAATTGCTCTGAATTTCTTAGCATCTCTTCCCAGGACTGTGGCTTTCCATTCAATACAGTTGAGTCCCATCTCATTGCTGCTGGTCCAGTCTCCAAGGCCCCCAGTTCTTCCTCTGCAATGCCCCTATCCTCCTATGTACTGACTGAGCATCTCCAGATACCATTCCAGGTCCTATTATCTGCCTTGGCCACCAAGGAAATTCTGTCTATGTACTGCTGCCCCAAAGCCTGGCCTTATGTATGTGCCGTGCTGGATCCCATTTTCTACAAGCTGCCTAATAGTTTCTCCTAGGGCATTGGGTGAGACATTTTTCAGATACCCACAGGGATTAAATACTGCTTTTCCACTATCAAAAAAGATGGCAAGTTAATCTGGTGCGACATATTTTTTGTAGATCCATGTTCCTTTTTATTCTTGTTTTATATCCTCTTCCTTGGCTTTCATTATTCACCCCTTCATAATTTCTTCTGAGGTTTTGCATGCTGGTAAGTGCAACCTAATGGGCCTATAGTTTCTCCAGTCTCCCATACTCCTTCTGAGTATCCTCAGCTCAGTCCTCCTTGATTATATCTTCTGCAGATATATAGATCTCAACTGCTGCTGCTAAGCCCAGTTAAACTGCCTTTATTACTTCTTTTATGTTTTTTTCTAATCTAAATCTCCCCCGATTACTTCTATCTGATCTCCAAGGAACTTTCTCTATGCTCCAAAGCAGAGTGTTAGTTCATCCATTAATCACTGGTCCCCTGCAGTTAACAGTCAGTGCTAAAAATCAGAACACTATAAGTAAGCACAGTATAACTGACATGTGATACAAATGAGTAATGTTATACTTCATCTTGTGAATTATAAAATAAACTCTTCCTGGAGATATAAGAATGGCAATCATGCAGAAAATTGTTTGTTCAGTTTGCCAACCATGTGGAAAAAGAGTGTTTAGCGGCTTTAATGTCTGATCTCAAATGCTAGACTGGCTGAAATTTAATGCAACTTATTTTGTGGTGCTCTTTTGGATAAGATACTGTACGGAAAGCTCCTATAAGGACAGCTCTAGCATTTTAAGGTCCTAAGGTCCCGTACCTTTTTTTTTTTTTTTTTAAAGACAGGGTTTAGCTCAGATGTCCTTTGGCAAAATTCTCACTTCTCCCATGAGATGTTCTACTCACCCACTCCCCGTTGACATCTTCCAGCCCGGAGACATTTTAAAGGTGCCTTATAATTATTGCTTTTAAAGTCCTTTGGAATTTACAGCTGTATAAATGTCAGTGGTATTCTGTAAACTACCAGTTATGTGAAAATCTTGGGAATCTGCCCAGCTGTGATACTGCCAGGAACTTGGATGTAAGTGCAACGTGACTGTTTTGGATAAGAAAGAGATGAGGGCAAGTTGCTTTGATTGATAGTTCCTCGTAACCATGCTCTGAGCACCGGAATAGAGTTTGCTCTGGTTTTGATGTATCCATTCCCCTGAAGCATTTTCCATTCCTGCAGAGGAAGAAATTGGCTGGGCACTGGCAGCCCTCCCTGCTTCTCAATAACTCGGATTATTTCGGATGCCACAAGATGGTGCCAGCAGCCAGGGGAAACAAGGGCAGGGCGGACCCAGGGAAACCGGTCTGATTTGAGGTTGTCAGGGTTAATTAAACACGGCTCCCGGGACCTCTTCTCGCTCCTTCTAGTAGAGGACTTCAGTTCCAATCTCTTCCAACTGCTCTTAAAATATTTTTCATATTTCTGCGCCACACTTCAATAGTCTATTTTAGGATTCAGCTCAGGATGCTGTAGGGCAGTTGGCATGCCCTCAAAAATTTCATTTTTATAAAAAGACAAGCACTTCTGTTACTTCCCCTAATTCCTAACAACTGTTTAAAATCAAGTGACATGGAAAATCTAGTGATCTCTATGTCTTAATCCTTCATGTCTCATTTCTTTTGGATTACTGTCTGGTTGTGACTATTTTTGTTACTTAGTCATTGCAAAATCAAACCAAATTCCAGTGTTCCTTTTAAGAAATAAATTAAGTTCTGCACTATCATGATGGGCTTCTTGGAGGAAAATGTTGGGACTCTCCTGACAGTGTGGACCAGAGTCTTTCTGCTGAGCAGGTATTGCTCACATCCTAGTAAACTGCTGTCCAGATACTTCCCATCTTTGAGACCGGATGTAAAATTAAGTCCTGCTTGAACTTAAACATTAAAATTCATCTGCACTTCTGTGGGGAAGCCTGGAGGTCCACGTAGAAGGGAGCTGTAGCATTGCTCTTGCCATGGGGTGAAAATGGGACCAGGTCTGCAGGGCAGGCAATACCCCATAGCCCATCACTTTGTACAAGCTGAGCAAAAGGATGAGGCACACGGACCATTCCTCAGCCTTTCCTCATACGGGCTGAAGTAACAGGAACATTGCAGGGGACTGAGGGAAGGCATTATCGCCTCTGATCAGCACTCGCTAGACCACATCTACATACTGCATTCACTTTTGGGTTCCCCAGCACAGGAAAGACATCAACCAGCCAGGGTGAGTTCAGCAGAGGCCACCAAGATGTATTCGTGGAGGTGGGTCGGATGAATTCTCTCTGAAGTGCCTTTTTCTCTCCATTGATTACAGAGGGAGCCTGAATACCTAAAGTTAGGTGATACGAATCCAGTATGAGGTGGATCACTAAAGGCCATAGAGGGATCTGGACAACCAGGACGAAAGCCTAAGTTTCTTGAGTGTTTAGCTACTACTCTAACAACTAACTTGGACTTAGTTGTAAGCTTGCCCTGTGAGTGACCAGTTTGCCAGGCCTTTTTCATTGGTTTCCACACATGCAAAAGTTAACCTATACCCAAGCTTTCGCCATAGGTTACTCACCCAATGCATGTAACACCTCCATATCTACCACCTTCTTTCAGGTGATCCGGTCATCATTTCAACAGTAACTTTTGCACTGACCCTAGAAGAATAAGTCAGTTAATGTCTTCAGCTGGGTTAACCTTTATGGGAAACGGAGTCCATAGACCAGTAGCATCCTATAGGCTTATGAGTCGCACTGAAAAAGAAGCAGGTGTGATCAGCAGCTCCTGCTCCGTGATTTGCATTTGGGTGTCTTGCCGATTGATGCTGTGATGCTGAGGTAGCCATGGAAGTCAGTATTTCCTGCTTCTAATGATCAGCCCCCTAATCCACGCTCGTTTTCAAAGGTGGGAGCTGAAGATGCTTGGCAGTGCAGGAAATTAGGCCTCTTGTGCAAGTCTATAAATACAGCTATAGATGGCAAGCTGAAGTAGAGAAGAAAACAGGTACAGCCGACTCTAACATAGCTGCTGTCTTATAGACTCCTGAAAGTATCATTACACACAGCTCTTGTAGGCCACAATTTAAACTGTAACAATTGTAGAAGAAAAAAACCACCCTAGCATCTTCCTCACTATCTGCAAGCCACAGTAAGGGAGAATAAAGCTTTTAAATATTATTTTTATCTCAAAGACATAAAATATGCAGTCAGACTTTAGCTTTCCTTAAAGAATTCAGTATTCTTGGAAGTTCAAATGGTTAGAAAGCTGTTTGCATTATGTAGTCACCTCAAGATTATTTTGAAATTTAAAAATAATATAAAGAAATTATATTTTTTTATTTCATTCTGCTTAGTTTGCTGACCCTGCAGTAGGTCTGTACCAACAGAGCATGCAGTCTCAGAGCATGCAGTCTCCTCCTGGAACAGTGACATTTAGGCACAGCTATTTAAGAACTCAATGTAAGAGGCTCTACTATGGGTTATATTTGATAACAGAAGAGGTGCCTGGGAGCCTGTGACCTTTAGTGTAATAAAACAGTGGGATAACAAGGATCAACATTTAAATACTCAGGATGCACAACCAGCATGGCTGCTGCTGGGGCCTTGGAGGAAAGGTATCTCTGGAGCTGTGTCCTGGTTTTAGCTGGGATAGAGTTAATTTTCTTCCTAGTACCTGGCACAGTGCTGTGTTTTGGATTTAGGATGAGAATAATGTTGATCACACACTGATGTTTTAGTTGTTGCTAAGCAGTGCTTGTACTAAGTCAAGGACTTTTCAGCTTCCCATGCTCTGCCCAATGCACCAGACGCTGGGAGGGGGCACAGCCAGGACAGCTGACCCAGACTGGCCAAAGGGCTATTCCATACCATATGCCATCATGCTCAGTATATAAACTGGGGGGAGATGGCTGGGGGGCAGTGATCACTGCTCAGGTACAGGCTGGGCATCAGTTGGTGGGTGGTGAGTGGTTGCATCACTTGTTTTTCCTGGGTTTTGTTTCTCTCTCTCATTTTCCTTTTCATTACTATTTATTATTATTATTTATTTCATTGTATTGTATTTTTATTTTATTATTTTATTTTATTTTATTTTATTTTATTTTATTTTAATTTCAGTTATTAAGCTGTTCTTATCTCAACCCACAAGTTTTCTTACTTTTGCTCTTCAGATTCTCTCCCCCATCCCACCGGGGGGCAGGGTGAGCGAGCAGCTGCGTGGTGCTTGGTTGCCAACTGGGGCTAAACCACCACAAGCTGTCTGTCATAGCTTGCTTGATATGCCACATATTACATCTTTTCCACACTGACCCCACCGAAATGTCACAGCCCATTTCTTTCAGTCTAAGCAGCCATTGCCAATGCTAGTGTCACAAGGTTGTGTTAGCTCTGAAAGATTTCCCATGCATTGGCCTGAAGGCAGAAGGCAAATAGGGGTGCTCTCTGCTCCAGCTCAGGCAGTCAGATTGTCCTTTCAGAGCAGCCACATATGGATTTATTGAAGGTTTTAAACATCATGATCTGGGGGAAGTTTTGCACTTGCGTTGCAGAGTAACAGGCTCTCCTGCAAAAAGGCTGGCAGCAACGTGTGCGTGAAGCAACCCTGGCTAGTCCCTGCAGGAGAAGGAGTTCCTTTCCTTAGGGACAAGGAGAGCGGGGATGCTCGTAGCTGTGGAGGGAGCTCTCTGGGAAATACCGTCATCTTCTTCACAGAGTGTAGGACTTGTTTCTTAGATCTTGCCTCTAGCATAGGCACTTGTGTGAGTACTTGCGTGTGTCAGTGTTTATCTGAAACAGAGCTTCCCAACACACTCACATCCAGAGGAGATGAGAGAAGAGACGTGCCCCAGAAGACAGATATGTGGTTGAACACGCTCCTCACTGGTCGTCAATGCTACTCCATGAGCATGGAGTGAGAACCTACAGAGAACAGAGTAAAACTTTCCCAACTTTTACATTAACTTCATTTTTCTGGAGAAAAAAAAGAATAATAATTAAAAAAGGATGCTTTAGAAGCAGTTAAGACATGCATAAACCAATGGCCAGATAATCTCTGTAAACCTTGGTCTACAGTTTTCAATACAGGGCAATAAAACCTCCTGGGAAACAGGAGCTCAGTGTCCTTCAGCAAAAAACAAACAAAACCTCCCTGAGTTATTTTAGAAACCTGAATAGCACTGCATAAATATATTTTCCTCCTCCAAAAGGCAGGTCACAGCAGCCTTAATTATCAGGGGCCAGAATGGAAACAACATAAAAACAAATCCTTTCAAAGTTTGCTCTCATTACCACATTTGGCGTATTTAAACATAAACACCATCTGTGTTTATCATGAAACACAGCGATAACTGCTGTCCGATCTCACAGTGACACCAGTGTTTACGGAGTGTTACAGTAAGGGGCGCATGCAGTGCTTCCTCGGAAACTGAGCTACCCTGAAATTATTTGCTCAGCCACCAGCTGCTTATGTAGACGGGAGGCGCTTTTGCCAAGAAAAGGATTACCATGGAAGAAAAACAAAGCCTCAAGCCTTGCTCTCATGGCAGCTTCTTCTAGCAACCCCAAGGAGGCAAACAGCAGAGAAAGTTACTGGCGGCAATGAATCAAGCCATAAAATACACTTTGGGCTGCTAACATTTTAACTCCATCTGGGGGAGGAGGAGCATCTGCAGAGCACTGGGGTCACCCCGCTGCTCTGCACCCTTGCTGGCAGAGTGGGGACCTGTTGTCCCTCTGCCCTTGCAGCAGGTTGGGGATGCTGGGGGGTGACGACATGCATGGACTGGGCTGGGCTCTCTCCTCACCCTTGCACACCAGCTCCCAGGTGGGGACAGCGTGGTCTGTGCCCGAATCGGGCGCCATGTCCCTGCAGCAGTCCCTCTCTCCCAATGCTAGTGCAACATCCCCAAGAGATCCATGGGGATTTTGTAGGCAAACAGGAGCTGATCGTGCCAGTGGGAACGATTCCTCTGCAGCTGCTGCATGAGCTTGCTCTGCTGGCCACATGTGCCCACGGGTCTGAGCCCTGGATGATGTTTATTTGCGCTCCCTGTGATCCTACAGCATGGGCTACTTCTGTGCGGAAACAAAGCAGAATTAAAAGACAAGGATTAGAGCAGAAGCAGGGTATGCCCTGCCTACAGCCAGGATGCACCACTGCCAAGGGATGATGGCTTCATCACAAACTCTTCTAGTCACCATCATCTAGCTTGACACAGGCATTTGGAGTCCTCCCACTGGGACCAAATTGTCCCATGGATCTGGATCCAGGGGCCTATCAACCAGCAACACGTCCCCTGTGAAAGCAAAGCCAGCAGCTCTCTGAACCACAAAGCCACAGATAATGGCAAGCCCACCTTCACTGCAGGCTGTGGCATCAGGACCAGTCTTTGGCTCTCCCTTGATGACAACACACAAGATTTAGGCAGACTGCTCATATTAAAATCTCAGTGTGTGGTTTGCTTCACCACGTGAAGGAGCTGTGTGAATAATTTTGTAAAATGTCAACTATTTTTAGATGATAGAAGTAATTATGTGAAGATGCAACAAGCTCTTTGACACTGAAAGATTAAAAAAAAAATGTAGACATCCAAAATATCTTACATCACCTAAACCTGAACAGCCTGGAACAGCATCCCATCTTCATTGCTCTAATATCACTTGCCCAAAACCGGTGAAGGTGAAGGAGATTGATACTGCTATTATTCAGAGCGTAATTTGGCTCATTATCTCCTTTCTAGTAGAGGTGGCATTGAGTAGTCTGATGTGTAATAGAAATACATTGAACCATGCAAGGACATTTCAGTTAAAACTAAAACAAATGAAAAATCCACAGCAATAATGTTAATTCAATTCCAGCCTGATGACTTTATGAGAAGCAGAACTGCAGAAGTTTGCAAAACAGTAGACAGCAGTTTCGCAGTATAAACTCTCTCATCAATAATATGTTCCACTCTGAATTTGAATTTCCCTTTCCTTAATTACCTCTCATTTACCCTAAGTACGCTGCCAGTGTGTTTGCCTAAGCAATTTTTCTCTGTCAACGATGTTTACTCTCCTCAGATACCTACAGACTATTTTCACATCTGCCCACACACTGTGTTATGTTTTAGACAAACCCTTATTTAGATTTATGTTTTCTCCTTTTAAGTTGATCACTTTGGTCTTCTCCTGACATTGTGGCTTTACTCTGGATTCTGTCATCCCACCAAGACAGTGGTCTTGGGGCCCAGCGTACACTCCCAGAAGCTGTGAAGGCAGCAAGCATGGTAAGCACCCTGGCCCACTGCCAGAGAAGCAATTTTCAACCTGTTCTTAACTTTAAGCACACGAGTAATCCCACTTGCTTTACTGAGATTACACATGCCCTTAAAATAAAGCCTTGCTCAGCTGCTGTGCTGGAGTGGGACCAGAGCGCTCTGTCTATTCTGTATCAAGCCCATTAAGAAAAGGACTTTTCACTCATTTTTCCGTGACATAATGAATGTGTGTGAATGGAGCTCAAGGTGTGCTTTCTTGCAAATACTTGTCTGATTTTCTGCCCACCAGCACTCCAGTGTCTCCAGACGTGCTCTTGTATCTGTGCATCTCCTCCCTCAAATGTTTGGGGCTTATGTAACTTTCCAGAATGAGCTCATGTTCCTCCAAACCAAGTCACGTTCTTGTTATCTGCTGTCCGGCTTAAAAAGAGCTCTTGGACAAGTTGGGGAATGAAGATAGCTGAAACAGTGGGTTTACTCTGAGAAAATGTGACTTAGGGTGGTAACATAGATGAAGTGGCTAGCAGGCAGCGTAGGACTAGTTTCCTGGGGGGTTTCTGCTGGGTCACTGGATTATTTTATGCCAACTCCAGAACTTTTTCCAGTGGCTGAGGTAGCCCTAGCATACATCTCCCATAGAGCTTCTCTGGTATCTGTGAAGACATTGGTCCTTCTCTCCTGCTTCCCCCACATTCACAGGGTCTCCTTTTCTCCTATACTTAGCCATTTATTTTTGTGAAACTTGTAAAAACTGAGCTCTGGGACACATTGACTCATGTCAATCACAGTTTGATAGTGCGGTAATAAGGAGGAACACCTGCACACATGCTCTTCTGCCTAAACCATGGTATCACGAGAGCCTCGTTTCTGTAGCAAACTAGGCTAAAAGGAGACTTGCTTGGGGAAACAAGGAGTTAACCCAGATAATTGATGAGTTATGAAGAGCTGTACTGTGCTAATCACATTCTCATTCCTTTTAAGTAAACAAGTGACAAAATCGGGGAGATCTGCAGGGCTGAGTGCCTTGAAAGACTGATCTGCGTTATTTAGATGTACAACTATGGACTAAGGAGTGTACTGCTAGTTCTACAGATCTATGGCTTGGGCCATGTTTTCTGATGAAACATGGCCCACAACAAAGAGCTGAGGCTCTTCATGTTTGGTTGTACAACACTGGTAAGGCAGGCAGATGTTGACCACCACTTCAAATAGCACAAGCTTGAAGATGTGACATCTGTGGTGTGAGAGAAAAACAATATCAGTATGTTTGAACTCCAGGAGACCACAGGAGCAGTTGCAACACTCACCACAGGCTTCATCTGCACTAGTCAGATAGTGAAGTGGCCACAAGCATGGATCAGAGAGCAGGAAGATGCGTGGAGGAAGAGTGAAGGACACCCAGTGGTCCTATGGTGAAAAATGGTGTGTGCTGGTGGAGCTGCCATCCCGCCCTGGCTGCAGATGGCACATGGACTCACTGAACCAGAGCAGCCATAGCCCTACGAATGGTGGGGGGACCGAGGCTTGCGGTTGGCAGCACTGGTGGAGGGGCTTACTGAGATCCTTGAAACACTCATACACTGCACAAGGGCAGCCTCACCTCCAAGGTGATGGTAGATATGGGCTCTTCCCTCTGTCAGGCTTATTTTGTCATGAGCTGAGATCTCACAAGTCTTGTGTTATTGAGCCCAAGAGGCCAGAGAAGTTTTCTTCTGGGATGCCTGATTGCTCCTTTTGACTCTTCTGTACCAGAATAGATTGTCTCTGCTTAAGAGCAACCAAGTGTGAGGGGAGTGCAGAAGGATGGACCCCATTGACTGCAACTGTATGTGTGAAGTGAACATGTCCATGGCCTCTTCTCTAGCCTTTGAGGGCAAGTGGCACAGCACAGCTGGTATTTGCTTGGCTGACCTGCCTTCAGTTACAGGTAAGGTGTAGATCCATACATCCCATTGGGGCTATATGTAGATTGGGTTTATTGGGTTTATTATTGTTGGTTTATTATGAACTGTGCCCAGGCATTTCCTGCACAGAGGGGTAGCTGCCAGGGCCCAAAACCATGCCAGGCAGTGTGCTGCTAAGTATCCCACCAGGACAGCTGCAGGCCTGTGGTCAAAGCCCATGTCCTGTCCCTTTCTAGTTTACTTGCATAGGTGTAGCCAGAGACCAAAAGGAGGGCTAGGATAAGATGGGCTGTGCTGGCAACTTGCTAATGAAGAGCAGGGCAAGGACAGTCTGTGGCAGAGGTGACAGCATTCGAGCTAAGCCGTAGCTGGAGTAACAAGCCAAGCCACCGTCCTATCCATTTCAGTTGAGCTGCTGAGAGGCGTGAGCCCTGACCCTTGCAGAGTGAGTAGGAGGTGTCAGGCTGGGAGGAGCAGGCAGGGCAGAGGAGGAACGACCATGCACACCAGGCTGGATGGACCCACCATGCACCCGGGGGCTGGATGGACCATTCCTTTAAGAAAAATAGTCTTCTGGCTTGGAGCCCAGACTCTCAAATCTCCTGTGAAGCAAGACACCCTCTTTCAGCATTGCACATACCTTTCATACTTCTTTCCCTCAAGGAAGTGTTTTATGATGATTAATAAATTATGAAGGTCACCTTTTGGGTCTTCAGCTCTCACTGAACTCCAAAGAAAACAAAATCCGGAAGAGTTCTGGCTAAAAGTGTCATAGTAAATGCATCCAGTTTACTTTATTTATGATTATGCTCACAATGGACTTTTTAAGTACATTTTTTAAATAAACAGAACTTGAGACTGTTTGTGAAATGCTGAGGTTTTCTGTCTTAAAACATCTGCTGCCTATTTCTTAAGGACCATTTAGGTAATGCTAGAGCATGCCCAGATATGTATCTATTTCCTGGAAATTGCTTAAACATTCCACAAAAATGTAGAAATCTGCCCCTTTACCACCCAAGGAAAACCTAAGACTAAAACAAATGAGGCTGTGTAGCCGTTAGCTGAGAGACATTCAATAAATCTACCCTGCACATGAACTGTGTTGGAATGTGAGACTGGAAAGCTTGCTGGCAGGAGACAGAGAAGTTGACTGTAGGTCTGTATAACTCTAACTAATAATGCATAATGTTGCATAAAGTAATGCAGCTATTTCAGCAGTGTGCTTTTTCTAATGACGTGCCTACTGAATAAACAACTGGACTCACATCTTCCTCCAAAACTGAAGATGTTCTGGACGGGAATTTCCTTTTGAGCATCTGTCCCATTAGATGGCCTATAATTGATATCCTTGGGGAATCTTCTTCTATATGCCAAGTATGAAGAGACTCTAGGAACATCTGCAAGATAACTTCTCTGTGAGATGTGATCCTTGTCAAATATCTCCACGATGTTTGATGTCTCACCTCCTCTCCGGCAATAAGAGTCCAACTGCACTCTGACATCCAGTGGTTTCCTATGGACAGTGTTAGATGTCTTCCAATCTGGCTTCTTTTTGGCTTTCATTTCATAGCTGTCTTCTCCCCACTTGAAAGGAAGTCAGGGAATAAAGTCAGATTCACTCTTCAAGTCCAGTGGCTCCAAGTGCATGCTGGAAACATGGCTAGACTTCATGAGTACCTGCCTTCAGCACCTGTTACAGATACCACGATATAACCCAAGGCCTGTGTCTGTTTTGCTGATTGTTGGTCTTTCCAACAGATGAACAGAACACATGTAAGCTTGTGAGTTTTGGGCTAAAGCTGTCATAGGCTACTATTTCCCTCTCCCAGAACTAACACACCTCATTGGAGACAAATCTCATTCTAGATCTGGGGAAACGAAGAGAACAAACAAGCACCAGAGCTCTAATGCAATGCAGCGCATCAAATCTGGCTTCTGAGAGGCTTGAGAAACACGCATAAGGACATTAATACGACCACAATGGAGAAGCCTTACCAACCACCCTTTCAGGTCTTAAATGACAACCCTGTGATCCCAGCAATGAACAACCACTCCGACAGTGATTCTGTAGGACGCATGACTTTAAACTACCTTCAGAGCCCACAGATCATCTTTGTGGCAGAACAGTGAGTTGGGACCCAGCTGTTCACATCTGTGCTCAACACTCGGCTCGTGAGTTGTCCCAGAGGATTCACTTCGTGGGGTCTTTGCATAGGACCCTTCCAGCTTTGTGCTTGAAGGTTTTGCAGAGCATGATATGTGTGCAAAGGCTAAACTGAATGATAGCCAGAATGTTTTATATTTAGCTGGGGAAATAAAAAACACTATCACAACCCTTTAACAATCATCTTAATTATTTAGAAATGCAGAAATTCAAAGCACCTGGAATCTGAAGTGCAGTTTTGATCTCAGGTCCATTGCTCCCTTGGCCTTATCCTGCACTTAACCAATTAATTGAGACAGACACACCAGACTTCTTCCTTGCCATGTCAAAAGAAAGAGCTGTGTGTCAAACCTTCTTATTCCTGCAGATAAAGGATTTGTCACTTTATCAGCCAGCTAGCCACATATGTAAGCTTGCAACATCTGTTTTTACACTGGTGATTGACAGCACATACATTTCTTCCTAATTAGTATTGTCTCCATAGTCATCAAATCAGCTGTATCTGCCAAGATGGTGCACGTTGCATGGCCTCCTTGCTGCTGAACTGTGTCAGAGCATAGGCGCGTTGACCTCTGGGCATCACTTTAAACACTTCATATCCTGGGAAAAGCTGCAGTGACTTGCACAGGCCTCTTGAAAGAGCATCAGTCTGGATCCTGTGTTGTCTGGATTTGTTATCAATGAAAATGTGCTGATCCTACTGAAGTTTCTTTTCTCTGGTCCTTGTGTGGCTGACAGGGAGGCTAAATCTGGGCATGACAGTGTGCTTGACTCTTAGTATTAAATACAATGCTTCCAGGCCCTAATGTGTTGCTCCTTGTGCTATTCAGGAAGGTTATTAAATTCCCCATCAAAACATCTAAGCAGTATTCTTAATTCTAGGAAAAGAGGGGGGTCTGCCTCATGCAGGCACGAATTAGCCATTCCTGTTCCCTCACTACAGAGGGCATGGCAGAAGGAAGGGTAAATCTGGCAGGAGCATTGCCTTCCTTGGCTTGCTGAGAGCAAAAAGACAGTGTGATCCAGAATATGTCACCCAGAGAAAGTCCTCCTGCTCAGAGCCTCAGAAAGAGAGACAAGGGTCCTTCCTCAGATTAATCTTGTCTTAACGTACATTAGAGGGGCCCTAAAGCAATTCTCGCCTGCACTGCAGGCTAGCAGGTAAGAGGGGTTGCTGTGTCATCCAGGAGTCATTAGAAGAGCGAAAACTTCCTTGTTTGAGGGACTCAGCAGCCTCCCAGCCTGGCAGCAGCAACTGCCTGCTGATGACTTCTGTCTCATCTGTGAAGAGAAAATATTAGGCCTCTCTTGGGCATATGTTTGTGATGGAGGTTGCGGTTAAGAACAGAACCGAAGCTGGGGTGCCAGAGTCTTGGCATCTTTCGGATGCAGAGCAATGTTTTTTCCCCTGCTGCATGGACCAGCATGGGGTGAGCAATGCTCCCCTTCCCAGGCAGAGTTTAGCCCATGGCACTGCCTGGGCTGCCATCACCAAAACGGCACCTCTGTGCCACGTATCCATGACAAAGTGCACGTAGTGTTGGGGATAGCTAGACAGGTGAGAAAGCAGGCTCAGCACAACAGCTGACCTTGCCAAAAAAGACCCTCAAACAAATCCTCAAAAGAAGAGTAAATATAATCTCATGATAACAAAATCTCCCAGGAATTAATCAGGTTCATCTGGATTTATGGGGTAGGAAGCATTTGCTCTGCTCTGATTCAGTTAAATAATGATCTGTACCAGCTGCTGTAAACTGGGTGAGTTCACTTCTTTGATTCAGTTACACCTACGCACTTTGGAGTCAGCATCCTTCTCCTGCGCAGAGCTATCTTCAGAAAGTTTCTCACTCCCATGGGGCTGGGGGAGCTTGCCTGCTGGCAGCGGGGGGCCTGCGCTGCCCCACAGCCCACTGTGGGCACTGCCTCCCACCCTGTGCATCGTGCATGGGGAAAACAGAATTACCCAGAGGCAACAGCCATAGCTTGCAATGAAGTCCCCCTTAAAACCTTCTCTTTGCTCTGATGGCTTCAAAACTCTGGGCAATGTTTCAGCTGCTGATGTGCTGCATCACCACCTCGCATGTGTTCAAAGTTGTCCCAGTGTCTCCCTCAGCTCCACCCCTTGCCAAGAGATCTGCATCTCCCACCGTGTCCTGGGGCACCGAGCACCTTGCAGGAAGGGACTCTTCCTGTGTCTCTGCACCACCAGCGAGATGGGGGCTGTGGAGAGAGCTCACAGCTGGGCAGCTGGGACTTATACAGGCTGAGGTCATTCTTATAGCACCACTGCATTAACCCGTTGACTAGTAATCAATCGCTGTCTGCACTATCAGGCTGGGGGTGCGGGCGGGGTGTTGGTTGGTTTTAGTCTCTATCACCAAAGTATCTCTTTTCAAGATTTCATCCTGTTCTGTTTTTTCTAGTCACTTACTTGCGGTCTCAGTCCTCCTCCAGTCTGTAGAGCTGATGGATAGTCACCTGTTTCAGGAGTGACATGTACTTTCCTAAGGCATCTTTCACCCATGGAGATGTTCCCTTTACACGCAGACAACTCTCCTCCCCGCTACTAGAGAGAGAATACCTTAGAGGAAGGTCTGTATTAATAGATATTGCACACCCCGGACGCAGACAGAGGTCATTTCAATTTGCTAGGTAGGCTCGACCATCCAGGCAGGACAATGAAGTTATTGCTGTCTAGACCTGTCCATTTTGGGTCTTTGTGCCTAGGTCCCTGTGACATCTACCACGGGTAGATGTTGCACTTCACGGACATTTCTGCCAAACTTACTGACATCACAGCAGTAGGAAGGGGCACTGATGATTTTTATTGTGCTTTCCGGTTGGGAGTTGGGATGTCTTTCATAAACTTTCAAGGAGGAGAAACATAGCAGTAAATAGCTTCAGGTTCTGGCCTTCTTTTGTTCTTGATTTTAACACCTCCTGTCCTAATTATAATCATTTGCCATGTGATTTTAAAGCAATTATGAACTGACTGTAATGCATGCAGATTACTGATCTCTTTGTCATGCACAAAATTCATTCACTGTGCCAGCAATTTCAGACACTGAACTTCAGTTTGTGACTCACAGTTTTGCGTAAATGATTCTACAGTAAAACCTGTGAAATAGTAAACCTTCGATAAACATTTTTGTTTAACAGATTCTTCAATGTTATTACTCCTTATAAGGCCTCTTTGCCAGCGGAAAAGAAAACACTCCCACACAAACATGGGTAATTTAACTGGAGACCTTTTATGAGGTAGGTGATTGTTTTATACCTGAGCAGATATTTATTGCGAATTACACTTAGTTACAGCAAGAATACCATGTGGGCAGAGACGCACCAGGGAAGCTGAGAGCAAAACCTTACGAGATTCCTTGTCCAAGAGTCACTGGGTCATTTTCTTAGGTGCTGCGTGCGAACTGGTGCAGGTCTAGTAATAGTGGCTGGAGGACACAGCCCAGGAGGAGAAGCACAGACCAGGAGGTTTCTCCAGGAGGAGAAACACAGACAATTCCTTAAAAATTAGAGGCCCCTCCAAAATCGCATGCTGTTTATCAACCAGACCAAATCAGTCAAAACAATGAACAGGCTTGCTTTGCAATCAGTAAAGTAGACTTAAGTCTGATGAAATAATTGAAAACCATGGAAATCTAGATGTCCTTCCCAAAACTTGGTCAGCTTTACTATATTATTCAAAACAATTTCAGACAAGACTGCCAGGATCTCCTCTCAGATCATTCAATATACCAACACTGGCACAATTGCTCTTCAATGTCAGCGAAGCAGCAGATCCACTATATATCCACAAAGGCCTTTCCTCTGGAATTTATGGACATCCAGGAGCCTGGGAAGCCAGCCTGGAAACTCAGGACATCACTGCCCAAAGCAGTGGCCAACCATCTGAATCAACAGGGATTGATAACTTGGCATAGAAACGTTACAGCTGGTGACACCGTCAGGAGAGGGAACCAACCCCAAAACCATCAGTTGCAGTTAAAGTTATGCCATGCACTTTGGGCTGCAGAATTAGACCAGGCAATTCCTCTGGCTTTATCATTGCCTGCCCAATACTCCTTTCAGCAGAGTTGTGTTGACAAATTTACTACAGTTTCATAAAACATCAGGTACAATTTCTTACTCATGAACCACATCGTGGCTCTTCTACAGCAGAGACTCGCTTCCAGCAGCCAATACGTGTGCTAATTAACAGCATCATCTCTGGGAGGGCAGCCCACGGCTGTGAACGTCAAGATCAGACCCACTGACCAGAGTGCCCAATACCCGGCTCTGAAGCAACTGTGCTTCTGTCTGTCCTATACAACACTTCTGAAAGCTGGGCTTGTTCTTTTTGTATTTACCAGCCTCAGCGTCCGAGGCTTAATTCATATCAAAACAAAGTCCTACTGGCTCCAGAGAGGGCCAAGCCAGGCCCACAATGATGAGAATTCTTTATTTTATAGAGAGTAAGTGCACAGCTGCCTCGCAAACGCTGCAGTTGTTAGCAAACAATGAATTAATTCTATTTTAGCTCCCCATAATAAAGATCTTGCAGCAGTGCAATAAGGGAGAGGAAACATAAGAGCCACTTGGAAGGGAACAACAGCACTACAGAGTGAATGAAGCCTTTATCACACAGCGGTCCAACAAAAACAGAATTCCACGACTGTGGCAGAGGAGCAGAAGCTCAGTAGCATGCAGCCCTACAGCTATACCTTCAGGCAATTACATAAGCTAAGATGTCACAGGATCCAGTGCGGTTAATTGAAGCGGACCATTATAGAGACAAAGCGTAGGACGACTCTTTGTTCCACAGATTTGCAAATACTTCACATCAGCAAACAGGTCAAAAGATCCTGGCCTCTTGTTGTTTTCATGTCCTGAGTGTGCACACTCACTGCCAGGGCGCAGCAAGAGCAAGGGCTCAGCAGGGGACATGGCCAGGCACAGGCATGCCTGCAATGGAGTTCAGGCAGGGACCACGGGTAAGCGGCTGAACTTAAATACAGTCCTTGAGCAATGGTGAGGTAACACCCAGGGTCCTGACGCTCACCCCGCAAATGTCCCCAAAATGAAGCAGACACCATTTTAGCAAAGGTGCAGTCCTCCTGCCTTGCTTATGAAGAGTGGGTGTCTGGAAAAGAGAGGGGGCAACTGTGCAATGAAGGTGTATTACAGGGAAATAACTGGAAGTGCTGGTAGCGAAACAGTGGATGCATGAGACACTGTCATGGACAGCAATTATTGATTTTACTGAGTCAAATAGAATTTGGTGGGACTTGCACACAAAACAGAAAGTCCTGGAGACTAGATCCAGGCATTGCTGTACTCATACCATGTATTTGGTGGTATCCCTTTCAACCTCAGAGGCAACTGTGATGAACGTGTCCATGATTTAACATTATCTTAGCCCTCCTCATTTTCTGCCATGTTTCTGACAGCTCTAGCTCATTTTTTCTGCTGCTCTGTTCTAAAGATTTGCTAGGAAGGACACAAAGCAACCCAGGGAACAGTGCAGTTCAGGTAATTAACATATCAAACAGATTGTCTGTCTGTCTATCTATCTGTCCATCTATCCGTCCATCCATCCATCCATCCATCCATGCATCCATCCATCCATCCATCCATCCATCCATCCATCCCTTGCTCCTCAGGTATAGTCTACAGAGAGGGGCGTGGTTGAATAGGGTCAGTCAGAAGATGGGACAGGTGATCATCTGGGACCTTCCTTGTCCTCTGACTTCCACCCCTTTCCTTTGCACGCCAGGCAGAAGTTGAACCCCACTAGTACTTTCACTCAAGCACAAGTGACTCTCAGAAGGCTACACCTGGCACAGGCTGTCCATGCCCATGACCCCATACAAGGGAGCTACAGTAAGAACTTGTTACCTTTGCTAAGAAACAGGTGTCTTTGCTGGCCAAGACCCACACTTGTTTATGTGAAAAACACATAAACAAGTGTACTAAAAGTGTAAGAACAAGCAGTCTTAGAGGAGGCACCTACACTACTGAGTAAAAGAAAGCCAGGGAGAGAGCTCAAGCACTAGATCACCTGTGTGGTTGTCCACACTCTGAGCTCACTCACTGGCTCCAATTTGGATCTCTTCAACTAGCTCTTTCCAAGAGAAATCTCCTGCAGAAGGACTAGCCCTGGGCAGTGTGACCACCCAGAGCAGTGTGGCAGTGAGGCTGGGGGTCTGTCTCCAGCAGTATTTAGTCTCCAGAAATACTAGCCTAGTCTCCACTGTGTTTAGCAGCATGGACAAAGCCATGCAGACTTTGGATATTCAGTACACGGATAGCTGGTCTACCCTTAGGCCATTAGCACATTCTTAGACTTCCAGATTCAAAACGGGGTTCATGATCACATGAAGTAGGATATGAAGTTGCTCATGATCCTGGAAGTAGGATAGGGTTGAAAGCCCGTAAATGAATCAAGAAGTACAAGTAAAGGTGAGGTTATGTGCATAGAAGCTTGAGAAGCAGTGTTTCAGTCCTAAATAGGACTTACCAGGTTTTCTGGGCTGAAAGCAAATCTCCTCTTTAAGGAGATGTGTGCAGTGTTTCCCATCCCTGACTCCTGAATATATTTTTATCAAGTCAAAGGCAACTTGAGTTCATCCTTTCTCCAGTGGGAACAAAATGTGGCAACTCTTTCTCTAAAATCACTGGATGGATCTTAAGTAGTCCCGGTATAACATTTCCTTCTGTTCAGGAGAGATTTTTCAGCAGCTGGCTGGTTTGGTCATGCTCCACCCCCAAAAATGTGAAGCTGGAAATGGCAGCCCCCAATTCGAACCCTGACTTCTTCTTTGGTGCTTCAGGCAGTACCTTGAATGTGTTCCCCAGGAACTGGGAGTTCGAGGATTTTGGAATGTTCAGCTGCCGGCAGCCAGTAAGACCCAGAGGAGCATCTCTTCTGCATGAAAAAGCCTTCCTCCTTCTTTTTTGTATCTGCTTCTCTCCATCCTTTTAGTACCTCCCCTATAAAAAGGAACATAGTGATGCTTTGCCCACCTCTGTGACATCCTTTGGATGACTAAGAAGCACTGTGCGTAATTTTATGACTTGAAAGATAAGGAGTGAAGGGCAGAGCTCTACCACTTGCTACTGTACTTAAAGCTGTAATTGTGTGTAAGTGCTTGTAAATATCAAGGCCACCTTTGGGAACAACTAACTATGTGTAATGGCTATAATATAATGGAAGACTTGCTATATTCCATTTGTCCAGTAGAACATAATGGCTAAATCAATTTATTTATTTAAATGGCATTTCTTTTTTCTGTTCTCCCTGGGGCTATTCTTTCCAGTTATGTATGTTCAGCTTTGACCTCCAGAAAAATCAATGAAGATTTAGTTGTTCTCAAAAAAAACCCAAGCTAAACATTTAAAGCATTTTCTGTCATCTTGGTATGGCATATGTAATCCCTCTCCCCCTCAGGCTGCCACAAAGAGCACCCGACTCAGCAAGCTTTTGTGAAATGAGCAGTAGCATGAAAACAGGTTTATACTTAAAGGTTGTTTTTCTTGGGTCTCATTTTTAACCATAATCAATGAAATAATTGTTTTTACTTGTATTCTCATAAAAGAACCACTACCACTTTACTGTTCCTGAAAAATAAAGGCAGTTTTCATAAAAAAAAAAAAAAAAAAAAAAGCTGACCTATCTATCTATCCTCTGACATTCTCTTTGTGTCAAACCCTGACTTTTCAGTTCACTTTTACACATGGCTGTGAACACAACACCTATGCTTATGATGCAGTCAGCCAGTGCCTGCAAGAAGACACAGCATAGCTATCAGACTGTATGTAGGAGTAAGCTGCAAATAATAAAAAATGAGAAAGCACATTAAGTGCAAACTGAAATTTATCTATGTCTATACAAAGAAAAAGCTTTAGAGAAGATTTAGGAATACATTTGTAATAAAACCCTCATTTTGGCACTTAGGTCTTCACGGTGGCTTTTGCCTCCAGTACAACCTTCTGTGTTTTTCTAAAGATCAGATACCACAGTCAGTAAAATAATGCCTTACTTCTCAAGCAGCCTTGAGAAGTGCTAGGCTTTCATGCTCTAAGATATAATTCTGCTCTTAGTACAGAGAACAATTTTCAGGAATGATGCAACATTATCAGAGCATCTCCCTGCAAAGCATAGCAGGGGCCTTGGGGATTAAAGACGTTGCACCCAGAAAGGTTTGGCATCACAGCTCATGGGCCGGCTGCTCAGCAGAGCAGGCAGGGAAGCTGAGGAATCTGGGGTGATCGAAGCAATGTGCTACCATTTTGGAAAGTACTTGGCTGTGATTTTAGTTGCTCAAATACCAAAGCTGCCTGGATGTTGGAAAGGCGAAACATCCTCTTAGGAGCATCAGAGTTTCAACAAGTAGAAGGCAAAAACTCTGAAAAGTATCTTCCCAGGGCCCCTTGACCCATTCCTCTCACTTAATTATCTTTCCCGTGGGTTGTGTGGAGGTTTGGGAGGTTTTGCTTTGCAAACAGAAGCAGCAGACTGAAGCAGGTTTGACAGTCCAGTTTGACCAGTTGCTTGCACTTCTTATAAGGAAGAAGGAAAGAAGCCAAACCCTCCTGCAGCGTGTGGGTGTATCGGCATACCAGCTGTGTTATTACCGACATTACCAACCAGGTAAGATGCACAGCATAGCCATTATGGAGCCTATCACACCCTCCACGCCCCAAGCACCCCCGGCTCCCCCGGCACTGAGCGTGGTGTCAGCATGGGGTACGCTTGGGTCTGGTAGGAGGAAAACAACGTGTAGCCTCGTTTTTGAAAAAAAAAAAGCAAATCAACCCGCTCTGTTTATCTGCAGTTGCTTGGCAAATTATGTCATCAAGACTCTGTTTCATTGCTTTAAGTGGAAAATGTTTGTGTCAAGCATCTTCCCCAATGCTTGTGTAAGGACACAGCACGGGGGCTGGAGAGCGCCAGGAACCAACACCCCCCAGCCCCATCTGTGGTCACCGGTGCCATCATCACCACTTGCTCTTGGCAGCAGCTTAGTCATCGGAGGGTGGCAGAGGGGAGCTCGGCAACTGGAAAAGTTTCTCCCAATGCCACTCATCAAACGTGATGTCCTTGCAGGGCATTTGCGGTGGGCAGATGAGCTAGGAAATGAGGTCGGAGGATATGTGGTGTTTGCCTCTGCAGGGAAGTGATGGTGAAATAGCCCACGGCAGCCATTCGCAGTTTATCTCACTCTCTCTCTCCCAGCTTCTCTGGCTCAGCCGAGCATCAGCAGCCACGCTGCAGAAATCTCCTAGCACTTTTCTTAAAAGCCACAAGCCAGCGGCAACTTGACTGGTGTCTTCAAAGTAATCTGTGAGAAGTTAAACTGGCAAATTACTCACATTCTCTCCTCATCTGACTAGCGGAAATTTCTGGAGGGCAAACTGAAGAAGCCCAGGGGCGTGGGCTATTGTGTCGTACTGACAGAAAGGGTCAAGTCTGGGCTCCACAGGCACTAAGCCCAGCCCTGCCAAAACCAAGCAGCAGCTGCATATCAGAGTTGTCTCTGGAGGAGGGGTCAAGTACACAGGAGTTGGAAACACAGTGTTTGAGATTGCCTAACACAACTGGGTCTTCTGAAGAAAATAACCCAGGAGATGTGTTAGCAGGTGATGACAGCACCTCCTTCCTGCCTGGCTGGACCATCCATCACCCATTTAGGCCACTGCAGCAGAGACAAACCCAATTACCTGCTGACCCATCAGATCCTCTTTTCATCTCCTTCTCCAGGAAAAAAAATCACACCAACCTACGCAGCAAACACCCCCACCCCAATAGCTCACACTGGGGGTGACAGGCAGACAGGGTGCCTAGCCCTGCCCAGGCTGGAGGGGTGCTGCCCACCCTCCTGGCACAAACAGGGGCAGGGAGGGGAGCCAGCACCCCAGCGAGGGGAACAGGGACAGGGACGGGGACAGGGATGGGCAGGGAGTGCAGCTGGGCTGCACTGTCCTCCACCCTGCCACAGAGGACCTGCTGTCCTCAGCAGGCCTGCAGCCGGTGCCTCTGCTTGATGAGGACCTCAGCAGAAAATGTTGTGCACACACAGAGCTCAACAGACGTTTAACACAACAATATTACACACACACACACAAAGCATATAGCTGTGCATTACCGAGACAGTGCTAGCAAGATGAGAATATTTATTTATTATATGCTGGAAAACAGGAAAAAAACAGCCTTTACTTTTCAAAAGACCTTGTAACTTTCTTCTGTGCTCCCTCTTTTGTGCTTGGCCTGAGCTGCTGCGTGCTGGTCTCTGTGAGGTTGGGGACAGCCAGCAAAATCCCCATGTTGGGCCGCCACGCAGCCAAGGGTGCTCCCCGCTGCAGCAATGCATCCTCCTCGAGTGCCTTGTGATTCCTGGGCTTGGTGTTAGCCTCTGCACAGAGGCAAATAAAAGACTCAGAAACTTTTCTGAGCGTTATAAATTTCTGGTGGGGATGGCCCCTACCAGCCCTGGGGTAAGCACCTCTCATGGCTGTTTACCTGTCATTGATCCCTGTGATGCTTATTGAGCTCATTTTAGGAGACAGGAGTAATGCCGACATCCCACCTTCTTTAGATGCTTATTTCTCTGATTCAGTGCTAAGACGGTGCCAGTACCTTCTGTCCTTCTCCATGCAACCTCGCCCAGGCAGCGACCCCCAGCTCAGGCTCGTGCCCACAAAGTTTCTGCTTCCTGCAGGTTTCCTTCCTCAGCCGCCTGCTCTGGCTCTCCCGGTGTTGACTGATAGCAACAAGGACCTGGTTCAAATTATAGCTGTTGCTGGTAACAACTGGCTCAAGCCTCCGAGCACAGCCCCGGGAAGATTAAACAAAGCTGTCCGAGTCCCCAGTGAGCAACATTTTCTCTGAGTGTACGGGATGAATCATGGGGCTCAACAATCCTGGAGGAAGAAAAGGGCAACAGGAAAACAAGCAGATGATGTACCGTAACCAGCAGTTCCTTTCCCAAAGCACAGCCAGCCCCTGTCTGGGGCTCCCAGAAGGGTCCTCTCAAGACCCTCAGCTCCCAGGTTTCTATGAGCCGATGACTTCTGCTGCCACTGCTTTCCTCAGCTCTCTCCCATGGATTGTATGGCCATTTCCTTAAAGTACAGAAAACCTGGAGAAGGGGGAAAATCATCACAAGCCATCCTCCCTCCTTCCTTCTTCTGTCTCCACATCAGTAGATTGACTTAAAAATCATACCATTTGAAAAATAAGCTTTGGAGCTCAGGATGCCCCCTCATTTTCTGAGCCTTTGGATCATATTAGATCATGGCCCATCATTTTTCTTTTCACATGTGAAGGCTAGAAATTTGCCTTGAATGACAGCCGAGATTCATCTCCAGGAGCCAAGGGTTTTTAAGTAAAAGTCTATTTTTAGCATAGCATAGCATAGCATAGAATAGAATATAATAATTTCAGTTGGAAGGGACCTGTAACAATCATCTAGTCCAAGTCACACCATAGGACTTGTACTTTGAACGCAAAATACGTAACATTAGAAATACATAACATAAGAAAAGAAGTCTGGCTTGCCTTTGTGGAGGGTTTCTGTTGAGGAAAGCTGCATTTTCTTGAGAGCAGCAGCAATGGTTACACAAATCTATCTTTATTATTCAGGAAGGAGAAACAGTGTTTGTCAGTAATAAAATCTTCTCTCAGTCCACCTGCTTGTAGACAGATTATACAGAGTTTATGGTCAGGAGCAGAAAGAAAATGTAGGAAATATAAGAAATATAAGAAGTATAAGAAATATAAGTCTTCCTAGTTTCTATTTGCTTTGGGAAATCTTTCTTTAAGGAGTTTGCTGCTCCAAAGTGTCCTTAGGAAAAAATTTGTGTTGACAAACTGCAGAAGGCCTC
Organism: Nipponia nippon; assembly: GCF_047370975.1. NCBI lineage: Eukaryota > Metazoa > Chordata > Aves > Pelecaniformes > Threskiornithidae > Nipponia > Nipponia nippon. The sequence goes on from NW_028262336.1 coordinate 109,000,819, forward strand.
TTGAGGATTCCCCGTTTTTAAATGCTCTTTAAATGCTGTAAACTATTACAGCAGTTGTGTTGCAGAGTCCGTCATTTCCTTGCATGACTGCATGCCATTATATGTACAATACTCACCCCACAAAAGAAACATCATCTTCCTTTCCCTCACCCTTTGCAGTGTGCAAAATACCATCCAAAAACTAGATCCCACCTTGCTTACAGTTTTGCAGCAAATCTCAAGTGTTCACTGGGAACTAAAATGAAACAGTGAACATCCATGGGTTAATGTTCTAATAAACAACTTTTGAGGAGCTGTGAAACTGCAGATTGCACAAGCTCACCAAGGAATAGGTTGATTTCTTTAGGAAAGGTGGAGGTCTGGGGTTGGTTTTGCTTTTATCACATCTGGCTTTAGCTAACTGGGGCAGAGATACTGAATTGTGACCCAGGATGGCATTGGGCGTCTGGGTCCTTAACTGCTGCTCCCACGGGGTAAACCTGACCTGCAGGAGGGCTGGGGAAGGGCGAATGTGATTAGATGCCACTTTTTTTCCTGGAGATGCACACGCTGAAGTGAAAAGCTTCAGCCCAGGCTTGGCTGAAGCGCTCAGGGAAGAGGAGGGTGGGCAGCGCAGGTGGGGCAGCTCCTGGCCTCACAGGGGTGGCCGCCCTCAGAGCCTTCCCTGGGGAGCTGAGCTGCACCCGGAGCCCCAGGGCTTTCCTCTCCAGCAAGTACAGAGACCCGCATCCCGCGTTTGATAATGATTGATGAGGTGGTTCAATGTTTCCATGATACGCTGCTGAAGTGGAGATGGAGAAAGTGTCCTGACCACAGAACCACAGACCACAGCTCTGTTGCTTTTTGACAGGGGGAGACCAAAAAGGAGTTACTTTTGAGAGTGGAAATTATGACAATTATACCAGATTTCTGCTGGTATTTCTGAGTGATTCTCTAAATTAAGTCATCTGAAAATGCCCCTCAGTAGTGTCCAAGCCACAGCTGATGGTCACGCTTGAGGGTACGGGTCCCCGTCTGAGATGGCTGCCCCAGCAGTCAGAGGGAGGGTGCTGGATCCGTCCCCACCAGCACTAATCCCAACACCAGTCGAGGGCAGCCGTGCCAAGGGAAAACTTACTCTGATTTATTCTTTCAGATCATGCTCGGCAGTGCACCCTCCCCACACTTCGCTGGGTGCTCCGGGAAGACCAGCTGATGGGTCGGTGGGCAGCCTTCGGCCCTCCAGGGGAGGGTAATGGGCCATTTCTCCAAGCAGCTCGTGCTCTCACAGGCACCCACTTGGGTGGCTCCACCATGTTCCAAGCCATGAAGAGATGGAGTTCCTGATAATGAAGGAATGAAATGCATTTCTCTAGCCCGGAAAATGGGAGGGTTGGGGAGGACCCTTGAAGACCTGGTCGTGTGGAGAAAAGAGCTGAAATGGGCAGAGACTCACAGCTGAACAAAGCAGATGGTACACTGAAGAGATGACAGAAAGCCGGGGCTGAGCAGGGCTCAGGAATTTGTCCAGCTTTGCCAGCCCCAGAGCAGGAACACCTAACCCTAGTGCCCTCTTCTTGCTTCTTTTTTATATGTATCTCTAGACTGTTCTTAAAAATTCTGAAGGGTGAGATTTTATGGGATTGCTATGCTCCTTTTCCAGAGCTAACTATCCAAGACTCTTAGAAATTATTTTGAAATTTCTGACCTAACTCCCCATGCTGCAGCTTAGATCCATTACTTCTTGTCTTCTCTACAGCTGATGTGGCAGAGAGAAGACAAGCCCCGCCGAGAGGGATCTGAGCTGTGGAAATGCCTGAAGGCAGGAGGGTTCCTCAGCACTAAGCCTGTGGTTCTCAGAAATGAGGTGAGAACTGAGCTGGTGTCATGGGCCCAAAGTGCAAACAGATGGGGGACTGCAGTCTGGAGGCGGGATCCCAAGGAGGAATGCTTGTGACCTGCTACCCTAAGCGCAGCTGGAGGCATGGGAGGTCAGAGAAGAGTAACTGTGGCCCAGGGGGTATGAAAACGACAGCTCAGGAGCAAACATCCCCTTGTGCAGAAAGACCAGGAGTTTGTCTAAGCAAGTGTCTTCTCAATTAACTGACGTGCAAAATAAGAGATAACAACAATTGGAAACATGGGCAAGCCACAAAAAGGAGCATGCAAGCATTGTTCATTCACTCTGGGATGAAATCAGAAAGGAGAAAGCCCAGCTGGAGCTTAGACTAGCTAGGGACAAAGACAAACGTGCAAGGATGTTACACGTATGTTAGTAGCAAAAGGAAATTTGGAGAAATTGTGGGTCCACTAATGAATGGGGGAGACAACCCACTGACAGATGATAAGCAAAAGACCAAAGTATTCAATGCCTTTTTTGCATAGGTTTTAATTGGCTGAACCTATTCTCACACCTTACATGTCCAGCATGATTTGGAAGGAGAGGGACAATCCATGGCAGAAGCAATAAAGGAGGGTCTACCAAGAGAAGCTGTAAGTATTCAGATCCAGGTGAGCAGATGGGATTCACCTGAGGGTGCTGATGTGACTTCATGGCTGCTGTCCATCATCAGAAACTCATGGTGATCAGGGACAGCTCTGACAACTGGAAAGTCTCACGCAGTGTTTTCATGCAAAACCGGAGCAAACATGAGTTGAATGAACAAACTGTTAGATGGACTGAAAATTAGCTGGACCATTAGGTCAAAGAATAGTAATCAATGTTGTGACGGGCCATCTGACAGCCAGTAGTGAACAGAGGACCCCAGGGAATGACATGGGAGCTGATATTGTTCAATATTTTCATCAGTCACCAGGCTGATGACACAGAGGACACTTTCAGCACATTTACAGATGATAACAGATTAGAAGCAATGACATCCATCCCGATTTGGCAGAGCTGGTAGACCTTCAGTCCAGAGACACCTTGAAAAACTTGGGACCTGGGTCAATAGAAACCCTCAGAGTTCAACAGGAGCAGTGCAAACCCTGTGCTTTGGTGTAGGATGGCATCCTACTGCCTACGTAACAGCCATGCAGGAAAGGACCTGAGCTTTACTACAAGACTTCAGTGAGAATTTAATGCGAATCAGGCAAACCATACACTGGAGACGCGTAGGAGCAATGTGACTGGCAGTCAGAGCTATTATTCCCTTTCTACTCAGTGTTGGTGAGGCTGCCCCAGAAATGTTGCCCCATGTTGGGACTCCCAGTTCAAAAGGCCATTGAGAAACTGGAGAAAGTCCGCTGGAGTGCTGCCAAGATGGTCAGTGGGCTAGAGCACATGATCCGCAAAGAGATGCTGAGGGACATGGGTTTGGGTAATCTGGCAAAGAGGTGGCTTAGGAGAAGTCCAAAACCAGCCTGCACCTACATGAAGGGGAATGACAAAGAGAATGGAGCCAAACTGCCCACATTAGTGGTGAGCTATACAGAAAAATCCTGGTCTTCACTGGAGTGAACAGGTTTGTCTCTTCAGGGGCCTGAAGGAGGATCATGGAGTGGACCTCTGTGGTGGACCTCTGACCACCCACTCCAGCTGATAGCTCACTGCCTAGCTCTGCCTTGGGTGGCCCCAGCCAGCTCCCTCTGAGCCAGTGCCCAGGCACTGCTCTGGGAACAGCTCATTCCCACAAGTTGTCCCCAAAAGACAGCGTGGACAGGGTGGTGCTAGGTTCCGCCCACACAACCTTTAACAGGACCCTATTGCGCATTTCACCCTAAAACACCTCCACAAGCTTCGTGCCACACCTCGTGGCACGCAACGCAAAGCCTGTTTTGCATTAAAAAAATGCCACTCTCATGGGCTCAAACACAGATCTCATATCATTTTGGATATTTTGAACTGCAGGAATAAAAAAAGAGGAAAAATTGTCACTAGGGACCTGAGTATCCCAGAGGGCCCAGAAGAGACCCAGGACTGAATGCTATTTCATGTAGACCTGGCTAATCTAGCAACAATTATCTTTAAGCAGAGTGGGTACGGGCCAGTACACAGGGCCCTGGGGCTGGGATTTAGTCACCAGCCGTCTTTCAGCTGACAGCATAGGCACAACCATGGAAACTTAAGGTCAATCGCCAAGGGGAAGCCCCCCCATGGCTGTAAGTCACATCCCCCAGCGCAGCTCCCTACTGGCAGGACATTGAAGACCAGGGAGGGCACAAACAGTGAATGGTGGAGCCCACCGTGTTACCTCCACATAAGTAAGAAGCTTTTATGATTATCAGTTTCCTTTGTACAGCTTGGAGGCACGTGTGTGTGCAGCGCAGTGGGGAGCAGAAGTGACCTCTCCTTACCTCTCCTCTGCTGTGTCCACATGGAGGTGGACCCGTGAATGTGCCAGTTTCCTCCAGTGTTTTCCCCTTACTGTGCAAGGGGACGATGCAGGCAGCAAGGCAGCTCATTGCCCAGATTAAAATAACTCAGTTATGCTTCAGATCTTGCTTGTATTTTACCAGCTTTGTATCTGAACATCTCATTAACAAAAGCAAATGGACTATAACTTCTTCTGAGCAAGCTTGCTCAGAAATCCCTGAATCCATCAAAAGCCAGGGAAAACAATTCATTGCATCTGATGCATGAGTTCTTAGAATTTTAGCTATATTAGGCAATACCTCTTTGTTCACTTGAATTAGCCTAATTGCATGCATATTTATTGTCCACTGTTCTTTAGCATCTAGGCAAAATCAAAGTAGGCTGTTTCACTACTGAGATGGCAATTTTGCATAAGAAATACAGACAGTTTTACATCAGACTAATAATGCTATTCCATTATTCAAAACCAGAGCTAAAATTAGCAGGCACCTCAACAATCAGACACATATTTTATCTTCAAGGTATGAGCCTGAATTAGCACAGACCTCTGCCTCCTATCAATAGCCCTTATTTCTATATAGGCTCTTCTACGCCAAGATCATTGGCATGAGATAGGCACGTGAGACTCAGACTACCTCTTACGTTTGTATCTTCCTATTTAAATACTAAAAGGACTCCAGAAGTCATGCTCCATCTCCATTCTTTTGCTATGTGCTGGAAAACTACATAAACCTCCAGATCTGACATGTTATATACCTTTTTAATAGCAAATGACTTGCTGGTACCTGTTTAATGAAAAATAGAGTCAAACCCACCTGCAGAATTGCACCTGCTTGTGCTCACTCCAGAAGGACCGGTCCTTTCTTGAGGCCCTCCTTGAAATGATATGGCATCTTTCCCCCCGTTGGGTGGCCGAGGGATGGGGAGCTCCTAGCATGGAGCAGGTGCTGTAGCTCATCCGTGCTTTCTAAATAACAGCCAAAGCATTGTTGTGCAACAGCATGAAATGGTCCATTAGGAGGTCTTTTAATAGGCCATATGTGCGCAGCACTTGGACAGATGGAAAAAATCCCTCTTGACCAATGCATTTTAAGCACCCTTAATCTGCAGGGACATTGCCACTTGAATGGAATACTGGACACCTTGAAGAATGCAATAAACCCAAACAAAGCTCTCTGTTTCAGCCTCTATACACTGCCCGAGACATGAAAGGGTGAGAGGAAGGGTAAAAAAATCATAGTTCTGGTATAAAATCCTCCAATGTCCCTCCTGCCTGTGCTGATGGAGTGGTTACTTCATGTCTAAAGCCCAGGCCAGCTTTTTCCCAACTCAGTTCAGAGGCAGGTGGAAGAAATGTGGCTGCTCAAAGATGGTGAAGAATGACAAAATACTGTAAATCTGGTCCATGGACTAGTCTCCTCATTGCTGGGGTGCACAGACCGGGGCGAGGGGGCTGCCCAAGATGGGGGTTTCACCCAGGGTAATTCCTCCCTGTGGAGGAGCAAAATGGTCAGATGTGCCTCCTTCTCTTCAAGGGCTGTAGAGGACATTTTGCTCAGAAGCTGCCGAGATGCCTCAGTCCTGGTGAGGGGAGTCCCCCCAGCTGCTGGGCAGGGCCCAGGGCTAAGTTCTGGGGGCTGGGGTTGGGCAGTTGCCCCCATCACTGCCACTGGGCATCACAGGGTGGCAGCCAGGCCTTTTCCTTCCCAGCAGCTGAGTGCAACCCGTCTATTTTCACCCAAATCAGCCTAATCGCATCCATATTTATTGCCTGCTGTTGTCTTACAGGTAGGCAACACCTCCTTAGCTGCTTCAGCTCCTAGGGAGCTGCAATACCATGCTGCTGTTGCTGTGGTTGCTCCGTGATCTCTGCAATCCTCGGGCTTCTCCCAGTTCTATGTCTTAGGGTTAAAGAGACCTTCAAACTTTTTAATATCAAAAGAAACAGTATCAGTGGGAAATCTGCTTGCTGAGCATGGTTCAGATCAAACCGTGTTCTTAAAGGCTCCTGGAAGGGTTCAGGGCTGTGAGCCCCAGACAGCAGGAGCATTGCTTTGCCTGTGCTGGGATTTGTTTGCAGGAGGGGAAGGAAGTATCAGCTGCAGGACTGGAGTTTGTAATTCACCTCCCTGCCCCAGCCAGGGGAGAGTTTAGTCCTCTCTTCTCAGAGCTGCGCCCAGAAACAATATTTGCTGATATTGGCTTACCATCCCAAGGGGGGACATTACTATGAAATGTTTACAAGGACCATTTGAAACCTGAGAAGAGGATGTTTTTAGTAATGGGGAAAGAGCCAAATACCTTGGAAGAGAAACATTCCAGCTTTAAGCATTAATTACTGCTTCCCAGTAATGCAGGTTGACTATTAAATAACCTTGCGCAATTTCCCTGACAGATACATTTTAATGGCAATATTGTGCATAGATCCAGAGCAAAATACAGTTCACTGAACCGTGACCCCGCAAGCCCAGGCACATGGGCAGGTGCCTTTGCTCAAGCACTTAACCAGCGAAACCCAGGGGTCGAGGCATGGGGCTAAAGCAGCCACCTATACACAGCCGCTCACACCGTGAGGGCCTCTGGGCAAGGATTTCTCCTATGGATGGTTATTTTCAGGCCAGGAAGGAAAGCATGGATAGTAAACAACCAAGTGCATTTCTAAAAACTACAGCTGTAACGTCTATGGAGCTCTATAATCATCATGCAAACTTTACTACATAGCTTTTCAGTTGTAAATTGAGTATCATTGGCCAGTGAAATGGATGCTCGATTTCTATGCCCTAATTTTTCTTTTGGTAGCGTGGGAAGATAGTATATAACCGGTTACACTCCACAATGTACGCTGGCATAACAAGTCACAATATGTATTTATGCTTCTTTCAGTCAAAAGCATCAAGTAATGAATGTAGATAGAAAACCTCATAAACCAGTTATCTGAAAACCATTTTCAGTAAAAAGGCATTGCTTGCTTCCTCTCTTTAGATAGGTGGAAAGAGGAGAGCCATGGAAGAGCAAGTCTGAGAATCAATGGGGTTTTCTGGAAGTCTGAATTGTCACTAATTACCCAAAATCCAAGCTGAGCTGCTGCTTTGTGAGCCATGCTTTAACTCATAATAAGCTTTTCAGGGACATCACTCTGAAGGTTTCTCAGGAAGACAGCTCTTTGGAGGATTGCATGGTACCTCGGTGCAGCAATGCAGCGACAGCATCACCCCTGGAGATATTGCTCCTAGAAGGACAACTGGCTTCGCATCCTGGCTTTAGGAGCAACTAAAGAGATCTTGTTGTCTTACTGGTGTGAAAAGCCAATGTGCCAAGTGCAACAACTGCTGCAAAAGGTCAACTTTCCCTGAAGGAATTTATTCTGAACCTATTCAGACCTTCCTAAATAAACAGCAGCTTCACCAAAAGCTATTGAAGTCCCCCAGGACTAAAATTGTCTTATAGGAGGTCCAGGCATGGGATGTAGATTCATTTCTAGTCATCTGTCCATCCGAGCCTCGACCACTTTTGCTCCCTGTCTGAAGCTGGAACCTAGGTCTTGCCCACAATGTGAACGTGGTCCCTCTTGTCCACAGTCCGTCTTGTCCACGGTCCTTCATCCGAACAAACCACATAAACACAGCAGGGGCCTGCGGCACTGACCATTGCATGTGCTGATAGCCTGCACCCTGCCAGGAGGCAGCGAGGAAGCAGCCCAGGTCCAGGCTGCTCCAGCAGGGCAGAAAGCGAGGGGACAGCCGTAAAGCCTTTTGAAGAAAACATCCTTATCTCTGTCTAGGGATCTGTGGCTCCTGAACTGAAGCATACAGAAACAGGTTGATAGCAGCAGCTATTTTAAAATTCATGAAGTCTTAAAGCATTACTAGATGATTTCAGTGCTGGGAGATAACTAGACAAAATAGCCCAACAGGGGGGAGATGCTGATGTAGTAGCAGCCATAATAGTGCATGATGCCGCACACGTCCCTGCTTCTGAAAACCCACTCATCCGTCTTGTCAGGGGAAATTGCTGTGATTTGGTTTCATAGCGGAGGTGGTGGGAGGAAGGAGGCAGACGCATATTTTCCTGTGATCAAGGAGAAAGGCCAGGGTGTGCCCCACTTACCCTCTGAAGCCACCCTGGCCTCTGGGTGAAAGGCTTAGAGACTGGTCATGGCACGTATTCGGTAGGGAGGGTGCAAGTGGCTGTGGTGCAAGAGAAACAAGGCTTTGGAGCTCCTCTGCTAGCACTTGAGAGATGGCTTTCCCTCCCTGCCCCGGTGTGCCCCTCTTTGTCCGCTCATCCCGGACTGAAGAAAAAGCCAGGGCAAAAGGAGCTGGGAGCCAGCGGGCTCCTCCTGCACTTTCCCTGTCAGCCCAGGGTCGCACAGGCTGAAAACTTCTGGGTGAAGGCAAATCTGTGCCAGCCGGGTCAAATTCCAACAAACAGCTTAAATGCCTAATTTATGTATCTGTACCCAAAAGCGTTATCCAGAACTCCCCAGCTCAGCTGCTGCCTTAGACTGGAAGCAGGTCAGAGCACCCCTCCCTCCCTGCCATGGACATGCTTTAGCCAGTGAGATTCCCCATTACATCCCCGAGGGGGCTCATCCTGCTCCCAGCATGTGACCGAGCCATCCCGACAGCATGGGGAGGGAATGGGAGGGTTTGCACCTCCACCTGAACGTGGGTGCCTATATAACGAGGGGCATCTCTTTACGTTCTCCCCATAGGTGAGAGATGGGGAAAATCACTGTATTTACCCTCCTGCCCACTTCTTCCCCTCGTGTGCCCGGCAGCCTCTTGCCCAAAACAGCCAGCACAGCTGCCGGTGGCTTCTAAAGTCTCACAGTGGGGCAGAGGGAGGCACCAGAGGTTGGTGCCTATTGCTTTTTTTCACCTGGCCTTTGATGACCATGGTGAGGTGCAGAGAGTTCCAGTACACGTTACCTGCCCTTTTAGCGTATTTCGTGCCCATGTATGAGCTGGATGCCTTGAGCGACTTGCTCAGTGAAAATCTGTACTGGATGCATGAGTAGGAAATCAAGCTTCACCACTTCCAAAGACAAAAGCTACAGTTTAAAAAAATTACCAACACCATTTCATAGTGGTAATTTCTCTTGGAAACAATTTGTTATCCCTGATTTCAGGATGGTGAAATGCTGCATAAACATCCCACTTGTGATTTTTCAAACTCCCCTTCAAATTTCCCATGAATGCGTGGCCTGTGTGGTGAGTTTGAGTCTGCCCGGGATCTGCTCATTCTCATCAACCCTCTCCCTCTGCTCCCCTCGAGCCCACAGCCCAGAGTCCTGGACCCGGCAGAGCAGCTCTCACAGTGAAGAAATATTTAAAATGTGTTTTAAACAGTACTTTTATTTGTCCAGGCTGTCACTGTGCTTTTGCACCTCCATTAATTCAAGAGTTTTGGACCCAGTTTGCAGTCCCAGTTTCAGTCTGGTCCTGCAAGTCTGGAGCTAGCTCCCTTCAGCTCTCCCGCTCCCTTTGGTAGGGCAGCACAGGGCCTTCAGAGAGGAGATACACAGGTAACATGCCTGGACTGGGGGTGTACACGTGGCCCTGGATGGGGAATAGTGCTGCTGGCATCCCACACCTCTACCCAGCGCTAAAATGGGCTTCTGATGCTTCCTTGCAGAGCACCATCTTGCTCAGTCACCCTCCCCTCGATTACCACCGTCATGAAGGCTTTCATCTGCAGATCAGGAGTGGAGGTGTCCCAGAAAGTTTCAAGTCCCAGGGGTCAGAAACAACAGATACTGCCTACTGACTACAAGGGACTTAGGCAGCAGTTACCTGCCTTTCCTAACAAAGGCAAGAAGAAAAGGGTCTTTGGACTTAACCTACAGAAAAAAACCCATATCTTACTGGAGTTGTGCGTGAGCGAGGACAGCAGGTTTCCCACTGTACAGATTACTCCACTTCCACACTTTCTACTCAGCATGGAGCAGAGCTTTATTTTTTCCCAACACAATGCACATACTTCAGAGGCATATTTGAAGCGCAAAACCCACGTTCCATGCTTAGGCATCCAGCAAACGGTTAATAAAAACCATTCTAGTACGGTGTAGAGCTTATGTGAAATATGAGTGAAAAGTCTAACTTGTTTCCAATGGCTACGAAATTGCCCTGGGGAAGATAAAGATGCGATTCCTTTTAAATGTAGCTATTTTCTGTAAAGGGAACCTACGCATCAGTCCTTCCTATCACAGATCTCCAGAGAAAGCAGCAGCCATCCCACACACTCCTCTGCAGCGGATTGCTCAGCACTTTGTCCCATGGTAATCCGTAGGAGAAACTCAACCCTCCCATTAAATGCTTTGGGCTCAAAAGATTAATTCTGCAGGATAGATCTCTAAAGCACCTCAGAAACGGGAACTCATTCCTAACAGCTTATCATCATTCAGGCAATTACAGGTACAAGCAAAACAGCAGTCGTTGAGGGAGGAAAGCAATCCTATTATAATCATAATTCTTACAGGTTTATATTTTCATGTTTAATAGAGCTTTTTTTTTTCCCCCCCTCTCTCTCCATATAAAGCTTTCCATCAAAGGCTTTCCAAGCATTTTATAAAGGCAGGTGAGCGTTACAGCATCATCACTTCCATTTTACAAACAGGAAACTGAGGCTCCAAAAAAGTCATTTGAGCAGAGTAAAACAGCAAATCCCAGCCCAAAACAGAAACGGAATCAGAACCTCCTGGCAAAAATCCCCTTCTCCAACTACCTCTATTTAGTTACTATGCAGCATTTTTTTGTTTTGGTAAAAATAACCCAACCAGTCAAACAAGAGAGAATGGCAAGGAAATCACAAGCTTCGACATACTTACATCCATACTGCTGGCATTAGTACAAAAATAAAGATTTTTATTAACTAGTTTACAAAAACAAAGTCTATTGAGTCACACAGGATCTCATCGGGGGGTTTATTTGACTTTGGAAGATAAAGCCTGTTTGAAACGTCTCTTTAGATCTTGCATGTTGGGAGACTTGGGCCGAGGGATGATGGACGACCGCCTCCTGTCCATGCTGCCAGCGTGCTGTAGTTTGCTGACCTCCTTGCAAAGATACTGGAAAACATCACAGACGCCCTGGGAGTCGTCACTCGTGGAGATTTCCAAGAACAGGCTGCCCAGTTCATTTGCCAGCTGTAGTCCGTCTTTCGCCTGCACTTGCCTGGCGTGGAGGAGGTCTGCTTTGTTCCCCACGATAATGATGGGAGTCCTGGCATCGGGGTGGACCTTGCGTATGTACTGATAGAGCGGTTGGACGGACTGGTAGCTGCTGTAGTCCGTGATGGAGTAGACCAGGAGGAAGCCCTCTGCCCACTTCACACACCTGGAGAGGGAGTCCAGCACCTGCACGCAGTCCTCCTGCACCTGCGGTACGACAGAGAGCACAAATTTGGCACGGGGCTGTGAAAGTATAAAGCCTGCATCATAGACAGCACCGTTAAATGGGTCCAAAGGGAAGCCTGCGCTCTGTCTTAGGAGACTAAGCCTGGCCTTGGAGGAAGCCTTGGCTCAAAAGCTGAGCCTTTAGGTGGCAGAGAAGAACCGACTGATCGGAAGCATCTCCGTACCTGGATGCACCCCGGCGTGTCTTGGATCTGCACGGCAACGTGGTCCCCCTCCAGATGGACCAGCCGGGAGTAGAGGTTGCCTGGAGAGCAGAGAGCCGTCAGGCACAGCCCCGACCGCGGGGGCCCCCGCCGCGCCCCGCCGCCCGCCGCCTCACCTGTGTTGGGCTCGTAGTCCCCGATGAACCGCTTCGTCAGGAACCGCACGATCATCGCTGCAACACAGAGCGGCCGCGTTAGGGGGGGGGGGGGCGGGCGGGCGGGCGGACGGACGGACGGACGGACGGACAGGGGGAGGGGGGACGGACAGCCCCGCCGCACTCACCGCTCTTGCCGACGGCCCGGGCGCCCAGCACGGCCAGGCGGACCTGGGCGCCGGGCGGCCCCGGGGCGCACTCGGCGATGGGCGCCAGCAGGAAGGGCTGGGACATGCTCGGCAGGCGCATGGGCGGGGCGGCCGGACGGCTCGGCTGGGCTCGGCTGGGCTCGGCTGGGCTCGGCTCAGCTAGGCTCGGTTCGGCTCGGCTTAGCTGGGCCCGGCTCCGCTCGGCCGGCAGCACCCAGCGCGGGCGGCCGCCAGCGGCTTTTAAAGGCTCCGCCGGCAGCGCCCAGCGCGGGGCGCCCATTGGTTCCCGCCCCCCCCCCCCGGCTGTACCGCCCCCCCCCCCCCGGCTGTACCGCCCCCCCGCCACCGCAACAGGCTCCCGCTTTACGCGCCCTCCCGGCAGCGGGGGGCTCCGGGCACAGAAGAAGGGAAACGATTTGTTTTCTTTTTACCTCAGACTGTTTTGTTTCCCACACCCGAGCGTGGAACGCCTCCACATGGCGTTGAAAGGCCAGCTCGCAGATCAAAGCAACAGCCAGCCCCGAAACCAAAGCGGTCCACAGCGCCCTGAGGGCTGGATTAGGCCCTAGGGTTTTTAAAGTGGAAGAAAGTTTCAGAGGAGAAAGGCGCTCCGCCACCGGCTGCCCTTCAACAAGCCTCCAACCTGCAAACGGCCGTGCGGTTGCTTCCGTCTCTCTGCAAATCCTTGCCCTGGCTCCTGCAGAACCGCTTCTGCCACGTGCTGCTTTGCAAACGTGTGAGTGCTTACGAGATAAATCATCTATTCAGGGGCTGTTCTGTTTTTATTATTATCAGGGAGATAACACAAGTCAGCAGGAAACAACATGGAAGAAGCCAGCAGGTCGGTACTCCAAAGCAGCGGGATGGGTCTGTGGTCTCGCCGCCCGGCACTCTGGGGGGTGGAGGACGGAGCCATGGGAGGACAGAGCCGCCGTGGGAGCTGCTGGACCCTGGCTGTGGGCTGGTGCCCAAGGGCACCCCAGGTGGCCCCGGGCACCCACAGGCAGGCAGCTGAGCTGAACCTTGGCAGCAGTGGGGCTCTGCAGTGGTGTTGCTCTTGGTTGCCTTCCCACCTCCCCTTCAATACAGCTCTCGGAAGATGCACACAATAACAACGAGTCCTGTTTTTTCTCGCTTTCCTCTTGTCCTCCCTCTCACTTTCTCCCTACATCCATGCCAGAATCCAGGCACCCAACCTACTGTGCACTTCTTTGGACATCCTCAGCCCCAGTCCCTCCCGTGACATGAAAACTCAGAACAAGGGCACCAGGGTAACATCGCCAGCTCTGCTCTGCCAGAGCCAAAGTGTTCCTGAGGAAAGTCACTGCGGGGGCAAGGATGGGGAGGAACTGCTCCCTGCTTCCCATGGGCGCAAAGTTCGAGCAGGGAACGGAGGCTTAGCTGGGGCTCTGCACCCCGCAGTGGCCAGAGGACTGGCCAGCCCCCCAAAACAATGTTCTGCCCTGTTTAAAGATTCTCCCCTGGTGCCCCAGAAATGTTCTACCTGATAACGATGCCACACCGCTCTTTGCGGAAGGGTTACACATACTTCACAGGAGTTAACGCCACGCAGATTAACACCAGTTGAAGTAGTGCCTGTGGAAAAGCACGGTGGAAGAAGTGTTGTTGATTATTTGTCTTACTTTAGTGCCTAAGAACCCCCATGGTAACATTAAGGCCACTTTTAAGCTGAAAAACTGATTGCCTCTAAAATTCCTACTTCATTTCCCATCATGCCAGTGAGCCCTTCTCTTTTTGTAAACAAGATTTCTCTTGTAGTTTTGTAAACAAGATTTCTTTTGGTTTCCAGAGGTTCACGCTATTGTCATCTGCTCCCATTGTCATGCACCACCACTTGTCTTTGGCCTTGCTCACAGTGCCAACACAGGCTATTTTTATACATTTCTTTACAAAAGAGCTATCAGAGTACATTCAGCATGCCCTTGGAAGAATGCTACTGAAATGAGTCCGTTCCAGACAGATGATTCCCAGGTGCTGAGCTGTGAAAACAGTGGTATTAAACAACCACGGTCCCCAAAATTTGAGGAGCTCCCCCTTTCTGGGCAGCTGTAGAGCTCATGCTGCCTCACTCACTGCTGAGAGCCGCCCCAAAAGGCCAACGGTGATGGTCAAGCCGAGAGATGACTGTGCAAACCCAGGTAGGAAACCCTGCAGAGGAATTAATTTCCAGGGAGCGACAGGCTGTCTCTCCATCAACACCTACTCTGGTGCAACAGGAGCAGTTCAGTAGGTTGAAGCAGTTGGGGCTCAGATTCCGCTCAGGTGGGGGTTCAGAGTAGCTGTCCCTGTTCTGCGGACCCAGCTACCCCTGGGATGCACGGGCCTCATGGCTATTCCAAGGAGCCTTTCCTTTCTTAGCTGGCAGTCCTACTTGGGAAGCACAAGGCTGTACTTCCACCCATCCCATGCAGGTGGCCCATGCCACCATCCCTATGGTCTACCCTTCCCCACAGCAACACCACTCAGTCCCCCCCACGTGGAGTCCCAGGGACCCCACAGTGCTGCCTGACCCACCTCCCTATTCCAAGCTCCGGTAACGTTCCACAGCGGGTAGGTTGCAGCAGGGAGGACATCCTGAGAGCACCTGGAGCTCCTTTCTCCTCTAAGAAACAAAATGCAGAGTTTTCCCAGGAGTCTTTGCTGATGTTGTGGAGTCAGCTAGCAGTTCTGGGCTTAAGATTGGCAGGACCATGTGAGGGAACGAGCAGTAGGCACAGAGCTTTCCCATGTGGAAGAACACTGGCAAGAACCTTTGCTGTGGGCTGGCATGGCTTCACCACTCTCCTATGAATTTTCAGGAGCACAAGCCCATGTTCAAGACTGCAGCTATTCCTTACGCTCCCCAAGTCTTGCTGGTCAATGGTTAAACAGTTTGGAGTGGGCATGGACAAAAAGGTGACTGAGGGCCCAGAGGCCATCGCCCAAAGCCTCTTCCTCCAAATGGTGGAAAAGGAAATCAGCAACTCAACCACAGCTTTGTATTTTCCTGGGTTCCTGAGCTGTATGGGTGCTGCTGGTGGGAGCGATGTCCCTACCCAATGCGTGAGCAAGGATGGTTACGACTGTGTAAATTCCAGCAGCTACAACTTCTTACACAGACCTTGGTAGTACATCCACTGAGGCAGATGCATGGACATGAAAAGCTCATCATCTGTGTCTTCCATACCACCACCCTCAGCATTGCAGGGATTGCTGGTACCTTCCTCCCACACAAGAAGGCCATTTGCAGCAGCAGGGTGCCCCCTGTGCTGTGGGAGACACTACCCACACCCCGCAGTCACGAGGTGCTACCCAGGCAGTGATGAGCCCAGTTTAACCATGCCTTTTCACCACACACCCTGACCTACAGGAACCCACTGCGCCTTGCAGTCTCTGCAAGGACAGGGGGAGCCTGTCCTGCCTGTGCTGGGACAGGGAGGAACACATTTCTGGCAGGTGTACGCACAGCTCTTGGCATCCTCTGGACCAGTCAGGACATCCCAGCGCAGCATCTCTGTCTGGGATGCCAGTCATCCTTTTGATCACAAAGGCCATGAACATGCCGAGTCCAGGATTGCACCGAGGACAAGGGAGCGAACATCAAGACCGTTTCACGTATCTGATACACACTACAGGAAGATTACAAAAGCATGAGTTGTTTGTACATCCTTGTAGCAGCTGCCTCCCCCCAGGAACGGGTGTCTGCACACCCCTCACCCCGCTCAGGTGCGCTTCACCTGCTCCCTCCCGGGGTCCTCAGCCCGCAGCCCCTTTGCACAGGCACAGTTCCTCCTCCCCAGCCCTTTCTGCCATTGACCACGCACAGTGTTCGCACTAACACTGCCTACGCAGCCCTGAGGAAACCTCAGGCCTCAGTGTCACCGATACACTAAAAAAGACAAAGCTGACAGCTCAGGAGAAGGCTTCCATGCTTCTTCTCCAAGAGACGACAGGAGATTTCGGCAGAGCCTTTGTCAGGGAACCAGCTGCAATGGTTTGAGGCAGTAAAACCTGGTAAGGAGGAGAGAGCTCAGCCCCCACCTCCCAGTTAGGCTCCATGGAATGGAGACAAAGCACTACACTGAAGTGTAACTGCTTGTGCTAATCCATCAGCACTTCACTCTCTGCATGTTGTACAGGGACAGCCTGTCCACCAGCTCCGGGATAATGAAGTCTCTGTGCTAGAAAGGGACTGGAAGACAGGTAACATGTAATATGGGACTTCTGCAAAACTGGCCTTTGAACTAGGGATTCCTGAATTCTGCTAGCTCAAGGTGTGTCCAGTTATATGGGAAACCTATAGCTTTGCAGATTTCACAACAGTTCTCCACAATCCAAAGCATCACGGAATGAACAAAATTCAGGTCTGCCATGGTTGGAAGAGAGAGGAAACACCTAGGCTGTAGCTGGCACGCTCGCTGCAGGGTTTTGCTCGCTAGGCACAGCCTCAGGACAGGACTGCAAAGAACTGGTTACAGCTTATGGGTCTAGTGCGTAAAACCTCTTCCAGAGCGAGTCGAAGAGGAGAGAAACTGGCAACTCCACCATAAAGAAACAAGTTTCCTCCACCCAGAGGGGCAAAGGCTGAACTGCTGAAATCACCCCCCTTCCCTCCCGAATCTTCTGCATACACCTGAAACTATTTTCTTCTACCAAGAAGGACGCATTTCAATTTAGACGCTAGTTTCATGACTGCAGATGTCCTGACAGGCAGTTCTTCGGCAACTTTTCCCAATTCACAGATCTCCCTCTTTTGTCAGGACTATGCAAAAACAGGGCAGCTGAATGCACGGGAAACAAACTTCAAGAGCAGATACCAAGTTCTGTAAACATCTGAGCTGTGCTTCTACAAACTTGAGATGACCAGGAAAACTGCCACTGCACAGAGAGCAACTAACAGGTAGCATCTATAAAACCAAGACAGGTTATATCTTAGTTAATTTGTCCTGTTTTCAAACATTAAAAAACCCAAAAAAGGCTATTCTCTTGCTACACAAACCCAGTTTCATTTTCCATCATTTCTGGGAATCCTGACCAAGGAAAGCATTCCCTCCTCCTCCTCCCAGCCCACACACAGCTTCCAAATATGCATTTAAGAGCATCTACTGTCGGCATAGTGACCTTAAAAACAGTGAGACTAAATAAAACTGTTGCAATGCACAGTGCCTCTGGAAGCACAGCTCTTAAATGAGACCACTGCATGCTGTCTAGTCTTATTATTCCAAATTGTTGATAAATTCAAAAGTTTGGAACTACCCACCACCTCTAGTTACTGTTAACCATTTCATCATGATGCTACAGCTAATCCACTTCACTGTTGACAGAGAAGTACAAAACAGACATAGAACCAAAATAACTTACACAAGCATGCATGGGAAGAAAAATTTAAAATACCATCACCGAACTTCGTACCCAGTGAAACCTCCCACTTAACTCCTTCAGATGCAAAGCCTAATGGAAAATTATGCTCATCTTGTGAGTCAAATACCGATTTTAAATTGCTGTGGAAATCCACGAGCCAAAGAAACTAATAAAGGTCTAAGGCTTAGTACACAGATCTAGCTGCTCCAGGAAAACCCCACTTGATCGTAAAAGCCAAGTGCACAAGCTGCAACAGTGGAAGTTAAGAGAGATTCATCAACCTTTGCTGCAGGAGACGGTGGTGCACTCTATGCCCAGTACATATGGTGTCAAAATACAGTATTAATATCACGTATCAGTCTGTTCACGGGTAGGCACTGTTCCATCTTCTCCAAGGTGTTTCCAAAGCCATTCCAACTATACAGCTTGCTCCATCTTCTGAGATGGGAGCTTGCAGGAACTTCAAACACCCGACTTGCTCACTGAGACTTTGAACCTCTGGCGCCTAAAGCCTGTCACGCTTCAACACCAGGCCAAGCCAGACAATGACTTCAACGTCCAAAAGCTACATTCCATGAAAAAAGGAACACTCACAGTTGAATGTTAGGTAAATGCAAACAGGCATTAATCCTTTAATTTATAAGCCATCTGTACATGGTTTGACACTTCTGCTTAAGGCACTCCGGAATTGAGGGAAAAAGCAAACCTCATTACCTCTCTCCATTTCTTACTCCCAAACTTAGTAGCTGTCCTACTGTCCTGCTTTTGGCTGGGATAGAGTTAATTTTCTTCCTAGTAGCGGGTACAGTGCTGTGTTTTGGATTTAGGATGAGAATAATGTAGATAACACACTGATGCTTTAGTTGTTGCTAAGCAGTGCTTACACTGGTCAAGGACTTCTCAGCTTCCCATGCTCTGCCCGGTGCACCAGAAGCTGGGAGGGGGCACAGCCAGGACGGCTGACCCAGACTGGCCCCAGGGCTATTCCATACCATATGCCGTCATGCCCAGTATATAAACTGGGGGGAGATAGCTGGGGAGCAGTGATCGCTGCTCAGGGATGGGCTGGGTGTTGGCTGGTGAGCAACTGCATTGTGCATTACTTGTTTTGTGTATTTATCATTATTATTTCCTCTTCCTCTGCTGTCCTATTAAACTGTCTTTATCTCAGCCCACGGGGCTTACCTTTTTTCTCCTGGGGCAGGGAGAGTGAGCAAGCAGCTGTGCGGTGCTTAGTTGCCCGCTGGGTTTAAACCACAACACCTCCAACTGACTGTTCAATTGCTTTCAACAGCCAATACCTACAAACTGCTTGAGGTCACTACCTTCTCTAGTATTTTACTCTCTCTATGTGTAGACAGTAGTTTTACATCACTTATTTGACGTAGCTAAGCAATGCCTTACATCAGGCTTAGAAAAGTAAAATCATATTTATCCAGATCTATAACACAGTTAAGCTTGAGTTTATGCATGTTCGAAGCTAACAAAGCAGGTTATCTCCAGCAGTTTCTTTAGCAAGCTTCACGCTGCTTCAAACAAAGCTCACAAAAATAGCATTGGTTCGTAAACACTTGGCTGAAGACATTCTTCCATTCAAGAAACACTGGGAGGTAGCACTGGGGTTTTGTGAGTTACCAATAACAACAAGGGGATGAGAGGAATGCATCAGAACATCCAGGCAGACGTTTAGATTCAACAGACATGCAAAAACCAAAATGCAAGTGTTCAGCTATGCCAGCCAATGCAAATGATAAAAATCAAATTACAAAGGCTGGCAGTTTTGGAATTAAAGCCTTGTTTCTAAACTACTACAATTTCATAAGAACACTTACTGGCCTGAGTATGTTCTAAAAATCCTTCTTTTACAGGTTACAATGGTAAAAACACCAAAATCCTCCCACAGCCTTTCTCAAGAGGTTGCTTTCAAAAACTGTTTCCACAATTTTTCTTTGGTATTTATCTGAGGCCTCTTAGACAAAAGCTTTTATCAGCGAAATCTGAAGCCCATTATCCCTTTTCCCACAAAAAAATTAAACCTTCAAATGACACTGTACAATTCTTGGTATATGCTCTTAGTTTGCTGGTGAAATATTTCACGTCCTCTCATATTACCTCATTAGGTTATCAAAGAAGGATGATAATCACTAAGCATTAGCAAATTTGCGTCCCCAGGATTTATGGTCTATATAAATGACTTAACTGATCATCAAAAGCTGCAGATGATTTAAATGACCAAGCACCATGTAAGGCAAGTTAAATAAACAAACTTCAATAAAAGAGGAGTTCTAAAGCATCTGTCCCA
This sequence comes from Nipponia nippon, assembly GCF_047370975.1. Lineage (NCBI taxonomy): Eukaryota > Metazoa > Chordata > Aves > Pelecaniformes > Threskiornithidae > Nipponia > Nipponia nippon. Next base: position 109,020,700 of record NW_028262336.1, read on the forward strand.
AAAAAACTAAAGGCATGAGCCACAATCACATACACTTGTCCAAAACCAGATCTTCAGTTTATTTTTTTTAAATGTGCATTATGCCATGAATTCATAGGGAATAGGCTCCAGCAGCTCTGGATCCTTGCCATTAGTTCTCACAAAGTGTGCTTCTCTTGGTGGAGCGGGCTGTAAACAGAGGAAAACAAGAAAGAAAAGTCATGGCACTAAAACTCAAAACAAACCTTATACAAAATTCTTTTTAACAACCATTTAACACATTATTATATAAACATTACAGCACTTTTACTATTCCTAGTCTCTTTAAAATTTGATTCAAAGAATAGCACTGAGAAAATAATCTGCTAGAAAGTGTACTTGACTTTCATTGCTGAATGAAAAAACCTACACTTTACCCTCTGCAATTTACTAATCCAAATTATCACAAAGCGATGTGCCCTAGCGTTCCGGAAGCAACAGCCATTATCTCCTCTCTGAAGTCTAGTTATTCATTCTTTTCTTAAAGGGTTCCAACAGAAACTGTTGCAGCTAAATTCAACTAAACCAAAAGCAACACTGATCCCAGAAATCACCCAGAGCTGCTGCTGGAAATCAGCAACACAACAGGAAGCATCCGTCCCTATGTTCACGGCCAAGGATAGAATTTCCATCCAGAACAGTGCAGTTCTGTTCAGGCACCAAACACATCAGATAGCTCAGATGCAGACACGCTGCATGCTGCCGCTCTACTCTTATTAAAAAACAAAACAAAACAAAAACCAAACCACCTCCCGCAAAGGACTGCGAACCCAAGTGAGGATAGTAGCAACAGACACCTCCAACAAAATCTGCCAGAGACCTGGATTTTTCAGAATGCTGTAAGCAGCTTCATTTATGTGAGGTGGGTTTTTTGGGTTTTTTTTGGTTTTGTTTTTTTAAAGACAGACAGAAAAGCTCAGTTTACAGCATAGCACACTGTTGTTTTGGAAGAAAACAACATTTTACTCAACTGGTTTGGTTCTAGCTGGTTTTTTTTTTTTTTTGGTGAATTGAATCAACAATGTGTCAACTACAATAAAAATATTACCTGACGTTTCAGTTGAACCCAAATGCCTTTTTCTTTTGCTTCCTTTTTCTTCTTTTCATTCTCCTTCACACGCTGAAGAAAGCTGTCTCTGCTCTTGGAATGTTTAATATGCTCAATACGCACATTAATTCTCTTGGCAAGAATCTTGCCCCTAAGAAAAGAAATCGGTTTTTTATCTACTGCACTTGAAAAAAAGGCTACTTCAAAGCTAGTTTTACAGCCCTTATGAGTAACTCCGTAAGCTCAATAACAGATAATTTTTCTTTAAAGGGCAATCACTCAAAATACATTGCTGCAGATGCAAATCAGATGTAACTTATATAACTGAAAGCTTACTAATATATAACAATATGCTGACAATTTAGGATTAAGACTGTGGAGAGCACGTAATTTTAACCTTGTAGCACACAAACGAAGAATTGCATTACCACTGTACTCCAGTCCAATTACTGGAAGAAAAACAACTTGTCCTTTTCTGACTAAACCGTACAAAACCCAGCTGAATACAGCTACAAATTAGTATTAAAAAAGGGCTTGAGTATCAGTGTGAAAGTCGGCTGATAATCCTCATCAGGTAATGTCACTTTAAGTGGTGCTCAGAAAAATAAAAACTGTATCCTCTGACAGGATCCAAGTCAAATGAGCATCATTTGCTTGGGTTATAAAAAGGAGATATACTTTACCCACCTTGAATGACCAATCAAGACAATAACTGTCTAACTGGCAAAGTGAAAGGAGGGTGCAATTACAGATCAACTTTCCCGAACACAGCGTTTTAATACATAGAACTTCATTACTTACTTAACCTGCTTGTTAACAATAATGCCCACAGCGTGCTGAGTAACGTTATATACCCTTCCAGTCTTGCCATGGTAACACTTGTGGGGCATACCTTTTTGAACAGTACCCATACCCTGTTAAGAGGTAAAACAAGAATAAACTGTAAACTTCAACTTGGAAAAAAGAAAAAAGCAGCATCAAGAACTTTTCTTTCAGAAGTTATTTAAAGTACACATTTCAAATTACTTGAGATTGATTTAAAACTACCCCTATTTTATTCATACATTAGAATTTATAACCACGCACTTTATATCTGAAGACTATCAAATTCTGCTATGACAATTCTGGTTGCTCTCAGTGTCGGTGAAATGATTGATCACTTTGCTTTCAGCAAGCAATCACAGGAGACAATCATCATCAAGCTCCAGTGCATCAAGAAGCGTTAATTCTGAACAGTGCAGTTCTCCAGGAGTCACATAACAAATAAGCAAATTACACACCATCTTCTGTGTGACTGTTATGAGAACTCGTGCATTTCAAATGAAACTAAAGGATTCAACAAAGTACGAAATCCTTGACGAAAGGCTTTCAGATTCACTACAACTTAATTTTGAAAGTACAGTTGTTTTTAAAGGACAAGTTCTAGAAAATACCAAGTGAAGGGAAATGCTGCTTCACTTTTTTCCCCTGTATTAATATATATGATGTATCCTTACATTTATTTCTTGGTTTCTAGTTTTAATGTGGCTTTGTAATCACCATCCCTGTACATACTTATTTTAAGTATAGTCCTACAATGACACAGAGACACAGACGTAACTATCAGCTACACCACCATAATCCATGGCTCTTCTGAACAGCAGGTGCAAATCAGGCAAAACAGAACACCAACTAAAATGACAGCTGGGGTTCCTATGAAAGCAGTGCTGGTAGGTACCATACTGCAACCCCAGTATTAGATATGGCATCTTTCACTCACTTTTTTCAGCTGAACACACAGTAACGGAGCACAGCTGAATATATAAAGGATATACATACACATACAAATATATAAAAACCCACATAAAGCAGCATGTGACACTAAAGCATTACTATTGGTTCAGTAGCATTGTCAGTCCATTACTGCTTCAAAAGTGAGCAGCAGGTACTTGTGCTGACACACATGACCCGAGCAACAACAAAGACTACCTCAAGAAACTGGAGACTGTAAAGGACTACACTGCTTTAGCTTTTAATTATGTAGCACTGTAGAAAGTACCTTGATATCAACTATATCACCCTTCTTGTAGATGCGCATATAGGTAGCCAGAGGGACAACTCCTGTTAAGAGATACAAATTTGGATACTTATGAAGTTCACAATTTCACACACAGAGACACACACACCCCCCAAATGGGGTGGGGGGCACAGAACACGCATTTGACAAAGTTTTCTTAAAAATGCCTCAAATTTAAATTCAATTTCAAAAATGTAAAACTAAGAAATCAAACTGTTTTGTTTTTTTTTTTTTTTTTTCCCAAGCAGTAATTACCTCCTCACATGCTCCCAATTTAAAAAAAAAAAATCCAACTAAGGAAAAATTACAGCTTTAACCTCGTTCCTAATGCAAAAGTTGAAAAGGCATTACAACTATTTACTACTACTTCATTGTGAAAACAGCTGTTACCACTGCTCATTGCTAAGACGCAACAAACTGTAATTTTAAGTAAGTGTAACTGTTGAAATATATTCTTCACCTTCAAATTAATTTTCAAGCATTGATAGAATTAGCATTGTTACTACTGTGAAGCAATCAGAATACCAATACATAAGCTATAAGAGGTGAGAGGTTACTTGCATATCATTCTACAGTTTTTAGCCCAAGCTGTCAGCTATCCTTTGACACAAGCCATTGTTTTACTAATGGTACTTAGGGACTGTTGATGTCCAACAAGTCAGTAACTTAATACACTGTTCTCACTACAAGGTATACTTACCATGCTTGCGAAATGGCCTTGAGAACATATAACGCGTCCCCCTCCTCTTTCCTTTTGTGTTCGTCATTTTGGCCGATTACTGTAAAAATGAATGCAAACTATTCAGAACTACTAGTTCATTCACTAAAAGTTTGACTGACAGCATTTTCATACATTTCAGAAAAACCAAGTCTTTAAACCCACCCAGAATGACATCACTTCCAAATTGCTGGGTCAATTCAAGCAATGTTTTTAGCTTAGACCTTCACAGAGAACGGCATTTATAGGACCAGAGGGTAACTCAGGTTTGAATGGATGCGAGTAAGTCACCTAGCTCAACATCTTGCTTCAAGCAAGGTCTACTATGAGATCAGACCAGGTTGCCCAGAGCTTTGTCCCTGAAACCCGTCAAGCATGGAGAGACTACTGCACAGCCTCCCTAGGCAGCCTGTTTGGAGGCCTAGCTGTTCTCATGATGAAAAGCTTTTTCCTTATATCCAGCCTGAGCTTCTCATTTTGCCTTAAGCCAGCTGTTTTGTGCTCCTGTCAAGTACCAGGATCGGTCTTCTTGCTAACAGCGCTGCTAGGTGCCCCCCAAAGCCGCCTCTGCTCCAGGCCGAGCAAGCCCCGCTCCCTCTGCCGCTCCTCACAAGGCATCCAAAAGGCAACATCTCTACTACCAGACTTCTCAGCCACTGATACATCTGACACGATACAAACCGTGGTCCTCTGTCTGTGCTCCGAGTGCAACAATTTCTTTAGCTTCAAGCTGCGTCTCCTATTGCCACAGGAGCCCCCCCGCCCCGGCACCTGGTGCCGCGGCCAACGGGGACGCCAGCCACCAAGCACGCTAGCGAAGCACAAGTCCCGCCGCAGCCGGCGGTCCCCGCTCCGGGGCCCACCCCGGGGAGCTGCGCCAGCCGCGGGGCCGGCGCAGGGCCGCTCCCCCGCTCCCCCGCCCCCGACGTCCCACCGGCCGCCCCGGGGCTGACCGGGCCCACCGCCACGTACCGCCGCCTCGGCGGAGCCCCGCTCCCCCGCACCTGCACCCGCCGCCGTCGCCGGCCTCGGCGGTCCCCTCCCTCCTGCCCTCCATCCCTCGCAGGCCTCCCGGCCTGGCCGGGCCCGGCACGCCGCACCGAGCCCTGCAGGCCGCGGCCTCTCCACTCCCTCAGCCCCCTCGCCCCAGCAAGGCCGCGCCGCCCCCAGCTGAGCCGGCGGCCACCCGCCCCGACGCCAGCGCGTCCCGCCCTCCCTCCCGCCGCCACCCGGAGCCGCGGAGGCACCTGAGGCCGGCGAGCGGAGCTCGGCGCACCTCCCCGCGCGTGCCTACAAAATGGCGGCTCGGAGCGAAAGGAAAGAGGCGGCGCCGCGGCCGCCCTTAACAGCGGGGCCTTCGCGGGGCTGCCCGCGCCGCGCCTGAGAGAAAGCCCCGGGTAGGCGCCTGCCTGCCTGCCTGCCTGCGAGAGGTAGATGTCGTGAAGGAAGCGTTTGCACGCCGGTCCTGATAAACAGCCACGGAGCTGGCCCGGCAGAAGTGTGACCCGTTCGCTAAAGCAGGGGCAAATGGTGGTTTTGCTCATGGCTGTGCCGTGAGGCGGGGCTAGGAGAGGTTTGACGGCGGGGAAGCGGGAAAACGAGCCAAGTGTCTGTCAGAGATGCTGAGGAGAGAGTTCTGTGGTGGAGCGGCTGGCCCGCCGTCCACAATGTAAAATATAAGCAGCCAAGAAGTTGTTTTACGACATTAAAGAAGTGCACCGAAATTTAAATTTGCAGTAATGCGAGCCGCCTGCTGCCATGTGTCAGTCACAGCTGCCTGACTGGAGATCAAGTAGTGCTGGGCAGGAAACCATGGTGGGAGAAGCAAACCAACAGCAGAAGCGGAGAGGCTGCTCAGGTTTGGTGTTTCTTATTATTGTAATGGGCTTTATTATTATTGTTATAATGCCCTAATCTCCAATTTGTGTGGCAGATGTTTCCACAAAGATAAATAAAGTACGGATTCTCAACAAAGAGCCACAGGTTGCATCAGCTGTGTGGTGCCTGAAAATGAAGCGGACTGGTGAGCAGCTTCCAGAGCTGGCGGCATGACTCATTGTGTTTGTGCATCGTCAATATCGGAGCAGACGGGAATCATCTTGGGAAGCCGATTACAGGCGGGAGTGAGTCAAAAGAGGGCCTCCTTCCCCTGAGCTAAACACGCAGGGGCAGCTCAAAACTTGTCTCAGCGAGAAGTTGCCCTACTGCAGGAATTTTTGTTTTGAATGAAAGAAGCACTTATTTGATTTAGGGGAGGGATGATTACTTAAAGTGGCATATAAAAACATATTTGATCCTCTGACTAATTTCACAGTTATTTTAATGTTGTCTTGCAAAACTTAAGCCCTTTCTATCATCATTTTAAAGCCAGTTTAATGTTTATGGGTTGCAAGAGTGGATATGGAGGATTAAATACACTATCAGGTTCTGCCTGCAAAGCTAGCTGGCGGGGCGTGTTATGACAGACAGAGGCCCTGTCTCCACAGGAAATCTCTTGGGAGTGAAGTGTTATATTTAGAAGAAATGTGTCTATATTCCAGCTCTGTACCATGAAGAATCCAGAATTTACAGCACCTGATATCTACGCAGAGAAAATCGGTATCATTTAATATGCATTCAGCCTAGGTTTCCAAGCGTGAAGATAATTACGAGCCTGAACAGCTCAGGTGAGGAAGCATATTGGCAACAGATAGAGAGATGTCTGGGAGGATATCAAGCAAAGTAAAGACAGGAAGCCAAATCTGAAAAGGCATTACTGAATAAAGGAAGATAGGGATTTTCAGTGAGCTGAACTCCTTACTCTTCCCAGTGATTTACATAGAGGGCAAATCTCCAAGTCAAGCAGGAAAGAAGGGGGAGGAAACTCTACATGTTGAAACTCATGTCCACATATAAAGCCTGTAAGTTTTAATTCATTAGGCAGTAGTAACTGTGACCTTAATTGAACTTTGTTTTATTTGGGGCCAAGACATTCAGGATTTGCTACATTATTTTTTTTTCCTGCATAAACTGCATGACAGGTTGATTTAAAATTTCAGTAATGTTTTTATTCATAAAATCTACCCTGATTAGCACATTCCCGGGATCCTTCTTTAGCTCCACGTTTTGAAGAAACAATCATGTTTCACAGTTTGTCTCCATTGAATCATTCACTGGGCATGCTGTCTGGGTCTGACCCAGAGGTCCATCCTATCTGCCAACATTTTATACGTGGTTTCCCAAATCTGTGGCCTACTGAGCACTTAAAGACTGAAGAGCCTTTGTATGTTGCTCACAAAAGGATTTCTTAATAATGGCTGTCTCTAGCAGATAAAGGTGCACAAGTTGTGGGGTGAGTTCTGGTCTGGAAACCAGAGGTAGCAGCCAAGCAGACGTGGGGGAGACCTGCAGCTCTACATTCCAGACTGCGGGTGCTTCCCTTACTGCCCTGCCTCATCCCTTCAGAAACCCAGCCTAAAAGTGTTCTTCGTTGATCAAACTGCAGTTGTAGGATCCAGATTCCAGTTCCTCCTAGGCTGTACAGCTAATACCACATCTGGTTCTGCTGCAGAAACACCACATCCTCAAGACGGAGGTGAACATGAGTGGCAACGCCCAGCTTAACGTAAAGATCTAAAACCCCATGAAGGTCCCAGGCTGGTGCTCCACCCGTTAATGTACTCTGGAAATCTTACTACACCACGGTAGACTGAGTTTCCCTCCTACTCTCCCTGGCTTGGAGGTAGAGCAAGAGAGGGAAAGCAGCTGCCATGGGAGTCAATTCAAAAGTTGCTGGGGAAAGGAGCTTGAAAGGGAGGGCTCATTAGAAGTCCGAGCAGTGGGGACTAGATAAACATCACTTTGTTTTTCAGAGTGGAAAGTACCACGCCAAAAAAACCATTTCCAGTCCCCAAGTTCCCACAGTCACAATTCTGGTATCTTCTTTGGGAGGGCCCCATTTTGTTTCTGACACTTCTCTGCAGCATCTGTCTGGACAACAGCTCTCTCTAAAGAATAATGCGCTATGATGATTCTGCATATGGGGCTGTCAGGAATCCTTCACCGAAATTTTAATGCACAGTGGGATCTGGCTTGCTCCTAAGCTCAGAGGACCAAGTGATACACACAGAGATCTCGAGTGTGACATTGCATTTGTGTTAGGTTATTCAGCAGGGGTGCGGAAGGAATTTAAATTAATGAGAGTTTGTAAAGGGCTTCGAGGTGAAAAATGAAAAATATTCCCCTTCAGTAGGGCGTAGGTCTCCTGTGTCTCACATAATGCATTCATTACATGAAAAAAAAAAAAGCTGATTATGACTGGAGCAAAATTTTAACAGAAATAACTGAGAATAAGTGCTAAATAAAGAGGATTGAAATCTGCAGTTCCTCTTGTGATAACGCTGCAAAACTAAATTGAAAATCAAGATTGTGAAGTTAATTGCTTACCCCATGGCAGGCTCCCATCCATAGAAGGGCAGCATGTACCTAGTGCTTTTGATCAAAAAGTTACTGACCAAAGTCATCTCTGTCACCTCTTAAGTTGACCCTGGTGTTCCACTGTTCACTCTTTCCAAAAGGATCTTGTTACTGGGCATCACAGACTCATGCTTCTGTCCCCTTTCATGGTCTCTTTAGCTCCCCGATGATTCTAGCTCTAACAACCTCTTTATTTCTGGTAGTCAGTTCAACTCATCCACAAAACCCATTCTGTAAATATTAGCCTGAGCCTAGTTTCACGGGAGTTAAAATCAATAACATTTGTGTCTAATCAATCAAGCACCTCCCAAAATGGCTGGATGGACAAACTGCTTGAGTGGTCTCACTGTGGGATAGCCCAAGTGCCGGTGCAGGTGGCTGTACTGAGCTGCATTGCCAGTCAGGAGAGAGGAATGGAAAATAATGACAGCGTGCCTTTGAGAGAAATGAAAAAGCAAAACCTGTACAGACCTAGAATTGTGGTGGGGCCCAGCACATCACACATGGGTGAAAGTTTTCGTTACACTAATACGTTACTTACACATTAATTCCTAATTCAAAATTTTACTAGAAGCAGGTAGATTGATACTGAAGCCAAACAAATGGCCTTTTTTCCATCATTATCTCAACTGCCACATAAAATTTGAAGTACTGACAAGTTCTGTCAATCAACTGTATATTTGAATAACACGGCATTCTACTTGTACATGTACCTCAGTGAATACTGCCTTACTGGCCGTACAGCAATCATCAGGAACTTGCAAGGAAGCTGTCGTGTAACCGTGACCAGCTTCTCACGGGTACCAAATCATATAATCCATTTATCAAACTTCAGATTTATCAAACTTCATTTCAAAAGCAATTAATGTCCCCTTCCTCCCTTACTAACGGAGTGGCTTCTCAGGAAACCGGCTTCATTAATGCAGTGTTTTCTCCAACTTCTTGTAAGCATTACTACTTTTTTGAAGTCTGCTGTCTCTGTGTAACCTCCCCTGAGTCAAACCCATCTAGCCAGGAACAAGGAACTCCTCACATTGTCAGCATCAGCTTTGCTCTGTATATTTAGTTGTTTTGACTACAGGTGATTAGCCACTCGTTGGCTGACACAGCTGGTAATTATGGATACTTTTTGCTCCTCTGCCATGGAGGAACCAAGCTGCTGCTATCAGTAAATCTGCATAATGTGGGGATTTTCTTTTGATAATGTGTTGAATATAAGTATAGAATTAATATTAAAATATATTTTTAAAAATCTGATCTTTCACAATTCCCCTTAAGCCCTTTGCCAGCCCTCTTGGAAGCTCTTAACTACAGTTTAAGAAATAACTGGCTTAATGGTTAGGAACATACTGCTATTTTCTGTTCATTTGTTTATGTCTGAGCTTATGTGTACTTCTAGCTGGAAGAACAACAATGTTTGCCCTTTTTCTGTAATTATTTACACAGAAGAATGATAACCCCTTTACACCTTCATTTTACTAAGCTAAATAAACCAGGCTGTTGGAGCCTCCGGCCGCATGGCAGGCACTCTGCATTTGCTCCCATTCCCACACCTCTCTCTTGAGTATCAGTGATCAGATTTGTACGCAACAGTCCCAGTTAGCTTGCTTACTGTGCACCAGTTCCTCCTGAGATACTTCCTCTTATTACTGAAGATGATCACAATCCACCAAACATGAAGCTCCTGGGGTTGAATTTTTTTTTCTGGCTGTAAATGTTTCGGTACTTGTCCTTAACCTGCTAGCTGGGAACTAGGAGAGAATTGTTTAATCTCACGGTCATGCAATGGCAGGCTTCTCAGTGATTTCGGTGTCACAAAGTCAGTTCTTGTTTACTGATGATTTTTCTCAGGCAAAACTTTCAGTGTCTTCAAAGAATTTTTGTCTATAAGGAATAAACAGGACAGAATTGGCCTTTTATCATTTTAAAGTAGATAAGCCAAAACAAAACAAATACACTCTACGAAAAAACTGCCGACTGGCGAGGGCCAGACTTAGTTGACCTTTTCCTTATCTGATTTCTAGCATGTGACTATTTTATTCACTATGAAGTATAATTTTAACAGAAGCTCTACCTACAGCAATTGGTTTTTCAAGACAGGCTTAACTTTGGAGGGCAAAGAGATTTAACTTTAGGTAGATCTGAATATGAGCTTTGCTGCTGAAATGTAATACCCGATGTGAAGTGTCATGTATAGGAACAGTTTATAATAATGGCACACTGAGTCTGAACTGATGAAATCTCACTGAAACTATATTACAAAACAATTTTTTGGTGCTAATTCTCAGGTGAGTTTGCAGATGATAGCTAATTGCTGGGAGTGCTCATATCACTGGAGGGCAGGGCTGCTACTGAGAGGGACGGAGACAGGCTGGGGAAATGGGCTGGCAGGAACCTTGAAGTTCAGGACAGGCAAACACAAAGTCCTGTCCTTGGGTTGGAATAACCCCATGCAACAGGACAGGCTGAGGGCTGGCTGTATGGAAAGGGGCTTTGCTGAAAAGGACCTGAGGGTCCTGGTGGACGACGGCAATGTGTCCTTGCTGCAGAGTCAGCTACATCCAGGACTGTATTAGCAAGAGGTTAGCCAGCAGGGCTAGGGATTCTTCCTTGCCGTTTGGCACCCGTGAGACCACAGCTGGAGTGCGTGTCCTGTTTTGGGCTCCCCAGGACACAAAAGACATGGACATACTGGAGCAAGCCCAGCGGAGGGCCACCAAGATGGTCACCGGGCTGAAGCACAGGGACGTATGAGAAGAAGCTGAAAGAGCTGGGTTTGCTCATCTGGCAGAGAAGAAGGAAATCTTATATGTCTCTTCTGCTATCTCATGGGAGGGTGCAGAGAAGATGGAGACAGGCACCTCTCGGGGTGCACAATAGAAGGACAAGAGGCAATGGACAGAAGTTAGAACATGGGAAATTTCTGACTCAAGATAATGAAAACATTTTTAATGTAAACGTGGTCAAAAACTCAACCAGGTTGCTCAGAGAGATGGTGGAATTTACATCCTTGGAGCTGTTTAAAACTTGACATGGCCCTAAGCAACCTGATCTAGCTGGACCTGCTTTGAGCAGGGGATTGGACTACAGACCTCCATAGGTGCCAGAGATTGTTTTGCGTCTGTGATTCCAGCTTCTCAACATTGGGTGCTGCAGTTTAAAAAGGCAACATGCCTGATGGATGCAACAACATAAAGTAAAAATGTGGGTGGAATGATTCTCTATTCTATAAATACTCTATGGCATTGTATTAGCATATTGGTATCTGAGGCAGCCGTTTGTATTTCTTATTAATTGTTATAATCAGAGCCATTAACATCATTGTTTTTAATTGCTTATGAAATAGCAAAGAACCTTGCTGGAAGGAAAGGGCTATATAAAATATTGCTAGTTTTATTTCAAGTAAATTAATGTCTTCTACTTAGTGTTAGCTGAATCCCAGTAAGCGCAAATTTAAATTTATCTTCAAACTATGCCAAAGAAAATTTGTTTTTCTGTATGAGTGCAGAAAGACAAAGCGGCATGTTTATGATTTTAATAGTGCTACAAAATGCTCGTTTTAATAATGCATGACGTAACCAGAGTTATTGCAAACTCGAGTACTGAGCAGATTGTAACAATCTTTCAGTAAACATTATTGTCTTGCTCTAGTTCTATGCATCTTCTGGATGCTAAAAGAAAATCCTATCCTGCCTCCATACCCTCTTCTTGAAAGAAGAGGAAAGAAGAATCAAATGCAGAAACTACAGGACTAAAAAGCACACTATTCTCTGCATTAAAGCACCTCACATGTGATTATAATTCCAGTTATATATTCTTTCCTAGGTGTTTAGCAGAGTTTGAATTTGTGGTCAGAAAATATCAGCCTTCACTGAGTGATTTTTTTTTTTTTTTTTTTTTTTTTTTGCAGGCCAGCCTCCTTTCCAAAATGGGAAACTGGCTGTAGCTTCTGCAGTCTTACACATACCAGTATCTTAAATGATGAACCTAAGACAGACCCCATGATGTGACAAGGTACAGATGCAGTTGTATTTTTTAAAAACACATATGCTTTTACTTTCGCCCTATTTGAACATTTTCAGTCCTGCCATCACATTTTTTTCAGTTTTCTAGCTTATTGAGCCAGAAACTTGTTATAATAAGCAAAAGGTGAATTTCTCAAGTAATCTTCATCACCTGAACCTGGGAACTGTGGTTGCAAGGGAACTATCAAATATCACAAGGTTTGTGATAAAATAATGAGAATTGGCTACGCTCTGACAACCCCTGTCAGTGAGACAACAGCTGCTCTGAACAAACGCTACAGCCAGAAAAGACAAATCAATGGTCAGTCAAGGAGAAGCGAAACAGAGAATTAGCAAGGGATAAACTTGACCAAGCTACGACCAACCAAGGATAAACTAGACCAACTTTCCCATATGTATAGTAGGAATAGTAGCACATATTTATGGAGCAGGGTTATTGTTGATTCATTAGTATTTGGGAAATGCTGTGGAGTCCTTCACAGAATATGCAAAATAGTAATGTGAGCTAATTAGCATATGTGCTGCTCCAAGGCAGCCACAGCTTATTCAAGGGAGAGAGGCAGTACAGGTGAAGGGGCAAAACAGGGAAAAACAAATAGAGGGCAAATGGCAAAAAGAAGTGCCGCAGGGGGAGAGGAGGAAATGAAATCGCAGGGGAAATGGAAAGAGGAAATGAGGCCATACAGGACAAAGAGGTGATGCCCGGGTTACTGCAGTATAAAGACACAGGGCACAAATCTGTATGAAACAGCTTTATTAGTTCTGCTGCTCATGTGATAACCTGTGGTTGGCTGTTTGTTTTGGGTTGTTGGGTTTGGGGTTTTGGGGTTTTTTTTGGGTTTGGTTTTTTTGTTGTTTTTTTTTTAAAACTAAGTATAACCAGAGAAAAACAAGTATAACCAGATGGGAGTATTTAACTGACCATCTGCAAGTACAGAGGGAAACTGTGGGTTTTCCGGGGTATAAATCTTCCAAGAGAAGAAATCAAAATCATTCTACTTCTGTATTGCTGACAAACAGAGCATTGTCTGAGAACTGATTGCAACATGCACTTGAACAATAGCTTTAGATCAGCGGAAGCACAAAATATTGCTAACTGCGACATATGTTTCAATTAAAACAAAAATAATTAACCACCCATTAGTGTCATGAAAAACACAGGCTATTAACAGTAAGTGCTCTTTAGCAATTTTATTATCTCCACAAAGCTGCTTCCAGTATTTTTTCTACCTCCTATTGATAATTTTTTCCACCGCGTAGCTATCTGCATGCTGTTTTACATATTCCTCCTCAGCTTCATTTCTATCTTGGTACTGTAAAGAACTGATTAGTGGGAGAGACTGTAATGATACAAAGACTCTTCACCTGGAGGCTGCCTGTTGTCACATTGTGCGTCACTGTTGTTATTACATGACAGCTCATCTTGCTTTTGGAGAACTGCTGCAAAGATCACAAAAACACTATCTTGCTGACTGCAGCGGGAAGCTTTGCTTGGTATTCTGGTAGAGAACACAGAGACGGAAGAAGCGTCTTGTACTTCTCACCTGTGGTAATGGATTTTCCAAGTTAGTGTTAGAGCGCTGTCGCTGACTCCTGAGGTTTTCATACTGCGGAGAAACTGGAGTTACTGAGACAATCGTTTCCCTAGTGCCTGTGTCAAGGATCAAAGCCATTAATTTTTTAAGAGAAGTTTCTATTATTGAAAGTATTTCATTACAATATTAAACAACCTTATTTCTAAATATACTTGTGGCCTTATTTCTCCAAAAGATTCTGTTCAGAACAATGTCAAAAAGCACACAGTTATTGTTTTAGCTCACGTCCTTTCATATCGAGATCACCGAGACCCAAACTACACACATTTCTCTTGCAGAATACAATGACATCTTTCAAAAGAGTTACCATTTTATAAATGGACTCTTTTTCTAAGAACTGTAACTTTATTTTCAGTTAGAATTCCACCCACTTTTAGGAGTCTAAAGACTCAAACAGTGGTAACAGTTTAGAAATCTACTGTTATTTTCAACACAACTAAATTCTTATATTTTACAGTCTTATTGGACATCTCTCTTAACTGATGTGTACTTTAAATGCTGTTGGTAGAAATTTGTATTCAGTTTAGTAGCATAAAATTTTTTATTTTCTCTTTTAACTTTTCAGATGCTGGTAATCCTTTGTGTAATAAGAGGTTAATTGTCTGCCAGCTATATATATGGCAAGATGCCCAGTATCAGCTGAGCTGTGAAAATGAAAGTATCAAAATATCCCCATGTGTGAACTCTGCAAGAAACAAATATTACCCTCTGCTTTAAAAAAAAAAACAACACAAACACAAGCCAACAAAACCCAACACCTTTACTGAGGAAACCTTTGGTCTTCCAAAATGAGTGTAAGGGAAAAATCATCATGAGCAAATTTTACCCTGTCAGAGAACTCTCACCTAATTTATTCTGTTTACAGATTTGATCTAAGAATGATTATTTCTCACACCTCTTTGTAAAATATTCTGAGATTTACTGATGAAAAGTGCTAAGGAATAAAATAATATTTATCTATTGCACAATTATAGTATCATGATTTTTATAGTATATAGTTTTCTGTGATGACAATTTATTAATGTCTTCCTTATGATTACAACTAAGACTGGATTTATTCTTTTGAACCTATGAATAAAATGTATCACTTGTTTAAGTACTTGCTCAGGTCCTCCCATATCCAGTTAGTCTACTATCACCCCCCCGTCATGGTTCCCAGAGAGCATGTACAACTGTTATGAAAACAGTTGTGTTTTCTGAAAATGTACCATCAACATCATTTACAAAGAATAATCTACTAATATAGATGTTTAACTACCTGTCAGTCAGTACAAGATGGTTTGATATAACATGACTTTCCGAATATATTTCCTGTTTGTCTCTTCTGTTCCCCAGAAGGATCCAGTTTCACTCACATAATGTGTTAAAGATTCCAGTTCTGTATAATTTGATGCAGCTTCAGGTTTTCTCGGAATTATGAAATACAAGTTGGGAAAAATGTCTTTTATGTCTTACTCCCTATTACCTCATAGCACAAATCCTGCAACACCCGTTGCCTACAAAGTAAGGTGCATTTCCATAGCAAGGCTGGCTAATATATGGTGAGAATGGTGGATGACCTTCACTGGGCTATGTGTCAATAGAAATACAGATGGTGAATTCAGATGGTTTTCTTGCAAGGACCAGCCGCTGCCTCTATTATGTCTGGATCCAAATTTAAGAGTTTCCAGAACAAGTAAAGAGTTATACGTACACAAAGCAACCTGTTCTGACCTCAAATCTGACTCTGCTATGAGCAGAAGGTTGGACTAGAGACTCCAGAGGTCCTGTCCGACCTGAATTATCCTGTGATCCTATTATGCTACAATCTTGCAATCATACTGTGTACTAGTCCAACAACAGATGTGATATGTCTGCATTCACATACTGCAGCAACGGTGCGACTGGTTGGTGGTTTGACTGGTTAGCGGAGCTGGTAAATAGATTCATGGGGCCAATTCTGTTGTCAAGCAACGTTAATAAAAACCTGACGTGCCCCAGACTCAGCAAAACCATCTGTAGTCACATATAGATGGTACAGGCACAAACGTACCTGTACCATGCCTACTCTTCAATTTCTAAAGCCAGCCTACCCACACAGCCCAGAGTAAGCTGGGCTCCTGCCAAACCACAAGATTATGAAACAAGGAGAGGCGCAGGATGAGCAGCAGCAGCTTACACTTGTTATATTTTCTCTTTGCTCCTCTGTGTCTGTTGGTGCCTCCTTCCATTTGGAGTATCCGGTCTTCAGAAGACAGATTGGGGTTTTCTCTTAATATCTTGTGTAGTGACTAAGGAGGCGAAGGGCTCTGGCCTCTGACTTGTGTTTCTAGGTGTTATGGTAATGTAATAACAACAACTGCATGGTCTGAGAGACTTTCAGGGCAGAGAATGAATTCTATCTGTTCAACTAATGTACTTCTGTGAGAAAAGCATCTATCCTTTCACTGAAGCCCTTAGGGGATACTGGATGTGCCATTTCTCTTGGCAGCATATTCCAACCATTAATGTCTTCCACTGTTAAAAAATGTGCGTAATTTACAACCCAAACTTGTTTGATTTCAGTTTATAGTTATTTTTTCTTGTTACGCCTCTCACTGTGCAAGATTAAAGATCACTGTAGCCACCTTCCAGTCATCTTTTTGATAAGCCAAACAGATTGTGCTCTTTAAGTCTCTCCAAGCAAAGAATTTTCTCCAGCCTCAAATGATTTCTCAGCATTCTTTTGACAACAAGGACACCAGAGGCTAGCGCAGTATTGCCACAAAAATCCCCCCGATGCCGTACATAGAAGGAAAATAACGTCTCTTCCTACTTGCCACGTCTCTGTTTATATAGTCAAGGACTCCATTATTTGCTTATACCATAGCATTAGACTGGAAATTAATTTTTGCTGGCATGGCCACTGTTAACTCTTAATTTCTTTTCAGTGTTCAGTCACTGCTCTCCACAACACAGCCCCTCATCTCTGCAAACATGACTTGCTCACTGCATTTTTAAGTAATTCTACTTGCATCTATATTGAGACACACTATATCTGAATGGGATAAATTTACCAAACCATATAGATCTTATGATAACCCCAGCCTTAATTTAATTTCCTATTTAGCCACTCTTTTTATCTTCACAGCACATCAGTATTGCTTTCTCATTGCTGAAAATACTAATACATTTATTTGTTTTTCCTCAGTATTAGGATCCTTGGGCTCTCCTGCCAGCTTTCCTGAGCAACTTTACCCTTCGGAGCTGCCGTTCACTGGATCCCACCTACCAGTTTCCTGAATAAACTGGTCTGTCCCCCTAAAGCCAGGGTCTGTAGTCTACTGCTCTCCTTCCTCAGCCCCTACAGGATCCTGAACTCCAGTCCTCAGTC
This sequence comes from Nipponia nippon, assembly GCF_047370975.1. Taxonomy (NCBI): domain Eukaryota; kingdom Metazoa; phylum Chordata; class Aves; order Pelecaniformes; family Threskiornithidae; genus Nipponia; species Nipponia nippon. Next base: position 109,037,967 of record NW_028262336.1, read on the forward strand.
ACTACAGCCCAGGCTTAGGTAACCAAGCCGTTGATTACCACACCCCCCAGTTCTTCCTTGTTAGTGAAGAGCAGATCCAGCTGTGAATCACCCCCGGTTGGCCCAGCCAGTATCAAGAAGTTATCCTTGATGCCTTTCAGAAATCTCCTGGACTGCTTGCATCCTGATGTGTGGTGCTTGTAGCAGATGTCGAGCAGGCTGAAATTCCCCCAAAACCCAGGGTCTGTGATCACGAGACGTCCTTGTTCCCAGTTAAAGTTCCCCTCAGCAGCTTGGCTGGCCAGCTGGCAAAGATGCGCTTGTCGCATTTTGTCAGGTGGATCCTGTCTCTCCCCAGTGATACAAGATATGACTGATATCTTGTCTCAGACAGGGTCAGTTACCATACGGATCTATATGCGTTACAGTCGCTCTGTAGCTGCTTTCAAAGCTCTGTCTCCTCAAGCATACACAAACAGGCGCACAATCCTGGTCTACCCACCCTGTTTTTCCTTAGCTGGTCAAGTACCTGGAATACTTAATTTGTGAATAATTCCAATCACCCCAAGGGGCTTAGCGATGACAATTAATTCAGTGACAATTTCCAATTCTTTTACTCTTTTCCTCTTATTTTACCTCATTTTAATGGCCGATGGTACAGAAAGTGTTTCTGTGTTTCCCCTCATTCTATGTGGCATGAGTTCAGTTTGCTCATAACACAGCACCTCAGTTTACACAGAATTAAAAAAAAAATAGGTCTCTCTGTATGTTACTAATTTAGCATCTTCGCAGCTGCTCTGCTTAAGTCTCCAGCCACGATTAGCCCACACCTGTCAGATGCAGGCCAGTGTAGCCATACATCCCCCACTCTTTTTGAAATGTGGTCTGATACTCCACAACATCTAAATTTTCCCTTGGAACTACAGACAGAAAGAGCACCTCACACTAAGTACATTTTGCCTTCTTTCTCTAATTTATGAGTAGGAAGAAACTTAAAGGCAATCTCTGACTTTCCGTTTGAGTGCCTTTCAAGATTCCTGCAGTTTTCTATGGCCTGTACAGTTCCACCTGACGCTACGTAATTATTTCCAAACTGAATTATCTTCCAGATAATGTTACAAGCTTCTGCAATAGTGCAATTGCTTTTTGTGTTTTTGCTTCAGGGAAACAGCATGCCGTCATATTTTCCTTGTGTCATTTTTTGAAGACTTCGTCCACTCTGGATTATGCAGGAGTATCTCTTGTAGCATGTCTGATTAATACTGTAAGGAATCGTATTACAGATGTGTCTTGCAGCATTGTATTTCAGTAGATGAACTGCTGGATATCTGTAAGTTTGACACTTCCAGCTGGCCAAATATCCGTTCTTGCTTCTTTGCACAAAAATGGCCAATCCACTCCTTTTGTTTCTATTCTTTCTCATTCTCCTGATGCTGTCCTCCCCCATGGTTTCTGTGGCAACTGTTTCTGAATGTAGTCAACCAAGAGGCATTCATTTTCCCCAATACTATACTTTTGAAATATATACTTCTAGACCACAGATATTATATAAAAGAATTGCTTGAGGATATTTCAGGTTGCAATAGATTTTAGTTATAAGAATTTCTAAAGTCATGTTCTTTATGTTTCAGATGAAGGAAAATTTACAATTTCCATTAATTTAGTTGATAAAGAATTTTTACTTCTGAAGATCATAGAAAGTACCATGACTTAGTGTTATAGATACCAAAATATCTTTTTTACAGTGAAAGGATGCGTTGTGATCTAGGCCTTATATGCACAGACATTATTCTTAATAATAACGCGTCTTGATCTGCTAGATGGCTCCCACATATGAAAAAAAAAAAAGACAGGGCGGGACATTCCATGTCAGGCACTGGACCAGGCTGCCCAGGGAGGTGGTTGAGTCCCCATCCCTGGAGGTATTTAAAAGACGTGTGGATGTGGTGCTTAGGGACATGGTTTAGTGGTGGACCTGGCAGTGCTAGGTTAACGGTTGGACTTGATGATCTTAAGGGTCTTTTCCAACCTGAACGATTCTGTGATTCTATATCTTAGCTAGCTTTATGCTTCTTTAATGCAGACATCAACACCTTGAATGAGTCATCCAGATTGCCAAACAGGCACATCTAGACGATTCATCTCATTCCCAAGAAGATACCTCAAGCAGTTGATACAAAGGACTACTCTACAGATCAGCTTTACTTTCCAAGATGTCTGAGGCTGGGGCTTGCAAATCCCAGACTCACAGAAACCAAAGAGCTGGTCATCTAGAGATGAAGCAAAAAAAAAGGAAAGAGAGGAATTCATAGGTGCGTGCCCCCCCCGTCCCCCCCGTCCCCCTCTTCCTGGGAGGGACCCTGGGGGATGGCTCTCAGAAGACAACGGCTCTCCAGATGGCACAGCTCACTCTGGAGTCAGTCTGGCATTAGAGTGATTAAGTTGATAAAAGCCAACAGTTTTCTTAGTTCTACTTTTTAATCTGCTTTTATCGTTTGGCTATGAGTTGTGCCTATTCACTCTCCTCTCCAGTTCCCGAGGGAATTATTTCCTGGAGCGGCTCAACACTTGGAGTATAGCAACATCCACTAATCCACCTGCCCCCAACTCTTCCGGCGCTCACCCACTGGCCGCCCGTTACACTTCAACTCTAGGGCCAGAGAAGGAGGAAAAATGAAAAAAAGTACACCCTGCGCGCTGAGGGCCCTCAGACTGGGCCCCCGCAGCGACCGCCAGCCGCCCGCCCTCCGCCATGCCGGAGCGCGACGGCCGCCCTCAGGAGAGCGAGGCACCGCCCCTGCAAGCGGCCCTGCGCGCGCCCTCGCCCCGCCCCCCACTCCGCGCCGCGCATGCGCTTGTGGCGGGCGGGAGGCGGAGCCAGGCCCGAGGGGAGCCGGGCGGGGGGCGGGGCGCGGGGAGGCGGCGCCGAGGCTGGGGGGCGGGGGGGCGGTCGGGGCCGTCACCCGGCGGCGCTAGGGCCCGGCGGCAGGCGGGGCGGGGCGGGGCGGGGCGGGGCCGGGCCGGGCCGGGCCGGGCCGGGGGGGGCGGGCTCGCGCGGTGCTGGCCGCGCGCGGGGCGAGGGGGAGCGAGCCTCTGTGGTGCCGGCGGGGAGCCGCGCGCCCGGCCAGCATCGGGGCGGCCATCGCGGCGGCCATCGGGGCGGCCAGTCACCGGGGCGGCCATCGGGGCGGTCACCGGGGCGGCCATCGGGGCGGCCATCGGGGCGGCCGGGGCTGCGTGCGCCCCGCGGCGGGCGCGGGCGGGGGCGGTGAGGGCTGCCCGGGCTGCCCCCGCCGCCCGCCTCCCCTTCCCTTCCCCTCCTACTCCCGCCCGGCCCAGCCCGGCTCCGCTCGGCTCGGCGCTGCGATTGGGCGGAAGATGGCGCTGGGCGGATGGAAATCCTAATGACCGTCTCCAAAATCGCCTCCGTCTGTACCATGGTGAGTGAGCGAGGGGCCGCGGCCGGGGCCCGGGCGGCTCTCTCCCGCCCTGCCGGCTCCCCGGGGGCGGGGGAGGGGGCCGCGGCCCGGGGCGGGCTGCGGGGGAGGCCGGCTGTGCGCGGCGCCCCGGCGGTGGGCGGCGCGGCGGCGGGGGGGGGGGGGCGGCCGGCCCGGGGACGGGGATGGGAAGCGGAGCGGGGTTAATCGGCTTTGGGAGGCTCAGCCTCGATCGGCGGAGGCCGGCCGGGGGCGAGGCGGGATCCTGGCCGTGAACGGGGCAGGCGTGCGTGGGGTGGGAGCGCAGCCTTTCCCCGAAGCGTGCCCGCAGCGGGGGGGAGAGCTTCGGGACGCTGCCTCGAGTGCGGGGCTGCTGCTTGCAAGTAGGCTTTTAGGGCAGGGTTTCTAGAAGCACCCCTCCTTCTCCCAATCCACTTCGTAGTTGTCCCCAGCTCTCCAAGCACGTTCCTCCTGCTGTAATTGTGGGGCTGTAATTGCCTCCCTTGCCTGTTAGCAGAGGGGTGCTCCTCTGGTTACCCCGCGAAGTGTCAGCATCCCGCCTGATGGGTTCAGGCAAGCAGGCTCCGCGCGTTGGCATGCAATTTGGCTTGCTTGCATCGATCCGGGTGCTGGTAGGAGGCTTCTTCCAGCGATTGCTTTTTCATTACCCTCTCTCTCGATAAATTAGAGCTATGAGCAGATACACAGATGTGATAAGGCTCTCTTGGGGTTTTTTAAAGAGGGGTGGGGAGCTAGGTAGATTCACTGATGGAGGAATGCTGAATTTAAGGAAGGAAATATCCCTTAGTCAGTAGAAGTCACTACGTGTCATGGAAGAGCTGCGTTGATGGTTCACAGCTGAAGATCTCGCATTTGTGCTCTATTCTTACCTATTCCGTGGCCAAATGAAAGTTCTTGTTCCCAAATCTGTTTCCACAGGGGAAAGGAAGAGATGGTTAAGAGGAAAAATGCACTCTGTCGTCTGGTTTGTTTATTTGCTGAACGGGGATTATGACATATCATAATGTCAACAGTGGGAAATGCTTACATTTTATATTATTGGAAACTGATTTATGGTTTTCATAAATTTTGCTGCAAAGATGCTTTAACATCTCAAACAGACATTTCAGAGGTGGCCCGTGGGAATCTTGAATGAACGTCTGTAAACCCATGGGGTGAGGTTGCTCAGGTGGTTGTTGATCAGCTGGAGTAATGTGTTTTGTGGTATGGGAGATCACGTCTTTTCATTCGGACTTGGAGAATCTGACCTCTTGAATTCATGAGCTGTATACCAACATCTTTATATGGCCAAATGCTGTAGGACGTACACCATGTGCTTCAGGAGTTTTCGTTCTCTGAAGTAGTTAGATTTTAGGTTAGGCTGTTGAGGAGTCAATGTGATTGATCCTTGAGCTAGGATCTCGTTTTATTGCAATTCCAGCTAACATGTTTTCACCCACAGCTGACCACTACTAGCCTTTGTGTCAACATAAACTCAGTGCTGGCCTCTTGATTTAGGTCCAGTATGGGACCTCACTTTTCTGCTTCTGGAGAGCATAGAAGTTGTAGGTCTGGACTGGCCAAGCAGCTAGTTTAATCTTATTCTGTATGTATGATTATTAGAAATTATATTATGTCGTTGACATTATGTCATTGGCATTTAGGTCAATCTCAAAACAGTTTTTTTCTACTAAAAATCTTCTTATGATTAACTAAAGTGTCTATATCCATGAAGCTGAAATTCTGATGGCAATTAGGTATTATCTGTCCAGTCATAATCGTGTGCACTGAGGTGGATAAACTCCAGGCATAAGATTTTTCCTGGGCCTTTCTGATGCGTGAGCTTTAATAGTACCGTGAGATGGGACAGCTAGCATAGGATACCTGCTGTAAAAGTTTTTTCAGCACTTAATAGATAATATAAGATTGTGCTTAAAAATATTTCAGTAAAGATAGTGTGAAGAAGCACTTGGTATTTATTGTGGAGTTGTTTACAACAATGTGGTTATGGTCAGGCAGATCTTTTTAATTTTAACAAGAGCCATATACTCATGTTTAAGCATATTTTGTTGCAAAATCAAAATGGAATATAATTGCTGAGTAATACTATTTTTTTTTTCTGGCAGTTCTTCTTTGTGTCAACCCACTGTTTGATAAACTGCCAGACAGCTTCCTAAAAATTCTTACAAGTTTTTCTTGCCTTTCCCCATGCCTCTTACAAGAACTCTCAGGCTGTTGTTTCTCTTGTGTTTGGTTAGTACAAAACCAGTAACAGGCAATTTTTGTCAAGAGGCAGTTTGTGCCTACACAAACCTAACATGCGCATACACTTATAATGTGTAACAGAGCAGTCTGTTGAAGAAGCTCTTCCATCGCAGTCCTCCGTTCCATGACTTCCATTTTTGTGTCCAAATTCAAGTTTCGCTTCTACTTACTCACTTATATTTTATCCATCTTATCCTTGTTGTTCAAGCTCTGAATATTAGAAAGCAATATATTACATTTTACAGTACTGGCAGGTTGTGTGGGTACGGCGAAGAGTGATATCCAGTATTTTTAGCTTGTTAGCCACGGTGCCTTTTGAGATGATCTTACAAGAGCACATCCTGTCTGGAAAGGGTTGGTTCTTTTGTAGGCTTCATTAGTTCGTTGATCTATGCTCCAGTGTTCACACCAGTGATGGCAGAGCTCTTCCTCTAGTACTGTCTCCTAGTGTTGTATCCCCTTTGAACTTCCTTGGACTTCTTTGCTCTACATCACCGCTCCCGTGGTTCCTCGTGCTGTAGTAAGTCTTAATTACATGACTGGTGATTGTGGAAAAGCACTGGAAAATACCTTTGCCCTTGAGTGGTTTAGCCACTGTTCTTGTTGCAAAATGGATGAGGTTAAAAGGTAGAACTTGGTCTTTCACCCTCATCCATGCATTAAACTGCAGTCAAAGCCTTACCTGACTGAATTATGTGGGGGTTTTATGCATGGCTGAGAAGTGGTAAAGTAACCCATGCTAACTGCAATGAAAGTGTCCCCCAAACTATACTCCCCATAAAATACAGATTGAATCTAGTACTTCTGACTTTTGTTTCCGTTGTCTAGAATCCAGCAAACACTTGTCACCAGTTGAAAAGTATCAAGTCTTATAGTAGCTGAAGTAAAGAGAAGATAGAAATTATCTTTGTAGCTTAAAAGCTACAAAAAGCTGCAAAGACGTTAGTCTCAGACATATAGAAGGAAGTTGTAATGGCAGTAGTACTTGTTTTTCAGCGTTTCTTCTAGAAACTGGTTGATAATGTTAGCACAGCCTGAAAAAGTTTAATGGCATTTAAAAACTATGCTGATCTAGAAGCTGTAGCCTTAGACATGAAAATCTTGTCTTCATGTTTCAGATATTTGTCTACGTGTTGCCTTCTCTATCTGCCAGTTCAACATCTTGTATACAGGGTCAGTGTCACTGAATGTCTTCAGTGACCGATTCAGCCCCCCAACACTGACATCAAATACGTAGTCTTTAGCTAGATGTGGACTGCGTGATGTAACAGTGTGTTCTGCGTGAGAAGTCTGTGCATATCTTAACAATCCAAATTTTTGTTTTGTTTTTGAAAGGAGTAAGACTTGTGGAATCATGCTGAATGGCTGGCTATTGTCCTTTCCCTGCCTGTCTCCTGTCTAAGGGTGCTGTCACCAGTATCCTTTTGCCTGTTTCAGTCACATTTGACAAGGGCGAAGAGGTCTCAGAGGTACTTAAGTTCAAATAAGCATGTGGGGAAAAAAAGGCAAGCTTGGAGGAAAGAGACCCTGCAAGTGCCCAGCTGAGGGAAGGCTGCAGTGCACCTACCTCGGATGCCGTAGCAGAGAGGCTTTATAAAAACACTGAATTGCAGGAAAATTTTATAAATAACTGTGAGATAGGTATACCTATATGGACTTCCTTACTGCTTAAGGAATTCTTTGTTTACAATAGGGTTTTCAAATCTGATTGTGAAATCTGCACTTAATGTAAATTGATGTTTGCCAGAGTTTGCAGTCCGCCATAAATGGCTATGATGTACTCACTCCTGTTCCTTCTAATTGCACTGTTTCCTCTGAAGCACAAATTATAATACTTAACCATTAATTGATGGTCAGGTTAACAGATTCCACAGGAAAGTGTACAGAAGTCTCATACTGGAAGAAGTGAGAACTGCGAGTTACAGCAAGGAAAGAAAAGTTGTAGAAAAACACAGCTTCAAAGTGAGGAGATGATAGCAACGAGAGCAGAGAAGAGGACTAAAGTAACACAGAGAAAACAGCAGTGTTATGGTAGTCCTTTATCCAGCTGACTTGCCCATGTAGCGGAGTTGGCAAGAAGGAACATGTGCTGTGCCTCAGCCGCTGCATTTCACTCTGGCATCGTGACCGGCATTCGCCTTGATCAGTGGACCGGAGTGTTCAGGCACGTGTTCTGTTGCGGTGATTCTGTTGCAAGCACGTTAAATTTTGGAGAAGTATTTGTTAGACAGTTGGAGTAAGAGCTTAAACCACAGTAGGGAGGTTCGCTCATCTGTTGGAGCTCTTATCAGGAGAATATTTCATGATAAATATGAAACTAAGACTCATGCATGATTATGACATTTGTCATCATCATTTTTGTAGATGTAACATGCTACAATATGGTAATAAAAGATGAGTCTGTACATTTGCTCTTTGAAATACTGGGTTTGTGACACTGTGTAGTATACTAATTAATTTAGACAAATTTAGTTTAAATTTACATCAAAATACGAATTTGACTCTAAATTAATATAAAGCAAATGTCAAATATGAGACACAAAGAAAAAATTCCTGAAGTTGCGTAGCTGTAAAGCAATATTTATACCAGCACAGAGAATTCTTTAGTTGGCATATCACTTAGTTGGATAATTTCAATTATATAAACATTCCTTTTTACCTGTATGTATACAGTTCTAAGCACGAAGAAACAATGAAACACAAACTTGGAGTCTAGTCTTGCCAACAGAATTTTTAGCTGTGTCAGTGGGAATAACTATTCTATTACTAGAAAAGCTTATATTTAGATTGGTCATTTATATAGTCTTTGTATTTACTTTTTAAGCTACTGAAGGAGCTAATTTGCATTCAAACTTCTAGGAATGATTCTGTAAAAATGTGGCAAAAGAATGTCTGTCCAATAATTGATATTGTCTACTTTTCTCTTTCAAATTTGTTGAAGGAAAGAGGTGTGTAAAAGCCCTGTATAGGGGGGTAACTTCTTTTCCCTAGCTTAGGAAGTTTGCTAAAGTTAATTGCTTTTAACAAATGATTCATTTCAATAAGGTCTTTTTCATCTTTCAGTTGAGGGGGAAAAAAAAAAATCTAGAACTTTTTGTAGTGTAGAACCAGAATGGTGTGTTAATATAAGTAGACCAGAACCGGAAAACGTTTTTACTGTTTTTCATAAACTCAAGTTCTTTTTATAATTCCATGAAAATGAGAAATTATAAAAGCAACATACTTCTTATGAAACAGGAATTATGTGGGTTGAAAAAGCACGTGAAACACACCACAGCGTGCAGTTTATCAACAAAAGTGGTTGAGCAAATGCATTCTTTTTTTTCTTTTTTTTCCTGCCCCTCTGCATTTTGGGTGATTAGGTAAGTCTGATTTTTCTTAAAGATTAATACAATGCTTATAACAGTCTGTACTTTTTAGGCAGTGAAAGCTTTCTAAGGTCACCATGAGATCCTCTTTTAAATACATCTCACAGATTTCCTATCTTGTCTGCTAGTGTAATTCAGCCTTTAACTAAAAGTCTTTGAAGGTAATAGTTTTGATCTTTTGGGACCCCGCTTAATAAGTGTCATTATGGGATGTGTTGCACCGATGCTATTGAAAATCCAGCTGATCGGAGGAAACTGAAGCAACGGCACCTGACGTCATAAACAGCGTTACCCCAGGAATTTTCTGGAATTATACAGTATAAACACGACTTATCTTGTTGGCAGTGTATTGGGTGGCAACGTTTTGGTAGGGGGGGCTACAGGGGTGGCTTCTGTGAGAAGCTGCTAGAAGCTTCCCCCATGCCCGATAGAGCCAATGTCAGCTGGCTCCAAGACGGACCTGCCGCTGGCCAAGGCTGAGCCCATCAGCGATGGTGGTAGCACCTCTGGCGTAACATATTGAAGAAGGGGGAGGGCAAAAACCCTGCGCGATTGCAGAGAGGAGCGTGACACTATGTGAGGAACAACCCTGCAGACACCAAGGCCAGTGAAGAAGGAGGGGGAGGAGGTGCTCCAGGCGCTGGAGCAGAGATTCCCCTGCAGACCATGGTGAAGACCATGGTGAGACAGGCTGTCCCCTGCAGCCCATGGCAGGTTAACGGTGGAGCAGATATCCACCTGCAGCCTGTGGGGGACCCCACGCCAGAGCAGGGGGATGCCCAAAGGAGGCTCTGACCCCATGTGAGCCTGCGCTGGAACAGGCTTCTGGCAGAACCTGTGGACCTGTGGAGAGAGGAGCCCAGGCTGGAGCAGTTTTGCTGGCAGGACTTGTGACCCCGCGGGGGACCCACACTGGAGCAGTTCATGAAGAACAGCAGCCCGTGGGAGAGACTCATGTTGGAGAAGTTTGCGGAGGACTGTCTCCCGTGGGAGGGACCTCATGCTGGAGCAGGGGCAGAGTGTGAGGAGTCCTCCCCCTGAGGAGGAAGGAGCGGCAGAGACAAGGAGTGATGAACTGACCACCATTCCCCGTCCCCCTGTGCTGCTCGGGGGGAGGAGGCAGAGAAAATTGGCAGTGAGGCTGAGCCCAGGAAGACGTGAGGGGTGGTAGGAAGGTGTTTTAAGATTTGGGTTTATTTCTCATTATCCTACTCTGATTTGATTGGCAATAAATTAAATTCATTTTTCTCCAAGTCGAGTCTGTTTTGCCCATGATGGTAACTGCTGAGTGATCTCCCTGCCCTTATCTCAACCCATGAGCCTTTTGTTATATTTTCTCTCCCCTGTCCAGCTGAGGAGGGAGAGTGATAGCACAGCTTTGGTGGGCACCTGGCGTCCAACCAGGGTTAACCCACCACAGCAGTATTTTAGTTTTTAGCAGTATGGTTTCATTCTGTATTGGGCAGGTAGTAGACAGAGTCCATTTCAAGTCTGGCAGCAATTGGGGAAGAATTGTAAAAGCATCATTACATCTTTTCGTGCTTTGAAGATTCATTCCACGAAGGAGCCAAGCCCAGAGCCCTAATTCTCCGAGTCTCAGCTTAATATGTGAGAGTAACTTATCTTTCTTTGACTTCAGTATTCAAAACAGAAGGAAGTATGACTATATCTAGTTGCTGTGAGGGAAAATATGTTGTGTATGCTTAGTGGGTCTCAAAAAGATGGGTGTGGTAGACATACCAAATGTGCAGTGAAGGTAATTTTGTGCTATGCTATCATTTTCCTTGCCCAGGCAGAGATGTTTTTCCTTTGTACTCAATAAAAAAAACTTTTGTCTTAGCTGCACATGATAAGAATATACAGGACTATGTCTTAAACTAATTAGTTAAGAAAATAACTCTATTTGTAAGTGTTTTAAAAATATGAACTGAAACTATCCATGTATTTCATAGTTAGGTTATCAAGTTGTGTATTACTAATGCATGTTCTTTTGCAAATAAATGAACAACAGGGATTATTGAATTTCACTCAGCATATTTTACTTCTGCTTCCTGGGCTAGAAACAGTATCAAAAGAAATGTGTTTCCATTTTGACTGCAGTCGAAACAACAGCTATAAACTGATTTAATATAGCTATTCTGTTTGCTGTTAATCCTGATTCATATAAATACATGGAAAAGTAGGAGTTCACATATTCTGATAAAACATAACTGGAAGAGTAGGACTACGTATTTCTTCTTTAACAGAAGATTCCATCAGTCACGGGGCATTAATTAGCGTAGGCTATGAAATTCTGTATACCTTCACTAGTGGCACAGACAAGGAAGAGTCTTGTAATACATGCCATAAAAGAGTGAAAGCACTAGTAAATGAGTGCTTCGATACTGAGATTTATTTTTGCTAATTATAAATTACATTAATTTTACACTTGTAATGTTTTATTCTTGTTCAGGAAAACATTGCTATTCCTGGTTACTGAATTTCCCTTTTACTTGTAATGCCTTTCTGTCACTAAGAAGAATAAAAGTTCTGTTTTGTGTGTTTTGTTGTTGTTGTTCACTTACGTATAGCTAGGGTCATGTTTAAAAAATTGGGCTTAGATATACCTTTGCGACATGGTTTAGTTATGTGAGTCACCTTTTATCTTTATTGTTCCTTGCTTCTTGAGGGCATTGTAGGGCAGGATCTAGCATAGCGCATGTGTGAAGGGAGAAATGGATCTTCAGAATTTTGACAACCGATGTAAGTTTTGAGATAAGAAATTTCTTTTTAAGGTGAAATTTTTGGTTTTACTCAGGAAATTTACAACTCAATAAAGCTAAAGGAGAAAGCTGTTACAGCAGACTACTGAAAAGATGACCCACCAAGTTATCAATTGATAGTTATTCTAGAAAGGGATCAAATGCCCCTATCTCACCCCAGTAAGACTAACACCAGTGTAATCTTCAAAGCACATTAGACTGGTTATGAATCAAGTCTTTGTAAGAGAAATGCTGCCTTCTAGGTTGGATGATAACAAGAAGGTAGGACACTTTAAAACTGCAATTGTTTGCCTGCTTGCTGACATGTTTTTAGACAGTATTTTTAATATAGGGTGGCTTTTTTTTTTTCTTTAGACAAGTGCTGGGTGCATTTTCATTAGTGTTTTAGTTCAGGTAAGGTGTGTGCAATTCTGAAGTGATTCTCCCAGGCATCCCAATTTACCATACTTTGCTTTGCATCTTGGAGTGGTCTTGGAGTGCACAAATTACATTCCTTTTGGAGGAAGCTAAACCAAGCAACATAGTTCAGCTGCAGCTGGGTGTTCAGTCACAGAGCCAGCCTAGAACTAATCTGGCAAAAACCCTCTGAAACCCAAAATGTGTATGTCAGGTCGTAAGCACCAACTGATTTGCTTTACAGATTGGCTCCAATTAGCTCATCCATATGTTAGCCATCAGCGTGTCTCAGGAGTACTAGTTCGACATGCAGCACCACAGTAGTGTGACCTCTGAGGCAGTGAGAAAAGGCAATAATGAAAGTGGAAATGGCATTTAGCAATATTATTGCTTTAGCAAGTGAAAAACTAAACAAACAAAAAACCCCATCATATGTCTGCACTTTATATTTTTTTTTCCTCTTTTCCGTCGAAATGTACAATGTCAGGGTTTTTTAGTTTATTTTAGAACTTTGGGAGAATGTGTATCTGTAAAACTTGAAAATCAGGAAAATTCAACTGTACTGAATTAAAAGATACTACACTTTCCTCTCCCAGTGTGTTTTCTGGGCTTCGATTCCACTAAACTGAAATAAACACTCATTTCGTCAATGTTCAATGTGTTAATTTATAGAAACCTCGAGCTCTTTTGAAAATAAAAGTTGAGAAACTTAATTAAGGGCCTTCCATGGTAAACACGGATTCTTATCCCATCATTAAGAAATTAGCATCTAAGGGAATCTTTGATAAATCCAGTAATATAGCCTTTTTCTTTAACTTGGTGGGGGAGATAAGCAATAAATGTTCAACTGATTTGAACATGGTTAAACTAAGATTACTCATGATTTTTCTCGTATCGGTTTGAAGTTAAACACAGGATGAAGTGTACAGCTTTACACCTGACTTTCATTATGTGTGAGAACACTCTTTTATAATCATTGATATTTTAACATTGTTTCCAGAATTATTTTCAATAACAAATAAAAGTTAAGCAAATCTGGATTTCATATTGCGTTCTTGTATACACACCTTAGTTGCTGAACTTTCCGCTTTATAAAGGTATAGTGTGGTAACCATGACAAATACGTTTTCTGTATGCCTGTATAATTATCTCTGTGCTGGAAGGCAGGTAATGTAAGGCAGCATTTGGTGACGTATGGGTTTTATACTAGTATGATGCAAAAACTGGTAAATGCCAGTACTATTGCAATATTAGCTTTTCTGGACTTCTGTTGTGCCTCTGTTCCTTCCCACTTCTGGGTAATGACCTTGTGTGCTTCCGATCAGGCGGGCAGGGAGACTGGAGGTGGGTGTACTGACCAAAGTTGATGATGTCCCTTTCTGTCCCCTGCACAATGTCAAAGCCAAGTTGCTGTGTGGGGACTGAGCTCCTATTGTATGGGTTGTTCAGTGAGCCCCAAAAAAGAGAGGTTCATTTTGGGATCTTCCCACATCCCAGTTCAGTGGCAGAGGAAGCAATTCTATACTGTGCAGCATACATCAGAGACTGAAATCTCGCAAGTGTAGACCCCAAGCCCAATAAGTCCATCTTGGCTGATGGAAAGAGATAGATAGACTCCACTTCTGCCTTAAACCTCTGCTGTCCTCTTGTCCAAAAGATGATGTGGTACCATAATAGTTGGTGGTGTCGCAGTGCTTCCCCTCTGCATCTGTATTTGCGTAATGGAAGAGTCAACTGGGACTGATAATGTGTACTGTAATGCTGAACGGGAAGCCTTTTGTATCAAGGGGTAGTTAGGTTTTAAAATAGCTTTTACAGGTCAGGTGTGAACGTGCATTTTAGCATACTCTTTCAAGCCCTTGCTGCATACTAAGTTTTCACTCTCTGCAACCAACACGCTGTGCACAGTATAAATGATTAATTTGGGGGGACGAGTAACGTCCTTCATGATAGACAAAAAGAGAGCTGTAGAGGGAAGTCTTAAGTAGCTTGAGGGTTTTTATATTGGTGTAAAACGTCCATGCTGGTTTGTAGTAATAAAACATTCATAAACAACTGCATTCAAACATAGATAATGCTGTGCTTTGAAATCATGTGAAAGTCTAAGCCTTGAATGAAACAGCCTTGAATAATCAGAAAACCATAAATATATTAGAGTATCTTAGCGTGTCTTTCTCATTGCCAAGTCAGGATCTTTATTGTGCTAGAAAACAGTGTTCAGGTCTGTACAAAACAGAAACATCAATGTTTATACGATAATATTTTTCCTTCCAAATATAGAATAAAGCAGCTACTCCACCCTAGCTTCGAAAAGAGAAAGAATTTCCTAAAAGCCTGCTCTTGAATGTATTTATTTTTAAAGAAGTAGAGATTTTAACAATCGGGTAAAAAGGCCTCCACAGGTCCTTTTTTCTAGTTTATTTGTAAATAATATCCGCCTTGCCAGAGCTTGTGGGTGTGTTTCAATAAGGCTGCAAAACTAAATATTCAGAAGTTGTGGAGTGCTTTAATCTTAAATGAGGGGTTTTTGGCAAGGATAAATGACCCTTTTCCTTACCACCACCATCACCATTTGAGAACGGCTTCTAAAGTAATAAGCCCTGCAGCCAAATCACCAGTAAAGGAGAGGCTTTAGGATATGACTGATGAAAAAGCAGCTGGGGCTGTGGTGTTAATGGAGCAGAGCTGTACTGTCTCAAGCGTGGAGTTACGCTATCTTTTGCTCTATTCTAGTTAAAGTTGTTACCTCCTAATGGGCCTTTGACCATGTTTCCAGTTTCAGAACTACTAAGCTAGACTGCCTAACCACTCTTAAGTTTTGCAGTACCACAATCAGATCATGGCAGATACCACATAATAGACTTCCATTTTAATTTCATACATTTTGATTCAGTCCTAATTTTAATTCTATCCCCCTTCCCCCTATCTGTAATTAATCTGTGAAATCCTGTGTGCTGTTTTAATTTGATTTTATTGTTGTAATGTCTAGGGCTATTTGCTAAATCTTTGGTGTAAAGGAAGAACTTGTGGGAATGAGTCGCATCTGTTTTCAAGATTCTTTGCTGTATACTATGTGCTATTTTAGCTTCACTTAGGCCTGACTTTAGGCTGCAATATTCATGCTCATGTATTAGTTTGATAGAGGAGATATGTATAGATATATATAGATATATATATATCAGTGTTGTATGCCACAAAAGGGATCTAGAGTTGGATCCATTTGCTTTACTCTAAAAGCAATCAGTGTAAGAGCTCATAGAAGGCTAGGGGTTTTTTTTGTTCTCTGAATTTTCGAGCGCGGAGGTTTTTCTGTCTCTAAATAAAAGCCCTCTCTGTCCTTTGAAACCCAGTGTTTATTGCACCAGTTCAGTCAACAGTCTACAGAGTGCAGAACTACAGAGTAATCAAAGTTACCTTCTCTGACTTCTTTTTGAGGATCAGACCCAACAGAGATGTTGGGCAAAGGCTGCAGCATTTGTAATGCACACCAGCACTAGCTGTACCATGTTGTCTTTTAATTTTACAAAATTCAAGGTATTTAGCAAAGCACTTTGAATGTTTTGTATTTTCAGTATAAGTGGAATGGACCAGTCTCTTTGCTTCCTATGAACAATCTGCATTTCTTAACTTTCTGAAATGTGCTACACAGTATGAAAATTACACTTGTTAAGAGGAGCTCACCATTTGGCCTTGTATCACCTGCTTTGCAATACTATATTAATGCAATTGTTATTAAAGAAGCTCCACTCTGAAAATAATAAATACAGAGCATCAAAACAGTGTAATTACCTGAAAATACATGAAAATGATATAACTTACTTTGAGATATTTTTGAACAGAGCATATTTGGAAACACATATCTCTAAGGTATTTTGGATTATGTTGAAATAATTTTCTTGTGGTGGAAGAGTGTTAGGTTCTTCTTTATTAGTAGTATGTAGGTATGCAGTTATGGCACAGAAGACTTGCTGTCTGCTTTAAGACCTGTGTGAAATGGTTTTGTGGACAATCTAGACATCCTGAAACTGCAAATCAACAGGGAACTAAAACGGCTGATTTTTCTGCATTCATGGCTAATATTATCCTGCCTCCGAGCTTGTCTTTGCATTAAGCGATAGACTAACTAAACAAGTTTGGTTAATTTGCCACGTATGATTGTTGAGCTGGGTCACAAACTCCACTTTCTCCCCCCTCCTCCAGGGTACAGACAGGAAGGTGTTTCATCCATTTTCAATATTTAGTCACTCATTTATTCTTGTTTTCCTCCCTCCTGACTAGAGAGAGGTTCTGTGTAAGTAAGTTTAGTAACCCTGAAGTCTTATGGTCTGAGATCTGAAGATACTGGTTTTGTGTTAGCAAGGTCTGTAGTTGTGACCAGGGGTTTTTGGGTTTTTTTTTGGTTGGTTGGTTTTGGTCATTTATCCTTGCCAAAAAATGTTACTTTTTTTTCTCGACTAGTTAAATTCACTGTGTACATAGCTGCAACACTAATATTTTGCTGCTTTTGATTTTTCTAGGGCGCCAATGCCTCAGCTTTGGAGAAAGAGATTGGTCCAGAACAATTTCCAGTCAATGAGCACTATTTTGGTTTGGTTAATGTAAGTTTCAGTCCATAACCTCATTGCTTTGAAATGCCACCAGTGGATTTGTTAAATTACAAGACTGCGACTGAGTAAATAATTAAAACACTGAAAGATATGATCAGTGAATATACATACTTACTGAAATGTGTTCCAATATTCAATGTATTTGTTGAAATATGCTACTGAAATAATTGTCGAAATTGGACTGTGTATTTAATACTTTGTTTCTTTTTACTAATTGTTCAGTATTTTTTAAATCACTTTCTTGCTATTAAAATGTATAAGTAAAAAAAAAAAAAAAAGCTGTTTAAAATATGTAGGTTGTATTTCATCATATGCCAATCTAAGTGAATAAATACAGTACCAGAAAAAAATCTGTGAAAGACTGTTGATGATATGAAGTGTTCACATCTGGTATTTGTATTAAGATTTAAAAAAAATGCTCAGCCCAAAGGGGAAAGCAATGGTGGAAGAACATACTGAATTGTTGGAGTCAATTGTTAGTTTGAAGGAATAATTGAAATTTTAATTTCTGGTATTACCCATGAAAAGTATATCTTATTAGAAATTGTGTTATTCTGAAATGAAATATTAAATGATTTTCTTTATTGGGGCTTCAGAAAGTACATATTTAAACCAAATTAATTTATCAAAAGCTATCGTCTTGCATTTCTTAATGAAGCTAATTACTTCTAATGCTGTCCTGCTACTATAACATATGTCTCTACCTCTAGGTTCTTAGCACTGACATGGTTCAAGAGTCTGCAGTCCAAGTATACACTGTACAGTCAGTAAACACTCTTACTGATAAGCTGACTTACGTGCATCTCAAATGCCATGACTTAAATTAGTAATTTTTTCCCTTTCTCATTGAAGTTAAAATACCTTCAAAATGATGCGTTGTTTCTCTGAAAAGAGGAAATGCAGTAGTTTAACTGTTAATACTTGTTAGTTCTGTAGCAGTGCTTAGGCTTTCCATCAAAGCTGTTCTTGTCTTTTCTCAAATCTGTTACTCTGTTGACAGGTAACCTGTTTTCCTAATTTCTTGTCCAAGTCCAGAGAGGATTTAAGACTTAACAGTAAAGTTGTATTGTACGCCTAATCTTGAAGTTTTACATATTTTGTACCCTTAAGAAAAGTTTCAGTAAAGGACAATCTTCCTAATATATAATGAATATCAACAAATTCTGGCTTTCTGTAGTCCAGAGGGAGTAGGGAATTTGAGGGGAGATCTGTCTTTAAGTCATTGCCCTCAACCATACACATAAGAGGCAGGCATCTAAGGTATCTCAGAGTGCTCTTAACTTTCTGTGTAGTACAGGAATGTTGCTTATTTTAGCTTCAAACAATTAAGTTTTATGGACCAAAATTGTTTGAATTGTACCAAATAGTGAAATGGGATTCTGTTACATCTGTGGCACACTGGTGCTGTGTTTTTCAGGTACAATGGTTGGCTAAGGAAATTCAGTCATATTGTTGCTTGGATGGTTTTCAGATCTGTTATACACAGTATGTATATGCCATAAATGTGTAATAAGCTTGCAGAATTTAAATCTATCAGGAAAAGGAAAGGTAGTGACTTCTTCATTAGCAAACTATGGCCAGTGGCCTTAAGGAAGAATGACAGAGCTAATGATAATTAGAAGAAATATTAGATAATTAGATAATAAATTAAGAGTACTATTAGATTGAGAAGTGATAGAAATCACAGTTTTTGCCTTCATTGATTTCTCTAATTGTTTTATAGCAATTACAATAAGTTGAACTCTTAGAGGTTCATTAACATTTACTGCTAAATTTTTCTGATTTGTTTATCGATTTTGTTTGTCCTAACTTTGTCCAGAGTAATGGAAAAAATGGAGATAATGTGGAAATCAATAGCTCTCTTCTAACTGTGTGATGGCTAGCCATTTAAGATGTCTGGAATGCGGGACAGGGTTTTAGATAAAGATGACAATTCTGAAATAGAGATCTGTCAATGATGAATTTAGTGTTTATCCAGAGGTAGTGTAAAAGAAGAGGAGG
Organism: Nipponia nippon; assembly: GCF_047370975.1. Classification (NCBI taxonomy): domain Eukaryota; kingdom Metazoa; phylum Chordata; class Aves; order Pelecaniformes; family Threskiornithidae; genus Nipponia; species Nipponia nippon. The sequence continues at coordinate 109,056,782 of NW_028262336.1, forward strand.
TAGAAGCCCTATCTTATCTCCTCTCCAGCTTTGTGGCGGAATCTAGGGATTATTCAGAGGATGTGCTGAAAGAACAATTTGAGAGGTAAAAGAATGAAGAAAGGGCAATTATGGGAAGCATATGGAAGACCAGACGGTTGATGGGATGTTTGATTCTGTCAATGAAAGCTCTAAATGGAAAATTCATCTTAGGCTTGAAAGGACAATACCATTCACTAAATCAGCAGGAAATATTTAAGATACATGGTAAGTCAAAAATGTTAGTAGTATGATGTCCCACGCACATGGACAATCAGGAACATCAAGTCTGCCTATCATTCTTCTTTCCCTCTACAGTGTAGTAATGCAAACTAATTAAATCTATGTGCTTCACAAATTAAATCAATGATTTTATCCAATGAGTATGAAATAATGAACATTTTTAATCTCATAAGAGCTACTCTGGTAGCTCTTCAGCAGTTTACCAGACTTCTAGAGCAGAAAGTTTGGTTATTCAGTCTCTTGCAATGGATCTATGTGTTTTGAAGAAATCCTGTTTATTGGCGTGGCCCATTGCAACAAATAAAAGTTGTCAGAGCTGCCAACGCATGAGAACTGGGAGGAATCATAGTGCTGCACAAAGGCAGTGTTCTAAGCAGATCTAAGTTCTTGTAGATCTCGTTTGGTTTTGTAGAGCTGTGGGGTTCAACAACCAAGTTTCTTCCCAGTTGTATGTTGCGTCAGAAGAGTGAACTATAAGGCTATAAGCCTTAGTGAGTGTGTGGCGTTTTTGTTGCAACTTTCCCGATTGTCTCGATTTTTTTTTTTTTATTTCCACACAGGTTCAAGTGTTGAAACTTTGATTTAGGAATTAAAAAAAAAGATGTGTGTGGGAAACATACAGAGTGCAGTGTTTTTGTGAAAGGAAATAATCTCATTTCTCAGGATTTAGAACAGAAGAACAATATGAACTGAAAAAAAGAGCAAATTTGGATTTTTACTCTTCTTAGATATGCACATCTTAAGGTGATCCTCACAGAAACAAGGAGGCAAGCAGTAAACCAGTTGAAAACATAGATTAAAATAACTCTACTCTATATAGTCTCTGTTACCTTCCCCTGAATGAGATAGAGGAGTTTCAGTAGCCTGTACAGCTTGACAGTTAAAGATACAAAATTACAGTTGCGGTCTTTCTTAGAGTTTTATACTGTTATTCTGAGGCAGACTGAACAAGCGTTTCATTTTCCTACAATTATATTTTGAATAAAGCTAGCTAATTTCTCAAACTAGCTAAATATCCTTCTTGTTTTGAATAGTTTAATGGGCTTCCACTGCTGTGTATTTTCATATTTCAGAGTGGTGTTGGAGTGTTTACACTGTCACTACAAAACATACAGATTAGGGTGGCAAACTTCTTATTATACAGTGCAGTGCGTGCACATCTTCTTACAAGTGTTATGCTTCTGAGGCAGTGCTAACTGTCAAGTGAGGGGAGAAGGAAGGCATCTGTCGGCCAGGTTAGCAGGAGAGCTCTGCCTTGAAGAAGCAGAATTAAAAAGCCAAGTATAGGTGTTCAGCAGGAGGCAGGAGGATGGGGAGACTAGAGCAAGGTCTTGGTGTTTTCTAAATGAGAAGTGTGCTTTTGTACTGGAGTCAAAGATGGGAAGTAAAGCAACTATGGTGGTAAAACCAGCATTTATTCGTATAACAAATTCCTTATTTGCTTAGTCTAGAAACCTCCCCACCTTTTCCCCCTTGTTGTTTAGTACATGTGCCATTATAATTTTTTAATGATTGAAAGCTTTTATTTTAAAAAGAGTTTAGGTTTTCAAGTGGAGATTGATGCTTTAGATATAAAACAAACATGAACTAATTACAGTTTCTTCAGGAGTTTGTTTTCAAACTCTTCTATTGCCTACTGTCTTTCTGAATTTGGTTGAAGAAAACCTTTTATGAACTTAATCTGCTTGCTTTTATTTCATATCCACAGGCATGTAGGTTAACATACATTCATATTAAATTAATCTCCTGAATTTTGCTCAGTGTTCTGAGTACTCTGTTGCTTCATATTGTGGTCGTCTCTCACTGCATGTTTGCCATTCCAATTAATTTCTCATCAGACTGTTTGTTTTTAAAATGGGAATGTTATGAAATTTCTAATTTGCTGCCTTTTCATCTTTTGACACTTGGTGTAGAAATTTTAGCACTTTTCCCATTTGATTTCATTTTAAGAATGTTCTTAACGTTTTAATGTAGTTCTTCTTTTATGGCTATTTCTAATTAGAAACTCCTAAATAGTTAGCTTAAAATATTAAATGTTTTGGCATAAACTACTGTGTGATTTCATCTGCTTCCTTTAAGGAAAAAAGCCCTGGTTTTCCTCTTAAGTTCATTGACCTACCTGAGTGCAGATTTGGACCACAAGGAAGCTAATATAAGCATTTTCCCTAGCTTAAAGAAGTAAAAATAACGGGCGTTAATTTCCTCGCTTTTTAATATGGAGATCTTAAGACTTAGAATCATAGAATCATAGAATTGTTAAGGTTGGAAAGGACCTCTGAGATCATTGAGTCCAACCTGTTAATATCTTTTAATATATCCAACTTGTTAATACCTTTTTATTTTAAAATACACTTCTTACTCATTCTTTGAGTGTGTCTTGGGTATTTAGAAAGTAGTTCTTCATATTTCATTAATTCAAAATGAAGGAAAACAATTTACTTTCCAGTTTTCTGATTAAATTGTGGGGTGATCTTGTTTGTCATTGTCTTAATTGGGAGAGAGCAAAAACCAGTTACTCCCCTGTTATTCCTAAGATGTAAAAGCTTTTTGTTCTTTTTCTGTGTTGAAAGAACCTGCTCTTAAAATATCTCTAAATGAACTCGGTTTGCTATACAACAGGCTCTCCATCACAATTTGCTACCCATATATGGTACTATCTTTATAGAAAACATAAATACGAACGTAATTTTCACATTTTACAGCATGTGTGTAGCAGGTACAGGCTTCAATTTGCAGGTTGAGTGACTGCAGCTGAAAGGTTGGATTACTTGCTGAGGGCCTTATAACGATTTTTCTCACACTTTCAGTGTTAGATAATAGGTTTCACTGGAGGAGGGCAGCATAGAATGAGAGTGGCTCTATCCACTGACAGCTCATGGTGCCTTCTCAGAGGTGATGGGGAGGTTTGCAGTGTTGGGGTGAGCTGGAGACAGTGTCAGCGATCGCAAGACTCAAGTGCCTAAGAACTGGAAGGAGTCTGGGGAAGAGGGACATCTGGAGTGTCGTGGTACAAAGGGGGTTACGGATGCTTTTCTAGCTGCCCCGTTTCAATTCAGTGACCTGCCTCCTTCAAAATGCGCGCGTCCAAATTGTGCATTCTTTTCCTTTCAGTCTCGATTTGAAACTACCACCTGTGCCATAGCTTTGAATCCTAAACAAGCCACGTTGCAATCTTTTAAGAAAGCTCCTGAATGCCAATCCTGTCACCCTGAAAAGAGAACTGAAAACGTAGGAACAGGTTAAAGCAGTTATTTCTGACTTTGATCACAACTAATAAGATTTGGAGAATCCAATTTCTGAAGTGTCTGAGAAGCTCTCAATTTACAGCTGAATTTCTTCACAGTACAAGGTCATGCTGTGCCTGTTCTTTACTGTTGTGGCTGACTTGTGGTAGATGGATAGATATTTTTACCTGGGCATATTTTGGGAGCTGTGAAATTGGTGGTATTTGTTGAACGTTTTGACCCAAGTAAATGCAAAATATTACTAATAAATTAAATTCAGGAGTGAGGCAGTGCTATATAGTATTGTTCGAATTTACCTAGGTGTTTCTTGCATTTACTTAACAGTGTATGTGTTAATCCTTTGCGAAACAGAAATATGCTTTACTGTCTTAAAGTCAGGAAGAAATGAGTTGCAGAAAATTTGCGCCTGCTTATGCATTCTCTTATACTTTGGATTTAATTTTTAAATTTTTTTATTTTTAATTAATCTCTACAGTAATACAATGCAAGCTAATAAATCTCTCTCTTCTTTTATAGTTTGGGAATACATGCTACTGCAATTCAGTTCTTCAGGCACTTTATTTTTGTCGGCCATTTCGAGACAAAGTCTTAGCATACAAGAGTCAACCAAGAAAAAAAGAGAATCTCCTTACGTGCTTAGCTGATCTCTTCCACAGTATAGCCACGCAGAAGAAAAAAGTTGGAGTAATACCTCCCAAGAAATTTATAACAAGATTACGAAAAGAAAATGGTAACTTTTTTTTCTTTTTGTTGCGTAATAATAATAGCAATTATTATTTAATTCTGAAGTTGACATAGTGGAATACCTACGTATCTGTTACGCATGGGAAGTGTTCTTGGTTCTGCAGTATAGAGAAGAAGTGACCCTAGAACAAAGGTGTAACCTTGGAGCCGTTTTGAGAGAGAATCCTTGTCTGTCTCTCTTCATGTAGAACGGAGTGTATTGTCAGTGGCTGCTTATGAAATTGCTTGCTAATTTTGCCTCTCTATGAATTGTATTTTTATAATCAAAATTCACTGTAAAGCTTTTGTTCTGTGTTTAAAAAAACCTTACTCCCTGAATGCAGGAATCAGTCTCCCAAACTGAGCATGTAGAAAGGACGTTAAAGACTTCCCTTCAAGAATGCAGCTTAAAAACCCACAAATTTTTAAATTCATTTAGAATTTATGCAATACTTAGCTTGACCTGCTTTTTAAAGGATTAATGAATTTTAAAATCACTAAGTAATTTTGGCTATTTTTTTTTATTGTAATTGATATCCTAAATTTCAAGAGATTTCCAGAGATTTTTAACATTACTTGACTCTTATCTGCCAATTGGTAAAAATGTTTTAGAAAATAATTCAGTGTTAAAATATAAATGAAACCTTGTAATATACTACTCAATTTGGATATGCTTTTATAAAAACATAACATAAAATTTTTCTAAAAAATAGCCACTAGATTTAAATAAACTGTATGAGGTACGATATTTAACACTGCTGCAATAGACATGTTCATACTGTTGTAATCTCTCCAAGACTGTGTATGCAGACTAAAAAAGTGTTTAAGTGTTATGATGACCATCTCTGTAGTAAAAGCAAGAAATAAAATATTATGGCATTCCTAATTTGAAGTGACACCTCCAGCAAATGCACACCATGAGTTGTAATAATATTGTTAAAAAAAAGCTCTCAGGTAATGTACAATCTCTTACATATGCAGAATAGAAAACTGTGATTCAATTCTTTTGTAAGTATACTGGAGTAAGTGTGCTTGTATGTTGATGCATTTACAGAAATAGTTCATTATGTCAGTGAATGTTGACTAACTGTGACAAATGTGGAGAATGGATTCAAATGGAAAGCACAAAGTAAACCACAGGAGCCATTAAGTTCTTTTTAGAAAGTGTTCTTTTTAATGCTTAATTATGTCATGACACTAAAATTCTAAGCAGAGGGCGGCAATTGGAAAATCTTCATTAGAGAAATCAGATGTGAAAGTTCAGCTCTTGCTGGCTTTTGGGGTCTCTTAATAACGATACTCTCACCTTTTCTACAAATAAATGGCTAAATTGTCAGGCAGTGATTACATGGACATCATATATGCTATTAAGTGCTTATTGTAAAGGTATACAAGTTTGAGCTTTAAAGAAGAGTTAAAGAATCAGGTAGGTATGCAACACCGATCTATATTCTATTCCAGTCAGTATCCAGCTATACCAGGGTGATGACTGCGAACATAATCTTAATGTATTCCAGACTGTAATGCTGCTATTCTATCTTTATTTTCAAAGTCTGAATACAACATACATGTATTAATGACCTTAAAGCTTAACTGGCTGGGAAGCAGCTGTTGAAGTCAGCTGAAGGTATACTGTTACACTCGCTTAAATTTCTTCTAATCATAAAATGAATAATGTGTAGCTTTCATTCTGTTGTATTTAATGCTCATCTACTGAAGGGCACATAGCCGTGAGAGGTCCGTGATGTACCACTCTGAAGAATCTCTGAAGTGTTTTACCTCAAGAGACTTGTAGCTCTTGTTCTGCCTTGACTTACTTGATTAAATAAAGACGTTGCAGTTGGCTAGATTCAGAGTTGAGCTTACTTCTCAAAAATAGTGTAGTAGTTCATTAAATAAACTACTTGGTTCATACTCTTGGCTGACCTATTGCACTACTTAACCTCTCCAAATAATCTAGATTAGCATCAAATTCCTCCCTACTTTACTAATAACTCAGGATTTTTTTTTTCTCTTTGAAGTTTACTCCTGAATGCCATCAAGTGAATGATAGTAAAGCTTCCATGTGGTCTCTATATGCGCTTCAAAACTTAAGCTTCACTGAGTATCTTCTTCATTCATCTTTCCAGTCCTGGGAACTATCCCTCCACTGAAGGCCAGTCTCTTAGTATATTCTTGGTGTGGTGGGTTGACCCTCGTTGGACGCCAGATGCCCACCAAAGCTGCTCTATCACTCCCCTCCTCAGCTGGACAGGGGAGAGAAAATATAATGAAAAGGCTCTTGTGTTGACATAATGGCAGGGAGAGATCATTCACGAATTACCATCACGGGCAAAACAGACTCAATTTGGGGAAAAATTAATTTAATTTATTGCCAATTGAATCAGACCTCCATGGGCTGCAGGGGGACAGCCTGCCTCACCATGGTCTTCACCACGGGCTGCAGGAGAATCTGCTCCAGCGCCTGGAGCACCTCCTCCCCCTCCTTCTTCACTGGCCTTGGTGTCTGCAGGGTTGTTCCTCTCACATATTCTCACTCCCCCCTCCAACTGCAATTGCGCAGGGTTTTTTTTCCCCCTTCTTCAATATGTTATCCCAGAGGTGCTACCACCGTCGCTGATGGCCGCTTGGCCAGCGGCGGGTCCGTCTTGGAGCCGGCTGACATTGGCTCTGTCGGGCATGGGGGAAGCTTCCAGCAGCTTCTCACAGAAGCCACCCTTGTAACCCCCCCCACTACCAAAACCTTGCCACAGAAACACAATACACTTGGACTGCAAGCAAATTGCAAGTTATAATTAATTGAAGTAATGGCACATTAAAAGACTTGTATGATACTAGCCAGTGATATAGAATGCTTTTTAAATTGGCAGGTAACTTTCCTTGTAAGAATTCCTGATCAGAGAGAGAAGAATTAACTTAATAAATCTGATTCAATGCCTTTATGGTTTTCTTAGTCCCATTCCTAATGTGAGGATTTGTAGCAGCAGAGGATTTCTCAGGTTGATATCCCAGGGGACTCCAATAAATGATGTTTTCAGGGTAGTACCAGTTTGAACATAAACAAGAGAGTAGATTTGTAAGAAAGAGAGTTCAACTTCATGCTTTAATCTGTATCATTGCTATACATCGCAAGTATGTGCCAGTGAAACTATTCCCCTCCCACTTAATTAATCCTAAAGCTATTATGCTTAGAAATGTTGACAAACTGAGTACATGAAGCGGAAAGCATAGTGAATCCATTATTATCTATCCAACAAGTCCACCAGTAATAAAGGTGCCCACATATACCAACCTCCAGAAGCAATATTTCAGATCTTGAAAGACATCTATTTATTACCTCAAGTCGTAATTTGAAACCTGTTTGCTCTTGCTGTGGCTAGAACTTTAGGCTAATTTGACATGGCTTCTACAAATACTACCTTACTTACAGAGCTTTGAGAAAGGAAACAGTTGTTTAAAAATATCAGTGTCTTTAAGTTTTTGGTCTTAATCTTATTTTCACTGGTAGTATTGATGACACTGTGCTTATGACAGAGCAGCAGTGGACTTAAAACCCTAAAAATGAAAATAAATAAAGCAATATTTTGAGCATTTATTGTTCATGTTCTTCCTGTGATAGAACATATAGACGATGAAATATTTCCTGTCATATGTTCTCTGTTCATTTCTGGAAAATATCAACATGTAGTGCCATTTGAGATGCCCTGTGTTATCCAAGACATCCACCTCAGCTTGGCAGAGATAGCATAAGCCCCTGTAGGAGATCCAACTCACCGTGGACTGTCATCTGGAGGCTGGATGGGATAAGCTGTAACATTCCAGGTGGCACTATGTGTACACCTGTGTTTAGGTAGTTGAATCATGCCCTAGTTTTCTTGCGGAATGGTTTGCTCTTTTGTTAATTCTGATCAGCTGAGAGATTTCTGTGAATGTAAGCTGACTTGCCCTCCCCTCTTCCCACCCCCTGTATTTTTGGCTTAGTCTATGAAGTACGCATTTTGGGTTGGTGGTATATTGTCATGAATGATTCAAGACGTGAAATAAAGACTGGTTTTGAAATTCGACTTCTTTTAAAAACTTTTTTGTAGTATAGCACTAACTGATTAATTAAGAAATCTTCTGTTGTTTTGTCTTGTAGAGCTTTTTGATAACTACATGCAGCAGGATGCACATGAGTTCTTAAACTATCTATTAAATACAATTGCGGATATCTTGCAAGAGGAAAGAAAACAAGAGAAACAAAATGGTCGCCTGCCTAATGGCAACATCGACAATGAAAATAACAGCCCGCCAGACCCAACCTGGGTTCATGAAATCTTTCAGGGAACATTAACTAATGAAACCAGATGTCTTACGTGTGAAACTGTAAGTCCGTATATACTTCGTAAAATGAATTCCCGTGTTTCAGAACTTTGTGTTTCATGATTCATTTATCTCAACAGACTAACATACTAGATTAGTTTCTTTCTTTAGAAATCTTACATTCGTATGAACATTTGCATTTTTTCTCTGTTAGTGAGAAAATTTCAGCAGCTGATGCATGCATTGTAGGAAAAAGCTTTGGGTCAATATTAGGCAAATGCCCAATTGAATTTTTGTCAGTGTGATCATAATCAACTTCAAAGTGTAGATTAGAAAATTCTAAATTGATGTATTCCTAAGAGCAATGAAGCCTGCTACTTTGGGATGTGGAGTTCTTCTCAAATTTAATGTCTTAATAATTTAATGTCATGCTTAGTGATACATTCCATACATAAGTATTCTGCATCAGTTTCCACCGATTTCTAGTTTTTAAATTTAAAGCCATTGAAATCAAGATACTGTGGTTGGCTTTTGGCACTGAGACAGTAGACTGGGGTTCTCAAAGAACATAACTTAATGTGCAGGAAAAGTAATCCTTTCCTAAATGTCTGTCCACAGGAATTCTTCTAATACTAGACCCTGAGAAATAAACTCCTTCTTTGAGTAAGCTATACTAAAATTTTCTTTGATAATAGTTCTACAATAAGAGAAAGCATATATTTCAGAAAAAGTTATAATTGAATTTTTCCTGCTTGAGAAAGAGAAAAAGCAGCACAATTTGAAAATTACAGTAATTCTGTCACGGTCTATACCTTAGATATTGTAAAAAACTAAATGACTGTATTTTTTGTATGAGTCTTCGTACCTATTTTCCTTAACTTAATTAGGTAATGCACATATTTCAGCATGACGTTGGAAAGGAAGAATTAATCAGATTAAATCTATATATTTCACATGTAATTTTCTCCATCCTCTAGAAATAGCCACCTCTCTTTTATTTCAAAGAAAATAGCTTCCTAATGTCATGTGTAACTGCAGACTTCAGTATATCATGGTATTTTGAGTAATTTGGGTGCTGATTTCTAGCTACCATATTTTCTTTCCTGGTAGATTTCCCCTCCCTAATAACTATTTCATGACAACTGTCAATTGCGTCTCTTTTAGCTCCTGAACTGACTTTTTTTCTTCTTGAAACATTAGTTTAGCTTAGTCTCTTAACGACTGACATCATTACCTTTCCTCCCTATGTCATAGTGAATTACGGCTGTCAGGATTTTGATCTAGGTACAGTCCTCAATACAATTTTAAAATGCTGATATGCTCTTTGCCAGCATATTTAATTAGTTTTCAGACCTATCACAATTTTGAGAGTTTTACTAGTATTGCTCAGTTCTGTTTTTCTGTTAGCTAGTGCTGAACAGGATACGCCATGTCTGTTTGCCACTGTGCCTCCTTGGACAGTTGAATTTTAAATTCAGTGTTCTAATACACATTGGTTTTTAGTATATTAGGGCCTTAGTTTTCCAAGCCCTAATAATCTGGAAACTATTTTATCAGCTTCTGTCTATTCATTATATCAGCTTGTGTCTAATTAAAACACAGTGACCTGAAAATGGGCACTTAGAAACACATTTAGACACATTAACTAAGTAATATTACTGTGAATAGTGTCTTATTTTCAAATATAGTGAGCATATATGATTGTTTTAATGTTTATTGGAAGCTTTTGGCATTTAGAGGTTTTCTGTGTTTAGAAATATAACTTAAAATGTCAGGAGTACTTGGATATAACTCATGTAGAAGATTACACAGCAATAGTGGATGAACTAGCGCTTCTTAATGATAAGACAATAACCTTAGCGTATTTTTAATTTAAATTTGGAATTTAACACATACTTAAATATAAAGCATAGTATATCTCTGCTGTAAGTGAGAATGGTCATCTTTTAACTGGCCAAACCTACTCAATGTTCCTAAAATCAACATGGCAAGATTTTATTCCAATTTCAATTGTCCTGATTATAGAAAAGAGCTTCTTTCCAGGACACTCTGTCTCGTTAGCCCATCTTTAAAATAAAAAATGAACTGACTAAAGATTTATCCTTAGTTTAAGTATGGACAGTGGAATTGAAGGAACATAGATATGATTCTTTAACAAAGATTTGTGTCATGGGTCAAGCCACACTATAAAATGAACAAGTTACAAAATGGATTGTAAGTTGTCTTTACATGCTTTTAATGTAATTTCTTGTTATGATGCTTTCCGGCTTCCTTGGTAGAGGCAGTATGATGAAGTGAATGTTACAAATTTTTGTGGCTAATTGATAAAAATGATCTAGAAGTGCATGGTTTTACAGATTTCTCTCAGAATTTAAGGAAAGAGTAACAGTAAACCAGAAAATAATGTAATTGGCTTCATTAAGATTAAATTCGAAGCGGCTAAATGTGGACAGTACTTCTACAGAGAAAAATAGGAAATTGTCTTGGGTCAAAAGCACCAAACATGTGGATAATGCTTTTCTCCAGCTGATGGTCTTGTTCTTGTGCTCAAATGACTCTACAAGGTATAAAATTCTTTGGCTCAATTCTACTTTGGACTGAGAGAAGGCAATAAGGAAAATCTCAGTGGTCTCTTCTTACAGGAGTACTATAGAAACCTTAACTGTGCCCTACTTTATTTTTTCTCTTTTTTTTTTGAAACCAACATAAATCATGCCCTTTGTTTCAGTTTCATTTAAAAATAGTTTCTGTCTTAGCACACATGGGAGCCTACAGTTGCAAAAGCTTTTTTGTCAGTGAGCTGACTCACATTGCTAGTGAAATTCCAAACTGAAAGAAATACAGATTCCATGAGTGTTAGCCTTCTGAATTTTCTGTTCTGTGTGGCACTGGTTGTCAGAGTACAGCTGAGCTGTTTGAGTGCCGGTTATGTCCTTGATGTGAGAACAACACACCATCACCTTTAGCCAGAATGTTGGAACACCCAAATTCTTCACTATTATTCAGGTGCTCCTGTTAGGAGCACTCAGATGGCTTTTTGAACACATCAGGGCTTGAATCTGCAAGTGATGAGGTTTTCTGACCATGTCCATCTTCATTTCATTCTATAGGTGATTGAAATATATAGCATTGGTGACTTCAGTCTAAGGAACTTAGTGATGTTTATTTGAAACAGAGCCTCTGCAGAAGGTGGGGGGAGCTGGTTAGAGTGGAGGGTGACTTTTTAATAATTTTTCTTTTTTTTTTTTAATTAAAACTGTATGAGCTAATGTTGGAAAGAAAAAGGACTGTTCAAATACTAATGTTCAAAAAATCTTGAAAATTAGGAATAGTAATTTCTAAATTATCAACATAGATGGAAAAAATCCACTTGGCTGTTCTTTCAACAAAGCCTTTAATGGTTCCTCATGATCCTAAGTGCACAATGGACTGGGTAAGCTGAGAGAGGTTCTTTAAGGCAGTATTATCACTAAGTATGGAAGAATTCCTTTTGCAAACTTCTGGTTTCAGTACCAATCTCTTTTTAACCAAGTACAACACATCCCTTTCCTCTTCTCCTTCTATCCCCGCCCTTACAGCTTCTGCGTGGGATAAAGCTGACTGTGAAATGTTTATTGTTTCATGGAGTTTTCTTTGATTAGACCAAGAGAGGAAGAATTATCTAATTGCATGTCTGAATAACACTGATCACATGACTCCTTAATTCCAGCTGTCCTAGCTGAAGACTGCAGTGGAGTATTTTCTAGAACTGATTTTTTTTTTCCTGAGCCGTTCTTAAGCCCTAGGGTAAGATGATTTCCACCAGAGTTCTTAGTGTTATAAACTCAAGTTTGATAATTCCAAAAGTGGTTTGCAATGGGATATTTTGAAGAATTGTCCACACAACTTTACAAATTTATTTTTATTCTGAGTTGAAAAGGGAACATAAATCTCATATGTTTTAAAGATCAGTTTACATTAGTTCTCCTATAGTTGTTTAACTTTTCCTGCTTTCAATCAAGAAACTGCAGCCAGGGATCTTTTCTAAAAGCATTTACTTTTGTACCTAGGAGTCATAAAAGGCAGAGGACATTCTCATCAGTGGCATTGAGTATCTCTAAATACAGAGAGGAAACACTAGCAGACAAAAGTTAAGGTTGCAGATTGCTATTTCCTAAACCTTTTAATGACACAGTTCATTTTTAGGGCAGTTGTGGATTTCATCCATCACCGTTTTTCAGGATTTGTGATGGAATTTATTCTCTGCTTCTAGGGTTTTCTTTTTTACTTTAATTGTTATTCTTGCATTTTTGTAAGAAATGGCTATGCACTATTCTGCCTCTATCAGACCAAGTCCCACGCTCTCATTTACCAACAAATTTGCTATCTGCTGCTCATTTAAGAGTATGAATCTAGCCAGGAAGAGGATGCAAAATATTTGTGCTCTTTATTAGGGACACTATGATATGCAAATACATAACTTTCAGTTGGAGGGAATCATAGGGGAAGAACAGAGGTGAGAGTACTAAACAGAAGAATCCCAGTGATTGTATTCTTTTGGAAAGAGTGAGGTGTAGAAGGAATATGGCATTTATATTGTTAAGCTGAAATCACAGCATAATGACAGCTGGCATTATATACCCCCACAGACACATATACGCTTCCCTCTTCCTCTTTCTGAACAAAATCAGAAACAGAGATCTAGCACATCTCTGAAATAGAAAGGCCACTTGTAACAATTTTTAAAAGGCTGTTGTAAGGTAAAAGATGCATTCTGTCAATAGAAAATGGTACTGAAACACTGAGGTAAATTAGTATAACTAGTTTTAACTATAATCTATTGGGTTTTTTTTTCCTGCAGATAAGCAGCAAAGATGAAGATTTCTTAGACCTTTCAGTTGATGTGGAGCAGAATACTTCAATCACTCATTGTTTAAGGTAGATGGAAAAATCTGAGTTTTCATAATTTGTCTTTTATCTGTTACCTAGAAAGCAGGAAGTAGAACTAAAAGCTCACAAGCTTAGCAAATTTTAGCTTATGTAGACTTAAGAGTATAAAATTATGTTTATATTGTACATGTTTATATGTGTATTTCAGACAAGAAACTAGTATCTATAGCATTTCTTTTTTTTTTTTTTTTTAATTCAGGGGTTTCAGCAATACAGAAACTCTGTGCAGTGAATACAAATATTACTGTGAAGAATGTCGCAGTAAGCAAGAAGCACATAAAAGGTACATCAGACTCAAGGAGGGAAAAAAATAACCCATGCATTTCCTGAAAATACTCTTGTATTTCCTTGTGTGTGCGTGTATGAAGCAAGGGGAGAACATTCTTTTTCCCTTAATTTTTCTCACTCTTCTTCCACTTAAGAGTAGCTCGGTTGCATTCCTCTTGCTTGAATTCAATGAGCCTACATCCATGAGTAATGAGAATCCATGTAGAGCGTTTGGGGACTCCTTTGATCATTATTTATTTTGCGAACAACAAAAAGAATGGTCTTAAGACCAAAAATAAGTTAAAAAGACAAGTTAAAACAAACTGCCAGTGACTAATCAAAGATTATGAGTAATGACGAAAAGTCACTGATTTCATGTGACTTTTTAAACTTGGTTTTGTCTTGATAATAAAATATTTTTTCCAGTTACTGTAAGAAACAGTTTGATAGCACTTTTTTTCTGATTCAGTCAGAATGAGGCTTGTAACTTTTTTTGTTAACTGAGTTTCTGGCATAATTAGTTGTGCTAAAGTTCTGCTTGACAGTGCTCCTGAAAAGCATCAGAAGCTCTGTGGAAGCCTGAAATTCATTATGTTTAAAAACAACTCTTGTCTGCTTAATAATTCTTCTAGTCTTGTTTACACCTTTGAAAAACCTCTGATTTTGTGTACTGTGTGGTATTTATTATCTGAGAAAGTATTTGGCTGCTTATAGATGAGTTGAAGGGATGGAAACACGAACATGCTCTACTGGTTATACCACTGATTCTGATTATTTGGTTTACCATAGATTCAGCACTTGGCTTTTGGCATATCTCATCTGCAAAGTCTGCCTTCACACATTGCCTAAGCTTACTAATTGGTGTGTATTAGAGGGTTGTGAAACCAAGTCTGTCCTGTTGCTTTCTGTTGCCTTAGCTCTTTTTCTGTGTGGGAGGTAATGTGATCCCTGACCAGTATAAGCTGTGTTGACATAAACCTGTACTGTAGGCACTGGCATATTGGCAAAACACAGCTTTTGTTGTTTATATTTTGCTTTTCATGTGGGGCTTAAGTTCAGTTTCACTACAGTCGTAGTGAAAGATATTTCCATCTCTATAACATGGAGCTTATCTGTGACAGTGTCTACTCAACTAGCAAAGGTGGTGTTCTTCACTAGTGAAAGAGGTCCTGTTATCACAGTTGCATTATAAGAAGAGGACTTTCATTTTGAAAAAAGAAAAAGAGCAGAAGTTGTATCCATATCTCAGTAATATAATAAAAATGTAACTCTCCCTAAAAATAGTTGCTTCTGTCATCTTCCTGCTCTTCTCCAGCTTTTTTCATTTCCTAGTTCCCTTGCAGGCCATGGAGAAAATTTGAGTCTAGCAGGGTTTCCTACAGGTTACTATCAGTCTAAGTTTAATGAGAAAAAGGGAAGGAAGGTGAGTTTTCAAGGATTTTTGTCCCCAGCTCCCTATCTTTTGAAAAAGGATTGTCTTGTACAAACATATTTCCTGACATTCTGAAAATATGGTCTTAGTAGACATGTCTGAAACCTGGGCTATATTGTTGAGACTTTTGAGCTCCCTTTTGGGGCTGAAGGCAGTTTGAAAACTTCAGCACTGTGCTGATCTAAAGCAGTTAGCTATGCCAAGAAGCAATGCGCTCTGGCTTGGTTGCTCTGTTAGTATGGGCAAATTTATTGCCCAGAGAGTGGAAGTCTGTGTTTGCTGCCAGGCCAGCTGTGCTTGGCTGATGAGGATTTGTAGGCACTGATGCAAGATCTCAAACTAAGGAAAGGGGCCAGTGAGCCCTCAGTAGAACTAGATTATCACCTTCTGGCTTTGACTGCCATAAAATAATGCTGCAACAGTTGTATGAAATTATTGTGCTAGAGCACAGCATTATCTTGTTTGGGTAGCATGAGGTAAGGTGAATAACAGTGGGCTATTTTCAGTCTTTGGCAATGTTAAATGAATGGCTTGATAGGAAAACTTGGAGTAATACATATGTAACAAAGTGGTGTAACAAAGCTTATTTTAAAAAGCTTGTTTGACTTGGCTAGTTTACTGAGAAATTCAACTGGAACAGAATCTCGGGAACAACTTCGTTGCAATGCCTCCCCTGTATACCAAGTGGGATCTAGGTTTTGCTTTTGGGAAAGCTGTGGGGAGCTATGTTTAAAAATTGAGTTCTGTGCTGTGCAGTTATTGTGTCTAAATTATTATGTGTGTTCATCATGTCTGTTATTATTATGTACTATAGCTCATTA
This sequence comes from Nipponia nippon, assembly GCF_047370975.1. NCBI lineage: Eukaryota > Metazoa > Chordata > Aves > Pelecaniformes > Threskiornithidae > Nipponia > Nipponia nippon. The sequence goes on from NW_028262336.1 coordinate 109,072,762, forward strand.
TTTTAAATACATTTGCAATTTTCTCAATTGTTAAAATCCACCTTCAGTTTAGCAATACAGGACATGTTCACTTTTTGTTAAACAGTTAATTATTTGAGCTTCTTTAAATGCTTGCGAAATTTTTAAGAGACTTCAGTAAGACAGGTTTCCTGTTTGTTGGTATCAACTGAATGTTTTGGCTGGGTATTGTAAATACGGTGAAGTTTGTTTTTTTTTTTAGGATGAAAGTAAAAAAGCTGCCTATGATTCTAGCTCTCCATTTGAAGAGATTTAAATACATGGATCAGCTGCATCGATACACAAAACTCTCTTATAGAGTAGTTTTTCCTTTAGAGCTTCGTTTATTTAACACCTCAGGAGATGCCACCAATCCTGACAGAATGTATGACCTTGTTGCTGTGGTAGTTCATTGTGGAAGGTAACAACTCTGTTTTATGCAAGGGATTTTTGTATAAGTTTAACTATGTTTAAAAACCAAAACACCCAGTATCATGTAACTCTAATAGCATTTAAAGACCTCTTAAAAGAAAAGTTTCTTAGGAAAGAAAGCATTGTGGGGCGATGCTACCAATCCTGACAGAACGTATGGCTTTCTTGCCATGACAATTTTTTGTGGAAAGTGATAACAGTGTATTTCACATGACGGATCTTTAGACTAACTTAACTATGTTTAAAAAAACCCACAAAACATGCAGTATCATATAACGGTAATAACATTTAAAGATCATTTTAAAAAAAAGTTACTTAGTAAGGAAAGCATTATAGAACAGATTCTTTTGTAAAGCATTTCCTTTAGGGTGGGTTTTTTTTAAGGCTTGAGCAACATTTTGTGAAGTATATCCATAAATTACAAGTTTTGATGATTACTTTGCTTGCTTTCAAAATATGACTGTTAGATTTGTATTTGATTTTGCTGTATTCAACAAATGTTCTTATGGTTTCATGTCTTAAAATCAGGGCTACTCTACAAACTACTGATTGAGTAGATAAAAACCCCCAAGTGGGAAATGATGATTTAACATCTAGCATCATAGAATAATTTACATTGTGAGATCAACTACTTAAAGCTCAAAGCAGGGCTAACTTTGACGTTAGATTAGGTTGCACTGGGCTCAGTTTCATGGCTAGGAATGCTGATTTCACTGCCTCTTTGGGCAATTTATTCCAGTCCATCAATGATCTCACAGTGATTTTTTTTTTCTCCCCTATATCTGGTCAGAATTTCCCTTGCTGCAGTTTGTGACCACTGCCTCTTGTCCTTTCACTGTGCATTTCTGAGAAGAGCCTGGCTCTGATATCTTTATAACTCTTCCGTTTTGGGTAGTGGAAGGCAGCAGTTGAATTCCTCATTTAGTCTTTTCCAGGCTGAATAAAGCCAGCTCCCTTAGCCTCTCTTCATCCATCTGGTGCTGTAGCCCTCTGATAAATGTAGTGGCCTGCCACTGGACTTCCTCCAGTTTATCAGTTTCTCCCTTAAACTGACAAGGTCATGTCTGGGATCCCATGTCCAGTTCTGGGTCCCAGAACGCAGAGTAGGGGGAATTATCGCTTCACTGCTGGCTCTACTCTTACAGTACAGCCCTGTCGCTGAAATGATGTGCTGCTGGCTAACAGCTCATCTTGTTGACCTCCTGGGCCTACCTAGCCAGTTGGTCTGCAGCTGGTACTGTTGGATGGAGTTAGTCTGGCACAAGACTTTGCATTCGTACTTGTTAAACTTCATGAGGTTCTCGTCCATGAGGTTCTCGTCAGCCCATTCTTCTTTGAAGTTCCTCAAAATGGCAGACCTGCCCTCTCGTTGCCGGTTACTGCCCTTTGTTCCACGCCCACCCCCATTCCTCCCTAGACAGACCTAGGATTAGAATAGAGATACGATGACTAGATCTCAAGTTAGCCAGGACAGTTTGGGAAGATAAGCCTTTGTGCCATAGTCTTCTGGGACACTCTTGTTCTGGATTTTAGGGAAAATAGAACCTGTCCATTTCTGACCATTCTGTCCAATTCTGACCATTTCTTTCTCCTTCATTCAAGCGGCAGCCTTGGAACCTTACCCATTCTCAGAGCCCTGGAAGGAGATGAACCCTGTTTTCATTGGGTTATGTGATTTGGTACACAGACATGTCCCTCACAGCTGGCAACCTTCCCTCCCTCATCTAGACATAACAATTGTATGAGTGCTTTTAGCTGGTTAAGACAGTTCCAGAACTGCTTTAACTAGTTGTCCACTTTCAGTTATAAGGTTCAGCTATTTCAGAAAGTGTTATTATTTCTTTACTTGAAATCTGATTAGAAATAGGACACTTTTAAAGGTTGGGGTTTTTTTTTTTTTCTGTCGTAGTTGTGGAGAAATTTTTTGTCTGCCATAAACTGAAGAGCTGTGCATTATAATAGTTTTAATTTAATTGGGAGCCCTTCTCATTGTTGTGAGGATTCTTGAGACTTCTAAACTGTCAGTTTAATTCAGTTTTTGTTTACAGTGGACCAGGTAAAGAGATTCCTGATTGAGACTGTAAATGAACAGCAGCTCTACAGCTTTTTCTTTCTGAAGATCAGAAATAGTTTGGGATCTGTTCTGTCCCTGTGAAACATCAGAATAATTTCTTGATTTCACTTCTTTGACTCTCTTTTTTTTAAAATTTCATTTGTATTTTCAATTCCTGTGCTGCTTATTCCTCATTTGAAATTGTAATCCTTTTTTAAGCACAATATTAAATGTGGAGATAAGTAAGACCTCATTATGAAGATAAGTGGAGGGAAAAAAAGAAAAGAAACATACAAAGAGAAATTGTACTGGTAGCCATTTTAATTACTGTTAAGTATTGCTTTTCTACAAGAAAAAAAAATTAATGAAATACATTTGTACATACATGTGTGTTATTGTCTGTGTTCTTTTCTAATTTTATTTTACAGTGGACCTAACAGAGGACATTATATTGCAATAGTGAAGAGTCATGATTTTTGGTTGCTTTTTGATGATGACATTGTTGAGGTAAGCTTTGTGTAACCCTGGACTTTTTTCTCATACCAACCAGAGTGTATGCACCCCCCTTCTGTATATGATTACTTAAAGTAAAAGGAGTGGTATGCTAACGAAAAGAGGGTTCAACCCCAGTCTAAATGAGCAATAACTGTGAGTGCAGAGCTGCGCCTTACAATTTGACTGTTCAATACTTTGAATTGCATTTGGGTTTTTATACTTCTTAAAAGAAGCTTCTTTGTTTATGGCCACTGTCTTTCACCTTTGTTTAATAAGCTATTCCTGTGGCCAGAAGACATGGCAAATGAAGATACAGATAAATTGCTTTTACTGCAGTTCTTTTCTGAGGGCAATTTTTTGGAGCAAGCCATTTGTTCCTATTTTCTAGGAGCTTATGATTTAGTGGAATGGATTCAGTCTGGTAGTCTGTTTTATTGAGTATCCTGGGTTGTTTCAGACAAAGGTATAACAAATACCAGTATAGGAAGAAACTTCAGATTTTTGAGATTTTGCCCTAAAATTTAAAAGTTAATCCCTAAACGGGAGCTTTTTGCCTCTGGTGGTATGCTTGCTAATATTAGCCATACTTCCAGGAATTCTTATTATTAAAAAAAAAAAACCTGTTTCTAACTGATTTCTTGGAACAGCAGAATTCCCTTCACCAGTTTTGACTTTGTCATCTTTCTGTTTCCTCAGTTATCTTTTTTTCTTTATTGAGAGAGAAAGCAGAAACTGCTGGTGTCCTTATATCATCTCAGGTTTTTTGCTTGTTCTGTCATCTTCTTTTTTTCCTCATTTGCCTATGCTTATGCATGAACAGAAGTATGATTGTGCTGTTGAAGTCCTTTTCCTGACCTTATTTGAATTAATTAAATCTATAAAATGAATAGTTTACATTTTCCTTACAATACACAAGAACTGCATAATTGAAAAGAAGAAAAATGAGTGAGACAGGTATTGGACTTCGATTGTCAATTGGCAGGATGAGTCAGGGGTATTGAAGAGTTCTTCTCTCCAAGCCACGTTATGGACAGTTGTTCACATAGGAAATGACAAACATGGAAATATGCAGAGCTATTGGAAAAGTGAAAGGATTGCCTCTGTGTCTTACGAAGATACACGGTAAATGGAAATGTCTCGATAGGGTCAAAAGTTCACTTTCCTCCAGGGAAAACAGGGAGAGCTGTAGTAGATCTCATATCATTTCACAAACATCAGGGACAATCTCTCCAGTTCCAAAGCAGTAACACCTGGCAGTAATGTATTTTTTTTTCTCTTAGCCCTTCTAAAGAGGAAGGAAAGAATCTTTTTGTTCTTAGATCTAAAGCATCTCATTGACATTTAGCCCATGGTTCATCAAGTTGGAATGGCTCACTCCTTCCTGAGAGAGGTTTTATTCCAAATAATGGGAATGAGACTAAATAAAATCTGCCTAAGTGAAGGAAAATTTATCTTTCCACCATTTTGTTGTTTGTAGCCTAATTGCCCTTGATTTAAAATGTGGCAGGAGAGCTTGCTTTCAGTTTCTTTTGTAGCTGAAAATGATGACAATGAAAACCAGACAGTACTCTTTTCATCTTCTTAGCAGAAGTTTTGCATCTTCCCACAAAAATCTTGGTTATAGGAGGCTATGTAAGCTACCAGGATCACAGGCAAACATTCTGTGTGAAAAACAAAGAAATCAGCCTTCATTTTCTGCCTTCCCCTTATTCTCCTCTGCACTTGATTGGCTTACACTGGTTAGATTTAGAAATGATAGTCTGTACTTACATTCTTCATATTGAATTTGAAGTCTCAATGGGATATTGTTGTCTTTAAAACTTTTCTGTGTGAAATTCACACAAGCAATGCATGTAAGGTTGCACTTATAGTAGGTTCACTTAATCCTTAAAAATTTGTATCTAAAATGTATATATCCGCTACACTCTGTGCAGTTGACAGCAGAGGGGAAAACAAATCATAACAAGTTTAAAAATTATTTGGATTTTATTACTTTATGTAATGATGTGAAAGTTATTTTTGTTTGACAATAGTTTTTAGAGTGGAACTTAATGCCATGTATATGTTACGCAAGATATTCTTACTTTAAATTTCTGGGTTTTTACATACAGAAAATTGATGCACAAGCTATTGAAGAATTCTACGGGTTGACATCAGACATCTCAAAGAACTCTGAGTCTGGTTACATCCTCTTCTATCAGTCTCGGGATTGAGGGGGAGCTGTAGTGAAGAGAGATTTTTATGCCTCATCTTCTCTATCTTGGAATGGAGCAAGCACTGAAAAAAGAAAAGCAGGGAGCTCCAGGGGCAGTAGCACAGTTTGCACACAACTAAGCAAAGAGTTTGGGATTCTTAAAACCTTTGTATCATTTTCATTTTATTTGCTCAGGTATCATGCTGACTACACATCTCCACTGCATCCCATAAGCAAAAAGAGAGATACCAGCCACTCTTGCAGGAGCTTTCCATTAGGTAATACTATCTCTGTGGTCCTAATTCAAAGCCCATTAAGGTCACTGGAGAACCCTTCACGGACTTCAGTGGAATTTGAATCAGGTTCTAACTGCACTGCCAGATTGGTGCAATAGGAGCATTAGAAATCTGTCTTTTATACAGACTTTGTGTATAAAAGGTAAAGGACTCTTTGTGAACTTAGTTTCCTGTGCTTAAGTTTAAAAGAATGAGGTTGGGAGGTTAACATGTAAGCAAGAAGATATATCTGGGCCCAACACAATTGCCTTCTTGATGGTAGTAGTTTAACTGAAGATATAAACTGGTGTCGGGGAGGCAAGTATGTTTTGCTTCTCTGAAGAAGCTTACATTATTTATAATGTATGATCGGGAACAATCAGTCAAGATTATGGCTTTTAATCTCCGTATGGGGAAAGATTTGGTTTGTAATAGTTTATTTTTATTTATAAATTATTGTAACTTAGGATCTTGTGTATTGTCCTTTATTCTAACAAGTATTGGAAATTTTATATATTAATTTGAATTAAAACTAATTATGTTTAAATGTTAAAGAAGAGCCAATATAAATTCTAAAAACAAAATGCCTACAATGTCTGTGAAAAATGAATAACACAGAAGAGAGATTTCCTTCTGGAGGAACTGGTATCTAAGTGAGGTACTTTATTTAATTAAATTAGAATATCCTCTTTCCATTAATGAGTAAAAAAAAGTGATCAAACTATTACATAGAAAACTTTAAGAACGCGTATCATAAGAAAATGATGGTGCAGTGGTGGTATACTGGTCTTTATAGTTCTTCAATAATTTGTTAATGTTTTATACTCTAAGCAAATTAGAATGATTTGGATCAAAGTAAACCATTTTCAGAATATTATTCCCTCTCCTAAAAATGGATCCACTTCTGTTGCCAATGGCATGGGTGACTATCTTAAAAACCACTCAAGGTCTCAAGTATAAATTATGTCTAAGTAATAAAAAGAAATAGGCTTGGAATTTCATGCGACTGAAGACACCACATTCCTTTAAAGTAATAATACTTAAGTCCTGTAGGGTGAAAACATCTGAAACTAAGCAGTTTACCTTGCTTTAGGTTTATGAAACAGCATTAAGAATTAAATCTTGGCAAAACACCTGATCTGTAAGAAATGTGAACTATTGTGATTTGACATTCTTCCACTTACCAGTACGTTGTTTGACAGTAGCTGAATGTAATTTCTGGAAAGTCATGGGATGTGCATTCCAGATTATGGCAATCAGGTCTTGGATATCCTTGTCATTCCCTCTTCAGCTGGTGATTTTTACATCGTTGTAATTTTCTAAAGTTATTTTATTGATACTGTTGCAACTTCTAAAAAGAATGTCTCCTGTCTGCTGCTATAACTGACTATTTACTTACCTGTATCTTTTAGCTCAGGAAATGACTTCACCTATTCACTCAGTTGAACAAATCTTTAACAGGGTCACTAAATAAATTGGGCTATTTAGCAACTGTCATACTGTAATAAATTGCTTTTGTAAAATGCAAAGTTTCTAAAGCCTTGGTTTGGCTAGAATTCTTTTATAGAAAATTATGTATCATGATTAAACTACCAGCATTGTAAAGTAAAGCTTAAATATTGTGGGAGATGCAGAAAATATGATTGGATTTTTCTTAAAGGATTCAAATAATTTTAAAACCTTTTTTCAGCTTTCGGTGGGAAAAGGGTTAAGGGGTGAATCAGTTGGATAATGGTGCACGTTAGAAGGATGAAGTCCTTTGCATACTAAAGGTACAGTATTGTAAAAGAACTGTCACATTACTTTTTGTTAATTGAAAATGTTTGGAATTTTTTTCTTCTTTTTCTTTTTTTTTTGGTGTAGTTAAAAGCTGAGGCTAGTTGCTAAATATTTTATACCCTAACAAAATTTGAAACATTTTTGTTGTATCACTGGGTTTACTCCTGCAATGTATTTTTATAAGATACTGACTTTTATTTTGTATAGGGTTTTTGAGATAGTATTCCAAATTATATATTTCATTTTTCTTTTAGTGCAGCTGAAATAATTGTAAGTAAGTTCTTAATTCAACTGGTATCAGAAACTGCAACTTAAAAACAAAGAAAAGAGGCAGGGAAGTACAAAATATAACTGATTGGTATGTAAAACATTATAGGATTTTTTCTTGGCTGTACAGTGGGGAGCGTGGGAAAGTCGTCAGTTGTTGTAAATGGTGGAAATTATTTGCTGTGTAACTATGTAAATGTTAATTGGGACTACAGTCCCCTATTTTGTATATTGGAGCAAAAAACTTCTATTAAATAAAGTATGTTCTCTAAAGGTAAGTACTGTATCCTTTGTGGAGCCCGAATGGTCAGTCAGCTGCCTTTTGTGCTTTTCAATGTTTTCAAACCTAAAACGTATCTGGAGTTTCCTGTATTAAGCTAACTGCCCTGAGCCATGGAGGAAGAAGTGTGTTTAAATACACTGCATTATATATCTTTCTAGATGTGTTGTTACGAAAATAGTTCCTGGCAGCCGTATTTTTGGTAGTATACTTCTCTAGAATCAGTTTTTAAGTTGTTGGTTGCTGAGGTAGAGGAGAAGGGAGTGTTTTGAAATACTGTTCTTTCTTGACTTCCATTTCCTCAAAAAAATCTGCACCTTGCTATAAAATATGCAGCTGAGTTACCTAAGGGATTTCTTGGATCGCCACCGTGTGAGAGGGAAAACAGAAGGAAAGAAAAATAGGAGTGTTTACAGCACTAACATTAGAGAGAGACTGACCAAAGAACAGGAGTCCAGCATCAGAAGAAAAAGATGCAGCTGGTTACAATATCCATGTATGATTTGCTGTCAAGTCATTCTTCACTTGGAGCATACGCTACTGTTTGTAATGAATATAAATACTTAAGGTTTTACAAACAGTTCATACCCTGCCATATTTGTAGTTGTGACGCCCACATCCATAGCCTTTAACTGCATGAAAATTGTGACTTTCGGGTGTTCAGGTGCACTTATGAATGGTTAAATGGAATTGTGTTTTCCAAAGTTTGTCATAAATCAGATTGTATATCTTTAGGTGACATTCAGGTGTTAGCACGGAGGGATTTGATGCCACTTTGGATCTTCTGCCGTACCCTTTGACATCTGCATAGGACTGGCAGGTATAACACAGGATACACGGGAGATCTGCATCCTTCTGGAGCAGCGGCTTGAAGCCAGGCAGGACACCCTGGCTTGTTCCCCGTCTCTGTCTCAGTGTTTCCACAAGCACTATTGCGCACGCACTACTTGGATCATAAACAGACGAAAGTCTGTATTGCTTGGTTACTTTTTTGTGGTGATGTTTGTAAAGTTTAAAACCTGAAGTATCCGAGGCCTCTAGTTACTTTCATAATTCCCTTATTAAAATTAAAGGAACTTTATCTTGTGCTATTTGGTCCGGTCTCTCAGCTGTAGGTTTAAGATGATCATGTATAGACTTGCTATTAAGCTCATCCTTGTAACTAAAAGAAGTTTTGATATGTGAAAACTTCAATCTTCATTTACCAGAACTTACTTAGTTTTGTTTCTTCTTACCTTTTTCTACAGAAATTTCCAATTACCCTTACCAGAAAAATCTTAACTGTGTACAGTTACTGTCATAAACAGATCCTCATAACTTTCTTCATAACTGTTCATTCAAAATGAGTAGTTGTCCCCTAGTGCAGTATACCTCCACAACATGGATTATGGAAGAACAGGGATCGATTCTTCTATACACAAAGCTTTGGCTACTTATACACATGAAGAGGTGACATCTTTTTTTCTGTTTAACTGCTGACTTTGTTCAATGACAGAATTCAGCTTGGGCTGGAAGACTGAGAGTGGGAACTTTTAGAAAGTGTTGAAAATGCATCAACAACTGAGGATGCCGAAGAGGATTGGGTGGTGGTTTGTTTGTTTGAGGTTTGGGATTTTTTCATTTTGGGTTTGTTTGTTTGTTTTTTTTAAGTTACCTGAGACCAGTTACTTGAAACTGGTGTGTCATCCCTTTAGATGTATTCATAGATTAAACCAGCAATACATATATCTCTTCAGTTACCCTTATCTGTAAGAAGAGAAAACTTCACTTCAGGACATGCTAAAATCTGTGGCTTGCAGTATTACATTGCAGATACTTTTGTGGCTTTTTTCTAAAAGCTTAAATAATCCAGATATGGTTGGTTTGCTTTCAGAGAGTGGCTTTATGGTGTAAGCTGTCCACTTTTCCCCCCACGTTTGTGTGGGTTGATCTTAAGTTTGTGTGTCATAGAAATTCAGTCTTTGTTTTCCCTCTTGATAATGCAGTGTGCACATTTATGGTTTCTGTCTTGTAAGGCTTCAAAGTCCTCTAACCCCTCACAGCATAACATGAGATGTATAATACATTAGTCTCTTTACATGCAAGCCTCCAAGTACTCAATTATTACTGAAATTAGTATTCTACATAATCTGTATTCAAGGGTTGTTCATTTTGCAGCAGCTTTGCTACTGATTGATTGTTATAAATGAACTATGCAAGTCAACTACCATGCAAACAAACACAGGCTTCATCTTTTAAATACAGAGATCTCTGGAATCTATTGTTTCCAGTCTTAATGATAGAGTGTGGTGAGGCAGAAATAGGCTTTCTTTGGTCTGTACTCAAAAATGTCTGCAAAATTGTCTGCCTCTTACCATTTTTTTTTTCTTAAGTAAGTGAGTTAATTTTTAGGCTAAACCTAAGAATCTGCTATTACAGTTGATGAATCCCTTTGGGGGAACTTGTGTAAGAACGTGTTGGATATATAAGGAGGATTGTTTGCAGACATCACCAGTTTTGAAATGAACTGAGTAATATCTTCCAGTTTCTTCCCAAAAGTACAAATAAATTATATTCTTTCTTTCCCTCTAATGGCTTACGATTGCTGCCTGCATAAGAGATTGTAAGGGCTCCGAAAAGGGCAGGGTGCTTTCTACCTAGCTGTCTGTATAGAACTCGTGTTGGCAGCATTAGGGAGCTTGTAATTACAGGAGGATCATCAGTCGTGTCCTTGATCTGCATTCCGCAGGGTATGTAATCCAGGAGAGAAAACACACAGCAGGATCTGTCAGAGAGTATGGAGAAGTAGCTTTACAATTATTTACTAACACACTAGATATAAAAGCAGCATTTCCCCAAAAGACAAAATATGACATTTAATGCAGATTTCTGGTGTTGGGAGAATTTAGGGGGTGCTCAAAACATCCTGCCATGCTAGGCTTTTGTTGCTTATTGAAGAGCCATGCCTTTGTGTGTGTGTGTTCAATTTGCTATTTAAGCCTATATTTGAAATTTCCATCTGTACACAAATTTGTTAGGTTGATATGATTGTATTAATGAGTGCTCCTCCAGAAACAATTTATACATATATGTCAGTCAGATGGAATATAATCTTTGAATGGTCTGATCTACAAAGCATTTTCAGCTATTTGTTAGGATTCATTTCTGTATGTTCTGATACTGATTTTAAGTTAGGAAAAAAGTGAAGATCTCCAAATATTTTATTAGCGTGCTGTATTATTGAGTGATGCAGTATCCATGGATGCCTGAAAATCTCACTGCTGTCAAGTATCGGCTGTTCAGAATTTGAATGTCATCACATCGTAACACAAGTTGATATACATAACTGCTTTGAGCTGTGATCGCTACGTTATTTCAACTCCACTCAATGTTGCTTTATTGTAATGGCTGCTTTAATCAGCTCTCATGAGATGTGCTAACGACATTCAGCTCGAGTTACATACTTTCAAGCATGCACATTTATTTGTGTTTCCAGCAGCTGATTATCCTAATGTTATGTCACGTCAGTCTTCTCTCTGCATCTTTCATGTCAAGGAAGACTGCTGATACGCAGCTACAGGCAATGTTTGCTAAATTACTGAGCTGTATTTCAGAGCTGAGATCAATGTTTAAGATTTTTGCACTGAAAATATCTGGAGCTTTTTCTCTTCTAATCCTCATGCCTCTCTGGCGAATGTACTCTTCAATATCAAAACCACTTTCTTGGAGTCATGGGATTGAACAAATACAACCTTGATGTACCCCTTTCTTCCTCTTTTTAGAGAGACTCTGAAAAGCATTCAGTGTTTCTCCCGAAGATTATTACACAACCAGAAACATATTTGGAAAAAGAAACATTTGTTTTATAGAAGATACCCTACAGATTATTTTTGAGTTTGCTTAGAGTTCAGTGTGGAGGCATGGCAATATTACACAGAGATCTATCAGAACGAGTAGCAGGTTGTGATAAGACCCGTTGGGAGCTAGATACCAAGGAGGTATCACTGTTCTTGCTCATCCCAATGTATTCTAGCAGGACGCAAATTTTGCAGAGCAGCCACCAAGAACCTTCAGCGAGTATCTAGAGAAAAACTGCATTCAGCAGGACTGTACTTGCTGAGCATATGCAAGGCTCTGAGACTGGCCAATGCTCCTTTTCATTCCCTTCTTTTGAATAAAAGCGAGACCATTTTGAAGATACAATTTCGATATGTATAGGCTATGTATTCACTCACTTTTTTTGGCGATAAAATTCTGGTGACTTCTTCTGAATTGCAGAGTACTGGGGGAGGGACTGCAGGTTGAGAGCAAGAACTATGTTCCACACATATATCGCAACACCAATTAGCCTCTATTTTTAATATATTATATATAGAAAAATTCATAATTCGCCAGAGGAGAAACAAGACAAAAGTGACTATAGTTCCTAAGCTGTCTTTTGTCTTTCTTCATTATGGGATTCTGTGTAAAATAATATATATTTGGGGGAAAAAAAGGTTGAAAAAGAACTTGGGCATTTAAAAAAAATACAATGCATGGTAATTTTGTGCTTCAGTGAGTAATAGTAATTATTAAAGAATATAAAACAGTGAAACTACTTTTGGCCAAATTTGGTAACTTTTAAAAATACAACTAACTAGCATACTGAAAGCTTATTAATAAGGATTAGAGTGAGATGAAAAAAGCCCCAAGAGCCTTGAAATCTTCTAAAAACAATGACCATTCTACCAGACTGGAAGGAAAAAAAAAGAAAGAAAAAGCTATTTGTGCAGGCTGATAGGGGCAGTCTGTATTATACAGATTATCAGCCTGCATGTCTAAAAAATGGCATCTCCTTGTGTCTGTGCTGTGTGCCAGATACATCTACATATATCAGAAGACACAGCTGTTCATGCAACAGACTTCCATAAAGAACATACCCATGATAATAGTTACAGCGCATGAATATTTGTCTTTAACTGCACAAACGTCAACTTCAGTTTTGGAAATTGAGAAGGAATAATGTGAAAACACAGCTGCCATGTGTCCCAAAAAAAGGAGAAATCTTGGTTTTATGGGGATGATGAGTCTCATTCTCCAGACTCCTGAATAATCCAGTCCCACTTTGGCATTTCCTTTCAAGAAAACGTGTGTTTCAAAGAGCTGCCACAAATCTTCCCTGGAGGACCCCAGCCTGCCTGCCACTTGCTCTGCTGTAGTCGAGCATTGCAGCCATCTACATGAAGAGCACAGAAAAATTCTACCCTATAAAGCATCCCTTGCAAAATTAGAGGTAAGACTGTGTGGAAGGCTATGCAAGCTGGTTGCCTGCTCTTCCACTTGTGTGCAACAGGTAGAGCAGCTTCTAGGACTTACGCATATCCTTGGTGGTTTTTATATTCAAGTCATCCTTGTTCTAACTTGCTCTGTTTGGTGGTTTCTAACTGAGGGGCATTTAACATCTGCTCATGAAGATTATCTCTTTAAACCATGGTCTAACTCCAGTTTCCATTGCTGGCAGGGCATGGACAGAAAGCAATTCCTGATGTTTTGTGGTTATTTATGTAACTACAAAGAGTAGCACTGCATTTTCTGTTTAGTTCCCTCAAAGGCTGGATAAGATTGTAAGGGTCAGCACACAGAGAGATTACAAAAATCTAATTAATAGCTAGATTTAGTAGGAGTTATGTATTTTAAATACCTTTGTCAATAAGGACCAAAGATAATATAGTGCAAAATCCATAGTAATTCCTGCGGAAGCAAAAAGTGCTGAAAATTTGTGGTCTTCAATATCTGAGAGAACAAGCCTTCCAGGTGCTCCGTAAGAGCATATGGACCCTCAAGAAGCAACAGCTCACCCTGAGCATTGTCTTGGAGAAGCTGATTCAATGCAAATGACTTACCTTTTCTGGTGAAATTAGAAGTAATGAAGCGCTTTTCCCATTCTGTAAGCAAGGTCTACGTGAATTTTGAGGCTGGAGATGTTTTTCATTGAAAATTAAGTTTGATGTTTTGCGATTAATAATTTACTGAAATACTTCTCATAGATGATTAAGTTAGGTGAATTAGAGTTCTAAGTCTCCTTATATCAATGCTGGTTTCCCATTGTTGCTGTTATTTTTTTAATTATAATAAGGAAGATGCGGAGATTAGAAGTCAGCTGTCACATTAGCATTCCATTTATTTGGCAGATTGGTCTGTTGTGGATGTCTAGATAATGATATGTAAATCACTGACTCTTGCTAATGGCCAACTGGAGGGTTTTTTTCCCACAAATCTGTCAGTTCTTGAATGTTTCTCCTAAAGTGTGAGGAGGAATTAAAAAACATTTTGACATAGTCGTGCAAATGTAAGCTGAATGTAGACATGCAAATGCTTAAACTCTGCAGTATCTAAATATGGATGTTTTCAAACTGCTACTTTTATAGTGGAAAACAGGCTATGTAATTAAAAACTTTTGAAATGCAAGTGCCTGAAACTAATTGTCTCAATATGATTTAAAATTCTACTTGTCTTCTGAATATTTTTTCAGTGTTAACAGTAAAAGTCCCCTAAAATGAAAAGGAGCTACATAATCTCAATGTCTTTGGAAAGGTCATTGTAATGTAGATGCCTAATACAGAGTTGGAAGCCCAACTTTTTACATGAGGTTGACAATTTTGGCCTGATTTATTAACAGAAGTTTTCAGTAGCTTCACATAAGGTAAAGAATCCATCTCATGGATGGTGGTGAAAATGTACAGTTCCATATAACTGAAAAGAAATTTTTGCATTGTTAAATCCTAGTTTTCTTAAAATCACTGGAGCTAGTAATGGCAATGGTCAAAGCATTAGGAATGTTCTAAGTGTGGCATAACAGCACAGCATATTCAAACGTATGTGAGCACAGATCTGTGTTGATGGATGATCAATGCTATTCATACAAAAGTACTAACATCAACAGCAGAACTTTCACAATTTAAGTGTGGGAGAGAAGCTATATCTTCTTTAAATAGTCTTTTGAAAACAGTCTTCGCTCATAACTTTACTGTGCTTAGTTAATTGCACAAATCTTTCACCAGAATTTAGTCTAGTCTCCTTCAGATACCATTTAGGGCTTGCAGAAAACATTCATGATAAATTTGGATTCCTTTATAAACTCAAATGAATGAGTTTCAAACTAAACTGAGTTGACGAATTCAGTCAAACATAGTTATGATTAGTTCATTCACAGTTCACTAATAGCTTTCATTACATATAGAATTTTAAATCTTCAGAACTGAATTAATAATACTTGGAGAACTGTGCTTACTCTGTTTTCTTATACTGTTGACCTTAGGTCCTTTGTGTTTGGTAAGCATACATGCTATTTGAGAAGAAAAGCCCCCTTCTATGAAATGTAATAAACTAAATTACAAATTTATATAAATATGGACATGTAATTCTGTGAAACTGTGTATGTCTTTCACAAAATACTGAAATAAACATTTATGATGATCCTGATTTAATAAAGTGCGATTCTGAGCTACAGAATGGCCGGCTAACTGGAGGGTTTGGGGGTTTTGTTTTGTAAATCGTGCTTTGGTTGCCGGATGTAAATATTGGCCTTTCCTTAATGCCTGTCTTGTGCTCAAAGAGCTCTGAGAATAAAAACTAAATCTGGGGTTCAGGTTGCTGGATTAGAACTGGTAAGCAAAGAGGAATACTGGCCACTGTACATGGTATGTGTGCTCAGTTTCATACAAACTGTGTTGCCCCGTATTACTCAAGAATAAGGCAAACTGAAACACTACGGTTATGGAACAGATTTTATCCAAATTCACGATTTCATGAAAAGGCAGTTGAAGGCTCACCCTGGGACTAACCTCCAGTGACTCCCAAGCGATACCAACGGGAGAGAGCAGGCGGTCCCGTCGGGCCACCCTGTTACCGGGCTCCGGGTACGGCTCGGGCTGTCTTGTCAGAAGAAGAACATTGCGCTGGCACAGAATTCAAACACTCTTGTTAAACCAGTCCTCCCAAGGCAACGCCACATACGATATGTGCTAAGTATTTGATTGTCATCAGGAATTTCACTGATGACTCATGGTGTATTAGCGATTTTTTGGTTTAGAGTGCTGTAGTGAGGAAAAGTAGTTGCATTCGTGTCAGTGATACAGGCTTTTAAAAGCAGGGCTGCACAAGCGGCTTTGTGAGAAAAGGGAATCTAGTTCTGTTGAAACATGTTTCTCTTTCGGTGTCAAAAATGAAATCCAGCAATTTGCTTGGGCAAACAATGGGATTGCAGGAGGGAGCTCTGGAGAAAGTCCAGCTTGCTGAGCGTGCAGTGGGCCACCTACCAAGCCGCACTCATCACAGCAAACGTAACACCCCGGCACTCTGAGTCCTGTGCGAGCTTCCAGTAAGATACTGGCTCAGATCCCTTGTGCTACTCCTGGTCTTCAGAACGCCAATGGAACGCGCCTCAACCTTCTCAAATCCCATCCTTCTCTCTCTGATTAGAGTCAACAGAATGGAGATCACCAAACCATCAAGGGCCAGGGTAAAACCCAGTAGTGGGGTACAGCGCTTTCTGAAGAGGGTCAGCTCCTATTGTATTTGTGCAGCTGTATCTTCAGAGCTGCAACTGGGTAGGAATTTTCCAGCAAAGATAATTTTGTGAGAAACCAGTGAGTTGGGAAAACTGAAATGCTTTGTGGGAATGTCATTCACCAATTTGGGGTGAAACAGCTGCAGAGCAAAGCAAGCAATCGGTTTGCTTGCCTCCCAGGTCATCGGACAGGTTTATGGGGAGCCCAGATTTTAGGACTCAGGCGTAACGGCTATGTGAAATCTTCAGTGGCAGGAGATCTCACCTGGTGGAGCCCTTAGCCCAGTAGGCCACTGGGTAGTCATGGGGGTTTAAGACAACATAAATATCTGAGGCTGCTGTGATTGTTTAAGGTCTTCACACGCTACAGTGGCTTCAGTCTAAGCATTTGGGTGTTACTGCATATGCACCAGGAGGCTGGATTAAGATTGCCTTCCTCCCATTTCTACCCTTTGCATGCTTGATGTTACAAACTTGATAATATTCACTGGAGTTTGTGGCTTTCTGGATTTTAGTGAAAAGCAATGGGGAGAAGCAGAGGTATTTTCTTGTGTGGATAATTTATCAGTCCTTAGAAGGAATGGAAACTTTGGATCTGTCTGAAAAAAACTGGCATTAGAGCTAACAGAGCAAGAGACAGGATGGTTATCTTCTGAACAGTTTGGTATGAAGAGATGAGTCATATGAGGTTGCAAGTGGGCTTCACAGAGACTTTCTGAAGAAAACAGGTGATCTTGGAGCAAGCTTCTGACTCCCCAGACTGGAGGAGATTGTTTCCCACTTAACCCTCTGTTGTCTCACACCTGCCCATGGCCAGTTGTTGTGGCTTAACCCCAGTTGGCAACTAAGCACCACACAGCCACTCGCTCACTCTCAGCCCCCACCCAGCGGGATGGGGGAGAGAATCGGGGGAAAAAAAAAGGAAAACCCATGGGCTGAAATAAAGACAGTTTAATAGGACAGCAGAGGAAGAGAAAATAATAATGCTAAAAAATATACAAAATAAGTGATGCACAGTGCAATTGCTCATCACCTGCCAACCGATGCCCGGCCCATCCCCAAACAGCGATCGCTGCCCCCTGGCCATCTCCCCCCAGTTTATATACTGAGCATGACGGCATACGGTATGGAATAGCCCTGGGGCCAGTCTGGGTCAGCCGTCCTGGCTGTGCCCCCTCCCAGCTTCTGGTGCACCGGGCAGAGCACGGGAACCTGAAAAGTCCTTGACCAGTGTAAGCACTACTCAGCAACAACTAAAGCATCAGTGTGTTATCTACATTATTCTCATTCTAAATCCAAAACACAGCACTGTACCAGCTACTGAGAAGAAAATTAACTCTACCCCGGCTGAAACTAGGACACAAGTGTTTTTAATTGCTTTCCCATGCCATCCTCTTGTTTACTTTTAACTCTGGGGAATTAAACAGTTGGTTAATGAAAGAGCAGGAACTATTCCCTTTCCAAAGCTGTGTTCAGACAGCATCTGTGGTCAGACCAGGTTGCTCGGGGCTTTCTCCATTTGGATCTTGAAAATGCCCAAGGCAGGGACTCTACAACCTCTCTGGGCAACCTGTGCTTGACTGTCCTCGATGTGGAAGTTTCTCCTTGAGAGTCTGAACATCTCTCTCTTCAATTTATGATGATTACCTCTCATCCACCCACCATGTACCACAGAGAATAGCCTGGCTTCCATTTTCCATGTTTTAAAACCAAAGAACTATTATTACTTAATATGACCTCTTGTGTATCTGTATTGGGTTTGCGTGGCAAGGTTTTGGTAGCAGGGGGGCTACAGGGGAGGCTTCTGTGAGAAACTGCTAGAAGCTTCCCCCATGTGCGATAGAGCCAATGCCAGCCGGCTCCAAAACGGACCCACCGCTGGCCAAGGCTGAGCCCGTCAGTGATAGTGGTAGCACCTCTTGTGACCCCACAGGGGACCCACGCTGAAGCAGTCTGCTCCTGAAGGACTGCACCCCATGGAAAAGACCCACGCTGGAGCAGTTCATGAAGAACTGCAGCCCGTGGGAAGGACCCACATTGGCGAAGTTCATGGAGAGCTGTCTCCCGTGGGAGGGATGCCACGCTGGAGCAGGGGAAGAGTGTGAGGAGTCCTCCCCCTGAGGAGGAAGGAGCGGCAGAGACAAGGAGTGATGAACTGACTGCAACCTCCATTCCCCGTCCCCCTGTGCCACTCGGGGGGAGGAGGTAGAGAAAATCAGGAGTGAAGTTGAGCCCAGGAAGAAGGGAGGGGTGGGGGAAAGGTGTTTTAAGATTTGGGTTTATTTCTCAATGCCCTACTCTGACTTTTGATTAGCAATAAGTTAACTTAATTTCCCTAAGTCGAGTCTGTTTTGCCCATGATGGTAATTGCTGAGTGATCTCCCTGTCCTTATCTCGACCCACGAGCCTTTCGTTGTGTTTTTCTCCCCCTGTCCAGCTGAGAAGGGGAGTGATAGAGCGGCTTTGGTGGGCACCTGGTGTCCAGCCAAGGTCAACCCACCACAGTATCACAGAGCTATAAATTTCATCCATCTGCTCCTGTGGGACACCTCTAAGTGGTACATGACTCTTCATTTAAGGTGCCTCTTGCTGGTGTTTCTAACTAGGCTACTTATTTGAACTCGGTACCCTTGTCTCTTGCTGCCTTCACACTTCTTATGTTACCTCATACATGGTGAGTCTGAACCAGCCTTTTCTTCCCCTCCCATCTGACTAATCTCCCCCTCCCCATGCTTGCCTTCACCTCACTCTCCCTGACTCCGGTCCCAATTTCTTTGTGCATGTGAGTCTCAGTTTCCATATGACCTGCTCCCCACCTCCCAACTCTACCTGTGTCTCAGGGCAGATGTCTGCACACACGCTGTTCTGCGCTCCATTCCTCCCTCTGCCTTCCTCAGCCTTGACTCCCAGCCTGACTCGTCCCACCAGCTCCAGTCCTGCTCTCCTCTTCCTCTCTCTTCCTCCTCCTCTGGAGTCAATCTCAGACTTGTTCCCTCTACATTCAGCCTGGAAGCGCTTGGCCTCCTCTTGCCTGGGCTCGGCAGCAGGATGCTTCTGCTGCAGATTCAAGTCTAACCCCCAACCTCAACCCCAGCATTTCCCGTGTGACTCATGAATCCCACCTTTGAGACCTGCAGATTCACAGACTCAATTCAAATTCTATGATTCTATGATTCTAGTCCGTGTAACATGGGCTTACCCTTCACCAGGGCCTGAGCAAAGTGCCTGCCGGAGAGGACACTACCACTTTGTTTTCAGCCTCGTTATCCCCTCTCCTATGCAGTGTTTTTGTTGTACCATAAAAAAGCTACACGCTTTAGTTCCAAGACTCCCTACCTATCAGTGGTCTGCTCCTCATCTCTATCTGCACTCTGGCTTGGACAACCATTTCAGCTTAATTTTACTAACAAAGTCAGAATACCTTTTCTTTCATCTCCATTTACATATAGTATGAGTGCGCTGCTTAAAATTTAGTCATTTGTAAACTAAAAGCATTGGCAAGATGACTTCACTTCATTATCCTCTTCCTAAGCAAAATTATCCTTGAAACTCACCTGTAAAATCATCTGATGTACTGTGTCTGACGCTAATACTATAATCTTCTCATTTTCTAATTTTAAATTTGCACCTCTCACATCCATTTATATCTCCCAGTGAGTTACCATGTTATCTTTAAACTGTAGGGGGGACCAGGCTATTACCATCTGTTTATACAGGATGAGTCCAGTGGTGCTGGGGCCCTATATGCTGTGGAAGGGCAATCATAGCAATCATTACGTATGGAGGATATTAGACAAATAGGAGGCATTCATTACTGTTGAGCTCAGATTCATACTTGCATTCCCCATGACAGTGATGGAAAATAATATATTTTTTTTTTATTTTGCAATGCTGTTAGTTAAATATTATTTCTAATTCTTTTTTTTTTTCCTCCTTTGGTGGTGGTGGTGATTTCCATCTGCCGTGGGATTCCTCATTCTCGGCTCCATGTAATACATTGCCATTGTCATGTTTTGTCCTGCGTAGCAGGCGCATTGGGGTTTCCTGCTGCTGTAATTAAGCCATGGCGGTGGAGGCCGGGAGCATCGAGGAGGGGCTCTTGGGGAGGCAGCCGTGAGGTGCAGTGCTCTGGCTGCCCTGCTGTGATCCCCGGCTTCAGGGCAGGGCAGCTTGCCCAAACAGCATCACCTGTGAAACCCAGCAGATGCCAGGTAGGGCAAGGAGGAAAAGCCTCACTAGAACAAACTGTGTGCTACAACAGCTTTATTGTATACGGCTGTCATCACTGCTGGGTTGTCTCATCTCTTCTGCAATAACCGTGCTTGCTAGAGGACCGCTTTCTGCCTAAGAAAGAGCACGCAACCAGCGCTGAGAATTTCTGTTTTTCTGTTGACAAGTAACGAGGGGATGCAGGATGGATCCCTGAAAAGTTGTGCCTTTGTGTTCATGATGGGGAGTGAGTTGTTATCATCCAAACAACGCTCCAGATCGATGCACTGGTTTTCAATGAAGAGAGATGGAGTTTTCCCAGTCGCTTGCTCATGGGTTGCTGCTGCTCCTGCCTTAGGCAGCAGCTGCCTTTCCAGCCGGCTGCTACGGCAGCTCCCCCAAAACTGCTACCCACCGCCTGGGGGGCACGTCTCCCCAGCACCCACAATCTCCCTTTTCCTCTTCAAAATATCAGCTCTTGTCCCCTTCAGGGGAGGTGAACAGCTTGGCAGCAAGGCAAAAAAAACTCAGAAACAAACTCTCGAGGAGGGGTTTTATAAACATTGCGCTAATTCTTAACAAAACGGCATGAGAGTGTAATCAGGAGTAATGAGAGGAGGTGCAGTTCCAGCATGCCGCTAATTAGGTACTAAAAACCTGAGCACAGTTGTCAGCGCCTCTCTCTCCAGCGATAATTCAAAATGTGGTATTCCTCCCCTGACAAATCCCCCTTGATGAATAAATAAAGTGACATTCAGTTATAATCACCTAAAGTTATGGCAAACCCCATCCACTTTAAGCTGTTACACATCTAAGAACAGTCTCTGGCAAAGTCAAGAGGACTCATGCCAATTACAGTGAAACACAAAAATATATTGCTATCTTTTTTATAAACAGTTACTGAAAATTGCACTTGTTATTCCCCCACAGCCGATGGCAGTAGCGCCGCTTCCTCGCTTGGCCGGGCTCCAGCCCCAGCCTGTGCTGCGTGCCTGCCGTGGCTTGTTTGGGAAATCAGCTCCCGAGCTGTAATTTATCCCTCCAGCTGGTGCCTGTGCAGCATTACTGTAGGGATGTGCTAATCACCCGGTATTAATTCAAGCAGAGACAAGCACACCGCACTTTCTAATTTGTAGGTAGGATGAAGATGTTGGACATTGGTCCTACCTTTAACGGCCTTTTGGTTTGCTTTGGTGGTTGATGCACTGGGCAAAATGGATGTTACCAGCTTGCAGGAGATTTTGGTATTTGGATTTTATTTCCTCTCTATCCCAGCTGAGAACAAATACACAAATGTTGCAAACTTCTTCTGAGTCAGAAAGACTCAACATGCCAATTTTTAGATTTTAAAATTTCCTGTGAAGTGGATGCTATTTGGGAATTCACATTTATACTTTAGAGAATCATTTAGGTTGGAAAAGACCTTTAAGATCATCGAGTCCAACCATTAACCTAACACTGCCAAGTCCACCACTAAACCATCTCCCTAAGCACCACATCCACACGTCTTTTAAATACCTCCAGGGATGGGGACTCAACCACCTCCCTGGGCAGCCTGGTCCAGTGCCTGACTACCCTTTCGGTGAAGAAGTTTTTCCTAATATCCAATCTAAACCTCCCCTGGCACAACATGAGGCCGTTTCCTCTCGACCTATCGCTTGTTACTTGGGAGAAGAGACCAACCCCCACCTCACTACAACCTCCTTTCAGGCAGTTGTAGAGAGCAATAAGGTCTCCCCTCAGCCTCCTCTTCTCCAGACTAAACAACCCCAGCTCCCTCAGCCACTCCTTATAAGACTTGTGCTCCAGACCCTTCACCAGCTTCGTTGCCCTTCTCTGGACACGCTCCAGCACCTCGATGTCCTTCTTGTAGTGAGGGGCCCAAAACTGAACACAGTACTCGAGGTGCAGCCTCACCAGTGCTGAGTACAGGGGCACTATCACCGCCCTGGTCCTGCTGGCCACACTATTTCTGATACAAGCCAGGATGCTATTGGCCTTCTTAGCCACCTGGGCACACTTCTGGCTCATGTTCAGGTGGCTGTCGACCGACACCCCCAGGTCCTTTTCCACCAGGCAGCTCTCCAGCCACTCCTCCCCCAGCCTGTAGCGTTGCATGGGGTTGTTGTGACCCAAGTGCAGGACCCGGCACTTAGCCTTGTTGAACCTCATACAGTTGGCCTTGGCCCAGCGATCCAGCCTGTCCAGATCCTTCTGCAGAGCCTTCCTACCCTCCACCAGATTAACACTCCCGGCCAGCTTGGTGTCATCTGCAAACTTCCTGAGGGTGCACTTGATCCTGTCATCCAGATCATTGGTAAAGATATTGAACAGGACTGGCCCCAGTACCGAGCCCTGGCGAACACTACTTGTGACTGGCTGCCAACTCGATTTAACTCCATTCACCACGACTCTCTGGGCTCAGCCATCCAGCCAGTTTTTAATCCAGCGAAGAGTACACCCATCCAAGCCATGAGCAGCCAATTTCTCCAGGAAAATGCTGTGTCAAAGCCTTTACTAAAGTCTAGGCAGACAACGTCCACAGCCTTTCCCTCATCCACTAAGCAGGTCACCTTGTCATAAAAGGAGATCAGGTTGGTTGGTTGGTCAAGCAGGACCTGCCTTTCATAAACCCATGCTGACTGGGCCCAGTCACCTGGTTGCCCTGTACATGCTGCCTGATTGCACCCAAGGTGATCTTCTCCATGACCTTCCGCGGCACCGAGGTCAGGCTGACAGGCCTGTAGTTCCCCGGATCCTCCTTCCAGCCCTTCTTGTAGATGGGTGTCACATTTGCTAAGCTCCAGTCCACTGGGACCTCCCCAGTTAGCCAGGACTGCTGATAGATGATGGAAAGTGGCTTATTATGGGGGCCTCATTCTGCTCCCCGTCCCTGTCTTCCAGCTCAGGGGGAAACCTGAAACCTGTGGTTTTGACAAGCCATGATGCAAAGGGTGCAGACAGCCCGTATTTATTGCTGAGATCTTGGAGGAAGGGAAAGCAGCTGCTTCTGTTTAGGAAATTCTCTCTTTTCTAGATCATACTCTCATCTTCTGTGTTTCTAAAAGGAAAGCACACAAACTGAATGCCGGGCTGTACAGAGATGCTAGGTGGCACTGAAGACGTCCAGCTCGTGAGGTCTGTCTGTGAGGCTCCAGGGATGCTCAGGAGGCTTCTAGTCCTTGGCTGCTGCTGTGCTGGACCCTGCCTGCCAGCCAGCAGCTGCCCAAGGGCCTGGGGTGACAGCCTGCCCTGGCTAATTGAGTCTCCCAGCCTGGGGGAGACCTAACCATGAATGGCAGGGAAAGGTTTCATCCTTGATCCCCAGTGGATCAAAAATCCCTAAATAATGGAAACCCTGTGGTTTGGCATTAATGTTCTTGGTAACAGGTTGGATTAACTGGGAGGTCTAAGGGGGCTGTGGCTGTTCAGCATCCCTGCCCGTGTCTCCCTGCTGTGCTGCCAGGGGCTCAGGACCACCCCTCCCCTGGTTCCTGCTGCTGCCAACCATGTCCTGGGGGAGAAATATGTTTCCCAGAGCTTTGAAGGCTGGGAAACTAGAGGTGAAGGTATTTAACTCTTCCCCTGACATTTACCATAGAAGCAAGAACAAAATCCAGATCAGCGATGCCAGACAGGTTGGCAGGAGGTGCTGAGCCCAGAAGTTTGATGAGCCGAGCAGACGGGTTGCTTTTGCTTTGGAGCGCAGCAGGGTTTGGGGTCTTGGCCCCCAGTGATGTGCTGGGGTGCTGGCTGTCACACCGGTGGGCTGCATGGGATCCTCTCCTTGCTCTCTGCGCCCAGCGGCTCCTCCTCGCTGCAGGGCAGCTTTTCTCACCGGAGACACTGTACTGTGGGAAAGCTTTCCCTGAATTTTGTGCCTGACCCACAGCCTTCCCTCCACGGTGTTTCTGCAGCAGCTTTTGAACCAAACCTGAGCAAAGTGCAGGAGTCTCAAAGGTCATCAAGTTTCTCCACACTTCATGCGTGCTGGCGGGTGGGTAAAGGAGGAGACCCAAACAAATATTTTCACTAGTTGTTTAAAGTTTTCATAATTTTCATTTTCCTTGAAGTACTGGGGAGTGAAAACCATGTCTGAGAGCTGAAGATGGAAAAACCAGCTCTCTGCCAAGTGTCAGTGACTTTGCCTCAAATCCCAGGGACGTCTCCTTAACATCATTGCCCTCCCAAGCTCTTCGAATAGTTCAGGATTTTATTAGAGCACTTCCCCTGTACAGAGGGGACTATGCATTTTTTTAAGGCTGAATCTCATTTTACTTGCATCCTAGTTCATATTTTCCATTAAAAAAAAAATCTTCCTCCAATAGCTCTATCAAAACACACGTCAGCGCTCATTTTGGCTGATTATTTATAGTCCTTCATTACGTTTACACTGGGACTTTTCTCAGAAGCTTCCATTAGGGGCCCTTAAACCTCAGCACAGAGAGAATGGTCAGAGGTGGGACAGGGTTAAATAATGGCAGGATGTTTTCATTCCAGGTATGATATCAAAATATTAACCCTGGTACCAGTGCTAGGGCCTTAGTTCTGGTCAATGATGTGCCTTGCAGTGCTCTGGTGGTGTATAGATCTCTTAGAAACACCCTAAACTAGAGCATACTCTTAGTATAAGCAAATATCCCAGGAGTCTGCAGCTGGCTTGACCTCCGAGCCCTCTGCTGTGCACAACGTCATTGAAATTAAGGTCAGCATCCAAGTGCGATGCCTTGGTTGCGACCAGCCCACCTGCCTTAGGGCAGCCCCAAGGCTGTGCTGCCGTGTTGCAGATCTGCACAAAGCTGAGAGCTGGCTCCGCTTCCCACCTGGCTGCACTGAGCAGCGATCCAAAGCGGTCGAGTCCATCCAGTGTTTGCATTTCTTTAGGTGCTCCTCTAACCTCTTAAATCACACTTCCTGCTCTGAGGCTAGATGGATGTGTTACAGTCCCACATATATTACAGCTGTCATCAAAGGCAGAAAGACCTGAGTAGGCAGTCACTTATTTTTAGAGCTGATGATAAACCCATGGAAAGGATTTTGCGGCTGCGTCCACAAATATCTTTCCATTTAATATGAATTATTCAACCACTCTGCCACAGTTTGCTTGTCTGGAGTAGGCAGTGACTTGGACTTCCAGTCACAAATCCTCACTCGCCATGTCTGAGGATCCCTCCCTGCATGGTTTACACCAGCTGGCTAGGTGACAGGCTTGTGTCAGCCCCTCAAGTATGTCTGATGAGGCAAGGGAAAGGTAAGCGGTCTGTCAGCTCGCTGCCATCCGCGGGGAGCAGGCAGGACTTGGTGCAGCAGACATGGGGGACCAGGGCTCTTCATCGCTCTCCAAGCAGCTGAGGATTGCGTGCATGCTATTAGCAAAACGGACTGTCCCCCTCTTCTTTAACACTGAAAAATTATAACCTGTTCTTCTGGCAAATACTTCTAGAAAATCAATGACTGCAGGGAAGTATCAGGGAGAGGAGAAGTTCTTCAGGCAACAATATAGCGGTCACGCTAGTAGACAGGTACGCTAGCACCATGATGGCTCAGGTCTGCGTGGTTAACCCATCTCTTAGTTAATTGATTGATGTTTTACAAATTGCCAGACTATCAAGATGGATGATTCTGTTATTCAAGGTAGAAATACCAGAAAGAAAGCAAGAAAAGGCCTTTGGGCTGCGATGACCAGTGGGTACGTGGGTAGGTGCAATGATGAGCAGTGGGTATGCAGGTAGCACGGGCAGCATTGGACACACAGCAGCTGCCAGCCATGTTTTCCCGTAGTAGTTAGAGACTCTGTGGGAATCAGATTGTATTGAAAATTCTAAAAGCTCCTTTCAAGCAGTCTTGACAGTGATACTGAAACTTGAGCGGAGATGTGCACTGTCTGGAATGAAATGAAAAGTCCTTGGGGGTGGGGGTGAAGAAGGCCTCCACCTCAAAGTGCTCCTACCCTGTGCCCCAGAGCCTTGCCAGAGATTTTGGTAGGGAGCAATGTTAAAGTCAACCATTGCCTCCCTTACAGATTTGTTTCTACCCAAGTCTATTATGTATAAATTATATAAAGAGACCAGGAACAGGACTCCCATCCCTCCGGCCGAGAGGACAACACCACTTAGGTATGAGAAGATTTCCCCTTTCTCAGTTTCCACCTGTGTGCTGTGTTATTTGTTGTACCGTGCCCCAGTTCAGCAGGAGGAGTGCTCAGGCCACATGCTCAGCTGGCCTCCCATCCCCTGGCCAGTGCCTCAGCGTGAGCACCAAGCCACGTGTGGACATGGGCACCCCCTTGCAGGTTGGAGACATCTTGAAAAGAGATGGCAGGTTTGAGTCGCTCTCTGCACCATTCTGGCTTGCTCAGTGCAGCTCCCTGCTCAGAGGGCAGGAGTCTGGATTTGAGCATCTTTTTCCTGCTCTGTCTGTGCCACCGTGGACTGTATTTTATTCCAGTGGGGGAAGAGAGATAAGAGGGGACAGGTGCTAGAAGCCTGCATTGCAAGTGCCTCAGTCACTTACCAGACTTTCTGTGAATTATTCCCACTTCACATGAAATGTCCTTATTTGAGGTATATTACGGGAGAGATGTAATTAAAGACTGAGAAGCGCCCAGACGTGGTGGTGCAGCAATGAGTGCCTGCAGGGGAGAGCAGGAGGTGCTGCCTGCCGCCACGGGATCCCTGAGGAGCTCGATGCTGGGGCACCTGTTTTTCATCTCCCTATGGCTCTGCACAGCCCCAGCTGCCACCCTGGGCCCACAGGTCGGTAGCCAAGCTCTCATCTGGGCAAGGGTGTTCGTGTCCCCCAGCAGACAGGGCAGAGGTAACATTCCCTTCCAGAGGGTCAGCTAGAATCTCCCCAAAGAGACAGCCAGACCCAGCCTGGGTTAGCAGCACATTTATTTTAAGGCACAGACAAGTAAAAGATTCGGCAAGACCTACCGTTGAAAACCGTTTTTTTAAATCCAAGTCAGCAACAGGCTGGCTAACTTGGTGAAGCAGGCTTTAAACTGAAGGACTTGGGGGGTAGGGTCCAAAACAGAAATACTCATGCCATCACATCCAACTGGGGAGTAAGTCAGGCCAACCAGAGCAGTGACAAATGTTCATTAGCTGTCTCCCAAGATGTGTACCAGCAGAGCAACCACCTCAAGTGTATGTATAGAAATGCAGACAGTCTGGGAAACAAACAGGAGGAACTGGAGCTCCATGCCCAGCCTGAAGGTTATGATATCATAGGAGTAACTGAGACACAATGGGACAACTCACATGACTGGGGAATCATGATGGACGGTTACAGGCTGTTTCACAAAGACAGGCAGGGAAAAAGAGGTGGAGGAGTCACACTCTGTATTAAGGAAAACCTCGAGTATATCGAAGTCAACTATGGTGATTGTGAGTGCCCTATTGAATGCCTCTGGGTTAAAATCAGAGGGGTCATCTCCAAGCAGGACCTTACAGTGGGCATCTGCTACCAACCTCCAAACCATGATGATAAAGCTAATGAAGCAATATTTGGGACACTAAGGCAAGCTTCTGGTCAACAGAACCTGGTTCTCATGGGTGACTTCACCTACCCAGACATTTGCTGGAAGAACAATACAGCAGCTTGCATGTCATCCATCAAGTTCCTGGAATGCATAGAGGACTGTTTCCTCTTACAAATGTTAGATGAGCCAACCAAGAAGGAGGCACTGCTGGACTTGCTATTCACAAACCAAGAAAACCTGCTTTGTAATATCTTGGTCAGTAACAACCTTGGCTGCAGTGATCACAATATTGTGGAGTTCGGGATCTGGCTGAGCATGCTGGAGGTTAGGACCAACACAAGGGTTCTAGATTTTAGAAGAGCAAACTTCAGCTCGCTCAGAGCTTAGTTGGGAGAGATTCTGTGGGAAGCTTCCATGGAGGATAAAGGAGCCAGCAAGTGCTGGGAGTTCTTCAAGAATGCTCTCTTGGAAGCACAAAACCAGTTTATCCCCTATAAAAGAAAGGGAAGTAAGCGGAACAAGAGGCCCCCTTGGCTCAACCACAAGCTCCTGGGTCTGCTTAAAACCAAAAAAGATGTGTACCAGAGATGGAGAAGTGGAAGATTGTCCACTGAGAACTACAAGGGCATTGCCAGAGTGTGCAGAGATGCAGTTAGAAAGGCAAAAGCTCAGCTTGAATTGGAACTGGCCAGAGATGTCAAAAATAACAAGAAAGGGTTCTTCAGGTATGTAAATTGCAAGTGGAAACAGAAGGAAAACAGGCCCACTGTTAAACAGTAGAGGTGAATCAGTCACCAACAATGCTGAAAAGGCAGAGGTTCTCAACACTTGATTCACCTCTGTCTTTACCAACACTGTTGGATCCCAGGTGTTGGGAACGAAAATCCAGGATGATCCAAACATAGACCCACCATCAGTGAAGAAGGAGTTAGTATGTGAATTATTACAGGAGCTTGACCCCTACAAATCAATGTGCCCTGACGCCATCCACCTGAGGGTGCTGAGAGAGCTGGCTGATGTCATTGCGGGGCCACTCTCCATAATCTTCGAGAAGTCATAGAGATCGGGGGATGTCCCAGAGGACTGGAGGAAGGAGAATGTTACCCCTATCTACAAGAAGGGCTCAAGGGAGGATCTGGGTAATTATAGGCTCATCAGTCTTACTTCAGTTCCCTGGGAAAGTTATGGAACGGATCCTCCTGGGGGCGATCACAAGTCAAATGAAGCATGTGATTGGGAAAAGCCAACACGGCTTCACCAAGGGCAGAGACTCTTGGACATGGTGCTGGGCCATCTTGCCTAGACTGTGCAAATTCTTGCCTAGAAATGTTGGACCAGATGATCCTTGAGGTCCCTTCCAACCTGGTATTCTGTGATTCTATGAGTCTATGAAGTCTGTAGGAGACAAAGATACTACATTGCAATGCTCGCATTGGGCTGTTTGGTTTAATAGGTCAGAGTGACCACAAATGTAACTTCATTCCTCCCTCTTCTGCCTGCTGTCTTCAGATATAGGCCAGCTTCCCTTCAGATACAGTCAAACAGTAAAAGATCCAATTTCCAAAAGTTCCAACCTGCCTGTACCGCCTGCTGCCTTCAGCAAAGGTCAGGAGCTCCCGCTGTGTGCGAAGAATCAGAGCCCCGGTACATTGCACACACAGCCTTTTCTCTGTAGGTCTGCAAGAACCCAAAATCAGTTGTCATGTGAGATCCGTACAAAGCAAAGGGTTCATCCGATTCAATGGCTGGTTCAGAGTTGTCCTTTGTTCTCCTGCTCTCGAGCTGGATTTGCCGACCTGAAGCATGTGAGGGGTGGAGGAGTGCTCACCCGTATGCGGCTGCTTGGAAGGGGAGTGTGGAGGAAAGGAGAAGCTCTGCTGGCGTGAGTGCCATGAGAGCTGATGGCTGCAAGGCAACGATGGGCTGCTATGGGGTATTTTTGGGAGGATCACAGAATAACTTGGAGAAACAACATGCAAACACTATGTTTTGTCAGCTCAGTCTAGGTACCCTCTGGGGGTTCCCTGAGTCACCCTGCTAGTGTCTCTCCAAGAAAGGCTTTTGCTGTTAGGAGGTTGGAGAGGCCCTGGCAGCTCTTCTGCTTCAGAAAAACAGCAACTGGAAAGAGGGAACAGGAGGAGCGCCTTAAAATGAGACAACACAAGTAGAATATCCTGCTACAACTCAACCAGAAGAGCAGCGGGAAGACAGAATGTCTTCATGCTACTTCTCTACAGCCCACTTCAGCATCCCCCACCTCTCTGGAGGAATGACTTCGGTGGGACCACCTCAGAGAACTGGGCATTTACTTCTTCAAAATGTGCAGATAAGCATGAAGGTTTTTATGAAACCCTCTGGCATTACCATCTCCACATGG
This sequence comes from Nipponia nippon, assembly GCF_047370975.1. Lineage (NCBI taxonomy): Eukaryota > Metazoa > Chordata > Aves > Pelecaniformes > Threskiornithidae > Nipponia > Nipponia nippon. The sequence continues at coordinate 109,103,130 of NW_028262336.1, forward strand.
GGAGTACAAGACAGCACAGCAAGAGTGGGCCAATAACTCTTGCCACACAATTTTCCTGGAGGGTCCGGGGGGAGAATTTGCAGTGTGTTGGAGGGGTGCAAAAACATTTATGCCCTGTCCTTCTAGGAAGGTGGGGGCACTGGCAAGGCAGAGCTTTTGCCAGCTCCCTGCCAGCATGAAGCCTCTCGCTGTAAGGCTCTTGCTAAGGAGTCCCTGCTCCTCTCCACCAGAGGAGCAGCATGCTCCTGTCTGCCTCCCTTTCCTCCTGCCAGCTCACATGGGATCCTGACCTGCCTGCTGGGATAGCATTAGTGCAGCTATAAATACTGTAGCAATATTATTTATTTCAATTAACCTGTTTTCTGATTAAAGCGATCAAGAGAGCAGTCACACATTTCTTAGAAAGGACCTTCAACATATTTTTTCCATCACTAATGCTGTCAGCTGAATCATATGAACCTGGGGTCCAAGTGCTGAAGTGCCCGGGGGTTGCCACCTTCTTGGTCCTGTGTCCACCACGGATGCTTTCTGTCACCCAGCTGAGTCAGTATGTCAGTGCCATCAGCACTGGGACAGCTGTGAGGAAAAACTCTCTTCAGCAATATCAATATTTTCTTGAGCAATCTGTAAGGTCCAGGATAGCTCCTGCTCAGCTCCTGGGCTGAAAATGCAAGTGAAAGTTCATAGGATCATAGAATGGTTTGGGTTGGAAGGGACCTTTGCAGATCATTCAGCCCATGACAGGCCACGGGCAGGGACATTTTCCACTAGATCAGGTTGCTCAAAGCCCCATCCAACCTGACCTTGAACACTTCCAGGGATGGGGCATCCACAACTTCTCTGGGCAACCTGTTCCAGTGTCTCACCACCCTCATTGTAAAGAATTTCTTCCTTATGTCCAGTCTATACTCAAATCCTGTTCAGTTTAAAACCATTGTCCCTTGTCCTGTCACTACAGGCCCTGGTAAAAAGTTGTGTCCCCCTCGTCATCTGCTGGATGTGGTATGTGGGTATGGGACTGTGGTCCCTCCCGTGCACATACCGAAGTCAGTCCCTGTCTGTGGTTCGGGTGGGGAAGGACCGGGAGGTGGTGGCTGGGAGTTGTGGCAGCTCCTACCAGTACTCCCCTGTGGGCGCTCATCCAAGGCCGGTCTGCGGGAAAGCTGCTGGGGTGTTGGGAATATGCCTTGTGCCTACAGTCCTGGTGAGAACCTGCATCTTGTTGCTTTTCTCCTCAACAAATTGTATGTAGGTGGAACCAATTATATGTAATGTACTTCAGCTTCCTAAATGCAAAGCATAGGAGGCTAAAATGTGCCCCAGATTGACGTCAGCAGTATTTCAAGTGTGTAGCTGAAGGCAGCATCCCTTTGATATCTGTCTATTAGTATCTGTTTGGCTGATGTCATGGGGAGTTTTTTCTTCCATTCGTCTGTTCAGAATTTTTTTTAAACTGTATTTTAAGTAATGATTTTCACCAGCAGAACGAAAGAGAATTAGCAAAGACTGTGGTGGGGGGGCGTGTGACTGTTTCAAGAATATGATGCTGTAGAAAATATTCCTTTGAGCTTTCTGGGTTCACAAATAAGCCCAGAATCACATCCTTTGGAGGTGCAAAGTACAGCACTCACAAGCCAGTGGACTTAAAACTGTGCCTGTGTCTCCTGGCTCTCGGGGATCCAGGTAACGGTTTTGCTTTCATAAGCACATCTATTCAGTAAGAAACGGTTTCTCAGCAGCTTTGGAAATGCCAGAGCTGGCTCAAAGCTGTGCAGGCAAATTCACTTCTCGTGCAGGCAGCAGGCAGGTGGTAGGGAGGGAGGAGTGTGGGGGGAGATGGTGGGGCACGTATTTGAGGGGGCTGAGGACAGGGATTGGCCTTCAGTGGGCAGGGGCTGGGCTTTCCAGGGGCTGTTGGTAGGATGCGTCTCTCTTCACCCCACACCACCTCCTCCCTTATTCCCTTGGGCAAGGGACGACCCCACATCATCCTCTCCCAGGTCTCAAGAGCCAGAGCCACCCTTCTCTCACCCCACCAAATCAGCCTTCAGGGGGAAAGTAGGGGATACACAAGCAGTTGGGGAACACAGCCCGCCCCGAGCCACGCAGGAACAGCAGAGCCTTCCCGCAGGTAAACAGACACAGCTCCTGCAAGATGCAGCCTCCAGCAGCTCCATGACCTTAAGGAAACAGAAGTGCTTGGGATTGCACGGCAGGCTATTGGAAGATGCACACTTCTTGCTTGTATGGAAATTACTATTAATTCAGACAAGGACAGAGATTCATTTATGAGATGTTGGGCTTATTTAGCACTCAGTAATCAACCGTCTCTTTTGCACCAGTCAAGGTTTACCGCCACTTCAGGTAGCCCCCAGCACCCGTATACTTCATTGCTACTGATGTTTTCCCTGCATGAGTGAAAAGATGGAGAAAAAGAAAAAGAAGATTTGTCTGTCTTCAGAAAAGACCACACTTTCAGTAGCTGCTGACAACCTTCAGTCGTATATTTCACATGCTAACATAATATTCATAGTAACGCTTCATGCTGTGGATTTGGTATAAGCAATAGCCCTACATATGCTGCTTCTTCAGAAAATTCATATCCACCAACTAATAAAGTGTAATTAGTAACTGGGGCCTTTAATGATGTTATTTTAAATAGATTGTTCTCTATGGATGATAACAATGTCAGTCCGTTCTCTGTATCATTTCCTTGAAAGCTCAAGCAAGTACTTCTGCCTTCCTGACAAGGCCACTGCTCGAGGAGTTGAGAAATGAGGAGCGACTCTGAGCACACAGGCAATTAGTTGAAAGTACATCTTATCCCTTCAAAAGCTGGTCCTATTAAAGGGCACTCAGCCCACCATGCTCAGGCCTTACAAGAAATACCCTAAGAGATCATCTGGGAAAATTTGTTATGCAAAAACAACATGTACCAAACCCACTCAGGTAAAAGGACATTTGGGTTCCCGAGAAGCCGGCAAACATCACCCTGAGGGCTGTTTATGCCAACAGCTCCCAGTGCCCCTCATTCCTTCTCAGCATGCCACAGCCATCACACACCTCCGTACCCAGTGTCTCTGCCCAGCTCACCCCACCGGCCCTACATTTCCCATCTCTCTGGCACCACCTGCCTCTCACGGCCACTTCACCCATCCTCCTACCCGGTTCCCAGGGCTGCCCTCTTACCTGCAGCCCTGCTTAGTGCTGGGACAGGTCACTCCTGTGGCAGCAGCAGTTGGGAGTCATGGGTGGCCAGGGAGAAGCTGCTGGCTCAGAGCTCAAGCCCAGCCCTGCAGGATGGAGACTGGACCTGTGAGTGGTTGTGGGGGGAATGAAGCTGTGCAGAGGGATGTGTCTGAACATAGCAGGCTCAGGGAGGAAAGAGATGGGGGCTACTGAGACCTCTCTGCCAAACAAGTGTGCAGTGAGGTTTAGAAGCTGGCCAAAGCTGCGTGGGGTTCAAAAGCTGCGTGGGGTTCAAAAGCTGCATGAGTACTCCTGGCATGCCAGTCACATCGGCCAGCAGCCTCGGGGATGCAAACGTTTCCCCAGAAGTGGGTCCTGTGAAGCCGCTAATGCTGAAAACCGTGGTAGTTCCCCTTATTTCATGCTTGGAAATGGAGCAAAGCAATTTTGGCTCAGTCCATTTCAAGGCCACCTGCATCTAATGCCTACCCTGGAAAAAGCCAGCACAGAGTTAAAGCCGATAAACTTAGACACAAATAAAACCTTCCTTGCAGGAAGTGTCTGTACAGGGGGGAAAGGCTCAGCCTTGCCTAAAAGGACTGTCCTGAGCTGGGGAGCATCTCTTTTCAAATGAGTAGGAGGAGGGTGAAGTGAACTGCACTGATGCAGATCGAGCAATGCCACTTTGCCCTGTCTCCTTGTGGGAGTTACTTGCTGCGTCCCATTTCGTCTTGGAGAAGTAGCCAGGCTGGCACTACGTTTATTTTCTTTCTACTGTTTCTTTCTCAGTCCTGTCCAGAAAATGTACCTCACCCGACCAATAAGAACCACTACAAACCACACCATGTTTGGCATTAAATGCAGGCAGATCATTCCCTCGGCCTCGCTTCAGTTGTTACACATGAAAGCTAGCAAAGGATAAAGCAGTAATGAGCAAGGCAGCAGGAAGATCAGCAGAGCAGAGACGCTGCGGTAGGGACTGTGGCACGAGAACTTCGTTAGTCAGAGGGACAGTCATGCTGGGGTGACTCAGCTTGGGAATATGTGCTTTTTTTTGATGACTTAATAAAAGGTTGTTTAGTTGTTTTTTTTTAAATTTAAATAATTGCTATTAATGACTCATTGCTAGTGGATGTCAAGGACGAAGGGAGCATGATGGCACTAGCTTATCTAGCAGACTTGTAGCTGTCACTTCAAAGTATGCTCCACATGATGCCACCTGTAGCTTAGGCTCTCATTTACACCATCCCTGTGATTTTGGTGGCTTTACAGTTTTGCCAAGTAGGCACCATTTGAACTGAGTTTCCCATGCTGGTGGTCTGCCTTGAGCTCATTATTAGTAACAGGATTGTGGTGTTTCAGCTGTTTCCAAGAACTAAATCAGGTGGAAATGTTTTGCAGGTGACTGTTTTGTACATCACAGGACCTAACAGTAGAAGTTCTGAGCTCAAAACACCACCACAAATCATCAATGCTTTTGAAATTTATCAGCCTCTGCTTTCTCAGATCTCACATGTTCCCCATAGACTTCTCAGCATGCCGCACCTCTGTGCATACTTTATGCTGGTGCTGAGCCTGCTCTGTCCCAGCACGTCCCTGGTGCACTGCCCATCCTGCACACAGGTCATCCCTAGGGGACAATGACCCATGCTTCATCCACAGGTCGATGTCGGAGCAGGACTTCCTCAGCAATAGTTTATTTCAGCTCCTGGGTGCCGAGGACCAGAGGCCAGAAAGCCTCTCAACCCTCTGCTTTTGATACTTCTCCCGTTGGCACAGAGAAGCAAGGAGGGAAAGGAAGTGTCTTTGTTCGAATGCCAGAGAGAAATAAGTTCATCCAAGGATAAAAGGTATGGGGGAAGGAGGAGGAGGGCACTAGGAGACAGACAGACTGGAGACAGCAGGGGCAGAAGGGGTCAAGCTAGCTTGGAGGGGATAAGCAGATGAAGAACAGCCTGTAACCAGTACAGCACACTCCTTTCTTGCAACCTGGAACAGGATCCAGCACTGGCAAGTCTTCACATTCCTCCGCAACCAGCAACATCTCCGTCATCAGGTGGTGGAGCTGGTGTGGGGTTAGCAGTCGGGATGCATGAGCACGGGTGCATGGACATCCCCTGTGGGTTCTGCAGCATCTTGTTGGCCACAAAGCCATGCAGTCAGCTGCCGCATCCCTGACGAAAGCTTGGGTGAGGCCCCTGGGATTCAGCAGAGGGGAATTACTGCTGGTATATGCTCTGGAGAGGGAAGGAAGGAAGGAAGAGAGGAGGGAGGGGGCTGTACACACTGCTGTCCTACAAACCCTATGCAATAACAGAGAAGACATTGCTAAGAACACTGACAGCACCTGGGAAATGCCACCACCCATGCGACCTCCTCTCCATTCCTCAGAAAGTAGAAACGAACCTTTCTCATTTTATTCCTCATTTGAGTAACCCCATGCTTTAATCAGCAAACTTCAGTGGCTCCAGGAGCAGAGGCCTACAGCACGTCCCCTGCTGTCACGGCTGACAAACTCCTCATCCTTTCCGTAAGTCATTCAAGTCATCAAGGGAGACAGCTTGGGTCTGTTTTTCCTGCTTGTCCAGGAAGACTCTGTCCCAGGCTCTCACTTTTCACAGCACTCTTCAAATTCTGATTGCCAGCCTCAACTTATTCAAGTTTAAGCCCATTTATTCTCAAGCTTTTCAAAGTCCGGGATACATCACGTACCATGCAAAGGGCAATCTCCATGCTAACAGGTGATTCCCCAAAGAAGCAAAGAGAGTCAGAGAATGATTGATTTTTTTTATTGCTCACTCTCCTATTGCTTGTATTTGTAACACTGAATGGTTTTAGAGATATTACTGTATGTTAGCTACGAGTTATTGCACCAGACTGAACTTAAACAACACCGGTATGTTGCCAATACTGAAAGTTCAAACTCACTGCGAGCTATGAGTTTACGAATTCTGCTCGTTTTGCTCAAACTTAAGCCCAAATCATCTCAAAGAGGACAAGAAATGCTTGTGAGAGCTGCAAAATTAAAACTTCAGCTGTATATCAGCAGAGCTTTCTGGAAGACAGATTAGGGAGTGCATTTGTTTTATTGGCCGTTTAAAATGTAACTAAATAAAGCTATAAGAATGTGCTCTATGAATAATTCAGCACTGTCAGAAAGACCGATTGTAACATCTCTGGATCTTCTCTTCAACAAGTTTTTATGATTCTCAAGAAAAGACTCCCAGCTCCTGAGAATGAAAAATGGGTCTCTCAAGTACTTGCAGTTGCAGTTGTGTTGGTCTAATTTTGTGCCAGGGCAGCCTGGATGGGAGCATGGGGACCTATGTCCAGGGTAACAGAAGAGTATCTCAGCCCTTACACACATACCAGCCTTCTGGCACCTCCTCTCAGATGAAATTACCCTTTCTTTTGCCAAAGAAGAATCACAGAGCATAAAGTAGTTTTGGGGGGGCAGATCTACCAACAGCAGCCACTCACCCCCTCCCCACACCCTAGGAAGCCCCATTTCAAAAATTCCAGCTCTTGCCCTCCCTGCAGCTTTCCCGTGCCCACCTAGCCTTGGCACCAGCCCTTGCTTTTGGGAAACGTTTTCTGCCTTCCCCTTTTGGTCACATTTTCCTTCTTCCTCCTTTCTTCCTCACCCTTCTCCCTTTCTGCAAAAGATGGCATTTGCTTTCCTTCACCTTCACCGTCAAATCAGCTAGCCTGCACATGTGTGTCCATGTTCCCCTGGTCCCTTACAGTTATTTGCACACCCTCCTGCTCAAGCATCCTTTCTCTCCCCAACCCTACTGCTCAGCCTTACAGGCTTGTCTCTTCCCACCTGTCCTCTTCCCTCCAGCATCATCTAAATCACTTTATCATCTCCAACTCTTCACTCTCTATTCCTTCACCCTGCTTCAGGACACCCCCATGCCGGTGCCTTGCAACGTGCTGGCTGGGAGCCCAAGAGGATGCACAGACCTCTGCAGACATCCCATGCCCGTCATTGACCTCCTTGTGCCAGCAGGACCATTCAGCTCATGTGGTCTTCAGGTCCATCATGGCATTGGTCTCCGCAGCATGGCTGTCCTTGCAGCAGGCCAGTTTCTGGTGTGCCTTGCATGTTCCTGATGCATCAGGCTATGGCACAGCCCAGCCTCTAAGAACGACACCAAAATTGCTTGTATGCATCATGTCCTGGGGACTGCCCTTCCACAGCAGTTGGTCTGGTCTTGGTGTCCTCAAGCAGGGGATGACCACAGCCACCTCCCACCCCACCACCCAGCCGGAAAAAACAAACTGGGGGTCCCCGAGAAGTCCTGTACCCCACTCCTTAACAGCTGAGGCTCTGCTTTAACTGGAGGTAAAGGTTATGCAGGAGATGCAACAATCCTTTTTTTTGGGGGGGGTCCACCTGGAGAGGTGGACACACCCCACCCCACCCCCCCCCGCCCCGGTGGGGCGCGCGCTGCAGTGCCACAGCGCCACCTGGTGGAGCAGGGCAGCTCCTTGCGCTGCAGTTGTCTTGTTGAGCATGACGTCATATGGCATGGAACATCCCTTTGGTCAGTTGGGTGGGCTGTCCCAGCCGCGTCCCCTCCCAATGTCTTGTGCACCCCCAGCCCACTCGCTGGTGGGGTGGGGCGAGGAGCAGGAAAGGCCTTGACGCTGTTTGAGAAGTTCTCAGAGATAAGGAAAACATCCCTGTGTTATCAATGCTGTTTTCAGCACAAATCCAAAAGATAGCACCATAGTAGCTACCATGAAGAAATTTAACTCTATCCCAGCCAAACACAGCACATTCTCCTGTAGGTAAATGGGGGACTTGAGACCCCCAGTAACGTACAGCCCCGAGAACACTTTAAATGTTATCACTAACACCCTGTGTTGTAACAGTGGGCAGCAGGACACACACACGCTTATGTCATACAGACTGATCTTAAAACACGGCAGTTTGTCAACTCTGCCCATCAGCCTAGAAAGAAACGTGCCTTGGCCTTGGGCCCACACTAGTGCCTTTGCTTAGCAAGGGGAGATCTGGATCTGCAAAATCTGGTCCCCACTGCCGTTCAAGCAGTTAACAACCCCTCCCACCCCTCAAGCCTGAAAAGGCTTGTGAACCTTGAAAAACCCTGAAAAGCAATGTCTTTGCTTACAGAATGTGCACAATGTTTCCTTCTGTACAGGTGACTCGGAGGAGGGTTAGCAAGGCGTTATTAATAACGCAGCCAAAAGGCTCCTCTGGTGTAGATGAAGTTCCCCAACAGAAAATTTGGCTGAAGCCACTTCCCGCACCATCCTGAGGAGCATTTCTTGGAAAGCGGTGAGATTCCCACCTCCTCTGCTTCCAGTCTTCCCGTCTGTATGCAGCACATCTGCACACAGAGGCAAATTAAACTCACTGCTGCCAGAGCTGTTGTGGATCTCCTGCTCCATTACTTATTTCAGGGATGACTACAGCCTATTACAACTCACCCCCTCCTGTTTCCATTAGAAACAGCCATGCATTTTCCTTGATGTTTTATAAAACTCCCAATGTAGTTCCCATGGGAAGTCAGGCCAGTCAGATGGAGGGACAAGCTCGGCATACGCGGAAGGGCTGAAGTGGGGCTCACAAATCGTGGATTATAACCTTGTCCTGCCACACCTGTGCACCACCCCCATTTTTTCTACCTGCAAAATGTTAAGAACAAGGAAGCCCTTTTTTTCTGCAGCCTAATGAGGTCCCCAGGAAAAAAACCCTAGGCTGTGGAGGCGTGGTCTGAAGCTCTACAGGTGAGACTAACACATTTTGTGGAGAACTGCGCTTGTGGGCTCTCCTTTAAGCGGCAGACGTGTCGCCCGCATGCGGGCAGTGCGTGCCACCTCCCCGGCGTCAGCAGACCCTGCCACTCTGCCTCCCCTGCCTGCTGCACATATAAATGTGCCACTGGAAAAGTTATGAGCTTTTTATTGTCACTTGTGGAGTGAGATATTGAACCATCGAAGTGCTTATTCATTCCTGGTTATCTGATTGTCGTAATGTTTCTAAACTGCCAGTTGAAGGTAAGAGATAAACTCCAGCCAGCCTCAGACTGAAAGGCGCCTTTGACGTAGCTAGGTTTTTTTCATCAGGGGATGATATATTATTTATTGACCTACACAGGGTCACCTGGAAATACTTCGTGGAGGGAATCGAAAGGGAAGAGTAAATACTGAAATCAAAGGCCTGCAGGACCTCGTTTTGCCAGTGGGACAGTTTTTCTCTGCTTGTGTGGCCATGGTGGACCCGGCCTTGTGGCTGGTGGCTCTGGTTCTCAGAAGTAAGAGAAACTCCTGCGCCCTCTGTCCTTCAAAGAGGAACAAATGCAGCATGGAGAAAAACAGGCAGCTATGTTATTTATTTCTGAAAGAATTCCCTTTCCCTGTTTCCATAACCTCACTCTTTAACACCAGCTTGGAGATGGTAAGCAGAGATTTAGAGGTCAAACTGCTGAAGCTACTTGAAGGAGTGAACAGCAGGGATCTCCCTGGGGATGGTGGGGAGACCCGGCATCACGGCCGAAGGAGATCAGGCAGGAGGGAGTCTCGCTGTTCTCTAGATTTCCCAGGCTTGCTCTCTAAAAACTAATCCAAATGCATCCCCGTGAAACAGCATTCACATTGTAAAATGAAAAAAAGGCTTTTCGGAGGCTCAGGGGAGTTGTGTGTGTGCAGGGGGTTCAGAGATAACAATTTTCTGAACAAATCTTTGATGTTAGTCTTTCAGCACATAATTTCAATGGAAGACAGGAGAGATATCCATCTGCTAAAGGGAATATTTACCTCTTTCATTCTGTATCTCGCTTCGCTGTTGCTATGGTCACATGTTGTTATCATTGCCTTTTATTAAAGAGAATCTCTTTTAAAGACTTTTCTACCCAATGCATTCTGCCAGCTTTCTCGTTCATGAATGTCTGTTTACCTATTTAGCCTGTCTGATGATGGCATTTTTTAAGGCCTCAGGGTATTTGGTTTCCAAGCACTGACAGAATTAACAGGGAAGTTCCCAGCATCATCATGATTTCCTGAAGTCAAAGGCAAGTTGAAAGGAGTGGGGTTGGATTTTTTTTTTTGGTGTGTTAATAAATAAAATGCCCCTTTCCGAAAAAGAAAATGTGTGAAGAATTTGGCTTTTTATCAATCAGAGATCAAATGTAATAGGCTGAAGGAGATTAATTAGTGTAACTCTTCTGCTTGGATGCTTTCTGACAGAATTTGCCTAGCCTGTTTTTAAAGGCCTCCAATTGGTCTACTATGGTCTACGTATGGATTCTACAATTTCCCTGGAGTCATCAGTACCCTGGGAAAAAATGTCTTCATTTCAAAAGCATACTGCTCTGCAGCAAAGCCTCGCTGCGCACCAGGCTGGGTGCGAGCAGTGAGGCCCGTGCCTTCTCCACAGGTGCTGTTGGAGTGTGTGACATCTCCGTCCCTGTCCTTTGCGCCTGGCCATCCTTCCAAAACCAGGATCTCGGGGAATGAAGGGGCTGCGCACTCAGATCCCATCACAAACTGCAGCTGGGACATGGCAGCTGGATCTAGAGCCTGGGAAGTGTTCCTGTGTCCCACGGTTTTTACAGAAGCCAGGTTACTTTTGTCCCACTGTAGAGACAGAGAATATGGTCACTATACCTTGTGTAATGACCTGATGCTTGCCTGAAGACTCTTGCCATATCACTCTCAGTTGTCTTCCTTAAGAGAGTCAAACTTTGGATATTATTTCGTCTTTCTGCTTCCAGGCCATTTCTGCAGTCAGTCCAGATCACACGACATCCTAATCCCATCTTCCCAAGCACTCCTCCTGGTCTGCTGACATGGGCCAGTTTTATAAGGGTGCCCTTTACTGCATCGTCCCCATAATCATGGAATCAGAATGACAGCATGGTTTGGGTTGGAAGGGACTTTTAAAGATCATCTAGTCAAACCCTCGTGCCATGAGGAGGGACATCTTCTACTAGATCAGATTGCTCAAAGCCCCATCCAGCCTTACCTCGAACACTTCCAGGGATGGGGCATCCACAGCTTCTCTGGGCAACCTGTTCCGGTGCCTCACCACCCTCACCATAAAGAATTTCTTCCTTATATCTAGCCTGAATCTACCCTCTTTTAGTTTAAAACCATTACCCCTTGTCCTGTCAATGACCCCACTGAATGATACCTAATCAGAGCAGACCTGTGTTTGGCTTCTCTTCACGTGTCCCCCAAGATGGGAAGTTAATTGTTGGTAACTACTTATTAGCCTTGTTTGGTTTGAGCATGCAGAGCAGTCAAGCTGGCAGTGTCCCCTCCGCATTGAGTATAAAATGTTGCCTGAGTTCAGTTTGACCTGGCAGCGGTACAGAGCTTTCAAAGAAAATTGTGTCTGTATAAATGTCATGAAAGTGGATAGCCAGACAGAGACAAGGATCTTTTTCAGTAACTTTGCTGAGCAAACAGCTGTAGCTGAGCTCTTGGTTTGTCAGATGCCAAGGAACCTGCACAAGTGAGAGCTCTTATGACCCCTCCAGATGAAAGCAGAACTGGAGTCAGGCATTATCACCTTCAATACTGGAGTGAGTGGCAAGGCAGGTCTGTAGGCAGGCAGGTTTTGGGAGGCCCAGGGCTGAGCGCAGCTCCTCAAGCAGCTCCAAACCTGCCTTACCACCATTTTGTCTCCTTTGCTGGGGAGAGCCCCTGCTCGGGGGGGCATGTTGGTCAAAAGGAACAGAAAGTGGTGAGTCTCGCCCTGCAGCGAGGCAATGATGCTGATGGCTCTGTTGGCCAGTGTGCATGGGCTGCTGGGTGGCCGGTATCGCAAACAATAGCTGAATCCTAAATGAAGCAAACCCAGCTCCATAGCTGTGTCTCTCTGCTCCTGAGGTGTCTGCGTGATGCCCAAGTGAATGAATAAGAACTGCTTTACTGCCCAGGCTGTCCCCCATGCTGCTGACAAAGGCTGTTATACCCCTTCAGACACAAAGTCTGGGCTCTGTGCAGCTCAGCATATCCTTGCCCACTGCGGTCCAGCCGATGTGTTCAGCATTTGTGTTGAGGCACTGCGTCACGTCAGCGGGGCTGGCTGCAGCTGAGGCCTCCCCAAACTGCATTGCCACGGCGAGCTGTGCTCCAGCCTCATCCTTCTTGGTCACTCGGCACACAGCAGGTCTCACCTCCTTCTTCTTGTCTCTCATCCCTCTTGCCCTGTTCTCCATGGTGTAGCAAGGCTCCGAGGCCCCAGTTGGATTCTCTGCTGTAGCTGCTGTCACATAAGACCCCTTTTTAGGGGGAACATCCATCCTTGCTTTCATTGGACTGCTTTGCCACGGTTTGCTTGGCAGCTGCAGTGAGAGCTGTGCTGGGGCTGCTTGGGCACTGCAGCGATTACATCTGATCATTTGTATTAAACAGTGGGACTGCAGAGCCAGGACCAGAGGCCAAACTCAAGTGGCTTTAATGATTGGGAGCTTTGTGCTTAGAGATTGCTGTGAGGGTAAAATAATAATCGGGTTGCTGACATTTTGCTGGTGTTGCAAAGAGGGAAAATGGGAAAGAAAGAAAACAGCGTTCAGCTCTGTGCTGCTGAGTTAATTGGGCAGAACTAGAGTAGTTTTATCTTGCCCAACACCAGTCACTGATCATCCGCTCCTAAAATCTGCCTTCCTCTGGGTGCCACCTCTGCCATGTCCGCCACTGTGCATAGCTGTTTTGAAACACAACGTGGATGAGAAAAACATGTGATGGAGAGGCAAAGGTGAAATTGCATAGTCAGAAACTCACCCTTCCTTTTCCTGGGGTGAGGAGGTAGGAAGGGAGGTTGAGGGGGTTGCGTTCCTCCTTCTGATCTTCAGCATCCCTGGGTGCAAGGAGCACTGCCAGACCCTCAACAGGGGAGGAGCTGCAAGAGTGCAACTCGGTCCCATGTTCAGCTGTGTGATTATTTGCAATGAGCTGTGTGTAAATCCAGCACCCTGTCCCCAGCAGATGGCTGAAGAGAGAAGGAGGCTATTTAGTCTTGTTAAGGTTGTGTTGATGCCTGTCTCCAATGGAGGAGACCCACAGAAGTGTCTCAAGGAAAAGTAGAAGGACCAAGCAAGTATATTGAGATGTTTAAAAAAAAATATGTTCCATCATGCAGCAATCTGTGGCTTAGGGGCCTCTGGGGCCTTTGCACCTAAGACACCTCAGTGGATTTCACCTCCCTGAGGATGTCCAAAACATACGTGAACCCCCGTACATTTACCTTACATCCATAATGTCGTCTCACAGGGAGCACCACAGATTTAAACACTGTGCAACCGTATAAATTCCACACTGTATAAAAATAAAACTAATTTTGTTTTTCTTGAAATTGCAGCCTGCTGGTTTTGTGTGAGTTGCCTTAACTTTTGTATTAAAAAAAGGTTGACGGGTGGTTCCTTCTTCATCTTCTCCATGTCATTTGTAATTTATAACCCACTAGCATATCCTCCTGTCTGGTTTTTGGGCTAAGAAGTTCTCTCTACCTGTTTTTAACATGCACAGAAGCCTTTCTGTACCTTTGATCACCTTTGTCAGCTTTCTCCGTATCTTTCTAGCCATAAAGCAACATTCTCTGTCACCTGTCTATAATGCTGTGTAAATGCTAAGTAAGGCCAATGTGTACCATTCATTAAGCCCAAGGGAAATCTTTGGAGGCGTATGAACCCCGCAACACTGAGCGTACATCGAGCATGTCCCTGTTCATGGGAGAGTGGATTCAGAGCAGACAGGCCATAATGGCGACCAGAGTGTGGAAGGAATATCTGCAGGATCAGAGAATGAGCAAATTCTCATCCCTACAGGGGCACAGCGTCCTGCCACAGCCTGAAATAGCCAATAAGGAATGCAAAATTCTCTGTACTGAACACTGGAGAATGCATACTGAATCCCCGGAGGGAGACATTTTAAACGTGGGAGGGGCTGGACACATCCTTAGAATGACAAACCACATTTCTAGGGCTCCCTTGAACCAGCCACTGGAGATCAACCTGAGTCAAAGGGCTAAGCCACTCTGCAGCCTCCAGGTGTGTGCAATGAAATGCAAAGAGCCTGTGCTGGCAGTTACAGGTGAGTGCAATATTTAAGTGCCTGCAATATTTAAATTCCCAGCAGGGTCTGGGTTATACAAGGAATAGTCTTCAGGTGTGTAAAGTGGAGTCTGGTCTCACTGTTCACATGATGTGACAGCCTGGATCCTAATGTGGGGTCCTCCAAGATCCTTAGTGTGGTTCTTGGAGGAGTGACTTTCTTCTTTAATGGCTGTGATTGAAACATGTAACTATAAAAACTGACACTCTTTTATATACAAATCATAGCCCTTTTTTCCCCTCCTAGGGTTAGAAGAGGCACCTGCTGTTCAGGGTGGCTTTGCAGATCTCCTGTGCTGGTGACACCAGCGTTCGTGAACCACAGACCAAGCCTCACAGCACCTTCCTCTAATACTTTCCCCAATTTTGCCTGCCCACTCTGTGGCTAGTGCATGCCTCAAGGATGGCAGAGATGCGAGTCCAATCCCTGCCTGAACACATTTCAATCCATGACTCCATCTTGCCAGGAGAGGTCTGTATTGCCTGCTGTGCAGCTAGTCAGTGTACATAAGAAAGAAAAAGAGTGCAAAAAACAATTCTAAGTCATCTGAGCATTTGAAGAGGAAAATAGCTTTATTAAATAAGGGAGCAATTTTTCTGCCCTGTTGCAGATGTCTCTGCTCCGCGCAGAACCCAGTTGTACGCCGGGTGGGATTGCTTCTCCTTGTGTGCTGCAGGAGGAGCCCCAAGGCCCCTGGCTCAGAGGTGGACCTTCATCTGGCGGGGCAAGCCCTTCCCCACAGCCCCAGCGGACTGGCTGTAAGGAAGGCAGAGGAAAAAGTCACCATCAAAGATTCCTGGTAGGAATCAGACAGGCCAAGGACACTGTTTCTGGTCCTCGGCCACCAGCCTCGCTCCCTTCTGGCACCTCGGTGTGCTGTCATTTCCTCCTTGGCTGCTTCCCTTACCCTGACACAGAGGTCAGCTAAACCGAAAACTGTGTGGTTGTGTCTTTATGTGATGAATGTTGAGGCTTAATGACAAAAGTGTAGGCACTGTTGCCTTGAAAATATGTTGCTAAGAAGCAAATGAAGAGGCTGAAAAATGCAAAATACAGGCAGCAAGGGAAAACACAAGCACAGCTATGGAAGGAAGAAGCTGTGCTCATAACTCCCTACAATCAGATACTGCAAGGTTTAAAACCTTGCTTTCAGGAAGATCCCAAAGCCATTTTTATTTGAGGGTGTAACTGACAGGTGCTATCATCAATAAATATTTTAATCGCAAAGTAGAAATCAGCAAGTAAATGAAAGGAACAATTCAATAATTTCTTCAGCTTCTTCTCAGGGATCTTTCTGGAAAGCTAGGGGAGAGATGTGGGATGGGTGAACATGGGACGGAGCCTGTCTGAGGCAACATTACATTTTTTCCTGTGTTATTCTTGGATAATACTTAAGTGGTCAGTGAAGAGTGTTTGAAACATCTGTTTGAGCCTCAGCAAAGGAAAGAATGGAGTCCAGAACTTTTTGACTTTTCGTAACCAATACTCCAAAGGTGCTCTGAGATGCATGCAATGACATCTACAAAAGGTATGAGCATTTATAGTTCTCTGCATACTTAGTGTGCCACGAAAACACCAGCTAATTAATCTAAGTGATATCATAAAGCAAATTAAACTATTTATCTTCCCAGAGATAAACTAGTAAGCATAATTAAAAAAAAAAAATAAAATCAGCTCCCTAATAGAATGCTTATTTAAAAAGGGAAACTGTTATTGTGTTTAATTTATTTCTCCAGAATAAAGAAATTTCCTGGTATTTCTGCTATAGACGAGTGCAGAACAAATGGAAAGGTTGCATTACATTCATTTGGAAGATTTGTTTTTCCTTCCAGTGTTACACCAACATCAGCCCATTGTTTTTGGCAGCTTTTTCAACTGGTGTAAGCACTTGGAGAGCCGGAGTCCTAATTCCAGTGATTGCTCCTTCAGCTCTTGTCTTCCTCTTTCATATGCATACAAAAGAAGACTTAACAATGCACACGAAAATATTCTGATGCTGAAATTGAGTTCAGCTGCCTTTCTGTTCCCCCCACACACTTTGCCTAAGCTAAATGAAGTGTTCTTTCACAGGGCTGAATTCATCCAGCCTAGCAATCATTGTCTAAGAGCTGGGCATTTATTTGGTTGCAATCTTCCAATCTCTCTCATGAGCACATGAGCAAGAGCATGAGCCAGAGCTGGCCGTGTTAACGGGAGGCCACAGCTCTCACTGCCTCTGCAAACCCACACCTGGGCTTTGGCAGAGCCTTACTTAGCTGAAAAAAGGCTTTGAGGATGTAGCCATATAAACGAATGTAAATACTATATAACAACTAATCTTCACCACAGAGGAGGAAGTAATGCAGCTTTATGAGTGGGAAGGTCAAGGAATGTTATCCGCTTTTACTCAGGAGTTTTGTGGTCTCCATTTACATTTTATCCATTTGCTTTTCTATTGACACTGGCTTGGGATAGAGGAAACGCGTGCAAAGATCAGATTGCCAGTCAAGATCCTGACAAAGGAAGGAAACGGTCATTGATTACATTGATTTGGCATTCCTCATGGAGCTCCCTGCCCCGCTGCGGAGCTCCTTGCACCACTGCAGAGCTTGCTGCCCCTTTGCTGGCTGCTGTAGGTGCCTCAGGAATGCAGAGCGGAGCCTCATGCTTGCCCAGGGCTGGCAGCAGGTGTCTGGTGTAGCTTGCGGACTATCTGTTATGACCATGCTTGGGCAATTTTAACTGCAAGAACCAGCTGAAGTGGTTCTGATCATTCAAAAGAGAGCTGGGCTTGAACCGCAGCAGTGCCCCTGCATGTCTGTTTGCTGACCCCTCGACCAAAGGGAAACCAAGAAGGGTCAGAAGGGGATTCTCTCTCCACCATGCTCCCACCATCCACCCCCAGTGTTTCACCTTTTGGAACATTTTTTAATATAATGGAGCATAGAGAGAGTGACAATAGGTACTTCTAATGATTCTGATCTCATTACGAGTGTTATTCTTTCTAGCTGTCCATCTAACAACAGAACACATTTGCATACTATTATAGATCCATTATATGCGTATATATACACACAGACACACACACAGTTATATACTAAGAGTAACTAGCTTAGAGTTGAATTTTTTTTAAACACTTTTTTTCTGAAAAGTTATGACAGCATGCTTTGTAAAACATGGGAAAAATTCCTAGACTTTATGATTCTAACACATAACAAGCAGAAATTAAGACCAAGGAAAAAAATTTGCACAAGATCTACAAGTAACTAGAAAGTTATTTTGTTTTGGAAGTCAATAATTTAACAGATAACCACTTGGTTTTAGGATATGCACTGGCACATAACACAACACTCAAAAGAGGATATGGCATCAGTTCAGGTCAGATTTGCAGATTCTACTCCCAGTCAGAGGGTCCAAAAGTTAAAAAAACTCCAGTTGTCTCCAATTTCAGATTTATATCTGTGAACCAGAGACTGGAATCTAGTTTTGCATACTTGTCCATTACAGAAGTTAGAGAAATGCTAACCCAGCCTGATCCCTCGTGCTTGTTTCTGCCCTAGGTTTTAAATGTAACAGTAGGAAGTTCTCTGCCAATGCAGAGAAAATCAGACCATAGTATGGGTTGAGCGAACAGCCTACCAGGAGAGAGGCTTTGCCCCTGAAAAGGGTTTTCTGGGCATGGGACAGATAAACTTTCCCATTGGCATATGCACGTGTGTGTATGCACACACACAGAGCCGGCCAAAGCCTCAGGGACTTTTGCCACTATCCTGTTAATCATTATTGAAGCAGAGCTGTGTTCTTTGAGATCTCTGACCTGTTTTTCAGCCCTGAAGGGTTTATTGCAGTCAGCGCAGCCTTGGCCGGTGTTTGGATTGCGTGCTGACAGCCAGCCAGCTGGCCGTGGTTCAGAGCTCAGCGATACGGAGCGTTGCAGGACTGCCCATTTGTACTTCTTGGCCTCTTGGGAACATGGAGCAACTCCTGCTTCCACCAGCCAAGGGGGAGCGGGCGGCCCGAGGGACGCGGGGCGAGGAGGAAGCAGCCGGGTGAATTTTCCTTGGGTGATAATGAGGGCACATGGACATTGTGGTTGCAAGAACATGGAATCAGGACTGAAGAGCAGTCAGGTGAAATGGGATGGTGCAAGGACAGCCCCTGTCTTCAGTGGACTGCTCCGAACACATGAAATCTCAGCCTCAAATCTTACGAGATTCGTGCACGCAGAAAAGACTTCTCCTAGAGGTCTTTGTTTAAGTCCATTTATTTTCTTTCTTTTTTCTCAGGACTATGGAAGCTTTTCCTGAAGACTTTGGTGATTTGCTGAAGCCTTGAACTTAAGCAAGCAGTTCATTCAATCTTGAATTCATTCAAGAATTTAAGTACTGTCCTATTCCTGCTCTCCTGAATTGTAAATAATTTCAAACAAAGAGGAAGCAGAACCATTTTGTCAATCGTTTTGATTAGCCAGTATCTTGCTGGCTCCTGCATATCCTTTCTGGTTGGTGACTCTCAGGGTAGACATCTGGTTCAAATACCATGAAAGTGAGACAGCAAAAAAACATAAAGAAGCGAAATTAGGAGTTCAAACCCAGTAGCCTTGCTGGGTAAGAGGCCTGTGACTAGATAATCTTTAAAGGTCCTTTCCAACCCAAACCGTCCTGTGGGTCTGTGAGTCTACGGTAAGTGCATGACCATGCAGGCACTCAGGGAAGCTCCTCTTTGGAACACGTTCCCAAGAGGACATAAATGAAAATTGTTCCTTTTTCTCACTACCGGAAACTCATGAAAATCGCCTGCACCAATTCTAAGAAAGGGCACCAACCATGCTACATAGAAGGCATCTCCATGGGGTCAAAAGGAGGGAGCAGAGATAGCGATCTCCAACACAAGAGTTTGTCTGCCCTTCTGAAGAGCATGGTCCCTCTACTCTGACTAGCAACAAAGCTGTTCAGGCTGAGAGATTCGTTGTTTTACATTTATCTAGAAGGTGTTAGGAAATGGAAGGATGTTTATTTCCCACTGTCACCCCAGTAAAGTTTCAGCCAGTTTTGTCATATCTCCATACATCCAGATTTTATGGTCCACTGCCTTACGTGCCGCCTACATAAGGCACAGAACTACGGGTAAGCATGAGCATGTAGTAACAGACAGCAAACCCGGTATCAATACCAGCAAGGCCTGTCAGCTAGACCAGGCAGACTCGCTTTCTGCTTGAGTTAATCAAACCCCTGTAGAAGCTTCCAGAGAGCACAGGGGGCTGGATAGTGCCTGGTCCTGGCTGCTGAGGTTCACACTTCGGTGGGGCCGGAGCTGATCAAAGGCGTTCGTCTGGTTCCAGCCCTTGCAGAAAAGTATGTGCTGCAATCAGGATGCTATCTACTATAATACTTCTTTCTTCGAAACACAGAAAGGTGTGACTTTTTCATGAGACCAGGAAAGGGCTCTATTGATTTTTTTGCGTGTGTGAAACAGCAGTGCAATTTTGAGCCTCCCCTGCTGTCTCACCAGTTCAAATCTCGATGCTTTGCAGAAATGACAGTTCTGTGTGGGATGAAATCACTTGGCACTAACTGGTACAAAGAAGGTTGCTCACTATTGACAAAAGCCTTTTCATCAGTTACAGCCAGCTGTCTGGGTGCATACTCCGAAAACCTTTGAAATTCTGGGGGCTGAATCACCTTGGTTGCATTTATCCATAATCTTCTTCAGCATTACTCAGGAGTTTGCAGTAAACAAATTTTACTCATTAGGGATAATGAACATAATTCACGTGTAGTTCCGCTCCATTTTACCAACTACATCACAGGCAGTCATCTTTAAGGTATAAAATATACATGTTCAGTAAAGGCTTATTTTACTGCAGTCAATAAGATATGAAGGCACCGTGTGCCCAGGAAAGAACAATTTAGGGAAATTAAGAACTGTTTCATGAATGCAAGAACAAAGCTCACTTCCAGCATCTCTCTGCTCTGTGGCTTCTCTGGTGCCTAAGAAAAGGCAGCATGTGTCCCATGGGGACACAACGGGTGTAAAATGTGCCCCCACTGAAGCCATCTTTAGATCTTGAAAATGGAGCTGCTTGATGAGTGGAGAGAAGGTGTTAGCGTGCACCAAGGGCAGGCAATGGCCATGCAGTTCTTTGTGGGTTGTCTTTTTGGGGTCTTCCTGAAGGCCAGCAACACTCCTCTCAGAGGGGAAACATCCAGTTCACCCCCATGGGACACAGAGGTGAAGTCTTTGTGACAAAAGCCTCCGTGGGGACACTTCCCCAGTTCTCATTAGAGGAGAGGGCTGGTTTTTTCCACTAACACCTGATCTCCTAATCTTCATCCTGTGCAAGAGCAGAACAGAATGGCCACTGTGTCCTCATCGAGCTGGTCTAAACAGAGTGCTCTGTGTCCTCTGCAAATGTCTTCAAATTCTGCTTTTAAACAAACCAGTCCTGGAAGCTTTGTAAACCCTGACTCACCTGGGCTAACGTTTGGTGGGACAACACACCACGCTGATTCCAGGTACCTTAACTATTTGCCTTTAGCTTTTACTAGGATTTGGCACAGAGTCCCTCTTGGCATGTAGCAAAGCAAAAGGTGATCTACACTGTGCTGAACTTCAGAGGGTGTGGGGAAAGCAGGTTTGCTCTCCCCTTGATATAGATCTGCATGGAGGCAATGATGCCCCTGGTACATTTGATTAGTGGAGGGTGTAGTGCAGGATGCTGTGTGTGCTTTTCCCTGCCCCCAGGAAGGGAGCACTGTAGGTATATACCCCAATAAACAACGTGCAGAGATGCACTCACATTTCTCCTGTAGGTACCCAGCTTAGTCATTGTGACCACCATGGTGGCTAAGGCCAAGAAGGTGATGAGTAATCTAGACTGCTCTCCAGGGCTGCCAGACATTACCTCCTTCCTCTGTCGATGGCAACACTTAAATGAGGCACTTTGAGCAAGCAGCCTAAATGCAGCCCATAGCGTAAAAAGATAGGATAGAGGCAAGTAAGAGTGTGAAGGGTGTAAGGGAAGAAAGTGGGAGAAATTATACCAGAGACAAAGGCCTGACAGGATAATGCACGATTGAGAAGAAAAGCAGAAGAGCAAGAATGAGAAGTATAGAAGTGGAAAAGTCTGGAAGAGAGTGAAAGGAACAGAGGAGAGCATAAGGGTTAACTTTGGTAGCAGTTTCCTTTGAACAGGGAGGGGGGAAAGAGCTGAAAAGAACAGAGAAATGAAGAACAGATAGCAGAGTCTCTGGTCCTCTGATTTATAGGACCCATATAAATGCTTAGTCACACAGCACTTTCGTTTTCCAAACCCACCCGATCATGGTGCAGAAAGCTCTCATGCCATCGCTGCGCAGTCTCATGCAGGATCCCTCTCGTTCATGGTGCAGGGTGCAGAGCTCCTGCAGGTGCCTCTGCAGACCCGGCACCACAGCCTCTGTGCTCAGAAGACATGCATCCAGTCTAGTGTTTGTACCTATTAAGTTTTCCAGACATCTTGCTCTGCATGCGACACTTCGTGCATGTCTCATCACTGCAGTACACTGGATTTTTCATGCAGATAATTTAACATGATGTTGTGGTCCCACATCCTACAGCTCCCCAGTGGAAGCCCCTGGTTGGAGTCATGCTGTTTGGAGCAGGAGGTTCCTGTCCTCCTCATTAGTTTAGTTGAGTCAAACCCTTCTTTCAAATCTGAAAGCAAGCCCTGGAACAGCAATTTCACCTTCGGAGCACTGAGGCTCACTAGAAGGCCACCCGCGCAGGATGCTGGACACTGACTTTGCACCAGTGTGCGCAAAATGCCGTGATTGTCACATTTTCTGTAAACTACCAGATGACAGAGTAAGTGCATTGCCTGTATCCCTCTGAGTGGTGTTAGATAATGTGTGAACATTTAGAAGACCTTTTTTTTTTTTCTGTAGAGTAACATAAACTGAGACAGGGAGAAAGCAAGTTCACACAATTAAGACGTGCTACAAGGTGACAGTGGTTGATCAATCAACTGACTAATTGCATCTGACTGTGGCAAGCAGACATTCTTCTGTCCTGAGTTTGCTTGCAATGAAGCGAGGAAGAGAACTGGGTCGCCTAAATGGCGTGAGGCACAGGCTAGCCAACACTCAGTCACCTTCACGGATGGGAAAATACAGACAGCTCTCTGGTACCACTGGAACCTTTATCCAAGATGTAGCATGCCAGAAAATATTTAGAATTAGAAGCATTTTGTATTTTTGATATATTTATAAAAAGTAACTGTTATTTTATCACCTAATCAAGGAATATAGTAGTGTTTTATTACCAAATCTGAAATTTATTACAGTTGTTTCGTGGTTATACCAAGGGCTGAATTAGTGCTAAATTACTATAAGCAACTGATAACACATACCTAATTAAGGTATCTTTGGATCTTTCTCTCTTGTTCGGAATTGTCCCAACACCAAGTTCTTGCTAGTACTGAACAATTGTATTATTAGTGACTTAAATGACCTGAAACAAGACTGAATTAACAGGTAGAGATGATGTGACTGCACCACCAAGCTTCTAAGTAGTTTGATTGGTAAATAATGCAATAATACCAATTAGAATATCACAGCTGCCTCTCTCATGGAGGTTACACGATAAAATAAATACGTATCCGTAAATACATCTTGTTATGGTAGGGTGTAGTCTGCATGATTTAAATTACTTGTAAGGAATAATTAAGCTTCTTTATGAAATCAGATATCAGAAGCAATAGTGGTCTGCACCCCAACTTTGTGAATACATCATCACAGAAAACACAAGCAAATAAAAGAAAAGCATAAACCAGGTGATTTACCCAATATTATTTTGTGTTTCTGAGTTCCAAGTAATATTTCATGTGTTATTTTGTGTCTTTGCTGAAAAAAGATCCCAAAGATATCTGGAATATGCATGAAAAAATGTGGCCTCATGGCACCAAAGGGAGAAGGATTTGATCTTGGTGCTAATCAGAAGCAAGGCTTTGAGCTGCAAACATAGGGTATATTTTGTCATTGCCCTTCCTGTTCATTCAGAAAATCAAGGGTTTGAATCCTCTGTGTGAATAACAAGACTGCAATACATACACACCGGATCCTAGCAGCAGTTTCCTTTTCCAGCTACATCTCCCAGGCCAAAATTGTTCCAAAGAACAAGAAATATCCCAACAGTGATCACCATGGTCCCTGGAGTGGTACAGCTATCCGACTTCTAGCTCGGGAAGATCATGGTGCTAATGTGGACATGGTGCTCCCGAGAGGTGTGCCGTGTTGCTGAAGTAAGCAGAAATCACTGCTCAGCAGTGTAGTATGATCATGTTCTTGAGGCTCAGGTGTCTCAGGATGGACACTGGAGGCACCTCATTTTCTGTTAGGGATTTAGTCTTTTGGAAAAAATTGGGAAAGAAAACACAAGCACAGAGAGCGTACAAGGTAGGTCAGTTTAGTTTCCTTATAAAGAAAGTAAGGAAGAAGCAAGAACTGTGACTTGTCCAGAGTCAGAGTTGCAGTAACTGAGGAAAGTGGGAACAGAAGGTGGGTTTCATTAATTCCCACCCCACGCTCACCCATGAGACCAAACCCAGAGAATCTCATAAAATTTGTCGAGGCTAGGAATAAAAGGACCAAAAATATTTCAGCTCAAACTTCCATTTCTTCCTTATTCTAGAAACAGTCCCACCATCCAGCTGTTAATAACTTTTTCCTTCTTCAGTTATAACTTTATTCAGTTCCTCTCCTCCTCCCCTCTTCTCCCTCCTACCCTAGGACTGGCGAGTGGGAAAAGCAAATGGTGAAGGTCAGTACCTGCCACACAAACTCAGCAGGCACCAGGGATGGTGAAAATTCCCTGCTCCCAGCTTTTATGGCAGGGTGCAATTGGTGGCTTGTGTTTGCTATTTAAACAAAGGAGCCTTGGAGTTAGAGGGAAGATCTTCCCCAAGAAGCTGCTGACTCCTGAAACCCGATGTCCTGCTCCTTATCGGGCTAGTTTATGGCGGGTTTCATAAATGTTTTATGAGACCCTGATGACTGCATCGCTGAGCAGGGTGGTGACAGCTGCCTCCAACTTTGTGCATTGTTGACAAAAGATCAAAGACCAGATTTACCACCCTGATAAGACTGGATGGATAAGAATCCCAAACTGACTTTTTCCCCGTTTCCTGCATGGACAAGCACGTTGCAGCACTTATTGACAGAGGCTCAATCCTGAAGACCTTGTTTGGACAAAACTCCTACCAATTTCTAAATCCCTTCCCTTAGGCTTAGTGGAGATCCCTTGAAATGGGCATTCCTTGAAGTGGAAATTCCTTGAGACTGTTGTCGATTTAGGGCGAGCCACCGCTTTGACTGAAAACCCTTCTTCAGAGAGTCCCTGGACAGAGGAGCGCTGAGGGGGTTGTTTGTCTTGGTGGGGTCAGGTTGATGGGAACCACCATGGCATTGCCACCTTCCCAGTTTTTTAAAGCTCTGGCACACAAGGCCTCCCTCCAGCTTTGGCAGAGCTCCAGCTTGCTTCTGTATGTGGTCCTCTGGGCTGGGATCTGATGACCAGTGGTGTCCCACTGGCTGAGCCCAGTGGAGGAAGCAGCTGGGAACGTGGGCTGCGTGACAGAGACCGGCCAAGCCTGTCAAGCACAACGCACCTGATTTTAACAGGTCTGATTTCCTAACAGTCCATCCACCAGGAAGGTCCTGGGGTTGGCCTGAGCTGGGGCTTGAGGTGGTACTTGTCCTACAGAAGGAGATATCTCTCCTGGGCATGTTCACCAGCACCTCCTGCTCCAGGAGCACTGACTCCCAGGCGGGGCACTGCGGTCCCAGGACCTAAAGGCTGCAACATGAGGGGGCCGCTCAGTGCTGTCAGAAGCACATACCTGCCATGATTTAGGGTGGTAGATGTGTTAGCAAGCTAAAGAAAGCAGGCAATAAGGCAGGGCTGCAGTGTGTTTCCAATATAACTAGAAGTCAGAAAAGCTGACTTCCGTTACTATTTTTTTTGTAAACTTTCTGGGTAATTGTGAAAAAATGTATGCCTCTTTTCCTTGCCAGGGAAGAGAAATATTTTTAGTTTCTTGTCAGAGGATTATTTAATTATTAGTAGAAAAACTTTTTGAGACAGCTAAAAATAAGATATTGTAGAAACACTGGGCTCAGTCATTCTGTGTTTGTTGACTTTTTTAAGCAATGCATGAGCAGAACAGCTGTCCTTCAATGACACAGGGCATGCCTGCGCCCTGAAGTTTGTTTCCCAGGAAGCCTGACTCCTCACTGAAAAAATTCCCAGTAACACAGGTTAGCGAGACCAAAGTATCTCAGAAATTGCCTTCAGAGACACTTGACCAGCAGAAAGGATGGCTCAAAGCAGTAGGCTGGCCCACAGCACTTAAATGCAGGCACAGTATGAAATAAAGAGAGGTAAAATGGGATCTAAATTTTCACCACCAAGTTCTCAGAGCCAGTGCCCGCAGTAAATCAGAGAAAATCTGTTTCTTCACTGCTAGCCATGCCTGGCCAGAGAGAGACTGATGTTCCTCTGCTTGGAGAGCAGGGAAAGACAATCTGATCTCATTAGGAAAGATTTAGATTTTTTCAAGCTACCAAGTGTCAAACAACAGTTGCGCAAACAAGTGACTCCCCCAGGCTTGAAGTGTGCAGTTTGCTGGGAGCTGCCGTCTGTTTTGTGAGTTACATTTTCTTCAGTCTCACTGAAAAGGAAAGATTAAAAAAAGTGCAAGTTTAAGCATTTTTCCTCTGTTCTTGATGCCAGAAGCTTGCTTCTCTATAGCTCAAAGAAAGATACTTCTGTGGAAAAGTAGGGCTTGGTGGCCATGAAACAGCCCCTCAAGTGGAGAGAGTTGGGCTTTACGCCCTCTTTGTGGAAGTATAAATAACTCCACAAAGTGATGGAGAGTCAAAAATCAAGCCTAGTGACCTGAAGTACCCAAGGGATTTGGTTTTTAAAAACAGCGCATGTAAAATTAACATATATAATCTATCCTGGGTTTGTATGAGCTAATAAGGACAAATATCCTGTTATACACTTAGATGATTATTTGGCTTCCAGTTACTTAATCCCCATGCTTGTTTGCTGCTATGGGAAGTAGAGGTAAGACTCTGCATGGGGTTTGGTGGTGCAGTTACCATTCCCACGCGAGCAGGGGCACCAGCGGAGCAGAGCCCATGGGCCACCAGGAGCCGCTGCGCCTGGTCCCACTCCGCCCCGGGAACCGGTTGAAAAGTGACGCCAGGAGAACCACTGCTCCCCATGGGCCATGGGGCATCACCCTGGGCTGCAGACCACCCCGTGCTAAAAAACGTGCCAAGCCCGGGCGTTGCTTGTGTCTGCTTCTCCTCCGAGTGGTGTAAAAGCTGATTCCCAGGAGAGGGGCAGCGGGGGCAAGCAGCCCCGCATGGGGCAGGGCTGGCAGGGCAGGCAGCAGGCCCAGCACAGAGGCAGCCAGCGCTGCCTTTTATAGTGAGCGCAGGCAGGTGGACGCGGATCTTTATCTTCTCCGAACTTGTTTTCTAAACATTATCAACTCAGATTACTGTCCACAAATTTCACTCCAAAACTTGAGAGTAATAGGCTTTTACAATGCAGTAAAGAAAGATATTAACTGGTTCGGGGATTGACTAGACAACCATTTACACCACTCTTTTATCAATATTGCCATAATTTGACACTTCTGAATGGAGGAGGATTGTAAAGCGCCTGCAGACCCTGTAAAACATGTTAAATGGAGATTAGTCTTACTGCTTAGTTTAAGCCTAGTAAAAGATAATTAAATTGACTGATGCAGCTGTAAATCTCACTTTTATCAAATCCTGGCTCTCTTTGTCCTTATGATTTTACAGCATCATTAATGTTGTTGTGACAATATCATTAATCTCCTCCTGCTGTTCAGAAAATGAAAGGCAACCAGCAGACACTATATAAATCAGCTCTCCGCTTGCTGGCGTTATCTTTTCTCCCTTTTTGACTCTCATATAACTCAGACACACATTTCATTCATGAAGTGATTTCATAAGCTGAAAATTAATTGTAAATATACCATACTATTTCTTTCACTGCTGCTTGTGTGAAAAGATTTTATTAGAATTTTTTTTTTTTTTTTTGTGAAGCAAAAGGGGATTAGGAATAATTCTTCAGTGTTCTTCAGTGTTTTGGTTTGTTGGGTTTTTTTATTTAACTCTTTGTGCCAGCAGTACAACACGACAGACCCTCAAGCCTACAAGCGGAGGTACAATGCTCTTTTGGAAATACTGAGAACTCCAGCTTAAGTCATCAGTGATATTTTTTATTTTTCCTGATCGAGGAGAATTAATTAGACAGGGATGGTTGACTTTTTTCCACTTCTCGTTTCCAGTTGAGGACTGGGACTGAGCTGAGCATGGGGAGGAGGTGAACAGTCTGTATCGGGAACTTGTTGCCCAACACTACTGCGTAAGACATCCCGATGTAGTAACTGGAGACACTCAGCATGCAGAAGGCTTTGCACTTCTGCAATTCCCAGCAGGCAGTATAGATGTGACAGGGAGTTTAGCTACATGGACTCAAGCCAGCCATGCTGCTTGCTCTTTGGGCCCAAGGATTCACTGTGGTCCTTTTTATAGGCTAGTCTAGATGGAGCCACTGCGTGCCCCAGGTTCAGGCTCACCAAGGGGAAGCTGTTCTGCTGGGCATAGCTACAGAAAGCTGGATGATGATAGGCATGGGATTCTCCAAATTCCTATGATGGAGTGAAGAACCAGCAGGCTTTTAAGAGATGACTGATAAACAGTCATCATAGAAGTGACCAAAATACTGTCCTGGTGTTTCACAGCAGTCGCCAGAGGCTTTGGGAAAACCCTGGAGGCATGCAAACCTCATGACTGCCTGAGGGGTGTCACACCACCTCGCCGCTCTATCTCAGCTCAGTGTACCCCCAAAATTATTCCAGCTTTCTTTCCTCTGTGAGCTTTTCCCCTTCATGATTGTGTGTGAACTGTGCAGCCTGAATCATACGGGTTTTTAATTTCTAAACCACTTTGTTCTCCAGAAGAGGGTCACTTGCCTTCCCGAGATGTAACTGTAGACGCTGGGTCATGCGCCTTAGGTTGGTTGGGGCACACAGAATCCCCTCTCGGTACGAGGTGGATGACATAATCCCACCTCAAACAACAGGAGACTTCAGATAAGTGAAGTTCAGATAACCACCCTGTCTGCCTTCCCCAAGGCCAGCTGGCTCAGCAGGGCTTTATCCACATTGTTTTACCTAAGATATTTACCCACGACTCAGGACTAAATCCCTTCAAAGCTAGATTTCCACCCAGGCACTTCACCTTGGGTGGTGGGTCTCACATGACTGAAATTTTGTGGCGTCTTTCTGAAACAAAAACCAACAAACCCCGCAGTCTGAATGCTGATTGAAGCCAAGTGGCTCCTCCTAACAAGGGATATCAGCAGGCAAAGTTTTCAGCTAGGATATTCTCACTGGCCATTTTCTCTGGCTATCTGTATTTTTCCTGGTTAATTCAAGGTTTGAGGCTGTCCCCTAGGTCTAACATATAACCAGAATTGTGCTGTACTTGGCTGAAGTCAATGGAACAAATTGGGTATTTTAGCTCACTGTTTATGGGGGGAGAGTTCATGTAAAAAATATTTTGGAGTTCATAATCTGGTGTTTAAGTTACAGTGAAGCCTAAATATAGTGCTTTAACCATCAGCAGCTATTATTTCACTTCAGTATTCCTTTAAACTCCATGGTTTGAAAGTCCAAAAGATAAGACGCACTTCACAGCAATGCAAACAGACGAAGAGCACGGGGTTCACCCAGAGGCCATTCCTCCAGCCAGGGCTGTGCTTACCTTCCAGCTCCCAGGGAACTGGGAGGAAGAAAACAGGGAGCTCCCTCCAACCTCAGCTCTTTCAGATCCTCGGGGTGGGCAAGGTTTGCCCCTCTGCAAAGATCCAGGGCAGCACCAGCATCTCTTTTCTGTGCCAACCCTGTAGATAAGCAGCCAGGGTGGTTCAGAGGTGGTCCCTAAGCTCTGCAAAGGGGAGGAATTTATGGCGAGAGTACAACAGGTAGCAATGGTCTGGGATGAAGGGGTGGTGGGAAGAAACGCATAGTTTAGTTTGGGTGTGCTGTGTGCTAGGCTTAGCTATATTCTTATACAAAAGTATGTACAAAGGGGGCTAAATAGTTTATTTCTAGGAACTGTGTAGTTGATGCCTGTCAGGGATTGTTCTCCCTGGTTGCGGAGGATTCATCTCACTAGATGGCTACCTTCAGTCTTGCAAAATGTAGGTGTTTACTCTTAAGCTGGTCATCTGAGCTCTCTGAGCAAGCAAGGGAGATAGACAGGCATCTCCTGAGCACAGTTCATCAGAGACCAGGTTTAATAACTCCCTGGAGGTACCTAACTCTCTCCATTGACTACGCAGGTGGACCTCTGGCTTGGACTAGATGCGTGACATACTGTGGTCCTGTCTGGTAAAGAAACATCCAAGAGAGAGAAATCTATGTGAGCAAAATGACTGCGCAGGAGTCCCAGGCGTGGCGCAGGCAACTCCCTTCCTTCTGCTGCCTGCCAGGGAATTCAGTCCCGCGGAGAGGCCCTGGTCCCTGCTGCGGGGCAGGTCGGTGGGACAGGAGACGGGCTCTTCCAAGCCAGGGGCTGGGTGTCCTCACAGGGCTCTTGTCTCTCAGAGCTGTCCCCCAAAGCCTGGGGTGACCCTCCAGCGAGCTCCGTGCCTAGATCGTTTCACAGGTGCTGTGACCTCGAAAATCCTCTTAGCCGGGTCAACAGGTACAGGTACATGAAAGTCCAAGGGCAGGATTTTGCCAAAGTCCACCCCTTTATGGTGCACAAAGGTCTGCTGCCGCGGCCGGGCGGCTCCGCTGCACCCAGGGGTGAGGCCCCAGGAGCCGTGGTCTGCCCTGGCTCCGGGCAGGCGGCAAGAGCAGAGCCCTCTCTGCCCTGGAAAGCATTTGCGCCCAAGCTAAGCATTGCATTTTTCAAAACCTGCTATGAACCAAGTGCCCAGCCACAGTGCTGGGTCCCAAACTAATGACTCAGATTATCTGGAAGCGTAAATAGCAGAAGATACTGAGTGTTGTTACTCCTCAATAAAAGGTGCGCATTATTTGATTCTAATTATATTTAGTTCAAGTTGCTTCCTAATGATTAGCATTTGAAAGAGATGTCAACAATTTTCACTTTCTTTAAATGAAGGGTGATAGGCTTTTATAGCAGAGTGTAAAGATATCAGCTGGGAAATCTATGGCTATCAATGGCTTTATTTTTTTCCCTTTATCTATTGATATAGCCCTAATTTGACACTTGTCTGCTGAGGAAGCTTGTAAAGAGACTGCCGACCCTGTAATGTGAGTTAAATTTAGATTAGTCTTACAGCTCACTTAAAGCCCAGTAAAGTGATAATTAAATCCACTGTTGTGGCTGTAAACTCTCAAGTACCTGGAATTAGCTCTATTGCTGCCACTGGCAGTACAGCTTCATTAGGGTTTACACTGTCCCCTGCCCCAGGGCCCCTCCAGATGTGGAGTGGAGGTGAGCATCTGTCTGACCACACTGCCCAGATCCTGCAGCCTCATCTGGCCCATCCAGCCTTGTGAAACGCTGCATTGTCGCTGCCGCAAGTTGCTTCTGAGCCTTGGCACAAGGCTGATGTGACCACACTTATCTCTAAATTCAAACCAGAGGTTATAATCTGGGTCAAAACCATTCAGTTTATCGGAGAGAAAAGATAGCCCTGCCCTGCTGTTGGGGCAGACAACAAAGAATTTTACGTTATCCTATCTTGGCTTCTACTTTCAAGCAGCATTAGTCATTTGGGAACTGAAGTTATCAGACTTTGGCCGAGGTTTCATCGTGTGAGCTCTGTAGCAGGGGAGACCCCAGATGCCCCTTTGCTTGTGTTGCCCACAAGCCAAGCATGCCGCAGCCCCATGGGGATGGTGCGGGGTGAGCTCAGCCCCGGAGGAGAAAGGGAGCTGGAGGAGACCGCAGCAGTCTGTCCTTCCCCCATAATGACCAGTTTCTTGAGTCATTTCATTCTGTCTCTGTATCCCTGGCATCGGATCAGGAAACCTGGAGCAGGGCAGCTGGCTGGGAGACAGAGAAAGCCTTCTTGCAGCAGAACCTCGCATGTGCCACTTGGTTTGGAAGGATGCCTCTGCTTGTTTCTTTGGTAGGGAAAGGGATCTAAAATACCTGAAAACTGCTTTCACAGATACCAAAAGGAAAGAGTTGCACATCAAAGAAAGTCATGCAAAGGAGAACAGGTTTCAGGTTTGGTCACTGTGACTCAACAGGCAGCTTACAACGAAAAAACCTGAAACACATTCAGTGCTCTTTGCTGTCTCAGTTCAAGTTTTGTCCAATATCTTGTTTGAATTTCAATCATTATGATAATTAAATTTTCAGGCAAGTATCACATCACATTTTTTTAAGAACAATTACTTATTACTTTTATTATATTCTTGGCTTTCATGGTTCCCCGTGATCCATTAAACAGACAACATTTTGCATACTTTCTCACTGAAAAATATGCAATACTAAAAATTGCCAATGAGCAGCAGCTACAGAGAACCATGCAGCACAAAACAGAGTGGCCACCAGGTGGAGGTGCCTTTCTTGAGCCTACGATTCAGTGAGGATGGGATCCTTCCCACCTGGTTTTATACATGTGCCAAATGGAGGCCTCTCCATCTAAGCTACCACCTTATTTTCCTTTTGTAGTCGTGGGAGGGAACTTGGTTTTTTTCACATTCCAGACAGTCAAGTCATGCTGAGAAAGTGCCCAGTGCCACATTTTCCTTCCCATCACGCAGCCTGACCTGCGTTTTCATTACAAGGACAGATACTTGGAAGAGGGGTCTGCTGACGGGTACCAAGCCAAGGGAATGCCTCTGATCTGAAAATATAACAGGGGCTGGACAAGGAGGTATTACAGACACTCGTCTGTCCATAGTCTTCTCTTGGCATCTGCCACTAACAGTATCTGCTAGAGGCAGGAGGTAGATGGAGTTTGGGGCTGAATCTGAATGACCAGTCTCCAGTTCTCATTTTCTAAATTAATTGAGAAACTGGCTGAGCGGCCCCCACCTTTGGTTCGATGCCAGCCCGCTGGAACTGTGCTGTGTTACATCCCTGCCCTGCTTGGATGCGAAAAGATGAGATAACTCTCTCCTGAAGCAGCTACATGGGAGGAGCAGTTCAATTTTCAATTAAACACCCTAAATTTACCAGCCTGCCTATAGTTTGCTACATGCATGCCCAGCCTCTAAGCTCCCCTTACAGGCAGTGCTGTGGTCAGGGGAGCAGTGCTGCCAACCCCAAGGCTACCACCTACTGGTGGACGCCTAAATGTAGATGCCTTAATCTTGGGCCAAATGCTTTTAAGTAAAAAGGGGATAACTCATGTATAAATGCTAGTCAATGTAGAATCGTAGAATCATAGAATCACCGAATGCTTTGGGTTGGAAGGGACCTTTAGAGGTCATCTAGTCCAACCCCTCTGCGACTGGCAGCGACATCTTCAACCAGATCAGGTTGCTCACAGCCCCATCCAGCCTGTCCTTGAATGTTTCCAAGCATGGGGCATCTGCCACCTCCCTGGGCAACCCGTTCCAGTGTTTTACTACCCTCATCGTGAAAAATTTTTTCCTTGTGTTTAGTCTAAATCTACCCTCCTTTAGTTTAAAACCATTACCCCTTGTCCTGTCACCACAGACCTTGCTAAAAAGACTATCCCCATCTTTCTTGTAGGCCCCCTTTAAGCATTGAAAGGCTGCAATAAGGCCACCCCGCAGCCTTCTCTTCTCCAGGCTGAACAACCCCAGCTCTTTCAGCCTTTCCTCATAGCAGAGGTGCTCCATCCCTCTGATCATTTTTGTGGCCCTCCTCTGGACCCTCTCCAACAGGTCCATGTCCTTCGTGTACTGAGGACCCCAGAGCTGGACACAGCACTCCAGGTGGGGTCTCACCAAAGCAGAGTAGAGGGGCAGGCGTAAAAGCTTTTGGAGTCCGATCCTAGTACGGAATGCTTTGCAACGCAGCAGAGTCTATAGTGTAAGGCAGCAAGAGAGATTTATGCGGTTTAGACAGGGACCATGACACATACAACGTTATTTCTGGAAAGTTGTTTAAAGTTACTGTAACCCAGGACGGCACAAAAGAAATGCCAGCGTTACAAAACGAAACCCGTGACAGCGACGGGACCGTTGACGCCATCAGCCGGAGGCTGGCGTCACCCGGGCGGCGGCCCGGGAGCGCTGCCGGCGCGGGGCGGTGCTGCCACCCGGCGGGGAGCGGGCGCGGCGCCGGGGACCCTCCCTGCCGGGGGACGGGTCGCCACCTTTATATATATAACCGGTTTCTTTTAGTGTTATAACCCCTGAAAGGCTGCCACGGGGCTGGGTGCGGAGGATGTGCGGCATCCTGGGGGACCCTAAAAGTTGACGATTAGAAGGAAGAGTGTGCCATGAGACTAAACCATGTTATTTTATAACTTTCAAGTAGTTATTTTGCTGGCCTGGTACTTTGAGTACAAGAAGAAGGAGAGAGCTTGACAGCTGCTATCAAACCAGGGGCAAGGAGCTGGGCTTTGTATCTGGAGCAGGGATGTTCCTCCATGGAGAGACCTGCCCCTCTGCCGCGTTGCTGCTCCTCTTCTCGGCTTCAAAGCACACATTCAGTCCTCCTTTCTCAGACCCACGCCTATGCACCTGGCAAAAGTGGGATGGCCCTGCTCATAAAAGCTTTTGCATTTGTGAGTTATTTTCCCTTTGGGCTTTCACTCCCCCTCATTAGCCAGGACTTCAAGAAAGGACAAACTGTCCCTGCCCAGGGACTTTATGTCCCATGCCAGGGCAGCTGAAGCTACCACCTACCAGTCACCAGGATGGCACCCATCATTTCTGTCTGCACAAATGAACCCCATGTTCCTTCTTCTTTGCGTCAGGGGCCGCATGGTGAAACACTTTGCCTTGACCTTGTCTTTCCACTTCTGCCTCTCTGCAGGGCGTGAGGGTCTTACCCCCGCACTGTGGGGTGGTGGACCAGTGGCCTTTCAGCAGCCTCACGATTCTCAGCTTCTGTCTTCAGCCCTCCTGCACCTCTCTCATCTTCACCAGTGATCACCAGAGAGAAAAGCAGAGGATGCAAAACACCCCAGACAGGGACATTTTAATGAGAGGAGGGAGCACAGCAAGACATGAGTGCTCTCTTAAAGCTACCTAGAGTTAGACACTGTCCCATGCTATTTGAAGCCATAATAAAATTTAATGCATTAGCCTTTCAAGAGTTACCAGTGCATCTCCCCTTGGCTACCTTCAGAAACACTTTTTAAATATTGAAAATCCCACTGAGCCTTCACTATGAAACTTTAATGGAGACAGATTGTCTGAGCCTGCTGAAAGGATTTCTCTGCAGCATATATTGCTGCATTTAGCTTAATTTACTGGGGTTCTTTCTCCCCATCTTTCTTTTCAGCATCTTTCTTCTCTCTTTCTCTTAAGTGCTAGTTCTGCTCTTTATTTCATTTTTCATTTCCTCTTCTCTTTCTAGACAGAATTAATTAAACTTTTTAGCCAGCTTTTTTCCCCCCAGTTGATTTTAGGCTAGATCTTTTCCACTTTTTTCCCCTTTGGCTTCTACTTTACATTGTCTCTTTCCTGTGGCTTTAGATGAGCTCTTTCTCTTCTGCATCTTTCTGGGTTTCCATATTTTCTCTGACAACAAAGTTTGTAATGAATTGAATGGGTTAAAATGGCCACAGGAAGCCATTTTCTGTCAGATCACTGGAGCTCAGGAGAACATCTAGCTGCTCAGTAAAACGTGACCAAACATAGGGTGAACGTAGGTTATGAGAAAAGTCTTCCAGATGCTGATAACCTGCCTGTAGCCCTTTGAGTAACCCTTTTCATACCACTGGTCAGACATCTCATCTGAATTTAAGGGGTCGCAACATGGCACCTGTCTCTGAGGGACTTGTCTGACACCCTTTATAACCAAAGGCAAGAAATAGGCACTTTGGGGTATGATTCACTGGACAGATTTTAGATTTCTGTTTGGATGTTAGATTACCTTCTTCTGCTTTCTAACTAACCTATTCCACAGAGCCTTAAGCAGTAACTGTTTAGGTTTTCTTGCTGTGATCATTTACTTCTTGTGGCATTTTTTCTAAATAAACAGATTATTCAGCATCTTTCTTGAGCTGTGGACATCAGACATGGACACAATATCCAGACAGTGCTTGTACCGTACATGACTGGGCAATGGCGTATTGTGGTGTGGTGGATGCAAACCTTGTCACCAGACCATGCTGTAGCATGTGGACCTCAGGTGCCTTCCCCAGTGCCCTGCAGCACTGGAGCAGCTGGGAATGACCAGCTTAGATGAGGAGAAGAGCTCTGGTGATCAATAACAAATCTTTTATTCTGAAAATGTAACTATAAGGAAAGAAGAAAAAAGAACAACAAACCCATGTAGCAGTTCAACTTCAGTGTCTTCTGTTGCGTCCCCTTTGAGGATATCTGCCAAGAAAAAGTTGTTAGTTCAGATGAAATGAAGCAGAAATTACCTATTGCCCAAATTTGGCCTCTGATACCACATTGTTAACACGGGATTCAGCTGAAGCCCATTAACACACATTATTTTTGTGAGACTCAATTCCTGACCATCCTCACTGAAATTGTTACCAAGGACAGGGAGTGGGGTTGTGGTGGGTTGACCCCAGCCAGCAGCCAAGCATCTACACATCTGATCACTCTTCCCTCTCCTGTGTGATGGGGAGAAGACAGAAGGAAGGTGAGAATACTCGTGGATCAAGATAAAGGCAGTTTAGTAGGTGAAGCAGAAACTGCACATGCGAGCAAAGTGGAGAGGAATTTGGTCACTTTATCCATTTGGTAGACAGATGTTTTGCCACCTCCTGGAAAGCAGGGCCTCAGCACATGTAAAGGTTACTTGGGAAGACAAATGCCATAACCATGAATGTCCCCCCTTCCTCCTCCTTTCCTTGAACTTTTACTGCAGCACACAACGTTGTATGGCATGAAATAACCCTTTGGTCAGCTTGGCTCAGCTGTCCTGGCTGTGCCCCCTCCCAGCTTCTTGCTGACCTCCAGCCTACTTGCTGGTGGGGCAGAGTGGAAAAAAAGAGAAAAACTCAATGTGGTGCAAGCGCTGCTCAGCAACAGCCAAAACACTGGTGTGCTATCATCAGCACTGTTTTACTCACAAATCCAAAACTCAGCACTGCTGCTATGGAGAAAATTAACTGCTTCCCAGACATGCCCAGCACAGGGAGCACCTGGGAGGTTCAGCATGTAGGCAAATATCTCCAGCTGACCTGTCCTCTGAGCTGCCATGATAGATCAGAGGGTCTCCAGGGGCTCAGCTGACACATGGAGGCCCGCCAACCCTCCAGCCACTGTTCCCCAAGAGCATGGGCCTCCGTAAGTCCTGTCCCACATCTGTCAGTCCAAACAAATGCCTTGGAAGCCCTTGGAGGCAAAGGAATGGTGCCGCCATGCACATGCAGACACCTGCATCTCCTCTTGCGCTGATTCCCACACAGGGGCAGCTACGTGAGGACCAAGGGATGGACCCATCTTGGTGCTAAATCCAGGGTGGTCCTGTCTGCTGGAAGGTACCTGGCAGGAGGCAGCTGGCAGAGCACCCAGGAACACCACCCAGGGGAGAGGTTCAACAAATTACTTTTAGACTCCATCACACCTTTTAGATCCTGTTCCCTGCACCTTGCATACTCATTTTCAAGCATTCCTTAACTACTGTGGTTGATATATTAAGCTATATTTTTTCCTAGCATTTGCTATTATTTTATAAAAGATACATTGTATCTTTAATCTTTAACCATTTTATTAATTGACCTTTTGCTTTGTTATTTAATAATAATTTAACCTTCCACTTTGTCATTTAAAAAGTAATAATTCTGTTCAACATCCCCACTGTTCATAGTTAACCATGCATACAAACCATCACATCTTTGGGTTTTTATACCTAGTCAACAGATAAAGCTACCATCGCCTTTACAAACCATCACGTCTTTGGGTTTTTATACCTAGTCAACAGATAAAGCTACCATCGCCTTTCTGGACAAATGCTTAACTTCCATATATCAACATGATCAAGTTCAGTTCACGGATGACAAATACATCGCTCAGACATAAATGTTCCCTGACAGTATTTCTATGAGGCTAAGAAGTGTTTCTATAGGGTCACAGTCTGGGCACTGTGCTGATGGATCAAGCCGCTGCAGAGGTGGGTTTAGTTGTTGTATGAGCTCTGAAAAGTCCTAGACTGGAAAACAGAACTTGCTGGAACTGCTGTGAAGGCACAAAATAATCTCTCCTCTTCCGCAGCCAATGCAGCTCCTGATCTGAAGCGGCTGCTGCTATTTCAGTCCTGAAACTACTTCACAGTCTCGTCAAAGTGCTTCGAGGCTGCCACGCATCTTCATTTCTCATCGACTCTTTGGAGCCAGCGGGACTGGCATAGGCCAATATCCCCTCCTCAGGGGTAAAAAATTAAAGGAACTGAGAAATGAAAGGAAGTGGGTGGAGAGTGTTTGGCTCATTTTCAATGGTCTGGAGATTGAAGACAAAACATCAGCATTCCTTCTGATACTGTTTCCCTGTCAGAAAGACAGCTTGGAAGGGAGAGGCCCCACACCAGAGGGAAGAAAATCTGTCATTGTAGGAAAAAAATGGAGGCTCAAACCACAGAAACGATTCCTGGAGCATGGGGAACAGATGGATTTAAAAGACATGAAATGACATCTGAAAACTTTTGATGTTGATTCAAACTGATACCTTGAGAAATAATTAGTAACAAACTGGTATGGCAGACCTTTATTCCATCAACTGGCCCTTTTTATGATCCAAGCACTAACTCTGTAAGAGATTTCTTCATGCTGATAAATTCCTCTTAGTGTCCAGGAGTGCAATCAGGCTGGAGGAAAAGTCACATTACAGGGAGGAAGAGCTCGGTGGAAATTCATGCATTTCATCTAGGAGTCACTTCACCGAAGTGCAGTCATCTGAAAGATGGTCACTGGATCAAGTGGCTCTGGTACGTGGGCAAGGAAGCTGGCCGAGACATGGGGTGGGAATCTAGAAGTGCCTCTTTCTTCTCCTTCGCTGATGAGGGAACCCAGAGCTTGGACAATCGACTTTAGGTGGATTGCAACCTCCATGCAACCATTCGATACCTTCAGCCTATTTGAGTCAAACTTGACAGTGATGTAGACATCTCAAAAGCCTAAATCTCACAGATGTAGTGATGGTCAATGACTGAGAACTGGAAAGGCAAGTCGGTGCATGCAGGGAGGGAAATGGCAGCATAGTTCAAGCCTGATCCCTGCCGAGGGGCAGCAGCCACTAGCCAAGGCAGCATCCCCACCAGCTGGGCAAGCCGCAGAGAAGTTGCTCCATACCATCCCCAGCACCTGCTGCCGCTACCACATGGGCAGGACATAGAGGAGGGCTGCAATGTGGACAGCGTGATGTGGGAGCTGGACGGAGACCCGAGGTGGCTGTGAAGGAGCTTCATTCAGGGAAACCAGCCTTTCTTAGTGCCACTGCTCCTGGAAAAGTCTGTTTAACTATTAAGGCTTTGCATATGTATAAACACCTGTGTTATTTCTCCATCTCCTAATCACAGTAATAAACCTTTGAGCAGACCTGGTTTGTGTCTGGATTGTCTATAAGAATGACTTCATGATATGGGAACAGGTCCATAAGAAACCATCTAGAAATATATGGCTATAAAATAGCAATTAAATCATAAATGAGCAATCCAGAACCTCCCTCAAGGGATATAAGGGAATGCCAGATGCCTTTCCCTGCATCTCAGATTATCTCAAAGGATTTTGAAATAAAAATGCTAACAATAACAGTAAAGCAAGCTACCAACTGCAGAATATAAAATTGCTAATAATAACCTGAGCTCTGAAATAAGTAACATTGTTAATAAGGCAAAAACTTTGGCAGACCTAATTCCAAAAAAATCCCTTCATATTAAAAAAGGCAGATTAACCATAGAGGTTATGCGGTTTAAACAGCAGAGACAGATTTCTCTCTTAACCTGTTCCCTAGAGATACCAGTTCCTTCTGATTTCCTTTACAGCGATCATCTTCATTCACAGTCTGCATCCAGAACAGCGCCTCCAGATGATGACACTGCCCAGAAGATGGGCGGATGGGGCCATGTGGCTCCATTGCTAAATGCAAAACCAGTAGGCAAAAATGCCAGCTGCCTGAGACAGGAGGTGATCCTCTGCCTTGTGGGCATGAAGAACACACGTCACTTGGGAAAGGTCTGTCCTCAGCCTGGATCTGAGCCCAGCTCTTCCTGGACTTCTGCCATGCCAGTCCCCATGGTCTTGAGTGCACCTATATAGAGGTTAGCCTTATACATGTCTTTGGGGGAGAGTCGCACTCATAAAAATTATCTCATGTTACATGTAAGAAAGTTTATGCTAGAAAGACAGCTAAGGTTGATACATCAAATGGTCAGAAGTGAGAAAATGCCAGAATTCAGACTGTCTGGCCAGATGTCAGTCTGTCCCTGCGACGGTACAGCTGGACCAGATTTCTGGATTTGAGGCCTGGGTCTGAGATGGTCTTGTTAGATATCAGAGGTTGAAGGCAGCTTAAAAGCCAAAGGGAATTTAAAAATTACCTAAGTGTGTATTTGAATTTAAAAATACATCATTTTCATATTCTATATTATGTCTTAACAGATGAACTTACATCTAACAAAAAGCACTGAAGGCAGAGATGCAATGAATGGATACTATTCCTCTTCTGCATCCTAAAAAAGCAGTGGTTTACTTTTTACAGGACTTAATGTAACTGAAAAGTACATAACCTCTGTATTCTCTTATTTTCTACTTGTAGTTTCCTAACTTTTAGAAAGGAAACCTGAATAACTCCACCTCCTGCCACCCCACAAACGGCTATTATTTCCACTTTTCTTATGCCTATGCCTTTCTGACAAAGTTTTTAGTTACATTCAAATGGCCACTAAAGCAAGTGAACAAAGTTTTGAGTAAAAACAAGAGCTTTCCTAATCATCCGTTGAATACCTGGTAAATCCCTTGGCTAGCACAGAAGAGTCCTGGCGCCAGCTGGCCAAGAATTTGCAACTTGTGAGTGCAGGAACAAGTGACCAAAAGGGCTTATCCTTGTCCCGAAATGTCTCCTTTCTTCCTGCTCAGCCAGCCGTGTTTTTACCTCCAGGTTGTTCAGGATTGCTTTGAGGTTTGGAGCACACGGTGGTGAGAAGCACTGCCTGCTGCTCCGGGCTGGAGCTCCCGCCTGGCCAACAGTGATGCACGGAGAGCGGTGATTGCAAGGAGGTGGGGAAGCCACTCATGCCACTCAGGGAAAAAGCTGGGAAGCCTTTACAAGCCAGACATGTTTAACCTTCTGTGCTAATCAGGAGACTTGAGAAACTAGTTATCTTTTTCCACATGTGGTCATCAGCCACAGCACAGGGCAGAGAGACATGAAATAGAGTGACATTTTTTAAATGGTGATTGACATTTAAGAAGCAAAAGTAGGTCCCGTTTCCAAAGGAGACACATCTGCTCCTCATATTTCATGCATAGAAAGAAAGCACAATCATTAAAAAATGCAGCCTGTGCTACTTTTTATGTACCTGAAAGAAGCACACTCAAAATGGGGAAAAAATCATGCTTTTTAAATCTCCATTTTGTTTGTTTCCTTTCAAAATATTTTTTTTGCTTGTGAGAGCTATTGAGCTCTTTTATGTTTGCTTCTTGAAAAAAAAAAAAATTGTAATGCTCCTCAGAGTACTTTGACAGCTTGTTATCTCTGGACAATCTCTCTGCACGCCAGGCACCAGAGAGGCTGCCCAGCATGGGGCTGGTCGACCAGCTCTGAGAGCAATGGAGTGATTCCCACCATATATTACGAGAACGGAACAAGCTTGTCATGTAGAAATAATTCCTGATGCTAGAAAACTTATCTTCTCAAATCATAACCTGTAGCTCAAGAAAGTTACAGATCTTTTTCTGCTCCTGTGGTTTCACACCGGTGGTAAATAACAGGGATTCCTTCCATTAAGGATTTTTTTGAGCTGAAACAATAGTTCAAGTATGAACTGTGGAAGTTGAAATTGTTCCTTTTTTCCCTGCTATTTTACAAGATCAAGTAGCACCTTGAGATGGAAATGCGTCCTCATCTGTACCATCTCCCAGCTAATGCACAGCTCATCCTCCTAGAGCATTTTCTAATGTTCTTGCATACGCTTCTGTAAAAGTCCAAAGGCGTGAATGGTGTACGCCCAGCATGTTTTTGTGTCAGCTTGTTTCTGATAATTCAGGCTAAACTAGCTTCCAGGGTCATAGATTTTTCCTCCCTCATTCTGTGTACACCTTTCAAACTGATATTGCAATATCAGCTACCAGGTTCACCATCATGTCTTTAAACCTGCAATAATTTTGCTTGTGTGGCTGGATACTGCTGACAGAACAGGAGCTTCCCGTTACTGCAACGCAGAAGGGGTGGAAGTCCTCTTGCTGGTCTTCAACCACTGAGGGTGGCTGAGATGTCATTCTGGGCTCCCTTCAGGGGCAGTGACCTGTTTTTTGCCCTTCTGCAGGATGCTGTGCTCTAAAAGTGCCTGTTTCTTGCCATGACTGTGAAGGGAGCATCTTTCCAGCAAAGAGCAATCATTGCTCTGCCACACATGGGGAGCGCTCACCACCAAGACACCCAGACCATGGTGCCCAAGGGGAAACCTGTCTGTGCCCCCCAGCTCCACATTTGGTGCTGCCTCATCCTCCATTTTCACAGGTATCCCTCCCTGCTTATCTTCCTCCAGGCCTTTCTATCTCCCCTGGCTTTCCCCCTGACAAGGGTGAGGTCCTCCAGCCTGCAAAGCCCAAGGAGGATGCTGCAAGGGAACCGAAACCTCAACCAGACCACTCAAATTAAGTCCCAGGCAGGAGAAGCAAACCACATACCAAAGCAAACACAGCCAGGCTGGCAGCCCACCCTCTCCTGCTGTGGCTGGTCGGCTGCCTCGTGCTGCAGGAGCAGGTGAAAGATGTGGCATTTCTCCTGTCCTCCCCCAGCCAGCCCTAAGCAAGCAGAAAAAAGGATTTTTAAATCTGGATCAACAACTCTTCAAACATCAGTGCTGATTTTTTTAGTAAGTTTGCAATCAGCTCTAGTTTGTATTATTTTGTCAATATTACCATCATGATCCCAGCCTCCTTGTTCACAGGTCTTATTGCTACATGGGCAGATGGGCAGTAGCAACCAAACCTGCCCCCATCAGGATCGGGATCAGGAGGATGCCTCGTTCCGCCAAGGCTGCATCCAGTTCCCACTGGAATGAAGCAAAGCTTTTCTACTAGCT
This sequence comes from Nipponia nippon, assembly GCF_047370975.1. Taxonomy (NCBI): domain Eukaryota; kingdom Metazoa; phylum Chordata; class Aves; order Pelecaniformes; family Threskiornithidae; genus Nipponia; species Nipponia nippon. Next base: position 109,145,813 of record NW_028262336.1, read on the forward strand.
GCGAGCAAGTTAGATGGTCCCTCGGAAAACAGACTACTGTGATGTGGGTAAAGAGTAGCTGCCGTTACTACAGGTTCTCTCCTGCGAGCATTTGGCTAGGACTCGTCCACATCCCAGCCTCGTGGGATTTGACCCTGTGTCTTCACTCCCTGAGCAAGTCCCAGGTGGTTCTCAGTCCTCCATGTATGTGCTCCTCACTTCGCCTTACAAAAATGATGGAAACAACAGGAATCCAGGCATCCTCCTGAACACACATCCTCGCTGTAAGCATGGAGCCATGTTTACGTTCTTCCCCGTTTTCCCCTTGGGGGACACACCACCATCCTTGGTGGTCTGTAGGCAGTTGCCCAAGAGCTGGGCGGGGTTGGTGCAAAACCTCCTACAATTTGAGTGAATTCTCACTGCTCCTGGATGATACAGGTGCTGTGCTGGGAAAGATGACAGCTGTGAGGTCTGGGATTGTTTTTTCCCTCCCATAATCTATCTTTTCTCTGCATTCGGTAATAATTCAGTCTGAATCAAATTCTCAGCTAGTCCAGACCAGTACTGTCTCAGATGGCAGCCAGAATCAAGAAAAGCCATACCAGGCAATAATATTAGACCTTTGCAATGAAAGACAAAGGTAAACAGACAGCAATATGAAGGCACATCAGGTTTCATTATAACAGGATATTTAAACAGAGATCGGTTTTTTGCTAAACTGCCTTTCTTTCAGGCACTTCAAAGGCTCTGCCACTAGATGTAGCAAAAGCTCTCTTAAAAGTTGTCTCATATACTTTCCTGTATTCATCTTTCAACGGGGGAAATGGACTAAAACTCAACAAGATAAGGATGACCTTAAATAGAGAGCAAAAGTGTCCAGAAGAAATAGCACTGATGGCAAGCAGCATCACGTAGGGCACGAAAGGTCTCTCCATCAAAAAACAGGGATGCAGATGGGGTTGGATCATCATGCTTGAATGCTCCTTCCTTAGAAAACTCTCTGCACACCAAATTCTGCTCGGCCTTCTCCAAAGTAATTCCAAGTGTTTTATTAAACCTGTACATGGGAGTTAGCAAAGAGGAGTGCAACATCCACTAGTGTTGGTAGCTGAAATGCCAGGGCGATTGGAAAGCTCAGGGTGTATTACTGATGTAGTTCAGTTCTTCTAACTGTGCTATACTCCAGAAGCAAGTATTCTTAGACCCCCAAAATGCAAGAATCAAATATAACAAGCCACAAATAAGATAACATGGTTTGTTTCATTTACTTATAGGACTAAACTCTAAGAATCTCCACAGAAATTATCTGCATGGAAAAAAAACAAATGTCAAAAAGAATCTTTTTTTTTTTTTTCTGTAAAAAGAGGATTGTTTAGGGATTCTCAGTGTCAGAAATAAGATAACTGGAAAAATAAAGCATCATAAGTTAACAGTACAATTAAGGAGGCAGCTATGTGAGGCTTTTCAACATCTGAATCCAACATTTCACCAAGCAGTTTATGATGGAGTGGAGACAATTTAAAAAAAAAAAAAAACACCTTTGCAGTATTATCAAAGAAATATGTGAACTGAACAGAGCTTACCAGGAAATGATAAACAGATCTGGGAATTCAGCCGGTGGGAATTCAAACCAGAAGTTGTCTTTACAAGACAGATTTTGTACACGGTGGGTAGGGTTCCTCCAGTCCCATGGGGATGTGCACGTCTGAGCTGGTCACCCAAATCTGCTTTCACAAGCAGTAGAGCCCATGGGGTGTGATTCATCCCACCCTCGAGTGGAGCTGATACCCACACTGACCTACAAACCACACGCCAAAAGTGGCCATTTCTCCTCATTGGGCCATGGAAGGAGCCTGGGCTGAGCAGTTCAGCTGCAGATCACTCCAACACACAGATCTGGAGGGATCTGGGAGATGAATCCTATCTTTTCTGTCAACTTAAAGGAAAGCTGATTCAAACCAAAGAAAATAAATAAAAGCTGAAACTTTAGCTAACAGAGCTGCATTATCCAGGAATAGCCAGAGCCATGGCTATGAAGCGTGTGATTCACACCAGAGCCCTGGAGCCAGGACACCAAGTCAGGAGAAGATGGTCTTTGCTGGCCGTGTAGGGACCCACATCATTGCCTGCACATGCTGACCTGGCTCTGCCTGGGGCTTGGCCAATTCACCCTCTTCTTCTTATGCTAGGTTTTCCCAAAAGCAAACTCTATTCGGACCTTAAAGGAACTTGCTCTGGTTTATGCACTCCAGTCTGGTGAGATTTTATTTGAAAGCAAATCATCTTAATTTAAGGCATGACTCTGCAGTCCCTGCTCACCCTGCTCGCTCGGTGCTACGCAGGTTACAGTGAGGGGATGAGTGGCTTCTCAGCTGCTTGCAAAGTGGGTGGTTTTAAAGACAATCTCAGAAGACAGCACGAGGATAAAGCACCACTGCTAGCCATGCTATTTGCCCCATGGGGAGAGCGACTCACCTGAGCAGGGGAGCGACAACACATATCTCCATCCCATCATGATTTATCAACAGCTGGTAAAAAGGATGGTAAAAAAGGACTTCTGAGTAAAAGCAAATTAGACACCTAGATATAAATTTTCTCCTAAATGCAGAAATAGGGGGGTGTTGTGTTTCAGAGCACCAACAGGTCTGGATCTGCAGACTAAGGAAGAGCGGGGGCGAAAGCAATTTCTTCTCTCCTAGCACAACCAAAGTAGTGCAGGTCCCTGCAGCATAGGACATAAAAGGAGATTCAAACCCTGCTCTCAAGGTCTCCTGGCAGGCAGCTAGCCTGGACTGTGGGTCTGGCAATCAGCTACAGTAGCCAAGAAACCATCTTTGAGAAGCCTGTGTTCATACTGTGGTTTTCCCATCGTGACGTACCTTACAAGAGCAGATTAACCCAGGCTAGACATAATCATTAGGAAACAGATGGCCATGGTGCAGGAAAGCAGCTCATGTACTGATGGAGCGAGGCGTATCCGGCTCGTGGGAGCACCTTGAAGAGAACAGAGGCTTCAAGAGGGAGGTCAGGACAACTTGTGCTTAGAAAATCCTAGGGATGTGTCAGCCACGTTACACAGTCTCTCAAGGGGATCAGACGCACAAATGTATAATGAGGATGATTTTCTTTGTGTCATTTTCACCATTACTCTGATTTCTCATTGGTTTTAAGCTGATCTCCGCATGCGCAGTGTGTCGTGCTTTCTGAGTGCCACAGCATAAACTGAAAAGAAAGTTAACAAGGTGTTATAAACTATTTAACTTATTTAATTACATAGAGTAAACTTATTTAACTACGTGTAGTAGAAAGCTCATCAAACTGCAGGATCTACCATGGATTACACTGCTCATGTAACCCTGGAAATTAATCCAAAAGTTCCTTGCAGAAAGACAACCTTTCAGAGAAGACAGACGACTAGACACCTGTACCTATGTGGGAGAGGGCAGGCATTCAGCCACCGACTTTTCAGGTCTGGGTGAGGGAATGGGGGCTCAGCGGCTTGAGAAAGGCACCTGGACTGTGGTGCCAGGGGTGCAGGCTCAGGATGCACCCTGGCTCTCTGGGGAGAAATGTAGCCTTGTGATGCAGCACCACGAGCCTTCCCTGGAGGCGTCTGGATCACCCCATTGCTTATGGGGTGCCACCCCTCCTGCAGCTGGGTAAGAGCAGGGAGGATGGGTCAGGGTTTACAAGCCACCTGAAACACCGAACAGTGGATTGTAGAGAAACAGCGCTAATGTCCGGCCACGCTGCTGCCTATTTTTCCCATGCCAAATTCCTAACTAGAATTCAGGAATATTCATATTTTCCTGCTTCCTACAGGGTAAATGATGCTGTTTCTCCAACAGGCTATAAAACTCATGACTTTGATGGAAATCAATAACTGTGTAAATACAAAAGGAAAAACTGCCTTTACGTGTGTCTAAAAAAACCCAGCAGAGCTCATAGAAGCACACATGGAATGCAAAGTCTGATTTTTTTCAGGGCTTTGTTTCCATCCTAATGACACATCACAATTCCTACCACAAATGCTATAGGAGATCTTCAAAATCTGTTAACCTATGCAAGAAAATAGAAATAAAATGGCTTTGTGCATTACTAAAATGATGCCAGCATCTATGTCCGTTCGACCCTCATTAAGCAAGGACTCCTCGCAGTAGTGTGGAATAGCATATGGATATTGCTAATAATATGCTTCAGAGCTGGTTGTTTATATGAATTGCAAATGGCTGGCATAAAAGGTTTTAACCACTCAGGGGCAATTTTTACTTAAGTAACTGTCAGTGTCTCTGCTTCATCTTTCCTCCTACAACCAGTGAGTGTGTGTTCAGGTTAGTGAGGCTGCACTGGATGTTGCTGTGTGCAGATTTATTCCTGACCCAGCTGTGTTGGAGCTATTTCATGTTAATGCTGCTTACGAGTTCATCTCTGCCACACGTGAAATATCGAGCAGCTTTCAGGCACTCGCTTCAGCAGAAGAACATGCATGAACTTATCACTTAGTTATTGCCCTCATTAAGGTTAATAGCCCATAAAGGTTCTCCACCTTCCATTCTCCGCATTAATCAACAGTGATACTTGGCCTATAAAAAATTGGGAGGGAGAAGAGAGGAAGTCAAAAAGTAAAATGGCCTCTGGGAGAATAAAAAAACACTGGTACCATCCCCGGAGTCCAACAGTGATGCACAACACATAAAAGTGGTGAAAACACTGAAGACTCGGATTTAACAATGTTGTGCTTGGTTAATTGCCTTGCATGTGTCCCAAATCTGTCTCCGCCTCCTCTCTGTGGCTCCCTCCAAGCTATTTTCTTTTTGTCCCCTCTTTCTTCTGTGGTTCCCCCCATATACCCCAGTGCTCTTCAACTTGCTCCACTTTGCTGTATTTTCTCCAGCCTATCTGCCCCTACTCACTTTCCCCCCATAGCCTCTCTCTGCCACACCATGGACTGTGCCCAGGCTGTCCCGACAGCTCACAGCTCAGACAAATCAGGATCGGAGCCACCACTTCATACGTCTTGTTAGACTGGCAAACAGAGACTCTCGTCCTGGCCAATGACCCACATTTTGCGCACAGGCTGTGACCAACAGGCCATGCAAGGTTGGCATGGATGGAGTGAAGCCAGGCTGCAAAGCAGATTTTCAAAATGTTGGCAATCATGCAAGTTTGGTAACAAATATTTTTGCAAACATACAAGTCATAATCCTTAGTGTTTATGCAAATATTTGCACCTTCTTGGACTAGCAGGGGGTAATGTGCTCATTCAGAAGAACATTATGTCCTCATGAAGTATTTCCCCTTCACTACCGCCCCTTTCCACTGTAAGCTTATGACAACTGGCGTGACGTGTGACCTCCTCGAGATGAGGGGTGGGCACAGGCACGTCTGGCAGGTGGCCATGGCACAGCTTCCTCACCAGGCACTGCAGCCTCTGGGCATAAGTTCCCTCCTCACTGCTGAGGCTTTGCACTGCTGCACACATGGCAGCCTGGACAAAACCACCAGGTTGTGGGCCAGCATCATAACGAATAACTCCCAGACCAGCGCAGCAGCAACAGTGGTTGTGGAAGGACCAGAAACATCTAAAACCTCTGTTGCTGCTGGGGAGTGAGTACAGGTCTGTGGTTATGTGATACTGCGTAATGGGGTGAGGTGGGAAGATACTGGCATTGATCCTGCCCAAACTAGTCGAGGTGCCAGGAGCAGAAGCGCTGCATTAGCACCGTGCTCTGATATTTCCTGCCTGAAGGAAAACATGATCAGAAGCAAGATATTTGCTTGGTCCCAGTTCTCCCAAGCTATTTCCTCAGACCAACAGTCAGAGCCCACAGGAACATTATTCTTCAGGACACCCAATCTGTTCTGGTTGCTACCAACAATTTGTATCCTGAAGGCTTTTAAGCACTACCTATGATATCATTCATTAATATAACCCTGTTCCAGCAGTCCCTCTGCATCCAAGGCACTGCCATTAATCTAGAAAACTACTACTGGAAAATATCAGCACAATCAACCCAAGAGAAAAATGTCCACTCAGCTGGTACACAGAGGATAATGAAGTTTCTCCCCAAGGTCAGCCCATCACAGTAACGTTAGAAGAGCTACATTTTGTTCAGATGAATGTCACATTAACAGCTTGATGGAAGCCCACAGAACATAGATAACTTCTTTTAAATAAAGTAGAGATGAGTAATCCTTAATGTAAAAATGCAGAAAGTAAAGAAAAAGGTCTCTCTTTTTTTTTTTTTAATTTAAAGACAGATATTCTCTACCAGACTCTCCAGATTCATGGGGAATTTTTGAGGATGGAAGGACAGAAAAGCATCCTTGATTCACGTGTAGGATATACAGCTGCTATGCATCCTGCTTCGTTCTTTCACATACCTATTTACTTCTCCTTTAAACCAAAAGACCTAAATGCAAATACAGGCAGTTCATTCTATAATGCTAAGTAATGATGGCAAACCAGGGCCTAGAGACACGTTGCACAATCAATCTGAAAAGTTAGTTACGACAAACCCACTGAGGCCATCCAGTCTTTCCGCTCCAGATGGAGGGTTTCGTCCCCTGCAACAATGATCTAATATTGCATTTGTCACTATTGACTTTCTGTGCCGAGTCAGTTCTGCAGGGACATGCTTTTAAGCTTAGGGATGAAATTTTATCAGTCAGGAAACCATACAGTGGAATACTTCATCCATAACATCTTTATTTTTCTTAAGAATAAAAAGAAATGTGCTCACTGCCCCACAGAAAGCATGTTTATCAGCAGTGCCTTGTCCTGCTGCCGATGGGAAGCAGCACACAGAGCGTGAGGGCTGGCCATTGCCTGCCAACGAAAGAGCATGGGGAAGACAGGGGAAATGGCAATCGCACCATGCTGTTACGCGCTCAGCCTGGGCTGCTCTGTTCAACCAGGGCATTGGTCTCCTCCATCTTACTCCTGTTAAGCTACATCATTAACTTCATGAAAGGAGAAGGGGTTGGACTCAGGACAGGGGATTATTTTAGGATCTTACGCTCAAAACTGTACCCTCAAAATTCCTGTGAAGTTGCCAACTCACCTGCAAACATCTGAATTGCTTCACCTGACTGCACGTGCCCGGATGCTGGCCCTGGGCTGCCTCGGCATGTCCAATGGAGACCAACAGACATCACCAACAGAGTCTCTTCCCTCTTCTCTTGGGACAAAACCAATCCCTCCTGGAAGTGCATGTTCTTCTTCACTGGCTTTAGAAATTTGTTGCCATGACTAGCTTAGACTTAGGCAATGAACTTAGATTTCAAGTTGGGTGAGGTGACTGCCCATGTAAATGTGTGTTCTTCCCAGGTGATTTTTTGTTCCTAGCAGCACGCTTCTCTATGGTCTTGCTGTCCTGCCTTGGTGCCCTCAGGAGCAGGTCAGGCTGAGCAACTTAATGCCCACCATATGCCCAAGCCCTGTAAGAAGCTGTACCCTGCTGTGCTTGCTCCCGTGGGTGCTAGGCTCTCCATAAAATGTGACTGCTGGAGATTTCTCCAGTGGTGTAAATCAGGATTGGGAATTCCACCAAATTTGAACCAAGATGATCATGCACTTTGCCAGATTCATCTCCCTTACCTTTGAGAGAGTTTCACCAGTCTCCCTATGTGCAGAGAAATGAAGAGAAATTGTGATTTTTTTCAGTAGTATGATTATTTTTTTCCCGAGACAGACATCTGAAGGTGATTGGGCAAGTTGTCTATTTCTCCCCACTGACTATGAAGGAAGCCTAAAGCTACACTGAGGATACCTGCATTTAGCAGTGCATAAAGCATAAAATGTAGGCATATGTAACATGTGTGTTGCACTGAAGAAATTCACAACAATTTTCTTTAGCTAATACTTCTTGATAAAAATACATGAAAGCTGGAGTTTTGTCAAATCTAACTTTAAATTCTAGACTTTGGGCTGATTTTACTTTAAAATGCATTTCTTAGTACATTCATGGAAAAATAATGTCACAGCAAGTGATCAGTAGCATCTGTGACTAATTGCAAACAATCACAACATGAAATTATATTTTCAAGTCTTTAATTAGTTGGAGAATGAGTCCCTTGATTATTTCTCATATGCTACTGTACTGCCTGACCTACCAGACAGAAGCCACTGTTTTCTTTCAAGGTCATTGTAACATTTATTCCTCTACTGATCCCACATACTGCAAAGCAAGCTATCTGATTTTGAGGCTATTACAAGTTAAAACTGGCTTAAGAAAACTCTCTCCCCTGCCCAAGGAAGGTGGAAAATTGTATACGATACAATAACACATCCTTACATGCATTGCAGATTTGGCCGCAGAGCTTTTATTGGACTGTTACCTTTTGCTTCTTGCTGCGAATCTTGAACCTACCTTCTATGAGCAAGGCATTAGTCACAATTACTGAACAGTACAGACAGTATAATAGTAGCATACCGTAGCTGGGAAATATTTTATTGTGCATCTTGTCCCAGCTAGTAATTCACCTAAAGCAGTGGCTGCAGATACAGAAATGCTTAAGAAGCAAAGTGAACCTGTGGCTTCAGCTTGAGGTAGGGGCTGGGCTGCTGATGGCTGTGTCCGCCTGCCTTCTCCAGTTTATACCAGTGCTGGAGAGTTAGCCTGGGGGTCATCCTGCAACACACCAGATCTTTGGACCTGTACTGAACATGACTGAGAAAAAGTGGGCAAGGTTGAATTATTTCAACGTCTATCTTAAGAGCAACGGACGTGTCATCATGTCTGGCAGGTAGTGTTACCATAGCCCTGGTCATCTCGGGAAGTTTCCCTGGTGATGGCCAGCAGCTGCAGAGAGCACATCTGCACCAGGGAAAGTCCCCCAGAAGGCTCAGGCCAGTCTCTGAGGGATGCAGAACAGGCTGCATCATCTCAAAACCAGCTCAGCAGCATCTTTCACTGAGATCTGTTTCCCAAACTAAGGGAGAGAGTGCTGGACATCACCGTGCTCTTTCTAAGCTGGGAGATTAGAAATGTTTCCAGTCTGCCAGGTCTTAGCAATCCCTCCATTATAACCTGGCCCCTACCCACGCAAACCTGGCATACGCTAATCCACCCACCCACCATAGTTTCCATAGGAAGGATTGGCACACAGAGGCAGGCCAGAGCTGTGGAGCACTTTTTCCCCTCTAGAAGCAGTCAGAGGATTTGAGGGGTAGGAGAGCATTCCCACAGTCCATCTGGGCCTTGGTCCTGCTGTCCAGCAGACATCTTGTCCCACAGACCCCTTGTGCATGGCTATGAACTGTGATGAACTTGGGTGACAGCAGCTGACAAGGAGAATCCATCCACATCCTAGAGAAGAATGGGTCAAGTCATGTCCTGCAGACAGGAGCCCACCAGCACTGAGCAGAGCCAGAGAACCTCCAGTGCCACACCAGAGGAAGCCTCTTTGCCTCTTGCACTGCAAAAGCAACATCAGAAAATGACGCTCAGGATATGTGCTGCCTTCTGCAAAGTGCATTAGCACCTGAGCGAAGGACAAGCACAGACACCCTGAATTCAAAGACGAAGGCCTGATAAGCCATTTCAGGAGTACATCCCTCCTCACCAGAGCAAACCATGACATGCTTGTTTGTTTGGCTGGTATTTTTCCACCCTTTTTTCATTTAAATTGTTCTGCTTTACAGGATACGTGGCCATGGTCCATTATACCATATGGCTGTTGTTAAATGTATTAGGAGGCTCATTGTGTTTGCTCATGCCTCCAGCAAGGATAAAGAGCTAAAAAAGAAATTTATTCTACTCAGCCTCTGACATGTGTGGACAGTAGATGTTTCACAGCAACAGGGTATAATCTGTTTTCAGATTATAAATCAGATGTCCATAGTCTACTATTAAAACCCCAGATGTGATTAATTTACTACTATTAGATGCTATTAGTACACATAGTAAGACATTTTCATTATTAAGCACTATTACTAGATAAGGGCTTGTATTAATTATCTGCATTATCATTGTAGTCTGTGCAGGCTTTCCTGGTGTATTAGACTTTTCAGCTCTTCCCTGCACAGCAGAACCCAAAAAGCTGGGTTTCCCTTGGATCTCTGTTCTCTGTCACCTACAGTCTGACAACCCCGGCTCTCCCTCAGGGCATCTATCACTCATACCATTACAACATCCTCAGTCCCCCCCACCGTGCATCCCCACGGTGTCCAAGCTTCTCCTCGTGCCCCAAGCCCCAAATCACACTGCTGTTGGCACTTTTTCCTGTGCCTCCCTCCCTTCCCCTCCCTTCTCCTGGGCTGCTCGGATGTGCTGGGGTGGCTCTGGCTGGCCACTGCCCAGCACAGGGGAGTGTACCAGTGTGCACATCATGATAGCTTTTGAATCTGTTAGTTAGTTACAGCTCAGTTTGATTGCAGGTCAAGTCACCCAGGTTTCCTCAGATGTGATACCTGAAGATCCCAGGGAGATGAAATTTGAAGGCGACAGACATGGTGTAGAACATCTGGACGCCTTGCAGATAAGCTGTGTGGCGCACACTTTGCTTGGCCTGCACAGGCGGCCTGCTCAAGCATCAGATGTGGCAAGTCTTGAAATGCTGGACTTCCATGCAAAGGTTAATAGCACATGAAGAAGAACTGAGAGGTGCAGGCTACTCCTGACACTACCCTAAGCCTGAAGAACACATCGCATTCAGGGCAAGTTTAACACCACTTCATTGATCAGTGCAAAGCCCTTGTGCAGGAGCCCCCACATGGGAACCCAGGGACGTCTGGTCTTCTGCAGCCACAAAGTCCACCACCTCCTTCATTGTTCAGGGCTCAGCAGACTTAACAGCACTGTGAAAGAGCATCAAATCTGCTCCTGCTATATCATCTCAGTCTTAACTAACAGAATAATTATCTGCTTATATTTCAAAGCTAAAGGAAAATAGCTGAAATGAGGCTTTGTGCAACTGAGCGCTACATCCATATTTGCATTAAGATATGCAAAACGCTACGGACATAGCACTGAAAAGGAAAGAAAACACCACATCCAAGCAGTGGCCCTAGGCCCAAAGCAGTGCATAAACCCTCTACAAAAGTCAGGAGCCATTGGCAATATTCGCAGGGAGTCAGATTCAAAACCCAAAGATTTCAGGAGTTTGATGCTTTTTTTATTTTTTAAAATCAGTCATTTCCTTAGAGATTTTTCAGGAGAAGTCAGTAACCTGCCTTAGGCAGTACACAGTGTCTCATCTTTCAGAAGCAGCCTGGGGCCAGTGCCCCATAGCTCTGCGTTTCGCACTGTCCGGGGCCCCGGGGACATGCGGGTATGTAATAGCACTGAAACACAGCTGCTTTTGGTACCCCAGCAAGGGGGTCCAGAGTGGCTAAGCCACGTCCGCCCATTTTGCAACCACCTTCTCTGATGAGCCACATCCAGTGCAGCACCTGGTTTAGCTTTGTGTTTATTTTATGGTTGCTCTTTCCTGGCAATTACTCCCCCTTTCCATGCATCTCCGCAGAAAACTCTCTGCTCCTGCTGGGACATTCCCCAGGCGTCCTGGGGGAAACCAGAATGCTTCTAATAAGCTTGATACATAATCTCCTATCAGATTTACACTGGAAGGAAAAGGAGTGGATCAGCAAACATTTCAAACTGAGAGACGAGATGGAGATTCTGATCCGGAGGCAAACCTGGAGCATGCATCACCACTGAAGGCTGGAAGGTCTCAGGGGTATCTAGCTCCAGAGAGCAAACATTTTCATCACAAAATCAGCTCATTGCCTTTTTTTAATCCATCAATGCTCTTTAATTTCCCAGGTGACCTTGGGCAAGATGGTGCATTAGCATTACTGTTAAAATGGAAATGATACCGTTCCTCCTTTGCTGCCCATTTTACCCCGTGAGCCCCGTCGGTACAGTGAGACGCCACAGCACCTGCCACAGGGAAAATCCTCACCTCAAATTGCTTCTTTAAGCATTCTTGGAGCACAGTTATCACAGAATAAGTATTTACCATCTAAACCCACAAGTAGTGCATTTTCTGTGTATTAGTGTCACTGCAAGGCAGTGATTTATTACCTCGGCGAGGAGATGCTTTCTCTGGGGGGAAAGCTCATTTAACCCTCATCCAAGCCCTGCCAGACACCTCTGGTGGGGATGGAGAGGAGAGTGGTGGTCTGCAGCATCCCGACACCTGGGTTTCATACAGTGCCTGGTCGTGTTCTCCCGCAGCACGGGGAGAGCAAGCCTAGGACATCCTGAGAGCTCAGCCTCTCAGCACGTGATCTGAATCTAAGCCAAATACAGAGGAGCTTTGAAACGCTGCCTAGTTTTAAAAGGATCATTTTAATAGAAGGGTTTCACCACACTTGTGCGTGGCATGTGTTGGTTAACGGTTGGACTTGATGATCTTAAACGTCTTTTCCAACCTAAACGATTCTATGATTCTATGACACCCTGGCATATCTTCAGCACATGGCACATTCATCCTGCTGCTGAGGGACCACTGTTTGTGTCAATGGGTCTGATGGCACTTGATCTGAGGAAAATCTAGTAATCTATTTCCCATCACGCTTTCCTTTGTGAGTTCAGTTTTTGGAGAATGTAAAGGCCAAGGCAAGAGTGTCCTCACTCTCCCAGTAAAGTCTTCCTGATGAGGCAGTAGACACACCTGAGTTTATTATTTTCCATAAAATTTTCATGTATATTTTAAATTTTGTTGCTTTTCCTTTGCAGGGCCGTTGTTCCTGTGGCTACATGGTGCCTTCTCTTCTGAGAGGGAGCGAGAGGAGCAGGCTGGGTTTGGATACAAACGGGAGGTATGAATTGTGAAAGTCTCCCCAGGTGCCAGATTCCCCTGCTCAAACTCTCATTTTCCTCTTTGCACATCTAGGAGCAGAACATTACTTTTGGGGGTGCAGGGTTGGGGGGACACCAGTATGTCATTTATTTTCCTGGAAAACATAGGAAGGAACCACATTTTATAATGTCAGGAGCATGAAAATGTTCTCAGCCTTCCCTTGAAAGGAGCTAGGACAAGAAGTGAATCGGACACCTCCTGAGAAATGCTCTTCCTGTGTTTTATCAAATTTAATTACTCATTCTTATAAGCCAGTAGTGAAATAATGACTTTTTTTTTTTTTTTTTCACCAGGCAGATTCTAAAGATACCGAAAGACAAGCCTGAAAATATCTGCAACCTAGAATAAGAAATAGGGACAATTGGCAGCCCTGACTATAGCTAGCTGGCAACCCATCCAAGATGTTTGCCTTCTAATAATAGAAAGCTGAAAGAGGCATATGGAGAAACTGAGCTCAAAGACTTTTATTTCCTATGTATAAATACACTGAAGTCACAGATGTCTCTGCAGCCTCAATCTGCCAAGACCAAACGCAAGGAACAGACCCAAAAGGAAAGACACCAAATAATGTGGAATAGCAAGCTCTCCACAGTGAAGGGTTTGTTCCCTTTCCGACAGATGGGTGTTTAAAAAGCTCCACCAACCAATCTGAAATAAATGGATTGGTGTATAAAAAAGCCAGGTTTTCTTTACATCGTCTTTTTCCATTAAACCAGGGTGTTGGTGCCTGTACTACTAAGGGAAGCTGGGTGTTGCCAGGAGCACATGTCTGATCACCTCCCAGCGTCCTGAGAACACTGTCAGCTCTACCAGAAACCTCTCTAAGAGGTTTGAAGCATTGTGAAAACAACTGTTGGGTAGGTAAAATCTGTTTTTACATGTGCCTGGTGACACTCAGATCAGATCCTTGCCCTGTTAACAGAAACTTTGAGTTCTAAAGGATGAAAATGTAATTTTCTTGCATATCCCATAAACAGAAATAGTTAAAATTCATGGCATTTACAGTTTCCAGCACTGCAAGCAGCACTTTTACACACCAGACCAGCTGGTAACCTGTAAGTCTTACGAGATAATGCCTGTGATTGATACTCATAAAATCTGCAAGGGGAGCCTGTAAGTCCTAGGAGAGCAATAGACTGTCTACAGCTTTTACAAGTTCTGCTGTAGCAGGAGGCTGAGATTGCAATTGCCAGGAGAGAAATATTTATGGGTCATGAACCTTCAGGCTGTGCCAGGAGAGCCTTCAGCTATTGTCAGGAACATATATAAACTCTGCTTTTATGTTACTCAGTCGTCCACCCATGGGCAAATTGAATTCATGCCAGTGCTGCCAATATCTGCTGAACGGGTTGTAATTTTTTTTGTGTCATTTCTTTATGATGCATCGGGCAGAGTATGACAGATTTATTATTAAAGTCGTATGGGAGGCAGAAAGGTTTTGCTCAATTTTTCTACGGAAATCAAAGCCTTGTACAATCTGGAAAGCTCCATGAACAAGTGGGAAAATGAAGGGACCAGGATAGTGAAAGGTGGTCAGACTAAGTAAGGAAGTATCTTTTACCAAACTGATTTCTTCTTTAACTCCTTTGGAATTTGTACTTGCAGGGTGAAGCAGAGGAGCTTTCTCTTTCTTCCAAGTATTTAGGATTTCATCCTTTCTGTTGCTGGGAAACAAAGAAACCACCCAATGTCCATTATTTCATTAGTCAGTGGTTCCCTGCAATAAACACAAAGCTTTGATATTCCCAATAATTTCAAGGAGACAAATTAAATTTTAAATGAGCACTTTCTAAAAGAAGACAGAAAAACAGACTTCATACATAAGGTTTTAAAAATACCTTGTTCCCTTCTGTAAATCTTTCAGTAATTTATGAAGCCTTTTGAGATAATTTGTATTACATTGCAATAAAAATGGAAGCTATTATGACAGCAGGTGTCATTTGGTGCTAAGGAACATATATAATCAGCCATGAAACACCTTCCTGCTGAAAGAAGTCAGTCCTCAATTAAAAAGCGAGGCTAATGTCATCGCTGAGTATATTTATAAGGCAGCAACCACCATCACAAGTAATGGCACAATTCAAATCAATTTCCAGAGGGCCTTGAACAGACCTCTTTCAAATTGTAAGAATATATTTATTAACAAATGAATCATGGTACAGCAGTAATGCAGCTGTGAGAAGAGCTTGGCCATTTTTTTCCAGCGCTATCTTTTTCTCTAATAAAAGATATTACCTCTTGCTCCAAAATTCTGCCTTTCCGAAACCATTCCTGGAACCTATATATACTATTTTTAATTAAGGAGCAGCAAACGTCATGTAAACCTCCCTCCAGGATTTTTGCTGGTTTTCTCAGGCACTGGAATTTGGCATCCTTTCTGCCTGCTAAAATGCTGGGATAAAAATCAAGTCTGCCTTGTCCAGAGCCCCAGCCTGATATGCATAAAACATTGTTTTCACTCCAGCAGCAACCTCTGCAGGTCTTTCCTTACCCTAGTGGCTGGGTCTTCTGCAAAGCTGTCTGTTAGCCCTGCAAAAAGATGGGCATCCTGATCCTGCTGCAGGAGGGATTGGAGCCTGAATGCCATTAAGTGCCAATGTCACAATGTCCCTGTGCTACAGCTGTTCCCACTGACAGAAAAATTAAAAAAAAAAACACCAAAAAGCAGTGCAGCCTCATAGGAAAGGTGCTATCATCAAGCAGGTACCAAGGAGACACCAGATGAAGCTACCCCCACTCGATGTGCACAGCCACTTGCATCCCTGCCGCCCCTTTGGGCCACGGGTGGGCTGTGGGCCATACGGCAGCGTTGGCACAGTGAGATGGGGAGGGAGCATGGGGCTCCTGGCATTTTTCCTTTCCCTGTCACACACGGAGCGTGCGTGCTTCTAATGAGGAGCCCCACTGCATGGTCCTTGGGGAGGCAGGTCACAGGAGAGGTGACGGAGAGACGACACTTTCCACTTGGCTTGCTGATGTGGAATCTGGGTCTCCCAAAGGAGTTAAATGTGCTTTTTTCTATGCCTTTAGGTGATCCAGCTATAGCACATGTTTTCAATTCTACCCAATTAGCCACTGGAATTAGCATTAGGAAATGTGAAATGCTAATTATTATCATGTATTTTAAAGAGGGTTTATGCCAAATAGCAGGGGCCCCCCAGTTCTTGTCCTAGGAAGTGTTTGAAGAACCATCTCCTGTTCCGGCCACTTGCCTTATCCCTCGGCGACTGGCCTTTCCCACATGCTCCCTCTCCTTGCTCGCAGCAGCTCAGGCAGGAGATGGCCCAGCCGCTCCCCTCCCTTTCTAGGAGCTGCTTTTCACGATGCCCATTACAGCTCTTTCTGAGCAGCCCCCTGCTTCCCGCGCAGGCAGGGATCGTCCCCTTGCAAGTGTCAGTGCTGGGTCTTATTCCCATTGAATCCATTTGCAAAATCCCCTACGCCTCCTCCAATGAGAACAGGGTTGCTTTCAGCATTTTAGAAAACCCTCTCTTTGTAGCCATAATTTCATGAGCAAATGTGAGTGTGGAGATGGTTTTAACCCAGCCTGTTCAGTGCCTCACCTTGATACAAAGCCTGGGCTGCCAGGTCTCAGTCTCCCCTCTGTACTGCACGAGGGAGCGTTGCTGCCTTCCCAAGGAGACCCAGCAGACTTTGCAATGCCCCCAAAAATATGCCTAACTTTCTGAGCACAAGAAGTGTGTCCACAGGCAGCTGTTGCCAGATGCAGAGCATCTGTGCCACTGACGGTGGGGCTCACCCCCCCCCCCCGACAAACCCCTGGGTTGCACCCGTCCATGGTGCAGTAGCGTGGGACGTCAGCGAGGGGGACAGCACAGCATGAACCATGGGGACAGCATCCAGACAGTCTTGCATAGCGTGAAAAACCGGCAATCCTGAAAAACACACGCATTAGCAGCCCACCCCTCTCTCCAGCCAAGGTTCTTCTAAATATATAGGTATATGTAGTGTTGTATATGTATGTAATTTTTTGTGGCAAGAAAATAAAGTGTTTTCAAATTCTACACCCTCTGCTGTGGAAATAATTTCTTTTTCCTTCTCTTTTTCACGACTGAAAGCAAGAAAATACAGCCTGCCTCATGAGCGAGAGCTGAGCAAGCCAGGTCTCCTTTGCTTCAGACCTGCCACTCACACATAATTTAAGCTGCAAGTTTCCAAACCAGGGACACAAAAATGCTGTTTCCACCCACCACATCAACCTGCTGTGCAGAAAATCACATGCAAAAAATTCACTTCAGGTCTGTTAAGTGCACGGCCAACCCCCAAGGTGCAAAACTAATCTGATTTTCCCTTATTCCAGGCTCCCCCACCAGAAAAGAAAAAGCATGAGTCTGTATCAGTAATCATGAGGGTTTGCAGAGGGAAAACCTGAAGGTGGAGCAGAAGTGAGAAGTCTCTTGCCTGTAGGCAGGGACAGGCAGCATGGTGGGTAGCAGCGAAGGAAATCCCCAGTGGGGAGCTGGGAGACATGATCCTACAGCAGAGCCAGCTTGGCATTGAAAACTAATCTGCACTGAGTGAATGCATCAGAAACAACCAGGAAAGATGGGGAAGGGCTCTGGGACTGAGGATGTGCCAAGGAGCCCTTTGCAGAGAGTCTCCGATCTGGGAGGGAGGTGGCAGGGAGCAGAGGGATGGAGATGGCAGAGGGATCTGCAGTCCTGGGAGGAGGTGCTACACCAGGATATCCTAAACCATTTACCACATGGAAGTCTGTGTACAGTGACCCCCAAAAGGCTTATTATTAGGGTAGATGCTAGATTAATATTAGCAGGAGAAACGGAAAAGCTCAGCCAGCTCCTCTGCAGTATTCCCTGAGGAGGTAAAATGCACAGTACATGTGAAATCACTAAGACATTGAATAGAAACCCAACTATTGTTACAAAGAAATCCCCATAAATATTCCTAAATTAGATCCTTGGTGTGAAGTTGAAGGGCAGGTGCTTCTCAGATAGTGCTGGTGAACACCCCCAGCTTAGCTGACAGCAACTAGTGCTGGGAGGTGTCGTGCTTCAGCTTGCTGCCAAATGTTGCAGGGCAGCTACTGACTGAATGTGGACACTGGCTTCTCCAGTGACTGGTAGAAGTAATGCAAAAAAAAGCACTTTCTAAGGTCACATCTCATAACACGCAGGTGAAAGGGCAGCACTAGAAACTGCATTAATGCAAAAGCCCATATTTATCAGTGATTTTAGTTGCCTCATCTATTTAGGTACCTCTTGGTACTTGCTGTAAAGTATATTTTCTCCAGTAACGTGACAGATAATATTGAAAAGCACAGGTACTGTCAATTCATTCTGCTCCTTTTCCCCCACCTAGGCTTTATTAGGGTTATTGCTCAACAGCATAGTGAGTAAATGTAATAAACCCATTTAACTTGACAGATAATGCATAAATTAGAAAGTGCCACCCCCTCCAAACACACACCTGACTTTTTTCCAAACTGTGGAATAATTTAGGTTGGATGGGACTTGTGGAGGTCCTCTGGTCCACCCCCTGCTCAAGCCTGGACTCAGACACTTCAGCAGTTTTCTGACTTTTCATCCTGAGAGGAGGGAGAGCTCTCTCATACTCACACTCCCAAACCCAACAAGGGTGAGATTTAAGACATGAATCAGTCCTCAGCATTTTCCCTGCTGTCTGGCTTAGGCAAAGCCAATGGTTTAGTATGGTAGTATGCCACATATATAATAGTATAGTGCTCGGGCATTCCCAGAAACTGTACAGGGAGGCAAGGGGTGGTTCATGACATGGATCATTTCCTAAGCTATCCAGAAAAGGGGCAGACATTTCCCAGTGATCTTTGGTGTACATACAAAAGCAGTTGGTGAAGGATAATAAAATGGGAAATGAAAATTGATGTAGATAAGCAGAAAGTAATGCACATGGGAAAAAAATCATGCTTCTGTGGCAGACGGAGTGATAAACTCTGAACTAGCTGTTCAGGAATGAGATCTTGGAGTGAGACAGCTTTGGGAAAACATCAGCTCAGTGCTCAGGAGAGGTCAAACAGGAGAGGTTAGAAATGGAATCGGGAAAGGCACAGCAAGGGACATCGTGCTGGCTGCCAGCGTACTATGCATGGTACAGCTCTCTTCATTTCAGAAATGAAGGGGAACTGAGAAAGATACAAAAAGAGGGGATAAGGGTGGCCAAAGGCTTCTGTGCAAAGAGCGACTGAGCAGACTAGGACCCCTCAGTCTGGAGAAGACAATGCTGAGAAAGCAGATGAGTGAGAAAGCAGATGAGTGAGCTCCTCAAAATCATGAAAGATGTGGAGACTTCAGTAGGAAATAATGTTCACTGCCCCACTGATACAGGAACTACAAAACACCTAGTAAATTTACCAGGTGGCAGATTCAAAACAGTGGGGAGGGGTTTCTTCATGCAGCTCATGATAAGCTGTGGAGCTCCTTGCTGCAAGAGACTGCAGGTGGTGAGTTTTTGCATAGCTCCAAAGAAGACCAGATAAAGCCAAAGAGACATTTTTTCAAGGAGTAATAAATACAAAGGCACCGCCTCTGGCTCAAGAAGTCAATGCAGGTCTGTTCTGTTTCTTTTATCCACTTCACCACTCAAAAGACCTTTGCTTTGGCCTGCGAATGCTATAGTTACATGTTCATCGTCATGTCTCAGAGCTGTAGGTTCCAAAAGAGAGAAGAGACGTCCAGAAATGATGGCTTGCATCTGGTTCCACACTATCAGCCCTCTGATAGATAAGACAAAGCTTCAGGCTGGCACAGAGCTGATGGGTGAAAATTAACCCATTTCAGGTTCTCCAAAGACTTCTGAAGAAGCAGAGTGCTCAGAGGAGCACCCGAGACCATGTTGCTCTGGCTATTTTCAGTCTGTGCTAGGTGCACTCAAGCAAGATTTATCATATCCTTGAACCACAACCTCAGCTGTGCTGGTTAAACCAGCTCTGTGAAGTGACCTGGCTGAACAAAACATTTGTAAAGGCAGAATTTCTTTCTGTCACAAGATACAATCAGTTTTCTTAAAATGGATCATTTAATGGGTCTTTCCAAGGCACAGAGTCACAAAATAAGCCAACCAGCTCAGTCTGGAGGGAGGAAGCCTCTGGGGAAGGATGAAATTCCTCCATGTGCAGGAACCTCATTAACTGCCCTGCTGCCCAGGGACATGTGATGGGGAACGGCCCCTGGTATTCTCCCCCTTTACTCTTTTTTGGTCTGCACTGATTTATTTCCCACACTGCTGACTAGATCCTCCATGCCCAAGAACATGTCTGCCTGTTTTGTTACTCAAAGCCTGAGCCAGAGAAAAAGAAAAATTTTTTTATTGAACTGCCTGCTATGGCTTTGACTGAGAAATGTAACACCCCGAGATGAGTTATTGGCCCAGTTGTCACCCATGAAATGTGTGCTATTGGTGACAGACTGAGAGTGTATTTGAGTGTGCATAGCACATTTGCACAGCTTTTGCAATGCCCAGAGCCTGATGTTTGCAGGTACTCCATCCTCCTATCCATGTGTGGTACAGGCTACCCCTGACTGCCAGCTTCCTGCAGACTGCAAAACACCAGAAACTCTCAGTTTGACATAGTTTAAATATACATCTCTATGGTTTCATTTTTTTTTTAATAATGTAATTTATTGGTTTGAGAGCACTGGTGCCGTGAATACGAAGAAAACCTTCAAGACAGTCCACACAGTTCATGGCGTAGCTGCAGTAACACCGTGCCAATCACTCCAGCTCTGAGCACGGAAGGCTGCGGTGGCACTATTAGATTTCAAATAAAGATCACTCATGGGGGAACTGGGTAATTTCTCTGCATGGAGCTGTCTATTTCAGACATCTGAAAGAGAAAATGGAACTGAGTATCGTTCATTATGTTTAACTAATCTGATTTTTAAAAGAAGAAATTTGGTTTCAAATGGCCCATGGCTTTAAAGCTCTCCCCTCTGGAGGTCTGGGTATTTCAGCTGCCTGAGGCTGGGAGGGAAGGGTGTGTCACTTGCTTTCCAGTCCTCAATTTCCATTTCATTTCTAAAGCATAAAATGCAATTAAAAATGTCTCCATGTGAAGACAGGTCCATAGCTCTGAACATCCCTGTGTCAGGCTGCATATGACAGGTATCACAAGAATTTCTCTTCATTTGCTGCCCACCAAAAGAAAGGCTGTGCACAGAAAGCGAGGCTCACAGTCTGCTTCCCTTCTGTACTCCTCCCTGTACCAGCGGACGGACTACTGAGCATCACTGAAACAGCGCCAGATAGAGCTCTATGAGCTGTGGTTTAACATCTTTAATCCCTGGGCACTCAGCCCTGAATTACAGCTTCATCACTGCTGTGCAATGAGGGTAAGAAGACAGGTCATGCCTCTCTATTTGGCATGCTACCTTTCAATTAGTACACCACTGACAATTAGCTCAGGATTGCCAAGAGCCACTCATCACCTTCCCACTGTGGACATATCAGGCTGTGCAAGCTCATGGCACCTCAAGGAAAAGCCCAGCTTCTCCAGGCTGCTTCCACATTGCCTTCAAAACACCATCAGCCATCAGGCTGCAAGCGGTGGCTGCAGTTTTGCCCCATTGCGAGGATATTCAGGCAGGTTCAAGGCTTCTGTAAGCTGCAGCAGTATGCACCTGGGCACGGAAACTCCCCAGACACAGACGGGCTTAGGGGTCCCCCTGAACTGCGTCCACAGGCCAAGCTGCAACTGTTCTTTGTACAGGCAGTCAGAAAATGCAGTAAAAGGATCCTTGCAGAATCAGGATCCAGCAAGTTGGGAAAGGGGGTTACAGTCCTCATAACTGCAGAGCTCCAGCTCCCTTGCTTGGGCCTTTCCTTCAGTGACCTTTCAACGCAGAGTGGACATCCTATCTTGCTTCAGGTACCTGATATCTGCTACAGGACGAGCTGAGCTGCACCTTCGAAGCTCTGCTTCTCTGTTGGGACCTGGGAATGACCAGTTCACATGTCAGCTTTTACCTGGTGGACATCTACCTGGTGCAAATCCACCCTCTTCCCCCCAGCCTGGGCCTCTTCTGATTGCTCCCCTGCTTAAAAGTCAGAGACCCAATACACCGTTGCCTGTAGGCAGGAGTAGAGAGGCACATCTCTCCTGAACATCTCCTAGCACCTGCTGCATCTTACCTGCGCTATCTGCTGCTGCCTTATTCTGATTTATCTGTATGAGTCAGGACTTGTGGAACTCACAAAACCTTCAAAGGGAAAGAAAATACTCCCCAGACCAGGCTGATCTACTCACCAGCTAAAATCCATCTTCTCCCCCACCACAACTATAGGAG
Source organism: Nipponia nippon (assembly GCF_047370975.1). Lineage (NCBI taxonomy): Eukaryota > Metazoa > Chordata > Aves > Pelecaniformes > Threskiornithidae > Nipponia > Nipponia nippon. Next base: position 109,167,904 of record NW_028262336.1, read on the forward strand.
CTAGGTCCAGCACAGATGAGTACAGGCCATCTTGCCTCACTCCAGCAAGCTCTGTAAAAGTCCTCCACTGAGCTGAGCTGATGCCTTATCCTGGGAAGGCTGGATTTCCCCCTAAGAATCCAGTTCCTGGCCTAACATTAAGTGTTTGGGATTTCTCTGAAAGGCTTTGGTTGACTATATATACTGCATTTGTAATGGCCTGCCATGAGAATTGTGTCAGATATCAGATACATCTCAAATATGTAGCTATGTAATGTATTTTGCAAAGATGTAATTAATTGCACCTTCCAGGGCAGGGAAATTAAGCGGTTGTTTTAAACTTTAATTTATATTAAAGCAAGTAAAGTTAATTGCCTGTCCATAACAAATGGAAAAGAAATATGTACTTTGGAAGATGGCCACAGGTCTCCAATCGATATAAATTTAATGTGCTTCTATGTACCTTGGAGTAAAATTGCATTTCAGTACTTTATTCAGTATTCTAGGAATTCCTTGACAACACACTGCTAGGAAATCAGGTCACTCACAAATGCCCACTGAAGGTGTGGGAAGGCCAAGTTCAATGGAATCAAAAGGATACACATCACCATCCCATGGCAAAGGGATGACTTCTTTCTTGGGTTTATAAAAAATAAGGTAATATGGAAAATAAACATCATGTGTTTATTTACACATTTGTTTATCAAGAAATAATTAGTATTATAACCCTTATAACCCAGCTATGTGCAGAAAAAAATATACACTATTTTTTAATTCTCTACCATTCCTCACGGCACTGAGACTTTTTGCAGGAATAAGAAAAAAACCAACTCGGTTGAGTTTGAACTGGAAGATCAGGCCAAATGCAAGTGTTTTACAAATCTTTTGGGGGATGTGGTAGTGAATCTCCTGTCACCTTCACTTTTAGTCACAGAAAACTGTTACCTCTGATTTTGGGTGATTGCAGGAGAAGAGCCAATTGTTCAAGAGCTGAACTTGTCAAAACCTTTTTTGGCTTGGAATTCTCATGAGTTTTGGCTTCTGACAAGATTTTTACTACCCCTTGGGTTTAGCTGAACTGAAAATATTCTTAGAAAAGGAGATCGCCTGATATCTCTGCGATCGTGGGCTCGGCTGAAGCCAGAACATTCAGAGGGAGGCTGAACTGAATTAAGAGAGCAGAGGCTTTTGATTTGGATCAAAATGTATTTAACTCCATTATTTGTCACTTTTGAGAAAAAAACAGAATTGTATTATACTACAACTTTGCTATTTGGGAAGCTATACACGCTCAGGCAGTATAAGACTGCACCATAAAACTTGTGTGACAGTGGCACGGAATACACGGCAGCCAACGGGGAGGTGACCTGGGCTTGCCCCAGTGTTTTCGGTGAACTTGGCTTCTCTGCACCATTTGGACGCTCAAGCTGTGAAAGTCTGCTTGGCACTACTTACTAAATTCTGCCCTTAAATAAGAGCACACAAAACAGAGCAGCCAAAGGCCAGGAAATATTCTGGGACTTGAAGCCTGCTCTCCATTCCTGGGGAACTGTTTTCCCTGCACTCTGTTTCGGTGCCTCCTTTATGGAATATAAATCTTGTTTCTTCAACCAGCTAGTGAGTAGGCCCCAGATATATGAATCCCATCTAATGGGATATGGCACATCCATGCAGGTGTCCATCTCCTCTCACCACCGGGATGAGGTGTGTACACAGCCTGGCACAGCTCATATAAGAATTAAGTCCACTGAAGATCATGATAATATCTAATTGAGTCATGGAGACAGACGAATGTGCTCAACATCAAGCTGTTTGCACAAAAGGATCAGTTTTCATGAAGTGATTTCATAAAAGTGAGTTTGATTATAACAGAGGGAAGAAGTTGTTCCTGATTCTGAATTATGTTTCCCTAGTTCAGCCTTTTGAGATTGCACGGGTGAAACCAGAAGGGGAAAGACTATCCAGCTGAAACCAAATATCTCCCTTACCCGATGAACAATCTGTGATTATAGCACTGGTGTCCATAATTAATTAGAATGCATCGAGCTAGTCCATTTCAATATTTCTAATTTTATCATTTGGTGATTAATCTACTTCTGGTGACTTGGTGCTTACCGTAAAAAGAAACTACTGTCTGCTCTCAAGCCTCATTAGACAGAGAAGGACCTGAAAAACAGATGAGAAGAGGTGCATTGTACATGTATTTTTTAGTAGTTGAGAACATTGCAAGGAAGAGCAGGTGTGCAACACAGGTAAATCTTCTTGGTCACCTGAGATGGCCAAGTTTATATTCATTTATTTGAATATGTCTGTAAATCACTGGCACTCAATCTCAGGAAGGTTTTTGCATATCATGAATTGTTACTTAGGTTCTGTTTTGCACTGTACCTATCACAGGGTCCTAGCTCCATTTACGGGTTTCTGAAGAAGAAATGTTATGCCAGTAGAAATAATGGTAATTATTATTATTGGCAGAACAAAGGGATGGCACTGAAAGTATGAAAAGCAGTGTAGCAAAAACCTGTTCATCCACCACAATAGTCTCTCAGAGACGAGATTGTCCCTAGAAAATTGTTTCATCATCCCTTCAGAAAAAGTGTGTATAAGTCCATTCACTTTATTTGGCACTATCCCCACTACAGTACGGTGAACCTGATTATTTGTCCTGCACAGTTGTCCTTGGGATTTCATCTGAACAGAATTTGGGTGGGGAGATGTGTGCCTCCACACATATGAGTGACAGTGTTCTCGATCTTCTTGACTCATTCCTCATCGTTCCCTGATGAGCTGTGATGTGTGGCACCCCTGACAACGCCTCCTTCACATCTCACCGAGCCACAGGAATGGAAGCAGGACTTACTGGAAGTCTGGAGAACTAAGGTACTCTGAAGTTGTCACAGCAGATCGCAAACCTTACACTTCCTTTGCCTCTCCCTGTGCCTGTGCCAGCAATTTCTGCTATCTCAAAGCATAAAAGATTTGTTTAAAATCATTGCTTACTCCAGTAGCTCTTCTATGTACAGCACACCACCTAACTGATCCAGTATCTAAAGGTTCAGATGCAAAAGCAGTAGCACTTTTGGCTAACATAAACCTCTTCTGTAATGCCCAAGGTTTTCTCACTTCTTAAAATGGCTGCAGAACAGATTTTCTTAGCAGTTTTTAAACAACCTGTTTTCTTTGTGTTTGCTCCCCATAAAAGCAGTTTTCTTCCAAATTTTCATAAGTTTCTCATGGGCTTGCCAAAGATCAGTGTTGTAGTTGCTGAGTGCACAGATAGTATCAGTACTTGATAAACAGGGCTGGCTTATTACCCATTCAACGTAGCCTGGAGAAGATGGGAAAGATGTGGTGTAGCCAAGACTGGGTGATACCCGCTCCACCCCACTTGGCCATCCCAGCTCAGCCGTGCCAGACTGACACATCCCTGACAGACATGTGGAGCTCAGCCCCAGCACTGGGGTTTGGGCACAGGAAGCAAACCTCTTCGATGACTGGCCTGTAACTGGAATTCAGGCACAGAAGGGTTTTGAGCTCACATTGTTCAATGGTAAACTCAGGGACTTCACCTAGAGAGAGAGGTAAAGGGCAGGCTTTGACCGACTGATTTTCTTCCTGCCAGGAACAATCCTCCATAGGCAGTTTTCATGTAGCCATCCTGTTTTGGAGACAGAAAGAAGTCATCAGGAGGATTTCCAAGCTGACCTAAGTTCCAGAGGGCGATCTTCAACCTGTTTAATTTTCAAGTGTAGATGAAGCCCAAAATGTCCTGCTGTAATCTCACTTCCATGAACCATGGCCATGTAAAACCTTGAGAAGCAAAGCCTCTCATTTTCAGTTTGACAGTTCTTTTGTTACAATATATTCTAAATATACCTTTGAACTGGCAGGTTTACCAAGACTGTAACCTTTTTCTAATTCTTCTTCTTTTAGGTCTTGGATTCCTTTTCTATAGAAGCTATTAACTTTGCACTGAGAAATACAATGAAGAATGCTTCAATGACAGCAAGATGCAGCACTAGGTGCAACGCTATATTCTGAGTAAACGATACCATTCAAAGGGCAGAGCAGAGCATGAATAGCATTGATTTCCAGAACAGCTATTTCAGTACTTAGCAAAGTTTGATCAGACTGCTCTCTTTCACTGGCTGAGTTGTTAAAAGGCTGTGTCCCACCCTGGCAGGCAGCAATAAGGCCTGGGCTATATGTAACTTCATCACCTCCTGCATGGGTGCCAGCATTACATTATGCCTGGGCTCGCCACCGCAGCCTTGTGGAAAACACAACAGCATCTCACACTACCACTGTGGGCTAAGGTAGGAGCTTCCAAACTGCACTTTGCTCTCTACAAGGGCTCACGAAGCAAGCTTTTATCATCAAAGCACCCTGTGACCTACTCCAAGGGTATCTGAAATCACCTGGGGTCCAAGGATGAAGGCCTGACAGGTGGCTGAGACCCTCCGAGGGTGAAGCTGTGCAGGAAGAGACTCTTTGAGCCAGCCCAAGCCAATGGGATCCTCTTTCAAAACTTCAAAAACAAGACCAGCAGCATCACTTCCAAAGAACGGTTTATCTAATGGCTTTCATCTACCTCAAGATAAGGTAAAGTACAGCTTGAAAGTGCTGCCTTCTTTGCTTTAACTGTAAGTGGAGTCTAGAGGACCAGCTCAGCTGCAAAACACTACAAGTTTGAACAGGCGAATCCGTCTCCAAGCAGCTAGTTGCGCTATGCCCACCTGTACAAATAGCCGTACTAAAACCAAAAGGTTTGCAGCCATTACCCATGAATTTATATCAGTTTTAGAGTAAGTTATATGAAACTGAAGTAACCACATTTTATGGATGATTTGAAAGGAGAAAAGGACCTATTGTTTGTTCAATTCTACTACTGCAGTAAATATATTTTTATGGATTTTGAAACATTTTCTATTTAATGTCTTACTTCACTAAAACACAATGTTTTAAACATATTTCTGGTTTTGAAAGTTTTATGAAAACAACTTTCAGACATTTTACAAGCACAAGAGTGTGAATAAGCTGTTGTCTCATTAAAATGTCCTTCATCCACCTGAATAACTCAATATTGGCAGTATTTCAGAGCACAAATCTTGGCAGAGAAATAGCCTGGCTATATATCCAAAACCAGCACTGAGCACAGTTTCTGTGGCATGCTAACCTTGCATACCTTGAAAGTGTATGAGTATTTTAAGAAGGTTAAAATGTTGCTGCCAATTTGTCAATTATTTCATTTCGCCAATTACCGCTACATCAACATAACTTTAAATGTCACAGGTGTCCTGAAGCTGCTGCCAAACTAGAAAAGGGAGAGAGATGGATCTACAGAGCCACTGAGGGAATGAGAGTCTAGAGACTTGTTTACTTCAGTTTTAGTCTATTTACTGAACATTGAACTGGAGATCTTAATTGCTGCCGAGGAAAGAAATAGAAATTGTTGCATTTTTAAAGTTCCAAATTCTTCATGCAGTGCTGTGGAAAGGTGACACCGTGTGCAGGAGCAGGGCCAGCAGAGAGGACTGTGATGGGACTGATCTCTGCAAAGATAAATTGGTTGTAAAACCATGTGTTCCGGATCCTCTTGCTGCTCCTGACCAGATCTGCAGCAACAGTTCTCCTTCTTCGTGGCCCACCTCATCTACCCACAGCACGCTCTGTGGGAGATACAAGGCCCTCCGCAGGTGCACAGGCATGTCTTTACAGTCACAGCAGTTACCGAAGCAGCTCTGCTCACCAGGGTCTGGTTCATGCTGCCCACCGTTTCCAATCCTTTGTCCCTTCTTCCCTGCCCTGCTGCTGGTGCTCTCAGATGTGCACAAAGCCATCACTGCAGCACAGATCCCTGCCTAGAGAAAACCCTTCCCTTATACATCACCCCCTCTGCTAATGTTTCACATAAGCTTTTCTGCCCTGTTCATTCCCCAGCACTTTCCTTGCATCACCCCCGTCCGCTCGGCTCCTCCCTGCCTCTGTGATAACTGGGCACTCAGTGAAAGCAGCAGAAGGCCAGTAGAGTTAATGTTGTCTTGTCAACTCTTGAATCATCTACTTCCAATCCCCGCTGGTTCTTTCAAGGAGAAACAAAAAAAAAGACCCAAAACATAGAAGCATGAAAATGCCTTTGCAAAGGTTGAATGCTGATGTTTAGTTTCTTGACATGATGAATTTACCGAGAAAACTGCATTTCAAGCGTACAAGAATCTAAAGACATTGCAAGTAACTGGGCAGACAGCGAGACATTGTGGCCATAACCATTATCTTTCTCGGGTAATATCCTTGTCAAAGGCAACAGGACTTCTCTACACATGTGGGATGCAGACCCAGCCACTGAGCAGGCAAATTCCAACTCATTTCATCAGCCATAAAATAAATCCTGAGTCCATCAGTACTTGTATAGAAATGAGAGCTGTTTTATGACCGATGCAGAAGACGAAAGCCCTTCAAATGCCCACTTCAAAGTCTGCAGTTCTTTCTTACACTTCTGCCTCTTTCAATCCCTTTAGCTTTTTGCTATAAGCGCAGTTTTAGCAACAACAGGAACAAGGAAATAACACCAGCAAATTGGCTCAGCACCATGTGTGAATTCTTATTTACAAGCTACAGACAGCAGTATTTTTATCCCTGGCTCAGCTCTAGCTGCAGCAAGTGAGTCGGAAACCAGCCCCACACCGCAAGGCTGACAGCGAGCTGCTCCTCGCTCCTTAGTCTGGCTAGGTCCCACACCACTGACGTGGTCGGGTATTGCCATCAATGTGTCACTGTCTCAGCGGAGGATCAGGGACTCACTGTACACCAGTACGACCTATTGCTGCCCATGGGTCTCCCCAGCCCTCTTCTTTTCTGATTTCTAGCCTGATTTTCTCACCTCCTCCAAAAAGGGCTATTCTTATTGCTGTTCCCGTCACTTTTTCCACTCCACAGGGCAGCAAAACGTTCAATGGTGCCTGGAAGGAGCGCAGAAACTAGTCAAGACTGAGCATGAGCCTGTGCCCAGGAGTCGAGGCACCCAAATAGGCAGGAGTCAGAGGTCCTGGTTCCCATTTCCCAGGCTATTTAAACATGGTGGTGTACCAAGACGAGAGGCAGAAGCAGAAGGACTCATCTTTCCCCCATCTTACTCACCTTACTCACATGCCTCCAGTTCTTATTTGTCTCTTTATTGCATTTATACACTGCTGGTTATGAATATCACCACACGAAACTCAGTTGTTTGTTTTTTTTTTTTAATCTGGCTGACTTTTCTCATCTTTTCCCACATTTTCAATGGAACTTGGGAGGCAGGAGATCCCACAAAATCCGTCATCCTTTTTCACAGATTTTCAGCAAGGTATCCAGTGAGGCAATGTCAGGTTTTAAATATGTGCATTTGGCAAGGTTTTCACTGGGTTAATTTGAAATACATACAGATAATAAGATGTGGTGGTTTGACCCTGGCTGGACGCCAAGTGCCCACCAAAGCCACTCTATCGCTCCCCTCCTCAGCTGGGCAGGGGAGAGAAAATATAATGAAAAGCTCGTGGGTCAAGATAAGGACAGGGAGAGATCATTCAGCAATTACTGTCACGGGCAAAACAGACTTAACTTAGGAAAAATTAATTTATTACCAATCAAATCAGAGTAGGATAATGAGAAATAAAACCCAAATCTTAAAAACACTTCCCCCCCGCCCCTCCCTTCATGATTTGTTTTTTTTCAGGATATTATATGAATCACATGAAGTTCTCTCCAGAATGTTGGGGGGGGTCCTATTTTTTACGTCCTCTTCAGTCTCCATCACTTGTCCTTGCTGTCATCCCAAAACACTTAGAGCTGTTGTAATATCTCTTCCCAATGCACTGAAATACAATTTCCCTGTTGCTATTGCAAGACGCCAAGGACCAGATGAAATGATTGATTTTTTTGCTTGAATCTGGGAAGGTGAGTCCCAGGAGCATAACAACAAAGTATAAATAACATCCACTCTGGTGCACCTGACAAATACAAGCCATAAAAAAAAAAAAAGGCTATAACATGCTCCAACAAAGTTAAGATCTTTCATATAAAAGACTAAAAGCCTCAAAAATGACAATGTGCATGCACCAAAAAAAAAGCAAAAATAAAACACACCAAAAAAAGAGAAGAAATTAAGAGTATAATTTTTCTTAGGTTTCTGCAGGAACAGAGAGTCTAGTATGTAACACAGCTGAGGTGTGACCTCACATAGGGCACATAGCTCACAAAGACCATAAACAAAAAAAAAAATTGATAGTGCTTGCTAGTTTGACCTGGAGAAAAACTCCTTCCTGATCCTAAATCTACTGACTGGATCTAGGGCAGACAGTTATAAAGACTGGTTTTATGTGAAATATTTGAGGCTGTGTCTATCTAGATTTCAGCCCTGCCACACAACAGGATGTTTTGGGATCAGGATTTTATTTGTAATGTAAATCAGGTGTGTGGTTCTATCTTACCCTAGGAAAGCTGCTCTCTACTCACTTAAAGCAGCCAAACTTAGCAGTGTGACTAAGCTGAGACTCCCAAATATCTTTCATTTTCGTGTGAAAGGCATTATTAGCGTGCAGCAGTCCTAGGGCTAGTCTGTTAAAAATGGTACAGCCCCTGCCCTGTGATGTGCCCATATGAGGCACAAGAGCCATGTAGACCTGGCAGAGAAGGAAACAGCAGAGAGAATCAAACCATCACTAGAACTGGCCACAGCCCACCCTCTGTATAACCAGCACTGACATTTTTTAAAATGTCACAGCAGGAAAGATTTTATTGGGGAATCTGAATGCAAGCAGTGAGGGAACTTTGCCACTATTTAGCTGGAGCTCCTCCATACACATAGGAAGACATCCAGCAAGTAATCTTCCATAGGTAACTTTACAACTTCTTTTACACCCTCTCTTAAGCCAGGGGAGAAAACGTGAAGTTACTTGCTGGAAGATTTTACAAGCGGTTTATCCAAGCTGTCAGATATTCATGGAACAAAACCAAGAGCTGATGGAGAAAACTCCAGTTTGGCAAGAGCAAGAGATTTTGCAGAAATGTATTTATTTCAAGAAACCTGCAAGAGGTCCAAGTAAGGGTGGATGTTTTAATATAAGCCAGAGAGCGAGAGACCTCATCTGACCTGCAAACTCCGAATGCTCCTTGTTCATCCTGAGTGTTAAAACTGAAATGGCCTGTAGATGCCATGTCAGAGAGAACTCAACGGCAGCCCAGAATAACCAGTAATCGACGTGGCTGATACGAAGCCTGAGTGCCAGCCCTGCTTGTGCCTGAATCAGGGACGCAGTGACACCTATACGCATCGCATCCCAACAGAGCGCTCATGTCATTATGCATCTCATCGCTCTTGGTGAATGTATTTCGAAAAGTTTGCAGTTTCATTTTGACACAAAATGGAACCAGATTTTGGAACTGCAAGGTTTCTTCATGAGACGGAGTTCTTATTTTCCAGCCCAGCTGAGCCTTAAGCCTTAGTTTTCAACACCTAATGCAGATAATTTGAAATAGGAACACTGAAAGGCCTGGATGCATTCTAAACATGAATATTACAAATCAATAAGCATAAAACATATTTTTAACTTACTCCTTTTTCATAAATCCAAACTTCACAGCAATTAAAGGAGAAATCTTCCTACAAGTTCGAAAGCAAACCACTTTCAAATCCCCCTTCACCTGTATAAATTACACTGAATGCCGTAGAAAGCATACCCTTTAGAAACAACATATGATTAAACAGCCTGCTTCACCTGTAAATAAACATGGAATTTGGTGTGTTAGATATGTTATTTGATTTACACCTACTAGTCAAGGTCAAGTCCTGTGACTATTTATTTACCAGAGAGACTACAGCTTTTTTCTTTTGAAATAAATGCCAAATGATGAATTGCTTGTGACTCCAGTGATATGGAAACTGAACTGCTGCCCATACGTGTAAGCCTTTTGCTGGGGAGCCATCTGCAAGTCAAACACAAAACTCTAACATTATTATTCCAATCCAACATGAAATACTGCAAAATACAAACTCAACCCCCTGTTTCACTCTTACTAATGTGCACACAACATAAGGCTCAAATAAAAATGTTCAGCTGTGAATATTTATGTTTTATTCTTAGCCTCCTTGTGTTTAGAGGTTTAGTACACCTCTGGTTGCCTCTCATTTCCTAAATAAACAACACAGAAAGCCATTTTCTTTGTGGCAATTACATCCTAACATCTGCAAGACAGAAGGAACATGACAAAGACACACAAAATATAAGAAGAGATTTCCTGGTGTTTGCTGCATTTCAACAGCGTGTTTAAAAAAACAAAAAAGTTTTACTACTTGCAGAATTCACTTTCAAGATGTAAGGGATGAATCAAACAGACCAAGGTCTTTGTGTAGACCTCCCCACATCTGCGTCGGCAGGCTTTAAATTTGCCATCATTTGGCTAAATTTCTCACGAATTTTCAATTTGAAGCTAGAAACGTTAAACCAAAAATGTATCCAAAATACACACTGGAAGGGAAAATGTTTGTGGGGCGCTGACTCATTCTCATTTCAAGAGTGTAAGTGGGACAACTTGGTACCAACCCTCTCCAGTGGCCTATCAATTTCCAGTTAACATAACCTGGAGAGACATGTGGAATGCTACCTGTTGGAAGCAAAAGCTCTTCAGGGGAACTACAAATGCCACCCTTGCCGCCCAAAAAAATTGGACATTGTGTCCCCGGGAGGTGGAGATCCCTTGTGATCTTGTATTGAATTGGACGTGATGTCCCCGGGAGGTGGAGATCCCTTGTGATCTTGTATTGAATTGGACGTGATGTCCCCGGGAGGTGGAGATCCCTTGCAATCTTGTACATTGGTGGGATCCTCCCCCTCACAGTGAACCCCTGTACCACGAATATAATGTTTGTTCTCCCCGGGTTGCTGTATTCAAATTCCTAACAAATGGGGTGGCCATGCACACCATAACGGCTCTCATTATGAATATGTTTGGTCCCTTAAGCATTTTTTGTCCAATTCAGATAGCATAATTGATGCATGACAAATAAATCCCCTACGCCATGAGGATACCTCCCTAATGAGTTGTTCACAGACAGTTGTAAATCGCTAACATGGGAACCCATAGAAACATGGTATATCCCAGAACCGTGAACCTTTATTCAGGCTATGTGCACTTGTTGGGGCTTTCCAATAACAGGGTTTAAACCTGGAAATCCCATGTGTAATGGAACCATTACCAATTCAGAAACCACGATAAAATGTGGAGTCACGCTTACCCACGAGACAAAGTGAAATTTTGTGGGGGAAAGGGGAGTCGCAATAACTGAACCCTATGACCCATCAACATGCTCCGCTGCTAAACATCCAGCCCCTCAGGGCACCTTCTGGGCATGTTCAGAGGGGAAAATGTACTCACACCTGCATGTACCTGAAATGGTGGGTTTATGCTGTACCATCAGTATCCCACCAACATGCCCCTCCAGAACATTTGACTTTAACGACCCTGAATACAACTGGGGGAAATGGGACATTCAGACACCTCAGGCTGCACCCGAGTGGGTAAGAGGGGTCCTGGCACCCTATTACTGTACCTGGGGAATGAAAGCGGCCCTTGTGTTTGAGGCCTATTTCACTCCAGGTGTACTCCTACAAAAATACCAGGTTGTATTAGGAAATTTGACCTGGCAAATACATATTTTGAGTAATTGGACTGTGCATTCTTTTGGAGAACTAAATTTGCAGGTTCAGCAGGTGTCAAAGATGGCCTTACAGAAATGTCTAGCTCTGGATATGCTATCAAAGAACAAGGTGTATGTGGAGTGCTGAACCATATGGCTGGAGGATGCTATGTTACCATACACAATGCCACAACCACGATCGAGGAAGCACATCAGAGGATGTGGGAAATCACAGACAAGATGGGAGACCTGTTCCAGTCAATGTTACCAAATGAATGGAGGGTGGATTGGAACCTTGCCTCGTGGATCTCAAATCTGCTTAAAAACTTTGGAATTGTGGGATGGTGGGATTGGATAGTGGAAGCTCTAGTGATGCTTTTGTTAATGTCAAAAGAAGGGCATCGAGGTACTAGAGCATGTCCATAGAAGGGCAACGAAGCTGGTGAAGGGTCTGGAGCACAGTCTTATGAGGAGCGGCTGGGGGAGCTGGGGTTGTTTAGTCTGGAGAAGAGGAGGCTGAGGGGAGACCTTATCGCTCTCTACAACTGCCTGAAAGGAGGCTGTAGCCAGGTGGGGGTCGGTCTCTTCTCCCAAGTAACAAGTGATAGGACGAGAGGAAATGGCCTCAAGCTGTGGCAGGGGAGGTTTAGGTTGGATATTAGGAAAAACTTCTTCACCGAAAGGGTAGTCAGGCACTGGACCAGGCTGCCCAGGGGAGTGGTTGAGTCTCCATCCTTGGAGGTATTTAAAAGATGGGTAGATGTGGTGCTTGAGGACCTGGTTTAGTGGTGGACTTGGCAGTGATAGGTTAATGATTGGACTTAATGATCCTAAGGGTCTTTTCCAACCTTAACGATTCTATGATTCTATGATTCTATAATTGGCCCAGCTATCGGCTTTGCACAATAAGGTGCCTGATCAGCCACTTACTCTCTTCTCTCTCTTCTTCGATATGGTATGTTCAGATCACTACTGTTGAAGAGGACCTTGGAGTGTTTGAGCCATGGGCTGGTGTAAGGGATGAGCCCCAGATGCCTGTACTGTGAGGCCAGACGCCCTGAAAGAAGGTTCCAGGAGTCGAGAGAGAGTTAAGTCATGAGGAGGGGCCTAGTGCCGCTTCTCTTGATTGGTCACTTTTCTTGATTTGATGGGTGTCTCAACCAGCCCTGGAACTGGGACGAAAGAAGGTTCCAGACGTCCAGGAACTGGGGCCAATAAATAGGGGCACATGCAAGTGTATGTGGGCTCTCTACACCAAGTACGCCCGTTGGCAGGTCCAGGATTGGTGATCTCTCTCTATCTCTCACCCTCTCTCTCTCCTCCTAAAGTCATCAAGTAACGCAAGGCCTACTTTGATTTCCCATAAAGCCGCATAGCTTAGGTAGATATAATTGTTAGAGGGCTAACGTTTACAGAATATTTGTTCTATAGAAATCTCCCGTTAAAGTTGATGTTTATGTATGGACCTTGTGTGTTATTTCACATTAATCCACACCAAGGGAATTTGTGAATCTGAGTTACTCCCCCCTCTCCACAGGTGGGACGTGACACAAGAACCAGTAGCTTACTGGTGTGTGGTAACTGCTCTCTCATGCCTCCATCTGTCGACCAACACCCCCAGGTCCTTTTCCACCAGGCAGCTCTCCAGCCACTCCTCCCCCAGCCTGTAGCATTGCATGGGGTTGTTGTGACCCAAGTGCAGGACCTGGCACTTAGCCTTGTTGAATCTCATACAGTTGGCCTCGGCCCATCGATCCAGCCTGTCCAGATCCCTCTGTAGGGCCTTCCTACCCTCCACCAGATCAACACTCCCACCCAACTTGATGTAGTCTGCAAACTTCCTGAGGGTACACTTGATCCCCTCGTCCAGATTGTTGATAAAGATATTAAACAGGACTGGCCCAGTACTGAGCCCTGGGGAACACCACTTGTGACTGTCCGCCAGCTCCATTCACCACAACTCTCTGGGCCCAGCCATCCAGCCAGTTTTTTACCCAGCAAAGAGCATGCACGTCCAAGCCATGAGCAGCCAGTTTCTCCAGGAGAATGCTGTGGGAAATGGTGTCAAAGGCCTTACTAAAGTCCAGGTAGACAACATCCACAGCCTTTCCCTCATCCACTAAGTGGGGTCACCTTGTCATAGAAGAAGATCAGGTTGGTCAAGCAGGACCTGCCTTTCATAAACCCATGCTGACTGGGCCCAATCACCTGGTTGTCCCGTATGTGCTGTGTGATGGCACCCAGGATGATCTGCTCCATAACCTTCCGTGGCACCGAGGTCAGGCTGACAGGCCTGTAGTTCCCCGGATCCTCCTTCCGACCCTTCTTGTAGATGGGTGTCACATTTGCTAACCTCCAGTCCACTGGGACCTCCCTGGTTAGCCAGGACTGCTGATAGATGATGGAAAGTGGCTTGGTGAGCACCTCCACCAGCTCCCTCAGTACCCTTGGGTGGATCCCATCCGGCCCACAGACCTGTGTGTGTCTAAGTGGCATAGCAGGTCACCAAACATTTCCCCTTGGATCATGGGGGCTTCATTCTTCTTCCCATCCCTGGCTTCCAGCCCAGTGGGCTGGGTACCCGGAGAACAACTGGTCTTACTATTAAAGACTGAGGCAACAGTTGCGCCACATGCTTTACTCTCATTTATTCTCTGAAGATATAGGAAAAAGCTTTCTGAACCTCTCCATTAGAAAAAAACACAACCTGGCAAATCCAACATATCAAATATATCCCATGATATTGTGTAGTGCAAGTGCTTATGTTATTAATGGAAACTAAAGAGAAACCATGCCTCTCACTTGCCTTTCAGACAGTAAAGTTAATGTTCATTATTATGTCTATGAGCATAACTTGGAAAATTGCATAAGCCCAGCTGGAAAAGGTGCATAGTAATGAAATAAACTAGTGCAAATGTGATCTGAACAGTAAAAATTGATTATAAAAGCAATAGGTGCTTGCCATTACTAAAAGATTACAGTACTGTTAAAACTAATGGTTGCAACAGCTCTACAGTCACCGATAGCTAATTCATAAGGCACCATCATAAAACACTATGCACTAAAGAACATGTTGCAAAATAACATCGATTAGAAAACTCAATGTACTCTAAAATGCCGAGACTGAATGCAGAGATGAATCAAGAGAGGACGGGCTGTGTTTTAGCAGCTATGTTCTTCCTTTCCGCTTCCGATTTAAACGCTGTCTTGTAGGACGCGAGTGTCTAGACACTGCCAGTTAATGTGTATCTGATACAATTAAAGGAAGTGGTAGCGACACGCACAATTTCCCCCGTGTGTCTGACCATGAATCTTTGGTGACAGTGACCAAGGTACGCTAATTATGATTGCAGGGAAAGAAATGAGAGGAGACACCAGGACTACCCACCCTTCCATCAGAAGTGTTACATCTATGCTTTATCACTACCAAGCACTTCTATGAACCTGTCTATCTTTGTGACCCTACTGGACTCATAAAATCTATAAGAGGATTTTCTGAAGGGAAAGCCAAAGCTGTCAGTGTGATCCTAGGAGGGTTTTTTTCCATCGCCGTTTGGCACAATGGCTGTGAACTCTTTTCTTGACTGATCTCTCTAGACTGACTCACAGTAGCATGCGCCACACAGATCTGGGGAGTTATTTGCCCAAGGCACTGGCAAGGTCCCCATCACCAAATGGGATTACCCAAATGGTTCACAGATTAACATATTTTAACAATTTTAACATATTTAACCTCATGCTACCGCCATGATTTCACAGTGTATTATACAGAGGAGGAATTACAGGACAAAGAGGTTAATGCCCAGATCCTAGAAGAAGGACACTAACAATAAATTGCCATTAGGTGCCATTGTAATGCCTGACTTTTACCTTCCTGGTAGTATCTGGAGGTCTGTGTGTCTGGTCACTTGGATGCCTCATACTGGGATGCACACTAGGCAGCAGGGAGCTGTACAGAGGCAGTGAATAGTAACTTATTTCAAATCCTGCCCTCTTTCTACGGCAGCAGAGAGGCATCTCTGGGCCTCCCTGAATACACACTGGAGAGACATAGCAAGAGATCTCTGTAATAGTAAGCTGGGTAGATGAGTAGCCTTTCAGGGAGCTGTAGAGAGCAGTGCTTTGCCAGATCCACTGACCTGGTTACAAAGCAGGAGGTGGTGTAGGCATGTAATCTTGTGTGTCATTTGAAGGTGACGTTGTCATAGCTTAGGAGGAGAAGAGATCTTTAAGGAGTTAAAACAACCTGTCCCTTGACCATGCAGCTAAACTCAGGCCTTTATATATGTACTTGATATTACTTTTTAAAAATTAACCTGAAGACTTTATCACTGCAAGCAGAAACAGATTTTAGGGCAAAAAGAACTGTTAGATGCTCCAGTATGCATTCCCTTGTTTATTCCAGGCTCTGTTTTTTCCATGATTACCCCTGCAATTGGCCCAAAAGTTTAGTTTTGTTTAAAGGAAATATTAGGACCTGGACAAACTGCCGGGGACATAAGAACAGCCATACATGGACAGAGCAGTGGTCCATCCCATCCTGCATCCCGTCTTCACTCTCCGTCGGGGCCACTAGCAGGTGTCTGGGGAAGAGCATGACAACAGGGCAAGCATCCATCAGCACCTGCCCTGATTATGCTCCCAGCCTCCTGCAAGTTGTGGCTCTGGGACCTCCTGAACCAGGCAAAGCATAAACTTACACAAGTGATACAGATCAACGTCAGGTAACCATCCAGGATTAAATATGCCCTTTATATTTCTTACTGTAAAGCATTTTCTTCAGAAAAACTATGTGACTTTTTTGCAACCTCTGAAAATTTTTATCCTTCTTTTTTTTTCTTTTAAGAAACATCGATGTATAAACTGGGTGCAGCCCTCAAGTACCAATCCTACTAATGCTACGTACAGAGTTCAATTCCCTTTCGACTCAGCAGCTTTTTATTTATGCATCTCATGGCCATTTTTGCTCTAGTGCCAAACTAGGATTTCATATTCAACCACATGCTCACTGGGATTCTTAAGGTTTTATCAGCATCACTGTTTTCCTGATGTATAGCATCTGTTTGATTACACTTAAATACAACTTTGTGCAACAAGGTCAACTTGTCCAGCACTTGAGACTGCTCCATAGATCTGCCCCCTTATCTCTATGGGCCTTTCTACAGCCTTTGTGTGAGTGGCAAGTTTTATTCTGGCTTCGAGTTCAGTACTAAAAATATTGAGTAGTAATGGTTCTTGTACAGAGCCTTGAAGACTCTCATGAGACACACTTTAATCTGGTGATGATTTCCTATGACAAGCTTCTAGACTTATACAAATTCAAGACAATTTAAGGTGTTTCTAGGAATATTGCTCTAAAAATACATCTTATACTCTAATTATGTCTTGCTTTCAATGAGCAATCCAGCAATGTGTGCTGGAGAGTCTGGCTTTAAATATGGCTGTCACAAAACCAAAATGGACCAGAGTGTGATATGTATGGAAATAAAGTGAGCAGGAGTGTGAACGGGGTGGGAGTAAAAGCTTTTACACAGGCAGTGAGTGCCAATCAACAGACAACAGAAGTCTGTGCCAGCATGAGGCAGACGCTCCCAGCCCACCGCCCACCACAGGCGCCGCAATCCAGGGACTAGAAAAGTGAGTCAAAAGCAGTCGGGGCTGTGGAGACAGGGAGTACAAACCTGAGACTATCAGGAATAGGGAAAGAGGGAAATGAGGATGGTGAGGACATTGATTTGGGGTTCTGGTCTGTGGGAGTGGTGCGAGAGAAGAAGATGGAGCTTCAGATCCAAGTGTGCAAAGGATGGGTGATGAAGGAAGCACAGCTTTGAGGGCGTGGCACAGGAGGGGTGGGACCCCTTTATATTCAAAGCCAAAAGCTTTTTTTCATAAATAGTTACAAATCTTTCCCCCTCCCTTGTTTTGGGGTAAATATGATTCTTTTCAGCCTCCACCAATTAACTGGTTACTAATCTATTGAACATGTACATACTTGATAAAGTGTAGGGCTACCCTTGCAATCAAAATGTCGAGTAGCAGGTAATATAAATGCCTCCCAAAATCTAAAGAAACTGCATCTGCTCTGTTCCTTTCATTTGCAACATTTATAATCTCAGTAAAAATGAAACCAGGTTTGCTTGATGAGATATAGCATGAAATACTGGAACCCCCCTTTGCCCTGGCTTGCCAGCCAAATAAATCACAGGCCACTTCATACAGCCCCTATCTGAATATATAAACATGACAGGACAGCTTTGGAAACATCTACTAAATCTCATTAAACACTTCCACTGATAGCAAAATAATGTGTTAAATATTTTCTAGCTGCCACACTGCACGCAGAATCAGAGTGCCCCTCTCCTGCTTTTTGTAATGCTGCACTTTGCTTCCATAAAAAGACAAATCCTATAACAGTTTTGTTTTAAAATACCAGCTCACCCTGCAAGTTGTATATTTTCAAAACTCAGCTTTTCTCACTCTAGTTTCTGGGACACATCATTCTTTCTTTAACCTCAGACTGCTCTCCTGACAAGGTGAAAACTCATTAACCACCTCTGCATAATTTAAACACACAGCTTTGTTATATGCTGGCACCAGCCCACAGGGACAGCTGGGTTCTTGTAGCGATAGGTTGCTCTTGTGGCAGGTATGTCCTCAATAGCTTTCTCTGGGACAGAGGATAATTACCTACCCAGTAAAAGAATCACAGTACCAAAAAAACACACAAATGCTGTACGAACTTGTACAAGAAGAGACCACCTCCCCCAGGACTTTCGCAGAGAGGGGAAAAAACTACCTGTTCTTGAGGCTCCTTTTTCATGTTATCCAAACAGTCCCCAAGGGACTGACTCGTCTCCCTGTCTCTCCCAGCACCTGCTGGTACAAGCAAGAGTGGCACACACAAATCTTCCAGCTCTCACGTCACTCTCATTTTTTCCCTCAGCAGTCATTTCAGAGGTAGGAGGCTTTTCAGAAGTGCCTGTTCTTAATAAAGAAATCGAGAACATTTTCAATGCTCAGTATCTCTAATAATTTATATCGCTGTCCCCTGTTATAGGCAAAGAAACACTAACATCGCTGCAAGGACATCAGGTAAGCGGCAGCTGGGTCCACGTGGCAGGGGAACAGCCCCACCACTGTGGAGCCAACTTCCTCAGTACCATGGCTACATCAAGCTCATCCACTTACCTGATCCCTAGTTAGATTTGCTTCATCTGGGCTCCTTGTGGTTACCTTCCTCTGCCAACCTCCCAAACATTGCCCAAGGCCTCATGTCACCCGGGAGAAAGGCTCCTTTGGCAAGGATCACTGATTCAAATTCAGTTTGCAGGAAAGGTTTTTAGACCTGCTCATTGCTCCAGTGACCAGGTGGATCCAGCACTGCAGACTTCTGAAGTCACCAGAGACCCACCAGTCTCCAAGAGCTTGTGGTAGCAATATCTGACAGCAAAATCAGGGCTGCATCATTTAATTTACGGTAGTGTTACAGAAGGAGTGGAAGAAGCTTAGCATTGGAGCCACTGGGTGAATGCATTAGCAAATGAAAGCCATTTGAATCCTTATGTCAGACTTCCCCATGTGTATTTATTTCTAGGCTGAATGCTAAGCAGGAACTGTCTATTTGCCAGGTTCAGTTTGGATGATGCCAAAATCTTTTGAGCACAACCCAAGGAAGTCAAAGTGGAAGATATTCATTTCACTAAAGAAAAAATACTCTGGAAAGCTCTCTAGAGTGCAATAAAGGCCCACGTACAGACAACCCTGAGCTGTGGTTTGGCATGCACATCGACAGAGAGCCTCCAGCATTTGGCCAGTTCCACAATCAGCCACTTACCACAATGTCTCGGGTGGCACCCAAAGCTGCTTGCCATCTACTCTGATGAAGATACAGTGACAGTGCAGGGGTAACGGCAAGAAAGCAAGGAGAGAAACAAGAATCAACAGTCTAGCATTTAAAGAGCTAAAGTCACCAAAATTTTCTCTATGTAATTAAAATTATGGCATGGGGTGATTTTGAAAGGATCAAGCTATCTTTTTCATATTGCTCATCTTCCTCCTCCTTCCATCCTCCTTTATATCCATTCTCATCACTCTCCACCATGGAACAACAGGGGCTTTGCCTGTCCTTGCCCTTGCACCAGAACCCTTCCTTCTCTTTTTTTTTTTAACTGAACCTTCAGATCAGGAGCTGACCATCTGCTTATGGGCTGTCCAAATCTAGGCAAGGATTGCAACCCTTCCTAGGAACCTCATTTCTCACCACGTTTCACTATCTGTAAGGCTCTGGGTGGGGAAAAAAGCCACGGTCCTGGCCTGCACCTGTGTCGTGGTTTAACCCCAGCCAGCAACTAAGCACCACCCAGCTGCTCGCTCACTCCCCCCACCCCAGTGGGATGGGGGAGAGAATTGGAAGGGTGAAGTCAGAAAACTCATGGGTTGAGATAAGAACAGTTTAATAATTGAAGTAAAATGAAATAGAATAGTAGTAATAGTAATAGTAATAGTAATAGTAATAAAATATAATGATAATATACAAAGCAAGTGATACACTATACAATTGGCTCACCACCCGCCGACCAATGCCCAGCCCGTCCCCAAGCAGCGATCGCTGCCCCCTGGCCATCTCCCCCCACTTTATATACTGGTCATGACGGCATACGGTATGGAATAGCCCTGGGGCCAGTCTGGGTCAGCTGTCCTGGCTGTGCCCCCTCCCAGCTTCTGGTGCACCAGGCCGAGCATGGGAAGCTGAGAAGTCCTTGACCAGTGTAAGCACTGCTTAGCAACAACTGAAACATCAGTAACACTACATTATTCATCTACATTATTCTCATCCTAAATCCAAAACACAGCACTATACCAGCTACTGGGAAGAAAGATCAACGCTATCCCAGCTGAAACCAGGACAACCTGGAGCATTGCACTGGCTCCAAGGGCAGCATAGCAACGAGCCCATGGTGCGTGCCAGAAAGGAGCTACCTGGGCCTGATCTGAGCTTCCACAAAGTTAGTGGCAAAATTCCCATTGACCTGAATGGGGTTTGGATCAGTGCTCTGGTGAGACAATTTTGGAGGTAGTCGAGGTGCAAGATGCCAAGTAAATGATTGCCAGAGATTGCCATGCTGATAAGCAGAAGGGAAAGATTGTGGCAGCAAGAGCAACCAGTCAGCAGCAGTAAAGTAGAATAAATTAAATTCCTACAGGATGATGCATGGATAACTTCTTATAGTTGCCTTTCTGTAACCCCATCCTTGCAAATGTAGTTCTCCTACTCACACATAGTTTACACTGGCACCTACTTTACCTCCAAATTTGGCATAATACACTTCAGATCCATGCAGCAAGCATGTTTCATAGCATAGAAAATATGAATAAAGAGACTGTTTCTCAGGTTCCCTCCCATTTCATATTTGTCTGGATCCTTCTTCCTCCTTGGGCTAACAAAAGCTATCTCTGTAGTCACTGCAGCAATTTTTTACCACGAAAACTGATGCTTAGAGAAGTATTTAATGCTGTTTATTTGGACATAATTTAGAAACTGCCCTTTTTTAGGAAGGTGACCTAATTTCTAGGCAGAAAGTGTCAGCAAGGCCTTTGCTAATTACAGCAAATCAGTGCATGGAAACTACTGCTAGAACTACCTGGAAACTAATACTGTATTCACCAGACCTAACTGTAAGCACTTCAGGGAGGATGCTGGGAACCTACACTCCATGAAGAAGAAAAGAGACTTCCAAAGACAGATTCAGGTCTTGGACTGGGCTAAACCCTCTCTGAAGGTACCTGTCTCCCCCCACTCACTGTGGAAGCTGAATTTTGTCTAACACAGACCTGTGTTCAGAGCAGACCTGGAAGCAGAGCTCGGGAAATGGACTGGCTGCTCAGGTAACACAAGACTGAGCAGATGAAATCACTGGGATCATTTTTCCTTTTAATCATCTGGTTCTGCAGCGGTGGAAATAGTTCATTTGGGCACATGCTCATGCCAGCAGGCAGGGCAGACCTGGGGACAGCAGCTGGGGTCAACCAAGCGCCCAGGTCATCAGGCAAGTTTGTCGTGATGGGACAGGTCCAGGGTCGAGCCAGGAGGTCAACCCGCAGGTCAGGGTCAGGCCCAGTGTGGGTACCCAGGGTCAGACACTGCCCTGGGATGGCCAGGCACGGCTGTGGGGAGCTGGAGACTGGCATTGCTGCTGCATCGATGGGGCAGGGACTGACGGCCCCAGGGGACTGGAATGGGGTCCTGGGCCATGGGCAGGGTGGTGGGAGGCCCCAAGGGAGGTCATGTAGGGCCTGTAGGGCCTATTAGTGCCCTTAGGGACCTGACAGTAGCTTAGCTGTAAATATTCAGGCACTCCAGCTTTATCAGATTTCATTAAAACTAATAGGATAAACTCATACTTATTCATAATGTCTCTTGCCCTCCTTTTCTAAGAATTTAAAAGTCTGTTGCTGTAAGCAGAACCTTGAAAGCAGCTATGAGACTGGCTTACTATGAAGAGTCCAACCTGCAGTGCTGTAGGCTACTGCAATTACCTAAATCTTTACCACTGTTGCAAATTACTTCCATTTGTCAATGTCCCCATCCTGCCTACTCCATGATATTTCATTATCATTGCCTTTGTTTTTGAATATTCCACGTTGCTGCATTTGTTGCAGAAGGAATTTATTAAAGAACAACATGAAATTTAAAGAAGACTTTTGCTCACAGATAGCCTGAGTAATATTACCTCATCATCCAACAGTCTTTACTAATATATTCTTGCTCCCTTGTAATAAGCATGGAGACACTGTGTAAACAGGGTCTCTATGAGAATGAATGATGCAGCGTTTAACGTTTTCTTCCTCACACACAACAGACAGATTCTCACTTCATAAATTGTTCCATTTGTAAATTATCCACTAGGTTAATAGATTTTAGAGCCTGAAGGGACTTTTGGCATAACCTAGCCCGTATTACCTCTTGTGTAACCACTGCATGTATAAGCTGGAGAATTTTAATCAGTGATACCTGGCAAAAGAAATTATTCTCCCAAACTTATTGCAGTGGGAGATCTTTTGGGGGATCACTATGAATGAAATAAAGAGTCTTTTGCCCTTAAAATTACATTTAAAGGAAAATTTTCTAAGTATATTTTCTAAGTATATAAGTCACTTTGATAACATCTATCATCTATAGTCTAAGTATATAAGTAGTTAAAGAGAGATTACATTTATAATAAATGATAGATGTTATCAATCAAAGTGATTTTAGGCTTCACTCCACAAAGGCACTTAGGAGTGAATAGCTTTAAAGTTGCGAACTGTCTGATAGGTTTCCATGGGTCCAATCCTGGGCTTCCAACAGAGCCTGCGTGTAAGAGCTTTGCTAGCTTAACCGTCACAAAAGCTAACAGAATACATTTATAAAACAGCATCAAATGAGCTTCGGTGTGAACTAAGACTCTAGACCAGTAACAGCTGCACTGCAGCAAAATGGCTTCAAGGCAAGTCTGGAAACATTACAGGGTCCATATGTAACACCAAGCTGGTTTCAACTTGTCTTTGAGTATGGTGATCACCTGCTTAAAAAACAGCCTTGGTACATAACACTCCGACTTGAAAATCTTCAATTTTGCTATCAGTAACCACAAAATAATGCTCATTTCTTAAGCATAGAACAAGAAATGGATGGTGTCAGTGGTACACATTGAGCAAAGACTGACTTTTAAGTGGTGACTACAGCAGCTGTAGATGTTTGCTTAGCTGAAGCCACCTTCATTTACCTTCCCTTGAAGATGACAGCATTGTCACAACACCTGTGTCATGTCATAAACTCAACCGCAAAACAACATTAATTGGAATCCATGGGGAGCACCTGATACTTTCAGGAAAACACAAAATTATGTCAAAGCACATCAAAGAAAAGTAAGTTACGTGACAAGAAAATGTCAAAATAATATCAATATAGACAAATAAGAAGATGAAAGATGAAATGCAACAAACATTATTGCCAGCTTTTGGAAATAACTGCACAGTGTCCAGGTGAGTGCAAAATTAATTGGGACACTGGGAAAAGAACAAATTAGCTCATTGGCAAGTTAGGTATGAGCAAGGAACCTAACTAAAATTAGCAAGACTGAATAATATGGCTTCAAGGTGAATCTGTAAACTTTATAGAGTCTATACAACAGTAAGCTGATTTCAGGATATCTTCAGGTAGATGATTATCCAGTCTATACTTTAAAGAACATCCTTTATTTCCTTGACTTGTTCCACATCCCTGATGTTAAAGATTCATTTATCATATGAGGTCTGAATCTATCAATTAAGCCTCTGAAGAGCACCACTAAGATTCTGACTAATCGTTGCCTCAGTGCAAACTTAAGCCTGAACAAACTGTAGTACTTTAGCAGTACTAATGACAAAGCTCCCACCAAAACAGTAGTGCTATTTTTCTTTCCTCCTCTCCTAAGGTGGTAGTGAATCAGATACTTCCACTAAAATCGTGGATGAGACTTCTCATTTAAGACTTTGTCAGTTAAGGTATTTCTCTACACCTCTGTTTTTTTCTTTTTCTTGAAAAAGAACTTATATTCAAGATGGAAAACCTCTAGGAAGATTTGTTACCAGCTATGCAGATGATAAAGTGATGCCTACCTGTGGCATAGTGAGGAGCAAAAGGAATGGATTCATAGAGTGAAACAGAACTGAAGACCCAGTACCACACCAGGAGCAGCCCATTAGCAGTAGCAGTGTCCAGGGGTGCTCCTGGAGGGCATCTTTTGGTTTAGTTATGTTCAAAGGGAATCCAATCTGTGTGCTCCAACACCAATTATTGATGTGAATCAAAGCATACTAAGGGGACGATTGCTCCTAAAACACACTCCTACTCTGAACTAGAATAGCACTGGTACACTGCCTGCAGGCACCAACCTGCTCTGCTGGGTTCAGAAACCGAGTAGCAAGTTAATCCCTCTGGCAGGACTTGAAAACAGGTTTACTAGGGCTCTTTGGGATCTCCAATGTAAGTTCAATACCCTGTTACCAGAGGGAAAGATCAGGCCTTCAGATGTTTTACTATAGCAAGCTGCTGCTGTGTTCCGAGTGCCAAGGTAGTCACAGACTTCAGCACCATGTAATGGAACTGGAAAGAGAAATCAGTTCCCCTCAAGCTTCGTACAGAGACCGAAACTGTCATAAATGATCTGAGGTGAAAAACTAGAGTTTGAGATTGAAGGACATGAGCACACCCCAAAAAGCAGGAAAACTGAGAAAACCATTGCAAGGGCTCACTTGCTCACCTTACAACTCATTCTTAGCCTTCCACAGAATTTGGAGGACGGAAATCTTTGGCTGAAGGATGGAAATGCAGTGAGGGCTGGAGGTGGGAACAACCATGATATGTGAATCCCCAAAAAGAGATCAGCAATACAGAACAGAAACTTCTGTAGTAACAGTAGATCCTATTTACAGGAGACTCCATTCTCCCCTGCCCACATCTGTTTTCTGTTCTGCTGTTTTGGCATGTCAATTGCCCAAGCAATTGGTTTGGGCATCCATGGTCTAGACACAAAAAGGGTTATAAACTTTTTTGGGTTTTGTCACTTTGTTGCTTCTAAGGAAGTTTTTGTCTGGCATTGGAAAGACCAATCCATGGCCAAACTGATGGTGCACAAAGGGAAAAAGACAAATACCGAAAGTTACACAGTTACATGTGTACTGTGCTCAGCACAGGCTGGTGACTCCAAACAGACCAGTATCACACCAGTCACGTATCAGACATCTCACTCAAAATTTACTGCCAGAAATTCTCCATTCCTCTCAGTTAGTGAAGGTGCTGCTCCCGCAGTCTTCTTGCACTGAGCTATGAAGGGAACTGAACAGCAGGGATGGCCCCAGAGCCTCTGGCGGTTTATTGCTCCCTCGTTCCTGCTCCCTCCTAGAGGCTGGGCATCCCCCCTTTCCCTGCACAGCTGCTGCCTTGCACAGCGCGCCCTGAAACGGCCTCTGTCCCAGCTTTCCTACCTTGTCCCCAGTTTCCTGTACCAGGACAGATACCCTACGTGTGCTCCCCATGCAGCTCATTAATGGGGGATGAAACCAGTGAATTTATGTGGCAGGTTTCTAACTGCAGCTCTCTGAGAGACTGTGTTTTCAGGACATGTTTTCAGATACAAGAATCACTGTCCTACCCTGGCCATTGACAATCTTGGATGTACCTTAGCAACACGGCCAAAAATGAGAAGCCTCAGGCACGCAGGCAAGTTATTGTGGGGTGACAAGTTGCTGAGTGTCAGCTACCCTGCAATGGCTGTCTGCACCGATGTTATTAAACGTCTGCAAGGAAAGACTTTTGACTCTGTGATTTGCTTTTTCCACAGACTAAGAGTATGTACACAGTGACTATACATCAGCTGATAGGAGGTCATTTCTTTTCCGCTTTCATCTTGCCTGGGCCCGCAGTATTTTGCTGGTTGATTTGACAGGCCCTGTGTAGACACAGCCTGTGGATGGCTGGAAGCTTGTTTCTGTAATTTCCCCCTTCCCTCCTGTCTGAAGGACAGCCTGGCAGTGTGTGTGCTGACGTGGGTCTGGCAGTCGCCGGCTGGCAGAGGGCCTGGGGAAGCACCCACGGAGTGGGAAGGAAACGTTGGCTGTGATTTAGTGGTTGGGGAGGGGTGGAAAAGATGGGGGGTATAGAGAGAAAAATTATGCAGGTGCTTCTCAGTGCAGTGGGGACAATGAAGGTTCACAGAGGCTGGAAGATAACGGCTGATGGTGTGATTGCATTTCTGAGGACTCAATACAAGAGAAAACGCTGTCATGTCAAACAGGACCCTCAGCTCTCTCCCAGTAGAAGATACTGGGGAGGGAAAGGGAAACAAACCCTGCTTGTCCTCTTTTTTTTTTTTTTTTGAAGGCTGGTACAGTAAAATAGGAAATTTAGGAGCACGCTGAAAAGAAATTTTGGTGAAGGATCTTCTCTGAGAACAAACTGTGAATTAACTTCAAGACTAAAGTTCAAAATTCTTTTACTGCTGCACCTGTTTCTATACCAAAGGCTTTCTACAACTACTCAGTGTTTCAAATCAGCTTATTTCAAAGCTTACAGTATTACCTAGTTACAGTTCTCATATATTCAGAGCCTGTGCACCATATATATCTATTTAATGCTTTCAGTAATAAGGAAATAAATTGTTTCAGCAAGAAAATAACTACTGCAGATATTTGCTTGCATTATGAAAATGTTTAGGTCAGAGGAGAACTCCTCCAGGGGGAAGAAAATAGACACATCCAAATAAAAACAGACATAAACAGAAACATGCATTACATCTGTATTTACCTTGGTAACCAGCATGAGAGTTCAACAAATCTGCACTGAATGACACCCAGCTCAAGGTCCAGCATTTTGCATTTATTTTTTAGCTGTTTGGATGAAAGCGTTGGATTTTTTTCACTGTAATGTTTTAAGTGATTTGGACATGCCTTTCACAAATTAAACTGTACCCTGCTTTCTTAAAAATGCTGGACCTTGCTGGCTGGCAGGTCACATGGATTTCAACAGAAGCACCGGCACTGTCTTACTCAAGTTGGCTACATACAACAGCAGAGATTAAACCAAGCGAAGCCCCATGGGGACAATAGATGGGAAAGACACACACTCCAGAATTTGCTGCATTATTTATAAAATGTTATCACTTTAAATAGGCTGTTTCTATAGCAGCTCACGGATCTTCTGTATTTCTCAGATTTAGGTTGTTTTATTTTTTTTTTTTGTCTCCTGGGTTTCTCACAATATAAGTTGGAGTTTTCTGTTTGTTTGCCTTCCTTCCCCTAACACCAACAAAATTTCTGGAATTGGCACTGGCACTCTGGATGCCTAAAGCAGCAATTCTTCAAATTGAGCCATGCACAGTGTAATTCCTCTTGGGGTCTTAATAATCACAGGATCTTTCAAACATAAGGTACAAAGCTTCCTTTCAAAAAGAAAGCTTTGGTTTTTACATGTCTGCCTTATTCCCCTGCTAAAGAGAAGATCTCAAATTCTCAAAGCACCAAAGGCAGCCACTTAGTTATCTGAATTTGTATATCATCATTGTTTATTATTTAGATCCCAGTGGCATTGTATTATACACAGTGCAATATAGATGAAGACAGTCCTCTCCACATCACACAGCTTATAGTCATAACTATAGCTAATAAGAAAAAGGAAGGGGAGGATGGTCTTGATCTCTCTGCCTCAGTTCATCACCTTTAAAATAACGGTATTTGGGCTCAGAATTCTTGGTCGTGTATCTGCCATGGAAAATAGCGATAGTGACACGCTTAAATAGCTGGACACTTCTAGAGACTTCACCAGAGGCATAATTTCAGTACTTTCAGCTTCACTGCTGTACATGGAAGATGCAGCAAATAAGTCACAAACGTGGGCTGCATTTTCCTGTAAATCCTAATGGCTCAAAGACAGAGGGCAAATAAGACAACCCCAATTTATTACCAAATAAAACAAACAAAAACCCACCTTGTATCATGCAGGCTGTTCACATGAGTTTTAGATGTGCGAGTCATGGTTGCAAACATTTGGGGCTGCAGACTTTGCTCCTGCATTTTGTTACTGCTGCCTCTGAGTGGGGCAGCAGTCACACTGCTGACAGTCTCCTTTCTGTTATTCTGCAATGTGTCAAGAACTTCATCCTTAAAATCTCTACATATAAAAGCATGAATAGCAAAATTCTCACTTCTTCCTTTTACTGTTAGAGAATGGCTAAGCAAACCACCGATTTAATCGGAAACAATAGACAACAAACACTCAATGAACATTGAACTGGTTGGTTTCTGGTTTACAGGCTCTTGCACTGGGCTCTCACCAGCAGGAGGTTCAGATATGCCAAGCATAATTAAAAATGTTATTTGCAAATATAATTCACAGTTCATTTATGGTGGGAATTGTTTGCTTCTTATCCCTCAGGAATCTTCATTTATGTGGCTGAACAAAAGAGGAACATTTCGTCATTTTAGGACTTAGATCTAGGAGAAGGATCCTAATGTATTTTATTCATAATCCCTTTGTTCTCCTCACTTTTCCCGTTTTACCTTTGCTACATAACACTGTGTCTCGTGGGCTGCTCTTCAGTTAAGAGTAGATGGAAGCACTTTGCTCCAGAACACAACGCTACCAGGAAAAGCCACATAAGCACTAACCGGGGGGAAAAAAGGACTGAAAAAAAGGAACTCTAACTTAGAGTCAAGCCATGTAATAAACATCCATACGGAATATCTATAGAATTAATCAAATGTTTCAAAAAAGACTGAAAGCTGCCACCTGTGTCATCAAGTAACAAAAGATACAAGAGGCCAATAGTGAGTGAGGGTAACCTCCCTGATCACCTAAACCAGAGGTTACCTTCCCTGCCTCCTGCTACCCTAATACACCTCAAGAATTTCTAGAGTATAATCTGCCTGAAAGCTGAATTCTCCCTCCTGTCAGTACATTCTCAGATTCTGCCCTTCACATGCGACATAAGCTCTCCCTCACCAAGCCACTATGGCCTTAAATTCCTTGAGACTGAGCTCTGTTGTGTAGTCTAGCTGAGCATATCCAGTATACAGCTACATGTGCCCAGCTAATCAGCAGGTTTATAAAAACCTGCTGCACTGTCATCTCCTCCCTCCTCACACACACCACCTGTTTGCTGGCTCATCTGTTTGGGGTTTTTCCCCCCCCATCCATCTGTTGTGCCTTCCACTGTCTTCACATGTAGCTCTGTGCTACATGTTTGTATAGTAACTAGCGCAAAATGACACCTGCCAGCACTGAGGTATTAACGAAGTTAGCAGTAGGGTGATAATCACAGGGCTCTGGCCCAGTACAATTTTCACCTGAATCAGCTGAACTCACTTACCTAAAGGAAACAAAGGCTGCTACTCCAGCCTTTTATATAATCGGGATTTTTATTCATGGCACAATTAACCATTTCTACCATTACAGACAGTGATGAATGGTTTTATTTGCATAGCAATATGTCTTTCCTGCGCTAATCAGTAAAGCACTGACCTCTTGGGAGGTAACAACAGACAGGGTTGCTTTTGCTCTGTAGTGAAGACAGCTCCCTGCAATGCTGTAATAAGCATGCTGTGACAACCAGTAATGACACCAGCCAGGAGACAATCTGAAAAACACTACAGTAATGTTGAAGTGAACAAAATATTTCAAGCTGTAATCTCTCTGCAGAGAACAT
This sequence comes from Nipponia nippon, assembly GCF_047370975.1. NCBI lineage: Eukaryota > Metazoa > Chordata > Aves > Pelecaniformes > Threskiornithidae > Nipponia > Nipponia nippon. The sequence continues at coordinate 109,197,775 of NW_028262336.1, forward strand.
AGCACTGAACCCACATCCAGCTGCTTGCTGCAAGCAGGACCCCATGCAGCTGCAGTGGGCTGGACTGGGACAGTGCCCACTTTGGGTGTGCTGAAGATGGCAGGAAGGGAATTGTGTGTGAAGACTGGAGGTTTTGGTTCCTTCTCTAGCGAGTAGAAGAGTGTCCCTTGTATGCCACGCGATGGTATTCCTACACAGATATATATTTAAATACGTTCAGACAGGTACTTACCTCAGCATAAAGTAATTGGGGAACCACCTGCCTTTGCTCCATCTCTCCCAGTCAAGCGTGCATCATACGGCCAAGGTGCCAAGTAAGCAAGCAGAATATTTGTAACCCTCTCCTTTTATTTAAAGGAGCTTAAGCCATTAGTATTTTCTTTCTTTTATACTTCCACGTTACATTTGCAGGAAGGAATTTCTCCTTCCCTGTGTCTGGAAGTCTTTAATTTACGGAGGAAGTAACATTTCTCTTAACTTTGACCTCAATTCTAAAGCAACCTGACTGTTTGGACAGGGGTTGAAAAAGGTTATTGAGGAAAACACAGCAGCTTCCTAGAACCTGTGTCCATCCGAGCATTTCACTCAGCAATGACTGTTGGCACAGCCAAGTATATCCCAATTACTTACTCCCTTACCAGCTCAAAAATGTATCCTACAAAAGCTGCATAATCCGGAAAATAACCATGACTGCTAGGTTTAATCTCCCCATCTTGTACATGCCCATCCAAGGCACTGAATCCCAACAACCTTAAAAATAGAAAATGCTGGGTTTGGTTTCTAGGGCAGCACTTCACAGGGGACCTGCTGGAAACGGGTTAAAGAGAGGGGATGAAACAAAGTGCTTCCAGACTCCAAGGACTGGGTGAAATTTCCCTTACAGCAATGTTGTGATACATGTTTACATTTTTCATACAGAGTTATTGGCACTTTTTGAAGTTCATTTTACATCTTGACAGCTTGAGGTCCGTGGCGGAGAACAAGAGAAGCTAGGTGGGTCAGGGCCTTCTCTCAGAGTCCTTGTTGTTTCAGAAAGTTTTTTGTAGCTAGTTATAAAGAAATGAGATGCTCCCTTCATGAAATGTTGCAGTACAGACCATTTTCTTTTGATTAGTGAGGGCATACAGCCTTTTAATACTTTCTTTCTCATTCATTCCATCCTGTTTGTATCACAGATTTCCATTACTTTTCTTATGAATGATGGCTCTAACTTAAGTTTTTCAGAACTTCTTTCATTCTCACTGTAAAGACAAAAGAGCAGAGTGCTCCTTAACAAAATGCACATGAAATAAAATGTGTTTTCCCCGAGTCACACAGCTCGTTCCATGGAAAAAGGAGGTAAATGCTTCTGACATAGCCAATAGGTGCCTAATACAAAAGAAAGTACACACAAGAGAAGTAACCTGCTCTACAAACTACTGGCAGAGACGCAAATATTACCCTGTGCAGGTATGCAAAATGCAACACTAGGGTAAAATCCATATTTTCCTGCGGCTTTGCTAAAGTTACAACAGGAATGCTTTTGTCTCCTCTGCTTTCTTTAATTAGTGTCACATCCATTACTGAGCTGCAGCAATACTGACATTCCAGGAAACAATGTCTGGCTCTTGCTAATCAGAAAAAGAGATGTAAATCTTGTGGGGCGAGATTGGTTTTAATTTGTGCCTATGGGATTCTGATATTGAAATACTGGCCTTAAATATCTGCTCCATGGGGAGCTACTGCTGCACATTAATCCTAAACTTATCAGTTGTTGAGCTGCAATAAGACAAAAAGAGCAAGGAGTGACATAATGCTAAGTGACATAGCACCGGGAATGCCATACCATACGCAGGAGCGCAGTCACCCGTGAAGTGCACTACACCAATATTCACCCCCTACACACAGCCTGTACTATTCATTTTGAGGAACAGCCTGCTTCAGACAGCCCAGCGCTAGCGCAGATTGCCTCCCACATACACAAAGAGAAAGTTATATGGAACAGCAACACAGCCCACCAGAGAGACTTGTGAGGTTACCGTCAGTTTTGCCACTTCATGCATTATTTTCCTTGGCTATGATGATTCACACTGAGACATTTCATTGAGTCATCTTCCGTGCAGTCTCTTATAAAAAAAAAAAAAAAAGAGATCAGATAAACTTAGGAAAGTTTTCTGAAGTACCTCCCCACAGCTTAACACAATTTTTGATTATGCAGCTCCCTGTCTTTGTTGCAAGGTGACATGAGGTCATCATGATGCATTCAAGCTGCCTGTGTTTCACTACATTCACTGCTGGAAATGGCACTACAGAACGCAGATGCCCTTCAAAGTCCACAATCCAGAGCAAAACCTCCATACCGTATTTAGCACGTCTCAAATCCCTCTTTGCTGTGGCCCCTTGTACTGGGATGTAAGATGGATTGCTGAATATTTTTTTTAAGGTGCAGTAACACAGTTTAAGGGCCTGTCCTTTCTTTAGAGGTTTCGGTAAAATATATACCATTACATTCTGTTTTTTAAATAGGCCTGTAAAAATCTTTCCTAGATCAATATGTAAAAATGGATATTTCCCATATTTTATATGTAAAAATCGAATATCAGATTATAGCAAGCATATTTTTGGTAAAATACAAAAGTACAAGGAAGTCTCAACTGGAGAGAGATTGAGGCTCTCCTTTTTCCGTGAGATAAATTTTTATATTGATATAACTTCTATTATGATTCATTAATATCTCATAATTATTAACATCCTTGTGGCAGCTTCCTGAGGCATGGTGATGCTGCTGTGTCCACCTTAGAGAGGAGGAGCTGAAACACTGGAGGTCTGAGGTTCACCTCATTGGACTTTAAGTCACTTTGTCTGAAACAGTAACCTGGGCTCCCTCCATCATGAAGAGAAAGAGAAGCAAGCACTTCAAAGGGTGACTGGTCCCTCCTAAAATACGTGAATTGAAATTACTCTCAGGGATTATCTAACCCTAAACTAGATACAGAGAGAAACTGGATGGCTGGAGAATACAAGACACTAACTTTGTTCCCATGCATGGGAACTTAGATTACAAAGAAAGTATGCAGCAAAACATGATTTTGAGCTTATATTTCTCAAAAGCCAAGCCCACATCTTAACTACTGAGTAACACAAAACAGTGGACAACACACTAAAATAAGCATTTGCTAAAAATCTCCTTCAATGGATTTGATGCAATAAGGAAATTATGAAATTAGTTTAATCTATTACTAATTCTATACCACAGCTATTACAGATGCAGACCAAAGTAGCTTGTTTGAAAGTGCTTGATAAGTACAATGACGTATGAGAAAATTACTACACATAAAAGTAGTAAAACTAGTGACAAGGTTGTATACTACAAAAAACTTTTCAAAAATGCATGCAGCAAGTCATCAAACATATAGATGGATCAGGCAGCTGGTTTTTCTTTTGAATCCACTAGAACAGAAAATGAAATAGTAAGGTCAAAAACCAGCCTGGATTTTTGGACTAAAATGTACCAATCAACTAATATCACATATTTAAGGAATCATCTGGTTCATTTGTTAAACATAATTTTACTTGTTTTCCTTTATTTTGCTTCTATTTTTTTAAAATATTCCCCTATCACAAATCTTTCCTGGAGCTTCTGCATGAAATGTGGCAGCTTTCAAGTAACATACGGGCAGGAGAAAGTGAGCTTGCATCCAAAGAGAAAGGAGAGAATGAAGCCACAAGAGCACAGTTGGGTTTTAAGTGTGCTACAGTCATCTTATAAAATTCCCATCAGTTTGGCTAGTTACACTGTAATTTTTCCATAATGTTTTTTTTCCAGAAGAAATGAAGTGTGATAGTGTGGATTGTGTTCAAAATCAACTGCTATCGCTGATTTCAGTGGAGTCGTTTGGAGTGTAAAGCTAGTGCAGAATTTTGGTCTGTCTTGTACAGCTAAATGAAAGCAGGTGTTTAGAACAGACAGAAATGGGGTGGCCAAACCATAGGTCTATTCAAACTAGTTTTAAATGTATTCCACATTTTGGAAACCAAGCTGCAGCCAAAGTGTTTTGGGTTTAACATAATGAGTGATTTTATTTATTTCACTTTTGCAACGGTTTGACAACATCCAAGGTAATCAATCATGAATTTCAGATAAAGTTCTGGTTTCTGCTGGGCTTGTTTTTGTATGCTGTGGTACAGCTGAGAAATCTGTGAAGAAGATTATTTTCTTTTCTTCTTTCTTTTCTCTTTTCTTCTTTCTTTCCTTTTCTTTTCTTTTCTTTTCTTTTCTTTTCTTTTCTTTTCTTTTCTTTTCTTTTCTTTTCTTTTCTTTTCTTTTCTTTTCTTTTCTTTTCTTTTCTTTTCTTTTCTTTTCTTTTCTTTTTTTTCTTTTCTTCCAAACCTGGCTGTTTTTCAACATTTGTATTCATTCTGAAATCAAATCAGATTGACTCACTTCTAATTAGCCTGCTCATATATCTACTAATTTAAAGAGGAACCGAAATGCTTTAAAATAAATATATTCCCAACATTGCTTAACTATGGTAACCATAGTTTACATACTGCACAGGCAATGAAATGTCAAAGCACTGAAAAAAAAAGACCAGAGAAGCCAGTCTGTGGAACAGATACACAACTACACCATGGCAGCTACAGAGAAAAAAAAAAAAAGTAATAGCAGAGTGCTCCTATGGTTTAGACAAGTAGCTCCAGGAAGCTTGTCAATACACTGGCCATACAATCTCTTGTGCTTGTTTTTACAAGATGGGAAGCCATACAAGAATATTTAGGTCAAATAAATAATACATATCTCATAAGTAGTACAAGTCAGTGGGTGCATCCTTGGAGGTTTCTCTTTAGTGGACAACACTTGTTTCCACTGGATGCAAGTGTGTTTTAACGATTTCTATCAAGAGTACCAATGATTTATATTATGTTCCTGTTCTTTCATATACATATCCAGAAGGATGCACTTAGCAAAAAAACAACCAAACAAAAACACTGGAAAAATAAACATCTAGGAAACACATTCCAGGCATAAATATAGTGGGTCAGTTGACGGTTGTTACAGCTCTTTCTAAGTAGGGCTCTTACCAACTCTTGTCTAGCTACTGTGCGGTGCAGAACTTTCCTCTTTCACTAGCCACAGATCTGAATTCATCCCGAAACAAAGACTAAACTGAAGACCAGATTCATCACTTAAAGAAGAATACTCAGAAAGCATGGCAAATTAGGAATCAAAATGCAGACAGAGAGGTGGAACCGTCCAGCAGCCTGAGTCCAACAACTGTGCATTCCAGCTCCTATTGTACATGTATTCATTGCTTCTTTACATCATAGCATACATTTTCCTATTCATTATCAGCCACCTACTATCAGGGGTGACCATGTGCTCTCTAACTCACTTCTTTGCTTAATAACGCACTTACTATATCTTCTTGTCTCACTTACTACACTTGTCACATTTCCAAGCACCCATTTCAAGCAGCTAATTACAATCATAACTGGGGTGCCTTTCAGACCAGCATATGTACCTCATGTTTGTCAGATGGTGGATCCAGAACTCCTTGTCTTGTGTGTACTCAGCAAACAGACAAAACAACAGCCTAACCATTTTTGAAACCCGTTGTAGATCAACGCTGCATCAGTATGTCATTGAGGACTGGCTTGGCCTACATTAAGAGAAGCTAATTCTGCTCAACCTATTTTATCTCAAATTTCCCCAAAAGCTTCTCTGATACCAAAAGACTTCAGACAAAACATTACAAAGATTATAACCCCCAAGAAATGTATTCTTCTGCAACATGCCTATCTGAATTTTAAGAGTGCTATGACAAGTAGCGGCAATGACAACTTCAAGGTCCTGCCACTGGATTCACTGCTCAGGGTGGATACAGATCTAACCCATGTCTGCAGCTCAGAATTTCTCAGCTTCTGTACTCACAACTTGTCCTGCTTAGCACACAAGGTAATAATGGAAAAACAGGCTGATCTCAAGCTGACAATGAATATCCATAGCATTACTCAAAAACATCTAAGAAGAAGAAATACTTAAGGTAGAATTCCTACAGTTCATGGCTTGAAGCATTTCTGCTACAGGAACGTTACAGTTGCAAGGACCTAAGCAAAGGTACGTTTACTTTTTTCATACAATAGCCACCATACAGGAATTCAGAAACTTCTCATGTTGCATTTGGTCAGCATTGTACTTCTTCATCTGGCCACTTAGCTATCTTCTGTCCTGTTTCATGTGCTGTAAACCATCGCTGTGCCACAGAGGTTTAGAAAGAAAAAGATGGAAAGAAGAAACACACCAGTCATTGCATCCATAAATGAGGACAGAGGATTATTACAGCGTCTGTTCAGGCCATTTCTGGGGTGGGTATTGGCACGTATAGCAGTTCTCCTGGGATCAGCTGAAACCTAACGGGTTATAGCAGTCTTTGTAGCAAGATCGCTAAAAACAGAGCTAAATGAAGTGACAAAGATACAAAAAGCAAGGCTAGATTCTTCCGTGCTGTGAATGAGTTTGTTACAGAGTGTGAAGCTATCAGTATGGACTAATTTTACAGAAAGGCACAGGAACAGCATTACTCTAGATTCAGAAGCGGTGCTTTCCCCAGGGAAGGCTCGCAGGAGAACCACTTCCGATGGCTTCTGTCCCACCCACCCCCCTCCCTCTCAGCCCCGGGAAAGAGTGCTATATTTCAACTCCTGCCAGAGAGAGAAAAATGAGGGAAAAATCCTTCTACCAGGCTTGAAATCCCCAAATGCTTTTAGTGGTTGTGATTTCCCCAGTGAGCAATTTTTAACAGAATGAGCAAATAAAATTACCCCGCAAACCATGAGACTGAAGGATAGAACCTTCATCATAATCAAGCATCTTTCTCGCAACTGTTTCATCTCAGGAATTCCTTGAATATTCATTCCTCTTAAAGGCAAGGGACAGAGATCTCTGAAGGACTCTAAATACACACCGTATGCAAGAACTCTGTCTATGCTTTATTGTGATAGAAACACTGGCTATATTTACTGGGTATGTATGTATGGTTCCGTTAGGGCAAGCCAAGGCAGCACAGTGTTCTCAGCTACAGCATGTACAGTCGTACATGTGTACAGCAGCTGTACAGTTGCGCTGTTTACACCATCACTGTATCAGCGCCAAGTTCCCTACCGGAATTGTGGGATAATTAAATACCAGTCAGACACTGAACTCAAATATGCAGAAGTGACATCGAGTGGCTACAGATTTATAGTCCTGTAAATTAAATCATGATGAACTACCAGCTCTGCTCATCACCCTTTTCCTCCTGATCCTGAATCCCTCTTTGTAGTGCTATTTTTTATTCATATGACTGCTGTGAATAACGATTGCTCTTATAAATCTTCACAGGTTCAGATACTTAATCACACACCTCCTGCATCTATGACCAGGATAGCAGCCCTATAGACCTGACTTTTTAAGGCCAGCTTTCAATTATCAGCTCTATGGACGCATATTTTACCATTCCTCTTTCCTTCACAGTTTCTAAATGTCAGATGTATAAAGCATTTGACATTTAGGGAAACGCCAGCATTATAACAACTCCTCCAAGTTATGACCATGCACTAATTTTTAGACCACATATGCTAATAACCATGTAATTTTCAAGCCTTAATTTCAACCCTAATATACATAATTTAAAATCACCAATTTAAATAATTCTAAAATGTAAATGAGAACTGTTGCTAGTATAAAAAAATCGAATTATAAGCATGATCACTGAACCAAAAATATGAGTGAGTATATAATTAGCATGTGTGCATATAAATACCATGGTAAGAACTGACACTGGTTACAAATAATTGATTTGTGAATAGATATGTTCCCTGTGAACTTCAGAAATCTATAACTCAAAATCACTCTCATTACAGAGACTGGTCATCTTAGCTGAAAATATTTCTATGGATGAATGAGCCATGAAAATTAATTACTTTTATGGTCACAGAAAGAGGTTGTTTTGGGTCACTGTCCAGATAGTAAAATATTAGAAGCCTGTGATCTAGTTTATGATTCATCATAGGCTATAGTTAGCCCTACAGATATTAAAAATCACTTTCTTGGTCCTCCTGAAACAGAAATTGCTCTAAAGACCTCTGCAGCTCATAGAGTTTAAATGCCAAGTCCAATAATTTGATTAATATTTTTCTGTAAATTAGAAAATTTTTTAATAAATTGTTTATTAGTATTTGAGATGTGGATCCCAAAAGAAAATGCATCAACAAACCTAACTCTTAAAGTTTCAGTATTGCTGCAATCACATGGAAATTCAGCATAAGTTAATCATTAGCAGTATGACTAACAGTACAGTTATTCTGAAATACTTGAGCCCAGCAGTGTATTCCATGGGTATGCAGTTCTTCAGCAAACATCAGTGGGTGTTTTGACAGTGCAGGAAGGCCAAAGTTAATGTCTGAAAGAGGAGGGCAGAAATTAGCATGTAAACCAAAATGAAATCATATGACTGTTAAGAAATGTGCCCGTAACTGTTTTAACTGTAAGAAAAATGAATGTCAAGTAATATATCCAATCATTTCCTTGTATAAATTAAAATTTCAATCATGTTTAACACATAAAAATATGTAACTAGGCAGACAAAACTTTACTGTCTTTACTTCTAATGTACATGACATGCACTAAGCAAACTTCATTGTGAATACATCCCTAATCACTGCATTCTTAGGCCTGTGCTAAATGTATTACTGTGAAGATTTTTCCATGATTCTAAACAAAACCCAAGTTATTTCCTTCTCAACCCCAAAAAGTTATTAGCAGTGTCTCACATTTTTTTACCACTTGGAACAATAACAAAGTATATTTTCAAGCACTAAAAGAAACCTAGCAACATTTACTTCTTTAACATGTTAGAAAGCAATGTAATATCGCCCATTACAAATTCTTACTGATTTTTATTATGTTTTTTTCAATATTTAACTTTGGGGAAATTCCAGTTCATACATTTGTTGCCCAGAGAGCCAGTGGAATCTCCATCTCTGCAAATAGAATCATAGAATCATAGAATTGTTAAGGTTGGAAAAGACCCTTAAGATCATCGAGTCCAACCGTTAACCTATCACTGCCAAGTCCACCACTAAACCAGGTCCTCGAGCACCATGTCTACCCGTCTTTTAAATACCTCCAGGGATGGAGACTCAACCACTTCCCTGGGCAGCCTGGTCCCGTGCCTGACTACCCTTTCGGTGAAGAAGTTTTTCCTAATATCCAACCTAAACTTCCCCTGGCGCAGCTTGAGGCCATTTCCTCTCATCCTATCACTTGTTACTTGGCAGAAGAGACCAACCCCCACCTGGCTACAACCTCCTTTCAGGTAGTTGTAGAGAGCAATAAGGTCTCCCCTCAGCCTCCTCTTCTCCAGACTAAACAACCCCAGCTCCCTCAGCCGCTCCTCATAAGACTTGTGCTCTAGACCCTAATATTCAAATTGGACATGGCCTGGATGACCAGCTGTAGAACTGGACCTGCTTTGAGTCAGGGTTTGGTCTGTGACTGATTTCAAGGTTTCTAACCTCTTAGATTCTCTGACAAATTATTACCATTAACAAGTCACCAAATGCCTGTGCAGTTGCCCATGAAATCAGTCTTGGACCATGAAAAATGCAAGGTGATGCCATTTAATTCTTTTTGATTGTAAGCGAAATTAAGTCACATATGACTTCTTAACTGGGTCTAAGAACAGGGATGTGGGCAGTTAGGGCATCTCAGCTAACAAACAATAACTTGATAAACTACTGTCGCATGATCACGATTCTCACCTCTCATGGGCTGTTGAGACCAAGGACAACAGCACAGAAGAAACACAAGTTATGAATAGGCGAACAAGACAAAAGAAAATGTTGAGCTGAGAGTTGTGTTTTTAGGAAGATGTTAACATAGTATTTTAAAAGGGAAATTAAGTTAGGGATTCAAACAGGAGGACGTTATGGTCAGAGCATCGATGAAAAGTACATTAGTAACTTTATTCTGTTACTTTTTGTTTAACAGAAGAGTGGCAAGGAACATAAGATTAGTCAATAGGAAACAGCTTCTCCTTGTTACCGCACCTTTGCCTTTGAAAGGGAATTCTGGAAGTAATCGAAAAGTTAAAAGCCCATGTGATGATGTTCGATTACTCGTCACTGGGATCGCACTCTGCTGTCTAATGTACAGCACCATCGATAACAGTTTTGTCTGTGTATTAATTTGGTCTGTACTAGGCAAAGTGAAGATGCTGCCTAGACAGTTAGGTAGTAAGAGCAGTCAGAGGAGCAGGAGGATTCCCAAGAGGTTATTTCATTAGATGTCACATTAAGTATGTAAAAAATATAGAAAAGCCTCATTAAATACCTCTGTTTTATAGAAAATAAGAACACTTTTGGAAGCATGATACACCAAAGTAAAACATAACAAGTATATCCAGCTACTTACATGGCAGGCATGGAAAAAAATAGCACTCACGGCACAAACACCAAATAAAACTCAGAAATCTGAGATTCATAGCATTTAGGATCAAAAGGTATCTTTGGATCAACAAGTCTGACCTCTGTAAGACTTCATCTAATAATTCTTACATTTAAATAAATTGGCCAACAGCATTAACAAGTCATTTGAAAGGGGATGATGAGGTGGTGGCATAGATGTTTTAAGGGAGGCATCTGCCAAGTGCCAAAGGGAGCACAGGAGACTATATGTAATCAATAGGTAGCGGAGGCTGGCTCCAGAAGCTCGTCAGAGGTGATGGACACTTCTCAATACTAAATGAAACATTTCCTGAAGGGTTTTGGAAGAGAAAACGAGCCGCTCATATTTGAAGTTTGAGAGGTAAGAGTCAGTGGAGGGTTGTTAAGAGAGGATTAAATCGGTCAAGTGCTGTTCTAGCAAAGTGACTTCTGCAAGCAGCGTTGTGGATGGACACCAGCTGGAGAAGGCTGTAGTTGTTGAGCTTGGATAGAGTCGTGCTTCAGTGATGAGGGACTAGGCAAGAGCTATCACCATGCAGGTGATCAAGAAAGGCAAAATCATACTCTAAAGGGCATAGACTGAGCCTGAATGCAAGGAGACAAACAGGTCTGAGTTGGAGAATAATCTCTGAAAAATAGGTAGGATGGTGACCAGGGACCAAGACAGGAAGTAACTGGGAAAGTCAAGTAAGGAGGGGAGACTAGCAGTACCAGTCTACAGCAGTTTCATATCATTGCTAAATGTGCTCCCTTTTAATAAAGTGGGCTGAAAAGCTTCGGCTCCTGTCCAAAATTCTTTCCTTCACTCATGCAGTCCCTAACGAATACATACACGTGTATATATATTTCCTTCTTTTCAAGATGACTGGGTGCAATAAAGCACAAATTTTAACTTCTCTTTGTTGTGATGTCTTGACAGAAAACTTAAAAGCAGTTCTGCTACTGCTGCTCTATAAACACAGTCATATATGGCACCCATTGCTGGTATAGTGGCAAAATTATTAATATTTAAGAACTGAAAGGTCTAGCTAAGAAGTTTGTCCTAACTAAAAGAACATTCCTTTCAAGTAAAAGCTAACAGTGATTCCAACTCCCCACTTCCCCACATCATTAACTATGACCATAGTTAATAAAGCTGACCTGTCCTAAATTGTACTTGGCGTTATAACGCACTTGGAGTCCCCAGATCTCGGACACTGGTATTAGAAAATAAGCAATTCTGAAAGGTGCTGTCATTCAGAGTGTATCTCAGAGCGTAACTGCAAACTTTTTCTTTCCAGTGGATTTGTCCCAGAATAAATTCTAACTTTTATTTGATTATATGGATTAAAGTGGAGTATCACTTTCATACCCATGATAATTCTGTGAAAGTCATGTTGGATCCGTGAAGAATTTCTAAGATACTTTCTTCTTTGCTACAAAAGAGGAAGTCAAATTCTTCCATTCAATGTGTTCTGCCACCAACCAAGCTCACAGTTAAAGCCCCTTCACTGGCCATCACATGTAATACAAAGCAGTCATCAGGCAATAAAGCTAATGTTTCTGCATGAAGAGCGCATCTTGTTGGACAACCCCTCCATCCAGCCTCCTCACACAGCTAACGTTTCCCATGTCATGCACTGCAAAACATTTCATTTGGATAATTTTTTTAATTACATTTATGAGTTTACAAACAGTTTCAGGGGTATCACGCTCAGATCATAAATGTGTGTAGCTCCCATTTCTTTCTTTTGCAGCCTGATCACCATAGGGGTTATACAGTTTGTTAAGACACCATGACAGCATTGCCTATGATAGTTGCCAGTTCTTACATTCAAATGCAATAGCATATCTTTAAGCATTGCTACCACAATTTCCACCAAGGTGCAAGCGTGAAAGTTTAAATCATTTATATGTTGCAGCAATGCGGTCACTTGCCCTTCTGTCAGAAGTTGGTTGTCTCATTTATTATATAACTGAACGCACTTTTCAGAAACGTTCTCAGAAATACTCCCCATGCTTTTAAGAGCCATGATGCCCATTATCTCATTTAAAATAACTAGAATTATCAACGTGCCTCAAACCATTTTCAACTGTGGGGTATTACTTTGCAGGCAAGCAGAGCAACCAAATATAGCTGCAAGCCAGCCTTTCCACTTAAGCATGGTCAATATAATGGTTTGTAGTACAAACTTTTCCCAGGATAACACACACCTTTAAGTATTTTTATTATGCTTGTCTTGTTTTCTGTTCTAAGAACCCTGAGAAGTGAGCACACCGCCGATGTCCTCTGTGGTCTTTTGAAGAACTTCAGGTACTTTGTGGTGGCCGAAAGAAGCTCAGTGCCTCTCACATTCATCTCATGCTATATTCCCAATTAGTAAATGAAGACTGGCACGAAAGCACTTTTTGTAGATGTAATCAAAAATAGCCAAAAGCCGCACAAAAGTAGAAAAAAAGTGTGCTGTCCTCAGTTCCAGAATAATCCAGCCATGATAAATCACCCCAAAAAAGAAGAGAAAACAGTTATTTAAAGTATATATGCGGAAGAAGTAAAAGAAAATCACTATGCTTTGTTAAAGGAAGCAGGAAAGAGACACAGTAGCTACTAAAAAAAAGCATGAGATGTATATGCAAGGAAACATCTTCCTAAGACAGACAATTTTGAAGACCCTGAATACTGAGCCGTTTATCAGACAGGAATTAAAGGAGCCCACTCACAGAGGACAACTCCTCAGAGCAGCCTTGGCTACTGAGAGCATTTGGCACCCAACGGAAAAGGGGTTGTTTTCAAACATCTAAGACCATCAGAGAATCATGTTCTTTTACCTGAAGAGAACAAACTGTGAGTTACAAGAAAAATTTCCTTGCTATAAGAAAAATTTCCTTGCTATAATAATAACCTGCAAAAGGAAAAAATTCAATTGCTGCTACCTTTGGGTAAGGTTTTTATTCTGGCTTGTGCCCATGTAGAACTTGTATTTGATAAGGGAATCTTCCAAAAAGGCATTAGGAGTAAATGGAACCATTAGTTGCCCTGGATGTGTTGTTCCAGCGCTTAATTATCTTGCTATTAAATGTTTGAGCTTAATTTTGAATCTGAACTTCTCTAACCTCAGCTTCCAGACATTACAGCCCTTTCTGTTAGATTGAAGAGCCACGCGAAACCCTGGTGAAAGTATGCGGTAATCCAGTCATCTCTTGATCTTCTTTTAGACTAACTGAACAGAGTAACTTCCATAAATCCTTCACTATGACACATTTTCTCAGGTCTTCAATATAATTTCTGTGACTCTTTCCTGCATTGTCTCTCATTTCTCAGCACCATTTTAAAACATGTTGGTCTGAACTGTATCCAGCTTTCAAATACTGATCTCATCAGTCCCCTGTCCAGAAGTAATATTACGTCCCTGTTTCTGTTCATGGCTCTCCTTAGATCACTGCAGCCCTCTTTGTTACAGCTCTGCACAGGGACCTCACAGACAACCACCTACCTCCTGTGCAGAGTCAATGCTTTCCAGCACTCAGTCCCCCATGATGTAGGTATGACTACATCATCTCGTCTTAGAAATACAGTTATGCATTTAGCCGCATGTAGTAAAAAACAAGTTGTCTGAACAAGCTGTATGACCAAAAGCCTCCCTTCTCAGGGCCCTGCCTTCCTCCCCATTTACCATTACATCCACCTTTGTAACACCCATTCTTTGCCAGTGGTCCTGTAGGTTATTGAATACCTGCAAGCCTGGCACAGGCTCGGTTGGAAGGTAGTGTTTTAAGAGGTTGTAGCAAACCAGGTATTAATCCCCTTCACATGTATTTTAGTGAAAATTGGCATTTGTGTTATAATGACATATGATAAGACAAGTGCCTTTCAAAAATCTGTTGCATCTGTGGAAGAACAAAATATATCTTCCCATTGTCATAACATCATGTCTGTGTGACAAGACTCATTTTCTATTAAATCGATACAGATTGGCAACTGTTCTTTCATTCTCCATTTTCTTTCTTTCCTTCAGAAATGGATGAAGGACTGATTTGGGATAAGGGAATAAACCCAAAGCATTCTCTATATAACCCTTACTTTAGTTATGCTCCTAATTGTTTTCAGCTTGCCTAGCAATTGAGAAAAAAATGAGTGAAGACTTCAACACTTCGTTCACCAATGGGAGGAAAAAAAAGAAAGTTAAAAAAAAAAAAAAAAGGTAAAATGGGCTGTGCAGTGCCCAGGGTATTCCAGTTCAAAGATTCTGAAAGGTCAGTAATAACTGCACAATTTTGTGCACAGGCAGAGTTTGGCTCATTACGTGGTCTGAGTGTCTAAATGACACTCATGTAACACTGAAGATTAAATCAACATGAAGCTAGCTTCCTGTCAAAATGAAAAAATACTGGCAAAGAGGAAGGAATTAAAAAGAAGTGACAAACACATTTACAGAACTTCAAGTCACTTCTCACTTTGCAGGAGGGAATGCTTGAAGTAATTAAAGGCAGGCCCAAGCTAGGCACAGAGCATTCATAGAGAAGACGGATGCACATTTGAAAGTAAAACTTACCCATATTTTTATTGCTATCTAAAATATTTAATGATCAGAGACAGAGAAATTATCGAGAAAAGTTCAGGAACAAGGAAACTGCGCTGTAAGTACTTTATCACTACATATAACTGTCTCAGCGTGACAGAAAAAATATTATAATAACTCTTCATACATTTGCATATAGAATTCTATCTATATGTTACTTTGCTGCTTTACCAGATATTTGTTTTTCAACAAATTTTATGCTTAATAAGTTCATCTTTTAAAGTTTTTAATATTTTTTCTGAAATTTAAAATTCATATTTAATACCACTGTGGATATTTAACGAAGATTTTAAATCTCCTGAAAGAAAATTCTAACAAAAGCCATTTCTAAAATGCACACAGGCTGCTGTCATATATTTGGGTTTTTCACTGTTCCTTTATACAGCTAACCATTACTATCTGCAAGAGTTGTTACTAGAATATGAACTTCCTTAATATTTTTATTTAAGTTACTATGAGACTACATATGGGGAAAAATCCAAAGGAAAAATAACTCCAGGTAAGAGTGTACTGAGGACTGTCACTTGACTTGGTGCTCCTTCAGGGTGGTTTTGGTTATATGGATTAAAGCCTAGGAGCCTATAAAAAGGGATTAAGAGAGGGTGCTTAGGAAGGAATGAGAGAGGCATGGGGCCCTGTTGGATTTTCTGAAGGAAAGCCTGCTAGCTGGTAAGGCCCCAGATGAAGAATATGTCAACATGTTACTTAAGGAACATTTTTTCCTCTTCGAATGGGGCTGTTGTTTGGTTTCTATGGACAGCTCTATGCTTACTCACTGGGTAAATCAGGATGCATCCCAAAGCTTGATGCTCCTACTGTTCAGACCAGGAAGTCTCTCTTTTCATCTTCCGGCTGTATGAACAGGCTTCCCATCCATGGCACACAGTGTCCTGGAAGCAGACTTGACACTCAGGACACAGCTGGGCCATGGCCCCGCAGGAGCAGTTCCCATGTTTGTCAGTCACAGCTACCTGAGGGGAAGAAGTGCACATGCCTGAACTCATCCAGAGCTGCCTTCCAGTGACTGCCTGAAGAGTAACTTCCAAACTATGCCCTGCAATAGGTTACAACACTAGACTTCGCAGCCGATGCCTCAGGATATGCCAATATTACGCAAAGTCATATTGTGTTACCTGAGATAGGCCGGACTATCTTTGTACATCACCATGGCAGTTGCAGCGTCAGACGGGGATCCTAGCTTGGGTCCAAAGCCGGCACAGCCCGACCTCTGCTTCCTGTTCCAGCAGCGCCGGGCTGTTCTGTGCTCGCCTGAGGGTCAGCAAACATCAGCTGTACCAGCATGCTCATGAGAGAGAGACAGAGATCAGCAGTAAGACAGTGACACAAGAGCTCTTTAACTATGACCCGTCACTAATTTTTGCATCTGTTAATCTTCACAATGCCTAAAAAGAGATTTTCCTCTAAATTACAACTGTTCTGTAATGCTACAGGGTGAAATCCATGCCAATGCCATCTGCCCTAATGACCAAGACAGTCCACCGTCTCACTAATAGTGACAAACTGGCAATACAGGATACAAACATTAGCTTGTTTATAATGTGCTGTAATTGGAATGGAAATAATTCACAAATTAACTAAGTGAATAAACACGGCTCTCCAAAGTCCTAAATTAAAATATTTAATTGAAATGCTGGTCGTCTCCATTTGTGAAACAAATGTTGTAAAAGCTTTTGCATTTTTTAATGTAACTGTTCTAAATGTAAGAGTGACAGATGCTGAAACACACCACACTCAGTCTAGATCACAGGAAAGTATTTGTTACCCTGTCACATAAGAAATCAGCGGATAAAGCAGGAAAACGGCGACCAGCAGCAAGGTGACACCCATTTTTAATCCTTGTTATAAAGCAGGAGGGCCACCAGAAATATGAATGAATCATCTTGAATCATCCAATAAAGTTTCACAAGGCTTAGCACAATGACTGAGGTAGACCTGAATGGAGGATGGCACCACGCGTGCTTGCTGAGCGCATTACTCAACAAGGGAGAAGGAAATTGTCCCTCCAGATTGCAGTCGTCCTCCAGGGACAGATTTTCCAAAGTGCTTTAGGTATATAGTGGTGTAAATGAGGACAAAGCATGTTTTCTTAAAATTGCCCCAGGCTCTCCTAAAGACCAGCTCATGCCACTATTTTGGCATGTCCTGAAGGAGACGCTTCTCTCCACTGACAATTTAGGGGTCACCTTAAGAGACTATCATCTTCTGCACACAAACGTCTACACCTGGTGTCTAAAGCTGTTTGGTGTGGTTCCTCTGACCCAGTGGCTTCCATGCCAGTTCAGTTTCTAACTCACTAGAAGTCCCACTGGCCTGCCTGCACTACCCAAGACGTAACGGCTTTGCAAACCTGGCCACGTGTCCCTCGTGTCACCCCCCAGAAGACAGCAGGCGTCCCTATGCCCGGGCGTCCCCAGCAGGCTCTCTGCAGGCGGTCAGGTGCTACCTGCTCTAGATCTGATACTCTGCATTGCTCCTTTAAATCTATTATACTATATTTTCATTTTCATACGGTTATACTCCACAGAATCACAGAACGGTTGAGGCATTAGGGCGGCTCTGGAGATGGTCTGGTCCAGCCCCGCTGCTGAAAGCAGGGTCAGTTAGGGTAGGTCAGCACCATGTCATCAGGTTTTCAGTATCTCCAGGGGTGGAGACCGCACAACCTCTCTGGGCAACCCACGCCAGCGCTCGACCACCCTCACAGCACGGGTAATTTTGACTTAACTCATTTTTAGGAGGTTCTGGTGAGATGGAAAGGCCAGCTGACCACTGTAAGACCAGCGAGGGGCTCGCTGGGCGCAATATCACAGTATTCAAAGGCTTTTACTCCGTGACCCTCCGAGACTTGCTCCCCACTGAGGCGCACAGCTGCTAACACCCAGCAACAGCTGCCGCGGATTAGAAAGAGGCAGGAACGCAAAGAGGAGCTGAACGCTTTAATTTACGCTTTTATCACCCACACCCGCTTATCTCCGGACCCTTCCCCCAACACCCCCCCCCCCCCCCAAAAAAAAAAAAAATCACCCCCTTCAGCACCGCAAACCCGCGGAAAGCCGCTTCGATGGGGCGAGGGGAACGATCGCCTCAGGGCGGGAACGGCGGTACCTCAGGGGCGGGGGGGGGAGAGGGGCGGGGAGGAGCGGGGGCGTCCGCCCCCCCCCGCTCCTCCCCGCCCCTCTCCCCCCCCCCGCGCGCGCGCCGGGAGGCACCTGCGCAGGCGCGCGCGCACGAGACACCCCCCCCCCCCCCACCCTGCGCGCGCGCGCAGGGGGCGCGCACCTGCGCTGCGCCGTGAGGGCGGCCGATCCCGCTGCCTCCTTGAAGGGACCACGGCGATAAACCTTCTCTTCCTTCTCCTCCTTCCGTCCTTCCTCCGACCCGCCGGGGGAGAGCCCAGGTGACCGCCGGCCGGGGTTGCGTGGGGGGGTGTGTGTGGTGGTGCCCGCGTCGTGTCCGCGTCGAGTTTGTAAGTTCTCAGAGGATATTTCCCCCCCCCCCCCCCCGCCCTAGCCGAGGTTTCCTCACAGGGAGCCGGTGAAGGATATCCAACCCCATCCTGGCCGCTCCCTTCGTGACCAAAAATAATCCCACTGTGAAATCGTGGCTGCTGAATAACGGGGTTTATGCCGCCCCACGGCCGGCCCCCACCCCAAATTGCAGCTCTTGGCGGGGGGGGGGGGGGGGGCGGTGGTGTTAGCTGTTTTCTGGGCTCCCTCCCGTGCCTGTGCCTTCATCCCTACACAGGTGAAGGGAATTACCGTTAGGATCACTCAGCCTCCGTGTGTCGGTCCCTCGGGCAGTTTTAAATATTTTTTCCCCCCCTCTGTTTTGTTTTTTTTTCTTTTTATTGTCACATTTATGTAACAAGTGCCTGCCTGCACATGAGATTGGTGTTGCCGTCTAGGGCGTTGCATGCTCTGGGGGTGCTGTATCCAGTGCTGTGTCTGAACATTAAAAAAAATGTCTTTCCGTTGAAGAAGACAGGGGTTAAAATGAATGAAGATCTGAAGGTTAATTTGAGCTGGCTGCCTCAGGATCATGTAGAAGCCAGCTCTACCGAGAATGCCTCAGCCGCAGGCTCCTCCCTGGTTCCTGTCGTAGACCCAGAGCCAGAGCTTTTGGTAAACCCCTGGGACATTGTCTTGTGTACTTCAGGGACCCTTATCTCCTGTGAAAATGCCATTGTGGTTCTTATCATTTTCCATAATCCCAGTCTTCGCGCCCCCATGTTCCTCCTGATAGGCAGCCTCGCGCTGGCAGATCTCTTAGCAGGCATTGGATTGATCATCAATTTCGTTTTTGCATACCTTCTGCAATCAGAAGCTACGAAACTGGTTACGATTGGACTGATTGTTGCCTCTTTCTCAGCATCTGTCGGCAGCTTGCTGGCTATTACTGTTGATCGTTACCTCTCCCTGTATTATGCTTTGACTTACAATTCAGAGAGGACTGTCACTTTTACGTATGTCATGCTTATATTGCTCTGGGGAGCATCTATCTGTATTGGACTGCTGCCTGTAATGGGCTGGAACTGCCTCAGAGATGAATCCACCTGCAGTGTTATCAGACCACTCACTAAAAATAATGCAGCTGTCCTTTCGGTCTCTTTCTTGCTTATGTTTGCCCTCATGCTGCAGCTCTACATTCAAATCTGTAAAATCGTGATGCGCCATGCCCATCAGATTGCCTTGCAACACCATTTCCTGGCCACTTCCCACTATGTGACCACCCGAAAAGGAGTGTCTACTTTGGCCATTATTTTGGGGACTTTTGCTGCTTGCTGGATGCCTTTTACGCTCTATTCTTTAATAGCAGATTACACCTATCCTTCCATATACACCTATGCCACCCTCCTGCCAGCTACCTACAATTCCATCATCAATCCTGTAATATATGCTTTTAGAAACCAGGAGATACAGAAAGCACTTTGGCTCGTCTGTTGTGGCTGTATTCCTTCTAACCTGTCTCAGAGAGCAAGATCACCCAGTGATGTCTGATTGGCAGCTAGGAGGACTCTCCTTAACATGTTACTTTCCAGAGATTCTTGCGATGCTGTCTTTGGTTTAGATGCATTCATTAAATGGTGTGTGATGGGTTCATATAAAAACCACAGGACTCACTGACCTTTTTGTAAACAGAAAACCCCAGTGACCAAAATGAATCGAGTGGTTTGAGGGAGATTTCCAAAATCAAAATAATCAGTATTCTTACAGATTTATAATGTTGCTCAGGGCCTTTTTGTTATATTACCCAGACTTTGCCATGTTTGCCATGATTTTACATTAAGTTTGCTAATTAAAATTAGATTGAAACAGCATACCTCCTTTGAAATTGTTTATGTGATTGAGTTTAGTCATATTGCATGTTACAGTCTGTTGTCAGGATTTTTTCCCCTCTTTAATTCTTTCTAAAACAGAAAAAGAAAAGAAAACAAAACCCAAGTCCTGCTACCCCATTTGTATATCATCAGAATACTCTTCAAAATAATGGCCAATCGTACTGATATCTATGGCATTTATTGTAATAATCTCAGTGCAACAAATTTGCTCTAAGTGAGGAAGTACTTGTATAGGTTTTTATTTTACATCTCAGCATGAATTAGCTTGATAATTGTTTTAAAGGGTTACCTGTTCTCTCCTGGGTTCTGGCTGGATGTTAAAACAGAAGATATGCTTTGCCTTCCTTTTCAAAAGCCAGCCATATGGTTTCTCTTAGATATGGGATGTCAGAGCTCGTTATACTATTAATTTTAAAAGGAATTCAGGGGGGATCTCTGAAATTGATGAAACAATATGGCCTCTTTCGGCTGTGCATTTG
Organism: Nipponia nippon; assembly: GCF_047370975.1. Classification (NCBI taxonomy): domain Eukaryota; kingdom Metazoa; phylum Chordata; class Aves; order Pelecaniformes; family Threskiornithidae; genus Nipponia; species Nipponia nippon. The sequence goes on from NW_028262336.1 coordinate 109,218,636, forward strand.
TAATAGATGCAACACTAAGTTTCTCAGACAAGTTTATCTTTTCAGAAGCATATAAGAAAATACCTAATAAAATAACCTACAAGTTGCTTGCAACACATATTTAGCATCTATGTGAAATGGTTCCCCTTAAGTTTGTTATCAAGTCAAAACTATTGCCACTGGTTTTCATTGCACTGCTGTATAATTTAAAATACTAAAGCTTATAAATTCTCAGAGCATATCTGGTTCATAATTGTATGCAACCAGAACTGCAACATGAAACAATATTTCCTTCTTTTCTGGCAGTTTCAGCCGTTACAGATTGGGATTCTTTGCACTGTACACATGTCAGTTCACTTCATTATAGGATGATAGTTCTGGTCTAAAAAGCAGAGCTTCCTCTCGTGAATGGTTACATTTCAGACCGCTTCTAACCTTTTACTGAAGCCACATTAGAATGCACTAGAAAGAAAACATTTGTTTTCTAATTTGAAGACTTGATTGTCAGAGAGGAAATCTTCCTGGCAGATGTCTTTGTGAAACTTAAGGTGTACCCTAATGTCAGTGCACGGGAGTTTGTAGCACCGCTTCCATTGGTGTTAGTGGGAGCTCAATGTGGTAATGCCCTGGCAGCCGTAGGAGGGTATATTCCCTTGAATGTCAGTCAGCATACTGTATTGTTGCTTCAGTATTTTCCATTACAGTTTAAAAAAACCCAACAAACTCAAGTGTAAAAATAGCAATATTTACGGTTCAATGAAAAAATATACCTGTATAGTATAGATAGTAGAGACAACTGTGTTGCTGGTCTGGATTTTTCCAAATGGAATCTGTCCTTTTCACATGGACGTTTGGATGACTGTAGCTTTTTGTGGCAAAGTTTCTGTGACGTTAAGAATCATAGGCTATACACAAAGCTGAATCTCAAATGTGAATGAATTGTCTGTAAACAAGGCTCTGTAGAGATTTTTATATGCAATAATTAATTTTAGTTGCAATGCTGGGTTCAAATTCCATTATTTACTTGGTTCAACCTTCACGATATTTGGCTCTTACTTTGTAATCTGATTAGTTTAATAATTGCATGGCATGGTCCAGTAGAGCTATGAACTTGCAGCTCCCTTGGCTTCACTGCGATTTACAGATGCTCAGCACAGCTAGACTGTGGCCCCTATTCAGTGTAGGAGATTGGTGTTCTTCATCTACTTCTGAACGCTAATGAAACTCTAGTTGTTGCATTTTGTTATGAATTTTTGTATAAGAAATAATCACTTCATAAATATCCATGCTATGTATGCGTTCAGTTTTGCAAGTATGCAAAGTATTGGGAATAAATGGCAGTAAAAGTCATGAGCTGAATAACAGAGAGAGGCTGAATAATGTAGAATGGCACTTTTAAAAGCAGGAAATAAGTTAGTCATGCAAACTTTACACACACCCCCTTTTTTTTCCCCCTATTTGTTCTTCTGTATCAAATTGCTCAAAAGTGTGATGAAGACGAGCCGCTACAACTGTGACCAAAATTCAGTCCTGAGGGCAGCTGTTGTTTTGCTCATGCAGACCTGTTCTCATCCTCTTGGATAACCTCGCAGGCACTGGTGTTCTTCTCTCCACAGCACCTGGGTGGTAGGGAAGACAGAAAAAAACAGCACAGAGGGAGATAATGTCGTCCTCTCTTCCCATGCTGGTTCACCTAGTGTCCTTGTCATCTTCCTCGCTCCACAGGCTGCTCAAATCCACAGAGGCTCTCCAGAGTGCTGGGGGAGCCGACCTTTTCCTTGTGCCAGAGCACAGAAATTTGTAATTGGAAACTCCTCTCCTGAGGAGCAGTGCGAGTCAAACGGAGGAAAGAAGGATTAATTATAGAAGTCCCACAAAGCTAGCTTGTAGGGATGTGATTTGCCCTTGTTTGAGGAGTAGCGCGTGGTTACCTTAAACCGCAAACAGATGAGAAACATGATTATGCCTCCCAAGCTACTGCTGTGACCCCCAGTGAGGATGTTGTCTCTTCCAGAAATATGTTCTTAAATTGAGACTGTGCAGCATTGGCCAGAAAAGCCTTCTGGAAGTCAATGACATAGGTTTGCCCACAGCTGTCAGACCAAGCTTTAACATGGTTTGCAGTACTGGATAGATGCTATATAACACACATGTCAACGAGCTTTTGGGAGTAGGGGCAGAGCTGTGGGTACAAAGCTGCCTACCTCACTTGCACAGGAGAAATGCTTGACGGACAGCCACTTTTCAGACCCTGCAGAATTAAGCAATTCTCTGCTATCACCTCAGAGTTACAGTGTAGGCCCCGGTTCTGTATGGTGAGGTGCCAGTATCCATCCAGGATCCCCCTGAAACTGGCAGAAATCCTGCCAGCTTGCAGGATTCTGTCATTTGTTGTCCTGTCAAACAACACCCGGGCATAAGACGTCATTAATGCGTTATTTAGTTTAAAGAATTGAAGTTCATTTTTATTTATTAATATGCTTTACCTGGTGTTAGTAGCAGGTTGTACCTTGATGGGCAAAATTTACTATAGTCATTTTTTTCATATATTCATCCTCAGAGCTTGGGAGAGGATTTTTTTTTTACTTGTCTTCCTCCCCCCCCCCCAATTTTAACCATTTCTCCTAACAGATTTCAGCAATAAGGGGAAATATGTTTTTAGCACAAGAGCAATAAAATCCTCCATGTTGCAGGTACTATAAACTGCTGAGTAAACTCAGAGCAATAGAGAGGAAGCAATATATTCTTTAGACAAAAAATAGTAACTTGCATAAAGACTTTAAGTAAGCAGAAGTCTTCCTTTGTTAAACAGTTGCTATCAGACTGATGTGGGACATTATTTTTGGTGGGTTTGTGTTACCGTTATTGAGTTCCTGAATAGAATTACTCAGCAATAACCTTTTACCTTAGTTCTTGGATCCTGAATTCATGCTATTTGCGAGAGAGAATTACGCACTGCAGTGGGGATTTTTATTTGTTTCATTGTTTGGCGTTTAGTTGTACAGCATTCTGTGGATAAATTCATTGTGTTCAGGATTTCCAATTGTAACTTAATACTGAAAATACTCTTCACCAAACAAAAACTGAGAATACCGGAATTTGTCATGCCCATCGAGATGGATATGATAAATGGTGCTAGCCCATTCTGAAGACAGCTTGGCTTTTAAAAGCACAAGGTTATGGTATCATTGAAGAAAACTCCTACCAATACCCAGGGTATTTGGAAGCAAGCTGAAAGGCCTGCTATCGCTGCTGTATCTTCCTACCATGGACACTCAGTGCCATAGGCAGCTGCATCCATCCTTTGTGTTCAGGGGCCAGCTGTGAGGCATCTTGGAGTCACTGAAACCCCTCCATGGACAGCAGCAAGCTTTGGCTTAGACCAGCAGCCGTTCTGTCCCCAAAGAGTTATTTTTCTGTTGTCTCATTTTCTTAGGGATTGTTTAGCTTTTAAAAATAAGATACTTGTGGATTCATTTCTCAAAAGTAATGAGCAACCTGCAGCGTGACTGGAAGTTGGGATAAAATAGCTTCGCTACAAATCAAGGCCCTGAAACATAACTACACACTCATTACTTAAAAAAAAAAAAAAAAAAGTGGTTATGTAACATTCAGAACCATATTTTCAAAATCTTGGCCCTGACTTTTATGGAGGAAAAAGTATGTATGGTCTGGTTTTTGTATGTACAATAAAGAAAGAAAGAAAAATAAGAATTGGACAGAGTGGTCACTATTTAAAAAACCACCAGCTATTCTGGCACTTTATCTGAGATACTAAATGGTTCTTAGTCCTTGAAACAGAAACCAACTCTGGCAACTTTCTAGAAAATCCTGAATACCCACAAGTCAGTGTAAAAGCTTTTTAGCAAAAGTAGGAGGACTAGCATGGTTGCTAGTGCAAAACGATTTGATGTAACAGATCAGTTGTGAGTGGGAATAAGAACAGTATATCTGCACACCAGCTGTAGACAGATCAAGTCCTAGGTGTATAGGAATATAATCAAAAAAAGGTGAACAGCATTTCTTTAAATCATACTGCTGCAAGAAGATGATACCAGATAGACTCTCACTGGATACGGATCCTATGTTGTAAGAATTCAAGAATATTTCAAAGTGCTACTGGCCAGCTATTCAGGAAAGGCATCGTGGTGGTGTACTTTTTGAGGGGGATCAAGAATGCAGCTAGATCTATGAAAGAAGTAATTAAGGATGATGTTGAATATCTACACGTAGACTCATCAGATCTCTTTGGGAGAAGGTCTGAGAATCATTTTAAGGTTTTACTTGGCTGCCTTTTGGAGCAGCCAATTCTAGAACGAGAGGTTGCTCCAGTACATACATTAAATGCAGTAAATAATCTGTCCTTCTTTACATATTTGTCAAAAGGAACAAATAGCTATTTGCAGTCAGAATTGTTGTTTGCAACTAGACAACATCTTTTTAATGATACCACAGGAAGCCACTTTACGAAAACAGTTTGATACCTTCAGTGGTAAACTTAGAAAAACAAAATTTTCACATGCTTAGCGTATTGCACACTTAGCGTATTGCATGTTAGCAAGAAGCCCTGTAACTTGATTGGTATTAGGCAGCAGGGCTTCTCAAAAGCACGTGAAATTTGGTGCTTAACCAAAAAAAAAAAAAAAAGGCCAGTGCAGATAACAGTGCATAACTATAATTGGGAAACCCAATTTAAAATAATAATTAAATTTCCTGATTTTTTTTTTCTGGTTTTTGAATGCCATTATATAAAGCAGTGGTTTACCCTCTCTTTCAGTGCCACATTTAGTTTGGCTTAGTGGTAGTCCAGAGATATGCAATGGAAAAAAAATAAGATCTCTCAATTTCTGCTTATAGAGAGGGGACTAAAAGGAAGGGGCATGATTTATATGTCACGAATAAGCAATAGTACAGGAAGGATAAATTAGGCATGCGTATCTCCCCCATGTGTCAGTAAAAGAATGATGGGACTCCCAATAAACTTGAAAGGTCTCATATCTGGAAATACTTTTTTGGTACAAAAGGAAATTACCCCATAACACTGGGCACTACTGGCTTCTTCCGACCAAAAATTTGCAATTCCTTTTAATGGATCAGAAATCTGGATGAACTGCAAGGACATCTGCTTTGATATTAGGTGGATGATGAAAGATGAGAGGATGGAGGTCTTTATGGCTTGGTGAATCAGCCAGGTACTCGGTGCTTCAGCTTGGATAGGAAGGATGCTTGAATAAATGCATCCCCTGTGAGAAGGTGTTTTTGAACTCTCCGTTTTGAACCCTACCCGATGTACCCGGAGCACCTGAGAGGGGTCCTGGGGCTGCCGTTCTTCTGGGGTGTAGTGTAGCAGTCCCGTGTCCTGGAGGCTGGCAGTATTGCTGTTCCTGTGGAATGGTGTCCAGGGAACAGAGAGGAGGAAATACCATCAGAAGTGAGGTCCTCCTTCCTGGAAAACGTGACCTCGTATGTTTTATTCAGATTATTATTTGTCGTGGTAGCACAGTCTTACATGGCTCTACTTGAAATAGGAAGAGATTTTTTTGTGGAAAAATATTGAAAATATGAAAGTAGAACCAACAGCACATTATTTTACAGTAAGTCATTATGTATTTCTGTTTCTTCTGAGAAGCAGCTGAGTCTGTAACTTTGCAGTAACTGTTTCTTTGAAAACAATACGCCTTTGCACTAAAAAACGAAAAAAGTCCATGCTGCAGTTTATTCACATAATCATTGTGAACTTGTAAGCCAGACAAGACGAAGAAACAGTTGCATTTTTCGCTGTGTTATCCAAACCTCTTCTAGAAAAGAAGGGAAAAAAACAAACCTGAATGTAGGTTAGATGAAACCGTATTGCAATTAACTAGTGCATCACTGCTGTGATGCAATTAATTCAGTGCCATTGAAAGGTTAAGGGGCGATTTTCCAGTGGAGGTTCTCTGCAAATGGATTGAGAGAGTAAAACTAATTTTAAAACAAAAGTCAGTTAAACTTGCCATCCCAAACTCTTTGAATTGGCTTTTAAGGAAATTGTCCTCACCTCCCCAAACCTTTTGTTTTGCACTCTACCTATGCCAAGGCAATTTTTGCAAACTTGCTGACATGCTAGATGTTTAACTGGACAAGATAGTATTATGGGTTTTCCCCTCCCAAGTGGGGGGAAGACTTTTATGTCCCAGAACTAGTGAACTGATTGATTTATCTGATATCTCTAAGTAAACCAGACCTTTCTAAAAAGCATAGAGTTCTCACATTCACTGCACGTTTAGGGCCTTCATTAAATTACTATTGTAGAATAATTCAGCTGATGGCCATAGGATTACGGGGTTGGGGGAGTCCTTCTTTTGTCCTTCTCCCCCCCCAGTAGTAAGATGTCTGGCACAGTCCTTTTTGTGCCAAGACCAATGTTGGTTTACAGTTGGACTCAATGATCTTAAAGGTCTTTTCCAACCTAAATGATTCTATGATTCCTAAGAACCTGCCTCGCATAAGTACAGTGCTGCATTCTTAGGTTAAAGCTTATTTACAAGGAGTTTAATAGCTTGTTATAACCCTTTCAAATATATCAGCAGCACTTTTTCGTTTAACAACTTTGAGCATCTGCCTTACACTGGAAATATATCTGATTCACCTGCGGGGGTTGGAGGGAAGCAAGTGAACTGCTACTGTTTTCTTTACACTGGTAATACTCTTTTTTCCTCAAACCATTTGATCCCAACTGTATGATCTACCGTGATGTCTGAGCACAGGCCTAGTCCTGGTTTCTCAAGGAAAAAGCAAGCCATACTAACTGCATATGCTGAAGACTGCATCCTGCAAGGATTTACCTTAGAAAACAGAGGGGCCTTCCACTTTTAAGGAACAGATGCCAACAAAATAGATTTGTTTTTTAAAAAAGTATAAACTAATTCTTAAAGGGAAATACCTATGTCCGGGTTTAACTTAAAGAACCTAAGTACTAGTTATATTACATGCTGAATGGAGAAACAGTTTCTTAGGGTATTTTGGTGTGCCATTAACTTAAGTATTATGAGCTATCGTACTTAAATAGCATAATTACATACTTAAATATAATATAGATATAATTATTATGATTATTTAACTTACTTTATATGTATGATATGCTAGATATCATGCTTTATGCCTTCAGTATTGTAATGGTCAAAGTATAACCTCTTTGCTGAGGCAGTTTCATATGATTAAAGAAAAAGATTGCCAAACTTGTATGACTGTTGCAAACACTGAAAGACTCAGTGGTAAGTAATCAATATTTCAACAAAGACAGACAACCCAGAGGTTTTGGAAGGGAGGTGAATTCTCGTGTCTTTAATTTGGCCATATCCCACTGCCAGCTTTGAGTTTACAGGAGTGTGTTACATGGCCACATATGGGACAGAATACAAGAAGGATAGGTATCACTGACATGAGCCTATATAGCAGTTATTTGTTCCTGCGCACGCTGTTCCCTGTTCTCTCTCTGTCTGTCTGTCTGTCTTTCATAGGTGCTTTGGTTAACAGGACTGCACAGATCATGAGTCTAAACAGCAGTCCACACAGTCATGTGACACAGGTGCACATTTTGCACTGGCTGATGCTAACCTGAGGAATATTACAGTGTCTAAAAAAATCTTGTATGTTTATTTTTAAAGGGCACATGAAATACGCATATGCTTCAGGGGCATTCTAGGAAAAGGGACTAGGACCTGTAAGATTTAGGGCCAAGGTATGGAGCTCTTAATGCATTGATTACTTATGGTCCCCATAGAATTTTCCTCTTACTTCAGTGTTTGCTAAGATGAAACCCATTAAAATAATCAGGAATTCAGCTTCCACTGCTTTCAGGGAAGAGATATTTTATAGTATGCAAATGAAAGCAGCACGACCATTTTCCTTTGGAAATTGAGATACCACATCCTGAACAGAGTGTACTGTTGTGGCCCCATGGAGCTCGGGGAGTTGTGCCCCATCCATGGGTTTTTGTTTTGCCCTCTGACAACGTACTCCCTCAATATATGAGCAACACTCAGTCCACTTTGTGGTGCCTCTGCCCCAGAGGGCTCATGAGAAAATGGCACAGAGGTGAGGGTCAAAGCATGCTGGGTTTGGAAGGGAGCTCTGCTCTCAGCAGAGAGCTTTCTGAAGACATGATAGAAAATAGTAAGCCTTCTTCAGTCACATTCCAAGCAAATTTCAGCTCCTTTCTTTTGTATTTCCCTTTGAATGTAAGCAGAGACTTTGGTCAGTCTAGGAGGAGAGTAACTCATTGCTGGGAGTTAGCACGCTCCAGCATGCAGCTTTTTACAAGGCAGCTGTCCCAGAGGAGAGTGGCTGAATGTGCAGTAGTCTGCTTCTGAACTCAGGCTGGTCCCACAGGTTAAAATGTATATGAGGAAAATGCGGTTTTCCAGAATGTGGAAACAGTACGTGTGATTTGTGCCAAAAGTGTGGAATGGGTATTGCAGCTGAAGAGGCAGGTAAATTGCCTAGATTACATACACAGCAAAATACTCAGGCAATCTCTAGGGTTACTTGCCTGTGCTCAAATATATTTTCCATTGAAGCTGGTAGCAGTCCCATGTATGTACGGAGGAGGAGAAGAATATAGACTTTTCTATTGGGCCTCAGCCAGAGCCCACTGAAGGAAATGGGCATTCTTAGTTTTGTCACTGTTTCTAGAAAGAGCCACATTAGACCTCTATCCATTTTGTATGTCTACAACTTTTTACTCTTTGGGGCTAAATTCTACAGTGACGTTGTCCTTTGTTTGGTCTCAGCTTTACTGTCGCAGCCAAAACCTACAAAAGTTGATTGTAAATGTGTTTACAAATAAAAAGAAATTTCATAGGATAAAATGTTATAACTGTGCCTCTGAAATAAAGCTATAAAACTCTGTATTTAACTTCAGGCCATGAAATTTGGAATACTCTGGGCTAGTAGAACCACTCGTAATTTTCTGGACTTATGAACTAGACCCCTACTTCTTTTTTTTTATTGCCAAATGCAATTAAAAATAACCTGTGGTTTACCATGTTCAACTCATGAAATTGTCAGAGAGAACTTTTCCTAGGAAACATCGTACGATTCATGTAAACTCCTGATACTACTGACTGCAGTGTGGTTCCATGCTGAATTCGAAAAGCTTTAGCAAAAGCAGCTGCATGGGGGTAGTTCTCACGCTACACATCTCATTAGGAGCCAAATGGCTTTAAACTAGTAATTTAAATTCTGCATGTTGCGCTTTTCTTATGAGAACCAATTACTGGTTTAGTACATAAAGGCCTGTGGTTATTTCTTATACTAATTTAGGGGTTTTTTTATTTAACTGTGGTTGACATTTGAACCGTAGCTTGCCAGTATATGAAAAAATTTTAAAAGGAAGTGAAACATCTTTGCCTCAGTTTCCCTTAAGATTAAAGCTTTGGATTGCAACTACAGAGCTTCTTGTTGTATACAAGATAGTCATTTAATGCACTTTATTTAAAAAAAGGCACAAATTATTTTGTTTATAAAATGTTACAATTGCACTATAATGTAAGAATTGGTTACTAAATATAAACTGTACAGTTTTGTAGTCAACATTGTAAGTGTTTAGTCATAAATGATTGAAACAATTACATGTTTCAGTTAAATGTTAATTTTATATGTGGTATATGTAACCATAAATAAATTTCCCTTTCTAAAAAAAGAATGGTTGTCTGTTTCATTTCATTGAATTTCACATTCTATTTTAAATAACAAAACAATATTCTTTCTAAAACTGTAAAATTAAATATGCTCCAGTGCAAAGAGATGGCAGATGACACTAACTGAACTTGGGGGATTAAATTCAGATGTGCAGACTTCAGTTGAACTTCTGTAGATCCCCTGCATCCACTAACACTGCAGAAAGAAATACCAGGCACTACAGCTTTGCACAAAAAGTCTGAAAGAAGAGCTAACAGAAGTTCTTGAATATAGAGTTGTAAATGAAAGCCAGGGTGCCCTTCTAAGTCTACCTTTCTTATCCAAGTTAATTTACCTCTACCGCGCTTCTCTTCTGACACGCTGCCATTTATTAGCATTGTATACGCTCAGTTTTGGGGAACAAAATTCAGTATGGATGTACAAGAGGGTCTGCATTGGGTCTTGCTAAATGGATGTAAGTACTTAACATTTGAGTTAGTGATCATTAATTGGGAGCGGTAAGAGTCGAAAGAAACTATGTTAACCTAGATTTTTTTTTTTAGAATTTTGTTCCTGATCCTCCAATTAAGTAAAAAAAAAAAAAATCAGATGCATGATCAGAGTTCTGTTTTTTCAATTTGACTGTTATAGACAGGCTAAAGGAAAATAGTGAACTGTCATTTTTCAAATTAACTTTTAAAAAAAATTGTATATTTTAATTCTTGTGAATGGTTTTCTTGAATGCCCAACTTATTTTCCAGGGATATGAACTGATGGAATGAGCTACATCTCTAACCTTAAAACTGACTATTGTGTACCGTAGCCAGTGAAAATACAGCTTCTGAGAGAAACTGACCAGTGACTGACAGATACCCAGGTAAGTAAGGGAGAGTGAGGCAGCTTCCTTTATACTATGGAGCACTACAGCCCAGCAGCTCAGGTGTATCCTGGAGGAGATCTTAGTGATGTTTACTTCTACCAGACACAGCTGTCCTCCCCACCTCTCACATCAGACATTCAGGCACCAGCTACTTTATCTAGAGAAGACGAAATTGGTATCGTGGTGCAGGGGTAGAGTCCCAGTTTGCCTCTCTGCAGTTAAACTACAGCCAAAAGGACTACAGCACAATGGTGATCAGGATGTATTTGATAAATGGTTTTTGCTTAACTAAACATGAATTGCAATTACACGGTTCCCTTAGGAACTATCAGCCATCTAGTCTACTAAACTGGAAAATGAATAAGAATTAATGGGAAAAAACAATAGAGAGGGAGGTGAAATAAATGTTTCACCTAACAGAGAAGCCAATGTTGAAATCATGTGGCCAGGGATGTTTGGGGATCTCTTTGGGCTTAATTGCTGGAGCCTAAAGTAGGACAATAAACTGAACCTGTTCTGACCATATGATGCATGTTTAACCTGCTTCTGCAGTCAGGAGGCCAAGGAATGAGCCGGGAACAGCAGGGATGGATGGTTCAGACATCTTGGCGTTGCTGCGTTGGTGCCCCTTCCACACCTGACAGCGTCGGCATCAGCCTAACGGCTTCCTAGCAGTCTCAGATAGAAATATCATTAAGAGGGCAAAATGGCTGACCAAATCAAGAAACAGAATACTAAAAACCTGCCAAAACTTAGTGGTACTCAGCCAGAATTGTAAAGGAATTCCTTATTAAAATGGTGGAAGTATTAATGGCATTACAGAACTGGTAAGTATCCTGGCAGTGTTTTTGTTTAGTGCAGATAGCGTCCTGCTTACGAAGCAATCCAGCAGTATCACAAGCTCAGGAAACAGCACTATTACTAAAACGGTGTTTTGGATTAACTGGGAACTTTAGGCATTGGCAATGCTTAGGCCACCCAGTTAGAACTACTTTGTGCCCCCTGCCAAATATATACCGCTTTATGCACTGTGGTTGAATATCACATATGTCAACTAAGTCTGGAACTAAGCAGAGGTTAACAGCAGAATTTGTAATAATGGATATGCAACAGAAAACTTATGTGGCCAATAATAAATGGTCACTGTATTTACAAGGATAAAATAATTGAAAGCTGTCAGGACATCAAATAATTTCCATGCTACAGTAAGCAAAAGAAAGTTTCTTTATATGAGGCCCACAAGTGGAAATTAAAAGAGTGCAGTCCAGTGTTATTCTTTGGTTCAAGGAGGCTTGGCTGCAGTGTTCCAGGTGCATGTGCCTGTTCTTACGTTCTTCTTTTAAGTGTCTGTAGGTCACGTCAAGATGAGCTGCTGGGTAGGTGGACATTTGGACACAGTGCAGCGTATCTTACCTTCTTACTGAATTCTGATGAATCGTCTTCTTTATAGCAGGATAACAAAGAGTGTCTACAACCTCACCACTGTCGTACAGCATGAATCTATGCAAGGTGTGAGGCCCGAGCAGTTAATGGATATTTTATGTTCATCACTGAAAACTGTATAGGAAATACCATCAATCAGGCATGTATGACAAAGACAATTCCATTTGCAGGTACTCAAGCTTTTAAAAAACTCCAATTCGTATATACCTTTTAAAGTTATTTTGAAATGATCTAGGATCGCATGAGTCTAAATTTTTTTTTTCTAGAATTGCTTTTAAAGGTAGCAGCTCAAACCTAATTTTTTTTTTTTTAATTGAAATGTCATCCTTATAACAGAAATGCTCCCTGAGGTTGTTACTCTTTGTATTCCTCTGACTTGGATGTGAGCTGAGCAAACCCAGTGCTGTACAGCATGTTACAAACAACACTTGGTTACTACATGCAAATCAGCTCTCACTTGAGCGTCTTCTGCTTGCGGATTTTGTTGGGATTTTGTTCTTTCATATCTGCCAAAGTGTTTCATCCCCTTATTTTGTGCTAATTGTAAAGATGGTGACGTTTCAATGCAGGGCATTCTTTGTCTGATAATAAAAGGTATTTTAATGTACCAGGACGCTGTCTTCCCACTAGTGGCCTAGCAGAGCTGGTTTCATCTTCATTTTTTATCATGATGTATGGGGTTTAAATGATGCCTGACAGAGAGCCTATATAAATACGTTTTTAAGATGCGAGTTTGCCATCATCATCATTTTGAGCTGTCAAGCTCAAAAGCATCTTCTTAAGATTTCCAGAATAAGGATCATCACACTCCTAATCATTCAGCTTACAAGGGGAATGCAGAGGATGTGGCAAGCTGAGGTGGGAGGGAGCCCTCACAACTCCAGTTTCAGGCATTAGGTGGGTCTAATTGGGTGCGAGAGGATTCCAAAATCTCAGACTAACCTAACTAGCCTTCGCTCCTCTGGATATTCTTACTCTTTCACCTTCGCGAGAGGGGTGACAAAGAGGGGGCTTGTGTTGATGAAGCCTTCATGTTCCCCCCTTCTCTCTTACATGTCATCCATCGCTGCAGCCTCCAGTTCCCGTTTAGCTTTTTCCACGAGCTGGTCTTTCTCAGTGATGCCACTGGCAGTGCAGCGCAAGGACATCCATGGAAATTACTGTTAGTCAAACCGTGCATCTCCGAGGGCATCAGGCAGGAGAAGGAAGCATTTGCTATTTGCCAGTTTAACCCAACAGAAAAGTATTTCCTTCCTGACATCCAAGCAGATCAGATAGACCCACTGCTCTTGAGAGAGAGGCAAGGGTGCGCTTCCACTTCGCTGCCACTGACCAAGAGGCAGGGGACCATTGGAGAGGAGGGGCTGGTCCCTGCACAGCCTGCAGACTCTCCCTTGGCTCTGTTACTCTGCAGATACAGTTGAGTTCACTGCCTGGCAAGGTAGTGTATGCTACGCTGAGCCAGGGCCACGCAGCAGCAGCTCATCTCTCCCTTGATGCTTTGGCTCCTTCTGCAGCCGAGTTTCTTGTTGAAATGGAATCCAGGATTTAGAGTCAATGCTGGATTCCCAATCCTTTCAGACAGCTTTCTGTGAGAACTAGTAACGCAGATCTGGGTTTTGTTGTTGTTTTTTAATTAAACAGCCTGCTTTAGGGTCCCTGGAGTTCTCTGTGCTGAGGTTGGTTTTTGTTTGGGTTTTTTTCCCCCCTTCTAGGAAGAAGTCACAGAAAAATGTCATGACTCCTTAATGCTTGGTCCATTTCATTCATCATGCTCTTTCTGGACAGTGTTTGTTTGCCTTCTATCCAGCCACAGCTTGTGCACAGCCTTTACAGAAACACAGTCAGCCTTGCCAACAGATGCATCTGGTCTTAGATCTGAAAACCCCTGTGTTTGCCATCACAGGGTGGTTCAGGCTGGCTCAATTTCAGCAGCTGCATGTCAGCTCTGGGACCACAAGCTGCCCACTTCCCCAGGAGCAGCAGCAGCCCTCTTCAGATGGTGACAGCGACCTACCTCTGCACCCCCAGAGCATTTGCTAAAATTGGCCATTTCTCCTAGCAGAAGGGCAGGCCAAGAGAACCTTCCTGGGGTACTGGTTGTGGCTGCTACAGTCGAGACATCCCTAGGCCTGGGAAGAGCGGGGTGTGAGGGGCAGACAGCAACAGACACTGGTCAGGGAGGCACTGGTGAGGCCACACCTCAAGTACTGTGTTCAGTTTTGGGCCCCTCACTACAAGAAGGACATCGAGGTGCTGGAGCGTGTCCAGAGAAGGACAACGAAGCTGGTGAAGGGTCTGGAGCACAAGTCTTATGAGGAGCGGCTGAGGGAGCTGGGGTTGTTTAGCCTGGAGAAGAGGAGGCTGAGGGGAGACCTTATTGCTCTCTACAACTGCCTGAAAGGAGGCTGTAGCGAGGTGGGGGTCGGTCTCTTCTCCCAAGTAACAAGCGATAGAACAAGAGGAAACAGCCTCATGTTGTGCCAGGGGAGGTTTAGGTTGGATAGTAGGAAAAATTTCTTCACCGAGAGGGTAGTCAGGCACTGGACCAGGCTGCCCAGGGAAGTGGTTGAGTCCCCATCCCTGGAGATATTTAAAAGACAAGTAGATGTGGTGCTTAGGGACATGGTTTAGTGGTGGACTTGGCAGTGCTACGTTAACGGTTGGACTCAATGATCTTAAGGGTCTTTTCCAACCTTAGCGATTCTATGATTTTCCTTCCCTTGTGATACCAAGTTGCGAGCAGGTGCAGGAATAGACGTTTACCTGTCCAGGATATATTTGCTGCTCAGACATCTGTGGTGCATCTCCTAGAGGGAAGAGTCACCAGGCCAAATGGGTATGTGTCATAAGCCAGACCTGTCCTGTGGATGTGCAGCTAGGCCGTGCTGGTAGGAGTATGTACGCAGCAGACCCACAGCGGCTTTTTGGTTTCCAGCTCGTATCAATTCAGTGTTTTCTTCACATTTACACTTAATTTATCTTACCAGGGAATGCTGTATTCTTCTTCAGAGATGAGATAAAGCATTCATTACAGCCTGGTAGTTTCCCCTATTCTCTTTAGCGTTTTTCTGCTTCTACTTGATTCTATTAGAGGCTGTTTTAATGAGCACTCATTAAACACACGCATCTCTCTCTCCAGAGATCGAAGCAGCAGAATCTCCATCATTTCCACTGCTTCACAAAATGATGCAGTGCTTTGTTTTAGTCAAGTTAAAAGCAGAACAAAATGCTGCTCTGTGTCCCTTTCAATCATCTCACCTTCAGCAGTCATTTGCAAAAAGACTGTTGCTTTTTCCTCTGCTTAGAAGTAATTTTTTACACCATTTAAATGACAGCTTAATCATATGATAAAGGACTTCCCCAAGCACAGGTCTTTCCCATGTGTCAAAATATCAGTGGATTCCTTATTTAATATCAGACACAGCTGCATTGCAGCCGTAGGTGAAGTTTCCCCTGTGAATAGCTTGTGTGATATTGTATCACTGTAGAGAGTGCTTCCTTTTGGAAAGCTCTTCTGAGACAAGTCTCAGCAGGGCTCTGACCCCCACAGTGGCAGTCAGCAGCAAAAATCCAGAACAGGGGCTGAGTACCTGTAAAGATGTCGGTATACATGGAAAGGTAGGGCCATATATAGAATAATTCAGGCCATTTATGATAAAGTAGCAGTATTGTTTTCAAAGATACAGAAGCCTGGGCAGACACATGTGAAGTTCTTCGCAGCAGATAGCAATGTGAGCAGAAAGAGGTCATGTCAAGCATGCGGCAAATACAAGTATCTGCTGCTCTTCCTTCTTGCTTCCATGTCTAAGTGCTTGCTGTGAGAATGTGGCAGGTAAGACTAGTGCTCTCTGTCACTGTGCATTTGTGGGATTAATGCCTAAAAGAAATTATTACAGTGAATTTAACATCTTAAAAGTTTTGAACAATTTCCACTCCTGCGAAAAGCTAGGTTCCATCACATTACCTGTATGTCTCCCTGTCAGTAGCTTATATCATCTGGAGGAGCGCACAACCACATAGCAGTTGTAAAGTTTAACATAAAATTACCATGTTATCAAGCTTAGAGTGTAAAACAGGCTGGCGTCAGCCTTCTGGTGATGCAGAAGCAAATAGCAGTGCAAAACAGAGCCGGTGACTTGAAAGGCTTCCAGTAATAGGGTAGGGAAAGGTACGGATGCTTGATGGATTCTGTGAGGCTTTGGGCACTGTGCCCCACCTCCCCTTGGGCACCGTAGACATCTCCAATCTGAACCGGTGAAAATCCAAGGGGAGACACAGCAACTGGGAGTTTCTGGTCAGTGGATCAGGTTAAAGGCTTTATGAAGCCTAAGGTTTACTTGACCCATTAAAAGTTAGAAAAAGCCTCATCTCCAATAGGGTTTTACCAGATGCTTGCTAACGCTGATGAAGAATGGCTTCATTTTGTTCCTGGTGAAGACAGAGCCCAGGAGGTATTTTGCAACCAGCATCCATTGGTTCAACTGCAGCAGAGGTACTGTTTCCTGCAGAAAGGTCACAGGCCATTTGCAGCTTTCCGAGTCAAAAACAATCCTTAAAACTCCAGCTAAAAACCACCTAGCAGCTGTGTAAAGCACTGTAATTGCCCCTGGGTTGCAGCAGCTGACTACAAGAACTAGAAACAAAATCCTGCCCAGGAGAGCTTACGGGTTTTTTGCTGATGGTAAAACCAGAGCAAATGTGTAAGTAGAAGAGCAGGACTGTACTTTGCGTGCACAGCATCACGGCTAGGATATGGTGTTTCAGAAATAAATGGGGCAATGGGCTGGTGCGTGTATTATGTGAGAGCTCATCCTCTCTGGAGTGAACATTGTAAAAGAATTCAGGAAGCCACACGGAAACCTCTTGATATAGCTCTGCTTTCCCTCTTGTTCGCCATCAGGAGAAACAGAGGTCTGAGTAGCTGGGGAGGTATGGAGGTGACATTTGAGATGACACTGAGAGAAGAAGCTGGGAAGCCAGCAGGGCAGCTGAGAGGGACCCAGCTTGGACCTGCCTGGAGGAAAGGGTTTTAATCTTGATGACTGGGCTTTGAGCTGGAGGGAGGGCACAGTCCTGGAGGTACCAGTAGCCCAAGACAACATCTTACCAGTGTATAAAATCAAATTTAGCAGAGGAGTTGAATAGAGAGGAACTGATGGGAAGCTTTGACATTTGTATAAAACGTATAGACATCTGTGCTTTATCCTGCAAAGGCTTTATAATACCCAAATTGTCATCCAGATAACTGAGCTCAGACTGCTCAACAACTCAACATCACCTTGTGCTGCGTTCTGATGTTAAGGGACTTGTTTTGTAAACACGCACCCACGTGGGAAGATAACAGTACAGGTAAGTCATAGGTGGTAACAGAACAGCCTGTGAGGAGACACGGAGGGAGCTGGGCTCGTTCCGCGTGGAGAAGAGATGGCGTCGCGGGGATCTAACAGTGCCTATGGGGAGGTTCTCAAGACGACGGATCCAGGATCTTCACGGTGGTGCATGATGAGAGGGTGAGAGACAGCATGCATAAGCAAAACAAGTGAGGTTGAGCCTGGGTGTAAGGAGAAACTATTTCCCCATCAGGACAGTCAGGCAGGGGCACAGGTTGGCCAGAGAGGTCGTCCCTTCTCTCTTGGAGGTTTTCAAGACTCCACGTGATAAAGCCCTGAGCAACCTGGTCTGAGCCTGCTTTGAGACAGAGGTTGGGCTAGAGACCTCCTGAGGTCCCTTCCAACCTGAATTATCCTCATGGAGAATGAGACACACCTGTGGGTGTCCAACCATCTTACCCATCAGTCCACGAAAGGCAGACTGAGGTATAAAACAAGAGGGGATTTTTGTCTGGTTTGTTTTTTTTTTTTTTTTTTGCAAAGTTTAATCCAAGCTGTCCCACAGTGCCCTAGTAATCTTGAGTCAGAGACCCATACCATGGTCCGGAAGGCTTAGACCTTGGCAGAGCAGTAGTTCATAACAAGGAGGCAGAGATCAAACTATGTGCAAGTGTCAACCTCAGAAAACACTGCTTACAGCATCACGAAATAACTTGGCTTGGATGCAGTACTTCTTGCAGGGCTCCAGGTGCGTTTTCAGACCTGCTAAGTCAAGGAGAATAATTGCTGCTGGATGGGCTCTTGCTAATGCCGCCCTCTGTTGTATGGCTTCAACAGGCCGCTGCTGCTCACATTCAGCTTGCTGCCCCCCAGGACCTCTCCAGCCTGGACTGATGTGGGGATCTATTCCATCCCAGGTGTAAGAATTTGTATTTATCTTTGGTGAACTTCATGAGGTTTCTGTCAGTCCGTTCCTCCAACATCCCTGTGAACAGCAGCCCTGCCCTCCAGCTTACCCATTCCTCCTCCCGGTTTGGTACCATCTGTGAGCTTACATGGATCCTGTCCTGTCATTCAGGTGTACTGATGACAACGTTAGGCAGTAGTGGCCCCAGTGTCAGCCTCTGAAGAACAGCTCTTGCCCTTAGCTACCAGCTGGACTTCTTCAAATCAATGACCCTTTGAGCCTGGTAAGTCGTTCCAGTTTTCCACCCACACTGCAAGTCCACCCATCCATTTCTACTTCCCGGTCTGGCCGCTAGTATCCCATGGGGAAAGAGCATTGAAAGCCTTGCTAAAGTCAAGGTAAACAGCCTCGCTGCTCTCCCGTGTCCACATAGCCAGTTTTTCCATCATGGAGGTCGCTGTGA
This sequence comes from Nipponia nippon, assembly GCF_047370975.1. Taxonomy (NCBI): domain Eukaryota; kingdom Metazoa; phylum Chordata; class Aves; order Pelecaniformes; family Threskiornithidae; genus Nipponia; species Nipponia nippon. Next base: position 109,237,301 of record NW_028262336.1, read on the forward strand.
CCTTGCTAAAACTGCGCTGGCAGTTCCTGATCACCTTCTGGTCCTTCATGTGCCTGGAAATAGCTTACACAGGACTTGGTTCAAAATCTTCCCAGGGACTGAGCCTGTAGCTCTGCATGTTGTTGCCTGTTTTTGAAGATGGGCATAAAAATTGCTTTTTTTCTAGTCACTGGGAAACTCCCTTGATTGCCGTGACTTCACAATTATGTTAGGGAGCATCTTCACGTACTGACAACAGCCTCGAGCTTCCTCGGCACCCATGGGTGCCTGCCGGCTGGACACCCTTAACACTAATTTCCTGAAGGAGTCTGTAGCTCAGAGTCGATATGAGCACAAGGCAGACAAAATTAAATGGTGCAGCTTGACACAGCGTGCCAGATTTGATGGCGGGCCAACACCTAGCGCTTTTCTACGCCACCCGCACGATGGCAGGGTGCCTGTGCACACTGCAGGGCACGAGCCCTGGGGCAGCAGCGCCAGGCAGTGAGCCCAAGGGATGCAGCCCTTCCCACCATGCTTTGAACCCAGCTTCCCCTGCGAGTGTGAAGATGCAGAAACCAGCCCTGGGCAGGAGAAAAGCCAAAGGCTTTTACCCTGAAGCCACGTTTTGAGATGAAGAGTCCCACAGCGGCTGCAAGGTTTTGGTCTGATCAGATATTCCTTTTCCAGACAGACACACAGACGCTGTGCCCCATCAGCAAGCAACGCGGCATCACCAGGTGGGCTGCAGCCCCAGCAGAGCTGCCCCAGAGCTGCTGTGGGTCACGGCACCTGCTGCACACCACCTCCGGCCCCTGCTCTGAGCCAGCCCTTCAGGTGGGTTTGTAACACAGAGCCTTTTACAGCGCCCTTCTCAGCTGGGAGTCACCTTCGGCAGGAACAAACTCCTCTTCCATCTTTCTCCTTGCTCAGCACGGCTGCCCAGCCCTGGCAGCAGGCGTCTCTGGATGATGTGACGCAGTCACTCAGCTCCAGCCCAAGCTGTAGGCATATTTCAAGTCCTCAGGGCCCGATTAGCTGAAAAAGTTAAGGCAGGACTTTGTGTCTGCAGGGTACCTGGCACAACATACCCTGGTCCTCACCTTAGAATCGCAGCTAACCTATGTTTAATACAAATAGAAAAATATAAAGATCGATCACAATTATCAGTTCACCATGATTTATTCCTCTACTTGAAGTCATTTGGGGGATCAGTCTAGTTGGTGGTGACTGACCCATAATTGCTCTGACTTTTGGCTCTTTTATTCACAGACTGGAAAAGAACCGAGAGCACATAAGTAACTTAAAGACGTCCTGTCCTCCCTAGGACTGAGGCACAAGGAGAAGCTTGCACAATTTCTGGATGGAGTGAGCCTTCCAGTCTCCAGGACTACCAACACGACATATTCAAAAACACTGAAGTCACGGGGCGGGGGAAAGAAGAAAAAAAAAATCCTGCCACTGCCAGCATTACCAATCAAGTACTAATGTTTATGAAATGAAAATTTTCTATGGCAGCTGGTGTTTTGCTAAACTAATATATATTCTTTAATACTATTTTCCATATTATCTCTGGCATTATCTCTCTAAATATAATATAATTTTGCTGCAATAATAGAATAAAGTACTGCCCGTCCACGGTTTATAGAAATTCCTGTTCCCTGCTCTAGCTTGACGATGGATCAAACCGCCTGAGTAAGTGAAGTAACAGCTCGTTTGTCACTGTCCCAGATGGCTGTATAAACCACTTGCTAGGAGCCCTGTTCAAACTGCTTTTGTAGCTGATTTTAGGCTTTTGTCCTGTTGAAAAGTTCCATTGAAAGCCTTGAATCTGCCACAAGAAATGGTTCCTGACTTACATTACATGCATTTTTAAAAAATTTTCACACTCAAAAGTATCTGATGGAAATGAAATCTCCACCTAAGCCGCCTGGACTGATTACAACAGGCTCACCACCATCCTGCCCCGCCAAAACCGGCTCACCTGGCAGCTTCCATCTCCATCAGACTGGGAGAAAAACATTTTCCCAGTTCATTTGCAGTCGGTCACTGGGAACCCTGACTACTAACTCCTGAGCGATGTTAGCCCGCCCTGAAACGTAACAGCAGCTGCCCCACACCAAACTCTCAGCAGCTTGCCCTTGGAGGGGCGTGAGGCTGCAGGGGAGGTTCATTGCTCAGCCTGGGGATGAGGGAGGCTGGGGGGCAGCTTGTCCTGAGGAGAATGGGGGTTATAAACTGTGCCAAGTTTCACCTTAAAAGAAAAACGTTCTTTCCTAACTTTTCTTGTAGAAAAGGAAAAACCACACACACACACACACACACACACACACACACACACACACACACACACACACACACCCCCACACACCCACCCCCAGTGTAAAAAACGTCCCTCCCCGCCATTGAAACCTGGGCTCTCTGACCTGGGTTACCTTACCGGCCACCAAACCTCTTTTGCTCTGGGAAGGAGGGAAGTCCCTGGGAGGATGCAGAAAGTGAGACCTGGGGGATGTGTGCTCCCATCAGTCCCTGAATACTTGTGGGAATGAAGGTGTGTGGAGTCCCGTCCGCATGGAGCATACTCCACAATGGAGACTAACAACAGAGAAAACGCAAAGATCCAGATGTGCCAGCAACAGTAGCACATGCACATTTACATCCATCCATAAGGTGAATCCCCTCCATCACCACTCTGCTCCCCGGCAGGAGGTGGAGCAGCTGAGGAGGCGTTCCTGGGGAAAGCCTGCTTAGGACCAGTGTTTCTACAAGCGGCGTAAGTAGTACAGCTCACCTCCACCCCGCATCGCTGCACGCACACTCGCTGGCTGTAGCGTACCTGCCACCTGCCTCTCGTATAGTAGGAAATCTTGCATGAGCTAATTCACCCTGCCAAGAAGCCAACCTTAGGATGCACCAGAGTGTATTCTCACTTGAAAGACAAAGAAACGGAAACAAACTGAAGGAAGATTTGTCTTTATGAGTACGGCTCCCAGGACAGTAGGGCTTTTCCTCAGCTCTATAGCACCAATAAAAAGGAATTACAGAGACTACATTACTAAAATTATCTTAGGCGCATGCATATTCCTGCAAGAACTGGGAAAAGATTAAAACCAGAGCAGCTAGTAACAGCACTATCTCATCTAAAAGGTTTGCCTACCGATGAGAGAGAGAGACTCTTCGTGTAACTCTCTCTCGAGAAGCCGAGCACCAGGGCCCGAAGGACGCCGAAGCTGCTGTGAGGCAGTCCTGGGGGGGAAGCGGGGCAGAGGTGCCCTTACCAAAGCCCGGGGGGGCTGTGCAGGGCAAGCTCTGGTGCCACCTCCCTTTTTGTCCTGGTTTTCTCTTCTTTCCCCGTTCTGGCAGGTCTCCTCTTCTCCCTTGTTTCTACTCCCTCTCTGCCTCTTGCCAAAGTAGTTCAGGAATTAGCAGGGGATGCTTTTTGGCCTCCTTGTCAGTACATTTAATTAGAAGACACCCTCATTTGCTTTGCTTTGGCTTTCTTGCCTGGCAGAGTAATTTGCATTTCACAGGCAATTCTCAGGTCTTGTTGAACATCTACCTGAAGTGAGCAGCATGGAGAGTCGTGCTGAACAGCTTGGCAGTGGCAGCTGTGGCACAGCCAGAGCCAACAGCTGAAGCAACACCTGGAAAGCCTACAGGATGGTTAAAAATGAAAGAAAAAGCAAAAATGCTGAATCTGCAGTGGACTTGGGCTGTCAAAGGTCAGTGCAGACACAGAGATCGTGACTAGGTGGCACACAGAGAACAAACCAAAGTCCTGAACCCCTCTCCAATGCAGAGCGATAAAAATTTATAGCAGTTGTGCCATCGACATCCTTTGTTCGTAGTTACCTGGGTGCCTGAAATATCACTTGACAGAGAACATACTTCTTGAATCCCCACCTCCTCTTTGAACACCACAGCAGTGAGGCTCAGCTTCCACACTCCTCCGTCATCAGGCTTTGCCAGCGCTACCCAGAGCAATAGCTCGTACCGGCTCCAGTGCTGAGCCACCTTTTTGGCTTTGTTGCATATTTGCACCACCAATATCATAACAAATCAACTGCTTGCAGAGACCAGATAGCTTTGCAATGCCATGCCCCTTACCAGTGAGTTGGTAGTACAGCAACTGTTGGGTGCTCAGATGAAGATGATCGCAAACACCTCCATAATGTATGAAATAAATCAGATCTTTCAGGAACACTTACCTTCTCAGTGGATGCTGGACGCTAAGAGCTTTTCAGATCTTTGCTATCATAGTACGGATCCTGTTGTACCATTTCAGATTGCTCTTGCCTTCACCTTTGTCGATGCCTATTGTTAAGCCATGCTTCCACGGCTGAAACTTCCAACCTTCACTAGTTATAAGCAAAATTTCCAACTTTCGATGAACACAAGCTCTTCCTTGGGTCCACTCTTAAATTGATCCTGAATTATTAAAATTACTAGCGGGCCAGGAAGAATCAGTACATTGCTACGGATGCGTCCAATGCACCCTACCTGTGGTAGGCGTCTACCTGTGTTCACCTGGTGCCCAGCACAGGGCAGCCTCTCATCAGAGAAAGTGGAGCTTCACTAGGAGTGAATGTAAACGCAGCAGAGCATGTACACATCAAGTCCTAAAAGAGATTCGTCGTTGAGAAGGTAATTTAGGAACAGCATGATGAAAAGAAGTCTGCTGTATTTTTTTGCCACCTGTTCACATGAGGTTTTTTTGGTCTAGTTCACTTCAAGAAAGTGCAGTCATCTGGCAGAGCTAAAACGCAAATACAAATTAAAATGTCAGCCCTGGAATTTGTTTTGGCTAGAGATCTACAGACATAGGAAGATAAGATAATTGTACAATTCGCGGACTCTAGGCACTTCAATAGAATTATCTGTGGATAAAATGAAGTAAACTGCCTTGAAAGAAACAATTCATTGAAGTAACTAATTAAACGGGCTGCATCGTTAAAAAAAAGTAGTATCAGAATCTGCTCTCTTTTCCATAAAACATCGATCCGGTTAATGGAATTTGCAGTATCTAAAGCTTTCTTCTGTATTTTCTTTGCCTACATAGGGCACAACCAAAGAAATCAAACTACTTGCTCATGACAGCAAGAGAAATAAGGAATGCAAAGTAGATATAGGCTTTAAATGCTGCAGTAGAGACACAGTTTTACAGAATAAATTGCCTGTCTCTACATGTATCTGCCGTGCACGCAAAAGCTGCATTACAGAAGGTTATTAACCAAGCCGGCTCAACACTTACTTTCTATTCTCCAAGAAATTCTGAGAAAACCTTAGTCTAGAAAAGTCACAGTTTTGAGTAATTGACTTGGAAACCATTATATGTACTCTGAAAAAGGTAGTTTTTCAAGCTATTAAAACAGCTCACCTGAAAAGGCTTCCAAAATTTCATCATGTGCCCAGCACTACCATCCCAAGGGCCAGCCCAGCTTCTCACGTTCTTTACAACATGAGCTAGTGGACAATGCGCAGCAACCCGTGGCCATCTTCAGTCCAAGGAAGACATGGAGAAATGGGCTCTGCCTCCGGTTCCCAAGACACTTCCCAGCAGTAGAAGGGCTCTGGGCTTCCACTTCAAGGCACAGCAATGATTTGTCTAGGAGGCACAGACACCCTCGCCCATTTCCCTCACACACTTTTCCATTGCCTACCTTCTCCAAACCGTGCTTGCCCTGCTTGTGGCTTCTCCTTTAGTTGACTTTGTACCAGGTTTCTCTGCTTCTGGTACCAGCAATCCCAGCTCCATCCTTTCGAACTCCCCAGACCCCTCCGTTCCCAGCTGTAGCCGCCGTGCCTAGCTGTTCCCCATCCCTTCGTGGGCAACCGACCCTACTCCCATCGCATCATGCACCTATCCTCCTCCCCCTACTCCAGTCCTCTGGCACCTGCTGGTTCTTCTTGCACCTTTGTAAGTTGAAGTATAGCAGATTTAAGACAGGTCTAACTTAGTTGTGCAAAGCTGATTCAAACCAGAGGAGGCAAAAGTGATGTAAAGAGCCTGACTAAAGTTAATCTTGGACTAATGGCTGTATTCATCATACAGAAGAAGAGAGAGCATCGCGGGGGGGAGAAATAGCACCGCAACTTGGACCTGCAGAGATCCAGGCAGGGAGGGTCGATACTCCGGCGCATCATGTTCGCCGTGCTCTGCTACTGTGAATCACCATAAACTGGACAGCATAAGATGTTATGTACCGACTGTGGGCGTTCGGTCAGTTTTAATTGTATTGAAAGAGACATTGTTCCGATGGAAATGTTTTCTTTCATTGTCACTTTTCCCATCTATTCAAGAGCAAAGCAAATTGTAGAAAAATAGAGCCTGAGGAACAGAACGACTGAAGCAGATTGTTATATGGCTCCTGTCAGCTGAAAGGAAAGAACAACAAGATCAAGCAGCAGCAATGCCTTTCCAAGACACGGTGCAGAGGGATGCCGCGGTTACCCTATGGGCAGACCCAGATCAGAAGCAGGCTGGGCTGGGAATCACACCATACGCTACAGGAACGCACCGGCAGCGTGGTCTTTGCGGAGATGGCTGGGTTTAATCTGAATCCGCTCCCTGCTTGATAGCATTACGGCATTAAATTGAGGACAGTTTGGTCCATGGCAACTCTCTCATCATGGGTGGGCTTTGAATTAAGAGCGACCCACAGCTCCTCTTCAGGTGATGCGGCTGCCCACCAGCCACCCCTCGAATTCAGGTTAGACTGCAGGGTTCACCTTTTCTTTCTGTGTTTGTACACCAGCTGGCATCGCAAGCTTCTGGCCATAACCCCAAATGCTAATAAAACGACAACGCCTGCAAAACATTTCTTGTTCGGAATAAACAAAAACCCCATCTGGAAACTGCAGATGTATCAAGTTTATTAAGAAAGGAAAAAAATGATTCTTTTTATGGTATTAGTACTATTGGCTTGTAACCTCTTGATGCAGTTTAGATATTATGGAGTTTCAGATTTAATATTCCACCCAGAGGATGATATAAAAGCCACTATTGATTTCCACTCCCTGTAAGCAGGCTTCATCTCTATGTAAATTAAAGATTCTATAATATATGTCACAATATAGATTAGTTGTCATTCAAGCCTTGATCTATGAGAACAGATCTCATACCAGCAGGCTGACTTATTGGCAAGTTCCAGACAATAACGCACCTAATGAAGTCGGGTTAGGCCTTTGCGCATTAACGCCTGCATCTACAGACACATCATCAAACATCCCAAGGAAAATTTGGGATGGATTTCTTATGAGAGGAGGAGCGGTGTACACAGCAGTGCTGCAAAAAGCACATCTCGCTGTCATGGTCCCAGGGGAAGAATTATCCCCTTTCTTTTCACCAGAGGAGGACAGGGGAAGGCACCGCCATCTTCTATCTACCAACTATTCCAATCCTTCAACTATGTGGAGAAGTTCCAGAAGAGAGAAAGTGAAGCAGAAGCATAAATGCGCTAAGGTCTTCCACGCAAGACCCCGGCTGGCTTCTCCCTGAGCAGGGAAGGTCGGCGCTGCCGACAGCTCTTCCGCACCGCAGCGAGGGCGTTGCCTACGTGCTCTTCCCTTAGTGACCAGGAGACATTTGCTTTCTCCTCTTCAGAGTGATGGTGGAGGCAGCAGTGGGACGCACATCATCAGCCACTGCATTTTTGGAGGGGAAAGCTTAGCCCCATCTTGAAGATCCTTGTCACACACTGGAAAAAAAAAAAAAAAAATCTTAGCAGAGGTACCCAGGACTGCGTCAAGCCCCGAGCAGCTTGGTCTGACCTCAGAGCTGACCTTGCTGCAAGCAGGACATTGGACCAGAGACCTCCTGAGGACCCCTCCTGCCTGAACTACCCTGTGATCCTACGAAAGAGCAGAGGAAAGGCTTTCTACTAAGGCTCATTTCCACCACACAAAGGGGTACAGGAGTCGAAGGAAACAGTATTAGCGCTTGCTGCTGAACATACCGCCCTTCTTGGCCAGGAGATGGGCTCCCAATTACCTCCCCATCCGAACCTGCGCTTGCTCACAAAATAAAAGGGGAAAAACTTAGGTCTGCCAAAACCTCACTCTGTTCCTCCAGCCCTTTTAGAAAAGGCAGCCACAAAACTCTCTCCTCCTCCTTGAAAAATAGCCTCATCGAATCCAACAAGGCCCTCAGATTATTTCTCATTAGGCTGCTGAGGGGCATTAGAAAACCTCAGCGCTGCAAAACTCAAAGCACGTCTCCCAAGCAAGGCTGGAGAGGAACAACCAAGGTTTTCCAGTTTCACCTTAGGCTCAGCTACAGCCACCAGAAGTCCAATGATGAAACCTGCTGTGCAAATGCAGTCTGTACAACTGGCTTTTTTATTTAGTGATTTTTATTAGTGTAACTGAGAAGCAGAGCAGCACATGCATAGTCTCCCCTGTAGAAAGAAGGACTTACCCATTTTTAACTCAAGCATTGCATTTACAGCAACACAGCTGGTGAGCAGAGGTGCTCAGCAGCCCTAGGGCTCAAGCGGGCAACTGAAGGCAATGGGCACAAACTGACACACAGGAGGTTCCCTCTGAACATCAGGAAACACTTTTTCACAGGGAGAGAGACTGAGCACTGGCACAGGTTGCCCACTGAGGTGGTGGAGTCTCCATCGTTGGAGATACTCAAAAGCCATGCAGACATGGACCTGAGCAACCCGCTCCAGGTGGCCCTGCTTGAGCAGGGGGGTTGGACCAGATGACCTCCAGAGGTCCCTTCCCACCTCAACCCCTCTGTGATTCTGTGAATGAAAAGTTTAAAACAACCAACATTAAGCTGCTGCCATTCACCCCCCTCTCCCAGCCTCCCTGGAGGCCTCCTCTTCATTTGTGCAGGCACATCACCTCACAACTAGGGCAGGCTCAGAGGACTTCTGAGGACATTTACAGGCGGGAGCTGAGCAGAGGTGCAGGAACTCCCTCAGCTGTCATATCTTCTCACTTCAGTGCTTTTAGCTTCACGGCAGTTTCACGTTTCAGAGCGTCTCTGCCTTGTTCCAACTTCGCCAAGGACTGGGGGACTCGGAGGCTCCAGAAGCCAGCACGGCTGCCCGTGCACTGAGACTTTGCTGTACACCCGCTTTTACTGCAGCACCACTCACTCAGTTACTGAGGGAGGAACAAACCGTTGCAAGGTCTGCAGAGGACGGTTCCCAGGGTCTACTGTCCTCCTGGAGCTATCAAATCAGTAGAGCGAAGCTCACATTAGATCAAGTCTTAATAGTCAGGTTTCTCTTCTTTCAGAACGCTTGTCTGCATGGGGCAGTGCCTCCACAGAAAATACGTTCCTCAGGGGGAAAGAAGTTGAAGAGACATTGTTTTATTAAGACAATCTGCGGTCTTAAAGACACTGAAATTTCACCAAGGTACATAGGAATATTTGCTCTGTGGTTGTATAGAAAAATAAAGGCCTTGGGAGTTTGGGGAACAGCAAACTGCATGAATCTCCACACCTTGAACTTCATCTCCTGTCCGGGTTCTCATACAGCTAAATTTTAATTAGAATAAACTCTTATGACTGCCCCATTTGTCCACTGGAGGTCAGTATCTTTCTACAGAAAGACAGTCCCTCTTACCTGGTGTGTTTGCAGGGCCCAGAAACCTCACAGCAGCACCTCGTTTTCCTCTCACAGGATTTTAAGGCTTCGGGCACAAGACGAAGACAGAAGCCTAGTACGGGGCCATCGTTGCCAAAGGAAGCCCTCTCCTTGCACATCCCTTCTCAAGCTAAGGTTTCAATAAGGTCACACAAAGGATTGAAGGAACCTCCAATTTATTGTTTTCCCAGGTATTAAGCAGGCTCGAGCAGGGCAAAAGCTTCCAGAGCCCTCCGGCAGCTCTCCTGCCACCACTGTGGTGCTGTAGGAGCCAAGTGCCTAGCTTCCCTCCCAGGTAAAACCACATCCAGTTGGGCAGGGAGTTCCTAACTGAGGAATAACCGCGTTCAAACATTTTTGTGCTTCGTGCATTATCTGGCCTCGTATTTTAATCAAATACTAACGTGTAATTGCCAGCCGACAGATTCTTACTATCTAGTTAATCTTACTTGGCTCACTCGCTAGGACGAGCTCCAGCGAAGGCGCCTGTTTCGGCTGCTGCACAGGCTGCGTAGGAGACGTGCTGCACCGCGCTGCTTTCAGAAACGCTCCCTCATTAGCAACGCTTCTTCAGCAACTGCCAGCGCTTTGCCAGGCGTTCAGCGCATCAAAGATGCGGGTGTGTGCCTGTCCCAAGCTGAGAAATACGAGATGTTGAAGGATGACAACGGCAGTGGACAGGAGTGACCGAGTGTGGCGGGGAAGGGTAAACAGCCACAAAACAGAGCTGTTCGGCAGCTGCGCGTAGATCACAGCCACTGTCCGCACCAGTATTGCAGTTTGGATCAGAAGCACTTTTGAAGCGAAATCTGCTCGTTCCCACTTGCCATGCTTTAACTCCCATCACGGAGCAGCACATGCATTCGATTCCTCCCAGAGGCAGCTAAGCGCGAGACCTGCTCTCACTGCAGCAGCAGGCGTTCGGTTCGCACCGCGCAGAACTCCCGAAACCCGGCTAGTGCTGAGCAGCGCCCACTGCTCCTGGCCTACAGACGTGCTCCCTTTGAGGTCCACTTCTGCGTAACGTGGACACACTCTGACCAACTAGTTGACATCATGAAGGGTGGTGAAACACTGCAACGGGTTGCCCAGAGAGGTGGTAGATGCCCCATCCTTGGAAACATTCAAGGCCAGGTTGGATGGGGCTCTGAGCAACCTGATCTGGTTGTAGATGTCCCTGCCCATTGCAGGGGCCTTGGACTAGATGGCCTTTAAAGGTGCCTTCCATCCCAAAGCACTCTATGATTCTATGATCATGGCTGTTTAGGCTGCAGTTTCACCTCCTTCCAGTAGAGGACCGGTCATCCATACATCTCAAGGCAATTCCGGCGGAAGGGAAGTAACACTACCAGGGACTCTCCTTGCCTTCGTCTCTCTAGTTTGGGCACCAAATGGACAAACTGAGGCATGAAGTCTGATGAGGTGACACAGGCCCCATGCCATGTATCTCAAGACCTGGAACTTTCAAGTTCCACGTTATTTTCTTTAACTTCTGTGCTAACAAATTAATGGTGCTTCCGATACCTTCAGTTCTGCCCTGCCAAGACCACGGATGTTCTCAGAGGAAAACTTTGCTCTTTCCATCCCACTGCCTCTCCATTTCCATTCCCCATATGCTTCCTGAGCCAACAAATTTTTCTACGTCCTTTCTACAGCACTGGGATCCCTGTTAGCATTCAAACAGATGGGTGAGAATGAACAGTTGCCGCCCAAAACCCAGAGAGAAGCAATACCTGCAGCAGGCTGGTAATTACAGCAATTGTGCAGAGCTCACACCTGGAAGCCTTAAAATAGAGCTGCACTATAGAAGCATGCTTTACCCACATATTCCTTAAATATCCTACCACCCTGAATATTCATCGTTTGCTTTCTGAGCAGAAAACATTCCCAGTTCAGCAGACTCCTTTAATAATTCTTGTATACATGAATTTTAAAAAAGACCTATTTACTATTTAAATGCCAGCCTAAGTCTATTTATCCTAATCAGGTATCGAGGCCAGCAGCACTGCCTGTGCCGTTTGTACTCTCATGTCTCATCTGATCAGTGAAGGAGATAAAAGCTGAAGCAGGCAGCTGGCTGAATCGAAGAGAAAGGTCATTACATACTGCCGCTGATAAGGTGAAGAGAATAAAATAGACAAGGTGATCTTCAGGGAGAAGGTTAAAACTTAGCCTCACCATTCAGAGGGTGTTTCTGTATGGAGATAAAATAAAACAAATGCAAAGAGAAGTATCATCAATTATTCACTGAAACTATTGTTTAGCACAGGAAAAATCCCAGCCTTTCTCTTCTTCCCCACCTCTGTCCCAAAAATCTCTTTTCCTCCCTCCCATTGAAGAGACAGAAGAATGCCACAGATCTGTGGTGTTACTCTCCCCATTTCAGTGAGGCATCCTGTACTTAAATGCTTTTTCTCTGATAACACAGTAAGTAAGCTGTAAGTAACTTACAGCTAGACAACTCCCATGTCTCTTATCTCAAATCATTCTAGTTGTTAGCAGCTGCCTCACAATTTGGTATATTTTAACTAGGTTTGAAAATCCTTAAAGTGAGGATTTAGTATCTCTTTTGGCAAAGTGCAAAGTAAATCTATCATGCTGTATAAATAATTCATATAAATTCTAGAAACATAGCAAGCAATATAGGTCAGGAGGGGCACTACAGGAGAGGGATGGAGCTTCCTTTACTTAAAGCATGTGGTAGGCCTACATTCAGTTTCCTAGACAGACTATGTCAACTTGAAGAATGAAGATGGCTCTTAAATAATTTAAAAAGCAAAGGGTGACCTGACAGTCAGTGGGGGTTTTGAAGAGAATACGGAGAACGAACAAAAATGAGATAACTAGGTTTTTTCCAGAAAAGAATTTGCCTGATGGAAGTCAGCTGGGTGCAAGGCAGCTATCTTGCCTTTTTTTTTTTTTTTTTTTTAAAAACATTTGTGAAATGTCACAACAGCGGCTTTCAACAGTTACGGCAAATCAGTGACTGGTCACTGGGAAAGCCAATGAGCCAACAGGATCCACCAGTTTAAGTAAACTCCAAATGCTCCTAGGAGTCGTTGACATTTATAAATAATGAAGATCCAGGTGTATGTCAGTATTTCAATGTACACATAGCGCTGCACACATTACATACCTCAATGTTCTCTTCTCACAGTCAGATTAAATATTTTGATGAACCTATACAAGAGTTCTTCACAGCACTCCAAAAAGTTCACTAATTGCTGTAAGCAAAACTTCTAAAGCTTTGTTAAAGAGAAACATGCCATAAACAGAAATCGCGTAGAAATAAATTTATGAGGAAGCTTTTACAGACAGTCTAGAAAGCGTTAGTGGTGGTCATTCTGAGAACTTGAAACAAAATAAAAGCCTTCTTCCTCAAATATGGAAATAACATTCAAACACAACGGCAACCAGAAGCAGTTTAGCCAGCTGTGTGAAGGCACCCCAAGAAAAAAGTTTTAGTCTATTGAGCTAAAGTATGCTAAATTTGGAAGGAAACCCGAACAGAACAGACAAATGAACCAACCCAGGTGTGGCTGAAAACACCACAAAACCAGACCAGAGAAAATGAATACACACAAATCTGAAAGAATGTCCCAAGTGAAGTTAAGGTGAGGTCTCAGATGGCTGGAGCGAGCAGTAACTTTGGAAATATTCGAGTTTCATCACTAAGATAAGCCGACGATAAACAATCCTGCTACCACCATCACCCTCTGCAGAGAAAGGCCCCGCACCTGGAAGCGGCACCCCTGGTAACATCCACTGTTACCCACGCAGCCACACAACAAGAATCTATTTGAGGGAAAGAAACCACAGCCAACCAACCAAACCGAAAGCCCTGCTGATGCAGTGCATGGGAAAATCCTTGGCTGGTAACATGTAAACTACCTATTAAAAACCAGAAAGAAGAGACTCAAGAGAGAAGGATGCAGGGGACAGGCTGCAGGTGAAAATCAGCACTGGGCTATTGACTTCCGAAGAGTAAAGGCAATTTTACAGCAGCTGGGGACCGCACCTAGTCTGTAAAGGGTGACACGCAACAGGCGCAGGCCATTCAGCAAGTCAGAGAAAGGTAACTGGTAAGGGACTAGAAAGTTGAATTTGCTAGAGAAATAGAACATTAACAGGATTACTCAGAAAACTGAGTAAGGAACGCATCCAGCCCGATTCTCAAGAAAAATGGAGAAAACAGATGAGTTCTGCCATCTCCTTCAGTATAGTTGGTAGGACTCCTGTTTAGGGTCCTACCCTAAACAGGGACAGACCAGGGACAGATGGGACAGACTGCCTAATATTAACTGGCATTAGGGTAACTTTGCCAGAATCCCAGCCCTTTCCTCCTTCCTTTAACCTACACCGCATTGGCAACATGAGTGACCGCTGAAGGGGGTGGATAGCTTTCACGTGGTACGACAGCGTGTTAGCGACTGAAACGCCGAGTGGCTCAGAAAGACAACACATCTAATGCAAGCCGTTGAGACGCCTCGGAAACACTTACCCTCAGCTCTAATCTCCACAGCTCTCTGCGTGTGACCCCACACCAGGAGAAAAGTGCAGTACTCCCTGCCCCAGCTAATCAGATAAATAGAGAAGTTCTTATCTGCAGCAGTAAGAATTACTCTCTGAAGAGACGACTATATTTAGCTAAGAATCTCTTAAGGGCTACTTGTTTTCTTATGCAGCTGAAAAAAAGCCCAGTCCAGCACAACCGTATGAGATCGCTTTCCACGTGTAGGAGCACACACTTATACCAAACACAGATGAAAACACATTTCTCCAGAGAAACCTACAGATACTTGACAGCACACGAGAAACCACCCTTTTCCTCCACCTATTACTACAGAAAGCAAAATATGAAATTCCTTCTCCCTGTTTTGTACTTAAGTGTTCCCATTCTTTCTGTTCACCTCTAATGAAAGACGATGGTTGACTGGAAACCTACAGTGCTTGCAGAGTTCCCACACTTCCTTTAAAGTCCAAGGGGATTGGGAAGGTCGTTCAGTGACAAGCTCAAGTCACTCCCAACTGTTTTGCAGTGGATGCCAGGGCCTGAGGGATTCTAGCAGGGTTCATCTATTTTCATTCCCTGTACAGCACTGAGCACACTGACAATGCTTAAGTACATGAATACAGAGTAGCCTCAAGATGCTGAAAAACCTTGGACTTCTGTGTGTGTGCACGTACATACGTATGTATGTGTACATATGTATGTACGTACTGGTATCGGGAACACCTCAGACTCAGACTTAACAGCTCAGGCTGGCTGCTCCCCCCCCGCCCCGAGTAGGAAATGTTCCCCAAGGCAGACTACAGCAGGTTGGATTTGGTTGGTTGGTTTTTGAGGAAAAAGGGTAATGTCACCTTAAAAAAAAAAATCATTGTCAAAGCCATCTTTGGATAAGCTGTTCTAATATTTATTTTACTCTGCTGCTAGGAAATAGTACCTCAGCTCAAGATTGAATTCATGCAACTTCAGCTTCCAGCCACAAGATTCTAATGAAATGTTCATTATCATCAGGTTTATACTCAGTAGTGCAATTTTTAACATTTTTAGACGCATACATTTGCTGTATCCTTAGATGTGTTGTTTCAGGTGGAAGGGAACACCTTTTTACTATTAAAACAATGCCTGGCACATGAGAGAGAACATACCTGCAAAATACATCACAAGAATCGATTTCCCAAAGAGTCATTTCCCTTCCTCCCAACTCCATCTGCATACTGCGAACGAGCTCAATCTTCAGCTTGTTCTGAACAGCATGCACCCCTCTCACAAGAAAGATTTTCTTCTTCTTCATGCAGTTCATCTTAGTACAGAGAACTCTGAAATACCTAAAAATCCAACTGATGTCAGTTTAGTCACACGGAAATATTTAACATTCAAAAGACAACCATAAAAGCTGCAGAGGCAGTACGCTGAGTGATCATCGGTCCTAACTCCAACCCCAGCTGATAGATGAGCAGTTATAAATGCTTTAACTAAGATAGCCTTTGAACCAAAATGGCAAGTTCATATATTCAGTTTCTACATAGAATTGGTGTCTTCACTCTAAATTACCTGAATTAAGTTCAAATCAAAGATGGAAAATCTCATCTCATTTCTCAGTGAAATAAGAACCGAGCGCCAGAGGGACTGGAATTTTCAGCTGAACAGATTAAAGATGGATTCATCTTCCCAGGGAACAACCAAGTCGAAGATGCATAAACAAGTCTGTTCAATTTACAATTAGGCTACTATATTACACAATTGGTTTATCATGTCATACTGGGAAGAACGACATAAACCAATTGTGTAATATAGCAGTCTAATTGTAAATTAAATGGATTATGTTTGTAGTAGGCAGACAAGGGTTTGCATTTTACAATATTGTGCTTCGTGTCATTAACCTACAAAGACTCTTTCTTATTAATGAAAGTGGGAAAGGGCGCTTGCTAATACAACTCATACATTCTGCCCTGTTCTTTCTGGGAGCAAAGCTGTTTAATGCATTTCACTGAAAAAAAAAAAAAAAAAATAAAGCTACCAGCAAGAACTTCAACGTGGAGCTTGAATCAAGGAGCAAAAGAACAAACGAGTATGCATGTTAGGAGAAGGAGCAGTACCTTTAAGGAGTCTGGTTTTGTGGAGTCCAGCCTCCATCCCAGTAAACGTGTGGTTCCTGGGATCACAGATAGCATTTGCAAGCCTTACATTTTCATTTCTGTTATTTACTGATAAGGGATAAAGATAAATAGCAAAATCTTACTAATCTAAGGAAAGAAAGACAGGCTCAAAAGTGAGATTTTATTCATATTTGTTACTTATTCACAACCCAAAGTATGATAAAACTGATAAAAACAGCCTAGAATAATGTTAGTTTACATCACTAAATTCAATTCACATTTTATTAATAAAATACCAAAAGGAAAATGACAACATTGCAGGTTCAGAAAAACAGGTTGGCTACTATGACTGAAAAATCTACACTATCTTAACTGGTCACAACTGATTGCTTGTTTAATGTTTACTATTTAAAATTAACATAAATTACAAAATTTCAGACACACCCAACTTCTGTGCTCATAAAATATATCTTCTGTCATATCAAATTTCAGTAGATTGGAAAGAATTTTCTGCTGAGATATTTCATTTCAGCATCCCTTAAAAGAATGCTGAGAGTACTCTCCCCACCTACACAGGGACATAACTGCAGTTACAGTCCCAGTGGCACCTTTAGCCTACCCATCCAAAGAACGGATTTGCAAGCGCACCATGATGACCAGAACAAACCATCTCTCACAGATTGATGCAAACCACAATCAGGCTATGGCCTAAATTCTGTCCTCTGCGGTGGACACACAGACCCCAGACTGCAGGACATAAAAAAAGCAGACTTCAGCTCTGTATTTTAAGGCAAAGACAAAACCAGCTCCAGCTGAAACGGAGATGAGTACCTTCAGCTGCCGCCAATTAACAAGAGCTGTACTTGCTCACCATTACACAGAGCTTGGTCACACTTCATGTGATAAATTTTAACACTACCATTGAGGCAGCATGTTACCACTCTACCATAAAGACAGCCACCACAGACTGGAAAAATCATACACAGATTAAGCAGCAATGATGTAGCCAATAGTTTGCATGCAAACATCGTGTTAGACTGTTACATCCTCAGGACTAAAACTGTTAATTGTGTAAACACAAGTTAGATAATTATCTTCCATTTCTCTTTTTATTTTACATACTCTTTTTTCTTTTAAGGACAGGGCCTCACAGAACAAAGGGTCTTTACCAAATGTTAGACCTGGAATTACACAGACTTCAGTTACAAAGATTAAAACTAATTTGGTAAGGAAAAAACTCTTCCCCTGCTATGAATACATTTTTCAAATCCTCATTAGGCAAAGCAGCAGCCTGACTCTCAATCCAGAAGAAAAAACAAAAACAAAACCACATTTTAATACTGTACTGCAAAAAAGGAATTATTTTTAAAGAAAACAGAGACAGCATGGCAGCAACTGTTCCTAGGGAAGGAGAAAACAAGTTTATATATATGGCACAGTACCTAAACAGCCATTCAAACTGTTTTAACTGCCAATGTTTTATCAATGGGATGTACCGGGAAAGAAATACATTCAAAGTAATAGTAGTTTTGAGTAAACGTGCTACAGGAAACAAAACAATCATGACTATACATGTACAAAACAACAAGAAAAAACTTATTTACAAACATTTATACCTACAGGCATAAAGACTAAGTTTAATACTTGTGAAATGCCTCTGATTGCTAGATCTGGACTGACAAAGTTCCAATCTTTCGTAATAACAGAGTAACAGAGTAACACTGCAACAACCGTATGGCTTCAATCAGGTCTACCCTGAAGTTTTTGCATCTAGTCGATCTGTATCATAAAACTGAAAAGCTCTACAGGTATTTTAACTTTCATTTGTAACACGGACTTGCATCCGCTACCTACCTGAGACCCCCCATCACTCTACCCAACAAGCAGCCAGCAACCTAGAGCTGGTACTGTTACAAACTTATCCAGTCTGCACACAAAATGTTCATTTTGGATCATGTGGATGCATTCTTCAAAGCATATATTTCATCACCTGCTACATTTTTAAGATAAAGAGTATATAAAATTAATTCTGTATGCAAAAAAACCTAAGCCCAGAAATTATTAAAAATAGACTAAGGCGGGCATAATTAGTAACTAATTAAAAAAAAGCGCTAAAAGTCATGTTTATGGAACTCAACACTTCACTCATCATATAGTTAACTGCCCTCAAAGACTAACAACCAGACCAATTCACAAGTACCTAAGTTGCTTACATTATTAAAAGAATAAGATGTAAAGTCAAAAAAATATATTTTATCCCTTCAAGATCAGGAAAGTAAAATAAAATGCTGGTTCTGTAACAGTGCAACAACTGCAGCATATTTTGCACGCAGCACATGATTTGCTACATTTAGTGGCACTTGAGTATTATGTGGTAAATACTGAAGGTAAGACAAGTTTCTGAACTGCATAAGCATAATCACATCGTTATTACCAGAGTTGCTAAGCTACAGCATTCTGAATAATACCAATTCAATTTTAGCACTTCGATCACTAGCCTTAATACACATCAACGTCCTGCTTTACATCTTGCTAAGAAAGCAATCACTGAAGCCAAGTACTTCATGAACTTGCCACTGGGCTTGGACCAGGTTCAATCTGACCAATCGTTCTCATCAAACTCTGAGTCATCATCGGAATCACTGTATTCCACGGCAATGCGTCTTGAAAGGATGGTTGCCACATCATTTCCAACAGGCTCTCGCTTTGCTTCTTGCTCACGTTGCTCCTGCACCTTTTTCAGCTGAATTCCTGTAGAGACAATTACTCTCAAAGTTTTCTGCACAAGAGATTTTAAATTTCATAGTTATTGGTGAGTTTTTTTTGTATTCTAACAATATATTCAGGAAGAAAAGAAGGAAAAATAAAAAGAAACCATTGAGTTAGAGAGCCTCCCTGAGCAAGGAAGACAGAAAGACAAAAAAGGAAGACTGGAATCCATTCTCAGAGACTGAATACTTCTAGACTTCTAAAACTGCCAACAATATATTAAAACTAAATATTCACGGATGTCTGGGTCCTTTTGATCTGAAGATGAAAGTTTTCATAATTGTATTTGGAAATACCATTAGACCTACGGCTCCATATTGTAAGCAAAGTCAGGAACAGCCATTAGTCACTGGTTAAAAATCAGTGGGCCGAAGCCTGGTGTTGGATAACTCAGTTCTTCTGAACAGCAGCCAAAATCCACGGATCTCTACTGGCTACTTTACATAATGAACACACAAGTACTGTTTTCATTTGATGATGTCCACACAAACACTAGGACATATTTAACAAAGCTGCACATCTTGGAATATCGGGATTCAGAAAGAGATTCAAAGTCAGGGCTGACAAGTGTCAGAATAGGTGCGTGGCACCTGTGGTTAACTACTCTCTCAATGACATTCTGCCCAGTTGGGAACAGAAGGCATAAACCCAGATCACTGGAAAACACAGTGCTTCCATAGAAAAAAATAGCTAAAACTCAGTGTCCACTTACCCATTCGAATGGCAGCAAGAAGATCGCTACGTGCATCGCTTATTGGGGGCTGTGCAGGTTCGTGGCGTTTTGCCTCCGTAGCTGGAAGAGCATGCATTGGGGAGGAAGAGAGGGATGAACCTGTAGCAGGAGGGCCTGGAGGGGGAGGAGGTGGGCCGGGAGGAGGAGGAGCAGTGACAACAAGCCCACTAGAAGGAGGAGGATGAGTAGCTGCGTATGTAGAGCCAGTCACCAGTCCAGAATGGGAAGGTGGCACAGGAAGCTGAAGGGGACTAACAAATGCAGTTTGTGCCGAAGGAATCATAGGGGGAGGAGGAGGAGGAGGAGGACCTGTAGGATTGTAATAATCCACCATCTGAGCTGGAAGCATCCTATATAAAACAAAACAAAAACATTTAATGCATTGAAAGTTAGGATTTACAGAATCATCACCCCTTAAACTGCTCTCATCCAACCTCAGCTAAAACAAAAATCAAAAGGAATTTAAACGGGCGAGTTAAATATGCAAGTGATTACAAACATACGAACTGTCAAATATTGATAATAGATTGAGATTTAAGGCAGATGACAAAGTTAAAGGCAGTGTCCTTTCAGCACTCCACAAAGCGAGATTTTTATTGCAATACTCCTGCCTAGTTAAGTACAAAGCTATATTTGTTACTAAACATCTACTCTGTGAGAACATTAAGAAAATGCCTATGATGAAGAAGGGACCAAGGAAACTGTAGACTACACATATCACTTCGAAAAAAGACCAAGTGTTAGAACAAATATTAAGAGATAATAAAAGACACAGGCATGGAGGACAACAGAAAATATGAATGGAAAGATTTACCCAAAGGTATATCATGCATCTCATGTGCTTCTGTAGTCAAGTTTATCAATTTAAGTATTATTTTATTAAACTGATACATTTCATTGATACTTTAAAGAGTAGGAACAGGGAAGAGCTAATTTCTTTGTTAAAATGTCATTAAAAGAATTCTTAAGCAGAAAAAATGGGAATTAATCTAAGGGTTATGAAGCAGGTAAAGAACTAGATATAGGAGACGGGAGTTGAAGGAAAGTTACTGATGACATTCAGAGATACATGTCAATGTATGACAACTGTGATACACTGACAGTGGTCATGTACCTGGGGACTAAGCACAAGTATTTCTGTTACAAACTGGAAATAACAGAGAAAACGCAGGTTGGAGCAGTCAATCATAGCATAACTGAGTCATCTACAGCATGATACAGGCATGAATTGGGCAAATGCTATCCCAGGATGCATCAAGTGAGGCTGGAAAACCTTGGCTTGTTTAGTTTAAAATGACACAGGCAAAAATGATTACAACTTTCCTGGGGTTACAACTTGAAAGTTTAAGCCATTCAAGCAAAAGAACAAACAGGCACAGACTGGTTAGAAAACAGATGTTTTCCTGCTATCGGAGAGCCAGTACTCTGGAGCAAGCCCTCCTTCAGAATGCATTCAGGCAAAATATCCACATAGGAGTTTGATAAATTCGTATCTTGAATTATGGAGGTGTCTGTGGTAGTAGGGAACTTGATTCTGTGTCTGAGGAGATCCCTTCCAATTCTGTCAAACTCCATTAAACAGTCATTTCAGGGATGCAACAGACTGCCACATTAATCACATTCAGCAATGCTTTTCCTGCACGTTTCCTGAAGTTTAAAATATTATTCAAATCATGCTGTAACTATTTTCCACTTTAAAGGAAAATTATAAAATTATCCCCTTTTTAATATTATATTAGGAACCCTTAATATTTTACAAGCATATTAATTTCACCGCATTCAATACACAGTTCATTATTTCTGCTTTCTTCACTTAAATCCAGTTCATACATAGAAATTATACCCATTTTTTTCTGTCCTCCCCAGGGAGATAACTAATGTATTTGGGGTCTTTTTGTGTGTATGCATTATATGTTATGATGGTTATGAAAAACATGCATCCCTCTAGTTTTGTTAAGAATCGACTGGAATAAATCAGGAGTTTTACCCATATTCTGCTGGTACCACAGGTACTGAGCTATGTTGGCCATCTGAAGGCTGGGGCGGAGGTGGAGGTGGTTGCTGAGGTCTGTTTAAAGTAGCATGTCGTACAGTGGTGGAAGGTGGTCTGTATTCATGCTCATGGCTTTGGGATGCTGCCATGTACTGTGGACCATCTCCTGTTCCATATGAAGGCATTGCTATCTGCTGATGGAGGGAATGATTCGGAGTAGCAGGATAAGAATAATCTGTAACATCAGATGCATGGGACCTAAAATTAAAGTAAATGGATGCAGAAGAACAGATTATGTGAGTGTAACAGGGTATTATCTAAATAGCTCACAAGAAAAGCAAAAAGGAATGCAATCAGAATTTTCTTGCAACAGGACTCCCTGATTATCAAGCACCATTCCCTTGTAAGTCCACAGAAAGCACAAGAACAAATGCAACAAAAAAATCACGGTTCAGCTTAACACAACTTAAAAATAAATTAGTCTGACAGGTCAGCATAAAAGGACTAAAATTGAATGTTTTCAATATTTCAGCATACTAGCTGCATGCAGAATGTCCTCCTATAATACAGACTTTAAAAAAAGGAAAAAAAAAATAGAGCTTTCTCCAGATTTTAAGAGTTTTTTAGTAGTCATAAGGAGGCATACTGTTTTTCACACAACAGACTCTCAAAATCCTTGACAAACGATAATACTTATCAGGCCTGCCTTAAGGTAACAATAGCAGCAGAAAAAGGAAAGCAGTACTGCAAGCATTCACAATTATGCAGAAGAATGTATTTTACCAAAGCAGAGACAACCAATTCCAAAAGTTAGAAAACGTTTATTTTGTTTGCACAATTAATTTTGCTGGAAAGGCTTAGAGAAACTGCGAAATGTAAATATTAGTTGAGCAGAGAGTTCATAAAGATACAAAGTCTAGGATGCTCTGTCAAATAAGCCCAAGAGAGGGAGCAAAAGGATCTCTTCATCCCATTACTGCAAATAGTTGTTTTAGTAATGAACAATCGTGCAGCCTGGCTTTTAGTGAACGCAGTAAACTGATGCACTTATCTGTAAGACTGGAAGCAAGGTAAGCAACAAAAAGCCAGGGCTTTGAGTAAAACAAAATGACAAACCCTTTGGGCATTTTGTCCTCTTTCATGCTTCCTGCCTGTTCCATTTTCTTTGCGTCACTCATGAACTCAATGCCCATTTTCCTTCTCTCCCACTCTTCTTTTCTTGTTCTTACTTTTCTCACATTAATTTGCTGGTTTCTGTTTGGATTCAGCTTGTGTTTCTCTCTCTAAAGTACAATAAGTATAACAAACACATTGTAAATTGCCACAGTCTGGACACTTGTAAGATGCTTTAAACATTGACATCCAATTAGCAAATGAGAAGAAACATGAGCTTTTTTTACTTCAGCATTAAAAAAAAGAATTACAATACAGCCAAATACACTTCTTTGGGACCTCATTTATAAAACACTGCTCATGCAGTAGCTGAGACATAAAAATGTCTCTGAAACCAGTACTTATTTCTATATGTATGGGGCTTTTTGTAGCTTAGTTCATACAGCTAAGACGAGGCCAAGATAAAAAACAGAAAGCATTCTCTCCACCTTACCACCACTCACAAAATTAACCCTTCATTCAAGTAAAGCAGATTTCAGGATTTGATCACTGATATTTGATTCACTGAAATTTAAAGTTCTCCATACATTGTAACATTTGAAAGGCTTATGTAAGTACAAAACATCTGTCATACCACAACATCTATATCCAACATAATGATGCATCCTACAATTTCTGCTTAAAAAAAATCCTACAGATTCCAAATATTATGGATATCTGCAAACAGTCAAATACATGTTGACACTGCTGGGAGATAATCACTTCAATATAATTATTTAAACTCAGGAATCCTGGAAGCAAGGTGTTAAGGCTAGAAAAAGACTCAAAATGCGTGAAACGTAGAACTCGTGATGCAAAAATCCACATCTTGCACTTGACAGCTGAACATCCATGTCATTTTACCAGATCAACCTATGGAAAGCATAGTCTTAATGGAACATTACAGACTGACAAACAGAAGACAACATTTTGCATTAGAAACAGTAAAAAAAAATTGGTGATTAAAGAATTTTAGACAGAGAGAGGGGGGTCTGAATATATTATTGAAACAGCAGTAGCATTTTTCTTTAAAATTTTTTGTTTCAATTACAAGATAATTACTCTTCACAAAGATCAAAATATTACATATACAAAGTTCTGAGCAGATTTTTTTTTTTTTTTTTTAATTAATCTCCACTGGACAGCAGACTAAAGGTATCAGTCCACAGTGGTGGCTGTTTCCTCAGCCTAGCCATTCAACAATTTAGTATTTAAATTGTCACACACTTTTTCCAGTAGATTCTATTTATTCTTAACATTACTGCTAGCAATTAACCATGACAGACAGAGGAAATAAAATAAGTGGGAAAATCCTCTAGCAAGACCAGCTTAGTGAAAAACCTCAGACTTCCATGCACACCAGGAGAACGTAACTCCCACTGAGCTCAAAGGGAATCTCAGTCAATGAAGATGAATTCTGCTGTGTGTCTCTAAAGCAGAGACTTCTGCTATTTCAAGCAATAATGTTGCATCTGGTTTTGTAGCTTGCTTTTTAGACAAATGTAACATTGATAAAGCTGAACTGTTCCCCCATTAAAGCATTCTGTTAGAGGCAAAAGTATACCTGAGTTGATCACAGAAAAATACTTATTTAGCTATCAGCAGCATAACATACAACAAACTAGAAATGAAGGAAGAGGTACTGACATTATCTAGTGGAGACAGATTTAAATGCTTTTGCAGCTGCAACTACTCAAGATCAAATAAAAAGGATACAGCAAACACTTATTTCACTACACCGCGTAACATTATGAGGACAAAATGCTCATCTGAAGCTGAGGAAAAAAATCATTAATTACAGAATTTGTTATTTGTGCTTCAAAATAATTTTGAGAAGAATTTTAAAACATGCATTGTATGTTTTGTCCATTCTAACTATTCCCAGCCTGTAAAAACACCTAATTCTACTCAGTATTTCTGAACATACAACTGTGGTATAACAAACAGCTTTGCTGTAAACAGACCTAGTATCTGGGGACAGTGATCCCTCGGAAGATGCTCCATGGTACACACTTTGAGACAACCTGTTGTCAGGTCTAAGCTCTTTGTCATATGCCATCATATTCCACTCCTGGCGTCTGTTCCTGGCTTTTCTAACCTTTTTCACCTCACGGGTGGTGCCATCTATACGCTTTTGCTCCTAATTTTCAAACAAAAGAAATAAAGCATGCAAAGAGAGAAAAAAAGGAAAGGAAAAAAGCTGGTTAAAATGCAGTTAGAGTGCATGAAAATAAGACCAGATTTACAGATGAGGCCAAGTCTTCATAAAATTTCTCTGCACTGAAAATGAAAAATCTCCTTAAGCCATGAACCTCCTCACTAGTTAAGACTGCTGCTTTGCCCTGCTTCTGTAGGATGAACATAGTAGTGTGATACTGACCTACTGTTTTTCCCAATACAGACAGAGATGTGACTGATTGTAAAAGCTAGAAAGTTTAACTACTTCTGACATCGTATATCATTTATTTAGACCATCCTGAAGCACTTGTAATTTCCTTCTCCTGCAAATCAATCTTATGAGAACATGTTAAATATGCTCGGGGTTATTCTGGGTATTCGTTAGGGTCACAATCCCCTGAGGCCCTGGGGAAGTATGGAAAAATTAGAAACACTTTCCTATTTCACAGTCTGTGTGAAATTAGTTGTTTGTTTTAACTTCCTCTCCCTTCTTAGATCTGATTAACTACCAAAATTCCTCCTAGTTTTTCCTCATCATTGTTTCCCATTATCTTATACAAAAATGAATGACATTAATCCTCTCTGCAATGTGGCAGTAATATTCAGGCCAGTAATACATTACAGCTTGGTAGCTTCATGACAGATCAGTTTAGTTTTTTTAAAAACTTTCTATATAATATCAGGCCCAATCAATGTCAGTGTTTATCTATCAGTAAGATCTCCTAGAAGTGGCACTCAATGCTTTCACACCTCTGAAATGTTGTCCTCACCTACTTCTGACTAACTCTGTTTGAATACAAAAACCGTACTGGTGCTTCAGTAGGAAAATAAGCAAGTTTGCACAATCCAAACTGAAAAGAGTATTAATGTGCTACTCCTTTTCTCAACATTATGAGGGTGTTGGATTTCTTTTTTTTTAATCAGCTCTAGAACCCACATCTTACAATACTAATTCATAAATAGGTTAAACATGTTTTAGCTATTAATAAGTTGGTATTAGGCTTTTGGCTGCTAGAAAAATAGTTTCTCAGGAAATAGTTATATTGATATTCTGAGAATGCAGTCACGTTCAATTGTATTTCGAGACGAGTTCAGTAAAATGCTGATATCCAAGCATTTTATTGTGGAATCTCCACCTTCAAAGTAAGGGATAATAGTTGGAAAGCCAGTCTCACCAAAAACTAAAAGAAAAAGGTACATCACAGGTGAACATCGGTATTTTACTCCAACTGTCAAACAGCACTAAGTAATTCTGAAATCATGTATTTGGCATTATACAACTAACAAAAATCTATCAAATGGCTTGCTTGCCCTTGTTTTGGATCTCTTCGTTGTTTATGCATGTCCATATGAGGGACCTGCTGATCCGCATCTGCTAACATTAAGAATGACAGAGAAAGTCTTTTTAAGTTCAACATCCAAATGTTCCGACAACGCTTGCTCATTCCTAGCCCCTGCAGTGAGTAGTTTTTTGATCTGATTCATGTGAAGTAAATATCATCACCTTGGTTCTTAATTACTTCCTATAAAATCTTTTTCCTCCCCAAACTTTTTAGAATCACACCGTTCTTTATCCAGGTTATGCAAGGCTTTACTTTCTCCTTTAATACCACTTCTTCACTTCAAAATCTCCCGATACAGGAATTGGAGCAGAAGGGAGACAGATTCAGCCATGCTTTATTTTAAACATATAAAGTTTTGCTAATCGCCATGGTTGAATATATGCTTGTTAAAGTCTTTTTCATTTGATTGCTGCAAAAATTTAATTTGTTTTAATTTGTGACTTTTATCCTGGTTCATTTTTTAAGATTTTGTTACTAAATCATGCTAGATTTGAGAGGAAAGTTCAAGTAAGCCTTTTGGTTAACTGAAAATATGCTTTAGTTTTTTCTTCTCACAGAATAGTAACTCCATCCTCTAAGGGTCACAACTACCTATTTCTCACAAGTTTCTAGATAAAGTTAATATCTGCCTTTTGATGAATGTATGACGCTCCTTGGAAGATAATCATTTTGATACAATTCCTGCACAACCAGGAGTGCTTACACGACTGCTTACATATAATCACCTATTTATAAGTTTGGTTTTAAAGAGGCACTATGTTTTTTACGAAAAAGGTAAATACATAGAAGGTAAATAAATAACCAACATAAAATAAACTCAAAGCTGAGTTTGCTTTCATTGGATCAGATTTTGGTTGGATACGTTGTTCCAGAGCAGCATCTGTAAGTGTGATAATGAATAAATAATGAATACATAAATAAATATGGAACCCTTTTTACTCAAACAATACTAAGCCCTACTGGTATTGAATTTTGGATTAAATATTACAGAAATACATCTCTCAAACATTTAATTTCTTCCAAAGTAGTGGGGCAGGCTATTACCAGCAGCTGACAAAACTGTATATACCTCTAACTACATATACCTCTAACAGAGTAGTTTTCAGTTGTTCCAGTGATACTTTCATTACCTCGGCAAACAACGGTGACAGCTCGAGTTTTAGTACCTAGGGCA
Organism: Nipponia nippon; assembly: GCF_047370975.1. NCBI lineage: Eukaryota > Metazoa > Chordata > Aves > Pelecaniformes > Threskiornithidae > Nipponia > Nipponia nippon. Next base: position 109,264,836 of record NW_028262336.1, read on the forward strand.
ATGACAGAGTTCTAGAGGAGCTGAAGTCTTTCAAAATAACTACAGTTAGAAATATCTCTTAGGAAAGTTAAGCAGTATTAAGAAGAGTTACTTCCTTTAACCAAGTGTAGTAGAAGCTGTGGCAGACAAGTGGATGCTGTAGGTTAAGCCAGAAAACAGGTACATCATTCCAGCTGCTGGCAGAAAGGGATTTCAGCAAACACAACAAACAGAGCCCTCAAACAGGGTTAAGTTAATTTTAAGCTTGATATTTGCATCAAGAATTAGGAAATGGTATTTCAAGCATCTTAATAAAGAATTAGAGCTAGTAACAGAAAGTAGCTTCAGCAAGTATTTGCAATACTTTCAAAAAATTGGAAGTGTGAGCCTAGCGTATTTTCCTGACTTCACAAATTTACAAGATCCTATCAATCACAAGTCATCAAGAATGATTTTTGAAATCCAAGCCCTCCAAATTTAAAGATTTCTACTTTTTAAGTAACTAATCATTCCTCAGAAAAAATGGGGAACAATAACAAGCAAAGTAGGTTAACCAAAGGAAAGTTGTTCAACAGTTAACAACTGGTCTACTACAGTCATTCAATTCAGAATATTACTGATACATGCAAAAGTCAAAACTAACTTCATTGAACTCTCAGGCACTGATCTACTGAGAGTTTGACAGTAAAAAACCCCAGAGACTACACCACAGATTTTTAAACTTAAAGAATTAAAATTACAGTTTTCTTCGGAGAAAAAGTTCACCTGAAAGAGCCAAATCAGAAAAAGCCTGTGTTAGATTTCTTCAGTTAAACTGAATACAGAAACAATAAATAAGCGTGATATATGAAAGGCAGGAAAATGAAACTCCTCACAAACCTTCTGCTGCAACAGCTCAAGCACTTAAGATAAATTACCAGAATAATATTGGAAAACTGATTCTCTGGTGCAAGTGGTACTCTCAGGCTTCACTGACCACCTGAAAAATTGAGGCTAAAAACCAACTATATTTGGTCAGCTGAGTACGACTGCATTTGGATGTCTAGTTTATGATTTGCTAGACAATACACATCTATTTCACCTGCACAGTTTCTCAACAGCTTTCACACTTTGTGCTTCTGTAGAGTACAAATTGCATAAGGAATTCTCACTTACAAGATTCAAAATACAACTTCAGCCACAAAATGCTCTGGATTTATTCCTGGTCACTGATATTGTAAAGACAAAACCAAAAGAAAGTGACAGTCTGTTAAGCAACCTGTGGAACACATGGTGCCTGTGAGACATCTCACCCAAACCCTCCAGCTCTCTAAAGGTTCCAGATGATAAAAAGCTCATTTGCGCACCAGCTTCTGGAAGGCTAAAAACCAGACTTCTTCCTGTCACAAAGCGACACCTGTCCATGCAAACTCGAATCTGTGCTGCTTTCTTCTTAGTTGGTCTCGTTATATATTTAATCAAATCAAAGAGCACTTCAGGTAGAATTTATCAAGGGGTATTCCTGTGATGTATGGCTATTATCCCACATGATTGGAATTGAGCATATTTTACATCTGTTTTGTAGACTGTAGTAAGACAACTGAAATCTACAAAAAATATACAAGGGATGGAAATAATTGAGATGTGTTGCCTAAAATACAATCTAAAAGCAAGTTTATATGTAAAACGGGTTTTGTAAAAATCTCAAAAGCTATAAAAAAAATTTCAAGCAATATTCTAATTCTTTTTTAAAAAGCTTTTGTATTTTTTTCCTTTTTTCCTTTTTAATATTAAATCAGAATGAAAAAATTTAGCAGTTGATAGTTTCTTTTTATATCTCTCTCTACTGAAAAGATCTAAATTTGAAGGGAAAAAGGTGGGAGGAAAAAAACTCAAAGGGTGCAATTATCCCTATATATTTTTTCTTAAAGAAATACTGAAGGAAATTTTAAAACCCAACCAAACTAGAGAATGAAAGCTGCTTTATTTCCAGTCTTTTAATCAGCTCTGTGACTTATCATACTGAGAATATAGTGGGATTATAACTCTACATATACATTTGTATACAATTATACAAATAACCAAGTGAATATTTTCCAGTACTTTGCTTTAGACAGTAACTTCTATTGAAAATGTTTACGCAGCTTTTTCAAGTCTAATATTTCAATACTGAGATACCTGTCAAAACAGAAAACATTTTTGGCTCATACGCCTAACAGAAAGACCTGATTTATTTCTTCCAAAACTTTTAAAATCATGAATTCACAAAATGTTTTAGTTAAACTAAGTCTTCCTGTTTTGTTTAAAAACATTGTAGTCAAAGTTTTGCCTAGCAAGAGGAACAAGGAATTAATAGAATTTTATAAAAACAGAATAGTAAAGCTTCCCAGTCATGCCCTACGATTTGATTTCTAAGCAGGTACCATATATATTAGCATATATATACACACGTATCATACACATGATGTATATACACACAAAAATATACATTAGCATGTATATTCATGTATCAGACATGTATATACACGTGTATAATACATGTGTATATATATGCTGCTATATTATGATACCTGCTTATATATATACATGTATAGGTATGTTAGTGTATATGATACATATGCGTACATGTACATACAGATATATATGTGTATGTATGTGTGTATGTATACTGAAAACTAAGTAGCTTCCTTCTATTTACTCTGAGCAATCTGTGCATCTTGCTTGGATTCCTTTTATTTTAAATCCCTTATCTCTCACTGAACCTATCTAAAAGGGCACCTTCTGCTAGATAAGACAGGCAGTCATTGCTTCAAAATTTCTTTCTTCACTTTTTTTTCAGAATTATCTTCAAAAATCTTAAAGCCCTCGGATTTGATAAAAAAAACTGACTGCAGAGAAGCTGCAGAAGTAGCAACTAATTTCTTCATTCAAAACTAAAATCCATTAAGAAAACCTTGATTGCATCAGAACACACGTCTTGGATCAAACTGCTGAAGATATTCCAGAAGGACTGAAGACACTTCTCTCTGAAAAAGCCCTTTTTTGTTGGTTTTAAGCTTAGAGAAAACAAAGAATATTACTCCTAAAATTAATCTTCTCTCGTTGCTGAACCACAGAATAATTTTTCTGTGTATTATCATCTTACTAACTTGTAACAGGTGTAGAAAAGTGAGGAGTTACTATCAAGGAATTAAAAAACCCAACAAAGTATTTATTTCTGGGTAAATTCATGTTTTGCTACAGGAGTTGATGCTGCTGGATAAAGAATTACGAAAATAAAGGAAACGGTAATTCAAATTCCTTCCCCCCCCCAAATCACAGTGTCTTTTTCCAGAGCACAAGAGGGCCATTTTGCTGAGTACTAATAAGCAGATACTGGCAAAGGATTAAAGAAAGTATCTTGGAAGATAACTACAGTACTCCTAAAATTCAATTTGCCAGCTTCTTAAAATAGACAGTATGAGCCATAAAAACTGAACCAGCTGAATCTACAGCCATGTGTAAAGAGGAATAGTCTTTCCATGCACACAGACTAAGTATGACCTAGCAATTTTTACGGCTGGACAACTATACACAAAATTGTAATACATACATTTGTTATTATGTTTCTGCTTTTACCTTTTGTCTCCTCTTTTCTTTTCGCTTATCTTCAGTATCTTGTAACATTTTTTCTTTCCAAAGATCAAAAAAGTAGGAAGGATCAGTATAAAACTTCAATCCATCTTTCTTATCATCCCTGGAAATACAGTAGAAGAAAGGTAAGAAAATATGAATTAGTATTTTTCAAGCCAACGAAACTCACCTGTGACAATCACCCAAGATTCATCTTTTTGCATTATAGGATGACAGCATGCCAAGTGCATTAAATGCCACTCTTGGCAGTCAGAGCTTACAATTGGTTTGATTCATGACAAGAATTTCAGGGGAAAGGGGTGGAATCCACAGCCTTTTGGGAGGCATGCTCCCAGGCTATGCCTCATCAGAGCTCAGCAGGAGCTGACTAGGCTCCTGCATCAGCTGGCTCACTGGAGTGAAATTCACTGGTGCTGCAAGAAGATCAGTGCCAAGACAGGATGTGTAGGGGACATAAGAGTGTAAGAATGGAACTCAGCTGTCTCAAAACAAACTGGAAATAGAGTATTTGGCTCAATCCAGATGGGTCTTAAGATCTGAATTTAGGAACAAGGTAGGTGTGCGTACCTTCGCCCTTATGACAGGAAGCACAAGAGAGTCGCTATTCTCTGTGGAACTCTTCTAACTAGGGGAAGGGCTAGGACAGGGCTGGCAACTCAAAGGTTGAATCCTACCAGACTGTTCTGGGAGGATTTGAGACAGAGCAGATCTGGGCTTACCAGCACCAACTGGCAGCAGGAGCAAGGGACACCCAGACTAAGAAGCCACAAAAAAGGTATGCTATCAAATCTTAATTTGACGCCATGGCCTGGAAATTAGGAATCTTCTAATATCCTAAACTCCTGGAAAGCAATGGGAAACTAGGAGATAAAGGCCAAAGTACAAGAATGTAAACAATGACTATTTCCATACCTATAAGGTGAAAGAATATTCAGAGGTGGTGGTTTGTCACTCTGATTATAAATATCAGCCACCGGGTTAGGAATGCTGTTCTTTGAAACTACCTGCTGATCTTGAATTGTTGAGCTCTTGAATGCTTTTTTCATGTTGATATCCTGTAATGATACTGTTAGAAACAAAAACACATTTATCACAGGTTTGAAATTAACATAAGCGGATAAACAAAGTCCATTTTACACTAGCTATTTAAAATATTTTCAGCAAAATACAGAAGCAAAACAAATATTTTTCTCTAGTGGATAATCATGATATTTAAGCACAAAGGCATGTAAGAATTACCATAATAAATCAGATTTAAGTCCCACTTGGTCCAGAACCTCACTTAAAATAATGGGGCCAGGGATTGTGTCTTGGAAGATCACTCAAGAATCCTGTCACATGCAGAAGTCCAACGATCTCTTTTTATGAGGTTTAACCTGGATTTCTAATAGCAGAAAGACTAGCTTCAAGCCTGAAACACAAGATCTGGTATTCCTGACACAGCATATTTTATAATTACATGTGGTACCCATATACATTCCACCCCATTCTAAGTTTCACTAAATTATGGCCTCCACAACCTCCTGTGAGAGAGAGTTCCGCATCTTTTACCCTCTTCCAGCTCCAAAATCTTTCCATATAACTGAACATCCCTGGATCTTAAGTTCTCCTCATCTCTCTATAGAGAGAAATACTTACCTTCTTTACATAGTCCAGCAACACACTTCCGTTTTATTTTTTCACCTACACAACTCTGGGGGAAACAATACTAGCCTTTTCATTCTTTCTTTTCAAATGAAAGACTTAAGTTGCTTTTAATTGTTCCTGTCACTTTCAGCAAGACTTTCTTTCATTCTTAATATAAATTTTCCTGAGATGGAGTGACCATTGCTAAAAAGATCCAGATAAGGCCAATCACAATGTAAAAGTGGCAGTAAGCTCTCCGCATTATCTTCCATTCTTAGGCAACCTGAAATACAGGTTTTTGGCTGCAGTGGAACACAGGGCTGAAGTCTTCACTGGCTTGTCTACAATGACAGTAACCATTTCTTGAATTGATCCCACTGTTTCACAACAGTGTAAGCTGTAAGAGCAGTGCAAACAAAATGCACTGGATTGTTCTCTTTTTATTGCCATTTCATCTTATATTTCTTGCCCATTCATGTAATTTATTGAGTCTCGAGAAGAAACTGAGAATTTCACACAGTAACTGAACAGTACCGGGCAAAAATATTGATGACCTGAAAAACCAGAAAGGCATGAAGTTTGATACAAACCCTGTAAGGTACACTGTTATCCTTTGTCATGATGGAAACCAAATCCCACTCAGACTTCTCTACCCAACTATTTTTGCTATCTGTGCTGAGGTCTTGCCTCTCACTTCAAGACCACTTAAGAGTCTTCCGTAGCTTTTAAAATAGCAAAAAATTAGAAATAGAATATTTCATTCCAAACCATCGTTCCTCCATCCATATCATCTGAAGTATCAAAACATCATTTTTTATAAACTACTTTCTATTTAAACCTGCCTATAAGGAAACCAGTACGGTATTTCAGGCAGATTTTTTCAGATGTGTATATCTGAATTATTACATTCTTGTTTGAAGGAAGACATTCAAAAGAGCACAAATCCCATTTTTCTGGCGCTGTTTAGTGTAAGTTATTTATATGTTTTTGAAAACTTAACCTCAATTATTTTAAAATGTTTTTTCAACCATAGCATTAGTTATATATATAAAATATTTTTATGTATACACTGTATATTAGTTATACCTAAGAATGTAAGAAATCACCGATGCAATTAAATCTAAAGGTTTTTTTTAAATCAACCTAGCAACTGACATTTTACTTAAATGCCTCAGCTACCCAGAAATATATTTAGTATTAGTGACAGTACAATGAATTATTATAAAGACTTCAATTTCTACAGTGAAACAGCTAATAAAATTTCTTACTGACACTGAAGTGACAGCAGTTTGTATATATAGCTTATTAATGTGAAAGACGATTAGCAATGCAAGAGTAGTAACTGCTATCAATTTAAAATAAAAAATTATTAAATTCTCAGTCCATACACTAATTTCCCCTTTCAATAGGCTGCTTTTAATTACTCTCCAAACTCTGGAAACCAGCCAAGAGGTATTGCATAATACAAATGAGATATTAAAAAAAGAAACAAAAGCAAAAACAACCTCTGACGAGGACTGCGTTTCCAAAAATGTTGAACTTGAAAGTCATGAAGACTGACATCATCCACCTCAGCACGGAGCAAGTACAGTATATGAATGTCATCTAGTTTGCTCATATTACCACCACAACATGCCTCAAAAACTAAGCTGAATAGTGACCCCACAATAGCTTAGTTTGTGTTACCATATAGCTCTTGACCTCTAAGACAGCAGAAGAAAAGAGCTAGTATCATCTGTGATACCCTATCAGTTAACATGTTCCAGAAACAGAAAAAAATCAGACGTGTAATAATTTTCAGACAGTAACAAGCTAAAAATGGAAGGCTAAATATTACACTATTAAATATCAACGGTAACATTTAATATTGGCATTAATAGTAGTATTAAATATAATATAAAAACTATACAAATACAAATACTAAATATAATATATAAACCTTATAAATAGTACTATTAAGTATATCACAAGTAATATTAACTACTATTGAGTAAATATTACACTATTGTCCTGATGTAACAAGCTTTTACATTTTACTAAATGTCAGAAATTATCTAAACAAGGAGTACATGCAGTGGCTGGCTCCGACATGTAACTGCACATGTAAGCAAACATGCACATTACAGCTTTTAGGGCTAGACAGAAAAACACGTTTTACTTACTCAAATAAGTGCTTTCAAACAACGTAATGATGTTACTCAAATCCTTTGTTTATACTGTGTATTGATGAAGTGAATGACCAAACACATAAGCAAGTGAGGATGTAACAGCATTTTAAAGGAAATACTGTTTCTAGTGACTAAAACCCTCCAGCAAATTTCACCGAGCTGATGCAAACACGCAGTGTTTAGGTAAAGAGTATTACAAGATCTTCAATGACTGCACTACTAATATAGTCTGTGACCACCCTACCCTGAAATAAACAAATAGAGCTACTGTCACAAGCTTTTTCCAATATTCTGACTTATTTCCACTAAGGTCTATATTTATTCACTTCTGATTTATTACACTCACAAACTAAAAGTTTTCCCTGTGAAAAAGGCAGCTTAATGGCTCCATTACTACAGGGGCTTCTTGAAGTAACACTAAGTCAAAAATGAAGACAGTTACACAACTCAAGAATATTTTTCCTCACTCTGCTGACATGATTTTTCCCAGCTTGCCTTACTGAGAAAACAAGATGAAATATCGGTTCAGGATTACTTTGAAAAGACAGAGATTGTTGTGTAATTAAATACTGTGGTCTTGTCAACATCACTTCTGGCTCAATGCTTCCACGCAATTACCTACCCTCTTCTACCGTTGAATCCAGCTGGGTAACTTTGACAGCAAGGCGATCAATTCTGTCTTGAAGGGAATTTGCTCTGATGTAGAAGCTGTTGGCCTCATTAAACAATTCACCAAATATGTCTTCAGCATGTTTGCCTGTGTAAGAAAATAGACAGGGAAGTCCCTTTGCTAAAGGCTTACAAAACACAAGACAAATGGCTTCAATATCATGAAGTTATAATAAAACACAGTAGCTGTAGAATTATAACAGCACAGTTTGTCATTCAACAAAACTCTGGGCAACATATTTGTACAAAAACTTCAAAATATACCATAAATGCTGCCTGAAGTCTGTTCACCTGGACATCCTGGTTAGTCTTCTACTTAAACAGGGAGACTTTCAAATTTTAATCCTTATATAGCTGAACTACTGCCAACTGACACACAACTGATCATTAAAACCTGCCTCTGTGATGAAAATAAAAGGCCATCAAAGTTACTGCTGTCCATAAAAGCTTCTGAAGTAAATTTTGAAATCTACAACGTTGCAATCCATGGTCATTAAGATTTAATTTATAAGCATGAGCAAAAGCCAACATCAAAACAAAGGCAAAATGAAACAGATAAAACCCAGGATCCTCATGCAAGGCAGCCCACTTGCCTCTACAAATGCTCACTGTATAGATGTTGCTCTGTCACTGGAGTCATTTGAGAGACTGAGTAAGATGGCACTGACCGCATTTACCCATGGCCACTCTGGACTTGATATAGCACAAAGGAGAAGCCTACAAACTTTTCAGCATTCTTATCAGCTGCCGTATTTTCTCAGTCACTATGAGAGTGGATAGTTCAGTTCAGATCTGCAGCCTCAGGCCCTACCTAACAGTGCTACAGTAGACAGGAGTGCCACATGATAAACCCAACCCCCTCTTGGTCCACAGATCCTTGTGCATGCCCATTCCTTTCCCAGACCTCGCTCCTCCCAAAGTACTAGGCATTCTCATCCACCGTTTCATAGAATCATAGAATCGTTTAGGTTGGAAAAGACCCTTAGGATCATTGAGTCCAACCGTTAACGTAGCACTGCCAAGTTCACCACTAAACCATGTCCTCGAGCACCACATCCACCCATCTTTTAAATACCTCCAGGGATGGAGACTCAACCACTTCCCTGGGCAGCCTGCTCCAGTGCCTGACTACCCTTTCAGTGAAGAAGTTTTTCCTAATATCCAACCTAAACTTCCCCTGGCGCAGCTTGAGGCTGTTTCCTCTCGTCCTATCGCTTATTACTAGGGAGAAGAGACCAACCCCCACCTGGCTACAACCTCCTTTCAGGTAGTTGTAGAGAGTGATAAGGTCTCCCCTCAGCCTCCTCTTCTCCAGGCTAAACAACCCCAGCTCCCTCAGCTGCTCCTCATAAGACTTGTGCTCCAGACCCTTCACCAGCTTTGTTGCCCTCCTCTGGACACGCTCCAGCACCTCGATGTCCTTCTTGTAGTGAGGGGCCCAAAACTGAACACAGTACTCGAGGTGCAGCCTCACCAGTGCCCAGTACAAGGGGATGATCACTTCCCTAGTCCTGCTGGCCACACTATTCCTGATGCAAGCCAGGATGCTATTGGCCTTCTTGGCCACCTGGGCAGAAGGTATGACTCTCCTTCTGCCCCAGTCCAAACCTCTCAACCACTCTGGATCCGAATCCCCAGTTTAATACTTCTCCTGCCCCAGAACTTCCCCTACAAATTTCAGGTTCCACCCAAATTCATTGCTCCTGCTCACTCAACTGACAGTACCGCACCTACTTGGGTCTCAGTCCCTCCTACCCAGATACTGCTGCTTCATTTAAGATCTCCCCCTCCACAACTTCTGCAGCCAACACCCCTCCCAGGACATCCACACTCCATCAGTTCTCCATGCAAAAAGCAAAATCCCACCTCCTGCATTTAACCATGCTTTTTACACACACACAAAAAAAATTTAAAACCCTACTTCTGAGTTAAACTCATCTTGTTATGACCTGTATCAAGACAAGCCTGAAGAGCAGAAATGGAGGGGAGGGGGTAAGTGAAACTCTGTCTAATAGTTGGAACAATACGGAATATGTATTACCCACCTAAATGACAGTGACTTTCAAGAGAACAGCAATTGTTGACATGTTGAGTCCTATAACCAACCTTAATATTGTAAAAAGAAAAGTACAGATATAATGAAAATTTCAGTCAAGATCTCACCCTGTGAACATCTGGAAACCATAATTCAAAGTCAAAAATAGCCACACTTAGGAAGTCAGCAGGATCTTCCCCTTTCTTGGATCATTTACTTGGGACACACACACACACACACACACACACACGAGACAGACAACACGACAACAACAACACTAAAACAATATCTGAAAGCACTGTTTGTGAATTACAAATAAAAAAAATAATTTGATTGCTTTGCTTTGAGTGGAGGACTTAACTGGTAATAGATTTCTTCACTAAACATAAGATCAGCCAATAACTAACACAAAATGTTAGATATTTTGGTGTACCCAAGCTCTGCTTAGGATGCATGTGGAAGGTGGATAAGCAAGGTGTGCTGCCTACCAGCTCCTTATCTCCTCCCTCTCCAAAACAGAAGTCACACAACTGCAGAATAGTTGAGGCTGAAAACCATCTAGTCTAACTCCCTGCTCAAAGCACAGTCAGACAGAGCAGGCTGCCTAGGACTGTGTCCAGCCGGGTTTTGAATACTTCCAAGGATGGAAGATCCACTGGCAACCCGTGCCAGTGTTCAACCACCTTCACACTAAAAGTGTTCTCTAAGTGCTTCCCAGCAGCTAGTTGAGATTCAATTACAATCCCCACTTGATTTAGTTGCTGCAAATGAAGAGGCTATTCCAAGCTACAGAACAAATAAGCTTTTCAGCTCTTCAGCTAAATAAAGCAGGCATTACATTCTTCAGCCACCGGTATTCAGAGCTCAAAACATCAATATATTTTAATGGATGTTAGTTTATGTTAATGTATCGCAATCTGCCTGCTGAATGAGGACTGCCACATTCTAGGATTAAACACATCACTCCTAGAGAAGTCAAGCAGACGGGTGCTTGTCAGTTATCTTTCAGGAGGCAAAATAAGTCAAAGTTGATTTGTGGGAACATAGTACTTTTAATATTGAATTTTTTTTTTTTTTAAACACTTGCTACTCTAAAAGAAGTGAAAGACAAGATTGTCAATCTCCTGTCAGTAAAAACAGTGACATGGTAAAGCAATATTGCAACACACTATTCTGATTAATGTGATGAAGTAAGTTTTAGAAATAAAGTAATACTTCTCCAGTGTTTTCTATATTACCATTTTTTTAATTAGATTTTTAACAATACAGAAACACGCAGAAAAAAAACTATCTGACATTACAAGCACGTATCTTTCAACTTAAGAGCTGATTCTCATACTATGAGAGAGTCATTTAAAAACATGAGATGCTTCCCGACATACAGGCAACCAAAATATTCATTTAAAAAAACACCAAAGGAATTATGCAGTCTTTCCTTCTAAGGCTCCCTCCAACCACAAAAGTAGTTGAGGGGAAATTTAGTCATGATGCCGCCTCACCAAATCCCTGCTCTTCATTGGTTTTAATGTCAATTAACAGAAGTGCCACTTTCTAGCATTTCCACAGGTCATCTTCACAGAGCTGTGTATTTGATTGCTCATAAAATAAACTTCTAAGCATTGTGAGACATTTCTGGAGACCAGTAGTTCACAAGTAATTGAAATCATAGTACCTCTCCCCAAGTTCTACAGTAATTACATGAAACACCATCTTGCCACATCAGCTTATAACATCTCTAGCAGAGACCAGACACCACCTGAATTAATTACAATTCATTTTCACATACTGCACGAAAAGGTGTGCATTAACACATTTGAATATGTTGTCCCAAAGGTATCTTTTGTCAGCAGTCAAAATGCTCAGTGCTGTAACGGAAGAGGAATCCAACAATGATGCTGGTTTCTCTGAAGATCAGAAACCCGGCGCTGTTTATTACTTCAGCTAGTTTCCTTTCACATATTGGAGCCTAGAAAGTACAGCTTTCCTTTGCATTCCTTGTTCCACAGCACAAGTACATGGAAGAACACGTTCAAGTTAACAGAAAGATTTACAGTGCATTAAATTTTTCACACTGTGAACATGCATTATTAAAGAGAAAAGGTAAACAATGACATCACCTGGCATTCAGGTGTCAGTTCTAAAAAGACACTGGAAGAAAGATTACACTAAGGCTGCCCCAAAGGGAGCCAGCACTGCACCAATGCTCTCCTCGGGGTCCTAGGTAAGGACTGAAACGTCCCACGGAACTAGCTGGTGTTTCGTAAGTTGGAATTCACCCAGGACACGACCATTTCATCACAACATGGAGCAGAAAACAGTGATTCCACCCAGCCATTTGTAACTGGATTAATTAGCATTAGAATCATGCTTCCGCACACACACTTTTTTTTTTTTAAATAAGCAAAAGTGGTAGGCTGTTACTGACCAGGTCTTGATTTTTTATCTGCCTCCTCTTAGTACCTCCAGCACAATACCCAAGGCCAAAAAAGCTAACTTCCCAACTCAGCCTGATTTAGCAGTGGTAAAGAGCAGAGTCACACAAAGCTGGATACAGTGTGCTCAGGCCTGTGTGCAAATTAGTGAAACTCTGAGCTGATCTACCCAAGAAAATACTGGGAGGCAAGCTGGTGAATATTACTCTCTGTGTGAAAGAAGTCGTCTTCCAAGTCCCCACAGATCACACTTCCTCCATTTTATGTTGTACAGCAAAAAACATTTGGTATCGCTTGCATATGGGTCAAAGAAAGTAGCTCTGTACCCATGTACAGATGGTTTATACCCATGTAGAAATAAGATTTCAGCCTGACAGGTAGTATCCGAATGAATGGAGAAGCCAAAGACACAAAAATTCAAAATATTTAAAGACTCAATGAGTATGTTAATGTACGGACTGAAATCTAATTAAGAAAACCTTAATAACGGAGTACATACACAGTTTTTGATATTTAGTTTTCAACGACAATCAGATGCAATTTATTATTTCTTCCCCATACATACACATGTATAAAACTCAGGAAACAAAACCATGGTGCAACAGATCCTGTTGCAGAGAGCAGCTTTTTTCACTGGCTAGGGTCCTGCAGCCACCAGACCAAACTTCACTGCCAAAAGTAAGGAAGTATTTTGTGGAAGCTTTCTCCAAAGCCTTTGCTCCATGACTGTGTTTAGTACGTAAAGCAAATGCTCCCAGTCCTCCCCCGGGCAGATTCTCTCCTCCCAAGTGGAGGTGAATCCCCTACTCAAGCTTTTGCCTTATATAAACGTGCATAGTTTCATACAGAACGCTGCTCACTGTGCCTGTGCTCCAAGCCAGCTGGCTGCAAACAAACCCAAATCTGAAGACATAATAGAAAAAAGCTCCACTGAGAGCTCATTCCCTTTGGATAGGAACTTGTTCATGTCTCCTGAAAAGAGCAGAGGCAGAAGCAAGCCAAATTTGTACGCAACAGCACAGATCTGCCAGTTTTTAAAATCCACACTGAACTCACAGTGCAACATTAAAAAACAGTGTGACTGCAAGATAGACCTGTACTTGCTCTCTCTACGCTTCAAGCTGCGGGAACACCAACAAGCTCTGATGCTGCCAGCAGGACATACTGCATTAGCTCCAGCACAGCATTTTTCTATGATCATTTCCTTGCTCCCAACTTGGCTTGAAACAAAGGCAAAACAAACGCTGTCTGCAGAACAAAACCCTCTGCAAACATGACAGATTTTAGACTGTGGACAAGCCTGGTGGTAGACTTCACTCATTAAATACCATGTATTCATCTGTTAAAACAAAGGATACATCATTTATTTGCATTGATCTTTAACTTGACACTAATGAAGTACTTTAGGGCTGTCAACAGATACTTCTGATGACCAGAGAAATCTGCTAAGGGAAAACTGCAGGATATGGATTGTGTAAGTAGCCAGTTCCTCAGCAACAACCATAAGAGGATCTGAACAGGGACTGTAACAGGCAGATTAGCCCCAAGACCAAATCTGGAGAAATGAAAGCTAGACATTCCTAGCAAGTCAAACAAGTGAAAAGGGTATTATCTACACTTCGGCAATCATTGTACAATGCCAAAATGAGGTCTTGTCAGATATCCTTGAATGTAATTAGAAGACGTTAGCCATTCTTCTCAATTTTCTGAAACTTAAGGATGTCAATACTGAGCAACTGTCTGGTGAAGTGGCAAATGAAACTCAGTGACAAGACAAACACAAATTAACTATAAATAACATTAGACTCTAAATCAGCAGCTACTGCTCAAGAAAGATCAGAGAATCACTTGGAAACTTATCCGAAAATATCAACTCAATGTTTAGCAGCAATCAAAATTTCGTCAATTCTGAGGGAACTAATAAAACAGAAAAAGTCTGTTTTGATTATGATCTGAAGTCCTCAACACTCCACCTTAAAAAGACCCCAACATACTCTAACTTACATATCCAAAGCAGAAATAACAATTATCAGAAATACAAAATGGTTTCTATCCAAAACGTGTGCTAACAGATCAGGATACTCCAGCCTGGAAAAGATATCACAAGGAGAACACAATAAAGATTTAATAAAATCACAGATGATTAAATCACCTTTCATTATTTTTCACAACTCAAGAACAAGGAGGTATCAAAAAGAATAAACAGATCAACTTCTACTGTGGGACATTCTGCCACAGGTCATTGGGCAAGAAAAAAGTGCAATCCCTGTTTGAACACATCTAAGCAATTCCACAGACAACATGTTTACAAATGCTCATTACATAGGATGATTCCGATGGACCTCCAGCTCAGAAATCCCTAAATCACTGACTACTTGAGAGGGGAACACGCTGTATTTCTTGTACTCTTTCCCTAAGCAGAGGCTATTTCCTATCATCACAAATTGAAAACCGGACTTAGTGGGACCCGTAATCTAAACTCCATACAGACTTTCTTACATTCTTAAACATTCTTTCTTACATTCTTAAATTTCCATTTACAAAGTGAAGAAACTGATGAAGCAATAATTTCTTTTCTAGAACCAGAGTTATCAGCACAAACAACAGCTGCTGATTGTTAAACATTCTCTGAAGAAATCTCTTTTCTCATTCAT
The DNA here is from genome assembly GCF_047370975.1 of Nipponia nippon. Lineage (NCBI taxonomy): Eukaryota > Metazoa > Chordata > Aves > Pelecaniformes > Threskiornithidae > Nipponia > Nipponia nippon. The sequence continues at coordinate 109,280,011 of NW_028262336.1, forward strand.
TAAGAAATATTGTTCTTCTTGCAAGCACTCCAGGCATGCTTCTAGAATTGCTAGTTGTGATGTCAACTGACAGGTGTACTGTGTAGGCTACTCTGTATGGAGCTGACAGTAGCTTGCCTCAACCATAGCCTACAGGTTCGTTCAGTGAATGCCATTCTTTTGATGTACATGCGTAATTTCATTCATATGAATTGATCACACACATACACAAAGGAAAGACTTAAGAAATATTAGCACATTAAGCCAAACTGAAAGTTCAGTCAAATGTGTCATTTGATGCAAGAGGCAGAAGGGTTTGCTGGCTTCATCTTGTGCAACTGAAAGCCTAACTCAAGCGCTAGTCTTGTTTCTTACACCAATTTCTCTCACCTTAGAAAAATTCCTTGTTTCCTATAGCATAGTTTTTTGGTGTTGTGGGGTTTTTTTGTTTGTTGGTTGGTTTTTTTGTTGTTGTTGTTTTTTTAAACACTTGTAAATCTTAGAGAGGCTCTGATTGTATAAACTTCAAAATATAAAAGAGCATAAAAGCAATGAAGCAGCATTATATTACTATATTACATAAGTGGCAATGTCCTGTATCATAATTTTGCTATTTAAAACAAGCCATCTTAAAGCTTTTAATTTATTCAGTTTTTCATCAGGAATCAAATACTTGCAGGAAGTTACAGATACTTACTTAAGCTGCTTAGCTGGCGTATGATAGCAGCCAGGGTACTATTCGTTACACATTCCAGTTCACTGGTAATTCCCTCTGGCAGAGCTCCTCGGCAGAGATGCCGCGGTTCAATGTTCCTTTTCACCAAAGGCATGGCTCACAACCTGGAATTTACAGAAAAATACGTAGTACGTTTACAACAATGAAAATAAGAGCTATGAGTCTGTGTAACACACATTCAGTTTTTCCTATAAAACCTACTTCGCCTTTCTTCTTTTAAAGCACTTGCTTCGGCCTTCCTGCCGTATGATATTGTACAATTGCTGCCGAGGCACTGAGTCATGCACTCAAGCCAGAACATGACAAGAGCGCTGCAGACAAGCCCAGAGGATACAGTCCATGCAGATAACGTACACAAAATCCAGGCAAAAAGTGTAAGATTTACTGTCTACACAGACCTGTGCTCTGGTACCACAATCACTGGACTTTAGTGCACATCTGCATTTATAAAAAACTGGCAGTCCTCACAGGAGTGGCAGGAAAGATCACTGTCTGGAGCAAGCTGGCTCGCTGCCTTGGCAAGCTGGCCACCGACGGAACGTCCGTGCATTGCAGCCCCCTGACTATGTCAGGCACTGACCTAGCCTTGCTCCGACAGGTTTCAGTCGAAATGATAAACTCTTCTGACAGATAAGGGCAGGGCCTCACAGAAATAGGCTGGGGGAGAATAAGGAAGAAGCTGCAATGTGAGGAAGAAGATATTTTTCCACAGGTGGTGCTGAATGCCAACCTGAATGAGGTTAAGAGCACATATTGAACAGATTTTGGGAGCGTGCCAGATGCAGGAAGACATTTATTTGAGAAAACAAAGGCTGTCAGAACTGGTTTTCTTGGAAAACTAGAAGAAACTAGGCTGGGGAAAAGAAATACAAAAAGAGATCTCAGAGCATCACAAAAGGGCACCATGGCATAGAATACACTATGCTGCAGGGAGAGCTTTGAGAGCAAGGATGCCCAAGTGGGACAGAATTCCCCCAAAAGGGAAAGGAGAGCATATAATATAAAAAGTTCTTCAGAAGTTTTCTTTAAAATGTCATTCATACAATTACAAGTCAATCTGATTAGCATTTTTGAATACTGACAATTCAATGTCCATGCACTGCTTATGAATAATACTCTGTTTATAAAGACCATGTGGCACCAGAATTTTCTGGAATGAGAAGCCAGTGTATTACCAAGGGCGTAAGTTCATTTGGAAAAGGCTTAACAGAAAATTTCTTTTTTATTGCACTAAAGCAATTAAAGTAACCTTTCAATTTCTCTAATTAAAAATCACATTAGTAAATTAAAAGGATCTTTTAGTTTTTCAAATGTTGCACAGTAATTTTTGTAATGACTTCTCCCGCTCCAAGGTTTAAAATATTTTCTTCTCAAGAACATTTCTAAAAAATTAACAACTTCAGTAATTAGCAAAAAGCAAATTATTTAACTGTAAGGTGATTTCAGAACAAGCCAGGAAGAAATAGGCTCATGACTTCTAAGCAGTAGTCTTGAGTTATATTTTATATCTTTCTTAATATGACACAGTTTATTTGAATATGTCAGAATTTAAGGTCAGTTGAGTTGCTAAATTTTAAACAACACAGAGGTAAGAGAGGAACAATTTTTATTTTATATTAGAGCAAAAAAGTTTCTTGTTTCTGTTCTATGCTTTCATATTCCTCTACAAACAGATGCATTTTAAAATATTACTTAATAGTCAATGCGGTCAGTTTTCTGAACTTGATCAAAAATAGGTAAAAAATGGAAATTCATAATTATTAAAGAGCATCCTAGCAACATCATACTGAACAGGCTAGCACATTGCAACTATGGAATAAAAGTCATTATGAGGAATTATTTCACTATGCAGTAAAATGTTCATAAACGTAATTAGTAAGAAGTAAATTAATAGGAGCATAAATCAGTGCTAAAGCAGCCAATTCCAAATCTTAGTATTACTCCAACACACCAGCTACAATTTTTGGTTTTCTCTGTAACATTAACAACACTGCCATACAAACCAAAGGCATAAAGACTCCCTACAACTATGACAACAGAATTCCTGAAATATTGGTCAGTGATCAGACATCTCATAAGATTGTCTTTCCTTGGAACTAATTTTTATGTGCAATTCATCAGTAAAACACTCTGGTGACCAAGGCAACCATTCTACTGGGCTTGGGGTTTGTGGGGGGTTGTTTGTTTGCTTTAAGAGAATTATTGGGAATATGTTTTGCTACACATGTTTTTTAACCCACTTAAATTCTTACATGAAAAGACCAGAAGACCAGGAGAATAAAGCCTGTTTTCCCATGGCTGTTGACTAACATTTTCAGAACTGGCCCCCCTCTTACCTTTTGCAGTTTACCCAACTCCTCCCCACCACCCCATGCAACGTGTGGGGGCCAGTCGGAAGCCGGCCGCATGCTGCCTGGCTAATTGCCTGCTACCTCTTGAAACACCTACCACACTGAGTATAATCAAAACACCTTTTACCAGGAGCACTAAGTCCCTTCTCCACATCATGTTCTTTCTCACCTATAAAAGCCAATTTGAAGAAAACCTAGAACTGCAGTTGGAGATTTTCATCTCCTCACGAATTCTTTATGAGATGGTCCAAGGGGTTCAAAAGCTAGCAGGGGGGAGAGAGAGACCGACCCAAGACAATCCATTTCTTCAAAGAGCAGACTAAAACACACAGCAGCACTCGGGGGGGGGGGGGGGGGAACCAAGCTTCATTTGTGAATGCATGATTTAAATTATGTATCCACCTCATTTCAGTATGAAGTTTAATTCCAAAAGGTAAACTGAACACTGATGAGTAAATACATGCAACAGATTAAGCAATGCATTAACTGCTCCTGATCAGAGGAAAAAAAAAAAAAAAGCCTGCCAATTATAAGTTTCTTCTAATTTAAAATCTTTAGCTATCTGAATCAAACACTTACAGACCTATTCAGCTACTAACCCATTAGTAAGTAAAAAAGCTCTTATTACTATGCATCCTTGCCACTAAAGCACTACCACCCTTTTCTTCACCACACACAACTGAGACGAAGTTAATCTTGCTTAAAGAAAATTCATGGGAACTGAGGCTAAAATTTTTTCAAAATATATGTAACAGGAGGTTAAACAAGGAATCAAGACAAAATAAGCCTCTGAATTACAGGAGCTTCATCAGGCTCAATCAGGCTGGAGGGTAGCATGTTACCAGGTGCAGGGGAAAAAAGAAAAAAAAAAAAAGAAAAAAGAGTTGGCAAAGACTTCCACTGCCTTCCACATTCATCTTCTACCTGTTTCGAGTCACACTTCAGCTCCAGCTTATTACTACACAAGATATTAATTGTGATACTCTGTCACGGTATTAAACACATTAGCATTTGGTAAATCATACTCAGTTTTACAACACAGAGGTTAAGTAACAGCTTCTCTTTGCTCCTATCCCCAAATAAATGGAAAACATAAGGCAAAGAAGTTGTCGTTATTTTCAAAAACTGTATCAATTCAGAAGACTGGGACCAATCCTAGTTGATCATTTTCTTACATATTTTACCCTGGCTGAGTACACAATACAGCCATAGACTTACAGCTAGGATAAACAGGTCCAACTCCGCTCACTGCGTAGAGCCACCTGTGCCTAAGACAGCTGGCTTGAAGCCACCAGCTGTATCTGACACAAGAGATGAAGGATCTAGAAAGATGCTACACTGCATATATATAACTGGCTGCACTAGAAACGTATGAGACATTAGCACCAGACCAGAAAAATGGGAGCAGGAGTCAAAGGCATAAAGAAGGAAATTAAGAGAGTGAGATGTCGAGGGTGACATCTCACTAAATCCACACGTGCCTCATTGGACGTGGATCGGACGCAACATCTGGCTGGACTGAACTCTGGCTGGAGCACAGACACTGCTCTCCAAACCCTACAGGCAACAGCAACTGCACAGCTCCCCTAACTCAATTTCCACACACATTCTGAAAGGACAGGACATCAGAAGCTTGAATTAGCTTAGTTTAGCCCATTAAAAATTCATATTAGGTGTGCTCTCTCTGTATTCTCACCTCCTTTTTTCTTCTTTTTTTTGCCCTTGTAACAACTTGCGTAACCACCTTTTGTTTTAAAATTAGAAGGCACCTATCCAGCAGTTATTGCTGTAGAGGCAAGCGAGGTACAGAAAGAGGCAACAGAAGCACTTCTGCTTTTCTTTCTACGCTTTCCCTGTGGTTGCGGGAGTATCACTCCAGGTCAGCTCGGACCACCTTCCTCTGGATAACAGCTGTTACACGGCATGTAACAAGTTTGACACTGCCTTGGCAAGTCAGATTTTTCAAAAAAAAAAATCAAGTAGAAAGCAGATGTACAGTAACAAACATGACAGGCGACAAACACAGTGTACAATCTTTCCAAACAACAGCGGAGCAGGGCTATTATAAGAGACAAGCTGGATTTTCAAGTATTTGAGCAACTGGCAAAAACTCAAAGCAACAGCTGTTCCCCAAACCTGCCTTTTGCCCTTTCACATCCCCAAAAAGACACTGTAATTTACACTAGCACTAAAAATATGTAGCTGAATTTCATGGTTCTTTAAAGTTCTTTGTATATTCACAAATACTACAAAATGAACGCGAATTCCTTATACAGCCTCTCTTACTTATCAATGTTTATTACATTGTCTCAAAGACATTGTTCAATCGTTTGTTTTTTTAAATTCTTAAGAGGTTTCCTCTTACATCCTCTAGTAAAATATAACAAAGCTGAACATTTTTACCATGAAAAAGAGCTTTCCACACATCCATCCTAAATTCTTCCTGAATATATTCTATTATTTTCAGGAAGCTTTAAAGCTTTTCATTGATGAATCTCACAGACCTCTATAAAAAGAGAAACTACCATAATTCTCCTTCTATGGAGAAAAAAAAAACAAGAGACAGATAGAATATGCAGCTTGTCATAAGTGATGTACTGGATGGGATTCCATTCAAAATGAAGCACCTAAATTTGTATGACTACACATACATGAGCTCAGTCTCCACGTCCCTCTTGAGAGCTCAGCAGAAGCCTAGAAAGCAACTAAATCACTGTACGTATTGATAGATAGAGAGGAGAATTATACGGTGAGCTCATATACCTCATATGTAAGCTGTGCTATGGACTCACCTAAATTTAGGTGTCTGAATCTAGAACTGAATTTCACCTTATCAAAACCAGAGAAATACAGTCGGTTTCCTCACCTCTAGCCCCGCAATCAAGTTACACTACCTCCTAATCACAGTCTCTATGCGTAGGGCATTTCAACATTTCAAATGTTTGCAGACAGTTACATCTTCCCATACCTAATGTCCTAACACTCAATTCAACAAGCTAAATTTCCATCTCTGAATGGCACCCAGTTCAGTAATTTTGCCCATTTTCCTATTCAAGTTTGTAACTCTAGATACTCTGCAATTGCCCCACCTTCAAAATGTATGTGTGTGCTAAATAGAAAGAGAAGGGAAAGCAGGAAGATGAAAGACCCCAAACACTAGTTCTGGAGATGCTCTCCATCCCTATTCTTTTCCACGGAGTCACTATAATCACAGATCTCCCTGTCCTCCAAAGGCCCCTCATCCTTCACTATGAGACACAAAGAAAGGGCTACATGGACAGCAGACACCGGTATCTACTTATCTCAAGAGAAGGAAAGGAATATGCATGCCCTTAATGCATGACCCTTTCTGTTTTCTCCTTGTCCTAAATGACTGGGATCCCAATGTTTGTGAACCTTTCCTACTTATCATCTGTGAATGTCATTTACTTCTTTATCAGTAATGTCAAGTTAAAAACAAATAAACTGGAACTAGCATATAATCTGGAAATCATTATTTTAAGTTCATGATTCATCTAATGTCATTCATCTGTACTTTTTTAAATTTGGGTTTTTTTAAACTGGTTTCATTCTAGCCACAGTCTGAATCAACATTTTGTATACTGCAAAAGAATATAAAATATTTAGCCATCAGTTACTGTATATGTTACTGCTCCAATGCCCCAGAATTATTTTATATTTATCAAAAAGCATCTAAACAAGACTGATTTTTAATAGCCATCTTCTAGTTATTCTAGTTCTACCAAGTATGCAGTTCCTCTCTTAGCCATGTTACTATCAGACAAATATCAAAACAAAACAGAGTTTTACTAAACATCACAATTACAATTTAAAAACTGAGTCCTTTACTTCCATTAGAACTAACCCAATCTAAGGGACACACAGTGTATTTATTAGTTAATATAGAGTTTTTTCATGTTTCCCCTACTTTTTAGTGCAACTCTCGATTTTGATACTGAGTTTGCTAAAGCAAGCACAGACATTTGTTAGAAGTATGCACAAAGTCTAATAGAATTCTGTTCCTTAAGGGCAACTAAAAATCAAGAACAATTTTTTTCTTATCTGCAGCAAACTACATCTTTCAACAAGACAATACATGTAAAGTGAAATGCCTAGAAAACGTCCACCTCAAAAGAACAGCTAAAATTTCATGTACAGCCAGCTCTCTTAACATCATTTCCACAGATCTTCCTCCTGATTGTCAAATCTACGTGAAAGGCATGACAGTCACGGCTGGAATAAACACAGGGTTTTTTTCTTCTTAGCATCAGACCACCGTTTCTCATCTTCCTCTCACGTCATACCAACCTAACTATTAGCAATGATGAAATGGGCACAGAAACGCCTAAGGCAATTTTGTTTCTTTAACAGAGGTCTTATTTTAATGTCTGTTGCAATGAGCTATACTGAAGGTTCACCAGCTTGGAGGGTTGATTTCTTTTTTTTAATTTGTCTGGGTTTTTGTCTGTGCTGCAATCTTCAGGGCAGATTTTATGGTCCAGTGATATTATGAAGGAAATCAAGACATTAAGCCATGACAAGAGAAGGGACAACAGGGGAGGGGATAGTGTTTGGTTTTGTTTATTTACAACCTACATGTATTTTATGGACCTACGTTTCCCTAGACAACCCTCCCCATCTCCAAAAACCCCGTAAGAAGCAGAACAAAAATTTTGAGTCCGGTAGTTACCTCTGCTAACACTGTAGGCCTGCAACACAAAATTTACAGAACCATTAAAAGATGAAAGTATTAATTCAGAAATTTCCTCTAATTAAAAAGTTGGAAGAGAAAAAAAGTAAATGGAGCTCCACATCACTGAATATTTACAATTACCTTAAATTTAGGTCTCATCAGAATTTCACACTAACATTAACTCTAAACAAGCATATGCAAGATGACATTCACTAATGCAGGAAAAAAAAAAAAAAGTCCTGAGAATGATTTAACCTGAAATTAAGTAGCTATTCTTTCCATGAAAGCACAGACTGTAATATAAAAGAGGTTTTAAAATACTAGCAACGACTTTGAAGACAAGTCAGAAATCTGTCTTATTTTCTCTAAAGCTTGCTGGATGATTTTTTTTTTTTGCCTTTGTTCTACAGCCCCATCTTTGCATTACCTGTTGACTGTTGTTCAAGAAGATAGTTGTGCATCTGCCATGCTGTAACAGCGTCAAAGGTCTCATCAAGTTCTGCTTAAGTACCTGTGTCTACAGTTCACCGCCTAATAAGGGTGCCTCAATGAACAAGACTGAGGGACCACTTTAAAGTTACTGCTTTAATTATTTTGTTCCCAATACAAATTAAACATTCCAAAACTACAATCGCAACACTAACTTTTCTTCATCACAATGTTTTTCCCCAGCAGTTTCTAAGGAAATAAAAATCTTACCATTATGAAGTACAGGCAGATTATGATAAGTTTCATCTTCTGCTCCAAAATAAAGGTTCATATACATGTCATCCAATTAAATGGCTTCACCATTGTTAAAGGAAGAAATAAAGATATTTCTTGCTCTCTGCTAATGAAGCAAGTGTACAATCAGTAGCCTAACTGAGGTTACCGCACTGTTTTATCTCCATTTCTGGGTATAAAACTATAGTTCTTTTCAGGCCAAATTAAAACAGAGAGTATAGAACACATCTATGGAATGTAATTTTTTCCTGCATTAAGTTTTCTCATTGTCCAAATTAATAGATTTTGCAATTTATATTCATAGCATTTTGTCACACTGCCCAAAAAACTTTGCCAGTAAATCAGTTTGGATTTTTTTTTACCCCCCTGTCACTTAAATCTTTATACTTTCTAAGGATGACTTATGATTTTTATAAAAATACAGGAAAACATATACACACACTATGTTTTTCATGCTGAAGTACTTTTTTGTTTCCCAAACACTATTTACTTAATTTCATCACTTCATTTCTTCACCAGATAAACTTTCCCCAGAACATCTGTGAATATCCCTCAGCTAGTTTTAGCCTCTGTTCTTTTTCTCATGCTTATCTTTCCTTTCAAAGTTAAGATCTTCGGTTGTGTCGCTTTCTTCTGATTCACCTTCTCACTTAGAATAGTTTACCACACCAGAGCAGTAGTAGTTTCAGGCTTTAAGCATCTCATTCTCAAGTAGCCTTCTGGAATCTGATGTCAGATTCCCATGCCTTAAAATTCTTTTCATTGAAAGAAACACAAAACAACAGAAGAAAACCACTGTGGTCCCACTGAAGCTATTTGTTAAGCTTTTAAGTAAGATTTCTCCTTCACCAACACATTTTAGTCTTCCTTGGTACACTTAATGTTACCAAGATATCTATTTAAGAACAGATTTGCTTACCTGAAATCTAATATAGGTTCACAGATTGCACAATACAATAGCTTGCTGTACTGAATCCAATCACTCTGCCAGCATCGGATCCACCCACCCTTTTCTACTCATCCTGTGTCAGAATACAGATGATCCAGGACACCTTCACATGTGACTAGAGTCACTTGTTTCTAGATCATAAGCTGTCCTTTCTCTAATCAAAATTTTGTTCATTAAGCCAAAACACTAATCACACTTTCCCTCAAAAGAAATAAGGCTAAAGGGCACTAAAGAAATCCAACTGATTAAACTGGAAGACATCCACATGTGGTATACTTATTGCTGTAAAAAAAAAAAATCAGGGTAAAAGAATTTAAAAAGTACATGAAGAACACGGACTGAAAGTCTCTGGAAAAACATGTAGAGAAGCTTTTACCCAAATAAGTAAATTTAAATCTGGTTTAACAGAACAGTATTACCTGACACTGTGCTTAAGGGCAGAAGGTGGCCAGTCAATATAGCATGCTGAATAGGAAAAAAAGTTGATTTGTGCCTGTGTGGGTCCAAGTCCAGACTGACCACCATTAAATTTATTAATTGTTCTACGTAATTCACATTTTCTCTTCTGTCTTATTTCCATATCTACGTGGATAATGTAACCACACACACAATGACGACAACTCACATTGTTGCTTTCCACTGAACAAACAGTGACCAGTTTAAAGTATCAACAAAAGATGCCAACACATTAATCTTGTTCTTAGCGTGATGGCTGCTCATCCTGCTCATAGTCCCTTCCAGATGGCTCGGTGTGAAAGGGATGGTGGGATGGGGAAGAAGGAATACTCCGTACTGTTCTGAACATCTGTTCCACTGCCTTTATACATTAAAAGAAACAAACCAAAAACCTTACTGCCACTATCAATTTTACTATTTCAACCTAATACTACTAGGCTAACACCAAATATAGTGTAAATGTTATGTGTGTACATGAGAAAGGAAAAATGTCTTTTCAAGTCACATAAAAGCATTTGTTTAGTTTTTGCTGTCTTAAGAATGGACTTGTTGCAATAAGCAAGTACTTATGCTGCACTGAAAACACATTTTTCTTCCATATGACCTTTCTTAAAATCTGTATTATACTCCAAGAATTTATTATCATCCCTTCTCCTATTCAAGCAAACAGAACTGAGTCACCATTTGTTTCCCTTCAGTTTTATTTGTTTGTCTTTACTGAAAAGATACACAACATGCATTTGTTAGAACTTGTTTAAATTCTATTTGAACAGTTTTGCACAGTGACCCAAAAATATTTTCCTTGTGCATATACAGATATAGTGGTAGCTTTTTGTGTTTTAAGCAGAGTTGAAAAAGAAATAAAAATAAAGATATTTCACTACAGTATACAGTCTACCTCTCAAATAACATTTACCCTTTAAAAATACCATCTCTTGAGAAGAGGCACTCAGCCAGAACAAGGAGAAGGAACTCGAGTGCAGAGTTAAGAAAGCAGAGGAAGCAGCTCTTTGTCCTACAGCACAGGAAAAAAAGACTTAGATTGATCATCCCCCCGCTTTTGTATCATCTTGACATGTGCGAACCATACAGCTGCTGAATTATTCAGCTCTTTCTGCTTTGAATAACCAATGATTACATGTATGAAAATTTAGAAGTACTGAAACACTGATTGGAAAAATGGCATCCTGAAAAATCTAATTTTGTTTTAACCTTTAGGACCTAAATGTCCTAAATGTTAAAACAATATTAGATTTAGGACCTAAATGTCCTAAGCATTCAGTAAAGAATATAAACTGGATGAGGTCAAAAGGAGCAAAATCACCAAGCAGCAGAGAGCTAGTTATAATGCCAAGCTAATTAGGTCAGGAACAGCCCTCCACTAGCAGGCCGAAATGTTTCCAGATGTCATCAGGCTTGGATCATATCAGATTTGAGTACAGAGTTGGTTGTGTAGACAGAGCCACACAGTTCTCACTTTCCATAGCTAAACTCAGCAGCCCAGATATCTGAGGAAAATGTCTACAGACCACTCTTTCAATAACCAGGCAAAGTATTCCCATAAAATAGCTAAGATGAATCTAGCCTTAAAGTAAATCATGGTTCAGACATCTCGCTGTGCACTTCCAACACTAGCGACTCCCACTTATTTAGTACCTCTTATTTTTTCTAGCATAGTAACACGACAGGGATATAAAATTTAAAAATGGCAAAGCCAAGAGAACTGCTATTTAATAAATACTATTACTTAACTAACAATCAACCATACCAGGACATTTCCCACCTAAAGGAAGTTTCTTTCTTGTTCACCACCCACCTATTCCAGGATCTTTTTGGACTACAGTCCAAAAAGCATTATTACAAACACAAATTCCTTCTTCATCCATCTGACAATTAAAATAAGAGGGCACAGAGTGGCTTTTCATTTCCCAGTTTACTATAAACTACTGAGAGACTATTATAAGTGTGATTCTTTCAATATGGTCTCTTGAATGATGGCCTTATACATCTTAAGAGTGCTTACTTTAAATCTGTTTTCGATATCTAATACACATTCTTCTAATCGTTTAGTTTGAGTTATGGAAAGTCACGTTTTATCCACATTTACAGAAATGGAATAATTCTGTAACATAAGAATCATTAGCGTATGATATTTTACGCTACTTTAGGCAATTTGACACGGGAACAACTTGTAACAGAATATTAGATGTCTGCAACTATAAACAAGCCTTTTCTTAACATTTAGGCTACAATAATGCACAAACAGCTCTTGGAGACCATTTTCAGCGCATTTGTCCCAGCCTTCCTCCCTCACAAACAATAAGTGGTATCAGCAGCAAATGCCTTGATTATTTGAAGAAAACGTATGATGCAGCTAGGCCTTGCTGACTTACATTGATCCCATTTAACAGAGCCTTACTGGATTTAAAGTGCTTGAAATAACCGTCTGGGTCACAGCCCATGTGACAAAGGCAGCCCGGTAAGGCCTCAGGAGCCCACCTGCGGGGAGAACATGCCGCTCAGAACCTCAAATGACCTCAAGCTAAACCAGAAGCAAATTCAGTCATTTGTTTCTCAGAACTCCAATTAACCCTAAATGGGAGGGAAAAGTACAAAAGGGATGAAGTATCCCCTTCATTCCAATAATATCAATTTTATGGCAATACACAGTGTTCCTTATTTCCCTTATCATCTAATTTATCATTAAAATCCTTTCAGAACAGCAATTTTCAGAAAAAAAATTTGTTCTTAAACTTTTGCCCCACAGCAGTTGATCTAAAATCTAAAATATCACAGGGAAGTGTTAAGTTTTCTCAAAGTTCAGTTAATCCAAAATCTAAAATGTCATAGAGAAGTGGTAAGTTTTCTTATAGTTCTTTCCCATACCGAAAACCCTCCAAAAATCATATATACACAAGTACACAGTTTGTGTACATCTATATTTTATATATACACATACACACAGAGATATATACATATTTTTTAATAGCTATGACACTGATGATGGAAGAGAGCAATAATATAGGTCAAACTGCAAAAGAAAAAACACTTTGTACCATGACAGCTCAGCATTAATCTCTGTCTGCCTCAACTCCTAATGTGCCTCCTCCACTCCCAGTTCCCACCTGGCAGGACAGACCTTCCCACTGGGAAACAACTGCAAAGATGCTTTCTCAGGCTACCGCAGCATGTCATGATCTCTCAAATACCTTGCAGTCAAGCAACTTCAATGTCCACCTGAACAACCAGGTTCTTGGAGACAGCGGCAGAAATTTCCTGGCACACGTTCCCAGCACACAGACAGCCCATGAAGTTTTAAGTTAATACAAAATAAATCAACAACCCTAAAATTCCTCAAGGTAGAGATTCTCACCCACCCCTGCCATGGAATTTCAGCAGGAAACTCAGGATTTCCCCAATTCTTCTGATTACAAAGCTACCATCAACACTGCACTTTCCCTACGTATCAGGAAGTGGCAGCTCGGCTACGTGGGGAAACACACAGATTTATTTTGGGTGCATTTTAAGGAAAAACTGAACAAAATATTTTGCGCTTTAATCCAACAGCTGAGTCTAAGTGAATCAACATAAAAATTCCTAACTATTTTCATCCTGAGCCAAGTGCGCCATCTGTTCCCATGAAGTCCATCTTCTGGTGGCTACCGTACTACGGCGTATCACAAATTGCCAGGCAAACAAGGACTGGTGCATAAATCAAGAAAGATACTATGAGTAAGAGTGCAACACTCAAGACAGTAGCAAAAAAAAAAAAAAAAAAAACAAAACACAAACCACCAAACCACCAAAAAACCCACAAACAAACAATCAAAAAAAACCAACAAAAAACCCACCACCCAAAAAAACACCACAAAGCACAAGTAGCCTTATTAAGCCCCAGCATTAATGAAGCTACATCTTCTGCAGCTTTGGGTGTTGTGGTTATTTCGCTTTGGTGCCTAAGGAAGGCTGAGCTCTGATTAAAGGTTTTCCCAGAGTGGGGATGCTTTTCATATCTTTCCTACTGCCAGTGTTCAGTAACTTGAACACTAATGATGCAATTTCTCTCTATCAGGTAACCTTCCTCTCTCTCTTGCACACGGTTACCATCTTCAAGTTAATCACAGAAATCATTCACGTTTGATGCACAAGAAATTAGCAATTCATAATTTTCCAGTTCATAAAATAAAACAGTAATAGTTACAGATGGCGCAACAGACCGTCCAGTTATAAGTGCAAGAGATCCATATACCCCTACAATTGAATCACAAGCAAGTAACACAGGGTTCAGCAGAAATCAAGACGGATCATAGCGCTTTCCCTGGCCTTACTGATACTGAAGACATTTTTAAAAATTAAGTTACATGGACAAATACCCATTTATACCTTTCACCAGGAACAGAATACCAAGAAAAATAAAACTGCAGTAAAAAAATAAATCTGAATACACTTGGTATATCTAATATTAATATATGAAGCACATCAAGATTGAAAGCGGCTCCATCTCCCCAAATATAAAAAATTACTTTCCCTTGGTGTTTCTGGCTCTTTTGTGACAGATCCTCCCTTTTACTAGCATGCCAAATTCAGGTGTCAAAGTTTTGCCCACCATTAACTTCCTAATAATTCAATGAAAAACTCACACAAGGATTATACATTTGTTTTGTTTTGGGTTGCGGGGGGGCGAAGGAGTTGTTTGTTTGGGGTTTTTGGGGGGGTTGGTTTTTTGGCTTTTTTGTTTTTGTTTTTTTAATAAAGCCTAAAATGAATGTCAGGTATTAGTAAAAGTAACATGTTTTGATACAGTAATGTTGGCTTACAAAACCTTATTTGCAGCATAGAAGAGATTGCCTCGTTACATATGCAGTAACTCCCATTATGAGACAAATAAGCTACTATAAAACCATAGTGAGTCTCAGACCAAATACAGCAGTTAGTCTTCTCTAAAAATCCCCTTTCAAGACTTGAAGGCTGAAAAGCTGTGTTCCATGAAATCTGGCATTGTATCAACAGATCTCCATGGAGCTGGCAGGGTAGAAGTGCTCTAGAAACCAGCTTCAAGGAAAAAAAAGCATTCTTACCATGCATAATCAATCACTAAGAAGAGGCTTAAGCAACTTTTTTCCCCAGCTAAAACCATCAAATCTTAGGTAAGATTACTGGGGATGCAGAGGTTACCAATGATAATACTAAACAATTTTTAAAGTCTGCTTTCTTCCAGTATTTCAAATCAGTGCATTTAAATATCCTTTGTGGAACCTTTGGTAAACACAAGTCTTTCTGGCTTTCTTCAAGACATATATGTATATAGGTCTTGAAAATGTAAACATAGCTTTTTAAGAGTCTATGAAATTTCAGAACCTAACATTGAACATTCGGAAGTATCATATTGATTTACAGCTCACTCTATAATTCTTCTCTTTTAGTCAATGCCAAGTGTGGGTGAATGCCAAGTATGGGTGAGTTGGGAGGAAAAACAGTCTAATAGTATTACTAGTATAATAAAAGCAGAACTGAAGAAAATACATGGAGTCCACAAGAAAGAGTGGCACCATCCATCAGTGGTTTTCCACTTGCGGACCTCTGGGGATGCTGAAAGACTTCAAAAGGCATTAGGAACAGTAACTAAGGTTAAAGACTACATTAGCAAGTTGTGTGGTACAACAGCAGCAGAAAGACCTGCAGAGCAGAACAGTTGGTACTGATTATCCTGTGTCCATCTTATATCCTTTTTTTTGCAGGGAAGCAGAGATTTTTTTGAAACTAGCTCTCACCTGGTCTCATGGCCCATTAGATGCTGAACACCATCAGGTATGCTCCTCGAGAACACCTTTTGGTTTTAGACTGATCAGAAAAGAGTTCATATACTCCACAACTGGGGAATTTGCATCATAAACATACTCCTGGATTCAAACTAAACCAATAGCATAATGCACCCTAAAATGCCTGTCATCTCGGCATGTTTTAATTCACTACATAAAGGTTGAAAAAGAACAGGGTTTTTTGTTTGAATTTTATGACAACAAGAAGGAGGAAAAGAGGCAAACACTAGTTAAAAAAAACAATCATCTTAAGGCTGAAAACCTGCTACACAGTATTTTTTAATTATGGCTCCATCCAATATTTACGAGTGAAGGCTCCATGGGAAAGGAGGGAATAAAGACACTGCACGAGAGCCAGAGCTTCATATAGCCTCTCCTTCCCTATAATGTACTCAGCCACTCAACACCTGGGGAAGGATCTCATCTTCCCCACTAGCTGGCAGTCACCCACACACCAAATTCCTGGCAATACAGCCAACTAAAACCCATTGAAAGAGGAACGGACTGCCTAAGCCTAGCAAGGCTGCAACTGCAAAGTAGCATCAGAAAGGTAAGGTTGCATAATACCTATGTTACTACAGTATCTATACACCTAGACATCAAATTTACTCTCCGAACTTGAGAAAGGCAAGAAGCAGCATCTCAGTTACACAGTTGAGAGGCACAAAGCTACTTGATGATGCTGGCAGGCACACAAGGCCCGTAGAAGGATCGGAAATTGGACCTAGATCACACCAATACTTAGCAACAAATACTTCAACCACAAGATGAGTTATGTTTCCTTCTCGGAAGCAAAACCCAGTTACTGCCTTAGGATCCACTCCACTTAAAGTTGTGCTTTTTGAGACAGCTGTAAGCCAACCACTCCTTGATTTAATTAAATGGATTCCTCTCCCAATTCCCTGTTTCAACATTTCTGCTATTATAGTTGCTGCTCCTGGCTGAGCTGCTTCCAGGGCTAGAATCAGATTGGAAGTGAGCAGAAACTTAATCCAAAGGAAAGAAGTCAAAGCAGTTTATGGAATTACTGCCCTTAGAGCTGAGACCATGCAAGTGATAGTGAGAGTGCTCAATCTGCTTCGGCACAAAGAAAAAAAAAAAAACTAACCGCAATTCAAGCTAACCTCCCATTTCATACTGAAACAGGACAGAGGCATCCAAAAGACCAGTTACAGTGTTTAGTTGTTTAGGTGAATAGCAAGCTAAGTACAAGTGACTACCTAAAATGTGGTAACTAGACCTGAAAGATTACTAACTGCTTTCTACAAGAAATGGCATCAATATTGTCACAGAAAGAGGATTGAAGTCTAGTCATAGAATCATAGAATCCCCTGAGTTGGAAGGGACCCATGAGGATCATCAAGTCCAACTCCTGACTCCACACAGGGCAGCCTAAAAGTTAAACCAGATACAAGACTGTTGTCCAAGCGCTTCTGGAACCCCAACTGGCTTGGGGCTACAACCACTTCCCTGCAGAGCTTCTTCCAGTGCTTGACCACCACCCTCAATGAAGAACTTTTTTCCTAATACCCAATCTGAACTTCCCCTGATGCAGCTTTAAGTCATTCCCTTGTGGCCTGCCACCGGACACCAGAGAGCCAAGATCAGCACCTCCCTTTCCGCTCCCCCTCATAAGGAAGTTGTAGACAGCGATGAGGTCACTCCTCAGTGCCCTCTTCTCCAAGCTGAACAAACCTAGTATCTTCAGCTGCTCCTCATAAGCCATGCCCTCTAGTCCATCTTTTGGTAGGAATACAGACCTATGACACTAAAGAGCTCAGATCTGTTGCAATTTTGTCACCCTCTGCTGCCACATTTCCCCAAATCACATAGGAGTCCCATCAAACTCTGAGAAGGCCAACAAAAATCCTACTGAACAGAAGAAAATAGACATTTCTTGTATGTTTATTCCTCAGGCTGAGAGGCATCTGTCATGTCCCACGGACTGTATTACGTGACATCTCAGGTATGCATAACAAATTCTGTTTACCTTGTTAGCCACATAAGTAGTTAATGCCTGCATCATTTCCATCTTTTTCATAAAAAGATGCTTTTGGTGAATGCTAATTTGGTATACATTGATTTCTGTGGTTTGATTACAAAAAGAAAAAACAGCATATACCCATAAATACTTAAGACCAAATTAATTTTAAAAGCATTACGTATTAAAGGATCACTTTTTAACAAATATACAGTACTCCAAAAGAGGAAGGTGGACAGAAACTCAGCAAAAAATTGGTATCCTCTTCTCAGGAACAAGAAGTCACCAATCTGATGAAAGGTACCATCACATCTCAAGAAAAGCAGTTGCTCTTAGCTCCTGGTAAATTGTAAAGGTCCTTTTTTTCTTTTTCAATAGAGTAAGATGGAATCAAGGACAAACCATTAAAAAAAAATCAAAAGGAACCTATTCTCTATATGTTCTGGATCTAAAAAGTTTTAATTCTTACAATTCATAGAGAACAGAACATTTCTTTACTTGTTTCCCATTAACAATAAATGTCATAAAATAATATACAAATAGATTGCATGTTGAACTGATCACATTCATATTTCATAAATTCAGAGAGAAAGACCCTTCTATCAAAATTCAGTAGCCAAACACCTGAAGAGAAGCCGCTCAAGTTTTATACTGATGCCTGATGGTAAGATGCCCTGCCCACATCTTAGAGCCACAGTCCAACCTTTTCCTCCTTTATAGGAGCCCTGCTGACAGTGCTTTTCTCTTCTTCACTTCCAGCACCACTGCCTTTTGCATACTCTCTGCTCCAGTTGCCAAAGGAGGCTGTTGTGTCCTTCACACATCCTACAGCTGCTCTCCTCTACCAGAGAGTTTACTAGCTTGGACTCTGCTTTGCACGCCTCGCTTTTGACAATGTCATGCCTCACTGCTACTTCAGAAGTTGCAGCTGGTCCAACAAGAGTTAGAGGCACTGGTAACTAAAGCTAGAGGTATAAACTAATGTTTCCAACTTCCCTTTCCTCCCCCCAGTTTACATTCCAATATTTGCCTACAAGGCCTATTTGGTACAAAATTTTGTTCTTAACTTTTTTTTTATTATTAGGACTGTTTACTAGGCATAGACAGATTCTAAAGACTGTTTATTACTCTCAAAAAAAGAGTCCGGTAACTAAAAGAATGGGAGAGCGCAGTTGCTCCTCCCTCTTTCCTATCCACTCCCCACAGACTTCCCAAACTCCACTCCCGCTGTCAGGGTAGACAGAAATACTGTGTTCTTATTTGGATGTGAAAACTCCTCAGACAGGCCCCATAACATGCCAACTCTTTCCACAAACCCTCAGGACTAAATGCAGCTTCTCCCCAAATCATGGGGAAAATGTACCTAGCTAACCAAATGTTGGCAGGCTTCGGATCAGGCAGCTGCCTACAAAGATTCTCGGTGCCCTTTTTTTTTTTTAAAGTATAAGGAGCCATTAATACCTATTTTTAAACTGTTCAATGCATAGCTGAGGCAGCTACATAAAGAAGCTAAGTAGCTGCCACCAGATGAACAGAGTTTAAGGGCAGTCTGTTTAATCCTATAAACATACAAACTGCACATAAAAAATGAGGAAGCTTTACAAGTTAACATTTTATTTACAAGAAAATGTATATGACTTCAACGAGTATTTATAAAATATGCTTTCATTTTAATCCTGAAGAGGAAAGGGCAACCATCTAGATCCTGATGATCACTGCAGACTCTTGTGAACTTAATGAAAGCAAGCAGTTTGAAATTAATTTCAGCACCTATTTCCAAAAAAATGTTATTACTTTCCCCACTCCAGTTCCACAATGTCCAGTCCTGAAGTTTGCTTCAAAATATTTTGCACATAGGACCAAAATACTTTCAATATTGATCTGTCATTAAATTGTTTTGAACAAAAAAGTTTCCTAGATGTTTGTTCTCAATACCAGTAAGTAGCTTTTGAACCTAAACATGCTGAAGTGAAAACAATGGGAAAAAAGTGAAATCCTAGAATGCTGATGTCCAGGATGTTTTTGTTTTTCTTTTAACAAAGCAAGATGCAGAATTTTGAAGTGAGCTTACGGTAAACTTGCCTCCATCCCAGCACTGTTGTTGCTGTTATCCTCATGATAAAATACTCTCCCATGAAATGCAATTATTAGTTTAAATCACATTGAGCTCGTGAGATCCCACAATTCAAGAGGAAAAGATTTCTTAACTAAGGCTGTAACCAGCTGGCTGCTGAACAAAAAGAGGACTGCTATTGCCACCTCTGTGATGTGGCTCCAGGAGGCAATACTGCAGTTGTTGGCACCCTGCCTGAGGCTATTTGAGAATCAGAGACTGAGCAAAACTTGTGCAACTGCACTGGAGACCAGAGGTTTTGTGGACCGATAGGGTAACGCTAGGCACAAACATGTTGACTCTGATTCTCATTTAAAGTTAACTATGATTACATGGATCTTCCATACACCCCACCAAATTATGTAACAAATCTGTCAATACTTCCATTGCTCTTAACTACACTTTAAAACAGTCAATGTAATCTACAGAGACTACAAGCTGCACGTATGGAAAAAAAATCAAGCCATTAGAGACTAATCTACACACAGTTCAAGAAGCAATTTAACTACATCAGTTAAATTTAGAAACTGATTTAGTTAATCATTGCACAGGCAACCAAAATTTAAACCTCATCTTCAAGCAGATCCCTATGCACTAGCTGCATAATTCAGAAGCAAAGTTACTATGATGCCAATCATAGAAAAAGTTCAGAGAAGAGGCCAACGACTGCATTTATTTGCAGTGTTGAAGTAGCACTGAATTTCCCACAGTCTCAGACACTGATAATGAAGAACATTTCTGTACATGTTCATATCAATATCTTGAAAACATGATGGGCATGCTAAGGCTCTCACAGCACAGATGCCAGTTTAACCAAATTACTTGTCCTGTATTAACATCAAACCCCTTTTGCCAGGCTGCAATTTAAAAATATAAAGTCCCTCAACTCCATGCAGTCAAGTCCAAAACGTAAGTAAGTGCACACTGAATAGAGTTTAACCCAAGACAGGCAAGAGTTGAGCCCAAATATTCAGCCTCTTCTTGGATTTTTGTCTGATTTTGATATTAGAACAGCTCATAGAAAATGCATGCACCTCTTAATTAAGATCAGAATCTGTGATCACACTTCTCTATTACATTTTAAGTCAGTCTCTCCCAAAGCCAATTCCATCTCATTTTGGCTTTCCCATTTGTAATGCAAGGATTCTGGGATACTTTCTCCTCTCTCACAGGCCTTTTTTCTCCCCAGGAGACCATTTGGGAAACATTGTCCTACTTCTCCCCCCATCCATCCACTGCTATGTAATTAGTGAACTTCAGCTTTTGGCTGGCCAAGTAGTCCAAAAACCTTCCATCATTCTCCAGAAGACTATTTCTCTCTCCTGCCCAACCTACTTTTCACACTCACTCTCTCCTATTCTGAAAAGCTTCTTTCCTTCAGGGAAAATGCAAACTGTAGTCTTCTGAAGAAAATTCAGAGGAAACTTTCCTTAATAGTTTGTTTTAACTCAAGAATTCAAGTTACTAAATCATTCTATAATTTGCCAGCCACAAAGGATACAGGTTATGTGACTGAAGAGTCAGATAGTACAGGCAAAAGTCTTCGTGAATAAATTTGGTTTAACCCTGACTAGAAATATCTAAGTTGCTTTCACAATAAAAGTATTTCTAAAGACTGGAACAGTTTTATCCACGCAGCAATCACAAATATAATTTCAACATCTTTCTTCAAAACATATAACTGAATATGCAATATTTTTATATGCCAAACTAACTATAAACGTGTATTTCTTAGAATTGCTTGTATGCGATGACAAAGGAGTTCTTCAGCTGGTCTAGTGAATTGACATTTGGGGCTGGTAAGCATCAGGGTCCCTTTTCAAGCCCTGCATTTGGTGTTTCCTTCCTGACTATACGCTCTCTAACTTTCTTTGTAGAAGACACTTTTGTAGTGTAGTGTTGTAGGATGACAATGGAAGTTTAGAAAAGCCAGTGCACGCTACTTACACAGGATGGCAGGTTAAGGAATCTGCAGCTTTCGCAAACATCTAATAGCTGTATTTTGAGCAACTTGACAACTTTTGAGGGTGTTTATATTAGCAAGGCACACTAGGAAATCCAGAGAAGCAAGAAAAGACAAGGCAAAATTATAATCCAAGTGACAAAATGAATGACTTGATTTAAAATTAAAATGCCTTACTACGCATGCAAAACAGGCAAATTAAGCCATTTAAATTTTTAATTATGACTTGTAAGTGAAATTCTTTGAAGCAGAAATTTAAAAAGAAAAATATTACATTTCTGTAGAAATCAATCATTATTTTAAAAACAAGCTTACTTTATTGACCAGGTAGAGTTTCCAAATCGTACATCCTATTAGAACGTTTGTGATACATGAATGATCAGTGTTCAACCAAAAAACTGGAATTTATTATGTTTACTAAAATTAGTATTTATTTTTTTTTAAAACTCAAAGGCTGATTACTTTCAAGTATGTTCAGCATTCTGTCTTTAAATACCCTTCAGCTACATTAAACTCCAGACTATTAAACACTAGGTACATTTCAATTAAATTCTACACGAAAGTTGTGCTTAACCTGCATAAAGAAACAGAAAATATTTGATAATACTACACTGAGTATGAACAGGAAATATCTCAAAAAAATTTTTGAAGTGTTATGAATAAATACAACCTAGGTAAAATATTCCTAAACCTAGGTTCTTATTCCTGTAACAACCAATCTCTACAACCTCCCATGAATAAAAGCAAGCAATGATGTTTCCATGCAGCATGAAATGCAACTGAAATATAACAGTGCTGTAGCAATTGTTAAGCTTATAATATTAAAAAAGAGAAACACTAGAAGTTAAAATACAACAGCTGTGACTTTTTTAATCCCAAAAGCAGGAGAAGAGGTCTGTAAAGCCAGCTGCTAGAGAGGCCATAATTCTCGGGGCCGCATACTGGAGAGATCAGGGGTCTTAAAGTCAGCTACTGGGGTGACCACAGGTATGGATTAGCTTCTCCTTCAAAGGCTGTTGCCATAGCTTTCACATTTCTATGTGCACCATATTGCTTCCTGATCCCTTCATCCCTCAAAATAAAGTTTCTTACTTGACATTGTGAATACATGCATACATAAGAGTTTTCCAGAACTCCTTTGAGTTTTTCCTAACTTAAGGTGCAATCTCTTTCAGAACATACATGCTGATAAGCATGTTGAATATTATCAAGCATATAATCAGAACTCAAAATCAAAATAAGCATATGTGAATTTCAGCTGAGGGGACAAAGCGTGCCAAAGGATCATAGACAGGGTTATAGCCAAAGTCAGCTCTAGGACATAGGCAAAGTCAACAATACCCTAAAGCACTGCTGCATACTTCGCTTTTTTCAGAGACCTTGAAGCAAGGCTGACTGTGGTTTCTGCCAAAGGCAGCACTGTGGTGTGTAATGCAGGAAGAAAGCGGTCTCTCCTACGAGTAGCTAATACTACTTTTAACCTCCTCATGCTCTCAGAAGGAAGAACAACAAACCTGCTCTCCAGCTTCTTCCCCTGCTCAAAAAGTTTCTCTTTCCCACTGCAGAAGCAGACAAGCTGCAGCCCCCTAAAAAAATTATAATAATCGGCTTTACTTATTCTAACAAAATTGGCTGCACTTTGGAAGTAGTCCTTCATTAGCACCACCCAGTGTGGCCCACATCTTATGTCACACAGTGAATGAAGTGCTGCACAGCTGTTTTCATACTCCTCCACCAACACAACAGATATTCCTCATCTAGAATTCTGTGGTGTGCATGTCACAGCTGAGAGATTGGGGGGCAGGGGGATTTTTCCCCCACAAAGCTAGTTTAATATCAATAAATACACATCTTTTATTATCCTTTGCACATTAAGGCAAACAGTCAAACATTTAACCTCAGCAGATTTAGTTTAAATCTCTAAGACGACACATCAGCAAAGTACAGATTATACAGGGCAAAAGTAATTAACAGATGCAAATTTATAAACCCAATCTCTCATGAACAACCATGAATAAAGTAAATTTATTTCTGTTGTCTACACAGTAAGTTTAGTGTTTCAATGATACTGGTCTCCTGGGCTAGCAGTGCTTTTGACACTTATTTCAGGCCCTAACACAGCGTATCTTCAACACCACAAAAATACAAACTTCCTTCCCAATACTAACTCAAAACCTTCTGGACAGTTTCCAAACTTCATCACTGGTCTTCAGTTTAAGGACTTACCACAGTTTTCAAAGCTATTTGTAGTAGATTCACACAAATGCAAAGTAAGTGACAAGGTATGTTCCGTAAGAGCTCCCTTGAACAACTTACCATTTAAAAGAAGGAGTAGAGAATATCCTTTCTGTTTACACGTTTGAGAAGACAGCTGTTCTGTAACTTGCTAGCACACTCAGGTGGCTTTCTCTGCAAACAAAGGCAAATTTCAATTTAGCTTTTCAAAAACAGAATAATTAAAGACATGCATTAAAAAGTCAGGTTCAGTGATCAGTTAAAAAAAACTTACTGAAACATACATGAGTAGAATCTAGACATACTTTTAACTGTTTTGAGCTAAACATTATTTCATGTTACAGCTTAAATTTTTTCAATGTAAGAAAATAGCCTGTGTTATTTTACAATCGATGTGCTGTTTTTAAACTGGAAATACCTGTAGAGAAGGTAACATTTACCCACTTAAAGACTGTGGGGATAGAAAAATGCGAGATAATGGCCTCTAGTAAAGCATAATAAAACACCAGGTTTGAGTCCCTCTGAGATACTTCACAGTAAATTAAATATTACTAAACACAAACCCACTAAAACAAAACACTAAAAAAAGCAATGAGAATCTCTTGCAAAAATTATTTGTTTTCCATGCAAAATTATTGAGATGCTTCCATGAAAATATTGCAGATCCTAGCATCAGGAGAATATTCTGACTTATCAATGAACATTTAGTCATACACTAAATTTTTATAAATTAAGCTTTTGTGGTCAAGACATAGCTGCCCTTTCTGCAAGAACTGTACAACAATGATCTCTAAAACAGATTGTTTGATCATGAGACTAATATTACAGCCATATTTTCAAAGGCTGCTGCTATACATTCCTCGATGGAACTTGATTAGACATGTTAAACAAAAATTTACAGGAGAGAAAAACTTTATTTCAAGGACACATTTATAAAACGGGATTTATAGCAAAGCCAAAGCATCTAGAAGAGCAAGACACTGTTAAAGTCACCACACAGATTTCTCAAAGGCAAGATATCAGTGTCCTAGACAACACCTCTCGTTCACTGTCACCACTCTAAGTTTCCTTCATCCTCCCTCAAAATATTAGAGCTTTAACACCATGGTGTCCCCACCTCCATTCCAGTAAGCGTTGGTGCAGTGGCCACCTATTGCAAACATAATATTGCCCTCTAGTTAGCTTGCTACCAAGATCTACCAGTTGGCCAAGGCCTTGGTCCTCATTAAGTGTTTATGTGCTTACAGAAGGAACTGTTCTGAAGTTACACATTAGAAAAGGCTCAGGTACATATCCTTCATTCACATTCAGAGGTCTCCCTATCTTATCACCAGGACAGGTGGACTATATGGGGAAGAAGGTGCCTTCCAAACACAGCTTCACAATCCTGACTAAAATTATGTCAGACAGGATCCTATTAACCTAAAGTGATTTGAACCAACAGTGATTTATTCAAGTATACCTGCGGTTCAAGAAACAGTAAATCTGCTTTAGAGCAATTAGCACTAGATTGAAAAACACTACAGAACAGATGTCATAGAGCACTAGCCTAGTACAAGGTGACTGGAACTTTATATATAGAACTCAGATCCTCTAGTACTATCAGGGTGGCTGCGGATGTATTTACACATTACATTAACCGCAGCAGCAAAGGCACCTTATGAGGTTCTCAGTTCCCCACATTAGCTACTCGTTCCTGTCCATGTGCTGCAGTTCAGCACTTCCATCGGTTACATCAACACAGTGTCTGTAGTGCTGAACTGTATAAACGGGATCACTGAATCCATCCTGTGATGAAAGAACTCTCCACTCAGGTCAGCAATGTGTGGCCCACACAGGTATGGGAAGGAAGCCAAGAATTACCACATCAACAATGAGGGTGAGACTCCTGCAGTTTTCACAGTGAAATGAGATCAACTATCCTGACATATATTCCAGGGGTTAGTATGAATCCTTATGTGGTTGAATAAAGACATCAAGACACGGCCTATGTCAAGCGGTTTTATATCTTTTTTTAAATCAGATTTTTCTGGGGGTTGGTTTGTTTGTCTTCGGTTTGTTTTTTCGGTTGTTTTGGGTTTTTTTCTTTTTTTTTTAAGTAAAATATTAAAAAAAGACCCAGGATAAGTCAGAGGAGAAATGCTGGACTTTCTCACTACATGGTCTACATTTAAGATACATAGTTATGATGACAAAAATATTGCAGATGCATGCAACATGAGATAAAGAAAGGAAAATATATTTCAGTACGCCATTAACAGTCCAGCAATATCTATCTACTGGCATAACTGTGAATACACACACTCCCTTTTGAATGGATTATTCTTTCCCATAAAATCTTCAAGAGGAAAGAAATCCCAACGAAAGCCATTATAAAAAGATTCTTACTCATTACCAAGTACATCACTGACTCCTCTGCAAAGTGCCCCATTTGCCTCATATTCACTGACTAAATTACAGAAAGTACTGAACAGTTTCAACAGGGTAAGATTTTAAAGGTACAGAATGTACAACACTGACTTCTGGTTAGAAATGTATATCCAGCTGAATTTTGTTTAAAATCAATGTTTTAAAACACTCTAAACAGGACTCCTAGAAATGAAGAGATTGCATGCAAACAATTTCAAGAACAAGCTATATGGCACACAGAGGATTACTTCAGAAATCCCCAGGGAAAAAAAAAAAAACATAAAGGATTTAATGCAAGACATAACTTTTATACAAATTGAGGATTAAAAGTATCCAAATGGTAGGTCATCATCAAAATGGTGAAAAAAGGGTTTTATTTTAAAGTCTGCTTTCTGGGGAAGGGGGAGGGGTTTTAAAACATGTTTTCGTATATGAAGATCCAAAGCTTACTACTGTAGTTTGAATTACAAAGTAACTGTTTAATCAATGCATACACACAAAAAAGGAAGTGGTTTAAATCTTCGATACCGATTTACCTTGTTAACGTCCTGTGTGTATTCAATCTCAAAAGCATGAAACTAAAATCTTGGAAACTACTGTAACTCTAGAGCAGACATCTGGAAAATCTAGACAGTTTCTGGAGTCGTCAAAGAGCAGAACCACGCATCAATTAGTGGTTAGGTTCCACTTGGTCGTAAGTGCTTCTACAGCGGGGTGGGGGGCTTTTCTGTAACAGTCATACAACCAATTACGTAGAACCACGCTAAGCAGCCTTCAGGAGATTGATCAAGATAACTAGAAGGTTTCTTATATTTAAATTAGACTTGATGCAGATCCCAGTCTTAAACTTGGGCACATAACAGGAGCAGCATAAAGGAAGACACAACAGCTCATGTTTTCCAAGTGGTCTTTAATTGCTGTTGTCTAGCCCAAACTCTGAGCCTCCACAGACACCCAGAAATGCAGGCTTAGATAGGACATACACTGTCTTTGGAGTGTGAAGAGCCATCTAAGAGCCATCTGTCCTCTGCCAAGCCCTCAAGGGACTATTTCCTACTCCATATCTTTCTGAGAACCACTTTGATGGTCAGACTTGGTCACAGCACCCTGTGTGTCCTCTGCCACCAATTCCTTCCAAACAAGTTCAAGCTCTGCAGTTTTTCTTTAAAGCACAGGCAGATAATAAAGTAAAAATATCCAACCTGTTAAGGAGTACCTGGTATCTCTTCTACTCATTTTCACTCACTGGATTACGGTGCAAATATCCACTGCTTGACTGAGTGTAGCAGTCCTGGACAGCAGTATTGGACAGAGGAGATATATCCAAACTGGAGGCTGGCAAAATCCTAAACACCTTGTGGCATTTATCTGAGGTTAAACACTTGATCTTCAGAGATTCTGCAATCTACAAAAGACAGCCCATCAAGCACTGGTTTGTCAGACATTCTTGGCTGGTAAGAAGCATGCTAGCATTGACCAGCCCCCACATATCTCACCTCTTTGGTACCTCAATGGTAAGAGGGTTGCCCAGGACAACACTCTCTTCCTTAATGGTCAGCACTGATTCTTTACAGCAAATGAAGCTAAGTGTAAAGATAAGGCTATACCACAAATGACTACTACCAACCACAACAGGCAGGAAGCAGCTCTTTCACTCTCTCATCTTTGATCTAAAAAGAAAATATTCTCCCACCACTGACAAAGAAGTAAGCAGTAACTCTGAGAAGGAACACATTTCAGCTGGGATGTCAATATTAAAATGTTTTCAAACACTTGAAAAGGTTTGCTGGCAGCATTTACCATCCCTAAATCTTCAGAGGTAACAATCCTAATCTCAGAGTACATGCCTTCTGTATTATCAGTCTGCTCCTTCTCCCACTGTAGCCCCACACTCTTCTCCAGAAGTTTGATGTCTACATCTTTACAGAACAGCAGAAAGCTCCCTCCTAGCTCCACTCCCAGTGCCCAGAGATGTCTCCCTAACACTTCACATAAAGGAATGCTGCTAGCTCTACGCCAAAGTGGAAATCCACTGAGTAACAATACTAAAAATGGACCTTCCTCAGCAGACAGAGCCTCTGTAATTTCAGTTGTTGCCCACCCAGGCGGGGGGGGACATAGTTTGTCAGTTAATAAGATTCAAGAATATGCTTCTTAAAATAAAAAGGTCCCTTAAATTCTACTTTCTGTAGCATTCAACCTCATTTCTTGTGGTTAGCAGATACTGCTAAAAAGCATGAACAGCTAGACAGATGCTTTGTGTAAGTAAATATCGAAGACAGAAAGAAAACCTGTGGGCTCATTAAAGGGATTAGTCCAAGGCTAGATGATGGGAAAGACAGAGGTACAGGCTTTTAAGTTAAATGCTTCACTAAAAACATGGATATGGTGACATCAGCAATACAAAAATACTGTCAGATAGCTAACAGTCAACATTCAAAGCGAATAGCGGACTTCACCATCTCCTGAACAAAACTTAAGGTTTTCTTTAGCTCAAACATCTCCATAAGTAGTAGAGGGTCATGCAGCTTCTACCCTAATGTTTCATAACATCAGAAAGAAATGGCAGAATAAGGGATGCATAAATCAGCACAGGACATACAAACTCACTCAAAAGTGTTAGTCAAAACTACCACATGTACACATATATGCCACTAAAATGAGACACCTAACTACTAAGATTGATAAATGAAATTTAGTAGGCTTCAGAATGCTTAAGAAGAAAGGCAAACTAAACAGAACTGATATAATTTTTAAAAAGGGAAAACACATCACATCTGTAAAGAAGTGCAACAGGGAAGGAGGCAGCAGCAAGGTCATACTTAATGGTATCTTACTCTACTGCCATAGCTGACAGCCAGCTTTAATTCCATGGAATCAAAATTACACAAATGGTCACGGGCTGGATCAAGAAAGCAGCTGCTCTCCCTAGCACACCCCATCCAGGGGTAACACATTTTTACATCTGGATCTAGCTGAAAGTAACCACTCGCATCACTCTACAGCTAATTCCCCTATAGCTTGGAAGTGAAAAAGAAATGGAAAAAACAGAACAACATTCAGATTCAACATTTGGAAAATAAGAGGCACATCCTTCACCCTAACAGACAGAACGATGCTTTGTGGTATAGACCTGGGCTCATGGAAGAATCTCACCTTCCCTGTAATTATGTTCTCCTCAGAGGCCACACCCTTTGTTCGAAAACCCATCTGAGATATGAAGCTTGCTTCCTTTGTAAACTGTTCTATGACCCCTTAAAAGGCTTTTTTTTAAGTATGCTAATAGCAAGAGGAGGTCTAAAGAAAACATTGGACCAATACTTGAAGATGGTCATCTGACTAATCGGGATGAAGAAAAACCAGAGGCATTCAATCCATTTTTTGCCTCAGTCTTTAATACTGATAGACCTTGGGCTGCCTGGTCCCAAGCCAGAGGACCACGAGTATGAGAACAGCAACTTTCCATTTCGGGACACTGAAATTGTTAAGGGACCAGCTGTATCAGCTGAATGTTCGCAAGTCCATGTGGCCTGATGGGATTCATCCCAGAGGTCTGAAGGAGCTAGCAGATGTTATGGTGGTATCCCTCTCTGTTGTCTACCAAAGGTCTTGGGAGTCTGGGGAGGTCCCTGCCGACTGGGAGCTAGCCAATGTTATTCCAATTTACAAGAAGGGCATAAGGGAAGACCCAGGAAACTACAGACCTGTTCATCTAACCTCAGTTCCTGGAAAATCGTGGAGAAGATTATACTGGGTACTACTGAAAGGCACTTAAAGAATAACGCAATCATCAGGCACAGTCAACATGGGTTCACAAAGGGGAAGTCCTGTTTAACTAATTTGATATCCTTCTATGATAAGGTCACCTGCCTAGTGGATGAAGGGAAGGCAGTGGATGCAGTTTTTCTGGATTTTAGTAAGGCTTTTGATACTGTCCCTCACAGCATCCTTCTGGACAAGCTGTCCAGCTGTGGGATGAGCAGGTTTATGGTGTGCTGGGTGAAGAACGGGCTGAAGGGCAGAGCTCAAAGGGTTGTAGTGAATGGGACTACATCTGGCTGGTGACCAGTCACCAGCGGTGTTCCACAGGGTTCACTTCTAGGGCCAGTTCTGTTCAATATATCTGTCAAGGATCTGGATGCAGGAGTTGAATGCCCCATTAGCAAGTTTGCTGATGATACCAAACTGGGAGATGCTGTTAACTCTGTTGAGGGACAAGAGGCTTTGCAGAGGGATCTAGATCAATTGGAGTATTGGGCAATGATTAATGGGATGAAACGTAACAAGTCCAAATGCTGGATTCTGGACCTAGGATGGAGTAATGTCAGACACAAGTATAAATTGAGAGAGGAGTGGCTGGAGAGCAGCCCTGCAGAAAGGGACCTGGGGGTGCTGGTCAGCAGCAGGCTCAATAGGAATCAGCAGTGCGTCCTGGCAGCCAAGAGGGCAAACCGCATCCTGGGGTGCATCAAACACAGTGTCACCAGCCGCTCAAAAGAGGCAATTGTGTCACTGTATTCAGCGTTGGTGCGGCCTCACCTTGAGTACTGTGTGCAGCTCTAGGCCCCACAAGTTAAGAAGGACGTGAAGGTCCTTGAATGTGTCCAGAGGAGGGCAACAAAGCTGGTAAAAGGGCTGGAAGGCATGTCCTATGCAGAGCAGCTAAGGACTTTGGGCTTGTCTAGTTTGGAGACAAGGAGGCTGAGGGGCAACCTCCTTGCTCTCTGCAGCTTCCTGTGGAGGGGAAGTGGAGAGGGAGGTGCTGAGCTCTTCTCCCTGGTAGCCAGTGACAGGACGCAGGGGAATGGTCAAAGCTGCGCCAGGGGAGGTTTAGACTGGACATTAGGAAGCATTTCTTTATCAAGAGGGTGATCAAACACCAGAACAGGCTTCCTAGAGAGGTGGCTGGTGCCCCAAGCCCGTCAGTGTTTAAGAGGCATTTGGACATTGCCCTTAATAACATGCTTTAAGGTTTGGTCAGCCCTGAATTGGCCAGGCAGTTGGACTAGATGATCATTGGAGGTCCCTTCCAACTGAAATAGTCTATTCTTATAAGCAGTTCTCTCTCATATGTACACACTTAGGTATGCATGTAGATATATATATACTAGTGCAGTTTAGTTCTCACTATTTATAAAGCCTTTCATATCTATAGATACATATCTCTCTCTATAAACAAAACCTTTATAAAGGTTCAGTAGAACACAGACTGGATGATACTTGTGAAAAGTAGGTTTCTTTCCCCAATTTGAAAGTCTCAAAAAGCATTTAAATTTAGACAGATGTAGCTATCATACAGATTAATCATTAAAGAGCCACCATTTATAAAATTAAAACTCAATGGAATTAAACAGTTAGTGACTCCTTACAGTTGACCTATGGGGTTCAATTAAGGACATTATTATGTAAAGAAATAAGGAGGGTGAGAAGGGAGGGAGAGAAATGAAAGCTTTTTTAACAGATGAGACTTATGTATTTAATTATTCCATTTTACACCCCAGCTGAAGCACTATTCTTGAAAGAGATTAGCATACTCTAGTATTAACTCCGTGGTTCAAGTTTATCCCAGTTTCTCAAGGGTTCCTCCCAACCCCATTTTTAAAGGGCCAGATGAGACAGGCAGTTTTGTTTGTTTCTTGTGGGTCTTTTTTGTTATTAACATTTTTACTTATAAGCCAGTTAAACTAAAGCAGTTTTGCATGGATCTGTGACCTCAAATCTCATTCAATGTAGAGGAGCTTAGCAGTTTAGGAAGATCAAACAAATCACAGAAATCCAGAAGTATGTGAAATAAAGTCTACTTTTTCTTTCGAAAAGAAGGTTGAAGTGGCTTAAAGCCATCATGCCTGCTGTTACCATGAGATTTTTATGGTTTTAATTAAGACCTGCTTTCATAAAAGGGAATTTTAAAACTACTTCTACTTCACACTGTTTAATATGGGTAAGGAAAAGTATGAACTTCATTATCCTAATCGCATAATCCATCCAGGTTATCTACTACTTTACCACCAGACTCAACACCAAGCAGTTGATACTAACTCAAGAAATCAGGTTTGCCTGTTCCCACTAAATATTCTCATAAATTCACTAAATCCTGTTCTTCAGATTATTTCAGTATCATTTTCACAGCCACATTTAGTATTTTCTATTGGGGGGGAGGAGGCAGTCGGCTGCCACAAATGCAGCATCTTACAAAAGTAATTTCCATGAAGAAATTTTGAAACAATTAAAAAATCTTGATCCGATAACCAAGTCTAAGAAAACCTAAATTTCTTAATACATACAATACTGTATATATATACACACATCCTGGATCTCTCTTAACAGTTCTTAATGTGATTGCAAGTATGCCATCCTATTCTCCCTCAGTTTCTTGCCTGTGTCCCTTCCTCAGTCTCCCAACAACCACAAAATACCCATTTCAACTGCATTTTCAAGTCCTGCTCCCTTTGCCTTTCTCTATTGAATATTTTGAAAACTATAAATAATGTAGATTATTTTCAAGAATTACATATTTATATCACATCAGATGCAAAATATCTTGACTTTGGGGAAAAAAAAACAAACCTTAAATATTTTGCAACAGTGGCAACTGGTTGCTGGAAGGCACAGGCCACCAAGAAATCCACAGTATTTTTGGTTTCTGGGTTTGTTGGTTTTGGTTTTGTTTTGGTTTTTTTTGTTTTTTTTTTTTCAAAGAGCAGAAGCTATTCTCTTTAACACTATGCAGACAGGAGCAGAGGCACCAAATGTATCAGAGGAAAGGAAGTATGCCATGTCCCAGGGCAACACCATGCCTGCCCAGGCAGCAGCTGACAGCTCCAAAGCAATGCGTAGCTTACACTCGGGAGTGGAAGCAACCAGGCATTTTGGTCATTACTGACCACTCTGCTCTAGGAAGGGAAGAAAGAGAGAAGGGATAGCAGGGAATCTGGCACAGCTTCAAATCCACCTCTTCCCACCTCCGTATAGGAAAGCAGAAACCACACAATGCGTTGAGGTTCTCGCTTCGCTTCCCAGAGGATGGGGTCAGAGCGGCACCACTGTGACTCATTGCTTCCTCTTTCCCTCTTCGTTTATCAGCTGCTTGGTGCTGGCAAAAGAGCAGTACAGCAACAAACTATTACCAAAAAGGGAGGTTCAATTAAAAGTTTAAGAGCTGCTAATATTCAGTGTGTTAACCTTGTACAAGCACATGCACTGTAGATGTGTGGAAGCTAACAAGTAAAGCTACACCAGATTGAGAACTCAATGCCTTACCAAACCTTTACTCTCCCACCACAAGTGACCTTGGTTTCAAATGCTCATGTAGCTTTTCATAGGTGACCTCTGTGACCAAAATGTGGTGAGGTGGTACACAACCATCTGAGCTGACCACTCAAGTTCTTACAGGTTACAAAACTCCTGGCAAATTCTGCATCAAGTACAATGAACTAAACCGGATCATCCAAGAAGGCATGGAACCTTGTTTGGGGTGTTTTTGAGGGGGCGGGGGGGGGGGGGGGGGGGAAGGCTGTTGGCGTTTTGGGGTGGTTTGGTCTTTTTTTAAAGCCCCCTTTATGAGGAGCCACTTAAAGGGCCACCTGATCCCACATAATACAATTTTTCTTTTAGCACAGTACAGATGCATACTGGCTTTCTTATTTTAGCAACTCTTGTTGCAGATTACACCATAGGAATCCCATTTTTTTTTAAGAGGTTATTGCCCCCCAACACTTTTAAGATCCTATGTTTTCAACTTACTGGCTGCAGAAATAATGGTATTTTCCACTAACTAGCAGTATAAACTGTCATTTCCATAAACTACTGGCAACACATTTCCTGTCTCACCAACTTTACTCCTGCAATGCAGGTCTACTTTAGAAAAAACAAAAAAATTCAAACCAGGTTTCATTAATGATTTTCTCTCCTCTTTTGATACATGTGGAAGATCCAAGCTCAGATCTCAGAACTGGAGATGCTCATTAAGATTTAACTTTGTTACCCTTACATGTTTGGGACATTCACACCAATGGAAATGTAAAACTGGCATTTAAACATGTCTAAGTTTCACTAGTCAACTAACTACATCCTCGATGTCTTTTTTTTTTTTCTTTTTTTGAAGTCAAGGCTTCCAGAAAGTGACATTTAACCATGCTGCTGGCATACACAGAACAAAACCAAAGGGAGCAAAACCTTCCACCTACCTCATTTTCAAACATGACAATAGCAGAGATGCCCTTCCTTTGAGAAAGGCTTTTATTTAGGAGTAGCCTATTAGCAGGTTTACATGTAAATAACAATGTTCTGCACCAAAACTACTACTTCAAAAGGGAATCTTGCAACTTTAAAGTGGACAACTTAAGCTATTATTAGGACAAGCCCATGTTCAAGTGCTTAAAAAAATAAATAAATAAACAATCATCAGGACCAAGTAGGCAGTCACGGGGAGAGGGCATTTTCCCAATAAAAAGTCACAGTAACAATAACCAGTATCCATACAATGATCTTTGCCCTCATGTGGCCCACTGAAAGACTGAGGTTTAAGATTTACAACTTAGATCAAGACACCTTTCTAGATACAACCTTACTGCTACAAAAATAGTGATGTCCTCCCCTAAACATAAAGCAAAAAAAAACAGAAGTAGAATAAAAAGTCCAGCCACGCACCAGCACCGATCCTCCACTGGTTCCATTTTGCTGCATTTTTCAGGCAAATAGATCACTGGTTTTGTGCAAAAAATACATTAGTTTGGATTGTCCAGTTAACTGGAATTTTGATCTCAAAACCCCTTCTCCACAGACTCCCTGCATCTGATCACTTCAGGTCAGTCACTCTTTTCCTGCTTTTATTCAAGTAATTAACAACTAGTAATGGACAACATCATTTGAGTACTAACAAAAAGTACCACAGTATCACATAAAATTCTGGACAAAAGGTCAATGGAATTTCAGGTATCAGCAGAACTCTATTCCCTTACCAGCTTCTTGCTCTTTGAAAAATGAACTTGCCCGAAGGAGAGTTAGGACTTGTTCTTGGGAAATTTAAACCGAAACAGACTATTACACAGAATGAACTGCACTGGCAACGGGAACGCACACAATACCGATTCCCACAAATCCGAGACTTCTCCTCCCTAGCACAACCCTTCTTTCCCTCTAGAGGGATTATGGCACTTTTTTTTTTTAAACCAAGTGGAGTAAACTAAGATACAACTAACTAGGCCTAAACTGAGACTAAACTTTCCAAGTCCTTGTACAGTTACAATACAGCTGATAAGTGTTTCTCTACTACATTCTAGTTTTTTATTAAATAGTAAACAGACTTATGAGAAAAAAGTTTACCATTAAATCTTGCACAAGATGCACTTCTGAAGAAATAAGAAACAAAATAAGAAGGATTAGCCAGAATTCAAACAAAAGCATGAGAACACACAAGAGGCATGTTTTCAGATTTCATGCCCTTTGCAACTTACATTCTTTGCCATCTCTGTCTCCGTAACAGGGGAACACTGATTTAATGGCTGGAAGTTATATTATGCTATCAAGAGTAAATAATTTTCATCCCCAAGCACAATCCACTCTAAAGCAATGTATCTGTGTATTAGGAACAAAAGGAATTAAAAATAAAGAGTAGGTGAAAACTATTACTAGATCAGCTCAGTGATTTATAAAGCCTATTCTTGGCTACCAAGAATCTATCTGGCAGAGATTACTCATTAATAAGGAAGAGAACTTCACTTTCGCCTAAGCCTTTAGTGTATCAGTACCTGTTCCTGCATAAAACTGCTGTAAATCCCAATCTTACACAAAACAGTTAACAACTAACATTCTTTGTTTGAGGGGGAAGGGTAGGACAGAGTACCTGCAGCTACTGCATCCTTATGGGCCAGCTGCTCTGTAGGTCACATTCTTTTCTATTCAGAATCACCAAAAGTTGTTTCAAGCCTACAGAAAAAAATACTCAAGCTTCCCACTTTGGCCAAGTTTATTCTTCTTTTAACACCCGATAAGATTTGATTTAAATCAGCAAGTCCTGCATGCTTTGAGCCAGAAAAGAGGATCAGAGGATCAGCCGGGGCCAACTGTATGAGGTTCAACAAGGCCAAGTGCCAGGTCCTGCACTTGGGTCACAACAACCCCATGCAATGCTACAGGCTTGGGGAGGAGTGGCTGGAGAGCTGCCTGGCGGAAAAGGACCTGGGGGTGTTGGTTGACAGCCACCTGAACATGAGCCAGCAGTGTGCTCAGGTGGCCAAGAAGGCCAATGGCATCCTGGCTTGCATCAGGAATAGTGTGGCCAGCAGGACCAGAGAGGTGATCGTGCCCCTGTACTCAGCATTGGTGAGGCCACACCTCGAGTACTGCATTCAGTTTTGGGCCCCTCACTACAAGAAGGACATCGAGGTGCTGGAGCGTGTCCAGAGAAGGGCAACGAAGCTGGTGAAGGGTCTGGAGCACAAGTCTTATGAGGAGCGGCTGAGGGAACTGGGGTTGTTTAGTCTGGAGAAGAGGAGGCTGAGGGGAGACCTTATTGCTCTCTACAGCTACCTGAAAGGAGGTTGTAGCCAGGTGGGGGTCGGTCTCTTCTCCCTAGTAACGAGTGATAGGATGACAGGAAACGGCCTCAAGCTGCGCCAGGGGAAGTTTAGGTTGGATATTAGGAAAAACTTCTTCACTGAAAGGGTAGTCAGGCACTGGACCAGGCTGCCCAGGGAAGTGGTTGAGTCTCCATCCCTGGAGGTATTTAGAAGACGTGTGGATGTGGTGCTTAGGGACATGGTTTAGTGGTGGACTTGGCAGTGATAGGTCAACGGTTGGACTCGATGATCTTAAGGGTCTTTTCCAACCTTAACGATTCTACGATCAACATTTCATTATACACCTGCAGAAATGAGCAAAAGCATGGACGGCATATTTTATAGAACACTAGTAGTAACATGCAAATTAACTAATCCACCGTGGAATTCAATTATTTCTACAGTCTTATCTTTCCTACAGTTACAGTTATTTTAGTATTTTGTTCAAAGTTGATTTAGAAGACTCAAAAATACACTTCTAACAAAAGAACACTTGTCCTTCAAGCTTTGTATTTCAGACAAGCTTTTGTTTCAAGGCTTCCTCCATATATTTTAATTCTAAAAATATCAGGTTGAACATCTTAAAGAGAATACAATAGCTTTCAATAACCCTCAATTAAATTCAAGGGTTTTATGCCTCTAGATTCAACACCCATACTTCCTACCCTCACAGTTAAATCTCTCCAACTTTTCCCACTCAGTGCTAAAGTATATGATTTTTCTCCATTCTCATCCTATCCCTGTAATTGAATGAACCTAGACAAACTTCTTTGGCTATCTGGGACTGTTCTACACTGTGTTTACTGTTCTGTAATGAGGCACAAAGAAAGTTATCTTTGACCAACAAATCAAAGCTGCTCACTGTTTAGACTGTCATCCTTTAGGTTCACATAACTTACTTCAATATATTTTCTAATGCTTCATATTCAAAGGCATTAACAGCTATAATTTTACCAAGATGAACAAGAGTGGGGATACTCAAACTACATATATATATAGCCATTAGTCTTACAGTTAACATCACAATTATCATAAGCATAAAATGAAGCCTTATTTATTTCTGAACCTCAACATGTAAGCTTAGCTTTGAAAAACTTCAAAAAATTATTACAGGCTGCCTGTGTCCTTCTCTGGAGCCCAGTAACTTGGCTGAGGAAAACTCTTGCCAAGCTATGATTAGCACTTAGCAGCTTAAGGGCTAACTGTGCTTGTTGCTTCAACCTTGACAACCGACTGTAAGGACACACCATTAAATTTAACCTTCTGAAAGCATTTAACATTTGATTCTGCTGAAAATACAGTTTTACTACATGTTTTGAAAATAAAATCACTTTTTCCTCTTTTAGAAAACTATGATGATGCCAGACATATGCTTGTTTTCCAAACAACAACTGTTTAAAAGAAAGAATACTCCTTCTGATGTTCCTGCCAAAAATAACATTCTGTGGTTTAAAGAAATCTGATAGTAGGCAGTTCACTCAGTTGAGGGAAGAAGGGTTTGCATTTGGCAAGGGTTTACATTTCATGTCTTGCATCTACTTCCCTCCATTTTAAGTTTCTTTGGGGACAAATGTGGCAGTGGGGAGGGGTTTTGTTGTGGTTTGTTGGGTTTTGTTTTTTTTACATCTCCAAGCATTTCGCTCTCTAAAAAAAAGGCATCTGTGGGTTTTACCAGAAATTACATGAAGCAGAAGTGCATCACAACACATTTCTTTCTTACGGGGAGTACTAGGATATAAAAGAGAGTTTGAAAGGGAAGTAAAAGACTTCAGAAGAAATGGATAGGAGAGAGTTTGCAGCAGGAGGAAGTGGAACAGAAAATTCAAAGGAGGAAGTAACACACAACAAAGAACATTAACAGCTTCATCTTAAAATGTAGGACAGGGAGAGAAGGAGATGGATTTGGGGTTTCAGCTACTGTTATCGCAGACAGCAAAAATACTGCCAGCCCACTAAAGGTGGTTATTTCACTGCTTCCTCAATAGTCTCAGATTAAGAGATAGAACTGGTAATAGAAACATGCAAATTGAACTACATACTGCATAAGATTACTATTTCCGTACATTTCAGAAAGCCACCATTTTAAGACAAGGGTTTGATCTGCTACAATATTCGACTTAGTCCTTCATTCATTTTACTAGACATCAATTAATAACTCACAGAAATAGTAACTGGACCAACTTACTAAGTTACGTAAAACATTTAGTTGAAGCATCTAAGAGAACAAAAACTCTGGCATTTTCCTCAATCATGGAATTTTAATTACCGCTTCCCAGCAGTTTTTGCAAATAGAGTTATAAATCCCATTGCACAGAACCATGCCATCACTCTCCAAGATACAGAAACTCCTGAAGGCTGCTACACCTGCTCCAACATAAAGCCAACTAGTCAGACAACAGTTCAGCTAGCTGAGCGGCCAAGAGTCGTCTCCTACATGACAGCAAGCCGCAGATCCATGCAAGCTTAAAGGCCCTCAGAACTGTTAGTATGGCAACCAGAATAACATTATTGCGAAGCACGTACCTTCTCCAGTAGAATAGCAAATATTTTACAAAAATAAGCTCAGAATCCCAATGATCTTGCAGTAGTATTTCAGATGCAGCTGTTTCAGGCTAATAAAAATCCTTAAGATTAAAAATCCAACTGCTTATTAGTCCACCAACATGGAAGCTTTTCCTGTCATTAGCAGTGCAAATCCAGCACAGAAATTCAGCAACTAGACATGAAGGTCTGTCTTTACAGCATTATTAGCTTGAGCTATAACAACTACGTTGTTCCTAATCTTATCTATGCACTTGTGTAGAATTACCCACCCTGAATCAAAGGATGCTTGAAATTTCAAGATACTCTAGAAGAGTATGAGCAGTCTTTGATGACAGAAGCAAATGTTCCAATAGCTACATTTCATTTGAGGGCTGGAAGATTATAGCCCAGTGCATTCTCAGACTCTCCTCTTGAAGGCGTTTGTACCTTATCACTTCAACATTCAGGTATTTCACGCTTGCCATGCACAAGCTCTCCAATTCTTTACTTGCTATAAAGCAAACTGCTACAGCGAAGATGTAGAAGACCTGTAGGATTTGAAGAATGGAGAGCTTCAAGAGAAGCAAGCTGACTAAGCTGAAGGAGACAGGATGGCCTCCACCGGGGGGGGGGGGGGGGCGCTGCTGCTGAAATGCCAGTTCCTAGTTCTTTCTGCAAAAAGAAGGATGGATGGAAAGCACATGGCTTGCACATATGCTTGTCTAGCATAGCCTGGAAAACACCCTTCTCCTACTACACAGTTAGATAACCTGAAATTGTAACCAAACCACTTGTATAACTGTACCAAGACATCCTCTTTAAATACGACTTAAGAGTTAACTGCAGCCCCACTCCAGCTCCCGAGTTGGCATGCAGAGGTTAGAAGGAATTTCAATACTCAAACCGTGTGCAAAAAAACAGTAATACCCATATGAAAGTGTCTTCAAATTCAGCATAAAAATCAAACATAGGCTTCATTTGAAGTGATGTGTTATCTCCTCCATGTTTGCAGCTGTTTAAGCATTCAAAGCAGCAGCCAAGCTTTAAAAAGAAAAACAGTACTTTCCCAGGAAATAACTCTACAATAAACCTGTGCTGATATGAGTTCCAGAGAATTTCAACATTGTGTAAAAAACTCAGCAGCAAGCTCTAACTGCTCTAGAAGAATGAACTAAAAAACCACATTTTCATGAAAGCCCCCCTTCTAAGTCAGAAGTTCAAACTCTTCATTTCTTCATTCACATGTAATGAGGCAGAAGAACTTCTCAAAGAAGCGTTTCCAAAGACTGTTCGAAGTTTCAAAATAAAATAAGCTTCCCAGGCCTTGTTTTGTAGCATACAAGTCCCCACAGCTGCCTGTTGCTCTGTTAGGACAAAACCAAGTCCACAGCAGATGAATGGTTTTCCTCAACATCATGGAATACTGACTTTTTCTGCTACGGGATTTCAAGACAAACATCAAGAAACTAACTGCATCATTCACTGGAATACTGTTAACATGTTTTGATATATTATACTTGTCACACATTACATACACAAGCTCTCCAACTATTACTTGTTACAAGTAAAGTGGTTGACGCCATGAAGATGCACAAGAAACCTGGGATCCATCAGCTGAAGAACAAAGGACTCTGGCTTTGAGGAAAGTACGCGTCCTAAAGCCATTTAATTTTCCAAGTCACAGAAATGCAGAAGAGAATCTGTTTACACCTTTACCAACCTTTTTTTATGAAGCGAGTTATGGATCCAAGGGTTATATACTGCTCACTTGCTCTAACAGGCCTCTCCACTCCGGTACACAACAGTGACCCAAACGCCACTGACCTTACCTCATAGGACATCAGAAGCACAAAACAGAAAAGACAGGTTAGCCCTTTCTAACCTTCAAAGGAAGGCATTGCAACAAGAACAGCAGTGCTAGGATGCAAGAAAAAGATACTGGAGAGGGAGGAGTGGGCAACACCTGCATACATCAGCTACGACAGCATGCATTACCTACAAGCCCTCAAATAAGGGAATACTCAAACTCAGCTGGCAATTACAGTCATCAGCACTGGAACAAATTTCACTTACAGATTCAATCTGCACCTCAGTCGTTACTAGCACCCCTGTCAATGGTATCTCACTCTGCAGCAAGTGACAAGCAGATAACTGGTTATCCAGTCCATGGAAGAAAGTCCTGATGGTCACATTTTATATAATGTTCTCCACCTATAAATATGGCAGAGCTCCAGTAATTTCCAATTTATTGTCTTTTACACACAGCCTTAATATTATGCTCTCTTTGCACTGGCAACTAGACCTGAATAAAATATTTCTATGAGATTATACATGCTTTTCAGTCTTCACTGATGAGGTGCTTTGGTCACTTTTAGTTTCTATGAATATATTAACAATAAAAGGAAATATTTTTGCACACGCTGTCTTCCAAACAGTCGGTGAAACTCAAGTCCTCGAAGGCTTCTAAAATCTTATTGCATTATACCTTTCATGTTATCATAGAATCATAGAATCCCCTGAGTTGGAAGGGACCCATGAGGATCATCAAGTCCAACTCCTGACTCCACACAGGGCAGCCTAAAAGTTAAACCAGATACCCAAGAGTGCTGTCCAAGCGCTTCTGGAACCCCAACTGGCTTGGGGCTACAACCACTTCCCTGCAGAGCTTCTTCCAGTGCTTGACCACCACCCTCAATGAAGAACTTTTTTCCTAATACCCAATCTGAACTTCCCCTGCTGCAGCTTTAAGTCATTCCCTTGTGGCCTGCCACCGGACACCAGAGAGCCAAGATCAGCACCTCCCTTTCCGCTCCCCCTCATAAGGAAGTTGTAGACAGCGATGAGGTCACCCCTCAGTGCCCTTTTCTCCAAGCTGAACAAACCTAGTATCTTCAGCTGCTCCTCATAAGCCATGCCCTCTAGTACTTTCACCATCTTTGTTGCCCTCCTTTGGTATCCTTCTTGTATTGTGAAGCCCAAAACCACTGGTGTATTTTATTCCATCAACAACCTCTGCCTTCATAATCTACTAATACATTAAGAACATTAAACAGGCCTCATAAGTCATGAAGAAAGCACACTAATTTATCCAGAATACTCCTGTATGCTAAAATCCAACTAACTAGCCAGCAACCTAAAGTACAAGACACTAAGGAAGAACATAGACAAATATAAGCCTAAGTAGCAAATTACAGCATTCCAAGAAAAACATAACATTACCCCAATTCCTAACAGGGAGACGCAAGTGTTTCCTGAATGAGGAATCTCTAACATATTAACAGTAAGGCAATACAGTGTTCAGTATAAAGAGACATGCCCCTAAAAAATTAGGGCTTCCTTCCACTCAGGTAACCCAACAGGAAAGTACATGCAGCACCCTTTGAGCGTGGCCATCCCAACAGAGCACTTCAGCTCAACAAGATGCAGTAGCCTCTACACCTTACCAGCACAGCCCCAGTCCAAACAGCACCCTGTTTTAATATTTAACTGTTCAGCAAACACCTTAAATATATATAAAATAGTTACATGTGCTCATAGACAAGCCAGGCACCTGAAAACATGACAACGTTACCTTAGAAAGACTGAAGGATCCAATTTCAAGAAGATCTCAACGAAAAAAGTTAGAAAAGGCTGAATGGCAGCGAAGTATTTCAGCATTCTTTACGTAATGCAAAGTATCAAATAGGCTTATGTAAAATTTCACACGTCTGAAAAATTACAATTGCAAGGGGGACTTGCTACAAAATTGAAGAATTTTTTTATCTACCAATTTCATTTACATCATGCATTAAACAGCATTTTCACTATTTATAATTTAAACTTTATTTCCCAGTTTTGAAGTTCTATCAGCAAGCAACACAAGGCTGACAGAGGACCTGAGAATCACCATAATATATATAAAACTCTAAAGCAAGTGCATATTCAGATACTAAAACTGCCCCAAAACACATTAATGCATAGTTACAATAGCCAGACAAACCTTAACCATGCT
Source organism: Nipponia nippon (assembly GCF_047370975.1). NCBI lineage: Eukaryota > Metazoa > Chordata > Aves > Pelecaniformes > Threskiornithidae > Nipponia > Nipponia nippon. The sequence continues at coordinate 109,323,491 of NW_028262336.1, forward strand.
TTTACACCAGCACAGGAGGAAACATAACCACTGCATAAGCCTCCAAAAAGCCTGTCTCATTTGAACTTAACAGTGATAAATACTTTTGATCAATATAAACTTATCTGAGTGTACTGCTATGTAAATGAACAATGCTTGACAGAGTTTTACCACAAGAAATTATTCTATAGTTTCTATATTGGGCAGATTTCCACAACAAGGATGTGCAATAAAAGCTTGTGCCAAAGAAATAGACGTTTGATTTATGGAACTAGAGAGAAAACAAGCCAGGCTGTAATTCCATGCACAATATTTGAAAATCTCATTTTTTCTTGTCCTGAAGAAAAATACATTTAAGTCAACCTAAAATTCTGGTTTTGACAGATTAATGGAAGTTACGACTGCCTTAGCATGGGCTACTTCTATTTATATCAATTATGATGACTCTAAAACATGAACTCTTAACAGATTCAAATCACCCTTGATATCTATACATAATCTATGCCACTTACCAGCATTTTAAATGTTGCATCATATTCTGAAGACTATTATAAAACCTAAGTATCTACAGAATGCAAGATTAATTCAAAAACTAAAGCAAAAATACCTACATGCCAGCCATGTCCAAGACACTTATTTTAGTTGTTATTATGTTCACTAACGCTTAGCCAATTCTCTAACTCAGCACTCAACAGTGTGTCAGTTCTTTCCAGTGCTTCTTATCAAAACACACTTGCAAGGAGGTTTTCAGTTATCAATGTTTAGAAGAACACCTACACATTAAGTATAATCCATTTGATAGTATACAAATGATGGGGAAATATTTTGCTCTAGTGTTTTTGTTTTAGACTGACATCTGTGTTTAAAACAAACACAAACATCAATCAAGTTCAACCTGAATAACACTCAATTTTTCTGCTATTAAGTATGTATTTTAAAATACAAAAGATGACTAAGAGTTGAAGCATGCCTTCGAGTAGCATGATTATAATAAATATTTAAAAATAAAATATTAAATAAACTTGGCATAAAGATCTTCCACACTTAATAGAAACACACATTGTCCCCTATTGCTGTATTTGGCTACCAAATCTCTAAGAATAAAGAGATATTTGTAACCAACAGGTAGGAAGGAGCTCCAAGAATCTTGAAAAGGAATAACTAAAATTCTGCTAAATGGAGAGGTCTACAAAAAAAAAAATCCCGAACACATACAGCGATTGATTCTAGACCCAAAAAAAAAACATTAGTTTAATGGCAGAATATTTCAGCATGTGAAAGGAAACACTAATTCACAATGTGTTCAAATTCAGAACGCCTATAAATCCCTAACACAAATAAATTTGGATTTGTTTTTTCAAAAACCAAGCAAATCCAACAAATGCTTACCATATTAACAAGCCTTCAACAAAAATTCTGCAGCTATCTCACCTGCCAAAAATAAAGAAATCAAACAAGATAAGCTCCTAGTTTACAGCATAAATAAGCACAAAGATTTCCATTTTGATCTCCAGCTGCTTCTACACACAAATTTCTCAGTTTCTTCCCAAATGTTTTATTTCCCCTTTTGGCAGAGGAAAAAGAAATTACATCTATCAGCAGCTAAAAATATTTCAGTTATCTGAGTTTTCAAAAGAGGGGTGAAAAACAACAGTGCTTTTCCAGTTAAAAAAAACACCCCAGTGCAAATTTCAACAGCTTTCACAAGAGGCTGGCTTATGAACAGTTAGATCTAAATAACAGTAAGCGTGGAGGAAAGCACTCACAGGTTAAAGTCAAACAAATAAATCTGGTGTAACTTCAGGTTATTTTCATTATTACCTCTAAAGGCAGACTAAGTTCTCAGGAGAGAACGTAAGCACTATAGCAGTTCTGCTGAAGAGCTAAGGCTCAAGATGCCTCAATTTAATTTTTAGTCAAGTCACTGATTTTCTTACATTACAGGTATTCTGTATGTGAGTCTTCCATATGGAGAAGTTAATACTCATCCTCTACCTCTTTCTGTATCTGTTCTTTTAACAGAATAAGCAGTTACAATCTGTGACCTGTAGTACTCCTTGTACAAAGAAGCTTCTGAAGGCAATGTACAGTTGTATATAACACTGGAAGGCACGTATTTGTAATCTGATCTTAATTAATTTATCTTCATATACTGAAAAGCTTTAAGATTAGAGAACTAAGAAATAAGCCTGATAAAAACAATTTCTCCCCTTCAGCACTGTAAATGAATACCTTTCTGCTATTGAGGTAATTAACAAAACTTAGTATCATAACCCACTAGACACGTGGGTTAGTAACTTATGCTAGCAGTGCAATTCACCTGATACACAGACGTAGCTCAATATCCTATGTAAGCAAAAATAAAATAAAAAGAAGTCACGGTAACAACCACAAGTCGTCCAAAAATTTTAATTGGAGCCACACATGAATCAGGAAGGTACCAACACATCACCTGCAAATTAAAAAGGCCAAAAAGTGCTGGTATTATACAATCTATACCAGATTCAAGCTCAGTTACAAGACCATATCAAGTACACACCAACTAAAGGCAGGCCTGCAAGAGCAGACTGCAATTAACTGCAACAACATTTCTTGCTCATTCCTCACCAAAAGCAGTCAAGAGAGCTCTGGAAGATGGTGGTATGGGAAGGCTCGAAAGAGCAAAGATTTAACTGCATATATTTATCCTTTTACATCATGAGTCCTCCATGCAGTTCTCTCAAGGCTCTTTCCCACTCCAGTTACTACAAATTACACCAATATGTAACTGTCCATGCAGGAAGTTTAATCAAAAAGGGAAGACTTGCAAAGGCTAACTCACTGTCCAGGTGACACTGATATAGTGACTTAAACACTCGGCTGCCATCAGCTCTTCTGGAATTCTTCAAAGTACCTGCTTTAGTTTGGTCTGGTTTTTATAAATCCTGTCCTGCTCATCACTGTATATAAGAAACTTCAAAATAATATTCCTATCTGTCAAACGATGGCTTTTCTTCCTCTTTCCTCCATGCCAGAATATTGTCTGCAGACATTGCTCTTGTTTCAGAGAAATATATGGCATGTACCTTCTCACTGAAGAATAAAGTAAATAAACCTGAGCTAAAGTAGTCACACCAAAGAGCAGCTGGTCTGTAAGAAGTTTATATTACTACTCCTAAAATCATAATCTTTTGAGGCATGTTGTACAGACAAGGCATACTGAAAAACAAAGCAGGTTTATGCTGCTATTAACTATGAAATGTCATGTGTGTTGTACCATATAAATCAAACATGAAGCCTCAATAACTTATTCCTGCTATGAAAGTCCCCTTTTAAAGCACAAGCAATTCTATTTTTGACATATAAAGTCATCTTTTATTATTTCCATGGACAAACAGGACAATTAGCAAAGACCATAGAATTTCAGTAACTATTATGTATAATCAAGACTATTGTTTCAGTATCTATCTGATTTAAAAAATGTTTTCCATTTTTTCTTTATTTGAAGAAAATAGCCATGGAAAAGGAAAAGAAAGAAGACTGGCTCAATTATGTATTATTTCATGTACAACAAAACTTCTGTGTTCACTGCCTAATAAATACATTCACACTGCCACTAGCAATGCAAACACAAAGCTAATCCTCCAGCAAGCAATAAGAAAAGTTTGCTTTGCACAATTCACCCCCGAAATTCAGCTGGAAATAAATTAAGCTTCCACATTGCTCAAGGGGAACATAGTCTGGTCCTGGTCTCAACTGAAGAGCTCCAGACAAAACACCCTTCTTACAGGACTTACTGAAAGCTGCATTCTTACTGAATGACTTAGGCCCTTTAGTGTAGGCAGATAACCGTCCTTCCGTCTTAGTGTATTTTCTTCTGATGAGAACTTAAAGGCAAAAGTAAGCTGTAACTGTGCGTAACACCTAACAAAGCTCAATTCCATGGCTCAAATGTGGGGTTTAATCTTGAATCTTTAAGTCTCCAAGCATCGTAACTTGTAACTGTAATCTAACAGGTTTCCAGCTTGGGTGTTAGTCTACATAATTGTTCCATATCAAGTCAGCCTCCATATATTAGCTACAGATCGCTGCAGCGTGGAAGAGCATGCTGGAGAATGAGAACTGCAGCCTTATTCCATTACTTCATTCCCTTCTTCAAGCACACATGCTATTAACTACTATGGAAAATACTGTATCAGGCAGAGTCAAAACAACAATCTGTCTCATATAAACGTAATACTTTTTGATTCCCTACGTAAAGCTTTAAAATGGAAAAGAAAAAAAAAAAGAGACCAGTCTTGCATGATACACAAGGCAAAACGACCTCCTCCTTCTCACCCTCAGACTTCAAGTCCCTTGACGTTCCTGGCTGCTTTCATAATTTGCCCCCATCTTTTTCTAATAGGAGTACTTTCTGCTCATTCCCTGTAGTTTACAGAAGGGGCACAAAGAATCGCAGCTAGACAGCTTTTTCCTATTCCTGCACAAACAGCACGCAAACTAAACCATTTGTGCTTTGAAGTATTTTCTATCAAGGAATCTCACAACTGCATCCAATAACCCATCACCCAAGTACTGGCCCCACTTCACAGACTGTTGCTCAACCTAAAACTATCAGCTCTTCTCCCGTTAGTTATCTGCAGCAATTACTGAACTGTATCGGAAACGAGAAGAAAAAGAATAAATAAAGCATTTAACTGTTTTTTGGATAGCGTTAGACATTCAGCAGTTTGCAGTAAATCCCTGTCTTCACATGCCTGCGCTCACTCTGACTCGGCTTCTTCTCAGCAACGCACTCACTTATGAAGTAAGTGGAAAAAACGATTCAGCTGCAAAAAAAAACACGAGTAGAAAAAAAAAGGGGGGGGGGGTGTTTAAAAGTTCCTGAGCTGTCAAGGACTTCCAGCGCCCTTCAGAGCCAAAGACGATTATTTTTAAGTACTTGAAGACCGCTGGACATCAGAAGAGGCTTGCCGGTGCCACGCCGCGGTGCTGAGGCCACTCGTGGGGGAAAACACGAGTGGGGAAGAGGCCCCCAGACTTGCGGTTCTCCGGGCGTGGAACACGGCGCCCAGCGCCGAGAACCGCAAGTCTGGGGCCCTCTTCCCCGGCCCCACGCAGGGGGGCTCCGCACCCCCTCTCCCCCCCGAGACCGAAAGGGGGGAAGGGGAACGCACCCGCGGCTCTGTGGGCTGGCGAGGGGCCGAGGCCGGCCGGCGGACTAGAAACAAAGCTTCCCCCCCGCGCCCCGGGCTGAGGCGGGAGGGCCCCGGGACGGGCAGCTCAGCCCGGGATGGAGGAGACCGAGCGGCCCCGGAGCGACCCGTCGCTGCTCTCATCGCGGCTGTGAGGAGAAAGGCGGCGCGGCGGCGCTGAGGGGGCTCCCACAGGGCAGCGGCGGGATTATCCCCGCGGGCGGGCGGCGAGAGACCGTTAAAAAGCGGCTGCTCCCCCCTCAAGCGCCCCTCCTGGCGGGGAACGGACCCCCTGAGCGCCGCCACCGCCCTGCCTTCCTTCCTCCGCCGCGGCTGAGGGAAGCCGGAGCACGGCCCCGCACCCACCTGGCGCCGCGCTCCGTCCCATCCCGCGTCGCCGCCGCTCGACCGCTCCGGCCGCCGCCGCCGACCGCCTTCGCGGGCTAAGCCTCCGCGCCCCCCGCCACCGCCCCGCCTCTTCGGCCTCGAGCCCCGCCCCCTCGCCTCCCTTTAGTACCCTGCCAAGAGGGGCGGGGCAAGGCGCACCAATGGCAGCCAGGGCTTCGCCGCACACATTGCCGATCGGCGTGAAAAGCACCCAATGAAACCGCCAGGAGGGCGGGGAGCGCTGTCAATCAGCGGCCCCTACCTGGGGTTCGCGAGAGGCCGAGCCGGGCGCGGGGGAGGGGAGTTTCCTCCCGCTGGCCGGCGGGGCCGCCCCCGCCTCTCCCTCCCCGCCGCCCTGGGCCTCGGTCTCACGTCTCGCGGCGGCCGCCGAAGTCCGCGGGCTGCGCAGGCAGCGCCGGAGCTCCCGCCGCGGGGCTGCCTCCCCGCAGCGTCTGCGTGTCCCTCAGGAGCAGCTGCCTCTTCTCCGCCCGGGCCCGCGCCCTGCTCCCACTCCCCAACGGGGATCCCCTTTCTCTGGGGGCTGCGCTCTCCCCTCGCAGGCAGGGCGGGGATGAGGGCCGCTGCGGCCCTCTCACACCTCTCCGGCCGCCCCGTCCCCACCCAGCACCCCGGCTTCACGACACCGGTGCCCAGTCCCTCACAGCAGTGAGGGCCGCCGTGGGTCTCCCCCGCGTTCGCGGTTGCTCGTGGGGCCTGCGCTCTCATCCACCCGCTGCTGCGGCCCCGTTCCCGGCTGCCAGACGCCTCTGCCCTCGCTCCTAACGGCCACAGGCATCCATCTCCCCTGCCCTGCCCTGGCCCTTGCGACCCAGGTCCTACTGAACCCAACGCCTCCGCGCCCCGACGAGGTTCCCGCTGCTGCAGACCGGCGCCCTCAGGCTGGCAGGGTCGGTGGGGCTCCTCCGGGGCCGGCGGCGGGGGGCTGGCGGCGGGGGGCTGGCGGGGCCTTCGCCCCGCTGGGCAGGGCGCGTTGTGAGGGCCGCAGCTGCCGGCCCCGCCCGAACAAAGTGCCCTTTCCCGCTTTGCTGGGACTCCGTCCTTTGTAGTTGTCCCTGCAACGGGGGCTTTTGCTGCTCCCTGCCAAGCCTTTAGAAAAAATACGTCGGACTTTATCATGTGAATGAGATTTTGGGGGGGTGAAGGGGGATAGAGCAATCGCCAAACGAACTTTAATGGCTCAGGGCACTTCGATAAATAATTACGGCTGAAAGTAGAGGTTATTGAACGCCATCTCGAGTCAATCATCTTTGGCAACTGAAAGTTTACTGAGCTCGCACCCAGTTGTACCACTGGCTTCAGCTACCCACGCTTTGCCTTACAGGGGAATGAAGCAAAGGCGTGGGCTCACGAGCCCCTCCTTTTCACAAAAAGTAGTACGCGACATTGCTATTAGTTTGAGGAAAAATTATTTGTATTTAAGACACCAGTATTGGTCGTGGAAAGAAGCAGCAGCTGAGAACCACTGCTGTAATCACTCACGGTTACACGGCAAAAAGCCCTAAGCCAGCCGTGCGGCTTGCTTAGGCTTTGAAGTGCAGATGGCGACAGTTTTATGATTGCTAGCAAAGAAAATAGAAGAGAAGTCATTAAATAACATAACCCGAAAAGAAGGAAGCAGCAGTCTTTTTAGTCAGCATAAGGGCTCACTAAGACAAAAATCATAAGAGGAAAATAGTCTCCAGGTTTTGAGAAAAAGTCATTCTCTATTCAAAAGGAGAGTATTTTCCCCAAGACGCGTATGCGGCAAGAAAGAGGAAACTCTTCAGAGACTGTAAAATAAAACGGAGGGAAAATGACCTGGCATTGTTAAAACACAGCTGCATTCACGCTCAGTCAGTGACGCTTTTTTCATGCTGAAAATGGGATCCTGAGGTTTGAAAAATATTAATTTCAAACAGACCTATCATTACCAGTAATTTTTTTCTGCTCCATCAATGCAAGTAAGTAGCCTGTGTGATGCAAGGTATTAATGAACATTTATTTTGTTCCAGCTCTTGGATTCCTTCTCAGCTTTCATTTTTCTCCTCTGTATTCATGACATATTTAAAACTATTTTTAATAATATCTACATCTTGTAAAAAACGAACTCAGGCAGAGCTTTATTACTGCTGTTTTGACCTTGCCTTAGAATTTGCAAATAAGGCAAATCTGCCAAATAATTTGCATTTACTCTGTACTGAGTTTCCGTTAAGAGACAAAAAAAAGGTGGTTGAATTATCTGCAAGGAATAAGTGAATCAGCTTTTGTCTGAACCATTATTATTTTTAAGTGAAATCATGCTTCAGAAAAAGTCCTCTGAAGGCAGTAGATACAGGTTTGGACTGACGCACCAAGAGATGTCCAGGATTGATCTTTCTCCTATTAATTTCACTTGAAGACAGAATCAGGCCTCAGAGGCTAATGAAAAGGGAGGGTTATTGGTGACTGAAGCCAAGATGAGTTAGCAGAAGTGAGCATGACATTTTCTTAATATCTGCTTGTACTATCACTGACTTAGGTGAAATTTATAAGGACCTCCTTTTCTTAGTTAATTTCACACACAAAAAAGGTACAGCATAAAAAGAAACAATATTTTGGAAGTCAGTTATACCTCTTGTTGATTCCTGCTGAAGAGCGTATTTCATGATAAGGAAAGCTTTTTGTCTTTCAGGAAACATGAAATTGCTGAATAATGTTAAAATAAATAGTGTTACGCAAATGATTTACAACGCGACCGATAATCATTACAGCATCTCTGATTATTAATGGGACATTGATGGGCCTCTGAAGAGTTTCTTGCTGAATCAGCTTTTGAAATAGATTGCTTTCCCTCCAGCCGCAGCCGCACCCCAGAAAAAGGGGAACCATGTCTTGGCTGAGGTAATTGATTTAGGACAGCTAGCAGCACAACATGAGATGCTTTATGAGTTACTACGTCTCTGTTCACGGAGTTTATTTTCCATTAACGCAAAACTATTTAGCCTTGATAAAGCTGCATACATATTTCTCATACTATTCATAGTTTCAATATTATTGATATTTCCCTAGTATTCATATTTTTCAGGAATATTTTCCCAAGACTATTAACTATTTTGGGGGGTTAGAGTTTTTTTCCCTTTAATATCCCTGGATCGACGGAATACTGAAAGACTAGCAAAGTGTATGAAACCAAGATGCAAGTAGATCCTCAAAGGAAACATTCAATATAAGTTCAAAGAGTCACTGTGTAATCAATCTTGAGAAAAGAATGCAGGGAAACAAGAACAAAAGGGAGCCTAATAACTTTTCAAGACAGCTGCTTTCATCAACTAAACAAGAGTTGTAATTCTGCCAATTAATAGTAAGGTCCATTAACTGTAAGTCATCAAAACTGTTTACTATGCAAAGCACTCATTTTTCTTTGCTGGCTCTGACAGTTTGGTAGGGCAGTGTGTTGGGATATCCTACAAAGGAGGGACTGGTGATCCATAGTGGGAGTGGATGTAGTCGCTTAATGGTTTTACAGCATTGTCAGTTGAACAAGCTCCCTTTATAAAAATAAACACACAAAAGACATGATTCCAAGTTCCTGGAGAGACTAAAAAATGATATACAGAAAGCTGTAGTTAGTAATAGACCATTGATTAGCAGCTCTACGATGCAGGGTGCAGCTAAGACTAATGGGATGAAGATAAGAAACAAGAACCACAGAGTGAATATCTAGTCCAAAAGAAAAAAGATCAGCTCACGAGGATAGTTGAGGTTCTGCAAACAGGACTGTGTGAAATGTTTCAGTGTGCTGTACCAAACACTTTTCCGTCAGCTAAGGATGAGCTAAATTTTATTTCTCCGGGATTCACTATAGACAGATGCTTTTTACAGACCGAGCGGTCCTTTCCTAAACTTCTGTGCCTTGTTGCATTATGGCCACCAGTCATAATGGAGTTGTAGTGTCAAGGGCAGGGAAAAAATCTCTTACTAGGTAAAAATAGGCTCTCCTGGATAAAAATAAATGGGTGAGGAATAGCAACGTGTTGCTCAGTTGTCAGAGGATTTACGCAGCTGAGTTCTGGGAAGTCCCTAGCTGCTTTCTCACTCCCCTGAGCCCATAAACAGACATGGATATCGAAAGGTTCATGACAACTACGTTTGATTGCTCCCAGCCTGATGTCCAATAGTTATTGGTAGCCTCGCTCCACCGGATTTGTCTGTCTGTCTTGTAGTATCATGGGGAAAGTTTACCAACACGGACTGCAATCATCCACTTTCAGCAAGAGGTTGTCACCTTCTCGTCCACAGAAGCACACAAAAGAGTCGGTGCATCAGTCAGTGTTATGCTCCACTATCATCTTTGACGTTGTGAAAGTCAGGGGCACAGTTAGACACAGCCAGAGCATGTTATCTGACCATCATGTGGCTTTGGCTTAGATTTGAACCTCTGTGATGTGCCTTAGATATGAAGATACTTGGAATGACACATGGATGTGCAAAACTTCAGAGCCAAACCCAACCTTGGTCAAGATCTTGGAATGTCCCAGCAGCATCCCACCTCTCTGGATGTTAGCTGCAGCCTAGGGTGTAGGGTAGGCTAAGGGAAGAATAATGAAGGAGATGGCTGTGATGAAAGGGTTAGTTACATTAAATGATTTTCCATCTTTTTAATTCAACTATAAAAATTGTAGTGGGTGCCAATAAAAAATATGCTCCTGGAATTGTTAGGAGGCATATTACATAGCAAACAAACATGGAAAGTACAGTCAAAAATGTATAAACATATAAAAAATGTGAAAGATTAAATAGCATCCCAGTCTTTCAACCATACAAGTATGCATAACTCATCAGAATAAAACTGTCATGAGAACACCTTAATTACTGACCTCAGTGTCTGCCTCACAGGAATCAACTTCTCTATATGCACAGCCATTTATGTGCCTGCTTTCAGATTGCAGTCTTTTCATGGCAGGGACCAAATGTGCAGGTAAGTTTGCACAACGAGGAGCACAAAATGCTTCTGAACTTTCCCTGGCCCAAGGTATGAAGCCTCTTAGGAGTCCTATAACAAGTGCACAATTATATGCACTGTTACGTGGCAGGAGAGCGACACAAAGCCAGTGAGTCTGGCTCCCTTCCTCCCAGTGCCTTGCTAAGGAGCACATTTTCCAGTTGGGATGCCCCTCTCCAACTCCCTGACCCCAGCTGTCAGATGCAGCTGGAACAAAAGTTAGGGTTACCCGGTGGACTTGGCATCTGGGGTCCCAGAATGGACGAAACTGAGATGTAAATGACTGAGGTATGGAGATGAGGGTAGGGAGCACCAGAAGAAAATCAAATGTTTGAATCTCATATAGTTTGGATGAGGTGAGACAGATTTTTATTGAGACCACTGCCGTGGTTTAACCTGGCAGGCAGCTAAACACCACACAGCCATTTGCTCACTCCCCCCACTCCGCCAGTGGTATGGGGGAGAGAATTGGGGGAAAATAAGTAAGATTCATGGGTTGAGATAAAGATAGTTTAATAGGACAGAACAGGAAGGGGAAATAATAATAATAATGATGACGATGATAAAAGACTATACAAAACAAGTGATGCACAATGCAATTGCTCACCACCTGCCAACCGATGCCCAGCCTGTCCCTGAGCAGCGATCGCTGCCCCCTAGCCATCTCCCCCCAGTTTATATACTGGGCATGACGGCATACGGTATGGAATAGCCCTGGGGCCAGTCTGGGTCAGCCGTCCTGGCTGTGCCCCCTCCCAGCTTCTGGTGCACCGGGCAGAGCATGGGAAGCTGAAAAGTCCTTGACCAGTGTAAGCACTACTCAGCAACAACTAAAACATCAGTGTGTTATCTACATTATTCTCATCCTAAATCCAAAACACAGCACTGTACGAGCTGCTAGGAAGAAAATTAACTCTATCCCAGCCAAAACCAGGACAACCACCCTTCAAAATACATATATAAATTAACTGCAAATAGAAAAGTTCACACTAAAATTAAATAGGGAGTCCAGTGATATGGACACAGAAAGCAGGGCCAAAATGACATCAAGAGATCTCTTTCATCCACCTCCCTGTGCCGAGGCTGCAGAAGTGAGAGAGATATGATTAGGGACTGACATATGTTTGATTGTTTTAAGGTATTTAGTCTAAACAGGAGAATTCCACAGTTTCCTCCTGCCTTCTTGCCTAGTGTTTATTGTCAGAAAGTTTTTACTAATGTCTAATGTAACTCTTCCATGATGTAATTTTAGCACATTTTTTTCTTGTGCTATCCACAGCGGATGTGGAGAACAGATGAAAACCTGTGATTATTTGAAGGCTTCTCACGTCTCTCCAGTCATTCATTCAATAAATTAAACCACTAGCTCGTTCGGTCTTGCCTCATAGGACATGTTTTCTAATTCCCTGGTCATTTTCCTTTCTTTCTTTTGGATTGCATCCACATTTGCTGAAGTTCACTGCACAGAACTAGACAGGCAGCACTCAATAGCAATGCCGCATGTTTGCTTTTACTGTAATAGTATGCCATTGTTGATACATATTCCACTTGTGAGTCACTGTAACCTCAACATCTTTTTTCAGCAAAACTTCTGCCTAGTCAGCTGTTTCCCATCTTGTCTTAATGCAGTTGATTTTTCCAGATTAAGTGCAGACCTTGCATTCTCCTTTTTGAAGTTCATCCTGGTTTTTTGGACCAGCTGTCCCATTTGCCAGGATCATTTCGATTGCTTCTCCACCAGGTTTGTGACATCTGCAAATGTGCTAAACATATGTTTTACTTCATCATCCAGGTTACTGAAGGAAATACAAAACGTTACCAAACTCGGGACACATTCCTGGAGAATCTCAGCCAACAATCTTCAATTGTAACAGTGAACCTTTGATAACTAATTTCTGATTACTGCTTTCCAAACAATCTTCTCCAGCTTCTTAAAAGGCATGTCACATAGCAATGTAAAAAACCTCTATCTATACCAACATTTTCAAGGGAGCTGAAGATAAACATTTCTTTAAAATTCATGTTTATATTAAAGTTCATTACTTATCTCTTGTATCTAGTATAGAATGCTTGGTGTTTGCACAAGAGACACAAAATGATGTTTCAGAATTGTCAGTGAAAGCCGGGCATTTTGGACACCAGGCAGGCGAAAGTTGGATTTTCACTCATATAAGGTCCTCAGATTTTGAGCATCGGTAAGCAATTTGTATTTGGGTGTTTGCTCACATGAATGAAGGTCAACGTTGCTTTTACACAGATTGGAAGGCCTCCCTCCATCTCTAAAGCTCCAAATTATCACTTCCCTGTGCTTTCCCAGTATCCCTCAGTAACGTATCTGGCAGTATTGCATTCACTGAAAATATTAGCCTAAAGTTGAGCAATGAGTTAGATGATATTACAAAATTTTGCCTAGACTTTATCAGGAGTATGATATTATCACTGTAAAGACTGGCCAGTGACACCTGGTTTTAGAGAGAGGGACTTCGGCTGTCTTCAGGGGGCTTCAATACCCACACTACCCCCTCAAACAGCTGTATTGCTCTAAATATATTTTTCCACCATAAGCCCTGCAAAGGTTTCCTTCTTTGGCAGGTCCAGCCGCTATAGACTGAGCTCCTCTTTTGAGCAGCCCTCTGGTAAAAGAAGATGCCTTAAATAAGGCAGAGCTGAATGAAGACCAAGATGAAAAGCAAAGTTATTTCCTGCTTCAGAAGTAATAGTGATTGTGGTTTAATCAAAAAAGCCACTAGATATTAATTTTAAAAAATAATCAGAGCGAAAGTTAGATCTTCATCAGAGTATTAGGACAGTTGAAATGCTGTCAGTTTGAAAGACCAGCTCTCTAAAAATAAATAGAGATGAGAGAGAGATTTGAAAACCAACCAACTTTTCTACAAGGCAAAGCTTTATGCATAATTAATATGTCACTGGGGGATTTTTCAGCAAGTAAATATAAAGCTAAACTATTTAATTACCAAGATAATTTCAGCAACTTATTACTGCTTCTTCTGGTAGGACGGACTTCCCCAGTAGTCTGGAATGTTACTGAAATTAGCTGAAGCTGAGATCCAGCTGATAGTTTAAAATGTAGAGCTTGAAGACAGGAAAAAAAAGGCTTATTTTCACAAATAGACAGGCTTTTAATCTTGAAAACTACAATCTTTCTTTGTAATGAATTTGGAAGTGCTATATTTATTGGATTTCTTTTGTGAAGCATATTCTTGAATTGTCCTTAACAACATAGCTTCAGCGTGTGAATTCTCTAGCTTTTATTCTGCTTTTTGGCTGAAGCTAATACAATGTAGCTATGTTTTACCTTCAAAAGCGAGGGAAATCATGCTCTTCCTCAAAACACAATGCACATTTCATTATGCAAAGTTGAAGAGCAAGCGCCGCGTTAGATCTCCGTCTTGCACATTATATCCTAAGCCTCCTGTTGTCTCCAATTACACTTGTGTAAGTATGAAGCATGAGTCTCTTCAGCTATCAGTCATGAGTTCAGTCCTGCTGACTGCAAAGCTCCCTTGCCCTTGTGTTATCGTAGGACCTTTTGGCTGAGCTGCATGGGGGTTTGAAAGTTCCACCTGTACTTTCTGGGTCAGTACGCTCATTTCTTTGCAGGATGAAACCCTCTGTGAAAAGAACATGAAAAGTATCATTATCATTTTCTGTGGGTCTTAACTCTGCCCGAAAGCTGCATGGATGCCTACGGTCTGCAGGGAAGATGCCTACAGTCTCCATTCTCATATGCAATTCATATACAATTGCGCAAATGCACAAGCAAATCTTATCCATGTGCATGCGAACTGGAATAGGCGAGAGGCATTGCACTGCACTCTGAGTGCACGGTGTGTCAAAAGGAACAGGAGGGCAAACTCCCAACGGTAATTAAGCCTTCCTGGGAAATCGAGCGTATGTCATATAGCCGTCTCTTCTGTCTTCCTTCACTCCCTCCCTCCCTCAGCCCCCTTTGGCGTAGAAAGGAATCAAAAAATTGAATGAGGGGGAGATTTTAAGTAAATCTTAACAGCAGCTTTTCAGTTGTAGGAAAATCTGTTGTTTGGATAACAGCATTCTTAGCTGATACAGAAGAGAAAGAAAAGCAACCACAGCAAGACAGAACAAAAACCTGTCAGAATAAAGAAATCTTAGTGAACCCACAGAAAGGACGATTGGGAAGCTCTATGGGAGAAAGAGAGTGGCAGAGCCCTTATGCAATGCAGATGCTCAGGAAGGCAAGGCAGAAGGGAGAAACAGAGGCTATTTGCTCGTTTGGTTTTAGCTGGAACCGGAGATGGCTGTCTTTCCTACCATACATCAAACTGAGCTCCGGAACTCCGGAACAAAAACAGTTCAATACAGACTGTCTGCAGCTATGTCGTTTTGATTCTCCTTTTTCAACCAATGCCTCATGGGAAACCTTCCCCCCCCCCCCCCCAAAAAAAAAGTCAGTTTAGAAACAACTGTCATTACATAGCATATTTTCCTCATTATAAGGCACTTAAAGAACAAGGAAAAGCCATCTGCTGTAACTTGGCTGCCCTTTCCATTTTAGGTTAATCCACATTTCTGGCTTTTTCATCATCATTCCCAATTAAATCCTTCTCCAAAACAAATTCAGATGGGTTTACAATTCTTCAATTGCAGTCCTTTTGGCAGGGTATCTGACAAAATGGTCATATCTTATATGTAATATTTCTGCCTCAACTTTGTACACATAACTGATTTTCCGTTTTTAGATTGATCTCTGGGGAGAAGGACTGCAAACCCCCATGTGACTAATAGCCCCAGCTTTGTGCTGGATGCTGAAGTACAATCTCATGATAGCACACCTTGAATTTGAAATACTTCCTTGTACAGCGTTCTTGTGTGGAGCTTTCTGTTCACTTCCACTTTACATTTCTAGGAGGCTGCTAGGAGAAGCTGTTGCATTGTGCTTTGCACAGTCAGAGAATTGCACCGTGTCCTGTCTCTTGGGGAGACGTTTGATTTTTGTTCTGCCTAGTTCTATCTATTGCGCCTTAATCTAATACAGAAGTATCTGTTGGAGAGCAGAATGATGGGAAATGCTTGCCCTGGAGTTCTAACGCTGTCTCTCCTATTTCAGTCTTGTTAATGAACAACAAAACAAAACAAGCAGCCGACAAGTCTGAGCTTCTCTTAGCTGTCACAGCAGGCACATGGAATGGCTTCTCCCAGGCATACTGATCGCTTTTGCCACAGTTATCGTACTCTAATAAATGCTTCTTGGAGACGCTCCAGGCAATTGTAATTAATTCTCAGTGGGATGCTCATAGTGGTCACCCCGGATCAGTAAGGTCAGGACTTTGTCTGTGCCTTTACAACATCAGTAAAAATTAAATACCCACTTTCCCCAAAGGTCATCACAAGCCGAATGCACGAAACAATCAATCTCAATCAGTTTCCCGTTCCCTGCTGTTTCTCATTATTTCTGCAGTTATCCTAAAAATTAAAAGTAAACACGTAAACAAATTGAAGCAGAAGCTGTTTTCAGTGTTGATCTAATTCTCCGTCCTATGCAAGCAACTGATGAAGATATGAACAGGAGAAGTGAGAGAGCCCCCCCGGAACACGGGGAGAGCCGTTCACCTATGGGGACTCAGGCTTTAATTAATCTCCCTGCCTTCTTAGGGTGGCTAAAAGAGGAAAATCCAGGCTGGCAAGCATCTGTTGCGCCGCGCACGCAGCAGCGGTTCAAGGTAAAAGCCTCCGTAACCTGGAGGAAGAACCCTGCCCCTGCCGCGGCTCGGCCCGCCGCGGGCGCGCTGCCGGGGCCGCCGCCGCCGCTCAGCACCATGGACAGGGCCCGCCCGGCCCCGCCCCGGCTCCGCGGCCCCGCCGGCAGCCGCGCCGGCAGCGGGGAGGGCGGGAGGAGAGGGCGGGCGGCCGGGGGGAGGCAGGCAGGCAGGCAGGCAGGCAGGGAGGCAGGCAGGCAGGGAGGCAGGCAGGGAGGGCGGGGAGCCAGCACGGCGGCCCCCGGGAGGCTGCCTGCCCCGGCCCCGCCGGGCCCCGCCGGCCCGGCCGCCCGCCGCCCGCCCTGGGCGCGCAGGCCCGCCCGGCCGCCGGCCGGGAGCGGCAGCAGGCTTGGAGACGCGCGTCCTTATTTACCGCATGCGTTGTGTAGCCAGGCCGCCGCTTTATTTTCCGTAACTTGTTACGCCCTTTGAAAAGGGCAATGTGAAATTGGTTGTGAGTTTTCTTTCTGGTGTTTTCCTTTCTTTTTTTTTTTTTTTTTTTCTTTAATGCTGCGTATCTTGCAGCCTGGCAGTTTTGCAAAGGAGGAGGAGGGAGGAGACCTCAACACAAGTGAAGCACAAAAATAAGGAAGAGAAATAGAGCAGTGTGCACCCAGCCAAGAGAGGAAGCATCGGCCAAAGTCATGAGCAAAATAAAAATGGTTCCGGACCGTTCTAACCACTCAGTTACTCAAAACTATGTTCTTCCTGAGAGGGAGAACATCAGTCAATTTTTTCTCAGTGACACTGGTGTAAATCCAGGTGCCTCTTTCAATATCCCTGGTTTCTCTTTCCAGTGCCAGAGAGGTCAAATTTGACCCTGGTGATTTATAAAAAAAAATAATTTAAATTTTACAGCAAAATTTTCCCTGATTCTTCTAACATATTGTTCCTTTATCTGACAAATATTTCTTTCACTGGCCTGGTGGAAATCCTGAACACGATATTGCTTCTTTCAGAAGCCGTGTAATTTTGCTTGTAAATGTCAAGTCCTATTGTTCGGCATGGGAAGTGCCAGCCTTAGGGCCAAGGCAGCCAGGTTGAATTAAGCAAGTGCAAGAAAGAGTCTTCAAAGACTATGAGACACTGGGTGCTGTTACGCTGCTGATTTCCCTTGGGACACTCTCCATCTCTGCTCATAGGCTTCTCACAAACCTCTGAAAAGTCTTCATCTCAGCCTCACTCTCCTTACATCAATCTCTGCCTCCCTCCCTTCCACCCTGTCCTCACTTGTGTGCATCATCTCTCTCACGTTATTTTTCTGTTTAGTCATTGTGCACCCCCATTACACCAGCCAAGGAACAGAAAATGTTCAAGCCGCACTGCCTTTTCCTCACTGCCCCACTTCCCTCAAAAAAAAGGGAGCCAAACTAAGGTGGATACCGTCACATCCTACATGATGTTTTCAGGGGTCTCGCTCTTACATTTTACTTACCTTGACTGCAACTCATTGGGCAGTCCAACTCTGAACAGTACAATCTCAGCAGATCTTTGGCTGCTGCTGAAGTACAAATGAGAAGAAATTATCTGTCTTCAACTTGTACACAAGATAATTTCATTTTCTATCAAATAGTGGTCTTGTAAAAGATGCAGATGATGGACTCTGGCTGGTGTTTACTATATGAAGTGCAACAACTCCTATGATGCAGCCCTCCCTCTCTGCTCTATCTATTGATTCCCATCACATAATTAAATTGTGAACTCTGAAAGGGAAAGCCATCTTTCATTTCAAGTACTGATCAGCGTCTAGCCCACCAGGGCTCTAAGCCCTTATTAGATCTCTGATAATACTGCAATGCAAATAGTAAGGGAGCTGCATCTGCCTGCTTACTAGCCCCAAGACTCCACGTTTGCCTAATGCAGAGGATCTTAGATATCCAATAACACAATAGCCAGAGTGACAGATCATTACAGTGCTGTTGTGTCAGAAGTGTTGTTATGAGTGGAAAGGATTGAGCTGGTTATTAATCATCTCAAAGCATTTTACATGGGCACAAACGTAAATCACAGCACTCCATCCAGTTGGGTAATTGCATTCTGCCACAATAAATTCCTTCTAAAATTTCTACCAATAACAGTATTTCTCACTTCCAGGCCTAAACTTTGTGCTTTGTTACTTTACACCACTAAATAGCTGATGTATTTCTCTTCTGAGGTGATCAATTGCCTTCTATGGAAATTCAGATGTACGCAGAGCTGCACTATATTCTTTATGTAGCCAACAGAGAACTCTGTAAAGCCCTTTCTTCATATTAAATTATGTATAAATGCACAATTTTCTTCCTCTAAAGGAAACACACTAATGGCATTTAGCAACAGAGTTCTTTAGGCAGCCTTTTTGAATGCCAAAATAGTAAACGTTGACTCCTAAATCATATTTATCCCATGATGTCATCAAATCCAAAAGCAGCAGAGAGGAAATACTCTAATCTCCTCTTAATGCACCTTGCAAAATACCAACACAATTTGGACAGTTCTGATTATAAAATAGCAATGTCATTTGCAACTGGCTATTTATTATTTAGTATACAGGGCTGTATAGCTGTGCATTCCTTTATAATACATGAAGGGAGCTTTCAATTAGTAAAGCAGGGAAGATTTGGCCCTTTAGACAGGCACACTTGAGGACGTTCGAAAAGCCTTGCTGAACCGCGGTTTCTGAAGATCTGTGCCACTATTCATAGCTACCACTTAGGATTTGTTCCTCAGAGAGAGCAATTCCCCCTACCCACAGTAAAGTGTTTGTGTCCAAATGAAAGCGACATATTGGAGCATGCCGTGCTGGTGGCAGTGCAGGTCATTTCCTTTATTAAAAAAAACAATAAAAGTCACTTGCCGGTAGCCTTATGTAAGCTCCGATGCACTCTTTAAATCAGCTTCCAGAGAGAGGATAAATGGACAATCTTTTCAAAACAATGTCTTGAAATTACGTATAACACCTGATATCATCACTTTCACAGCCATCTTTGGAAGCTTCTCTGGTTTAGCAGCAAACTACAGAGATAAGCAAACACATACTAGGATCTGCATCGTTGCTTGGAAACAATCAGTTTGGGAATGGCATAATCCTATTAGTCTGAAGAAGACCAAAATTTTAATAGACTTCATGCAATTCAGATGCAAACTCTTCCTCTTGAATCAAATTTTATTACACATATATAACAGGTTTCCTCTTTTTTTTTTCTTCCTGCCTACTAAAGGGCATACATAAATGCCTCATGGCATCGCAGCAATGAATAATGATGTGCTAAACCTTTATTGATTTGCTTGGCGTTCTTATAGACTCCCCACTCCCAAAACATATGCATTGAATTATACACTCGTGTTTGCAGTATAAAAAATACATTACATTCAAAAGAGAAGATTGAAGAGTTTAAAGGACTGCTAATGGAATACAGAGGTCTGGATTATTCAAGCTGGGCTTGGCACAAGAGCACGTCTGGGAGCACAGGAGGGATGCTCACACCACAATTTTAGGCAACTCAGTATGTCTGATTAGACTCCTGCTATTGTGAATGGAGAAACAGCAGCACCTCCTGTAACTGAGCCAGAGCAGGAGTCTAACTTACTGTCCTGCTCTTTCTCCCTTGAGTACAGAAGGAGCCCAGCTACCTAAAAAAAATTACTGAAGTTGAGCAGAGCAGCCTCAGGCCTACTCTGATGTATTTTCAGCTGTCTCAGGAGCCAGGTCGGCACCCTGGGACCGCTGCAGCGCGGGGAAGGCCCCTGCTCATGCTGCGGTGCAGCCTGGAGGGTGCTGGAGCATGGCTCGCTTCCTCAGCTCCAAGATGTAGATAGTTCTAGCGGTGACTCATGAAGATAACTATCCAAATTCAAAGTGGTGCAGAACATCAAGAAATAAATAGAGGATGAAGCCTGTAGTCGTCCATCGCTAGAATTCCGTTTTCAGAAGTACTGAACTATGCACTGAAATCCATCTTTATTCAGAGGAGCTGTCATTTACACGCTGAATTCCCATCTGCTTCAGTGGAGCAGAAACTTGTGTAAAGTGTACCATACCCAAGTGCTTTCCCAGTGAGAATGCCTCCCGCCTCGTGGTCATGGCTGCTGTCTTCAACCCAGCCAAGAACGATAATCATCTAACCTTACTCTATCAGTGTGAAATTAGCTTATTGGCCATGGGCAGCTCCTTCTGAACAGATATCAGGATCAGAGCCCCTGCCACAACCCAGATTCATTTCATACCTGGTCAGCAGCAAGGCAAAGGATGGGAACAGCCTTACAAACAGACCTGCTTTTTCACCCCAAGACACTTCTCTTCGAGGCGGCGTTGACACACACAGGGCAGGAATAATGCTGAGGCACCTACTGATGTTGCCTGGTCTGAACGCCATTCTCTCAGGCTGTCAAGCAAGCCTGCACTTTCAACGGGTACAATATTCCTATTAAAAGCATGAATTGTAAAAGTACAAATGGGAGATGATTCTCAAAAGGCATTTTTATAGCCAGCAGAAAGCTTCATGCCAATTGCTTAAAAAGGCTTGGAAAGTTTTCCAAGAGAGCACAACACAGGCCCAGATCACTCCTACCGGTTTAGCTTCATAATTGCCTTCCTTTTCAATACTTATTTTTGTCTTCAGCTGAGTGCCTCCCTCCCCGCCGCCCAAGTCCCCTCTCACTGCCAGCATCCTTCAGAAAGGGCTGAATAGAGCTTCCCTTTCCACCCCACGGACATGGCCCGGCTGTGCCACGGGGCGCCGTGAGCAGAAGCACAAGGTGCACTTACCCAGCTGTGCCTGAAAATATTTCCAGCTTTCCCAGCATGAAGTATTAGGGAGAAAGTCCAGCCCTCGGGCACAGCGCAGCTGACCGCCAGCTCCTGAAACCTGGAGCAATCCCACAGCGTTTGGCAATTTCTGCTTTGCCAACACAACGCTCGTGAAGCTTAACTTATTCTGTCACCAAGAATTACACGACCAGCTGAGAAGAGGAAATATTTGTGTTTCAGCCAGCCCCTCTGAGTGTTGGGTTTTAATGAGACAGGTTTCTGCAAGTAACTTGAATAAAAGATCATACCCTGAACTCTAACACAAGTTCCTGGAGTTTCCCAGAAGCCATTTTTCACCTCTGTACCATCTGTTCTCAGCCACTGTTGAAGATCCCATGAATTTTTAAATGCTCTGTTTGGATCAGAATTTTTCTAACCTCCTTTGCTGCCGTTTCTGTACACATTGCAGAAGAGCTAGTCTGACCTGAGCTCTCTGAGACTGTCCTAGAGACCTTTACTTCTTTATTACTTATTCTGCTGGTGTCTAGACCTCCTGGGCACTTGTATTTTCACTTCAAGACCTCCAGTGGTGCTGTCCTCACTCCTACAGCCAAGCACTGAGCAATTTTTGAGCTAGCTGCTTCAGAAATGCAAATCAGTGGATGAGAAGATAATAACCTTTTCTCATTTCTGTTCCTTAACTACTTTTTCTGCTAGTAAAAAAATCTGCTTTTTTTCCTTGTCCTTTGTACACCTTCAGCGCTTGAATGATTAGTCTACTTCTTATTTCTTCCTCTTTGGATTTTTTTATATATTGCTAACACATTTTTATCTTAGAAAGATTTCCTGGGTTCTTCAGTGTCTAACCATGAGATTCTTTCTTATTATGTTATTGTTAGCTGGCTGTTATTATACATATCTGTGTGGGATACAGCTAACTGGTCCTGATGGTCAGCTTTTGCTGGGGAAAGAGGTCAACATAGTGTGAGTGATGATGTCAAAGTACCTCAACACCTATTTTTCTTTTTTTCTCTGGCTTTTCATAGTCAAAATCTGCAAGAGCCTTTCTACTCTGAAGTTGTACCCCCCTGCCCAGTCCTCATCCCATATATCTGCAAGGAGGGGGGGGGGTCTTTCAATTCCGCTTGGGATCTGAGCTCTTTTCTTTGCTTGCCCGTTAAGGGAGCCTGGGTTTGGGATGATCATGGATGCAGTTCACATGGAAATGTCTGCGGTCATCACAGCACACATTTTGGGACTCTGGGGCCACCACAGGGAGCAGAGGCTGACATCAGCAAGGAGACACGGGTGAGCCAGCATCATGGGGCCCAGCTGGGTGAAAAGGGGAACAGCCAAGGAAGTGAGCCTGGTATTACCAAGGGAAAAATTGCCTTTCCAGTAAGGCTGGAGGCAGCAGATCGTGGCAGAAAGCAAGCGTCCGCATGCTGAAGAGTTAACAGCTTGCCTGTTTGTCACAAAACGTGATGAAGCTGAGGATGAAGAACAAGACACAAGCGCTAAGCTTTTCTGAGAGGCTTAAACATTTCAAGTACCAGCACTCGTAGCCCTGTAAATACAGCACTGCCCCTGCTCCTAACAGGACATTATGTGCAGTGCTGAGTTTGCAAGGTCTCAGGACTGAGCTTCATCACACTTTTTTTGTCTGAACTTGTCTTAACCTACCTACAGCTTTGTTTTACGCCTGGTTAGCTGTATCTGCATTTTTTTCTAATGACCAGGCAGCTATGCTTGATTTGTTTTCCTTTTGCTTATTTTTGCATGCTATAACCATAATGTTTACATTGATGGTAGCAACGAATAGCTCTTCCATGCAGAACAAAACCTTCATGCCTAACACAAGGTGCTGCAGAAGAAGGCAAGCTGGGCATGACAGCAGGGGCCTTGAACGTCGGGACACAGGACACAGCGTACAGGCGTGGGATGATAAGAAAAAGGGCAGAGGCTGACATGGCAGAGCCCAGGGCTGTAAACAGCTCAACCAATAGTCAATTAAGGAAATGAAGACCTGGGAGCTGGACAAAGCATGTTTCAGGGGTAGCAAACAAAGCAAACAAGTATCTAACATAAGTAAAAGATACCATATATGTCAATTTGGTTGCAATGCAGAGTGGCAAATCAAGGTGTGAACCAAATTAGCAAACTTATAGAAATAGCCCCAATTGGCTCCTACAGGGAGGAGGAAGAAACCATCAACCTGGTGAGGAACTCAGGGCTGCTGATGCCTCCCCCCCCTCTCCTCCCAATCTGAAGCCATCGATCTGAGCACCCAGAAGGGCAGTGGAAGGGGCTGCAAAACACTGGAAAAAGGACAAGACACTAGGACTGGATATAACAATTTTAGCTGTATTGTTACTATTGAAAGTTTTTCTGTAGTAGTATGTTTTGCTTTTTTTTCTTTCTTTTCTATTAATAAGAATTCTTTGATTAGATCATTTAGATTTCAATTATACTAACAGCAGATTCTTAGCTCCACGTATGAAGTGTGTTTCCTTTTTGTCCATAACAAGATTTTAGGCTTAACACGTTCAATAAATCCGCAATGCGCTGGGGACTGAGGCAATTTCTGATTTCTCTCTCTGTTAACAGCTATGCACGCCAGACACCTGAAGGCAGTAACATTCTCACCGTTCTCCCAGAGCAATATGAGTAAGAGTGGGAAAGAGACACTCAGCAGTCGCAGAGCATCCATTACAGCCACTCAGCCGGAGTAGCAGCTTCACTGAGGCCCTGTATAACCTCCCTAGTATAAAGGATTTCTAATTCCTGTAAGAAACATTACTCTTTCACATGGCTCTGCAGTGCATGCAGATAATTCCCACCGACTCCTAGCAGCTCTGTGCTATGTGGTTTAATGTGCTTCCCCTGCTTTTCTGAGTGTAACAGAATGAGGTCCCAAAAAAGGTGAGATCATTCCCAGCATCTTTGTTTCCGCACTGTGGCGAAGGGGCTGTAGTCCTCTATTAAGACAGTCTTCAGCCAAGCATCACAGAGCAGAAGAAAGCCCCAGATGATATTGGACGTGTAGGATCCATTATACCAGTTTCTTGCCCACAGAGGCAGTGTCAGCTCTTAAGTATGCTAGTTTTACGGTCATTTTGCTGGAGGAGATCAATTTAAAGCAGGTGCAGCATCACCAAGAAATGAGGCCACTGACCTGGAGGTCCAAAGGGATTTGAGCATCTAGATGGAAGTACAGCCTTGCTGAAACTACCCCATGCTCCTCGGGATACTCCTCCCTCTATTACTGACTGCTTGGAGTTGCTTTTCCTCTGATTATTTCAGCATTTCCAATATTTGCTCGGAGATTTCCAGATCTCTGCTGACATGGATGAATTCAGGAGACAAAATGTCAGCTTCTCCTTCTATAGTCATCGAGATAATCCACTGAATTTCCAAAGCAGCTACGTGCAAGTCTCACTCAATATCAGGAGCTCCAGTGGGAATTCAGTGCTTCTGAAAGTCCAGCAAGGAAAAAAAAACAGGCTACAGACAAACTGGAGAGGATATTGCTGGATGAAATGGAAGAATAACTCTCTGAGAGATATGGTGCCCCCTGGAGAAGAGGATGCCTAATCTGGCTGCTGCATAGGTTTTTAGCTTGCTTTTGAAAAAAATATAATTACAAATACATTTTTTAGAAGTTTTCATTTGCCAGTTAGCACCTAAATCCTTTGCAGAAGAAGTGATTTAAAGAGGAATTTGAATGAGGAAAGGACAGTCGTTGAGGACAGGGGAGCAATCCCCTATGCACAGTGTATATGCCCTTATGATGTGCATGCATTTTCCTTGCGTTTCCCAACTTTCTCTCTGCCCTCTAATTTAAGTTGCATGTTCTGATAGTAAACATCTCACAGCTGCAGAAAGGAAGTTGCAGACAGCCTGTAATTTACTGCCAGACATCACTCGGAAGAAGTTTGCAATTTGTGATAATGGTATTGTTCCTTCAATGCTGTTCTTGTAGCTCATCCTTCATTACACACAATGCTTTACAAAGCCTTCTGTGTTTAGCAGCATTAGCCCCTCAAGCAAGAGATTACAGTAAGAATATTTAAAATTTTATTACTGCAGCTATTTTTTTAAGTCCCTGGTGGCGGTAAGTACAAGGTATGAGCGCGTAGTGCCAGGAAAAATCATTCTTGTTTGTATCAGGCAACGAATAAACCCCACATGTCTAATACATAATAAACCCTCAGTGCAATTAGCCCTTAGATTAGTAATTTTATAATTCAGCTGTTCAGCAATGACTCAAACCTGTTGTATGCCATCTTTCAAGTAATGATATAAATAGCTTTAGCAAGCAAAACAAAGACCTGCAATTTATTATTTGAAATTGCACTTTTCCTTTCCAGATTTCTGATCTTTTTCCTAATAAAACTGTCTGAAGATGATTTGAATTAAATGGATGGGCTTTACCCAAAGCAGTCTGAGGCTCAGCTAAGAGTGTGTAATCTGTGTCAGCCCTGAATGGACTGGGAAAGGGTACCTTTGCCCAACAACAGGCCATTTCTCTGCTAAAGAATTTGCACTTTACTGCTTTCCCAGGCACGATATGCATCATCTCTTACCTCTGAGGAGGGATGGGGGTGTGCACAGAGAATCACTGTGCAGAATCACCCGGGCAGGATTCAAAGCAGACGGATTTGCTGTTTCTTTAGGCTAAAGGCTGAGATCTGCTTCTAATTATGATACTGGTCAAATCCAAGGGTGTTGTTTGTTTGTTTGTTTTTTTAAATTTATTTTGATTTGTAATATTGGTTTTGTTGGGTTTTCCCATTAATGACTCCTTCCAGAAACATTATGGAGTGTTACCAAGGGCCTCCTGAGGAAGGGGGAGCGCCCAGCTCTGCTGCAGAGCTATATTATTCACAGACTGCATGCAATTGCTCAGGATCCGTGACACTGTACTTGGCTCCCAGATTATTCCTGTACTTCTGGATTGTATCAGTACACAATGTGTCCTCTGGAGTGTTATATTTAAATGGTTACGCTTTTCCTCTTCGGTGTTCCAATATGCTTGTTTCTTTTCCCCAACCAGGATACACCTTTCCCCTAGAGAAATAATATTCAGTGCCTCAAAATGTTCTTGTGCTATGGAAATACACTGCTTTCTTTTTGAAGAATCTCTGTTTTACCCTAAAATATGATTTTACCCTCTGGCTTTATAAACCCATTTTATACTATAGCCCAAATTCCACTGCCTTATATTCCATGTCTTTCTTCTCACCTTAGTATGATGAGAAAGAGGGAGCCATGCAGGCTAGATTGCTCATCTACTTCATGGAGAACTGACCCAAACTGGTAGCTAATGGGTTGTACTCTTAAACATGGCCTCTGTTAAGCAGATGATAAAAGTTTTTCTAACTCTGGTAATATATATCAAAAGGAACAGGGCTCCTGGGAGGCCACCATGGTAGACTCTGCTTCAGCTGGTAAAACAGAAACAGGAGTATGAGTGATCTACCTTTTTCATATCAATCATTAGCTATATTTAATTGAACACCAGGTCAATAAAGGCTTGTGATCTGATAATTTCTTTAAGTGGAATGAACTTAGACTAGGCAGTCAAGTTGATATGGCATTTGTGGATTTGGATTTGTTTTTCAAGAACAATTTTGGTAAGGTTTTGTAAAGCTAATGTGACCCTAATGATGTTAAATATAGAGGTGAAGTAATTAGAAGGTAGTTCATAGTTAATCAATATTATGGAATTCTCCAAATGCTTTCGTGGATAGATCATCATATATAGTTTTAAATAAGAATACAAATAAGACTGGTTGAGAAAAAGTTGTATTTTCAGAGCAATTCTTTGGCTGAATTTTTTTTCAAAATGCATTGCTGTCGTTCTGCCAAGATGAGAATTTCCACTGCACAAAAGAAAGAAACTGCTACAAGACTGTGCTTTGTGAGAGTGCTTAAAAAATCTACTAACAGAAAATGCTTGCTTTGCTTTCTGATTTCTTCTTAAAGAAACCTGTAGCCTCTGGCAGTATTTTTTGTGTGATTGGTCAGGAGTAAACCTAGCAGAAGCGTTACCCAGGCCCTATCTCATTGCACTGTAACAGAAGTAAGAAGTGTACTCTGTGTGATCCTAAAATAGAACTTTTACTTTGGGTTCTTCAGGGAACGGTGTCTGTAATTTTCAGGGATTTGTGGCACATGCAGCTGTGTAGGTATGAGGCATCGTTGGGCAGCGGGGTCTGTTTTGGCAGTCCTGATGTTCTAGCTATTACCCAGCTCTCCTCAGTTAGCAAAGAGCTCCGTAGCAGCGGGGAACCCCAGAAGACATCATGGAACCTGTATGAACAACACATTAAACACTGGTTGCAGAATAATTACCATCTTTACTTTCATCTTTGTGTGACTGGCCACATTCAGTCTCCTTCTAGTGACCAGCAGGCCATGACTTCCATCTCCCATGTGGACACAGATTGCAGCTCTAGGATGAGACACAAGGTCTCGGTGGAATACAGACTGACCTCCAGAATGGCACCGTGCGCATTTCTGAGACTGGGCTGCAGGTGGGAGAGTTTTCAGAAGACCTTGCATCACAGGCCTGCTGACTTGTGGGAGCATGGCTGAGAACGTGGCGTGACATGATTAGATGGGGGTGATACTTCAGGTTTGCTGTTAACAGCGGGAGACATTTCAGCTACTAGTCCCTGGAGGAGAAGAGAGGCTGGGAAAGATGTTGCTTCTGCTTGCTGAGGTCAGGTTTCACCAGAACTTGGCATGAAGAGATACCAGCCCTAAGAATAGCCTTGTCCAGATACTTTCTGAATCCTTAGGGACCTGATTGCATCTCAGGGTGAAGGTTTGCTCACATCTCTCCTCTCTTTGTTAAGCGTTTGTGATACCTGAAGATTAGCACCTCGCCCTCACATTGCCACGCTCGTCTGAGCCCACCTCAAGAGTAAACACAGACACTGCTGGTAAGACAAAGCACCATTTACCCACCAAGAGATAAGGTCGGGTTTCTGTAAGAAGATGGCAAACTAAATTGCCAGCAAAGCATAAATACAGTTTTAATCTCAGCCCTGCAAGACAATGTGTCTGTTTGCTTAGACTCTCTTACCTAGGACGTATCTCCTTCTCAGAAGAAAGGACTGAAGGCAGCATCCCACCATCAGGTCCAGAAGCAGAGACCTCTTCCCCAGCATGGAGCTGGTTTATAGACCTTAGGACTGGAGTCAGAGGTAAAAAGGTAAATGCTGAGGAGAGTATTTAGGAGTCAGACTGGAAATTAGAACCACCTTAAATATCTACAGACTGTCTTTCCTCTGGTCTCTGGACAAGATAACATAATACATTGCTGCTATATAATTTTCCTGTAACTGATCACAGAAAAAAATTGTGAAGCTCGTACGGTTTGCTGCATACTTGCAGCTCAGTTGCCCATTTAAATATTGCCTTATTTCCATCCTTCTCCCTCCAGCAAATGTCACAATCAGTACAGCAGAGCTTCTGAAGGTCTTGTTTTCCTCTGATAGCATGAAGCAGCCCAAATAATTCAATGGACTGTGGCTAGAAAGCTTCACTAGGGAGGAGAATTAACTCAGTTGGATAAACATGGGTCGGCTTTGGCTAGCACCTCAGGGTGAAATCTCTAGGTCACTTTGGCTGAAAATGACAGTATTAAATGGGTCAGACATCCAGGCCTTGGCTCTCCCTGTTTTCCAAGCTCTAAAGTCAGTCTTCACAGGCGAAGCAAGCAGGGAATGTTTTCCTGCTGGCCCAGTGGCGTTAACGGGCTCTGGGAGGGCACAGGGGAGTGCTGGAGCCTGCAGAAGAGAAGGATGGAGACAACCATCCTTGGGGAGGGTGGGACAGTGGAGAGGAGGCAGAAAGGGAGCAGAGCATTGCTGCAGCGACGGTGAGTTCCTGCAACAGCATCCGACTGCACCCCGCTTCTCTGCACAGTTGATAGAGAGGAATAATCGTGTTTTGAAAAGGCTGGTTTTAAAAGACACAATAAATTTCCTGACTGCCACCTCTCTGGTAAATGTGTATAAATTCCCTTGGATAACAGGCCGCTCCGAGAATTACAGGCTCTGAGTGCCTGGGTAAGTTTTATGGCTTTGGTTTCCATAGGCTGGCTAATGGCTGTGAAATTCCCTCCCAGCTCTTAGGTTGAACACTGCATCTGCAATTTAAAAGCACTCACATGTTTACCCCATGTTAGATAAAGAAAGAGGCTAAATGGGCTATATGGTATGTTATACTCCTTGATGCAGCTAGAGGGATACCAGAAAGCCCAGTCCATCAGCAAGGCTGTAACCTTAAATGAATAAATACACAGAATAGCTTCTCCAGCAAAAACCAGCTTTGAGCACCAGGAAGAATGAAGCCCTAATTCTGCAAAGATATTATCAGCAGCCACTGCAGCACCTATTGTTTCTATTCATAAGGTCCCTCCTATATCTTTGCCTCTTTTACTGCATCAGTTTCAGGCTACTGAGAAATTCCTCAGTTCCCAAATCATGCTCAAGCTTCTGTAACCCCTGGATGCACTTGAAAGCAGCTGATTCTGATTTGTTTTTTGCTTTATTATCTCAAGTTTCCTCCCTTGACCTCTTGAAGAGATACCATTCAAACAGTCTGAAAAGAAACTCTGACTTGCTAGTTACATAAACTTTCAAACAAAAGGCATGAATAATTAGATCACCCAATTTTGTGCAGTAGCAGAAGCCTTATTAGCAGACAGCAACCCTAGAAAGACAGCTTTTTCTTAACCAAAGCAAAACTACTGTGCTCCGAGTCTATAATGCTGAGAAAACTTGGACAGTACTTAACTATTGCAGTCTTATAAATGACATAATGCAGTTAATTAATGGACTCCAGAGAGTTGTCTTGGTTTGCCTTTGTCTACATTTAAATAAAAACTTTTCTATCACTGACCTGAACTTTCTTTTAGGGAGCAATTCTGCATTGCATTTTCTATGGAGACAAACACCCTGCACATACGTAGAGTAAAATAGCTGTACGGCAAAACAGCATCATTTAGGGTCATAGGGAGTTTGCTCGGCACAGAAGAACAACTTGGTGTTAGACAACTGCTGTTACAGCTAAACAAGCGAGCACGACCTGCAGGCAGATTATGGCTCCTCCAGACGTGGTCGTCGTTCAGTTACTGCAAAAGCCTGTGATCTGCTCCTCAACATGATGCCACCCAACTTACTGGGCTACGTGGCTATCACAGGTAGTGAACAGCATCTCTTGATGTTTCTCTGGGGACATAAAGCAATTTGTATCTTTATGACTCTCTCCAAAGGGACAACATCAAGAGAAGCTGACACTCTCCACAGGAGATATGGACCTAGTTAGTGTCCAGATCACAGCCACAGTTAGAGGCTGTGAAAGGCTCAAACAGCTTCATTTATAAGAATATCCTCTCCCATGGGAAATGAGGAGAATGGAGGCAAGGAAAACCATCCTGGAGAGCTCAGCTCATCTGGAAGGACTCCAGTGGCCTTGCACAGACACAGCGTGGTGTCTTCAGAGGGTTTGAAGAGTGTGTTTGCTTCTGGTCTTTCATCCCTGCAGACACATAGCCAGACTTCTTCAGTGTATTCTATGTGAAAGCTGTGGGTGCACACAAGGATGAGCCGAAAGCGCAGCTGGGCCACAGAGTGTGTTAGTGTGGGCAGGATTGTCTAGGAGTGGGACATCTGGGTGTTCCCCTGCAAGGATCCGCCTGTGAGCAAGGTGCCTGCTCTGCGTTTATAGTCAAGGCAGTCTCTGGCTCTTGAGGACAATTTTACTCCTCTTAAAGTAGACATTTAGCTTAGCTAAGTTGGATGCTTGGCAGATGCAAAGTATGTGTCTACACTGTTGTTTTGGTTTGGATCACAAGTGAGTTTTTGAAGTGATTCTCCTGCTCAGCCCCATGGAGCTTTCCATGGATACTGAGAACAGCCTGAATACTCCTCCTAGCATCCTCCTCCATATTTTAGAGGGAGCTTCAGGCAATCAAACAATTGTCAATTTTCAAAGCTTGACAAAGCAGCGGTTTCACTTCCAGAAGAAGGTATACTTCGCTCTTCCTGAGCAACAGCCCTGATGGATGAAGTCTGACCATGACAATAAAGGATAACCTGGACCAGGGTGGCTGTGGCAGATGAGGTGAGGATGGATTTAAGCCCCTGTGCACCCCGTGGCTCTTGAGCAAGTGCAGGGTTGAATGTTTCTTCACAAAGATGAGATGAAAGACAGGCTCACCAGAGCCCCAGCCCAGCTAATAGACTACTGAGCAGCTCCCATCATTCCTTAACTGGGCCAAGGGTACAGCTGGGAAGGAGAATTCGATCTGAACACTACGGCTTGGTGAGAAAGTATTGACTTCTCATTCCCTTTTATTTGTGGGTAGAAATTTGTCAGACACACACCACTATTTTTTGGTGGAAAAGAGAGTTTCAATGGATATTCCCCTGGAAATAAAAAAGAAAATATTCTCATGAAAAGAAAATTAATTTATTTGGGCTTAAAACATCAGCGGAAATTAGTCTACAGCTGATAAGAAGGTCAATGTCAAAAGGCAATGGATGTTGAATTTTAGATTTGTTCGTCTGTGTGGGTGTTGGGGAGGGCCTCCTTCTCCCTCTTTGCCAGAGGGAGATAGTGCTGGGGCTCTACATGAGTGCTGTGTCTGCCTGCACCAAAGGGTCAGTCACCCTCATATTTCCTCCATCAAAATGATTCAGCTTTCTGCAAAAAGACAAAGCACTGCCTGACTCTTCAGAAATATAAGAAGAAAGCAGAAGATGATGTTGCATGCCATCTGATATAAGCTCTTATTCTGTGGCATCATAATGAATGTGTTTTGCTGAATTTTAAAAAAATGTGGTTTTTCTCATCTGGCCATGGAAATGGAATACAAATGTGAAGTCAGTATGAGCTAAAGATTTGTAACCTGATCCAGCCAGGTCATGGAGTGCCAAGATTTCTCTAGTCACCTAAATCAAGGAATTGTGTGAGCCATGGGACTAATAAATCCTGATCTCCTGTGTCCTTCTTCTGCATAAGTCTCTACTGTCTAATAAGGGGACAGTTGTTTGTTAGTTTTTCCTTCCAGAAAGGAAGGAAATTCACTCAAACCACTTGAGACCACTTCATCCTTGGTTCCTGAGATAACCCGGGAGGGGCAGGACTTAAGACCTGCTCCAGGAGCTCCCTGGCAGAGCCAAAGGAAGCCACTGGCTGTAGTAGTACTGGATTACCTCCAAGGAAGTCTGGAAATGCTGTTTGTGATGTGGGACTTTTTCCTTCCGTCACTTTGTCTTGCCTAGAGGAACGACCAGCTCTTTGGAAAAGCATTTGTGCTTTTGCAAAATGTCTAACACAAAGGAGTTCTGCCCTAGGCAGGTGCTTACTAGAGGAACAGCACGATCCTACTTTTTGAGAAACTTTCCGGTAGGCTGCTCACTCAGCCACTTTCTCTAGCGAGATACTAGAAATGGAGCTGCCTTGGTGATGCTGGCTTTTAGCTCTAGAGAACAAGTGCTCACGGCTCTGACTTCCTGGCCATAAAGGGAAGGCAAGTCCAGGCCTTTCCTTTGCTTATTTGTTCCCAGCATGATGAAACAGAAATTTCTCGTGACCTAGTGAGACTCCCGCAGGAAGGTGGCAACCATTTGGAGAGCAATTTGAAAAACCGAACAGAGTAACAGCACGTTCTGCAAAGGACATGGGAGCGTCCTGGTAAGCTGCTT
Source organism: Nipponia nippon (assembly GCF_047370975.1). Taxonomy (NCBI): domain Eukaryota; kingdom Metazoa; phylum Chordata; class Aves; order Pelecaniformes; family Threskiornithidae; genus Nipponia; species Nipponia nippon. Next base: position 109,356,223 of record NW_028262336.1, read on the forward strand.
CTCTTTGAGAGCCTTTGAAGGATCTTGTCTAGAGTCCCTCTTTTTTTGGCAAAATATAGTTACGGTTCCTGTTCCCTTGTCCTGCCTTGAGAAAGAGCCAGGGGAAAACGCCAGTCACTCTCCTGTGCTCCAGGCATCCCATCAGATGTCCTGCCTGGAGAGTGGTTGTTCCTAGACCCTTTCTGCAGCTGCTCAGTTCCTGCTCTCGCAGAAGCAAGGGAGATGGAGCAGCACTGGAGAGCTGGTGCAAAAGTCTCCCTTGACTGACGAGTCAATGAGTACTGAACTACTTACCTTTCCTGAGGGGTCACCACTTGTGACAAACAAAGAGCTTGGGAGAGTACTTGTAGCTGATGGCTCTCTCAGGAGACATGAGACTTGTCTCACTCTTACCTCAGGGAAAGAGAAAGCTGAGGCCACGCTGTCACTGCTGGTTATTTCCATCTGTCCTGCTGCCCCGGTCAGCCTCGTTTGCTGTTTTCCTTCATTGTTCCTTTTTAAGGTGTAACAGATGAGTTGTGAAGTGCTGTGGGTGATGTCCTGGTGTCTCTGGCCTGCTGCCGCTTCCATTACATCACGTAGGAGCTGCAGGGTTGTGTGAAGCCCCTGGAAGAAATCTGTTTGGCTTCATCACCCCAAGCAAACTTGCTACCAGCTACGGTGCAGCGATCTCTGCTTTGTGCTTCGATGTGACACCCTCTGAGAGCTGGCAGAAGCTCCCTCTCCCACCAGTGCTTGGTGTTGAACTGGAGGGCTGCAACATTATTGCTGCCTCATCTCTCACTGCCCAGGACGTGCTGCATGCTGTGGCTTACTGACACAAGTTTCCTTGGGACAGGAATGTGGGGGAGACCAAATCTACTGGAGACCTGCTCCACCCTCTCCTCCCAGTCCCACCCTCGAGTGCTTCCCTGCTCCCATCTGTCTTGCTGGAGGCCAGCCTGCAGGCTTCACCCCAGCAGGAGACTTTCTTGTTTGGTACCCAGTACCTGCCAGATGACTTTTTCTCTAGCATCTCTTGATTTAGTGGTGGACTTGGCAGTGCTAGGTTAACGGTTTGACTTGATGATCTTAAAGGTCTTTTCCAACCTAAACAATTCTATGATTCTATGATTCTCCCACCACCCGAATGCCTGGCAGCCCCAAACCCTTGCCCAGGAGAGATGCTGAGGTGTTTCTGCTATAGCCTCTCGTAGCAGGCTGCTCTCCTGCCCTCTGCCCTGTCCCTCATGGCTTGGGAGGCCATGCAGACCACGCTGAGTCAAGCAGGCAACAGCAAGTTTGAGCAAACTTTTCTGTGGCTGTAAACATTTGCTGCAAGTGCCAGGGCACAGAGGGAGGAGAGGTGGCTGCCCTGTGTTGGACACTTCAGTCTGTTCTCAGGCTGTCACAGAAACTTCTGAACTTCGCCAAGTTCAGGCCCTTTCCAGCTTCAAACATGTTGGCAAAAACAATGTCTGCAGCTCGGGAGATTGATGTGGACTGGAAGGAAAAGGCAGTTGATGCAATTCTGCCCCTTAAACTCCTGCCACGAGGCTTGGAGAGAGAAAAAAAAATAGGTGTGATGGGAGGAGGAGGAGGTGGGAAGTAGCTCAGCACTTTAATGAAGACTTTTCAAAATGTCTCACACCTTGTCCCTGAATTCAAATCTCTTCCAGAAATGAACACCGAGGAGCATGGTGCTGTTGTTCAAGACAGACGGGGATGATAATGCAAGATACACGCACTGGTACATATTTTTTGGTTGTTCTTTTTTTCCCCTTCTTTTGTTGAAGTTCAAGAAACTTGGTTCAAAAAGCTTGAGTATGCACTTCAGACCTTGGGAAAAATGTTCCTTCCCTTGGAGGAGGAAGGCTGGTTTTGTGACAAAATTAAGTTGGTTGTTTTTTTTTTTTTTTTTCTGTGAGGCTATTAGATACTGGCTTTACTGTATAAAATGGTTTAGCTGGAAGTGATTGCAGCCCTTTTAGTGTTGCAACACACTGGAATACCTGAAATTCTCTTTTGGGCATAGCGGCATTTCCTAGACAAACTGACAACCTCCTGGGATAAACCCACGGAAAGGACATCACGCTCCTGAGATGAGGAATCCTGTGATGTCCCCGTCTTTTTTTCTCTGCCAGACCTCTGCACCCACTGCGGCCCACCTTTTCTACTGGCACCCACTGCTCAGGACAGGGCTACGGGTCCCCCAGAAAATCCATAGGGAATCATCTCCCTCTTATGGTGCGATCCCGTACTACACTTGGGTGCTCCTCTCCGAGCTCCCCAGCATTTGCTGCTCCAAGGGGTGCTTGGAAATGCCAAGCAAAGAGGCGGCAGCTCGCCTGCCTGAGGGAGTAGGCAGGGGGGCAGGCAGAAAACATGCCAACAACACCTTGGCAAGAATTAAGGGGTCTAAAATGGGGATGGGCTGGAAATTAGAAGAGGGTGTAGCCACTAGCGGAGGAAAATGAGAGCTGGAAGGTGATGACAACGTTGTTCAGTTTATGAGTGAAATCGGAGGAGGCAATCGCCCGCGGCTGCTGAGGACTGGAACCAGTGAGGCAGAGCTCCCAGCCGGTCCTTTTCACATCAAATCCAAAAATAGTCCTTTTCCCTGAAGCCGTGCTGGCCGTGGCTGTGCTGGGGCACGCGGTCCCTCCTCGGAGAGAAGGATGCCGGGGGTGTGAGCAGCACTGGTCTGTTTGCCCGTCGAACAGATGAGCACTAACCCGGCAGGACTCAACGCTAGGGCCGGAGGCACTGCCTTCAACACTTTTTCTAAACTCTTACAAATTCCATACGTCTATTCTCAGCAGAGTCACTCTGTCCAGTAGAGCTTGCTCTTATGGCAAGGGGGGCTGCAGCTGGGGAGCAGGGAGGGCAAGAGCTGGGCAGGCTGCCCTGCCTGCAGTCCCAGCTTGCAGCCCAGCTCTACCACCTCGTGATCGCCATGGTAGACCTTGTAGACCTCCATCTGATGTCTGCTCAGGGAAGAAGTTCTCAACCAAACCTACCAAAACAATCCTTAGAGCTTCAGGAAACATACAGAAGGCTGGGTCAGCACTGGCCCACTGGGGCATGCCTGTGTCACCCCATGGAGACCCAACCGCCTGGCTGGGAAGCCCTGCAGGTCCCAGCTGGCCAGGGAAGCAGCTCTTCTCCTGCAGCACCCAGCTGGGAGGGAAGCTGGTGTGTGTCTGGGGCCTGCCTAAGGCCCCTTGCCCGAAGGACAGGGCTGCCTATGTGCTCTGATGGTGCACACCCAGAGCCTGAGCATGGCATCCCAGACCAGCCCTGCACAGAGGCTGATCCTGGTTTTTATCATCACTCTGATAAATGGGAAACCTTCATGGAGCAATTTCTGCTATGTCTATACATCAGCCTTAAAAGAGGAATGCAGGAGCTTCCCTGTGCTTCAGGTGACTGTGTTGTTCGCAGAGCTCAGGGCAGCTGGGCAGGCCTCACGTCGTGATAAATATTCAGAGAGAAAAGCCAACCTAGATTAACAAGAATTTGCAGTGAGACTGGGCACTTAATTTAAACGACCAAGCTATCCCATTTTGCTCTTCACACTTCGTGATTTTTATAAACCTCACAAGCGCTTGATTGATCGCTTTTAAGCTAGCCTATTTGTGTCCAGTTAACACCAGCAGCATCCAAAAAGGTGGTGCGAGAGCAGTGCTCAGCAGCAGTCCGGGGCAATCCCAGGTGCCGGGGCCTCACACGCACTGGGGCGCATCCCCTTTGCAGCTCATGGCAGAGATACTGCCCCTCCACAGAGCTCCTCTCCGCTTCCCACCTCCCAGACTCCTCCTGCAACTCAGCTAATGTGACAGCTAATTAAATACACTAATGGCCAGGTGCTTGTCCTTTGAGATGGGACCCAGGAGTTATCCAGGGGTTGCTTCTGCTTCCGAGCAGTGCCACTGACTGGTGCCAGACTTCACGGGCTGCTCCCATGCCCAGTCCTTGTCAGTGAATTTTGCCCCCCCGGATTAAATCATCTTGATGTGACTCATGATCAGCAGCAGTGAAGGGGAAATGCCAAATGCACTTGAAGCCAGGTTTATATTTTGGCCATGCTCATCCCTTTGCAATCTCAACCTGAAGAGTGGCTGAGAGCTCCAATGCTGTTCATTTTGTTGGGTTACATCCTTACAGTGAGAAGGCTCCTGACCTTGCTCCACGAATCAGCAATCAAGCTAATGAATTTCAAAGGATATCGCAATATATGTGAGGTCTTCTATTTGCAAGTCTCCCTTTTTGCAAAAATGAAAGCTGCAGTTCTCATGTAATGCCATGAATTTACAGGCTAGGAAAAGCAGCCTAGCTCCCGACTGCCCACTGACACAGGGAAGTGGTCAGGAACAACTCGCTTCCAAACTGCTGAGGTACCTTCCCTCCAGTGCTGCCAGGAGAAACTGCACATGGTTAGCCCTACTGCACCAGCCGTGCTGCTCTCTAGGTGAAATCCCTGGACCCAGAGACCCGTTAATCACCACAAAACCAAGACAGAAAGCAGGAGAAAGATGTCTGTAAATCCTAGATCCTCACTTGCAAGGAATTCTCCAAGCTCCCAGTCCTGCTCAGTAGAACACCAGCATTCACCGCAACTTGTGTCCACAGAAGAAAGGCCCCTTGCCACCTACAGTTCCCCACCTGGCCTTTGGGTGGAGTTTAAACAGGACCTCTCACTTAGCCTCTTGCCTATTTGGTTTAACAGGGTACAGCTCTAATCACATTTAAATTATAGGGAAGATGTGAAAAAAAAAAAGAATCTGAGAATTTATTTGCTATTCTGGAGTAACAGTCTCTGACTAATGTTACCTACAGATGCAACGGTTGAAAATAAATAATAATAAAATAAAACAGAGATTATGGAATTCAATGGATAGTTGTGGTACAGCAAGCAGAGCTAGACATATCCTACTGAAGTCATAATTTAACATGGAAAGCACAGGGAAAAAAAGCTTAACAGAAGAGCAAGAAGGATACCTACTGCTAAGGAAGGTGGTGAGGGAGAGGGAGGAAAAACGCCTATAAAGAGATTTGTGAAAATTACCAAGCATTTTGTTCACACTCAATGTCCTGTCCACGCTCCCAGTGCACAGATGTCACGGGAGGTCCCTGTCCCACCTGGAAGGAGCATTTGGACCACTAAGATTTCTTTGTGTGACCGACTTCTCCAAAGTGGGCTTTTAGTGGGCTGCAGTGATGGGAGCTGCTCGCGGCACGCCGGGAGCTGCCGGTGGCAAGCTGCCTCTCCCAGCACCGGCTGCTTCGGGCCGTGGCAGCAGCCATGTGGCATTGCTTCTGGTCACTGACTGGGTGACATTTCGTTCGGTATAAATTACAAATGTTACAAGTGAATGAACAGTTTGAAATTCATAGAGTCATAAACTGGAAGGCCGGGGGGGCCATTACCGTCAGCTGCTCTGACCTCCTGTATAACACCGGCCGTAAAACCGCAGCCGGGAACTCCCGCATCCAGCCCGGCGATTTGTGCCCGAGCAGGAGTGAATCTGTGAGAAAGACAGTCTGTCTTAATTAAAATCCCAATGTGACAGAGAGCTCATATATCCTGGCTGAGATCTCCTAAAGGCTAATTACTCTTGCAGAATTCATACCTTATTCTCTCTTTGGGTTTGCTCTTCTCCACAGGGTTCCTTACCTGCATTACTCACAAGGCTCCCCTGCAAAAACCAAACTGGATCTCTTGTTGTACCCACTGGTGTTTGACTGCCTTAGGGACCACTGCTGTTTGGGGACTAGACTCACAAATCACCCTGAGCTAACAAGTAGGGGCATGGGATCACCTGCAGGTTTTGGAAATGCCAAAATAGTCAGGACATTCATCAAATATATTTTATACAAATGATTCACTGAGTCCTCATCTAAAAGGGGTCAGTGGATGCTTGTGCCCCCAGTAAGGGCATACAGGGAAAAGCGAGAAGGAGAGGGTGAGATGGGTGAGAGGATTGACCCAGGGCTGATTAAGAAGAAAACTGGCGGCAGCGTGCCAAGCCTCACCAGGAACTGCAGACTAAAAAAGGCCAAAAAAAAGAAAACACACACATTTTAGGAAGCACGAGTGTTGCGGGAAAGATGAAGAAAAGGGGTATAAAATGGAGGTTGCCAGGTGGAGGGATGCCTGTGCTGGGTGCGGGGACGGACTGAAAGCCAGAAAGATGCTTTCAGCTGCCGTGCTGGGAGCAGGCAGGCGCAGGAGGCAGCTGCCAGCCACCAAGGCACCGGAGAGCACAGGAGGGCAGGGGACCGGCTAGTTCCTCCACGTTCACACCAGCGCAAAACCTGACCTCCCATTCCCATGGCAACCCTAACTCGGCTGCATCACACCGAGGCAGATGAAGGCATAACTTTAACAGCAAAGCCAGTCATCTCAGAGCCTCGGCGCACGCGATGCAGCCGAGTTCGGGTTGCTGGGGGAACCATAACTTTTTAATCATGCTGCATTAAGGATTTTATTACTCTGCATATTTATAAGGCTTGGTTTATCCAGATCCATTGAGAGAGAGAGAGAGATTTGCCATTTTTACTGTGTCTTTCATATTACTCCAGCTTTTTCCCTCACTTTGTACTGCACCGGTGCTGGTGCAGGCGACCGGGGTACCACTGCTGAGGGAAAATGGGGTGCAAAATAGTCACAGCATGTGCAAGCAAAATAGAAAACAGAGGTGCTAAAGAGACAACTGCAAAGTATCTGAAGGAACGAGTTCATTGAGGCAGGAGATCAGTGCTTGATACAATATGTAATATTTCTGTGGATTTTGAGAGAAAAGGCAACGAGGACAAAGGTTAGGAGGGTGTTTTACGTAAATGGCAGCTACAAACATTTCAACAACCAAAAAGAATGACAACCAAAGGGAAAAAAATGCTCATTGAGCTACTTTCTGGAAAGACTGAGGAACAAATGCAACCCAGAAGAGAAGTTTTCTGCCCTCCAGGGCCTTTGCGCAGTATTCTCCCTCCTGGCCTGTACAGCCTTGCTCAAAAATCTATTTGGAAAGCTTTTGGAAAAACATTGACACTAGTCTTTGTTTGAATCAGCTGGAAAAAATGTACTTTCCAAAACATTTGGAAAGACACAAAAGTTACCTAAAGAAACCCTTGGAGGTTGTCCTGGGCTCAGGGCTCAGGCAGACTTGTTCCTTCGGATTTAGCGGCAGTGCTTTAACATGTCCCTTCAAATGGTACACTTTCACCCCACTGACTTCAGTATATTTGGGCTTCTTGCTGAGCTGCTTGGCCTACTGGACTGGCTGGAGTGGGAGGTGAGGGATGCCAGGGCCAGGCGTCTCCTCCTTCGGCCCTGGAGAGGACCAGGCGAGGTGCTGGGAGGCCGCGTGCAGCCCACGCAGGGTGAGTGATTTGGCTGCCCTTGCCGAACCCTACAAACAGAGGAGCTCATGGCCAAGGAAAGTCCCCTCTGAAAGTAGCAGGAAAACCAAAAACTGTCAGCTTCATGCCATGTGCTTTGGAAAAATCCTTTCCAGTGCTCCAGTCATCACGAGCTCCATCCCAGACAAGCTGAGCGTCTGGCTGTGCCTCAGCCCAGGCTTTTGACGCCAGCCCCATCTGTGGCGGTGATGCATCGGAATAGGAACAAGACCTATAGCTTCCTCAGTGCGACTTCCAGCACTGGCTGTTGGGTCTTTGAGAGGGCTGTGGGCGCCAGAAACACTGGGGCCTCTGCAGGGGCTCAGAAGAGCTGGTTTGTTTATTCCAGTGAAATAAATACCAGGGAGAGAAGGAAGGAACAGGCGCTGGTACCACGTGTGCCACGGTGGGTTGCACACGTTGGGGTGTTCCCACTGCTCACGTTTGTCCTCTCCTCCATCTGTTCTGCTTTCTGCCCCTGCCAACTCCTGCTACAGCTCCCCAGCCCCTTCCTGCTCCCTCCAGTGATGCCCACGCTCTTGGTGGTGCCATCAGAAGGAGCTGTGGCAGCAGCAGGTGGTACCCCAGCAGCTCTGGCACCTTTGCCTCTCCTGTCCCCTCCTCTAACGCAGCCAGCTCGGCGTCTCTTCTCACTCACTTCGCTCCAGCACTGATTTTTCAGTTTTTGAAGATTTTTGCGCTTTGACTGTCAGGGCAATGAATGGGCAAATGCATCTCACATCAAAAGGCTCCAGCTGTGCTGGGCAAGCTGCTGCGCTGCGGGACCGGGCGTGATGAACGCAGCAGGTTTCTCTGCACATGGATTTGCCAGGCTGCAGCCACAGGGTGACCTTCACCTGGTGGGTCAGGGACAGCTTCCCCCAACCGTGTGAGACTGCATGTCGTAGAGGAGCGGTCACCCTTGGTCAGACCAAATGTCCATCCGACCCCACGGCTTGTCCCTACCGGCAGCAGATGCCAAGGGACAAGGGTGAGGACAGGGTAAACCCATTGCAGCACCTCCCCAATCTCTCCTTCCCACCTCTGGGGACCCAAGGGACCTCCTGGGCCAGAGTTAATGTCTCTGTAGGCAATAGCCTTTAAATGATCTTCCTCTCATGTTTTTTTCCTGCTGCCAGCACTGACAGCCTCCCATGCAGAGCTCCATTGTGTAACAACATGCTGTGTGAAAGCAACTCTCCGTTTTGAAGCTGCTGCCTCCTGCTTTTGCTCCATGCCTCCAAGGTGGTGCCTTGGTGGTGAATGGTCATGAGGTGGTGAGCGGTCATGGCCTATTTGCCACCCCCAGGCCTCCTCTATCACCTCTTCCTTCAGCTCGGCTGAAAAACTCTTTTTCCCTGATATTGCAACCACTCTGTACCTTCGACTACCCCTGCACCCACCCCTGTCCCTTTTCCCTCCTTGCTGAGGGCAAGGGGGAGCAGAGCACCATGCGGCAGCCCAGCGGCAGGCATGCCGTGGCTCTCCATAGCGCTACGATGAGCACCGGGGAGGAAAATCGTCCCCAAGGGGCTTCCCTGCAGGTATGGCATGGCACTGCAAACCCCGGCGCTGAGCGAGCCGGTGGGCACCAGAGTGCTGGGCAGGAGATTACTATGGATGCATTTCATGGCAATGCCCCTGAGCTGCTGGGTGCCCTCGTGTCAGTAAAGCAATGCAGCACGGTAGCCTGGTGCACACGCAGCCTGAAGTAGGACGCTATGGGTTTAAAGTAATCATTCCACCACGCTTTCTGGCTTTATGGGGCAGGCTGTCGCACTCGCCTGTTGGTGCAGAGGCTGAGAGCCCGTACCCGGCCCAGGCTGGCACCTTGGGCTGCCCGCAGTGAGCCGCTGGTGCCAGATTGCCACACAGCCATGCCGACCACTAGCGCCAGGCCGGGGGCAATGTTCACACCTTATGCCAAAGCCCTTTGCGCCGTCACTGTCAATGCTGTGATGGCCTTTTTTTTCAGTGCCCTTTTCTTCTCCATATAGCCAGTAACTTAGAAGCATAGATGATATTTTTTAGACCTAAGTTTGAAGTGCTTCAGGTCTGCCATCAGGTGACTCAGGTGCCAGAGCTATTTACTTTAGTTTGACATTCAAACTGGGCAATTACAGCCCCAAATGGCTATTTAGAGACCATATTTCCTTGCCTTGCTGTCGCATAGTTTACATGCGGCATTGTCTGTAAAGAAGCGCTTTGCATACCCAGGTACACGTCTAAACATTTCCAAAGCAGGTAGAGAATAAAGCCCTGGGCTGTCACACCTCTTTCCTCTGGCTGCTTGTAAACCCACCGTCCTGTGCCTTATTTCAAGATGATCCGGCACGCTCTGCCAGGGATGCTCCCCAAGATGACAGCTCGCAAAGGATTGATGCAGGATTTGGGTCACGGCCAGAGCGTAAGGTGGCATTTTCTCCCTAATGAAATTCTCTCTCACAGCTTTTTCCTTTCAGAGGAAGAAATCTCCACAGCTCGGAGAGCCATTTGTACTGGTTTAATGATGCTCAAGACATTTATCCTGGGGAAGGGTTCTGCCTGAGCTCCCTGTTTACTTCAAGCCCACTTATTTATAACATCCTTTCCTCCAGTTCTTGAATCCTTCACCTGCACGAACATCTCCTTTAGATCATCTTTATTGAATACAGTTAAGTGTAGCTCATGGGGTTATTAAATTACAGGCATGAACTTACCAAAATGAGATAAATCACTCACATATTAGCCTCTCTCTATTAAACACATTTCACCCTGAGGCATTTTTCCGTAGAACAGATACTATATATCAAGTGTTTGAATACTCAAAGTGGCTAATGCAGGCTTCTCCCTGCGAGAAGGCACGCAACGGGAATGCAGCAGCCCTCTCTGAAGGAAGCTTTACTGCCTAAAATATTTATTAGAAATAACATCCTCTGTCTGAGGCTTGAACGGTAAGAGATTGAGGTGGAGTCTGAGCTACATTTGCTCACATTGGATACCCTTTCATGCGGTGCAGTATGAAACGGCGATGCGCGCTGGCCGTCACCAGGTACCACGCTGCAGTGGGTCCCCACCGGTCCCTGCCACCTGCCTCTGCCCAGCCCCTGGCACTGACCGACGTGCCCCTGCCAGGCACCAGCTTTGCCCCCACAAATCACCAGCTGCGAGAGGGATCGTTTTTGTCTTCGTGAGATATTTGAGCTTGATTTGGGGGGGGACAGCACTGGGAAACGGTGATGCCATTTGGGGATGCGAAGGGGACTCAGCTGCGTGCTCAGCCCCCGGCACGGTGGGGAGCAGCGGGTCCCGGTGCTACCCAGCCCCAAACCACGTCGCCTCCTCGCCCAGCCTGTGGCACCCTCGGACTCATGCACCTCCGGAGCATCTCCAGACCTCTGGTTTGCCTTTTCTCCAGTTACTTTTCATTCTGGCACTTCTTTTAACATCTCTTACCTCACCTTTGCTATTTTCACAGTCAACATCATATCCTCATACTTCCTTCCCTGCCTTGTGGTTTGACAGGTCTCGGGTTTTTGGTGGATTTTTTTCCCTCTTGCAGCCACCCTGAGTTGGAAGCCTGAGGGGGTTTGGTGATGGTTTATTTGGGGGATCCTGATCCCAAACCGCATCTGCTGACTCTAAACCACTGATGCTGTAAGGTCACTGGCAGAGCGTCAGCCCAAGGTCCGTGAGATGAAGGCACAAAATTTCTCCCCACAACTTCGCTGGGGGCATGCACAATCGCTCCTGCAGGTGTTGGTCTTCTGCAGCGAAAGCGATGCAAAACCACCTCCCCTTCTCTGCATTTCTGTCGGGGTCCAGAACTTGAGGGAAACTGTCAGCGGCCTCTGTATACATATATATATATGTATGCATATATACATATATACAGTAATCTGCCCTGACACATCACCATGACAATTAGTAACCTTTCAGGAGCAGGCACATTCACGCGAGATTTGCTGGATCCTTGCTCCTTATGCACATGATTTTGTTCTGAATAGCTCTTGGATATTAATTAAAATTGTATAAATAATTAACATAATCAATATTTTAAATCCTGGCATTGTTAAGGATTACACAAGGATTGTTAAGGATTGACACAGGTGTATTTGTAACCTCAAGGAGCATAAACTACCCTATTTAAATACTACTATTTAAGTAAGATGCCTCTCTCAAGGAAAATAATTTTTACAATCAATTAATTAGGTTCCCAGCCACTGGAAATGGTTTTCAGTGTGGATGTTTAGTTTTTTTCTCTGGGAATGCCTTTAATTAAGGAATTGATAACAGTGATGACACCTATATATTATATTTAGTGTTCTCTGTCTGTGAAAGGGGCTTTCCTGCCCCGTTTGGCAATGCTCTGCAAAAGACTGGGGTGGAAACAAAAGCTGCACCACCTCTTCTCCTGCCTGTGCCCCTGCACCCTTCAGGACCCCCCTCAAACACCCCGAACTCCACGAGCAGCACTTCTGGCGGCAGCACCCTGGGCCGTGCACGGCGGGATCGGCCGCTGCCCGCGGGCACGTGCGCACAGCCTGCTGAAAACCAGCCAGGGTGGGAGCTCCCCTTTCGTGGCCTTTTCGTTCAAATTGCAGGTTTATGACATGTTGTACCCACTTTGTCTTCCAAACCCAGGTTCCAGCTTGGATTTTCCCTGTTCCTTCGAGGAATGGGCATGTCGCCGGTTTACAGACACTGCGTGGTGCAGCATGGGTTACTTCATTAAAACACAAACCTCTGTGATACCATTTCTTCTTGTTCCAAGTTAATTGGATTTCATACTTTTAAATTTCTGTTAAAAAAAACCAAACAAACAAATATGACAGACAAGCTATCATGCCTGTGTTTTATGTTGATCCATTTTCACTATCTTCTTTCCCGGGGGAAGCTAAAATCAGTCTTAGAGCCATCTCCCACTCTGTAATATTTTAACCAAAATCGTCCATTTCACGTAAACGAGACCCAGCTGGCAGCTTGTCAGAGCAGTGGTTTGGTGCCTGCGTCACCAGTTAGTGCCTGCGTCACCACAGGTGCCTGTGTTTCCCCAGTGACCGCACCTCACTGTACGCACATTTGGGGTGCTGCACTCCTCAGAATTCGGCAGGCAAAGGCATGGCAATAAATCCCCGTGGGGGCTGAGAACAGGATGGCGGCTCCCAGCAAGCGCTTAACTTGAAGCAACACAGGCCACCAGGTGCTGTGTAAGGCAGCTGCACTCCCTCAGGTGGTCTCCTTTAGTCCCCATTTGGGCAATCTGATCTGCCTTTGGGTGTCCATGTGCTCTTCAGCTTTTCAGTCAGGGAAGAGGAGGTTTTCCAGCAGATTGGCCCTTCTGACAGCGGGTCCCTGCAGCATGTCAACCCTTCGTCGTCCCGCTGAGCCCCAGGCTGCAGATCAGCCAGCGCAACTCACCAGCACCTCGCTATTTGCGGCTGCTACCTTTCCTCCTCCCCTCAGACCCCACCAGCAATGCCTGTACCTCCCGGGGAGTCGGAGAAGCGTGTGATTGCAAATGACAGCCTCACCTCTTCACCCATGGAGCCAGGGCTGAATGAGATCTGACCGAGCAGCTGCTCACCAGCCCCCGGCGCCGCTGCCCATCGCTTAGGAGGCACGGGCTGCTCTGCCTCGCGCGCCCCCGCGGGGCTCTCCCAGCAGAGCCTCCAAGGCAACTGGGGGGATTTTCAAACCAGCTGTTTTAGTCCGGCATGCTAATAAATTGCATGGATATCTTACATACCTGCATGGCTGGCGGTAGTGGAACATATATTAGGAGCTTATATAGGGATTGCTAAGTTCCTGGGCAGGGACATCATACTCCTCTCACCTTTTCCTGATCTTCTGAAGCTAAGATGGGACAGAGAGCCAGGGCAAAGCCCGAAGCCTGTGCACACAGGACACCAGGAGTGCCCGAGCTGTGTATGAGCTGTCTGCAGTGAGGTGAGCACACTCAAAGCACACAGCCACCACAGTGATCATCCCTGGCACCCAAACACAGAATTTATCCCCAAAGAATCCTTCTCCACAGCTTGCTGGGTATCTCCGTAGTCTGATCTACAGGAGCACATGGCTGAAGCAGCTGTGAAGCACGCCAAACAATTTATTCTGTTGTCTTCCCTACCCAGTTAATGGGAAGAGCTCACTAAGGTAGAGCTTTGCTGGTGTAGGAAGCCTTACAGGTCCCTACGTATATTTGAGAAACACTATAAACAGCAAAATAATTTTAATTTAAAAAGTTGATTGATAAGAATAGCTCTGTGCACACCCTGCCAGCATCTTGTGGGAAGACCAGCCAGTGGATGCTAAAGGGGACCCTGCATAAACTGGAAACATGGTCAGATTTTGGCACAGTGACTTGGAGAAGGAATGAGTTCCCATTAAAGACGGGAGTGCTATTTACACCTCACAGGGTAAGACAATGCCTCTTTGCCTTCTCAGAGTGCCTTTGGGAAAGGCGCAACAGGGCCTTCTGTAAGTATCGGGCATGGTTTAGAGGTGGACCAGGCTAACAAGTTGGACTCGATGATCTCAGAGGTCCATTCCAACCTTAACGATTCTATGATTCTATGATTCTATCTATCTGCTCAGGGCTTTTCAACTCTAATCTCAGCGCTCCTGTAGGCACTCTACTTAGACAAATCCCTGCTTCATCTCCCTCCCTTCCTCAGTCAGCTGGTCGCATTTCTTATGTAGCTGGTGGGGTGGCAGAGAGGCTGCTGCTCTTCAAACACTGTGGGTGAAGCATCGTACAAAGCTCCCACAAACATTAAACACAGGCTTGCTTCAAGCACACGGCAGCTTTCCCACAGCCCAGGCTGAGGAAACAAAAACATCTCCTGAAAGCGCATGCTGTAATGGCTGTCCTTGGTGCTTCTGTGGGCATGGAGTTTTGTGCCAAGATGTGCTGCACTGCTTAAATAACAGGCGCTGCTGCGCTTGCCCAGGTTCCCATCCGGGGCTGGAGCTGGTGCACATCACCCCAGGGCAATGGCTTCATTACCATCAGTGCTAATGCCAAGCTCTACAGCACAGGATCCCTTTAACTAAAGGCAGTCCTCTGGAGATAGCTCCCTTCTGCCATCGCTGAAGCCAACCTCCACGATAAAGGCTGCTTAAAATCCTCAAGGAGAGGAACTTATCGCAGGAGTCCCAGTGGAAGAAGCAGCTTTGTTTCTGTTTTGCTTTCAAAAGGTAAGCACCTTTTTCTCTCCCTCTCCTCCTGCTAGAGCACAGTTTGTACATCCCATCACTCAGATGTCTGACATACTATTTCACAAAGTGTTCTTTATCCATAGCTGTGACAAGCAAATTACACTGAATCAAGCTCATCTACCTTGGTCTCAAGGGACGCTGGCTATTAAACTGTCTCAGAACTGGCATCCTGAAGCACTGTCACCACTCAGCCTGCAGGAAGGCACCGAGACGGCTGCGCTACCCAACAAAAAAGGGCTGCTCTATTCAGGGGTGTAACTAAAATAGCGTGTAGGCAACACCACATTACTCAGTCCTTCTGCAGAAAATAGGCTCAACTTACAATAGCAACGTTTAGTCCAAATGGCAGGTCTGCAACTTCACCACTGGCTCCAAGAAATAACCTATGTCTTTCCTTTCTGATACACAATAACCAATATGAGATCCTGCAGGCTCCATCCCACCTCTATTATCCTACTCGGTGGCAGTCAAACTGCCTAACCTTGCCCATAAAATCATCAACAGCCACCATACCTGAAAGGCAGAGATGACAGCTTGCCTTTTAGTGAAGCCAGGATGTGCTTGGGGGAGATACAACAGGAGCTGCTTATTGTTCAAAGAGCAATTTTAGAAAGAAATTGATGGATACCAGGGAACAGCGCATTTCTTCGTATAAAACTTTCCCTTGCAATTGACTCCAACCCTTGTTCTCACTAACTGCCACCTCTGCTGGGGCCTGAATGGGCAAGAGACATACAACGAAGTAAAAATGACAGGAGCAGCTTCCAAGATCCTTTTTGACAGAGCTTAAGGCCGTTTCACGTGACTTGGCTAACTCCTGCATGCTTCACTCACATTCCCCTCATGCTTTGCCATCGTCTTCTTGTTTCAGCTGGCAAAGGAGAGTTGAGTTGACACCACTTCCTATAAAACATCCTCCTCATCATCAGAAACAATAGCATCCTACTGATCAGTCTCACAGAAATGTGCTGCTCCACGTTGTGGAGAAAGCTTTGTGCAAAGCTACCACGGACACAGTAGCTGACAAGACACTTGGGACTTGGGTTGCTGATGGCCCCCAGCAAAGAAACACAGAGGAACTTGCTCTCTTCTTTTGGAGGAGCCCATCTAGCACAAATGCGATGCCAAGGACTGCGACACTGTTTGAACAGGCAATGGCACGCACCTCCCACCTGCATTACATATTTCCCCTGAGAAAGCAAAGCATGGAAACATAAACCCCATAAAAATTAAGCACTGTACACAGAAAGTAAAAAGGAATTTGGAGAGACTGCTCACTCCTTTCCCGCTCAGGCCCACCACCCTGGCTGCTTGAGGAGTCTGCCACCTACAGATGAATCACCCCAGGCCCAGAAGAGACTCTGCCCAGCAGCGGCTTCAGAATGAAGAAAAAAAAAAAAAGAAGCTGAAAGAAAACCTGAACTAACATTGGCCTACCCCTCAGCTGGGCATTGCTTGGGCACTGCCACGGGCAATTCAGTGAGTATTTTCTAATTTATGTACACACATAAGGACAGGACAGAACCAGTCGCTTTTCCTTCCTCAGACTGCTCCTCCCCACCACGAATGCTGAAACCCTCTTTAAAAGGGGTCATCACAAAAGTTATTTATTTCTTATTAAAGAAACTTGGTTCTTATCAGGTACAGTAAATTCAGAGCTGCCACAAGCTAGGCTTGCTGGGAGTGCCAAGGTGAAAGTGCCATAGTGCATTTATCCTCACGATCAAGTTAAGCTTGTAGTCCGTTTTCAACATAAGCCTACTAAAGAACAAATTGTTTTTCTAGAATGAGAGCAACAAAGACAGGCTCCCAGACTTCAGCTGCTTGAAATACACTCAGATTGGTCCAGATAACTGTTGGTGAAAAACGAAAAGCTTTGAAGTTCTTGAGTCTAGTAACAAAAGCTGAGCTAGGGGAGGGAAGAGGCACGGCTCACGCCGGCTGCTGCGCGCCGGGCTGCCCTCTCCCTCACGGGAATTTGCAACTCTTCTATTAAATGTTCTCAAAGGTACTTTCTTCTTCCTCCCCTTTCTGTAACCCGCACGTAAAAAGCCCCCGAGAGCAAAACAGGGACAAAACAGGATTATTTTTTTTTAAACAGTTCAGGAAAGTAATTTAGAACCTTGCCCTCAGTATTCCTAAGACCAATATTAAAAAACTTATTTGATGCACGTCATTTATAATCGTCATGAAATATGACAAGATTAACCTTACCTGCAACAGAAATATACCCTGTCTTGAAGGGGTATCGGAGGTTAGACCAAGCATTGAAAAATCTTTTCTTTCCGCAGTTCTAGAGAAAACCTCAAATTCCTCCTCCCAAACGACCAGCTGACTCGGACATCAGAACAAGTCAAATATTAAGGTTTTACTTCCCGGTAGGCTCTCAGTTTGTTGAGGTAATCTGCAATATGTCTACTAAAAATGGAACAGAATGAATGAAATTACCACAAATGGAGTAGCAGACTATTTAGAACTAAATGTAGAGTGTAATTTAGTTTTATTATAATTAGTTGATAAGCTACATCTTCATCTCAAATATCTTCTTAATAGGAAAATTAAATTCAAGCACAAACTAATGGCAGGAGTCCTTTTTGTCAGTTGGATGCATTTCCCTTTGCAATAAAGAAATTAAAGCCAGCCTGCTACTTTTAAACAAAGCATTGGAGACATCACAGTATACTGGTATCAAATAAGGTTTGCATTAATATGAATAATATTAACTATTATGCATTAATATGGATGTGCATCAATAAGAAAGCAAAAAATCTAGGCCAATAGTACTTTAGCCAAAGAAAAGTTACTCTTGTCGCCATTTCAGTACCTGGGAAGAGTCTGGAGATACTAAACAGGCAAGTTCAAAGCCTATATATAAATTAAGGAACAGACAAAAAAAGGCTTTCACTTGAAAAAACAAACCAAGAAGTTGTTCAAGGCACTCCCACCTATATATTTGTGTTCCAGAAACTGAGGAAAGCCAGCTTTTGACAACACTCATGTCAAAATGCAGAGGGTATCACACAGTATTACTAAAGCAGCATAAACTTTGTACTCAGACTTTTTTCTTGAGTTTTAAATCTCCTGAATACTTAAACCACTCAGATAATTTTATCTTCACCTCAAACATGGTTTGCATTTTGGGCTGGCTACTGATTTGGCTTTTCTTCTGCCCCCCCATCAGTAGCTCAGTGCATTTGAATGGATCACACTAGCTGACATTCACACTACATGAAGCACTTGCAGAAATCCTGCATATATTGCCTATATTTATGTCATAAAATCATGGTGCGGTATTAGATACCAAGATAAGAATGAGTTACAGAAACCTGAGAAGAACTATTCAGACAGGAATGTCTCTAGATTTTGTAGATGAAAAGGAGCTGTCTGATCTACGAAATGTAGCTAGTAATAAACCCACGCTCAGCGTATCTCCAGTTGATTAGCTACATGTACGCAACAGGGGCAATGACATTTTATGAAGGCACTGTATTTTTTTTTTTTCTGCTATTTAAAAAAAAAAAACATCCTTCTCAGCAGTTAATGGAAGCCTGCCCATTTGCAAGAAAAATTCCTGTCAGATACTGTTTCTCAGACACAACCCGATACAGACATATAGTGGGGGAGCAGGGTGTTGTTGCTGATAGAAAGGAATACAGGCAAAGGTCATATGCAGATTTATGAAAAATAAATTTATTACATAACACCTTGTTTTAACAATGTTTGATTTTTTTTTTATTCAGAATACTTGTGTCATTCATGTAAAATAGTTTGATACAGTACATTGTATGTAAGTTTTTCCTCATAAAGTCTAAGGCTCTCCTAACACCTTGATCCTCTGCTGTAGGAATGGCACCCCTAAACAACGTGCGAACATTTAAAAAAAAAATAATTAACTGAACAGAATTTAAAATCCACTACACCAAGCTGGTTCTCAAAAATCATGACGAAATATCTGAATGGATGCCGCACCTTTTTAGGAAATATCATTCATGCTTTTTTAATCCCAAAGCATGCTCACAAATCATTAACACCAACAGGAAAAAAAATAAAACACTGTCTATGACAATCATTTTGTTTGCTGAACCAAACATGTTTATATCAATGACAACATACTTATTTTACTATCAAATAGCAGCTTTAATACCAGTCAAGTCATAGATTTAAAAACAAAAACAAAAACTTATGTTGGAAATTAATCTTTGGGACATTTGTAATTGCTGGAAAAAATGCAAACGTTTTCATGTTCTTAAAAAAATCTCATCATAGCAATCGTGTCGTTCATAAAACATTGATCTAGGTGGAAAATGAACCAACCCACAAAAGTCACTAAAAATAAACGTCTATCAAAATCGTCTCAGAGTCACGGTTAGTTTGCTTTTTTGCCATGGTAACATATACTGTATGCTTCAAGTACCAGTTCAAAGATGTTGTGTACTATTGGTCAGATAAAGTTGTTACATCAAGAGAATTCACCACATACGACAACAAAAATGCTTGCCCCTAGCACATTTCACAGCTTCAACTGCTACAGACTGTCACTGAAAAAAAATGCATCGGTCAGTCTGAACCATGTCAAGTAAACTATGGAAGTAGCATATCCACAACACAAACTGTGCTAGCACTTTCTTTTCAAGTCTAACCCCAAAAACAGGTACAATTTGGGAGCCACTACTCCGCTCTGTGGAAGGGGGTGGATCGTGGCGATCAGATGGGTTGGAGGTGTGGTTGTACAGTACATTCTCGTGGCCCAAGCCGGGTTCCAGGCAGGCAGCTGTGCGGCCGGTCCTGCAGCATTAGCAACAGTGCATTGACGTTATTGGGATGCAGCTCAGTACCGATGTGTCTGATGCGAGTACTGTGGCGGCTGCTGGGAGGTAGTTGAATATCCCATGCTGCTCTGTGGCTGTGATGTGCTTGGTCCGGGGTTGGGGTAGGCAGCATGGGGGTTGGAACGCTGCAGAGGGGTAAAAGCAGAGCAAGCGCAATCCTTCATAACAGGCACATTGCAAGACAGTTTCTCCTAACCATTTATTTCTTCCAGAGGTACTGAACAAACACAGTCTCAAAGCAGCTGCACTGCCAGGCTTCTTTTCACTTACTCTGATTACAGCAGGTGTAGGTATGAACATCAGGAATACCAGATTAGAAAGTGACAGTTACCACCCTTCCGTTATCCATCCTAATTACCTCCTGTGAATCTACACCCATCATCATCAAACCTCCAGCCAACCCTCCAGATGGCTATGGGACACCTGCACATTACACAAGGCTACCACTGCTCACAGCAGCTGTCTTCTCCACTTGCTCCCTTCCCCTACCAAGAAGGTTTGTTGGGGCGAAGGTCCAAATGGTGCGCCTCACTGCTGCTGAGCCACTCTGCATTATTCTGCAGATTTTCCTATACAAAGGATATGCTTGCCACCCTTTTGTGCGACCTAGGAGTAAAGGCTGAGAGCACCGTGATTATTTAGGCTATGGTGTCATCTAGCAGCAGCCTTACAAACACTTGAAGGAGAGTTAAAGACAACAGCCACACGCTTCTCAGTGGAAGCGGCTATTTCAGGGGGAAACGGCCATAGATTGTGGCTTGGGAGGTTCAGGCTGGACATTGGTGGGGCGGGGAGGAAATCACTAAGAGACCAGTATAGCACTAGAAGAACTTGCCCAGAGAGGCTGTGAAGTCTCCATCTATGGAGTTTTTTTAAGACTCAGCTAAACAAAGCCATGGCTGACCTGATTCAGCATTACCAACAGTCCTGCTTCAAGTGGGAGATTGGGCTAGATGGTCTCCAGAGGCCCCTTTCAACCAGCATTTCTACAATTACTTATTGAGTGGAGCATTCATCATTGCAAGAAGCTCTAAGCAAATCAGCAACTGCCTACTTCGATTTTAACCTAAAAGTTAGTGATTTCCACGTCACGCATTATAAAGGAAAAAAGGACTGCATGTGAGATTTGCAATCTAAGCACATGACCACTTAGTAGCATTTAATATTTCATTAAATTAACACAATTTCATTACATTACTGTGCTGTTTTACATTTATATTAAGGTTGACACACGCACACAAATTTTGCAGCATTTAGAAACTGCTGTGTAACTTCTGAACTCTTGATAGCGCAAGAGTTTTTAGAAAAAGCGGCTTCTAGTAAAGGTCTGGAAACTTCTCTAAGGTGAATATTCCAAGACTAGGGTATTGCTACTGAGACCTGAATATGCAAAGCTATGGTGAACCAACATCCTGAAAAAGTAAAATACATAAAATCTGTAAAGCTGTTTTAAAGTTGCTTAAAGTCGCAATATAAAATAATAAATAACAACTCCAATTTTTCCTGCCATTCAGCATTTAGAACAGAAGCTATAACGAGGATGCTGAGATGACGGCAGAAATGAAAAGGCAAACTCTACTTGTTAGCATATGCTCACAGGACCAAGCTAATTCTCTAGGGGCGTACCGTGTAAAGGGGAAGAAATGGCTGGGCCAGCACTTAATGCCAGGGGGAACAAACCAGCACTGCTGAACTGCACTCTTAACACAGCGACTGAACTTTTGTGACATTTGCCTTCACTCTCGAGAGATGGACTAAGTCATTCGCCAACAGAAGTGTCACAGCTCTGGGTCCCCCTTCTCCATGTAACAAATATAGGATGTACTTCAGAGGGCAAAAATGCCTGAATATTCTGTTTGCCCAAGCACGGCTCCTGTATGTAGGAAACTATCACAAGTTTAACCATTTAAAAACTGACCATTCATGTCAGTTGTAAACACTTTTTGCATCCTTACTTCTAAAACAGATCTTATTTTAAGATGGATGCAATTAAAAATCATCAGATTCTTTCAGGACACCCAGTGCAACAAATGGCTTTTGTTTAAGAACAAATGTAAATATCCAATCCTTTCTAAATACCATTAGGCACCCAGGGGGTTATCACAAGCAAAAGCTCAGAGTAGTGGAATTGCTCCAGCCTGTTTAGTCACATTGCCTTTGGAAGTGTCACATTGCAGATTTAAACGAGAAGGCAAGGAAGTCTGTGCACCATGTGTCTACTATTTTTACGCATGGCAGAAAAGGATACAAGGTCAACTTGCTCTGCGGAGAGTAATTTGACTTCTGAGTGGATGGAGAAACTGTCTTAGTGTGCCTTGCCCAGGAGATGGCAATCCTTCTTCACAAGCTTTATATAGGGAATTTGAGCAAATTAAATGAAGAACAAAGGAACAGGTGTTTGATTAAAACAGAGGGCTGTATTGTAATATTTGTTTGCCGTCTCCTCAAATTGCAGGATCAGAAGCAAAAAATGTAAGTAATTTTTTTCAGGGAGACCTGAAACCACCAACAGGCAGCTTTTAACCCCTTTTGTTCTAGTGCCAGCAAGTTCAGGTCTCCTCCCTTGGATTACCATGTTTTCCCAATACCTTAATCAGAACAAATCTACCCACTGCCTTCTTGCAAGACTCGGGGGGAGATGTATTTTTTTCTAAAAAAATCAGGTGTTTGCCTCCTAGAGAGACAGCAAAAAGATTAGTCAGAAGCAGTCAAGTTACCAACAAGAGCTCCTGAGGCAGCAAAGTAGCAGTTATCACTATCTCACAGCAAAAGTATTCTGAGATTATGTTTGTTGACAAGGGCTGCCCCCAGCTATAATCCTGGGATGGATACCTGAGATTACAAAAGTTTTGATGAGCATGAGCTGAAAATAAACCAACATCAACTCCTGCCAAGGCAATTTGAGTCTTCTGACTTCTCAACTAGCAAACTTCAGCTCTTGGTCACAGAAGTGGAAGCTGAAGTTTGTTCAAAACGCCAAGCTGCAGCAGCAAAATGAGGTGAAGGGCATGTAAATAGGGCATGTAAATGGGGCTCCCTGGCACAGTACATGCAACCTCTGCATCGATGTCCTTAGATATGTCACTCAACATGAGGGGAAGATTAAGACAGTTACAGCTGCATTTGCCTCCTTCAAAACACACACACAGAAGCGGTAGAAAGAGCCAGCTAAAAGGCCAAAACAGCCATCGACTGCAGCTTTCCAAATTGAAAGGATGAATCTCCTGTAAGAGCTTCATCTGTGCATGCAGAGCATCTCTGTGACGCATGATCCAACTAAAAGAAAGACAATGTTTATACTTAGAGGCACCCCACACTGCAACACTAGTTAAGGCTGACCACTATTTCAAACAGCTCTAAAAATTTACATCATTCAAGCAGAATGACTTGAAAACTGATATGCTATTGATGTCCTGGGATAAGCTGAGCAAAGGCACTTGGGGATTATACGAAGGGTCTCACAGTAAAGCTCCTGAAAATGACGTTATTTTACAGTTTTTAGTACTTTCAAGTTTTGGCTAATGCTGGAAGTATAGAGATTTATATAAGGATGAGGGTAATGCCCCCAGGCAGCCTGTGAGGATATCTGGTACTCTGAGGAACAAACTCTGAAATGCAAGATTTCAAAGCCCATTGGTGTTTATGGAAAAACTGTATCAAACTGTGAAAGGCATGTTGACAGCAGCAGTTTTACTGAAACCATTCTTTATCTCTCCTTAAGTTTTGTTACAGAATATATGCACAGCTAAGTGGGTTTCCAATATTAGGGTCTCAGATTTAGATATTAATCTTTACATTAACTGAAAACACTGCCAGTAATTTCTGACTTCCCCATCTTTTGATTTAATCCAAGACTCTCTTCCAATTGGCTTTCTGCACTACGCATTCCATGTGAACCAGAGTTCCTGCAGGCTAACATTTCCACCAGCATGCCTCCTCTTGAAATCTTCTATTCCCTAGGCTTCCAAAATCTGCCACCTCTCTAACTACTCCTATGCATATCATTTGAAGTCTTCCTTGCTCTTCTTTTGTAATTTCCTATCTTGCATTAACTAAAGGTTCTGTCCTTAACTCTCTTCTCCCCAGTCTCCAGGAGTAACCTCATCCAAACCCACAAATTCAGGTGTCATTCCCTGGGATGACTCTCAGATATTCTTCTGTTCCAAACTCTTCTGATTTCCTATGATGACTGACCACAAGCTCAAATGCAGGAAGGCTAGAACACAGTTTTCAAGTTTTCCTCAAGCTTTTTTCCTCTTTTTTTGTCTTTCTCACTCATTGATTGCCACCACCTCACCTGTCTTCAGATCTGTAGTACTAGGCTTCCTCAACCTGGAATCTCCCTTGGTCTTCAAAACAGAGATTATGACAGCATCATGTTAAGTCTTTGTCATCCAAAATACTGCTTTCCCATCCATTTGCCCAACTAAAATTCTTGTTCAGATTCTTATTTCACAACTTGTTTACTGTAATATCCTTTGCCTCCCACCATTACAGGCTTGTTCAAATAAAGAATGGTGGGTTTAGGTGATACAGAGCACAGCACAACAGGCTCCTGGTCCACAATAAGCATTCCTTAATACGAAGGCAATAAATTAGTAACTGTAATAACCTCTGTCCCTAATCTCCTTACTGCTAACCTAAAGAGCATCAACGTATCAATTTACAGGCAAACCATCAACTAAATGCATCTGAAAAAACATCTGAAAGATGCCAAAAAATACCAGTTAATACAGTGACATTTACAAAATTACTTTTTTAGCTTAAAGAAACACTGCTGTAAACATGACAACCAAATACATAATATATGAATAAACCAAATACCTGATAGTCTGAGGTCATAATAAGTCCACCTGAGGTAGTGGTAGGAGGAACAACTCTCACTTTTTTCAGTGGGGGTCCCTGTGTGTGACTGTTGTCTTGGTTCCCTGGATGACCAGTTCCATTAGTATGGTTATTGCCCTGCTGCTGCTGCTGGTTCTTCTCAATTGTTTAAACACAAAGAAAAATTTCAACTCAAAAGCAGTACGTGAAATAACATGAAAACAGGAAATAGTGTGAAAGCCAGTGAAGCATGATGATACTGTTCTTCCAGTACTTACTTTGTCTCCTTTATCATCTGGTTCTTCTTCTGTTAAAAATTCTCGTTTTGGGTAAGGGATTTGACAACCTGCAAAAACACTGCCCCCCAAAAAAGTCTATTTATCACTGTATTAGAACAGAAGGGTTAGACCTGTAAGATTCATACTTCACCCATGCTAGTTTCAAGTTGCCTGAGCCACAGCCTAATACCTGTAACTAATGAAGAAGTTTCCCCTGTCTTACTTTCATCATATTCTAAACTTAGTAAACTTATTCACATTTATTTTTAATCCTCAGTTGCCTCTTACACACTCATTTAAACTCTTAATAGTTTTCACAGTTTCTGGTAACTGGTGACCAAACTGGTGGCTGGAAAGGCACACCACCTGTTAGATATCTGCAAGGGCACAAAGAGCTATCTTAATCCAGCTATTGTGCAATTCACAATCTCAGGACTAACTAAAAATACACCTGGAAACTCCACTGACTATTAACAAAACCATCTGGAACAAAGTTTAAAAATAACTAGAAATTTCATCTGTCATTTCACACCTCGTGATCCACATGAATTTGCTACTGCTAGCGCAAGCTAATATTTACCTGCCCTTAATCAGTAGAATGTATTTATAATAGAGTCTCTGTACACCTGTTAGTATTACTCATTGTATATTCACAATAAAATGCCAACCTAAAGTTGAGAAAAAAGCCAAACACTGTCCTAAAAGCAATTTCTGCAAAAGCAAATCATTCACATGGCAACATTAAATCACAGAGACAGGTCAGGAGCTGTTACAAATAATCAAGTAGGTTTTAGTGAAATAGTTTTAAATTAATTGCTTATAAATATACATACCATATTTTATAAATTCTTCCCTAGACAATGGTAGAGAATCATACACAGGATGTACTAATAGCTTTCCTAAAAAGGTGTATAATCGTGCTCTCTGGATAGTCTTTTGGGAAGGGGGGGCTTAATTTTTAATGAAATCATTAATTGTCCCTACATTTTCTTCCTTTTGTAAATCTCCCTGCGCAAACAGAAAAGAGGAGTGTCTACAGAAAATGGATTTAAGTTTTTAAGGATGACAGCACAGAGACACAGAGTTGACTTCCCCCACCCACCGAATTTACAACAAAGGCTAAGACAGAAAAATGTAAACTAATTAAGAGAGTGTCATCTGGCATTCTGGAGCAGAGAAGTGGACCTGCGGGCACTTAGCAGTTGTCTACAAAGATCTGCAGCATGCATAATCAACCTGTCAGTGAATAACAAGATTAGTGCTGTGACTAATAGGATCAAAGTTCCATAAAGCAAGAGATTAATAAGAATGCTACTTAATTTTAAAAACCACAAATGGCATTTTAGTGGTTATAGCTTTCTTTGGTTGTTAGACGGTAAGTATTTAGCTCAATATTCACAAACATTTACAGCAGAGAGAAAGCACACATTTCTAAATCATCTCTGGATGTACTGATAGGTTAATAAACTGACCACTTACTCGGACGTGGGAAGAGGATCTTCTAAGAAATAGGGATCCTGCATAGCCTGTTCTGAGGTAATTCTCTTTATTGGATCCATAGTGAGCAATTTCTGAAGCTTCAAAAATAAAAGATAAAAAGCTCTGCATTACCGAAACTGTTTACAGAAACTTCACTGTATTATTCCTGAAAGATGAGCTGATACAAATGCATCTGAAACTCAAAACCCTAACCATAAATGGCATAACCACATTCTTCTCTCTTGTTAAAATAGTAACTTCATTTCCCATTGAAGAACACCTATTTTTACTTGCAAAGCCCAGGACACTCAGCTAGTTCCAGTCATAAATGTTCTAACAAAAACATTCAAAGAGTTTCCGTGATGTACCAGCAGCTTGCATCATAGAATTGTTTGAGTTGGAAGGGACCTTTAAAGGTCATCTAGTCAAACACCCCTGCAATAAAGCAGGGACATCGTCAACTAGATCAGGTTGCTCAGAGCCCCCATCCAACCTGACCCTGAATGTTTCCAGGGATGGGGCATCTACCACCTCTCTGGGCAACCCATTCCAGTGTTTCACCACCCTCCTCGTAAAAAATTTCTTCCTTATATCTAGTCTAAATCTACCCTCTTTTAGTTTAAAACCATACCCCTTGTCCTGTCACCACAGACCTTGCTAAAAAGACTATCCCCATCTTCCCTATAAGCCCCCTTTAAGTACTGAAAGGCCTCAATAAGGTTACTCCGCAGCCTTCTCTTCTCCAGGCTGAACAACCCCAGCTCTTTCAGCCTTTCCTCATAGCAGAGGTGCTCCATCCCTCTGATCATTTTTGTGGCCCTCCTCTGGACCCACTCCAACGGGTCCATGTCCTTCCTGTGCTGGGGACCCCAGAGCTGGACGCAGTGCTCCAGGTGGGGTCTCACCAGAGCAGAGCAGAGGGGCAGAATCACCTCCCTCGACCTGCTGGCCACGCTTCTTTTGATGCGGTCCAGGATACGGTTGGCCTTCTGGGCTGCAAGCGCACACTGTCAGCTCATGTTCAGCTTTTCATCCATCAGTATCCCCAAGTCTTTCTCTCTTTAATGGTCTGTTCGCTTCCCACAAGAAGATGTAACATGCACATATTTAGCCTGGTTTCTTCAACTACGCGGCACTTAACAGGAAGCAACATCACATCCATCTAAATTCAAATAATTCCTAGCAACTAATAAACAAAAGTGATTCCATGTCCATTATTGCTCGTTATTTAGTATTGTCATAGTAGTACATCTCCATTGTCATGCATAGTATTTTAAAGATGTTATATGAAGTCACTCCTTGGAAAAATCTTTATACTGTAAAAGAAAGTAGTAATCACATGTTCAAAAACCCCACCTGGCCAGATATCTTTTTATCACCCACTCCAGTATGTGCTTGTTTATTCTGACAGATATGGACTCTCAGACACATCTGTGTGCTACATGCTGCTCAAAAGTGCAGTTGTGCAAAATCTTGAATTTTAGTTGACTTTTTGCATGACATGATCATAGAATCAGAGAATCATTAAGGTTGGAAAAGACCTTTAAGATGAAGTCCAACCGTTAACCTATCACTGCCAAGTCCACCACTAAACCATCTCCCTAAGCACCACATCCACACGTCTCTTAAATACCTCCAGGGATGGGGACTCAACCACTTCCCTGGGCAGCCTGGTCCAGTGCCTGACTACCCTTTCAGTGAAGAAGTTTTTCCTAATATCCAACCTAAACCTCCCCTGGCGCAGCTTGAGGCCATTTCCTCTTGTCCTATCACTTGTTACTTGGCAGAAGAGATCCAACCCCCACCTCGCTACAACCTCCTTTCAGGTAGCTGTAGAGAGCAATAAGGTCTCCCCTCAGCCTCCTCTTCTCCAGACTAAACAACCCCAGCTCCCTCAGCCGCTCCTCATAAGACTTGTGCTCCAGACCCTTCACCAGCTTCGTTGCCCTTCTCTGGACACGCTCCAGCACCTCCATGTCCTTCTTGTAGTGAGGGGCCCAAAACTGAACACAGTACTCGAGGTGCGGCCTCACCAGTGCCCAGTACAGGGGCACTATCACCTCCCTGCTCCTGCTGGCCACACTATTCCTGATACAAGCCAGGACGCCATTGGCCTTCTTGGCCACCTGAGCACACTGCTGGCTCATGTTCAGGTGGCTGTCAACCAACACCCCCAGGTCCTTTTCCACCAGGCAGCTCTCCAGCCACTCCTCCCCAAGCCTGTAGCGTTGCACGGGGTTGTTGTGACCCAAGTGCAGGACCTGGCACTTAGCCTTGTTGAACCTCATACAGTTGGCCCCAGCCCAACGATCCAGCCTGTCCAGGTCCCTCTGTAGGGCCTTCCTGCCCTCCAGCAGATCGACACTGCCACCCAACTTGGTGTCATCTGCAAACTTACTGAGGGTGCACTCAATCCCCTCATCCAGATCATCAATGAAGATATTGAACAGGACCGGCCCCAGTACTGAGCCCCTGGGGCACACCACTCACGACCGGCCACCAACTGGATTTGACTCCATTCACCACCACGCTCTGGGCTCGGCCGTCCCACCAGTTTGTAACCCAGCGCAGAGTGCACTTATCCAAGCCGTGCGCAGCCAGCTTCTCCAGGAGAATGCTGTGGGAGACAGTGTCAAAGGCCTTACTAAAGTCCAAGTAGACAACATCCACAGCCTTTCCCTCATCCACTACGTGGGTCAATGCAAAATACTCTAGAGAAGTCCAGTAAGCTGCCTCCTCCATGAGCACATCAAGTCTGAGCTCTGGTGCTGTTGCACTATCAGTGTAAGAACTCAGCCTTTATCTCTGTAACAACTGATGAACTGGGTATTAACTACATGAAAAAAATCTTTCCAAAATGCCTGTGTTGGTTACAGACAACGAAGATGACCACGAAGTATAAATATGCAGAAGACAAGGCAAAGTATAATGTTTCACAGAAGAGCTGAACTCAGTTCAACTAAAAATCCAGCAAAACCTTACCCTTTGAGAAAGCACCTCTTACTCTCATTGGGAAGTGTTAACAGAGGGCTAAGAAACACACTAGGTATTTGCTGCCTGATGCCCAGCTTTAAAAAAGTGGCATACAAGGTGTTTCAGTAACAGGTAGCAGAGCAAAAATCTTAAGGTAACACACAAATGAAAATTTAAGAAAATAAAACTGAACTAACCAAAGCAAAGTGAAAATTTTGTAAAAAGAGAGTTACAAACATTGCTACTTAGATGGACATGCTATGAGAAATGCTTAGGATACATAGCCAGGAACAACTCAAGTAACTTCAAATACCAATAACAGACATGAAGTCTAAATTCAGCGCAACATTAAAGACTGAAAGGTAATTCTAAAAACCGTTTTTACTGTTTGTACTGCTTTTACTCTTCCACTCTCATTTTGCATCTATGTAAACGTTTCAGAAGCTGGCTGGCCTTTATACATTTGTCACTGCAGCATCCCAACAGTGATTTTCAATAAAAAACACATTAGAAACATCATGCTGTCTCCACAGGTCTGAAGATTTTTCTCTGTTTTAGGAATAGCAGACCAGAGTAATTTTACCAAACTCCAGTACTGAATTGCAGTGATGCATTCTAAAAGTAAGTGTTTCTTATTCAAAAGGTCTGGTGTACATGCATATACTTCTCCCCATCCACCCAGCAGTTTTGTGGAATATGGCTGTGCTAGACAAGCAACATACATGGGCAGAATGAGATAACCATCAGATACTACACAGAATTGCCAGAGACAATGATCTTTAAGAGAAATGCTACACTTTCAACCTATAGCTTTTTTTTTTATCATGGATCTAACAAGATCTGCAGAAACTACATATGCAAATAATATTCATTTTACATTTGCTATTCATACTTTTCATGGGATTAAATTCACATTTTTATGAAGATCCAGTGTCATGATCTATGTCTGAACTGGTCATCTCCTTTCACTAGCTATTAAGTGAGAAAACAACCACAACGCAGACCTCCATGCTGCAGATAGCTAAAGTTAGGAAAGTACATTTTCTCTCCTCAGCCTTCAGTTTTAATGGCACGGTTAAGAACATAATAAATATGTATTACTACCATCAATCCAGTTTTGTTTTTCACATCATCAACAAGGACTGACAACAAGTTATTTCAGCTCTCTGAGTCTGCATGTAGTCTTTGTAGAATATCAGTTCGAACAGAACAATTCTTGTTCTCTCAAACAGCTCAAAAAGCAATCCCAGGAGACAGAAAAGGGGAAGGCAAAAAATGAGGAAGAATTGCCAACATGCTGAAAAACATCACAATCAGAGAACACTGCAAACTTC
This sequence comes from Nipponia nippon, assembly GCF_047370975.1. NCBI lineage: Eukaryota > Metazoa > Chordata > Aves > Pelecaniformes > Threskiornithidae > Nipponia > Nipponia nippon. The sequence continues at coordinate 109,386,523 of NW_028262336.1, forward strand.
TGGCATCATTTCTGGCAATTAGGTTATAAAGCTGTCCATCACATGCTGGGAAGCTGTGAACAAACTTGGTCATAATCAGCAACAGAAAACAGAAACAACAAGAAAAGTTTAATGATTGCACAACCATTATCACACAAGGGATCAAAACTCCTATTTTGCCCCCTTGTTCAGGTGCCAGCACAGAAGCAAATCTTCCACTTATTATTACAAATATTTTCTATTTTTAAAAATATTCAATTAAAACATCACCTGGCTGAATGACATAATAAAAATGCAGTAAACTTTATATATCTGCAATGAATGGGACAATCACTACAGTTCATATGGACCAAAGTAACAAAATGGAAGGTGAAGCATCACTCAATTAACCAGGAGCAGCAGCTGCCTGCCCATTTTCTAGGGCATAAACAAATAAGTAGGGAGAAAAAAAAAAAATCAGGAAAGTGAAAGTGGAAAAAAAAAGTAAGCTGCAAAAGCAGGAAGGAGCCAAAGTTGTCTCATGTTAACAGACCAGTTCTGCCTGTGAAAAGGGACCATGTGCATCACTGTCAGTAAAAAGGGAAAAAATCTGGTTAATTCAAGCTGGGAAATGAAAACATTTCATTTTTGGCAATGACAACAATCTCTGGATTTACTATTCCTGGAATTATTAGTTCTGGCATATTTTACAATAGTAGATGTAAACAGTTTTTTTATCTGTTCTGATGCAGAGAGTAGAAGGGCTGTGAGACCGCTTGTGGAAGAGTCAACCTTGGAGTATCTCTGGAACAACTAGTACCAAGAGATTCGCTGAACTTGTTCAGGCACTGGTGGAGGGGCCTAAGGCATTCATCTGCAGTTCAGCCTAGCCTCAAACAACAAGAACAGAAACCTAAGGCACCTTCTGATTTTGACAGCACCTGAACAGCATTTTAAGATGTTAGTTTGGAAAGGCCAGGGTTTTTAAACGGGATCTGATTTTCAGTGAATTGTTCTGACAGACAGCAGTTAGCAGAAAACCGAGAAGATTCTATTAGAGCTAATTAACTATTAACTTCACAGTACTTCCCTCACAATCCATATCTATGGGAGGTACAAAAGAACATGGCTACATCTACACTACTAAATACCCTGCGTTTTAGCTTGTGTGACTCTGACTGACACCATCCAAATTGCGCAAAGTTCACTCTCTTGCTATCAGTTTTGTCAAAGGAAGGTGGGCAGAGGTCCGAAGTGGAAGGAGCGGGTGAGGGAGCAGTTAAGCAGCGTGTTCAGTCAGGGGTCCATGCTCAAACTCCCCTTCTGGTCCTCTGGTTCAGCACTAACAGATATGACCAAGGATGGAAGGGTGGTAGTGGCCTGGTAAAGGACACCATTCCTTGATTTTGCATTTTAATGTAACCACTGCTTTTTGGTATAAATATAAATCACGCTGAACAAAAATGCTGAATACATTCAAGCAGTTATCACTCTGTTGTGATACCGCACAAGAAGAGAAAACACTGTATTAAGTGGTCGAAGTTATTCTCATGTGATTATTTTGTGTCTAGTTTTGTTGTTCTATTGAAAACAATTTCTAAAATTACAAAACGGGGAGAGCAGATGCGAAATCTCAGGTTGGTTTGGCCAGAGCACTCACAGCTCATAAGAGAAGCTAGTTCATTCAGGGAAAGTCTTTTTATGGACCGCCAAGATGTACAGCAAAGCCTGAACTACTCACTGTTACCTGAGCTTGGTGTTAAGCCGGCAAACTGGAGAGTGATGAGAAAGAAACAGTTGAGCAATCGAGGGAAGGGAAAAGCACTTGCGTTACTTGAAGGTGAAGTCACTGGCCATGTAATACAGGTTGTTGCATGAATAAGGTTTTTACCTCAGATTGCCTACGTATGATACAAAAATCTAACGTAACTGATTTTAATAGGCAGAACTGACTGAGTTTTCTCAGCTATTCACCACTACTGATAATTAGCTGCTTTCAGATTTTGGTACAGCAACATAAGCTCAATTTTGAGAGCTTTAGACTCCAAATATGTCACAAGTCAAATTTGTAGGTGACAAGCAGCATGTTTGTTCTCAAAGAAGGTGGGATTAGAAAGGTAAGTACGGATGCACACAGCTGCATAGTTTTATGGAACACCAGCCTAGAGTGGCTGATGAGAAAGATCTGCAAATTTACTCAATCTGCTTTACTTAAGAGTCCAAAGATTAGTTTTTATATCCAAACCCCATTCTATGCAAAACATCATATTCAACAGATACTTCATGTTCATTGGTTTTTGCTTGTTGAATTACTTAATATAATTTTCAGAAATATTATTTAGGCTTTGATAGGAATATGAGATATTATCTACTTGCTATGTCAAATATATCTTTTTTAGAGTGTGTATTCTCATACTAAAACATAAGAAAATCTCGATAAATACTAAAAATGCATTTATGAAGCTCTGTTATAAATAGCTACATGGTAAAAACTGGATTAATTATGGGCAAAACGGGATGGATAACAGGCATGTGCATAACAGGCACGTGCATAACAGGCACTTCAGTTCTTCACATATCAACATAAACTTTTTATGCATTACATACAAACATACAGACTGCTCAGCAGCTTCCAATTCTGCTTGGATACAAAAATCCATCAGAAATCCAAAATCTCTACCAGAGACGACTAGTCTCCTTGCTTATGTAAACACTTCTGGTATTTCACCAGCTTCTAACTTTAGAGCGCGGAGACAGTTCACAGTAATGACACATAATGGTACAACCTTCAGGTAACTTCTTGCAATGACTACTTGATTCAACTGGTTATACTTTTGTTTTTAATCTGAACCTTTAATATACATTCTATTTTAGACCGGTTGCAGTATAACTCATCTGCTTGGAAACTCCCATTCAAAAATGCTCATGCAGTATGCCGCAAGAAGAATATTGCCTCAGTGCTGCTCTGACTGAAGGATAAATTCCAAAATTTACTTGGAGGAAAATGTACCGAACAGAAAAAAGATGGTTGCTTAAAAACCCTTGGGTCTGATCATCAGAGAAGGTACAGCTTCCAATGGCTTGAACAAAAGCCACATGGCCCTCAGACACCCAGGCCTCTTAACCATCTTCCCTTTTCTCCAATGTATTCCTCATCTCCAAAATCAAAAAGCTTCCTGTTTTCTTCCTTCACTCCTGCCCCCCCAAATAATATAGTTACTTTATAATTCTAGCCTGAAAACATTTAATCTGAGTTGGAAAAGATAAGGAGCATGTCCATTCAGACACCAGACATACTTAAATTCCTTTCTCCTCTCTATATAAAGTTTATTTTAAAAACTTGAATGTTCTTGAAAAAACAGAAGAAAAGGCCCAATACAGTAACATCTGAAACAATGTAACACAGGCACTTCTGGGGCTGAGCAAGTGTGTAACTTTAACTGCAGTCTTAATAAAAAAAAAGTTGGATGTTCTAGAGATAAACCAATTGTTGTAAAGAGGAAGTTTTCGTAAGAAAGCTACAAAGGATTAGTGCGCCAGGAAGGCATACTGAAGTTTTCCAAACTAAACATTCAAGTCTTGAGTTAATTTTTTTTTTTGTTTGTTTTAAACAAAAGTGCATAAGACAAACTTAATAATGAACACGTAAAACATTATGCATTTCGGATTATTTTTAAATTCGCAAATAGGCTGTTGAAAGTATGCAAAGCAGCAAAATGGGTAAGAGTTGCAGCACCATTGCAAATATAACTACAAGCTTAACATGACCTAAAGACTGAAAACTTCTGATATACTCAATACTGAAACTAATCCAGTGAATGACTCACAGAATCATTTTATCAATGTGAGACGATAAAGTGGTTTTGCAATTTTCAGTTTGCAGAGTATCAGTTATTCCTAACTTTATTTATAAAATAAGGTATAATCTGTATAAAATAGAGTTAGTCACAAAATACATGACACCAGCTCAACTCGCAACTTGAACACCTGTAACTTATATGAAGGTTTTGATTTTTCACACATGCAAGAACTTACCAAGTGGAATGCCTTACTATCTGGTTTAACTTTATGTTTTTCCATATATTTGATAAGGCTGCAGTTGGTATACCTAGAGAAGGAAAAAAAAGGTGACACTTCTAATATGCAATTATTCCATTGCTAATCCACCAAGCAGGGAAAAACCACAACTACCAACACCAGAGATTGCTTAAAAAAATCATTCAGACACTACAGAAGCGCATCCATTTCCCTCACATGCTTGTAAAAACACATCACATCCATGCAAAAAGCACACTTTTAACCCACATGCAGACACTGAACTGATTTAAACTGCCTTTTAGCAATTTTACTACTATATGGTTTCATTCTGTATATTTCCAATGCCAGTAAACACGCAGATAGGTACTAAGCCCATCTTAACACTCTCCTGCAATGTACAGGTTGCTACAAGAACATCCACAAATTCACTTTTTTGAAGAGGAGCTCAGAAATAAGGTTTCTGAATGGTTACAATAGCATGGCAGATGCAAGAAATGTATGTAACCGTACAGCCCCAAATCCCTCAGCATGGAAACACGGCAACAGGGTAGGGTCTTAAGTGCAGGTATTAGACTCTGGCAACGTGACAGCAAAACTGAATTAGCCTTCATAAGCTACCCTAGACACCAAACCTGACAATTATGCCCACTGTTTGCTGGAAACAGCATAAGGTTACCTTTTATGCAGCTATCACAGAAAAATCATTTCCAGTACCATGGATTTGGAAACAGCTGTGACAAACTGTGCTTAGCAATCTTCAGAGCTGTGTGGGGCCTTACTGGCATCTCCCAGTTCACACCTGCCACCTTACCATTCATTTACAGTCTGTCTCTGGCTACTCTTCTGATTCACACCACCTCAACAGGCCAAGATGACGGTTATGAAACAGCTTTATTCTTCTTTTTTCACAGTCTAAGTCATAACCATTTCATAGTCCTTGTTTGGTGTCTACATGGAAAACAACCTGAGCTACAAGCAATTTAGGGCAGGAGGGAGAAGTAAAACAGGCTTTCTTACGAAAGCTCAACTCAAAGCAAACTTACGTGTTTCTCCGGAAATCTTTCATTAAAGTTGAATGTTCAGGCATCTTTTTTATGTCTTCCCAATCTTTATCTGCAAAATCAATATTTATTAATAATTCTTTTTTTCCCCCCAAGTAAAACAACGGCTTTCCAAGTATCTCCGTAGCCCTGATTTTTTTTTAGTCTGCTTCGCTAACCTTGCTGTTATTTATTTCTTTGTACTCCTTGGCTCATATTCCTTCATCACCTCTTCACAATAAATCTTCACAATACCAACACCTAAGAGGTTCCAGTTGTGTGCAGATTAACTCAAGAACTTTAAAAAAAACAGCTGCCAGCTACCGTGAAGATCACCATATGCCCGAAAGACAACACAGAAGAAAAACATGTCAGCCATTGTGCTTGCACCCTTCAGGACTGTTATTTAATTTATTCAGGCACAGTCGTGATCTCGGGACAGGAGTACACAGGACTCCCGCAAACGCGGCCTCCTTCTAAGGGATTTTCTATTCTGACAGCACTGTCTTTGGTTGCGGGAAAATGCCCAGGGGTACGATGTAAATTTCTGCTGTCTTAACATAAAAGAAATACTGTTAGCCAACAAAAGGTTAAGAAAAAGTAACATTTGCACACTGAAATTAAAGAATATTTCATCTCAGCTTCTCTGTGTAGACAACGCCTGAAATGGATTTAAAAATAAAAAAATCACTACCAGCACCTAGCCTCAAATGTATTATGCTCTGTAGCTCCTGAAAAGGCTCTGTGGGCAAGTAGTTTGATTCAAGTCAAATTTTACTAAGTCTTATCACAACTGCAGAACACTGGGAACTTAAAAATATTAAGTCAATAAATAAATCAGAGATTATTTAATTATTATTTATTCAAATAAAATATTGTCCTCTTTCCCTATCCCAAAAGACATGTGAAACTGTTTCAAATATGGCAAGTATCAATTAAAAAGCAAAAAATTTGCTGCAATTAAATGAAAAATAATATTTCTTGGTAAGAACCAAAGACCTTCAAAATCAAATGCAGACCATTAGAAACAATTATTTAAATCAATCAGAAAACAATAATGAGTGTATCATCTATTCATGTAAGCTACAGAAAGACCAATTGAAGACAAGCATAAGAAAAAGGTCAAATTCTAGGCTAAAAGCAGAAAAGGACAATATTGCTTAAAGAAGCAAAATTAAGGGGGATTTTCAAGAAAATAAAAGTACTTAATATGCAAAGGCCACATTTCCAGGAATCTCATACAGCAGTATAGAAGCAATGAAGTACATACAGGACACAAAAAAGTGAAAGGAAAAAATAAGAGCAAATTTAATAACAAAATTCTACAACCACACAGACATAAAGACCACAAAATTCATGTGATAGGAAGAAGAAAGTCCACCAGAACAGTAAAGAAAAAGATTATTAATAGTGAATGGACAACAATAGGGAACACAAGCAGTGAGGAGAAAGATGCCTAAAAAGTAAAAATAAGGCCCCTGTTATTCTGGTATCTGCGATCATGTGAACATTAGAAGACAAAGCATTAACTGAAAAGATGCAAGACAGCCTGCAGAAAAACAAGATATGACCAACACTGATGGGAAAATGCAATAAGTGACAGCCACGTTGTAATTTATTTTTGTTCATGCAACCAGTTCTTTGTTCCGGTTTGGAATAAAGACATTTTCTCCATATCACAAACTTTCTCCCAGGGGAAAAAAAAAAAATTAATTACCCTCCCCTACTTTCAAATGCTATGTTTAATTCAGCATGAGTTAAATGTCTGCATAATATTCACTAAATGTATAGATTTTTGCTTGGTTTCATACAATCATCAGTCGCTTTCCGAATCTATATGAAGATATGCAGAAATATTCCTTCTGATTTTTAATCATTCACCATTAAACATGATCTTTTAAAATTATAAAACATTGGTACATGTATATGCAAAGATAATCCTATTGTTAATAACAGGAAAAATATCTAATATGACCATTAGATTCTAGATTTATAACTCATGAAGTAAAGATTGTGTTTGAACAGCTTTGTTGCTTTGATCAGCTGCCACCTTCATATGCAAAGAAAGCAATACAGATATCTTTCTTTGAACAGCAGTGATAAAAAAATACAGCATGTACCTGCAGGAAATCCCATTACATTGAATATTCTGTCCAGCTGGTCATGGTGATAAGGATTACTAGTTTTGATATCTTCTTGTCGACAATGGAATATTGGCTCTGATGTTAGCAGCTCTGCAAATATACACCCTATGGCCCAAATATCTTTAAAAAAGGAGAACAGAAATAAAAAAAAAAATCAAATTAATCTTTCCAAAATCATCTTGATGAGGTAGAATGTTAGCTTTTAGCTTATCAGAGGTAAGGTCCCTGCATAGAAAATTTCAAGTTTCTGTTGTGGAAGTGCAACACTTCCTCAATTTTTCCTTTCAGCTACGGATAGAGGTACACCATTCAGTAACTACACAAGAGCTGAGAGAGTATCGTACAAGCTTTTGTAGGGTTTTTAAAGTGTAGTTACCATTTTTTGCTGTAAAAGTTAATTTGATTAAGGAAAAAACCAAAGGAAACTATTTGGTTAACTGTCCACGCATGAAATACAAATGAAGAGAAGCCAACCAACATTTTTGCCCATTCACTGACATACTGTCCCTGCCAAGAAACATGCCCTCTCTGATCAGCCACTGGGTTTATTAAGTATTAAATGACCCCAAAAATACAAGTTGAAAAGCAGTGACATTGGAATAAGCCAAATGCTATCTATAAAGCCTTGTGGAAAGAGAGTAACGAGAAAATTGCTCCATGTCCACACACCTACCCCCTTTTTTTGATAACATTCATTTAAAAAAACCAAAACAAAACCCCAAGCCCTTTCTGTTTTAACTGTTGTGTCCCAATCTGCAAAATCAGATAGCCTGAGTTCTCCCAGTTGTTTTCCCGATTTTTTCTAGTATACACAAATGCAATTTTTAACTCAAATAACGTAATGCTACACTGAACCTCGAATGAACAAGAAAAGGTCATGAACAAGGACAAAAGCAAATGATGCAGAGAGCATAACCCCATTACTCAGTGTCTGTATACAGTTTTTATCTATGCTGAAAAAATTATGTACTAAAGGTTATGACCACCCATGCAGTTTCACATGCTGCAAGCAGAAGAAAATGCCAGTAAAGCGAAGGAACAAGCAAATACAACAAAAAAAGGAGTTTAAAGGAACATACAAAGAAATGTATTTAATCAGTAAGAGAAATATAGTATTAACAGAAAAGTAAATGAAAATACATTTAAGTCATAAACGTTAGAATTTCTGACAAAAACACTGACACAATCTTAAAAAACTAACGGCGAAGGTCTGAGGAAAGAATTTCAGGTTACAGGAACAACACCAGGTATGCTAACATTCAACCTCCACGTTTGCAAAGTAAGTGGAGTGTTGCAGGGGAAGTTATTTCCCCCAAAATGGTTGCCAGGCTTTAACATATCTTTTAAATCAGCCAGCAAGAGAAAAACTTCCTAGTCCTCTTTCCTACGGTCTCTCTCCCTTCCATGGCAAATCTGTTCACATCCACTAAAGGTGAACCTCCCTCTAGCTATTCCCCCGTCCTACAGCCACAGCACACAACGGCTCCCGCCGTCAGCCATCCCTTACCCCCCAACTGGCAAGAGCAGAGGCCGGCAGAGCGAAGTCAACGGCGCCATGCCAAAGCTGTTAAAATTCAGACCGATCAGTATGAATTAAGTGGTGAGGAGGATGCAGCATTAAGCTGATATAACTAATGCCATCCTCACAGCGCCTGTGTTCTGTGAGGCTTTGGTTTTTGTGGATGCGCCTGATGCAGCATCACAGCTTAGCCTGCTGTGTGACCCTGATAATATCTCACTACTTCAAGCAATTCCTGTTCACACTTGTGCTTTGAAAAAGACCCAGAGAGACGCTAAAATGCAGCTTATTTTTACAGTTTAGTTTCAGTGCAGCCAATATATTCTCCATTCTGTACATTCCTTATTTCATGTATTTATTACACTAGGTAAAAACCTCTGCAATGAAACGAATGCACGGTGCCTCATCTTCATCATACGGACTGTACTAATAGTTTGAAGATGCATCTGTATTTTGTATAACCTCTACCAGCATTTATGAAAATCTTGTGTGAAAGCCATATAAAAGTATACCGCATCACAGGGCATTTGGAGCCAAAACCCAGAAATGCTTCATTCCTATATCTAGCCAGAGACCATAGTAAACTAAACAATTTGTCAAAGCTCAGTATCTCCTCAAGAACCAGTAAGGTACCTTTAACTCAGCTATTGTCCTTTGTACTGTTTATCAATGCTTCAGTATTTGGATGTACCTTGCATAAAGAACAAAGTAGTACATTTTTATCCAATTTACTTACCAATAGCTTTGGTATAATGCCTTGCTCCGAGAAGCAACTCTGGAGCTCGATACCAGAACGTTACAACTACTGGATCCAAGTCTGCTAAAGGCTTCAGAGGTGAATTAAATAATCGGGCAAAGCCCATGTCAGCTGCAAAATTCAAAGAGAGACACTTTAAAATTTTAGGAAAACTACCAATTATATTTTTTTTAAAACGAACTGATTGAGTTTACTTGTTAGCACTACCATCACTGGGCTAAATAAAACACAAACGTAGACTGTAGCAGATATGAATTCTGTGAGTAGATTTTCTTAAAGATTTTGTAGAAGTTACTGGATGTCATCACCTATAAAGTATATCATTATAAATCATTACTAACATGAGCCGTTTAGAACAAAGAATTAACCATTGTTCTGAAAAAGCGCATCAACTCACTTCTCTCAGGACACTGGTAAATCCTGACTCATTTTACCTGATATTCTCTGGTAAAATATTCCGTTATTACAGGATGGTCTTTCAAGAAGCAGCATTTTAAATGTGAGCAAAATGCAAGTTCTGCAAAGGTTAGAATGATTTATAATACATACATGCACATCACAAAAGCTCCCTCCTCATGAAGTTAGCTGTAGCAAGATTTCCTTCACACAAAAAAAGCAACTAAGCCTACACCATCTGCCTCCCTGCTCATTTTCTGTCAAGACACATTTCCAGTATCAAGATACCAGTACTAAATACCATTTAGGCTATGATTTTAAAATTCTGTTGGGGGGCATTATATCATTAAAAACTGCTTTTTAGAATTGGTGGTATACAACTGCCTAGAAAGCTGTCTGAACTACCAAATATAAGTGATACAGGAAAAAATGGGCAGAGACTAAAATATGCACCTTCTCCCACCAAATCGCTTTCCTGACCCACCGCTCCCCAAATCCCAAGAAAGAGGGACTCTGTGGTGCAGGGATATACACGTGCTGAGAAAGACTCGAAGGAAATGAGATGAGTAGCCATTCTGAGGGAAAAGAACCTACACGCTATAGCTCACTGGTTGAGGGAAAACTGCAGTGTAAATACGGGTCTCTAACTTGACTGCACAAACCTTAATAATTTTTTTTCATATGCATTCCTATTTATGATTGTTTTAATGCATTTAAAAAGAGAAACATTTTACAGTTTTCTACATTAAAATAGCGATTACTCAAGATATGATCAAGTCACTAGTAACTATGAAAAATAAGGAAAATTGTTGGCAGAAAGTGAATTTATGACTCAAAATGACACAAAAAGCCTATAAAAATTATTTTAAGTTAAATACCAGTTATGTATTTTTTAGAAAAATTAGTTACACTGGAAAAGTGGAAGCCCTTGGTATGGGTATAACTTCTGCATTCTTTTCCTGCTGTGGTAATATCTTAAGAAAACAAGAAAAAAAAGAAATCTACATTTTGATAACACACTTAGAAATCCAGGGTCCCCCTCCCTCTTCCCCCACTGGGAACGGATGGCTCAGAGGACTGGTGGTCCGATACAGAATCTTTCACCTGTCCATTAACAGAGTCTGACTAAATTTAGTTGTGCTCTAATTTATTCCCAAATTAATTCAAAACTGTCAATTAAGAAATAAATGGGTGGTCTACGTGCAATTACTAGCAAGTAGTTGTGTACAGCAAATATCACCACCACAGTTGAACGTGAACGTGCCCAGAGGATGACCTACATTTTCAATTTTGGAAGCAAACGCTCCGTGAAGAATAAGGCAATAGGAAGAAATTTTCCCTTCTGCTGTCCGTGCTGTACCTCTTTTGTACGGAGAAGACCTCAATCTCCACTGTCAACCTTAAACCTCGGAAGGGCATTAAAAACTTTCAGGGTAGGATCTGCAGAAGTCTTCAGCCCTGGCCCGTCTGGCTCCTTGGATTTCAAAGGGTGAGGGAAGGACTAGAGCAGCACTGAACGCTCCAAGAAAATCCTACCCTGAATCGTTATACTAGTGATTAACAGTATCGTTCAGATAAACAAAACAGTAAGAGTACAGAGCAACAATGGAGAAGAATAATCTCAAAGAAAGCCAGAGGGAAGTGAAAAAGATGAACTAGCTTTAAAAAAACCCTTCCAAACGGGGCTGCATTACCATAACGAATATAAGTAGGCTGTGCATTAGGAGTCTGCTATCAAAGCACTGCCCTGCTAATGCAAAGCGTGGTATAGCTTATTACTGTTAGATTACAGTTAATTTTTATTTATTAATTTACTTTAATTTAAAACAACTGAAGTTTTACAAATTATCCTCTCACTGTGAACAGTAACTCCCACCAGAAAAACGTTACAATAGTGGGGAAAGCGTTGGGTCCTTCCTACGCCAGTACACCCCAGTTTGAGCATTTAGCAGTAGTTCTTACTAAGCATTTTGGCTGGATTACTGTGTTTTCTGGACTTTAAGATCCCTTGCGTTTATCTCCAAGGGACCCGTCTACTCTTTCAAGAACATTTTTTAGGCTAAATGCCACCTTTGATTCCGTTATAAAATTTAAGGTTTGTAGTAATGAGTAGTTTCCTATTTAGATTTTATAAGCAGCAGCAAGATAATGTCATGGCATTATAGGGGTAAATGGAGGTAATTTTAAAATCCCATTTCTTTCTCCTCCTTTCCCCTAGCTAGCTCTCATCTTTATCCCCATATCAAAATCCCCCACCCCACACAAACACCCACTTAAACAACATATAATGACATTTTCCACTTTTCATTGATGAGGCTACAGCATTTCATCGTCAGAACTGGTGCATGGGGCTAATATCAAGAAGCCAGTCACTCAGAAAACAGCATTTAGGCAATGTGCCCAGGCACATACTAGTATTACAGTGACTACTTTAGGTGGTACAACCGCACCTTCAGAACATTCTAACTTAAATGCTACACTGGGACTTATCAAAGATATAAACATACCAATTTTTACTCTTCCTCGCTCAGGACCTTCACCCATAACTAAAATATTAGCAGGTTTCTGTGGAAAAAAAAATAAATATACAATACATATACCACGATAAACCTAAACATTAGTCTCTGAAAAATTAGTTAAGCTTTGTTTTGCCAGTTTTAAACCAACTTTGTTTTGATAAAAATGACAAGTTTCTCTGTCATGGTAAAGCTGTGCAAGGACCCAGACACAGGCTCTCCCTGACTGCATCTTCCTCACGTTTCTTTTCGGCACTTCTGTGCTCCAGCACCATGCTCCCTAACTGACACCCTGGTGTCTGTCCTCAACCCGCATGAGCTGGCAGTCGCCGAGCCACCACGATTTCCACCAAAATTGCCCTAGATCCTTTTGGCAGGAGGCAGACCCGTTGCTGCCCACCACCCTGCGCCCCCAGCACAGGGACGGGAAGCCAGCTCTACAATATGTTTTGCCCAGGGTCATTAGGCACGTTTGCAGACACATTTTACATAAAAAAAAAAAAAAAACCAAACCAACCCAAAACCAAAAACCTGAGTGAGATGCAGATTAAACATTACCACATCACTTCATACTGGAGAGAAAAATCATCTAAATTATTCCGATTCACAAGTGTATACCAATTCAGACAGCTGCAAAACTGGAAAGCATTGCCTTTACATTATTTTTCTCTCCGTCTTCCCTTTCTTTCTTTTACTAGGGAGGCCAGTTAAAGAATTGAGCTGGAGTTAAACTGGTTAGAAACATAACCACTCACTTCTTAATCCTACATTTTCTGCTGTCCTGCTTCTTATAATCCAGTCTCGGCATCTGCAGTCAGAAGAAGATTCTTCAAATGCTAACACTGTTTATATAAATCAAACCTGCAGTGCTTATTTTGAGGGAAAAAAAGTCAGGAAATGCACAACTACAGCTGAAAATTTATGCTAGACTTGTTTTGAAATGGAGTGATTTAGATTCCCACTCATACTGTAAATCCTGGACAAAACAGGGGCTCCTATTCAACTGTGAACTGTAAGACTTATAATAAGGCTGAGTTACAGCTCTTGCTCTGATTTCCCAGTTTAAATTGATCTGAGGCAAAAAGTACCCCCAGCAAGATAGTTTAGGTTACCTAAAAGTTAATATAATAATAAATCCTAATATCTTAGTGTGATTTACCAAACACGTATTCTGGGAAATCCTCAAGTCTTCCTGAATCTCTCAGGCACTGGTGTAAACACATTCAAAGAGACAAAAAGACCACCATTTGATATCGATCTAATAGTAATTCATATTGTGTAAAACAAGGTGCAAAAAATTAATAATCCAGCAAAAAAAATTCCTTGAGAAACTTAATTACTACTGCTTATGAAAGGCTCCAACATGGATTTCTGAAACTGTACAATCCACGTACAAAATATGTAAAAGGAATTTGAGGTGTTGCATCTCTTCTCTGAGAGCAGGTTAAAGACAAAGAAAATGTCATAGCTTGACTGTGATCAAAGAGGTAAGATATATCCCATTATCTTTCCAACAGCAATAACAACAGATCCAACTTGTGCTGCGTTAGCTCAGTGATATGCAGAAGAACTTGCATCCCACACCACCACCACTCCTTTTTGTTTTCTTTAATAAAGGCATACACTCCAGGTAAGTATTGCTTCAACGTAAAAAAAAAAAAAAAAAAAAAAAAAAAAAAGGCAGTATGTGGGCATGTGGCTCACAAAGCATTCAATTTTGATTGTTTCTAGAAAAGTCCTAGAAATAAACAAGCAGCATAAATCTTTAATTTCAGAGTTAATGTTGAAGTTTAAAGCAATTCAAACTGCTAGGTAAAAAACCCACATCATTTCACCACATAAACCATTCTATTGCTATGCTGTGACTCGAAGAGAAAATATGCATATCTCTTACAAAAGCTGCTTCAGTGTACCTGGGATGTTAATAAGCTACATGCCTAATTAATATTTTTCAGTAGAGTTAACAACACATTACACAGGCACTAAAATTTTTCAGATAAATAATACATTGACCTAAAGTATAATTTCTCCGCCTGCATTTTCACAGGTTGATAATACTCTACAAAAATGCTTGTAACATCCTCATGATGTTTTTACCGTAAAATATTTTACTCTGGATTTTGATAGGGACAAGGAGCCATATTCACACAAATACTCCATTATGCCAGGTGATTAATCAGCACAGCACTGGGTAACAGTTCCTGCCCCAAAGATCTTCTACCCTAAGTTCAAGGTAGGTACAGATGAGAAGAGAAAAATACAAAAAGATGAGACAGTACCAGTTAGCAAAATAAATAGCTACAGCTTGATTCACACTCAGATTTTTTTTTTTTCCCTCTCAGGATTTACAGAAAACATTTAAAAATACAGACAATTTAGAAATCCGTGTAGGAGTCTTCTAAATCCGCAAAATAAAAAAAAAAAAAACAACCCTCAGTCGATCTGGAATAACCATTCACAGTAGTTCAACTCTTTCTAGAGGCAAAGGCCCTTCACTGAAACAGCTCTGTTTGAAACAGAAGATTCTTACTACAGACAAAAATATTGATACAGTCACATCACATCACATAAAGAGATACAACATCACAGTTAAAGATTAAAAAAAATAAACTTAAAATCAGGTCTTATTCTGAAGGTTCCCATTCCTAAAATCATTGCATTAGTAGCCTGGAACAACATCATTAGTTGAAAGAATTTTCCAAACAAGACCATTAACCAGTATTTAAATTCAATAGGGGAATATCTACCAGAAAGCAGTATAGGGACAGTATTGGCATTCCTAAAACAGAAGTATTTTGAGGACTCCCTGAAAAACATTCAGGTCCAGTAAAAACAGTCAAAACGTGGGTCAGAGATTCTTGTTAGATATCTTTGACTCAAGTCCACCACCTGGAGAAAAAAATCAACTCCCCAGATTTGTCTCCTTGGGGAACTCATTACATATTAGAAATTTATTTGCAACGAAAAATAAGCAGTCATTAGAAACAGAAGGGAGAAATCTGGACATATTTCAGTTTAATTTGTTAAATTTCAGTTTAATTTTAATTATCCAGAGAAAATGAAAGTTTAAAGTGCTTATTCAAATCACTTGGGCTGCGCAAGTGAGGAAAAAAAAAATCTTGCAGCAATTTTAATACTGTGTTCTGAAAACACACTACTTTAAAACAGCTATCTTTTTTTTATAACTACAAATGATCAGCTTTTTAGAGTCACTCATTTTTGTTCTAGTAGAGGCATATTTACTTTTGCTCATGCCAGACAAATGCAAATGAGAAAGCTGTTATGATCCTAAACCAAATGTGAAGAGCCATGCAGCGATGTACAGCTGAGTACTTCAGAGACCAACAAAACAACTTTCTGACAACCCCACAGAATGACATTTAAGAAAACTCACCCTTCCCTCCCCAACAGCCCACCTCAACAGCAGGGAATAATTCCTTCTCGTGGAAGAATGGCCTTGTCACCATGGCACGACACTAAATCTTATCTTGTCCTAGATCTGGCTTTGTAGGACTCCTTGTGTGATTTGTAGACAAATCCTAACCTTGCGCATTTAATCACTATTACTACTGAAGACAGAACAAAGATCCTCACTGAAATATTTTTAGGTACTTTGAATTTAATCATTATTTGCAAAGCACAAACAGAAATCCTTCTAAGAAGCAGGCTAATTTCAAATAAAGGAGCTAAAGAAACAGAGGCCATACTGACAGATTCATAGATCTAGGAAGAACTTCAGGTGGTCATCTTCTTCCACCCGCCTGACCTAACACATGATACCGCTCTCTGTTCACCCTGATCCTGAAGTCTCTGATGTTAAGGCTGCACAATTCCCAGGCAATTTTTTCTCTTTCACTCTTCTCTATTGCAGTGTTTTTCCTTTGCTTCTAACACAACAAATGAGGTTACTCCTATTGCCTTTGCTCTTATACATCAGCAGAAAGATTAGATAACTGCTCCTTCATTGCAAGGACTTCTTACACTTCTGAAGATCTGCATCTCTTTTCGGTCCTCTCGCCTAGATTAAAAGAACTCTCTTCTGCTCAGTGTTTCCTGGTGGGTTATTTTTTCCAGATGTATGATCATTCTTGTTGCTTCCCTCTAGCTGTTCTGCCCTGGGCCACCTATTTGCTTGAACTCGAGTGCTCCAAATTACACACTGCTCCTGCTGAGGCTTCACTAATGCTAAATACAGCAGAGGGATCCTTC
This sequence comes from Nipponia nippon, assembly GCF_047370975.1. Taxonomy (NCBI): domain Eukaryota; kingdom Metazoa; phylum Chordata; class Aves; order Pelecaniformes; family Threskiornithidae; genus Nipponia; species Nipponia nippon. The sequence goes on from NW_028262336.1 coordinate 109,403,100, forward strand.
CACACGTCTTGCACAGCATCTTCCACTTTATACAATCCCAGTATGGTATCTGGTTTTGCCTTGCTGTGTAAGGCTATTGATTCATGTTAAGGCTATGAGCCATGCATTTTCTTCACATCTTGTCTGCAGAACTGCTACTTATTCCCCCCCCCCCCCTTTTTTCTTTAAATCATTTTTCCATTTTAACAAACATTGCAGTCACATACTGCTTCTTAACATATACTGAAAATGTTTGTGTTCATTCAGAGGGGAAACTCAGACTTTGGAACACATTTGGTTTTCTATTTTGGAGATAAAAATGCAAACAACATGACAATTATACCAATCTATGTCTTGATGAGATGTGATCATATCACAAAAAGACAGCATTCCTGTTGCTCACAGCAAGTTATTCATAGGAGCAGGAGATGATTACTTCTCCTATGTCCGCATACTAGATGTCTGGAAATCACAAGACATTTTCTCATGCTCCAGGAAAGGCATTTTGCTGTTGGGCCCTCCTTCCACTAAGTTTTACTCATTAAAGCAGTGAGGAAAAAACCTGGCATTTTTGCGCAGCTTAGCCATTGTGATCTTTGATACTACTTTTAGCATCAAACCAGGTCTGTAGGAACTATTTTTCCATATTTTTTGCTACTAGTCTGGTTCTGAACTCGTTAGCTTTCAAAGGTTAATTTTAAACACACCTATCAATAAGTAACCAAAATTCCTTTGAATTATGTATGGTGTTATAATGTAGATGCTACCTTTTCCCCCTCATTTATTAACTGTTCGCAATAGTCCCATGTGTATTTATGAACGGACTCACCCTCTTTATACCTCCATTTTAATGCACCTTTTAATAAGGTTTAAGTATCATCCTAATCAATTTTCATTTGGACAATCCCATACTTAAAAGTATGGCTACTAAAACATTACTCAGTAGAGGGTTCAGAGTGATGGGGTGAGTCACACCAGTGACTTCTGTTAACCATTAATATGTGCGCATCGTTAATGGCTGTGCCACCATTTTTCAGAACTGACCATCCCACCCATTTCTACCTGGGATAAGCCAAGATAATTGAAAAAAGTAGAACATTGGTTTTCATTTTAAAAAAAGCAGTTTAATTTAAAAAGAATAATATTAAGCAAAGCACTTTTATCCCTAAATTATTTTGCTTTTGCAATCATGGCCTCAACAATGATTCTATAAAGATTTAGAATGAATGGCTTTTTAATATCTTAGACTTCAAAGTATTATATTGAACAATACAAGAATAGATTCAAATGCACAGCCCCACAATCATACAAAAAAAAAATCAACTTCAGCTGTATGCGAGCAAGTGCTTGAGAAGCACAAAACACAAAAGTTAAAATTGTCTTGCTGTGAAGTTTGTAATTCAACGGCATGAAAAAAAAAATCAAAAAGGTTTTGAAAGACAAGCGCAAGGGCTTACTAAGGCTTAGCAGCCTACTTGAAAGAGCACTTCTGTCACACAGGGGTAGAAACCTAAAATATTGACATGGTTTATCACTTCCCAGTTAGGTCCTGTGACAAGTAAAACTGTGCAGCAAAAACCTACCGGCCTTCAGCTAGCCTTGCAAAATTTGCACCCCATCTCAGGGTCTGTGACCCACAAAACATTCACGCTTTGAAGGTAGATTTGTCTGAACAACCCTGTTGATCTTCAGGTAATCACAACAAACACCAAAACGTTTCCTTATTATCAAGGTGGGATGCTCCCCTATTGCATTATTAGGGATTGGAATTGATTTTTCTTAAACATTTTACGGTTAAAGAAAATAATTCAATTCTCTTTCCACTTCAAACAAAACCGACTACTTCAATGCTAAATAGTACTCTAGCACAATTAAAGTGTCAATACAACCATATTCAAATGACAGTATCAGCACCTTTCTGGAGTTAATTTATTTCCTTGAATTCAAAGATGTGCATTCATAACTAATATAATTAATTTCAGTCACATCTATTAACTGATTTGGGACTTTAAAATAAATTCTCATCAAAAGACCATCACAAACACTGGTGAAAACAAAGGCCCCACAGAACCCAATATGTATTAAATCTAAACATTAAATTTAACATTAAATTAATTACGTTAATTTAAATTAATTTTAAAAAGACATGAATCGTGAAAAGGACTGGAAAATTTTTAAAAAGCCTTAGATTTTAATTTAATACTTCCTGTTAATTATCTTATTATAAAGACCATCTCAGAGCTGTTTAAAAAAAAAAATCAAGCATCTAAATAAATTCTCATTAAAAATCAGGAACCGTTAAAATTACCAGTAACAGCTAAACAAAATCAAACCCCTGAATTATCAAAGCACACATGCTCAAAAATTTTCAAAGTACAGAAAGTATTTGGATAGGACAGAAGATAGAGGGACGCCGTATCTATGCCAGGGAAGCCTTCTGCTAGTTACCATCACCATATTTTATCTCTGTTTCAGCCCGATGAAAGCTGTTGGCCTCACTATTACATTTTTATGCTCTGAACACACTCCAAGAATTTCTTTCAGTTGCTGTCACTCAATTACTGCCAACTTGGGGCAATGTAAGTTACTAAAGCCTGTGCAACAGCCTAATACACAGGCGTTTCTATTACTTCCATTGGAACTGAATTAGAGTTGAAAGAAAAAAATGTAGTTATACTGTTCAGGCCAACTCTCCCATTCCCTAAATATGCACATCAGGACAAGCTGCAGGGCGTGACTTTCTGTACTAAGTACAAGGAAAGAAAGGTGGGTATCATCGGCAAAAACATTATTATAGCAACTACACAGGACAATGCTGCTATCATGTCAAATATCATTAACATAGCACTCAAAAATGTAACAACAAAGTTAATAAATTAAAAAAGTAGTCTTGCAGAAATATAGTTCTTGTGGGTTTTGCTACACGAGCAGTTACTCTTTCCATCGGTCAGGACGGCTCTGGATGCTGCGGACACACCACAGCAGGATCAAATGCAAGAGGAAAGTGCAGTGAAACCGGTTTTCGGGTACTATGTTATTCTGGATATAATTCCATCTCCTTTTTCAATTTAGAGTTCTGCCTCACAAGTGAGGATTTTGGATGGGCAATAAAAACACCGAATACCATTTTTGCTCACTCATTTTGTTGGAGGAGCTTCTGCCAGTTGACAGGCATTCCGTAGTACCGTAATGTCATACTTTCTAGTACTTTCACACAAAGGAAGAAAACTGCCTTATTTACTCTTTGGTTTGCATGCAGTTGTGGTAGCCCATGCCATTTTCCTTAACAGCCCTATTTTGTATTTGTTTTTCATTTAAATAGTAGTCTCATCACTTTCATATCACCCTACCTGTATTGACTAATACATAACTCCTCCTGTTCTGGATGAAGAAAAAAAATAAAAAAGGTAAGAGCCTATGCAGTTTATTACTATGCACTTTCCAGTGGTTGTGTGGGCTTTGTTTGTGCTTACTTGTTAAAGCACCTTTGTGCACAGAACAAACACTGTACTTCAAACAACGCCCCAAAGATTACGTTCTGTGTCACTCGTGTTCAGAGCAAGTCGGATGAAGCTGGGAGTTCATACAGAGCAAGCTTTTATATAGGGAAAGTGTGCCTTATTTATAAGGTGAATTTTTCACAGGCTACTTTGAAACTGGCCAGATTTAATCAAAGGACTGATTTCTTATCTTTTCAATTTTTCCTCTGTATTATGAGTACAGATCATTTATACAGATAATTGCATTTTCTTTCTACAGCGGGATGCAGACAAAACAATTATTATGGTTATTTCCTGTATTTTGAACAATTTATATTCCCATCTTCCACAACATTTTACACAGTGATAGCTTTGCCACAACCTTAACAAGGTATTTAGTACTAAAAAAAACCCCCAAACTAAACTGCAAACTGCATCTAAGTGTTTCTAAAATCATACTCTAGGGTTTTTACTAAATCCTGCTACAGAGTTTTTATTGACTAAGCTTACTTCAAAGGTACATTTGTGATTAAAGAGCTTCTGGTCCTCCATACCTCTCTCATGTCAGTACCAAAAGTTATGTTGATACTTTTTCCATCTGGCTAGTACCTCATTACCTTTATGATAGGAATTAGATCTGAAGTTTCCTCTGTAGAAGTCTTACCACTATCTGTATTTATATATCTGGATTTGAGAGTTATTTCAGCCAGTTTACCTATGACTACTGCATGGCTATGCACCAAGATGACTGAGCTGGCCTTCAAACAGTGAAGGATTACTTACATTACTCTCTTTCCAGCACCATAATCAGATATCTAAAGTCAGCACATTAAAAAATAGGTTAGTAACAAAAGAACAAGTTTAAAGCTACAGAGAAGAAAGAAGTCTAGTATAGTCTGCCAGTCAGTTAATGTATTTGCATCCCCAAAATTTCACCTAATTCAGGCAGGACTTTTGCTATTAAAAAGATAAAACCAGAGCCAAATTACTTTAAAAAAATCATCACATATATATATATATATATACACACACACACAGATAGATATAAAAACTATCTATATATCAGGTATCCATATACAAATGACATTCCTCAATACATTACTTATATTACACCCATGTAATTCTTACTACATCATTCTACTTCCGTTATCAAGCTACTTAAATGCCCTGGAACTTAAAAAAGTCAAAATATTTCTAAGCTTGAAAAAAAACAATAGCAAAAATATTTTACCAAATCCAAATTTGACAAAACAGCACCTTAAGGAAGGAGCCCTCTTTATATAGAGAATGCTGGTTCTGCACATGGGCATCCCACTTTCTGAGAAGTGCAGTAATTCAAGACAGAATGATAGAGTAACTACACTTGCTTGGAAGAAATCTCCTTTGCAGTATTCAGAAATCCTCAACTACTGAAAGTAGAAAAAAGCAGAATATTTTCTAATATTTCAATAAAATACAGTTGTAAAATACAGAAAACTTCCAAGTCTTCATTTTTGTTATGATGACAGCACAGAATAAGTACTCAGGAAAATGAACTGGAGGTGGAAAAAGAAGAGGACGGTCACCCGACCAGCTTTCCACACATCCAAACAGCTACATCCCGCTGCTCCTCCTCCCCTCCTCTCCCATTTTTTGTACTGCGCGACAGAATGAAGTTAGCACAGGTTTTAATGCACACTCCTTTTGCAAGCAACTTATTTTCTCTTCTGAAGCCTTGGCGAGGGCAATATAAATGGACTCCAAGTTGCTGCAGTAACAACTACTAAATGAATTTATGACTGACTGAAAAGGCCAAGTTCAGCACATATGAAGTGATGGGATCCCTCCGCTGTCAGATAATTTTAGGTAGCTGACTAAAGATTTTCAGAACACCACATTTTTAAACACTTTCTTGTGAAAGTTGCTTAATAAAGAACTATTAATAGAAGCCTCAAGCCTTTTGGACAGTTAAACAATGATGGCAACTTTCACAAGGAGCTCCTACAACTTCACAAGTAATGTACTTGAGTAAACCTTTCAAAGTCTCTTGATAGTCCAATTTTCCTCACATAGTCAGAAATAACAAAGCGCCACATACACTGACATGAAATGTAAGTAGTATTGCTTTTGTAAAGCAAATCAAAATCAAAAATATCCCCCCCAAAACCCTTTTCCATATTAAAAAAAATTTCTTTTTCTTCATTCTACACATTCTTATTAAAACATTAATCACAAAAATCCTTGACGTTTTCTGGTTAAACATGATACTGCCCGGAAAACACCTATTCATTTTTTAAAACACTTTTTATACTACCTGTGTAATTTTCCTACAAAAAAAAAAATTTCAATTATTCAACTTTCTGCTTTGCTACATATTCCCCCTGCCCCCAATTAAATCAGTCTGCTATAGGATTCTCCATACTTTCATTCAGAGATCCTGCAGAAGAGATACATTATATATAATTTTAAATGGGCAGTGCCTTTTTGAGCATTCTTCACAGTTAACAGGAGTTATTACTAAGTTTGGCTAATTTAATCTTATAGGCATCAAGATACTACAGCCTGATCAGTCCTTATTCACTTGGGGAAGAGGTAAAGGACACTTGTGAGATTTCAATAATTCCAATAAAGAAGAAAGATATGAAATCTTTGTTAAACATCTTCACTGAAAAAAAGGATATATATTTTTTTTTTAAATCTTTTACATTCTTTATGTATTATTAGTTCACCTGTTCTCTTTTTCATCACGAAACCTTTCCTTCTGGAGCTTCTTAACAAGATGAGGAGGAGTTCTCTGATGGGTGCAGCTCTTGAAGCCCACGTCCTCAGCATCTAAGTCCTAGATCTTCCTCCTGCATTTCTCACCGCACATACTCCAGCTCCCTCCTATGCCTTTCTTTCCCACATCCAGAATCCTCAAGCTCCTTTCCCCACCTGCCGCCTGTTTTGATGACCAAGTGTGCAGGGCCAGTGGAGAGAGGCATGTACTATGAAAGACCAGTCATCTTTAGAGTGCGGACAAGCCAAACTGAAATGGCCCTGGTGCAACTCTCAATGTATTTCTCCCAGAACACATCCTCTTCCATTTGACATCTGCTTTTCATGAAATTTGAAAGAATTTGACTGTTTTGATACCATATCATTGTACCAAATCTATCTGAAATTTGCTAACAGATACAAAAGTTATTTGGGGGAACTAGCAAAAAAAAAAAAAAAAGGCATGCCCAGGTTTGCTTTGTGTCCTTAAGCAGCCAGGCTACAGCCACACAGTAGACAAACATAAAGGTTTTTTTTATTGCGGAACATGCAACACCATTTGCATTTTTTCAGCTATTTTTCCTAGAGACTGTAGTAGCATTGCTATCATTTCTCCTGTCTAAAACTCTAAAGCATCACCTTGTCTTCAGTTTAGAAGTCAGTATGCAATATGCAGACAGACGTGTTTCTGGTGCTGTTATTAAATGTATGTTCCACCAAACAAGGACAAACTTCTCAAAAGCCACTACAATAACATTAATTCTTGATGAAAGGCACTGAAAAGGTCTGCTTTGATTTGACTGATACCCTGTAAGGTAAAGATGTAAATGGTGATAAAGATCAGTCCCAAAACATCCCATCTAGCACTGAAGGGCTCTAGGGGAAGGAGGAGAGAGAAAACAAAAGCAGTACTCTTCACAACAGCCTTTATAGCCATATGAAGAAAAACAAGTTACTTTCAGCCTCAAATTTGCAGTTCCTCTTTTGCAACGGTTCTTCACTACCTGTTAACTGGTCTGAGATCACAGGTTAAAAATTATTTGATTTACAATGACATAGAAATGTCAGGAAAAAATACTCTGCTTCCATTGCTTCTTGTGTCTGACATTTCTGCAGCAGGTAGAGTGAAAAATATCTCACTAAAAAAATCAATAATCATGTAATGTAACTGCATGTCTTCAAATACTCATCTGTGTTGTACTCATTTGTCCCTAAGACATCTGGTGGTTAAACAAGCAGCCTTAATTTTTCTGTTCCTTTTTTGCATATTGTACTTCTTTGATGTAGAAGTTCTCACTGACTACGGAACTCCAAATTCAGAAATTTTACCTACCATTTCCTCTAGCCAATAGCAGTCTAAGAGTAAGTCTGCCCAGGTTCGGTCACATTATCAGCTAGGTAAACTAGCAAAGCTCTTCTAATAATATATACATTGCTCCACCTTGATCTTCCATTTAAACTTCAGGCAAAGACTGTGTTTACTGTAGTTTCAAAACAAGAATAGAGCAAAAAAGTTTTGCCAGTATCGCTGTCAGCTGTAAATTACAAGGTTGTGGGACTTAGCTTTTTATCACCGCAGAGGATTAATCATTTTGAGAATTATTTATGGAAAAGAAATACTGAGCTAAGAAGCAAGAAAGTTATTGATAAACTAAATTTAGGTTCTAACAAACAAAGCAGAAGTCAGTATGCCAGACAAACCCATATAGTCAGACCCTTTGGAAACACCTGCAGAAGATAATGAAAGGCTAAAAAAAATTACTCATCTGTATGATACTCAGATAAGGTTGGACTTGACCATCAAGCAAATGGGGCTTTGAATAAAAGCAGTAGTCTAAGAGAGGTGGATTTGGAAAATGTTCTTGAAATGGTGAGATTTCTGACCTCTCCTTGCACCCCTATTTTCATTTGAATCAAGTTCATAAACAAGCTTTTTGCTTCCAATCAGAAAAACATCTACCAGAAGTTCCCCTATTCAGCACTTCATCTTACTATAAATGGGAATCTAACAGTATCATGTCGTAAAAAGACTACCAAAAACTTCTAGGATTGGTTTCCCATTTTTGCTAAACACTGGTTGCTTGGATAAAAATTATTTTCAGGTGTATCTGTTCATCTCACACATTACCATAAATCTTGGAGTTTTACTCTATCCTTTCACAATCCTTACTTAGAACTTGTTAATGACCTTGCACTTCCTTGTAAGATCTGAGGTTAAAGATGATCAACCTGCAAAAAGCTATGAAAGATTACATTCATATTCAAGAATTGCTTGAATGGAGGTGGCCTATAAATTAAAAAAAAAAAAAAAAAAATCTGTTCACTATCTGTAAAGATTGTCAATTTACAAAATCACCAGGAAGTCTTGCAATGAAGACACAAGGAGAAGCAGACTGAATATTGTATTTTCATTTATCTTTTCCATTTGATTTCAGTGCTACCTTTAGCACAACAGGAGTAGTATTCCAGCTAAGAATGAAAGATGTAGGGCTAATCCAAGAGAGGTCTAAAAACATGAATCTCTCTAACACTTTAATCCTATAGAATGGAGAAATTTTTTACTCTCTCAAGACTTGGGTATCTCTTTCTAGAGATACTGCAGTTACAGAAGCATTTCATACCCAAAGTTGGCTAAAATTTGATGATCCAGCAGTAACATCTCTTTCATTTTATATAACCACACAGCTTCCAAAAAAAAAAAAAAACAAACAAACTTTTAGGGATACATCATCTTTTTTCCTCAGGAAAAGAAAATGGCACCATGTTCTCCCTGTCATCATGCTGCAGTCAAGATACGTTGCAAAAATGTCCTCCTTCGCTGAAAAGGTTTTGTATGTCACTGCTTTCTTTACATTGTTCCTTACTCCATATAAGCTATTTGATCTTTCATCTTCTTCTTACTCACACCTGCTCCCACTTTTTTCCCCCTCCCATAGCTTCTCTTCTACTGATTTGTCATGAGCTGGATTTTAAATTTTGAAAAAGCAGTAATTTAATTTTTCAAGACAGATCAAATGGTGAAGATATAACACATTTACAGAAAGGCTGAGGTTGGAAGGCACCTCTGGAAATCATCTGCCAGCCTGTTGAGGGTGCGCTGTCCCATCGTCCAGGTCATTAACGATGATGTTAAACAGCACTGAACCCAGTATCGGTCCCTGGGGCACTCCACTAGTGACTGGAATCTAGCCCAACTTCGTGGCACTGCTGACAATTCTCTGAGCCCATCAGCTCAGTTTTCAATCCACCTCACTTCACTATGCACTTACCTAGTCTGTACTTCATTAGTTTGTAGACAAGGATGTTATGGGATACAGCTTTGAAAGCCTTACTAAAGTTGAGATAAGCAACATCCACTGCTCTTCCCCATCCATCGAGCTAGTCATTAAAGCCTTTCAGGTTGGCTAAGCATGATTTCCCCTTCATAAATCCATGCTGACTGCCCCCAGCCACCTTCATGTCTTTCAAATGTTTGGAAATGGCTTCCAGGAGGGTTTGATCCATTGCCTTCCCAGTGATCAACACGGGAGTGACTGGCATGTTATTTCCCAGATCCTCCTTCTTGCCCTTCTTGAAGATTGAAGTGACACTTGTTTTTTTCCCCTCAGGAACCTTCCCTGATTGCCATGACCTTTCAAAGAGAGTGGCCTCACAATGATTTGCTTATATGAAGCAAATTACTTTATATATCTCTATAGGCTTCTCTATGGTGAATTCAAAAATCTCAGTATGCCTTCTACTTTTCTGATTGGAAGGCTGGTAGTACTGCAGCAAAATACTCTCTACTTCTAGCTTCAAATCTGTATTTGTACAAAGCTGACAGACATTACTCTATCAAGAATTTCAAGAACTTGACCCAACAGGCCATTGCCAACAATGTCCAAGAAGAAAGCAAGCCAAATGGATTCTCATTTGCATAGCAATTATTTAAAAAAGAAAAAAGAGGGGGGAAGTTTGTTTGGGTTTTTTGGTTTGTATTTGGGTTTTTTGGGGTTTTTTTGTTTGTTTGTTTTTTTAAAGTCACTGGCATGAGCATCAAATACTTAGTTTTGCAGTCTCTTCTGATCATTTCTACACTTGAGTCAGATACCAATTTGAAAGTTTAGTCTAAAACATAAAGAAAATGCTCAGAAAGGCAGGCAAGGGAGTAGTCATGCTCCCTGGAAATAGCAGCATTAAGAAACATGAGATAATGTTATTTTAACTATAGAATATTTAGAATCATAGTAAATCACAAGTCACAGGAAAGCATGTTATTACAGCCTATGCAAGAAAGCAAGGTTCTGCCAGATGCATTGTTCTTGTGATCTCATGAGAGCACACACTTACATAATGTAAAACACCTTGGAAACAAAAATCTTGGGAAATGCAACAGCTGACAACAAAAACAGTGATTGGGTTTGGGGTTTTTTTCCCTCCTTTGAAAGCAAATCACCAATAAGCCATTACAATGCCTTTTGGGAAATATTACCTGCTTATATGCTTAAACAGGGTAGAAGACCACCCTGCTTTTAAAAGCCAACTTCTTTTGAGTAATGTGCACAGCTTTTTCTACTATTTGTTTTTAAGCATTCAGGTGAATTCCCTCAAATGACCACAGTTTTGTAAGCACTAGAGCAGGACTGAAGGGCATTCCTGTATTTCTGAAGTAATCCTTGAATATTGATGAGGGAGGCATCCTTGGATTCAAGAGCTCTAATGTGGAAAATGGTAAATTGGCAGGGTAAAAGTTCCATATATTTAACTTTGCCTAAAGCACATACTTAAGTGATTCACAGCCAGAGCCTGGAAAGTGACTAAGATGTGTACAAAAAATCCACCCTGGCAGTGGCTTCTCCTCATTTATTGTTAAAAGAACATCTTTAATGTTCCTGCTAATCCCAAACCTGGCAGCAGGTATCCTTGGGAAGATTCCAGGTCCCTACGTTCCAACTGTATTAAAGCCTGTCTGCCTGAAAGCTTATTAAAAAACAGTGCTCATCCCACAGCAGCAGTTTAGCTGAGCTGCACACTAGGAATGCATTAAATAGGCTGCAGTATCCTGTGCTAGCACTAGTTTGCAAATGGTCACATCCACAGCAACACAATCCCAGACTAACTAGGACATGGACGTTATTGACAAAGGCTAAAAGATTGCCATTCCTTTGGCAAGAGATAGGAGGAGGGGAATGGGAAGCAGGAGCCCAGCACTGTGTTACCCACTTCCATACCTGACTTGCCAAGTGGCAATTCATCTGCTCAGCACCTACTCAAACCATGCACAAAGAAACAGGCCAGGGAATTTAGTCTGAAAATTTGGGAATAAAAAAATGTTTCATCATAGTGTCTCAGCTGCAGTACTACAGTTAAGAGCTGTGATATTTCCTCTGGGGTTTTTTGTTTGGGGATAGTTTTGCAGGGGTTTTTTGGGGGGGGGGGGGGGATGGTATGCTTTTAAGCATCGCTGCACCACTTGAGCGCTTTAAATAGCTTCAGTGCAAAATCTATTATTAATTTGATATTTTGTTAATATATTATTAATTTAAATTGCAGACTAATCTTACTGCCACCACACAAAACCAGCGAAGCGGTGCTCATCTCTTAGCTGAGACTGAATCCTGACTGTGTGGACAGGCCTACTACACACTGATATCAAATGAAAGATGCACTTTTAAATGTTAATAGGCACAGCATATAAATTGCCGTACCATGCAAAGGGACCTCTATTTTGAGCCCATTACTTGAAGAAATCTTCCAAGCACACTGCTAAGTCCATCCTCTCTTTCCTCATGCTATTGAGGAAGCAGATTGATGAAAACAGATATATGGCCAGTCTTCTGCTTATGCTTATTTTTAGTGTGGAATAAGCACTTTGAGTACAGGAAGAAGTCCAATAGCTGGATTTCACAAAGTGGAAAAAAATACTAGGAAAAAGAAGTCGGCAAAATGCAGTATGTTTCAAGCATGCTTGATAACTAAATTCAAAATATTATTAAAACTATAATTGATGCACTTTGTGGTAATTACATGAAGTGTTCTTATTTCCTTCCTGCTACAGTCAGAGCATGAATAAACAATCTGCTTTCAATTGCTCTCAGTCATGAAATTAAAAAAAGCCAAAGAATATGCAAGTCAAATAAGAAATTTTAAAAGGACTGACATTTATTTGTTGAAAAATTTTACTGGTATGTTTCAAAGGCTTATGGAAAAGCTAACTACTCAAGCAGGGCACTATTCAAAGATAACAAATATAATCAACATCTCCCTTGCTCTGATGGAAATGGTGAATTGGCTTTCATGTAACCAGTGAAAGAAAAAAAAAAAACAACAGCAGAGTTAACTATTTACATAGTTAAGTTATTGCTAAGATTTTTATGCATTTCCTTTGTAAACAGAAACCAACACTAGAAAAAATACAATAGACAATTACTGTCTTCCTACAGTTTTTACTGTTTCATACAGAATATACTCACTTTATACAAATCTTACATGAATTAAGATTCCTCGATTTCACCATTATAAAGACAAATTTCAGTCTAAGTTTGTGTGGTTTGAATAGCCATTAAGTTTTACTGCCTGGTTTGTGGATGCTAGCAAGGAGTTACTTCATGCTGTATTTTGTTTCTGAAAAACTCCAAAACATTACCTGCCTAAAAGCTAACTTCATTAAGACATCTTAAAAAAAAGAAAACCCAAAACCCAGAAAATTGCACTTAGATGGAGAACAATTACTCTCCCAAGGGATGAGCTTTCTTAGCCTTTAAAACAATCCTTATCCTACGAGGGAGATGTAGCCAAGAAAAGGTTTTTCTGCCGAAGTACTATGTTCTTTAGCTTTCTACCACGCCCAAGCACCATCACTTATAATACCTAGTATATGAAATGAAAGCAAGCATGTTACTTAAGCAACTCTGTACACATCTAAATCAAGGGAAACATAAAACATTTATAAACTACAGCAACACCTATAATTTTACAGGCACAGTAGGAGAAACATAATAAATCTGTCCAGCCATCCAATCAGGAGTTAAAATTGATGATTTAACACCGATATTCCTGAGGGCTAATATTACAGGTATCCTGGAACAGAAACCCACAACCAAGAACAAGAATTAACATCAGTTATTTTGCTTTGGATCAGAATATACATGCTGTTGAAGTCCCAGCTGGCAAGCTTGACTTTGCACCAATATGCCCCTGTCTTGCTAAGACAGAACACTAGGTAGAATCCCTTCTGTTACTCAGGCTATTCCCAGGGACCCTGATAAAAGAAAGTAAGTATCTGACAGATTCAGTTCTGTCTTTTCTCCTGCATGAACCACATGCCTTCTAAATTCAGCTCAAACTGAATGGTTTCAAAACGACAAACCCAAAGGTTTCCACGGACGAGGCGGCACAGGCAGCCCCTGCACAGCTTTTATAGGATTCTCACCAACACGGCTTGACAAGGTTCCAGTGGGAAGACCTCTCAGACTCTGCCTCAAGCTTTTGGTCTCTTCCTCAGATTATCAAAAGATAGCCAATTGTGATGGTGGTTTTTCTGCTGGAAAAAAACTTTTGCTGGACTGAGACCACCAACTCATTTCACATAGGTCAGAAAATGAGATGGTAATAGTTTTTCGCCAACTTAAACTGTATTTGAGCTACAGACCTAGATGTGAAAGGCTCTGTAATAAATTACCAATCTCCTGAGCCATCCAGTTAACAACATGCATGGTTTTCTTTTTAAACTCAATCATGCTTAAGTTTTCTGAAACTGTAAAAAGTAACACACCAGAAAAATTTAGATTCTTGATGACAGGTCATTTGTTTTCTGTATGCCTCTTAAAAGTATACTGAAGAGTACTACTGCAGGCAGAACATTAGAGTAAGACATTACATTTGGTTTAAAACAAAGTGTGTCCAAGTAGTAACATGCACTATATATTTCTACATAATGTTTTGCTCCACTATTTCATGAGTCATGACAAACCCACCACAATCTTTTCGACTTTCTCCCTCAGTGCTGCATCTTTTGTTCCATTTCTAAAACCAGGAGCAAATTAGAAACAATATCCATACAATTATTTTAATGAAGCAAAGCTTACTTGTATTTCAGTTCTGAAAATGTTATTTATCAAAGACAAATCTTTTCCCATCAGTTTAAACAGCGACTGGCACTCTGTAAAAGCATTTATTGGGCATGGAAATAGAAGACAAATAACTAGTCATTGACTACACTTCCAGGAACACTATTAAAGCTATTTCAAAGACAAAAAGTGACTCTGGAAGAGCAAGAAGGAAGGCAAACTTATTGCACCAAGCATAGAATAGCACTGGTAATACTGACTCATGGGAATGAAAGGTCAAACTAATGACACTCATGCACTAATGAAATTTCAGTAATTAGAAGCATGATATATAGACTTCGATAGTATTTTTATCAATTTACTTCTAAGAATAAGAGCTACAGACAACTGGGTCAGGAAAACTATCCAATTTTAAGACGACAGAACCAGCTGAGCCAGCTATGGGCATATTTCAGAGGCAAATAGATAAGAATTGGTGAGATTCACCAATTTAGAACATTTAATAGAATTTGCTGGTTAAGAAACACTAACTCACATTCAAAATGTTTTGCTTATACTGTAGTTTGGATAAACATTAGTTTATTTGCAGAAGTCTTCAAAAGTTGGCATGGCTCTATTTCTGATAGATTATAAATATTAGGAGAAGATAATGGCCTTCAAAAGTTACCTTCATAAGTAAAACTGATAATTTTAGGGAGTTTTTATTTTTTCAGCAGTTCTTACAGCCAATCGTCCTATCCCCCACCTACACACATGCCGTATTTAGTTATTTCTCTTGCCTGCAGTGATACTACCAGAGGCATTTTCTGTACCTTAACATGCCTGTTATTTAAAGGAACACTTTTAAAAATAAAAATCAAAAAAGGAAAACAGCCATCTGATATACTTTGCTGTCATAAGCATATCAGATCATAGCCAGCTTTTAAAATTTGCTCTACTAATCAAGGCTGTCTGACTGCAGTATAAAAATATATATTTATTAGTACATGCCCTTAGCACAAAGGTTTTTGTTTCCCAGCAATTTTTCATAAAAAACAATCCTTGCCCTCAGTCATCAACCCAGTGCTAAAACCCATTGTGGATCCACTTACCAAATCCCTGTGTAACACCCAGTTAGCATGCAGGTAGTGAATACCATCTAGGATCTGATATAACAGTGACTTCACCATTCCCCGAGGTAACTGAACTGGTTTCTTGTTTGCTTTAGAAGCCCTGTGAAACTTGATTATATGCTGTAAAGGGGAAAAAGAAATTAAAATAAAGAAGTGTAATGTTTTGAAATTGCCAGCAATTCCTTACACAGACTTCTTAGGCTTTTTTTCAACCTTTCATCATTCATTTTCACAACTAGAAACATGTACCTTAAGTATTAGAAAATTAATACTATAGAAGGTAAAGTGATCACTGTCCCAAGGAAATCTCTCAAAAAATCTCTCAAAAAAATCTCTCAAAATCAGTTGGTGCTGTGGTTTAACCCTGGCAGGCAGCTAAGCCCCACACAACCACTCGCTCACTGTCCCACAGCGGGATGAGGGATACAAAACCAATACAACTGGTAAAGCAAATTCTCATGCAGATCACTGATCTTTAACAGTTTGGAGGTTTTGGGGGTATTTTTTTGGGGGGGGGGGGGGGTTCTTTTTGTTAAGATAGGCCAATACCTTGTATATCACAGCACAGAATTAAAAGTGCATCACCTAACTCCTATATTATTTTACTCTAGGTTTTCTTCTATAGCAATAACGACACCGTAATATTCAACACCTAATGCCAGACAGAAATTCTTGCAAACTGTATTGGGAGTTTCAAATGTTTACATTAGAAGCCCAGATTTATTCCTTCTTTATTTACTAAAAGCACAGCACTCTCAAAACAGAAGCTGTTGACAGAGCAAAGCTATAAATCTGTCCATCTGAAAGTCAGCTACCAAGCCAGACACGGAAAAAATCTTTAACAATTTTAAGTGTATACACAGGCAATGACATCTAGCAACAATGAGGAGTCCCAAAAGGATATGTTCTCTTAGCATTCGAGTGCCAGGTGCCACTAACTTCAATAGCATAAGGCGTGCCACAGTCATGGTAACCATTTCCATGTTTGTCTCCTTTTGAGAGAGAGGTAATTTCTAGAACAGACTTTTTCATGCATCCACACTTCTTTTCTGTAATGGCTCACACTTGTGTGATCATCAAAACAGCCCTGATCTTGTCCATCCAAAACCTGGCACCAAACTTCTATCACGTGTTCTTCCTACGTTCCTGAGCTTTCATATTCCAGGTGCCAATTAGGTACCCAACTACTCAAACCCCTTTGGGAAATTGCCTTTCCTCTCTTGCTGCAGCCCAGCTCCATACAGCTTGCCCTCCTTTGCTTCAGGCGTCGAGCTTGGCTTTCCTGGGAGGAAAAGGCACATCCATGCTCTGCCAAAGGTAAAAATGGAGCTGCACGGAGGAAAGAAACATTGATGAAAAAGTGACAGTCCCTGCCCAGTCAGCCAAGCACCATGTGCACGAGCATCCCTAAGCCTGAGCCACAAGTTTCGCCTCCTCTCGCCTCCCGCTTCCACTGACTCCAAAGCAAATGTTAATTTTTCATGCAGTGGCCAGAGAAAAGTGAATCTTCAGAGACAGACAGAAAGACAGATGGCTTCTCCTGGACCTTTTTTGTTCCTGCTCTAATATACTCTGTGCCCTTTCCCCAGCCTTGTTTGAGACCTGCTGCGCTAGATGTGCTCAGCGCTGGAGGACGTGGTCCACAGCCGGCCCTCTGGGACACGGAGCCAGTCCAGTCACTTGCAGCTAGGTGTCTTGCATCCAGATCAAGTGAACAACCAGGAGCTGGTACAGCTGGGGAGTTCTGGAGTTTATACAGTTATGTGCATGTAAACATAAAGGTCAAAATTGAGGGTCCTTCCTAAGTTATTGATATTCAAACCAGTGTTTTGTTAACAGAGGTGCTTCTGCAGTGATTTTGGTTAAGTGTGAAGTAATGCAGAAATGTATAAATACAAACAAGGACAGGTCACTAGTAGTCACAATCCTCCAAGCAAATACAAAGCCTTGCAGCACATTTTGAAACAAAAAAACCTCACACATTCCTGAACTTCTACAGCTTAGCATATCATAAATATGGTGGAGCAGTGAAAAAAGGAATGTGCAAAAGCTTTACTCCATTTCCTCAAGATTTTTTGTTTGTTTTGTATGTCAGCCTTAAGAATGTCTCAACATTTCAGCTGTTTGGTAATTTTTTTGCCTTAATTTTATTTTGGCAATGAAATCTCAATACCAACTCCTGGAACTTCCAAGACCTTGAACTGGGAAAATATATCTTCGATTCAGCTTAGCTGAAGGAAAACTGACACACTAGTTCTTAGGCAAATACTACTGAATTCTTCCCAACTACTAGGAACCCTGTTTTCAAAAGAAATTAGTTTTAATTTGGTTTGTACAACTTAGCTGTCTGTCAAAACTACATGCAGAGGAAAAAACCAACTCATGATTCATACTACACAAGTCTTACATGAACACATACATCAAAATTTCCATCTCATTCCAAATTGCCTCTGTTGTACCCTTTGATACAAATCTTCTTAATATCTTAAGGTTAGTATTACAATACTTTTTCCATTGAGAGCAATGCTCAAAATGTATGTCAGATATAATTCGTGGCAAACACATACCTTTCTTCAGGGAATTCAAGCTTTGGGTTCTTTACAATGCTACTTTAATTGTTTTTTTTTTAAATCATTCCAAATGGATGTTAAGGTTACAAATACTAAGTTAACACAGAAAAAGAGTATATATCTTAAAACAAATTTACTTTGCCTTCAATGCATCTATATTTTAAAGCTGTATCTTGTAATTAGGAATAAACAGCCTTCCTCCCAAACATATGGAATTTCAGCAGATGAGTAAAAAACTCTTCCCACTGAAACATATGAATTAAATTTCAATTATATGCAGTGGCATTACTCTCACTTCATGTATTCACGGATGACATGCAATGTAACTAAAACTCCAAACTGTCCGATTCAGCCAATAAGTCTGTCATTTTTCAAAAGGAATCCACCCGCATAATCAATTACTTTTTCCTGCACCCTACTTTAGCTGTAATGGAGGGTTATATCTGCATTTATTTAACTAGATTTCTAGCTACTGAGAGCTGAATGCAGATTTTTATCTTCTTAAAGAGGTCACAGATAAACTGTGTAGCGTGCTTACCCAACATTTTCCACTGCTTTTCCTTTAGTACTGAAAATGTTTCCAACAAACACGGCGCAAAAGGCTATACTGTTTTTAAACCGATGTGTCTTCCCTGACCTTGTCCCTTTTCTGCAACTGAAACTCTAAGCCTGGTACCTACAAGCAATTCACCTTACCCAGAGGTCATGCTCAGCGTAGTCAAAGAGAAGCCACACTTTCCTGTCAGCATGAGAAAGAAACACCTTTTGCAGAGAAATGACATTTGGATGCTTGAGCTCCCGCAGCAACTGCAAAATAAAGAAAGTCCACAAGAGTTATATCCACACATCCAAAGCTGTGAAAGGGCTGGAAAGATGAATACTTTAATAGTCTTTGCTACATATTCTACAATACAAACAAGAAAAGTTGAAATCTGCAAGTCATGGAAAACAGCACATATTTTTTTAATGAAAGAACCAGTCATTAGTTTGAAACCAAAGCTGAAAGCAGGTCATAACCCCCCTAGGGCATTCACTTCCTATTCATTTCCTAAAAGTTGAAATCATTGTAGGGCTCGCTATTATCCAGGATCAAGAAGACTCTGCAACAGCCAGCTGTGGCACCTGCCCTTTCCCATAGGCTGTAATCTTTGATAGAGCCATTTGGGGTCTCCAATTTTCTCCTGACTCCCAATTACCTGAAAACCCTGCATTTTGGTTGCAGCCATTCAGGGCGGAATGGAATGACTCATTTCGAGCCTGTCAATGCAGTCAGCTAAACGAAGATGTGGTTTGTAAGATGGAGTCAGCTGATCGACAAGGTCACCACCACCTACAGAAGGTCCGACTCCCTCCCACAACATCTATTACACCAGTTATGTCACTCACAGAAGCCATCCACGAAACAGCTCCCAGTTCAGGAGAAAACTAACCCAGACACACAAAGGCGTTAATTTTCTGCTGAGTTCCTGAGCTGAAATGACTCACAGTGCTAACAGCAGACCCAGCACTAGCGAAGGGACACAGCTAGGAGCAAGAACTTCTTTCAGCAGCACTGAGCCATTAAACCAGCTCAGCTGCTTTAGCAACCATAGCTTTAATCACCACCAAAAGGAAAACATAGCCAAGATATAGCACAAAAACTGAATGTAGACAGCATCAGTCTATTTGAGCTCTACTGGTCATGTTACAATTATACTGTACTCACACAACTGCTAAGAAAGACACAAAAACTTTATCTAAGCAAACTCTTGTCAAGCATGGCTACCCAAGACTAGATGAACTCTTGCCAGCTCAGTCTGCCAGAAATGATGATATTTTTAATAAAAGGAATGGCTATGTTTTTTTTAAAAAAAGCCAAGGACAATCTGAATTATTTGAATATAGAACAGAAAATTAACATTTTATTTCTGAGATTGAATCTATTTTCAATAAAGCATAATTTTCCCACTACGTAGCAGAGGAAAGAAGAAAATTCATTCCTTTCTACTGATAGATTTGTCATGTGGTAACATTTTGGCTGCTACTGAGAAAGTAAAGTGGGAGTGGATATCTACATATGTTTGTTTCCTTATTTTCTATTTCATCTGAGACAGATTCCTATCCCTACTCACTGACCAGAGTCTTCAGTGTGGCATTTCTTGAGCAAGAGGACCTAGCCTACAGAGCTTTTATCTCAAGTATGAGATCAAGAGGGAGACAGAAGGTTGAGAAGACAATGCAATATTACAAATCAATACAGAAGGCAGGAGTTTCAGCATGTTAAACTTCTTAATCTTAAAATTTGTCAAAGCATTACATAGAGGAATTTTAAGGCAGGATCTGCAAGACGTGTGGAATTCTGTAAATGCCTATAATTCCCACAAAGCATAAGATCAGCATGGGGAAAACCAAGAAATGCTTATTTGCAATTTTTTATCAGTTACAGGTGGGGACCATCTGTGGTAGGTTGACCCCAGCCAGCAGCTAAGCCCCACACAGCCACTTGCTCACCCCCTTTGGTCAGATGGGAGAAGAAGAGCAAAAAAAGCAAGAATATTTGTGGGCGAGGACAAGGCTTTAATAAGTGAAGACAAGAGGAATTAGAAAAAAAAAAAAAAACAAACCACCACAAGTAACACAAAGGCAATCACTCGCCACTTCCCACAAGCAGACCGATGCCCAGCCAGTCTCCAAGCAAAGGCCACCTCCCCGAAGGGAAGAGGGGCAGAGTGGGAAAGAGAGAAAGACTGGACACTGTACAAGCACTGCTCAGCAATAGCCAAAATGCTGGTAGGTTATCAACACTGCTTTAGTCGCAAATCCAAAATACAACACCATGTGGGCTGCTATGGAGAAGACTAACTGCATCCCAGCTGGAGCCAGTACAGCATCAAAGATCATCAGTGGGAATCAGCCTCTTCATAGTAAATGAGGTTATAGGGTTTAAGGATACATTGTGCCAGTCCTTATAGTGAAGGACTTTTTGTTGAATCAATATAAATTCACAGCTTAAATTTATGCTGAACATTTTGATGAATTAACTGTACCAAGGAGATTGCATGACAGTTCATCAACTATGTGTCCATACCAAAATTTTATCAGCTTTCCTCTGGCCAGATGACACACGTGTACCAGACAACAGACTATTCCTTGATGAAAGAGGCAGATACTAGTCAGGGCTCTAGAAAGTAATATCATTTTCCCCTTCACTGCCTTCCTGTCCCATTTTAAGTCTGTTCTACTCCTTATTCCCCAGGCAGCAGCTATCACCCACTTTAAAAACCCAACCTCTTCACATCAAATGTGATCCACCTTGGAGGACACACAGAGAACCCATCACCAAAGCTGGTCCAGAACATGACGCAAAGATGAGAAACTTCAAGTAATGCAGCAGAAGTGTTCCCTGTCTGTATAGCAAGGCAACATGGACATAATTCTCCTTTGTTTGTGCTACAGGTAGTCAATCCCACAGACTTTGAGATTCACAGCATTCCTCCTGGTCTGCTGGATGACAGGCTGCTGCTCTTCCCCATTTCCAAATCCTGCCAGTAGCAAGGTACAAGTCTTGAGCATGCATTCCCTGCAGGCACACACAAAGTTGGGCCCACACACAATACAGACATGACCAGCCACACAGGTATCAGAGGCAGAACAGCATCTTCTTTGCAGGCATCCACCTAAAACTTGAACAACACAACTGGCCTGGATCCCATTTCTCCACTCTGGCTCATCAGGCTTAAAGTTCACACACACACACGCATATTTGCAGGTCCCTCAGACACCTTACATCTGTTCAGAATCTGAGCCCAGTCATGGTGCCCTTTCATCCAGGTTCCAGCTCCGATGTTGGGTCTCTCCAGATTTCAGTCTCCTCCTGCTTGCTGGTTCTGCATGCTTGAAGTTCACTAGCAGGTCACACACACAAACACTCACACAGCTCCTCCTGGTAGCTCATCTCCTTCCCTTTCCTACCTTTTATCCTTCCTCTAAACACCCCACAGTAAGTTTTAAATAGTCCCAGCAGCCCCCTCAAATACCCAATAAAACCTCTATCCTCCTATAAGATCCATAGTAGTCTGCTTTCCCTTCTCATCTGTTGTAAAGACCTGGTTGAATCTCTTCAAGGATACACCCAACAGGTTCCTTTTGCAGCCCATCACCAGTGTTTTAAGAGGTCTGGCCTTTGTTACCATCACTAATAGCAGCTGTTATGGTTTGTGCATCTGTGTGTTCAGCTTATCATTCTTGCTGTTTTTTGCATTTGCTTTTTGTGCTGCATAGCCATTAACTACGTATTATTTCACTCTGCTTAAAAAAACTGATGGGTTTGGTCAAAGCTAGACAGCCACAAGCACCCCAGTGAATAGAATGGCTAATATACATCAGCCAAACCATCAGAATAAGGAAATGATTGCTGCAGTGGTGACAGACGATCCCTGAATCACTGTCTTGGAAAGGCTGAAACGCTCCAGGACAGTGATAATGCAGAACAACAAATGCAAACGCTGTCTGAAGGACAGAAAGAGCTCGTGCAGATGATAACTACATCACAAGGGCTGTAAACAGCATTTCCAGCAACCTCACTCTCCATGAACCAGGCCTCTCTAGCCCATATGCCACATGCCTTTCCTAGCAGATGACCTGCCTCATGTCCAGCAGCTGACAGAGTTCACTGAAGACAAAGCAGACTGCAAGAAACACGGTTTGACTATCAGTACGATGCCTGCTAATGATAAAGGCCATTTTTTGGCCTAGTGACTGATATCTAATTGCTTCTGTCTATCCTAGTTCAGTTCTATAGAACACAGAGAAAGCAGACAAAAACTATGCATTTGGGTCTCAGTAAATTACCTTCATTTTCATTTGCATATCACGTGATGATTCAAATCCAATTCTACAACCAGAAAGGTTTCCCTTAAATTAGTTGGTCTGGGTGTCCCTTATAAAGAAGGAAGACCCAACTGACCTTCAAAGAAATAGAAATCAGCAGATGATGAAGATGCTGACACATCTGGTTTGAGTTGAGTGTTACAACCCCATGTTGTCCCTGGCTGGTCTTGCCCTTGCTTTCATACATGTTGTTCAAGACACAGCAAGGGAAACAGCATCCCTACGTGCAAGTCCTGGGCTCACACTAAGGTTCCTCCATCTTCCTCTTCAAATGCAGAAATACTCATTCCACAGCCATGACACAGCTGGGGGACAGTAAATGAAAGTGTCTTAACGATGCATAAAATTGTTAAATTGCTTCATGAACAAGGACAAAGTGGGGTAAGACAAGACATTATTAAATAATCAACGGCAGCATTAAGGCAGCCTGGCAAACTGCTGCATGACTAAGGCAAATCTTTTCTTGCACAGGGACACTGGCAATAATTACCTTTCACATCAAAAATGAGCTGAACTCAGCACAAGTCTTGATGAACATGATCTCCTTCCTCCGGTGATATTCCCACGTTTCCCATACAGCTCTCCACCACTACAGGCACTTCTCATGAGCCAATACACCGCACTCTTCGCGTGAGTATTTCTAGCTTTACTGCAAATGTCATTCCACCCCCACTCTCGATGCTTGCTACTATATGTGGTCCGCAGCGAATGTAACCTGTTAAGTGTTGCAATACTACCATGCTTACTTCTATAATCAAGCAGAGACTCATTTGCTAGAGCAATTGGCTAGGTGACCTGGCCCAGAAGCAGTTTCTCTGATCTCTCTCAGGACATTAGCTATTTTAGAAAAGGCAACTCCTTGCTCTCACTGCCTTCCTATGAGTGCTATGCAACACATTTTTCCCAAAGCTTAGGACAGTCAGAAAGCTGGCTAGACGCAAAGCCATAGGCAATATCAAGCAACACATTCACTTAAGCAAAAAATCACTACTGTGTCATCTTGCCAGTCTGATGGCATAAATTCAAAATCTAATCATTGTCTCGTGCTTCAAAAAGGCTCACATCAGTTCCACGAAGTGATAGAGCAACACACAAATCATATATTAATAGCCATGCCATGGCCTTAAGATGGAAAATGGGCAAATAGGGACTTGGAACAGAAAGATTGCAGTTGATGGAGAAAAAGGTGATTTTCAGACCAGAAGACAACTGACAAAGATTTACTCATCCTTTAAGAAATAAGATACCAGTGGAACCACTGCTACAACAGAGGAGTATAGGCATTAGGTGAGACATTACCTGAAACACTATGCGCAGTTCTGGCCAATTCAGGGAAGACTAATTCCAGCTTCAACAGGGCAAAGAAAGCCCAAGCCTACACCCAGGGGAAGGGAGCAATGGGAAACCAGCAAGCCAAGCCAAAAACCTTAAAGCCTGCCAAAACAAAGCCAGAGAAAGAAAGTCTCTCTCTCTTTAAAATGAAAGCAGGAGAGAAGAGCTTTTCTAACTAACTGACAATATTATCGTAAGTACAAATGGCTATGAACTAGTCATGATTAATTTTGGCTTAAAGGCTGAATAATGTTTAGAGTCATTACTAGAATGACACTCAGGAACCGCCTTCAGAGATTTTTCTTTTCCTTACAAGTTTAATTTGTTGTTTGCTAAATTTTTGAAGGTGCACTTTGCTTGTCTGCAGGAGCAGGAGCGGAATATGACGACTCCAGGAGGTGTCATCCAATTCTATATTCAAAAAATAAATTTCTAAAAAAAATAAATTCAAATCGCTATTCTTCGTTTCCTACCAAAAACTGGAGCTCTACTCAAGTACTTTAAACTTGTTATTTAAACTAAAAGCCAAATCTTATTACACAAGGTCTTAAATCCCAAGTTGGCTTAGCTGCCATCCAGTAGATTCAAGTTCTGTTTGTTTCAATGTAAATGTGATTTTACAGTTTTATATTCTCATGAGTCAGATATTCCACAGTACTAAAAAAGAACAAAATACCTGCTGAAAGTACATGCTGTTTTCCTTTCAAGTGTTTAAATGAAGGCTTACAAAGGCAGTGTAACAGAAAAAGTTATAATACTGCTCACTCTATGAATTTATTATGAAGCTGACAATACATTTTTGAAGCTCCAGTTCTTCAGACATACAACCATGTGAAATTGTTGCTTTATTTTATTCTTTTGGTTTTATTTTTAAAGTCCTAAATGTTTCAAAAAAAAAAAAAAAAAGGCAGCCTGACAACACAAAATGTCAATAGAAAAAAATGATGCACATTTCTGTTCTTAACTTCTGTGGTTTCTGAAACAAATGAGTCTTACGTGATCACATATACAAGTCGATATTTATTGGCACCTCTTATGTCCAAAGTAATAGAAGGGGTGTTATTAAAGGTTCTCAGAAATTAAGGAAGCGGACAAGAATCCAGACGAGAGAGACACCAGATGTTAAGTTTGACCAAATTCTGCTGTTCCCATCAAACATTATGATTCCTAAGGATTCCAATTTCTAACATTTAATCAGTATCTTTGTCCCACTTTCACAGAACTAAAAATAATACTACCCTCCCTTTATACAAAAACTCTCAAGAATACTGTTTGTAGCTCTGTAACATAGCTCAATAAAGTAGTCATCAGTCACAACTTACATTTTACATACCATACTACTATTAAATTAAAGCATTTGAGAGTCATTAGACTTGCCAAAGAGCGTCAAATCAAACATTTGTCTTCCTCAATACCTTGCTGCCTTTCACCACATGGAAAGATTGCTAAGAAACCATTACTTCTGACATGAGGATTGTACTCATCTAAATGATTTCTGTGTTTGGGTCTTGTGGGAAACTGCTTTCACTGTTAGTGCGAAAGGGACGTAACAGTCCCCATAACCTGAGAAACCTGCACCTAAATATTGTTCCTTGTCACAGAGCTGGTACAGGATCTCTTCCAAGCAGCTCACTGGGACAGTCATTTGTTTGTTACCAGGGGAACGTGTTGAAGAGGGTGAATCCTGGAGTCACCCAGTTTCAGCGCCTGCCTCATGGGGTCCTTCCAGCTGCTGCATGCATGCTGCCTCAGGGTTCTTGGTCACCCTCAGACGGGCTCTGAAAGAGCCCTTAAGCTCTTCTTCCATCGCCTCCACCGGCAGATGGGAAAGAGGCCTGATAACCATGTAACAACATGTTCTTGTCACCCAGGACATGGAAGCCCCAGTGTGCGAGGACCACCACTGCACCTCTACAGCAGCCCCCTCTGCCAAGGTCAACTCAGCTAAGACCACCAGTCAATGGCAGCTCCCTTCTCACCTGCCCGGGGCAGCGCCCAGCTGCTCTAGCTTGGCCACCTTCCAGCCCAGAAGCTGAAAGCCAGGGTGGCGAAGCAGTTGCAGAGGTGAGCAGGACTGCTGCAGAGGCCTTCCCTTTGAGGTGAGGGCAGCAGTCATCAGCCAGCTCTCTCTCTGCTTACTCCCACACTGCCCAGGTACCGCGTGCCTGCTCCCTGCAAACTCGGCTAAGTTCCTGACGTAAGGAGAGTTGTACTGGGCCTTGAGCCTCCTGCCTGGGAGACAAAAATCAATACTCCCCTTTCTTTTGTTAATGCTCAGACGTGTGAACATTAGGGTACAAGTCTGCATTATGCCCAAACCACCCCCACAGGTTCCTGCCACTTCCCATGAGCCACGTTAAACAACAGTGGGACCAAAGGATGGTTCAACTCAGCTTGCTCACACAACAAAAAACTAACAAAACTGTTCATTTTCCCTTTGGTGAAGATGAACTTCCTCATCCTACAGCTACACTATCACTAGATCCAGCACAGAGGACATCACCTTTTATCATGACAGCCTGCATTTGTTATAATAGGAAAACACAAACCCTAGGAATTCCCAAATGCCTCCAAGGCAGACCTAAAGAGTGGAAACGATCAGAGAAGCCAGCTACTTATTGTTCTGTAGTTTTCTGTCCCAGCTCCGGCAGACTCAAGGCTCTTCTAACTTGTACAAGCTGGCTATGGTGCTTGAAGGACACCACACAGACAGGAGACAGCCAGAGTACAGCATCGTCCACCCCAGCTCTGCTTTGTCCCATTCAGCATTTCCATCCAACTTCCTCTTCAGAGCCAAGTCACAAACTAATGCTATCGTATAAAAATACTATGTGGTGTTTTTACATGCAAACAAGCTTTTCAGGGATATTTCTGTCAACCAAATCAGGCACCAAAAAAACAAAGCTACATGGAAGTCCTGCAAGAAGCAAAAAAAACCAAAACAAAAACAACCAACCACCCAAGCAACTTCTCACTAGCCAAATGAAGCACAGGCAAGTGAACTACTTGCAAACCTGCTAGAACTGAATGAAAAACACTAATCAACATTAGACTAAAAAGTTGAAAAACATCAGAAAGTCACTTGATTACTTTAAAACTTAAGACTCCTGTATAGGAAACTGCCCAACTCTAAATCCTGAAGGTCTATTTGAAGCCTGGGTAACTACTCCAGCTTCTTACAGCCTTGAAGAATTCTCCCGCTTTGCGAACTGTGAAATAGCATTTGCTGCACTATTCCAGGTGGATAGGCTTTAACAACTTTCTTCCTTATGATTAAAATCAGATCATGAGGAATCTAGTGTTTGGGCTTGTATGTTTCGTATATTTTTATGCAAATCACCTCACCATTCTACCCCTCTGCTCTCCCATCTAACACAAATCCATCTCTTGGTATGATGAGCGTGTGGTTTTTAGTGCCTGCTTAAATCCTCAGAAGTGGAAGTGCAGATCACAAAAAAGATACCCGGAATCCCAGGCAGCACGCACATCTGCAGAGAACAAGAGATGAGCAGCCAAACGCTCCGTTAAGGTTCTGGAAGAGGCAGGATTCACAAATGCTTACCCTGGTGGATGAATGGGGGAAGATAAGGAAGAATATAACACTGCAACTATCTTCATGTTAAAGATACTGATTCAGTTAGCATAATTAGCACAATAACGTAATTCTACCAGTTAAACAATTGGTTTACATAAAATCATTGGGGAAAAAAAAAAAACCTCTCACTTCAACAGAGTAAGAGACTAGCTAGGTTCTTGAACATTAGGTCTAAGTTCTCATGCTGCAGGAAGTACTGAAATGTAGAAGGTCTTTCATATGCATATATAGGTTAAGCTCATCCTATGACCAAGTCAGCTGTTTCAACACAGGTCTCTGACCTAGTTCAAGCCTTGCCCTGTAACTGACATATTTCAATAATTATTTTATTTTTCTGAAGATCTGACACTGTTCTTCACCTCAGGTGTCTGCATCAAATAGACATCTTAGAAGAGTAGACTATGGGCATTTTTAAACATACCGGTTTTAGACTATTGAGTAACTTCAGTCAGTCATCATAAACAATACAAAAGCCATAGTAGAGTTATAAAAACACAGGAGAGTTTCACTGGGATTTATATCAAACTGCACTCTTCCCAGATAGAGAGTTTCTCTCCAGAGAAACTGAAATGGATACATCTTCTATGCAAACTAACATCCTAGTTCCTCTTAATACCACCATGCTGGTAAAATGCGTTAATTGGGGTAGTCCAGAACACATTGTAACAAAGTCTGGCATTCAGCCTTGACTTCTTAAGTATGATAACAAATAATTTTATTAATTAGATGTACGGATGACATTTTAGGGTACAACACTGCTGATTAACTCAGTAGCATTTTCATATATACATCACATATACTCACATAATCAATATAAATAGTATGGATATTATCCTCAGTTTGATCCATCTCCATATGAGGTTCCTTTTTTTTCCTTTTACAACATTAATCGATAGAAGGGGGGGAAATCTATTTAACAGAATTAAAATGAACAACGTATTTTGGGGAAAAAAATTCTCCTGTTAACTCCAAACAGCAACATGAAAAGAACAGTAAGGGAAAGAGATTCAAACCCTAGAAGTCCATGGTGAATAATTAATTCAACTGCAGGAAAATTCAACCACAGTATCAGCAGTTGCAAGCCTCGAAGCATAACCAGAAGCAAAGTCAACAACAGCTCAAGAAATGCTGCTTCAGGTTACTCTTTCTACCCCTACTCCTGCTTTTGGGCTCCACTCCCCTCTTTGCTCGATGCCTGCTTTCTTGGCATCTTTGGTGTCTTCAGTGCGCTCCCCTCCCTGCCCCACCAACCCTCTCCCACACGGGTCCTGCGTTGCGCTGCTGTTCTCTTGAAAGGGCGCAGGCCACAGCAGCTCAGAGCAAGGAGAAAGCCACCCTGCTTCTTGCTCCTCTTCCATCACTACCAGGGTCCCTGCTGCCCAAGAAGAAGGACTAGACAACGCTCCTCAAGTCATCCAATGAGGCTAAATCCTTCCCGACTTTCAGCCAAGTTAGTGATTCTCTTAATAGACAGGAATTGAGTTAGGGTCATATGCAGAGCAGAGACACCTCCCTAACACCAGCCAAGCTTCTCCTGCCAAATTCAAGTAGAACAAACTCTTCAAAATTCTTTTGGTAAATCACTGCAAAAAGACGAACAAAAAATTTTCCCAAAACCCTCTGAAATGGTAGCTGACACTTCCCAAAGGCATTCTGCCTCAGGGAGTCAGAGTATTTGGAAAACTTCTGCCAAAATGTTTGAAATAAGCAAAATTTAAGACCCTGTTTTTAGCTGCTTTAGTTCAGTGTGGTTGTCTACAATGGCAGGGAGGCTCAAGCTGTCATCAATGGACAGAAAGAGGTTCTCCTGAAGAATATTCTTTGCGCTTCATTTTTTTCACCTCAAAAGGACTAACGTGTTTCAAATCACAAAGCCAACTGGAAGCTGACAAAGTAGGAAAGCCTGGTACTCACTTCAACCAATAAAAATGAAATTAGGGTAGGTATAGTTTTACACTCTTGAGGAATATGGACTGAAAAGAAAGCATTTGTTTCCCCCCATACACACATAAGTTACATGCACTTCCTTTTAGTAAGCAATTTCAGTTGAAACGCTTCAAGAAAAATAAACCCAAGCAGCAGTATAACACAAGAACATACAACAGTTAAACTTCATATACTATCGGTTTTACCAGTATTTCTTTGGAAGCTTGTCACAAACCATAACCAGACCACATTATTCACCAGTTTCTAACAACATGGAATATACAAATATAAACCTGAATAACGTAAGAAAATGTTTGAATAATATTCATGGGTGTATTACAGCCTCCGAGGCAACAACAATGCCAGTTTAGTTTGAAGTCTTCACTTAAATAGAAGCTAACATGTTTTAATCATTATGAGCCAATAAGAACTAATCTCTTTAGGAAAATAACGGAAAGACTAATGCAAAAGTCAGATCAAATACATAATTTAAGCCACTGACTCTAATCATGTTTTTAAGCTGCTTCATTTAAAGTTAATCTGCCCCGAGGCAAGTAGTAAATTCTAACTTTAAAACACTGTCATTTTCAGACAGCAAACATAACAGGTGCACAAAATCTTCCATGACATTTGTACTTACTTTATACCTCCATGATAAAAATAGCACCCATAGTAGAACATGATTCAGCAAACAAAACCCAGCATGCACTCAAATCAATACTTTTAATAAGTCCGTTTGCTAGTATAAAGAACTAATGTTACTTACTGCTATTTCTCTGCATGCAGACATAGAAATTCCAGTACCTTCTATTTGCTTTAAAGCATAATCTTTATCATCTTTCCTGTGAAAGAAGAAAAGAAGTTTTTTTTAAAAATTGCACCATGAATTCCAAGTGAGCTCTTCACCACCATTCAGAGGACAGTTTCTAATCAATACAAATTCTGCGTCTTATTTTCTTTTGATTCTTTACTAGTTTAATGTCCGGACACCCAGCTAAACCATAAGCTAACCACACCACCTTGATAAAGCTAAAATATAAATTTGCTCTCGCTACATAAATAGGGATTTTTTAAAAACTTTTTTTTAAATGCAATGATCAACATTTCTTCCATTCTTTCATTCTCTTATTAAGAAGAACACAAAGCAAACATCTAGTACATACTATAAATAAGTCTATACATCTCCCACAAATGTATTACTCTGGGACATAGCAAATCTTCCCCATATTTAATGAATTTGAATAGCCCAGAAGCAACATCACAGTAACATCTTATCTTTTCTTTCCTCTAGGCCACAAAAGGTGTCCTAAAATTATGTTCCTACCAAACTAATAAAACTACCAAGATTAATAAAAAACCACAAGGTATCTGTGCAATCTGAAGAATCCAGAGAAACATTTGTTTAGCTTTAAACACGTATAACATTTAAAACCACCACTCCCCGTACTTTAACCAGTATGTACCTTACAGTCATTTATTTAAAATGCAAGCCTATTAAGTAACTACAGCTACCAAAAGCAAAACGAAGAAGAGATATACTGCAGCAAAAGAAGACATTGAACTCTTGCCCATCTTCAGCCTCAAAGAGCTCACATTTTTAAGAGATGGAGTGCTTGTCCTTCCCACTTGTGGGCTGGCATCCACAGCACTCCTGGGGGACATGGCCCTTAACAGTATTGCCTTCAATATTTGGAGTGCACATGTAGCCCCAAATCTCCAGGTTACATAAGAATCCTTATTCATTTTTAATGAATCCAGCTTTCACAGCTGTGAAGAGCCACCCTGAAAAAACCTGCAACTCAAACATCCTAAAGGCAAATAAAACAAAACTGTAGTTAAGCATTTAAAACGTACACACTTGTTTCCTCCAGCTCGCACTAAATATCTGCAAGGCTTTGAATTGCTGTATTCCTACCTGAAACACACACTTTCCCCTATTCATCACTACCTTTTTAATCCATCAAATTATCAGGTCCTGTCCAAGAGATTTTTCATGGGGTTCAAAGACAACCCACTGTTAGCAATACCCTTTCAAAACAGAGAAGAGAGAAAAAGTGGGAGATTAATGGACAAAATCTGAGCACAGTTAATGAGGAGGAAGAATGAAACAGTGAGTGGGCGAGAGCAGATTTCAGTAAGAGGGCAATTACATGGATTGGGCAAGATAAAAGAGGGGAAAAAGATACAGGATCTGACACAAACAGGAAAAAAAAGAATAGGTAGGACAACGACAGAAGGCATTAAAAAGCTTCCATATAACAAAAACGTCAAACTTCCTTGTCTGGAAGACAAAGAGCCAAGCACAAATTCATACATGGCCAAAACAAGGTGGGAATAGGGAACAACAATCCCCTATTTCTCACCTTAGAGGAAAACAAGTTGCATGAAGCCTGAAAACAAGAAACGATTATGGTATTAAGCACGTAATTAAACTGTACAACTCATGATGATAGAATATTATAGGGATCAAAAGTATAAATGGATTTCAAAAGTACACAAATTTATGGTGGATAGGGCTGTTATGGACCACTCCATGAGCAGCTACTGAAGATAACCCCAATCTGCTTTCCAGCACAGAGATTTCCTATGCTGCTGATAGCAAAAGATACAGGGAAATTTTCTCAGCTAAAAATCATTTTACCCTCTATCTGCCTTAGCTAGCAATGGGTCACGGCCATTACTGGATACAAATATGAAGCAAAATGGATTGGACTAGAGGTTATTCTCGTTGCCCCTTGTGCTCATCTACTTATTTTTTGAGGTGTTTGCAGAGATCTTTATTTCATGAGAAGTGCTACCACGCAACTGCTACTGTTACAAGCATTACCACCAACAGAATACGGAGCAAAATGGGTCAGACTAAAGGTTATTCTCATTGCCCTGTTGCTTATCTGCTTAGATTTCAAGGTATTGGAAGGAGAGCTCAGCATAATGAGAAGTGCTACCATACAACTGGTATTATTACAAGCATTTCTGGTAGCACTGTCTACAGTGAAGCCTGCCATACATTTAAGATTGTGCTACTATTTTTAATTGATCAAATTTTTGCCAAATTAAGTCTGGACTAAAACTTTCCATACCAGATGGCAGACTTTCTCTCGAAATTTTTAGAAAAAAATACTTCAGCTCTTTCCCAGAACAAAACTGGAAGAACACACTTTCAGTTGTGTACATTAACTCTTTTACAATCATTGCTTTAATGCTGAAATTTGACAGGGGGGTTTAAGAACATACCATTTGGTCTCCTCAATACAATGGATGAAATAAGAAGTCTCTGAAAATTAATCTTCTCACATTAAAAAGCAGTTAAAGAACTGAGATCCAGAGATCCCATGCCCAGCCTTGCTCTGCCCTTACAGCAGCCCAGGGCTGTGGGGAATTAACCCCTCGCTCATTTGGTCTGCCCGGGTGCTGCATGCAAGAACCGAGGGTGAGCAGCCTCCACCCTGTCCTTCACCTACCCAAGCAGTTTACAGGAAATGTAAGCATGGTAAAAAGAAGGAAAACAATTTACAATCTAGGGATAAAGCACATTTCTAGCACTACTCTTCTCCAGAACCTGAAAAAATAACCAAATACTTCCAAGACTTCAATTCTCTGAACTGTGCACACACAGTTGAGATAGAAAGTAATAAACCAATTCCTAACCTTCTGTAACATCTGTTCTACACTAAGGCTGGTAACCTGCTATGGTTACCCACTACACCATTAGTACCAGCTATTCCATTAAAAGTAGTAAGAAAATCCTACTTCGACCATTGAGCCAAGCTAGATTTTCTTGAAAAAACTTACTGTAATTCCTTGGGAGCCAAGGGAACTGGAGGAATAGTTTTTAAAAGGAGTGAAAGGGTTATTAAACCCTTAATAAACCCTTAATAGGTTTTAAAGGGAGTTTACAAAAGGGTCATGAAGCCAAATGAAAGGCCAAACAGAGTGACCAAGCTTATTCACACAACTTCCAAAAATATTTTGCCCATAGCTTGTTTACATTATAACACATGCCAAAGGGCCTCCGCATGGGTTTGGATACGAGCAATTTCCTTCTCTGAAGATAAAGAGATATTCAATGACAAGACAGGAAAAAGCAAAAAATAAGAAAAACGATGAAAGAAATCTGTTTATAAACATCTTGCAGAGCTAACTAATCAACAGCATTGGCTACTTAGCAGCTTGCATTTTAAGGGTACAGTCAGACTCGAAGCATAATTCAACTAAATTTATCCTTCTAACAGAGAGGTCCTGCTGGGAAAACCCGTCCACTTTCTCTGCTGCCTGGGAGCCTGAGATGTTAAGCAACTTCAGCAGCTCCTCCACCTACCAGCAGGCTTCGAAAAACTGGTCAATCTACAAGCTTATTTTCATACTAATATATTCATACTTTCCTGCACATAAGTAGGTTGGCATCTTCAACACAGTAATACTCCCCACTAGTAACAGGCAGTTGTGAGAGCAATAAGAGTAAGAGAACTCACTTTATACACGGCTGCTGGAAATAGCAGTGTTTATTGTAGTCACACACAAACTACACAACCTTGTGTAAAAATGTCATTTCCTCAGAGGGACAACATTAACATCAGAGGCATAAACTTGAAAAAAATGGGTAGCTGCAACATCACTTCCAGTGGACTTTAATGACAAGAACATATACACCTGCAACATCACCATAAAAGAACATAACTGTCTAGTTTTGTTCTTACAGCTTGAATAAACTAAAACCAAAAATGCCACCTTTCAGAGAATTAAGCTAGTAAGTATTATAATGCTGTTTCCAAATATTTATTTTTTTTTTAAGTTCTACTGAATTTGGAAGTACAAACAGCACCATAAGAAACATTCAGTCCATCTGGGGGGAAAAAAAAATCAAAAGGAGTAGGAACGGATGCCTGCTAAATGTGAGCATGCTGCAAAGCTTTAGTGCTAAAATGCCTGGTATTTCTACCCTTTATTTAGAAGGATACTTTAAGCATAAGTATGTTCAACAAGTGGGAGAAAATATCCTACACATGGGGAAAAATGAGACCTATTACCTAAAAGACAGTTGAAAAAAAAAAAAATCAGCTCTAGTGCTATTTCATCTCACACATCGTATATTTTGTAGAAATGTATTGGCACAACATTATAATATATCCTTTATTCAGATCACTAGGTCAATTTAAAATTCAACTGAGTAATAAAAATAGCAGAATGAAGTACTGAAGCCTTAAAATCAGTGGTCATTATTCCAAATTTACATTACCACTAAAAAGATCTCATTCAAAATTAACTGGTCACAACTTAGGAATAGTTTTGTCTTTAAAAATAAGGAAAGGTAAAACTTGAGTGCAGTTAAACATCTGAGGGAAATAGGCTTTACTGTCTTACAACTACCCCAGAGAACTGTACATGTACTATCTATTCTGCAGAAAACTCTAAGGAACCTCTTAATTCTTTATGGTTCTTATTCCTTAAAAAATACAAAAATTAAAAGATAAGCTTACCAATAAAACACATGGGTTTTTTTAATTCTACCTTTGAGAACCCCACTATCATCAACAGTAATAAAAGTAACACATCCTGAGTACGTACAACTGTCACATTATTGCTAGAGTCATTCAGGCTCAGCAGTACCAACTCAAAATTCTCTGAATGCATTAAATACAGGATTTTGATTTTACTAGCCAAAAACGCATTTGTACTGTAGAGCACCTTAAGCTTTGAACAACTCACCTCGATGAACGCTGAGTAACTCCAGCCCCTCAACTGTATGAACAATAGCACATCTTCACTATTAACAGCAAAACACAGGCAGGAGCTTTCATACATGCTAGGGAGCCAGGTAAGGCAAAATACACCAAATGCTCTATTACCTACCAGAACTTCAAAAAACTAAATACATGTATCAGAGGTTTTACTATAGTTTACTTCTAAGTATTAGAACAGTGTTCAGCATCAAAGATTAAATTTAAAATACAAATGAAGAGAAAGATAACATGGAGTTAAACTGTGGTATTCAAGTTAGTTTTCTTTATCCTTCCTCCTTTAAGTGCTTTACTGAAATTGAACATAGCAAATATATGGACTTACTCCACATGCAGACTGGGGATGGAAGGAAGAACTTAGCAAAGCACTGGCTATATGTTAGAGTGAGAAAATAAAACACTTACAAGAGCAAATTATAACACTTAAGAGACTTATTTGGAATTTTCACTTTGTGGCATCGTACCCTGCCTCCTCCCCGAAGTCAAAGCAATATTGGTTTTTGATTTTAAAAATATTAAAATCAGCCCGGTACATACACAACATTCAACGAAGTCTATAGGAAGAAATAGTAATTCAGTTCTTTGGAAGTATATGAACACACAAATTCAATATTTGAAGCTGAAAGACTTTACACATTTATACTAAATGCCAAAAGAACTGCTGTATACACAGCAAACACTTAAATACACAGCAAAACAATACATAATCTTCTAGAAAGCATGGAAAGACGAGAGCAGACTGGTACCCATTCAAATGATGAAGAACAGAATTACCCCTTTTTCCTCTTTCAACATCACATTTATGGCACCAAATAGTCTTGCCAGAATAAGATTATTATACTAGGCATTCTATTTATTTCTTGCATTTTATAGCTATTAACTACCAACCCAGAAAATGGGTGTAGTGGAGAACAAAGTGACAAAGGACACAAAAGAGGCTGAGGTTCTCAATGCTTTCTTGGCATGGGTCTTCACATCACAGTCCACTTGCACGACTACCACATTGCCAAGGCTAGTGGCACAGTCCTGGTGAAAGGAGAGGAAAACCAAATTAGGGACGACTTCAACAAACTGGACACACACAGAGGTCCATGTGACCAGGTGGGCTGCATTCAAGGGTGCTTAATGGAGCTGGGAAATGTCATTGCAAAGCCACTTTATCATCTGCGAAAGGTCACGATGATCACGGCAGGTTCCTGATGATTAGAAAAGGGCAAATATCAGGACCCTCTTCGCAAAGGGCAAAAAGATTCAATGATATTATAGGCCAATCAGCCTAACCTCAATCCGTGAAAAGGTTATGCAGCAAACCCTCCTGGGAAGCTATTTTCAGGCCCATGAAGGAAAAGAAATTACTGGGAACAGCTGGCAAGGATTTTCCAAGGATGAGTTGTGCCTTATCAACCTGATTGTCCTATACAATGGGAGGACTAGCTCTATGGACAATAGAAAAGCACTGGATGTTACCTTGACCTTAGCAAAGCTTGTAACATGATCTCATAGTATACTCATAGCCAAATTAGACAGAGGGCTTGGCCAGCTGAACTACAGCACAGATGAAAAATCAATTGGACTGCCAGACTTAATTGGTTGTAATCAATGGTACAAATCCAACAGGCTGCCAGTTACCAGTGCATCCCTCGGGGGCAGATACTGGGGCTGATATGACATCTTCATTAACAAATGGACAATGGTATGGAAGGCGTCCTCAGCAAATCCACAGACGACACTAAATTGGGGACAGTGGTTGATGCACTGAGCCGCCATTTGGACGGACCTCAACAGGCAGGAAAAATGGGCAGACAAGAACCTCAGAAAGCGCAAAGACAAGTGCAAAGACCTGTCTCTAGTTTGGAATAACCCCACGCAACTGGACACACTGCCAAGTGGGTCAAAAGCAGCTTTACAGAGCAAGACCTGGGGGTCCTGGTGGACAAGCTGCACATGATACAGCAATACGCCCCTATGGCAAAGGCAGTCAACCAAATCCTGGGCTGTATTAGCAAGAGTGTACCCAGCAGGTGGAAAGAGGTGATTATTCCCCTATATTCAGCACTATGAAACTACATCTGGGACCTCCATATTCAGTTTTAGGCTTTCCAGTACAAGACAGACACTGACACACTGAGCAAGTCCAGCAGAGCAGTAGGAGTCTGAAATACACAGCACATAAGGAGAGGCTCAGAGAGCCAGGTTTGTTCAGCCTGCAGAGGAGGCTAAGGAGGGATCCTACCGCTGCCTTCAGCTAGCTAATGGTGGGGTACAGGGAAGGAGCCAGACTCTTCTTGGAGGTGCCCAGCAGACTGATGAGAGGCAGCAGTCAAATGGCAAAAAGAGAAATTCCCATTAGATATCATGAAGAAAAAAATGTGGGTAGTCAAAAAGCAGAAGAGATTTGCTAGAACTCTTCATGCTCAGAGATATTTAAAACTCAGCTGGATAGGAACCTGAGCAGCCTAAGCTAATTTCAAAGTTGGTCCTGCTTTGAGTAGAGGTCGAGCCAGGTGCCTTCTCGAGAGCCCCTTCAACCTAAAGTATTCTATGTGGGATCGTGAGATAAGATAACAACTACTTTGTTGAGGATTCACCTGAGACTGTAAGTAGTTTCACAGCTGTGCAGTACATTTATTATGCATTTTCAAGACACACAGCTAATTCGTAATACCGGTTTCCAAGTCTGACAACATTTCCAAAACTTAGCTAGAAAAGAGAGCTATTTTGGATGCACACGTACATAACTTTGAGGACCACTTACTACAGAGAAATTTAAAACTTCTCACCTTTTCAATATAATTTAGATTAGTGTGAGGACACAACTTTGAATTTCATCTCTTATTGGAATAGTGAACTTTCTTAATTCAATATTTAGAGTTTGTTCTAGTATTTACGATGTGTGCAATGCTAACTGCCTCTTAAGAAAGGAAGTCATTCTATGGCTTGGTGTAAAACTAAAGCAATGCACAGATGTTGCTACTTGCAAACATGCTAAAAAAGAAACCCAAAGGGTTTTTTTTGTAAAAAAATAATCCTTCAGAATTATATTTGTACTGAATAGTATAAACAGTGGTATCTGAACCTCCAAATCTTAATAAAGCCTGCAGATGATTTGTATGGATGCCACCCAAATCAAGAATAAATTCTTTCTACCCATTGGATTTCAACAGCTTTCACACACAAGATTCCACAAACTTACCCGTGTGCTTTGTGCTTACGCACAGAGAACCACAGAGATGTAACAAAACCCTTTCATCCCTAAAGGAAGTTGACTTTGTCCCCAAAGATCACTGCACCCTGACAAGATCAGTGTATTCTAGAAGTGGACTTACTACAGCACCACACTCGTTTTGGCTGGGATGGAGTTCTTTTTTTCACAGTAGCTCCTATGGGGCTACACTTTGGACCTGTGACCAAAACAAGGCTGATAAAACACCCATGTTTTAGTTATAGCTAAGCAGTGCTTACACAGCATCCAAGTCTTTTCTGCTCTTCAGACTGCCCTACCAGCCAGCAGGCTGGGGGTGCACAAGAAGCTGGGAGGGGGCACAGCCAGGACAGCTGACCCCAACTGACCAAAGGGATGCTCCATACTGTATGATGTCGTCCTCAGCGATAAAAGCTGTGGGTAGAAGAAGGAGGAAGTGTGGGCATTTGGAGTTATGGTGTGTGTCTTCCCAATAAGCATTACATGTGATGGAGCCCTGCTTTCCTGGAGACGGCTGAACATCTGTCTGTCAACGGGAAGCAGTGAATGAATTCTGTATTCTGCTTTGCTTGTGTGCACAGCTTCTGCTTTACCTATTAAAGTGTCTCTATCTCAACCCATGAGTTTTTGCACTTTTACCCTTCCAATTCTCTCTCCCATCCCACTGCAGGGAGCAAGTGGCATGTAGGACTGAGTTGCCTACCAGGGTTAAACCTCAAGCAGCACATCCAAGATACAGCCTCGATAACTGAAGAACACACCAAACTATTAAGTTTACTCAGGTTTATAGTCACAGTCCAACTGGCTGAGACTGAAAAAAGTTTCAAATTGTAAAACATTTAAATGTATGAAACCCAATGGTTATCACTGCATACATTTAAATGTACAAAGCTGGGCAGGTATACCTGGTACACCAGGTACAACAGTTCTGTGAGGATAGCGGGTAGCAGCCAAATAGCAAAAATGATGTGCATCAGCAGAAAATAAATTGTATAGGAAAAAAATTGGTACAAAGGCTGAGAAATTGCATTATAAGCACCTGAATTGACAGAAAGCACATTTTAGGTCAAAACTTTTGTCAAACCAATTAGTACACACAGTAAGTCTGATCACTGACCCTGTACCTTCAGCTAAACCTAAAATAAAGAGCAAAATCTTATAAATCATTCTCTAAAAAAAAATCTGAGCTAACAGTGGTGCAATGATAACCACTTCACCTCTTTGTAATTCCGTTTTTACAAAACCTGCTGGATTTCATACATTTAAATGTTTTACAATTACGTTGATAACAGGAACTGAAAACGAACAGTGAAGTTTTGCACAATAGCTTGCTTTAAGTCAGTGGTTTGCTGCTGAAAGAATCTCATCTTCATCCCTACACACGCTCCTGTCTCTTTGCGCTAGCGCTCAGGAACTCGTTTTCAGATGGAGATGAGCTTATTCAGAGAGTGGAAAAAGTATTTCCAATTTTTTTTCGGTATGCTTTCTGCCACATTATGAGTTGAAATGGCCTGCTGAATGCTCAGATGAGCACTGGAGTTGTCTAAAGGCAGAGAGCAGACATAGCAGAAGCACAGCAGTTTCTGTCTACGTTCAGAATGAAGTTAATCTTCTAACTAGTACTTTCTTTCCACATCAGCTTGAGGCAGTAGCTGCACCTTTCTGCCAAAGGCGGGTGTAAGCGCTACACCTGCTGCAGAAATAATTCTATTCACTAAAAAAGCTCACCATTGCTAAAACAGTAGACTTTTTCAAACTGTAGAACCGATATAAACTAGAATTATGTCATTCAGTTATAGCTGTTTGAGGGTTATTTTACTTATTATATACAATGCATAGAGCATCAGTAAATCATTTCCAAAATGAGATTGTTCTAAGAATACTTAATTTTCCAAGGGCCCCTTGGTGCAGGAGGTTTTTTGTTTGGTTTTGAAAGCAAACAAAAAAGCCACATTTCAGTTATTTTA
Source organism: Nipponia nippon (assembly GCF_047370975.1). Taxonomy (NCBI): domain Eukaryota; kingdom Metazoa; phylum Chordata; class Aves; order Pelecaniformes; family Threskiornithidae; genus Nipponia; species Nipponia nippon. The sequence continues at coordinate 109,443,653 of NW_028262336.1, forward strand.
GCTAAAACAAAGTTGGATGAAGCAAGACCAGAAGATAAACATTAGCTCAAATTACTGCTTCTTCATTTGACTGAATTTAAAAACATTTTGAAAAATGGGGTAGTCCTATAACATGGGTTAAACCTACAGAAAATAGGTTAACATTATCTTCCCTATTATAAACTGCCTGCTACACAACCAAAGCATTACTATTTTTAAAAATTCAGATTTATCCAAGCCCAGAGTATTTAAATGTATTTACAACCAGCTTAAAGCTTATCCCATCATAGATTCTAGCTTGTTCCTTTCACAGAAGAAATCTGCCAAAAAATCAGATAAAAACCCAGATTCTGTCATGAAAGCCTCTTATATATTAATAAATAAGAAAGGATCATGAATAATGCAACCCAGACAGAAAAGCTGGGAGTCCGAGCTACTTTGTTGAGGATTTTAGCTCAAAAGCATAGTTCACAACTATTCTCTCCTCTACAAAGTTTCCCGTAAAGAATTTCCAGGAACAGGTAAAGAGAATAAAGAGCAGTTGGTACTACTTAATCTGCAGACAAAGATAAATACAGTTCATAAAGTAGTGTGACTTCTTATATATCTGTGGATGCCACCACAAGCAGTGCCTTGCACCTGTTCTAACTCAGTATGTGCTTTACAGTCTCACACACTTTTGTAACAGTGCTTACTCCCAAAGGGGAAATTTCAGACTGTTTCCATATTCCTACAGTAATAAGTGTTGTCTACTTCTTCTCTAACTTCAAACATGAGATATGCAAGAAAAATATGAATCAAAAAAATGCATGGAAGCATGTTTAAAAAAATATGTAGCAACCAACTGTCTAGAATCAGCTACAGCTGGATCAGCAAACAATACGGCACCCCTCCATACCAGAGCTCCATGCACAACCAGGAGCGGAGCTGTGTGGGCACACAGATTTCCGAATGACCCGAGGCGGTGGCCGGGAAGCGGCAGCAGCCAGCACGCTCCCCTGCCACCACCACCAACCACCTTGGCAGTCAGTGCTGCTCTAGACCCACACGGTAGCAGTGCAACCCCTGACGAGCCACGGTCTTCTCCAACAGATACACTGCCAGGGGCACGTCCTCATTTTGTAGGTGTTGCTGATGTGCAGGGACTCTCAAATGATACTGGTATGTAACTATTATCAGGAAGACCGGCTACATCTTGCCTGCTTTCATAGAGAGACTACGACTAAAATAGAATACAATTAGTCTAAGGCAAAAAAAACCAAAACAAAACAAAAACCAAACAACCAACCAAACAAAAACCCATCACATCTTTATCTCCTAAGGTTCCTTTTCCTTTGCTCCTAAAGAGTGCAAGAACAACTACAGATGAACAACACATTGGAAATCCAGGACCCCAAATTTTAATTTCACCTTAAGACAGTAATTCTGGATACCAGATGAAGCAGAAGCGTGTCAGTTGGAAAGCACCACTACATGCTTGCCCGTCTTACTTTACTTCCAAAAGATCTGCTGGACTTAACTGTCAAAGATAGCTGGATGGACCTTTCATAAGATCCAGAGCAAACACTCCTATTAATCAATACAGTCCTTAATTTTATAAAGGCATGTTGTAGATTATAGCTACATCGATCCAAGTTGCAATCAATGTGCTGTATGATCACACAGTAAGTTTTGGTGAGCCTTAGGAAGTGTTTGCCTAGTCATATCATTAAGCTTAAATAAATTGCAAAACTCAGAAGTTGACAGAAACTTCATCTTTAAATTTATTTACCCTGCTGTTCTCTCCTTTTTCTCTTTTTCTTCCAGAGAGGTAACAAAAATATATTACTATCTTAATGCTAGGCAGTGATTATCTTCAAGTTTGTCAGTAATTTCTAGCTGAATTAACATTTAACTTAAAGAAGGACTAATAGATATATCACATTTAAATGTAAATACTAAACAACTTAGCAGAAGACAAAATTTAAAGACTTATCTCTAAGGTAACATTTTAACAAATTTGCATGGTTAGCATTTTTTTCCTTTTAAAGATATGGACATGATGCACAAAAATGCAAACAGGTAGAACAGCACATCCTGAGGCAGGAAAAGAGTCAGTTTGTGCTCTTTCTTTTTGCTATTAGCCCCCCTCCTCAAAAACATACATTTTATCCCGAAAGAAAAGGAATGGTTCAGCGTGACTGTCTTGCTAACACTTTAGTATGCAATTTTTAGATACAGTGTGCTTTAAGACAAAAAAAAAAAAAAACCCTTTACAAAAGGATAGAAGAGTACAAAAAACACAGTTTGTGACTGAAGCACATTTAATGGACTTGGATCTAAATTTACAAGATGTCATGTGAAAATAAAAAGGCATATTACTCACCCAAATGCTAACACAAACAAGGGATTGCAGGGGAAGATGCTCTAACAGAACTGAATTTATTAAAGGTCTAACTCAGGCATTTATTCTTTTTCCATCCCCAAAATACTTACAGGACATGGCAAGATTACTGTGCCAGAACAGCATCATTATTCTTATCAGATAGCAAGGCTTATGCTGACAATATTTTCTACTTCGAAACAAATCCTTCAGCAATCAGACCTTTTCGTGGGTAAAGAAAAGGTCATTTCCACAGCTGGAGGAAAAACCATCAACAGCAAACCAATAAACACTAGGGCTTCTGAGACAGCTGACACTATGTGGTGAATGGCAATTACTGATTCACTTTATTCCTCTTTGATTTTTTTTTTTTTAAATTAACACCTTTCGCCACAACATGTAGTTTGGCAAGAAGTTCAAAGTAACCAAGTAAATTCAATGATACACTGTACCTGTGGTGCTTCTGATCTAGGAATTTGCTGCTGTCAAAAGAAAAGCCTTTTCTTGACATGTCTGCCTTGCTGCTCCTAGCCAGAAAATCCCTCCCCTTACACCAGCTCTGATGCGTGCCACACTCCTCCATATGATTCACCTCCTGCATTCAGCAAAAAGTTATCTTCTTTTTTTTTTTCCTGGGTTAACAATTTCTGTTAGTCTACAGCCGGGTATGATGAGTATCAAAACCACCACCAAAGTTTGTATTAAGAGCAAAAGACAACAAAGGAATGGGTAGACGAGAGAGAGAGGCGGAAGAGAAAAAGCAAGATACTTCACTCCCTGCTTTCTGGTGGTGGTGAAACCATGGGGAGTATGGTTGGCCATAATTTAAAAATAAATAATTAGATATTTAAAAACAAACCAACCCCCTCCCCCCAGCCTTGCAATTAACTCCAGCACCAAAGTTCCACAGAAGCAAGAATCCCTGGGATTTGATTAAGTATCTTCTCCCTTCTCCCACAAAATTGTGATTTGACAGCCAGCCTAAAAACTAAGTTTTAAAACCACAAAATTATGAAGATCGGTCCTATGAGGAGACTAGTTGATGGGCAGCAATACCCCATTCCAGACTCAAAGCTCCATGCTGCTTCATCAAAGCAGCTGTTCTGAAGAGCAAACAACAAACAGGGCTAAAACATTGGTCTAAACGTCAGAAAACCATAATTTCATTGGGTATCTTCTATTTTTAGTACATTTTTCTTCAGTAGTCAAATCTGTGAAATTATTTGGTTTACATGGAGGAAGCAACATATTTGCTGCTTTAAAAAAAATTTTATGATTAGAAGTTTTTTAAGTCACAAATTTGCCTAACAGTCACAAACATACTACTGTAGGAGCTACAGGTTCACAGCTATTTAATAGCTGTTCACAGCTATTTAATAGCCCTTAATGGATTTACCTTTCATAAATTTATCGAGTCACTGAACAACTGTTTCCTATCTTCTCGATGACACTCAGGATTTTAAAGACTCTCGCTGTCCCTCACTCTCACAGATACAAAAGACTCCTCCGTCTGTGGGAAGGACTGAAGGTTTCATACAGACACTGCTCCACATTTCTGAGTATCCTCGTTGGCCTTCCTTAGGTCTATTATACCCTGCCTGGGATAAAGGGATTAGAAATGCCTACAATACTGAAAATAGGATTTACAGCAACAATGACACCGCGCTTTGTGTTCTGCTCCATTGCTAGTAAGTCTTGTGATTCTCTCTGCTTTTTAGCCATTACTTGCACTGAGCTGGCACTTTCACAAAACTCTCATTATAAACTCCAAAATCTTTTTCTTAAGTAATAATAAATTCAGAGGCTACCATTATGTGAGTAAAGAAAGGACCATTTTCCCATACGCATCACTTCAATAAGTATGATATATTATCAGAGAAGGACTTTGTGATATTGAGGGCCAAGCCTTCACAATCAGTCCTTGCCTTCACTATCCCAAGTAACTCTCATCAGCAAAGCTGTTTCCCAACTACTTATGACAAGTGATTTCCAAATAAAACTTTTGAGCAGCACAGATTCCCAAGAGATACCACGAATGACCTCTCGCCATTAATTCGCACCTTTAACTAGCTTCTCTATCCAGAGAAGGACCATCTCCGTGTTCAGCTTAAGCCTTTGGTAGGGGACTTCACGAAATGCCTTTTGGAACTCTAGATAGATTACATCAACTACGTTGCCTTAACCTATATGTTAATTCTGTCAAAGGATTTTAATAGACTTAGGAGTTGTGGAATGTGTTTTATAAGGCTGTTGCCTCTTCAACTTGGCACCTTTCATGTGTCCACTATCTCTGCTCTTAGTTCAGCTTACTAGTTAGTAGTTTCCACTCTTTCAACAACTCGCTTTAAAAACTGATCTCACCACTGCCCCTCTTCCAGTCTTCTATGACTGGGACAATTTAAAGCATTGGGTTATACTTTCTGGTTAATAATTTGCTTATTTCATTCTTGAATGCCTTCAGATTTGTGAACACATCTCATCTGGACAACTGACTGCCCTTCACTTCAGTTTGTTCAAACAGCCCCTTCCCCAAACACTGCAATTTGAGACAGGTCCCCCGATGCACTCCTTTGCCTCCAACTCTGTAAGCTCTTTCCTAATACACAGACAAAAACAGAGCTTTTTTCCTGTTATTATTTCATCATCTCTAGACGCTCCTTCTATAGTTCAGTGGTCTCCTGGTCCTACAGATAGCATTGTGCTACTGATGCATCGGAAGAGAAGGGGGGGAAAGGAAGATTAATTTCATTCCCTTCTCAAGTAGTTTCTCAAGGTTGGGGAGGCATGGGGGGAGCTTGTGTGTGTTTCTGAGGGCTTATATGGGGGGGAGGTTGTCAAGGGGGGCTGTCACACTACATTTCTACATTCAGCCTGCCATCACTTACCTTCTTTTCTACATTCATCATTCACAGAAGACTTAATTTTTCAAAGAACATATTCTTACTCCCAAGGGCTTCCTTTATTCTACTGTTTGGCCATGTCAGATTTTTTTCATTGACAGTTTTACAGGGTGTCCTGATGAGTGATACATCCTCACTGAGAGCCCAGAGAAGCTTCAAAAATGGTTCCCAAGCAGCTTGCAACATTTCACCTTCTTAGCTCTCTTTCAGCTTTAAGAAGCCTCCTCCCATCACCACCACCTCCCCCTCCCTTTTTAACTGAAGTGGTACTTCAAGCAGATTTCTTAACCTTGTACAGATTCAGCATCCCTCCAGGAGCAGTGTACAAACCATGTTTGTCACAGACACCCCTCAGTAGTAACAGTTTGAACTTGCTCTTTCATCCTACTGCAGGCCAAGTCCCAAGTCGATTCTCCCATTGCAGGTGCCCTTGACTAGCTGTTTCAGTAAGCAGCTACTCACTGTCCCGAAGTTGTCTTGGCATCTCTGCCTGACAGAGCATCCACCTAAATGAAATGAGGCTAACGAGCCATTCATTGCCATATTTTCTGCTTTGTAGCCTCTCTGATCTCGCAGAGCATAGGCAAACTAGTCAGGCAGATGGAAATGCAGTCCTAACGCTATTTTTCCCCCCTTACATATACCTAGAATTCTACCCATAGAGCTTTCAGTGTTGCAATAGCTACTCTTTTTTGAGTCTTTTGGTATCTGACACTCATCTGGCAGAGCCATATAAGCTTCCAGTTGAGCTTTTATAAAATTGAATTAACATAACAGTGAATGGCACTGTTAGCACATTTACTTGTGAGAGGTTGTTTTGTTCAACCCTGCTTAAACAGGATTGACGTTCACCCAAAAAGAAAAGAGAGAGTTTGAACGCCAAGCAGTTCAAGTCCAAAAAGTTAGATAAGATTCAAATTACACTCAGGGACAAATTTGCCGCCTTACTGTCTTGAAGTCCACCCAGGCAGAGCTTCCTCCAGTTGCTTTTGTTGTGCTCCATACCTTGACCAGTAGTGCCATGAGAACAACGGAGTTGGTGAAACCTGACTTACCAAGGCTTCGTTGTGGGATTATCCAGTGTCTGAATGCAAACTGTAATTGAAAGCACACCTGCAGCCAGGGCTCCCTCTCACAGGGTAAGGCTATGCCTCTCCCAGAAAACACATCTTGGCCAGAAACAGAAGGTGGAATCAGGGGTTTGCTGCAATTCAGATCCTTTTGTATTCCAAGTTCTCAGCTGCATGTATTATTCGCACAGACAGTAATGAAATGAGTCTTCTTTTTTAGTGCAACTCTCAAGTGTCCTTTATTCAAATGTCAACATCTTGTATGCAAGGTGTTACAAGCACACAGCACAGAGTTTTCCCCAAAAACAGGCAGATTGTTTCAGTGACCTTTAGTTGTGTTCTTCCTTGTTTGCAAAACGTGCATTTTTTCAAGACTAATTTTTATTTTGGATGTTTAGGCTATCATCTGGAGTTGAGAAAATCACTATGTTCTCTCAAACATTTTGTCCTTTAAAGAAAATATCTGCAGCTTTAATCCTGGCTTATAGTTCTTTTCCTGCAAATTCTAAACTGACTGTACAATGTATTTTGCTGTACTACCACTTAACACTCAAGGTTAAGACGCAGTTAAATGGAACCTGTTGCCTAAACAGCAGTATCTTTCTGCTCAAGTATTACATATGATTTTACAAGGACTCTTTGGCATCCTGATCTTCATATGCTTACGTCAGTCTTTCACTAGGATATGCAAAACACATGCAATAGGGCAACATCAGTAGAATTCTCTGTGAAAAAGCAGAATATTGTCTATCCAGTACCTTTCCTATGTAAGCTACTACGGACTTCATACGCTTCTGTACAAAATTAAATATATTTATTCAAATAGCTATTTCTCAAATGGGAAGCCTGCAATACACAAAAGTTAGCACCTAGTTCACAAGTGGCCTTGTACCTAAAGAAAAATTGTAGCTATGAATAAAGCTATGCTGTAATCCCAAATGCGCCATTATAGGGGCTTGACAAGGTCTCGGAAACCACTTGTTGAGCCTGGGAGGAGACAAGAGAGAACAGCAGGCTAGCCAGCCAGAACACAAAACCCTCCTGAATGGTTATCAGCCTGCACGTAGCAGTAACACACAGCAGTACTTGCCAAGCTCGCAAAGAAAAGATGGGGGGGGCAGCGGGGGAGAGAGGAGCATGAGAGTTAGAGCATTGGCGGGATGAAGCCTGAAACTGAAACTTTATTCCCATCCATTCACGCATGGTGGGCTTCTCCACTCTAAACTCAAGACTGCTTTACAGTGGAAGGATACCAAAAAGAAAGCAAGCCTTTTATTAGCAGCAAAGTATCTTTATGCTCCTGCCTCAGCTTCATTGCCTTACTTGAACAAACTCGGATAAATTTTGTCTGTATTGAACCTTAGAGTATTTCCAAGGCTTTAAATTAACAGAGGAGGGTGAACTAATTATCATCATCTACATAAAGTCAGAATCCACAATTCTGAGTATTTTATAACATTAGAAAAGAAACTGCTGGCTTACTTTGTTAATGCTTTAAACAAGCATAAAAGACAGAGCCAATTATATATTGATTAAACATAATGTTCATAGGCTTACTCAGTTTCAAAATGAGAATTTTGAATGATATTTGACATCCCTTTAGCCTGAGCCCTTTTCAAATGTTTAAGATCTGGCAGTTCCTCTTCCCCCAACACATGCCCAGAAAGCACAGCATTTTTACCTCAAATCATTTGAGCTGATCAAATCTAAGTTTCTTCATGGCAGCAGACTGGCAGAAAACATACAGATTATAACTTTTGCAGAACACGTTATTTACCTCATCCTAGGAGAGAGCCCTAGCTGCAAGTATACTTCCAATCTGAATTTGCATTTAGACAGTGGATAATTCCACAATAAATCAAAGAGCCTTGGTGAGGGGAAGAAAAAAAAAAAAATCAGGTTTCATAAATGCCGTTACTCACACCACTACTGTGTGAGCTACAGAAAAATGCAACCAGAACTAGTGCAGCCTGTGTGACTTTAAGGCAGCAAGGCTTCAACTCCATCTTCAATTTTCCAGTATCTCAAAAGCAGCTAGTACCTCAGATCTCTTTATACAAGGACTCTGTACAGCCACAGAGTTCTTTGCGTTTTAACAGTTTCAGAAATGCAGAGGTTATCAGTACATGTAGCTATAAAATTAATATTCTTTTTTTTTTCCCTTATGGTTAAGACATTTCTGATGTTTTTGCAGAAACATTTGAAAGTAGTATTTTCCACAGAACAGTTACCACATGCAGAGATCACAAACAATTTTGTTTAAAATCAGCAAAAAGGTTAAGGAATACATCTGAATATTCATCCACTACAGGTTATTCTTTTAGAATCTGCACTGGCCAGCAAAAGTCTTGCAGAAGTATGAAAGGTGTTAGAGCCTCATCACACTCACCCTTAAAAGCAAGGGAGACACCACCACCCTTTTTATTTAAAAAAACAAACAAACAAAAAAAAAAACCCCAACTTTATCAGATAGGAGGAAACGCTTTCTCAAAATCTGCTTTCAACCTGTTCACTAAAGAACTGCTTCTGCACTGCAAATTACCTGCACTGTGTGTACTTACCACTTGCTTATCTACCTGAACTGTTGTTCTTCAAGTACTTTTCTTCAAATGCACAAAATTACAGAATTAGATTCATCCTTTAATGCTACTATTTTATTCCTGCTCTCAGATGTAAGGGGCTCCTTCCAGGCCAGGTCTAGGGGTTTTTTCCATAATTTCTATCAGGATTCTCAAAACTCAGTGCTGGAAACAAGAGCTGCAAGATCTATCCTCCTGGTCCAGGAGACCTCCAGGACCCGGTTTCCTCACTCACCTCTCCCTCCCTACTCATTCCCTGAGACAGAAACACAATGCTACGCTACACTGATCACTGATTTCAGTCCCAGGAAAGTTTCCAACTCTGTTGTTTTTCACCCTGTCTCCAGATCATGTTAACACAAAGAAGAATCCACTGTCATAGTCTGCACCGATTCTAGCTGTACAAACGGGTGCTTTCCCATGCAGATACTATGCCCTGCAGAGCCTCCCAGCCACCTCCACCTCTCCCCTCACCTTCCCCTGAAGAACAGCTTAGCTCCAGATTCATCTCCTCTTCCTTAACAATGCATAGCCCATAGCATCCACCATTTTTTTCAGGGCACTCAGTAACTGCACATATTCTACACTGCCGTGCCAGAAGCAGACAGCGCAGTATGTTGTTTCTAGCATGCCACTAGACATCTTGGTATCCATAGTTAGCTCATGCTTGTCTTTCACCTCCACCACTTACTCTAGTGCATAACATCACCCCAAGCCCACTCTTCCGGGCACTGTTGATGACTGTATGCAGCCTTCATGTGGGTGGGTGAGGAAATCATAGAATGCTTTGGGATGGAAGAGACCTTTAAAGGCCATCTAGTGCAACCCCCCTGCAATTGGCAGGGACATCTTCAACTAGATCAGGTTGCTCACAGCCCCATCCAGCCTGTTCTTGAATGTTTCCAAGGATGGGGCATCTACCACCTCTCTGGGCAACCCGTTCCAGTGTTTCACTACCCTCATCATGAAAAATTTTTTCATTGTATTTAGTCTAAATCTACCCTTCTTTAGTTTAAAACCATTACCCCTTGTCCTGTCACAGCAGGCCCTGCTAAAAAGTCTGTCCCCATCTTTCTTGCAGACCCCCTTTAAGTATTGAAAGGCTGCAATAAGGCCACCCCACAGCCTTCTCTTCTCCAGGCTGAACAACCCCAGCTCTTTCAGCCTTTTTTCACAGGAGAGGTGCTCCATCCCTCTGATCATTTTTGTGGCCCTCCTCTGGACCCTCTCCAACAGGTCCATGTCCTTCCTGTGCTGGGGACCCCAGAGCTGGACGCAGTGCTCCAGGTGGGGTCTCACCAGAGCGGAGCAGAGGGGCAGAATCACCTCCCTCGACTTGCTGGCCACGCTTCTTTCGATGCAGCCCAGGATACGGTTGGCCTTCTGGGCTGCGAGAGCACATTGCTGGCTCATGTCCAGCTTTTTGTCTGTCAGTACCCCCAAGTCCTTCTCCTCAGGACTGCTCTCAATCCCTTCATCCCCCAGCCTGTATTGATACCGGGGATTGCCCCAACTCAGGTGCAGAACCTTGCACTTGGCCTTGTTGAACCTCATGAGGTTCACACAGGGCCATTTCTCCAGCTTGTCCAGGTCCCTCTGGGTGGCATCCCATCCCTCAGGCGTGTCAACTGCACCGCTCAGCTTGGTGTCATCTGCAAACTCGCTGAGGGTGCACTTGATCCCGCTGTCTATGTCACTGAGAAAGCAATGGAGCAGTCTCTTCTGCCCTGAAGTTCCATCTGATTTTTTCAGAAGTTTGTGAACATAAACAGGTTACAAAACCCCACAGGAATCATTCTCCAAGGTGATTGAAAAATGCAACACGATAGTTCCTAGCATACTGCAGCAGTCTGTCAAAAAAACCTCTTCCTTACTGAGAAGTACATGCATAAGAGCCCATTTTTTGCACATACAAGAGGGGACAATTAAATTAAAGCAAACACAAGTACCAGCTCCCCCCTGCAGTTTGCTTTCAGTCTTGACATTCTGCAGTTATTCATGTTTATCAGTCATTTCCACTTTATTCTTTTGATATTGTTACAGATTAGCTTAATGTGTGCAAAAACTAGGATGGCATTAGGCTTGACACTGGAAATAGGGAGTTTTCTTATGTATGTAAGAGCCTAGAGGGAAAAAGGACTATTTGGGAAGCTTCAACTGTCTGTCTGTAACCAATGTCACTTTTGTTTTAAAAATTTTAACCATTTTTTACACTCTCCAAATAGAACACACTACCAGGCCATTCAGTTATTTATGGCCCTCCCGCCATCCACCCCCAACCAGCATACTTCATACGAGCAGCACTGCGACAAATAACTACCACACTTCTGCTGCTTCCCAGGCAGCCACGAAAGGAAGCGAGACAAGTCCACCTATCACTCATATTACAGACTCTTGTAGGAAAATTCAGATTAACATCACACTTTGAAATTAAAGGATTATCCTCCGGAATTAAGAACTAGAGCCAAGCTTGAAAGACAAGCTGTATGGCAAAAATATAGACAAGGCAAACACTTTCTTCTAAGATGAAAAAACAGCACACCAAGCAAATAGTAAAAACTGAACACAGCACTCATTCTGTCAGCACAGAACAAAGGAGATCCTCTGAGGGGCATGAGGTGTCTCCTTTTGGGCTGGCGTCCAGCACTCCAGTATTACTGCTAAAAAAAAAAAAAGATACTGGTTGCCAACTGTTAGGACCAATACTCATGATCCTCCTTTCCAGTTCTCACTAAACTGATTTTATGTTTAAATCCAAATAATAGATGATTAAAGGAGACTGTACCATTCTGGAACTGGAGCTGTGCTTAAGAGTACTAACCACAGCAGAGGTGGGAAGACAAGAGTCCACGCCAGCAGCCTGTGCACTGCCTCACATGCTCGGTTCATCTAACTACAGCAGCTCAGTCTCCATCCCATGTAATCACAACTTCACTATGATAAGGGTCTGTAGTAGAAAGAAAGAATCCTGTTCCCAAGAAAGCCATTGGGGGGGAGCGGGGTGAAGAAGTATTTTGTTTATAAGATGCTGCTACCCAGACATTTGCAATTGATGTCCTGTTTGCATCGTTCTGCTACTTGTCTATGGAAAATTATTTTGGTGGAAGATGGAAGCATCTCAGTATTAACTGGCTATTCAGAACGATCTGCTTCTATTGCTACTCAGGGACACCAATGAATGACTTATAAGTCAGTAAGTTCAATAAAGAAACCGATTTTTATAACCATTTTGATACTCGCAGTGGCACAACAATCACCCTTTAATGCCAAAATGGACACATCTGGGCTGTACCCTGGAGGTCTTGTGAAGCGCATATCACCATGTTCGCTGTTGTCGCGTACTGTTGGAGTACAACCTTGCCATACACAAATCCGAGCCACTGTCCCTTCTTTATGATTCCATGGTAGTTTCCAAATTTCAGCATAACTAGAACCTATTCTTAAGAAACGAGATCTTTCATAGTTTCTGCTACAGCAGTCTGCAAATTACAGCTCTTCAGATTCCAATGGTAAGAAAGGACATCTCTGTTGTTTTGTGTTGGTTTTTAAAAAAAAAAATCTGTAAGACTTTAAAACAGGAGAATCAAAGGACACCCAAGAGATGGAGTGAACATACTACTACCTCACCTCAAGAGCAGCATTCTCTGATGATGTGCACCTTCTCTATAATCAGCACCCTCAAAAGCTATCCCCTATTCTCTCATGAGAAATGAAGCTCAGCAGTACATGCCCCCATTATTTACATATATTATTCTAATTTATAAATCCAGAACAAAAGCAGATTCAGATCTTTGGTGTTTTGCAACACTATTCTCACACCCTCCTGTCTGCAGTTGTCAAAGGCTTCAGGTAGGAATGAAACACTAACTCACAGCTATGCCAGCTCCACCTTTGCTGTTGGCTATGAAAATACATCAACACATCTGTGACAAGATAACACAAAAAAAAAAAAAATCACACCAAGAAAAGTCCAAGGGCCACAGAAGGACTCACTCAGCTGCACGACCTTAAAAACCTATAGGGCTCGGAGCCACCTAACCAGGGAGAAGGGAAGGCAGCAGATGGGAAGACAGTTACACGAGTGGTTTACCATAAAAAGAAAGAGCACAAGACTTCATGCAATACATCATGCATACCTCATTATGTAGATATAGTTTAATTAGGAACTTTCTAACTACTATGGTAATGGATCCAAAAGAGACTCAGGGCATATATTTTAAGAAGATATTACCACATATTACATACATAAATAAAGTCTGTGGCATTTAGAAATTCCACGCTATTGTTGACAGGAGTCACAAGCCAAATGCTTGCGTGCCGACTCTGCGGCTCCCACCGCCTGCCTGTAATCTGCACCAACTGCTTCAGTTCAAGAGAGTTAAAATCAACACATATGAACATTCAGCCAACCCCCCCCCCCCCATGTCTATTAAATTGAGAGAAGACAAGAGTTGTTCAGAAGTTTATAGTGAAAACTAACAGCATGAACTTCATGGCACAGCTCCTGCAAAGGCTCGATACAGAACTAACCAAGAAGCTGTAAATCCAGATCTGTTGTTTCACTTCTTGCCAAGTAATATTTCGCACTGGACTAATTATCACTATTTGTGGCACTCCCAAACTCAATGTACCTCTCACTAAAAATTTGTTTGATATAAACATTGCCAAAATAAGTGATCTATGATCTGAAGTAACTCAATCAGGACATACTCAGAAACAAACTGGTACTAATCTGGTACCAACCTTATGAAGGGCCAAGTGTTTAAAAAAAACAAACAAAAAACAAAGGTGGGCTCTTCTGCATGTACTGCAGAGCTTGGCCTGATCTGTAACAGAGCAGCCTAAATTCTAGAGCAGAAGAGCACTCAATTTGTTAAGTTAGTCAGGAGTGATTGTTTTTGATAACATTACAGAACAGACACTAAGCTCTTGACTTATCTTCTTCCTTTGACAACAGGTTATGCAGTTTATCTACATTGCATTATTTCCTTACTGTTCACCAAAAAAATTCCATGTCCCCCTCTTCAAATACTGTGAAACAAGAATAGCACCAGCATCTTATACATTACCCAAACCATTCATTATTTTATCTAACTTAAACAGGTTCTGCCTTCTCTTTTTTACCAAGGGAAATACTCCAAATCTCTCAGTTTCTCTTTATACAAAAGTTTTTGAGAGAGAATCATCATCATTCTTGTAATATCCTTTTACCAGTAAGTAGAGACTATGACATATCGTATTAGAAATGAAGCAAACCAGTAGTTTACTGAACATCCACTAGTTTTCCACCATTCTGTTTCTTATACAACTCCTACAGACCCTCAAGGAAAAAAAAGTGGATCTAGATTTGATTGTTTGAAGGGTGCAAGGAAAAGTCCAGCACATAAATGTTGGCTCATTGTTTCAATTACAGTGTGTCAGTATGTCCAAATGAAAGAATCTGTCCATCTACAGCAATACTTCCAACACAAAGCTATAATAGCTGAAATTAAAAAACTCTCCAGCTGCACTTGTGTTTGGGACCTACATCACCTCTCACAGTTTCTGAGAGTGACTAGGAGAGCACTAGCTTGCTTACTGTTGGTTCCCCACCACCAGAGTCTCACTACGTAAGTCTCTTTCTGAGAAATTAAGAAAAGCTTCTGATAAAGCACTGGGGGGTGTTACTATAGTTTGAGATCTTCAATTATATCATTTTTTTGCTGTTGTAATTAAAAAGTTAGATACTGCCCGACAGTGACATTCAATAGTTTCTTATTCTCATCCAAACCACATCCAACAAACAGGAAAAATGAATATTTGGAAGCACTCCAAATTGCCACTGAAACAGTGGCAAGGCAGCCTTGCTCCACGAATAGGCTTCTCTCTCAGGTTTCTGACTGTAGCTGTATCGTAAAAACAGAAGGGAGAGGGGAGTGGAAAAAAGAAAGCAGTGCAAGATCAATCCCATTGAAACTGGATAGCCCTTCGACATTAGCACAGGACCAGCACATGCTGCCAGCACAGAAAGCCCAGCCTGGCAGCTCCAGCAGCCAGGCTTGCACAAGCAGCCCCTAGTGTCCAGCTGCGTCAGTCTGCCTGTACCTGCCACTCTGTTCCTAGTGAGCCTTGAAGGAGTCTGCTCTGGTCCATTAAAAACAAAAAAATAAAAAAATCAAATCTGTATGTTAGTCCAACAAACTAAAAACTGCTGGCATATCTTCCAAGTCTGGCATAAATCAAATCAGTAGGTTTAATATCTGGGTTGAGCAACGCTCCTGAGGGAGCACCCAAAAGGCATGCAAAGCAGCTTTTCTGCAGGAAATAGCTGACATTTTCTGGACAAAAATGAAGTAAACTATCCTACCACCACCAGAGATGAGCAACAGTTTCTTTATCTGAAGACCGACGTTCAACACGCCATGCCTGCGTTCCCTTCCCGGCATCTGCCATTAGAGTCAATTGCCTTCTTGTACACCTTTCTGCTACAAAAATAAACCCCATCAATTCACATAGAGTTTGTTCTAAGCAGGTTTTAAACTCCACTACAGGTACCACACTGATGAAAAAAAAGACAGCACCATTCAATACAAAGCCAGGACAATTCTTTTCAACCACAGAGACCACAAATTTAAAAATATGAGGGATTAAAATAAAAACTTGAGAACAGAATGCAATTTTGCTGCAGGCAATGCAGGAGGTAGAGCTCAGCTGTGATGCCTGACATTGTTACTCAGCTGATTTGATGTTCAGCTGGGTCAAGTTTGGCAGCAAATACGTAAGAAAACCTCCGTGCAGCCATAACTCTAAGACAGACCAGTCAAGACCCCGAGCCTCACCTTGTGGCAAAGGGCACCGCAGGGCTGGACTGCCTTTTTTGTTGGAGCAGGGCACAAAATTCAGGTTACGCCCTCAGTAGAGCACATAGCACAGAACTTCTTTCTCGCTCACTAGAAGGATTCTCACTCCATCAAGATTCCTTTAAGACTGTCCTCCAAAACATTCCCTTGTAGTTTTAATGACATACAATTAACTTCTACAGTTAGGACACGCAGCTGCTATCTAGTTTTGAATTGCCATACTGCACCTCAGAGGCAGCTGTAAAAGCAATCAGGGAAAAAAAAAAGGTGAAGACTGCAGTCATACTAAAGACACTAGCTCCTACTACTCTTAAACTGGATTTTTATCACCAAGGGCTTTAGAACATACATTTGCACAAACTGAATTATGAAAGTTTAGTTCTTTTCTGTGTTTCTTCTATTCATTAGACACCCATATGTAGAAAATGACGTCATTTAAGAAAAAGCTGCCCCAATGCTTTTAACAAAACATTTGAAGAATGGGCCGCAGGACTGCGAAGTACTCTAAAAATCATGATGTATTTTGATAGACTTAAAAGATTTGTGCTATTTAAAATAAGAATTAGAATCATATAACAAAGTTTGCTTTAAATTTATAAGTTTAAGGGAACAAATTATGAAAATTAACTAAAAGATAGCAAACAACTTCATATGTAAAGGAAGTTCAAGCTGTATAAATACTACAAACAAGTCAAAAAGCAGGTTATTCATCCATCAGTATGTACCATTTGGGGAATATTGAAACAATGTAAGAATATTTTTTTCAATATTAGCATATAACAATATACAAACATTGAGCTCTGTTTCATACACTCCCCACTGCAAGATACAACGTCCACACATACGTTACCATAGCTTCAGGAAAATGAAATGTTATTACACGTTTGCTTTTGCAATGTAATTGATTCCTTCGGATAAAGGTATGTAGATGGAACCTTTAACTTCAATCCTAATTCCACCCACATAATTTAAGATCACATAGGTACAAGTACACTATAAGCTACAAAAGCATCTATGGATGTTTCTACTTTAAGCCTTTTAGTGATTGCCTAAGAGCAATTACACAGCATATTTAAAAGAGAAATTTTTCAGAAATCTGGAAGGGAAATGGGAAGTATTAGGGAAAGGGAAGGGAAAGGAGGCACTAAATGAACAATAAGGCAAAAAAAAGGAGACAATATACATTGCTCACCCCCCCCCTTTTTTTTTTTTTACAAACTCTAATCAAATACTGTACCTTGATTTCCCCCGCTCACCAAGAAGAGAGAGGATTTAAAATCATAGACCTTCAAGAACTGAGAAGAAACTCTATTTTAAAGCCACCTTTGAGTAACTATCCATTTTTAAAGCACACAATGCCATTTTTCTGAAATTTCTCAAAATGACACTACCACCAGCAGCTCCATACACACTCTCCCAAACACCATCAAGCAGACTGATGATTTCACCAAAAATATGTTTGAATATATGCTTCCCCAGTATCACATGCTGAATTCCCTACACACTGCTGCAGTCCGACACGCTAAACAGCTGCAAAAAGCCTGACACAAACATTGGAAATGTAGTCGGTATCTTTCACTACCTCAATCTGTTTTTCGTATTAGAGGTCTCCTTATCGGCACAGAAACCAGGGCTGGCTGTACTAGCGAAGTTAGTACCTGCACCTAAGGAGACCTGCGGCAACAGCTTATCACACTCATAGCAGTTTACTCCCCCTCCCAGAAAAAAAAAAAAAAAAATCAGGCAAGATAAGAATTTCTCCTATGAACAATTTGAAGGATCCAAATGTAAAATTTGAGAAGAAAAGAAGCTTAGGAAAAGTTAGCTGACTCATACCAGCAAACAAAATTCACACTGAAGTAACTGTGCTACAATTAATATCAGCATGTTGAAGACACAAACAAGATAAGGTGGGACCAGTCCCATCACAGCCGTTCTGTAGGTAACAGCTAAAGCATTTCCAGAATTAAAGCTTATGTAAACAGAACCAGATCATGTTTCGGCCACAACCGACCACAGCCTGCTTTAAAAGTTTTTTATTTATCAAACATAAAAATAACACCCGGACTTCTAAAACACGTTATTGGAATGACACCATACAGAGCACCACTGCGAGGAGACTGCAGGAGAAAGAATGGCTGTAATTTAAAATTTAGGACCTGTTACAAGAACAGCCCGAGCCTCTCCTGCTTCTTCTGCTCCCTACTTGCTATTGTTCTGCTCTTCAGCAAGTGGTGCCATGTCATGGACGGGGGAAACCTAAATGACAGTTTGCTAGATCTTTCTTTCAAACATTTATGCAAAGAAATGCGTTTGCTCAGGTCCCTCGCACGGACTGGTCACAGGTAAAGCTCTTTTAAGGCATTCTAAAGCCCCGAAAGGGTCAGCAGACTTCGGCTCCTGAAGCAGCCAGCAAGAATACCCAAAATGGTGACTACAAGTAATAAATCAGACAAAAAAAGCACTATAAAAAAAAAAAATCAAACCCTGTTCTACGAAGCTGACGGCCAGGCTGAACGCTGTAAGCGGCTACTCGTGTGTTCACAATGCAAACCCGTTAAGTGAAGCGTTCTCCTCAACTACCTCGTTTTTTCTCCAACCCCCCCGTCCCCGTCCCCAACGGGGCTCCCGCACCACGCCGAGGGGACGGGAGGGCTCAGGGCGACCCGCGGGGACCGAGCTCGGCCCGGAGGGCGAAACGCGGGGTTGAAGCGGGCGGGAGGGCACGGCAGGGCCGGGGAGGGGCGGCGTGGCGGCGGGGGGCCGGGGGCCGCCACCCCCGGGGCAGGGCGGGGGCGGCGGGCCGGGGCCGGGGCCCGGGCGGGGGGCGCGGCCGGGCAGGGGCCCGGGGGGTCGCGGCGATCCGGCGGGGGGCCCGGGGGAGCCCCGCTCCGCACTCACCCGTCCTTCCGCTTGGCTTTGTAGACGTGCCCGTAGGTGCCCCTGCCCACCTTGCAGCCCTCGTACTCGAAGAGGTCCTCCACCCGCTCGCGCTCCCCGGTCAGCTTCACCTTGAAGTCATAGTCCATCTTCGGCGCCCGCCGCGCCGCCCCGAGCCGCCCCCGACAGCCGCGCACCCCGCCGCGCCCCGCCCCGCCGCGACCGGCCGGCGGCGGCAGCAGCAGCAGCAGCTGCAGCAGGAGGAGTTGGCCCCCGAGCCGCCCCGCGGACCATCCAGGGGCGGGCGGGCGGCGGCGGGGCTGCTCCCTTCCCTCCCGAGCCCCGTCCTCCGGCTGCTCCCTCCCCGCCCCGCCAGCTAGCGGCACAACAGCCGGTCTCCCGGGCGGAATACGGCGCCCGCGCCTGGCCGCACTGCCGCAAAGAAACGTCGCAAACCGCGGGCGCCTCCCCGGCCGCGGGCGCGGCGGGCAGCGCACCACGTGGAAGGCGGCGGGCCGCCACCGCCGCCGGAGCCCCGCCCCCGCCCGTCCCGGCATGCCTCGCGGGCGCTGCCGCACGCTGGGAGGCGTGGTGCGGGCGGGAGCGCGGTGCATGCCGGGAGTTGTAGTCTTTCTCGCGCGAGGCACGCTGGGAGGTGTAGTCTTTAGCCGGCGAGGTGTCGCGCTGCCTTCCGGGAGCTGTAGTCCCTGGGCTGGGCCCGGCCCGGCCCGGGGCAGCGGGACCGGTAGCGCCTGTACGTGCGGTCATTCCCGGGACCAGGCCTCCTTCACCGGGCTGCCGGCAACACGGAGCCCCCACTCGCAGGCTGCCCTGGATCAGCCTCCGGGGCTGGGCAGCTGGAGCGGGGGCACGGGGGCTGCGATTGTACCAGGAACAGTGTGGCCAGCAGGAGCAGGGAGGTGATCGTGCCCCTGTACTGGGCACTGGTGAGGCCGCACCTCGAGTACTGTGTTCAGTTTTGGGCCCCTCACTACAAGAAGGACATCGAGGTGCTGGAGCGTGTCCAGAGGAGGGCAACGAAGCTCTTGAAGGGTCTGGAGCACAAGTCTTATGAGGAGCGGCTGAGGGAGCTGGGGTTGTTTAGTCTGGAGAAGAGGAGGCTGAGGGGAGACCTTATTGCTCTCTACAGCTACCTGAAAGGAGGTTGTAGCCAGGTGGGGGTTGGTCTCTTCTCCCAAGTAACAAGCGATAGGACGAGAGGAAACGGCCTCAAGCTGCGCCAGGGGAGGTTTAGGTTGGATATTAGGAAAAACTTCTTCACGGAGAGAGTAGTCAGGCATTAGACCAGGCTGCCCAGAGAAGTGGTGCAATCACAGTCCTTGGAAGTGTTAAAAACCGTGTGGATGTGGTGCTTAGGGACATGGTTTAGAGGTGGACCTGGCAGTTAGGTTAATGGTTGGACTCAATGATCTCAGACGTCTTTTCCAACCTTAGCGATTCTATGATTCTGTGATTCTGTGATCGATGGGCAGTCAGCACAAGCTGCGGTTGTCATCATTACAGCGTTGGTTTCGGTGCACATTGGGGTCCTGGCTTACTCCAGACTGGCAAGGGCAGACAGCGTTCGTCCCTGCCTGCTCCGCCTGCCAGACCACCTGTCAACATCGTTGTAATTAAGATGATTCCACAACTTGGGGTGTAGATGCAGACAGATAGTACAGTGCTGACGAACCTTCCCTGTCTGGCGGCAGAGACAAATCGGGATCACTGTACCCGGTATTCAGCGCAAAAGCGTGACGTGTAGCAAGGCCCTTGCATGTGACCGGTAACCGGGCACTTTCCAATTCCTCTCCTTGGCTGACAGAGCTGTAGTTACCAACCCAGCACAAGCTGGCTGGTTGTTTAGAGAATAGAGAGCTTGTAACTAAAGCTTGTAACAGCAATCTTTCTAGTTACAGCCCAGCTTTTGGCATTTTTAGTAATCACGCACATACGCTTCCCATTTCATCTCAAGAACACAATGGAGGTAATTGGGCACTCAAATCCCTGACTTAGAGACAAAATATCACACAATGCGGGGGCTTCTGAAAGAAGAAACAACATTTTCTGCAACATTCTGAAATTACCTCCGTTTTCATTTACAAATCTCCAGTTTCATTTACAGATTAAGGCTGATTCCTGAAAATTGGGGATGGGGTGTGCCAGCCTCCCGAGCTGGCATTGCTCAATCAGACTGACATCGGATGCCCACAGTTTGACCGTGCTATGGTATGTTCCTATGTAATTGTTAGAGGTATTAGATAAAGCAATTAGGCAGGTGTTAGGAAAAATGCATGCGATTGGTAGAAGCAGCAAAATTAAATTTTATTTGCCCAGCAACCCAACTAAATTATACAAGAATACCGCCTGGCGACTCACTATGCCAATCAACCAGAAAGAGCTCGGGGCAGCCCAGCAACCTGTAAAGATCAAACAGTCTGGAAGGCGCCACCCGCCTCATAAAATTCATCCGCTTCAGCCCAGAGCAGAGCAGCGCGACTCTGCCTTCGGGGACACCTGGCTTCGGGGACTTCCAGGCACGGCAGGGACCAAGTTTGCACAGCCAAACCCACCACGTTCAGCACCTCCCGCCTGCCGACAGCCCTCAGTCCTGCCAGCAAGGAGGGAGGAAGTAGAAATAACCACTCTTCTGTAACTTTGTACTCTTCTTTGCATTATTAATCACCCTTTCGTGGAGGCAATAAATACCCAGACTCCTTCGCACAGGTCCAATTATTGCATGGTAATTAATGGGTGAGTTTAGTTTGTCCTGACCTAAACCACTGCAGGGTGTGGAGGAAGAACAATGCCTGCTTAGAAAGAAAAGAGGACACGAAGAAAACAAGAACACAGAATCCCGACTTGTTTTCTGAGGACCTGTGCTGTATTTTACATGTTTACATAAACTGCTTGGAAAGAATTCCATGCTTGGACAAATACACTCTGAGAAGTCAAAACTACAATAGATGTAACTTTTCTTCTCTTTCAGATCTTGGTCCTTTTGTATGAATGTTAGAAGTCTGCCTCTCTGCAAATGTTTCTTTCATTAGTTTTTCATAAGATTTGGATTATATGCCTTCCAGATCGAGTGTAGCTGTAAATTTGCTGCTTCTACACTCTGTTTTCACTTCAGGTACTTGTATTGCCAATTACTTGTATTTTACCAATCCAGATGGATGGTCCCCAGGTTATAAGAGATTTGAAACAGAAAGCACGCCTTGATCTTTTTAAAGATGAGAAATGGATGTTGACATTTCAAGGTCAACTTTTAATTCTGTTTCATGGGAAGTTGCACACTTTTTGTGCGTTATTTAAAAAATCTGTCACAGTATGGTATAATTTCAAGAAAAAATTTAATTTTGGTGTCCATTCTTAAAAAGAAAGACACGACCAGGCCATGATCTGCTATTCTTGGCTCTCAGGTCCCCACAGTGGGCCTTTTAATTGACAGGATTTCTTATCTCTTACTGCTTGTTTTGTATTCCCTCCTCGTGGGCTGTCTCAGAAATAAATTTGAAAATATATGCCTAACATGTGCTGCTGAATTTGGCTTTTTGGAGCTTTCCTCTTTCTCTTTTTTCCTCTAACAGTCATGGCTCACTTTATAATATCCTTCGGTTCCAAGTCTGTGTTGTTTCTAATGTTTTCTGTACACACATAGTTTTGACATTTTTTTGTTTGAAATCACCACACCTGTAAAGAAAATTCAAGTTCTCTTGGGAACTGTTACTGTGTTAGCACTGATAACGTGCAGAGGGTTGGAGACAGTTACCAAAGTGAGCTCTGTCCTGAGAGGAAAGTAGCCAAGGAAGGTTTGCGTCATTAAATGTCTCTGAACATAGGGAGCTGTATTCCAGGTGAAAGTCCTGGATTGTCTGGGAACGGGCCGAGTCGTGGTGAGAAGCAGATGCTGCCTGTTGAGGTACGGCACCAGATAAAGCAGGTTCTGTACCTGAGCCGGAGCAGCATACCGAAAGCAAAGTTGGTTTTGTTGCATGCGTGTTCGTATGCTAACGGCCACAGCGTCAGTGCGAGAATCAGAGTTTGTGAAGCAAAGCTTACAGCTGGGGAATGTACAACGAGCTACTTGCTCTGTGTTTTGCAGTCTTCATAAGCCGAGAAAAACAAATACAGAAAAGTATATCTGTAATGGTTTGGCTTTCTCATCTCTGTATTTTGTAAGTGGACAACCTACAACGCTCAATCAGGAGTGCAAGTTATTGACAAACATCTGTCAGTTCTTTGGATCCAGGTCCTGCACAGGAGAGAGTCGTGCTTGCGTTCAGTGAAGCATCTGTTTGCCAGACTCAGGACCACCTACAGCAACTGCCAGCCCGACTGTTTTATGCTGCCGAAGAAGCCAGAGAATCAGTTCTCAGTTGTCTCGACAGGCCTTGAAAATTCAGCCTATGAACTCCTGGTTACTTTTGTTATTGAAAAGAGTCCTACCTGAGGGGAAATAACCCTGATATTGAATATTATCTTATTATTTTATATTACTTCAGTAAACAGAATCACAGAAATATTCAGGTTGGAAGGGACCTCTGGAGGTTATCCAGTTTAATATCCTGCTCAAAACAGGGCTACTATTAAATTCAGGTTGCTTGAGGCATTGTCCACTTGGGTCTTGAAAACCTCTATGGAGGGAGACTCCACAGCCTCTCTCGTCCTGACTGTCCTCAGGGTGAAATTTTTTGTTCTCCTATCTACTCTGAACCTCCCTTCTTTCCAATTTATGATCACTGTCTCTCCTCCCACTATGCACTTTTGTAGAAATCCTGGCTCTCTCTTTTCAGCGACCTCCCTGTCGGTGCTGGCAGGCAGCCCCTGAAGAAGCTGAAGAAGGCCTGGTGCCCACAGCCTCTCTCAGACGGCAAGTGCTCCAGCCCGTGACCGTCTTGGTGCTCTCAGCTGAACTCACTCCAGTTTAGCAATGATTTTCCATATCAGTATTGTTCTACTGGAGACCCCCAAACTGGGCATTGTATTCCACATGCTGGCAAAGAGGAGCCACGTAAAGGGAAACAGTCACTTCCCAATAACTTCCCAGTAATCCATTGTCTGTGTTCCTCTTGATACAGCGCAGGATGCCGTCAGCCTTCATGGCTGCCAGGCTCCGTGCTTGGCTCCTCTTCAGCTCCTGCCCACCAGGACCCCCCATCCTTTCCAGCAGAGACAGTCAGTCAGTCAGCCCCCACTCAGGACTGTCCCAGAGGGCTGGTCAGGGAGGGAGGACTTTGCATTTGTCCTCGTTGAACTTCGTGGAGTTCCTGGTGGCCCATTCCTCCAGCCTGCCCAGGTTCCTCTCAAGCACATCAACTTCACGTCACCCCTTCGGTGTCATCTGCACGTACTAAGATCCAGTTTAAAAAAGCTGATTACGAGGTTCTGCCTTACTTATATAATATCAAGTAATATACTGTGATGGAATAAAGTTACTTTCTAAAGAACTTAAATGACTGAACAATCAAATTAAAACCGGGGTTACAGATTTTCTGTTATTAGAGAACTTAGTAATTGCCTGAGGTTTGCTGCCCTCCATAGGCTATTTTTATTATCAGTCTAAAGATAGTATGTTCTTGTGGAAAGCATTGCTACAGTGCAATAGTAATACTCCAGGAAAGATCTACTATTGTTATGTTGTATTAACAACACAGCATAAATTAAACGAAGACTGTACTTAGTTACAGTGTACTGTTGTGAAACATCAGTATGAACAGGACGTGAACACAAAATTCTGCATTGGAGGACAGGTCAGCGCAAAATAAACTAATTCAGCATAAGCTTTGAGTAAGGAAATACGGGTTCATTTATCTATCTAAAACATATTACAGCCTTCTTCTGGGTGAACAGCCCAAATGTGGGCTTGATACCAGAGAAGTTGTTGTGTTTGACTGTGGAATAATGGTTACTAAAAACAGACTACGAGAGGAAAAGGTTTCAAAAATAGGACAAAAAATAATTGTGGGAAGAAACTGACTTTTCCAGGGATCCAGGCACTACTTTATATACTCTGACTTTTTTTAAGAAAGTAAAATTGATCTTCAGGAAGGGCATACTTTAATTGCTTCAGGCGAAGGACATAGTTTAATTGTTCCAAGCAAAGGAAATCATAATGCAATACCAGTTATTCATACTGTGGCGAGGAACACGAATAACCACGAGGGTTCCATTTTTTGAATACAGCGAGCAGGAAGGAGTAGCTCCCAGCATGGCCTCAGCGCCAAGAACATGTCCTCACTGTCCATTTGTCTCATGGAAATGATGAAC
The DNA here is from genome assembly GCF_047370975.1 of Nipponia nippon. Classification (NCBI taxonomy): domain Eukaryota; kingdom Metazoa; phylum Chordata; class Aves; order Pelecaniformes; family Threskiornithidae; genus Nipponia; species Nipponia nippon. The sequence goes on from NW_028262336.1 coordinate 109,468,532, forward strand.
TGGCACAAAAGGAGCATAAACTGACAAGAAACCTAAAGGTAACACTTGCGTAAACTCTATTTCTCAGCCAGAATAAAGAAATCCTGGGGTGCGTAGTTGAAGCGGTGAGCGGAGGTTATCTTCCTATACACCAGTTTTCCTGTCACCTCGCACATTAGTGAGGCTTTGCCTTTGCATCGAGACGAATTGCACAAAAAATACCCAAACTTTGTTTATTTCTGCAAGCGAGTTGGAACAGAAGTATGAGCAGTTTGGATATTCTAGGGATGAGGTGCTTTTGCGTTGTTAAAGCATCCTTCTCGTGAAATCCTCTCATTTTGCTGACTCAAATAATCTACGTAAGATGCGAAACGTGCCCCTCTGTCACAGCCTGCCAGCTTCCGCCATGCGTTGAAACAATCTGCAGAAGCAACTCAGAAAAGAAAGTTTGTGGATGCTATCAGCACATCAGCAATTAGCATATGTGAAATTTGTAAAAGGGTTGGCATCTTGTGTGAAAAACTTCTAAGGCTCTGCAAATGGAAATGACTACGATCAGAGCTTGAAACACAACAGCTTCTGTGATGGCACTGAGCAATTAACGGTTTATTTTAGACTATCGAGGTGGTGAAGGGAGATTCCTGCAGAAAGGAAGGTAAATAGGAAGGAAGGAAGGAGAGGCAGAGTCACGGAAAATGGGAGAAGCGTCCCATTTAAAAATGCATTATCTTATTTCTGATGTAATTTATTATACAGTACCAAATGAGCAACTGAAGCTGCAGTCTTATGATGATTTGGTAAAATATAATAATGTTCACTGCTATTATGAGGTTAAAGATGTGGATGTTGCTCTACAGTTGAGAAGCAATGTATCGTGAAATCCCCTCTGTGGAAGTTTATCTACCTTTATAGTTACGGCTGGCACCCACCAGGGCGGGGATAACCACGCCGCTTCTGACCAGCAACGGGTTGGCTGCTGAAATGCCGTGCCTGAAACGGCCTCCTTTACGCGTCCAAAGGCAAGACGGACCGTGGAGAATGGCGACTCGGGCCAAGCAAAAAAAACCCGAAGCTTCAGTGAGAACGTACGAAGGGGGAGGCCGCGCGGCGCCCAGCGGGACCCGCCGGGCCCCGGGGACGGCGGCAGGCGCAGGACCAGTTCGAGGAGCGGCTGGAGCAGAGGGCGGGCCGCGGCAAGGCCGGCGCTCTCCCTCTTCCTCGAGGCGTTGGCGCTCGTTAACCCACAGCCGCTTCCGAGACCGGGGCCGCAAGCCGCGGGTCTCGGCGCAAGGCCGCCACTGCCTCGGGCCTGCCGGAGGGGGCGTTAAGCGGCAGGGCACCACGCCGGGGCCGCTGGCAGGGCCGGGGGAGCCGGGGGAGCCGGCGGCCGCCCCAGCGTCGAGTGCCTCCCCCGCCCCCTTCGCGGCCCCGGACCTGCGCGCGCCGCGGCCGTTGCCCGGCGGCCGCTCGCGCCGCAGCGGGGCGCGTGCGCGGGAGGGGCGGTGCTTGCCGGCGGGGCCGCCCTCGCGCGCACGGAACCCGCGCTCGCGGCTGCCGGCAGCCGCCCGGACCGCAATCGGGACTGGAACGCGCCGCCCGCACACTCAGGGGTCGGTTTCGTTCCGGTGTAGGCGGCGGTTGCTCCTGCCGCCGGGAGGGAAGGGCAGCGCGGAGCGGAGCGGAGCCGAGCCGGGCCGCCCCGCCCCGACCCGACCCGACCCGGTCGGCGCCGCGGACAGCAGGCAGGGACGGGCTCTCGGGTCTCCCCGGCTGCGCTCTCGGCAGACTCCCCCGGGGCAGGCGGCGGCATGGACGCTTCCCCGGTCTGTCGCAGCGGGTGATGCCGCTCCCCGGCGGGCAGGGGAGACAGGGGAGCGGGCAGCGCTGGAGGGAGTCGATCGGACCGGTGGCGGTTAGTGGCGGGGCCCTACCGGGGAGCCGGGGGAGGAGAGAAGCGGGAGGACAGGGGCTGCCCTGCCCTGGCGTGATTGGCCGGTGGCCGCGAGCTGGCCGGGTGATTGGGTGGGAGCCGCGTCAGTCACTCTCCTCATCCTCCCCTCCCCCAGGCGTCTGGCAACAGGCGCTGTCCGGGCGGCCGGGCCGGGCCGGGCCGGGGTTCCCGCTCCCCCGGGGGCTGCCCGCGCACCCCGCGGCTCCCCTGCCCCGTGGCCGCGGAGCCGGGCCCGTGGCCTTAGGTGGGGAAGGGCCGGAGAGCGTGAGCCCGGCGCGGGCTGGGATCTGCAGGCCCTGCTGCCGGCCTGGGGGCTGGGGGAGGCGGGCGGCCCCAGGGCCTGGGCTCGGATCGCGTTGGGTGCCCTGCGGCCTGTTTCTTAGTTATCTTCCGATTCTTCCTTTGTCTGTCTGTCTTTTCCCCCTCCCCTCCTTCCCCAGGCTCTGTGGGGTTCTCTGTGGGGTTTTCTGGGTTTGGTTTTTTTCCTTTTTTTTTTTTTTTTTCAAATTCGGTGAGATCATCGCGCCTGGAGGCTGCAGTGTGACAGAAATGCTAAATAGCCCTGTCGCTCGGGGAGGCTTCCTCATCTAAACTCCATAGTCGTCTTGCTCGCAATCAGGTGGTAGTCTTTCAGAAAAATGAATACCTAATTGAATTGGGGGTAGCAATTCATGGAAAGAGGCCAAAACCTAAAAGCATAACATATCTATCGCATAGATAAAAATGAAAGTAAATCTTCAAAAATGGGCCAGAGTAACTATGAATTACGAACTAAAGGAGTGAGCCTTAGGTTGAAAATTCTAGAAAACGTAGATAAACTGTTGGCGTGTGGCACCTGTTTCTTTGCAAAGGAAGAGTAATCCTGAGTCATAACTGGATTTCGATTTCAGTTTTTTACATCTTGGTAGTTAATACCCTTCAACTTTTCAATACTCTGAAATATTTTACATGCCAAAGTACTTCATTTTGATGCAGTTAATACTCTTCAACTTTCACTACTCTGAAACATTTTAAGTGCCAGAGTACTTAGTTTTGATGGCGTTTGATAAATATGGGTAGTAGTTGTCATCCATGCAGTTATGTTAAACAGATGGGACAATCGAACACTTCACACTTCTTACTGTTTCTAAGTGAGTCATTTAAAGAGTGTGACTAATCATCCTACCATACAGTTGTCAACAAAACAGTAATTTTTTTCTACCACCCACAATACCTGAAGAAGAGATTTCCAGATTTTCTGTGGATGAGAAGTGAAAAGTAAAGAACCTCTCTTTTGAACAACAGTTTAAATTTAGATTGAGGGGGACTACATGTGATGGACTTTTCATCTTAAGAATTTATATGTCATTTTTTCTGTGCAGCAATATGGTGATATATCCAGAAAGTCGGTTAACTTACTATGGCCGTTGTTGGGCAAGCAGTAACACGTTAGTTGTTTTAAGGCTTTCATCTAAATAGCAACCTTACCTGAAACTAAATGAATTTTATCTGTCCTATTTCCCCTCCCTGCTTTATTTGTCTCAAGTTGTAAGCCAACTGGGACAGAGGCGCTTTAATATTCAGTGCAGTATGGATTGGGCATTTTCATGATAATAGTCAAGTGATGGGTGTCATCAGGGTAATAATAGTGCTAACTGTGTGTTGAGGGGGGAGGAACTGCATTTGTTTTGAGAAAACCAGGGTAGTAAGGCAAAGAGTTGGCTGAGAAATTTGTGTTTAGAAATGTGATATGAGAAGTGACCCGATTTGACCACAGCCCTTGTGGGACATGGAAGTCAGTGACTACCTACAGCTTGTGAGGCAGAGCCAAGAGGGCGATAGTAAATTGAAAACCCCCACAAATATTATGGGAATAGAACATGTCTTGAAGGGGAGATATTCGGATATGATTTCTTTTCAGTTAAGTGAGTTAAAGAGCTGGGAGGGAAGTCTTAAATACGTTGAAATGCAATGTTGGACACAGGAGGCAGATGAGTGATAAGATTGGGAACAGCTGTTTAGAAGCACAGGTACCTATGGGGGGGAAAGAAGTAGCATATGGGGTGGAAAATGAGGAGACCAAGGATGCATCAGAACGGATCCCACAAACAACATAAGAAAGGTATATTAAATGTATGCCAGCTTCCGCTCTTGGCAAAATACATTTTCTAATTCTTCTTATCTGTTGGCTGCATTGATAAAGATTTACTCTTTATTGAATGTATGTCTAACAGTTAGTTGGTTTGGTCTGTTGGTTGTCTCATCACCCTTCCTGTGAAGACTAATTACTGATCGGGAGTGTGCTGAGATGCTGTTCTGTGTTGTCCCCATAATTAATACTTGAAGTGACTTCGATGTGTTGGTGAATTGACCAAAAAAAAGGCGTTTACCCAATAACTTTCTTTTCATGTGTAAGCAGAATGGTTCCATATGATTGGTTTTTTTTGGTCTGGTGATCTCCTCTTTAAAGAAGTGATCTCTTCTGTCAGGTGTCTGCCTCAGGAGGTATTACAGATGGCTTTTGCTAAACGGGAAGCCCCATTGAAAGGATGCCACTTCGCTTTCTCTTCTTTCAAATTGAATGCTGAACAACAGGTTTTCTTTAGGAAATAGAAAAGTTGGGGTGTGGTCTGAGAGCCGATTGGTTCGGACTCAATTCTGGGCCAGAGAGAGCTGGTAATGGTACAGAAATCAACAGAGATGATGCCTCTTTCTGAGACTGGAAGGTTATTCATGCCTTCTAATAGTGTGGTCCCACTGGTTAAATATTTGGAAAGTATTGAAGAACTGTAGGTAAAGTGTAGCCCTTTCTCTTCTACACCAGTTTCCTGGAGATGAGTATCCTTTTATTAGCTAATCCTTGGATTAGAGGTCACAAGGAAAATATACCAGTAATGTCAGAATGTCAAAAGAGTCAGTTCCGCCAAAAATATATCTGTAGGTTTTGTGCTATGTGAGGGATGGTACTGGCTGAGATACTAATGCAGTCTTACCTGCTTATCAGTAAATGTTTTAAGTGGAAGAGAGTCTTCTCTGAAACAGTAGCTGTGGTTGTCAAAAGCCTACACTGGGTTATCACAGTCCAATAATTAGAGAACAATGTTTTTAGTGACATTTTAGCTTTTAAAGTACTCCATGCTGCTGTTGTATTTTCCTTGGGAGAAGGGAAATAGATTTTATGTTATTCTTTTAACTTTTTAGAATATCCTTCTTTAGCTAAAAAAAAAAGTCTGTCATTGCTCTTTTATTTTAAAGTTGCTATACCACCTGGTATGTCCTTTCAGTGAGCAAAGGGGACTTCTAGCTATTTTTGAGCAAGCTAGAAGCAAAATACTTGCATAATAAGATACAAAATGTTGACTTGGCAAATAACATGGAGCTTGGTTCATCTTAATCATCTTTAGCTATTAATAAACTAATTTCATTGAAAACGCTGGGAACTTTTTACAGTAAATTAGGTAAATTCTTACTGTAATTACTGTGTAGCCTAATCTTCTGGTTTTGTTCAGGAGAGCCTGGCATTGTCATTATGGACCGCTCCCAGCACCGTGCAGGGAGTGGCAACGAGCAGGCGTCTTCAGGGGAGCACAGTCATGGTGAAGATGAGAGACAACGACAGCTGGAGCGCCTCAGTAGGGAGGAGGCCTATTACCAGTTCATTAATGAGCTCAATGAAGAAGACTACAGGTTAATGAGGGACCGCAACCTGCTTGGCACTCCTGGTAAGATGTGGATACCTTCCGTAGATGTAATGTGAAGTAACGCTCTTGCTGTCAGGCATTGCGTGAGGTTGTATGACTCAAGTAGCCTGACGTCTGGCTGTGTAGAAAGAAAAAAACCCTCCATCTCCCTTCAAAATTTATGATATTCCGTAAAAATTAACAACTTAAATAGATACTAAAGCTGGAATAAAAATATTACTTTCAAATGCAACATCTCTGTATATAGGTAATATCCAAACCCAGGTAATCGGTATCTGGTACACTGCAGTATATCTGTTGGTATGTGGCAATTCTGGGGACCTCTGAGTTGTTACTGGAAGTTGGCATGCTCTTGACACACATTCGGCATCTTTTTTTTCCCTCCACCCCAGTACCTACTTCCTCTGTTGTCTGTGTACCTGTGTTACAATCTCATACTAGTGCTATTTTCTTTTTGGTTTCATTAATTTTTACCTTCTTTCTGAAGATTTTGCTTCAAGATAGAAAATATTGTTATTTCTGCATGGCTGTGTTGAGCCAATAATAATGTCTTATCTAACAGCATTATCAAAATATAAATTATTTCAGGGGAAATAACAGCAGAAGAGTTGCAGCAACGCTTGGAGGGGGCTAAGGAGCGTCTGGCATCACAGACTGATCTGGATAACAGAGAAGGTGAAGGTAGAACTGTTGGAGGTAAACATTCTTCATTCCTATATAGATACACGTAGTACATGATGCATAAATATTGTTCTGTACAGATATTTAAGAGAAATGCTGATGGATTTCAATATCAGCCATTACAAGTCTTATTTTTTCATTTTGTGTCTGTGGATTGTTTTAAAAGTAAGATTTCCTAGTGATATGAAAACAAACTTGAAATACTTCATGAAAACTGATTTATGTCATCCACAAATTACTTTCTCCTCTTTTCCTGGTTTCCCTTTGCTAATAAACTTATCAGCACAAAAATAATTTTCATTCTTCTAATTCTTAAAAGGTTTTATCATGTATTAGAGAAGTTGGAACAGGAAAGAAGTTAATCGGGAAACAGTTAACTTCTCCACTGTTTTGTGGTTTTTGTTGTTTCATTTCCATTTGTTTTAACGGAGCAAGGCTTGTATTATGTGCACTGTCTGTCTTCACTTTCCCAGCAATATTGGCTTAATTATTTGGCCAATTCTAGTCAGATTTAGGAGAGGAGCAGGAAACTTGGAAACGAGGATACCAAAGTTCTTACAGGTTTCATGAAAGTAGGGAGAGCTTAATCTGATCCCTTCAAGCAAAAACCTTTGCTGTGATTACAACTGCTGGCTTGCTTTATACACGTAGTGAGCAGAACAATTGTATCTGTTCTTGAGCTTGTAGTTGGAGGGGATTTGGGAATGGAGCTGTGGATACTGTAGCAGGAGAAGAGTGTGTTTGCACAAAAAGAGCAAATCTGCCGAAACCATGCATCGTTTATTCCACTGCTTATAGAATTTTTTTTTTAAATGTTCTACGAAAGAAGACAAAATCTGTCATACTTTTCCTTGCTTTATCAAAATTAGTTGGCTGGTACCTTCAAATTGATAGCTTAAGTGAGGGACAGATATTGGACAAATACAAATAACTTTGGATTACCTAAATCTGAACGCTTGCTCAGAAGAGGCCGTCTGGGCATATTAATTTCTCTGTGCATCTGCTGGTGAGACAAAAAATCTAGGTTGAACTAATGAGTTTTGCTGATGTTTTTACATACAGCATATTTTCAGCAAAATTATGTTAGCATGGCAAGGTAGCTGTCCTGCTACTGTAACGTTTCTGAAGTCAAGGCCCAGCAAGCGTGGAGGATTTGGAGAGCGTTGTAGTATGCTGAGCATGCAGTTGTATGAATGTTTGCGATTCTTTGTTTCTCTCAGATCCTGATGTTCTTGGAGAAAACTCAAACAGTGACTCTCTGCTTGAATGGCTGAACACATTTCGTCGCACAGGCAATGCCACTCGCAGTGGACAGAGTGGGAACCAAACCTGGAGAGCCGTGAGTCGAACAAATCCAAACAGTGGGGAGTTTCGGTTTAGTCTTGAAATCAACATAAATCACGAGCATAACAGTTTTGAAACTGCTGGTGAGGAGTACGTGGGTATAGATAGTAGCAGAATGTATTTAGAAAGAAGACATCAAAGAGCTGTCAGTCCAGTAACCCCACGAACGAGGAGCAGGACTGCAAGAGAGGCAAGCAGTGAGGTGTCAAGCACTGCAAGGACCAGGTCTGTAAGAGGTTCCGTGGCACAAAGCTCTGAAGCAGCTTCTCCTCCGCTCTCAGGGAGGCTGAGGAGTAGAACGAGGGAGTTGACAGGCCTTTCCCAAACAAATACTACACGTAATAATTCTGCAGGTACTGGTGAACAAAGAGAAATGCCAGAAAGAGGTACTTCTGCAGGAGTCACAAGAGGTCGAGCTAGAACTAGTGTTCGGATGAGTACAAACCAAAGACTAGAAATTCTGCGGCTGAGGTCTACTTTAAGTAGTCGAAGCCGCTCTCCGCTGCAAAGGCAAGGTGATGCTGCTCATTCTGAGGAACGTGGGCAGAGGCAGGATAGAAATGCACAGCAAGTCAACAGAAGTAGAAGACAAGCAGCTCAGCCTTCTCCACAGCCTGCTGAAGAACAAGCAAGAGGTAACACTCAGACTCCTCAGCTTTCCAGTGTAGCCCCATCCTTGGGAATAACTTTGGAAGAGGAGGAATCTAGTAGGCCAGTAGCTGCTGTTAGAAGGCATCCAACAATTACATTAGACCTTCAGGTGAGAAGGATTCGTCCTGGAGAAAACAGAGATCGGGACAGTATTGCCAGTAGAACTCGTTCTAGAGTAGGAATGGCAGAAAACACAGTTACCTTTGAAAGTGACAGTGGGGGATTTCGGCGTACGATATCACGATCAGAACGTGCAGGTATTCGAACCTACGTTAGCACTATACGGATACCTCTTCGTCGGATTTCAGAAACGGGGCTTGGTGAACCTTCATCAGTGGCTCTTCGATCAATCCTTAGACAAATTATGACAGGCTTTGGAGAACTGAGTTCTCTAATGGAAACTGAATCTAACTCAGAAGTGCAAAGAGGTGGTCATCACTTACCGGATGGACAGTCCGAGCAGAGTAACTCAAGTTCAGCAAACAATAGCAGTGATCCAAGTGAGGTTTCATCTAGAAATGGGCATGCGGTAGAAGGCAGCAGGGAAACAAATGGACAGAGTGATGATGTTCAGCGCTATGGTCGCAGTAATGAAAACCAAGACAACAGGCAGTCTCAAGATGCTAACAGCCTAGTGGAAAATGGAACGCTGCCCATACTTCGGCTTGCCCACTTCTTCCTGCTGAATGAGGATGAGGATGACGATCGTTTAAGAGGTTTAACCAAAGAGCAGATTGACAATCTTTCTACCCGGAACTATGGGGATATTCACACTGAAAATGAAATAAGTAAAACGTGTAGTGTTTGCATTAATGAATATGTAACAGGGAATAAGCTAAGGCAGTTACCTTGTATGCATGAGTTTCATATTCATTGTATTGATCGCTGGCTTTCTGAAAACTCCACTTGCCCAATTTGTCGGCAGCCTGTATTGGGGTCTAATGCCACAGACAACGGCTAGAATTATTTACACTGCTCAGTACTCAAGGATTTGCTTTCGCTCTATTTATGACGAGCCAGATGGAATGAATTGACTTGCATAGGGGTCCATTTGTGTGGGGAGTTTTGTTAAATTTCTTTAAAAATAATAGGAAACTTGTCTAAATCTAGCAATGTAAATACTATTTTTCTCCAAGTGCAGATCTAGGAGTACGCATAGAACCAAATGATATCGGTAAAGTTTATATTTTTTTAGGTAATTTTGTTATGCTAAGCACTTTTGTAAATACAGAAATGCAATAGTTAATCAGTCCTGCTTAATGTATGTTTTTTTAACAGTGTAATGGACTCACTTTATTTAGATTACAAATTGTTTCACACAGACCCGCCACTGTGTTGAAAAATTAGTGTCTAAATAGCCATTCATTAGCTTTTTGTTCTAAGAACAATTTCTTTTACAGAGAGTCTCTTGCTGGACATGTTTGCTAAAGATATTTAAGTTACTTGAAGTGCTCATTTTAATAGACAGTATATTTTTTTTAACATTGAAATATCCTTTCCAAAAACTTGCCAATTTGGTTCTATTTAAAAAATTTTATGGCAATTTTTGCATGTGGTTTTACACAATGCTTAACGCTGATGAGTTCATATTCAAAAGTGGATGGGTTAGTGACATTATAAAATGTACATAATTAAATGCTGTCTTTGACAATCGCTGTCTTTTCAATGCAGACAGCAATCAAATCAATAATAATTCCAAGAGGGCGTGTCTTACTGAACACGGTATTTGCTCAGAGAATACATGAGCACTGAGGAAGCCTTTTTACTCCTCCAAATTACTCAGTTGATATTCATGGGGTTTTAACTGCCTTAGTTTAAAGAGGGGAAATATTTCCTTGACCAGTATATTGTCTACAATATGCATGATTTGTGCATCCTACTCAGAAAAACAAAACAAAGGCTTGAAGTGGTTTTGTACAGAAATTTAAGGTACACATACAATATCAGTCCTCTTAAAACATGTCTGAGGACCAAATGGCAAAAGACACTAAAAAGGACAAAATAAGCTTCCCTTAAAGTCCCCAGATTACTGTATAATTAGATATTAAACTTTATACCAATAACTTATAAAGAAATAAAGTTGCAAACTAAATAATCGAGGCTGTGTGTGGATTACTTTTGAGCCATATCCCGTAGATTGGGAAGAAGGTTTATCATTCTTGATGTTCAGTCTCAGTTTTCACTTTATTCTTTCCCCGAATTTCCCCAGCTGCGTGCTTGTGTTTCCACAACGTGTGTGTTAGCTGTTGCGGTAGATAAAAAAGCACGGCAAAGCACTCTGGGGGGTTCTGGAAGTAAGCTGAACGTTACAAAGCTCATCTTCTGAGCAACGTGCATTGCAGTCCTTAGAGAAAGGCAGAATTGTGCAATACTCTGATGTGTGTACATTCTGAGCGGCGGAAAGAATACTTAGAGTGAGGAAGTCCTGCTGACTTTGCCTCCAGATGCCCTTGACTAATGCGCTTCTGTGCCAGGTGCTTCAGTTGAAACATCTGCTCATGACATCCTTGAAGGGAAACTATAAAATCTTGTGTTGAGCTATTGGATGTCTACTTCAGTTTTGCAAGCGAAAAAACTTGTGTCAAAAGTTCCACAAAAGTGCTTCTTTTTATTCCCAAAAGTAGTTCCGAGAGATTATCGGAGGAGATTTATATGCACTAAAGGATATGATTAAGATCTCTTCTGATGCGATTTGGATAGCTAATTATTGCAAACACTGTTGACACCTTTCTTGAGTGCCTCCTTAGCCATGTTAAAAAGTGAGGAGATTTAAACATGATTATCAGAACTAGCTTATTTCTTACGTATTTTTTTTTTCTGTTACTTCTGTTAGCTCCTGATGTTGACAGTATCTATATACATGGGTGCCTTCTGCTACTGCCATGTCTCCTTGTGCTTTTCCTTTATATTTGAAAGCTGCCTGACTCAAATGCCACATTTGTAGAAACCTGCCTTTGGCTCACCGTTGCCTCGCTGGTGGCTTTTGTGTTTTGGGTTTTTTTTGTTCTTTAAAATAACTGAGGAGTCCTAATTCATCTCTTTTTATGTAGAAGCTGTTCTTTTGTAACTATTCCGGTTGCTCTTTTGAAATGGGAGAACTGGTACTCCTGCAGAATTCAAGATGTGGATGCACTAGGCATTATACGGTGACGTAACAACTGCTTTTTTCCTCTCTGTGATCTTCCAAAGAATTCCTAATATTCCGGTTTTGCCTTTGATTGATTGCCACTCAACACTGAGCTGATATCTTAATGATTTTCACAAAAAGATTTCACAGTCACTTTTCTGAATGTTAATTGCTAGTTTAGAACTGATTATTGCATGGGGGTTTTTTTTGCATACGTTTTTTTCTCTTGCATTATTTTGTATGTTGTGCAAGTCAAATTTTCTTTGCCCTTTTATCATCCTGGGTGCCCTGCCTCCTATGATTTGTCTTTGCTTCTGATACCCCAATAATTCTGTACCATTTGCAGATTTTTTTCACTTGTTATTTATTTATTTTTCTGATCATTTATAAGTATGTCACGTAGCACAGGTATTTCTCTAGCAACGCCTTCTAAATCAAAGTTTAAGCATTTATTTCTAGCTATTTAATCAGTAACTTTGTGAGAATTTCTTTTTAATAAAAGGGGACTAGAGATAAATATGAAGAATTTCAGAAAATAAATACGGTAATTGTCCTTAAGCTGATACTTGTTGAGGAGAGCTTGAAAACTAAGTAAAGCATTGACAGAATTAAGCTTGTTTGTTAATTATTAAATCCCTTTAGTTATCCCTGAATTCTGTCTGATTAGGTGAATTAATAACATGTTTTATTCTCTCTTTTGCTTGTAAAAGGGCTGAGGAGAGGAAGAATACTTGCTTGCTCTTCATATATTTCATGTGAAGGTGCAACAGCTTTTGCCTACATCCTCCTTCACAGGACAGCTTTATAATGTTACTACATGTCATTAAAAGAAAAAGAAAGTCTCTGATAGGTAAATCGGCACCGTGATAAGACATTTTGTCTACTCAAGTTTGTCTACAAAATTATAAAAGCATCAAAGTATATTTGTGCGTCCCATTCATTTTCAAGAGCGAGATGCAGTTTGTGTTGCGGTCTGCTATCACTGGAATCACCTGAGGTCAGACAGGAAAGCAAGTGCGGATGAGTAACACTGAGATCACTCGCTTAGCTTCATTTTTGCAGTATCAGTCAATTTTTTAGTAAGTTTAAACACTTAACATTTCAACGTGGCACACGATAGGTTTGTTTTTAAAAAGTTTTTGTTAACAAATGTATTAAAGGTCCAGATGTCTGGAAAATGGATTGAATACAAAAGTATTTAAAATCCCGTTTGTTGCTTGGTATGAAGATCATCAACATTTCCTGTACTGCGCAAAATGTGGTTTTGAAAATTGCAGTTAACATGTTACTGGAGTTTGGGGATTTCAGTATTTGTAGCTGAGCTCTATTTAGTCATTTTCCACAAAAAGAAATACCAAAGCCTAGTGTTTAAATTCTGGAATGCCACAGGTTTGTTCTGTTCTTTTTTTCTTCCTTCCCCCTGTAAATCTTCATGATTCTCTCTCAATAAGATGCAAACAATCCAATAATCCACTGTGTTCCTTCCTCCTCTCGAAATTTCAGCATAACCTACATTTTTCTCGTGGGCATTTTCATTTAATTTAGCTGACTTTCATCTCCAGTTAGAAATTTTCCCCCAGTGAAATTCTCAGCTGCATGTAACAGCTCCCACTGAGCACATTTTTCTCCCTTTTCAAAGTAACACTTCAGCTACTGTGGAACTGAATTCGTCACCCTTGCTGAGCTTTGTGAGCGTATTTTATCTGCTCCTGGCTAACCATGGCTTGTGCTGAAGGCAGTGGGAGCTAGGTACTTCCCAGCCAGGTTTCTGTGCCACAGGAACACGTCGCAAGTTAGGCTGCGCAACCTTAACACCACACTCCGTACAAGAAACCTCAAAAATAAATTTGAGCTCTCCTGTATTTATTGTCTTGATGTGGCTAATGTGGGAGATGTAACTTAGATGTTCTAATAGGTCCACACGCTCCCTTTTCTTGCACAATTTCCAGCGTCAGCTGTTGCATGAGAGATTCACCTTTCGGACTGATTCTGCACTTCTCAGGCTTGTGATTTAAAGTGCGTGAGATGATTTGGTCACCTGCGCAGTTCCTGCCTGTCCATTAATGTGAAGTTAGCTCTTACTGCTGTAAAAATGTATACCGGAAAGTATGTGTGACCCCCATATTTGTTTACCTGGCCTGCAGTAGAAAGCTGCCTGCCTAGAGAAGGTGCTTCGTGGTGCTGACCTCTGGCTACTCCCAGGTGTGCTGAGAAGGTGGCCTGGATCAAACCCTCCACCCCATTCATGTGACAGGGAGGCAAGGGGAGTCTGAGAAACCAGGGGTAATGAGAAACCGGGAACACAGCGGAGCTTAAGAGGCTTTCCTAAGGCAGCTGGGAGCAACTCGCAGAAGTACTGGGCAGGAAAGTGAAGGAGAAGGATTATCTTCAGCAGCTTTGGGGCCCGAGTGTAGCTGCAGAGCCAGTGGGGGTGTGGGATGCAGGGCAGGCTGACACCTGCAGCTGGGATGCTCCCAGGAGAGCCCTGGAGGCTTCTGTTCTGCTGAAGTAAAGAGCAAGGGGATGTGCATGTCCACCCAGGTGTGACATGGGTCCTGAGGGTGAAGGTAGAGACTGTTGTTTAATCTGTGAGGTCGATGGAGGGGTCAGAGAAGCTAGCACCAGGTACTGGGCTCAGCTGGCCGGCCAGTTTGTCCAGCTCTCGGGCTCTATTTCCTCATCTCTTGCCTAGAAACCCCATGCAACATTAGTGCCTGGTTTCAGTTTACACTTGGCGATATTAAACACCTGAACATTTGGTTGTATGCTCTCTAGTTGCAGCTGAGTAAATGGCCAGATGGGGCAATAGGAGTTTTATTTTTCATAGTCCCCTTTGATCTGGAAGAGCCAGAACCCGCCTTGGCTGCAAGAAGCTTTCGGGACTCATAGTCTGTTCAGCTCAAGCCTCTACTGCCCAGGGTTTGCACAACAGAAGACATATACGTAATAAAGATGGATTATTTTTCTGGTGGCTTTCCTGCAGCCAGCGCAGGTTACAGCAGCAGCGAGGTCACGGCAGCAGCGTGGGGTGTAGCCAGGCCCCAGCAGGTCCTTATAGTTCCCACTGCTGAATAGGTGACGCCTGTGCCACTCGGCCGTGGTGCCGCATCTTCGCTGTAGTGTGTCAGCATGAGAGCAGGGGAAGGGAGGTACCGCTCGGCATGTGATAGTAGCTGTTTAATTTGCTGAGCAGACGGTTTGCATGCTAGCTCCCAGCAGTGCAGAAGGTGGAAGGAGATGGTCATCGGCAGGACAGACAGGTGTCCATCTAGCCAAAGTGACAAGGATCCCTTTCCGGATGGACTGAGAATGCTCACTCGGCAGGTCGCCGGCTTACGTGGAGCAAGTCTGGAGCTTTTGTGTCCGTCGTAGCAGTCAGAGGGAGGTTGGATCCAATTCTATGAAGCTCTGGGTGGCCAGAGTTTTTTGCAGCCTGTTGATTCATCTGATTGTGAAGGTTAAAATACAGGAAGAGCTTATAAAAGGCTACATAAAATAAGGAATGACTTGACATTTACTGGATATGAAAGACTCGGAGCCTTACGGTTAACTACGGTCAAGGGAATAGGGTGCCCTTAGGCTGGGGTAATGAAACTCTTCAGACAGAGCCAGACCACCGCTGGTGGCACTGGTGCGTGGCGTAAGGGAAAAGAGAGCTGAGCACTCGCGCATCTGTGCGGAAACAAAACATTACTGCAGTTGTGAAGCTGAGCACGGCAACGCTGGCAAATGTGGGAATGAAGGTTGCCTGTGCCACCTGAGGTCGGCTTTCTAGTGCCTCTCCATGCTGATATTATCTCCCCCTGCAAATGTGGCCTCTCTCACAGCACCGAGTGGGTCAGGTTCACCTACTGAGCTGCCAGCAAATCTTTCCTTGTCTTGTGTTATATGCCTTGGAGTCTTTTTTACTCCATGCTTTTAAATTGCTTTTAAATCTTTAAAGGAAGTATCTACTTCTTCAGGAGTTATTTCATGATGCTTATTGTTCATGGTAACTTTCTCAATACTTTTGTGAGAGAAGGATCTGCTTTGTACTTAAAAATTTTACTTCTCATCTATCTTACTTTTTCTTGGTTTTTTTTTTTTTTAAATGAGCATCTATTTCTCCATCTGACTGTCTTCTGTTCTGGTATTTAATAGGATGTAGCTTATATAAACATAATTGTATAGCATGAAAGAAAGCAAAAAATAAAGAAATGTTAAAGATGAACAGCATTATATCCTCAAACTAGAGGAAATGTCCTCTAAGCCACCTTTGGTTGATCTCCAATAAACATTTTCTGTTGGTCATCTCCTGCTCCAGGGTGCACAGCTATTGGTATTGGCGTTGGGCTAGCTTTACCTCTGGAAGGAGTAGGTGACATGTTAAATGACTTTTATTGGTGACATTAAGAAAAGCAATTTATTTCTAAGGTAATAAATAAAAAAATGTGGATAGAAGTTTTAAAAGCAACAATTTATTTCAGTTGAAATATTAAATTCATGTCAACTGGCAGCACTAACCCAGAACCTCTCTAGAAAGCCTTAATGCAGAAAATGACCCAGAGAGCTGGACTGGGCAGGGCTCTTGAAAAGATGCAGAGAACTATCACGCTGAGTTAATAGGTTTTTCCATTTCTTACATGTGTGATGCTATCGGTGACATTCTAGCTGATATTATGGCCCTGTATGCCACTCTAATAGTCTCTTTTTTAATGATATATGATGTGGAAATGGATTCCTGTGTTACCAAATAACTGCAAACTGGGCAGAAGTGTTTTAATTTCATCCCGTTTCTCAGACTCCTTCCAACTTCCTTTCCCTTCCCTTCTGGATTCATTAGGTGGTTTTGTACGCCTGTAACCATTTCCAAGCTTTTTTTTCACTCTTTCGTCTTAGGAATAGACTATTTCCGCAAAGTGCTTCCCTCTGGCACTACTGAAAATTTCATGTCAGTCATGTACATGTCTAGAAAGGGGGAGAGATTTGGGATAACAGGGGCATCACTCCTCCTGCTTTTCCTAGCCTCAGGGTTTATTGAACACAGAATGTCCCAGAATAGCTCCAAACTAATACAACGGCATCATCTTGGTTTAGTGACGTATTTGTACCATAACAGCAATATTTGCTTTATACTGCACCATAAACCAGAAAAGCAACACCAGAGAACTGTGAATCAAGATGTACAACATATATTTGCAGTGCTGTGACCTGAGAGGTCGGTCAGATGCTCTCATCTGAATTAACCAAAATAATGCAAGAAGTTACGACTTGTGCAGTGGCATCACCATGACAGGTTGCACAACCTCTCTTGGCTTGACTCAGTGTCAAGTGGTCATTCTGTTCACAGAATCATAGAATCATTTAGGTTGGAAAAGACCCTTAAGATCATCAAGTCCAACTGTTAGCCTAACACTGCCAAGTCCACCACTAAACCATGTCCCTAAGCACCACATCCACATGTCTTTTAAATACCTCCAGGGATGGAGACTCAACCACTTCCCTGGGCAGCCTGGTCCAGTGCCTGACTACCCTTTCGGTGAAGAAGTTTTTCCTAATATCCAACCTAAACCTCCCCTGGCGCAGCTTGAGGCTGTTTCCTGTTGTCCTATCGCTTGTTACTTGGGAGAAGAGACCAACCCCCACCTCGCTACAGCCTCCTTTCAGGTAGTTGTAGAGAGCAATAAGGTCTCCCCTCAGCCTCCTCTTCTCCAGACTAAACAACCCCAGTTCCCTCAGCTGCTCCTCATAAGACTTGTGCTCCAGACCCTTCACCAGCTTCGTTGCTCTTTGCACGCACTCCAGCACCTCAATGTCTGTCATGTTTTTAGATTTTTAGAAAGACGAGGAGGGAATTAGTTAATTAGGTGTTTTGTTGTCTGATACAGAACTGAATTATAAATGTAGCTTTTTCATCTAAAAACAATAGCTAAATGGAAAACAGAACATGAAATATGATAGCTTGGCTGGAACATGCAGGATAGGTTATCAGGCTGCTTTTGCCATCAAGCATTTTGCTAAGCCACAGGCATGGTTAGATTATGTTAATAGAAATATGACAATAAGGTTTGGCATAGATCTCGCATAAACATGGCTGAATTTGTATAACCACGCAGAGTTGCACAGCCTAGTTCTATTAATATTAGGCAGACTGTTAATTAGTATGAAAAATAAATATGTAAGTACATGAAGAAAGGAACCAGAGGCATGCGTGAGAGGACAGTTTTCTGGAGTTATTGACACGACAATTAGCAACATGCAAATTTGGAAGTATGAAGGGAAATGGTAAATTATAGCAGGTTATGTCCTGCCCCTTCCTGCTTTTGCCTTGATGGGAAATAACTATTCTATTTTTAAAAGCAGATGCTGCTTCCCCATGCCCAAGCTGCTGCTGAAGTAAGCCTGTGCAACCTTGTAGTAACTACCAAGTGACTGATCAGAGCCCAACCAACCTGCTGAGGAAACCAACCTGACCACCAAGCCAAGTAGTAATGATGCGGGGAGGGACAAGACAACCCACAACCAGGCAAGGGGGTGGTGGATCAGGCTGAGAAGCAGAGTGTGCAGGGTGATGTGGACAGGAGAAACCTCTTAATCAACAGAAGAGAGTTGAAGTGGGGTAACTTCAAGTGTGTGCACACAAATAAGGAATGGCCTACATGCCAGCATGGTGGGGACAGCTGTCATACCTTCTCCGGGAAATCAGCAACTCAAGTGCCTGTAGACCAATGCACACAGCATGGGGAACAAGCAAGAGGAATTAGAGGTCTGTGTGCAGTCACAGGGCTATGACCTCATTAGGATCACAGAGATGTGGTGGGATAGCTCACACAACTGGAGTGCTGCAATGGATGGATACAGGCTCTTTAGGAAGGACAGGGCAGGAGGGTGACAGGGAGGAGCTGCCCTTCGTGTGCATGAGCTCTGCCCTGGGGCAGATGAGGAGCCAGCTCAGAGCCTACGGGTCAGGACTAGTGGGCAGACCAACATGGGCGATGTTGTAGTAGGTGTCTGCTATAGACCACCTGATCAGGAAAGAGAAGTAGATAGGACCTTTTTCAGACAACTGGAAGAAGTCTCACATTCACAGGCCCTGGTCCCCATGGGGGACTTTAACCACCCTGATATCTACTGGAAGAGCCACGCAGCAGGGCACAAACAGTCCAGGAGATTTTTGGATTATCATTTCACAAATGATAGCAAGTATGCTTGCCAGTTTCCTCACCCCACCAAAATTTACAGACCATTTCTTTCAACAAACACCCCTGAAAAGAGACACTGACATGGATTCAGCGTTTGTAGGATTTACTAGTTCCCGAAGAAGCTTTGAGACCTGACTCTCCTTTTGAGTGCACTCGCCATACATCAGTGCAGTCTGCAGGATTTTAAGGCAGAGAGGGGGCAAATGGCAGAAAGCTCTGCATTAACAGTCGTATACTGTGGCTATAACTATGGAGCTGTGCATGCCTAGCTTTGATCAGAGTACCATACACAGCAAAAGAAATGGGCACGCTCACAGTGAAGTGCTCAGAGATGAGTCTTTAAAATGAAATGTATCATTTGCTCTCCTGAGATGCTGTGCAGCTAATCTGAGTTCAACCTGTACACAGAAACCATTGACAACAGACAAGTACTGCACTGCATCCTCCAGCCTTCCCTCAGCCTGCTCTCGTTTACAGCAGGAACAGAGTTAGCCCACCTCTTGGCAGCACAAGATACCTCAAGGCAAAATTTCTCCTGTTTCCTTTTTTTCCCTGGGCTTACACTGGACTTCGCCTAATCTAAATGAGATCTGGAGCAGGTTCACCAAATACCAGCTCTATGCAAGTTGCTCCTTGGCATTCACACTTATTCCAGATGTTTATCCCACCACTAAATTTATAGAATCATAAAATCGTTAAGGTTAGAAAAGACCTTTAAGATCATCGAATCCAACCATTAACCTAACACTGCCAAGTCCACCACTAAACCATGTCCCTAAGCACCACATCCACACGTCTTTTAAATACCTCCAGGGATGGGGACTCAACCACTTCCCTGGGCAGCCTGCTCCAGTGCCTGACTACCCTTTCGGTGAAGAAGTTTTTCCTAATATCCAACCTAAACTTCCCCTGGTGCAGCTTGAGGCTATTTCCTCTCGTCCTATCGCTTGTTACTTGGGAGAAGAGACTGACCCCCACCTGGCTACAACCTCCTTTCAGGTAGTTGTAGAGAGCAATAAGGTCTCCCCTCAGCCTTCTCTTCTCCAGACTAAACAACCCCAGCTCCCTCAGCCGCTCCTCATAAGACTTGTGCTCCAGACCCTTCACCAGCTTCGTTGCCCTCCTCTGGACATGCTCCAGCACCTCGATGTCCTTCTTGTAGTGAGGGGCCCAAAACTGAACACAGTACTCGAGGTGCGGCCTCAGCAATGCCGAGTACAGGGGCACGATCACCTCCCTGCTCCTGCTGGCCACACTATTCCTGATACAAGCCAGGATGCCATTGGCCTTCTTGGCCACCTGAGCACACTGCTGGCTCATGTTCAGGTGGCTGTCAACCAACACCCCCAGGTCCTTTTCCACCAGGCAGCTCTCCAGCCACTCCTCCCCCAGCCTGTAGCGTTGCACGGGGTTGTTGTGACCCAAGTGCAGGACCCGGCACTTGGCCTTGTTGAACCTCATACAGTTGGCCCCGGCCCATCGATCCAGCCTGTCCAGGTCCCTCTGTAGGGCCTTCCTGCCCTCCAGCAGATCAACACTTCCACCCAACTTGGTGTCGTCTGCAAACTTACTGAGGGTGCACTCAATCCCCTCATCCTGATCATCAATGAAGATATTGAACAGGACCGGCCCCAACACTGAGCCCTGGGGAACACCACTTGTGACCGGCCACCAACTGGATTTGACTCCATTCACCACCACTCTCTGGGCTCAGCCATCCAGCCAGTTTTTAACCCAGCACAAAGTGCACTTATCCAAGCCGTGCGCAGCCAGCTTCTCCAGGAGAATGCTGTGGGAGACAGTGTCAAAGGCCCTACTAAAGTCCAAGTAGACAACATCCACAGCCTTCCCCTCATCCACTAAGTGGGTCGCCTTGTCATAGAAGGAGACCAGGTCAGTGAAGCAGGACATCGCTTTCATAAACCCATGCTGGCTGAGCCTGATCCCCCAGTTGTCCCGCATGTGCCACATAATAGCACTCAAGATGATCTGTTCCATGACCTTTCCCGGCACCGAGGTCAGGCTGAGAGGCCTGTAGTTCCCCGGATCCTCCTTCTGACCCTTCTTGTAGAGGGGCATCACATTTCCTAACTTCCAGTCATCTGGGATCTCCCTGGTTGACCAGGACTGCTGATAAATGATGGAGAGTGGCTTGGCCAGCTCCTCTGCCAGCTCCCTCAGTATCCTTGGGTGGATCCCATCTGGCCTCATGGACTTGTGGACATCCAGGTGGAGGAGGAGGTCAGTGACTGCCACCTCTTCGACAACTGGGACTTCACTCTGCATCCTATCTCCATCTCCCAGCTCAGGGGCCTGAAAACCCCGAGGATGACCAGTCTGACTATTAAAGACTGAGGCAAAGAAGGCATTAAGTACCTCAGCCTGTTCCTCATCCTTCGTGGCAATGTTTCCCTCTGCATCCAACAAAGGAGGGAGATTCTCCCTGGCCCTCCTTTTGCCACTGATATATTTGTAAAAACATTTTTTGTTATCTTTAACTGCAGTGGCCACTTTAAGTTCTAGCTGGGCCTTTGCCTTTCTAATCTTCTCCCTGCATAACCTCACAACATCCTTGTAGTCCTCCTGAGTCGCCTGCCCCTTCTTCCAAAGGTGGTAAGCTCTCCTTTTTTCTTGAGTTCCAGCCAAAGCTCTCTGTTCAGCCAGGCCGGTCTTCTCGCCCGCCTGCTTGACTTACAGCACATGGGGATGGCCTGCTCCTGCGCCTTTGAGACTTCCTTCTTGAATAACATCCAGCCTTCCTCCTTTGCCCTTCAGGACTGCCTCCCAAGGGACTCACTCAACCAGACTCCTAAACAGGCCAAAGGCTGCCCTTCTAAAGTTCAGGGTAGCGGTTTTGCTGACCCCCCTCCTTACTTCTCCAAGAATTGAAAACTGTCATTTCACGGCCCCTGTGCTCCAGATGGTCTCTGACCACCACATCACCCACCAGGCCCTCTCTGTTCATAAACAGCAGGTCCAGCGGGGCACCTCCCCTGGTTGGCTTGCTTACCAGCTGCGTTAGGCAGTTATCTTCCACACACTCCAGGAACCTCCGAGACTGCTTCCTCTCTGCTGTGTTGTATTTCCAGCAGATATCTGGTAAGTTGGAGTCTCCCACGAGAACAAGGGCTAGAGATTGTGAGAGTTCAGCCAGCGGCTTCTAGAATGCTTCATCTGTTTCCTCATCCTGGTTGGGTGGTCTGTAACAGACTCCCACCAGGATATCTGCCTTGTTGGCCTTCGCTCTGATCATTACCCATAAGCACTCAACCTTATCATTACCTTCGTTGAGCTCTACACAATCAAAACACTCTCTGACGTACAAGGCTACGCCACCGCCTCTCCTTCCTTGCCTATCCCTTCTAAAGAGCTTGTAGCCGTCCATTTTGTCACTCCAGTTGTGTGAGTCATCCCACCATGCTTCCGTGATGGCGACCACATCATAGTTTTCCTGCCGTGCAATGGCTTTCAGCTCCTCCTGCTTATTGCCCATGCTGCGTGCATTGGTGTAAATGCACTTCAGTTGGGCTATTGATTTCGTCTCCAACACAGGCATGCTGCCCCTAGGCTCATCCCTAGCAAGCCTGGTTTTATCCCCTTCCCCCTTCGCATCTAGTTTAAAGCTCTCTCAATGAGGCCTGCTACCTCCTGAGCCAGAATCCTTTTCCCCCTTAGTGACAGGTGAACCCCATCTGTCTCCAGCAGGCCTGGTGCCATGTAAACTGCCCCATGATTGAAAAACCCAAAATTCCACCGCCGGCACCAGCCTCTGAGCCATGCGTTAATGAGGTGGGTCTTCCTGTTCCTTTCCATATGCCTCCCGCCTACTGACGGGATGGAGGAAAACACTACCTGTGCTCCCAATCCTTCAAGCAATTGCCCCAGTTCTCTAAAGTCCCTTTTGATCGTCTGTGTGCCTCTATCAGCTACCTCATCACTGCCAACCTGAACAACCAATAGTGGGTAATAATCAGACGATTTTACCAGCCTAGGGAGCTTCCTGGTAATGTCTCTTATCCTTGCCGCAGGGAGGCAGCAGACTTCCCTATGGAATGGGTCTGGCCGGCCTATCGGGCCCTCTGTTCCCCTCAGAAGGGAGTCAATTACCCTTCTTTTTTTCTTACCAGCGGCCGTTGTAATGCGTGGGGCTGACGGGTTCCCCCTAGTCAATCCCCTGGATGGATCACTGTCTGCATCTTCATCCTCCTGGCCCTCGAGTTCCAGAGCCTCATACCTTGTTGTGTAAGGGCACCTGGGGGGGCAAGGTCAGCTGGGAGAGGATTCACCTGCTGTGCCTAGTAGGGATCTGCATCCATCTTCCTCCATCTCTTGGGTCCCCTCCTTCTGCGTGGTGGCAAGAGGGCAGGGGAGCCTCTCCTTCTCTTGATGCTTCCATCTGGTGCGTTTTTCTGAGGGATGGTAGGGAGTGGCTCCACCAGTCTATCTCCCTCTCACACTCCCTGATACTCCTCAGTCTTGCTACTTCTTCTTTCAGCTCTGCCACCATGCCGAGCAGATCCTCCACCTGCTCGCACCTCACGCAGGTGTTGTCTCGGCAGCCCTCCATCACCAGAGCAAGGCTCCGGCACTCTCTGCAGCCAGAGACCTGGGTGGCTGCCTGTTTTAGTGGGAGCTCCGTCTGCATCGCCACACCCCTTCTGGCGATGGCTCCTGCCCGAGTGGAAACCATGGCCAGGTCTCTTCTGGGAGGGCGTAGAGCACAAGGAGAGCTCGCCAGCTGCCTGCTCGCTCTGCCTGCGCGAACTGCTGCGCAAACTGCCGTGCCACGTCCTTCCATGTCCTTATCGTCAGTGTAATGTAAATGGCCTGAAGTGCAAGAATGAAACATATACACAATAAAACAAAATAAACACAGCTTTGATTTACAGGTTGAACAGCTATAATGGGATATGTGGGATCACTTTGTCCCATTATTTTAAGCAGTCCTTTATAAAGGCCTAACTGCAGGCATTTATAACACACAGTTGGGGTTCTTGTCCAAAGTGGGACAGATACAGTATATCTCTCACTCTGACTTCCAAGAAAAGCACTTTATTTTTTATCTTGAACCTTTCCGTCTCATCTTTAGTATTAAGCCTTCACCTAGGCCAGTTCCATTATAATGTATTTCCTTATGCAACATTTGTTCTACCGTGCTGAACATCGGACATACCTTACACAGCCTGTAAGCTATTTTTGCAGTTCAGACAGGATTGAGCTACATTAATAATGGCTCCTCGCTTTACCTTCAAGCATGCATGCTCAGGAAAGCATACTGTGTTGCTATTTCAATACAGAGGTCTTGCCCTTATCTCAGCGAGTGGTGCATGAACAGAGCACTTTGGTTGCCGGTATTATTCCTTTTACTGACCCTTAAACACATTTTGCATGCAGTTTATTCCATTTGTTCAACGTTAACAGTGTACATATAAACACTGAAAGAATAGGAAATGCCAATATGTGTATGAGCCTACAGTTAGTGCATAGCAGTTAACTTGAATATGCATACAGTGAGAATAAAAAATCATATTATTCCTTGCCTAACACCAGGTTATGTCTCTGTGTGTGTGTGTTTGTGTGTGTGTATATACACATACATAAATTGAGCTCTGCAGGAAAAATCATAAGGAAAAAATATAAGCATCATAGTGTAATGATTGTTAGAATTATTGCATGTCTGGATTCAGGTCCTTCTGTTGGGCTACTTTATCATCATATAGGCACTACAGTTGGGGGCTATGCCCAATATCATGACAGCTGAGACCTTCTTCCTATTTAGACTGTTTAAATTCCATTTGCTTGGTTTGCTTTTCTTGAAATTTTCTGTTGGATGTGGCATTGAAGTAAAAACCCAAGTTTGGGGTTATTTCAGCAAAAGGTTTCTAAAATTCAGGCCCTTATTTTTTTTGAAGGCATCTCCAAGTTCACAGACTCCAATTCATTTTTCTCCTTGTACCTGGATCTCAGACAACGATTCTGGCCTCCCAGCTGCTCTCACTCGCTCAGTTCACACTATTCCCGTCTCCACACCATGCTCTAGCCCATCCCATGAATCAAGTTATAGCTCCTTTCCCGCCTCGCCGTATGAACCAGGTTGTGAGATGCGCCCTGAGAGCAGTGCAGTCTGAGACACCCAAAACCCCAGAAACCCCCGTGCTGTGATTCATTCTAATTTGATGGCGGCAGAGGCGGGGCAGGCAGAACCGCCTGAGCGAGGCGGGCTGTTGGGGCCAGAAGCACGCCGAGAGCACAAGCCCGGCCGGCGCCCCAGAGCACAGGGGCCCGCAGGAGCCCAGGGCTTAGCCCTGTGCGCTGCCTGGACTTGCTTGAGTTAAGACTGAAGCTTCGGTTTGCAAGCTGAAGCCGGGTGGCACAGCAGAAGAGGGCGCCAGACGACAAGGAGCAAGCGCTCCTCCCTCCGAGCCCCAACTTCGGCTAACAGGGAGGGCAACAAGTAAAGTTTTTTGGGGAAAAAAAAAAAATAAAAATTCCCCTTTCCTGCTCTGCTGCCCCCCGCGCACCGCGGGGCAGGGCCGGGGCTGGCGTGGGAGGGGCGGGAACGCGGAGGGCATTACGCGGCCCTTGGCTTCGCTGGGCGTGGAAGGACGAATGCGATGAAGGGCACCTTAAATGAACGCTAATTCTGAAACAAACGTAGCACTAAATAAGTTTAAATGAGACTAAGCAAAGCCAACTGCAAAGCGAATGGACAGAAATCTAACCGGCACCGCTTTCAGGCTGTTGGGTGGTTCCTTGTGCCCTTCGCACGCAGCGTCCCGAGCCCTCGCAGAGCGGGCAACCAGCGATACCGCGCGGAACAAGGCGGCCAAACGCCGGCAGCCGCCCAGCGCTTCCCGCTGCCCGGCGGGCGGAGCCCCCGGCGGAGCCGTTCCCGCTCCTTCCCCCGCAAACCACAGCGGCGAGCAGCGAGAAAACCCCAGCCGCAGCGGCAGCGGCAGCGGCAGCCTCCCCCCCGGCCCCGCGGCGGCGGCAGGCAGCGCCTCGACACGGGGGCCCAGGCGCGGCCCGGCCCCGG
The DNA here is from genome assembly GCF_047370975.1 of Nipponia nippon. Classification (NCBI taxonomy): domain Eukaryota; kingdom Metazoa; phylum Chordata; class Aves; order Pelecaniformes; family Threskiornithidae; genus Nipponia; species Nipponia nippon. Next base: position 109,494,162 of record NW_028262336.1, read on the forward strand.
CCCCCGCCCCGGCCCTTCCCGGCCGCGGCCCCGGCCGCGGCCCCGGCCCCGGCCGCGGCCCCGGCCCCGGCCCCGGCCCCGGCCCCGGCCCCGGCCCCGGCCCCGGCCCGGCCGGCGGGAGCTCTCCGAGGTGCTGGAGCCCCGGTTCGCCAGAGCTGTTCACAAGTCGATCCCCACGGCAGAGGCCCAGCGCTCCGGACATCTGGGTTCCCTGCGAGGGCTTTGTTTTTCCAGATACCCCAGGAGAAGTCCCCATCTCTCTCTGCCTCCTCTGCCCTGGGGAAATGGGGGTGATGCTATCGCCTCTCCATAAGCTGCTCGGAGACCGGTGTCTAAGCAGCAGGTTTCCAGCCTGCAGAAACGGCTCTCGGCAATAGAAGACGCTGCAGTTTGCAATGCAAGACCTGGAGGTGTCTCCTGAACAGCAGAAGGGCAGAGAGCAATGTGCCGTTCATCCCGGTCAGCCAAAACACCGCAAACAAGGAGTGCCATGAGTTCCGGTTCCTAGAGTATGCAACATGCCTCTCTGTTATATTAAACTGTATTTCAGTGGTTTTAAAATTGTTTTTTTACTTATTCTATGTTGCACATGACATTTTAATTTTTCTGGTATCTAAATATTTTAAATAATGTGTAAGTCACAGATATACTATATACCAAACTCTATTTCCAATCACATGGTGGCCTGGCCATAATAGCTGGTTTAAAACATATTTTGGAACATTTACACACTTGCTGCAGAGTATCGTTTCATCTTAACAAGTGTGTCCGTTCTCTCAAGCTTCTTTTCAGTCTTTCTGAACACACCTGATTGGGACCAACTTTTGCTTTTCTGCATTTTTTTACAACAGTACAAAGTGAGTGCCATCAAATCAGTATGGCAGTATTATACGCATGCCTTGGATTCCCTTTCCATCAATCTCATTGATTACAAAGCCAGAGAATATTGGACTCGAATTAGCGAGCAACCTAGCTGTGGGACAAGGAAGTGAGTGAAAATAATGAAAATACACCTCATGCATTTTGAGAACTATTTACATTCTGGAAAAGAATCTCATCTTAAACATTTCTTCATTAAGCTTTTAATTTCTTCAGTATTGTTCTTCTTTGCTTAAGAATACAATTTTTTCTTCATGACTAGTTAATTATTAACTTGGTTCAGCATAAGCTGAGGGAACGTCTGAACTATGGTCTACCGTACTATATGTCCTCTCTGTGAAAAGCATTTGTAAGGGTTGTTCTACACACAGTTTTCCATCAACTGCCAGCCTGATGAATTCCTTCTGCGGACACCATTATCATGGAACAAAAATGACTTGTTCCGATTTAGCTTACTGTATTTTGAATGTATGTTTAAAAGCATACAAACTTGGAGTTACTCTGGTAAAGTAATAACAATGATGTTTGTTTCCTGAATTAACTTGCAGGTATGAAGAAGCCCCAGCAGTTGTTATAATAAATACTTAGTCTTTAGTATACTAGAAAAAATTACATTATTTTTCTTTATTCGTTTCACTGGTTTTGTTAGTGTTATATAGAAAGGACTTGGTATTTTTCAGTTTTTCAGTATTTTTCAGGCAAATCACAGATCACCTCCGGCTACAAAATGAGTACAAATTTCAGTTTCCAACATACCAATGTGATTATTCTACTCACTATAATTTTATTTACATGTGTCATTATTCAAAAGTCATCTGGAAAACCTTGATGTGCCTGGTGCCGATCATTTTCCATTGGATGGAAAATTTCCACTGGAAATAAGAGGAAAGAACTGTATAGCCTTGAATGAGCTTTGAATGGGACTTCAAAAATGAAGATGCCTACATTTCAAAATCTTTGACCTTTTTTTCCACCACTGCACTGATAGGTAATGGCTTACCCTTCCTCCCCCCTGCCACCCCTCTCCTAGGCACCCATTGCATGTGCAATTCATCATAATTTTTTTCCACTTTCAGCTTTAATCTGTGGGCTATGGTTAACTGTAAGAGCAGTGTACTGTGGAGTGAAGCCCCTTCTGCACTAGAAAGTGTAGGAGACGACCGGATCCTTTAAGAAGTTACTTACAGGTGGGCCATGCGTGCATTAATACATGTTCATGTATTAATGGTCATGTCCCATATCAGTCTACGGAGATACAGCATCTCTGCAAAGAAGATCCATAAATGATTTAATATACTTACTTAAGCTGAGTGATGCTAAGCACACTTTCTGGATCTGGAAGTAGCTTCTTCTATGAACCTAGAAATAGCAAGCGCTGGCTTTTGGACCTTTTTTAAAATGTCATGATGAGTGACAGATACCTCCCATGTATCTCAGCATATAATTTGCATCACGCCGATTTTGATCCTGTGCATGTAAACAAGGGCAAAGCATCACAGCACAGATTTGTTTTAAGACCAAGACAGTCTGTTGTGGTTTTTTTTTTTTAAGGCAGCAGAGTTAGACAAGCAGAACTTGCATGCGATTACTCTGGTCCTGTAGGCCAATAACGCCATTGCTGGTAGGAGGCCACAGGCTTTGTACTGACTTTGCAAGGCCTCAGGACTAAGACTTATTTTGTCTGAGCTTTTCCTGACCTGTCTACAGCTTTCTTTTTACTTTCTTTAGCTGTAACAGCAATATCTCTAATGAGCAGGTGGGTATATCAAACTGCTCTACTTTTGCTTAACTTTGTATGGTACAACCGTAGCTTTTATATCGATAGTACCAGGAAATTATACTGTGTAGAATGAGATATTTATAACTAACATAATGATGTAGTGTAGAGGAATACAGGCCTGGTATGACAGCAGAGTCCCCTGAAAGTGGGGACACAGGACGCTGTAGAGGAGGCATAGGATGATAAAAAAAAGGGCACAGTCCTGGCACTGAAGAACTCAGGGCTATAAAGAGCTCTCCAGTAGTCAGCTAGAGCAGTGCAGACCTGGGACCTGGGCAAAGCTGGTTTAAGGATAACAAAAAGAACAAAGAACAAGTATGTAACATATATAAATGGCATTGCATAGAGTCAAATTGGATGTAACGTGGAGCTGTAGACAAATGAAGAGTGAGCAAGGTCTAAAGGGATGTTAGAAACCATATAAAAATAGCCCCAGGCTCAACCCCAGTCCCAACAGGAGGAAGAGGAAACCCCACCCCATCACACTTTCCTCAGCAAGGAACTTGTTGGGAAGACAGTGATGACCAGCCGCAGCCCCGACACCCACTGCTTGAGGAAGGCCGGCGCTGTCGATCTGAGGTCCCGGAGGTGCAGCGGAAGGGAGAGCACAACACGAAAAAGAGGATGGATGGGAAAGAGTGTGTCTACAAAAAAATGAATTGCATTATTATTTTTGATGGGTTTTTTGTAGTAGTGTTCATTCTTTCTTTTTTTTCTTTCTTTTTCCATAATAATTAACTCTCACCTAATAATTCTTTGATTAGACTGTTAAGTTTTCTGCTATACTAATAATAAATTCTGAGTAAGGTGTGTTTCTTTTTTTTTTTTCATAACCAAACTCTGTGCATAAAGAGTAATTGGAGCAAAGGATTAATCTTTTGGAAATTTGGGCTTAACAATCTCTCCAAGGTCCCAGATGGTATCTGGCACAGTCAGAAATAGAATAAAGATATCCTGTCTCCCAGCCTGGCACATTAACCACAGGACCATTCTTCCTGCCTTTGCTTTATTTATTACATTGAAATAATTATTATGCATACTGAGCTCTTTGAAAGTACATTGCTATAAATACTAGAAAAGTGAGCATGTTGTAATTTGAAAAATACCAACTCCTGTTTGTCGGTACATCATTCAAACCATGGAGCCATTATGACAGACCCCAGGGAATCATACTGCCATGACTCACGGCCTGATAATATACAATTTAGTGCACATCAGCGCTATGACAAAGACAGGCGCTGCATAACAAAATGGCAAAGGTGAGTCCTGCGCAGCTGAACAATGTATTTCTTTTCTCAAACCTCGGGGCTAACCTGCTACTTGTTAGCTGGTTACTAACGAATGTGAGCTTTCAGAAACACAACCAAGTCACCTTCATCTCTGGACCGCACACTTAGCTTTCCTGCAGGCCATACTCTTAAGGCTTCTCGGGTTCCTTCTCAGTTACTGAGATTATCCTGCACACTCGGTTTCCTTACAAGACACTTTTGCAGTCCGCTTTCTCCCCTTGACTTCCCGCTAGACAGCAGTGTATGATTATATCAACTTGTGACTGGAGACAGATATTGCAGGCAGGTCCTCTGATGCTCACAGTCTATGCAGGGGCAAAGATGTTTGTTCTTTCTTCCATGCCATTAAGCATCACTGAAATGCCTGGTCGCTAATGCTCAGGGATCTGCCTTCCACAGGGATACATCTCAGGCTTGTTGAGATAAGTGTGGGTTGGGTAATTAAATCTCTTTGAGGAGCTCCAGTAGTCAAGTTTACGTGACTGAGCCGCTCTGCGTAGACGCAAGCCAGGTGGCGTGTTAGCTGGAGCGCTCTTCGAGCACGCTGAGGGCGCAAAGGGGAAAGCAAGGGCAGCGCATGAGGAGGAACGAGTGCGTTCAACTGCTGCTCGGGCTTGCAGGCTGACAGGGATGACAGCTTCCACTTGACAATGCTTTTAGCATACTGTAAACACAGTTCACCTGAGGGTTAATTTCTGAAGAAAAAGTAAACATGAAACCAGGAGCTGCCATTCTTTCTTGCTCCTGTTTTGGAGCACTTTCCTTGACTTTGATCTGACAGCTTGAACCCAAAGCGAACTTCAACTTTAATTTGTCTACTAGCTAACAACACATGTGAATTGATTTTCTGTTCTCCAGGCAGTTCCTACTGGTGCAAAAACACTGACCACAACAGGAAATAATTTGTGGAGAGGCGAAAGAGAAAGCTGATGGAGAAAGTCACGTTCATGAAAATAACTGGCTCCACATCATGGGCTTAAAATGGGAAAGGCATGCAGGAATGCCAGCATTCAGCATTGCCCTTACCGCACGATTTCATTCGCAAAATCTCTTGGGCCAGCCTTCTCCCAGAGCGATAAAATCCACAAGAGTAAAAGTTACTCGCAGGCCAAGAAGTATGTGTCTGCATCAGTTCTGTCCCAAAGCGAACACCTCCAGGTGGACTATGATGCACTCGGCGAAGTCAGTGTAAAATGCCGCAGTTCTACACTGCTTTGTATTTATGAAGCGCAAAGTGATTTGTCAACAAAATTTCTATTTGCAACCTTTTGTGAAGTTGTAGCTGGAAAGTATCAGTTTCCATATTATATGTGAGGACACCGAAGTACAGCGAGATTCAGCGGCTTAGCATTATTTACGATCTTTGAAACAACACCCAAATTCCCCACCTTGTATGCTAGCCAACTCTGTATGGTAGAGTGCTTTAGATACAGATTTAGGGCCATTTTTCACAGACCTTCAAGGTACTGGAGACCATTTCTTATGCAGTAAGTCTTCCCAAAACTCAATACATCCTCATCCCAGGGAAGCTTCTGCCCCATTTAAAACAGCCTTACCTTGAAGCTCACCTAGTAGAGAAGGCAACTCCTTGAGATGTGGCAACCACTGCTAGCTATGCCTGACACCAGCATCTGTGAAGATCAAGGGGCTTCTTTTTAGTTTATTTTTTACCCTTTAATTTAATTCCTTCTTTGCCTGTCCTTGGAAGGTAAACTCTCGTGGTTGCAAATGTTTTGCACAGAAAGGTGATGTGCTGTAAGAGTTAAGTGGTACATTGATTAATCTTTCCTCTGTTTCTTTTTTTATCCTTGATTTACCAGATATTTTGAGAAGGAACGACATCTTTTGTGACGGGGCTGGCAGCGTGCCACGGGGATAAAATATGCCCTTGCAACTGGAACAAAGGAGCCGGCTTAGGGATCCTGATCCCAGCGGGGGCTTTGTTGGGACGCCTAAAATGTCAGTAAAATACTAGTTTCAGACAGACAGCTTTAAAAAAAGGCAGGCCCTGACTTTATCATATCTCATGCAATGATTCACACCGGTTACATGGAGTTGTGAGAGGCTGTGTTACCAGAGGAGTAGCGCTTTGCGGAGGTACAGATGGCTGCAGGCTGTGAGGCAGTGGGGAACCAGACCCAGTCCCTTTATAACCTACACAAACGGGACAACAACGCCGGGCCGGGCCGGGGCCGTTCCTTCTGCCCCCGGGAAGCCGTTGTTCCCGTAAGCGGCGGTGAGGCGGCGGTCAGGACCCGGCTCTGCACCCCGCCTCGTCCCCGGCGGCGTTAGCGGAGAGGCCCGGTAGGCGCCCGGGGCCGTCGGGCCTCACCGGCCCCGCAGGCCGGGGTCCGCCCGGGGCGCGGGGTCGGCGGGAGCTGCGGCGGCGAGCCGCGGGCCCGGGCCGGGCGGGGAAGAAGAGGCAGCCCCCGCGCCCGGAGGGGTTGCCTTTGGCCCCGGCCCTGAGGGAAGGGGCGGCGGAGGACGCAGCACCCGCCGCGCCGCCGAGCCGCCTCCTGAGGAGGGCACCGGCGGGGAGCCGAGCCCGGCGAGGGCTTAGCGCCTCGCCCGCCCCCGCAGCCAGGCCGCGGCGGTGCCAGCGGCCGCCGCCGCAGCGCGGCGTCTGCGTGAGGGGGGGCCCATGGCCAGCCCGCCGCCGCCGCCCTAACCGGCCGTGGGCTTCGCCTGCCGCCCCGGCCGCAGCATGCCGAACCGGGCCGGCCTGGACACGGCGCTGAGGATGTCCCTGCAGCGGAAATCCTCCAAGATCCACTCCTCGGCTGGTGAGGAAAGGGCGAGGCGAAGCGGGGCGGGAGGGAGCGGCGGGGAGAGGAGGCGCCGCGGCGGAGGAAGGAGGGCGAGGAGAAGGGAGACGGCGCCTCCGCGGCCCGGCCGCCCGGCCCCCGCCGCCGCACCGCCCGCGCCCCCTCCTCCTCCTCCACCGCCCTCGCCCCGGTGTTTGGCGGCGGCGGCGGCGGCGGCGGGGGTAAGCCCGCAGTGCCGCCTCCGCCCTCGGGGTCTCTGCGCGGGAAGGAGCTGCCGCGGCGCCCAGGGCTCGCCGGGCCGCGGCGGGGCTGGCCAGCGCTGCCCGCCCGGCCCCTGCGGCCCAAGGGCACCCGGCACCCTGCCCCCGCCTCCACAGCCCGGCCCCAGCACTGCACCCCCCGGGGCCTCCCCGCGCCCCGGCCACCACGGTCACCGCACCCCACTGAGCACCCACCCCACCGGGCCCCCTCCTCCCCCGGCACCCACACCCCGCAGGGCACCCAGCCGACAGGGCCCCGCACGCCACAGGCCCGGCCACCCTGGCCCGCTGCTGCACAGGCATTGCCAACCCTTTCCCTGAGCTGCCGGGGTCAGGGCAGGCGGTGTACAACCCTCCAGCGGACAGCTTGGGTGCTTGCCTTCTCTTGATAGCACTGCTGAGGCGGCAGGGTGTTGTCCCCCTTCTTTCTCTTGGTTCTGATAGTTTTTGACAGGAAAATTCCTTGGTGTGCATCTGGTCACAGGGCAATACTGCCGGCAGAGCCCTGACTGGGCTGGTCAGGGGCCTCCATCCTGCGGTTAGGAGTGCGGAGAGCACCAGGCACTGCTGTGAGCTTGCAGAGAGGTAAATGATAAGGTTTCTCAAGAGGTTCATTTAGGAAAATGCTTTCCAACTCATTCATAAGAAAATAGATAAAAATGGTATACTTTGAAGGTGTAATTCTGGTCCCAAAGGACTTCCACTGACTTCTGTAGGACCAAGGTGCATTCAGAATTCACTTGTGATATCTGTTTTACTTCGGCATAGCTGAAGCCTCAGTGACATTGTCTGTGACTTACAGACAGGTCCAGTAAAAGGCTGAGACACTCGTTCCTGTGCAAAATATTGTAACAATCTCTGCGGTGAGTAAGGGTGCAGTATGATGCTCCTTCAACACTTTTTATTTGAATAAAGAATGTGCTTCTGAAGCACATTTCCTGATCAGCGCTACTTTGGGTTAAACGTCAGAGCACCTTGGAGAGCATTTGCTGGATTGCTTTTGGATGATGCTGAACTGGAAGAGGTCTTCCAGCCACTTGGGGCTTTTCAGCCCATGGAACCAGGCTAGAGATAGCTTGGAGGAGAAGCCACAAGGACAGCAAAGGAGAAGCCAATAAGGACAGAACCTCAGGGACCTCTGCATAGCTGCTGAAGTAAGCAGGATGCTAAGCAAAGAGGTGTGTAATGCTAGCTCATAGGAAATGGTGAGGCTTCAGACTAGGATTTAGCACATTACCAGCTTTACTTATCTTCAGTGTAAGCTATTCAGATGAAACAGTCGTAGTTAAGCAGATTCCACTCTCCAGTGCTCGGGGTTGTGTCCAGTTCTGCAGTCCGATCTGAAATCCTGTCCTGTGGCCGGGAGGCTCCTTTCCCAGAGCTGTAGTCCGGCAGATCTGTTTGCCATCTGACGTTTGGAATCTAAACTTAGGTGCCCTTACCCATAACCAGCCCTTCAGATGCTGAGTGCTTGGCACTTGGAGAATGTTTAGCTTGAACATGGGATACATAAGGAGTTTAAGCTTCAGCTTTTTAAGCCATACTTGTGGATCTAGGTGGTTAAGTTGCACCTCAGTCATGCTCTGGATGCCTGAGGCACCCAGATCTTCTAGCTGAGATTTATCTATACACAGCTTTAGAATTCTACATGTTCCCTTCATTTCACTTAAGTGAAATCCAGATTAGACGATACTTTGAAGAAAGATGTGGGTTGCTGGTTAGCATTAATATCACTGCTTCTCAGTTGTTGAACAATATATTTCCTATTTAGAATACTTTTCTGAAGGATAACAGAGTAATATCTAGTATAGGTATATATAATGCCTATGAAAATTACATAATAGAGGTTTGTGTAAGTTATTACATAGACTTATTAAAGGATATGATTGTAGTTGGTTTAGGACACCAGAGCCAACTCTGGTGGCTTAGGAGAACCAGAGCCAATCTCTCTGCCACCCAGAGAGAAGGTCCTGTCTTCCCCCTTCCTGCGTATTCCCATTGCTTTGCTTGCATCAGCGTTAGCCATCAGGGGTTACGTGGTCACCTGGATCAGTGTGGATGTGGCTCACTAGCAGCCTGTGTGATCTCAGATGGCAGCAGGGAACAGACACAGAAAGGCAGGAGCGCTCTGTTTTTCACAGCGTGCTGTGGGTTGGTGTGCAGACCTGCTGCCTGGGTGGACCGAACAAGTTCTTACGAGGGGCTCTGGGCTGTGTGAACCCAACTGTAAAAGCAGATGTTTGGAGAACCACTGTCAGCTGAAAATCAGTTCAAATGTGGTTGTGTGGTGGCATTGCAGAATCTGAAGACCTTTCCTGAGCTGAATGGCATAGAGGGAGGATTGGTCACCTTAGTTAGGGTCAGGTAACTCTGTCTTCATCCACTGCGGTTTCCTTGGCACCTATGTAATCAGAACATTCTACCTTCTTTCCTTTTTAGAAGAGAAGATGTTTCCTGCTTTAAATATTTGTAGTTTGTTTGCTAGTCCTGTTTATTCTTGAGGGAGTGTTGGTAATCTGAAAGTAACAGCTTTTAGTTTGGGTCACAGAGATTTCTTTTCATACTATGTCCAGTATTTCAGTAGCTTATAGATGTTCTTCTTTAGTCAAGAAGAACAGTACCTGTGTGATGGTCTAATGATGTCTTTCCACATCAGATCTAATTCTGATTTTCTACCCTCTTGCATTTTGTAGTGTGACTTCCACATGTGCTAATACAATATAAAATGTAATTGGTATATTTGGTAGAGTTTCAAACCTGCTTAGCGCTGGTACAAAGGACTCCACAGAAAAGCAGATGATGTGAAAAGGAGAAGTTGGAGATGGCGAGTCACCTCCTGCCACTCAAATGATCAGTCCTCTTCTTTTTTATGCATTTGCTCATTAATCGATTTTTTTTTTGCTTTGTACAACTAAATCTTTTTATTGCTGTAATGTTGTACCAGATGAGCTAAATTGATTAGATTTAAATTATTCTCAAAGAAGTCTCCAGCTCTTTACTGTTGGAACCACAGACATCAAAAGACTAACTTGTTCTTCTCCTTCCTGCCTCCTTAAAGTCAGTAAAAATAAGCAACTGTCAATAACACATTGGATGATTACACAATAGCATTTTTATTTTTAGGGCAAAAAATTTCAAATTCCAACTTTAGAATGGATTAAAGGTACAAATGATCTTGATGTCATTTTCTGTGGTCTTTTTCAACTGCTCAGTGGTGCACATCAGCAAGAAGATATATTTTTAGTGCAAAGGTAGTGACAGAATCTTCTGCCAGGACATGAGGAGCTGAAATATAAACATCATTTCATGGTATGAAACCAGACTCCTTTTATATCTTTTCCATCTACATTTCCCGTGAAATATTTGCTTTTATTTTATGCTGCGTATTTGGTCTTAAGAGCAGCGGCTGTCTCTTAGAATCTTACTCCCTTCTGATTGTAAAGGATCCATCTGTTTCTTTTGTCAGAGTGTCTGTGTAAGAACCTCTTTGGGCTAGACCCTATTTTTGTGCTGTGATAGTACATTACCGTGATTGCAACTGTTGGGAAGTGTCATACAGAGCAGTTATAATTGCACACGGGCACTTTTGTTTTGCTTAAAGCTTTCATCTGTAGTCATTTACAGGTTAGGCGTAATTCCTATAGATATATGGAACATACACAGTAGCTACAGGTGAAATATTTCATCAGCTTTGCACTATTAACATATTGCTGTTGCTGCTTCAAAGAAGGTGTCCTTTGGTATTGCGGAGGTCAGGTTCAGACAGGTAAGAAGCACAGTGAAGGCTAAAGCTTTAACCGTAAAGCTCACTCAAGTCACCTGTACCCATGGGATATCTACATCATATTTTGCAGGCAGATCAGCAGATCTTCTGAATGCATTTTTAAGCAAACAAACCCTATGAAAGGGGTGAGCCCAGTGCTGAGCTACCAGATTCCTAAAATATTAACATTTAAATGTTTAACTAAGAGCAAAAGCCCTATTCTGCTGTGAGAAATGTACCTGGCAGGTGTAGTGACAGTGGGCACTAAGCAGAGGGGTGTACATCCTCCGCAAATGCATTTAATGCCCGTGAACGTTACCAAGAGTTACAGAAACATCTGGCAAGACAATTGCAACCACAGTGTTGGCACATAGAAATTCTACCCTATGATGAGAAATTCTTCCAGGTGAAGACTAAAGTACGCGTGTGTTTATGCACACACTCAAACTGTGTGGTGGTAATTACGTGTAAGTGTTACGGACCTCCTGTTTCTTTTCATCCATGTTTAACTGGCACATAGCGTAGTATAATGTGCAGCTTATTCAATCACATCAAAGGCCCGATCCTATTTCCATAAATACCAGTGACAAGTACGCCTTTTCAGCAAGACCTCATCACAATAAACCCCATGTTTTACGTTACTATGTTTTTATAGTAGCACAAAGTGGAGTCTTCTCAAGCAGTGTGAGAACTTGCTCAACTGTAAAGTGAGGTGGTGACAGTGACGGGGCTAACTGGAGGCCAACCTGAACTTCTGCTGTCTTGGGTAACTCACTTAAAGCTTGTCTGGCTGTGACAGTTAGTTTGCTGTTAGAGAGGAGGGAATTCAAAATACATCTGCTTATGACACTGAATTCGAAAAAGATGTTGTATACACAGTTACTGTGGAATAATTTCATATATAAACAAGATCCTAAGTAGTGTGGCAGAAGAAACACTTTTTTGCCTTACTGTGGCGGGGGAAGTGAGATCATGAATAAATCCATTAAAGATCAAACCACTTAGATGATGGGTAACACAGTTATTTAGGAGTCAGCTGGAGATTTAACTAACCTTCAGTTTTTAAGGTTAAATTAAATAAAATGTATTTAATGAACATAAAAATTTCCACCCCACTGTATAGCCAATATATGAACTCTCTTATGTTATGTTATTTGACTATATTCGTAACTCCATTGAAAACAGACACACGTACTGTCTGTTTATAGGAACTATTTTATTCCTTCTCTGCTCCACTCTCTCTCCACAGAACTTTTGTTTCAGGTTTTAGTTCCCTAGCAGTATCTGCTTTTAGTGTACTTTCCTGTGCTGGCTGAGTCAGTATCCTTCTCATTCTCTGGGTAGATCTAAAAGTACTGCCCTGCTAGTGCGATTTGGCAGTAATGCTGTTGTAATTCCATGCAGGATTAGAACATCTGTCAGTAAAATGATTGCAAGGAAACCTGCTTGTCTGTTCAGGGTCCTAGAATATCTCCAAGACAATGAAACGGCACTTACTGGGTATGGAAAGCATAGTCATTCAGTACTGCATTTTCATTGCCACAAGGTTTGAGTACATTCTTGAACTCTGCCATCTCTGTAGAGATTTTTTCCCTGGAAATCTACAGCTTCAGAAACGACGCTGATTTAAAGCATTCCTTTTTTTTTTGATAATTAATTCTTCTTCCCTCCCCAAGAAGTTCCAAGCTGACAGCTCCCATTGACTCTACACGGCGTTTTGGGTGATCATCTGAAAATTGATGGTAGCATCTCAAACTGATCACTCTCCAATTAGTTACCAATTCACAAGACATTTTTATTGTAGTGAAGACTTGCTGAGGGCCCTGTAAACAACCACGTCATCCATTTCTGCTCTTCTGGAAGGTTGTCAAGTGATACTCTGCAGACTTGCTACACGGTGGTACTCTTAGCTGGTTCATTTCCCTTTGACCATTTTTCTCTGAGCTGTCAAGTATACCCTCTAAATAATCTTTGAATCTGAGAGGTCTGATTTACTACTTGCGAAGTAATATTTTAAGTGCCTGTGTTAGCTTTATTACTATAATAGATTACTCTTTCATATTTGTCTTCCTGCACCGTGTTGCATTGTGGCACATTTTAATTAGTTTGTAGTAGTACAAATATCAGAATATCTGTTACAGACAGTATCTGTAGAGCCTGATTGCCGACAGGTTCTTTTAAGGGATAGTTAATCGCAAAATCTCTCCTATGAATAGCTGGTAGAGCAGAGCAATATATTAGACTTTGAAAAGGCAGCTGAACACCTCTGCAGCAACAGCTTTCTGCTTCTGGGAAAGCCATTAATTAAGTTTGGCTTGGCCTTTTCACCAGCGTAAATGTTTTCCTTTCAGTCTCCCATCTTTTCTAGCTAAGCCTTTTGGAGCAGTTGCAGGTATGTGAGACATGACATCTGAGAGCTTTAGATAGCAGATTCTCAGCTGGTACACTCAAAGGATAACTTGTGAAAGATTGTTGACATGGTGGAAGATGGAGGAAAAAAAAGTGAAGTACCAGTATTGGAAACTTCTTATTTGAACAGTTATTCCAGTATTTGTTTGGAAAGCTTTCAGATTTTTTATTAGCATTATTGCCACCTTTTCATAAGGAATTCTGTCTACCAGAAAAGTTCCTGGGCAGTTTCTTTCCAGCCTCAGGAGGGGATAGCTGCCTGCCTGTTTAGAGCTCTTGGCTCTCAGACCAGTGGTTGAGACCCATGTCTTACCATGGCAGTAATTCTTGATTTTGGACATTTTTATTTTGAATACTGGAAGCTAGAATGGAGCAAGCATACCTGAAAACAGAAGATGCTAAGTTTTGTATTTTGAGCCAGGGCATGATAAGGCAAAGCTGACATGATACAGATTTTAATGAGTGACCCAATCAAACCACCTATTTGCACTCAGAGAAGCGACATAATCCATATAGATAGAAAGTCACATACATGTATGTGACATTCAGCAGGGTTTTTTCGGATAGCTAGAGGTGTTTCTTAACAATGTAGTTGTCGTTGCAGTAAGCACTAAAACCAGCTGAAATCGGGAAGAACGTGAAGTGTCAGTGAATTAGTCTCAATACCTTCATGTTGTGATGAAGAATCACAAGACATCCTGTAGATTTTTAAATACATTTCCACTGCTTTCTAACCTCACATAGGATATTTTTGGATTTTTTAGTTCTAGTGAACAACTTGGAAATTGTTGCACTGGGGCATCAGTGCAAAGTACAAATGAAGAAGAACTTGTCTTCCACTTAACTAAAATGGAAGAGCCATGATTGGGTCAGACATGTAATTCATAATAGATCCAACAAAGTATGTCTGTTTGTTTTAGCCAAGGGTTTGGTCTGGTGAACCTACCTTCTTTTAGAGTGTTATAAATCAGTATTAACACAACTGAAATTAGTGTATAGGTTCTACTAGGGAGAGAAGGCAGCCTTGCCTCTTGTATAAAGCTGACTGGAAGGTCTTGATTTTTAATTCCTAATCTCTCAAATGCAGACGACCAAACTCATTTATGTGATTTCATTAAATAGGTAGGTAGTTGTAAAGAGTGAAAGCAAAAGTGTTTATCTCCTTACAATAACACCACTCTGACTCATTTGCTACTTTGAATAGAAGGAGGGCTCAGGTGTTATCTCCTGCTGACCCAGCACTGTTCTGCCTATTCATATGAAGCACAGCGAAGGCAATCTAACATCCTGTGCCTGTGAGATCTAGGAACGTTCAACCCGATGCTTATAAAAAGGATATACGAAACAAATACCCCAGGCTTTTGTGTGCCTTTAAATATGCTAAGAAAACGTCACCTTAATTTAATGGATGCAGTTTATTTGTAAATGGGAGACAAAAGATGCTGAAAGAATATGTGCAAAGTCAACAGCAGCCATCACGACTCTGAAACAGATGCAGAGGCTACATCTGCATTTGTCATATCAGTTACAGGGAATCAGGACTTGACCTGGAAGCTTTAAACTGAAAGCCAGTCGTCATTTACTCAACATCACTGGGAAGGCTCAGCATAGTTCCTGCTTCAGTGGTCCCGTGACTGAACTACATTGACCTCAATCCTGGTGCCTTGTCTTGAAGAGGGACAGAAAGACAGGGGAATTACGGTATGCGGGTGCTCCCCAGACTGGGGAGAGGACCAGTCCTGCTTTACAGATTAACAGTCAAATCTTGTTCCCAGAGTTTCACTAATACAAGTCTGCACCTGGGAGCCATCCTTGTGCCATTTGTCTGCCTGGTCGTAGTGGAGAAAAAAGCTTTTGTAAGAGCTTACCAGACAGACAGGTGGTGAGAGTGCTATCCCTCTCCCTCCCTGCCCCCAATCAAACTCATCCAAATCCTGCGCTGCCTGAAGAGCAGGGACTGTTCACTCTTCACTCCTTAACTAAAATCCTGACCCTTGCTGAAGTTTTCCCAGAACCTTCAGTAAGTAAAAAGGTTCTTACCCTCCGTTTCTGATGAAAGTAATTTTATTTACAAATCTGAAATTTGCTTATCAGATCTTTCAAAAGATTTTAAACCCTCCGAATCTTCATTAGGGTAGCAAAAGGGGTGATCAGTCTTCAGAAAGAGAAAGGAGTGGCTAGAAAGATCTGAGGAGAAAGGGTTGATTTCTTACAGAAAAAGCCAAAAGATTCTGGGGGTTGGGGTCCCAAATTAAGACACTTCAGGAAAGTGCAATTATCGGTAAATTTCTTAACATGCAAATGTGCACAGGAACTCATTATTTTAGAGTTATTTTAGATATGTCCCATCTTGAGAAATTGGAGTTGGACATCATTTCAGGTCTTTATATAGAGCGTTGAGCCCCTATAATAGGAAGAATTAAAAATACATTTTCTGGAGAGGGTGGGGGCAACGTAATCTCATAACATACCATATAGATCCACATTACTGAAGGGGCCACTATAGCTGATATTTTGATTGTGATGAAGCTGGTCAGGACAGAATATATCATTTCAGTTTGGCCAACACTTCTATATTGCGAGCTTCACAGTATTTTAGTATCTTACTTACCAGCCACAAACGCAAGCTTCTGTCAGCCTAGCTATCACCTAAACAGTTAAGTTTCTGTACACATAGTCAAGAGAGAGAAAAATTATTTCAACTAGAGGATAGTGCTGGTGCAAGAACAGACTTTCACAGACATTTAGTCTGAAAGTAATAAGCGTATTTCTAAATATCAGACAACTGTTCAGAATAGCTTTCCAGAAGGAGTGGTGGGAAAGAAATCTAGCTTGATCTCATGACTGAATTTGATTGGTATATGTAAAGGACTATAAAATAATCATCTGGAATAGGTGGATCTGAACTTTTAAACAGGCTTTTTTTTCTCGGTCTGTGTTCTTAAACACCAACTAGAACCAGGAACTTCATGGGCACAAAATAGCCTGTATACACTGATCTTTCCAGGAGCAGATGGTAAAATAGCACGCACACTTAATAGCTGATTTTGACTGAACAATAACAACCATCAAACATAGTATATGCCAGTACTTCCTTTTTACCATGCTAGGATTGGGATGATCTGTGCTGTCTGCTGTCATTTGAGTTTCAGATTAATTTCTAAATAAATTAGAATAAATTTCTAAATAAATTTCAGAATGACAAATAAACTGTTTTGGAAAATAGCAAAAAGTGCATAAAGGCAGTAGTGTGAGAAGTGTAAAATAATGGAAGAGCATGGTGGCAGAAGGGGAAGGAGGGAATCAGTATCTCTAACTGTCCTGCCAAGAGGAACAAAATAAATCAGCTTCTCTGGAAGTCAAAAGATAACAACATGAAGTCACTACAAGCAGTACAACCATGACTGTCTGAAGGAGCAGTCTGAACTGATAAAAGAAAATGCGTATGTCCCTACAAACCACACATAAGTAGAGAGCCTCTGCCTTTTGATTTTTTTTAGTGTGTAAACTCTGAGTGTCCTGCTGCCTGGACTATATTTTCTGACATCCTGAATTCCAGTTAGTGTATTTTTTTTGGCTCTGGAATATGGACAGCCTTTGGGTACAGCTGGCGATCAAACCACAAGGGAGTTTTATACATTACCTACTCAGGTGGTAGGACAGCATATGTTTCCTAACCTAATGCCAGTTTATCAAGAGCTTCCTACTGTGAGTTGTAATGTATGCCATCGTCCTAAAATTCCCCAGTAACACAGATGATGCTTTCCCTAAATGCATGCCAGGGAGCCCTTCTATCATGGGTCTCTGTTAGCTGGGACTGTGTACACAGCATCTTCCATGCACACTGTCTCCCCAGTACCATTTCCTCTCTTCTGACAGTGTCTCATAGGAGATCCACAAAATCCCAGATCCTGCAGTAGATCCAAGAAGGTCTCTAGTTGCAGGATCTCCACTGAAAGCAGCTGACGAGGAAGTCTATTTTGTCTCACAGTAGACACACTTGCCATTTAAATCACTATCCATTTCCATCACTGATTCCATGCCATCATCTCCCTTAAGTGTGCTCACCCACATTGGCAGGCGTTCAAGTTAGATGCAAAGGACAGCACGTAGCATGCCATGGGAGAGAGCAGTTAGTGTTCCAAGCCTGAAATGCAGGAGAGACCTCAACAATCCTAAACTTTCACCATCAAGAAAGACTGTTCATCTAGGGCTCCAAAGAAGAAGATTCTGCAGTCCTCAACACTGGATGCTTTTTTTAAGTTTTGGCCTGCCTGCTGATTACCTAAACCATTTTCTTTGAGGGCTTCTTGCCAAAATCCCAAAGAGAGAAAAATGGAAATAAAATAGCTGCAATAATAGGTCTGATGTGATTTTGTTGAGACAGTGCAATTTTGTGTTAGTGCTAAATAGGATGGGATTTAAATAATTTACTACTCCTTTTGGTACCTTTTGGTTCATTAGACAGCCAGGTTCCCAGGCTCTGTGCACTGGCCATTCCTGCTGACAATGGCTGTTGTTTAAAGAGACATTAAACTCTTTTATCAGGCTATCAGTGCCATCTCCCAGGTAGAGAGATCTCTGACAACCAGAGGCAAGAGTTAATTTTATAACTTTTTATAACTTCTTCCTACCAGAACTTTTTTTTTTTTAAATTAAAGTCCCCTGTAAGACACCCAGGACTTTACACAGACATCTTGCTAAATGTCTGCCTCATTCTGTTACAGGCTACAAATCAAATCAGTTTTGCCCACTGATGAGATGATAGGATTTATATTTCTATGGCCCAGTTCATGTCTAGACAGGGCAGATGGTTCTATTGGAGTGTACACTGTCATTAATTTCAGACTTAGCAACTGTAAACAACCATATTTTTTATTTGCATCAGAATTAGTGCATGAACTAGCATTCAGTAATAAAATATTAGTACTCTAAGCAGAAGCCACAAAATTTACTGAGGTGGAGAATGACAACAGTAATGTGGTAGCTTCTGTTTTCATGGGGAGCTAAGGCTGTTTCACTTCAGTTCCAAGTATTTTGTCATTGGTGTTTCCAGAGCAAGGGAATAATTTTAGTTATGTACTTCATAGGGTCAATATGAAGATTACAGGCAGCTACTCAGTATTTGGTGCTAGGAAATAGAAGATGGTATATGAAAAGGTTTCTTTCTTTAGTCAGGTAAGTTGGCAGCCATTAGGGTTACATTTTTTTCAAAGTTGCCACCTGGCTTTAGTGGTGTCAGACATCATGAAGGCAAGTCCATGTGGATATTCTGGAAAAGACAAACAGAGCATGACCTTTTATTTAATCCTTCATTTCTTGTAAAGGTTTATTTTTACAAGGGCATTTTTTAAGCTATATTTCTGTAGTTTTTTGACATTATTTTGTACTGTTTAAATAGCTTATTAGCAATGATTCTACTCCTACATAAACAATTCTAATAAGAAAATTGATACATCAGTTTTTATAGACTAAAATTTGAGAAGAGTGATTAACAACCTGAAGAAGGAGGAAGGGAAGTCCTACATTAAGAAGATTGGCAGTGCTTCAACTAGAAGACTATGCTGTGACTGAGGCTATAGCTAAAAATAGAATTGGATTAACAGAAGAAAAGCAAGTAGCTAAAACTAAGGTCAAAGCAGAAATAGATACTTTAGAATTGTCTCATACACCAAAAGATAGGAAGAGATATTTAAGGAGTTTTCCTATCATATACACCTGTAAAAAGGAAAATCAGTTCACACTAAGAACTGTGAAATAAGACTCAAATAATAAGATAACAGTTAAGAGATCAAGAACTAAACTTTACAATATGAGAAAAAAACTGCAATAACCTTTTCTGGTTGTTTATACAGGTTTTAACATGTATACTATTACAAATAAATTAAAAAGTAAGCTGTAAAAGACAGCTGTAATAATACCAACACTTACAAAATCAAAAAAACAGTAAAAGTAAGTTGTTTGAAAACTCTCATACAGGTAGGGTAACATAGCAACTATTCAAGCTGAATAGGTTGTGCTTTAAGTACTCACCAGAAAGTAGACTTAACTAGATACAAGTTCTACCTGATGTCAATTATTACAGCTCTGTTTACACTAATGAGCCCCAGCCCCCTAATCTGTGGGTGAGAGAAGCTAACGCACACAGGTAAGAAGACTTTAAAAGAGGAGAAAGGAAGGAGAAGGTCATGTCTGTAGAGGTTTTGGTAGCATAAGTGTGGTACATAGGAGGCTTGTCCTGTTTTTAAGCTTTGGATTTCGGTCAGGTAAGTTTATTTTAGGGTTTGAGGGAAGGTGGCACTTATTTAAAAAAAAAAAAAAAAGTATTTTTAATGTGTTTAATAGACTTCATTTTTAGTGCTCTGAGGTAGAGACTGACTATCCTTACCTTTTCTTCCCTTTCCTATGTGGAAAAGCTGAAAGCCTGTTTTCCTGGTAGGAAAGCTTACTCAGAAGTGCAGAAAGAGTCTTCTTGTAGTAAGCAAAGCCTATGTCTGCTGTTATTGTAGTGGTTTTGTTCTTTCATCTGTGATGACATACTGCTTGGTAAAAGTATAGCTAAAACTTAAACATTGAGAACAAACAATTATAAATTTATATCAGAATAATTCCTTCCTGTGTGCAATTCTATGTTCCTGTTGCTGGCATCATAGGCACTTAAACCGTGTGACACAAGTGCTACAGTGGCGCTTTTCAACAGCTGCATAGGAGGAGTTACATTAAAGACAAAAGGTATGCTTAATGTGAGAGACTCCTTCAAATTTATTAGGATGTAAGGCTAATTAGTGGTGAGGAACTTCTGTTTTAACAAGGAGCTCAATACTGAGACAGTAACTGAATGGAAGGGATTTCTTTCTATTGAGTAGCTCTACTATTCACAGCAAAGTAGACGAGCTATCTGGAAATAATGTGGTAGTAGTATTTCTGAAGACCTCCAAACATGGTATAGCAAACTGATGCTTACCAGCTGGGGACTTCCGCTTATATATGAGCGAATAGCTTCTGTAATAGTCTGTGGAGGGAAGAGAAAGAAGGCTTTTAGGCTTTCAGAAGAAAATTGCTATATGAAATTTGTCCTCAGTAGTTGAGAGAACTGGCTGCTTGCTTTTGTCTTATATTTAAAAAAAAGGAAAAAAGTGATGAAGCTTATACTGGGGGTGGGAATGACTATTTCCCTTTCAAAAGGTGTCTCCTTCATGAAGAAATGAGAAACTCAAGCAACCTGTATCTAATCCAGGAATGGATACAGCTCAGCGCTGTCTGAAACTGTCCTGAAGAGTTTAGAACCACTTTTGGACTCTGCGTCTTAAACCATTCCTTGTGCTGAACAGAAGGAAAGAGAAGAAGTCTAGCTGATAAGACTTTCTTAGGAATGAAACAGCAGTGCTTGCTGTACCTGGATGGATGCACTGTCACTGGAAATGGAGTGAGCTAGGTGGTGATGTTCAGTTTTCAGCAGTGTGTGGTTGGTTTGGGCTTTTTTCCTCTCTTCCCTAGGGCTACATTGTTATGAAAAACTCCTCCAGTACTAGCATATGAGTCATAAGCATAATTTCCTCTAAATCTACAGCAGCCTGTGCAATACTAGATAATTAAATATTGAAAAGGTCTGTGATTCTTGGCTTTGCTTATTCTGGTAGCAGTTCCAATAAAACTCTGCCTATTGCAGACAGGTACTGGAATGTCTCAAAAATGACAAACAGATACAGTACAAATGTACTTAATCCTCAGCAATGATGGAATAGGTCAAGCTGGATCCTGATCTGATAGAAAAACAAACATTGACTGTTTTGGCAATGCCAAGCCTTGCGTGAACCCTAGCAGGAGGCCTGTATGGTCATAGCCCCAGCTGGTCCAGTTGGCATAACTCTGCCTAAATTAGATTCACTGTCACCAGCCTGCAGCAGTTCAGGGTCTGATCTACAGGATTCCCAGAAAAATCTGTAGAAGCAGCGTGAGGTATCTTTTAGAGATCCAGCCACTGAGACTGTTTTCTCTCTTTAGGAGGGGGAAAAAAAATGGTAGGGGAAAAAGAGGAAAGGCTGCTTCTAAAACTCATTCAGTACAGATGCTGCAGACAAGATAGCTGTTCCAGGAAGAACAACTAGCATAAGAAGACTTATTAGGCTGGGATTTTTCTAATAAAAATACTTTATTGCGGAAAACTTCTCCAGCTAGACTTATACTATAGGACTTCAGTATAACAGTAGTAGGTGGATAAATATTACTGCAGCATTAAAATAACTGAATTATATTTTTTCATATAATGTGCTTCAAAAGGAAAGATCCACATGAGGTTCTAGCTCAACAAGCTTTCTTCTCATCCCTGATCTGATCTCCTGACTGGGGCTGTAGAGCAGAGATAAAATGCTGCAAAACCTGTAAGCTCTCTTATCTGTCAGTAGTGCTCTTTTCCTGCAGGGGACAGGCAGAGGCGTGTGATGGCAGCTTTTCTCTTGTCCTTGGTTAAACATAGAACTGCTGTTGAATTTTCTGTTTTGGAAGTCTGTCTTATACATCCATTAAACTAAAAATAAACTTGTCCTACACTGAAGATTTTTATTAAGTTCACAAGTCTGTCCTGAGCTTTGTGCAGATGTATGTCTTCATTAAGCTGCCTTTATTATGTGTGTTCTGTTTTTGTTAGTCCTTGGTGATATAAAGCAACGTGGGAGGTTCTGCACTGGATTCTTCATCAGGTGCTTGAGGCTGGGAATACAGGAACTACTCTTCTAGGTCCAAAAATAAGAAACTTGAAATGCAGACCCCCACTCCTCCACCCCCTCACTGTAACTCTTCTCTTGGGGAAGTGGTGGTTTCAATCTAGCCTCCAAGTCCTCTAAGAAATTGCCAGGTGGTGGGGAGGGCTGTTCATTCTCACATCAGCATAGATACTTCTGTTTTAAGGTGCCTTAAAAGGAAGAAAATGTCTGTTAGTGCCAGAAAATAATCTCTGAGGAATGTGCTACCTCTCTGCATGCTGTATCCATGTTGTGATGGTGATGTAGGATAGCAGAGTCACTCTGCAATGTATCTGTTACTCCTAGAGCTCTGAAATAGTTAGCCTGAGTTTTATTTCTTCTTCCTGCTGTTAATAGTTGAATCCATGTTGTCCACTCTGCACCGAGGATGGCATTTCTTGTTTTTCTTGCTGGAGCAGAGTGATGGGTCTGCATGGGTTATGCTCATAGCTCTGGGATTTGGTGCAGTTCTCTGCATGCATGTTGAGTGTCCCCTTCACCATGTTGGGATTGCTGAATAGTCCTTGGTCTGAAGGTGGAGGTCTAAAATACTCTGTCTGATTAACAAGACAGCATTAATCTTGTTCCTGCGTTATGCCAAACTTTAACAGAGTTAGTATTACATTAGAAAAATTAGTATAAGAGTTAAATAAGAAGGTGATAGCGAATTTTATTGGTTATTACACTAGGCAGTTACAAAGATGCTGTTTTCTGCAAGGCATTTGGCCGCTGCATAAGATAGTTGAAAGTATATTGCAATTAGTGAGAATGAATTGGTTGCCAATTTCCTTTCTTGAATGGTTCCATTAACAGTCCCACTAACAGTTGTAGTGAACCTTTAATGAATACAACAAGCCACATAATCCACACAAGCCTGTGTGGCTTGGTACGTGGTGTGTTCTGTAATGGTACCATGCAGTCGGGTTTTCCATCTCATTTACTAAGTACTTCATCAACAACTTGGTATCATTTTTATTTTAAAAATATTGTCTCAGTGAGGAGAATAGACTATAACTTCATTCCCTCCCCCCCCATTATTTCTTTCATATCTGCTTTGTGTTAAGCACACTTGAAGAAAGGCAAAAGTAGCAGAGTAGTAAGGATATAGTAGATAAATAATGTGCTGCTGTTAGTTTAACACTCAATCCTCAGAACTTGTAGTATGATGCTGGAATACCCCCTTGGGTAGGATCAGTGCCTTACAGAGGCATTTTGATGGTTTATGCAAGCAGTGAAACCCCTCAGCATTGCAGGCAGCATCTGCTCCATGCCCATTCAAAGGCTCATCTGTGTAGCTGAGTACTTGGATGCATAAGCCTGTACTGAATAGCAGGTCTGTCTCCTAACAGAAGAAGGATGAGGTAAAATTAGGCCTTGCTTCTGCAATAGCTGAGCCAAAATGAACTTTAGAAGGTCCTAGTCTCTTCCTCCTGCAAATGATCCTTCCCTGTTGTCTTCTGCATTACATGTGATACAGCTGCCAAGCAGAGAAGTGGCTTGAAGAAATGCTGGGAGGGAAGATTATGGCTGACTGCTTAATCATACCCATCAATCAGTCCTTGATGATCTAATAGTTCTTCCTGATGACTTCTGGATCAGTCTTGGTAGTCTTTCTTCCTCCCCCTTACAAAATAAGGTTTAAACAACCTCCCTTGAACCTAGGGTTTCAAATCCATATATCCCTTAATTTCCTGCTTTGTAGTCAGATGTCTCCTTAAAAAGGCAGTCTTAGCTGTGTTGTGTGGTATATATTAGCATGCTCAGGGTATGCCCACATGGTCGTGCTATTTAAATATGTTTTCCTCAAGATTAGTGTTCTGCTGACATCCTCTAGAGCATGGACTGATGGGATTTGGGATGTTACGTTGCTGTGTTGCACAAACGTGTGGGTAAAATACAAGACGTCTGGGGGATTTCACAAGGGTGAGTTGGGAGTTGCCCACAAGAGTGCTGAGGGAGCCCCGCTGTCTTTCAAAGCTGGTTCTACTTTGTGCAGGGCCATCCCCTTACCATGCTGTAGCTCAGGTCAGCATTCAAGATGTGGCTCTGTCTCAGCTGTCAGTAGCACTAATAAGGAAACAGGGTTCAGTAGGACACGGCTGGCTTTCTGCTGGTTGAGTCCTTTCCAGTGACAGCAGTCAGCAGTGCTGAGCTGAAGGCGCAGTGTTGGATTTGTTGTGTTTTTGCAATAGGATCTGTCACAAGATGCAGAGGGACTTGCTCAGGCTTGGTTTGGTGGGCATTAGGGCTGCAGTCTGCTGTGTTCTGTTCTTAACTGTTAAAATTCACCCCAGTACAGTTATCACCCATGTCTGATCAGGACAAGATATGCATCCCTGTGTCTGCATAATAGATTAGATGCTTTGAAAAAACAGTGCTTTTCTAATGTGTGTTCTCCTTCTGCTGAGCTCTTCCACAAAACCTGTACGCACATGCGTGCACACATGCGAAGAGACCAAACCTGAGCTCCTGAACTAATTGCTGTTTTCCCAGTGCTCTTAAAATTTAATAAAGCAGTGGGCTTGTCTTTGTAATCTGATTGCTGTTGGCTGATGGAAATTCAGCAACTCTGCTATTGTGCCTGTTCCTTTTAGCTATAGGACCCCCACCTCACCCTGTTAAGGGCAGGAGCAATTCTGTCCATGTGTCTCCTGGCCGCTGCATAGCACTGCCTAGTGAGCAAACGGCTGGTCTAAGCTGGCTTTTACAAATCCAGTGAATTATCTGCAGCCTAGTTCATTAACCAAGTCTGAACAGTGATCATTGTGCTATTAGTATTGCTAGTGGTGTATCTTCTGTGCTGTCTTTCATCTTCCCCTCCTGCTGCCTCTTGGCCAGTACTTAAGTTGTGAGTGTACCTGCTAATGCCCTGCATGTCTAGGGCAGATGTGCTGTGTAAATAATTAATAGGGCTTACATGTTTCAAACAAGTCTAGTTAGGCTCGGTGAGGGAAAGTGAAGTTGAATGATAGTAGAAGATACACAGTACTGGGTTTTCATTTAATGCAAATCTGGATTTTGTTAGAGCTATTCCAGATCTCCCCTGTGGTAGCTGAAGCCAGCTTTCCCCAAGACTTGGTTGGACTGATGATCTGCAGTTGCCAGAACAGAGCTATCCTCACCTCACACCCTGTCTGCCTGCTCTGGATTCCTTTGATATATATTTTTTTAAGAAACAATTGGTTTTGCTATGTAATGAGGATTGCTCATAAAGGAGTTCCTATGGATCTACTAATCATTACAACCTCTTTTACGCGAAGAGTCTCAGGGCTGCATTAAACCTGTCTTGAGAACCTGTAGGGAAAAGACTGGACTTGGTCTGTGCTTATAACTATAGCACATAGTCTTTGAATCCTTAACTACTCGGTTAGACTTTGGCCAAAGGCTGTAAGTTAGGCCATAGGGCTTTGTTAGGCAAGAATTGGTAAGTGATGCAGTTCCCTTTTAGATTAGTGCATGTGTGACCTTTCGTTTTAGAAGTCCTTTCTGGACAGTGTTTCAGCTGGTAAATGAGTTCTCTTCTGGCCTGTTAAAAGGCAGTGGTCTCGGGCATCGGCCAAGTGCTACAAAGTGCTACTGCCACAGGGTTATGAGGAGTGTATTTCTTTGCTTTATCCTGTTACTCTAAGAGGATTTCGTTAATTTTTTTTTCCCCTTTAGAGTGATCTAGTGTTCTTGCCTTTAGAAATAAAAAATGAACTAAATCAACTCTATAGCATTTTTTTAATGCTGGGTTAATGTAAGTGCAAATAAATGCAACAAGCTGTAGTATCTTCAGGCTGCTTAAAACAAGCTAGAATTATTTTAACGTACTGAATACTTGACTTTTGGTGTTTACTCAAGAGGGTATTAAAAGGATGGAAGGAAAAATGCGTGTTCTTTTTATTGATAGTGTTTCATTGCTTGCAAGTACTTCATCTTTATCAATATTTTAGCTTTCTAAAGTAGAAAGCCTATTTAATATGGAAGCAACTGCATTGATAACATTGAGACAAAAGCACTGATAACTGGATTGCAAGGATTATCTATTAATAGTCATGCTTCTTTAGCTTACATTTTGGTGGCCCAAGTTAATAGAAGAGCACAAGCTAGGTGTCAGGGTAGTAGTTCACAAAAATTGAAAATAGTTCACTATAATTATTCACTGTTATCTTCAGATAATAGATGTACATAGGTATTGCTTCTGTTTACTTAAAGGCTTAGTTCCTGTGCTTTGGCTTTGTGTTAACTGGAGGGCAGTTCCAGTTGGGATGAAGGTGAGGGAGAAGTTGGTTGTTCTGCTAGTGAAATCCAAGATGTAATTTGTTCCTGCTGCAAGCTTTTTTTTTTTAGGACTGTTTGTAAGTCAGTATTTCAAGAAATGTCTTCTGGTAGTCCTGGTTGTCTTTAGGGAAGTCATAGTCATAGGTGACTTCAACTGACAAAGCTTTAGTTCTGGTATACATAGCAGGGGTGGTCTTGCTGTACAAGTACAAAAGCAACTTTGGAGGTGCAACTAGTTTTGTCATATCATATGTTGGCAACACTGCAGATGTGGACATGTTTACAGTGAGAATAGATGTGATCCTGCATCTTCTCCATTTCAAGACTGGAAGACTGCTCTGGACTACTTGGAGAACAGAGGTTCACTCTGTGATAACTGCTAATGTCTGCTTCAGAGTTTTTCCAGCCACTAGTATAGGAATATGAGTGACTGTTATCCTCTTCCAGATTTTCCTTAGAGATAAAATTAATGGTTTGTGCTTTAATTTTGACTGCATCTGCTTGATGGATAATTCTTTCTGGAAAGGAAAGCACTTCGTAAATGTCAGGGGCACTTGCGGTAGGTAGTACCCACATAATTTAGGTAAGCAAGCAGCACAAATTTGGTAGTAGGTGGAAAAGATTGTTCTTGTTGCCGTCTTCAGAGTTTGCTTAATTTTATGGTGCGCTTCTGTTTAACTGGGAATAATCATGAAAAATCATACATCAGAGAGCTGCTCTTCTTTCAGACTAGTTGTGGGGGCTTCAGATCAAAGTATTCTCTCTGTTGTGGAACTTGGTGTGCTCCTTTGCTATAGGCCTTAAGACTGAAGCCTGAAGTCAAATTCTTGAGATGAATTAATGTTTCATACCTTGCTGGATTTCTGGTCAGAGATGTCAGCAACTTGGAGAGCTAAGTTCTTGAAACTGGAAAGTTTCTCCAAGCTGCAGTCTTTTTTTTTTTTTTTTTTCTTGTGGTTTTTAATTTGAAACTTACTGGCTGAAGCATGTGTACTGGAGGAGCAACTGCAGTTCCTTCCATATGCCAAGTCAGTGGGGCTGTGTTTCATGCTTTCGGATTACCTCTGCTTTCTTATGGGCAGAACTCACAACAGCATCGGGTTTCTCCTCCTGGGCTGTGTGTACTAGGTGTCTGGGTGAATGAACTGAGCGGTGGTCTCTGGAACAAAAGGAGAGCAGGGAAAACATATCTTGCCCAAGAAGTTGTAGCTATTACATAAAGCTATGGAAACCATCGCCTGAGGTAGTGGCTGTCAGGAAAACCTCATGGAGAAAGATGAGGGAAGAGGATGGTGTAGAACTGTAGCAGGTGTTATGAACTGTGAGAGATGAGACAATCCAGGACTCCTTCCAGCTGGAACTTGGCAGTTTAGGGTACAGTCAGAATCTTCACTCTCATTGGGACAAAAGTGGTATATAAAAAAAGGTGAGGTTTAATGTGACTCTATAGCTGGCTGTGCCCTGTAAAGAGAAGCCTCTGATACAGGAGCTGGTTTCTTTTGTGCCTGTTTATTTAAAAAACCTTTATTTTCAAAAGTTGTGATACTATGTTTTGTGACAACCTTGAATTAAAAAAAACTAGTGTGCAAGCATCTTTGTCCTGTAGGATGCAGCTAAAATGGTTGCAGAGGAGCAGTGAAGATGACTTCCAGTCAGGTCTGCTGTAAGACTGACCTGAAACAAAGGTTGTTAGCAGATGGGACCAAGTACCTTAATGCTAGTAAAGGGGTGCCTCACAAAAGAGGAGGTAGCTCAACCTGGCTGTCTTTTAAGGCTCCTAATTTGCACTTGCAATTTAATTTGTCCCTCACACCTTTTGAAAAGAAAGCAATATTTGAAGTAATTTTTGCAGGTCAAAGATGCTGCAGAGAAGGGGAATATATAGGACCGCTTTCTTTAGAGGGTTACTAAATGGTGATGAATCTCACATTTACTGATTTTAATATATACATATCATTTTTATTTAAATATCTAATGTTAAAAGTGGAGTCCTCTGTAGATCTTGTGGCAATATGGGCTTTGGTGCACAATTATGGAATCAAAATTGTTAGTTATACTTACTTTTCCCGTTAAAGTTCCATAAACATGAACTGACTGACTCATCACTGGAGACCTTAATCTTACTCAAATAACATCAGAGCACAGAATAAGAGGCTGGAAACTGATTTTTCTTGTTTGTACTGCATGTGTTTGCATGCACGTGCTCACTGTTTCCTGACTGAGGCATGCTATCAGCAGCTTGGAGATGATCTGATAAAAATTAACTGGAAACTGCAAATTCTCTTAGTAAATTATTAGAGGTTACACTATGGTCTCCCTAGCTGCTGAGTGGCTCTGAGAATTAATTCCCTTCCCAGTCTGTAGTAGAGAACATGAATCTTTGATTAGACAAGCTAGGGAAATATATTTAAAAGAGAACCTACAGCTACTATTTCATTATTAACAAATGCCTTTTAGAAGAATTGTCTTCCTGACCCTGCAGGCAGTTCTACACACATCTGTCAATGTTTGCTATCACGAAAACATAAAACTGGTGCTCGATGCAAGTGTTACCTCAGTCTTTTGAACAGGTGCTTTATGTAAATCTTGAAGGGATAAATCCTGGAGGAGGGCAAAGAACAGGTTTTGGAGCTTGAACAACATCCAGCTAAGAACAAAGGAACAAAGTGGTTATGCCTGCATTTCTGGCTGGAAAATACTCTCAAAGGCAAGCAGCTGTAGCAGTCACTATCCTGCTGATTACCTGCATTGGAAAAGTTGATCTTATGGTTGGGGAAAACTGAACTTGAACTAGTGGGGTCCGATACACCAGTAAAATGATCTTGTATCACTGGAATATACTGTGTGGCAAACCGACAGTACAAGAGCTGTGTTTTCAATGTTCAACCAATCTGTTCTCTGAACAGCAGCCTCAGGGAAAAGGGATTAAATCTTTTAATTAGATGCAACCCCTGCCCATCTGATAGGTTTTGAGTCAACATGCTAAAGCTTTTTAAGTGTTTAGAATGAAATAGCAGGTAAGCTAATATTGGGTGGGAAAGTGAGGTGTAATGAGTGGGAAACTTGTCAGTTCATCCCAGCAAAACTCCCATGGCTTCAGTGATACTGAATCTATCTTCAAATTACTCAAACACAGGCGTTCTAACTTAGTGTTTAAACAAAATGTCACGTTTCTGTTGTAAGGTACTAAGAATCCAAATTGTTATATAACAAATACAATTTATGTCTAAATATAGCTGCAAAGGACTACATTCAAGACTTTAGAAATCATTAGCTGCTACAAGACTTGAGTAATTGCTAATTGGTGTGGTTTGTGGCCAGTACTCATGAAGTCACCAGAGCAGGAACAAATGCACTTTAAGCCAGTTGTGGTATCTGGTTTCTGCCTTGTAGTCCTTCTTGGTTCAACAAGGCTCAGTGCCGGGTCCTGCACTTGGGTCACAACAACCCCATGCAACGCTACAGACTGGGGGAGGAGTGGCTGGAGAGCTGCCTGGCGGAAAAGGACCTGGGGGTGTTGGTTGACAGCCACCTGAACATGAGCCAGCAGTGTGCCCAGGTGGCCAAGAGGGCCAGTGGCATCCTGGCTTGTATCAGGAATAGCGTGGCCAGCAGGAGCAGGGAGGTGATCGTGCCCCTGTACTGGGCACTGGTGAGGCCGCACCTCGAGTACTGTGTTCAGTTTTGGGCCCCTCACTACAAGAAGGACATCGAGGTGCTGGAGCGTGTCCAGAGGAGGGCAACGAAGCTGGTGAAGGGTCTGGAGCACAGGTCTTATGAGGAGCGGCTGAGGGAGCTGGGGTTGTTTAGTCTGGAGAAGAGGAGGCTGAGGGGAGACCTTATTGCTCTCTACAACTACCTGAAAGGAGGTTGTAGCGAGGTGGGGGTCTGTCTCTTCTCCCAAGTGACAAGCAATAGGGCAAGAGGAAATGGCCTCAAGCTGCACCAGGGGAGGTTTAGGTTGGATATTAGGAAAAATTTCTTCATGGAGAGAGTGGTAGGCATTGGAACAGGCTACCCAGGGAAGTGGTGCAATCACAGTCCCTGGAAGTATTCAAAAACCGTGTGGATGTGGTGCTTAGGGACATGGTTTAGAGGTGGACCTGGCAGTTAGGTTAACAGGGTGGACTCACTGATCTCAGACGTCTTTTCCAACCTTAATGATTCTATGATTCTCATTGGCTTGCCAGAAACCTGGCCGATGTAATTTACTTGCTTTCCACATTGAAGTACAAAGAATGAAGAGATACTTGCTTTATTGCTAATTATTCATTTGGTGGAACTCTTAAGTTTTTAACAACTTGCAGTGTTCTGAGCTATGCTTGTAGCTGTGGGTGCTGCGCTGGCTTCCAGTGCTGTGCTGTCTTTCTCTTTGCCTGTCCCCCTGACTGTGTGAAGGGAAGGTGCCTCGCTGGTCACCAGCTGGTAGATACACATTTCAGTAGTCAATTTGTGTGAAATGAAGGTGCTACAGGTGCTCAGCAGACAGTGAAGTGATCATGTATTTGAGGGCACAGGAGTGGCTTAAAATCTGAACTCAAATAGTGTTAAGCAGTTTAAACTTCTCTATAGAGTCTTCTCCCTTGAGGAGCACATATCTCTTACTGCCTACAGAAGGAAAAGTTCTTTTTACTAGGACTCACAACAGTGAATGTGATGTTGAACTGTGTCAAAAAATATATTTCTGGCCTTCAGAAGTATTTGAATTTCACAAATAAAAATGAAAGCATGAAGATGCAGTAGAAGACTTGTTTAATAAGTTGACATCCTGATGCTTAGCCTGTGTCTTCAGACCTGTCTCTGCAGCCGTCGTCCCTAGGATATGCTCACCACTCCTAGCCCTGGGCTTCTTTAGCTTGATTAGTTGCTAAGAAAGAAACTTAACTTAATCATAGTAAAACTGTATTATATTGAAAGTAGACTGTATTATATTGAAAGTAGACTGTTAGAGAGAATATTTGGTGGTTGAACAATACGGTCTGAAAGAGGCTTCCATAAAACTTACTTGAAACAATTCTGTTCAGCTGTGGCCTATGCTCTTGCTAGATGTGTAGGGACCTCTCAGAACTTGAGAGATTAAGACCTCAGCCTTATCTTTAAACTGCAGACTTTCCACAGCGCTCCACTCAAAATCATTTATCCACTTCATTCCTGAGTAGTGCGTGTGCTGGGGAGGGGCCAGGGCTGACCACTAGGGCAGGGGTATTCTGTCTAGATGAGCTCCTATTCAGGGGGCCCTGACAAACAGCCTCTTTCTTGCTCCTCTGTGCTTTGACCAGCAGTAGCAGTAATTCAGGCCCCTATTTTGCTGTTGGGCCAGCATGTTTAGATACCTTCCTAACATGCAATGCCTATGAAGGTTCATTTCAGCACAGTAAGACACTGAACTGTAATACCCTTCAAGAGAAACTTAAATTGAGCAAGTAGGAAAAAATTACTTCCAAGTTTCTAAAAAATTGTTGTTAAATCTGAGTGTATACATATTTGCAGTTGGACTGCAGTTTTGCTTTGCATTTCTTTAACAGATTTTTTTTTTTCTTCTTTGGAGACTTGGAGCTGTAGGAGCAAAGTAGATGCAGACCTGAAAATCCAGAATGTATGGAAGACTGACAGAGATTCTATATTTAACTTCAAACTATTTTATAATAAGGACAGCTGCAAAGCTTTGACAATCATTCTGTTTAGTATGGTTGAGAAGTCTGATCTCTGGTAGTTTACACTTCTGTGCAATATGAGGTTATGTTAGACATGTATAGTAACTGTGTGGTGGCATTAGAGAATGGCAGCAATGCCTGCTCTGTTTCATGTTTTTGATGGAGTTGGCTGTCAGCATAGTGAGATGTGTGCAACAGGAGTGGAAGTTTGGATGTAGAACTAGTGGCAGCGGTACCGCTGCCACGTGCGGTGATGTCTGCTCTAGCAGGTTTGGCCCACAGGGGCCAAAAAGGAGCTGATGCAGGCTCTTTTGAGGAGCACAGGCTACCTTCATGACCAAAATCCTGGGGGATGGAGAATGGGGAGGGGAAGAGGCTTGTGTTCTGCCTGATTAAGAATCACCCTTTAAAAGTTTGTTCTGGTCCATTATCTAATGATAAAAGATGTATTTAAAAATAAAGAAACATATCTCAAAAGGGTATGGCATAATTACTAAGGGATGTGGCTGAATTTGTAGGGAACGAAGGCCAAGGAAGGATTAAGACTTGCAGGAGCTCTTGGGGCTGCGTTCCTGGGAACCCAAAGAGTTCAGAAATGAAATGTTAATGCTCTTAGTGAAATCTGTTACCTAAAGACCCATTCAGTAATAAAATACTTGATGGTATCTGTGACTTGAAGAATAGCTCAGTTTTATGAATGGTGTGTCTTGGTACCCATCTCTGTGATGTACTGATCTCGGAGGCAGGAACGCTGGAAACAAGTGGGAAGGGCCTGGTCCCTGTTCCATGAAGAAGTTCTCCTGTGCTGCCAAAGTGCTGCACAGCTCTGACTCTGACCTTGGCCAGCTGAGCCTAATCCCCTAGCTGCAAAAAAGGAAACCTCTGGTGGTGGCTGGGTGTGCTGAGACTGAGTGAACACTTCTGAATTAGGTGGTTAGAGATTTCCTTGTGGTGTGCTTATGTTGGTGACTACTGAAAATGTTTGCTGTTAGCTGGTGCTGCTTTAGTAAAATCATTTAGTGGTGCATTCCTGGCATATCCTAGCATGTAGTTTTGATTATCAGGATAAACAAGATGATAAAAATTGCAAGGTGACTTTAGGAGCAGATGTAAGTGTATATAATACTACAACTGATCTGATATTTAGTCACTCTCCGTGATTGTTAATAAGTTTGTTCAAGTGTGAGCAGTTTCCCTGGGGAAGGAATGGGGTAAGAAATTACCTGTCTTTCTGTTCTGTTTGTATTTTTAATGAAGTCATCCTAGTCCTTTCATGTGCACACTAAGTGGGATACTCGGTGAATACCAAACTGGCAGAAAACAGTTAGGAAAGTACACAAAAAAAGAAACTTATTTTCAAGTCTGCTGTTATACCAGAATAAAGGTTGGACTCGGTGACTTGTACTTCAAATGTTCTCACTAAACTTGATGCAAAAACATCTATTACATCAGGGCTGAACTTTAACTTCAGCATTAAAGCAAATTCCAAGTACTTCCAGATTTCATGATAGTTCTGCTCAGCCTTATGTTGAGCTTCCAGGTCACTTCCAAGGTAGCATGTGGGGAGACGAACCTGCATTGCAGAACTATCAAGCTGTGATTGCAGGCACTCTGGGAAAATGTGACACCTGTTTACTATAAAGGGTTAGGGGTGGGAAGATAAATTTTTTACAAGAACAAAACCAAGCCTCAGACCCCCAAGACTCTAAACATCACGATGCCTAAAAAAAGGTTTTGTAGTGTTTTGATGTCTGACTCATTTTTGTCGATGCTTGGAGCTGCCAGTACTGAGTCGCTGATACTCAGCATTATGTGTGGAAGGATTTCCAATAATAAAAAGCAGTACTGATACAAGGCAGTACAC
Organism: Nipponia nippon; assembly: GCF_047370975.1. NCBI lineage: Eukaryota > Metazoa > Chordata > Aves > Pelecaniformes > Threskiornithidae > Nipponia > Nipponia nippon. The sequence goes on from NW_028262336.1 coordinate 109,527,829, forward strand.
AGTTGATGGTAAATATGCCAACAGAACTGGCTTAAAATGCCTCCTACTGGTTCTTGAGTATGCTGTGAAAATGGCTTATGTGTGCTCTACTTGCTCTGAGAAATGCTCAGAGGGGTCTGCACAAGCCATCGAAGGAAGTTGGGACAGATAAGTTTGGAGAGAATTTGAACTTGATCGCTTTGCTTGATGAGAAGTACCATGCAATTTAGGTGGAGGAACATGTTTTTTTATCTTGTTCAATTTTGGAATAGTCACAAAAATCCTGGAGGTTAATGCTAAGTATCTGTTGTGAGATACTCTTGTTTTATTGATGTTTATTTATAAATAATGTGTAACAAGTTCATTCTTAGCTTCAGGACAACAAAATTAGAAACTAGTCAATATAGAAAATGTCATGATAGCATGGTTAAGTCAGTCTTTCCACTGAGTATACTTGTCATGTCTGTCTGTTACATCTGTCAAGGGAAAAATAAGCTATCTTGAAAAACTGGAAGTTATAGTACCAGTGCAGTGTAAGTGTTTAGATGAGGCTTTTTGTCTTTGAAAAGAAATAACTTAAGAAAGCTGAGAGTGATCTGATTGTATCCTAGTATAATCCCTTATTTTGATCAAGGGCTCTTTATAGCAGATGTCTGTCCCAAATACATAGCTCAGGCTTACTGATCCAAAGGTGGACTTCTTGTCTGGTGTAGGTGAGTATAAGCTACCAAGATTGGAAGGATCTGAGGGGGGCTTTGTTAGGGAGCATGCAGTAAAAATCCTTACCTAAAAAGTACGGTGGCTAATTTGTGTTGTGATTTCATCTAGAACAATGTTAGGCAGATGTTACCAAGACCATATATTTCAGTAGCAGCTGAGCCTTTGAAATAAGGTGGATTCAGGGGTGTCCGTGATGGTTGTGATAAGGTGGTAGAGAATAAGTGGAGCCCGGGACAGAGAGCAGTCGGCACCTTGCCAGACCGATTCTGGGCCTGGCCAGTCTGGTGCTGCTGGCTTACTCACCTCTGGATGTGATAACAGTGCCTCTGCTGTCAGATCTCGCTGGCCTGGAGAAGCGAGATAAGTGGTTTTGGTTCAAGATAGGTCATTCATATGCCCTATAATAGGGAATGGCTAATCTAGGCTAGCCTAGTCAGCTGGTGAGCTTTTACCATTTTTAGTAAGAAAAACAGAGTACAGCTATATGCAGAGGACAAACGGATGCAATCCTGTCTGCTCATGGATTCATCTGTGTAGGGAACAGATAATGTTCTCAGATGTTCTCCTCATGCATTATGCAACATGCTTCCTTAATGAAAGCTGGATGAAAGCAACTAAAATTTTGAGTTACCTTCCTCTCCTGAGGAAAAAGCACTTACTTGTAGCTAGCAGTGTCTTCCATGGCTTCCTGTCGTTGTCTTGCTCATAAATATTTGATATGCTTTATGTGATTATCTCCTAACAACCTTAGTTGTGCCAATTGCCAGGTGATGTTCTGACTTTCTGCTCCATCCAGCATCTAGTCCATGGTAAGAGATGGGCTTGATACAGCCTTCACATCTGGAGCCTGGCTTTGCACAGGCATAAACAGAACTAAACTCCAAGGTTGATGGTGTAACGTCAGTGTGCTGGTAGCTTCAGAAAGACTGAACTGACCAAGCTGCTGTTGGTGGTTAACAGCCAGTGGTGGTTCTTGCTTTCTTTCCCTGCTAATGCGGTCTGGCTTTCTTGGAGCACACAGCTGTCCTAGTGTAACTGTACTCCCTTGCTAAAAATAGGCAGTGTATCACTGAAGTGTGCCTGATGGCCATAGGGAAATGTTCTGCAGATCCAGTGCTTCATTGGGATGGTAACTTCAGACACAGGCCAAAAAGCCAAGTTCTTACCTCTTCCTATGGCCATCTCCTGAGGCTTTAAGCATGCTGCTGATGTTTCCTTTTCTATTCCCCATCCACAAAGCAAGTGAATGGGAAGGAGGGGAGACAGACTGCCTGGGAGGAAGTACCTTGAAAAGCTGCTGTAAGGGCCATATAAGTAGGTATGACTCTAAAGAGAGGCTCGTACTAATGGGGTTACTACAGGTGAAAATGAAAACTACTTTCTTTTCTTAAAGGAGAGGGATTTTTATTTGCTGAATTAATTTTTTTAACCTTTTCATTTGAGATCCAAAATACTTTGCTATTAAACCTGTTCAGAGGCAAGGAAAAGTAAGTTTAAAACAATAATCCTTTATACCTGCAAAGATGAATGGATCTCATGACCCGTAACATCACAAAGAGCATCTCTAGCAGGAACAGAACTTGAGTTCTACTGTATCTTTTCCTATTAGGATTTCACCTGAGAAATTGTGCTTTGAAACCTGGTATGGGGGAGTCAGAGTCCAGGAACTGGGCAGATGGTTGTTTCAAGTCCTGAAATACAGGATGATGCTGGATTCCCCTTTTTTGCTGAAATGTATTAGAATGTTCCAGTGAAAGCCACAGCTGTCTCTTTGTGCATGGGTCTACACAGGCACCTACTGCACACTTTCCTTATGTGAATCCAATGCGGAGCAGTTTGAAAGTGCCAAACATATATTTCACAGATTGCCATGGGGATCACTTTAATCAGCTTTGAGACCTGCTAATGCTGTAGAGATCTTTGAAGGACTACTGCTGTTCATCTTCATGCAGCCAGTGCAAGAAGGAATGAACGTCATGTCTCTGTGCCGTCGCTGGAAGAGATGCTTCTCTCTAGGTAACTGTACAATGGGCAGCTGCTTTTGTTGTGCATTACACTGAACTGTGGGTGGACAGAATTAAGAACAACAGCTTTGGGAATGCTTTAGAGCAAGAGGTCAGTATGTATTCGGTAAATCTTTCTAATCTAGCGTTGGCTAGAAGCCAGTGTTACAGGCCTCTGGGCTTTTAGTAGAAGACTACAGATAGCTTTACATCATGAGCATATAAATGGGAAAACATTTCTTTTTCTTGTTTAAATTGTTCTCTTGGAAATCAAGATCAGCTGTGCTTGCAGCTGATATGCTTAAAGCTGTTAGTAAATTGTTATAGGAACAGATGCATTACAGAAAGGAAAAAAGCACTTGTGTGCCAGAATACTAATAGAATTATGATGTGCCAAAGATATTTTTAGCTTCAACCACTATTAATACAGGGAAACAAGCCTCAAAGGTGGGAGGAGGGAAGGCTGTAAGTGCTCTGTTCTAAGTATTAGCTGTGACTGTCAGTTGAGCTAAGGAGATTTCTGATGGCTGTTTTTGAAATAATCCACTAATCACCTAACAGATCCACTGTGCTTGATAGTTATGTACGTGGCCCGCAAATAGGATTACTAGTCATGGTTATCCAAGGTGTATTTGACAAAAGTGCTAGAATTCCAGGATCTTCCTTGAGCAGTGCGATTATTCAGAGGAGAGATGCTTATTCTTGTTCCAAGTATAAGAATCAGTTTAGCTGTAACTTCTGCCACCTCATGTTCACTTTTGAAAATTGCTTTAACAATCAAATCTCTGATAAATACCAGGAACTGCAAATAACGATACTGGAAGAAGAGAGTAGAATTGCCATTGTGCGTTGTCAAATGTGATGGTTTCGGTGTTAAACTAAGTTTCTTCCTTTGTATAGGAAGACTTCTTGAGCTGAAAATTCAAAAGGAACTTCTTAGTAAAATGGTCTTCATTTCAGAGGCTCAAAGTGCATGCAGAATGGACACTGTGTTTGCATGTGTTTGTGCAGTGGAATCTGCATTTGCACTGTTGCCTTGTACATAAAATGGTTCTAAGTTATGTTAAATAAGGAGCTCTAAATCCAGTGTCCTCCCAACTGTCTCAAATGCTGAAGACTTGTTCAGTGAATTCTGATGTGTGCAAATGTGTTTTGAGCTTGACTGACAGGTGGTAGGCCATGCTAATCTATGAGTTAAAAAAAAAAAAAATTGTGAAAAGAGCAGAGGAAAGGTGATGTGCAACATCACCAATAGGTGAGCAGAAACATGTGTAACCCCCAACAGGGAACACTAGTGCTTGGTATATCAAGTTCTCACAGAACCAGTGCCTCCATTACCTCCTCCAAAGCTGCCTTACTGCTGCTTCTTATGGGGCTTGTTAAAGTTACGTGCTGTTAGTTGGAAAAAATTGATGACAAATTTCTTGTAGGACACCTTGGTGCCTTTACAGTATTTGCTAAGTTGGAAACCTGGAGCATATGAAACTCGTTGGTAGATTTTGGAGTTGAATCTGAGTTTGAGAAATGCCAGTTGTTTGAACTAACTCTTAGAAAACCTATTGCACATGAAGTGTTTGAATTTAGACTTGAGGGGTTTCAGGGACAGCTTGGAAGGCTCCTTTGGTTTACTGGAGCTGCAGTACTTGCCTATTTAAAATTCTGGTGTTGCACAGTAGCTGCTAAAGCTGAATATTCAACTTTGTGTCAGGCTATTTGATCTAATTTATCTGCTGCCTGAAATTTATTTTTTCAGGCCCCAGATGTATCATTGATTCTAATAAATCAGACACAATGTTTTATACCAGAAAAAAGAACTGCTTGAAGTCCAGGTTATGGTGACAAGCTGCTAGCAAATACACAAGTGAGTTTGAGGAACAACTAAGGAAAGAGCAGAATAAGAGTGAAGCTTCTAGAAAAGCCATTTTTGTATGGGAACTTAACAACAACAACAACCCACTTCTTTTAAGAGGTGTCAATTACTAGTGCCCCTAATGTTGTTTTTCTTTTTTTTAAATTTAGTCTGGAAGCTGGGGTAGGGGAAGAAGGAACTAACTTTTTACTTACCAGTGATACAGGTTCAGCCTTGGAATTTAGCTGACAGTTGTGGCTATGAAGCAGAATAAGAATAGATTACGTTTGTCTCATGCAGCTTTATTAGCCCAGCATTATCAGCAGAAGCTGCTTGGTTTTGACATTAAGTGAGCAGGTACAAAATGACTTTGGAGATGAAGAAGAGCTATTTTAGGCAAAGTGCTATTCCTCTTGTGGTCTCACCAAGACTGCTTATGAGGATTGTTGGAGGGAGTAGAAACATCAGGCCTTTATTTTGCCATTCAAAGAAGGAAAAAGAAATACACCAAGGAGACCTTAACTTCGACCTCAGGCACCTTTGCTCTCCCATACCTGAGTATTCTGCCAACTCATTTTTTGCTTTGAATAATGTGGCTGTTTGCTATTCATACAGAAGGAAGTGAATTTTATTGGGTGGACCTGCTTCTTATCCCTTGCCCTAATGAGAGTTCTGTTCTGTCTTGAAATACACAGTAGCTGGTGCATAATCATGCATCTGAATCTTCTTCTCTGTATATAGTTTCTACTAAACCATATACTCTGCTCCTGCAGTAGCATAATCCTGGTTGCTGCTTTTTAGTTCTCTGAAGTGTCTCTAGTGTTCTGGTAGGAATCTGTTCTGTTCGTTAGTGACAACATTTAGCTGCTTCATCCAAATGAATTTGGGCATATGCATCAAAATCCAGGCTCCAGGTGTCTCTGCTCGCGGCATGCTATTCCAATTACAATCTGATCGAGGCTGCTCTTCAAAACCGGCTGTGTTTTGTGCCTTGAACTTCTTGGAGTTAAGAACCTTCAAGTTCATAATTTAAAATTATTCACAATGACCTTTTTTTTTTTAGTGTCATCAACTTTAGCTTAAACTGGGGAGATAAGCACAAGAAAGAAGCAACTTAACTTACAAGGCATATCCTATTCCTGTTTAGGCTTACATCAACAGGGCCAAGCAAATGGAGTTCTTGTTCTCCTCACTTCTGTAATCCCAACAGTTGCTTTTGTATCAGCTAAGGCTACAAGAAGCCTTTCACGAATGTGTACAGTTCTAGTCACCTACTGTAAGTGAGAGCTACTGATGCTGTGTGTCGATTAACATGATCAGTCAATCACCTGTTAACGACTGATCCACCTATACTATGAGTATCTCTGCATCTGTCGTAACACTGCAGTTCTTCTGTAGCTTCATCTCGCTGACAAATCAGTCTTCCTGGGATTGACCAGTATACCAAAGTTTTTTTTTTTTCTTTTGGCTTAGCTGAGCTCCCAATTTATAGCAGTACTTTTTGCACTGATCCCTGAAGTGCACTGTTAGGTGTTTGTACTGTAGGATTTTTAACACTTATATGTTCCTGAAGATGGGATTAATGCATTGCTTCATGACTGACACTTGTAAGATGCATGTATATCTCCAGTCTTCAAAGTAAGCAAGCCCAAACTGGTGGCTGCTTACCTGTTTTGTGGTTTTTTTGACCGATTAACTGAAATTATCCTCCAAATTGGTCTCAGAATAGGTTGACAAGTGACCTCTTTCCAGCATGACAGCTTCTCTGAGAGGAGCTTGATAGAAGCTCCTCCTGCATGGCAGCTTCTCTTGCAGAACAATTCACTATCTACTCTCTAGGCAACTACTCTTGAGTTTTAAGCAACTTCTGAAATCCGTGAGCATTATCACATTGGCTAACTTTCCTGTGCAATGATACCCTTCTTAGTCTTGGTAATTTTGATTATCTGTATACATTGCATAGCTATGAAGGGAAAAGGAGAGGAGTTAGACCTGTGTCTGTTTAATTTCCTTTGTGGTATCTGAGTTAGCTTGATTGATGACAAATTTCTCCTTGCATCTTGGAGTTCAGAAAATAAGCTTCCTTTGCTCAGTCCTCTTGTCATGCTTCTGAAGCTTTATTTATTCTTAATATGCTTTTGGGGGCTACTGTCTTCATCCGAGTCAATTTCTTTATTGGTCTGTATCTAGCACAGAAAAAAATCCTATCTTTAAATCTGATTTTCTGCTGTGCATAAAATAGTTTTTCTTCCTTGCTGTGCATCTCTAAAGCATCTGCTACAAAGGTACGGATGTCTTTTTGCATTCTGACCTGAGCAGAGGGGTTATCTGAGAGCTTTAAGTCCTGCTGTCCCAAGTTTGACTTGTAATAAGACTGTTCCATAGCAATCTCAAGTTGCTTGACCTTAACACAAGGTTTTTTCACTATAGCTTTAGCTGTTAACAGACACAAATTCAGGTTAACTTTTAAGAATAAGATCTTGTGGAAGAATCTAATCTGATGTTGTTTTGCTCACTTAGTATCCTGGTAGTTCTGCTGGAACATGCAACTACTTAAACAACAACAAAAAAAAACCAACTCAACAAACAAACCAAAACCCCAAAACAACAATTGCAGACATTTGGTGAATGTACCTACCAGTTTTCTGTTTTATGTTGTCTCTAGCCTGTAAGAAAAACAGTGCCTTCCCTGGGACTGCATATAATGCTGCTTGTGTGTCTTACTGCCCAAGCTGGTAAGTGGAGGGGCTTGATCTGATTGAGTAGTCGCCCAATTACTGAAATGCTAATGCAGACACCTTACTGTACTAATTTGTTAGCCACTTTTAGTGTTGCATGGTGGCAAGAATTTTATCCTATTAGTGTAAAAGGCCCGTTGCGGGGTTCCTAATGCCTGGAATGATGGAGATGGAAGGATAGCTCTTGCTGCCAGCATCACAAGCATTTCCTGATGATACTCTGATGGTGGCGTACACGTGTTTTCTCATGCATTGTGTATGTTGTAGCTAGCAACCATCTCCTGCTGCTAAAAATTTGTCATGGCCTCCTTGTCCTAGACTGAAGCACTGAATGTTAGTATTCTAGTCTAAAAAGATTTTAACTGCTTATGTTTAGCCCTCATGTTAGCAGAACTGACACCATTCCCTTTTTAGTTAACTCTTTGCCATCTAACCTGATTAGACACTATTAGAGCAAACACTTAGTGCTAGTGAAGTCCTAGGCTAAAATATACAGTACTTTCCTCCTTTTTCCTACTCATGATTTGCATTCCTGTGGAAATCTTATACTTTTTACTATCACGTATAAAAGATTGTTGTTAGTAAATGGCTTCTACAGGAGTTCTGGTTGGTCTCAAATCCCAAGGAACTCCCTTGGGAAAACTGAGGAAAGGTATCCTCTTCCCTTCTGCTTTATAACTGCCTATTAAAATTGATGAGATTGTTTGTGTTTCCATGATCAAAGTTAATTGAATATCGGACGACTTAGCTGTACCTGCTGAAAGGTTTAAGTTCCTTAAAGATGCATGTTAGTAACATCCATGGTGCTGTTTACAGAATTTGAAAACAGCTTGAAGTAAAACAGATCTAAAAAAAAGGACTAAATACATATTACTTAGAAATATTTTTTTAGAAAATAATAGCTTGTTTTCTTGATGCAACTTGCTTTACTTTTAAGATGTACAGTAAATGTCATCTGGGCAGGAATACTGTGCCATATTTGCTTCTCCTTTAGCAAATGAATGAACCATTATGTCTCCAGTAACTTCAGGCAGAGCAACTCTTGCATAATTCTCAAGATAAGTGAGAGGTGTTTTGCAAATGCAGTACTAACTTCAGGGCTGTTGCTATTATGAACCCTGGTATTTGCATGTAGATGATCTAAGGACATCTTACTTTGCAGGACATATATCTACAAGGAAGGAAGCATGTTTAAAATTACTCTTGATCATAGAAGAGCTAGAAAATAAAAGCTCCACTGGGAATTTTTCCAGAACTTCCTTTCTTCAGACTTGAGTATGTCTGAACCTTTGCCTACAATATTACACTGCTGAACACTGTAGAAGTTTTCTAAATTCTAAAGAAAAAACAAACAAACAAAAAATCCCACCTAACCAACCTTAATGCTGTTCATCAAGTTTTCACATGAACTGGTTATAACTCAAGGTTAAGGTATCCCAGTCCTGGTGAGAACAAAGCTTTCTTGGAGGACCTGGTAGCTGAGTTCATGCCCTGTATCTCCTGTGAGAGCATGCTGTGCTCTGCCTGTTTGAACCCTTACCTTTATGCACTTTTAACTTCACTTCCAAGTGCATTTCTGTTGACCAGTGAAGGCAGCTAATGAAATAGTGCAAGAAAGAATGTTTTTTTTTTTTCAGGTAAAAACCACTCACCCAAGCTTCAGAGTCCCTTTTTATATATGAACTTGTTGACAATTCTCAACTGCAGAACTTCTCATTTGGTGTCATCTTTGGTACTTGGTTTGTGAAGATAATCCTGTGAAAAGGATGTTATCACAAGAAAGTGGTGGTGAGTCACTGAATCTGGGGTGGCTTGTTAAGAGCACGGTTTGTATTTTGGTGCAGGCAAAAGTCAAACTTGTCTGCCACCTCTCTAAATATGGGTCTTAACTTCTCAGATGTTCAGTTTGCTAACGCTTTTCTTTGAGGCTAAGCCTGTAACAATAACACCACATGTTCTGTAAATGACGAAGTTTGGAGGTTTTTGGTGAGGCTCTCTTTTTAGCTCTGAGGAAAGCTGTCTTTCAAATGTCTCTTAATTGAAAACTGTCGCTCAATGCAATTGGGGGGACACAAGGAACTCTGTATGGCTACTTAAACTTTGACTTGTGACTGTCTAAGCTTAGAATCACAGAGTAGTTGAGGTTAGGAAGGACCTCTGGACATCATAGTCATTTTGCTCAGCTTCTTTTAGTTCAGTGTCCTTTCTTCTACTAGATCCTAGTCCTGCAAACAGTGTGCAAAATTGGTAGGATGATTCTTGGCTATGACCCTTAGTATTGCTTTAGGTTCTAAACTTGACATGATGAACCCTGTCAGGTGAACTTCTCCATTACAAACCTGCTGTTTCTCATAGCTTGTGGCTCTGCTGTCTTGGTGAGGTGCTTAATTGCTCTAGTATCACTTGTTCTTAAAAATGGAACACGTTAGAGCGATCAAGCACCTCACCAAGATAGAAGACAGAAGTAGTAACTAGCTGGCTAATCTACTTAAGAGAAAAGTGATACAATTTCAGAGAGAGTTCTCTTGTGACTTCTGACAGTTGGCAAGCATCCTAAGTGACTCATCTTTAAAAACACTACAGAATTCACAACGTGTTATTTACTCAATCATAGAGAAGCTATGATTATTACTGAGCAGACATTAAGGAGATAGATATACATGGAAAATGTCATCTTTGCAGGCCCAGTGAAGTAAGAGTATTAAATTATAATTCTTTGCTTTTCAAGTGATAACAAATGCAATGTGAATTTGTCAGGGCATCAAGCCTGGTTTCTCTTAACGATGAGAGAAAGCTATAAAATCTCTTGATATTTTTGTCAAGCTTTAATCCTGTCTTTTTTTAGAAAATAAACTTGTTAAATAGTGTGAAGTGAGATCCTTGAAGAAACGAATGGGCTTTATAAAAGGGAGTATCTAACTCCAGTCTGACTCATGGAACTTCTAAAGCGCAGTGGGATACAGTATTAGACTCCAGCAGTAAGTGTCTCATGCCTCAGAGCTGAAGCCAGATATATTGGACGCTGTTTAAATTCCATAAGGATCTAAGTACCATAAAACCGGGTAGTAATCATAGTGTTTAATAATCATGTTGCTCTACTAGCCCTTTAATACTTTCACAGAATACCTATGGGTAGACTGGCTTGCAAGTATCCTCTGAGTTTTTTATGTCAGGCTCTCTTGTTTACTTTTTGATGTTTTCTGCTCTGCTCAAGTCTATTGAGACTCTTCAAGGCTTCTTTCCTGAAGACAAGTGGGAATAATCACTTACTGACATGTTTTGATTCTATTCTGGGCAACTTTTGGCCAGTACAAAAATTCTGCTTTCCCTTCTCCCTGAAGTATAAGTTACCAAGCTGAGAGCAGAGTAGGTGGTGACACTGGTGATGGATTTTCATGATTTCAGGGGAGGAGGGGAAGGAGTATTGAGAAGAGGACTAGGAAGCCCAACAGCAGACCTCGGGAGGTATGAGCTGAGTCAAATTGACATCTTCAGCAAGTGAAGAGAACTGCCCTACTAGCACACCAAAACCATGTTAGGTTAGTCTTGTAGAATCAGCTTCCTTTTATCAAATTGTTTTGGCTTCTAAACATCACACTTACAATGAATTTACAGTCATCTATATACAAAGATGTAAGTGTGAGATGATATAGACTTAAGATCGATGTAGTTAAAAGATCCAAAATCCAATGTAGCTAAACATACTGAATGAACAGGCTATGAGGTACAATGGTCTACCATTAATGTGCTCCTTGATGCATGAATAGTTTTATCCAAAATAAATTGCATAGCAGTGTTGCAGGTCCTTGGGCAAATAACAGAGAAGATGCAGGTCTTGTGGGAGAGGAGCCTTCCCAGAGTGAAAAGTTAGTCTGCCCTAAAGGGAGGTCAATGAATCTGATCCCTTTGGATACAGGGAAAAAAAACACTGCTGAATAAGAGCTGCTCAGACTTCAGTTTTAAGTTCCACCACTGCTGGAGGTGGTCAAATCTGTGCTGTCGTTATCCATAGCCTTTCTCAAATAAGGAGCAGAGGTGAAGTTGCCTTCACGTGGCTGAAGTGATGGTCTGCATGTAGTCAGGCCTCCTTGAGGGGGGGTGCCTTCTGAAGGCGGTGTAGCCTCTGGCACTGCTGCCCACCAGAAGCCCCTCTGAAGCTCAGGGCTCCTTAACCTTTCTAAATGTGAGGAAGGAGAGCATCTACAGCCGGTAGCATAGGTCACTGTGTCTGCAGGCTTCTGGGTGTGATCCGCTTAGTAACAGGGGAGGGAGGTGGAAGGCATTCCTGATGGGCAGGATTAATGGATAATCTTCCAAAATGAGGCTTACTTCATTAAGAGTTGAAGCAGCTGACTTGAGCCACTTTGAAAAATGAAAAAAGTCTTAGTACAGCTGTTTCTACACACTCACAAGTCTGCTTTGAAAATATTTCAGTGCATCTAAAAAAAATCAGGTAAATGCTTTTGTCCTTGGGGCACCCATCTTGGAGAGAGCAGCCAACAGCATAGTACATTAAGTAAACCTCAATACCTGTGTACTTTATCAGCTGTATTGACTCAGTCAATCCTTAAAGTTGTGGGACAGCTTCATGATACTTGGCAGTGAAGGGAACTAGTAAGCAGGAGGATTTCAAGCATCAGAGGGAGTCATGAAAAAGTAAAACAAATAAGGTCTTTGAAAAAAAAAAAAAACCGACAATTTTTACAGCATGTTCTAGAATAATTGCACTTCTGTTTGGGAGCTTGACTAGGAAAACAGATGAAAGCTGCTTCCTTGCACTTAATGCTCTTAAGAGTACTGTTGTTTGATCTCCTTTGCAGTTACACAACATGAAATCAATGGGAAAGAACAGCAAGTATCCAATAGTGCTCTTAGCTCTGTTTTTCTGACGGGGAAAATACCTACTCAGCAAGGTTGAGCGGTCCTCTGTGTTGTGGCAAGTTTCTTCAGGCTGAGTAACCTAATACAGTATTATAATGGCACGGTCTTGCATAATGTATAGTATTACATATTTCACTTGATAAACTTTTTTACTTTGTGAAAAAGGACATACAGCAAAAAATATGCCAAACTGCTGGTCTGAATTAGTGTCAAGAGAAATGAAAGAAAATCAGTTAAGTAGCCTCACACTTCCAAGTTCAGCTTAATGTCTCCAAAGTACGAATTCACAATGTGCAACCCTTGCTTTGGGCAAGAGACAGTGCTGTTGAAAGCCTGTTAGTTTGTTAATGACATTAACTTTATTGGCCAGCTACTAGTGCAAAAGTTGTTTGGTGGGGGTTTTTTGTATACTGGATGATATTGTAAGATGTATGGGTAATGTTGCCCTCCAGTGGCTAACATCTAGAGGGTACAGAGCCTGTTTGCACTAGCAGTAAAGAATCATTTGGAAAAGTCTGGGATGTAAGAGGAGGATGTTAGCTTAGACCTATAGTCTATTTAAAAAAGACAAGTACTGGTAATGTGTGACAACTTAAGTGTTCAATATATTAAGGTTGTATTAGGACTGAAGTTTTTGCCTCAAGCTGTAGTTAAGGACAACTTTGGGAGGCTCTCTTCTCTTAATTGAAAGAGTCCTCTTTAGCCACTGTCTGATCAGGTCAGTTTGTTGCAGTATGATCCTAGCTTTGTACAGAAATTGGAAATAGCAGCTGGATTTAGCTTTACAGTAGTTGCTTCTCAATGTTCTCTTTCAATGGACTTTTCAAATAACCCTGAAATAACACTTTTACTAGATTCTTATGAAATGTTGTCTTATTCTTGTGTAGAACCACCTGTGCTAGCTTGTAAATCCATGGCTTATTTAATAAACTGCTATTCTTATCTAATACATTTACAGCTCAAGTAATGTAAAGTATCTTCGTGGCTCAGAATGGAAGGGGAAAGCAGTAAATCTGTCTCCAACGACTTTGGTAATGTTTTGAGGATTGACAGAGGAAATAGCTCCTTTCCATTGCATTTTGGCTTTCTCTTAATGCAAAGCTAAACGATGCTTCATAGGACTCATGTCACTCCAGACCAGCTGGAGATGAAAATTACTTTTAAGTCAAAGCTTTCACCTTTGAAGCTCTAGGTGTAAAGCAAAAGGTTTTTTGCTCTTTTCAGTCTAAAACTGAGTCTTATCTCTGAGTACAGGCTCCCTCCAGCCGGCCCCAGCCGTGGCCACGCTGTACGGGATGCGGGGCGGATGGTGCCCTAGGAGAAGGCAGCTTGCTGAGCAGACACCGGGGTACCTCGCCCTGCCCGTAGGGGCCCGGGCGAGGTCAGGCAGGGCTGCGTTGCTCCCTGCGTGTGGATTTAGGCCGGGACGTGCGGGACGCGGTGGGTGCGGGCAGGAAGCACCGAGGAACCGAAGGGCGGCGGGCGTTACTCCGCCGGCTGCCCGCTGTCCCCGCTTCACCCCTCGGGCTGTCCCGCACCGCAGCCCGCCAGGCTTGGCGGCGGGGGGCGCCGGCTGCTGGCGGGCGCTGCTGCGCGCCGCTGCCGGCCCGGCGGAGGGGGGAGCGGGGCCCGGGGCGGGCGCGGCGCTGCCGGGGGCGGCGCGGGGTCTGCGCCCCTCCCCGCGGCCGCGGGGCGGGGCGGGGGGCGCGGGCCTCGGCGCTCTCCCCGCCGCCAGCTGGCTCTGGGCGGGCTCCGCCGCCCCCTCCCCGGCCATCCATTATTTATCAGCCTCCGCCGTGGTAAACAACGGGGCGTGAGGGAGGGCCCGCCTGCAGCCGCCGCCCGCCCCCGGCCCTTCCCCGCGGCGCGGCCCCGGGAGCTGCCGGTCGGGCACCGGCGGGTGCAGCCCCTCACCGGCTGCCTCCCCTCTGCGCTCTCCCCGCAGGACCTGTCTGTTCCCCCTCGGGCTATAAGAAGGCGGATGATGAGATGTCCGGAGCCACGTCCTCGGCGGATCTGGACGAGGCACCAGCCCGCACCATTTACGTGAACCAGCCCCAGCAGAGCAAGTTCCGCGACAACTGGGTCAGGTACGGAGCAATCCCCGCTTCTCCTCTTGCAGGCGGCAGCCTGCACACCCCGCAGCCGTGGGCAGGGAGGGCTCTGGTCCCTCTCCCTGCCTCCTGTCCCTGCCCAGACCTGGCTTCAACACGGTAAGTTCTGCTTCTGCCGAGGCAGCGGGGTTCGTTGGCTGGAGCGGCTGCCAGGGTCTGGCTGGCGGTACGGGGGAGAGGAGCAAGGAGGGATCGAGCAGCAGCAAGGGGCAAGCTGCTTCTGTCAACAGCAATGAGAGCCAGGAGCTCATAGAGCTGCATGAGTGAGTTACATGAGAAGGTCTTCACTTGCAGCTCTGGTACGGCCATTGAATTTTGGAGTAACAGGACCTAATCCAGTACTCTTGGACACAAGGGTTAACCCATGAAAATCTATTGCAAGATTTGGGTAGAATTGGCTGTGTAAACTCCATGGAGTGTTCTCTTGAAAAGTAGCAGCATCCAGTTGTAAGAATAAATAGACTAAGCATAAAAAAAAGTATAGGAAGGAAGAAAAGAAAAAGTAAGTCTAACAGGACAAGAATAACTAGAGTTTACAAACATCCCCATGTATACAAGGCTGTGGTTCTTTAATTGAAGGCCAAAGGGAATTTTCTTTGGTATTTGGAGCTTTTAATTGTAGGCAGGTGTGTTCAAGATTTCTGTTGGTATGATTAATGCTGGTACTGCAGTTTAGAAACACAAATAATGTGCACTGAAACATGGAGTATAAGGATGTGTGTAACATAAGGAGGTTGTGGCAGTGCTTGCCACGCTTGCCCTGGGTTAGCTGCGTTAGCTAGGTGAACAGATGGCTTCTGTCATGACTAAGGAGGAGTGTTATTTAGCAGGCTTCTGTTTGTTAATGCAGATGTTTGGGTTATTGTTTAAAGAACGGTTTACACAATGAGTGCCTTTATGGAAAGAGAGGAACTTTATATCCTGTTGAAATGATGATTTCCATTAGCTGGTTTGTGTGTATTATCCAGGGCAGTTCTAAGAATATCCTCTGGAAGGATACTGGTGTTCTGGGTAGTGCAGCAACTTATTTATACAGGATTTTTCTCCTCAACTTTGACTTAGTATTTACTTCTCTGAGAAAGTATGGTTTAGGAGCAGTTAAAATGACAGATTTTCTTAGTGTCTTGCTTTTTCTACGTAGGCAGCAACATTGGATGTTTTCTCACTTTATTTTTATTTTCCCTTGACTAATTATGAGCTGACTTTGACTGTTTTCTATGGATAGACTACTTGTGCTTTTTGTGCTTTACAGAAAGAAAAGCAGGGAATGGAGGGTTGGCAGAATCTGTAGTTCAGGTTTTTCTGAAGGGATTCTGTTCTCGTCTGGCTTACTGTTATGAAAAAGTAGTGTGTGACTCTGCCACCAAGAACTTGTTCCTGATAGCCGTATTACCAACACCTGAGCAAGCTGTTGTGTCCAGCTTGCTGTCTGGAAGCCATTTCCTGGTAGCTATAAAAGTTTTTAAAGTTGGTTTATGTGGTTGGTTTTTTTTTCAGCTTTGCCTCCTGACAAGGGCAGTTCGAGTCACAAGGAATACTGATGTGTGAGGGACAGGAAAAAATGCAAGTTGTGTGGTGGGAAGGTAGAGGTGTTTGCATTACCTGATTAGGAATCCTAGCTTCTTAGTGTCATTTGGAAATTAAGTTCACTTTATAAAAGCTTCCTCCTGCTCAGTAAGAAAGCTTTTATCCCTTTGAATTTTAAGAGGGTGCCAGGCTTTGGCTGTGCTCTCTCTATCTTCTGGATTACTTTCTTCCTTCAGCCCAGTGGGAATAAAGGCAAAGGTGACTTGAGCTCATAATATCTGAGTAAGGGCACCTTGTGTGGAGTACAAGTGGTGGTTTATTTACTCACTTGCTGATGTATATTGGAGTTTCTCCTGAGGAACTGCAGTTCTGTATTGTTCTTGGGCTTTCTTACTGCATCCAGCTTCTGGATCTCTCAGTGCCATTGCATTTGTAGACTTTTTGTCTCCATAGGAAGCATCAGTGTACCACAGCACAAGGCACTGTATAAGCAGATAAGCACTTGTGTGTAAGGGCTTATGGAAAATTAAATTGAAGGAGAGAGTAAAACGGTTTGTTGTAAATCATGTGACTTTTGACTGTCTTTTTTTTTTGTAGTCATCAAGGATTCTCTGAACAACAGTGGGAATTTGTGGATGTTCATAGGAGGTTTTCCAAATTAAGGGGTAATGTGGAATAGCTTGCTCAAAATGAAGCAAGGTATAGCAAGAAACGGAGATGCAGAAGGTGGGGGAAGGTAGGTCAGTGGTATGGCTTTTCGTTGAAGATACTCTAAGCATCTTAAGCTTTTTAACTTTTGGTGGGAGAGTCACTATTAAAAGTGAATTCCTATGTTTGTGGGAGCAAAAGCAAAACGTAATAAGTAACAGTTTGTTTGGGTTTTTTTAATTTTGGACAAGTTAAGCAAAATTGGTAGTTCCCTAACACCTCTTCTAAATAGTATATAGTACTATTGTAAAAGTTAAGTGGATGGCAAGATGGGGTTGAGGCGCTGATGCTTCCAAAAGTCTTAAAGTGTGAATATGAAGATGTAGAAGGAAGAACTCTCCTGTTTTGGTTTTCTTCCTTTCCCCAGGCTTTCTGGTGTAAATAAGTGAGACTGAGAACTTGTAGAGCAATGGCTGAATTTTTTTGTGCTCTTCAAACTTTGTCACAAACTATTTCAGAACCTAGTGCTGTAAAACTTTGTGTGTTATAGGCTGGATTTAGCTTGATCCTTTACATGTGTGTACGTATGGCTGTCACCATTCTTTATGACACTGCTGCAGCAGTGATTCCTTCTGTAGGAACATGCCCCTTCTACCTGCATTAGAAGCTGCTTTTATCCTTACTGTGTTCAGTTTGAGAAACTTTGTGTATGTGTAACTCTTTGGACCTTTTAATAGAAGGCAAATGATGTTCCATTTTCAGCTGAAGCATTTTAGAAGCTTTGCAATATGTAAAAATGGAACAAATATAATTACCTTGTTCAACACAGCTGTGGCTGTGGTATTAAGTATGTTTGCTTTTATGAAAGCTAACTAGTACCTGTTTTGATTTGGTCAAGATACATACATATTTGAGGTATCTGTTTAATAGGAGTGTTTCTGTACTTTAACATTTGGTAAGAAATGAAACACTTAGGTTTGGAAAACTGCCAGCCACTCTACATGGCTCTATGCCACTTAAAGGCAATAATTATAATCTACTCTCAGGCATTCTACATTTGGGGATTGAAGTCTACTAACAGCCTTCGTAAACCTAAGACATTGCTGGCTATAGACAGCGTGAGTCAGGCTTCTACAGAGACCTCAGCCAGCACTTTTCTTCTCTTGCTTCCAGTGTGCTGTGGGAAAAGGCTTGCTTTGTGGTTAAAGTACTGACTTTTCCTTCTAATTCAGGTGTGAAACACAAAATGGTAGTGGATCATTAATGTTTCCAACTTCTAATTCTGCTGCTGGCTTGATTTCAGTGTGAGTGATTATGGTAGTTTGTACACTCATTAAGTAGCAGATCAGCATAGTGTGAAAATAACTGTTTAGCAGAAGTGCCAGCTTGGCTAGTGTTGTTTTGGCTTGAAATGTGTGGTGTCTTTTTTTTCTTTTTGCTACCTGAGTTTGCTTGATTGCTTAAACCATAGCTCTTTATTGCTAATTTTGATTTATAATGTGATTACCCAAATGGTGGGGGAGGTGACTCAAAAGTCTTTATCTTATAGTTTGAAAACAAATTTGCCTATTTCCTTGTAAAAACACAGGGGTACAGATGGGGTGTGATGACAGTGGTTTGAATGCTGTGTCAATACTGAGGTCGCAAAACTAATGGGCATGGATACTTTTCCTAATATACACTCAGTGGCATGTGGAAGACTGGTTTATCTTGCTTAAAGTGTGAATGTTCTACAGATCTGGTTTTCATGTAAATATAATTCCTTGATCTCTCTTATTAATGCAGGAATCGACTGATATACATGGCTTATACTGAATGTATAACAGTACTGTACTGAAACTTTCTTCCAGTGCCTGCAGTAAATGTCACCAGTTAAGTGATTCGAGCCCCTTACTTGTTGCATGTGTACTAATGAAAAGTAGTTGGAACTTCTGGTTTTTTGATCCTGGAAGTACAAAAGCGCTGAAATAATTGGAAGTACATTTGCAATTGTCTCCAAACTTTCTAAGTATATTGCATTTGCTATTGTAACCATTGCTCTATGTAATATTCTTATATTGAAGGCCTGGTAGTACATCCTCGTGCAAGTCTGATATCTGAATCAGGACTCTGATTTCAGCCTGGGTATGTGGCTTGAGGGGGAGGTCGGGGCAGAAGCAGCAGTCAAGAAGGGCAAAATTCTAGTCATGTGCTTTCAATGGATCTTGAATCCAGAAGTCTTGTTGAAAAAGTTCGCATGAGGGCAGAAATTGGTGGCTTGATCTACTAGGGAGGTCCCAAAAGATGCATTCTGATATCCAGACAATTCTCTATTCAGAGGATTTTCTTCCATACAGGCAAAAGTTAAATTCTGCTAGAAAAAATAATGAGCAAGAAGCCTTCAGTTTTCACTTTTAAACTGTACAAGATCTGAAAACTCAAGCAAACCGGTGAGAAGAAATTCCTCATTTCATAAGGCAGAAGCACCACCACTAGGAATTTAGGACTGAAGACATGGCTTCTAGTAGCACCGCAAGTCCCGTGTTAAGCGGGCTGTTGTGTATCTGTAGTCCCAGACTGTCCTATCAGTGTCTGCAGGATGCTTGCTGGTGACAAAGTTGTAGACACAGTCTAATTCTTTAATTTCAGCTGTATGTTGCAAATGAAAGCAGAGTGCATTGCTTTCTCGGCTTGTAAATAGGTACCTTAGAAGCCACTTGTGGTTTAGAGAAATTGGTGCCTTTTGAATGTGTGGGGAGGTTCTCACTGATGCTTAGTGAGTCCCTGCTGCTGAAATAGGAGTTGCTCGTATCAATAGCCCATTAGTATTGACCATTGTAACAGGAATATCCCAAGTAGTGTTCACTATTATCTGCTGTTGAAAATAGGAATAGTAGTTTGCTATGTGCAGGTGCATTTATCTGCACTTAGGCTGTACACCAGCATTCCTCTTGCACTAGAGTGTACCTTCGTTCTTTAGGTAAAACTGCCCCTACTTGTGTTCCATTCTGTTCTTGGCAGAGTTCAGACATGGTGGCCATTTGTACTAGTGTTTGTATTACATTTGGAAATCTCTTCTGTTGTCATGTGAACAGATCGCTTGCCTGACTGCAAAAAAGCATTTTGGAATTCTTCAAAGAAGGGATGTATTATATTCTGAATGGTACGAGTGTAATCGTGTATTAAACTAATCCTCTGCTAACTCTTTTCAGTTCTAGGTAGATATTGTTCTTAACTGAAAAGAAAGACTCAATGTTACACACTTCTCCTAAATCAGCAAATACTTAATTTTCCTACAGTGCAGCTGTTGCTGATACTGTAATCTATCACAATGAAAAAGGCTTGGGTACAGCTATAGAAGGATTGTTTTAGCCATTAAAACTCTCTAAAAGTAACTGGTATTGTATACCTGGTGTTGATGTGTTTCCAGATTATGCTAAGATATTTGAAGTTGCTGCATCTTTGATCTTAGTGGGCTACTCCTAGGGCCAGAGCCCCTGGACAGTTAAACTGTTGAATTTTGCCTAGGTGAAATGTCTGGATTAAAAAAAAAACCCAGATATGAGAGAGTTCTAGTGCCCTTCTACCTGCTGCATGCTGAGCTCTCTGGCATGCTGAAATTGGTTTGTGTTTTTTTTTTTTTGGCATCATGATGGATTTTATATGACAGCAGGGGAATTAAACCGGGTCTTCTTCCTCTTTTTAGGTAAAGTCACTATTTAAGCAACTTTCAGACTCTGAAGCCAAAGTTTAGATGCAGTCAGACTTCATGCAAGCAAAGCTGCTTTCCCACATATTTGTAGAATAAATATTGGCCTGTATTCAGCAGAGTGTATTGCCTTGTGACTCTGGATTTCTACTTATTCCTCCCCTGCTGGTGATCTCTGTCCAGAGGAATATGGGAACAGGAAGAAACTAGATGTGTTTAGTGATTCTTTGTGTAGTTTGAGTGAGGGTGGAGTCAAAGCAGGTGTCTTTCAGCACTTAGAGGTGGCATGTGCAATAAATCACACTTTCTGAAGTCTCTTGCTGTTTACAGTTGTGTGTATAGCCTTCTGCTCAGTGCTACAGACCTCACTGTCTGACTCCTGGTGGCCTGTAGAAAAGAGTAGCAGAGTAAAAAATTCTCTTAAGTTGAAAGAAAATTCTCTAAGTAGAGCTCAAGACCTGTAATAACTGCTTTCCATGTAGTGTCTGTGGACTGTGAAGATAGTTATTTGTTCAGTTTTGAGACAAGTGTAAGTATTCATTTCTTCTGCCACCCCCCTGCTTGTCACTAGAACAATAGCTGCTTAAGTTGTGGTGACACTTGGAATTAAATAATGCCTTTAAAACTGAAGTTAGCAATCTGGCTTTTAGACAGCTAGCTAACTTATGTGACTTATTTTGATATTTTTTCAGTCATCTTCATATCAATGCTGTGTGTTTATTGTGAAGCCTATTTTGGGTTTGCACGGTAACTAAACGTGGTACTACACTTGCTTTCTTAGACAGTAGTATATGTAGGCTAACTGTTCGAGTCAGCTCTACTTTGAGTTGTACTTGCCAGCAGGGCTACTGAAAAGCAAGGGCATGTTTCTGTAGTGATGACCTGACAGTATTGGAGCGTGCTGAAACAATATCATGCCTACAGAGCTTTTAGTGCCGTTTTCTAAACCGTTTTGTCTAATGTGTTTGTTACTGAAAAATGGCGAGTCGTCTCTTTACCTTTCTGTAGGGATTGCATGAATAGAGAACAAATGGAAAGGCCTTTTCTGTTTGCATGCTTCGGGAAAAGCCTCCAGGGTACAGGATTTGGAAGCAAAAATGCTATCACTTCTATTAAATGCGACCATGAGGCCTTGTTTTCAGGTTAAACTGAGCAGAAGCACTTGTGCTAATGCCTACTCTGTATTGAGACTGCCATGAGCGCTACTGTAGGAGGCCTTTCTAGTGGAAGTAGTACTTACTTTGGCAACATCAATTACATTAGTTTTTTTGTCTTTCGCTGCCTACCTATGGCGGAAGTCCTGCTGATACTGGGAAAATTTGGGTCAAGATATTGTAGGCTAGAAATTCTGAAAAACCCTTGCGTGGTTAAGAGTTGATCTTATTAAACTAGAGTAATAAGACTGTCATGCTTCATTGGATAACAGTTCAAGAAGAATGTTTGTCTTAACAATGGTCTATACAAAGACAACGACCAAAATGAAACACTTCAAGATGAGCTTGTTGCTAATAACAGCTGCTTAGGAAGTGCAGATAGCTCAGCTAAGCTGGGTTTGTCAGCCTGAACGACTTGCTCCCGAAATGAAACTTGTGCGTTAGGGTAGATACCGTTGCTTCTGCTGGCAAGCAGCGTTAATGAATATTGCACTTATCAGCCTGTCTTTTTATTAGGCTTTGGTGTAGGACACAACATGAATGATGTGCATTACTATAATGATGTAAGAATATATTTGAGATGTCTGTGCTAATTTAGATTTCCCCATGCGTAAAACACTTTTAAACCTCAGTGGCTGATTTGTCTAGCTGACAGCTTGTCTGCTTCTCTTTTATTTGGTTATGTATGAGGTCTTGAATTTAACTAGAAATAAACTCTTCTTCAGAAGAGCTTCAGTGTCTTATTATGGCAGACCCAAACCATTCTAGCCCACAGAAAACAAGTTCTGGTGGAACTTGACCTGCAGGGGAGTTTGTGGACTGGCTTGATATGCTCTGACTCTTTTAAACCTGTATGAAAATCTTTTTCTCCCCAAATAATATGATTTGAGAAAAGAGGGTTCAGAGATACTAAGATGTGATCAGTTCCTCCTGTTAAAAAGGAGGGGAAGAAGTCTTCCAAACACGCAGTGGTACCTTTAGCTGCTTCTGGTGGGAGCCCATCCTGCAAAGGAAGGAATCCTTGCACTAATGGGGATGAGGGGAAGTGATGAGGTCCTTGAGATGAAAACTGTCCTACTGGTAAGAGTTTCCCTAGTTACTGGGCACTGCAGTTTGAAGCTGCCATAAGTCTTCTGTAAACTGCCAAAGTTCAGATGGATTAATATGTCTGAATACTCCCAATCAGTTTCACTGTCTGTGTGGATAATTCAGGACAACCGATTTGTCCCTCTCTTATGGTATTGCAACAACTTCAGTAGAATCATCATAGAATCATAGAATACCAGGATGGAAGGGACCTCAAGGATCATCTGATCCAACCTTTCTTGGCAAAACATGGTCTAGACAAGACGGCCCAGCACCCTGTCCGGATGAATCTTAAGTGTCCAATGTTGGGGAATTCACCACTTCCCTAGGGAGATTATTCCAATGGCTCATTGTTCTCATTGTGAAAAATTTTCTTCTTGTATCCAGTGGGAATGTCTCCAGGGGTAACTTGTGCCCATTACCTCTCTTTTCTGTGTGACTCCTTGTAAAATGGGACTCTCCATCTTCTTTGTAGCCACCCTTTAAATACTGGAACATGGTGAGAAGGTCTCCCCTAAGCTGCCTTTTCTCAAGGCTGAAAAAACCCAGTTCTCTCAGCCTTTCCTCGTATGGCAGGCTTCCCAGTCCTTTGATCATCTATGGCTCTTCTCTGAATCCTCTCCAGCCTGTCCACATCTTTTTTGTGTAGCGGGGACCAAAACCGATCACTGTTCCAGGTGTGGCCTGACTAGAATGGGATAATAACTTCTTTATCTCTGCCGGTGATGCCCTTGTTGATGCAGCCCATCATCCTGTTGGCTTTTTGTGCTGCAGCAGCACGCTGTTGACTCAGATTGAGCTGCTTGTCCACCAAGACCCCCAGGTCCCTTCCCACAGAGCTGCAGCCAGGTGGATCACAGCCTGTGCTGCATTTTTGTTCGTAAAATCTTTTGGAGTTTGATGTTTCAGTGGCTAGGCAGAAGAATATCCTTTAAACAAAGCTGTGACCTGTTTTATTTTTTGACAATATATGAACTTGTATGTGTAAAATGTCTTTAACTATAGAGAAGCTGTAGGGGAGTACAGGAAAAGAGGGAAACAAATCAGGCACTTGGACTATGGGCAGTAGTTGCTCCAGAGATGGGTGACAGATTCTAATGTGATGGCTCTTGGTTCTTTGTCTTGCTCTGGTCAGGCATTTCAGCTTTAAGCAATAATATCTTGTAGGATTCAAGTCATGCACTTTTTACAGTGCAAGAACAAGTCTAACTCCTTTTGCACTCCTCTACTCTGACCTGAGCTCAGAGTCAGTCTCAAACTGTGGAGTATTTATTTAAGCATCACATGCCCTTTTCTTAGCTGATGGAAGCGTACAGGCCATATACAGAGTGGTGAAACCCTTACTGGCTAAAATGTTCCTCTGCAGAAGCTGTAGTCTCAAGGATTCATCTGACAGAGCAAAGCTCTTCATTTAGATTGGGGGCTGTGCTGGTTCAGACAAACTGCTGCCTGCTAGAATAAACCAACGCTAGTTGTTCAGGACCTAGTTTCCCATCAACCAGTAATCATTGCATAGGCATATAAGTAATTGCTCCTTATAAGCCTTCATGGTATGTTCTTTGGGGAATTTGTAAACGGTTGGTTTTTGAGTTTCTTCAGCAAGTTTCATGATCAAAATATACCATCTTCTATATGTTGCAAGGAGGTAGATGATCTTTCCCTGTCATAAGCATGCAGCTGCTAAAAAGCTTATTCATGACACCTGGATTTGTAATAACCTAGCCAGTATTCTGTGTGGCAGTGGTGTTTGTGGGCGAGATACTCCTATGAATGAGCTTTCTCTGTAGCCAGTGTAACAATTGCCTGTTGGTTTCTGTGTTAATGTAGTTAAATATCACTTGAAATATGTAAAGCTTGCTGCTGTGCTTCCCGCAGCAGCAGTGACTCTCTGGTGGTAGTTTGTGTTCATACTGTTTCTGTACTTGAGAGCTGCTGCAGAGCCTCTGAAGCTGATGTCAATCTTGTCATTAAAAGAAGTGTCATGCTCCTGCAGGACCTTAGCACGCACGTGCAGTTCCACTGAAGATAGTATTTGAGCCCTTAATTCAAGCAGATTGGTTTTTTATTATTTTTCCCTTTCTTCTCTGTTGCAGGGCATCTGACCTTTTGTACATGTCAATGGAAACAAAGCCTGCTTGATGAGAGAAGAGTTCAGGTCCTTAACACTCAATTTAATTACCCAGCCTCTCTGCTGTGGTTCAGATGTCTGTGCCTGGCTTTGTTAGCAATTGTTCCTGCAAATTGGTGTGTGTTTAAAAGCACTAACACTAAGCAACTCTCATTCTTCAGCTCTCAGATTTGAGAGTACTTAAAGTATGTGAACTGAGGAATGGATAGCTGTGGGATAGCTGCCTAGGAAAGGACAGTTTGTGGTGCTGTCACCCTGGAAATGACACCACGTGTCTCAAGAAGGTCCTGTTTTCTTCATCATGATTAGTCTGAAGGTGAAGTTCATCTGAGTTGTCAATCTAAATTGTCAGGGAAGGTGTGGAAGTGCTTAAATAGACTGGGAAAATGTAGAGCTGCATTCAGCTGAACATTGCCAGCACACATACGCTTTTTGAGAAGGTAACCTCACTGCCTCTATTCCTGGCAGCCTGTGCCTCTTCACAGGTGATTCAATAGAGTAAAACTTGACTTTATGAAAACTTTCGGGGAAACAGGGATAATGGCAACTATGGGAGTTGTCATGCAAAAATTCCACATTAACAAATGGGGGAGCTGTACTGGAAAACTACTATTGAGTTTTTCAGCTTACTGTTTGCTACTTTTCATGTGAGTATTATCAAAATAACTAGTCCTTGATTATCAAAGTAACTAATCTTTGGTACTCTTTAGTGGCATAGTAATGAGTTAAGGTATGTGAATGACACTAGCCTTTTTCAAATTATACAGTGGTTGCATTCAGAAAAATCCCTGCACTGCCCTAGAAACAGTGAGGCGAGACTCTTTCAGCTGTACTGATGTGTATCCAAACTCATTTATTTAACAGAGTTTGGTAGCATTCCTCCTGACTTGCACAGTGGTGTAACTTGAAACGAGACTTACATGAATTAAGTTGCAGATACAGAGGAGATGGATCTCTTCTAATGTTTGCACACCTGTTTAAACATCAAATTTGTGTAGTTAAGGGTTGCATAGTTAACAGCTGTTGTGTTAGGAAAAGCCAGTTTTTCATTTGGTTTCCTGCATGTGCTCCCCTCCTCCCCCTGCCCCAACCTGTTCCGTGAGCTGCAGGCCTGGTGCTCTTGGAGTTGGGTACCAGGCACTTCTTTGAAGATAAGATGGTTCTGATTTGGGCTGTTCAGAGGGCTAACCTTTGCAGATATTTGTTTGGTGACCAAAATTGTGCTCTGAATGAGCTGCCTGAATTTTCTACCTGTTCACCTGCAGATTTTAACTTCTTTCTGAGCTTTGATTATCCTGAAGTCATTTACAATGCATCTATCTGTTGGGAGGGAGCACAAAGCTTTTTTAATTTGTGAGTACTGTATTTGTCCTTTAGAGAGCTGTTCTTCAGAGCCAAATTCATCAAATACTCCTGCCCAGCTTAGAGTATTACTTAGCTTTTGATAAGAAGCTTTCTTTTTGGATCATAACATGCACCTTCTTTTTATACATACACATGGTTACTGTTCTGGCTCTGCATGGTAACAGCTGAATGTGCTCCTTTCTAATTAGAACTGTACCTATTTTCTGTAGGCATCCGTCTTGTTACTTAAGCAATGGATGGAGTGATTTAATATTTATAAGGCTCATTCAGAAGAGCCTTATTGTGTTGGCATTAACACTATCATTAGAGTAAGAATATTATTCGCACTAGTTAGCTGTGAAGTTGGTAAATGGTGGAATGTTGTTTAATAGATGTTTCTGCTTGATTGCCATCAGACAAATTCTCGCTCTAATATAATCTTAGCAATGTGATATCCAGGGGAATACTATTTTGATATAAAAATCTGCCAAGTTTTGCTTTCTGATTAGTATTGCTTGGGGAATTCGCTTGTAGGGTAGCTCTAAACTAGTAACTTGGTTAACCCATATTTTTAAAGTCACAAGGTACTTCTGAGACATATATGTTTAATTATGTTCTGGATTATAGGAAGGCTATTACATGTGGGACCAAGCCAGCGTGGCTTAAAACAAAAAAAATACTTACAGTTAGAAGAAACAAAGAGCATTTCAAAGAAATAATTTTTCTTCTTTTGTATAATAAGTGTACTACATTACATGCTGTTAACCCAGATGCATGTTTTCACTCAGTTGGCTTAGTTGGTGTAATTTATGTTGAAGTGTTACCACCTGCAATGGCTGTAAAATATCATGTTGAGTACTGTAATACATGATTCTGCTGAGCAGTAGTAGCAATAGGAAGTCTATAGGCTGTAATGCTAGAAATGCTGTCAAGCTGCCTTTTTTAGAGATCCAGTTAAAGTAATAACTGATTTGCATCAAACCTGGTAGGGGTTTGTAATTGCTTGAATAGGAAACTAGGCGAAATTGAAATATAACTACCACAGTCTAATAAGATGGGATCTTAAACAAAATGATCCATTAAAAAACAATTAACTTGCCCCACTGATTGTACTCTAGTGTCCAAAATAGAGCTTCGTATAACAAGTTGTGCCATGTTGTCCCTTGTCACTGTTTGATTCTGGAAGATGCAGTATATTATTAAATGGGGATGGGGAAGAAAAGAAGGAGAAGAAAATGGTTAAAGCAAATAAATGGTCTTGCAGAATTCTGTCCTCTAACCTTGTACATACAAAGATAAGTATAAGAGAACTCTACTGAACTTAATTGCCTGTGGGTCAAGCTTGTAGTAAGAGTTTTATCCGTAGCAGTCAATTGTGAAAGGCAGATCATGTAGATAAAGCATGTGATTATACTAGCCCTTCATGATTTGAGAATAGTAATGCCATGGATTTTGATGGATCTGGAAGGCTTATTGGTGGGAGAGAACAAGAAAAGCATTTCTCATAGAGGATCAGCCTGAATGGGAAGGTGCTCTTGACACTTAGAGGAAATGTCAATAAAACAGCATCTTGCATGTGTGTGAGGAGTGGTGGTGTTAGTGCTTCAGTGACCAATTTTCTTTCTTGCAAGGAGTATCTTAGGGTTCTCAGTTCCTTGGAAATGTAAGCTGTCTTAAAAAACCAAACAAACTGAAACAACAACAACAACAACAAAACCCCAAACAAAACGGTACCCCAAAACACAAGCAAAAACTCCTGTCAGAGGTTGTCTGGCTCTTGCAGGGCTTACATTGGGTGTCTGGGGGGAGACACCTGAACTACAGCTGCAAGCACTTGGCTCTTAAAGCTCCAACTCATGCCCAGTAGTTAACAGTGTGGGAAGGCGCTGTGCTAATTTGATGGGGGAAGGTAAAGCAGAGCTGCTCTTCATACTCTAAAAATATTTTTTTTCCTTGTGTAATGGAACACTACATGCTGCTAGATAGACTCAGTCTCATACAGCTCAGACAGTGCAAGGAGACTCATCATGCTGCGGAACCTATCTCAAGAAGGCATATGGATGGCTGGGTTATAACTAATGTGTTCAGAGAGTAAGGACTTGCATGTAAGAGTCTTAATCTGTCTTTTAAGTTGTTTTTGGTAACTTGACAACATGGGAGTGGCTTATAGAACTAACTTAAAAATTGAATGGTTAAATCTTCTTGTCATATTGGATGCTTTTTTCCTGAAGTTGTACGCATCATGGGTTCGATGTGAGGAAGACAAGAAATTACACACATTGTTGAGACTAGTTAGTGCAGTATACTTTTGTTTTAAAGTAGAAGAAATAGTGAGATAACTACTCAGGGAAAATAGCTAGGAAAGATTAATCCGAAAAAGTGTGCATTGTTGTGCTGGAGGATTATTCATAACTGAGCATAGAGTGGTTTTGAACTTGGAAATGAGGCATTTTAAAAGTAGCACTGTAGAATTTTGAACTTCTATGTTTAACACTGCTTCCCCCCAGCACTTAAATCCATGGTTTAATAAGGGGTTAGCACTTGATCAGGTGCTTGGAACTGAGGTAAAAGGTAAAAAAACCCCAACCAACCAAACCCCTGAAACCCTGTTTATGGTGCTGAAGTTTGGACAGCTAGTAAATTATCTGGTGGTTTATCCAGTAATAAAGGTACCAGTGATTAAAGTGGGACTGTCAGCCATCTGGGCCTGTGTGATACCTCTTCTGTTCTGCACAGCTCTTCCTCAAACACAGGCAACTTCCTCCATGCTCTTTATTTGTCTTTACTCTGTGATCTTTCTAACACTGGCTTTTAGAAGCCTAGTAGAAACATTTTGGTCATAATTCCTATATGATTTTTTCCAATGAAGTACTAAACCAAAAATCTTCTAACCTGCAGCACAGCCAAGTACAGCGTGGTGACGTTTCTACCTCGATTCCTGTATGAGCAGATCAGAAAAGCTGCAAATGCTTTCTTCCTCTTCATTGCCTTACTGCAGGTATTGTTTTATTGGTCTGCCTTGATGATAAAATTAAATTGTAATGGAGTAAAAGTTGTTTCAGTTGTTATGGTTAACTGCAAAGAAATTCTTAGCCATATTTTAGTATAATATTAATGAGGTGTGTAGTTTATAATTGAAATTAGAAGCCAACTTAGACTTTTTCCAATGTAGTTTGTAAAATCAAGCTACTTCTATTCTTAATAAGTAAAAGCAAGTAGTATTGTAAAACATGGAGCTATTGACCATACTGAGAAGAGTATTTGTGAATTCTTGTGAAACTGCTGACTGTGTAGATAGTCTGGATTATCACTGCTTCCAGTTGAATTACATCAGTTGAATGCTTTTCTTGTGAAGAGGAGAAATAGAATAAAAGACATGTACAACAGCTTTATCTTTTTACTTTATGGTAGTAGTTTCTTCAAATCTGCTGAGAGCTTAGGCTACTTTGCCCACTGAAATTGGATGTCAGTCAGGCACAAATCAGAAAGCTCTGTGCTCTCTCTTCTGAGAGCTTTGCATAAAGTTCTAAATTCGCTAGAAACTAATTTTAAATACAAATGTAAAATGGCTATCTCTCTTCTTCCTCTGTTAACAGCAAATTCCAGATGTGTCTCCAACAGGAAGATATACCACCTTGGTGCCATTGCTATTTATTTTAACAATTGCTGGCATCAAAGAAATCATAGAAGACTATGTGAGTATAATTATGGGGAAGGGTGTGCTAAAGATACTGTTTCAAAAAAGCCACAAAATGCCATAAAGCTATGCATCTCTGAAGTCTATTGAGTCACTGCTTAAAGGCAGCAAAATACCCTCTTGACTTTCAAAGTTCTGAACTTGACTAGAATTTCTGTAGCACACCAAGATAAACTAAGCATTTTCATTATAGATGGTGAATAAGGAAACGGTAGAGGTCAGGACACTTGTTTCTACCTCTTCAAACTTGTTTATTCATGCTTTTATTAGAATGGCCTGGCTAGAAAGACACTGTAGAGTCCTGACAGATGTGGCTTTTTTAGTTGGTATTGAAAATGGGTGGGGGGGGTTGGGGAGGCAGGGAAGCAACTTTAGCATAGAGCAGACTGTTTTGGGGAAAATCTGCACTAACTTACTTAGATACAGTTTATAATAGAGGTCTTTCTGCTTTGCAAAGTTCTGATGAACAATTTAGAAATCAGTCTAAACAAACAGCACATAGAATGTATAGTGCAGCTGCCATCTAAATACTCTATTCCTTATTGTTCCTCTTGTTTTTCTTCCAAAAACCAGTTTTGGAGACTTAAGTTTTTTTGCTGTTGATCCAGGCTTGAGCCTGACTTCCAACATGGGGACTCTCGCTTTAAGGTTAAATTATATTCTTTTACAAACCATTTGGATTTAGATGATCTGTGTGGCTTTTTAAAAAATATAACATAAAGGCAAAAATGACCTAATGTATTGTCTTGCTGTTTGTTATGTTTCTAGCTCTAATGGTTTTGGAATCTGTAATGAGGTGTAATGAAATGTCTTGTTTCTTTGCAGAAAAGGCATAAGGCAGACAGTGCAGTGAATAAAAAGAAAACAATAGGTAAGACTAACCAGTCTTTAAGTTAAATATTTAAAGTTCAAATAGTGAATACCAGAACACTTACTTTTGAACAATTCTATTGCTTAAACAGTCATGATGGTGGGGAATGCATGTCTTTTTGGACTAGGTAGTTATTGGTATGTTAGGATTTTACTTTTAAATGTTTCAGACTGATGCTGATAGTGTGACGTGTAGGAGTGAGGCATGGGGGGGACTATTAGAATTTAAAGTTTGTGTAATTTCAAGGTTGTCCGAAGTTATACAGTTCTCAGCTCCTCCAAGAAAACCAAGCAATTTTCTCCCCTGCCAAACTCTATCCTGATTCTTTTTAGGGAGAAAAAAAAAACACAACAAACAAACAAAAAACCAAAAAACAAATGCAAAACACCCACAACAAAAACCCAAAACAACACTCTTCCCCCTCCCCCCCCCCCCCCCCCAAAAAAAACAAACCAACCAAACAAAAAAAACCCCAACAAACCCTTGAAACAGTAAAAGTTGGTGTCAAAGGAATTTTAAGTCATTTCTGTAAATGCTGCTGCCCTTAACATACAGGAAGAGCTCTGGGGATTTTGTGGATTTGCTTTCCTGAAGTGTCACTGAAAGTGAATTTAACACTGGTAACCTCTGAACGTCTACATGTTTTGACACTACTTGGCACTGAATACCTGAAGACGACATTTTTGTTTTCTTCATCTCCCTTAACTGAAAACCTGTGCAGAAAATACAAAGAGTTTGTTGATGGCTGCCCTCTGGTCGGTCAGTCTGTGCTGCAGTCACGGGATCTCCGCGTTCCTGTGTCGGATAGCTCCCTCGCTGCTGCTCCTGCAGGTCTGCAGATGAAATGGAGAACACAGGGACTTGACCTTTGAGTAGAGCCCCTTCCTCCCAAACACATTTAGCTTAAGTGTCAAGAAGCTAGAGAGATGCTTAAAGGAACCTGGGCAACTGAACAACTTGCTAACTCCATGCTTCAGTTAACAGGTAAAATGCTTGCAGGACTATTTTCAGCAAGTCGTTTTTCCTTTGTGCTTGAAGTTAAGGTGATCATTGAGATTGTATAGTAATGAACATCAAAAAGCATTGCTTTACCAGTTCTTCAAGGTAATTTCTTGATAGGAGTCTGGGAAGATGTTATAAGTGCAAGAACACTGTATTTATTAGTCATGAGAAATCGGCAATTAACTGGCTGTAGCACAACAGGCCTTGTTATAGGTAATGTGAAGGACTGCTCTTTCAAAGGTCACATAGGCAGTTCTAATTCATTTGTAGTTAGAGAACATGTGCCAACAAACACTTCAAGGGAATTTTATCACAGTAATTGTGGAGAGACAACCTTAAAGAACACAAGGTATTCTTATGGAGCTAAGTGGAACTTAGCACTTGAAAAATTATTTTAGTTCAAGTTTTATTTTTTACATTTGAATACTCTGAATACAATTTTCAAAATTATACTTAAAACCATATATCCTCATTTCTTGAGAGGGAGGCTAGAGGCTTATTCTTGATTTGTATTATGAGAATGAAAAGCTCATTTGTGTTTGAAGTGGGGCTAAATTTAGGTTCTGTATGTGCCTTTAGGTTCCTCTTATAGCTGAGTGAGGTCTAGTCAATGCAATCAGTACAGAGAGCAGTTCAACTCACTCAAAAGTAGACATCTACCGGCTGCTTAGCTATGTTCTGAAGTACACTGACTGCAATGAGCAGATGCTTGCTTCAGTAACATTTGTGTAGGCTTTGCATTTATCTTCATGTTTAGTTTTTTGAGCAGTAGTTATCTTCAAAGCATGTTTCCTGTGTTAAATTTCCCATTGAAAAAATGGGTTTGTTTAGCGGAGTGGCTTTGGTATGTAGAAATTAAATTCACTTTGGAGGAAACTAAACTCAAAGTTCTGCTCCAGGTGAGCACTGTACATCTCCATTAGGAGCTGGAGTGTGTTAGGCTCTGAGCCCGTGTTTCATGTCTTGGATGGCTTCACATGGTTGTATATGGAGATGACATCGAATCTAGACACCAGAACAAATGCTATCCCAAGTGAAGCTCCTGAGTAGCGTATTGCATAGATGTAGAGCACTCAGTAATAACTCTTCTTATGTATTGATCCTCTCATTGTCAAATTATAGAATAAGCCCTGGGCATTTAATACTGTATGGGATGCCCTCACATAATAGACAAGCACAGGGCTAGCAAACTATTGCACAAGACTGATGGGAAATGCATGTGTAGAAGCATCTAGAGGAACTACTGAAAATCATGTTCCAGAGTAGATGACCAATAAGTGTGTTAAGACAGCAGTATAGGACTTGGGCACTACAGAAGCCAAAGCCTATTTCAGTACCTTGTTTCCTTTTTTGTTTCAGTGTGAACTTCAGCATTTAGGATTCTCCTTCTGCCAAAGCTGATCTTTGCTTTTCAGTATGACTTTGAGCCTGCTTGACAATTAAGCCTCAACCCTATAAGGGCAATTTATATGGTAGTGAGGTTGGATGTGTCAGAGTCAAAACATAATGAATAAAACGCAAGGACAAGAGTGAGAAGTTAAAATTCTGTGGTTAAGTCATACATAGGACAAAGATGCTTCCTTGTATTGATTGACAGTGGGCAATAATGCCCTTTGTTTTAAGGAAGGTCACTTGCCAAACAAGTAACAACACTGCCCATCTGTGTGTTAGTATGAAATGATGCCAAGAAGAAATCAGGCCACCAACTGTTGTATAGCAGGTGGTAAAAATGATTTAAATACTAAGGGCAGATTCTTCCTCTTTCTTGGATGCACATGCCTGCAGCTGTGGACAAAAGTGTGGTCCCAGCTTCTGAAAAGTATTTTTCTGATGTGTGTGTTTAGTTCCCATTCTGGTCAGTGTTCACTACTGCTGATACAGTTGCTTTGAAATTTGTCCAAATCTTGGGTATTTATTCTAACCTAACTTTAAACTTTCCTTCCAGTTCTGAGAAATGGGATGTGGCAGAACATTATATGGAAAGAGGTAAATAAAACTGAGGATGGGAGGGAATGGAAGAGAGTGTTTAAGAATTACTTTTGCTGGAATAAATTTGGAGGCTTAGAGTTAATGCATGCTATGTGAGAATTCCCTGTGACTTGGGGTGGGAGGGAACCTTTCTGTTGCAATAGTGAAAATTACCCTGAGCAAGGCACCCGAGTACCCATCTTTAAGTCTTGGTACCATGTTTTTGTCAAATGCTAATGAACTGGTGTAAATGTTTTTGCTTGGTCAATTAATATGCTGCAGGATGTAAATGGTATTTTGTTTTCAGTCCACATCTAGAAAAGTAACTTTCACTGCAATGCTGTACCTCCAATGAAAGTCAGAGACTTGTTTTGCTACCTGTGCTAAAAAGTTCTTAGGTTTTGAGGCTAATTAGTAAGCTGTTTGCCCAAGTAAGGAACACAAGCCCTGCTGCTACCTCAGGCACTTGGGACACATGTTCTGTGAAGCCCTGTGCCAGGACCTGGTTAGCTTTATTTCTAGACCTTGCTGAAATCCCTCAGGATGTATTGATCTAATCGTGGCTCTTAATGCCTTTTTAAGGACAAAATTAGCCCTGTTAACTAATAAATGAGGAAAAAGTACACCCTTTTAAAACCTCTGGGAAATGAGACCCACCTCAAGATACCTAAAAGCAATCCTGCTGAAGTGTTAGGCTATAGTAGAAACTAAAGATTGCCAGGGATTCTGATGGCTAATGCTGATGCCTGTTTATGTTGTTCCATGTCCTATTTGTAGTGAGGACACTGAATTGAAGGGTATTTAAAGCTGAGCCTGGAATCTGCTTTTCTTATACCCTTAAGCACTTCTTGAATTGGCCTGTGTCTGCATCTGCATATTGTCCAGGCTTGCATTTATTGTTGGAGAGTAACAGTTCTGTACTATCCACCTTGTTTACTTTAAGGCAGACTTCTGATCTTTTTTGTGCTGACATTGGTAGGGAATTTGTGTTCAGTGGGATCAGAGTAAGTCTAATGAATCTGAATTCAAACATGCCATCTGTTTCAATTTTTATAAATTAATGTTAAAAATATTTTAAGCCCACTTCAGGCTCTCAAGAGTGCATTGGTGCTAAGCAGTCTGATACTCATCAGGCAAGCCTGGCTTACTGTTTTGAGAGTGCTACTTGGTCCTTCTTAGAATGGAAGTCCCATGCATGTGTGGCTCCCATTAAAGGTGCCAGAAATTCTTAGGTCTTCAGTATTCTGGAAGTTAGGACTTTGCACATCTCGAGTGACTATAGGTCAGGGAAGAACTGGTTGACGCTATCTGTCCACACAATACTCCTTGCTAGTGACTAGTACAAGTAGTGCATCTAAACAGGGCTAAGGGAAAATTACAGTAGTGACTGGGTAGTTTAGTAATATGGAGAAGGAATAGGAGAAACTCGTGATACTTGATGAAGGTAAAGTTTAAAGATAACTTTTTAATAGGAAAAAATCTTTCTGTAGGTTAAATAAAAGAAAAAAGTCAAATTTGGATAATGGCAGGATTATAGAAAAAAGCAATTTTTACTAAATATATGCCATGGAAGTTCATACTTTCCAGTTGAATATATTTGCTTTTTCTATAGAGAATTGTTTACTTTGCATTCAGAAAAGGGAAGGCTTTGATACTTCTAAACTTGCAGTGAAAGGTACTCTGACTTCCAGAAGCACTGTCTCTAGCTGTTCTGTGCATGATGCTGTTCTTTTGACTGGGTGAAAGAAAATAACAAACTAACATTCCAGACAAGCGAACTGTTTGTTTTTCTCTTCCATGCTACTGTACTCCTGCCCCTGACTCAACAGGTAGCAGTAGGAGATATTGTGAAGGTCACCAATGGGCAACATCTTCCAGCAGACATGATCATTATATCTTCCAGGTATCCTGAATGGGTGTGGAAATGATGTGTCTGATGAACTGAGGTGCAGAGGACTCTGAACTCTGTATTTGCTATTAAAAACAGACATCAGATGGCACTAATTCTTCTCCACATCTAAAGTTCGGTGTCAGAACAGTGCTTTATTAGGCAATAAAACATGTATCTTTGTAGATTAAGTTCTTAAGAAAGAAGGCTTCTTTAAGACTTCATAGTATTATGTACTTGTAATTCACGAAGTGTAGCATTGAGTTTGTTGGAAGACTGAAGGTCTGTTACACAAACCTCATGCAGTCAGTTGCTCTACAGCTTTCTGAGGATCCCTCCATTTAATTAAGGAAGCTTAAGTTTTCTTCCAATTCCACTGAGTTTCCAGCATATTTTCCTGCCCCTCAGGAAAGATTTCTCTTTCAAACAGTAATTCTAAAAGGCTAGCGCAGCTGATATCTAATAACTAGCCTGCAAAATAGCTTTTGGGCTTCATTTGTTTACTCCTTGTCTTTGATACAGTGCGCATATAGCCCAGCCCTAGCATGGTAGGAACAGTTAATGCTGAATACTGCTCATTTTTCTTTAAAGTGTGGGACAGCTTGTTTATAACCGATGTACTGGCAAACAAAGCTTGGTTGCTAGTTCCTAAAAGCATTTGAGTGGTACTTGGCCGCTCATCTAGGTCCTATATTGTGTTGAACAACCTGAGGCCAAATCAAGACCACTGTCCACTTAGACAGATGAGATTTAAACAAGAGACAACGGTGCAGTTCCTGTTCTTGAGCATGCCTTTTTTCTAATAGTCAAACCTTATGCCACCTTACTTTCCTCCATAATTTCCTTCTGTCTGCATGCTTTTCAGCAGTGACTGCAGGTTGCTCTGGTCTCCAGGTTACAGTTCTCCTAGATGACCCAGCTTCTAAGGGAACTTGTTTTCTAAGCTACTACACTTTCTGCTCCATCCTTCTTGTCTGTGCTATTCCTAGGAGGTTTGGGTTTTTTTGGAAGCTGTATGGGGAAGCTCAGTCTCTTTGAACTGTCAAATGATCAAGGATAGAGGTATTTTCATTCCATGGTATACAATATTGTATGTTTTTTAAAAACAAACTCCAA
Source organism: Nipponia nippon (assembly GCF_047370975.1). NCBI lineage: Eukaryota > Metazoa > Chordata > Aves > Pelecaniformes > Threskiornithidae > Nipponia > Nipponia nippon. The sequence continues at coordinate 109,564,230 of NW_028262336.1, forward strand.
ATTTTAAGTAAGCAGTTGTCAACCTTAATATGCAGTTAGGCTATACTTTGACATCAGTAACTTGCTGTTTCAGCATTGAGGAATATTTGTTCTACTTGAGAACTTCTCTATATTGTATTATAGGGAAGTATTATACTGCAAAACCTTATGATTTATTTCTTAACTTGCATGGGTCAGCTTTTTGTTCTTATTCTACTAACCTGCTGTCATTGATAATCACATAATAACTGGAGAATTTAACCCAAAGTAGGTTGATTTGGGAGAGCTTTGCTTGAAGTAAATAGCAATTTCTATGGCACTTCTGCCTTACCATTGGTATTATACCCATGATTCTCTTAAATGATAATACTAAGTGTCCTCAGTTCACCAGAAGGCTTTGCATGCTCTGAAGGGTGGGATCTCTTGCTTGTATGTGCTAATTCTCTGTGTCTGAGCTGACTGTCAGAGGTGAAATAAACAGTTGTTTTTATCTTGACTCTCTTTCCCCCACATAGGATAAAGGTGACATCAAATGAATTTTACATAGAGAATAAACTTACGTGAAGGAAAGATTTGAATCCAAACACAACTTTGTACGGAAACACTTCCACATTTCTGTGGAAATGAGAGGCATTGTCTTGCAAGAGGCCTCCCTCCTGAGTTAACCACTTCAGTTGTGGTAGATAAGGTGTTTGTGACAGAAGTAAAATTGAATCGAGCTGGACTTGATCTGTGGCTTTCTTGGGTTCGGATTCAGGTTGCCTGTATAGGAGGAGACAAAGAACAGACTCTGAACCCTTTTTTTAAGAAAAATTCTCTGGAGAGAAAAAATCTAGCTTCTTACTATGTTATAAATGTACCTGTCTGGTTAACAACTTTTGTCCTAAGGAGCCTTTATTACTGACTTTTCTGCTGATTAAGTACACTTGCTGTTAAAGCAATTGGTTACTTTGGAAAAGAAATAGCAACATCTCAAGAGTATGAAAAATGTCATGCTGAAGAAGCACATGTTTGGGTCCAGATGGGAGACTGATATTCCTTAGCAGCCTGAGAAGACAGTTGGGAAAAACAGTTTTGGTGGTGCCATCCAGAGGTTTGCAATCTTAAGGGGCATGTTAGGAAAAGATCAATGATAGAAGTACCCTTCCTTATCACAGGTGCTACCTATGCAGAGCTCCTCCATGTTAGGTGTAGATAAGACCTTGACTAATAGAAAATTCACAGTTCTGTGAGGAAGATTAATTTTTTTGTCTCTAGTGGCAGAAGTGAGGAAGACTTATTTTTTGTCCCCAGTAGCAGAAGTATCTCTGGAAGATGCAGATCACAGTCCTCCATTTCAATCTTATTGTACTTTTTTCTGATTCTCAAAAAAAAAGAAAATGCTGACTAGCAGTAACTTCAGATGTCCATCAACTTTAAGGTAATCTTGTGGCCATGACCTTTTGTGTGTGCAGTTCACAGATGGAACTCAAGAGCAGAGAGCACTACCCTCTTCATCCAAGCACATCCTCTTTCTTATACTGCTCAATACCTAGTATTTTATCTATAGCTCTTGCAATCTGAAGCAATTTTATGCATTGCAATGTAAAATGGTCCACTTCAGGCATCTGAGTTTATCATAACTTATTTAATTCTTATTAAACTTCTGATTTAGATTTGTCTTTCTCTGTATTTTGTTGTATGTTCATATCCAAAGACATCTCTAAAATGTGTACTTCCAGCTGGCTCTTTCATGGTCATATACCATGAATATGGATTTTGGTCTTCTGCAATGCATTGAAGAATTGTATTGTGGACCATTTTAGTGCAAAAGTAGTATACAAAAAGAACGGAGTTTTAATATTGAAAATCTTATGCTCCTTACAGTGAACCACAAGCCATGTGCTATATCGAGACAGCTAATCTTGATGGGGAGACAAATCTTAAAATACGACAGGTAAAACAAACTAAATTTCACCTTTTTTTTTTCATTTAGGTATCTAATACTAGCGACAAAGTGGAGTCTAGCTTACATGACAACAATACAAGTACTCTTTTTTTTAAAAAAAAAAAAAAAAAAGCATATCTAGGCATATCTCCTTCCAGGTGGCTGTAGCCTTCTTTTCAACAGATACAAACCCAAGCAATAATGCTTCATGTGCAAGTGCAAAGAACTAATCTGGAGGAAGTATTATTAGCCCACAAAGGCGAATCAAGCAGACCATGGCTGTGTTTTGCTGAAGGTCCAGTAAGTGGAATTGAAGTGCTGTATTAAAAAAAAAAAAAAGGAAAGAAAAAAGCAACTCTGCTTATGATAAGAGCTGCAGTTTCTGCAGTCACAAGTGCCAATCTCTGTTGCTTCTGCCTTTGCAGAGTGCTCAAAAGGACCTTTTATATGTTTAAGTTAATTTGTTCTCTCTTTGTGGTAAGTAGTAGAACTTACTTGGATATTTCTAGTTTTGTTGGAGAAATACTGTTGATTATGGTATTTAGAAATAGTTCAGAATCTTTGCCCTCTTTCATTATAAAAAAATGCATTTAGATTAGGATTTTGAAATATAGCTTATTTGTTTTTAAAAAGCTGTAGACTTGCTGCTTGTTTACTACCTTTGTAGAGATGTGATTTACTCTTCTGGGTCAGCCCAATAGATCAGATCTTGAGTTCCTGTTTATTTGCTTCAGGACACGTGCTTAAAATACAAAAATAAGCTGGGGGGGCCTTTTAAGGCCTTGTTCTGGCTTGCAGTGCTGCAGTCAAAATCTGGCAAAAGAGACACTAAGTAGATCACTCTTAACCAAGTGGTTGGATGAAAAGCAGTGGAGTGTTGTACGTGCACTCTGAGATGGAGTAGGAATACATTAGGTTACAGTTGCATGGTGGGTTGTTAATTAACCTTGAGTAGGACCAGAGCAAAATGGCTGAAGTGACCCAAGGGAGACTACACTTAAGAGTGATTATATTTAGTAGCAGTAACACATCAGCAGAGCTATACTGGCAGAGTGAAGTCAGTCCTGTTTATTATACTTCTTGTCTCCTACTTCCTCCTGCATGTGTGCAACTTTGTGCTTTGTGGATGGGACTTTCCTCTTGGTTACACAGAGAACATGTAGGTGTTATAACCCTCTTGTGTAGAGGGATTTAAATCAGTCCTATGTAAGCAGGATCATATGTGTACATAACGAATCTTCCTTGCAGGAAAGAGTTATTGAATATCCATTTAAAAAAAAAACAAAACAACCCACAACAACAACAAAGGAAACCCAAAAGAAAAAACCAACCAACAAACTTGACAGAAAACCTCCACACATTTGATTACATTTGATATCTTAGTTGTTGGAAGAAAGCACAATTTTCCTAGGTTGCCTTCTAATAACAGTTTTTTGACAAGAATCTCCTTTGGATTGGTCTCTGCAGGGATTGTCTCAAACTGCTAGTCTCCAATCAAGAGAAGAATTGATGAAGGTATCTGGAAGGATAGAGTGTGAAGGACCCAACCGTCATCTTTATGACTTCGCTGGAAACTTGCGCTTAGATGGTCAAAGGTATTGACTGGACAATAAAGCCATAAATTCAGTTACAAAAATGCTTCCTGTGTGCTTTTAGTCTGCAACAGTGAGCATATGCATCTTTTTGCTGGGGAAGAGGAGGGTAATAATTAACAGTTGTCAATCAGAGCATCTGCCAGTATAAGGTAACATAGTTCTGTCTTCCTGTGGAGTCTACTGCTTGTTATGGGAGAGTTGGTTTCTTTGGAATAGTAGTGGTTTTTTTATGAAAAGTAACATCTAAAGAGAAGGAAGAGTGGGGGAAATGGTTGGGGTTTTTAGGGCCTTCTTGTTACAGGAGATATGAAGAGGAAATGGGAAACCTCTGCCTTCCAGCTAGAGCCAAAGGCTGCACCAAGTTCAGATCTATGGAGAAAAATGGTATTGGAATCTGGAGTCTCTATCAGTGTGACTTTGATCTGTTGCAATTCTTGGAAGAAAAGAACTTAGCTTTATACTTGAATTCATAGAATTTGAAAGGTCAGTAGGCACATACAGGTTTCTTCTTGCTGTACCTGTTTTCCTGCACAAAAGCTGTATTCCTTGGGCAACTCAGCTGAATAGTGACAGATGCAAGAATAGAAGAACATCACTTCCATCCCGCTTGAAAATCACATGGGTAATACAGTTTTCCCAAAATGTTTAATGCATATGTGAGGTTATAGTGTGCTTGGAATGGATGGTCTGTTTGCAAGTGTGATGCTTCTCTGTCCTTGATGTGAGAGAACATATTAGCCAAGGTAAAGTGCAGAGTAAGCTTATGGCTATCACAAGTTCTCAAGTGTTGAGTAACTAGAACAGCTCCTTTGTATCACCTTTGCCCTACTGTGCTTTAGCAGGGATTAGACTTACACAGGTTTCGGTGCTCTCTTGAGCTATGTGGACAATTAAGTTCATCATATTACTTTCCTCCTTTTGTGGTTGGTTTGTTGTTGGTGGGTTTTTTTTGAGGAGAGGGGAGTAAGGCTGAAAGGAGAATTAATTTCCTAAAGTGTTACCAAGAATTGAAAGATATGCATACTTTTTGTTTTGCAGTCCTGTGTCTGTTGGTCCAGACCAGATCTTGCTCAGAGGTGCACAACTGAGAAACACCCAATGGGTCTTGGGTATTGTTGTGTATACAGGCCATGATACAAAACTCATGCAGGTAAAGATTTTAAGGAAATCTAGAGCATGTCCTGATAGAAGCTGTATCTTCTTTCCTGTATTTTATTTGTCTTTTGGACTTGAGTTTATGAAATGATTTGACTTATTGTAGCTGTTTAAGACCTGGAGTCTTTGAGGAATACAAGGATACTGTTGTCCTTGAGGTTGTGTGTGCACATGTGTAAACACTTATTGAGGTATTTGCCTCAAAACACTTCAATAAGTAAGCAAAACTAACTATTTCATCTTAATTTATCTGCTACCTGGACAACATTTAAAACTGAGGTTTAACAGCTGAGGAGATGGTAGTGACCACCTACAATTTTAGCACTTGGAGATAATTAAGACTACAGTTTCTATATTGCCTTAATGGCAGGGAGTGCCTGGAGAGACCAGCAACATGTATGGGTTGCACGTGTCTGTTGACTGTCAGTGGGGCGGACAGACAGGAGATGAGCATACTAGGTCTTTTAGAACTGAATGGTTCTCTTACTCAAATCTCTTGTCAGTTTTGGAGTCATTAGGAGTATTGGCTTCTATTACTACCTTCTTCAGTTTTGCATACAGTATTGAGCTAAACAGAGTTGAAGTAGGGAGTTTTATAATGGGCTCTAAAAATAAAGACTGAGTTTTCCTCTGCAGTTCCTTCTTGTATAAGCCATTGCCAGACTTTTGTTTTTCCTTTTCTGCTGCTGTTCAGAATTCAACCAAAGCACCTCTGAAGAGATCAAATGTGGAGAAAGTGACCAACATGCAGATCCTGGTTTTGTTCTGTATTCTCCTGGTGATGGCCCTTGTGAGTTCTGTAGGTGCCTTATTATGGAACAGAACACATGGTGAAGTCGTCTGGTACCTTGGCTCCAACAGTGAGTATGCAGCCAGTATGCTAGGGATGTATCAGGCTGTAGGGCCGGCCAGGCTTTTAGCTTCGTTAAATGAATGCATAAAATAAGAAACAAAGAAATATAAGAAACAGTCTGTTGCTAACTTTTGATGGCCCGAGTTTTTTTTTTTTTTTTTGAGAATGGGCTGGCAGAAGTGAACTTGCTGGTGAAGCTTCTGTTAATAAAACCTTCTGAAGGTTAGGTAAATATCACTGGGCTACCACCCAGGGAGCAGGGAGGAAACGGAAGAGGGGCAAGAGTTATTACTGGATGTTTGGTGTTCAAGTTCTTCCAGCTCTGGAGATGCCATGCACAAATTTGTTTTTAGAGCAGGTCATCTACTGCTGCCTTATGTATCGTGTCTGTACCTGACTGCAGGATAGCAGATATCAGTCTCATGATCCTGACTTCAACTTTATGCTTATGTACAGAAGCAAAGGATTTCTCTAGCTGTTTTTTGAGTCAGAAGTGCTGATTTGCTCTCGTTGTAGAGAACTGTTAAATGCTAAATGTTATGATTTTGTATTTATTGGATAACGTTTCAGAGTTGTTTTGGCTTCTGACTATTATTTTGTAATGAGAACTGATCTCTTAGCATGCTTATTAAGGGGTTTGATTTGATTTCATTCATACTCCTTGAATTTATTAGTTCAGATAAAGATGGGCCTTATGCAAATGCTTAAGGATGAAATAAATTGCTCTCCAGTGGACTTCTGACTTGAGGGGGTTATATTAGCTAGCTATAAAATGTGTTATGAACATCTTGAGATGCAGATCTGAAAACAATTCTCACAAACTGCAAATGGTCTTTCTGCTGGTGATTGCAAAACAGATGGTAAAGGGTGTCTTCTGCAGTTTAAGAACTGCAATTGTGATAGTAATGAAAAAAATTCACATGGGAAGAGCGTGCAAGTGCCTCATATTTGACTCTGGTTTTAGGTAGTTGTAATGTCTTCTAGTAGCAGTATCAACAACTTTCAAAGTTTCTTCCCTACCCTCCCCTTTGCTTTTTAATGAGGCAGTTTAAATTTGTGCCTTCCAATGATGGAGGTAATATTGGAAAAGATGAATGGAACAAACTCTTGAACTTGCGCTAATATAAAACAGGTACAACAGTAGTCTGTGTAGATGCTTTTTTGTAAATTGAATGCACAACTTCTGTCACTTCTGTAACTGCCACACATGGGAAGGACACTTTTCCAGGCTAGGCAGGTAGATGTTAAATTTTTGTTAAATATCTAATTTCCATGAAGATCATATTGGAAAAAAACTTTTCCAATATCAAGTGTGCTTCTACTCTTTCTGTAAACTGATCAAAGATATGGAATTCATGTGTGCTCACACTTGAAGGTACCTGGGTCCAGACTTCAAGTCTTGCTCTGATCTTCATTAGGCTTCAGCAACTTTCTCTGCCTTCTGTCTCCTCCTAGTTTGCTCCCCTGCCTTCTTACTAACTTATTTGTAACACTGAAAACCCCTTAGTTGTCGGCTGTGATCCCATTGTGCTGGGTGCTCTCCATGTTGACTGAAGTGTCTCCCTAAGCTTCAAGGAAAGTGAAGACGACGAATGTGGAGACTCTGGATGTAAAGAGAGGCTGTGGGTGGCACCGTGAACAGGAGCCTTCATCCTGTGTCTCTGCTGAGCCTTGTCCACTCCTGCCTGCTGTCTGCAAATGCTTCCCCTTCCCTTTAGGACCAGTTGTGCTGGCAGATTTATTTGGGCAACTTGCCCAATGTTGTCACCATTAATAACAGCTCTTCTGCCTAAGCAGGATGCCTTAGTTCATTTACTAGGTGTCTGTTTAACAGTCAACTTGTTCTCTTAGATTTCTTTAGTGTGAGTAACTTCTCAATTCTGGTAATGCTGGCAGATTTTAGAAGAAATTTTGGTCTTTATTTTTTGTTTTCTAACTCAACTTCACCTTTCAGAAAGTGCCTACTTGTCTCAGTGATGTTACTATTGATATTGGTGGCTCTTAATTGGGGCAGTTGACACATCAGATAAATCTCTAAATTTGGGCTATAGTGTGGAATACCATACTTCTTACCATCTGTTTAGCAAAATTTATTCAGAAAGTGTTCTGTTCTCTAATACATAGCCTCACCAATCTTGCCCTTCTTCACCTGGCATAATATTCTGTGTATCCAGGCATGTGTTCTGTGGGTGTTTTATATATGGACTATTGAAATCAATATTAAGGCCCTTATACTAGGCCTCAACACGCTTGCTGATTATTTTAGCACTACTAAATCTGATCAGGCCAACTGCAGAAAGATGGCTGCCCCTGTAATGTACCACTCAGACTTCTGCCTTCTGTCTGTTGATGTCTTATGTCTTTTGGTCCACAGAAATGCTGTCTATCAACTTTGGATACAATCTGCTGACATTTATTATCTTGTACAACAACCTTATTCCAATCAGTCTTCTGGTGACATTGGAAGTTGTCAAGTTTACTCAGGCTCTTTTTATAAATTGGGTAAGTAACAAGAATAAATGTATTAATGTCAGTTTTGGAAAGTGACATTAAAAAAAAACCCAACACACCCTGAAATCATTACCAGATTTTTGTTGACTTTTCTGATGCAACTTCTGAGAAAGGCAAGAAGTTCAGAGGATTTATTCTATATTAGTTCTGTGTTCCACAGGAAATTAAGTTTTAGTTGTAGGAAGATTCCTGTGTGCAAATGATCGCTCTTGTATATTTTAGGCTTTCAGGATGAGAAGGAAGGCTCAGCTCTTTTGGTTGAAGGAGATATCTCAGCTGACTCATGTTCAGTAAATATCTCTTAAACTTTCCAGTACCTTACAGCTTCACTCAACCACAGCAGAGGGAAAGACTAGACTTCTTTAGGGATGGGGGTGGGGGGTGAGTTTTTTTTAAATCCTGAGGCTGGCCTTAAGGTCACCTCTGGTATGGATCATTGTATTTCTGTAAGGAGATGAGTTGGTGGTGCCTCATGCAACAAAACAGTGATCCTTTTGTTCAGGCAAGCTTTGACTTCAAAGTGTTTCTCTTCTGTGGACCAAAAATACCATAGTGATGTCTCTTAAGCTGAACAAAACCAAGACGAATAACCTTGTCTTGGTATGAGTTACTCCTTGGACTTCCAGTAAAGTTTTAGTGGTTCCTCTAAAATACAAGTAAATAAGGTCTAATGTGTCTGTTCTCTGAGCTGCTTATAATGTATTGGAGATGCTTGACTAGCTTATCTGAGAAATTGCTTTGGTTCATATAGCAGCTGTTTTGTTTACCCTCCCAATTAAATTTACTAATAGGAGTTGATTTCAGTCACTTAAATTATCTCTTCAGTTGTGGATGTGGCTAGAGTAAATTGCATTGTTGCAACTGAAGACCTAGGATTAGCATGGCTAATGCCTGTTAAACTTCTTCCTACTGTACTAAAATCTTAAGCTTGAGATGCAGTGAAGAAAATGATAATTGAATCTGGCTTTTCTCATGTACATGTAGTATGGAGGTATACTTTGGGAAGGAGGCACCCCTGTTCAGCCTGGGATGCTGTTTGTCTCTCAAGCCATCAGAACCTCCACCAATGGAGTTAGGTCAATCAAGCCAAGTTGGAGCTGACTAAAACAAGGCTGGAGACTTCAATGTTTAATTTTCATAGCATAGGTCTAATTTTGCTCTCATTTCAGGACATAGATATGTATTACCCTGAAACAGATACACCTGCAATGGCCAGAACCTCAAACCTTAATGAGGAACTTGGGCAGGTAAGACATTTTCTTAAGTGTCATGTTTGTGGTATGTTCTGGGAAGACAGAAGGTATGAGAGCATGCTGTACAAACCTGCTTTATTCTGTTGCTCTGTGGTTCAGGTGAATGGACATATTTACTTTCATTAGTCCAAGTCTTACAAGTAAAATAATGAGATATCACAGGATTAAATTTGAGGTCATATAGGCAGTTTTAAGCCTGGGAATTGAATCTTTATTTCATATGTTCACTCTAAACTGACTTTTTTCCTCAAGGGTGTTCAAGAGGTGCTCTGTGGTTGTGACTGTCTATACCAGAACAGAATGTACAGGACTAAGTTTGGCTGAAGAGCAGGCCAACAGCCTCAGCCTGTGTTCGTAGTTCTTTGTGTTTCTGACCACCTTACAGGAAATGCAAGTCAAAAAAATGCAGTTCTACTCCTAATTTAGGTTGTGCTCCTTCAAGCATTTCCAGTTTCCTTTCAGATAAAGATAACTGTATATTAACTTGTACTTGTAAGAGATTTGTTACAAATTCTGCAGATGAGATTTTTCAGAATGGAAGGGCTTCCCAAAATAAGGTTACTGGAAAATACAACTTTGCCCTTGGAATGTTGTAGTACCAATGAGAAATTCTAGCTGTTTTTCCTTGACCACCAAAGTCATAGGTGTGTAACTGAACCACATGAACTTCATAATTCATGTGAATTTAGTGTTGGAGACAATGCTTATATATGTAAAATATATAATTATTGTGTGCTGCTCAGCAGGGTGGTAGTCAATATTCTTCCTGCTTAATCTGATTGGCCTTTTCCTTAGGATTGTTAAAATTTGATTTGTATTTAGATTGCTTTGATGTGAAGTTATCAACCTCCAAATTATGGTAGTGTTTTTGTCTGAAGTAAGCTGTATTATATGACATAATATATATTGTTGGCCTGTCTGTTTTTCAGAAATTGCTTACTAGTGATTCCATATAACTAGACAATTTTTTGATTCATTAATTGAGTTGTTCACAGGTGCATTTTAAAATTTTGTTCTATGCTATAACTATTAATGACTTGAAGTTTGTCCGATGTTTGGGTACCCACTTTGGAAATGGAGCTTGTGCAAGTTGTAAGTCAATGCTGTACTCAGAAGCAGAGTAGTGCACAGCTAAAGGATCCCCTAACTAGTAGTGCAGTGCATTGCCTTGTAACTGAATTGCAAATATTGAGGAAAAGCTTTTTGCAACTCTAGCAAAATATGCTAGTGTTTAAATTGGCTAACTCCTGTGTGAGTATCATGCCTTCTTACCTGTTGCTGGTTTGAAATCTTACCCTGCACAGAGGTAAAACAGTGTGGAATTTAGCTTGCAATTAATTTGGTTTGTTGTGGTCTACCGAAGGTGGGAATCTTGAATCTGGTAATGCTCCAAGAAGTCATGTTGCTGTGTTGGTGGTGTCTCCAAGTTCTAGCTGAAAATCACTGGTTTCCGTTAGGGGATTATTAGCTTGGGCAGTGCGGAGTGTGGGTGTGAATCTTGCGCTTCAGGACTGCTCATGACTGGATACCAGAAAAAACAGTTTATGTTTGCCTGTGGAATACCATTTAGACTTACTCTAGGATATTCCTTGCACAGTACTGTTTGGGGGGTGGGGGGGAACCCAAGCAAATTCCTCGTTATCTTTGGAACACTGAATTTCTTCAGTGTGTTAAATTCTAGTGATTCTTCACCAGTCTTAAGAGTCCTTGTTTTAATTTCCAGTCTTGCTGTTTGCCGTTAGTACAGTTGAAAGATTTGGTGAATGTTCAGGTAGCACAAGCAAGTACATCTGTGTTGACCACACTGGAGCCTTGGCAGTTGATACCTACTGTTTGGGCCTTGCTGCATTTAGAGATAAAGAAGAAATAATGCCATTAAATAACTTTCTCGATTATTTTCCTGTAGCTTTGGCAAGACAAACCAAGCTGTAATAAGTCTTCATTGCCCAATACTGTGACATTTGAGCCATGTGTCTCCCAGAATTTTCCTGATACTTAATCTGTTTTCCATTTGAGTTTTGTTACTTTGCAAGTTGAAAATTAGACTTTTTTTCTTCCTTCCAGGTAAAATACCTGTTTTCGGATAAAACAGGTACTCTAACATGCAATATCATGAACTTTAAGAAATGTAGTATTGCTGGAGTGACATATGGGTAGGTATGACTTTTTTAGAAACTCTGTAGCTTAATATGTGCTTATTAATGGTACCTACTTCTATATCAGAACAGGATGGAACATTTTGTTTTTCAATTTGTATTTTAGTATATTTTGTGGTCTCAGTGAATAGCTTTCATTTTAATGTCCTGCAACACAAATTATGAAATGCAAACCCGGGTGGGGAGTACTTTACATGAAGTAAAGAGAAATAATTACTTGCTTCCTAACTTACCTGATCATGATTTAAACTAAACCAGAAGTGCAAATAACCTCTGGCCTTTCCAGAGGGAAGAAGATGCAGCCCAAGGGTAGCAATTGTCAGTCGTGTTTCTGTGACTTCAGATGAACCAGGATTTCATTACAACTATGTAGCTGTAATTGGAGAGTTAAATATTCCTTGCTCAGGAGGGATACCCACTTAACTGGTTTTGTTCTGTTTCTGTCAAAAGGATCCCTTTGAGTCATGCCAGCATTTCATAGCACTTGGCCTTTTGAGTCTTTAATAATAAATCTTTGTCTTTGCTTAGTTTTAAATGGGTAGTTCTAAGATCTCAGTGCAAGTTAACCTTTGAGTTTTGTGGTAGCTAAGTTGGATACCTCAAAAGGCAGAAAACTTGGTTCAAATGTATGGACAGCTGAGCCCGTGGTTCCAGTGTATGTTTGTATGTGTGATGACTCATTGACCTTTACCTTCTACCTATTTTTTGGTTTGCAAAGTGGAATAAATGTTCTTTTTTCCTTTTTCTACCCCTCAGTCATTTTCCCGAGCTGGAAAGAGAACGTTCATCAGAAGACTTCAGGTAAATAAATATATTCTAAAATGTTTGTGGTCTGTCTGTATAGCAGAGTGGGGATGATCTATATAAAGACTGCTTTCCAGTTTGGGACTGGAAGAATCCCAAGGGAGCAATGTGTTTCAGTAAAAGGCTCCTCCAGCAGGAGCCTAATGCAGAGCTGGTGGGTGGTGATGAATCTTCGCTGTGTAGAGAGATGGTGGGTAAAGGAGTGAGGGGTAGGCAGTGGCTGGGGTGGCTTGGATGCATGCTAATGCAATACTTATTTATAATTGCAGACAACCAAGTTACAAGCTAAGTGTAACCTTCTTTACAGTAACCTTACCTCTAGCTAGAGACTGAATGTTACTCTTTGCAATCACTAACTTCAAACCTGACAAGGAGAAGAAAAGGAACTTCTTTATTAAAATGCTATGTTTTAACAATTAAACTGGGAAAGAGCTTGATATGGAGGTGTCTCATGTCAAGAGAAATACTCTTCTTTATTCAGAGATTTAATAAATAGAGGTGATGGGTCTGTCCCATTCTACAGAAAGGAATGAAAACCTAGAAGCGTTACGTAGGTGTCGCTGTAGGATATTCAGATTAACAGGAAGGGGGGATGAGCCAGAGAAGGCTGATGTGGCTTTGGCAAATACAGGTAAGAAGCAAGTTCCTACCCAAGAAACAGGTAGACACTGAATGCTGTTAGCCACTTTCTGATGAACTAAGTTAGGCTTCTGCACAGGTCCATCTCATTTTTATGATCACCTTTTAGGAAGGTGATATGATATAGAATAGAATATAGATATAGACCCCCACCTGGCTACAGCCTCCTTTCAGGTAGTTGTAGAGAGCAATAAGGTCATTCCTCAGCCTCCTCTTCTCCAGGCTAAACAACCCCAGCTCCCTCAGCCGCTCCTCATAAGACTTGTGCTCCAGACCCTTCACCAACTTCGTTGCCCTCCTCTGGACACGCTCCAGCACCTCAATGCCCTTCTTGTAGTGAGGGGCCCAAAACTGAACACAGTACTCGAGGTGCGGCCTCAGCAATGCCGAGTACAGGGGCACTATCACCTCCCTGCTCCTGCTGGCCACACTATTCTTGATACAGGCCAGGATGCCACTGGCCCTCTTGGCCACCTGGGCACGCTGCTGGCTCATGTTCAGCCAGCTGTCAACCAACAATATGATGGTATGTTTCTGCTTCAGCTGATATGTGATTTGTGGATGCCTCTCTTCCAACATGTTGCTGTTTCCTTCATGGCCATCTTTTTCTCTCCGTGTGTGCTTCTTTTCTAGTCAGTTCTATGGGAGAGTCTCTTCCAGGTACTAATTTGGAGTACTCAAGCTTAAAATCCTCCAGTGATCAACTTGAAGCAGAACTGACTGACTAGAGAAGGAGCTTAGGGATATTGACCTTTGACCTATCTTCAAAGCAAGTCACCTTGAAATTGGTGTATTTCAAGTGTCCTTAAAAGCTGCTTCTGCTACATCTGTCCTAGGAAGTGTGTTGACATTTGGATCTTCTCAAACACACTTTCAAGTATAAACATTTTGTGTTTCTTACTGGTGTTCTGAAGAAATTATTGCTCACTTTCAGCACTTAGTGCATTGCTCACATGATCTTTTCAGAATATTTTCACGGATAGTGGAATCTTATTTTGTTTTTCCTTTGCTTCCCAATAAAATAGATGTAGTAGTAAGACTGGAAATGTTGCCACTGTTACGTTTGAATATGCTTGTCTTGCTCTGCAGCCAGCTACCTCCTTCCACCAGTGAATCATGTGAATTTGATGACCCAAGACTGCTGCAAAACATTGAAAATGACCATGTAAGTCTACTCTTTGAATATCATCTCTTAAACACCCTTTTCTAGGCCTCTCTGGAACTGAATGCTAAATAAATCCACTTGTGTGATCAAGTCTGCTCCGTGGGTATATTGTGCAAGCACAAAATGGGGAAAAAGGAAACCAAATAGGTCCCCCAAGCCCTTTCTGCCCGCTTATCTTACTAATGAATTAAAGAAACAATGACATTGATGTGGGTACCAGCTAGCTGTAAAACAGCTTCATATATGCTAGTGTATATGGAAGATAATGTCTTGTAGCAAATGATGGTAGAAATTGTAATTCTTTAAAAGAAAAACTATTTGGAGTGTTCAAACATCCATACTGTTAAAATACCATTTTTAGCAGTAATCCTGAGCATTGCAAGATGATTCTGGTGTGAGACCTGCTTTAAATACTGCAAGTGTTGGGAATTCCAGTTGTTTAAAGGATGTATGAGATGGGACTTAATTGCAAGCTTAAGCTTAGCCTGAGACTTAGTGGTTAGTAATCCTAGCCTAACTGGTTGTGTCCTAAAGGGACCTAGTCCTTAGGAGAGTGTCAGTTCATTGCTTATTCAGAAACCATGCAGCTATGAAGTGTCTGGACACCAAACAATTCAAGTCACTTGCAAAAAATATGGCCCTTCTATTCTGCAGAAGCTGTATCACAACAGGGGATCTGGGTGTTGGCAAGCACAGACTCAAATGACAAACTCAATTAGCCGATTGCTCTCCTTAGACAGTATAACTTCTCTAACTGGGCTGGTTTAGTATGAGCATCTATCGTTACAACATACTGTTCGTGTGCAGCAAAGCTGTGCTTTCTATTTTGCTTTACAGTACTTAAGAAGTTGAAATGCAGTGTGGTGTAAACGGTTGAAGGAATATTTAATTACTTTGTATGTCACTACACATTCCTGAGGGTGCTAGAGTCTGAAGATGGCTCCTCTAACCTTCAGGGTGGTGGCCCTGCCAGGGCAATGTACTGGTTTCCTGTGTGGCTTTGGTAATCATCTGCACTGGAGGCACTTCCCACTGTGCATCACTTGCAGCCAAGATTTGGGTTGCCTCCTGTTCTTGTGTTCTGTTTGTTTATATGTGACTGCAGTATGGTTTATGGCAATCGCTGACTCCAGGCACTCTGAATACTTCTTTCAGTACTTCTGAATGGAAGGCTACTGGTTTAGGTGCAGGCTACAGATAAAGTGTGTTTGAGCTCTTCCTCACTAGCTGTTGCTTTAGGCATCTATACAGAAAAGTGCTTTGGTACATTGTAATAAACCCAGCAGAAGGGACATAGATAAATGGTCTGTGAGATGGAATTTTTCATCTGGCCATGAGATGGCTCCGTAACTTTGGGATATCTCTAATTCTTTGACCCTCTCTGGGTAGAGCTTCGACTTTGGGAGACAGAAGGAATATTTGCTGTTGTAGCAGGCAAATAAAGGATTTTGGTAGCTTCCTTAGGTTTCATGTAGTCTAGACAGCTCAGATAAAGTCTTTGTTCTTTATACGCTGAACCCTTATGCATCAAATTTCTTTTTGGCTGGCAACTTGAACAGATAAATACTGTTGTCATTGCACATCTGACTGTGGGGCTGAGCACACTGGGTGAACTCAGCCCTCAGGCAATCAGTGGGGAAACTTCTGGCTGATAAGGTGTACCTTGTGTAGGCCAAAGACACCTTTTGGAGCCTGCCTGTACTGGAGGGATAGATGCCACCCTCTGACAAGTGGTGACTTAGCACAAGACACAAGAATGCAAGAACTACATGTGACAGTTTGCTTAGCAATTTCAGATTTGTTTGTCAAACTGCATCAGTGAGATGAGGGCTGAATTACAGGATAGAGGGAGAGGAAAGAGTCACAGGTTTGTAGCCCATTAGCTTTTTGCATTAGGTCAGCTGTTAAGGTGCATAAACTGTTTCCTTCTACATAAAACTCCTTAGTGTCCTGGTTTTCATACCCGGTAGATAGCTGTAGATGCCATTTACAGATGTCTGACAATCTCTTCTTGTTTAGTGAACTGAGGTGATAGAACTGAAGTGTTCTAGCACAAGCTGCATTGTGGGTTCAGATGGTGCTGTACTCAGCTGGGCAATGAATTCCTTTTAAACACTTACCCTTTTGCAGCTGAAGTTGTCAATGTGCTATCTCTAACAAACACTCAATAAGTGCTCATTGCTCTGGTCTTGAAGATTTTTTTTTTTTTTTCAATCCAGTCTTAAGTGTTAGTTTAGAGCTGTCTCAGTGCCAAGTAATTTTCTTTCCAGGTTGACAATAACAAAATAATGTACTTGTCCTCAGAGACTGTCTTCCATCTGGTAGGAAAGTTTTTTAGCATCCTGCATCACCTCTAAATTTCATAGCTCTTCTGGGCCACTGGTGCGTAAAGACTGACTGGTGGCCAAGTCCACTCTGAGTAACAGTCAAGGAATTATTGCTCAGCAGGAGGTGTTCCAAGGAAAAATAACTTGTCTTGAAAACATGTGGAGGTTTCTCTTGGCTTCTCTGGGATTTTAATGTGGAAGAAAGTACCTAGGTTTGTCTGCCTGTGCTTTTTCTTTGTAACAGCTTTTGTTGGATGAACTGTTCAGCAGTGCCAAGAGCATAATGCTGGCTTGGTTCTGTAGGGAAAATGGCGTAAACTCTTACTAGAATAAAAGATCAGTTATTTCCGAAAACTTAAAAGAAAGTTTGGTGAATATGCTAGGTGGTCTTTATCTTGGTGCTTGTGTTGCACATGTGCTGTGAATAAACTCATTATGGAGATGCAAACCTGTTTGGTGTGGGGTTGTTTTTTACCCTGATACGAGTGCAGGGAAGGAGGTCAAGAAGTGAAAGAACTAATAAACTTGGATCTCACCCTAGACTTTTCTGTTATCTCCCTGGATTCACTCTGAACTTCCTCTAGTAATTCCTGTCTGCGTATGAACTGTCTTCTGTGGCCTGCAAATTACCTCTTGGACAAGAAGCAACAAGCACGTGGTGTAGCTTCAAATGCACGAGTTGATTCAGTGAGTATGTGTGATGAGTAGTTAAGCAGCTGGCCAGGCAGAAGAGATAACTGTTGTGCTCATGTAGAGCCTTTACCTCAGTGTTCGTTTAGATCTCTCCAACATGGCTACTTATTTTCGTGAAGTGTGTGGGAATGGAGGCATTTATCCTATCAGGCTTTGTTGAAATGACCACTATCATCAGCTGATTCTGAATTCCTTAGGAAAGCAGAACATGAAAAGCATATCAGTACTGGAATGAAAAACTGGAATTTAAAATACAGTAGGGGGAAAATTCATTCAGGTGGTGAGAGCCTCTGGGAGGCTTTAGTTCAGAAAGTAACCGTTGCCTGAAAACTGTCCAAATGTATCATTTTACAGCTGACAATTAAATTGGTATAGCTTGGTGAGAAATACCTGTCAGTATTCTCCTTTTGCCCTTACTGTATATGGGACTTCGGTACTTCTCTTTTGCTCAGGTACAAGGCAGGTATCTTTAATTATAGGTCATATTTTGGTGGCTTTGGACAAGAGAAACTTGCATTTAACCAGTATTTGAATACCAGTAGAGTTAATGTGCTCTTTGAGTCTGTGCCTGAAATATCCTGATCCCCTCCAGCCTTACCAGCTTCAGTGTTCTAGAGATGCCCAACATGGCTGGATCCTCACATTGTTCTCCAGGTATTTTAATGAACAAAACAGTAAGAAGTTTACATCTTTTTAAGACAGTGAGTCGTAATTCTCCCTGGTAATGAAATGGATAAGTATTTTACTAGCTGTCCTTGGCAGAATGTGCCACACTTAGGCAAAGTAGTACGCTCAAAAGTTAGACTGTGCCTTAATATCCCATTGGCCATTTCTAGGCCATTTGCTCAAAAACCTGTCAGTCCTGCTCATCTGGAAATATTGTGAATGGAGGCACTGCTCTGGTACTACTTATAAATAAAAGGAGAGGTGAATAAGTATCTTTAACTTCACATGCAACTTCCTTGTAACTTTATCAGGCTCTGAACAGTTGGCTAGAATAATGCAGTTTCTGTCTTCAGAGCGAAGAGGCCCGGATAAAGACATGCGTGGCAGATGTGCAGATATGTAGCTCTGCAGAGTGCAGCTTGCTCCCCAAAAGACCGAGTTTTGATTCAGTGTTTTGTTCCCTCTGAATAAAGGAGAACATGAAGGGATGAAAACTTATGATACGGCTTCCTGACCAGTGGTCTGTGCCCTGCTTGATAATGGATAATGCTGTGCCTTCTAGATAGGGAAACTTTGCTTTCAGTGTAGATAATGCTTTGTAGGTAACCATCCAGAGACTGCCTCCAGAAATATGAGACTGTCTCAGTGTGTGTAGTTCTCAGCTTGTAGGGGCAGTGTGCAAAGTAAGTTCAGCCAGTGGGGTATATTGCTGGCATAGGTGGTTGTACACCAGGTGTTCCCTGGATCTTTGGAAAAGACATAGCAAAAGAGCAGCAATACTTTCATGCAGAGCTGTTGGCACACAGGGAGAAAAATGAGGGGAGAAGGCACTCAAAATGAGAGCTGCTTGTGGACAGATGAACAAGAGACTAAAATCAGCAAATTTTGTTCCTGCTACAGATAAATAGACAAGGAAAAAATGGGGTGGGAAGAAATAGAGCTGAGCTTAACATGAGCAGGCAAGGAATGTCTCACAGAGACCACCAGTATGAATTTGAGTACTAAAATGGAAGAGACTTGCTTTAATATAGGAAAATAAGTAATAAAGCAGAATCAATTAACCTATGGGACTTCTGTCTTATGCTGGGGCTAAACTTGGCATGGTGCAAGGGATGTATCACCACAGAAGCTATTAATGAGTCTTCTGTTTACAGTTCTGAAGTACGAATTTGAATGCTCTATCCTGATTCATGCCAGTGCAACAAATATTGTGTCAGTGCTGGAGCAATATAGAAAGGAAACAAATGACAGCTGTGTGGAGGGGCTGACGTGATAAGCTGGGCCTCTGATGATATGTTGCTATAGAATTGGAAGATTGCCATGTAATACTTAGTGAGCTGTGAAAATACCAAGACAGCCACAAATTACATTGCTGGCTTGAAAGCAGAAATATATATGTAGGAAGGATTAAAATCTATGACATTACCGGAGACAGGTTGTTTCCAGCTGATAGAACATATACTATGAAGGGGTGTTAGGGGCTAGGTGATATATGTGTAAGAAGGACATCAAAGGTCAGCAGCAATGGATGCTGAAATGAGAATCTGGCAGACTATGCGTTTTGATATGGAGATAAAACTTTCACTGCTTTCACTGGAAATCATGGAGCAGCAGTAACCTCCTGACCAGTAATTTACTGTGGACTTAACATTTCGCACACTAGTCTCTGATTATATTCCCTCTGTTCATTTTCTTGAACACAGCCTCTGCACTCCAGCATGTCAAAAGCTACAACTGTTGTTGTCTTAGTGGCTTGTGACCATACAATTCAGAAGTTTAAGTATGCAAAGATAAAGGTCCTGTGTGAAACAGTTATTCATGAAAATATTAATGCAAAGTACATGAAGTAAAACAAGAATATAAGTATTGGATCTGCAGTCTTTTTATTACACTTTTTCATATATGCTTATTTTTTGTGTACACATGTGAACACAACATTTGCCAGCTGATGCTTTGTGGCTTTCATAGTAGTTTACTTCCTACTAATTAAACCTTGCTATTGCCAGTGCATCTTTCTGTTGTACAAGTATGTAGGCTATGTGCACCATATTGAAAAAACAAAACCTCAGCAGTTTTTCCCTATTCTTGGTCTTGTTCCTGAAATAGGACCTGAGATAAAAAAACCTTTCTTTTTTTTTTTGTCACATGCTTGGCTTGGGGAGAGAAGCATCAACATGTCTGAGAGCCAGTTGTGAATGCTGCTGGCCTAATTGTGAGAAGTTGTATTTTAAGTGCCCCTCTAAGTGGGAAACGGAGGAGTCTTTAATGTCTCAGTAGTTCTATGTGATTAAAGGGTTTTATAAAATAACTGTGTTGTTTCAAATAGTATTACTGCATATACTCTTAGAAAAATACATGTAATATAAGTCTCTCGTGAGGATTTTTGGTGGCATGTCATTTTCACTTGAAAATTTCATTTGAACATTGTGGCCTTTTTTCTATTGTGAAATGTTCTGGTGTACACTAGCATAATAAATTGTGTAGAAGCATCTTTTCATTAACTGTTTAAAAAAAAAAAAACACCTTGGATCCTGTTTTACTAGAATATTGTAGGATTCTTCTTTACCTGATCTTGGTTTTAATATTACGACAGTGGGGTTTTAGCCCGACCTTGGGCTCACAGCTCTTGTAATGCTCTTGATTTTGTAGTGGCTCTGTTAAGACAGAATATATATAAAATATGCTATGCTGATGAAAACTTTGGAAACTAGATGATATTTTCATATGCAAAAATTCTGCAAGAGTTTGCAAAGTCAGCTAAGGCTTTCTGCAAAGGTAGAACTGTTAAGTTCATGTCTGATTCAGTCACTGGGCAAACAGCTGCTGTGACATAAGATTTTGATGCTACCAACTGTGGATGTTACAGATATAGCAGAGTTGGTGAAGGGGAACATGGGTTCACTTCAGCTGTTTCAGCCAAGCATCTTGAAAGATCCGTGTGAGCTGTGGATGGAGTTAGTATGGCAGGTTGTGAGCTGGGCAGCTGAGTACTGTTCCTGGCTGCTGTGAGACTGGAAATGCTGTGCCAGAGGCAGGGGTGGAAAGGAGGGAGGAATGGGATGGGGGACTCCAAGTCACTATAGAATCATAGAATCGTTAAGGTTGGAAAGGACCTCTGAGTCCAACCATTAACCTAACTGCCTGGGCCACCTCTAAACCATGTCCCTAAGCACCACATCCATACACTTTTCGAATACTTCCAGGGACTGTGATTGCACCACTTCCCTGGGCAGCCTGTTCCAATGCCTAACCACTCTCTCCGTGAGGAAATTTTTCCTAATATCTAATCTAAATCTCCCCTGGCACAACTTGAGCCCGTCTCCTCTTGTCCTGTCACTTGTTAACTATAGCTACAGTTGCCAGAATGTGCTGATCAGAGGCCTGTGATTTAAGTGCCAAAGCACTTTCACCGAGTTGTAGACCTGGTGTGTCTTTAAACACTTTGGGATGGCTGGTGACTAGGTAGTCTGTGAACAATGTTTTGTATTGTATCTTCTCATGGTGCTGAATGTGTAGGAGCCATTGATCAAATTTCTGCTTGGCTGGATGATGTATTCCTGTGGAAGAGCATGTGATGTTGCCTTCTGCTGGCTAATTAGCTGCTGTCGGCTCTGGATGTTTCATCACTAAGGGTGCCGTTGCAATGACTTTAATTCTGGTGTGGTTACTGTCAATCTAGCGAAAGCTGTTGTGGAAGCTACCAAAGTAGTATTTCCTGTTGCTTGATTACTATCAGCACCTTGTGGCAGACATCTTTGCCTATATGAAGCTTGGGGTGCTACAAAACTAATGCTTTTTATATTTGGTGGGGGAATATTCTGGCTTCCCAACTCTCTGCAACTTAACTGAGGTCTTTATCATTAGCACTCTAGTTTGTTAATGCTGGCCCTTAACTCAGTTGTATTGATGTTCTGGGACCAAGACAACTACTACAAAGAGAACAGAATATTTTTTTTGTCTGTGGTACCTAAGAGGTCTTATCAGGTTAGTGAACAGCTGCCTCTCAGTCTATGGGTAATACTAAACCTGCGTCTCCTAATGTCCTGTCTAGCCCACAGCTGTGCACATACAGGAGTTCCTCACTCTGCTGGCCGTGTGTCATACTGTCGTTCCTGAGAGACAAGGAAATACAATAATCTACCAGGCCTCCTCTCCAGGTTGGTTGTTGCTGTCTTGGGGAGGGAAGGAGTGAGGGAGTAGATGTGGATGGACAGGGATGAAAGGGAAGTCCAGAAACTTCTGAAAAGGTCATCGATTTGAAAAGCAAGATATGTCCTCCATGATACTAGCAGTAGATCTGGCATCTTCTGTGACCAGTGCACACTGCTTTTGAATGCCTTATACAGAACTGCCAAGTCCACGATGTTTCTGTAGGGCTAGGCTAGGCTTACGATCCCTTCTGCTCTCATTAGACCTACTATTCTGGCCTCTTTCTACATGGGTGAAGAGCAAAAGTAAAATTTTCAGTGAGTTGTCTTCCCTACTTAGAGCTGACCTATGGAAGTACTGATTCGCTTCTGCATGGTCAGTTACTTGCTGTATTTGGCATGAGTGCAAACTGTCTGGCTTGATCTAGTAGGTTTCCATGTTGCTTTTTGCAGATACAGGATGCTGATATGTGACATGATACAACAAAGAGCAGAGTCTTGGCCGTATCTGGGCCTGCCCTTCACCCATTTCTTCCTTCTTTCAGGCAGCACAGTGGTACTAAGAGGTAGGCAGGGCCAAAATGCACAACAGTAGGGCCCTGCTCCCCATGAAATTTATCTCCACTTCTGAAGATGTTTCTAGAATTGTTGTAGTGATGTATTGAGTGATAAAGCAGCAGCATTTCTACTTGTCTTAAAGTGTCTGAAGAATGGGGTGAACAGTAAGGCAGCTGTAGTCACAGTGTTGACAAACCATGAGGAGACCAAGGGATCATAGAATCATAGAATCGTCAAAGTTGGAAAAGACCCTTAAGATCGAGTCCAACTGTCAACCTATCACTGCCAAGTCCATCTATACCATGTCTTCAAGCACCACATCTATCCGTTCTTTAAATACCTCCAGGGATGGAGACTCAACCACTTCCCTGGGTAGCGTGTCCCAATGCTTGACCACCCTCTCGGTGAAGAAGCTTTTTTCCTAATATCCAACCTAAACCTCCCCTGGTGCAGCTTGAGGCAGTTTCCTCTTGTGCTATTGCTTGTTACTTGGGAGAAGAGACCGACCCCCCACCTGGCTACAACTTCCTTTCAGGTAGTTGTAGAGAGCAATAAGGTCTCCCCTGAGCCTCCTCTTCTCCAGGCTAAACAACCCCAGCTCCCTCAGCTGCTCCTCATAAGACTTGTGCTCCAGACCCTTCACCAGCTTCGTTGCCCTTCTCTGGACACGCTGGATCTATAGAGACATTAGGGTTGCTTGAACTGGGCACTAAATTCACTTGTACGGTGGTTGCACTTAGTGCCACTTGCTCCTTAATGAGGCTGTATTAACTACTTACTAGAGGTAGGGGTGTTGGCTCTGGTTTTGGCTTGGTTATTTGAGCTCTTAATGATAGTGTCCAGTTCAGTCTCCAGAAGACAATGCTGTGCTTATTTCTATAGCACCTGAACTTAGTGCATTTACAGCAGGAAGTGGATTAAATGCATATTGTAGGAATTTAGAGTTACACAGCTTTGATCTTGCTTTCAGAACAGGTATTTCCCCTTTTCTTATGTAGAAAAGTATGACTCCTCCACAACAAAAGAGTTTAATGCTTCAGTAGTTACAGGGTATTTTATACAGATTGAATATGAAGTTTGTGTAGTTGATGTTACGTGGCCTTTGTAGGACTAAAATGTGAATCGTCTTGTGGAAGTGTGTGCAGAGCTACTCTAGCAGCCCTACAGATGTGGGAGTACATGGGGAAAGGGGGCTTCTGTGTTTCAGTAGTGTGGCATACTTAAGTATGGGCTTTGCAAGCCTCTTCTACATACCAGATTAAATTTAAGCTTTTCTTGTATTGGCAGATGAAGGGGCATTGGTGAAAGGAGCAAAAAAACTTGGTTATGTCTTCACAGGACGGACTCCACATTCAGTTATCATTGATGCGGTAAGTAGTAGATGTGCATGGCACAGACTGCCAAGCTCATGCAGAGCATAAATGTCTCCTGTGTGGTTCTTGTGAGTTCCCCTTTACAGGGCCTTTAGGACGCTACACGCAAAAGGTTTTTGCAGACTGAGAAAAGTTGTCTTACTCTATTTTTAGATGCAAAATCTTCTGCCCTTCTCTGTGGCACGGGCAATAGGAAGTTGCAAGCTTATAGGGGAAACAACAGCAGTTGTGCCTGAAGAATATTTCCCTTGTCTGGGAAGCACAGATGAGCACACTCACATCAGAAGGACGTTTATGTGTCTGGGAGATTTTCTAACTACTATGTTTAATGGTTACTGTCCTTATAAATGTTTGATTTCTTGTATTAAAATGGAATTTTTCTTCTGAGTAAGATCTTCTGTAGAAGATGGATCTGCCTAACAAGCTCTATGTGCAGGGGTGTGTAGTTAACGGATTAGAGTTGACACTGGCAGTCTCAAACTCATGGGGCCACAGTCTGACTTAAGTTGCAGTCTAAGCTAAAGTGGCTTCAGATTTATGCAGGTGCAGCTGAGAACTTTGTCTCTGGAATACATACCAAGGTGCTTATTAAGAATAATGGATGTATTTTTGTCCTTTCTCTCAGGTGTGTTCACTTTCAAGTTTCTTGGTACGCTGCCAAGCCAAGCACTTAAAATATGTATCTTTCTAAGACTTGTCGCAAACTTTTTACAACTACTCAGAAAACTGCTGCTTAGTTTAAGGGGAAGAGCTTAGGATGAGCAGCATCATCTAGAGCTATGTAGGCTCTTCTCTCTTCTGCAAGAAGACCCAGGCCCACCTGACCTGGTTTTATATTCCTCATGCATGCCAAGCTGGAAGCATGGTCAGTCTATAGCCAGCAATAAAAGCTGTCACTCCCGGAGGTTCCTGTCTCTCCTCACTGCCTACATCTGTGGCACTAGATGTAACGTGGGTTGGAGATGGCTTTTGGCCTTGGGGATATTGCTGAACTGATATGTGCCTCATAGGACATAACTCTGTACTGGGATTAGATTTTGCTACAGCCCTTTAACTATGTGCTACAAATACTATTGGAGTTCTGATACTCCAGTAACTCCCACTGGTCCTCCACTCTGTTACACAATAAGAATGACAAAGACTAAGCATTCCTAAATCCTTTTCTCTCCTCAGGTTGCTCATGCTCAACCCCAGCAAACAGTTGTTGGTGATAACGGGAATTACTCCTCAGTTAACCATTTTTGCCACAAAAACATAATCTAATATGCTTGTAAATTCAAATAAAAGAAATATTAAGGTAGTTCAGACAAAGTTTATTTTAATACCAAACCTGAATGGCATGTTTATTTTAACTTGGAATAATGCTCACAGTCAGTAATATGTCTCTTAGTTGATAACGGTTAAGAAGTAAATATGCAGCTTAACTTTCAGAGCATGCTTATCCTTCCAGAGTAATATATTAGTTCCTTGAAATGATGTAAAAATAGTAGATGGAGAATGCCACATCATTAGACGTTCAAGTAAGATTAGGCGGCCTTCATTAAATAGGGCTCTACATCACTTTTACCAGGAGAGGGGGCTATTACCACACTTTATTTACACTGGGATGTGTAAACAAAGGTGTTTAACCAACTTGCATGTTTACACGTGTAAGAATATACTGCAAATTATACTTATAACAGCACATGCTTTCTTTTCTAGCTGGGAAAAGAAAAAACCTTTGAAATTCTTAACGTGCTGGAGTTTTCCAGGTAAGTTTTCCTCTATTATACTAAATGCAGGGTAACAAGAAAACTATTTTTGTAAATATATAATGAGAATAAAAAGATTCACCTGATGCAGTAGAAAAGCTGAACTTTCTTAAGTTTGTCCTGCCCCTCCACCTCCTCGTTTCCAGTACAGGGCTAATACAGAGCTACTTACAAACTGATGGCGGCTGGCATGTGAGCACGAAGCTCTCCCTTGCCACTCCAGCTCTGTTGGTGTATTGAGAAGTTGCTTCCCTGACAGTGTCATTCTGTGCCTCATTGATTTCCTGATGTGTCACTTGTCTACTTCAGGAATGTGCTTTGAGATTGAGCTTGCACTTTTATAGTGCTCCTGTAAATTACTTTTTGAGCAGGTAGAATCTACAACTGGAGGGCTTTTTGGTGCCCCTTTTTAAGAACCGCTCCAGCTATGAAAAACTAAACCTTGTAAGCACTCCTACCTTGTCAGACTAGTTAGGATGGGTAGCAAGAAGTTTTGTGTGATGAACTGGGCCCTTAAATCACTA
This sequence comes from Nipponia nippon, assembly GCF_047370975.1. NCBI lineage: Eukaryota > Metazoa > Chordata > Aves > Pelecaniformes > Threskiornithidae > Nipponia > Nipponia nippon. The sequence goes on from NW_028262336.1 coordinate 109,590,307, forward strand.
GAGATGATAAAAGTTGCTTTTTCTTTGTCAGTTGATAAAGTTTTTGTCAGTTTGGATGGTGCCTAGTGAGCAGGCTTTTCTGCTGTCTTTTTTACTCTTACTGTGGCTTAAAGCCTTGAAGTCTTGTTCTCTCCCCTCTGAGTTGGCTGGCTGTGCTCTAAAGGCGTATGTAAAACTAAAGGCAGGGAAGATTTGGGTAGGCAGCTTTTCTTGTGCCCTGGCTTGCTTTGAAGATTACTCTTGACTACTTTCCCCTTTTCATTCAGAATGTAGCTACTTAGGCTACTTGTGGTAATAGCTGAAAAGGTACTAGAAGAGTATTTTAGGGTTTCCGACAAGTTGACCAGTACCCTGGTGCCTGTAGACAGGAGTAGCTGTAAGCCGCATGCAGCAGGAAAAAACTGGCTTAGCTCTTCCTGGTGTGTAGCAACTTCCCACTTGACCAGTGAGGCGGTTCCTACAATTAGATTTCAAAAAGCGCAAGGAAGTTTCCCAGTGTCATTAGCTTGCTGCAGAAATTCTGGGCACAGCTAATTTCTGTCCTTCCAGACCTTCTTTAGAAAGTCTCAGAAAAGATTGTTTTGTCTGTTCATATATAGCAAGAGCTTACTTCCTTACACGTGGCTCTTGAGCCCTGAAAAGGGACTAGATCTCCCAGAGGAACTTTAGAGGAGGAGAAGGAAGATTGCTCTACACTCTGATCTGTTTGTACATATTGGCAAGAAGGGAATGAGGAAGGAGGATGCTTCTGAGCTCTCCTTTCCCTAAGGAAGAGAATTATAGTTACAGAGAACTTCTTTTGAATATGAAACCACATGTTCTTAGGGTTCTCTTGATGAGAGTTGATTTGCTTGCTGCTGCCTCTTTTACCAGTGGCTCTTTTAAAGGAGAAGTTGAAAAGTGAAATGCCAAAATTGATCTTTAAAAAGAAAAAAAAATCCTTGCCTACCTTTCTTTGTTGGATATCGGTGTACACTATGCTACTTTTTACCTTTATTTTAAAAAAATATATCCCAAACTTTACTGTCTTGATATGCAGCCCTGCTCAGAGGGTCTGACTTTATTCTACATAATCCCAACTATGTAGATCTGATCAGATCAATCTAAAAAACCTATAGGGAAGGGCAAGAGCTGGTCTATACCATGATTCCTTTCTATGAAATTTCTGCATTCTGTTGAGTTAGGAAGTTAAATAACTGCCCTTGTCAGTAGGTGGCTATTTCAGTGTCTGTTATGGCTATAATAAATACACATTCAGCCTTAATGATTCCGTTTACTAGCCTGAGTCCTCAAAACAATTTTGCTTGAGGAATGATGAAAAGCTGTGAATAAAGGTGATTCCCCTTCTTTCAAGAGGATTTCTCTGCCATCTTGGTCTTTTCCAAATTCTTGCTCCTATTTGGGTGCAAGTCTGTTCTGGTGGAGTGTTCACCAATGGGAGCCATAGGGCTGAATCTGGAAATGAACAATCTGGTATTTCTCCTTGCTGCCAAGGATTGTGGGGTCTGAAGTTACTACTGTTACATCTCACCTGATCTCAGATGCACTAAGCACATCTGAGAAAGTTCACTGGCTAGAACAGGATTTACTCATCATCACTATGACTAATGAAAGCAAATACTTTTCTTTCAATAGCAACAGGAAGAGAATGTCAGTGATTGTTCGAACTCCAGCAGGACAGCTACGTCTCTACTGCAAAGGGGCTGTAAGTAATTATGCTACCTAATGGAGAGCTAATACTACCAGTTATTGTTTCAACAGCTGTGGCTGGTGCTGGCATTTCATGTCTCATACATAATACCTGCTGGCTTTCTGTTTATGGCCAAGTTGATTTAGGAGCTCTGTCATTCCTTCTCTGACTCTTTTTGCAGGCAGGAAGATTGTTAGGCTTTCTGTTACCCAGTTGAAATCCTGAAACTAACAGGAGCAGCACCCTTTACTTACGCAAAGGCAGGATTTCACCCAGCTGTGCAGCAGCAGTTCAGGAGCTAGACTAAATGCTGTTGTCAGAATCTGTAATACTAAAATCTGTTCTCAGGTGGTTGGCTCTTGATCTGGCTCTTGCATCTCTGCACCTGCTGTTATTTCTCATCATGACTTGCACCATGTTGTGCTTCTGTCTTCGCTGACAAGAGCAATAACTTACCGAAGTACAAAGGCTGCAGAACTAGCATTGGCCACAGCCAGAGAGTGGTTCTAATTCCAATGGAAAACCAGGCAGGTGTTTTTTTGCAGCAGGGAAAACTATTTCTCACTTCTGTAAGGATGTGGTTTACTTGAATCTGTCCTGACATATAGGTCTGGGTGTGCTGCTCTGTTGCTTCAGTTTAACTCCCCTGATGTGACAAGGATGTGCCAGCATCTTGTTGGTGTGGTGGGAGTGAATTAAGCCCACTGTCATTGTGCGGTATTCCGAAGTTGTATGCCTAGTAGGATTGCGCAGATCTGCAACTGCTTGTTGCTCATACCATGTCTGTTCACAATGTTTCTTGGAGTGTGGCACTGAAAGAGATGGAGAACAGGAAAGTTCACGGTAAAAAATTTCATGCCATCTTCTGTATGAGCAGACTCAGATGTCTAACAGAGTAAAAGGGTTCTAGTAATTAGTGTAATCCGGTGTTTTGTCTTGTATGTTCTGCTGCATCCACTGCTCATCTAAATTGTAAGTTAACTACCTATTCAATGTGAGCTCTTCCACATTCTGGTTGTCATCTCCCATCCTGTCACATCCATCATAAATTACTTGTTTTGTAGCCCTGTCTCTAATCAGTGATAGATGTAGGCCTGTTTACTTACCTTAAGAGTACATATTTGAGTAAAAGCAGGGTTTTCATATTTTACATGTATGTAGGAACTCTTTCTGGTAGTTGCAGAATAAAATCCAGAGACTCTAGATATGTAGGTGATGGTGCTGTATTTTGATGTGAGATTTATCTGTGCCTTTTCAGTTGTCCTTTGATTTAGCAATGAAGAAAGCTGTGGCAGGAGGAAGGTTATTTCTGAAAGATTTTTGTGGTAGAACCTGTTCAGTGTTTCTGCCTTCTGTGTTTTAACATCAGTGAGAACTTTTTCTAGAAAGGATGGCAAGAAGCTCTTCTGTATGGGACTATAATATGTGCTGAATAAGACTAGACACTTATATATTGATTTTTCAGAGAATATCTGCGTAGTAATTCAGAAAGGGGTGTTCTGTACTGCCCAATAATGGGGACACCTTTATGGAAAGAGGGGAGGAGGGTCGAGTGTGCTTCTGTCCCCATTATTTAAAGTGGATGCAGTATCTCTGCCACCGGTTACAATCCAGATCACTTACTCAAACCAGAGTCTCTAAAAACCCAAATGTATTACCTGTAAACATAGTTTTGGGTTCTGATATTAGCAAATCCAGTTAGGTTACTCTACTTGAGCTTGTAAATAAACAAATGGGAACTTCATATGTAGACTTACTCTGTTGTAATGAATTTGGTTTCAATAGGATAATGTAATTTTTGAGAGGCTTTCGAAAGATTCCCAGTATATGGAGCAAACACTGTGCCATCTTGAATACTTCGCAACAGAAGGTAAGAGAAACAGCATGTTGTGAGAATTCAATTTATCAAATTACTTGCAGCATGTTCTGCATTGTTGAAGCTTTGCAGTGTCAAATAAGATGGTTATCAAAAATTAAGTGGTGTGTAATCAGCAAATTAACAACTTTAGGATAACTTTAAGCCTAAGGCAGTTTGTGCCCTGCTTCTGTGAAGTGGAACTTGGAATGAGAAGATGGGGTTCTGCGTGGCCATGATGAAGGGAAAGGGCATGAGTTCTGTTGCCTAGAACACCTCAATTACATTGGAGTTAGAGGTGTTTTTGCCAGTGTAAAAGTCAAATGACAAAGTCCCTGGCTTTATGAGGCAGAATGATAACCTGAACATGCTGAGAAGCCTGGAACACCAAGATATCAATGATGATCTGAAATGGTCTCTAAGGCCTTTATGACTGATGTGACACCTCTGTTCACAGGGAAGTACTTGGCTTTGTTCTGCAGTAACAGAAAATATTTGCATTATAGTAAAACCATGAACCAGTGGTTTTCTTCCTAAACCTGAAAACAGTATTTATTCAGCTTTTTTAAAAAAGTGTTTTTTTGCAGACTCCCACATTCTCATAACTAAACTCTGGTATTTTATGGCATGTACTCCTTTCTTCTTGACTCATGACAGAAAAAAAAAAATCATTACTTCTGTATGTTAATTTTTGTCAGTGGTCTAATAAAATGGTTTTCCTACTTCATGGGCCTTACTCTCTACTGTTTTGTGCGTGCGTAACTTCCATTATTAGTGAGTTATGTTCATACACTGAAGGAGAAAACAGTCTTTCTAAAAGGAAACGTGGACTGTGCAGTATGTTTGGGCAAGACCTTTAAGATCATGAAGTCCAAGCATTAACCTAGCACTGCCAAGTCTACCACTAAACCGTATCTCCAATCACAATATGTAGCCAGTTCTTTGTCTAATTTGATCTTTTTAAAAATGCATAAAAGCCAAGCTTGCTTTCATACTTAAACTAAAAAGATTAAAAGATTAAAGATGACCATTTTGTTGCTCCAGTATGGCTAGACTGCAATACTGAAAATTGGGGAGAAGTATATGCCTGTTAGGCTCTCTTGATTTGCACCAACATTAGTAACCTAAATGAGCCAGACTATTGTTTTACATTTGTGAAAACCCAAGTGCTCTAAAAATGTACAGGGAGATTTTTCTTGGAATCCAGAGTTTAACTGTGCATTAAAAGCTCCTGCTGGCCCCAGTGAGAGGGTTAGAATTTAGCATTTGTTAGGGCATTAATGATTTACTGATACTCAGTGTAATTTTACTGTGTGTAATGGCTGTTTTCTGATTTGTAGGTCTGAGGACTTTGTGCATTGCTTATGCAGACCTGTCAGAAAACTCTTACAGAGAGTGGTTGAATGTGTACAACGAATCCAGTACAGTTCTGAAAGACAGAACTCAGAAGCTGGAGGAATGCTATGAGATCATTGAAAAGGTAAGATGCATACTTTTTTGATCAGATAGATTCCCTTACATGTGCCTTTTCCCATGGAATTTTGGTTCATACAGTGAAACAAACTGTTAATTTCATTCGTGGGAAACTGAAAATGTATTATTGGCAGCCAGTTCAGTCCATAGACCTCTCAAGCTTTAGTTTGTAAATATGAGGCTAACTCAGTATAAAAGGTCATTGCTACTTATAAACTCTGTTCTCACATCCTTTTTATCTTACTATCTTGTGTAAGGTTGATGTAACTTGATAAAGATAATGTATAAAATTGTTGTGTCGCACCAAGTTCCGATGTACTAGTATATGAAGAGAAATTTGTTCCTTTTCATACAGCAGTCACACTTCAGGTTTTCTGAAGGCTGTTGTAGACATGTAGACAAAACAAAGTGCTCACCAAGGCCTGTAGTCACATGGACTGAAAATAGATGAAAAACTGCTCTCCACACAAATTGCAGAACTCTTAATTCTGGAAAGGGAAAGTAGGTATCGAACCAGTTTGGAACTCTGTAATCCCACACTGAGTGAAATGTGAAAACGTCAACACTAGGGGCCAGTGTTTCTTTGAAACTTGTTGGTCTTACTGCTTTCTGAAATGCTGGTAGTCCCACTTTTCACCCACACTTACTCATGCTCTTTCCCCTTGCTGCAGTTCTTTCACTCTTGTTTTATTTAGTGGTTTCTTTAAAACACTCTTTGAACTTCAGTTTCTTTTAAAATTAATATTAACAATGCAACTTAAGTTCTTGAGCACTGTTGGTTATTTAGTTAGTTGGGGCAGAAGAGGGAAGGAGGTTGAGACTAGGATGGGAGTGAACTTTCATAGGGTAACAGAAAAACTCCAAGAACTCTTTAACAGCTGAAGATTGGGTCTTGCTTTTCAAACTAACACCTAAAGTCATCTTTTGTGTTGGTCAGTCAGCAGCAGTGTGGTTATCTAATCCTTGATTCTGTAGGTTTGTGTAGCTCCTTTCAGCCTTCTGCTTCCTGTACTGTGCTCTCGTACTCCTGTTTTCACTGAGGTGAAAAATGAACATGGGTTGATTCTCCTTAAAATGTGTTCTCAAACCTTAGATCATTTTTGGCCATCTACCTTCTGCCTCTTTTCACAATTTAATCTTGAAAAAAGGGGACCCATGAGTGGGTTGTAAAATTGGAGTTTTGGACTTAGTGCTATATTGGTAGGAAATACCCACCATATTCCTTTCCTGTTAATGTTTGCTTGCTGGTCATACCAAAGAGCAGGGAATTGCACCTGAAACTTAAATTATTTTTTTTCTCTTAGAGCTGATATTTCCCAGGTTAAATTCTCTGGTCTGTATGCACTTATGTCTAGATTTATTAGTTTATTAACTGGCTTGTGGCTGTAACATAAAATAGAATGTATTTTAACAGGTCAATTTTTTTTTAATCTAATGGCTCAAATGAGTGGGAGAGCTACTTTGTCAGTCTGAGCGTTGGGGTCATTGGATCATAGTACAGGTGCACATGTGGAGATAAACTTGAGCTGGCTTCCTTCCCCACCTGTACACCGGCTGAGAGGGCTTCGGCAGGCGCAACAGTAACTCCCCTGCTTGGGTAGCACAGCCATGCCGATCCCTGTGCTGTCACGTTTAACTGCTTGACAAGTGGTTTTGGGAATAAAAGACAATTGCATGCTTGGATTGCATTTGTAACTTTCGAGTGTTCTTAGCATTGATAGGGCTTATGTTTCATCAGGAGGCTATAGGGTACTAAAGCAAATGACTTACAGAAATTGATTCTACTACCTTGACCAGCCAAATATCTCATAACAAAACTTAAGCTTTGTCAAGACCTGTGACTAATGCCAGCCTACACACCTGTATGAATAACAACTTCCCCTTCTGTTCTTTATGCATGCATAGATGCATACAAGCAGGAGCTGCCCTGATGCCCTCTTCATAGAATCACAGAATGGTTTGGGTTGGAGGGGACCTTTAAAGGTCATCTGGTCCAACCCCCCTGCTATAGGCAGGGACATCTTTCACTAGGTCAGGTTGTTCAAAGCTCCATCTAGCCTGACCTTGAACGCTTCCAGGGATGGGGCATCTCCAGCTTCTCTGGGCAGCCTGTTCCAGTGTCTCACCACCCTCATCATAAAAAAAATTCCTTCTAAATCTACCCTATTTCAATTTAAAACCACTTTCCCTTGTCCTGCCACTGCAGGCCTTGGTAAACAGTCTTTCTCTTTCTTATAAGCCCCCTTTATATATAGAAGGGCCACAATAAGGTCCTGTGGAGCCTTGTCTTCTCCAGGCTGAACAACACCAACTCTTGTAACTGCTTCTGTTCACTTGTTTTGAGTAATTATAGTCCCTACAAAGAATAGAAGCTGTTACTTTTTCTGTGCAATTCCTGAAACGATACAAGTAAACTCAATTTATATCGGTTTCTTTTAAATTGAGCATCTTTACATGTTTTAAGGAATCATTACAATGCTCTTAAAGCTAAAATCTGCTGAGTAGATGGTGCCTTTTGACAAGGTTTATTTCTTAGGTATTCTTGTCTGCCTGACTTTTTTTTCTGTAACATGGCCAAATGCCTTCAAACAATTGCTTTAGAATTGTATAAGACTATGGCTAACTCTTGTAGTATTGTTTGTTGTATGAGACATGTTTTTTTTCTGGCAGACATCAGTGTGTAGACTAGAAATACTTGGATTGATTAATGTTCATACCACTTGTATTACATAATTGTAGTGATTATATCCATAAATAGTTGCAGTAATTTTTGAGTGATTGTATCCAGTCTGTATGTACATTTTTATGGGAGGGAAATTAGTTTAAATGATGCGATGTCAGGTAACTTTTGTTTTGTTGAGCTTAAATACGTAAACCGTGACCACTCATCATGTTGCTATGGTGATTAGCAAATGCTGTAGTATATATGTTCATCCATAGGCTAGCTTTGGGGTTGTATAACTTCAATTAATTGCTCTTGAAACATTGCCATCTTTCTGATCAGAAACACTCAGTTCCATTCTGTACCTCTTGAAATGAGAATTGTATGCAGAGGAAGTAGAATAGCCACACCAGAAACTTACTGTAGTGTATGTTGCTTGTCAAAATGCTGTATTAGCAATGAGGCGCAATATGCTGTCTTTAATTCCTTTTTGAGTGTGTTCCAAACAGAGGTTTATCTTAAGAAATCAATCCCTCAAATTCTTTTTTTTTTTTTTCCAGGATTTACTGCTTCTCGGAGCTACAGCCATTGAAGACCGCCTGCAAGCAGGTGTTCCAGAAACAATAGCCACACTAATAAAGGCAGAAATTAAGATATGGATTCTGACAGGGGACAAACAGGAAACAGCTCTCAATATCGGTATCCATCTTTCTGGTTACTCTGAATTTCTCTGATATGTGGCAGGTGACATACTAGATCTGCTGTGTGGGGTTTTAAACAAAAACAGGCCTGCTTTTTATAGAATGGTTCCTTGGTAGCAGACAGGCATGTGGTAGCCTTCACTTTTGAGAAGAGCGGGGGGGAGTTTGGAGTCTTCGCTCTGAGTGTCAGGCTATATTCAGGTTTGTGGTTTTGTTGTTTGTTTTTTTTTTTTTAAGGCAAGAGGGGCACTTTTGCTCTTGGTTAAGTGCAATTCTTGTATAGAGTGAATATAGGTATCTCTGTGTTCTGATGGAAACTTGAGAGCTCAACCAGACTGTAATGTTTCAGTTATACTGTGCAGTATATAAAACTGTTTCGTGGCTTTTTTCTTTTCTTACTGGTGGCCTTTTCTAGACTTCAGTGGAATTTAGGATATGATGGGAAATGTGGTAATACAAAGCATATATCTTACAACTTCTTGCAAACCTTGTCTGTGAAAGCAGGTGGATGCTTGAATAACTGCTCCTGCTGTTGCCTTATGGCACATTTTAGTAAAGTATGTTGTGATTGTTAGTGTAAGTGTGTTGCTGCTATTGAGTGTATGGATAGAGTTTAAGTCTTGTTTTATCAAGGCATAATGTGGATATCCTTGTCTCAAACTTGATGCATCTTAACTTACAAACTATGTTCTTTGTAATGCAAAAAAAAAAATCTTGCAATGATGTGAACAAAAAGTATGAATCAAAGCACTTATCAGATGGGTGTGCTTGGGTACTGGTGTAATAGAATGGTAACCTGCTTAAGCCGTAGGTATATATCTGACTACCTGTTTTTGCAGCATAAAAATAGAGTTTCTAGCACTGTAAGTTTAGGTTTGTTATTAAAGCAGCCCTTAAGCCTTAGGTTTCCTTTTAGGTCATAAATATATCCGATAAAATCAGTCTATATACCCAACTCTACTTGTAATTTGTCAAATAGAAAGATTTTACTGTAAGGCTGGTCTGAACTGAAGGTCCACGTTGTAATTTCAGTCCTATAGCAACCAGATGATGTGCTCTGTAGCAGTTCTGATATTGTGCTAGTCTTGTATTGGATATGCCACATGAGTAGATCTAGTAAGTACTCAAAACTCAAATCCTTCTGCCTTTTTCTCACTGTGGATGCCTGCAAGGTGGGCAGCCTGGGTAGCAATACCTTGTGCTGTCACAGAATGCTGCCATGCTTGAAATGCTGATTTGTGAGCTACACCTATGCTGCTGTCATGCCGTAACCCTTCACACAACACTAGTAGCCTCCTAGGAGAGGGGCTGTCCAGCTCTTAACTGAGTAGTAAGGACTTAGTAAAGGAACAGATCCTGATTTAAGCACCCCTGCCCCATGACATCACATGTCTCCCAAATACAGCATCCTTGGCAATATAGTGCCATGATGCTCTTGTATTCTTTTTGATGATTTTTCTTCCTGTAACTGGTAAATCTGCCAAGAGATGGAAAGAGGCCGAGTGGCACTCTGGTGATCTGACATCTCGCAGAACTGAGTGACACTTTCACCTTGTTTCTTAGGTCTAGAATGCTCTGCTTATCCCCACTGTCTCTAGTGTGCCCATGTAAAGTGCCATCCACAATTGCAGTCAGATTTGCAGATTGGTCTGTTTAGAGGTACAGGTGTAGGTTAAGGGGATTCTTTACACCATAGGTTGCCTTCTGTTGAAGGAGCTATTTCTTTAGCCTTCTCTAACTATGAAGAATGTGACTAATGAAGCTTTTTATGTGTGGAACTGCATGTAGATGGGTCTGAGTGTGTTTCAGGCTCCTCCTGGCAGGACTGTGATGCCCTAACTGAACTTACATTACCTTTAGCCAAACTTCAGGCGTTTGCTATTTTTTCTCTGCTTTTTAGTTTTTTCTGCTTTGGTTGGTTTAGTGGAATTTCAGAATGTATTCTGCTTGACTGACTAGAATTTTTGTTTACTTATCAAAACTGAATCAAGTTTCATGTGTCTTTGTATGTTGAAGCTGGTACCAAGACATGAAATAACTCGCTGAACTGATACAGTTATAGTAGAAATAAGGTGGATAGCTTAAGTAGACAATTGATTTAAATGCTAGTTATTTGGTTTGAATCATTATCTGCAGATTTTGCTTCCTTTAGCAGCAGTAGTCAACTTGAGAGGAGGGATGCATCATCTTTTGACAAATTAAAAAAAAAAAAGTAGCTACAGATTTTGGCATAAATATATGAAATTAACTGACGACAGCTAGCCTGAACACAAGTACATGAGCTTTACAGCAATTGCTTACTCTGAAGGCTGTGAAGGAGACTTGACTTCTAACTTGTCTCTAAAACTGTTTGTTTTTTTATATGATAGGAACTTGAAAAGAATAAGCATCTCCCTTAACTTCTAAATTATCACTTTTAGTGTACAATTTGGTAGTAAAACTCTGACATAATTAGCTTCATGTTCAAGTTAGATTGAAGATACAGATGTAGCACCCTTCCAGTTTTTGTATGTAACCCATTAAAACTAAAAACATTCAATTTAAAACTCAGTCCACATGTACACTTTATGCTTCAGATATAAATATGCTGTCTGGGGAGTAAGAAGTATTTTCACTTTCTCATTGTGTGTGGAGGTTATGCATATGGACTCTTGCTTGCTGTATGGATATGCATATGTACTGAGGGATATTTGAGCTCTTGGCAGCTGCCCCAAGGGGTACGTTGTTCTTCCAGCTTCCTTTTGATTCTTTGGCCTTCAAAATTTCTGTTTCTTGCATTCTTGCCTTCTCTGAAGAGTAATGATTGACCTTGCTGTGGGGTGGTTGTATGCCTTCCGCTCAGCTCTGTCAGCTGATAGTGCTGCAGGTGAGGAGTGTGTTCCTGATAAGCTTTAATACTGATCAACCATTTGAACACTCTACCTACAGAAACCAGGAGTTCCAGGTTCAGAAACATCTTTGAGCATAACACATGGTCTTCAGTTTTTATCAGCTGAAACTGTCCTTAGCCAGTGTCTGCAAACAACTCTAGAAGGCTTAACAGTGTTCTTGTAGCTTCATCCTTGTCTTAAACAGTCTGCAGACTCTGGATCTTCTTTGGTTTCAGTGAGGCAAAAAAAAACATGGCCGTTTTCTATTTACCACCATCCTGTTGCTCAGGGGGGAAAAAAAAGAAAATCAGAACTGGTATATTTCTAGCCAATAACTTCCTTCGTAACAGATTGTTTTCTGGGAGTGGGAATGTAGTGTTCACTGAATTGCATCCCTCCCTTGAAGGAATCAGTCCCTACAGTTGAGCTAAGTGCTCTTAGACTATGCGTTTGTAGCTGCGAGCACTGCCTTACAATCATAGAATCATAGAATGGTTTGGATTGGAAGGCACCTTTGAAGATCTAGTCCAATCCTCCTGCCATGGGCAGGGACATCTCTCACTAGGTCAGGTTGCTCAAAGCCCCATCCAGCCTGATCCTGAACAGTTTTGATGATGGGGCACCCCCAGCTTTTCTGGGCAACCTGTTCCAGTCTCACCACCCTCATCATAAAAATTTTCTTCCTGATGTCCAGTCTAAACCTACCCTCTTTCAGTTTAAAACCATTGCCCCTTGATCTGTCACTACAGGCCTTGGTAAAAATCAGTCTTTCTCCATTTCTCCATCTTTCTTATAAGCCCCCTTTATATATTGAAAGGTCTCCCTGGATCCTTTTCTTCTCGCTCAACAACCCCAACTCTCTCAGCATTTTTTTCATAGGAGAGAGATTCTAGCCCTCCGATTGCTTTTGTGGCCCTGCTCTGGACCTACTGTAACAGGTCTGTGTCTGTCTTGTGCTGGTGGTCCCAGAGCTGGATGCAGTACTCAAGGTGGGGTTTCATGTCCAATTTTTCATCCACCGGTATCCCCAGGTACTTCTCAGCAGGGCTGCTCTCAATTCATTCATCCCCCAGTCTGTACTTTATTGATATTTGGGATTGCCGCAACACAGGTGCAAGACTGTGTACTTGGCCTTGTTGAACTTCATGGGGTTCTCATGGGCCTACTCCTCAAGCCTGTCAAAGTCCCTCTGGATGGCACCCCTTCTCTCCAACATATGAACTGCATCGTTCAGCTTTGTGTTGCCTGCAAACTTGCTGAGAGTGCACTCAATTCTGCTGTCTGTCATTGATGAAGATACTAAATGGTATTGGTCCCAGGACTGACCCCTGAGGGACACTACTGATTACTGGTTTCCAATTGGACATTGAACCATTGACTGTAGCTCTCTGGATGCAGCCATCCATCCATTTCCTTATCTATCTAACAGTCTATCCATCAAACCTGTATCTCTCCAATTTAGAGGTAAGAATACTTCTGTTATGGTGAGCCATGATTTTTCAGTTGAGGAATGGAAGCAATGCCAGCGTGCTTGTGTATATCCCTATGAGAAGTTTGAGCAGGGCATATGTGCCCTCTCTAAAGGCAGAGCATGATCATTCTTGGCTCAGGTGCTGGATTCTGTATGCCTGCAGTACGAATGTGCCTGTGGGCTGTGATCTTGAACTCTAGTTCAAGCAATCTTTCTCCCAGGACACTTGAAGGGAAATAAGTCCCAGAAGTACCTGATTCGTCTGCTTCATGGACTTTTAGTCAGACTTTAATTTAAAGAACTAGATATCAACTTACAGGTATGCATTGACGTTTTATACCTGGCTTTGAACCAGCAGTTGATCTTAGTCTACTCAGAAGCATAGACAAAAATATGCCCAGATCTTAGTGTGTTTTTGCTTGCCATGTTAGTACTGCCAGTAATAACTGTTATACTGCCAGCATAACTATTATAAGTACACATATATACTATATATTTATAAAACTTTAAGATATGACTACAAATGTCACTTATAATCTTACACTTGCAAGTTACTTTGTTTTATAGTAGTGCTAGATTTTAACATCATAGTCCTGAAATTGTACGTAATGTATAGATCTCCTATAAGCTGTTAGGCTTGATCTGTATCATCCTATTCCAATCTTGATCTCCTTCCTGTTTAATGTGATGACAAGACACAAAATGACCTCAACTGCAGGATTGGTTCTTCTGACTCCATGACTGCCAAGAAGCACAGCAGAGCAACTCTCTTTTCCACAGGTGGTTTTTTTCCAGCTCCACTTGTAGAGTGGCATCTTTTGAAAGAGGTAAAATTAAACAGTGAGTAGTGGTTTAAAAGCTACAGCTTGCTGTTGCAGTTGCTGTTCCAATCAAATGCTACTAGAAAATCCTTTTGAATCAGTTATACTGAATTTGTAACAGCCTACTGTGTAAGGCTGTTGCCATTCCCTGGGGCAAGAATAACCATGACATGGAGGGAAGTGCTGAAGTTTGCAATACTCTCTTTTTCTCTTCGATAAAAGTAAGGAAGTGGTTCTTCGGCCTGGGACTAACTTTTAAAAATGGCAAACTGACTTTTTTTCCCATGTCAGTGTTTTGTCTATACCTGTTGAAGCTTCATTACTCAGTTCTGTACCACCACCTAAGAGTTGTTTACAGGCAGAATCAGAGGCTATCTGCAAAGCTTTCATGTTGTAGGCTGCACTTTGTTAGAATGTATTTCATACTTTTCCCAACAGGTGTGTGTGAGTTGAATGTCATTCTGTATTGTTTTTTAAAGCAGAAAGTAAACCTTAGCTCGTTAACACAAATAAGATGAAAATGTATCTGCAAGGTTGCACCTGATATTCATATTACACACAGCTGTGAAAATAGAAGTGAAACAAAACTTCTGCAGGTAATCAAACCTGCTGCCTGAAAGTGCCTGGCTGTGTGATATAAGCATGCCTTCTACAAAGGAAGACGAGAGTGATTTGCTTTCTTGACAGAAGTCATTCACGCAGGCATGTTAACCTTGGATTATACCTATGAAACTTGCCCAATTATAAAAATTCTGTAGCCTGAGGACATGATTTGCATTGCAATAGAGCCAGTATGGCCTGCCTAAGGAACCAAGAATCCCACAGAAAAGAAATTAATGCCTCAGTTCTCGCCGTTGTGAGATACGGAGAGAGACACTTAATCTTTTTCCATTGGCTATGCTGTTCGGCTTTTGAACCTGTTGGTTTTGCAGCGGTTCATCATTGGGATGTTACTTTTTTATATTGCAGTAGCCTCCAGTCCCCATTTAAGAAAAGTCAAAGACTTCCTGAGACCTCATTTTATGACAGCAATTTTTTAAACTTGCTGTGATTCATTTCTATACAAAAGCACAGTAGAAATACAAAAGAATTGTATTGTATTTCCTTTTCCTGTGTAACTTAGATCAGCAATAAAAGGCATGTGCTTCAAATAAATGAATTCTCTGCTGTTTTATGAAGCTACATGACTCTGCCAATCCCAAGAGAACTTGCATGAGCTTTTAGGATAATGCAGTGGGGTCAGTCTGATGTGAGTTTGCATTTGTCTCTTGTCATTAACATGAGCTGGAATTAAACCGTTTATTCTGTAAAGGCCAAGTATATATATCCTGGATATGACTTTGTCTTGTGTCACTGACAGTAGCGTGGCAGAGAGCTGCTACTTAAGTGGCATTGAGTGGTACTGCAGTCACTGGCTTTTACTATTACAAAAATAAGAGGCTTTTTTTCTGTCTTGAGAATTTTTGCTTCGAGTTTTGGCGTCCTGGTAAATGTACAGAACTGCCTTCCAAGTGCTGTTCCAGACTATGGCAATTTGGTCTTGTTCTTTCATGCCCCAGTCCCACACTAAGAATAATCAAGTACAATTACCTGACGCGTACAGGAATTGGTAGGGGCCCTGTGTGTGTCATGGATCTGTAGATTTTGATGAAGCTCAGGACCTTCCACGCTAAAAATGTCCGGGGTAAGAAATGCTCACGTAACCCAAGCGTGGGGTAAGGGGGCTGGGTAGCACCAACGGATTCAATGTGTATGTTTCCAGTCGTGGCATAGCCGCAACTGTGTGTTCAGATCCGTTCCTGTAGTGTGTTGAAGGCAATTCTGCCTTCATGTAGATTAAAAAAAAAGTTTAGGTATAGAAATATTTACTTTTGCTGTGGGGCTATAGCCTATATTTACTGCATCTAGTTAATATGGTGTTTTCTTTGGTTAAAACGTCTCAAGTGATGTATTTGGAAATGCAGATAAAATGCAGGCTCTGTTGCTAGTAAAATTGTAAGTTGGAGTGTCCCCTGCACACCAGTGTTTCTAGTAGCCTGCCTGATAGGAGTAACTGCTCAAAAAGTGACTTGTAATCTAACCTGTAGATGCTTATCTTAAGGTTTAACTAAACCTTAAATCTATTCCCAAAAAGTAAATCCTTATTTTTTTTTTTCTTTTTTCCTCTTGCAGGGTATTCTTGCAGACTCATTTCACAGAGTATGTCTCTCATCCTGGTCAATGAGGATTCACTAGATGTAAGTAAGCAAATTCTGGTGTAATTCTTGACAGAAGGAGGTGTTGCTAACAATAGGGAAAGTTGTTGAGCTTTCTCATTTCATTTCTCTCACTTGCCTTTAGGGCGAGCAAAATGGGGGTGCATTGTGCAAAAGTACTCCTGAGGTCTGCAGTCACAAGCTGTACAGATCAAACTAAAGTCTTAGAACAAGAAACAAATTAGGTCCATGGGTTTGATTCTGCTGCAGACTAGTGAAACCTGCAGTATGCCATCAGGAATATAGTTAAGTTTTAAGGTATAGGTATAGGAGTAACATGTTTGAAGAAATAAAAAAAAAGCTAAAAGACTCATTTCAACATAATAAGCTTATTGTCTTCAGCATTGTATGGAACAGCTCTAACCAAACCTATGCCTAAGTAAATTGCATTGTGAGCTTGCCTATATACAGCTTTTGAGACCTAAGAATTGGATCAAAGATTGCCTGCAAGTGGTTGCCATGCTCCTCAGGCATGTGCAAAAATTAACTAGAAAAATCATACACTTGTACATGAATCCTCCCAGGAGATCTCTTTTCCCATTTGCTTGTTTCAGCATCAATATCAGCATTTGATATCAGTTGAATATCTGATTGCTATTAGAGGTATTTGTAGGACAGATGAAAAGATCTACAGTAGGCAGCATCTGATATTTGCATTTAGAGTTGTCAATTCATCCTGCTTGACTGGATGGGAGATGCAAAGCCTGTATCTTTGAGTGTCAAAGGAGTTACTGGATATCTGGAAATCTGGTGGAAGAGGGGAATACTATTGTGGCAAAGTAATCGCCTGATAAGTGTTACTTTCCAGTTGTGTCTATGTGATTTACTTAACAGCAGCCTTGATAGTGTTTTCAGCTCAGACTCAAGTTCTTTGTGTGAGGTTGTGGCATCTCAGGTCCTAGCATTCTAGCTCATCAGAACTCAGGAGATCCTGGTGAATCCAAGGGGAGATGATCTGCCTCCAGAGGCTGGATCACTAGTTCCCATGCAGCATAACGCACCCTGATGGGAGCTGTCTCAATGCTGAGTTCTAGCAATGAAGACCATGTTAGTTCTCTTGCAGAAGTTGTTTTTTTGTGTTTCTGAATGGTTAGAGACTTATTTAAATAATTCTAGTGGGATAAGAAAACTTCGGGTTTTTAACTTTTAAACAGTTACTGCATTAAGTGTGTGTAGATTGGAATATGTAAATTGTTTCAAGAAAATATCTAAATGCCTTGTTTAAGACTCTCATCTGCTCAGACCATCTTCTTCCACTTTTCCACTTCTGTATGGTCCCTCTTTAAGGGAACAGTTTCCCTTTTGTGGGTTCAAAATACTGTGCTGCTGCTGAGCTTTCTGCCACACTTGGCTGACTGGACCTCTTGACCTGAAGAAAGATGCAGAACCTCAATAGAAAATGAGCAGCTGGTGGTCTTTGTTTCCTGGGGCAGGAAGATTAGTTGGTTAGGATTATAAGAATAAGAAAACTTGGTTTCTTTTTTCATGATATATTGGAAACTCAACCCATAAGAAGGAAAATGGTTATGCTTTGTTTTCCTTTTAATATTTCTTGCACATTCTGAAGCTCTGAGTAAAGCACAATTGAAGGTGTTTTTTTTTTTTTTCCCTGGAAATAAGATTCTTATTTCAGCCTGAATTAAAAGTAGTTCATCTAAACTTGCAGAGACAAACAATGTGCCTTTTGTGATGCCTATTCAGAAACAATAAGACTTAGATAGATTCTCTATGGCTAAAGCAAGGGGTGCAAACTGAAGACAGGACAGAAGAGGTTCTTGCTAGATCAGAGGAAGAAAATACAGCTAACATTGGTATTTAGAAACATCTGGAAGCTGGACAAGATAGTCTTCAAGCTGTGTTAACTTGACTTTTTTACTACTTCTGGTTCTGAATGCAGTGATATAGTGACAGATTTTTGGATACTTCTGTTTGTAGTGAAATAATACCAAAGGTGCTGAGTAGTACCTAACAGCTTCAGCACCTGCTTTTAAATTGTGACTTCAGTTAATTGACTGACAGGACCATGAGAGGGCAGGATGAACAATGAAATGGCTTACTACATATGCCCTAATGGCGAGCGCTTCGACCGTGGGATTTTCCTTTAAATGTCAAACAGTGTAGGCAGAATGATTCAAGGACTTTTAGTAAGAGGCAAAAATGAACTTGCCTTTTCTGGGATGAAAGGCTGGATTTAAGCAATAAGATGTGAGAAAAATGTGCCTAAAGCTCAACTTTTATTTTTTCCTCCCTTCCCATCTTCAGCAGCAAGAACAGCTTGGCCCTGGCCTATGTGTAGAACCAGCTCTGGTTAATTGGCGTGATTGCAGTCCAATCTTGTTTACAAAACTGAGATAGACTGACTGAAATGCATGTCATGTAGCTGAACAAAGGAGTACACTTAAATATATTATTGTAGGATTTTTGAACTCCAAAAAGGCTTCTGTGTTTTATTTTTTAAAACTTGGTATGTTTTTCATTGCTTTAGGAAAGTAGGAGTTTTAGCTAATTTTATCTATGCACCTGACATTCTTGAAGTCCTATTAGATCCTTCTGCTTTTTGGACAAGTCTTTGATTCTTCTCTTGAAACATGAGAAAATGGAGGCCTATGACAGCTGGTTTTGATTCAGTAGATCCTCTGTGATGTTAAAAGTGCTGCTGTAGCAAGAACTCATTGTGTGACCGTATCTCTTCAGCTCGATCTGCTTGCAGTTGATGGGCTGGGTATGTGGGTAATGAGAAGGCATGCTGATAGTCTCCATACCTCAGCTTTTGAGTCTTTTTGGAGGGTCAGCTGCCTACTTTATGGCTTTGGTTGACAACCCCTGCCTCAGTATATACAGTAAATGCCAAACTAATTTTAACAAGAAAGTGAAACCTGTCCTTCCCCTTATTCTTATCTTAGCACAGATCAATGGAAGCAAAAATGGCTACTAGAGAGGAAACCTAACAGGAAAAAGAAATAAAAGCTAAAGAATATAGGGTACAGAAAATGCTGAAAGATGGGAACTAGTGTATTCCAAGAAAGTATAGAGGGAATCTCCTATTTTAAAATACTTGAAGGCTTATTTTAATTCCTTTCTGAACTTAGTAGTATATGCACTTTGAGGATTTTATATATTCAATTTTTTTCCCAAACTTTAGCCAAGAAGTATGAAGAAAAGGTAATGTGGGAACTGAACTGGGAGAAAATGTCATTGACCAAAGCATCTCTTCTCACTTTCCCACATGCCAGCTTTGCAAATACTGTAGAGTGCCAAAACTTCACTTGGAGTGATAGACAGGACCCCTGGGGAAAGAAATTCATTAAATAAGTTAGAAGAGGCTAAATACTCCTTTCTCCATCAAAGGGAGGGTATGAAAGGGAAAAGGTGACAGATCTACCTACCCACTTCCACTTGCTGAGTCTTGACTCCATTGCCCAATTTCAGATTGAGGTCTTCTGAGGCAGTGGGGGGAGGACAGGAATGAACAGCTGTCTCTGCTGTTTAGGAGGTGCAGACTGGAATCAAGTGAGGAATAGTAGGGCAAGCAATTATTTTCATAATTTTTAAGCTTGCTTGTAAGTAAATGTGGTGCTCCTGTTTTGAGGTCTACTGTTAAGTACTTGAGAAGCAGAAATGGGAAGTCTGGAAAACTGAAAACAAGTATATATTTTTGCAGTGATAACTCCAGAGAGTTAACTTTTATTTTTTAGGTAAGACGCGGAGATTAACTCTTAACTTTTAGAGAAAGTAGGCTTCTTGAACAGTTGTCCTACAAATGAGAAAATGCGTACAGATTAAAAAAAGGCAGAGTGGTAAACTGAGAAGCTGAAGGGCTTGAACAGTCTAGGAAGACTTGAGGTTGTATTAGTCTTCATGATATGGATTAAGATAAGGAGAAACTTTTTATTGACAATCTGTTCTCTTACTGTGTTGAAGTGTTGGCAGATTTATCTAATCAACAGTCTCCACTGTGAACACCAATGAAAGGTATATTGACAGACGGACCCCATGATGGTAGAGGGGGTCATGGGTCACATATAAAACATGAAAATATTACTGGAGTCTCCTACTGCCTCAATGCCAGAAAGCACTTTGGTTGGGTAGATGGGGGTGTAGAGCCTATTTTAAGACCCGTGAGGACTTTGTCTTTAAGGAGTGTGTGAGGATGGGAGACTTTCTGACTCTACAGGATACTGGCCATTAAGGGGGATTTGTTCCTCAAACAAGAACGATTAATCGTACTTGTAAAGCATGAGAGGTCAAGGATGACACCATCAGTAATATGAGCCATTTCATATGTATCTTGCCACACGGCTCAGGCTAAGGACACACTGGAATGAGAAGCCCTGATCAAACATGAGTTGACATAGAATGAAACCCTTCCCTCCCCTCTTTTTGCCGGACCTGTGCCAGCATAAAAAAAGAGAAAGTTGACTGCCTATTTATCAGGCATACTTTAAAATCCCTAGATAGAGCTTCCTTTTCTATCACCATCTTTTCCCACCTGCTATACCTCCAGTTATGTAGCTGAATGATGGGTTCTGTGGAATACAGAGAGCACAGCAGGTGCTCCTAATTTAAGTGTGAATTGTAGTGTTGCTGATGGCTCATGTTGAATTGAATGCCTTACATCTTGATTTTTGTCCTCAACTGTGTTGATCAGTAGTATCACAGTACACTTAAGGATTCACTCTTGCAGGTAGCTGAAGATGCTTTGCAGAGCTCAATGCTAAACACTTACCTTGGTGAATTAATGTTATGTGGTGCTTGGTGCACATAAGGTAGTGGTGGGAGAATGGGCAGTGGTAAGAAACAATAGAGGGGTTCCACCTGTGCATAGCAATGTATCTTCCACACCTAATTTTACTGGTTCCTTCTGGTTTCCCTTTCATGACCCAAAAATGTGAGCTAATACTATAACAGTTCCAAAAAACATAAAAGATTGGTGTCTTTATCTTTCATGCTTTTCATTTGTGTAGCTTTACTTCTTTGAAATAACATCACCTAAACTTTGCAATTATAAAAAACTGAGAAAAATCTCTTTTCTGGTCCTGTAACTTTAAGTCAGTTGGAGATGACAAACTTAATCTCAGCTGTGCATGTCTCTGGCAGAGGTTCTAAGGAAGGGATTGTGGCTGCTGTTGGAGTGATGTGAGTTTGAAAAGTGATAGTTGTTAAACAACATCCCCTGTGCAAAGTTGAGTATTTACTTCAGACGTAACATGCATCAGTATTGGAGCATTTCAGTGTTAAGTGCAGATTTTATACTTGAAATCTCCTGTAAAACATAACCATGTTGAGTAATGCAGAGTCTTAACAAGCCACTAAGTGCATAGGTTTTAGCAAAAGCAGCAGGTAAAATAGTATCTATTCTTAGTTTATTCAAGTTCCAGTTACACTTCTATGTTAAAAAAAAAAGAAAGCTTTGTGGAAAATGTGTTGCATGTTTGAATGTTCCTCTGCTGCCGCCTCATCTAGTAGGTGTTCCAATAATTTCATGTGTGGAAAACCTTGGTTATAGAATCCAGCTGTAAAGTAAGACAACAGTATTAGAAGTTTTTCAGTAAACATAAAAACTAATGGAAGCTTTCAGAACAGTTTAAAAACAAAACAAACCCCCCCCCAAAAAAAAAACAAAAAACCAAGAAAAAAACCCCATCAAGCCCCCCCCCCCCAAACCCCAAAACCAGCAAAAAAAACCCCAGAAAAACAAACCAACAAAACAGAGAAATGGAGAACCATGGCATGTCAGATGAGCAAAAAAACCTCATTGATATATAGTTGCTGGTCTTTTAAGTGAAGAAAGCAATGATAGGTGATTACATGGTACATCATGAAGACATATCTAATATTGAAGATGACTGTTACGCTTTAGCTCAGATAACACGTGTCTTCCAAAACAGGAGCACAAACTTGTGGAGCTGGTACATCAAAACTGCTTTGTATTACATCAGTCTTGTTTTTAAACTGAAGTAATTCTGTTTTTAAGTGCTCTTACCACCATTTTTAATGGTAGAACTGAATTTTGCATAAGTCTAAATATAAAACTCATGTATTTTGATAATAATTGCCACTGGTTCTTTTAATTCTAAGGTAAGTGTCTGCAGCTACTTACTGCCAATTTTTCAGTATTGGATCTCCATAGTAATATTTACTTTTCATGTTGCACCCGTAACAGAAATTGGGAATTCTGCTCAACTTAGCTTAAAATCTATCAATAGAAGATTCTAACACTGAAATTCTGTAGCATTATATTTAATATATTCCACCTCTGAAATCCATTAATGCTAAAAATGAATTTTTACAAGATGCGAGTTGAGCTTGGAGCCTTTAAATATTGATAAGCTTTCCCCTTTGTGCAGTCCCTGTGTGACTCTTTCTCCCACTTCTGCTCCTTGGCATGCAGCAGCAGGTGAGATGTGATCGAACAACTGTCTTGGCTTGTTTTTGAGAGCTAAATTTTTTTCTAAATCATGCACTTGAGGGAAAAATCAATCACTTCTGTTCTCTTCAGAGAACTACTGGGAATAGAAAAGACTAATCCCTAGCTTGATTCAGCTGAATTCTAGGAACTTAGCATGATAATCTGCAAATGTTTATCCCTTATAGACTTAACTGCACACATATATATGCTCACTTCGTTTCTCTTTCCTTTTCCTAATAAAGCTTTTTCAAGTGAAAATATTTTGAGCATGAGATTCACTTGGAGTGTAATTCTTGGATTCAGTTTCTGTTCAATTAAATTGGAAACGCCATAAAGTCTTACTGTGCAGCTCTTAACCTGGACAAATTTTTTTCACTGGCATCTCATAGAAGTTGAGTTGTGAGGGCAGTGAGAGGGAAAGCTGAAGAAGGGAAATTGGATGACCCCCAGAGGCCCTGGAAAGCCTGAGATGAGAGTAGTGGATATTACAGCTGAGGAATGTAGGGTGTGTTCCCCCCACCTTTGGTGCTGTAGAAGGGAGAGCTGGAAACTGTTATCAATTGGTTATCACATTGAGTTGTATTTAACAGTAGTGGAAGGGCAAAATTGGAGGGATCCAATTCTGAACCTGTGGATAGTATTTTGCTGACAGTAATTCTGTTGATATAAATGGAGCTATGCAGTGAATGTGTCCTGCAGAACTCATGTGCCTGGACTGACAGTCATCGTCCTGTGTTATACATAGATGTATAAATAACAACAAACTGATACTCCAGCATAAGAACCCTCAATGCCAGTGTCTATTGATGATAATCTGACTAAAAGTATAAGCGTAGAAGCAGAGCTGGCCTCCCTCACTTCTCTGCTTGCTCAGCTGCATCTTTTGCATGCTTCACTGTTTGGATGAGTGATTGAACATGAGCATGGATAAACCGGTTTGTGCTGCCATGGTATTGTGTAGTATTCTTAATAAACAAACAAAACTTCACAGTGTAATTTGTCTTCTGCTTGACTTCCCAAACCAGGTCTTAATATCTGCAGGGAAGCTTTACATGCAGTTATGTTTTGTATTCTAGCAGCGAAGAGTGAGGACTCGGAAAACTTGGTTATTTTGTTATCTTGTTTTTGCTATTCTGTAGGGTAGCATTACTATGAAGGTTCTATAACACATAAGGAAAATCTCTTCGGCATGAGAATATTATTGGATTTATCCAGTGACTTTTATGACCTTTATTTTTACAGGCGCATTTCCTTCCCACACTTCTGAACAGAGTTTAAAAAAAATATTAAGATGATCTTTAACAGGCATCATTATTCATTGTATTTAAATACCGATAGATATATAGATCTAAGATTATCTGGGAATCATGCATGTAAACTGCTCTGGATCTCTTTAGTAGAGCTCTGATCTGGTCACTGGATTTACCCATATGCTAGAAATAAGCAGGTCTTGCTGGGTTGCTGCCTAAAACTTTTTCTAATAATCATTGGGAAAACTCAGACTGTCTGTGGAAAGGAGGAAAACCTGAGGAGCAGGCCACTAAAAATAAATTGTCTATCAACATGTCTGTCTTCAAGCAAAGAATATAGTTCCAATAGTGTCTTCTGTACTATATTTCTGATGGGAAGATTTGTGTAGCGTTATGGTTTCCATAGGAAAGGTATTAGCTTCACTACAGGAATTTCTTTAGCATATACAATATGTGAGTTGTTTCTGTATTTCAAATTCTTGAGCACAACTACAGGAGGCAGTGCCTGTGAAGCTCTGGGAAGCTTTGAAGGTGTTGCTTTTTGGTTCCTGATGCTGTTGGAAGAAAGGACGTCTGTGCTTTGTCGGTGATGTCATGCTGATTACTCCCAAGGAATGGGGCTAAAGTCATTGTCAGCTTTTCGGACTAAAACCAAAGTTACCTGCTTTTGGGAGCACCAAAGCATTGGTACCATGTAGTTCAATCCTACTAAAAGGTATAAGGTGTACGGATAACTGCTGGGAAGACAAGAACAAGTTCTGTACTGCTAATGCCTTGTAGATGCTTTGAAGATTTCATCTTGTGTATTGCACAAGAGGGGAAACTGGGATTTTTTTTTTTTTTCTTCCCTGCTATTATCTGCCCAAATGATTGCAGACAAAGTTAGTATTCTGGAAAACTGATCAATGTGGACAAGCTCCATTTTAGCCAACCATCAGCTCTCCTTCAGAGAGACATCTGGGATGCTCCTCTGGTGTCTTGTGGCTAATAAGTTACTTCAATTACCAGTCAGCCTGGAATTGTAATCAGGTTTTCTGTATAGTACTGGGAATTTGTGAAGGAAGCTAATTAGGAAAACTGGGGAAATAATACATTTCTCTATTGTACTAAATTCTGTATATTGCTCAAATTTCTATTTTGCTTAATCTAGAAACAGATGTCAAGCTAATAAGTAGTTACACAAGGAATAGTGTGTAGTAATCAGATAAATCCTCAAAAATATTAGGTAGAAGAGATTTAGTGTTTTTTCTTGTTTGTTTTTGAGGAACAGATAGAATCTTTCATAACTCCAGTAATTTGATAAGGTGCATAGAAAGTTATTGTATGTATGTGGAAAATATACAGCTCTTCATGTGAAAAGCTGCTTTGATTTGAGCCTACCACGCAGAATTACAAATGAAAGAATATAGGTGTTACCTGGACCTGTAGGTTTAAGTACATGCAGGACTGTGTAACTTAAGTATTAGATTACCATTTTTCCAGGAAGTAATGCTAATAAGTTTGAGCTGTGAGTGGTGAATGAGTTGGGCTGGTATTTTTGTTTCATCCTGCTTTCCCTTTTCAGTATTCATTAATGACTGTTTTCCTTTATCTGTGGTGCTGTTTTTTTCTGGCAGTGTGTTAGCTGGTTTGGATGAAGTGGGGGCACTTGGACCTGGAGGAATGCAAGGACCTTTAGGAGTCTGAAGACTGGATTTGTAAATAATTCTTTCTGTAGCTGGAAATTGGGGAGGCTGGGGAAGGGCTATTAAAAAACCCAAATACTCTTTTCTAAGTTACTTTGCCTTCATTTCATAAGTTCTAATAGTGATCGCATTTGACAAGACCCAGAAAAGATCTTGCAGCTTTAGGCTGCAGGTATTTTAGCAGCTGGTGGCTCATCCTGCTAATGCCTTGTCCATGCTATAGGACAGAACAGATCATATTACATAAAAAGGGAAAGGAAGAGCGTGTGTTCCCTGATTGCCATCTAAAATTTGCTGTCTTGTTTGTAAGAGCTCTCATGTTAGAGGAAAGTGACTGGGAACAAACACTATTTCTCTTAAAACTGCTAATAATCGTCACATATGTGGAGACTTGTCTCTAATAGATGGTCCCTGAGTGTTATCCAGATATGTTTTCTGTTATGTAAGTAACACTGTAATAATGGCTTCAGCTGGATGGTGAAGGAAGTATCTGTTTGCTTTCAAGATGGGATTCTCTGCAGCATACTGATACACTTCTTTCTAATAAGCCTAAGAGACCATGGAAACATAAGGCTGCATAATGAAGTGAAAGTAGGATTTTGTTAAATGAGAAGCTACCCATGAAATGCAGTTTTTCCTTATGTTAAAGCATGATGGTGTGTTTTTAGGGGAATAAGACTAAGCGGATATCTGATCTGTAGGTAAATGAGTTACGAATACTGATCCTCTTGATTGACACTGCTAATATTACACATCTGTAGAAACAATTCAGATTTGCCTTTTTTATTGAAGGGTGAGAACTAAATACTCCTTTATTCTCTCAAGACACTTATTTTCATATCTGATCCTCTGCTTTCATTGAAGGGGAGGGGGGGTCCTTGTTCATGCAAGTTTGTGTAGGTTTTTTAAGCATAAGCAGTCTTCCTTTCTTGGTGCGGGGCCAGCCTTAAAGCAATAGGATTTATTCGCCTGCACTGTTAACTTAATGAAGATAGTGGCGAACTACTGCTTCAGGGTGAGAATTGGGGTACGTCTTTATGATATCTTCAGAAAACAAAGATAGAGATAGAGGTATCTGTGATCTTTATTTTTGTGGTTCCCATAATACTGACTTACTACTTTGTTAAACCATTTTCTGAAGATTTATTTCCTTTTTCTTAAGAATTAGAGAATCATTCTTGTAGCTGCAGCTTGATTACTCAAAGCCTGCTCATCAGTCACAAAAGGAATAAATTTCCTTCACATGAGAATTAAGGAAAAATGCGTTATGTTTGGTGGAAGCTAGAAGAAGACCCACTGAATTTTTCTGGGCTGATTGGTCTGTCAGAAACTAGAATTAAGCAATTATCCAGCTGTATGAAGTTAATACCTGCCTCTGTATGTGTTCCTTCTGCCTCTTAATCTTCTGCGTAGAGTAGAACTGATCAGAGAAATCTTTTAGGAGCTTCTAGGGCTTCATGTGCCTTTGCCGCAATGATGTATGCTTATTTTTCACTGAAAAATGTGTCAAGGTGTGTTTTCAGATACGCAACTGCAGTCATTTAACTGAGGTAGTGATGCTAGAGGGTCAGTTTTGCTCTGTTTCATATTTAGAAAGTGATTTGTTAGAGAAGATAAGCTGATTGAAGCTAGGTAGTGAGTGCGATCTCCTCTCCGTAGTTGCAAGCCAAAACTGATTTGGATAGCTTGTGTTTTCAAATAATTCCCAAATCCTAAAATTATCATAACCAGTATTCTAAGCAAGCCTAAAATGACAGTTCTGAAGTGTCAGAACTTAATACTTTTTTGGAGAGCTTTGGGAATATGAGCATTCATCAGAGCTGAGGTGATTCAGATGTCCTCTTGAAGCTTCCATCATGCTGGGTTGCGGTTGTACGTATGC
Source organism: Nipponia nippon (assembly GCF_047370975.1). Taxonomy (NCBI): domain Eukaryota; kingdom Metazoa; phylum Chordata; class Aves; order Pelecaniformes; family Threskiornithidae; genus Nipponia; species Nipponia nippon. The sequence continues at coordinate 109,617,331 of NW_028262336.1, forward strand.
TTGTCGTACTCTGGGTTTTCTAGCTAGCCAGGCAAGGTAAGAGTGCATTTGAGTAGCTCTTGACAGCCCTGATGGACACCAGGGCTGTGGTGGTGGGAAGACTTTTAGAGAAATCGCTTCATAAGCTCAGAATTCGTGTCATCTCTTTGGTTCTTGCAAACTTGAGTCTTGTGCTCCTCTTGGGTAGTCCTTTTTTCCTTCTACCTCTGGGTAGAAGGAAATAGGCTAATGTAGGAAGAGAATCAAAATCCATAGAAAACTTAAGTATTCACTTATACTACTGTGTTCTCCCTCCTACCCCACCATGGTAAAAGTAGATAGTGAATTTCTGAGTTGAGCAAGGTAACGAGTTCTGTAAGCATGTTTCTTGGTAGGCTGGTTGTATTTCATGGCATGCCTCACTTAAGTAAAATGTGTCACAAAATAAATTCAGCTTAGTTGCTGAAGTGTTCTCCTCAAGCTGTGGCAAAGCCTCCTGTTCAGCTGTGTCTCTTGTTCTGCTGTGAGATGTGCTTATGTTGGGAGTGCTTCAATTTTTTTTCTTTCTATATCATGAACTTTTTTGCTAGTGTTTTTCTAAATGTAGCATTATAAACATTTTGTGACAGACTATTCGTGTGGCAAAACTAGCTGTGGAGAACATAATAAATTTTTTTCTGAATTGATAGTTTTCCAACCTTTTTCCTTCCCTTCCCTTCCCACCTTGTCCAGAAATCTCAAATTTGTGTATATACAGGAGCTGTTGCAGAGTTTAGACGTTGCAGTTTGCCTTTTTGATAGAAGAAAAGTATGTTCTGCAAAAGCAGAGTGTTTCCGTATGTCAAGGCAACTCTCATACATCCTTGCTATTTGCTCAAATAAGCAATGTAAGATATTCTGTTTATTTCGCCCTGTTAGTCTTATGGGAGCACGGTTAAATCTTAACACTTTAAACGCAGTCAAACTTTAAAGCAAAAAGACTATAGTCATGTTGTGACAATGTCTTTCTTTGGCAGAGCAGACCACCTGCATTATCCTTTGTCAAGGAATGTATTACTAGCTTGTCATGAACAATCTGTGCCATTGGGAGAAATCTATTTTTAATTTTGAATAGGTTCTCCTTAAAAAAACAAAACTAAACAAAACCAAAACACCAACAAAGCAAACAAGACTCTAATTTATTGATAAATAAAATGTATTCCAGAAATAACTTTGTTCTTTTGGTTTGCTGGTAATTAATTAAAAGAAGAAATGTAACAGCTTGCAGAGTTAGAGAATTTTCTGGGTAAATGTTTTGCTGTTGACCTAAGTACACCCACAATAGGGTCCATAAACTAGATGACAAATGAGCTCTTGGCAAGTAGGACTGCTGTAAGCTGTGGCTGCAGTAGTACTTATGGAATGGTTGGCACATAGCTGTGATGTTGAGCCACTGACAAGTTGGAAGAAAAAAAAATGCAATGTAGAATGGTTGGTCTGTTGTCTTTATGGTGGGATATATCCTGGAAGTACAATAACCCACGGGCAACCCGTGCGGCACAGTCTCTCATGACAGTTCCTTATTGCGTCCTAATAGTTGAGAACAAAATTGTCAATTGTAACCTCGGTTCTAATAGCTCTTACTCATTTTGGGCAGCAACTCTTCTCTTCAGGACTGAGAGAAACTGGATCACATCCTCCTGCCATTTACTCCAGGAGAATGTTGTTGAAATGATGGGGAATTCTTCAGACACAGCCCTGAATTATTTAAATATTATTTTACAAAAATTGCTCAAACCTTGCTCTCGCTTCCTGGAACAATGCTGATGCTAGATAATAGTGCAAATTTTGTTCAAATGGTAACGTGTGTGCCACAAACATGTGACCACCTCTTAAAGGACTAACGTTTTTGGTCACTGAAATTGTTAACCATTGATAGCTTCTGTTGGCTGAGATGAAGAATGCAGGGTGCTTCTAGTATGTGCAGTTATTTCACCCTATGCATTCCCATTCCATTGGGTGTTAATTCAATGCAGGTCTCTTGCCTTCCTTGAAAACCTGTTTTGGGAAGCAGTTCTGTCAAAGTGGCTGTAGAGTGTGGCTTGCCTGCCCTGTAAGCCTGATGTATTCTTTATTTTTCATCTCCTGATATGCTCCCAATTTATGACAATGTCTCAGAGATTCAAACTCTGCTTTGTAATTAGGGGTTTGCAGTTCCATATCTAATAAACTGGGTTTAAATAAATGCTCCCTAGTGAGTAGACTAGTTTTTGGGATCACTGTGTGCACTTAGAGCTGAGTTTGATACTCAAGTGATAATACTTCAGCTGAGAAGGGGGCAAGTGCATGGAGTGGCCAGCTGGGTGTGTGCCTAGTTGTATCCACAGAGGTTCTGAAATAACTAAACCAGAATTATTTTTCAGGTGCTGTGGACTTCAAGTCTTTATCAGGGAAACTGCCTTTCTTGTGAGGCAGTGCTTCATAACAACCACCTTTGCCACTTTACCTCACCTTAAATTGAAGTTTGCAAGCTATAGCTTTCATCTAATTAATGGATTTTTATTTTTTTTTAATTAGAGCTGATTATGCTGTAACTTATGTGTTTAATATGCTCTTCCATGTGGAACTAGTAGCTGATCTGGTGTGAAGGGAGTACCGACACTTCTTTTGATGAAAGGCTTTATGGAAAAAATACTTTTAAGTGATGCAGTATGGCAAGTCACGTAACAAAGCCCTCCAATATCAAAGGTGAAAGCCTGCTTATCGAGTCCATTTTGCTAAAGTGTTTGTTCAATACATGTTTCTTTGGAACCTTTGGTGCTCCTTTCTGGTCAGGTAAAGAGAATTGTTCAATACAAGGTGGTTTTACGTTCTCTTACTTACCTGGAACATTAAAAATAACTAACTTCTTCATCCTAGAAGGGTAACCTGGACATTAGTTCGGTCTACCTGCATGTCCCTCTTGCCTGAAGTATGGTCACAGGGCATTGACATCCCTTAGATAAACCCTCGGGAGCAAATCTTGTCTCTGAGGCAAGAACTGTTTAGCTGTGGAGTATTCTACTTTGGGGCCTCTGGTGGCTTGTGTAACAGTGACTGCAGGGTAGAAATTAATGTTCATACAAACCTTCTTGATTTAAGCACTTGCTTCCTCTTTAGGCTAATATGTGCAGCCTGTATTGAGTATTCAATTCTGATCTGCTGTGGCACTCCACAAAAGAGAAAGTGGCCCCTGAGACAACTAAAGGTTGAAATGTTTTTCAGCCCGGGATGATATTGGTAATGTATTGACAATATCCAAATTGCACCAAAAGACTGAGAAATGGTGGTGAGTACTTAGTGGAAAGCTGGACATAAAATCTTTGTCCATTTTCTGTGTACAGCAAAACCGACACATCACAAGGAAATGTTCCTGTTTTGAAAGATGGAGGAATTTGGTGTCTGTTATTAATTCAAGCTCTTGTAGCTAAAGTATAGAATTCACTGAAATAATAAGATACAGCTATTTGTAGAAAGACAAGGTATCAAATTCTACAGTACAACTGGGGACCATTCATGTGGCTAATGGTGACCAAAGTTGTCTGGCTTCAAGAATTCCATGTTTGCAGTGGGGAAAAAGGTTGGCAGAGCATGTGCTTTTGGATGTGGAGTTTAGTAGTCTGTAGAAGTCTAGGAAAATGTGGATGAATAAAACCAATTAATAGTTAAGGGGCTTTAAGATCTAGGTTGGTACGGTAATATTTGTCTTCATTATTGAATTAATATTGCCCAACTTATCTGTAAATAAGATAAGGCAAGGGGGGATGGGTTCAAAAATTAACTAGCTGATTCCTTTGAAAACTTCTACTTTCTTTTCAAGTTATTAAAACTTAATTGCTCTGTCTATATTAGGTTTAATATTATCAAGTTCTCAAAGGATTTATAGTTCTATCCAAAGCTTGACAGACAAACTCTACAGTTCAGTAGACAGAGTTAATAGGTTTAGTAAATATTAATAAAATAAATCTATTGTACAACTAAATCTTTAGGGAAATGATTCTGGTGGTTTAAGTTTAAAAAAGAAACATGATCTTGATTGATTTTGTGGAGTTTTCTTATTAAAATTATTTTTAGTAATTGACGTGGGTATCATATTTATTAGATAAACTTTAATAAAAACTTCAGATGTACACATGGGGTAAACTGATAGGGAACTAAGTGGTGTGTTTTTAAAACTCTGGAAAAAAAGGTCTTTGAAAGTTAGTGTTCACCTTAGGGAATGGTGTTTATTTGACTAGAAAAGAGAAGTTTGCCTGGGGCTTTCTTACATAGTACCTTTATATTCTTGGCTTAAAAGAAAAAAACAAAGTAAAAATACAGGAAAGCCATCAGGATGAAAGCAAATCAGATGTTCTGTCCAGCTTCTCGGTTGAGTGGGTACCAGTGTCTCTGCTGAGGAACAGTTATGCAGTGTCAATAAGACTTTTTGTTTCCCCAGTTCTCTCTAGAATTAGACAAAAGCGGTTGGATGACGAGCAGCGCAGCAGCAGAGCTACTCTTGCTTCCTGAGCTACCTGTGGATGTCGGGAATGTCAGTTTGCACCAACTGTATATGGGAAGAGAACATTGGTTTAAGTTGTTAGGACTAGGATCAGCAACATTAAAGCTTTGCTGGTTTTGGATGGATGCTTTCAAGCTTATCTAAAATGCCATTGCAAATCACTAGTTTATAATGCATTATAGTGCAGTTAGTCAAACAAGAACAGCATCTAGATAAAGGCTGCCCTATGACCTCTATGTATTATGCAAGGTAGTCATTTGTAGCAGTGGCAATTGCCAACAAATATATGTCAATTTTAATGTGTTTTATTGCTTTTCAATCTGCAAGGAATAAACAAACTAGTCTGCAATGGAGGAGGGGATAGAATGGGCTATTTGTGGGAGTCTGGAAGGGTGTAGAGTATCTGGAAGAAGATGCTTTTTCCTCTGTGGCTTATTACCTGCCATTAGCAGTTTTATTGGAATTCGTATTGTAGGTGGACAGGGTATTTTGGATAAGTCAAGTAAGGACAGTGGAGAAATCCAGTGTGCTGGTTTTGGGGGGAGAAAAGGCAGCAGATAGTTTAGTTCATTTGCTGGGTTTTTTTGTATGATGGAAGTATGTGAAGCTAAGAAATGGAAATGATTTACGTACTTGAGGTTGCAAATAAAATAGACGTTGTGACAGATTGTTTGACTCAGTTTGTCCAGCACTCAGGAGCCATGTGAATCTTCAGTAAGGAAACCTGCAAATCAGAGGGATTATTCTGGCAAAAAAACATTAGAAAGTATGTTTGCCAAGAATGAGTCATTCCTATTTGTCAATATACTAGGAGAGTGCTGTGCTCAAGGAAATAAAAGTTGTTGCTGTAGCTGTAGGAGAGTAGCTACAGCTGTAGCTGTAGTGTAGTAGAATTACTCATCTCCCAAGAGCAATATAGATCTTCAATATAACTTTTTGTGGTGGTCACCTACAGGAAATTCTCAAACTAAATATTATTCAAAATGTGTCTTAAAGTGAATGGTAGTCATGTAGGACCAAGCATACATGTAGCACATCTCTTACCCTTATAAGACATGAAGTACTCCTACTCATACTGCCTTAGTCTCTGCACTGGGAGCTTAGATCACTGGACAGGCAAGGTAACTTAACTGCTGTGTATTGCCTGCTCAGTGAACATAAAGTCCTGGAGTGCCTCTGCTTTTCAATGGTAGCAACATCTACCAAAAAAATGGCCTGGTTCCTTATTGGGATTATTGGCTATTAGTATACATACCTACATTATTGCAGTCATCAGTATTCTAGCATTATTTTTTTTTTTTTTAAATGGAGGGAAGCTTGTTACATGTGTGTGCTTAACAGAAGCCTAGTGTTAATAGGGACTAAAGTAGACTCCATATTTTAAGGACTAAATATGATAAATAATGCGGAGTAAAATAGGGAAAAAAATCTTTTTTGTATTCCAGTAAGACATTGAGTAGAAATACATTCTGCTGGAAAAATTGTCAGTGTAGTTTTAAGACCATGTCTATTGCCTCATATATGCAGTTTCAATAGTCCTGAGTTTGGGTTCACATGTACAAATGGCTGGCTGCAATATTCTTTTCCATTAAGCATTTTTGGAACACATGATGCTTTATGAGCAAAGGTTAACTAGGGCCTGAAGGAAGCTCGGAGCAGGAAAGTACAGATGTATTTGTAGCAATGAGGACCAGTGGCCAACCTTAGAATTATTACTGCTACATATTATTTAAAGGTAGACTGTCTGTTGCTCAGCTCTGCCAGTGTCTTCCAAAAGATGGTGTTCTGCCCTAACTAATTTCAATGCCCAAAGTCATTGTGGCTAAATCCCAAATTCCTACACGATAGGATTTCAGTTCACATAGTCAGAAAAGTAGCCTGTATGATATGAGAATGAATATTTTACTCTTAGAGACATGAATATTGTTACTTTAAGTGTGTGTTACTCTACCCTGGAATTTGAGCTCTGAAAATCTTTATGGTGCTGCTTTTCAAAATTGTGCATTTGTATAGAATTCTTTTTTTAGAAAGCGAACATCATCATCTCGTCAGATAGTGGAATAAGCTTTGGGAGGCATGCAGTACCTGGAGCCTTGGGAGGCTGCGTTAAATAAGGGCTCAGCATCCCTGTGAGCTACAGGGGTCTTGCATACAATCTGAAAAACTGCAGTGATAGACCTCGTTATTTTGAGTATTTTTCAGGTAAAGCTTCAGGTAAAGCATTTATTGACTTCAGCTGAGAGATGACTGTTTGTGGATTTTGTATTAAGTTGCTGAAACTGGTTGCTACATGATGTTAAGATTATATAATTTTAACAGTTTCAGTAAGTGATTATCTGTTTGGGAGCTCTTTGTAGATTCTCATCAGTACTGGAACTTCAAGATTATTAAAGTAGTTGTGTGAAGTGATTGCAACTTAGCATTAGGGTCCAGCATCAGGACAGCTCTTACAAACCAGTCCTTGGGTGAACTGTTCAGTCACTGAAACAAGCAAATGCCTCTCACCTCTGTCCCCCTCAAACATGCTCCCTGGGATTGTTGTCTTTTGGGTAGCTATGAAAATATGAAGACGCTACATCGGCAACTGAACACATGTAATATTTCAAATTTGCAGTTCGTCTGCAATACCAGTGCTGACTACGTACCATGGCTGGTGAAGAAACTGCCTAACCATTGCAGGATGTGATGGCAAGGGGCAAATGTCATTTTAACATCCTCCTAATGTTATCTTACGTGGTATTAAATAGGACTGTGTTTTAGCAAAGGCCATTTTTCTATTCCTGTGTAGCTTGGAGGTGCTCGGAATGCTGGAGACTTTTTACTAGATCTTTTTAAAACAATCTTGGTTAACAGAATAACTAGGAACACTGCTGGGGAACAGCTGAGTGGAGGCACTCGCTTCCTTTGATCTGCGCGGAGGCCAGTGGTCAAGCTGTCCTTGTTCCTGCTTGTATCTTCTTCCACACCTACGTAAGGATGTTGCAAGGCCAGACCATCCACAGGCGGTGCCTCTCTGAAGCTGCTGTCAGGAGACCTGTGCTTGCTCATGCCTATCGCCCTTCCTCGGGGATATAGCCTGTGTCAAGTAGGTAATGCTATTTGAGGGAGTTGAGCAACCTAAAATAATCTTGGGCTACTGAGTGATATTCAGGAAAATCTTCATGGTGCCCTGTATCCTCATCTTTTATAAACCCTAAACTTATTATGTTTTTCTTGTTTTAAAACCCTCTAGACAAGGCTTCAGGCCCTTTAGGAGCCTCCAGCCACGCACTCTTATCATTAAACCTAGTCTCTTCTGAGCAGTTAAAGCTGTGGTGTAGCAGCAAACACTTTTTAAAAAATGCACAAAGTTAATTGAATTTGACTTAGAACTGAAGTAAAAATCAGCAGAAACGGTGCCAATTTTTTTGCAGCTTCTGGGCTAGCTGTGATGAGCTAGTCTGTACACCCAGGCCCTCCTTCTGAGACAGTGAACATCAGGAGGTGGGCAATGGCTGTACCCCGCTGCTGGTTCTGCATGTGCCACGTGGCGAGGGATGGGCTGGAGGAGCTGGCTGCCTTGTGCCCAGTTTCAGGAGTGGAACTGGGGGCAGAAGGGGAGATTGTGATCTATGCCACATCCTGTTTGCTGTTGCTCACACATATGCTGCCAGTTGAAGTAAAATCAGTTGTTTCAAGAAAGCTTGCTTGTATTTGCCTTTTATAGAGCTTTCTATTTTTGTCCCTTTCTTGCTCATTAATCTGCTCTACTTGAGTTGCAAGACAAAAGGTTTGCATTTCTTTTGGTACTTTGAAGATAAGCAGTAGCATTGAGCATGAACTGATCTTGGTAGAACTCTGTTAGAAAATCCCTGTTTAGACTTCCTCTGACTAAAGGTGTTAAAGCTGGACAATCTAAGGTATTTACCTGATGTTACTGCTGTGTAGTACTAATTTTGTAATCAAATTACAGCAGAAGAGTTGGCATCTTGACCAAATCTTATTTGAGCAACACTAGTAAGTTGATTCAACAGGCTGGCTTGCATAAAACCAGTTGGATAATTTTGCTGTGTTTTTTTCATTTCATGATCTAATGCTTTGCAGATAGTTCAGCTGTGGGTCCTGTATCAACTGGACAAGTATATAGCTACCTGGATTTCTGGTATTTGAGTGTAATGCTAACTTCCTCAGTTTTTGTAACTTTTTAACATGCTCTGCAATGTCAGTGTTTTGGATAGCTCTCCTATAGCTTTCTTTAAATTACTGAATGAGAGTTATTTGATCCTGTAGAACCTAGCAGGTGTTCAGATAGCAAAGGTCTCTCTGCTGATGTAGCAGGAGTGTTTCCTAGCATCTTGCTTGTTTCCCAGTAGTGTTTCTCTTCTTCTCTAGTGTATGCCTCTACTTTAGCACTGTAATTGATGGGTTTCAAGAACTAATCCAAGGTAAACATTTTTAGTCCTGCTACTGTCCTCTCCTTGAAAGCTAAGCTATGGAGCTCTTTTAGTTTTGGGGCATGAGGGAAAAATCAGGTTTCCCCTATCTTTTCTGTTCCTGTGTTCCCATCTCCACTTCTTCTTCCTCTAGTAGCCTTCTGTGTTTTCCAGGTGTAGGAGTGTCCAGACTCTTGTCCTTCAGGGCGTGCTTAGTGTCGTCTTTGCTCAGGGTGTTCCTCAGCCTTTATCTGCCCTTGTAGCAGCTCTTAAGCAATTTGGGCACGCTTTTGTTTTAGACACAAGCATTGTCAGACTTGAGGGCTATCTTTCCAGTTGCTTGCTGAAGGGGCTAGCTCAGGCAGGAGGATGCTGCCTCGCTTGTCTGCTTGCTGGGCTCTGTTTTATTAGAAGCCCTGAGAGGGCACAGATGGGACTGAGGCCAGGAACAAAGTGGCCAGAATAACCTGTTGCACCCTGCCTACTACCTTGAGCAGCTGCTGAAGGGCAGGAAGCCTGAACTAATTCTTTAATGAGTCAAAGTGATGTTCTGGGACTGTAAATGAGCTCAGGAGTCCTTACAGGAAATCCCAGTTGGATGGAAACAGTCAACAAATGTGTATGTTCCCTATTGCCAAGAGGCTGTTGGGAAAGAGGTAAGGTCATGGGAGTACAGCTTGTATCAGATCCTTCTGAAAACACCTTTGTATGTTGCTTTATTGCCTAGTCAGCTATGGGTAAAAGGAAAAATATATAACCCAAGGAGTGTGAGTAACTTCTGATGCTTGTCATGCTTTAAGGGTAGAAGTAAAATCTCAAAGGGTATTTCAAGAACTGTAAGTTCTCTCATATTTCTGTTCAATACCTGTATTGTGTTTAAATCAAAACCAGGGCTTTAAGAAAACAACTCGGGTTAAAAGCAATCTGCTTCTTAAAAGCCGGTTTTATTACAGAGCTTGCCTGTGCTAATCAGCTGCTCTGGAACTTTCTCGGCTTCACTTGGAAAACAGCTTTGATAGTACACAAGCACTTGAAAGGAAGACTAATATGACAGGTTGGCTTGTTGCATGCATGGGACTGTCTTGAGTAGCTTTGAGTTGTTAGTTTGCTGTTTGGCTTAATGCTCAAAGCAGTTTCCTTTTACTCAAGTACTAGAATAACTTTGGCTATGAACTCTGACAGTGGTATGGCCTCTGTTACTTACACTAGTATGCAACTGAGTTATTAACTACACAGATGCTAATAGTGATTTTTTTTTTTTCCAAGGGGGATTTTGGAGAGGAAACTGAGTGGAAGGCTAAAAATAATTGAAGCTCTGGCTTTCTCTAGCCCTTTTTATATTTTATTAGTCTGTAGAGAGGAAAATTCTGTCCTTCCAACTTTTTGATGTCTTACAGATTGATGTTACCTTATGTGAAAAGGTAAAACCGAAACTTTCTCTTTTCCACACTACAGGTGTAACATGACTTGAAAATAATAAATGATTTTTTTCATAGTGAACACTATTTTTGAAATGTGCTTGTGTCTGTACTGGCAAGATACTGCAGCATAAGAAAATCATGTTGAGGCAATCCTGCCTTGTACAAATCTATCTACTCAATACTATGTGTTTCCTATGTATAGCATTCTTTTGGAGAAAAGATGGGTTCTGTCATCCAGTCTATATTTTGTTGTGGCTAGTGTTCAGTCTTTTATACACTAACCATGGATTCCTTACTTGCTAGCAATGATAAAACTCCTTCAGTATAGTCTTGGCTACATTGCTGGCTGCTCTTTCTGTCTTCCTTTCAGGAAAAGTTGTTTCTGAAAGTTGAATCAGGATGGTTATATTTCATATATATCAACCCAGGGTATTATAGTAGTGGTAATATACATACACATTACTTTATATGGTTTTTATATAAACACACATATATACACACACCTATATGAAAAAGTCAGGATCTGTAGCTGAGATCTAGGTCTTTAAAGCACCCTACGTACATATAAGAAAATACCACAATATTTTTTTCTGGGAGTAAGTTATAGGCTGACTTGTATGTCCACACACCAGTGTAATTTTCTTGGCTGAAGTCTCCTTAGCAGTTTGCGGTCAGCTGAGTGTGCTGACAACTTAAAACACAGAAGCATGTGGTTAGGACACTGTAACACAGAATCCTATATCTTCATGCTCTAAAGCAGAAGGTTGTGGTATCTTCTTGATCTGAAGACTTATCCAGTGAGCTGAAAGGTTGGCTTTTACCTTTGGGAAATTACTCAGCAGAAGCGTAATTTCCTTGGAGTTCTAAGCAAGGGCTTGTTCCTGCTCTGGAAAAGCTGGACTGTTATACTAGAAAGAGAAAAAGCAATTGGGACTTGTTTGACAAAAGTAGAAGGAAATAAAACAAAAAGCCTATTCTGTTGAATGAATTTAATAAAGCTAAAATATCAAAATATAAAGACACTGAGGTATTCTAGCTTGTCAACAAAACTAAGACTGCTTCCTCTTGTTAGAGTACAGTTGCTTTTAATAATTACACAGATGTGTTAGTGTCCAGAACAAGCATTTCTTTCTTGCCCTTTCTGTAGTATGAGGTATAAACTGTTTTACGTGTACCGTAAACTGTTCTGTGGTCAAACATCTAATATGTATTGAAAGCAATAGAGATTGTCCTATGTAGAGCATTGCTGGAGTAAATGAAAAATCATCTAATAAGCCTAATCCTGTTCTTAATGTGAAGAGAACAGGGTTTTAGCTATACTATTTGAAATCCCTAGTCTTCCCAGGGTACACGTGTTTCTTGGTAAAGTTGGAAATATTAAAAAATAACATCAAACTGAACAAGTGTGTATTGTCTTTCATAGCATTTGAAGAACATTTGATGATGATGAATTGTCTCTTTGGCTGCAGTTGTTTCTACAATTGTTTCTTATGCTGGAGGCTTTGCCCTCTGGGGACTCAAAGGATTGCAAAAAGCTCATGGCTTTCAAGATGGTGCCTTTGGCAATCATGCTGCACTGGAGGACTACTTAGGATGTCGGTTCTTTGGGCTGAAATGCTGAGACTTTTGTCACTTTTCTTGATATTTTTTTTTTTAAGAAATAAATTTAGTATTTTAATGAGGGTTTACAGTAAATATTGGCATTTTGAAGATGCCATTCCTGTAATCAGTGTCCCTCTCTTTAATCTGTGGAAAAAGTACTGTTGCAGGAAATTGGAGGTTTTATTTCAAAAGGCTAAAATGCTAGGACTACCACTTCTGGCAGCACAGACTGCCATGATGATTAATCTGCAAGACGGGGGATGACTGGTTAGTGAAATCATGAACAAATGCATTTTACCTCTTAAATTGGAAAAAGCCTCTCTTCCTTCCTCCTTCTCCTCTCCCTCTCCCCCCTGAGCACCCAGCTCATGGGTTGCAGGGGGACTTCATACATGTTCCTTAATAAAGACACCACTTTTCTTCACTGAGAGCCTTAAGTTTAACATGCAGTCATCTGGCATTCTGCATTAAGTTTTGGATTGAACATTTAACTATGTACTTTTCAGGTGGTCAGCTCTTTGGTGCTATTCTTTACTGTGATCTTGAACTTGAACTACCTGCAACACTTATATAGGATATGTATTGGAGATGGTATATCTGACTGACATATTTGGAGATGATTTTTCTGTGATCGAACAAAGCTTCTAAAACATCCATTTCATTTTTCTTTTTTAAACTACGTTGGGATGTTCTTGGAGATAGATGTACTGCTGACAGGACAGAGGTTCCTTCAGGGTATATTTTCCTCACTATTTACCAAGTTCCTCTGCTCCTGCATAATCAGTTTGTTACAGAACTGAAAACATCCTTGAATAATTATCTACAGCTCTTGTTATAGCTCTTGATGGTCCAATTCATCTGGACTTTCAGCTGCCACTGGAGACCTAAGTATTGATAGGATCTGTTTATCTAATTTTTGAAGGCAAGATTTGGTCTGTATGTATGATAACCTGAGACTTGTTATGCAGATTAAGGACCCTTTGTATACAGATGTTTTAGATTACTTGGCTTACTGTGAAGGAATTTCAGGTTGAAGTTAGATTCAAAGCTATGAAAATGATCTCAGTGAGGCCATCTAATATCTCTGGGTCCTCCATATGATGTTTTTCTTGGCATAGTAGGAGATGATATTCATCAAGCAGAATCATGGTGCTATTAAATAAGCAAGTACTGCTGTTAGAATCAGTGGGTCATTTGATTGACATGTTTTAGGAATGGGTTCTTGTTTTGCCTTACATTTTTAGTGATATTTGCACTTGCTCTATAACAATATTTGCCTAATATTTTATATGTTGTGGTTCTTTAAACATCATGGTGAGCTTACTCTCATAAATGGGTTTGGATGAACAGATGGCATATTGCTGGGGTTGTTTGTGTGTAACTGTGGTATCTGAGCTTATTAAATACTTTCACAAGAGAAATGCAGGTGTTGCTTGCGCGACTTCTACAGACTCTTGTGGGAAGGCAGATGATGACCATAGTAACATCTTCTGAAAACAGTATCCACTCATACCACTCAGAGTTAAGTGAAGCTTCCAGGGGCTTTGTGAGGAATCTTGTTGGGAATGATTTTGAAACTGCAGGTTTTCTATATAGTACCTGCAGGAATGGTTTAGAATAGACTGTTTCACAGCTATTGTACATACGTGCTCCTGTTCTCACCAGACTCTGAGAATATTAAACTGTTTTGGCACTCCTGATCCCGGGATCAAATGTCTTCTAACTGGCTCAGGCTGAAGTTTTGTCAAATATGGGACACTTTGTTCCACCTTTCAATCTTTGGAGAATTGCTTCAAAGGGGTGAAGTCAGGTAATTGACTGGTACTTACAAGATCAAATTAGCATTTGTCAGTGTGAAATGTCATTGGAGTGCTCACATAGTGTGTGCTCTTATGTATCTCTTCAAATCAGCATGTGACACAGGCTGAGCACTGCAGTAATACTGAGCAACAGCTATGGATGAGCCTGATTTTTTTGTTGTTGTTGTTAAATTTTGATCTCGCTGAAAAGAGAAGATTGAAGGTAGTCAGCTGGGATCTGATCTTCTCCCATGATCCATTTGAGTGGGTTTGTGGGTACAGGTTGAATTTAAAATGAATCATGTACTTCAAAGTATTCAAGGCTTCCTAAACTGGGAGATGCTTGTAATGTTTCTTTTGAAATGCAAAGTAGCGAAGTATTCACAGTTGGAGTCTTCAGCTTTCAGTTGTTCTCTTGGCTTTGGAACTGGAAAGTGTCCTTATATTCTGTTCTTCTTGTAAAGCTGAGGAATGGATGGACTCTTCAAATTGGGTTTTAGAAATATGTAATTTTCAGAGGCATCTCCGTATAGTGCTGTTTTCAGCAAGACAATAAACAAAACAACCTCACTGCTCATATTTCTACTTTTGGCTTTACAAGAACCTTACAGGTGATGGGATTTCATATGGAGCTGCATAGTTTGCCTCTCTGCATACTGTTGAGATACTTTGGTACATAAGGTTTTTTCCTAGGAGTCATCTTAGTCTAATTTCTCTTCTTGTCTCTTGTGCCATAGTCCAATAGCTCATAGGTCCCAAAATTACTGCTATTCCTTCATATACGTTCATCTTGTGAGACGCTTCCAAGTTCCACATGACTCTCAGAACTTGTATGAGCACCTGAACACACATTCCTGCTTTAAGTCCTTTATCCTGGCCTCTTCTAAAAGAAGCTATAGGAAAAAAGGAAAGACACAAGATTGTGTTATTGCACAGGAGTGCTCAACCACATAAACACAAGATGGGGAGCAGAAAAGGAGTAGGTGGGTCATAAGCTGAATGTCAGTTAAGTGTTATGCTGTTATGGAAAAGGCAGAAGGCAAGAAAGTATGGCACAGGAAAGTATGGCATAGCCTACTCTGTTCAACACATACTGCCTCATCTGTTGCACTGTGTAGCTAGGTGGTCAGACTAATGTCCACACTGCTGTCAAGTTTGATTTTTTTTTTGGCGTTGTGACACAGCTTTAAGGGTAGAAGAAACATGTCTTAAGAACATCCTCATTGTTGAGAAAGTATGCAAATGCTTGTTTGAAAATTTTTGAGTAGAACATGAAGGTCCATGTTATTGTACAGTTGATTGTATTAAGCCATGCATATCCTCATAGTAATAGCTAAATATTTCCCATTCTACTGATGTTTTGAGTTTCCATTTAATTGGCCATAAACCATGGCTGTTGGATCAGTTTTATGTAAGCAGGTGACACAGTGCACCTAGCAAACACTACTATGTCTGCATCCACAATCGAAGTCTAAAAGTACACAGAAGCAGTTAAAGAATCAGCTGTTTGAAGATCGATCAGTTGTAGGAAGTTGCAGCAGAGGAACCCGACCAACAAATCCTGTGGCTGGCCTCTTTCTGGGCACAAGAAGTCATCTTTACTAAGCTTTGTGGCAACGTACTTTGCACCCTTGCTTATAACTAAGTCTTTGGAAGTTGCCTGTCTGCTTTCAGAAGTTGAAGTTGTTTGCTGTCCTAGTCAAGTTTGGTGCAAAACTTGGAAGACTGGCAAAAGTGAGTGTCTGTTCTGGAAATGCGATGGTATTTCTTCCTTGGTTTCAAGACAGGTTTTAAGGTTAGTGCTTGCACATGTGCTATTTATTGTGGAAAGCACTTCCAGTGACTCTTCTGCCCAACAGGTGTTGCTCTAAATACTTGTATCATGTTTCACCAGCTTTGGTTTAAACACTAGGCTGTCTTGCCTTTATGTTCGTTATCCCTATTCTCCTGTAAATTTGCTTCTGCCAGATGTCCTTACAGATCCCTCAGGTACAGCAACTAGGCAGTTTGAAGTGAAAGACTTCACCGAACATGTGGTGAAGCTTCTAAGTTGCAATTAAGATACAGTTGAAAATTTTCCATGAAGTAGGGCTGGCAAGTGTTATCTTGAATGGAGTTATGCAGTGAAGTCCTTGCTTTTCTTAAGTCCTCCTTGGAAGATTTTTCATTTAATGGGGGAGGGGGGGCAGGGGGCATGGGGCATGGCTGGTATTTTGACTTGAAGCCACTTTTTCAGCACAGTAAAAGAATTGTTACATGTGATTATTCACATAATCCACACGTAGAAAGGGAACAGCAGAAGTCATAAAAAGTGAATTCCTAGATTGGTAAAATAGGTTGAGCTGGCACTTCAGCATACTCCAGAACAATGAGTTAGCAGGTTGTATAATTATATCATCTCACACACTTAGTGGTTTGGAAACAAATTATAGGATGATGGAAGAAGTTAACTTGGAAAGATCTTTAAATTGTTATAGCTAGAAGTACTTTATAGATTTATGACAAATATAACAAGTAGTATATGCAGTTGACAATTAAACTAATGTAAGCATTAGTTTTGTGTCTCTTACTGCAGGAGCTGGTTGTGTAAGGATGGCTTTAGCTCCTTTGAGATGGAGGAAAGGCCATGCAAGAAGGGTGCATGAAATGTAGATACCTGAGAAGGCCGGAATGTAAGGCTGATTTAGGCCTAATGAGTATGTGTGTCTCAGAGGTCACAGATTCAGGGGTGAGTAGTACTCTTCAGCTAAAGAGGCCTTCTTGTCTATGTGATGCTACTTGCCATTTAGTTTTCTTCCCAAGACCTTTGGCCTTGTGGGCCACATACCACTCTATGCTTGGAATGAAACATGAGTGGTAGTTGCCATGCAAATGAGGCTTCATTTCCTTCTCCTGTTATCTCAGTGACTTGTGAGCCTTTCCAGGGAAAAGCAGGGGAGGAAGGGGAAGAGGAGATTTGGAGCTGATCATCTTGTAGTAATTGTTCAGCTCTTCTCTGGGTATCAGCTGCTTTGTAAGATAAATTTGGGGAATGGCTGTTATCCCGCTGAAGTCTTCTGCACCCAAAGTTTTTGCAAGTCCTACTGACTTTTTTTTTTCTTGACAAGTATCTGATGTTGTCACTCTGCGTTGGATACCAGATTGCCTCACACACTGACATTTCTTGCTGTAGCATGCGAACTTCCCAAGCCCTCATGGGAGGGAATGGGCTGTATGGTGTGCTGCTGTTTAAAAAAACCCAACCAAACAAAAAACTACCCAAAGGCATGTGCGCATACAAAAAAAAAACCTTAAGGTCTTGTTATACAGCCTATGTAGTAATGTTTCTAATGTTTTTATTACAGTATGAGTCAACTCTTGTTTTCAGTGAAGTCAGCAGAGCTCTGATTAACTTAACTCTGATTGCATTGACTTCCAGATTTGCTCTAAGCATCATGTGAAAAGTATTAGTATTTGCTCTGTTAAACTGCAAAATAATAGTCTGTGAAATCCCAGAAATTGTTTATGTCAATTTTGTTATTTAAATAGAAAGCTGGGCATAGCAGGGTGTTTTTCTGAGGCTTTAGAAAGCTCACAGATATGTGTGAGAATATACAAGCATGCTATTAAAAGGTTTGTTAAAGATCCTGAGTGCAGTCCAGGGAAAAGACCACACAAACTCTGCTTCAGGATGTTTTCATTTTCTACCTGTCAACAAATGATACTCTGCTATGGAGATTTATAACAGTGTACTAATAATGTTACTCCATGTTCTGGATGGAGACTATGCACACACAGAACAGTAAAATCTGAAAGTTTGTTTTAAGACAGTAATGCAAGTAAATGCTGAAGGCTTGTATTTGGGGTTGTGACTTGTTGAAATGGAAATGGGGAAACAAACAGGAAAAGCAGATGGGGTAGGTTTGTTATGGAGTATGCCACCATGTCTGGAATTTAACTCAAGCATAGAGACCATAACAACATTAACCCTTAAATGCATTTGTGTGAGTCAGAACTGTTGATGTTTTTAGAATCAACTCCCCCAACCATGACAAATGTGCAAAAGTAGAATAAAAATTAAATGAAAACCTAATTTGCTCTGATTCAACAGACAGCTTAAGCATGTGTCCTATACTGGCTAATGCAGTGTCCGTGTTTATTTGGTAGCCCACTGAATCAGGGCTACTAAACTGATGGACTTTTCAGTTGATGCACCTTCTGACCTTTAAGTAAAACTGTATCTGTATCTTTAATATTTGGTGGAAATTTATCTGATAGGACAGTACAATAAGGTCTGATTGGCCAGCACCTCTCCAGGTTTCCCTAGAGCAGGATGCTCTGTGTGTCTACAGGAAATCTTGAGGGAGAAAAATCCAAGTTTATTATGGATAAGTAAAGTGCTTGTAATATTCTCCTCTGTAATATTCTATTTTTGTCAGAACTCCCAACAAACTTTCTGTTTACTCTTAATGGGTACTTAGTAAAAATGGCAGGGATATTCCACAGGTCTGAGTTATCCAGATGCTTTCTTAGGACTGCTATTGATTTCTTCTCCATCACGCTTGTTCTAGTAAAGGATTGATTTATCCTTGCTTGATGTGACTCAGAAGAAACTTATCCCTTGATGTTAAACGCAGAGTAAAAGCTAGGTATCAAAGTAGAGATTTCTACTCGAGTTACCAGTAATGAGTTGCCCACAAAAGCATATAGTTCCCTACGGTTTCCAAATGTTTGTTCATCTGCTTACTTAGGAAGTCTTTATTATATACCCACTGACATTTGGAACTAGCTTCTTTTGCTTAATTGCACTGGCCTACAGGAGCAGTAGTTTGTTTTCTTTTTTAAAACAGCATTTGTAAGTAGTTGGAAGAAACAGAAATAGTAATTAGTGTTTTTTTTTACTGTATAAGCTATTAAGTTGTAAGTTAGCCATGCATATGGAAGAGTATATTGAGAGCTTTACAAAATGCTGTTTAAATGAGATGCCCAATTTGTAATCCTTGATTTATAGCTTTTTGGGGTATCATTAATCCTGTTACTAATTCTGTGACATCTTGTATGTAAGATGAGCAAGTTCGGTGACCAGGGCATGAATTGGATGAGGCTTATTGCATAGCCATGATAATAAACTATGGAGAGACTAGTAATCTTATCTGATGAGAACCATCACCTTTAAGTATTCCTGTTGCCATGTGACTTTCGGGTAACAGATGATGGATATTGAATAACCCTCCTGAACTTGCCCTCAGGTTCTGCTCTGCCTCTGCAGGAGGGGGTGGTTGGGCCCTGGCCCTTCACCTTCCCTTGGGTCAGGTGAAGAAGCAATGGGAAAATGAGGGTGTTTCCTTGGAAGTGCCAGAAGGGCTAGACAGGGAATAAGGGCAGGCACTGTCTCCCTGGATTTCAAATGGTCAGAGGATTTTTTTAATCCTGTGAGTGGATTCGGGAGAAGGACGGAGGGTAATTCTGTGTTTGACAGCAAGAGAAAGGCTTGAGCAAGACTGAGACAAAGCAGTAAAGAAAAACAAATGACACTTCCTCCAAGGTCCCAGGGGCAAGGGTTCTTGGGTTAAAATTGTTACTGATGACATTACCCAAATTGTATCGCTTATACCATCCTTGGGATTTCTGTGAGTGTTGTCAATACATAGTAGTGTTGAAGTAGATAAAACAGCTTTCTTCTCCCAAGACATACCCTTGTTTTCCCTGCACCAGTTTGTAATGGTTTAAGCACAGTCATCTACTTTGTTAAATTTTCAGGTACGGTGTAAATAAAGCATGCCGTGAAGCCGTACATCTAATCCCTTGCAACTTAACAGGAAAGCAGGGAATGTGACACAGTCATTCTTGTAATGAAGAAGGTGCAAAATGTAATCTGTCTGAAACGGCTGAATTGTGTGCTCTGTCACACTCATTCACTTAATCTGTAAATGTGCCTGCAGTTTGGGGATAGTTTCTTAGTGAACGAGAGTGAGTTTGTTTTGACTACCATACCAATGACTGGGGCAAAAGAAAAGTTGCAAAGCAACTTCCCCTCCTCTTTTTCTCTCCCCTGTGTCTGAAAGCAGCCTGATTCCCATCCCACCTGTTTGGCCGAGGAACGCTTGGTTGTTCTGGCTACTTGATCTTCCTCCTCTGCTCTGTAATGCTGTCTTGACTGCTGTCATGTCCTCAAGTTCTTCACCACCCAAAATTCATTTAATCTCCAATGTTTCTTGGAGTTTCCTCCTTGCCTGTGTGCTGTTCTGCATCCCGCTTTACTCTAGAGGGGAGGTGACCTCTCTCCCCTTGCTGACTTTTTGATCTACTTCCCGCAGTTCTTGATGGTAACTGGGGATTGAGGGCTCTCCCATGACAGACCCTGCACCTGGCTTGGGAGGTCCCACAGCTGCCAACTGTGGGGGCTCAGAGGCTCTTCTGAGAGAGCTGGTATATGCGTGCTGTATCCTTGCACTCGTTCCCGGCTGGTTGCTTTTGGCCATGGTCGTGGTCTGGTTTGATTGAGTGTGGCTAGTTTTGTCTTTTACTGGCTTTACTTGTGTAAAACTGATCTAGTCAAACTTCAGAACTTTATGCAGCAGATGGCTGGAAGTGCTCCCGTGTTTAGCAGTTTTGCAATACATTTCAGGCTTTAACATATTTATTGAATTTTGTATGAGAAACGTGATTCAAGGCAAGCAAAAATATGTAGCCTCTAACCATCACAGTATACTCAGTCTTGCTGCTCGGTGTACTGTGGTGGCTGTCTGTCTTAACAGAAGTCAGATCAATTTCACTCAGTATTATGCATGGAAAACATTTTTTTAATTATTTAATTTGGGAAGCTAGTGTATTTTTCCAAAATAAGGCAATTCTTATTTGAGCTGGAAATAAAAAGATAAAGGAAAAAATCCCTTACTGTTACCTTAGGGACATATATAAAGATCATTGATGTAATCCTATAGTAGAAATCTTTTGTTTTAAAAAAAAAAAAAAATCAACAGAAAGGGAACATTTTGTTGCTGGTTGTTTCAGTAAAACATTATTGGAATGGTCAAAGTCCAAAGTGTTTGGGATGATCCTGCTGGTACTGTGATGGAAGAGAAGTTTGGACTGGTTGTGCTTGCCGATGGCTGTGGTCAGGATACATCTAACCAGGGTGAATATTATTGTTACAACCTTATGAAATATTTGCCACCGACATGGGAGTGGGGGAAGAAGTGAGAGAAGCAGGACAGGGTTGTGGTGCGCAGAACCCGGCCCTCCTGAGGGCCGCAGTACGAGGCGCCAGAGCCGTGGTGGTGGCTCACAGGACCATGGCTGCTGGGAGGCACCAACAAGCTGTATAACATCTGAGCAGCCATGATTTTATTGGCGCTTGGCCTCCAGCGAGCATGAGGTAACTTGGGGTAGTGTGGTCTTACTGAAGCATAGTGATAAGTAAAAAAAGGGGGGGGTGGGAGAGGTCTTCTACCATAAACCAGAAGCACTCCCTGTGGTTCTT
The DNA here is from genome assembly GCF_047370975.1 of Nipponia nippon. Classification (NCBI taxonomy): domain Eukaryota; kingdom Metazoa; phylum Chordata; class Aves; order Pelecaniformes; family Threskiornithidae; genus Nipponia; species Nipponia nippon. Next base: position 109,638,525 of record NW_028262336.1, read on the forward strand.
TGTCCCGGAGGGTGTGGAGTAGCTCTCGGTCTCCAGTAGTTTGACATACTGATTCGATCTGCCTGAGCTTCTCTGAGCACTGTAGCAGTGCCCATCTGGTCGGCTGTTCTGGGTGCCCGCGGCAAGGTGCTGGGGGCGGCAGGGGCCTCAGTGAGGAGAGGCCGGGGCTGCCCTGTGGTGGGAACAGCTGGTTCCACAGGGCACAGCTGAGCCCTTCAGCCAAGATGGCGGCACCTCTGGGAAAGCGTATTTAAGAAAGGACAAAACGCTGCGCAGATGGTGGGTAGTGAGGCGGGGGGAAAAAAGTGAAAAGCAGCCCTGCAAGCACCCAGGTTAGAGGAGTTTGCCATCACTTCATTCACAGAAGAAAAACCCACCTTGGTACGATGTTTCTGTTGTTTAGAGTGCACAGAAACAGCTTGTGAAAGCTTAGATCAAGAAATTAAGCTGTGGTACTAGGAAGCTCTTGCTGTTGGTTTTTTCCTCATCTCTTCCCTTCACGGATAGATGCTGCAGAGATCACTGAAGGAAGTATTTTAGGGATGTAAACTTGTTTCCCACTGTTTTAGTAGTGTGATATGGAACTGGAGCTTTTTGGCTCAGGTGTCTTTGACGTGAAAGAGATGCGACTTTAAATACTTCTTTTGCCATCTTTGTGAGGGGGTTCACTTATGCAGGTTTCTATACATCTTTGGTTTGCTCAACCATGTGCAAAAACCCCAACTCCTCAGTTGAATGCAGAGAGAGAAATCCAGGCTCCACATCAGTGCTGCCTTGATTGAGGTAATCTGTTCCTCAGGACCAGCAGGTGTGTAGTCCAGAGTAACTAGTTTAGCTACCTTAGTTTTTCTTTTTTTTTTTTTCTCCAAACATCTGTCTGTTAAACTGGAGGTGCAAATAGGAAATGCAGCACTTGGCAAAGGTTTGTGGCTTTGTAATCCTCTGGAGAAATCTGGATCTATAAAATGATGAATGGGTTGCAGTGAGGAATAAATATCACATTTTCATTTCTGACAGTTATAACTCTGTTCTAGTGTTTTTTCTGTTATATAAAGAAAAAAATACATATTTTGCTTAGACCAATGCATCACAAAATAAGTAATTTTAAATATCAATAAGCAGAAGCATGTGTAATGCTTGGTTTAGCACAATTATTCAAAGTTGCACAGTTAAGATGAGCAGGAGTGCATTTTCTGTGTTTGGTTGGTGTAAGAGTGGAGAGAACACTAGACTGGAAACTGGGTGAGGCTTTGCTAAAACAGAAACCAATTATTTTTGTGTATGCCTCTGATACTGGTTTTTTTAATAAAGGGGAAAAACTGAAAAACTATATAATCCAGCACTTAGTGATCATTTGTCACCTAAAAGCAATGTTTGACTGGTACTGAAGTCTTTGCTTTTCATGTTTTGCAATCCTGTGTCCTGTGCGTCAAGACCTTCTCTGTCAAAAAGTGCGCATACACTTCAGATCATGAGCAACTTCTTGAACTATTAAGCAGTGGTTAACTCAGCTGGAACTGATGGTTAAACCAACCTGCATGGGAATGGAGCAGACTGCTTTAAGCATGAATTTCACTGCAGTAGGATGGTTGAAATATTTGGGGTGATAGTGAAACATGAGCACTTGATTTATTTTTTTTTTTTCTTCTTTTCCCAGCAGCAGCTGTCAGTGAAAAAGTTTTTTGGGGTAGGGAATACTGTTTGAATAAATAGTAATACTATGGATGGTGTCAAAAGCCAAGAAAGGCATTAGGTTATACCTGCCCTGCAGCTGAAGAGGATGTATCACAACTAGTGTGGGCACATGAATCATGCAGGGGTGTGTAGTGGAGATGCCAGAATCTGCACTGAAACAAGGCATGTGTTCCTAGGCAAGCAGGTGCAGCTTTTGCTGATTTGTGACCCAAATTAATATGTTTGCACAAGGTCCTGTTAAAACACTTATCTCATGTCACTTCTAGTTCAAGTGCATGTATACTGTGCTCCATTGCATAGTCCAGAGATGCCTTGCTGCAGTTTGGATGCACTTTTGTTATGTTAAGAAGAAACATGATTTCTTTCTGTTTGTTCTTCAGGCAACAAGAGCCTCTCTGACTCAACATTGTACCAGTCTGGGGGAGTCGCTGGGCAAGGAAAACGATATTGCTCTGATTATTGATGGCCACACACTGAAGTATGCCCTTTCATTTGAAGTCAGGCAGAGCTTTCTGGACTTGGCACTCTCCTGTAAAGCGGTCATTTGTTGCAGGTAAGAAATTCTGGGATGACTTCTGGTAACAAAATGGGCACAAAGCCTGTGAAACTTTACCTAGTATGTTAACTTTCCTTTCATGCTTATAGTGCTTACAGGAAATATAGAAGTAGGGGAAACAGTGTGATATTCAAGAAGGAAGCAAGCTGCAGTGGTGAGCCACTTGATAATATAATTGATTTCTCTGCTGTGAAACTATTACAAAGCAAGGCTGTGCTGGGAGGAGTACAGGAGGACTGTAGAGAGGTATTCCTCTTATACTACAGACAGGTCTGTGAAAGTGTTCATAAGGCTGACTGGCAGGCCAACAAAGTTTTTAAAATTTCAGTTCTTCCTGTCCTGCAGGATGCTCTACAGTGCAGTAGTAGAGCTTGTACACCTTCAAGGTGAGCATTCAGTCAGCTGCATGTTCCCTCCTGGTGGCAGAACTCTGCTAGCTCTTGGAAGCAGTCTCATAAGTATGCTGGAAAGCAACTTGGGTAGTAGTTTCTTTCCTGCTCCTATGGAAGAGGAAGCAAGTCCTTCACTAAAATAAAGTGTCATCTAATAATGCAGTTCCTTCTACCACAGTCAGTCCCAATGGTGTCCAATCTCTCTTATAAAACAATGAAAGATAACAAGAAAACATTATACCTCATTGCCTGATTATAGTAGACACTGATGAGAAGGAGTGGTATGGATGTGGTCATTTGTAAGCAATAGGAATTGGGTAGCAAGAAGTTTGTGTGACTGTTCAGTTCAGCTCTAAAGAAGGTCTCTGGATGAATTTAAGTTGTCTTGATTTTTTTCAATTATGTATGCTATGCAAGAATGTGTAAGAGTGCAATTTGCCCTATTTTATATGTGAGACTACCACTTGCTTTACTAGGTCACCGCAGAATTTGACACTGTTTGTGGATCTAGCCTTACACAGATGTGGTCCTATGTCATGACTACTTCAGAAGGAAGGAAATAAGAGCCCAAAGAGAATGAAAACCAAAAGCTGGCCCGCTTTACTTTCCGCACAGCGGGAAGGCTGCGTCATTTTTAACTTTGTGAGATTTATGCAGCTCTGAGGACTGTGTGTGTCTGTGCTTGTTACGGGTATTGGGGGAGAACTGTGACCTAGAAGGGATTGTTGGTTTAGGTGGACAGGAAGTTTTATCTGCATCCTAGAAGCAAGACCTGCTTTGTTGGGAAATGACTATATGGAGACCTTGTACTACTGTTTTGCAGTTTTACTTATCTTTATATATGTGCAGGCTAGCATACAAATATCACGTGGCTAAAGCAGTTGTAGTCCGTGCACCTGAAGTAGGTGAACCCCTTGGCTTTTTCCATCTCTGACTAGTTTCTTTCCAAGTGCTGGGTCTCTTGGACTGGTGTACTGCAGGATGCAATACTGGGGCTAGCACTGTTCAATGTCTTCATTAATGACCAGATGATCAGATGGAGTATGCCCTCAGGAAGTTTACAGACAGTACAAAACTAGGAGTAGTGCCCGATACACCAGGTGGTTGTACTGCTGTTCTGAGGGACCTTGACAAGCTGAAGAATTGAGCCGAGGAAAATCTCACGAAGCTCAAGAAGGGGAAATGCAAAGTCCTGTACTTGGGGAGTTATAGCCCCATGCACCGGTAAATGATGGGCGTTGCCAAGCTAGAAAGCAGCTTTGTCCAGAAGGATTTTGGGGTCCTGGTGGACGAGCTGACCGTGAGCCAGCAATGCACCCTAGCGGCAAAAAAAGGCCAACGGCCACCGGGGCTGCAGCATGCAGAGCATTGCCAGCAGGTCGAGGGAGGTGATCCTTTCCCTCTACTCAGCACTGGTGAGGTCACATCTTGAGTACTGCATCCAGTTCTGGAATCATCTATAAGATATAAACAGGATTAATGGAGAGTGTCCAGGGCAGGGCCACAAAGATGTTTAAGGGACTGGACCATCTTTCATATGAGGAGAGGCTGAGAGAGCTGGGACTGTTGAGTGTAGAGAAGAAAAGGCTCAGAGAGGTTCTTATAAATTTGTACAAATGTGTAATAGGAGTGAATGAAGATAAGGGAGCCAGGCTCTTCTCTGTAGTGCTCAGTGACAGGAGAACATGCAACAGACAAAACACACAAATGTCTGTCTGAGCACAAAAAACCCCCACTATTTTACTGTGAGGGTGGTCCAATGCTGGAATAGGTTTCCCAGAGATGTTGTAGAGTCTCTGTTCTTAGACACATGGAAAACCCAACTGGATGACATGGCGCTGGACAACCTGCTCTAACTGACCCTGCTTTAGCCAGGGGTGTTGGACTAGCTGATTTCCAGCAGTCTCTTCCGACCTGGGTGATTCTAAGATTCTGTGACTGGGGGTAAATGTCTCGTTTCTTCCAGCCAGTGCTCTTTGTCCTTCTCTCAAATCCTTTTCTAAATGGTTATCAACTGCAATGACTTTCCTAAATTGGTTCTTCAATAGCAATTTTTTTGCTACTGCTGATTGATTTTTTTTTTCTTTCTTTCTTTTAATGGGGGGTGTAAAGGGAGGGGGCATGAGGTGTTAGAGGAGGGGGTCTCACTTTTGCAGCTGTTTTGTGGGAGTGAACAAGAGTCTTTTACAAGAGGGAGCTCACAGAATTGCAGCAATCTGCTCTTAAATGCAACAGGCCCCAGTGCAGGGCCAGTAAGAAGGTCAGCGTTCTCTTTGTGCAAGTTACCTTGGGCTCAGAGCACCAAGTGCCCAGGAAAGGAATTGACCCGATGTTGTAGACTTACACTGTTGTATTTGTGGGGAAGTTAGCAAACACTGAGCAAATGGAAAGCTCTTACTTTCATACTCTATCACAATGTTTTGGTAGAGATCCTTCCATGGCAGTTCATTAGTTTATTTCTCAAAGATTTTGACAAGCTAGGTCGAAGACCTGTGTAGCTGAAACAAATCATAAATTGCAAATTATTAAAACTATACTACCTTAATATATGTAATTAATTGAAGATAATCAATGGTCCTGTTTTGCAAAGAGGTGTGTTATACTGGACACTTCCTCTCCTGTTATTTCATGACCAAGCTAATAGTAGTTTTAATTATTACTGAATTAGCAAATTGAAGAACAATGTGGGAAAAAATACTGTAAAGTGTAAATCAAAGTGGAAAAGATGATGTAATTTCATAGGCTTAAAAAGAAGAATAAAAATAACCAAGTCTTTAAATCCCCAGGGAAAAAGAAGAATGCCTTTAATAGCCTTTAAGGCTTTGCAGGAACCTTCCATTTACTTGCCAGGTGCTTGATACTGAAGAAAGAAAAACATTTTTTTTTTTTCCCTCCTACTATGGGCTGTTTTTATTAGTACTCTGTGTGTCAAATAAGATAGTGCACTTAAACTTCACTGGAGAAAGTTTTAAAATGTAATCGGCATAGCAAGAGGAAATTACAAATTAAATAGTCTTTAAACAAAAATGTTAATTGGGAGGGAGATCTTTAAGCTTAGTGGTATGATGTTTAACCACTCTAGGAGGAGTTGTGTTGCTATTCTCAACATAGCATAAATTCATGGAACTTGATATTTCATAAGCTTACTACAACATTTTCATCTCCGCTGGGGAGTTGCAGCTGCATTTGCCTTTCAAAGATATTTTTTTTTTTTAAATATACTTAAGATACACTGTGTATTCATTTGCTGGGCTTTAGGCATAAACTGTAGATGAACTTGATTCTCGGGGGTAATATCTTAAAATGAAATTGTAGTAAACCTGGCTCCATTTTGCTTTAAGAGGGAGAGATGGTATCTTCTGATGGGGTTAAGCCTTCCACTGTTACAGTGTCTAACAGGGCACTGGCACAGTGGAGGAAAATACAGCCCTCGGGAGACTTGGTGAAGCTTGCAAAATCAAACCAAACAATTCCTTAAGAAAAAGCCTTGTTTGCTCAAAGTTTTTTCCAGAGACTGACAGATCTTATTATCTTCCCTCACACTGACTGGAGTGACAGTATGCAACCAGTACAGAGCAAGCAAAACTTACTTTTCAGTGGAAGTAAATGTTTCGAAGGCAGTTGAACTCAGGGCTTCATTTATGAGATCTGAGCTGTTGATTGCTTGTCTCTGGTTTTCAACTGTTCCTTTAAAGGACCTGTTTTTATTGATGTTTTGTGAGAGCAGCAAAATGTTAAGGCTTAGGTAGAAGTGAGGATTTTTTTGGTAACAGAGTTTTATCATTAATCTGGTGTTTATACTTCTTAGAAAGCTAGTTTGTACAATAGATAGCTGTGTTTGGCTTTGAATATAAAAACAGAGAATATGTAACTTGCATGTTATGGCAGAACATTTAATTCTCTACTGAAGAGCCTGCTTTGAATTTGATATATTTGTAATTGAAATATGTGGTGTTTCAGAAATACTTTTTTATGACTCTGTATGCTTTGGGAATGGTTTTGCTGTTGTTGTTGAATGGAACTTTTCTGCAGGTGACAGTGACTCTGGCTTTGTATGGGTTTAATGCCATGTTAGCAAGACTTGCATCAGGAAGAAACAATTCATTGGCATTGTATAGATTAAATTGTTCCAAGCAGTTTAGAAGTGTTTCAGTACTTATGATTAATTGTTGGACAGCAGAGGTAGTCCTTCTTATAATTTCTCTCACAGATGTAAGCATAACAAAGCAAGCATCTACAGAGAGGTATGTATCATAAGACTGGGACCACAACCTTGCTGGGCTGCCTCAGGGTTTGTTTTGGTTTTTGATGGTTTTTTTTCCCCCCTCTCTTGCTTATATTGCTGGCCATTTCTGCAATACTGCTTGAGGTGATGGTGCTGGGATGTTGTCTGAGCAGAGTATTTCTCTCTTCTACACATGTACCTACAGAGCAAGAATGTTAAACTAAGCTTTTGTACTTAAATCCTGCAGCCCTCTCCAAGTGAGTGAACAGTGAGTTGATGCCAGTATAGGAGAGGGTTTGGGACTGTGTAGCAAAAGCAAAAAATCCCACCCCCCCATTGGACTTCTCAGAGCTACTGTTCAGAACTTCTGTATTCCTAAATGGAGAAGATCAGCTGGCATACAGTGTTTGGATGGTAATCACTCACCTGAAGTACCCACTGTATCATTTGGAGCAGAGGCCAGCCGAAGTTTTATTTAGCTATTTCATAGCAAGTTGTGATAAGGTGCTTCTACAGAGGAGTTCTGTTTCTCTATCCTGTCCCTCTAAAAAGACACTGATGCTTCACTGGATCTGATGACGTACGTTCCACTTAAAGGTAACAAGGTTGCCTTGAGCAGCCTCTTCTTTTCCCACACTTACTGCCTAAGTCCATCTCTATTAGAACAACGCCTCCCCTTGCTGATGTGTGTTTTCCAACGCAGTATTCACCTGCTTCTGCTGTTCGTGTTGTGCTGGTGGAAATCAGTATAGCCATGGGGAATTCAGTGAGGCTACAATGATTTCATCAGCCTGCTCTTCTAGTAAAATATATCGCAATGCCTGTTTTGAGCAATTAATTTCTCCTGAGGTTTTATCTTATTGCTGGGTTTTGGCTTGTGACAAAAGTTCAGGCAATAGGAACACCAAGAAAAATGCCTCAGTTGCTGTACAATCTGTCAGCCTTTCTGCCCTGCTTTTATCAGATGGCCTGTTCCACAGAGATCTATAAAGTGGCGCAGCGTGAACAGAAATTGAGGAAATCCGGCAACAGCAATTTCTATGGACTGTCTGCTGTTTCCACAGGGGCACCTGCTTTTTCCATGGCTACTACATCAGCATGATTTTGCTGGCTTTTAGGCATGAAAGGTGTGCAGTTGTTGCTCAGTATCTAAGCATTGACTGCAGGACTTTGGCCCAAACTCACCAACTAACTTTGTTAGGTCATAGTAGCATGAACTGTTGCTTTCAGTACCTTGAGCAATAGTGGAGCTGTAGTGATGATGGTTAGGAACTGAGGAATGAAGCAAACAAGGTCAGAAAACGCAAGTTCTTTAAGCAACCACCCAACAACACCAAAACCCCCTGACTGTTTTCCCACTTGTATTGCTATTTCAAATAGTATGCAGAGTGGGTGGGGTGAGGACATGAGCCCACAAACATCACTCGGAGAACAGACACTAAATATTCTGAAATGAACATACCCTTTGACTAGAGTGTGCCTGCTTGAGTGTTGGAAGGGAAGGGATTTAACGAACTGAAAGCAGATGGTGGGAGAAGGGAAGGAAAAAAAACAACCTGTGGAGAGTACCTGTTGCTAATTGTTAGTGGCACTTCGTCAGCTAGGTAATGAGAAGAGAGACAAGGAGATGAGAAAAGTTGTCTCGGCGCTCTGAGTTGTAAGGCCATAGCTTGGATGCTTCTGGTCTTCCATCATCATTTGGAGGAGACATCAATAATACAGCTCACAAAAAGAACATCTGGAATACCTCTTAAATATTTATGCCCCTAAGTCTCATGTTGTTGCTGGTGTAAGTATTTGACAAAGTGATTATTCTGTGCTGTAGTTCAGAATGTATTTATTAAATCAAAAAAGAGTCTTGTTGGCTTTCATTAGAAAAGATCCCCATTCTTGTGACAGAAAGTTGTAACACAATTCTGATTAAGAGTATGCAAACCAATTCTAACATTAATTGGTCCCAAAGAAAATTATGGATGTGTTACATCTTCCTGTATGTACATCTTATGTTTTCCCTCATCTATCACCTACTAAATTATCAATGCTCATTCTCTTGTTCTATTTCTGACGACTCGTGGCAGCAGTATTCATCTCATGACTTTGAAAACCACGAGGGAAGAACCATTCTGGCAGCTTTAATGTTTGTAGATAATTGAAGTGGGAGGAAGGTTTGGGGTTGCAGCATGATGTGGTGCTCTCTGCACTCTTGAATAAAGAATACTCACAGATCATTAGAAATTATTGCTTAAACTGTCCAGTGTGTATGTAGGTATGGGTAAAGCAATCTTGAGACTTCCCCTTATGATTACTTTTGTTAAATGCTTATTGGCTGCTCTGCAAGAGCTAAGTAAACTTCCAAAATGCCACCAGTTCTGTGTTGGAAAGCCAATATGGTCAAACAAAAAAGGAGAAGGCTGGTCTTAAATTTTGGTAATTATCTTGTCCTTTGAGTGACAGGGTAAGTTTCTGCTGAGTGTTCTGGCTTCTGTTTGTGCTTCTGTTTGTTCTTGTTAATCAGTGTTCTGAGCATCACTTCCATAGCTTAAATCATTCAAACACATAGCTAGTGTTTAAGGGGGGGGGGGGAGCGGAAATTACTGTTAATTCCATTCACTTGTCTGGTCAACTGAGGACCCAAAAAGCAAAGATGTGACTCTAATCCTAAGTGCATTAATGTTTCTCCAAAAGGTTGCTGTATCAATTAGATGCATAAACCAAGGTAAACATCCCAGACTTAGGGTAGTCCTCTTACAAGGAAATACATGCTTATCAAGTCAGAAACATCTGTGAATCACTTATTTACTTTCCTAGGATTGTTTTTGTTTACACTAAAAAAGTGCTTAAATACACTGTTTTGACTGGTATTGTTTGGTTTTTAAATGACACAGATGAAGTATGTTTCACTCTTTCCCTTGGGTAACTAGTCAATGGCCTGACGACCTGAACTTAAATGATTCCTGCTATATGGCCAAACATTTCTCTTGCTTAACTTCATCCCATTATTGCAACCATTACTATATGTATAATTATTTTCCTTGTTGCGTATTTGAGATGAGGAAATAATTCAAACAAAGTAATTTCTAAGTTGAACCACGATTCCAGTTTCCGTTGTTATTCACAATTTGGCAAAATGCTTGTCTTTTTGGAGTTATAAATGAAAAATACTTAGTTAATTGAGTAAATTTGTATCGTGTTTTTGGAACTTTCATGCTTCAGTTCAGATTAGGTACCTGTTTCAGTGTTGGGTTTGTTTTCATACTGAATGACCAATTGACTGACTTCTCATGCCCAGAATTGTGATAATGAATGAAATATTTGTTCCTGAAATATTCTGCTGCATTCACCTGAACCTTCCTATTTCTGTAACCATTCTTAAGAGCAAATTCACTTAACCAGCATGTATTTGGAAAAAGTTGGAGGAAAGGCATGAATACAGTTAAAAGCAACTGACTATTTTTCTTTGGAAACAATTTTGTAGGAAAAATACTGTATGTCCCGATAAAAACGAAGAAGTTTCTTCAAGTACTGTTTACCCTATCTGTTATTTTTAAAGATCATTTTTTGTCTCTTTGTATTTTGAGCCTGGTATTTAGGTGACCAAAATGTTAGTATTTCACTTGATGTGTTCCATAAAATGCAAGTGAAATTTCTGTCTTGAGCAGTGGTGTGATAACTCTTGCAAACAGTTCCAAATGGTATCAGTATCGGTTTCTTCACCATACTACAATACCTTGTCCAAATTGCTACCAGTCTTTTCAGTTTCTGAGCAGGAGCAGCCAATGATGCTATGTTTAGAGCTACACTTCCAAAATTGGAAAATAAACATTCCATAGATACTGCATATGAGAAAACACTATGCTGCTGGAACGTATGCTATTTTAGAAGAAAGATAAAACTGTGGTTTGGAATACCTTCTGTTCCATGAGAAATTCATAGTACTGGTATATTTTTCTTTCCACAAGTGTTAGTGTGTTAACCCCTATATTCTGGCCAAGTTCCAACTTGAACAATTAATTTCTTCTCACTGAAATTCCCCCTGCCTTCTCTATTGAGTATGATATTCTTCATTTCCTATTCAAAGCAGTTGCGAGGGTGCCAATGTGAATGCTAAAGCTTGCCAAGTTTTAACCCAGAGGTCCTACAGCAAGGTCGTGCTTATGAAACTCAGCTCTAACTATTGGTGAGCCTTGGTTTTAGTCTTCTGGCTTGTAAAAAATAGTTTTGGAAGCATAAATGTTATCACAACTGTCTTAAAATGTGTAGGTTTTTTTTTGGGGGGGGGGTGTTTGGTGCTGTGGGGGTTTTTGGGTTTGGTGGTGTGTGTTTGTTTTTTGTTGTTGGTTTTGTTTTTAGGTTTTGGTTTTTTTTACAGTTGGGAGATGGTGCATATTGACCATAGGCTTACCCAAGTCCTTTCAGTTTGCCAATGCAGTTTTAAGTTAATTTTATAACTTAGCTGTCAGCAAAATGTCTGAGCTCTTTCAAGATGGCTTATGTCGCATGTGTAATATGTGGTCTCTGACAGGGTGTACAAAAGCGTTAATTGGTATATATACTTCTGTATCTGGTAGGAACAGTTTCCTAACATGATGAAGCATGTAGCCTAACTGCAGCTAACTGTCCTGTCACAACTGAAGCTTCCCCCCAAACCGAAGTTTGTGTCAGGCACTCTGATTCTCCATTAGACCTCACTAACGCAGAATTTTTCCTGTTCAGGCATTCTGGCATGATTAGACTCTTGACATAGTCCTCTTATTTCTTATTGCTTCTTACTTGTTGCACCAAATACCCCTTTCCTGAGTCCCTGGAACAGTATGTTGCTTGCCAGGGAGTGACTGAATGTTTCCTCTTACAGAATTCCCTGCTAGTCCATCAGGCTGGATGGAGGCCAAGGGTCTGGTGCCTTTCTTCAACCTTGCAACTGCTTTCTAAAGGCTTCTGACTGCATTTTTCCATCTTTAATTCCTTGTTCACCAAGTTGCAAGTTAAAGGAAATATTTTGCTTTCTCTGTGTTCTTCTAATGGTTTGGAGAATGTTACGAGGGAATAGGTAACTCTCCTCATCTTGATCATTGCTTACTATTCTGAATTTCCTTGTCAGAATATTGAGTGGTTATAAAAGATCTCAAAACTTTTCGTAGGAGGAGATGATTTGAGGATACTCATTGCTTTTATTGAAATACTTATTGTTGTCTTCCGAATTTAATATTTTGGTTTTACTAATACCCATATGCATGAATGTGCAGAAGACGAGGGCCTCTAAAGAATATGTGGTGCTGCACTGCATTCAGAAGCAAGACACTCAAGACTGTGATATCGCTCCTTTCATAAGATCTAGCAAAGTCTTGTGCTCTATCCCACAGGACCAGCTTAAATACTGTATTTTCCATTGTTAAAAGTGCCAGATATAAAATTATAGAGGCAGGAACAGTCTGTTCTGCAAGCTTCTTAGTACTGCAGGGAATTAACTTGATGAGAAATCTGGGCTTTAATGCACCGTAGTAATACGTGGGACACTGAACTAGTAAAATGGCTCTGGTTTCCAAAAGTGCTTAGTGTTGGTGGAAGCTGACTAGAGTATGACTTCCAAGTTCGGTAGGAACATGGCTGAATCCATACTGGATACTTGGAAAAATCAGACCTTGCACTGAGTAGAATGGCTAGGCTTAAACTTCTTTCCCTGCTGTTCATATTTCTGAAATCATGGTAACTAGAAGCAAAAACTGTGCTTGAGGGAGATGTAGTAAATCTGATTTGATTCAGTGGGCTGGAATAGGAAGTACACTCTTCGCGTTTGTTCATGTGAGCAGAAAGGCCTGATATATGGCAAGATCCATGGATGTGCCTTTTCTTCAGCTGTGTGAGTAAATCCTACCATATTCTGCAGTGCAATCAAGGCTGCCCAGTTGGAAATAATTTAGCAAAATAGCCATCCCTAGTTGATGGTGTGATAGCTTTTGGGGGATTTAGTCTTTCCTTTCAGGCAACTTTGCACAGTTGCCTGAAGACGTCAAAAATAATTCTTTGCAGGATCTCCTATGTATTCCAGTCTGCTATTTGCTAACAGTCCTCTGTAAGTGATGCTCACCTGCTTATGCAGAGCAATACTCAACTCATCCTTCAAAAAAGAAAAATCTTTTTCTCTGTGCCAGCAATTCTCCTTAGTACTTTCAAGAAAAGGCAAGCTAACAAATGTGTGAGGAATGCCTGGACTTGCAAAGATATACTCAAGAAAACTTGAGGAAAAACTTCATTTTCTGCTGTGCTTGAACTACCATTCTGCTTAAGAGAAGTCAGTGTTCTGAAAAACACCAGCAGGGTTAAAATGGTGAAAACTTGGTGGTGGTCTGCTGGATTCTGTGTTTGCCTTTAGGCTTTTCTTGTGCTTTCTCTGAAAAATCAAGTTTAGATATCTCCACCCTATTCTGGAAGGCTGCTTTGCTATCTCCTTTCGGCATCTGTGTTGCCTTAAGTTTTCTTCTGCTCTTCTAAACTTGCTTCTCCCATAGTGTCTAGAATACATGACACAGTGATAGGCATTGACAATGATAACCTTTTTGAATCTTGCTCCTTCATATCCCTCCTCTCTTCTGTTTTCCATGTCACGGCACACATTTAGACTTTAAATTGCTCCATCTCGCAGGTCTTCTGTGAAGTGTCTCACATTATAAAATATGCTGTCTTTGTGCATTTCTAGTATTGTTTTATTTATGCCCTGCATATACCTTTTGTATACAACGCACAGAATCTGAAGTTCCTACAGGGAGCTCTTTGATCAGAGCTTCTAAACCTGTGTAGGATGTTACTTGTGGTTATTTGCATACATGTGATATTGAAAGAGCTATTACTTGTGGGCCCTAATGAGGAGGAACCAAAAAGTCTTAAAAACAAAAAACAACTTGTGACATAAGTGTGTTAGGGTCTCAAAATGAAGACAAGCTACTAACTGGATGCAGGTGGGATGAAGACATCTGTTTGAGAACTCAAATGCCTATCATCTTTCCGCAAAACAGCATCATCTTCAGAAGCATGTGCTGAGCATTCAGAGGTTGCTGGCTGAAGAACTGATCTTCCTGAGCAGAGAGGCAGGATTTGGCAGCCTCTGTGGAGGCTGGAAGGTCAAAAGAACTTTTTTTGCAGTTCAAGGAAGGCTGCTCTGGCATGTATGTAGAGCCATTTGCTGTAGTTCACTTTTCTGTGGTCTCTCACTAAGCTTTAGTCTTTCATCTGGTGAAGTGTTAAGCTCAGAACTGTCTGTACTTGGAAGGTGGAGGGTCATTTTTGCATATGCTATATTCAGTGTCCAAGTCGGTACTGAGTTTCTTCAAAACTTTCTACCTCTACATTCCTCATCCTGCAAGTGAGGTACTTCTGTATGCCTTGGTACTGGGTTGTATGAACAGATCATCCAAATCCAGTCTGAGATGTGTGATGGGGGTCTCAGAACTGTGGGTCAGTGATTTTGTCCAGGAGATGGAATGACTGAACGCTGCCTTAGTGATACGTGTGTATCTAAGCCTGAACTGCGATGATATTGAGACTGCTGCTGAAAGATTAGATGAATGCATGTCTTGGCTCTGTTGAGGGGTATTTGTGGAACTTTTGTGTGTTGTTCTCCTCCCTCCCGTCTCCCAACAAGTATCCTTAAAACTGACAAAAGTAGCATCCAGTTCATAAAATCATCAGAGTTGGTGTGGACATGTTTTGTGACAAGATTTGGCTCTGTAATTTTTATAAATAGAAAGCAGCTGTACTATTGGATTTTCTGCTATTCAAATCAGGTCTTTATAGACTGTTGAATACTGGTTGGTATAGCAGGAGCCAGAACGTGACTAAGTTAAACTTAGTGTTGGGGACAACCTCCAGAGCAACAAGCAGCTGCTTGATTATTTTGATTCTCTGCAAGATGTTGTTTGTAGCTGCATTACTGTTGGGTAAGAAGTTCTAATTGCATCTCGGAAGGAAAAAATCGGACACCACTTGTAAGCAGGTCCCTTCAAGGTGTGTGATTCCATTGCTGTTAACCCCTGGTGCTTGTGACTGTCTCTGCACAGGTGCTGGCTGACTTCACTTTGCTTTGGTTTTTCAATACAACTGGTTCTAGGAGTCTAAGGAAGAAATGTGTGCAAGCTTTCTCCCTCCTTGTTTCTCGTGTCTGTTTCTTTTGATAACCAACTTGTGTGGCCTGGAAATCTAAGCTGTTCAGGGATATTTTGTTAGGGTAGGCTTTTAAAGGCAACATAGAACTAAGTTTTATCCTGCCCAAGTGTAAGAATCTAATGAATGTTTTTACTTTAATTGCTGAGCTCAGGAGTTCTTAGCACATTCATGGGATTTGTTGGTTGTGTCTGGTTAATTGAATGGGTGAAGTAAATAGTGATGATTTAGGAAAAAGTGGCTATGTAGCCCACTCCATGCTTGTTCACAACAACAGAGCTGCTTTGGGAGACTGTCCTGCTGTACCTGGTCAGCTGGAACCCTATTCAACTCTTTTGACCGTGTCTACTTCTAATGATGGACTTGGGGTGATACCTGGTGACTTGCTGTCCTTTAATTGTCTGCTACTGCCACTAACTTTTTTGCATTTTGATAAGTTGAAGATATGGTGAAGTAATTTCAAACTACTGAATAGCTATTCTGAAAACTGCGCACTGCTTTTGTGAAAGATTCAGTACCTCGTTGTATGGCAACGCTTAAACTTTGAGAGTCTTCCTTCTTCCCATGACAAGGTGACTATTATTCACATTTTGAACTTTAGTTTTTAGAGTTTTAAAATATCGAGTACCTTCACATTTAGAAAGTAAATATTGCACGGCTGTTTTTAAAGCAGATGACTAGACATGATTCTCTGGTTTCTAAGAACCTGGCATGTATATACAAGTATGTGCAAGGTTCATGCAAGTTATACGGCCAAGAAGCTGCAGGTCTTGTTTTTCTTCCTGTGACCACTTAATGTTTTTTGAAATGCCATGGCTAACATGGAGATCAATATGGACAGGACATAGATATCCCATTTGGGCTGACACACCTTGGAAAAGCAGGGCATGTCCCGGTGGAAGCTGCAGGACCCGGCAGCTGCTCTCCAGTGCGCTGCTGTGGCAGTGAGCGTGCTGTGCTTGTGGAGGTCCTGGGCTGTGAGAAACTGTATGCATGAAAAAGCTGAATCCTCTCTCTGCCTTTCTCTGCACAGTTTCTAATGATTAACCGGTTGTTTTGAGGAAGCGTATGAATCTTTAGTGTCATGGATTCTGGTCAGCCCTTGCAATATTCCATGCAGAAAAGAGACTGTTTAATTCCTGTCCTTGGCTGGGGCAAGAACTGGCCTTCAAGTGCTGTGTGTGTTCCTTGGGTGTCAGTGCTGACTGTCACTTAGTGGGTTTTTACCTGGGCTTTTAAAGCACTTACCATGATGTCCTGATGGGATTGGGGGGTGTAAGCTACCTCTGTCAGAGCTGATAATCTAAACTGAAGCGTGGGGGAGGTGGAGGACATTTTTGTAAACAATAGCCAGTGGTTGGGGGCCCCTTAAGCATAACACAGTAGTAGCACTCCCCAAAGCGCACACTGCACCTGATTTCAATTTAAAATAGAAAGCAAAGAGCTGCTTAAACAATTATTCAGTTTTTGTAAACCTGTTCTATATAATTACTGCTAGTATCTTTGAATTATTTGTTTTGCTCATCCAAGAGACTAATGTTTTATATGATGTGGACAAAATATGTTCAGTACCTAATCTATGGTGTGGTTAGTAGGGTCCCTGCTGATCTCGGTTGTCCTAAGTTAAGGCCTGAAGATCAAAGGAAACCTAGCACTTGACCATTCTCTCCTCCTCAACCACCACCTCTGAATTATTGGTTTAAAACGGAAATATATCTATTTCAAATTGCAAGTAGTAAATGAATTCACATTAAACTGGGAAGTAACCACATGCAGAAGAAATTGAGTCTAATTTACATGACAAAAGTAAGGAAATGTAGTGTTAAAATTTAAACTCTGCCCACAACACAGCTGCTTACTGTACCACATATTGCAAAGTTTTGGAGATCCTTACAATACTCAGGAAAAGGGTTGTGACTAGAAGATGCAGTCCTAGTTTTAATTTTTCTGGCTTTAGTTTCTTCTTTTGTCTCCTTTTTACGGTATTCTAGAAAATAGCAGTTGGTGGGGGTAGGGAGAGGATCATACAGAAATGTCAGAGTCCAGAAAACAGATGGCAACAGCTTCTTTAGAGCTTTTGTGGTTTATTATATGAATAAGCATTTAGGGACCTTTTAAAAGCATATATCCTGGACTCAATACCATATCCTTAGTCCTGAGAGCTCAATATTAGTGTTTTGATACAGTTGGGATCTATTACAGTGTATAAAAAGCCCCACTGATTTGGAGCTCTGTTTTAATGTGTATTTGTGCCTATTATCAAAGGTTGGCTCCTGATGTGCGGCTCATGGCTGTGCTGAAAGGGGAAGAAGCATTCCAGGAGCTCTGGCTTTTTCACAGGCGTCTCTTGGGGTGAAGCCAGTGCTTGGTCTCTGCAGCTCTTTGCTTAAAGGAAGAGTGATGTGAAGTACCCCAGGTGGTACAAGGGGTCAGACTTGTTGCTCTTTCAGTGGTTGGCAGCTTGGAAGAGGCCTATTTTAAAGTACGTAAAGCACAGCGACATTTTCTGTACCTTGACATGCAAGGGTCGGATGAAGTTGATGTGTGAAGGCAGGGAAGAGGCTGAGCATTTCCTCTTGGTCGTAGGTGTCCCATGGTGTGATGGAGGCAGGTCTCATTTCAGTATGTGATCTACCGCAGTGTGGGTTTTCCTGGGTACTCCTCATGTAGAGGGAGTTGCAGAGAGCCTGGAGAGCTTTGCTGAGAAATATAAGTTGCTGGGGTCACAGCAGTGAGCTCTGAGAGTGGAGAATGCAAGGGGGAAAGAGATTCCTTCAGCCTACCTGGGAGATCTGTTTTGCTCAGGTTTTATGTTGTTTCAAATGGATTCAGTTAATGTACACCACTTTATTTCTCTCTGCCCCTCATCAAGCTTTGCCTGTGACTGTGTCTAAGAAACAACCATTTTTATTGTGGGATTCTGTCATGGGTTCTCCAAATTTATGCTGATGCTTTAAGGTATACAGCCTTTTTATCCAAATACTTGACTATTTTGTCATCCCATTTTTTGTTGATTGCTAATTACTTTGGTTGTATTTGTAACTATTAAACTTTTTTCAGTGTGTATGCCAAAATTTCTCAGGGTAGATAGATGAGTGTGATGGAATCATACAGACCATCACTGGCTGCCCTGTAAAAAGCTGGTACAAGATACTGCTTTCTAATAACACTGTTGTAATAAGAACTTTAAAGATGTAACAAACTGCGTCTTTCATAATCATAGTCTCCTTTTCTTGTCTGACTCTCCTCTAGTACGACCACTGTTTGCATTCCCGTTTTCCCCATACACCCTTCCACCTTCTTCACGTTGTCTCTTCAGTTCATTTTTGGATGCTAGTCTTGCATACCAACCTGACAGGCTGATCTGTTATGTTGTTGCCAATTTGCTGTGTCTAGGGGAAAATTGATTTTTTTTTTCTCTTTACTGGGTACATACTGTAGAAATCAATATTTTACGAGATGGTAGAGAGCAGGAGCAGTGGCAGCAGCAGCAATTTAGCTGAAGTTGCAGCCAGCAAGCCCAGTGTGCATGCTCAGTATTCACAGTCCAAGTCCAGAATCGGAGAATTGGAAAGAATTTTGGTTTTGGCCTGAGAACAAGAAAAGGATTAAAACACCAGTAAACTTATTTTAAGTTTTCTTTTTCAGAAAAAGAAGGAACTGAGTGCAGAATGGAGTACAGTATGGTGTTTTATGTAGTGATGACTGAAGATCATAAAAAGACTTTTTTCTATTGTCAGTCCTAATTGGTGGCTGGCAATGATTAGCAAGAGGAAAGAAGTCTAAGAAAGGAAAGACAAATGGGGAATTTTATTGAATGGAAAGCTGCTGAACAAAAGAGAACTTCTGTTCTTGTACATTCTAGTGGTTTTAAAGAAGTGAGCTTTCTGACCTTCAGTCTTTTAGAATTATAGCTTGGATAGCATTGTACAGAGATCAGGGTTTTTTAGTCATTTAACTTGTTTAGTTAAGCTCTTAAATGCCTTGATCCATTTTGATGTCCAAGTGTGAACCCAGGGTTTGCCTACAAACTGTTGATAATTCTCTCACCTCCTTAAATAATAAGGGGGGGGGGGGGGGAGAGGTATGAGGACAAAGGAACTCTTTCAAAGATGGTCTGTAGTATGGTTTGTTAGGAATTCTATACTGTGAGCTTTTGTCTTGCCATTCATGCAGTGGTGCCAGTGACATGAATGAATACTCTGCCTCTTCAGCAATGAAATCGGAGATTTGGGCCCATATCTCCTGGCATTATGAGAAGATCCTGTTGGAATGTGGAACATTAAGTGCTAGCACCATGAAGGCTCTATTTCTCAGTGTAATGCATTAATAGGCCTGTGAATCATATATGTTTGACTCTTTAAGTCAATGCAGGTTGGCATGTCTCTTCCAATTCAATGCAAACTTGCAAAGGTGGAGTCTGCATGAGGGTTAGTCACAGCTTAATTAAAAAAATGAATCTCAACAAGGATGTGAAAGTCAAATTGTAATGCTGAAGTTGGCAGGCTGCAGGATCACAGATACTGAGGCAGAAATGCCTTCTCTGGAAGGAGACAGGCTGGGAATCTCTTTCAGGTTCTTGCTTTTCACATTCTGAACACTGTCCAAGGAGCAGCAGAAGTAACTGGATGGCTTTGCATCTGTGGTGCTTGTTTTGGAAGTCTGAATACCTGATTTGTGCTCCCAATTTGCTATGGAGACTTGAGACACCTGACCTTCCTGTAGTTCAGCACTCTGTAAAATCAGGGTTATGTATGTGATGATGCCTGTTCCTGCAGGCTTTGCGCCATCAGAGGCTGTATTAACATCTTGTTTGTTCCAGGATGGCTTCAGACAGTAGAGTGGTTCTGCAGATATGTGGGTGGGAATTTATGTTTCACAATAATAAAGCATATCTGTAAATGAAGAGTAGCTTTAGTTTTAAACACAAAGGGATTAGGGATTAGCTACTGAATTTACAAAATTAGCAAGTGGGCTTTGAAAGGCTGGTGGTAGTAACAGATAAGACAAAGAAATGCAGCACTAATATCTTAAAGTACAAGAACAAACTGCTGTTTGGCTGTGGAATTAAATAAATATCTATCTGGCTTAGGTGCTGAAAGTAGTTTAGCTGCAGCTGCCACCAGCTTCTTCAACAGGATAAACTGCATAGTGTGAAGTCTAGGCTTCGGTAGCCAGGCTGTGTATATCTGCTCAGCAGAGTGCTGCAAAGAAGTTGGCTCTGTATATGTATATTAACAGTAAGAGTCCTCAACGTTAATTCTGCATCCATCCTTACAGAAAATATTACCACCAGCACTGGAAGGTACATCTCTGATAGACTTAAAAATAATAGAGCTGTCGTTGATAAAATGCTGGTATGTGTAAATCAAAAAGCATATGCTTTCTTTCTAAAAAATCAAGTTACAGTATTTTGCAGATAGAGGAATATTGTATGCAGTGAATACTTCAGCAAGCCATTTGGAAGAAATTCCACGTAAAACTTAGGAAAAAAAACTTTATTGGCCTAAATATTGCATGGGCTGGAAACTTGCTGAAGTACCTTAAGCAAAAATAGTAGATGTGGCAGTAATTTGAGCTGCAGGGCAGGGAACAGTGCTTGTAGGATAAGTATCAGGCTCAGTTAGATGGAATGTCTTTATTAATGATTTAAAGGAGGAGGCTAAACAGCTCATCAGTTAAATTCACAACTTGATACTAAATGCGGATTTTTTGCAAGCTCAGCTGGAAGGAAGACAGAGTACAAAGTATGGAGTGGTTAGATCTTAGGAGACAGTATAAAAACAAGCTGAAAGATGTGTGTGTGTGTGTTAGTGAAGAGAGAGAACTGGCTTTTTTTTACATGGGAGAAGTTTATTCAGCATGTTTTACCTGGCTGTATGTATGCCTCTGCTGTACTAATTCAGGGACGTGCTTTGGCAACTGTAATTAGTGTTGAATTCTTATTCATGCTGAAGACTATGGGTAAGAATTAAATTTGGATCATACATACTGTAACAAATCAGAGGCTATTGTTCATAAGACCATGCTTCTCTAAACAGCAGTCTGGTTCTGCAAAGATGCTGAGGGGCTGTATCCCTTAGGACTTATAACAAATGAGGGCATTTAATACTTCATAAATCAAACTCGTTTTTAAAAGTTTCTCTCACAAAGAGGTAGTTATCACAGTTTATGCCCTGAGCTAAGCTGCAGTTCAGCCTGTTGTTACTTGGTGTTTATGCAAACTGCTCTCTTTCAAAATATTTAATAGTAAGTGGCTCAATGAAACAAGTTTTCTCCTATTCTGTCTGTAGGGCCCTCCCTGGAGGAGGGGAGGGAGAGGCCAATTGTTTCCCCCGCTCCCTCCCAAATCCATGTGTGGGAGTGTATGTGTATGGTGCCTGTGGGTATTTCAGAGAAGCAAGTGAATGATCTCCAGTGTATTTTTACATTACAACACACTTCAGCTGTGTAGGCAAGAAGTAGGTGACATCAACGTCCTTTTCCATGTTATGCTGTGTAGAGTCAATACTTTCAATAGATCCCCTGTTCAGAACTTCATTAGCTTTCAGGGAACAGAGCAATTCTGGATCTAATAGTGCTATACTTGTCAGTCTTGCCAAAACATTTTACTAGATGCTGTTGTAACTGATGCTTGATATTACTACAACTTGGGGAACTCATTGTTTTATATGTGACATTAATAAAACATGTGATGTTGAGGAAGTCCAATGTTAGCAATTTTCAAATTGGTCATGCTCATTATAAAGAAAAGTTTAAGCTCCCTAATGGAAAACATTGGACAATTTTCTCCAAAAAGTTCACTGATATATTCTGCTTGATTTAATGTAGATAATCAAGACAGACAAACATGAAACTAAATATTTAACATTTGTCATTACTCTTTTGAAAAATAACTTGATATAAATTTTTTTCAAAGCCTTCTACTCTTCCTATCAAGTAATTCAGGTATTTTGAGGACTTATTCCTATTAAGCCTTTCAAATTCGTGGTTTGAAGGAAGTCCTAATATCATTGGTTTGCCTTACCATTGGTTCAGAACATCTTCAGAATATTTCTTAATGTCTTGCATTTGAAAAACTGTCCAATAATTTTCATTAACAGTGCTGTGATGCTTTGAGTTTTGCCAGTACTGAAGAAGGGAAAAATCCTTCAGCTAATGAGGGATGGAACCTTGGTGGGCTCCAGCAGGAAACTTTGCATCAGGCAGTTCATAAACTTCTGCCAAAAGCCAGTCCTTGAAAAGAGACCGCCAGTGTATATGATGAGTTTTGTGCTGCTTGCAGTTGTTACAGGGTGACTCTGAATGTAAATGTGAACCCTAGTTACTGAGTGTTTAATGACTAAAATTTTCTGCACCTATTGCCACAGAGCAGTTGCTGCACTGAAAGAAAAAACTTAGAGGGTGAAGTAGAGTGCCTGCAGAGGTGCTTAGGGGATGTACAGAGAGCAAAAAGGGAACAAACTCAGGAAAAGTGATTTTTGGGGAACTTGAGAGGTTAGTGATGAACAGCTGAAGTGTAAAGGGTAGGTCACTTGGTTTGTAGGCAAGATGTAACAGGCAAGCCAGGAAGGATATTGAAAATGAAATGAGACTTAATTGACATCGGACTTTGATCATGAATAGTTATCTCTTAGAAGCAGCTTTTTATATTGTTTTGTGGGAAGGCAGGGTTTGTAGAAGTGCAAAGAATTGCAGTAGCTGATGTAAGATGATGAGGATTGGAGTAGGGGTTCCTGTTTTGTTTTCAGACCTGCAGGTGTTAAGTATGGCTCCTACTTGAGAATCCAGAGTAGACTTGAACTGAAGAATCCCATGCTACTGCTTAATAACATCTTTACGATGACCAGGCAAACATTTCTTAAATAAGCTTCCACAGCTCTGTATGTAGCTTGTACACTCTTACAGTAGGCAGGGGTTTAAAAAAAAAGATTGGAAGAATCTCATACAGTTGTGTGGAGTATTTCTGGTGCCTGGGATCTATAGGGGAGGCCCAGTTTCTACAATCTGGGGCCTGTCAGAGATGTACTTGGCCATCAGTCACAGGGATCAACAGAGGGAACATGAAGTTCAGAGTTGTACAGTAGACATAGCTTTTCTCTCGCAAGAAAAAATGAGGTTTAAACATGGATTTATTGTCAAAATGTTGTCTGTTCTCTTCATGCAACATTTTCTAGGTGATGAGTAATTACTGAATCGGGTAACTGAGTTGGAAAGCCTCTTGGAGAAAATTTAGTTTGTAATAGTGGATCTACAACAATCTTGAATGAGTCTTTCTAGTGGCTTCTTACGTTTACTGTTCCTAGAAAGAAGAAATCTTATCCAGCTTCACCAACTAGACAGTGATTCTCCTATGGCCTTTGCCTGCCTAGATACTTATACAGTAGTAAAAAGAACTTGTCCCACTATATAAAGACTGTAACTGAATGAACCTTGGTACGTTAATTACTGAGCTCCTCAAGTATCTCATTGTATGGAAAGTTCTCTGCAGACTGTTACCTCTACTGTGACTCTTGCATTTTCTGCTCTATTGCTAACTACTTTTAGCTCAACAACAGATACCTTTGGAAGGCTTGATGTAGAGTAAATACTTCACAGTATTTATTGGGTTTGTGATTACATTACTTCACAGATTATTGGGTTTGTGATTACATTCAGATCTGTTGGCTGGGTTTTGCTGGTTAGTAAATCACAAGTTGTAAATTGAGGTCTGTGTTTGTTTTGGTAATTGGGGTTTTGGTGTGTCAGTAGATAATTGTGAATATCAATGGCTTCAGAACTTACCACAGGAGATGGTGGGAAAACAGTAATTTATAGTAAACCTTCTCTTAGACTTGCAATCTGAACTAAGTTCGAAATTCGTTTAACCCAAGCCTATCTTTGATTAAACTGATTGGCTTTTGATGGGTGTTACCTTTTTTTAACTTGATTTCACTAACCATTTCTCTCTAACAAATGGCATCATTGTCTGGAATTCAGGAAGTTGAATACTCTTGAACAGCCCATCTACTGCTGTATGTATGAGCACATCTTTTTTTCTTGTGATCAGCTTATTTAAGGGTTTTTGCTTGCTTTCTGTGTTTTTCAGACTTCCATGCTACATAAGTAGCATGAAGAAAAGTAGCATAACAGGGCTTTTAAATCAGGTTCGTAGGATCTCTCTGGTTTCCTTCTCCTGCACCAAAAGGAGCAATAGTTAAAGTGGCATAGAGGCTGTCTCTGTATACTGAAACAGAAAAAAAGACAACCTATATAAAAGTTCTTTGGATGAGGTTTGTTTTTTTTTTTAAATGAATCTTTAGGACAAAGGATATACTAGATGTGGAGTAGTCAGTTTAGAGAAGACACTAATGGCTTGTGTGTAAGACCGTAAATGTCGGAACTGGGCATGAAATTGTCTGCTACTAGATCTGAAGTGCTGTTCACAGCCGGCAGGACAGTGCCTTTGGGGAAAGGAGCTCTATTATGTAAGAAGCTGGATGAATGGTTGAAAGTCAAGAGCAGGGGTAGTTCTTCCCAGAAGGCTGATCCCAAATCATGACAAGGTATCAAAAATGGTTGGAACGGTCTTATTTCTTGTGTTCTGTCTCCCAACTTACACGTAACGTTTATACCCTGATCCGATTAAAATTATGCTAGTACTACTTGTGACAGTTGAAAGAGAAATAATTAAGTATACCTTTTAAAAGGTAAGAAGCTTCCATTTCTCTCTTGATTTTACTGCTTTGATTCAGTGCACAGTTGTCAGACAACATGTTAAAGAGACCTTTTGTTCTGAAATGTACTGGAGAACTTTCTGTACAGCACTATGACTAGAAGGCTTGAATGACTTTGCAATATAGTTTTAGTCTAACATTTGAAAACGACTATGATTGAGGAGGATAACATTGAAGACAACTTAAGGCATCCTCATATTTGGCTTCTTAGCCAATTCTTGAATTAATTTAGATGAGTTATTCTGTGGAGGTCCAGGCATAAATCCTCTCTGGAAGTCAGCTGCAATAGCTTCCCAGTCCCCTGAGGATGGCAGCCTCGTCATGTACACTGACTTGCCAGGCGTAGTATTTAACTGAAAGTGGTTTTACAGGTGAGAATTACTCTCCCCTCCTGCTGGCCCTGTCCTGGTTTTTCTTTTTTTGTTTTCTTAGGATCTCTGAGCTAAACCCATCAGTTCTTCCCAAGTACTGTGTCTTTCAGAATACTTATGTACGAAATATCTTCTTTGTAAAAGAAACAAATGCAAATCTATCTTGAAATCAACCCTGATGAATAATCACTTGAAACATCAAATTGCTTATCCGTGTTCTTGTTGTTTAACCTAACAATCTAGCTGTGTTTTCCAAACATTTGAACAAGAGCAACTACTCAATTTTGGAAGTTTCACAAAGCTATTTCCCAAGAGGTTTGATACCGGAATGCTGTGGTTTAGCAAAGTGATTTGAAAGGCTGTAAAGGAATTGTTGCTTTATTAAGGTTTGTCTTTGCCACACGTAGCTCTAAGATACTGTGGAGGTGGGGCAGGCTTTCATAAACTCAAGAGAAGTAGTCTGCACTCTAGTGTGAATGCAGCCACTGATACGTAACCTCAGACATGGATTTGCAGATACTACCTGCAGCTGCCAGGGTCTAGAGGACGTTGAGCAAGGTGATTCCCTAAAGGTAACCGATATACACACAAGTATGAGGAGTAGGTGAGCAACTGTTTTTTCCTCTTCTGCTTCTGTGTTACAAAGCAGAGTGAAATGTCTGCACAGGGAAGGGCTGTTGTGTCCTCTCTGGGAATGTTTCGGATTTCCTCGATCTTTGGAATAATAAAGCTTTTAGAAACATCTGAGGCTTTGCCCCTCACTTGCTTCTGCTGGATGACATGGGGGTAGTGCTCTGTTTGGGTGGTAATATGTTGGGGAAAAGGCTGTGTTAGTGGTGGTCTAACAAGGGACCTGAGCTATTATGGAGCAGTAAAACACCTTCCTGTTTTAAACCAAGTAAACAGAAGAAGGAAGGAAAAAGCAGAAATTGCCTGGTGGGTATGTGTGGTGCCTTGCCCTTCCTTGTTCTCCCCAGTAATTTTCAGTATTTTCTACTTCATTTTCCTTTTTCTTCCAGGTGCCAAATTCTGTCTTTTGGGGGTATAAGTTTGGCTGTAGATGTGGTTTAAAGACTCTGTAATAAAATTCTCTTTACAGCTTGATTCTGTGAGGTGCTAAATGCCTACTGTTAGATGCTAAGTGCTTGACACAATGTGGGATTAGGATTTTAAATCAAATTTGTGCAATGATGGACCTGTGATGCTTTCATTAATAACAAATAATGGTAAAAGGCTCTGTAGAATGTTTGAAGCTGTAAAAAGATGGTATTTAAGGGACAAACTACTGAAATTTGGGAGTCATTTCAAGGGTGTTTACAATGGTGAAAATGAGATTTTGACTCTGACTTCAAGTCTGTAAAGGTATTATAAAAGTTTATTCACCATCTAAAGTGTTACTTGTTTAAAAAAAAAAAGTCAGAATGAGAGTAAGTATTAAACTGGCCAAGAGATTCGTGTAACTTCTCATACTGCCTTTCTCCCTAAAGGAAGAAGCATGTGCAGTGGAGGGCTTGGTTCTGATTTTGGGATGGTTTTGTAACCAATTGTGTACTAAACTTTTAAGATAATGAGCCACACTGGATTGAAATGTCAAAGCAATGAAATAATGGATCTCTGGATCAATGTTTAAGAGCAATCAAAATATGTTTTACTGAAGAAAATTCCAGGCACCAATTTAAAAACAAGCATACGACAGGAATACTTTCAGATGGTGATAAAACTTCTTTGAGGTTAGATTCAGCATGGTGCTGAGTGCCTTCAGAGTAAAACTGAATACTCCACTAGAAGCAGGGGAACTTTTTTTTGGGATGCTTGTTTGCAGGCTTGAACCTGTTTCTTTGGTATAGATTGGGCATAACTGCAGCCTTTGGGCAGTTGGCTACCTCAGCCATCCGAAATAGCCTTAAAGACTTTAATGCTCATCCATTTGAAAGCTGATAGCTCATGTAATAGCTTTTAATACAACTCTTTGATATTGCTTTCTTGACAGTAGTAGCACGGGCCCTGTAATGTACAGGACCAGGCTAATGCAGAGACGCTTGCCGTTTAACATCAATAGCTGCCTTTAGGTTACTGCTTAACAATTTTTCCTTAGGTTTAAATGATTTTAACTAAATCCTTTATTTTTTACATCAGTATTTTGTACTTCAGAATAGGACATAACTTTAGTAGGGAAAAAAACCCTTCTATGGTCTGTTAATGAAGACATTGACAGCAAATTCTGATAGGTACAATTTCTTGTGAATTCTTTCTGTATTTCTTGTCATCAGATTTTTTTAATGATATGGAAAACTTCAGTAAAATATTTCAGTAATGAAGTGTAGTATAAAGGTGGGTTTTAGTAGTATCTTATATCTGTTTTCCAAAGCAAAAACTTTGCTGTTACACAAGTATCAAATATTTGCATTGCTTTAATGGTAAGGTCTCTTCAGCATCCTGTTATAGGCAGTATTGTATAAACTCCAGTTGTCTTGTTTGAGAGTACTTGCTGTTTAGATGATACTTACTTGCAAAATTACTTGCATTGTGTGTTTTCTGGATTTAACTATACTACTATTCCATTATGTCTGGGAATTAAAATAAATGGATCTAATTATTTTTTTCAGTGTAAATGGACCTTCAGGACTTCATATTTTTCTTTTCCCATGAATGATGATGAATTAAGCATGTTCTGTTGTAGGGTTGGCTGAGTTCCTGAAATTGTTTTGCGGAAAAGTGGTTTGAGAACCATCAAGGAGGATTTTGCTTTGTGGGTTCCAATAATGGAATCATTTTGTTGCTACAGCTTTATTCATAGCAAATTAATAACATCAGTTTATACAGGTTTTCATAACAATAAGGTAGAAGGGGACACGAAATTCCTGCCTTCCTGCTGTTAGTAACTTGTTATTAGAATTGGCTGACATATTGCATTGAGTTACGGAAGCCTAATAGCAAATTTTGTTAGAAATTATTTGTAGTTTAATATAAGTAATCATGCTTTTATCTTTCCTTCCAGGATGGTGAAAATACCTTTGCTTGTAGTATAATGGGAAAGTTTATGGCTCCTCTTGTACCCATAAGGAGACAGACTGCCATTCGTAAACTGTCTGGCTTTTTTGGGAAGGAAGACAGTGAATCCCGTTTATCTGCAGTAGGGGCAGCTGTATGCTACAGAATAAAATGCATAGCACTTGAATTTCATTGCAGCAGTGAGAAGGAATAGTGAGGGCTTTGGGTTTTTATTGACTGGAAGTTGCAGTTCACAGTATAAAGCAATGAATTTGAAGCACAAGCTACAATTCCGCAGTCTCCCTTCCTTTTTTTTTTTTCACTGTCCTCAGCCCCCAAAAGGTCTAACCCCCAACAAAATCCAAAGGAACCCCCCCAAGCATTGTGGTCTGAGTTAGACAGTAAAAACAAAACAGCATCTGTGCTTGAGAGATGGCCAAGATGGAATTAGATTATTACTAGAGAGTTAACATTGTTCTGTTACCTTGAGGGAAATAACCCTCAGCAGAAATGTTTTGCTTCCTAATTTGACCAATTTACACAAAGCAACTTAATACGTGTTTTGCCCTTGCTGTGACACTTACGTTCTCAGACACAGAAAGTCCCCACCAGCGAGGGGAGAAAAAGCAGCCAGGCAAGGGGAGGGATGCGCAGTGCCAGCTTTGGATACTGAGAAATGTGAGAACTGATATCTGTCTGAGACAATTCTTCTCAAACGCTGCGACAGGCAGAGCCCTGCTCTGTGGGATTTAGCAGGGGGAATGTGTTATGGTATAGTAACAGCTGGCTACAGATATGGATAGCAGGCCTGAAAACGCAAACAAAAGGAAGCCCGTGCCTGGGTCAAAACAGGGAAGGGAAAGAATGTATTCAGTATACGTTTGCTAAGCTAGCTACTGTTCTCTTCCTAATGCTTTTCTAATAAATTGTGTGGGTAAAAGTGCTTTGGTTACTCCATTGATTCTTCTAGTTTTTACACTGTCAAACTGTTTTGCTTCTGTAATTTTTGCTTTTGGTTCGTTACAAGTATCTGTCCCACCCCCCTACCATTTCTTCCTTTTCCAGCCCAAATATTCACCAGCTTTTAGAATAATCTTTGTGTATTTTTTTCTCAAGTTTTTAAAAAAAGGAAAAGTTCCTGTTTTACTTTATGCTGTGATAATTGGATTGAGTTAATGAAGATCAAGACAGGGACATAACCAGTTAAAAGATAATATGCTTCTGAGATGGAATGGCATTAGAGACTAGTCTAAATATCTTGTTGTCACGTAATGTTTTAGCTTATTCTTGCTTTGTGCGGAAACGCTCTACCAATTCTCTACCTGTTATGTTGAAAAAAATTATTTCAAACATACTGTGTGCCATGTTCTAACCAGTTCTCTTCTTTAAGCATGAATAACAGCTTTGAATAGTGTGGAATATTAAGAAGACACTTAATACTTTTCCATTTAAAAAAAGTAGTAAATTTTGCATGATAACAACACTCACTGATTCCGTTTTCGCAGAAACAGGGATATGCTCGTGGAATTAGTGCATGCAGATAGTATGGACCAACAGAAAAAAAGAGGAGTAGTAAGGACAACTCCCATTCTAGAAACATGAATGAAGAACAACTTGTGAGATTGTTCAGTCTGGCAGAGTTCAGGGATGTAAAAGCTGTTGCAAAGAAGAACAGAATGACTTTGTTCTTGTGAAAAGCGAAGACTTAAATTGTATTGATGCAGTTACGTAAAATGCTGGAGGAAAATGTTAAACCAGGAGGCGGTGTGGAGGGGAAATCTGGTGCATTTCTTAGTGCACTGAGAAGTGTTGGTCCTATGAATTTTCAAGTCACCTTCTTTATGGCCAAAGAGCCAAGCCTGCTCTACCACCCAGGAGGGACTGTGTGAGAAACTCCGTGGAGAAGGAAGGAAGCGTAGCAGGGGGCCCACAAACCTAGCCTTGGTCAAAGTTTTACAGCATGGAACCAGGAACTGCTCTCTTAGAATACGTTTACCACCAGTTTCTAGCTTATGAGTTTCTTCGTATCGCATGCAAGAAGTGGGTTTTGGGAGGAGGATGTGTGCGCAGGCAACGAAGTGGGCCCCTATCAGGTCTTCGCCATTTCTTGCTCCCATCCAACTCGGGTAAGTCTTAAGATAGATGTGGCTTCACAATACGATTCTGCTGTGCTCTTTGGTGTTTTGGGATAATGTGAGAGTGGACTGGGTAGCCATGCAACATGCTTCTTGAGAGACTTTCATGAAAGGCCCTGGAGCTGCAGATAGATGCAATCAGATGGCTCTTTTGAGCTGTAGTGAAGGGATAAATGCTGCTGATAAGAATTCATGCAACTGTGCAGAAATACTGCAAGTGAGGAGATAAATTTCATACCACTGGGGCAGTGTCCCTTGTAACTGGATCCCCTGTTGTATTTGTGTAAAAATGAAAGTTGGACATCAAGCTGGAAGATGACTTGCTTCAAGACACTTCCATGACCTTGAAATCTGTGTTAAAGATTTCTAATAGAGGTTTCAAATTTTTTGCAAATGAAACTCATTTAGTCAAGAGAACAGAAAGCCTGGTCAAAACATTAAGAGATCTGAATACATTCAGATGAGTGTGAAAAATATCTGCCTGAGAACTGAAGAACAAAGAGCATGTGTTTTAAGGGTTGTAATTAATTTTTCTAAAAAAAAAAAAAAAAAATGTAGGAAGGATATTTCAGTAGGGGAAGCGGGAATCAAATGCTTGTGGGGCTTTGGTTTGAAATTTTATTTTTTTAAGAAGCAGGTATTTAATCTTCCAAGGAACAAACATTGCTTTACCAGCACTTGTTGCTTTCTGGGATGGAAAGTGAAGGTGTGAAGGCTTCTGAAACCAAAGTACTTAAGGAATTGGAAACTTGCCCTTTTTAGGTCTCCAGTATTTGTGATGTTTCTGTTCTAAGAGAACTTATATTAGCCAAGGGAGATTTAAGTTGGACAGAGTTCCTGCCCTTCCCCCAGCTCCCCCAAATCTGCAAATCACTGAAGGACAGGTGTCTCTCCCCACACTTTTAAGATGTGTGGATCCACGGTGTCCATAAGTTATGAGTGTTCGCCTGTGGCTTGATTTGGGTCTGACAAACTTGCTGAGCTCAAGCTTTTATGCCAAGTAGCCTTAAAGGCAAATGAGAGGGAAAGCAGACCACTGGGACTGAAGAGGTGGTGTGCAGGTCAGGCATCCGCATTTCTTTGGTGCGAGGTTTATAGCGTAGGGGTAAGTACACAGCACAACACAGGAACGTGCTTCTGCAAGTAGATCTCGCCAACACACGTCACTTTGGGTACAAAGATAAGACAAAATGTGCTTATAGGTGCAGTAGATCAGAAGGCAATGTGAGTGGGTTGAATGCGTGGCAGGGATTAAAGGGAAGAGCCCACAGAACTGTGTGTGCGAGAGGAGGGTTCTTGTCAAGTATGTTCATAAATGTCACTTTGTTTATCAAAATGAGGCAGTGTCGAGGGAAAGCAGAACTCCTTTAGGAAGTTGCCTCCGTTTGTGAAACTTGGGGAGTTCGTACAGGCTGAGTTAAAGCCCTATTAGCCAGAGTACCCTCTGATGGTCTGCGCTGGCTGGTAGCGGGTAACAGCTTAAGGCGTGTGATGTTAAAGCACTGCAAGATAAAAAGACTGAGATAGTCACAGATGCATTGATGAAAGTGTTGTGTGTCAGGCCATGAGCTGCAGCGAACAGGAGAAGACACTTCAATCGGCTGCAAGGAGGCCTGTGAACACACCGAGGTAATTTGCCCCAAGGCCAGCGTTTGTGCAAATAACAGGGGAAGGGCTTGTCTGAGGAGAGTTAACTGCTGTGACATATACTGGAGACCAAGCTAGAATATGAAAGCTTAGTTTCGTTTTATTCTCTTGCAGTGCTAGCTGTTGCTCAAACCTGAGACTACTTTGGGGCATTTCACTTGTATGTTTCTTTAACTTTATATTAGCAGGTCATGTAGCAAGATTTTGAGCTCCTTCTGGAGTTACGATGTATCAAAATTTGAGTTAATGTGATCCCATTCTTCTTAAACTGAAGAGGGGTGGTCATAGTCAGTAGAGCAACATCTCTTTCAGCGTGTGTGTATGGGGTGGTGTGGCAAACGCACGGGACTAAAAGGATGCTGAGGCTGAATGTGTGGTGGTGACCTGTAGTGACTGAGGAAAGTCTTTGTAAGTACTACAGTGCACTTAACTCAGAGGAAATCGATTATGCTGGAATAAATGGGCACTAGCATTGCTTTGTGGAGAGGACTGGCATGAGATGAAAGGCAGACAATAGACAGCAATGTTCTTTTAAAAACTCTTAGGGGATGGGACGCAAAGCAAACAACTGTATGAATTCAGTGTTGAAAAATAAGTGTTCAAAAAATTTCTAGTGCAAAGCTATTTGTGTTTAATGTTTTTTTATATACAAGTGGACCTAAATTAAAGAAAAAGATGAAACAAGACTGAACATTAAAAAGAGCACTGCTTCCCTGGAAAAGGTGTGTGTTTTGTTTGTTTTTTTGTTGGTTTTTTTTTTTTCATTTCACTGCAAACTGTCTTTGGGCTCAGTGTGATCCAAAAGTCTCTCTTAATTTTGTCTTTGCCACCAAGATCCCTTCTTCCCCCACAGGGAAAAAAAACCTCACTACTTCTGTATTAGGCTAGATGTGTTTACACAAAGCTGTTACTGGGGTGGGGGGACATGAGAAAAAAGCAAACCCCCACCCTTTTCTAAAAGCTAGAACATTCTTGGCATTTCAACTCTTGAAAAGTTTGATTTACGTAGTCCTAAATCAGTCTTCTTGATATTAATCAATACTTTCTCTCAGTTTTAAAACAGGAAATAGCTTTGGTCTGTGTTTAAACCTGCAGTGTCTCATGTCGTGACCTTTTAGTAGTTTGTTCCTTTTCTCCCCTCTTCCCCTGTTTTCCCTTCTCTTCCTTCTCACAAAGGCCCCTCAGCCTGTCTTTGGGTTTTTTCTGACCTTTTCCTAAACAGTTGGAGCTGTAGATATTTAAGTTCCTACTTTGGGTACATGTCTTACAGGCTTCCAGTGCTGACTTTCTCACCTTCTTTGGCTTTTCCCTTTCCCTTCCCTTTCATATCATGCTGTATTTTTCCCAGCTTTTTAGCTTCTTGCACCCACTTCAGCCGCGGGCTGTAGGCTTCTAGTAGTCTGAAAACCCTCTGCTCCATCTGTGGAGATAATGAACTTCTTGACACCAGCTGTATAAATCACTGTTGTAGATGGTAGTGTCAAGTAGGTAGGAGCATATGGGAGGCTAATCTTGCTGTTCAGGCAGTATAGGCATCCAGTGATACTGTGCCTTAGGAAATGGAAAGCCTATATTTCTTTGTGGCATTCTGTTCGGTAATTCAATAGTGTTAAATCCGTTCCTGAAGGGGTATGGGGACACTTAGTATCTCTCCATTGGTTTTCATTTGTTTCATTTGGAGACCTGACAAACCAAAAGTATTGGAGCGCTATTAGTCTTAGCTGAGTAGACTCGCATTGAAAGAACCCTGTACATAATTTTAACAGACCTTGGCATAATTAACAGGATCTTCTAGGAGGGGCCCCAGGACTAAATTGGGCAGGATATCATGCTTAACTTTTGCAGACGTTGAGAGTGAAGGCTCCTGGCAGGGCAGCTGTCTGACAGGATGCCAGTACAGTGAGGAATGCTGGTGTTAACTTATCCATTCATGTACCAGAATAAACAGATGGCACCATTAGACTTCTACACATTTTCTTTTGGTGCAGATATCTAATGTCTTTATGAACAGAAAAGTTTTTAATAAGAAAAAAAAGTGCAGAAGAAACGTATGCTAGCTTACTGGCTGCTTTATTCCTTTTTCCTTGCCTACAAGATTTTTTTAAAGAGCTGAGTCTCATGAGTGCTGTCCTCAAGTTCAGTTTCCTGGTTGAAAATCTGCATACGGTAATGCAATATTCTTCTCCAGGAAAGATTTTTATGGCATATGTAAATGAAATAAGACCAGCCCCTGGTGGTATTGACAGGATGCTGAGGAGGAAGCTGACTGTGTATTAACGTGCTTGCAGCTTAGGTCGTTCTCACCGAACCCTGCAGCTCTGTGAGGTTCAGCTGCTTGGTGGAGATGACTTCGCATTCTTTCAGTGACCCTTTATAAAATACTGTTTCATTAATGAGAAATTTTTTTTACAGACATCTCTCCCTAACTGTAGAAGATATCGAATTGGACGTGTAATAGTTCTGTTTATACAGGCATAATTAAAGAAATACAAGGGGGAATCTGGCCAAAATCTGGTGTAAACATATTACAATGGGAGTAATTGCTTTCTTTTGTGATCATTCAAGTCTCTGGATCAAACTGGTCTCTCCAAATTTTAATCCCTTTGGGACTGGTGTGGTTTCCTTTACTTAAACTGTTCAGAGAAACTTTGATTTCTATCAATGTGTTTCAAAAGCAAAGACTTTTACTGGAAGTAGAATGAGATTTCAGCAGACACGGCAAACGTGACTGGTACATGGATGTGCCAGAGCAGTTTCCAGGCTCACTGTGGCATTAGATATATTGCCCTTTTAAAAAGTCTTCATTTGTGACAAGTTGGATTGAGGAAACCTCACAGTTCCCTTTCAGGAACAGGAGAAAAATTATTTGGACAAAACGGACCCTCAGTGTCTTACTGTGTACTTCCTAAAATGTGGTGTTAGTTGGTTCATTTCTTGCAGAAGTCATCAAGTTGCTTTATTTCATAGCTGGAAGCTTCCTTGGGATTCTGGAGCACTGAGAGGAGTATTTATTTCCTGTGCTCAGGAAGCAGTAAGCTTTTTGTCTGCTTTCCATAGTGCTTCATTGAAAGCAAAGATTCATGCAGGTTCTTTTCCCTTTTAGCAAATCTATACAGCAGAAGGAAAAAATATCCTTTAATGGATTAATTGGTTGTTTCCATCAAGTATTCTCTGTTTAGAAGATATGTTGGTAGTAAAGCTGAGGAGCTTCTGTCAACCTAAACACTAGTAAAGGAGACAGATAACAGGAAATTTTCCATAGCAGGAAAACAGTCTGCCTGATGCAAACTTTGTTGCACCATGTGTGGACTGAAGAGCCCTTTGACATTTATTCAAATGGAGTATTGAGTGCATGCGATTATCCAAACCAAGGTAGCTAGATTGAGCTCTAGAAGTCTTTCAGTTATGTAGTGGTCCACAACATTTTGTCAGAGAACAGTTAATACGCTTTATATTGAGAGCCTTGCAGACCATGTGTCTGAATATCCACTGCCACGTAACAAAACCACTGCCCTCCCATTCTCCTGTCCTGTAAGCAGTGACTCTTCCCCCACCTGATCAGGTGAGCACCTGTATTCAAGTTGCACAGTGTATTTGCTCTTCATGTTCGCTTGGAGTAAGAATAAAGGCATTACCTGAGGTAAATGTACTTTGCAAAATACTGATTTAATGTTTTGGCTGATTTTGAGATTGCTTTTTATGTTAATGGATGATTTGAGAATGGTTAAGGGGAAACATTTGGTGTGTTCTTGCATGCTCACTATGGGAGACTGAGTCCTTGGGGGGAAAAATCACGGTGCAATAAAATCTTCCACTTTATTTTATGGTGGTGAGAGCTCCTTGGGGATTTTCCTCTCCATTGCTTTGTCTTTCCCTTTTGCTTTGCCTTCTGGAAGGGTGTTAGCTGAATTAGGTATGTAAGAAAACTGCCACCAAAGAAAATAAGGAACAAAAATATCAGTAAATGCCAAGTTATGTGGATGACAAATTTAATTCTCCTTGTTAGCTGTCTGAATTATTTTAGGAATAGCAGTAACTGTGCTTTCTTATTTTTTACCAGGCTTCTCATTCTTGAGAGGACTTCCTTAGTTGTAATGGTTAAAGTCTGTCAAATCCTGAATATTCTGCTTAAAACTTTCCATGATTGTTGCATGTTCTTCTATTTTTGTCTGCTAGCGCTGAAGTAAAGGAGAAGCTGTGGTACACAGGCCATGAATGAAGTTAAATCCTTTAATTTCCCTTCTTTGCAGTTAGTTTTCTATTAGAAGTTGTTAGCTTGGGATATTTTTGTGAAGATCTGGATTATCCTGTCATAAGACTTGATTCTTAAAGGTTACTGCAACCTTTAGATGTGTGATTTTACAAAAATTGAAGAGTTACTTAAGCCGAGAACAGAACAAGAGTGAAAGAGACCCTGCAACGCAGGAGTGTAAGAACTGACCTGTGCTCTGCCAGATGTAGAAAAGGACAAAGCTGAGGCAAGGAGATGATAGCAGACCAAGCAGTTTGATCCATAATGCTCATGAAAAGACTTAGTTCTCTTCTGTGCAAACCCTCCCTTCCCTAGGAAAAAAATAGGCAATGTAAGTAGAAGAAGAAACGTGAATTCTCGGTGTTCATAAATATTGTAATGTTTCAAAATCTCTTGTACATTTAAGTTGTTTTGCAAATTTTTCAAGTTGTCATACACTGTTAATCAGTGATAACTGATTTCTTGTAGAAAAGCAGGTGTGCTGCTGTCAGGATTTCGGTTCAAAGCACTCAGAGATCAATTCCCTGACACGACAATGCATCGTGTTTTCCCGCACAAAGTGCGCTCCAGTTCGTTGCAGTTCTAGAATGAGAATTTGAGCTGGATTCTAGCTTTTCTCTTCCAAGAGGTTTTTAGTAGGATATGTCCAGATTTAGTAGATAACACCTCAGTATAGCTGTTCTTTGACTGTGCTAAATCTATATAGAAACTCAGGTTTGCTGTAGTTGTCAACTAACGGTCTTAAGCCTGGTTTCATATATGGATGTCTGTGCTGGACCAGACCTAGTCTAACCAGTTTTCTGTTTCAAAGTGACCAGTAGTAGCTGCCTTTGGGATGTGTATGTAATTAGTGAATGTGAAACCTCTTTTGCCAGCAGCTGTATCTGCATCTTGTTTTCATAATCCTTGATTATTTTTTTCTTAAACTTTAAATCTTTTTTTCCTGGATGTATTTAATCTCAATTAGAGATTAGTCTATAATCTCACCTTGGACAGAGGGTGTTACGTACTGTGCAGAGAAAGTATTTCCTTTTGCTTATAATTCTGCCTGGCAATTTCATTGGATGCCATAAAGTTCTTGCACATTAGAAATTATGAATAATCATTCCCTAGCTGCTTTTCTTCCCCCCACCCCATCAAATGAACTTCTAATATACTGACTTTTAGTTACCTTTTTCAGATAAAGGGTCCTTGTTTGAAAGAACTTCCACATATTTGATCTTCCCTGCCTCCATTTTTAGATCTTTTTTCTCTTAAATTGATACAAAGAACTAGAAGATCTGCCTAATATGAGTGTGCATACACTGTGGATTTATGCACTAGTACAATGAGGGGTTTTTTCATTTATATTTTGTGGTTTTATAAAGTTGTTTCTTTTTGGACATAACTGAGCAATTTCCTTACATGGAGCTGAGATTCCTAGGTCCAGAAACACAGTTTACTCTAAAGCTTTGCCTAACAACTGATGTGCTGAAGGTCTGTAAACATCTGGCTTCTAGCTAGTCGCTTCCCAGACAAGGCCAGAAGGACTAAGACAAAGGGCTGTTGGTAGAGCTGACAAGTAACTCTTGTGCCGGAATTTGTCTGAGATGCACGAAATAGGCCTCTATATGTTTAGATGCTTTTAAGGACTGGCTTTGGTATGTGTATATACTGAAGGTACCCTATGAAGCAGGCTTAAGCTAAGTGTCCTCTTTAGACTGTGGGAATTTAAAACCACAGCTACCTTTTTTTTGAGGTCATGTTTATGTATGCTCTCCTGTTGGGCTGCTTGAAGAGGACAGGATAGTGGATCCTGATGTCTAAATCCTGTTCCTGTTGTTCCTTCTGCCAGTTATCCAGAGGACAAAATGCCTCCATCTCCTTTAGCTTTATCTCCATCCCCTGAAGTGGACTTAGTCATCTGTCTGTACCTAAAGGAACCATTCAGTTATCCTTATGTGCTTTGTGCATCTGGGACATAGTCAGTTAAATCTAACCAGAGATTTGTTTTCTTAGCAGTTAAATAACTTCCAATTACAGATTACACATCAGAACAAAAAAAAAAAGAGATCGTGCTGAACCCTGGGAGAATAAAACATAACACACTGCAGCCAGAGTTTGTACTACTTATGACACTTGAAAGAGCCATAGACCATTTGTTCAGATTTATTTTTTTCTGTGTGTCGTAGTGTTCTTCTGTAAACACTATAGCAGCTTTGTAGAAAAACAGGGTATAGGGACTAGTTTAAAGTTGAAAATGTCTTCACTAAAGTAATGCCAGAAGTTTGTC
This sequence comes from Nipponia nippon, assembly GCF_047370975.1. NCBI lineage: Eukaryota > Metazoa > Chordata > Aves > Pelecaniformes > Threskiornithidae > Nipponia > Nipponia nippon. The sequence continues at coordinate 109,676,931 of NW_028262336.1, forward strand.
ATGAAGTTCTCTAGTGAAAGGATGTTGAAAGAAAGGTGAGTCAGTGAAATGGAAGACAGAAGAAGGAGTTTTAGCAGCATAAAAAGGAAAGAGGGAGGTCATGTTTGTTTTTCCTAATTATGATTTCAGGAGAGTAACTGGCTGCAAAATTACTTAATTATCTTGTGTTTATTGTAAACTCCTATGCTTTTTCTGAAGACACCAGAAGTGCTTTTGCTTCATAAATCATGTTAAATCAAAGCACTTTCATTATATTACAGAACTCTATAAATTGATGTCACAACTTAAGAAAAACACTTTTATCTGCAAGCACTTAAGAACGCTGCCACTTTCAGAACCGTGCAAGACATTAGTAGCTGGCTTGTTCCACTCCTTTCAGCTTTCATGCTGACACGTACCATATTGAAGACATTGGTTGTTTGTATAATACTTGGTTTGATCTTTTTTCCTGGTACTTTCAGTACTGTTGAATCAATCAAAGGAAGTTATTGCTCTGTTGGGCATTAGCATACATTTAGATGTTTCTGCATTAAGAACTGTTCACAGAGGAAAAGGCTTTTATGTCAAAAAGGAGAGTAAACAGTATGACCGCAGCTGCTTTGAGCTGTGCTGTTATTTCTGACCCATGTATATTTGAAAATGAGCCTGTTTGTACTAGCAATTATTCCAGTTTGGGTTACATGGTTGTGAAAGGTTCCCTCCTCCCCCTCCTCCTCTACTTTTTTTTTTTTTTAATTCCTTTAGTCTCTCTAGCAACTAGGCAAATGCTACAGATGGGGAGAGGACTGTCAGTGGCTCTTGTGATGGTTTGCTTCATTCATTGACTAGCATGCACAATCGAGTTGATTTCTTTACTGCTGCATGATGTACTGGGAATAGTAACGCAAAGACAGTTACTAATGCTAAATACTCAGAATTTCTGCATGACACATATAACTTCCCTTGGAAACTTTTTAAGGTGAACTTACTGGGAGAACCTAGGTCTACAGAGGACTGACTGATCATTTGGACCTTACTCAAGCCTCATTAAAATCTGTGGAAGGATTAGCTTTAGATGGGGCTCATAGTCATTACTATCAGCTATTAAATTGAGTAAAGAGCCACTTAAAATGCATCTGTGGCTTTCCTAATAGCCTTCTTTGTGCTGTTCTATAGATGTCGCAGGTATGTAGTCAAACATAGGAAGGGATAGAGAGGAATAAAAGCATGGCTCAGATATAAAAGGCTGGGAAATCTTAATGTAGAAGTTAGCATTGACCATGATAATTATGGCACAATGCAACTGAAAAGGGTTTTATTTTTCTTAGAACCTCTGTGTCTTCCATCAAACCTCTTCTTCGTAGTAAAACACAAATATTTGTGACATAGCATTTAGGAAGATTCCAACTGTAATACATATGCTAAAGTTTCATAGCAACTGTTATACAAAAATTAGGCTAATGATCAGTTTTCAGTTCTACTACTTATTCCTGATCCGTTTTCTCAAATTAGGAGAATTAGATCTAGTTCTCAATTTCCCTTTATCTAGCAAAAGTGAGGGAAAGAAACTAGAAATACATTACTACAAGGTCTGACTTTCTCTGAAAACTGGGTTTTGATCAGACATTATGCACTAATGAGATTAAAATGTTAATTTTTTTTCTAGATTTAGAAATAGTAATGTGGAGAGTGCTTCTAAAAAATTTAAGTATTTGAGAGCTGACCCTTTTGGAAGGAATCTTTCCCATGTGGAACTTTCTTGCTGGATCAGAGCAGTTTCTGTTGAGTCTACACTGGCTGCCTAGCTTTCTCAAGAGATCTGTTTATTTCTTTTGATAGATTGCTTTTTATGCCAGATGTATTTTTTTTTCTGAAGAGTCTGTGGCATAAAAATAACCAAGAAATTTTATAGTGTCTACTCAGAGTTGTTAACTTAAAGTTGCCAAGTCTAATGTATCCACTGTTAAAATACAAAAATCTCAAGTTAGGGAAATGATGCACAAAGTTATTTATATAACTTCAACACCAGTGGGTTATTCAGGCAAAAGAAAGGGGATGATGTGATGGTGAGAAGAGTCTGAAGTGCTGATGGATGAGGAAAAGGCAAGGCTGGAAGGAGAAGACTGTTTACATGGGGAAGGTGCTCCAGTAAAATGGGATGATGACTACATGCAGGGGAAGGAGATGAGGTCAATCCTCTGCTGTAGCACCCAGTTATACTGTGTCTCACTGGAGACCTTTAGCACACGAGGCAACGTGTGTACTAAGCATACTTGCTTGAAATCCAGGCCTCGCTGTGTGACAGAACCACATGGGAGCCTTCTTCAGGGAACATATCAGTACTTTAGCAGGAAAGTGCCTCTATTGTCACTAAACTGAGACTTCAGATGTAGAACAGTCCAGATGGAAGGGACCTCTGGAGGCATAGTCCAACCTCTTGCTTAAGGCAGGGTTGTCATCCACAGGAGATCGTGTCAGCCATGACTTTCTGTAGTTGAGCTGTGGAAAACTGTTATGGGCAGAGATTCCACAACCTCTTTGGCAAATCTTTTTCAATCGGTCAACACCTTCATGAAAACATGTATGATATCCAACCCAGACCTCCCAGTTGGCAATCTGTGGCCATTGGCCCTTGTTATGTTGTTTGACGTGACAGGAGAGTTTAAATAACTCCATGTTAAGCAGTAGTACACTGTTGTTAAACTGCCCCTTACCTGCACAAGCCCGGGTGACACAACCTCTTCTTAGTGCTTATGTGTTTTAGACCCCAACCATCTTAGTAATTCTCTGCTCTTTCCAGTTTCTCCTTCTCTTTTCAACTTGGGCTCTAAACCTGGATGTATTATAGATGTTGCCTCACCTGTGCTGATGGGAGGACTGATGATAACTTCTGTCTTTGTCCTGGTCACACTTGTGTAATGGGTCACTACCCAGTACACAATGTGCCTTGATCATACTAACTGCGCTTTCAGCTCACGTTGAACCTGATGCCCACCATAACAACTAGGTCCTCTTCAGCAGGGCTGCTACTCAATCATTTCCCAGCCTGCACTAGTACATGGAATTATTCTGTCCCAGCTTTGCTTTTCTCCATCTGAACTCCATGAGGTTTGTTGGCTTAGTCCCTGAATTTCTCAAGGTTCCTTTGAATAAAAGCCCTGTGATTCCTTGTAATCTAGTCCCACTAGGTCAGTGTCATCTGCAGACTTGCTGAGGGTATCCTTTTTGTCAGCATCTGGGTTACTGATGATGTTGAGCAGGATGGACCCTCACGGTACTCTGACCATTGCCAGTTGGACACTAAATGTTTGACCTTATTCCTGTGAACTGTATTTTATACAAAGAATAATGTATTAGTTATGTCTCAGATATATTGAAACAGTTGGATCCTCACTTGGGCTAATCACTCTACCATGCTCCAACATGTTGGCTTGCATTTGGGATGTTGTTTGCACTGGATATGAAGAATATGAATGAGAATAAAATCTGTGTTCTTAAAAATTGAACAGCAGGACATCTACAGTACTAGTATAGCCAAGTGCATTTAGAGAATAAGCAGACTTTCTGTTCCATGTAAATTGTTTGGGTTTTTTTTTTAACATCCAGAAGATTTAGTAACTTAATTTTTTTGGCATTCAATCTGTTTTTACAGAGTTTTTTTAATGCAAAATGTTAGCTTTGATTTTTTTTTTTAAGTCATGATCAAGTGTGAGCGTAAGGCTATTAGTAGTCTGTAATCTTGATGTTTTTCCATTATACTCATGGGAGAGCTGCTCATATAATATCTCTCCATCTTCATGAACTGAGTGTTCTGACCACTTGCATGTTAAATTAGAGTTGCTGGGTCCTCCTGGAATTTTGCAGTAGTAACCTTTGACTATGCCTTGCACATCACTGCCAGAAAACTTCTAGCAAGGCTACTCTGACCCTGTTTGGGAAAATAGGGTATAGAGAATTGTATAAAGTGAAGTGGCTTTTCAAAACATAATTTAAGACCATATAGTACCCTGAAGATGCATGCTGGCAGCCCAGCAAGACAGCCAGCTGCTTTGGTGGTTAGAGTACAAGCTGTGCCATGTGAAGTCTGACAGTGAATTCCCATACGCAGTTGTCATCACCAAAACCATTGGCATGTCTGATTTCAGGAGGCTTGTGATCGGCCTCTTGCCTATTGTCTTCATCTCCCCACCTACCCTCTAGGTTTTCTTGGCACAGGTTATTTAAAGATAGTATGTACATTAGTATGCCTTGTATCCTGCCTTGTAGGCTAGCTTGTAGATCTAGTAGGAGCTTGTAGAAGGGACTGTATGTATGCTAAGTCCTTTGAACATTATAGCTTTTCACATTGTCACACCTATGTTCAGCTTCCACAACATGTCTTAAGAGCTTAGCAGTTGCCAGGTCATATTTGAAAGTGGGGCTCACTTTTTACCTCAATAGCCTGTTTGGCTATGGGATTTTTCTCAGTGTATTTTGAAAATGAATTGCTGTTATTTGAATTTTGCCAGTGTTAAATATATAAATTCTGACATATAGTAAACAGATTTATGCGAACTTAGGCTTCTGAGTCTTGCCTCGTAACTAAAAAATAAAACAAAATTTACTGCATACATTGAGAGTAGACTACATGCTGCTACAAAAGCCATTTTATTAAGTCAGGTGAGCATGCATAGGCTCTAAGCCTTTTGCTAGACAGAAAGCACTGGAAGCTGACTTGTTTTTCACAGCTGGATTTAAAAAAGAAAGCATCAGCTTAGCCATACTGATGTACTCAGATATATGTGGAGAGCATCCTATCTAACTCACAAAAGCCCCTTTCCTGCTTCCTGTAGAGCCCACGAATCTTTCAGTACTGTGCAAGTCATCATTTTTCCTCCCAGGTTTTTTTACTTTTAATCTTGCTTGAGTTGTGAAGAGTGCCAGTGAATACAGCTCAACTCCTAGCAATTCCTTTTTTTCTTCAGTTTCCACGGTATCTTTTTAAGATGTTTCATGTGGTCCGGCTCATTTAGCTCTTCCAGTCATAGCCTAGTCTATGGGTGATTTAAGTTACCTTAGCAATAATAAGGTAGCTCTGTCTGATACTTCAAATTCCATTGGCACTAATGACTTGGATGTGCTCACGTGCATCATTACTGTGGCACTAATGGTCTGAAGCAGCCTAGTGCTTAAAATCACTCCAGCAGTGAGAGGACGCCTCTCTTATTTTAAGACCAATCTGGTATAAAAGTGGACGTGGAAGAAATCTGCTCTCTTCCACCCCTAGTAGCGGGCTGATACTTTATGCTGCCTCTAAGTTGTCCAACAGTTCACCTTAGAAGACCACAATTTAATAAAAAGGACTCATTATAATGCCTGTTGAAATGTTTCAAAGCTGGCTTTCTCTCCAGGAAAGAAGGTCCATCGGGCAATATCCTGCTCACTTTTAGGAAAAGGTTAACTTAAATGCACCTGTCTTCTCTCTGCTGCTCTAAAGGTCCTTATGTTCGAGTGTCTCTTTTTAGTCTCCTTAAGTAAAAGGGGCGGTAGAAGGGACAATCTGTCCTGGCAACTGTTACTTAGCACTAAGCATGTCCTGTGGAACATGGGCACATACGTTACCAAACTGGAACTGCAGCGTTTTGTGTCCTTTCTATGAAGATACAAAGATTGGACATTGTGAGGAATTCACTACTAGTTCTATACTATTCTTAGTCTAATTCAGGAGGCAAAATTGTTGGCCTACTTTGAGCTACTAAGCAAAATATTTGTGCTTTTTTTTGACTGTTGGTACTCCATGGAGTGCTGTCTTGTGCAAAGCTCTGTCTGCACTGGTATGACTGATCTTGTGGTCTGAAATATGGATAAGACTAAAACTAAAATTCATATGTGCAAAAGAAAATCAGCTCTGAGAGTTGAGACACATGCAGGGAATGAAAACTACAATTTCTTTGATGCATTTTTTTTCTAAAACCCATGGAGATTCCTTTCAGTAATAGCAAGGTGGCCAGCTTGGAGCTTTCAAAAGAGGCGTAATTCTGAAGTCAATGCAAGTTTGGAAAAAACGGAGTTGAGTTTTACGAAGCTTTTCCTCCTGTGTTAAGCACTTCAGGCTGTGCATATACTGTTAATAAGAGTGCTAAGGAGCAAGCATGGACACTGGACTGTGATTTTCCGTCCTGTACTGTTACGGTACTCCCTGGCTCTGCCTGGACTGCTCCAAAATGCCTGGACAAGGTTCTGGGGACAGTCAGCTCAAGCGATTGCTCCCCAAGTATGGCGGGATGAGACTGCACCAGGTTGGCCTCCTCTTGCCGACAGTTGCCAATGCTGTCACAGCAGGCCGTGTGCTCATGCCCTGTGTGACAGCCGGTGATGTGCGGCTCTGGTTCCATGTGCTCGCCTCTGTAACAGGGTCCTCACGCTTGAAAGGTGCTTGAAAATCAGGGGTGCAGGGGACCAATACCTGTTGTGTTCACTCTGCTGTCTGTTTTTCTATTTTGCTGTTACAGAAGCAGCTGCTATTAATCACTGTTGTTTTCACAAACCACAGGGCATTTCTGTGTCTTAAACCTGAATACGGAAACGTTCACCAAGATACGGATACGTTGGAACTGTGTGTTTGAGGCTTACAGGTGCCCTAGCGATGTGGCCATGCTAGTGGCTGGCCATGGGCAGAGATGGTATTACTAAACCTTCTTGATGGAAGCTTGGTCATATTACCTTATAGTATAGGTAGTGACTGAACGCAACAAAAGCACCCTCTTACCCTAGATGCCATATTTTAATGCTTCAATTTAAGCATGAACTTCATGTGTAACTTTGCTCTAGAATGTTACTCCTTTTTTTTTGTTTTCCTCCTTCCCTTCCCCACTCTTTTTGTAGCAGTGTTGCTTGTATTGAGTATGAGGTTAGAGGCTGATTTCAAGATCCTTTCTTGCAGCTTGTGTTTGGGACTAGTGAGCATGCTGTGAATGTTTTTCTGTAAGTTAATACTTAACCTGGCTGTGAATGCAGTGCAGATTTAATAGTTGACCAAGACTGAGCTGGTCCCAGTCAGACTTCAGTTGTCAATGTCTTTTCTATCCAAAAGCGGTCTGAATTTTTTTTAATCTTGGTGGGAACACCCTGGTGCTTAACTTTCCTAGCTGTGGAGAGATTGTGAAAACCAGAAGTTTGGTTCTTTTCTTCTAAATGTGTAAAGATTTACGGACTTCGCTGCAAGCATTTTGTTCTTGTTAAATAGAGACTGGACTTCAGGGAAGGGTGGGAAATAACTTGCATTTCTTTGGTGTTGTCATGAAAAAAATTTTTTGGGAGCTCACTTTTCTTCCCTTGTACAACATGATCCTGACTTTTGAGGTATACTGATAATTCTGAAATTGAAAATCGTGCTTTTTATGAATAGGTGGTACTTTCATTTTGGGTAGCGAGTCCTCAACATGATATACTGGTACACTGCAGCCTTCTCACAGTAATTCCTGGGTAATGTACCCCGCTTGGGATTGTGTCTGTTCCAGGAGCGTGTAATTAAGATATCCTAGGCTTTTCAACAATAACATGTAGTTGCAAGTTGGTAATTTATATGCATTCTCATTTTAAATTCTAGAAAACTTTTTTTGTAGAGAGAGATTAAAATAAATCATGCAGAGTTATTAGAATGAAGAAATAAAACTGTGCTGGTAGCACTGCTGAAGTGACAAACTATCTCAAATCTACTAGCTACCTCTCCCTTCATCTTCCTCCTACGTCAGTGTTTGTGGTTTGTTTCTTAGGTATATGATCCTGAAAGAAGTGGTAGTTTACAATAGTAATGCTGCCTGAAGCTGCTGTATTTTGTATTTCTGAGCTGTAGTTAGTGTGGAGGAGTAGAGTGCCTGTCAGGCGACACCGCTGCCCACACGGCGTGGCTGAGGCTACCGCCGTATTGCTGCTCTGCTGCTGGAGGCAGCTGCTCATCCTGGCTCTCCCAGTTGATCTGTTGGCTTCACCGCAGGGCAGAGCCTTGCTAAATGGGCTGACGTGCTTATTAATGGCCATAGTCTCAATTGTCACTTAATTTCACTGTGTCTTGCAAAAGTCTATAAACAACCCTGCTGTATGAAACACACGGGTGCTTGCTCTCTGTGCATGTCCTCAAGGTTATAAAGGCACTAATCTGTGTGTCTTACAGACTGAAATTTTTTTGCTCTGTCACTAGAAAAAGGCCAATTTCTATGTTGCATGAGAGCTGCTCAGACTGATTAGCATAGAAATGAATGTGCCTTAATCAGCTTGGGGTGAGGGAAGCTCAAAATTAATTTGATACATCAGTTTCACTTTAAAAACATATTATAGCTGTTGCCACTAGCAACCATTATAGTTAAAAATGCAAAATAGTCTCCCATTCAACACTCTGTTTATGCCAACTCATCACTTTCCAAATAATTTTCAAATAGATTTTTCCCTATTTAATCTTTGCCCCATAAAGCAGGTTGGGGGAAGGGCAATCAACACAGAAACATGCAGGGAGGGATATCAAAGAGGAAGAAGATGCTGACTTGAAACTTAACCCTGTGTTCACTGGGGCACTGGTGTTATATCACACTGCTTAATAGACTGAATCCATCTTATGAAGAGATTATTTCATAGTCCTTGTCCTCTGGAGATCATTTCAGTGGCAACTGTGAATAGCAAATGAGTTGTCGAAATACGGAATGCAAGGAAGAAATTTTCTAGTGATACATGTATTTTTTTAAAAAAAGGAATGTATGTAATTAAAAAAATATATTTGTGATAAAAAGGTGCTAAATGAATTTGAGTTCTTCCTCTTCAGAAGACTCTGTAAGATTCAGTGGCTTTGTAACTACAAAGAGAGCTTTTATATTAAGAAAGTATTTCCATTATACCTAAAGTGATGCAGAAAGAACTATTTTGGTAACCATTAAATTAAAAAGAACTGCCACATGTTCTCTGAGCATGTATATAGGGTTGTGCACATGTGTTTTGACTTAAAGCCATGCTAGGCATCAAAAATAACCTGTTCTGGATAACCTGAAATGTAGAAGTAATATATGTTGCTCTGAAAGTCAAGTGTGTGACTAGCATGTCAGTGAGGCTGGAAAACTGAAGGAAGATTTTTTTTTTTTGTAGTTACAAGATGAAATGAGACTCCTGATAAGTGAAATAGGATGTAAAACTGTTTACGATTAAAAAATAGACTTGAAATCAGTCTGATAAATTTGGATGAGTGAAGCAGTTTGGAGGATGGTCTGCTCAGGAAAAAAAAAACAACGAAGTACTGAGAAGTGAGATTGCAGCTGAAATGACAGGGTGGTGAAGCTGCGGTCGTTTTTACAGAAGCCAGTAGAGGTTTGGTAAGACTTGTGGTTGTCTGCGTTCAGAAAAGATAGGACTGGGAAATTACTGTAGAAAAGAATTAGCGAGAGCTGGAAGCGCCGTCAAGGAGCGAAATTTTTAAGAGAAGGAGGACGTGGTGTGTCCATCAGTTCAGCATCGGGTGCTTCTGCCAGGAGGAAGCAGGCATTCCACCTGCCCAGAAAGCAGGAGAGGGAAAGCTTGTGCACCTGATCAGTTTGAAGCTTGGTGGAGAGAAAAGGGAGGAGGTGAACTATACCCTTAATGTACATGTCTAAAATAAGCCAGATGAACTGCACTCCAGAAGTGCCTGTTTCTCCACATTGACTATAAAAGGAGCGTGGTGTGATTAGTGCAGAGAGAGATGTCTCCATTGGAGGCACTTAAATTTAGTTGGATGAATTCCTTTGGTGCTTTTTGTGAACGTTAAACTATCTGTCAGTTCACTCAGTGCTGTCTCCAAAGTTGTAAGTATTGCACCAGAGCCAGTCCCTGAGAAATTGTGGTTGTCAGCAGGTGAAGGAGATCTGGAGCACTTGGTAAATGAAAAGCATTCAATGTAATGCACGTTTTGAGTTGATAGGATGTGTGTGTGCTCTTGTTCACTCTTCTGTGTGGGTTACTGCATCATTATAAGTCTATCCAAGATATCTCAGAGCATCATGACTGTAACTGAAGACTAGCCCTTGTTTGGATGATGCATAGTTGAAATCTGGACCCTGGTGTGTGTCAGGAGAAATCAATGTGTAATTAAAAACTGCTAAATAATGATGTCATGGTAACATTCATTGCTTTCCAAGCATTACTTTTAGTGGTGTGTTAATTTATCTTGCTGCTTTTTTTGGGGACCAATGCAAACACTTGAATACCAAAATTATTGATAGCTCAGCTGTTTCTGGGCTGTCTCCCACCTCTGCCTGTTCTGAAGATGAGGTCACTGAGCATTTTGAAGTACTAGTGTATTTTACAATAGAACAGGGTAAAATCATGTTCACTGCAATAAAGGTAGGCTCTTAAGGGCCTCTTGTGTTGCATTAACAAGGCATTTCAAGGAAGTAGAATATCAAATTAATGTTTCATGTTAAAGACATTAATGTCTTTGTGTTTAATCCCTGTTACAGCATGGAAACAGAAGGAGGTAATACTTGAAACAACTTCCTTCCTTGCCTCTTCCTTTTCACAAATGAACATTAAAAATTTAAAAGTGTGGGTAAAAATGTCTTGAGTATTTTGTATCGAATTGGGGGTGGGAGAAGTATGCAGTCTTCAACAGAAATGCTCTAGTGTCCTTGTTTTGGGGGAGGAGACCCACAAACAAAAAAATCCCCACAAAACCCAACACATATAAGAGGGAACAGAGGAGAGTGCTGAGACTTAGTATCAACCTGTGCCTTGCTCAGGTGTGGCAGAGCTTGTGGGGCTGCCTTCCCTTCATGGCCTTGTAAGATGGTCTGGATATTACCTGATCTTTTATAAATTACCTGATCTTTTATAAATTACCTGATCTTTTATAAATTACCTGATCTTTTATAAATTACCTGATCTTTTATAAATTACCTGATCTTTTATAAATTACCTGATCTTTTATAAATTACCTGATCTTTTATAAATTACCTGATCTTTTTCTGCTTATGTCTTATAGATAAATGGACTCCCATTAAGTTTACTTATCTTGTTCTTTATTAATCACATCTCTCTTTATATACAGTGGATAGTGTCTGCTCTAGCAGGACACTGTCTTCATTGAGTCCTTTAGACTTGAATGCAATAAATAAAACTAATCATTTTCTGAAATACTGCATTTTTATTTCCCATCTGTGGTTTATGTCTGTATACTTTGAAGCATCTGCAGTGATGCAGCTGTAGTTTAAGGGCCTCTGTGAGAAGTATTATTTACAGTTGCCATCAGTTGCTTTCATGCATCTGTAAACTGTGCAATAAATACAGATATGCATAGGGAAAGAATTAAGAAACTGTTTCTCACTTCCCGCTGATAGTATCTTGTGGAGTGTAGCCAACCTGTGTGACACAGGAATGGTTGTGCTGATTGTGTCCTTCCCATCTCATTTGTGACTGCATCCATCTTGATATATTAGATGGAGTCTGGGAATAAGAGGGATAGGTGCCTTGCCAGATTGCAAAAAGTGCAGTGAAGGAATTGATTGATTTAAATCAGTTGCAGTACATTAAAAATTGAAATTAAAGCTCTATTGTATTGCTTTGCTTGGTTAAAATGGATATTTTCATGTTTTGCTTCTACTTACTTTTGAAGTTTTGAAAAATTTTGCTACCAAAATTGGTTTCTAAATAAAATGTTTGATATTTATTTTTTAAAATATCACCACTTCACTGGGGTTTTTTTGTGAGATCTTTCACTGAAAGATGGCAGAGCTGATATGAATTTGTGAATTGCTCTGGTTATCCCATAAGTATTCCTGATGAAAAAAATTGAACTGAAAGATCTTCCATCTGTGCTTGAATTCTCCTCTTAAAGTAAGCCTTCCAGCAAAATGCTGAGTAGAATCATAGAATATCTCAAGTTGGAAGGGACCCATAAGGATCATAGAGTCCAGCTCCTCACAGGACTACCTAAGACCAAGCCATATGAGTAGAACTTCTCTCAACAGGCAAAACATATCAGGTAAGAACTTTGCTTATAAATGTGTGTACCCAGGCTAAAGAAGTAAATGCAGACTGAAAGTTTAAAGCCATTGCGAGCTGATTTGCAGAAGTCGGTGGGAAGCCACTTACAGCATCCTCTGTGGAAACCAGCTGTGTTACTGTTCTGTGCTGTGCCCTGTGCTGTTTTTTTCATGAGCTTCTTCTAAGTAGAAGAGGGACCTTAAAGTATTTACTGATAGTAACAGTATAGTACTGCATTATCTGAAAACTACCCCTGCCTTCTTCCACAATTTCCTTATGGATTTAAGTGACCTGAGGATAATTAGGTCCATGTCTTTCTGAGGGTCATTGGCTCCGGGCAGCATTTCTCTCCTAGCTTCTTCCCAAAGTATAGTGCTTTGTGCGCTCTCTTGCTTCCACCCATCCCATTACAGGGGAAACAATATGATATCAAGGCGTCAGTCATCTCATTCAGGATGGAAACTGCTTTCTGTATTAATCTGTTAAAGATGCTGATAAAGACTTAAGCAGGTTTGAGACTGAAGAGAACCTTCCATTTTTCCATCTCAGCTTTTACCCTCCCAAGAGCAAGGCTACAGGAAAAAAGTCCTGGAGGTGGGCAAGTAGCAGGTCTGCTGTGTGGCTGACACTTAACTTTATGCATCCCTTCCATCATCCATGAACACTTTGTATTGCACAGCAAATATTGAATGCTAGACACTTTATAAAGACACAGTCCTGACCCCAGGCTCTCTGCAGCCTGAGCAGGTTAAATCCAGGTTCCCAGGGAAGCAGTTTGAGCAGGAATCTGAAGACTTGATCCTGTAGCTGTGATGGTGGTATTTGAAATGTGACTTTTTTTTTTTTTCCAGGAGTATATGTAAAAGAGAGAATCAGTCTAGACTAAGTTGATTGTATCTGTTGTCAAAGATGCTTTTGAGCAGAAACAGTAAAAATAACTTCAGTATAAACAAACATTTCCAGTGAACTCTTTTGGTTGCACTCTAGGAACCTTTGTAAGAAGCATTGCTGTCTGACCAGTGAATGAATACATGAGTAAGCAGAAGATTTTGATGCAACTGATGTTTTGCTCACATCTTAATTCTTATTTGGGTGTCTATCAAGGCAAGGCTTATGTCCTGGTATTGCTGTGGTGAGCTCTGCAGTGAAAGTCAGGGATGTTCCACCACATGATAATTACTAATAGCTGCCTGTCACTGCAAAATTTTTCCCTAAAGTAGTTAGTTCTTACTGGTGCTTTTTACTTTGAACTTATTCATTTGTCCAGAAATCTTTGTGAGCTTGGCTATTCCTCCTCCCCTTCCAAGATACCACCTGGGGGAAGCTGCAGGTTAATAGAGTCCTGTGCTATAATCTTGGTTATTCATGTAGACGGCCTGTCAAGTGTGCAGGAATGGGCGGCAGCTCTGATCATCTGGCTAGGGGGATTAATGTAATCTAATGCAGTGTGTTGGTACCAAATAGATTACATGGAGTGGAAGAGGTTTGGGGGCGGAGAGTGTGACTTGGGAGGGGTGTAAAAACCCCTCAGGAAATCAGCGGCCTTCTCAATTTGTAACTTCTGTAGTTAATATACTGTGTGCAGCAAAGCATTTTTGCTGGAGTTTGGGGGTGTACTTGATGGGAAGGTGTCAGAGAGGATGCATGCTGTAAAGCTTCTGTTTAGACTAAACAACTATAATCAAGTAACACTTTGTGCTGAAATCGTCTTAATTTCATCATCTTAAACCAAGTGCAGAAATATTTTTCGTGTTTAAAGCATATATCTAGTGTTTCCTGTAGGTTGTTCAGTCTTATTAGGGATATATAAGGATGTTAGTCTTTAACTGGGTGTTATATAACTGGGGGTATAATGAACTTTATTTGGTCAAGACAGTAAAAGCATACCCTGTATACATTATGTAGTAGTTGATAAATGTGTTTATATTGGGGCATTGCATTGATTAGACAAATAATAGGTCATTAATGTCAAAGTTGACTTAAAATCTGAAGCCACACGTACACTGCAGGCGTGGAAGTGAGTACAGGCTGTATTAGCTTGCCTGACATGTCACAGCTAAACTGCACTAGAACAAGCTCGAGCATCTCTGCCACATTCTGGTCATGTCTGAAGTGTCTGTAGACAAGCTGCTAGCTTAAACTACAGAATCAGAGATGCTGTTCACAGTCTGTCTTTTTTCATTCCCCTGTTATTTTAAGCATATTTAAAACCAGGAAGCTTCTTGGCTATTTCTATTGCTATGCAACTGAAAACTAAATGAACACTAACTGGACTTCTGAGAGATGTGTCTGTCTGACGAGGACGTCAGCAGATACGCACAGTGCTCAGCTGCAGTGAAATAATTGCATGAGAGGACTGCCAAAAGTGTACAGTCCTGTGCACTGGAGGTGCCCCTGGGGCTGGTAATGGGGGTCCGAGCACTTGTCAATCCCATCTCTCCAGAACTGGCTCCAAGTCCCTCTGGAGCTCCCATTTTATGGCTTGGAGTCCTTGTTGACTGCTTGCTCTATGCTGTAGTATTTTATCATATGAAGACTGGGGGGTGGGGTAGGGGGGAGTATGCATGTGTGTATGTATGTATGAGAGAAGTTAAAATTTTATGCAGACCGTATTCAGAGCTGCTTTATAATTATAAACTGACACCTTTCATGCACCATAGGTTGGTTAGCGTGTTAGGGTTTTGTGTGGGTAGTTTAACTGCGCCCCTACAGTGCCAAGTGGTGTTTTCATTGCCAGGTAGTGGCATTGAGTACTTAATAAATCTATCCAATGGTACTAAGTAAATTTTATGGCCCAGTCAACTTTTTCCTGTTTTCAGCTTCTAGGAACAGGACAGCTGCTAGACTTTTCAGGTGGCTTAGTTTGCATGTGAATTTTGAGCCCAACAAATTTTTCTTAGGAACCCTTTCTCCCCCAGTTACTCATCAAGTTATTTTAAGAGGTGGTCAGCACTAAAGAAAATCAAGGCCATAAACCAAAATGCTGAACAAGATAACTGCTTTTGTTGATCAGGAGTAATCCAGCCAGGTGTATTAAAAGGCTATGTAAGTTGCTCCCACAGGATGTAGACTCTGGAAAAAATGCCATATAAAAAAAAACCTCTGTCTATTTTACTAGTAAAGCTTTTAGATATCGATTACATTCTTTTTTGAGTGTTATGTGGCTGACTTGAGATGTGGAAAAGTTTTGTCTAACGCTTTATTTAAGGGAATATGAAATAATTTGGAACTTTAACTAAAACTGATGGGGAATGGAATTAAGGTTGTTTGTACAGATGGGGTCAGAATGGAAATATTTAATCTACATGTAGGTATTTCCAGAATACCTCATATGATTTGGTAACCTGATCCACCTTTTCCATAAAAAAAGGGCATTTTGGGTGTCTTATCCAATTTAGTAACCTAGTCCTGAGTGTTTTTCCACTTCTCCCTGGTTTAGAGTAGTTTAACTCTATTGAATTCCATGAATTTTTATCGAACTGGAACTGATGTAAAATGAGGGAAGGATCAGGTTAAAATAACTACCAATAAAACTGATAAGAATATTCATATGTCATGAAGTCAGCCTTTAGTTTTCGAATTGGAATTGAGTAACTGAAGTCAGAGTTGCACCAGCACGCAAGGCGTATGTGAGATCAGGGAGAGGCCTTATTCTTTCTGGTCTGAACTGCGTAGTCTGAGATTGGAAGGGTGGCCTGGCAAGTGGGGAGGTAAGCTGGAGGAGGGAGTAAGGTAAGGCTGCAGTACCTTTTGCCAAACCACTGAGAGTGTCTCCAGTTGATTTACTCTCTGAATGTGTTAGTGGTTTTTCTCCTCTTGGATGGAGATGCGCTGCTGACAGCAGACAGGGAAGCCTGCACTGTTCATCTGTGAACCATTGTAGCTGAAGAGGAAACTCCCTTCTCTGGTGTTCCCAATATAATATCACTGGTGTATGCCAAAGTGTATCAGGTGGGGCTGGGGGAGGAAAACAAAGCTTTTAAACCTTTCGTATCTATTTGGTCTCTTTTGCATAAAATATGAGCAAATAGATAAATGTGAAACTATTTTTAAAGCTGCTTTCTCCTTCTGAAATAGTTTGGCACAGGTTCTGAAGCTTAGTTGTTGAATAAAGAAACTTCCCAGCAACTGCCCTTTGATTACTTCTAAATGTAGATTACAGCTGTCCTTTTGGGAAAGGCACATAGCTCAGTATGTGAGAAACTGACACCTTTTTCTCTCCTTTTCAGAGTATCTCCTCTACAGAAGTCTGAAATAGTAGACATGGTCAAGAAACACGTCAATGCCATAACACTTGCCATTGGGGATGGTGCCAATGACGTAGGAATGATCCAGACAGCTCACGTTGGAGTGGGGATCAGTGGCAATGAGGGCATGCAGGCAACCAATTGCTCGGATTATGCTATTGCACAGGTCAGAGGCAAAAAAGAGCAACTGTTGTCAGAAACGCGCTGTGCGGTCATGTAGTGCTTGATGGCTTCTCCTGGCCTTCAAGCTAGGAGCATCTCTGCTCATTTCCTTTTCAAGGAAAAACAGATATCTTGGATGTATTTTTGGGATTCATCATTACAATTTTGTATTCTTCAGGGCAAAGCTCCACCTCCTCTCAAAGTTTCAGCTTCTTCGTGACAGCTGTGCAATATCTTAGTTCTTCAGTAATAAGGGAAAAGCACTTTCTGTGATGCTTATGTTAACATGCTTTTAAGTGTAACTTATCTCTCTTGGTGCAAACTCTTTTCTCTTACTGTGAGAAGGCATTATAACTAGGTGTGTAAGAGTTTGGCTGTTTGGAAATTCTTATTTTGAGGTGTCTCCTCCCCCCCTTTTTTTTATTCTCCCCACCCCATGATGTATGCAAAAATTGGTCACAGTTCTAGAGAGCTGGCCAGTGTTTTCATTTTAGGTATGTTATTTTGAATGTTATTTGGGTGAGTGCTCCTGAACTATCCCATCAATTTCAGCACTGATTACTTCAGCTAAAGAGGAGAGTAAAAAGCCTTTTTTTGTTTTACTGAAGAAACCAAGATGTAGAATAAAGACTTAAAAAGAAACCTAAGAAAGGAAGGAGATACTTCAGTTGCTGGACATCCTCTGAATACTATTTGCAGCTGAGGTGCTCTGTGTATGTGTTTGAGACTGATCACAGGGCAAGAACAGATGGAGTTGACGGGAAGCAGAGATGATCCACTGTCTTCAGTGATTTGTGAGCATCAGCTGATGTTCCCTTCTGGCAGGGTGTAGTCAGATTTGCTCTACCAAGTGATATGAAATATTACCATCTTTTGATAGCTTCAGTAGAAGGTGAGGTTTTGAAAAGGCATGCATAATGCTGCTGTTTTCACAGATAAGTGTTTATTGTCTTAACCCTGCTGTGAAGCGAAGTGGCAGTCTTGTATTGCTGCTCTGTTCTGTGGTCTGATGAAGCACCCTGGGTTTCAGGCTTGAATAACTGAGACCTTTCACCAAACTTACCCTGAAAATTTTAGGCTGTTTCATCAAGGGCTTATTCTGTCATAAACAGTAGCATGTTCCAAATACGTAGTGTTATAGGAACTGCTGTAATCATAAAGTCTGTGGTATCTTGTAATGACTTCCTCATTTTTAACTTCTGTAGACTATATATTGCTTCTGCTATATAACTTAATTGAATGCTCTTTACTTAGACTTCTTCAGATCATTTATTACTTCCATTTTAATAAGTAAGCATAAGCAGTGAGAGTTCTGTCCGTAGAGGGCCCTACACACTTCATTCCTTTTGTGTTAGTTGCAGTAATGTTAAACCTGAAGAAGTAATTCCATGTTCATGTGTTGCTTCTGCATTAACAAAACCTCCTGCCTTTGGATTAATGTTAGAATGTGGAAGTAAGTTGCTCTTGGTTTAAATTCCAGTCAGGGAGTTACTGACAATAACAATGAATATGAAATAAGAGCTGGTCACACCAGCACTGAATTTTAACTTCCAAAAATTAGTAAAACATTGTCGAACTCTGTTTTTTGTGATTGTGTAGAAAAGCTTTGTGCTGATTAGAAAACATACAAAGGAATCCCTCCTGTAGAGGAGACTAATAGTGTATGGTAATGTGTGTTTCAAAAAAAGTGTTCAAAAGAAAAACTTGATCTCTGTGGGGTATATTTCTTTCAGCAAAG
This sequence comes from Nipponia nippon, assembly GCF_047370975.1. Taxonomy (NCBI): domain Eukaryota; kingdom Metazoa; phylum Chordata; class Aves; order Pelecaniformes; family Threskiornithidae; genus Nipponia; species Nipponia nippon. Next base: position 109,695,036 of record NW_028262336.1, read on the forward strand.
ACATATAACTCCCACTAAAGCATTACTGTATGTGCATGCCTTGAAGGCAGAGTATGTTCTTATTGAGTAATTTAAGACGACCATTATAACGCAGCATCTCATGTTCAAATGGTATTTCAAATGCAGTGGTGCCAGAAGTAGGCACTTACGGAAGAGAGAGTCTCTATATAGGCTCATTCAGGATTCCAGGGGGAATCAAAGCATAAACCAAACAAAAATAAAAAGGCAACTTATGTCTGACTACTCCAAATAGCTTCCACAGGTGCAAGGAGCATCTGTTTGAGTCATCCTTTTCCCTTGAAATGATATTGCACCAGTGATCTGTATTTAGAGAATTCCTGAATCAAACGACCTAGCTGTTTAGAGAGACAGTAATAGAATTTAACTTTTTTCCTCAGTAAAAGGCTTTATCATCTTAATCCAGAGAGCATCTGGTGTCTAGGGACTGCTTCCTTTTCTTAATTAGGGAAATGTCTTTCTTTAAAAAAATGTTCATGTTTCAGTTTTCTTCTTTAGAAAATTTGGCTTGCATTTTGGATGCATTTTCACTGTCTTAAACCTCCCCAACGTGGCATCACCTCATCCTTTAGTCAAAATGGGAGGGTATCTTTCTAAAAGATAATCTCTGTATAAAAAAAGTTATGCTAGGGTTTATATAGAGACAACTGTCTTACGAGGAGCGGCTGAGGGAACTGGGGTTGTTTAGCCTGGAGAAGAGGAGGCTGAGGGGAGACCTTATTGCTCTCTACAGCTACCTGAAAGGAGGTTGTAGTGAGGTGGTGGTCGGTCTCTTCTCCCTAGTAATGAGTGATAGAACGAGAGGAAACGGCCTCAAGCTGCGCCAGGGGAGGTTTAGGTTAGATATTGGGAAAAACTTCTTCACCAAGAGGGTGGTCAAGCATTGGACCATGCTGTCCAGGGAAGTGGTTGAGTTTCCATCCCTGGAGGTATTTAAAGAACGGATAGATACGGTGCTTGAAGACATGGTATAGATGGACTTGGCAGTGATAGGTTGACAGTTGGACTCGATGATCTTAAGGGTCTTTTCCAACCTTGATGATTCTATGTTTCTATGACTGAAAACTTATAGAAACTGTTTCACAGGTAGGCCGGCCACATGGTTGTAATGTTCCCTTCTGATTTAAAACTCCATAAATACAGTAGTGTCCAAACAAGGACAGTGTCTTAGTAGAGCCCTATCCCTACAGTTGCTCAAGTATGCCAGTAGCTGTGCATTTGCACGATTTCAGTGACCAGCATCAGAAGAAATGTAATTCCTTGCCATGTCTTAATGGGACTCTTCACCAGTGCGAACAGGCTCAGAACTGCATTATTTAGCTCACTAATATGTTCCTTGCTGTGCTATGCAGTGCACTTGTTTTCATGGGAGTACAGACAAGAGATCGATTAATGGTAGGATTTTTCCTTGCATTGAGCTCCAGAGAAGACTTCATCTGAGACTTGTTGGACTCAGCAGAGAGAAGCTTTCAGGGTATGTCTAACTACTCTCTACAAGGGTGACTTGTCAGGACATAATGGCAAGTTTCCCATCACTGCTGATGTGTTTTGTTAGTGAATTCTGATGAGGAAAGTTGTAGCTGTGCTGCATATTGAGGCATTAGGTGTTTAGTAGGTCAGCTACTCCCTTGTATGTTCCCACTTTCAGTCCTGACTCAAGTTGGGCAGAGACTGAACTGTGAAGCTTGGTCCACTTCTATTTTTCTCTTTCTTTCTTGCTGGCATATCCTAACAAATCTGAGTTGCTGATGCATGGGAGAGAGGCTGTTCTTACAGGATTTGTGGTTCAGTGGTTTCAGTGCTGGGAAATCACGGGAGCAGAGCTCTCTCATGACAGTCCTAATTCATTATTGTAGCTTTCAATTTCAAATAAGTTTTGGTTAAAATAAATGATCTAGAATCTAAGTTTAGCAAGTCAAGCTTTTCCTATCAAGTTGCTTCGTGGAAAAGGAAGCAAAGCAAATAATGGTCCCACCTTAGTGTCCAAGAACCCTTCAGGTACACATGTGCTGAATGGTAATCTAGTCACTGGTTTGAGCTGTCTGTTACTGGACAAAAGAGGAATGCTGCAGGCCATAAAAGTAGTTCCCTGACAAGGCCAAGACTAGAAAATTATGCATTTCCTAGGCTGCGTTGTGAGACTGCTTCTACAAAAGTCCATTTTCAAAACTGCTGAATTGAGAAGCTGAATTTGAGCTGTATCTGTGGTTCAAACTAGCATTAAAAGGTATCAGTTTTTACAAGATTCATTTACTTGCTCTTTTTGGCAGATTATCCTTCTTTCTTTATACAATATTTTAAGTGCTTTGTATAACACAAATGCATACACTTTGTAGGCTGAAAATGTTAATGTAAGTATTCATTCTGTATAAAAGACTATGCATCTATTTTTCCATTTCCCCCACTGTGTGTTTTATTTCAGCTCAAGACATTTCTAATTCGTTTAACACAGAGAAAGGAGATTCTGAATCTTGCAAGCCCTCAAATACAGGAATCTTCTTTGACCTTGAAATGAAGAGTTCGTATTTATATTCAATCTACAAGGCTATATTATGTTGACCTTGCTTGATTTTGCTGTCAGGATAGTAACACTAATTGAAGACTTCTTGCTGTTTAAAGCCAGTAAAGACCGCTTAAAAATGTTCAGATGTTTTGCTACAAAAAAGACTTTTCCTGTAAATATTTTAAGTGGTGTTTTTTGCATATATGTTCTGCTAAGCTATTTAAATATGCTTGGAGAACACCTTTCATAGCTGATCTGAGTTGTTGTTTTTTTGTTGGTTTTTTTTTTTTTCCTGAGAGCAGGGGTTTACTTTAACCAATGCAGGGGTTTACTTTAACCAATTTTTGTAAACAGTTCTTTGTATATGTACAAACTTGTTTTCTCTCTTTCAGTTTTCCTACTTGGAGAAGCTGTTGTTGGTCCATGGAGCTTGGAGTTACAATCGAGTTACCAAGTGCATACTATATTGCTTCTACAAGAATGTGGTTTTGTATATTATTGAGGTAAGAGTAACTAAATGGATGGGTCTTACTGGTGCTTACTCCTCAAATCATCCCTTATAAAAAGAAAAACTCATCCAAATGGATTGAGCTAAAATGACTGACAATTTTTTCCATGTTTAACAACTTAAAATTCTGTTTCCTTTCTCAGATTAAGTTAGTTCACTTGAATCTTTTAATGTTTGCAAAAGGAAGACTGTAGGTTTCAGTACAGTGAAGCCTTGGATATGAGATGTCAGGGACGAAGTTCATTCCTTCTGTGCAAATGTTCTTACTGAAAGCTGCTTTGTATTCATGGAAACATTTCTATTGGAGCTTATATTTATAAAACTTGAATTTGGGGCTAAAATGAAATCAAAAGTTCATTTAATAGAATCAGGAAGAGCTCTATAAGCAAATAATAAACTAGGCAAAAACTATAGCTGTTGCTTCCAAATTATAAAGACCGTAGCTTAGCTGGAACTGAAATTAGTTTGCCTTGGTTTTTTGGAAAGAGGGGACATAATTTTGTCCTACAATGCCAGTGAAATTATAAAATTAATCAGGTTATTTGATTTAATAATATTTAAAGTGTAACTGTGTTTTGAAAAATTAATTGCCTGAAGATGTCAAGTAGCGAAACTGGATTTTAGAGAGGGCTGAATACTGTTATGAACATTAATACGTTGCATTTCAGATAGGAGTATAGTTCCCATGCTTCAGGATACAGTCTTGAATTTAAGGAGCAGGAAGGGATATTTATCGTGTACTGTTGCCTAGTTAGAAACACACAGGAACATGAACCCAATGGATTGGTCACTTGAGTACCAAGTGGTCACTCGATAAAGCAATTTCTACATTGTTCATCAGTTTTATTTATATATATATATATATGTCTATGTGTATGTATTAGGTTTTCTGGGTTTTTTTTCTACAATTAAGCAGACATGAATGAGGTTAACAGATAAGAAAAATAGAACAGTTATAATTAGGCAGCTAGTTATATCGATTGCAGGAGATAGTGGGTAAGTAATGTTTTCCTATACAGTGAATCATCATGGTCAGTGTGTGTATACCTGACTCCCTCAGGGTCTGATCATCTTTTATGCATGATGTTAGGCTCTTGGAGAACAAGTGTTCTCCACTAACTTGCTCTACTTTTCCTGTGCTAACTCTTTCTGAATTAGCTGTTGGCTGTTATAATTTCACCACAGATTAGTCTGTTTACTGTAAGAGTAAAAAATAATGGCAGTGTTTTGCTGTAGTGGGTGAGAGCAGGATGGTTGAGTGATATACAATATGCTAGATCTGTGAAATAATACAGAGTTGATTTTTTTCCTAAATTTTAAGTATCCAAATCTTGACTGTGTTCCAACTCTTTAGCCAGATTCTCTGCCAAATTTAAATCCGTGTTCCTGAGATTTCACAGGTGTGTTTTTTTTGTCCTAGTGTAGAAGCCACCTTCACAGCTCTGAGACAAATTTAGCACACTTAAATAATTAAGATTTGGTTCATGTTTTACTTTCTGAAATAGTCCTTAATTTGACTTGGGCTCATCATAACTCATGGTTTTAGTAAGGGCTTTTAAGTGTTGTTGAGGATGACAATAACATTCATTACTGTGCAAAAGAAATATAAATAATTTAAAAAGGAATTTTTCTAGTGGGTTTCTTACTGAGCATGGAAATTAATTTAAAAGTCCTGCTTCTCTACCATTGTAGAAATGTGTGTCTTTGCTTCATTTACTATAGTCTGACAAGTAAATTAAGTTCTGCATCAAATGTTGTGTGGCTAAATTATGCCTTCCTATGTGAGCAGCTGTGGAAGGGGTTGAAGACAAGTGAAGGTCTCTGGGACCTCCAGCCTGAGGTGGCTTAATCATCTTACCATAGGGAGGAATTTTATTAGCCAGAGATATCAGTGTATGATACATGAAATGCAAGTCTGCTCCGAGAATGTGAGGTCAGGTGTTCTTTTCACTGTATTAGTTTGCGTACAGTCCTTTCTGCATAGAGTACTGAGGCAAATGAGCTTTTGTCTCCTGATGTCCGTGAGGAAGGGTGGGAGTCAGTTCCCTCTAACACCTGAGCACTGAAAAATGTGTCATGAGCTTCAGCCCTGTGCCTCAGTTACTCCTCTGTGCACATGCTGCATAGAAGTTGGGAACAAGTTTAAGGCTTAAGGGGGAGGTGAAGTGACAGAAGAAATTTTGTAGACCTGCAGCAATGGGAAGAGCTCTATTTGGCTTTAGTTCCCCTGGTGAGTTTGCTTTACTAGTGGACTTTCCTTCCAAAACTGTATAAAACTAGACAAATTGTCTGGAAAGCAGAGAGACACCAATTTTGGTATCTTAGGGATGCGGGGAGAGAGAGAAGAGGTCTCTAATTCCCTTCTTAGCTTTACACAAAGAAAGCTGGGTTGTTTTGTGTTTCTGCTGTGAGGCTTGGGAGCACTGATCAGTTTGTGGTACAGTGATGCTCATGAAAGAGAAGCTTCACGAGGGAATAAATCCTTCAACTTGAGAGAATGGTAGTTGAGTGCCCAGCAATCCTGCAGTGTTGCTTGTGCATGTGGTATGTTTCTGATTGTTTCCCAATGCTCTGGACAAGTTTAATATTTACCTGTGCTTGCTGCTTGGATGTGTGGTGTATGGGGAGTATTCTTTTAGCGTCATAATGAAACAGAGATTTGAACTTGAACTACTTTCTAAGTTAATCTTCTAAAGGATTGTATTGAGTAAATATTTATAGAGTTGAATCAAAAAGCACATCGGTCAATATGACTGTCAGTTATACCTTTGTTACTGTATCTGTTTTATTTCAATGAAGCTTTAACACCTGAGGAATAACTATAGTAAGCCTTATGTAAATGAGTTTTGCAGCAGTGAAACCCTGGGGCTCATCATAACTTTTATTCCCTGATACTTTCCAAATATCAGAGAGAAATAAGAGATGGTACTCAGGCTTGGCACACAGAACATCAGGTCACAACTTGCAGAGGCATACATTAAGATTAAACTTAATTAAACAATGATAAATGCTTGAGGAGAATATTTCTGTGTCCTTTCCTATATATACCAACATTGGTATATTAAAACCTCTAATACACTTAAGTTCATTTTGATACCAGTCACTGTTATACCAGGAGGATCCAAACTGTGGCATCTCTGAAACATTAAGTTTCATCAGCTTTCCTTCAGCTGCTGAGAAAAGTAGTAATTAAAATACAGAATTTGGGTTTTGGTAGGAAGTGTACTGAGGTGTCTGGCATAATGGGCTTTACTCTGAGATGCTGCTGGGGTAAGGCTGGTGCTTACCTTCCTGCAATGGTTCATTCTTCGTGGAGAGACAGGGGCCCCAAGAATTGTGTTTTCAGCTGCTTTGACATACTGGGACAATTTCATGCAGCTAGAGAGCTAATATAGCAGAAGGCAGGCCTTGTAGTCTAGTAATTGCAAGGGAAATGGAAATAAGAGCGTATTTTCCCTCTCCCTTGATTAGACCTTCGTAATTTTTAAGAGGCGAATTTTAAGTCGTCAAAGTGATAGAGCTCAATGAAGTCTGAGAAGATTTTGGTTTGGCTTAACAGCCAGAAACTCAGTGTTGCTCTCCTTTCTCTGACCTGATCTCTCTCTCCTTTTGCATTTCATTGTTGTCCTCCTGCCATTCTCTTAATTTCCCCCCTTGATTTTTGAAAATACAAAACTTGGTGAAATATAAATCAAAAGCAGAAAGAAAAGCGGGTCCTGGAAATTCAAGTCCTTTCAGTGTGATTCCTAGCCTGATTCTTGAGCCCTTGCATATCACTGCTGCCAAGGTGCTTCGGGATGTAAAGTTGGAGTTCCCTTGCTTATGGCCTTGGTTACCAGCAGAGGGGTGCAGAATTGAGCCTTCCCATCCACAGAGCTGGTTGACAGATGAATTGCTGCCACTTCCCCACTCTGGCTGTGCTGGGTCTGTCCTAACAGTGGCAAGGGAATGTACATAGAAATCTACCAAGATGGCTGCAGGGACGAAATGCAAATATAAAGCCCCCTCTTTGGTGTCCGTTCCTGTGTCTGGCTGCAGTAGCAGTGTGCACTAAAGCCGTTGCTGAGGAAAGCCAATCATTCAGCGTCATCCTGAAGCAGGTCAGTGACAAGGTTTTGGCTTTTAAAGATTTGACAGACAAATACCTGGGCATCATTACAGAACACCATCTCATTCAATTATTTATGTAGCTGGCTTTAAACTGAGTAGTGAAACAAAAGATCTATTTCACATCTGTTGAGCAGATATGTTTCACTGGAGATGATATAAAGTTGTCGTGATGACATCAGAGCTTTGAAATATAGCTGATTTCAAATGTAAAAGAATACAGGAATGTTGCTTTCATGTCATGCTTGGAGAAGTAGAAACACAGCGAGATCAAAGGCGATATCAGAAATATCAGGTAAGAGGTCGAGGCATTTGGGAATGGTTCTCTGGAAACAGTAGCATGGAAGATTAGCTTTCAGGCCAACACAGTGTGCAGGAAAAATGTGCTCAGTACTTCACTGGAGCGTGTTGTTAATCTGAAACGTACTTACTATGAAGTGCTCTTGTATTATATATTGCAGAATGGAGGGGCGCGGGGGGGAATAGATGGTCCCTGTGTCAAGGTCTGGCAGTGTAGGGCCATGACAGAGAAATGAATGGCAAGTGGGAAGGAGGGAGTATAGTGTATGTACCCTGACGCTGCATTAATTTCTTTTCTGCCATAAGAATCCAGAGACAAGTTGTAAGTCCAGATTGGAAAGCTGTTTCTTTGTGAAGACTAAGAGGGAAGTCTTATACATGAGCAGCGTTAAACAAACAAGATAATGTACTAAAGAATAAAACACCAGGATCATAGTTTCTCTTTTAGAGCTGAATTTTCAAGTCTTAAAAGCTCCAAGTAAACACAATGCCTAGATAAACATACTCTTAAATGAGTGGTGATTTTGTGAGTCCAGCAAGGTCTGGCAATGAGAGCTGTGAAGTGCTCTGCATGCTCTGTGGTCACCACTTCAGACTACCCGATAGCACAAGCTGTGCGAGCACACATGATGTGTTGCTGCATGAGACCTTTCATTTGTTTTTTCCTGTTTTGATGCTTTCCTGTCAAACGCAGCAGATATTTTTAAAAACGTGGAAAGCAGACATGGGAGTTTTAGCCCTCCTACCCAAACAGCATGCAGAATTGAGTGTATCTGATAGGATACTAAAAAATATACAGCTCTAATGCTTCTGTGTGCTTATGCGTGATTTATGCCATCTGACTTTCACCTACATCCCTGTGCTTTCTGTTTCCAATTGACTTTGCAACTCTGAGGGTACAGCCAGGCAATAGAAAACCTTAAGCATGGGGATTCTTGCAGTGAGTTGAGGACTGAGGTGCAATAACCATTGCCATAAAAAGCAACTTTGTTAAAAGATAAAAGTAGTATTTTCCCCCAGTATTAAGCATAAGAACATCTGGTTGTAGAAGTCTCTAACAGGGATAACAATAATACAGGCAGCTAGCTGTCGTGTCATGCTTATGTATTCAAATTATTCAGTTGCCGGTTCAAATATGTCAAATGCCAGTAGGCATTTAATAGTCATTACTTCTGTGTGCATATACTCAGTTGGTGTGGTAAGCTTATATCAATGCTGTATCATGATGAAGTTAAGTAGGAATGTGTGTGTGATTTCCATTTTATATAATTTGGAAATCTGGCTTTTGAATTCTCACAAATGCATGCATATTTTGAATAAGTAACTTATTCTCTGTGGACAGGTGCTTTCAAATAGGCAAAAGGTGGGGTTCAGTGTCCTTAAGATTGGTATCAGGTATAAATTTAGGTGCCTGAGAGAAGCCTATGTAGATGGCCTTTATGGGTGCTTTGGGGTCATGGAGAGCAGTATGGGACTGGCAGGTGTGCAACAGGACTTGCCAAAGACCTTCACCTGTCTGAAGCAGCAGCAGCATTATTAGTACTAAGCGTCTATGTTGAGATAACTGAATCCTATCCAGAAAGTGAAGTAATCTTTTTTTTTATGTTCTTGTTGTTCATTTGTTTTTGAAAAAGAAAGGAATCCAAACCCCTCAGCCTGGGTAATGTTAATCAGTTCAAAAAGCGCAGAATATTTATGGAAGTTACAGTACAGAACTTGCAGACCTGGAGAGCACAGTAATGGCCACAGTGTGTGGAGCAAAGCATGCAAATCTCAGCATTGTCTCTTGATAATTTTTGGAAAAACAGGTCTTACATGTGTGCTTATTTTTCTCTGGCACTGTTTCTTATCAGCCTCATACATGAGTTTAACATGCAGAAGACCTAGGGCAGCACAGGAGGTTATCCCCTTCCCGCCCACCAAAAAAGCTAATTGTAGGATCCAATTCAAGATAACATTCTTTAGTAGCAATAGTTACAGAAAACAGATCCTGCAAATAGCCTGCCAAACCTGAAATATCATAAAATATGGTTGGCCAACCTAATCCAGAATTGTCCAGATAGTGGTTTGTTTTTTGTTCTTAAAAATATATCCTAATTCTTTCTCAGCTGATTTACAGTGCCTAGTTTATATCACTACCACTGACAATTTATTCCATATTTCAACCCTCCCTGTTGTCTGAAGAAATTCAGAATTGCATGTAGGCTGGTCTCACCAACTTTAATCCATGATTGACTTCTTTTTTGGATTAGTAATTGAGTATGTTAATCCCAAGAGTTTCCAAGCAATCAGTCACAAAGATAAATCCATGGTAATTTTCCCTCTTTTTTTTTTTTTTTGCGCTGGGCACTGCACAGTGAATCATTAGCGAGCAGTCCATCTTCCCTGAAAACCAAATTGACTGAACTATTAAACGGCTGGTTTTGATTTTTTTCCAGCCATTTTCAAGTGGTGGAACAAGTACCAGCATCTTTCTGACTTTTTATGAACACTGCCTTGATTACACCCTACAACCAACACAGCTTGTAATTTTTCAACATTCCAAGTATTATAAATGATAAATTAGGTTCCTTAGCATGGTGTCAAAATCTCTAGGTGAAACACCTACCAGGTTCAAGACATGCTGCAACAGAGTATTTTAAGAAGAGACCTACTGTGATCTTTGGGCAGATATGTTCAGAGGGCCTAGATCCATTTTTTGTGTATATTTATATACATAAGAGGTGTATGACAGGCACAGTAATTTTTTTTTCCTCTGTAAAATATATGCTTAATCTGGTGTGAAAAATCTTAATTTCATATTTGGGGGGTTTATAATAGCAATAATAAGGCACTGGTGAGGCTGCACCTCGAGTACTGTTTTCAATTTTGGGGCCCTCACTACAAGAAGGACATGGAGGTGCTGGAGCGTGTCCAAAGAAGGGCAACGAAGCTGGTGAAGGGTCTGGAGCACAAGTCTTAGGAGGAGCGGCTGAGGGAGCTGGGGTTGTTTAGTCTGGAGAAGAGGAGGCTGAGGGGAGACCTTATTGCTCTCTACAGCTACCTGAAAGGAGGTTGTAGCCAGGTGGGGGTTGGATCTCTTCTGCCAAGTAACAAGTGATAGGACAAGAGAAAACGGCCTCAGGCTGTGCCAGGGGAAGTTTAGGTTGGATATTAGGAAAAACTTCTTCACGGAGAGAGTAGTCAGGCACTGGAGCAGGCTGCTGAGGGAAGTGGTTGAGTCCCCATCCCTGGAGGTATTTAAAAGACATGTGGATGTGGTGCTTAGGGACATGGTTTGGTGGTGGACTTGGCAGTGTTAGGTTAATGGTTGGTCTTTCCAACCTAAATGATTCTATGAATAATAATGCTGTTCTCTAAATTTGAGGCCATTAAATGTGAAACATTAGCCATCTCCTGAGCAGTGTGTTCATCAAAGCCAGAATTCTGTTATCAGTAAATGTTTTTTCAGTTTAACTATGTCACCAATGAAAATGCAAGTTGATGTTTAGAAGGGAGATAACCTAATGTGAGGAAACTTTTAAAAGGGAAGCTAAACCTATATTACCAAAGTTAGGGAAACCCAAACCTAGGTTTTTTTTCCATCAAACAAAACCAGCTTTGAAATTCAAGAGTTTATGGTTCTTGATTTCAACCCCACTTTCTTTCCAAAAGCTAAAAGTTTTCATATCAAATATAACTCTTCTTATGACTTTGAATATTGATTTGAAAAACATTGACTGCTCTGACTCAATAATATTGGATAACTTGTTGTTTCAATAAAAATAAAAGGGGAACAGATCCTACTTTCCCATCCACCTAGGCCAATTCAGCGCATATGGCATTACTTGCGGGTACAGAGAATGCCAAATTTCAGATTTGTATCAATGTTAAAAGAGTGCAGATAAATCTTATCAGGGAATAACTTGTGCTTAGGGCATGCTGAATTTAGCAATGTATGCTCTACTGCACTGAAGGGGATAATTTTGAGAGAGCTTTTTTAAAATCCAACACCATATATACATAGATGTATATATGGTGATATAGCTCTTTACAGATATATCCTTTGGGCCTGTACTGGTTTTCTTTATATCTGGCTTATACCCCTATAAATAGGCTTCCTTTAGAAGAGACACTCCTATATATAACAACTGATAGCAGAGTAAGGTCCTATGCATATCGTATGTATGAACAAGGGGTTTTTGTCTGTTTTGCTTTTTACTAGACAGAAGCCATGGGACTGGCATGTGGAAGGTGTGAGCGTTTCTTCTTTTTCACCTGTACCTCATTGCTCTAAATAGCTATGTTCAAAATGCATTTCTGCAGCAATTTACTTACTTTTGAGAATGGTAATAAAAACACGTACAAATGAGGCTGCATTTTGCTGAAGAGGACTTGGTGACAGACCCTGGCCCCAGTGACTGACGGGCAAATTGGAACAGTGAGTTTGATTCTCTGGTTTAGAAGCTTTGAGGCACTCGTATTAAAATGGCCCTATAAGCCTGCATGTTCAGTAACTTAATGCAACAACATTTTCTACTTTCATGGCAGTTCTTTGGAATAAAGTGAGTTTATTTGTTCCAAGCCATGTGCTAGGATATTATTTATTATTGTTTGTTCGTGAACAAAAAGTGTGCTTGTCTGAATGGGCTGCATTTCATTTGTCTGAACTGAAAAGACATCTGCCCAGCTGCCACCTGCTTGCCCAGCAGTAAGGTCAGGCTATATGGCTTGATATCTCTTGAGCATGAGTAACTTGATAACACTGAAACATTTTGTTTTGGTGTTCAGTTTTGTGTTCTTGAAGCATATTACTAGTACCTTGTCTCTTTGGTTTTCGTGAAGTTGAACAAAAAGGATATCCTTACCTGAGCTCAGGTCTAACAGCAGTCTCGCTGTTGACTTTTCCTTTCTAGTTGTTGATGTGGGCATTTCTCTGGCATGTTTGGAGGCAACACTGGAGTATATAAGTTTCTAACTGCCACATTTTCTAGTGCGTCCCGTAGTGCAGATGCATGCAATTAGTGAGTTCATAACTCTATTTGTTTTAATACTGCTTCACAGACAACTAGAAAAACCTTTAGAACACGAGCTTAAAAATGTGGTGTCACCAGATTTTTGAATATAAAATTTCTTTCTTTCCAGTATCTGCATCATGAACTGAGCTGGTCCCGATTATTTTGAGGTTTCTTGGTTTTTTTAGGATCATGACCCAGAGAAGCTAGGGCAGAGAATGAATTTAACTGAATACAGACTCCGTTTTCAAATGCTGATAGAAATTAATTTTGCCATTTCACTTGGATGAGAGCTAATGATACAAATACCTCTCTCCAGTTTCACTAATTAACCACTAGAGATTGTTTTATTTTGGGATTCATAAAAGGCATCTGTAACCTAGTTTAAGTGCATATACAGGATTTAGAATAAAATGTATCTTATGTTTGTGAAGGAAAGAGTCTAGAATATAGGTTTGGAGTTTTTGTTTGCCTGAGTTCAAGGTCTTGAACTAATTTTTTTAGCACAGCAGGGTTAGGGGTAAAAAATACACCCTATCCTCCATGATAAGACCAGTCCCCAGTGTAAATCTGGAGCAGCACAGACATTGCTTTTCAAATGTGCTTTTACAGCCTCTTCTGCTGTAAAACCACTTCAGTGGTTTGACTGTGTTTGACCCAAGGGGTATCTGCCCTGTAAGGAGCTAGAGCTCTGTGGCTGGGGACGGGAGTATAGAAGTTGTTGTCACTCGGTGCCCCTGAGATGCTCCCTTCCTGGGTGGGACTCCTGCATCACTTAATTGAGCCGCATTAGGATGCATTGGACTCTGACAGCACGCAGTAAGTGTTACAGCTTTGAGTAACCTGTCCCAAACAGGTTGGTGTTTTTTATTCTATATTGAGATGCTGAGCACAACACAGATAGCTTTGCCTATTTATAAGCTTTTGGTTATTTATATGCTCTAGAGTGCATGTCATTGCTTTTTGTATCTCCTTGCTCTTTTCAACAAAATCATTTAGAACATACTAAAATGCACTCGAAATAGCAAATTAGTATTACTTCTGAGTTATAGTCTATTTTTCAGAAAAGATATCAAAAATGAGTCAGTTGCAGCCCCCCCCCCAACATTCTATTGCCATTCCATAATGTGTTCTGTTAGTTCTCCTCTTCCTCACTACTTTGAACTTGCTTCTTTTCTTGAACCATTGCAAGTTGAATGCAACTGCTCTCAAGTAAGGGCATCCTGGACCAATGTATTTTTTGGCATTTCTGAAGCAGGATTGACAGTTCACTGCAACTGGGCCTGTGTCAGACAAGGGAGAGGAGAATCAGGACCAGTATTTAAAGACTGAGACCACCAGAATCTTAACACGTTTGTGGGTATACTTTCATGCTGAATATAAACATCAGTTTAATCATGGGGTTAAGCTAAAACCCCAGAACTATACCCCAAAAGGCACAGGGGCCTGTTCTGTGGAAAAGCAAGAGCTAAGTGGTCTTAAAGCATGTTTGTGTATGTGTGTGTGTGTGTGTGTGTGTGTGTGTTACAAGTCCGGTTCTGTCCCATCAAGACAAAGACATGGATAACCACTGATGACTTCATGCTGTCAGAAGAGTGACGGAGGCCAAAACTTGGTCTGCCACTTTTTAAATGTGATAAAGTTATTTTGCTTGCTTTCTTCTTGCTGGATTTCTTTGCATTCATGCAAAAGCAATTAAGGATTTGGAAGGCGAGAAGATGGAATATATTAGCCTTAGCTCTATCTAAGTTCTGCAGGGATTCAGTGAAAGTATATAGTAAACTGCATAAATACTGTGTGTGTAAGAAAAGAAATCTAATACTGTATATTCTCATCCAAAACCAAACAATGCTATCTTTATTAATAAATGACAGTGCAGATTGGTTTTATTAATGTTAACTGACTAAAATATGTAGACAGCTCAGTAGCAGCAGAAGCGTAAGCCATCAGTAACACCTGAACCTCTCAGCGTTATTTGTGATGATGGTTCCTGTCAAGTTCAATTTTGGTGGAAAAGTGAGTCTCCCCTTTGGGTTTACTAACAGTGTCTTGACCTTTTGTTGCCAAGGAGTGACAGGTGTCTGGAGTGGCTAAGCAATATGACAGTCACCCTGGTCTTTGTGTCAGCTGGCATTCATTAGTGTTAAAAATGGCATGTGGTTTTGTACTACTTGGCAATGTGTTTATGCCTATTAATACATCCTGCTTAATGGACAAGGTAGGGATAGACTATTGAGTTGCTTTGCTCTACCCTGTTTTTCTTTTAGTGTTGTGATTGAATATGTAAATGCACGAAATGTAGGAAATATCAAGATGACTTCCACAGTGACATCATTAACCCTTGTTTGCCTGCTGCAGGCTGCCTTGGTGGCACCACACCACACTGTGGTGGTGGGTCCAGCAGCTTTCTGCAGTGCTCACCTTCAAGGTGCCACTTCCCTTAGAAAATCCAGGTCTCTCCAACCATGTCATGCTTGTTGCTGTACCCATCCCTGGGCTGTGCTTTGACCATCGCTTGAATCCACAAGAGGGCTGTGCTTTAATCTGACATAAACGTACACTGCGATTAAAAAGGGCCATCTGCTCTTCGTTCCTCCCTAGAACAGTGTTTTTTTCCCCCTTCCTTGCCAAGGCACTAGCGTTTGCACAGCTGCAGGATGAGCTCTTTAAGGTTAGAGTTCAGCCAGGTCACGTTCCTGATGTACACAGGAGTTCTTGGATGAGAGGTAGGACCAGTTCTTCTGATAGCAGCGTAGGCTTTTGTCAGACTTAAGTGTACATGTTATTTTAGTAAGCTAAGGTGAGAGCTTTGGCTTGTGTATCTACAGAAAAGACAAAAAGTTTTGGAGGTAGAGCAGGTGAAGGGTGTGAATTGGTGTTCATGATATCCATAGTAATCTCATGACATAACTGCCTGGGGACTTATAATCAACCAGTTTTTCCTTTTTGGGCCCTCTGGGTATCTGTTACTGAAAGGCATCCCAAATGTAGAGCTGGGGAAGAGGGAAGGAAGTTGAGAAGTGGTAGTTGATCCCAAAGGCATATCTGAATAAAAAACCCTTTCCCTATGTCTGTCACGCATTGTTCATGTGCGCAAAGAAGCTATGATCTCTCAAAAACTGAGAATACATTGGAGACTGTAATTTTAACAGAACGTATGAACAATTACTTGGTTTTATGGTGTGTGATTTGTGGTATTTGAGGGGGAGGATCTTTAAGAATGTGCATTGGGCCATCTGGGCAGCAAGGAGGAGCTGGCTTGTGCTAAAATACAAGGTATTCCTGCAACGGAGAAGTGATAAAATGATGGCAGTGAAAGTCCTGGCAGACTTTGCTTCTCTGGAAGCAGTTACTACTATTTTTTAAGCAGTTCCTAATTTATGCTGAGTTGAAATAAGGAGGTGGGAGCAGTAAGTCTAAGGGAAGAAGCAGGAATATGTTACCTAAAAACAGGATAGTGCTTCAAGAGATGTGAGAATTACCGTTATCTTCAAGCTGCCTGATATTGCTGAGAAAGCATTCTAGGAAAGGCATGAGAGAAAAGCCAGAACACTTTAAAATATGGATTAGGATTGGAAATCTATGTGTTTGGCTTTTGACTCCATAAAAAGTTACACGTAAGTCTGGCAAGCCCTCCCTTCTTGGGCTTGGTGAAGAAAGGGGAGTGTATGCTGGTGGTCTGCAAAGGGTCTCTGGGGGATTTGTAAAAGCGACTTTGGGGGTGAGGGGGAGGATGATGTTTGGATAGGCACAAAGCTCTCCCCTTTTAACTTATCTCTCTCCCTGAGCAGAAGGTCTGCTGTCTCTTCAGCAATTAAGTCATTACTTTGTTTGCATTTTAAAAAGGGTAACACACACAATAATGCAACTTTTAGCGTGCTGGTTTTGATACTCATATATTGCTGGTACCTACGTGGTGTCTAATGAATGACGCTTACTTCTGTGCCTTTCTTCTTGCTGTCAGGATAGCTACACTTCGTGAGAACTACTCCCAAGCACGAAGGTTTATCTGCCTGGAAGCTTGGTTTTTACATGGATCTAGAAGTTTGGGGCATTTTTTGTTTTGGTTTTTTTTTTGTCTGACTTCGTTCCCTGTAGAGCAGGTTGTTGGATCAGTAAGTGATGGTCTCCTGAGAGCTCTGCTCTTCAGAAACTCAACACAATTTCTCTGGTTATTGCCTGTCATTATTCACATAGCTGACTGCACTGTAACCTGAGTATTGATGACTGGCTGGAGTTTTTTGGGTGGGTTTTTTTCGTTGTCTTCCTACTTATTTTACTGGTGCTTCTGTGGGGGAATCATGCTCATGAGACGTTTTCAGTTCTCCCTTTAGCCATACTGGTATTCACTTGAGATTCATCACTCAATTTTTTTATTCCTTTCTTATGAAGAAGCAAATCTACAGATTTTTATTACAGCCCCAAAGCAACAGTAAATGGTACAAACACTGGGTACAATAAACTTAACTTGGGATTGTGCTCAGGCACTTGGGGTTGTGCTCAGGCACTTGGTTAAGCTTCTCATTTGCAAGGAAAGTTGCTGCTGCATACACTTCTATAACATAAAATCTAGCAATACTCCCACATCTACTGTCACATTAAAAATAATGAAGATCTGTGAAACTTTAATTATCATATTTCTCCATTTGGAGGTATAGCTGGAAGCCACTCTGGTGGGCAGGAAATGCCTGCTCTCTTCTGTTCAAACAGAAGTAATTACTATATAATTCTAGTAAATGGGGAGAAACAGACTTTCACCTGCCTGGCTTCAGTTATTTTTCTCCCTCCCTACTGGCATCAGTCACAGTAAACTCCTGCAGTGATTATGTATCCCATTCCAAAAAGCAATTTTGGCAGATGGCTGCCTGCTTAATGGTATATGAAGAATGATACCCTAAAAAAATGGCTTTTGTATTGCATTTAAATAGCTCCTGGTTCCATTGCAAATATGAAGTTCTCCTGGCCTTGTGTTGTGGAGTTTGGTACTGAGAACAATCTTTCAAGGTGTCATTGTGAAAACAGAATTTAAAAAATACTGTCAACTCTTGTTGACAAGTTCTGGAGCTGGTCTGAATTTTGAGGATTGGCCATTTCCTCCACTGGATGCCTGGGTCCTGCAGCAGTGTCGTCTCTTGGAAGCACGTGTCTGGCTCCTGTGCTGGGAGCTGCAACACCATACTGGGGATAGTCCTTCTTAAATCTTTTTTTCCTCAAATCAGTGCTTAGACAATGAAATACAGAATCCCTTTTTATTCCATGGCTCTGCCTCGCTACTGAGTCTTTCAGCTTTGAAAAATAGTAGCAGAAGAAAAAGTAAATTTTTACATGCTGTAGAAACTATGTGAAATCACATGTTCATTTTAGAAAAGCTGTTTTAGTTGCAGTTGTGCTTTGATATCAGTAAAGGGAGTGGTAATGTATCTTCCTACAGGGTTTCATGTTTAATTCATTGGGTTTGTTTGTAGCAACAGATAAAAAAATTCTAACTGATCAGTTATATCAGCAGAAAACCACCTAGTATAGACAATAAAAGCATCTTTTTACATTCCAAGTTTTTGTTTTAATATGTTCTCAAAAATAATTAATTATTCATTTTTGCTAAACTATTCTAGGAAGTTCTACCCACAAAAAAACATTCCAGGTAATATTGGTGGTGTTCAAGTGCTTTCCGCTGCATCATCTGAGACTAATTGCAACTAAATCGGAGAAGAATTAGAGGTTATAAGGCATTTTCCTAGGAATTCACATATTCTGTAGTACTTGTAGGATTTTTTTTTTTCCTTCCAGTCCATGTAAAGCTTCCTTCTAAATTGAACGTGCATGTCTGCATATGCACCACCCGAAGGTGTCTTGCTTTACCATTCATAAAAATGTTTACTGTCTGCTGTGAAGCAGAAAGGGTACCTTTATAAAAGTTGTCAGTCACAGCTGTTCCACTAGGTTGGGGAAGAGGAGAAGGGAGGAAAAAAAAAGGAATAAAAATTGTAGTAGTACCAAAATGAAAACAGACTTCCAGGTTTCTCTTTAGTATTTCAAACAGCTGGAAGTCCAGCACGGTTCCATTTGAGAATTAATAGCTTAACATATTCTCCTAATGATCGGTGAGTTTCAGCTCTTTCCTGACAAGCATTTTGAACTGACTCACTTGGATGTGCACATCCCTTTGTATCATTGATGTATTTCTCAAAGAGGAGCTATTTCTGTGTTTGCATTACTCTTGCCTAAACCTGTTTCCCGAACTATTTTGAAATCCCCATTGTCTGTACAGCAGGAGGCTATATAGCTGCAGTGTGTCAGACTTGGTAATTCCCAATATCCCTCATCTTTAAAAGAAATTAGTTGCTAATGAAAACTTAAACAGAAAGAATAGAGTAGAACATGGGTATAGCAATTAATACTTTCAGTATTTGAATTTGTGGTGGCTGTTTCCCAAAATCTGAAACAAGAATTTAGTTCTTTACTGAACTTTGCAATATGAATAAAGTCTTTTGCAAGAATATCTGTAGCCTTAGGAAAATTAATCTGACAGAGCGAAATCAATTGCCTTTGTGGTACGAATATAAAATGTTCTCACTTGGTGTTGCTGAAAGGGTAAAAAATTAAACCATATCACTGTTTCCTTTTTCCCTAGAATGACAAGTTCTCTTGCAGCAACAGGTCATTTGTGGTCATTTCTCTAATGTATTGATATCTGCTTTATGTAGTAATATAAAGTTTAAGGTAAATTGCTGTCACTTTTAAAAGCTTGAAGATACTGCATTTTGGGTTTTTTTAGGAAATATGGATGTGAGGGAGATGACATTGATTTAATGTTGGAAGGTAAAGTTTTGTTGAAAGACCATCTTGTGGGCACATGCAAGAAAACCTGCCCTCAGTGCAGTTATTTTCTGTAATCACTCTTAACCTTTCCTTGGAGCTGCCCCTAAGAAAATCTACAGCGCATGCAACTTATGCCTAGAAGCCAGAATTTACAGCAAGGTTGTTTACATCGTTCTTTTCTGCCCCAATTTCCACTTGTATCATTCAGGTCTCCTCAGCTGATTTATCATTGAGATGACTGAGAAGACAGAAATCTCCTATGGGTCAGTAAGGGTGGAAGTAGCAGTGGATCGGCTGCTGTGAAATAGCAAATCTGAACTGGACTCAGATCATCTTGTTCCCATGGCCCGCTTCTGTATGAAGTGTGGAGTCTCCCTATCCTTTTAAGAGAAAAGGTTGGCCTTGCCTTGCTTCATATTTAAATTAAATAGTTTAAGCCCCTGTCTTCAGCATCAGTGTAGGTGGATTGAGCTTCAGTACCAATTGTAGAAAATATTCAGAAATGTCATGGGCAAACGTTAACAGCCCAGGGTCTACACTGGAGCAAGGCTTTTGTCTAGACAAAACGGGATGGACTGAGGTAACTGTTAACTAAATACAATCCAGTTTCACTATAAACAGGTCTTTTACTTTCTGCTGAGAGCATTCTCTTACAGGTAATGAATAGATCTACTTGAGAACAAAACTCTAGCTTGAAAAGGTACTGCTTAGTGAGCTGACAGCTTTTAGCTCTTCTAATCTAGAGGGTCAGTGTGGCATTTCTGGCTCTTGTGCAGGTTGGTGCTGTTAGTTGGAGTTAGATGCCAGCTTGGGGGTTCAACCCCTTATATTTTCCTGTCCTTCCTTTCCTCCTCTCGGTTCAGCGCATGCTGGTAACAGCAGTCAACAGTGGCTTTAGGCATCAGTCCAGTTCCAGACAGTAGGAAAATTTCAGCTTTATAATGACAATCATTTCTTAGCCTTCACAAGCCAGAGCAGATGGTTGGAGTGATCTTAGTTCTGTCTCACTCTTCCCAGTTTAAGGAGCAGCTCCAGAAACAGCAAACAGTTAACTAACTCCTATGGCTCTTCTAAAGTATGTTTGTCCTGTGAGACTGTCATATACTTAGTGCGTGGAACAGCTTTCAGTTCTGCCATTAGTGTTTCTTCGAAATAATTCATGTTCTGTTGGAATAAGTCAAGTTATTTATCCGCCGGCTGATGCCCTGAAAGCAAAATGTTTAGCAAGCAGTAACAAATTTTAAAAAGTCCTGAAACTTTACCTGCATGGGCAGTGGTTCTAGCTGTATTGCTGATGCTATTTCTTAGGTGCTATTTATCACGCTTTGGCCCTTCCTGCTGAATGTACTGGAGACATAGCTATGATTTACTCCTAGACTTTGATTATATCTGTATTTTTAAAGGTTTTTGCCATGAAAAGCAATGCCTAGCTCTCAGGCAAAGGGTGCAGCATGGTTTGTCACGCTACTCATGGATTTAGGAGACGAGCTATGTCCCCAACGTGTAGTTCTGTGCTCACATCTCTTCTAGGTGTCTAGCAAGTCTGACAAATTATTTTCAGGGTATTTTTAACCTAAAAATATCTGGAGTAACTCGATGGTTGTGTCACTGCTGTCAGCATAGTGAGTTTAGCTTGATGGTAGGCTGCATGAAGAGGGGTGAGATGAGGTGTATGGTGCCACTATTACTGGGTCAGAGTTGGGGAATTGAAATTGGCCTGCTTTTTTTCCTGCATTATCTATAAAGAGCAATACCTGAAGCAAACTGTCCACAGAAGCAATACCTGCCTTTTGCTATAGCGGGAACAAATACTTCTTTCCAAAAGAAAGGCTGTTGAGCTACCCTGTGTAGTGTGGGTGACTGGGGACCAAGGGCCCGGTTTGGACTAGGGAGCTGAGATTTTGGCAGTTTGGACTTTTGCCTGGGTAAACAGGCAAGGGCTAATTTACCATGTACAACACTGGTGATACTCTGGCTGTGGCGATTAGACTGTATGATGGCCTCCCAGTGTGTGCTCTGGGTCCATAAAGGAATCCTGAACGGTGTCTGCTTTGCTCCAGAATGTACTCGGCTCACTTGTCCTGTCCCTGTGCGTTAGCCAATGTATTTGCTCTGATGTCCTGGAGATGAGCTGCTGTGTCTGTGACCCGACACCCACACAGGGGTAATAGTGTATTCTTGGAAGGTCTTACAGGGATTTGTTTCGGATGGGTGATTGCCATTGGAATGCAAGCTAGGTGTCGGTCTTTTTTTTTCTTACTGGGATACAGCTGGCAATGATACACAGCTTGAGTGTTCAGGTTGTTTTGACAGGAATTTAGCAGAAATTACTAAGCTGCTTAACTTCTGATAGCACTCTCTTATTTTCTCAGGTCAGTAGCTTGGAACGTGAGACATAAGTGGCCACCAGTAATAAGCGGAAACTTCTTTTCTGGCTCTGATGTGGCCCCAAAGCAGTAAACTAGCATTACAAATGTAGAAGAATACTCCTTTATGTGACAGTCAGGTCCATCTGCACTCTAGATAAAATAAAAAATTACTGGGGCTACAACAAACACCTGCAGGATGCTGCTTGCAGCGCAGCTCATACTGTATCGAGGTGCAATAGCCACATTAGGAAGGAGAGCAAGCTGAATCTGGGAGGGAAAACCCATATTTATTGTTTGAGGGAGGATCAGGGCAGTTTCCTACTTCTTCCAAATTGCTCTGCACTGGTGACACGTTATGTCTCAGATCTGCCTGCCTGTCCTTCTGCTCTGTTTTTAAATGTTTACCTAAAACCAGTCTCTCTAGCAAAGAATATAAAAACTTCATGCACCTGAATAGAAGATCATCTTATTCTACAATGTGTTTCAGTGCTCTAAAGGTCAGGATCAGGAGGATCTGTAAACTTCAGGAGGGCGTTTTCCAGGAGGTCATGGCTTGTGTAATGATTATGAACACAATTCGGAAGCATAGCTTATGTGTCAGTAGTGTTGATGTACACATGCTCTATGTCCATCTTTCCTATATGAAGGAAAGACACCCTTGTGCTGCAGTTGATTTTCTCTGAAGTTATTCTTACTGGCCTACCACAGGTGATCCTCTTTTTACATTATTTATGTGCTTTCTGATACAGATAGGCTTCCCTGAAATGATCCTGCCTGTGTTGCTTGCTTTCTCTTTTGTGATAAAATTGTTAAGGATTTTCGTGGTGTCTTGTATCACTTATTTCTATAAAATATGAGCACTGAAAATGGAAAAATCACAATCTTTATTATTCCCCTTTAGTCTTCTGCTGCAATGTCACTAGGCAGTTGACAGGTTAGTGAAGTCTCAGTTCTTCCTCAGGCTTTGTCCATTTGGACCTGAAGACAGATTTGCAAGCTGCCAGCTGACTGGGGGGACTCTGATTTAAACAGGCAATTCCTAAGCTCAGGAAGGGAAAGATTAGCACTCCTGCTTAAAGAAAATAAAAGAAAATAATAAAAATCTATATTTTAAAAGATGAGAATACAGTAAAAATTATTCTTACAGCTTACAACAAATATAGCAAAATGATTTTTTTTTAAATAGGTTGTAAATGATACATATTATATACAGTTCTCTTTCTTTAATCTACAATTTACAACATGGCTTTCCTGTAGAGGTTTGTGTGGTGTGTAATACACTGTATATATTGAAGTTTTGGGTTGAACCTGAATAACCTATATTAGGTTTGATCATGTGTGGGTATTAAAATGGTTTACAGTAAGCAGTAATCAATCATAATAAATTACACATGTTGATATCAAGTTGTAACTCCACTCAGTGCCCACGGTAGTGTTCTGATTTGAGTAACCTATTGCAGTTAAATGGAGCACATATGCACAATTGGCTGAATTGAATTGCCTGGCTGTTTACTGCTTGGTCTCATGGTACCACACAATTTCTGAGTACTGGAGTCTTTGAAAAAGGGGGTGTCCAAAGTTCTCAGCTATTTATCTGTGTCAGACATGGTGATGTGAAGTGTAGAAGACCTTTAGAGAAAAGACCTTTAGAGAGGGAAAAACAGCTTTAAATCACTCCAGGAAGAGCTTCAGAAAGACAGAACCCAAAACAGTACTTTTCTGTTTTCAAAGCAGCATATGCAGGCATAGCTGCATGACTCTCATTAATTTCATCTAAGTCGTGCAGCTAAAGCCCCATGCAATGTTTTGAAAATGTAGGAGAAAAATGGTCTTAAACCAGACATCTGGGGTTCTATCCAGTTTTCTGGTGATAACTTCTAATGCATACTATTAATAAAGCATCATCCATGGGCTAAATTATTAAACTGTAGAACTCTTTGCAGAAAGCTTGTAAGTCAGTTTTATTAAAAAAAAGGCAAAAACCCCCAGAACAACAAAAAAGCCAAAAACTTCTACGCACTCTTCAGCAACCATTGCTAACCACAAGGCCCTCTTCCTTTTGAAGCGCATTAACCTTTTTTTTTTCCCCTTGTACTTTTCAGTTGTCTTACTTTTCCCCCAAAGTTCTCACGAGGTACCCATCTGAAGTCCATGTTCTGCTTCTAATTTTTCATAGTAGAGAGAAAGTGCCGCCTTTTTGCTGGTTCCTTTCTCGCAGTTCTGTGCAATACAGGTGCCAGGATGGGAAAAACACACCTTTTCAGAGGTGAAGGTGCTTTGCTGGTTCCTTGTCTTTTGTATTTTCATGCTAACAGGAAGGCAGTGATGTTAGTAACTCTTTAGAAGTTTGATATTAAAATTCTCAATACCAAGGAAGGTAATCTAATTAACTACTTCTATATATGAAGGTCTTCATAAGTGAGGTTTGGGTTTGCCTTCAAATACCAACTAAGCTGTCTGTAGTTAATGGGTTATTTTAAGAATTCCAGAAATGTAAGTAACTTGGTCATTACTATACTGTAGTCTCAAGTATGTTACCATTTCATAAGAGTTATCAGTTTGACAAGGGTTCTGTTTTGCCTTAATCTGGTATAAATGTGGGAGGAATTACTAAAAATGTAATAGTGAAAAGATGAGCTACTTTCTCTGCTTTCACACAACTGTCTTCTGTGGCTTTTTGGAACACTGGAATCTAATAACTTGCCTGTAATATCTGTAGTTTTAGCAAGCTGATGGCAATGCATACAGAGCAAGCTAAGAGAAATACCTCTGTGATGGCTATGGGCAAGTAGGAACACTCTCAGCCATGAGAAATAGCTTGCAATATGTGTTGGGTTTTTTTAAACCAGCCAAGGTATAAATTATTTTGCAGCACTGGATTTGCTTCAAGACATACGGTTCATCTTTGTAAGACATTAGAGTTGTTGCTTATGACTCGAGTCTAGTGCTGTGTTGAGAAGAAGCATTGTGCTGAATTAAAATAACCTTGTAAAGGTTTTTAAATTTCCATACAAAGCAAAACAACTTCTCCATGGACTGCATGTTGTACCTTATCTGAGAGACCTTGACATTGAGTGTAATTAAAACCTGTAACCACCAATATTCTTTTTCCTCTTCTGTTAATTTTTGGGGAAAACTCACACAGCTGTTCTTAGTACAGTATCTTGTTTTAAATATGATTTAACCTGCAGATTTACCCATAGGAATGAATGTAAGTTGATTTTACAGCTCAACAGTATACATATGCGTGTCAAACTGTGAACTTGCCATATAAAATGAATGCTCTTTATTTGCTATGCCAGGTGCTTTGTTCTTCATTTTTTAATCATAGGAAACTCAGAGTTCCCAATGCTCAAAAGTATTCATATAAATTGATTTCTTCAGAGAAGCACCTTGTTTTATGAAAAATTACCCAACAGTAGCCCTGGCAACTCCTCACTTTGTTAAATCTCTGGCTGCATCTCTAACACTGGGCAGAAGGTAGAAGCTTTTATAGACTATAATAACCTGTTTTCTCACGTGTGGTCTGCTTCTTGGTATCTGAGCTTGAAGTCTGGAAACATGTAAAATGGTTGCACTGTAGTTCCAGGGCCAGGGCGGTGATTTCAGCTGAAGGCTGAAATAACTTGTGCTCTGTTTCAGCAGCATGAAAAATATTTTGACCCCCCCAACGAGGGCATGTTGATTGTGGGATAATTGAGATGATTAAAATCCAGCTGTTGTAACTTTTACATTAGAAAATGTTTCCTAACTTGTCAAATCCTCTTCCCTTCAAGAAGAAAATATTCAGTAGTCTTCAAATAGGACATTGTAGTGTCTGAGCAAAAGGCACATGTGTTCATGCTAGAACCTGACACTAATAAGACAAACAAGGTAGAGAATAGCTCCCTGGGAATGACTGAAGGCGCCAAGGACCAAACCTTTGCAAGTCAGCCCCTTACCGAGGGACTTCCAGCCTAGGGCAGCCCAGCAATTAGCTGTATCATACATATGGCAGTTATGAGGCTGGAGCTTTTCCTCTGTGTTGTTTTCAGCACTGGCAGGGGAAAAAACCTTTGAATGGCAAGATGACTGGTGATGGATTGGATAGTGTTTCTGGGGATTAAGCAAGATAAAAAGAAAAACTTGGTGTTAAAAGCATTAATTATATTTAATAATTTACCTGAAAAATACCTAGGTTACTAAGGGTAGAAGACCTGACATGTAAATTCTGGACTTATTTCCCCCGAAGTGGCTGTATGTGGTGATACGTTCTCGGTTGTTAGAATTGAGCGACTGAGACAGATCCCAGTGTAAAGTAGTTTAAGGTTTCTTCTAATGTTTGAGTAGTGCAAGCAAAATAATAAGCTTTTTCCCCCCACCTTTCAACCTTTGGTGCTGAAATCCCCAAGCAGTGAAGCGAAGTCTATTTCTGACATCCTCTTTCTCCTCATAGTCATCCAAACTACAAGCAAATGCTTGCAAATGCGATACGGGCTTGCCTACACAAGGAAGTTACAGAGGTTTAACTGTGATGTGATTGTAAAACCACTTAAATTGGTTCCAAATGTTCTGTGAGCACTCTAAGCCTGATTTAAACTGAAATGATAGTCTGGATAGTTTGTTCTGCAGACTTAAAACCTGCATTTTAAATTAATTGAGTTGATTGGTGTGCTGCACTATGGAAGACGTAGTCGTAAATGGAACATTAAGTCACTGTCTGTTGTGATATCCTATTTGGAGTTGAAATGACTCTTTCTGAGAAAGTGCTCTGGAGTGACTGGAGGCTGGGAGAGCCACGTGCAGTAAGAGGGTTGTTTGCCTTGTTTAATTCCAGATGGGTCTCCGGTGTTGTCTTAGGGAGCAATAGCTATGCTGTGTTTTTCAGTTCTTCCAGAGAGCTGCCTAGCAGGCTTATAGATGTGGACTGGCTTGTGTCCATACTGCTCAGTGTTAGCATGTGGAGGAATAGTAGGCTGAGTGTCTTGTGGCCCTTTCTACTTGGTCTGAGTAGACCAACGGTGTGGGGTTTTTCTAAAACTTTGAAGTGCTGGAAAGAATGAGGTCTGTGTTTATAGCATTAGTGAGGTCTCATGTTGTGGATATAGGGCAAGATAAGAGGATATTTGAGGGTGCTGAGCCTGCCAAGATAGCTTAAAGGACTGCATGGGGCGAGGGTGCCAGATTTCAGACTAGCTGTGGGCCATATGCAGTGAAAGACATGTCATAGCTTAAATGCTTTTGCCACTGGAGAAATCTTTTGATGCCCAGATTAAAAGACTACTTCTCTTACCTCTTAGCAGCATTGTTTAGAACAAGTATTTTTCTTTTTCCATCCATCTGTAGGTGATCTGGGGTGCCACTTTGTTTCAAATATATTGGTCACCAGCCCCGTTCTCTAGGTAGAGCTGGTAAAAATCTGTTGTGAGCAAAGCATTCAATATTGCTTATTAGCCAATTATTAATTGCTGGTTGAGTTGTTGAAACTTGGAGAGGCATTCCCTCAACCTTACTGACTCACTGGGGTCCTGTTCATAATGCTCCTTCCCCTTGCTAGTCAGGTAGGTCCTAAAAAATAAACCAAGCTCCAATGGTAAAGGCTGTCAACTGCTGCACCAGCTTTCTGCCTCATGTAAAGGCTTAAGCCTGGCGTTTTCAACCTTACGTAAAACTCCTTGTCAAAGGATGTTGTGTTGCAGGATGTTCACAGGGGCTTGAGAAACAGGAAAAGCACCAAGAGATAGAGCTGTTGTAGGCTACTACACAGGCAAGACACAGGAGACTTGGAAAATCCACAAAGCTGGATATTTGAGGATACTGGGTGAGTACCTGGAAATTGCCTGGTTCGTACTCCGTTGGCATGCACACACAGCTCATCCCACCTAGTTGCCTGTCTTTAGCAATTGGCCTGAATGGATATGACTGTCCTGATATTCTTATGCAGAGTTAGCATCTGCAGTTCTTCTTTTTGAAGGTTTCTGGAACTGAGATGTTCTTTTAGAGAGCTGAGCACAGTAACCAAAATCTTATGAGGGCTGCTTCATGCTTCTAAGGAGAAAAGAAACAATAATGCGTATGACTTGAACAGAAGTCTCCCCATACAACTGATTACTCTTCTTGTTTCCTTATGTATCTATGGCTGGTTGCCTTCAATTTACACAATGTGCTGTGCTGTGTTGTTTTGGGTTTTTGGTTTGGTTTTTTTTTTTAAAAAAAAAGCTCTTAGTGTGTCTTAACTCAGATGTTAAATTGCTACATTCTGCACCAAGGAGAACTACTTTTCTAAAGATGTATGCTGTTCCTGTCTAGAAATGAGGGGAGAATGCATTAAGGGGAAAACCATAACTATGATTTAATTGGATGAATTTTCATATACTACGTGGTTTCTTTAGAGAAGAATGTTTTTTTTGGAGCCTCTGCTGTGTTCTGAAGAGCTCACTGTCCCAAGAATTCATTAAGAGGTAGTAAATATGCATCTCATCTGCATTTCATTTATTTGACTTGCAAAAGGAAAACATGTGTTTATCCCCTCTTGCACTCTTTAGGTGCTTTTCACACTTGAGTCTAGTTCTGAAGCACAACTACTGTTGGAGTACTAGAAGGGACTTGTACAGCAGCTAGGGTCGTACTGTTCTGTGTAGATCAAGTGACTCACAGTATGGATGCTTTCTGTGCGTATTTCCCTGCTTTCTACTCTCTGCCGTATTAAAAGCTGGCAGCATTCATGCCATTTACTGTAGTTAGTTTGTGGAAATTCCACTCAATATAAACTCACTTTGTTTCTGAAATAACTTTGGGGTCTTGTACAAATAGCATTTTCACAGTTCATACATATTTGCCTAATTTTCAAGTAACCTTGTGGTTAGTTTTTCTTCATAATTTTTTGTTCTACTCTGCTTAAAAGATGACAAAATACATCTTCATCTTCATTCTCAGAGTTACTACTTACGGCATTGCCTAAGGTCAAACCTTATTTGGAGACCTTATTCCTGTGAGTGTCACCTCAGGTGCCATCTCAGATTTTCATTGTGTGTAACCACTCAGTCTTATTGTGTTTTTGTGGAACCTGGTAAAAAGCTACAGAAACCAGAGGTATATCCCTGGCCTGCATTCAGAGGTAATTTGCTCGTCGTTTGTCATGAAGGGATTTCCCAGCAGGCAGGTGATAGTATGAGTTAGCTTGCTCTGGTTAGAAACTCACTGGCTTGTAGCAATCATAGTCGGTGTGCTGTAGTCTCCCCCTCACTACCCAGCCTTTCAAGGAGAGTCATTCATAAAAAGCATCAGTCTCTGCTGCTTGCTTGGTGTAGTGGGTGTGAGTGCACAATACCCTCCCAAAGCCATGCAATGAAATCATGGACTGAATTCAGGAATCACGTGAATGCATCTCTCCTGTGTATGAACTTCTGGGTTTTTCTTGTCTAAGGTATTTTTCCTAACCACTTTGATTTTTCTTTGTACACAGCTCTATCAGAAGATAGAGCAAATGCTTTAAAGGCACACCAAGAATTTATTTGTATGTATTGCAGTGAAAGCAACCTAATTGCTTTCTGAAAAAAGTTCAAACGTTATTTCTTCAGTGAGGAGTACATCAATAAGTAATTTACCAGTGAAATGATTGCATGTGCTTACAATGCGCTGTGTATTTTGGCAAAAGATGTTTAGGATTTAAGTCTTTTAGCTTTTGCCAGCATGTAAAGGAATAAATTTAGACTTAAATTACCAATATTGCATGTATTTTCCACATGAGAGGAGTGGCAAGGGGGGGAAGACCTTTTGTGAACAAGTCTTGGAGCCTTTAGGGATGGGGTAGCATGTTTAAAAGCAGTTGTGTAAAAAGAAAATGGTAAGTCCTGTCTACTTTTAGATTGTCCCACTGACCAAGAAAATGGTTGTATTAATAAATAAAAATGGAAAAAATGTAAGATAAGTACTAGGGAGCTTTTTAGATTGCATCCTGTGTCTTGCTAGTGTTGGGCCAGAATGTTGTCTCTGTGCTGCAATGCTAATAGAGCTGTGGGAATGAGAAACACCGGCTGCTCCTGGGATTACTGCTGTAAAGGTTTACTCTTGTCGGTATGACAGAAGATGAGCTGCAGTTTCTGTAGTCGTCTGGCTTTTCTGTTGCTAATTTTGCTATTTTCCTTGAGCTCCAAGCTGTCAGTAAAACTTTATATAAACTTCCTGGATAAAAGCAGCTTAATGCAAAGGCTTACAGAGACTGAATTTTATTTTATAGGGAGGAAGAGGGAAAAACAGACTTGCAAGGGGAACCTGGCAGTTCATGTAGCCATAATAGGGAATCCTGAGGGGACTGTGGTTCCAGACCTAAAATGACCTTGCTACAGAACTGCTTCTATTACACTTAATTCAGCAGCTCTGCAGAAGGATTCCTTTATGTGGTGACAAGAAAAGCAAAATCTGTGAACCTGCGTTTATAAGTGTAACATAAGGGACTTCTGCAAATAAAAGTAAGAAGGGAAAGGATTGAAGTGTCGTGTAAAATAGGGGCTGAATAGTGATAGTCAGGGTCTCTGTCACCTTCAGCTTTATTCAGTCAGTATTGGGAATGCATTTGGTCCTTGGAAATCTTAAAGTAGTTTTGATTACTATAAGACATTGCCTGAGTTCATATCCAAGAAATAAGAATGCACAACTGTATTTTAGTTACATTAAATGAATATTGATCTCCTTATCACTTTTTATCCTATTGCCCTTTGTACCATATGCAGGTATAAGTGAATGCATTTGTATGTGGATTGGGAACTCTGCTTCATTAAGCTACATATAGACTAAATGGAAGCTGCCAACTTCACAATGCTATGGGAAGAAGCAAACTATGAGCAGAAGTAGTACCATTTTCTTAATGAATTACAGCATTCTATACAGTTCTTTTTCTAATTCAATTCTATCTTCCTCCACCCTCATAACCTCTACCTCTAAGGGGCTAGTGCTTCTAGATTCAAAGAAATCTTTGCTACACATTGCTGTGTTCTTGTGATCCCATCCCAGGGTACTGCATGAATGAGGTCTGGGTTTGGGATTTTGTTTTCTTTCAGCTAACTGGATGTGAAAACAGGATACTACGATTTTAGAGAAACAGATTGCTTGTTAGTCGCTTCAGGGCATGTACATACATGTACGTGACAGAAAATGTGTGTTACAGTAAGGCCAGCTCCAGCTTGAGTGGGACCAGGTGTATTCCACCAGTGTCCCACAGATACAGCTTCACAAGGATACAGGATCCCAATGTGGGTATTTAGATGTTTTTTGACATTTCCACTCTCCCCTTCCCAAATGCACACAATGTTGAGGGGTGTTTTTTTGCATTTTGTGTGCTGATTTCTGGGGACAGATTTGTGGTAAAGCTTCTGGTCTCTGTATGTTGTTTTGGTATGAGAGGCATTGAAATATTTTATTGTTACAGCTCTGCAGTGATGTGCTTTATTCAGGCTGCACCGAGCCCTAGTGCACACCCCAGGTGTGAAGAGCGTTCGTGGGTTTACCCTCACTTTTGACTCGTGGCATTATCAGGCTTCACTCATGGAGCGCTGCATGTTTTGCTGGTTTTGCTTCTGCTTGTACCAGACTTGCTGGCCTGTTGACCTTTTCTCTGTAGCCTTTTCTGTGCTTTCCTTCCTTTTCATTGTCCTTACTTGGGTAACAGTAGGAGCATCCTTTTTTCCACAATTCCCTAACCTTCTATTTCAAATACTGCTTTTCTTGTTTTCTGACATAATTTTTGTTACTGGATTCCAAGTAAGTGCTTAGCAAAACTTCAGGTGGATAAGTTACCTGAAACTGTTGATGTTTCCTCGCCGGTTAATGTAAGCAGTTAAACTTATGTCTTTTTTTATCCATTTATTTCAGCACTAGAGAACAAATTAAGAATAACAAACCCAAAGCACTTCTATTACTTTATCATTGGTTAAAGATACCACTTAGCTTCAGAAAAGCCAGCAGGTCACTTAAAACCATGTAATAGCATGTCCTTATCTTTTTATGTGAGATGTGGGTCAATTACAGAGTTGTGAAAGTTGTATCAAGACCAGTCTGGAGT
The DNA here is from genome assembly GCF_047370975.1 of Nipponia nippon. Classification (NCBI taxonomy): domain Eukaryota; kingdom Metazoa; phylum Chordata; class Aves; order Pelecaniformes; family Threskiornithidae; genus Nipponia; species Nipponia nippon. Next base: position 109,726,693 of record NW_028262336.1, read on the forward strand.
GATTACATGCTGAGGAGATACTGTAAATTCTCATTAATACATACCAAGCTATTAATAGTCATATCGGTTCCACAGAGATGTGCTCTTACTCAAGGGCAGTTAAAGTAGTTGATTAGGCAAATCTGGGAGGCAGAAAAAAAACAACACCCCAAAAAAATGTTAACATTAGTGAATTGGCTCCAACACTGCAGTCACTGCTGCTGTGTGTATAAGCATGTCTTGCACATCAATGGAAACCTTTCTTTACAGCTCCTCTCTTTTTACTGAAGAAAGGAGTGTTAGGAGTAGTGTTTGTTTTGTAAAAGAAGGTGGATGGTACTGGGAGTTCATAGCATGAGTTTCCATTGCTTGGCAGCAGACAGTGGCCTGAGCTGATGTTTCCAGCTTGCCAACCAAGCAGCTGAGCCCACCTCGCTCCCCGAGCAGGGATGGGAGGAGGACATAACCAACAAGCTCCTGCCTTGTTTCCTCTCAGCTGGCATCTTACAGCCGTCTCAGCCTGACTTCCACCCAGAGCGGGACGCTGCTGGCTTTGTACAATAACGATGGGCGACTTCCTAGCATCATCAGTCTTGATAGTCTTGTTCTAGCTGGGGTTCAGATGCCCTTGACTGTGCAGGAGAGATGAAACTGCATCCTGATGGGGCTTGACTGAACTGTCCTGAGCCACGTTGTTTTCTCATCTGATTTTTAAAAACTCAGTATGTGACTCCTGTCACCTCTCGGGTGTTACATATATACATGATGAGGCAATCCTAGTGTAGCAATGTCAGCTTTCTTGGTACTCCAGAAAACTTAAGGAAGGATGAAAAGTAAACTCAGAACAGAGCTGGTTCTGTTTGTAAAAGGGAAATGTTCTGAGGAACTGCTAAGTTTAACCACATCTTTTGGCAAGTATATCTGCCCTTTGGCAACAAAGGCCATTTCTAATCACGTTATAGTAGGCTTGCTTCTGCAGCACTTAGTGTGCTGGAGAAATATTAAGTCCCTGGAACACTTCATGCCAAAAGAGCTGGAGAAATATCCTGCCCTTTCTCTACTTGGTTTCATAAGGTTAAAAAAAAAAATATGCCAGGTTACAGTGCTCTGCTACATTTGTTCTAATGGGCTATGTGTTTGTTTTACCAGTGACGTAAATATTAAATGCATAATTTGGCATACTGATTAGGTGTTCAGGTAACTCAAGGAACACAAAAAAAGAAAAACACCACCCCACTGTGAAGAAAAGGAGTTTGCATGGCCTGCTATGTTTTGTTAGGTTTTTTTAAACAGATTAATCAGTATGTCAGGGCCAAATGTTGCTGGAAGAGGCAGTCTTCTCATGTTTTAATGGCTAGGTTCTTTGATGTATACTGCATAGTCATCTGCAGATGTGATATCTCCCTCAATGCTCAGAACTCCTGGGGCAAGAAACGTGATTGTTATCTAGTGGTAACCACAGAGAAAAAACAGAAGTTTGATAAAATTTAATTTTAAGGTCTTCAGAATTATTCTGAGAATTTAAACTGTAAGAATTGCTAGCCTGTGTAGCTGCGGACTGATGCTCCTCTTGCACCTCCCTTCTCTTCTGCCCTGTGCTTGCCTCTCCTGTTGTGCGTTCCCTGTGCTTTGGAGGAAGGATGCCGGCAGTTGATCAGTGAGGGAAGAGGAGCACGGACACAACGTGTATAAGGAAGAAATGAAATTTTCTGCATGTGCCTCTTCTATAAGCAGAGAAAGATGAAGCTGATAAAACTGTGCTCTTTAGGATGCTGAAATATAAACTGTGTATCTGCAGTCAGCAATGGAAGAAATAACAGCTGTTCAAGCTTATTTAATAAATTAGTGTTTAAAGCCAGGAAATCTCTATTGGTTGCTTTGATATCTGTTTATCTGACCAAGCTTTGCAGTAAATGCATAGGGTTTTCTTAATGCGACAAAAGCAGCATGAAACTTTAAAAATAATTGTTAACACTGGCAGGAAGATTGGAGATTATTTTTAAGCTTAAATGGGCACTTGTTTGGGGTGCACAGGCCTAGAGCAAATGCTTTTCAACTGAACAATATCGATCTCTTTTCAGCAAAGAGTTAATAAACAGTAGGGGGAATAAAAGGAGCAAGGGAAATATTCCTTGGCAAATCAAGTGAGTCTCAGGCAGCCATGCCTATCCTGTCAAATCTTATTAATAAGGCTCTTTACCTATATTATAAAATTGGTGCTGTACATTCTCTAATGAAGGGATTATTTTAAGGCTGTGTGCATTTGGGCAGGAATAAGAGCTCGGCATTGAGAGAAACATCTCTAACAGGAGGCTTTTAATCAGGATACATTATTAATGAACTGCACAGAAGACACACAAACCTGCTTTATTAGGCAAACAGTAAATGAGCCTATTTGGTAAGAACATGCAAAACGTGTGTGCACGCTGAGAGAGGATATTTTGAGAATTTAACTCATTTCTGAATAGTAAAGGCATCCAGTCTGTCTATAATTGGTGCCTGTGGCAATTGTTGATACCCTGACTACATTAGCTTTCTGTGCCCTTTAGCAGAATTGGGAAAACATTTCTAGTACTTGTTAAGCTGTCTATTATCGAGACATCATAAATATACACATTTAGAATAGATGATTTGCCATCCCAATGCCTTAGAGCACTTAAATAAATTAGTTCCTGCTATTTCAGGCATTAATGTTGCGGTAATTATGCATGAAGCAATAATGCAATTAAAATTGCCTTCCAACTTGCTCAAGTGGGAATATTTTTTTGAAAATAATACTTGATCTTTTCTCAAAATATACTCTAGAGCAGGTGGATGGGCTGTGTTGCTCAAAATAGCAGTGCGAGACTGTTTTACATCGAGATCCTCAGTTTGCCTGCAGCTCAGGTCAATATTAACCAAGTATTACCATCTGTTGGCTTTTGTTGACCTCTGGAAGGAGGCAGCAGTCTGAGGGTTTTTGTTTGGGGTTTGGTGGTTTTGTTTTTTTTTTCCTCCCTTTTCCCCCCCTTCTCTAGTGGCGAAGTGCCCACATCACAGCTGGCATCGAGTGCTTCAGCAGTGGGGTTTCTTATTTAAAGAATGTGGCCACACTTCAAGGCAGGAAACATGGGCTGGTTTTCAGTTTGCAACATGTTCCACTTCTTTTGTGCACCATACTTACCGGTTTCAGATCTTTGCAATATCTGCTATAATAAAGCGCAGCAATATATCAACCCAGATTTCAGCCTTAGGTCTGAATTTCTTTACATTTAAATTGGACCTCTTGTTCCTTGGGAGAAAAATATATATTTTGTAGCTGAGTTACAAATAAGCTTTTCCAGCTTTTTGGCAGCCAGGTAATAGTTAAAGTGAAAAGGTTTCTGTTTTTCCAGCCAGAAAAGCAGTTTAATAACTTTGGGTCCATTTGTTCATAGCAGTACTGGAGTTGAGCCCTCCAAACCCCTGGAGCTTGGCAAGTCAGGCAGACTTGGCAAGTTTTCCTACCAGCTTACCGAGTCTGAGTCAGCCATGGATTGTTGCAGCTTCAAATATATTTAGTACATTTTGTTAACAGGAATGTTGAGGTGGAGAGAGGTTTTTTTGTTTGGATTTTTTTTTTCTTTGCTGACCTTAAAGAATACCATACTCTCTCTACAAACAGCTGGTCCTTAAACCATGCATGACAATTTATGGCTTGTGTTACATTTGAAATAAATGTATATTTTATGCAGAGTATCTGATTTACTCTTGACACTAAGATATTGAGGAAGTATATGACATTCTTTCTGTTGATTGGCATTTGATAATGTGAATCTCTGCAAAAGGCAAGCATAGCTGTTATTTTTCAGTGTGTCATAACTGTAACAGCTTTTTCCCTCTGGAGCGGGTGATGCATGCAGATTTGCGTAAGCATTGGGAACGTGCTCACTTCTAATTTTCACCTGTATGGATCCTGCCAAAAGAAAAACAGTTCAAATTTGGCTTTCAAAATAGCAGAACATTGAACTTTCTGAATGTTAGTTCTTGCCCACCTAAATCATAGCAGCCTTGAAATAAGGAGAAAACTTTTCTGTACAAAATTCTTTCAATGTTGAAAGACGCTGCAAGTCTAAAGATGGTGACACCTAGATATCTATATACCACAGTCAGACACATCCATCTCAGTAGTCTCCTATAATGAGGGACTAATCTCAAGGTGGTTTTAGCAGGCTCTGTAATGAATTCTGCATCACCCAATTGTGGTAGGGTAGGAACTTTGAGTAGAAAAAATTGGGTTGTTGAGAGGGTATTTTTCACTTGTACTTTGACAGTCTGTCTGCTACTTCGTAATGCATCTTAACAGCTTTGCTTTTTCCAAGTTTTAGATGATTGTGTCTTCATTACTGCTAGTATTTTTGTTGGGAAATGTGAATCTAAAATGTTAGCTTTGCCTGGTTTGGGGCGCTTTTTCCTAGCCATGGGCCAGCTACAGAAAGTCTGGCTGCTTTGTTATACCCTCTTGATGGAAAATCAGAAATGTCTGTTGCTGGAGGACTAGTTGTGGGAGGCTGTGGTTTCGGAAGGCAATGGTTTCCTAAGTAGCGTGAGCCAATGTCATAAAAGGCCTCAACATTTGCTACCAAACCTTTGAAGTTTGCTTTGCCCAGTGGGATCTAGAAAACTGAGCAGAGCACAGGCTGAGGTTGCCAGGCAGACAGGCTTCTGATTTGTGAGCTATTTATGTTTTCTAGGATTGCTGCCCTCATTCATAGTTGCAATTAATTGCAAGAAGCCTGGAGATGATAAATGCCTAGATCATCATCGCTAAATATCTGGGAGCATGCTTGTTTAAAGCTCTGTTTCTTCCTAGGAGAAGAAACCCTCAAGTTCCTTACCTGACAGCCCCAAACTAATTGTAATTTCTTTTTGGGACCTCAGGCTTTGTACCCAAGATCTTTCATATCTTTCATTTGAAGAGCTGAGGTATACAGCTGGTTGAAACACTCTGAGTGTGAGAGTGAGACTGGTCAGTATGCTACTTTGGGCCATTAGTTGAGTCCTTAGAGTGAGATTTAGAGAGCATTGATCGTTCAAGGTACAAATACAGTAGAAGTGATGAAAAAAGTTGGGATGTAGAATGTGTCTTCCTTTTGTCCTTTTTCTGGACAGAGCTGGAGAGATGAACGCTTAAATGCTTATTTAATTTAATGCGTGATTGTCAATGTGAAAGGAAGAGGAATTTTTTTTTAGGAAACTGGAGAAATATTTTGTGGTTTATACTAGGTTGGTGCATTTCAACTAAATGGAATGAAACTGCTAGCCCTTAAGAAAGCTTACAAGGGCACTTCTAAACTGCAAGCTGCACGGGCAGCAGGTATAGAAGGATGCAAACTTCAGAATAATGTAGGGTAAAATCAATAGAAACTCCCTACTAGAAAGAGCAGCTGAAGGTTTAAAAAATTGTAGGAAATCAGTTTAAGTAGCTGGTCTACTGTGCAAGGCATATCGATAAGCAGATGAGTTGAGATCAGTGTCATTGCTTCTTACTTGAACAGCAAGAGTTCATTAGTATGATGATTAGTTTTAAAGAAGAATGGTGTTATAATAGATGTAAGAACAGCTGTAGAGGGTCAGAATAAGAGTGCAACTAATGTGGTTTCTGATCTGTGCACAGTGGTAGTTCTCTGGCGGACTCATCTGGTCTCCAGCTTTTCTTCCATGATTTTTTTCCTGATTGCTTTTTGCATCCACAGCATCATCTGGCAGGCAGTTCCATAGATCACCCATGTATTGTGTGAAAACATTTCACTTTTTGTGTAGCTTGCTAATCTAATGTCTTCCAGCAGTGCCTATTTGAACAGCTATTTGTTATTCTTGTCAATCTTGTAAATGTTTTAATCTTCCCTTAAGTTGCCTCCGTCCCATGCTGAAGAGTCCCTAGTCTGTTTAGATATTGCATCTATGAAAACAGATGTAGGTCTTGATGCAGTCTTGGTATTGTCTCTTGTCGTCTTTCCTAATTATTCTATATCCATTTTGGGTGGGAGCAGAGATCAGATGACATACCATTAACTAATTGTTATCTGAGGTGTTCTGCTAGGACACTAATACTGCATGAGTGAGCTGGAGAATAACTGATGCCGGTAGGAGAGTGCTGCTCTATATGAGTGACAGAATGGTGTCAGAAAAGATGCCTGGCAGTGAGAAGGGAATAGGCATCGGCATCACTTGGCTGCTCTGCAATACCTAGCGCATCCAGTGCAACGTGAACTTGTAAAGTAAACGCAAGACAAAACGTGTTGAAAGACAGTGGGGAGGAGCAGTGTTCCCACACACAATGTTGAGTTAATTTTGAATGAAGTGCCGTGCTGCAATGTGGATTTTAAGAGACTACAGCCACAAATTCAGAGATCCTTTGCTATCTATTAAGTGCAATAATTCACATGCAAGCTGTTTCAGGATACCCTTAAACTGCTGATTATTCTTCTAGTTTTCAGTTTACTTGTGAAAGATAATTCTTTCCCTTCTTTCTTATAGTCTCTCCTAAGCTGCTTTCAGTGCCCGCTGACTAAGAAACTTTATTCCAACCCAGTAAAGCAGCTCTTGCTTCAGAAAGTTGCTTAAACAAGAAGTAGGCTCAAGGAAGCTAGGTCCAAGGAAATGCTGAAAAGGCTTTACCTATGCACTGCAGCTTACAGTGGTTTCCTGGGATTGTGGCATTATGGAGTCCCCTTGGTTGGAAGGCAAGTTGGAGGCCGTCTAGTCCAACCTCTTGTTTAAAGTAGGGTGAATGCTAAATTAAAACCAGGTTGCTCAGAGCTTGCCCAGTTGGGTTTGTAAACCTGTAAAAGGATGAAGACTCCACATCCTCTTCGGGCAACCTCTTCCAATGTTTAATTTTTAAATTGGTAGTTTATTAAATAGTAATGTTTGCATCATGTAGACAATAAAATTGTAATATGATTATGTAACTGATAAGCTGGTATCAATGTAATTTCTGGGACTCTAAAAATAGGACACAGAAGTCAAGCAGAGCCTCCCATCAAAACACACTTACCTTGAAAATTCTGGTCTTTGCTGACCATGATGGAAACAAGGTTGGCTTCTGGCTTCAAGCATGTTAATTTGCCAGCAATAAGGATTCTGAAATAGTTTGAGGCCATTTATTTTTTTAGAGTAATGATGCAAATACAGCAAATTGCTCCATCACCTGAGTATTTAATTTTAAATAAGCAGTACTCTGGCAGTATATAAAATGTAAGATTTTAGAAGAAAATAACTGCCTGGCACATCTGATAATAATTTTTAGAGCATGACAAGCAGCTATCTCCAGATGGTAGTCTGTGTTCCACATCCTTCTCTACTGTAAATGCAAACATCTACTGTAGTAGTAACCTAAAGCTTCTTGTAACTTGTCTTTGTTTGTTTCAGCTTTGGTTTGCTTTCGTTAATGGATTTTCTGGGCAGATCTTATTTGAGCGATGGTGCATTGGTCTGTATAATGTGGTAAGTGCTATGTGTTTTGACTTGATAGCGCCTGGGACTTGTATATTGTTTTGTTGTGTCCCATTTCTCACAGCTAACTGTCTTGGATGTAATGTCAGGAAAGGTGAGTTCTTTTGTAAAAGCCACTTTGAGGTAGATAAAATTCATTTTTGGATGGTGTTTTTATTGCAAAAATAAATTTAGGAAAACCCCTTGAAAATATACGTTTGGCCTAACGCAATCTCCATAAAACTCTGCAGCTTTTAGATGGAATTTAATTTCCTTCGAAAGCATCTTCAGTCTTCTGTACTGAATATTTTGCTGACTGCTCATGTTCAAAATAGATAGTCTTAATCTTTGAGTTTTGATTTTTCCTTTTTTTTTTTCCCCTCAGACGCTGTAACAGTTAGATGCTCAGAGAAGTGTCATGCAGGTGCTTTGAGTTGACTCATGCTACTTTAGGTCCAGAATAGGAAGTAGGCATTGCCACGTCACCAGCATTTTTCACTTGAACCAAGAGCAGGATGTGTCAGTCCAGGAGTGATTTCTGATTTTTGCTGTGCTCTGCAGAGTGCCACATGACTTGATCACTTTAATCAATAATATTATTTAATGAATAATATAGATTAAAGTCTGGAGGATCTCTAGGACCGAGTTCTATAGCATACCAGAGACCTGTTCTGGTGTTTTTGACAGTGTTACCTTTGCAATGTTACTGATGAGTGGCCTGGTATCTGGATTTATAAGCCATTAGGATACTTTGCCAGTGTTGAAAAATCCTTTGCATTTCTCTTTGGAGGGAGGAACTTTAATTTTTTTCTTTAAGAAGACTCATTCCAAATACATGGTAATACAGAAAAAGCCAGCAAATTATCTTTATCACTGAGTAGTATTAATGGAAACACTTAACTTCTGTCACATTAATCTCAAAAATGATGGCACAGATGCTTGTATTCCATAAGATTTCATGTTCTTTGTGAAAGATATTTATTCAGGGATTTTCCACTACCTTGATTCTCTTTACCCTAATTTCCTGACTGTTACTCAGTCTGTCATTCGTGTTTAGATATTTGCATCTATTATCTTTAAACCTGAATTGATGGATCTGCCCTACCCTACATAAAGCTCATGGATGAAATTTATCTTGTAGAATCAGTGAAGTAGAAATTAACCCTTGTTTTGTAAGGTTGGTATTTTCTAAAATTAGAACTGGTCGCATGAACTCATGAAGAATCAAGTGCTGGTAGGATATTAGGGACTTCCACAATTTGTAGGGGTTAGGTTTTAAAATGGTTTTAGCTCTGTCATTCTCTTCTGTGCAGATTAACCCTTTATTTCATTAGTCTCATTAAAATATTAAGTGTAGGAAATCATAGTAGCATTGTAATTCCTGCTTTCGCACTGGTTCATACTGGAGGTTTACCTTCATAAGCATAAACGCTAGATTTACTTCAAGTGAGGATGTAAATGCCCCAATAAACACGGGAAACCTGGGGAAATACCTTAAAGCTGTATGAGAACGTGCCCTTTTTTGGAATATATTGGACCAGTGGTCTTAGTTTCAGTTCCCCACCCCCAGCCTGCTGCCATTTAACCATCTGGTTTATCACTTTATGAGCAAAAGAAGCACATTCCCAGTTGGATCTAGAGATGTAATTATTGATTCTCACTAGTCTCTAGTCCTCTGTGTTGCTCTTTGTCTACTCCCTGATTGCCAGCTCGCTGCTGGTGGGAACCACAGCCCAACTTTTGCACGCATGCACAGACGCTAGAAACAGTTCATAGCTTCAAGCTGCTTCTTAACTTCAAGAACACTTCTGAAACTGTTAAAAATATATGTATGTGTAGGATTAGAAATTATTTTTCCGATATAAACTGTTAATGTAAAAGGAAGTGAATGAAGTTTAGTATTCAGACATGCATACTGGTATTATTTTCACTCTGTGCCTGCACTGCAGACTGCAAGAAACATGAATACCCAAGCTGGCTTTAAATGAGCTGCCTCAGATCCTGGAAACACTTTAAGAGCAGCAGTGTGGGACTCGGCAGAGGCTAATTTACTCTGCTTCTGGCAAAGCGTCCTGCTGCCTCTCCTGGAAAGCTTCCGAGGCTTGGTCATCTCAGCGTCTGCCCATAGCACAGACACATACTGCAGTTAATTTGTTCCTATCAGTTCATGCCTGCCTGGAGAATCCCCGAAGTACCATAATACAGAATGGCTTTTGGTTTTCAATCGATTTTTTTAATGTGATTTCCACATTTGCTTTGTCTGTAAACTTAGCTTTGGTTAAGCATATGACATACTTAATTATGGCTACAATTCCAGCTATATTTGAACCCATTCCTACAAGACTTTTTTGTAAAAGTACATGTTGTCTTTCCTTTGCAGTCTGATGTGTTTTACCCTCACTGGATTAGCTGGTACATCAGAAACTACTGATGCTTAACTTCTTGTGTTTAAGCTAATTGGTTAATAGTAAGAATTTTCTTTCATGCTGCTTTTGTTCGTAAGTCAATATTTGAGAGTTATGAATTGCTGAAATTCATGTTTGGACTTGTTTGGACATTTGAAAATTATGTCAAATAACACGCTAGTTGGTAATAAGTCTTTGCTGAAGTCTGTGGGAATTTTGCTATTGTCCAGATACTGAAATATTATCTGAGACCCACTTAAAACTAATAGCTGCTTTTAATTAGTATTTGCTTTCCTTGCAGATTTTCACAGCACTGCCACCCTTTACTCTGGGAATTTTTGAACGATCGTGTACTCAAGATAGCATGCTTAGATTTCCACAGCTATACAAAATTACTCAAAATGCAGATGGGTTCAACACAAGGGTAAGGGAAAGTCCATTTCTTTAAGAGTAACTATGAGCATTCTTATTTTCCAGATCTTTCTTATCAAAAAACAACTTATTGCCCACTGTTACTTGTGTTTTATGCTAGCCACTGAGATTAAGATTGTTCTGCCTCCCAGTTCTTTTCAAGGGATTATATTTTTTTATTTAAAAAAAAAAAAAAGTCCTAGCTTCTAAATAAAGATTTTCTTGGTATGGCTTCAACTGAAATGGGTCCTGAAATATCTGTAAACTTTGATTCAAAGTAAGATTTGTATCTGAGTATGATTTTTCAATTCTCAACTGCTGTTAAATGGTGAGTTTGCCACTTTCATGGGAACTGGATAACATCGCCTGGATTTCATTTAATATACAAGTTGTCATCATGCTCTTTACTAGGGGGCTTTTTCACAATTAGTATAGCTCCATTCCCATAGTTCTTTTGGAAAATAAAATTTGAATTGGTTTATGTGGACTTTGAGTTTTGAAGAACACATTTTACTTCATTTTACTATTTAAATGCTGGAAAATGCCAGCATTTGGATTTCTGTCTTCATTCCATAACAGGCACATCTAAATGTACTTCTGAATCAAGTAAGCTGTACAATTGCTTTATTTAGAGGGGAAATTGTAGAGTATGTAAAGCTCTAGTTTGTGCAAAACAGCATTATCTTTTAAGTTAAAAATTGTGGAGCACAAAGTATTTGCTCATTAAAAGAAATAGAACATTTCATAGTACTGAATCAGCCTTTTAAAATTATTCTTTGAGGTAGTTAAAGAAGGGTGACTCTGTTTGCTGTATTTTGATAAAGATCTTAAATTGCGAGCATGCTTGCCTATTATATTTTAAGTTGTGAGAATAAAACCATCCAACTGGACCAGTGTTTTGTTATGAAAGAGCAGAAATTGTAGGAGGAAATAGATCTTGCAGAAGTTTAGGTATTTCAATTCAGGACAAACATTGTCTGACTCTAAACTACACAATGAAGTGTTTGTTAGGAGTTAAAGAGAGGTCAAGAGTTTTGGACTTTACCGATGACTTGGTTTGTTTTCCCTCAGGTTTTCTGGGGTCACTGCATCAATGCCCTGATCCATTCCATCATCCTCTTCTGGTTTCCACTGAAAGTGCTGGAGCATGGTAAGGGCTTCATTATTTCTTACGTCAGTAACTGATGTTCAGTCTTACAGAGCGCAGCGTGTTTGCAGAACCGGAGGTCGTGACAAGTCCCAAGAAAATAATGCTGACAGACAGTTCAATAAGCTATAGCTGCTGAATTTGGCTAGTTGTCTAGTGGCTTTCAGAACTTACTCTAATTTAACGTAATTATTGTTCATCTTGTGACTTTAATATGTGAAAAACTAAACTGCTGCTTTGCCAAAAAGTCTTACTTGAATACTGAATAATGTTCTATACAGTGCCTTATTTTTTTTGGTAGTGGGTTGAGATCTTAACTTTCTACTGCATAATGTTCTTAGAGCAGCTGTATTACAACCAGTTGCTTTGTATCTTGTTTGATCTTTCCAATTCCAGAACACAGTACTGTAAAATGTAGGATAAAATAAGACATTTCACTACCGTTGAAGTCTGTGGAAAAAATGAATTGGCTGGAATGGAAGTAGACCAGATCAAGAGTCAGAGATATTGGGGAAAGGAGACTTTTTGTTGTACAAATTAGGCTTATTAAGTTTTGCTTTCCATGAAAGGTAATGCAGCTACATGGTATTTGAGGGAACAGTAAATCCTGTATGCTTCCTACCTAGCTTTACAATATAGTTGTGCGGGCAGGAAAAAACATGGGAAATCCATTCTTTTACTGTCGTAAGAAACAGGACTAGATCAGATGAGGAATTTTGGGGTGGCGAGGCAGAAATAGTATTTATCTAAACCCATGAATTCTTCAAAACTGAAACTCTTTGCTAGAAAACACTAATTTCAAGAAAACCCTCTCAGCTCCAGGCTGGATTAATTGGGGAGGAGGTGAAAGAAAATGGAAAGGGAGGGAAGATGAATGCGCACATCAGAGGCGTGATGGTAAAGATACTTGTGGGAGGCAGGTTCATGTTTCTCTACCTGGCTGAGTAAAATATCAGTATTGTATCCTTAGCGGCAGCTTCACACGCTGTCTGATGGACCATACAAGAAAGGGACTTCCCTTTCCTCTGTATGTGGGCTGGGAGCTCGGTTCAGTTTTGCGGGAGAGGGGGTTTTATGTTTGATTGGTTTTTGTTTTGATTTGGGGGGTTCTGTTATTCCATTTCACTATTTTTATGAGAAAAGTTAATCTCAAATAGCTCTTCTTTAAATCCAACTTCAGAAATTTTAGGCTGATGTCTGTAGTGGTTACAGTTAAAGAAAAAAAGTACAGTTTTTGTTTTAGTCTTCCATAAATGTTTTTCTAACTAATTCCTAAATAGATAATGTACTTCTAATTCCAACAGCTGAAATAAGACTGGAATACTCACCTGCTCAAATGGTAACTTTCTGAGTTCCTTTGAATAGGTTGCTTAGTTCGCTTTCCAAAGAGGAATGAATATTGAATTTTCAAGTTTCTTTGTATTTCCAAGTGAAAAAGGGATTTCAGTGCCAGAGACAAAAATGTGCCATTCACACTGGGATGTTTTTTAACCTCTTGAGTTCCTTAGAATGTGAAGTGCATGTAGTCCATGAATGGGCATTTGTATAGCTTTAGAAATGAATGTTCACTGAGCGTCCTGTTGTTCTCATTAACAGAAATATCATTCCTTTCAGGACCATCTTGCCTCCCAAAGTGGAAGGTCATGGAAATCACTGAAAAAAAGGCATTAACTTACTGAATTAAAATGTAACTTTAAAAAAAGACTTACACCAAGAATTATGCAATTACTTAAATGTGCACTGTGATGTTGCACTAGAGCAGTATACTGGCAGAGTCATTAGGTCAGTTTATTCTAGATCTATCAAAACTGATATGTATTTAGGCATGCCTTTTTCTTAATAAACTGGGACTTCTGGCATCAGCAGGGTTCACTGGACATGGAAGGCTCAATTCTCTAGTGCTCTTCACCTTTTTCAGTTGACGCTAAAGGAAAGAGCAAAGTGACTGTTAAAAGTTAATGTGTATTTGTGAATGAGGTGGTAAATGCCTGAAGCCACAGAGTACTGGGGGAGGAGTTGGGCTGATAGAGATGCCAGTGGCTCGAAACCAAACCAATTCCTAACCAAGCTGTCTCAGGCTTTAGCCCCTATTGCAATGTCAGTGAATAGTCTATCTGCTGCTGTTTCTTAGTAGTTGGGGTTCAAAAGAGAAAAGAAAGCAGGGATACAGAAACAGCAACTTCTGGAAAATATTTACAACCGGTCAGTTCTTTGGAGACAACCACATGCAGCCATTGTAGAAGAAAACCATAACATAATGGGGTAACTGCACTGACTAAATACATAAGCTTTTTACCTGTAAGCTGGGGAGAGTATTCACCATAGAGGTCAGGATGTCAGGGACTCTTCTCTATAGACTTAAAAATTTATTTTAAAAATGTACTGATCCTGGAGACCTGTGTTACAGGAATGTAGTTTGCTAAATAGATGACCCTAGTTCAAGAATGTCAGATCCAGTTTTGCAAATAAGTCTAGCAGAGTGGTACCCTCATAGTAGAAGCACTGTGCTAGGCAGTATGTGTTTAGGAACAGGTCCAAGGTTTTATCTAAAGCCTTTTTGATCCCTGCTGTTTGTGTATTTCTCTAGCAATTGTCTTAAAACCTGTGAAAGTAGCAATACTTATCATGCTTGAGTAATGCTTGAAAGCTCCTGTGAGTACGAGTTCATTTGGCATTAGCGTGGCTGTCGAATGTGCTTTCATGGTGTTCCGCTTTTATTCAACAAGGGCTAAGAAAGACTAAGCAGACATTTGAAGTATTGCCAAGGTTGGCACTTTCAAATGACAGATTAACATGTACTTACCCTTGTGCACACTTGACTAGAGAAAGGGTGTGTGGAGACTGAATGCTGCTCAGTTACTGAATTAACCTCCAGTAAGGTATTTTAGATGTTACATGTGTCCTTCATAGAAAAATCTTTTGTAGCTTTTCTTAATTCAGCTCTATTTCACCACAAATTAGCTGGTGTTTTACAGGCTTTCTATTCACAGGCACAACAAGTAATGGGATCTGTTAGAGGTGTCAATAAGTAGTAAAGAACAGATAGCGAGAGAAAAAGTGACCTTGATGTACCTCAGCTCTTACAGACAAATTCCACGTTAGGGTCTGGCAAACACTTCCCCTTTTGCTAGGACGGCTTCTGGCATCCAGGACTATGGATATACGCTCTATCCAAGCATCGTGTCTGAGGCCTGGCTTAGCACAACTTCTGCCTTACCATTATCTCACAGCTTTGAAAAGTGGTTTTAAACATTCTAAAAGGCAAGGTTGGGACCATTTTTTTTTCTCCTGAAAACGTCCTTGTTATTTCATCCATTCTGTTCATAAACTGATTAACAAATGTGATTTTTTTTTTTTCTTTCTTTCAGATGCAGTATTCACAAATGGCCAGGGAGTTGACTATTTATTTGTTGGAAACATAGTTTACACTGTAAGTTTGTGTGTCCTAGCAATTTTTGAATGGAAGAATTTCTTTACGGTTCTTTTATACCATCAGAAAATGGTGTAAACCAGAAGAAAGTGTACAAGTAAAATCAATCTTATGTTGTGTGCATGATTTCCCTCCCCCCCCCCCCCCCCTTTTTTTTAACTCCTCCAGACATGCACCAACAAGATCTTCTGCTCTGTCCTTCCCCCATCCCACACTGCCAAGGCCCTGGGTTGGTACCTAAATGGTAGTAACTGTTTAGGTGTAAAGGGGAAATTGGGCCATGAACACCTTTTGAATTTGAGAGTGTTAATACTGAAGTTGTCTTTTTTTTCTTTTTTCCTTGCAGTATGTTGTAGTCACTGTTTGTCTGAAAGCTGGCTTGGAAACAACTGCGTGGACTAGAGTAAGTACTCCTTAGTATCTTTTATTGTATTAGCACACCTTTCTCCCTAATGAATATTAATACAGAAAAGAAGTACTAAAAATCATTTGAGGCTTCAGTGTTCTAATTGAATCTTTCATGTAAGGATAAACTGCTAAGCTCCGTAAGTACAGGATGTGAGAGGAGAATGAACTGATAGATCACACGATACGTGCGATGAAGAAGAGCAAATAGGAAATAGGAAGAGAACACTAAAAGTATATTGCCGACATCTCTAAATATTTAAAGCTGGGAAGATTCTGTGTGAAATCAACATACTACTGTAATTGCTTAGGGAAATAGATCAAGAACATAATCTTTGTACTCTGTAGCTCCTTTAAAAATTAATGCCGTAGCCAATGAAAGGTGTCTGCCCACAGATAAACAACTGGGCTTTGAAAACATCTTTGAAGCTGGTAAAAAGCACTAGTGACTTCACATTGCATGAGATCTTTGGTTTGGAAACTTATAGTAATAAGGATGTTAGTCAAACGGTTATGTTGATTCCTAGATTTGAGTCATTTACTTGGAATGAGTGAGTGCTCTGTTACTGGTAGGTGTCAGAAACTGGCAGGGCAGTGACCTGCAAAGAATATGGAGGCTTCCTGTGTTGATGAACCTTAACACCCTTCTCATCTTCTTTCCCCCAGCCCCTCTGAAACGCTAATTTTTTTATTTTGATGGAGTCCCTGTTTCTTCACACCTATGAGATAACTAGATTCTCGTTCTTGTAAGGTTTCATGGCATACTAAGACACTCTGCCCTCAAGACCAAACTGTTTTGAGCACTCATATTACGAGTTTCTTTGAGGGGCTTGGCTTAAATCTCGTAACCTCATTGCTTCTGTTAGTTGTATAATGTCTTCTTTCATTCCTCACAGAGGAATTAAGATTAACGAGCTGATGTCTGCTCTGAATTTTAAAGATGAAATGCTATCTGTATGGGTTATTTAATTATTAGGGAGATGCTAATATTCTCTGCCTCATTCTCTCATCTGAAAATAAAATCTCATTTTTTTTTGCTGTTGCTTATGCATAAGTTCCATGTTGTATACCAACATTTTAAAATGCAAAAATACTTAAACAAATTAATCCCTCGTGCACTAGAACAGGATATATCCAAGTCTGCATTGGAGGCATGTGAGCCTGTTTTAGATCCTGTTATGTTGTGAATTATTTGATGCTTCCTCCTCTCTCCCCTTCCCTGGGTAATTGGTATCTTTTCAGTCACTTGGGGATAATCATGATCCCCTCTTTTCTAAATTTTATTTTAAAAGATATAATAATGTTTAGTAGATCTCAGTGTTCTTAAACACTGGTGTTTTATAGAGAAATTATTGTTATGCACAGAAAAGTCATCGTGTTGAGAATCCACTTTTTTCTATATACACTTCTAATTCCTGTCCCATTGCTTGGGGTAGTGACTCTCGTCATCTTGGAATCTGATGTTGGCTATGGTTATTGTTTCAGCTGTGAGTGAATCAACACAGAGAGAATCTTTAGGTTACTTGAAAAGTATTAAATGTACAACATTGAGTTAAGCCTCTTCTCCATCACCAAGTGGATTGGTTACATGCAATTTGTTCTTGAGAGTGAGAGACACTGTCACTTGGGAGAACATGATGGGTTCAGCTGAAAGCTTTAAATAAATGGTGCAGATTCAAAGTGGTTTAGAGCCGGGTATAATCCAGTAGGTAGTGTGGAAAGAAAGGCTTTGGTGAAAGCAGTAACATGATGCATAACAAAATCCACACATCGGAGCTGTGTGGAGCAGCTTCATGTTACGTTACCTATCTGGAACACTGCAGTAGGCTTTTTTCCAAACGCTTACAGCTTTCTTCACTGTTTTACCACACTATATGAACTATTTCAGGTAAATAGGATGCACAGGATAGCTATACAGTGTGTCTCTAGTTTTTATGTGACAGCCTTGATTTCATTTTTCTGACTGTCATTCATTTAACACCTCTGATGGACTCGCTTCTGCTTTGCCCTTGGATTCTCCAGGTGTAAATGACAGACATCAGTGGAGAATCAACAGTGCAAAGGTTGGTGGGGTGAGTGTATAGGGAACATTTCTAAGCAGGGCAAGGAGGGCTCTTCCTGAAAGCAGAAGCTCTTTTAAAGGTAGAGAAGCAATTCAAGCAGGTACAAGCCTGAGATGAAGAGATGATTGAGACAGCCATGAGAAGATGATAAAGACAACATAAAATGAGCAAAGTCTTTACTGAGCTGGAAAGGGCAAGATGAAGAGCTGCAAAACTCAAAAACTCTTCTACCAGCAGACTGGAAAGAAAAACCAGGAGGGAGACAAAAAAATTGAAGGTGTCATTTCACTAGCATAAATACACCTCCTACAATATAAGAGTATGCCTTAGATTGGTTTCCCTACTTGCTTTTATCTTTACTGTTTTTAATCGTAAAGTCTGTAGGAGTTTGCAGCTTGGAAGCATCAGTCCAAGCTATCCTGAGCCTTCTGTCCGCTTGTTTGGAAGGAAGGCTGTGGCTCGAGAGACGGTGTCATGTCCTTCTGGGAAAGCAGTGCTGGTGCTGTTCTGCCATTGGATGGGGCTGGCTCCTCTTTAAGACAAATTCTTGCAGCAGCCTTGCAGTACTTGTTCTTTGGGGAGCTGACCATGACAGTTGTTCACTGTGGCAGGGCTTTATTTTAGTCAGAATCTTGACATGAATTGTCCCTAGTTTTCAGAAAAAAAAGTAGACTGAAAGGATAAAATCCCCCCCTTTCTCCAAGTCGGTAAAAAAAAAAAAAAAAAAATCCTTCCACTTTCTTAGTTTTATTCACATTAAAACTGAATAAAAAAAATGTGGGTTTGGGTTTTTTGTTTGTTTTTGTTTGTTTTTTAAATAAAGCAGGTGCTGGTCCAATCTCCTGGGTGAAACAGAGTAAAAAGCAAAATTTGAAAATAAATCTTCCTGCCCACTGTGTCTCTCCAGGAAGGGGCCTATCCTATGTCCTGCTCATTAGCCCAGCAACTTTTAGGGTTTAACAAAATTCCAGCTTTCTGAGAGTGCCTAGAAGTGTGTTCTTTCCATCGCCTCTGACATTTTGCTGTATGAATGCTTCTACTGTAAGGCAGCCTCCAGTTGCTCCCAGCTATCTGCCAGTCTCTACTGGTGCTGCAGATTCCTTTCTTGCTTGTTTTCACTGCCTGTGCTGGAGAAAGCTCTCTTTTCCAAGGATGCTCAGTGCTTCCAGAGGAGGAGCAATCTTTCATAAGTACAGTGGGCAGAACACAATACTCAGATGCTTCTTTGATTCTCAGACATACTGTTCAAAAAGGCAACAAATACAATCATCAAATAGAAAGTATAAAGCTGAGAACTAAACAAACACACTGTGTCCACCACAGCAGCCAGTGTGTGAATTCATTCCCATGTTCCTAAACCCATATGTAATTAGTAATTAAGATTTATGCAGGTACTTCTCTGAATTGGAGCCAAAGTCATCAGCCACAGGAGATGTTGGCATCCAAAAAAGCTGGAGCCAATAATGAGCTCAGTTGCTTGTTACAACTGAAATTACTGCTTCCATCCACTGCAGTGTAAAACAGCTTAAATCATCCTGAACAGCAAAGTAGTTTGGGTGTGTAGGAAAAATTACTTTCTTTAATGCAACTGAGACGAAGTCTGTGCTGGACATGTTCTTGGTCACTTTAATACTACTTTTATGTACTCTCGGTGAGTCTACAGACTAAAGAACATGTAAAGATGTAAACTGCATTGCATATCTGTAAATCACTTAGGATGCCTTTAAAACAAAAAAAGCAAAGCTGATCAGTAGATGTTGATTGTGGTAGTGTATCACACAGCACTGAACCTTCCTCCATGAAAGATATGAGTGGTGCACCTGGCTTGCGTGCATACACTCTGCCATAAGGGATTTGTCCATGTGAACTTTAACCCAAGCCTTTGAAAATTTCTGCCTTGATGTATGTGTTGAACCTGGCATGTACACAACGGGAAGCAGGAGCTAGATGAGAGAAATCAGAGTTCCAAGGAAAATCTGATGAGTTCTTGGAGCTCCAAGAAAGACAGATTGGCTGAGGAGACTATCAGTCTGCCCTGTCGTGAGGCAAAGATTAAAGAGGAATACTGGTTTATGCTGTTTAAACAACCTGTGCTACTGGCCTGAAACCAAGTGTGGTAGACAGGCCTGAGTGAGACCGACAGAGACCTGAACAGAGAAATACCTATAGGTTAGGTGGACAGAGGGAGTGCCCTGTCTTGACTCTCCTTCTTTACCTGCTCCTTGACAGTTCAGTCACCTGGCCGTCTGGGGAAGCATGCTGCTCTGGCTGGTGTTCTTCGGCGTCTACTCGGCCATCTGGCCCACGTTTCCCGTCGCACCAGACATGCTGGGGCAGGTGAGTACGAATGCTTGGCTGCATGGTAAGCTGCTCGGCACAGCGCCCCGCTGTCACCAGCGCTGCTGCTTCCCAAACGCTCGCACAATGCTTGGGAAGGAATTGTGCTCTAATAAGGAGTGCTTGTACTTCATTTTAACCTTTTTTTAATCCTTGCATTCATTTAGCTTAATCTCCTCATTAGAGGAGCTCTTTTTCTCCCCCAAAGTGACATCATACGTGATTATACGCACTGTGGCTACTATATGACAATTTTCAGTTCACTTGGATAACAGTGAGACTGGCTCTTTCATTAGTGCTTTCCTAGTAAGACTTAGTGTGTTTGACAAAATGCCAGGTAGAAATCCAGTTTGTTTGGGGGTTTTGGTTTTTTATCGTGGGTTCTTTCTCTACAAAAGCAGAATATATGAAATTGTTCCTTTTCTTCCTGCATTCGTTTAAAAGAAACCAGAATTTACTTGAGAAATTAGATGACATGGTCAGAAGCAGAAGGAAAGCTGATATGTTACTGGTCCCTTTATAATACTAGAGGAATTTTGGATTTGTTCCTTTAATGTCAGCTGAGTTCCAGGTGGTGAAATTTTCCCTTTGGTGTCGTCATTTCAACCTGTGGTGAGAAGATTGAGTCACGAGCCTGTCAAAATCACTCAAGAGCCTTGTACATATTTAAAATAGTGGGTTACCACGAACAACGAAGGGCTTAATAAATGTGTGGTAAAAAATTATTCTGTAGAAGTGGAACTGCTGTCAAAATGACCAGAAAAAGGTATTTTGTAATAAGTTTTTAGAATTTGCTTTAATGCAAAGATGCTGTTTATGATACAGAAAGAAGAAAAGCAAACTAATAATTTTAACAAAGAATCTAAGCATATTTAACTCATGTCACCCTTGTGTACTAGAAAATAATAATAAAAAAAGCCAAGTGTTGGCAAGCCAATTAGAGATTTTTGAGGTTACTCTCACGTTTGTTCTCAACAAGAGCAGTCGAGCGTGGATTTGGTACTGTTCTGGCCTAACACATACTTTATTATCTTGTGCTAAAACACTGGGGATAAGGGAGGCTATGGTAGATTTTCATGGACAGCTTTTTACAGCAGAGCGTGGTAGCTGACAGGCTGGGATCAGCAAGTAAGTGACTGACAGACAAAACCTCAGTCCTCTGATAGTATTTCATGGTGATCTTTGTGTGTTTCACAGCACATACAGCATCAGTAGCTCTAATTCACATTTTCATATATCAAGCAGAAATTCGACTTGAGTATTATGCAGAACCACGAACTACGTGTCCTCCACAGTAGACTGGTAGTGCTGCCATTAACATGTCAGCCTTCTAACACACAAACAATAAGGTGAGCTGTTCCTTCATACAAGAAGGGTCAGACTATCGGCTTTTGCTTGGTGTGGCTTTTTTTTTTTAACTGCAACAAAATTCATATTGTGTTGGTCATCAACATTTGCTCCAACATAAACCACGGGTCTCAGAACACAAGCTTCACGTTAATAAGATTTTTTTTTTAGTTTGCTTGAATATGTTTTTAGAAAGTGTTTCTATTTAAACTTTGGTTTTATGCTCTGGTTTTCTGACATTATGACTTGAGAAGTGGTACTGATATCTTGCTGAGATGAAAATAATCTAATGTACTTTTTTTTTAAAATGGAGAACACATTTTCTTTGAGTGTCTAGTCTGGTACTTGTGGAGCTCTGTTGCTGGGTCAGTAATCATTAATCATTAATCAAAGACATTAAGGATTGTTCATCATTCTAGAAAGACACTTTTTGAATACAAGCAGTCAGAAATAATCTGTTGAATAGCTGGCGGAGGGGGGGAACAATACTATTCTATCACAGTTTTCTTGTATTTTTGAGAGAAGGGGCAGCAGTGGAAGAGTGGATCTTTTGGTTCTTTTATCCTTTTATAAAAGCAAGGAAGGCTCCCAAGGTAAAGGGAATTTGCTTACCATTTGCATTAACTTATAGAAAGTCTCTTGAGTAATCAGTTACTGTCATAAAACCAGCTCACGGTGAAATGAGCTGGGATCATGCTAGGCTTTAGTCAGTAAAATGAATTGCCGTGCTGCTTCCCAGACTTAAGCTATTCCTTTACTGCTGCTATCTTCTTTTCTACACTTAGAAGTAATCAAGGTATCTTAAAAGCAAAATGAGACAGTGAAAAGCTTACTTTGTTTTTGTTTTAAATCTTGCTAGTGTGCTTATCTTCAAATAAACTGAACTCCAGAATGTTTTAGATCCTCATACTATGCAAATCCAATAGCACTTGAAGGGAGCTGTTTTTAACTCTAACGCTCATCTAGCATCTGTGCGAGCCAGGACTTTGTGCCATCAGTAGAAGGCATAGGAGGTGCAAAACATTTTATTCTGTCCATTCATCAAATGTCAGCATGGAGCCTTGCAGACTTTTAAGTATGTGTAAAAGATGCTTTGTTTCTGCTGGGATTTATTAAACCATTTTCACTAAGTATTTCTTTCTCTTGACCATTATATCTTGAGCATTCTCACAGGGAAAATAATACCTTTTTTTTTTTTCCTCCTTGAGGGCAAAGGGAAGCAACTTAATTATTCTCTGCTGTCAAAGAGTCAACATATTTCTTCTGTTTCCACTACAGTATTCATAATAGAATACCAGTAATTAGACAAAGCTGTGATAAAAATCTCAATAGTCCTTAATAGAAGCTTTCCAATAGTATGACATCTGGTACTTTGGAAGTAAACTCCCTGGCTGTTTTGGGGGAACCTTTTCAGACACACAAATAATATTTTCCTGTAATAGTATCAGAAGCAATAATGTAAGACCAAGGAAGCCCTCTGATAGCTCTCTTGGCTTTCCTGACTACTTGTATTTTTTCAAAAGAAGTTCTTTTTCTATTTGCAGAGAACAGTGACACTGGTAAAAGTCAGTGCCATTTTTTTTGTCTTGCCTTTGGAGCCAGGATACTTGTATGGGAGGCGACTGTTTTTGAATGAGCACTTCCAGATGGCAGCATTTTGTGCAACATGTAAATCCTTTCCCACCTTCCAGTAGTTATGACTTACCACCACAGATTATTGGAAACAAGTAGATGCCTATGTTTTTAAAAAGTGCTACCCACTTTGATACTCATTAATGAAGAGGTGGTACAGGAGTGTGCTGCTCTAAGGATGTGAGTGCCTTTTTAATTATCCTTTTCCTGAACTTTAGGGGCTTGTGGCTCATAACCCAGTGGTACTTTGTTGACCAACACATTAGCCATATCCCTGCCCTGATGCAATCTTAGATATTTTGTTTGCCTGGGGGATGGGGATTTGGTGCCTCAAAGGGAACAGTGCAGTTACATTTATGCTCATTCCTTGCATATGTCATACAGGTGGTGTGAGTGAAATGCTGCTCATATTCTTTTCTTGTATGGATTTCTTTGTAGGAATTGTAGCATACTTTAAGTTTATGGGAATAAAATTACACTGTATGGGATCAAAGTCTGGGTGCAGGTATTCCCACCCATGCGCATACCTGGATACCTGTACCTGAAAGCATGTGTGTGTATACAAGAGGATGTTATATATGCGTACGAAAGTGATCACACTTTTGAGTCTTGATCCAGACATTATCTGAGATGAAGAACAACAGATATCTTCCTTCCCTGCCCAAAGCTAAAATACTGTCTTTTTAGTGTTTAAGGGAGAGTGGGGTGGCAGGGAAGGGGTGCTCCCATCACCCCTCTGAAGCATCTGTTATCGGTTGTGGATGAAGAAAGGGCTACTATTGAGCTGTGACTCTTTCATTTGTTGTTTTTTTGGGTTTTTTTTTTTTCCAATCTATTTCCCTTAATGTAAGTGTGTTTTGTCTCTGCCTCATTAGTTGTTGTTACCATTAAGGAAATGTCTTTAGGAAGATTAGTATCAGTCTCATTTTTTCTGCTTGGAGGAGGGGGGGTAAAAGAGTGGGGGTTTTAATCTGGTTTTGAGAGGTCATACATTGTGGTTAATCCAAAGTGCAGGTTAGTAATTTCTAGGTTTTTACACTTTGTGCTGTGTGTGGTCATATCTCGGAACTGGGGTTTAAGAATCATTTTGAGTCTGGAACCCATTATTTTGATCTCGAGATGGCATTAGGAAGCCCTTTCTCATCTGAGGCCTCCAGCTTCCTCATAGCTGGAGGTCTTGAAGTTGGAGCTGCTGCACTTCCCAGTTACCTATGTACAACTGCACTTGAGAGGAGATTCATCAAAATCACAATCCAAATAATTGTTGTACCACCAGCTCTGCTTCTGTGTGGTGGAAACAGCTACATGTCAGAGCCACTCTTGTGCTTTCACGGCTCTAACAGCAGGTTTGCTTTTTGTTTCCTAGTGCTGCCTACATCCTTGACAGCAGATATTTCTTTTTTTTCCAGCTAAACTGTCAAATTCTTGCTAGGTTATTTGTCTACTTACATAAAGACTTGAAGGCAGCTGTGCATCAGCTTTACCTGGATTAAGGGTGCTTTTTAAAAGATCCTAGTAATCGAGATCTCTGGTTGATCCCGTGTAATGTGACAGTAGCAGGACTTACCCATATTAATGGTTTGTCAAGAAAACATCTATCCCTCTTCTAGTAAAGCTTCCTTTTCTGTTCTGTGTATGCCATTAGCCAGACAGGTTCACCTTAGCTATTGCACTAGGTTGTTGGCTTTTGAGGGCGGGAGGTGATCTATAGAGGGTCTGATGGACTCTGGTTGCACGGCCAGTTTAGTAGCTGGCCTTTGGTCTGAAGCTCTCTCAAATCTCGCTGATTCAGTTATTGCCGAAGTGTGTGAGAAATCTGCATGGTTTGGAATACTTGGAAACAACGCAAAACAAACCAAAAAATCCTGGAGGCAAGATAATAATCATTATTGTAACATAATAAACAGGTTTCACATTACTGCTCTTGCAAATCCATACTGAAATACTGACAGCTTGATGTACATTTTCAAGTTTTTGAGAATATTTTTGCCTTTCTTTTGAATCTTTTTTCCAGAGGTCTCAGTTGTTGTTCTTTCTGGCTTCTCATATTTCCGCAGTTTGGTGCTAGTTAGAAAATTGGCTGTTCTGATTGTGGTTTGTTTGTCTGCACATTACACTGTGGTGTCAGTGTTTTGGTTGATGGAAATGCTTCATCCAGCCGTTAGGCAGGAATCAGACTTTGCCTGCAGATTGAGGTCCTTAATGCCTGCTGATTGTGTTTGTTTTTATTATTATGCACAGCAGTCTCTATGGTACTTGATGTGGTTTTGAAACTTTTTCTGCAGTTTTGGACTAGGCTCTGAGCAGACAAATTAGACTAATGAAGCATGCATATATTTTTAAGCATCTGTTGAAGGAGTGGATTGTTTTTATGAGCCACACATGGCTTTCAGAAATGAATCTCTCACTTGTAGATCCCTGGCGTTATGGTGTTCTATGTCATACACCAGAAGAATGAAAAAATTGAGATAAATGAAAATAAATATTTTAATAACTCCTGAATGTGAAACTAATAGATTAAACATGCTTATTTTCTGGAGGCTAACTCCCCACAACATGCCACTTTATCTGTTTGGTGACTCTGCAGCAAACCTATCCTAAATATTTCTAAAAGGTATCCTAGACTTATTTCTCCTTTGGAAGTATTTCATGAAGGCTTGAAAGCAGGACTGTATATGCAGCTGTGCCCAGCACTGTGCTGGTATTTCTTATGTAGAGCCATGTGAAAATAGGGTTAAGCTATGAGCATAAAAACTCGTCCTGGTTTGGGAACTGGCGGTGGGGAAAGTGAGGCAGTCAGTTGGCCTTCAGACTTCTCTGAAGTCTTCATGTGCCCACCTTCGCTTTGGTCTTTATTCTTGCCCTGCAGAAGAACCGTGGCTAGCAGGCTAGTGTGTTAGATGGGGGAGCAATAGGAAAGTGAGTGGAGATAAATGGTTCCCTGCAGGTTGTACAGATGGCGCGTAGGGTGTCAGCTGGTTTTTCTTCAGTGTTGTAGTGTAAGCTGGACGCTAGCCACGCTGTCTGGCCAACGTCTGTTTGGAGATCAGGTAGCCTTAACAAGCTGAAATGCTGCTCAGTAGCTTAAATAGAAATACAGTGCGCACACAGAACATTTACACTTCTGCGTAATTGGCAGATTATCCAGATTTATTGGTTTTGGAGTGGGGTATAGTGGTGTCCAGGAGCAAGCTCCTTCACTTAGGATAGAATTATCGTTCCATGGTAATGGACTGTGCTTCAAAAATTGCATCTTTTTTCAATTTGGAGTCCAGGATTGCTCAAGGTCCTTCAAAATTTCCCCAAATCACTTTTTCATATATTTAAAAGTAGCGAAGCCTTGTTGCATGCTTGTGAAAAGATGTTTGGAAGAGATCCTATTCGTATTTTCTTAATTAGAAACAGCTGGCTTTTAAATATAGAAAAGCAGCTACTGTATTGTACCAGAGGCAGTGTCAAACTAATACTAATGTCTCTAAAAAAAAGTCTGTGTTTTGAGCCCCGTTGACGAGCAAGGAGAAACTAAGAACGTATGACTTGCCATACTGGATCAGAGCACTTCTGATGGAGGCTGTGTTCTGCATTAGAAACTTAAGGAGGAAAACCGAACAGCTCTGCAGTGTGGGTTTGTCATGTATGACAAGGGTTTGTGTGCATCTTGGTAAAAGAAAAAAACTTTTTTTCTGTTGGATCGCCTAACTGGAGAGTAGCCAAACAGTTTTTAGGCCTCTTGCGAAGTGCTCAGCCTCTTTGGCATCTTTTGCAGATCAGCTTTGTAGGCTGTGTGCTACATGGGAGATGGGTAGAGTGGGCTGGAGGGCAACGCGAGAGGCTTCATAGCAAAGAGATTTGGGTCTGCCTCTGCGCGAGTTCACTATTCAGCACTCCTGTCTGTGGTTGTCATAATGGGAATCGGCCACATTTCCAGGCAGTGTGAAGGCATCGAGCAATATCCTGTTCCTACGTGGAGTTTATTGCCTAAATGGTCTGGCATGATGAGGATGGGCAGGAGAGAGAGGGCGTGAAAGTAAGGGGTATCAATATGCTGTTGTTCGTATAATCTCTAGGACACAAAGAAAGGAAGGTGGTAGAGTAATTGTGTATGCAAGATGGTTTTTAAAAGAGCATTTAAGCTCATAGCAATGAAGCTGTAGCTCCTTTAGAAAATAAGAGGAGCAGCAGATGGGATCTATTCCAGTGGGCAGGAGGTGACTGTGAGTTGGAACTAGTGGTTTTATAGCTTGCTTCGGTCACACTTAAGTCTCTTTGTTTTCTGATGGATGCAGGAAAGCCCAGATAGCAGATATTTGGGGTTTGGTTGGGATGTTGTCTTTTCCCTTCATTCCTTGGGGACAGGAGGGTCACGTTATATTTTTATTTGAATTTACGTATTATTTTTTATTTGAATTTACGTATTATTTTTTATTTGAATTTACGTATTATTTTTTATTTGAATTTACGTATTATTTTTTATTTGAATTTACGTATTATTTTTTATTTGAATTTACGTATTATTTTTTATTTGAATTTACGTATTATTTTTTATTTGAATTTACGTATTATTTTTTATTTGAATTTACGTATTATTTTTTATTTGAATTTACGTATTATTTTTTATTTGAATTTACGTATTATTTTTTATTTGAATTTACGTATTATTTTTTATTTGAATTTACGTATTATTTTTTATTTGAATTTACGTATTATTTTTTATTTGAATTTACGTATTATTTTTTATTTGAATTTACGTATTATTTTTTATTTGAATTTACGTATTATTTTTTATTTGAATTTACGTATTATTTTTTATTTGAATTTACGTATTATTTTTTATTTGAATTTACGTATTATTTTTTATTTGAATTTATGTATTATAAAGGGCTTTTGTGGGGGATTTTTTGTTTGTTTAGCTGAATTAGTCCTCCATGCCACTGTTTCTTTCCTGAGCTGATTGGATTGCATTTTTGTAGGAGACAAGCATAACTATTTCATATGTGAAAATATTTCCAGATCAATTTGAAACATACCTTTATTCCCTTTCCTCCCTACAGTATACGTTTCATGAGATCATTTTTTCCCCAATTGTATTATGTCAAAATTTGATCCAAAAAGCCCTGAGGAGTGGAAATGATCTCTTACAGCATTGTAAGGCAAACGTGGGTACACAGGTTTCAGGAGCAGTGAGGCTGGAAGGAGCGCGGCCCTCCCGAGCACCCTGCCTGCTGCTGCGGGTCAGCCGGTCCGGTCTGTCCCCTATGGCTTTCCCATTAACTTGACAGCTGGCAGCAACGACAAGTGTCTTGTGCTGCTTCTCTGCTGGTGGACATGGCCGACAAAAAGCAGTTTTAATCTGAATGCTCTAAGTTTTGGGAGTGCCTTTGGGTGGCTGTGTGGGAAGTCAAGCTGTGCCTATTTGGCTTGTAGACTATAATTTCTCATTTGGGTATGTGTCACTTGAACTGGTATTTCTATACCATTAACCTGGTCAGAAGACATAGAAAGGAGACTGTGGAAAAGAGTAACAGTGTTATAACAGTGGTGCTAAACAGATACACACTTGTGCTTCCAGAGAGCTGTATTTTCTTCAGAGTAATTCATGATTCAATAGGATTGATAGGAAACAAGGGCAGAGAATAATACAGGTGTTGTCCATAACATAAGGCCTGAAGTGTGAAGGAGCCACTTGTGATTAGATGTGCCACCATTGGTCTCTGTAGCATAAAACCCAGCAACGGCACCTCTCAGTAGCTTGATGTTGGGAAGCGACTTTCTTCCACCACTAAGAGCTGCAGTCTCTTGCCAAACATCTTGCAGGGCTCCATCTCGCAGCTCTGGACGCATCTCCCTTTTCTGGTGTATGACTGAAAGCAGTTTGGTGCTTACTGTAGAGTTTGCAGGCAGTGCAGAGAAAGCTTGGACAGCAGTGTTGTCACGCACAAAAAGAGACATCCTTTTTCTATAGCATGGAGTGCTTTTTGGAGGATGCTGGGGAAGGAGAAGGAAGGATTCCGTACAGTGGCTGAACTGTAGAATAGATGTTAGAATTGACCCAAAATGGCTTTTTTGTTTTCAATAAATCTGCACAAATTTGTGGTGTCAAACAGCATTTCTCTGAAGGTACCTCTTACCCTGTTCAGCAACTGGGAGATGCCGATTCACTTCAAAGAAATGAACCAGAACAATATTATATGCAAACTTATTTCCTTCATCTCCTTCTCTAAAGTGATGCACTCACTTAGACTGAAATTGTGTGTTCAGAGTATTTCTCATTTTCAGAAGGTTTCTGGGAAGGAAGAGGGTGAACACCTACCAGCCATCAGTTCCACCTGTAATAGTCTGTGAGCTGCACCCAGTACTGAGCAAAGGAGATGCTGAGGAGGGAGTGGGATTCTTAGTTGGAGAGAGGGCAAAGAATATAAAGGGTAGAATGAAGAAACATCGGCTTTCAAAGTTTCCACGCCATACTCAGTTCATTCCTTGCCATTGCATGGGTGTGCAAAATGTGTGAGTAGAAGAGAAGATGATATGGTTAGCAGAGTGTAATTTTAGACTCTACAAAAAAAAAAAAATTACTGTCACCTTTGCAAGGACTTCTTTTGTCCTATATTTTGGAGTAAGCATCTGTTTTAGTAAAGGTCTAAAGGTTTTTATTTTGGTATTTCTTTATTAGTCCTGTGGTTCCTGTATCTCTGTAAGCTGTTGCTTGCAGTGTTTTATCCAACAGTGTATGTACATACACTAGAACAGCCAATGTTTGGCATTTCATTTTCACATGTGAAAGAAATACTCTTGTTATGGGGTTCTGAGAGAATTTGAGAGAGATGTACCAAAAAGAGATATTTTTAGGCTATTTCAAAGAAGCATGAAAAGTAACCACTTCAAGCTTTGTTTCAACAGAAGCTGCATTCAGGGAAGGCCTTTCCAGATTCAAGTGAACTTTCTCCACTCGGATGATACAGAAGTCAGAGGAAGTGACAGTGAATTTCTTTGATAGTGTTATACAGTTGACTTTCATTGTGCTTTTATAAAATTGGATGCCAATATAAAAAGAAATTTTAAAAAATGGAGGAGGGAGAAGTGAGCATATGGAGTAACAAGATAAGTATCTGGTGGGGAACAGAACAACAAAAAATAAGGTGCTCTCAGTTTTCCTTAGGTGCTTATAAAAAGTGCTGTTGTTGTTTGGGGTTAGGCAAAATCTTATTGAGCTGAGATGACCACTGCTGTTCATTCAGAATATATGTGAAGAGCAGTTGAACTCCTGACTCGCTGGCATCTTCACACAGACCAAAAGGTATATGAAAGGCAACCACAAAATCAAAAATGTTTTCCAAGGACCCAATAAACACTTAGTGACAAGTGTATTTGATTTCAACTGTGTGTAAAGGAGAAAATATTACTAAGGGATGTGGAATTATATTGAAAAGTTGGAAATAGCCAGAGAGGGGACTGAGAGGGAGCTTTTAAGTGAAATTACTGGCTGGATTTAGAGCCGGGACTGTGAAGAGTAGGTGTGTTCTGGTTTTTTGATGTTAGAAGTCAGAAAAATAAGTGTTTATCATGCTTTTCCTCTGCAAGCAAGCAGAATTGTTTTAAAGCCACGTATAGTCTGCATCAGTTTCTAATGAAAGTGCCCTGCAAGGACTCAAATTTAGCCAAGTGCTGGCTGTCACAGGCAAGACAAAGTAAATGACAGCCTGCAGTGGATCTGGATGCTGGAGTTTATTTCAGAACCAGACACATTAGCACTCATCCTATTTGATTATTCTCATTCGCTTTCTCCTAGCAAGGCATTATGTTCCCTAGGTCTCGACCTCCCCTGCAGGGAGATGACCGCTGGCCTGGGTAAGCTGGGCAGAGAGCTGGGCTGGTTCCTGCTGTGCCACTGCTGTCAGTGTTGACCACCTACAAGTGTTACTAGTCAAGGTCCCTGGCCATTCCCCAGCATTCATCTCTATGCGTGTCCTTGTTCTTTGGGATCTTCTGCCACTTCCAGGATCTTTCCTGCAGCCAGCAGCTTCACCACCTTCTTTCCAGACCCTCTCTCCCATTGTTTCCAAGACCATCACTTCTTTTCATGGACCCTTGTTTTTGGCATGGAACCCCAAGCCCCTGATTTTCTTCATAGTCCGTATGCAGAAGCACAACACATAATCAGCCTTGTAATTGGGGATAATGTCTCATATCTCTCTATTAGTCAGAGGATTCAGGACATGCCATTTCTGTTTAGTCTAAATGCTATCAAAATTTACAACCAGCCTGTACCAGTTGCAGCTAGAGCAGGTTTCTGCTCGAGAGTTCAAAATTTCAATTTTGGACATTCAAAGATGCACTCACCCCCTCCCCCAGTTGTTTGCTGCTTCACTCTTCACGCTACTTTCTGCAATGGGGTGTCAAGCAGTTTTGTATGTATTGGCTTCTGATGTATATATGGAAGAGAATTGACATGTGCCTCAATCTTGCATTCTCCAGCAGGAGTAAGTTTTTTCAGGAGAGGCTCATCTTGGGATGATCCTTTGAACTTGTCCTATCCCAGAGTGCCTGCCTGGTCTATGATCGTGGTGAGTAGCTGTGTCTCACGCAGTCAATCCTACTGATGTCACTGGAACTTGAATAGTTTCTGTTTGGGGGGGTTGCAAACTCAGGTCCATAGAATTTGTTGTGGTTTCAATCACAAGTCCTGGAATACATCAATTTCTCATTTAAATATTCTTAAGGATCTTGTTAATCTTGTTTAGGGGAAGGAAAATCCTCTCCATGAATCAGCATAACTGGATAGATACGGTCTTGTGGGAACTTCATAATAGAATACTCTTCCCAGAAAGCCAAACTGCTGCGTGCCAAGCAATCTGCTTTCTTCCTGTAGATCTGCAGGTTTAAAGTGTCGCTGAAATGTTGTTGTCCATAATGCTTGTTAAGTGCTGATGTAGCAAATGTATTTATCATTAAAGATCTAGTTCTTTTTCTCCCACACTCTTCTAGTAGAAGCATATGGCTTTTGTTCCAAGGCTTTCAAGCCTCGTGTAGTATACACAGTGTGTGAGATACACACACTGCACAGGGTGATACTAGAGGGGAGAGTGGACTTTGTTAGTCACATGGGTGTGAATATTTGGAGAAGTATTTTTGTGTGCTACCTCTGACATAACGTGTGGGAAACACTGCATCGGGCTGGTCGGTGGCGTAACAGGAGCTTCCTGTATGTGACGTGTCCGTACAACGCCTGCAGGGCTTGTTGATGTTGAGACCCCTTATGCTGTGGATGCAGTATTTCTGCTTTCTGAGAGCAGAAGTGGACTGGAGACCTATGGAGAAAAGGTTTACTAAATATAGCATGTGAACGTTAACAACTGTAGATATGTTGTAGCATCAGCTGCTCTCATCTGTTGCATTGGAGCTCTTTCGAAGGCTGGGTCTTTTGTAAGTGATTAAACTGGAAGGTCATTGCTAAACTGACAAACTTGGATTGAACAGAGCAAATAAGTTCAAGTTAACCTTCTGGATACTCATTAAGGGGATGCTGGGCTTTCCATAAAGTAGGCTGTAAGCAGATATGTACAAGTTTATCAGCTCAAATGGGAGATACAATGCATCTGCAATTACTTTTTACACCAGAATCACTTTAGATACTGCTTTAAGACAGACTACAAGAGGGGTTGTGTGAGAGAAAGAAATGTCAAGGGGGGCAAAGAGAAACAAGAGCTGTGGAGGACATTGCCTGAGTTAAATTATGCTCATTAATTCAATTTGAG
The DNA here is from genome assembly GCF_047370975.1 of Nipponia nippon. Classification (NCBI taxonomy): domain Eukaryota; kingdom Metazoa; phylum Chordata; class Aves; order Pelecaniformes; family Threskiornithidae; genus Nipponia; species Nipponia nippon. The sequence goes on from NW_028262336.1 coordinate 109,759,056, forward strand.
GCAGGAATGTGTGTAAATAAACCCTGGCAGCTGCAGCAGCTCTCATTTCTGCAGGGCTTTGGCAGGAATGCAGGGGCCAATGGACATGAAATCCTGGCGCTCTTTTGAGAAATTGCAGGCAGACAGCTCTGCAGCCGGGAGAAAGAACAATCCAAGATTTACTGAAAAGACGTAATCACTTTAAGCAGACTTGAAGAGTGTGGAGTTTCAGACATGCAGATTTGGAGGTAAAATTAGTGCAGACAAAAACTAAGTCATTGAAGAATCATGGGGCTTACCTAATTCTCCTGGGTTAATGGCATTATTCACGTTCCAAATGTCCAGCCTCAAAAATGGAGCATGAGAATCGTAGCTGTACCATTCGGTGTCTTCAGAGTAACCGGTGTCTGGGTTTTCACAAGCAATTATCTATAGGTGGTGTAACTCTTTGTGCCATGTGCAGAAAGTCGGATATACTGGCCACATGAAATAAACTGGCTTGGTCCTCTTCCTGATACTGGATCCCTATGAGTGCCTATACAAGCTGTGGTCCTAGAATTTGTCCCTCACCCCTTCCCAAATATTCAGAGGACAAATATCTCAATGGGTGCTGTGGGGCTGAGGATGGGAGGGAGGCAGTTCTGCAGCAGTTAACAAGTGACGGCTGGATTCTCAGATCAGTCGATTTCTCAGTTGTGTTTTTTTAATAGTAGCAGTTGTTATTTGTCTGAAACTGATTTGAATCTGAGCTTGATATATCAATGTTATATAAAAAAATAAATTAAGAAAAAAAAAGTGAACAGTCCCTGACCAAAGAAGTATCCTTGGTTTTGCTGGCTTTAATCTAGAATTTTAAATAAGAATGTCACCTAGAGCTAAAGCAGTTTGAATTTTAAAGGCAGCCAGATGAACATTTTAATAACAGTATTTGAGGTAACTATTAATTTATTATCTTTTACCAAGCACTTGAAATCTGTTAGTTACTTTACTGATACATGAAAAAGCAAATTTTTTTTTCCTTAAATGAAAACCAACTTCAATCTACGTCCCCTATTCTACAGATTTTGTTTTTTCTCTCAATTCCATTGTCTTCAAATATTTGCATATCTGAAAATTTCTTAAAAGTGTGCTGGCAAGGGAGCCTGTGTGAAAATGAGATCTACTAAGGTCAAAACCATAGACCAAAAGCTGCAAATGGAAGAACTTGATGGTAGCAGTAATAATAATGCTTAGTATTTGGATGTTTGAGTTTTGGAGTAGCTTCTTTGCTTTGCACATTAGATAAATTAATGCATGCAAAGGTGCGTATGTATTTAATTGTAACTTTTTAAACGTAACAAAGTTTGTCAATAGCACTTCCAAATTTCAAAGTAAGTTTCTTAAATAGCACTTCGAAATATGTGTGTACTCTGACTTTACCACTGTGGTTTTTTTCTGTTGGATGTAGTACAGGCACCTATGTATGACTGATGATAAACCAGGAGGCACTCGGGGAGTTTAACAAACAAGCAGATTAATTGTTCAAATTCTGAACTGGCCGCTATTTTGTTAAATAGCTGTCTCTCGGTAGCAGAAGCAGAGCTGTATTAAATACATTGACCAATATGATATAAGTTTTTCTTATTGCTCTGTGAGAGAAGAACGCATGTACAGACCAGAGATTTTTGTGCCTTGGAATCTGGAGCGCTGACGGACATTTGGAAATGTAGGTCATAAAAACAGGGAACTGGGAAAAGGCAGCCCAGCAGTCAAACAAGGAGATCCACTCACACATAACAGTTGCATTAATTTTGTTGCAAGTGGCATAAAAACAACAGCATGTAGAGTTCACTGGTCCTTCAGACAGTTTAATTACAAGCTTGTCATAAATCTGTTTCTCTTAGTATGGAAAGTATCTGCCTGAGCAGTGGTGGTCAAAACTCAGGGCAAACTGCTGGGACTTATAGTACACTATTTTTATGCTAACCCTTTTCTTAAGCTGTTGTTTACATACAGTGTTATTTTCGCCCCTTTCAGCCCAGCTCACCCTTGGCACTACTAGCTTCAAACATCATCTAATGTGAGATTTAGCAATAGAAGAGCAGCAAGGTCTGCTCACACCTGCTGTCTTTTCAATAGCTGCCTCTGGGTCAGTAGCCTCTGGCTGGCTTTGCTGTTCTTGGGAAACTTGAATTTTAATCATTTGCTCCTGTCAAGAGCAGCGTAAGGAACGCTCTTTCCTCATCTCAGTAGAGTGAGCCTGCACACGTGTGCAAGTCCCGTGGAAGTCTTTGCTTGCTGCTAGCTTTGGCTGGAATAAAATCAGTCATGATTTGTATTCTGCCTCTTGTGGGCTTCCCTGGTGATATACAGAGAGGCATCCAGTGTTAAAAATCTGCACACAGCACACCCTCACTGGCGTGGTTGCTTCCCTCCAGCTTCTCCACCCATTGCTGCTCAGGTACGTACAGCCAGCACCCTGTCATATATCCCTGCATAGGTGCACTTGGGTGCAGCCGCATTCATTCCAATTCACAGCGGCTGCTGCCCACACCGCCTGCTTTTTGTGTATGCTCAGAGGCACGCAGTGCTTCAAAACATCATTTCTATTAATGCACGTGCATCTTTTTGTAGATAAGATTTTCTTATTTCTCATATGTCTTGGATTTATGCCGTTTTCTCTCTGGCTGCTCAGACACAGATGAGGAGCAGCTTTTGCAGCTTCAAGTTTGACTCCTTTTCAGCTGGCTCCTTGCAGGGCCCCTGAGCTGCGCGGGGCCGGCGGCTGCAGCCCCGCTTCCCGCCCGTTCCCTGGGCCCCCCGCACCTGTTCAGTTAACTGCCTCAAGGAGGGTCCCGTCCGGCGAAGGCTGCTCCCTGGCCCCAGATTGTGCCCTGCGTATTCCAGTGGGGCTTCAAAAGGGCAGAAGGGACTTGAGGGAGAAAATTTGTGAGCGGTCCAGCAGTCACAGCAGGGAATTGAAGGGTGTTCTCCAAAATGCCCTCAAGTAATTAGTGTTGCTGTGGCTAAAGACTTACTGGAGCCCAGGTACAGGTGCCAACACTGCAGGGAAGGCCCTGAAGAGTCATTTCAGCGAGTTCTTTGCTTTATATTTGATTCCTTCCATTTTCCTTTTTCTTCCGAAGGAACTCAACTAGGACAGGAGTCACAGCCTCGCTGAAAGGGAGCTTATCACAGTAGAATACATTACTGAGGTACAGCCCTTTCTCCCTGCTTAGCTACTGCTGGCCGCTTGTGTAATCTGTTAAACAGTTTGGAAAGTTTTAAACATCTGTGCCAGCACTCAGCTATGAAGCATAAAAAGCAGCTAGTGCCGTCTTACGCTGAAAAATCAATTTGATAGTCTAAACTGTGGCTGCATTGCTGTGCTGTGGTCATCAGAGTGACTTGCAGAGCCCTTCTTTGCCACACCTGCATTTTGCTGTTAGGACTTAGCATTCCAAAGCCCAGTCAGCCTCCTATGGTCTGCCTGCTTTGGGGATTTTTATTTATGAAATCAGACATCCAAAGACGTTTCCTCGGCGCTATTTTTTTTTCCAAATGTGGAACTTCCTCCTTCCAATCTATACTGGCCAGCATCTCAAATTAGGTGATTTTTTTAGCCTTGAGCCAATGATGGGTTTGAAATATGTCTTAAGGTCATAAAGCAAGAAGTTGAGGTTTATAGCAATGGAGAAGGAAGAGATTGTTATCTTATGCATGGGCCAATGTATACTTTCTACCACATAGTGTTATCAGATATGCTGTTTAAAACATTTGATGGGGTGTTTTTAATCAAATTAATTCCATTAAGAACGTTTTCTATATCTGCCAGGGAAGGTGGATGCTTTTGTTGTTGGAGCCTGAGGCTGGAAGGCTGAGAGGATGGGAATGTTAGTATGTTAAAGTAATTATTGCTGTGATTTTTATAGAGTAATAGGTTGTGACCTTTCTCTGCCTCTCACTGGAAAGGTGGGGATTTCCCCCCCTGTGGTAATCTAAATCTCCTATTGTTGAATTCTTATGGTGGAAAGATCCCAAATGGCTGTCAGCTTTCCCATAGAATCTTGCTGTGGGCTTGAGCAGTGTCCCTGTAAGGCTTGGGTGGGTTTTAATGTGACTTTAATTCTGCTGTCGTATGTGTGCTTTACAATATAACTGCTACTGTAATTGTATATTTGCCTTCAAACAATAGCTTGCAGTGCTGTGTAATTTCTTTCATGACTTGGGTACATGTGTCATGTTTGATAGTGCTACTTACTGTGCTGTGTGGAAGATGATATATTCCTTGAAATCTTTTTTTTTTTTTTGGGGGGGGGAATACAGTAACAATTCATACACATCAAATATGCCAAACTGAATACTAGAACATAGGATAATCGTGGAAATGTGGTAGTTTTAAGCCTATCTAAATTAGCTTTCTAGCCCACTGCATCATCCCCTGAAATCAAAGAAATGATGCAGTACAGACCTGCCATCTAAATTATTAAAATGTGTTCCTTGGAGAAGAGTTATGTTCATATATAAGTCTAACTCAATAAAGATTTATTGGATTTTCTGATAGTGGGAACTGAGTAAATAGACAAGAACGGGGGGGGGGGGGGGGGCAATTACAAAGGGCTGTATACCAGTGATCGGGTGGTTTAAAAGATGAATAACATTTCTATTTAAGAAATATGTATGCCATGTTTTAATGATAGTATTGAAATACTGTACTTCAGCTGCATAATACTATTCCTGTAGAGGAACTTCACCAGTGCTAGGTCAAGGTCATTTTTTTCCCTGGCTGTACCACTTCCCAGCCTTGAACTACTTGAACTACTACTTCAATTTCCAGCTATTTTCCCATCCATCTGTTGTCCACCCTTTTGTTAGTGTTGATTTCCATGTATTCCCTGACACTTTATGCAGGATTTTTAAGAGAAGGAGAAATCAAGACCTGATGTAGCCACTGTCTTCTTTTCTGCCATCAGCAGCATTCAGGATTGTTCTCTTCTGCTTCTTCCAGCAGTCCCGCCCCCGCAAAAACGCATGGTTTGCTGCGTCTCAAACTCTTTTGCATCCATTCACCTTCTTTTATTCAATAAGCTATTGGTTTCCTCTGACATCTAGTAAATCACGCTGGTTTTCCTACCTGCCTCACGAAATACTCTCGCACGTCCTTTTACCCTGTTGTTTCTTTAGTTGCTGCAATGTTGGTAACTCTTTGTGCAGTTTCCACTTCTCTTCAACCAGGACTGTCTTCCGTTCCTCCATCTCCTTGTCACAGACTGGCACCTTCTTGACTAATTCTCAAGCGACTGGCTTTTTTTGTCTCTGTGTTTGGACAATGCTGGCATCATCTTTCTTGTATAAGCCACCTCTTGTCCCAAGCTATCATGCTAGTGTCTTACCATCTCAGTTCCTATGGGAAAGCAACCTGATTATACACAGCAAGTTGTAGTCAGCTTTTAATTATACAAGACACTGCTGAGAAAAAGCAAAGTAGGTCCTGACCAGAGTGTCCCAACAGAATAGTGACAGAGTAACGGACAGAGCAGAGGTCTCCTAAGACCTATTGACTTTGAGTCTTTTTAAGCAGTAGTGGTGTTTTGTTCTGTGTGGAAAGCACATGGCAGATACTACTGTGGTACAGGGAACTAGTTGTATTAGTAGTCCGTGGTCACGGGTACCCTGCAGCATCGTGCTGACATTTTCCAGTTGCACAGTCTGATTCAGGAAAACCAGTGCAATGGATTTTAAAATATTATTTCTCTGTACATAGTTTCGTAAAATACATGCTAGATAGTTCTTCGTGCAAACGCATGGTTGACAAGCACTTAGAAATAGTGTTCAAAATAGATGTGCAACTGTCACATCTTACTAATAGTCTTTACCCATATTTTGGTATAAAGATGTGTGTGTAAAACTTTGTCGAGGGGAGAAGTACATCAAAAGGGTTAAGAGTCCATAGAAGAGATTAAGGATCAAATGGCTCCACAGAGGAAGAGGGAACTCAAGACTGAATAATGCTGTGAGCTTTCTTGGAACAGAACACTGCCAGCTGCTGTTACAATCCCATCACGCTCAACAGGCACACAGCGAGCCTGGGACAATCGTGTCTCTGAGTTAAGTATTAAATGAGCTACTTCTGAAGCTGGCATGCAGGGTTATGTCATCCTCTTGATGAAGTGGCCTGTAGTGTGCATCCTTACACATCTGTAACCACTTAGGAATGCCCCTAAAGTTTTCCAAACTGTTACAAACCACAGGATGAACAAGAGCAGAGAAGGGACAGGGGAGGGTGAACACTGTGGATTTTATAATGAATAAGCTTCCACTCCAGAAGACAGTAAATTACTTTGGAGGAGAGACTTCTGCTCTGACTAAGCACTTTGCCTTTTTTTTTTTTTTTTTTGGAAGCTAATCTCTTTAATACCATGTCACTGGATCTCCCTTTGCGTGGCTCATACTGAGCAGACATCTGGACTTACGCCTCTTCCAGATGGCATGCGAACTCGGCACAATAGCAGTAGATGCAGAATATGATGTTTGTACAGTTGTTGGTCTTCTTACAGTTATACTGGGCTAAGCTGAGAGGTGTAAGTAGTGACAGAAGTAGGTGAGTGTGAAAACCTGAAGGGTTTATACTTCCTTTTTGAAAATCACTTCTTCCCCACCCCTTATCTCCCCTCTGTCCATCCCAGTGACTATCTGCATCTTTTGGTGCCTGCATTCCTTTGCTCAGAAGAGATCAGGAAACAGGTTGCCCTTTCTCATCACATCACAGTAGCTGGTTTAAGAAGCATAAGACAGAAGGCCAGCCCATTATTCAAGCTTGGAGGCCCCACTTGAACTTCCATGGGGATCACGGTCCACCTCTTAGCGCAGCAAAGTGTAATGTGGGAAGCACTAGTGCAGAGAAAAGAATTTAAGAACAAGTTCGTACTTTTAGGCAGCCCCTAATAGTTCTACTGAAACTGCCCCAGTGTATATTATAGATCAGACTGTAACACTTGCTAGATTGATATCATTTTTCCAAGAGTCAATAACAGGTTGTTTTCTTCATGCTGAATCCTTTACTTCCAGTGTGGCACTAAGGGTCTGTGTTGGGAACTGCTAGCAAGTTGAGGGGCCTTCAACAGAGCTGTGAAAGGGGATCTGGCACTCACACCATCCTCCTCTCCTGTAAAACCATAATCCCTGCCTCCGTCTGAGGTACCAGCCTCCTTCTGAACTGTTTCTTGCCCTGACAAGGCGTCCACTTCCCTTTCCAGTACAGGTACAAAGGCAACTTTCTGGTCTGACTGGAGCCAACTTGGGTCTCCACACGCATGGGCTGAACTCTGCCAGCATCCTGTGTGCCAAAATTTCTCTCATTCCAACTTGCAATCAGTCAAGAGCAAGGGTGTAGTCTAGCACCTGGCTGCCCCGTCCACTCCAAATAGCTTCGTACACATATTCTTTTTAAAATAGTAGAATGGAAGGGATTAATTTTAAAAGGGGATTCAGGGCATTATTCTCTGAGGAAAAATAGGGTTTTAACTTAGACTTGCAAATGCATCTTAGAGTTAACAAGCGTTTTTGTATGCCCTTGTGTCTGTTGCTAAAAGCTGTGCTCTTTCTGTGCTAATTAGCTCCTTCCTTGATTACTCCAAGCTCCTCTGTTTTGATATCCCTAATTCCCAAATCATACTTCCAATCTTTCCAAGCTTCAGCAGCTAAAATTCTCTTTCTAGCCCATCAATCAGACCCTGCATCATTTCAAATTCCTCCTCAAGCTCCTCATGCGCTGTTTCTAGTGTTGCCAACTCTTGCCAATTTATTACAAGCAACGTGAGCCTGGCCTTCACTCAGGAGGCCATAGGAACAGGAGAAAATTTGCAGTATACCCCTTCTGCTTTTATATGCTTTGGAGATTGAGTAAATCTCCACCTGATGTGCTACAGCATGAAGGAAATTACTCTGTTCTTCAGGCAAGGATCCCATATCTTCACAGTTGTTAGTGATAGTCATTGAATATATGTACTTCTCTCAACCTTTTCTATTATTTGGTGTTACTTTGGGCAGGTAACCCATTTAACACATAAGATAATTAAGGTTTTAAGGGTGGCTTCAAGCCATGCTAGGAATAAAACCTGTTTGTATAAATAGAGAAAAAAATGTTCTTTGCCATACTGCCTAATGAAGAAACAGCCTATACTGTTGGCTTAGTTAACCCACACTGGTGTCGTAATGCTTTGCATTCACCCAACACATAAGATGGTTTGAAATTAGTGCTAGTGTCTCTGTGCTACTATAGAAGCCCACTTTCACCTCTCTAATATACCACATCAAGTGCTATTGTGTTTTGTTTCACTCCCCGGTAACATTAGTACAGCATACCCTGCTGATGCCCCCTGAGCTAATCGGTGCCAGTATACCTGAGATGTGAGATTAAACAGCTGAAACAATGGAGGAAGGTACTTAAAGCTTACTGGCATCTTGACTCAGCAACATAGATGAAATTTTCCTATCTGCTCCCACCTTCTATGGCAGGCCCATTAGCGTGCTAGGTCCTGTTCCCAGTTTCTTAAGCTTCCTTTTGTGTTGCAAAAGGAGGCTGACAGTTCTTCAAAGTGTAGGATGTTTGGTGTTAACCTTCTGGCACTTTGGAGTCCTGGCTTTGATTAGGTCTTCTCCTAAGCAGCTCTGCAGCAGGGCACAGCAGGTTGCCGTATGTGATGAATTTTGTCATTGTTTGTGCTTCTCCAGGAGAGAGTCCGAAATGAGAACACAGACTTTACTTAAATTTTATTTGTCTTTGAACTGACTCATGATTTTATAACTGATCCTTCAGTATTGCTACCCTTTTATTTCTTGCTGCTCACCCCCAAGGTCATAAGTATTTTATATTTAGTTTTATAGCTTCTGAAGCTGAATAGTCAGTCCATCCTAGTCTTCCCTAACATTTCTGGGGCTTAATTTTTTATTAAGAATAATTTTGTAGGAAGAAAAAGAATATATTGTGTGGAATGTATGTCATAAACAGAATCTACCACTCCTTTCTTTCAAGACGGTTGTAATACAGTTGAACGTTTAGTGGCCCCTGCCTGGCTGAAGAAATTGCAGTGGTCGTGCGTGCCCATCTCTATAAGATGACTTCCTGCGTTGTTCTGTGGAAGCTTGTCTTTGCCAAATGCTGCACTAAAAATCTGTTGGAAGGGGAAGCATCAAAGCAGACTTGTGATGCTCCATTCCTGCTGTGTTCAGGGGAAATGAGACTTTGTGAATAGTCCAGAAATGTGTAATTACACTACTGATTTCTTTCTTTAATATCACCCTAATCTTTCCAACTTTCCAACTGAAACACATTTTAATAAAATACAGTCGTGAATGTGGATTTCTACTTTTGTCTGTGCTCCTAAAGTGTGTTGCAATTTCAGTGTATGCAGGCATCAGAGAAGCTCCTCTTCTGCTCAGTCATTGTAGTTCTGTCTCAACCCCAAATAATGTTGCACCAAATAATGTTGCATGTTCTTCAATCCTTGACATCTTCTGACACATTAGGTTTATTCCTTGGTCTTTTTTCATGATCAGATGCTTAGTGTAAATTTGCACAAGGCAGTTGAAAGTCTGACTGTAACTGAAAGGATGTTGAATCAGGGACAATTTTAATTCAGAAAGAAGCACCTTTGAGGGTCAATTATTGGGAGTTGGCTCCTGTGAAGTCAAACCGAGGTGATATCTGACCTTTTATTTGCAGGAATAAAAGGCTAGTGCATGTTCTCACTATATTGCCAGTTCTTAAATGTTTTTAAGACAATCTGCAGTACAAAGATTTTCTTTTCAAACGGGTATTTTAGGAGTCAGAGGAAACTCCGGTAGCCAAGATGTATGCTATTATACACAATATGCGTCAGGTGTTTTGAAATAGTAATGTCCTCAAGTAATTTATTTATGGAATGGGACTCCTCTTCCTGCTTTTTAAATGAGATACTTAAAAATTTTCTTGAATTTACCGTGTAGAACATTATACCTCAACTTGAGTGAGCGGATAACAGAGCTGAGAGAATGCAAGCAAGCCTTTCTCTAAACCCCAATCATCATTTTTCAAAGACCAGCGGAAGCTCCTAGCAGCACTGGTTTTGTGAAGGCACCAAGTCAGAGCAGGAGGAGAAAACACCCAGCACAGGCCAGCTGTTGGCCAAAGGCAGAAAGGCAGTAGACCGTTCACACGCAAAGGTTACTGGAGCTATTTCTTTGGTTGAACAGGAGCTTTAATGGAGACCAAATGAGAGCCAGCCATCTGCTGCAATATAATTTCCACTGTGGGTCAAACCCCTGGTTTGTACCAGGGTTAGTCTCCTGTGGGTTATTTGTCCAACACTTCAGTCTACCCAGCAGCTTTTGCCTTCTGAGGGCACTTCAAGGGGCACTTGGAACATCTCTTCTTTATCTGCTGCCTTAGTTCAGTGAAATTTGAGTGAACTTAAACGACGACTGAGACGGGATCTTCTGCTAAACTTCTTTGAATTTAGCTAATATATTCCAAAGTCTAGGAAGAGTCAGAACAAGGTGTGATAAACTAATCGTTAATCTTAACACAGAGGCTAAAAAGACACTTCTGTTACTTGTTTAGCACAAATTTCTGCTCTTATGATTTGGAGCTATGATGGTAGTTTGAGTCACTTTGTTGTACCAGGACGGTATGATGTATGGTGAAGAGTCTGCCAGAAGAACAGTACTGCATCCCTGAAAATGAATCATCTTTCATCCCCTGCTAGGATATGCTGCTGACCTCAGCTTGCCTTGTTCTTACTGTTTTCATCATCTTTTTAGACCAGGGCTGGCAAAGAGGTAAATACCTGACTTCTGCACATCCCAGATCCTTTTATTGATACTTTTAGAAGCACGATTGCATTGAGTGCATGTGCCTTGAGAGTTTCTTGGCCTCTTGTGTCCTGGTCCTCCTGTCAATCTTCATGTTGTTTACAGGTAAATAAGTTAGTGAGAAGTTAGGCCAAGCTAATAGCCCTCCAAAGAAGGACGGTCACTACGTGAGCATGAGCTCTCACTATTGCCTGGGTTCTGCATCTGGCTGAATGTATTGCAGCCCAGACTCATGGGAGGTGCGTGAAATCTTTGAGTTCCAGCGTGATCCAGAGGAGAAGCTTAAAGACTGGTCAGTAGCCTGCGGTGCAGAAGGCGAACAAACAGGTCATCAAATTTAACAAACCTACGCGAATTGCTGAGCCTATTCTTCTTGTACAGCTTAGACACAGCCATTACATCTAAGTAGGGGGTGGTCTTGAAAGTCACAGGGTGTCTTTAAGATTGATACTGTATTTTCACAGTTTGACGGAGTAATTCTACATGTTCCCTTCCATATATTTCACTTTGTTCAGTTGCTCCCCAAGTAGAGGTGTTCATTCCTGTATTGCAGAGCAAAAGTGGTGTAACAGAATTTAGTTACTGAATCTGCTAATAGTGCCCCAAGTTGGGGAAGCACTTCTTTCTCAATAGTTGTAACAGCAGTACAGTACAGAGGAGCATATAATACTTGCAACCAGATCTCTGGAGCACTTCCACAGTCACAGTAAGTAGAACCTTACTCTAGTAGCAACAGGCACAATTTGCTTGAGGAAAATGCCTTCTGCACTGCCCTGTACAGAGCGGTATGTCTTTTTGTTAATTACTGGTACTTACATTGATCTTGAATCCTATCTTGCCATTTGATTTTTTTTCATGTAAGGTTTTCATTGACAATTGTTAGATGTAGTGATTTAATGGCACTGTTTCTTCAAGAGGCTTTGCTCTAGCTGCAACGGGCTTTTTTTTGAGCTATATTTATAAGATTGCATATGTTAATTTTGAAGATCTTTTTTTGAAAAAGCATCTTATGCTTAGTTTTATCATTCTTTGTAAAATCTGGGAATACTTTCAAATGTACTTAAAAAGTGATAACATCTCTGCTCCAAAAATTAAAACTCTCAGGGCCTTATTTCTGCCTGATGCTTCTGCAGGCAAGATATAATTAAAGTCATCTAAAGATTCTTGGGTGGTTTTTTTTTTAAAAAAAAGTCCTCTGTATAAGAACTGAGAATGAAAGGATTTAGCTGGCTTATTGTGAAAGGACCCAGACCTATTCAGTGCAAAGTCGGTAACCCTTTTGGCTCTGTACTCTGTGCTTTATGTAACTTCCTAGAGACTCCCTATCATCTGGCTGAGATCTTGCCCTGGAAGAGGAGGGGAACAGAAAAAGATCAGAAGTGGGGTGAGGAAAGCAGGCAATAGCCAAGTGTCTCTGCCATTGCAAGCAGGCTCCTGCACATAAAGTTTCTTGAACCTTCCCTCAGGGGTGGCTTTAAATAAAAAGTTTTGTTGTTTGGTTGGTTGGTTTTTGCTTGGGAAATCAACTATCAAGTCTAATACAGTTGGTTTACAGTGAACTTTGATACAGGGAATCCTTTTCCAAATAGTTTGCACGTTGTGTAGTGTCAGTTGTGGTTTGTAACAAGCCTTCAGTTACTCACAAGGCCCTTCAATTGATGTTTCCTCTAACTGCGTGTCCCCCATTAGCATAAGGCCCTGGACGTCAGCGATGTAGCTTTTCCCCTTTCTTTGCCTGGGCTACTGTATTTAGAGCTGGAGCTGAAAAAGGCAGCATAGTCCCAGTGCCTGATGGACTTGATCCTGCAGGCTGCCTAGGATTGAGGAATTTCAGCCCTTTGTGCAGGGCTGGGCAGTTCCGCAGTGGTAGATGAGTGCACCCATCGTCTGGGCGTCATTCTGTGCTACAGTAGCTGTGGGATTTGTGTGGTTAGACGTGATGCTGCCTCACCTCGGTTTATTGACATTGTCACCGTTAACCTTGATCTTCTGCTCCAGAGAGACGTGGGGACAGTGGTGACATCCAGCTAGTTAACACATTTACGTTGCATATGGTTGCGTAGGCCTTCTGCAGCAGGGCTAATTGTATTCATAAATACACTTACACTAAGTGGGAGAAATACCTCCATTGTAAGATAACCTATCAAAATTTTTGAGAGATTTATTTAAATACTGTAATGTTTTTAGTTTGCAAATCTATTTATATTGTGCTTTTCATACCAAAGAGGAAAATATCTCCTACCTGTTTTACTGCATACTTGTTCTTAGACCGTCTGTCGTTGTTTCTGGCTAGAGTTAATGGCTAAAACCTCAGGAAAAATAGTAAAGAGTTAACAGGTAAGACCTCAGGAAACAACTACTTCAACATTTCCAGAAGTAAAAGAAATAATTATTTGGATGCCAAAGAAAATAACTACTTCTTCCTGTGAAAAATAAGGGTTTCTAATAGAAATAATTGAGTCCCATGGCAAATCTGAATTATTCAATCAGGTTTGCTTAATTTGATCTTTAAAACCATTTCCCTTCCTACTTGCCAACTGTCAGATACAGAAATGCTGATGATTTTAAAGGAAAAATGCATAAGACCCTAACTTAGGGCAAATGGAGCAAAAAGAGCTGGAGAACTGAATTTAACACTGTAATGTTTGTGCGTTTGAAATTCCCTTGAATAGCTTATTTGTATTTTTGCTATTGTTTGTCAGAAGAAAAAAATGTTACAGAAAATCAGGAATCTTGAGGAATAAGCACATATTCTGTGCTCTGAATTCTGGCTTTCCAGATGCATCATAATAGTGTTCTATTTTTCCATGTTATGAAGAAAATAATGCTGTGAAAATTGAAACTGTGAATTAATGGCAGTTTAACAAATGATAAGGTTTCATAAAGGAGCTTACAGGTTAAACCACGGAGTCGTGGTCTAAGGAGCAAAAATAGCCTATTGGCTTGAAAAATGTCTCAAAACTGCTTACATACAGTGTCTGCAAATGATAATTTCTCTAGCTGGAAGTAAGTTACTAGTGGCATACTCCAGGGAACTGATCTTTTTAATAATACATATATAAATAATTTGAATGAGAATATCAGATGTAAGGTCATAGTAAATGTTAGCTGATGATACCGAAGTCAGAGGAAGCGAACAGCAAACACTTCAGAATTTATGCAGCCCTGTTCAGAGGGATTTGGGTTCTTTTAAGTGTCTGAGTCATTCAGTGGAAAATGCACTTTAATGCAAACAGATGTAAAGCAATGAGTCTAGTGGCAACCCCAAAAAACAGAGTATATATTAAACAGAACAGTCATGAAGTTCACTGACCAGACACAAAATTGAGGTTTACCTTACAACTATGTAGCTAGAAATATAAGCCAAGTATAGCTGTACAGGAGAAAGTAAGAGGGGGGATTAATACTAAGAACAAGAAAGAAAGAGGAAAATGCAGTACAAATCCAAAGAGGAGTATCGTGATTGTACAATGCGTTGCTGGATCATGGAAAAGGATGAGACTGGCTGTGAGGTTCCACAGGACAGATTTCAGTCAGATGACACCAATGAAACTAAAAAAACCTCCAGTTACAGCATAGTGAGCTCACAGGATTTATCTCCAGGGCTTTGTTTCAGTAGGGATTTCAGTGTGGTAGGGCTGAACAGCCGGAGGGAAAGTCATCCATTTGTGTTAACAGGGGGATAGAGCTGTAGGCAGTTGGGGTTTGGGTTTCTTGTGGCGGTTTTGGTTTTTCTTTTTTTCTCTCCCCTGTTTTGAACTTTTGACTTAGCAATTCTGAACCATGCAAACAACTCCAGGAGACCTCTAAAAATGAGCGGCTGAAGTGTCTGGATACCAATGGGTGTTTCCTGAAGGTGACAGGGTAACTGAAATACAGTGAATCTGGAAGAATGCTTAGAACAGCAATGGAAGCAGCAGAAATACCCAAGACAATCAAAGCTCAATAGTAGGGACTAGAAGAGAAGATTCACACTCAAGCATGTTGTGGGACAAACAGGAAGGTTCAAAGAGCTGCTCTTCACTGTGATAGTTTTTAGCATGGGTTCCAACTACAACACTTTGCCTTAAAGAACTGGAAGTTCAGATAGCATCACGAGCATCAAGGAACAAGAGCTGAAAATGTGAAGCAAATACACAATTTGACAAATCTGTAAGAAGGAACTTAGTCCAAGATAGTGTTAGTATGGTGAACCTAAGATGGAAGACTGTTTTTTTGGGCATTTAAAATGAGTTTATTACTACTGAATGAGTATTTAATATACTACTGCAGTGGTCTGTGACAGGGAAGGAAGACACAGTTGGCTCAGCCATCTTAGAAACAGAGCCATCTGCTTCCAGATGAGCCCAAAGCAGGCAGTATCTGTTTGGATGGTAGATGACTGACATATACTGTAGAAGTTGATGAAAAAGGGGTTTTGATTCATTCCCCCCTTTGGTCTGAGATGACCTACCTGCCTCAGAACCAAGGCAAGTGTGATGGTTCCTGAGAGGACTCTCCAAGAGGGAGAGGGATTTTTGTGTTGGGATTGTGTCTTTTGCTACAGGTCAATCATCCTGAGGTGGAGAGTAAAGCCAAGCTCTGGAGTGTAACTCAACTTAATATTGTCTATGGCTTCCACATATCTGTGCCGTGATGCATCCAAATTAGGACCACTTTATCCTCAACCCTGTTGCAGCAAATACTACTGTTATGTCTGCCTGGCCATGTTTTGCCCCATATCAGTCCATTAGTCTCATCTTCCCCTGCTGCTTCTTTCTTCCTCCCTGCCTTAGATATTCTTATTGTTCTGGGACTCCAGTTTCTTACTGCACCTGCAAGAGTAGGTTGTTTGTGAGCCTGGGAAAACAGGGCTGCTAACCTATAGTGTCCCACTAGAGAGCGTGTCTCGGTATATAAACCCCAGGCCAGAACATTGGTAGAGGGTGGGATTGTATGCTCATGAGAATCATATCTCACAGGAAGAGCAGTGGAAGGAAATTTGGCCAACCAAAATCCCAAAGGTAGGTGTGAGAGGTAGGGAACGGGATTTGATCCACACAGTGAAATAACAAGTTGTGGTTTGGTTGGAAGAAGCATCTACAAGCTGGTATTGAGCTTTCACTGAAGTGGGGCTGATGGTCTGTTGCAAATATAACAATGTTTATGTAGGCATAAAAGTGTTTAGAGGCAGGTGTTTCCTGCCTGGTTACAGACTTGTTTAATCTCTGCAATATAGAGTTTAGAGAGAGGATTTAATGTATCAAAGACACTTTAGCAAGAAATAGTACCTGCCTTTGGTGAAAGGAAGACATTGGTTGCAGAGCCTGGCAGGTCTCTGGGTCTCTGTGCTCCTGAGTGAGCACAGGAGAGAGCAGAGGCTTCTAGGGGGGATGTCCATGGAAAAGTGCACCTTCTGATGAGGCTGGGCTTTGCCCAGTGCTGTGCATCTGTAAAAATGAAGCTGTCTTCTCTTTTTTTAAATAGAAGTAGTTCTTATGATTTTCCCACCAGAACTGGAACTCATCACTGGTGGGTAGACACTAGTCTGATTTATGAACACAATTCAGTTGCAGGTACAAACTTTGCAGATGCAGAATGCATTTGTGAATAAGAGTCTTTCCTCTGATCGTTTCCTCTTTGTGTTCCACATTTGGTCTTGATTGCATATCCAGTGAAATCAGTGGGAAATCTGCCATTGGCTCTCATGGGAGCTCAGACCCTTGGGTCTTTATGCTTCTGGTTATTTCCACTCTTTTATTTAGCTAATAAGAATTACACAAATGCTTCTCTTACAAAAATATTCTTTCTGGCAGTAATAAGATATATTTCCCCTGAGAGCTATTTTTGCTATATTGCTATTGCTTTCTGATCCTTAACAGCCGAATCCTGGTTGAGCCCCTCGTGAAACTAGTCTACAGGCTTATAGACTATATAGTCAATCAGAAAGTAAGGGAAGCACGGCATGGCCCAAAGACTGTCTTGTTGCTTTTACTGAAGTGTGAGGGGAAGGGGAGGTAGAAATGTAGATTTCTAAAATGCGTGTTTTTAAAATGAGCATAGAGATGTGTTACACTAAGTACGTTTTATAGATTATTTAATCCTATGCACAATTAATGGCATGAAAAGGAACAGAGGCCATACAGACTTCCAGTTTACTGAAGAGAGTATTCTGGACCCTTATATCGTGTAACTTTACACCTAGAGATGGGAGCAGGGTAGCAGCAAATGCTGTTCATATCAGGTTGTAGATAAGGGTGTCACTGGAGCCTTTTGCCCCATTAGGTGTCTTGTAACAGCCTTTCACGACAGCTGTTCCATTTTAAGGATGAGTGCACACAACAAATTCCAGACATCCCGTGGCCGGTGCAGTTGCTGAATGGTGAGTTTAGGCTTCATTTGGTACAGGCCTCGAGAGGGCTGAGACGGAGCTGTCAGGGCTTATTGTTCAGCCTACAAGGTCTAAATAAAGAAAACATTTCAAATTCCGGTTGACGCTGTTGTTTAACCAGAGAGAAATAAACATTGAGAGCGTAGGTTTTTAAACTAATCGTCTCCCTGTTGCATTCGTTCTATGTTTTAACTGTGTGCCTAATAATATGAAGATCTTGGTTTAATATCTTTATAACGTCCGACAGTTAAATAAAGGAATTAGAAAAGCAGATCTACCCAGTGACCAGAAATAAATGAATATTCATTGTTGAGGATAAATTGACCTGTATGCTTTTCTTCCTAAATTGTCTTCCATCTCTCAATTCCATTCAAGAGCTCTAAGCGTAACTAATGCTGCTTTTCTGAAGTATGCTTTTTATAAGTCAGCTTTTGCTCATATTAGTAGTTTATATGTTTATTACTACAAATAACTGCTAGTGGTATGTTTGCTTTTCATCATTATTTAAAATAACTTTTTTGGGGGAAAAAAGGAACAACTATACAGTTTCGATAAAATAATAAAACTTCAAAGAATCAAAGGACAGCCTCAGCCCTAAGATTTATTAGAAAATTGGACTGGCACCTACTAGTGCTTTTTCTTGTAACTTCTTACTCTTTGTTATGCAGCTCTAGTTATTCTTTCAGAAAGCCATACAGATGATTCCTCCACAGTTGCGGGGGCTTTTTTAAAATAGGAATTTTTTTTTTTTAAATGGCTAACACAAAAGCCACCTAAATGTTCCCCAAGAAAACAAAAAGCTGCAGAAGGAATGTCTGGAATGACTGTCACACATGCTGGTGGAGAAGCAGAGGTAAACACTACCAGTGGTATTACATGTTGCAGCAAAGCAACACGTTCATTTGTGACATGAAGATTAATTTTTAAGAAAAAATGTAGTAGTTGCACGAGTTTCCCCATCTCCCTGCACAGCAGAACTGGTCAGAAAACTGCATCTGTGGCTTTGTCCATGATGCTTCATCTATGGATGGATTTCAGTGTTTTCCAGGGAGTTGCACCCCTGTCTCAGTCCCTCTCCAACCATAAATCTTCACGATGCATGCAGCTACTTTAGAAGTGAGTCCAAAATGTGTTGCTGTCTGACCAAATGGTAGTGTAGCTCTCCCAAGAGAAAGAACACATTGTTTTTGCAGTTTTAAATAGACCTGAAAGTGTTGTTGTAGCTAGCTTGGCTATTGAATTACTTTCTCAAGTGTGTTAGGAAATATACTTGATGGTAGGGAATACAGAGGGAGTGAGTAGTCTAGTTACTGGAGCTAGACAGAGCTATTTCCAAATGTCAGTACCAAAGTGTACTTCAATGCAAAGAATTGTAAATGTTTTATATAGCAATTACTTTCTCTACAGTACTAAGGGAAACTGGATGTGGTTTGTCAGTAAAAGAAGATACTTGCGTGCATGCGTAAGACTCCAAAAGGTACAAAGAAGTAGTGTATGTTAAGGTTAACTGCACATACATATAATGGTGTCAACTATTATATCTGAAGCTCTCCCAAGAGATAATAAGCAAACATGCTGTAGACGAATGGTCTAATTTTTTTCCTCTGCTCCCCTGTGAGGCAGTCTAGGGTTATAAATGTTTTAATGATTTATGTCCTTCTCCTTCTTTCTTCTCCTGCTGTTCCTTATGTTCTCTCATCCTTCTGCATCGTTGTTGTCTTCCTCACCCCCTTTTCCCCATACTGAGTTAAGAAAAAAGAACTTGAGTCTAAAGTAATGTTCATTTTGTTTTGAAAATCAATAGTTCTTGATTTATTTCCAAGCACCCTATCCTGCACCCATTTCAGCTTTTGTTTCATGGTGGGAAAGAGTATTTCTCCCCTTACCCATTTAAGCTTTGTTTTGTGGTGCAAAAGTTTTTTTCACTTGCAAGATCTTTGTTCCTGGTGGTTTGTTTTAGAACCAGCCTAAGGCAAGTAAGTAGCATGCTCTGGTCATCGGATATCAATAGATCTATGTGTAAGGCGCATAAAAATAATCTCCTATATTATCGTTGTTCCTCAAACTAACTAACTTGGGCATACTCCTATAGAATATATGCTGGTTTTTCCTTAGGAGATTCCCTGAGAGGTAGCGGACTTGCACAGTTGTTCAGATAAGATACTAGAGTTCCCTTTCCAAGGTTATGGTCTTTCCCACTGTACTGCAGCAAGTCCTGCAACGGTAGGTGGCGGCTGGTCTTTCTTTCAGAATTTCTAACATGTCCTGTTCCATGCTGTATGCTGCCTCTTGGAGGAAAATGTCCCCTTGTGGCATTAGTGTTTCTGTACAGAGATAATGTTCCCAAGGTAGGATGTTGCTTTCCTTGTCACCTGTCTTAGGCAGAACTGGAGTTTTGGGGCCATACACTGATTCTGTGTCACTTAATGATGCTGAGGAGGATATTTCTGTACGTATTACTTTTTTTTTTTCTCCTTTCCTGCTTTGTGATGTTTTAGGGCTGAGGAACAGGGATGGAAAAAGACAGCAGACTTAAGTGTTGTTGGGTCAGTAGTAGTGGCCAGACACGTGACTGCAACGTGTTGGTCATATTGAGAATTGGGAGCAATTCGTGTTTGCAATTGTGCAGTTCAGCTGAGTCAGCTCTCTGAGAACAGACAGTGGTGGCTGAGCCCTCGCCTTGTTTGTCAGTCTCTGTTCCTTCCATGGAGGAAAGTCGTAAGTTAGTGTCTGTCTCTACAACAAGGATCTCATTTGTGATGTGCTAAGCAAGAGGTAAAAGGAATTACACACTTGTCTCGTGGTTCACCAGTCCACAGACCACAAAATGAGAAACACTGATCTAGCAAATGACCTGCACATAGGGCTTCAAGCTGACTTTGGCCTTTCATTTCCAAATCCTGCTGGTTTTAGCTTGTGTGGAATTGAGGTTGTCATTCCAGCTCAGCGCCCTGCCTTGTGAAAGATGTGCATGCATCAGTTGCATCTAGAGATATAAAGTATGCTGGCACCATCTCTAGAGTCTTTAATTAACAGCCTTCAGTAGAACATCAGCTTGTCAATGATGAGTTCAGATCTAGTATTGAGCCTATGAGTCTGAGAAAAAGTTTAGTAGCTGGGTTGAGCATGCTACAATGCCTAATGATTTCCTGCCCCCCCCCGCCCCCGCCCCGGGTCCCAGTTGGCCTCCCTGATGTTTTATCCTTTCAGTATAGGAGGTTGAAGAGGACTGGTGTTTGGGAGGCTGTATTTGAATGCAATATAGTGAAATGTGAAATATCTAGGGAACAATATAATTGCTTAACCTCTGTGATGACTTAGCAGCTGCATCTTCTCCCAGACCTTGTACAGAGATCAGTTTTTTTAATATTGAATTAAAACTGAAAAAAAATCAGCTGGCCTTACCCCTCTGTCTTTTCGCCTGTTCTTTTCCTCCTCCTTTGCTGTTGTAGGGTTACCCCAACCCAAAGCAGGATAGCTTTAAAAAAAAAAAAAAAAAATCTTGCATTCTACATGGAGGTGAATAGCTTGCCTGTGATATACATTAGGTCATTGTCAGGCCAAAGTACATATTTTCTTTACTCTTTACCCTGTGCCCTACAACCTTTGTAGTTTTGGTTTCCAGACTGAAAGAGGAGGAACTTTTTTCATTTAATTCTTTTTTTTCTGAAGCAGTGGGAGGTGATTTGTTTCTCTGTCAATAGTGATGGTTCTAACTCTTAAAAGCCTGGAGGAACACAAGAGGTGGATATTATAAGGTACATAATATTACTTGTGTGTTAGAGGTTGAGCCTGCAGTTGTGTGCAAGAGCTCTCTTACTGGGGTGCGTCCTGGGAATCGAAGTGCCAGCGGTACTCCTGCAGAATTTGGTGTGGGTTGAGTGTGTGGTTATTTGCACAAAGTTTGTAGGACTGGGGTTCCTCTGTTGTTAAAGCTGATGTCAGTACCCCACGTTACCTTTGAGAAGTGGATGTTCATATTCCTCCGATAAAGGCAACATTAAAAGGATAGTCTTAAACACCGATATCCCCAAATATTATACATTAGCATCAAATGAGCTTATAATAATAATGGAAAAACCTTTAGGAATCACAACCTTTAGAATCATTTGAACCGCCTGCTTTCTGTCAATTTTTGCCTTTTAGAAAGTGCTAATTCTTGTTAAGTCCGCATGAGAGACTTGTTTAATGAGCAGATTAAATGGGTGATTATATGTCTTTTAAAAATGGTTTTTGTGGACGGGCTTCATGATGCCACTCTCCCGTTTTGGCACAGCAACATAGAGCAGCCTTTTTAATTACCCCTGCAGGATCACTGGGACCCAAGCTGTTTGCTTTATTAAACCCTGATGGCGCCTTTGGAGCAGCTCCTTCTAAACTCTGCTGTCACAATTGTATCTAAATTAGCATCGGAGTGACCCTCTTTTCAGGCTTCCCAAACCCCAGCTGACAGGGATTGCCAAAAGATGCTAATTGCTTGGGCTGGGCTAGGAACAAGGGCTTGCCAAGATAACAAAAGGACTAATGTTTCTTTCAATATGCGTCCAGATTCACATAAGTACCTCTTTTAATTACCAAGAATTATTGTAATGCCCAGTCAATGGAATAATTGACCCTCAACAGCGAGAGCTTATTATGTAATAAATAATGGCGTCGGCCTTGTCAGAGTAGCAGGTACGGAGGTGATTTGCTGGACTGAAAAGAGCTTTTCTCAGCAAGGGCTCTGGGATAGACCAAGGCATCCCAGCAGGAGTCCAGCAGAGGGAACTAATTTGAGTTTAACTGAGAGGAAATGCGCTGAAAGCTTTTAGACTTATCCTTACGATGACAAAGGAAGAAATAAAAAGGATTGGGTTGGTAGTTTGGCAGCTTACATCTAGGGAATCTCCCATGGATGAGGCAGACAGTCGTGCAGCTACTTCTAGTCTGTCGCGTTTCCAAGAGCATGTTTTCATCGGGGATAATGAGAAGGGTTTTACTGTCCCTGATTTATATCTCTGTGTCTCAGCATTACATATATTCACTGGGCTTGCACAGGAATAAAATATGACATTATTAGAAACAAGTAATTGATGTGTACAACATCGAATGTTTTTATGTGAAGAAACAAATTCAGTGTGGTTTTCCCTGCTCTCCTGTTCTTACACTCGCCTTCCATTTCAACTTCTAAATCCCAGGAGATGCTGCAGACTGGAGGGGTTAGATCTGGTCTCAACAACACTGAAGTAAAACCGGGGTTCATTTATTTTGTTGGTGTGCCCAGAATAACTCAGAAATCAAGATCCGGCCTTCAATTCTGAAGTCTCCATGTTCATAAAGAAAATACAGTCTACAGTAGAGCAGTTATCCCGGTGTTCAAAGTATGCTCTGGGGATAATCTAGCAACTGTTGGCGAATACACATGGAAAACACATACGGACATGGAAAATCCCTTCCCTGCCCCCTTGCAAACACGGAAGGAGGCTGTGCACACAGCATGCTCCTGGGGGATATGTTTGTAGTCTCATTTATGACAGGGCTCTTGTCCTTTTAGGTCAGACTGTTGCAAGTTTGGCTTGAGATATGTTGGCAGAGCTACTTGGGGAAATCTGCATAGTGCCTGCCAAAACAAGTTTTGGACCAAACCATGCTTTTTAGTGCCTTGCTTTTATGATTAAGGTCATTCCTGCAAAGCATGCATAAAGCAAGAAAATAAATATTGACTTGGCTAGGTGATATATGAATAGCACTTTTTGTTGTGTTTATAAGGTCACCAGAAAGATATGGTGGAATTGCCTCCTTGTGCTGAATTTCATTTCAGTTTATCCACTGTTCTGTCTTTTGGGGTTATTTTTTTGTGATGTGTGGTACATCAGCATTCTGAAAAAAATATATTCTAGTTCAAAGACGTTTTCAATGTGATGCTCTTTTAAGTAGACATTTCTTGCTTTGCATGCTCCTTAACTAATAGCATGGACATCCAGCAGAGGTTTAGCATAACAGAAGAAATATTTTAGTCAAAGGCTGATAAGCTGAGTGTGAATGGAAAATGAATATTGTAGATTAATTACACATAAGTCATCTCAAGCTCTTTCCATTTAAATGTGCTCTTCTCTGTTCCTTCTAATCTGTCCTTATGTGTCACTCAGACTCAATTTTTTCAGATTGCCAGAGCAGGAGAGAGAAGCAGGCCTGAGGATAAATTTTGTCTAGTAAACCCAACTGCATCCTCCTTAAGAGCTTGGTCTCCTCTGAAGAGGCATTCAGATCCAGATGGGCTGGCAGCACGGCAGCGGTAGTGGTGTTGGGAAATAGTTGTACTTCCCATCACATGATCACCAGATAGAAATATTTTCTGAGCTCCGAACCAAATTTAAGCTCTCCTTTTAGGATGTATCAAACTCCTGCTGAGGCCGAGCCTGTGCTTTCAATAGAGAGTTTGAGCCGATACAGTACACCTGAGAAATCTTGAGAGCATCCTGGCCCTTTCACCCTTTCTTTTTCTCTCTGAACTATGCACTCACTCGTACTGCTGGAACTCCTGAGAGCCTTCATGGTCCTGCTGTTAGGCTTGTTAAGGAAAAGTCTCTATCCCTACAGTGTGCTGTGTGTATTCAGCACCAGAGAAAAAGGGAGAATCAAAGCAATTGCGCAATATTGCACAGCATGAGAGGCGTCTGTGCGTTACTGAGGCAAGTACATAGATCTGGCAGGAAAGGGGAGTTCTGGGGTGGGATAGTGAAGGGAGAGAGTGAAATAGCTTTGATAGTGTTTTCCAAGGAGCAGCTTCAAAGAAATTGAAGATCTTTGGCTGAAAGTGATAAGTCTACGATGGGGAACAGCTTCAGATATTGTTGAAATCTTTATTTGAAGGGCAACAGCTTCAGATATTGTTGAAATCTTTATTTGAAGATAAGCCTTAATTTTCACCCTTTCCTACCATGATTTCTTTGGTTTCCTTGATTTCTGTGTCCTTCCCCCTATGTCTCAAGCTCCTTTCCTCCCCCTCCCCTTTCAGTGAGGCTTGAAGCAGCGAGGGGAACTAGGATGTGCTCAATGATGTTTGAATGAAGTAGTACTTGTGATGAGTTAAGGAGATCAGTATTATAAAGCTTTGTCTTCCTTCTTGTGTGCTCTGTAGACAGAAATATCAGCTGATTGTTATCCTCCTTTTATCTGTGACTGTAGGGCTAGTTGCTCTAAAGCACTGAGACTTGAGTGATGGCTAAAGTAGATGACGAGGTGGCAGGGAAATTATGAATTATTTTACATCTATTTTCATTATAGAAGATGAAGGGGAAATTATTATTCCAAGGGCATTTTTTTATGGAATCAGTGTGTGACCTTAGCAAATCTTAATGTTTTAGGAGAAAGTTAGGAGATCTATTGAAAATTCAAGTGCAGTAAATCACTCAAATACTATCATGGAGATAATGACAAGATAGAACAATAAATCTGTACCCGGTAAATTCCTTGATAAAACAGTTATTGTACAAACGGCACATAGTAAGCACTTTTGAAATCTCTTCCTGTTCTTTTTTAACAAGTGCTCCTGAAAACCTTAAAGGTATGCAAATGAAGTCTGTCTTCAAGGGAGAGCCTAAGGATTAGATATAACTTAATTTTACTTCAGCTCTTGGAAATGAAATTGAGGAATGAATTTTCCTATTAGGACAGCAATAGCCATGGATAACTCCATCAATTAACTTTTAAATTTTTCCTGATACGGTTTTATGTAATTGAATATGGAGTTTGGCCCATAGAGATTTCATACGTGAAGAGCATAAGGGGAAAATTAGGTTAATGTAACATAAGTCAAAATGACATGGCTTTGGTGAGGAAATTGTAGTTCTTTAAATTATCAGCATTATTGAAGAAGTTGATGGAAGATAAAGGCAACCTGGACGAGACAAATTACTTGGGTTTCCTAAAAGCTTTCCTAAATGCCCCCTCTAAGATTCTATTGAGGAAAATAAATAGCCATGTAATCCAGGGCAAAGTGCTGGTGTGGATTAAAAACTGTTCGGGCAGGTGTGTTCGTAGGAAGCAGGATTGAGACAAGGTCAGTGAAGTGACCTAAACACAGCAGTGCTTTAAGGCAAAGATGATGGAGGATGTAGAAAAAGAGGGGAGGAAGCTTCTGCCAAGTTTATCCAGAGGGGAGGCAAATGAAGGAGATCCTAGAATAGAAATCACCTGTTCCTGAGACTGGTGCAAAAGCAAAGAAATTTAGTGAGGGGCTGGCTTGGGATGGTGGGCGGAGGGGGAATTTCACAGGTTTTATGAGCCTCTATGACAGAGAAACTGAAGAATGGGAGAGAAGAGTGAGCAGCAATTTGTCACGGGCTGCTCAGGAGGAACTATCAGACTATATGATGTGCGGTCAGAAGCAGCAGGCAGGTTCCAGGTAGATTAAGCTTGAATATTGAACCATAAAATAATAACTGAATCAAGAAATTGGAAGTTACATGGAGGATTAAGATCATTTGACTTAGAAGAAAGCTTTTAAGAGCATTTGGCAAATGAATACCACACTTTGTAGCATGAGGAAAACTGACCAGTCTTCTGCCTGTCTTACCCTGAAAAAATATGGGGGTGTTCGGTGAGATCAAAATGCTAATAAAAGATCCTTTTCCCATGGAGTGATGGAACTACCCCAAATCATGTGCTACACCGAGAGAAGTTACAAATAAATGAAATAAACCAGCCTTCAATAATAGTGCATCTAAGCAGTACAGCAATGTAAATTGTGAAAATACATGTAGTTCATGCCCACTTAGAGTAACATTTCAGTTCCCTTCAAACTTGTATGAGAATTATCGGCATCTCTCCTCTTGCAACTCTTGTACAGTGCAAATGGCCACTCCCCGCTGTGTCTGGGTCATGGGCCTTCTTCCACAGCGAGGCCTGATGCTGGCCATCACCAAGAACCCACTACTAGGATGGGTGGCCCAAGTGTAGTATTGCCTCATCAAATGTTAAAAGCAAAACTATCAGAACACACAGTTCTTGCTGCTCTTCAGGTTTCTAATTAGCATGGATGGAGGCAGTAGCTTTACAACTGTCATCACTTATCTGCTGAGTAAGCATAATTTTTGTTGGGTTTTTTTGAAACTGGTTCTGTAGACTTTAATCTTACTGCTATCTAATTTCTAGTGAATTGGTATTAACTTAGTAAAATGGGGTACTTACTAACCCTGGCTGAGAAAGCATGGTCAGTCTGTAAATTCTTGTGTGGATGATTATTTGTTAAAAAAAAAAAAAACTTTCAAGAATGCATTTCATAATCTGGCGAAAGAGCTAACCTTTTGTCCTGTTCCTTCCTTTTTAAGCAAAGCTAGCTAAGCTGTAGCTATAGTATGGCAATTATGGTAACACATATTACGGTCAAGTTTACAGAAATCCTGGACTACTGCTGGCTTTCAATTATACTAGCCTAAGGAAGCAGAGGAATTCTCCAGCCATCAGTCTTTGACCAGTTTCCAAGCAGCAGTTACCTCAGTCTTTCCTTTTCCTTCCATACAAGCTGCACAAATACTCCAGTACTTATTTTAGACAATATCCTGAACAGACTTCAAACTTCAGCGGTTTTTGTGGTAGCTGTCTTCAGAAAAGTATGATTAGAATTTTTTTTTAAACACAGGGCAAGTAGTTCTCATTCAGTCACAACTTTGCAAAATGCAGGAGATGTCGCTTCAGCTTTCTAAGAGTAGTTTATTTTCTAGCAAATACAGTGCTTTTTCTTCAAATTTAATGTATAAAGCTGAAAAGGCCAGAAACCGATTCAGAATTAATTGTTCCTTATTATGGTTGTCTTAATGTAGATATCATTTGGTTTACCTTTTGGGGTTTTTTTCCCATATTCTGTCTTTATAATGTGCCATTTAAGTTTCCTGCCATGTAAAAAGGTTTGAAGGTTTTCTATTTTTTGTTTTCTTCAAATGCTAATTTCATTACTTAGCTACTTTGGTAGGCATGTTGGCTTGTGAAGTCTTGGCAATACAGGAGAGCTCTGAATGTAGGAACGGGTAGGTTTTTTAATCATACTGGTTCTGACTTTTTCAATCAGCGTTTATTAACACCTATTTTATTACGCTGCTTGACTAAACCTTTTGGAAAAGGGATGTCTTTGTTTCATTTGCTGAATCTTTAACGTTCTGGAGATATCCAATTAATTTCTAAAACTAGGGGAACATACGTGTGGTACGCCTAGTATTTCTCAGGTTAAAAAAAAGGTAAAATTCAAAAAAGAAAACCCACAAATTGATGGGTTTGATTAAAATTTAACTAAACACTTTGGAGAAAAGATCTCTGTTAAAAACTCAATAAACAAAATATCTCTGAGGTAGTCATTTATCAAAAGTAAAGGAGGCTGCGCATAGCATTGATGGGATACCTAGGACGACAGAAAGGCATAATTTAGTGGGATAAATCAAGATCTTTAAAATACAACATAATAAAATGAAAAGGCCAATTGCTTTGTGAGCCACCTGTCATACTAATATTCACTGATCTCATTAATTCTGTGGATCAGATGTTTGGACGATATTGAGAAAGCAAATGAGCATAAAGTTGCTCTTCTTGTCACAGGTATTCCTTTAGAAGAGGAGTGAATTGCTTGTTGCTCTGTTAAGCTGTTCATACTACTTATTTTTTTTAAAATGAAACAAATTCTATGTACAAGAGAAGTGCAAACTGAAAGGTAAGTAAACTGGCTGCAAAATTTGTTTCAACTTGTTTACTTGCCTGCTGAGCTGTACCATGAAAGGCCTAGCTGCAAAAGCTGGCTTACACCGTTCTGGATTGATTAAGTGATGTACCACTGAGCATTAGAAATATGTGCTATATTTACAGTGTGGAAAATATTTATTTCATAGCTTATTTGGGCAGATGTGAGCAAGTGTAGGAAGTATGTTAATATATGGAAACGCATAACTCTTTAAGTCAAATGTTTCCACAGTTGGTAATATCCCCGGCACAGATTAAATTTCCACCTAAGGCACAGCCATGTTCTCCACTGCCCTTCTCAACCTTGCCGAGTG
This sequence comes from Nipponia nippon, assembly GCF_047370975.1. NCBI lineage: Eukaryota > Metazoa > Chordata > Aves > Pelecaniformes > Threskiornithidae > Nipponia > Nipponia nippon. Next base: position 109,787,256 of record NW_028262336.1, read on the forward strand.
AAGGCATGTCTCTTCAGTAGGCAGGGATTTGGTTTGCTCAGAAGTGGTTTCCACTGGTCACTTCCATAACAGGCCAAGCAGGCTGAGGGTCACTGACTGTCCAGCTTTAAGCAAGAGGATAGTGTTTAAGCAGGATTTATGGCAAGCCAAGCCATACAAATTGTTGCTGTATCAGGTCACTAATCCAGTTGGTCCTCTGTCTTCTCTCAGGTTACGTGTAGTGGTAGTATTTTTTCAAAAAACAGGAACTGGGCCATCAGGGATTGACTGCAACAAGAAAAGCTGCTGATTAACCATCGTAATCTGGATGGCAGTGGGGAGCACCTTATGCCCCGATCCGTGAGGATTTATAACCTAAAAACTGTAATCCCCGACTTGGCCCTTTTTGTCGCGTCTTAGCGGGCTCACAGCTGGTTGGTCGAGCATGTGTTACTGATCCACACAGGTCAGCTTGGTCACACGGTGTTGGCTCTCTTTGAATCCAACTGCTAAGCTACAATAAAAGAAAGCTAAAAATATATCAAATATTTTCCTAATACTATGCAGCCATGAAAGCAACTGGATAGTTGTAGAAAGTCATCACAGAGCTGCAAATGGGAGGAGCTGCCCCCTTTAAGCAGTCCCTCCAATTACACAGTGCATTCCAGTAGGAAATCTGAGGGTTTGCTCTTGCTACGCGGCCTCATAGCGGAAGAGTCAGTGGGGGGAGGGGGGTTCCTCCACAGTTCGGTAGGTTGTTGGCTTCAAAGAGATCTTGTTGCAATGCATTCTTCAGGCTCTGCAGCAGGAATCTCCAGGTTTAAAACTCTACTCCCTCCTTGACTTGGAACATCCCCTTGTCCTTTATTTCCTCCTGCCGAGGGTGATTAGCAATAGGGAACACAAGACAGGCTGGTGATCTTGCTGGCTGGTGATGAGCTTGTTCGGGTTGCAGACATCCTTGAAATGTTTGCAAAGTACCAGGATGCTGCTTGTATTCTCAGCCCCTCTAATGGGGTTGAATTCGCATCCAGGCCTGTTACTTGAGCTTCATCTCCATTTACGTCATGATACAGTTGACAGCTATGTGGCTGTCAAGATGGAAAGCTCCAGGTTTGGGTTTTTGGTTGTCATCCCCCCCCCCCGCCTTTTATTTAACACCTTTCACTGGAGTTAGAGATTTTTGTTTCTCAGTTAAGCTAGGGGTGCAACTAGTGGCTCTGTCTGCATTGCATCCATAGAGAGGAAGGTCTTGATTTTCCGCCAGTCTACCAGGTTGATATTTACTGAGCCCCTGAATGTTTCCTCTCTGTTCCTGATGCTAATATCCCTGATGTGCCAATCTTCTGAACATCACCACCTGCTTTCTTCTTATCCTCTCTGTGTAATTGGTGCTCTTGATGGTTTTCAATCAAGATGACAGGGGAAATACAGGGAGTAAAGCTGCTTTTGGAACTGTAGATCTCCACCGAAGGACACGATTGCTTTTGCTACAGATTTTTTCCTTTATTTCTTTTATCATAAAATAAACTGTCTAATAAGCCCTTTGCCTTTGAATTAATGAAAATATCACATCCAACGCTGTCAGCATCCAGTTAACTCTAAGTTTGAAAAATCAGAGCAAAATGTTTTCCAGAAGAAAGTATCAACTTTTTCGGTTTGTAATACTGTTCATGGTTCTGAGCAGTCTCATGAAAGAAAGTTAATTTAAAGGCTGCAAAGGGTTACTACTCAAATGCTTAGGGAAGGCAGAAGAGACTAAGAATTTGCCTTGTACACTGCCAGAGAGCAAACATGGTGGGGGAAACACTACTTAAAATATAGTTCTACTATTTTTAGTTCTACTTAAAAAAATATATATATATATATGGAGATGGGACACCAAATAAGGAAACGTGTTATTAATGCTAAAGGACAGTGTTGATGCAAAGGGATCGAAACAAGCCCTGTATAAACTTAAGCTGAAAAGTACTTGTGAAGAGCTGCTTTCTAGGGTGAGGAAATTTCAGGACAGCTTTCCAGTAATAGTAGCAGCAGTAGAGCAAGAGAAAAAAAACCAAATTGCTTTGGAAGGAGGAGATTAATATTTTCATGAGGTGACAAACTGATAGTGATTTCATATTGAAAAAAACAGAAGATGTCTGTGCTTGAAGTGGTGCACCAGGAGGCACAGGAGTCAGAGCAGAGCACTTTGCAGCTCTTAGAGAAAGCTTTCTAAATGTGTACTTGAAATGACACTTTGCTGCTGATGTGAGTTCAGTGACTGGCAAGATAGCTTCCACTTGGAAATTCCCATTAGTCTGTCATAAATTTTCAGTTATAGATAAGCCAATTTGGCATTTTAATATTATAGTATCTTTGGTATTCATTTTTAATGTTTTATCACTTCAGAAGAGTTGGCTCAGGGTTATACACTCTTTCTGCTGTGCATTATATGCCCAAGTAGTATGATGACAAGAGTGAGGTCTCCTGGATTTAGTAGACCCAAGACACATCTCTGTAGCAAATCCCATGTATGAAGGATGTGTATTTCCCTGGTAACTCTCTTTTTGCATCAACACAGATACTTGGGGATGGAATAAACAATGGAATATGTATGTGTTATCCTGTTGTTCCATCTCTGCTTCAAAATTGTCATGGTCAGCAAGATTCCCAGGAGACGGTAATCAAAGTTGTGCCAGCCAGTTGCCTTTTGGTAGGTGTTGCTATCCTGTCTTTCCAGAGGAAGCTATCAGGAGCTGTAATTGTTCTTAGGAGTTTATTTGCTGTTAGAGCAGAGTCTGATTATTCCATTTTGAGTGATGTCTAGAATGCTTTTTGGTAACTGATGATATATACCAAATCAGAAGAACAATTTTTTGCTTTAACCACTACTGTAGTGCATAGTAGGCTTTTTTTAATCCTACAAATCTTTTCAAAATAACAAGAGGAAAATTAATTTCATATAGCTGACTGAGGTTAGGAGCAGTACGTACTTGATTAGTTCAGACCACACAAACTCTAGTCTGTCTTGGAGCTGTTTAATTACAGATTCTTTCAGCCTTGTACTTAAAATTATAGTAGAACTGGAAGCCTTGCAACTTAATGTGTTACTAAAATTCATCCACATTTTTCATAATACAAGTCAGAGAAGGTGCTTAACATGAGTATCAGATTATGTGAACAGAGCATAGGCTTATGTTCTGTTTCATTATTCATACATTCTGTTACACTGGAACTGGCTTTTTTGGGGGGTGGGTTGTTCTTGTGTTGGGGTTTTTCTTTTTGAACAGGAGTTCATTTAAGATGAGTAACAAAAGAAATCAGGGACACCTGTGTCTTCCTCCTCTCTGTAGCTGAGCTATTGTGGAGTTTACTCTGCTGATTTTGGGGGATGGAGGCAGTGGGTGTCTAGTATGGTTACACAAATCTTTGTTGTTTCTAAACCTCATCCTCAAGAACAGTTTTTCAGAAAGGTCACTCTGTAACCATCAATAAGCCTTTGACAGATGCCAACCACATGTTGTCATTACTGTGGTTTGTGCAATATCCTCGCTTTATTTATGTGCGATTGGGTAGAGCAGCTGCGGGTTCAACAACTAAGCATAGGGTTTAGAAGCCAGCACCAGTCTGGAAGTAGACTACATGTGTTAGTATATTTAGTTCCATACTACATGTGCCTTGCTACCAGTTCATATCTGTGCTTACATAGCTCCTGGCTGCCCATGCCTGAGCCTCAATGGTTTGTTCCATAGGAAGCTTCATTACTTAAACCATATAGACTGAGGAAGGATGGTTACTGTTCTTCTGGGGAGAACTTTTTTTTTTTAGAGGGTTTTTTTCCCTCAGAGACAAGATTGGCCTGTACAAGACTCGTGACAGTTTGTTTATTTTTGCACTGCTAGACTGGCCTCACTTTTCGGTTTGGGATCCTCTGCACTTTCTAGATATGTCAGATAGAGTGGGCAGAGATTGTGTACCTTGTATGCCGGGTCTTCTACTATAAAGCTCTACTGAAAACCTGTGTGGTCTTGGGGCTTCTTGTGTTTGCATTAGTTTAATTGCCTCTCTGACCCCTCTTCCTCTGTTGGCCTTTCAAGCCCTGTGGGCTCTTAGCCTTGCTGATATCTCTCCACAGGATCTTTGTACCAGGAAGCATCCAGGCTTGCCTGGAACTCCCCCAGCCCTGCTGCCCAGCTATCCAGCAGTTTATCTGGCTTTTATACTGAACTTCTGGGTTTGCATTTTTAATACCTGTAATTCACTTCCTTCTGTTTCGTTAAGCTGTAGATGAGGAGTTTATTAGTTTTAGCTCTCTTCATAATACATCTGTTTCAGCATCTGACTGCTTTTTCATTTCTTTCAGAAGCGTGGTATTTAGTTGTCCTCTGAGAAAGGGGAGCAATTTATAAATATCCTTCTAGACCAGTTCTTTTATGCCACACTTCCAGTTATTTGATCACCTGTGCTAATTTCTTTTATTGTTTCCTTTTATTTTTTTCCCTCAGGGTTACTAAGATTAATTACTTTTCCATACTGTAGTTCTTCTATATATCCTAGGTGGTGTTTTTAAATTTCAGTCTTTATCGTGACAGTCAAAATAGAACATATTTTCTGCCTTAGCAGCCTCCAAATTAACTTCAATCCTACGTTATGAAATTTTTCAGTCTCGCTGTATCTGTTATCTAAAATCCGAAGTGGTGATCCATGAACTGGAACAGCAAGAGGTACCCTAATTTGAACAGAATGCAGTCGCATCACTTTCCACTATTCTTTGATTTCACTGACTGTGTCTAAACGGACTCTTGGGAGCGCTCTGCAGGGAACCCTGACTGTCCAGGTCAGGAACATGTTGAAATAAGCTATGGCTCCATTCCAGCTCGTGCACCAGCATTTCTTTTCCATGAAAACTAGAACGTAGGAAATGTCCCCTGCACATTTGTGTCTTGTCCCTGTATGGACTTGGAACAGGGCCCAGACACACCCTCAAACTTAATGGTACCCCTGCATCAGCATTCAGATGCATGTACTGATTCTCACTTGGGTTTCTATTTTAGAGGTCTACCTCTTTCTATTCAGTCTGAATTTCCAGATCTAATTTTCCTAGACGTATACCTCCTTTGGACCTGATGTATTTAAAGGATAATCCACTCAAAGCCCTCGCTGATATCTGTAGTACCTCTTTCTAAGAATTGAGGATGGCACTTACTGTTCTGTGAACTCTTTGGTGGCTTGAGGCTGCTGGAGTCAGTAAGATTTCTAAGGATATGAAAATCTACAGTGGTTCAGATCTTGCCCTTATTTCTCTCAAATGTTCTGATGTTGAGAGTAATATTGCTGGGCTGTATTATCTCTTGGTCTGGATTCTTTGTGGGTTTGATGAAAAAGATGTACAAGTTCTTGTGATGTCTTGAGTCAGAAAGGGATCATGTTCTCAGCTGAAAAGAGGGCTATTCTGTTTGGTATTTGGTTTTCCATTTATAACTTTAAAAAAGGTGGAAACATGCTTACCTTTTAATTCCCATACGTATGTGAAGTTGTTCTCTGAACGCTATAAGAATTAAGGTGGTCGTGAGAGAATAATGACAATGTGTGTCGTCAGTTGGAGAGGCACTCTGGAGAAAGGCCGCTCAGAGAGGGAACTCGCTCCTAGGCTGCTGAACTGTGAATATGCCAGAAAAGAGCTTAGGCAGTCTGGCTTCCCTAGGCAATGGTTTCTTGGGATTTCTCCTACTTTCAGGTACATCAAACTTGCTGAACACATGAACACTTAGTTCATCAGCTTCTACTGCTGGAACGTGCTAATTTAGATCTTGTTCAAGCCTTTCCATGCAATACTGTAATAATTGTGTTGTAGACAGGCCTAACCAGGAAGCCTACCATGGTCAAGCTGACGTCTAAGCAAGCGCTGGAGTCTGCCCCAAGTAAGGAAGGGTTAAGGAAACCTGGATTCTGTCAGTGGGACTGAACTCAAGACTGATAGGCTTTCAACAGCAGAAGCTTTGCCAGGGATCGAGAGCAGTGATGTCTCTGAAGGAGGTTAAAGCAGCTGTTTTCTGGACATTTTGTATTTGTTTAGCCTTGGAGAGCTCCAGGTTCGCTTCCCTTTAGTTTGCCAGTTCCTTTCAGTACATGAGGTCCCCTACGTTAGCTTTCCTGCTTGTTCTCTAGGGAATGTGACTATTGTAATAGTAATGGCTTGATGATGCTATCCTACCTTCTTCTGACCTGACAGTGAGTCCGCTCGTTTGCACTTGACTAACACTGTCAGTCCAGTGAAAGGCACTGAGTTGTGTTACTAGATGGCTTTCCTGGAGTTGATTGATGTCTGCTAATTATTTTAACGTTTCATTTCTTTTTTGCTTATTTTCAGTCCTTCCTCTTCCAATGACCAGTTATAATTCATAATTGATTCTCTGTGTGTGTGTGTGTGTATATATATATATATATATATATAGGTACACCTTTATCTTTGTTCTGCTGTTTTGAATTCACTTTGGAGAGAACCACTTCTTTTGTAAGCAGCTATTTTGTTTCGGTTCTCCAGACTTATGAGTATTGAATGTCTAGAACTTGCAGTATCGGATGGTGTTAGTCCTGGACTTAAGCTCTTGGGTTAGTAAATAAGATGCAGCTTTTTTGCTGCTTGGTAAAATAGCTTGAATATGGTCTTTTCAGGCTTATAGGAAACACCTCGTTCCTATGAGCGTGCCCTGGAACTTGATTGCCAAATGGCACACAGGGTCAGGTTATATTGTCTAGTTTGCCAGTTTGCATTTGGGCTTGATTTCCTGTCTTTAAAATTGTGTCAGGTAAGACACAGCATATCTGGACTGGAAAATTAACAGAAGGCACCTAACTCCTGAAAATGCATAATCAATATGTGGTGCTAGGATCATTTTCAGAAACTTTATTGGCATGATAATAGCTGTCTTAGACTGTAACCATGTTAGGGCAACTGGATGTGGAAACACCCTGAATCTGTCAAAACAGACATAGCAGCTGACCCAGTGTAGAAACCAACCACTTGATCTCTTTGCTCAAGGGATGTGTGAATTGTGCACTTTAATAAAAGTAGGCTTGAACTCCTGAACTAAGATATGTGACCGTATCAAAATTAAAAATACAACAGACCACCCTTTCCTAATTACTTTAACAAATGCTCTTGCTAATGAAATGACAGTGGCAATTTTAATCCCCTAAATTTAAGAATTTCTGGCTCTCTGCTAGGGGAGGATATAGTAGTAGCAAAAATAATTAATAATTTCTGTAGCATGTTTTATCATTGGATCTGAAATCATTTAGAGGCAAGCGAATATCTTCACAATTGTTGTATCACAATTTCCATTCTGTGAATAAGGCAACAAAATTACAGACGGAGGGGAATGGGCAGGGTAAAGTATAGCTAGTAGCATGGCTTTTCGGTAAAGGTTGTAGAGGAGTTGATGTACTGCAAGTAACTCTGTGTGTTGTGGCATCTTTCAAATCAGCATAAAAGCCTGAAGTTTACACTGAAATTCTTCCTTGGCAATATTTTGAAAGGTTTGGAGAAGGACCACAAAATGCATGCTTATCCAAATGGTGGGGGTGGGTGTCTGTAATGGGAATTGCAAACAGAAGTGACTTGGCTTTTGTTTTTCTGCTAGGGCTGCTGTTCTGCTGAGACACAGGAATCGGACACTGAACCTGACTGAAGTATAAGTGAAGGGGGGTAGTGAGCTTCCTGTGCCAAAAATGAGCATAAAGTGGAAAGGCTAAATATGGGTTAGGAAAATCAAAGCAATGTAAATACACACACACACACACACTGCTGTCAGTAACACAGAAGAGGTTATAAAAAGAAAAAGCAAAGATTGTATGAGGAAGCACCCCTGTCAAGTTAAACTGGGGAAGAATTTGGCTCATTATATTTAATGTCACATCACTCATTTAGAGCCCTAAAAATAGTGTTTATAATAAAACCCCTGACACAGCCATGACTAGCATGATTCAGATGGCCCCTTTCCTTTTTTAATTTGTGAACAAAGCTCCTCCTTTGAAGAGAAGTATTTGTTTACAATGGTTTATCAGAGCAGGAAATGGATCAATTAGATGTAACTTTTTAAGTTAATTGACTGCCACTACTAAAACCACCTGACGTCGTGCTGTGCCAGTAATGCCAGATGAGAAGTCTCATCACTGTTGCTGTGGGAAAGGCAAGGACATGATGGGAAATGTTATTCTTGGCACTGGAAAGATTAAAAATTTTAAATATTTATAGAGTCTTATCTAAACTACTGATTGGTTATTAGTGCCTTGAATTGAGGCAGGGATGTGTGAATCCCTAGAGCTTTAGGACTGTATCCCATCTAAATGAATCTGAACCATTAACAGGGAATTGGCGCTCTAAATCTTCCTCTAGCTGTATCCTCCTTTCCACACGGCACTGCCTTTATTTTTTTTTTTTCTCTTGGATTGTTTCGTTAATGATCTAGAATGTAATAACAGCACAAAAAAAGTTTTAGATTCTTCTCTCTTTGAAATATTTGGCTTCAGAGCTGTATTTGTATCTTTTTTCTTTTTTCTGCTGCACAGGCTTATCATCCTTTTTGCCTGTGCAAAAGCAGAATCACTGCATTAGCATGGTGCTACCTTGTTGCTATACTGAGTTTAGCAATCTTTTCTGCTTCAACAATACTTCCCTGCTGACTTAAGGGGCTTTTGGAAGGGGGAAGAGGGAAGGTTTAGCATAAATATTCTGGATTATTTTTTCTTGGCAAATTCCTGGCCTGTTTGGAGACTCGAGAAGCTATTGGATGCATTTGTTGGTGTTGCAAACCCACATTTTTCCTGTCAGTTGCAGAATAGCTCCAGCTTTTGATGACTGTAATGAGGTCTTCGGTAATGCTTCTGCTGCCTGTAGCAAATGGGCTTATTGTAGGAGCCAGGAGCCCTTCCAGAAAGCCACAATTTCAGAGCTGAGAGAGAAACAGGAGAGCACAACCTAGAAGTAAAGACTCCTATCTCACCTAATCTTGAGCCTCGCAGGAGGACCCCTTGAGTGTACAAGTGAGGTTGAAACTATTTGGTATGGCTAATGTTTATCAGCTAGTTTAAAAAAAAAAAAAAAAAACAAAAAACAAAAAACAAAAAAAAAGTCTTTTCCTCTGATATTATTTCCATGTTGCTGTCAAGCCTGTGGTAATACAGTAAAAGAGAGTGAACGAACTTGGGGCATACTTTAAGGGCAGAGCAGGTAGGAAACTCTCCAGGTCAGTTATCTTAAAAATAAGTCTCAAATTCAGTAGGCTTGTGAGCCTAAGGCAAGCTTAATTGAACTTAAAGGAAAGCAAAAATAAGCATTTAAAATGCTGTTTTGGTTCTCATAAACCTGAGTAAGCCAAAATCTGGATTACTCAATTATGTATGGTTGTGGGATTTGTTTTGTGAGCATTTTCCTGCTCAGCCCAGATTCTCAGCGTCCTTCTTTTCCTCTCTGTGTGTGTGGCTGTCTCTGAAGGAGGAGAGGAAAGGACTTCAGGTTTTGATTTGGGGGCTCAGAATGTGCTCCAAGTCACCCCTTTTCATACCAGGCTGGCCACAGACGTGCTGGAAAGTGTGTTTGTAAGGAGGAGGTGGTACAGTGATACTCTTTTGAGCATTTACCCCAGACTGTATCTCTGCAGCTGTGTTCATGTCTGTGCCTTGGGAAAGGGAATAGTTGCCTGGGAGGGATTGCGAAGCCTCACTTTGCAGTGCAGGTTTAATAGGAAGGCGCAAGCTGGCCACAACATGTGGTTTTGTGGGCTGAAAGCTTGTCACTTTTGAAGGAGCTGAACCCTAGAGCCTGGCATTCTGGTGTTGCTTTTCCTCTACTAAAATGTTCTTTAAGGAGCTCTGCATAATGCCTGTCTGCATTGAGTTGTCTCTCCCTTTCGCTTCTTGATTGAAATGCACATTGCTTTATCATCAGTTTAGTTTACTTGTCTGTTAAGCAAAACTAAAAGCTTTAAAGAACTCATGCAATGGATTTAAGTATCACTGAGACTGGTGGCTACCTTGCCTCGCTGTGAGAGGAGTTGGTCAAATCCCGGCTCTTACGTGCATAGGTCCTTAGTTTCTCCCATTTTGAGAACAAGGGAGAAAGGAGCAGTGTGTAGTTATGCCACATGGTCACCGTTTTGAGACAACGGCGTTATTCACTAGAAAGTCAGGTACCCATGCAGAAGACCTTATGTATGCTCGGTGGGTTAGAAGAAATGGATCCCATGCTTTTTATCAGCACCTGTGTTTGGAAACCAGCATCCCTGATAATGGCTGGTGATGGTCCCAGAGAAGTATCAACTCTGTTCATCTTCTCAAGTCAGGCTTTCCAGCAGGCTGGGTCTCACTGAGTGTCACCACCTGAAGGATGAACACAAAATTATGAGACTACAAAATTTAATGTGAGAGCAATGGAGGAGTGGGTTCCAGAAGGTAGAGGAAGCAGGGGGGGACCTGGGAGGTGTAAGAAGATGGGTAGGGGTCAGTGCAGTGTCAAGGGGACTGGGCCCCTTGCTGTTGTGTATCCTCTCAATCTTGCCCAATTGATTTCGTTTCATGATAGAGAAAAAAAAAATGTTTTCTCCCTGGTGCTCTTAGTATCTCCTGTATCTGCAGCCTCCAGCTGATGCAATCTAAATAATGCATATTTGGTCCCAATATAGGTATCTAACCCACTGTCTTGGCTGTGACAATGCCCAGTGACAGACAATTATTAAGAACAGAAAAGGATGTAACGGTACTTCTGTGGTGTAGTCTCCCAGCTGTAAGCAGCTCAGGGATTTCAACACGCAGAAACAATACCTTTGTATTTATTAAACCTCAATGGATTTTTCTTCCAGGAAGCAGTGTAATTTTAAGTTCAAGTTCAAGTTAAGCTTTTCAAGTAGTGCGATCACTCTCTGGTCCCCAACAACCTGCAGGAATCCTCTGCTATATATGTGAAAGTATATTACCTCTAACTGGTTTTGAACCTGCCGCTGGCTGTTTGATCTGGTGTCCCCAGTCCTTGTACTGGAATGAGAAAGGAGCAATTATTCTGTTTACCTGCTTTCTGCCATTCTTGTCTTTACAGGCCTTTATATAGTCTCTCTCTTCTCCATTTTCTGAACAGGAAAGTCATTGCATTAGTCACTATTCATATTGAAGCCATGCCATACTCTGATTATTTTTGTTGCCTCTCGTCTCAACCCTTTCTAATTCTCCAGTGCCCTTTCTGGAATGAAGGAAGCATGTAGATGGAACAGATCATCTTGAGTGCCATTACGTGGCACGTGCGGGACAACTGGGGGATCAGGCCCAGCAAGCATGGGTTTATGAAAGGGAGGTCCTACTTCCCTGGTCTCCTTCTATGACAAGGCGACCCACTTAGTGGATGAGGGGAAGGCTGTGGATGTTGTCTACCTGGACTTTAAGTAAGGCCTTTAACACTGTCTCCTACAGCATTCTCCTGGAGAAGCTGGCTGTGCACGGCTTGGATAAGTGCACTCTGCGCTGGGTTAAAAACTGGCTGGCTGGCCGAGCCCAGAGAGTGGTGGTGAATGGAGTCAAATCCAGTTGGTGGCCGGTCACAAGTGGTATTCCCCAGGGCTCAGTGTTGGGGCCAGTCCTGTTCACTATCTTCACTGATGATCTGGATGAGGGGATTGAGTGCACCCTCAGTAAGTTTGCAGACGACACCAAGTTGGGTGGAAGTGTTGATCTGCTGGAGGGCAGGAAGGCCCTACAGAGGGACCTGGACAGGCTGGATCGTTGGGCCGGGGCCAACTGTATGAGGTTCAACAAGGCTCAGTGCCAGGTCCTGCACTTGGGTCACAACAACCCGTGCAACGCTACAGGCTGGGGGAGGAGTGGCTGGAGAGCTGCCTGGTGGAAAAGGACCTGGGGGTGTCGGTTGACAGCTGCCTGAACATGAGCCAGCAGTGTGCTCAGGTGGCCAAGAAGGCCAATGGCATCCTGGCTTGTATCAGGAATAGCGTTGGCCAGCAGGAGCAGGGAGGTGATAGTGCCCCTGTACTCGGCACTGGTGAGGCCGCACCTCGAGTACTGTGTTCAGTTTTGGGCCCCTCACTACAAGGACATCGAGGTGCTGGAGCGTGTCCAGAGAAGGGCAACGAAGCTGGTGAAGGGTCTAGAGCACAAGTCTTAGGAGGAGCGGCTGAGGGAACTGGGGTTGTTTAGTCTGGAGAAGAGGAGGCTCAGGGGGGCCTTATTGCTCTCTACAACTGCCTGAAAGGAGGTTGTAGCCAGGTGGGGGTCGGTCTCTTCTCCCAAGTAACAAGCGATAGGACAACAGGAAACAGCCTCAAGCTGCACCAGGGGAAGTTTAGGTTGGATATTAGGAAAAACTTCTTCACCGAAAGGGTAGTCAGGCATTGGACCAGGCTGCCCAGGGAAGTGGTTGAGTCTCCATCCCTGGAGGTATTTAAAAGAGGGGTAGATGTTGTGCTCGAGGACCTGGTTTAGTGGTGGACTTGGCAGTGTTAGGTTAATGGTTGGACTCGATGATCTTAAGGGTCTTTTCCAACCTTAACGATTCTATGATTCTAGATGAAGCACAGGGTTTTCTATAGCAGCAAAATGTTCGAGCTTCTTGTATCCCATTCCTAATAAGTTCTAACACTAATTTGCTTTTTTGGACTGCTGGGTAACAGGATTGCATCCTTAGGCCTTCAGCTGACTATTACTACTATCACTTTCCCTATGTCTATCACTTTTCACTTAAAGACATTGAATTGTATTTTATTGCACACTAAGTCCTTTTGCCATTTTTTCTGGTTCGTTTTTATTACTTTATATGCTCTCTGAGGGAGGCGGTATTCTCTCAGACTGTTGCCTTGCTATTCACCCCCTTCCTAGACCATCTATGAATATCTCGGTTGGTACAAATCGTAGCCCAGGCATCTGTAGGACTACCCTGATGATCTCTCTCCATTAGGAATGCTGCATTTGTAGTCCTGCTGTTGAGTTTGTGTTATCTTACTGGTTACTTTCCTGCGCAAGGACCTTTTCCACTTAACCTGTGGTACCTTCTTTTCTGATGCTCTGATAAAGGGCTCAATCAAGCTGGACCAAGCAGAATTTGGAACTCTGAATAAACAGAGGTTATCTGGTGAGGAATTCTGTCTGACTCGGGCAAAGAGATTGTTTGTGCAGCCCACTGTGCCATATCCAGAGTTTTTTGTGTTCTCCTCTGGTGTAGACACAGCAACAGTCATGGGTGCCCCTGGCATTCTGCCTCCCAAGGAAGTTGCTGGTGGAGCTGGCTTCACCTGCCCTTGGCCCGAAAATGCTATGTGATATAGGCAAAGCTGCCTTAATTGCTATGAATGTTGGTTTTCCATACCTACAGTATGAGAAATAAAATTTCCTACCTCACAGGTGTGGTGTAGTGCTCAAATTAGTAAGCAGCATGGTTCTTGCTGGAGAGCCCTGGACAGAATGAAACTGGGAAATGCAAAATATTTGATCTAGTTCTACTTGAACATCAGTGTGATCCATGCTCCTAAGTTGCTTAAGTGTTCTTGAAACACACCACAGTCATTAGTAAGCGGCCTGCAGTGTGATCACTGGTCAGATGTGTTCACAGGGAGGAGGGGGAGGTCCCCACCGCCAGCCTAGGTAAACCGCCAGAGTCCCTGAAGGGGGAGGACAATGGTTTAAATGAAAAGATTGCTGGTAAGCTCTTTAAAAATGCCAGTTGTCTTATGATGTCACTGATATGGCTTTGGAAAATCTCAATACTTTTACTACTTTAACGTTAATTCTAATATTACTGGTTTTCGTTTACTGTACCTTGCAGGCTTTAAGCAGAACATCACTGTCCGCCTTTTTCACTAGCCAGGCAAAAACTGTTTTAAAACTGTTCATGGTGATATGCTGCTGCGATGATTTTAAGGAGTAATCGTATGGGAGCTTTTCTTTTAAAACTACACACAACATGGCATTGTAGGATTTTTGCACACAGAAGAAAATAAACCGGGTCAAAATAGGTCAAACTTCAGTCTTCCAGTGTGAAGACCATCTATTTTAAGTGGAAGATGAGAAATGAAATAGCAACTGTTACCCTGAAATGAAAAATGGTGCTGTTTATGTATTTAATTGGTCAGGGTTTGCAATGGGGCTTTGAATTCTGCTGCTGTCGGATCTCGTACTGCTGCTGTCCATCACAGTTTTTCTCTTTCTTAAAAGACTTGTGGTAAATTTATTTTGGATAGTTTCTTAACAGGTGTTTCCTCGATGTTACGAATGCTTTAAATGAGAACCGTGCTCCACGTCCGGAGTTCTCAGCTGAAATCACACGGCAGCCTGACACGGGCACTGGTGTGTTTACTCATCTGCGGCCACGCTGACAGCAGGCGCTGGCGGGTCCCCGCCGCGGCCCGGCCCGGGCGCAGAGCAGATGTCGGGGATTAGGGGGAAGGATTTGGGGAGGCCTTCAGCCTGCGCGTTCGTGGAAGTAATTCATTGTGGAGACGCAGACAGGGCCGGCTGGGCCTGCGCTGAGGAGTCGGCTGAAATGGGTCTCGGCGGGTTTGAGTATCCGAATCAAAAACAAATGTTTTCCTGGTACCTTTTAATTAAAGGGAAAGCATAAATCAATATAATAAAGTTAGCGCACCACGTGGTATTGTACTTCTACAGTGTTCTTCTCAGCAAAGAAGCTGGCAACATGGGTCTCTTGGCCGCCTGGTCTGCCGTGCTGGGATGGGGTGTGGAGGCAGGAGGCAGCTGTGCTGCCTGCCCTGGGACGGGGCGTGCAGGAGGGCCTCTTCACCTTGGGCTAGCGCTTGTGGCCGTCCCGTCACTTTGTCAGTCTTTTATGGTTAAGAGAACGTTTCCTGTGGGCTGTCTGTCTTCAGCTGTTAGGTTTGTCTCTGGCTCTTGTGTTTTGAATGTCGTATGCTCAGAAATCGGCCATTTAGGGAAAAACAGGGGTGGCACAAGGTGAACGAGACTGAGCGGTGGAGAAGATCTGCCATGGCATGAAGTGTCCCCTACAGACATCAGATACTGCACCGCATACCCATGAGGCTTGTCAGGCATCTCTGTGAGCCAGGAAGCTAACTTTTGGCTGCAATTCAGTTATTTGTAGATTCAGAGCAGGCATCTGTAGCTGTGATTTGTGATGTGGAAAAGAGAATTTATGTAAATCATTACTATCAACTATTGTGCTGTTGTTGTGAAGATTTCGGTGAAGGGTGAAAGGAAGAAGGGAGAGACAGGATGCATCTCCAGGTTTTGGCAAGAGGGTGTGATGGGAATGATTGCAGATGTGCCTCCTACATGATAATACAAGACATTAAGATGTGGTAGTTGTATGAAGGTCATGTGCTCAAGCAATGAAATAAATTGCTCTGGGAATGAAAATGAAGGAAAGAACCAAGGTTTTGTGGGAAAAAGTACCCATTTGTGTAAGATTCCATTGATCTGAGTTGAACCGCAGTCATGTTAAAATAACCCGAAGTCTTTAGGGCCTTCAAGAGAGATGATAAAGCAGTAAAGAAAACTTTGAGCTAACTGCATTCAGAATATGCTTTAAGAACATAACCATTTGAGTACGGTAGCTGAGTGAAGATAAAATCCCCAGTGAATATGTAGTGGCAGAGCTAGTAAGTACTCTTTCTGGAGAAATATAACATGGGTAAGTAATGACTGTTATCTGATTCAAGTCAACTGTTGCTATAACAGATTGAAAACAGACAAAGATCTATAAAATCGAGTTTACAGGATGTAGTTTTGCAGAATGCAGAGCCCCCCTCTATGGAAGTGATGTACTTTCAGCTGCTATTGACTTCAGTAAGAATTCAACCTGCCCATTGATTTATAAGCCTAGACCCTGGTTTGAAAAAACTGAAGAAGATCTTCTTCTCCAAGCATTGCAGTTACTAGATCTAATTCATGCTATATGGTTATCAGCCATTTTCTGGAATTCTTGAGCTATTAAGGAATCTCCAAGATGTAAGACACAGATGTTATCCCAGTAAACTTAATGTCAAACCATATCAGGAAATAAGTTTATGAGCAAAATATCAAAAACCATAGTGCGTTCCATTTGTGGGTCCCAATGCTGTAGCTCAGCGCAAGCAGCAAGCCACGTGCAGAATTGCAGTATTTTCTGACAACCTGCCTGCATGCACAGCTGTCTGCATGCCCTGTCTAAATTGCTAGATCAGAGCTCTGGAGAGTAACAGTCTTGCTAAAGTCAACTGATTTGCCAGATGTGGGGACAAGGTGCAGAATCTAATTTGAACTAATATTAATGAAAGTGCCACTGGTCATTCTAGGTTTTTGTGTGTGCTGTAGATCTTGAGTTTTGGTCAGCAGCTTCACTCAGAAGGCAAAATTGTTTAGATGGTCCAGGTGAGTGGATAAATACCTAATTATACTTACCTGAAATATTTAATAATGCAGCTTAGTTAATGTGGTTTATATGTTTTTTAATCCCCCTCTTGAGATGGTCTACAAAAGCACAAAAATGTTTGGCAGAAAGATACACTAAGTGGCAAAACAAATTGAAAAGGAATAGATGCAGACTTCAAAGATGATTTTTAAAAAAAGTGAGTTAAACAATTATGTGAGAAGGGGGAAGTGTTATTTGATACTAATACCAAAAAAAGCTATTTTTTTAATGTACTACTAAAACAGTTGTTTAAAAAATTATTTTCAAAACACTCCAGTGAGGTTGACAGTATTTATGTGTTTTCTCTGAGGTTAGGACACATGCCCAAATTCATACCATGAAACAGTGGTAGAGGTGGAACAAGACCAGGGTTCCTGAAAGTGATTTTTCTGCTCTTGGTAGAGCACCTTTTTACTCAGGGATGCTACTTCGCTAATACTGGGGAGGAGGGAGTGTCTCGAAACAAATGTTTTGTGTGAGGAAGCCAGTGCTGTTGCAGTAGCACATTTGGAAAATTTCAACACACAAACCCAGGAAATTTGAAGGTTCTGACTCTTTTTGTAGGTGTAACTTGGCAGGTTGTACAAATATCTTATATCTTCACTGGCAAGGAACAGCTTCTGCTAAACATAATTACTCCCTTGGAGTTTTAAATTCAAAGGTGGGTTCTGTAAAATTTAATTTTTTTCCCCCTGAAGCTTTCATGATAAAGGCACAGTTATTAAGTAAGGGCAGCTACTATACAAGAGTGGTTACTATTAAAACCTGCACAGAAAAAGTTATAGGCACCAAACAAAAGTGGTTACATGCTGAACATGACTTCAAAAGGAGAAACATAATGTAAAGTATAAATTTCTTTTTACATGCAGAGTAGAAGTTTATACTAAAGCGTATGAAACAGTGAGCAAGACAAACTGTTTCCTTGATAGACCTGACAAAGTTACTGTTTCAGATTTACTTTGTTCTTTCTATTCATGCCTGGGTTGGTTTAATTTGAGGGAAAGGAAAGAGAGTGACTTTGCTTTCACACTGGAAAGCACACTTTCATACAGGTTTTACTTGGGCTCGGTGAAGTTACAGCACCATGGCAGGTCACCACCCATCAGCAGGTAGCTAGCTACCTATGGGCCTACTCTTCCACATCCTCAAGTGTAAGTTCCTCTTAAATGGCAATAAAAGAAGATTATATTGTGTTGCACAACCATCTAATTGGAGATATCTCAGAAAACTCAAACTATCTTATGATTCAGAGTAGTATCAAGAACACGTGTAAAGGAAGGAGTGACTTTTACTCAGTAATTTTAATTTGTGCTGGAGGAGCTCAGGCTAATACAGAATGATGTTTTTGGATTTCTTTAACCAGGAAGAATAATTAGCACCTAGTGCCATTTACCTAAAGATCTACTGAGGTATTTCATCCACTTCAGGGAGAAGGTTCTTTGGTTAATGAGATCTGTGCTCTCTAATAAAATTTCAGGAAGCCACTTATATCCATTTACATGGAGCATGATTTTACTACTAATTTTTAACCAACAGTCTTCTCCAAATTACTTCGAAGAAACGTTCATTTACGTTTTTTTTGTTGAGCTTAATGTAACCAATAATGAAAAAGAAGTGATAGGCTGCATGAAATTGCATCACAGTTTATGCTGCCAGTGAACCATAAAATCAAATTAAAACACCATCTGATTAATTTTCTTAATTCTCTGCTATCAGAGTAATAATGGAGAGTAACATGGGCAAGCTCCTTGTTTAATTGGTAGTGTTGTATACTAATTAAGTAATGAGATACAGTAATTTTTTCTCAGGCAAGGCTGCATATGTAGAATATGTTTTTAGTTAACACAAAACAGCTTATTAACACCCTTTGGGACACATTTGGCCAATGATATATTAATTTGTGTATCAAATATTAATTTCTGTAAATTAAGAAATAGAATAAAAATAGGTTGCTAACTTGCTGTATTCCTCCATTATGGAAAAATAGTTCCTAACAAGAAAATAAAAGGGAGTAGAAGATCTGAGGATTTCGGTGTGCTCCTATGGTGTTATAGCTCTAACTAGTTTCTCCAAAATCATGGCAGTGTATGTGAAATTGTTTTGGGTTTGGTTGTTTTTTTTTTTTTACTCCCCTTGAAGATATTAAGTTTTGGGTTTGTAGCTTTGTATTGCCAATTCCTGGAATTTTCTGATCATGAAAGAACTTAAAGCAAGTGATATGTCTTTTCTGAGTTGCCATTATATTTTTCTGTTTTCTGTACTTTAGTTTGTATTTTCATGCTTTCTTTTAACCATCGTAACTAGCAACTTCTTTAATGAAAAGCTTCTTGCTTGAGACCTATATCTCAAAATGTCTTGGCCTTTACTAGGAATGCCAAATATATTCCTTTGTGATATTGTGTTGGCATTTTTCTTTTTGCTCAAAGTACTGCTCCTGTCCTTCCTCTCTACATTTATATCCAGGTATTACATTAAAATTACCAATAAGCTTGATAAGTATGGCATAGAAGCTAGACAGTGGATAGGTTTCTTACTGTAGTCTTCCATATGGTTTTAAGGATGACTGGTGAAATTAAGGAAAAGGGGTAAAATATCTGAGTAAGGTATCTGATTTTTTTCTTTCCTCCTCTTACTGCTCTCAAGGGGATAGGGCTGTATGAGTGGAGGCTGGGAGAGAGAGGAAATAGGTTTGAGACTGGACCAGTGTGTCATTGTGTTACCTCCAGCCAGCCAGTGAGGTCATTGTTTTCATCTGAGTCATTTTAGAATGAAAACTCTTACATTATGGAAAACATTGCACATCTTTATTTCAGACATGGAAATATCCAGCCAGCCTTTCAGTGGTAGAGCTCCACTGATTTCATTTGAGGTACTCCTGACTCCCAGTGGTGTAAGCAGGAGGGGAAATCAAATTCTTTTGCCTCGTTTTTTAACACTTTGCCGCTAACCCAAAAGCGTTATTCTTTAGGCACATTTCCAGCCAAGATGCTTGTTGAAGAGGGAGCTGGTAAATCTGTTGATCACACCTGTCAGCCCTGAACCTAGTAAATCTGTCCAGCCTGGAGCTGGCTACAGTTATATTGGGGGGAAAAGTTCTTAAGCACCGACTCATGTTGAGGCTAGATTATGTTCCAGTGTGCACAGGGAAAATCCTTGAGACTGCATTCTTGGATATTGATTATATTTCATACCTGGGCTCCAGTAGGCTCAGTCTCTGTGTAGTATGGTTTAATTGAGGGACTTGGGCAATCTGCCCAGCTCTGCAATTGATTTGTGTGACCATGAGCAAACCCTGTCATCTCTCTGCACTTGGGTTTTAGCATATATGATCTTTAATGTGGGTCTGGTATTTGTAGCACTTGAAGATTCTTGTATAATACAGTAATTATAACAGAATTTGTGTATTTTGTACAATATAACAGCATGGGGTGGAGATACTGATCATTCAGTCCACGTGAGCTAATAGAAATAGTAGGAGGTTTTGACTGAATCTAACAAATACTGTTTTATCATTTAAAGTGGGAGAAAGCCATTGCTGGTTGATGACTTCAGAATAATTTATGAAAACTGGATTGCTGTATGACACAGTATCTTCCAGTTGTTGCATGGCATGTGCTTACAGCGTTAGTATGTAGTAAGTCCTACGTCTCCTTAAGATCTGTTCAGCCACTTGGTTGATAAGGATTTAATATTTTTGCCCTTTCAATATTAAATTTTAAGGTCCTTTTGAAACAGAAAACCACCCAGTGCTGGCACTAAAACATTCAGTCTTAACAGGACCCAGAACACGCAGAGGGTGGACGGTGCAGCTCTCTAAAGGAAAACAGGGCTGGGTAATGGTCTGCAAACTGCATAAATGCATCAGATGTTTGCAGGGGAGTTTGCCCAGTGATATTGTTCATAATCTGTGATAGATTTTTCATGCATGGAATCTGTTCCTCTTCCTACTGAAGTTAGGCTTCAAATTTACTTATGAAAAGCATTAAAAAAAAATTTACTTATGAAAAGCATTAAAAAAAAAAACCTAACTGCAGCAAAGATGTCTAAGCTGTAACATCATTAAAAATGCAACAATTTCAAGATGGAGACAGAGTGTGTTTAACTTTCTACTGAAAATATTTCCTAGACCTTTAAAGCAGTTTCTGAATCAGCCCTATTGCTACAGAGCAAATGAAAGACAATCTTTCTCAGGAATCTAGGGAGTTTCCAGAGTAAAGTAGGAGCATTGCAGTGACGTGTCCCAGTGTTAATGCCTGAACTTCTCATGGAGAATAACGTATTTGTCCATGCACCATGCCATCAAGGGAGGCACTGGGACTTCAAGATGAATGGAGTGGGATTGTTTGCCCAAGCGAGCAGCACCCTGTCATCAGTGGGAAAACGGCTGAGACTGAGACTGTAGGAGTAGCACCTCAGTGCGGTGGGCTGAGGCAGGCTTTGAAGAAGACTATCCTCATCGACTGAATAACAAACATGCTTCCAAGTGACTTGCCTGACATGGGATGGGAGCAAAGCAACCAACTGGGATTCCCCTGTCCCAGTTTTAGCCCTTCTTAAGTGGTGTGCTCAGACCAAGCCACGGGTCTAGAACTGATGGAGGAGGGATACTGGCAGAGATGTCTACCTAGTGCATCTCAGTTGACTACCTTAAGGTGGGGTTAACTGCCTGCTGGTGATGCACTGCTTTCTGCTTTGGTTATTGAGGCAATGCAGATGGAGGAGCAGGGCCAAGGGTCCTAGAGTTGCACTTGTAGCTCCAGCCACATGTCTCTAGTCAGCTGGATCCTTCAGCGTCATAGATGTCTAGATCAACAGTATCTCAGTGATAGCAGTGGACATTTCTTGTGCTGCTGTTATATGTGAATCCCTCACAATGATCACGTGGCCATCTTCTCTCTGTCTCCTCTTTTCCCAAGTGCTGCTAAAGGCAGTGCCATGCTATCATCCAGGTTTGACTAGTGGGGACCAAAGTGATCTGACTGATCACCTGACTGCAGGTTGGACTTGGATCCCTAGTGTATAAAGCTGGAATTTGAATGAATATGAAACCATAATTGAGCAGCTTATTGGGTCCTTATCCATGCCTCGTGGAGAGAGCTGTGATCAGGATCCAGGCACACTTCCAGTAATAGTTTTTGTCACACTGTGAATACAAAGCCAGCTGTTTCCATCATGATCTTATGCTTTTGCTGTCCGTTTTTTATCAGAGTTAGGATGCATGGGTATATGAGGAAATGAAGTAACAAAAAGCTTTTATTATTCAAAATATGAATTTAAATTTTGTCTCACTTTTCTTGAATGATATAAGATGATTGAGACCCTTGTTTGGTTTGTCCGAATCATTTGCCTGTCCCCAGTTGCTGCCTAACCATGCTGTGATAAGAATACCAAAACAGTCTGGATATCTGAATTCCCATCCCTGGGCACTTCTGGCCTTCTTGTTCTCCTTGGAAGTTGTCGTTGAAAATAGTGGCACCACCTATTGGTGGAAAAGGAGAACTATGAGTGATGCTTATTTGCATATTAAGAATAGTAAAACGGAGAAAAGAGTTTAAAATGTATTCCATATTGCAATTCAAGATTTTTTTTTTTTTTTTAAAATAACCCATTCCCTGTTTGATATGCTTGTGTGGAGAGAGTCCTTGATTTAAAACAAACAAACAAAACCAAAACAAAACTTAACCTAGGCTTTCTAAAATAATAATACAGAGCAGATCTTCCTAGACACTCTTGACTGTCCAGTACTGTCACTTTTTTGCTTTGTTTAAAAGGAAAAAATAAAGTACCCACCCTTACAAAACCAATTTACAAGAGCTTAAAGGTATTGGGACCTAAATTGTTTGCTCCTCAGTTGAAATAACTGGAGCTAAGTTTTTCTTTCCTTTCTTGTTACCGTTCTTCCATTTTAACAAATGTTATCACTCCACTAAAATGAGCTATTTCACTGTGGCAGCCTCATCAGTGCTTGTAAGACAGTCTACTGATGGCAGCAGTTTAAGCTGCAATGTCTTCGGCAGAAGGACTTGCATTAGTCTCAAGTGTTTTGGGGTGCCATGTGATGAATGGTTTCTGGTAGTTGGCTTTGGATATGCTAGTCACTAATGTTTATATCAGCAGACAGAATAAAAATGACTTAGTTGCATATCGTGGGGCCTGTGTGATGACAGAGCTGGTCAAATTTTGAATTTGTTTTAAAAACAAACTACTCCTCCTCCCTGTGACCTTCTAAAAAAGAAAAAAAAAAATGGTGGTGGTTCCTGTTTAGTAGCTCTGCTTTTCTTATCTGGGGGAGATAACTGATAGCTGAAGGGTGTTATTTGTTGGGACTGGGTATGGAAACGCCGTGTTTCCCTGAAGATGTATTGCAGTACTGTCTTCACTGCTGTCATGAGTAGCTGAACAACTGGAATGGAGCACAGCAACAGCTGTGAAGCCTGAGGAAGGATTCGTTGCAATATATAGGTGTTCTTACTATAGCTTCTGTTTATAATCCAGGCCTCTATTCCACAAGTTGCAGAATATCCTAAAAATGCTGTCTGTGGATGTGCCCAGAACATGTTGAGTGGTTTCCAGTGAATCTTGTCCTGAGGAGCTCCTGTCCTGCGAGCAGACGGTGTAACCCTGCCGGAGAGGTGGCAGAGTTCAGAGCTGTGCATGCAAGACAAACCAATTCACTGTCATGCAGCACAGCAGTCATATAACTGCAAGAGGAAACCAGAGATGAACAGGGAAGAAACCTTCCAGATGAGCTCAGGAATGGAAAAATCTTGGAGGATTTTGTGGAAAAAGGCTTGCCAGTAGTAAAGTGAGCATCTGACAGGGTTCAGATGAGATGAATAGTTTTACTGTTCTGATGCAGTTTGCGGACAGAATAATACTTGAGTAAAATGCATAATTGCAGGCAAAAAGTATTTGGCTTGACGTTTTTTGGTGTCGAGCTTAACATGCGAGATGTCCAAATTCATAGCCATCAATGGAGTTGTCAACATTTATAATAACAATAATAGCATTTAAACTTCTACTGGACACATGCTCAGGTTGTTCTGCGCATTAAAAGTGTGTTGAGTTCCTTTCAGCTAGAAGAGCAAAAAGTGGAACATAAAATATTTGAAGCCAAAATAGCAGAAAATGCAAGTAGACTATTATGGCCCTTTTTTAGCCTTTATTAGCACAGGGAATGGAAGGATGGTCAGTGGAAATGCTGATGTGATTAGACTGCTAGCACTTGCAGGGTCACAACCAAAGAAAAGCAAAGCATGCGGATAAATCTCATTATGTTTGGCCACCGTGTTATTACAGTTCAGCTCTTTGGCTAACAATAAAGTTAAGATTTCCCTCTTATTCCTGTACATCCTTTTTCTTAAATAAGCATAGGTCAAAACTGCCCATATGCTTGGCATTTTCATGTGAAAGTAGGCACGAGGCCTCACAAATAACTGAGAGCTGATTCTGGGACTGGAATGTTTTTGCTTACTGTCTGTGTGGGTGGCAAAGTGTCCATAAATGTTTTAGCAGAGTCTAGCTCGCTCTTGGTTTCGGTACAAGATTTACCACTGATCTGTCAGTCCAGCAATGGCATGGAGGATTTGACATTCAAAAGTGAAAAATGCTTTTGGAAGTACTCACTACTTGGCAATCCAAGGGCAAGTTGCTGCTAAATATGACTGAGTTGTGAGGTGGACAACTTTAAACAGAGATCAACACATGGAGAAGATGCTGGGTGCTACTGGTGGACATCCTGGCAATGCAATGTGACAGCTTTTCTCAGTTTTAAAGTGGTGGAATTTCCTCCTGTTGTGATCAACCACGTTTGTCTTACAAGGGTATAATTACAAATTTTGTCTTCTCACGATGTATTTCAAAGGCTAGTAGACATTTTGTTTGGTTCCATGTTCTGTAGCTCAACTTTGTGTTTGCCCTGACACTTCAGCATTGTGGGCTGCTGCTCTCTTGTGTGCTACAGCAGCGAGGGACAGCTGAGCCAGCCAGGTCTGCGTTACACTGGTGAGACAGCTGCTTTAGTTCAGTGTCCGTGGGTATAGGCCTCCCTGCCTTCGGCAACGTCGCACACGAGTATCAGTAGATAAGCGTGTGTGTATTGTATGTGGCATAAAAAATATTGAGAAGTAAAGATTTTGGGAAAGGGATATGACACTGTCCATAACTGGCAAGAGAGCAGAATGTGGCTAGCTACTGGAAATGCTGTTGACGCCTTTCAGCCCCTGTTTTAGTTGTGTGCTGTGCACAGGTCATTACAGAAAAAAAAATCTTTTCTGTTTCTAATGTACTAGAGAACTTAAATGATTCTTATGGGAGCTGTGTGTGTGTGCATGCAAGAGGTCGTGAGGTCATCTCAAGTCTTGCGTGTAGGAAACCTGGGCCTTTACCATTAATTTATCTGTAAAAGATTCTAATGACCTAAACTAGGTTTCTGTAAATAGTGCTATATTTCAGCTTTGTTCCATAACTATGTGCGTATGCTGGAACTTGCAGGGTTTCCAGATATCTTCCTTCTCAAATCCTACCAAGCTTTTTCTTCAAGCATTACAACAATGAGAAAAATGCAAATATAAACTTTGAGCTCTTTGTTTGTAAAAAAAGCCATTTGCGGGAGAGGAGTGAATCTTTCCCACCCTGGGTTTCAGGCAGCAGTAGTTTGAACAGGAAGTGCTGTATTTAAGTGGAATATGACTGAAACATTTTAGTGAGAAGTATATTTGTCTTCATACGAGTTTGATGCTGCTCAGAGATCTACAACAGTGGGTAGAAAGACAGTAAACAAAGGGCACAAAAGATAGTCAAAAGTGCAAGCTAAATATACTTCCAGTGCACTTCTCCACGAGTGAGAATGTGTCTGCCTGGATCCACAAATTAATATCAGTGGAGGATTTGGTCAAAATGTTTGATTTTTTTTTTTTTTTAAAGTTTTGAAGGAATTTGAGCTCATAAGGAATGATCGCAATGAGAAATGCCATTGCTGTTTGTTAATTATAGGCCTAACTTCTGTTAAGAGTTGATGAGACTTCCCCCCACCAAGAAATTTCAACATCACCCAGATCATGGATGCAGTACCTGTTTGATGCCATCACTCTACCTTTTCCTTGTAAACAACTACTTAACATGTAATGGCTTGAAAATACTCATGGTTTATTTGTTTTTCTTCACAGGCTGGAATGGTGTTAAGATGTGGATACTTCTGGTTTGGCTTGTTTCTCGTGCCCACTGCGTGCCTTGTTAAAGACGTGGCATGGACAGCGTAAGTCCCGAACCAGTCCTCTCAGTTGTATAGGAATTATTCTGTTATGCACATGTTGTCCAGTCTGGTATTGTTCTGTAAAGAACTACGAAGCCTTTCAGTGAATGCCAAATGGAGATATTCATTTGGAAGGCCTCTGAGCAAAGTGAAGTGGGAGTCATTTATCACCTACCAATGCAACCAGCAATGTGAGAGAATGAATAGTTAGTTAGTCCTGAATCTGATGGAGGCAGCCTTGTCTGAGAATGAAGGTGTGTTGTCTTTTGATTGTGTTGTCTACCCTTTAGTTAAAGGCAAATTTAAATCAGACATCAGAGATTTCCTATTCCTAAAAGGAGCAATTAATTTGTTCAATTTGATTAAGGTTATGTAGAAAGTAAACACATGGCACTCTAATCCATACCCAGTAAGCTCCTAGTTCTTTGTCAGCTGCTGTTTAGGTTCTCCTTCAAGATTGGATCTTCCAAGTCTTAACTGAGAGAAGAGCAATACTCTGCACTCTGTGGTCTTAATGATTCCTTCCCTGCTCAGAGAGGAGGAACAACCCTTGTGAAACACAAGCCTGTGTAATCCCCTTCTCTCAGGATTCTGTGGTTTCAGGGCATTGCGGAGAGCAAGCAATTTCAAGAACTTTGAAAGCAACTTACCTTCTCTGTCATTGCAATTTGAAATGCAGAAGTGTCATTTTCATTTAGAATTTCTGGTGTTTTGTTCAGCTTGCTTTTAAGTGTCTTAAGCACCAAGCTTTCATCCTTTCCCTTGGAAAGCTGTGTTACATCCGAGAAGATTTTATTACATGGATGTGTAATAGCCTCGGGCAAGGAGGACCCAGGGCATTCCAACTCTGGGGCAAAGAGGCAGATCCTAGCTGGAGTGAAGAGGGAATATAGGTTAGCTTGTCACTTGTCACAAAGCCTCGAAGTGAAAGCATGGTAACACGTAACACTTTGCTCCAGGAATGAGCTGTTGGTCAGCCAAGGAAGATTCTTAGAATCATAGAATTATTTAGGTTGGAAAAGACCTTTAAGATCGAGTCCAACCATAAATCTAAAAACACTGCTAAGTCCACCAGTCATCTTTACAGAGAAATGCAGAAAATACTGAAAAAAGCAGAAAGTTTCCCAAACACAGGTACATTTCAAACACTGGCATAAAAAGATAAATCAGGTCATATGCATGTACCTGAAAATCTTTTTTCTTCCTGTGGGGTTGATAGCACAGCTAAATTAAACTGGTAGTAGGCAAATCAACCAATCAGTAAGTACTTCTTCAATGTTTTCTTATTTTCTTTCTCGGCTTAATTTTCACGAGCTGCACTGCTAAAATTAAAACTAGGTATCATAATGTAAAATTTCTGTTCAGGCCAAACTATGATTTAATAGTCTAGCACACTAGAGGGTTTTTTGTTACACTCATTAAACTTCTCCAATTGAAAATTATTTTAAAATTCTAAAGCTGAGGCCAAAGTGTTTAAATTTAGATACTTAGCTGTGTCTGTGACCTGCTTTTTAAAGCTCTGAAAAAAAAAAATCTTAGAATTCACTTAGCATAACAGGCCCTGCTCCTGTGTCAGGCATTATTTAAAATTACCTGCTTAGAAGTAATCAGTGGGACTACTTTCGTGATTAAAGCTGATGAATAGTAGCTGAACTCTTTGCCCCATCACGGATCAAATATATATTTAGCTGTCCAAGATTACACTTTAGTTTTTGAGATGTTTTCATGATAGTTGAATGTCCTGAAGTTGTCCTCTGTTATTATCAGTTCTTGACAAAAATGACTCAAGAATTGTAAAATAGGCCAGACCAAGGCAGGCTCATCCTCAGCTATTACTCATTTAAAACTCTGCTACTGACTCAACCTGTTCTTTAATACTTCTTAGAGAAATCTCAGCAACATAATCCTTTCAGTGGTTCAGACCGAGAATGTACAGAGATTGTGAAGCTCTCAAGACAAACGTGTATGATTGATGCTTTCCCAACAGATTTTAAACAGGAGGCTCCTACCAACATGAAGCAAAAAATCTGTTCCCTGAACAGGACCCTTTTTTTTTTTTTTAACCCATCACTGAAAAATTAACACCATTAACATTTTAGCTAGGATAAATGAAACGACACAGCTATCAGCACTGCCATATGGAAGGAGTAAAGGTCTGTTTCCTTTCCAAGAGGCTTGCCATGCAAAACTTGAGCCCAAGGCCTCTGGAAATCAGCCGGCAGATTTCCACAGCAGTGGTTACACCACATTGCTGTCTGTAATTCAACAGAATCTGTTTTTGGCCATAAAATTCCAGCAGCTCTGACTTCTCATGCTCATGGAATTTATCCCTTTCAGTTTCTTTTGGACATGAAGCATATGTCCACAGAAAGAGCATCCATGTGACCCAAAAGGTACATGCCTAATTTCAGTACAAAATACTGTCAGAAAACCATAAATATGGTACAGAGTTTTTGTCTGGAAGAAGGTTAAAAGGGATAGGAAAGCATGTTTCAAAGACATACAAATCTTTGTTTCTAAACTGATGTGCTGCTTCCAGCATTACAAGTTTTGATAGTGGATGTGAGAGCTAGTTTTACATGTTCCCTTTGTTACATGGGCTACAGTTGTCAACACACTTCTTATCTCCCATGTTCTCTGCAGCTCCAGGCTTATTTATTTACATTTTTTTTTCTTTTTAAGTGAATCAAGGAAATGTGGAAAACTCTCTTTAGAAAGAGAAGGAAGCTTATTATTAATACTTGGCTGCAATACCACATTGTTAACTTTGGTCCACTACCCTGAATTTCAGTGGCTTGGTTTGGATTTGGTTTTTGCCTTATAAAAGTCCCAGTTGTGCTACCATTGAAATGAACAGAGCTTTATAAGGTGAGTGCTTCCTCACAGTTGGCACGTGTCACTTGAATGCATGTCACTGGTGCTAGGAAGTCTCAAAATAGCTGAGCCACAAAGCTATGTGGGTATCATAAAAACAGAGTGTATTCCAGCAAAACTAGGAAAGAGGGCAAGAATTTATTAATAATTGGTGTCTCAATACTTAGTGTTACAGTGAAAAATTTCCTGAGCCTTCCAATCATTACCAAAACCTTCACGTACTTTTTTACTGCGGGCAGAGAAACATGTTGCACTCTGCAGTGTAAATAGAGAAGGTATGAGGAGCTCTTCCCATCCTTGCACACACTTGCAGACTCTGGAGCACGAGACTCCTAAAATGGTGTCGAGGATAATGAGCCAGAGTAGAGGTGTCATCATGTTTGGGAAGAGTTTATGAATGTAAGCACGCTTCTCCCTGGCAGATTCTGGCCTCCCGAACCCCCTAAATATCTTCCTAGGGCAGTGAAGTGAAGCTGCGCACTTCCCTGGCTTGGAAGGGGAAGGGCCACTCAAAATACAAAGATAACGCTTTGTCTGTTCTTATGGTCCATGATCCCAGTGTGCAAGGGAAAGGTGAGTTTGACTTTATGTAATGCATCATATTTCAGTTGAACGGTAACATTGAACACAAGATCTCATAATTTATTGAGGACTGATCGTGTGTCTAGGGCCACTTGTAAAGTACAAGGTAAAAGCTAAGGCTTCTACCTGTATTTTTGTGTGTCAAAAGTTAATAATGTGCTGTTGTGAAAAAGTCATGAAGTATCCAGTCCTGTTGCCAGCAGTCCGTGGCGTATTTGCAGTTGACTTTGATGGGAGCAAGCCCAGACTCTGGGGCAGTTGTAATACCATATTTTAGTGTTTGTTTTTGGAGAACCACGTGGATAGTTTAGCTCAGGCTCTTTTTATAAATACTTAATTACTGACTCTTTCATGGATGCTCTTGCTTCCAAGTAAAGGAGTGACTCAATGCATAACAATTACCTGTGGGTTTATTGTTGCTTTATGGATACCCAGCCACAGCAGAGCCCATATATTTCATCATTTCATACTACTTAGAAAATCCTTTAGTAGCCCCAACTTCAGGACAACGGGTTTTTTTCCATATTGTCAAGTATCAGTGCAGTGCCTCCTTGTGCTGTGCTGCACTAATTGGGCTTGGTTGCTCAGGATCCGTTCTGTTAAATTTTGAACTCAATATTCACTCTAATGGAAAAGAAAAACATCTCTCGTCTCTTATGGTGTATGGCAGGATAAACATGGAATCTTGAGAGAGATTGAATAACTTGTAGATTTCTGTGTTCTTGTCTGTGGGAAAACTGGTTATAACGGATTTCAAAAGTTCTAAACATGCCCAGTCTTCAAGTTTGCAATAGTAGGTATGGCGTCTTTAAAAGGCAAGAGATCAGTTCAAGGTCAAAATTTCAATGTATTTACTCAAATTAAAGAGTGTGATAGTGAAGTCAGCTGTAAAGATTATAAGAATTAATAGCTCAAAGCTTTCTCATTTTAATCGCTATAGTTTCCCTTCCTCAAAGAGACCAGCCTGATCATTAGCCTAACTAGTTGTAGGAACTTGAATCTAATTAATTTCTGTGCAGCTATTGGTAATCTCACATTCTTGAAACATGCGTTTTAAAAATATCCTTGCTACTGATTTCATCTGTCACAGTACGTTGCTGTTCCCTTGCAGATCATACACCTTTGGTGGTTTGTTTTAATAGGGTGTACATCCTGATACTCTTTACCTCCAGTTTTTGCTATGCTTCATCTTGTTGTTCTCTCTTTTTTTTTTTTCTTAAATGCAGATGTGTTTTGAAAAGTAGTTTTCATTTTAGCTTCTCGTTTTGAGACATTTGGGGTCTAAGTCAGCAACACAAAGACCAGAGGACTTGGATAACCTACTGTTAATATCAAAGCACTGTCATCTAAAACAGTATCAGCAAAGATTTTGTGGTCTTTGTTTCTTATTCCCCATGGAAGGAGTAATAAGAATCATGCTTTTTAAAAATAAATGCATCTTCATTATATTTTAATTACATATACACCAGTTATTATTTTTCTGCTAGAGGGAGTTTGACATTGTTTTGTATCGTTGGTTAAAGATTGTAGTATCTGCATATGAGATTTTTTATGAAACTTGTAACGAAATTTTTGCCATCTCTAGAGTTGAAGAATGTTATTTTAATGCCATGAAGCAAGTGGTGTCTCAGCCGACTTGGCTCCATCTTGTTTTCAGGCTTATTGTGCAGTCACATGCAAATCAATATTATCTTACGGGACACTCGTCTTCCTTTAAGTGACACAAAAGAGGGAGCTGATCAAAAACTGCCCATTGGAGAAAGATCCCTGCGTTTTGTATTAGTGCTTTGTACATGTCAAGACAGAGGGAACTAGATTCTCTCCTTCTATCAGTGTAATTAGGTATAATAGCACTGGAGCAGTAGGTGAAACTGGGGCAAAACAGGCCCAAGTCTCTACATGGGGGACATTGCTCTCCAAATTTTGGTGGCATGTGTGGTACATGGATTGCTCTTTGAATCCCCAAGCTGAGAAAATAGGGCACAGCCATCCCCAAGCCGAGAAAATAGGACACAGCCAGTCATGTTACTGTCACTTTGAAAGCTCAGTGGGGAGAGAAGTGCCTTTCCAAGTCATGTGAGACTGATAAATGAAAATAAAGGGGCTTGAATGGCAATTATTATCTGAGACTCTCCTTAGGTTTTCAGAGCAGTGCCACGCATAGCTCAAAAGAGAGTGGAATCATGTTTTACTGCCATGAATATTCAATGAATCCCAGCTCTTTTGTCTGAATGCCCGGGTCCTGAGCAGTCCCACGGCAGCAGTGTCAGGTCTCCATAGTCCCATAGCTTCGCTGCTTGGTTAGATTGAGTGTTGTGTTGAAGCAGCCGAGCTCTACTGAATTTGAAGTCCTTCTGATTTCCCATTTCTTATGTAATATTTCCCAGATATTGTGAACCTGGATTGACATGCATACATTGTGCCTTATTTCCCAAATCCTTCAAGGGAACTTTCCCTGTGCCTCTCATCTGAGAGGTAAAATTGCAGCTTTGTAGCAAAACAAATGTTCACGTGGCTCTTTTGTTTTGTTTTTCTGTTTGTCTTTTCCTTGTGGTACAGGGCCAAGCATACCTACCATAAAACTTTGCTGGAGCAAGTTCAGGAGTTGGAGACGAAGACGAGAGCACTGGGAAAAGCCATGCTTCGTGATAGTAATGGAAAGAGGTGGGGCAAGTCTATGCTAATGTTTAAAACAGACCCTTCTTGTCCTCTCCCCTCCCTATTTCTCATTCATCATTCAAATCTGATTCCAGACAGGGTAAGAAGGCTTCTCTCCTGTATTATTCATTTATTGCTGTTCCTTTTCATATATGTCTGTTGCCCCCACTGAAATCAGCCCTTCCAGTTTCATTTCTCCTGCATTATTGCTGTGAGGCTATATTAGAAACTGCTGCTCAGTCTCCTGCCTGGTAACATGTAGTGCTATTACCTGGCCACTGGGCCAGACTGTTTTTCAAAGGACTTTGTTGTATGTCATTTAAAAAAAAAAAAAAAAATCCATCTGATAACCATGTCGGGGAGGGAACTGTCTGCGACTCAGGATATGAAGACAGTTTGACTGTAGCTAAAAGTAGAACTGACTAATCCAGTGTGCCCTACAACTTATATTCAGTCTCACCTTAAGGGGGTTTTTTATGCTTTTGCTTTTTTCCACTGCAGCTTACAGGCCCTTGCTTTCAGGGTTCTCAGTTTCTCATTGTGCCTCTCCCTTATATCCACACCATATGGACTTGAACATATTGCTATTATTGAATCTTTCATTGTAAAGGGAGAGTATGTGTTGTGTGGGAACTTTTGTGTCTTCTGAAAGAAGCTAAAGAAAATCATAGTGAGGCTTTTGCATCCAACAGTTTCATTTACCATCTCAGAATGTGGTTCTGCATCAGCTGGTTGGAAAAGCTCCCCAAGTTCAAAAAGGTTTTAGAACTAACTCTTCTGTTCCTTACACAATATGGCACCACATGACTTGCTAAGAAACTACATGATCATTAAACTGGATTTTAGCAAACCTTATAAACTAGCAAACTGAGTGGAATGGGGCTTTTAAAAGATTTTGTTCTTCTAGGGCAGGGTCATCCTTTGAGCCTTTGATGTCTATTCTAAGGTAAACTAATTGCCATATTGTAGCTGCTGCTAAGACGAGCGGATAGTAGATTTTTCAACTGAACTTGTGAGTTAATAAGCACTATTTTTAGGGAAAATTATCAGGGAGTGAGTCTACCAAGATTATAGTAAACTGAAAAGCTTTAAAAAATGCTTGTGTGAACTTTAATGTGTTTATAAGATGTCCTTAGTGACCAGAGTTCGTTTCTCAGAGGCCAAGACAAAGTAAACACAGTGTTATTGATTAAGATCACTTCAAAACACTTGGTATGCTCAGTTTTTACTTTGAGTCTTTTTTCTGCTGTGACTTCTGGAACCTGCAAAACACAGTTTATAAGTTTTGCTCACTTGTAAAAGTGCACAAACTGCACATCAAATCATTTAAAAAGAAAAAGCAAACTTTGCAGCGCTGGTCAACAAAGGCAACCTTCTATGCCACAATTAAAACCAACAAAGATGCCTGAAATCAGGCATTTAATTAAAAATGGGCCTTGTTTTTAGAGGGCTGAGCAGACACCTTGAAGTCAGTTGGAGCCAAAGCACTTGGTACCAAAACCAGGTCAGCCTCCCAGGCAAGAAAGGTGTAACTTGGTGTTGTGAGGTGCTGACTGATTAGATGTCGGGCAAGTGTAATCAAGGCCAGCAGAAAACTGGCTGTAGTATGAGCCCCTTGGCTGTTGCTGTCGTTCTTATCCATGCATAGGGTGTAAAGTTGCATTGGTGTTGGTTTGTAGCGTTTGTGTTTTCTTGCCAGTATTCAGTGCCAGTTATTGACGGCCAGCGAGGGGAGAGAGTCAGCTTTTTGCCTGATGAATCTCTGGGTTGCAAGGCAGGTTGACGTACTGTTAATGGTGAGAGAGACAGTTAGCATTTGATCTGTTTATCTGTGCGTATATGTGTCTCCAAGAGCTTGATGGGTTTCTTCTCTGTTTACACACTGTCTTGACTTTCTGTAAATTTAATGGCCATGTTGTAATTCATTCATATGCTACATGTTTTCATAGCCTTTTATTTTATTGCATTCTCACTGCAAACTCTTTCATCTGCATTCCTCCTCCATATAGCTTCACTTCATTCTCGAAACGCTTGCATGGAGATGATGTAAGGAATCCCTTCTGGCCCTCCTTCCCATTCTCCCTCCCCCCTTCTTTCCATGCATTTGTTTGTTCTCCTTCCTAATTGCTCCCAGATTTTCTGGGTGGTCCATCTGTGAACTAGATAATGGTAGAGTGCCTCTGCCTGCTAGGAGCTGGTGTGCTGTGCTTGTGATGTGGCCTCCTGAGTGCTCTTCAGAGTTGTTCTGTCTTTTATCTCTTTTGTTTGTCTCCTGGCTCTTTCACACCTGCTAGAAATCATGTGCTTGTCCAAAGGGAAGGGTGAGGGTGGGAAAAAAGCAGAGCGGGAACTTTCTGCAGTTACAGCCTCTCTGGTTCATGTTCTTTATTTTTTAAAAAATTTCCTTGAAGCTGGTGGAAATGAGTGCCGAGATGCGTGCGCGGCTCTCCCCTCCTGCCCACAGCCCCATTGCTCTTGGGATATTTCTGGCAATGTGACACTATGCAGGAAGGGGGAGTAACCAGAGTCTCCTCATTTCTAATGGAAAGTGGAGAGCTGCATTAAAACTGCACGGCTCCATCCGTCACCTCCAAGTAACAGTGTTAGCTCTTGGTTGGAAGCGTTCCTGAAAACATACCCGTTAGGTGTTGGTTGGTTCAGGCAGCTGTGGAAGATAAGCTGGCTGTCATCAGGGTCTATTTTCCTGGCCCACATAGTGGACATGATTTTTGTTCAGTGTTTTTTCACAAACAACCAACAAAAAATCACACCCAATTACAGATAAGAGAAGGATTTAGGGAGCTAATTGCTTTTATCATTGCCTAGACCTTAGACAAAAAATGAAGTGCGAGATCTCAATGTTTAGGATTAATCTGCTAAACAAAAAGCAACTCACAAAGCCCAGAAAGAGTAGTGAGTGCATCTAGACTTGCACAACAGGCTGCCAGTAGTTTATTGTGGCTCAGATGAATTTCTGTAAAATGGGAGCAGGATTGCAGCTGGGTCCTCACTGCGCTTGGGGAAGGAGTGCTAGGAGATCTGCGTGTGCCACTTGATGATACCTAAATACACATATCCTGTCTTAGACCGTCTTCATCCTGCCAACTGTTCGTGCTAGATATTTTTTTATTAACCTGGAAAAATATGTCTTCACTAGTGCTCGTTACATCCTTCTGCATCTTAGCCCCTTTGAGCAGTTTCTAAAACTGAATTTGCTTGTATTGATCTAGAAAAGCAGGTGGAAATTTTTGCCTTACCAATGGCAGGGAGCAAACAGCAAGGCAAGTGTGGGAGTGTCTGGACTGCGCAGGGAAGAGTGGCAGCACCCTGAGCACTACAGCTGGGTCCCCAAAACCTTGCAAATAACATTAGAGTGATGCTTGGAGATGATATCAAGTGTATTGTTTTGAGCTGTAAAGCGTCGTGTTCTCATTTCTCTGTATGTCTCATCTGGACAGCTAAAAACTTATTTTTCATGGAAGCTGGGATGACCGCAAAATCAGATGATTCCAGGAGCAGGGAATTTCATCAGGGGAAGCAAGTATCTGGACAGCTAAAAACTTATTTTTCATGGAAGCTGGGATGACCGCAAAATCAGATGATTCCAGGAGCAGGGAATTTCATCAGGGGAAGCAAGTATCTGGAAAACTGGCAACTCCAGAAATAGCTTGAGAAGCAGAGGAGAGAGTGTGCAGTAAGGGGCTGGTGATGGATCCCATGCCATGCTCACCTGTCTGCTTGTGGAAGATGAGTACCTGTGCTTGCCCTCCCCAGCCTGGCACCCGGCAGGGCTGGGCTGGACTCCAGCCCAGCTGCGATGCGAGCAAGCCTTGGTGCGGGAAGGGAGAGGGGCTCCCTGGCACTCTCATGTAACAAAGGGCAGGATTTAATGCTAAATTTACATCAATTTGGAGAGGTGAGAGGGGCAGCTCGTGTGCCAAAGCAAACATGGACATGTGGAGACACCTGCCCAGCAGACCTAATCATGTTAACATGCAAGATTTACACAAAGAAAACAAACAGTTTCTCTACAGGTTTGTGTTCAAACCTGAGTTCAGCTGCAGAGATTTTTGTGTCTTTAAATAAGTTTACAACTAGATCTTGGCTCATAAAGGGCCAAATCTTCAAGTCCTCATTCACTTTTCACTCCATCTAACCTCTCGTTGAAGTCAGCAGGAGTTCAGGTGGAGTAAAGCCTGATTAGGGACCAAAGCAAACTTTACTTTGGAAACCCATGTCACTTTATTGCTGCACTGGCCAACTAATGGAGAGCAAGCAAAGCTGTGCAGCACCCTCTTTGCGACAGTAGATTTCCTGTTTCAGAGGGTTTCTCTGTCTTGGAGAGCCAGAGAGCTCCCTTTGAAAGTAACTTTTTGGTTGATTTTCTGTTCTGGTTTTAATCGGTTGGTAGCTGGGATTAGAACATACTGAAGAACAATGTAGCTTTCACAATTTACGTACTTTACAAGGAGCTGAAGGGCCTATCTGGGGTGCTGCAGGAAAGTGCCTGCATCACTGAAGTGTTGGGAAGAATTTCTTCTTCTTATCAGAAATCTGGGAGGCAGCGTCTCCTCTTTAACACAGAGGAAGGGAAGTGACTGCAGAACTAGCGAGGTATAGCAGCGAGTGGCAGGGAAGCACTGCAGTGTGCTTTTGTGCAGCGTTTTTCCATATGTCCTTTTTACTCTTGCTGTTTTCAGATGCCCGCTGCCACCTCTTTCTTTCGTTTCCATTTCATAAAACAAATACTGTGTTTCAGTGTACCTAAAACAGAGTGGAGAGACAGTGGCGAACTGCTGTCTTCAACAAGGAGACGCTGGTGGAGATTCTCTTTCATTTAAGTGCTTTTCACCAGTCTAACTCCGTTGCTTTAGTGAAATGCACATGACTAGCTCTCACCCTGAGAGTGAGCTGTCTTATTTATCTTAGCCTTGGTTTTATTTGGTGGGTGAGCGCAGATGTCTCTCTGATTTCAATAGCTGCGTGACCCAGTGGGTAATCGGTGAGCTGACGCAGGTACGCGTGGAGACTTCCCCATTCCGCAGGTCCCTGGGGAGGAGCAAGAGGAGAACGTGGGAAACCTGACTCAGGCCTGTGGCTGTGCATGGAGCCGAGAGCGGCAGAGCCCTCAGCCTCGTGTCAGCAGAAGCAGAAATGGTAAAACAGACGTAACTTTTCTCTTAACAAACCCATGAATGAGCTAAGGACCTGATCTCATGGTTCCTGAGGAAGAGGTGAGCTTTTTCATTAAGATCAAGAGAAACAAGGCTTGGGCTCATTATATTTCAAAGCACTTTGTCTCTTCATTGATGCATTTCAAATTACATCCACTTGAATAGGGAGACTGTGCCAGTAAGGCTCCTTCACATCAGCAGGTACAATGAATCTTATTTGAAACAAACTGTCTTGCATTTTCAACTGGTTAAACTGCATTGGATGTTTGGAGCCCAGTTCTGGTTTCATGACTGTTGACTTCAGTGTATTGACTCAGGATATGCATGACTGTGATCTGAATCCAGCCCATCCAGGGCAGCTGAGCGTAAAATGAGGTTGAAGAGGAGAGAGGTGTATTTTGGTTTTGAGGTTTCAGAGTCTTTTTATCAGTTTTTCCAGATGTTCTTCACACCATTTCTGGGAAGGAAAGGCGAGATTTCTCCACTAGCATACACAACAAAGTGACT
Organism: Nipponia nippon; assembly: GCF_047370975.1. NCBI lineage: Eukaryota > Metazoa > Chordata > Aves > Pelecaniformes > Threskiornithidae > Nipponia > Nipponia nippon. Next base: position 109,824,685 of record NW_028262336.1, read on the forward strand.
GGCATATTTACGATTTTTCCTTCCAGCTTTTCTAGTAAAAAGATATTAGACTCCTTTTACTAGCAAAAAGCACATAAAATTATATCAGTGTTTTTTTAAAAAAATTCTTTGATTCCATATGGTAAACATTCATGTATGGTAGGTGGAAAATGCATGATTTTGTTTTATTTTACACTTGTCCCTTTCTCTCTCCCTGCTGTCCCATATCAGTAAGGAATCATCACGTTATTTCCTCATTTTAATACGTACTGTTAATTTCCGGCATTTCCAACTCCTATGTGTGAGGCGCTTGAAATTACTAGGTATGATTCTGCTCTGAGCTGAGCAGTGGGGAGGCTATGGGGCAGAGGTGGGAAGGAGCAGGGGGCAGAGAGGGTTTCAGAAGCTGGCCAGAGGGATGAAGGGGGAGTTATCGTGCTCCCACTGGCACTGGGGACCTGAGTGCCCAGCTGCTTGCGCAAACCAGTTGGAGCTGACATGCCCCTTCTTTGGTGCAATTCATTATTTCACATCCTGATTGTGCCTATCGCGTAACCTTGAGGGAGATCCAGTGCACAAACAGGGTTAAAACCTGGTGACCTGGAGAAGGATTTAGAGCTGTGATCAAATCTGCTAGCAAAGTCAAAGCTGACGGAGGTACAGTATCAGCACAAAGGCCAAAATGAAGCTGTAAATTGAAAGGAAAGATTAGAAAAAAGAGAACATAACAAGATGAGAGTTAAAACTGATTAAGGGGCCAATCTCTCTGATGCCTAATCCTGAGTTACTGGGTTGGGCACTGGGGATCTCCACAGGGGAGAGAAGAAGAAATCTTCCCTCCAGGCTGCACAGCAGGAGAACTGCTCCATAACAACTATTCCAGCCTAATGGCTTCAGCAGTCTGCCTCCGCTCCTCCACTGGCTAACCCTGTCTGGGAAGAGAGGCAGGACAGCCTGCATTCACGCCTCTGATCTGTGGCAAAGAATAAAGTACTTAAGTTATGTGTAGCAAGGACAAGAAAACTGAAGTTGTACTAGATACTAGATTTTTAGTGGACAATTACAAAATACTTAAAAGCTTAAAGAAAAGCAATTTGGTGTTTTTGCGGATCAACAAAATGTCCTGGGCTTTGCTCTAAATTGTGTGCAGACACTTTCAAAGTTCACCAGTTCTTGTTGTTGCCCTGAGCTGTTCTTTAGCTTTTTTTTCTCTAAAGAAAAGGAAGAAAAAACCTGATAGGAGGAGTTTAGAGTTTTTGAACACAGAATTCATCTTCACTTTAGTCAAAGTATGTAAGTGGACTTTTTTAAACCAGAAAGTTTAAAAACAAACAAACAAACAAAAAAACCAAAACACCACCTTTACATAGAGACCAAGCATGGTAAACTTCAACCTCCAAGGTGACTACTTCTGAAAAAATGAGTGAGTAGGAAAAGAATGTTATAATTGTAACTGTATTGCCACCTTATCTGTAGAGGATATGACCAAGCACCCACTAGAGTAAGTGCAAAGTGAGGCACTTACGACAAGAAGTAAACAGCACTGATAGCAAAAGGAGGATAGCTGAAAAGCAGCGAGCCACACTTAGCCTTTTCTGCTTCTCAGATGTTTAAATTGAGTCAGTTCCCACATTTTGGAAAGGCTGAAGGCAAAACTGGGCAGCTTCAACTTTGTGTTAAGTTAATTGGCTTTGGGACAGCTGACAATGATGCCTGCCCCCCCATGTAATGAAATGTATAAACATATGCTTAATGTTTGCAGTGCTTAGAAAGAGAAGGCACTCTAAGCAGAGAAACATTTATTATTTTCTTAGGGTTGTTGCTTTTCAGAGAGGCATGTGATGTTTAGTGTCTGGGGTTTTTAGATGGTATTTTTAAAAGGTGCTTGGTAATACTGTCTTCTGTTCAAAGTAGTAGTCTTGGAAAGAAATTTAGGAATAACAGCCTCAAAAATGAAGGCTAGAATGGATTGTCCAAGTAATTTTAGGAGTCAAAGGAGGGATCCGTTTGGCTTTTCTGCCTTAGGACATCATTAATGACAAAAGAAAATGTAAATCATCCTTGCTTGTCACCAGAAGGAAAAGCTTTGTCCTGCTTTTAGCTGTACAACTTTAAGGACCAACGTGAAGAGGATTTTGTGGGCTTAGAGAGGAGAATTTGGCCCCAGAACTCCACATGCAGTTCAGGTGCTGCGCACAGGGCTGGCTGAAGCTTGCGATGTGCCTTGGCCTCTGTCTGCTGTTGCAGGGTGGTTCTGCCGCTGGCACAAGGTGATGTGGCAACATAGGTAGCCTTGCATGGACCTGACATGGAGCCTGCTGCACGCTGCCTGCAGGCTCTCCTTCGTGCTGGGGTCATGCATTCAAATCTCTGAGATGTAATGGGGAAGGAAAGCTGCTGTTCTGGTGAAGTAGCACACTACCAGGCCAAATCACAAGCTGCAACAGCGGTGTTTCTCCAGGGCATTGGCGAGGGTCATGCATCCATGAGGGTTTTTTTGTTGATGTGGCTGCAGGGTTAGCTCAAGAGTTTCCCCAGAGCATTCCTTACCAGCCATGGTCGTATTGGCCCATCTTTGCCCTATCTCCTCAGTTGGATCGGCTCAGCTGTTTGTGGGTCCATGTGATAAATGAGCTGAAGGAAGTGGGATGGTGTGGGGAGCACTGTCAGGTTCCCCGACTGACTGGTAAGGGCAGGAACTGCTTTAGGCATCAGTCACCCCAAAGGACGTCCATGGAGCTGCTGCTGAAGTTGTGTGACACTCAACCTTTTCACATCCAGGTGGGATAAACAACTTGAGCTCAGTACCACATGTTGCAGGCCTAGAGAGCTCACTGCTACATGGCTGCTTAAAGTATGCTCCAAGTTGGTCTCGCGGGGCCACACATCCATATACATTTGATGCTTAACAGACAAACATTTGGCTGCATAATGTCAAATATAACTCTTAAAAAGGGTAAGTTCCTTAAGTAGTTGTCTCCTGTCTAGGGAAAGGGAGTTTCTCCTCTGTGGCTGTGACGTGTACTTGGGAAGCAGCTGGAGGGGAGCTGGTGCATTAATGAGGCCTGGAGATGTTATACTATGGCAGGGCATAAGGCCTTCAGCCTCCCTGGAGAGCTGGCTGTTGCTGAACCCTCAGCAAGGACTTGGTACAGCCTAAAGCCTGGTTGTCTTGGCACAGGAGTCACCTCTGACAGGTAACTTCTTGCACCACCCAGCCTGCAAGTGACACAGGCCATGCTTCTGTCTTCTTTCCCTGTGGTTTGTGCCTGGTGACCCTTTGGTATTGTAGCCACAGTCTGGGTTTTTGTTGATGGCTTGCTGAGTATTTACAGAAAAATGCAAAAGGAGCATGGACTTGGATGTCTCTTTATTTCAGCTGGATCCTGAGTGATTAAGGAGGAGTGTGTGTAGACGCTGACTCTGCAAAGAAAATGCTGATTTTTGTTTTACTGTTTATATGCCTCAGACGCTTCCTTGTGAAATGCTCCGGAGATTTCCTTTGATTACACTGCAGCTTCATTATCAGTAATGCCTGTTTGCCTTTTAAATTAAAAAGACCTCCTACCCTGATTGACCTCATAGTAAAGCATTCCTGCAATCTAGTGCTAGATAACAAAAAATAACGTCTCCCCTTTGTGGACCGAAAGAGAGAAACCGGCAGAAGCCTACAGTTGCTACTTGTGCTATTCTGTAGGAGGGTGATTCCTCTCTGTGATGTCTCTGAAGCCCAGAGGATGGAGGTATATTTCTTCACTCAGCCAGTCAGGCCTTTCTTCCAAAGCCCTGGGTTGTTCTGGGTATTTGAGCATACGGAGTTTTGCTGAACCCTCAGCATTAGTGTGACTTGCATTTGAGATGATTTGCATGCTTTAATTTTGAATTCCTGGTCTGCAAGAATATTGTTTTTACATTCTCCTTATGCCAAGTCTGTGTTAGTTGTCATCTTTCTGCCTGCTGCATAACTCTAACAACTCTCTTCTGTAAATCCAAGTAATGCACTTGAGTCTAAACTAAAAGAAAACAAGTTAAACCGAGGCCTGTGGCTGTGCTGGGGGAAGGCACTCAGCCAGCAGGGAGTATCTGAGGAAGAAAAATAGATCTCCTCTGGCCAGTTACAAAGGTGAGGCCACAGACTCTGCCTGGATTATGGTACTCGCTCTTTGTCCCCCAGGACCACGACTGCTGCTGTAAGCCTTCAAGCAGTGTTACACTGCATGAAAGGCGAGAGATGGAACTTGTGAATAAATCCTCAGGAATACTTGGTGTGTCCTAGCAGCCGGAGAGGGATCTGTGAGTCCCCTCTGCCAGGTCATACTTGGGGAGAAGTCATAGTGCTCCAACCTCTGGTTCTTCTTTGGGAGAAACTTAATGGAGTTTGAGAACCAAGAGACTGGAATGAAAATCAACAGTCTGCTTGTGAAGAGTTTGGTGATTAGGACTGATAAAAGCTGGAGAAGTCCGTCTATTTCAGACCTTTTTTCTTGCTCTTCCTGTTTTATGTTGATGTAACTTTTGATGACAGAAACATGTCAACAAAGAAACAGCAAACTTTTGTGTAAGTTACTGTTTGGAATGTATGGAAGAAATCAATTATTATGTTTTAATTCTAAATTTTAACAAGGGAGAGAAGAGTATCCTCTTCTCCCCTTAAAATCTAATCCACAGCTAAAGATGAGAGGGACCAAAACTTCCTGATCTTTTACCTTGTGTTTAGCCGCATTGGATATTTTGCAAAAACTTCTTCTTTTCCCCTCCCACCCTCCCTCCCTCCCTGCTGTTGCAGTGTGAGGAGAATGTGTTGCAAGACGTTTCTTCCAACAGGGGAGGAATGCAGGCCAGCCAGGGCTTCTCAGGCAACAACGCGTTTAACAGAGTATGTGACAGTGGAAGGAAAGAGGCTGAACGAGGGTTTGTCTGCTGTTCCACTTGAAAATGCATATGGGTGGGAGGGAGGCTCTGGAGTTAAAGGCAGAATTTCAGCCTAAGCTTTGAAGGGTTTTCTATTTTAAGCCAAGCTGTACAATGATTTACCTGTTGCTAAATACTGCAGCAGCACTGTAGGACAGAAGAAACAGTGACACTGCACCTGCAGGCAGTAGGGCGAAGGGGGTTCATAGCTAGTCAGATGACGGGAAAAACAGCTGCATGCTTTCTTGTCCTCTGGGCTTACCCACAGACGGACATATCTTGCTTACCCATGGATGCTGGGTGTCTTGCACTGAAGAGCCGTACCTCTGCCACAGGTTCTTTGTGTGTTTTTTAAGGCACAGGGATAGCAGCTGGAATATGTGCTTCTGTGTTTTATTTATGTCATCTTTAGCAGCCCTGGTAAGGCTTCACTAGTAGCTAAGTTCTTCCTTCTAGAAAGTGGAAAAGCAGAAACAAAACGACATCATTTCATATGTGTGTATCTGACTGAATTCTGAATAATCCAGAAGGGCACTGAATTAAAACCAATGGCAACTAAGTGTCTTTGCCCATTTGGTGTGCCTGTGCTCTCTGTCTCCTCTGATAAATCATAACAAAAAACAAACTCATTTCTTAAGAGTTCAGTTCTTGTAAGAGAAGGGGGACCCTGAATTTTTTTTTAGCTGGGCTATGTGTGTGTGTTCTCGGGGAAGATCCAATTTTAAGAGACACCTGCATCCACTTTAACCTTCCCTTCTTTGTGAGCCCTGCTTTTGCCACCATCCAATTAGTGGACTCAGGAGGACATTCTGGGTCAAGCTATACCAAGTACCGCAAATCCTCATTAACGCTAATTAGTGCTCAGTAGGTTAATTGGTAGTGAAGCTCATCTTTTTTTAATTACTTGAGCAAATGAGCCAGTGGGACCTTGTGGTCAGCTTTGAATTATTCTGTTTGTTTTGATGCACCTCATTTGAATGTGTAAAGCCAGATGTTTGTTGCCTAGATTTAAGGGCTGTTTGCTTTTGTGAGGGCTGAGAAGAAGGGAACACACAAAAATAAAATGAAGGTCTCTGTTGACACCTTAGAGCAATTCAGATACGAAAATGGAAGAGTCATTTTATAACAATATTTTCCATTCCATGAATGAAATAACATATTGCCTTTAGTTTACCTTTTGATTTGTCATTCACTTAATGAATTTGTGTAATGTTGTTAGCGCAGGCTTCCAGGCAGACAGAAATCATCTTGACCCTCTTAGGAACCCATTGCAAAGGTATTCCTGGCACAAGGTATTCTTTGTTATTGATAGCAACTGAATCTGGTTTCAGATTACTTGAGCAATGACTTTTTTAATCTGTTTTTTTGTAGCAACCCTCCAAATTGGGACTTTTTTACAGTTTTTGTTGTAAGCTACTATTTGTTTTCTTTAGTTCAAAGCATTTTGTCTGTGTCCTTTGTCCTTCATATAATTATAGATAGATGGTGTCTCTTCCTTACCTCTTTGGAGGTCACTAACCAACTTAAGCTTATTTCACTGTCACTTTCCAGGTCACTGACTCCCATAAGGATGTCTGGGTTTGTGATTTCTTCCATTCTCACACTGTTTTGGAGGTCCTGAGTATGAACACAACTATATCCAATATTCAGAGTATGATCTCATGATCTCATATCCTTTTGCCTCGATGCATCTTAAGATGCTATCCTTAGACCCCATGGGAGGGCTTAGGTACTGGCTCTGAGTCCCTGGAAAGCAGAATTTACACTTGAAATCATGGCTAATACTCAGGATTGATTTACAAGCAATCTTTCTGTGAGCAAGGCCTAACCTGGTGCTTGTGAGTCTGACGTCATCCTTAGTTTTCCATCAAAGTGTGAGGGAGACTGAGAAGTCTTCACGTTGTTATCTGTTTGTAGGAGGCAAAAACCTTTTCTGAAAGAAGGGACTTGGTATCAGTGCAAAGACTTTGGTCTAATTAAGGAAACAGCTTAGCTTTTCTTTCCTTTCAGGGCTTGTACTGGGAGATCTAATATCTGTTAATAAATGAAATACTCATCCATTTCAGAAGAGCTGTGTTACGTTTACCTCTATGTATTAAGAGCTCATTTTGTAGAACTTGACTGGTCTTGACTTGCAGTCTCTTTCATCGTACCTTGTACTTAAGCCACAAATGCTCTAATTCTTCAATGAATTTTTCTTTCTCTGCATAGATACGATCCAATATAATTTCCCAAGTGGGAAAATCAGATGTGACTTCAGTTTTGAAATTGTTTATTATAATTAGCAATATCAAAGATAATCTAGCTTTGGCTTCCTTAGAGCTGTAGTGTGTCACTCATGTTCAGAAGTCCCTTGACAGCATACTTTCCTCCACACATTGCATGTAGAAGCCTGAGGAGCTAACCATCATTGACCTGTAGCAGATACCATCCTGCACTTCATATGTGCTGTGTGGTAGACAGGCAGATGAAGAATTTGTTCCTCATGGCTTTTGCTGTTATGGTTAATTCCATTTTCAGCGTAAGAATTTTGTGGCAGATGTTGCTTATTTGTCCCTTAGAACAAATATTTTTGATCAGTTGAAGATTTTTTTTAAGACATCTATCCGAAACCACCTTCCAGTTCTCCTACTGAGATGGGAAAGACCCTACCTGTATGTTCTTCTTTACCTGCAGAATATGAACAAGTATTCCACTTCTGTGGAATTTCACATTCTGTCATTCACAGGACAGCAGTGCTCCGCAGTCAGCAGAAGGCTGCACAACACAGCATTGCTAGTTTGCACATGCACTGGTAGTGTGATCACCAGTTCTGCAGGCTGTCAAGTTCGTAAGCCTGTTAAAGGTTAGAGAAATCTCATGTCTTGCTTCATGCCTGCCATCCTCTTACCTGGTGATTCTTTGTAGTACAGGCTTCCTATTATGCTGCCTACTTTGAGCAGTTGGAGATTTCTTTGTGTATGTATTTGATTTTTCTTACAGCCAGCTGGTCTTTGGGTTTTTAGCCAGTTGGATCTTCCAAGATTTTTAGAAGCTTCCATGCTCTAACCCTGGTTTAGTGGAAACCTGTGATCCTTTTTTCTTTGAACGCATGCAGATCTCGTGATGCAAGAGCTCTTAAAGATTGTTTGACACTCTCAGTTGGTATCTATAGTTTTGCTTCCAAATCTGTTACCAACTTCTATTTTATATGGAGGGAATACTACTGACTGCAGACAGGGAAAGCAACCTGGCGTATCTATTGCAGGTGTGATTCTATGGTACCAAGGGAAGGAGGGGAAGAGACCAAGTGTCTGAAAATGCTGACAGTTTGTACAGATTTTAAGGAGGGGTCCATAGGCTGTAGAATTTTCTAGTTCAGGTGTCTGAGCTTAGAGACCACAGGAAAAAGAGAAGGATTCCTCCCTTTCTTTCTTGGACATCTCATTATGCACTGAACAGAGGACTGTGAGCCTGGATAATACCCTAATGGACTATTAAGTGGAATATAAGCCTGCATGGCTGGATTACATATTATAGGCATCTCAGAGATTCTTTGGTTACCTTCTTGTTTGAAGTTAGCAAACTGCTTCAATGAAAGGGAGTTGTTTGTTTAAAGCTGTTGTAAGCTTGTTGACAGCAGCAGCTGTGCTTGCTGGGATTTCCATGCCATATACCAAATGTATGTGAATTTGTAATCTAATCCAAGAAAGATATCAACGTTGGCATTCAAACGTGTATCCATGTTTGCAGCATAACCGGTGGAATTACTGCTTGTGAATAAAGATGTGAAAGAGCAAGCAGACTGTGAAAATGGAAACACAGTGTAAATGTGGTGCAAATGGCATAAAGACACTGCAAGGAGCTGCACTAGCAAACAGATCCCTTCTGTGCACTGGCTCCATCTCAGTGTCAGGAATAAGGGTGAGGCAGATAGAGAAAACCAACCCAACTGCAGAGGAACTTTGAACTAAAATAGACTGTAATATTTTTTTCAAAATAATCTGATACGTAGCAGTTATTTGAGGCTCCAGTGCAATGAGATTTGGACACCTACATAATTTTAAAACCCCATTGAACTTAGGGGGACTTGTATACGTAATTAAATGCTTTGAAAGGTTGGGATCTTAGCCATTGTTTGTTAACTCTGGGCATAAAGTTCTTGATGAAATGAGTTGTGTTGTTAATAAAAATCATAGTGGAGAGTGTCTCTAATGATTTGTGTACATATGTTAAACCTATTGTAAGCACACTGTATTTTTCACCTTAAGTTTGTATTTTCACTTTCTGTAAATTCCGTAATAATTTTTCAGGCCTTTGACAGGAATTGTGTAAACCAAAGGGGTTTTTAATCAAAAACTGGATAAAATTTCCCTTCCAGTATGTGAGGTGAAAATGAGAGTGTTCTTTAGAAGACAGAATTAACTGTGGGTCCCATCTTTGGTTGCTTCAAGCTGTTTTGCAGGTGTGATAGAAGCCTTTTACCATGTGCTAAGCCACAATGCTTTGCTGCTTCTCTCTAAGGCAAATTGTGGGTGCCATGATTCATGTACATAATATTAAAGAGAAATCTCCTTTTTAATGTTCCATATCACTTGATGTCAGACTTATGATATGGTTTGTAATAATTCATAGGCATCAGGCATTCAGAAATCACAATGATGATACTATTAGGGATGGATTAACTAAATGTAAACATATACAAAGTGGCCTTAGAAAGGAGGAGTTTCCATTACTAGAGAGTTCGCTTGATAATGTGCAGTTTAAAGAAAGAGAAAATTTTTTCATGCTACAGCCATCTTAAATACTGACAAAGTCAAAGCTGCCAAGTACTTTAAATACAGTTGACTTTTACCTTGAAATTATCTGGTCACTCACTGGTATATTTTTTTTTTCTCTCCCTCAGCGTGAACGAACGTGATCATTTGTTAAAAAGGCTCGGCAGGAAAACTCCTCCGAGCCTTTTCCGTGCTCATTCTGTCCAGCAAAGTGTATCACGTAAGTAGCGGATCATGTATGCATGTGTGTTTCACAGCAGTCAGTCCCAGATGAGTGAAGTGAAGGGTGATTATTTTTTAATTAAATTGTAGGTAGAGATAATCTAGCGCAGAGGCTGAGCTGCCAAGCAAGACACATAGATTTGGAAGTGGAATTAGTGTATTTGGCCCTAGGCAAGTAGAGCTCAAATGTGGATAATTCCCTAGGATCCAATCAACAGGCACAAATGACAAAATCCCAGTACACAGGTTTTCTAAATGTAAAATCCTGATAGTCTCAAGAATACTGTAAAATCAAAAACTCTGCAGGATAAAATAAATGTTGTGATAGAGCCTAGCTTAAATAGAAATTATTTCTTTATGAAACGTCGTATTAGCTGTGGTTAGCTGAGAATACAGCGATGTTTCAGGGATGCCACTTAGGGTTTCTCTGTGTTTCTGATGAGGAAAGCCATGGCGTGCAGAGCTGCCTCTCTTCTCTCCCTCTTTGTTCTCTGCTGGAAGAAGAGATGCAATGTCACATCTTGCTACTGCTGCTATTTGGAATAAATTGTATTTCTTGTTGGTGTAGAGGTCATACATTTATTTGTCTTCCTAGAGGAACATGTGACAAGCCTTGATCTGCTGGACCTGATGTTTTTTTTGTCAGTGTTAGAAAGGCTTCCCTAGCATTAAAAATAATCTAACAGCTCTGTAGGCCAGATACACTGAAGGACCATGCTGTCTCGAGGGACCAGGGAGTCCAGTCTACCCCTTCTAGTGGTAAAATGCAGCCTCTCTTGTGATTAAACCGGTGGTCAAAATATGCTCATCTTACTAAAGAAAATAGCCCCCCAGCATGTAGTACTGCTGCGCACAGGGCAAGGAGCAGGCACTCAGGGTTTCGGTTTCGTATTGCCATCGCGGTGAGAAGTGACACCCCTGACTGTTTAAGGATCCCGGGGAAGTCAAATCTCGTTGCTGGCTGTGTAGTCTTCTGTAGCAGAACTGTTGTGGTTCAGGCCATGGAAGCAGGGCTGGGATTTGAGAACCCACATGCCTGAGGTATTCCTATTTTCCATGGGGAATTTGACTAGAAGGGCTGGAATAGTGACGGATCTGCTAGTCTTTGTCCTTCATAGAGCTGTTGCAAGGCCATCACTTTCAAGGGATGTAGGGTCTTTAGTGATCAATCCCATTGCTCCTGAGAGAAGAGGCCGGTGTGCAGAGCAGCCCTGTGGACCATGTGCTCCTGCCAGGATTTAATCCTTTGTGTCAAGGAGCCAGGGATGCTGATGGCAGCACAGCTTTGGGCATGCAAACACGCTCTTTGAGGAGATTCCCAAGGCGACGACTGGCAGAAGAAATCCGTAAAATGCATAAATAAATTGCTGTCAGTCTGCTGTAGAGACTTCGCACAGTGCAGAAGGGGAGATACATCAGTGATGACTAGTCAGACTTGATATACACTTTTAGTCTGGTAGAACACATCATCAGGTTGTTAGTAGGTGAATAGCTATTGGGAAAGAAAAATGAGGCGTCAAAATAAATGCTAATTTGGATAACCAGCTTCCCTATAAATGCAAATGATTAAGTGCTAAATGAGTCAGGCCGGTCAGGACAGGTTACAGTCAGCCGTCTGTTTTTCACATGAACATAAATTTTGATTGTGAAGCTGTTAGGATTGAAAGACGCTTTTTATGGCATATCCATGACTCTTTAAAACTTATGTCATCTCTTGTCAAATGTTATTTTCCAAAGTTGCATAGCTGCTATACGTACAAGGCCATGTGAAATCCAGGGAACATATGTGCTGTTTTCACAACCCTAAATTGTACAACTGTTTACTAAATGCTAGAAATCTTCAAAGAAAAGAGTTGATGAATAGGGCAGTAGCCTTGACATGCTGGGCCAATATCTTAAATCACATTACAAGCAATCTGTTTGAAGTCTTGAACTGTTCATGTGTTTCCACCAGGCTCTAAGTTCCCAGCCTGTGAAGGCCACTTCTTCCAAAAATTGCTTGTGTGACTTCAACTCAGAATCTGACACTTGCATATAAAGCAGGAAAATGGTTTGTTTAGTTAGAGCTGACAAAGGCTTAAGGAAATTAATTGCCTTGGTCCCAACAAGGGAGGAAAATGGGGTTAAATGTCCTAGCACGGATTGTAAAGATGCAGTACTGCTTTGAGAGTCACTTTATTTTTGACAAGTGCTTCCAAATTTTTGGACAGGAAACAATGCCTAAATAGCTTTTTTTCCAACTACATGGAAAGGAGAAAAATCTCATGGGGAGTCTCAGGGCTGTTCCTAGTGGTCTATGGTGGGAGGAAAAAGATGACGGAGGGGAGTCTGCAGACCCCTGTATGGAAAAGCAGAAGCTCACAGTGTGTTTCCTTAGCTCTCTGTTGGTGAGCCAGCCCCTCTCCAAAAGCATTAGCACAGCACAAGACCTTCAGGCAGGATGCATGGCTGGGGTGCTCCCAGACAGCACCAGGCTCTGGCAGATCCAGTCCCCAAAGTGGGGGGCAGAGCCACACAGCCAGTGCCATGTCAGTGCCATAGAGGAGTGCCAGCCAGGGTTAATCTCTTAAACGCCTCCTCCCAGTAAAGAAATGGGCTCAGAGTGACTGCCTTGGAGAGTAGCCCCGTCCATCTGGAAGGGTATGCCCTTAAAGTGTGTAAGACCTTCATGGCTGTTTTTCTTGCTCTGACTTTGTTTTTGTGTTCCTGAGTCATGTAGAGCTGTCAGAAGCACGAAAGAAATCTGTCTAAGATCATGTGCTTCCTTCCTACCACTATTACTTCTGGGAAGCTTTATTGAAAACTTAAAAAACTAAAAAAAAAAAAAATGGTGGAGTTCTTGTTGGATGGCATTGTCATGAGACTTCAGTGGAAGAGGTTTATATGGTTGTCAAGCTCATGTGCTAACATAAAACCATCTCAGTGGAATCTTGTAGGCAGTGGTGATGACGCTGGCCTCTGGGCTTGGTGTAGCTCCTGGTGAAGGTGCCTGGTGAGACTGGAGATTGCCCCTTGCCATCTGCTTTCTAAAGCTTCTTAAGAGTGAGCAGGAAGTGCCCCCAGGCTCCTCTCGGACATGTCTTTGGACCCTTCCCTTTAGTGTGCTGTGGGGTTCCTACTCAAAAGAAGGAGCAATAATGACTGCCAAAAGCTCTCCCTCTCAGAAGGTTTGCTGGCAATGAGGTTTTCTCCAGGTGAGCTTTCTCCAAGTCTCCATCCAAGTTCATGTCTTTATTTTTTTTGCTGTGACTTTGTGAAAGTAGCATTTCCTGTAGACAAGCTTTGTAGATACAAAAGATGGTTCTTGACCTCCCCTTTCTTCCTGCATGACTAACCTGTATCACCTGTGCTCCCAGAGCCTCACCAGCAGGATGGGAAGGGTGATGGTCCCCACTTGCTCAGGTACCCTCAGACCTGTCCGTCTTAAGGAAAATCCCATACCATTCCTTGAGGGCAGTTTCCCTCCTATAATTCAGAATACCCCCTGCCAGTGTTTAGTTGTCATTTGTCTCAGCATGCTCTTAAAAACAGGTGAATCCTGCTCTCGTTAAGCACTGCTGTGGCAGAACTCCCCCTGAAATGCGGAGAGCCATGCCTGAATGAGGATTACTGCACTTGGCCCAGATTTCCAATGCTAGCAAAGAAAATCCCTCTTCCTTTGACAGAATATGGTGATTGCACAGAGTAAATCTGAACGCAGAGCGTATGGTTTGCACCTTATTAATCAATGGAGAAAAAGCACCTGTCATCTGAGGTTCATTTCACAGTATGGGGGCTGGCGAATAATAAATAATAAATAATAATAATGTGTTCATGCTGAGGGCTCTAATCCCACCATTTATTCTCCACGAGGAGACACCTTTTTCCTCTCACTTTTCTGCTGGTGCATTTTGATTTGAAAAACAACAGGGTAGCTACTTGAGATGCTTTTTAAACCCCATTTCCTCTTATCTTGCATGTGTTTGAAATACAATACGTATTCTGTATTTTTTCCAAGCTACATATTTGTTGACTGTCAAGTGGAGTTGCAATCTTTTAAAATGAATTTAAGAAAAAGAAACAGGAATAATTAGTAAGGAATGGATGCTGTGGCATCTGGCTCTGTTTTCTACATGCAAATACCAATAGGTTAGTATCTGGGACGAAAGAGATGGGACCGTTTATCAGGAATTCCTCTTGGGTCCTTTAGAAAACACAGGCATAGTTTATCAGCAGAGAAATGAATGATTTCTGTAAGCATTAGTCAAAATGTTCAAGATTTAAAGCAGCTCTCACTTTCCCAGGGTAAGTAGAAGAGGGTTGCCAGAGAAGTCAAAGCTGAGTTAGCATTTACTGTTTAATTGTAAATGTGAACTGCAACATCATAGCAAATCTCCTTAAAAACTGTGCAGAACCAGACGTTTGGCCTGAGAGAGAATGTGGCTGGCCAAGTGATACCCTAACGTTGATTTTTATTACGTCAGAGAGATTTTTGGTATCTAAGAAGCAACATTTCCTAAAAAAGATTTAAAAAAAAAAAAAAAGGCAAAAAAGCCCCTCCCATCCGCCCAAACCCTAAAACCTAATTTTAATGGATTTGAATCTGGGCATTTTTCTCCAAAGGTAAACAACATGATGGTAGAAGGCATTTTTTACTTTGCACTATACTAAACCGTAATACCACTGCACGTATGAAATAGTGAAATGGTGCGGAAGGCAAGGTTTCTGGCAGGAAACAAGGTTTCTGGTGGGAACTGCCCTCTTGCTGGTTGGGACAGACAGTTCAGGTGTATCAGAGAGTGCAAGGAGTAGGAGGCCTCTAAAATAAATCCCTGAAGTGTCTAAAACTGTATGCAGTCCTTCCATCAGCAGATTTTCTGGAATAAAAAAAGCGCTCTGGACCCTTTCTGGTCCTGGTCTTGGAAGCTGTTGCATGTGAGTGGGCTGTTGAGCTTTCCCAGCGTTACTGTCTGTGTTCAAGACACATGCATGGAGACGGTTTCTCTAATCCAGGATTGCACAGACCAGAATAGTCATGGCAGTGAACAGAAAAAAAGTGTTAAATTAGAAACCTAATGGGAGACTAGATTCTGATCTACTAATAGAATATCAAAGCTTTAAAAAAAACCCAACAGGATGCTTTTAAAATTCAGTAGGTTGCCTGATAATATCTGCTGCGAATGAAACCTTAGATTTGATGAGAACGTGAATCTCCTCTTAACAAATGAGCCCCACTGACATATTCAAGAGTGTGCCTTTCCTCCATTAATAGAAAGTCTCTGAGTACAAAGGTCCTTCCTTCTGCAATGACCGTGAGTGGATTGTGCCCAGAAAGCCCCAAAGAAATGTGCTCCTTCCTTGGGCTGCTGCAGGACCGCTGAACAATGAGGGCCTTGTTCCCAGGGCAGGCTCATAGGTGTGGTTTTAAAACTGGAGTTGGGGGAAAAGTTCAAACTTCCAACAAGGTTGCTAGAAACTGGCAGTGGGAAACTTCCATTGTTTTTGGATGGGGTCTGAAAATAGTGGAAATATAGAGCTGCTTGGGGAGTGCGAATGGGACTCGAGCATTTACAGCGTTCTGACTCCACAAGGCACGGTCAGCTGCCTGAACAGCTTGAAGCTTGATTTTAATTGTAATGTGAATAAAAAAAAAGTAATATGAACTCATCTTCCTGTATAGAGATCAACAGGAAAGGTTTTAAATAAACTGCCAAATACTGAGCTTCAACTAAGTAGAGCAGCGTGCAAGTATGGGGGTCACAGCCTTTCCCATGATGTACACAGAAAAACCTCATTGCTGATATTTGAGGATGGATCAAGAACATGAGGATGTAAGGGCACCCCTGGTATGCTTAACCACTGATTGTCTTAGCCTGAAATTTTTTGCTATGTTAAGGTGTTTTTTACTGGTGTGAGAGTGGTGAACGTATTGCATTTTGTATTGGCTTTGCAGAGTGCTTGGGCGGCCTGGCTGTTTATCGGCCTGTGCTAGCACTGGAAATAAGGAGGCCGTGGGAAGATACCTGGGGTTGATGGGCTTCACACACTTGTGTGGTCAGTGCTGGATTTGCAGTAGTTGTGGCAGTTGAAAAATCTGCTGTGCTGAATGATCTTACTGGATAATAAATAATATAGCAAAGCCATCTTGATACAGACCAGGTTATGGGGCATGGGTTTCAGTCTTCTAGGGCTTAAGCTTGCAGTCTTTGACCAACTTGACTTTCCTTTGAGAATTTAGCCAAAAAAGCTAACAGTATGCTGGCCCTTAGCATGGAACAAACCCGCTGGAGGTATTTGTTTAAGTGTGAACCTATCCTTTTTTTAAAGGAAAGCCTGTCTTGTAAATCATATTTCCTTTGCAATTATCCAGCATGCACATACTTTTTTCCAAAAGACTTTGCATTTTGGGAATGTATTCTGTGAACCTTCAGCTAGAGGCAGGAAAAACCAACCTGTACCTCTGTAGCTGTATGTATATTGGCATGGAGCTCAGGGAAGATAAAATGGGATGGTGGGATGATCAGTCACATAATCAAATCAAAGTTCATATTGTCCTGCAATCACTCCAAGAGGGAGATGTGACTGGAGTTTGTTCTGGATGATGTATTTCTGTTTGAATCACCTCTATTTACTGGCAAAGATTTCATACCGTGCTTGTGATTCAGGTCAGCTAACCTGCTGATGGTGTGCTCTCCGGCTGAGGGAGCGTGCGTTCTGCCTTAAGAGCTCAGATCTACGGTGAAGTCCCTGTGGCTTCAGAAGTGACGTTTACCTGCGCTCTGTGAGACAGGAGAAGACCCTCCTTGTTAACTGAACAGTGATCATCCCTAGTGTTGTGGGACTCTCTTCCCAGCAGCTTACAGCTGTATAGGAGTTGCTGACCACCCTCCCTGTGCAGGCATCAGCCAGAGGGAAAGATCTAGGAGTGCTTGAGCATCTGTGCTCGGCAGACATGGTCCCAGCTTGGTTGTCAAGGTGAAGGTTTAACCAGCCTCACTGGGGGAATACGGTTCGTTTCTGGGCTTCTCCTGGCTTCTCCTCGCTACCAGCATCGGTCACCTGCTTCAAAGCAGGCTGCATTCAGGCCCATGGGGAGCAAGTTCAGTCTGCAGCACCAAGCTGCTTAGGGGCCTCACAACCCTCCTGCGTTGAGGGTGTTCAGCCCCATGTGCCTTTCTGTCGCAGGGTCCCTCTGTGTTGTGCTCCAGCCTTGTCTCACCTTCCAGAGCTGCTTGGGGGAGATGGAGAGTTAGCCATGGTCTAATTCTTGGGTTCTCCCAGGCAGCGTTCACATCTGCCAACTCCCGCCTGCGTTCCTACTACAAAGCATTATCTGGTTCTGTATAGCCTGTGACTTTCCTATTTCTCCATTTCTGTAACTATGCTAATCTGCCCTTCTCCTTGCTGGTTACCCATTTACACCTGAGAATCACCTTTCCTTGGTATGACAAAGTCTGTTGTCCTTTGCTATAGTCTCCCGTTCAGAATTTTCTGTAGGGTCATGTCTGCTTTAAATATTGTTTGGTGTTTCACCATGCTGACCCATTAGCTTTTGTGACTGTTTCACCAGTAACGTGGTGTTTTGCAGATGATGTCAGAAATGTCACTTGCCTTGTCCACAGTACTTTAAAGGAAATCAGACACATGGTTATTTTCATTTGAGTAATTTCTAGGGAGACCAAAGGATTGTGCTAGCTAGCAGGATTAACTTGTGCAAAATAGAGACCTCTAGAATATGTTTGTTTGCTCTATTCAAGATAGGGGTGACTGGCCAAGAGAATCGAGAGTTTCTCAGTGTGATTAGTCAGATGGCACCTGGAAACTTGTAAAAAGAAATTCCTGAATGGAGTTAAGAGGAAGATGTGACTCAGATCCAGTTGTGGTCTAGACATTTCCATGTTCCTCCAGGGAAACTGCTGATATCAAGCAGACTATAGAGGAGTTGAGCCAAAATGCAAATCTCTACCTATCTGTTAAGTCTGTAAAGAAGCTCTGCCACTGTGGGAGCACACATGGTGTCCAAATCAGTCTGTAGCTTATTAGTCAGGTTAGCTCGGAGGGAACTGTTGACTGTGCACACTGACCTGGCCTGGGGAGGGGAGCAGTAAGACAGAGCTGGCAGCAGACACCCTTTCTGTGCCACATGGACGATGTAGCGCACAGCTGTGCCTGTCAGAAGCACAGCACAGAAACGAAGATAGTTGCAGTCTGTCATGTAACTTTAGTGATGCCTAAAACTGTTACTAAAAACAGGCTGTGCCCTTGAGCTGGACTCCAGTGATTTATTTTTTTTCTTCCTTTGCTTTTTCAGATGGGTATGCATTTTCTCAAGAAGAACACGGTGTTGTTTCCCAGTCGCAAGTTGTTCGATCCTACGATACAACCAAAAGGAGAGCAGAAATAGAATAAATGGTTCTTTACTTGATGGGTGGTGGGAATCATGGGATTTGGATCGATGTATCCACTGTTAACACATTCTTGACTAGGGTTGGCAGCAGCAGCCAAAACACCAGAGAACTCATTTCTGTGGCCTTAGCCAACAAGTTTCTGTATTCTCCCTGCAAACCTTGAGTACATATTGTGGGGGGAAATCATTGTTTGAATTCAGTTGCAAAGCTCTGCCTAAAGTTTTGTTTATGTTGTTATGAAGCATTTGACTGTGCTATGTGAGGTGTGAAATTAAAACCAATGTTTTACCGCTATTTAAAACATCAGCATAAGGTTGTTCTGGGAGAAAAGTAGAAAATTTATGTTCCATGAGAAATCAGCCTTTGCTTAATTGGAACGGGGTGCTGAGATTTCCTGTTTTGTTACACACAGACCAAGTGCACACGGCTGCATGCAGACCTTACTCCCTCTAATATTCACTGTCTACTAATTTGCCTGAAATTTTTAACAATTTGGCATAAAATTTTTGATTGCAACACAGTCTGTAGCTAAAAATGCTTATTTGCTGCCTTATGACAGAATAACACAATACAGCAATGAATTACTTAGAATATTTCTTGCCCTCTTACAGGATTCATTAGGGCTCTATCTTAGCTTTCTAAAACCCAACTAATAGCTTACAAAGCCAGGATGTGGAAGTCAGAGAGCTTGGCAGGGCAGCTGTCTTGAGTGTGTGGTGTTGTGCACAAAGATGAACTCAAATAGGTGCCTCCTGGTAACTCTTTATGATGTATTTGGACATGCACTTCAACTGCAGCCTGTGATTTCCCTCCATGATCCCATTCCCACTTTAACAATAGAACAAAACAGTGAGAACTTAAAAGGTACGAGCTTGTCAGATGTTGAGAAGGAAGATGTGCATCCGCACAGGAGGCTGATACTGTAACCCTAAAGAAGCATTCCCCTGACCAGGTAGGATAGGCTTGCAAGGGAAAGTTAGGAAGGGTTTACGCACATGTGTGCACACATGTAGACACACAGAGCTGGTCGTTGTGAAGAGAAGACCTACGGTTTGTTTGTTTGTTCAGCCAAACCAGTCCCTCTTCTAGATCTGATCCATCAACAGGCTTCCCAACACACTCGCACCCATGAGCCTTGGAAGGAATGCTGGCTTCACGGCCTCGCTGTGCCAGTGGGACAGGCGTGCTGCTGCATAGATTGGAATTTTGAAAAAAAAGCAAAAACCGGAGCATAAGTTAAAGCTGAAAGAGCTCTTAGAAAGCTTATGCTGTCCTCCAGACGAGTTCTATTAATTTTAGTCGCCAAGCCACGTTTCTGAATAGCATAAAGTAAATACTGCTATGTTTTAGCCAGGTTTTGTGGTTAAGGTATATACTTCATCTGTGCATTTAAAAAGTTGGCGTTATTTTTTGCCCTATTGACCGTCATCCGGAACTTTTTATTGATTTAAATATATCCGAAAGCAATTTGAATATGAATATTTGTTTAGCAAGGAAAAGGAAAACACCAGCCAGGCCCACTGGTTTAAACTTCCTTAGGGGTTGTGAGTAAATGGCACCGCTCAAGTGTTGTAGTTCAATTCCCAGTGCCACCTCAGAGGCTCAGAGACCCCTTCCATTTAAAAAAAGCAAATTTTGCTCCTGCAGGACCAGGCAGGATTGCTCTTGGATTAGGCTGATGGCACAGAGGGAAAAGTCATCACCTTCTTTCTGCAGTGCTAATGAGACAATTATGCAATAAGGGAAACGTGCAAATAATTTTGCCACAGGCATGAATGTCAAGGGGCCAAGTGTGGGTGTATGTATTTTCTGGGAGATGAATTTTTTTAAAGGCACGAATACTAGTGCAGAGAATAAATAAGGGGAGGGTAAACCTGGTCCCAGGAGCTTTTAAATCTTAATGCTGATCTAACCTGTTAAACACTTTCTTTTCTCTAGAAACAAAATCTATTTAGGAAATGTGTGGTGTAAGCCTGTCCTCAAAACTGCTAACTGTTTCTTCCTTTTGTAACAACACAAGGAAAATTAACTTCCCACCGAGACGAAGAGAGGTCAGCTTAGTCTTTGTGCTCTAAGCCACGCACTAAACACTGGTATGTAAACAATTTGGAGGCTTTTCATGAGGATACAGAAGGAAACTTGTAAAAACCTCTGGATAATGAAGAAGGGCAAGTAAATGTGCTGAACAGCAAATAGAAGGCGTCCTGGAGCCTTTTGTGTTATTAACTTAGTGCAACAAAATTTTGCAGAGCATAGTGAGGGATGCTGGGGAGGAGCAGCTGTCATCTAATGTGATTTATTTTATTAGTGCAGACTATGGGCTGTATCATTTTGACCTCTCTGTAAATTGAGGTCAGTGTGTGTCACAAACACAAACCCTCCCTAGAGTGAATAGTGGCTTAGATTGAGGTACGTGTGTTGGATGTCAGCTCAATGGGAATTACACATGGGGTTTGTCACAGGGCTATACAGTATGTGACACTGGGGCTAGCAGGTCAGACTTTATCATCACTGTAAGGCCTTAATCTCTAGCTGAGTTAATCCTGTAGAGCCCACCCAGGTCAAGACCTGGCATTCTTCTTGTTCTTTGGAGTCATTATGGGAATTAATGTATTGTAATATGCTGTAGCCTGACTGTTGGAGTTGCTTGTCTTGGTGAACAATGATGAGGTGTATTCTGGTGGTGCGTTAGCAAAAGGAGAACAGCAGCTGCTCTGCATCAACAGAATTCCTTGTTCATTAACGCCAATGCATGTAGCAGTAACAACAGTCTTTGAAAGCGCTATGTGAAAGTGTTATCAACTAGACAGGCTATCCGAGCAGAAGGAATGGGACATTTCTGCTTGACTATCCAAACTCAACTACCTAGGGTTGATCAGAAAAGCGTTTCTTGGGCAGCTCTCTGCACTGACCAAAGTGGTGGTGGGGGTTTTGAATACTTAGAAGGAAGTGGTGATTTTCCTGAATTAAACCTGGATCTGATTGCTTCTTTTTATAACATCATAATCACTGCTTGCATAGAAGCTACTGTTCCTTTAACAATTGCCTAGTAGCAAATTAAAGCCGGTGAGCAGGAGCCTGAGCTGAGCACTGCTGAGAAGTCTGTTGACATTTTCTTTTCCTTGACAGGGCTTCAGGTCTTGCTGTAGGGAGCTAGCATGGGAAGTCAGTAATAACTTGTCAAGGAGAAACAGTGAATAACCAATAAAAGTATCTGAGTCAAACTAAGCTGCTAATGTATCTAAAAATGTGTGTGGAGTTAACATGGACTATATGGGCTGTAAATTAAGATAACAGTCAAGCCTCGCTAATCTGCACTTCACTAGACCACACGCCTCTTAGTGCACACCAGAAATGTGCAGTCTCTTCCCCTGCCTCAGCCAGCAGCTAATAGCAGATGCTGCGGGGAGCTCTCCTGTTACCAAGATTACATTTATTTTTACAGCATGTACTGGAGTGTGTTTGCTGGGAGACAGTCAGTGTTCATAAATAAAGAAGAGAAAGCTCAGGTGGACCAGCATAAGTGAAATGCAGGGGCTATGACACGGTCAGTGGCCATGCTGGATGCAACTTGGCCCTCTATGGACAACCCCAAGAGCTTGAGAGGTGCATGGTCCTTATGCTGTCCCTGTCCTGTAGGCTTATTTTGCCCTTTTGAGCTAACTCACCAAATCCGCTGTTTTGCATTGCCTCCAGTCATCGGTGCAGGCTAGTGATGCCCTATTTACATTCTCCCTTGGTTTTATAAATAATGACTTAATTTCGTTTTTAAATACTCTGAGGATGGTGCTTTTGCTGTTATGCCTCACAGCTCAAGTTTGAAGCAGAGCAGCCCTTGAGGGGGTGCTCATCCCCAAAAAGCACTTTGGATTTGTCAGATTTCTCCCCAGTTTTAAGGCACTGAGGATATTTTACCTTAGTTTTGAGTCATCACATGGTATCAATGCCTTAAACTTCAGTCAGTTTGCAGGGAGAGCTCTTTGTGTCTTGTAGAGTCTAACAATAAATGGTGATAATGTGAAATACCTGATGGGTTGGAGGAGAATTTGGCTATGGCTATGTGCTACCTGATGCATCTGGGTAGCAGTTTGCTTCTGAAACATGGCCATGTCCATGCATGTTCCTCAGTCTCCAAACAGTTGGGCTCTTTCTGTCTTATCAGGAAGGACCCTCATCTCTTCCAGAGTGTGGGCTGCAGCTCCACGCCTCCTCGAGGAGGCTGAGCACCAAGCAGATCCAGACCCTCCTCCCTACCTTGTACCTGCAGGGCCCTCTGGGCATGGCCCTGAGGCTGTCCTGCAGGCAGCTGTTAGAGGCACAGCCAAAATGCCTACCAAATGAGGAGAGTTTTGAATTCAAATGAAGCGTTGTTCCTAGCGGTAACTCATAATTGTCACTGCAGACAGTGTAAAGAGGTATAGAAGAGATGTAGACTCAGCAGGCTATCAGTCTGATGACTGGACTTGTACACTGCCCGTTCCAATCCCACCAGTCAGGCCCTGTGCGAGCAATTGTATCGCTTGGCGAGTGAGTGAACAGGCAATGACACTTCTCTTTAGCATGTTGCTTATTTGCAGCCATGTCACTGTTCCTCAGAAGCCCTTTGTGCAGGAGCTCTGTCCCAGATCCCGCTCTGAAGGGTGGCTCTCCAGCCAGGCTGATAGAGGCAGCCCCAAGGAGCTGCCTGGTCCATAACATGGTGGCATGGTCTTTGTATCACAGACAGTGGCTGGTGGGAGTCTGCCAGCAGCAGCAGGCGTAAAACAAGCTGCTCCAGGAGCATAGCCCCTGCTTCTTTGGAAATGACCTGTTAGTGCTGATGAGGTCAGGACTTCGACAGGTAGTTTCTTTCTGGAGTTTATTCTTCTTGGTGCTGAGCTTTCTGGGTTGACTGCAAGCAATTCCTGTTAGAATAGCGTGAAACATGCTTTTACCCATTTTCTATACCATACACAAAAGGCTTGGTGCTTTGTTTGGTGAAACCATACACGTTGGGTTTGGGGTTTTTGGGTTGTCTTTTTTGTTTGTTTGTTTTTTTAAGAGCTTTTTCCTTCTGTATGGGGTTGGGCAAGTCTTCCTGGTTTGATTACACAGTTAACACAGCCCTGTTCCCATGTTATTTTCACTAGTCTTACAATAATGCTTATACTGACTTCTCAGAACGTAATAGCTCCAGGAGGGGGAGAGCTCAGATCCTCTTACCTGAAAGCTTCATTATTCTCCAGGCACCCAAGAGAGCCTCCACTACCCTTCAGTGCTTGTGACCAGAGCTGTGTGTCTGGAGAAGGCCACAGGACAGGTCAGTACAATAGATGACAACAAAATAAATCCACATGGTTACAGAGAATAACACTTTCCATACCTTTTCCATACCTAGCAGCAAGATTAATGGAGGCTTTGAGTCTTGTTAGCAAATGAAAACCAGAAAGTGCCCTGTGCTGCTTGGCCACATGAGTGAATCCCGAAGGTAATGGCTTCTCGGTGACCTGCAGAAAGCCCAGACAGCCTGACTGGGTTTATCTGGCCGGGAATGTGCTCTCGGATGGGCTGTCTGGAGGGGTGAAGGCACTGGGAAAAGAAATACCTTGGCCAAGACTACTGCTGCTGTTAGAGGCGAGGGAGGGATTCCTCGGGCTTCCCTGAAGAGCTGTGATAAAGCTTACTTCTCTGGTTCCTTCCTGCGGCTCTGGGAAGGGAGGAAGAGAGCTGTGTTGTGAGCTTGTGAAGTTCCTTCACCTCTTGAAGCTGAGCTTTCTCTGGTGCCAAGCTGAGTCCTGGGCTTGGAGAAAGGAAGCACATCCCTGCCAGAAGCCCCCCCTGCTTAGCGTCCCTTGGCTCTAGCAGGTTGTTTTCTGGGTTATGACAGTTTGCTAAATTGTTTACTGGCTGCTGTTTGCCTGATGGACCCACAGGAATTGAGCACTGAAATTATTTCAGTCCTGACAGAGAATGTCTTTCATGGAGAGTTAATGGGACTTCTTAGGTGTTGCTCCTGGGCAGGTTCCTATTCCCCAGGCTGGTGGAAGGAGCTTGTTTATCTGGGGACCTGGGTCTTTTTGTGATAGATAGAGTGTGAAGCCTAGGGATTATTTCATTTGGACATGTGGCCTGTGCGTTTGCAGTGTGGACAAGGTCAAATCACTGAGTGCTGGTGTTTCTGCAAAGCCTTCCTTTATGTGTGAAGAAGGTGAGACAAGTTCTCCTGAAGTCTGCCATGAAGGGATCATTCTCCCTCAGCATCTCTAGCTACTAAAGAGAAATAGAAGTGGGTAAATGACAAATTCTGTGTGGGCAAGCCCAGCTCTGGGCAGTCACACAGAAGTCTAACGGTGAAGAAAAGACTAATATATTGCCAAACTGTCACTGTGCATAGCCGAGAGGTCAGCACCCTTGTAATTATGGAGTGATGAAGCCAAGGGAAAAAGCCAACATTAACAGAAAGACGTGATTGTTTTAAATTCTGACCACCTTACTGGGTGGCTTCCCTGTGAAGATGTTCCAGATGTCGTCTTGGCATAAATTAATGAATTTGAAAACATCTGCAGGGTTTCTTAGAAAACATGGAATTTAACAGACAGTGCATATTGCTTTCCTTTGCCCTTCTGGTTGATATTTTGATTCAGGACGGGAATGCAGGCACTTGCTGTTCTTACCGTCAAGAGCTTATAGACTGGAAAGTTGCTCAAAGTTGTTTTTCAAGTCTTTTTTTAAAAAAGGGCTCCAGATACAAAGCAGTGAGGCAGCCAAGCCCTCTGGGACTGTGTGTGCATGTGTGTGTGTTGGAGGAGTCGTCGAACTTGAAAACCTCCCCCTGTCCCTCCTCCTGCCCCCGAAGTGCAGCCCATTGCGCTGGGAGGTCAAATATTCAGCGGCTTGAGTGACAGGATCTTTAACAGCATCTTTTTCATCAGCGAGCCAAGTCATGTGCCCACTTGTCTGTCATATCCGTACTCGAATTGCTTAAATATTGTTTCAGATGGGGAGGTTTTAATCTGGATATGCAGAGAGGAGTAATGCTGTGGGGGGATGTTTAATTGGCTCCCAGCAGAGCAGCAGTGGTGTGTGGGTTTTCTCCTCTAGAAGTGTTACCATTTTCACATCCTATTAATGTCCTCTGGTAGTTTAAATACAGCATCGCATTACAGTGGAGTTTGTTTCCCTCCCAGACTGAATACAAATGAAGGTCATTTACTTGTATTTTTAGAAGGTTCGGAAAACTTCGCAAATTTGTAGCTTTGAACAGCATTGTTGACTGTTGTATGTCTGCACAAAAATATTTCCAATAAACCTTTTATTAAAGCAACACAAAGGACTGAGGCTTGTTTGTTTTATCCCCCCTGCAAGTTTTGCGGCAAGAGTTCAATGTTAAATGCATTTGAGATTTAGCCTGCAAAGCTGGTGAGTGCATTACTTTTATTTTTTTTTCATGACCTTTTGGGTGTGTTTTAAGGGCCTGCTTCTGATAGCGCAAGGACAAGGCTTGGATTCCTTTAGTGGGTCTCAAATCAGGCCCCAAACGCAAGACTAGTATGGCAAAATAAGAACGGTACTGGTGAGCTTACAGCAGGTACCTGGTATTTGAGTAGTGTCTCCGGGGGGGAAACCATATTTTTATATAAACTAGATGGACAGATGTTCTCCTACAAATGATACGTTTGATCTCACTGAGGCTTCACCAAAATAAACCGTGGAAATCTTTTGTCCCAGTTAAGTCACATAGACACAGCAGGGGAAAATTAGGCCCTAAAATCTTGTTTCCTTCCTTCTTGAGGCTCAATTTGCAAGAGGCTTTTTTAGCTCTGGGCCTGTGCACTCTTGCGCTTGTTGGGGGGAGCAGCCTCATGATGCATCAAGATGTGAGGTGATGCAAGACCGTGACAGATGTCCTTCTCCAAACCATCCTGAGCACAGGGGCAGGGTCTCTCCTGCTTGTGCCTGATCAGGAATATCTCATCCAGTCTCTGCTGATGGTGCCTGCCTGACGTTGCTGAGCTCGCTCGCCTTGCCTGGAGAAGTACTTCTCAAGCTCGCTTGCCTCAAGCAAGACCGACAGCGTGAAGCACCACACAAAGGCTCTTGTGTCCCCAGTAGCTCTGCATCCATGTGCTCCGGGGGACACGTGCTGTGATCCTCTCTGCTACAATATGTTCTTTCCATTTAATGAATATTTGTTCATAGTGAGCTGTGAACCACCTTGTCCCTCGTGCTGGGCCTGCTGGCAAGCTGGGGGCTGGTGCACCGGTGAGCCTCAGCAGCTCGGCCGGGAGAGCCTGGGCGTTACGGCCTCAGGGAGCAGCATCATCCTTCCTGAGCAAAACTGTCATGCATGCACCAAGTCAGGAGCGATACTCAAGTCACAGCCGAAGTTAAATTTGCAGAAAAGATTGGCCTTACTTGATTTTTTGGTGGCCATGGGGAACACGCGTTGCAAGATCCCTATAGAAAGTAAAAGTGTATGAGCTTTAACAGAGAGATCTTTTTTTGTCCGAATATTATTAGATACTGGAATTAAACAGATTTTATCAGGAACAAAATCCATATTTATATATAGTCTGGCTGAATCTTTTCCTCCTTAGGGTGCTATAACTTGATGGCTGTTTTTTTTTCCTTACAGATTGCCGACAGAACCACTTTTAAGAGCATAGAGAGACTTTTTTAAAACAGCAAATTACTTCTGGATTTTTTAAATTGGGAAACAAAAAGGAAGTGTAAGCCAAATTTCCCCTCTTCCCTTTACGAGTCATTGCTTGAGCACATTTCAAAGTACTTCTATCCCAGAAGCCAGACCTAGTACCTGCTTTGCCTTTGCAGAGAAATAAAAAGCCAGCGATGAACTCCTTGCGTATCCCTGTTGTGCTACGGTGCACGCCTGCTCCTTCCCTGGGCCTCCATAGCAGCAGTCCGGCCCGCAAGCCTGTAGCAGCAGGAACTTCGCCGTACGTTGAGAATTCTCACACATCTGGCAATCAATTATGCCGAAGTAAAATTAATGATAAACTTGAATAAGCTTTATTGCGTTGGTGGTGAGAGAACGTGATGCTTAGCTGACTGCTCCCTGCACCGTCGTCCCTTGTACAGCGCACTTAAAGTGAAATGATTCTCAGAATTGTTAAATATAATGGATTGCTGCTTAAACCCCTTATTAGATATATTAGTTGACTAATCACCTCAGAGACTTTCCCTCTAACAGTTTGACAGGCAAGGCGTCTAGTGCTCATGTCCCAGAGCCAAATATTTGCTGGAGCAGCTGTTAAGTCTGTTGCCGGCAGTCTTCGGTGCCTCGTACCAGACCAAAGGAGAATCAGAGTCCCTAAACCTGTAGATCAATGCTCAAGTCTGAAATGGGATCATTAAAAAATAAAAGTGTAACTGAGAAAGGTCCGGTTGAGGAATGTTAAGCAAGAAGATTTCAGAAACGTAACCCCTTCCTGCGAGCGCTGCTGCGGCAGTACCCAGCCACCTCGCACCAGGCCTCCCTCCAGCACAGCCAGCATTTGGGGCGCAGCGGGTCCTCAGAAACTTGGACGGAGCAGTGGGTTTCCTCCTCCTTCCTCCTCAGCAGTGATATGGGGCTGCAGAGAAACAAGGCTTGGAAATGCCACCAAAAGACACTGCAGTTTCTCAGTCATCCGCGCTGAGGCGGCGGCTCTGGGGCAGGTGGTGAGTGGGCTGCATCTGAGATGGGGAACGGTGACCCGTGCTGGTGAGGTGCTGTGGTGGCCATGGTCAGCCAGGGGACATGCCATGAGGAAGCTTGATAGGATGGAGCTGATGCTGCCTTTTTATGCTGCAACTGCTCTGATGGACAGTGAGTGGGGTGACGGTGGAAGAGGTGGTCCTGGTTCCCCTCTGCAGTTCCCATGGTATCAGGTGCTGCCCTGATTCATGTTGTTGGAGCGGTGGGGAGACTGAACTTGCTGGGTCACATGAAGCAGGCCCATGAGTGATGCAGACGTGCCCTGAAGCTGCACGCTTTCAAGGTGTTTTGGCACCCAAGTCCTGCAGTGAAGCGCCTGGGAGCCTCAGCTCTCACGCTGCTTTGTTTCTGATGGTTTGGTAGCTGCTGATCTCCAGCCTGATGACAAACACTCAGCACAGTTGTCACAATCAAACAAGACTGGTTCCCTCATTACAAGAAGGACATTGAGGTGCTGGAGCGTGTGCAGAGAAGGACAACGAAGCTGGTGAAGGGTCTGGAGCACAAGTCTTATGAGGAGCAGCTGAGGGAGCTGGGGTTGTTTAGTCTGGAGAAGAGGAGGCTGAGGGGAGACCTTATTGCTCTCTACAGCTACCTGAAAGGAGGTTGTAGTGAGGTGGGGGTTGGTCTCTTCTCCCTAGTAACAAGGGATAGGCCTCAGGCTGTGCCAGGGGAAGTTTAGGTTGGATATTAGGAAAAACTTCTTCATGGAGAGAGTAGTCAGGCACTGGAGCAGGCTGCCCAGGGAAGTGGTTGAGTCTCCATCCCTGGAGGTATTTAAAAGAAGAGGTAGATGTGGTGCTCAAGGACATGGTTTAGTGGTGGACTTGGCAGTGTTAGGTTAACGGTTGGACTCGATGATCTTAAGGGTCTTTTCCAACCTTAACGATTCTATGATTCTATGACTGATGCCATGGAGCTGGTCGTTCTTGCTAGTAACCAGTCCAGGCAGCAGGAGCACCTCCCGGTCCCTCAGGAGAAAGGAGATGGGAAGAAAGGGATGGTTGGGTTGGGTTTGTATAATGCGCTGGATTTGTAACCGTGCTGGTCCATCTCACTCCTTCCTTTCTCCGTGTTGCCGGTCGTGGAAGGAGCTGCCTCCAAGCACACTAATATGGGATTTTATCTGGAAAAAAATTTAATGTGGTCTTTGTGTCAGTTCATTTGGATGTGAAGCCTGGTATCAGAGCTTGAACTACGGACCTGTAACATATGTGTTAATTAAATCCTGTATGATGGCTATACGTATTTACCTGTACATAGCGAAGGTGGCATTTTAGCTTTTAAACTGAGAGCCTGATTCTGACTGCAAATGAGGTCTACAGCAGTTGCTTTTGGTTTGCACTGATGTAAACTGAGAATCACTTTCCCCCCCATAACGAGACATTTACAGTCATGCACAAACTGTCTCCATTTGAAGTCAATAGGATTCTTTCTCTCAAAAGCAAACACTGAGGGAATTAGCAGCTGCATAAGCCAATATTTACCGTTTGGGTAATAAATCATAGCAGAGACTGCACAACACTCTGGTGTCCTTGTCTTGGAGGAGCGATGTCCTGTAAGGGGTCAGGCTTGCCCTGGGGCAAGTGGCCACAGCGGCGTCGAGCTGAGGGAAGTTTGGGGCCCAGCTGAGCTCAGGTCTGTGCCCAGCACATCAAATGCTCTGTCAGCCTGTCCCCGTCAGCTTCCAAAGTACTTTCCAAACCTGATTGAAGTTGCTCAATATCTTGGAAGGGAGATAAGTAGTTTTATTTTATTGTTGTGTTATTGCTGCTCTCTGACTTGATGTTCACTTGCCCTGGTTTAATAAGATTCATAGGCTCCGAAGTGGTGCCTTCCTACTTTTTTGTTTTCAAGTTAACCTACAAAGACAAACCAGTTCGGGCCATGCCCTGAGCTGCTTCAGCATTAAACACAAGGCAGGCTTGATGGAAGGCGACTCATCTTTTGAATTAAACACCACCTTTCAGCTTGATATATCATTGTTTGCCTTGATTTTGCTGGAGGTTTTCTGAAGGACTGATACAGCAAATAAGGGATTGCTCTCCTGAAAGTGAAGAATTGTTGTGTTTAGGAGAAAGGGTATTATTTCTACTCTTTCTTGAATATTTGAATTATACTTTTGCTGTTATAAGCCTACTAAACTGGGTGAAAAGAGCCTGTGATGGCAGACAAGATTCTGTTTTCAAAGTTCAAGGTGAGTTTTCTTTCATATTTCCTGACGTACTGTTGACACCGCAAACGAGAGAAGGAAGCGACGTCTCTCCTTAGCGAGCTGCGCGTACCCACCGGGCTTTGCCCAGTGCAGAAGGTGACTGTTTGAGTTGTTACCTGTGTGGTTTTGTCTCATCAGAAATAACCACCAAAATTGGTAAATGTTAAGGAAACATAAATTAAATTAACCTTCTTTTGCCAAAGCCAGTGGCCAGTTCAGTGCTGGAGGCACTTTAAGTCTGAGCGCAATCCGAGAGCTGTGATTCACGTTACGCTCCGGAGAGGTTTCTCTCCCCTTTTCTAATGAACATTAGGGAGTAAGCGGATACTCAGCCTCTGACACACCGAGCAACTTGTCAGCCGTGCCTTGTGAAATGTTTGCCGCCTTGCTCTCAGTATTTAGCAAACCAGAAAGTCATCGCTTTTGTTAAAGAGGCACATACATAGTCTCCTAATGAAGCTGTGCCTCCATGCGTTAACCAGCTGCCCCCAATGCCCCCATCCAGTGCAGTGGGATGTCTGGCTCGGCAGCTGCTGCAGCGCGATGCTTGGCTCCCCACAGGGTGCAGGGCTGGCGTGGGGGTGAGCAAGAGATGGAGAAGACAGGAGCCCCAGAGAAAACGTTGTGAATAAGCCAGCACAGAGAAGCTGGAGAAGGTGAGAGGTGTCGGGTCGTAAGCCAGGTGTAAAAAAACCAGGGTCAGTGTGCTGACATTTTCCAGACATAAAGAACAAATTGAGCCAAGCAAATATGACAGCATTTCGGCGAGGAAATTACAAGACCGGTAAGTGTTGGGAGGGAAGGGGGTATGTGTGTGCAGCAGGGAGCGAGCCGCCAGCCCTGTGCTGGGGCTGTAGTGCCTGCCCATGGGGTGGCTGCGCCTGGGGCCAGGTCCAGCCCAGGAGCTGTGGGCACTGGTGCACCCCGGGGTGCTGAGGCGAGACATGGCCCAGCCCGGTCTCACCTCTGGGGCTGGCCACAGCATGCAGCTGGTGCAAAGCAGCTACACCATGGTCTTGGTTCATGTGCAGGCTTTCCACGGGTGAAGCCCACACTGATAATTTGTGCCACAAGAGCCAGTGCAGTGGGCATCTCCCCACTGATGAGGCACAGGAGGCTGGTGGTGCCTGGCCATTCACGTTGCACAGAAATGCCATCATGGGGATTAAATACTCTGCTACGGGACAGGGGACACCCTGAGCCCCCAGGGAGGGCAGGATCCTACTGAACTGGCTCCCTTCCATGTGGATGGGGAAGAGGAGTAAGGATGGCACAGGTTTAAGTGACTTGTTCAGTCCCTTTGCAAGTGATCCTGGGCAGGAAAATGTTGCAAACCCTGCTGAGGACAGAGCAATAGTGCAAAGGGACCTACAGAGAGGCAAGAAATATGGGCAGGAAACAATAAAAAGAGATTCAGCTTGGAAAAATACAAGGGAATACACGGGGGGAATGATATTTAGTAACAACTTAAGTGGGAGGAAAAGGACAGGAAAGCAGAAAACTGGAGGGGAAAGAAGAGCTCCAGCAAGACTAAAAGTGAACAGCAAATTAGGTATTTTGAAAGGGAGGTGCTGAGGTTAACGTGCTGAGCTGGTACCCACACCCCAGGCATTATGAGCCACATTTAAGCAACCGCCTTTAATTGCACCAAGCTCCACTTTCCCCTAATAAACGTGGCGACGGGCTGGTAACAGCTGTACAGGGGCTCGCAAACCTCCTGCTAATGGGGAGGAACAGTCTTTGTCCTCAGATTTTATCTGGCTGATAGGTACGACATTTCAAAGTAGTTCTCCATGTGCGTGTTGTGAGGGGGGCCGTGCCACCTGTGATGGTTTTGTGCTGTTCCCCTGCACGGCTCAGTGGTTTGGGCACTGTGGGTTGGCTGGGCCGCCGTCTTGCTCTGAGCCAGCGCCGATGGGCGCAGGCAAGGCCCCGGGTCCGCGCTGTCTGAGCCCGGCAGGATTGCCTGCAGCTGCCACACAGGCACCGCTGTGCCCACGGTTCCCCTTGCGAGGACACCAGCAGCGCGTTGGTGTGTGCTGTAGGCAAACCAGTGCCAGCCCAGCCTGTATGCCTGTTGCTGGCTTCACCCCACCATCATTACTGCTTACCCTGCACACCGTCTCTGGCACGGCGCAGTACTGAATGCTTCAGTGCCTTAAATAGGTAGCAATGTATTCAGAAACAGGCACTGAAAAAGCACGCCATACACTTTAAACTGCAAGTGAGTGAGAACATAATAAAAAGCAGGAAAAAAAGAGGAATTGTTTAGGGCAGTCTGGGAAGATGAGACTGAGTAATGGGATGAAATCGAGCAAGCAAAAAGGCGTAGAGCCTCGCAGGGCAGGTTTCCTCAGCCGTGAGTCATCCTGCACCGAGCTGCAGGACCCTCCGCAGAGAGCCCCCACGGGGAGCACGCAGCCGGGCTGCAGGGTGGGTGAAGGGACTGCGGGAGCGTGTCCATCGCTTCTTACAGCCGTATAAGGCTAAAAACGTATTTATGAGCCACGCAGCAGGTTTAGGAGTGCAGCTGCGATTTTTTAATCCTCAGAGTTTAGACTCTTGCATTATAAAGAAAAGGGGAAGACAGGCTTGCCTATGGAACAGATCCACAGTCCTTGGTAGGACCCGCGAGTGGCCGTGCCCATCCTGGTCCCTGGTCCGAGCCCATCCCCAGCTGCCATGGCATGGTGCTATGGAGCAGCACTGCACTGGGGTTTTCCAGTTATCATCTTACACACGGGACTATTCCTTCTGACTTGCGATCAAATAGAGCCTGGGTCTCAACTAGCACTGTAGCCTATAAAACGTAAATAAATGCATCTTTCCTAACCACCACTTGTGCTTGCTTAAAGTTTATCAACAAGTTTCCATGCTCTCTTTCCCCATCCATAGTCACCACCTGCAGCAGAAAAAAACCCTACCCCTCTTGACCAAGGAAAAAAAAACTGCCAGGGGGGGGGGGGGGGAAAAACAAACATAAAAATACAAGAAAAAGCTTTGACACAAACTATTGGCCTCTCCTGCTGCGAAGTGCTCATCACTTCAGCACATCTGCTCGAAGCTGTGGCTGACCCCTCCTCCCCTGCCAGCTTTCTGCTTCCAGCCCTGCTCCTTCGCCTCCCCCGGACACCGGGAAGCCGCGGCATTTCGGGACATGCTATGTACACACTGACCAAGCATTCAGCCATGTAAGTTGTTGTTTTTACTGTTATTCTTTAAAAACACAGCCAAAAATCCTAACTTTGCTGTTTGCCATGGTCTGGCAAACTGGGCTGCTCAGATGTGCTCTTGTAGACAGAGGAAAGTAAAGCATTAACTGAAGACAAAACCGATAACAAAGCAAACAAAAACAAAGTCACACCATAAAGTATTTATTAAGAAACAAAGGCGGCTTTTTTCTTCATTTGTAAGAAACACTTTAAAGCAAGTGCCCTTTCAGAGATTTAAAAGCTATATCAAATGGTAACATTGGTTTTACATTATTGTACATGACATAAAAAACCCACATCTGACAAACGTCGTTTTATTACAACTCAAGTTTCTCTGCCTTCAGTTGTAAATTAATTTCTACAGACTTAAATTTAACTTATTCTTTTTTTTTTTTTTAAACAAGTAAACAATATACAAAGAGATTCACCTGAATTTCATAGGTCAGAGGAGGTGTCCTTGCCAGGGCATGTGCAAGGCAGGAGCGGGCACTGGCAGCAGGGGAGAGAGCTGACTTGGTTCACAGTCGGGAAGGATCCCGAAGGCATGGATGGGCTTCTTGGTTGGCCACGCAACAGGCCGGGTCTCACCGGGGGCCAAGCACCTCCAGCTCCTGCCGAAGCCACCAGCAGCTGAAGGCACCCAAGCTCCCACGCCTGATGCAAGCCCGGCTTTGCGAGGTCAGCGTGTGGGCAGGTAGAAACCTAAATCCCCACGGGACCCTGAGTGCACGCTGGGTCCTTCAAAAGCCTGGCAGCACCCAGCGCTGGGGCACCTACTGCCTTTAGAGACCCCCGAGCACCGAGCTGCACGGGCAGGGCAGAGCAGAGCTGTCACCCAACGCCTCCGGCAGCCGGTCGCTGCCGTGCCGAAGCCACCCAGCCTGGCTGGAGGAGATGCTGGGTCTCGTCAGCCAGTCTCTGTGTCCAAGTCCTACACGCTGAACGGGCGATCGCAGCCAGGAACAGCAGATCCGGGATAAATTACCTATTCATTTTCCTGTGTCAGTGGTCAAGCCATTTCTGCCCACTGCAGACTGCCTGTGTGTGGCATGTTTACGAGTAAACCATTAGATTTGGCAATGCTTCCGCACGTATGCGTAATTTAAAAACAGACATACAAAAAATAGTAGTATCACAGTTATTGCTACATACTGATACAGTATCAGACAATAAGAAACCTTTTATCAGCTCTGGTCTGGTTACAGTAATTGCCCACTTTTGGTACATGCCCTCAGTCCTCTGGTGTGGTGTTTTGGCTGAAGAACAAATGGATGGCAATGCAGAGACTACCTTTTTTAAGAGGCAAAACCAGCCTTAAATAGTTTGTTGCATCCAGAGTGATATATTACAATTAGCACAGCCTGATTATTCCCAGCATGCTGTTGCCTCTTCAACCTGGAGAGGTATTTTTTTACCCAGACGAAGCAAAGCAAGACAGAGCCAGCAGCTCCAGTGCAAAGCGTCGTCCCGCCTGGCATCGCGCCTCCTCCCTGACCCCCGTGGCATCACAGGGAGCCGCAAGCACCTTCATCCTTTGGTTGGGCTTTTTTCCTTATTTTTAAATACAGCTGTGCCTTCCTAGTCCCCTGCCCCATGGGTAAAGAAGAAAAGGGGATGGGTTTCAAGCCCCCGCCAGCCCCTCCGCATCCCGGCTGGGGCAGCTTTGTGCGACCCCCAGCCCCCGGAGCAGAGCTGGGGACTCAGAGAGGGCTGGTGGGGGACAAAGCCCATTTTCCTACGGTCAGACTCTATCGCAAGCAGGGTGCGGGGCTGACAACTTCGTGCGCATTCACACGGGTTTACTGTTTCATGGGAAGTGAGGTTAAATCAGGCGTGTTTGGAGTCACAGTACGACCTTTCTCTGCCAAGGCAGTTTCAGCTTAGATGCTGCTGGCTGGACCAAAAGCTTTGCTGAGCCTCAGGAAGAGCAAGCACCTCGTACCCTGTTTTTAGTAAAAAGTTCACAAAGATAAAGTCTGTGCAAACCACTACTGGGTCCTGATCTTGAGGCAAAACCAAATCAAGAAGGGTTTCAAGTGCACTGGAAGGAAGAGCTGAATAATTCACACTCTTCTAATTCCTACATAAATACCAGGGACAAGGAAAATTGGTCTTTGCAAGACTAAGCCTTTCGTGGCATTTCACCCCAAACTGGGGGTGCGTAAGAAACCATGGGGGCTGGCACCAGCAC
The DNA here is from genome assembly GCF_047370975.1 of Nipponia nippon. Taxonomy (NCBI): domain Eukaryota; kingdom Metazoa; phylum Chordata; class Aves; order Pelecaniformes; family Threskiornithidae; genus Nipponia; species Nipponia nippon. The sequence goes on from NW_028262336.1 coordinate 109,860,256, forward strand.
CCGGCACGCAGGGATTGCACTGTTCGGCTCTTGGCTGTGATTGTCTGTAAAGCAACGGGAAATGTCATTAAGGAGCTGGGAGAGGAGAAAAGAGGTTTCTTAAGTACTGCGGTCTTGTACAGTGTAACAAAACTCTTTCTACGAATTAATCAGGCAAATACTTCTGACTGTGTCATACCTGAAGGGCACTTAATGGCTCCGGCATTTATCTCGCAAGTACAGTGATCTGAAATACATATGCATTTTCAGTGTAATCCTTCGCCGCTGTAAATCATGCGCTGGAATGACAGCGTATCTGGCAACGTTAATTCAGAGATATCATCCTACAGTTTCTGGCAACGGACCCCGATGAAAATAAATGGTTTATAAACACTGTCTGACATGCATGAGCCGTTCAAAATTATTTACAAGTGATGGTCTGGGAGCTTCGTTCCAAGGAAGTATGTCTCCTCTGTTAGTTTAGATATTAAAATCTGTCGGGTGGGGAGGGGGAGGAAGGCATCAGCGCTACACAGTCACAGCTGGGTACATCTTCTGTTCGCTGGTGGCATGCGGGTAGGGAGACTGGATCTGCCTGTAGCCGCCCTGCAAACCATCGAGGAAGGGGGGCACGGGGGTCAGCGGCATCGAGTCGTGCTGCACCGCGTAGCCCACGTACTGGGGGTGCAGGTACTGCCCCTGGTGCGGCACGATCTGGGTAGCCTGCTGGCAGTTCAGCACCGAGAAGTTCGTCGGCATGTTGACGTAGACGTTATTCATGGTCCCTTCTGGCAAACAGCAGTTGGTCTGGGACCTGGTCGGGGGGGCTCTGGCCCCCGAGTTGGCGCTGGAGCTGGAGCTGGCGGCAGTGCTCGACTGGCGGGAGGAGGAGCCCCGGGAGGTGCTGGCACTTGGGATCATGGGGATAGTCTCCATCAGGCGGGTCCCCCCGGGGGCTCGGCTCTGCTGGGGCTCCTGCTTGGGCCGCAGGCATCTGCAGCAGCAAGCCGCCACCAGCGACCCCAAGATGATGAAGGCGACAAATACAGATCCAACGATAAGGAACGGCACGTAGATGGGCACTGCAACAGCAAGGAAAACGTCGTCACTGGGGGACAAGGACAAACCTCAGCAGCTCCAGCAGAAGGTCCCGTTCCCCCCCGCCGAGCCCACCGAGCCCCGGCGCAGGTCAGTGCAGGGTGAGCACTAAAAGCCGTGTGTGCAGCCGAGCATTTTGCACAGAGAGGAGGAAAAGGGCTGCTAAAACCAATGGCTGGAGTTTCCAAAAGCATCTTTAAAGTTATTAGCAGGGAGGAAAGCCCACAGCTTTCTCCCTCCACCTTGAGGGAGAACAGCTCTCTCCCGTTGACAGTGGTCTAGTCCACATCAACCACCACTCCACATCTCACCAGACCTTGTCTCCAATAGACCCTGCCAGAAAAACCAGGCAAGAGAACGTTGGGTTTGAACAGTGCCGTAGGGAGATACTTTGGGGGCAGGATCCCTGCTCAGGGCTTAGGAGCACGGGGTGGTCCAACCGCAGCACTGCATGGCATCCCTCCCCGTTGCCAGCCCTCTCCGGCCACTGTCACCCTTGGGGCAGGGGGACAGCCAGGCAGCACCCGGGCAGCAGTCGCAGGGGCTCTGCCACCCTGCAGCCCTGGGGATGGGTGTCCGGCTGCTCGGTGCTTCAGCCCTGGCTTTGGGGAGGAACCATGGGGCAGGCGTTGGGGCGACAGCACCATGCTCCAGAGCTTCGCTACCAGCATCCCTCCTCGCGAGGCTTAAAGAAGGAACATCAGGGCAGGAGGAGTGAGGGCAGGCAAGGCAAGGGGTGGGAGCAGAAAGTACAGGCAATGCTTCAGCAGTGGGGTCAGGAGCCCGATGAGGCGGATGGCAAACACCATCCTTGGAAGGATCTGGGCTCCGGTCGCTCTGCACTCCCAGGGAAAAAGCTGTTTTATCTGCCTCAGTAAGAAACCTGCACGGATATATCCAGGAATAACGAGGGGAAGGTGCCTCCCTTCAGTGCTTGCAAACGCTCCCAACAACACACCTGGGCTTCATCATTCCCACCAAAACCCGGCAGCCGTGGGGCTCGGGCAGGGCTGCGGGCCCCTGCCTGACCGGCACCAACGCAGGCCTGCCCTGGGCACGGGACGCGGCTGCCCCTCCTGCCAGTTAACCCGTGCCAGCGCAGGGCGACGGCTCCCAAACCTGCCGAGCAGCAAATATTGACTGTGAAGAAGACTGTGAAGAAAAATGCCTTGGTCTCCAAACTGCAGAGGGAGTTATACGTCCACTCAAGTCAGACTACCTCCTTGCACAGCCAATTACGTGGAGCGAGTTATTAACCAAAAGGCCACATTGCTCCCATTTCTTCTGTAATTTCAGCACTTTTTAAACAAAAGGCTTGCAAGAAATTGTCTACTTCCATGCTCAGCGATACAGTAGCTCTTTAGCAGGTGCACGCATGCACAAGTGCTTACTACAGACGGTAACACACAAGTTTGCCGAGAATAAAACTGTCCTAATTATAACATAACTTCAGGCTACTTCTAGTGCGTTCAGCACGCAGGGGTGGCAGCAAGCGTGCCGGGAAGCCACCGAGGCTTTTTTTAAACAGCAGCACAAAGACTTGAGTTTATCCTTGAAATTCAGTCTTGTAAAAACCAGTCCTAAGCGGGGTATCTGGGCTGGAAGGATGCATACAATTAAAGCGGGGACCGGCCAGAAGGGATTTTGAAATGTCATGTTACTTTTTTTTTTTTTTTTTTTTTTTTTTCCCCGCTCGCATGGGTGGTTTCATCTGTTTCGTCCCCTTTTACCCGGGAGCACGGCCGGGGCTGAGGAGCCAATTCAGAGCGGCGGCGAGGCCGCGCACAAGCGGCGGCTCCGAGGCTGCCGGAAAGCGGCGTCACCTACTTTTAAAGAAGCCAGGGCTGGACTTCGGCATGAAGGGGAGGGCGGTGAAAGAAGGAACTAAGCGCGGGTACTTTTTCCCGTTCAACAGCTGCAGAGGGGCTTGCCTGGCCCCACCTCCGCTCATCCTGCCCCACCGCTCGCCGGTGGAGGGAACGGGCGCCAAGGGGAAGGAGCGGGCGAGAAGTTGGCCGCAAACCCGCGGCGGCTCCGCCGGAGCCACGGGGGACCCCCGGGGCCGGGGCCGCCTCACCTGCCGCGCCGTCGGGGCCGTCCTTGCCGGGGCGGCCCGGCTCGCCGCCGCCCTGCCGCCGGTCGTTGTCGCAGGCGCCCTGGTCGAGCCGCGCCTCGGCGCTGGAGCAGCAGTAGCGGAGGGCGCAGCTGCCGCAGCAGATGGTGGCGTCGCCGCCGTCGAAGCGCTCGGGGCACTGGAAGCCGTCCCGCCAGCCGCCCTGCCCGTCCAGCCAGCCGTGGCAGTACTCGCCGCTGGCCGCGGCCCCCGCCGGCAGCAGCCAGCCCAGCGCCGCCAGCAGCAGCCAGCAGCGCCCGCCCCGCATGGCGCCGCCGAGGGGGCGGCGGGCGGCCGGTCAGAGCCCCCCCGCGCCGGGGCAGCGCCGCCCGGGCCCCCGGGGCGTGCAGCCGCCGCGCTGCGGGGAGTCTGGCCGCGGGTCCTGCCGCCGCCGCCGCCGCCGCATGCCCGGGGCTGGCCCGCGGGGTGCGGAGCCGCCGCCGGGAAGGACCGGCCGGGCGGGAGCGGGCGCCGCCGCTACTCGCTGCTCCCTCCCCGCCGCCGCGCCGCGCCGGCCCGGCCCCGCGCCGCCCCCATGGGCGAAGGCGTGCGGGTGCGGGTGCGGGTGCGGGTGCGGGTGCGGGTGCGGATGCGGGTGCGGGTGCAACCTTCCCTCCCTCCCTCCCTCCGCCCGGGCAGCGCTCAGCCGCCGCCGCCGCCCGCCCCGTCCGCTGCCGCCGCGCCCGGCACCGCCGCTGGGGCGGGGGGGCCGCGCCCCGCCCTTATAGGCAGCGGCGGCCCCCGAGCGCGCATGCGCCCGCCCCGCCCCGCGCCCCCCGCCCGCCGCGGGGGGGGCAGCGGCTCTCGCCGCCGCCCCGCTCCCCGCCGCCGCTGCAGCCACCGGAGCCCGGCCCCGGCCCCGGCCCCGGCCCAGCGGCCGCCCGGCCCCCGCGGGGAGCCGCCGTGCGGGGCCACAGGCTGCCGCGCTGGGTACCGGCGGCGTTCTCGCCTCCCAGCTTCTCACCTGCGGGAAAGGCGCCCGGATGCTCTTTCCAACGCGGCCGAGCTGCCCGAGTGTCGATGAAGTTTGACTTTTGTGGAGAGACTGAAAACGACTCGTGCGTTACCAACCAGAGCTCTTCCTTACAAGACACCAGATCAAGTAAAAAACGCTTCTTTTAATAAAAAGGCAGAAAACGGGATAGCTCTGATAACTATCGCTGGTTTTAAATCCTGCTGCTAAGTCATTTCACTGCAGGGAAGGTGACTGCAAAATTACGTTTATTTGCCTCATTCTTTCAAGCTTTTCTTCTTCAATTAAATTATTGTCTTTCACTAATAACATACCAGTCCTTCCCCCTCCATTTTCATCTCTCTCTTTTGTTCTCACTCCTTTCAGCTGCTCCTAGACAGCTGCAGGCTTTCACAGAGGTATTAGTCTGGACCAGCAGATTCTGGTCAAATTACAGCCCAGGTAATTGCGTTTTGCCCCCTCGGCTTCGCTGCTGCTCCCAGTGAATTATTTCCCAGCCCTGTCCCTTTCCCAGCTCAGCCCGCAGCCAGAGCCACACCACCATAAAGCCAGGGTGCAGAGGTGGTTCCCACACGTCTCACGCCTTACTCCAGAAAGGATTAGTAACCCAGAGCAGCCAACCTTTGAAAAAGCTTGTAGTTATCAAGATGAAAAGTGGGATTGCAGCGGGACAGGTTCTGCGTCGCCCCTATCAACCCAGCTGGGCAAACGAGAAGAAGCTTGCAGGGATTTAAATGATGGAGTTTGAGATGCTCCATCTCAAAGCCTGAAGAGCAGTTACCAGAGCCGTCAGCTCCAGCATGTCGGGTTGGGGGTGAGGAGCGCACCAGGGACGGTCGGGACTGATGACGGATTTAATACAATCGGCCCGCATCGCCCAGAGCACCCCTTGCCCAAGCCACCCGCGCTGCGAGTCGGCGTGGAGGCACGGCGAGGGAAGGGGAGTGTCTGGGAAGGGGTTAAACCAGGAGCTGCTGTCGGTGACCTGTCGGGGTGTCTGGCAGCCCCCAGTGACAGCACGGCAGCTGTTGAATGCCTTCGTTCATAGAGGTTTTCCTACAAGATCATTTTCTTTAAATCTGGGTTGGACTGATGTTTTCTTAGTAAGAAAAGCAGCTTCTTGATTCTTTTATATGTGGCAAGCAAAATACTTTCCCAGCCCCATCCTTCGACTCCATGGTTCCACTGATATTCAGTAAGGTGGATCTCTTTCAAGAGCAATAACAGCCTAGTAGAAGATAGTCTACTTTTGATTTATCTAGCACATATGTAGTCCCAGCTAGGAGCCTCGATCACAACAAAATACCAGCACCAGATCCCTGGCAGAGATGATCTGTAACAGGTACTTTATATATTCAAGCTCAAAATTTGCCTCCACTTGTCTGGGTAAAATGGGAGATAACAGCGCACCTCACTGTGCTTTCGTAAAACTTAAAACATTTGGCACTTTGCAAAGTGCTTTAGAATGTAGTTAGTGATGGACGAATTAGCAAAGATTTTTTCTTCTAGCGTCTTTACAAGCTGATCAGGTAATATTCGTATTATTTAAAATTTAAAGCACCAAAAAAGAACCCCAAAACCAAAAGTAGTTACTCTGCAACTTTTTCACTTACTTTCCTGTGTCTAGCAACGTCATGACATTAACTCAATCCTTTTCAGTGTAAACTAAACCCATCACTAAGGCCGCCACATGCTATTTCCCATCAGACTGAACACCTTGCAGCTTTTAACACGTATGTTAGAGTGGGCAAAGATTTTTAAAGCCTAGAAATATTCAGTAATGATCACATAGTCTATAAATCTCTATTACCTGCTTCAACTTTATTTTTTCTAAAAGTATCCAAGCTTCTATTACTACCAGTTGTAGTTTTCTGAGGCCTTTGGCTCAGTAGAAACGTCCTTTGCCCTTCTCAAGCCAAAAGCATGATCGCAGGAAAGCAAATACTGCGTTTTATTTCACAGTCAGCTGAAGAACTCACATGCTGTTCTGTGTTTCCTGCAAAGTCTTCTCGCTTTGAGCAGGGAAAACATCATTTGTTAAAATTACTTTTGTTAGCTGTCTGAAACTGATAAAGTGCATTTTCTGTATTTTTAACACTCTGAACTGCAAACTGCCTGTGCAGCAGCGTAGGGGATAAGTACACGTACAGCACGTCACAACGTTTGCAGGACCCAGCGTCCAGCCGTAGCGCGAGCAGTGCCCGCACACCCGCGTGCCTGGGCACCGAGCTGTGACACAGCTCCCGGGCCGGTGCCGGACCGGGGCGCTGATCCCTGCAGGCAAAGCTGCTGCTGGATCATTGTCACCGCATGCTTAAGTGACTGTGTAAGACTGCTATCTTCTTACCTTGTAAATACATTGAGTGACTGCATTGACAGATAGTGTCCTTACTATAACAAAGGCGTTTTAGCTGATTTACTACTACAGTCCCTCTACAGACAGGAATTTTTAAAAAATATTTATGTGCCTTCAGAACATGGTGCTTTGCTTTCCTTAGGTTTGCAGGCCTTATTTGCTAAAGATCCTTGCAAATACAACTGCTTCCATGTCAAATGAACAAAAAAAAAAAAAAGAGACATCAGCAATAGGAAAGGCATGAAAAGAGGGATAACACAAAAGCATGTCTTTTGTCCTTAACAGCTCCCCGTTCCACAGGGGGAAAGCCAAGGGCACCCCACCTTGAGTCGGAGCTGCTGGACCAGTCACAGCGAGGTGCCACAAACATTTGCTGGGATGAGCTGTGCCAGCGTGCATTGGGCAGGGAGGAAAGAAGAGACAGGACAAATTAGAGGAAGCCGTAACAACAAGAAGTAAGAAACAACAGTCTCTCTCCCTCCCCCTTGGGTGTCCGTCTTACAAATTCTCCAAGATAAAGCAGGAACACAGACCTGTCGCCTTAGCCTGTGTCTCACCTGTTTTGGTTGGAACCTCTTTAGAGGTAGGAAAAGGACAACCCTGTGCCACGACCCTCCGAGCCGCCGTGAGTTTCCGTGGGTGTGTAAGCAGCTCTTGCTGCTAGGGATGTTTGGCTTTCCCCGTCGTATTTCCCACCCATGCTCTACAACTTGCCACATTCCCTTGATGGTAAAAGAGACACAAAACTGGCAGCAACTCCTATCCCATTTTCCTTTCAACCCACTGGAGATAAACTTTAGAGAGCGGATGGGTGCTTTCTTCTCTTCCCCTTTGGGATATTTGGTTTCATTCTTGGTAGCCTGGTCACTTGAGTACAAGTGAGATTTTCTGCTTTTCGTTGCCCAGCCCTGGACGCCAAGCAAGCAGTTATGTACCTTTCTCGTTATATTCAGCTAGCGTATCTACCGTTACATCATTACTGTCAAACAATTTTGCAACCTCATCAGAAACCTTGAAAATCTGGATTCAGGAATTACTTTGGCTCTGCAGTTGTGCCCACAACATTGCAAATCAGGATTGTAAATTAACACTCATAACATGAAGTCTTCTCCCTCAGTCTTCTCCCTCCCTTCTCCCAAAGAAAAGCTAGAATTCATCATCACGGTATTATCGTTTAGATCACTTGGCATGTAAAAGCCAGGCCATGCTTACCACTAGAGCTGGATTTTATTGCAATTTGTACACTTACATATTGCAGCTTAACACTTCATCAGTAGCCATTCCTCTTCCTGGTAATATAAAATAACGGAATCAATTCCCATCTGAAAACCAAGCTGAGTGTGTAGGGGTTTAGTTATTTAAAAAACTGTTTGTTTTGTTGTTTGGGTTTTTTTAAACTTATAAACAAATCACCTTGGAGTCAGAAATCCCTGCATCTTGTACTTTCATCCTGGCAAAGTTGCTTCTCAGGTAAAACTGTATTTCCCGCTGATAAAGCAATGCCTTGCTGCCCCCATGTGAAGTTAGTGGGAAGGGTAGCGTTATTAAAACACCATCACCACGGGGTTTGTACGGAGAACTGTTGTAATCAAGAGTGCAGTCCTTCCTGAGAGGTTATATTAAGGTAATTTCCCAGATGAGGCTAATTACCAGAATATATGAGCTTAACTTAGTAGGGTTTCCTTCTCTGCCTGCCCTGGTTATTAGCTACCTTTTACACTAGTGTAGCTATACCTGTGGTAAGTATTATTTAAACACCGTCAGTATATTTAAAGGCCCAAACTGCTACTCTTGACTGTGGTATTACTTGCATAAGCCGGACTGTTTTTTATCTCTGCTTAGGGAACATATTTAATATCTACATTTTCAAATACACATGTATTCATAGCAGAAAGGCTTTCTTTTATTGGCTCTCATTTCCTGGAAAATAATTAGAACAAGATGACCCAAGGGAAAAAAAAAAACTCACAGAAAGAGTCAAAGGACTGTAAAAATAACCTCGAATGAAATGGTATGAAGTTCGCACCCTCCTCGAGGGCTGGGCCGTGAGTCTGCAGTGGCTGCACCGGCACCAAGCACATCAATACGCAAAGCGCAGCTTCCGCTGTCAGCGCTCGCTGTCTCGGCACACGCAGCAGTGACAGCAGACATCAGCGCTGGCACCACGTTATCACAGCCAACGCAGACACCTCCAGTATCACACGGCTGGCTCCAAAACGCACCGCTGTCTCGATATCGGGGTTAAGGGATGCGGGCCGAGGGGAGCGAGGTGACCGGGTAACAGTATCTCTAAGCGCCGGGGGACACCTCCCTCCAAATTCACGAGGGCAACACCGCAAGAAGTTAAGGAAGAGGCTGTTTCTCAGAAAACATCCCTCAGTTTCAACACTGAGCCCCACCGGGCTGGAGCTTGAGGGAGTTCGTTAGCATTGTCTGACTACTTGGCTGTGATCGATACAACTGTTGTGCTCTTCTCCCAGGAGCCTTCGTACATTGATTTTTGGAGCTCCCACTTACTGCAGACACAACAGATTGACGTTACAGTAGAAAAGACACAAAGCTGATGTGCACATCTTCAGATTGAAAGGGCCACCGTTTCCTAATCGACTTATTTCTGCTGTAACCAACCACTCCAGCCACTAGCAAATAGGAAAGCATTTTAGCTTTTTTCCCCCCTCCTCACACAAGAAGAGAGGAAGAATTACTTATTATGGACTAAATCCATCTTTCCACAGCCTGCCTTCCCAGTGAGACTGGCCGATTTGACAAGGCATCGTTGTTATAAAGTTATTTCAACTGAAAAAAGAAAAATCCCAAAGTACAGGAATTTTCCACATTCACGCTCCAGTTTATGCTGCACAGAGCATAAAGCATGAGCATTTTATTGAATGCAAGAAGAGAAACAGAATTTTACTGTTGCTCACCTCCTAATGCCAGAGAGCAAGACGAGGATTTAGGCACAATACAGTGAAAGCAGCATCACTATGCGGCTGTAGCCCAAATTGCTGCCTGTACAGCAAGATTCATGAGCTCCAGACAAGAAAAAGGTGCTTCTCCTCTTGGCATGGCTTAACGGGCCATAAACTACAATTTAATTTGCAGTTTTTGATTTTACATTGGGATTATTAGTGCAGATGAGCAAGACCAGCAACTTGGTGCAGAAAATTAACAATATTTATGAGAATATTTTCTAGATCAGGACATTTTTTATACTGCTTACAAAAGAAGTAAAAAAGACTGCTTGCATTTTTGCTATTTTACTTGACATCAATAGTATAGATCAAATACAACTTACCTTCAAGATGATATAACCTAGCAATGAGGCTTTGGATTTCTAACCCCCCCTCCATTCTCAGGGCTAACTTTAAACGATACTTCCACCATCTGCAACGGTGTCTGGTTTTTAATGTTACTATTTCTGTCGCTGCTGGAATGCTGTCACCATCCATCTGCCTGAGCCCACGGTCTTATCCAAGTATTCCTTTTGCCCCAGCACTTCTCAGCAGCTCTGAAGCTGGCAAGCCCCATTACCACCACAGCGTGGGTATCACCATGACAGAGCAACAAACAACAGCTGTACTGGCTGCTGCGGCGTGAGAAATAAAGTGCGGGGAGAAGTGATGAGGAAGGTGACACTTGTCAAGTGTGAAAAGACAAATTACTGAGAAAAGCATTTCTAGCTAAATATTGTTTGGATTTTATTGTTAAATTGCTAAATATTGTTACTAATAAAGTATAAATTTAAGCTAACAGGCATTTGCATTAGGCCTACGTCTTCGGTGCAGCGATTCTTGCCCTGTGCAGGGCAATCTGGATGAGCTGCCACGGCCTCCCTGCGGTTCCAGCCGCTTCTGCGCATCTCCGATACAAGCAGGAGGTCGCTATTGGCACTGACAGAGCATTACCATGCCTGACGCCAACATAAACAACATTAAAAGCCTTCTGTCTTTACTCTCAGAGCAGAGCTCAGCATCAGCTTTGCTTCGCTACTGCGGGATCAGGCAGGAGCTCTGCCCTTGTGGCCTGTACTGCATAAGCTCAGTGAACGGCCAAAGCAGGTCCCGCCCTCCCCAGGGACAAGGCTTGCTTCTGGTTTGGCTGCCGAAGGTATGCAAACACCTGCCTGCTCGTTGAAAGCTCTTCTTGTAGTCTGAGCATTACACTGCTAGCGTGGGGGTAAGCGATGGCAGCGTTAGCTGCAGTGAGTTCCTTCAGACAGACACCAGTTCCCTTAGTCAGCAGCCAAAATAAAAAGAAAAAAACCACCGTTCCTATTTGAAACTGTTACAACGTGCATTGCTAGGACTCATTTCCGTGGCATTAAGGCTAGCATGTTCCTTTTGCTGTCACTTCTGTTGGTTCCCTTTGTCTGACCCGATGCTAAATCGGCACCACCATAGCTGCCTTCGGCATTGCGGTTAAGGATGAAGGAGGCGACACACTGGAGAGCTGTGCCAAGCACAGCTGCACGGAACAACAGACGACACACTGGTAAGATACGGGTATGACCACCACCACCCCTCCACCCACCTCCAGCAGAGATGGAGAGACATCCCCACACTACTAAGGACCAGGGCAGTGCTGGCCTAACCGCTCACTGCCATTGCATCCCTTCAGCACTTAAGCTCACCCATTCCAAGCCTTTTTTTGAAAGGTGGACTTTTTTTTCAGTAAGGACTGCTTTATCACATGCACCTTACCTCATCCCTGGATAGAACAAGAGCAATAAGTGTTTATGCTCAAAGGTTCAATTCCTTTATGTGTATGTTGATAAAGAAAGAAAGGTAGTTCAAACAGCCAAGAAATGCTAACACTGTTAACAGGATTAGAGGGTTTTGGTGGTTGTTTTTTTCAGTTTAGAGCAGCTTCTACTTAGGTACTTAACCATGGAGTTAATAGCCTAGTTTTAGCTACCCAACTGTACATAGTTTATGCATATTTTTTCCCCAAAGGTTTCACCCAACTGAGTCTATTCAAGCTGCCTGTCACAATTTTTTTTCCCCGATGAAAACTTACCCTGTTCTTAATAAGAGTACACAGTATTTTTCAGAATTTCAAGTTTCATATAATAAATAGTTTGATTTTGAATACTTGATTTTGAGTATTTGTCAAGTCTGTGTTTCTTTCCCTTTTTACTACACAGTAGTGTCTGATCAAAACCTCACCATCCTAGCTTGCTTTTGTGACCGGGATCATCAGCTCTGAAGCATATCCTGCTACCACAACATGCCACATTAAATACACAGAGCCAACAAGGGATTTCTTGCCCAGGAGATATACCCCAGCTTATAATCAGAACTGGATTTTGGAAGCAACTCCATGACGCTCTAGAAAGCTGCTGTCGTGCTGCTGCCCAAGCACACGCCGCAGAGTGACACCTGCATTGAAGAGAAAAGAAAGAGGGAAATCCATCAGCCTGTGCAACATCAGTTGAACAAACCAGTGAAGTATCTTTTGCCTGTTCAGCCATTGACCTGTTTAGGACAGGAGTACGTATTCCAAGTTTTCCATGCAAGCGTTCAATGGAATTGACCCGATATCCTGGTGGGGGCAGATCTATACTCAAACAAAAGTAAAGTCAACCCAGAAGCTTTTCTAGTTTGTAGCAGCTTCTAAACTTAATTATAACCTGTTCATAATAAGCTAGAGTTGCCTTACTTCCAAAAGGTGAGAAAACAGAAAGCAAACCATTCTTTGGAAAAGTTATCAAAGCTAAAGTAACACACAGCCTACTCACCTCCTCGCTGTGGCACCGCAACGGCAGCGATGGGCTATAAAGATTAAATTCCTGAGGCTGAGTAAAAAAAAGCATTAAGTAATAAACCTCGTAACACCAGGAGTCAAATGGGTCAGAAGGATCGTTCAAATATTGAACAAAATCCTACACCTTAAAAAGAGTAAGGAAACGTGACCGACCTGGAAACAGAAAGTGACATACTGCAGACACCTAGGCCTGCAAGGGCTTTGTAGCGGCAGTTTGTAACTGGGAGCCTCCTGCCACCTGGGGAAAGCAGCATTCTCCCAACAGAGCTACTGGAACCCCAATAGGACTCCCTTAATTTTATATTTTTTAAATTCCTTTGGTTAAGGAGTTAATTTGTAATTTTTTTTCCCCCGAAAATTGTCAAAATGTGTAGAAAATGAAACTGCTACAATCATCTAGCTCTACCTACTAAACGCAACATTCAACCAACCCAAAAATTATATTACAAATTCAGTTGATTTGGGACTACAAAAATGCCAGCATATAAATATTCAAGTTCAGAAGAAATGATCCCAAACTGAATTAAAACGAGTTGTCCCGTTCACAGTAGGAAGCCTTGTCCCCTACGTCCCCTCCGCTCTCCCCACACTTCTCCTCCCCCCTCACCACCTCCATCTTCCTTTTAAGCAACCTACCTGTCCGGTTGGGTGGAGATCGCATCTTACCGCCGCCGGTTTGAGGCTCCACAGGCAGTGTCGCAGCGGGTGACCGCCGCCTTCCCGAGCTGCTGCAGGCATCAGCTCGGTCTCCGTCCCCTCCCCAAGCCCAGCTGCTGATTTTCATGAGAAGTTGTACAAATCTACTCCTGTGATACTTTAACCGTTCATCAGTGTCCGGAGATACTAGCCACAGCACTGAAAGGGACTTAATGAGAGGGAAGAGGGAAACAGCCTGACAGCACAATCCCAGCAATTAGTCCAAAAACTCTATAATTTATTGCTGGAAATTTTTGCGCGTAGCCAGTTCTTTGTTCTTATAAACTTGAATAAGAGTTTTAGGGAAACAAGCTTTTATAGAGCATAAGGCACTTATGCTCTACAGTACAGATGGATTTTTCTATACAGTTACTCTTAACTTCTCACCAAGAACCTACAAGGTGCTGCTTTCATATCCTCTGCTGAGGCGTTCCAGGTATTGGAACCAATTAGAACACGTAAGAGCTGACATGACTGAATTATTTCTACTATTAACAGGAGTAGCGGACTGGGAAAAAACCCAAAGAATTACCACTGATGTCAAAGAGGGAAAAAAAAGCGCCACTAAACCCGTATTCCTGAACTTTATTTTCATTTTAAAAAATGCTATAAAAGCAATGAAGGTTCAAAATGCAGTTATGTTATGAGTACATAGATGGAGGGGGTACAGCTGGATTTGGATTTCCTGTGGTGAGGAAGATGTGTAAACTCCATGCAACTCCACCTTATTTCAACCTCCTCCCTCCCTGTCTGCAAGAAAGCAGTAAGTGTGGTAGTATCCAGCCAGCCAACTTGTCAGGAACAGAGAGAAATGTGAGCATAAAGAAAGTTTTGAGAGGCTGGACCAGGAAGAGGTTTACGAAGCAAGCACGCTAAGGCATAACGCTATCCTACCTCCTGCTACGTTCATTGTAGAGAACAGTGAAGAAAAACCAAGTTACTTCTAGTAAAAGAAAGAGGTCACATAAGTAAGTTTACACCACAGCTGTACAACAAGGTACAAACTAACAGAGAACCGCATCCTACACATGTGACTTCAACCTTGCTCCGGCATGCATTTTTCTTTCTTTCCAGAACAAGTAATCCAGACTTGATTTCATTTCATGGTGTTTAAGTACAGGTCAGCTTCTTAACCTGCCTTGTAGAAAACCAAGCTACAGCTTTAATGTATTTGTGTTTTGCACTCTAATTATATTACAGGTCTTTAAATTGGGGGGGGAATCATTTGAAACAGTGTATACAATGCTGATCCCTGAAAATCATGGCTAAATTCAACCACCCAAGTAATATTCTGGGAATATAATTATTCCTAATCCCCTTTTGACTTTAGTTTGTACTGCAGCATGTGATTATTCTATTACATAATCACTTTTTCACTTAGGCTAAATTAAGGACGTAACTGTTGCCTTAATGTGAAAAGAAACAGAACACAGGTACCCAGGAGGCTCAGACTGCTTTCAAATTTACAAAGCCGTACCTAGTGCCGAGTTATGCTGCAGCACGAGCCAGGCTTATATAGCACACTGTGAAGAGATTCTAGACAAACCCGTAATACAGTGCCTCCCTTCACCCCCCACCTTCAAATCAGAAATCAAGCCCCGAACTTCAGCATGAACAATTTTGCACTATATAAATTCTAGGAAAAACAATTCTACATATTAGCCGATGACGTTTTTGTTTCCCCTATAACACAGGAGAACGAGAAATGATCTTTCAAATAGGCAAATATATATTACAAGGATCACAGCATTATTGTTTTATTGTTTGCACAAGGGTAAGTTGCACATATGGACAAACAGTACACATTTAGAATTAGTTTCACAAATTAATACATCACAAGAGAGTCCAGTGGTTTAACATATTAACTATTAAAAAGAGCAATAACAAAGGAATACAAACATTACGGTTTTGACTGCAGCCCCATAAAAGTTTAAAAAAAGGTTGAAATCAAAATAAACTGTAAGCTTTATTTTTCCGAGACATAAAAAAAATCACATTATATCCCTTCCTAAGAGACTGCTCACAAAGATGCAATAACATACAAGTACAAAAGTGAAGAATTCTGTGCTCAGTTTCCCTTAATTTTATCAGATCAAGTGACAAACTGAACATTTGTCAAAGAGCAAATCACTGCTGAACGCAGACATCACTTCCAAAACATACAAAATGGTAGTAACACTTTAACAATAGAAAGCAAACGACCTGGCACTAGAAAAATCTTATGCACTGTAACTATTTTAGAAAAAAAGGTGCTTTTGTGAAAATGATTGTGAATATTTATTTGATGCATGTTATATACAAAACATCATCTACATAAAAAGCAACTCAGCTCCAAAGTTCCATGTTCACATTTCAACCTGTGTCTTTATTCACAAAGATTCAATTGATCTGTTATTTAGCTCACATAAGGCAGTACCTCCTTAAGATGTTTTCCCAGCTATTTCTAGTGCACACCAAATTGGAGACGCAGCACAACAAGCTATGATGTCGTAATATGCAAGAGACAAACTACTGTTGCAATAGCTTTAACCTTCAAATTACATCATTTTCCTCCTCCATTCTTTAGCAGCAACTTATTGTACTATACCTCGTATTGAAAGCAGATACGCAACTGCTTTTAAGTCAATGCTAGTAGCACTGACAAGAAGCTAGTGAAACAACTCTGTTTTGTAACAGCTAATTTGGGTTTTCATTAGAATAGCATATCCTATCTCCCTCAATTGTAGGGAAAAGCTCATCCAGCCCGACAACTCTCTGCTTGCACACAGACCTTGTGGCATCCTGAGCTTTCAGCTGAAATTCTGCAACACCCTACTGTTCAGCCCAGGAGAAAAACCAAAACCAAACAGTTGGGGAACATCACCTATGAAATGTCTGTGTCAGAATCTGAGATTCTTCTTCAGAGTTGGCTGCTAAATGGATTAAGAAAAAGGTTAAAAAAAATCCGGCTACTAACCACTATTTACCAAACTTTATGAAACAGTAAACATTGTATTTCAGCTGGCCTTGAACAACATAACACAAGAAGCAAGGATGACATAGCCTGGGACCCACTATTTGAAACTCCTAGGAATATCAAGATAGGGGACCACAGGGCAACATGGAGAAACAGCACACACAAAGAAAAGGAGACCTGTCTATGGGGCAAGGTTTGCACATCTGTATTTTATACATATATATATATACACATACATACACACAGATGTGTGCACTGTACTGTATATATTTACATCCATATACACAAAAAACACCCTGAAGTAGATTTAAAGGCCATATCCATGAACAGAAGATATGAACTCTAGTATTTGTACTAGAATATATTTTATCTGTACAAAAAACAAATATGCATATATTCATATGGTATAAAGCTTATTAACAAAAAAATATTCTGCTACTAACATTAGGTTAAATAGATGGTTTTACAAGATTCTTTAATAATAATGCAGTATAGAACATTTCTAAAACTAGGGCCAAAAATAAAAATACATAAACAGGTTTCTATTCACAAGAAAATAGCTGTTCAGTATGATTTAACTTTGTATTTCAGACTAGGGAAAAGTAGCAAAATTTTTATAAATCTCCTGGGATGCAGTTTAATTAATGCATCAATCTAGAAAAATAGACTTTTCAGATGAACAAAGTTGATTCACTTCCCCTTCCCTAAAAGGGGTGCCTATCTTTTCCCTCGCTTGTTTCCAGCTGGAGGTTTCTTCAGCTGAAGAAGTTGCCCTCCTGTCCCAAAGCCTGCAGATGCAGGATTAGACACCCCGAACGTCAGGCCAGCTGATGCTGTGATGCCGGGATTGCTGAAGTTAAACCCAGATGTAGTCGAGCTGCCAAAGCCTTATGAGGGAGGGAAAAACATTTTAAAACATCAGTTATATCAGGATTGCAAGTTTGTTTGGACTTGCTATGACAGCTTGGATATTACAGCACTAAGTCTACCTCGGTGATTGTAAACAATTATATCCTAAATCACAAGTCCATTATACCATTACCCATACAACAGCAGCACCCAAAAGTCCCACTGAAATTGTACGACAGAAGCAGCGTAACTCCTCGAGTTCTCAGCCTAAATACATAACACATATGTAGGGTGGGAGGGAAGGCAGAAGTACAAGCGGACCATGGCCCGCTCACTTCACTCACAGCAGGTAAAGGCAAAGCTGGAGTCGGAGCTCCCAGCCTTGTGCCCTCCTGACGAGGCTACCTCTGCCCGTCTCTATAACATACGTGGCACAGACCATGCCCTAAATGAGAGGCAGAAGAGGCTCAAAATCCTTGCCAAATTTTTGGTATTTTAATAACACCCTTTATGACTTAAACCAAAAAGCAGCACCGAAAACAAACCTTTGGAAAAACTGAATGACTAGGTGAACAAATTGTGCTATTTTAACTCTTCCACCCTCTTCTATCAAGGTAAACAAATTCAACATTTGGTTCAGCTATAAAACAAGATCAGTTGAAGAAAATCTGCCTACAGTTTTCAACAACAGTAACACCAACTCATTTTACTTTCTTTTGTGAATTTGTATCAGTTATGCACAACCAACTTAGATAATAATTGAAGCTATTAGAAAATGCTAGAAATTTCTCAAATACTAGTTAATAAGAAGCAGAACTTCATAACTCTGCTTTTTGTTCTCTCAAGAAACCAAAGTAAGGTAACCAATCATACAAAATAACAAGTATGACATGAGCAAGTTAGGATTTTAACAAATAGTTTCATACAAGTTGCACATGGAAACCTGTAAATAATTAAAATACTATGAAAAAATGGGACTGGTTCAGAAGCAAACAAAGGGTATACGCTCAATACACATTACTTAACATAGTTTTGTTCTCTAGTAGACAGTTAAAGCAACCCTTTGGTCACATCAGTATCTTCAACTCAATGCCTAAATATTTTTAAAGCACAGAAATAAAACCCCAACTGGTGGTCTCATCAGAATCCCAAAGTGGCTCTCACAAGCCTGATGTCTTCTGTTCTCTCACTTGTTACTGATGCTTTGCAGCAAGAACTACTTCAAAACACAACGTGAAGCTCTTCCTCCTGCAATGTCTGGACCTGGGTTACACACCACATCATCTTGTCAAGAAAATCCCCCATTATCTACATTCCAGTAACTGCAGTCCTTCAACACGCAGTTGCCTGTAAGGAACTCACTGTCAATGTAATGGGTGTGCAGGTCTAGAGCGTGACTAATGATAGCGTTCATTTGGGTCTTGTCTAAATTTTGTGGACTAACTTGTCTCTCATCCTAGGATGTAAGGGGTGAAGCAGATGGAACTACTCCTCCATTTCCCTGCTAACTCTGAATCCCAAGTAAGATTTTTAGAAGAATAAACTTGTTTTTCATCAGGGAGTCTCATGAATGAAAAAAACCTTTAATAACCAAAACTGTTCTTGGTACGTTACCTTTTTACTTCAAGTATGTACCTGAGAACAGGTAAGCATTGCCTCCTATAGAAAACATCATGAATGCCATTCATAATAATGCTGTATGTGATCTATAGCGTCAGGAGTTCAGTAGGCAAGGGTAAAGTGTTCATGAATTACCTACACTTTGCTGCTTCTAGATGCAGGGAATATTTTGGGGCATGCAAGGAAAGCAGCCTTAGCTTCATTTGAGTAATGTTAGAACAAGAAAGAAATGCATAAACTGTGTGACAGAAGACTGACAACATGCTTGTTAATTTAGATATAATTTGGAAATGTTAGAAGTGCCACTTAGGGCAGCCACAAAAGTATAGAAAAGCAGAAGGGAAATTAATCTACATGGCTTTGTCCCGTCATGGCAGCATAACAAGGCCATGGTATGAAGTTCTTTTCTTAATAGTAAACCAAATCCTCAAGCAGAATACTCAAATGAAAAATCTTGAGGAAAACACCTTGAACAATGCCTACATTCAGTCTTATTCCTGTTGCAAGGAGAGAGAACCAGTGATGGAATAGCTCAGGTCCCGAGGGAAGAGTCACAGTGTCTTGAATCATAGCTACAATGTGATCGATGACTTTGTTGAAATTAGCATCACTTATGTGCAAACAATTATTTTCAGAAATTCAGAAAGTAAATGACAACCTGCCCTTCGAGGGCATAGACTTAGCATCTCCCCGAAGGACCTCAGAGTACACTTTATTCATTGGGCTTTTGCATCTCTGCTTCAGTCAGCCCTTTAAACAGGTAAGCCAAACACGAGGTACACAGCTCCCCATAACAGTATTTTTTTTTTTAATTTTAATGCTACAGGGATAAACAGTGGTTCAGCGGATCTCAAAGGCAATCTATTCCTGCCCTCATCCCCCATGCCACAATAGATACTCTAGATCAAAAAGGATTTCCAGCACAGCTTTGACTGATTTACTATAGCCTCTTTATCTAAAAGCTGCTCATAGTTACACATAGATTATATTCAGCTCCATTTTTCAGCAGTATGAGTATGTCCAGCCACTTTACTACCTCTTAGCCCGTGTACTGAGGCTGCTATTCTTCAATAAAAATAAGTCTCCAACACGAATTCTCAACTCAGCTCTTCAAAGCATATTTAGCATCTCCGTTTTCACAAAAATGTGTGTACACCGCCTGTCCCCTTAACATTATATCTATAAATTCAATGGTGATTTTTTTCCTTTTCTCATCACTTTGGGAGTCTTAATGCTCTTTACAACATCCCGTTCACATCAGCCTTTTTGGTTGCCATCAAATGAATAAGAGTAGGAATTAACTGGGACTTGATTTGGAGTCAGCTCTCCAGTGCCTGTGTGTGTTTCAGAGGGAAGTCTGAGACACTTGTTCCATCTCACAACTGTGTGCACTAAAGGAACTGAGAGAAGACTGCAGTTGCTCTGCTTTTCATCTACTGACACACTGGACACAGCAACTGCTCCTGGACTAAGCCAATTTACTATTAGAAGATGCTCAAGTACTTTTCAGAGGACTCACAATTTTCTCTTCAAACATACAAACTGAAACTGAGAAGAGCAGTAATACTACCAGAAACATTTTCAAATCTTTTAAAGCAATTAAATTTAAACTCATAACTTACAAACACTTGACAAAAGCAATTTGGGGATCTATAATTTTCATTCTACAATATGAACAAACTGATGGAAAACATGTGGAGGAGACTTGGGGCGTTATCTAAGCAGCCCAGAAGGACAGGGCGATGGAACACTTACTAGACATTAGTTTGGGAAAATACTTAAGTGCTCCTATCTAAACACAAGCAGTAATGACACTATATCCCATAACCCATATTCACCCCATTTTACCAGCTTTTTCAAAAGAGAAAGATACAGAAACAAGGTACAACTATCATATGGTAATATAAACCAGAATATTGTTTCAGGACCCTGTAAATGTTATCTAAGAAACAGGACACATTAAAATTAAAAAAAAAAAAAAATATATATAACCCGGCTAACCTCAGGCATCATTCAAACCCATTTATACACCCTCAAAATTAAACTAAAGATCATATGCAATCCAGAAGCTATACGGCATAGGATTTTGGATATAAAAGTTAACATGCTTCTGGGCTACCAAATTTTTATGGAGGTTTCTAATTCCATAATCCCAGTCTAGATCAGGATTTCATGACCACTTTATTTTATAAGCACAAAATGACAGGAATTACACTTAATCTTTTATATTCCTGGTTACCACCTTCTGTAGCTGAGACTCTGAAGATAACTAAAAACAATCTTCATTTTATTGGGTCCAACTCCCTCACTGCTAAAGAGAGACTGGGGGCACTTCCACCATGTCAAAGCCTGGTTTGAGGAATACAGTGAAACAACGTCTAAATTGTCTCTGCACACCACCAACCTAGCTAAGACAGACTTGCTATTTACTTTGGTCTCATACCTCATTAGCAGTGGTCAACTGATCCATACAATTAGTTTTCTAATTATATTTTTTAATATACTAAAAAATAAATTATGTACCTTGTAACTTAGCAGCTTAAAATACTGCAATACTATTTATATAAATAATAGGTAATTCAATATAGGCTCAGGAAAAATAAGCTACAAGATAAAAATGTAAGCAGTGTTAAAGTTTTCCAATTGTTTCTGATATTAAAAACTAAAAAAAAGAAGGTTCATGCTTAGACACTACATACCACAAAATCAGAGAAGTTCTATCAAGAATTTACTAGGGTTTTACACATACATGAACGTTACACGGCCAGCTTAGTGAGCTATTTCCACCATATAATGCAAAGCTTAAGGTACTTTACAGCCTAATTTGACAGCATAACCCATCACTAACCAAGGAAAAAACAAAACAAAACGAAAAGCATGGCAACTAACACAACGGCAGTCTATGCAAATGTACTGGACACTTACTAATAAATACCAGACACTTGCTATGTTTGCATTAATAGGAGTTAAAAAAACAAACCAAAACATTTTGCTTCTAAAAAAGAAACATGCTACCAAAAGCCAGTCCGGGGAGACATGATACTCTTTCAATCTGTCGCTGAAGAAAGACTGTAAAACAGACTACAGCAAGCTATTTGCCTCAAAAACTAACTCCTATTTAAAAAGTAGAGAGAGATGCAAGCTATAGAAGTGACTAAGATTTCAGACATCTGAGTTAAGGAGCAATTGCATCCATATTTTCATTTTCTCATCCCCCACAAAATTAAACCAAAAAAGTGAAATGAGTACCGAGTAGTTCGATTGGCACAGAAATGTTTTCAAAGTAGTTAACACAATGAATTATGGATACATACAGAGATAAGATACCTATAACTTACTACTCAAATAGAAAGGATAAGCAGATAAACAGTTTTAAGGAAACCTTCCAGGCTTCTAAAAAATAATTTTAACTTTACTTGTAAATACAGGAAGTCAAATTACTGGTATATTTGTCACAAATTTATGTATCAATTTCAATAGCTCAGTAACTATATAGCCTATGCATTCAAGTAGTAACTGCATTTCTGTGTCTCAGACCGCATCTGATCCAATCTGATGCATCTGATCTCCAGCTTCCACTCCTAATTAGACAGACACCATCAGATGAAAAACACTAATGCTCATTCAATACTGTCTACCTAGGAGACCTTTAACAGAACCTAAAGACTTCTCTGAAAATGTGTGTTTAGCAAGTAACTATTTACTTTAGTGGTTATACATACATGTAACTTTAAGCACATTTGTTTCAGTAGCTTTCTTTGAGTACAGCAGTTTGATTGTAACACTTTTGCTTTAAGATAAACTTGAATTCAAGAGAAACAAACCAACCTGCACTTAGACTTCCTGATGGTTTACTTGTAGTTCCAAACCCAAATGATGATGCTCCTGTGGCACTACTTCCAAAGGCAGAGCTACTTCCAAATCCTAGTAGAATAATAGTAAAGACATACAACAAAAAAAAATTACAGACACGGCAATTAAAGACACATAGGTTTGGGGTGAGTATTGTAAAACCAAACATAATTATAAGCATTATTTGATAAACAAATAATCGTAAGATTATTGCCTCAAGAGTATTTTATTGTCAACACAGGATTGCATTAAGAAAACACTGCAAACAGGAAAGCATTGGAGAAAAATACTTCCTTCAAAACACAAAACTGAGTAAAGGAAAAAGCTATAAAAACAGGTGAAGTAAACTATTAGAGTTTACAAAATTGCTGTTGACTTCCTGTTAAATTGGCAAGAAAATGGTAACCAAATGGGCCAAAACTAAGAAAATTCAGACACAAGTTATATGACTTCTATTACAGAAAGCCGCAATCTTCATCCACAACTCTAAAAGAAAAATTCTCTATGCTTAAAAGAGAGTAAACATTTTCTTGAGTTTACATTTGACTTATTTTAGAGTTGTGTCGTCGTCCCCCCCCCAGATTACTGGGGATCAGCTTTATCTAGGAAACCACAAAATAGTTTAAATACAGAATAGAAACAGAATTTCACAGTAATTAAAGGGAAAAATCATCATATAAAGGGCAGCCATGAACATATAGCTGTCATAAAACTAATTGTTAATTTTGCAATTGACATTTATACTTTCATAATATAAATATTTCAAGATTTCAGCTTGTGTTATTAATATGAGATCACTTCAAAGGAAAAGTAAGTTGATATTTGCAGTTTGCGACAGAGGCCAGACAAAAGGAACAGGAAGAGAAATATATTCTCTGATTTTGGCTGTCTCAAGAGGTTTTCAAAAAGAGAACAGTATTTGTATTTGAGGACATTATGCCCCCATCTTAAGTTTCAAGTGTCAGGGAAAATACTTGTATTTTACTGCAAATTGAGCTTTTACCATTCCCTGACAGAAATAACTTCTAGATTTTAAAACTAGTAAGGATCGAACACACTACCTGAAGCAGTGTTCTCTAGTCTTCTGCAATTTTAAAATCAAATAAGTTTTAAGGATAGATAATGGCAAGTGTCATTTCAATGTAAGATAGTTTATTTAAATGATACACTCTTTTTTGTCCTATCTAGTTTGAAATGAATTACCAATGGTCAGGCAAGGTGTCTGCAAATATTCAATGAAGCATAGGATCTATATGCTACATATCTAATATATTTAAATGCAAACCCCTCTATGTTATTCACAGAGTATTTGTCATGGAAAGGGAATAAATTTCCCCAATTAAAATGACGTTTCAAGAGTATACATTAAAAATTGTCCTGTTAAAAAAAAAAAATCCCCCCAAGATAAAAGAAATCTTAAGTATTCATTCTGCTAATTTGTTCCAAGAGCACACCTGCAGGATATTTTGCATGTATTCCTTTATTCTTCTACACTTGTTCCTATCAGATAGTCATCTTGATTTGTCAAAAGACGAAAATTTTGCAAATTAATACAGAATAGATGAAATGCCTTCCTAAGCAGAGAACTAGCAAAAAACAGTACAAACTAGGCCTCTAAGACAAAACTAGCAGTTCTCCATCAATTTAAAAGAAAATATTCTTTAGTTTACATTGGCAAGATTGGTGAACATCTATAACTACTTTTTAGTCTGCAACCTCTTTGGTTGAAAAGAAAGAATTTTATGATTTTAAGGCATTTAAAACATTGTGGGAACAACCTGGTAATTCAGAAGTACTTTCCTTTTAGCCCACTATTCTCAGTTATTTTTCTGGTTTAGATGCACAGACTTTCTTTTATCTGAAAAACCTTAAAATCTGATGAGAAAGGACACTGGTAGATTTAAAGATAATTTCAAGATGATCATTTAAGGTAAAACTGATGTAACGTTCAAGTTACATCATCTTTCCAATGCCAAGTGATGTTTCATTATTTTAAATACTTTAGAACAGATTCACATGTTCGGCTCATAAAGAGGCAAAATGTAGGGATGAGGACTGAGGCTCCAGAGAGGATGTAACAAGAAAAACCACAACACATTGTGTTTGTGCTCAGCAGATGTAACAATTTTCTTTGCAATTCTCATACAAAAGCTTCAAAGGACACTAGCGTCTTTTGACTTGCACTGTAGGAACCCCTGTCCTATATAGATAGGAAATTTACATGCAGATTAGATTCTACTAATCACTTAGATTCTACTTGTAGTTCTACTACTGAGAATTCATTACATTTAAATGAAAAGGTCTACATGTATTTCATATTTTTTTATTACCACCTACTCTTTCACCGTCATGTGTCCTCTTGGAATATATTCCCCACCAGCACTATGAACATTTTGATAAGTATTTTCCCCTCACTTTCAAATGTTGCTTTTTCAGCTTAAAGGAGGCTTTTTTTTTTTTCCACCTCAGCACTGAGGGACAGAGTGACAGCTAAAGCCAATATGTTTCAGCACGCAGGATCCCAGAACTGTAGTAATTTTTTAGCATTTATTCTTATCTTAATCCAAGCAGAAATTGGTCCCTATAGTTAACAGGTGAAAAAACTTCTATGGATTAGCTACAGCATGATCCAATGTCTCAGGTGCCTAACTTTCATATATGTAAAATTAAGTCAAGTTGTAGTTACAAAAGGATGTACTTGATGTACTTCCCTAGCTTTAAGAACAGAACTTCTACGCGATTATTTCATCCTGTCCATGCTGGGTTTTCACTACAATGGTTTATTAGCCTTAGTATTAGCCTTAGCAACTGCTTCTGCAAGGCATGAAGAAGTCTGGAAAGCGCAGACTGCCAAATTGTAAGGACTTTCCCTGAAACAGATCATCCTCTTAGTGGAGTTAAAGGTTTGCAAGAGATTCAGATGTGCGGTATAATAATTCAATGAAAGATTAGAAAAGTTAAAGTGTACCTCCAAGGCTTGAAGAACCTAAGCCACTTGATTGCAAGCCAGTGCCAATACCTGAGCCGAATGGCGTTCCAAAACTAACTCCCAGAGATGGCTGTGGCCCTGGTATAAAAAAAATGAGAACAAACTTGCCTTACTCTTTCATAGTAAAGAGGTCCTTTATTTATTCAAGTATTTGATAATGTGAACATCATTGATTTCAACAAATCCCATTAAGATCTCAAACTTTACCTCATCAAAATTCCTCACTTAACTGTCTGCCTCTATGTCCACCTGGTAAAAATCTAAGAAAACACTGATTGTAATAAGGTGAAACTAGTCAAAGCTAATAACATGATAATAACATAATTTATTATTTTTAGAAGTTAGCCAGTCTCACCTTAAACTTTAAAACATCAATCAAAACCTTGAGAGAACTCATAGGTAACACCACTTTGTATTAATGGAATCAGAATAAGGGAAAGCCTTCAAATTAAAAACATAAGAACTGATACTAATGTAACTAAAACTATATTACCAAAAGTTAATTTATTTAATAAATAGGAATCTTCAAAACTACTCAAGTATTCCATTCAAATTTAAGCAGAACACTAAGATAAAAAAACAAGACAATGACTTTATTTTATTAAATTTATTGTTCATTTTTAAGCAAGTCAATTACACAGTAACATGACAATTCAATTCTTTTCCACACAAGTGATAACTGAGTTCTGTTAAGCTCTGCTACATAACACCATTCAATAAGGTAAACTAGTCAAACCACCTGTTTAAATAAACATTTACAAAAGGCACAGTTCTGTGTACCTTAATGAATTAGATACATTCAAAATTTCAGAGTCAGAGTTTGTCCCATAATTTAAAAAGTTGACAGTATTTCCCCTGCATATTCACACTAAGATGCAGGACTGTCAAAAAACATTTTCAGTCTGCCAAGATGAAATTTACAGCCTCAGTTCCTTTTTTTTTTTTTTCCCTTAACCTTGGGGAATAAAGAATCAACTTGCTAGCCCATTACTAACACATTTTAAAATAATTAATTCTGATAAATAATTAATATATTTTGACAGTTTTCACAGTACAATCTCATACTTCTGTCTTTTTCAAACAGTTTTCAGTGCACTAGTTAAAAGGTTAACCATTGAAGATAAAATACAGTGCCGAACTCTTAATTCACAGACATTCACACCTTTCCTCAAGATAGCCTTCTCCATCTTTGAACATACGTTATGTACTATATCCATGAAAGTCATGATTTGTTCAAATATTACTATAAAACTCAGATAATTTCGGTCTTTTTCCTAAACCATTATCACATTTGGGCTTATTCTCATCCAAAATTTCTTCCTTTGTACTACAAAGTTTCCTGTTACTAATATTTATCTAGAGTTTTAAAATGTAAATATTTCAAGCCTTTAAAATAATTTCAGTATTTGAAGATTTAAATGGAAAATCATTTTGAATCAAGTGAAAGGCACTGTATATTGAAAAGTAACATTTTTGCTAGGATCACAAAATTCTTATGTGATCCAAGCTGAATGACATCTGTATACTCAAAGTAGTGTTAAACTAAATTTTAAGGGCAACTAAAGTTGTTAGCTTTCAGTCTGTGCTTAGCAGGGAATAGCTGGGAAACCCAAGCTATTTTTTCAACTAAAAAAAGTATATCAGATGTTGTAATTACGAATTTTCACATTAATTTCAAACTAAACTTGTTTACATCCAGTTTAAATACTGATATATCTACCTAGCAGCTCTTTAAAAATAAGAAAACTGTTATCAATAAAAAGAAACAAAACCCCCTACACAAGTCAGTCCTCTAATAAACTAAAAGAAGAATCCAAAAACACATATCCAGTTCCTTCTCAAGTGCACAGGTTTCTATCTCAGTAGGAGGCACTGTTAGTGGAAGACCTTAAAATAAAACACTACAGTCCTCCAGGCCAAGCTTTTTACCAAATGCAACATGCTTTTTTAGAGCCAGTAAAAAACATTATTCTAAAACACCGCAGATTATATAAAACAGGATCTTATGCCTTAGGCTAACAAGATTTTCATTGAGCAATATTTGTTGATTTTGTACCATAATGTTCTGAAGGCATCATCACTACTTACACTTCTTGTAAGTAAACATAATTTTCAATAGCAAAAAACTAGTAATAAAGATTCTTCAATGCCAAAAGTACTAGCAAAAAATTGGCACTTCTGGCTATTATACGTACAAGACAAGTTCTTTATAACAAGTATTTTAACATTGTAAAACTTGATATATTTGCCCTGTAGAGCATTTCAGTTTAACGAATAGGACCCACTACAAAGAGTCCAGACAGGTCAGCCAGATTTCCTAAAGTGACATTCTGCAATTTTTTAAATCACAGCTGGTCCTAACAGTGAACAAATTTAGTGTCACAACTTAGATCTGATTCTGACAAAGTAATACACTGACTAATTTTAACCAAAGTTAATATCAAATTACACAATAAAAATTAAGTGCTATAAAGATTTCAGTATCTTTTCCCATTAGCACTTCAATCTCATACCAAGTCAAGTCAAAACATAACAAAGCGTGCTAATAGCTTGATGCTGCTTTGACTAACTCTGCACTTCACCAGATAAGGAGAGAGTAACTAAGTTGTTGGAGGGTACTTTATTTATTTTTAGAGGAGGGAAGGTGAGCTTGAAGAAAAGCATTTAAGACAACTTAGTCTTACTAGAAAAACATCAGTTTCAGCCTTATGCATTTAGAGCTCTTAGTTCACTAGGCTTTAATTTCCTTTAAAATCTTTTACTTTAGTCCCATTGGTAATAATAGGTAGACTAGCCCCCATCATTTTAACTTCCACGCTGTTCAAGATTGCTCAGGGAAGGTGCAGATGGGGCAGTGGTTAAAAATCTAGCTGCTACTGCACAACAGCATGACCAGCCTCACTGCTACCAATAAAGCTGTGCTTAGAGCAAAAGCGCTAAACTAGGGAGAAAGACTGTGCGTAGACAAGACTTAAGCATCATTTTAATAACTCTAGCTTCAAAAAACTGCACAAAAATTGTGCTTCAGTGTGCACGCCACAGTCCTGGTGTCCTGATTATCCATCCCAGGAGACCAGTGGAGCGCATCTTTGCTCCCTTTCTTCCATATGGCCAGAGTCCACTGGCTTTATTTCAGCAGAAGCCAGACATCTTGGCATACAGAGAGAACATAAATAGGGTGCATATCTACACCCAGGAACTGGGGAAACATTCCCTGATCCCACAGCTTAGATGTAGCTACTGAACTGTTGACTTCTGAACACAAATTTAAAATAAGTTATTATTTATCTTTTTCAAAGAAAGAACAGTAACTAACTATAAATTAATCTTACGAAATAGACTTAACCATGTAAACATCAAATATTTTTTTAAAAAAGAGACTAACCATCCTGATCCCTCAATACTAGAGTACCATATATTAGATTTCAGTCAAAAACTTTAAAGCCCAGATTAATTTTCTTCTTTTATTCTCATCTTCAAGAACAGCAACAGCAGGTCAGGTATTACACAGACATCCCCCCCTCCCCTTTACATACACCTCATTTCATAGTTTTTTCCTCTCATAATCTTCTACCATTCCTCATCTATCCCACTCTTCAGGATCTAGATCTTGCAAAGAAATATGCATGATTTTAACTTCTAGCAGACAGCTTATCAAATTCATAACATAACACAAAGTTAAAACATGCAAATATTTGCAGTTTTACTGCAGCCAATGGCCATCTGAAAACTCAAACAAGGAAAAGGAAATGAAGAGGAGGCAGTCTTTAAATATTTAAAGATTCCTGCAAAACTGAAATAATAGATTCTTCTCCTTTTCCACTAAGAGTAAGACAAAAAGTGGCAGCCTTAATCTGAAGCTAAGAAGTTTCAGGCAAGTTGTTGGGAAAAAGTCAAGCATCGCAATCAGTAATTTAGGAAAGCTGTGGAAGTTTCCTTTCTAGCAAGCTTTTAAGACTAAGATATCTCTGAAATAGTTCAGGCCTTACTAATCCTGCTTTTGAGCTAGAGGAACAAAAAAGATGACTTCAAGTTCCATCCAACCCTGTTTTCTAAGAGTTTTAAGTACTCTTAAGTGCCACTCAAAACATCAATCTACCTCTATTTCTCTAGGTCCTCAAGTGAGTTGCATGGAGGGTAACAGTATTCCAACTGAAGAAGCAGTAAACAAATTGTTGTCTACTTTTGTTGGCATGTTTGATGTAAGTTAATGGCTTTGTTCTATCTGCATCACTCTTGCAGTTGGCACATTTTTGGCTTTTGAAATACTCTGCCAAAACAACCAACCAAATAAAAACCCCCAAAACCAACTTACACGCACTCCCATTTTCTCCTTTCACTACAAAATTTTACAAAATACCTCAAGGTATAAAGTCACCTTACCTCAGGTGTGTTGGTACAGGTCAATTCTGCCTTTTTCCTAAGAGAATATTCACGAAGTCATGCCATAAGTGGCATCAATTTACTGAAGTTATTAGCACTTCTCTTGAATCTGGACTAGGAAGAGGAAGTTCAAATCCCTCACCCCAATTCGTGAAAATGTGGGTATAACTTTAAATACGACATCCCACGTATATGACTTTCATACACAACTAATCCTGTAATGATCATGGAGAGTATTTTAAAAAAACATGAGACAAGGAGAAAGATGAAGGGAGAGGGAACTACTTTGGCAATATTAGGCTGCACAAGCCACGCTTCTATCTGTATTAAAAACCCTGAAGCATGACATTACATTATCTCATGTTTTTTCCTTAAAACCAGACTCTCTTGCACATGTCACTTCAACAAAATTTCCATGGATTAACATAGCAGCAACAGGAAGACTGTGGTCTATGATGGAAATTTAGAAGAGAAATATTTCATAAAGACTTTGTTTTTTGTTGTGTTCAAAATATTTTAGCATATTTGTCTTTTAAACCCATCTCCTTGCTGTTTATAAGGGCCAGGGCTGGAAGCACATTGTATTTTCCTTTTATGG
Source organism: Nipponia nippon (assembly GCF_047370975.1). NCBI lineage: Eukaryota > Metazoa > Chordata > Aves > Pelecaniformes > Threskiornithidae > Nipponia > Nipponia nippon. The sequence continues at coordinate 109,890,481 of NW_028262336.1, forward strand.
AGAAGGCAAGGACAGTCTAATAGTTTGTCAAACTTAGGGTGGTTGCTGCATAGGTCTTTAATTAAAACCATTCAAAATATGACTGCTGTTAAAGATGAGAGAAGGAAAAGGTGCTAATATGACTTTCAGTACACCTATGTAATCATAGAATCATAGAATGCTTTGGGATGGAAGGAACCTTTAAAGGCCATCTGGTCCAACCCCCCTGCAATGAGCAGGGACATCTTCAACTAGATCAGGTTGCTCAGAGCCCCATCCAGCCTGTCCTTGAATGTTTCCAAGGATGGGGCAGCATCTACCACCTCTCTGGGCAACCCGTTCCAGTGTTTCACCACCCTGGAACGGTGATATAAATAAGCAACATTTTAGAAAATAAATGGTAGAATGAAGTTACCTATGCTTTTCATAATTTGCTGATATAGACACACATCCATGTTCAAGTAAAATTAAATGGAATTTATCTTATTTCTGTCAAATGGTTAAATATTAATTCCATTCTCTACATTCAGGAATCCCTCTCTGAGAAGTGTTGGTTAGCATAACAATATCAACTAAGGTGCCTTAAGTTATTTCCTTTGCCATACGTATCCATTCTTCATTAGCAGTGGGCCATGCATTTCCTCTGTTTTGGTCTTTCTCTTACACACGTGCACACACAGAACCACTGATCCACTCTACTTTCTCTAATATTTATTCGCAACAGCAGAATGGCCAGCAAAAACTGCTCCAATATCACCCTGACAAAGGAGTTGGCTATAAAATAATAAGCCAGACATCTGTCTTCCTATTCTACAGGTGTTTGCTCCACTAACCTTCCTGTTCTACAGCGTTTTTCATTTTACAGTTCCAAAGTGCTATATAAAAATGCATTATTAATTTTACATAAGAAAAAGGTAATATGCATTTAGATATTCTCTCCTCACCGATTTGAAATAATTTACTATAACCGTACAATTCTGGAAAGAGGCTATACTATGCGTATTCAGAGATGTTATTTAAGAGTGAAGACTCACATTCCAAGGGGTAAGTTAGAACAATACAGTAAATATCACTAATACAAGTAAATTCACAAGGTTAAGTATCTGTTGTATAATTATTGCTAAGTCTACCCTGCATTTTTCTATTGGCTATGTATCAGTAACTTTGCTCATCACAACGTTTAGATTTTTAGTCTAACACAAAGGAAGACTTCATATAAAATTTCACACAAATTTACTATTGTCATAACACTAATAATCTATAACTTGAATGCACTCAGACCTGTAGCAGGCTGTTGCTGCTGAGTAAGTGTTGCAGCCATCGCAACGGCTGCTGCATTTGGTATGTTGCTGAAAGGGGTCGGTCCAGTGGTAACACGTGGCGCGCTCTGCCACTTCTTAGCTTCTGTTCGTCTTGCCTCAAACACATCCATGGCATCTCCCAGAAAGGTTTTCCTGTAGCCAAGGTATTGGTCTTTGAGCATCTGAAGGGGGTGGGGGGAAGCCATTTTAGTTCAGTGTATTTGACATAAAACCTTAGCTTAATAAGGAAAAAGACACTGAGTTATAAATAACATTTCCTTAAATAAATAAATTTTAAAAAGCACCCCCCACAACCTGAAAGGATCTAGTCAGGCTATGAGCTGGAGAGAACTGTTTTGCACCAGCTACAGCCAGAATAGGTTCCTTACTTAAATTCTGCAAAGCAGTCAAGCATAACAGACTAACATACTGGATGGTATCAAAATCTTTCAAAGCTGGTATAAATCAGCACAATTCAATTTGTATCACTTTACTAGCTGACCTAAGAGGCAACACAGAACCACATTACTAGCTTATAACATAAAATAACACATTCTTCTTCAGTGCTACCCTTTCTGCATGGAGTTTGCTTTTGCTCCCCTATCACCTTCACCTGTATTTCTTTCCTTCCTTTCACTCTTGCATTTCATTCTTAGCACAAAGCTAAAGAAGCTACCAGAATTTTAGAATTCACTTGTTTCTGATGCAATTAATCAACAATGTAATTCAGTGCAAATGCAATAGATCTTGTTAGTCTAAAGCAGAATGTAGCCCAAATCTGTTGTCATGTCCCCCCTCCCTTGCCTATGCCCCTTCCCCCCCCAAAACCCCACCTTCTGTAGCAACACCTGGCTTGGCCTGTTCATCATGAGCCATTTCTATCTGTCACAGATGAGGGAAATATGGATATCTTAGGTAACATAAAAAGAATAAATGGCTTCAATTAAGGAACTGATAGAATGATTTCCATCTTCTAACAGAGAATCTTCAAATGTAATATTTATTAAAACTAAAGAACAGTAAGCTCAATTGAATTTTACGGAAGGCATACTATGTCCTGTGTCCCTGGCTAAGGATACGCTTGTTTCCAAGAAGAGGAGCCTACAGTCCAAAAATTCTGACTCAGGATTTGAACAGCTGTAATCCTAAGTCTATGAGCAACAGCAGGAAACACAAAGAATGACCTCATTGTAACATCAGGAGTGCTGTCTTTGGAGAGAAAAGACGTTTGTAGAACTCTGATGAGATTTAATACAATGCCATACTGACTGCAATAGGAGCTGACAAATGCTATTAGACATTGTAGAGCAGTTCTTAAGGCTAATCTATGCAGAATGATTTAATGACATTCTCTACCTGAGTTGTGCTCAAGCACATCTTGCTCTTCACTGACCTTGGATACAGAATGTATCTATATAGTCATATATGATCTATAACAACTACCCCTGTGCAAAGATGTTTCAGGCCATATTTTTCTACAACTTCAGCCCTTTGAGTCAAAGTGTATGTGCAAACCAGACAGCTTACTTCAGACAAAGGAATGAACTGTGGTTACAGCTCTGCCTTCACAAACCATATCACAACCATCAAATAAGGCAGACACAGCAGTTTCAAAACTGCTCTCCTCTCCTAGCACCTCCTAGCTGATAAACTAAAACAGATGGTAAGAATGGCAGATCCACTTAAGCAGTACATTCATTTTTTTCTGATTTTTGAAGCTTTTGTTATAATTGTGTCTTCCAAAATATGAGTCTTTATGTCCACCCACTAGATTAAAATCTTTAAAAAAATTCCCCAAAAGAAAGAAAAATCCTCAAATCAACCGCTTAGTTTCAGGCAATAGAATTAAGCTGAAGTAAAGTCTTTCCTATTCACTCACGCTGACAAGGTACTGAAGATACTATTGCTTATACTTTCATACTAATCCAGCTCTTCATATTGAAGAACAACAAAAATGTATCATCACAAACACCACCGCATGAGTTCAGGCTACACTCAGATCTCAGAAGTGAAGAGCCCAGAACACATTTGGGATCCTTTTTTGTGTAATTCTGCAAAAATTATGGAGGAGCTGATATATTCTGTGTCTGGTACCAAAACCAAGTTAACTAAGAGCAGCACAAACATCTGATGGCAGGTAGCTGTAAACCAGTGAATATCCACGCTGAGAGAAGCAATGCAATGCAAGGAATCTAGTTCATACAAGATCCTCAGTATTCCTGAACTTTATTCAGGAAAAGTAAAAAGTTTCAGATGTTTAGAGAACTAGCAATACTGTGCAGAAGAAGCTTTGAGAAGGAAACAAGCAGATGATTTACCAGAGCTATTCCCATTAAGGAAGCCACTTAGCAGAAACAATCCCAAACACTTGTACTCTTCTCCAAATTTTTTTGTGTAACCCAGAAGGGTTCTGATGATCTCAAGAAAAATTATGGATTGTAGAACATTGACATTTTGTCAGTATGTCCAGAACCGTAAATGGGAAATTCAAGCCAGCATCCATGATGGAAAAAACAAGCCTCACTAGCACCTTTGATACATTAGTATTTTTTCATAGTAGTCTTTTTTTTTTCCTATACATGAGACTTTCCATGAAAACCAGGTTGAAAAAAATTAAGCAAGCCAGAACACAATTTTCACCCAAAATTCTTTGATATGTTGAAAAATCTTACACATGAATACCTACTTTTTTTCTGTTATCTATTTGAGTAAGAGCAGATTTAGATCATCTTTGCTTGATGCAAGAGGTCATTGTGCAAAAAGCAAAACACACAAGCAGGAGCTCAAGGACAGACATTTCAAAAACTGATCAAAGATTAAAAAGGAAAAAAAGAGTTAAACGAAAAACATTTTGTAACCTAAATGATTGTGGTCAGCTGCTATCATCACTATAAGTAAATAATTCAAATTGTACTTCAGCTGAACAAAAGTTACTTTTTTTTTTTTAATCAAACCACTTCTCCAGGACAGTTTGAAAATTCTTAAAAGCAGTTAATTTAACAGAAGGAAAAAAAAAAAAGAATACCTGAAGATACATTTTCAAAAAGTGAGTCTTTGTAGTTTTTTCACTAAATACACACGAACACATCAAAACAACATACCTTTACATTTTCATGTATTGATTGAAGTTGTGCAGCTAATGCTACAAATGTTTGATAGATTTTCTGCATAGCCATAGACAAATCTGTAAGAGGCACATAAAATACTGGTAAGTGACAACCTTACTACCAGGAGAAAACAAAGATGTAGTGGTTATACCGCAGCAAGAAGCCCACCCAAAACCCAAACAGCACAAACACCACTGCATGAGAACAAGCTAATGTCTATAAGAAATTTGAGAGCAATTGGGTGACACAAGTCATCCAAGGGCCACTTTCTGAAAGGGCTTAAACTTTATTTTGGAAAGTACTCTTTTCTCAGATTTATTTCTATATACATGGTAATCCATTTCCTTTGATTCTATCATTTAGAAAAGCTAAAAAAATATTATTTAACCTAACTTTATCTTATTACACAGGAACATTTTACCTCGTTGGTTTTTACATAAATACAGTTAAATCAGATTTTCTTGCATTTGTATATATTTTTCCACTCTTTCTGACTTAAAGCACAGTTAAGTGTTCAGTTGATTTTGCCAAAGAGAGAGCAGTAGAATGGAAACTTTACTTATATTTTAAAGACATGATTAACAAGCATCACAGCTTATTCTAGCTCTACCCACAAGCATATCATAAACAGAGAAACACAATGGGGAGCTTCTTGCCTCCACGGAGTCTTACATTTAGGACATCGTACTTCCCACACAGATATCAAAGTGTTTTCAGTGCACTGACCCAACTAACGCAAAACTTTAATCCTAAAGAGGAAATCAGAGAATCATAGAATCGTTTAGGCTGGAAAAGACCTTTAAGATCACGAAGTCCAACCGTTAACCTAGCGCTGCCAAGTCCACCACTAAACCATGTCCCCAAGCACCACATCTACACGTCTTTTGAATACCTCCAGGGACAGGGACTCCACCACTTCCCTGGGCAGCCTGTTCAAAGGCTCCCAAAATCTCAAAGGTTTTGACAAAATGAGGCATCTGCTGACAGAAAATGCTTTTCCGAAAGGAGCACTGAAACAATGTACCAAAATGGAGGACAGAAAAGTGCTGAAGAGATCTTTCACCGTGAAAAGATCGGGTATAGCATTTCCTCTGAAGGATGTGTATAACCTACTGAAATGCAAATAGTAGCTATCAAGTTCTTGAAGATGTGTAGGTCTAGCAATGATTCTTGAACTGAAAAGGTCTGCCTCTCCATAGGGGAATTTCTCCACTATAATTTGCATCTCTTTCTGAAAAGGAAATGCTGGGGAATAAATCTCATGCCAACCTGCAGGGTTGCGGAGGCAGTGATATCTAGGAAGACTGGCCACAAGTTTCCAAAGAGTCTGGACGCAATTTATTGATACTGAATACTAGGCATTTCAAAATTTTCAAGACATTCTGGGTCATGGTTTCCTACATGGTAAAGGAAGTTTTTCCTGTATGGTAAAGGCTACATACGCAATACAGGGTTGACTAGATCACTAGATCATTTGCTGCTGACAGTCTGAGCATGCTGGCACAACAGATTGAGCCTTGCCCACACAAGCAACGAACCTTTAGATTACAGCAGAAACTGCTAAAAAAAAAAAACAACAACAACAACAAAAAAAAACCAACAGGAGGAAAATCTGAAGGCATCCCTCTCACACTCCAGACAGACAAGACAAGAAGATCACATGGAAGGATAGAGGACCCTCAGGAATCAGCAGATCTTCCATTCTGGAAGCGAAGTCTAGACAGTTCTCTTGTTTCTGACATATAAGGTCCAGAGTCTATGTACCATCCTGCGATGGCAAGATGTTCAAGTATCATCTGGCACAAAAACCCACACACTTTAAATCACTGCTTATTGCAGGGCCTGTACCTAAAATGTCCCAAAAGATAAAAATGTCTATGATCACAGGAATGGCAACCAAACAGAAGACTACTGTCCAGAGGTCAGTATTCTCTGACCAGAGAGATTCTCCCAAGATTGAACGATGTGGCAGCAAACAAGAGTAAGTTTTCTCAGTCAGTCAGAGCTGAAGGCAATACCAACAGGCTCCAAACTAAGGAAAAGTTCCCATTTTGATCTGGAGCTGGCAGAGCAGACACCCACATGTGTCTGGTCAGACAGCCCAGTGCAAGACAGAAGGTGCCAGACATCAGCCTTGTAACAGCTAGATGCTAAGGGAGGGAGAGGGATATAGAGAATGTCAAAACAAAACAGGCCTACAAATTGCACCTCAGGAACTGGATCCATCTTAAAAAGCTCAATAACCTTTTTGTATTAAACCTTTAATTCCAAATCTTTACACTGAACAACTGCAGAATCTATCTGAACACTTATTTCTGTACATTAAATAAGAAAAGCCAACAATAAATTACTAAGTTTTTCTTATAGTTGTAAGATTTCGTCATTTTAATGTATGAAACAAAAATTGAAACATTTACCTTGTGGAGTTATGTGTGAATTATTTGCTTGAGTAGCAAGATGATTTTCCAGTTCTTCTATTTGTTGCCTGTATTGCTGCAGCTGTACTTCAAACTGCTCGACCAAGATTCTGAAATAGCTAGATGAGTAACACAATGAAATCAAATGATTAACCTTCACTAGTTTGCCACTATTTTTTTTAATCTGATCTATATTAGCTGCCAATTGTCATTTAGTTAATTGCAACAGTTATGTTCTATGACATTCTTGATGTCCCGCTACTACTGGAAAGAAAGACTGTACTTCTCATGTCTATGAGATAAAGATAAATTAAGTGCAGACATAAAACACTGATTCCATGAAGCATTCAGTACAAATGTTACAAGAAGCAGAAAAAAAAAATTGTATTATGAAGTTCATCGAATCATAAAATGGTTTGGGTTGGAAGGGACCTTTAAAGGGCATCTAGTCCACACCCCCTGCAATGAGCAGGGACATCTTCAACTAGATCAAGTTTCTCAGAGCCCCATTCAACCCGATCTTTAATGTTTCCACGGATTGGGCATCTACCTCTCTGGGCAACTTGTTCCAGTGTTTCACTACCCTCATCACAAAAAATTTCTTCCTTATATCTAGCCTCAATCTACCCTCTTTCAGTTTAAAACCATTACCCCTTGTCCTCTTGCTACAGGCCCTACTAAGAAGTCTGTCCCCATCTTTCTTATAAGCCCCTTTTAAGTATTGAAAGGCTGCAATAAGGTCTCCCTGGAGTCTTCTCTTCTCCAAATTATATTATTGACTATTTTTTATGAATAACAGTAACTCACTCTGCTGGGGCTGTATTTTCATGCTGAAGACCAGGAGGAGTTTTCTGTGTTCGTAATGCTATTTCTGCATTCTTTAGCTCCTAAACAAATAGGGAAAATTAATAAAAGATAAAGTTCTGTATGAAGTGTTCAAAAAGAAAGATTGCTACAACTCTACTGTTCATTCACATAAAATATTTTCTTCGTACATTTAAGTTAACACCGTGACAGAATCTGACTAGAAATTCTTCAAAGAATAGACTGCCAGAAAGTTGGAGAACTGCAAATACCAACAGGATTTTGGGGAATGAACAAATAGCAGCACATACTGAAAGCACACTGAGCTCCCAGAAGCTGAGAAAATATTGTGCTAAACTGTCAGAGATAAGATCTAATTTCTACTCTTTAGAAATCCTGTTACAATTCTTGAGGACTAGAGGGGGAAACAAAAAAAGCAACAGTCAAGTGCAAGGAAGTAACATACCTAAAAGAGAAGAAATAGAACAAAAGGGATTATTTCGCCTTTAAAAAAGATTAACTAGTTAAAAAAATGCCTCTCTTTGGAAATGATCTTTTTATGCATGATAATTACAGCATACACTTCTGTTTAATACTTTCTAGTAACTCTACCATTAAGAATTTCTCAGTGCCTGGTTCTGCAACTCTTCTCAACTGCATCATTTACAGAAATATGAGAATATCGGTAGCAAGTTTTTGTTTTCACAGAAAACTGTTGGCAAGGCACAACTAGAGAGTATTGCCTTTTGGTATCACAAAATATAGAAAAAATACCAACTTTTTTCTTTAGAATAAGATACACTTATTTATATAGCAAGCAGCCTTCACATGCCAGATGAAATAAAAAGTGGTACAGAACTTAACTTGAAAAGCACTTGCATCAAAACTTGAGCTCAAACTGGTTGCACAGCTAAAATGCAGACTGGTAGACAGAGTTGTGACTCAAGTTCACCAAATGAATACTAGTGCTAATTAAGATATTTTGGTCCTTGAAATGTTACAGGGTGGGGTTTTTTTTAGAAGTCATCAGAAGAAAACATACTTGCATTTCTGCTGCTCCAGAGTCCAGCATGTTGTTACAAATATGTCTTCATTAGTAGCTGAATATATAACTGAAACTGAACTAAAGTGGGCACACATTCGCTTCTGTTGCCTTTGCTATGTAGAAGCGCTTTCCTGAATGAAAGTCGTTTTATTGCTGTTGTATTTATCTGAAAATACTGACATCACAGATTTCAGTTTCCCTCAGTAACTTCAAACAGATTAGAAGGGATTCCATTTTTCACTCTGTTTAGAACTGTTAGTTTGGACACATGTATTAACTTGATGGATAAAGAAGGCTACTTATCCTATATGAAATAATCAACATACAAACTCTACATAACAAAATTTATATTCAATTATACCTGTGCAGTTTCCACTTTCAGTTTGTCAATATTAAGAGTGTTTCTCTGTAATCCACTGGCAACTACAGACAGAAGTTGTTTCAAAGCTTTAATGTCTTCTTGAACTTTAAGCATTGCTTTAGAGGACATTCTACTGATTTCTTCCTGAACTTGTTTTTGTTCTTTCACAAATTTCCTGGGGAAGGGAAAAAGAAGCGGGTGGGGAGGAAAGAAACATAATGTATTGAACCTGAAGTACGCAAGTGTTTACCTCTCAGTCACATTATTTAAATAGCTATTAAATACATTTTTCCAAAATCAACTACTGAATGGTAAGATTACTGTATAGCATAGTATTACCTTAACTCCTAGCATGCTAATACTGTAAAAAAAAAACCAAACAACAACAACACTAAAAAACCCCTAAACTTCAATAGCAAGTCTTTAAACATGTTATACTGAACCCTCTGACAAACTAAGATTATATATAATATCTTATATGTATATATAATAATATAAAGCATCTATGTAAAAGCGATTACTACTTTGAACTCACAAATACAGTGACATACAGCCTCTTTGACTAGCCTACAACCTGCCTCCTTCCTGCCTGAGGGAAGGCTCTTTTGCAGTTCTCTATTCTGTACGAGATCCACAATGCACATGCAATACGGACATAAGGTTCAATACTTACTATGCACGTGCAACACGCTTAATACTCCCAGGGAGAGATGGATCAGATTCTAGGAGCATATCTGTTGGGCATGCCCATTTGAGTAAATGCATGGAAAAGCAAGGCTGAAAAAAAGACAGCCTAAGACTTCAGCTACTAGAACTATCCATCTGCTCTGTTCCCAAGATAAACCTGCCGAAAGGTCTTGGGCTAGTAAGTTATCCTGCATGCAGCCTGCAGTAGGGTGTTTTTGTCACAGAGCATTAACAGCATACAATACTTCAGCTAATCAACTACCATAAATAAAAAAATACTACTTACTGTAGATTTTCTACATCTTGACAGATTACTGGAGGTAGATTTTCGTCCTTTAGTGCTTTGCTATCTCTACAAGAGAGAATGCATGTTTAGATGGTGCTTTAATACTGCCAGACATTTTTGCATGACGACTAAATATCATGAAAACATTCAAGTGATTGATTACACAGTTTTGCACCCACTGCACGTATGCCACAACTAGGAATGATTCGGATTAATGCACACAGATACTATGCCAGGGTCCAAGCCTGTGGTGTAAGCATTGCACACATTTGCAGAAATCATTTTTCAGACCACATGATCAGTCTATAGCAGATGCCAGATAAGCTGTAGGTATTGCATTTCATGGGAAAATTGCAATGTTCAAAACGATGAACCACCATTACTAAATTGGCCATATTGCAAAAGTTGCTTATTTACATTTATGCCTTTTTCAAGACTGAAGTAGTAGAAAAGGCAACATATTTAGTTTAGCTGTTTTCTAATAAGACATGGAATGCAAAGAAAATCTGACACTTACTCTGGTCTTGTTCCCGTTTTGTCACCTAGAAAATAAAAACTGTAGGTCAGAAATAAAGCTTTGAAGAACAAACAAAACAACTTTAATGAGATTTTTATGGAAGAACTAATGACTACAATCTGCTTGATTTCTCTTGATAAGAGGAACAGACTAGGCTAGCCATAAAAGAAAGAAGGTTTTAATTTACTCGCCCTTCACAGATAAGTATCTTTTCAAGAACAATGGTTAAACAGTTGAGGTGCTAATTTCTTAGCACATAAAGTAATGCAAAACATCTTGTGTCACTATACAAGTCACTACAAATGCATAAACAACTGCAGTTGCATAAGAAATTCCTGCTTACGCAACCACAACTCACTTGGACCTGTACCCACAAAACATTCAAGTGTTTAATTTCAGCAGTAGCAGTCTCCTCTCAAATACGAATGAAGGTTTGCCCATTGGACTTCCGTAAGAATTCTGCTGTTGCATTAAGTTCAGTAATGAATGAGGTTTTACAGAACTGAAGATGTTACTGCTTACCTACCACCTACACACTCCAAACTATGCATCTGCGGATCAAGATGCCAAATCCCTCTGAGTAATACAATGGAGCTGAAAACAATTATCGTACATAACACAGGCCATGACTAGAAACAGTCACGGCCAGGGGCAGTAATCCCATACCACAGCAGTCTGCTAGGAAGAACACTCATTCAGGAAGCCCAAGAAGTAGGCTTCATTTTCAGCTGGATGCAATTCACATCCTCACTTTCCTCTCAGTGCCACCAAGGCAGAAAGTAGCTGTGCAGCTAATGCTAGTGCCACAAACACTGCTGCCAGGAGAAGCTACCACGTTTAAAAGCAACATCTACTCAAATCATCTGCAGACTCTGTCAGCCAGCACATTAGAGAGCCTGGAGTCTCACAATCATTCCCTATGCCTTTTGCTAAGGGGGGAAAAAAAAAATCTACACAAAATTGGAAAAAAAAAAAAAGGGATAAACCCCAGAATTTAGGACTCCTTTCTCAGCTGATAACCTAAAAATTGGGCAGAAAACTAAGCATACTTTACCTTCTCTCTCCAGCCACTTTTTTTTTTTTTCCCCTGTATGTCAGAACAATACTTACAAAGTAAGAGATACAGATTTGAAATCAGATTTTGCTACTTTCTGGGCAAGTGAGTGCTCCAGCTTCTACATTTTTTACATTCTTTTTAGTAATACACGAGGAAAACAGGTATAAGAACAGCTTCTTTTCCTGCAGCCTTATTTTAAAGAAATACTTGACAGTCGGTCTTTGGTCTCCACAAGGAAAAGCTTTTATAACGAATTCCAGAAGAGAGAACGCACATGCTAGTCCCTATCTGTCCTGGGATTCCTAGGGTGCTTTTGTTTGGTAGCCACATCTCCTCCTTCCTTTTCTTCAGGAAGGAAAAGAAATAAAAACCTCAGAACGATAAAACCACCACCCTCACACCTTAAGACAGTTCCTCATATAGCAGTACAAACAATTGTACTGACAGAACTGAGTATCAGCACACAGGTAGGGATATTTGTCAGGGCTGCTTAAGCCAGCACTAGCCGTTATGGGAAACACTCCTAAATTAAAACCTAAATTTAAAAAAAAAAAAAAAAAAAAAGGAAACTCAAAAACCAGTAGTCTTCAACGTTTCCCACTCCTTATAGCTACGGGATCTCTGCTGATCATCCTGACAGTGATAGTCCAGCTAACCCAGTTCCACTATGCAACATATGGGGAATGCAGGTACTCATTCAAGTTTCCACCCTAAGAGCTGGGCAGATGTCCTTCAGATGTCAGACTGAAGTAGATTTTGAGTCTGTGGTTCTCTGGTCCTCATTTTAAGATACTTGTGTATTATGGAAGTGTTGTGATTTCTTAATATTATAGTAACGGAAATCCCATAAGAACCTAGGAATTGGAGCTTTTTCATCACTCTCAGTTTCAATAATAAACTCCAAGAACAATCAACGTCATGCAGAGCATGCCAGTTTGGACAGTCAATATGCCATCTCTTCTAGAAGTATGAAGAATTAAGTCTCCACAACTTATGTTACTCTGTAAAAATGGTTTCATAGCATTTCTATATTTCCTTCTCTTTTAACTATTGGTATACCTCATTTAAAATTTGGCTCCTGAATGGAATCAAGAGATTAAATTAACAGTATTGATTCCCCAGAGCAAATGAACATTTTAGAATCAGCTTTAGTTAAGCTTACTCTGAAAGTATAAAAGTAAGACAAATTAATAAGTGTCCATATGTCAATGTTCAATATTCCCTTACTTAAGTACTTTAAAGCTCCAGAGACGTAAAGTTTTCATAACTGGTTTTAACAACCCGATAGAATGTATCAGATAGAACTACACACCACCAGAACTAGAGCTTCTAAGAATAACAGCTAAAAATAGGATATTTTTATTGTGCAGGCTTTCAAAAAAAAAAAAAAACAAATCCAAGTTTAAGATGTTACAGTTGGAGAAAGCTGATTTCAAACGAGTACTTTTCATATTTGCAATGCATTACTGAAATACAGCTCTGTTCCCTCCCCTAGTGGCTATTTAATATATAGCTGTTCAGAAATCTGCCGTGGCTTTTTGGCAAACGGCCCTACAAGTCTTCACTCCTGAAAGGCTAAAGGGTTTAGATCCTGGTTCTCAAGTATGATATTGGCTTGTACTTATTTTAAATAAATAAATCTACATTACTCTGCATTTGCAACCAAAATCTTGTTCTTCTATACAAGCACAATATCTAAGAACGAAATTAACTGAAATGCCTCGTAAGGGGGGAGGGGGGAGTTAAAGTTGTCAGCTTTAATTCCACACTCCTAACACAATGAAACAGTCTATGCTGTAGTGCTCTGATAATTTTCTCAATGAAAAAAAAAACCCTGATGTTTTAAAACAAACTTACTCTTTTTGTCTGAAGAACTACTAAAATCAATGCCACCAAGACCTTCATTGGCAGTAGTTGAAGCAGCTGCAGTCGTCCCCAGAGTCAAACTCAAAGCATTCTGCCCAAGTCCTACAAGAAACCCGAACATAATTTCTGCACTTAAAATGTTGATAATTAAAACTTATTTTAAATTAAAAGCACGTATAATCTTGCTTGCAGTTTCAGTGTCCCTTTACTACATTTGGATTAAAAAAAATGCAAAATAAACAGAGAAGAAAACAGATTGCATGAAGTTTCACACAACTGTACACAACTGCTTTATATAATTTCTTCACATTACTAGGTAGCTAATTAGATAGCTAACTTATCATCAGCATCTTAAGTATCTTTCTGTTTCATTTAAAGTTTAAGAGCAGTGTTACCAAGACTACAATACAGTGCAACAGATTTTTCCTCTAGAGCGGAGACAGGAAGCCATGAAATGACAACAGTAACAGTTAAAGATTTCATTCAGACCAAAAAGCCACCAAAATAAGGAGCTTTCAACTTCTCCACAGTTAAAGGAGATACTTGTATATCACTGCCCTCTCCCATTTATGATCAACTTTCTTGAGTCAATTATGGCAATGACAAAGATTTCCTTGTGTTTTCATTTAAAAAAAGTGTCAAGTACAAGTGAATTTAAGAATGAGAAAGCAGCCAATGATTTCAGATTTCATTTTTATTGTCCATGGATAGCAACACTGTTCTTATCTGTAACACTGTTAAAAATTACATTTTCACAGTGTTAAGATTTTATATAAACTAAATCTTACATTACTAATTTATACAAGCACACATTAAATTTCAATGTTTTGCAACACAAGGAGGAAAAAACTAAAATAACTTTCACCTGTTCCTGCTGTGCTTGTATTCTGGAAGAGTGAACCTCCTAAACCTGCTAAGGCTCCTCCTAAGGAAAGGCCTGTGGAGGCAGTTGTAGTTGAAGCAGTTGTGCCACCCAAATTTAATGTAAAGCCAGTAGTTCCTGCAGAGAAAGCAAAGAAACAACCTTCATGCAAACACTGCATTCAAATACATCCACAGACAATCTGAAATAACTGGAAGGCATGAACAGTATATTTTTCATAACCGGCTAATAAATCGACAGTCCTGGCTAACCAGGGAGGTCCCAGTGGACTGGAAGTCAGCAGATGTGACACCCATCTACAAGAAGGGCCAGAAGGAGGATCCAGAGAACTACAGGCCTGTTAGCCTGACCTCAGTACTGGGGAAGGTTATGGAGAGCAGATCATCTTGACTGCCATCACACAGCACATACAGGAAAACCAGGGGATCAGGCCCAGTCAGCATGGGTTTATGAAAGACAGGTCCTGCTTGACCAACCAACCAACCAACCTGATCTCCTTCTATGACAAGGTGACCCGCTTAGCGGATGAGGGAAAGGCTGTGGATGTTGTCTACCTGGACTTTAGTAAGGCCTTTGACACCATTTCCCACAGCATTCTCCTGGAGAAACTGGTTGCTCATGGCTTAGATGGGTATACTCTTTGCTGGGTAAAAAACTGGCTGGATGGCCAGGCCCAAAGAGTTGTGGTGAATGGAGTTAAATGCAGTTGGCAACCGGTCACAAGTGGTGTTCCCCAGGGCTCAGTGTTGGGGCCAGTCCTGTTTAATATCTTTATCAATATGATCTGGATGAGGGGATCAAGTGCACCCTCAGTAAGTTTGCAGATGACACCAAGTTGGGTGGAAGTGTTGATCTGCTGGAGGGTAGGAAGGCCCTACAGAGGGACCTGGACAGGCTGGATCATTGGGCCGGGGCCAACTGTATGAGGTTCAACAAGGCTCAGTGCTGGGTCCTGCACTTGGGTCAGAACAACCCCATGCAACGCCACAGGCTTGGGGAGGAGTGGCTGGAGAGCTGCCTGGTGGAAAAGGACCTGGGGGTGTTGGTTGACAGCCACCTGAACATGAGCCAGCAGTGTGCCCAGGTGGCCAAGAAGACCAATAGCATCCTGGCTTGTATCAGGAATAGTGTGGCCAGCAGGACCAGGGAGGTGATAGTGCCCCTGTACTCGGCACTGGTGAGGCCGCACCTCGAGTACTGTGTTCAGTTTTGGGCCCCTCACTACAAGAAGGACATCGAGGTGCTGGAGCGTGTCCAAAGAAGGGCAACGAAGCTGGTGAAGGGTCTGGAGCACAAGTCTTATGAGGAGTAGCTGAGGGAGCTGGGGTGGTTTAGTCTGGAGAAGAGGAGGCTGAGGGGAGACCTTATCACTCTCTACAGCTACCTGAAAGGAGGTTGTAGCCAGGTGGGGGTTGGTCTCTTCTGCCAAGTAACAAGCAATAGGACGAGAGGAAATGGCCTCAAGCTGCGCCAGGGGAGGTTTAGACTGGATATTAGGAAAAACTTCTTCACTGAAAGGGTAGTCAGGCACTGGAACAGGCTGCCCAGAGAAGTGGTTGAGTCCCCAGCCCTGGAGGTATTTAAAAGACGTGTGGATGTGGTGCTTAGGGAGATGGTTTAGGGGTGGACTTGGCAGTGCTAGGTTAATGGTTGGACTTGATGATCTTAAGGGTCTTTTCCAACCTAAACAAATCTATGATTCTATGATCTAAACTCAATTGTTATTTTTATTTCCTGCAGATTTTCCAAACAAAGCTATAGAGACTTTTGAATTATGTGTTATTTTGTTCTACGATATTATAATCCTGATTAGTCCATATTTACCTGCAACCATATAAAATTTTTGAGAGTCCCTCAGAACACTAGATAATCCAGAACCTGGCACAGAATTTATTCTACAGCATAATGGATCTAACAAGTGCTATTGACTTTTTATATTAAAATGCTGAAATGTTAATGTTTTATGTTAAACATTAAAATATTTTACAAAAGACAGATGATAGAAGAACATTTCCTTGGTAGTTTGAGCCGCCTTCCGGAATTAAGCATCCCAGCTTTTGGTAGGATAGGGAAGAACTGAGTAGAGAAAGACCATAGGCATAAAGGGACAGAGCACAGAGGGCACAGATAACTGAGCTCAAACGCAGACTCCTAAGCTTAAGAAAAATGAACTTCAGTCTTAATTATCATCATGCATGGTGCAGTTTAGCTGAGTTAAATATGACGGCAGGTGTGTGCCAGTATGAGAACTACACTGGAAAAACCTTGTTTCCACTACTAGTTAACCATTTCAGGCCATCTACAAAAGGTAGACAATTTCCAAACTTTTCAGCTGCACAAGTAGGAAGCTTTCAACCTTCAGTGGGGTTAACAATAGCAAAAATGATGATTTTACATAATGAATCAGCTCTTGCTACACTCCTAGTGACTTAGATTATATGCTGCCTATATGACATGGTATACTGCCCATACATCTATCTGTATTAGGGTACCCAAATTTAGAACTAGTAAAGTCCAGTGAACCTTCTTATTAAAGTACCACAATACTAGAAAAATATAGAGTGTGGAACTGTTTTACCATAAAGTTTTATTGTTAAAAAAACAAACACACCTCCCCACCCCCAAACCCCTAAACATTTTCCTACCTGCTGCGGGAGTCGATGTAAGAGCAGATGATAATGATAGGCCACCCGCTGAGGTAGAAGTAGCAGGTAAAGCAAATGGCGTGGCTGAACCTGCAGGTTTGTTGAAACCTAAACTAAAGCCTGTGGTAGCTGCCGATGTGGTGGCAGGTGTGCCTAGAAGAAACCCAAAACCAATTATCACTCTTAGAAGATTCTGTTTGAGAATGAATGCTCAATCCACCTTCTCTTTTGAACTATTCCCATTTAACCATTACGAGCACCACAGCATGCAAGATCACTTGCATCAAGTAAAATATCCCCATAGCACTTTCAGATAAATTTCAAAGGTTTACATTAACTGCACAGGCATTTTTGCTCCAGAATTCCTAGTGATCCAATGGGCTTTAATCATGGACTGGCAGTCATATCTAGTGGTAATCTTAAAAAAAAAAAAAAAAAAAGAGCTTCCACCAAGAGCATCTAATAGATGAATCAAATATTGGTAAATGCAGCTATAAACAATACTGCCCAAAGTACAGACTAAAAATTCTCAGTTGGATGTGCATACCAAAAGGAATGCACATATCCTTTCAATTTGTAAACAAGAATTATTTGTTATAGTCAAGCTCAGTTTCTCCTCAGACCTCAGTTGATGATGTTTAAAAAGAAAAAAAACAAACCCCATAACTACCCACATATTTCTGTATTTCTAATGACAGCTTAAAAATAGTCACTAAAGATTCATCAGAGAAATAAAAGTAAAATATTCCCAAGGTCTGTTCCCAGTTCAACCCTCTTTATTCTTCTAAAAGAGGTAATTACCAAACAGACCTCTTCAAAACAATTTCATTAGAGCAAGAAATTCTGTATGAAGACTTCTTTGATAGTGTATTCCATCTCCCCTCTGTTGAAGGATGAAACTCATTAGGGGGACATAAATACGAAGTCTAACTTTTCACTATGACCACTGTCACTGTTGTACAGGAATAAAATAATCCTTTAACAACAAGCAACAGTACCCAGAACTGCAGCACTCCACTCCAGTTTGCAGCCTTCACATTTGGGACTGCAAAGCAGACTGCAAATCGTAATGGAGAAAAAGCTCACATATGACCACTAAACTTCTACATCACAAAAAAAAAAAAATCTGTATTTTTTTTTGCCTGTATAACATTAAAATCCAAATTAGGTACTTACCTAGTGTCAGTCCTGTAGCAATAGTTGTTGCTGTTCCTGCTTTAAGAATGAAAACAAACAAACAGAACAAGAATAGTAATTGAAGACCACAGAGCAGTTATGATAGTAAAAAAAACATGAAATAAAACACTGAAATAATGCAACATTATGAAACAATATGCAGACTATTATACAAGATTTTTCTTTAGTATGTTGAAAGCAAAACAACATTAACACAGAAAACAGTATTTGTAAGCACCAGCAGCACAACAAAGCATAACTGACTTCAAAAAGCATCACTTTTCTTCATAAGAATCTGCTAACAGTGAAGCTGATGTTAACACAGCAATATAGCAAATTGTTTGAAATTTCAAACATAATGAAGGTAAACAAAAATATGGAAACTCGTAATTCTATCAAGTATTTTTTTCAGCCATATGGCAGTAAATAACATCAGCGTGTTAAACAGCAGATTTACAGTATAATGAAGAGGATTATAGAGTTCAAAGTCTTTGTAAAATCCTGTGTCTTGGTTCAGAGTTTCTGCCCCACTGGTAATTTAAAGAGATTATTTTGAACACAGTGCTATGTCATTTCATATTTAAAAAAAATATCTGATTAGAAGATCAAAAGAATCATTGAGAGCTAAAAGAAAATTACCCCAATGTAGCCAAACACAGTAATACAGGCTTTCAGATTACTGTTGAATTTACTTCTAGTAGATTCTGTAGAACTTCCCTTATCTACTCATAAAAGTGTACAAGAAAAAAAGACCATTTTGTCTAGCAATATTGGAGCCAAAGTAAAATTCATTGTTATGTCTGCATGATGGCTGAAAAAAAAATACCTCCAGTCAGAAAGGTTTTATTCTTTTGCACTCCAATACTCCTATAAGAATCTGTATGTTCATAGGCTGAATTAGAGACCTAAGAAAATATTAATAAATTTGTTCATGTGTATTGCTAACATTAAAAAATCCTAAACAAAACCAGAAATGTTTGTTAGTATTGTGATATTTGTAATCCTGCAGTAATAATGTCACAATGTTTTAAAATATCTTTCAGATCAAAATATACCTCAGTCTTAAATCATAATTTTGAGCATCCTGGATGAAGAGTTAGATTTCTAGAAAACATCAGGATTCAAATTATGGAACAATTTACACATCGGCCCAGAAACAGTTTTCTGGTAACTGCATTTGTGTTTCTGCAGTATTGGTACTGCATAATTTTCAGTGAGTGACCTTTTAAACTGTTCAATGAAGCCTTTTCACAAAACTACGTAAGTAATATTCTGAGCTACAGAACTACTGTAAACAAAGTAAGCACATTATGATGACCCAGTTTTTGTGTACATGTATTTCTTCACTGTTGATTCAAATTTCTGCTGTACAAGAATTTTTTCTACCTGTACTGGTGCCTCCTAGTGTAAAGCCAGTTGTTGATTTTGATCCAAAAAGTCCACTCCCAAAGCCCACTGAAGGAGCCGATGTAGTTGCTGTAGCAGTGGAAGAGCCCAGAGTTCCAAAATTAAGTCCTCCTGTTGAGCTATTACAAAATAAAAACTATTAGCAATAATTATTTTTCAAAATAAAAAAAATCCACCATCCCCCCTTATTTCAGTTTCTTTCCCACACCATCATTCATTTTCCTGAAACACACACACACTGCAGCTGGACAAGACAAGAGTACAAGCTCACTGTAACCAAACAGAAAAAGAAAGCCTAGCTCCCTCTTTCCTTCTACAACTCTAACTCCCACTGCTTCCCTGACTCTGACTCCAGCATTTGTTCAGCTCCTCACTGAGCTGATACATCTTGCTAAACCAGTGGGAAATTTTAACTTTTCTCCGTTAGATCATTTCATTAGTTCTGCCTAATTATTCTCCCTGAACTACTGAAATGGGAGAACAAATGCTAGAGGCAGCACAAAGATGACAACAAACCTGCAAGAACATCTTTTCAGAGCAGGTTACAAGTCCAGTTGGACACCTCTGAGCAGAAACCTCAACCAATGTTACTTTATTCCATTGTAAAGTGATAAGCAGAGACACGCAACCTTTCACATCAACAGCACAACTTTGCCCTATCTTACCACCAAAACACACGGATGCACGAATTCATTTTCTAACCAAAATGCTATCCTTCCCCACAGGTGCAAAGCATAGAGGACCCATGCCTACCCTATTTTCTTTTCTGACTGTATACTTGAAATAAACTTCCAGAGCTATTTTCACAGATGAAGGGGAAGAGAGAGGAAGGAGAGAATCAGAGATCAGTCATCACCAAGAAAATTAGGCCTTTTTTATTTATTTTGGGTAACTACACATTTTAGACATTTCATGGCAAATAGAGAACAAGCTTTACATTTAGCAGAGAATGCATGAAGTTATTCTACAAAACATAAGGGAACACAATAATCATTATTATCTTTAACCAGTGAAATTACAGGTACTAGCAGCTAGATGAGTCTACGATTTAAAAAATTTTGTTCTTAAATTGACGAAAGATCAGGTGAATAATATATTTGCAGTAACTTCGTGATCCCATTTGTGAGCGTTTTTAGAAACTAGCTAAGTTTTCTCTAACTTAAAAGCAACACTTTGCGTAAGTACAATAGTAGCACTGATGAAATGCTATTTAGACTTCAGGGTAACAGTTGTTAAGAAGTATTTTATGTTTCAGCTCTCAGTATTCTCTCATTGTTCCCTTATCTCCTCTCTTTTTGTATGAAGGCAGCTCCTAGACACAACAAATTAAACATAAAAGTAAATCCTTAAAAAACCCAAAAGGCTATAATTAGCTTTTACATTAAAAGTTTTCAAAATATCTACAAAGCTGATCATGGCAAGCCCAGGAAAAGCTGGTTGCAAGTTCAAAATCTAGGTGTGCATTATTCTTAAAGAGGTAATTCAGAAAGCAGAGTGGCCAAGAAGTTTAGAAGGACACAGCTCCACTAACTGTCCAGCTCCACAGGAGAAAATATTTCAGCTTTCTTTACTCCCAAAATTTCAACATACCAAATTACAGCACCATGACCTAACTGCTTGTAAACTTCAACATACAACATCGTGCTTCTCTCACTAATCAAGAGTTTATGTTTCTCATCTTTTTCCAAGAGAGACAAGGATGATTCTTCTGTGAAAATTTTCTTGTTTTGGCATTCCAGTAGAAGGAAAGCTAAGGTACAAAATATGCAATTCAGCACTATAAGACAAAAAAACCAAAAACCCCAAATAAAATAAAGCAGCAATTTGTTTGTTTGCTTTTTAAGATAGAAAGAAACCAAAATGTAGAAATAAAGCAATGGCAGGGTTCTCAGCAGCAGGAAAAAAGCATGTGCCAAAAGAACTATCTGCTCCCCACAGATGGAAGGAAGAGGAGCTCGGGTCACTGAAGTGAGGTCTTAACTCTAACTTTAGAACTAGAACAAAGCATTGCACCTGACTAAAGCATACTATAGAGAACATCGATTAACAAAAGAAAAACAGAGCAAAAGTACCTGAACGGTTATTGGTGCAATGCAGGAATTAGGTAGGCTGGCATATCACACAGGCTTTGGGCCACCAGAATATAGTCTTAGACTGGTCACTCACACTGATGGGACATTTATGCTTGGACTACCCAGTAAAGCCCCTTTCTTTCCAACACCTGGCAATATTGTCTTAAACCCAGCTCAGAAGAAGAACAGCTTCTTCTTATAGCCTCAAACATGTTCTCAAGCAAACCATCCTATAGGGATGCTCAAGATTATTTCACCAATCATCCAGCAGTAAAAAGGCCTCTTCCTCTGGGATACTCCTTGACCAATAGCCCTGAAGACTCCTCCTACTTGTAAGACTAAATACATGAATAAAAATGCAAAGTACCATACTGCTATTAATTAGCACCTGTTAAACTTTTACTTATTATTTTTAAGAGATTAAAAAGCCAGCCAGAATGGCAGAAAAAAAAAGGCAAACATAAAAATACGTAAGTTCGATAGGCAGTTTTTAACAAGTGCAGATCAACAAGACAAAAAAGTTTCCCTTGTTTCAGGCAGTACATTTAGAAGAATGTTTTTGAATAAACAAATACTATTTTAACTTGCTCATTTTAATCACAGGAAACCTGCATTAAACAGGCATGAAGCATAAGAAACTTAAGATCTTTACCAACTCCATATAAGCTTCACTGTGGGGCTAAAAAAAAAAAACCACAAAACAAACAAGCATAGGTAACACAAGAATATCATCAATCTGTCACGACCACAAAATTAAGAGTATTAGAAGAGACTGAGAAAACTTGTTCCCTCTTATATGGGCTTCCAAAAAGCAATGCTGACATTTAATCCAGAGATACTCTTTCAAATCCAAATGTTTTTTTCCCTTCCCCTCACACCAGTAATTCCTGATGATTCTGACAGATAAGCATTTTCAAACATATCTGCTTCAGGTGAAGTTCCCTTGAGTAGCTCACTCTACCCATTTAGTTTACAGTACACTGACCAATCTGGGAAACACTCTGATACAAAGCTCCACTACAACAGCCCTTATCTTCAACGGAGACATAACAGCAAGCAGGTCAGAAAAAAAAAAAAACAATCTCTGCTAGTACGGTTGCATGCAAAGAAAGAAAAAAGGGGAAAAAACAACCCAGGAACAACAAAGACTTGCCTATTATTCTGAGAAACCTAAATACTAATAATGCCTTTAGTACAGAGCCTGCTGTATGTCACGTGCACATCAAAGCACAATAAAGTTCTCCTTTTACTTCAAGACACTATACGCCAAGTGCAAGGTTACCTGTGTCAGAAAGGACAAGGTTGATTGCACCCGACTTCAGAAGAGAAAGAAGGGAAGGGGAAAAAAAAAAAAAAAAAAAAAAGGACTTTCACATTTGAACATTAAACATTTGGGCTTTGACATCAACGAGCTCCATGCTGCACACACGAGCTCAGGCTGACTGCTGAAACCTAGATACGCATATGACTCACGTTCTGCGTTCAGAACGTTAGAAGCAACCGTGAAGGAGACACCCTGCTCCGGTAAAGCCAAAATAAAGCAAATTTAGAAGAGCACCTCCCTCGGTTATTAGCTGCTGAACAGACTGACCCCTACGTCTGTATTTACGAAGCCGGCCGTGGGGCAGATGAGGCGGGAAGGGCACCCCCACCGCCTGCGCGCCGGGGCACACGTGGTGAAGCCGGTCCACCCGCGCACCAAGGGCCTTTTCGGCCAGGAGTGCCGGAGCTCCGGGCCCCTCCGGGGGCAGCAGGCGAGGCGCCGAAACAGGCACCCCGGGGGCTGCGCTTCCCCCCGCCCCGGCACTCGCTCCTATCTCTCCCCCCCACACACACGTGCCGCCGGGGCCTGCCCCGCCGCGGCCGCCCTGCCCCAGTCCAGGCCCAGTCCAGGCCCAGTCCAGGCCCAGTCCAGGCCCGCGGAGCGACGGCGGCCTCGGCGGCGGGCCAGGCCGCGGGGCTCAGCGGCCCCAGGCCGCGGGAGTCCGGGGGCGGGAGCCTGCGGGCAGGGCCGAGCCGAGCCGAATGGGGGGTGGGGGGGCGCCGCGTTACCTCGGCGTGGCGGCTCCGAAGGAAAAGCCCCCGCCCCCGCCTCCTCCTCCCGTCCCGGCGGCGGCGGCCGCCGCGGAGCCCAGGGTCCCCGCGCCGAAGGAGAAGCCCGCAGACATGGCGGCAGCGACGGGAACGGCCGGAGAGCGGGGCTGCGAGACGGCAGCGGGCCTCGGCGGCGGGGGCCGGGGAGGGCAGCGGCGGCGACCTCCTCAGGGTGGGTGGGCGGCGGCGGCGGCCTCCTCAGCGCCACATCGCGCCCGGCGCCAACTTCGAACCGAGCGGCGGCAGCGAGCGCGCGGGCACCGGCCACGCTCCCTACGCGCGCCCGCCGCAACGCACCACGGGACGGCAGCACCGCCGCCGCGCCGCCCGCCCTTAAAGCGACAGTACCGTGCCCCGCTCCCCCCGGCGGTGCAAACGGCCGAGGACGTCCCGCTCCGGAGGGGCCCCGGCACCCCAGGGCCTCGGCTTGAAAGATGGAAGCGGCCGCGGCTGAAGAGCAGGGGAGGCCGCAGCGCCCGAGGCACACGACGCCCGGTGGATTTCCGGATGCCGCCCCGCCCGGTGTCGGGGGCTGGAGGGGCCGCGGGCCTGGGCACGGTCCTGTCACGAAAGAGGGGAAGATAAAGGAGCTCCCCTCTGGGCGAGAGGAGCCCGGCGCCTGGCGGAGCGTTGGCCCGGCGACCCGCGGGGTTTGTGACGCCCGCCCGCTTGGTCCCAGCAGCTGCCGGGCTGCCCTGCGCGGCGGCCGGGCTCCCCGCCGCCCCCGACGGGCGGAGCGGGCAGGCTGCGGTAGCTCACAGGTTACCTCCGGGTGACCGGCCGGGAAGCAGGGAAACAGCTCAAAATCCCACTCAAATTCCACGGAAACCCCAAAACCCGCTTCATTTCTGGCCGAAGCGGGGCTGGCAGCCAGCAGAACGGCGCGTGGCTCCCCTCTGCCTCTCCAAGGACCCATCGGGTTTTAACGCCGTGGTACAAACTACAGCACCCGAGCGTCACAGACTCGGTTACTAATTACTGCCCGCGTTTACTGCACAAATTACTGCTCGTGCTTTCCCTGCCAGGCTGTACTTCACACCGGTGTGCCACGCGGCACTGCGCGGAGGCGCGCGAATCGCAGAGTCATCGAAGTTGGAAAGGACCTCTGAGATCATCGGGTTCAACCGTCCAAAAAGAAATGGTCCCGTCCCTGCCCCGTCTGGCCGCTGGATCACGATGCCTCTTTCACATAAAGCTGGGGAACTGTAAGAAGCCACTGCTGAAACGCAGGGGAGTTTCTCAGAGTATCCTACACGCCACGTTTGCTCAGGAGAAGGCATTACTAGACTTTTCTTTCAAATCTACCCGATAGTCCAGATGAATCATAATGCTATGAAAGTTTTTATATCATTACATCCAGTTTCTCAAAGCGTCCCGAACAATGCAGATACCTCTATGTTCTCCTGCTCAGTGCTGTGGCTGCTGAAGACTATGGATGGCTGATAAATATTTACTGAAAAGATCTTTGAGATTATTTATGGGTGACTGGATTGCTGTCTTTTACACAAGGCAGACCTTCAGGCATATAGTTAAATGTAATTGGTGATGTTTAGTTTGTGTTTACTTATATACTGCATGCACATGCCTATTTTTGAACATCTTAAAAAAATGAAAGCCCCAAAACTGTGAAAATGTTAAATGGCATGTATAGAGTGAGTTCTCTAGAGTCATTTGTCAACAAGTTCTTCTGGTCTGACAGGCCATGAAGTGATCAGATATATTGGCGTAACAGGAAAAGGGGACTTGTCAAGGAAAGAGTGATGCCTTCGTAGTATGATTTTAATAACTCATGATGGTCTTTGAATGTCACCACTCAAAAACTTTAAGTTCAAGACCATGAAGTCTGTATGTTAGTAGAAGAGGTTAATTTTGTATGAAAACTGTCCTTCTGAACCATTTCTGATTTAGACAATAATCATGAAAACAGCAAGACTTATATAGCCCATTCTGCAACCTTTAAGCTAAGTTTTATCACGCCTCTTAACTACTGTGCAGCACATGCAAGATTTTTGTGTGCTAGCACCCACACAACTACGACACGGATGAGTCACTGCACTGTGCAGCTTGTTAATTCGTTCTTGTACAGCTTAAAACTCTAAACTCCCCCTACACACTTTTACCAGCAAGTTCTTACTTCGGTAAGGCCTTTGAAACTGTCTCCCGTAAGATCCCCACAGAGAAGCTGTCGATGTATGGGCTGGATGAGCAGTGAGGTGGACTGAAACCTGCCTGAATGGCCAGGCCCACAGGGATGGGATCAGTGGCACAAAGTCTAGTTGGAGGCCACTAGTGACCCAGGGGTCAATACTGGGTCCAGTCCTGTTTAACATCTTCATTAATGATCTGGATGATGGGGCAGAGTGTACCCTCAGCATGTTTGCTGGTGACACCAAACTGGGAGGAGTGGCTGGAGTGGCTGATACACCAGGGAGTCTCCACCAGGCTGGAGAAATGGGCTGACAGGCACCTCACAAAGTTCAACAAGGAGAAGTACAAAGTCCTGCACCTGGGGAGGAACAACCCCAGGCACCAGTATATGGTGGGGGCCACCCAGCAAGAAAGCAGCTTGTCTGAAAAGGGCCTGGGGGTCCTGGTGGACACCAAGTTGAACATGAGCCAGCAATGGGCCCTTGCTGCAAAGGTGCGAAGTATTTCCAGCAGGCTGAGGGAGGTGATCCTTCCCCACTACTCAGCACTGGTGAGGCCACAGCTTTGCACACTTGATGGGAGCACCTCTCCTGTGATGAAAGGTAGAGAGAGCTGGGACTGCTCAGCCTCGAGAAGAGAAGGCTCAGGGGGATCTTATCAGTACGTATAAATACCTGAAGGGAGGGTGCAAAGAGGATGGAGCCAGTCTTCCCAGTGGTGCCCAGTGACAGGACAAGGGCCAACGGGCTCAGACTGGAACACAGGAGGCTATTTCTGAACATCAAGAAACACTTCTTTACTGTGAGAGCGACAGAGCACTTAACAGGTTGCCCAGACAGGTGGTGGTGTCCCCATCCATGGTGATATTCAAAAGCCGCCTGGCCATGGTCCTGGGCAATTGGCTCTGGGTGGCCCTACATAAGCAGGGGGGTTGGACCAGATACCTCCAGAGGTCCCTTCCCACCTCAAGCCCTCTGAGATTCTCTGACACTACAACAAAAAGGACCACCTTCCAGGAATTTCCCCATTCGCGAGACTCTAAAAGGCTGAAACTCTCCGTGCCATGCACAGGGGCCTGGGTAACCAGGGAACGGCCCTCGTTTCCCACACACCCACTGCCACCCCACCGCGGGGCCCGGGGCCGCTCTCCCCTCAGGGCCGGCTGCCCGGCGAGGTTTCACGGCCAGCACTCATCTCCGTGGCTCCCAGCACAGCAACCACAGCCCCCTCCTCCCCAGGAATCTCACAGAGAACCCCTGGGGCACTGCGGGACCCAGCCCGGATCCTCCGGCCGCCCCCCGGCCCCGCCGCCGCCGGCACAGCGCCGCCTCACCGCGAGACAGCGGCCGAGCCGCGCCGCGCATGCGCGCTGCCCGCCGTGCGGCGGAGACGTGGTGTCCCCCGCCCGCCGCCAGGGGGCGCCGCAAGGGAGTCACCGCCAGCTTGGCCCCGCCCCAGCGGCGGCCCCGCCCCGCCCCGCCCCGGAAGCGTTTCTAGGTGACGGCAGCCCCGGCCCGGCAGCAGCGGAGCGGGTGGTGGCTGCGGCTGGGTGGGCGTCGTTATGGAGCACATCCGCACCACCAAGGTACCTCGGCCTCCCTCCGTCGGGCGGGGCTGTGATTCAGAGGGGGCTCGGTGGGGGAGCGGTGGCGTTGCCGGTGCTGCGCCGGTAGCTGTGGGGCGGGGAGGGCCTGTGCGGCCCGGCGAGTCCCTGCCCCGCCGCTGTCAGCTGTGGGCGAGGGCGTTGTTGTTCTTCTCCTTCCATTTTGTAGCTGGTGCCTTCCCGCGAGGGGCTGTGGCGCGGGCCGTGCCGTGCCGCTCGGGGTGGCCCCGGTCCCCGGTGGGGGCAGCCGGCAGCGGGGTGCCGGGCTCAGGTGCTGCCCCCCGGGCCCTGCCGCCGCAGGGCGCCCAGCCTGGGGCGTGGGGCCCGGCCCGGCCTGCTGTGCCGGGCATGGCCCTTCTCGGAGGCCTCTCGGCTGGGCCCCCTCCGAGCCCGGGGGCTGGAAGAAGTAAGAGCTCCCGTGGGGAGCTCGGTATGTGCTGCGCCAGTGGGGGCCCGCCGGGGTGAACCGTCTCGGTAGTAAGGGGAGCACCCTAACAATGCTCCTGATGTAGCAGGGGCTGTAACGGAGGGTGGGGAGCAGGAGTAGTCAGCTGGGGGAGGATTGCGGTTGGTTTTTGTACTTGGGGTATGGTTCCATGCAGCTTTTTCTAGCTTTGGAGGCAAATCAGTTGGGAAAACGCTTTTAATCCTCCTTTCTTCTAACGGCTGTGGGATGTGTGGTTAAGAATGCAAGCTATCAGTATATGTGCAATGTATTAGGCTATTCAAAAAAATTAGCTGCAGTTGACATTTTAGGCGCTCTGGGTTTTTTTCTGGTTTTAGTTTGTTTGTTTTCTTCTGTAATTAAGATGTAAAAAAAAAAGACATAAGTATTATTTTTCTAAATAATTTTTAAGTAAGTTTTTAGGTTACAGCTTTTATAGAATTAGATTTCTAACAGTATTTTTCTCATCTTGCTCATCAGCCCTGACTGCAAGGGCTGCTGAAAAGACTGCCCCTCTCTGTTGGGTCCTGGAAATTGTCAAGGGATTAGTTCCCTAACCTGGCAGTCTGACTTTAAACTAGATTTATAGATGTGTGGAGAAAAGGAGTGGTCATATTTTAGCTCCAAATAGTAGGTTTATAACCAATAATTATATAAAGGAACAGGCTTTTAATTTTTTGGTAACAGCTTATAATGTTTTATATGAAATATGTATAGCTAGTTTTATTTTTCATGTATATTTGTATGTGTATATATGAAACAGGTGGAAGGTGTCTGATGAAGCTACTCTTAGTTACACTTTAGTTTACTGGATGGAATAATCTTGTGCCAAGCTGACAGATAGGAGATAAGGTTTCTTTATCAGCCTGTTTACTTGTAAACTTGAAACTCCTTGTTTGGGAACTTAATATTGTATTGTTACAGTCAATTTCAAAATAAAAACTAGGCCAAAACCAAAGTCTCTTGATGATCTGAGTAGCTGTTTAAGTTTCACATCTGAAATTGAGACTAGAAAGGGTGTAGGTCACTGACTTTTTTGCATCTGCAAGTGATTGTGTTTCTGCATGTTTTTGAGGGAAAAAATACTCTGTGTAGCAATATGACTGAAGAGAGAAACAAGTTCTGAACATAACTTACAAGATTTACTACTTGAAGCAATTATTTTTATAAGTCATGCAAAAAATGTATCCATTCTAAAAATATCAATTTCGTGGCTAGAAATAGCATGAGGTTTTGGTTATAATTGTGATGCTCGCTTAGCTTTTTGTAAGATGTTGGTTTATTGAATATCCAGGTGGATTAAAATGCATATATGCTAGATGGTAAAATTACGAGTATTACAGTTATAGGAAGAAAGAAAACTAAAGTACAGCCTGCACTGTGGGCCTTGGCCTTAAAAGTTCAGTGCATGTGTAGGCTTGAGTTGGATCTCATTCCAACTGTTCCGAGACATTTACTTTTTCTAATCTGACAGCACTAAAGTTTTTCGATTTGTTCTATTAAAGTAATAGCAAAATAAGCTTGAAATAACAGTGTAGTCTTCAACAATTTAACTGCTGTGCAGGGAAGCTGCCATCCCTAGGAGAAGGTGATGAAATAGGTTTTATTCTTTCTCAAACTTCAGTTTGCTGGAAATGTTGAAGCTAAAATTGTCTTAGAACTGTCAGCACAGCTACCTGAAATAAAGTTTAGCTTTTTGTGAAATTAAACTGTCCAGCAGACTTATGTTGAATAAAGAAGTGAGGTCACCTTAAAAATCGCTTCTGTCTGAGAATGCATACTTAAATAGCAACAAATGATGAAAACCAGTTCACAAAATGTCATAAGTGGTGGTAGTGGTGAAATTACAAATGAGAATATTGTGGTTTTGCAATGAACCTTTAAAACTAAAGTGTCCTTAAAGATATTTTAAAGCAAAACATAGTAGAAAAGACTGGAATTTCTTTAGTCAAATCTGTTTGTATATTTGAAGTCAAATTGTTTTAGTGAAAATACTGATGGGTTTTATGCTGGAGATGGAAAGTTTTGCTTAGCTTGACTACTAAATCCTAAACTTATGTTTGCAAGCCTGAGACTTAAATGGGGAAGGGAAAACTCCTTTTAATTTCAGTGAGTGTCATACGAAGTTGTAATAAAAGACTCTTGGAATGATATATTGTAATTGTTTTTGTCTTGGATTCATTGTTCTAATTTAACCCTTCAGCTTTTTTAATGCAAGATTTCAGAGGTGTAGTTTCAGCCTTCCTTTCTGTTCCAACTTGTCTCCTATATTAAAACATTTCTTTGCTTTTTTTGCCTTTAATCTGTAACTCCTAATACCGATAATTTGGTGACTCTTTCACTGTAAATACTCTATATTATTGAGGTAGCTGTTAATTCTTACTGGTGTAAAAACTCACTAATTTGTTAGTGCTAGCTACTGTCAGAATATCACTTCTGACTACTTAAATGATCTTTGTTTACGGATGTGCTAAAAGTCAATAGCAGTCTCCAATCTCTTAATCTTGTGAACCCATTCTCTTCAAAACTGATGACTGACTTGTTTTTCATAACTAAGGATTTGCCAAACTTTACAATTAAAAAGCAAATTTAAAGAAGAGTCTATCTAGCTGATTACCCATTAAAGCTGGCTTGTGTCAAGTTTAAATGAACATGTCATCTATGGAGGCTGAATCTAAATTACGTTTCAGTTGTATTTAGGAAAAATATATCTAGAACTTAGCTTTCAGAATTCTTGAACACTTTACCTATGTAAGAAGAAGCTGGAGCACTAATGCCGGTCCTCATCTAACGTAGAAATACAGCTTTGAGAATAACTGTCTTATGACATCGAGGAGAATGGAACTTCATGTGCCAGGATTTTGTGGGTCGTGTTACTAGAACAAAACTGGAGCAGTTTCTGTGCACTTCTCAATTTGCTGGGGAGGTGCAGTGCCAGGTACCTGAGCAGATGCTGCTGCAGAACTGCCCCAAATCTGCATTTCGGCTGTGCTCTATGGATTTATGCTGCTCTGTATCTGAGCACTGGTACCTTACTGGTTACAGCATAATGTATTTTGAGGTACTGATGCATGTAGCTTCCAACTTTTTTGCTTTGTAAACTGAAATCTAGAATATCATAGTAGCACTGGCTTTTAGTAGGTATTTGTATTTCCTCCATTCTGTTTTGTATGCATTAAATTGCCTTTCTAACTTCCAAACATAAAATTAGGCCTTGATAAATTGTAAGAAATACCTGAATTGAAAAGGCAATATTTTAGTGTTTTATATGTGCTTTTAGTAGATAAACAAGTTTGCACATACGAATTAAAAATGGCTTAACGTCAGCACAGTAGATGCGGGCTCTCCTAGTCATCACCTCTGGGTGCTGATCTTGCTGGTGTGGAAGTCTTTGGAGTTCTGCCATGCATTTAATGGCAGTGGCAGCAAGCCTCAAGTGTGAGAGCTTTGACTTGGCATTAATGAGACAGTGCTGCCAAGAAATAGAGGAATGCATGGAGATAAGCTGTTCGCCACACTCCTTTCCTGTTGCACACAAAGAATCATGTAATGTTTGCTTCAAATAAAGCAAACTGTGGAGGCCATGAAGTTGTGAGCAGCACATAAGATGCAGACCATCTAGAAATCGCTGTCTTTTGAAGTGTTTTTCATAGGATTGAGATAATAATGTTGATGGACTGCCAGGAGGAGGAATTTGCCTTGCAAGACTCAAGCTTGAAATACCTGCTTCAAATGCCAGTGCAGTCTGAATTTCTAGGCAATTGTTACAATTATTAGGATAATGCTTGCATTTCATTAGAATTTATTTTGACAATCAGGCGAGGTTATGATCTAGATTTTTAAAGTTGAGGAGGATATAAAAGATGGTATATAACTAAAATTGAAGTCAGGAGGACATCATCTTTATGGCATTGAGTCTGCAGACAGCCAATGAAGCATGTTGCTGAGATCAGCTGTTAATTCAGTGCTGGCATCTCAGTAACAGGAAATTGTTAGTGTGTTTGCTCTACTTTGGGGAAGCAGTCTGATAGCTTAGTAATTAATCATTCTTAATTATTTTTTTTTAAAAACTTGATATCCTGGTCTCTTACTAGTAAATAACTGTAGTAGTTATATATATGGAGTAAGTATTCTGATGAGCCTAGGATTGTGCCTTCATTATGCACTTTTGTATTTAAACAGGATATTTTAACTAGCCACTCTTCTAAAAGCTTATGTGACCCCTATTGTGTTCTTAATAGTTTGGTCTGAATAGCCTTACCTGTGCTGTGTTATGCTTCTTACCATTTTCAAAATTATTGTGCAAACTGACGGAGCTTTTGCAAAGTTAGGATTTTGCTTTATGCAAGAAGCACAAATTAAGTTTTGCTCCCCCTCCCCTTTTTTCTTACAGGTAGAGCAAGTGAAATTACTAGATAGGTTCAGCACGAGCAATAAGTCACTGACGGGAACTCTATACCTTACAGCAACTCATCTGTTATTCATAGATTCAAGCCAGAGAGAAACATGGGTAAGGATAATGCATGCTTGCGTCTCAAAAGCAGAGGTTCTCCAGATGCATTTGTTCTTCCTGGTCTAAGGTTGAATTTGTCTACTAATGTTCATCTAAGTTATAAGTTATTCCTCACGCTCTCCTTGTTCATGATATCATAAGTTAATGATTTGCAGGTTGTACTCTTGCATGATATGGCTGCAGTTGAAATCGAGTAGTGTTGAAAATGTTCGCTTCTCTTCAAGCTGCTATAATTTCTTCTGTAGCCTTCACTTGTATTCCTGAGTGAATGTGTGATGGTTTTCTTTAAACAACGGACTTGCACTGGAATTCAGAGGCAGGAGCGGGAGACTACTAGATAGTTTAAGCATCAGGTTTAAAATTTGTGTTAACTTACCTTGTATTTAGATCCTGCCTAGGTTAAATGAGATGGCAAAATCCAAAGGTCTAGGCTTCGGTGAAATATTGAAGATCCCATGCCCTTTTTTAGAGTGGTAAGCAGCTGTTTCTTCCCCAGTGTTCATCTGTGGAATAAAAGAATTCAGAAGGGGCTGCAGCTTCTTGGTGACCACTACCAATCTGGTACAATCAAAGTTGGCTAGTACAGTAATTCCCATTGGTTTTTCTGCTCAGTGCTGTGGTGGCACACATGTGGACGTCAAGTTCTAGCTTCCACTGTAGCCCAGCTACCTGACTGAGTTCAGTGCCTTAAGTCTGTCATCCTCCAGGATGAAATCTAATTTCCCTGGGTGTGGCTAACTTTTTTTTTTTCTGTGGGTATATTACCTGTAGGTGTGTTTTTCTTGGATTACCAGGAAATTATCTTGTTTCCTGGTTATCTGACTAGATGCTTCATGGTGCTTTCAAGAAAAGTTATTTTTCCACAATTTGTTCTTGGATACAGTATGCAATTTTGTACAAACCAAACCATTATTGTTTTGTACAAAATGGGTTATTGTGCAGAACATGATTCAGAAGCATTACTTGCTTCTCCCTGTGCACTACATTAAAAGGTTTCATTTTGGAGAAATTGAACATATACAGAGTATTGTGTTTCTGTGATAATGCAAGTACCAAGTATAATTATGATAATGTCTCCAAGATATAGTCTCTTTGTAAATGCATATTTGGCAGCATAGTTTTCAGATGCTTGTCTAATTCTGATCAATATTGAAGCAATCATCTCCTCTTAAATGAGGCAATTGAAATGCTATCAAGAACATCTTGTTCAGTTGAGGTAATGTATCTGTGGCTTTCTTCCCATGGTTGAATAGCTGTTACTTTCCCATGTATTTTCTTAAATTTTGTGTAGATTTGCCACACAGCTATAATCTGTGGAGGGCTTTTGTATATCCATTACTGTGACGGTCCTCTGTCAAGAGTGATTGAAGGCATTTAGCTGAGAGACTTTCATGTCTACATAGCACAATGGGTCATACGGGAGACTTTTTTTCTTATCTCCTGTTCGTTCTATAGATGTTGAATACTGGAATTCTAAAGTCTTCAGCACCTTCTGTGTCTTATCTGTTGAGTTTCCCTGATTTGCTTTATTTTGCCTGAAAATTCTGAAGTATGTTCCTGTAGATCCTTTTAAAAAAAAAAAAAGCAGATAGCCTATTGGGACCCTGCCTAATTACATATAAATGTGTCGGTTAGCAAAGTTATAGAAGAGGGCTGAACAACTCCAGTGGAGTTTTACTTCTTGATATTATTTTTTCTGCATTTAGAAGGATATTTACTGCCCCTTACAAACATTAGGTAACACCTCAAAATAGGAGGGAAGACAATAGCTAAATTTTGACAAATTATGGTACCCTGACCAAAATGCCAGTCTTGGATTTCTTCTAAATTTATTTTTATAACTAAATGATTGACAAAATTAGTCAAAATCCATATTCAGCATTGCTTAATGTGTCTTATATCTGCTTTTGTAAATAGTATGCTGTTCTCCATTTTTCATCAGCATGCTTACGCTGTGAGTTCTTGTATGCCACAGATACTACATCATCACATTGCTGCAGTGGAAAAACTTCCCTTGACTACTTCTGGCTGCCCCCTTGTCATCCAGTGCAAGAACTTCAGGATAGTTCACTTTGTTGTTCCCAGAGAGAGAGATTGTCATGACATTTATAACTCTTTGCTTCAGCTGTCAAGAACAGGTAATACTTCTAACTGTAAAAGACTTTGCAGTATATGCCTGGATAACGTGGTGGTGGTGGTGGGAAAAATCCATGGCTTACGTATTTTTTTTTTTTTAAACGAGCATTAGATAGAAGTCTTTTAAATGGATTTGGTATGTAAAAGAATTTTAATGATTAAGCATCAATCTGCATACAAATTCAGAAGATGTGTTATCTAGCTTTTGTAGGTCACTGATGTTCACTAACAGAATGTGAGATTCCTGTATCTTTTGCATTTCTAATGTTATCCCTGAAATTGTGAATATAAATGCATATAGTCTGTCTTAATTGGTATGTTCTATAGATAAAATGCTACCAAGCAAATACTAGCTTGTTACTGATTTCATGCAGTTTCAAAAATAAAGCTGAAGTTTTGATGCTAAAATAGCACTACCAATTCAGCTTTACAAGAGATGTCTGTCACCTCGTATGGTCTTTTGCATTTTTTTGCTTTGTGTTTAGAACAATGTAAAATGTTGCCTTCTGTGATATGTGAATAGTGTATTAGGAAAAACACAAAATATTTTGAAAGCTTTTTTGCTTTAAAGGAAACTTTAAAACATATTGCTTTTAAAGGTCAGTAGATGTAAATTTCTGTTCTTGCCTCCAAAAATTGTTTGTTCTTTTAGCTCTTGTGAAATTCTCTAACAATTCTGCCTTTTGTCTTGTTTAATTTTGTCAGTCTTCATTTTGTGACTTCTGCTTTGCCCTTATGGCTTTAGAAATGTCCTGGCTGAAATAGGTCAAGCACACTCAAAGCTCTTGTAACCTACCTTTAACTAAATATCTATAATTGTGTCAGTTAACAGTATGATAGTTGCAGAATAAATATTTCAAGAGTGTCAAGTATCTATTTAGTCTGCTTCTGAGAATCTTGAAGCCTGAAACTTTCTCTGTAATTCAGACATTTTCGGGGACAACTCATTACATAGTCTTATTCTTTACCTTTTAGCAAAATATGAAGAACTGTATGCCTTCTCCTATAATCCAAAACAAAATAAATGTGAGCAAGTCAAAGGTTGGCAGCTTATTGATCTTGCAGAAGAATACAAGAGAATGGGAGTGCCAAATGCTAACTGGCAGTTGTCCGATGCAAATCGTGATTATAAGGTAAGTGTTATAATGGAAAGGTGTTTTGCTTTGCATCTGTTTCTGCTTTATCCTCTGACTCTAGTCCTATAGAAAACAGTCTAATACTATGAAATTGCTGGGCTTGCAGCATAAGCAAAAACTTGCTGGTGGAGAGAGTTAACTCCTTAATTAGTGTGAAATCTCACAACTTTCTAATTGAAGTTTTTTCCAAGGCCTCATTGACAGAGTATGTGTGTGTGGATGCATGTGTTCTTTGGGATTGTTTCTAGAGTATAGTCACCTGTTTGAAGGCCAGCCCCAGCAATTCTGGTGCTCTGCAGCTTTGTTATCTCTGTTAACTCAGAAGGATTCTACTTCAGTGTTTGCAATGTTGGCTGTGGGAGGCAGTGGCTGTGGTGGTGCAGCTGATTCCCAGATCGGATTTCATCTTACTTTGTAGTCTGCAAATAGAAAAAATGAGGGAAATAGTCTTGATATTTTATTTGAAACAATTCTCAGCATTTCTAGTGAAGAGTTGCATTCTTGAGAGGTAAATGCTAGTATAGCAGTGCTTTCCAGCAGTGCTTGGTTGTATAACTTGGATACCAATCTGTACTACTTTATTGATGGCTTGTCTCCTCTTCTGAGCTATTTACATGTATATAGAGAAACATGTTAGTGTTTATCCTTTGTTTCTTATTTCACTTAATGTCTCTCAAATTGGATGCAATAAAACTAGTATAGGCTTTGTGTCTTGTACATAAAATTCTTTTTGTGTATATGTGTCTTTCAGATTTGTGAAACTTATCCTAGGGAACTTTATGTTCCCAGAACTGCAAGCAAGCCCATAATTGTTGGTAGCTCCAAGTTCAGAAGTAAAGGAAGATTCCCAGTGTTGTCGTATTATCATAAAAATAAAGAGGTATAGTGTGTCTTCCTCTTAATGCAACTGTGCTGAAAAGTATTTCTCAACACTTGGCAGTAGTTCAGGGTAGGTAAGGAGGCAAGTACAGTGACTTCTATGAGAATGGTTTAACTCACACCTCATATAACCTTAACTACAGCTGACACTAGTGATGTCTAACAGGATGCTGAATTAAGCTAAGCCAGTTTAAAAGAAATCCTTAAGTAATGAGTTGATAATCAGTTGAATCTCTTAAAGTTTACAGAAAATGACCTTAAGATAACTGAAGACAGATCACTTGACAAAAAGCTGTCTTCCTCGATATATCAAGAATAAAATCTGTTAGGTCAAAGTGGGGATTAAAAAAAAGACAACACACCAAAAGAATAGAAGTAGTGCTTTAAGAAGGAATTTGCAAAGTAAGAAGAACTAGAGGATGAGAAATAAGATTTTGTAGAGTTTGGTAGAGAGTAGTGTGAAGCAGCTTCTGCCTATCTCGGCTGTCTTTGAAGGGGGAGAAAGATTGTCACCTTGCTGATTTGAAGAACTTATGAAGGATGAGTGTTAAGCTACTAGATGCATTTGAAGATAATTACTATTTGGAAGATGCACCTGATACCTTCTGAAATATAATATGTCATTGAAAATGACATGATGAAAATTATGTTAGATGATAACATATTGTACTTGCAATAATAAAATCATACTTGCAATAGTAAAACCAACTGTAATCCATTTCATACCAAGAGTGTAACTTGCTTTCCTAAAGCGTATTTTTTCCAGCCTGTACTTTTTTGGAGTTTTTATACTTGGGGAAAGTCATTATGTAAACTGGTACCTTGGCCATGTAGGTGAGCCTGAAAAAGTTTTGATAAACCTCTAGATTTAAGCTGTAGGTACTGTTTGAAGGTCTGCAAGTGATGTGCTTAAAGTTGGAACACCTAAACTTTTTTCAGTTTAGTGCTGTTATCTGTTAACTGAAACAATTTGTTTCAGTGTCTTTTTAGAATGATGCAAAGCATTTCAACTACCAGTGTTAAGCTGATGCTAACTTCTTCTTTGTTTTTTGTGGTAGGCTGCAATTTGCAGATGCAGTCAACCTCTCTCAGGTTTCAGTGCCAGGTGCCTAGAAGATGAACACATGTTGCAAGCCATCAGTAAAGCAAATCCCTCAAATCGCTACATGTATGTCATGGACACCAGGCCAAAGGTATGTACTTCAGGTTCTACAGGCTAGCCTCTGAAAAATTCAGGGTTAAATTTGACTCCATCATGGGCAAAAATGTTCTTTAAAGGTAAGGTTAGGCCTCTCTACTCAGGTGTTTAATTACTTGCTTTCTTAAAGAAGTTGAACCCCTTTCAGGACTCAGCTAGAATTCACTAAATACGCTAGTGAACTTTTGGGGAGGTGCATTTGAAAATATACTTAAAACATAGTTAAGTAGTGAATAGTTGAGTGGGATCCAAGTCACTGTAACTGTTTGTTTGAAATTAAATTCATGCAATAGTGAGCTGTGTTGGCGTTTCTTTTAGAATGGGAGGGAGTACTGCATTCTGTGTAAATGTTCTGTGAAAACTGCTATTGCTGTCTGTCTTAGCCAGGAAGAAGTAGGGGAAACTCTCTTGTAGCATTCTGAGGTCATCCTTTATCACTGCCTAATTAAATTGAATTATGTTGGCTTTTTGACCTGTGTTGGAATGTGTGGGGTAACTTTCACTCTTTAGACCCATCTGCATTTAAATTGGTATTAATTTCACTCAAATCTCTGAACGCATGAGCTGGAAAACAAGGATGTAAAGTGAAAAATCCTACACTGTAGGATCTGCACTTATTTTGAGCAGGGTTCAGCAGTAGGTCGGTCTGACAGACTGAAGCTGAGCCAACTGTGGTTTTTTTATAGTTGTAATTTTTATAGCTGCAGCAATTTATTAGCTTCTTACCCCCAAAACTGACATTTTTAGGATGCCTGGAAAATGCATGTATAGTTAAATCTGGGTCTTACTCTTTCCTTTTTAGGTTAGTTGTTTTGTAGGGTCTTTGCTCAGAAATGTTTGGAATTAAGTAAAGGTTTGTTGGTGGGAATATGGAGGAGAGAATAGGAAACTATAAATGCATTATTCAGATATGTCAGCTCTAAATATAGACTGCCTGTTGCTTTTTATGTATCATGCCTTTTCTTACACTTGAATGCTTTCAAGTTGATTTGCCACAAACTGTTAATTTATTAGAACCTGTTTATAGTATGTGCTCTCGTGTGGTTTTTTCCCAGTGTATTCCATTGAAATTGCATGACTTTTGTTTCTTAATTTGAGATTTTTATTTCAAGTACTGGTTTTCAGTATTTTTGTTTTGCTCTTCTAAGCTTAATGCAATGGCAAACAGAGCTGCTGGGAAGGGCTATGAGAATGAAGACAACTACTCTAACATTAGGTTCCAGTTTGTTGGCATTGAAAATATTCACGTAATGAGATCCAGCTTACAAAAACTTCTGGAAGGTATGTTCTAACTCTACTACTATAGTGTATATGAAAATAGGATAAATATTTTTCTGAAGTCTTTAATAATAGCTTACACAAACTGTATTGATATTTCTGTATTTTATCCCAGCTCTGTGTTTAGTACCAGTTTGTGCTCTGTGGTAATGAATTACCTTAAATCTTTACCTTTAAACTGTAAGTCCAATGAATGGAGTTATTTTTGAAGAAAATTAACTGAGTGACACATGTGCCTTGGGTGAACTTGAGTAGTATGTCAGTGGCTTGTGGGAAAGACTTCCGTGTTTTCCAAGTACACATGCATGTATACACATGTGTAGCATACACTTTGATATATAGAATACTGATTCTTCAAGGAGCGCTTAGTTCCACAGAATTCACAATAAGCATATGGTCTGTACAAAATTGAGCTCTTTGGCCTGGTGAGCCACTTCTGTGCTTGTGGGTACATTTTAGAGTGTTTGTAGAGACGGGGGCAGGGGGGGAGTGAACTGCTTCACCATACCATTGCCTGCCACCTGGTGGTGAAAATGGAGAGGCAGAAGTCTATTAAGTAGTTCTGTTAATATTTTAGTTAGATAAACAGCTGAAAACAAATTTAAGCCACTTTGTGGGGTATTAATACTGAGATAAGAGTACAGTGGCAGAAGTCAGGCTTCCACACTTGACAAACAATACATATATAAGTGCTTGTCTTCTGGAATTATGCAAATATTTCCAGTCATGGGGAAGGCTTACACTTGTATGGAAGCCTATTTTGATGAAGACATTCTGGCTACATTGGTCAAGAAGTCTTACAGACCAGTGGTGTAATCTCACTTCACTCTCATTGAGCCTGTACCTGCTGCTAACCTGTTCTTCAGGCACTCTGTATGGAACACTACTGAGCTTTCATAATATGTACTCTTGTGGTTATTCCTGCATGTACTTTATTGAAGGGAAAGATGAGCAGCGTGAGCCTGACCTTCCGTTTTTAAGTTTGGCATAATCCCTCTTTTGGTAGTATCTTCAGTTCCAGAAAACTAGCTAATAAGTCTTGATTTATTTTTTTAAAGAAGCCTTCTCCTGAGTAATAATGTCTGATGCAGAAGTGTGTGCATCACAGTTAAACTTCACAGACTTCATATTTCTTCCATTTGACTTAGCGTCCCACTAACAGTACTTTCTCTGTAGCTTTCATTAAGGATGGAATATGTTTTTAGTTTTTCCTTGTGTGGAGGATTGGTTTATTTAAACTTGCTTGAAACAAAATCATGAGTAATGTCTATAGTTGTTCTCCATATCAGGTTTTGGGGTAAATGAACACAGTTATTCTACCTCTGTTCAGTCTGTGTAATTCAGAGTTTTGGTGACTGCAAAGTAAAGTATCTTTAGGGGTAGGCAGGACTCTTAAAATTTAGGGAGGTATGCAGTAATGTACTCTTCAGACCCCTGTAGAAATGTGCCATCAGTGGGGTGGTCAGGAAGGAAATGCTATGAAAATGGTTCATAGCTTAAAATGAGGAAAATGCCATTTAACTTCTGTGTACTAGCTTCCTCTGAATGTGCTGAACTGAATGTTATCAAATCAGGGATGTGATACCAATGACCCTATTTGGTCAAGAGCCATGGTAACTGGGACTGTCCTCTGTTTTATTTATAACAGATGACTGTTACTCATTCTTCAGCATGTGTCCTGCTCCTAGGCTCTTTGTCTATCTACCTGATTTCCTCCAGAATCTAACGATTCTATTTGCAAGTGGAATGTAAGACAATCCTTCCCGACACCCTTTCGTAATGGGACTACACCATGGAGCATGCCAGGGTGATTTACAGTCTATTCTTCATCTCGGGTTCAGCTGTTATTTAGATATCTTGCATGCAGTGAAACAAAACTTTGCTAAAATAGTTTTCGTCAGTGCGGACATGACGACTCTGCTCCCCTGATGGGCAGACTGCCCATCTATACAACACTGATGGAAGAATCTTCACATAGACTAAATTTGTGGCTGTAGTATTAAAGATAAAGTCCAGTTTTTATATATTCAAAAATACAGTATTACATGTCAGAAAAGATTGAACTCTAATAAGCAAAAACGTTTTGCCTATGTCAAGAAATGGTGTTTCTGCAGGAAGTATTTGAGGAAAAGGCTCAGTAATAGCCACTGTGGTCTGCTGCATGTATTTTGATGGTGGAAGCGTGTTAACGGAGGGTTTTTTGTGGGTTATGTAGAGTGTCTGTATGGGGTTGTTTAGTTTTATTTGCTGTTTTGCTAAAAACAACCTCTGCCCCCAGCCCACTGTGCTTCAGTCTGCAGGTTCTAGTCACCTCTTGAACTGCTGCCTGAGGCATTGACAGTAGTGTGCATAAGGACAATCAAGCAATGGAACGTTGAGGTTTTGGGGCTCGCATGCATGCAGGGCATGCATTTTTACGGTGGGATCCATATAGCCAAAACTATCTTGAATGGTAGTTATTGTGAAGTAGCTAAACATCTTAGTGGTACCATAAATCATCTTTGACCTTTTTAGGGACCATAAGGGACTAGAAATGATTTTTTTAGCATATAAATGTCAAAACAGTGTCAATGCAATTTCTTTATTTTGTCATTAAGTAGTATAAAAATGTCTGTGTTAATTCACAGAAATGGAAAGTAATTCTTTGGGCTTGACATGTGTTCTCATCTCTGCCTTGGTTTATAAAAATATAGAAATTGAACTAGAAGGGGGAAATAGTAGTGGTGAAATATTTCTACCAAGCTGAAAATTCTGATCAAAAGCAGATTTTGACAGCAGTATCTGGGTGAAAAACTGAGAGCTGGAAGCCTGTTTATTTTCTAGCTGAAAGCTTGTGCTTTAAACTGTAAGCTACAGATTGTAGGGGTGAGCAGCCACAAATAGTGCCTCCAGACATTGCCTTGTCTGTCTAGTCCCTTCCCTGCAGATGTTTGAATTTCCAGATGTTTGAGTGTTTTTAATTTCTTTCCTTTACCATAGAGTGGCAGACCTGTTCAATCACAACAGTACAGAAACACGTGTATGGAACCACTGGTGTAGAGAGAGGGTGAGCTAGCTGAAAGGATCAAGTAGTTCTCAGCTGATTTCCTCTGTGGTAGACCTTTCAGAAGCAAAACTCTTGCCTGACAATGCTGTCTCTTTCAAAGACCAGGGAAAACTGGCATAGCTTTTGCTGCTTTTACAAATATTTACAGACTAACCTTTAAAATCAGGTCTTCTGTGCATGGTTTCTTGATGTTTTGTTACCTCATTGTGCTGTGGTTTGCTAGATAGTTTTGTAGATGACAAAGATCTATGGGCTTTAAAAAGGTGCTGTGATACTAACTTGGAAGGCCGTCTTTGTTACGGCAGTCAGCAGCAACTGGCACTATGACTCTTCCTGAGCATACCAAAACTTGTATGGCTGAAAGCTGAGAAACATGTAGTGCAGATACAGGAAAGCTCCACGAGGCAGTGGTTTAAGAGTTTATAGCCTTCATTACATCAGGGGACTTGACTGAACACGAAACTGTGTTGCAGAATGACTTGGTGAATTTTGTTCTCTACTTTCCCTACTGACTCACTTCCTCCCATAGTCAGAGATAAAGATTATTTTGCAGCTGCTGTATGAATATTCCCACTATAGTTTTTGGCCACAGAGACTTTTTATTTTCATTTGGGGCCCGCTAGCTTAGAATCATAGAATTGTTTAGGTGGGAAAAGACCTTTAAGATCATAAAGTCCAACTGTTAAGCTTGGTAGAAAGTAGGCTTTCACTGTGGCAGGGGCAGGTATTTTTGTAGATGGCAACCTCGGGTATCTTCTCTTAAAATCACACATAGCTGAAGCTATATTAGCTAGAGAATATTTCTTTTCTTATTGCTGGAAGTTCGTCATGTTTGGACAGTAATGTAACTGTGTGAGCTGCTACTCAAAATTGTACAAGAACCAGGTTATCTGTCTCATTTGTGAATTGGTAAGTGTCCGTGTGAGAAACTTGCAGTCTGCCTCTACGCCTCTTGCTGCAAGACATCTTTCCTTTAACTTGAGTTCTTCCTTGCCCTCTCAATTGGCATTATTGTTACAGGATCAAAGTATACTAGGGAAGAATGGTAGAGATCAGTTAGAATTGTAGTATGTCAAGTCTGGAGGTAGACAAAATCTCAATGGTTTTCAGTTCATCACCATGTCCTTGTACTTCCCTCACTTTATTCTTCTAAGCAGAGTGGAGAAGGCGATGAAACTGGCAGTCTGACTACTCTGAACTGTGTATATTGTCTGGATGCAGCTACCTCCTACTAGAAGTTGTAATTTTTAAGTACTTCTGGTAAGCTTTTGGCATTTGTGTTGCCTTCCTTGGTAAGGCTCCCTATTGGGGATAACAAGTGTATTTACTTTGAATGTTACTTTGTCAAAAAGACACAAAGATCTTACTCTTGTCATTCATGGTTACTGTAGTTTTAGAGAGTTGAGTTTTGGATGGAGAACACTTTGTAGTACCCCTCTCTTAACCATTTGGGTAGTGGTTTCTTGAAAGATTTCTAATCAACTGACAACATAAGGCATTAGAAACAATATATGATTATTCTTCATTTCAGGGTATAGGTAGCTGCAACTGCTTACGGCTTTCTAACTCTTGGTTTCTTTCAGTCAGTGGCACGAAGGGTTTGTCTGTCAATGACTTTTTGTCTGGTTTGGAGAATTCTGCATGGCTGCGTCACATCAAAGCTGTGTTGGATGCTGCTGTCTTCCTAGTCAAGGTAACTTGCGTGCTGCTGCTTTATTTGATGGGAAGTTGGCTTGCTACCAGGCAAAGTTATACTTAATATTACATAACGTGTAAAATTCTGCAATTGACCTTTTTGCAGGTAGATGCTTAGTGTACACAGATACATCTGATATACTGTTTTAAGTATTACATGTTTCTTTATCTGGCATATTTAACATCTCCAATTTATGTTTTGGGATTGTTTTAAATGCTGTTTGGTCACCTTATTGGGAGATGAAGGTATTCTTATGCTCCCTGGTTCTTTTAGATATTTACAAAAGATGTAACCAGTTTGGAGGTGGATGGAGCCAACAGAACTCCTGGGGCACTAATTGCAGAGAAGCCAAACTGGCTA
Source organism: Nipponia nippon (assembly GCF_047370975.1). Lineage (NCBI taxonomy): Eukaryota > Metazoa > Chordata > Aves > Pelecaniformes > Threskiornithidae > Nipponia > Nipponia nippon. Next base: position 109,934,623 of record NW_028262336.1, read on the forward strand.
TGCTGACTTAATTTGGGAATGAAATGGGACTTTTTATGAAGAATTCGGGGGAACAATTGCCTTTGCCAGTCACCTATGAAGCCAAGGGGGGCTGGGTGAAGAAAAAAACTGAATCTTTGTTTTTACTAGGTGAAATAAAAAGGAGTTACTTTAGTTAAAAGTGGATGATTCTCCTAAAAACGACCCTCATAAATATTTGGGCTACCAGGATTTGATTTCTTAGCTGAAACGAATAAGCATTTCCTAGTCTTTAACTTTGTGTAGTATAATGATGAGCAAGTGGGTATCTTTTAATGCTGTTTGTATTTTTTAACTTGTTTGGTCTGTAATATATAGTCTACTTTTTCTTAGTATGCATTGTAAGGGGTTTTTATAAGTTTAGTTTTATAAGGGGTAGAAAGAGAACTGGGAACCACTGTAGATGTTCTTACCTTGTGCAAAGGTGGTAGTGGAATTTCTTTCCTTTATAAGGCATTTTCTATACTTCGATGGAGAGAAATTCCTAGCTTTCTGATAGTATCAAATCCTTTCCTCATAATAAACATTTTTCTGGCTTTGTTAAATAAAATGGTCTATGCTGTAAGTGGGATAAATGTAGCTCTTTTATTTTTTACTAAATTTTGACTTTTGTCTAGAATAGAACATTCACCAAGAAACAACTGTGCTTTGCAGGCAATAGCAGTTGAGAGCGCGAGTGTATTAGTGCACTGCTCAGATGGCTGGGATAGGACTTCCCAAGTTTGTTCTCTTGGAGCTCTCTTACTAGATTCCTATTACAGAACAATCAAAGGATTCATGGTAAGCAAGCTGTTGCATTGTTGAGTTGTTCCTTGGTAAATAAAGAATGTAAAATTTTTGAGTGTGAAAGGGAGCAGTGTAAAAATACTGATGCTCTCTTTCGTAGTTACAAATATAAAACAAAATTGGCAGTACACTGGTAGATCTTTCTTTTAGAAATACTTTGCTACTGGGAAGAACTGTTTATTTAAAATCTAGAAAACTAAATACAAATAGCAGATTGCTTTAGGCACCCTGAAGAAATGTTGCAATGATTGCCTTTTGCATACAAAAAAGCCCCTTATCTATGACGATATAAGGATTCTAAAGTGCTTATGTGAGATAGTAGATGTACTAAATTATAGCAGCTCTATGCTTTTATCACTTTTCCCAAAATCAACGTTATTAAGATCTAAAAATGACAACTCCCCCAGTGACAGAGACCTGAAGATATTTAAGCAATCTAAATTTCATCTTTCTATAGAGAAGAGGAATTTTTGGTATGATTATTGCAAATTTTAGAGTAGGAAAATCAACAGTGTTCTGCTGTGGCAACACAAGGTGTTATGGGAATTCCTGAAAGACAGTACATAAAACTAGTTCCATGGATTGGTTAGAACCAACTGCCACAAATATTAAAAGCAACAAAAGTGAAGTTGAGGAGGAATTAGAGGATTCAATTTTTGTGAATAGTGAGAATGTGTGTAATCTTTAGGGAAGTCATTTAATTTTTTTTTTTTTTTTTTTTAATCCTCACCATCAACTAGATTTCTGGGAAAACTTCTGCAATGGGCAGCCAGGCCTGTGTTTGTTTTGGTGCATGATATTGAAGTGATAAAACAAGCAAGTGTTTATATTAACGAACTTATTGCTATAAAATGCTACAGAGATTATATTGTGTGGTTTTATGTAAACTATGATAGCAGGAATGCAATACTAGAATTTTTCCTATACGTCACAATTTTTTGCAAGTTAGTTGATAATCTATTTGTGAAGTCATACAACACTAGTATGCTTAAAGTGAGCCTGGCTTAACAGCAGTTATCTGATTGTCAGCTTGCTAAATTTTTTTACTAGGTTTAGAAATGTGCTTTGAGAATTTCTTGTGAAAGACTTCCAAGAAAATAAAGGAACTACAAAGGGACAAATAGTTGCTCCTACTGTAGTTTGACTCAAATTTAAAATACAATGTATTAATAACCTGTGGTGTTAATACTATAGATGTAAGATTGAGTAACACTTTTACAAAGTATTTTGGTGTTTTTACCCTCTAGGTCTTGATAGAGAAAGATTGGATCTCTTTTGGGCATAAGTTCTCAGACAGGTATTTCACTCTTCCTATACAGTAAAATGTATACACTGAACTGAACTAAGTATTCTTAAAAAGAAAAGACAACTTGTGGATGTTAAACTACTGCAGTGTTGCTAGAAATTTTGCAATGAGTAAGCTGTTTTCAGTAGACAGTGCACTTCATGTATTGCTATTTATTCAAATACCTATTGGATAATTGATTTATATTACAGACATAAATTTCTAGTGCTACTGGTGCCTCACTCAGATGTCGATGACTGCAGCTAGGTCTGCACGTGTGCATAGACAGTGCAAAACCAATCTAAAGCTACATTCCAGCTACTTAGGCAATATGAAACACTTAGTTTTGATATCTTTAAAAATGAGTTTACATTTATGTTTAATTTTAATGATGAAGTCATGCCTATCTTTAGAAGTCCTGTACATTGAGTTCTGTGTTTTCCCTTGATCTGCCTATCATCAGCTATGAAAATAGCCTTGCTGCTATTTACTGCTTATTAATTTGCTTTTAGCTGGTATACTCCAAATGTTGGCTATGGAAGTAATAGACACAAAGGAACTTAACTGTCTTATGTTGCTCTTCTGTACTGAATACAGCTGTGTGATTACTTGCAAGTCAGAAAAATAGGTTAAATATAGATTTATTTCTATTCAAAAATTGCCCTAGTTCTCAAAGTTAAGTGGTTAATCTCCAGACCAAAGCTAGTGTCAAATTAATGTGGTGTCATTTAAAAACAAGTGCAACTAAGACTCTTTTGATTTCTAACTTAAACCAGTTTCAATCTGTTTATGGAATCTTTTTCAGGTGTTGTCAGTTGGATGGTGATCCAAAAGAGATCTCGCCAGTGTTCACCCAGTTTTTAGAAAGTGTGTGGAATCTGACTGAGCAGTTCCCACAAGCCTTTGAGTACAATGAAGCTTTCCTCCTTCAGATCCATGAACATGTCCATTCATGCCAGTTTGGTAACTTCCTTGGAAACTGCCAAAAAGAGCGAGAAGAACTAAAGTAAGCAGACATATTGTAATGTGTCTTTTGTTTATTCTGGCAAACTTAAGAACTCCTGTGAATCTTCTTCGTTTTAGGCTCTGAATAGAAATAGAGACAGCACTGGTACTACTGAAAATGTTGAACTGAATCAGGGAACAGCAGTGCTTCTTGTGATTTTGCACACTGAAGACAGTCTTTCTAATTCTGGGAGAAAATCCCATGCTCATTTTTCTAGGGAAAGTTAAGGCTGCTTTTTCCCCCTTCTTTTTTTCCTCCTAAAAATAGGTAAGCTTGAGTTTGGAAGTATCACTTCATTCCCTCCTCCAATCTATTTTTAGGTAACTTTAAAATTCTTGCCTGCTCAAGAATAATTACTGTCAGTTAGAAGTATTAATAGGATGTCTCCTAATGTTTTCAGTTGGAAAACTTCTGTAAAGTTTTCATCAGTTCATCTTTGTCTCAAACTGTATTTTAAAAGCATTTATTGCAAGTAGGCAAAACTTGCACAGCATAAGCAGTAGTACTCCTAAAACTGACAGTTCTATCCAACATTAGCATATGCCAGGAAGAAGTTGATTTTACTAAGAGCTCTTAATTCAAGATTTATAAGTATTTCTGGTAACGTTTTTAAAAAGTTACAAAATCGATTTATTATGTTAAGTTGAGCAGCTTCTGTTTTTTGCTTGCAGTCAGTGTCTTGACCTTGATCTCTTCTTGCTTTAAGATTAAAAGAGAAGACATATTCCTTGTGGCCGTTCCTTCTGGATGAACAAAAGAAATATCAGAATCCTCTGTATAATCCAGACTTGTCTCCAGAACTTTTGGAGCCTAATACAGTATCATTCAATTTTAAGTAAGTTTAAATTATATACAGTATCTCTTCAATTTTGTCTTTATCCTGCATAGTTAAAACTGTGTGCTTCATGCAGGTTTTGGAGAAATATGTACCATCAGTTTGATCGAAGTATGCATCCCAGGCAGTCTGTGTTCAATCTTATATTGAACATGAGTGAACAAAATAAACAACTGGAAGAAGACATTAAAGAACTGGAAGCTGTAAGTATTACAAAATAAATGTGTGTACTAGTGACTTGTTCTGCAAATTCACATTTATAGTCTGTAATAATGCTTCTAGCTTTCACATGAATGTCCCTATTGTATGGCCTAGCACTTATTGTACGTAGTGTTGACTTTGACTTCTACTGTATGCTTCTATGCTGAATGCCAGACTATGCAGCCAATATTTTGCTCTTAGGCACAACTTATTTTGCTTTACTGATGAACTGTAATATATAAAAGTGTTCCTACTATCAAAGCATTACTGAAGATGGCTTATTGTAGGTTAAATTTATGTGAAACTTATCTTGGATAACAAGGTACCCATCATAGCTACAGCTATGTTGCTAAACCAAAGAGACTGAAAATGTTGTATTTCCATTATAGCTACTAAAATGGAAGCAGTAAGTATTGTCCTTCTTTTAACTTCATATGCAGGTGCATGCTGTTGTAAGTCACCATAATTATGGGGCATATACATTGTAATGCTCATTTGAAGCCAGGGCTACATCCAGAGATGAGATTTCTATAAATGACTTGTACTAGGTGCTACAGTAAACAGCCAGGAAAGACTGAACAGTGTATCTCACTTTATTCTAGGATGACTTAATCAGTGGCTTTTAATTGATACTTCATTATAGTCAGTTAAAGTGCTGAAACTTCAGAATAATACCTTTTAAGAAATGCAAAAGTTTTCTAATCATCAGTTTTACTTCTTTGTGTGGCTAGAAATGGTAACACAACTCCTGTATGTTATGCTGGGGGTGAGGGGGCAAGTATAGCTTTTGTAGAAGGAAAGATTTTATTAAACCGATCCTACTGTAATGTAATGAATGCAGGTCACTTAACCTATTTCAAATCTTAATTGTATATTTAAAAGCTTTTGTACAATTGAAGCAGCAACATGAAAACTCAGATGAAGCAAACTGAAGAATAAGCAAGATGTAAAGTGAAGTCTCAGTTCTGAATTTTCTAGAACCTTGCTCCAAGGTGTTAACTCCACCTGAGCCCACATCTCTCACTTGAGTGATGAAGAGATGTAGTTGTTTGAAATCTTGATGTAGACTTTCCTACTGCTGTTTCCATCTTCAAAGAGTTGGTGTCAGGAGACACCAAAGTCTTCTGGGCTCAATCTCAGTTCTAAATAGAGCACAAACACATCAACAAAAATCAGTTCAGTTAACTAGTTCAGGCTCCCAGTTACTGGGTGAGATTGTTTGAATTTAAAGAAAAAAAAAAACCTTAATCCAAATCTTTCTTCTTCTCTTGCTCTGTGCTTGCAGGATAGGTCCTTTCCTCCAGTCCTGCTTTCTAGTTGATATCTCTTAGTGTATTCCTGTATTTGAACAAACTGTATTGGCATCTTTCAGATCTAAAGGAAAAGTCTTTTAGAAGGTTTTTAGGAAGGACATAAGGGGCTTAGGTGTGAAACTGCTCTTTAAGAGACTTGTGGTCTACTGTAAGCTCTCTGCTGGGTAATAGTACCAAGGCCTGTCTTCCTCTGCCTGTACTCCAGAAAGTATTCCCATCTTGATAGCAACCAAACAAGGGGCAAGCCTGGAAGAACCTCTCCTTCTCTACAGACATTGACAGGCAACCTTTCTGCTTTCTGCTCAGCTGCAAATTTTAAGCATACAGTGCTTGTAGCATCTACTGTAAACTGGGGAAAAACGTCTTGCCCAATGGCCTAGCACTTAATAATACTGTTACATGTCTAACCTAGGGTATGTAATACAGGCTTCTGCAGATGCTGAGTTGGCCAGCAAAAGAAGTGGATTCACTTCCTTTCAAAGCAGAATATTATCAGTAAAGCAGTCATGCTCAGTGTTGTAACTATTCTCTATTTCAGAAAATAAAGCGGAGAAACGGGCAGTCAGATGCAGTCCTTGTGAAGGAACATCAGCAGTCTGCTCATCCTGCACCCATGGCACTGAAGACCCCTCCATGCTTCAAGAAGGAGCAGCCACTGATCCCTGTGAATGATGCTGTAAGAACTATAGAGGGCAGCAACACAGCAGACAATCGCTACAGTGAATTTGTGGCAGAGTTCTCAAAAGCTGAGCCTGCTGTTGTCAGCTTGGAGTACGGAGTGGCCAGGATGACCTGCTAATTAAAATCTGGCACTGTGCTCCTCTTCTAGACTGATTGAATTAAGAGACGGATTATTTTGAGGATGGGTCTGTGCTGCATGACCAAAACATGATTTGTATATCGGCAAGTTTTGTTAACGTAGACTAGAACAGCATGCTAGTCGTCAAGTGTTTGCTGTTCTTTTAAGACAAAGTGTAGTTGTGTTTTAAAAGAAATAGGGGCATTTGGTAAGTAGTGACTAAAAATCAAGGAATGGTATGTCTTTGGACTGAAGTCAGTTTGCACTAAATTGATTAAAAAAGTAATATTAGTTTATTCAGTATAGGAAAACACAGGTGGTCTTTCACAGATTGATTTTATTTGTGCAAGGAAACTTGAACTTTCTATTTTAGGAACTGAAGCTACATGTATATATTGCATATGATATGAATATGTATACCCTTGTTTAATGTCACCCAGTACTAACTTTCAGTGTATTAAGTGCCATGGAAAAGTACGATATATTTCACATCATAAATAGTTGGCCTTAAACCTGTCAAATCAATGATATTGTTGTCCTTTACTAATTGCAGTCTACCTGGCTCTGTTAACATTGTATTTGCTCAAATTGTTATTTCCTTAAAACAGGACTGAATATAAGGAATGAAGCATGCCTAAGCTGGCACAGCCTTCTGGCAAATAGCTATACGAATGTTAACTTATCACTGAAGACGGTTCTTTCTTCCAGTTCCTCTGTTGTTTAAAATGTAATAGTTTGGCCTGATTTTTCTTCCCTGGCAGCTCAGTAGATTGAGCATCATTGAAGCTACAGATTATGTCTGACCTTAAATGTTTTTGATTTGTGGCAAAGTATTTAAGTGTAGAGTAAAAAGTAAAACATGTCATGTAAGAAAACAGAACTTAGCCAATAACTGAATTGTCAAGTTCATTCAGATTGTTTACTATGTGCTGTGCAGTTGTTCAAGTTCCAAGCATGGAAGCAGAAATTTTGGAAGTTAGTCTACTGACACTGTTCCCAAGTACAAAATAAGTCATTCATGTGTCTGAAGCTCATGAGAAACTGAGTGCCTCCTAAATTCTTCATTAGAAGAAAACTTTAGTTTTTAGTGAAACCCCCTTCTCATCTTGTAAAAACTTGTCCAACCTGTGCATATTTTAAGTAATTTCAGTACTGTCTGGAGACTTTTATGTAATTGGAGAGAGGACAAAAACTTCTTCTAGCAGGATGCAGTAGAGATCATGGGACAGAAGAAAAAAGGGGGAAGCTTACAGTTTGTAAGCTTAATTATGTATCTGTAATCACCTAGTAAGGGAGAAGGGTTTTGCTGAAGTTTGTCTCATGATGGATTTTTCTGAGCAGATAACAGAATAGGGAAGAAAAAAATGCTGGTGCCCAGTTCTTAAATAGAGGTATAAATTATAACTTTGGGATTTGTAGGTATGGTGTTAGATTAATGCTACTGACCTTTTATCTCTTGATTTAAATAATTTTTAGTTACAAGTGAAAACTTATTCTCATCGTAATCCCTGAAGTGTGTTTTGTTCAAATCACTGGTGTGCCACATACAATTTGACATAATTGGCAGCGTTTCCCTCTGCACCATATTGGATCCAGGATTCTATTAACAAGGCCAGTATAGGTCATGATCAAGTTGCGCTTGTGAAGCTGTCTGGGAGAAACTAACTGTGACTCCTGTATTTGAGTATTAATTCACCCATTTCACTAATTTGTTTTTTAAAAGCCTATAAGTGTAAATAAAGGTTCATAAGTATTTTTATTCCCAAAGATATGAGCATAGTGTCATCTTTAAAGTACATTATTCAGTCATTTAAACACATTTAGAATTTCTCCTCTACAGGCTTTGATAGTTTCATGTTTGCACAGTGGTGCCTTACAGGGTTGCAGCAAGAGAGGTTTTTGTGCCTTGTTATTTATTGTCTCCCTTTCTCCCTCACCTTCTGTACCAACTTGGTTCTGTGGTTTTTCTTTGGAAAAACATCTTGTATATTAAGCTTGTGTTGTATCACAGTAGCAACAAATTTATCACTGACAATATAAGTAAGTGTTATCAATTTGTACTTGTTTGTTTTAATATTTAGCTGCTCTGGTGTGCCATGTACACTGTCATATTTATTGTTTAGAGATTATAGACTCAAAAGATTATATTAAGCTTTTTTGCAAATATTGTTGTATGTTGTTTTTACTTTAACAATAGTCTGAGTACCCCTGTACATCAGGCTTTTAAAGAGATCTGTTACCTTTCAGTACTGTTAAAGTGAGTTTATTTCGGTCTCCAGGCCCTTTCTATTGGCAGAGCTCACTTCTTAGTGAAAGGAATTGGGATGCCTTTTTATTTTAAATCAAGGTAGGCATGTTAGGTCAGCTTTAAAATGCCATAAAACTATCTGCTCAAGCACAGAACCTGTTTCTTCATCAAAATACAATGCTTCGTGATCTGAAGTAAATATTTTACTCCAGTTAATATGTGAATAGAGTTTTATAAGGCTGTTTTGTAGAGCAGCCTTCTTATAAAGTCCAGATAGCTCTGCCAACTCAGCCCCCAGCGTCACTAGTGAGAAAAGTTCCTGCAGAGAGGCAGCTGTCTCTTCTCATTTGCTTTTTAGGCTTCAGCCAAAACTACCTAAAGCACACGGGACCTGTGGTGAAGTAAATAGATGGTAGCGAAGTGAGCTCCAACAGAAAGCTTGGCAGGATGGCCAGGACTCAGCACAGTGGGACTCTTCTGTGTCCTTCAAGAAAGGTTTAAAAATCATAAAGCAAGTTGACTAAAAAAACTGTGGCATATCTGGGAGCAGAAAGAGTTTTAATTCTTATTTCAGTGGATGAGCTTTTTATCATGAACATGTTGCTTCAAGAGCAGTTACAATACTGAAAGGTGCCTGGTACAGCTCAAAATAATGCGCGGAAGTCTCTCTTTCAAGCTGTGGCGTTAATGTGTAGTTGGTGCGCTCACCAGTAGCTTGAGAATATAATGTCCCGGATAGAAAGTTGCTATAGTTGATTCTGCTCCATTGGTTGCAAGACTTTGGCACCTGTCAATTCTGTGCTTCCTCTTGAGAAGGTCTCAGTAAAGTCTTTGGGTTTCTATGTTTTGTGCTGTGCTTGATCTTTTTTCCAGTCTGAATGCTATAAAAGACAAATAATTCCTTTTAAATTAACCAAGCTGATAGTCTCACCTGAGCAACTAAAACTGGTTTAAACTTGCACTCCAGGCAATTTAAAATATTTATTTCACTAGTACCAAAAGAGTTGGGCTTATTTTTGGGAGGCTTGCTATTGTCATAATGTATTCTTCAATACAAGTTTAAATAAAAAAATATCCAACTGTCCTGTTTTGTAGGATGACTGCCAAGTCAACAGACTAAGAAATTAATTAAGCAACACTGAACTGAGCCTGTGCATTTTCCACACATGGCCGATTACTGGTGACCTAAATCTAGGGCAAAAGCCTGAAGTCTGGAGAGTCCGTTTAGAGGATTGGAACAGCAGTCCTTCCATAAAACTGCACATCCGTATGCAGAACAAATGCCCTAATATACTGTTCTTTTAGAGGGAAAGCTATCACAAATCAAGCTGTGACAGTTTGTGTCTCTTCCTCAGGATAAGCACACTGGAGAATGCCTTGCTGGGAAAGGTGATGTGTTCTTCCTCTGAAGCTGCTGTTTTCCGACGGCCGTTTGATAAAGTAATACATCAGCAAATCTCTGAGAACTTGCTGTTCTAGTAAACTAAGCACATAACTGGATGCACAGTTAGGCTGAAGTGGGGCTGGCGTAGCTTGGCTTAACTACTATCCTCTTAAGGAAGTGACATAAAGAATATAATATAAAGAAATTCGATGTTAAAATAGCACAGGGCACATGCTATCAACATCTGTTCTTTAGAGTCCTGCCCTGCTTTTGAGCAAGAGTGGCTAGCATGAGGGCCTCACATAAGCATGATGATTGCTTTCTAGTTAGTTTAAAGATAATCTGATTTAAACTGAGATCATCCCTCCACAGTGGTAACTTACAGATCTTTAGGTCAGAACCTAAAGGTTGATCTTAAAACTCCCATTTAGTTGCTAATAGTTCTAAGTCTACGATCAACTACAGGTTTAAGTATACTGGTTGTGAAACTTACATTAACCTTTAGAATTAGATCTTTAGATTAGACCGAAATCTGCTTTGACTTGCTTTCACCATTTATGCCACACTTTCCTCCAAGTGTTGCTTGTCATGGTGCTTGATATCTGTCCTTCAGATGTAACGGGCTTCTTAATGCTTTGGATGTTTCAAAAACCTGGAAGTACTGCAATTTTCTTCCACTATTTCTGAAGGCTCAGATTAGCTCATCAGTATGGATGAGCTTATGTTTGATCTAGCTAGCTTGACCTGCCTACATGTTAAATAGCATTGAAAATCAGCATGGCATTGCAATTCAGTGGTGCGACTTCTGTACGCACAGTAGGCTTAAGGAAGAGGACGTAGTCAGGACCCTTGTCACAGCATGTAGCAAGGAACAGGGCCCTGCCGGGGTATGACTCATAAAAAGTAGAAGTAGCAGAGCTGTTTTGATGCCCAGCAGCAGCTCATGGACTTGAGGTGGAAGGTCAGAGGGATGCTGCTTCTGAGATCAGTTTCAGGTCCCAGAGAATTCAGTGGCCTGGCCTATTAAATGCTTGTAGCTGAGCAATTCTCCACTGGCATCAAGCAACAGAAAATATATATATGGACCTGTGTTTCTTAATCTACTGGCCTCAAATAATAAACGTCCTGGTGGTGACTTTGAAATTGGGGTGCAATATTTTGTTTGTTCTTGTTTATAGTTTAACTCTTGAGGTCAGTTGCATACTGTTTATAGTTAAGGGGATTATAGTTTTTGACACATAACTATAAAGTCTTTCCCATCTTAATGACAAGGTTAGCACATATATATCTTGTGCTCTGTATCTCTGTATATATTTCTGCTGAATGCTTTTCTTGCAAGTAGGTAGTCTTGGTGAAGTCCCATGCTGCCCCGCAAAGGCATTCCTTGTTACCTAGCATTACAGATTGGTTTCCTTGCTCTGTCTTACTGTTGCTCTTCAATCTTACAACTTATCTTTATGGCTGTCTGTTGGCAATGTCCCTGGACAAACATCTTTCCATCACAGAAAACGGGTTTGTTGTTCTTCTGTCTCTCAGGGATTTTTACCCCTGAACTAGTGAACTTGAAAAATATCGCTTATTCTCCCTTTCAGGGCTTCTGAGTGCCTGTTGACTTCCACAGTCAGTTTACTTACACATTTTAACTTCAGACCTGGCTATTTAAAAAAAAAAAAAAATTATTCAAATATTGAATGTGGTAAAGGGAAAGAAAACTGTTTTCTTTGTAATGTATCTGGAAAGACTGGCTGTTTCGCTAGCATTTATTGCTCTGTAACGCTCTCTGTAAAAGTCATTTATCTGTGTGTGGGGATCACGCTTGATGTATATTCCTGAAAAAACTTCAGCAATTGGAATTTTGTAATAAGTATTTTATTTGTATGTGTTTTGAAAATCCATAAAGCTTAAAATAAAATTGTTAATATTGCCAATCTAACTGGGCATTAAATAGTCCATTTATAATAGCAGTGTATGAACATTAAACATTGAATAAAATTTTCATTTTATGGATGAATCATATCTGATACAGACTACAGAGTACAGAAGTGATTTAGCCTATTTATTAGTTTCTTGAATGATCCTGTAACTCTTACATATGGGAAACTGGCTCAGCTTTGTGTTACTGACTGTAGACTGCTGGTCTCTTAATGATGAACACTAGTCTGCTTAATTTTGGAGTTAAGTGTCAGGAGAAGAGAGCTGTGTGTTTACATAGTGTTACCATTACTCCATACTTGGTAATCCAGATTAGTGTTTTCAACAGGTCCAACAAATTTTTGGAAAACACCAGCTTCTCTTCTCAGTGACTTTTCCATTAACTATTAAAACTGTTTTCTTTAATTCTTAGTTCTGAGGCTTTTAGGACTATACAGCTGTATTCTTCATTTAGTAAAGATAGCAATTGTTTTTTGTCATGGTAATAAAGCTCTCCCTAACTACTACTTGCTCCACAATGCTCAAGCTTCTTCCAGCGGCATTTTGCTCATATTTATTTCACCCACATCCAGCTCCATCTTGATCTGCACTGAGAATATGGGTTTTGTTCATAGTACAGATGGAAACTAATGTACTGGAGCATTAGACTATGCAGTGTTGTGATCCTTATTACAGAGTGGGACCCTTCTGCTGTAGGTGGATGCAGCTTAAAGGGCTCTCTTCAATCCAATCCATTGGAGGTTTTTATTTGATTTTTTTTTTTTTTAAATTCGGGCTTCTGTTCAGGTAGGCAGGCTGCACGCTGGAATCATACCGCGGGAGAATCTGCTTAGTATCATTAGGGGAAAATGTCAAAACTCCTGCTAAGTCATAGCAGTATGGTTTAACCATGTGCCACAACAAGTGTAACATCTGTCAGTTGGGTTCTGTATCCAGCGGCGGTAGCTGCTACATGAAGTGCAGGAACATGTTCATCCACATGCACTTCTAGTGCATGGATGCTGCTGGATGTAGTGAAAGTGCAGAGTTTCATATGTGCATACATAAGAGGAGGGAAAAGCAAAGTTTAACTTCAGCTCTTACTCTAGTCTAGAGGCTGGTTAACTTATTTCACTGACTTAGTCCAGGGAGCATTCATTGCCTCACTTGCCTATAACTACAACCTACCTAAGTTTAGGTATTACTTGGAGTGTGCATGTTTAAACTGAGGATAGACGGCTTGTGTGAAAATTAGCTGCCTATTGTGCAGAATGGTTGAAGAGAAGCAAGTGGGACATAAAAACTATGTAAAGGCAAAAATGGAGATGGATGTGTCATTCTTGACCTCTTTGATGGCCATACTGGGCCGTGGGGAGGAAGGGCTGATATTGCAGTGGCTTGAGGGCTTTGATGCTGGCTGAGCTGGTTCCAGAATTTGATGCAGGATTGAGTGATCCTAAAAATGTTGCTGTCTGCTTTGTGTTTATTTTCCAGCCCCTGAAGCTGCCTTGGGTAAAACACTAAAGGTGGCCGCGTTATTGCAAGAACATGGCTTGGCAGAGGAGAGAGCTGTTCCCTGGATATTTAGGAGCGTGGATGTTGTTCAGGAATGTTCCTCAGCTGTGACAGTAGCTGCTCGGGCTGAGGCTCTCTATAAAAGCACAAGACTGCTGCAGCTTAGTGCTCTGAGATTCATGTGAGAATGCTTTAGTGGGGGGAACACCTTCAGTGATTGGATCCTTTATTTTCTAATCCCACTTTAAGCTTTTAGTAAACTTGTTTTTAGTAGCATGCTGGTGAGAGAAACTATTCTTAGTAAACAAAATGCTTGCTTTTCTGCTCGCTTGCTGGACTTCACATGTGCACTGTCCTTCCAATGTTTTAGGTTATCTGGTGATATGCAAGTGTCCTATTAGTCAACAATATATTTGAGAGGTTAAAGTGTGACTACTATGATAGGATAATAACTTTGATTACTTTTTTCTCTTGAATGTGATAAGGACATGAGCAGGAAAAATGTTCCAATTGCTATTATTTGAATGGCTTTTAAATGCTCATTGTGGGTGCAGGAAATGTCAGAGGAGACTACTGACAGCTGTTATGAAGCATACTGAAAGGGAATGATTAGTGGAAGAAAAAGGATGAATGTTTGTGCATACGTTAAAGCTACATTTAAGGAGGGTTTTGTTTTGTAACTCTACTTCACAAGTGATTTAAATCCCAGTGTGAATGCAGCTAGAATGGTAGAGATGTCTGGTTAGTAGTCTTTCAAAAGAGAAGCCTAAGCGCTGTTAGTGCCTGGTGTGGTGCTGTATCAAGAGGAAGCTTTGTACATATTAATCTAGTAGTTCTTTTTAACAATTTATGATGGGTTGGCTTTGGTGAATGTGTTTTGGGGCAGGAAAATGTATAAAGGGGAACATAGAGCACAACTGGACGTAACCATTGCTACAAGTTTTGTGAAATGTGGTGCAGAGGAGAGCACTGAGGTTTTGGTGGCTGTAAAAAATAAAAAATAAAAAAAAATTGAGGCTGATACTGTGCTCTAATTCCTTTGCTGCTGCTTGTATCCCGTAGCACACAGGTTCATCCACAGTGCCAAAGGACAGCCTGGGAGAAGAGAGATAACTGGTATCTGTGTATTTGCTGATATGAACCAAGAAAAGGAAAGGAGAGCTTCTTCCCAAGCAGAGATCATGTGGAGGAGATCACATACCAAGAGCGGGTCACGAGGCTGTAAGAGACTGAATTTCTACTTAGACTGTTGCAGGAGAAAGGCCGGTCAGCTGGAGGTCAGAAGGGGGGAAAGGATTAGTGTTAGCAGTAAGAACTACTTTAACTTATTGGTGTTTGAGGTATTGTAATGTATGGAGGAACTGAGCTACTTATATAGCCCTATAACTGAGTTATATATAGCCCTAAAAATTCAAATTCCTGGGTCTCAATTTGGCTTGTTCTATTTCAAGATGAGAATCCATATGTAAAATTCTGCTCTGCTATCCTAAAGTCTTGCCAAAAGTTTATTTAAAGAGCACAACTTGGCAAAGACTGCTCTCTTATCTGCAGATTTGCACTGAGTCCTGTATGCTCTGTTGTGGTCAGTGCTCTTGTGGCTATTCAGTTTCTGGTCACTTCTGCTATTTTCTTGCTTTTTCTCTTATCTGCCTACATTCAATCAGACTCCAAGGCAACTGAGGCTGAGAAGAGCTGCTTGTACGTAGCTGCAGAGGTCTGCCAAGGGATGGTGGTTTACTACTGAGCCCGTCTTGGTAACAGCTATCCAAGTTAGCAAGGTAGAAAACCACCATTTGGGATTTCTAGCAACAGTACACGGTGCTTGGTCTGAGCTGCAGAACAGTGCAGTAATTTGGAAACTGGTATTACGGCAGGTCTGTGGAAGAGCTAACGACCTGACCCTATTCTGAAAAGGCCCATTAGGCGAGTGCTGGAAGAGCAGCACTTCTGAGCGGCACTCGAGGATGTGAAGAGTGTGGTGCTCTGTCATTGTGAGGATCAGGGAGAGCTGCTCTGATTTCCTGCAATTAAAAGGCGTTCTGAAATTGTGCTGCTCATGCTCAGTCTGTTGCTTTGTAGTCTTATTAGTGTAACAGGTAATGGGGTGCCTTTAGTGTTAGTTAAACGGGTGGCACATGTATTGAGGACATGCTCCTTCCCTGGGGAGGTTTTTAGAAACTGGTGATCCCAGCCTAGAAAGAGCTAAGGCATCTCAGGTCTTACAATGTCAAGGGAACTTGGTTTTCTAGCAGGGTTTGGGCCATTAAACAGAACTGCAGCTACACCACTGAGTGAGTATCTACCAGCTCCAGCGAGTCTTTTGGGCTCATTATTAAACCATGTTTACCTTTTCTGTAACTTTCATGTTAATTCCAGTTTCCAAATTAAGGACAAGCTCCCCTCCCAGCTCTCTGGTACAGGCTGGGCTAAACTGAGTTTTCCACTTTGGATACAAAATATTCTGTATTTGGCTCCAAATTACAGTATGCTTTATAGGAGGAAAAAAAAAAATCCAAGATGTTCTTGTGTCTGAATAGTTTTTGAATTAAATGTAGCAATTTAAAACTGGTAGCACTTTGTGTAAAACATTTTTTTAATCCATGGAGTTCTAAGAAAGGAAAAAAAACAATAAAGACATCTTTTGGCTTAATTCTGAAAATAATAATTTGCCGCTTTGTTAGGAACAGGATGGTTTCCTGCATTCAAGGATTGTTTCAAAATAATCCATTGTCTTGAAGATGTTCTTACCCGGATGGTCCGCAGAGGCAGTGACTAGTTTTGGGTGAAGGAAGTGATGTATCCACAATCTCCTGCTTTCTCCAATGATTTTTTACTTTGAGAAATATTTTTATTAATATCCATCAAATAATGTAATCTATGATAATGATATGTACTCCACAATGCTTTAATTGCTCATTATGGAGTGTAACAATGCTTTAATTGATGATTCTGTGTAAGTCTTCAAATATACTGAAGTTTAGGAGAGGGAGCTGTCAAGCCTTTACACTCTGGTTCATATTAACAAACTGAACGAAGCCTTGTTTCACTTTTAAGCCTTCATTGAGGGTGAAGGGCTCAGCACAGGAATGCATTAATGACATACTCATCCAACTGCTTACTCTTCTTTAGGGACCCTGGCTCTCTGGACATAAAGCTAAGCAGAATGGGGGTGGGTGGAGGAGAAGACAGCTTCTACAGAAAAACTCTATGAAAGCTAAGTAACCTTGTTACTAGAACATAAAATACTTGGAACTGGTCTTTAAGGTGACTTGAAAATTGAAACATTAGCTACTGTTAATCTGAATTTGAAAGGCAGCTCTCAACACTGTTTAGTTCCTTGTTTTTACTGCTGTTCAAACGACAGCGTAATTGGAGGCACGCACTCACTGTTGTCCTTGTCGGATGAGCTCTTATGTGCCATCTAGACTGAGATAAAGCTATGGAAAGAGCCTGAGGCTACTTACGTAATGCAGTTATGCTGCTGTTGCATTATCATTTTCAACTGTAATGCTTAAAGTGCAAATAAATCAAATTATTTTTTCCTTTCTGTAGTATAAAGATAATAGCAACTGCCCTCTTACCTTCTTTCTGCCATTTTTGTAGATTTTAATATGCAGTTGGTTATGTTTTATCAGGCTTTAGTTGGATAAATTGATTTCTGAAAAACAGATTTTCTTTAAAACTGAAAGCCACAAATATGGCAGGGAAAGCCATCTATATAACCTCTTAGGGAAGATGCTCACTGATTTTTTTTTTTTTTTTTATCAAGTCCTGTAAGCCTACAAGTAGGACTGAAAACCTGCAGAATACGGATGAGGTTACTGAACAGTTCATCAGTCCTGATATTCTCATCATTTCTAGAATAATAGATTTGCACTGGCTAGAAGAGGTGTGTGGAGTACAAGTGAATTTCATATGTGAACTTGAGCAAGCAAGTAATATTAGGTTAGTTGTGCAAAGTATTTTGAAGTTGCCTCAAGAGCTCCTAGCATTAGTTTAATAAAACAGAGGCAATTAAGAAATACATGTCAAAGCTGTAAATCATAGAAAAGCAATGGAAACAGAGATGAAATTACTCAGCCCACTTCAGCCAGTATCCATGTAAATTACTAAAACCCTTAAGCACTCTTTCCAACAAACCTGAAGGAGGAATCACAAGCTGCTGGCACGTACCCAGGTCCCAGTGGCACCTGGTGGGATTCATCTGCAGCTTTATGTGCCCACCTCTGAGCTGGTCACCCTTGGCTCCATGCACAGATGAACACTGCTTCTGGTGCACAGCTGCCCTCAGGCTGAGGTGCACGTCTGAAATAGGTTGTATGAACCACATGGTGAAAATGCCAGTTTCTGTCATTTGAGTGTGCGGGGAGCCTCGGTTGACCCACTCAGTCATGCATGAAGTCAGGCACTGTGAGTCACATCCCTGCTGCTTTTACAGGTTAGAAGTCTAGAATTTGGAATAGCTCGAAAACATGCCTGGGAAAGTAAGGGCTGGTGAAGGAGCAAGGTGCCTAGAAGTTCAACATTGCAGTGATTATTTGATGGAGCACTTCATGGCAGTGGCCTGCAGAGCAGGACTGGGGAGCCTTGCAAGGCAGCTGGATGCGCTGTGCTGTTCATGGAGAGCTGGGGGACTCACAGGACACTATTGATATATCAACACCAGAGACTGAAGTCTCAGTCGACTGGTAGCAGGGCTTGGGTTGCAGCCCAGAGATGGGTTTGCCTGGCTGGCAAGAGAAACTGAGGAACACGGTTCAAAAAACTGCTGTGCTGAGCAGGGAGCTGGTTAGAGACTGCCAGCAAGACATGCTGGGGCTTGGTGAAAGATGCAAGGAGGTCAGGTGCCAAATCTTACCTCTTCTCTCCCACCTTTTAGCTCTTAATGAACTGGTTAAGAGTTGCATGTGAAATGGGAGTCCCCATTTCTTTTTCCTCAGACCTGGGTGGGTTTGGGCAGGCACCTCTCTGGCAGGGCTGTCCTGGCACTCGGGCTGTGTGCTGGGCTGAGCAGGGTTGCAGCGGAGCAGCAAGCATGAGAAAGCAGCCCCCTCATCTTCAGTCTCTCCTTGAGCCTTCCTGTGATGACTAAAGCTTGCCACAGAGCACCATGGTACTTTCCATCCACTCAAGGAAGCAAAGCTGGCCTTCAGATACATGAAGTAAAGAGCAGGAAAAGGGCATAAGAGGGCTACTTGAACTAAGATGACCATAAACCCCTGGTCTTCAATTTTCTGATCAAGTGCTCTGACTACTGCCTGGAGCTCGGGGGCTGCAGTGAGACTAGCTTTGATAAGGGGAAGCCTTTGAACCACAGTCCCTACCCCAAGTAGGGAGATTTGAGCCTAATGGGCCAAAGGAGACTAATCTAAATGGATGCATGAGTTGGTTCTGAAAAGGGGAGTGTTTCTGATGTGGTCTGTGCTGTATGTTGCTGGGAAAGCCAAACTAGAACTGAAGAGCAGGTTTCTGCAGAGCTTTGCAATGCTGAAAGGAGATGCGCTTTGTGTGCTTAACCTGTGATGTCCTCAAGGCCATATTGCTCCCCCATACACCTATGTTTCCCAAAGGGCTCAGTGATACTGGTGTTGGATCCTCATTATTTCCAAGGCATGTTCCAGATGTGTCATGATACCATAGGTATACCAAGGTCTGAGGGCAAGAAGTGATGCCTGTAGTTGAATACACTGAACTGGGAAGTGGAAGAGCAGAGTCTGTAGCGCTGACGACATTGAGGTGCTCCTCACTGGTGACGAAGCCTCGCGTGCTGTGTACAGGTAAGGCTTTTATTCCCTTGGGCATGTAGGAAATCATCTTCTCTCTCAAAATGCAGAATTTGAAACACACAGATATAAATTGCCATCCATGTGATGTCCAGCAGTTGTGCTATAGACTGAAGATATTATTTAGTTACCTATTAATTTTGGTATCTGTGAAGGATAAGTGTGGAATAATGTAGCGATTGGTACAGAAAGCAATATTTCCTTCTTATGTGGCACAAGATGTGCCCAATCTAACAAAATAAATGATGTTAATTCTGCAACTTGCTTTCACCAAAGCATCTTTGTTAGTTTGTAAATATTCCTGTATGCTGGATTCTTTAGGCAGAGCAAGCAAAAAAATTTTATTGTACCCCAGCTCTCTGCAAAAACTGTTAAATTACTAACAGATATGTGATTCAGAGAAAGATATTTGGTTTCTCTTAGATATAGTAATAATTTCCAGACTGTAATAAACTGAGGGTCAATTCTCTAGCTTTTTAAAATTAATGATTGTATGAGAGTAGGAAGATGGCTTCATAGTTAAATCTGGAACTTTGGGAGATGTGAGCTGGATGGCAGGGTCTGCTGCAGGCTCTCGCTGACCTCAGATAAGTCTTTTAATCTCTGTGTTACTCCTGTTTGCCTGTGGAAAACTGAGATAATATCCTCTTTGCATCAGTTCTCCCTTTGGTTTGCTTTGATTGCAATCTATTCAGGTCAAAGATTTAGTCTTATTTTATATGGCATTTATATGGACCAATTTCAGTGAGGGCCCTGAAGCTTGATCTATAGATAATTCTATTTTCTAATAGTATTATCTGGAAAATATCTACAATTAATCCATGAAGAAGTACTGAAATCACAATGAATAACAATTCCTCCCAAACTGCTTAAAACTTCTATCAAATTGCAGAATGGCAATATTATATCTAGATGATTAGAACAACAGCATACAGCTGGCAGATAAAGGTTCCCGATGTTGGCACAGTCTGAATAGCTTATGTTAAAGTCCTGTTTTTACTCTAGGATGGCTGGTATTTGTTATGTCTTAACATCGTGTCTTAAAAAGCTTGTAAAGGAGAATAAGTTCCGCAGAAGCTAGACAGTAGCATTCCCCCTTATTACCAGTTCTGCAGATCTATCAGGTAAGAAAAAATGCTAAAGCATCAGTGAAAATCAAGGTATTAAATCTTTCTCTTCCATTAGCTTGTGAGGCAAAACTGAGGAAGAATGAGAAGTTCACATAAAATTCTGAAGTGAAAGGAAGATCAATACCTAGTTTTAATACATTAGCTTTCCTTTGTAAACAGAGGGATCAAAACTGTTATATCTAGAGACCTTGGAGAAACTGGAAAGTACAAAATTAAGCAGTAGTTAATTAGATGAAAATAATAAATTTTCCACAAAGCTGTTCAAAATCAGATAAATAACATCAAGGAGCCTGATTTTTCTGCCTTTGGTGAAGCAGGTACCAAAGCTCTGAGTTGTGATCATCCTGCTAATGGGACCTGCCAGCTCCTCCTGACGGGCTGTAACGTTGAACATCCCCAAGCCTGGCCTCCTGCCACAGCGCCTTCCCCCAGCTTGCCTAGCCCATCTGTAGCACGGCTTTAGCGATATCTCTCCTGTGGCACAGGGGAGCTGGGACAAGGGTGTGGAGTATATATTTAAGTGCTCATGTCCAGATGTTAGGCGACAGCATTGGAAGTCCTCTGGATTCCCTTGTAGACAATGGAGAGAAAGAGATGTTTCTAGGTAGCCATCCACATAACCTATTTTAGACCTCTGCCTCACTTCAGATTTCTCTTGACTGGCTATGAAGGATGAATCATGTCTGAAATAACTCTTCTTCCCTCCTGTAGGATAAGTGTGAAACTATTGGTCCCCCAGGGGCTAAACGAGCTCCAGGCTCTTCTGCTGTGACGTACAGGGGTGGCACGAAGCCTGTGTCTGAGATGTGTCTTGGGTTGGTGCCTGCCTTTACTGGCTCCCTCAGTAAAGCCATCTGTGCGTTGTTCTGCCTTTCCTCGTCCTGCAGCCACCTGTGTGAACGTAGGGGCATCCCCCAACCTTTCCCCTGCTGCCACGTCCTGGGACTCCCTGCATGTTTGTGGGAAGGGCAAGGGGGCTCTCGGCTTTTGGGGAACCGGGCCTGCATCCTCACTGCTGTGTAGGTGAGCCCTGGACAACGTGAAAGCCCTGGTTTGGGTTTACATGGCATATAAGCCTGTTTCTGTAGCAGGAGGGTTTAGGCAGAAACATGCACAGGGATGCAGGCTGAGACTGCAGTGCTGTTTCCCAGGAGCCCGTCCTCAAATAGTGAGAGAAAGGGGATTTAGAAATGAAAAAAAACTGAAATAATGATTTACGGCTAAATCTTCCCAGTCTCTGCCCTCACTTCCTTTGGAGTGTTCTCTGTTTCCAAGGCATTACACATTTTAATGTCTGATCTTAATCCTTACTTTTTCACCAATGGAAATGTGTGGTGGTCTTGCAGCCTTCTGACCACTTGCAAAAGCCTTGGTTCCTCTTTGACACGCTTGCCCAGGAGAGGTCCCAATAATGAAATGCTGGTGGGGTGTTTTCTGAACACCTTCGCTGCTTATAACAAGTGCTGCTGCCTCCTTGCTTGTGTAAGGACAAGTCTGTGTGGACAGTTGCAAGAGAGAAGTCTAAGGGAGAGAGAACTTCAAAGTTTCAAATTAAACACTTCACTGAAATGTATAATTCATACTTACGAGAATTGTGTACAAATTCTCATTGCCTTGTATAATTTGTGCATATGATCTCCTGTAGTTCCTCAGTGAATGTTTGTTTTTATTTTTTAATAAGAAAAATGAATAAGGTTTCTCTGTTCTCTCATTTTCCTAGAATTTGCCAATTGTTTGTAATTGGACTTGTCTTGTATATAATGTTCCCTGTTTCTTGCTGGATGGGACATGCCTGAATGGGAAGCGTGAACAATTATCATCTCAGTATGTGAGGATTTAATGGCAAAACACCCGTGTCCTTTGCATGCGACAATGCCTGGTGTGCTTAATGGCTATGGATTTATAGTGGTGGTCCTACAGATGATGTCCTGCTGCTCCCTGCACTAGTTTAGTCGTCTTAAATGCTGTTGGTTATCTACAGCTCTCACCGACTTGAAGAGGCTTTGTAGGTGTGCAGTGCTTTAGAAACTGAGACCTCTTAAGGAAAATAAACAGAGACTCGATTAGCACTCATCAACCTCTATGACAGCTACTCTTTTTCTACTTTGTCTACTGTTTTTTCAAGAGCCAGAAACCTTACATCTTTGCTTTAATAGCCTCTAATTAATGCATATTTTCCTCTATTACTGGCACACCTGACGTCTCTTCTTCACGTAGTATCTAAACATGATCCGTTTTTCATGTCAGCAACTGAGTTTCTCATTCATGTCATGTATAAACCTGTGCAGGCTAGCTCTCCAGTGTTTTTATCAGCAGCTTACACTACACTGTGCCCTTTCCTAATATCCTTAATCTCTGCTTCTGGCAAATAAAATAGTGACCTACTTTATTTTTCTGCCTTCAGAAAAAAAACAAAGTGCATGTGGTGGAGCAGCAGCTGCTGTTTCCTGACAGCAAGCAAAGAGCAGTAGTGCCCCTGGTTCAGAGCTTTGCTAAAGCCTTTCCTGCTTTTACATCCCCCTCTCTCCCCTTCTGTGCATGTGGGCTCTCACTGCAGCTATATCTGTGGTGGTGCTTGGGTGCTGTCACCCCACTCTGGACAAAACGGAGGAGGAGAAGAAGGGATTGCCTGCAGATGAGGATGGGTTAATTACAGGGAAAGTGGACTTAGGGGCTGCAATCCCCTCTGTTAGCGCTCCCTGATGCAGTGATGACTCCTGCTTGCAAAGCTGGAAACATGCCAACAGCTCTTGAATGATATACCTCCTCTTTGACCTTCACCTGAACTACCACTTCTTTGGAGAATGTGTGGGGAGTAGGGACCGATGCATTGCATTCACTTTACAACAGGGGGAGAATAGGGGTGTCTTTCCCATGGTTCCCTCCCTTTCTGCTGTGGCTGCTGGTGTCAGCATTGACTCATCAACCTGCTTCCTTCATGGGCATCTTCCAGTATTTCCAGGAGCTCCAGTGCTTCACAAGACTGTCATACAGTGATGAGAGCTTGGCACCAAAATAGAAAATCAATAGTATGCAAGCAGTCTCCTCCCACATGTGCTTTTGAAAATCTCCCCCACAACTTTTTGCATCAACACTAACCAGATTTCACCTATAAATCTGCTATACTTAATCTCCCTGAGTACCTCTCCAGCACTTGTCTCTCATCCCCGACTTAAGCTCCCTTATTGACAGATGCACACACACAAACAACTTTTTTCCCCTCTCTCAATCCTCCATTGTTCAAAAACAACATATGACGACAGCTCTGGCAGGGCTGCATCTATCCTCTTTGCACTCAAAGTAGTCAAATGGTTCAAAATGGGAGGATGGAGCTTTGCTCCTGCCCGGCTTTCACAGAGCTCCTTGTGAGAGGCAGCCATGCAGCCTGTGGTCTCAAATTTGGGGGCTTATGTGGCCATCTCCAGCTTCCCTGCAAAGCCATGGCGTGTATCTGCACAATTGCACAGTGGCAGCTGGATGTTTTACCCTTGGCTGGCTTTAATGCTGTCTTCAAGTTATTGTTTCAAAGCTGCCTGATGCAACATCAAAGCAGCAGCCCAGACAAAGCACATTCAGGCTGGGAGCTGAGGTGGAAAGAGGGAAAATTTGCAGCAGAGTGATCATGCATGCTGTTTTTTCTTTTGCTTCAACGGGAGTGAAGGGCATGCAGGAGACCTGCTGGCAGAAGAAATTTTATAGGTGTGAGCCTGGCTAGAGAGAATCTCAGAATGCCGTTAGCAGCTTTTTTTCTTTTTTTTGATTGCCAAACTTTTTTAGTACATATTAATTGGAAGTGTTGGAAGGAATATTTGGACTAGGGTAACAGCACGAAGAGTTAACAGAGCATCTGAGATAAATGCATTGGCTGTTTCATGTAGTAAAAAGAGATGAGTAAGCTGAGAATCCTAACAAGAACTAATCTCCATTTTGGATCTTGTTTAAGAGATTAATTATGGAATATTGTAGACCTAATTAAACACACAATCAAGGGCAAATAGGCACAGCCTTACACCAACTAACAGAAATATAAAAATTGTTGTGCTGGAACAGACTGTATTTCTGTACTTGGAAAGCAAGAAACAGCCACAGCCTCTTACAGCTCTCACACAGATGAAACAAATAACAGCAAGAAAAAAAAGCTCTCAATACATTAACTTACAAATTCTATAGTAAAGAAAAACTAATGACCTTCTACAGCAACAATTGCAGTGAGTTTTGTGGGTACCAGGAGGTCTCATACTAATTATTTTTCCACTTGAACAGCATCATCAATGTAAGGAACCTAAATTACCATAAAAACATTAATGCATCTTATTACTAATCTGTTGAATAGCCAGAGAAACAGAAACCTGAGTACTGAAATGATTTGCCTGTGTTCTCCCACAAAATCAGTGAAAGAAAAAGTCATATAAATTGAGAGTCTTGACATTCAACTGTTCTGTCAAGATTTAAGGATTTAAGGAAGTTACTTTGTAAACATACAAAAACCACCCTGGGGGAAGTGAAATCACAAATTTACCTAATTGAAACAAATAATTCCAGGCTGCTCTTGTCAGCTGGCAGCTCTTGGGTTTGAGGTTTTGTTTTTCACTGAGCTCTTGTGAGTTCTTTGTTGACTCTCCAAGTCTTCACCACTTAGAAAAACTGTCAATTCTGTATTTCTTAATTTTTTAATGAAATTGTCTGTCATAGACACATCAGTTTGGCTCTCTGAATTCTGCAGTTACTCAAACCACATGTGGCCATTGAATCAATCATATCCTTAAGCAAGGGACAGACACGTGTGTGCGTTACCCATTAGCTATTTAATTTCAAAGGGATGCCCTGTTCAGCTCCAGAGAAAAATGCTGTGGCTGCCTCTGCAGTACGGGAATGGTGGTGATGACTTTTCCATGGGTGTGTGTGCTGGAGAAGCTGCTGGCTTTGGTTACACGTGTCCCTGCTCCTCTCCTTTGAGTTGCCTAAGGTACTGGGGGACCGTCTTGGGATGCAGCACTGCAGTGCAGCCGTTTTGGCCTTGTGCTTGGCTTTCCAGCCCATCTGCTTAATGTCTGTGCCTTTTGTCAGGCCCAGCCATTAGTCAGATTTCTGTTGCACACCGGGTTGTTCTCCCCTGCCCTTCGCTTGTTACTCCTAGTTTTCTCTTGCTCTTGTTCCTTTTTTATAACTGGCCCATGTTGGGCACTCCATTTTATCCTCTGCCTCTGGAGGTGGTCCTCAAAAAACCTTGTCCTTTTCTGTTTTTTCTTTACTGCCTCAAAGAAATAAAGAAATAAAGGTGTCCATTACTTTTGAGGACAAGAATATGAAGCACCTGTGTTTGAAAATAATGTTGAACACACTGTCTCTCTGCATGCATGGGAAGGAAAGAAGTGAACAAATCACCTGTGTTACACTCAACCTTTGAAGAGTATTAAGGATAACTCTAATTTTACAGGGTATATTTTTTCCCTCAAGGAATTTTTAAAGGACACAGCTGAGAAATGGCTGTAAGTAAGGAAGTGATCAGAAACAGAAATCAGATGAAGGCGTTTTACCTGGGACTTCTTGTGAAGCTCAGCCACTTCCCACGCTGCCAGATTCCTCTCTGTGTTGCCTTTTAATAGCAAGAGGAAACTATGAGATAAAGGTCGGGAAGGGCCAGAAGATCAGTAACTGGTGAGTTGAACTAGCTCACACAAGTAATGATGCCTTTGCAGTCAGACATGGCAATAAGGACGGCAGCTGGAATTTCGCTCACGGCAGGTAAACCCAGGAGCCCTTTGGGTGCTAGAGAGCACTCAAATAGTCTTAGTTCACGCAAAGGTAGGTATTTTTTTCAAGGTTAGTTCAGTTATAAAACAACTATCCTGGCCAGATTCATTTGCCCTTGCCTGGAAAGGACAAAAGAGAAAGGCGTGAGTGTTTTTTTCCTTCCTCTTACCTTCATGCAACACTACCTGCAAGTTCAGGGATATTTCATTTCCTTGCTTTTCAGCCATGCATGGCAACCGGTGTGGAGTGAGGGTCTCAGCCACTTCTCACGGGACAAAGTAGCCTGAGGGGTGCTCTCCTCCTGCCCCAGCCATGGCAGCAAGGTGCCTCCTCTGCCTGGAAAGCAGCAGAGGCTGGGCAGTATTTGCAGCCAGGAGGTGCCCGTGTGAACGTCTGTGAGGGTTCACTCCTTGTCGGTCCCACCAGGTCACACCTCTGTTAGTGCTGCTGAGACATCTCTGGAGCAGGCAGGCTTGGGGCTGACTTTCTGTTGCAGCACCTATGGCTGTTCCTGCCTTCAAAACATTATTTTGGACTGCTGGCTGCTCTGCCAGTCTGTGCTGCCTGCGGCCCAGCCGTGTTTCCAGCCTTGCTTTGCGGTAGATTGCTTTTCAGTGCAACCGATACTCTGACACCATCACAAAAACAGGCACTGGGGCTTGGGCAGGGTCTGCCTGTGCCTGTGATCTGGCCTCCTGGGGCATCGCTTGCATGTGTATCAACCTCTGGGTCGGCTTGTGCTACAGCAGCCCAGGGTATTTCCCAGGTGAACTGAAGTCTGTCTTATATGCTAGAGACAGAAGACAAGGTGTTACTTCTGCATACTGTATTTTCTGTATGGCATGGCCTTATCATTTTTCTGTCCTCATCCTTTGCTGCTTTTTAAAAAAAATCTTCATTTCTTAGCCCACCTGCTCTCTGCTCTCTCATCTCAGTTTGGTGCAAAGCCACCGGAGCCCATGGAGGTCTCACGAGTAACATTGACTGAGCTCTGTCTCCCCAGGACCTTCTTCGCTACCTCCAGCTTCTTTTCCAGTTTATCCCCAGTGGACTACAAAGCCAATACCACTCTGGTCCCACTTTCCATGCCTCCAATGATCAGGTACCTTCTTAATTAAGCAGAGCTTGTGCATTTTTATTTCAATAGCAAAGTTTTGCAGAATCGGGCACAAATGTTCCTTTGCAGCGATGCCAGTAAGGCTGGCATAAACCAGTGTCCTTAATGTACATGTAGCCACTCCAAAGTGACTAGTGACCGTTCTGCTACTGAAATGGGGAAGACAGCTACTGTGGTTATCTTTCACACTAAAATCTATGGCTTTGTTCAGCTTTCAGGGAGAATGTGGAACAAAATTGAAAAGGTATCATGCTAAATACGAGAGCTGTCTGTGAGAGTTGTTTCTCCCTAGAGCAGAATTGACTAAGTCTTGTGCCATTTGCTGCAAATAAAGTTAGTGGCTAAGATTTGCAAAAGTGAAATGAAAAAGTGCCATGTTGATGGCAAGGTAGGTCCTGCAGAGCCTCCAGGAGTGTGGGGCTGCATCCACTCACACGGACCAACCCCAGCATACACCAGCTCCTTGTGCTTTGCAGGATGTCAGGAGAGATTACTGTTTCTGTCCCAGGGTTCAATAAAGTTATTCATATATTTATGGGAAAAGAAAAAAAAAACAGCCATTTCTGTTTTGATAACAGTGGTTCATGATACACTTTGTGTTCTAGAGGAGCAACAGAAAGAGTTTCAAAAGTCTGCAGTTCCCTGGTGCAAAAATTCAAGAAATGTGCTCAGAAATAAGACTGTTTCACAAACACACAAGCCCCCATTTGTCCAGCTAAATGGCTAGGAACTGGGCCAGAGCAAAGGAGTTTTGCAAATTTTTTTTTTAATCCTGCTAAAAATAATTGTTTTCTTAATAAGACAGTAATCCACATGTGCTGTAATACTGGTTACTAATTAAATCATTTTGAGACTTAGAAATTCAGATAAAGCAAGCAGGGATTAAACTGGTCTGGTACTTTTAGTCTCTTTAGGAAATTCCCAGTTGAGTTTTTACAGAAAACTGCTTAAATGAGCACAGAGACAGGAAAAATATATGGAGCCTGTATATCTCTAATTGTGACGTCTTTGCACACAGTAAAGGAAAAAATGATGTGATACATATGAGGTCAGTACTTTCTATAATTCAGTAATATCCAATCTTTTTTACATGTGAGATAAACCCATTCTTTCTCTTTGTTACTGACAGAAAGTATCAGCCTGGGGCGGAGACCCAAAACTGCTAAGTGTGAGGTTTATTACACACGGCCCAGGAGGCTCCCGGAGGCGTCGTGGGTAACTCGGGCACAACGTGCCTTACTAGGAAGGATGCATTTGGCATCTCCCTCCGTGCTGTCCAAGGCCCTCCTTTTCTCTTGGCTGCTTCCCCTGGAGGTGCTCTTCTCCCCTTGGAGAGGGCTGAGGGGCTGGGATTAGAGGCGTTCACTTCTCCTGCTGTCCTCAAGAGCCCTACAGGAAAGGGAAATTCTCTCCTGGCTCCCTGTGGCACCTCCAACCCCATATTTCCCTGACTGTGCAAGAGGAATCTCCTTGGTGTTCTTCAGGGGCCTCCAGCCACAGGCAACAGGAGCAGTGGGGAACCAGGATTTTGGGAATCGTCTCCTGAGTCGACCCAGGGCTGGCCACTGCATCCAGCCGCCCTCTCCAGCATCCCCACACCAAAATGTGCAGCCTCACTGCTCTGCTTGGTCTTTGGCTCAGGCTTTGCAGGGCCTCATTGAGCTCCGAGTTAAGTGAGCTGGTATTTTTATATTACAACTTTGATTTTTGGTGCTTTGATTTAGCTGCTTATTAAGGTGCTTAAATGCAAATGTAGGCACTCAAGTTATGGTTTATACATTGTCTAGATCTGTACTTCTCACTTGAAAATGTGTTAATGTAAATTACTGGCAAGTGCAGCTTTCTACATCTCTGATAGCACTGTCTTACACAACCAAGTCCCCGGGGTTCTGCCTCATCCTAGTGTTACAGATGTGGTATAAAAATAACTACATTTTAAAGCCCTGCCTTTGTAATTTAGCCCAGTAGTATGATTGTCCAGCTATGGCTTATAGCAGGAAACCCTCAGTAAAGAGAAACATGCTGAACAGAGATTCGTAGTGGCATGCTCTAGTCTTCTCTCTTTCAAACAAGGAGAGTGAAAAAGATGTTACCAGTGTACCAGTGAAAGGGAGGCGGATGGAAGTGTTTGATTATTGCTTCCTGCCATTTTAAGAGGATCCTGTGTCATTCTTCTTCTCTTTAATTCTTATTAAGTATAAAAGAAACATGACAAACTATGCACAAACATCTTATTACACGAAAATAATTTACCATCTGATGCTAAGATACTTAATGTTTTCAGAAACCTCTTGAGAATACTATACTCTTTTAAATGGTAGCAGGTTAATGTACTTCCTTAGTGCAAATGACTCTCACTTTTGATGTTAAGAGAAACTTCTCTGGAAATCTTTCTCCCTACCTAGAAGCAAATAGTTTGCAATGCTTTATTATAATTGAACATCCATAATGTTTGATGTACAAAAAAAAAAAAAAGACTCTTACAAGAAATATCCTATCAATACTATAAATGATTAATAGAAAAGCATCATTCCTTTAAAATGCTTCATCATATTTGCAGTGCAAAAGGCAAGTCAGATGCTGGAGTCACACCAAATTTACATTAGTGCTCTGTGCTACTGTGTTATGCTCCATCTTATTTTATATGCCTTCCTATCCCTGCCTAAGTGCTTTCCAACTGTTCAGTAAGGGAGCTAATTGATGTGGTTTGGTCTTTTTATTACCCTTTCCCTTTTGTTTGTGCAATGGTGTATTTTGGTAGGGTTGGTTTTCCTTAGGATACACAAAACTATTTGTTTACATTGGAGAAAACAGAGAAAGAAAGTGTACCTTGCACTTGGGACAGGGAGTTGTAAGGCTGAAAGTCTCCAGTCCCCCGGGAACTCCATTCCTGGAGCAACTGGGCTCACTGATTTCCAAGGACGCTGAGTTGAGCCCTTTCTGAGAGCTGCATTTGGGTCAGCATATTTAGGTTCTCACATGCCTCTAACAATTAACAAGCTCAAGCCCTCCTGCCTCCGTGAGATAGCATCCTACCTCTGCAGTTAAAATCTTTCTAGAGAACTGAAGAAGCACAGATTTAAGCTGATTCAGAGCAGCTTTAATTAAAACTCAATTAAACTGATTCAGATTTAAACATCCAGGAGATAGATGCACGATCACACTTAATTACCGTAGCGCAGCTTAATGCCCTCTTCTGTGCCCACGGGTGGTGGGCTCGTGCTCAGGGGCTGATGGGTACGGCTGTGGGGTGCAGAGCTCTGCCGGGCTGCTCAAGCCCTCCGCTCCCTTCTCCCCTCGTCCGCCGCTCCCGAGCCCTCCCTGCCCTCTCCCTGCACCTTGCTGAGGCTCGGCGGTCCTGGCGAGCATCTGCAGAGCGTAGGGAAGGCAGGCAGGGAGCCCAGTGCCACCCCAGCAGGGCCACTGCCCTGCTGCTGAGAAGAAGCTGCTTGTACGGTCACAGGGGCAGTGGAGGCTGGTGGTGCCCGGCACTGCCTGCAGCCATATGGCTGCTCCAGGGGCTCCTTGGCACAGCCTCTAGCAAATCCTCTTAGTTCAGCTTCACCCTCTTTCTTGTCTCTTTGATGCCGGTCTTGCCTTGGTCCCTGCTCCAATCTCAATTCGCACCGCAAGCTCTGGTGGTCAGACGGTGGTTGTGCCCCCAGAGCTCTCATGGCCTGACCACGGCTCAAGGATGGGATGCTGAGGTTATATCTGCTCTCTGCACGGGGTCCTGCCTGCTGACGGGACAACGGGCACAAAATGGCCTGCATTCATGCCATTAAACCCTCTTGCCCCCCAACCCAAGTGGCTGCATCCAAACTGCCTTGCCTGCTGCTGCGATGTCTAGCGTAGGCACCTAACTGAGATGAACAAGCCTAAGGAGACCAAAAGGGGCATTTTGTAATGAGGGTCACTGCCCAGTAGCAAAGACCAGGAATGAAGGACTTAAATCTGCTGCTAACATTGATTGTACTCTTTGATACCTCAATAAGGTATCTGTTTGTCTCCATGTGTCATAGGCAGACAATAAAGACAAAACTACTTTCCTAAGGCTGTTATGAGGATTTTTGTTAAAATTTAGATCAAGAAAATGAAAAGCAGTAAATAAAATGTCCTTATGTAGAGTGGAAATAGATTCACAGCTTTATGTACCAGGAAGGGTGCGTTCACATTAACAAGAGGTTGCTGCAATTTATTCTGTTCCTCAAAATCTAGGTAAGAAAACAAAAATCCCTGCTGATCCCTTTTCAGTTTTAAAGCAGCATGATAAAAAAACATCTGCTAAAGCTAATGACTGCATTTGCATAGATTACATGTGACAATCCAGCACACAACAGGGTGTCCTGCCATGTAGACAACAAGCCACAAGGGTGATGCACTTCTTTGGCATTTATTGCCAGAAGTCAGCTACACTTCTACATTAATAGCGTCAGCTCATTTCCAGGAGGGCTTTGGCTAACAGCACCAGAGAAAATTACTGATTCCCTCTTGTTTTCCAAGCTGAAAGGTGTAGGGCTCTCTCCTGCCAACTGTGGAGGAGAGGTGGAGGAGGGAAAACAGCTTTCTTGATGGCACCCATCAAAACCCCTTGGCTCCGGAGTGGTGGGGGGGAAGGAGTCCGATTCTGCTGGGCTCAGGCTGAGCGAGGCTGAGCCCCGTCCCCTGGCAGCATGGGCACGGGGCTGGCTGCAGGCGACACAGGGTGGCTGTGCACAGCCCTGCTGTCCGCCGGGCTGCGGGAGGGCTGGCGCCTGTTATGGGGCATCGTGGCTGGATGCCCTGTTACGTTGGAGGGGAACAAATGGTCCCTTTGTGTTTTCAGCACAGTGGTTGAGTTTTATGGCATCGCTTTGTTATTCTTGCAGTGTTGGCTATGGACAAATACAAGATGACAATTTATATCCTAAGGCAAACTGGCTCTGATATGGTGCTACTCCTTTTCGTTTTGCTTAATTGGGCTAACAGAAAAAGACAACAGCTGCAATGGTGGGAATGAAAAATGCCTTTGCTTGTCCTGGTTTTGACAGCAATCAGCCTGACAAGGGATTATCAATTGATCTGAGACAAGTGTTAGTGAAGGATGCAGTTTGTTGTCTGTTTATCCCCTTTACTATTTCATAGATACAATTGCACTTCAAAAAGCTAATATAGAGAGTTATTTTGAGAGAGAGTAAACCCTTAGACATGTTTAAGTAAGACTAGAACGTAAAAAGGAGAAGAATCTCTCTGAAAAAAAGTTTTGGGACTTCTGTGTGTTTAGATATGTATGTATGTGTGCACGTGTGTATCACGAAGTGAGCAAGTAAAAAGAGAGATCGGCCATAGGCACGTGTTTTGGAAAAAAAATCAGGTCATTTTCTCCAGCTTGTGTCTGCCAAGACTGCAGATCTGACAGTCACAGGATGCTTCTTTCTCGCCTGGTAATCCACGAGTTCAGGCAAAGCTCTGCGACCACCTGTCAGCCTATTTTTGTGAAGCTGCATGGAAAAACACCATGAAAAGGACTGGATGATCTTGACTGTCCCATTTGATACATATGACATCTTTTGGATT
The DNA here is from genome assembly GCF_047370975.1 of Nipponia nippon. Taxonomy (NCBI): domain Eukaryota; kingdom Metazoa; phylum Chordata; class Aves; order Pelecaniformes; family Threskiornithidae; genus Nipponia; species Nipponia nippon. The sequence goes on from NW_028262336.1 coordinate 109,967,264, forward strand.
GATGCATGGGTTTCCCAATGGGTTTTGCTGGAAGCAGGGGACGATATAGCTTGGCCAGGAGTCAAGAGAAACGGGCTTTCCCCAACCAGCCGGTGACACCAGGCAAACCTGTGCTGCTGGTTTCCAGTTTGCTCGCCCCTGGCCCCAATCCAGCATCATGGAGCTTGGCGGGAGTTTTGCAGTTGTCCTTGGTAGACGCTGAATCCAGCTATTGTGTGTGGAAACACCACTGAGGAGAGCCCTGCAGGTGCCGAGGGGCTGGGAGATGCTTGCTCTGCATCCCAGGCACCCTACCAGCCAACTCAGAGGGCCTAATCCTATGTCTCTTACATGCTTCTTGTGCAAATGGTGCTTCTCTGGGAATCTGTTTTGTCCGAGCAAGAAGTGCAGGAGTGGAAGCCCCAGTGATTATTCCTCTTGGTACTAATCTATTCTTAAACTGAACTGTACTCTTTAGATATTTTAGTATAACTGTCATAAATCAACACCCACTGCTTCGTTTTTCTCAGTGATGAAAAAAAAGGAAAAAGAGAAAACTGAAAAGCTGTCCTTTAGCTGACATTCAGTTTGAATTGATCGAGCGATCTGCTGTCAGAGCAACAGCTCTTGTCAAAAATAGCCCTTTGGAAAAAAACCTCTGGTGTTATTTGTATCGCGTGTACCACACCATGCTCTTTAGTGAGAGCAGGGTGTCAGAGACCAATATTAAAAAGAGATCAGCGAAAGCACTGTGTGGGAAATGAATCACGTGCTTCTCTACAAGCTACCAGCATCCCTATGACTGTCTCCAACTAACGAGTTCAGCGATGTGTATCAAGGCATCATTTTTAGAAAGAACAAGCAGGGTCAGGTTTCTTTAGAAACTCTCAGAGCTCTGAGGGACTGACACAACCAAAATCCAGGCTGCACCAAGTCTTTCCAATGGTGTAACTTTGACCAGAGTCCCAGCCCTGCAAACTCCTGACCATCTTAGGAGCTCCCCTGGTGCAAGAAACAGGCATTGCCATGTGTGCATACATGGAGCAACGCGCATGCTTGCATTAGAGATGATGGAAAAAGTTTTATTTCTGTGTAACAAGGTTTGCTCCAAATGGAAAAAGTGAAAGCTGAAAAATGTTAGCTGATGTTTTTGGGAAAGGGAGGAAACAACTTAAAATCCATGAATGCTGAAACATTTGGAGAGGGGCTGATCTGAGCAAATGTAGGTGTTTCTCTTTGAATGTTTAACTTGGGCTCGGAGCTTTTAGGATAAGATTTACCTCACGCACGCTTAAGCTGACATGTGAAACAGGTCAAATAAATTGCACCCTCAGAATACCCATCTTTTGGCACACTAGAGAAAGGGGATTTAAGCTAACTATCTGAGATGTAGCTGTTTAGCCTGCAGCTGGTTAAAGCACGGGGAGACAAAACCTACCCTTTGGTTTGAAACAGATGAAAACTAGTGGTACTTACAGTTTTGCAAGCCATGGCCTAGTTTTGTATAGCATCTTATATTCAACCCTTTTGGAAGCTACTGAGATATACCCTGTTTCAAATATAAAATATATAGTGTCTATCTATCTGCTTAAGAGCAGCTCATATAGAAGTTGTTGCAGTTTTGGGGCTCCTGAAAAAAATCCTGACAGTGAATTTTGTTGTTAGTTTTGGAAACTTGTCATAATAAAAAGCACAATTATTTCTCTCCTCTCCCACCATGTTCCAAGGCCCAGATTTACTTCCAAAGGTTTTCAGTAATTCCCTTGCAGCTTGCCTGTTTCACACATGCTCAGGTTTTTTCCTCTTTCTCATTTGGCCTCTGAGTCCTTTCACCTGAGCCTGAAGACTTCCACGTGCTACCATGGTGCTGGCACCCAGCCGCTCCGACTGATGTTCTGCCCAGGGGCTGGTTGCTTTATACACAGTGAAATGAGGGGGAAGAATGACACAAAGCACTCCTGAAATCAAACTAATAATGTATCTATCAGTAATTATGATAAAAGGACTTTTTTTTTTTATCTGCAGCAGCTGAATCTACCGATAGCCTTGATGGTGAATTTGAGAAGTATTTCTTATTTTAAAAAAAGCGCAAGTAATATGGTCACATCTACCTAGGTATCCTATTAGGGAGGCTGAATCTTTAATTAAGGGCTTGATTCTGACTTTTACATCCACTAACACTAATCAGAAGTATTTCTGCTGAAGTCAATAGAAAGGTGAGAGATTGTGCAAGGCTGAGGAAAAAACTCAGACATCCCCAATGAGATGAAAAAATTTTTGGATGTGTGCCTCTCACTAAAAATGTCCTCATCCTCCAAAAATCATTCTCATTTGTTTGAAAAACACATTCTGACCCGGTATTCCCCATTCTCCCCCTAATCTGCTTACTTTCTTCTTTGGGCTTTTAATTAAAGGCAGTGGGCAAGACCCATCCCTCCTGTGCTGCTATTGTCTGTCAGGTCTGCTGGGACTGCATAGTCAGGATTTTATTTTCATTTATTTTTGCAGTAGAAAAACTTAACTAGCACAAGTAGAAATTAAAAGAAGTTTTTATTATGTCTGGGATATTGCAAACATCCAAAGAAGAAAGTGAATGGCTGTATATCCATGTAAAAAACCCCATATTTATGGGATTTTTTTTTTAACATTTCTCTTTTCAGTTGGGTAGATGGAAGAAAATAAACTCTCCACATTTCCAGTAATTACAGTGCAAGTAAATCTGGGATTGGGCTGGGTTAATTCTTAGAGGTTCTAGCTACAATGTTACAGCAGGATTAATCTAGAAGTTGTGGGTTTTTTACTGCAGAGGGCTAGGGTACTAACATATTATTAATTAGAAGTAAATCTGTCCCTTGGGGGACTACATGCACTGCCTGCATTTTTAATTTGTATTTAGCTTTAAGACAAATGATGGGTATTTTCCCCCTTTCAGTTTCTCAGTTGCTTCCTTATTTCTCTGTAATCCTTTTGTTTTGCATTGGGAAGAACAGCTGGATAACACAGAGATTGTATGCAGACAATTGATTTTTTCAGTCTGTTGGCTGAACTGGAAAACATTCAATGATTTTCTTTTGGGTCGAACGTGTGTTTTGCTTCATTTTGGGAGGGTTACTGTTATTTTCCTATTTAGCTCTTCAAAACAGGCATTCATACAGAAAAGTTGTTTCAACAACAACAAAACCCTACAAAAATCTTGAACAAAATACTATAACTTCATTCTTTCTCAGCTCAGATTGTTTACGTGATTTCAGAAACCCCATGATTGGTTTGCTCAACCCAAACATCCATTTCTTGCTGAACTTTTTTTTTCTCTATAAAATTGCACCTGGAAGGGCTGCTGGGGCTGAGTGACAGTAATAAAAGAAAACCTCACAGTGGCCACAGGATTCCTTTCATGTGCAAAGGTGTCGTTGACCTTTGCTGCAAGGGTATTATCGGCGAGAACAAGAAGTATTCCTCCTCCCGAATTCCTCACTAGCAAGACTCTGGCCTAGTACACAGTCTTCCAGGCTCATGAAATGAGACTTCTTCCCATTTTGGCTAGACTGGACCAGAGTTTAAATATGTGAAAAGTCAGTGGCTGTTTTTTCTTTCCTCCACATCTATGCTGCAGAAGGGCATGATCATTTACCTGTTCAAGAATCTGTACCTCAGCTCTCATTTGGTGTGATTTCTTGGAGAGTTACAGGACATTCTGGTTACTTAAATTGCACAGTTCTCTGGCGGGCACTTCCAAATTCTATAAGTTTGTGGGGTTCAGACATAATTTTCCGAAAAGAGACAGAAATAATTTTCTGAAAAGAGAGTCCAGGTCTCTATTTTGAGAAACAGGTCTTGTTCTGCTCAGCATACACTTCCCAGTACTGCAGCTCTTCAGCCAATAAAACAAAGTAATGACAGTTTATTATCTCCCAGCAGATTGGAGATAGACTTTACAGGGACATGCGCCTCTCCCAGTCATTATGATCTTTGCTATCTGTACATTACACTGACACCAGATTTTCTCAGTGACAGTTTTCCATGTGTTAATCAGGCTGTTTCTGGTGAGCATGAAGCCTGTGCAGAGATGACAGTCTGATAGAGTGTAGCAAACTCACTTTATCCCTCATCTTTTACTTGCCACTCTTTATTTTTCCTTCCATAACCACTTTTTTAAGATTCCTTTAAGAAGCTTTTCCCTGAGATACCCCCAAGTTTCTGCTGCCTGAGAGCAAGGGTCAGCCAGGCTCTGGACATGCTGAACTGCACATTTGTGCTCTTTATGCCTCTGCAGGTGGGGAGAGTTTGGTTTGCAGAAAAGGACGTGGAAAATGTTCTAACCTGGGAAAATGGAGGGAGGAGTAACAAAGCCAATGGCCCCGAGAAGGTCCTAGCTGCTGGAGGACATGGATCTGTTGGGAGGCAAATGCAAACAAGTGGCAAATGTTAGAAATCCCGATGCTTTTCCCCTGTACCTGTATAAGCAGATGCTTCCCAGTGATATGTGTTACAGAAAGAAGGTTCATATGGAAAATAAGAGGGATTCTTTAATCCCCCATTTCTTTCTCTGAAAATTTTTTTGCTGTTTTTTGCTGTTCCCTTTTTTAGTCCCAGTGGTTCCCTAAGCAGTTCTTAAGGTATCAGCAAAGATGTGACATTACTTATGTCTTCCTTAATGAGGCCATTGGTTTTGTAATCCAGCAAACAGTATCTCTTCTATTTCCTGATACTGTAATGCATTGAAGAGTTTATCTGTGCAGTAGCACACATAACCATGTAAGAAGAAACTGTGGTGTTTGAAATAACTGTTCAAGCAGTAGGCCCGTCTTCCCTATGAACCTATGTTCTTGCTCTGGGCCTCTCTGTACTCATCCTTAAATTCTAGACCCTGGCATGATAATTATCTATGGCTTTTTAAAAGCCTGCTGACTTTCTCCCATCACCAGCATGGGTCTAAATGCAGGCAGTGTGCCGGCCAAAGTCTTGCAATTCATCTTCCACAATTTAGACTCACTGCTTATCGTCAGGAAGACCTACTAGTTTTAAATTGATGTAGTGCCTTTGAGCCCCAAGAATTATATATACACTGTAGTATATGTGATGGTAGAAACACAGCTGTAGAGAATGCTAACCAAAAAAAAAAAAAGAAAAAAGCTAAAGAACTTCAGCAGAAAATGAGTAAACTCTGGCTTAAAACTGAGCATATCCTGGGTACTATGTTGAGAGGGCTGCTCCTGACCTTCTGGAGTCACTGAAGCTACATAGAAATGAAGCACAAAGTGAAAAATTCCTGCAGAGATTTTCAGACACCTCTGTCCTGTCACCCTGTGCTCTGTTCAGTACGTAAGGCAGCCTTGAAACACCACAAAACTCAGGGCCTTCTGTCAAAACGAGGGACAAGATGGTTTGCTAGCTGTCACCTCCATCACCAATTCATATTCGGTGAATCCTAGGATTTTTATTGAGTATTCATTCTGTGCCATATACTACAGTCTCCGGGGGAATTGAGAGTGTCTGCCTGGTGTAAACACTGGGGAAAAGTAAGGTGAGGCTCTGCCTGCTGGTTTGTAATTATTGCTGCTGCTGTTTCACCTGATGGCTCCAGCTGCAGAGGTGCCTCGGTGGCTCCAGCGCTCTGCAGGGAGGGAGGCTGGGACAGGACTGTGGCGCCTGCGGGTCCCTGGAGAAGGCACCCTCGGTTGAAATGAAGCAAAGCAGTGGCTTCCAGCACAAGTCAGTGGTGGAGCCAAGACTGGGAGCTGGAGCTGGAGTCTGTGACAGTAACCCTCAGTAAGCAGCCCAAAAAAGGTGTTGGGTATGTCCAGGGAACAAGGAGAGAATAGCCCTCACCTCAAAGTCCTTAATTTCTATAAAAATTTGTATACCTATAAATGCTACATGTTTTTTTAAATTACCTTTTCTGAATAATCTTGTTATATAGTGTTTCTTGTCTGTTTTTCTTCATTCTTATTCATTCTAAAGATGAAAAAAAGCCACTTTTGAAAAGATTTCTTCCACAGACCCTTTTCGATATCCCCTTCAGCAGGAATAAACCTGCTGGCGTGGCTGTGCCGTGCAGCTCAGCATGGGATCTCTTCCACGGTGTCAGACGCCCCTCGGGCTAAGCCAGGCTGGAGGGGATGCAGTAGGAACAGCTCTCCCACCACAGCTGCTCAGCTGCCCCGTGTCTGCAGGTCATCAGGAGCTCCCAGCTGACTGTGGAGTCTCTCTGTGCTTTTAAATTACAGCTCCTCATTTGTTTTCACTTTGCAAGGTGTCTGTCAGGCTTTCTTCTCCCTTGCCAGGAAGACAGAGTTATGACATTTTTCACTGTCAGATGCAGACTTCCATTGCAGACCTACAGAGATGAAGGGAAGCCATAAAGAAATCCCTACGGTAATTCAGGGGACTGAGTTTTAAACCTCTAAGAAAAACAGTAAGTAGTAGGTATTGCTTACATAGGCTTTGCGCTACGTTCCTCGAGTGTAAAACCAGAAAGAATAAAAAAGGACCACATGGAAGAAAATGTTTCTGGCTCCATTTCATCCTGCTCTTCACCATCCTTTTCCAGAAACCACCCTTGCTCACCTTGGAAGGCCATTCACACAAGCAGATCCTGTATCCCTTTACGGTTTTTCAAAAATGATACCGTGCCGTTTGCTGCCAGGGGAAATCCCAGCCGAAAGCAGGGGGAACCAAAAGGGCAAGGGAATGCCACTCAACCCACTGCGCATGAGAACATGGGCAGAACAGATGTGGCAGAGAACATTTTCTCCCAACGTCCTTGATCGTACAGCACTCGGGTGTCCAGACATCCCGAGATGTCAGAGCTGTTTTGCATGAATATAACCACCTTTCAGCATTACTCTTCTTCAGTTAGAAGCTGGTGAACATTTTGTCTAAAGCTTTTTCTGTTGAGCCCTGCATGGGGAGGTTGACCAAAGCATGTCATGAGTTCATGATGAATCCATAGATGTCTTCAGGTTAAAACAAAACAATAAAATAAAAAAGAAAAGAAAAATGGGATTTGTCACTTTCAAAATGCAATGCTTTAATATTTCATTTTAGAATGACTATCCATTTCCAGAGGCACTTCAAGGTTATTTAAATCGTATTTTAAAATGTGCAAGAAGGACTGAAACTAAATGTGTAGAAAAAAAATTCAATTTGTCAAAACATTTCTAAAGTAGTAATTTCAGGTTGACCTCAAGTCACTTTTCTCCATTAACACTTGGATTTTAAGTTGACTGAAAAACAAGCTGACAGTCCACCCCTTCTGTCATGGCTGCAGATATTCACACAAAAAGAAAGAGGGCACAGTAACTTGTCTGTTCCATACAGCTGTGAAGCATTACATCGTCTGTCTTCTGCCTTTTGTACCTCTGTATCTTCTTCCTTTGGACTCAGTGCTTGTAAGAAGAATTGGTGAAATACAAAGGATTGATGAAATGTAGCAAAGCACCAGTATGAAAGTGCAAAAATTGTTAAGTCCAGCCATGTGGCCAAGTCTTACTTATTTAGCTGCTTTGCCTGCTTTTTCCCAAGATACATGACCAAGTTTTGTTCTTTTGAATTCCCAAAGGATGCCTGGCTCTGTGCATTTGCAGTTGCACAAGAGCATTTGGTATTTTCTCTTTTTTATCAAGTTTGCTTCATCTGTCTGAAGAGCAGAAATATTACCAAGTGACGGGGGAACTCATGACGCGGCACAATTGATGGAGGCACAGTCAAGGTGAGCAACTTAGGCCTGTGGGTCGAGGTTCTGCTCTGACCTCCTGTCTCCATGGCTTCTGGGTGCTGGGCATGTTTATGAAGTGCACTCTGTAAAACGTAACTCACTCCTCCTCCAGCCACAATCTTGGCTTCTGTCTCGTCTGTCCTTTCCTCTGTCTCTTGCAGAAGGCAGGAGAGACCTGTCAGTTGAATGATGTGCTCATATTGCTCTTATTGAACGCTCATAATTGTGAATGCAAATGGCACTTTTTATACATGAACAGAAAAAGGACTAAATTCACTGGATAAATTATTTACAACAGATAATTCAACCTGCTCTCGTGGGAGAGTGCAATGAATGTCTGATGATGTTAAAAAAACCCCACAACTAATTCTTCTAACCAGTGCAGTCAATGGCAAAACCTTTTACTGACTTCAAAGGGAGCAGAACCTAGCCCCAAGCCAGAGGGCCCACATACGCCTTCTCTTCAGTGGTTCTCACTTGCATTTAGAGCTAAAACCCAGACAAGCGTTTCTGTGTTGAGGAGCCCAGACTAATGCTGTATAGCACAGTCGTGCTGCCAGGGCACATGCATTATTACAGCTCTGGTTGAAAGCAGGTCTGCTCTGCAGCCATGGCGCAGAGCACTGCCCCCAAGCTGAAATAACCCAGCCTCCGGAGAGAGCCAAGGTAAATGTGCCGTCTAGCGAGTCTGGAGCTTAAGGCAAGTTAATTTGGCCAGGTTTGTCTGGTTTGGAGACAAGGAGGCTGAGGGGCGACCTCATTGCTCTCTACAGCTTTCTGGGGAGGGGAAGCAGAGAGGGAGGTGCTGAGCTCTTCTCCCTGGTATCCAGTGATAGGATGCGTGGGAATGGTTCAAAGCTGCGCCAGGGGAGGTTTAGACTGGACATTAGGAAGCATTTCTTTATCAAGAGGGTGATCAAACACCAGAACAGGCTTCCTAGAGAGGTGGCTGGTGCCCCAAGCCCGTCAGTGTTTAAGAGGCATTTGGACATTGCCCTTAATAACATGCTTTAACTTTTGGTTGGCTCTGAAGCGGTCAGGCAGTTGGACCAGATGGTTGTTGTAGGTCCCTTCCAACTATTCTATTCTATTCTATTCTATTCTATTCTATTCTATTCTATTCTATTCTATTCTATTCTATTCTATTCTATTCTATTCTATTCCATTCTATTCCATTCTATTCTATTCTATTCTATTCTATATTTCTATTCTATTTCTATTCTATTTCTATTCCATTCTATTCCATTCTTATTCTAATTTACTTTGCATCTAGGACAGATTTGCAGCCAGTGAGGGGGTTTGTGGACAGCATGCCACTGGCCACCCCAGCGTGGCTGTGCTGCTGGCCATCACCCCCGGTGGCAGCGCACCACGGGCACGATTTGGGGGCCGTGACCTCTTGCAGGGGATGCGGGGTCTGAAGGCTTGCCTGGGGGCTGCCGCCGTGCTCCCCCTCCCTGGCAGGGGAGGCGAGCGGAACGAGGGCTGGGCTGTGCCCCGGCTCGTGCCGCTGATCCCCTCCAGTTGCCGGTGGCGGGGACGCGCGGCCTTGGGCACTGGGGAGGAACAGGGACGCGGGGATGGCGCAGGCCGTCCTGGCAAGGTGGCAGAGGGGGAAGCGAGGGACGGGAGCGTCCCTGTCCCCGTCCCCGGGGGTCCGTACCTCCCGGTTCCGTCTGGGTACCCCGTGTTTCCACACGTGCCCCCTGCCGCCGGGGGCACCGTCCCCTGCAGGCTGTCCCCCCGCCGCCCCCCGCCTTCTCTCCGCGCTGCGGGTGCTTGGCTGCACCCCGCATCGCGCGGCCGCAGTCACGCAACGCCCGGGGTTTGAAGCGCTGCGTGACGGCGCCGGGGGCACGCGGCCGCCACGCACAGCGCTCCTGTCAGCGGCAGCGCAGCCCCGCCGGCCCGGGCGCCCGCCCGCGGGGCCGCCGCCCCCCCCCCCCCCGCGGCACCGGGCTGCGCCGTTCGGGCGGGAGAGGGGAAGAAGAGGCGGCGCGCAGCGGCGGCGGGGCCGAGGGCAGGGCTGGGCTGCGGCCGGGCGCGGAGCGCGGGTTCGCCCTCGCCCCCACGCGGGGTGCCCGCCCCGCGGCCCTGCCCACGCGTGGCGGAGCGGCGGCGGGAGGGAAGGGGCTGCCGCGTGTGAGCCCTGCGGGGAGCGGGGAGGCAGGGGCGCCGCCGGCGGAGCTGCGGCGGCTCGGGCTGGTCGGGAGCGGGCGAGGGCGGCCTGGCGCAGGCCCGCGGCGGAGGAAAAGCGGCTTATCCTCCCCCCCCCCGGGTTGCCATGGAGACGGGCGGGCGGCGGCGGCGGCGGCGGCGGGGCTGTCAGTGAGGGAGCGCACCGGGCACCGCGGCGGCGGCGGCGGCGGAGGGGAGGCCGCGGCGGCGGCGGCGGCGGCGGCAGCGGCAGCAGCGGCGGCGGCAGAGATGGACTCGCACTGCGACTGTGCCGAGTCTCCGGCCGCCGAGCAGCCGTCGGGGAGGATTAACAAAACCGCCTTCAAACTGTTCAAGAGGAGGAAATCCGGGGGCACCATGCCGAGCATCTTCGGGGTGAGGAGCAAAGGCGGGGAGGGGAAGGGCGCCAGCAAAGCGGGGATGGTGCGGAGCCGGACGCACGACGGCTTGGCCGACGCCGTGCTGGAGGGCGGCAAGAAGGAGGACGCGGGCGGCGGCGACCCGCAGAGCGGGGAGGAGGCGCGGGGCCGGGCGGCCGGCGGCCTCGGCGTCCCCCCCGGCGGCTCGGTGGCCAAGTCGCACAGCTTCTTCTCCCTGCTGAGGAAGAACGGCAGGCCGGAGGGCGGCAAGGCGGAGAGCGCGGATCAGCGGGCTGGCGGCAGACAAAAGAAGGGGCTGAAAGGGATCTTCAGCAGCATGCGATGGCATAAAAAGGACAAAAATGGCAAGGAGGAGAGGGGGGAAAGCTCGGAGATCCAGGCCGGTCTTATTATGCCGGGGTCTTTGACCGCCAGCCTGGAGTGCATCAAAGAGGAGACGCCAAAACCTTTGTCTGAACCTCCCGACAGCGCAGGAGAGATGGGGCTGGAACCGCCGCAGGAGAAGCGCGGCGGCGAGGCGCACGCCTCGGCCGCGGAGCCCGAAGCGGGAGGTGGGGAGTCGCGGGAGAGCAGCCCCCCGCCCCGGGAGGACGCTACCACCGCCGCTGGAAGGCCACCCGAGGAGCTCAGCCACGAGAGACCGGACCCAGCCGCCGGAGAGGTTGGGACTGCCAAGGATGCGGCCATAACAGGTGACATTCCAATAACGACTATCCCCCCTGTTGAACCTCACTGTGATAGCGGTCAAGAGACGGCAGCCGCCCCTGACCCTTCCTCTGTTGATCCACCCTCAGAGCAATCGATTGATCGTATTTGTTTGATGTTTGCTGACGTGACTTCACTGAAAAGCTTTGACTCTCTTACAGGCTGTGGAGATATTATTGCGGACCATGAGGAGTATGTGGGCAGCGGGAGTGGCGGCTGCGAGAAGAGCACCCCTGGGGCCGGCAAGCTGGGTGCCTCCAAGAAGCACCCCACCATGGTGGCCTACCAGGGAGGAGGGGAGGAGATGGCCAGCCCCGACCAGGTGGACGACACCTGCCTGCAGGAGTTCTGGGATATGCTGTCGCAGACAGAGGAGACCCAGACAGAAGGAGGAAGAGGTGGAGGAGGGACAAAGAAGCTCGAGGGGTTGAAGGAGAACCGAGGTACCGAGGGGGTCCAGAACAGGGTGGCAGTGAAACGTGGTGGCCTCCACCAGATCCCCATTCACCTCAACCACAAAGAGGAGCAGAAGGGCAGGGAGAAGGAGCAGCATGAAGGAGTCCCAAACAGCGACGAGGGCTACTGGGATTCCACCACCCCTGGTCCCGAGGAAGATGGTTCCACAAGCATCCAAAAGGAGACCATTCCCAGGGACAGCTACAGCGGGGATGCTCTTTACGACCTCTATGCCGAGCCGGATGAGAACCCACCAGCGGGGCCTACGGATGAAGTGGTCACCTGTGTGCCACGCTCCAAGCCCGTGTCTCCGATAACGACCACGTGCTCACTGAAAACACCCTCGAGCACCGTGAAGGACTCCAAGATCCCCATCAGCATTAAACACCTTTCGTCGCATCCTGCCAGCCATGGAGCAGATGCCAGCAACAGCCATCATGTCGCACACCATCACCTGGCCAAAAGCGAGATGCACAGAACAAAAATCCCTGTCTCTAAAGTACTGGTACGCCGGATCAGTAACAGGGGCTTAGCAGGGACAACAGTGAAAGCTGCCACATACCAAGACAGTGCCAAAAAGTAGTTGAATTAGAGCTGGAGACAAAGACGGACAGCAAGGTTGGTGTGTAAAAGTCTGCGTAGGAGACCACAGATAATGAATTAGTTTTGCATCACCTGAAGAAAGGCACCTCAATGGCTTACTTCACTGTACTCCACGGGCCTGCACTTCTGAATCCTTTCTTACTAGACCGTATGGCTGAATATAAAAAGTCGACTTCTTTTCGAGCACTTTTTTTATGTTTGTATCTTTTTTCTGCGGCACTGAACACTGGGGAGGTTCATTTTTACATGCCTTTTTGGAAGCAGGACTTGGATTATGAACCTAAATGAGCATCCTTCCTCATGCAGAGCAATGCCATGAGCTCTTCAAGGGAAGAGAGTTACAGAAGGAGCGACACGAGAGGTTCTCCAATACACTTACCTTTTAATCATTTCTGGGGGAGGAGTGGAGGGTGGGTGCCTGGCTCTGAAAATGGTGTTTGCTCTACAAGATGTTGGAAAAAATGCCAAGCAAAAAACAACCAACGTAACAGGTATTTTACCTGCTGTAGGAACGAGAGCACTGCTCTGCAGCAGACTTGATTGACTTGTGTGCAGTAGCTAACTAAGGAGTTAGGTGGACTTGTCTAACAGGAAAACATATTTTTGTTTGTCTGTCTGGTTGGTTTTGATCTGGTCTAATATAAATGGGTAACAGAGACACCTGACATAGTTTCAGATGTTTACATCAATACTTGTCCGATAATGCATACAATCAGGTTCAGGGAAACATTTTACTAAATGCCAATATATACACACTGTTCACATTTATACAATAACTTTCTTGCCATGTGTAAATATATACATATTTTAGCAGATTTACTCAGTGCTACAGATTTTTTATGAAAAAAAAAATCACCTGTCTGTATTATCTAGAGTTTAAGCAAGAGTTAGTTTTTATAGGTAGATAATTTTACAGTTCTAAAATGATAGAACTTTGTGTAAGTACCTTAAATTAGAGCAAAACTCTGTTTTGTATGGGCTCATGCATCCCCAGATGAGTAAGTCTGAAGTGCTGATTTTATTCCAGTGGCACGTTCCGTGTGTCAGAGCTGAGGTTCTGACAGCATTGCCACTGCAAACCTCTATTTTCAGGGGTTTAGACAAAGTTGCTCTGGGCTTAAACCTTACAGAGAAGGAACCCAGGAAAGAAACATGTTTTTTAATTATTATTTTTTAAAATATAAAAAATTAGTTTTTGACTATTTAAAGAAAGATTGGGTTCTTGTTGCTTTTTATTTTCATTCTTAATAACGTCAGAATAATTTTACTTTAAGAGAGAAAAAGAAATATGGTAAGCTAGTGGTACATAAAATGGTCTGATGAGCTTGGATCTTATGAGAAATGTATTAATGGCCAGGACACTTTTGAATAGTGGCTACTGTACATGGGCATTGACAACATTTCAAAGAAATTTAATAGGGTTTTAATGTGCCTGAGGACATATTTTTATGATACACTGAAAAAGCTCCAAAAATCACTGAAGTCTAAAGGTAAATGTTATGTATTTACAAAATATTTTGGTATAAGTATTTAATCATCAGACCACAGTTAATATAAAATATATGCTCCAGTGTATCTGAATAATAATATACATTTTAAAAATACACATGTCTATATTATGCAGAGAATCCTAAATTCACATCACTGAAGCTAATGGGTCTGATCTTAGATAGCGGTTGGTTTTATTGTCTCTTAAATTGAAAGAAAAAAGGAAAATAAATATACAGAATATACATTTGAAGGATATTAAGGTAATAGATAAACCATAAAAAAACAGGAAATACAATAATAAGAATTGTATATATGTATATGTGTGGTTCACTGGGGAAATGACCTTATAGTCACAAGGGTAAAATTGGCATCTCCTTCTGAAAGTACTGCAGGATTTAATGCCGAACTGCAACGCCCCAGTGAACAGGGAGAAAAGCGTTAGTTTTCCTCAGCAGTCCCTGTTTTCATGGTTTGAGTAAGAACCTTAATACACTTCAAAGAAGATTATTTTATATGTTTTCTTTCTAACGTATATGTGTGTGGTTTTCTACATGCCTGCTCACACAGACGTGTTGTACATATGCATGTGTAGTCAGGACGCACCTCCTCCTAGAGTACACGCACACAGGTGAACATGCACACCCGTGCACACTGGCACCCGTGCGAGCACGGCCACGCGTGCACGCTCCCGCGCACAGACCGAGGGGATGTGCTGTAAATCTGCCTCCAAACACGCTGGCGGTGGTTTCCTTTGCCTGAGAAAGGGATTTGCATTTGGCCTGACTCTGATTGTGCATTTTAGAAAGTTCAAGCTGAAATACCCTCACAAGGATGAGTGTACAGAATATGGAATATTATCCTGGTCCTCAGCCCTAAACCTAACATTCCTTTTTCTGTTCTTTTGTTTTTGTCTGACTGTAAGGGACACATCTTTTCTTGCATGACAACTCTGCAGAAAAATCATAATTCCCCATTTTGTTTTCAAGACAAATTGTGCAGAGAGATTCTGTAGGGTACTGGAAGTTGAGAGGGAGGGAGGATGTGGTGAGCTTGGGGTGGTACCATAACAACTGGAAGCACTGAGTACAGGTAGTAGGAGTGGTGCATCTTTAAAACTACTAGAAGATATCAGCTACCATCTTTACAGGACTTGTGTGTGGCAAATTATTCATCCTATGCATTTTGTTTGCATTGTGGCATGTCTGTATCGAGAAACCAATAGTGACACTAGACTAGCTCCCTCTCACATAATGACTAACACGGATCATCATTAAAATGCTTTGGCTTCCCTTCATTTTTCTCTCTCTCCTTTGTTTTCTGCCCCGTTTTCCCTCCGTCCTCTGCATGCTGGCGGGTGACTTCCTCCCCGGTGCTCACCCCGGTGCGGTGCGGTGCGGTGCGGCGCGGCGCGGGGAGCCCTGGGCTGGCGGCCGAGCGCGGGGCGGGAGGGCGGCCACGCTGCCTGCTGAGGCCAGGTGCTCCCCAGTCGCGCTCTCAAGCTTTCTATTGCATACCCAGTGTAAGTACATTTTGCAAATCTCTTGGCGGTTCGTTTGGCTGCTTGCTATGTACATATTTTAAGGACAATCATATCCTTAAAAGGAAAATGGGAAAGTAGCTTGTCGCAGGGCGTCAGTATTTTGAATCATTGCGACGTACTGACGTTGATTCAGGGTAATGGTTTTGTGAGAGTAAAAATACAATTTAATGCTCAAATTAACTTTGTATTTATAAAACTCATTTTTGTCTTTAAGCCATCTGTGTTTTTTTATTTCAAAAGGTAATAGAAAATTTAATATTTGCTAGGGCTTTCAGTTTTCACAGAAATATATTTGTATAACTCCACACAATGCCTAAAACAATCATTGGAAGGAGGTTCAAAGGCTTTCTTTAGACCTGTATTTAATTCCTGAAAGATCACTGCAAAATATTGTGAGATGCCTAAGAACAAACAGTTAATGGCTTGCTGGATTTAAAGGCTGAGACATACAGAGGTAATAGTCCTGAGGCATTCTGTGGTAGTTTGCATTCTTATTTATGTTACCCTCTTCAAGCATATATTTTCCTTGGCTTTGGTAGGTATCAAGGTAGAAATGGTTTTCTGAGTCCCAAAGATAACATTCCCAATGCTGTCATTGTTTTGATTTTCTTAAAGAATACTTTTCTTTATTTGTTTTATTTGTTGTTTTGTGGTCTGAATGATGCTTTGTAATTATCAGCTTGTATGTCATTCATAAAGGATTTTATAGATCAGGACTTGGCATTTAGTTATATGTACTCTTTGCACTTTCAGGTCACTACTGGTAAATTTTGTATGTTCTTAGGATATTTCTATATATTGCGTAGTGTTTTATAGCTATCTACAGTGATTTCAGTGGTATACATTCCTGTCCTATATATCAGCGCAAAAGATTTCCTTTCGGTAGCATGAAATGTTGTTTTTGTGGACTTCTTTGGTCATGATAGGAGTTAAGTTTCCTGTACCGTATGTGTGGCCTGCAACAGACATAAAGGGTCTTATTTTCCCTGTAGTGTGTATGCATTTTGCTCTTGCCAGTAATAGGACTCAAACACACGTAATAGATTTCAGAAGAAATTCCATGACTAGAATAAGAAAAATCTATGTTCAGTCTTTGTCCATCAGTCACCAGCATTTTTTTCATCCACTGTGAATATCCTCACCGCCATTCAGGGTAGTAGAGGACTGAATTTTAAAATTGCCATGCATAGATGTACACTATCAAAATTAATTCACTGATTGTTTTTTAATGAATCTTACTAAATTATTTATCTAAGCTAAGTGAATATTGCACCAAAGTCTTCAAAACGTCTGATACAGATGGCATTTTCAGTAAGATGCTCTAAGTGCAGATGAGCCAAATTAACAGGCTTTGCTTAGCAAAGCAAAACCTAGTTGTTTCTTAAATTTGTAGTACTGACTGAGCTTGCAGATCAAAGGGAGCCATTGATTCTGCTACGTGGCCGTGCTCAGAGGTTTTTTTTCCCTTGCTCTAATGGACTACTTTCAGAAAGGGCTTTTCAGCAAGATAATGGTATGAAAGAGACAGTTCACGGTAACAATAGCCACTTAGAAGGCAGATGGTTATCTAACAGCCATAATGGGGGACTTTAAGCAAGGTGGCCTGAAAATGTATTTTCATAGTTATTGATATGAAAGGCTGAGGCTTCTGTCTTGGAAAAACAAATTGACACCGACTAAAAAGACGCTGCAGAAATGAGTCTTGGCAGAGTTTACACGTGACAGCTTCTGCAGGGTTTTTTTATTTATTTATTTTGGCTTTTCCTTTTTTGTTGTGGTTGGTTTTGCTTTGTTTATGTTTTCATTACGATGACATAACCCCACGTGTCCAGGCAGAATTGCACAGCAACTGAGTCTTCTGGGGTTCAATGCTGAGAATACACTGTCAGTTGTCTTCAGTGGCCTGGGACTGTTCCCTGCTGAACATCCCTCCCTTCCACGGAGGGATGGGATGATGGGATGATGGGATTCCCATGTCACGAGTCCACGTGCTGTTTACTGTGAGCAGGGCTATCTGAATCTGTCTCTCTGTCTTGCTGTTTGTGTTCAAGGGACAGTTTATTTTTAATCTGACTCAGAAATTTCTTAGCTCATCATTAGCTCACATCTCGTCTTCCCTGTGAGCATCTCGGCTAGGAACAGTCAGCATTGATTTGGTGTTTCCTAGGTCTGTTTCTTGTAGAGAGAAATGGAAGAACTTGCCATATGTAAAGGAATAAGAGCTACAACCGCTCAGGCCACATCCTGGGGGCCTTTACTCCTGCAAAAGCAGGTTGTTAAAGCTCTCTCTGCCTTAGAGGGCTTCTCCATCCAAAACTGAGTGAGTACTATTGTCTGGGACCACCTTTTTTTTTTTTTTTTTTCCCCTCACTGTCTCTTGTTCCCTCTCAGCCATACTGCAGTAGCTTGGGAAACTGAGATTTTTGACCTAGACCTCCAGCACTACAAAAGAGGAGCTGCTGCCAGTGTGTTCTTCAAGGGGACTCTGCTCCTACTTCTTGGCCTGGAAAAAATTAATTCACCTTCAAAACAAGCTGCAAAGATATTTAAAATGGAGATCTGCTGTGTGATCTCACACACGTGGGTGAGGATGTTGAGTGACATTTTGCACGGAGTGGAATATACCCTCCACTTTCCAGTTGTGGACCATTTAGCAAATCTAGCAGGGAAGTATGTCACTCTTGTGGGAAAGCCCAGAAGCTGTTTGTTACAGAGACTGTGCCCAGGTTATCTTTGATAAGAACTGCTTTTCTTTTTCCTGTCTGTACATATTTAAACAAATAGAACCAAAGTCGTAGTGGAGAGAGGAAAAGGTTATGTACTTCACAGGGCAAGGAGTTTAAACTGCTAGGCTGAAGTAGCAATGGCTAAAAGAAGATGATTGCTTTGCCTACTTTAACAACACATCCAAGCAATGCTCTGCAGTAGAAGCTAATCCAGCTATGGCCACAAAGTTAGAAAACTGGCATTTGCCAACATGACAATCTCTTTCCAAGGTCCAGTTCTGCTGTGGCAAAGCTTCCACTGACTCCAGTAAGAACTGGAGAAGGTCCTTAATCTCTTAATCTTAAGGAAATAGGAAGTGTTTCTTAAATAAGTCTTCCCTTTTTTTAAAGATGAACAGTATTCAGGTGATGGTGCAGTCTTTTATATTACTGTAGCAGTATTTTCACTGATCTGAATGCAAAACATGTCTTTCCATTGTTTTTCCATCTTAACAAGCAGCCACTCCCGCACATAACTCCAGTGCTCAGCATGTTTAAATTACAGCTAACACAATCACTGCCTTCCTTAATTTAACTTGTGATGGCAAAAACAGGACCAGATCCTTTCCAGAGCGCTAAAACCCCCGCTTATTGTGCCATTGTTCTTGTTTTTTTGATATGGTAACTAATGATGTCTCCCTTTAATTGTTTCACAGCCATGTCTTCAATCTGCTTTTAGGGAGAATGGTATGTAGGGACTGAATGGTAAGAACTTTGACAGATTTTTATTATTTTGGATGATATTGCATCAAAACAGTTGCTATTTCAGTATCAGGTTGTTTCCATGGGCTTTTTATGCAGATGCATTGGAAGCTTTGAACATAATGTGCTCGTAAAAGAAAATTGGCTACATCTGCTTTGAATTAAGCGTGACCTTAATGTAAAAGCTACGCATCTGGTGATGTTTCTTGGTTAATGGCAGCAAAGGGGAAGGTCTGCCCCAACTCACCTGCACCCCACAGATTAGGGGAGCAAGGTACTGTCTCCATGAGAATTTGCTGTCTGACCCTGCCGCGTGGTCGTGGCAGGGGGGTGCAGGGTGTCACCATGCGGAGGTGTCTGCCAGGTTGGACAGCAGCAGGAAAAGCCAGGCTGGCTGCGCTGGGGTGAGAGATGGGATGAAAGCAAGGCTTGGACCTTTGGTCCTTGGGGAAACAGAGACTTAAACATACGCCTATAAAATCTGGCTCCTTTTGTTCTTGCATTGATGCTAGGATTGCTGTGTTACAGTGAGTTAGGAGCCAGGCTGTGTGAGTGGGTGCCAGGGTCTGGGTGTGCTGATGCCGGTGCTCCTGCTGGTGGGCTACAGCACGGCTGCTCTCATCAACACCTGAGCAGTGCCCAGTGCCTTCGTTTCTGAAGGCAATTTTAGCACAGGTACTTCCACAAATCCCCTGTAGCCCAGCACCGACCTGTGGCATCCCGCTGCTCTTCCACCCTCATTTTGTCGGGGGTACACGAAGACCCAAGCCCTTGGCAGGGTGGTGAGCGTTGGCTGCAGCCTTGCAGCCCAATGGCAAGTGGGGAGGGAGTGTAAGACGCACCTTGCACCAGCACCACCAAGTCCTAGGTAGAGCGCCAGTAACTTTCTGTAGCACGTGGCTTGATAAAAGCAATGTTATCCTGCTTTTCAAAAGAGAGAGCAAGACTAAAGCTGTTGCCTTTGTGTAAAATTGAAGTAAATCCTCTGCTGTGGGACAGATTGCAACAGCTGGACAATATCTCAATCCACCAGTATTCCCTCTGAAAACAGGGGATCTGTTAGCAGTGTCAGTTGTTACTGAGTGAAGATCCCATAATTTGGCTCCATCTGAATTTTCCTTGCTATGTTTGTCAGCAGAGTCTGTCTCAGAAAAGCTCTTGTGTTGAGGCTTGTGGCCCTGTTGAAACAGGGGATAAGGTATGAATGTGGTTGGTGGAAAATACAGATTCAATAAGTCCAGAAAACACAGCATGGCTTCCTTCTTTTATCACAGCCCAACTCTGCTTAAATATAATGGTGTGCCCGAGGAAAACATAGCAGGGACTGCTCCGCGCTGCATCTGACAAACCGATGCTCTCGGGGTTTCCTACGTGCTGAAAGGGACAGATGTGTCCTGTTAGAAGTCACTTAATCTGTTTCTATAAGACGTGTTATAGCTGACGGATCACTGTTAATTACAATTTTCCCTCATATTTTTTGTCAGCCACCTCCAGTAAGGTAGCATATGACCTATTTGAGATAATGAGCAAGTAAAGCCAGAACTCCCTGCTCTTCTTATCTAAATGGCTTGCTAATAATCTGGCGAGTCTGTGTGCACCAACTTTCTCTGAGTGAAAGCTCAAAACACTCCGGGGGGTGTTTTTGTAACAGACTGTTAGACATGCTCTGCTCTTTTCCACCTCTACAAACTTCGATGAGTATATGTCTCCTCGAATCACTGTATTCTCAACGTATGTGCAACCTAACTGATAGCAATAGATGTCTTTCTTCCCTGGCAGTTCACGAGGATATACTAATCAGTGTTTATTATATTTTTAATTCTGTAAATATTTATTTTGGTACTCTGTGTATTTATTGGCACTGATTCTGGTGTTTGCTTATGTGTCATTGTAAATGTTGATGGTTTCAATAGTCTTGCTTCTAATGAATGTAAGGAACTCAGACTAACTGCACTTTTCTTCCATTCAAAAATCTTACAGTGAAAAATATTCCCACTGTCATATTATGTGTTATAATGAATACAATTAATAAAATCAGTTGTCACTTTTCATTGATGAACATGAAGGTTACTTTTTGATGTTCAAGCTAGAGATTGAGCCAATCTACTCAGTGCACTGGAAAATACTGGGCTTTTGAAAGCAAGACATTAGGGAATTATGTCCCCAAAATAGCATAAAAGAGAATACTTGGGCATGTGTGCACTTTCATTTTTATGTAAAAATGCCTCTAGCAGTTTTATTAATAACATCATAGGATAACTAGACCGAATCCATTACTTAGGGGAGGGCTTTCATAAATGAGTGAGTTTTGGTCTTCTGGTCTTCTGTTTCATCAGTATGTTTTTGTTTGGGTTTGTTTGTTTGTTTTCCCCCCACCTTTAAACTGCTTAGACAGTGGAAATAGACTGAGTTTCATTCTGTTTTTCAAATCAGCTTTGCTTCCTGGTTCTCCTGGTCGGGAAGCCAGAGGGAAGCTGGTTCTCTTGGCACAAATGGACTTTGGAGTTGCTATTTTGGTGTGACAGCTCGAAAATACAGTCTGCTGTAAGCTTTATTTCCCACCTTTAAAACTCGGACTTGACTGCTATGGCTATGAAGTGACATTTGTTAGAATCTCTGGTTTGCAACTTTCTCTAAATTTCTTGCATTTAGAAGATGCATAAAACATTTGCAAAAAAAGTTTTAATCCTTAAGTTTATTTACTTCACTTAGCTAGGTAGCACTGCCTTGTTAAGGATTCAGGAAGCCTCCCATGTTACTACTTGTCCATGAAAGATACTGAACCAGCCAGAATAAGAACTGGAATAAAATCTGCTCAAAAGTTTTCAAGGAACAACAAAGCAAAAGGTATGAAAAGCTCATTATGCAAGTAAGGAGCAGGACATGGTGACACAATATAAATTGATCCTGTGTTCACAAAAGCGTAACTCCTCTGCCAATAGCTGGAACGAGGTTGAAAAAATGTTTTCCCAGTGATTTAATGGGAAATTAAATCACTGTATATAAATGCCTAAATGTAAAGCAATTTTACATTCAGGCCTTCTCAGCCTATGTCCCCTATTGCATATTCATGTCTTTTATCCTATGCGTCTGGAAGTAAGAGTTGTGGTTTAAATTATTCCCTGCTGCAGAAGATTGTCTAGTGATTACCTTGCTTAAGTCCAAGTATAGCTACTGGGATTTGGGGGGGGCAAAAGGGTTGCAATGAAGTACAGGGCAAAAGTACAGCAACCTCATGGATCTTGATAACTGCAGATCTGTGTGATGCAGCTGTTAACACCTTCCACAAAACCGGACTACAGTAGTCTGGCAGATCCCTGTGACAGAAAAAATTGAAAAGTCCCCTGAAACCAGGAGACTTGGCCCAAATATTCTTTTTGAAATCAAGATGAAGAGGCTGAGTTTCTAATATTGTGCTAAAAGTCCCTTCCCAATTAAAACCAAGATGAGTCATTCCCAACAGTACATCTCTATGATTTTCATGGCAACCTTACTGGAAAAGTGTTTGCAATGGGAGTGATGACCTGGAAATCTCGCTGTGACCCGTTCATTGAAGGTGAATGCTCCATCCATTTTGCAAATCTATCAAGCAAGAAAGAGAAGAGAATATTCTTGACACCAAATAATTGCTAAGGAATATTGGCAAGGCTAATGGACCAGTCAACTGACTGTGAGTGAGTACCAGTCTCATTTTAAATCCTTTCCCTTGAATCATAGTATTTTTCCCTTTCAAAGTGATCGGACAGAAGTTATTTACTAGGAGCTCACACTGAGCAGATGCCTGCTCCTACCTACCACGTTGCACATCTGCTTGCAATTAAAACCATTCCATGGTGCCCTGAGGGGGGTGGGAAGGAGGCTCAAAGGTTCTGCAGAGGGTTATTTCAGCAGCCATGGATGCCACTGTGGCAGCTGAGGGCTAAGAACCTGCTTCGTCTCTAGCAACACATCACTCCTTTTGCTCTGCAAAGGCCCTTGCCTCTTGGCTCAGCTATTCAGTTAGACCCTGGGACCATGTCCTGGTTAAACCACGACAGAACAGAAGGTCTCTTCTTCTGACTAATGAAGGAGACTATGCCTTGGCCAATATGTGCATTTTTTCCAGCTTAAGAAAATTGAATATGTTTTAAAAGATATAGATGAAGTCGCATAGTGACTATTCTAAGTAGAACAAGAGAAGTGCAAGGAGTCTGTTGAAGTATAGCTCCCACAGCTACTCCAGAGACTAACAAACAACCCATGCTGATGCTGCATCCTCACGCAAAGGCCCTTCGCAAAGTGGCTCTGTGCAGCACTTCCACATGAATCCCAGCTGAGGTGACCTAGAGCCAAGGGTTGCCACCAGAGGGGAGGGAGGGCTTGTGCCTTCCAACAAAGTGCTGGTCCGGACCAGGGAGGTCCACATCCCTCTTCCACCGCTTCCTTTCCAGGCAGCTGTGAGAAAACTGCTTCTGTCCCGATTTACAGAGGCTACAGGCAGCACGTTATAAAGTCTGATCCGCAAAATCCGCTGCGCCTGGCTGTGGTGTTGCTCAGAACCTTTGTGGTCTGAGGTTTTATGATAAAATTTCACCATCACTTAAGCACCTGCACTGAGCAGGCTCAAAAGCGACGCATGGCTAGGTCTGCTCTTCTGTGCGTTATGGTGGGAGTCACGGACAGGCTCTTCCTCCGTCCGTGTCAGCCTTCTCTATTGGTGTCACTTGAAATCAATAGGTCCCCTGGGCAGAGGAGAGACTTGAGTAAAGATCCTCTGGGTGAAGGTCCCGAATGAGCAGAGGTTGACCAGGTAGAAGTGCGGCAGCGTTGCGGAGGTGGGAGAGGTTGAGGCAGCCAAACCTAGGGCAGCCAGAAGCCTTGTGGGCAGCAGTGTCCTCTCCTGCTTCACAGGGAGATGGTTGCCTCCAGGGCACCTATGTGGCTCAAGGTGCTTCAAGAACATATTCAGCTGTAGGCTACCACTCCGTGGGAACAAATGGTGCTGAGCTCCTTGCATGGAGCTGGGAACATGCAGGGTGACATGCAGAATGCAAAGTAAACAAAAATCCTATGACCAAATGCTATTTTAACAACAGAAGTTATGCTAAATCTGTATGTCATGTAAAGCAAAACTGTTCTGTCCCTGCCCAGCTCCATTTGTTCACCTGTAAAGATGAAAAAACAACCTAATTTTGCAACAAAATAGGTTTGAATAAATTAAGGCAAATGTGTCTTATTAAATACGAGTGGTGAAAAACCTGCTCTTGATTACGGCTGCGAAGATACTGGTCACAATCTAAAGTGGACATGAAAAAAACATCTGTTCTACTAAAATGATGTAGGAGATCAGAAAAATGATGGTAACAAAAATCAAATAGATTGTTCTGAGTGTTTCTTAAGGAAAAATAGAGACAGAAAAGAATGCGACTAGTCTTGGTCTATCTTTACAGTAGGGATATATTACATCCACATCTGTCTTTCTCTGAGTTTTTACCCTTCACATTCTGCACTAATAGATTTTGTTTACTGACGGGTAACAAATCGTACAAAAATACAGCACTTACAGTGAAGAAATCAGTCCTGCTACTCTTTTGCTTATAATTGTCTTTTTTCCCCATTTTAACAATTAAGCTTTTGATCCTTCCAATTAGACCATATCCAGTCATTATCACGCCACGTTTAGGGTCTGATTACGCAGCCGCTGCATCCGAACAGCTTCATTCAAATCAGTAAGAAATGCTCATATGCAGCAACTGCAGAAATGGTGCTTGCATCCTTCACAGAACTGCCTATTGCTGCTTTCTCAGAGGCTTAGAATATTTATGTCTATCATCACTACCTGATGTTGAATTTGCCTGTATTTTTTTTTTCCTAGGGTCTGATAGAAAGCCCCATAAATCTGCAAGTTTTATGAAAAAACAGTTGGACCAGATTACACGGTTAACTTAACTTGTCTATGCCAGATCTTCATTCTCTCTCAAGATGTAACATGTATTCAGACCGATTTAAAATAAATGACTGTATCGGAAAACAAAACAGACATCAGAGCACAAGCATAAAGGCAAATGTCAGCCCCTGGCTCTGAAACGACCAGGACCCTCAATCTGAGCTATGAAACCTTACATTTCTGCCTCAGTGCAGGCAAACACACAGCACTATTTATAGCACAGCCTTTTACTACCCTTCTGTTAGAATAGGCTTCCTTGGAGGATTTACATGACTAACCAAAAGCAAAAGCCTTCTGTACTTCGTTTCCATAAGAGAAGGCCAGTGTGAAGCTGGTGTTCACTGGGCTGAATTACAGAACCTATCAGTTACTAGAAGACCAGTTACTAATTCAAAGGCATCTGTTACCATGGCACAGGTCTCCTCTTCCCTCTCCATGCCCCAGATTTAGCACCAACGATGGGAGCTTAGTGAAAGCTCAAAAAGAACGGTTCTTACCTCTGAAAAATAAAATGCATAGTCAAGGAAGACCACATGTTTTCATGGCAACTAAGGAGTAAAGGGTTAAGACCTAGGAGATGGCTCTGAACCAATAAACAGCACAAAAGACTCCTATTAGCAAATCAAGAGCCCAGTGTGCTCCCATTTCCCCCCTTGTATCTTCAATTAAACCCTTTGGGCCACAAAGTTACTGTTGGTGCCAAGGACAACAATCAGCATGAGGTGATTATTTTAGATTCTGCTACATACCCTGAAGTCTTGTGAAAATGAAAACCAATGCTCCCTTCACCCTCTGATCCCATTTCCAGGGCAGGGCAGGCCCATCAGCTAGTCCCCATCCTTTCATCTCGCTGTGCCAGCTGCAAGCACCCAGGCTTTCCCCAGAGATGCCACTTTCTCACAGATGCCTGCCTCTTCCTGCCTTCCAGATGGCAGTGGGCTTCTTAACAAGCTCCCCGATTTCTCTTTCCCCCTTGGGATTTCATTTCAATGTTATTTTGTCACATCTGTTTTTCTCCAGTTGGATGATGTGCAGGAGCATGAGATATAATGCTTCTTCAGGAGGTTACCAACTCGCAGCTCCCATGGTCATTTCAGACCTCACCGCTGCAGAAGTGCCCTCGTGCAGCGAGGATCGCTAGTGCTCTGGTGTGCCAGTGACAGCCCCTGCCCCAGCTGCCGAGCAGAGGTAAGGACCACTTTGTTGAGGTTTTTGCAGGCTGCTTGTTTCCTTGTCTTGTTCTGCATCACTGAACTTACTCTTTCCTCCCTAGGGCTTTTCTGCAGGGCTTCTCGAGGCTCCCCGGCGCTGGTATGGGGCTGTTCAACACGGCTCAGGAAGGAGGAAAACAGCTGGAGAACAGGGCAGGGAATTGGAGTCAGGCTGTGATATCTTTTCACACATGTCCTCTGTGACCTTCAGTGCAAAACTCTACCTCTTTGCTTTTTCCACCTCTAAATGGGGATTGTGATCTTTCTACAGGAAAGGTTTAATGTGGCCAAATCCTTCAAATTTTACACCACTGCCTGTGAAGCAATTTGAGACGTGCGTAGGGCCATGGTGTAACAGCAGAACTCTTTCATTCCCCCCATCCTGCCAAGATTCACCAGGTGCAGATGTGGCCATAACCTGAATGAGAAGAGGGGAGGAAAAAAACCTCTTTCCCATATTTTTTGCCCAGGACGGCAGTGGTAATTTCCCAGGGTGAGGATTTGGCTGAAGATGGGCCATGGAGTTGCTTTTCCTTCCCCCTGGCTGTGGTGCTGGTGCCCCTGGGGCTCTGCAAATGTGGGATTAAAGAGCTGGAGAGGAAGGGTGTCAAGGGGAATCGGCAGCATCATGGAGCAGCAGGAGGGGGGGTGTTATAGTCCTTCTTCAGCTGAAACCCCACAGTGGGGATCCTTCACCTGCCAGGGCCAGGAGAAGGAGAGATGTGGGGGTTAAAACATCTTGAGCCCCATGATATATCTGTCCTTAGACCTGGCTACAGATGCTCTTGCCTCCAGATGGCCTTTCTGCACGGCTTTGACCTGCTGATGGCCACAGACTCTTCACTTTCATGAAACTAATTGAAAAAACACCAGAGTAGGAAGTAATACCAGTCATAAATGGATGTTCTGCTGCCTGCCCTGCTTCCAGTTTTCCACTAGGGATGGCAGTAGTAGTTATTCATTGCTTCCACCATGCAGCCAGAAGGCAGCCGTCCTTGGGATCTGATGAGCCAGGCGTTGAGCCTTGCAGAGCCATGGCTCTGAAAAAGGGCAATGTAGGAACTGATATATTGGTTGAACTGGTGACCCGCTTGATCAAGCAGTCTATTGCTGTCCACAGATACCAGCAGGGGAGATATTTTATAAAGACACATGAAGATGCTACTGTGGATAATTATGCAGTGTCCGTTTGGCAGAAGAGGTACCTTTGTAACTTCAGGCAGTGTCTTGTCTCTGTTATGATGAAAATTGTTTGTATCACTTGTTACCACAGAGGAAATGATGCCTGCTTGCATAAATATTCACTTTTAGTGAATCTTCCAAGGTTCTTTGGTTCAGTAATATCCTGTGGCTATGAGTTCCACACATTCATTACGCTTCACTAAAAGAGAAAGGAAAAAAAAACCCCACCTTATGAGATGTAATTTTAGGTGCTAGGTGATCAATTTTTAATTGTGCAGGCTCAAAAGGAAAGAAAGGTAAGAGAAGTAGAACATCCTGATGGCGTGTATTATATTGCCATGAGGTTGTTTGAAATGGCCTTGTTACTCATGCATGGCTCATGCATTTACAAAGGAAAAAGTCTAATTTTTTAAGGGATATTGGTCTGAAGACAAAAAGGATCTCCAGTCCTTCGGCCAGCAGGCCAGGCTGGGCAGAGCCAGCTGTGCTGTGCTGTGCCGCCCTGGCTTTCGCCTTCCCTTCCTGCCTGGCAGGCAGCAGGAGCATGGTGTTATGAGATGGAGGTGCTGGGAAACTTAATTCAGAAAGCATTTGTTTCCAACTCACGTAGTGCTTCGTCCTCTGATAGTTTTTAACCAGCTCCTGGCTGGGTTTATTCTCCTCCTGCATTTCTAGGGTCAGCATTTGAGAGCTGGGTGCTGCCATGGCCAGGGCATTGAGCAGCCACCACCACTGAGCAGCTACACAGGCGAAAGCTGCTGCCTCAGCTCTCCAGTAAATCGTCCCATGCCGAGGTCTGCTCATTAGATGTTATAACCCATGGGAGGCATGTTAGTTAATTTAACAAGGTTTTGCTGTGGGCTGTATTTCAGTGACAGGTTTTGGTCCCAGAGCAGTGTCCTGAGGGATCCTCAGCCCAGCCCATATCTGCCTGAGCGTGGCTCCCACCTTGGCGAGACCGACTCTTGAGTCTCCTTGGGCTGTCCCTTACAGAGACACAGAATTGCAGAGGGGTTGAGGTGGGAAGGGACCTCTGGAAGTCACCTGCCTCAACCCCTCTGCTCAGGTAGAGCTGCCTACAGCTGGTTGCCCAGGACCATGTCTAGATGGCTTTTGAATATCTCCAAGGATGGAGACCCCACAGCCTCCCTGGGCAACCTGTGCCGGTGCTTGCTCACCCCCACAGTAGAAAAATGTTTCCTGATGTTCAGAGGGAACCTCCTGTGTTTCAGTCCGTGCCCATTTGCCTCTGGTCCTGTCACTGGGCACCACTGGGAAGACTCCAGCTCTGTCCTCTTTGCACCCTCCCTCCAGGTATTTATATACATTGATGAGATCCTCCTGAGCCTTCTCTTCTCCAGCCTGAACAAGAGAGATGTTTTCTAGAAGAAGTGTCACAGGTCACAGCACTGCCAGAGCTACACTGGAGAAACATGCCAGGGTCGGGGACTGTCCCTGCTCAGCCCCACACCGTGTTTTGCCCCACAGCAGGCATGCATGGGTGCCTGCCTGGAGCCTGGTGAACGCGGAGAGCTTTTGGGACCCTGTGCCGTCCCAACAGGGAGAGAAGGGACACACAAGCCCTCGCGCTCTGTGCAGTGGCTCAGGGCTGGGAGGTGATGGAGGGGTAGTGGGAGGGGTGGAAAGATTTCTTCCTAAGTGGCAGCACTAGCTTGTTTTGCCACAAACTGGTGTATAATGGCCCAGAGGAGCTCCATGCACCTCCTCACGGCAGGTACAGTGAAGCTGCTGCTGCTGGCAGTGCACGTGAACGCTGCTGCTTTTCCCTAAGCCCCAGCTCACCCTTCTTTTTCCTGTTAGATACTCCCACGCAGAGATTGTTTCTTTTATGAAAGGCAAAGCACCAGCCCAGCAAGCTCTTGACTGTGAAGAGCAAATGGTTTATTTAAGATGTCTTTGTACTTTGCTGAGGACCCCCAGCTGGATGAGAGTGTCTCCTGGCTGGTGCTGTGCCAGAGCCGCTGCTCCCATAGCTTTACAGCACCGACAGACCGGACAGAAGGCATGGGCAGCTGGGGAAACTGCGTCTGCCCTGAGGAAATGTATTCAAGTGGAAAATGCACTTGCAGGACTAAAGGACACCTGTATTTTAGTCCTGCTTCTCCCACTCACCTGCTGCCTGCCTGCCTGTGAACCGGCCCACCTCCTCACTGGACATTTGCACAGCGCAAATGTCACTTGGTGGAGTATCTTCTGCTCCAGCTGTTGAAGCGTGGGTGCAGGAGTGGAGCCCGGTTTGTGGCTGCTGTTTCTGTCCAAGCCTGCACTGGCTCCAGGGACCATCCTCCCCTACGACTTGAAGGTCTGGAAGAGCTGACACAAATCAGCTCCACAATACTCTTCATGGGGAGAACTCCATCAGCAACACATGTGATAACTTCCTACCTCTTATCTTTCTCTGCTGCAGCTATTATCAGATCCTCCTCTGTGGTTTTAACAGCGTACTTCCACTGAGGACCTACCACCCGCAGAAGGGCTCGCGTGCTGCCGAGGTGCTCTGGCTGTCATTAGGCTCTGACCCTGCTCTCAACGGTGGATGAAAGCTTTGCAAGTCGTTTAGGCTGGGAGAGGATCAGATCTTTGCAGAAGGTTTTCAAACCCCTCCAGTGTTAGAAAAGCTACAGTGCCTACAAGGCCCAACTTCAACTTCTGTACAATTTATAATTTCCTTTAATTGCTTAAAGCGCTCTAATTTTTACACCGTTGTGAAAGGATCTTTGTTTACAATGATTGCAGAGGGTAATATTTCTAGCATGGGTAACCATGGCAATGAATAATTCTATTCTCAGGAACTGTGCCAGCTGCACTAATGCCTTATAGTAGCACTCAAGCAGTTTGCTAATGAGAGACTTCTTGTTTATTGTAGGAGGACATTTTCCCGTGTCCATGCATTAGCCTGTAGTTTCTTAAAAGCACATTCTTTATCAGTAATACATGGAGAAAAACAAACAAAACAAGCAAATCTCAGTTACACAGCTCCTCTTGCACGTAAGGTTTTCCAGTTTTTTTTCTTGGAGACTGTATTATAAGATACATATAAGATACATAAGGAAACTTATGGTATGCAATAGTCTGTTTTGGTTTTACTACCACCTT
The DNA here is from genome assembly GCF_047370975.1 of Nipponia nippon. Classification (NCBI taxonomy): domain Eukaryota; kingdom Metazoa; phylum Chordata; class Aves; order Pelecaniformes; family Threskiornithidae; genus Nipponia; species Nipponia nippon. The sequence continues at coordinate 109,997,216 of NW_028262336.1, forward strand.
CTAAAATAAGGATGAGTTTAGGATGCTCTGAAGCAGCTGTTTCTTACACAAAAAGACACCACCCTGTAGACTGATCTAGTCAAAGATATGTGGCTTTTATCACTAGAGGGAGGACTTTAACTATTTTAAAATATTAGTTTTATAAGGAATTTTATTTGAGTAAAGAATAATTTAAAATTATATTACTTTATAAAAATATATATTACAGCTTGGAGTAGAATTACTTCAACACCAAAGCATTGAAATAGATTAAAATATTGTTCTCATCTATGTATGAATATGATTATTGTATTTATAAAAAAATTATATAAAATAAGTAAAATATGTATTTTTACACGTTTCATGATTTAAATGCAATTTAAATTATTTTAACAAGAAATGTCCCAAATGAAATACTTTTTTAGCTTATACAATTTAGGGTATGTTCAGTAGAAACCCTTAAGCAATAGTTAAACTACAGTTCCTGTCATTCCAGGGACCGTGGTCTCAGAGTACAAAAACAACCAGACGGAATAAAGCATCCTCTCCTGTTTTCAGAAAAACATTAACAACAGTCCCAAGTGTCTTATCCAAGATCGAAATCCTTAAGAAAGATCTATGGAGCAACTATTGAATTGGGCAAAGTTGTATGGAACGGGTTTCTAGAAAAGCATTTCTTAGCCTCGTGTCTTTGATCAGAAAAGTGAGTGTGTCCAAATAAACAGCACAGTACAAACCTTAAGGGTTTTTTCATGTCACAAAGCAAATTGATGTCTTTTCTACGGTTAGTGATTTGGTGCCCTAATTAGTGGGCTGTGTTGTCGCCAGTCCCTAAGTGGCTGACATCTGCCCAGAACCAGCTGTCGGGTGGCTCACGCAGCGCCCAGCCTCCCTCCGCAGGGCTCCCTGGCGTCACCCATTCGTGCTCTGCTCTCCAGAAAAGATCATCTGCCCATATCCCTAAAGACAAAGCAAGATCCACCAACTACAGTTTCCCAACAAGCTCAGTCTGAGTTGACTTAAATGAGAAAAATTCCCCCCAAATTCTGCTCAGCCTGGGATAGCTCGGTTCTTCTGCAGCTCAGTAACGCCCCCACCTCTTTAGCATTTAAAAAAGTAGGTCAGTTCTGAAATGAAAACAGCCCGGAAAAGCCGTAGTGATTTTCCACAAAACTGTCACAAGTCAATGGCTGACTTTTTTCTTCCCCAGTTTCTTTTTCCAGCTAAGACAGTTCCCTGGGTTAACTCAAATGATCAAGTCACTTGGGTCTTCCTCTGCCCCCCGAAATGACAAACGTTCATTTTGTGGAGATTTACATCTCATTTGATTCTCTCCCTCCATTTCATCCCAGTGTGGACAGCCACTGAGAGGACTGGTCCTCCCAGCCCGGGAACATCCATCCCAGCGGGGCTCTGGCCCTGACTCTGCTTGGCACGGCGGCAGGGTGCCAGCTCTCGGACAGCCGAGCCCAGCCTGAACACACGTGCTGGGGTGGGCGTTCTGCAGATGGACCCGATACCTGCTGGTCTGCAGGTTTCCTTCTGTGTGTAGGAAGCTGTGCTGTCTCCTCTCCCCACTTTCACTGGAAGCTTAGAGGAGAGTTTCCAATGGGGTGATGGCACAGGAATAGTTTGTGTGCTTCTGTGCACCGACCTGATGGACCTTATGGCAAACTTGCTGAACCCTGCACAAATTGCCTACAAGAGAAATGGTGGCTGACCTTGAGCCACCGATCTGATCTAAACCCTGAGCTACCCAGCGTTTGCTGCTATTTTCATGGCTACCCCAGATAGCTGCCCTGGCATGGGAATGCTCTATTTCTGGGGTTTGTTTTTTTCTTTTTCATGAAAGATGTACTGACAAAGAAAGAGCTACAGAAAGGGAAAAGAAAAGAAGGGGAGAGAAAGAAAGTCACTTCATACAGCTCTTCCAGATGGCAGATACCCAAGCCCAGGCTCCTTCTCAGAGGTGTAAATCTAGCATGGACTTCTTAAGGTCCAAGGAGTCACCCTTGATTTACACGGGTGTGCGAGCAGCCCTGGCTGGCAGAGCTGCTGCAGTAATGCAGGATAAGTGCTCAGGGAATAGGGGGGTTGCATCAGGATTAGTAAATAAGGCTGTTCTGAAAGGGCAGATTTATACAAATTCCTGCTGGGTTTGGGAGCTCATGACAGGACTGGTGTTTTGCACGGTGCCGTGGCCGTCCTCCTCAGCAAACTGGGCTGGGATCCTACCTCTCACTTTGCTGTGGGTAACAGATCTCTGCAGAGATCCTCTCTCCCTTTCAGGAGTGGGGATGTGGTGCCCAAAAAGCTTCCAATGAGGAGACTCACACCACAAAGGGTTAAAGTGCTGTAATTTCCGAGGCAGTCCTGGGTTTGTTCTTTTTTGAGGGCTGCAGTGCTGCTCATTAGAAGCAATTAATCTCCAGTGCTGTGCTCTCCTGTCAGCTCGTGCCACCGTCACAGGCCAACTCATCTGTGAGGAAGCAGGCAGGCGTCCCACACTGACTAGTGTCTCCTCCAATGTCTCACTTCGCTCTTGTCCCTCACAGGTGGTTTGGGTAAATATGTGCATGGACATAACACATTAATGGCAGTCACATCTAAGCCCGACAAGTGAGGGGAAACCTGGAGAGCTTCTGTGCTGCTGCTGAAAATTAGGTTTGTGATTGAATTAGATGAAGTTGCTTGAGACATGCGAGCCATTGCCCAGTGCCCGGGAGCTCTGAGTTGCTCCGTGAGAGGGCTAAAGAGGAATCAGTGCACTGATTTGGGAAGTCTTCTGTGATAGTTCTTTTCCTTAACATTGGTGCCAACTGGAAATGATGTAAAACATTGCCATACCTCTTCAGAGACCCCTCTTCTTGGACAAATTGTCACCAATCTGTGGCATCCCTAAGACTGTAGGAGAAGGCATTGCTCAGCCACGTGAGGGGATAGTTTTCAACACTCTTCTGCCACAGACATGATTTTTGGGTCTCTGTATAAAACTGTTTTCCCTTCAGAGCTATGGCTGATGTAAAGGAACTTGCATTAAGGGTTTTACTGCTGGTTTTACAGGTAGCACTGTCTGTCCAAGCGGTTTCCAGTGCATGGGCTGCATGTTGGAAGGCAGCTGCCAGCAACGATCCAAGCTAGTAGGACTCAGTCTAATTTTTTCTCTCTCATCTACTGATCGATCACCTGTAATTCAAACTCCAGTCAGAGATCACAAACATCACCTGAGACATTACAGTTATTTCTACAGCAGATCTCAGTTCTCCTGAACACCCCAGAAACTCCCTGCAAAACACGTAGAAGACTCTGAAACGATCACCTGGGAAAAAACCCTGGGTCAAAAAGGTTGATGATATCTCAAAAAAATGCATGTTCCCATTAATTGCGCTATCCACTGCTTGCTTTGTTTGTCAGCCATGACTTTCATTTCTCATTTTCACTAAACTAACTGTTTTTTCCTTAAGGCTTCCATTCACCCAGCTTGCAAGTCATTGAAGAGCGACTGCATTAGATGTAAAGGCTACAAAAAACAGATATTAGGACCTTGTTGTATGATAAAGCCGCTTTACCAGCATTAGAAGTCTGGCTGGAGGTGGCCCGTGGCAGATCCCTACTGGGCACAGGAGCTGCACAGGAGCTCCCAGCCTGGACAACCTGAGGGAGGTGACTGTAGCTCCTGGCATAACAGTGCCTTGTACACAACTCTAGTTTGTCCTGCACCCTACATTTGTCCACACCTGTCTAGCAGTGCTGCCATCTCTTTTTGAGTCATGATGCATTTCAAGTGCATTTGTGAGAGAATTTCAGATTATTCTTGAAAACGTATATAGGCCAGAGGATTGCAGTGGGGATTTCTACTGCAGTTTGAGCTGTCTCCACTCTGCTTCCCCTGAAACCACCATGCCGGGGCTTTGCCAGGGCCTTTGGGAGTTGCGGGGTGGGTTTGCAGCTCTGATGCCATCCTTTTGCTGCCTCTTTCCTGCTGGTGGAGCTGGCAGAGTTCACCCAGCCACTCACTGATGCCATGTGGATGAAACGCACTGCTGCCCTGCCATGCTGCCCTGCCACGCTGCCCTGCAGCCACGCTGCCCTGCAGCCTGCTGCCCTGCCACGCTGCCGGCATCCCTTGGCCACTCGGGAGCTGAGCTCTGCTCCTGCTCCTGTCTGAGCCATGGAAGAGCACACAAATAACTGCATCTTCTGCTTGTCAAAAGCGGAAAAACATCCTTTCATATAAAACTGTTTTGACTTGTGGCTGATGTGCCCAACACGTTCAAGCACTGAAAGGGTTACTAAATAAAGTGCCCCTGCAGCGTGCAGGCTGCACCCATAACCCGAGAGGAGGTGCTGGGCGAATGGTTTTGGCAGTGTTTCCTTCCTCCCCTGCAGCCGGTGAGCCCAGGAGCCGAACCCCAGGAGCTGACCCTCGGCAGCTGGCACGGCAGGAGGGACGGCAGACCGACTTCTGCATGCAAGCTGCCGTCTCCTCGCCTCGCTAAGCTGGTCGGCTCCATGATGCACGCTCCTCCCGGGGGCCTGGTGATGCCGCTGCCTTCTCCTGCTGCTGCCAGAGCCCTGCACCAATCCTGCACCGAGATGCGCTCCGTTCCTTGTGCAGCTCCAAGGGGCATACGCAGGGGAAGAAACCTCACAAGGGTGGGGGGAGAAGGAGTTCAAAGGCTTGTCGAGCAGAGGCTGCAGAAAGAGGCGTGGTGGGGAATTAATAATAGATTTCACAATGGGGAAAAAGAATTTTTGAACATGGAAAAAAAAGGCTCATCTAGTTAAACCTTCTCAGTCTGGAGCTCTTCTGCCTGCTTGGTGGCTAAATTCCCACTCCTGCAGTTTGTATGAAGGTAGCAGTCCCATGCAATGTCTTTTGCGTTTAGGATAAGGAATTACTGTTTTCTCCCAGTATTGAACATAGGCCTGGGAAGAGCCTGAGTATTCCAAGCTGAATCTTCCTTTTTTTTTTTTTTTTTTTTTTTTTTTTAATTAATGCAGCTGCCATTATCTTCCAGCTGCTGTTGAGGAACAGTCTGGAATGACTCATGACACTCTCCAGTTGTCCCTTGCAATGTGTGAGACTGGTGGCCTGAAGTGGATGGGATGATTTGCCATGATCCTACCTGGCTGTTTGTGCTTTGCAAGCCAAGCAGAGGAATAGGTAGCCCAGGTGCGCAGCGGGGCCTAAGCCCCTTCCCAGGGGCAGCTCCCACCCCATGCTGGCCCCCTTGCCAAGAGTACCGCATGGGTGAGAGACGCTCTGCTGGGGGGGTTTGCAAGGATGGCCACATGATGGGCCCCGATGTGATGACCACTCTGCCCGGCTGCTGTGTAGGGCTGTGGCTTCTCCCATCTTACTGGAAGGAAGCCGCCCTGCCATGCCGTAGGTGGCCATCTGCATTGCCAAGGATGCAATGCAGGAGCAAGAGGTGGGAGGATGGGAAGGGGAGGCTGTTGGGTGGGGGAAATGCAACTATTTACCTCTCCTGTGCTAGAAAGTCTGCCCAAGTGCTATGCCTGTCCAAGGGGAGTCTGCTTGAATCAGTGGGTTATGCTTAGAAATCAATTGCAATGCAAACGCAATAGAATACAGCTCTCTGTATTCTCTCTGTCTCCCCAGGCACTACCCCTCTTTGGCTTGCAGGAGCACAGATTTTACTTAATGTCCATGCTGGGCCAAATTCTCTCAACTTAGCTCCTTCTTGACCAATTATTCCCTAGACCACCTTCTCTCTCTTTTTTTTTTTTTCTTTTGCTGTCATCTTTGCAGGCTTCTGAGAAGTGCTGCACTTGTCTGGGACTTTTCTTTTGCCCATCAAGTCCTGGGTCATTTGGGTTTGGAGCAGTGAAGAGCTGCAGTGAGCCTGCTGTGGGCAGACTGCCCTGTGCAGGGCTCAGGGGCTGTAGATTTGCCTGAAAAACAAAAAATAGTGGAGAAATAAGGGTGGCCTGGCCATTATCTGTTGATTTCCATTATAAAGGAGCACCATAGACAGCGGCAGTATTTCAGTGATGTAACCCAGTCTGGTACCCACAGGCAGAACTTGGCCCTCTGTGTCCTGGCACAGGAGGTGGAGGGAAGCCATGGAAGTAGGTCCATCAGGGTGAGTGCATTAACTTGATGTTTTGGGATATAATTCTCAGAGTTAAAATGCACGAACAGAGATTTTACACTGAAATCTATGATTTCCTCCAAATTCTCTTCTTTTGTGCCTTCTGCATGCGAGCTTTTGTTAGTCAATTGCTACACAGCATTTTACAGCGTATCTTTTGTGTAGTGGTCCTTTCAGCTGTCATGCTCTGATCACATTCAGCCTAGATGTATAGAGCATTTATTGTTTGCTTTGGGAGTTTTTTAATGAACGTTTCATTTAATATTCAGCCTTACTTGCTATTTGTCAGCAAGATCAACATCCTGTTGAATTTCACTCAGAGCAACCTCAGTGCATCAGTTATGGGTCCACGTCTTGTTTCACCAATAGTTGCAAATAGACCACAAGACCGTCTGTGTCCGTTGTGTATAAGAGTGAAGACAACAAAGGTCTAAATACAGACCATAATGGAAATTACCTTTTTTTTTCTCTTTCCTTCTCTTCTCAGGCGCTGACCCATTTTTTCCCCCATATCTCATCTCTAGTAAATGTCTCGAGCTCCATCTAAGGGTGTTCTTTCAAGGGGAAAAGAGAATTATGTTTGCTTTCTTCTGCTGTTTATGCTGCACAGAGCAGGCCTAAAAGGTTTTTGCATCTTTATCCAATAATATTCTCTTGCTTTATTTTTATAATAACTCCAGGGCTTGTGTCCTAATAGGCTTGCAGAATAACTGGAGTAATACAGATATATATGAAAGCTGCTTTTCTGAGGGGAGTAACGATTTTTCATTAAGACTATTAATGTCCTTTGGGGATTTTTATTCTGTTTCACTGAAATGCCTAAAAATATGTAGGAGAAAATATACGCATATTAAAAGTTTGGATAATTCTGCCATCTTAGCTAAGCGTTGGGCAACCACTATCTGAGATGTCCTGCAAATTCTTCAGCAAAAATAGGGAAAGCCAAAGCTGACGTTTTACATGTATTTTTCTTTTAGAGCTATAAGAAGCAGTCCCAATCCTTTTATGCCTTGTTTTTATATAGAAATAAAAGCACAATCAAGAGCACAAGCCAATTTTTTATACTTTCCTTGGTAGGTCACTGCTAACAGAGCATTTTTTGAAATCCCAGCAACTGCTACTAATCCTGACCTGATTTGGAGTCTTTTCAAAGCACACAAATAAAACCGGGTTGACAAAGCGCAGCTCAGAGACTGTTTTGCCTTCATTTATCTCAACTGGGACTGCCACAGGGGCAGGAGAAGCACCACCAAACCGATCAGCTAGCAGCGTTGCTTTCAAGAATACTTCATTGCTCTGGAGCAGCAGCATCAAATCCTATAAACTTCCTGGGATTGCTGGTGTGTTGGCCATGGCCATAGCAATTGCTGTATGTGAACACTGACCTGCAGAAGCACTTTTTCTCCTCTTTCCCTCTTGGCATTTTCTTAAGTTTCCTCTTTCCAATACCCATATATGCCTTTAGTGCCTGCAGCATTGACCTTCCCTATTATTTGTTTCCTCTTCTGCATGTTCCTGCCTGTTATTTCAAGGGGAACTGAAGCTCTTTAAAAAGCCGGTTTTTGCTACAGAGGCTGCAAATTTGCCATATTTCTCCCACGTTACAGTAGGGCTCCAGACCCACTGCTTGTTAGTCATTCTGGAAGGACAGATAACTCTGGGAGAGGAGGTCAGAATGGGCAAATAAATTTCATTGAGTACAGTAATAAACATCCTGGCTATAAACTCCCCTCACAAACATATTCTGTTTTCTGCAGAGTTTGTCATTTAAACATGAGGCAAGCTGTATTCAGATAGGAAGTCAGGAATGATGGGGAAGGAGGAAGAAGGATGATCAAGGCACAGGTCACGACAGTGATTAATTTAACAGCATGTGCTTGTGTGGATGTGTTTCAGGATTTTGTTGCATCAAAAAAACCATCTCAAGTAATTTGGGGACACTGATGAAGTTTTATTGCTCTTCCCAACCCTTGTCTCTAAACCCACAGTTATTTTTTTTTTAAATAATGAATCTCACTAAAATATAGTATCCTATGACCTGCTCTCTCTCCCGCTCCTCCTGTAATTTACTCCTGGGTCCTTCCTCGGAAGTGAGTGCTGCCAGTGTTGTTACCGCTTCCCTTCTGCAAATCATCCCTTTCACAAAGGCTCTCCACTTGAACTAGAGAAAAGAGATTTCGTCCCTAAAAGACCAGAATTTTTTCTTCATCACAGAGCTTTTACTACTGTGTACTACACAGCAATCATCTAATATCTAATATCTGTCTTCTTCATCCATAAAATGAAAGCATTAATATCCCCAGCTGTCAAAGATTACATGTAAACATTCATTCTTCCCAGGATATGATGGAGATTCACATTCCCTTTTGTATAAGCACTGCTGTCTCTTCTGCCCTAATGTCTGATCCAGGGCAGCTGCCTTGAAGAGCATTCTGGCCAATATTCATACTCTACTGATTCATTTTCACATAAAGGTAAACGCATACATAAGTATACACCTGAACAGGGGTTTCCACAAGTCGTCATGGACTCAGTATCCAAACAATATTTTAGTGCTATAAAAGGGAAGCTGATTTTAAGGAATCACAATAATTTCAAACTCTGGGGCTGTTTTCTAGCAAACAGATTAAATGCCTGCAGCCCTATGCTGTTTTTCCCATACATTTTGGATTCTCTCAGTTCGAAACCTTGCTTGGTGCGTTTTCCATGATGGTTGTCATTGGTCCATTAATTCTGGCAGCTCCAGGGTAAATTCTGTCTGCATCTTCCTGCAGCTACATGGCATTTGATTTGTACTCATCTACAGAACCCATCTGTCCCCCGATCTGAGAGCTGTGTGCAGCCCTAGGTGCCAGGGAGCATGGGCTCAGTGCGCCACTCTGAAAGGCATGGACAATAACCTTGCACAATTTCTGGCTTTTTTTCTTAGCATCTGATTAAATTAATGTGATTCTGTGCATGAGTCATGTAATGGGTGTCTGTTTAATGTACGGCTTCTCAGCCATGGCGCCTGTTTCTGAGAGGTGATGGATAGCAGTAAATGGAGTTAACAGGTGCTCGGTTCGTCTCAGGATCTCATCTGAAGTAGTGTGATAGTTCCTCGGTGTGGCCAAAATCACATGCACTGCCTCTGTGCCTCTGAGCATGGGGTGGAGTCTGGTCCGTGGGTGCCAATCCACCTGGTTTCTGCATCCTGAGGACTTTAGCAGCAGTTAAACCAGAGGGAACCACCAGCTCAGACAGGGAGACCTCCAAGGCAGACAGTCCTGTGTGCGGGGATGCTGCGGGCAGGGGCCTGGGCGCTCCGGCACCGACGCAGCCTTCCTGGATCCAGCTCTCAGTGACCTGGTCATGGGAGCACTGGCAGTGTCTCCAGCAGACCTGCTCTGGTTCATGGGTCTGACTCCCCACTCAGATTTCCACATCAGACCTCATCTTAAGTACTGGAAAAAATTGTCTTTGTGGTGCGGCCTTCTTTATATACAGTTTATTGTGTTTTTCTCTCAAATAATCTTGATTTATTTAGAATCTGCAAAGATCTGTGGTATCTGATCCAGATGGGCTAGAGGAGCTGACATGCCCCATCACCACCACAGCAACATCTGGATCTGGCCTACTTGTGGCAGGCATTTAATCAGATGCTTACAGTGTATGTGTCTGTGCATGTGTTTGCACAGTGAAAACTCTCCCCATGTTCCTCAGAACCCGGTGCTGCTGGATTTTTTTTTTTTTAACCAAGAATTTTTGGATTTTTTTTTTATTTTTTCATTCAGGTGGGGTGGCTGTAGGAGGACACAGGGCTGAGGACAAGTAGCAAAACATGAGAGCATCCAGCATATTGGATCTTAGGGAAAGATGCACAAAGATGCCCAGTGCAATTATGCATGTGGGACAAGCTGAAAGCTTCCCCCGCTAATATGCAACCCACAGAGGTACTCTGTAAAAAGCAATCCAGACAAAGAGAGAGAGGATGTGTTCACTTATAAGTTGACTAAAACTATTTTTGCTTCCCGTTATCACTTTATGGCAGTTGCTGATGCTTTAAAATTCTTCCAGCAAGAACAAAACATGCTTTTTTTTCCAAAAATTATTTGTTTCCAGTGCACTGTGCTTGAGCCGGCAGGCATAACCTAGAGTTTCACAATCTTGTGTTTTGAGGGGATGGGGAGGACTCCGAGGCTGAGCTCTGTACCAAATGCGTGCAAACAGCTCACATCCTTTCCCCCAGGCTTTCTCTCACCTCAAGTGAGTGTGATGCTGCCTCACTAAAAGAGCTTTGAAGTCTTTGCTTGGGAGTCACTCTGGAGTTGTTCTGTGTTATTGAAATGACAGTTTTGTGTTGAAAATTTCCTTGCAACTTACTCTCCTCCCAGAGCAGGCATTAGTGGTTGGTTCCCAGGTTTGTGCATCATTGAGGTCTGTGCTAACCTGGTCTCTTCACTGACTGCCTCAGTGCTGCAGGGAAATGGATGTGAGAGAAGACCAGAAGAACTAGGACAGGAGACAAATACCAGGAAATAATAGCTTGTAAGTGAAGAAGGCCTCTGAGGAATCACAGGGACATGGGTGTAGATCTGCACGAACTAACAACAGCAAAACACACCTGACAATTAAGGAAAATGAAAAACAGGTGAAATTTCATGTTGGGAGTTCTTCTCCTGATGCCTACCCCTCCTGGGAGCAATCAGCACTTGAAGCCATCTGCCCTGGAGAATCCCCAGCTCACAGTGTCCTAGTTACGAGACGCAGCAAGGGATCTAGTTTGCAAGACTTCTTTATCCATAAATCTTTGGGTTTTTCTTGGTGGCAGGGAAACACTGCTCTGACCCCTCCAGAACGTCCCTCCTGATGCTTGAGCCATGCACATGAGGCCACATGGGGTCCATGTCCTTAGGATGGCACTAGGGCACCAAGACGTTAGTCTTCTAACGGCCTGCTTACCTCATGCACCTCATAAGCAACACAGCTGCTGCTGCACAGCAGCGGGACCACCTCTCTCCCTCCCTCACCATGTCCCCAGGGACCAGCTTGCAGCACACCAGTATATCAGCTAACAGGGCTGATATGGGGTGATTGGCCTGTCTGGTCTGGGAGAGGGTGCAAACCTGACAGCAGGAGAGTTTGAGGAGGAAAGAGACAATTTTGTGGATCACAAAATCACTGCAAGAGAGAAGACTGGCCTATTTCCAGAGGTGAAGAGGAAAAGTGATTTTGAAAGGACAGGTTGGACTCAAAATGAGAGGCATCTGCACTCCAGTGCTCTCTTCACTGGATTGTGTAGGTTCAGGATACATCTGCATGGGCCCACGACAGACCCCAATACACATTGCATATATATAATTTTAATCTCAGATGCATCTCCAGAGTAATCCAGCTGGTTCCCTCCAAGGTGAAACCCACAGCTAAGGGTTGGCATTCTTCTTGCTCCACCCATCCATTTCCCTCAGTAGAAGACCTGTCCTTGGGCAGTATCATCCCATGGTGGCAAACCTAGCACAGGGCAGTACCGTGCATCGGGGTCCTCTTTTCTTCCTCTACATCCCCTCTTGGAGGACAGGACATCCCCAACTCTCCCCTTCCCACTTTTACCACGACTCTAGGACACAAGTCACCTCTACTCTTCTCCTCCAGCCTTTCCCTGAAGGAGTGCCGGAGAGTCCTGCAAGGCACAGTGTTGGCAGGAAGAGGGGAGTGGGACCTGGCTGCATCCCCCTCCCCATCCCCACTGCGGTGCAGAGGAGCTGGGCACATTTCGGCACTAGCAGGGGAGGGAGTGGATCCTGAGACAGAGCAGGGCCAGACCTGGGACAGGGAAGGGAACAGAAGAGAGCACAAGGCTGCTGTGGATACAGTGGCAGTAGCTCTCAGCTAATAATGCTGCTGGTTTAGGCATTTAATGTGTTTTGGATTGCGACGTTTACCACAGTGTTGATACACTCCCCATCACTAAGGATAAAAACATTGCTGCAACTTGAGATCATGTGTTTGTAGTGTGTTACTCTCGTGCTTTTTTTGTTTGGGTTTTTTTTTTCCATTTTTATAATGGTTGTGCTAATGTCTTTGGGTCAACCTGCCCAAATTCAAGTTCCACTGCTGTACCACATGCTTGCTGGACTTCAGCCAACACCACGCGACATGACCAGTGCCTGTCTTTGTGCTTTGATTTTAGGAACTCTCATTACCAGAGGGAAAACAGATGTTTCCCATCCAGAATAATCAGAGAAGAAGTTTCACCCAGGGGATGCATCTGTTTAAAGATAGTTTAAATGTAATCAAATTGGTCAAGCTGGAGGACCGGCAGAGCTCTGCCATGAGGGACAAACCAAAGGGACTGAACACAAATATTAAAATCTGTGCTCACACATGATTCTGGGGACTGTGCTCTGCATTTTACTATGAACTGAAATACCCGGAGGATAAAACAGCAGCTGGAATTAAAACAAAGCTGGCATCAGTCCAAAGTACCAGTAAATCACGTGGGATTATTACTTCACTAGAGATTTTACTGGTGTGGAAAGAAAAGAAAGTAGAAACTGATTTCTGCTAAACAAAAGAGTTGAGGATTCTCCAGCAAAACTAAGCCCTCATCCTACAAAATCTCTACCCAGTTCTTAACCCTAAAATTAACAACATATCAAACTCTAAACCCACTGTTTCTAAACAGGGTTAGGGTCTGACAAGGGCCGCACCAATCTGTAAGGGATTATTTCCTCCCTGTAGTTTATAATATGACATACAAAGGGTGGGAAGTAATCAAATGTACATAGATTTCTTATCTACAAAATTTCCTTTTCTGTTTATACAGATGCCAAATGTGAACACAAAGGAGAGCAAGCATTTGGTATGTCAGAGGAGAAAGGCAGAAGAGGTGAGGAGGAAGGAACACATGATAAAAAAATAGGATATAAAAGAAAGCCTTAAAAATACACCGAAGCAGAAGTGCTAGAAGAGTCCCTAAAATAAGCTGGCTGATGGGTACGACGAGTGATACAGAACTAGTGCTTTCTGTAATCAGGTGTCCAGATGAAACATCCCCCTTTAACCACATTCACTGGGAGGCTCCAGGCTGGCCCAGTTGCTAGAAACCATCCCGAGCTCATAGCTGGTACCATATGACAACAGATGTTTACCAGCATCCTCCGAGAAATAAACTTGTGCAAGCCAAACTCCCAGTAAACACGTCATGATCCCCAACAGCTTCAAATCCGTGAGAAGAGTGGGTTTTGTGACAGAGAACAGGACTGAAGAGAAATCAGAAGTGGACCAGTACTATCTCCATCCATGTCACTGTGAGGGCTGACTGAAGCCTGCCCTGCTGGATGCCTGACGTGCTGCCTTGTCCCATTGCTGAGGCTGGAATAACTTTTTTGAGAACTGGAGTAATTCTTTCAAAAATGAAAACTAAACAACCCCCACTTACCTCCATCCACCTTTGCAAAGGTAAACTGTTTTAGAGGTCATTAGATCAGCTGTTCTATAGGTTTTTGGTCAGAGCTATGGTGGAATGTGCCTTGGGCTTTTCTTTGCTGAGAAGCACAGATTAATCCCATGCTACTCTTTCTTCCAAGGTTCCGGCACAAATAAATTCAAAGGAAACTGTTAGTGCAGACTGCATTGAAGCTTGCATTAATTGAGCTCGCTGCAAGGCAGGTGTATATGAAGTGGCTGCAAGTCAAGCATCACTTGAGGAGGGGAATGTGAGTATTCTGGGGTGAGAGTTGGTCATGACCCAAATCTGGCAGTTTACAATACATGGCACAGCCTCTGGCCCAGATTTTTGCTGAATTCCTCACCTGACATCTTCTTAGAGCCAAAGTACCAAGAATCCAAATGTCTGAGTAGGCCATGGGAAATGGATACTGTGGAAGCCTGCATCTATATTGCTGCAGTGTCTAATTGTGAAGGGTACTTCAACATAACGCTATTCATATGAAGTTCACACCAACTATACCTAAGATTTCGTATCATCTGTTATCATGATATCTGAGCCCTACACAGTCAATACTACTAGGAAACTCTAGTAAATATGTGTAGTTAATCCATGGACTTTTCTCCTGCCTGTGGTAGGAGGGCTTCAGTTTTTCTGCTGCTTTTCTTCTCCTCTTTTAAATCCTTCTCTGTTTGTTGAGCTGGTTTTACTGTGTAGTTATGCTCCCAATGGAGAAAAAGCTTTTGACTGTGGCTGATGATCAGCAACTAGAATTCACAGTTTCTTTTAGAAGTGTGTTCAAAAGCCCAACCCTTTGACCAAGAAGGTAACTTTAGATCATAATGATTAATAAAAAGAATAAAAAAAGAGGACATTAGACTATCTCTTTCTTTGTAGCTTCATGCTCCTCTTGGAGTGCATCTAACCAACAAGGTTCAGATTGAAATTCAGGTCCCGCCTTTCCCATCTTGGAGTCTCTGGACCGTATGAGTGTACTTTGTGCAGCCACGGTTCCCTTTGCTAAATATTCTGTGCAAGTCAAAGGCACGTATCTGTAATCCTACTCTGTTTTATCACCGATGTAATGACGTTTACTGGAAAGCACAGGAGGAAAAAATAGTCTGGGCTAACTTCATTCTTTCAAAAACCTGCAATTTAACCTGGATGTCAGAAGATGGCAGCAGTAAAGCACAATTTTTTGTCCACAGGCTTTTGTTTCAAACCATGTTTTTGTTCCAAACCATGTTTTTGTTCCAAAAAGAGGCAGATTTTTTAAAAGATGTCATTTTTAACAGTGGCATCAAGTATGACAGACGTCCTTCCAGTAAATGTGAATGCATGATTGCCTTTCATCCTAATGGAAAGCAGTATCAGGAGCAGGATATACCTTATTATATGCAAGCACACTTTTAGAAAAATCATGTTGCTCTATCATCTTCAGAAAACTAGTGTTCCATCTCATCCATAAGAAAAGATAACGTATTTCTGTAAATGTTCTTATATATAATTATCTAATCCAGTGAACATTTACTGAATTTCAAGGATCATTTCTTCTAAATAAAAAAAAATCTATTCGTATTGCAAGCATTTCTCCCAGTGAAGGCTACATTTTAAAGCTCAGGAAAAGCAGAGAGAGTCTGCAGCGGGAATATTCATCAGTTGATGATCAGAGAGAGTCTGCAGTAGGAATAGTCATCAGTTGATGAATGTTCAACAGTTTCACTCCACCTCAAAGGTCTTTGGCCGTGAGTCTGTCAGCTTCACCCATAGCTTAGCAGGGTGTCAGCTATCAAAGGACACAGTGCCAAAAGACAAAGTGTGTTTGATTGAGGCTATTATTGCAGAAAGAAAAGCCAAGAAATGTGGCATTGTCACTGACTCTGTGTCCGCTTCTACAGTAGTAACTTAATATGGTTACTAGACCATATTCTCAAGGTTTACTATCTGACATGACTGTCAATACGCTTGCTGAGCTTTGGCATGACAAGTCCTGCCCTTCTTCAAGTTGTGATCTGACCAGTTGCCTTACTTTGCTGTATCTTCATGAATGTTATTGCATTTCACCTTCACTTCAGAGAGATTTGAAGCAATTTATCTAGTCTTTTCCATCACTTTAAGGGGACAGTCCTGGAAACACTCCTGTGTGATGCAAACCAGATAGAATCATAGAATCATAGAGTGCTTTGGGATGGAAGGGACCTTTAAAGGTCATCTAGTCCATCCCCCCTGCAATTGGCAGGGACATCTACAACTAGATCAGGTTGCTCAGAGTCCCATCCAGCCTGTCCTTGAATGTTTCCAAGGATGGGGCATCTACCACCTCTCTGGGCAACCTGTTCCAGTGTTTCACTACCCTCATTGTAAAAAATTTCTTCCTTATATCCAGTCTGAATCTACCCTCTTTTAGTTTAAAACCATTACCCCTTGTCTTATCGCTACTGGCCCTGCTAAAAAGTGTGTCCCCATCTTTCTTATAAACCCCCATTAAGTACTGAAAGGCTGCAATAAGGTCACCCCGCAGCCTTCTCTTCTCCAGGCTGAACAACCCCAGCTCTTTCAGCCTTTCCTCATAGCAGAGGTGCTTCATCCCTCTGATCATTTTTGTGGCCCTCCTCTGGACCCTCTCCAACGGGTCCATGTCCTTCCTGGGGACCCCAGAGCTGGATGCAGTGCTCCAGGTGGGGTCTCACCAGAGCAGAGCAGAGGGGCAGAATCACCTCCCTCGCCCTGCTGGCCACACTTCTTTCGATGCAGCCCAGGATACGGTTGGCTTTCTGGGCTGCGAGAGCACATTGCTGGCTCATGTCCAGCTTTTCATCTATTAGTACCCCCAAGTCCTTCTCCTCAGGGCTGCTCTCAGTCCCTTCATCCCCCAGCCTGTATTGATACTGGGGATTACCCTGACCCAAGTGCAGGACCCTGCACTTGTCCTTGTTGAACCTCATGAGGTTCATATAGGCCCATTTCTCCAGCCTGTCCAGATCCCTCTGGACGGCAGATGCTGGTTTTGGTAGTGTGTGATATTGTCTGTGGTATAAAACCAGTGCAGTATGTCTATAGATGACAGTGTTTACCCTCTCAGCCATTTACCTCACGCTCTTCACTCCAATGGGGATGACTTGCTCCAGGATGTCTTTCTGCAACTACTACTGAAGAACCAGGTGCCTTTTTCTAGCTAGAGCTCCTCAAGTGCTCTGGCTGTGCAAGGTGTCATTGCGGTGTGCCCTTCCCTGGAGAATGATGAACTCGGGACAGTTTCTCCTCCCTGGGCCAAGCTATATGCTTTTGTCTGACAGACAGAATACATATGTCTCCAGTTAACAGGTTCAGGAGTCCAAGTAATTTCTGTTTTTCACTGGATGTAAAAAAATTGTATGTAATGCAAAACATGCCAATGTTGCCTTTATTTCATAACGTTGCTTTCTTCCAACTTTATTCATGCCTGTGGCATGGAAATAGCTTGGGATAGTCATGTAATAGTTTCCACAAGAAGTTATTTATCTTGTACAACGCACTTCTGCTCCTCAGCTGCTATCAATGAGTGTTTCTTAATTTCTTCAATGGGCCTGGGCAGACTGACACCAGTTGAAGATCAAATCCCATGTGATTAACTGTGACAATAACCATAGCTAATATGGTCTTACCCTGTATACCCCTAGTAATCCATGTAAGACCTAAGTAATCTAGTCAAAATAATAATTTGTGAGGTGTCTGTCAGTTGTCAGAAAGGGAGAAGAACACCTGTGATTCTTCTGCCTGTCCCAGTCTCAGGGCTCCTAACGATCAGAGCTGCACCTTCCCACCGCACACGGCTGCTTCAGAGGACAGTTATAAGTCACTGCTGTGCAGTTATTCATCCTATGTAATGCAAACATGTAACCTGATTCATCACTGAGTTACTCCAGAGTTATGACAATATGATTCAACTAATTTTACAAAGATCTGCCCATTACTTGCTTTAACGAATATGCAATGGATCATGATGACACAAGCTATAAAAATTACCTGCATGGTTTGAGTAGTCTATTGACCACGCAGGAGAGAGAAAAGGCTGTTCAAAAGATGGTACCATCCTAAGTCCCGAGAACCAACTGGATTTCCAGCTGATTTTTAGAGGTACCCTGCCTGTACTAGTATCTAAGAGGTTTGTAATCAAAAAGACAAGTTAGGTCAGAGATGTGGAGACTTTCACCCTGTATTTTTTACAGAGTGTATTTTACAACCCTAAGTGTTGTAATCCTGTAACACAAATTTTCATAGAACAAAAAGATCTAAAGGTAATGAACACATGTATCCCCTTAGAGTTGAGGAGAGGGGAGTTTATGAAATCAGAGTAGACAGCACTACAAATATAATTCAGTCACACGTCTTCCTTAGATATATTGGCTCTGCACATGACTACAGGTAGGATTGAATGGTCTTCCCTCTTTTGCAGTATTTAAAAACAAGGTTCAAATCACATTTTCTCAGTAGAGAGAGCTTTTATATAATACATGATTGTTATCAGTAATTATAATTGAACTAATGCCTTCTTTATTCCACTCAGCCAGTGGGGCCAGACAAGAAAGTAATCTGTCTCCCTTTTAATTTAGTTTTGCCATGGGAATCATTGGTGCTACTTGGCAAAATCCCTGCATAGAAGGAATATATATTGTTGAAAAAAATGAAACAAAATCCCTGTACGCTGATGCTATCTTGATAATGCCTAAAAATCCATCTATGCTCCAACTTTCATTTCCTGATCAAATCAGAATATGTGAACATTACCTATAAAAATGTCTGCAAAAACTTTGATAGAAACATTTTGAGTTTTGCCTGGGAAAACCACTCAGTCACTCATGACACTAAGGAAATATATTAATGGACTTTTCCTATGCATCCAATCATAAAGTGATTTTCTTCACTATAAGTGGTTGTACTTTCATTGAGGTTCAAAATAAAAAATGATATAGCTACTCCATCTGAGGTATGGCAGATGTTCCCATATATTAAGTAGATCCCAGTGCTCTCCAGAGTACTTTATTCAGTACAAGCTGGGGTATATTACAACAGCTTAAACCAGTCTTATTTTTATGGATGTCCCTGTGGAACAATCAAAAGTTCAAGTTCGTGGACAAATTGGCTTCTCAATGTGTGTGCACTCAGTCTGTAAGGCCTTGATCCATCCAGCTCCCTTTGGGTGCCGAGCCCCTGTATCTGCAAGTGCTGCACGCAAGTCAACATGTTCCCCATTTGACCATGTGGGACAGGGTATGTGAAGGAGGCTGCTATTTTGATTTCCCCAGTTCCTTCTGTTTCTACAGAACATGCCACTGCCCGTTCCAGCAGGGATGCTATGTGTGGAAACACCTGCAAACCTTTAAGGGAGTGCAGGTCCAGTGAGGCAGGGGCTGCCTTTGAGGCACACTGGGATCAGCTCTCTCAGAGCCACACAAATGCCAAGCTAGAAAGATCCTCAGAGAGCTGCTTAGGAAGTCTGGCAATAAAAGTTGAGCTTTGGGCATTCATTTCAGGCCGAACTACTGACTATGGAAAAGAAAAGGATTTGAGATTCTTGCCAGTTATCAATTATCGCAGACTCCCTGTAGTGCCACTGGTTCTTAATTTCTATGAATGTTGAGAAAAATTTCTTTAACACTGAGAGATACTATTGCAGAAACTTTATTTATTGGCACTGCACACATGGGAAGAACTTCACCACCCGCAGTCAAAGCTGGAGAGCAGCCGATGACATACAAACAAGGCCTTAAGAAAGTATCTGTGGCAGGCACTTGGTTACAGAGTACAGTGCAATGATTACAAGCCAAGGTACCCCCAGACCAGAAATCTGAATTAGTAAGTTTTAAGCTCTAAGAATAGTTTAAAATATTAATCTGAGCCCATTTCTATTTGGAAATAAACCCCATTTCTCGACATATGGCTAAAACTTCAAAGTGATAAGAATTTACAAATGTAATCCTTACCTTGTTGCTCAGTAGGATATTAGCTACACGCTTAGGTTACTCTTAATGGTTAGACTTCTCCATAACATAGGGGAGAATATTATAATTGGTGGTAACGCAGACTCCACCTGCAAGGCCTGGAATATTGCATTTTCCATGTTTGCCTTTATTGGTTGGTTGGAGTTGTGAAAATAGGATGTGACATCTGCCTGGGCTTGTGTGTGCAAAATAGCAGCTGTGTGAGATGTGATAGGCAATAACTGGCTGCCTGCAGAGCAAGAAAACACCCACGTAAATGACGTCTCTCTCTCTTCTAGAACATTAGGCAAGGAAGCCTTTTAACAAGGGGCAGGGAGCCTCTCAGGAAAGAACTGTCAAATCTGCTTACATCATTGTGTCTCATTAAATTGGGAAATGCAACTCTTCTAATCGTTAGTTCAGACAGCACATCATCCCACCATCCGTCAAGGTGGTATTATTGTAATGTATTATTTGTGTCAGTGTTCACCGTAGCGGAGTTCTTGGAGACTCCCATAATGCTCCCTTTTTTAATTTTGGAGGAACACAGAGAAACTATTGAAAATTAGGGATTCTTAGGAAAGAAATAGAAAACAACACAAAAGCATCATTACATTGCCAAATAAATCCACAATGCACCTACACCTTAAACACTGCAGGCTCTTCAAGCCCCTCTGTCACAACAAGGATATGGAAGTCAAAGAAGGGAAGCAGAAGAGATCAAAGGAAAGGCATCTCTATTAGCAATGGGTATATCATCCAAGCGTCTTCAAAGTAGAAGACAGACAACTTGGGGAGGGAGGGCGATATCATATTGATCTACAAAGTCTGAGTGACAGAAAGAGGGTAAGCAGGGAGTGTTATTCATGATTTCTCATAATTCAGAAATCATAGCTATAAAATTAACTTGTTATGTTCAACACTGTTCAATTCCAAATAGTCAAAATTATGTACTTTTCACAGAGCACATGGCCAAATGGTGGAACTCATGCCATAGAGTATTTTGGATGCTGAATGATGAGTTCACTCCGTGAGTTTGTAGAAGATAAACCCACTGACAACAGAAATAACTAGTATTGCAACTTCTTGATGAGGAGCTTCTCTGGACTGCTGAAACTTGGAAGGCACAATGCATGTCCTATTCTTGCACTCTTCCTTAAACACTGACTTCTAAGAGCTAGCTGGATCTTTATTGTGAGCCAATAGACTTATTCTTACATTCCAGTGGTGTAAATGGATTTTATTATTGTTGCTATTACTGATAAAAAACATGCTGTTTTCACTAATGTAAAAAACCTCAAAGGACTCTTTGCTTGGGACTGAAACTTAGTATGGAGGTAGGAAGAACTGGTACTACAGTCAAGGCCTTGGGTCAGTACAAAAGGATGACAAGAAGTCAGTTTTCTCATGACCCAATTGTAACTCAGATACAGAGGTGACCTGACTGCCAATTTATTAGTGAGACTACTGTGGCAGCTCCTGCTTTAGTTGTAATGGTTTAAAATGAAATTATTTTTCTCCAGCTTTTCAGATTATTCCTGATTTTTTTTTAATATTTTTCATTTTAACACTGTAACGTTTTCCTTCTTTTGATCTGTAGCCCTCAGCTGATTTCAACTTTCATATTAAAAAACCCAACTAACCCAGAATCTAGAAGCATCTGAAAGATATATTTAAGAAAACAAGCACATCTTATTTCAATTTCCAACACCTTTCAGATGTGATGCCAGGGCAAGGCATGACAATGGCTGTGACTTCTTAGGTTGCTCCCATCTAGTGCCTTCATCCACTGGATTTCATTATATGGATGCTTTGGGGCAGGGACCTTCTACAGCCTGTAAGCAATACTGCAGTAAAGTCCCAAGAAAAATAACATCTGAAAGTTGTCTTGAGCTCTCAAAAGCTCTGCTCCTCCTCAGTCAGGTGTGGCATCCTCTGAGATTTCAAGTCATAAAAGAAAAAAGAAAATAGAAAATAAAAGTGACACTATCAATCAGCAGTGTCAGCACTGACAAAATCCATTGGGAGTCAGAAGAAATTGTCTCCCTGTATAGGAAATACTGCACAGATAGGGACCACAGCAGCGCTGGCTGGCCAAATCCAAATTCTGGCAACTAAATGCCACAGATGCCTGCCAGGTAACTGATAAGCAGAAGCATTACATTTGCACTCCATTTTGGCACACTTCAGGCCTTCATGGAGAGTGTACCACTGGCTCTTGACAAGAGGCAAAACAAGGGGCTTTTAAAGCTGCAGTATTAAGAAAGGTGGGTGCTTTCATATTGTGGTATCCTCACTACATATTTGCTTCAGCTAGCATGAAGCTTTGTATTTTAAATAATCAGCAATGGTGTGATAATACGGTTAATGAAAACAAGAAAAACATGCTTGTGAAGGATAGAAAATGGGTATGAAATGGGATGGGATTTTTGTTTTTCTTCATGAATTTTATTCAAGACCTTTGAGTTAACTAAGAGACATGGTTTCTACAAATAGTATCTACTTGACATGTCTGGTCTACTAGTCATATGCAACACGAAAAGGAAGATAAGAATAGAGAGCAATACAGAGAATGAAGGTTTCAGTATTTGTCCCCAGACGTAGCACTGGCTGCCACCTGGGCTGGCTGGTGCTTGGCACCAGCCACCATCCCACTGCCTGCGCTGGAAAAGGTCAGAACGAGCTGCCTGGTACCATGTGCTGGCTGAGGAACTGAGCTGGGCATCTGGCTTCCACGTCCCCCTTCCTACCGTGTGGCTGCCATCCCCCCAGGAGAAGAAGGAGGTTTGAAAGGAGGGTACCAGGATGGCTAGGAGCAATATGCACAATGTCTGTGTCTTTAACATCCCCCAAGAATACAGGAGCAGCAGACTCCATCCCTCTACTGCTGGCTCTCTATTCTGGCTTCCCTTTCTCTGATGGGATAAAATCAGAGACAAGAACAAGATCTGGCCTGAGCTTGGGCTTCTCCATTTGCTCCTCTTCACTCACGTGCCAGCAATGCTGGCTGGGAAGTAGGGACTGCTTACTGGTGAGGGAAGGGATGAGGCTTCTCAGGGGAACTGGTGTGAGATGGCATGGGGATGGGCTGCGTGGGGCTGACAGGTAACTGTCTTGGGAGGTGAGAAGGAATGGGATCTTGTACTTGTGGAAAATGGAGAGATATGAGAAGAGAAAGGAAATATCAGGGAGTTATTTTTCTCTAGTACTTGGGGCAGAAAAAAATCACTTTTGGCTGTGCAGCTGAGGAACCCTGGACTGGCTCTTAGCTATGCAGGAAATACAGGGAGAGTCTTTCATGCTCCTTACATGGTAATCTGAACAGCAAACATAAACTAAATTCTGAATGTAAAACTAATGACCTAATTCTGTATGACGCTGAGTATCACAAACTTCCGTGGGGTTGTGGATCTTAGGAGGCACCTCAGTGTGTCACGGTCTTGCAGTACTGAGGTAAGCTAGTGAGACTACTAGTGCAAAGCAACACAAGACCTGGGAAAGTGCACTGAACAGGACCCAGGGGACCTGGATGCATCCCACGCAGCCACTGAATGACTGAATGTGGGTGGGAAAATCCCTTCCCCTTCAAGTGCTTCTTTTTACTCGCTTTTGTAATGGGCATAAAAGTGCTCACCTCCATCAGAAAGCTCTTTGAGAATTATGACTACCAGGCAAAAGCAAGGCATTTCAATGAGTTCTGTGGAGTTTTTTCTGCTAAATGTATTTTATATTATTCCAAAGTCATGGTCAACCATAAAGTTAATACATTAAGAATACAGTCTGGGAGCTGTTACTGCCAAAGTCACTGTGTGGCACTGGACACAGCCTCTTGCATGTCCTTCCTATTAGAAAACTGTGGTGATAACATCTCAGTGGGCTGTGGCAGGGTTTGATGTTAATGATTATACACTGTTTCGAAAGTTCAGACTTGCTATAAAAGTACTGATATGGGGGTCTGGGGCCCATGCGAAATGAAATTAGGCTCTCAGTCTCACTGCCAGAGGGAACCAATAAAAACTTACCCAGGAGCCACTGGCAGTTTCTGAAGGAAAGGCGTAGGCTGTCACGAAAGCTGCCCTATTCCTTCAGCTCCCCGTCAGGTCAAGGGCAGGCTGGTGATGCTACCTGGGAATACCTGTGTTAAATGTGCCTGCTTTACCCACATTCAGCAAACACAGTTTTTTTCCATTCCCTTCTTCCCAGCACAAAGTTCACTTGGAAAACAATAAAAAATAGTCAACGGAAAGTCCCTTCCCTGCAAGTGAATGCCCTTGCTAAACTTGTACTCCCAACATACAGGCCCTGTGCCTTAGCTCTCACAAGCAATGTAGGTTGGTGTAATGCAGGGATCATGCCAAATACCCCTTACCTGTCCTCCCAGATGGGCATGTTATTTTTCGAAGCTGAAAATACTAGACTAAAATTTGGCAAGAAGATAAAACAATCATACACAGGCTGGTAATGATGATATCACCGGGTGTCCTGTAGCTTTGAGTTATTAACAGCACAGCAAAATTCATTAGCATGTCAAAGCACCACAGCCCAGAATGCATACAGACCGGCATAAAGAATTAGGGCATGAAAGACAGCTTATGTGGAGAGTCACCGACAATGAAAAAGAGAGAATACTGTGCTTGGGGCAATTCTCATTCATCAGAGTCTTGTCAGTATGGTTAGAGACTACAGAATAAATGTGTCTAACCACATTTTGTTTGGCCACACTAGAAAGCAAAGGTTATGAGGGTATCCTCCAGTTTTTTCTATTCAGCAGATGCAGATGTGTATAGGGCCCTTTTCTCTCCCTCATCAGCAGCTTCCTTTCTGCTGTATGCCATGCCATACAGTAAAAGGTACAGCAATCGATCCATTTTCTGACCTTCTAGGTTGACATATTTATACTTTCAGGCAGTGTAAATCACTGCAGCCTCCCTGAAGTCATCAGAGTAGGGTTGATTTAGAGTGCTAGGTCTCCGGACCAAAGCCACATGTGGTCATGCTGCAATCTGCCGAGATCTGGCAAGCTGGCTCAAGAACTGTGCAGGTGATTTTGAGAATATTCTTCTGCTATAGGTAGTGGTGGTGATAATTAACTAGACAACAGTCCCTCGGAGTCACTGATCTGTCAAGGGTCATTTCAGTGTGAAGGTATGCTCAGGTGTTATGTATGATATTTTCCAGGCAAGACATAAAACTGTGATTTTGCATTTACAATAATTGTTCCGTGAGGAAGTGTAATGCTAATGAAGTCGGGTGTCCTACTTACATCCCAAACTGGAAAATTGCCACTCTGCCTGTTAGAAGGTTTGCTTACTTCCCGTGCACAGTTCTTTTTGAGCCCTACACAGTCACACATTGTTGCTGGGTGTAGTTAGACAGCTGCTTTCTTTTTCTCTTAATTTGATGGCAAGCCTGTCTCCCATCAGGGGTTGAGAATAGGGTACATCCTGCTTTAAAACTTGTTGAGTAGCTCTGCGTTCAGTTTGCATGGCTTTGGCAGCACTGCCATTTTTATCTGTGCAAGGTAACATGAAGTGAGAGATTGTTTTACTGACATTAATGTTCAGTGGAACTGGAGCAGGCCAGTATGAAAAATGGATGTTAGTTAACTAGCAGGTGTTAGGTATGAGTAATGAAAGAAATGTGGGAGGCAAACTTTGCCCACTCACTTTGTGTAATGCTTGTATCTCTGCAAAGAATGGCGTCTTTGTGCAGGCATAAGCCTTGCATTCATTTCCTGCTCTGATCTTATCTAGAGAATTTGAGTCACCCTGATATGCCATTAAATTTGGGTCCCTATACACTGAGCTACTCCTTCCATTTTTATTCATGTTTTGGCATTACTGGTCATCCCATTTTTCCCCTCCACAGATAGCTCAACACCCTGTAATATCCTTGGGCTAATTTTGTGTGTAAGTCATAATACAAAGCAAACGTGATCTGGTAATAACAATCACAGCTTTTGAAATGGAGCATACGGTAATGTGATCACACGTGTAGTCAGACGTACGCTGCTCTGAGCCTGCAGTACCCTCAGAGGTTCAGTATTTTCTTTTAAAGATACAAAGACTGTCTGTCCACAGCCTACCTATAGTCTATAGACCATCTATGTTCTAAATACCATCTATCTATAGTCTACCATACAATACTACTAATTTACTTCTGCAGTATAGATTTCCCAATGAAGCAGGGCCATGATTGTCAACTATTTGGGTAGATATGCCAAGAAAGAAACAGTCCAGACATCTTCAGTGTCAGTGCATGCTGTTAGATGTAGCATATCTTAAGACCATAAGTGATCATTCAGGATTATCTTCTGCATTACACAAACCATAGCACTCTCCCAGGATCTAACTTATTCAAGTGCCAAGTCATTCTTTTTGTTAAAAAGTGCAGCTCATTGCTACTCTGGCTTTTTTGAGCCTGCTATTCAGTCTTCCTCTTTTTTATGTTCTATTATAAAGCTCTCCACTGCTGGAAAACTTTGCTGCCTAAACTTGTAGGACTGTGAGCAAGCCATTTTGCCAGTAAACCAAGCAGAAAGAGTTCTGATTATATGTTTTTTTTCAGG
The DNA here is from genome assembly GCF_047370975.1 of Nipponia nippon. Taxonomy (NCBI): domain Eukaryota; kingdom Metazoa; phylum Chordata; class Aves; order Pelecaniformes; family Threskiornithidae; genus Nipponia; species Nipponia nippon. The sequence continues at coordinate 110,023,271 of NW_028262336.1, forward strand.
TGACTAATCATCTGTGTACCTCTTTCTGAATCCCCTCCGGTTTTTGAACATTGTTTTTGAGGTGAGAATTCAGAGCAGAGGTAAGAATTCAGGTACGTATTTCATCAGTGCCCTACATATTTCCCTACTCATTCATGGTATATTATTGCTTTTGTGTCCAGCCACATTTACATTAGCAACAGCATCACATTGGGACCTACTGTGAGACAGTAAATCACCATTATTCACAGAATCACAGAAAAACTGTGGTTGGAAGGCACCTCTGGAGACTGTCTGGTCCACCCCCCTGATTAAAGCAGAGTCAACTCCAGCAGGTTGTTCAGGGCCATGTCCAGCCTTTTGAATATCTCCAAAGATGGAGACTCCTCAGCTTCTCTGGGCAACCAGTTCCAGTGTTTAACCCCACTCCAGTAAAAAAAGGGTTTTCACATGTTTAAATGAAATTTCCTGTGTTCTCATTCTCTCATCTCTTACATGAACTACTTGTTCTTAGAGGAATGGCTTTTTCTTTGACTTAGCTAAAATGCATTTCAATGATCTTCTAAATATCATTAGAAGCTGAGGTAAACTTTTGTGTTCCTGTCCCCAAGCAATCCATGTTAAAACTGAATACATGGCAGCAATCTGATGTACTGCAGTTAAATAAAGAGGCTTAGATTAAACATAGGGATCTGATAGTCATCTTGAAGTTCAGCAATATGCGACATTTGAACTAGTAAAATTATTTAGAACTTTGTGTTCTCTTTTTTTTTTTTTTTAATTTGTTTTTCTAGTTTATTCTCAGATGCCATGATACCTTAGCAGACATGACTGTCTGCTTTGTCTAATTTAGGTCAATGCACTCATTCAACACCATTCTCTCCATTTTCATAACATATGTGGGAATATATGAATAAAAACACATGATAGGATGTTCTATTTACTTATAGTTTTAATGTTCATTAATGTACCTTTTGTTCCTTTGCTAATTGTTATAATTGTTAGAATTAATTCCCTTATTAGTCTCTTACATAGATTTAAAATGGTCTTTGCATTCCAACAGGTAAGACTCAAAATTAATTGTCAGATTGTATCTATCTTTCAGGCCATGCTTTATGGGAAAAATGGGCCATTACTCTGAAATACAGAAATAAAATAAAGACCCACACTGAATATTCTTGTAGTTAATCATGAGAATGTTTCCAAAAAAGGTGTTTTTTATAATATGTAGATTTAAAGTGCTGCTAATAATGTCAGGAAAAGAAAACTTCAAAGTACCTCATGGTTTCCACTGACAGAAATGAAAAACTGCTGGCTTCATTGACAGAAAAGACAAACTTCAAAGTGGATCATCATCTTCAAAAGCTCAGAACAAGCCAAATGCTCCCAATGTACCGGTCTGTGAATGAAGAGAATAGCTGTCCTTCCTCGGCTGTCAACCTCTCTCTTCTATAAGCACTAAATTCTCTTAGAAGCAAAAGTATTAAAAAAAAAGTACTACACAGATGCCAAAATAGCATAAACTTAATTTTTTATTCATCCACTTCCAAAACATTTTTAATAATTTTTTTAAATTTCTTTTTTTTTCACTTATCAGGTGCAAAATGTTGACCTGCTCACCGGGGCTGTAGCAACTTTCTCTATTAGTTAAAATAATGGACCTATTCATCAATAGTATTGATCACAGGTTCACATTTTTCAAGTGAAAGAGCTGAGAGCCAGATGCGGTTAGCTCTCTCTTAAGAGTTGCTTACTTTGACACTTCTACGTAGATGATGGCTGACACACACTGCTGCAGTCCATAGGTCAGCTGGGCTGCACTTCGCTCTTTAGCAGAGCCTTCTCTCTTCCATTCAGAGAGATCTTTGGCTGCAGTCAGCAGTAAGCAGTAAATGCCCCCATTGCTCTGGATTTACAGAAAGGTACTGAAAGCAGAAGTAGACATTATTACCCTTTGCAATTCTTGTAAAAACACATTTTGATTGATAAAGAATAACATCCCAAGAAAGATGATTAATTTTAAGGCATGAGTTTCCACTAGACCCCATAAATTACCTGTATCAGCAAATTTAACAGCGACCGGGAACTGGCTTGAGCACTACCCTGTGATCATCCATACCATTTAGTTGTCAGTTGTTGGTCATCTTTCCTTATTTTGCTAGCAAACATCTGCTCTGTGGGGTGATATTTCAGCTGATCCTAGCATGGCTGCCATTCCCTCTGGGAAGCTGGTAGACCTGTGAGTGGAGTATGCTTCTGCCTAGTACATGTGCCAACAGTTTGTTATGAATCTACAACTATGAGGGGAAAGACGATGGGATGCTTGATGTGACCTTGACTTTTTTGTGAGTAATCTGCACTCTCTGCTGGAGGAGGAGCAGGAGGAGGTGGAGAGAAGCAGCTTCCTTCTGAACTGCAGCAAGATGTAATTGCTTTCTATAAACCTGACAGGAGAGGGGAGAGCTATCTGAGCTGGGGGATAATGGCGGCAAAAGAGCAAGAGAATATTAACTGCAGGAAATTATAAGATGATTTTTAACTGCCAGAGCAGTCTGACTTTAGAGGAGCCTTCTTCTAAGAGTCATGCGTGCAATGAACAAGTTCTAAGACTGAACTTCATATACTTATGAAAAAGTCTCATGGTGTCATTGTTTCCTGTGACAATCGATAAGTGGAAACAGTGTCTCAGGAGCTCCCTTTTAATCCTGTGTTCTGCGGCTATGGAATTAGTCTATATTGTCATTGCATGATCCCTGTGAGTTTCTTAACCAGGACTTCTGGTATCCATGACCTTCTCCTTCATGTTCTCACATGGCTGCAGGAAGAAGTTGCTGTGTGCTGTTCTGTTCAGGATCAGCTTGCAGAGACAGACTGTGCTTTCTTTCAGGGAAAGTTAATAGATGTTCTTTCTTTTTACTTGTTAAGATCACAGCAAGCAATGTTATTTATAACTTATACTTGTGAAACTTGTTCGGAGAGCTTTGATAGTAAGGGTTTTTTTGAGTAAGGCTCCCAGATGAAAGCTCCCAGATCTTGCTTGTTTGCTGAGGCGATAAAGTGAGGAGATGCCATGGGAAGAGTAAGACCACTTTGGAAAGTGACAGTTTTAACATGTCAGTCCAGGGAGTTGCAAATTCCAGCCCCACCTACAGAGAATTCATAAATTTCTGGCCCAAAGAGAATATAAGGAGCTTCTGATGCAGAAAGGCAGGTTTGGAAGAGGCAGTCAGTAACTGAAAACTGAGTAAGTGCCTGTCACAGTGGCCCATGCTCCTGGCTTTGTTTAGGTGTGGAAATGCCAGTGAGAGGGTCAGAAAAGGCTTTTGTGCCCCACTCAAGAATCAAATAAAAATCTTACAGCTCTGGTGCTTTCAGGATGCTTGGCTTGCCCTATGACATGGAGTGCACTGTATGGAAAGGATTTCCTTCAGGAACACACATGCAGAAAGAGAAAAGAACTGCAAGAGTACATACATTGACCAAAGCTTCTAGGACTCACTAAGAGTGAATTTACTGAGCATGGCTCAAACTAATCAGGATTCCTTCTCCACCCACATATTTTTCACAGTTCAGGAGTTATGGTGCAGATAGATTAATGTATCTAGTGCTCAATATTCTGTTTGCATTGTCTGATAGGGAAGCTGATGGAGCAGCATCAGAACACTTTTGGAACGGTTCAAGAACTGCTACAGCGTGGGTCCTTTCCACAGGGTACAGTCCTTCAGGAATGGACTGCTCCAGCGTGGGTCCTCCCGGGGGCCACAGGTCCTGCCAGGAGCCTGCTCCAGTGTGGGCTCTCCATGGGCTGCAGTGTGAATAACTGCTCCAGCATGGGCTCTCCATTGGCTTCAGTATGAATATCTGCTCCACCGTGGTCCTCCATGGGCTGTTTCATCATGATCTTCTCCTCAGGCTGCAGGGGAATCTCTGCTCCGGTGCCTGGAGCACCTCCTCCCTCTCCTTCTTCACTGACCTGGCTGTCTGCAGGGTTGTTTCTCTCTCATTTTTCCCAATCCTCTCTCACACAGCTCCTGTGCGGCATTTTTTACTCTTTCTTAAATATATTATCTCAGCGTTGCTGATGGGCTCAGCTTTGGCCAGCAGGGGGTCCATCTTGGAGCCTGCTGGAACTGTGTCTGTCTGATATGGGGGCATCTTCTCGTGTCTTCTCACAGAAGCCACCCCTGCAGCCTACCCACCACTAAAACTTTGCCGCGTAAACCCAATACAAACTGCCTGGGGGTATATTTCAAATGTACAAAGTCTGAACATGATAAAGATCATTGTCAAAAAAGTGTGACTTTTTACATCACTTACAGAAGGTTTCTGGACACTCGAGCTGTCCAGGGCTGCTGAGGTGTGCAGGATCTGCAGGTCCTTTGAGTCTGGCAGTGAGGCAGTGCTGTACGAAAGCGTGACTCTCCAGCCTGAACTGGGTTTGAAAGGCAGTGTTTGCTGCCCCGCGCCCGGGTATCTCAGCAGGTTGTGATGCAGAGCTGTGCTGTGCACCGCTGACATGCTGGACTCTCTGTTCTTCCTGAGCAGCAGCAGCATCTGCATGCCTAGGACTCAAGAAGGTTCCTCAAAGCAGCCCTGCAGAGCCCTTTTGTAAGGTTTGCGGAAGAGGCTTTGGTTCTCTGTGGCTCGATTTCCTCATCTATGTATTTATGACTGCAATAGGAAACTTGTGAATGCTGAAAGGACTGAGTTCCTAGAATGAAAGCTGCTATACAGGCAAAGGCTTAAGTATAAATTCCTCAGGGTAGGCATTACTGCTTATTTGTAAAATGGCACTCCTGTGAGCTCTCTTCAGTAATAATAGCAATGACAACGTAAAATATACTTTAGGGTCCATCATTTTATTGAACCAAATTTTATCATTTGGTTCACCTTGTGGCAGCAGATTTCCAATGTGAGCTGGGAACCTGCAAGCTGCTTTGCACAGATTCCTATATCCTGCAAGCCTGGGGCCACATATACATAGAAATGAGGGAACACGTTTGTTCTAAGTTGGAATTAATGGGTTATTTTTCATGGGTCTTGGCATGAAATTAAATAGTAAATGCTATAGAAAGAGTACTGCTACCTGGAGAAATTGTATGGAGCAGTTTCTTCTCCAGTATGAAACGAAACACAGAAAACAACTGTGACTACTTTTGCCATATAAATCTTCCAAAAAATGTATTCTGCTGAAAACTGTAATTTTGTGAATGGAGCACAGCTAGAATGAAACCTCCTTGAAACTAGGCCCTTGGCAAGATGGAAGAAAAAAAGTTTTCCCTTTCTACGTGTTTGCCCAGGATAGATTTACTCCTCAAAAGACTGTCGGCACCATTTGCAGTTCAAAAGTAATCTCCGATTTCCCATCCCTAAGGGATTAATAGGGATGAAGCCTAGCTCCACCTTTCGATGCATTATGTATCAGCCCTGGAAGTAAGGAGAGGGCAAAAGATCAGGCTTTCAACCTGCCTCTGAGTAGTCCTTGGCGTGTCCCCTCGACTACGGGCATGCGGCAGCTGCCCGTTGTGGGATACCCTTCCTGTGTGTCCACCCCGGAGCGAAGGCTGGAGCTCGGGGCCTGGGGCTGCCGGAGCTCGGAGGGGCACAGCTGTGGGGACAGTGCCCTCCGCATCCCATCCTCTCGTCCTCTCACCACACAGACGACAGGGGCTGGGGATCCAGCTGTCCACAGGGACAACGATATCTCCAAAGAGTTCGCTTCAGCCACAAAACAGTGTCTTTTATTGGGTTTGTTTTCTTGGTTGAGGTGGTATTTTTTTTAACTCTTTGTGGGATGGCTTAGCTGCTCCAGGGACCAGCCTTGCAGCCTGTATTGGGAATGCTGGGAAAGGTAAGATGTTATTTTCTTTTCTTAAGCCAAATTTTTAAAAACCTGTGGAAAGAAAAAAAAAAAAATAGAAAAGGGGGGAAATATAGGTAAATTTGTGCATGCAGTGGCAGAAGTTATGGGGCACAGGTGGGGAGGGAGCCCATCACACAGAGGTGGGATGGCAGGCAGGCGCCCAGGGAGCTGCCGCCCCTGCCCGTCCTGCCGGGCTGCTGCACAAATCCTCCCGGCAAGGAGCCGGGCCAGGGAGCGGGTGGCCATGGAAACCCTTCATCACGGCTGCCCGCCAGAAACCCTACCGCATCGCTGGGGCCTGCCGCGGGTTGCTGGGCTACTGTGGGGGCGGCAGCACAGGTTGCTGGGCTACTGTGGGGGCGGCAGCGGGAAGGAGGCCCCAAGGCCTGCCGAGAGGTTCCAGGCCAGCCGGGCTGCTCTGTCCCTCTGCCCAGCTTGAGGAAAAGCCCCAAAGCAGCCGTGTGATTTTCTCAGTTAACGGAGTTTCCCTCGACTTTAGGTTTAAAACGGCCCAACTCCTTTCCAGGGTGCTAATTAGGAAACACTAAAGGACTCATGGGGGGAGGAGGGGGAAGGGCTTTTCCTGGCTGGTTGTTACTCGGGTGCAGGCTGGATGTCCCACGGTAGATGTTAATAGTTAACAGGCAGACCTCTAAACACCAAGGGACCCAGGGAAACTTTGCCATGCTCCTCCGTGAAACTGGGATATTTCTTCTGCTTAAAGAGCCTTTGTTAAACTGCCTCAGAATAACTCAAGCTTGACAAAGTGGAACTAATTGGCCTTCATCTTCCCAATCTTATGCAAAACAACTTCGAAATCAGAAGGGTTTTTGAGGCAATGATATCCAGTAAAGCATGAATCTGGATTTTAAGGCATTCAGTGTAACATAAAACTCAAGTGATAACTCTGCACTCTGGGAGATGTCAAAACATCTGCCAGCAAAGGGAAGGATGTAGGCCACCTCTCTGTCAAGGTTAGAGGCCACCTCTTTTTGTCAAGGGCGGAGGTCATCGCTCTTCTCAAGCGGTCAGCACAACCCTTACAATAAGAGACTGTCTTGTGGATACACACACTCTTCACAATCTTCAGCGTATCCCACCTTGCTTTGATTTTGAATGACGTATTAAGGACTGGATATAAACGCAGATCTCTCCCTGTTCAAACACTACTGTCAATACCAGCCCTGATCTCTTTCTTCCAGTCTTTTAAGCTTTTTTTTTTCTTGAGGACAACTTACTCAGAAGATAATTATTCTTATTTTCAATTCCTTTGTTGAAGTTACTCTGTTTTAGCTCTTTTCTTCACAAACTGCAGCAGAACTGATGAAGGTTCACTCTGCATAGTTAGTGTGAGTTTCAGTGATTAAAAATAAAACTTGTCATTATTATTTATGCTTATGCCAGGAAAGGATATGTCAAATCAAGAGAATCAGTTCAGCATTTGACTAACCAAGACCAGCTCCCAACCTAATCAACCTTTTCCCACTACTGAAAACATGCTAAAACTGCCTTATTTGAGCTTACTTAAAAGTATCCACCTGTTTTTTAAGCAATTTCTAAAACCAAATAAACTGCTATTCTACATTCCTAATATGGACCACATCATTATTACATATTTATGTTGTGGCTCTTAGAGGCCTCAGAAAACTGAACTATGCTAGTGTCTTCTTGTGCTTGAAGACACAGCATGAGAGAGTTCATAGCCAGTCCCTGTTCCTAAGAGCCTACAGATCTCAGCAGGTAAAGTGTAGAAGACAGAACAGATATGGAGAATTGAAATTACTTGCCCGAGATGATCCTGCATATCAGTAAAGAAATTCAGGTTTCATTATGTGCAGGTCTGTATTGTTCCTGGTACATTGCACCTGTTCCAATTCCTTAATAATAGTATGGCTTCAGTTCAAATCATTCGCTTCATCATACTTTGTGGATGAAGTTACTTGACAAATATCTGACTGAAGTTCTAACATGGAAACATCTCATTGAGCACCGGGTAGACTGATTTTAACCTTTTCATGGAGGAGCAGGGTGGCACAGCTGCACATACTGTTACATCAGGACTGTTTGATTTTTCCTAAAGAAACATATCTAATTACATACCATGTCTTCTTATTTTTATGTTTCCTATTAGATGAACTATAGAGCCTAATTCTACTGCTACAGAAATAAGCAGGAGTTTCCCCACTGATTTCAGAAGATTTAATATTACTGAACTAAAGCCAAATGGAGCATTCAGTGCGGCCTCAGCATGCAGTCTGCAAAAAGGAAAAAAGTCACAGGCACACGGCATTAGATTCAGTTGTCAACACTAAAGTCGGGGATTCACCTTGGTGTCTGCCACCACACACTGCAGCACTGACCCTTTGGAATTCAGTGGTAGTGCAGAGATGTCACCATAATATCCCTCACGCTGCAAAGAAAGGTGTAGAAACTGGTCCACCACCAGCTGAAGAGGGGCATTGGTCTCAGGTGAACTTCCATTCTCGCCATGAATGATTAAAGAAGGATCTTCACAGTTAGATCCCAGGGGTACAGAGCACTCAGGGGTGTGAATTGGAGTTAAGATAATCAAGGAGCGACTCGGGTTGGGGTGGGGTTTTTTGCACTTTCTTAGACCACTAGGACAATGAATGACCGGAAAACAACTTTCTTATCTGTCACTGGCTGGAGAGAACCTCTGGCTTTCAAAGCTGCAGGCCCTCCAGCCACTTACCTGTTTAATTTACACTTTTGCAAGTTTCTGAGGTGACTTTGGCAGCGGTATCTATTCCATGCTTGCAATTTATAGCAAGGTTTTTAATAAAGGATTAATGAGCAATCACTGTTAAAAACAAGTGTAATGTAGATGCTAATAAACCAAAGAGGAGAAGCTTTTGCAGATTACTGCAAGCAACATACTGATCTATTAGAATTGACAACATTCATGAAGCGCACAATAAAACAACTACTGATTGCTTATTAATTCTTGGAACTGTAACGTCAAAGTTGGTCAGTATGTTGTTTTCCAGAAGAAAATCAGAAGTATCTTTTTTGCTGATTAAAATGGCTTTCTGAGGAGGAATTAAATCTGGCAAGGAGGTTTGGAAGTGAAATGTTCCCTGTGAATTACAGCGTGACAGTTTTCAGGAGTAACAAATCCTTAATTAACGTGGGATGGATGCCAGAGGCAGTTATTTTAAAAATAAACTTGAAAGCAAGTGCAGGAATTCCCTGAAACAAAGGTTTTCTGTTGCCATTTTCTGAGAACATGTTGTCTTATTGGCTTGTTTGGTAGGCTATTGGGGCTGGCATCACAGAGGCATCATTCTAATTGTCATTTAATAGAAGCTTTATTTTATTTTATCCTAAACCACTTCCATGAGTCTCCCATCACCTAAGCCTGCATTAAAGAGAATTCAAAATCAAACAAGCTACTCAAGAAAGAATTGTCCTTTGACAGAACTGGGGCTCCCAGTGCATTTTAATTTTTCCATAGGCTGCATGAGATGGAGACAGGGGCTTCTGCGCCTTGGTCTGTGACAACTGGGTTCTTACCAAATAATAAGCACAATAGTTGATGTAAAGGCTCAGGGTAAATCTGCACATTTAGCATATGTAGGGATAGATGAATTTACATATGCAAATACTGAAGAAGACAATGACATGATGACAGACTATTGTCTTTGTAAAAATCCAATTTTCTAATGTAATTGTACCAAGTATGAGTAGATAAGCAAACAGTTCTGGCTTTTCATAGTGGTCATGCTAGAGAAGCACGCAGAAATTGGCAATAGTTGCATTTACCTTTTGCTCATAAATAGCTCAGGCAAAGTTAATTAAATATCACAAGTAAATTAGCCACTTTATTTTCCTTATTTAAGTACAAGAATTAATCCTGGATTTAGTGAGAAGAAATGTTGCTATTAGCAAATGAGACATACAGTGGTGTAAGTAAGTAGTGATCTGTAACGTTCTACATTTTTAAATTCAAAAGTAAGAATAGAAAGGCCCGTTAGTTCACTTTACCTCAGTTACTGCTTGAGCAGCTGCTGTGAAGAGGAACATTATTTCTTTTCCATGAATTTCATTAGGTCTTGTTTCTGTGTCATATTACAACAGAGAGCGCCTTAATGATGCTAACTACATTTGATAGGTACTATAGACAGGACCACATAATGGCATCAGCAGAATCAGTCCTTACTCATTAACTCATAGGCTTTTCTGGTGTGCTCATTCTCGTAATATGTGAAGCTTTGTAAACTCTAAATGGGTTTTTCTTCATGACACACTCATGAGAGGTACTGAAGCAGTTGTTCAGTTTTATAGATGGGTGACAGAAGCATAGGGAGATTAGGTGATAAGCCTAAAGTCTTTTGCAAAGCTAAGCACATGCTCCAGGTCTCTTGGTTCCACTCTTGCTTTGGAGATGCCTGTGCCTCTTCCCTTGTTTCACAGTGATGGGTGCTATAGGAACCCACAAACTGTGCATCACTAGACCTCTTCACAGATATCTCCTATCAATTTGCTACCTTGTCCTGGGATTGCAACACATCTTTGATGCAGACCACTAATCAGAAATATGACAGAGAAATAACATTGGACAACATAGAAATGTAGATTAATCTGTCTAGAGCAGTCTTCTTATAAGTACCTGTTTGTACTGTACTACTCAGCACTGGTTAGTCACAGCGTGAACATGCTGCAGTGTCTTTAGAGAGGGAAGGGCTGGTCTACAGTATTTTGGTCATACAGCTCTCAGTTTGATGGTGCTCTGGCTCCACAGCTTTGCTTTGACCCATGGGAAAGGTAGAGGCCAGGGCAAACTACTGCTGGGAATGAGGAGCTACGACTTCAGCCCCCTCAGGCCCAGGAGCACCTGGAACCCATTTCCCAGTGAATTGCTCTAAACCATCAGGCAGGGTGGCAGGACCACTGCTCAACCAAAGGGGGTTCAGCAGATGTAGCTCTTGGGACCTCTTACGTGGTGGAGAGCCTCTCTGTCTTCGAATCACAGGGGATCTTTGGCATCTACAATCTTAAGCAAGGAAATTTCAGATCTTGTCTGAAAGCCTGTGTTTAGGAATACAGGGAACTTTGTAATCTAACTCTAGGTTTAGGGGCCTTCAGAGTTCAGCACCCATTGCTAGTACATGGTTTGAATTGCTTTCCTGAAGCTGTGTGCTTAGTATGGCACACAAGTCCCATAGTCAAACAGCGTGTATCCCCGGAACACAGCTCAGTAAATGCAACTTAACTAAAGCCATCATATTACAGCTCCTGCTTTTTTCTTATCCACTTAAGCCACTACCTATTAAAAAAGGAAGTTAAAATGTGGTGTCTATCAGGATAATAATAATTTTATTGTTTTCTAGGTACTTAGTTGTTCTGAATTTGATTGTTTTACATGCTTTATATTAAACATGTTACCTATAAATTAAACGTATGCCAGTTTAAAATATAGTGATAGCATTTATATATAACATTAGAAATAACATAATATTTTAATATAACATATTTAGTATATAATTTTTTCAGGAAAAATGTGATATACTTTTAATGTGATATGCTCATCTTTTAGTATATAATTTTTTCAGGAAAAATGTGATATACTTTTAATGTGATATGCTCATCTTTTAGTATATAATTTTTTCAGGAAAAATGTGATATACTTTTAATGTGATATGCTCATCTTTTAATCTTCAACATTCTTTTTTTAAATAATCATTAACTAACATTTTCGTTGATCTCTGTATCTGCACAGATGTCAGAAGAGATATTCAGCCAGTGAGATCAGGATCTGACCTATGACAACTAGGTGAGTTGCTGTTAGCTTAAGAATTTAGTTTTCTTTTTTTCAGTTTTGTAATGTTAATGTAAGGCATACCACTCACATTGGTAGCTTGGAGCACAGAATCATATATGTAATTTTAATTAAACAAGCAAATGTTCACACAGTTTTTGTTATGAATTTTAATTTCTGTAAGCTAGGTATATATAGGATTCACATGATTGAATGACAGAGCTCTCTAATGAGATGTCTGTAATCCTTTTACTATGGAATATATTAATGTTGTTTTGATTACAATGAATGAATACATATCACTATCAGACTGCTCTCCTTCACTGTCAGGCACAATTATTTGGCTTTCTGTGCACGTGTATCATCTAATACTGGTAATGATTTTTGGTCCTTAATTCTGGGGAATCTAATTGACTAGTGGGGGTGTCTGTTACTTCCCTTCTCTTCCTCTACTTTTGTGGAGGTACTACCTGTCCTCCTCCACTACTTTTTGGAGACTTGGCCAGGTAAGTTTGTCGCAGCTTCCCTGCCCTTTGCAGAGAAATGATACTCTGAGAAAAGACAGCAGGAGTCACAGGGGAGCACAAAAGCTAAGAGGATGCCAAGTTCCCACAAGCCAGATGGCAGGCTGTTTGTAACGGTTGTTGGTAGCAGAAGAACCACCAAGGTGCCACCCAGTATGACTGGTCTTATGTGCAGACCCCAGAAAGCCACTTCTGATAATTATTACACTACCAATGCTGGAAAACTGAACTGCTTGTTAAGTTTTGTACACAGTCAGCTAAGAAGGTGGAAGAAAGGATTAGTTAGGCACATTTTATTAGAAATTTAATTACCACTTACAGGTTAGTCAAGTGTTGCATGTTTAGAACTGGAAAACACACGTTTGACAATCTTGCATAGCTATAGATATATATTTTAGTTCTTCAACAGGAAAGAAATTCTAAATAACAGTTGTAAAAATATATTAGTAATTTATTTGTATCAACTCAACAAAACACAGCTAAGACTGCAGAGTGGGAGTTGGCAAGTAACTATCTAGGTGACTAAAACCCACAGTTTCATAAAACAGGGTCTCTTGAAAACTAGTATTTCTCCTATCGCAACCAGGAAGAGGAAATTGTGGATACAGCTTCTAATCTTAGAGTGCCAATTACTCATTGTTGACCGAGGCCTTTATATTCCATTTTAAGCTAGGTGTATTGGATAAGCAAGCGAGTTAAGAGCCTGAGCTGTCCATCACTTCCTCTGTAGTCAATGGAAAGACTACACTTTCAGGTGGCACTTCAGATCTGTCCGTTACCTGTAGGAAACATGTAGTGGGACAGGGAGTCTATGCTGAGTATCTCAGCTATACGCTTAATACAGACATATATTAATCTCTGCCCAAATCCATATTAATCCTATATTAATCTCAGCTCCAACCTTGGCAGAGTTTCGGGTCAAGCAGAGGTTTGACTAAGAAAGAACCGTCACACCAGGACTTGTTTGCTAGTTCAATACCTGGTGACAATAAAAGACAACAAAAATACCCACTTCTATAACTCTGAGAATATAAGATGAATTATGCAAATGTTGATAGAACAGCCCAGGTTGGAAGGGACTTTGAAAGGTCATCTGATCCAACCTTTGGTAGAAAAGGGAGCCTAGATGAGATTATGTAGCAACCTGTCCAGTCATATCTTGAAATCCTCCAGTGGTGGGGACTCTATCACAGGCATGAGGAAGTTATTCTAGTGATTGATTGTTCTTGCTGTAAAAAATGTCTTTCTTATATTGAGATGAAACCTTTCCTGATGCAACTTGTACCCGTTGCCCCTTGTCCTCTCCACGTGGCTCCTTGTGAAGAGAGAGCCTCCACCCTCTTTGTAGCTGTCCTTTAAGTACTGGACTACTGTGATGAGGTCCCTCCTGAGCCCTCTCTTCTCCAGGGAGAAAAGACCTAACTCCTTCGGTCTTTCCTCATAGGGCAGGTTCTCCAGCCCTTTGATTATCTTTGTGGCCCTCCTTTGGACTCCAGTTTGTCCATGTCTTTCTTGAATTGTGGGGACCAGAACTGGACACAGTATTCCAGGTGCGGCCTGACAAGTGCTGAGTAGAGTGGGATGCTCATGTCTCTCTGCTAGTACTGCCCCTGCAGATGCAGCCCAGGATCCAATTTGCCTCTGTTGCTGCCGTGGCGCACTGCTGACTCAACACTGCTTGTTGTCCACCAGGACCCTCAGGTCCCCTTCAGCAAGGCTGCCCCCTAGCCACACAGATTGTAGCCTGTACTGGGCTCTTCGGTTATGTCATTCCAGGTGCAGGACCTTGCACTCATCTTTGTTAAACTTCATACAGTTCTTGCTAGCCCACTCTTCCAGCCTGTCCAGGTCTGTCTGTAAGATGGCTTGCCCTTCTGACGTGTCCATCTCACCAGCCAGTTTAGTGCCATCAGCAAACTTGGTGAGGGTGCTTTCAACCCCATTGTACAGATCATTTAATAAGATGTTGAACAGCATGTGGCCCGGTATTGATCACTAGGGGATCAATCCCACATATGACAGGCTGCCAGCCTGATTAAAAACCATTGATCACCACCCTTCGAGTGCGGCCTGTGAGCCAATTTCCTACCCATCTCACAGACCACCCATCCAGTCTGTATCTTGCCAGTTTGTCGGGGAAGAAGTTGTGTGAATCCAGTTGTATAAAGGGCTGACCTCCCCCTTCTTTCAGCAAAAAGTAATATCAGAGCTACTGGCAACCGTGCTGTGCGTGGAGCATGAAGGAAGAAGGGCTGTGTGGGGATTTCCCTTGGGGGAGCGGGTGCAACTACTAACAAGTTAATGCGATTTACATATGATTCCTCTCATCATGCTGCTCTTATGTTCATTTTTGGGTGACATCTGACCTGTAGAGTTTTGTTTGCACAAACACTCAGAGAAAGTTAATTTTAATCATGCAAATAAGTAGTGTTTCACAAACCCTAATTCTGAATTTGCACTTGAACGAATTATTAAATTGCCATCTAATTAAGGGACAGAAACAACAAGTGGCTTACGTAATTAATTGCCTTGGAAAATATTATTCAAATTTTCAATATTCAAGATCAATAAGGAAAAAATTAAAATTATATGCACAAAACAAGTTGGAATAATTACTATATTTGAGGAAATTAATGTTATCTGGATATATTTAATGATGTGAGAGGACTACTTAATTTTCTCTTCTGATTTTTCTTAAATACCTGGTGTATCATTACATGACATATAAAAAAAATCGGTTTTATTTTTTCTTTTCTTTAGCTGGAAAGGGCCATGAGTCATATTCACTTTATTAATATGTTTATGATACAGACTAGTGAGCTCTTAGCCTTTTACTTAAGAACTTAATTTTACAACCTGAGAGTATATCAGGGTTTATCTAACCTTCATTGTAAAAGCAATGGTGAGAATGTATACCTTAGATTCCCCAAATGATACTGATTCATTTTCATGAGTTTTATTGGAATATATAACCCTAAACAACTAAGAAAAGAGCTGTCTTCATTCTGTGTAGAAATATAATTACTATAAATTGCATGCTTACTAGCACTTGGTTACTGATGAAGTTGCAATCGGGAATCTGACAGATGAGGGATTAATTCCCCAGAAACAGTGTTTCTTCCTTCTTCTTGTTATGAACATATGTGTATGGAGGAAACAGATCTGAATATGCCAGATGCATAAATTAAGAAGTCTAGGATGAAACAGAACAGCTGGAAATGTAACTGGTGATAATTGAAGGCTAATTAACTTCAATGAGCAATTTTCCACCAGGTGTTCTATTAGCCATATAGAAAGAGAAACTAGAGAAATTGCACGGTGTGCATTTTCATTCAGAAATTCGATATGAACTGCTGTTCTACCTACGTGGTAAATGGAAAATGACTGTACTGTCTGTTATGGGTATAAATATTCATGTGACTTTGACTGATTTGCAAAAATCCTTTCATTTCTTTTTAAGCACTGACTTTGATTTGTACATTCCTTGTTTTATCAGAGATGTGAGTCTTTCTTACTTTAATAGATAATCAAAATGAAAAGTCTACTTTTAAGAATATTTTTGAATGCTAAAGCCCTTTCTCTGATATTCTTTGTCAATTTTGGCTATTCTACTGTAGTCTGCTATAGTACTTTCTAAGCAGCAGTTTCAGATTATGTCCATAATCCCTGCAGCTTTTGACTACTGCTTAGAACATGAATAATGAAGCCTTCTTTCCGAAACAAGCCATTTAAAGAGCAGGAAAGGGACACTAGGTGCTCTACTTAAAACTTTTCACCTTTTTACACACATCCACATTCATTACGCAAATTGCTTTTTCTGCATATTTGTTCCCCTCTGTGTTTAGTATCCTTTGGTCCTGTATGATCCTTCAGTTTGTCTGTCATCATGTAAGAAACTGGCTTCTGAGTCCTGTTTACACGTCTTTTAAAGAGAACCAAGGCTATGCAAGTTTCGGATAAAATATGCCCTCATATTACCTTCACAAATCAGGAAATTGACATAAGAAATTAATTTCATCTTTCCTGACTTTAGCTGGCCAGAAGCTGCTGTACTTTCAGTGGAAAGAAATAGGGTTACTTCCTTTCTTGAGTTTTTATCTTTTTAGATGCTTCTGAAGGTGCCTGATGCTCTGTTGATAGGGATAGCTAGCTGTGATTAGCCACCTAAGTGTGGAAGTTGAGCAAAATAAACAATAAAAATGGAAAATGTGATGATTCACCTTTTGTTGGTACCTGTTTTTCTCCATTAACTATCTGAGGAGTCACTGAGATGGTGGTTGGTCACTGGAACAGGCTCCCCAGGGAAGTGGTCATGGCACCAAGCCTGTCAGAGTCCAAGGAGCGTCTGGACGACGCTCTTAGTCATATGGTTTAGTTTTAGGTAGTCCTGGGAGGAGCAGGGAGTTGGACTCAATGATCCTTATGGGTCCCTTCCAACTTGAGATGTTCTATGATTCTATGAGTCTACGTGACTAGCTTAGATTCAGGCAGTTAACCTTTAGACATCTGAAAGTAGGTCAGGTGAATCCCACCGTATGGTCTATAGGCAAACAGAGATATCTTTCCATTTTGAGAAGAACAGTCAGCAAAGGCATAAGGCTGAGGTACTGCCTTCCAGTCTTACCTTGGATTCTTACTTTTGGCTTTAATGAAATACTGAAGTTTTACTTCTTACTGGAGTAGAGTCTTAAGTTTTTGCAAAACAGCATTGTCTTGCCTATGGAAAAATAGAAAATCCATTTGTTGAGGAGCTTATAATTTATAGGATGATTGTCTTTCCTTTGTACAAGTGGTTTCCTTGTAACTCATGTCATAGATATTTTAATTTTTTTTTCTGTATTCTTTTTTAAAGGAAACTGCTCTTACGAACCAACACCTAATGCTCTTCTTAATCTAAAATATGACTCTTATTCCCCTATAGCAGCTGTTTGTACTTTGGGATCAGGGATAGGAAAGGGAATATTTAAATATTGCCATGGGAATTCATGATATTTATATGATCAAAGACACCTTCATCTACAAGACAAGTGAAAAGATCGATATAATTCTCATTACTTGCCACAACAAAGGATTTTAAAAATAATTAAATAGGGTTGTCTTTTTTTAAAGAAAAAAAAAACCTGTAATTGTCAGAGTTATAGTATTCTGTTGCTTATTAATGAGACTTCTGGAAAACAAGTTCTTGCCAGGGTTGTTTTAAATCTTGAAGTTCTGATTAAATTTTAATTTTATTACAGGAGAAGATGAAAAATTGACTATAGCAATCAAAAGGTCATTTCTGCAACACTGTCAATGCAGGAAATACATTTACTCTAATGCCCGTAAGAGACGTTCTTACAAGATTCAGAAAAATAGCATGTTAACTCTTAATAAATATTACTGTGGTAGGAAAAGACATGCCAGAAACATAATAACAATAACAATAATTACCTCTAACTGTATTCCTGACAAACCTAGCTATTTAAAAGACTGTTTGATATAAAGTATGTGGTCAAGACCTGCCATCGCTCTAACAGAAAATGTGATTCATTTTGTATCATTCTTGATCAAAAAAGCATAGAAAGCGTGATACCCCAAATAGCTCAAAACCTGAAAACTTTGTATTTTTGTGAGAAGGCTTTAATTTTGAAGACTGGGCAGGAACCACCTGATTATGGTAAAACAATTTCAAAAATAATTAAGCGTTCTGCAGTTTAGGCATTATAATAACTAGCCAAGGATTTTTTCCTTTCTTTTCTCAGCTCTCTGCTGATAAGGAAGCAGTGTGATCTGAGGGATAAAAGGAAAATGTAAAGTAACACTAAAATTAGCTAGCGGTTTTACAATGTAGGTAAAAATGTGGCAAGAAATATTCCTTTGGTGATCTTTTGTGTCTCAGAGTAACAGAAAGAAACAATAGGTGTTCCTGCCAGACATGTTGTCCTAAATGTATAATTTTTGCTATAGATTTGATTGATATGGATTTGTATATGCAAGTGAGGTGCTGCTTTCTTTAACTCTTGGTCCTGAGGTGAAGATGTCGATCGATGTCTTGCTCGGGTGATTGATGCGCATGCCAGTGCGGGGGTTTCTGTGAAAAGCCGTGGAAATTGCTAGATGTCTTGCTTTGCCTTCAGGCTTTGAGGAACAAGGGTCTTCTCTACGTATTTTGGTTTTCAAGACTGCGTGACAGTCATCATTGGGGACAGCAGCAAATTAATGATTTCTGGAACTAAAAACACAGAAAAGCTAGAACTATAAGATGTATGGGTCACATTTTTAAAAAATCATACTGTAAAAAACATTTTCTATACAGCATAAAACTTTTGGCCTTCCCATAGTTTGGGCTGAGCCAAATGACTTCGTGGCAATCTGGAGCAGTACGTCAGGGCATGGTGGGGGCCAGGGGCTCCCCGGGGGCCGGCAGCGGCGGGGACACCCTGGGGTGGCAGGGCAGGGCCTGGCAGCCAGGGCCTGTCCCACCGCTCCAGCCCGGGGCATCACGCACCTCCATGGGGAAAGGGCTGGGCCAAGGCCAGGCTGGGATGTTGGCCCGTTGGTGGGCCTGGCTGGGTAGGGCCCGTGGCTGGGCAGGGCAGGGCTGTGGGGAGCCAAAGACCAGCCCTGCTGGGGTGTCATGGGGTGGGGACTGATGGCCCCAGGGGGGCTGAAATGGGGTCCTGGGCTGCGGGCAGGTGGAGGGAGGCCCTGGGGGGTCCTGGCAGGGCCTATTGGTGCCCTCAGGTTCCCTGACACGTTATATAAAGCTGGAGTAAAGCCAGGAATCAGTCATAAATAGCAGCAGTTTTGGGTGGTGTTTGGTATGCCTTTTTTTAAAATATTTTTTTTTAACAGTGTGTTGTTGAAAGTGTAGCATCTATTGTTTAGTGTGTAGACAATAACAAAGGCAAGAAGGAGTGCTGGTAATGGAGCTCTCCATTAATTAAGTCCATTAATTTCACTGCTGGAAAAATACCACCGCATGTTTGTGGGGAGAAGGAGGAGAACACCTGGCAGCCCGTTGTCCCAGCGCGGCTGGCGCAGGAATGGAGTCCTGAAAATCAGGAGTCAGTGGTGTGGTCGGCTCTGTCTGCAAAACCCAGGTAACAGAAGAGCCCTCAGATAGCAGGAGGAAAACCATGCTCTTTTGCTACTTCAGGCAGTGTTGTTTTTTCATGACTTTGAATGATTTTAAGTACTGTGAAATGTGTTTCTTACGAACTTCCAACAATTTAGGTGTTTAGATGCATTTTGCAATATGAAAACATGTGAAAAAGGTGATGTGGGTTTCTTTTGAAGGGGACTAACCTACAGTAAAATTTCTGTAAAATAATGAACTATAGTCCCATTGCCATTATTCTGACTTTGGTTGTTCAGGTAGAATATTTGTTGTACAAGCAGCAAATATATCACATGTGTTTGTGAATATATCTACGATTGGCAACTGAGATTCAAAACGAGCTTTTGATTCAAAAGAAGATCAACACCACACTGGGTACTGAACATTGCATTTTGCTTCTCTTGAAGTCATCTGGCATGCAACAGTATATATACACATATACAGCAATATATACATAAGAATACATATCATTACTTTTATTTAGAACCAGTCAACTTCTGCTTTGTCCATATGGCTGAGCCTCTAAAAGGAGGACTACTCCCAGAAAACACGTAAATACCATTGATTTGTTAAGCTGAATGCTATTCTGTTTGACTGGCTGTATGTTTTACTATCTCTTGACTATCTTTGTACTATTCATGCAAACCCTGGGAACAGCAGGTCAAGATGTTGTGTGTTTAAAATACACAGATTTGTATTCTGTATTACTCAGTGTGGTATTTGTGCTTCCGCTTGGATGGGATGCTTAGTTTGAGAGACAGGTGGAGAGTAAATGGGATCGAAGAGACTTAGGAGTGTTTAATACATATCTACAGCTATTTGCTTGGCAAAGATGATGACGTTCCATTGCATGCTAATTCTTTTTGCAAAGCCAATAAAAGAGCAGGTTTTTTTCTTACAGAAACTGACTTAGAAGTCTAACAATGTAGACTGTTGTTGTGGGTTTTGCTTTTCTCTTTTTTTTTTTTTTTTTAACTGATATCACATAAAACCTAGGTTGCTGTGACCTTATTCTTCTCCACAGTTAAGTGCAGGGGTAGTGAATTTTAAGGACAAGAGGTGAAGGATTACTCAGGAGGGTGCCAGTACAGACACTTCCATTTGAGAGTATGATTTGATGAAGAATAGAGTAAAGCAGAGGAAGATGATCAGTGGTGAGTAATATTTTCTGTACTGACAAAAGGGAGAATTTCCTTGGTGAAGTAAAAATATCCTGAGAGAGGACATCAGCTTTTGAAATATGTGCTCTCTTTAACTAAGATTGGTTGAAACATGATTTGTCTTCCACTGTAAAGGATTTAGGGAATAAAGGAATAACCAAAAACTGGTGATATTTAAATCTCACAAGGAAATTCTGACTTCTGTGAAACTGATTGTAAAACTCCTCTTGACTATGCTGGAAACAAAGATCTTTCAATTTATGTTGAAGAAAAGAACGACATTTGCTTCCAGAATCTGGTAGAGAGAACAAAGGAAAGCAGGAATTAAGAGGCCAAATTTGTATCATCTTCTGCAATGATAAACAGAACAGGACAAATTAATCTTTGACTGGGGTTAAGAAATGTGATTAGACATAATGTTGTTGAAATTCTGCTGCTTTGCCAGGGACAAGGTTTAGAAAGCCCATGAGGCAATAACAAAAATTACAATTTGCAACTATTGCTGGCAGGGATTGAGGGTACTCTTGCACAGATACGGTGCTCATAAATGATAAGCCGTAATGTCTCAGAAGTGACAGTAGGCAATAATTTTAATTTACTTATGTCTCAATTAACTTATATTTTGACATTCTACTTAATCAACCTGAGTTTTATTTAACTTCTTTCTACTGACAACTGACCTGCTTTTTTTCCTTTCCCATTCTCCCATAAAAGCAGATGGCTTAATGCACAGATGCTCATGGACAGCAAAGCTGAATTAGCTTTGTCTGATTTAATACTTTCAGACAAGAATACCTAACTTGTCAGTTACTGCTTGGTATAACAAAGCCAAATAAATTATATACTTTCTAAATAAGGAATTCAACAATAATTTTGCAGCCCTCTGATACTAACTGTGCATATGGTCTCATATGCTCTGTAGCCAGCAACTGTGATGTCAGCAACTTGATTCCATTAAAAAAGAGGAGAGATGATCAGGGTTGGAACAAATGAGGTAATTATGATCTAAAATGCATTGTCTAGCAAATAAGCACGTTTGCCTGTAAGTTCTTCAAGACAAGGATTATCTTTTTGTTCCGTGTACAGTGTCTAGCACAAAGGGAATCTGTGCCATGACTAAATCTCAAAACATTACTGCAATAGACATAATAATAAATCATATAGGGAGGATTATTTGTGTTTTGGAAAAAAACTGTCAGTTAATTGCTTATCTAAATGTATTTAAAAATCCCTAGTCTGTTCTCTCTCTTTTTTCTAATAATGTCAAAGTAACTTTGCAAAGACTGCTTCTGAAACTGACTTGTTACTGATCACTGAGAATAAGAGTATTCCTTTTAACATGCCCAAAATGCAAGCACTTACTTGATGTTGGAAGCTGGCCAGTTCGTTTGATTTAGTACAGGGATTCATTGCCACTTTCTCAGCAAGTCTGGTGCATGTACTATCCAAAACAATTCCAATATTTAAATAACTGACTGTATTTGTGTTGTGGTTTGGTTTGTTGGTTTTTTTTTTCAATTAATGGTACTAAATATTTGATGTCCAGCCAGAGTTTAATAATTAGAAAATATAATGACTGCTAAATTAGCTTTTGCAGCTTTTTGGTCAGGAGACTGACATTTCACAGCCTGCCTGGCTGAAATCACTTTCAGCTAATTGAAGATTTTCTCACTCCATTTAGCTGCTAAACCCTGGCATATGGGCTTCTGATCAGTTTTCCTATTCAAACAGATCTTCAGAGGAAGCTAGCAGTGAAAATAATATTAAACCAAAAAAATTCTGGTTCAAATAAAGTTAAGACAATTTAATGCTCATGTTGGCAATGCTGGAACTGTCCTCCACTCATCTGTCAGCAGAAGAGGGTTTGATAGAAATGAGGAATGAGCTTCCCACGCTACCTGGCAATCTGCTGGGAAAGGGCACTTCTTAGAGGCAAAGAACAGCATAGCCACATAAGGATAGCTGATTAACTCTTGGATAACCATGTCTCTGTAGTTGCCAAACTACAGTTTGGTAGTATGTTGCTAGTCAGTAGTTTCTGTAATACTCCTCGGGTAGCAATTTGATATGTAGTACTTCTAATAACCTGGTGTTTATTTTGAGAGTGGTGTTTGTTTTTTTTTTTTATTTAGAGAGGCTAGGGAGATTAAAATAACATGGGCATTGCTAGAAAGATCTCATGTGCCAACTATGTTGTTTCTGGTCGAAGGAAATCCTTGTACACCCAGCTTCTTACCTACCTGGTATTAACTTAGACTAGACTCCTTCTGAGAAGAAATACCCTTCATATGTTAACACAGTTTTCCTATTAACTAATGTTACCAAACAGCTCTGTTGATATTGTTGGTATACCTTGCTTCAGTAGGATTGCAAGACCTGCACTTGAGTTCTGCGCTCGCTGCCTCTCACAGCAACTTTTTTGTGCTGCAGAGAGCTTGTGTCTCATTGTTTTTCACTGGTAACAGCAATGTTTGCTTTCTCACTCATCTGAAATGAATTTAGTTCTGGGGTGATGTTTTCAGTTTATCAAATTTGGAAATGTATCACTCTTTAGGTGGAGAACTGCATGAGAACTTCAATGATTTTAGTGCTTGTTTCTGTTAGTGCTGTAGTTACTTAAAAAATCTAAAAAAAAAAGTGGGGGGAATTGTAAAAATGAATTGTAGCAGTAGACGCAACTGAAACATGACTTGACCAGTCTTATTCTCATATTTTCTCTATTCTCTTTATGGGCCTAAAGTCAGGGATGACAGAACTGTGTTTTGAGTAGACACAGAGGCTGCAGGAAAGGAGATTGCTTAATATTAGCGACCCTATTATTGGACCAAATTTCATTAGCTTGTGTTGTGAAACCTAAATAGAACTGAATATATTTTCATGTGTTCACTATCTTATAGAGAAGATGTATGTCTTGGGGAAATACTCACTTTTCGTTTACTTCAGAGAAAAGACTTTAAAACAAATTGCTGTCAAGATATTGAAATAGTATTGGTGACATAAATGTGTCCCATCATCAACTTCCCACCCAAGAATAAGACTTATTATGCCTTTTTTTTTTAATTGAAATCACACTTTCATTTAAAAAACATTAAATGAAATATTTCCTTCTAATTCAAAGTACAGAGACCTGAGTGTACCATCTGCTACAATGTCTGTATATAAAAATGACAGTCACTAATTACACTGTGCCAGTGGGGTGAGGGATGACATCAGAACTGAATTAGATTTAATAAATTTAGCAAAAGGTACACTTTTACTATAAGAACAGCTTCAGTATAAAAAACTAGAAACTGGTATTAATAATAATAATAATAATAATAATAATAATAATAATAATAATAATAATAATAATAATAATAATGTTTTTCCCCCATAAAAGGCTGGGTTTTCAGTATTGTCTAAAAGGGATATTTTCAGCAAGCTTGATAATACAAGTCTCTGCAGAAGACTGACAGTGTGGGATGTCTCCTGGGCTCTGTAGTAGTTTGTGGTGGACCGTTTAGAAATGAATATTCAAAATGTTTTTGTTACCTTCTGGCATATTTTGATACACTGTCCATATAAATCCCAAAACTGGGTTAATCGTCTGAAAGGGGTTTAGTCATCTGAAAGTCAATTAAGATCTCTCTAGTCATGCATGTATTTTATGTTTTCACTGGACTTAATTTACTGCTAGAAATAGGCCTATTAGGATAATTATTAGGATTCTGTAAGGAAAACAGTTATAAGCAACATTTTCATGTTGCAAAAGACTCATGAAATTATCCTGCACTGGATAATTTCACAGCTTAAACTCACGTAACTGTTTTGCTTGGAGAAAAGGAGAAGCATATGGTGCATATCCAGCAGCAGATGTGTCAGTGACATGGAGATTTTACCAATAAAAAAGTAGATGACTAGGAAGACTAGGTACCTCAAAGGACAGTAGAGAATGAAGAAAATCTGTTGGGAAATCCTCAATGGCTTTGACAATCTAAGTGATGCCCAAAATTTGAACCAATAACCTTAAATCCACAATAGGAAGACAGAAGACCCCTACAGAAAGTTTCCTGGTTCTGTGGTAAACTACACTGCTAGAAGCCTTCAGCTTAGGGAAAGAAGATGACTGAGAAGTTGTGTCAGCAGTGTTAGCGTGGGAAAAGTAAAGTGGAAGATCTGAGAAGAGAGGACTTGATCCAGATGCTGGGCTTGGTGTTCCCTTCCTCCGTGTCAGCAATACAGCTCAGGAGCCTGTTGTGCCAAAATAAGGTTGCATGGTCAAAATTAAATCCTTCATTTCCCAATTTTAAAAATTTCTCTCTTTGCTATATTCCTGTCCTTTCAAATAGGAACTCACACATGCAGAGGGAATGCCTGGATTTCTGGGTTTTTTTTGTTAATTTATCCTTTGGAGAGATACTCATATTCCGATTGAGTCATCATCGTGGTTTAAAGTTCGATACTACCCACATTTGCAGCACAGACCTCCATCTCTAGAGTTTATAGAGTAAATGATACTGGTAGTATGTTGCTTGTTGAACAGCTTTTAAAACATGGGATGCTTATTAATGTGTAAAACAGTTGTCTCATTTATAGGGAAACCTAAGATCAGCTCTAAGTCCTGTAATTTGGAGTTTTCTAGTAGTTACAGATACTTTCACCTTGAACTTCTCTCCTTTCTCTCCCGTTTGCTTCTTTCCATCCTGGGCATATAGGCCCTTTTCTTCTTTGGCTGTTTGGCCCCCTCTGCCACCTTAACCCACTTGCTTTTATTCTGTTCCTGTAACTCTCCTTGCTTTTCTTATCACTCCGTGCTCAAATCCAGCTTTTTCCAACTAATCAGTAAAGCGAGTTGTAAGAACACAGGAGAGAGCATCCTTGCTTCTGGTACAATAACAAAAGCCTATGCCTGGGGCCAGACAATTCACTAAAAGCAAATTTCAAGTCTATGTCCCAAAGAAAGTGCTGCTAGAGATGCTTAACAAGAGCTCTTGAGAAGACTGTAATTTTCCGGAATCTCAGTTTGAAAAAAAGCTGAACTGTTTTGATTAAAACTTCCAACCAAAAAAATCAGCCGGAGGCAGGCATGCTGTATGGGAGCTCTCTAACTTAACGACTGACATGTGGCAAATACTAAAGACCTGGAAACAGGCTCCCAGGATAGGAAGTATCATACGATATCAGTTCTAACTGCCAGCTTCCCTTCTCTTGCCTGTGGTAAAATTTATTGTTTCAGCTGCTTTGGCGGGTGCAGTCAAGTGGAGAGAACTTCTGTAGGGTAAAGGATACTCACGTGAGAACTCCTCTGCCCACTGAAACGATTCAGAGCAGTGTTAACCAGAGAGCTCTTAACCCCAAACAGTGCTGGTAAGTCTGCAGCCCTGTATGAGCAAAAATTGTTTTGTGGGTTATTATTTTATTTTACCAAAAACTAAAACAAAAAGAGGCATTTCTAGGCACCTGATTTAGACAACGTTTTGAAATCTAATCTGCCTGAACCTGAACTCTCACAACTATTAATTTGAGCCAAACTGTGCCGTATAATTATGTTGGCTATTCCCTGTGGTGCAACATTGTCTGCAAAAGACAGTGATCACGTGAGTATAGCACTTTCAAGCAATTATGACCTGTATTGAAAATTATTGAAGCTTAACTAATTATCCAGTGAAAATTCAAAAGGAGAAAGCTCCTCCTCCAACTCTACATTCCCTTCCTTCCTAGTAAAATTATGGGTGCTTGAATCAGTGGGAGTTTTGCTACTGATTTCTGCAAATCCAGAGAACAATCATGAGTATTTATTGCCTTCTTCCACTTTTCATTTGGCTGATAAATTATATTTTGGAATAGTTCTTGGATAAGGCAATGAAAACTTTAGTTTCCATTTCCTCTCCAAGTGCCATGGCAAGTTTTTCTATGTAAATATTACATATCACAGCATTTGTGGGGATGATGTTGATGCCTTTTTCTTGAGTTTCAAAGCAGGTGACAAAACTTAAGGGTGGCCTTTTTGTTCTCCTGATTCCTCAGTCCCTAGCATCTTGGCTAACTTGAAATAGAAAATTGGCATGCAATAATGGACTTTAGCTATAATAGAATTTACAATTAGTTTAACAAAATGAATTTAGATTAGAAGATACCCATTCAGAGGTTTTAGCGTTTAAAAAACTTCATACAAACTACTCTGCCACAGCCGTTTCTGCTCAATGGCAAGCTTCCCACAGGTGCAGGGAGAAACAGCGGGGTGTCAAGCACCTCTCCGGAGCCAGCACCCCGCTGGTGCACAGGCAGGGTGATGGGGCAATGGCCACGGAGGCAGGGGCCTAGCTGCCTGCTGACCCCGCTCCTGCGAGGCCGGGAACCCATGGCCTCCTCACCCTGGCCTCAGGAGGGGACGTGGCAGGTATCTCCGCTGGGTGGCTCAGGGGAAAGGCAGCACATTCCTCCTTCTCCAGGGAGGAGCTGGGGGTGTCGTGGGCATCCTGGAAAACAGCTTGTCTTTTAAAAGATGGATCTAGCTATGTGTTAGCTTGGGAAATATGCCCAGTGGTGCAAAGCCCTTGGTAATTTACTGCGCCAGTAAAGTCCGGTGTGCTTCTTTAACATATTTATCAGTCGTGGACTGCCTGCTCAGCTTGTTACATAAAAGTTCTCTCACATGCAGAGAGCATCAAGGTCACAGTGCCACAATGGATGGCTACAAGCTCTTCAGAAGGGATAGGCAAGGAAGGAGAGGTGGTGGGGTAGCTCTATATGTTAGAGAGTGTTTTGATTGTATAGAGCTGAATGATGGTAATGATAAGGTTGAGTGCTTATGGGTAAAGATCAGGGGGAAGGCCAACAAGGCAGATATCCTGGTGGGAGTCTGTCACAGACCTCCCAACCAAGATGAAGAAACAGATGAAGCATTCTACAAGCGACTGGCTGAACTCTCACGATCACTAGCCCTTGTTCTCGTGGGAGACTTCAACTTACCAGATATCTGCTGGAAATACAACACAGCAGAGAGGAAGCAGTCTCGGAGGTTCCTGGAGTGTGTGGGAGATAACTTCCTGATGCAGCTGGTAAGCAAGCCAACCAGGGGAGGTGCCCTGCTGGACCTGCTGTTTATGAACAGAGAGGGCCTGGTGGGTGATGTGGTGGTCGGAGGCCATCTTGAGCACAGCGACCATGAAATGATGAGTTTTTGATTCTTGGAGAAGTAAGGAGGGGGGTCAGCAAAACCACTACCCTGGACTTTAGAAGGGCAGCCTTTGGACTGTTTAGGAGTCTGGTTGAGTGAGTCCCTTGGGAGGCAGTCCTGAAGGGCAAAGGAGTCCAGGAAGGCTGGATGTTTTTCAAGAAGGAAGTCTGAAAGGCACAGGAGCAGACCATCCCCATGTGTCGAAAGAGGAGCAGACAGGGAAGAAGACTGGCCTGGCTGAATAGAGAGTTTTGGCTGGAACTCAGGAAAAAAAGGAGAGCTTGCCACCTTTGGAAGAAGGGGCAGGCAACTCAGGAAGACTACAAGGATATTGTTAGGTTATGCAGGGAAAAAATTAGAAAGGCGAAAGCCCAGCTAGAACTTAAACTGGCCACTGCAGTTAAAGATAACAAAAAATGTTTTTACAAATATATCAGCAACAAAAGGAGGGCCAGGGAGAATCTCCCTCCTTTGTTGGATGCGGAGGGAAACATTGCCACGAAGGATGAGGAGAAGGCTGAGGTACTTAAAGCCATCTTTGCCTCAGTCTTTAATAGTCAGACTAGTTATCCTCATGGTATTCAGCCCCCTGAGCTGGGAGACAGAGATGGGAAGCAATAATCCAAGAGGTAACAGTTAGCGACCTGCTTCTCCACCTAGATGGCCACAAGTCTATGGGGCCAGATGGGATCCACCCGAGGATACTGAGGGAGCTGGTGGAGCAGCTGGCCAAGGCACTTTCCATCATTTATCAGCAGTCCTGGTCAACCGGGGAGGTCCCAGCTGACTGGAAGTCAGCAAATGTGACACCCATCTACAAGAAGGGCTGGAAGGAGGTTCTGGGGAACTACAGGTCTGTCAGCCTGACCTCGGTGCTGGGGAAGGTTATGGAGCAGATCATCCTGAGTGCCATCACAAGGCACATGCGGGACAACCAGGGGATCAGGCCCAGCCAGCATGGGTTCATGAAGGGAAGGTCCTGCTTCACCAACCTGATCTTCTATGACAAGGTGACCTGCTTAGTGGATGAGGGAAAGGCTGTGGATGTTGTCTGCCTGGACTTTAGTACGGCCTTTGACACCATTTCCCACAGCATTCTCCTGGAGAAACTGGCTGCTCATGGCTTGGATAAATGCACTCTCCGCTGCGTAAAAAAAACTGACTGAATGGCCGAGCCCAGAGTGGTGGTAAATGGAGTCAAATCCAGTTAGTGACCAGTCACGAGTGGTGTTCCCCAGGGCTCGGTATTGGGGCCAGTTCTGTTTAATATCTTTATCGACAATCTGGATGAGGGGATCGAGTGCACTCTCGGTAAGTTTGCAGGCGACACCAAGCTCGGTGGGAGTGTTGATCTGCCGGAGGGTTAGGAAGGCTCTACAGAGGGACCTGGACAGGCTGGATCGATGGGCTGAGGCCAACTGTATGAGATTCAACAAGGCCAAGTGCCGGGTCCTGCACTTGGGTCACAACAACCCCATGCAATGCTACAGGCTTGGGGAAGAGTGACTGGAGAGCTGCCCGGTGGAAAAGGACCTGGGGGTGTTGGTTGACAGCCGGCTGAACATGAGCCAGCAGTGTGCTCAGGTGGCCAAGAGGGCCAATGGCATCCTGGCTTGTATCAGAAATAATGTGGTCAGCAGGAGCAGGGAGGTGATAGTGCCCTTGTACTCGGCACTGGTGAGGCTGCACCTCGAGTACTGTGTTTAGTTTTGGGCCCCTCCCTACAAGAAGGACATCGAGGTGCTGGAGCGTGTCCAGAGGAGGGCAACGAAGCTGGTGAAGGGTCTGGAGCACAAGTCTTATGAGGAGCGGCTGAGGGAGCTGGGGTTGTTTAGTCTGGAGAAGAGGAGGCTGAGGGGGGACCTTATTGCTCTCTACAACTACCTAAAAGGAGGTTGTAGCAAGGTGGAGGTTGGTCTTTTCTCCCAGGTAACAAGCGATAGGACAAGAGGAAATGGCCTCAAGCTGTGCCAAGGGAGGTTTAGATTAGATATTAGGAAAAATTTCTTCACAGAGGGAGTGGTTAGGCATTGGAACAGGCTGCCCAGGGAAGTGGTGCAATCACAGTCCCTGGAAGTATTCAAAATACGTGTGGATGTGGTGCTTAGGGACATGGTTTAGAGGTGGACCTGGCAATTAGGTTAGTGGTTGGACTCGATGATCTCAGGGGTCTTTTCCAACCTTAATAATTCTATGATTCTATGAAAAGGAAAATCCATCACATGCAGTGTCTCTGTTGTATTTACCTAGACATGCCACACCTGATGTTGATAATGAAACCTATGGGACATAATGCAGATAGTCAGAATTTCTTGCCTCTAGGAATTTTGATTTTATAAAAAAGAACATATAAAGAGGGATGGTGGTGATCTTTCTGCAGCACATATGCCTCGTATACCACAGACAAATATAAGTTGGTAAAGGCTGGAGCAAAAGATAGGGTGATTCACAGGCCTAATCTTGTTAGCATTTTAAATCAACCTGCTTATTTTGTATGGAGAGTGCACTTTTAAATAGCATCCTTTAAACTTGTTAGCATTTTTCTAGTTCCTTCCCTGTGACTGAAGTACTTTTCATACCAGAAAAACTCGCAAGAGTGTTAAGTTCAACGTCTTTAAAGGCTAATAAGGCAAATGCATGCTTGCTTGGGTCTGGTGCCTGTCAGGTCAGCTTCTCCACTACTGGGAGAATAGATTAGCATTGCTACAGTGACCCTGATTATTCCAGCTTGTTGGTAGCTGATTAGGTATGGTGTGTATAAAAAAAATTACCTCCTCCTTACTCCAATAAGAAATATGAATCTGGGATCATCAGATAATACTATGTAAAGACTTACTGTAGCTCAAAATTGCTCTCCTCTCACATTTTACTGACTGCATCTACACTGGCATCCCATCTTACTGTAAGCCAGCACTCTGTCTTGGAAGATTATACCCTGCAATAGGGCTTCCCACCACCACTCTTCCCGGCCTTGGATGTATGGATCTTATGTCCCGAGATGTGATGATACACTTTATCCAGAGTGCCAAATGAAGATCGTAGAAATGAAATGAAACAAGAATTAATTGACAGAATTAATTCACACAGATAATTGTTAAAAAAACAGAAATCTCCAGTGAAAAGTAAGAAAATTTATTTCACAAAATCATAGAATCATAGAGTGCTTTGGGATGGAAGGGACCTTTAAAGGTCATCTAGTCCATCCCCCCTGCAATTGGCAGGGACATCTACAACTAGATCAGGTTGCTCAGAGCCCCATCCAGCCTGTTCTTGAATGTTTCCAAGGATAGGGCATCTACCACCTCTCTGGGCAACCTGTTCCAGTGTTTCACTACCCTCATTGTAAAAAATTTCTTCCTTACATCTAGTCTAAATCTACCCTCTTTTAGTTTAAAAACATTCCCCCTTGTCTTATCGCTACTGGCCCTGCTAAAAAGTGTTTCCCCATCTTTCTTATAAGCCCCCATTAAGTACTGAAAGGCTGCAATAAGGTCACCCCGCAGCCTTCTCTTCTCCAGGCTGAACAACCCCAGCTCTTTCAGCCTTTTTTCACAGGAGAGGTGTTCCAGCCCTCTGACTACTTTTGTGGCCCTCCTCTGGACCCTCTCCAACGGGTCCATGTCTTTTCTGTACTGAGGATCCCAGAGCTGGACACAGTACTGCAGGTGGGGTCTCACCAGAGTGGAGCAGAGGGGCAGAATCACCTCCCTCGCCCTGCTGGCCACACTTCTTTTGATGCAGCCCAGGATACGGTTGGCCTTCTGGGCTGCGAGAGCACATTGCTGGCTCATGTCCAGCTTTTCGTCTATCAGTACCCCCAAGTCCTTCTTGGCAGGGCTTCACGCAATCCCTTCATCCCCCAGCCTGTACTAATACCGGGGATTACCCCGACCCAAGTGCAGGACCCTGCACTTGTCCTTGTTGAACCTCATGATGTTCACACAGGCCCACCTCTCCAACCTGTCCGGGTCCCTCTGGATGGCATCCCATCCCTCAGGCGTGTTGACTGCACCACGCAGCTTGCTGTCATCTGCAAACCTGCTGAGGGTGCGCTCGATCCTGCTGTCTATGTCATTGATGAAGATATTGAACAGCACTGGCCCCAGAATGGACCCCTGAGGGACACCACTCGTCACTGTTCTCCATCTGAACATCGAGCCATTGACCACTATCCAGCCAATTCCTTATCCACCGAACAGTCCACCCATCAAATCCATATCCTTCCAATTTAGAGAGGAGGATGTTGTGGGGGACCGTGTCAAAAGCCTTACAGAAGTCCAGATAGATGGCATCCGTAGCTCTTCCCTTGTCCACTGATGTAGTTACTCCATCATAGAAGGCCACTAGGTTGATCAGGCAACTTGCCCTTGGTGAAGCCGTGCTGACTGTCCTGAATCACCTCCCTGTCCTCCATGTGCCTTAGCATAGATTCCAGGAGGATCTGTTCCATGATCTTCCCAGGCACAGAGGTGAGGCTGACAGGTCAGTAGTTCCCAGGGTCCTCCTTTTTACCGTTTTTAAAAATGGCTGCAATATTTCCCTTTTTCCAGTCCCCAGGGACTTCACCTGACTGCCATGACTTTTAAAATATCATGGAGAGTGGCTTAGCAACTACATCAGCCAATTCCTTCAGGACTGGGATGCATCTAATCAGGACCCATAGACTTATGTATGGTTCCTCAGGTGATCATGAACCTGATCTTCTCTTACAGTGGGAGGACCTCTGCCCTCCCAATCCCCATCAAATGGCCCATTGATTCGGGAGGTGTGAGGAGAGAGATTGTCAGTGAAGATTGAGGCAGAAAAGTTGTTGAGTACCTCAGCTTTCTCCTTATCTGTTGTTATCAGCTCGCCACTATTGCTCATCAGAGGGGGTACGCTTTCCTTAACCTTCGTTTTCAGGTTAATATGCCTGTAGAAGCCCTTCTTATTATTCTTTGCATCCCTCACCAGGTTCAGCTCCAGCCAAGCCTTGGCCTTCCTGATCCCATCCTTACACAACCGGGCAGTGTCCCTGTACTCTTCCCAAGATACCAGTCCCTTCTTCCACTGCCTGTGCAATCTCTTCTTGGCCTTTAGTTTGACCCACAGGTCATGGCTCAGCCATGCCAACCTCTTCCCTTCCTTGCCTGATTTCCTGCGCCTGGGGATCAAGAGCTCTTGTGCCCTATGGAAAGCATCCTTGAAGACCTGCCAGCTCTGTTCTGCTCCCTTGTCCCTGAGGGCCATTTCCCAGGGAGTCCTGTTGATTAACTCCTTGAAGAGCTGGAAGTTTGCTTTCCTAAAATTCAGGGTCCTGACTATACTTTTCACCTGACCCTTACCTCTCCGAACTGTGAACTCTACCAGTGTGTGATCGCTACAGCCGAGGCTGCCTCCAATCCTGACATCACCAATGAGCTCACTTATATTGGTGACCACCAGATCCAGTACTGCGTCCCCTCTGGTAGGGCTATCTGTTACCTGGCTTAGGAAATTGTCGTCTATGCCCTCCAGGAGTCTCTTAGATTGCCTGCTGCCTGCTGTGCTACTTTTCCAGCAGATGTCTCGGTGGTTGAAATCCCCCATCAGGACAAGCGCCTGTGAGCGTGAAGCTTCCTGTAGCTGAAGAAAAAAGGCTTCGTCAATAGGCTCCCCTTGATCAGGCGGCCTGTAGTAGACCCCAACCACAAGGCTCCCTTTGTTGCCTCGGTCTCTAATTCTTACCCATAAACTTTCAACCTGCTCATGGCTGTTCTTCAGGTACACTTCTTCACACTCTATCCATTTCTTGACATAGAGGGCAACACCTCCGCCCCTCCTACCTCGCCTGTCCCTTCTGAACAGCCTGTAGCCTTCGACAGCTGAACTCCAGTCATGGGATTTGTCCCACCAAGTTTCAGTGATGGCAACTAGGTCATAGCTTTCTAGCAGCACAGTAGCTTCCAGCTCCACCTGTTTGTTGCCCATGCTGCGTGCATTGGTATAGAGGCACTTCAGCTGGGCTGTTGGCCGTGTCACCTTCTTGGAGGAACACCCCTTGGTTCCTTTGAGGAATTTCTCTAATATTGCCCTTTTGGCTCCTGTTACCTCAAAAGCGCCTTGCTCATCCCTGTAAGACTTCAGCTGGGCTGCAGTGTCTCCAGCACACCGCAGATCAACAGACTGAGGGCCCTGGCTAGCATCCCATCCCCCACCAGTACCCTGTCCCTCTAACCATGGTGTGCCATCCCACCCCTTGTCACAGGCAAACCTGGTATCGACCCCCTCCCCATTCAAATCTAGTTTAAAGCCCTGTCAATGAGCCCTGCAAGCTCCTGGGCAAAGACCCTCTTCCCCCTTTGGGAAAGGTGAACCCCATCGGATGCCAGCAAGCCTGGTGCTGTGTAGGCCATCCCATTATTGAAAAACCCAAAATTATGATGTTGACACCAGCCACGGAGCCATGTATTAATGGACTGGATCTGTCTGTTCCTTTCAATGTTCTTGCCCGCAACAGGAAAGATGGAGGAAAAAATAACCTGTGCTCCCGATTCCCTCACCAACCGTCCCAAGGCCCTGAAGTCTCTCTTGATAGCTTTTGGACTACAGATTGCAACTTCCTCTCCGCCTACATGGAAGATCAATAACGGCTAGTAGTCGGAGGGCTGTACCAGGTTGGGAAGTTTCCTGGTGATGTCCTTGACCCGGGCCCCAGGGAGGCAGCAGACTTCCCTTTGAGGAGGGTTTGCCCGGCATATTGGGCCCTCTATCCCCTTCAGAAGGGAGTCACCTACAACTATAACCCTTCTTTCCTTCCTCGTGGAGGTGGTCATGATACAAGGGGTAGGCCACAGCTTGATCTGTCACTCTTGATCCTTAAGTGGGGGATGAAAAATACCACTGGAAATCAGCCTGGGAACTAAAATTCACAACTTCAGTGGATACTAAAAATCAGGGACTCAATAGAAAAGCTGGTTGGCAGTGTTTCCTCCACACCATATCCTCTATTAAGAGCTCACTGTTCTGTAGGCAGTAATTACTGATTTCTGGTCCCACAGTGACTAAAATATTATCACTCCTGTTTCTGCTAGCATTCTCTTCTGCTCCCCTGGTACCAACTGTCCTTTTCCTTGAAAAGGACTAATTCAATTAAATTAAAATCAGAGCAATGATTCATGCTCTTGGTTTAGCTTGGAGATTTAGAACTGAAAAAAGGCTTATGTGCTTGAGAGCTTGTAATTTTTTTCCAGCTCTATCAATCAAACTTGCCTTTGTAAACATTGCCTTGTTTATATCCTTCGAGCATCACAAGCTACAACATTGCATTACAAATGCAAAGCATCACTGGTGGTTTAAAAAAATGGTGTATGCAATCTGAAATTACTGAGAACCCACTTCTGCTCTGAGTCTTGTTGCAGTAGCTGTATTTTTACTTAAAAACCAGAAAGTAGCTTGTATGTGGACCTGATATGGCAGGTGGGAGGTTGCAAAGGGGATAGCAGCATGTCTGGCTTGTGGTGAATTAGCGTTAATTATTCAAACTCATGAGTGGCTTAACAAAAACCAATCATTGCTTTCTCTCTTCCTCCTCCTGCCTTCTCTTGGCTTTGCTGGTTCTATTGTTTATTGGCATCTGTTACTGTCAATGTCTGCCTGCGACTGGTACAGATAATGCCTGGATCACAGGCAGGGAGCCATAGATAGGGGGTGAAGAACAGCTCTGCTATTGTCACTTTACTAGAAATTAATTATTGTGATATAAAAGAATAAAAGCTGTTTATTAGCTTTATTGGTCAATAATCTATATGATAGCTTTAATCTAGAAAAGATTCAGCAATTACAGTGAAATAATAATTTCTGATTGAGATCATCTGTATTTATAATTCTAAACCTTGTGTGAGGTTTGCCAAGCCCTTACTGGTCAAGAAATATGGTGTTAATGTCAAAATTATTTAAACTGCAAAAACAAAATGGCAGACTAGCTAAGATCCTACACAGTATTAACTGAGCCTTTCCCTGAACTGCAGAAACTGCATTTAGATGTATCAGATGATTTTCATGCTTTCTCCATTAAAGCTCCAAGGTGTATTCCCTATTCTTAGGTTATTTTCTTAATTTTTACTTTGTGGGAAAAAAATGAGTGTTGATTTGTTTAGTGCTGAGTTAAAGCCTGGGGATAAAAATGCTGCTGTGGTTCATTAAGGGTTTATTCTAGTTAGTATGTGCGTGACAGTAAAGCTGAGAGGTGCGGTTTGTAACTCGGCCTTTATTGGTCTGATGGCAATATCTGTACTAGTGAATGAAACAGAGCAAGACTGACTGGCTGGAGGGCAAATAGTGCAATGCAGCTTGCATTCCTGCAGCTAAGCTCTCTAGCCCCCTTCCCAAAACTGGACACCTTTATCCACAGTGCTTATCGGTCATTTTTCCTCTGCTGTCTCCACCTTGGTGTGACTTATGAAAGTGGTAGCTGGCTCAGCCCAGAATCATGCCACAGAGTGTGTAAATGAAAGCACTCTCACAGGGTGATCATAGGGTGACCTCAAACCCATGCCTTGGCCTTGTTTAGCCCACAGATGTAGGTGTAGCCCACTGTGCTAGGAGTAAGTTACACAAATGCAGAACAAAATGACAAACCTGAAGAACTTATCGCTAACGTGTGAGAGAGAAGCAACAGACAGAAACAGGCCAAAACAGCTATAGATGGAGCCACTGAAGCAATATTGGACACTAAGATCAAGTTTTAGCAGGCAGAGGGTAGGTTCGTATAAGAAGCTGAGACACCTGCAATGTGAATGATTACATCCGTATGGATAACTCCGAGCTCCTGTTGTTGTGAATGAAGAGATAAAGACACTTCTTGGTCCTGTAAAGGGAGCCCAAGTGACTACTGGGCTCCATGGCCTGCAGAAGCTGTTTGGTAGAAGCCATTTTATTGAATTAGACATTAAGTCTGCAAACTCTTCTGATGGAGAATTGTTTTCTCTAAATACAGTTCTAATCAGAGCAATCACTGGCAGATCTTACTCTCAGAACAGTATGTACATTTAGGAGAACAAGAGAAAGTATTATGGGATTTTTAGGTTCACACTCCAAACACATTCAGTACAAGCAATGAAAACATAGAACCATAGAAAAAATTAGGTTTGAAAAGACCTCTGGAGGTGTCCCGTCCAACCATCTGTTCAAAGCAAAGCCAGTTTCCAAGTTAGATCAGGTTTCTCACTGCCTTCCCCAGTCAAGTTTTTAAAAACTTCAAGGGTGGAGATTGCTTGACATTTCTGTACAACCTGTGCCAGTGTCTGACCACTCTCATAGTCATAAGTTTTCTTCCTAATTCATAATAGGGATTTGGCTTTCTGTTCTCTCAGCCTCTTATTGTATACTACATCTCTGTTACCGAACCATCTGACTGCCCCTGCTCTAGATACACTCCATTTTTTCAACATCTGTCTTTTACTGAGGAGTCTAAAACTGGACACAGTAGTCCAGATGTGGCTTCAAGAGCGATGAACAGAAAGGTGTGATCATGTCCCTTAACTTGCTGGTTATATGCATGTTAATGCAGTGCACTGTGTAATTACCATAGGAATAGGTAACACAGATTTTCAAAGTCATTTTAATCAGAGAGTTAAAATGTAAGCTTCCTACATAGAAGAGGTGGAAGAAGAAAATGATAAATGTAAATATTTTAGCTGATCTTCTGTGTGGGGAAAATGCAGTCATGTTAATGCATTCGTATATTCTAATAATAAATGCCAGCATTTTAATTTATTATCAGATACAGCAAAGTGGATGTCAGTGTAGTGAACAGCTACACAGTACTAGACATTATTCATTCAGACATTGTTTAATTCTTGATACGTCTTTGAGCTGGTTAAATAGCATACTGCAAGTTAAACAGAGAGCACATAATGTCATATTGTTTTGCAAAAATCCACTTAAATGAGCCTTTTTTCCTTTTTCCTTTCTTTTCCTACTTCACATGGCCACCAAAAAAAGCAAGTCATCCCATGTAAAAGGATAGTATAAAATAGTTGAATGAATGACTTGACTAATCTCACACAACGAAGACATCATTATTAAAAATGGCCTAGATAATTTGACATCTTTATTTGTTAAGAACCTGACCTAACACAAATTGTATCTCGGGCCCAGGAAAACTAGGGTGCCATAGCTGAAACTTCAAGTGTGTAAAATTTGTCTAATCCATGATCAAAATGTCAGAAACAGATCTCACCAATATTGTTTTACCCATTATGTGCTGACTTCAGCCTTCCAATATGGTACCTATTTAGGCATCGATGTTTACAGACTTTATTTCATTGATTGTCAAGCCTCCTGTTCTTCAGCAAAATGTTCTTAAAATGTGAAATAATCTTCCTGGGTAAGTAATAAATAGTCTGATTTCTTGGGTCTTCTAAAGCAACCCTTGACAAAGAGAAAAATCAGTTGGTGGCAGCAGATGGGATGATATGTCTAATATATCTCTGCTTTCTCTTTTTTCTGTGATTAAGTTGTATGCAGACATCTTGAATATACAGTTTTCCATATAAAAAGCTGCTATTAAGGCCATGAAGAGATTTTCAGGGATTAGCAAGTGCTGTCTGGGACTTACTGCATTACTTAATACACTGTCTCCCTATTTCAGTGCATTGACTAGTTTCTTTTGTCTCTTTCCAGAGTTTCTCCATGAAAGCCGCCAGTGCTCCTGACTTGGTAAGAACAGTCAGTTTTTTCCCATGTGATACTTATCCTATTGATTTTAACAGGAACACACTTTTACTGCACTTGCAGATATGCAGAATGTGTCTCAAGAGCAGTGAATTTGCTCAGTCTTGGCATCTTCATTCTGAAGAGCCTTTTCAAAATGTAAATTAGAGACCAAGCCTACAAAATCAGAAATTTTAGAGTACATGCTAATTGCAGAAATCTGAGATGGTTGCTCTGAATGGTAGGTTGTCAGTCAGGCTTGCATTAATGTGAGCTCTGAGGATTTGTATCGCTAGCTTAGAGTAGCTCAAGAGGAAACATGAATCTTTTCTCTCACAGGGACTGCAGAGCTAACTCCCAGCTCTGTCCTCTTGCCCCTGAAGCTCTTTTAATTATTGTGATCTTGTTAGCATAATTCAACAACTTCAAAAATTAATTCAGTGCAGCTCAGTTGGTCAGAAAGTAAAATAGTCTTTCTTACATTGCAAAATTATGACATCATACAGTGATCTAAATTACCAGAAAGCTATGGGGCAATACAAGTGGTTTTAGGCTTTTTCAGATTACGGTATTTCTGAATCAATAAATTCCCATAAAAACACCTCAAAATCCTGTAGTCAGTGTTTGCTTTTCAAGCTCTAGGTTTATAAATACATATATTTATATGGGGGTGGGGTTTTTTACTAAGCAAGCAATAACTCTTCAGTTAAACAAAATACATCATTTAGGTAGATTAAATATGTTCAGAGGCTCACATTTGAAAAGGTAATTTTTAGAGTTCACTAGAAATGAAAACATGATCAGATAGAAGAGCAAATGAGTTGAGAGACGTGGTGCTCTAGTCAATATGCTTGCAACAGCCACAGAAGTGGCTGGGCAGAGCTCATTGCTACCATCGTGTTCCTACAACAGGACTGTTTGAAAGGTTGTTTGTCTGTCCTGCAGGTGGAGGTGGCCAAAGCAGTGACGCTCAGGCTTAGCTCTTGCTGAGGCACTTCTGCTTTCTCACAGGCCACTTCACAAAACAAGCTCACAGACTCGCTTACAAGTTTTCAAGGCTGACTTGAGGTCTCGACTATATTGCTTTGTTATCATGACAAGGAGGTTTCAGGAACTGTCTATTGACATAAAGACAAACAGGCTATTCTCACCAGCTGATGGCAGAGTGGGGAGTTGTAGTGCAGCTGTTTGGGCTTTGCAAAGAAATGGAGGTGTGAAAATTTCTGGGAAAATTACAATAGTGGGCAACAGCAGGGAAAATTCCAGGCCTGATTCAGAGCAGACCACAGACTGCCAAACTGCTCTCAGCATCCTTGCCTTGATCTTTTAGGAATTACATAACTAAGATAAAGATAAATCAGTCTGATTTCAGTCATGCAGGGAAAGGCTCAAGCTGGGAAGCAGGTTTGGGGGTTCTGTTCTCTGGCTCTGTAGGATTATAATAAACCTTTCTACAAAATTTCCTTCTTAAGCCTGCCTCCTGTAAAGAAGACAAAGAGCACAGTGGTTGGTAGCACAACAGACATCATGTGTTTGGAATGATGACATAAACAAGCTCTGGGAAACAACAGTACAAAACATCTACTGACGGAGGGAAGAGGGGAGGTCTCTCGCATTCTGCAGATGTACAAAATAGTTTCACTGTCTTGTGCCAGAAGCAAATGTACCAGGAATGTCTTCACAGAATTAGGTCCTGTGACAGGAATTCTTTTCTTCACCAGCTCAGTAACTTTCTTTGTGTAAAAGGGCAGAGTAAGGTGCTCCAAAACTAATTTGGCTAAACAGTAAGCCATATGAGTTGTGTCTTTATTGTACCTAGCCCTGCCTGAGACCTCTGAGTACCAGCATGCGATTTTCCTTCATCATAGCAGTGGTACATATGAGATTATGTACCCTGGAGTGAGAGCTGGGGAAGGTACTAATGTGTGTGGAATTATGCAATACAGGAGAGACATGTCTAGAGGAGACATCTGCCATGCAGAGTAGGTGAAACAGCATAAACAGCAGCAGAGAGTATCAGAGGATCTTAAATGTTGTGAGTGTATTTATGTTTCTGCCTTGTGAGACTGTCACTGCCAGTTGAGCTGCACAGTGGGGATGAAAATAGCACATATATGTACGTATGGTGCAGCTGCATTTGGGATATCATCTTTAAGTCAAACTCTGTCTTCTTGCATCCAGTGAGAGTAGTTATGCAACCACTGCAGAGATGGCAAGAGGCACAAGACAGTAAATGCCTTCTGATGAGGATAAAAGGTGAACTGAGCTGGCAGACAGGAGCTCTTCTGGCTCATAAGAATAGTGGAAGAGGAGATCTTTTCAGCATCAGCGTGAAGAACGTGTGCAGGAAAGGGAAATGGGAAGTTGGAAGAAACAGACAGCAGAACAGGGAGAAGGCTGAAACCCAAGGCAAATTAGCTGGGTGTATAAATTAAGCCTGGACAGATGGCCCAGTTTACATCAGCAAAAAAGCAACACAGGAAAGGTGAAGCAGGATGGAAGAAATCTGTTTTGGACTGGGCTGAGAAATGAGTAGGAAATTAGAAATAAGATTTAACATGACTTGAATGTTGCTCTGTGTATGTAAGTATCTGGGCAGTGAACTCTTCCACCATCTTATATGCTCCAATAAAACACCTACAGGTTTCTTGTCTGTTGCTAATACAGAGGACACTGTGTGCACACCTTTCACCAAAAGCAGCAGCGGCTCTTGCAGATAATTACCACGATTCCCCATTTCCAGGCATTGATTATCTGGTGAGGGCAGTAAAGTTGAAACTATAATGACTGGGCTTTTTATTCCCAGTCTGTGTAGTTTGGGGGGGTATGTTGTCATAGAGGGTTTTTTGTGTAATGTGCATTGTCGTATCTTCTGAACTCTTTGCATTAGTAGTGGGTTAGGCAACGGGACTAGCAGTTACAACGTGTCTCACAGAATCCTCTCTCCAGGGAGAAAACCGTAGCAGTGGAGGGTTTATTATAGATTTTTGTAATAAAACATTACTGGTTTGTGTAGAACAGGGCAAGGCTAAAGAGATTCATTGTCCTTTCGGGGTTTGTGATGCTCTGAATTTCCTGGGGAAGTTTATCCTTCCTTTCTTGGACCAAGACCTGAAAGTTGTGTTTGCTACACGAATCTCTTTTTATACAAAATTTCTGTGTTAGAAGACTAAAAGCCTTGCTTGTTCCTTCTGATCACTAATCACAGCTGGCATTCTTGGTACTCCAGGGATTACTGGCACTTCAGCATTTCCAGCAAACCGGTGCCACTCCGGGGATGGGCAATAACCTACTACCAGAATCATCTACTTTTGCATCCCTGTCTGGAAATCTGTAGTAGTTCAGGGACTGATGCAGCCACTCAGGTTCTTTTATTCAGCCTGTAAGTAACAAACACAATTCTCTTTTGCTGATCAAATTGCTCTCAGGGATGTCTGGACAACCATCAGACTGATTTCTTCCCTGTGTGTGGAGTTACTCCTGTGTAAATATTTAAGCAGTTCTTCATTTACCTGATCACATAAGTTTGTTGTACATTTTTGGCTGGCATTTTATTTTATGCATGTACTAACCATACACCCAAACTCTAATCACTGTCAGCACAGTGAGTTCACATTCAGATGTTTTCTGGTCTGTTACCCTTATCGTACTTACACTTTAAACGATGAGATAAGCCACACTAAAGGTGTCTTGTATAAACTTCTGATAGTTCTTTGATGGTCTACAGACATCTTGATCATAAGTCCATTACCTGTCTGCATATCAGTTAACAATCTCAAGCCATTCAGTTGCACAGCTTTGATAATTCTAAATACAAGCTTCCTGTGCTTGGGCCTACTTTGCATTACTGTAATAAACAGTTGTAAACCCCAGTCTTCATCCCTGATCTGGGACCAAGCCAGAGAGAGTCATAAGAATGAGGACAGACATCTAATCAGTGTTTGGGAAGTGGGACAGTGAGAGTAAAGGACAGACTCTGTCTGTTCATGTCAGGAACTTGGTCAAGGAGACAAGCTGAATGTACCAACTGCATTTCCAAATGCATGCATGCATTAATCCTGTAATCTAGATGAGCTCTGATGAAGGCATGAGCTACAGAGGCAGTTTCATCACTTGTTGGGCTGGAAGAGAATTTGATAGCTGACTGGGGCAGTAGCAAGTGTGTAACCTGTGGTGCTGTTGTGTGAAAACCTGCATTAGCTGTGATTAGCTATGGGTGCAGGAGTTCTCTGAGATAACACACATGGCCAGTTGTGGATGTAAGCGTGAATTGCAACCAAAGAAACTGAAACTATTTTGCACATTTTTAAAAATACTTTTCTCTGCCCATATCACCCACATCCTTCCTTGATTTCAGCTTCCATATGAAGGTCTTGCTGTTCATAATCTAAACCTGGCAGAAGGTCACGTGAGAGGCAGGGGTATAGTCATATGCCAGGGGCCAGTACAACTGAAGAGGTAGTGTGCTAGGCTATGTTCCTCGTTTTGAATTTAGAAGCCAAGAAGTGGTGTATTTGGAGTGGCTTGCTTTAGCTTATTTTGTCCATGCAGGAGGAAGACAAAATTTCCTTTTTG
The DNA here is from genome assembly GCF_047370975.1 of Nipponia nippon. Lineage (NCBI taxonomy): Eukaryota > Metazoa > Chordata > Aves > Pelecaniformes > Threskiornithidae > Nipponia > Nipponia nippon. Next base: position 110,066,083 of record NW_028262336.1, read on the forward strand.
AACAAGGCGTTGACTCTTTGAATCATAGAAAATGCCATTTGCTTAAATCTCTCTTCCACAGGTCAGGAAAAGCGCTGATCACAATCCTAAGTCCTTTAAGTTATTTAGAACATGTTGATTAATGTTTTCTGGAAATGTAGATTGATTATCCAACAATCCAGGTCGTTTTGGACATTTGCTTGTTGGTTTTTTTTTTCCACATGTATAATTTTTTCAGTAAAGTTTAATAATTCTTTTTCTGGTGCCTTATTTTGCTGTAGGCTTTGGGTACTTATGACTGCTTTTAAGCACTCTGCAAAGTTTCTTGAAATATAATTCATCAGCTGTGGTAAACAGTATGCCCAGTCAGCAAGGCTTTATGAGCTCACCTCACTGGTGAGGCCGCACCTCAAGTACTGTGTTCAGTTTTGGGCCCCTCACTACAAGAAGGACATCGAGGTGCTGGAGCGTGTCCAGAGAAGGACAACGAAGCTGGTGAAGGGTCTGGAGCACAAGTCTTATGAGGAGCAGCTGAGGGAGCTGGGATTGTTTAGTCTGGAGAAGAGGAGGCTGAGGGGAGACCTTATCGCCCTCTACAACTACCCTACCTGAAAGGAGGTTGTAGCGAGGTGGGGATCAGTCTCTTCTTCCAAGTAGCAAGCGATAGGATGAGAGGAAATGGCCTCAAGTTGTGTCAGGGCAGGTTTAGGTTGGATATTAAGAAAAATTTCTTCACCGAAAGGGTAGTCCTGCACTGGAACAGGCTGCCCAGAGAAGTGGTTGAGTCCCCATCCCTGGAGGTATTTAAAAGATGGGTAGATGTGGTGCTTAGGGACATGGTTTAGTGGTGGACTTGGCAGTGCTACGTTAACGGTTGGACTTAATGATCTTAAAGGTCTTTTCCAATATAAACAATTCTATGATTCTATGATTCATAAAGAGGTATTTGTCATGTGCCTACACCTTCTTGCTAGCCTGTCAAGTAGCCCAGTCCAAATCACAAAAAAAATTCAGCCCTTATAATACATTTAAAATGTTACCAGGTTTTAACAAACTATATAAAAATGATGGGGTTTATTTCTTTATTAAAATAATCTAGAACACTCAATGGTTTTTGGCTGAAAAATATGTTCCCAGAGACCCTTTTCTACCAGTGACAGTGGAAAAGGGAATGTTAGAGAAAGCAGGATAAAAATCTTTTCCAAAGAAGCAATAGAAATTATTTGCTCAAATAAGAGTTAAAATTTCTGATTATTATAGTTCAGCTGATACAAAATAAATGTGCTTTGACATACTAATTCTCCATAGGGTCACAGTCATCTTTCTTATACATACATTGTCATTAACTTAAACTCAGTTCAGCTGCTAGTGGCATTACTAACCTTCTAAGAACATTACGCCAGATGTCTGGTTTCAGACTAGAGATGTTTTGACACACAGGTTCCCTCTTGCACATACTGTGGAGGGAAGGAATAAAGCCTTGCAGGCAAGGAACTGAGCTGAGCTGTGGAAGGTGTCTGTGTTCACCTCCTGTAGCTGCTACAGGCTTCCTCTATGGCCACAGGCAAGCTTTTCTGTCAAAAAGCACAAGTCTACACCTCACAATCCCTTTTTCCCCAGTGGGTCTCTCTGCCCTCAGTGACATGACGGCATAACTTGTGGATCTTCTTTTGGATGAGCACAAGCAGGAGACTTTCTGCTCAGTCTGTAGAAACTCATGGCCTTGGGTTAATCCTCATAGCACCTCAGCAGTAAAGCATTGTACAAGAAAAAATCCTGATCTTTAAAGAGGTTTCAGAAAGGAGTGGGAAGAAAGCAGAATTGCAAAGTGGCTTATTTTAGCTCATCTACCAGGTCAGCAATAGGGAGAGGAACAAAACTCTAGTTTGTGATGCCTGCTGTTACTGATCTCATTTTAGGAGCCTTTCAGTTAATGCATGCCTTGTTCCCTCCCATTTGAATTGTCATATACACATTTGGTTTTTATCTAGATGACTGGTTTTGTATGTTCTCCTTAAACAGAATTTTACTTTTTGCAGCTGCTCACTGGTGTGCAATTGGTAGTCACACAAATAAATACAGTATAGGAGAAAAAAGCTGAGGCGGCTTTATAGTAGGAAATCAAATTTCACAAATATAGCAGGGTACCTGAGTCAATGAGTGTATGAAAAAGAACGATTTGGTTAGTTTGGCATACTTGATTTCCAAAGATCTTTTGATATGTTCCTGCCTTACCAGAGGCTCTTTAAGAAACAAAGCGGTTAAGTAACTGATTAAAAGGTATGAATCAAAGAGTTATGAATAAATAATCAATTTTCATGATAGAGAGGCAACTATCGTCTGGTTTTATTACCTGCCAGCTCTGGCAATGATCATGTCAGTCACATCAATTACAAGTCTCTCAAAGACAAATCAAAAGGAGTAGGGCATCCCACTGGGCACCATGAACCCATTGATCTCAGGCTTGCTCACCGCTCTTGGGATAGTTTGGGGTAGTTTGGAGAGAGCAAACAATCTTTCACCTTACCAAATAAATGGCCTACTGAATGGCCCTTTAGAGCTGGATCTCTGGGTCATTAGATTCGCAGTGGGCTAGAGAAATGTCTCTATGAGGAAAAGGAGTTCAACTCATTTTTCTCTTCAGGCTGGAAAAGAAAAAACAGAGTGAGGGTGTTACAGAAATCTGTGGAGTTATGAGTGTCATGTGGAGGTAGAATGGATTTAGTGTCCAATGAAATTACCAGGTGTCAAGACAAAAAAATAAGCAAGACTGAGTACTTCATTATACAGTCTTATAATTCAATTATAGAACTAGTCATCACAGAGATGCTGTAGCAGCCACAAATGTAAATGGCTTTAGAAAGTAAGTACACAAAGTCAGAGGAAGAAGGCCCATCAGATATTACTAAATACGAAGACACTTAAATAACTTTGGCTTTGGAAGGCCCTATACTGATTGCTGAAAGCTGGAGCGATCTATGAAAAAACTATGGAAAACTTGCTCTGATCTTTACTTTTTCCTAAGTCCCCAGCAGTGGCTACTCTAGGAGTCTAGAGGCTAGCTAGGCAGACCTTTGGTTTGAACCTCTGTGTCTGTTTCTGCACTCTTACGGTGACTGTGGACTCAGGCCACTGGTCTTCTCATTGGTTTTGGTTTTATGTTTGTAGTCATTGAAGGCTGCTGGAGACAGAGATTTCTTTTGCTCTGTGGATGTACAGTCTCTAATGGAATGGGATGGGCCCCTGATTGCTCCCTAGGCCTTCATACGCTACTTTCATACGCATTATAATTAATAGTTAGCTAAGAGCCAATTGACAATGTACACAGGAAACACAGAATCTAGTTTGACATGCTCATCCCACAGCTGGAGCCCTGCTGTTATTTGCATGGGAACCTGCCATGTTTTTTTCCTTTCTCTAACTCTTCCACCTTCAGGCTCTCACTTAGAGCCACACAGTTCTTCATTGCCCACAAAAGTAAATACTGACTAGCACAAGGCACCCTGACTGCAAGCTTCTTCCTTCAAAACCTCTCTCAGAGCATGTTTTTTCCAGCATCCCAGAGATACAAGCCTCGCACATGCCATTCAGGAAGGGAGAACACCCTTCCTGGCACAGAACCATTCCCTGGCTCTCCCAGAGGTGCATTCTCTGTTTATTTCTTGCTAGCTCCCCCAGTTCAGGAACATCCCTGCTGCTTTCTTGCATAATGTGGAGCACCCTTTGTAATGAATAATAGCTAATGTTGAATGGACATCCAGAAAGAGTTTGAATCACTTGGTAGCACAGCATCAGCAGTCAACCCCTAACTGATTTTTCCCCAGTATTCTGAGTAGGCTCCAGACCAAATACTAGCATCAAGTTAAAAACCAATCACTTTTTAATGTGTGAGATTAGGTTTCTTTTGGTACCTCAGTGGTGGTACCAGCCAGGCCATATACTAAAATTCACACTGACATCAGTGAGGGCTGTTGACAGGAAAGATATGTAGATTAGAAAAAATGGAACTATTGTTTAGATTCTGATTTTGGTTTTGTTGCCCTTAGTACTGGTTTTTAAGTATATATTTTTGGGCAAAAATAGATTTATTTCACTTCAGTTTGTACTGTATTGGCTTTCAACAAAATCTGGATTGCAAATATTTTAAGTAAAGTTCTATTGAGAAAGATACAGGGTCTGGATTTTAAAGTTCATTTAAACATCTGTCTTGTTCATTAGTTCTGTAAAATCTTGTTTTTTGCCAAGCATAAAGTTTGGTGAAAGTGTGGGCAGACCATGACTCAGTTGTAATTTTAAATAATGTTTCTCTTTTTGGTTTAATTTGAAGCTCTGTTTGGTGCTTCATTTAAGCAGAATCTAAGGCAACAGGGATCCAGCTGAGAGGAGTTATCACGCATGCCCTGCTGGAGGTGGGATGTGAAAGATCTTCTCTGGAGCCCTCTGACAGCAACCATGAATGTCTCACCAGATAAGTCTTAAAAGGACCATCAGATAGGAAATACATTTGTAGCGCCTTGACAGTGAATTTTGTTAATTAAAACCAATGCATCATTTAGAAACAAGGCTAGGGACTGCTGCTTGTAAATCCCAAAGCACTGTTTTGTTTGGATAGCTGGTGAATGATGCAATGTTACAGAGATTGGCTAGGACAGAATGCATTCCTTGTAAATGCCATGTGGTTGTCACTCTTTAAGAGGTGAGCTTAAAAGAGGATAGTATCTATCTTAACACTGGGCAATCTGAGGATAAAAAGAAAAAACAAAAGCTCTTGGGCATCTCAAGGTCTGTTGATCAGAGATTTTGTAACGTGTTCTTACTCTTCGAAGGTGGTGTCCTTGAGCCTGACCAAAAGCACGTTCCTGTTGCTAGAGGATGTCCCTCTGTCTTCAGCAAGGTTTGGATCAAATCCATCTTTTACAAATTGATCATTCCTTCAAAATTAGAACCACTAGCTCTGAGATGTGCCTTGCCAAATGCTTCATTAAGGACTTCTCTTAAATTTGCTGGGTCAGTAGCCCAGAATTGGTGACTTCTGCCACTTTTCATCCCATCACCTTTCTTCATGTTTCCTTAGTGACCATATGGAAGAAAATTCACAGCAATATTGTGGTGGAATGAGAGGAAAGGAGGATTTCCTAGAAATCTTGTCTCCTTTATGGTAGTAGTGTAGAATATAGTTGGCATGGCATAGTTGTTGAATCATAACTTTAATGTCTGTTTTAGTCATGGCATAACTTCTTGCTGTTGCTGATACATATGATTACTGAATGAATTGTGCATTAATGCTGCATTACTGTGAGCTGACAGTAACGAAGCATTTTCTTTCAGACCACCAGAAGGAGCTATTGAATTCAAAAAGCCTTTCCTTCAAAGCAGGAATTCCTTGTACAGCAGGGCAAGCAGTAGGATTATGGAGCAGGCACACTGTCTTCCTTGCAAAGTACAGCTCTGAGCCACAGAGCAAATTCTCATTTAGAGTCTGCATCTTTTTCCACTATCTGCTAGTAATCAAAACTGACTTTACAGAGTTTAAGATGCTTTGGGGAGAGATTTCAGGCATCATTCCTTAAACATATACCAATAAATACTAATCAAATCCAAAGAGATGGGAAATTCATTGAGGCAGGTTTAACCATATATTTTCAAAGCACAGGGAGTGTAGAAGCTGCCATTTTCCATTAGGTTAGCTGGGAGATGTTCGGCTAACAGACCTGCAAAACACTTGAGAGAGCTAATGGCAATGTCCATAAGGATAAATGAAACGTGAAATTCTACTTACCCAAGCTGACTGGCAATCAAAATGCACCAGTCATCTGTTATGTGTTTTCTGAGGTGATATGAATATGTGTAATTATTTGTCGTCAGCCCAATACAGGTGTCTCATGATCAGATTCATAAAATGAAGTATTGGGATTTAGAAATAGCCTTCCCTCTGTGAACTTTGCCCTTTATATCTGACCAAAAAAACTTACACCAGTGGAAGGCAGATTATGTTCTTCTGCCTGTCTTCCATTTACACTTTTTCTCATCTGACAGCAGCCTTAAAATTTGTGATGGTGGTTTGCGGGTGGCACATTCTGTGTGAGTGTGTGTGTGTGGCTTTGAATCAGTGTTTGGGACAAGACCTTAATTAAGTCCGTCCACTGCTATTCACAGCTTGCTTTGCTATTATAACATTGACTCTGGAGGACAGTCACACTCCTTGTCTGTAAGACACTATCAAGATGCAATCCTACATATATTTCACAGAAAAAAACCCACATCTATCTATGGGAGGAGCACAAAACATCAGTGTCTCAGTTAACCTTTGTTGTATGCGAAGACTGACAGGAACTCTGACTGTCTGGATGGATCTCAAAACCTATGCCTACAATTGTTGCTGTGTTGGGATGTTCTTCTGGATCTGCTCATTTCTTCGGGAAGGAAGAAAAGTGTGGGGTGTCATGGAAGAACAGGATGCATGCTGACACATATGGGTTGTAGGCAAAGGAAAGGAAAGTAATGATGAATAGTGGTTATTTCTGAGTATGCTCTAAACCAGCATTTGTCATTAAGCTCCCCGTTGTGATGTACCACGCAATTTGCTAAGTCAGTGTATTCAGCATGTTAAAAGAATATTTGGTTTAAACATATGTGTTATGCATGTCTTTAGACTAACAGGAGGAGAAAAGGTGTCTAAAGAATAATCTTTCTAAATACTTTTAGGTAGTAGTTCAGGCTGACTGATGTCAGCACTGGCTTTTTTTAATGTTGAGTTTCTTAGTTTATAATACATTTGCACTCAAGAGACTCTGCTAGTACTCAGGCTTAAGTTTGGGGCTGTACATAGACTAAATCAAATGTTGCCCTGAGGAGCTTACAGTGCAAATGGTAAGAAGACATGAAAAGCAGGTATAAATCACAAAGTAGGAGAAGACAACAAAGGAGCAGGGAGAAGCTGAAGGATAATGTGGAGAGGAGGAAAAGGTATACAGTGTTGGCTGAACATCTAGTTTGGAGGTTTCATATGTTGGGCTCTTTTCTTATTTTTCTTACCATGACAATGTCCAGTAGCCCTTGTCAGAGGTGAGGATCTTGTGCTAGATGCTTTGCTGTGCAAAGATGGAAACTGAAGATGGTCCCTGTCTCAGATTTAATCTGTATGATTGGGACCCAAGATAAGACAGTTGCAAAATGATTACAAAGAACAGGTGCTATAGGCAATGAACTACTTGTCAAAGACACTTTCTAAATGTAGCAGTTCCAGGATAAAATATATTTGTTATTTTATTATGAATCAAATCCTATTGATTTATTCAGTGACACTACTCCCAGAAGTAATTTGTGCATAATATTATATAAATGTAAATACTTTTGCTTTTTCTTTGTAGCAGTATCTCACAGAGATTTCTTTTTCTGAAAAACAATTTAACATGCCCTGTGCTCTTTTTCTTGGGACGTGGGAATTAGTTACAACGTTACACCTGTAATGACCTTGAACCATGATTATTGTCATTTTCTGGAGTTATGAGACTGTTGCTTTGATTAAAGATAGAAACAACCACCAACCTCTGTCCTCAGCAGCACAGGGGGCACTAAGACCATATCAGCTCAAAACTCACTTGTCTTCATGCTACAGATTTTCATCCCCAGAGCTCTCTCTATCAGTGTGGCACAAACTACCAGAGGACCTGTCTCAACCTGAGCCTGACTTCCTGTGACAACTAGTTCCCCTAGGAGCAGCAGCATTGTTGGCACTTGGAAGATAGTTTACAGGGGAACTGTCTTGGAAATACATCTTTTCTCACAAAGAAAACTTTCCACTGCAGATTCTCAGTAAACCTACACTTCAAAGAAAAGAAAAACCATAGCCTTTATAAAACTAAAGCAAGAAGATACTTCATATTATTTTGCCTCCACTTCATTGACTGGTGCTTGAATAGTCCTAAAATAATCTAAACAGACAAGTGAATGAAAGCAGACTATAGGAAGTCAGTTGTGGAGAGGAAAGAGACACCTTTCACTGTGCACAAATCTCTTCAGAAATATACACATATATTACTATCAATACATTATTTACAGGGAGCGGAATCTTATTTTCTCTTTATGAAAATTACAAAGCCCACTTATGACCTAATCCCAGCAAACAGATGACTTCTGTCTGTCCGGGCAGTCCCGGCCTATGTGACAGCACGTATCATTCTGTCCTTTAAAGGTGTGCATCGGATTTGTATGGCTGTGTTCAGAGTGGGCTTCCTACAAAATTCTCCTTTTTCATCTTGTTCAGGTTGCAGGTAACTGGACACTGGCTGGTCGGTTTGTTGACCTTCTTGGGAGGGATCCTGGTACTGGGAGTTGAGCTATTAGGTTGCTTTGTTAGGATTTCAAATAACGGTTTTGTGATAGGGCTTTTGTGCCCTTTAAGCACTGTGGACTTCAGTTCTGCCAGTGCAGGCACTAAGGTACAGGAATCCAGCCATATGCTGTCATCAAAAGGTTTGAGGCATTCCTTAGCTTTTGCATGGTGCATGGCTTCTTCTGGGACACAAGAATTAGATTATTAGAATAAATGAATTCTTACAGAGTCAGATTGTCGATGTACTACTCCCCTTGGTGAGTTGTTGCATGTCTAATCTGTCCGATGTCAGTGCAACTTTTGTATAGGTAAGTATTCATTAGCAAGAATAAAGCGTTTTCAGTCTGGCCTCTTTCCAACATTGTGAATTTGTTACTCATGGTACAGTTACTGATTAGTAGAATGAAACATACTCAGGTCATTTTGACGGCCTCCTCATTTGGTAGCAAACATCTGTCTGGAGTCACAGACCAGACCCACAGAGCAAGTAGGAGAAAGTCAATGCATCTTTGAACTCGGTTTTAACACTCAAGAGAAGTTTTCAAGGGAGGTATTAATCTCAAGTCACATCAGCTTTCTGAAATGTCAGTACATAGGCTCCCTCTCCTTAGGCAGCGGTGAGAAAGAGACAGTTTCAGAAGGCAGTTGATCCCATCTATCTTTCTCCATTGGCAGGGGAAGAAATTAGGTGCCTAGCAAACTAGAGACCTGTTTTTGGAAAGATAAATATAGATGAGAGAAAAGTTACCAAAATTAAGTCTGTTCTTTGCATGCTGGTACTATTACATGATGGCATCAGAGCTGACTGCCTCTGCTGTGTTCATGAGGGAAGTGTCTCGCACCTGCAGCATCTCCCGCATCATGTAGCACAGTCCATGCATCCTGTCAACCACTGTTAATGGTAGCTATTACAGTACTTGATTTCCCTTTTTCTTTCTTCTTTTGAATTTTCCTTCCCCTGAGGGTAAATCTGCCTCAGTCAGTAACAGAGATGGAAAAAGTACTCTGAAGCAGACTGAGGACCATGAAGTGGTACCTTTCCTGTCCTGTCCTGTCCTGTCCTGCTGACCCTTTTGCCCTAGGCCCCAGATTTGGCCATCTGTGAATCCTGTTATCTAGTACTGTGCAGAGCAGATCGTGTGACTGATCTCTTGGCACAGCCAGTGTGTTGCCTTGGTGGGTAGTGTGGGATGAAAAAAGCACAATACACGCCTTTTCTGTCTGAGACTTGTTTATCTGCATGACATCCAGGCCGCTCTGGGAGAGCTGTCCTCTTGGTGATCACTGGCAACCAAAAATGAATCAAATCAAAGCAAAGTTACAGAAATTCTCCTATACAAAGAGCTGCTCTAAAACAAAGCCACGTTTTTGTGCTGCATTGTCCTGGCTCTGTGTGAGTCCTGTGAAGAGACAAAGGCAAGCAGGAAGGAAATCTCAGCTGCTTAGTAAATGCCCTAATTTGATTTATTTACTGCTCCCTTCCCCCACCCAAACTGTTCTGCTAACCTGTTAGTCCCAACTCAGACAAGTAAAACCAGCTAATCTGATTAGTTCTGACACACAGGAGCAAGGCTGCTGGGAAAAGCTGGACCCTTCCAGCTGTTTCAGGCTTCAGCTTCGATCATAACGTTATGGGTTTGCCGAATGTATAGCACAGCGTGACAGGAGCCTGGCAGCGTGTACACAAGTGAGCAGTGTGACTGCCACTGAAGATTTCTACCCTGGGTCTGAGGCCACTGGAATACAAACCATGTTTCGTGTCACCTTCAATGTAGTGACAGAGAAAGTTACCTTCACCTTGGCAGCCTGCCCCTCCATCACATGGAAGGTAAGCTCAGATATGCATCATGTAAAAAGGTTGATGGCACAGGAAAATGAGTATCTAAACTGTTTTCCCAACCATAGGTCGTGTTTACAAAATTTTAAGGGGAGTAATAATGTTTTAAGGTAACTGCACTGCAAAGTGGCATATGCACAACTCGGAGTTAGGCAGGCTAAATCGATCTGGTTCTAGAGAACAGCTTATTCATAGCCTTCTAAAGCTTTTATCATTTGACATTTTAAAATAGCCAAATGTATAGTCACTTTCCTCATTCTGGTCTGGAAATGCCACTGGATTTATATTAACAGCAAATCCAGAGAGGTATATAAACACAACCTACTTATTTGTGTAAGGAAGGGACACTGCTTGGGGAAAGCTTTCAAGCTTCCTAGATAATTTAGGGATTGCAAGGATTTGTGAACTGTACCAAGGTAAGATAAATTAGAAAAATTATCATCCCTATTATAAAGGACTTGAAGCAAAAAAAAAAAAACCCTAGATGCATAATTTACCTGGCATGGGGTTGTGATAAAATTTGGCAGAAGTCAGAGATGCTTTGCACATCAGCTCCTTCTCCCATTCAGAAATTCAGTTCAGATCTTCATTTCCTTGAGACAAATGTTCCCATTTCATCTTGAAGAGACCAGCATTGTCAGGATGAGATGGGACCAGGTTCATTGCCTTTCCTTTCTCTGTTAATGAGTGTGTGCTTTCACTATAGTGCAGTTTGAGAAGACAGCCACTATCTTCTGAAGTGTTGCTTTAAAAACTTCATTTTAGAGTCTATTACTCACAGAGCAGTTAATGTAGGAACCTCACCTCTGTCTGTTATTATGCCTTTCAGATGTGACAATTATGAATAACCAGAAACAGTGGCAGAGCAGGGTAACTGCTCTTGCTTCCACTGTGCATGATTCATTACGCTGCAAAAGGAGTTGTCATATATCTTTGCTGTATCATTTTTTCAGTTTTGGACCTGTCTTTTCTCTTGACTTGTGAAGTAGACACTGCCCAGAAGCTATTATTAGAAGGTCTTTAAAGGGCCTGGTACACTGTGGCCCCAGTGCAGGTCTGTGATATTTGCAGCATCATACGCTAAATAAAAAAACATCTACTGGGGCAAAGTGTGTTTGGAGTAAAATTCACATGAAATGAGTTTTACTGGACACCCTCTCTCTGTGGGAGAGTTTAGGGTGATATTGCTTCAGTGTCCCTATTTATTAGGAAAACTTGCCTTCCCAAATGTGTGTATTCACTAAATGGTAGGGAAAAGATCATTTCAACACAACATAAAGTGACCTTTCCTATGCTTGCTAATGGTGTGTTAAAGATTTTTCTGCCTCCATATCAGAGTTGTAAGGACTTACAACGCTCTGCCTTTAGGCTGCAAGGCACTTAGAAGAGAGGATTGAAATGGAAAAGGATACTGGATCTTACCATGCTGCAGTGTTCCTACCTGATCCTTGCTCATGAGTTCTTGGTACAGCAAACATGGATGCAAATATAACCCAGCTGAATGCTGCATTTCAGTGCTCATTTATTACATTGCTGAGGGCTGTTAGACATAAGTGCGTTGTAGTAAATCCCTCTGGAACAAACTGGCAAGTACTGAAAAGTGCATCCTGGCACACTTTTCTAGTTCTCCAGCTCTTCTATGATTTGCATAATTTAAATTATTTGGTATGTGCAGTATGCAAACATGAGCAAATGCTTAAAAGTAAAAGCTAAAAGAAACTATGGTACAGCAGAACTTTCTGAAATGTAGTACATTTATTGATGAACTAAGTAAAAAATATGTGAGAAAGTGGGCACAATTATATGGAAAAACAGGATGGGATGTCAAGCCAGCAGAAGAGATGGCTCTGGAGTAGAGCTTACGTAAGTAATGCTAAGTTAATTTAAGGAAAGCTTTGTGGAGGGAGGTGATATTTTTTATTGACCAACTCTTACAGTTGGAAAAATCCAACAAGGTTTCAGGCACACAAGCCTTCCATTTTGACAGTAGGGGGCTGTTTTCCTGCAACCTTACCTTGTTTATGTCCTTATTTTAGCTAGAACTGCCCTGCAAGTTAATCTAAATCCTTTGAAGCTGAAAGAGGTCACATCACTGCTGGAGGAGGGAGGACAGAGACATCTACTTTCAGACTGCTAAGTCTTTTTCTTTCAAGAGTAGGTGGCCCAGCCTGCAGATAATGCTGAGGTGTTCTGCTTTTCCACATACCCGTGGCATGACCAGCAGACGCGTCTTGCACAGTGCAGTGGGGCCAGGAGGATGTGTCAGCTCTGTAGCAGACGTCCTGGGGCCAGGAAGAATGGTGCAAGTTCTGTCACAAATTGTTATCTTTGTGCCCTATGCTATGCAGTTTTCATTTCTGTTAGAAATTAATTTCTCATTAGAAGTATCGGTGAAAAATATTCTGGCCAAAGCCTACTCTAATTATATGTAAAATATTCATTTATATGGTATTTTAGTGGAAGGAAGACAGGACTCCTGTTCCAGACATTTCACACGCTGTTGGGCATATAACCCACTGCTTTTGTCAAGATATTGTTTTGTAAAAAGTAGTTCAATTAGAAGTGGGAGAAGGTATGCATACAGGACAACTCCAGGGAAGTGACAGCTGAAAAGGCTGTTGACAAGTGCAAAGGGCTCAGAGTTGAACATGCCTTTTCACATAGGCACCAATGCTTGTGAAAAGCATATTTATTGTAAACCATAAGCACCTTTATCACAAAGGCTGGAGGAGGGGACATGGCAGCCCTTTCTCACCCCTTTGTGTCAGCCTGCCTCCGCTCGTTGCCTGCTCCTTAGAGAACAGGCTACTGGTACTTCTCGATCTGTCGACAGGCATGGAGCTGGTCGGCTGAGTACTCTAAGGTTGCACAAATCAGACTGTGGCCGGTATCAGCTTGGCCAGAGTCCCTCTTCAAAGGCCTTTTCAGGTTTCACTCATGTGAATTACTGTTGCATTTTCAGTCAGTTGCTGCTAACATTCAGGGAGTCTCATGTTGCGCCTCTTTGTGTCATATACCTGGCTTTAATAGCAGATAACAAGATCATGCAGCTATTGATATACCAACAAACTCCTACCACCCATTTCCTAACCTGTGAATAGAAGACACGCTGCTTAGATGAATGCAATTCAAATTCACAGGGTACAAGCAGATTTAGTTACAGAATGCACTCACTCGTTGAGGATTAGCTACACTTGAATCCTATTGATTTTCTCTTACCGTTGATGGTTCAGTTTTGTTGAATCCTGTCTGAACCATACAGGGGGAGAAGCAGCAAAAACTGCTGGTTTGTGGCTTTCTATTCAAGGCCAGGAAATTCACTTGATGGGGATCAAGTGATCAACTCAGGGCTTTCTTGCCAATTGATGCTGCGCTTTATCTCCATGACACGGATAGATAAATGAGCTGGGGGCGGCTTTGCAGGCAGTTGGAGCCCGACCCAAACGTGTCGTTGCCAACTTTCGAAAGCTGCACAATGGCTCGCTCTCCCTGGCAGTTACAGCCGTTGGGGCAGGGACCTGACATCTGAAAGGCTGCTAAGAAATAGTGATGTAAACTCCTCCCTAAGGATGTGGGAACAATGTTCGAATCCTGCGAAGGGAGCAGTATCAGTGATAAGGAAACCAGAGAAATCGGGAGCTTAGTGTTCATTTTCTTTTTGCGGCAGGTTGAATACAGTGCTTCTGCTTGTGAAGGGCCGGTGGGGAGGCAGGAGGGGAGGCGTGGGAAGCGGGCGGCAGCTCGCAGCTTTTCTGGCTCAGAAAAACCTTCCCTGCTGCTGTTTCAGAAACCTCAGTTAGACTTACATAGAGCTACAGTCTGCCCTGTTCAGCAAAAGTGCACATTACTGAACAATTTGTTATTGCTTTGTTGTGCTAGTGCTTAAATACACCCCCAGTGTCAAAAACCACGATCGTAAATACGGTACAAACAGAAACAGGCCCTGCCAGAAAAGTTCACAATCAAAATCTATGGATTTAGTGCACCCTAGCAAAGGACCAGACCGTGAGCAGAAGGCCAGTGTGTTGGTGACAAATGTCATCCTCATGTGATGGCACCTGGGAGAGAAGTGAGTGCAGAGGGAGGGCAGCATGACCGTGGCACATGCTGCAATGCATTACTCTAGGGCCGAATCCAGGAAGGTCTTGCATTAGCCCAAGGAGCTGCTTTGCTCCCCAGATCCTGTTAAAGCTGAGGAGGTGATGGAGCTGATGATGCTCGGCACCTGCGGGGAAGAATTTCAGCTTGTTCTTCACTTGGACATCGTTTTCAGCTTACAGAACAGTGCATTTCTCCTTGAACAGCAACCACTTCATTTCTAACTGTTAAACATAGAGCTGCTAAATGCTTCCAAGTGTAAGTTCCCTAAAAAAACATCCAGAAACAGCTATTGCTCTCAGTCTTAATTTGAAATGCTTTTTTTCCACTTTGCTTTTAAAGAGCTCCTCAATACATACACCAGATATTTGTACATCAGCTTCTATGAACTTTATTCAAGGCTCACAAGCATGTGTGAGGTGCCTCTTTTTTCCCCCTGCTCATGAGTGCAGACGCACCCCATCTTGTATATTTGTTAGTTGATATTGTCACTTTTTGATGCACCCAAAAGAGAGGTTGACAAATTCACTCTTCACAGTATTCACAGTCCAGTTGTAGTCTATGACCCCAAATACTTGTCTCAGCAACTCTGAACCCCACTGCACACTGCCACGTTTGGGATTATGATGCCTGATTTGGGAGCTACTGCCATAGAAGCAAGTACTTTTTCAGGTGATGACATTATTTCTAGCAAAAATCTTAGACCTAAAAAAGGTAAAAAGGTAAAAAACCTTGAGCCATGATGATAGACTGAAGTTTTTCTTCCTGTCATCAAAATTCTGGGAGTTCTGTAGCTCTCACATGTCTCCTCAAAGGTCCTGCTGTCAGAGATTTGCTCATCTGTAGAGGACTGAAATCCCTTTCTCCATCTCTCCCTGATTATTTGCTTACAGTATAACATGCTCACCTTTGTCTGCTTCTTGCCACACAACAGTATTTTCTTAGCCTTGCACCAAACCCTTAAATGAATGTGGTTCAAAAGGATGGGCAGATTCTTGCTGAGAGATCAGGTAATATATACAGAAAATCAGGTCTGTGATGCTCGTTTGATCCCCGACTCTAGTTCACCAGCAGATGGTAGCAAACATCTCCTTCCCTGAGAGCTTCATCTGGGGTTGTCTGAACGCGAAAGGGCTGGAGTGCTTGATTGGAGTCATTTGTTTCCAGCGAGAAGAAACAAGCTGTAAACAAAGTAGTTGTGCAACTCGGAACAAGGGAGAAGAACCACGGAAACCACGGAAATATTGCTGCAATCGGGACAGAAGGATTAAGTAGAGGCCGGAACAAAATCACTGCAGTGACTTGCACTGAATGGCATGAGAAGCACGTTGGTGTCACTGTTGTTGTTCTTGTGGTGACAAAAAGGGACCATTATTCGCAATGCAGCAAATGAACAACATTCAGAGCAGCACGATAAAATCGAAACTGCTCTGGGTCAGCTCTGCCCGTGTATGTTGACCCTTTGTCTTTGCGCTGAAGACACAGAAAGTTCAGGATGGGTGTTCTTACTAGAGGCTGTTTCTAGTCATTTATTTGTTTTCAGTCTGAGCTGTACTGGCTCTAGTTCTTTTATATTTGATATGGGCTGTTGATTACCACTTTCTCTCACTCTCTTCTGTATGCTACTCATTTAAACGGCTTGTTCTGACAACACTTCTCAGCTTCGTTTTCCTGATAGCACCTAAACTGAGAGACTGGAAGAGAGAGAGGGATAGGATAAAGTGAAAGCTGCTAAACCGTCATGTAATTCCCATACGGAAATGTCTCTTCACTTATAAAACAGTACTGGTTAGAGCTGCGCAAACTATGTGTGGCAAGTCACTGGATAAATTCTGCTATTATTGTTTTCAAGTGTACCACCTCTACTTTGAACTACCTTACTGGAGATTTTGAAATTTTTTGGCTCCTTCATGCAAACACTGTTCAATTCTGTAAACAGTTTCTGGGACTTATTCCTTTTGTGCTCATTTCTCCATCAATAAGTGGTTGGTGACCAAAATCCTAAGAGTTGGTTCTGTTGTCTGACTGGACATTGAAACTGATTTCTATGCTTATTTGCTGGAAATGAAAAAAAGGTCATTTAAATATCATTTAAAACAAGACAATGGCTTTTTATGGGTATAAAAATTTATTCCTTCTCCAGTGCTTGCCATATTCAGAGTCAGAACATCTTTCTTAGTTAAAGTTTTGGAATGGAAAGAGAAAGGAAGGAAATCGGTTACCGTATTGTGCTGCTCCTCTCGCAGGGCAGTTTGCTCTGGAAAGCAGTGCAGAACGCAAGCGAGACTGGCTATACCTCTGTCAGTGCTTAAGCCACGTATCTGAGGATTTCAGCTGAAGTTGTCAGGATTCTCCTTTGGCTTTAAATCTTTCTATTTTCTTACAATTATTAGAAATACCTAAATACTTTCTATACTTTTAGCAGATACAGCTGGCCTGAGTCCTTTCAGCTCCATTGCTATTAGTCAGTGGTATTAGAGTTCACGTATGTTGTTAGTGTTCATGTATGTTGTTTTGAACTACATGGGCAGGGGATAAAGTCCTCCCAGTGTGATACTTGTTGCCTACAGCTGCAGTCTTGGCAGATGTGATGATCAATCAGTTTCAGGGACAACCCTAAATTTTGCTGGGGAGTTTTTGGTCCATATCCTTCGGCAGGGAGATATGCTGGGAAAGACCTGGACATTAGTGGACCTAACGACCTAATTTTACAGAGCTAGAACTGGAAGAGGGCATGTGTCAGTGGCTTGAACATCATGGTTTGGCAGTATGGTAAATCCGCCTATAGGGATTACAGAATCATAGAATAGTTTAGGTTGGAAGGCACCTTTAAAGGTCTTCTAGTCCAACCGCCCTGCAATGAGCAGGGACATCTTCAACTAAATCAGGTAGCTCAGAGCCCCATCCAACCTGACCTTGAATGTTTCCAGGGATGAGGCATCTACCACCTCTCTGGGCAACCTGTTCCCTCATTGTAAAAAATTTCTTCCTTACATCTAGTCTAAATCTACCCTCTTTTAGTTTAAAACCATTGCTCCTTGTCCTATCACTACAGGCCCTACTAAAAAGTCTGTCCCAAATCCTCTTGTTTCATCAGAAATGCCATGACCATCGGAAGCCAAGCTTTGATTTAACATAAACTCACTGCTGATTCAAATTTGTTCAAAACCACTGATGGATCTATTTTGGACTGTTGGGCTTTATGACCAAACAGGTATAATCTGTCTGCACATTTCCATTTTTATGCTATATCAAGGAACATCTGCCCTCCCACAGCCAGCATAAAGCCTCCATGAAAGCATGAAATGATTACACACCTTAAACTCTCTCCTGTATAATGTGTTTAATTTGCCTGAAGTGCAGTTATGTTCTCATGTCTGACCAGATCCATTTTATACCAGATCTATATGTTGGTGGTGCTTAGATAAGCCATCATGGAACCACAGCCTAAATGCATAAATGCAGCCATACAAGAAGCTGATGTCAAATGCAAACGGTGAAGTCAAACCTCTGCTTGATCACATTTGCTTTCCCAAGTAGACAAGTGCTAATTTTTCCTCCAAATAGTTTAAAATTTAAGCAGATAAGTAATGTGCAGGAGATCTGTTAAGAGAGATGTAAACAACACAGCTACAGAGACATACAGATGGATGTGCGCTATTTCAAATATTAAAATCTGTGCAGTTGCTAGTTAACATCAGCTCTACATTTAATCATCCTTTACTGGCCTGATGAGATATTAGGAAAGGAGGACAGAGGTGATAGCCTTGCAAGATGAATCTGGGTACGAAATAGTAGGGAAAGAGCAAATACATGGGAACTGAATGCTGTCATCTGAAGAGAATGCCTAGAAACCCAGTAAATTGCAAGTGGGAATTGCAAGGTCCTTGTTGAAGACAAAGAAGTGTTGATTTGAGTAGTACGGAGGCTGGAAAAGATGATGGCACAGCACCAAAACAAAGAGGTGTGTGTATGGGGGAAGTTTGGGAGTTGTCTTGTGGAAGTGAAATTTTGGATTCTGACCAAAAAGAATAAACCTGCTGTATGTGAAACACTGATTTTGATGACAATACACTATGACATGATAGAGCAGCTATATATTTTGCCCATGGGATTCAGTTTCTGTTCCAGTGCAGACGTTTGGTGCTTGGTAATCATGGTAGAACTTGGGTATTATAACTTATTTAGACACTTCATGCCTTATTTAACACTATCTGAAGCTCTTGCCACAATTATTATTATAAACGGAGCAGTTACAAACTTAGGGCAGCATGTAGAAGTCTCCTTCCATGGCAGTGATAATTCATTCCTCTTTATACAATATCCATCGTCTCAGTGCAGCTAAAAGCATCCGAGGTGCTTTACAAAATATGAAAAGACATGGTCCCTGGCCTAAAGTGCTTTCTGCTTTAGTTCAGACACGACACAAGACGTGAGAAATGAGAGTGAGATGGTACAGGAATGAGTGAGACCCAGGGTTCCTCTGAAGAGAGCACTCTGGTGCGATGTTTATACAACCTGAGCATAAAGCCCCCCACTCCTTTTTGAAGTTGGCCTAATATTTTGCAGAAGCAAGGGTTGTATGACATTAACTGGCATTGAAAGAGTTCTGACTGATGACAGTTTCATTTTTTACTTTTGATAACAGCTCTTGTGAATCACATCACAACCTGGGGTATTAAAGAAATATATGTCAATTTATCTTAATATGCCATACTGTAAATCACAATGATTTACCTGCTGCTTTAGAAGAACTTCAGCAACCCCTGCAGCAGGGACAGGGACCTCCAAGTGCTGGGGGGTGGGCAGTTGAGAAAATGCACATTGCATACACCATTTAACTCCAAACATGGCCACAAAATGTGGTAGAAATATTTCCTGAGCTGTACCCTATTCAAGTTTCTGATAAGGCCAGCAACTTTTAATCAGACTTGTGAATCCCAGTGGGTCTTTGCAAAACTGGTCTCAGCAGCAGGGAATGTTTAGCAGTGTCTTTGAGTGCTACATTGAAGCTAACAGTGCTTTTCACAGAAATTGTTCCCGGGCAACACCTCCTTCCTGAGTGCCAGCCAGAAAAGTATAGTTTAAAAATGTTTATTTACAATGGGAGAAAAATAATCCTTTGCCTTAGTGGGCTTCTGGCAGTTATTGAGGCTTCATAGTGCAATATTGACCTGTTTCCCAAGGAAACCAGCCTGTTTATCCAAACGATCACAGATCAGACTACACTGGCTCCACTGCTGTTACTGATCCTAAGGGTTAGAAAATACAGGATACTGCATAGAGTTCCTCAGGGCTCAATACCTTCACTCTGAGATGGAAATGTGTCCCTCTTACTGGCCGTGGGGTCCCTGTGATCGGAGAGGAGGGGTCGAACAGCTTCCTTAGGTAGGCACTTTGGGTTCAGGGGCACAGGTGACAGACTGGCATGTAACTCTTTGGAAAGACCATGCCATTTACTTCCTTTTGCGCTTTTAGGCATCCCTCCCTCTGTCCTCTATAACAAGGCAACCCTATCTGTCTCTGGTTTAGATGTGATCAAATCAACATCCTAACACCTAGCACTTTCCAAGGGAGGTTTGCAGAGGACCATATTGATGATGGCAGTGGGTATTTTCGTAATGTTCCTGAAAAGAGTTTTGCATCCTACAGTGCTTGGCAAGTAGCTCTGTAAGGACGTTATGCCAGATCACCCTGGTCACTACACCTCCTCTGGCTCTGATTTCCAGCACCCAGGCTGAATGAAGAGCCAAGGCAGGGGCCCAACATATTTCTTAAAATACACTCAAAGTTGTTTGACTCCATACAGAATTTCACAAATTAGTGCTTTTGAACATTACCCAGCAACATGCAGTGATCAGATGTGAACTGTACTGGCTGTTCGAGCCTTGGCCTCCACTGGCCAGCCCTTGGCTTGGCTTGTGCCAGGCTTTGCAGGCTTTGCCCCTGCCCGTCACGCCTGGACGGTGGCAGGGGGCTGTGGGAAGAGCTGAACTTGGGTACAAATGAGGAGGAATTTTAGCAAGTGTTCTCCAATATAAACTAGTTCTCTCTTGTTTTCCTTATTTCCCAGTCTTAAAGTAGGATGTTTCACATCTCTTTTATTATCTGTTGGCTCATTTCCAGGCTGGACAAAGCTAAGAGGGGCTGTACACCTTCCACTAGTGCTGCCTGGGCCCTATGGCAGGGAAGGGGCCCTGCTACCCCCGCTCACATGCTGCCTCTTTCAGTAAAATGGTGCTGGGAAGAAAAAAATAGTGTTTAAAAGAGGGAATTGGAGTGAGCAAAAAGTTTTCCATTTGAAGTTTATAAATCACTAGATAAACCCAATCAAACAGTGATCTGTGCAGGTAGCCCAGGGTATAGAGTATGTGGTACAACAGACTTCTTGTTATCTCTTCTCTAACTGTCTTGTCACCCCTCAGGCAATAATATAACCAAGCTCTGGATGAACACTATAACTCCAGGTAAGCTCAAAGATAAGCTGAGAGGCTTTCGTCATTTAAACCTCTTTAAGGTCCTAATGCATTAACAGGAGATTTACATAGACCAAAAGTTACAAAACCAATCACTTATGAAAATGTTCTCTTTCATTTGGGTGCCAAAATTTGACTTCTCTCTGAAAGCCGAGGTGTTGCATTGGCATTTAACACTATGTCTGCCACTTTCTTCCTCTGGTGACAGCACAGTCAGCTCCTGCAAGCACAAAGCCCTGAAGTTGTGTTTGGGGAGATCAGGAACATGTCTATGTGTAGCCTGTAGACTTTGCTTTGGTAAAGAGTATTGAAGTATACGGGGTTTAATACTTTCTTTGGTTCAACATTAAACCAGGCATTTCTTCACTTTGAAAAGCTGCCATTTTGACCTTTATCACTATATTAGAAAGCAATGACAGGCTCAGCTGTTTGCAGGAGTTGTTTGCCTTCTACAAACTCAGATTAGCTATTCCAATAACACACTATTATTGTACACAATTATAACCATTAACCAGTGACTTCTCAACACAATGAATCTCTGTACTCTGAAGGAACTAGAGCACTCAGTGGGTCCAGTGCTCACTACCTCAAAGGATTTTGGACCAGGGTTTGTCCCTGAATTACAGAGAACATTAACCGTCCTGAAACTCATGCATCATTCCCTTCAGTTACTGAGGCCTTGGAATATCTACTGTTTTTTTGACAAGATATAAAACTTTTTGTAATTTTCTTTCACTATTTTTCAGAATGGCTTTGAAGTGGTCAAGGATTGCAGACTTTGTTGACTGAAGGGTCTTATTAAGGGAACCTGTAAGGACCAAGTTTTTGGGTTAGGAAGTACATGGTATTTTCACTTCTGGAGGAAGGCTAGGGTGTGTGTGTGCTTAGCCTTCTCTTACTACACAGAGTCATTGCTGTTTCCAAACTGTGGGCCTGGCAAGCTCTACAGGTGTCCCAAAAGCCCTGGTCCCTCAGACATCTTTATAGGGAGGCATGTTGGACTGTACAGTGGATCCCACCTACTCATATTTTTCCAGTGGAAGTAGTGTAGTTCAGGGCCTGGAGGGGTGATGGTACACATTTGAGTCATATCTCAACAAACATTTTGTACTCAGCCAGAAAATGGACCTTGATGTAAGAGGTGGGAAACATTCCCAGATCCCAGGTTAGATATTGTCAAATATCAGGTTTATAAAGCAGGAGAATAACATTTCTGCCTGTGAGCAATGCACAGTTCATTTGCCCAGTAACTGAAGGACTGGTTGTCTAAGCTGATGGATAATCTGAGCTGCTGTGTTTCTGAGCTTAAAAATGTTACTAATGAACATTAGTCATGATGGTGACGAATGTTCTTGTTTGTGCCAATGTTTAGCCAGTCTGAAAAAAGTAGGTTTAGTAAATGATCTCCAGACTTTGAGATTCTGCCCAGTTCTACACCCAAAGCTCACCAGCAAGAGGGAATCATTTATACCACATTGAAGGAAAGAAACAACAGAGTAAAACCATTAAAGCAACAGGACAAAGGCCAGGGTACAGAAAAGTATTCAGCAGCTTTTGAAAGCTGCCATTGCTGCCTCCTCTCAGTTGCACTGCATACACTGCGAGATAACTCTTGCTTTAAATGGAGGCGACCATTTATAACTTACTGAATCTGTAATTTAGAAGAATTTAGACATAATGCATCATGTATAGCTCAAGCAACATGACCTGAATCACTTGGAATATTGTAATTGCCTTCTTTCAGCTGTAAAACTCAGAGTCCAAGATTGCAACCTGAACTCTTCTGAGGAATTAATTTTGTCCAATTAGAGATCTCATTGCTGTCCTTGTGTTGTGAGCAGTTCAATTTGTTCCATTCACTGTTCTTTCCAGTTTTGTCAGCAAGACAATTTACTGCAGCCTGTCAGTGTGTAGTGAATCCATAATGAATTATGGAAATTTGCTGTGAAAGCCTGACCTTTTCCAATGTTTGTATTAGGATTTCCCATTGCCTCTGTTCTCATGCGTTTTAATGCCCTAAGCAGCAAGTAGTAATTTCAAATATTACTGAAAAAATTAACTTTAATGTCTACCCAGACACATGAAAACTCATCCTTACAAAAAACTATTTCCTGCAGCCAAAAGTAATGCAAAGGTTATTAACTGAGAGAAACTATCGGAGGACATAACAGGCTCCTCATTAGGTTTCCACCAAGGCAAGCAGAGTTATTACAAACACAAAAAAGACTTAAAGTTGTCTCTTGGTCAGATATACACTGCACAGTATGTGATGACCATTAATGCAGATTTCAAAAAGCTCAGAAATGTGGCTCAGTTTTCTCACACATCAAAAAAGATGGATATTTATCTAAACAGTCATATTAGCAAGATGCATTTGCAAAGTATTGTAATTTCTTGTCCCAGACAGGGATAGTGCAAAACTGGAGCAAGAATGAAACTATTTATTCAAGTTTTCCAAATATTACCTGATGTCCAGTATTGGTTGGATGCCTATATGGTTGGTAGCTCATACAGTATCTTGGCAGCTTTTCCATTCTCAAATCCATACGCTTTACATAATAAAGAGCAGGTTTCAAGCAATGTACTGAGCTCATCACATCCAAACTCCTACAGCTACTCTACTGCTATGTGACTTTGGAAAGCAGAGCGACCGTGACTGGAGTCAAAATGAGTCTAACCCAGTAAAAGAAAATTCCGACCAGATAATTTTCATAATTTTAATTCCTTTAAACAGGCCAAAGCCAAAGTGAGGGAAAATTTGATTCTGAACCAGACAGTTAACCTGGGAAAGGCAACCCTCTGGCAGTCATTAACTTATATGGCTCCTAGTGGGCACAGGATTGAATATCTTTGCTGGTGAAAGGATACAGTGCTCTGAACATGTGGGGTCTAATCTAAAGCCTTGTAAATCCAGGGAGAAGCTTTCCAGGCTTTCGATCACTCTTTTGAGATCTAATTCAATGTCAAGCTGGATCCGTTTCCCAAACAAAAACACAGATGCAGGCAAATAACAGAGGAGCTGCTGTATTCTTTTAGGCAAACAGAAAGGGAGAAGATTTATTTCAGAAGCCTCGAGATAATGTCTAGTCCAAAGAATCAGAATGGGTGTGCAGATATATCCGCTTAAAATTATTAATGACCGCAACATTCCTTGATTTACTGGCAGCATGGCCAGACAAGCAGCACAGATCCAGCCTGCTAAGTTACACGGTAACTGCAATGCAATTTAAAATCCTTTGCGCTGAAGCTGGTTTAAGCACACATGCTTACAAGGCTTCATAAGGAATTAGAAATGTATCCCTTGGGCACTGTTTTCTTCCAGATAAAGGGATGGTCTTCAGCTTTAGGATGCCCTGGTTGGACCATTTGTGCTTCTGACCCTGAGTGTCGTGGGACATTTAAAAAGCTGTGGATTCAGACCTTAAAAAGAGGCAAAAGTTACGGAACTATTAATGGGACAGGAAAATGTAGAAAGCTACAGCACCATCTATACTGAAGACCTTTGTTGTTTTTAACTAGCTATGTCAGTGCAACCCTTTGAGGTTAATGGACCATTCCCTGCTGCCGTTGTTACTCCAGTAACCTACAAGGGCAGTTTGCAGCATTGAAAGTCTTGTTTTGCTCCTTGGCAAAATACGTCTGTATATGAGGTTTGTGTTAATGATAGCTTCACAAGTAGACAGGGATGATGCTGTTTTGGTATTTGGGCTGGGTCACCTTTTACCTTAAGACTCCCTGTTTGTGGAACATTTTGTGTTTTAAACTTACAACAATTACCTGTTGAATATGGGTGAAGAAAGCAAATGGGAACTCACCTGGTCTACTTCCAGCATTACTTGTTTTGCAGTCTAAACAAGATGAAACTTGAATATTACAATATTACAATGAAATATACCTACCAAATTGGGCAAGACATGTATACTTGTGTAGGTAGAGGGATGGATACCCCACTGCACCTCCCTCTCGCTTCAGAGCTGCAGACTGAGTTCTGATGAACCATAGTAACACCGAGAACAGGGGGAAATGACATTTGGGACAAAATGCTGACCTTGATAGCACATGCTGCTTTCTGACATATCTATGCATACAGATCTTTTTTAATATTTGCTACCATTTTAGTGTGGTTTACATCCACAAAATATATTCATAATGGAGCTGCATTCTGTTAGATATTATCCACACGGATGTAAAGAATTTCTGCCCCAAAGGATTTACAAATCGATAATTCCGGTTCAGTTTAAACAGAAGTTATTTAGTAAGAAAAGCCTTTAGAAGTCTGTTTCCCACTTATGCTATAATGATTTCTATATTTTTTTACATGCTGGGAAAGGAATTGCCTGAGCTAAAATGAGGCTTGATCTGAACCAGCTACTGACCTGCTTGTCTGATAGCTGTTGGATATATTTAGTTCCCAGTGACCAAGATCTGTGTCACTTGAGACTGGAAGTCCAGGGGCTTGCAAGGCTGGTGCCTGTGTTCCCGTTAGCAGAGCTCCGCTAGCTGACAAAGAGAGCTCTTGTGAAAGCCAGACTGCATCATCAAGTTTCACCCGTGCTATCCAAGCCACCACCAGCTTCATTTAGTTTAGAGACAAGAAAGATCTTGTCTCTGGTGAGGAGTGGGAGATTGTTCTGTGAGTAATTTAAATGGGCTTAGTGTTGGGGATTTTTTTTTTCTTTTCAGAAACTATCCCATGATCTTTGTTTTTAGGAAATTGCCTTTGTTATTTGATCTAATTTTTCCTTTAATGAGCTTCATCATAATGTCTACACCAATAACACCTGTAATGTGAAATGATGGTGAAGCACCTTTTCTGCAGTTTATTTTCAAACAGAGTACTTGAAAAATAGATTTGGAACCTACATGCAATCAACTTAACAGATTTTATGACTGAAATCCGAAAACCATTAAAATTAGTAGCAACTCCTCATGGCTTTAACAGGTCCAGAATTTTATCTTCATAAGCAAGATATTAGTGGGGTTTTTTTCCTCTATGATCTTTAGAACTACACAGATTGTGTAGAAAAGTGTGGAGAACATTAGCAAAGATCAAGGAACAGCTTACTCAACTTCTGGTAAGAAAACATTTTGCTACCAGATGTGTTCATAGTCTTTGCAAATGTACTTTGAGAGCTTGCTGAATATCGCTTGCTTTAGAACGATCTAGTATTATGTTTTATGAACTCCTGAAGCACAGATTTCCTTTAACAAGACTTAGGGTCTGTTTGAGGAGAGGTGCAGTGGTCTCTATGACCTTCTATGAGCTTAGGACATGCGAGCTTCCCACCAAAGTGGGGATGGCTCAGCTCCTGTCACAGAAATACAGTCTGGCATATGAAGGTAAGCCAGCCCTGATTTCATCTGTCCTTAATACAGCAGGCTATGATATGTTGGTTCAGTATTTGTGAACTGGACCACTGGACTATCACTGTAGTGAGGGTGATTTGGATGCCTTGGGCTGGGAATTGCTGCAGCCCAGTGGTGCACCAGAATCCTTAAACATTGCAACTCTGTTGCCTCTACTGGGGAGCAAGGAATATAACCACAGAAGCACCAAACTACTAAAAGCAATAAATCTCAAAAAATGTTTTGCTATGGCTAGAACTGTAGGATCTAATGGCTTATCATAACCTCTCTGGAATATTTCCCCTCAGGAACTGTTTTGGATACTTTTTGTGAACAAGTGCTCTGCAGGAATTTTGTTTCCAATGTTAAGAATAAGCACACATTTTATTTTTGAGGTGGTTTGGTGTTTCTGTATTTGTTTCTGAACAAAGCCAGAAAGTTTAGAGGAAACTGGAAATTAAACAGACATAGTATATAAACCTTTCTGTCTCACCATGCTATAAAAATAGCTGTTTCAAATCAAGTTGCAAATGATCCTTTAAGACAGATTATTAATTCAAATGTGCTCTCTCAACCCTATTAAACTGTCATCTTATCCAGAGTGGGGATAGGCACAAATCAAATGCACAGATCAGAATGACCCTGGTCATTGTGTGGGAGTTGAAAACTCATCTGATTGAGCATTTGTGAATGTCCTTTCGCTTTGTACCAGCCTGCATCAAGCTCCCCAAACAAATACCCACTCACTTCCTAAGCGTCCTTAATCTAGTGCAGGTGAAGGAGTTGTTTACATGCAAAATGCAAAACATATGTGCAAACCTGAATTCTCAGGCCCTTGCTAACGAAGCCTTAAGCTGGAATTAGCTGGTGCATCGCTAGAGGTCGTGGTGGGGGAAGCGCTTCGCAGCCGGTAGCGTGGGATAGCCAGAAAATGTCCTTGTTTTTCTCCTGCCTTTGGCTTCTCAGTTAGATCTGTACGCGTCACGCTGCTAATGTGAAACTTGGACTTGTTTCAGAACTTCTGAAATATTTTTTTTGTCTGACATTAACAGTATAAATAAATTCTTCACGAAGTTCTTCTCATGCTTAGCTTTTCAGAGAAGAGCCGATGCGTCACAGGTTTCTGAAGCATTTTGTTCCCAGCATTATACTTCTCAGACATTAACTAAAAAACATCAGAACAATAACAACATTTCCCCTGCTGCTTTTGGAAGAAAACAAAATATGAATCCAATTAGTTTGAATAATTCTGGTATTGAATAATTTTATTGGTCACAGGTTTTATTTTCTCCTTGGTGCTGCATTTTATAAAGGCAAGTCAAGTTGAAACAATAGGAAGAGGGAAGGAAGAAAGTAGCATGATATCCTGTGAACACCAGCAGCATCGTTATCTTCTCTTTGTTTTCAGAAATAACCTAATGAAAAGGCTCCTTCAAAAGCTAAATGCCTTTGTTTAATCCTTTCTCTTCTCCTGAAGCTATTTACCAGCACAAAAGGCTTCAGCCCAAGAATCAACACAAAACCTTGAAGAAGAACAAGGATCAATGGAACAAATGTTCTGCCAGTCTAGTGCTATAACCCAGCATAACTGTTAATTTCTGCATAGCCATAGTCTGAGGTTACTGTGTTCCTAAAGGTCGGGATTTTGGTACTTTCTGAAGTTCTGAAGACCTGTTTCTGATCCCTTTATTTAGCACATACCAGGAAGTGATAAATCTGTATAATTGGCTTTAGAAGTACTAGTACACTTTTAAAGCACTCTGAAAATATTTAGCTTCTCAGCAAATTAACTGAATGACATTTCTGCTTCTCTTGGTGAAATTGTTCCCTGCAGTTAAAGGACTGTATTTATTTTATGTGACCTCTCTACAGAGTTTGTACTTTTGTTGCTTTTAGACAACGTCTTAAGACAACAGTAGCCTGAGCCTTATATTTTCCATCAAACTTTTGACTACACTGTAAAAATACAAACTTCTACTAATGCCGATAGTAGGATCCATATGCATTTTTCAGGTGGCAATGTTAACAGTCCCTGTAGAGGTGGCATTGCAAATTCAAAGCCAGGTTTTCAAATTCTGCTGTTGTACCTATACTGTCTGCATTATTTGTTCTTCTTTCACCCTAATTCACAGCGATAGTGAGCAGATGCAATATGCTTCAGCGATTTCCTGTCCTCAAAGGACCTTGTGAAATTGCCTCGGCTTCCCATGTCCAGATCCTCATTCAGAGGTTCAATTGAATTAGGTTTTGAAAACATTGTCTAAACATTATATCATTCTGTTCCCTGTGATTATGTCTTTCTTACCTTTATGAAAAGGGCTTGCAATGTGCTCTCACAGCCCAGAAAGCCAACCGTATCCTGGGCTGCATCGAAAGAAGCGTGGCCAGCAGGGCGAGGGAGGTGATTCTGCCCCTCTGCTCCACTCTGGTGAGACCCCACCTGGAGCACTGCGTCCAGCTCTGGGGTCCTCAGTACAGGAAGGACATGGACCTGTTGGAGAGGGTCCAGAGGAGGGCCACAAAAATGATCAGAGGGATGGAACACCTCTCCTGTGAAGAAAGGCTGAAAGAGCTGGGGTTGTTCAGCCTGGAGAAGAGAGGGCTGTGGGCAAACCTTATTGCAGCCTTCCAGTACTTAACAGGGGTTTATGAGAAAGATGGGGACAGACTTTTTAGTAGGGCCTGTAGTGATAGGACAAGGAGCAATGGTTTTAAACTAAAAGAGGGTAGATTTAGACTAGATGTAAGGAAGAAATTTTTTACAATGACGGAACAGGTTGCCCAGAGAGGTGGTAGATGCCCCATCCCTGGAAACATCCGAGGTCAGGATGGACGGGGCTCTGAGCAACCTGATCTAGTTGAAGATGTCCCTGCTCACTGCAGGGGGGCTGGGCTAGATGACCTTTAAAGATCCCTTCCCACCCAAACTATTCTATGATTCTATGATTCCATGAATCACCTGAGCACAGGCCATTGTTGCCTGGGACTGGGGTGGCACCATATCCAAGTTGTCCTTGAAATCTACCTGATATTTTTGCAGCCAAATCTGCCATAAATGATCTAGAAATGTAGAATTTATGAGAGTGTGTTTTTGCTTCAGGCAACTTTATTTTACCATATCTCTCAGGGTCTTTGGTTCTTCCTATCACAATCTAATGGATATCTGTGTGCAGAAGCTTTGGTGTCATCTTAGTAGCAGTAGATCTAAGACATATACATTTGGGTTGTCCAGTGGTTTGTTTTGCACAGTGACTTGGAGAAAGTGCCAGCAGCAGCACCCAATGGATTTTCCGCTGGTAAGAATGTCACCAGCAATCAGTTTTCTAAGTTTCTTGTCCACACAATTTTCCAGTTTTCCAGAGAAAGTTTGCGATGTGGGTCACAAGAATTGTCTTTTTTGACAGGCCTCCTCTTGATGTTCTTCAAATGTAGAGAAGTGGAGAGGTTTCTCTTTCTCAAAATATTTCCATGGATCAGGTTCTGATTAAAAATGTATGCATCTTGTTGTATAAATGAGCTGCCTCCCCTGAGATGTGAAACTTGTGACCTACTTTGAAAACAGCACTAGTGCAAAGTTTCCCAACTTCTGCTGGACTCTCTTTCTCATTATTTGCACCAATTTCCTGCAGTGTGTTGGAGTCTGCTTTGGATGTGACCTGCTGCCCACAGTAACTCCTGCTGTCATCCATCTTTATTTTGGCAAGCTTCCATTTTATGCCAGCATTCCTGCAAGAACAACTGAAGAACGACACTGAATCATGTCAAGTCACTATAATCCTTCCTCAGTTAAAGAGATTTATTTTGATAACCTGGGGCTCTGGACTCTGTGGAGCATCTGGATGACTGGACCCCTGTTCCTCTGGCCTTTGGTAGCTGGCAGGAGATGATTTCACGAATCTGATACAAAGTTGAGCTCATATATCTTACTCTTCCTTATGTTCAAGGTTTGAATTGCTCTGTGCTACTTTGCACTCCCATTAAAATCTCTCCACTTTTCTGTCACGTGCAAACTATCAGAGTACTTCTGGAGGCAGTGTGATGCTGGCTTCTACTGCCCTCATTATAACACTGTGCCTACTAAAAGAGGTGTCTGTCTCCCTTCTCTTAAAAGGAATGGAGTCTCCCTGCCTAGATGCTTAAGTGACTGGATGGGTATTTCTGTAGGTGCAAATAAACCATATTGGGGATATAGAAGAGTGTGAATGCGGCAATAGGAAGCCTAGGGATAGGTTTAACAGAATACAGGGAAACTGGGGAAAGAGGGTAAGTGAGGAGTTAGGAGTGGACCAAGGATGAGTAAGCAGAGAGCCTGAAGGTGTGGTGTGGGAATATCATCAAAGGCAGAGAGAAGGATGAGGAGCTAGTCTGAAATGGAGATTTTTTTGGTGAAAAAGAGGGCCAGAAGTAGGTGCAGATCAGCAGTAGAAGTGAGGGAAAGGAAGGGTCTGTAGAGGATGATGAGGTA
The DNA here is from genome assembly GCF_047370975.1 of Nipponia nippon. Lineage (NCBI taxonomy): Eukaryota > Metazoa > Chordata > Aves > Pelecaniformes > Threskiornithidae > Nipponia > Nipponia nippon. The sequence continues at coordinate 110,096,619 of NW_028262336.1, forward strand.
CAGGAATCATCAGACTACGTGGGCAGAAGGAAGAAGATCGCTTCTGTTTCTAACCCCTCCCTGGACAGGAGATGATACTGAGTCCCTGTCACCTCAGCCATGTAGAGGAGGAAGAGTGTTCTTGTGTGCATGTGTTATCTGCATTTCTAGACCCAAAACTTGACTATGATATGATCTTACAGTGGGGAAGTGGGGGGTCTTTCATTTTAAAAGTTTACTGTTAAAACATGGTGCGATATGATGATTTTGTTCTCATCAGAAAATGGCAGCCACAGCCTGGTTTACTTCACAGTGCTTACAACTTCTTGAGGTGCATCTGTGGGAGAAAGACATTTTGCACCTATGTACCCTTCACGAGTTTACTTTAAATTCAATTCCTTAGGCTCCCCAAAGCTGATTAGTGAGATTCTTCCATGCTTAACACGGCTTTATAACTTGGGCCCCCAAACATGTGATCATATTAGTTAAGATCTTTTGATTAGACTTGGCCTTCAGTTTAATCATAGTCTCCTTTGAGAAAAACAGCTGTAGTTGAAGAGTTTAGTTTGATACTGAGAATATTATAGTCTTTTCATGACAAAAAATTCTATGTGTACCATAAATTTTACTATCCCTAATAAAATGTAATAATAAAACATTATGACCTTAGCCTACAGTTGATCATGTCCACCGAACACAAAATTATTACGTTCTTGTAGATAATTATTTCCAGTGAAAAACTCTGTTGATGAAATGCAGAAAAGATAATAATATATCTTGTTTGCATGAATAGTGCAGGTTTCATCACACTTGTGTTATTTAAGGTTTTAGCCGCGGTAAAGTATTATTCAAATACCCTACTAGAAGAATTAGTCTATTTGTGGAACAGGATGAAGCCAGAGTGTTTGGAAATAATAATTTTTCTTACATATGCTTATAAATTACATATGTAAGGAAAAATTATGGAAATCTATTGTTTCCAGCAGCCATGCCATAAAGTGTTTTGCATCTCTTCACCTGGATTGCAAGAAATGCTTTCAGTTTAACACATGTTTTATGAAAGGTCTCATTTTCTGTTCAGAAAATGGGTGATTTGCAGTATAGCGATATTTAAATCCAGACTAAATGTATGTCCTAACACATATAGTTAAGATGTTTGTAAATTCACCTTTTGAATTCATGGTTCATCATTTGTTTCAGAAAACAGAGTGTTAAATATTAGAGATATTGTGTCTACAGACATATCTGGGACCCCGTTTTTTTGAGTTTTCTTCAAGAATTATGAAATGCTTATGGGTTCAGTGGCATAGGGAATTGACTTTTTGGCTCTCAAGTCAAATGAGAAACTTGGGAAACTGTGCTTCTGCTGCTCCTTGAAAGTATAATTTAAGTTACAAAACAAGAGTTCAGTTGACGTCAAATTAAAGAAGTCTTACATTTGGTTCGCTTTTGCGTCTTTAAAATTTAAATGTAAACAGAATTATAAAGAAAAAGGATGTTGAAAAGAGAAATATAAACAAGACTTTTGAAAGTTTCTACATCAAATGGTTCAAGCTTTTTTGCTTTTACAGGCTAAAAATCAGGGAATTTTAGAAGAATTTACCAATAAAGATGCATTTATTGCTGCGGCAAAATAATGTTATCCTGATTATTAGAGAAGAATCACCTGTATGGAGTAGTTCAGGTTCAGATTTGAAGTGAAGAAGTGTTTGTATGCATGCAGATCTATAGTTTTTAGATGCACCAAATAAGTTTTAATGTTATCTCTAGCCCAGAAACTGTGTATTAGTACTAGCACACCACTGAGCTCCAGCTCATATGGCCACTGAGTGAATAGGATGTTAAAGCACTAAATTAAGAGATTGAAGCAGTAAAATCCACTTGTGAACATCATATTGTTATGTCGTACACAGATTTATCCCAAAGTAACAGAAGCAAAGAAATTCTCTGTAGTGTTGCAGCATGAACGCGCCGTTCCTTCACTGGGTAGCCAGTTATCTCCTGCCGCTATCTCTGCTGTATGCTTTCAGTCACATTTTGCAACTATAACTCTGCCGGTTTTCCACAACTCCCTACCGCAGCAGCCCTCCAAGCATGCTGCAGAGCTTCAGATGGCTAACAGCGTACACATGGGGACAACACAGTGAATGGGTCAGCAGAGGGAAATTTGAGGAATGTTTGGTAAATTGATGCAAGAAAGTAGACATTTCTAGGAGACAGACTTCAGATTGGTCTTCAGGTCTGGTCTGCGGTGAGCAGTGGCCATGTATTTGCTTGGGCTGGAAGACGAGAACACACGTGCTGTTGGGTTGCTTAAATTCTTGTTTTATTGCTTTCACAAAGGGTATGCATAGTAGAAACCTTAGAAGCTGAACAGAAATATTTCTTATGTATAGGTATTCAAAATTTTATCACAATCTGTGTCACTTAATTGTTTACAAATTTTTGGGGGTATTATATAGATGTTCTAGGTCACAGATGAACTGTTTTGGGCATTTCCTAGAAATCAAACAGAAGCATTTTATTGTTGCTGAAAGAAATTCACTGGAAACTGTGTGCCTTACACAGGAAGAAATTTACTTGTAGGTAGTTAAAAAAATGAAATTTGCTACCAGTACTGTACACAACAAACTCTCTGGTTCATCCAATAGACCCCATCCTTACCATGCCACCACCAGCACTAGTTCATTGCTTCTTTCTTGGTTCTTACTTGGGAGAGAGTGAGGGGAAGAGCTATTTGCCCACTGTTGTCTGAACGAAAACCAACAAACCAGACCCTGCTTCTCCAGGTGAGGCTTATCAAAAAGTCTGTGACTGCGGCACAAAGGTTACTTATTAAAGGCTCCTGCCCAAGTAGCTGAGCTCACAGGCCAGTGAGCAAGGTGTTGGGAAAGAAGAGTGCTGCTGTGTTGAACCATTTGGTCTGAGCAGCCACGAGGTGCAGGACAAGTGACCCAAAGAGGTGTAGGACAAGTTTATGAAGACACACTATATATCTGATGGCACAGCAATAGTACTAGAGCAGTATTCAATATTGGAAAGAAAAAAAGATGAGGCATTTTTCCAGCACAGCACATGGTCAGACGGGACTGTGGCCTTTCACCCTGACATTCTCAGCAAAAGTTGCACTTTGTGTAAAAGTGGCTCATAAGACATGCCAGCTTCAGTAGTTAGGAAACGTGGCTGTGCCCTCTGGCATCGTTAGAAACCAATAACCAGAGCAGTAAACAGACTACACATTTCTGGCATTTTGGGTAAAGTTTCTTTTAAAATGTTCTTCTGTATTTGAAAGGAGGACATGAGTCAGTTAGTGGAGTCACATTATAAATGCGTGCTTGAAAGTGTCCCATAATAGCTCTTTTCATTGCAGGCTCTCTGCTCGCAGGGCCTAGAAAGAGTACACCCTGCCACTCAGACCTGATGTCCTTTTTTCCCTTGTTAAAGCACTGCTTTGATGCTGCATAGAGACAGCTGCAAACTTTGTGTGGCTAAAAGCCAGTTTTCTCTGATTAGATTCTTTGCCAGGGTCTTTGCATATCAGCTCTCAAAACACCCCCAGGAAAAGGTCTCTGGAAAAATGCAGGTTATTAATAACAGTCGCCTGTTATTAGTAACAGTTACACTGTTATTGTCACTTTAGAGCACAGTAATGAGTTTGCCAAGGATGGAGAGAAGTAACATTCCTTTTTTTGTTGTTCAGTAATCACACAAAAATACAACCTAAAGCTATAAAAATTCCACTTTCTGACCCAGTAGAGTTTTTAGTTCCTATCTATACATGTGTGTTGCTGCAGACTGCAAACTCCTCTGGCTTTTCATGTGGAGGAGTGAGACTCATCTCCACTTTGCTCTATCAATATATTTAAAGGCTTACATTTAGAGGAGCTGAGCACTTGAAGCAGGCCCTAAATGACACTCGGTGGTCTTCACATTTGCAGTGACATTTTCCTGCTCTGAAAACCTATTCTTTTAAATTGTCTTTGAACTGTCAGATGACTTTATTGAATTTATCTCATTAGGAAAATGGTTCTGAAAATGACCTTCAGTGACAAGACTAGAGACTGTGATGGAAAGCAACGGGGAAAACAACCACAAAGGAGGATCAATATTACCATGCATTTGAGGTGAAGATGATTGCTAGGATCTGGAATGGAAACACATGCTATTTACTGCAAATCAATAGTTATACTAGAGGTACCACAAAAAACAGAGCTAAGACAGTTTTCCTTATCTAAGGGAAATCCAATACAATTAGCAAAGTTAAATTTGCATATTTCATTTAAATGGCCAATACTGAATAGAAGCAACAAATTATTTCAGAAAATGCACACAAATATATATGTGTAATTTAACTGTAGAACCTAATGAGATAAACAAAAAAAGCACTAATCATAAATGATTAGCAATATGTCAACATGACAAATTAATTTTGGATCACATGGGCAAAATTTCCTGAGCAAAATTTCTTACGTAAGATTTGTATTCCCAAACCGTGATAATTTCTAACCAGATGCACAGTGTTATTGATGATGATATGAATAACCAGTAAGCCCTTTGAGGGAATATGGGAATAATACAGTTAAGAAGAAAGGAATGATTTACAGTGTGTACAAATATGAAATTTGGGGGTTTTTCTCTTCCACTCTGCTCTTAAGGCCAGCTAGAGGTTTTGGTGAAGGTTCAGGTATCACCAAACTGATGTAACTGTTCCCACTGAGATTCAACATTGAAGAGAAAAAATGAATGTAATTTCTGATCTTTTGTTGCCTATGTTCAGAATAGCTTTAATGATAATCACACAGCATTGCTGCTTGTAATGTAGCAGTAAGAAAATTAGGAAAACATTTGGGATGCAAATATTTTAAAAGCCTGTCTCCCCTTGTTGTACGTACCTTGGAGACAGGCATTATGGAAATGTTTAGTTTAATCTGAGCAGGCATTCAGGCAAGGGCTTGAAAAATTTCAGTACCAGAGACCACACTTGTGTGAACTGTTTGCTTGAACAACCACCTTATTTTAAAGGGGATATCATAGATGTATTGATATTTTCCATTGGCTGTTTGGCTGCAGAATCAACTTCCTTCTGTGTGGCAGGTCTTTGAGGCATACTGTAGGATGGCTTGAGCAACTGTAGAGTGTGGAACCTGGGTAAGAGCTGTACAAATGCATGATGCTTCAGAAAGTGTCTGAAGGGACTGTTCTGAGAGGGTTTGAATTACCTTAATGCTTACGGAGTTATCTGCTATTTGGTTCCTTCTCCCTTCGCCTGATGCAGTTCTAAATAGAGATAAAATATTTTTAATTTTGAAGTGAACCTCTTTCTTTTATAGCACATAAGTGTGTGCTATACTGAGTTGTGCAAGGCATCTGTAGTGTATTAAGAATCTAGATAAAGGTGACAAACTGGGCTTATATAAATATATCACCTTTACTGATTGTCTATGGGAAACTGATTAAAAATCCTGAAGTCCCCAAATGTACTTTCGAATCTTGAATAAAACCTTGAAATGAGAATACAGTAAGCAATTTTCAAGGTTAGGCACAAAAATAGAATATTTCTAGGATACATACAGAGTTTTGTTGGCTATTTGATTTACTGAATGAAATATCTGCTCATACTGTTGTTCTTTGGCATAGTGGATATACACCTTTACAAAATATCTACATCCAAATGTCCTTTTTTTATATTAAAAAAAAAAATCACATTCTATATTTCACTCAGCTCAATTGATATTTCACTCTCATTAAGCTGAAACAACATACACCTCTCTCTCCTAAAGATATAGATCCAAAGAGTGAATTGCGAATTTTGAGAAACAAAATATATAAAATATTGAGGGGGGAAGCAGTCTATAAAGAAGAAAGTATTAAAAAGTGTGTAATCAATTCATATAATGTAGTTGAAAACTCAGTTCTCTAGCATTATGTTCTTGTTTGCTCTTGGTTTCTACTGATGTTTTGGTTACAAGGACTGAAATATAGCCTGATGGAAATCAAAACCTGAATTTACCCAAGGTTCTCCAATGAAAATTGTATTGGTACAATTAAATGAGAACATGGTCTGAAATGTTGCTTGAAAACAAATAAGAACGGATAAAACTTCTCTCCCTTCTCTGGAGAAAGATTGCTCAATTTGGGTATGTGTTGAGTAATACCAAGCGTGTTGTGGAAGCTCAGAAAAAGTCATTGATTCCAGCTGAGGTTCATTCTGAGATTCTGGCTTGCTTTGAATGCTGATCTCAAAGTGAAACTCAAAGGCCTCATACCATTGTGAAGCCAAAACAAGAAATCTGTTTGCTCAGACCTAGAAAAATTGAAACTATTAGTTCTCGTACAGCTGCTTCACCAATCTTTCTGAGTTAGTGGTTTTTCTAACTTGATAAACAAAGATGGGAACTGATTCTCTTTGGGCACTGTCTGTTTTCTCATCCATCCCAAATAATTTCTCTCTACTGATTTGCTTATTTTCCTCATGTTTTCATGCTTAGCAACATGTGCAGCGTTCAGGGAGGGAGAAGGACAAGGTATGGGGCAGGGTACTGATCAGTGGGGAACTGGCCTGTTGTTGAGTGACCAGGGACGGCACGCTGCCTGATGGCACTGCTTCCACCTGGAACTGGGGCTGCTCAGGAGACTGGTGAAAGTCATTCCAGTTTGTCCCCAACCAAGTGGAAGATTTTGACATTTAGTGTGTCAACCACCACAAGACTACTTGTTTTGCCAACAGCTGTTGAAAGGGAAACACAGATCCTCTAAACTAATTTCTTTATCAGCAAAGGGAAAGATACTTATGACTGACTTTATTTTCAAGGGTAGTTAGCTAGGCATTCACACACTGCTGTTTTGGATATTAAAAAGCTCTACAGTGTTCTGCTGTTTCAGTTACCCTTGCTGTTAACACATTTTATTGTGCTTTCTCACTCACTCCATGTTTACTGGAGGCATGAACTCTGCCTTGTGAACTTGTCCTTAAAGCCCGCCAGAAGGTAGTGTGGGCAGAGAACACCGAAACTGGAGCTTTTTGTATCACTAGAGACTGACTGTAGCTTCAGTATGTATCAGCTCTCATCTTGCTGCCTCTTATTTTGAAAGTGGGAACACAGTAGCTGTCTGTCAGGACAATGCTGCAGCTTATGACAGGAATTAATAAAACAGTGCATACTGTGCTGGAGGCACTGAGTGCGATCTAGCTAATGCATTTGTCAGGGAAATATGCTTTTGTTTCACATCTAGAAGAGTTATATATGAAGTAGTTAACTTGTTTCTCTGTAGATTAAAAAATAATTTTATGACCAAGGAACTGCATGAAAAACAAGTGAATGTCAACTTGTGCTTGTTAATGAACTTGCAGCACTTGGAATAACAGTAAGGATTATTAGCTTTGACCTAGCAAAATGCCAGGTTACACACCTGCTTTTTTTTTTTAGGGAAGTTATTAAAGTTCTTAAATATCTTGCTGAAAACTGTTGTCTACTGCTACTGAAAGTATGCCCTGTTTCACTCCCCAAAATGTTGCATTTCATTGGGACAATAATATTCTAATACAGGTCTTCATTCATAGTTTTCATCTAGCTAGGGCCCATAGCACATTGTAAACCTAAACTGGTATGAAAACTGTAAGGATGATCCATTCCCACAAGAAACATATATGCTTTTGAGGTTAAACCCCACAGCAGCTAAGCAATTTACAACTTTTTGCAGTAGGAAAAAAGGAAAACCAATTTCACATTAAGCCATTATAAAAAATGCCAAAACTCTTTGTTAAAAGTGGTCTCCTGGAATTAAGGTGACAATTTGCTAATTAGTATACACATGATTAAAGGAAAGTCCTTTTCTTCCCATTTGATTCCTCTAATGGTGAAGAATATATGAAACAAAAACACCTATTACCACCAAAACTAGACTCCCTGAGGAAGTGCTGAGCTGGTCATGCCTTCCCATGCCATCACGTTTCTGTAAGTAAAGGTCAGAAACAGCAAGATGTCTTTGAGATTACATGCTGAATTGAGCTATAAAAACATTTTGTGGTTGCTTAGTCTGTATTGTAAAGAGAGTTAATTTGTCTCAACTCTTGGCAGCAAGGCTGCATTAGCACTCCAGTATGAGCTGGTGGCAAGTGTATCACTAGGATACCTCTCAATACTGGGTGAGCAGGGAGCCTGGTTTAGGCATGCAGTTCTGACTGCAGAGTAGCTTTACGTGTGTCGTGGTAAGGTATTGCTTTTGCGTAGCCTTGTGGGTTCATGTCTGGAAGCATCTACCACACTTCCTCGGTCACCTAGCAGATTTAAGAAAGTCTTCCTGGCACACAGATGAACTGTGGGAGAAGGCAGTGAAAAACAACCCTGAACTCCCAACAACACACCAAGCCTTAAAGAAAACAAAAAAAAACCCTTGAAATTGACTGAGAAGGTCCTGTGGACACTGGCATTACTTGCACATGCTTTTCTTGCTAACAGCCCAGATGAATAGTAAACACCTGGGTTTGGTGGTGATTTTTAATTTTTTTTTTTTTTCTTTTGTGAATGAGAACATTTGCTTCTGGAGCTTCTTAATATCAGTCTCAAGCTATCCAAGACAGCCATGCAGCCCCTCCTTACTGTGGTTGTGTTTGTTCAGGTATTTTTACCATGCACAAAGACATTTTGCAAGCAGGATATACACTGCTTAAGAGTATCAATTAATTATTTATTGGCCAGCTAGTCATCAGTCAAGTGGGGAAGAGTTGGCCTGTATTGCTCCTTGGAACAGGCTGGTCCTTGCTGTTGCTGAGTTGCCATCTGCTAGTGCTTTTCTTTCTTTCCTTAGGGTTTTATATCAGTTCACTATTTTCCCTCTCAAATACTTGAGTTGCTAACTATTGCCAATTATTATTCAACAATTACATCTCTGCCTGTGTTTTCATCTTGCATTTTTTTCTTTTCTTTTTTTTTTTTTTAATCTTTAGCTCATGTACTTTTTAAAACCTTAACAACAATTTTGCCAATAAAACTAAACTGAGGTCATACAGCCTGGTTGCATCAAGCTATACTTGGGATAATAGATGGCTGAACCCTGGGGCCACATGTTTCAGCTGCAGGAAGCTCTTTGTGGGCTTTGCAGAGCTGCCTGCACAGCAATATCTGATTATTAATTTTATAGTCTTCTCTATGATTTCATGCTTTACCTGAACAAGATGCTTATTGGAACCTATCTATTTTTGGTCTGGATAGATCTACAGCATAGAGTTATCCTTTGGGTCTGGTATGCTCAGCAGTGGTTATATACTTTCAGAATGAAGATGTTCTAGAGCTTTTAGCTTTACAGTGAGCCATATAAAAAAGCACCAAAAAGAGTGTTGCTTATTCTGCTGAAGATAACCTTCCATCGTCAGAAGTCGATCTTGAGTTAGAGTTGAAAATATGGAGAGTGGCATTCTCGTGGCTGTGTGGTAGTAACACTGATGATATTAAAAAGGACAAGAAAGTTTAATCCCTGGACACTGCAGTGGTAACTGATGAAGCTTGTCTTGCCTACATCCCCTTCCAGAAGAGACCGGAAAGCTACCCACTGCTGATACAAAGCATAATGGTCATGGTGGTAGCTATGAAGATGGAAGGCAGGTGATGCTGGTGCTATGCAGTTCTGGAAAACTGAAATGAAAATTGATATATTTGGTATCTTAATATTAATAAAGCTGACACTACTGAGTCAGCAGTGGGCCATTCCAGCGATCATGATTAAACACCTGCTGAAGCTCTATTAACAGAACTGTGGCCAGTAGACCGAAGGATGTGATCGTTCCCCTCTATTCAGTGCTCATGAGACTACTATATGGAGTATGGTGTCTGATTTTGGGGTCTCCAGTACAAAAGGGATGTCAAGGAACTGTAGAGAGTCTGCAGAAGGGCCACTCAGATATTCAGAGAGCTTGTGCTTATGGCATAGAAAGGATTGCTGAATAAAATGGGTTTTCCTAGCATGGAGGTGAGAAGGGCAAGGGGCTCTAGTTGCTGCCTCCCACTACCTAGAGGGGAGGTATGGAGAAGGCAGAGACAGGCTTCTCTTAGAGGTACACAATGAAAGGACAAGATGCCATGGCAGAAAGTTGTATCAAGGTAAATTTTGCCTGGATATACAGAAAAAAGAGTTCAGTATGAGAGATCTGAAGGACTGTAATAGGTTGTGAAGAGAGACTTTGGAATTTTCCTCCTTAAAGCTTCTCAGAATTCGACTGGACAAGACCCTGAGGAAAATGATTTACTGCTTGAGTTAGTTCAGCTTTGAGTAAGCAGTTGGAAGACAGATCTCCATAGATCCCTCCCAACTTAAATTTTTCCTGTGATTCTCTGCTGGTAGATCACCTGTCTTACCTCAGTGTCTCTTCATTTGGCGTCCCTGACTGAGCTGTTGCGCAGGAAGTTACAAGGTAGTAGATAATTCCCCATTCTTCCCAAAACGGGGAAGGGCAAGAAACAATCCAAAATAAAACTAGTCCTTCAGACCGTGAGACTTCAAAGTGCTGGACTGATTCCAGCTCTTGAATCCTGCAGTCTGATTCAAGCAACCCATCTATCAGTGCATATTAGAGTTCTTACAAATTAATATTGGCAATGCAGAACTAGCTTATCTAATTAAAGTTTAATTCCTGTGTGATGTATTGGCTTAATTTTTAAAGCCATCTGTGTTACAGAAACACAGATGCTAAATGATTGAAAAAATGATTTTTGTCCTAACTTTGATATAAATCTTTAAACTTTAAAACATCTTCCTTGACTAGCATGACTACCACTACCATTGTAAAGCTCGGCACGTCTCAGAAGATTTTCAGCAGTTGATTTGAAAGAAATGTTCCCCATGTGCACATTCACCAGTGTGTTCTGCTACACCCGTGTGGGTTAAATTTATTTTTCACACTCTACTAAACAGACATTTTGTGGTGCAGATTTGACTGACAGACCCATTTGACTGACAGGACATGTCTCAATCCGGAGTGAGGCAAATCCCCTGGGGTTCCAGGACAGGGTGCTAACATGCGTGGAGGTTACTGAATGTGCCTGAGCACCAGGCTCCTGCCTGGCTTTTCACTGCCTTTAGAAGAGTCTGATGCTCTTTTTTAATTCTTTTCTAATCGCTGCCTCAACTGTTGTTTAAACTAATAGAGATTAATATTTATGTGCTGGCATCTCAAAGAGACTGTAATTATGACATTATTTTTTCCTATTTTATGTGAGCAACTTGAATATAAGAACTCTTACAACACTTTTAAATCATATAATTTTGATGTTGCCAATGCTATCAGGCTTATAGTCTTCACCTCTTTTCACATCATCCTGTTTTCTATTTAGGATGCCTAGCCTAATTTGCAGGTGTGATTTTAGTGTATATTGTGAGAAAGGTACTAACTAGAATGAACCAGTCTTTGTCACCTGAATATAAGGGTAATGTTACTGCAGACTGTGTGTTTTGCACCAGTTATCAACAGTGAATTGATTTGAAACCAGTGATAATTGCACATTGATTCTCTGGAAGTCCATGCTTTACAGGTGAGAATAAGATTTTAGCTGTTATGATGGTTTCTATTTGATGTTCTAGAGCCCAGGAAAAATTAACATTGACTTAGCTGGACTTTGTATTACGCTCAGTGGGAGGGATCTCACCTAAACGTAGAGCTCTGAAATGAATTATACGCATAGTATAAGCTGATCATCTAGGTTCTCTGTCTAGTCAATATGAAGGGAAATGCACCTCCAGAAGCAGATTCAGACACCTGGTTTATATCTGTTTTGAGGGAAGAATTCATCACACTAGCTGAACACTGTCTCCTTATGTACAACGAACTGTACATTTTCTTATCTGAACAAGATCTACATTATCCTTTCATTTGGGCATCTGTTTTTGTTTTCCTCTTTACCAGCATCATTTCAGAGAGAGAGGGAGATAAGTTTGCACCACTATAAACTAATGACAAATTTTGTCCAAAACCTGATTTATTCACTTGTGGTAGCGCATGCCGAACAGACTACCTGCTCAGTCCCTTCACTGCACTGAATGGCAGCCCCTGCCAGACGTGATACTGCCACTCTTTACCTACTAATTCTATATTCTTTTATAAGTTTAAGTGCATATAAGCATATTTTCCATGCTTTTTGTGAATTTTGTAGGAGCACACAGATTGTACTCCAGTACCTAGCTTCACTTCCTTCCTGAAAGCCTCTCCTGCACTTGTATTTGATGTGGGCTGGCGTCTGTCCCCGCCAGGAAGCATTTGCACTGCCTGCGTTAACCTCCTCTCTGTAATGTGTACAGAAGGCTCTGGGTATGTACAGTGCCCCCATGTGTATACACCTACCCAGGAACAGTCTGTGTGGGAGTCCTGACCACAGACCCCTCTCCAGATCCAACTCCTGCCACCACTGCAATGTTCCTGTATGGTTGTGTACTAACATAGCAGCCCTGTGCATTAAAAGCTCATTCATAAGCCTTGCGGTTTGCCCCACAGTCTAAGAATATACTGTGTGGAAAAAAGCAACCAAGCCCGCACAGAGACATAAACTAAAATAAAATCGGGAGTCCTAAGGCAGCAATGCTAAACTCAGAAAACCAAGAGGGTAATCAGTGGAAAGTAAACCCGGAGGAAGGAATTCATTATGAACAGTGGAGTCAGCGTGGGGTGCTGATATGTTATCTTTGCTGGTCATCCTGACTCACCAACATGCTGAGTCTGTCTAAATGACTTCAGATATGTTCGACTTTCCTTGTGCCCACAATCAGTCTCTCCAAAGGTATTCTCAGACAGCGTGAGAAAAACATGACCTGACTCACGCAGAGCATGGCTACTCCCAGGAAACCTGAGTGCTCCAAAATCCTACCCTAGCTGGGAGCGCTGCTATTGTCTCGGAGCTGAGGGGTGCCAGGAGGACCTCGAGCAATCTAGTGAGGAGTTAATTAAAAGAAAACAAGTTACAGTTTCATCTCATTTGCTGAAGAAGATGGTTAACTCTTTGTTGCAGCAGGCTGCCAGTGATTGGCTGTGCTGGGATGAAAGCCCATCCTCTTCAATCACTCCCCAGCAGAGCAAAATTACCGGTGTCAGGAAAACTCATTTTGTGGCATTAATCAGAATGGATTAAAATGGAACAGTTTCTGAGCTGCCCTGTGAGAATAGCTGTGGGACATCAAAGAGAGCCTGTGATCCACAAAACCAGAAGACTGTGTCTTCTGCTTTGAAATATTGTAGTCAGCCAAACATTTATCGGAATGACATGTTAACTGCATTGTGTTTATAAGCACTTTGGTGTTTAATCACTTGTGTCCTATCTCCTCCATTGTAATATAATCAGGTAAGTAATCATCTGGTGTATTCAGGTGCTTTTGTTGGAGGAGTTTGAACGTCCATTCAAAATCTTGGACTGCTTCTTGATTTTAAGTGTTCAGTAATGATGGATAATGGACTACCATAGAGTCCACTCAATCCATTAGGAATAAATCCATCGCTATATATGTTATAGCTGCATGCAGTCCTTTTAAACAAGAGTGTTTCCCTGGCTGCTTTGGAAAGTATTTTTCTTCTTCTAAGGGAAGAAAAAACAGACTTTGTGTAGAATTGTGGTATTTTATAATCAAAAAATTTTCTTGCCTTGAAAATCTGTTTTAGACAATGTATTTGAATTTGCTACAGAGCAACATGTTTGACAAGAGGAAAAAGGCTTTCTTATAAAACCAGAAATCTGGATTATCTGTGGAACTTGGAAAAGGTACATGAACTAGCTTTTCAAAATGTCTCATGCTATTTTTGTGTTTTAAGAAGAATAAAGTATGTACAAGCTGCCATATACAGTAGATAGATGTGATATGATTTTCAAAGGCAAAGTGAGACAAACACTTGTCTGTTCAGATTCTTCTCTACTTTATGTAACAACCCACATGTACTACAGTCATGTATATATCATTGCTGAGTGAAAAGTATTCATTTGTACTTGAAAGGCCCACAGAAACCCTAGACCCTCCAGCACCTCACTATGGTCATTACTACATAGTCATGATAAAACTGTCTTGCCAAGTTCTTGGGCCTGCAGTACATAGTTCTGTGAAAATGTCAGCTTGATGCTCAGTACCAATAAAAAAAACCCCCAAACCTCAAAAAAACAATCAAAATGCTAACAATTGTTAAGAAAGGAATAAAAAGAGCAAAACATTGTGATGCTATTGTATAAACAAAGCCATGCATCACCTGCACCTTGAATACTGTGCCAAAGTCTGCTCCCCCCAGCTCAGCAACATATAGTGCCATTGGAAAAAATCCAGAGGCAGGCCACATTATTTGCTCCTTCCATGCAAGGAGCAAATAAGTTAGGATTCTTCAGTCTGCAAAAACAGACAAATGAAGGGAAAATACAACAGAAATCTGTAAACTAATAAGCACCATGAAGAGGATGGATAGGAATCTCTTGCTTATATGATAGGTTTAGAATAAAGAAGAGGAGGTGGTTTGTCACCCAATAGGAATTTAAACTGTGAAGTAGTTCTGCCATAGGATGTTCTGGATGTTTCAAGTTTACCAAAATTCAAGAGAAATCCATGAAGAGCTATTACATTTGAGGACACAACTTCTGGCTCATGAAGCTGCTGAAGGCTGGGAAGTGTTCTGATGAATTACCACCATGTGCTTTCTGGGTTTTTTTATACTATTTGCTAGACATTCACTTTTGGCCAAAGATAGGCTATTGAACTAAATAAATCTTCCTCTTGCCCCAGTACAGCTGTTCTTATATAACCTGCATTAAATCGCAGTTTAAAAACGCAGGAGCTTCAGTATGGAGAACACACGGGGAAGGGGAAACGGGACAGCCCAGCTAGGTGGGTATGGCACGTGACTTGGAGCACAGATGCTGTTCCAGGCAGTGCCATTGGGAAGGCTGGAGCATCCTCAGGTCTTTTGGCAAGTTCACACTCATGTAAAAGGCATTTTTTTCACCAGTGAGAGTCAGTTATTTCCATCAGTAGAACTAAGACTCTGTAAGGTCTTCATTCATTTACATGCATGGCAAAAACTAACATAGCTATTGATTACTGAATTACTATTTTAAATTTTCTAAATAGTGCACACTTTAAACTTTATAGAAAAACTTGCTTACTTCTTTGTTTTGCCATGACTTCTTTGATTGCAGCATTGCATCCAAAGACAGAATTTGACTTACATATTCTGATTTCCAAGGAAATGTCTAATCTGTGTTTGGCACTTAAGAGACAGAGGAGACAAGTTTTCGGTCTTTTACTCCAGAGATACATACCTGCAGTGTCAGAGCAGCAGTTCTGTGACAATGCCTCACAAAGTTCAGGATAATACTGGAAAGATGTTTTTGAACTCAACAAGATTTCATGGTTTGTTTGGTTTTATTGTCTCCATCCAAGTAGGATCTGCATATAGTAAGAAGGAATATATATCATGTGGGAGGCAAGGAAAAGGATCTTAAACAACCCTAGATAGGGTGATGAAAAAGTTATTTTCCTTTGAACCAGGCCTGAACTTCTAGCTGTGCCAGTTTTGGAGACAAATTCAAGCATCAGGTTTCAGGAATGCCAAACTATGTATCTCTACCACTGACTACTGCATTCAGAAATAGCCTCTACTTTGCCCTTGCCAGAGTCCCTGGAAGACTTTTGTTTACACTAGAACATTTTAGTACATCAGAAGTTAATTTATAGTCCAATTCTGTCACATTAATTCACCCTGATCTGTACCTTTTCCTGCAAGTGGGTAGTGCGAGCAAGGTGGCTGGCAGACTTTGACCCTGAGATTTTTTATTCAAACCAACCTAACTTCAGGGCTAGACTGTGGTATGTCCTCATGTGAAGCAATGAGAGTGACTCCCTGGACCATTTCCTAACAACTGGGCTGGGCTGCATCTCTAAATCTAAAAAATATTTCCATAGCACCAAGCACAGTGGGTGAGTCAGATCCCTTCTGGAATTGTTTCTCTGCAAAATTGTCACAGTGCTTAGAGACTCAGTCATCTGAGGTATCCTATACACATACGTTATGCCTTTCAAATCACTGCAGAAAATCAGCCTTTAATATCAAGATTAACACCTGTCCTCTGTAGCTGACTCTTTACAAGCTTTGTCTTTATTGTGCCATTTTGCATCAGAATACAGAATCAGTGACCCAATGGCTGCACGTAGGAATTGCATGAATAAAACAGTGGGAGAGCTCCCAGCTTCATCTGGACCAGTTTGTGTATCTAATCAAGTCATATTTAGCTGCAAGCTATCCCTTGATTACTGCAACCGCTTCCAGTGTGATGCTAGCAGCTCAGTTTATACAGAAAAGCTGACTACTTCAGTTTCCAGGGCTTTCAGTCAGATCCTTCCTCTGAACATTTATCAGTAGTTCAAGAAGAAAAATGCAGTCTGTTCTTGTGGGACTGGAGTCTCCATCTTATCCTTGGGAAAAAAAATGCATTTTAGCGGATACATTTCAAACTTCCCCTGCTCTGAGTCAGAATCATCCGAGGAAAGAATGACTCAGAAAGCCAAAATGATTTTTGAAGAGACGACTACATCTTAAGAGGGCTGACTTGTTACTGTAACCCTCATGCTCAGAGGCGGTTCCCCGCAGGGGGGTATGGAAGGGATGAATAACCACCCACTGACTTTGGATAGTCCCAACCCCTAAATGTACATATACATTGCAGTGGCTGCTGTGACTGTAACTTGTATAAATGGCCCTGACCCCAAAGCAACATAAAAGAGTGAGCTTGCTTGCTGCTGCTTGGGTTGCTGTGCCAGCAAGGTGCTCAGCGAGAAGCTGCCACTCTGCTTGGGGTGGGCTTTGTAGCCTGCACTGAACTCTGAACCGGCACAGTCCTATGGCTGCCAGGGTCCAAGGCAGCCCGTTTGTGGTGCGCTCCTGCCAGCCTCTGTGTCTCAGTGAAGCAGGACAGGGTTTTGTACAGAGCCTGGCTGTAAGGCCTTTGATCCAAGAATGCTGTGGCAAGTGGCATTGAGTGCTGAGCAGACAGACGCCCTTTGGAGTTAACGCTTTTCTGACGCTGCTGCATGCTGTAGGGGACTGCGTTCCTCTTCTACATTGTTACATTTTTTGCAAGAGAATCCATTTTTTGATCCTAGAGGAACCCGGAAGATGGTCCCTAAAATACGACATTCTCCCACTTTAGGATAATTTTAACTATGCCAGGCATACATGAACAAATTTGTTAGTAGAAGGGACCGTTCACTGAAGCCTGAAGCATAGTCCTAAGTGAGGAAGGATGTACAAGTGGCTCTGGAGATCTCTGAGACAAGAAAAAATAGGTTTATTTTCTGCTCTGTTGCAACATTTGTGCATGTGCCATAGAAATAATTTGGGCTGGGATTTTTGAAAGTACTGGCTGCCTAAGGACACAGAGTGCAGACTGCCATCCATTCCAAGTACCCTGATGGCTGGTAGAATGAAATTTGGCACGGGCAGCTGTGCCTGGTGGGAGTGGGGACAAAGGACTGTAAGAGGACGCAGAAGAACTCTGCCAGCTTCTGTCTCACTCAAATGTGTGCACTGAAGGTCCACCATGGATTAGCAAAGATTCACCTAGCCTGGCACTATTCTCGCCCAGAGGGGGTCACAGGGAGGAGAGGAGGAACAGAGAACGGTAGCATGAATACTTCCCAGAATGGTCTCCCAACTGGCACTGATTCATGGCTGTTAGAAAGTTGAGCACTTGGTGAAATGTCAGACATCCTGCCACAGCCTAAGGTTTGCAGGAATCTTACCCATGTCCTTTATTATTTCAGAGTGCTGTCCACAATGTCTATGTTAAAGACTTTTCTGCATTTGTAGAAATACACAAAATAGACCTGCAGCATCCTGCCAGCTTGCGCCTGGGAAGCTGATTAAAACTGAAGGAGCTTGTTTTGACATAGTCATACAGTCATCTCCCAAGTAGTGCTTATGAAAAGTGAGAACTGGGATGATTTCTATGGACAAGTACAGTAAGAATATACAAGAGTTTATTGGCAGTGCTGAAAGGATGAAGCACACCTCAATAAAGGAGCTTTGTCAGTGCATGACACTGGTAAATGAGTGACCAGTGTAGCTGTGGTGCCTTTTAATAAATAAACCATTTGACTAGAAGAAAAATGACACTGAAACACACTTAACCATGGCACTTTCAGGACCATTGCATACCTCCTTCAGAAATCATTTATCGATCTCTTGATTCTGTTATTTATTCACAAAAAAGAGCAGTAAACATTTTGGTCTCTTCAAATCTAAAGAGATTTCTGTATTTGCCATATGGTAGCCCAGGCTTTTGCTGCATGTCACTCACACCAGTTGCAATAAGCCGAGAGACTCAAGAGGGTATTTCGTGTTTACCTCCCTGGAAACACAGTGTTTAAAAAAGCCCTGGCACTCGAGTGTATGGCTCCTAGTTTTAACCCACAAACAAAACACTCCATAGCTGCTTGGATGACAAATCGTGAGGAAATGCAGCATATGACAGCGTGGTACATCTGCCTCAACAAGGGTTTTGAACAGTTTGCCAGAAATCATGGCTCCAATGGCAGGGAATGGGCATAAGAGCTTCCCACAGCTCTTGGCATACAAATAAGCAGAGATGAAGTGAGAAGCTCCATGAGGTCACTTGCTTGGTGAGTGGGGTGTGACATCTCCTCCAACCTCACTCACCAGCAGGGATTTGGACTAGTTTGACTTGCCACCAGGCAACAGGCTTCCTTGCAGCAGAACTGCTGCCCAGGATTTTAAAATCTTCCTGTTTGGGGCTTTGACTGAAGAAAATGTGAAGCCTTTCAGCTTTTTTTCAAAATGCATTTTTGGGGAAAAGTCTGCTTAATAATTTTTTCCTCTGTTCACGTGCTCTGTTATTGCAGGCAGGACTTCAGGCTTCAGCCCGAAGAAGGCTGGAGGCAGGAGCAGCGGTGGCTCCCACATGGCTGATGCAGAGCACAGTGAGAGGGAGCCTGTGCTGCTGTGGATCCTCTTTTTGGAAAATACACAAAACTGAGACATAACACTGTGCACATTTGTGCGTGCACAACCACACAACCATCCTTGTGATGTGGGAAAGGAGCCTGTTTCTCACTTTAGTAGGTATGAAGACCTACCTTAAAAGGGCAAGAAAGTGTAATTTAATGCAGAGACCTTGTTTTCTCCATAACCTGAATTTTTCAGAGGAGAGCTTTCAAATGGGCACACTCGCTTCTCTCATTTCTGTCACAAAATGAAATATAGAAACAACAGCAAGATCTGCAACTTTTGACCTGACATTATTCCTCTGATGGGAAGCATCAGTCCTCATAGGCTAAAAAGTATAGTACAGGGATATTGCGCTTGCTTTAATAACAGAAAATTAAGATTTCTCAAATTACTTGCAGATTAAGAGAATTTGCAGGGCCAGTCTTAGAAAAAGACAAAGGCTGTATGATTGATCTTGCTGACCAAAGATAATTAGTAAATGTTATTTGCAGAAGTGCCTGTATTGAACAAAGCCAGACAAATGACTGATGAGAAAAATATCTGACAAACTTTTTCCCCTTACTGTTGAATTGTCTGTGAATTTATTGTCTTTCTTCCCTATTCAAAATTTATTTGCTTAGAGATTTCTGAAGGTAATCTTTCTTTTATGTTTTGTTACTAAGAAGAATTCATTGCATCAGTGGTTTCCAGCCTCTTGTGGGTGATTCTCCCACCCACAGCCTCCTCTTCTTCCCTGCCCCCCTCCATTCCCAGCAGCAAGCAGCACTGTAGGTCTGGTAGATGAAAGAAGGGGGAGGATTGTACCATAAACCATCTGGCAGCGCTTCTTTTTGTTGTCTTCTGTCACTCCCTTCCCCTCTGCTATTACCTGGGGTCCAGGAGGGAGTCTGACAGCGGTGCTGGGGCCTCTCTGCTTCCCATCCTCAGGTGCAGAGTGCTGCGGGGGGAGGCAGTGCATGGCTCGGGCTCCCTGCTTCGCCCTCCCTGGACCCAGCTCTTGCCCAGTGCTTCAGTGCTGAGGATTCAGTGTGCCTGTGGATGGAGGGACTGAGGGAGTATGGAGTATATGCTGGTTTACAGTGGTTTACATTGCTACCTCTCCTGTGCTGCAGCTCACAGCTCAGCAGGGAGGTGAGATGCTATCTCTGCACAAGTCCATAATATTCACTTCAATACAATTGCTTGGACTAATTCCATGGCTGCTAAGTAGCTTTTGATTTTAGCAGTAGACTGGGATCTAGACGTTAGAATTGATTTTGTTTGTGACTGTGAGGGAAGCTATTTCTTGTTCTTTTGAGTACAATTTTAATATGAGTATTGTGCTTCCTCTCTTCTTCCCTTTGCCTGGCACATCTCCTTGGTTTGTAAACTTTTTATGGTTCAGGGACTCTCTTGCCTTCTGTTTGTTTACTAACACCACTGAGCCCAATCTGGATAGGAATTTCTAAGTGCCACTATAGTACAATTATTAGAGTAATGGTCACAGCAAACTAATTTGCTGCAAGAGCTGTAGAAACAGAACATAACAAGAAAACACAGCTTTAACCTGTTTATGTGTACGTAAAAATGGTTGAACAGCTTTTTGTAGGGTTTGTGCAAGTTGAACTCAGATATTACATTTCAGATAGACTATGGAGTGAATCAGATAATAGCTGGGGAGGGTACTGACACTGTACTAATGAATTATGCTGTTGGGTGGTTATATAGAAAGGAATTACCAACCTCATGAATTTTATACAGTGTGATTGATTGCCTGACAATTTAATGTGGATTGAAGTCAGTGAACAGTCATCCTCCCAGATGTTTTTTCTCTCCTCTTACATCTCTATTTAGATATCCTTTATCTCTTTCTTGTTATATGATTTTTTCCATTTACGTTTTCTTCAGCAAAGAATTCTTTCCTCCCCCTAACTCCTTTTAATTCATTCCCAAATTTAAATGACAAATACAAAATGTTAGATTTGAAAACTCTGGCAAGCTGCAAAAGGACTGACAAATCCCCAAGTGCACGATGTCTTCCACACACTGTGAGGCACCAGAAGCTAACTGCTTATAATCTACCATCAGTTTATAAGATGCACATAGATCATAACCCTAAAAACTTTTATGCCTCTATGTAAGTTTATTTGCCTGGGTAATTCCAGTGAAGTATATGAAAGTATACACAGAAGTAAGGTACCTCAGAGTTAACTTACACACAGGCTATGTCTATATTAGACTTAAGCAGGGAGAGCTCATGGGCTCACGCACAGGGTCACAGTTGCCTTTATTGCCAACTTGTTAGGATGCTCCCCAGCATGGGTCAGACACTGACCAGCCAGCACTTGCTCTGCCCCCAGGCAGCATGGATGAAGCCCCTTGTGGGATGTTAGGAAAGCTTAATAATGTGGATATGGTCAAACCATGCCACTTGTCTTCAGGGCAAGAGACCAAACTCGGCCACTGTTTGCTGTACTAGAACAAATGTAGCCTTAGAGGCAACTGCTGTACAAGGGGAAGCTGCAAAGAACACAAGATCCATGAAGTGCTGTGTCCACATTTGAGTCAGATGTCTGTGACCGTTTTCATAGCTCTGCCTGTCTTGAGTAGTTGAAATGATGCTCTACTTAGGTACATTTTTCAAATGTGACTTTATTTTTTCTGAGCTTTCTGGAGCTTATTGAAGTCATCCTGCTCTTTGTCCTCATCCCTTCCTGCACATGGGCTTCATGAGGTCCAGAAGTCCCAGCTAGTTCCCTGAGTGTGCCTTCCTCTGCTGATTTTCCAGCTCAAATATAGAGAGCAACCAGGCAGCTTGGTACAGTCCGAATTTTCAGATACATTTTGTGATGCAAGGCAGTAGGACTGAGCCATAGGGATTAGGTTAGCAGTGACAATTCCGACCCACTTCTCAGGAGAAGAATGGACAAACAGTTTGCTGAAACTATTTATGAACTAATGTCTGTTGACAGAGAATGGACCTTCTTTTGTTCTGTTCCACCTTTCCTGGAAATGTTGTAAAAAGTAATATTCATTAATGCTCCTCAATAAACACAACAAATGAATTCAAGCTTCTTATTACAGGAACAAGTGCGTGGTATACTTGTAGAGTCACAGGATTTATTAATTACCTTCCTGTAATTCATAAATCCTTACCAGTTTGGAAAATACAGTACTCATGTCAGATACTGCAAAAACACCATTAAGATTAGGGGTTTTTTATAAAGTATGTGCAAAATAAACTTGTAAGAAAGATACTTGAAGAAGCACAGCCTAGAATTGCTCTTCTGAGTTAATAAAGAGCAAAATTAGGTTCTTGAGAGCAGTGAAAGAGCTGGCTCAACATTTGTAGCATCTCAGTTGCTTAGTGTTTGAAAATATATTTGTCTGCAATATCTGTTATATTTGTTGCCAAGCAGTCTCAAAATCCAGTTTGATGCTGATACATGCTTTGGAATGAGGCTGCAGCCCCTGACGAACTCAGGTCCTTTCCAGGTACTTTGGAACAGCTGCTGTGGCTGCATAAACTGAGGAAGAGTCTGAACCTTTTTGAATTATTCTCTGAAGAGAGAGTGAGCCATCAGCCTTGTTTTACTCCTCTTTGTTAGTGAATGGGCTTCTTGCTCTGTTAAAAGACCAATACAGGCAGAAATATTACGAGGAGGTCATATATTCTCTCACAACTAATAACATGATGGGCTGGAAAATGAGCTGTGACACTAAGAAAGATGATCTGTGCTGCTCTGAAGAGCATTTCGATCCAAACCCATGAAGAGTCAATGCTGAGGGCTAAGGTAATTTTTACTGAGGTCATTTGCTTTTATTAATTAGTACTTTCATACTGTTCATTGCTATTTTCTTTTCTTTATTCCTTTTCTCAAAGTAACATCAGATCACATGGATGAAGCGATGAAGGTTTTCTTGTAATGCAGTGTGTCGATAGTAGTCTGTCAGCTTTAGTGTGGTACATTTCTGGCAGTGCCTGTAAAAATACAAACCAAAAGGCGATAGCAAACTAAAATGATCCAGGGAACTTTTAAAGAAGGAGCAAGTGAAACTTCATGTCTCAGTGTTGTTCCCTTTTGATATCAATGGGAGTAGAGGAGCCTTCCTAGTAAAAATGTTATGGGACTATGGCTGCATGAATATCTAAGAAGGAAATTAAAATAAGTGAGAAATGGATACTACAACTGGCAAGGATATTTCTGGGAAGTGGTAATATAAAGAAAGAGGCGGTAATTTAGCATAGGATAAAAAAGAACAAGGATTTGAAATAAATTATTTTGGGCTAAGAAGGATGTATTAACTATAATTTTGTTCTATTTTATATAATTTGCAGTACCTCCCACAGAAAGGGTAGCATTTGCATATCTCTTAGCAGTGTCTTTGACATGACTGATGTATTTCATATATGGGGTTTTTTCCTTTCATTCTCTTCCCTGATAATCAGTCAATGGTGGCAAAGACACTGTCATTGCTATTCTTTTAATGGAACTGTCACATAAAATACAACAGAGGAAGTCTAACTTGGTGCAGGAACCTCCATATTCTTTAAAAGCTCAGAACTCCATTTTTTTTACAGAAGACGAGCTCTTTAATACCTGGGGCTCTTAGCACATACCGGCTTCACAAAGCATGAATTTACTCACACACATCGTACATGGAGGTTTCCTTTCATACTACGGACAGTCCTAAACAACCAAACACATAAATTTCACTCTGAAGAACAGTGTTAGTTTCCTCTAAATTTAATCTGAATTGCAAAAGTGCTTTTATAATGCACCGAACACAACACAATGAAACGAGAGGAGCATATTCAAGAACAGAATATGTTAACATTAGCCCCAGGAAAACACAATTCCAGATTACTAAATTTGAATGACACCCAATTTTCATCCAAAAATTATTTACTGATCTGATTCTGCTGAAACCTTAAGTTAAAAGATGTGAAGCAGCATTTGCAAGAAATTCCAGGTAATTTTTATGTATGTTTGAAGCTATAAGCCTAGGTGATAGCGGCCATATAGCTCAAAACTGTCTTTCTCTTTAAAAAAAAAAATCTTTAAAATTGTGTAAGAACATGGGGAGAAACTTATCTCCTAGAACATGTGGTTTCAAGATCTTAGTCCAACAAAGGACGCTAATCACTCTCCCAAAGGCAGCTCTGTCTGAGAAGACTCACAAGCTTTCAGAAGAAACACTCATTAGTGATGGGGTTGGATTCCTCATCAAGGCACTTTTTTTCCTCCCTTAATTGCTGATGGACTCATACAATTCCCATCTGAATCCACTGAATCTCTGAAAAACTGAGAATACATAGAGAACAGCTTGGAGAAGAGAGTCAATATTACAAGATGCACCCAGTGTTACTAGTTCCTGGCTGATACATTGTAAGTCAGCAAACAAGGGTGAGGGATATTGTAATTAGGTGAATCAATTACATTTTCTGTTACGCTCCCACTAATACAGATGCAACTTGTGTCCTGGAGCTCCCATCCTGCTTAATTTGCAGAACATTCCTGCAGAGACGTTTACCATGCAGGTCCTCCTCACAGCAACGTGAGGAGCAGGCAGAGGGGACAGGCAGGGTGCCTGCCTACAGACCAGGAAAGCTGGCAGAAGAAAGGCTGTCAGTGCTTTGGGATGTAAATAGCTAGGAGGGACTCAGATACTGTGGTGACAGGGATAATAAAAAATCCTGGATAGAGACAATGCTGGCCGCTAAAGATAAAAACATTTACAAGTATTTCTTCAGATTTAGTACTTTAAATTGTAGACAAGAATGTTCTTCCTAGAACATCTCTACTGGCTAAAGAGATTTCCACCTCCACCTGCTTGTTGTTGCTTGTGTGAACACTCCCTAGCCCATTTCCAGTAAAATGAGCTGGATTGAATAGTTTAAGTAATTCAGATCATTCTGATGGAGACAGGTCAGGGAGTGACCACATAAAGGTATCTGCTAACAGCTATGGAGGGGGTAACCTCCAGCAGGACGCCAGCCATCAGGTGGGCATGGATTGGGAGGGGCAACACACAGGTTAGAAGAGGGCTTGATTTTTCTGGAGAACAGTCACATCTTCTTAGGCATTGCTGCACTGTAACTGTTGGAAATTTGGACATCTATAGCAGGCACAGTAAGTGTAAAAAGACCAGTTTGCAGGACATATGTTAAGAATTGCTGAGAGTGGATGGAAAAGGGTTTACATTAGATGCCAAAACTTTCAAACTGAGGAAATATTTTATTTTTCCTATTGTCTGT
The DNA here is from genome assembly GCF_047370975.1 of Nipponia nippon. Lineage (NCBI taxonomy): Eukaryota > Metazoa > Chordata > Aves > Pelecaniformes > Threskiornithidae > Nipponia > Nipponia nippon. The sequence goes on from NW_028262336.1 coordinate 110,121,812, forward strand.
CTCCCAGTCCTAAATTCTTCATTCCACTAACACCTCATGTCCACTGTTATTTCTTCTGGATGTTCTGGTTGACTTTTCTTATTGAGTGAATGCACTGGGGTAAGGATATCCTCTATTCAAGAACCCTGTCTTTAAGTATTAATAACTTTGATAAAGCATCTTTATAACTGGCCCTTTGTAGTTTGCAAGTACCTAGAAAAGGACCCAGCGCTTAAAACAGGATGTTTGAAATCCCACCACACGCAAAATTACATGCTGTGTTCCCATGCAAAGAGAGGAAAAATACATGACCCTGACGGAGCAAAACACTTTGGCATGCTCCTAACTCTAAACATGTGAATAATTCCATTGCATGCTATAGATTTACTCTTGCAAGGATATGCTTATATGCCTGTTAAGACAGGATAGGATAATAGGCCATGCCATCATACACCGAAGAGGATACCAGTACTGCAGTAAATATGTATAAGCCACCCATCAGGGTGACTCACAGAAGACCCCATTATGAAGCAGCTCCTCAGCCTGTCTCAGAACTAAACCTAGACAGTCAAGGATCATTTATAATAGAAATATGGAATTTCTTTCCCCTTCTATGAAAGTGTTTTGGTTTTGTTGGAAAACTTTGACCTTTCATGCAATTGCTTGAGGCTTTTGTGTGTTACACATTCATTCTGCATGAGCTGGAAGAGCAGGACAGGATCTACATATGAGTTTCCCACAGGGATACCTGGATTGTAAAGAAATGCTAAGCAACGCTGCAGACAAAATAATAGTCTTAGTGTTGACTAAAGAGATGAAAAAGTACATCCTCCATGACTACAAAAGGAACTTGAAATTTGGTAAGCTATTACTTTGTCCACCTTAGACTGTTTCCTTATTGAATATTCCAGATATTACAAGTCGTCCAGTGGCAGTTTAATTACTGATGTGGTATAAGGCAGGTTAGAAAACACAATATTCACAAAGACAGTTCCTAAAGAGTGCATCATCCACTTGACCTTTTCACTATTGCTAGTGTTGGTGAGGATATATTAGGAAACTGGTATCTTAGCAGTACATAAAAAGGTAGATAAATGTGCATGTTTTGTTTCCCAGGCTGTGAAAAGTGGCTAAAATTTCTATTGCCCAAGTAAAAGTGGTTAAACTCTGTTCACCTTCAACTGCACAATTGCTTTTGGCAGGAACTCTGGAAAGTTTTAATGGAAAAAGGCTAGCATAGCTGCAGGATCAAGAGGTGGATGTCTATCTCTTCTTTCTGCGGATAACTGAAAACATGTCCTCAAGATGATAGACTTGTCTTAAATATTGTTATAACTTGCTTAAGTGGAAAAGTAAAATAATGGCCATTAACATATATTGGCTATATATTGTAGGGAAACAGACCACACATTTTGCGATCCTGCCTCTTCAAAATTAATATTCCGCAAATGTGAGACAGTGACCTTCACCAGGAAATTAACTCAGTTAGAATCTTAAGATACAGTTGACCTTTTTTTTAAAAAAAAAAAAAAATCCATGGAAAAATATAGATTTTGAAAATGTTAAAAAAGAAGAGAAAACAAGATTTTGGGGAGCAAACTACACGGAAGAAAATTTGTTTTAATTAAGTCAGTTAGTGTAATTAGTTTTAATGACTCATAAAATCAGAGGTTTGTTTTCAATTTAGAAACAGGGATGAAAGGCTATTCAAGGACTTATAGGTGATGATACTTCTCTCACCTACTGTTAAACTTGTATGTAAGCTTTTCATAGTTGCAGCTGGGGCACTGAAATATGATTATAATACAGATGAGAGTTTATTTTGTCGTGTTATAGCAGTAGTGCAGAGAAAACATAAATATCTCACTTCCACTCAAAAAGTGCCATAAATTCTGAGCTCTAGGAGTATTGTTTTGAGCTGTGGTTTTCATTCGGTTTCGCAATGAAGGTTTCATCCAGCAGGGAGCAGGTGCATTTTAATCATCCTAATTTATTTGAATTTGCATATATGGATAGTAATCAACACTAGAAGATCATCAGGAGTGTAAATGAAGTTTTGAAATGTATTTTGGAAGAATATTCAGAGATTAAGCTATGGTACTTCTTATGCAGTCGTATTTTGGAGAGGCCATCCAAACCTTTTGAGCTCTGCCTGCTGCTAATAGACACCCTGGTGGAGTATTTTGCTCTCAAGGCCCAGACCTTCTGCTTTTTTTCTCAGTGCTTTTATGCCATTAAAGTTCTTGCCCTTGACAGTCCTTGAGTGAACATAATCCAAGACACACCACACTTTCTGACAGCCTCTTTTAACAGGCATTCCAATGCATTTTTCATACTTCATCCTTCATGCAGCCTTAATCATTTTCCCTTGAAAGAGAAATGATACTGCTCACCTACGGTATTTCTAAGTATACAGTTCTTTGTTTAAGTTCTCACTTTTTTAGATTGACAGTGAATTTCTAAGGAGGTAATTGAGTTCTAGTTATGTAAGTTTTCTGTTATTTTTTAGGAGGTTTGGTTTGGGGTTTTTTAGGAGTTTTGCTGTTACATAACTTTTTTATATTTTTAGGAGCTTTGTTTTTACTTTTGTGGGAATTTTGCAGGCTATCTACCAGTTCTGCTTTGCAGTTAAAATGATATAGTGTTACAAAAAGTACCCTAATAATGTGTTTGAAAGCTACACAGAGTCAATTAAGTCTTTGTTTATAAAATGAGTCAACGCAATGTTTCATAAGGAATCAGCATTAGAAATGATGTTATAAAGATTTGCCTGGTATCAGCTAAGCTTTAGTTTTATTGTTGTATTGGATGCAGCGGTGCTCAGATGTGTAGTATTCATGTGCCATGTTGTTCTCACAGCACTACTACCACGAAGGAATTTAAACGTACGGTTTCTCTACAGTGCTGACGCTTTGGGCTTTGCGCTGTTGTTCCAAGAGCACTTTGAACTACCAAAACCTGTCATTGTCCGATGAAAGAAGTGGTCCTTTCCTGCCTCCCCGGCTGCTCGTTTCTGCTGTGGGGTTGTCTGACCACTGAGCTAGCACAGGTCTCTCTGGCCTTACAGTGAACGGGGCTGGTAAAGCACTCCAGGTAAAATTAACCTGTCCAAAAAGCTGTTTGGGAGCAGCTCCGGTGAATTGAGTGAATTAAGTGAATAATCTGATTTGTCTCACTCTATTAAGTGCAGTAGATACAGTCATGTCTAGAGGAGCTCTTGCAGCTCTGCTAATCGAATCTGACATTATGAAAGGGCTAATGCAAAACCGCAGCTGTTGGCCCCTGTTGCAGCTGTGTGCACTAGGGCCATAACAGGAGGGAAGGGGACCAGGGGAGCCATCTCCTGAGCAGGAGCCCCTGGAAACACTGTTGATCAGCACAGAGACCCTCACGACGCTGATGCCTGCACGATGCTCCCAGTATGCTCAATGGATGGCACTTGCCGCACTGGTTCAACAAGGGCAACTTCCCTCACTTTTATTCAAGTGCTGTTAAGCTGCACAGGAGGAAGGAGGAGCCAAGCTTTGGCTTTTCTCCATTCCAGCATAATCACTTGAAGTCCTGCAGCGATCCTCTGAGGTGTGGCAAGCCTGCTGCCTTCCATGCTGCCGGCGCACTGATGGCGACGTGCCACCAGGGCTGGTTCTGGAAGGGGCTTGGTTCACACACGCTTCCCCAGACGCATTTGTTATGATGGCCCTAATGCACTCCTCCAGGGGTTCTGCCAACAGTACTAGCTATGGCTAGACCTGTGTCTCAGGGAATAGGCAATGAGAACAGTTAAAATTGCTTCTACTTATTTCCTGAGAACTGAGCTTCTCTCACTTCCAGCAGTGTTCCCTGCTAGAAGAGGTGCCAGCTGAAATTGCAAATGTCTTCCCTATGGCTGAAAAGGTAAAAGAAATTATTGTGTCTTGGTATTGTCTTTCTGCTCCTTAGGAACATGAGAACTTTTTGGGGCTGGCAGACCACTAAGGCAAAGCCTTATGGTATCCCAGCACATGCATCTGCATAAACCGGATCCCTCAGTCACAGTGTTGTGTGTGTGTGTTTGTCCTGTATACCTGCCTGCCCTCTCACCCGAACTACTTTGAGGAAAGCCTGTCCTTTTGCCTGAGTGCACTGGCTTTGGATGTAGAGGTCCTGCTGGCAGAGACCCATGTCCCAGACAACTCTTGAGGAGCATCTTGTGGGCAGCCACGGCTTTGTGGTTTGGAAAGGGACCATAGCCCTTCCCATCACAGCCACACGAGGAGGCATTAGCACCCAGCTCTGAGTCTAGGAGTCTTCATAGCTGCGTGTCCTGGAAGTGCAGGGCTTACACAGACTTATCATACTCACTGAGTTCAGAGGTAGTTACTAACATCTTGCTTCATATTGAACATGATTTCTCTCCACCATGTTTGTAGCTTGCTGCTGCTGCAAATTTCAGAAACCTTACTTTACTCCCTTGGAATAAATAATAAAAACAATCAGTCTCCACTAACATACAGCGATTCAACATCCTGACATTTATGAGCTCACAGTAGGAGTTTAATTAATTAAGGATGATTCTGCATTCTTCACAAGGAAGATTGGCTTTTTTGTTTACATTGTCTTAAATAGTCTCATATGTTGGAACACTTTGGAAAATACCAAGGAAATATGCTTCCCTCCCACTTGGAAAATATTCTCCCTCAGCATTTTCATGTGTTGTTTTTATTATCTTTGCCTCCAGTAAAAACCCTAAGATAGGCATGATTTTCAAGGAGAAGGCTTCTGTACAAACAGCCTTCAGTGCATGTTAACAGATTTAACAGAAGATTAAAGGGAAGGAGGAGATTACTAGGAAGTATGAAAATAAAAAGTAAGGCTAAATCAATCCTGCCAATATTCTTAGGTCCAAGTTTTTGTTTCTCTCACAATAAAAGTATATCTCCCAATGTATTGCATCCTGATAGAGAACTTTTTGGTTTTAAAACGTATTCCAGTGTAAAAAGATACCCTGTTCAATATAAAACATTGCTGCCTTTGAGGTTCTGTTTTAAAAAGGGGGAGTGACAATGAAAAGTATGTATCAGAGTTGAGATCAGCTCTGTAGGAGTGTGAGCAGGACAATAATCTCTGGTGATAGGAGAGAAAGAACAGGATAATGCAGGAAGAATTCAGATTCCAAGATTGTGAATTTGGGCCCAGGAGCCCTCTGATCCTGTTAGTATCATAGCACTGGAGTGGAGCAGGAGCAAGGGCTGTCGGATTCTTCCAAAAACCTGGAGAGCCTTTCCAGATCCAGCCTGATGAACAAAGCCTCTTCTCTTCCCGCTCAGTGTAGCAGAGAGAAACTCTCCAGCCAAACACAGTGAAGCTGCAGAGCCCTGTTGGGTTTCATCTACCTGCCTTTCCTTGTAATGCATGTAACTCTTGCATGCAGCACCTGATTAATCCAGCGTTTGAGGGAAAGTGCTAGGCAGTGAAGTGCAGAATGCAATTGATTTTCAAGAAATTTAGAAAAAAGAAAGAACTCTGAAAACTGGAAACGCAACTTCCATTTTTTCCAGCAGAGTCACAACTTCATCCATATTTGTGGGTGTATAGAAATCAGAGAAATAAGAAGCACCATCTTCCAGCATAACAAGTCCATCTCCTGCCCACTGTGTCTCTATCTCTTCTCCCAGTAGAGGTTAAGAGCTTGATACTTGGAAAGATGTAAGGCTGGCATGGAGGGGTCTTGGAGGAACGCACGGAACACCTACTGTGTGCAAGGAGCATGTCTCAGGATCACAGCGGAGAGTATGTCTCAGCAAGATAAACGAGTATGCCCTGAGCACTGTGCTGGCAGGAAGGCTGCTACCAGTACCTGCATGAGCACATTTTAAGCTGGCTTAGACATGTCCGAGCAGCTTTACAGTCAGTGCAACTGCACTGTTACTAGTGCTAAACTGAGGCAAGCAGCCCCTTAGTTTTACAGGCCCGAAATTTCTTTCTCATAGGAAACTTTGATACTGCTACTACTCTGTGTGCACCTGAGACCTGGGGCCAGAAGGAGAACGAGCGAGAAGGAGCGTGACTTGGCAGCCCAGTAGCTACAGCACTTACCTCAGGAAGGGGTTTTGGGTCCATTTCTCTACCCTCAGAATTATTTGCGGTTTTATACCTTGAGCATCCAAAGTAAATCATAGCCCATCCCAGGCAAGGGACTCAAGTTTCTGGCATCTGGCAATGAGACACCCTCAGGCCTGCTCTCTTCCAGGTCCCATGGCTCCTGGGGTCCTGGTACAGCATCCCAGCTGCATTAGGAGAATCCTCTTACTCCCCTCTTCTTCTCTTGTATAGGAGATACAAGATGTGAATGTGAATTCTGCTTCGCCAGGGGATGCAATTAACTGTCTTGGACAATTAAGGTGAAAATGGATCAGGTTACCTGATCTAACAGATGAACACCACTGAGAGGCAGAAGATCACCTGCTTCCACTACTGACTTCATGCCAAACCCAGCAGTCACTGGGCAGCCTGTGAACCCGTAAACTCCATGAGATGAGATGAGACACCCCAGATAACTCCCTGCTGGATAAATGAATTAAGTTGTCTGGCAGACAGGTCTGAGAAATGGAAGGGGTGGAAAGGACAACCATGCATCTGGGAAGAGGATGAAGACCTTCCCTTTCAGCAACAGTGGCTCACTGGATTAGCTCCACAGATAAGTCTCACATTTCCAAGGCATCCAGCAGCCACAGAGGAGCCACCACTGGCATCTGGAAAACTTTCAGGCTGAGCAGGAAGCTTAGTGTGGAGGTGCTAAAGAAGATGCAGAAGCTTCGCTTTTTTGGCCTTACACAATTTTGCCTGCGTCCCATTTTAGACATGAAAATAGGCCTTATTTCTGCATTTGCCTAGTCTCAGCTTTGAGACATTGATTCTTATGCTTCTGCTGCTAAATTAAAGACTCTCCTAGTTCCTGTATAATGACTTTTTGATAACTAAATAATTTGATCCCTTTAAGTGTCTTACTCTAAGGCATTTTCTCCAATACTTTTGAGGCTCTTTTTTGTGGCTTTTCCAGTTCAATATAATTTTCATCCTAAGTCTGCTCAGGACAATTGCAAATTATTTTGTTGTTCATTAAAAATTCAGCAAAACCCCAGTGCATCCCTGGAGCAACTTGTTATTCTGCGACTGACAAGGCACTAGTCTGAATCAACGATGTTTTCCTATTAAACGTATGCAAAGTCTTCCTGTCCCCATACCCCAGTATGTATGAGTAACCCAGAAGTAAAATAGCAGTCTGGAAAAATCTTTGCTTCACAGAGAGGATCTGACAGAAGTTCATATGCATAGTGATTTTCCAGGAGTTGCCTGGAAGATGCTTTCAAATGTATTTTTGGGAGAGGCATTATTTTTGAGTATGGCCAATTTGTATAGTTAGACAAAATGGTACCTATGTCTACAGGATTAATAGCTGTGTGGAAATTAGCATTTTACCTTTTATTGCTTATTCTTTATAAGACCAAATTATTTTTCACAAAGTCTTTTTTATTTAAGAATAAAAATACCGCTATTAAAGAAAATGAAAAATGATACCATCATGACAGCATACGGATATCTGTTCAAGTTAGATATGAATATCTGTATTCAGATAAAAACTGGAAGTGTAGCACAAAGCCTTACAGCACAGACAGGATCCCATTTCCAGAAGATGCTGACAGTGTCTTGGCATTCCAGGAGCAAAACCCATAGAGTAAAATTGTTTGTTCTCACCCTTACACATTAAGAAGACAGACAAGTTGCTTTTACTCTCTTCTTCACTGCTCCTTGGTATTTTCTTCCATTAAAAACATTATGCAATATGGTCAAGTCATTTCTCGGTCTTTCTCACTGTCTAAACGATGTTGAGCTTTTTATCGGGCCCTCTTGCTATTCTGCGTTTCAAGATGATATGCCTGGGCTTACAAAAGTCTCCAGATACATTGCGTTGCCATTAGTAGAGCTGGAGGTGGCCGCTCAGCTGCAACAGAACTTCCCAACTCTCCTGGGGTGGAGATGGCGACAGGAATTAGGTATAATGCAGCTTTGGGACAGCTTAGCTTCTGCAAATAAACTCCAGGAGATCTGAAGTGCAGGCTGACTTACTGATTGTGGCTGGATATCTGTAATGAAATGAAATGAAACTTCACTGGGTCTGCTTATGCCTCCCTGTCTGCCAGCAGCACCTCTGTTCTTGTTCCGCTTAGCTTTGATTTACTGCCAAGTGTGACTTACACTGTGTACGTGTAATCTATATAACCTCCATGCCGATAAAAGCCAGAGATAAGTGCCCTTTCTGCAGCCTTCACATAACAGGCTGCAGCACCGCCTGCTATGGCACTTCCCTAATGCCATTACAGCATGGTTTGGGTTGTGAATGTACACAGATCATTTTCTGGGTGTTAACTCAGCTAAAATCCACACATATGTCCAAATCCACATCAAGCCCTGCTTAGTTCTCTCCATGCTAAATCTCAGCTATGTTTTTGCCAGGTGAGAGGGACACATACTGGAATCTCTTTAACTCGGTTGGTTTTGGTATGGTATGAGACCTGATTTAGATTTGTACCTCTTACAGTGGCCCACTAAATCAAGGCACTTAAAACTGGCAGTGTTTATGTGCTGAAAAGCCAAAACAGATACTTTTAGATGGAAGACTTACTAGCCGGCATAAATTAAGCTAGGCTGATACCATCACCTGCTCCTGTGTTCATTATAGGTCTTTCCTAGACCCAGGCACGTCTCATTCAGCCACACATCTGGCTACACACAATGTGACCCTTATTTACATCATTTACAGCTAGCCCCACAAAAGAGAAATTCTGGCTCTATCTCAGATATCCATCTGACCAGCAAGCCTCTCAAACCAGCTCTGCAAGCCAGCCAGCCATCTGGAACAAGCAAAGTTCATTTCCAAAGTGTACCGACAGAGCAGACTCCCCCATCCTCTCCGGAGCGCAGGCTCACAGCCAACAATAATGTCTCTATGAAATGTATTGTGAAATATTTGCAGTTCTGTACTGTTGTTTCCTTTTATTCATTTTCCCTAAAGTGCTAGTCAGCCACCTCCTTGGTTGGTGAGGATTTAGCCCACCTCTGTATAACATTAGTTGTATGCAATAAAATGCTTATCTTGGTTGCTTATCTGGTACTGCTTGACTTTTTACAAGATGAGTCCACTAGTGATCTATATCAACTGATTTACTGTCTGAAACAAATGTACAGAATCAAGTGATTAAAATATTGAATGATTCTACTGTTCAGCACTATCAGAAGGGGTAAAACTGCAGCCAAGATTAATTTCCTTCAGTATTTCTCTTGGTACATTTGCTTTTTTTTTCTGCAGAGACTTGAAATATTAGCACCAAATTGTCTGAAGCATTTATCTCTTGCCAATAACACTATCTGTTCAGACCTTGTAAAACATGTTCAAGCTTTTCCAACATAAGCACTATGTACTTTATGAAGTCTAAATTAGGTTCTTTATGAAATCAGCACTAGTTATATAACCACCATGCAGTTTCATTAAATATGGATTATTATCAAGAATATTCTTTTTGGAGAATTCTGCAGGCTCCTTTCCAAGGATAGCAGAGAAAATCTTTCAATCATCTGACACACTGGAAGGAAGGAAGGAAGGAAGGAAGGAAATAATTGTTGATTTTTCATATTTAAATGCAGTGCATTTCTGCTTGGGTCATGTTTCGTCTGAACCTGTCTCTCTTCAGAGGATGTTAAAGAGGATACTTTGGGATAAGTTCACTTGAATATCCCATAAATGCATTTCTGGGCAGCTTTTTAAAAGACTGGAACTCTCCAATACGTCTGATTATTTTATAGCTATTTCCGTGCTTGTTTCTGGGGAATGTTTGTGTAGTCTGGTCTCAGGCCTGTTCCTTGCAGTCCCAAAAGCTGCTGTGCTCCAAGGTCACACATAAGCTCTGTGGACAAAAACAGTAACTTTTTCTAGTAAATAATGTAGTAAGCTTTTTTACTCCAGATCACTCCCCAGATTTTTATAGGCTGACAATTCACACCCCTAATATGCAGCAGTTTGTCTTCCCATTCTTTTCAAGCTTTTGCTTAGTGGGTTTGGATTTTTATTTATTTATTTATTTGTTTGTTTTTCTATGGCTAGATCCCTTATGCCGTTTTCCTGAGACAGCTCCTGCTGTTTTTATGATGCATCGGAGCAGCAAAGTATCTCTCCCATCCTACTCTCCACTATCTTTCGTCCCTTTTCTCACTGTGGAGCAGGGAAGTGCTCATCTGGCTCCAGTGCTTGGGGGCTGACTGGATTCACCCACTAGAAGACTGTGTAGACTAATGTAGAAGAGTTTGTTAGATAATGTAGGTAACGCAAAACTGGAATCCACTGAAAAACATGGGCTATTTTCTCCTTTCCCAGCTCAGGCCAATTCAGCATGTGGTCTTTTTTGCAAAAATTAAATTTTAAAAAGCTATTTATTTTAAATATATGAGATAAAAAAGGATCAGCAAATAATTTCTGGAAGTAAACAATATGATACTTCAGTAGCAAACTTCCTGCCACTGCTTTGAAATGTATTTGTAAAACAATAGTCCTTGAATATTTGTGGCCCATAGGCACTAACAGCCTCTATAAAAAGATGTTTACAGTGGATACAGGGAGCAGGAATATTGGGCTGCTTGGTGTATAAGCTGTGCATCACCGAGGTATTTTGCTTTTGCTACTAAGAGAATTCCCACCTGCTGGAGAATGCCATTTTTGTTAGGACTTCCACTTCTGCCAAGGTCCAGATTCACAGCAATAACAAGTTTTTAATATTGACTTTCCTGCCCTTAAAAGCCATCTTCTGCACAGCAATGCAATGATAGGAGTGTTGCCATAGGCTGTCTGAAGGATTCCCAGCAGACTTGGTTTTGTAGGTCAAGACACGGCTATCGTAAATCCAGGTATGTCACAACAAGGATGGGAGAGAACAAGGGTAGCAATGGTTTACATCATTATGACATCATAATGTCACTGAAGAGCTCACCAAGCTCAGCTCAACATACAGAAGGGGAAAGGGAGAAGGGAGAGGGAAGATGTCCAAGGAAAAGAGGAGCTGCAACCTGAATTATATCAGTTCATGGATTGTCCACAGGCACAAAATAATATTATATGTACAGTATCAGAAGTACTGGATTTAACATCTGTTCCCTATATAAACCCTCTTTTCATGAGTAACTGACTTTTTATGGATATAGTAATGATCAACTAGAAGCACTTAGTCTGAACACACTTCAGGTGCCATTTCATAGCAAACAGCTAAAACTATTTTAATTGTGTTGTGTTAATCCTATGACCCTCAAGGAATGGCAGCAGCAAGGTACCAGTTCCAGAAATATATCAGGCCTACCCACATAAGTAATATAAAATTTTTAGCGTATACCAGCATATCTGGTATATTTATGCGGTTCACAGTGGTGTTTTTCAGAATGTAAGCTTTCAGTTGGGACAGGAAGAGGGCAGAGTACATTTCTAATGGTTATTTAAAAAGTATCTCAAATAAACTGGTATAATCCAGTGTAGGACAAGCACTCTGCCCCTCAGAAATGTGTTTTCTGTACAGATATCTACTGGTGAACCTAGAGGGTCAGATTTTTTAAAAAGCAAGATGGCATGGGTGAACAAAAAAGTACTTACCTACATGCATGTTTGTTATAACAAGTTATAAGAAATGGAAAACATAAGTGAAATACTCTTATAACTACCTGATCGACAGTGTGACACAAATAGCTTTAAACCAAGAAAAAAATTCTACACATGCCCTGTATGTATTCTCTACTATGTGATGTTGTAGTCACTCTTAGTTAAATTAACCTGGAAACAGGCTATCATGTAACAGCCTGTATTCTGTGACGCAGAGGGAGATCTGCTGTGGACTGAGCATAACATATGACCATAATTTTATACTCCTTATGTTCAATGAGAATATAGCCCAGTCTTCTCCAGAAAGTGAGTTTGCAAGAGATGTCATTTAGAAATGGATGGAGAGACAGAAAGGAAACAGAGGAGCTCATAAGTGTTTATAGAAAACACTTTTTACGTTATTTATGTGATATAAAGGGTCTTTAAGCAGTTCTAATGGCAATGAAAGGCAGTCTGGAAGCTGGAATAAGTTATGATGCAAAAAACTCTTCCTGTAAATGCCAATTAAGACCTGTGTGTTTTCAACAGTGTTGAATTAGCACTTCCAGGACTTCCATGGGATATGACACTGCCATATTGCGTGAGAACAACATGGTTTGAAGTGAAAGAACAAATGAAAAGTTCAGAGATGAGGGGGTACCCTTAATAGGAACATGTTAAAGAGCAAAAAGTGGAGGGGTCAGCCAGTGTTCGGAGAACAAAGTGAGAGATTTGTCATGTGTGGGAGGCAAAGAGAGGCCCACTGGCTTCTCATCAGTGCCTTTGCACTGTAACCCTGACTTTCCCATGTTTGATCCTTTCTCCCTGTGCAGATTTAGATCTGTGGCAAGGTTGGTAACAAACACATCTCTTACTCAGCCATGCAGAACATTTCTGCCATATAGCATTATAGTGACCCAAATTCAGCATAAAACAGAGAAATCAAAGCAAAGGATGATCAACTCCATCCTAAACCTCTTTGTCTATATGAAAAACAGGATGCAGCTCAACCCCCCTCAACATCTCCCAGCCTGGAGGTCACTTCAGCGGCAAACAAGGTTTTTAGTTTTCACCCAAACCACTGTTGTTTTCCTATGGGTACAAGAGAACGCCCAAGAGCTTGAAATTTTCCAGAAGTGAAAAGCTATTTTTGACTGAAAAGGGGACCTATACTCCCCCCAAATCGTCTGTGTACATGGGTGAGCATTTCTACCCATCTTGCTGATGCATGTGCACAAATGCCCAAGGTTTAAGAGTACAGAAGTGAAAGTTTGTGTCTCAAACAGATGTGTATTTTCAGACTCCCATTTCAAGTAGTCACGATTTGCAGTGTGTTAGGACAAATGGTCCTTCAGAGATTTCATGATGAGATAATAATTTGAAATTTTATGTATCTAGTATGCCGCCAGATGGAGACTTCTAATACTTAAACCAAGGCCTTGCAAAGTCTTAGAACTGGTTTATTTGCCTTTTGGTCTATATTCCCTCTGTGAATGCTTACAATAAATTTTGTGAAGGGTGGGGAGGTTATATTCGGGCCCATGACGTCACCACGCGTTCTTTGCTGGGTACACGATGCGATATGTGCTGTTTGCTGATCTGGGATAAGACTTACTTGACAGAATATTTGCTCTTTCAGGCTGCTGAGTCTCTGATGTGCTTTCAGTCTCTGCAGTGCTACATGACTTTGGAGGATATTGATGCTGAGAATTGAGCATCTGATCTTGCAAAGTAAAGGTACACCGTCAGGAGATGATGAGACTTAATGACTTTTGTGGCAGTCAAAGGCATATTTTGCCTTTTTTCAGGTTTGGAGTAAAATTACTATAGTAGTAACATATTAGTTATGCTAGTTCTCTCCATTTTCTTATTTTTTAAAAAACTACAGACTTTCTGAGACAAGACAAGGCTCAGTATAAAAGGTTTTCAAGCTTTTTTGTCTTGGGGAACCTCAATGTTTTCCACTGACAGTACGGAGCCTTCTGTAGGGAACGTGCATGCCTGTTGACAGTAGCGTGGGTGCAATTTCACATTAATTACATCTAACCTTCAGTAACTACAGACTTTCTTAAAACAATCTAACCTCTTCGCACCTTTCTTTCTCTCTTTCTCCATTTCCTGTTGGTTTTTTTTGAGTCGGATCTAGGAGTCGTTTCCATCAGAAAGTGAATTTGCTTTCCAGTTGGGAAAGTGAGCTGAACTGACCTGCCCTACAGCTCCGCAATTGCTTGCCTGCTTCTGGCACCAGAAAGGCAGCGGAGCTCCTGGTGGGGACAGTCGGGCAGCCTGTTGCAGTGATTGCCTTGGGATTGTATTGGTTTTGTGTAATATGAGCCGCTCCCACAGCTGTCCTTTCCAAATTCTTTAGAAGTAGTCCCTTGATCCTCAGGGATCTGTAAACCACAGAGGAAAACCACTGCTTAACTAATCGGATTATCAGATAGCTCACTTGCATGTAATACATATCTAAACACTGCTTAATTTGGGATTAATTAATTATAGCTTTCACTGAAAGAATATGCATAAGTCTTTAATTACATGGAAAGATGTTAGATCTTCAAATTTGTGGCTGGAACTCTTCTTCCAAGGGTTTAAGAAGCTGGTAATTGCTTGTGATAACCATTTTACTCTGTAAACTGGTTTTCACCATGTACTGGCAAAGTACTGGCTGCTCTGAGTTGTGTTGCCAAATGCCACCCAGATCAAACACAAAACAGACTTGAATTTTGTAAATTTGATATGTTCTCATAAAGCTTCAATGTTGTCCCAGTTGTTTGTTGTTTTACGTATCTGGTTGACTGTGAGTGAACTCAGGCTTAAGGGTTTTTTACACTCTAAATGGTCTTTATTATAACTTAATGTTGTGCAACTTATAATGTGAATCCCTTTATGTTCTGGGATTAATCAACAGGGGACTGTGCACAGAAAATACCAGCGTGCTTAGTGCATAGAAAATAAGTACTGTATGTCCCATGACTGGCTTCTTATCAAAACAGCACCGATGTATTTACAGCACTGATGTATTTACTAATTCCCTTTGTAACCCTATTATGTGTGAATGGATACCAATACAATTCTGACACATGAAAGTGCATTATTTTCAGAACAAATAGTGACAGTTTTGGGGGAATCTCGGGAACTGAACTAATTTGTCACATGGAGAGCTTGCATTTAGCAAAGCTGAAAAGAAGGGTAAGGATGGAGAGATCTTTTTATAATTCAGTTTTCTGTGCAGGACTGATTCCACTTTAAAGATCCTTAGATAAATCCCTAGAAGTTAAGATAAATCCTTAGAAGTTATTCAAAGAATATTATTTGGAGGGTGAGAAACAGTGAAAATTTCCCTTGGCATAAAATAATTCAAACAAGATTAAATCTTGCCTTTCAGCCTTTCTGAAGACTTTTTTTGGCAGTTTGTTATATTAATTTGAAGGAAAAAAAATTCAAATACCCTAAAAACTACTCAGAACTTCCTTGAAGCAAAATTCTGATACAGATCGAATGGGAAGCACACAAATATACAGAACAGAGAGACAATCGCAAGCCTGGCTAAGGTTGTTCCTGGAGTCTGAAAGCCTTAGCAGGATGCATATTCTAAAGTGAAGCTGGTGAACCTCATGGTGAAGGGAGAGTGCCTACATAATTGCATTTTTTACATAGCTTTTCACAAAAGCTTTGCAGGAGGGACTTTTGTAGCAGCTTTCATCACAAAAGAAGGTCATTCTGAACTACATCTGATGCATTGGTGATAGCTTCCCTATGGAGATTATTCAATTCTCTAAAGTTTGTTCATGAAATTAGTAGAGAGTATCTGTAATAAATACAATGAAATTTAGCTCTCAGTTGCTTTCTAGTTGAAAAAAAAAAAATCCCAGATTTTTTTTTTCCAAATTTATGAATCTTCTCATTTCAGTAGTATGTTTGATGAATTCAGTACTAATTCATGAAACTAATTTAAAAAAATTGAGTTATGTATCTGATAATCAGTGATAAATTTGATTTAAACCTGACGTCACACAGTCTGTAAGTGTAAGAAAAATCGCAATGCTCACAGAACATCAATCTAGTTTTTATGGCTGCCTGCAATTGTCCAGCCTTCATCAATTTAATACAATCATCAATGTAGCCCATCTAGAGTATTATAAACATTTCACTGTTTACTGCTGTACTTCACCATACTGCTCCAACATGCAACAAACTTCTCTCAGCTGAGGAAAATCCTATAGTAAATGTCACACAAATGGCACGAAGACTTCTGGCTGACACCTAATACCTAGACAATCTGGAAGTCCTAGTGAAAAGAAAGAAAGAATGTCCAATTTAAGTTACATACATAAATATCTGACATAAAAAACTGCCTAAATACAAAACTATTATAGAGTACATCTAATTAATTAATATAAATGCATTTCTTGAGACATCTGCCCAGCATAGAAGCTCTTCTCTCAGTCCTGCACTAGCCCAGCCTTTCGCCATTCCTAGTCTACTTTACTGATAGAGACCGCTGCCTTTTCTGCCCATCAGTAACCTGGCCACAGGTGCTGTTACTCTGCCATGTTATCTGTTCCACAGCCTGCTCTCAGCACAATACACCACCTGTGCTGATCCTGCACCACCATAAATATGCTTTTCCCCGCTTTTTTTAATCCAGTAATAAACCAACAAATGGGCTGTGTCTATCTTTGCTACAGGTGGAATTTTCAAAGCTGTTTAGTTTTACCTTCCGTTGAAGTTAACGGCAGTGTTACTCTTCTAATCAATTTAAATAAACCAGGCCAGCATGGATCACCCTCAGAAATCTGACTGTGCTTGTTATTTGAAGGAAATACACTTAATTAGTAATGAGAGCTAGACAGAACCCC
The DNA here is from genome assembly GCF_047370975.1 of Nipponia nippon. Lineage (NCBI taxonomy): Eukaryota > Metazoa > Chordata > Aves > Pelecaniformes > Threskiornithidae > Nipponia > Nipponia nippon. Next base: position 110,138,306 of record NW_028262336.1, read on the forward strand.
ACGTGGACTAATTCTTCATTGCTGCCCTCTCCAATTTTTACTTTAATATTTGGCAGTAAAGAAATGCAAGTACCATTAGGACTGTAAAGTGCTTGTAACTGCCTATTTAACACCTGACAGCAATATACTTATAAAGAAATCTCTCTGATGGCATCCTAGAAGCAGTGAGCTCCCATGATTCTTGGGCAGCCTTCCATGAGGCCAGGGTGGCTAGCTCAGCAGAAGACGCAGAATAAAATGGGTTTCTAGCAATGATCATAGAAATTTTTCAGCCAATTCAAGATCTACAGGGAACTGTTTTCTCTGAGGCAAGAAACAATTAGTTTCAGCCTTGTCATAAATACAGCACCTTTTCAAAAAGCAAGAGAGCTTAGACTGACAAGCCTACAAGTTCTACATTTACCACTAAGCCTTTTATCAGTAATGTGCGGTCATTTTAAAGTAGTTGACTTCACACTGTAAACCACCCTGTATTGGTATAGTTTGTACTTGTTCCCAGAAGGGAAATAAAGAAGCCCCAGCTGAATGACAGGTTTTAAAAAGAAGCAATGCAAATTAGCCTGTGTTACAGTGCCACAATTAAATGGTTTCCATTATCTGGTGTGGCTTCTGAGCACTTAAAGTTAATGTGAATGCATCTGTCCTACACTGTCTGTGTAACACAGATACTCCCGCAGCCTCTGGAACTTCTCTTTGAGAGTCTTCTGGGAAGCTTTCCTCCTGTAGGGATTATCTGAACTGAACTGGAGTATTTCCATAGAATCAGGAAGGCTGGAAGTGACCTCTGGGACATCTGGAGGTCTCTAGTCCAACCTCCTGCTCAAAGCCCCTCCTGTGAGAGCAGGTTGCTCAAGGCCTTGTCCTGTCAACTTCTGAATGTCTCCGAAGATAGATGTTCTGCCATCTCTTTGTGCAACCCATATCCTCGTGGTAAAAAACATTTCCTCTCTGTTGAGTCAGAATTTCTCATGTTACACCTTGAATCCACTGCTTCTTATCCTTCTACAGTGCACCTTTGAGAAGAATCTGGCTCTGTCTTCTCTGCAGTCTCCCATTAGGTAGTTGAAGACAGCACTAAATACTCTTCTTAGCCTTACCACACAAAATAGAAACAGCACCTTCTTTTTTGGACCTCAAGAAACTTAAACCTCCAACCTGAGGTTGGAGGAGTCATCAAGGAAGGGAGGCCCAGGTCAGCCTGAAGGTACTCAAACCCACAGCTCAACATCCTAGGACATGGCCTGAGATCAGATGGGAATGGGAATTACTCTTCAGAACTTCTGCCCGGTGTTGAAGCCATTGTGCAGAAAAGATTGAAGACTTCAGAAACCCAGAGAAAGGGAAGAAACAGTGGGGAGCCTGGCTCTGTGACTCTTTTCCATTCTGTTTATTGCAGCAGGAACAGATTATGCATTTTGCATGGAAAAATGATTGTGTAAAATGTATTAGTGGTACTGGGAGCAGAGACTTGTAAGCTGTAGGGTCGTTAAGATGTACAGTCAGGCTCCTTCCTTTTGCTCTCTCTCTGTGGCCCCATGAATCCTTTCATCACTTCATCTCTGTGCAGTGGGGAGAAAGGGAGAAAGGTAGCTAACCACCATATGGATTAGTTGGTTAAGGTGTTTGCAAAAATGCTTTGGAAAAAAAAGGAGGTCTAGTTAATGTTTTACACACTGCTGTGTAATAGAAACATGTTATTAATCATGTTTATTGTGAGACTGATGAAACAGTAAACTTGAAGTATTGTTGTTGTGCTAGGCACTGTACGAACTGATAATGGCAGACAGCCCTGCTCAGCCTCATGGGTTTAGAAAAGGAATAGACGTTACAGATAGGACTTATCTGGCCAAAGGCAGAGAGATGTCTGCTAGACATCATAAAAATAAATTTCCTCCTAGAAATGTCTTTTTCTCTCTAGTGACAGGGGACCTCAGATATTGACATCTGAAATGAAGCTCACACCATGAGAAAGAGAGACAGTACTAAAGGGTAGAGCTCACAATAAGTTTGCAGCAAAAAACATCCATGTTGCCTTACTTAGGGGGGATGAAACAGCTAGAAAGGTAAGTGAAAAAAGGAATAACATGGAGGGGGCCAGTACAGAGGAGAGAGAAGCTCTAGGAGGTGTAAAGAGAAGGAGGCTGCAATGGTGGGATGAGAGCGGAGCGGCAGAAAGGGACTAGCTGGTCAATGAAAGATGTATGGAGCTCTGGATGTCTGAAGATTTCTGCTTTGGGATCTTTGCAGGCTGTCCGTCCTGCCTTGAGCTTTGAAGGCAAAGCTTCCCAGCAGGCTGTGAGCTTGGCTGGAGGGCATTGCCCCAGCTCCCAGTGCCCCGCAGTGGGCCCCTCTCCCTGCAGAGTTCTTGGCCATGTGGTGGTATCTTTGGCTGGGTCCATTCCTTTTCCCTGTTGCCTTGGCTGGTCCTATAGCTGCCTCTGCCAGCTGCTACATTATCACACCTGTGACTCCATCAGATACCTGGTATCAGGTTTTCTCCTTCCACTGTGTTTTGATAATAGCCTGCTTTCTGTGTGAAAAGGACAGGGAGACGTCTCTTTAGGTTTAGATGTTGCTCCCCACATTTAGGTGCTGTAGTGCTGGCAGCATGTGGGATTTCTCCCCTTACATCTTTTGTATCTCCAGCCGGGCAGACTTCAGACAGGGATATCTAGTTCACCCAGTGCTGAGGTATCATTAAATGACTCCTTGTTCAATGCACATATGACTTAAGGTGATAGGATGTTTTGCTTCAAGATAAAATAGTAATTACTTTGAGCTGCCTGGAGGTACACACCATTTCCAAAGTAACATTTAAATCTTATCCAAGGAGGGAATTTAAAAACATATATCAGTGCACTGTATTTTAAATGAATCCCTGTGAAAGAAACACCTGAAATACAGAGCTCAGTACTTAACCCCTGATACATCAGACTCACAGTGCCTCAATAAAACAGAAAACTGTTCTAAAGACACAAGGAAAGAAGCTGATGGTGGATCCTGAATAAACGTAGTTGGTAGGCAAGGAGTAGGGGAGTAAATGGCTGTGCCACAGGTGTAATGGAGCATCACTGCCCAGTCTTCCATCATTGCAGGTGATAGAGAACTGAGGTTCACCAGGGCTGAAATAGCCCCTGGTTAGCCCTGGATCAGGAGAGCATCATGGTTGCTTTAAAGCTCCTTGGCCCTCTGAGCTCTTCAAATATCCCAGGGGTAAACCTAGCACAGCTATATATCATACAGGGTTCATGTAATTTAGATTCCTGGAGTCCCAAAGAGAGATCTGGGCTGCCCATTCTGCACTGTCTAATCCCTAGGGGATCTAGGTCTCAAAAAAGATTGTAAGTGCATAAAGTTAGCCTGGAGAATTCAAACGGAATACACTGACTGTACATATTGTCTTAAAAGAACAAATTCAACTTTTCCTATGGCCAAATGTGCACTTAGTGTGGTTTTTTTTTAGAAGAGTGGATTTGACAACGCTGGATTTCATGTTTTTTCTCCAAGCCTTTGACAGTTCACTGTAAGCTTTGAAGTCTGCTTTACATAACCACAAGATGACTCAATAAATGTCAGCTAATTTCAGAATGAAAGATTCACCTAAGGCCCTCAAGGGTCAGTGTTTAGCACCAAAATCAGCAGTCCATCAGAGACCCTCACAGCAGGACATTTAACACTTTCTCCTCGCCTTTTGTGCCATGGTTTGTGTTTTTCACCGATGGCCAGACTGTACTTGCTCTTTGCATTGGTGTACAGGGAGGCGGGTTTCTCTTCCACATCTGTATTATCCCCCTCCTCCTCATGTGTGCACCTTTCGGAGCTGCAGTCCTGGTCTCTTGGTATGTTCTTCATCAGTCAGTTTGCATTTTTTCTATTGTGCTTTTTATTGTGGAATTACAGGACTATAAACCACCGCAGAGGATTTGCTGAATCTAATGTGCTAAGTGTGGGGCTCACGTAATTGTCTCTGGTTTCCTACTCTGCTGCATCTATGCCTTTGTAGCTCCACCGCAGCCTCTCCTGTCCTGTGGTCCTGCATGCCAGATGCAGATCATCTGTGGTCCAGCAACCTGCTGCATCTTGCCTAAAAGGCAGAGAGGAGCCGAGCTCTGCCACGCTTTGGGATCTGCTCCTGAGTAGGGTGCCATGGTTAACGGACTGCAGCTCAGAGACACAATCTTCAGGCTCCGTGCTTCTGTGTGACCAGCCTCCCGTGTGCCTAGCCTCCCGTGCTCCCACCTTCACAGCTTTAGCAGGGACCTAACACTGAGGTATTCTGGCTCTCTTAGGCCATAATTTTTTTTCCACTCACTTGAGAAACAGAAAAAGATAAATAACATTGGTAAGGCTGAGCAACAGTAAGATACAAGTTTTAGAAGATTTATTTGCCATTTTGTCTTTTGTAATTATAGTAATTACATTGTCCATGTCACACTGCCATCTCAGAGAGTTCAGAAGATCTGAACTGCAGAGCTGTCTGCATTTGAAATACTGCTGCATGTGGAATAGACCATCTCCTGGAATGAACTTCCAACCGCATTGCTATTTATGCATGGTTCCTAAAGGGAAGATGTTTGCAGGATGCTAATCTCTTCTCCCTCCCAGCCTGTTCTGAGCAGGGCTAGAGCACAGGGGTGTGAAGCAGTTTTTATTGTTGATTACCCGATGCATGCAAGTGCGGAATCTGTTCCTCTGTAATCAAGACCAGACGAAAAGCTCCCCAACCTGCAGATGTCTGAAAAAACAGTTTGTTCTTGTTCCATGCTGTACCTTGCAGGCGGTTGTAATGATTTGCCCAGAAGTCTACTGCTGCTCTGTGTATAATCAGGTAACTTCACTGAACTTGAAATTAGACATTTAGAATATCATCCACCCTGAGCAGAGGCAAGATCATCTTTATTACTTTTAATAGCTGGCTTATTATGTCTAACCAAAATATCTTTAATTGATTACTTAAGTTATCTTCAATTCAGAGTAAGAAAGCAAGCTCTACATATGTAGTTAGCTTTCTACAATCCCTGTAGGACTTTGATGTTGTGTTTCTTTGTAGCCACTTTCCCTCTGGAAATGTGGGATGTAACACAAAGTGTTTTAAGAGGAAGAAGCTACATTTGTGTTTTCTCATATACCTTACCCTCTCACAGTCACAGCAGTTCCAGACTGAAGCGGTTACTGTGAGCCAAAGAGGTTATGGAGGGTCACAAATAGCCGTGGTACATTATTAGGTGTCAATATTATGCCAGAACATGGCTTGCCAGTAGATGTGAGGAATGCAAGTATTTTTGGTTCTTGACTACTGAGAAGAGGAGATGCATGGCTTGTATCTACCCAGGCCCTGGAAGGGCTGTTCCTCACGTGATTGCTTTCTGCCTGGTTTGATGGGACGCTGGTCTGCTCCGCTGGGGCTCTCAGTCCCCTCCAGCAGCTCCCAGTTCACTTCTAGGGCCAGAGCGCAGCTTGCTCTGCCTGAGACTTTTCAGATGTTCCCCAAAATTTGCAGCTCCAGGGGCTGAAAACCAGACAGACTGTATTACAGAGAGTCCATGTGCCCTTTCCTCAGGATTTCCTACATCAGTGGGAGTAATAAGACCATATAATCTAAAACAATCCACAAAGAGCTGGATAATTAAAACAATGCAGCATTACAGGACTGGCTGGCTCAAGCCACTGCTTCGGATAAAGCCAGCACTCTGAGTGACAACCTTTTTCTTACTTTTGCCTGGCTCCAGGGCGAAGGAAAAGACAAGTGAATGCCTTTCAGTCCTTCCTTTTAATTTTTTCCAGTTGCTGCTGGATTTTGCATGGGTTTCTTGGGGCATTTGCTTGAGATGATACATGATGAGCGTCACGTCCCTGGGATGTAGGCCTGCAAGTATGCAATGAATGATTGCACTTCAGCAGGTGAGGTGGAAGTGTCATTGGTCACTGCAGAAAGATGTCCACTCATCAGAGTGACAGGCCAGTGACTGTATCAGCATGTCATCTCCGTGTCCCTGAGCTTAGAGGTGGCCTTTCCAAGCCTGGCTGCCACTCCTGGGCAGCAGGGGTGTACGTGAGCTGCCACTACTGGTGTTATCTTTGCTTTCTAGATGAGAGAAATAGAGAATTTGACTCTCTGGCACAGTTAAGTCTGATACTTCTCACAAGTGCTAAATTCATTCATTATTTATTGCTGTTGCTTATTATTTGTGAAGAGTTGGCTTTGTGCCCAGCATTTTAATGAATTCAGACTCCTGTCTCCATTGAGTCTTTCAGAAATATGACAAAATGTTAAGCAAGTTTTTTTGTTAGTGAGGATTAAAAGATGCTGTGAAGTGAAGATGAAAGGGCTGTTGTCACCCACCATTTTCATTTAAAACATGCAGTGTTTGGATTTAAAATGTGATGCCAAAGAAGCATTTCCATTAGTATGAATACTCATTTGGGGGCAGTACTGACTATGCTACCTGGTCAGAAGGACCCAGTCATAGATGCTTCGGAAATTTCTGATCGCCTGACTACCTCAGGGCAGACAGATGAATTTTGAGGGAAAAATACCATGCATCCCATTTCTCAAGTGGTCAGTAGGAGTCTGTTTCCCGTTTATCCTACCCTCTAATTTCCATTTCTTGATTCTTAGAGATGGCCATTCTGGCAATACAGGTCAATGAGGAGTGCAGACTCTAGGGGCATGAGATCAACCTGATGGTTTCCCTGACATTGCTTGTGCCTGTCCAATTAATCTGTGTTAGTGATGAAAGGCTTTCCCATGAATGTAACATCAGCATCACTTACCTTCCTCAGCAGCCATGTTGCATCTTCTGCCTGTCTTGGCTTATTACATGTCTCTCTGAGATTTTTGAAAGCATGACAATTTTGCCCAACGAAGTAACATAACTATATGAAGAGAGAAGATGCTCTAGTGGCATATTTGCTTCAGCTCCATTCATGTCTTTTGCAATAGAAAATAATATGGAAATTGCCAATGAGGCAGTAAGTAACTATCTACACTTATTTTACTAATGCTGAAACTAGTTTCTGCCTAGCTCCAGACTGTGGAGAAGGTAGCAAGGTGACTGTGGATTTTGATTCTGACCTCCCAGGTCATTTCCAGCTCAAAGCCCTCTTTGAGTAAGCCATGGCCTTTCAGCACATCACCATCTAGATGCAGGTTTTGCATCTTTAATCCTTGTAAGCATAATTAAGCAGGCCTGGATTTACTAGAAATGCCAAAGAGATGTTAATCCCCACCCACTTGCCCCTGCCCCTTCTGACTCCCCTCCCAGAGCCCCACACTGGGGGCACGAGTGACACCCAGGCAGGAATGGGTGGGAGCTGAGAGTTCATGGGGAATCCCAAAGCCTCCCCTCATGGCTAAGGCAGTCTTGAATAGCTCTTCTGTCTCCAGGACCATAGCACAAACTAGAAACCACAGACTCAAAGACAAGTGAGGTGTTTTCTCCTGGCCCTGTGCTGGGAGTGGCTCAGTGCCCTTTGGTTTGGGATTTTGCTGGATTGCAAAGGAAAACTGGGATTCAACTAATGGAGTCCCTGTTATGTCTGGATCCTGAATGTGCCTTGTTCCCATCGTAGTATCCAGCTGCATCTGACACTCCTGATTGACCTGCCTGCTTTTCTTTTGTCTTCAGTAGATCTTTAGGTTCTGCCTCATTGCACATTAAAAGACCTATATCCTCCTTTCACTGACCCAGGCTTGCCCTCATTTGTCCAGAGGCCCTTTCCAAGAGTTTGGGGAAGGAAACCTGTGTTTGGGAGTTGATGTCTCCCTGTGGCTGAGGGCAGCATTGGCATACGTGTCTGCCTGTGGCAAGCCTTGTTTGTCTTTCATATTGTTTTCTTTCTCTTCAGCTTAGTTCAGTGTGTGTTCATGAAGATTTTGAGGATACTTTTTGCCTAAAGGTGACTATATGCATGCACATGTAAGGAAGGGAAAGAGAGCAAACACAGCTGTCCTCTGGACCCAACCGCTCCCTTGCTCAGTGTGCAAATGCTGCCTGCAGCACTGATGGGGGTGGGGAAGAAGCTGTGACTTCTGCTCGTTGCAAGTGTCCCTCTGTCTGCTTGCAGCACTACAGAGGGAATACACTAAGGAAAGCATGGAGAAGGTTAGGGTAGGTAGAAAGACCAAGGTTTCACTGTGCTTTTCCTGTTTTTTCCTAGGGAACTGCTGCTGAAGTCCAGTTTCCAGAGAGCTGTGCAAGCAAAAGTGTATTCCAATGTATGTCATTGTGTTGCTGTCACTTGGATGACTGTATTTGTTGGTGTACATAACCAGAACTGAAACATATATCTACACACTGATGTAAAAAAGTGGGGAAGAGTCTTATACTACATTATTTGCAAAAGGAAATAGCTCCATGGCTGCCCTTCCTTTGAGTTGCTGTACGTCCCCTGTTTTGACCAAGTACACTGCCCTGGCAGTAAGGCTAAGTGGGGAAGATGCACATTTCAAGAACTGGTTACTCTGTGCCCAAGAAATGCTTTGCACAGGTTCGAAAGGGAGGCATCGTCAGGAATCCTTCATCCCATGGAAAGGCCTAGAGGTCCAGTCCAGCTCAGAGGTTTGGGTTTTGTACAAACGGGAAGAGGTTAGCTGGTGAATCCTGCACCCTTTCCTTTTCTAGGTAGAACCAAGTGTCATGTTTTCTGAATTTGGCAAATATCAGCAAGAAATTCAGGCTATTTATGTCCAAAGTAGTAAAATTTTATTTTGAAATGTGCCATTTGGCCTATTTAAAAAGAAGCAGGGGCATTTCTATTTTTAAAATCAATACATTAACTTTATTCTTGTTGTTTAATTTGCAACCTATGGAGTCTCAAAGGGTGATAATTCAGTCCTTTTAACTGGCCTTTTTAAAGTCTCAGAGGAATCCTAAGCATATATAGTGTTCGCTATATATAACAGATCTGTGTACTTTTACCTGAGTCATCATCCTCCTAATTGTATTGCTATTTGTTTACTTAAAACCAAAACACAAGTCTCTGGGGAAACCAAACTATGGGTGGTTTGAGCCACATTGCGGTCACTTCTCCGAGGGGCCTGAGCAGTGTAAATTCTCATCCCCACTGGTAAACACCCCAGGGTGTGCCAAGAAAGCCAAACTAAATGGCACTAGGTTTAGGGGTTTAAAGAAATTTCTTTTAAAACAAAGATGCTTTTTCTCCCTCTGTCAGTAACATGCTTCCCTACAAAACTGTTGTTTTCTGTGTAGTTTCCTGTGACTTTATAAAAAGCATATGCTGGGCTCTTTGTTCAGAAAACTCCCCTTCCTTCTACAAATGGAGAAAACGATGCTTTTAGGAGGCTGAAGTCCTGTGTCAACTGACATTTGGCTGTTGGTTGTAGCACCAGCTTAATTATAATCCGACAGCCACTGTACTTGACTCACCGACAACTAAACGTGTAGCCTGATGTAACCGACTCTAGGAGCCATGACTGCGACTTAGCAAAACAGGGTGGAAAATGTCACAAGGGCCCCTGCAGCTCAGAGAACGATTCAGGCAAAAATCTGCAGTGAGTTTTGCAAAGGCTGAGCTGAGCTGCCGTTTTTGTGAGCAGGGATAAGCAGAGAGGCAGGCAGTGTCAACCGCTCACAGAGGGGAAGAAGAGAAAACCCTGGTGGGATATGCTCCACAGGTCACAAGTGGGAGGATGCGCTGGCTTTGCTGACCTTACGGAGCTACGAAGGGCGAGTTTCCAGGGGGCCAACAGGACAGCAGTGCTGTCTTCATGCTGGTGATGCTACCAAACTCTGCAGGGGTCATCCCCACTGCTAAACTTTTATGATCTGTAAGTGGTTCTGCTTCACCTTCCTTAATAGACTAACATTTCCACAGCTCTCATCAACAAAGTAATCAAGTACCTCCACATAGGAGTAAATGTCTTCTAAATAACACAGTCGATTTAATTTGATTTGGGGCTTGCTGAGTGCACTCACACAGCAGGATGTCAGTACAGGTACGCATGGTAAATACAACACCCACAGTGTGGCACCAGTGTCAGAGTAAACAGGTTTCTGTCCTGAACAAGAGACCACTTTGTTCCCCACACCTGCTCCTGCCCTCAAGTGCCAGCAGATGAGTTGTGGCCCTGCTCTGGGCTACCTGGCCACCAATGTTGCCTTGCCTTGCCAGGCTCCAGGGGCAGACAACTTGGGAGGCCAGCTCCTCAGCCCCAACTGACAGCTGAGGCTGGAAAAGAAAATGTGACAGAGCCTGTGCAGTAAATTCCAAAATAACCATCAGTGAGCAAGATGTGTTCAGAATAATATGGTCCTGGCAAACCAGAAAAAAAAAAATCTCTCCTGATTTTCTCGGCATCCTGGCAGTGTTGTGGATGGAGTGGATGGCTGCAGTACATCGCTGCTGTACTGAAGTTCTCCTGCAGCCCTGAGGTTCAAAGACTTCTCAGAGTAGGTCTAAGCCACTCTTCTCCTTTGGTCCCAATAGGCCTCCAACCATCTGGGTTGCAGATCAGCATATGAAGTACCATGCAAAAAAGCTCTGTGTTTCTTGCCTTGGCGAAGAGATAAGAGCAAAGGTCGACAAACTCAGATTCAGCTGAAGCAAGGAAGAGCAAATTCCAGTGCCGAGGGCTCTCCGCTCGGTACCCAGATCCAGCTGCCAGGCATTTAAACCCACAGGCTGTGAGCAAGAGATGGCATGTAAAATATGAGAAGTGGCCAAGTTTATTTAATATGTTGGCTTTTCCACTGCTCTTAGCACTGTTATCAGAACACTTAATTTAGTTACATGGAGCAACGTGGAAAAATACTGGTGAGCATAAAATGAAAAAGCTACTTCCAGGTAGCTTCCAAATTAACTATTAGTCCCTTTGCATTGCTGGAAATCTAATAAGGCACGGATTACGTATAGGACTGATGACTTCTAAAATATGCTCAGCTTCAGCTTTTATATACATATTGCTCAAAAAGCCTTGGGGCAGGAAAATATGAAGTCATCTTGTCAGGACCTCAGTGCTGATACCACTAGGTCTTCTGAGCTGGCTGTTCAAAGGCTTTCTCTCCATTCCCACGCGGCAGCTGAGAAATGTCCAACTCTGTGTGCTCAGGGATCGTTTTTCTCAGTCATTCTTTTGGGATGGGACCACTGTAGCTGGAAGATGAGCTAATCAGCCCTCCAGTATGGGACAGCCCAGCTAATGGGAAATCCCAAATAAGGCAGGCCATGTGGAAAGCCCTGGGGAGTGTGACAGCAGCCACCAGCTGGGGTCCATAGAGTTCACCAGAGCTGCAGGCTCTGTGAGGGTTTGCTCTCCTGACTGGTGTTCCCAGGGGCCCGGGGAGCCAGACTTGTCCATGTGCTTTGCCAAAGAGCAAGGCGTGCTGTGTAGAGAAGAGGGTTTATTCAATGGGGACTTAAATGGACAAATTAGATATGCTGCCCACAGCCACATACCACACTTTCCCTCTGTGATTGCTTGAATAGTCAGTGCAGTATGACTGGAGAGAGCTGGGGACCTGTGGGTTCATGCCAAAACTGCCTAGAACATGAGAGTAAGCAACAGTCAACTCTTTGCTCCCATGTTGGCTTGAACCTATATATACCCAGGACAGGAAAGCAGCTACTCACGGGAGCGTCTCAGACTATAGCATCCCGTACAGACACAGCATGATTTGCTTCCTTCATTGTATCTGTAGCTTTTAGATCTTTTGTGCCCTGCCCGCATTCTGGCCCTCTATTTGGCTGCATTTTGTATCACCAAAAGAATGAAATCCAGCTTCTTCACCCTTTCTTCCTCCCACTTTCCTTCACCACGTATCCCTGCTGCTCACCTTGTTGCCAGCTCTGGCACTGCTCTGATTACGGAATAAGCTGATTCAACTCACTAAAATGGCAGAGAATTAAATCGGGTAAACAAGTTAATAGGGAGAGCAGCAGTCATGTTAGGCCTTTTTGGGGGACTCTCCAGCATGAGTAAACCTACCAGATTCTGATACAATTCCTTCCAGAGGCTACTGGTGGCATTGGTGTCACAGCTTGGAGTACATGCAGATATATCACATGTTTAAAGAACAATGTTCCGCTTCTGATTGATTGATTGACTGATGCTGTATCACAAGAAGGCTGAGCTTTGGAAAGCATCCAGCTTGCAAGTCCTGCCTCTCTGAATACTTTTTGCCCAGAAGATTCATGGCCAGAGGAGGAAATTCTAAACTGTCAGGCAAGGCAGCATGCAAACTGGTCTTTCAACTTGCTGGGCCAGCTGAGCAAGAGACTTGAACACTAGTATTTGAAGACCTTTGAAAGGATTTTTCTTTTTAGAAGGTGAACTGCCTACCACAAAAGATTACTCCTCTGTGTACCCAGGACATTTAGAAAGTAATTTGGAATCACTCCCACAAGTGTTCAGCCCTTTTTGAAGTATGACCAGCTACAGCAACCTGTACAGTGCAAAAGCCAGCAAAGGAGGAGGCAGAATGCCAGCCTACAAGTATTTGCTACAAAAATACGAGAGAAAAAGAACTGACATTCCCAAAATGCTTCTGAAGCAAAGCCAGGGGTGACTGCACCAGCCTGCTGGCACTTTAGACTGATATTTGACACTCCCCGGGTTTCCTTCCTCCTCTGAGCAGGTGTATTTCATCAGCGGGCGAGTGCCACCGGGGAGGGGGAAGATGGCGTCGGCGTCCCAGGGCTGGGGTGGGAGCTGGTGTAGGCTTGCAAGCAAAGCCGTCAAGAATCACAAGGTAACTTGGTAAATCAGAAGGCAGGAATTAAAATGAATGTACAAAGGTCTGATGGACAGAGAGAATTTAATCTTCTGCTCTTTTTTCCTAATTTTTCTCCTACTGCAGTCCTCTGACAGTGTGTCCAAGTACAAGCATTGCATTGTCTGAACGGACTCATTGGTGGCTCAAAGCTCTCAGGGCCCTGAAGGGCAAAGGAGCTGCACAGTAGGTTTAAACAAATCAACACTTTCATGGGACTTATTCCTGTCTATGTCAAGAAAGAGCTTTTCCTTGAGAGGAGATGAAAGGTCTCCAGCGCTGTGCAAACCATCCATCTATACTCACCATGGCTTGTAAAGTCTGTGCTGGGACAGATCTCAGGCTCAGCTAGGAAATAGCAATAACGGCTGTTGTTAATGTGAAGCTGCAGCTGACCCATGTTAAGATGTTATTGTTCCCTGAGCACTTCTTCCCCATCAGGAAGCGCCCCAACCCAAGCGTGGTCCTGGTTCATGACTGCATGTTGTGAATGCTCTGTCACTGCTGTGTGAGCCGGTTCATCTCACAGGCTGCAGAAAATTAAACAGGAAAAACAAAAGAACCATTTTCTGTTAGTTGAGCGAGCTGAATTGGCTCATCAAACTGTCAGAGCAGCAGCAGAGCTGGCGTTAGGTGGAGGTGAAGACCACTGCCCAGAAGGGAGAGAGAAGACTCATTGCCCTGTTTCAGTGGTAAAAACCCATTAACTAATGCAGGCACCTTGTGAAACCTCACTCTCTGATGCAGGGATACAATTGCTCATTTCATCGCTCCCTGGCACAGTTCTCTGAAAATGATCTGGGCTAGCCTCAGTGATTTTCATAGGAGATTTTTTCCAGATCATTGTAAGACTGAGAAGGGGGACAAAATGTGCCACCCTGTCAGCAGATCTGAGGAGACGGTAATCTTCAGGGAAGTGTGGGAGGGATAAAGAAATAACCTCTTAACCCTGTTCATCTGTGGCCTGGACAACATCTCTGGCTGTGGCCTAAGGGTACAGCCAGGCAGTATATTTAAGCTGGGCTAAAAGATAACTACTGCCAAAAAGTGCCAGGCAGCCTCTCTCCTTTTCCTACTTGGGTGCCCTTGGAGCAGCACTAATGCTTGTCTCTGTGGTGAGCAGGTCAGGGAGTTAATACAGGGTAAAAAAATCCAACAGGAAGAAAATGAAGATTTTTCTGCTCAGTGAGTAAGATAAAACAGCTGATGGTGGAGTCAGACAAATGCCAGCTCCAGCATAAAGAGATGGGAAGAGGACAACCCTTTCAACGGCAGCTGCTGTTGGAGTGGCACAGCTTCATCGTCAAGAGCAAAGACATTGCACTTGTGCTCCAGTTTGAACATACAGCACCTGCCTCTACAGGTGTGGCATATCTATTTGCTACAGCTGATAGATCCACCACTGTGGTATGTAGGGCCCAGATTCAATAAAGTTCAATAAGGTGATACCAAGGTACTTTCCAGAACACCATACTGAACAGGGGTACTGTACAAATTTTAGACAGCTTGAGCAAGTGAAACAGCCACAAATGAGCTCAGTTCATTGATCCGGTTTGTGTAAGGGGCATCCCTTCAAAGTGAACAGGAATTTTATCTTTAGCTTTTGTAAGAGCGGACCACAAACCTTCTTGTTTTCTTTGCTGTGTGCTTTTATTCTGGGTTTTGCCTTTTAAGTTTGCCTCAGTATTTTGTGGCCTTCTATGGAGAAGACCCTTCGGGCTGCATCCGGCTGGACTGAGCAGGAGCCGAAGGAAATGATTCTGTAAAACCCAATGTGCAGTCGGAGTGCTGAGGAGGTCAGCCCTGAAATGGAAAGGAGTTCTCAGCCCCAGCTCTGACAATCTGCTAATCCTTTCTGACACTTTTGAAATGATACTGGAGAAGCCCATTGCTGGATGTAACTCGGTATTACATTCTATAGGATAGTTCAAGGATGCCTATAGAGAGTTCACGATTTGCATTAAGGGCTCTGTAGTTTCCTATGTTCTCCCTGCTTTGTTTTGCTCCCTGTGGCTAAGACAGTACCCAAACTTCCCCCCCCCCCCCCCCGCGGCCCCCACCAAATACGTCCTTGGCGCACATAGCAATGTAAATAGATGCCGAATACGTGGCCTGAATAATTAAGCTTTAAAAATCTAGCTGAAAATCCATTGTCACACAAAATGGACCATACAGATAAGAAGCAGGTAATCGAGAACAGTCTTTTACTGTCTGCACTTAGCCATAAATGCTGGCCAGAATTCAGGAAGGATTAGGTGTTTCTACAGGAACCGGAGCATTTGCAAACATAGCACTAAGCAGCTGCTAATGCTTTGTGCCTGCAGCTCTGGGCCAGAGCCCATTGCTTGTGCTCCTTCACTCCTTTGCTTTCTAAAACACCGTTACAAAAGGACACAGGACTTTTCTGCCATCTCATCAGTATAGTGGTTCATCTTCAATAGCAGTCCTAGTCAGCGTGCTTGTGCAACTTTCTGTTATCTCATCAAGTCCTGTGGATGATGTTGCCCAATTGCTACAATTCTAGGTTATCTATGTATGTATGATAAAACAGTCTAATTGCGATATAACTTCTGAAGAAACAGTCCAAGCAGGATATCATCGCTAGTTGGTCAAAAACAGACTCAGAAAAACCAGCTAACCAATCTTAGCACAAATTATATTGTGTATATTTACCAGGAAAGGTACTTCTAGAGTCCTGCTAAAAATAACTTGCAGGATGTATACCACTGTTGTTGTTTGGTTTGGGGTTTTTTTGTTTGTTTTGTTTTTGGTTTTTTTGTTTGGTTGGGTTTTTTTCCCCCCAGTTAATAGCTTATTTAATGGAAACTGGGCTCAATTTCCAAACAGCAGAGAGACTTTAGTACTTATATTCTTGCTAACAGCAGAGTATTTTTTTGATAGGTACAGTGTACAGCAATAAATCTAGTTTACTTCTTGTATATTTTATCATTTTTTTACTAGATGATACTATGTTATTCGAAGTTGAGTTTTTGAGTTTGGGATGTCTGATTTTATATACCATGTGCAGAGGACCACAGGTGCTTCAGTCACCTTCTGAAACAGACCTTCAGAGCTCAGCCAGCTGACATTCCTCAGGCACCTGCACGGATGCAATGCAATAGCATTTCAGTGGCTTACAGTCTGTAGGATAAGGGAAGAGTATTGTCCCATTTGACTGAGAGAACACAGGCAGGCATAAAAAGGCTTAGAAGGAAAATTAATATTATGTATAATCTAGTGTAAGCGGGGGCTGCAGTCCTACTGCACTGCTCACCCATCTGCCTGCACTCCCTGACTCTGCATCCAGCCATTGCACAACTGTGTTACGTCAGCTTAAGGAGCTGATGAAATGGAAAATTACGGCTTCTGGGTGGGTTGGTTTTCGAGTGGATCAGCTTGCTGAAACGGCTGCCCCAGTGGCCCCAGCAGAGGCACGGTGCAAGGCAAACACAGGCTGTGGCAAGGGACGCAAGGAGAAGATGAGGGTGATGCTCATTTGAGGGTGATGCTCATCTTGAGCCTGTCGCTCACAGCTACCAGCTGCTCAGGTGCAGTGTCAAGCTGAGCTCAACAGCAAGTCCCAAGAAGACCTGGCCAGAAGTGGAGCTCCCACGCACCACCTCGGTGCCACCAGAGCTACAAACACGTTTCATTTCCTCCATGGGCTTAGCTGAATTGTTTGGGGAGCCAGGGCAGGGGGCTAGCAGTCCACCCTTTTGGAGTTGCTTTAAAATATTTTAAATACTTAAGCAGATTTTGTATACTGAAAATATTTTGCCTTCATATATCCAGTAAGTGTAAATTGCACAGCAGCACTCTTTTGTGCCATAGCTTTATAAGCTTCATAATACCTACCAGAGTCTTAAAACATTTACAATATTTAAAATAACACTTTATATTTGGTATTGGCTCAGGATATTAGCTGATGATAGTTTGAGAAATATGTAATGATGCTGGAACTATATTTCGGAATCGATCCTTTAAAAAGCTTAATGAAACCTCCCCAAAGGGATAAGACTTCCAAAATCATGAGTTGTGAATGCACATTTAGACCTTTTCTTTCTCTCTTCTTTTCCTGAGAATTTTCCCATTGAAATAACAGCTCAGGAAATGACTAACGAGTCTCAGCTGCACTCCAGCAAAAAGATGTGGATGAAGAACTTCTCTGATTCTTTTTTTGTTTTTTTTTGGTTTTTTTTTTGGGGGGGTGGTGTATGTTGTGAGGAAGATGAGGATGCCTGGATGTTGGGGGGAAGGTTATGGTCACTTGTAATGAATCTCAAGGTTGGAGGAAAAGAGGTTATAGCTTCCAAAATGCTAGATCTCTCACTCTTTATGCTGCTCTGCTCATTCCAATCTTAAACACGTATTTAACCCTGCTCAAAGACAAGTTTTCCTTAGTAAATTATAGAGAATTATGCCTTTAAAGAGATCTGTAAATAAGGCAGTTTTTATAAGGCAGCATTTGAGTTAAAACACTGAAATGTTGCTTGTAAAGCTCTTTTCAACTCCAAGTATCAAGGTTCGGGTTTTGTTACTTTATCCCCCCGCCCCCATCCTTTTGCGACTGGGGTCAAAAAAGCCCTGCAGGGCAGCCTGGTTTTGCACATGCTGCCAGCCTGCTCCCATAGCCGAAGTTACCAGTAAAAGGGCTAGAAATCTGAATGCAGGTCTGTGTACGGCGGCTGCAGTTCGGATGAGGGGATGCTTTAAAACCCATGTGATCCCTGCGGCACAATTCTCTTTTATCCCTCCTCTGCCAGAGGCTAAAGAGCTCATCTCCATAGGGCTCATCTCCATAGGACTGGGGGAGCAGAGCCTTCTACAGGCTTTACTTGTTTCTGACCCTCTGCTATTTCTCCCAGTATGTTGTGGCTTTATAAACTTTACTGGGAACTTTTAAGATGTTTTAAGCATCTTTGGTAGAATCTGATAAATATATGTGAATGTCAGAGGAAAATATACAAAACATTTTGGGACCTCCGTAAAAGTTCCTAAAGCTTTTCTTCACTTACGCATTAGAAATGGGCTGTTTATATGAATAATGGATTTTTTCCTTTCACTTGGAAATACACTTCCTTCAAAGAGTTGTGGAAGTCCTTAATATTAACTGCTGTAATGAAACAACCCCTTGGTCTGGGTGTGAAGTCTCTAGTGTATAAACACTCCCTCTCTTTATTTCTTCCTTAGACAAATAAAACCACATAAACCAGCCCGCTGCAGGCTGGAGAAATCTTTCTCATAACAAACTGTTTTATGCGGATGGCTTCTGAGGGGGGCAAAAACTTCTGTGTGGTTACTATGTCAACAAACGACGGGATTGAGGCATTTTTCTCAAGGGCCTACGTCTGCAGAAGGCTGAGGGAGAACTGATGGAGCGTGTTGAGCTGACACTCTTCCAGCTGTTCCTCCCCCTGAGCGCAGGGGAGGCAGAGGAACGGCTCCGGGGCGCAGCGGCTCCTTCGGAGACCCCCAAGCGCTCGGCGGAGCCGTGGAGGGCTGGGGCTCCTCACCGAGGGTAACCTGGGCTGCTCAGAGGCGGCCTGGGGCGTTTCGGGGGGAAGCTAGAGCACCCCTGCTTTTCTTTGCGCTGAGCTGAGATCCTTACCTGGGTTTTGGGAAAGATTTGTACGTGCAAGCATCTGCTGCGCTTTCTGAGGAGTCCGCAGCGAGGTAAGACGTATTTTCTCTAACAAGTTTCCTTACCTGCTCTTTCTCCCTTCCCTCCCTAAGTTACGAGCCCTTGCCAGCGTCCTGGCCCTGTTACACCCACAAGCCTCCGAGCGTGCCTGCCTGAGCGCCGCGGCTGTGGCCCGGGGGTGGCTGCGGCCCTGCGGCCTGCGAGGCACCCTGGCCGGAGAGGCGGCTCCAGGGGCAGGCAGCTCGCCCTCCCAGTCTGAAGCTTGGCCAAAGTGACTGGGGTGTTCAGCTCTGGAGTCCCCTGTGGCTCCGGCCCTCGGAAAACTGTGAAACATAATCCACAGTCGAGCGATGCTATCTCCAGTTTGGGGTTATTCTGGGGTCATGAGCGCTTGTGCTTTTTGTTACTGCATGAGTCAGGTCTTGTACCTACATGAGGTCATTCCTGTTCATGTCTGATCTGGTAAATTAGTTAAGATGAGTGAGGAATGGTAGATGTTGCTGAGGGGAATTCAGTGCTGCCTGGGACACGAGGAGATGTGCTGAGAGCTGCCCGTGTGTAGCTGGAGTTGTCCTGCGCGGATGCTCCACCGCCCTTCTCCTGTGCAGCTGCCCACGTCTCACCCCTCCTTTTCCAGCACAGGTCTCTCGCCATTCCCCCACTCCATCCTCATGTATCACAGCTAGTCCTGTTTGGGCTAGTTTGCTCATGGGATTTTGGAATTCATCACACAAGCACATTTTTTTCACAGTGAAAGTGAAGCCAGTGTGTAGCATTTTCTGCTTCCTTTACACCCACAAACTGAGTCTTAAAAAGCTGCTGCCTCCTCGACTCCTGTTACTGGCATCAGCAAACTCTAACAGCGACGCACGGGGCCTCACGTATCAGGCCACACAAAATCCATCTCAGTGCTCCTGTAGGAAAAGAACAGCTGTGTGGAAAGATCAATAAACACGACCAGTTGCTCCAAGAGTCATAAAATGGAAAGACTCCACAAAATAAAACGTGTGTCAGGGGACCCTGGCTCCAGACACTGCAGGAGAAGTCCTGGGACACGCAGTAATTAATGGGAAGCCTCAGACTTGTTTTCTTTCAGTGGTTCCACACAGAAAAATATTTGTTTTAGGAGAGGAAATGACAGGGGTAGGAAGATATACTTACCTGTGCAAAAGGAAAGCTTGTTTACGCTTAATGCATTGGAGAAATTGTTCATGAATGGTTTATCTATGTGAAAATAAAACACTTGCAGTGCTGCCAAGGCCAGAGGGACCTCAGGTGAGCTGCATAATTGCTGGCTCACCCTCTGAGCTTAAAGTGGCTGGGGCTGCTTTGGTTTTTTTCACTCTCTTTGTACACAGAAAACCAAAAAAAAACCAAACCTGTGAAAAACTGTATGAAAACTGTTTCAGTGAAATTTACTTCTTTCTACCTGCCTTTTCCACGTTACTGTAGCTCTTTGCTGCTTTGTTTAATCTGCGTATTTCCCTAAGTTTTTGCCGAGGAGAGAGGAATCCCCTGGGAACACGCAGCTCCCCCTTGTTGGCTCGCTCTTGCCTCTCCATCACCACCCGGAGGCTCTCGCCTCCCAACCCCTGGCTCTCCCCAGCCTCTTCTGGTGTGGTGGTGCTTCCCCATAGCTCTCACATCTCCCCCAGCCTGGTCCACTCCTGCTCTCCTACCCATATTCCGCTGCTGCTTTCACGCGTGCTCATGCTCACCAGCCTACGCCTCCCCTCCTCCTTGCTCTGCCACCACTTTGGGAACCGTTGTTTCCCCTGAGCCTTCCCTGCAAGCACCCCGTCATGACAAGTTTCCTAAGGAATGCCTCAGGCTCCACAGCGATGTCATGTAGAAGGGAAAAGAGCTGCCAGGGGTTATATCTTTGCTCCAGGGCAGGGTATGCAGGATTCGTGCAGAGCTCTGAGAGCGTTTCTAGGCAAGCAGCTGCCGTGGTGGCCAGTGGTTCCCCTGTCTATACAAAGTCTAACCTAAGGAGGGTTGTTTTTTACCCCTTCCCTTTGATTTTTCTTCTTGGAGCTTTTTGACAGCTGTGCACCCATGAACGTGGATCTTGAGGTGTGACTGATGAACTAATTAAGCTTTCTAGACGGTTATAAACCTAAATCCTAATATTAGAATAATTTGTGTTGTGTAGGGGTTTGCACATGTGTGAAAACTTATTGGTAAAACTAATGCAGTAATTTATACCTCTTCAGCTGAAGTGGGGATTTGCAAGGGGATCGGAGGGAGTGGGTGAGAGCCTACAGCCCCTCTCGGTGCAGCTCAGGCTCCATGCTGTGTGCCAGGGCCATCAGTCCCTCCTGCCATTTCCTCCCCCTGCTGCGTGTCTGCATTCAGGCCCCTAATTCATCACATGGAAACCTGCAGTCCAGCAAAGATGTCCATGTAGTGTGTTGGGTCACTGCAACTGTATTAGTAGTAGAATGGTCCTGGCTAACTTTCCTATGCAGGCAAAGGCCAGCGGTCTGCTTTGAGTCTCACTTCTGCAGCCTTTTGCCCATATGGGAGCTCATGCAAAGCCCACTGAATTCCCATTCATCTCGGTGGGCTTCCACTCTGCCTCACTGCAGCTAATCTCACTGCTAGGAGCTCCAGGATCAGGTTCTTTGATTCTGCCTCAAATCAGTGTTAAATTCTTCTAAAATAAACGGTACTGCTAGGCAGTATCTTCACTGTTGGATTCACTTTGGGGCTGAGCCGTTCTTCGACATGTGCCGTCACGATTAGATTCTTCCCCTTCTGCAACAAGAATGTCCCACGTTGCAACGGGGGTGTTGCAATGACACGCTGCGGGGCACCGTGTTGGTGTATGGGCTTGACTGAATCAAAAGCTCTTTTAAACCTGTGTGCTGCAAGCTGCTTGTCTTCCTACAAGGCAGTCGAATGGGCAATGCTATCTGAGCCCTGTGTGGTTTCACCTCCAAATCTCCCTTTCCAGCAACACTTTGCACTGTACTGACACGCATGGTTTCCTAAGAGGCTGGTCCAGCCCTGCTTGGCTTACAAGGCAGCATTTCTGTTCCCCGTTTGTACTAGATTTACCCTGCCATAGCCTAGAAGCAGAGGAATCACGTGAAGTTGTTGATTAAGAATTCCTGCCACTGATGTCATTCATGGATGAAGGCTCTGGTTCTGTGTTTAATCAAACGTGGCTAGAAACACCATAGGAATGGTCACTTTCAGTTGCAAATAGTTTTGAATTTTCATAAGGGATTGGAGAGACCATGTCGCTATTCAACAGGTATTTGCAACCACTGTACAAGGCCTCCTGCTCTGAGCATGGGTGTGACAGTTTGTGAATCTGGGGTGAAGCAGAAGTAAATTGAGTACACAAATGAGTCTCCAAGTCCTCAGACTCCAAGAACCCTGCTGCATTTGGGAATGATTTTGAAACTACTCAGGATCAGTTCTGTAAAACCCCATGGGTAGATCCCAAACTAGAGTCAAAAGCCAAAATTCTCTCTCTGTTTCAAAGAAACAAAATGTTATTGATAAAAGTCTGTAACATCACCTATAGAGACTGAATCTGCCTTTTATTTGCTCTTTTTTTTTTTTTCAAAATGGGACTATCATGATCTTCACTTGTCAGGAAGCCACAGATAGAACCCTTGCCTTCCTTCCACAGAGAATGAAGTTATACCCTTCTCTTCTGATCTGTAGACATGGCTCTTCTGATGTCAAACCTAAGGGAGACGGACAAACCTGAGGCTAGGATATCTGATGTTAAATTGAGATAACTCACAGATCATCAGTGAGAGTAGTTCATGTGTAGCCATGACCAGAATTTTACAATGGTCTTCTCAGAGCCAGCCTTAAAAAAGATGAAGAGATGAAGGTACTGCTTTTCAGATGGGGGCACAACTTTATTTTAATTCATTGACTGACATGTAATTATGAAGCACCATGCTGCCATCTCGCAGGAACAGCAACATGTCTGTGCAGCACATGTAACTAAAGGTGGCATTTTTGGACACTGACCTTAGACTTAGAACCCAGACCAGTGATGGAGACATCCAGACCTAAGTGGAAAGAGGATAGTCATAAAACCATGGCTGCACTGTGTGGTGTGGGCACTCGTCACACTCCGATCTAATTTCCTGGTTGGAGATACAGGAATCCTGGGAAGGTGTAAGAGCGCCATGTGATTCTGCCCATGGACAGGGACTTTGTCTCATGCACAAGATGGGCTATGCTTCCTAAAACCTGGGACTTGCTGTGTGCCCACGATGCATCACATCTTCTGTGCAGGATGTGCACCCACGTGGCAGCGGCATGCCTGAGGGTCTCGTTGGCTCATTGCAGCCCCTGGTGGGCTCAGCCCCTGGTCATCTAGAAATTCTTGGCAAATGGTCAAAATCCTCCTTTTCCAATCAGACTACATTTCTGGATGGAAAAATGTACTATTTGAGCCGGTAAGGCTAATAAGTAAACTCAAAACCATGTTAGTGTTTCCTTGCCCTCCTCTTTCACGCCCTTAGATGAAGCAAATCAGTGGGCATAATTTCTGAAGACAGTGCATCAGTAGATGCCCAGCTTCTCAGGGAGAGCTCTATACCAAGATTTCCTTGTAGTCTTTGTAAATCTCTTCCAAAGCCTTTTGCCTTTCAGTGGATTAGTACAATCAGCAAGCAAATCTCAAATGAATGAAGAGCAATCAAACATGCCAAAGTCGTGAGTGACTAATTGGTACTTGTCACCATTCTTCCAGTTTGCAGTAGCATTCCTGATAGCGGCATTGAGAGTCATCTGTTCTCAGAGGGGCCACAAATCTTGTTGGAGAATCTCATATTTAATTACATGATTTTGTTTATCTTCTCATAAGAATACTGACATGTTGTCCTATGAGGTTTGAAAAGAACATCACCAATTTACTGTATCTGTTAGCAGTCCCTGTTTCTTGTGCCGTTTTTGTCATCTAAATAAAACTGTCCTTTAGATTTCAACACACAAGGAACAGTGTGATTTGCCAGGCCTTGATACCACTCTCCCTCTGCACATTCCGTTTCCAGAGCCCTAGAAGGACATAGGCAGAACTCATTTCCAGGAGTTTATGAAGCAGCTCTGATAAACTAAGCCTGTTATTCAGATAAAAAGTTAGTGCCTCTGCATGAGCTCAATGAATATTTTCAGATAGAATACTTGAAGGGAAGGGAATATAGGGAAATAATTTATGCTTATTAGAAACATTTAACGTGACTGTATCAGAAATATTTATATTTTGTGAGTCTTTTAAAATTGCTATTGTAAGCAAATGAAGATGCATTATTTTTATCTGTTCGCTGTTCAATTAATGATTCCAAATCCTGGAATATCTACTTTTTTTTTTGGAAGAAAATAATAGTGATGCAATTGCTGATCAGCAGACAGCTGATCCAGAAGTTTTATATTTCATGAAATAGTGTCATTGTAGTCTACTGAAAGCAAAAATAAGAGTCAAAGACGTAAGTATTTGTAGGAAGATGAAGTATCTGGGAGACGGACGCTAACAGCTTTTCCTGTCTGCTGCGATACAGAGGACTTTCACACCTATATGTGTCCCAGATGAGGGGAAAAGGTCAAGGTCTGCGAGATTGACTTGAATAAGGCCATAGAGGTTTTTAATTAGAGGATTTTAACAAGCTTCCCAACTAGATGAGAATTACAGCTGTCGGTGAGCTCCTGTGGCAGTATAGGGCAGCAGCAGTTATCTTCATATGCTCTGTGGAGCGTGGACAGTTTTTGAATGGTAGTTGTGTAGTGAATTGATTTAGCAGGGGCAGGCTGAAGACCCTTTTCTGCAGCTTGCAAAAGCAACCCCATCTTCAAGGAAATTAGTCTGTACTTTGCACTGTTGGGGCAGCGTCTGCTCCAGTTTTATAAGGCAATATATTCAAAGCTTAGCCAAGACAATGTAAATCTTCACCATGTAAAACTAGTAGCCCGAATTGCACAACCTGAACCATTGAAATGTTATTTTATGTCTTCTTGGTCTGATTTAGATTTAAGCAAAATACCTGACACAACTGACCAATTAGTAAAATGAAGCAAAAAGAAAAATCACACGAGTTCTAATCTGCTGATTCAGGTATTTTATTTCTAGATGTGACAGGTTTATCACTCTGTGCAGAGCTTTAGTAGCTGGCACCACTTATTAAAACAATATAGATCTTTTTTTTCCTGCAGCAAATCACAGACAGTTCTCGCCTAGAATATTGTTGAACTGCAAAATACTGAGACAAGCGTGGAGCCAAGGAGCGAACCTGGCTCATGTCATGCATGTTTAGGTCTTACACTGTAACAGTCTAAGAATGCTGTGATGGATAATTATATACTTACAAGTATAAACACACATATATGATTTTAATGATGACCACCAGGTAGAGGTACTAGGTAGGTGATGAGAATGTGAAGGGTATTGTGGTATATTGGTTGTAAGTCTTCCTTATATGAATTCCTCAAAGGTAGAGTTTTAATAGCTCCTACATGTTAAGCCTTATGTGTGTAAGGAGAGGTGTGACTATAGATCTCAGGGCATTAAGAGTGCCCAGTTGAGCGGCTCTCTACTGGGCAAGGCAGAGGCTGGAAGAGCAGAAGCTTTTTTTGGCTTTTGGGGTGTATTTGCAACCTTTGCTTATGAACTTTGGGGAAAAAGATAGGACAACTTGATTCTTTGGGCCAGCAGCTGAGCCATACTGACCATGAGGAAAAAAAACCCAACGCTGAGCCATAGTGACTATGAGGAAAAACAACCCAACAATTTTGGCTCCCAAGAAAAAAACTAAAAGAAACAAAAGAAGCAGAGGAAAATCTGTTAGCTTTGGGGAGCTCACCTCAGATGAAAATGCCACACTGAGAAGCTATAGTGCAGAGGACAATTAAAAGTCTTTCTCTGGAGAAGAGGTATCTAGTGGTGATGAATGACTAGGTGTTACCTAGGGAAAAAAGTCCACAGAGGAAAAAAACAGTGAAAGATGCTAAGCTCCCCCAGTAGGGAAGAGTCCGTATCAGGAAGAAGCAGGCAGGTAAACTGTCTGTGGCTCAGAATACGTGATCTCTACAATGCTTTTTTCTATAGATAAAAAAGTCACTCTATAAAAAAAAAAAAGTTACTCTACAGTAACTGTGTTTTCTGTTACTGGCTCCTGGTCTATAGCTCCTTACAGAACAGAGCGCTTAAAGTACAAGGCAAGGAGAAGGGGTCACCATCACTCGGGGGACGACAGCCCAACCAAGGCCCCTGCAGAGTCAAAGGGCTGCATAATTACATGTATAGCAAGTGATCTCCTCAGGCCTCAGTGGTGTTTGCTCTTCCTGCTACATTCATAAAGACCATCACAGCACTTTTGCCTCCTCCTGGATCCCTGGTTGATCCCTGAAATTGCATAACCTTCCTCTTTTCACTGTGCACAGCTACCGCTCCTGTCTCCTGTCATCTACTTCTTTATGATACATGATTCCTCTTCGCTTGGGGCAAAGTTCCCCAGCGTTCTCTCAGCCAATCTTGCCTTCAGGTTTGACTGTTATCAAGTTCAGAGTCAGACTAAAGAGTCAGTTCATTGCCCCGGCAACCCTCCCCCTCTTTTTAAAATATAAGCATCACATTTTCTATTCTTCAGTCACATGGTATCAGTCTGTATTTGAAAAACTCATTAATCACCCTTGCTAATGCACGTGAAACGTCTAATTTTGGTTAATACTGTTTCTGGGAGAGAGACGGTCCTTTGTATTATTTGGTCTTTTGAGAATTAGGTTTTGCTGTTGTTCTCAAACTATTAACACTGTATGTAGGTACGTGGTCCTAGAGGAGTTGTTCCACTTGTACTAACTGGATTATTTTAAAGAGAAGGAAAACAGTTTACAGGAGTGAACCCCCAATTCGTATCAGTCAAATTACCACAGTGGTTCAATAGGAACATAAAACATGGCTTACTTTTGCTTCCCAAATCGTCATTGCATGAAACCACATTAACAGATAATACTACGCATTATTGTGATAAGAAGAGTTGTCACACAATTTTAAGCCAGCTCCAAGCAATATTGGAATGCAAATTTCAACAGCCATTCTGTTGAACAAAGTCTTCTAAATCTGTATGTATTCATACTGCTGGCACGTAGTGCCAAATTAACAAGGAAAACATCTACATCATTAGAAAGAATTATATGTCTGAGATGTTACATAATTTAAAATTCCCCTGTCTCTTTCCCTCCTTTGTCTCCCTGGTGGGAAACTGGAAGGGAAGAAGAATGTTATACCTCTTGTTAATGAAAACCACCAAAAAGTTTCTGAAAATTCAGCTTTGTCTAAGATTTCCTTTCAGGACACTTAATCTTTGAACCAGTGAAGTTTCTCAGTATTGCTCTCAGCACAGGTTCCATAGCAACCTTTGGGTTTGAATTGGAATAAATTTCGAATATGTTTTACAAGAATATTTTGAATCTAAGTAGGGTGACCATAAATGGAGACACAACTGTACTGAAGAGCTTGCTTTGATTAGTCATTGGGTCTAACACTCTTATGTTTGAAGGCGATGAAAAGTATTTCCATCAATCATCTAATCTACTACAAGTGGCAATCCACAATATGTTTTCTTTCCTATGCAGAGCATGCTGCACTGCTATGAGGATGGCAGCAAGACAGAACTTTCTAGCAGAGTGGGATATGTGAAAGCCAAGTTTGGCAAGATAAATGAGAAGTTGTAGAAGACAATGAAATGCCAGGAAGGGAAAGGACATGACTACTGAGAGCTAAGTGGATAGGCTGCAAATGGAAATTGTCCAAAAATCACAAGTAATATGACAGAGAAAGCTGAGCTTTTACCTTCTCCTGGAAGGTATTGCCACATTTTTAAATTCTTAAACCTGCTTTGTCAAGGCACTATGACTTAGTGTGCTTAATGCTCGCTACGATTTACAGAGAAATAATTATTAGGTCATTAGTTAAATTAGACCCAGAATGCAAAGAGTTACTAATAAAAAACAGATCAAACAAAGTATTTTTTCCTTGCCTTAGAGACACATTCATGTCAAAGTATCATTAAACAGAAAACCATCTTTTGCACGGCGTTAAAGAAGTCACCAGAGAACTGGAGACTGTACCACCAGAGAACTGGAGCCTGTACCGCTCTCATAAGAAATTTGCATTTGGGAAGTAGGAAGTGAATGGAACAGTGACAATGCACGATTTCACGCACGTGCTTGACAGATAACTACAGGTATATTGCAGCCTTGATCTTGCAAGGAGTTGGTCCTTCCAGTCTCTTGCAAATTTATGTTCTAATGGTCTTTATAGAAACTGATAAAGCAATGAAATTTCATCACAAATGCATTTACTTCATATATTTTGACAAATTTATTTAGTGTTACCTGCTTATTTTACGCTTTCTAACAGATCTGCATAGCTTTTCTAGTACAATTTGCTGAAGTATTTAAGTCTGAGGTTCAGGTGAAGAGATGAGGGGCCCTCAGCACACAAAAACTGCAGGGAAAGGCCGGTATCTACAGTGCTAGCGGCTCATTAATCCTGGATACAACCAGCATCCCTTGCATCTGAGATCTTTGTCCCTGTGTTACATCTTTCCTCCGTATCTGAGAGTCAGTTTGAAGGTATCTGACCTGCGGTTGTAATGGAGTCTGTGGGACCACTGCTGCTACCTTCAAGGCAAGACTCTTTGATCTCATCCTCGATTTTTCATAATCAGTCAGAACGTCATATTTGACATTGCTATATTTTTTTCATATTTCTTTGTGTTATGCAAATGCTTTACGCTCCCTGAAAACATACTGAATTTGATTAATTACGTTAAACAAACTCAAGAGCAGTTTAACTACACTGTAACTTGGCTTTGCTTCTACACAGGGCTCACCTTACGTATGCTCCTGGCAACCAGCATTGCTTTTTAGAGGCCATCTTTCCAACTGCTGTGTGCACAGGTAGCATCAAGTAAGAGTTAATTTGGTGTGCAAGAACCAGCGGTCTCATACAAAGCCAACTCATTTCTTTCATTCACCCAAACTGTCCTATTGGACTAGGCCACTGAAATCTAGCTAAAAGTGACCTTGATTTGCCTACTAGGCATCACCTGCATCCTGTTAGATTTAATAATTAATTCATTCATTCTTTATCTTGGTCAGCTTTCTTCATTTGTTTTTCCTGATTAAATTAAGGAGTAGAGATTTTCATAAATTAATCATCCCAGTGGTTTCTATTTTATTTGTATTCTACAGCTCTAGATTAAACTTCCCAGCACTGCTTACATATTCTGAAGTTCTTCTCTTCCATATGTCCTCCATTTCCTATGATAAGAAAATAAAGAAGGCTTTTATGCATGTGAGGGAGTAGAAAATATGAGTCTGTTATAATGTTCAAAATTCAGATGTTCAACAGCCCACCCAGCTACCCACTTGAGGCAGGACAGGTACCCTGCAGCAGCTGCTGAACTTCACCCACATATTTTGTCAGATGTTTCCTTCTTTCTAATGAAGGAAACTTCTCTGCAAAAGATCCTGGATTCATTTTTACCATGCTTAGCATTTCCATGACTGAGGAGTGTGCGTCCTTATTCTCTTGTATTTTCTACTAGCTCTTAATTATTATAATTTCATGTTCTACTTGCATATGGAAGAACTGAAGCTAAGAGCTTCAAATGAAGCCAGGATCTGTCCCTGCGTTAATACTGTTGCAGAGACTGAATTACAACCAGAATGCTTTTTCTAAAGAAGTAGATAATGCTGTCTCTGGGCAAACCACGTGAGTAAAATGGTTCAGCCAGTTAACAGATTAAATAAACCAGATTGAAATCTTAATGATGACAATAATGATTATGATAATGATGATGTTAGGTTGCACCAACTAGAAAAATAAAATCAATGCAAAAGTTTTAAAGACTAATCGTGTATAGAAACCTTGTTTAAAAACAAGTTCCTGTCTAATACCATCAGTTTTGGAATTGGATGACTAAAGGGAAAAGTTTGGCTGTTTATGATACTACGAAATTAATGTTTGAAAGCTGTTTTTTATAGATTACTGGGTTTCTGCAAAGTCCTGTAATAGGACTTAAAACTCACTCAGAACTGAAACAATTTTCTTCTTGTCTTTGCCACTTGTTGTCCTTGCTTATGACAAGGGTCAGCATTTTTACGTACAATGATTTGGAACTGTTTGAAGCAAGCTATTGCCCTGTTCCAGTGTGTTAATCAGGACCTTGTCATCAAAAGTAACCTCCCAATAATGAACCAAGGGCTCCGTGACTCCTTGGCATGCTGGGTGCTTTGTTGCTGTGTTGTTAAAACATGTTTATGTTACTGATGGAACAGCTTAGCTATCCAGGAAGAAAACAGCCAAGTTGGCTAAACACCTCGCTGGTACACACTTGTGTAACACACTAGAGAAAAGGTTAATGTGGAACGTGATGCCTCCTGGTACACTGGCCGCTGAGAGAGGAACGATGGATTTTGGGAAACTGGTGGCATTCATCAGTAGGGCTCTGACTTTCCAGCTCATAAAAAAGTTGAGTGAGTTAAACATGTTACTTAAAAGCTGATTGACAGCACAAAATATTAGTAGCATGTGGAGAAGCTAGAAGAAAAAAGATCAAGAACAGCACGCTTTTAAGGGATGAATTATTTATTTATGATTTATGTATTACAAGTCACTGAGATTTTTAAAAAAACAGGAATCCCTTCTTAATGGTACAAGAAGCAAGTACGACCGTCATTTAAATATACAGGCAATAGTCCAGAAACTTAACTTGCATATCTGCCTGTATGTCCTCTTGCCAAATGCACTCCCCTTTCTCATTCTCCCCTGGAAACCCATCCTTCCTGTTTGTTCCTTCACCCCTCTTTCAACGCCCATGTCTGCGGGGCCGGAGGCACCCAGCTCTCAGCACCCTCCGGCAGGACTAGGTTTTCAAACAGACATGGCATCACCTGGGCAGGACATTAAAATCAAACCATTTCACCCAGGGTACAAATTAATTATGGGAATTCAGTGAAATACGAGGATGTGGAGGTCAAAGAATTAGTGTAAAAGAAAGGAAGCAGGAAAATTAATGGAAGATTGCCCCAACAGAACTAGAAAATGGTGTGTTCTGCATGCAGCCTCTGATTTAGGAAGACAGGAAAGTAAAATAGAGGGAAAATCGTTCTGTATTCATCTTGTTTCTTGTTCCTCCTTAAGTCACTTGGAGACAAGAGAGTTGGTTAGATGTCTTCTTGGTCCAAGCTAGTGCAGCAGGTCCTACCCAACAACTTGCTCTTGAGAATGAGATTCAGAAATCTGGCTCAAAGTCTTGTCCTGGATCTTTCACTGTTTATTTCTAGTTTATCTGGTTTTATTTTAAATATTGACATCTCATCTGGTATCTTTTAAAATAGATACATTTCTTGTATTTTATATCAGCTGCACTTTAACCTTAGTGTTAGAAACTCCCTTACTCACCACTGATAGTACTGAAGAGATAATATCTTTGATGAAGGTTTTGCATAGTCTTCCTTATGAAAGAGGCTCTAATTACTGAAGAATACATATAAACAGGTTTTGCTTTTATGGATGTGATCTGTTGTGTATTTTCTGTGTGACAGCATGAGGAAGAGAAAGAGGAAGAGAGAAAACTGTAGGAACTTTTTCATCTCATTGCAAAGAAATCAGACTTTCAGGGCATAGGACAGTGGTGTTTTTTGTGTACTGACAAAAGCAGTATCAAAGCAGTATCACTTCCAAGCCCTACAGAGAATATTCCTCTGCTGAGGACTCAATTAGTACATCGGTTTACCTTAGCAACACCGAGGTACTCAGCTCTTGGGCTGAGGAATTAATCTTCTTAAAAGCTTTAAAATATTGTTAAAAATAAACCAGGAGCACTTAAAACATCTTTTCAGGTGGTGGTTGTTAATCTGTTCTCCTCTGCATCTAGTGTCCAGGCCTAATTGCCTTGTATGACCTGGTGATGAATTGGTCTTATGAATGGTGCTGTGCTTGTATTACTTTGCACTGCTAACCTAAATATTTGCAGGGAGTATTGCTCTTCTTACAGGGCCTGCTTTGTATTGTGTGGAGTTGTTAAGGTTGAGATGCCTTAATGTAATCGATACAGCAACATGCAGATGTGCCTACTTTTTTCTTCTTTTTCCAATTTCTTTCTTTGTTGTTTTTCTGTGTTCTGACTATAGTAAAAGGTTTGCCATGAACTGATGGTAAGTGAACTGTTATTCCATTTTTCTATATTTTCAATTTAATTTCAAGCTAATGAAAAGTAATGGATGAACATCCCTGAAAGCCAACTCTTTTATTTACAGAACATATACAGCATGGGAAACATGAGCGAGTATTCCTTGCGTTGTTTCATTAACATGCCTAAACTCAGATCACCAGTATGAACATATTACTCCTAGCAGCGTGTTTAGTGTCCAAGCCTTCTGAAGCCTTCTTTGCTTTGGTTGAGACTGCTGGCAGTGGTTGTAAAAAGTAATAGTAGTTTCCAGAGAGGGAATGGTCCTCTGAAAATGTAACAGATTTCCAACTAGTAGCAATCAAGGGCAGAAATTCTGCAGCCACCATGAATTTTACCAGATGCTAAACCATCACGTGATTGAAATCCTGCTTGTCATGTGGAACTTAGACCATTCCCATATCTGCCAGAGGGACAACACAGCTGGGCACAAGCAATGCAGTTTTCTGGAGTGCATTGAGGATAACTTCCCAACGCTGGTGACTGAGAAGCCAACAAGGAAAGGCGCTCTGCTGGACCTCCTTATGCTTACAAACAAGAAAGATCTGGTTGAGGATGTGAAGGCTGGGAGCAGCTTTGGCTGCAGTGACCAAGAGTGATGGAGTACAAGATCCTGAGAGGAGGAAACAGGACAAATAGCAGGATCACAGCCCTGAGCTTCAAGAGAGCATACTCTGGCCTCTTCAGGAATCTACTTGGAAGAATCCCAGAGGAGAAGATCCTGAAGAGAGCTGGTTGACTTTCAAGAATCACCTCTTCCTCCAGGCTCAAGAATGGTCCAGTCCAACAAGCAGGAAATCAAGCAAAGATGGCAAGAGGCCTGCATGGATGAACAAGGAGCTCCTGACAGAACTCAAACATCAAATGGAAGCATACAAGAGTGTGTTTGGTTTACATGGCAGGGTTTTGGCAGTGGGGGACTACAGTGTGGCCTCTGTGAGGAAAGGCTGGGGCTGCCCCATGCCAGATGCAAATGGTTCCAGCCAGCTCCACAATGGACCCACTGCAGGACACAGCTGAGCCCATCAGGGAAGCTGGTGGTGCCCCTGGGAAAAAGTATTTAAGACAGGGGCAAAACACTGCACAGTGAGGAAAAAAAGTGTGAGAAACAGCCCTGTGACCGCCAAGGTCAGAGAGGAAGGAGGAGGAGGCAGAGCTCCAGGTGCCAGAGCAGACATTCCCCTGCAGCCCGTGGAGACACTATGGTGGAGCAGGTATCCATAGTGCAGGCCATGAACAGGACCACCCTGGAGCAAGTGGGTGTTTTCTGAAGGAACTGTGGCCCTTTGAGAGCCCACACAGGAGCAGGTTCTCCTAACAGGAACTGCAGACCACGGAGGAACCATGCTGGAGCAGGTTGATCCTGAAGAACTGAAGCCCATGGAGAGAGCCCATGCTGGAACAGTTTTTGAGGGACTGCAGCCCATGGAAAGGACCCACATGGGAGCAGGGGAAAAGTGTGAGGAGGAAGGAGCAGCAGAGATGAACTGCAATGGACTGACCAGAACTGACCACAGTCCCCCTTTCACCTGCGTCACTTGGGCGGGGTGGGGTAGAAGAGTGGGGAATGAAGGAATGAAGCTGAGTCTGGAAAAAAGGGAGGAATGGGGGGAAGGTGTTATTTTAATTTGCCTTTGTTTCTCACTATCCAAACCTATTTCAATTGGAATAAATTTAATTAGTTTTCCCCAAGTGGAGTCTGTTTTGCCCATGACAGTAATTGGTAAGTGATCTCCCTGTCTTTATCTTGACCTACGAACTTTTTCATCTTATTTTCTTCCCCTGTCCTGTTAAGGATAGGTAGTGAGAGGGTGGTTGGGTGGGCATCTGGCAGCCAGCCAAGGTCAACCCACCATGAAGATGTAGAAGCAGGGGCAGGTGACCTGGGAGGAATGCAGAGACACTGTCCAAGCATGCAGGGACGCGGTTAGGAAAGGCAAAGCCCACTGGGAATTGAATCTGGTGGGGGACATAAAGGACAACAAAGAAGGCTTCAACAAGTGTATCAGCAGTAAAAGGAAGACTAGAGAAAATGTGGGCCTACTGCTGAATGTGGCAGGGGACCTGGAGACAAAGGACAAGGAGAAGGCTGACGTATTCAGTGCTTTCTTCACCTTGTTTTTTACTGGCAGTACCAGCCTTCAGCAATCCCAGGCCCTGAGTGGGAACACATGGAGAAAGGAAGACTTATCCTCAGTAAGCATCAGTTCAGGGAACATTTAAATAAAGCTGAATGCACAAGTCCATGGGACTTGATGGGATGCACCTATGAGGGCTGAGGGAGCTGGCTGATGTCATTGCAAGGCCAGTCATGATGATCTTTGAAAGGCTGTGGTGACTGGGGGAGGCTTCTGAGGACTGGAAGAAAGTAAGTGTCACTCCTGTCTTCAAGAAGGGCAACAAGGACGATCTGGGGAAGTACAGGCTAAGCAGCCTCAGATCAGTCCCCAGGAAGGAAGTGGATCAAATCTTCCTGGAAGCCATTTCCAAACATATGAAGGACAAGAAAATGATTGGGAGTAGTCAACATGGACTTATGAAGGGAGAACCATGCCTAATCAACTTGATAGCCTTCTACAACAAAATGACCAGCTCAATGGACAAGGGGAAAACAGTGGATTTTAGCAAGACTTTTGACACTGTCTCTGATAACATGCTTATAGACAAACTGATGAAGTATGGACTAGATAAGTGGATAGTCAGGTGGATTTAAAACTGGCTGAACTGCTGGGTTCTAAGACTTGTGATCAATGGCATGAAGTCCACCTGGAAGCCAGTCACTAGTGGTATAGCTCAGATGTCAGTATTGGGGCCAATACTGTTTAACATCTTCATTAATGACCTGGATGATAGGACAGAGTGGACCCTCAGCAAGTTTGCAGAGGATACAAAACTAGGTGGAGTACCTGATACACCAACTAGAGCATCTGACATATGATGAGAGGCTGAGAGAGTGGGAAGTGTTCATCCTGGAGAGGAGAATGCTCAGGGGTATCTTGTTAACATGTATAAATACCTGGTGGGAGTCAAGGGGTAAAAAAGATAAAGAGGACAGAGCCAGACTCAGTGGTATCCAGTAAAAAGACAAGAGGCAATGGGCGCAAACTGAAATATAGGAAATTTCATTTAAGCAGAAGAAGAAATGTTTTTTATGGTGAGAGTGGTCAAACACTGGAACAGGCTGCCCAGAGAGCTTGTAGAGTCTACATCCTTGGACACTCAAAAAACCCCTATTTAAAACCTGACAGTACACGGCTCTGATTAACCTGCTCTAGCTGACCTTGCTTTGAGCAGGGGGGTTAGACTAGATGATCTCCAGAGGTGCCTTCCAACCTCAACCCAACCTGCTATTCTGTGACGAGCAGGTACACACATCTAACATATAACTCTGCTAGACTCCACCCAATTGGACATTTGTTCACTTTCTGTGCCTAGATCTCAGTAAGCCAGATATTTATATTTCTATGGGTAGTGTTTTTCAAAGAGATTTCAATCTCTTTGTCACAATTTCAGACAGTATGAATTGTTTTGGGACAAGGAAGTTATTTTCCATTGAGATGTGTTTGCCCTATTTCTGCTTTCACTTGTGTAGGTAACATAAGCCCCTAAATCCCACTGATTTTGGAAAAGTATGCTTTCTTAGTTTATAGTATTTGGATACAACGCCATAGAATGGAAGTAGTACAATGCAGTATTGCACTTCTAAAAACGAGGTCCTTAGGCCTGGATAGTTCTGATTTCCTCGTGATTTTGAACCAGGTTATTGTGACTGGTTGATTACTGGCCTTCTGTGTGTTCCTCTTGCTGTCTTGGTTGCTTCTGTCCTAATCAACTCTTGAGATTTGCATTAAGTAATTTTTTTTATACAAGTTTGCTCTATTGATTGTTCTTTGTTCTGGTGATTATTCTCCATAATATTCTCCACCAAAAACTGAACACTGCTTTTGTATTTTGACTACTTCACATTTTGAATGTCAGCATCTCAAATCATTAGATCAAAATTCGACATGCTCAAAATTTAAAGGAAATTTCTGAAAAAAAAAGAGAAAATGTTATAACAGACTTCACAGACATGAAAGGTTTAACTTAATATAAAGTACTTGGAGATTCTGAGTTTGCAGGTACAATTCAGGTACAAATATAATGAGCTATTGTCCTCTAAGTGGGAACCTCATCAAGATATTTCAGTTACTGAGTTGCCAAAACTGGACTGGACTTTGCTGCTAGTCTCACCAGAAGGTTAAGCATCATATAGCTCTCTAAACTTC
The DNA here is from genome assembly GCF_047370975.1 of Nipponia nippon. Taxonomy (NCBI): domain Eukaryota; kingdom Metazoa; phylum Chordata; class Aves; order Pelecaniformes; family Threskiornithidae; genus Nipponia; species Nipponia nippon. Next base: position 110,174,175 of record NW_028262336.1, read on the forward strand.
AGTCTGTCTTTTAAAAAAGCATTTGACATCCTAAGTATAAGCAAGGTTTCATGGGCAGGAATACCAGAAACTGCAAGAAAAGGCATTTATCGCATTTGTGTCTCTGTTGTTTGTCACTTCTATTTTTCCTGTGTGATCTGAATCCCGATCCTTCTCTTTGCACTTGTGAAGCACCTGGAGATCGGCTTGTGCCACGTAGTATTATTTGCATTTCAGTTTCTCCTAAAATTTCAAACCGCAAAGCAAGATGCGGTATTTTCTTCACTTCCCCCCCCCCCCCCCCCCCGACCACGATCAAAATCAACACTCATATGGCAACATCCTAGATGAGCACCCTGGTGAGTGATTTGAGACTAAGAAAATTACTTGGACTTAGCCTTTATGATAAGCTTTACTTAAAGTTTTATAGATGCAGAGGAAAGTCCCCTTAACTTTAGCGGACCTTGTATCTGACTCAAAAGGCTTAAAATGGTAAAAGCCCAGCCTTGCATGAGAAGAGTACGGCTGTGAGAAGCTTGATTCCTCCTTTTCACTGAAGGGCTTTGAGCGTAAATCAAACATAATGGAGTTGTAGTTCTGTCTTTATACTCTCATATAGTTAATTTTCTTGGTACTGAGATTCCAGCAGAGCTTTCAGCTTAAATGAACGTAACTACTAATTGGGAATTCAATAATATCTGAATTTCAAATTATTGCATGAGACGTATATGAAGCCTCATACTTCATTATAAATTATTAATTAGGTTTTGAAAATGATCTTGGATATGTAAATCTATTATTAAGGAAATCTGTTGGCATTTCTACTTTTAAGAAATGAATGTAATATTGCCATTAAAAATTCTCATTGTGATTATTCACAGAATAACTCCAAGAAATGTAAGACAGAAGTTAATTTCTCTTTGAATTAGTGTTCTCTTGCATTCACGATTGCAGTTATTCTCCACATCTTGCTACTCTAATTCAGAAAAAAATGCAGTTGGAAGTTGCTGTTTCTTCTGGGGAGGAAAAGAGAAGATCGAATCACATTCTGGCACATCTTCTGTTATATATTACTTTGTCTTTTGTATAGGGAGGTAGAGGAGGGAGCTGTGCAGGTCCTTCTGACTGGAGAGCACAAAGCCAGGGGCATTCCACATTTCTGCATGTGATGCCAGGCTCTTGGGATAAATGTGGGTCTCTAGGAGAGTGTAGTTGTACACCAGGCAGCAAAACCAAGGAAGCATGGGTCCCATCTTTCTGGCAGGCATGTATCTGGTTTTCTGCACTGTGTTGTTCTGCCACTGGGATAACTCAGCTCCCCACCTGCAGTGCCTTCTGCACACCCAGTTACTTTCCTGTGGCACTTTGCAGCTCTCTAAGACATATTATAACTTTGATTTCTGCCTTTTTCATTTTTTACAGTAAATGACCAGACATGACCAGATACGATTTTGACATTTGGTTCTGCTGCTGACACCTGCAAATACTAGAGCTGGGTGGTAAAAGTTTTGAGGTTCATATCGTTATTTTAATTTTTGTGGACGTGTATTTAGCATGTGCCATTCTGGGTCATCCATTTTGTCCATGCTGCCAGGTGCAGCTTGCTCAGGGTAGATTCCAGCTGATAATAACCAACTCACAGTTTGCACAATATTTAACCAGAAGACTTTGGTTGCAGCTTTATGTTATTTCTGCCTTGACTGCCTAATTTTACTTTCACTAGAACACTCGCCAAATCTTTGCTTTCATATGGTAAATATGTAGGAATGCTACATATGAGACTATTCATCACAAAGATTTTAATGAAATACGCCTGTAAATATGTTTGCTTCTCTGTTGTTACAGTTATTTTAAGTGTATGTTTAACTAGCTGATATCACCCACCGCTGTGCAGCTGTTTGTTTGTTATATATTAACTTAAGACTCAATCCCACAAGGTACTGATTGCTTCTGGATCACGCTGAGTGCCTTTTCCTCCCAGCTGCATTTAAGGGTTTGCAGGGTGCTCAGCACCTCGCAGGATTGAGCCCTGAATCCAGGCAACAACAGGCTCTTTCAAAAACCAAACAGGTTTCCTGGAACAAGGTTCATACTGTAACTGGGCAATATTTTGTGCAATGGATTTTCATACATTTAGATTAAATCTTATCCAGAACAACAGATCTCATAGTTAATGGCTGCTGGAAGACATAAACATTTAGGTATGTATGGTGGTAATTAATTACATTTTACAATTATGGCTTTATTAGTTGTTCCAGTTAAGTGCAAAACCATGACTGAGACTAATATTTAATCTTTTGCATGTTGGCTGCAGCGTGGCTTTGCCCCTCTGTTACAGTGTACGTGGTTTCTTAGAGTTGCAGATATTCTGTGCAGTTCATCTAGCAAAGCCATTTGGGCATTATTCATTGCTGCGCTTACGCGCTGTGCAACAGGACGCTGGGTGCACTGCAACTTCAAGGGGATCCCACTGGCAGTGGCATTGGGGGGCAGATTCCCTGGCATTACCCCAGCTCTCTGGAGCCCCTTTGGGCAGAAGCCCACCCAGCCATAGAGCTGGGTGCACGGGTGCTGGCGCTGCCTGCACGGGTGCGTTGTCACCGATGGCACTGGGCTGGAGTGCTGTCCTCCACTGTGAGTCGGGCATTTTGAAAGGTAGGCTTTACCAAAGGGTACTAAGCCAATCTGCTGCTTACATTTTGGGAAGCCAGGAGAAATATTTAGTGGCCAAAATGTATCCTAGCGAGAGCAAGATGTGGTGTAGCCTGTGCAAACTACAGTAGTAATTATTACTCTCTCTCTGAAACTTGTTTTGGGAGAAGAGTGTGGCATTGGTCTGTGTGTAAATTCAGATGTATTTGGCACAGAAAAAGTGCTGTAACATACTGTTTCTAAAAACTTACTCTTGCTGTTTTATATGCAGATGAAGACCATAATCTTCCATTGTTTGCAAGGAAAAAGACAGGACCTGAAACCTTTAAGTAATGGTGTTTAATTCCATCTACAAGAAAGGAAAAATATCTCAAAAAAGGCAACCCCTGCCTTCCCTGTTCAACACCCTGCCGTGCTAGGCAAGCAAGGCATTTGCCTTTGATTTTGGTCCTGGTATCACCTGCAAATAATGGGAATTAGGAACTAAAAACTAAACCTGAATTTTGCTTTCAGACTTATACTTAAGGTTGGCCAGAGAGCAAGGCACAGTTCTGTTCTAGGGACTGTTGGAGGAATCTCACTTTAATTCAAATACACCTGTACATTAATAACCGTATCTTTTCAAAATAAGCAATCACACTGTTGGCCTTTGGCCTCATTCTCACAAGTTAACTACCAGTTGCACACACATTTACGTGTGGATTATCTCTCGAGATCGGTGTGATTTTAAGCATGCAATAGCAGAGAATTGCATACGTAAAATGTTTGCAAGATCACAGCTCTGGTGATGTACTCTAACTGAAATTGGGGTATGAAATCAATACGTTAAGTAGACTGAAGATTAAGCAACTTGCTGCCTGTCAGTCTTCTCGGAGTAATGGCCGTCAAGTTGGTTGCTGTGCTTTTCTGGGGAATAAGCAAAAAACCCAAACAAAACTGAGTTTTTAGGAGTCTTTAGTAAATTAGAGAGGTTTCTGTGTAACTTTAAGCACAATTAGCTATGCTAGCAACACTAAGAACTTAAGAGTTGTTTACCCATTAAAAGAAAGTGGGGAAATAGGTAGAAGTTTATGGGAACAAAAGTGGACTGCTGATGCCAGTGAAGTATTTTCCAAAACTTTCGGCATAGGATGAAGGCGCCACATGATTCCATGTAAGAATATTGCAGCAGAAAGTAGTCACAAGTACTCAGTATCCTCCCTGGGAAAACAGCTCCTGGTTTAGGGGAAATGAGGCTGGGGTTGGTTGTATGCTAATTCCTTTTCGTTACGATGTGTTAGCAAAGCTGTTTAATACTTGCTGTAAAGCCTGGATTTCACTCTCCTCTTATTTAATACCAGGTTAAATCTGGAATAATAAGCTCTCAAAAGCTTAGAGGTTCCAGTAAAATGAGATTTGGCTAAAAATTACATGTTGGTTTCTCCTAGTAACAGTGTTGTAGCTTTGGTGCCCTAAGCAATGAGAGAAGCAAGACTGGTGAGAAAAAGAGGCTACGCTTCATTAGGATGTTGAATGATTTAGTAGAGGTTGCTATGTCTTACTGCAAACCTTAGGAAGGATTTCTTTCTCTGGAGAGCCTGAACTCGTTCCATCCGCCTTTTCTTAGACTTCAGAACAACGAAAAATGTAATAGTCAATTCTGAATCATTTCCAAGGGTTTGTATGATGTATTTTGCTTAAGTGTTGGAAAATCAAGGTGTAGAATACTGGGCATGGAGCAGGATGGCTGTTATTTCAGTGTTTCTCAGGCAGCAGTATCTGTGACTCTGAGGGCTGGACACTGAACGGGAGCTGTTTATCAGCTGAACGATAGCAGGATTTCTGATAAATGAAACATCTTCTGTTGGCCGGGTACAGTGAAGTACAAAGCTGATACTACAGTCAGCTGAAACTGGCTTGTTATAAAGGTGCACCTCTGACTCTTTGGTTAAAACAATTATTCTGGAATGTATTAGTCTGTGGCTGTTCAGGACTTTCAGAGTTAAAGCTTTCATGTGAATCTTGTCCCTGCTAGGAAAATTACCAGATGCTGACAGGGGGTGTCACCAGTGGCTCAACTGAACATATGCTGCATATGGCTTGGCTGCGAGCGCCGGACAGGGAGGCCCTGTTCCCTGCTGCCACAGAGACTAGTGAACGCAGGTTTTCAACCAACTGATTTCAGCATAATACTAAAGGTTAGCCTCTACACAGTGTTTGTCCTACCAATGAGACTGAATAACTAATCAAACATAGATTGGCCTGCCAAAATTTTCGCTGCATCAAAAAAGAGTTAGATGGCATCTTTACTGAGTTATTTTAAGAACGGTATTTTTTGAGGTACAGAGCAATCCTGGTCTTTGCACTGGAACTATATTGCATTATTTTTGTGGTGAAGCTGGAATTGAACCTGAATCAGAGGGTGAATGTAAAGCAGACTAAAATCTCTATTTATCTTAATGATAGATTTTAATCTCTGAATTTGACACAACAGCACTTCATAAGAAATTCAATTAACTGTTTTCTGGAGAAAGTCTTTTCCTGCTTTTCCAGAGAACATACTTAAAAATATTTCCCGTTTGGGATGTTGCCACAGAATTGTGTTTCTTTGTGCCTTTTTTGCAAACCCGCTACAGACACCCACCCAGCACCACCACCCGCACACCCACCTCACACCCACACATCCTGGCACCCTACGGCTTTGAAACACAACACACGGGGAATAAGCTGAGGGCACTTCCACGTTCACCCAGCCCTTTCCAATTCACAGCACTCTTGGGCAGCTCCTGAGCCAAATTTCAAGTCTGGAGCCATTTCAGGAGCCCCGTTGCTTGTGGAAGGAGGAGTTTCCACTCACCTTCCTGTGCTTTCCTCCCTGCCCTTGGATGCTTCTTTCCACCTCCCGCCCTGCAACAGCTCGGGTGCAGCCGGGGGAGCTGGTTCAACTCACAGCCTGGCAGGAAAAAGCAGAAGGGAGGTCCAGCATCTCTCCGTGTAGGTGGTGGCATGCTCTTAGGCTGGCTCGAGCCATCACTTCTACCTTCATCCATAGAGATCAGGTAGATGAAGGAGATGATGTGAACAGCAGCAGGTGGTCTATGGGGAGCAACAGCATCTCTGGGTCAGCGTGTAGTAACAGGAGAGAGTAAAGCAGCTGTTGCAGTCCTGGCACAGAAACAGAAAGTTTGTTGAATTATGCCATGAAAAGCGAGAGGTAGGAAGAGATCTGACCCAGGTATTTAGTATTGCTTAGACAAAAGACAGCCCTAACACAGAACTGGTGCAAACTGGCTCCCTTTCATACTGGAGCTGGAAACATGGCTCACATCTCCAGCTTACTATTTTAATTACGTACCCCAGCATGTTGAGGGAACGGCTGCTAAGGTTTTTCTTGTTAGATTTTCTTAACCTGAAGTTTAACAAGGTCTTTTGAAAAAGGACAGTGTGACTGACAAAAACTAAAGTGTCCATTTTGCTGTTTGCAATGTTTAGGCAAAGGCAGCTCACCAATATAAATTAACTTCTGTGGTAAGGAAATGTGTAATCTTTCAGGTTCAGAGGTACCCTGTGCTCTTACAAGACATAAATTATTAGTCAGATCTGCAAACTCCAATTTAGAAGATTAATGGACCATCATCAAAATAGGCAATTCAGTCTTGAAACAGGCACTTTAGTCTGAACTCCTTTCAAAAAACTGGACTTTAGGGTTTGTCCTCTGCATGGGTAGATAATGGATTATTTTCTTGTGTGTATGTTTTTTATAGCTCTCATCACCGTAAACATCAAAGTGCCAGAGAAGCATTGATGGATTTGTCCTTGCAGGCCCATAGGTTATAAGGTACTACTCCTATCATCGCTTATTTTACACATATGGCACTTAAGCTGAGAAAAGTATGCTGAACTGCCAAGGTCAGAGAGAAACAAAATCCAGAATCCCTCTTCCCCAGCCTCAGTCATAAAGAAAGACATCTTTCCTGCCTTAGATGGGGGTTTCATTTTTTTCAGATGATTTACCATTACTTTCAGGGCTGGTAAAATCTAGAGTTGTTTAACCTCTACTTATAGGAATATGGGTGTATGAGCCATAAAGGTCTGGGGCACTGGTTCCAGTCCCCCTTATTTCAGACAATTATGCCATTTGGTACCTTAGATATACATAGCTAACTCTGTCTCTGGCTAATTAAGTTAGGTTTTCTTCCACACTGTTCTAATAGGAAGACAGTTCCAATGTTTTGATCTTAAACAATCTTCTTCCGATTTCCCACCAAAATCTGACTAACTTGTGCAGCTGCAATATCTTATAGAGGCAGTTAATATGTATTATTTGTATTGCTTCCTAGAAACAATTATATTACAAATAACGTCAGGCTGCAAGAGATTTCCTTGACTGTCCTGCTGATAAAAGATCTAATTTAGTATGTATGGCTGTTTTTAACAGGACCAGTAAGCCAGCCCAAAATTTATAAATTTTTATGTGTCTGATTCCATGTCCAGACAAATAAGTTTTCAAGTGAGCAGAACTCTGTGTTTTCTGCATCTTTAAAATCAGGTACCTTCCTTTCCTGCCAAAATGGACAGTCAGCTTGCTTAAATTTGATCATCCATGTTTTAAAAAAATACTCTTGATTTTAGTGTTAAAAAAGAATCATAGAATAGAATCATAGAATGCTTTGGGATGGAAGGGACCTTTAAAGACCATCTCGTCCAACCCCCCTGTAATGGGCAGGGACATCTTCAGCTAGATCAGAAGAAAGTAGTTACTTACTGCAACACCAGAGAAAGAAAGTGTTGACTATTAGTTAAAGGCTTATCATTGCTTTGAAATTTTCAGGCAGGCTAAATTCAGAGCACGTATTTTATTGAAAAGGCCCAGCACGTAAATGTTGTAGCACTTCACTGGTATCCACTGTGTTCAAATTGGTTTTTTTCTAGCTTTTCTATTCCACAGGATTTTTGATAGAGTAAATTTAAAAAAAAAAAAAATTAGAAGTTATTGACAAACTAGAGGTAGAATTAGCACGAAGATTTCTTTTTCTTTTCTGAAAAAGAAAGAGAAACATGGTGGAGATGGTAATTCAATCTTCTGGCACAAGAAATGTGCCCATGAATGTTAATTTAGTTCAGACAGTAACAAAGACAGCAAGTCTGTCATTGTAAAAAGAGACTAAACAAAGAAAAGTATTGATACTAACTGAAAAAAAAACCCCTCTGTGGTTCTTGAAGCACATGAATCAAGACGGGGGAGAAGCATCCACTGATTAACAACAACAACAAACCCTGATGCTTCCCCCCAAATCCTACCTGTTTCTACTTTTTTTAATCTTAGTGAGATATTCGCTGTTCTGATCTCATGAACGTCTCAAAAGCTGTAATTGTTCAGGGCTTTTTGCCCTGGCCAGCACGGAGTTAACTAAGGTGCGCAGCTGCACTATCACCAGTTGGGTATTTCTGTTGCATCACGCTGGGCCAATTACTCTGCTGAGACCTGTCATTTTGTTATAATAAGCATCAGAAGCAAGATGTTCTTATACAGCTTCGCATAATTTCTACTGATGTGGCATCATTCCTAATGAAGTCCACTACCTGCTTCACTTCTAAAGCATTTCCATCTTTTCTAATATCTGATGGACACTGTCCGTCTGCGGTGTTGATGTATCCCTGCTCCCTTCAGCACAGCTGAATGATTTAAGCAAGGGTTGGGTGCTGCTTGTGCTTCCTCCTCGAGCCCAGGGAGAAGCACCACCACTCAAAAATCCTATATACCCACGCACAGCCCCTCGCTATGGCTCACAGGCAAAAATGAATGAAGCGCACCAGCTCCTCAGCCCCTGGCCTGAGCCGTGCAAACACCCTCTGCAGATGGTCCTCAGCCCTCAAACTCTTCAAGGCCCTTTCTCTATGTATTTATTCTTCCATTGACTTATTTTGGCCTCCTGGTTGCATAACAAGGCACCTTCATATCCTCAGGTAATTTTGGAAGGCTGCAGTTTTGAATAGAGAGGACAGGACGGCAGGGTAATTAAGTGAGTGGGGAAGAAGGTTGATAAAGAGCTCTTAATAGTCACTTTTACATGCTATTATTTCGAGCAAGGAAAATAAATACAGAATGGCTGTAGGGCCATCAGACGCTGCATCGAGGGCTGTGACATAGGAAGGGATGGCAGGTAGAGCAGAGAAGGAAGAGAAAGCAAATGGCTGCAGAGTGGGACAATCCCACCTCTTTTTCTGAGATTGCACCCTTTCCTCCCTAGTCCATATCATGTCCATATCACTTTAATGTACATCCATCTAACAGAAAATCTAATACAACTTTTTCCAAGAAAAAAAGAATAAAGAAAATATATATGGTATAGAAAAAATGATTTTTGAGTAATCCTTTTGTCTTCTTATTTCTCTCTACTTTACATCTCCACGGTCCTTTTCCTTCCTACATCTTACACTTTGTGAGACACAAAATAAAGGTGGAATTCAGCCTTCCTAATTGGTAATGGGAAGCCTTCTTTATGTTTAAACACAATGATCTGTTTATTGGAAACTGCTCTTCTGTAGTACCAGCCATCTCTTCGTGTCATGCTGTCTGAATAATGCCTCTTGAGGACGGGGAGAAAGAATAGCATCGCAGTCAGACCCCGTGGGGTTATAAATAGCATTCTAGCAGCCTGAAAGGCTGAAGCCATCATTAAGTTGCATGCAGCTATAGTGGTGTAGGTGGGTGAGTAAGAGCAACTCGGAGATGGGATAATGGTAACCTGGTACACAAGGGTCATTTTTCATTGATGGCGTCACTCCATCGGGCTATTGTGTTCTCCCTAAATTAGGTCTCTGTGTTTAACAGAGCTCAGCAAGCTCAGCAAAACAGCCTGGCAAAGCACATTTAAAAGAAGATTAGAGGGAAAAACAGTTTGTTGTGTATTGCGATTTAGGCCAAATTGTGATAAACTTTTCTCACTTTAGTCAGTAATTGCCTTTATCAGCAGCAAAGTAAATGCAACAGGAACGGGCCTTTCAGAAGTAGCATACCAGCTTCCTACATAAGGGCAATGATGACTTTTGCTGGGCAAATTAAGAAGTTAATAGAGCAATTTAACCCAAGCTGTCCTTTGGGTATTTTCCTTAGCAACATGATTCATTTTCTGGAATGGATTTTTTTAGTGCCAAGACAGCAAAGGTCTTGAATTCGGAAAATCCCTTTCAATTTATTATTACTAATTTGATTGCAGATATACACAAACGGAAAAATCCTACATAAATTTCACACAGTTTATATATATAAAACAGATCAAAATAATTAGCAGCCTATGTTAGTTTGAGCTTGCATACACAAACATACTACTCTTCCCTCATTTCTAAACTGAACAAATTGAGATCTTGATCCTGCTCTCGATGAAGTTGGTGTGAGAGTTACCTTTAACTTCAGTAGATATATGACTCAGCTTAATTCCCCCGTGGGACCTGTCAGTGTGTAAAGATTCCTTGGAGGTTAATTGCTTGCAGGAGAGTCTTTGCCTGGGATGTAAAAGGAAGGTGCAAATTGCAGAACTGGAACATTAGCTATGTACTGCAGCCTGGAAAAGACACTGTCATTTAAAGCAAAGGGATCTCTTATTTCAGTAATCTTGCATCTTAATAATTAAATTTGGTCACTCATTAATTTAGAGTATGTCTTAGAGAGTCACTTCCTTTGCCATCTTGCCCAATAGCTGTTGAAGTAGGACAAATGCTTTTATGTTTTCCTGAAATTATTCCTTTTGGCTCTTTTTTTGTACTCTCTTTTAAGAGTACCTTTTTAAAAAATCACTACTTTAAAATAGACTTTTACAAAGAATTTATAAAAGAAACATGAAAGAGATAATAGAGTTGTGGGAGTGGAAGAGAGGATTTCTAAAGTAAGTAGAAATAATCATTCTCATTTAGATTTTTCAGATTTAAGTGAGTGACTTTCTTATTACATAAATGTGCTTTTTTGCTATTCTGAGAAAGCTGAGAGATGTATCACTACCTATTAAAAGTTGGGGGGGGATTGTTCCTTCATCATTAAAACTATTCTTTCTCGCATGTCACATTTTTTGTAATCCTTTCCCACCTGTATTACACTTGGAATAATCCTTCTCATTCCTTGTCACATGCGCATTAAACCTCTTTTAAATTACAGACTTAGAGCTTCTAAAACAAGCATTTCATTTTTGTTGCGGTAAGTGTGATGACCATCGTCAAATCACTATTAAAAATCTCATGCATAGCCCAATCTGGAATTTATTCTTGGAGTTCTCTTCATAAATTACTGTACTTAGTCAACCATAACATGTAATGCTGGCGCTGCCTCTCAGTTCACTGCAGCCTTTGTTACTCATCTGGAGTGAAACTATTAGCCTGTAAATAACACAGTATAGAGCTCAGTTTTTCAGAAATACCTATGAAAGTGCTATGAATTTGTTCTGATTTACACCTTTTCAAGCATTCTCAGTGGCAAATAGTATTCTCTCAAGAAACAGAAAAGCTGGAAAACCAGCAAGGAATGCCACTTCAAAAGCACCTTTTTTCAATCAGAAATTTGGATGACATTTTGATTTTTTAGGATTGTAGTAAAACCGTTCTATACGAAGGACTAATTTACTGAAACTTTGGTGTGTAACTTTGACAAAACACTATGGCTTGTTTTTCTTCAAATAGTGTAAGAAACTGGGAAGCATTCAAGTTTATAATCAGAAGAGTGATTTGTCTTCTTTCTCATGGCAGTCCCGTTGATAAATTTTGCTTTGCATCATTTTACTAAACCTTGATGTGAAGGCACCTGAACACTATATACTCTCCCCAGCCTTTAAAAAAATAATAAATCAGATTAAGAAAAGATTGGGTTAATTACTGGTCTCCAGTGAAGGAAGTTAATCCTGTTCTCAGACATACTCTTTAGTGTGCTGCATCCGTGCTTTGCTAAATAGTACGCAGATGTGGAAGAACAGACTCAGACTCAATGAAGCTGCAAGAGTTTGAAGAGGGTTTTAGCATACTACTAGTAAAAAATCTATGACAAACAAGTCTGGAAGACTAAAATGATAGTACCTAGTTTTAGAAACTTGACAAACGTCTAAATGACTAAACACCGTTATCTCTGAAATTGCAATTTTCTAGGTATTTCCTTTATTAAATGTAATGACATTTAGGAAATATGGCATACAATGATATTCTCACCTAATTATCCAAAGTGAGCTTTTTAGCATGGCTTTCTAAGAAAATTAAGTTCTTGTGAGCACATTGTTACTCTGTCAATAGTTTCTCACGTAATTTCTGTCTCCTCAACCAGTTTCTAACCTGCTGATGAGCTTCAAATATATTTAAAAGAAGGGTTCAGATCTCAAAGTTATGAGAATTTCTTAAGTTTCAGAAACGCTGTTGTCTGGATAAAGGAAAGACCCAAATTAGTGGTTCAGTTCAGCTCAATAGTTTTTTCTGCTTTGTCTTTTTGTCCAGCTGGTAGATAGAGGACACAGGAGGAAAGTGGGGGTTCCCTTCTCTGCAGGGGCTTGTGGGTTAAAAAGGATATTCAAAATTAATGTGATGGATATAGCTGGGTTATTTATCGAAAGGAATGTGCAGGAACATAGGAACGTAAATCCATTGAAATTCAGGTTTGAATAGCGCTGTTAGAAGTTTTTAAGCAACCAGCACAGACCCCTACAGATACCAGGGAGGCTGTGAGATAAGTTTACAAGACCTGTTGAAAGTGTTTTTAAAGTTAACTTCTGATACGCTTCTTGTCTCGTATAAATGAAAGAATCTTTCCCTTAATGGTGCTGCTAAAGTCATTCTCGTGACCATTTCAGCGCCTTCACTGAGTCCTGCTGCAGAGACTTCTGAAGGTCTGAAGCAGATCATTCTTGTCTGCACTGACTTGTGAACTTCCCCCGGGTAGTCCCAAGCTAACATAGATCCCCAGCGATGGTCCATGTGGACTCTCTCCGTACCGTGTGAGCATTTCCAATCCTAATCTTCATTTCCCCTTTGCTTCCCATGCCCAATACTGTAAAGCAACCACTTTAACCTCTCATTTGAGTCATTCTTCAAAACTCACTCCTTCCATGGGGCGTACCATACAGCTGAGGCCAGCAAGACCTGGGCTGGTGGCAGACTGTGCCTGGTGCTGCTGACTGCTGGAGAATCCTGTGGTCACTCCCAGAGTTATTTGCAACCTCATTTGACCTACATCCCTTAAGCCCATTTGTTTGCCTCATCCCCTAACTACACCTTGCCTTTGAGAGTATGTCTACACTGCTCTCCAGAGAAATAATTACAGCGTGCGCAGTCACACCAGTCTCAGAGGAGAGGCAGTGGGGCTGATGGCCTTCGTTACTTCTTCAGGCTGTCTGTTCCACCATGCACTCTGTGTGGTCCCAATTTCTTTTTGCCTCTTACCTGAGGTACGTTAAAACAGTCTTAGTTATGTCTACAGCTCCAGCCCAAGTGTAGAAATATTTTTAGACAATAAACGATTTAAGCAAGGACTACTAGTTGTTACGGGTCTTTGTCAGGAGTCGTGACATGGGGCTGTAAGGCATTGTCTCATAAAATTTTCCTTGTAGTATATGGCCACTGTTCAGATTGTGCATAAAATGTTGTTCTTGCTGTTCACTCCGAGGAACAGTGGCAAACCAAAAAGTTGTCCAGATTTGGGACTGAGAGGCAGCCTGGGAACCAAGCATGAGTATCTGAAAGAGCTTGCTGATGGCAAGAGCTTCTTTTCCACCATTTAAGTCTTTAAGCTTAATAGAGCAAGCCACGTTTAGGAAAATACGTTGATTTGTTCTCCAGTTAGAAATTTGTGTTTGGCACCACAAATGCAATGGGGCCCCAGTCCTATTTAAATACTAAATGAAAATGTATTTCTATGTTGCAGATTGTTTTGTTATAAAATATACAACTAGCTACTAAATATACTTTGCTGGGGTGAGGAATAGTGACAGATGATCCGAGGCTTTTTTCAGTTACTTTGGGCTTACTAGGAGGATCACTTACGTCGTGTAAGGAAGGGGACTATTCAACCCGCAGATTACAGCTGGGAAAATACACTCGTGTTTGAGAAGGGGTGAGAACCCGTACATGTGTTGGCCAATCGACCCTGCTACACAGCAGAAGCCTGTGCAAGGCCTGTGCCCATGACCAACACCAAGGGTGAGCAGAGCACACGTACCCAGAAAGGCCAAGCGAGTGGTGAGTTTGGTACCACCGGGTACCAAACACGACCATCCCCGTGTGGCCGGGTGCCTTCTACCGGGGCATCGCCGTCGCGCACGGCAAATGGAAGGGAGGCTCCTTCCAGCGACCCGCAGCGCCGGCGGCCCGCCGGGAGCCACCGCGGGGCGGGCGGAGCAGCGCGGACCCTGCCCGGGGGCAGGACCGAGGCCGAGGGCCGCCGGCGAGCGGGGCGCGGGGGCGGCTGGAGCAGCCGGGGGTTCCCGCCCCGCCCCGCCCCGCCCCGCCCCGCCCCGCCGGGCCACCGCCCCCGGCCGGCGCTGCCCCTGTGCGCGGCGCTGCCCGCCCGCCCCGCCCCGCCCCGCCCCGCCCCGCCCCGCCCCGCCGCGGCGGCCGCTGCCATAGCGATGTGGGAGCGGGCGGCGGCGGGGACGGGCTGCGGCGGCGGGGCCCCCTGGCTCCCCCCAGGTAAGGGCGCTGCTCCGCGGGTCGCCTCTCGGCAGCGGCAGCGCCGCGGGGAAGTTGTTGCCGGCTCCGCGATGCGAGGTGATTTTTAAATTCCTTTTCACTGTATTTGTTCTGCCTCTCTCCCGCTCCCTTTCTGCCTGCTCAGCTGCAGTTTCTCCCAAAGCCGCTTTCTCTGGGAACTTCTCTGCCGAGAGCAGCGTCCTGTTCTCATTGTTGTTACATATATATATATATATATTTATTTTTTGCCGCGTGGAAATTTGCGAGCGGTACCAGAGCACAAGGGCAGGCCGAGGTGTCGGTGCCCGGCGGGCTTTTGTCGGGCCCCGGGTGCGGCAGCGGGGCAGGCTCGGCTCGGCTGCGCTCGGCTGGGCTCGGCTGGGCTCGGCTCGGCTGGGCTCGGCTCGGCTGGGCTCGGCTCGGCTCGGGTCGGCTCAGCTCGGCTCGGGTCGGCTCTGCCTGGCAGCCCGGCGGGCTCCCGCCGCGACCTTCTGAATGAGGGGGATTAAACACAGCGGCGAGGGAGATTTCAGGCGTCTCGCTGAAACACAAGAAAATCCTTTTATCCCCAGAGGGACAGAGGCTCGCAAAACTTCTTTTAAAGTGCACCCAGGAGGGAGCAGCCTTAAAACCAGCGGACAGGAGCACCAGAGCTCCCGCGTTTCACGAGGCGGCCGGCGTTTGCCTGTGCGGATCTGCTGCTGCTCGCTGCAGTCTTACTGCGATGAAAGACCCCGACGGGGTTTTGCCTCTCCTGCGGGCTGGGGGGGCTCTGCCGCCGGCCTCCCGCCTCGCCCGGCCCCCTCCGCTTGCCGGGGGCCACCCCCCAGCCCCGCTGGCCCCCGGAGCCCCCGCGGCCACTTGGGTGGGAAGGAGACAAAGACGGGGCCGGGGCTACCTCTCTCCCTCGAGCACAGCTGCACGTTTGCTCTCCTCGTTGGGGGGGGCATCCCCCCCCAGGCAGTGGCAGGTTTGTGAAGATCCCACCAGCCCTTGCAGAGGGAACCGTGCCATGGCCTTTGTTTTTAAGACGGTGCCAGGTTCGGACTGGGCATCCCAGTGGTTTCTGGGCATTGTGTAGCATGGTGGTGCAAGCACCTGCCTGCCCGGCGAAGACCCCCGTCTGGGGCAGGGGACGCGCGGCGGGCGGTCCCCACACAGCTTTCCCAAGCACCACGGTGTGGTCTGGGCTGCAGGTTCTCCCACGCTCAAGTCAGGGGAGATTCCTTATGCAGCACGTCCCAGCCACAGAGACTCCAGTCACTTCCAAATTCAAGTTTTCATCGTGCTGTCATGACAGCATAGGCCAGCTTCTGGCTTTAGGTACTTCTGAATCTTGTTTTCTTTGGCTAGGGAAAAATAGTTTGCTGTGCACTTGATGTAACTCTTGGGTTTACCTGCTAGGGGACAGATAAGACAGTCTAGTGTCATGCGGCCTTCCGACAGCAGCAAGTGTAGGAAGAAATATGTTTGTTTTCCTCTTCTTTGCCTTCTGTTTGAGGATTAGGTGGCATTTGATGGATGTGCTCGGTTTTTGGGATGAAAACTTATGTGTCTTGGGGCTCAGTGCTGAGCACTGTGAGGAGGAAGACTGGATTGCTGTTGTTGGGGGTTTCTCTCTCTAAGCGTGTATGTGGATTATATTTAGTGTTGTAAGGTAGGTGTGGTAGTCATACTGAATTTATTAGCTTATTAAGCATTAGAGAAACAAGTACATATTGAAATTATTCTGGTCTCTTAAATTGCTAACGAAAGCAATTATACTTTGAGGGAGTTATGAATGTCTTTGCCTCACCACTGCAACACACCTTTGTTTGGCAAAAAAGAACTCCTTCATTTTGTGCATGCCTTTATTTCCTACACTGAGGCTCAAACTTCTTTCAGTTGTGGACTTTGTAAAGAAATGTCTCTAATGGTTGCTTTTGTGTTTCCTGATGCAGGCAGTGCAACCTGAGGAGCTCAGCTCACCCAGTCGATGTGAAAGCAAGACAAACCAAGGTGCGGCAGATGAAGGAGCAGCAGCGAAGTCAGCTGGTGGAGGCAGCAGCGTGGCTTTGAGCTACCCCAGCCTCCATGCCCATGCGTACAGCATCGAGAGCATGACAACGTTTCCGAATGGCTGTGGAAATGGCACCACCATTACTTGTATAGTTATGGATAATAAAGAGCCCCAAAACCAGACGACCTGTGTCAGTCATAATGGGGGATACAGGACCAGCAACAGTCATGAGGAGGAAAGTCAAGAGGATAAGCTTAGCCCTTCCAAAATCATGCGCTTTTTCACCGCTCCTCGGACACGGGCTAATTCCAGCTCTGACAGGCCTCGTTCTCTGGTTTTGATGGGCAGCTCATCCACGTGGAATGCTTTGTCTTCCATCAGAAAAATGGGATCTTTCAAGAAGTTGAAATCTTCAGTTCTCCAAGGAATTCAAACCAGGGAATGCTCGGACATCTTAAATGAGAACGGTGTAGGCAAACATGGTTCAAATGGGGCAGTGGTGAGAGTTCAGACGAACAGGTATTCCTATTCGGGGCCTCTACATGATTTCCAAAACACAGTGGATGGTTTAGCTTCTGACTGCTCTGATGCGGAGGAGAGCGATGAGTCTTTCCTGAGGAATACTCATCGCTCACGCAGCATCAGGCGGGCTTATGGTGCTGGGCGCATAAACTTGCTAGACACGGATAAAGTTCAGAGTCATCACAACTGTACTAGGCCAACATCACCTGTCATCGCAGAGCCAAAGATGTGTGAAATTTTGGTGAAAGACTCTGAAAACAACAGGATCATTTATCGGAGAAGCAAAAGTTCGGATAATTTGAACTTTCTGAAAAAAAGCTCATTCAAACGGAAGTCCACCTCAAACCTCACCGACCTCAAGGTTGCAAATGAAAAACAGATGCCAGCAAGGACTGTGAGTGTTACTTCTGCTGACTCGGACAAAACCAGTGGGAACCCCGAGAGGAGATCCAAGCGATGGAAGAGCCCTATCAGGGCAAAGGATTTTGACCGAGTTTTGAAACTTGTCAGTAATGTTACAGATGTTGCATGGAAGAAGGATGGCCCTAAAAGCGCCGCTCCTTCTCCCAGTGAGCAGTCCCAGAGAACAAGGTCAAACAGCAGACTGCACGATGACTACTCCCGCAGGGTTTCCAGCAGCACGGATCATGACAGAAAGAGATGCACTTCCCCGGTATCTAGTCCAGACTCTTCCTTTCCGGGAACACCTTGTCTGCAAAGCCCCACAGTTGCTCAGGATAAAGAGGCTGAAATGAATGTAGCTGTTGCTGAAGACAAAAGCCTCAGGACGTCGTCAGGTATCCCAGACTCTGATAGCTTATCACCCACGCTGAATGACATTAGTCCATTTCCCAACGAAGTGTTTTATTCGGACTCGGATGAACCAAAAGCTACCCAGCAGTTTACATGTGAAGCTGAAAACCCTCACGTTCCAGTCAGGCCGACTACTCCAAAGCCTCAAAGTCCCACTGCAGAGAAGGTCAAGTGCAATATGAATTTCCAGTGCCCAAACCATCACAGCACATTGTCACTGAGCTCATCGGAGAGCGAGGAGAGAGTCGAGGTACCAGGGCTGAAGCTGGGCAAGAATCCTGTTTGCTTCCAGGACTCGGTGCAAACTGTGTACTATGATGATGGAAATGAAGACAGTGGCATAAGCAGCCACTCTCAGCTGAGCCTCAATTTAGCCTCTGGAGCTGAAGAGAAAAAGGAAGAGGTAAGAAAGAAAGCAGAATCCTTTAGAAGCTGCATATATATGTACAGGTTTTGTCTTTATTAATGCAAAACAATGCAAACAATGCAAAATAACCTGAATACTAATGGCTGTTGCAGCTTGTTATTGCTAAAATATGCTGACAGCAATTATTTCCTTTAATATATTCTCTTTGGATGCTAACATCAAATTAGTTTTTCTTCGTGCATTAATATCAAAGAAAGTTTTGGCAGCAAAGCTATTCGTGTACGTTTTCAAGGGCAGCCTATTGCACCCTGCAGATACACCACCTTGTCATGTGGTCTTGTCAGATTTTACCAGCCGGAGCAGGGTCTGGCTGTGTTTGCTTCCAAGCTGAAAGGTCTCTAAAGAGTCTGTATATTTTAAAATAGGGTTGATTCAGTGTAAAACACTTTGCCTGTGGACGCCTTGCAGAATATGGTAGTACTTGTAGAGCAGTGTGGTGTGAAAGATAGAGTACAGAAGTTTAAGCATTCAGTTGTATCCGATGTCTTCACTGTGCAAGGATGGCCATCCTGAGGGTAAACCATTTGGGTATTTATTTGCCTGCAAATTTCAAACAGCAATACTTTACATGCTGGGCTGAGTGTGTTGCTACTAATGTTTTGGCGAAGACACCAGCGTTTCACTGCACCTAATGCATGATTTCATACTCCCGGTAGATGGCCAGATGTGCTGCAGCACCTCTGAGGTAAGTTCACATAATTACCCTGTGCCCTTACCTAAAGCAGTGTGTGAGTTGGCGCTGGAGCGGTTGCAATGATTTGGCAGTGCTGGTGAATAGCTGTCATACCTATCCTGCACCCGTTTGAGATGGCGTGGCTCTTCTCAGCCCCGGCAATGTACAGTAATGTGGTTTTGAGCTACCCAGGGTGAGGCAGCAGAGAAAGGTTTGCTACTCATTGGGAAAAATACACCAGGGCAAATATCCCTCTGGATCTGTATGATTATGGAAACCATTTACAAAATAAAGCTGACATATCTTTTAAGCCACCTCAGTTTGACTAGAAGTATCTTATACCTTAGGTATGAGATAGACAAAGGCAATTGTTACAGCTGCACAAACTTCAGCCTTTTATGCTGTAAAGTCTTATAATGTCTGTGAAGCTGTCTTACTTTTAAAAGCCTGGCATGGTTTTTGCAAACTAACTGTAAATGGTTACAGAGCTTATCAATGTTGTCCTTCTGCTGGAGAAAAGCAAGTTTGCATACTGTAGTGGTATGGTAAGATTGGAAGAATAAACCCAATGTGTATAAATGTTGGGGCTCTGAGGTTATTCCTCTTCTGGAGTCCCAGAGTTGCCACAGCCATCCATCTTTTCCAAAGCTCTCACTTAAGAGCATATATGCAAGGAGATGCTTTCACACTGCCAGAAAAGGCGAGACCCCTATTGTGGATGTCAGTTGTATTTCTCGGGAATGAAAGGGAAGTAGAATTAATGCTACTCATCTACCATCTAGTGGTGATCTGTGGTCATGACCCAAGAGAAATTCAGCTTGTCCCTCCCCTTGGCTCCCGACAAACCAGTACCATTTTTAAATGAATGTGTACATTGGGTGGATAAAAGTTCCTGCAGTTTTAGTTTTAACACCACATTCTGTTATTGTCTAGCATGCAATTTAAACTTTCTCTTTATATTATAACATATTTTAGGTTAATTGTGAGTGCCTTTTAGTGCTCACTTTGGTTGTCTAAAATACGGAGTGTGCACTGGTGGCAGGTTCTGGGTTTGTGTAGCGGGCAGGTGGCCGGTGTGGGATGGAGCCCTGCAGGAGATGAAGGAAATGGTGGCCAGGGGGTGGGCTCCTTGGCTGCTAGGGCAGCAGCAAGGGACCGCGGCCCCCTCCCTCTGCTGTGAGCGCTGCCCAGAGCCCTCTGTGTATGGCAAAACGACTGTGGCCAGCCAAATGGCGCAGCTGCGTCCAGACCTCTCTTCTGATCCAAAAAAGCAAAATTTTTGGAGGTGGTAGCTGTGGATTGGAAGCAGGAGTTGTGCAGGACAGTGTTTACTTCTGTCTCACTATGCAAGGGGTGTAAACTCTGTCCTCTCTTTTTTCCACGCCTGCTCCTCATCCCGTACACAACCCTAAAGCTGTGGCACTCGGAGTGACTACAAAACAGGGAGAGTGTTATGGTTTCTCCCTGCCATTTCTTTGGAGGGTTTCGTTGCTCATTTCCTCCTTTACAGCATGCTTCCCTCAGCGTGGACGTAGCTTGGTACCAAAGATCCTTATGCCAGGTTATTTTTTAATTGGAGTTTATTCAGTCCGCAGGCACTTTTATGAATGCCGCATACTCACACAATGAGGTCATTGGGGTTTGAACTTTTGACTTACAAATAATTTTGAACTATACCTTACACCTCCGTGTTACAGAACTGTACCCACCCAGCAAGTTGTTCCTGTGACGGTCAAGCGCTTGGCTAATTCTCAACAATCATTTGAGATGTAATGCTGAGCCATGCAAATCCTGAATTTGTAAGACTTTGTCTGAACCTTAAATATACTGTGTTGACGGACAAATCTGCACTGTTTCTGTGTTTCAAGTGTCGTCTTTTCTGTATGGATTTCATGTAAAAGATGGTATGTATTCCAGTACAGCCACTAAAATCTCTGTGGCTTGGAGACATATTTCAGTACAAAGCTTACAAGGTGCTAAGCGATCAGGCTCAAACGTGTTCTCCTTTCAGGACTGGCTGCTGTAGCTAGAAGCAAATCTAGATTATTCCCTTACCCACTCATCTAGTAGATTAGTTCGCAAATGAAGTCTGTGGAACTTGGTCCATCTCTATATTTTCCCAGATGTGGAAACTAAACGTTCCTACCTCGCGTTTCCCCGATGCTTTAAAGCTGATTTTGCAGTATTCACGCGAGGGTGTCTATCCTTTTACCTGAATTGATGTTTTTGGGGATTTTTTTCCTATGTGATTCAGTCTTGAGATCCTGTCACTTCTGTCACTTTGTTGGTTTCACCAAAATACAAGATTTGGACTGGCGCAGGGAGATGTTTGGCCTTCTCGGTTGTTGGTCCTGCCCGAGGTTGCTTCACAGGCAAGGGCTAATGAAGTGCAGCCTGGATCCATGCCGCAGCACTTCTTAAGCTACAGAGGGGTGAGTCACCAAAGCTTGTCTGTGACAGCCCATGCTTTTCCAGTCTCTGCTTTATGCCACTGTCACTTATATTCAATATATTGCTTTTAAATAGCATCAGGAGATGATTAAGTACAAGTTTGTATTTGGACTGTTTCGCATAGTCTTTACTTTCCTGAAGAAGAGCCCAATGTCACTGTAAATAACAAAAATTTAAACCCTTTGCTTTGGACTGGCACATGTCGGCCACTAAGGCCTAAACAAAACACTGTTCTGAATTTGTTACAAAAAAGACAAATCAAGTTATTTGACATTACACCTAGTCTTTCACAAGTTCTTAGAGCACCTGCTATTTAAGTTGCCTTGCTGGCATCTGGCTTCACAGCACACCAAACTTTTTATTACTTAAATACCCTATCTGCATGACTATAAGTGAAAGATAAATTATAGTAAAGAGGTAACTCTGCTGTAATGAGGGTTGAGTCACATTTTGTTTGCAGACTGTATTTTAAGTGCTCTGAGGCCTGTCTGTTGACTCATTTATGTTTGTGCCATGCGAAAGGCAGTGGTTCCAACGAATCCACGTCGTGCAGTCCCCCAGTGCTCAGCTGTCGGCAGAATTGAGCTGGTCTTTCCTGTACGGGTCTCTGAGCTCTAAATATTGAGCACAGATGGTTTAACTTGGGGGACAGCTTACAGAGGATAAGAGGAAGAAGAGCTGTATGGGTGGGAATACAGAGAGGATTCAGCTATGTCCTCGCTGTTCATCCTCCTGATTTCTTGCTTCAAAATGTGTCCTCGCAGTGAAGGACCAAAGGGTGGTGGCTGGATATGGTCATCTTCAATACCCACAAGGAGCATGCAGCAGCCAGGAGCTGAGGATGGGCATCCTTGGCACCTACTGCAACCTCCTGAGCGCTGTGGGACTGGGCATGAGCGCACCTGCTGGGAGTTAGCTGGTTTCAGCTGTCTGAACTCTTCTTCTTGGATTTATTCACCTGTGGTTCATCCACATGCAATTTGGAGTGTGGCTTAATCAGCTTAATCTGTATAACTGAAAACGTGCTAACCTGTGAAGGGTGATTAGATAAATTAAATAAAGGTGGGAACTTTTTAAACTTAAGGTTTACTCCTATGGGGCGTAATTTGGAGTGAGGACCCAGGCTCCAGTGGCACTCCGGTCTTGCTGGCCACAGGGCCTAGGGACAGAGCAGCAGAGCATTGTAACAGGCTCTTGGCAGCATCTCTGATGGCAAACTGAGGTTTCAATTAGACTGAGTGGCATTGGATTTACGCTAAACTCTCTGAGCTGCTCTGCACAAGTCAGGATATGTTCACACAATGTCTCCACCCTTCACAGCTGCTCAAAAAGCGACTTCCGAGAGCGCTTGCCCAGAGCTAAACCAGAAACCACTGTGCATTGCTACAAACCCAAACTGCAGAACCGATCACTCAAATGATGCAGAGGGGAGCCCTCAAAGGATACGTGTGTCTTCCTGTCACAGCAAAAACTCTTCCAACTCGATGCAGCAGAGCTGTCTGCCATTCAGTACAGCCTGTAATCATTTGTTGCTGTATCCTCTGCTAGGAAGAAGAAAAACAAGGCAGTGGTGACAGTAATCTGAATTCTGGATCAGGTTAAATTTTAGACTGAGTAACTGCAGTGCTGAATAAAATTGGCCATTCCTGAAAAATGGTAGAGTAATCCAGGGGTTATTTTCATGCCTGCAAAAGGGTCTGTGGATGCTGAAAGGGGGAGTTCAAATGAACTTCACTGCACTTAGGCTGGGGCAAGCTGCTCTCTTTCCATATGTGCTTGTCTGCCTTTCCAGAGTGTCGGATAATTGAGTCTGCTCTCCTCTGACACCTCAGTAATACCCAGGCACTGCTCACTCTGGGATCAGGAGTAACAGTACCCCAGAGAGTGGAACGGCACTTCTGGCCATGTAATTTGTTTTTTACATCGAGCATGGTGTTGAGTTGTCAGCGTTGAAAATCCATCTTGACGCTAGGAGGTTGCTATGTTCAAATTGAGCTCAGGCAGCTGCAGAGTTTCCTCTGAGCCACCTGCATTTCCTCTTTCTGGCATCCGGAGGCTTCTGTGCTGCTCATAGGACCGGGATGCTGAGCGGGATGCTGTGGCAGGGTCGGAGACCAGCTGAGCGCTGAGGAGACCAAGCACAGCAGCCTCGACTCTTCCTGCTCCAAGCTCAACCACAGCAGCCTCACCCTTACACCACGCTCTAGGAAGTAATAGTTTGCAGACATAGAGTTGTCTGGGGCAGCTCTACCCCTTGCGAGCTGGAATTTGTGACTGGTGCTGGGACCTGCCAGTGGCTGGGCTTGGGCTTGGGCGGGGACGATGAGGCTTTGCTCTGGAAGGGTGGAGAGGGCGGGGAACCAGAGGATCTCTGCCTGGAGAGACACTGAAGAGACTCGAAGGCCTACGGCTTTTTATGTTTTGCTTTGTTAGCATAAAGTTCCACTTTCGACCTGTAGTTATCATCTGGCTTTTGAGGTTTGCCAGCAGATGTTACAAAGAAAGGCTGGAAAAAGTTGCTTGTTTTGCGAAATAAAAGGAAAATGGATTTTTTTAGTCATGTTACTTGATCTAGGGTGTTCTGAGTTGATCTCGAAATTACTTACAGATCTATTTAGGCATTATTAATGCCTATACATCTTCTAAAAAGAGGCAGAGGAATACTCCTTTACTATACACTACGTGCTTGCTGTTCCAGTTCAGATACTGGAGTAAAGAAGGGACAGCATTAGAGCATCACCCAGCCATCCTCTAGTATCAGTCACCAGAAAACTAGTGGAAACAGTTTTCTGGTTTTACCATGCTTGCATTTTTATATGACTGATGAGATTATTTCTGCAAAACAAATACATTTCCTTGCAAACTCCCCTATGCCAGTCGGAAATGTTAGCTGATTTGGTTTTTGGAAATGAGTTAGAGGAGAGGACGAAGGAAATCCTTGAGGCTGAAGAACAGATTTGAGAGTCATGAGATCCGTTTGTCATTTCCAGTTCAGCCCTATGCTTCCTCTGTGACTTACATGACTTAACTGCTTTGTGTCTGCTCCTTATCTGCGAATTGTGGATATTATGAAGGTGAACTCGCTAATCTTGGTACGGCATGTTGCTAAGAGGGAAAGCATTATGCTTGTTGGTTATGATAAGCAGGCTTTCAAGGATCAGGTTAAATGAAGCAAACCTGCATGAAAAACACCTTAGAAATACATGGTCAAATTTTGTTTGTTTTTGTATCTATATAGCCCCCTGAGCTAGAAGACAGGGACGGGGAGCAGAATGAAGCCCCCATAACCCAAGGGGAAATGGTTAGTGACCAGCTACACCACTTAGACACACACAAGTCTATGGGCTGGATGGGATCCACCCTAAGGGTACTGAGGGAGCTGGCAGAGGTGTTCACCAAGCCACTTCCCATCATCTATCAGCAGTCCTGGCTAACCGGGGAGGTCCCAGTGGACTGGAGGTTAGCAAATGTGACACCTCTCTACAAGAAGCGGCAGAAAGAGGATCTGGGGAGCTACAGGCCTGTCAGCCTGACCTCAGTGCCAGGGAAGGTTATGGAGCAGATCATCCTGAGTGCCATCACATGGCGCACATGGGACAACCAGGGGATCAGGCCCAGTCAGCATGGGTTTATGAAAGGCAGGTCCTGCTTGACCAACCTGATCTCCTTCTATGACAAGGTGACCCGCTTAGTGGATGAGGGAAAGGCTGTGGATGTTGTCTGCCTGGACTTTAGTAAGGCCTTTGACACAGTTTCCTGTAGCATTCTTCTGGAGAAACTGGCTGCTTGTGGCTTGGACAGGCGTACTCTTCGCTGGGTAAAAAACTGGCTGGATGGCTGAGCCCAGAGAGTGGTGGTGAATGGAGTTAAATCCAGTTGGCAACCGGTCACAAGTGGTGATCAGGGCTCAGTATTGGGGCCAGTCCTGTTTAATATCTTTATCTGGATGAGGGGATTGAGTGCCCCCCTCAGTAAGTTTGCAGACGACACCAAGTTGGGTGGAAGCATTGTGCTGGAGGGACCTGGACAGGCTGGATCGATGGGCCGAGGCCAACTGTATGAGGTTGAACAAGGCTCAGTGCCGGGTCCTGCACTTGGGTCAGAACAACCCCATGCAACGCCACAGGCTTGGGGAGGAGTGGCTGGAGAGCTGCCTGGTGGAAAAGGACCTGGGGGTGTTGGTTGACAGCTGGCTGAACATGAGCCAGCAGTGTGCCCAGGTGGCCAAGAAGGCCAATGGCATCCTGGCTTGTATCAGAAATAGTGTGGCCAGCAGGAGCAGGGAGGTGATAGTGCCCTTGTACTCGGCACTGGTGAGGCCGCACCTCGAGTACTGTGTTCAGTTTTGGGCCCCTCACTACAAGAAGGACATGGAGGTGCTGGAGCGTGTCCAGAGGAGGGCAACGAAGCTGGTGAAGGGTCTGGAGCACAAGTCTTATGAGGAGCGGCTGAGGGAGCTGGGGTTGTTTAGTCTGGAGAAGAGGAGGCTGAGGGGGAGACCTTATTGCTCTGTACAACTGCCTGAGAGGGGGTTGTAGCAAGGTGGGGGTTGGTCTCTTCTCCCAAGTAACAAGCGATAGGACAAGAGGAAACAGCCTCAAGCTGTGCCAGGGGAGGTTTAGGTTGGATATTAGGAAAAACTTCTTCACCGAAAGGGTAGTCAGGCACTGGACCAAGCTGCCCAGGGAAGTGGTTGAGTCCCCATCCCTGGAGGTACTTAAAAGACGTAGATGTGGTGCTTAGGGACATGGTTTAGTGGTGGACTTGGCAGTGCTAGGTTAATGGTTGGACCTGATGATCCTGAAGGTCTTCTCCAACCTTAATGATTCTATGATTCTATGATTTAATGTGGTTTTATAGGTGTATTTGTTAGTTAAAGTACCACAATTGCTTTGGTGTGAACAAATCTCAAGAACAGAATTATGTACATTTTTTCCAATTCCTAAAACTTCCAAAATGAATGTTTTACCACAATAGTTTGTGTTGCAAATAGGGATTGATTTTACCGTATTACAAGGCACAGTAATGTAATTTTACTGTCTGACATAGCTTTTCTTGCATCTGTTCTAGGAGCTCATGCTACTTTAGTGCAGTGGTATTAATTTAGGGGGTCCCCCTTTGAAGCAGTGTTCTTCGAATTTTTAATCTGTGGGTCCACTGAATTTTGGGGGGGAAGGGAAGAAAAGGCAGATTATCTTGCTATAATATTTATAACTTCCAAGCAGCTAAAGCTTACTTTAAATTTTTAATATGGTTGTATTACTTTGATTTCTTCTGCTTTGCTTGTTTGTATAGGTATAAATGCATATGTTCTTGAACAATTTTTCTGCGGTTGTTTCACAGATCGTATTCTCTTGTCTTGCAGATTACAGGTCGAATAGCACTGTGTATCCTAGGGATAGATAATCAATGCATTTATTTGGGGTCTTCTCAAAGGCTAATCACAAAGAAAAGATGCTAGTGGCAGAGGAGGCACAGGCATGTAAAAAAAAAAGGATATAGCGCAATTGCATTTAATTAGAAAGGAATAGATGAAAATTTTCTTCCTGTAAGTGAATTGGACTGATTTAATAATAGAAGATTTTTGTGATAGAAGATGCAGACATGGACTGAATGGGTGCTTACTTCTACAGTAAAAGCAATCATTTCCATGGTAACTATTGCTGTGATGGTATCACTGTTGGAAATTGTCAGCCCGTTGGATCAACAGGGCTTTCATAACTCTTCAGGATCTTTTTATAAAATCTGGAAAGAAAGCAATAAATATATTTTCTCTGGGAGGCTGTATTGTATCTGGAATCTCATAATCTCTGTGTCTGTCACAACAGTTTGCAAATAAAGATATTGATCATGTCCATGAAACATAAACCAAGCTTTTGACCTCAGTTAGTAGTGATAATAAACGAGCTTCAACTAATGTTCCCCCACTGCTATTTAGCAACAAGAAAAAGTGCAAAGGTTGCCTTTTATCATGTACCGGGGTGGAGGCACGTTGTCCGGACTTTTACTCTGTTAAGTGAAGGTGATAAAATAATGTGTGATCACTAGGTCATGATCGCTTGGTCCTTCATAGTTTTGCTAGCTTATATGAATTCACAGATCAATTCTAATATTACCACTGGGTTCCTAGCATTTGACAGTTAATGTGTTATACAGAAATATCAGCTAATTCATAATAACCAATTATAATACTGGCATATAGCTGTCATTGCTAGCATAAGAAGTTTGTACATTTTTATATAGACTCCTAAATGCACACAGAAATGTGTACTCATGTGATCAAAACACAGAGATATCTACATGAAATAGCACAAATGCTGTGATTTTTCCCTATAAATATTCCAGTTTCTGCCTTTAAGCTTTGTGATTTACAAAGAACATGACTGATTGTCCATTATCAGTTTTCACTGAAAATATGTAGTAATCGTGTTCCGATACTTCTCAGCCTACTCAGGTTTTCTTTGTAATTTATTCTCAGCCAGAATTATTCTGTTTCATTTATCTCACCTTTTTATAAATTTCATTTGGAAACGAATATGCACTTCTTGCAAAGACATGATTAGATTTTGATTATCTTCTTTCTCTGGATTAGAAAAAGGCAGCTGTAGTTAGCAAGGTTGCATTTCAGCCAGGCAGCTCAAAAATACAGAGATACCAAAAGAATCATAGAATCATAGAATCGTTAAGGTTGGAGAAGACCCTTAAGATCATCAAGTCCAACCGTTAACCTATCACTGCCAAGTCCACCACTAAACCATGTCCCTAAGCACCACGTCTACCCGTCTTTTAAATACCTCCAGGGATGGAGACTCAACCACTTCCCTGGGCAGCCTGTTCCGGTGCCTGAATACCCTTTCGACGGAAAAGTTTTTTCTAATATCCAACCTAAACTTCCCCTGGCGCAGCTTGAGGCTGTTTCCTCTTGTCCTATCGCTTGTTACTTGGGAGAAGAGACCGACCCCCACCTGGCTACAACCTCCTTTCAGGTAATTGTAGAGAGCAATAAGGTCTCCCCTGAGCCTCCTCTTCTCCAGACTGAACAACCCCAGCTCCCTCAGCTGCTATGCAACTTATTGTGGAGCTAAATAGGAAAAAAAAAGGCAGAAGGGGGCCAGTTGCCTTAGTGAAAAACAGCTATGAAATACCCTGGAGCATCAGCTCCCCTGGGGCTTCATCGGCAGCAGCAGCCTGTCTGTGTGGCCCTGTGGCACAGCTGCAGCTTTGGCAGAGGGAAGGGAGGAGGATGCGCTTTCCCCTGGAGACCAGCAAGGCTGGAGGTCCTTGTCCAGGAGGCACCTACCTCTGAATTCCCAGCAGATGGGCAGGTAGAGAAAAAACTTTCGGAAGATTTAAGTGTCCCCTTATACTGCCATGCTTGTCTATATGTATACATTATGAAGCATTAATTGTATCAGTACATTTAGAACATAAAAATAAGATTTAAAAAATCCACATAGGTAATGGTAGGGGTAGAAATGCAGATTAGTAGGCAGGGAGCCTCAGCAAGTACACAGGCATCAACATGTTTATAGAGTGGTGATTTTATTTTCATTAGGGAGTTTATTGGCATAAACATTAACAAAAAATCACCCAGGGATTGTTTTTCCTTTGCCATCATGATGGCAGCTATATGTCAGCACTCACAAGCATACCAACAGCAGCAAGCTGATGAGCAGTGGGCTGTGTTGGGTCAGACTTACAGTTTGGGCTTTTTCTGCAGTGGAGAGTGTGGTCGGGTATAGGATGAAGGGTTATTTGTGGTTGTTAGAACTGTGCCAGCAAAAGTCCTGCCATGCAGTTTCAGGTACTGGCAATTTTTTGCCATTTCACTGATAAAAGTTGCATCCATGTAACACTTTATCAGTACTAAACAGATCAGATCTCATGCTCCTTAGGCAGTGCTCCCTCTGAAGACAATTTTGGGTGCTGAATTTATCAAATATACACTGTAGTCTGAGTAGTAGTTGTAGAACCTGGCTCTGATCTGGCTATAAAGGCTAAGCTAAGATTTCAGTGGTGATGCTGATGTTGCTTACATTGGTATTAATGAGTAACAGGGAATGCCAACAGCAGTCATGTGCCAGTAAATGCAACAGGGTTGTATCAGTGCCAGGTCGAGTTGAGTGAGATCATGATCGAGTCCTTGAAGCTGCTGTGCCTGGATTGGGAAATCAGTCTGGGCCCTGGCAAAGGAGAGATTTGGTCTGGCTGGGCTCAGACTCCACGGTGTAGTTGTCTACCTGGGAGCAGCCTGCAAAAGCTCCCGCTGTAGCCTGGTCGGTGCGGTCAGGGGGCCCTGGGGAGCACACCCTAAAGAGCACACCTGAAAGTGGCACCTAGAGCTGAGCCAAGTTACCTAAAAATAGCTGTCAAGTGCAATGAGGGGCAGGTGTCCAAGACAGCTGCACACAGCTGGAAGGCACCTTGTGGGGAAGCTGCACCTTGCTGGGGCAGGAGATGAGGACCAAGTAGGGTTCCCCACAGCGTTGGCTGTGCCATCTACATCTACCTGCAATCAGGTTTGGGACCTGATTCCTGCCTGTAGTGCTCTGTAGGCTTGGCTGACACTCTTGTTTGGGGACTCAACTCGATTGCCTGAACATAAGTACACAGCGTTGCTGGAGGTGCCCTGACTGATTCCTGCTCGTCTCCAGAGGCTGCTTCTGGATGGCCCATGCCTCTCGTAGGTCCTGTGTCATACTTGCATGATGCATGCTATGTGGAGATATTTTAGATGCCTTATGACATTTGACATGGCCCCAGGTGCCTATGTTTAGGCAACAAAATCTTGCCCAGATTTCTACAGGCTATGATGACAGCTTTAACATCTAGCTAACATACAGACACCTCCATTGCAGACGTCAAAATTTAGATGTGTGAATCTGGAGCTGAATCCCATCCTAGGAGTGACATATTACATGGGAACAATAGCAAATAAAAGTGTAGCCTGGATCAAAGTAAATGTTTATTTTAAATGGTTGCATTTGTAGATATACTGCTGTCAGGAAAAAGGAAAACGATTGAAATACAACAATTTAACTAATATGCTGTTGTAGGAGTTTAGCTGCCCAGATAAAATTAATGAATTTGCCTCAATATAAATAAGTAGAGCTGTTTGTGTTTGCAGTCTCAGAAGAAACCTAACCTAGGATGCGGCCTAAAAGACAAGATGAATAATCTTGATTGCTAGCATTGGTGATCCTGTGCTGTTGCTAGACTAGCAGGTGGGAATTTCAGAAAATCCAGTGTGGATTCAGCTTAGACCTTTACTTCTCAGAAATCTTGAAACTCCTTGAATTTTTTTGACCAACACTTATAATGCATGAGTCAGTGCATGACATTTTGATTTTCATCTTACATGAAGTGCTGTGTATATCTCTACTCATGTGTGTAGATGTTACTGATAATAATTGCAGAACATAAACCTGGTTTTACTTATAAGGGATTAATCAAGAGAAGGTCATTTGAGGTCAGTGGTGCTGCACCAGTATAAAGCCAATGACAAGTGGAACAAAATTGTTTCCTCAGAATTTTTCATTGATGTCAAGAATCACGTTTATGCTTAAGTGACTGCAATACTGGAGCCTATGAGTTGTGTGCTGGATATTTTATTCCTACTAGTAAGCGGTCACTTGATCAGGTCCTGCTTGAGTAGGTCACTTAGAGGAATGTGAGGTTATCAGTTTGGTTTCCTCTGATTTTTGCTATGAGAGGATTATGTTTTCTGTTTTATTAGTATTCTTCAATGCAGTTTACAGATCTAAGCTTAAAAATACACATCCTTCAGTATTGTTCATTGCACAGCAGAGATTAATCTTGCTGTCATTTAGATCAGTACTGTAGGTGGAGTGCTGCAGAAGGAGAGCAGTCCTCTCTTTGCAAATGTTATTGCTCAAGATAAGGGTGTAAAAAGCAGATTAGGAGATGACATATGACGTGCCCTTTCCTCAGTCTAAAAGTACAGGATCATGGGATGAACTTCGCCTGACTGGTTATGCAGAGCGTGCTCACATTTCTAGCTCTTATGGACAAGACAGACTGCAAAACAAAAACATAAAATGACTCTCATGAGCTCCCTTCTCAGTCACTGCATATGTGGAGAGCCTTTACCTGTGTCTGATTCTGAGGTAAGAACCTTATTTAACCTGCAATTTTTCTGCTCTGACCTTGGAGGGGCTGGTTTAAGGGACAGCTTTGCTGAAGCTGTGTCGGTTCTCCCACCAGGGAGGTGCTCTCTATTGAATTGCTTATACTATTAAAACTGCTTCTGAGCTAAAACCTACAGAGAAGCTGAAGCATGCCTGAATGACAGGTGTGACGCCATAGAAATCAGAATTTATGCAAGTGCTCTATTTAGAATAAATTTCATGCTGTAAGTGAAATAATTGAATGTAGAGCACTGTATGACATTAATCATTTTTCATACCTTAATTGCAGTAATCATGTTAAAATGCTGACTGCTTAATAACTCTGCCTACTAGCTGAAGTGGTTTCATACAGTGAAATTTGTCTTAAGCTGTCCTTCAAATAAAAAGTGAAATCTGCCCACTGTATCAGGTGGCCTTCTAAAAAAGACTCATCGGAGTTGTACTGGCCTGGTTGAAGGTGGTAGCTGGAGAAGAAGGTGACAGAAGATAAGTCCTCTTTCACAGGCATCATTGTAAAAGGCTGATTCTAGGCTGCATGTTTGCTTTGAATATGCAATACCTGAAATGCCTTCATCTGGTCTGAAACAGATGAAGAAAATGTAGCCAGAGACAGACAAAATGATGCCTCTCTTTTTTGGAATGCTTATTAGCTTTGAACATCATCAGAAATGCACTTGGGTAGTCTAAAGATATCCTAATAAAGAAGTAGGCTGATTTAAAAAAAAAAAAAAAAAAAGTCAGAATTAGTTCATAATTTGTATGAGAACTTGGGGCAGCATTCACTTGCTCACAGCTTTGGAGTTTGCCATTCACTTCATCAGGCGTTCATGCAAACTGCCACCCAGCCCAGAAACACCCACCTTCCTCTCTCTGTTTCTTTTCTGTTCTTTATAGAGGAGCCAGGAAAAGCCAAGGAAAAGCTGAGAATTTGGAAATTTGAGGGAAAAGTGAATATAAATTTTTATGTGCGGTATTTTTTCTCAAAATAAAAACTGCAGGGATTTTGCTAGAAAAGTTTATGGCAGTATTACTCCACATGCATTGAAATCCTTAAAAATGTTCCCTCTAACAAGCATTTCAGTTGAGGTTATTTTATTTCAAAACTTGCAGTACCAGTGCAATTATGATACCTGTAGGCATTAACCTCCGTGAGCCAGATGTGCTGTTAAATAGGAACAAAGTGCTCCTTTTCCAAGCGTCCTCTCTGAAAACATCAGTTTTTCCTGTATTTGTGTTATAATGTATCTCTGGTCCTACTCCATATGACTGTAACCTCCCTGAGCGTGTAGAAAATTAGCTTCTCTCTTTCAAACTGGATGAGCTCACTCACCCAATTCGCACATGGCTGCACAATCTCTAGATCTGACCCAAGCGAGAGCATGGGAGCGAGTGGTAGGAGGGGGTGCGACTGCCCGTTTTGGTATCGGCTTACAGTTACGTGGGGTCGGCAAGCAGTCAAACTGCAGCCTTACTGTTTATTTTCATCACTGAATAGAGGTAAAGCAGAGGAGTGTCATAGAATCATAGAATGATTTGGGTTGGAAGGGACCTTTGAAGATCATCTAGTCCAACCCCCCTGCCATGGGCAGGGACATCTTTCACTACATCAGGTCTCTCAAAGCCCCATCCAGCCTGACCTCGAACGCTTCCAATGATGGGGCATCCACTACTTCTCTGGGCAGCCTGTTATAGTGTCTCACCACCTTCATTGTAAAGAATTTCTTCCTTATATCTGATCTAAATCTACCCTCTTACAGTCTGAAACCATTGCCCCTTATCCTGTCACTACAGGCCGTGGTAGAAAGTCCAGCAACACAGTGTGCTGGCTGAATTATTTTTACCGGTGTTACATGTAACATCCTACTTGTGCACAGGAACAAGTCCTGTGAGTGCCAGAGCTGTCTTTCCAAGACATCATTCAGTGAATTCAGTGTTTATGATGGGGCCTGTCTGTACTGCTGAGGTAATAGGTGAGTTTTTGGTGTTATTAGTCATGTTTGCCTAAGAGGTGCTGATGGTTGGGTGTTAACCTTACTCAACACAAGCATCATGATGTCTTTCCTTTGCAGAGTTACTCTCTTCTTGAATTGTCAGTTGCATTTATTGTATTTATTATGGTAATGCTTTCTTTTTAGCAATGTTAAGTTGATCTGCCATATGAAAAACTCAAAAATGATTAAGTGTCAGAAAATGCTGTGGCTTATTTGACTTGTTCACATTTAAAAAGGTTGTTTCTGATGACCACTGGAAGAGGTCCCCATCCCACGATGAAGAAAAGACAGACACACAAAAGGTCACACCCAGGAGATGGGGCTCTGGAAAAAGATCTCGTCCCAGACCTCTCTCAGACTATGGCCAAATATCGATCAGAAGCTTCTCTATACCAGAAGATGCAGTTGCGGTGGAATCTCAGAAGACAGACTGCACGGATGGAGAAAATCAGCCAGGACTGGCTTCTGTCGGGTCTGTGATCCAAAGCAATACAGTAGGCTACCACAGAGGGCGAAAAAGAAGACCCATCTCCGTAATAGGTGGGGTCAATTTCTATGGAAGCGGTCCAGCAGAAGAGATAGAAGGTCTGCTGACACAAGTAAGATAAGAGATGTGCTCTCTGCAAACTGCAAAAGACCCTTTCACTTCCTTGTCTCTGTCTTCAGCCTAGAAAATAGAATGGATGCTTCCTTCTCTTCCTTCCTTTTTGTCAAGCTGACATCGTGTACTTACAATTCTGCTTTCCTGGTCACTAATTACTTTGTCTTGTTGTTAAAAAACAAAACAGCATGGAATAAAACTGATACTGACTTTAGCATAATATTTTTTGTATTGTAAATTAACCTTATTTCTTTCTTGGAATGGTTGTTAAGTCTCATATTGGTGTATAAGAGCTGACTTGTGTGTAATACAGCTGTGTGTTTACTCACCTTACAGGCTGTAGGTCCTGAGGAACAGAGGAATACAAACAATATGATAGTAACACAGACTTTATTGATCATTTCAAATTCTGCAAAAGCAGGCCTGTTCAAAACCTGTGGCATTAATCTAAGAAAACCGTGAATATGAAAAAACCACACCCAATATGTACTTGTTTATATACTACTAAATTGATCTGATGGAACGTAGGAAGCCTGTAAGAAAATAGCAAGTAGTTGAGTTAGTTCTTGAGCAGTACCTATATACTTATTTGCCATCTCTGTTGGCTTAGGTGAGAGACTGATAAAAACTTCTGAAAGATAAAAATAGCTCCTTTTTTCCTGGAGGTAGTTCTGAGCGGGTATGATGTGTAGAGGAACTTACTGTTCTGATGGTAGTGGTGGCCCCATCTTGTAGTTGGTTACAAAGCTTCAGGCTCACAGGCTTTTGTAATACTGCACTGGTCAGGTGTTTTCCACTTTGCAGAGAAGCTGGAGGACTCCTACCTAAAGCAATTGTCAAGCTGGTAAAGCAACAGAAAAAAAGGAATAGTATTTACATCCTCAAAAAATGTGATTCCAGTGGTTATTAATGGAATCTGAATCTTCTTAATCTTTCTCATGCTACTTTATCTCCTGCTGGGAAGTTCAATACAGTATCATTCATGGGTACTGTACTCTCCCGACTGAAATCAAATGCGGAAACAATGGCAGGATTTTAAGTCTCCTGTGAAAAGCAATTTGTAACATGAGGATTGTTATTGTATATTGCACATTTTTTCTTTATAATTCCCATGCAAAAAAATGCATCTTGAAGCAAAACTCCAACTGAAGCCAATGAACCTTTTACCCAGGCAAAGGCTGTAGTTTCAAACCCTATATAACTGGGATATTTTAAAATAAATTTTATCACTACTTAGCTTGGAGGAAAAAAACTGGGAAAATTATTGTTATAAATTCTAGGCCATCTTAGTCAAGAATAATAGATGGATTTCAAGGGATAGTAGGTATTGGCAACCCAAATAATCCTTGCTGTACCATGGAAGTGATTTAGCACTCTCCAAGCCCTTCATTTACTGTTGAAAACAAATTGATCTCTCTTCAAACCTTGCTTGCATCAGTTTATTAATGAAGGAGCATGCATCAAGGCAGCTATTTGAGCTGACTCTTTCCGTGCTCCGATGCTGCTGCGAGGGCTGGCTGGGGTTAAACGAGCACATTGCTGGATCACTGTGGTCAAGACCAAAGCTATGAAGCATTCCCAACGGGGACACGTTTTTAACCCAAATGATGGCCTTCCCAGGCCTGCCACTGAGTAACAGCACGTCTTTGTCTGTCCAGGGAAGGGATCTGGACTGAAGCTTTACAAGAAAATTTTAGTTGCCCGGAAATAAATAGCTTTGTTGCTTAATCAGCCAATTATTTGCATATAGTAATTGCCATCATTCCTATTAGCTATTTGATGCAATATATTGGACTTACTCTTGGTGGTGTTACTCAGTGACAGGATCCTGGTATATTGCAAAGCACTGAAGAAATGAGGTTTAAAGATGAAGTTGTAGTTAAATCATATTCAATACACAGCGGTTTTTGGCAGTCATATTAGAAAGTAAATTTGTAGCTGGAATGTAAAAAAGGACTAATGAAGCAGGAATACATGTGCTAGAAGTATTTTATGTGGGGCTTTCAAAGACTGATCTTCACCTTGCTGATTTTTTTCTTAAAAGCTTTGAAAACCCACGGGAATATTTGAAAAGTGTAATGCTAATTCCTTCTTTGTTGTGTTTTGTTTTGGTCTGACAGCTTAGGTGTGAGAAAACGTTTTCAAACAATACTAAATTGTTGGTTTCATAATAGAGTGTCAAGAGATCATAAAAAACCAACCCTGATCTTTCAGATTACTTGACAGAAGGGCCTATGACCACTAACAACTGAAAGATAAGAGAAGATGTAAAGAGGAGTTTCTCTGAAGTTCATGTGCTGAGGTCTGGCTGTTTAATGTTGAATGTTTATGCAAGGTCATTCAGCCTGGCTAATGTGGAGTTGTTCAGGGATGACATCAAATTAGACTCAATTTGCAAATAAAACAGGGGTTGATTCTCTAATCATAATTAAGCAAATGAAAGATTTAACTAAAGAAAATGGCTTCCAGATAAAGTTACAAGTAAACTTAAAATTACCTCTTTTTAATGAGACTCCTGGGATCTTCAGAGCAGAGGATCATTTAGACAATTGTTTTTGTCTTGTTTATTTTACTTATAAGCAATACATTTATTTGAAGAAAGCAAGTGTCCCAGGAAATGAACACAGCTTTCAACCGCAGCATTTCTGGTCATTCTTTCACTTTGGGTTTCCCTTCAGATGTGTGCTTACAACGCCAGCCGGCATTGCGCAGGCTGTTCTCAAAGCAGTGAGATCCCAGAGCGTTCGGGCACAGAGTGTTACAAGATGAAAATTATAGAGCATGTCTGATCATAACAGAAGGCTAAGGAGTTTTTAACGTAACAGAACTGTAACGTAATAAAATATTTTCTGCAGTGCTGGTGGATATGGTATGCGGTGTTTAAGCAATGTCACTTCAAAGTAGGCGATTTTTTTTACTGCCCCTGTAATTAGCTGGACTATCTGAAGAAACCTTACTTCATACCTGAGTTTTGCTCAGTTGAACTTGCTGGTAGCTTTACTAATCCTGGATTTTCCTGTTTTCTCTGTAGCCTGTAACACGTCCACCTGTTCCAGCGCACCAGGTACCCCCTTACAAAGCTGTTTCAGCCAGGTTCCGGCCCCTCACCTTTTCACAAAGTACCCCCATCGGCCTGGACCGGGTTGGACGAAGGCGGCAGATGAGAACATCTAACGGTAAGACGAGCAAGTCTTTTTAACTTTCTAGATCTCAACTTCATACCCCAGCTTGGTCAGGAAGTAGGTTATAGTGTGAAATGCAAAAGGGTGCAAACTCGGTGGCAAAGTAGTACCCAGCGAAGCTGCTTTGTTTTATGACTTTCTCATGAGTAGTTTTTCCTGCTGTGTACATGTAAAACTTGTTTTTCACATCTACTGTTTGACATTGCTGTGGTTTATTCTTTTGTACCAGTTACACTCCTGTATTTTCCACTCTCTATTCACATACTTGCCTGAAGATAATAATAGAATACGAATAAAGTAAGGCCCAATATGCTTGAGTTCATACCCAAACCATAGCTACACCACACATGTATTTTTAATTTTCTGTTTGCCATGCATTCAGCTTAACTACCTAGATAGGCAAGACTTAAATTATTAAGCAGCTTGTTTCAGAGATCTGTGTGCAGTTGCAGTTGCTGACTCAGTGGTGAGTGTAGCCCAGCCAGGGTTCTGGGGCATGATGGACAGATTCTTGGAAAAGATTGCCTTTTCAGAAGCAGTACCCTTTATCAGACTCTGATGTGCCCTGTGTATTTTTTCTGTAATTGTTTACTATGAGCATGCAATGCTATCTTGAGTTAATAGAAAGTCTTATCTAGTATTAGTGGAACATTTCTTGGCAGGTGAGACCAGAAGAACCTGGGTTCGTACCATTTGTGTTCTTTCAGACCACCGTGAGCATAATCTAAACAGTTATTCATGTTTCACTGGCAACAGTCGGACATAAAAGCAAAATTTTCACTTTATATTCTTCACTGTTAATAGTGAACAAAACACTACTGGGAGCCTTCACTCTGCCTCTCTGTGGAGAGAATAAGTAAAGGTATCTGGATCAGGGCTTGCCATGACTGAAGTAGGAAAGTTAACAAATACCATTTTCAATGTTTCTTTATTAAAATTATACATGTATTTACTAGTCAGTACTTGGCTTTTATGGTTCTAAGGTAAGTTTTAGCTGCAATGATATCCAAATCCTGCTAAAAAAATCCCTCAACTACGAATTCATTTATATAAGAGCATTTAAAAACTGCATTTTCCAGTCTTCCATAGAGCATGACAGTTTTCTTCAGAAGGTGCTCTCCAAGGAACAGAGTTGAGAATTTCTAACTATATCAATGAGATACATTATATATACTATATTTAATTTATATTGTAGTAAAATATTGGGATCTACTTTAAAACCCATGTCTGGAGTGTGTCCTTGCTGTATGTATCTCAGTATACTTAGTGATCCAGATCAGACATTAAGGTAAATTCGACATCTAATGCTGCAACCCTTGCTGAGATTACGTGGTATCTCAGTCCCTGATTCGAGAAGGGCCACTCAAGAATAACAGGTTTGCCATGAGCTTGTTTCGAAAAGAGACTCTTTACACATCACAGAGTAGGGATTCCTTTTTTATTTTTAGTTATCCTTTCCATTTCATGTTTGGAAACCACATGAAATAATATTAGTTACCTAGACAACTGCCTGAGAGTAGTATCTTTCCAGGTATTTAGCTTTCGAATAACTGGTCTCCTAAACATAAGGAACAGAATGACAAATACACAAAGCAAGGTTTCTGCCACTTTTCGAGACAATGAAGCCAAAGCAATATTGATTATGCTAGATGTGACTTTTATGACTCATTACAATAAACATAGCAGTTGAGCAGGAAAAGGTTCTGGAATCAAAGCCCTGAAAGCAACTGGGGAATATCATGGGCTTCGCAGTTTCAGAGCAGTTGCAAAGATCTGTCAAGTAGCTCCAGCAGAAAATAATAAAGTGACTAGTGTCACACATTCTGATCTCTTTCCTTTTTCTCTTAAATTCACAAGGCATTTCCTTGTCTTTGAACATGTGAGAGTTTTTTGTTTGCTCATGTACAGTGAAATTCGATAGCACAAAAGCCCTTTATTATAGAAAGAAATTCTAAACCCAAGCACTGAAAACCAGTGGTATCTTATTTTAGTTACTGGCTAAAGCCTAACACATTGCATGCCTACTTTTTATAACAATGGGAGATAGGATTGGAGATGTAAATTTTTAGAAAAGCAGCTGTTACAAGACAGTAAATCATCATACCGTAGGAGACAAAATAACAACCAGCCAACATGTAGGGGAAACTTCCCTTGAGACTTACATTGCTACTCTTGTGCTTAAAGGGTTACAAGTTTTAAATTATATTAAAGAGGTTACCTATTTATCACAGTAGAGCAATTTTTATAAGTACCTTAAAAACTAACCCATCTTTTTTGCATACTGTAGACTTGAATTTGGCTAAATTAATTGGTGAACTCCTTTAGATAGGCTCTGAGTAGGTGGGGTTTAAGTCACCTAAATTTAGTCTAAATGTAGATACCTACATAAGAGTTAAACATTTGAATACCAGTTACAGGCAGTGGAGGTCTAGGGCTTGATTCAGGACCCCACTCCAGGGTCCAGATATGTGCGGGATACCTGAGTACCTGCCTGCAGCTGGCAGATATGACAGAGGACCTATGGGAGACCTGTTCCTTTCTTCAGTGGCAGCTGGAGGCCAGTGGGATATCCAAAATACTTAAAATGGCGCTAAGTATCTACCTTTAAACAACTGATCTGAGGCCCTAGCCATTGCAGTCAATAAAGGTTAGGGTAGGAACTGCCTTTGGATGAGGTGGATTGCTCTTTCAGCTGTTTTAATTGTGACCAATACCTGCTGATTTAGATGGTTCATTCAAATGTGGATTCCAGCATTTAGATGAATACATTTAAATGTCTTTAATTCAAGTAGTATCCTGTCCTGGATGTTTGCCCACAGTGTTGAACTACTGTCAAGCTTTTCCCAGTTCATCAAGGTTGGGTAACTGAGTGGGTTTCAGCCTGTGTGGAGCGCAGCTCAGGAGCTGAGGTGCAAACAAACTGGCTATTGGGGAGTGGAGATTTTCAGGTTCTTCATCCCTATCACTCGTCAAATAAACAAACCCCACCCCAAATAGGCTATTGGCTGTGGAAGTGAACAAACAGAAGTTATCACTCCTCGAGAGAAAACAGTTCCCTGCTTGCTACCATCTCCTTGCTACCCTGTCCTCGGTCCCCCACCCCAAAAGCGTGAGGATGTCAGTAGGACAATATGCAGGAAACACAAATTCCCGGGTTACTACACTGAGCACCGTATTTGTGATTGCCAGGAGGTGGGTGGAATACCTCTGATGCTGCAAGCAGCTCCATGGCGATTGCTGTATTCTGTGGCCAAAGTGCCTGAAAACCTCAGGGAGGCAGAAGGACTCATGGACAGGACCTGAAGGGGCATCATGAAATCCACTACTGCAGGCTCAGCAGTCCCAGTGTTGCTGGGAACAGAAAAGCCTCTGAACGGGAGGATGATGGCTATGTGATACTTAGAAGGATGGGACTCTTAACTGATGGGAAAAGATAAAAACTATGCTGGTGGGTAATGGGATTGTTAGTCGCATAGATAGCTGGGCTTGGTGATGCAAACAGGACCTAGCAGTGTGTTGGGAGCAGCTGGTGCATCAGGTGAAGCACCTAGGCAGTCCTAGGGACTCTGGAGGGCAGGTGTTAGCTGTGGGGCAGGTGGGTGCCAGGGAGAGTGCGATGGACAAACACTGGAGGCAAAATTGAAGCTGTCAGGTAGAAGCTAAAAGACCAGGAGCCCAATGGTAAAATTGTCCAAAGTGCTGCCAGTACCACACTCAGTGTCAGACAGAGAGGCCTTCTTACCTCCAGGCACCTTCATGCAGAAAGTTGTATTAAAAAGAAGGACATTTAGATTATTTATGAACCAAGGAACATTTGAAATAAAAAGATCCTTTGTTTTCTAAACCAAAACAAAAGCAGGCTGCTGACATGCAAATCCAGAGATTATGGAGTAGTTTCTAAACAAAGAATTAGGGGAAAACTGGCAAGGTGAAATAATGCACAGTATAGGACAGCACATCCTTTACAGGAGATGTCAATGATCACTGCATCCTCAAATGAAGGATGGGGCAGAAGCTGACAAAACTCAAGCAAGAAATAGTCAGGAACAGTTGGACAAATGTTGTTTAAAGAGGATTTAGAAAAACAGGCAACCCTGCCAGTAATGGTGGAAGTTTAAAAAGTAAGATGGAGAAATAAACATATTTTTAAAGAAGCTAGATGGCATATGTCAGAAACTTGGTCAAAGGAAGATAACCAGTGAAGCAGAAGCAGCATATCACCATTGTGCAAGCTGTATAGGAATAACAGAAAAGATTGTACCAGTGAAAGAGGGTCTCTAATGTATTAAAGGAAAACTAAGAGCCAAATCAGATAAACAAGTTGACTGTATCATCAAGTGTCACAGGATCCGTGGACTGGAATGCCATGCCTAAATGGAAAAAAGTATAGTGACAGGATTTAATTATGAACCACCTGAGATGACCAGGGTGGTGATAGTAAATGTGACAAACGAAGGAAACCAGAAAAGTTTCAAGGGCAGCAAGCACGGTCATAAAAGGAGATTTAAATTGCTGTCGTGTGGGTTAAGCATTGTAATGGGGCATGGTGCTACATTTTTAGGTTTACCATAAATAACTCCTTGGTGCAGCTAATCAGGAGACCTACAGTAAGGGAGACAATTCTTGAACTGTTCCTGAGGTGTGTGCCGGATCACACGTAAGAGCTGCTCTGTAAGGGTGGGATGTGTCTCATCTGACTCCGTAGACTTCTAAGCTAAGCTAGCTGACCTTGACTGGAAGAAGCAGATAATTTAGGGTGCTGTTCATTGACCAAATACAGACAGATAATGAATCTTGCCCTCTTTGTCCATAATGCACTCTGAGCCAATATCCTTGCAGGGGTGAGAAGAGTAAAAAAACCCAATACAGTATGTATTTTAATTAAAAGAGGGCAAGTAAATAAAAGTGAGGAGTTATTTATGTAACAAAGGAATTTAAGGGAGCAGAAAAAGGTGTTGAATACTTGCAGGCAGCACAGAGAGTGTTCAAGGGCAGCATAGTAGATGCTTAGAGCAAATTCATGTCACCTGTCAAAACAGAATCTGGAAACACCAGAAAAGGGTTTTGTCATTAAAAACAGGGGAAAAGAATCTATCAGAAGGGGGAGAAAAAAAAAAAAAGGCATCCTTCAGATTGTTGAATTGTATCCAAACAGAAAAAAAAAAAACTCTAGCAGTTTTGATGTAAAGCTACAGGAACGTAGAAACAATTTGCTAAACATATAAAAACTATGTCCTTTTTAAAAAATATGAGAACCCAGTAGACTACCAGACAGTTTGTAGGCCTTGTAAGTGACTGAGAAATAAAACCTGAGTTGAAATTAGGTAAATGTCTGTCTCAAAATGTCAGTAGAAGTTTTAGAGTAGCTAAATGAATAGTAACAAATTGCCAGAACCAAGACTTCTAAAGGGATGTAAGAATGAAATTGCTGAGCTACTGCCTCAGCATGGAATTCGTTCCTCAAAAATTGCCTCAGTACAAGGAAGAAGGCAGCGATGGGATAACCATTCGTAAAGAAGTATCAGGAGGGATCCAGTGAGCAGTAGACCAGCGAGTCTGACGTAATAGTACGTAGAATATATAAAGAATGTATTTAGTACTTAGAAACTATAACAGAGTAGCATCAACAGACTGGTGGACCTTTATGGTGAAGAAGGATCCATGTACCCTATGTAGTGGAAAGCTGTGCCCCACCAATGGATTAGGTTTTCTGAAAAAAATCACTGAGGATGTGACCAAGGGGATTCAGTAGGTATAGGCTACTTGGATCTCCAAAAGCCTCTGGCAAGACCTCTTACAAATGTGTCTTAATAGAGGCCTGGGATAAGAGGGAAGATCCTCCCGTGCTTTAACAAGTGAGTAAGCACTAAGTAATGGAGAGGAGGAAAGTGGTTGGTATTCTAAAGGAGAGAGTTCACGAGTGGAGTCAGATGTTCAGTGTCTTCACAAATAATGTGGGAAGGGAGGTATAGAATGAAATTATAATTCTTGCTTGTGTGCTAAATTATTTACGGTAGTAAAAGCACAAGCTGCTTGAACAGAGTTGCAGAAGGATTTCACAGTACCGAGACACAACACACTGCAGTGGCAGCAGGTGAATTTGGTGTTGATAAAGGCAAGGTTGTGCACGTGGAGGAACATGAGCCTGGTATGCTTGCAGAAGAACGGACTTTGAGCTGGCTATTGCCGTTCACGAAGAGATCTTGCAATCCTAACAGATAATTAAAGTGTCAGTTCAGTGCATAGTAACAGTCAAAACAGTAAATAAAAGGGCAGGAATTTGTAGGAAGGCAATAGAGAACAAAAGAGAAAGCCCAATTGTGCCACTGGTGTAGCATGTGGGGGCCATCTCCCCATTCCTTTCCACCTCAAAAGGCATTTTTTACAGGGGACCATACAGAGAAAGGCAAAAGGACAAGAAAACCTACTCAGTGTCTGTGTGAGGAATGATTAACGTGGCTAGGGCTCTGCAACTTGGAAAAAAGGACAGGAGGGGAATAAAAGTCTGATTGGCATAGGAAAAATGAACAGATAATAGTTATTGTCTTCAATAATATAAGAACTAAAGGGCACCAAATGAAATCATCAGATAGCAAGTTCAAAATAAAAGATAGTTTTCACACACTATAAAATTAAACTATGAAACTAATTGCTACACGTGGTATTTCACATCCCAAAAGTTTGCAGAAATTCAGAAAGTGGTTTGAAAAATTCAGTTCATTAAACACAAAGATACCACTTCTGCCCCAGGAGGGATCTGACTCTGATCTGCAGATAGCTGGAATTTAGGAAAGTACGTCAGAAAAATGCCATTACATGCCTCATCTATTTTTATGTTCTTCCCTGGGCATCTGCTACTGGCTGCTGTCAGAGCAGCGTCGGGGGGACGGACCTTTGGTCTGCCCCAGGGTGGAGGGTCCTATGATACAGAAGAGTATCTAGAAATGGATTTTCTTTAGTTGTAGTATTTTAGTATGTGCTACCCACAGGCTTTTCACAGTGCCCTGCCTGGTGGGTAAGCCAGTTCGGCTTGCGTTTGGTCAGGGTCACTCTGGAGTGCCACTACAAAGGACAGCCTGAGCCTCCTCCTGTCCCTGGCCGATCCTGTGAGGAAACGAGCCCGCCATCAGCTCACCCCAAACGATTACTTCTGTGGTGGTTCCCTTTGTGGCTGCCCAGGTGCTAGATGTGCCCCTGCAGAGGAGGGAGAACAGATCCCCCCCGGCAGCATCCCACAGAGGCACTGGGTTAGTCATGGGGCAAAAGCACCGCGTCTGTTCCGTTCCGCTCCGCAAAAATGAAATCAAATGACTGTTTTTCAGAGTTTGTTTTTAATGTATCTTCTAGAAGAGCTGCGTGGGGTTTGATCTCATTTT
Source organism: Nipponia nippon (assembly GCF_047370975.1). Taxonomy (NCBI): domain Eukaryota; kingdom Metazoa; phylum Chordata; class Aves; order Pelecaniformes; family Threskiornithidae; genus Nipponia; species Nipponia nippon. Next base: position 110,218,623 of record NW_028262336.1, read on the forward strand.
CCTTTGGCAGTTCAGCTGTTTTTCCCCTGCAGGTAGGGGTTTGACATGGCAGAGAGCTTGTGCTCTGGCTGATTAAAAGCGTGAAGCCTTCACTTGCAGGTCCCAGGTTTATCAGCACTTCGGTGTCACTTCTGTTTGCTGGGTTGTTTTTTTTTTAATGAATTGTGCCGAGAAAAATGTGTGGGCCTGTGTATAAACATCTTATAATATGCAGTAGCTTGTTTTTACTGTGCTATCCAACAAGTGTCCTTGCAGCCAGAAATAATAGGGAAGTTTGGGGATTCAGAAGAGAATTCCTATCAGTCTCCTGTGCAGTGCAGCACAGTCTGGATTTTTGTAGGAAGATGGCATTAATATTGCAGGGCGATGTTTGGCCTTTCTTTCTCCGTCTGAGGCAGCGCTGGGGGGAGCCATGTGATTTCAGTGGGTGTTGAGAGGTCGCTGTGTGCAGAAATGCCGCCAGGGTTCTGTGAGCACGTCCCTGGTGGAGGCAGTCGCCAGTTAAAGGACAGGCTCAGCTGAGCAACTCAGTTTGCAGGTAAAGAATGAGCCATGAAGATTATGGAGCTTTCCAAACCATAAATGTAGTGCTGTGTACAAGTGCAGGTTGCGGCAGGCTTTGCACTCTGCTGATGGGAGCAGCTCCTGCTTTTGCTTCCAGTGCACGAGCTGATCCAGCTTCACTGCAGAACAGCACAGATGTAAGGGTGGTAAATGCTGGCCCATGGTGAATGAATGAGGTTGTGCTCTGGCTGGGTCAGTCCCAGTGAAAGCTGGACTGTTTGGGTACTTGCCGGCTTCATTCCCTATTTTCTGGAGCAGCTGAATTAAGTTTGTAGTTTGAGTGAGAAAATGCCTCTCTCCTCCTCTCTTTTCCTGGGAGCAGTCTGCTGCAGCCTTAACACTTTGGCTGCTTCTGCCCTGAATAATGATACGGCATTTGCTTGCGAAGCAAGGAAAGTTTTAACAGCCATGCAAAAAATACCTTCATTGTTTGCTTCTACTGGAATTTTAACCGGTATAATATAACAAAGACCGATACTCCGAACAGTGTTGTAATACAAGGAACTTCCAGCTCCCATCCAAATAGCCTTTTCCTTTGCAGTCATTTGAATATAGATTGAAATCGCATTAAGCTGCTTTAATGAAAAACAAATGTACTCCTTGGCTTGCTGCGTTTGAGATGTTCAGGCACTTTGGGAGCGGTCTGGGCAGCGCAGGCGGCTGCAGGCACAGCGCAGCCGGGGCCAGGCAGCCAGGTTCTTGTTTCTTTTCTGGAACTTCCTCCCTAAGGGCACCCCATGATGTCAGCGAGCCGTGAGCTCGCGGCGGCCAGGCTGAGCGCGCGCCGCTGGCAGTTCCCAGCCGGGCTCAGCCTCGGAGGCACAGCTGGGAGCTGAAGGCAGCGAACAGGCTGTTTCTCTGTGCTGTTGGTAGCTCAGAGACTTTTGTGGTCCTCCGCCAGCCTGTTAGGACTGAGCATCACCTGTTAGAGGTCAAACCTTTTCCCTGGCGTCGCGTCTGACGGCAGCATGGTAGCCAGGGGGGGAATGGCACGATTTTGGAGTCTGGAGAGCCTTCAGATGGGTACGTGTGAGTAAAACATGCTCTCTCTCTCGATCGATATTTTTTGCAGTGTTTTTAGATTGAACTGATAAACTGTGGCAGTCAGGGGGCCTGATTCTGATCAGGCTTATACCATGTCATCCATGGGAGCCTGCAGCCTTACGCTGCTGACAAAGCTGCTAGGAGATCAGAATCAGTCCCAGGCTGTCTTTTAAGTTTTTGCATCCCGTTGGTGCAATCAGGAAAGCCCACCCCTACCTTTGATTTTTCTGTCTGTAAACAATAGAGGAATAGATGCAGAATGCAAGCAACTGATTTTCTCTTGAGTCTAACTAGGAAGACAATGTAAGCTTGTTGATTTGGTACAGAATAATGAACAGTTATCGGTCCCAAAATTGCAGTCATTTTTCATCTGGAGCCAAACGAATTAGGTTATTTTGATGTGCTGTTGTTACTGGAACAAACCAAGAGTCAGTACTGATAGCACAGTGGAGATGTTTAAAGGATCACCGGGATTAATTTGTTTTGGTGTTGCTTTAAAAGCTAAAAATTGATTTAATGAATTATTTGTTTGCAGATTTTTTTAATAAAGCAGTTTCAGTAAGTTTCACAAGATGTATTTTAAAAGTTTATCAGTGCTCAGATTTATGAATCTATAGGGAAAAAAAATCTTGGTTTTTTAAATAGGGATTTTGCATCCTTCCTGGTTAGGCAGATTATACTGTTAATGTGACTGTATATTTAAAATGCTGGGGAGTAGAAGAGAACGGTTGAATAGCCACGTTCTGTTACATCAAGACTATGCCATATTTTGCAACTTTTAAAGGAAAGAAAAATCTTTCAGGTTTTTTAGTGATTGTGTGCAGTAATCAGCTTTGATCTCTCTTGCAAATTAATATCCAAATGATGAAAGATGCTGTTGATGCTACTGAGTGCTCATAAGGAGGGGGTTGAAGTGTTTCTCCCTGTAAGGTAAATAACGGATAGGCAACGGCGTGCCTGTTAGTTGTGAGGTGTGTGGAGTAAAGCCAGGAGTCATCTCTTTGCGACTCTCACCCATCCGGAGCCCAGAGCTTGGCAGGCCGGCAGTACCCAGGCTTGAAGCAGGGCAGAGAAGCGGCAGGGTCAGGGCCCTGCTGCTTGGCCTTGCTGCTGGGTGGAAGTGGCAGGTTCAATAACTCCGCTTAAAGGTCCGTTGCCAGGCACTCAGGAGTGAGAGAGATGCTCTGCAGGCTGCGTGGCAGCTTATCTGGGACACAGTAACCATTAGAAAAGGAGTTCAGTGCTAGCAGCCCATTCTGAATTTTATTATTTTTATTTTTACCTTTTTTTTTTAAATTGGATTTTTGAGCACTTTATGATCTTCAGACTCTGTAGTTATTCACAGCTTGGACCTGCCACAGGAATAAATCTTTAGGGATGAATTAACAAGGACCAGAGAGTGCCCTCAAGCACTGGGCCACGGGTCATGAGTGCTTCTTGATTACTAGCTCATCCCCTGCACTGTTTGAGCATTACAGCTGGCTTTCAAAGGCAAACCTACTCTGAAAGGGTCTAGCACTGAGCAGCGTGGGCCTGAGTCAGTCAGGATTACTCGGTCCTGAGATCAGTACCCAGTCCTCTTCATCTGCCAGTACGGAGATGATCGCCGAAAGTATCTGCCACCCAGTGATGTACCCCAAATGGGCTGTATAGTTTTATACAGTAACTGCAGATTTACATGTGCATAGGGACAGGCACTGACATGATGTTTCTCTTGGTTTATGTGGCTGCGTAATAAGATGAAGCCCATCTTACTTCTGTCCTCTATTTCTTCACAAAGCTGCCTCTTTGCTCAGAAAATGTACAATTGTCAAGCCAAGAATATTTTGTGATTTGGGGCAATTAGAACAAGTTTTTTCTCAGGCAGTTACACTGTGCTCAGTCCAGACTCCCTGTCCCCTTGGGCCTCCCCATAGGGGTCTCAGTGGGAGAGGCACGTGGGAGAGGTGGCGGCAGCCGGCTCAGGGCAGGGGCTGCAGCGTAGGCTGCCCGTCCCTCTCACGGGTGGGTGGGCATGGAGGTGTTGGGTCCTTACATCCCTGCAGGAGATGTGACGATGTGACAGCAGCCAGCCTGGGACTGACAGCAGCCCCCACTGGCTGCCGGGGGCCCATTGGAGCTTTCTCATCTGCCATGTGGGAAATGGCATTGAGACCTCCCTTCTGATTCAGGTCATTTGAGATTTCCTCTGGGTAAAAAAAAAAAAATAATTAAAAAAAAAAGTCTGTAGTTCTGTTTTTCACACACAGAAAGGAGAATTTCTCAGTTTCATCAGCTGCTAAGAGAAAATTCCGAAGAAGAATAAAAAAAGTATTTAATGGCGGAAAAGTGCTTTTCCTGAGAGCTCTGCTGCCCTCCACTTCTGCTGTTATTGTTATATTCGTGACAATAAAGGCAACTTCTCGGCGATTCCTCTTGCATTGTTTTTTGGGGGGAATCATAAAAATGATGAAGCAAACAGCTGTTGCACCTTTGTTTTAGTTGCTGCAGATGGTGGGACTGAATCTTCAGCCTTAGTGGATGACAATGGCAGTGAGGAAGATTACAGTTACGAGGAGCTCTGCCAAGCCACTCCCAGGTACCTGCAGCCCGGAGGGGAACAGCTAGCAATTAATGAGGTAATGTCCTGGGCTTTTGATTGCTGTAACGATGGGGGGGGGTGTTTTCCACAGGTCTGAGGTTTCATATTAATAAAAAGTGCTATGGCAGTAGCCAGTGTAGCGAAGAATCCAGCAGCATGGTGTCCTATCTCTAGCAGGGCCCACCAGCAGATGCCAAGGGAAGAGCACAGTGACTAGTACTTCACTGGGAGTGTAACTCATTAGCCTATGTAACTGCTTTGGAGTAGGGCTCTAATTGTTCTCACTAATAAATATATGCATAGATTTGTGAAAATCCAGAATTTTAGTTTTATCCTGTAATAGGATTAGTCATGGGCACTCTAGTGAGGTATTTTGATCTTTTAGTAATTTATCAACAGTTTGTTGTTTATCTTTTGTCCTTCACAACCTCATTTTCTTCCCATCTCAGCTGATAAGCGATGGCAGCATTGTCTACGCAGAAGCTCTCTGGGACCATGTGACTATGGATGATCAAGAGCTGGGCTTCAAAGCTGGAGATGTCATTAGAGTTCTAGAAGCTTCCAACAAAGACTGGTGGTGGGGAAGAAACGAGGACAAGGAAGCCTGGTTTCCAGCTAGCTTTGTCAGGGTAAGTAACTCTCTTGCTTTTGCACCATCGTCACGTGAGATTCCTAGCTGAGTGCAACAGCAATGGTCATGGCATTGCATTTAAGTGAAGGACCTGATCCTCAGCATCTTTGTATCTGAACATCGGTGGTGTAACTCCTAATGACTTCACAAGGAAAAAAGCAATAGAGAATCACACCCCAAAATCCCTTAGCTCCTCTGACACCTTTTACTCTGGCTTCTTCCTTTGTGTGGTCTTTTTGTAACCAAAGGAATTTCTCAAGCAGAAATGAGGGCAGCAGAAAGCTCAACCAGGAGCAATCGGTGTATATGGAGAGGACACAGCAAATTTCATGAGGGAGCGGGGAAAGCTATGCTGCCAGGATTTCTTGGTAAAATAGGGCTTAATTTATTATCACAACATTGTGTAGGAATCTGGTTCACAGTCTGAACTCCCCAGTCAGAACTCAGCCAGATTAATGACAGTATAACTCTCGAACTGTATAAAATTGAACTATGTTTTAGAAATTAATTTAAAGTACTTTTTGAGAGCCTATAATGAAGCTTGGGCCACACTGTATGAAATACTACACAAAGTGCAAGAGATGGTGCTTGCCTTTGCCCTTCCTAGATCTCTAGCAAACATGGGCAATCAGACAGAAGTTGAAAAAGGAGGTGCTGTTATCCACATCGTACAGATGGGGAACTGGGGAGGTGGAAACTATTTAGAAATGTTTGAGTTGTCTGCTTTTGTAATTTTTACCCATATGCTGGCTTGGCCAAAATAGCACATAAACTGTTAGTAAGGGTCAGAAATAAGCTTAAGTCTGAAAAATACACAGGCAACACAACATGGTATCTCTCCGATACTGAGTAGAAAGCCATGTATTTAACCAGACAGAAGTCTCAACACTTTATTTGAATATGCAGTGGGTACAGTGAGATAAATCCTGTTGTGGAACCCTCTCTATAAGGTAAGAATGGGACCATTTCTGTAGCAAGTCCTCTCTTAATCGTAAGAAGTTTGTAACAGTTTTATCACATTTTGTGAAAGTTTGCTGCTTTACTCTAATTTGCTTTGTTTGTTCCGGCTGCAGCTGCGAGTTAATCAGGAAGAAGTGCCAGAAAATTGTAGTAGTATCCAGGATGAAGAACAAGATGCAGATATTAGCAAACATCGTCAGAAAATAGCTGAAAACAAGGATCAGATGAGAACCAACGTTATACAGGAAATTATGAACACAGAACGAGTCTATATCAAGCATCTCAAGGACATCTGTGAGGTACATGCTTTAACCTGAGGGCATTCTGCTGACCTAATGTGAACAAAACATCCCATATAAGTTGAGAACCGAAGTGGTTTCTCCTATCAAAATATTCCCAATTGCACTTCTGGGGCTGTCAATCAGACTCTTCTTGTGTCCTCTTATGGCTTTCCTCTCTGCCGACTGCCGCAAGGCACTGCTTCCTTTTTTTAAAAAAAAACATTCCATTTTTGACATGGAAAAAGTGCTTTGCTTATCTGACCGCTATTTCCAGAATAATTAGAGAAGGAAGTGTGGTTTAGAACTTTTTGCCACTTGGTTTAGATAGAAAACTTCCAGTAACTTTAAGAAAATCAATTACAGTTCAGGGACAAAACTTTTCGAAAGTAACTTGCAAAGAGAATGTTTTCTGGATGAGATTTTTTTTTTCGTTTTCTCCAACAAAGAGATTTTTGCTGGATGCTTAGAAGCTATGAAGAAGTCTTTAAAGGTGTTTTAGAACTACCTTGCTTGTTTGAACCATAAAATGTGGGGGGGATTCTGCTTTTTGTTCAGATTTTGTTGGAGGCCCACACTTGGACAAGAAGCTTCTTAATACTTTTCACTGAAGTTTCCCTCTTCTGATGTGGACTGTGACGCATTTGACCTGTATTTGACTTGTATTTGTGGTTAGCATCTGGAAGGGTGCTAAGCAACCTACCAAAATATTCTTTGTACCCTTAGTTTGCTAGGTCTCTCTCTGTATTTGTCATGTTGTCATCCTTTAGTCCACCATTCATCATTAGATTCTTTCATGGACAACAAAGTAGACAAGACAGCAGTGTTTTCTGATTTTTTTTTTTTTTTAGATCAGGCCTTTTTTATGCATTTTGAAGAAAGAAAAAAGGGAAAACAAAAAGACAAAAATTGGTTGCTAATTGGCTAATTTTAAAGCATTAAATGTAAGTTTTGTCATTTAGATTCACTATTTGCTTAAGCTAGTAAGCTTGACTGCGTGCTTAAAAGATCAGGGAGGAATTTGTACAGGCAGCTGTGTTGCTGCCATGGTTAGCTGAATTCTAGGACATGACTTTGATACTTTACTGACCTATTAATTCTTAGACTGATATTAACAATTAATTTTCTCTAATGCATATATTCTGTACCTCTTTTTTTTAAATCTGACATGCCTCTGTGTTTAGTACAAGAGAGCAAACACACATTTTCCAAATAGAGAGGTGGTGCTCCAGGTTCAACATGTCGGGTAGAGATGGTCTGGTTTCCTCAGAGTGAATCTGTAGGGTGGTGCAAGCAGGGCATAAAGCTGAAAATATACTCAAGTAAGACTAAGCCAGAAAAGCTACTGCAGATAGTAATCCAAATTTGCAAGCTCTGCACTAGAATGAATCACTAGGGCTGGTGCAGTCAGGATCATGAAGCTGGCGTATACCCAGAAAAGCATTTTACATTCAAGAAGTGTCTGCAGTGCACATTACAGGAGCTGCACAGGAATTAGTTTTCCTTGTTGGAGTTATCCCCCTAACAGTAGTAAATGGGGTAGCTGGCTTGCAGTGTAGCCACTGCACAGCTCTCAGAGCAGATGGCTGTGGAGGAGACAGGAATATTCATAACAGTGCCAGCAATAGTCAGGGTTGCTTCCTGGTAAACGTCACCGGAGCAATTGCAAGGCTTTTTACAGCTGTCTGCTCCCAAAGCGATTTGGGGGAAACCTGCCTGAAAGCAGCCAAACGGAGGAGCCTGGCAGATAACCCCTATCATACCGGTTAACCTTCGCACTCATCTGTACCCTGGCGCCACAACTGATATGAGAGTATGAGCACAGCAGCTATTCTTGGATATTCAGCCCCTGCACTGCATCCTCCTCGCCACGCTCAGCTTTGTGGAGCAGGTACCTGAGGATGTGCTGGCTGTGCGTGGCAGCTGCTGCTGCGTGTTTCAGCCCTAAGAGGTGCCCGATTGTACCTTTGCTTCTTAGCTATGCGAATGCCGATGTGATCTAATGTCGCTTACTGATGGCAGAGCAGAATTTGGCATTTTAAAACTGGAGGATGCGGTTGTGTATCTACTTAACACTGGATACGAATAAAGTGAACTGGGCGCCTGTGATATTCTTACAAGTAAAGAGAAAAAAAACCCAGAAAAGTCATTGTATTTTTATGTGCAGTCTTGCCAATACTATTACCTCCTGCCAATACTGTATGGATTTTACCAAACAGCAGCATTCTGAATGCATTACAATATGTTCTTCATTTTGCTTCTCTGGCTTAGACTGTGCCCTACTTACGTGCTTGTTAAGGAACCAGTACTTTAGCCCTAGTAGAAATTATCTTTGTATTAATTGTTTTAGGGCTGCAGAGAGAAGAACTGTTAGGGCACAGAGAAATTGCTATGAAAAAGCGCGGCAGCTAAAGTAGTAGCATGCATGGGGCCTTACACTGGGCTCACCTCCAGCTTGGTGGGTAGTCGTAACAAGGAGGTGTGAATGGGCTTTACACACTCTGCAGGTTTCTGGTTCCCTGATTCATTTACGGTACTGTGAGAGAGAAGTTGGACTGCAAGAATCAATGTGTAAACATTTCGGATGCGAATCTGAAATTGCGTGTCCATGTGTGTACGTATGGCTGGGAAACCACTCACCTGCCCGTAGATCACAGGGGTTTTGCGAGCTCAAATGGGCTTGTTCAGGGTAGAACCTGTTTTCACATCTTCAAACTAAAGAGTTTTTTTTATTTCATTTCCAGGGTTATATTCGGCAGTGTCGCAAACATACAGGAATGTTCACCACAGCTCAGTTAAGCACCATTTTTGGAAATATTGAAGATATTTACAAGTTCCAAAGGAAGTTTCTGAAGGATCTTGAGAAACAGTACAACAAAGAGGAACCTCATCTAAGTGAAATAGGGTCATGTTTTCTTCAACATGTATGTTGCAAAAGTCCATTTTATTTATGACATCAACAAAATATGATAAGAAAATGCTAAGTTACCATGTTAGGAGGGGATTTTAGTAATGAGTGCTTATCAAATACTAAACTATGTATAGATAGCATTTTAGAATGTAAAATAATTTACAATTAAAGAATTATTTAAATGTTTTATATTTCTCCTCATCTTTAGCAAGCATGTAATTTCGTACACATTTTTAAGTTTCCTTTTCATAACTGTAATGATCACAGGTGAGCTGAACTATTTGCAGTGATCTCATATTGGGCATGCAAAAACTTCCTAAAGAAAATAAGGAAAGAAGGTGGTGGGGAAAGAGGCTGTGAGTTCATGATAGACACTTGCTAAACCTATAGCCGTCTTCCCCAAAGAAAAGTACTTCTTCACGTGGGTTTGATTATCCTGACTCAATGGAGGTCTCTATTTCTGTGTTCTTACAAAGAAGCAACATAGTTTCGACAGTTACAATGTAGATTTCTGCATAGTTTCAAGGTCTGATCAGCCTGGAAACAATATAGGAAATGGATTAATTAATCTAATTAGATATAATAGATGTTACAAAAATATCTTTCCTCCTTTAGAGACAAATACTTTAGTTAAAGCTTTGACTTTTTTTTTTATAGCAAGAAGGCTTTGCTATTTATTCAGAGTATTGCAACAATCATCCCAGTGCCTGCATTGAACTTTCCAAACTAATGAAACAGGGCAAATACCGTCACTTCTTTGAGGCCTGTCGCTTGCTTCAGCAGATGATTGACATTGCCATTGATGGTTTTCTTCTCACGCCCGTTCAGAAAATCTGCAAATACCCTCTGCAGCTTGCAGAATTGCTCAAATACACCACTCAGGAGCACAGGTGAGAGAATGAAAAAAACAAATCTTATAATAGTAGTAACACCTAATTACTCAAGCTTTGTGGGTGACACAACACTGAGGCTTTTGAGATCAGGAACAAAACTCCCATTGACCACTATAGACAGGAGCTCCATACTAGATGGGCATCTTGGAACCATCGCAAGTATTAACAAAACCGGTATCTACCTGAAAATGCAGCACAGGGGGCTGACAGGATGCAAGACAGAATGAGGATAAGTGAAAGAGGGAGAAGGAAAGGAAGAAGGTGCTGAAATAGGATGCAGGAAGGGAGGTGTAAATCCGAGTGAAAAAAGCCAATATGTCAAAGAAAGGAAGGAGAAGGAAATTCACAGAAGAAAGGGGGAAGCTGCATAAATGTTGTGGACACAAGAAAAGTTAAAGAGGGCCTTAGGAAAAAACACAATCTGAGCAAGTTTGGAAGTAATGCTTTTTAGAAACTTATTAGTAATAAACATTGCCTTTATTTGCAATAAAGTCCAGATATTATATTTTCAGCTGGGATAAATAAGAATTGAAGTTGCAAGTTATTAACCTTTCTAGTATACCCTGAGCTGATTAAACCTTTGACTAAATTAAGATTTTATCTTTAAATGTCTGCCTTTTTACCTTGTACAACTGCAAGAAAAATGTTCCATTGTGACTCCTGTGCTTGAAGTCCAAATGCAGCCTGAGGCAATGCTTCCTTGGCCAAAGTCTACACTTCTTTAACCTTGAGAAAACTCCCCTTGGAGAGCACCAAAAAATCCCCTTGGGATTTTTGCCAGGAGCAAAGTATAGGGGATGTGAAGTACTGACATTCGGATGTGAAATGCCTCCATTCAGTTCTGTGGCTACCTGGGAAGTCCTGCAATAACAATTACTAGCATGGGTATCTCTTTCACTGCTACTAATTTTAGAAAGATTATTCTGAGAGCTATTAAACCTGCAGATGAAGTGACAGCAAGGTCTTGCCACCTTCCACCCATAGTACCCGTTTTCCTCTTCTGTGGCACAGCACCCAGAGATGCCCACAAGCACAGACAGGCGCCCAATGCACAGAGATGCTCACAAACAGGCAGGCTTACACCCACACGGAGCTTTGGTAAAGCTCCAGCCAACTGGAGTTTTTTTGGTAGTTTTTTGTTTTGTTTTCATAAAAAGTGTGAAGATCCAATGTGCACAGCCTGCTGTGAAGGCCACAGGTTATGCAGCAAGTGTGGAATAACGTATACACCAACAGAGAAAGAAGGAACTGAGATAAGGAAGGGCAAGAGTAGCAGTGTGGATATCATGCGGTCACCCTGTGGGGCATCTCCCTGACATCAGTAGGATCCTGTTACTGTTAATCTCACTTTTTGTATACAGTGTGGCAGAAAAGAGTTTCCATAGATACAAATAGAGAGAGGAGAGTGACGCGCAGATTTAGAAGGGAAGCGCATCCATCAGCAGCAGCCGATGAAAATAGGAACTGAGACAGAAGCAGATAAAAAGGACAGTGAGGCTGACCCCTTTGCAGGATTTATTTCTGGCTTGTGCTGTTTTCTACCTCTGGCTCCCTTTTCTGCAAGAGGTATTCTGATAAAGGAGGGAAGGCAGCTGCTATGCTGGGACTCTAAGGCAAGAAATTTGTCTCTTTCCTTCTCTCTTCTCAGAGACTCCATTTGGAATCATAGAATCATTTAGGTTGGAAAAGACCTTTAAGATCATCAAGTCCAACCGTTAACCTATCACTGCCAAGTCCACCACTAAACCATGTCCTTAAGCACCACATCTACTCGTCTTTCAAATACCTCCAGGGATGGAGACTCAATCACTTCCCTGGGCAGCCTGGTCCGGTGCCTGACTACCCTTTTGGTGAAGAAATTTTTCCTAATATCCAATCTAAACCTCCCCTGGTGCAACTTGAGTCCATTTCTTCTTGTCCTACTGCTTGTTACTTGGGAGAAGAGACCGACCCCCACCTTGCTACAGCTGTCTTTCAGGTAGTTGTAGAGTGTGATATGGTCTCCCCTGAGCCTCCTCTTCTCCAGACTAAACAACCCCAGTTCCCTCAGCCGCTCCTCCTAAGACTTGTGCTCCAGATCCTTCACCAGCTTCGTTGCCCTTCTCTGGACACACTCCAGCACCTCAATGTCCATCTTGTAGTGAGGGGCCCAAAACTGAACACAGGATTCGAGGTGCGGCCTCACCAGTGCCCAGTACAGGGGCACGATCACCTCCCTGCTCCTGCTGGCCAACGCTATTCCTGATACAAGCCAGGATGCCATTGGCCTTCTTGGCCACCTGAGCACACTGCCAGCTCATATTCAGCCAGCTGTCAACCAACACCCCCAGGTCCTTTTCCGCCAGGCAGCTCTCCAGCCACTCCTCCCCCAGCCTGTAGCGTTGCATGGGGTTGTTGTGACCGAAGCACAGGACCCGGCACTGAGCCTTGTTGAACCTCATGCAACTGGCCCCGGCCCATCGATCCAGCCTGTCCAGGTCCCTCTGTAGGGCCTTCCTACCCTCCAGCAGATAAACACTCCTGCCCAATTTGGTGTCATCAGCAAACTTACTGAGGGTGCACTCGATCCCCTCGTCCAGATCATATTGATAAAGATATTAAACAGCACTGGCCCCAATACCGAGCCCTGGGGAACACCAGTTGTGACCGGTTACCAACTGGATTTGAGGAAGGTGAAGGAGTGATGGATGGTATTCAGAGAGGAAGGAAAGCCTGCCTATAGGTTGGGGAGATTCATAAGCATGTGGGGAGCTCAGGGAAAGAAGGAGGGGAGCAGAGCAATGGAAGAAGGACAGGAGGGTTGCATTTGACCTGGAGCAGGCAGGGGAAGGTGACCATCTTGGCTCTCACACACTTGTTCCATGAAAACAGGCCACTTTGTCAGCATTGTCTCCTTTAATTCCTCTCTTTGGTGCCCATGTTCTTGGGTTCCTCACTCACCCTGTTTGAGGTTGCTTTTGATATTTTTTCTGCCCACATAGCATTCTCCATTTGTGTTCATTGACCCAGCCATTGGGAACAAGAGGGAGAAAATACAGTTCTTAAACACGATTAAAGGAATGCCCTTCCCAATAAAATCCCACTAAAATCTTGTTTAAAAACAAATTCCTTCAGTGAAATGTAGGTATCACTGAGGTCAATGGGAACTCTACCATTGTTTTCAGTAGAGACAGTATTTCAATTCATTAATTTACCTCCTCTGCCGCCTTCCACCAGTTTAATAATTTGCTCCTGGACAAAGCCTAGCCGTGCAGTAGCACTGAATTGTACAGACTACTATGTCAGATTCAGGGTATCTGAGAATCAGGTTTCTCTTATTTAAGTACCCCAAGTAGAGGGATAAATGGGTAATGCGGGCATATTCAAGCACTGTGTCACAGTTTGTGATTGCATCATATCCATTGCATAAGTGATCTTTGAAACGTGCCTACATTTCACAGTGATTATAACAACATAAAAGCTGCATATGAGGCTATGAAGAATGTAGCATGCCTGATCAATGAGCGAAAACGAAGACTAGAAAGCATAGACAAGATTGCACGTTGGCAAGTCTCTATTGTAGACTGGGAGGTAAGTGTCAGCCTGTCCCCTCCCTGAGCAAAGGTACTGTGTACAGTACTTCACGTCCTCTACAGGATATTTCTTCAGCGTAGTAGGTAGTTCATAGTGTCTACTTTTCAACTGGTCATTGTTCAGTTAAAAGTCCAGTTGCTTCATTTGCAGTGGTTCTGTTACTAATTATCTTATTTATAAATCAGGAAGAGCAGCGTGTATTAACATGGACACTTGTCTTTGAGGTGATACTGGATTGAGATGACAAAATGGATTTTTTTTTCAATGCTAGACCTATAAAATCTCCTTTGGATTTTTGGTAGTTCTTTCAGAACTTGAACCTGCTTCACTGACTTTAATGAGATTCCTCCTGATTTATGCAGAAATAAAGTAGAGCAGAACCACATTCATTGAATTTGCCTGTATGAAATTACCTACATTCTATGACATTTTCAAATCTAATAATAAAAATACAAGAAAAAACAATGAACTTAAGACTTGCTTATAAAATGAGACTGGCTGGGCACACAGTAAGATCTTAAAATATTATTTACTTACTGCATATATATATATATATCTCTTCTTAGGGACCAGATGTGTTGGCCAGAAGCTCAGAACTGATCCACTCAGGAGAACTGACCAAAATATCAAAGCAAGGCAAAAGCCAGCAGAGGACTTTCTTCCTTTTTGACCATCAGCTTGTGTTCTGTAAGAAGGACTTACTGAGAAGGGACATCTTGTATTATAAGGATCGTATTGACATGGATGAGATGGAAATTGTGGACACTGAAGATGGCAGAGACAAAGACTTTAACATTAATGTCAAGAATGCTTTTAAGATAATAAACAGAGCAACAGAAGAGATTCATTTGTTCTGTGCAAAAAAACAGGGGGATAAAAAGAGATGGATGGAGGCTTGTGAAAGTGAAAGGAGAAGAGTTCAGGAAGACAAGGAAATGGGTGAGTGGAAGGATTTCCTCTCTAAAAGGTGGAAAAAACAAAGGGGAATTTCTTGCTTTTACACTTGTTTATGCTTTGTGCAGATGTGCACTCTGCCTTCTGGGACTGGTGTCTCTTTCTTACCCGACACGACCTTTAGCTGTGTAAGTGAAGCCTATTCAGGTGTGTTTGCCCTGTCATTGTGGGCCAAAGGTCCAGGGCAGTTAGCTATGACATCAGTGTCACAGCACAACCCATGTGATTGTGGTGCATTACGGAGCAGAATCAGGTACGAGATATGACAAGATGCAATTCACAAAGACCAATCAATAATAAAAATCCATCCAAAATCCTAGCACTTCATATGAATCATTGGCCCAAAACATCTGTTCATAAAGCTAAGCAGCAATAACTGTAGATTTATACTGTCCATATCATATAATGGTACCTCCTGTGTCCAGGAGACCTGTGCAGTTGCATGGTATCATTAGTTACAGACCCAACAATAGCACCACTGCGCAGTTTACAGAGAAATGAAGTCTAACCTTGAGTGAGCAGAGAAAAAATGTAGCAAATCCTAGGATCAGCTTTAGACCCACAGCCCGTGGGGCACTCTAAGGACAGTGTCTTCTGTGTGAATGTACATTTAGGATTGTTGTTTACAGGGTTTTTTTGCATAGTTTCATGCTTCCTTTAAGATCAGTGACAAAAGCTCCAGCAAAATTTCATTGGCAAAACATACACAAAGAAAGCAGCAACACTAATACGAAAAATAAAACTCTCTTTAATATTCCTGAAGAAGTAATGAAAATATTAGTGCATCTGTGTGTGTTGACTTTATGAGAACTTCTCTTTTTTATAACACTCTTCAAGCTTAGGCATTAGATGACAGCAGGTTAAAATTGGAAGTGCAGTGAAGTGGATGATATAATTCAGAAATTATTAAAATTTAAACAAGATGCCAAATCTCATATTCCATGTTCACTTAAAACACCTGTTCAGAAGAATACGAAGACAGGAATAACGCTTAGATTACAAATGTAAACCTTTTGATCTTAGTGGCTTTCTCTTGTTTGATGCTGTTGTAAATATGACAAAAATAAGGCCTGCTCCAGTGATCAGAAGGTAATAAAGGTAATAAAGCAGTGCAGAGGATCTGCTGATGAGTGTCCAAACAATCCCTCTTAAAGTTACAGAAAGCCTCCACTCCAGCATATGAGAACAGTAGTACAGTCATATGGAAAGACAATATGGAATAAATCACAGCTCGTGCACTTTTGTGAGCAGGACTGAGCAAAAGAAGATAAAATGTGAACACTTTCCATTCCTATCCTTTCTGAGGAACATTCTTGAGCTCTTCAAGTCTGTATCTGCACTTCCTCCGGCAGTGGTTGCTTTATGGAGCACCGGGAGAGTATGTTGAATGGGCTAAATGCTGTATGTCAGGATGCTTCTGAGGCTGACACTAGTGCTTGCCCTGGGCAGCAGCAGGTCTGTCTTGTGCAGGCAGTGGGGTGTTACCATTCCTTCTAAGTGACACTGCTGCAGAAATCCCCAAGCATGAGGGAACTGCAAAGGTGTAGCAGCTACAGCCCTGAATGTCATTATTTATTCTACTGGGACCTCATGAAAATCAACATAGGATATTCAACAGTGGTGGCAGTGGCAGTGATAACGATGAGATCTGTCATAATAGCACTAACCCTTATTTAGGGCTGGGTCACAAATTCCCACGGTGCTGAGCACAAGGATTGCAAGGGAGGGTCCATCGTGCTTGCTGCACGTGCACTGTGCAATCTAGTGAAGAAAATTCAGTATAATGAGAAACTGTATTTTTAATAATGGCACATAGGCACATGCAGTCTTTTCTGCCCATGTAACATCCAGCCTTCTGGAAACTTGCTTTTCAAATGTTGCAACTCATTATTGCGATGTACCTGTTTTGGCACAGGCATCATGAACCAGAGGAAAGATAGCTGAGTTGTAATAGCTAATGTCCATCTGGTCTTGCGAGTCACAGTGGCTTGGATGTTTTCTCTATTACCCAGAAGACTGCTTCTTTTCTAAAATTTCTTTTTTTTGGCATAATTGAACATTTCCTTCAGCCAAAACCAGTGGAAAGGTGCCAGTATTCTCAACCTCAGGTTTAAATTTATCTTGTTGATTTTGTAAGCTATCTTGCTGGACTTCACACAAAGCCTCTAATCTAACCACTCAGAGAACAAATACATACTCTTCCAATTCAGAACTGCAAATGGCATTTTACTTCTATTTTCAAAGACACTTTAGTGTGAGTCACTGTCTCCCAAACCATATCTAGCTTTTCTTAGCTTTTATGAATATATGGGAAGAAAAGGCTACAGCCAGAAAATCCTTCTCCAAACCACTAATAGTAACCCTAAGAAAGTGGTCTGATCTCTGTTGATGAAATTGCTTTGATTTTTTTAATCTGTTTCCTTGTTTCTATAAAGGAAAAAAAACCTGCAGAATAAAATGAACTTATGCTACCCCAAAATTATGGCTAACTGCTGTTGTATTGTAAGTTAATAGGCTGATTTGTAATAACTTATCATAAGTTCAGGCTAAAAAAAGTAAAGGGAATTTTAAAAGTATAGAGAAGTACGGGAAGATGCAAAATGGAACCAAACCAGATGCTTCATTCTGACTTTGCATTGCAACTTCTGTCTTCTTTATGTGCATATGAGTGAAATGAGTGACAGCACGTGCACCCTGTTGTCTCCTTGTGCAAACGTAACATACCCGTGTATCTCAACTGTCTTCTACACAGGGAGAGGAAACTGGAGTGCCTGTACACGGGGTCCAGATGACACCAGTCACCTTTCATAGCAGATGTCTGTCATCTCTGTACTCAGCACAGATCAGTCATACACCTACCACATGATAGCAAATAGTATAGGGTTGACCACATACTATAGCATCATGTAAGTCATACAAGTATGCAAACAAGTACATGAGAAACCGGAGTGAGGGCTCCAGCCCCAGTCTGATGCAGCCACAACCGCGTCACAGCCTGCTTCGGTGTCTGGCAGATTATGTGATACTGTCTCCTCTGAGTGGAGGGAAAGATACCCAAATTTGTACTACTGCAATACCAGTGACTTCAATTTGTTAGCCCCGAGTTAGTTCAGAGTGAGTGAAAAAAGAAACAGATTCTGCATTTGCGATCTATTACTTGGTGGCTTGTAGCTTTCAGAAGTGTTAATTTACACTTTTTTTTAATCTCGTTATCTGGATTTATCTATAAAAAGAACTTTTTGTGTGGTTAGTTCCCCAGTGATTGCCATTTGCAGGAACTGGAAAGCAGCTTTTCCCAGTAATCTACAGGCAAATTAATGCTCCTATTGTTATCCCAGTGAAAAACTATCTTTAAATTTATATGACAAAGTAAAACATACTTCTAAAAACTTCAGGTATATTAATATCAAGATTTACTAAAAATTGTTTAAAATATAGTTTACTTATTTGTTTTAATTTAATGTAATCAAGTATTAGATACAGTATTTTTATACCACTGCCCTAATTTACACTTCAACATAGGAATGGAAATCTCAGAAAACCAGAAGAAACAAGCCATGCAGAATGCCCGTAAGTCAAGGCATGGAAAAATTAAAGGTAGGTGTTCAGAATTGCTTTACGTTCTTACTGTGTTCCAGTGTTCTTTATGTTAGGAAATAGCACAGTCTGGCTATGGTTGAGTTCTTCAATGTTTTAAAAAAATTTCATGGTTTTCATAGAGTTCAAATAATTTCCATTAACCTGTATTTCAATATCAAATTCCAATGCCTTTGTAAACTGCCTACTAAATCAGCTCCCCAGTCTCCTTCAGACAGGCAAATCAGTATTCTCTTTATTAGAGAAGAAACTCAAGAGGTAGGGCAAGTGGTTTATTTAAGGATGTAAGAAAATGCATGCAGAGACTGAATTAGAAATGAGGGTTACTGATTACTTCCTTTGCTTTTACTCAAACACCTTGTTGCTCTTTAGCAATTCTGTGCTTTGTTTAAAATATCCTAAAGTTCTTTCTCCACACCATGTGTTGCTGTATTTATGATAACACACTCAAAATGGCTTCCTTCTGCCCTAGACTAGAAGGAAGGATGGACTAGAAACGTATTTCTCTAGAAACAGCTTTTTTATTCCTCTTCTCTCTCAGAAAACATGTTGTGATTTTGTCCTTTTCCGTGTTAAAGTTAAATTTGCCTAAGTCTCTAGTGTGTTGAGAGAATAAATTGAGCAAGTGCGACCAGATTAAGTCTGAATTTAGGAGTGAAGGAGTTGATATTAGGTAGTTCTCCGCTCCCTGGAATTAATATTATTAAAGCATTTTCTCTTTATCAGTCAGTAGTTACCTATAAAACCTGTCCGGATTTTCAGGGGAGTGGCTGAAAATAGCGATCAGGAGATTCTGTTCAGAATGTACAAAGGTCAAAGTCTGAGAGCATTAGCCTGGAAAAATATTTTCCAAATTGAAGAAATAACATTTTTGTTGATAGCAATATTTTACCCAGCCTTATTCTGAGAGTAGACTAAAATACGAGTGTCTACTGTGTTAAGTCATTCCTTTGAAATACCAGAATTTACTTGTGCAAACAATATAGCCAGGCTATGTGAAACTGCTGCTTATTTTTGGTAATTCTGTAATGTTATTTTTACTGGTATTATTCTCTTCTTAAGCCAAGTCAATGCAGCAATTAAAAAGTCAAACGTCAGAAAAGGTAACCTTTAGTAGTGCTTCCATTCAAGATCATGGCAAAATTCATACTGGCTTTATGGACCACTGAATTTGTCCCATGGTCCTGTGCTTAGATTTTCCCAGTATTGGTTGCTCTGCTAGCTGACTCATACACTTTCTTAAACTGTTCCTTTTGCAGGTGTAAGCTATAACGGGTGTCCTGTGCCTCCTCCACACCAAAGCCTGCATCCTATTCATCAGCGCCACATCACTGTGCCTACCAGCATCCCGCAGCAGCAGGTTTTTGCCCTGGCAGAACCCAAGCGGAAGCCATCCCTCTTCTGGCATACCTTCAACAAACTCACCCCCTTTAAAAAGTGAGAGGCCAAGGACCTGGGAAGGACACTGGCATGGAGGGAGACTTACTCCAGAGAAGGACCTTGGAGACACGGTTAAGCTTATTTGAGCTCAGTGAATCTCCAGTTTTGGAGGGTAAACCTTGGGCTCCCTTGAGCCAGAAATACAACCTTTGTCTAGAAGAAGAATGAAGTTCCTAAAGACTGCTCGGAAGTCAATGTTGCCAAGTTTCAGCATTGCTGATGAAGAGCAGTCTCCCTTCTGACAAAGACAACTTGCTGTTACTCTGAAGCAGCAGTATTTGATCTCTGTTTCTTAGTTATGTTGAAGTAGTGATGGAATCATGCAGGTCATTGTAACATTTCATTTTTCTTAACCTTATATTGATGGCCATATTTAGGATAGGGAGGAATTTTTCCTTAGGGGTATATCATCAAGGAAGAGAGAGAGAGAGTTTTCTCCTTCCTTTTGGAGCACTGAGCAGAGACCACCCATTAAAATCAGGTGGAGACATCCCATGTGATTAACCAGCTGTTGCAGAATTTAGTGGACCCTAATCCTTCCTGTCTTTTTATATTCAGTTGCCAAATGGCAGGAGACATCCGACAAGGCCTTACCATATTCCAGATTGGAACAGGGAAATTTTATTCTGTCGTATAGAAACATCAACAGAGTGTGAAATGGACTATAACAATATGTGCATTTATTGCACACAAGTGGAAACAAGAGGAGCCCAGGGCATCTCGGATTGATTACTTTCAGGCATGGCAATATACTGCATGCACGTATGCTCTTCACTATAGAGCTTTTATATCACTTTTTGCGCACTTCTTCGCCTGAGAGGCACTTCTTTATATTTCCAGTATGCTTATTTCTCTGTGTAAAAAGTATTTTTCTATTTTCTAATGGAGATAATGTGAATGTACAAAGTCAGAGTTGAGACAGTACGTGCTGACTGCTGGCTATGTTACACAGTTCTCACACTTT
The DNA here is from genome assembly GCF_047370975.1 of Nipponia nippon. NCBI lineage: Eukaryota > Metazoa > Chordata > Aves > Pelecaniformes > Threskiornithidae > Nipponia > Nipponia nippon. The sequence continues at coordinate 110,239,013 of NW_028262336.1, forward strand.
GTATTCATATAGCTTGACTTAGAAAATGGATGAATGGTAATGTAAATATATTGAAGAGGTCTGGATCCATGCTTCTTATACACGGTCAATTGACAATGGGTTTTGACCAACTATTTCTTCACAAAGAAAGAGAAATCCTTACTGGAAGGGACAGACAAATTGTGTGGACAGGAGATGGATTTTTGTCTCAGAGACGTCAGTCTGTATTGGAAGGGGAGGAACCTGACTCGATTAAGGTCAGCTCTGGCCAGCGTATGCAATACGTGATTTGCATCGCTACGATTTGCCTATGACATGAAGTTGATTTGGGAGACTGACTTTTAAAAAGGCACCAGGAAGAAACAGGATCTTGGTATTTGCAGCACTGATCATTTCTGCTTGATAGCTCTCATTAAGGATGACAAGACTGCTGGTAATATGGAAGGAAAGAAAGACTCCATATGTTTCAGAACTGATTTGCTATGAATGTCTTTACAATACTTTATCCTATGCTGCTGATTAGGGGCATTATCTGCTGATACGGATAGATCCAAGGGTATTCTTTGACAATGGACACAATCAGCTTTGTCATGAATCTGTAATATATGAAGAACAAACAAGGAGCTACAGGCCAGGCATCTTAACAACACTGTAAAAAAGCCTTATTTTAAACACGTATTTGTTCCTACTACTATTGTTACCTCTATATTTTTATTTATCATCAGTGTTGTGAAGCCCACTAGTCGCTAGATTTTGTGATTTGATAACTTTGTGGCAACTTCTGCAAAGCCCAGGTTTGTGGTTTTGATTTTAAGTGACATCTTTTGACAACTGTACATTTCAAATGCCTTGTGTATATAGCTCAGCAATAATGCAAAGTCTGGTGATGCTCAGCCGAATTGTTCACTGCACAGTGAACTTCATTGCTTGTGCTTTCCCATAGCGCTGGAAGATGACCTGAAACAGTTAAGAACTGGAAATAGGCACTGACATTTTCAATGATCCAGCTTAAAGAAAATGCACGGGAAAGTTAGTGAAAAAAGCTGCTTGGGTTGTATTTTTCTTTTGATGTTTAAAACAAGCCATTTCTGTTCAGATTTTTTTAAAAGATAATTCTAAATGCTCAATTTAAACACAAGGGGCAGACTTCCAAGTGGAGGCATGGATGGATGCCCTTCCCCTTAAATGAGTAACCCTTTTGTGTTTCTTACATACCCATTTTTGTGGGTACTTGCCACGTTCAGGCCTGCAAACCAAAGTGATGCACATACTGTGGAAGTGGAGATGATGTTTTTCATAATCACATTTTGAAAGACTTGTTCTAGATGCAAAAAAAACATCTGAAGTTGGATTGCAGTGCTCGCCCAGAAACTTTCCCAGCTGAATCTGAAGACATTATGAGGGCCACACGTACTTACGTATGTGTCTTTGCTAAAACCTATTTCCTTCCAGGGCTCAGTTCTGTGGAGGGCTGGAAAAAAAAAGGAGGTTTTGGGATGTATCTTCTGATGTGTCAGTGCCCATGAAGGCTCTTCCCACATAGTAGTGCTGGTGCCTTAGCCCTAAAAGTGAACAGAAATGTTTGCATATGGTTTTAGATGCAGCAGTTTTTTTCTCAAGAAGTGAATTTCAGAGAGATAAAAAGCAAATGTTTCATGATGCAGATTACTCAGGACAGTTTTACATATAGTACCCTACCTACAGACATGGTCATTTAATAATATTCTCTGTGTCTTTCGTTGCAATCTGACTTTGCAATAGATTAAGATAAAATATAACAAGACAGGCCAAATTTAGACCACACCATAATCTTAAACAAATTATAGTTAAATGAAAACACACAATTACATTATCCAACAATTAAGACAAATATTTACTTGGGGTTCAGCCTGACTTTAGAGTCTGTGGGAAAAAGAGTTGCAGCTAAAATGTACAAGTTTGTATTCTAGCAGCTCTTGCCCTGATCCTCCTTCTGATGACAAAACTTACATACCATCAGAAAGGTGTGATGGCAACATCTGTTTTTTTCCTCTTGCTTTTGCATGCTTTAAGTTACTATAAAAAGTTCTAGGGCAACTACTAAGCACATTTGTGCCTCATTTAGGTAAAGCACAGCCCAGAGCCTTCCCAATAACCTCAGACTTTATGCATGAGATGCAGTAAAATGTAATTGTCCTCAAATGTGTTCCCACTGAGTTAGGAAAATGCCAAACCATAATTGCATCTGACTCGGAGCATTTGATGTATAAAATACTAAGATTGTTTTACAAGTGGCTCTTGCCATGCTAAATTTCACATTGAGTTTTAGTGGTCAGTGTAATAACGGCGTTCAAAGACAGACTACTCAAATGTTCCACGTTTTCGTTGTCTTTTGAAAATAATTATAACAGAGTTTTGGAGCCAAAGGTCTTTAGCCATAACTAACACAGTACCTTTCTTTGACTGCCTTTCTGCTTTTTTTCTGTATGTGTGGCATTTGTATGTAGGAGATGCCTTTTGAACGATCTCTAATTTAAAACTATTTGTTGTAAATATTAGGGGTGACTTGCATATATATTTTATATATACAAGTGTTTTGTAACATTTTATCTTATGTACATTGCTTTGTGCATCTTACCATCTCTGTGCTGTTACACATGTTGTAAATGAAGTGTCTTGGCTACAGAGCAGATGAATTGGCTGTTGACGGCTGAAGTACAATGTATAGAACTGCGGTAGCTTGATGTGCATTTGTTCTGAAATAATTGCATTACAAGGTTTATTTACTCTTGGAACATTGTTTGTCAAATGAATCTATTTTCTGGAAATAAGTACAAACTTACATTCCCATTATTTTTCTCTTACTGTACGTGTTTGAATTAAATAATGTACAAAGCTGAAGTTCCTCAGCTGTGTCTTATAAAACTTTATTGTGCAGTTTTAAAATTGTTGTGGGTTTTTTTTATTGTCTACAAAATATCCTCTGTGATGCAAAAATGTATCAACTGCCATTTTATTATTTTAAAGCAAAAAAATGTCACACCCTCCTCTCTTGGTTTTCCAGTAACAGCTATAGCACTTAGCAGCACAAGTTCATTTTAACAACTACTAAACCGGATTCTGGGATTGAAGTCTTCATCGTTCAGGCAAAACCCATCCTTGTTACTGTCTCAGCCATATGCATCTGCGATCTCCGTGCTTTACCTTGTCCTGGCAGACAGCTCCCACAGTAACCCTTGGAAGTAAATGCAAATGCAGCTTCTGTATTAATAAAGCTCCTGCTAACAGAGGATGGTGACTTAAGTACTGTCGTTCAGGTAAGGAAAATTAGATTTTGTTTTCTTTGGAACAAAAGCAAAACCTTTTGAAAGGGTTCACCCAAAAGGTGTGTTCTGTAAGTGTGTGTGGGTTACCTGCCTGCTTGTTAGAGCAATGGGCAATGCTGCTGGAGAGTCAACTTACTGCTCTGCTTCAGGGAAGTTTTTAATTTCTCGTTATTCTGAGAGAGCAGGGGACCACATCTGAAAGGCGTGCGTGTGTCCTTCCTGCTCAAGGCTGCATCAAAAATTAGGTTTTGCCAAGACACGTTAGCTTTAACAAAATAACATGCTTTACCGAAATCGTTTCATCAAAAATGCTTTGGCAAGTTCAAACACTGGCAGAATAGTTGGGTTTGCCAATTCTTTCCCTCTCCTTCCAATGTCCAAGCTCTTATCTCTGTTTCTTGGTTCACCTCAGAGCTGAGAGTTTCCCAGGCCTCCCAAGTGCCGCTGCTGCAGTGGGAGGTGTGCTGAGTGCTCCGATATCAAAGTGGAAGGCACAGTCTGAGCACTTAGTGAGGTAGATCAGATGACCGAAAAACATACCTTGAGCGAACACTGGAGTAGGACGTTGTGATCAATGGGCTTTCTAGGGAGCCTGCCATTCATCTGGCCATGGTGAGCTCATTTGTGCATTTTATTTCATGCTTTGGCAGTCAGGCTAAATCCTGTAGATCGTTCCATACCGTCAGCTTTTAAGTTCTTCGAGAGCTATCTATCAGGTGGAGCTTTTAGTTCGCACAGAAATGGCATTGCTTGTCTTCCTTTTTTTGGTTTGTTTTTTTTTTTTTAGAGGCTACACGATGGTCTGTGCTTGGCAACAGAGACAAAGATGTGGGCCTTTTTATGTTACAGTACCAAAGGAGAAATTATAAAGTCAGCAATGGAAAACTGGACATCATCTAGCCTGTAAGGAAAGCACACAAATATTTAGTGTGTTTCTAAATATTTTTCAAAATGAGTTATTCTAGCTAGCTAGAGAACATGAAATTTTAAGTATATGTCAAAACTGTATAAACTGTCAGCACAACATGTTTGGTGGGTTTTTTTTTTTTAATCTTAAGGGGGATGACAGCAACACCTGGGCAAGGTTTTACCTGAGTCATTTTAATGTTTTTAGCATTCAGAGTGGGCCACCAGCCATGATGGACAAACCACTCTGCAGACGAATGAAGGTTGGAAGGTGTCCACATCACTGGAGTTTGGCGTCAGCAAAGTTCAGAAGGGCAAATCTGAGAGGGCAGAGGTTAGCAGAGCAAGGAGTACCACTGCCCGCTGAGGGCTGAGTTTCGCGGAGAAGAGAAACACAAGATGATGTAGGATTTATCAACTCTTTCTCCTAGTGATTGTTTGGAAAGCTGCTTCAGGGGGAAGGAGGAGCTCCAGGTGCTCCTGAGGGACTTTGCTGGCAGAACCAGGCACATGCCAAATTCCTCCGTGTTTCTGGCACATGGAAATAGGAAGGCAGAAGGCCCCATGTATACACTGAAGTGAACTGTCAGTAGGCAGATTCGCTAGGCACAGTTAACCTTGGCCTCTACCCATAAGCATACCCCAGACTTTGGAGATGCCGACTCGGGAAGGACTGAAAAAGTGTCTGGAAGGTGCTCCGCTAATAAGGTTGCATATATCTATCTTCCTTTATTAACTACCCATCTCATGGTCATTACTGCCATATTCAGCTCCTAACAAAGGTAATTAGCACAGCAATCAATCTAAAAAACCTCTGCATCTCCTGTCATTCAGATGCAACATTTTTTAAGAACAAATGAACTTTCGCTACTGTGTAATTATTGCCAAGGCGTTATTCTGTGACAAGACAAGGCACTCGAGAAAGAAGCTGACGCAATGCTTGCCTTTACGGCCATTCCTACAGCAGTTTTCTTGGTCCTCTGCTAAAAAAGCATCAAACTGGACTAAATGCAGAGTCCATCAAGGTAGATATAACTAATGAATTATGTCATTCTCACTTCAGGATTGGGATAGACAGACTGTGACTGTTGTCACTGTAAAATTCACAGCCTCTTTTGGGTCAGCGTAAGGACCCTGCTGCCCAGGAGGCCCTGCTGCTGCCGTGCCCCAGGAGCCCCCGCTGCCCCCGCTGCTGTCCCCCCAGAGCCACCGGCCCCCACTGCTGTCCCCCCAGAGCCACCGCCTCTCCCAGCACCCTGCAGCCGGGAAGGCTCGTCAGTAAATCCAGGTTTTCTGCATGGCAGGACAGATCACTGAGGGCACAGCACTAAGCTGGCAGGGTGGGCTATTTTTTAATGACTCAGACTTTTAAAGTGTGAGAAGAGGCCGAGGCTAAGCAACCTTGGAAAATTTCAGATGGTGCCTAGCGGGTGAAAAGGATTGTTTGTCGTGGCTCTCATTTCTTCTTCTCAATTAGCACAGCAGCGAGGCTAATTTGGCTCCAGAAGTTCATTCAAGTGGAGCAGCTAATGGCTGCACATTGTCCTTCCTTTTCTCAGAGCAGGGTAGATACAACGTCCCAGATACAAACCAGGGCACCGGAACGCTTGCAATATTTTCTCATTACCACAGGGTGGTGGTGAAGACCTTAGTGAAAACTATCCATTGCTTAGTTGTGCTGAGGATACCTTATTCGATAGGCAGACCACACATGTCATATCTTTGCAGTGTGGGAACCCCCTCAGACACAGTGTTTTCAGTCACTCAGACCAACAGGGGTGAATTAAGGCCGCTTCCTATAACACATTAACTCCTGTTACTATTGGTTTTATCCTTCACTGTCCACGATCAGCATTTAAGGAGTTGATGATACGCTCGGTTGCTTTACTTCCACTAGTCCTTAGACAGCAGCAGTTTCAGTAGTCTTAAGAAGACACAGTTAAGTATCAAGTTATGGCTCCTTCAGATTTAGTTACCAATAATATATAATTTAGTAGCACAATAGCTTTGATCGGTGTTTGAATGGCTAGATGGGGAGTCTGCTAATTACACATGAAGAGCTCTTTTTCTCATTCAATGTATTTACTTTAATTCAACCTTATCATTTCTTTTCCATAATCACCTAATATTTGTAATGTCACGTTCACAGCATTGTTATTTTTAATTTTTATAGTCTTTTTGTCCCTAATTCCATTGTAAATTGCTTGATACAGAAACTAACTTTATTACATTTTTTTTGCAGCACAATAATGGTATGAGACATGCCTTCCATCCAAGCTGTCAAAGGCTAACTTTTATATAATGCATTTGTATAATGGAACAGGCAAATCAAAGCCTTATTAATCCATTTTAACAATTTTCTTTCACGTAACAGTGGTAAAAGGCAAAGTACAGAGCACTTTAGCTTAATATTGGAATAAATAGGAAGATTCCAGTTTAAAACTCTGTTTTAATTATTGAACAGCTCTGAAAATTAAATTGCTGACCTTTGAGAATTTAGTGACCAAACAAGTGCTTGTCCTCAAGGCACATATTTGAAGCGTGCACTGCTTTACATGAAGCTTTTATACTCTGGTTAAAGATGCCTAAGAACACCGCAAGTACAAAGTGAATGAGGTAAGACCAAAGAGCCTATATATGCGATGATGGTAGTGATGATGATGATGATATTGATGTTGTCAGCTTGTGAAGAGGAATGCATGTATGGGGACCAAACTGTCTATGTCTTAGGCAAGAAACACTCCATTAGAAAACTGGGAATGGGGTTTTCTGTCAGTGGACAAGGACAGTCAGACTTCTCTGTGGCGTGCATCATATCCTAACAGCGTCATACAGAGCACTTCTTCCTTTTGCACTCCTCTGGAGTCCTTTGACTAAGGCAGCAAATGTTTATAGAGCTCAGAAGTAGCAAATGTTTAATCTATTTTCAACTTTCTTTAGTGCCAACCAGCAATAGCAGAGAACACGGGATTTTGCTGGTGGGTAATCAAACATTTCTCTGTAGACCATTGGCAAAGGCATCATAAATCACATTTCCAACAATTGTTAGGAAATGGGGAACTTTTCTGAAGACAGAATAAAAAGATTAAGGAACATGTCCCAAAATTAAGGTCTTCCTCTATAAATTAAGTTAAAAGAATATTTAAATCAATTATTACTAACAGGGTGTAATTATTCTTACTGAGAACATACCAGTCTCTCTCTACATGATATTTGTGTGCATTGTTTCATAAGACTGAGAAATGGTGGTGAAGAGATTAAACAGAAGACATCATTTTTTTAGTCAATGCTAGTTAATATTTCAAAAGGAATCCTGATCTTACTATTAAGTTCTCATTAATGAAAGACCCAATTCAAAAGCCAATTATGTAAAATTTACTCATTTTGACAATCACTTTTACCTGTACAAGTACTTAACCTATATAGCCCAAGCTTCTGTGCATGAATATTAATTGCAAATAAAATGGGCATGAATTTTGTTGTTGTTTGATTTTTGTTCCTCAGTCTAATCTCTTCCCATTAATTGCTCTTACACTCACTTAAACCATCTGTGTCCAGAATTAAGTATTAAATGTATTTTGGTGGGCCTATATTAAAAGACATTATATATGAGGCACACTGTAATGAAAGGATGAATATAAGCTGGACTTTAAGTAGCATAGTTACATGAAGGGGGAGAACCAGACTAAAGACTTGTTTTTGCCAAAAAACTCTCTTACTTCATCCTTCACATTTTTGCCCTCACTCTGATTCCGCTCTGACCCCCTCTGAGGTCATTCAACTTATTAACCCAGTAGACGACTAACTGCAATGAAAAAAAAAAAAAGAGAAAAAGATGATTACTTTGTGCTGCATTAGGGGCTTGAACTGCCCTAGCTCACCTGCGGTGGCACCAGAGCCAGCTCCTGGGAGATGAGAGGTACAACTGTGCAGTCATGAGTAGGTGCAGGGAGAAATGTGGATGGACAAGTGGGCATTAAGACCTCTGCTTCTTCTTGGTTATGAGCTGTTTGACTAGCTCAATTATATTATTTTCCCCCTAAGAAGCTGTTACATAGATAGATACTGGCTTATTAACGGCCAACACTGATAAAAGGTTGGAGAGAAGAAGGGTTTCCTTACAGGCTCCAAATGCATAAGGTGCCACTCGGTAGGAAGTTTTTGAAATAGGAAAGAGGAAGCTGGAAGATGTAGACAGGCTTCTGCATGGTTCTGAAAGGCAGCAATGGCCATGAAATAGCTCCTCTTTGGGCACTGTTCTGGCTAGAGGAGTTTACAAAGAGATTTCTGAACAGGGAGAATGTCTCTGTTATGTAAGCAAAACTACAGCTCAGAGAAACAGGACATTGTATGAATCCTCGTGTATGAATGTGGGATGACTGGTCCTACCTGAGTCACCCCTCAAGACCTGAAATTCTGACTGTCGATTTGGGCTTAGGACAGCAACAACACTGTTATTAGCACACTCCCTTGTAGACATGCCAGACATTGGGATTTCACAGTTTTGGTTGCAGTAAGACAGGTCACTAGATGTTCTTCAGCATATAGCTGCTGCAGCTGCATATTCCTTGCTGTAATTGCTGGGGGCGGGGAGGGATTGGAAATTACTTTTGCCCGAGTTGCCTTTTTATTATGATCTTGAAATTTGGGTGAAGTTCAGCCAAATCCATGAAATCTGGGCTTTGTCAATGCAGTCATGGTTTAAATAGAACAGTGTGAAACTCTATGGGATGCACTGAGCTGTTGTTTTCTTGTTTGCTGGCTAGATCCTGAGAACATCAAGGGTAGCTCTAAACCTCCCCAGAGCTTTTGTGACTTTCAGCTGCTCACCATCTACCTGCATCAAAATTTCCCTTTGCAGAGTCACTTATTCCCACAAGTCATACTGCATAAGAAAATATGAAACAGAACCTGATGCTCCAAATCACAGGCAATTAAGCAATATTTTAAATTGTGCAAAGCTGAGTTCACGTTTCAAATGTATAATGATGCTACGGCTGATATTTCCATGAAATTATTATTTGAAATAGCACTCAGTAGTCTCCAGGACTATAGAGACATATAAATAAAGCAAAACAAAACAATAGACACGGTGAAACCCATTTCCTTTTTTCCCTCCCTCCCCCACCCTGCATCCCCTTCTAAGGTAGACTTAGGCAGATGTACTTTTGCTTTCTTAAATCTTTCAGCCAAAATCGTATAACCTATCTAAAGAATGAGAACCTGGATTATACTGCTGGCTATTGTAGTCAGCACAGCAGAAACACAAAACCAGGACGTCTGTACCCAAGGGTATCCTGGCATCCCTGGCAATCCTGGGCACAATGGCATACCTGGTCGTGATGGACGTGATGGTTCAAAAGGCGACAAGGGAGATACAGGTACTATTTTCAGAATAAATTACTTCATGTATCGAATGCAATGCCATTAGTTCCCAAAGTTGTCTGTAGTCACTCTGCATTAACGGGATTACTTTGCCTAGCCTTCAGGAAGCATTTCGGACATTTGTCATTTACTGTTTGAAGAAGGAAATATAAAGAAAGACCTAATAATGAAAGCAGGATAGCTAATACTATGGAGAGGTCAGGTCCATGGGATAAAAACAAAAGAATAAGACTTCACCTTTTATTTTGGTAATATCTTTATGTCTATTCGAAAATTTTAAAGCCTGTAAACCTACTCCTACATCTCTAAGACAGCAACTGTATTTCTGTAAAGAGCTTCAAGCCCAGTAAAAAAAGACCCCAACAACTGATACCTTGTTCAGTGTAATAAGACGTGTGCAGTGGTAAGAAGATTTCCCTTTCTTATCTAAATTTTACATTTGTAGGACTTTCTTCTGAGTGTGCCTGCTTGCTGTAACTCAAGAGCTACTAGAGGGAAGTTCAGGAATAGAGGCTATTGAAAAACAGTGTAGCATTCATGTCTGCTCTAACAGGCTATAACAGAGATTTGTGTCTGATACTGAAGACAGAGGTAATCTTCTCAGCATCCTAAAGCTAATAATTCCCATAGTACTTTAAGCCTTAGGATAATGATGGCCCTTGCATCCATACTGGAATATCAAGTCCAGGGTTGCACAAGATGATAAATCTGTGGGCATGTGGACATATAACACTTCATCTGAAGTGTCACAACCCAAGAATGCAAAGCACAGGACAAATGCAAATCTGCTGCTTCTAATTTGTTTGCAAAATTCTGGGGGGGGAACTTTTCCCCAACAGGCTTTATGTTAGGTCAGTTATTGTGTGGCATCATGCAGTGGCATTAGGGCTTAATGCATATACCTGTCACAAACACTTATGGTGGGCCTGGCTAACTCAGCTGCACAAATCAATCCGGATCAAACTTGTGCTTACAGATAAACCCTTCTACTGAGTACTGGTTTTAAGGATTGTGAATCACAGCTCTTTTCAGTGGGGTATATAATCCAGCACATAAACCAAACTGAGGTCAACTGGCTAAAAGAAATTAACTTAAATGTGCTGAAGTGTTTTACTATGTCTTTCAAGCTAGTGGAAATGTCTGCCTTTAACAGACCAGGTTGCTAAGCTAATGAATCACCTGCTCCACCAGAAAAGTATACGCTTTCACAGACAGCGTGTGCTGCGGAATCAGTGTTGAAGGTGCAGTTTGATGTGCGGTTCTCTGATGGTTATGCTGGCGTAGGCAGGATTCTCTACCAGATCCTTTTTCTACCACTTGACTCTTCTCTCTTATACACCACAACTGTTTGTGGGGCTATACAGTAAACTAGATCAGCTGAAAAATAACCAGCACTTATAATTTGGGCAATGAAGTTATTCACTACTTATGGCCTGCCCTGGACCACTGAAAGACAAGTCTACCCACTTATGTATTTACCTCAGTGACTGCTAAAGAGTTATTTTGAACTCTCTTGTTTATAAAATGATTTAGAGTTCTCTGTCAAGCAATCACTTACGTGCTCCTTCTGCTTTCAGTGCCCTAGCCTGGCTAAAACCAAAACCTTTTAAAATTTAGAAACAAACAAAAAAATTTCCATTATCTTCTTCATAGGCACATAAAATTAACTGCCTTCTTTTTCTATATGCAGGGGTCCAGAAAAGTCTGAAAAACGGAAAATCTAGAGCTTACTTATTTTCATTTATCTTATAAAGGTCTTCACTTTACTCCAGTGAGTTATCATACGATATCACTGGTTTCTGATAAAGTCCCCAACTTTTTTTCCTAAATTAAGCTATTATGATGACTGTACTGACTATTCTTTGTTTGAACAAATTGGGGTGACTGTACCATTCTTTATATTGTATGTACATACACCTTTGCAGTTAAATACATGAGACTTAGTTTTGTTCCCTATCAAGTCAATGAAATTTCAGCAGATGCTGGACTGTGTCCATTGTGCCGAAAACTGCTAAAGAACTGTTCTCCAGTCCGTATGGCTGGAGAGCTGCTCTTGGAATATGGTTACATCCAAACTGCCAACTCTTTTTTCTTCTATTGCATTCTGCAAATCCAGGTGTTTGATCACACACCTCCTGGTCACCCGTGATGTTACTACAAAAATGATTTCTGTAATTGCTCTCTTTGGAGGAGGAGAAAGTCTGTGTCATGCTAGATACAGGGATCAAGAGTGTGAATGCCTTCCTCAGATCTACAGGCAATATTATTCCACTGTAATGTTTCATTGCCATTGGCCAAACCCCTGCAGATGTCTCTTCTTAAGAGGGGAGTTTACCGTTGTTTCACTACTAGGCTTCCTGTCCCCGCAAAGCTTTTTGCTGAATGTGGCTTCCTCACTCCTTTTCCTGCTGGTATCTTCCATGGTTGGAGGCAACAACAGGACAAGAGCTTTACACATTGGTGGTCTTGACCAGGGTATAGCTCCTCTACATATCTCAATAACCCACCTTCACATGCTAAGGATTCCCTCTGTCTCAGAAAAGCACCGTCCTCAAGTAGGGTTTCTGTGCTCTCTGTCAATCTCTCCATAAGATAAAAGTAACAGCAGGGGCACCCACTAAAAGTGAGGAATAAGACTACTCTTTACATTGCTGTTTAGCCAGGCTTGAAGAGGAAGGATTAGAGAAGGCTTCATCTCAAGTTTTCTGGTAATTTAATTGTTCAATGAAAATCTGTTTTTCTTTTCTGTACTAGGCGAAGCAGGACTTCCTGGCAGTCCAGGAAAAGATGGTGCAAATGGAGAGAAAGGCGAACGAGGTCAGAAAAGAAGTGTTTTGATTTATTATTTGTCTATCAACTGCTGCCCTGGTGTTTGTGAGCACTGGATGTGCTATACTTTCTAGCTGTAGCGAAAGTACCTTAAACGTTAAAAAGCCTTTTTCCAAAAGTAGTAGAGGCTGCACACATACGCTGACAATACAAGAGCAATTTGCCACCTCCAATTATTCCACTGCCTCTGATGCCCTAAAACTTGTTCACTCAGCCTGTTATCCTACCTTTCCCATCTCTGATCCTTTCATCAGCTGCTGAGGAAAACACCGCATCTGCAGCTACCTCAGGAAAGTGAGGCTCCTGTAGCTATGTATGCAACTTCAGGGAAAGGGACTTTTAAAAGAAATTGTAGAAGACACAAGTTATACACCTAAAAATACAGTAGATCCTGTATACTTCACCTCTTTAGCCAACCAATGCACATGCAGCATGTCTCCTGTGTCAGATGGATGTACATGTGCAGAGTGACTTGTGCATAAAAGCAGCGAGTCAGCCATCGTGCAAGTGGCATCACATCATTCTGCACACATTCAATAACTCTGATGTGCTGGATTTGTGCATCCTTAGAGTAACTGTACACATACAATGTTTATATCCAGAAGCATGGAAGCCTGCCAAAGACAGTGTCCAGGTTCTCCAAAATCCTGAAGCTGACCCTGAGAAATAACATAAAGTATATACATTGCATGGGAGTAATTACAAGCTGCTCTACACCCCTCAGACTTTCATAGAATCATAGAATCGTCAAGGTTGGAAAAGAGCCTTAAGATCATTGAGTCCAACCATTAACCTATCACTGCCAAGTCCATCACTATACCATGTCCTCGAGCACCACGTCTATCCGTCCTTTAAATACCTCCAGGGATGGAGACTCAACCACTTCCCTGGGCAGCCTGTTCTGGTGCCTCACTACCCTTTTGGTGAAGAAGTTTTTCCTAATATCCGACTTAAACTTCCCCTGGAGCAGCTTGAGGCTGTTTCCTGTTGTCCTATCACTTGTTACTAGGGAGAAGAGACCGACCCCCACCTTGCTACAACCTCCTTTCAGGTAGCTGTAGAGAGCAATAAGGTCTCCCCTCAGCCTCCTCTTCTCCAGGCTAAACAACCCCAGGTCCCTCAGCCGCTCCTCATAAGACTTGTGCTCCAGACCCTTCACCAGCTTCGTTGCCCTTCTCTGGACACGCTCCAGCACCTCAATGTCCTTCTTGTAGTGAGGGGCCCAAAACTGAACACAGTACTCGAGGTGCGGCCTCACCAGTGCCGAGTACAGGGGCACTATCACCTCCCTGCTCCTGCTGGCCACACTATTTCTGATACAAGCCAGGATGCCATTGGCCCTCTTGGCCACCTGGGCACACTGCTGGCTCATGTTCAGGCACACCTGAACACATGCTGGCTCATGTTCTTTTCTCCAGTCTACTAGAAACGACCCCAGTCCTGGAAGTAGCATGAGACATGAGGCCAAAAAAGTTGTTTAAAATTACCAAAGCTACCTTCTTTTCCTGTCTCCTTGTCCTCATGGACCCACACTGCTTTTCCCAGAGGTTCACCATGCAATCTCACCTGTTTTCAATTCATTGCTGCTGTTAAATACTCTCAATTGTAACTTGAGAACAGCAAACTGTAAATACAGCATTATTCCTAACATCAGAAGCCAGAGGCTCTTATGCAGAAGTTATCAGTTTCTTCTCCTGATTGACAGAGTATATGATCATTATGGTATCTTTTGTATAAAAACTGCTGCCATGCCCTTCACATCATGAGACCCTCACCTTCCAACCCTTGTGCAGCAAGCAGGGGATTTTCAAAGGCTTTGAGTTTCAGTCCAAGAGTGGACAAAGGATAAATGGAGCATGTGGTAGCAAATAACAAGGACAAAAAGCCTTTAGTTGCACTGCAGTAGCAATCTAGGTAACCCAAGCAAAGTTCCATCACATAGAAATTACAGAAACACATGGCAAGCAAGTTCTGAGTGTTGTCCAAATAGAACCTTCCTCTGATTAAATTGCGAACCACCTCCCCCATTTTGTATACCAAAGACTGAAAACAAGTGTCTGGAGAGATGCTGCTTGATGATGTGAGCTGCCAGTGCTACCATCAGCCTGCAGACAAATCACTCCTTCCTTCTTTGAGCTTATTCTTGCCGCTCTCAGCCAGAGCACCTGTTTTCTAACACAACAGTAGGTTCTTCAGATGTTATGCTTGTCCTGCACTTAAATGTATGAGAAATTGTATGTACAGTGAGCACAGTATATACAGTGGTGACACACACCTACACATACATGTCTTCATGTTGAAACTCATGTTGTGCCCCACTAATCTAGTGGAAGATCACAAGAAAGTGTCTTTTTTTTTTTCATTTAGGAGCCAATGGGACTGTTGAAGAAAAGGGGAACAAAGGAGAAAAAGGAGAAAGAGGACGACCTGGGAAACTGGGACCAAAAGGAATTATAGGGTCAGTGGGTTACAAAGGTCAGAAGGGAGAGCTGGGACTGCAAGGACAAAAGGGGCTAAAAGGAGACATTGGGCCCATAGGTCCAAAAGGGACAAAGGGTGAAATTGGCCATCCTGGAAGAGTTGGTTTCCCAGGGCCAATTGGTCCGACTGGTAATCCAGGTCCTAAAGGTAATACTGGAGATCTGGGGCCACAGGGTAATCCAGGAGTTCAGGGGGAAAGAGGCTTGAAAGGAGACAGAGGAGATAAGGGGAACGTAGGTGCCCCAGCAGTCCTGCCAAGGAGTGCTTTCAGTGTCGGCCTTACAATTGCCACCAAATTTCCCCCCCCGAATCGCCCGATCAAGTTTGACAAGGTGCTGTATAATAGTCTAAACGACTACAACTCAGTTACCGGCAAATTCACCTGCAAATACCCCGGTGTTTACTATTTCACCTACCACATCACTGTCTACTCAAGGAACGTCCGAGTAGCTCTAGTTAAAAACGGCATCAAGATGCTGCACACAGTGGACAGGTACCAGAGTGGAGAGGACCAGGCCTCGGGAGCTGCCATCCTCGAGCTACAGGGAGGAGATGAGGTGTGGCTGCAGGCTCACCAAGGAGAGACTTTCAACGGGCTGTTTGCAGATGCTGATGATGATACCACCTTCTCTGGGTTCCTCCTGTTCAGCACCTCTGACCTGCTGGAGCCGCTGCTGTCGCCCCCCATGTAATTCCACGTTATCCGTGAATGCTGTATGTCTGTGTCCTTCAGCCCTCCCTAATAAAGTTGTTTTCTGCTAGCCAATTTCTACTGGATTCAACAGAAAACAGAAATCATTCAGGGAGGTACGCCGAGGGCTGAGAGGAAGACGTAGGACTGCAGGGCAGGTTGGGACCAGCTAGGCATCTCCCTAAAAGTTGAGTAAATATTTTTTTTTTTTTTTTACTGAAGTCATCACAGTGGGAAGGTGTAGGATCACACTACTTCTAGCTGTAGGAAACCAGGCACACAACTGCTCATCGCACAACTTATTGTGCTGAAGTTTTCATGACCAGCTGCTAAAACAGAGTTCAATGCTTCACAGCCATACTCAGGAGAGTTTGAATTGAACGCCTTCTTGTTCCAGTCACAAGGTACCAGGTGTTTATTTATTAAACTGTCCTAATCTACTGTTGTCAGCTTTGTTTTTTAAAACTCAAAATAAAAAAAAAATTCTAATGTGCATAAACCGTTTCTACGGCTGCAGTTGCCAGCTGGTTTTCAGGAACAGCTTCTGCACAAGAGAGGACAATTCTTAAGAACCTACAGTGTGGGGCTTGACACATTACTGGTTTGGTGACTTACTGTAGTTATACAGGGGTGCGTACACCAGTTCTGAAGGACAAATGTTTTAAAAGAAAGTGGGATGAAATAAAAGCTAAAATTTCAGGTTCTGGAATTATGACATGTGGGTCCCTACCATCTTGTATAAACATTAAGCAGCAGTTACTTCCAAGCCACTTTATATCTTTCTAGGTGGCATGCGTATATGGACTTGAAACTTGGTTAGTTTGCATCCAACCATTTCAAAATAATTTTTAAAACTTGGAATTAGTGTAGTTTGATACCTCCACAAAGGCTGCTTGCTCTGGGGCACAAGTGAGTTTTGCTGCAGCCGGGCAGATTTTACAGCTTTTAAATATGGTTCTTTGCTTTCTGTGTAGCTGAAGGTCTGAAATGTAGTGAAACGGAGCGACAGGAGGAAGTGCCGTGCGGATTCTCTGATGTGGACAGATGTGATGCTGGTGCAAAAATACAGCATAATGCTGCTGTACTTCAGAATGAGCCGGTACAAAACAAATTCTCCCAAATGAAAGATAATCTTTAATCAACTCTGAAGCAGACATACTGGAGAACTGATTGAGAGGTATTTCCTGTGCCATAAAACTTTAGTATCTGTGAATTTTCTCAGAATTTTTGTTTCTTTTTTCCCCTTTTCCCCTAAAACTCAAAAATACAACAAAAGATGCTGGTAAGTCCCACTCCCTCCCCCTAAAAGAGAATAAAGCAGAGATGCCAATTGACCCGGGTCAGCATCACGCAACTTGGCGCAAATGCAATGTAGGAGCGTGAGGCCTGGCTTCCCATCACCCCTGACGCTGCCGGGGAGGCAAGGAGATGCGGAGCGGGTTTCTGGAGGAAAAACAGCCGCACTTCGGCACTCCTCACGTCAGCCGAGTTACAGCGAGGGAGATCCTAGGACACGAAGACAGAGGAAAGGGTTACGTGAATTTTTCAGTAAGAGGAGATTTTTTCCCGTAAGCCACAGACCACAAGTTTGTGCCATAGAAGCATCTAGACCAAAAAACGCTTTAAAATGGACATAGGTTTAACTGGAAAACATGTAGGAGAAAATTCATTCAGCAGAGGCCGCTCCTCTCACCGCCACCGCGGCACCGGCGCCCGCCAGGCCCCCGCAGGCCTGCGGCAGAGCCCGGCCACCCCGCCCGGCCCGGCCCTTCCCTTCCCGCAGCGCCGCCCCAGGCCAGGCCGGGCCACAGCCGCCCCGGAGCGGCCGGGGGGGGGGAGCGAGGGAGCCGGGCGGGCGGGCTGAGGGGGAGGCGGGGGCAGGGGGCTCCGCCTCCCTCCGCGCTGGGCCCGCCGGCCCGCCTCCTCCTCCTCCCCTCGGCCCAGACGCGGCGAGGTCGCGGCCGAGCTGGGAGCGCTTGGGCCTGTGGCCGGGGCCCGCTCCGCCATGCTGGCCGGCTGCCGGCGGGCGCTGCCGGCGGCGCTGGGCCGGGCGCTGCGGGGCCGGGCGGCGGGGCCGGGCCGCCGAGCCGTCAGCACCAGCTGGTGCCCGGTGGGCGCCGCCTTCGATGCGAAGCAGCAGCAGCAGCAGCTGCGCGGCAGCGCGGCGGGCAGGGAGACGGTGAGCGGCGGGCGGGGAAGGGCCTGCGGCGGGCAGGAGGCGGCCCTGGCTGCCGGCAGCCTCGCGCTTTGCTTTGCTTCTGTGTGGTTTTTTATTTCAAAACTTCTGAATGGCGGTGGCGGGGACAGCCGGGCTGTTACCAGAGGGTCAGGCGGTTACATCTTTGTGAGGGTTTGTGTTGGTTCTAATGAAACAAAACATTCCGTCTGCTGGACACGCAGGAGTTTGCAAATCACGGCCTTGTTTATTGAAACATTTTCTTAGCGCCTCAATAGAGACCATAGGTATAAATATATGCGTTACCCCTTCCACTCCCAGCTCTTACCTGTCTGTGCCTTTTTTTAATCTGTCAGCGTCATGCCAACACGCTTTGGCAGTGCTTCCAAATCAGTTCGGCTGCTGGCATCTTGTTGCCTGGGTGTCATTCCTGACACTCAGTTACTTGGGGCAAAAAAGCATTTGTTTGCTGGGTTGGTGACACTCGGGCTTTTTGATTTATTTCTTTTTAGGGTGAGATGGGGACGTTTGTTAATGGGAGTCCTGGGAATCTAAACAAGTTCCTGGACAGCATAAGATATGTACTTCCAATGGCACAGTGCATACAGAATACTTACACCTGTAAAATCCAGGTGTTAGTCTGCAGACTCAGCTATTCCTGCCATGGTGCCCAGGCTGGTGGAGCTGTTGAACTGTGGGACTAAGGGATTCAGTGAGGACAAATCTGACCTCTGTTTGTAATCCAGCACTTGTTTGGGAAGCTTTCCTCCTGGGTCTCCTGCCTCTGCAAGCACGCTGGTGTAAGTCTTGCTCCAGGAAATAATCCAGTCAAATATTGTGCCTTTGCCTGGTCTAGGGAATGAATTCTCGATTCGTGTGGCCCACGGAGAGGATGTAGAGTTCTTTGGGAATAGAGATGCCTATTTCAGGTTTGCAAAGCGGCTGTGACAGGTAGAGTGTAAACGCTGAGGTCAAGGAAAGAGAATAATGCTGTAGCCGTGCAGCCACACCGTTAAAGAACACAGAGACCTGCACCAGGCTTCGCTTTTTTGTAATTTTTTAATTTTTATGTCAAACTTGGTGTCATATGGAAGAGGAGCTCCATGGCTAGTTTATCTCTAAGAGAAGACACTTCCTGTTCACAGAGAAGTACATGCGCAGGAGGAGCTCACTTGGGAGGGTGAACGGTGATGTAGGGCAGTGGTAAGGCCAGGAGCTGTCTGGGACATTGCAGGACACTGCATCGGCTGGCTGAGGATCTGAGTGGAGGGGCAGTCTTGAGTCTTTTATACAGCAAGCATTAGTGAAGGGTGGTATGGTACATGTATATTGTGTGCACATATTTATATACACGTGTATGCATATAAAAATATCTTTTCCAGTGTTCATTTCAGTCCAGTTCCTGTTCCCAAATAATAAATTAAAACATGGGAAGTGTGAGGAAAGGGTGTCTGTCTTGGGGTGGCTAGCATATAGTAAGAGCATTAGGGAAAAAAAAAAAGGCAGTTTAGCGATAGCAACAGAAAGAAAATAGGGAAAAGCAACTTGGAATGACCCAAATACTTGCTGTAGGGGATGCTTTTGCTTCAGAAGTTATACTTCTACAGACAAGCTGTCAATTTGCAGCTTTTCATTTTACTTGGATAAATACTTGTAAGCTACATGCAAACCTGCAACTGACTGCTATAAAACAAAGAGTTTGCAGAAGGTGCCTTGTAAAGTGACTGGCCTGCAGATTTTCACATCCAGATTGTGATTTTTAGATGCTGAGGTTAACTTTGGGAAGGGATGGATGTTGTGTGAAATCATGTACCTTGTATGGTTACATGCTGTAGTTAGGACGTAAGGAGGTGCTCGTGTTGCAGTTGGGCAATTGCAAAGGGAGTATATTGCTTGCAGAGATGCTGTTTTATCTTAAATTAATTTTTTTTACTGTTGTAGGTCTGTATTGTCGAACTTCTCTAGCGAGTAGTGTTAGCAATTTTGTTTGACCTGCAGTAGGACCTCTTTAACTCTCTTCCACAAATGCAGAACATAACTGCTGTCTGTGTCTATCCTGCCCAAGTCAGTGCGTTTACCCTGCCCTGTTGGACAGGGCCGGGCTCGATAAGAACTTAAGGAATAAAACTGTTCATACCATAAAATTTTTGAGTTGTTGCTGATCATTCCTTTGAGATCCTAAGACAACTGTCCTACTGCCTGCAGTCCATTGATATCTAGGGTTTCTGGCCAACTCATTCACTGTTTTGACACTCCTGCTTAGTCCTCACGTTCCTTGATAAGTCTCTTTTGCTTCAGGGGGATGATTTTCTCTCATTTCAGAATGTATATGGACTTCCTATGATTTGTCTGGTGCCAGTGCTTTGGAAGTGAGATAAAAAATGCTTTGAGAAAAGGAAGGTATAGGAGTAACCTCCTGGTGTGAAGATGAGAGTTTGTGAGGGTTTGCTGAGAACAGTCCTGGCTAAAAGAACCTCAGTGAGGTTTTGCTCTGGGAAATGAAGATGTTTTCGTGTGATACCGGTGTCTTTGACTGATTTTGTGACTATTCTCTCTAGAAAGACACTCATGTGGGAATGTTTTAGTAAAGGGTCATAGTATGCTAGCTAGGGTCATTTTGGTAAAATTTCATGGTGGTAATTCCAACCTGAAATAAAGGGGCAGAAATCGAGGAGGGCAGTAGTGATGTGTTTTCATTGTTCTGCACTGCAGGGTCTGTTTGGTGTTCCAGAACTGAGCTGTCCAGAAGGATTTCAAGAAGCACAGGACAAAGCATTGCAAGAATCGGAACAGCTGGTCCAGAAGGCATGTTCAACACCACCTGGGCCAGAGACCGTAATGATCTTTGATCAGCTTTCAGATAGCTTGTGCAGAGTAGCAGACTTGGTAAGTTGCTTTTTTTAAATTATTACTTGAAGCAATTTCTTTTGAACTGACTGACTTAATAAGCTTACACCTTGTTGTTCCATTTTATGATTTTCTGCACTGCAGTAAATAGCAGATCAGCTCTGTGAAATTTTATGTTAAGACAGAAAACTAAATTGATTGAAAGTTAATTACATAGGCCTTTACCAAATGATAGGTAACTACAAATCCTGTCAAACTGTCCAGTTAATTTTAAGAGAGATGTAAAAATAGTATAAAGGCCACAACAAGAAAAACAACAGTGAAACCAGAATTGTGTTTCAGCTGTAATATGAATACATAAGCTTTCCAGCATCACTTACATTATGGAAAACAGGGGATTGCTCTCAAAGTTAAAGCTGGGGTTGCAATACACAAGTTTTTAAGTTATGAAAGTTTATAGGTGAAGGTCCATAAAGAACTTACAGATTAAAAGCAGCAGATGAAACTAAACAGTCTCGCCTTTTATTAACACAAAAAAGAAGGCAGGTATGTCCTAGATTGCAGTTTCTGTGGTCCACAGAATTGGAATACTTGTCTAATATTCTGTGTTACAAAATGCTAAGTTTACCGGAGCACTTCGTATTGCTCTCTGGAAACTGTTTGCCCGAAGTATGTCTTTTATCAAAGCATTTATCAAAGCGTTACTCTTCATTTGAAGGAAGCAGACCCAACCTTCATACTGAAATCAGTTCTTAATAAATAGGTCACTGAATTTTTTTACTTTGGTTTTCACAGTTCAATTTTTCTGTATGTTTTCAGTTCTCAAATCTTGTTCCTTATTCTTTTCTAGATTCAAGATATCTTTTGTGCCAGGCATTTTTTCCTTCTGAAAGTACTTACATGCTCTGTCAACTCACTGATTCTCCTTTTGTCTCTTATATTTTTTTATAGACTAATTCCTCGTAATCAATCAATATCTAACTAAACCACTAATGTCAGAATTCAAAGCTTATAGTTTTGTATCAGTTTGCTGAGTTAAAATTACCTCCTAGGTACTACTTTCAGGTTTATATGTTCAAAGATGCAGAGCTTGCAGAGCTCTGTCTAGAAGCAATTTGGTGATTGCTATCTGTTGGCAGGAATTTTGAGATCTGCCACTCAGCATCTATTCTGCCAATATTATACAAGATTTTAAACAGGGATTCTAAGAAGTAAAAAGCTTAAGTGTATAACATTTGTAAAGTTGCCTTTTCAATCAAACTGCAATCATATTGTTAAACAAAGTCAGGCTTGTTTCATGTACTTTCTGTAAGATCATGCTGAATGTCTTCAATGTATTCCTAACCTTTAATTAAATATGTTCCTAATCTTTAATTCTTTATCATTTCAATGCCAGAACCTTGATGAATTCATGTCAGCAGTCATGGAAGCATCTAGCACCTCAACCCCCTTTTAGCATCCTTCTAGCCTTCTGAACTCCTTTAAGTATTTGAAGACTTACTAAAAGTCAGTAAATCAGATAAAAACCCTGTTCTAAATCCAAAAGAACTTCTGGGTTTTCCCTTTAAACATATTTCTTCCTACTTAGTAATGATGGCAAAGCATAACTTGATGGTCTATACACAGGAGTAAAAAGGATTTGAAAACAAACCCTCTACGCACATTTGGTGGTGTGCTTTCTTCTTAACTGTGGATTTTAGTTTTAAAAATCTTTTGTAATAACATTTAAATATGTTAGAGTATCTCTGTGTTGTAAGGACTCTAAGGTACTATACTAAAAATGTTTTTAAGAAGTGTATGGATTAAAGATATATTTTGGAAAGACACAGTCGCTGTCTGGTTTAATAGTTGTGAGCACAGTTTTCCATTGCTTTATTTTTTAGAAAAAAAATGCAAATTCTGCAAATAGAACTGTAGAAATAAATGTTAATGTAAATGGAACTACTTGAGTGCAACTTCGTTTGTAATTCAAGATATTTTTATTTGCCTTTTTGCCTCACTGTTTTCTTCTTGTACTATGTCAGGCTGATTTTGTGAAAATTGCCCATCCTGACTTTGCATTCAGAGAGGCCGCTGAAGAAGCTTGCAGGAACATTGGTACTGTGGTAGAGAAGTATGTTTTCTTTTTTCTTTTTTTTTTTTTTTTTGCTATTTCCATATGCATCTTTAAAAATTACTGTGTGATCATCTATGAAAACAGCAATCAACAAAAAATATGTAGGAAGGATTTGCACATGAGAACAAAGTGTCAGTCTTGCTGTTACAGATATTTAAGGATTTAGCTTCATTACAGTATCTCATGAACGATTATTCTATTTTAGTTTCAATTTTATGTTCTGAACAGTTTTTAAGTTATCAACTGACTCCATGTCACTCAAACCCATCAAAGACTCAAAGCTACATTTTTCTAGGATTTGTGACAGTTAACTAGCTGTTGTAAAGCATATGTACAAAATGCTAATTTGTTTTTAAGATTTAAGCTGTTATATTTCACAACACTTCTTCTGGTTTGCTGACCCCTTGAATTCCAGCCAGTGAGTGGGATATGTGAAAGAGGAAAGGACAGTCTCCTGTTAAAATGAGTGTTTGAGGATGTGTTTGTCTACGGCTGTGATATATACCTGGTCTACTCTGGCATGCTTGTGCTTTATTTAAAACCCCATTTCATAGAACATGTTCTTAAAGACTTCTGTTTCTGAAGTTTGGCTCTTCTTTGGGTCCTGAAAGTTACCTCTGTGGTCCTTGACTACAGTGAACTGATTTGCTGCTTCTCTGCTCTTGCTGCTGAGAGGGGTGATCTTGGATCTCCAAATAGACTGTCCTTTTAGCATCTTCCCTTCCTGTGGCATTCAGGAGTAGCCTTAAGTGAAAGTTTTACCAAGCAGTACTGTGAAGGTGACCCAGAGTCTGCTGCTTCCTTCAGGATTCCTAACAACAGTGGAGGCAGTGACTGGTTGACCTGATGTCCCACAGTAAGTTGCAGAGGCAGTGAAGCCTTTTGTACTCTGAGGACAGCAGTGCATCAGTTTGTTTAGTAAGCCTTGTGACTAACATGGCTGGCAAAAAAGAGAATTCTAAGATTAAATTCAGCAAAAACTGTTGCTTTGGTCTTGCCAGTGTATTTGGGAAACCGTTCATTTGAAATTGGATTTTTCAAGACTTGAATTGAGCACACCATCTATAACAATATGACTTTAATATCTGAATACAATGGCAGATTTAAAATTTGTAGAAAGTATTCACAAATTATCCTGAGAGGTTCATAAAGTATTGTAAATGCTCAAAACTAGCTATTGTTGAATGTTCATTTTCGTGGGCAAATAGCATCCCTCAGGAACTACTAACAATACGTATCTGCTTTTCGCCACTTTTTGACAAAGTGCTGGGCTTCTTGTTTAGCACCTTCTGTACAGAGCCTTTTCTGAAGTACAGGCATGATGCAATGTCTTCTGTCTCTGAATTGGGTATTGGTAATTATTAAGTTCATTTTACAAATGAGGCTGCAGAGGCTTCCTGCACCTCAGCTGATTTAAGAAGTTAGTGCTCAAGACTGTCAGATTAGGGACTGCTGCCCACCACAGCTATGCTGATGTTTATGCGTGTGTTTCATTTCCCCACTGTGATTCCCACCCAATAATCCAGGTCGACATACATGCGTGTAGTTAACATGCCAGCAAATCTGATGGACATAGTATTGTCTGGCACAGGGACAGTGATGAGCATCTGGAAATGTTCTGGGGATAGTCTTAGTCTACTTCAGTGGCAGCCAGCAGCACATTTATCTGATGGCAAACTTGAGCACAGATTTTCCTTTAATGGAGTCCTTTCAAAATAAGGATTAGAAAACAGTTCTTCCACCTTTATGCTCTTGCCATGATTATCTTTGTGCATAAAAAATAAGCTGTCAGTCTTAGACTTACTTGTATTTGCCACAAAATGCCATCCAGACATATTTTCCTATTGGATGCACGAGACTGGTTTCTATGCCGATTTGTCCACACATCCTTTGTATACAAGTTTTGTAGTTTTTAAGGGTGGTTGTGAACCAGAAAGCATTTTGAAAATACAGTCCTTGGTTTTTAATGTTGTTTTAATAAATATTAAGCTCTGCCTCTGAATGAGTAATATGAAGAGACTGAGATACTAGTGTTTGTTGCTAATGCGTGATTCTTTGACTCTGTATCTTCCCAGATTAAATACAGATGTTGAACTGTGTCAGAGTTTGAGACGTCTGCTAGCTGATGAAACTATTACGAGTTCCCTAGATCCAGAAACCAGGTACTTACTAATGATTATAGATTTAGATTTTTAGATAGTATATATCATTCCTTATTGTGCTTATATTTTGTGTTTTATTAAATTAATTAATACAACTGGAAAACGTACCACATCTCTGTTACTAATTTATTAGTCACTACTAAATTACCTGCACAGGACTTAGGAAGTTTGTAGTTGTGTAGTCTTAGATGATGTCTCTGTGACTGTAGAGCACAGGCAAGATATATTTAAGCTGAATAACTGAAATCTGCAAAAACAAAAAAAAAAAAGAGAACTTAAGATTTTCTTCAATAACACCATTTTGATTAAGATGAGGTGCTGTACTGTGGTGTATATATTAGTGGTTTTAGCAACAGAAGTAGAGAACAGACTAACTTGATTTCAGTTTATAGAAACTTATTTATATCTTTCAAAATCAGAGTATTAGTATATTTATTTAAATCTTACTTTGATTGCTGTAAAATGTTTTATTAGCTGCTTATTCAGTTATAGTTTTGAATTTTTTTTCCACTGCCATGGTTAGACAAACTTAATGTTTGAGTAAGTTACTTCCTTCTTCCTTCTTTACCCATAATCAAGGATGTTAGATTTGAAGAGGTCTTTTTCTGTTCTGCTAGAATAAATGAAGTGTCAAATTAAAATGGTAATTTGCACAAATTGGTTAAACATGTAGATTAATGTAGTGGAATTATTTTGAAGGATATTTTCAATGCAGATGACTAAAATAACTACAAAGGAAAAATACTGTTTCACTGAGTAAACTGTTAAGGACCTAAAACATAGAAAGTCTGTGTCCATAACAACAATACTCATATAACTGTGCTGTTATTCTCTGTAAAAGACATGGAACCTAAATAACTGCTAAGGGCAAAATCTGTTAAGAAATTATGCTTGCTATCAAATGAGGCTGTTTTAACGGGGATTTACTGTATTTTTAGGCGAGTGGCAGAACTTTTTATGTTTGATTTTGAGATCAGTGGCATTCATTTGGATGAAGAAAAGGTAATTTTTGGCTACAATATATGAACAGAAATTTGCCTGACTACCAAAGACCAGATAACGAAACGTGGGACATGAATCACATGATTCTGGGCCAGTTTGTCCTCCAAGATTCCCATTTTCCTCTGTGGAATTTTGTCTTCTCAGAAGTGATTAATTTTGTCTATATTAAATCACTTGTGAAGTGTGGTTTTTTTAATGTTGTTTTAGATATTAGTTGGCTGTTCTTCCCAGTTTGGCCCTCATCATTCCTTTGTCTATTCTGTAGAGTTATAAGCAAGACCTTGGATCATGCTTTCTTTGATCGGTGTCTGCATCAAATATATGAAATAGCTGCTTAGCTGTCTGAACAACCTGTTTACAGAGGGGAAAAAGCAGCACCCCATGCAATGTGATGACAGGTTAATCGAGTGTTTTAGAAGGGATCAGGTGTGTATCCAGGCTCTCCTTTGGTGCTCACATAACCTGAAGTTGTAAATCTTGTTCAAAATTGGATGTCTGGGCATGGTTTGATTACCTCTCTTGGAGCTTTTACACCCTTTTGCAGTAATTAGTGATGGATTCGCCAAAACCATTGGCTTTTGCCATGCTTTGTGGTATGGATGCTCTGTTGAATGTCTGTTCATAGCTCATGTCCCTGTATAAAGTTAATACCTTGTTTATTTGAGTCATCCCTGCCAAAAAAATCTGTACAAAGGCTCTTTTACCAGATTTATGTGGTAAAGTTACTCTGAAGATCATGGTTGTGATGGTGTTTTGTGACCTGGAAAATGCTTCTAGAAAATATTTTTACAATTACTTTGTACAAAGAACACCTCTGAAACTTGGCCTCTGGGTTTTATTTCTGATTTGACTATTGGTTCTACAGTGCTTCATCCCCTTTCAGTTACGATTTCACTTGCCCCTTATTTTTGCATGTTTTCCTCTTCCTTCCCTGCCTATTCCACTTTTCTTCTATTGCTCGCTGCTCAGTGTTTCTTTTCAGTTCTCATTTCAGACTTTAGAAGTCCTTCACTGTCATAAGTTGAAATTTACTTCTGCTACAAAGAATTTCTGCTTTTTAAAATAAAACTCAAAAGATGTGTTTTAAAGAGTAAGGGTGGAATGGGAGGACAGAGATCTGCATGTTTTGTCATTCTTTGGACTTTCTAAGTATGTCGTACCTGTACCCTCAGCCTTTGCTTTTGAGCTATGGACCCACAGGCAATAGAGAGCATACCCTACTAATGGGAACAAGTTCACTGAAGCAAATCTTACAGTAAAGTTAAATGTGTGAAAAACTGTAGTGATGGTGATAAAACCCTAAATCACAAACTCCTCAGGAAAAGGTTGAAATACCATAAATGCTTTACGGTCTCCAGAAAATAGTGCAATACAAACAGTAACAAGAGAACTGTAATTCTGTATCTCTTTCAGGATGCTAGTAGGATTTATCCCTCTCAGTGATGCTTCTTTTTTTCTCCTCTATGTTTTACATAGCAATCATATTAGGCATAGTTTTATAAATGCTTTCCAAGCAGCTAGCAAAGCTTATGTAAATTCTACTTAGACTCCACTGTACATTTTCTTACTGCAGAAACATAGGCATTTTCTTTCAAATTTCAATCCTGTGTGAAATTCTAGATCTTTATGAACATCTGATCTTGTTGACTTCTGCCCTACATTAGGATTTTGTTGATGCTGTAGGTCTAATCTTAAATGTTGTATTTTCTGCTTCATTTCTGAAAAAGTCCTTTAAGATTTTAGAAACTTTGAGTTCTGCTTGTACTATGTCTGAAGATATTATGTGTTTTGTACTTTATTTTTCTTACAGCGTAAAAAGGCAGTAAACCTCAACGTCAGAATATTGGATTTGTGTAATGAATTTCTGACAGGAACTCATGTTCCCAACAAGATTGACAAACATGTTTTGCCAGAGCATATTCGGTATAATTTTACAGCTGAAGGCAATTACCTACAAGTTGCTGGTCTGCATGCTGATTGTCCCGATGATCTGGTGTGTATTCCCCGAGTTTGCTTTGGCATACTCTGTAACAAAAGTGCATTATCAGTTATTTTACTTGTCATTGAGGCAAATGCATGTGGTTAAGGAAGAACTGTTTTAGAACATAATAATCAATGTCAGCCTTGGCTGTAGCAGCTATGAAATAATGGAGGTGAAGATCCTGAATGGATTGAGGAAGAGGGGCAGAATACAGACCCTGGATTTCAGGCAAGCAGACTTAAGCTTATTCAGTAAACTGGGAGGTGAGGTCCCATGGGATGCAGCTCTGAAGGGTAAAGGAGCTCAAGAAAGCTGGCAGTTCTTTAAAGGCAGCATCCTCCAAGCGCACAAGGATACTAAGCTACTCAGTATCAGCGCATCCTGATCCTTAAAAAGCCAAGCAGATGTATCGGGAACCAGGCTTGGCAAGCAGGGAACTCATGACAAAGCTTCCTCTCCAGAAGGTAGCAGACATGAGGTGGAAGCAGGCAGACAGCTAAACACCACACAGCTGTTTGCTCCCCCCAGCCCGCCCTGCAGTGGAATGGGGGAGAGAATCAGAAAAAAAAGGAGGGGAGAAAAAAAAAAAGTAAAATTCATGGGTTGAAATAAAGACAGTTTAATAGGACAGAAAAGGAAGGGAAAAGAATAAGAATGATGATAAAATATGTAAAGTAATGCACAATGCAATTGCTCACTACCCACCGACCAATGCCCAGCCAGTTGCCGAGCAGTGGTTCCCCTTCGGCCAACTCCCCCCAGTTTATATACTGAGCATGACGTCATACGGTATGGAATAGCCCTTTGGCCAGTTTTGATCAGCTGTCCTGCCTGTGCCCCCTCCCAGCTTCTCGCTGGCAGGTTATGGGAAGCTGAAAAGTCCTTGACTAGTGTAAGCACTGCTTAGCAACACCTAGACCATCAGTGTGTTATCAAAGTTGCTCTCATACTAAATCCAAAACACAGCACTGTACCAGCTGCTAGAAAAAAAATAATTAACTTTATCCCAGCTGAAACCAGAACAAGGAGGATTTAGAAATACTGCCTGTACATGTAGGGATGATGTCAGGAAGGCCAAAGCTCAACTGCAGTTGAGACTTGCAAGGGACATCAAAGGCAACAAGAAGAGCAACTACTGCTGCATTAGTACTAAAAGGCTGGATGAGGAAAATGTGGGCTCAGTGCTGAGTAAGATGGGTGATTTAGTGGCAGCAGACACAGATAAGGCTGAGATGCTGATCGCTTTCTTTGCCTCAGTGTTCACCAATGAGTTCTCCCAGCCCACTGTGTTTAGTGAAAGGGTTCAAAGAGAAGAACAACCAGCAGTAGATGGGAATCCAGTTTGGGATTACTTGAGAGAACTCAACCTGTACAAGTCCTTGGGACCAAACGAGGTACATCCAAGGGTCCAGAGAGAACTGGCTGTTGTCCTTGAAAGCCTTGCTGTCTTTGGTAGGCTGTGAAGATCAGGGAAGAACTCCAATGACAGGTGGAAATAATATGTACCATCCACCTTCAGAAAGGCCAAAAAAACCCAAATTGGGGATCTGCAGGCAACTTAGCTTCACTTTGATCCCTAGGAAGGTTATGGAACAGTCCAAGTTAGGAGATTACAGTCTGGATTCGTGGACAACCAGATGCGTAAAAAACCTCATTTCATGATCAGACTCGGAGAGTAGTGGTTGAAGTGTTGTACTCTACTGGAAGGCTGGTAATGAAAGAAGTGTTGCAGGGGTCTGTCCTGGGACCTCTCCTGTTTAACATCTTTATCAATGACCTAGAGGAAGTGATGGAGTGCTTGCCTACCAGATTTGCAGGAGATGGCAAACTGGGTGGGACAGTCGATACACTGAAGGGCAGGGCAAAGTGGCCTGGAAGCTGAGGGAATGACCCGGTGGGAACCTTATGTAATTCAAGAAGGACAAATGTGAAGTCCTGCACCTAGAAAGGGAGAATTCCTGGCAATAGTACAAGCTGGGACTGCCTGGCGGGTCTGGTCTGTGGAAGAGGCCCAAAGGGTTGTTGAGCAGCAAGCTGAGCATGAGCCAGCAGTGACCCTGGACTGCATGAACAGGGGCAGAGCCAGAGACTGAGGGAAGAGATTATAGCCCTTTACTCATCGCTTTTTAGGAGTGACTTCAGTCTTGGCCAGCAAGATGGCCAGCAGCTGGAGTGCTTGCACTGTGAGGAGAGCCTGAGGGATCTGGGCTTGTTCACCCTGTAGCAGAGGTGGCTTTGGGAGGACCCTGACAGTAGCCTGCCAGTACCTACGAGGATATCATGAAGAAGATAGAGCCAGGCTCTTCAGAGTGGTGCATGACAGGAGAACAAGTGGCAACAGGCACAAGTTGAAGTGAGAAATGCCAGTTGGAGAAGTTTTTCCTGATGATGATATCCAAGCAGTGAAACAGAGGTCATGCTGTCTCTCCCATCTGTGCGGGGTTTCAGGACCTGACTGGAAAAAGCTTTGTGCAACTTGGTCTTACCTCATAGGTGACCCTGCTTTCTGCAGGAGGTTGGATTGGAGACCTCCTGAGGTCCCATCCAACCTGAATGATCCTGAATAATCTTACTTTAGTTACTGCTAATGATACTTTTCTAAAAATAATTCATTTAGAGTTTGTTTATAAATTGAAAATTAATTTAGTCTCTTTGAAATGTGACAGTGGTTCCTTAGTCTTTTAGATATGACTCTAGGATCAGGAGTGTATTACAACACTCGAGCATTCTGTTTTCACTTACTATATAGTTAAATAATCAAGGTGACTTTGAAATCTTGTTTGCCATGAAAAAGAGAAAAGCTTACTGTGGTGGAACCCAAGCTGTAATGTTTATTTTCTGTAAGAAATTAAAAAGTTAACTAAATCATGGCACTGATAGGATGTAAATAAAGGAATAATACTCATTGCATATCATCTATAAACTCTTGTCCTGAAGATAGTGTTATCTGTGGAATTGCTACTGAAGCTGTAAGTAATATATCAATTCAAGAATGCAGTTCTCTGAGTCAGATCTTTGGAGAGGCTCTTTGGAAACTATGTATTTTAGGTTGGAAGGGACGTCTGGAGCTTGTCAGTTTGAGTCTGATCCTATTCAGAGCAGGATCAAGTAGATCGGGTTTCTCAGTGACATGTCCAGTAGAGTTTTGAACACTTTCCAAGGATGGAGATTCCATTACTTCTCTGGGCAGCCTGTTTGACCATCCTCACTATTATTTTTTTTTCCCTGATATCAAATTGGAATTTTTCATTTTCCAGCTTGTGTCCATTACATCTTCTCTTGCTCTGCACCTCCAAGAACAGTTTGGCTGCATGTTCTCTACACCCCACTGCTAAGTAGATAAAGATTAAGATCTCCTTTGAGCTTTTTCTTCTTTAGGCTGGACAAACCCAGCTCTCTCAGACTCCATTCTGTGTCCTGTGCTCCAGCCCCCAAACATCTTGGTGGCCCTACACTGGACCCACTCCAGTATGTCAGTGTCTTTCTTGTCCTGTGGAACCCAAATTTGGACATTGTACTCCAAATGTAGTCTGGACAGTACCAAATAGAGGGAAGCAATCACGTCTGTGGACCAGATGGCTGTACTCTTTCTAATAGAGCTCAGTATGCTGTTGGCCTTTGCTGCAGAGACACACTGCTGAACCATGTTCAAGGAAGGGGACTCATCTCGCTTTATTTGCCTTTTTTAAAATGAAAGCCTGGTGGAACAGAACAGGTACAAAATGACTCGTGAATTATTGTAGTCATATTTTTTATAAACCCAGGACCTGCATTCTTGTTGAATATATTATCCAACAGAGAAGCTAATTTCAAATGAAGACAAGCATAAGTTGTTCCTCGATTTTTTTAAGCCTATTCCATATGTACAAAATAAAGATTATCTTCAATTGGTTTGTGAAACATAAAAAGTGGTTTACCAAATTTTATGAGGCTTGAGATGATTTTTTTTTTTGAGAGTTATGAAAAAACCCAAATAAACCAGAAATGGGAGAGAGACTGGTTGTCTGTGGGCAGATGGGCAGACTAATAGCTTGCTACTTCAAAAGAAATAAGGCTTTTCTCTTCTTCTTTTTTTCTCTCCTCTGACCCTGTCTCTGGTTCTTATCAGATCCTTCCATAAGCCAGCTTAACTGACATGCAGAGAACAATTTGGCTTTCATTTGGGTTTATTTTCAGAAGTTTTAGTGAGTTAAGACAGCTGACAGAGTGGTCTGAGAAGCACAGATGTTGGCAGAAGGAGGGGGGCAATGAGCAGAGAGGGGACTGTTGACAGGAGCAGAGAACAGGACCCTTTTTGGCAGTCTTGATCTGTTAGGTTGTCTCATTGCATTTCCTCATTCCATCTTCAATGGATAAGAGAGCCCTAATTGTCAGGCGGTTGTAATTACTGTTGCTAAAAGGCTTCAGGCCTTTTCCCAACAATATCAATGAAATACAGCTGTAATGCCAGATCTTCAATTGCATTGCTTGTTTCCTTTAAAAATTGCACTGTAGTAATGCGATGTTTTTATTTTTTTGTATTAGGTGCGAGAAGCTGCTTACAAGATTTTTCTTTACCCAAATGCTGAGCAGTTGAGCCGTTTAGAAGAACTGCTTGCTAGCCGAAACAGTCTGGCGCAGTTGGTTGGGTACGACACCTTTGCCCACAGGGCTCTTCAGGGAACAATGGCCAGAAATCCAGGTATAAGGCATGTGTGGAAGGACACACTGAGAAATCAAATGCACGGTGTTAGGCGCGAGGTCAAAAGCTGTTAGTTTCTTTTGCTAAGTTTACACATACTTCTTCCAGTGAAGAATCTTATTGCAGTTACATTTTGCTGTATACAATACTCATGCTTTCTATAAATGGCATGCTCACTGAGTAGGAACCAGTTTTTTTGTTCAGAATCAATGCTCACTCCTTAGATTATGAAGTTGCCATTATCCCAGCATGTAACAAAGTAAAGGTGGTACCAAATTCTCTTAAAATGATGGCACAGTGGTCACCAGAGTGGTTTGTTGTTCTAAAAAGAACTTTGTTGTTCTAAGGGAGCTTGTTTTGTTTTGAATGTTTTGATGTAAACTTAACATCTTTTAAGGGAAGAAATAACTTTCTTAATTTTTTCCACCTCTTTAACTTCTAGAAACGGTAAGACAGTTTCTGGAGAAGCTTTCTGACCAGTTGTCTAAAAGGTATGTCTTTTTCACTAAGTTATTTTTCTAACCATACTCTTTATTTCAATAATAGAGGGACTTGTGCACTAATAAGTCAGTCAGCGCTGCTTGTTATATGCTCTGATGAAACAAAAAGCAAGACTTTCTGAGAGTTTTGAGGGGAGCTATTGGCTTAGAATAAATCCTTTGTCTATGATCAGAGAGCACCCAGGACTGAATGCAACAAGTGATGTGCCAAGAAATGCAGGCAACAGCAAACAAGAAGACCAAGTTTAAGTGTTGAAGAACACCTCTCCTGGTCTTCACTCCATGCATTTTACATCTCTAAGCAAATTTCCCTGTTTGTCCTTCCTGCCTCCCTTAGTTCCACACAGCACAGAACAGTTTCATCATTGTGTATAAATGGGGTGTATTGTAAGAAAGAAAATGCTTTGGAGGTGTACAACCAGAGTAAGAGGGACTTGATTTGAAGGTACCTGAATGACAGAAGCAGAATGGAAAAGTTCTTTTACTGTAGTATATGGGCCTGCCATTTTATAGAGTACTATCGATCTCTGATGAAGGGCATTTTCTTAGGATCGAGTATTATTGTGTAATGTGTTCCTTTGCTCAAAAATCTTTCATTAACACTTTCATCATAAAAATATTTTTCAGAACTCAGAAAGATTTTGAAATGATGACGAAGATGAAAATGAAGCTCAACCCCCAGAATTCAGTAAGTTAAATTTTCACGTGGTGTTGTCTGTTTTGTTTCTTTTTAAAAATACAGTATAAGTTAACCTTGTTCTACAAGAAAAATGAACTCTCTTTTATTACATGAACAACATGTAGTATAATTAGAAAGAGAAACTTTGTCTTCTGGCTTCAAATGCTTTTTGACTACTTAGCTGCTGTTTGTATTAAAACCAAGCATTGTGTGCAAGATAGCTATTGGTTTATACAAAATGCTACTGAGATTACCAAAACATATAGTGAAAGTTAATATTACTTTGTTTTGAATTGATTAATAGACTCCTTTGGAAAATAAAGGCTGTACTTTGTTAGATGTATGTCCAGTTTG
Source organism: Nipponia nippon (assembly GCF_047370975.1). Taxonomy (NCBI): domain Eukaryota; kingdom Metazoa; phylum Chordata; class Aves; order Pelecaniformes; family Threskiornithidae; genus Nipponia; species Nipponia nippon. The sequence continues at coordinate 110,273,087 of NW_028262336.1, forward strand.
CATACTGTATTGTATGTATCCTAATTCTGTACATAACTAGGTTTATCTTTTTATTTGAATTGAGTGTGTTTCTTGAAATCTGGTATGAAGTCCCATTATATATTTGAATAAGAAGTACCATCTTCAAGTAAATGTTAAAAAAACGGTTTCAAGTTAGGATATATGATGCTATTTCTGATGATGATGTTAGCACTGAATGTTTCGCATTATATTTTAAAGTTCTGTAACTTGTTGAAACTGCAAAAATATTCAAAGGAAACAAAACTTTTACTTTGGGTTCACTTGTTGTCCATTATTGTAATTATAAGCTGGAATTCTCTTTCAGAAGCTGATGCCGTGGGATCACCCTTACTATAGTGGCGTCCTTCGTGCTGAGAGGTAAGCTCCTTAGGTTCATGATTGTAATGTAAATGAGTGTCTTTATTTCATTCCTTGCAATAAGGATAAAGAAAGTCCTCAATGTAAACAGGATTTCCTTCTTTGAAGATGTACTTCAATATGAAAAAATAAAGAGTATCTGGTGGGGCAGTAGTTTGTAACATTTGTTAGTTACTGCTGGAATGCCTGTAGAATTTTTTGGCTCTGTTGTTTTACAGGGAAGTATTGGCTCTCTTTGAAGATATAAGAGGATGAAATGGTTTCAGAACAGCTAAAAAATCCTTATTCTTATTTTGCTTTTAGCTCTTAGGTGAGCTGCAGTAATGTTTAAAAATTAAATTTTGATCACTGAATACAATCCAGCTCCTCTTCATATTTTAACTGTATTGTACTTCTTACTGAACATGCACCTATCATCCCCTTCTACAGACTTGAAACAGCAACTTCTTGATTAGATCTTCACTGTTTATGGATAGAACTCATTCTCATCTCTCCTGCAAAGGCTGGGAAATAAATCCTCTACGCAGACTTAAATAGTGCACAAGACCTTTGCAGATAATGAGATGCCAACTCTGAAAGACGTGAGCCCTGCATGTTGCCTTTATTACATCAGCAGCGGTGACCTTTTAGGTTTGTGTTGGAAAAGATAATTTGAAGTTGCTCTTTTCTCACAAGAGAGGGAGGAAAAAAATCTTCCTTCACTGCAGATTTGTAGGTTTTTGTTTTTTAAACAAACTTAGACTGGATGTATCTGATTAAAGTAGTGGTTTACTCTGGATCAAAAAGCTATGGTAGTATAGACATGGCATGGAAGGATTGCCAGCAGTTGGCCTGGCTGTTCTGCTGCTTTCTTGTACTTTGTCACTGAGGCAGTAGTTCTGTGAGCAGCAGCTCTAATATTGGCCTTCTCTTAAGCTACTGCATGCTCAGATGGAAACTGAGCTCTATGTGCAGGAATGTTCGTGTCCTGGGTGCGCAGAACTTGCTGTGCAGGGGAGGGAGAGGGATGTCGAGCTGCTGGATCTGCTCCCGGTAGCCGTTGCCGGAGCACGCGGCACTCCACAGCAGATATGCATTGATTGCTCGTTTGTGGCACAGCCTGGGAGTGGCTGCTTTTGTTTTAAACTGGACAGGTAGCAGACACGCTTCTGTGAAAGTGGTAACGAAGTAGTGGTTATACTGGAGGAGAGTCAAGGTCCATCTAGCTCCAGATCCCATCTTAGCAGTAGTCAGTAGCAGTCTGTGGAAGAGCACTGTCACGCTCGTTCAAGATACTATCTTGTAGCTTACAGATCTCCTTTAATTTGCCTGTACAGTGTCTTCAAACCCACAAGAATTACATAGTGCTTAACATTGCTGTCAAATGTTGATGAAATTTATTGTCTATGTATCCTATGTATTTTCTACATTTCCTATAGTTTCTCCTTTCCCTGTTTTCACAATTAGTGTGTCCCATAAGGGTATAGAAGGCTCTGTGTTTGTTTCTTTCTCCTCCTGGAGGAGTGTCTCCTGATACTGTCTTGTTGTCCTTCTTAGATCATCTTATGAAGTTAACCATATTGTAATTGAGTTGTTGATGATCACAAATAGATTATTTTGCTCATTTTGGCATTAGAAGGAAAAATATTTCCTTTCCTTGTCAGGCTTTGTAAAAGATACAGTAAAGTTACTTTACTTTAAGAACTGCATGGTAGCTTTATGAAGGGAGAGCTCCAGGTAAAACAGACCGAGACATTGGCACTGTATCTTTGCTATTTTTTATTTATTCAGGCCCCAAGTCTGGCCGCTGGATCAGTGTGAAGAATCTCCTGAACCTATGTAGGGCCTCCCTGATTACAGTGCAGGGTTGGGGCCCAGCCTTTTCCTCCCTCCAGGTTGAGCAGGAGTACTTTTTTCTGGCAGGTATACAAGCATCTACAAGACAGAAAAGGAAAAGTAGTTCTCCTCTCCATTGTGTGCAGCAGTGTTTTGCTAAAAACCAAGGGCTTAGGTCTTTCACTGTCCTGTTTTCTGTATAGTGGTCTGTCTCTGGGAAAAGTTTTTGATCTGGCAGTGACTTAATGCTTTATATTCGTTCTGCCCATATTGTAGGTATTTAACAAGGTACTGCATACTGGGTAATAAGCCCTGAATAAAACTCACTTCTCCGCTGCATAGTATCAGTGACTGTACTTTATGACTGAAACTAGGCAGGAATCAGAAAGTATTCCTACAACAACCAGAGGACAGGAATATACCTTGTCATGTCTGTGCCCTAAACATGTTCTGTTTGCCACTTATTATCTATGTAAATGTGAGTCCACTATCCTTTATCTTTTCTTTGTACTTACCTCTGTTTGACCACATCCTTTCTTGAATGCCCCTTGGATGCTATGATATGTTCAGTTCAACACTTTAGTAACTGGAAGATGAGAACTGTATCTGTCACAAAGCTTCATACTGGCAGGAGTTTGACTTTTGGCTATTACTACTCTCTTTCTAACTGAGCCAATTATCTTGTAGTATTAATATTAAATTATGTCTCTAAGGAAAAGTGATGTTGTTTTCCTTGGTTTGTTTTTTTTTTTTTTTCCCCTGGGAAAATAATTTATACTTTCCTTTTTTTTTTTATTGTATCATGTTTCATTTTATTTATTTATAAGAGAAATAAATTATTTTATTTAATTTTTACTTATTGTATCCTATTTTATTTAGTGTTTTTGCATCACGGAATGACAAAATATGTTTTCAAACAAGATATATTTACCTGTCATGCATTTCTCCCATTCCTAGTATTCTTTGTTTAGTAGATTAATTATTTTGTTCTTCAAGGGTTTCTCTTTTTTGGAAGAAATTTACTTTTAGCTTTATGTCTTTTACAGAAATGCCGTTGTCGTATTTGTAATAGTGCTGCGTGCAGAGCATGGCTTACATTTTTGTCTGTCGTGTTTTGGGACTCAGTAGTAGTTTGTGTGGTGGATTTCTGTATTGTTAGGAATTTCTTTTTCTTTCTGCTTAGTAATTTTTTTTTTTTTAAAGGGAAGCAAATGTATGCTTTTTGGGTATTTCTTTTAGACTTCTGTTGTCACTGTGGCTCCAGCTGATGTACAGAACCATAGTTTCTAGATACTGTCAGGTACGTAAGATGCAGATTATCTTTACAAACCTAGGTATAAAGAAAGAGACTACGGGGGTTTAGTTCTTGATTAAGTCACTTAGCAACGTTCTATTATGTCTCACATGCAGCACGAAGGGGTGCAAGAAATATTAGATGGGACAGTGTTTGTGTATGTTGAAAAAGGTTTACTGTTTCCTGTTTTGGTCTGTACAATCATATTCTCAAACAGAAATGTTGTGAGCAAACATTAGGCAATGTGATCCTGATGTGATCTTTTACTTCCTCTTTAGTTCTCCAGATTTTGACCAGCTACATCAATTTGGCTCAAATGACACTGAAACTCATGACATATTTTTAATATGTCTGGTTTATATCTGTATGCTGTATATTTTAAATGTATTTATATATTTTATATTCTAAATACATGTTTATTCTATATTGGAACAGGATTAAGGAAACAAATCCTTCATTAGATTCCTCATAATTAGTTTTAAGAGCTGGATATTTACTTCTGAAGAATGTAGGATATTCACATGCATTTGGACTATTGAATTTTAATGACATTTACTGTCATATCAGGTTCCCTTTATTTTCACTCCGCTTCTACAGTTGTTACTGACCATTTCTGCTGTTTTGTAAGTTGAACAGCAGGAGGAGCTCCAGACTTAATTCACAAACTATGTTTTTGTTTCAGTAAACTTAGCCAGAGTAATTTTGTTTCTGTCAGCTTTCAGCAAGTCTTTTCCCTGGAAACTTGATCCTACTTCAAAAGTGTAAGTCTCCCATTGTTGGTAACAGAATAGTTTACTACTTTTTTTTTTTTTTTAATGTTATGGTAAGTAGCCTCTCTGGCTTTAAACCCACACTTAGGAGAGTGTAGTGTTTTTGTAGCTATAGTTTAAGTGGCAGAGAAAATAGATGTCAGTATAAATGTACATTTAAGAGAAAATGGAGACAAAAGTCTGAAATTCATGGTAGTAGTATCTTAAAAGAAGATAGAGTAATTAGGAGAACCTCAAGAATTTTGGCAGGCTAAGGGTAATAAAAAAGTGAATGCTAGAACATGCTTCAGTCTCTAACAAGTAAGAAGATGTCTAATATGTATATTATAAAAATAATACTGTTGAGTTTTAGTGCCGGCAAGTACCACAGTATTAATTAAATCCTATTACTTCTCAGTAAGTGCAGATGCAGTTATAAATAATTCTCAAGGCCCTGATCTTGCAAAGATGTAGTAGCCTTGCTGACTTCTTCCGGGTCATAAAAAAAGAAAAAAAGCGCTGGAAGAGACATTTTGAGGTCAACTATTTGCCTTGGAGGTGGGATTGATTGTGCTTAAGCCACTTCTGATGGAGGCACAGAACTGTTCATGAGAACCGCCAGTGGTCAGCTTAGTGTATTTGGTGTTGGCTCCTGTTTCCCTGACCTTTGGTGCTTACCAGGCTGGGCTGACTTTGCTGGCTGTAATTCACTGTTGGGATTTTTGCCAAAATGTCATAGATTTTATTCAACTTGCAACTGGGATGTGCTTGCAGGGTGTTCCACTCTGTGCTGGTCCATCTCTTTGGGACTGCAGGAATAAATAAGACTGGCCTTGGAGATGAACGAATTGATGCCAAAATAAGCCAGTTTCCTGCTGTGTAGGAAAGAGAAGCCACCACAGCAACTGCAGGCGTTTTGGATCTTGGGGTGACCAGTTGAGCAGAAATTAGGAATAACTCATCTTCTTTCTTGTTGGGACTGTACGTAGGCTGCCGGCTTCAGGGGAGAGTGGGCAGCACTTTTCTGTTTTTCAGAGGGGTAGATTCAATGCCAAGGTACCTAAACATGACTGGATGTTTCTCAAGTTGCTAAAAGCTGCAAGTAATGTTGAGGTTTGCAAGTTACTTGTAAACAACCTTGTTTATTGCTACTTTTTGTTAAATTATTTTTAGTTTTATGAAAAAGTGTTCTCTGTTGGGAACATATGGAAAATAGCCCAGACCCTTTGTGGAATATGTGAGAAAACTTGTCACTCTGTTCAAATTGAAAGCTGAAGTGGAAAAATAATGCAAAATTTAAAAAGAACCAGGAAATCTTTAAAACAAAGTGCTCATAGAGAAGGAAAACTTTCTATAGCTATCTATTTATAAGCAAGGGAAGGCATGCCTTCTATTAAACCAACTAGTGTAGGTGCAAGAAGTCCATTTAACTTACCAGTCACTAAGCTTTTTGGAGGAAAACCTGAAAGTTATTGAAAAGGCTTGCTGTGAAGCAGAATTCAAGCTTCAGGAATTATTTCTTTATTCAAAACATTGTGGAAGGACAAAGAAATTGTTGTTGATTTGAAAACAAAGTCAAATCTAAAAGTTGCATACAGTGTTGATACCAAACCAATATCCCAAATTACCCCCTAACCTCGTCCAAAATATTCTGTGAAGTACTATTAACAGAAAGAAAAAAGGAATGTGAGATATAGGTGCTAGTTTATGGTTGATGAGAGTACAAACGCTTTCTATTATTATTATTATTTTTAAGAAATCCAGAGTCTTCTATAAATCATGGTTAAGAGTCTCCCTTCAGGTAAAGAATTAAATTTCACAGTCTGGCATGTAATGAAAATTGGAAGGGGTTTTCCTTGTCTTGATCTCTTTAAGTTAACCTGAGGGGTTCATCTCACTTTTATCTTCCACTAACAAGATTTTTTCAAGTCTCTTTGAAAGTTTTGACAGAATCTGTTTTATTAGCGATAGTTAACTTAGTGTTCTGTATTTTTGTGGAGGTCAACAGGATAATAATTTTTCTCAAAAAAAAAAAAAAAGTCAGGATATATCAGGGACTACCTTTAATAGCCACCGATAAGAATTCTTGCCAAGCAGCTAATTTGCAATTGTTAAGAGTCTGAATGCTCATGTTCTGAAGAACAATGATCCTTACTCAAGTATCGCTAATGTCCAAGTTTATAAAAAGCATTCTTAATAGAATAGATTAAAGTCATGCTATACAAAACAGTCTTAGTTTCCTTCCAAATATACAGCTTAAATGAAAGTGATTTTAGAAGTCTGCATTTTATTTAGACTCAGTGAAGTCATACAAGCTTAGAAATAATTATTTATAATCACATACTACATCTTTGTTCTTCACAGGGACACAGCCTTTTTGTTTGAAGCCTGCTGTTCTTGAAGAATAACCAAACCTCATTGTGTCAGTTAACTTCTTTTTAAAATTGGTTTTTAAATTGGTTTGGCTACATTACTTCTTTTAAAAATAGTGCTGGGCTGCATACTGTAAAAGTAAGGTGTCTGGATTTTTTAACAGAGTTTATCCTTTAATATAAAGCCGGAATTGACATCAAAGAAATTACTGTTTTCTTTGATATTTTGACTTTCTTTAGGAGGGTACTGAGATTTCTCTTTGTAAAGTTTCTGAGCTCACATTCTGACATGAAGTACATAAGAAAATTTTCATTCTTTCCTGATCTTTGTTATAAATACAACTGCTTTGGTATTTGAAATCAGGTGTTCAGAGTGAATTAAGTTATTGGAATACATTTTAAGACAAAATGAAAGCAGAGCACACTTCTTTTGTTCATTTTTGTGCTTCTCAGTCTTTCACAGTTTTGGACACTTAAGCATGTGAGTTATGCACTTCTACAGGAACAACGAAATAAGGTTCATTATTACAATAAAAGGGACTGCTTTTAATTCTTGATTTTTTTTTTTTTTTTTTAAAGTCAAAGTAGCTAACTGAAAGTTTGGCATAGAGAAAAATATTCTTTTCCACTGTAGATGAGTTCATGTATATATTTATTGATGCTGTTTCTGATTTGTTCAGAGTGAGATTTATATACCAGTGTCCTTTTTTTTTTTTTTTTTTTTGCATACATGTAATAGGATATTTCCTACATCTAAACTAAAAGCAATTTTTTTTTTAGTGTCTAGTAATGTAAAAATGCCCTCTTGATTTCAGGAAGTCATCTTTTAGATTAATAATTGTGATTTCTGGTGTGTATGTCTGTAATGGATAGAAATTTTGGTATTTCCTTTTCCTGCTCTTCCAGAAGTGCATTCAGGTGCTTTAAGTTTCACATAAGGGCTTAAGAAAATTTATGTGCTCAAGTTCAAGGGTAGTTGGGAAAACTTCTTGTAGCACTGCAAGTACCAAAAATCAATCCATACCTGTTTTTTTGACCTCAGATACCTTGGAAGAAAGGTTCTGTGGTAAGAAATCTTTTTGACTAGAGCATGTAGTTCTCTGCAAAGTTCTGTTGTGATTCATCAGACGACCATTCTTCCATCTTCTTTGCGGGCATTTTCAAAGGCATCTTCCCATGGAAAAGGCTGTGCTGTTCATCCTCTTGGGATTCAGGTATACAACATGCAGTCCTGTCAGGAAAGCCTAAGTTCCAGAGAAGAGCAAGAGCTCATAGCTGAGCTCAAGACTTCTGTTAGTTAGCTCTAGTTGGTACCTTGCTAAGCCTGAGGGTGACATAGGCATCCTAGGTACCTATTTGAAGCACTCTGAATCACCTTGCTGGGGCCCAGAATTCATATTTTAAGTGAAAGGGTATCCAGACAGGGTGCTTGATTCTTGCCCTGGCTTGCTTAGCTGACCTGAATCCTTTTTCTTCCTTAGGAAGTGCTGTAACCATGTTTCAATGTATTTGCCAGCTTCGGAGACAGCAGTACAATGTTCTGCTAGTGGCATTAGTATGCCATGTGCATCATCCTCCCCATTGTATTCTGCCTGTCTGCTCAGCTGGTGCAGCAAGCAGGCTGCAAATTACAGCATACAAGAAAACCTGTCTTTGGGCACTTCTCTGCAGTTGTCGCCAAATGGAGCTCCAGTTGGTTTCCAATGCAGATTTTAGCTGTCTGTTTCCAGAACATTAACCTTTCTGGCTAGTAGCAGTAACCCTTAGCAGAAATTTTACTGGTAGCAGAATGCTTGTTAGCGTAGTTCAGTATGGGTCGTAATAGCTTCCTTTTTGATTTCTTTTCCCAAAAATACTTGAATGCATTTCCTGTTGGAGATAAAAATTGTAACTTGGCTGAATAAATGGAGAGGCAGCTTGCCAAAGAGTGACCAGAAAGAGTGTGCTCATATTAAATCAGCTGCTTCTTGCAGTTTTATTTGAATTTTTTACTATTTGTTTTAAATAAAAGAAGCAAAGCTAGACAACTATCCAAGCCCACAGTTGATAACAGCTTGAAAATCATGCATAAAGTGATTCTTAGAATGGCTGCTACTTTAACATGTAGTATAATAAAAATAATTATATGCACAGTAAAGTCATCAACAGTTATTAGCATGTAGATTATGAAGCTTGCTTTGCTCTGACCAGTGAGCAGTTCAGGGGCAGGCTAAGCTGTAGTGCTTTGGAAACTCTGCTCCTTTTTATATAGAGTCAGTCACTATTAGTTAATTCATTAACTAAAGTCCTTGTCCTTTCATTCTGTCAATAGAGGAGTAACGTGCAGTGGAATGCCTTCTTTTGGTAGGGTTTTGTTGGGAGGGTTTTGTGTGCATTTTCAAATACACTTGGTTTCACATTTGAAAAAAACGATCAAAGAAACACCATACACCTGGGATAGAAGATGGTGAACTTTGAGTTTCCCCTTTAGCTTCAGGAGAAATTAACTTTACAGTCTTGGATCAGCCCTCAAAAAGGCTCTGCATCCTACACAGACAAGCTCTATCTTTGTCACAGGGCAGTTTAAAGTGCTAAAGGAGTGTATTGATAGAAGTCTTCATCTTGGAGTTTTATGTGGTCTTTTAGATAATCTGGCCTGGGTCAGAGAGTGTTTTGAAGATACAAGCCGAGACCCTTGAACAGCATTAGAAATTTCATTCAAAGGGCTGAGGGAAAAGAAGTTTGGCTTGCTGTCACAATTGCAGTCCCCACTGCTGCCAAGAAGTTGTGCTACAGTGGTTTAGATTAGCATGAATTTGAACGCTGAAATACTGTGCCTGGGAAATGTTGTGTTCTTGCAGTTTCACTAAGGTGATGAAGCTGTGAGTAACTGAGGTTGGGTAATAATTTGCTAGCAAGCATATGCTTTTTTCCTGTCATCTGGAAACAGTGAAGTTGCTAATGGCTGCTACCGTTTGAGTGCCTGGAATCAAGCAAGACTCTTCAATAAGGGAGCATGTAGTTTGTCTGTGAACTCTTCCAAATACTTTTCCACCCACATCCTCCAGCCAGACTTCAGTTTTACAGATCTAGCAGAGACTGTAGGATTTCCTGTTCTGCTCAATGAGTATTCTTTTTTTTGGGAAAGATTCAAGTCTTTTAAATTAATTTCTTCCCTTTTCCTCATTGTCTTCTAATCTTATCTAGTGTTAGACCTTTCATTCTGCAGTGAGTAGCATAAATCTTGAAGGTGGGGGCTCAGAAAAGAATCAGTCATATGCTTGCTCTTGCCACTGAAAGGCAAGATTGTCTATTAATAGTAGTTCCAGGAGCTGAGTTTTTGGTTATAGGACATCAACTTCAGATAGCTGAGGTTTTGGCTAATTTCTATTCCTAAATAATCCCAAAGAGAAAGTTTTCCTGGAATCAGTGCAAGTTTGGGGTTAGGCTTTCTTCAATGATAGTTCGTCTTTCTTCATTTGTGAAAAGAAAGTTCATGTATGAGGTAGGACCAAATTCGAAAGTTGTGAATTAAATCTGTGTTTTGGTGTCTGGAATGATTACTGCTTAGTGGGTATAGACTGGTATTAGAGAAAGATTTTTGAAGATGTACTATCCACTTCCTGGAGCAGTAGCTTTTTTCAGTACCCAATACTAATTTTGAAGTGTGTTATTGAATATTATCATCTGATTGTGAAAGTTGCTTTATATTATCATATTTTAACCACTTTCTTTGTAACTCCTATGACATTTCAGTGGCTAGCAAACAAACAAACAAACAACAGATGCCAGATAATTTAAGGTATAATAATCACCACTCACTGCTGTCAGGATTGACCAAAAGTAATTTAAATACCAGTCTTGTGTCCTAAGACACTAGTGCTGTTTGAGGATCTTTCAGCATCTTTGGTCTTTGTAAACTGGTGTAGTAGGCAAGGCAGAAATGGAGAAATAACTGAGATCAGAACTAGAAACATTTTTTTTTTTTGGTGTTCTGTATAAAAAAATGTTGTTTTTCAAAACTTTTTTGCAATTTTCTGTAGGCAAGAGGAATATTAACACACATCTTTCATTAAATGTGGGAAGGGTTTGATCCTGACAGTGTTCTACCAGAAGTGACTGACATTAACTTTGTTTAGTTATTGTTAAAATGGTTGTTTAATCAGGCCCTAATTGTACTCAAAATGTCAAGATTGTCACATCTTCAAACATTAGCCAGGGTAGGGGACTAGTTCCCCTGGGGAGTCTGCCTTAAGCCAGTATAGTCTGTTACTGCTATTTTCCTGCGTGGGTGGATGAGTATAGCGCTTTTCCAAAAGACAAAACTATTACAGACTGATTTTTTACCCCCACTTTGGACAGGGACAGTGTATTACAAAATACCTATCAGAAAGACTTCTCCGCATCCTCTTCATCATTGGGTAAGTTCCTGGGGACAATGCACATGTTCAAGGAGTGCTGAGGATGAGGAAGAAATACGTACTTACCTTCTCCCTGTAATATATTAATGTCAGCTCTTCTGTCCATGAAGAAATATCACTGCTTTCTCCTGCTAGTATGTATCTGCATTTTTGACAGAAATGAAATGAAACATGAAGTAGTTTCACAGTCCTTCCCTTCAGCCCCCCAGCAAACACGTTAACCTAGTATTTCAACAGAGTGTGGTAATCCCTTGCAGGTAGTATGAAACATTGTTCTCCTCTGATAAAGCTGGAATCTATCTTATACTGCAGCTGTGTGGTCTTAGTGCTAGGCTCCATATGATGTCTTCACAGAGTCACAGAATAGTTGAGGTGTGAAGGGACCTCTGGAGGTCATCTGGTCCAGCCCCCTTGCTCAAGCAGGGCCACCTAGAGCCAGGTGGCCAGGACCATGGCCAGGCGGCTTTTGAGTATCTCCAAGGTTGGAGACTCCGCAACCTCTCTGGGCAACCTGTGCCAGTGCTCGGCCACCCTCACAGGGAAAAAGTGTTTCTTGATGTTCAGAGGGAACCTCTTGTGTTTCAGTTTGTGCCCATTGCCTCTGGTCCTGTCAGTGGGCACCACTGACAAGAGCCTGGCTCCATCTTGTTTGCACCTTCCCTTCAGGTATTGATACTCATTAATAAGATCCCCCTGAGCATACCTGTATTTTTGACAGATGTTGCTATGGTAGTTGCAAAATACTGCTAGAGTATGCGATACAGGTAATATAAAGGATACTAGAAAAATAAAACAAAATACAGTGACATATTCCAGAAGGAGTACTGTGGCTTAGAGAAGTAACCCCCCCCCGCTCTGCATCACAGTGCAGTGAGGCTGGGGAGGGAATTGTAGCTGCAGTTGTAAGCAGCACATTGGCAAATGCAGTATCCCCAGTGGACTTCGGTTTTAGGTCTTTTCTTTTGTGCGTGGGAGTGGGAAGGAAGAAGGGGTAGGTAAGTGGATAGGGACCAGCTGACTCTTTCATAGCTGGTGTCTAACTAAGCCTTTGATCAGAGGCCTTAAAATAACATGGTTCTCATCTTCGGTGTTCAGCTATTGTAGTCTAGCTGATGTGTGTTTAAATTTCAGTGACTAGTTACCATTTCATTAAGAACCAAAAGCACAAGAGCATGAAAGAAGAAAGAAGGGAGGGACTGTGATTTTCTAGAGAGAAACAGTCTTTACTCTGAGACCCCAGAAAATGCTATAAATAACTTAACACTTGGACTTGGTATGTGAAATGAGGGAGCAAGAACATTTTTGCCATTTGGAGTGCACACACAACTACAAGCAGATTTCAGTTCTGATTTTGTTGTTGTCTCCAAAGAGTTGTGTGGCCCTGAGTAGCTTGTGGAAGGTGTAAGTTTGCAAAGCCTTTGTTTGCTTGATACATTTGTAGTTGGTTTACTTTTTAGGGTCAGAGTCTCAGGAAGTTTGAGCCCAAGTATAGGCTGCATACACCTCTGAACTACTTTTATAACTGCTTTTTGTTCATTCTCAGTTTATGCGTGTGCATGCAGATGCATGGTGTCTTCCTCCCCAGGTGTGTCTTCTGTGATAGTGTCTTGAACACTAGTGCTAGTGTTTGATGTTAGGCTAGTTGTGCTAGTGTTTGTTGTTAGGCTCAGGAAGCTTGGCCATGTTTGAATTCCACATCACATACTAAAATAGTCACATGGCTTAAAGCTGTAAGATACTTTCTACATGGTTCAGGGAGTCCCCAGAGCTTGAGGTGTGATTCACGCGTGGGAGGTGGTTGTGTCTCCTTGGTGTTTCTATTGCTCCAGCAAAAGACAAGACTGCAAAGTCAGCAGTGCTTACTGGTTGGTTTCCTGCCCTAGCTGAGGATTTGGCTTACACCACAGCCAAAGCCAGCTCCATTTTCTCATCAGTCACATGGTGCAGCCTTGGCATGGGAATGGCACTTGAGTGCCAGTGGCTTCTTGTGGATCAAAAGCCACGGCCTGGCCACCCATGGCGTTGCCATGGTCTGTTTGAGCTACGTGTTTGCCACATCTCTGAAAATCATAGTCAACATCTGCTGAATTTGGTATCCAGAAAAATTGAGTTACTGTGAAGCACTGTGCCATAACTAGTCTGTGACTTAGTTTTACTATTTGAAAAATAAAGTCAAACATGCTCAGTAAGGTTCTTGAGGCTTACCTGGTGTATTTTATGACATCCTGTGACTTGGTGGTGAAGACTGTAGTTTATGTAGCTCAACTGACTGACTGGTGTGGGATTCTTGTATTTCCTTAGGTATAACATTGATCCTGGCTTGTACTGTCCATTTTTCTCTCTTGGGGCATGCATGGAAGGTTTGAACTCTTTGTTCAGTCAGCTCCTAGGAATCTCCCTTTATGCTGAACAGACACGGAGAGGAGAGGTTTGGTCTGAAGATGTTCGAAAGTTGGTAAGTATTCTTGTTTCCAGCACCTGAAACGACAAAGGGAAGTTAGACAAGAGGGTGTGCACCTCTGAGCCATGAATCAGATTTTGTTTTTAAATTACTTGGGTACCTATCAAAAGCACACACTAGTTGTCTAACTTTAGTTGAAGTTAGACCTCAAGGGCTTTATACTCTCTCTAAGTGCCTTTTATATGCTTGGTATTTTATGGCCTTTATAATATCTGTGTGTGAAGGGTGCCTGAATCAGAAGCAGTTTCTCTGTTCAGAGATTATTGTTGTACCTTTCAAGCCGTCCTTCTGAATGAGCCCTCCTAGTGTTTTTTAGTTTCAATTTGTAGGTGACTGTAGACGACTAGAATGCTGTAGGAGCATATTCTAGGAGTCATGTGTCTTTGCCTCATTTTTTTATCCTGTATGTCATCTTTACTTTGAGATTGGTTTTTGTGTCTTTATTTTTCTGCCCTCTTTTTAGGGGAGGGTGGAAATAAAAACTTGGGCAATAATTCACTCATCAGATTCCTGGGTTCCTCTGTTGTCTTCCTTCCATGTATTCACTGCCAGATCTTCCTCACTGCTCTTCCACCTCCAGCCTCCAGCAAGAGCTGCTGTTCTTTATATCCTGTGGGTCAATTTATAATTACTCCTTACTCTTTCTATTTTTATTTCCATGGTAGATCAGCTCCTGTTATTGTTGACTTCTCAGAAGTCATTTAGGGGCTACAGACAGTGTTACTTTTAATACCACTCTGTGACCCATTAGTTTTGAGTGAGGTGCAGAAATGGCTGAAGTTTGAGGGGTAGGTTGTGAATCTTGTGTATATTTCTTTCCAACTAAAATTACCAACAGATATTATGTTAATTACTCCCAGTTTATTTGTCATTTATTCATTATAAATCTTTGGATTAGAATACTGTGTCTTCAATTTACACATCTTATCAGTGCTTTCACTGTGGAAATGATACTTTTTTTTCTTCAGGCTGTTGTTCATGAAACTGAAGGTTTGCTAGGATACATCTATTGTGACTTCTTTCAGCGACCTGATAAACCACATCAGGTAACATTTATGATCTGATTCCAGCATGGGTTTTATTTGAGTAACGACTGTAGCGTTGGGGCCATTTGCATTCAATGTAAGTTTAGTAAAAGTTACCTTGATTTAAAATAAATTAAATTTAAACAGAGAAAGTCTGTAACTTCAAATGTGGTTTTAGGTAAAATAATTTTGTGAGTAACCTTTTGTTTCAAAAACATCACCTGATAGGCTGAACTCAGACTCTTTGTTCTACAGAATGACAGGCACTATGAAACGTCATAGAAGTCTGTTTAGAGAAATGGTAGATTTTTTAAAACACCTATTTTCTGGCCTACTATTTACAAGTAAAAACAATCTGAAATTTTAATACTCTCTAAAGGTGAAAGCTTATAATCACAACTAATTTTTATTCAAAATTCTACTTAAAACTGTAGATGGTTCCAACTGTTGTGACTGACTCACTCATGCTGCCTAGTGCCAGTTTATTAACTATACGATGCAGTACAGTAGACGCTTCACTCTGTAAAAGCATCTGCAAATTATCACCTTTAGTGAGGTGGTAAGTGGACAATCTTTAAATCTACATTAGTTTAATATATGACTCTGTTTCGCTCATATTTCACAATATACTAGGAGTGCTGTGCAGTATATTTCATAAAGAAGTTACTGCTGAAGAATGAGGAGAGAACTTAATCTATAAATTATAGATTTGGCACATCGGTAAATTTCTTTGAGCTAGTGATATTTTTTAGAAAAATTGAGAGGTTTTGATAATTCTAAACCAAAAACAATTAAATTTTATTTTCTAAAAGGAACACAGTCTTTTCTTTATGGAATAAGGTGGTTTCCTTATGAATATGAAGCAAATAATAAACATGGAGAAACAGTGTGCTGCTATTGAGCAACACTGTTGATGATCATTGAATTCAACTTGTGTAACTGAGTATATGTTTAGTTTTGATTTAGTAGTTTAATAATTTCATCATTGTTTTAATATCATTGATATAATGACATTGGCTGTCCATATGTTTGCCTTAATCTTGAAAAGGATTGCCACTTTACAGTTCGTGGAGGCAGGCTAAGGGAAAATGGAGAGTACCAGCTGCCTGTAGTTGTTCTTATGCTTAGCCTGCCCCATTCAACAAGGGGTGCACCAACGCTACTAAGCCCTGGCATGATGGAGAATCTCTTCCATGAAATGGGACATGCTATGCATTCTATGCTGGGAAGAACTCGATACCAACATGTCACTGGTAAGAAAGTTAGAATAGTGGTTTTTTTATTTTAGTTAAATGTTTAATTTCTAGAAGAAGGGAGTAGATTAAAAAAAAAAAAAGAAAGAAAAAAAAAAAACAAGGAAAAAAAAAATGAACCAGAAATGGTTGAGTCATGTTGATACTTCTACATCTTTGATGACTTGAAAATACAATATCAGATCCCCAGATATTATCTAAAACCCAGTCAAACAGCCCTTGAATATTCTTCTTCTCCTAAGAAGAATTAGGCATTTGTATCTCTTCTTTCTGTACTGCTAATCTTTGTTCTAGTGGTGGTATCCACTCTTGTGAGTTTGCCCTATGTGGAGTTTATAATAATGGAATAGTTGGAGGATTGAAAATAAATTGAGCTAAACTTGTACCTAGTGTAAAAGCACAATGAATCCTGGGTTGGAAATGATTTAGGAAATTGAATTAAGGAAAATTAGTAAATTAGTTCTTGCACCGAGCATACACTGGCAATAGGGAAAATCTGTAAAGCCAGGCCTTTTCTAGTTGATTCTGATCAAAGCAAAGTTGATAAATTAAAAATGTATTGTATTTGCAAGGGTGATTAACTGGTAAGCCTTTTTATCATACGTAAACGAACATGGATCAATATGCAATCACAGCTTAATGGATGCACAGAAAAGGAATATTGCCTTTTGTCATTTAGTCCCTCTTCTCAAGCAGTGGCAATGAGTGTATTGGCTTACAGCTCGCAGGCTGCTGTGGCCTTCTGCCGTTGTGGCAGATGGATCAGAGACATGCTCTGGCTAAAGTTGCTGTTCTGGCTTGCTACTTTTCTTATCTGCAGACAGCTTGGTACATCCTCTTCTATAAATAGTGTGCTCAAAATCCCATTTGCAGTAGATGTTCACTTATTAAAAAAAAAAAAAACAAACCACAACCAAACAGATGAAATTGTAGCTCCCTTGTCTGAAGGATTTTTTTAATGTTTTATCATTTTTGTATTATGCTAATGATACAAAGGGAAGTCCGTGGTAGTTATGTGTTATCAACAGATACTTTGCACCCAGTGACAAAATATTCTTTCTTAAGTCTTCCACTTAAAATTAGAATAGACTGAGCTGTTTGTAAGTATGTCACTACTGGACATTGTTAAAGCAAATGAACACTGTATACGCTTTTTCAGTATAAGCCCTATATACTCCTTGGGATGGTTGACTGCTCTCCCCCATCCCTTCCACACTCATATGGCGTTGCTCTTCTTGACCTCCAGGTACCAAAGTAACTGCTTTGGTGGGGTTCTGTTGTAGTGGTGAACCGTATTCATCTACATGTTGGAAAGTCTTGAAGGGGCAGGAAATAGCTAATTTTGAGGCTCAAACTTTCCATGAGCCCCTGTGTATGGTTTCAGTGTTCTCTTAGCTCCAGGCAGTCCTGTGTCCCAGGGGATTTCACCCCAGATCTAGCATTGTAAAAGCAGCGTTGGAGGTCAGTCGTGTTGTTTCTGCAGAGAACCTTTTTTTTAGGGTTTGGAATGTGTGACAATTAAATGGCTTGTCCCAGGGATCTCTGTTAGGGGCCATGCCATCTGCTCTTATGAGACACCAGGGTGGCAAAGTGCGGAAACAGAATGACTACAGACTATTGTGAGAACAAAAAATTTGACATTCTAGTTGAGATGCACTGAGTATTTGACATCTTTCCTACTCTCCCCTGCCCCCCTTTTCTGATTAACATTCCCAAATATTCAGGAATCCATTCTGCTGCTAATGGTCCCTAAACTTGGATAATACTGTATGTTTTTGACTTAGATGTGCTTCTTTTTAAGTTAATCTGTCATTTTACTATATGCATTTATTGATTGTTTAATGCATATGTGTATAACATTTTTTAAAACCTAGCTTGTATTCCATTTTAGTTTATTATGCATAGAGAATACGTACATTTATTTTACAGGAGGACTAACTTATCCCAGATAACTGCCCAACCTTTTACCTTTCTGACTTTCAGATAATGTAATTTTTCAGGAGTCTCTTTAATGGTTATTAAAAGAATTCTGTCACTTTATTAAGGAGCACTGAGAAAACATGAATGGCTAGGGGAACATCAGTATAGTTCTGCAGGCTTATGTCTTGGGACCTGCCTTGTCTCAGGCTTTTTAAAAATGATTTTAAAACAACAAAAAAGAGTCTACTGATGAAATGTGATGGCACAAAAGAAGGATTTGAGGTATTGTATAAGAACTGAATGACTGGATACTGCAGCGTTAGAAGTAAAATGCAATTCAGAACTACACAGCGCAGATCATGCATTTAAAGAATACAGGAATTTATGCTATCAAATGGATATTTCAACAGTGGTAGAGGAACAGAAGAACAGTTTTATGTGTTAATGCAGAACTACAAATAGCTAATGTGTCTGTGAAAGAAGCGAATGTGATTTGAAATTACATCAGAGGTGTATCTAACAGCAATAAGTATTAGAGTGATTAAGAAAGATACTGGTGAAACCTCATGCAATGCTTGGGCATGGTTTTGTGTCTCTGGTCTGAAGGTGAATTCAAACTGAAACAGGTGCAGAGAAGACCTAAAATGGATAGTCTTTTAGACTTTATCTTGCCTTCGGATAATGATGGCTGAGAGAGAATATAGTTTCTCTCAATTTAGGAGGTAAAAAACAGTGTGGGAAATGCTGTTTATACTGAAGAGCATTATTGGTCTGAAAACATTGCGTATAAACAGATTATGAATTCAGATTAAAAAGTAGAGAAAGATTTGTAAAGATCAAAGGAGTGGTTTTAAAAAAATAGTCTTCAAGAAAGAATAGTAGAAGCAAAAACCATACTTATATTTAAGACTAGTTTTGAGTGTTGACATTGTTTCTAGCAGACAGGGATAGAGGTGATGACCCAGTGGGTCCGTTATTAAAGCAACATCTTTTTACATTTCTAACTTTAATATAGAAATTAGAAATGCAGTTTTGATTTGGTGATGTGTTATACTTCCTAATAACTTCCATTGTGTAAGGTGCTGATAAAGACTAGAGTCAATAAGGTTTTTGGGAAAGTGCTTTTTGAAAATACTAACTGCTAAGATATTATCTCATTGCACTTACTTAGAACATGTTTTCAATCTGCAAGAGTGTTTCTTGGATGAATGACTTGGTATTATAAAGCGAGGTTAATATAAAGCATAAGTAAGCTCAGCAAACAGATGGAAGCTAAAAATTGTAACTGTGAATGGGATTAAGGCAGAGTTTTATTTACATTGTAGTTTGATTTAGGTTTAGGACACTTAAATAGATTTGGTGTTTCATGTAGGGCCAGTATGGCTGCAGTCTGGTTTAGTTTAAAAAGGGTGTGATCCAGAGCTTTATAAGGTGCCTCACGCAGCTGTTCAAATATTTTGTTTTACTTTGTGATTTATAGTAAAATGTGTAGGATTATAATGAAGCTTTTCTGGCAATATGTACAAATATGCTATGGAAATAAAATATTGACTTAATAAATGAAATAACATTAAAGTTCACCAAAAGTCCAGACTGAAAGTCGCAAAACCTTTTGGGAAGAGTTAACTATTTGTCTTGATGAAAATAGCAAATGCTAATGTGTACAATTATTCTACTTCTAGGAACCAGATGTTCTACTGATTTTGCTGAAGTTCCCTCAATTCTGATGGAATACTTTGCAAATGACTATCGAGTGGTTAACCAGTTTGCAAGGCATTATAAAACGGGACAGGTAGGGAAAATTAGTATGTAAAATATTGAAAATAGGAATAAATGTATTCAGGAAAAGAATTTCATGTGTTATTTGTTAATAATGTTTAAAGTAGAAATAAACAATGGATAGAAATTATTTTAATACTATAATTTTAATTATTCAGAAAAAATATTAATATTCTCATTGCAGAAAAGATAAATGTAATCTGTAAAAGAATGCCAGATCCTTATATCCAAGGATCCAATTACCTATTTAAAATTTTCAACCTTTTTTTCCAAGAAAGATTGTGTAGTTTCTACACTACACAAACTTAGTGTAATAGGTGAACAGCTTCTGTGTGAATCAAGTTATATGGAATGTTTTAATTTAATTACAGATAAGTTTTGACAAAAATAGTCATTCATCATTGAACTGTCTAGAGTCTGTCTTAAAATAAAGCTCAAGTACCTAATCATGGAAACAAATGAAAATGATCTGCAGTGTTTAAAAACTCCCATTTTTAGCACAGTATAGGGTAGTGATTGAAATATTTTGTGATGAAAAGTGTACTGCTTTATTTACAGTTAGATTAAGATTAGTTAGATTCTGGCAGTCGTGAATCTCTGCATTAAAACTCTGATCCTTTTTTACATAAAGCTATTCTATGGCAGTCTAATGCAAGGATCTACTTTCTATGGGGAATTTAGAAAACAGCACTCTTTGGAACAAGGTGGCTTTCGGTGGTTGCTTTAATGTATGGCAGCATAATATGGTTAGTATTTGTACAGCCATTTCAAAAATACAAACCAGTAAGCAATTACCAAAGATCTTTTTCCAGTGCTTTTGATTGAGGCAAGTTTCAGTGTACTCAAATGTAATGGTTAATAATAGACTACCCATCAATGCAAAAACAAGAAAGCCTTTTAAATTGTGTAGTGTTACACTTTATTGAAGCTCTTTAGCCAATACTAAGCATTCAGTATATTTCAGTATTGTGAAAGTGGAATTATGTTTGCCTCCACTGTAACAGTTAGAAAAATAGGTTGCATAACTTCTGTTGTAATAGATACTGTCTGAGAAATTCGCTTGGTAAATCTGTTTTCGTTTTCTTTTTTTTTTTCCCCAGAGATGATAAAGTCTCCTTGAAATCTGGGAGTTAAAAGTACTTAGTTCACAAGTGTTCATCATTTGTACGTTTGAATCCACATACTAGAAATACTACTTTCTAGTGTTCTCTATAAAGTTCATGTAGTGTTTAAACATTGTGGAGTTAATCTGATTGCCTATGAATTCAGAGAACGAGCTTGACTAAAACATCTGAAAGAGATTTGTGGAACAATATTTATGGCTTTGTATTTTCAAAATGGCTTAACAAATCTAAACCATGTCTAGTTGCAGTGCAAAACCTGAGAACCAGGCGCTGTGTCCCATTTGGCATTTCAGAAAACTACTTCTGTTTATTGGTGGTGAAATCTTGCCCTTTCAGAGAGCAACTGAGAGAGGTTTAATGTAGAAATTCAGTCTTGAAGGGGGCGAGAACGGATTATGCTGGAAGATGAGAAAAAGAGCCTGAAGCTGCGGTGTGGCTCTTGAGGGTTTTAGACTGCTTCCTTTTAACTGCTTTTTTGAAAACTTAGAATGTATTTTTAAGCCATTCTCCAACATATATAAATCTGCTTTTGCTTATGTCGGTTCATCTAAGCTAGTTTTAAGAATCTGATATCAGATTTCTGCATCTGTCATTTAAATACAGATAGATTGAAGTAATCTTTTCTGTTCTTGAAATTCAGTGACTGTTGCAGGAATTACTTTTATCTGTTGTGTATATGTTTCAAAGTACTTTGAATAGACAATCCCAGCTCTCTTATGTTTACAACTTCACAAAAATCCTTTTGGGGCTTACATTTTCTGTCTTTGTTCCCTGACTAATTTTTTGGTGTGCAAATGGAAATTTGAATCAACATTTTCTTCTCCAGTTTTCTAGTTATTTGAAAGAAAAATGAGTTCACTTTACCCTCTTTCAAAGGGAAGTTAGGAAGGTAGATGAAACAGTTAAATGTGAAAGTTGTTAAACCATTTCATCCAAATGTTGTTCCATATGAGAACTTCTGTTAAGTTTCCTTTTATGAATAGAGAGACTGAGCTTTTCTGTGCAAGAAGGATCTTTCCTGCAACAACTACACCAACATAGCTCTGCTAGATGTTGACCTAAGGAGAGTTTTTTACTGACCTAGCTTGTTGAGGATGCAGTGCAGATAATTTGAAAAAGCATTTTTGCATTGCTGCATCTGTGCTATAGTTTTTGCATGTAAGTATTAGGTGGTGTCATTTTTAAACACTCCTCCTGAACATAACTACGTCAGAAAAATTTGGTAGCGTAGTCTCAGCTTCTGATTGCCTTTGCCATAAAAGCCAATCGTAGAAGGATTGATCCTGAGCTGCAGTCCTCACTGAGGATCAGTGCTTATGCGAAGAGGAGGGGAAAGAGGTGTTGTTTTGATTATTAAAACATATGAACTGTTGAAAACTGCTTTTTAGTAGCATTGCAGAAAAAAGATTTGGTGGGCAGGCTTTCAAAGATGAGAATGCATTATGCATATAGATGTGGATCATGAGGATCTGGTCCAAAATATCTTGAAGTTTATAGAAAGCCCGTCTCTGTGCATTTTGGATGGTTCTGCTGTTGAGTACTGAGGAGTGAAAAAGCTTGCAAGCTCTTCTGGCAAAAGGAGCAAGTCTTGTGAATTCAGTTCAAAAAGCTGGCCAGCACAAAAATATTTGTTCCAAGAAAGTAGCAAGCCTAGTTTTCCTTTCATCTTAAAGATAACTCAAAACAGAAAATCCTTGAGGAAAAATAAAGGAATGGGGAGGACTGTGTTAATTAGTTACTCAGTTTGAATTTCTCAGGTAAGCTCATGAATTCAAGCCGTACCAAAATGAGGTCATAACAATGGTTAAGCAGACAATCTTATGGTGCGTGTACCATTTGGTATCACTGTGTTTGTTTGTTAAGTGCACAGATATGTGGTAGGTCTGTTGAGCTAAATAATTTTAAGCTTGCATGTCTTTGGAGGCTCTCTTGAACAAAGGCCAGTATTTCAGCTGTTCAGATTTAACTGACTTCATTTTTCACAGAGATGGAATTACAAAGGCAGTATTGTATTAGCATGCTTACAAGAATAAGCCCACAGATAGTAAACAGTCATAATGTGTCGCGGTTACTACACAGCAGTAAGGAGTTAAGCATGCTTTGAGACACAGGGAATTCTGTTCTTTAGCCACCATGGCAAACATGCTGGAAAATTCATGCCAAGATCCTAAAGTTACTTAATATAGAAGGATGGAAAAGTGGAACCCGAAGTAAAGCATGTAGTGTTTAAATTTAAAAAACTGAATGGTTATTCAATTAAAATAGTTTTAGCCAAAGCTCTGTGAAGTCTTTCTTTTAGAATGAGCATGACAGTTTGATTCTGGTTTTATCAGGGAGCTCATCTTTCAGGATAAGTAAAATAATCCTGCTGATGCATTTTTTTTCTTCATTCAGCTGTTTATTAAGGGGTGGTACGAGATCGTAATGGAGCAAGGAGAAATAATTCCTATTGCCTGAAACAGTACATCTTCCTCAGTACATTCAAGACCTCAGCATATCTGTATGCCTGTCATTCACAGAAACAAACTTGGGAGAGGAGTGGTGGTCTTTGAAAAACCCTCTGGAGTCTAATTTTAGTTCCCTGAAATCTTAAATTTTAAAATCCCAAAGGTGCTTTGGGAAAAATAAGGGATCTCCTTTTTATCATTCTTTCTATTTAATCCAATTTTGGCAATGTTTTTTGGTGCCAAATTCGCTTGGCTTGTGAATTATGATCACAACACAATCTTTGAGGTGGATCAGTAGCACTGATAGATTTAAACAAAAGAACATTTATGCCTTTCTCTTGTGCCTTTTTGTCAATAGGTATTGTCATAAGAGTGATTTGTAATTTCCTATTGATTTTAATCTGCTCAAACATTAGTTTGATCTTTAGAGCAGAGTAGATCTACATTGTTTGATATTCATATGGCTACAAAAAAGATAAAAAGATGTTCTTGGAGGCTGTTGGTATTCCTCACATTTTACTTGGTCTCTAGAAGTTGGTGCTAAGCCATCTCCTCTGCAAAGAGATTTTAATACATTATTAATGATCATTCTGTGTCCCCCCTCAGGAGTTCAATTTAGAATAAGATAGATGCTTATAGCAGAATTAAGGAAGAAACAGGTGAATGCAGAGGCTGCCTTTTCAGCAGTCCTCTGGCTTAAGGTCAGCTATTTCAGTCAAAAGAAGGCAAGACTCTCTTGGGTGGAAAGTCTGCAAGAAATGCTTAGCTCTGAACTGAGAGTCAGACCTGCTTCAGTTGTTTCTTGAGCAGGGCTGGATGTGACCAACTCTCCCAGGGAGCATACAGATTCTGTCCGCGTCGCCAAACCTTGCTGCTCTGTGCCCCAGTGAACTGCAAACTTGCATTTCCCAATTCAGTTGAGGATCTGTGAGACTGTGGTTTACCAAAATGCCAATTAGAAAAGTCTTTTGTTCTATTTATTTTGTGTACCAATTGAAAGCCTGTGCACTTAAATTCCTCTTACCATCATTTAATATAGCTGAAATATAAAATTGAAAATCCATTACGTCGAAAGAGCTGGTTTGACCTTACTGGTAGGAGTGCTCTTGGCTTCAACACAC
Source organism: Nipponia nippon (assembly GCF_047370975.1). Classification (NCBI taxonomy): domain Eukaryota; kingdom Metazoa; phylum Chordata; class Aves; order Pelecaniformes; family Threskiornithidae; genus Nipponia; species Nipponia nippon. Next base: position 110,297,225 of record NW_028262336.1, read on the forward strand.
TTAAATTATAGCTGTGTGAAATATACATATTTGCTGTTGCCAAGCTTTTGGATGTTCAGCTTTTTTAACACTGACAAATTACAATTTGTCAATTTAATTTACAATTACAAATTACAATTTGTCAATTTAATTTACAATTACAAATTACAATTTGTCAATTTAATTTACAATTACAAATTACAATTTGTCAATTTAATTTACAAATTACAGTGTCAGGACTAGATGACCTTTAAAGGTCCCTTCCATCCCAAAGCATTCTATGATTCTATGAATTTAAGAATTCCCATCCAGTTTTCTCATACTTTACTGTATCCAAAATACAGGTGCCTGTAGAAGAAATCAGTTCTGTTTAATTCCATACTGCACTTCTTCACTAGGAAATGAAAGCCTCCAAAAAGCTGCCAAAACTTGCTGATAGGTTTGGTGCTTAATAACAAAATCTGTTCAAAATTCTGTAGGTTTCCTTACACAAGGGTTTCTTGCATGACAACTGAAACTGTGTTATTGCAAACCCACATGTGCTTTAGTTCCAGGATGAAAAGTCATTGAAGTGCATGCCTCACTCTGTGTAAGAGGATGAGACAAGAGATGGTCATAGAGCCAGGAGAAAACTTGTCCAAACAAAATAGTTTTTACCATTTGTAATTTTTTTCTACTTTGCTTCTTGCCTTAATAACTTTTCTACATAATTAACTAGTATTTTGAACAATACTAAATCCAGTATGGAACCTCAAAGTAGGCACCTACTAACGCCTTTATTACAATGGATAACTGCCCATTTACTCTTACTCTAGTAGTCCAAAATCATCATGTAATTTGAAACAAAGTTTTTGTATTTGGGAAGGGTACATACTGGCCTAACAACGATATACTGTACGACAGACTTCATGTTCATTGGTTCATTTTTCTCTGTTGAAATTTAACAGCTGTGCACATTTATGACAGGCAAAATAGTGGGTGTTGTTCTATCCCATTCTTGACCCAGCCTACGTTTGCCTGGGAGAAGAGGTTACAAGCCTTGGCAAGCTTCTGCATAAAACCACTGTGCAACTTGAGAGTTTTTCTTATCTACTTTAACTTCCAGATTCCACAGAGTTAATTGATAACATTTTCCTCACTTATGCGTAACTTCTCTGGAGTTGGGTTTTTGTTCTGTGAACATGAACGTTGTTTGTCTTGAAGTCATATCATTTGCACAGAATCTAAACATAATGGCTCTGCCATCAGGATCTGTAGACTTTCATGTATTATTTCTTAAACACTTCAACAGACTGTAAAAGTGTAGGTATGCTTTTAGAGTTCAGTGTAATACCAAACATCTGTATTACATTGTACAACTTGTAGTAACTTTCCTAATATTTTCACAAGAACACAGTTATTTTAACCATATTTAATATGTTTGGTTAATAAAACTGCTAGCAGAACCAAGAATATGCTTACTAGGAAAAACGTGTATTGAAAAGCTTCAGGAAGCAGCGGAAGAAGTATAAGGTCAAGCATTCACATACAGATATTCTTAAAAATCTGGCATTAAAAAGTCTTTGAATGTACTTGTAGACGTCTGGATAGAAAGTCAAAAAGAGTTTGCTTAATGACTTGAAGAATGTCTCTGACTTTCAGCCTGTGGTGGCATGGATAATTTTATTGCCATAGATGTGGAAGAAATTCAACTTTGTTAAAAATTTCAAAGGGTAGATATTTACTGTTCAGTATGACCAAACATTTTTATATGGGTTAGGGTAGAAGACCTGATGCTATCCAGGTGAACGTACAAAAACACCGCCAGCTCAGTGGGAGTTATGTGGGCCTCCGTGTAAAAAGTGAACTATGCTCAAAGACCAACAGGAGAATCTATTGTAATATCTGCTTTTGAAGGTTAGTCAGGATGACCTGGGAGGACTTTAACTGCCCCATCTGTTCTTTATCTCTAAAGATAGTCATAATATTTTTAACAGGCATGTAAGAGAACATAGGATCAATTTATAGAAAAACAAACACTGACACACAGTGATTTCTTGATCGCTATGTAAATTACTGCTGATATCTTAATTGCCTTTTAATGTGTTGTTTAGCAAATGAGATTTCCTTCCTCAACGCAAAGCACTTCAAATATGTTTTTATTACCATCAAGAGTCTTTTTTTTTTTTTTTGCGTCTCCAGCCATTTCTAGTAGTAAGCATACTATTTACAAATACGCAACAATTCTAAATATGTTCTGACTTTTTTTTTTTTTTTTATTCAAGCCACTACCAAAAAACATGGTGTCAAGACTGTGTGAGTCCAAAAAGCTGTGTGCTGCAGCTGATATGCAACTCCAGGTATGTTCTTTGCATTCTAGTCTCTTCTCTCTATCCAGACATTACAGAACACATTTTAATTCTTATAATTTTACCAAATTTCTATTTTAATGTACACACATTATCTAACTGTATGCAAATTAGTGAAAATTAATTCATTTTGTTATTAATATTCATGGGTTTTTTTGTGAACGTATTCTGTGCTGTCTGCTTAGAGCTAAATGTCTAAATCTATAGGAAAATATCGTGAAAATCACAGCTTTTGAAAATGGTTGGATTATCAGAATTCCCAAACGTGTGGTTTAAGATTGAACGGAATCATTTAAGGAGAACTTGCAGTAGAGGAAGTATTGTGTACCTTTTGATCATTAAAGTGTAGCAGGACTGAGAGATACAGGCCACCTTAGTAAAAGCAAACCAGCTCGTTTATTTACTAGAATGTGATTTGAGCTCCTTGTCTTCTGCAGCTTCAGTATGAAAGTGGCAGCTTGTTACTGTCATCAAAATTGGTGGCTGAGCTATAAGGCTGTAAGGCTTCTCTCTCACAGTGTTAGAGGCAGTAAGTAAATTCATAAACCTTTATTTTCCATGGATGATGTGATTGATCAGTCATTCCCATTAACAAACTATCAGTGTTGCTTTTCTTCAAAGGAAGTAAAGGAAATTAGGGTTCTATCTAAAAAGGGCATTTAGATTTTTTCTGTCCTGCAACAGCAGTTCTCAGATGCGAACAGTAGCATTAGCATCCAGCCAAGTTTTTTTACAGTGAGAGTTTGGCTGCATTTAGTATGCTACAAGCTTCTGCTGAGTGATTTTTGTGATTTCGTTTTCTTCTCTATTTTGCCTTAAGGCAGAACCATCTAATTTTTCTTTTTACAGTCGATCTAGTGTGTAGGTGAGATAACTCTGCTAGTACCTTAATAAAGGGTAATCATTATTTTTGAGATGTGGAAAGAAACAAATTTAAAGATCAGATCTTTGTAATTCTTCACTTTGAAAAGTGCCCAAATGATTGGAACCCTGTCTACAAACATGAGTTGCGCTGGCTGACTGAAGTTGATTTAAAAGAAAAACTTAGCTAAATATTTGCAGTTTGCTCTGTGCAGTTATTTATAGTGATGTAAAACTAATCAGAATACTGGCGTGTGGACCTGTAAGTGTATATGTGTCAGTTACGCTATTCAAAACCAGACTTAACACGGTTTTCAGTGTATACATATATTTTTCATTGGTTAAACTTAACGGATTTTTGAATCATGCTTTCAGTGCAGTGCTGGCTGTCAGTGGCCAGTGTGGGCTGTGCAGATGTGAACAAGGAGGGTGCTACTTGTGGCTATACCTCTGTGACATGAAAATAACGGCACCCTCTCTGCAGGTCTGATTTTGAAATGAACACTCCGGCTCTGAAAGGTTCTCATATAGAGATAGCTGGGAACCCAGAAAGACTGTGGGCAAGAATATAGTTAATTCATATAGGAGTTTTTTTGGGAAAAAACCAATTTGGATAGAAATAAAATTTATACTGAGAATGCTTAGTGGTGGACCTCTATTCATGAAGTCCACCAGAATAATTTGCCAATGTACAGACTAGTAACCACCAAAGTGATGATCAAGTGCTTTCACATGCACCCATTCTTTTCTAGCGTGTCTATAACAGCTATATATAGGTCTGACAGATTTTCTCTCTACTTTTAATATGTATTTGCTGTAATCTTGTCAAGGTTTGAGGTCAAATTGACAGTGTGGAGGCTAAATGGGCTTGGATGCCAAGAACACTTTAAGTCACAGATATATTAACAAGTGACATGGCCTCCCTGTCCTGTGGTGGGGGAGATGGCATCCTCCAGAAGTAAGTCAAGGAGGGGTCATTGCATCAGTCTCATGGGGTGGGCTGTGCAATCCGCCTGCCACTGTTGGCCCTCAGCTGCTCCTGTGGTCTCTGTAGCATCTGTCCCGGAGTGACTCCAGAGCTCATAGCTTTAGAACTGGGGAGAGAACACCCACTTCTGGTGGGCTCAGATTCCTGTGGGCGCCTCATGATTGACTGGTGCTGGCAGTGATGCAGTGATTAAGCAGACTGCTTGCCCTCAAATTACTCTTGTGTGTTCAACCAGTCTCAACCCGTGCCAAATGACCACAATGCCACAGTGAATAATATTATTCATTTCCTACCTTCAGCACCATGTTTTCAGAGATTTGAAATGCAATACCCACAGAAGCATGCACTCATTTCAAAGTGGCAGGCTGGCAGAGCCATTCTGTTTATTAATTCAGAAAAAATGTCCCAGAGAAGTTGAATGCATGGCAAATATAAAGTTCATACATTCCTTTGTAGAAGTGTGTCTTGTTACTCATGCAGATATAAAAGTATAATAATTCATTGAAGAAAACCATCTATTTCAATCTGCAGATGCCAAAGTATATATGTACTACTAATGTATATACCTGAAAAAACTGTGAATGATGACTCTAATACCTTCAGACTTTGCAAAGAGTATATTCTAGATTGACGACTAGATGCTACGTAAGCCATATTTGACCTTTAAAAGAAAGAAAAATGCTTATAAATTTTCCAGCGGTGGGGAAAATGCCTAAAGATTCTTTTGCAGTCTGCTCAGAAAATAAGTCTATTGGCATATGAAAATAAGACATTATGCTGGTTTTTCATCATAACTATAATACCTCTGCATTTTCTTCCAGCTCACGTAATCACTTACTCAAGACGAAAGATAGGAGAATCCATGCATCTTCTCATAAGCCTTTTGCCATGCAGATTGAGTCCCAGAGTCTTACAGTCAGTAGTAACTTCGCTGGAAAATGCGTAACCGTTTACATATTAATGCTATTAAGCAGACAAGGAGCTAGAACGAACTGGAATCAAGTGAAGCTAATAAATACCAATGTCAGTGCAGAACAGAGAGCCAGTATCAAGATAAGATACCTATTTGATGACCTTTTTATATTTTTAGGTCTTTTGGGAAACGTGTTCTACTGAAATTAGAAATCATCTTCTAGCTACTGCTTAATATTAAGTGTTAGCATGCTCCTCAGCAGTATCACCTAAAATCCTGTGGTCCTGGGATGTGTCTCCCTTTCCCATTTCAAAGGCCTGTGTAAACACACAGAACTGTGGTTTGTAGATGGGAATGCTTACGGCTGTAAAGTTCATCCAAGTTTATTTTCAGGGATGGATTTTTTTTTTAACTATGCTGTCCAGGTGGCCTGGCTCATAGCTTTCTTCCCACACTTTACATGTACCAGGATTGGGGGAAAGCTTATAGCTGGCTTCAGTGACTCATTTCCTTATCACCACGTTGTTCTTTAGGCAGTCCATTTCACTGGCCTTCAGCTGACATTTCCCCACTGCCTAGCTGTGAGTTGAGCTTTTGCTCCAGCTCCCTGACCACAAACTACTTGACTCCAGATTTTACTTTAGAGGAGGTCCACTGCAGCACAGTCCACTCCACCTTGTGAGGAACACTGAAGAGCAACTGCAAACAGGTCCTAACAAAGCTGGGAGATAGAAAAAAAGAGAATCAAGGCTGGGCCGAAGCAGGATGCTAAAGTCTGTTGTCAGATGCTGAAGTTCCTCATGTTTGGTCTGGGTTTTATGGAGAGGAGGGCGAAGTCTGTGTGAAATGACTCCTGCAGAGTCACAGAGGCCTAGGGTGACAGGAGGAAGTGTTTTCTAGGACTGTTACATCAGGTAATTTTCAGATCTATTCATGGTTCTTACTGTTGGTCATATTCTCAGGCACCCTTGTTACCATAAATGCTGTAGCTTTTGTTAAACTTTGTTAAAAAATGAACCGGGCTTCTAGAGACCAGCTCTGAGGATGAGAAGTACAAGCAAAGGCATTGCAAAGCTTCTTTCTCTTCTAAGATAAGAGTAAAAATATTGTAGTTTTTACAATCTAGCGTAGGTTTCTCTTTAGATTTTTAGTTTTTCATGTTACCAATTTAAAATGCCCTGCAAAGTTAGGTTTTAAAAAAAAGAATACTCATTATTGTTTGCCATTTGGTGCAGCGTCTTCATGGAGTTATCCTCTGAACAGATATTTGCTGCCTACTCTGGGTTTGTAGATGGGCGATGTTAAGTGCTCGCATCTCTTGTTCAGTGTTGCTATCTGGGACACAAAACTTGCGGTGTCGTTAATGGCTGATTGTGCAAGTTTAGGTCTTACCTCTTTTCTCCTCAGTAGCCATGTAGGGAGCAAGCAGGAAATTCAGGAGTAGTTCCTGCAAGTCATGGCTTCTTCAACCCTCTCCTTATAACCCTCAGTTTTTCTTGAAAAAAATCAATTTTCACATTTATCATTTGTCAACAAACACTGTCAAAGGATTTAGCAAGATTCTGTATGTTAGAAGACAGCTTATTCAAACAGAATGAATGTGGTCCTTTAGAAACAGTCACAATTTTGGTGAAAGTATGTGTTGTATCCAGCCCAAATAAAATAAATGCTGAATTCTGATAAATTATTAAAGAGTTCAGAATGGTTTTGTACCCAAATTTCGTAATAAAGAATCTTTTCACAGGTTGAGGGGGCTGTGTTATTCAGATCGCATAAAACATCCATTCTCCATAGATGGAGAATGCCTCCGCACAGCCTTTTCTCCATAAAATTTCTGCATTTTGTGGTTAGAATTCCTAAAACAGTGTGTTTATCTCTTTGGGAATGGTATTGCAGTGTCCCTGGGCCTGAATCTGTAGCCAAATTATTTGCTTCATCCCTTGCACAAAAGCTTTTTGAGGCTCCCTACCATCAATTTTCCTATGAAATGTGCTTACCACAGGATGGCCTGACCTGAACTCTTTGGCTTAAATATTTGGATCCACCAAACTTCTCAAAAAGTTCTTGTTGTTCTCAAAAAAGTTGTGTTGCACTGCAGTGGGTGTGCTCTTCTTCTGTCCTGCACTTCCACAGAATAGGAAATCTTCATATTAAGCTGCAATTTTCTTCCAGTGATGGCACACACTGAGCCTCGGCACTGCCTTCTATCCATGCCTATTTCATGTTTGCTGTTAAAGTGCCAGATACTCTGCTTTGCTGTCTTTGCTTGAAAAGTCTTTTTATTCGTGCTGCTTTCCTGATCTCCAGATACCTCAGTAATTTAGTCATGCACCGGTGTTCTGCCGTAGTTCACATGCTTCTGCACAAAAATTGCCTGTGAACCAGCTTTTACCTCTGGCAAAGTACCCTCCTGGTGCAGTGTGATCTCAGTCTAAGCTTACACTGCAGCAATTTATTGCTGTGATTGCGAGGGCTAAAATAAAGGAAGCATCTGCCTTAGTACTACACTGTTGGAGAGCTTTAGCAGAAACTCGGGGGCACCAGCAGCTCTGTGTGCAGCTGCTTATGTTCGCTGCCTGGGCCGTAACTTGCCCCTGCAGGTGTGATGTGTTCTCACGCCTGCATGCACACGTCTTCGAACAGCTTATTTTGCTGTGTCCACTCAAATAACTTTAAGTCTTTTTATTAAATCTACTTAAAAGTATTCTTTTTGAAAAGGGGAATTGCTGGAGGGCTTTAGGGACAGGTCTTAATTTTATTTAAAAATGCAGGCGATTTAGTACTGCCCGAGTTCTCAGTGACTTAAACACGGATTTATGGTCATGACGGTGGTGGCTGGTGTACTCTAAAAACCTGTTTCTTTCCTTGCATGTTATACTAAAAATAGAAGATTTACAAAACCATATATATTTAAACTCTTCTGTCTTCCTATTTTCTCTCTCCCGTTCTTTTCTATTTGTCTTTTTTGGTTGTCAAATGCCAGTGACAAACATGTATTTTATCTCTTCAGGTATTTTATGCTGCCTTGGACCAAATCTACCATGGGAAACATCCTCTAAAAAAGTCAACCACAGAAATCTTAAAGGAAACACAGGAGAAATTTTATGGATTGCCATATGTGCCTAATACAGTGAGTAGAAACATAATGACTGTATAAGCTACACCTTTTCTTTATAGCATATTAATACCCCTACCTCTCCCTGCCCCTTGCCCCGCACGCTCACGTGCTTATTGTTGTATTGTTATGTTGAAAGAGTTTTCTTTCTTTCAGCCACTGTATCCACAGAGTAGGATGTTGGAAATTTTCAGTTAAAAATCAAAATTTATTTAATGTACCCGTTTTTGTACAGGTGTAGTCTTGTCATGCTGAACTTGATTACTTTTTCTTTTATTTTCTTATTAAGGAAGGCACTGGAAACAATACATTGGAAAGAGGGTTTATTCTAGCTTTGCGCAGGACTTTGTAAAAGGCAACAAAACACTGTGCTGCATGTTGGTGTTTGTATAGTCAGTGTCAGCATGTGAGAGCAAGTCAGTGTGAAGTAGGACTTGGAAGTGAGTTTTTCTCGCTGTACTGCTGTGACCTTTGGCACGTCACTTATTTATCCTTTCATATGGTATCTGAAAGTGTTAAAGGCTTGAGTTCTACTGAGCTATGTAATTTTGATCTTCATCATGACTAATCGTGCATTTGTTCTGTACTTCATGTGACATCCAAAAGTGCAGTTTGCATAGATGATAGTCGTGGGATTTCCTGGGCTGTCTGGAGCTGAATTCCCAGCCAGAGCATCGCCCAAATCACTGTTTGACACTTTAGTCAGAATACCCAGATCCCTTCTCTGCTTTCCGCTTCTCAGGAAATGTACTTTTCTCCTTAGCAAAAATGTGACTTTTGTTCTCTGAGAAGGGTATTAGGAGATCCATGCTTCAGCCCTTTCCTCATTGAAACTGTACTGCCTCTGCTGGCCTGGCAAAGCCAGAGAAGTAGAAGCAAGATGTCTTCAGAGTATGATGTCTGACTTCTTAGCATTTTTATAAGTGGTGTTTTACACTGTTCCTCCACAGGTGTTAGTGATCCAGTGAAGGGAACTGTTCCCTGCTTTGAAAGTTAGCCTGTGTTTTTTGTTCCATTTAAAATATTTTTTACTTAGCTGTTACCTTCAAAAGAGTGTGACATCTTGTAACGAGCATAGCCTCAATATGAAGAGGGACAGCAAGTTTTGGTCTGGAACTTTATGCCAGCAAAATGTACTGTGAACTTTTGAATTGTCAGAAAGTCTATGTTCTTTACATTTATTGAATGTAGAATTAATGTGTCTAGTCAAGAACTCTAATACAATTTAAATTTCAGTAAAACTTAGTGAAAAATTACATTAGAAGAACATTAGCGCTCTGTAGAGTAATTAATGTCTGTAATTTGGCTTGCTGTCCTTTGCTGCTTGCTCTTCTGAACTTAAGATACATTTTCAGTTTAATTAGTAGTCCAGATAAAACAAGCAAATGTCTTGAAAGCAAAAGTTTTTTGTTTTTTTTTTTTTAAAATGAAGAGAGTATATTCCTTCCTTTCATTTAATTTCAGAGCTAGATATCAAAATATAGTAAGAGACACCAGCTTTTATTTTCATCTGTCATTTGGCTAGGTACATATATGGCTGGCAGAGAAAACAAAGTACTTTGATTATTTGAATTTTATCTGCTCTCTATAGGTTTAGATTCAATTATGAATTGCTAAGTCAGGCTTGTATATCTTAAGTTGGTGGTGTTGGGTAAAAGTAATTCTTCCTTAGTGAAGATCTTAACGGCATTAATGTGATTTTCTGTAGTAGCATTGTCTGTCAGGGCTGCACAAGCATCCATTATTATCTCCTCCTGATAAACCTTAATTCCCTCTCACTGCTCTTGACAGGCAAGTAAACTTAGTAAATATCCTCTGAATGTACTTGTGCTTCAGTCTCATTGTGCAGACACATTTTCTAAAGTAGAGCCACAGCACATATCTTCAGCAGATGAATTTCTGTCTTTCTGAGGCACAGCTCAGATAATAGGACAATTTGTATTCATCTTTTTATTATAGTACTTTCAAAATGAGGCACATAAACTACACCTAATAAGTAAATGCTGCTGTACCTATGTGGTGATACCTATTTTAAGGTAAACCAAAGCGTCATCCTCAGCAAATATTGTGTCTTATGTGCCAACAGTAGAAGGGGTAGTGGGAAGAAAATCCTGTCAAAGTCTGTATTTGCCATTCAGATAGGTTTTACAGGCATTGGGGCAGTTGGCACTGCATGCAGTAGTATTTCCATTGGCTGCGTTGACACACACGGTCGCAGAAGCTAGTGCCACATGCAAGGCAGAAAGGAAGAATGGAGCAGCCTGTAGACAGATGGAAGCACAGAGAAACAGCACTCCACGAGACTTTGTTTTCCTGAAGAATGCAAATCTCGATTTCTGGCTAGCCATTGCTTATCTGTTCAAAAGTACACAGGGTTTGCTGCTGCCTCCTGGAAGATGAAATTCCACTGGGATTTCTTTGCTCTATTACTGAATCCAGAAGCTAAAGACTGCCAGGCAGGGGGCAAGGAAATGTATCTGCCTGTTTTTGTAGTGTCTGGCGGTTTTGTTGCCAGAGGAGATGTGTGTTTCTGAGTTTGGAAAATTAATAGAAATTTTGCACAGGCTGGATTCCCGAGTCCTTGTGATGCCTTTAAAAAGCAATCAGTCTTCCTTTTGACTCTTCTAAGAAAACAAGATAAAACAAATAATAGTGACCACACATTTTCCTGCCGTTTCTTCCTGAACGTACTTAGTGTCAAAATATGTGTACTGTGGGGAATTCAGTATTCTGCTTTTGCTCCAAACTTTTCTTCAAATTATAGCTTATTTCTCATCTCTTGTGAAGCGAGTTTCCATTTACTGTGGCCTGCCTTGCAATTGATAACACTGTCTGCTTTTAGAGTATCTCCCCTGGTCTCTTCTACCTTTGTCTCCAGGATGCCCAGAGAGACTTTCAAAAAAGTATCGGGTGACCCTTTGATCAACCTGAGACATGATCAAAGTTTCTCCCCATAATCAGTCGCTTAGTCCCCTGCCTGTCCCCCAAGTTCAGACTTGAAAACTACTTTCCTTTGAAACAGTCATCAAAACTTAATGATATGCCATTGTTAGTCCTGCGCCAAGCATAATAATTCCTATCTCCTGCTGTGGGTTTCGGGTCAATATTGTAACAAAAAATGAGACACAGGGTAAACAGGCTCTGCAGTGATAGTGGAGATTGCAGCCTCCTGCAGTTACAGGAAAGAGCTCCCAATAATGAAGTGCTTTTACAGTAAACACCAGCTGCCCAAATCATCATACCTGATTTTTTTTCGTGAAATACTGAGTTAGTTTGAATTATTGATTCTTATTTTCAAAAAATTATTATGGACTTACATATTAATTATCTGTCCATCATAGTAACCTTTCTTCATTCTAATCTGGAAGTTTGGTGGGAGAAGCTGGTTTGACTTGTGACTGTGAGGGAAAAATGGTTTTGAAGAGTGAGCACGTGAATCTGGGTTCTTTTTTAGATCGCTGCCAAACAGTCCCTTTTGCATTTTTTAAAATTACATGGCCTTCCAGTAAGCTTTTCTTCCAGAAACAGAACGATTTCTTCTGTGGTACTTGAACACAAAGTGCAATGTTAGAATTAACCCACACACATCATTATAATTACATTTGATAGGAGGGAACATGTCGGTATGTAGGGAGGCTTTTGATATTTTTTGGAACACTAAATGGTTTGCTATATACCTTGTTGTTCTAGCATGTTAAGTACATATTAGTTCAGAAGGACCACGTCTACTGGTGGCCTAAAATTTACATCAGGTTACAGGTTTAATTATGCTTATATACTTTTGTCCAGAGTGCAGGTTTCTTTGGCAGTATGAGAACTTTGTAATGGCCTATGGTTGCTAGTGATTGGAGAGACCAAAACACCTGTGAGACCAAATATGTTAGCCAGCCAAGTTTGCCAACAGAAAACAAGGCAGGTATTGTTACAGATACCCTAGAGGGAAGAAGTGTTTGAAAAATGGTGTATCACCAGTGTGGTTGTTAGTCTCTTCTTCCTGCAGCTGGGGGGACTCTGCCCAGACAGGGATCCTGACCTTGGAAGGCTCCACCTAGGTCCTTGTCTTAACTTGCTGGGATTACGTCTCATGTTCCTGACAAAGGAAATCAATGGATGAGATGCAACCGAACATTTGGAGTGCTTGTTCAGGGAGGCTGTCAGGCACTACGGGAAGACGTGGCTTACCATGGGTGCTGAGAACACAAGGATTTCATGAACAGGGCACATATAAAGGCATCTGGGAGGTTGGTCAGCTGAAGAGGAGTTGATGTCACTAGACAGAGAGAACTAGCTTCTCTGCAGAGAGAAAATAATTTCTGCATCACCCATTATCACCGTGTGCCCAAGCCCCCTTTTTATTTTGTTGAAGAACACCTGAGAGCAAGAGAGCAGCTCTATGCCTCTTTTTCCTTCTTAGGAGCCTTTTCTTAAGAGTTTGAAGGTCACCTGACCTCATGCTTAGTTATGTTAGGTAGCCAGAGGCAAAACACTGAGACAGTGTGGTTTCTCAAGTTCCATATCACAGTGTTGTACTGAGGATGATCGCTGTTAGTAGTGGCACTGCAGTGAAGAGGAGAGTATCGTTTTTAACAGGCCTATGCCTCAGCCTGCTGAGGGCTGGCTGGCAGTTTGAGTGAAGTATCTTGTTATTGAATCTGCTATCTGTGTCGTTGTGGCATCTGTTGTCTTAGGATTTCTTGTTAGGTCTCTAGAGTGACTACTAATGTGTAGTTGTAACTCCGGTCCTGTATAACATTTCATGTGAATATCAGTAACACCATATAAAAAGAATAAATAGTCAGACTGGGCAAGCGATGAGGCAGCTGTCTTAAAATAAATAAGCGATAACCCTTAACCTCTGAAGGTAAAAGTGGTTTTGAATTCTGAAAACTTTACTCAAGTGGTGAACATAAATCTTGAAATTATTGGTAAGGAAGGCTAAGTGGTGGCTGCCTATTAAATTTTAAACTGTGATTTCATTTCATATTTATTTTCTCAGAAATCTTCCCAAATTTGTCTTATATTTCTTAAGTTAAACTAATGTAACCTTAGAAGCTAAGCAAAACTGAAAGCTAGGTTAACGGAAATGAAAAAGACCAGCTAAAAGGTAGAATTGGTGCTGTTGGCAAAGATCTTTTAAATGACCAATACTGGGTTGAGGATGAGGGAATAAAATTTACAGTGCTAATCAATAAGATGCTGAAAAGAACTGAGTGGGAGAAAAAGCCTGTACATTTGAATATCTGAGAAAAGGAAGTTATTAGAAAAGTAGAAACCACATAAAAGTGTGAAAAACAGAAGACGGGATAAGCACTAATGAGCCAAAAGTAAAATTGTGGAAGTTTCGAGCAGCTTGAAAACCAAAAATGTTAATAATGATTAAAAACAATGCCTCAGAAAGAGGAAGTCTGCCACATATTTGCTGGAACTGGAAAATAGCTAAGTATGATGATTCAAAAGACATTATGTAGTTACCAGAGAGACTGAACCAAAGACACTGAACCAAAGACGCAAACTATCCTGATGCAAAAAAAGATTTGGTAATAAGGGACCAAGCCCTTTAAAGACCTTATTAAGATAATAAAAAATAGAAATCATTATATGACTAGAGATAATTAGTAAAAGAATACAGAATTCAGAACAAAAAAGGCTAGAAGTGCTGAGTTGCAAAATGCAAGTAGTGAAGGTAATAAAGTTCCATAACTACTGAAGAAATAAGAGGAGAGTGGGGGAAGAGAACAACAACAAATGTTAGAGAAAGCAGAAATATTCCATGCCCCTGCCTCAGTGTTTTTTAAAAAATAAGTGAATTTTGATTAGGTAAGTAATGCATGTAATTTTTGAGATGGATAGAAACATCATGGAGATTAAGGAATGGGAGAGAGACAATAATTAGATTAGATGTAGTCAGGTTGTCAGAATATTGAAGTTTGTCAAAGCAGTTACTGACCTGGAGGAATTACTGCTCACAAACTCATTAAAAAGTGGTACTGCTACTATGATAACTACTCTTAGGAAAGGAGGAGAACTTGGGAACTGTAGACTAATTGTTCAGACTTTGTCACTCAAGAAGTAGTAGAACCAATTATTAAGCAGCTCGTAAGTACCTTGAGAACAGTCAAGTGAGCAAAATAACCGTGGTTTTGTTGAGAACCATCTGAGATGGAAAAATCCACTTTTCTTCTTAAGAAATTGATTGACCTTGGGAATAGGAAGGAAGCCGTTGATAGCATAACTCTAGACTTAGCAAGCTTTCTGACACTTGCAGATTGTAATTCTACAAGCAAACTGTGGAGTTATGGCTGAGGCAACAGGTGGAAAACATGCTGACAGAGCAGGTGAAAGCTTAGTTTCAGACTGGGATGTTTTAAGTGGAAGTCACCAGGGGTCTGTCCAGGAATTACTGTAGTTCAGTGTTTTTGTTAATGATTTGGATGAGAATTTATTTACAATATTTGTAGAAGCCCCTTCAGTTGACAGAAATCATGAAAAGTAGAATTTAAATGGTCCAGATAATTTGGATCCATAGTTGGGTCACTGTGTCGTAAGTCAAACAAGCGGGGCGGAAGACCAGCTTGGCTGAACAGGGAGCTCCTTGTGGAGCTCAGGAGGAAGAAGACACTGTATGATCTCTGGAAGCAAGGTCAGGCTTCGCAGGAAGAAGCCTGTGGTTCATTTATGCAGGGAGAAGACACTAAAAGCCAAAGCTCAGTTAGAGTTGAAACTGTCCAGTGTTGTTTCAGGTAACAAGAAGGACTTTAAGTATGTTACTAGCAAGGGGACGTCTAAAGAAAGCATTGGACAGATACTTGTTGAAGATGGTCATCTGACTAATAGGGATGAAGAAAAAGCAGAGGCATTCAATCTGTTTTTTGCCTCAGTCTTTAATAATACTGATAGATCTTGGGCTGCCTGGTCACCTGAGTCAGAGGACCACAAGTATGAGAACAGCAACTTTCCATTTGGGGACACTGAAATTGTAAGGGACCAGCTGTATCAGCTGAATGTTCGCAAGTCCGTGGGGCCTGATGGGATTCATCCCAGAGGTCTGAAGGAGCTAGCAGATGTTATGGTGGGATCCCTCTCTGTCATCTCCCAAAGGTCTTGGGAGTCTGGGGGGTAGTATTGTGTCCTGTAGTAGGTGTCTACCTCTTAAAAAGATGTAGAAAAACTGGAAGAAATACAGAGAAGTGGTTTTGGAAAGTTAATAGGTTTGGAAACATGACCTATGAGGATGGTTGCGGAAATGGAGTTTATTTGTCTAGCAAATAGAAAATTATATGGGCACACATCAGTATGTTCTGGTATTGAGAACCTTTATGAAAATAAATATAGTTGGAATTGAGACTGTGATCATTTGTTTCTTAAGAGTAAGCAGATAGTAGGAGGAAAAAAATGGTTTAATTTACAGCAAATGTGATCATGGTTAGTACCTAATCTTGTTGAAGAGGGAAGCAGACACCCAGTAGGTCTAGGATCAACCTTAAAGGGAGTTTTAAAGAAACCACTGTTGAAGATCACAGAGACATACATTTCATAGTAAAGGCAGAGAGCCTTCATAGAGGATTGCTTTTCCACTTTTTCCTCTCTCTTCAGTTACTTGAAGAGGCACTGATGTTGCTCATATTCCACTTTTTGGAGTGTTTTGAAGAGAGATGAAGTCGTATGTCATTATTCAACCTCTTGAAGTTTGCGTAACCCCTTCAAAGTAATTTTTTACCTTGCCATGCCGGAAACCAAAGTTGTTTACACAAAGAGCAAATCCCTGGATTAGTTTTCATATGAGCCTTCTTAAAAGTATACTATAAAATCAGGTTGAAGAGTCTGGGTCTCAGGAAAAGATTAATAAAGGAGTGCACAGTGAACTCTGGGGAAGTGATAGTTCTATAAATAATTAATAGCTAAAAGCCATTTCAAAAAGATTGGTGCCCTGCTGAGGTCAGTATTAAAGTAGATGCTGGGACTTTCAAAAGCTCTTAAAGTCACCCTTCAAGGTTTGTTTAGGTTTCTGTCTTTTTGGAGTTGAATTCGTTTTATGCTAAAGAAAATGCTGATAGCAAATACTGTGAAGATTTGTTTTCCGGTGGTAATATGACACTATTCACTGGGCAACTACCTACAGCAGCGGAGTGTTTACAGATGTCGTAAGATATGAAGCACTTTTAAGGAAATTCTTTTTGCAAATGTTAGCCCCGTGAAACTCAAACATACTTTAGCGATAGTATTTACCATGTAGTAGAGCGTTTTAAGGAACAGTGCAGGAAGTAGTTGCATACCATCTCCTGGTAACATTTTGAAATAGCTATATGTGCTTTACATATATCTTTTATATATATATATAAAAACACAGATTGTTTTGTTTAGTTTTATATAATTCTGTTCTCACAGCTCACATGTCCTTTTTTCCCCAGGATTGCAGTACTGGAGTTATATTTGATAGTGATAGCTATAACTGAATATATTGTTGCCAAGCTAGAGGGCCTGAAATGAAATGCTCTTCAAATGTAGTGGGAGATTGTCCTTTCTATGAAAAGCTTGCAGTCAAAACAGAAAAGAGCAAGAGAGATAAATTATTATCACCCTCACTTAACAGGAGGTGGCAGTTAGACTGAGGGGGGGAAAAAAGTAGTTTCTTCAAGTTCATACTGCAGTTTGTGACAGATTCAGGATTAGAATCCTGATCCCCTAAATCCCTGTCTGGAATGGCTCTGGCAAAAGATAGTAAATGAGGATTACTGTAAAATAATAGCTATTTCATCTTCCAGTGTAGGTACAGATAATTTACATGATTAAGTTGTACTGGCAAATATATTTTGCAGTTACAACATTGCTTAAAATATTTCTCGTTTTTTGGAAGAGCTTACCTTAAGCAGCATTCATTATGTTTGTTTTAAAAGAATAGGTCGATACTTAAAATTAGGTTTAACTGGTAAAGTAGAATAAAAACGTTGGGCTTCAGTATGAGTCTGTACACAAAGGAAACGGTGATGATCTGATTCTAGTTATCTCAGGCTTATGCATCTTTAAAATTAGACAGTAATATAAATTATTAATTGGTAATAGAACGGGGGGTGTGTGTTGCATGTATGTGTATATCTGTGTAGAGTTGCATGTGACAACATGAAGGACTTGTTTGGAAATTGTCTGATTGCATATTTCTTATATTTTACTTTAAAGACTAGTTATAATGTTTACAAGTAACATCGTCTCTCAACTTGTCAAATAAGGTCAGTCAAAGGACACAATATAGAATCAGTTTGCATATCACTGTGTCTTTTAGTCCAAGTTTTAAGGATTGTGGAGCAATGCAGATCATACATACAGCTGTTTGGTGTCGGTATTCCTTGTTATCTCCCATGTCCCCCTTCTCCCAGTCCCTTTGTGAGGAAGAGAGAAGAGGGTGAAGAGTAAATAGTTTTAAATAATTTTGCTATAAGCAGCTCAAATGCATTAATAGTTCATAAATAAAAATGAAATATTTTAAGTAATGCAAAGACCATCTGGTACATATCTAGAATCACCTAAGTGGTTAATTGCATGTTAAATTCCTTTCCTCTTCCCTAGTGTAAACAACTGCAAAAATATTTACATTCCCTGCCTTGCTAGATTTATTTATCATTTTATAATAAAAACACAGAAGTGTTATAAACTGAAATCTTAATCTCTTGCTTGACTCACTTTCCAAAATGTCAGCGATGTCTCTGGGTTGGTTTACTTAGTGTACTCTCGCACTTCTAACACAGAAATGCACAACACTGAAAAACTGAAGATATTGATGTTAAGCAAGTTAGGGGCGCAGCACAAGATGTGGTTTCTTGAAATTAGCTGTCTGTTATTCTAAACAAGATTAGAAACTGTAGCAAAGGAAGTGGCTTTAAAGCTCTTTATTGGATTTTTTTTATTATTATTGTGAAACTCCAGAATGATGATGATGTAATTCTATAAAACTTAGAGGGGCTCAGGCCAAAAATACAGAAAGTAAGTTGACCGAGCAAACCGCTGCATACCTATGGAGAGAGCTGTTTCTGCCAGCCAGTGAGTGCTGTAGCTTTTCCCCAGAGGTGGCTGCTGGCACAAACACTTTGCAAACTCTGCGCTCCAAAACTCATGAAACTGTTTCTTTAAGTGAGAATGAATTGAGGACGTCTTCAAAGCACACTGTAAACTTATGTAAGAAACTAATACAATAAGGAAAAAAATTCTGTGATTTGTTTCAGAACAAAAGAGTGAGTTCTTTAAGCTGCAAAGCGTATGTGAAAATCCTTTTCTGATTTCGTAAAGTAAATGAGTAGTTTAAACAGAAAAGTGGGAGAATAAATTCTGCTATGTGACAATTTGGCCTCCCTACAATAAGTGCACCTAGTGGCAGAGCTTCTGCTAGCAGTGCTGGGCTGCTGGCTCCCATTACTGTGCAGTGGCAAGGAAAAAAGAGGAGCCTTACCAGGAAGCTTCTCAGCTTGTCTGACTGCAGGTTCAGTCGTTTTGGGAAAGGGAGCATAGAAGAGGTTCAGAGAACGGCATTTAATTCAAGCAGATCAGCGCATTAATTCTGGGAGTCACCGCAATGAATGAATGAGACTGAAATTTTCTGTATGTGATGAATGGATGTTGTTGCAGTTCTGTGCTGTGAAATCTCTTGAGGATCTTCCTTGAATTTTGAGAAAAGTGATCTTGAACTTCCATCTGGGACAGAATATGGGTGTGAAGAACATGAAAATGCGAAGTGGAGTCAAAGAAAAAAGGGAGACCAGATCTCCTGGTTGTCAGATAATACAGTTTTTTCTTTTCCTAAAAGCACTTTTTCTCTCTGATATTTTAAAATGATGGCTGCACAGCTAGTACATCAGAACAGGAAAGCTTGCTAAGCTAAATGTGGAACGTCCCTCCAATCTGCACCCCACAGTAAATTTACTATTTTTCTCTGCTGAAAAGTGGCCTCATAGTTCTTGGCTTGTAACTTGCAGCTCTTTACGTCCCAGCTCCATCTCCTGCTGTAGGAGTGCCTGACGCAGTGCCAGGAAAACATTGCCTGTGCTAACGTTCAGGGTGCTTGTTTGCATGCCAGAGCGGTGTTGTCCTGGAGTTCCACTTGCTCTGATAAACCTTGGTCTCAGCAGAGGGAAATAGCCTGTACTGATTTCTGTGCTAATCGCCATTCTATTCTGCCTCCAAGTTACCAGAGTCTGGAGCTTCTTCCTGACTCTCAGGAGTTTTCCACCCATGCTGATAGCTAAATTCAAGGGCATTAGGAGCAATAATATGAAGTTAGTGCCAGAGCCAGGGGTTCTCCACCCAGTAGCCCCTGAAGGAGATAAGTTGGCGGCTCCTCTATTGGGTTTACTGCCAGAATAAGAATTTAATTAAGAAGGGGGAGGGCACCAAATATCATCTCCATCAAATATTGTTCCTTGTGGAAACTATTCAACAACTTGCTCATTGATGTAATTACTGAGGCACACATTTTGTAATTAGAAGACTTAAATGACGAAAATACTTCTCTTAATTTAGTGCTGGGTCTTTTCAGGTTCTCACTTGTGTTTTTTGTCTTAAGATGCAAAGCAAAATTGACTTAAATATACTTTGAAGTAACTGAAGTCACAGCAGAAAGTGTTGGAAGAGCATTTTGAAAAGTCCAAGCACTAGTCAAGAATTTCTGTAGGTTTTTTCTTTTCTTTCCAAAAGACGTAGTGGGATTTTGTAGCACTGATTCCATGTCATTAGTGGAGCTCCATGGAACAATGATTACCCACACTCAGACAAAAGCTAGGTTAATATATATTAAGCTATCTGTAGTTTTTTTCTTTTGGTTTTGTCCTTTTAGAATCATATTTAAATTTTTATATCAGATTATTTTTGTGATAATCTTAACAGCTCTCAATTTAGAATTCAAATAATTGAATCCTAAATTAGTTTATGTAGTCCTCAAAACAGTTTAGTTTAACTGATCCTACCATATTGCTAAAATGAATGAAGTGGCTTAACTTTTGAATAGAAGACAGAAGACAGAATTATTCAAATTTCTCCTAGAGCAGTAGTCCTATCCTCTACAAAGATAACAGGATAAATACTTCTGTCCTCTGACTACAAAGGAAGCCTATGTGACTAGTTTGGGCAAGATAGCTAAAGTAAAATGAACTGAATCTTACTGTAAGAATGTATCCTACAAGGACTTTTTAAAAAAATCCTGATAACGTGTAAGAATACAAAAGTATCAGTGAGGTATTTTTGTTTGAGACAGGATGGGATGGAAAGCCATTGCACACGGGATTTTGGAAATATTTCAGACACGGTTATAAGAGAGATGGATAATGTTGGTGGAAAAAAGGCCCCTTTAATAACTGCAGTGGATCAGTCACACACGTTCATTTCAGTCCGCTGTGTTGAATAAAAAGCAGGCATAAACATGACCTGTGGATGGCATATTATCATAACCCATGAGCTATGCTGTAAAATGCACTGTTTTATAAACTCCTGGAATGGGTTCATGGAACTTTTTGAAGTAGGTGATTACTCAGACTCTTCATTAACTTTCTAGCTGCTTACCAAAAATATAATATTTAGTAAGGAGAGTGCCGTAGTTCTACATGTCTAGCCTTTACCCTTCCCAAAAGCGATGTTGATATTTCTTGGTTTTGTTGGGGTTTTTTTTTGTTGTTGTTTTTTTAATGTGGAGAAATCATTCAGCATTGGAAATAACACAAGAAATCAAGTCATTTTGCATCTATAGCTAATGTTAGTAAAATGGAGTTTTATGTAATAAGGTCAACCATTTAGTTTACATACATTTACAGTGATGTGTTTATTTTTTATTGATCATAGAACTTTTTAAAGGAGTATCAGTGTATATATTCTTGGGCTTTTTGAACATTTTATTGCCTAGATTGTAATCTCATCTGTGTAAAGTAGGAAGAGTTTTTTAATGCAGGCAGGTAGCTCCTTGTGAATTAGGGTAGAGGATGTGTTTTAATGTTTAAATATTTGTTTACAGGTAGCAAAGTCCAGTTTTGGAAAGTTAATTGCTAGAACAGTATAGAATCAGAAAATGTGCTTGAGTAATATAATAGGTACTGGGTAATGGTGAAATATTGAAGACTGGGAGTTCCTGATCAGAAACTTTGGGTGAGGACTGAGAGAAAAGTAGTGACAGGGAATGGTGACATGCTAGAGTTATTCATGCTCCGGAGTGGGGAAAATCTGTACTGGTTAAAAAAAAAATTAAAATTGAATATAAGCTTGAAACTTCACTAGGGAATAGCAGTGTTTATGATCAGATTTCCTTGACTGCTGTTTGCAATATGAAAACAATCTTAGTTGCAATATGCCTTTGAGGATGGTAGTTATCTTATATAACTTGAACTATCTAAAAGTATGTTCCTTATGTATTCCAATGAAGGAAAAGAGAGTCATCTATACCTTATCTGTCTTAGGCATCTATCTTAAGATGGATTGACTCATCCTCTGGTTTTGTTTCCTTTTTTGGAGACTGTCCTGTTGCCAATGAATTTTTGAATTCTCAACTTCATCGTATGTGAAAGCCTCCCCAGCTGCAGGGAGAGAGACAAGCAGTATCTTTCCTTGGTCTTTCTATATCCTTTCCTTTTCTCTTTTGAAAGAAAGCAATGTGAAGTTTCTTAAGTATATTAGCAAAGAGGAGGTCAAACAAAATGTCTTATGTTTGAACAGAGGGTACTGAGGCCTTGTTTTAGGTGCAGACTCTGAAACAAGCTTTTAGTCTTGGACAGGTTGCTGAGAAGATGTTCTTTTCTCCTTGCTTATTTGTGATAGAAAGTTTCAGCAAACCTGATGAATGGAATAGTTGATCATCCTGGAAGTGCAGACGAGCTGTTTTAGGTGCAGACCTAAATTCAAGAGCATTTGATGTGAACAATGTAATCTGAGCTGTTGAGGAAGACTTACTGTCCTAGTTACAGCTTGTATGATGCATTAAAATAATTCCTTTCTGAGGTGGAAATATTCTTCCCTATGTCAAGCTCATAGAAATTATTTTTGTTTGTAGCAGAAAAAGCAACTTAGATTTTTCACTGAAATGATCTATTTGGTAATTATTTAAATTTCTGAGTATGTGAAACCAATTCATCAGTAAAGCTTTCCATGTTCCTGAGAGAGTTGTACTTTCAAGTTGATACTTTTAATCCTAACTTTGAAAACTTACTGTACAATAAAATACATGTTTTCCTGCTCAGTCTTCCAAAAATGTAGCCTCTCTGATCTGTTTCAAAATGTGCTTTTAGTTTATTGATTATGGTTATAATTAAGGGACTAGTTAGAAAAACTGTAGCTATAAAGTATAAACATGGCAACCGCAATACTTTTCAGAGCAAACTGGAGAATCTGTATCCAAGCTGAATGTTTTTTACATACTTGCATTACAATGAGATATGGTACAGTTGGTGTTTACTTTAAAGAAAATTTAAAAAAAGGAATCATTCTTAAGAATTTTCATCATTCATCAAGACCCACAAGAAAATTGAAGACTGGAGACATTTTTTCATCTTCTCTAAATTTGCTTCTCCTACTTTAAACTAGTTGTGTAGGCTACCAGTAGAGGCTAGATTGCTCACACGTGGCAAATTCCATCTGTTTTGGATACCTGTCTGAGGGTGGAGATAACCATCTTGTTAAAAGTAGCTTTTGAATGGCTGAATTACAACTAACTTCGAGAACTTTATTCGTAGGTGTTGCTCAGAAAAGGGAGCTAACAGCTTTGTTTCTCATCAGCTGTTCACAGTGATCTAGATTATAGGCCACTGTTTGCTACCTTTTTTTAAGGTAGAAAGACTGATTAAAAGCCAAATACTTTCTTTTTCCACTTCTCTGTTGGTCGTTTTTTTTAACATACACATGCGTCTTTCACTTGGCTAATGGAGAATAAAACGATGATCAGCACTTTCTTGAATAAAGAAACATAGTTTATTTCAGCTGTCAAAAATCAGGAGATCGTTACTTACAATGTGATAAAGAATCATGGTCAAAGATAAATAGTTCTGGAACATTGCTAATGCCCCTTCACTTTTCTGTTTGGCTGCCTCAGAACTTCAGCCCTTGACTTTAGGATAAGAACAAGCATCTGGCAGCTCATGGATTTAAATTTAAAACATCTGTTATGCTACTTTATTGTTTATCTTCTCGTTCCTCTTTAAAACCCTGTTCTCTGTAGTACCTACAAAAATCTTGACAACAGTCATATCACAAGAATGTTAAGAGCTTCAACTTTGGATAGGAGGACAAATAAGATATGGGACTTGTCTCCTCTTTGGTTTCCTCAGAGAGCCGAAAGGGCAGAGTAAGTTTCTCACTCTTCATCTATACATTCATCCATCTTCAGTTCAAAAAATATGCCCAAATCTGTTGGGAATCAATGTCTTTTCAGCTTGGACCTGCTCACCTTTCCACATTTCACCGGAGAGGTGATGAAGCCTTTTGTCCTTGGAGATACTGAGACTTTAGACAGAGACCTGAGAAACCTCATCAAAATTCGTTCTGCTTTGACCAAGGATTGGACCAGATGACGTTTGGAGGTCTCTCCCAATTTGAATTACTCTGTTATAGTCAGGGAAATAAAAAAAAAAAAAGTATTTTTATTTCTGTGAAAATAAGGCTGATACTTCTGATTTTCTCTGCTAAGAAAACAGAAGTAAACAGTTGACACCAAACAGCATTAAAAAAGGAGTCTACCATCACTGGAATGAGTCATAAAGCCAAGTAACAATGCATAAATGAGTAACAGTATAATTATGGATGATAATCTGCTATATATATGCATTTAAAATTGTGCAAACAAATCTGTGAACAATGACATTGCATGTGGATGTAATTTGTCTACCTCTGAGGTTTTTGGCGTATAGGAAGCTGTATTTTTTTATGGTATTAAATTCAAGTCCCTGTTATAATTTTGTTTGTGTCAAAAGTTTACAGATTGAACTTTTCCAAGTGTGACACTGCACTTATCCACATGGAAAATGATAAAACGTGGTGTTACTTGTAATAAGGTAATTGTGGTTTTCTTTCAAGGCCAGTAGAACAACACAGCTATTACCAAATATGAATACGTTTTTTTTTACTGCTTGGTTTTCTCTCCTTCTGACCATTTATGTATAATGTCAGTTGTGATGATCAGTGCAGTATTTAGGTTGAAAAATGCTTCTTATAATAAAGGATGTGTTCATTCTGGGATTTCTGGTGGTGGTTGTTTTTTTTCTTTTTTCTTTTTTTTTTTTTTTAACTGATTGTCATTAATAGTATCAGATTTCTTCCATCATACTTCAGAAAATGCCGAACAATTTAAAGGATTTAAAAGATGACTTCTGTTCTGTTTTTTGTTTGTTTTCTCCTTACAGGCCTGGCAGCTGCGATTCAGTCATCTTGTGGGCTACGGTGCCAAATATTACTCCTACCTCATGTCTAGGGCTGTTGCCTCCATGGTGTGGAAACAGTGTTTTGCACAGGACCCGTTTGATAGGTAAAAACAGAGAAAATATTCAGTAGAATGAAGTGTCATGCTACTTGCTTCTGGAAAACATGAAACAAATGAGGCCCCGTAGATTGATGGGCTTTTTTACTGACAATTAGTGTTTAGCCTTTTTCTTGATTTTAAGAGGATTATAAAACAGGAAATAACCACAGGTATAAAGTGTACTTTGGGACGTGTTCATTGGTGCAAAAAAATTCGTGTTGATGTTTTAAAATACAGGTGTGCCAGTTGGGAGGCACTGAAATCCATATTTAGATGTAATTAGAGAGCTTGATTTTCATAGATGCCTAATTACTTGTAATTTTCTATTGAAATCAAAGCAACTGCGGGTATTAAACAAGCTTCATGTCACCAACTTCAAAGCTAAGTATAACTATGCTACTCATTTTGCTTTGTGAAATTAGAAAGTAAATTGTGAGATCACAAATTGTAAGTGTTCTTACACCTTAGGTGAATGTGCGGAGCATTGTAACAGAGCAACTTTTTCCCTTGGAGCAATGAAGGCTGAAATGTTGTTCACAAATTAACTTCAATAAACACCAACACCTATTCATATGTTTAAAATTTGTCTAGTTCAGTTACTTACTCATAGTATAATTTTAAATGTAATTTGAATTTGAGGAGTCAATACAGAATCCAGGCAGTCATTGTTTCAGGGTGGAAGATTTCATTTGATCTATGTCTCTGAGTTCTGTAGAGATGCTAGAAGCAAATCTGACTGAAAGCTGAACAGGTTGTGTTTGCAGATGGCTCTAACATCTGTGTTTCTCCAGGGCAATGGGTGAGCGTTATCGTAGAGAGATGCTGGCACACGGCGGTGGAAAAGAGCCCATACTTATGGTTCAAGGTAGAAAAAAATTAGAACTGTTTTATTCCCTTGCTCAAGGAAGAAGTAATTTAACTGCATTTTCCAGTTTGGTCCTTTTAGTTTAATTATGATTTTCATTGGATTTATGAAAGAAAACTTGTTCATTTATTTAGTTAAGTGGACTGGTTGTCAACTTTTGTGTCATGGTCAGTAGAACTCCTTGTGATACACAGAATAAGAAATACACAGATAGTTGGGGTGAAGTGTTGGAAGGGGTTGTATTACAAGGCTGTCTAAAGAATTCAGAATAAGAGTATCACATACTTGAAGGAAGATAGATGACACCATTTTTGGATACAAAAAATGAGTAACTTTTAAATACATGGAACTCATAATAGATCTGGTTATTTTGTATACAAGAATTTGAACTTGTTTTGGCCACATCATTTTAGCATCATCAAAGTAGCTTCGGTTGTATCAGTACTTTGAGCATATGTTCTCATGAAACGAAAGACTGAAGACTGTAATAAAGAAACATTGTTCATTATTCCTCTCAATAACCATATTTGCCTTTTGGATCTGGAAAACAACTTTTAAAAATCATTCACAGCGATAGCAAAAATACTGTACTTTATATATTAAAAAAAATAATGTCAGGAGAATGAAACAAGTTTGAGAAACTGCTGAGTTTATCTCAAATCTATCAATGAGATCAGGATAAAGACTGTCCTCTGTAATGTTGCAGTATTCAAACCAAACAGTTTTGCATTAGTGTTGCTGTTCCTGATATGAGCACTTGGTAAGTACTTCATCTAATGGGGAATCTTTCAATTCGTTCTGAAATTCTGCATATTAAGGATGAATTCACTGGCCTCTGTTCACTCCAGTTTGGTAGACTGGAAGTTGTGGGAGTTTTTTTCTACAGATAATGAAGACAGTGGTAATGTGTCTGTATTTCATCATGAGATTGGCACAGTTTCATAACTAGAACATTTCAGTTCTTTGACCCATCTGTTTATATTTGAGGCCATAACCCCTGCTCTCCTTAGACTCATCATATATTAAGCAACTATGTATTCTCTAGATTAGTCTATGTATATTTCTGATCTACAGGGTTACTTTTCATTCAGCATGACTTTGCAAACTTTCCTTTCTTTACTGTTCTTGAAGAGTCTGTGTTTGTAACCTCAAAAAACTGTAGCCAGAATTGTGGATTAAGTAGTTGCGAGACAGGGACGTACATCTTTACAAGCAAATCCGATTATTATATTATAAGTCATATGGTAGAGAAAGAAAGAATATTTTTAAACAGCGGTTATGCTTATCATCTCTTCTGTTTCTGGGATGCATTTTTCATTTTACTGAGCATGGAATCTTCCTGGAATGTCCTAGAGGCTATGTTGAAGTTGCTGGCAGTGTGCTCCCTTCAATCAAATATTATTTGAATGAAGTCTGCAAAATTCTTCTGTGGATGGACTTATATAAAATCTATGGAAGTACAACTGGCTTTCCCCCTTGCATGTGAGAGAACACAGTGGAACATGGTACAGTCAGGTTGGGGTTGAGAGTATGCATCAGTTATTTTGGACAAAACTTGCTACTGAAATTAATCTGAAAAAGTGGCATCATAGTCCAGGAAATTCCAAGTTTTAAGTTTAAACTGAAAATTAAGTTTAAAAGAAATCCAAATATGATGAAGTCTGGCAAGGTACTTTGAAAGCACACAAACTAGTTTAACTCTTGTAATGCGGTAATTAGATGTTTTAGGCATTTCAATATTTATAGTCCTCATGCTTGTAGTCCTCAATGCAGATAGTTCATTGGTAAGTTGTCAGGACCAATGGTGAATGATGAAGAGGCGATAGCTGTGCAGCGTGGGATTTGAAGAAGAGAGCGAGCTACGTTTAAGGAATAGTTGTGCATACTGCAGGGCAGTGAACTTGACATTAATGGTAGAATAATGGGATCTTTTGTGATGTGACCAAAAAAATCTATGTATAAAAGATAATGCAGTTTGATTTTTATTTTTTTTCTTTCAATCAGTAAATCCATAAACCACTAAACAGAACTGTGTGTCACCTTAAGGTCAGTAACTGTAGTGCATCTGCTGGTGTGTTTGTTCACGTGTAATATGAGCACCGACAGCAGTAAGTCCTCTGTGTCAGCATTAGCATGAGTGATACTGCTGATAAAGGCACAGGCTATGATTTACAAAAATTGGCAGAAGTTTTCAAGATTTTTTTCACAGAATTACAGAATCACAGAATAGTGGAGGTGGGAAGGGACGTCTGGAGGTCATCTGGTCCAACCCGCCTGCTCAAGCAGGGCCACCTAGATCTGGTTGCCCAGGACCATGGCCAGGCAGCTTTTGAGTATCTCCAAGAATGGAGACTCCGCAGCCTCTCTGGGCAACCTGTGCCAGTGCTCGGTCACCCTCACAGGGAAAAAGTGTTCCCTGATGCTCAGAAGAGAACCTCCCGTATTTCAGTTCGTGCCCATTGCCTCTGGTTCTGTCACTGGGCACCACTGACAAGAGCCTGGCTCCGTCTGCACCCTCCTCTCAGGTATTGATACTCATTAGTAAGATCCCCCTGAGCCTTCTCTCCTCTAGGCTGAACAGTCCCTGCTCTCTCAGCCTTTCATCATAGGAGTGATGCTCCAGTCCCTCAGTCATCTTAGTGGGCCTTTGTTGGATTCTCTCCAGTATGTCCATGTCTCTCTTTGTACTGAGCAGCCCAGCACTGGACACAGCACTTCAGGTGTGGCCTCGGCCAGTGCTGAGTAGAGGGGAAGGATCACCTCCCTCAGCCTGCTGACAATACTTTGCCTAACGCAGCCCAGGATGCTGGTTGCCTTCTTTGCGGCAAGGGCCTGCTGCTGGCTCATGTTCAACTTGGTGTCCACCAGGACCCTCAGGCCCTTTTCATCCAAGCTGCTTTCTTGCTGGGTGGCCCCCAGCATATACTGGTGCCTGGGGTTGTTCCTCCCCAGGTGCAGGACTTTGTACTTCTCTTTGCTGAACTCTGCCTCATCACCCAGTTCATTAATAAAGATGATAAACAGGACTGGACCCAGTATTGACCCCTGAGGTGCACTGCTAGTTACTGGCCTCCAATTAGACTTTGTGGCACTGATTACCTCCTTCTGGGCCTGGCCATTCAGCCAGTTTTTAATCCACCTTACTGTCTTATCACTTCGCCTGTACATAAACAGATTCTTTATGAGGATCTTAATGGGAGACAGTGTCAAAAACCTCGCTGAATTCCAGGTAGACAATATCCATGGCTCCCCCCTCATCTGTCAGGCCAGTTGTTTCATCATATAAGGTTATCAAATTAGTCAAGCATGACGTGACCTTGGTGAATCTGTGCTGACTGTTCCTGATGATTTTTTTGTTGTTCATGAACCTGGAAATGGTTTCCAGGATTAGCTGCTCCACCATTTTCCTGGGGATTGACGAGAGACTAACCAGCCTGTAGTTCCCTGGGTTCTCCTTCTTGCCCTTCTTGAAGACAGGAGTGACATTTGCTTTTTCTCCAGTCTTCTGGCACTTCTCTCAGTGGCCATGATTGATCAAAGATTACTGAGAGTCACCTTGCACTGCCATCTGCCAGCTGCCTCAGCACTCAGCATCCCATCAGGGCCTGTGGGCATATGTATGTCCAGATTGCTTAAGTATTCCCCGATCTGATCCTCTTTCACCAAGGATACATCTTCCTTGCTTCAGATTATCGCACTGGCCACTTTTCTGTTCTAAATTTCACTTTTATACCATGAATTTCTTTAAACAGAAATTTTAGAAGATATTCAAGATAATAAAAATAACCAGAAGTTATCAGCAGATTTCTTGCCTGTGCATATTGTGTTCATCTGTAGACAGTGCAAAACGTAAACAACCATGCTTGAATGACTCCCTGAAAAATGAAATTGAGGTGACTCGGTCTTTTAACAAGTTAATAATTTGATTGCTTGTTTGGGATTATTTGAGGTTAAATCATAGAACACATGATGGAAAAGCTTATTATATGTTTATACTTAATTGCTCTGTATTTATTACAAAAATGGAGAATTTAAGGAGAAAAGTAAGAACAGTTACTTGTTCTTTTAATTTGTTTAGGTTCAATCAGCTTCTGACTCCTTTTGCTGCATTTTTTCCTTTTCATTATGCATGTTCCAGAATACTTGATTTCCATCTTTTGTTGGTTTTCATCAGTTGGAAAACTGTGCTCCCGTAGCAGATGACCAGATTCCTGATTAAAGACAGATTCCACCAAACTTAAAAGCTTGTTGATTTTACTCTTCTTCAGGGAAACAGTCCAGATTCTGTGCTCACCAGTGCCGTATTTCAAAAACCTTAAGATCTGTAGGCTGTTATTTTAGGCATTTTTTTTTTTTCTATAAAGAAATGCGCTTGTACAAGTCTGACTTCTGGATGCATGTATGTAGCCTCACCCTTGAAGGGCTTCCGTATCTCATTGTGAAGTTAGCTATATTCATTGACTGTTTGATAACAGATAACTTCACAAGCACATTTCATTTATACAGTTTCTTTGTTACGATTTTCTTCTCAGAAGCTATCTATTGTCTTTCTTTTGTGTTTGGATATGACCCTAGCTTTTCATCTTTCTCCCACATGATTCCATAGATGTACCGATTAGGGAAGATAAAGGATCTGACCTGCCATCCAGTGGAGTTACTGACAAGATTCCTGTTTGGACTAGTCTTTAATTAGAAAACACAATATACTCTTTTGTTGTTGTTTGGATTTGATTCTCTTGGCGTTTGTTTCCATTTAAAAAAAAACAAAACAAAACAAAAAACAAAGGCTTCATGAAACCTTTTTTAACATTTTCTGAAGTGACCTCTTTTACCCCTTTGATAATCTCCAAAATACAGAAATAGTCACAAATAGTCATAGCAATTAAAAAATGAGTGAACAATGTTGTGTCCAAGAAGCTTGTGGTTTTTTTTTTTTTCCGTTAGAGAGGAAATACAGTTTGAGACCTTGATTCCTCTGTCATTTTGGGTTGGCCACATGGCTCTTTCAGACCCTCTCCTTCCCAGGACTACATGGCATTTGGGATTCCAAATTCCTTTAAAGATATGTAACCCAGGTGTCCCTTCCAGGTCCAGTTGTGTGCTGGTTGCAGGTCTGAACAAGATTCAGGTGTGCACCGTCCCTCCCTCTCTCCCTTGGCACTCCCTGACTGGAAAGAAACCCAGGTGCATAGGCAGAAAGTGAATTGCAGCATGAAAAGTACTGGGTTGGATGATCTGGGAACTGAGAGCATGGAACATATCCTGGAGTGCACTTCTCCTGCAGTTTTGATGCAGTCACGTTGCCCTTTGGGTCTCTGAAGAAGTCCTCTGAAGAAGTTAATGCGATATTATATTGCAGACAGACATACTCAGCTGTGTGCATACATGGTAATCAAACCAACCAAATTTGTAAATAAACATGCAGTTGCTCCAATACGGTTTGAAAATCTGTTTTTCTGTGCCTCAAACTGTACTTTGTGGAATAAGATTTGAAGAGGCTGTAAAAATCTTCAGATAATGATTGTCTGTCTCTTTGAAAGTATAAGAAATATGCATAAATCCTAAAAGGTGATGCGAATGGCAACTATATGTTAACTCAAACTACACGGACCCAAGATAATTAGTGTTCCAAAGGGGCAGAGGCCAAATTTTGCCACAGGCTTTATTCTTCTCCGAATTTTCAGTGATTGTAGGTTATAGCTAGCCATCTCTGAAAAGGGTGTGGTTAACCACAGTGCTGTAATGTGAAAGAAAACTTCAAAGCAGAGAAGATAAGCTATGCAGTTGCCTTAGGCTTGGGAGAGACTGAGCTGAAATAGGAGTTGGGCTGAACGTATAAAATACACCCCTAGATTTTAAAATTGCAACTATCAGACCTTGTGGACATCTTACTGAATCATTTAGACTGAAGTGCTGAGTACTTACAATATATCAAAGCTGATCTTGCTTTGATATATTTTAATGGAGTTTAAAGGGAGACATGACCATTCTTAACACATCTGTGTAGACCAAGAGGTTAAAACGTGGAAATACCATCAGTGTCTGTTTCTTTTGGAGTTGTCTACACTAAAATCTGTAGTTACTTATTTCATAAGGGCATGATCATTTTACTACAGTAGGAGTTCTTCAGCAATGACCTCAGTTACTCTTCATCCTTTCCTTGCAAAAGCAAATTCTGCTAGTGTCTACTTTTGATGTCAGTGATGGGAAAATAGCAATGCAGTAGTCCACTAATGCAAGAAATCTGAAATCTGTTTGTATTATCAAAAGTTGGAACTACTGGGTAGGAGGTAATTTGACATCACTACTGCCAGAACGATTTTGAATTCTCCTACATATTTAAAACAAACTATGTGGAGTCTAAATAAATGCAAATTGTAACAAGTTTTGAGTCAGATTTGGTAAGACTGTATTCAGCTGCACTGAAATACATCCAAGTGTACTGTAGTTAATTATGTTTCTTTTATTCATTTTGTAATATCCAGGGTTGGAATGAGAATTGGCTAAACATCATCTGGCCTGGCTGTTTTTTATAAAGTCAGTATTGGAAAGGGGTTTTTGTGTTTTGGGGCTCGGGGAGTGGTGGTTATGTCTATTATGGCCATCTTTCTGTACTGTCTATGCAGCATTACAGCCATCCCTCCATATTGATATCTGATGGAAAAGGGTATATTGGCTATAGAAAAATGGTTTCTTTATAGAGTTACATCTTAAAAATTGGGAGGAAAGAATGATTTCACCAAGTTGAGATTCTTGTACCTGAGCTAGTCATCCAGCTTTCCTTTCTGGGACACAGGGAAAGTAAGTTCTTCATAGGCACAACTCATCTTGTCATAAAGCAGACCTCTGAAAACGGTCAGATAAGTGGCACCCGTGAAGGTCTTCCTACTGTTCAGTCTCTAGAAATAGAGCCAGTTAGTTCAGATGTAAATGTCTGAGGCAAAATGAGGCCAAAAAAAGGCAAAATTAATTGCGCCATTGGGACTGGACTGCTTCAACTGAGTTTAAGATGTAGTCATACATGACAGTACGTGTTTCAGTGGGCTGCCATCCATGTCACCTTCTTAAGGCATTCTCTCCACTTCTGAGAAAACTGCAGGAAAATAATATGAGTTTAAACTGGAATTTTTCCAAGGTTGTTAGGGAGCAAATACCCATGCCCCCCAGCCAGCCCACTCAGGAACCTAAGAGAGGGAGTCTTCAAGAGGCCATGACTCTCTGGGGAGGTTAGATTAGTAGCCGGTATCTGGACACATCTGTTTCTCAGCCCAGCATATAGCAAGCCATTTTTCATTGTGAACTAGAAGTAATTCCACAGCAATTTTACTAACATTAGGGTAGATGACAAGTTTACCAAATATTTGGAAATATTAATTCTGTTCTCTTTCATTTCGAAAATAGCTTGATGCAAACTTCATTTCACAGCATTTCAGTCAACCTATATATAGTCCGAGATTTGTTTTCCTTTTAGTGCTCAGTATTAATCTACTGGGTCATGGCGGTTTGTGTTGACACTTTGCAATGTGTTTAAATCAGATTGAAATGGGATTCTGTGAAGTCTGAGCAAGAAAATTCTTCTTG
Organism: Nipponia nippon; assembly: GCF_047370975.1. Taxonomy (NCBI): domain Eukaryota; kingdom Metazoa; phylum Chordata; class Aves; order Pelecaniformes; family Threskiornithidae; genus Nipponia; species Nipponia nippon. The sequence goes on from NW_028262336.1 coordinate 110,330,346, forward strand.
GTTGCTCACACAAAATTACCTCAAGCTGGTCTGTTTCCTGGTGGGTTTTGAATCATTGTGTTATAGTAAAAGATTCCGGTCTTTTAGCAGCATGCAATTATAATTTCCACTGAAAGCAAATATTGTTGAGGATGTGAAAGAATATAAAGTTATGTTCAGTAGGTATGCCGATCAGAAAGGGTAGAACAAGGTTATATTTACATTGGCAGTTGTCAGATAGAACAGATCACTTCAAAGAAGTGCGAAGATTAAATTTTACATTATTTGGCAGCTATACTGTTTTTTTTTCTGGTACAAGTAATGCCGTAAATTTCCATATATAATCTTGAAAATGTTAATAACAGTGAAAAGACCAACATTAATGTAATGTTTAGTACAAAGAAACATCTGAAAATAATTTACAGGATATATTCTCATGCTTTCTAAAAACTGGGATTCTGTGGAGGAAGGTGTGAGATTTTTAGCTGGTCTGCTTGTAGAATTACCTGACAAAGTACTTGAGCATGATTCTTCATTATGCTAATTTCCCTGTCTTATTTTGTAGCCATATGCTACAGCTAACATATGCACTAATTAAGATTCTTAATAAAAGGTAAGTCCTGGTACTATAAAACAGCAAAACTAAAACTGCAGTGCACTGAAAATGCATTTGTTTGGGTATGTTTCATGCCTTGTGATACATTTTAGAGGTATTTGTGCTTTTAACTACTAAATTAAATGCTTTTAAGGTGTGTAACACTGAGAAAATATGTTGTTTTTTCTGTCTCTGTCATGCCTGAGACTTGGCAGGTAAGGATTTAGATACCCGCTCAATTGCTGATTTATTCCAGTCGCTTGGAAATGACTGAGTTTGTGGTTACATTGCTTTAAAATGAATATATTTCCCTGCTTAAGCAAGATAGTAATGATAAAAATCAGTTCAGTCTTGAAACTTGTCAATTCTGTGATAATGTGTAACAGGTAGCTTGAAGAAGTTAAATAATCCCTATGCACTGTAACTGCATTTATTTCTTGACAAAGAAAGACGATAGCTGTTTCTGTCACATTAAAAGTTAGTTAGCAATAAGCATTATTATTGACAAAGCTTTCAAGGTCATAAAATTCTAGCTAAGAGTCTGTTGTCTTGGTTTTATAGGTATGCTTCAGAAATCCCCTTCAGTTGAAGACTTTGTGGATGCCCTTGTTTCAGACTTAGACCAGGACTTTGAAACGTTTATCATGGACTCATAAAAATGTTCAACAGAACTGAATTCTTTTATGGAAGATTGAATACATCTTAATAATGGTGGATAAAATATTGTGACTCATTTTGCTTCTTGGTGAACACTTGTAAAAGTTTGGTGGAAGAGTAATAAATAATTTCATTGGATCACCTGGTTTCATTTATGAAGATGATGGCTTTCTGTTGCATAGGAGCATGGAATTTGAGAGAACAAATCCTCTAGCATGTACTGTTAGAAAATTTGATCTTGCAGGAACAGCTGGTTAAATGGGAATTGAACTCATCCTCAGGGTGGGTGGAGTGGTATGAATGGTCTTTTGGTATGCACATTGGATTCAGTATTAGGACATACCTGTCAAGTGTCATGACCCAGAACTGTTAGCACCTGTCTTTCTCACATGCTCATGGATATTCTTTTAACTTGTTTAACCCTGTTCCTTGCAGGAGTTCTGCATTGGGGAAAAGCAAATTGTGTTTGCAGCTGAGAGGGGAAATTGGAAAGAAAGATGAAGTGGAAAAGTGGGAACTGTATTTAAGATAGGGAACAAAAAGACAGATGGAAGAAGAAAAACTGTGGTCATAAAAGTAGGTGACAGAAAATGTTAAGGTATGGAGGAAAGGGATATCTTTCACACAAAAAGAGACGAAGGATTAAAATACTTACCCCACAAATGTCTCCTAGTGGAGGATAACATGGAAAGTAGTCGTGCTCTTGTAGTCGTGCGATGATCCAGTGGGTATACGTCTGGTCACGTTTGTAAGTAAAAGTAGTATCTTTTTTTATACAAAGCCATTGAGCAGGTCTTCTTCAGGTTTGGAACAAAAGTAGCAAACTTTAAAGCTAAATACAGCAGATAGACTGTTCATTGTATCAGGTGCATAAAACGATTGGGAGGAGGAATGGAACTTACAAGGTGCCATAAAACTGGTATTGCTGCTGAATTAATAGCTTTTATCCAACAGTGTTAGAATTTTAGTTCCTAGGCTTATATTGCCTAAGAAATTAGGAAAAAAATTCTTCAGTGAAAGGGTAGTCAGGCACTGGACCAGGCTGCCCAGGGAAGTGGTTGAGTCCCCATCCCTGGAGGTATTTAAAAGCCGGGTAGATGTGGTGCTTAGGGACATGGTTTAGTGGTGGACTTGGCAGCGTGAGGTTAACAGTTGGACTTGATGATCTTAAAGGTCTTTTCCAACCTAAACAATTCTATGATTCTGTCATATTTTGGAGGTCTGTCACTGAGCTTCAGTACTCACGGGTCAGGAATAGAGCCGTTGTTTTCTGAGGAGTATTCTCCCATTAACTGGGCCCTTTTGTCCTTCTATCTGTTATCTGGATGTGTTTGGTTTATTGTGTAGTGGTGGTTTAGATTTGCCCACTTACTTCAAGGGCTTTACTGCATGTCATGTTTCAGTGAATATGGATTTGCAGGCATTTTGATGATTCCATCACAGAGAACAAACTTTGCTGCTTAGGGACAGCCTGAATCTGTTCCCTGCGTGTTTGTTCACGTAGTTTCCTTTTAATGATGAGTGGACAAGTGTTGAGGAGCTGTTGAAAGTACAGGAGGGCAGGTTTGGGGGGGGGAAAAATCATTCAAAACAGAGACGTTTTTCCAGGATAGGCTGGAGCAGTTTAAGTGGGTGATAAATAAAGGAAACATTATCAGTGGGGTTTTATTTTTCTCTTGAAGTAAATTATGAAATGGTGTTCGAGTGCCTATTTAAAAAAGAAAAAAAGTGATTAATTTTTCTCTAGAGTAATGGCTTTGTCTTTTAGAGGTCCTTTGTAGGTTGTTGCAAAAGGTATTGTGAGTGTCCTGTACGGTGAAAGAAGCAAGAGAGGAAGAGAACCAAGGCTGAGAGATGAGGACAAATAGCTGGGAGAGAAGCACGTGAAGAATAAAGATTAAAAAACTCAACCAGCAAAAGTGGATGTTTGGGAAGGGAGATAGAAGAGTAAGAGCTGATTGAATGATTGGACCCCATTTTTTTAGCAGAATTTGTGCTATCAGGTATCATTTGATATTTTACCCTATTTTTTCACTTTGTCTGGTTTTGCGTGGTGGGAATTTGTCTTGTATGAATGGCACTACCATGCTATTAAACTGGGTTTAGACATTTTTAGATAAAAAATGTTTTGATTAAACAATAGCAGGCATATTTTCAGACACGTACCACAGCCAGGCTTCTGTGTTGTACATCTGAGTGGCTACATTCTGTATCTGCAGTTGGTCCCTATGAGGAAAGAATGAACGGTTTCGCTTAACAAACTAGGTGAGTATTTTGCTGTAAGTTAAGTGATTAAAAAAAAACAAACCAACACAAAAATGAAACAATTCTAAATTTAGGTGTGAGTAAAAACACATTGTGAAGATGGGAAGTTCTGAAAAGGATACAATAGCTCACGAGCATAAATGTAACAAGCCCTCGTAGAGTGTTTAATTGAAGTATGTTTTAAAGGGAACTCAAGGGTGTTGCTAAGGGAGCCTTGTGTTGTTTGTTGCCTGTTTTTTGTACTGGAGCAACCTACCAATTACGTTTATCTGGAGTTGGCACATGTTGAAAGATTCATTGTGACAAAAAGAACTTAGCAACAGGAAATCCTAGTGCTGACACTGCCCTGGGAGCGCTATGGTAAAGAAAATAAAGCATCATAATTGGCGGAATAAGCAGAGCATTTAAAATTAAGAGATTGCCTCTTTAATTTGAAAGAAATTCAAGTGATGTTGGTTCTAGAAGTAGATACTTTATCAAAATACATGTAGTAGTCACTGGCTTATGCCCGTGGCTGCTATTACTTCCTTAATTCACTGTCTCATTTGATTCTTCTGTAAGCAACAGTCTTTTCCAGTTTTTATCAGAGTGGCATCAAATAACATCTTCTTAATACCAAAATCAGCTGTAGACAAAGAAAGGAAGAAAATCTTGTCTTTTGCCAGAGCACAGTGGACTTTAGCTTATTGTCACAGATTCATAGCTCTTGGGGCATTTGAAAAAGATGGGAGCTGGTAGAAAAATAAATTAACTCGGAACGACAGCTTCAGGTTTTTTGTGGTTGACTCCACTAATTTTTGTTTTATGAAATAACCTTTGAGGATTGAACAGTAGACATGATTAAACCTCTTGAGAATGCATTATATCACCACTACGATGCTTACTACAGAAAGGGAAATATTATTCTAAATGATTTTTTTCTCTTTTTTTGGTAGTTTCTAAAAATGCTTCCAGCTGTTCAAATGTCTGATGCTTTTTCCTTTCTTTTTTTCTCTTTGAGAGACTTTTATTTTCCAGCAAATATGTGTACTTTCAGTAATGTGAGACCTCTCTTGTGACCAGCAGTGTTACTCTTCTTAAATGTAAAAACCACTGTAATCCTTTTCCAGCATTCCATATTTTCCCACTGGGGCTGCTGAACCAGTTATCCAAAAGTTGCTTTTATAATACTGTAACTCAGGGTCATGCTTTTAATCTGAAATTGTACTACGTTTTCAATTTTAGCTGCTATAGAAAATAAGTAGTGACCATCTTCAGAAGAAATTACACCCTTACACAATCCTGAAATAATAACACATGATTAAGACACATCAGAAAAACACATGCGGATTACGTTTGATAGTCTGAGGTGTCAGCTCTGCTTTTTTCATGTTTGATGTGATTATTTTTCTGATTCACTTAAGGAAAACTGAAATATTGCTTAATAATTGCTTTCTGGTGACATAAATGCAGCTGGTGCTGCATGGCGTTCTCTGAACACCTTACCAACAAAGGTGAGAGGAGCAGAGGGCAGCAGTTAAGTGAAGAAGGGAGGGAAATAGGGCAAGAATTGAATATAGATTAGAAACCAGGCATGAAAAAGGGTTGATACGGAAGCAAAACTACCTCTGAGTTAAAAACTTGGGGAGAGTAAAAGAGGGTTTTCTTTCCAAAGCAGTAAGTCTGAAATGGAAAGTACAACACTGTCAGTAACAGAAAAGGCAGAGGTGTTGAAAAATATGTCTGCTTTGTCTTCAGTGGAAAGCCAGATGGAAGAATTCATATCATATGTTGATAAAATACTTTCCTTTTTACAGATGTTAAATACCAGCTTGTACAGTGGGTCAGACCTAAATCAGTGTGCAAAAATTAAAAATTAATACATATCAAAGTAATGGAGCTTAGTATCATAGATGATACTAAGATGGAAGTGGACAGAGTAGATGATTGTAACAGCAATATTGATGGCTCAGAAAATACGCTTTTCAGTTTATCGGAAGATTAAAATATCTTAATTGTGACACAGAAGCAGAAATTTGAAAGGTTGAACACTGGTCTGAAAACAACTGTTTAACAAGAGCCGGTAGCTGAAAGCTGAAATTAGACAAATTTGCCCCTAATTTTTAGTTTATTTTTTTTGACAGCAGGGGCAACTGAGCGCTGGTACATGTGCCAGGCTTGACAGATCAGCACTAGAAAGGTATATCAAAACTGGACTATTTTGTCAAAAATATGCCCTACTTCAGATTAATTCAGATTAATAAATTAATTAAGTTCCGTAGCCTTAGTTACACTAGGGGATAGCCATCTTTTCTGGTCTTAGGAGCTATGAATGAAGAGAGTGTCTGTGGAAGGAGGTTTTGCCACGAGGGTAGCGAGGCCACGCTCGCTGGGTAACTGTCCTGCGGGCGGCTTCACGGCTAGGGGGGATTCCTGAGTGGAGAGCTGGAAAAGCGGCCTGAGCCAAAGCACCTCCTCTGCTTGCTGTTAAGTGAGAGGCACTGTGCCCTGCTATTTCAGATTGCTTCTGGGCAAAGTATTGGAGATATTCTGTTCCCAGAGCTAGGGATTTATTTACATGGTGTTGGGAACGAGTTCAAGTCAGCGCTTTACCCTGGCAGATTTGCAGTATACCAAAAGGGGAATATTACATTAAAATTAGAAGACTTAAAGAACTTGAGAACTGAAAATGCACGATTGCAGAAAGCAAGCACACAGATTTCCCTGGAAGAAGGACCGTGGGAGAACAGCTAGTGTGCTCGGGGAGGAGAGGGGAGGAGATAAAAGATAAGGAAGTATAAATCAAGTATAAATCAGCACCAGCAGGACTGCCTGGCGACTCCTCTGATCTTCCCCAGGCTGAGATTTGTTTACCTTTTAAGTCCGCTGCGGCTGCTCTTGGATAGATGGCTCTTTAAACGGAGCGCCGCGGCACGCCGGAGCTGCGCAGTTGTAGGAAATCGTTATGGCTTGTTGTTCGGAGGAAGTATCCAAAAAATCTGTTAAAGACAAAATACTTAAACCAGAAGCAAAGTGCCGATAAAGATCTGACAGGATGACTCGTCGGTGCTCTGCTGGTGTGTAGATCTAAAAACACAGAGGAAAGGGAGTGGGATGCCTCTTGCCAAGAAGTTGCCTATGAGCCTGCAGCCTCTAAGGCAACTTGTAGATGGCTAAATCTTGCCATTCCGGCTGCCTTCATGCTTGATGAAAAGAAACAGGCACCTTCAAAACGGGACATATCCTACCTGTCTTAGGATGGGATGAACCAGCTCTTGCACATGCCTTTTTGTTTCTCCACTAACTATAGAGGGAGCACAGATGGCTAGAATGTAAGTGTCAGGAATCCTGTTTTAAATTCAGAACACCTCAAAGCATCAAACTTACTTGTTTTTTTTTAATGTTACCATTTTTCAGTCGTCAAATGCTACCATCATTTGCTTTTCCTGCCTATCATATATGACCGAGTTTATATGTTAATGACGGTATCATGTAGCACAATATTAAAATAGTTGCAGAAGATGCTTCTAATTAATCTTCAGGACATCTTGGGTTTTACGAAGTAGCTTTTGGCAATTGTCCCTCGATCTCCTTACAGCCCCCTCACTTTACTACTTAGAGACCTCCAAACGGCTCCCTTCTCCCTCTGCTCTTACAGCTGCGGTGGGGCATGACCCAGGGGGGTAGGAGGAGGCAAGGGGTGATTTGGACCGTGACTCAGCCCTGGTGGTCGTGATCATGTAAGAAGAAAATGAAAATGGCAGCATGATAGGTTCTTCCCACCCTGCCCCTAGCTGCTACTGGCACGTGCCCATATAGCCCGAAGTGCATCTCATGCTTGAACAGCATTTCTCACCGGCCCTCCCTGTGCCGTGGGAGATGAGTGTTGGGAGAGCTGGGCCTTGGGGAGGTGCCCCAAACATCACCCGCTGAGAAGGCGAAGCATTGCCAAGCCAGAGCAAGTCGGGATGGATGAGACCCTTTAGGTTACACGCCACGGGACAGCAGGTCCCCATACACTGCAGGCAGCTGGACCTCATGAATAATAGTAATTTATGAAGTAGGTGTTTGAATATTGGCTTGTCCCTTAAGCATGGTCAGAACCCTGTGTTTGGCTGATGTTTGCAGCAGCCCTGAATGTAAGAGTTGGGCCAGCTCATTGAGCTCCTCTAGCGTACTCACAACAGGTTAGCAGGGCAGTTGTTAAAAACAAAGTCTGTTTACTAACAGTACCCTTCAGAAGTAGTCACAAGGGCTCAATCATAGCCTGCTTTCAGTGTTCAAAATGCATATGAAAGAAAAAATGCTTATGAAGTCAGAAGGGGTTGCTGGTGTCACGTAGTGCACACTCCTACCAACCCCACTTTTCTTCCTCATGAAGGTGGAATCAAGTTAACTCACTTTGCAGCCCTCTGTACGGAGCCAAATCCTCATCCAGGATAAATTTCCATAGCTCAGATGAAGTTATTGAAGACCTACATTATTTATACCTGTTGAGCATTTTCCCCCAAGGTCATTTGACAGGCATCCCAGCTCCTGGCAGCTGAGCCGCAGCATCTGCTCTCGGCAGCCGTGGGCTGCACAGAGGCAGCTTCTTGACGGGCTGGGAGGAAACGAGTATCTTCAGCTTTGAACAGCTGATAATGCTGGAGTCCAGAAGCGATCGCATTTCTTCACATGGATTTTAGAAATGAAAAAGGCAGCAAAATTGCCTTGAATGTCTTGGCTTGCAATGCTCCTCTTGACATACCGCTGTGTTCAGTTGTCTACACTTTAGTTCCCAGAAGAATACAGTTGTAACAAAATAATTTTATAAGAAAGCCCTGGGGGAATACAAGTGATATAGCAACTTTTATAACATACTAAAACTTCTGTAAAACTAATTATATGTGTTATCAAAATGATTCATGCTAGCCATAGTAAATCCCATTCATTACAAATGAGAGTTGAAATTACAGTTCACTGTTAGCGCTTACTGTCGTGATGGGGTTGAAAAAGGAATTCCCTAAGAACTGGAGATGTAATCGCAAGCTGCAAGAAAGAGGCAGTGCTATTAGGATCTGTGACCCAACTCAGCTGTCAGAGACCAGGTAAGTTCTGATCAGATCTGATTCCTCACCATCCTGGCAAATTTTCTTCTTATTTTCCTGTAAGTTTAATTTGTTGTCTTACCCTGATGCCTGCCCAACAAACGTGTCCATGCATTGAGAAGTGCCATGTGTCTGTAGGTATTGGTCTTGCTGAAACTATTTAACATTGAAGGCCTTTTGCAAAACAGTGCTAAATTGCTGGCGGTGTTTCTCCTAAATAGGGATTTAGATAACTTGTTCTACTTAATCAAATTAGTTATCTTTGATTCAATCTGGTGTTTAAGCCAAATTCCCAAGATAAGGTGGTTTTAGTAGTTTGTTCAGTTTGTAATCTCTGTTTTCCAAGAAAATCTGCTTTTATTTTTTTGGCTTCTGACGGTCTCAGATGTGCGTGAAAAACTGATGTAGGCTGGCTGAGTACAGGGAAATAGCTAATTTGACATTCATTTTCTTACTTTGTGAGCTATTTCGTTTTCCACGCCTTTCCCTTGGTCTGTCAGAAGTATCTGTTTAGCTGGTCTGAAGCCTGTGCCTCGCTGGCTTTACTCTGATTTTTTTGTTCTTCCTTGCTTCATGTTTGTTTCTCATCCCATCTCGCACCTCCAGCTTTATCTGTTTCATTTGGCAAAAAAGGCATTTCACAAACTAAAATGGTCAGTAAAAGCTAAGCACTCTTTATAACTCGTTCTCTGTGTGTTGGGACCCTTTGTGCCAACTGAAAACACTTCAAATCCCAGTCACCCCACCCTACATAATAGGTCACTTTGGTGTAACCTGTTTGGAAGTGCAGGAGTTGTTTAAATAAACTGGACCCTTGAGATTTTCTCTTTTTCATTATTCACCTCGTTTTTTAGGCTGGAGAAGTGAGGCTGTGCGCCTTGTACTGACATCAGGACCAGGGAAGGTGACAGTCTGAGCCTCACGTTATCCTTGGCCAGAGGCCCCTTTGGGGCTCCAGGTCTGGGTAGAAGATCCATCAGTGCTCTCAGTCAACCAAGGGACACACACGTGTATGTTTTATTAGCTCTGGTCCTCTGAAAAAGTGTTTAAGGGCCAAAGTTAGCATGGTGCTTCTGTCATTTCTTGACAGGCTTTGTTAAAAGTGAGAGCCGCCTGGATAGCTTATTTATTTATCAAGACCTGAAGCAACAGTTGCAGTATGTACGTGGAAATAGGAGACATATGAAGTTGGAGCTGGTGGTTTGCCTGACATCCCAGAATTTTATTTCATCTCCCCCTAAACTTCGGGGCAAATGATGGGGTGGGTGAAAAGTGTTGGTTTTCGGCACATTGGAGAAAAGTCCTCATGCCAAATCATTCGAGCCAGCTTTGGGCCCTCTTATACTGCTGCTGCTTCTCACCACCCTCCACTGACCTGAAACATGTATTTTATTGATCTTTTAGGTTAGATTTGAATATGTTTCCTTTGTTTTCTTTTAGAATCCATTCAGAGAATCTGAGTTCTCTCCACCCAGAAATACCCCCGGTGCAGGAAACCCCCCGGATGAATTAACCCCATTCACGCTGACTTACCTTACACCCCGTACCCTACCCTTACCCTTACCTAATCCCATCAGGGTTCAGGGTGCTGCTCTCCAGCCCCACCGCCCCACTGGCGAGGCTAACGCTGTGAAAGACAAACTCTGTCTGCGGACAACTCATTCTCCTACCTTTTATTTGCTTTTTTCTACCTACACCATAAATCCTGCACCCTCCTATGCATTGCTATTTGTACAAATACTAACAGAAAGGTAGGCAAGTGTCCAGCAGGGCTGATGTGCATCTGGCTGTAATCTCTCTCTTCGTTAGTACGGCCCTAATGCTGTAAATGCTATTAAAAAAATTAAACAAGCAATGCACAGAACATCAAATAAATTTCAACCGGTGTTCTGACTTCCAGCAATGCTGGGGACATTCAGTTCAGAGGTACTCCAGAAAACCATGAGGTTGGTGTCTTAGGTATTGCAATGGGGCTTCAGGGAGCCCCAGCTTTGCCCTTGAAAATGCTTGGATTTTAATAGTGAGGATCTAGTACTGACATTTGATTGTGAGGATACTGTGGATGCTGTTATATGACAACTATTTGATGCGTATTAAGTTCAGTGCTTGATGGAGCAAGATACGGTCCCATTTTTGTGAAAGCATGTGGGACTATGCGTTAAAATTTCACTTCGGTGGATGAATGATTGCATTATCTTTGTGTGTGCGTGTGTGTGTGTAGATTTGCAGTCAGAAACTGTGAGGATGTGTGAAATTCATGGGAATTATTTCCATCTGGGTAATGCAAAAGGTACTGTAATATCAGTATTTGTACTTCTGTAAAATATGAGGTTTTCTTAAAAAATTTTTAATAACTATTTTTGTAAAAATGATAGATCAGCTGATTCTTTTTTTCCTTTTTTTTCCTCTTTTTTTTTTTCCCTTTTTTTTATTCCTGAAATGTATCCTAACTCTTTGTTGGCTCTTAATGTTTTTTGCACATTTCTTACTGCAGCCAAAGCCCACCCGAAGCTACAGAAAGGGAAACTCGGCAGCATTATAGTGACTGAGCTACGCCGTTATCTACCAGCGCGGGGCGAGACGAGAGGCTACACCTGCAGACGGGCTGTTTATATGCACAGACATTTCCGAGTCCCAGCAGAAAGGCAGGACGGAGCAGGCGAAGGCGTGCTGCAAGCCAGACTTGCCCCGCAGGCTGTGCAACGTCGGCGCAGCTGCCCCGAGCAGTGCCCCGCGGCCTCTTTGGAGCTGCTGCATCTCGCCTGCTGCATCACCATCGTGGTTTAACCCCGGCTGGCAACGAGGCTGCCGCAGCGGTTCTCTAGTGCTCGTTCCCGGCCCTGGGAGTTCACTCAAGTGGCTGCCAGAGAATGGGGATAACCGAGCCAGGGGATTTTAACTCACTCAAGGTTTCTTGATCATGGAGAGTCATTTATTTGAGCACGCACCTCGAGAGGAGTTCCTTCTTGAGTGTGTGAGTGACTTGGGAGCCTAAAGAGCTGATAATGCCCAAGTTGCTTCTGCAGGTGGGACTTTGAAGACACTACCTGAGGGGATGAGCTCGAGTATCTCTTTAGCAATCAAAGTATATAACCATTTGTTCCTTGGGACAGAACCATTGTAGATACAGCTGCCATCACACCCTCATTATTTTAGCTATTCTCGTAGCCCATCCCTGTGACTTGTTGACAGTCCCAAGGGATTCCTGAACTCAAAACTTGTCTTGATATTTGCTTGGCCTTCCCACGCTTTGCTTGGCTGTTGTGTACACGTGAATCTCCTAAATATAGAAAAGAATGCAGAGGATAAGGAGTCACAGACACACTTTGCGGATGCACCCTGGGTGAGCGGCTCGGCTGGCTGCAGTACGCTACAGGCGTGCTGTGGTTCACATTAGACCATCCCAGAACAGACTGGGAGCGGGGCACGTCCCATCTCCTGGACAGTGCACACAGCAGATGAGTACAAATGTGTCTAGTAGGAGTATTTCTATAGTGGCAACATACTCAGGTGATGAAATGAGGTGGCTGATCCAAGTTTCTCCCTCCCGATTCCCCAAGAAGGCAGCATTTTGCTGCAGACCTACGTCGCTTGTCCAAGGGCTGGCTGCCAGCACGCTGCCAACAGGCTGCCGGTGCCTGCCAGTGGGATTCAGAAGATGTGGTTTCAGCTGTGGAGGCCGATGACAAATTCCTGTCCATAGATAAATCTCTGAGCAATTGAAATGTGAATAAACCAGCTTGTAGTGGAAAGAGGCACTGGATCCGGCAGTGACCACTGTTTGGAAAACAGTAGGTGTTAATATGCCCAGAGGTCATTTGGGGCAATTAGTAGTCCCGTAACATCCCATGGCAGGCACGTGGCAGCAAAACTGGTATTTTCTCCCTGTTCAGGAGCGCTGGGGTGTTTGGCAGCAGCTGTGGCCTCCATGTCTTGCTCCACTTTCAGGGTCATCACCAGTGGAGCTGCTGAAATGCCATCCCTCCTGCAGAGGCTGGAAGATGTTCATAAGAAGCTGGGCATTGGCAACACGGAGGGGACGAAGATGTCAATAATTGGTGGCTTTTCTAGGAGAGGGCTGTACCTGGCAGGCTGGCTTGGCTCCTGCGTGGTGGAGGCTGGATGTGCTCTTACTGCCCAGCAGTGCAGCTGTAGCGTTAATGCCCCCAGTGCGCATAGGTCTTCCATGGTTTCTCCTGTTGGCCTGAGTCTGGTCTGCCTCTTCTTTGTCTCCCCAAACCCACGCACAGGTCCCACGGGAGGAATGCTCAGCGCGGCGCCTCCTGACCTGCTGCGTCCTGACCTGCGGCATCGGGTGGTCCTCCAAAACAGCCTCTCCTCAATCCCGTCTTCAGGGGGTGCACAGACGCTTTTGGTGGTTACGTTGCTTGTCAATCCAACATGACAGAAACCCAGGGGACGAAATGGTGAAAGTCAGGTGTGGAAAACCAGCTACCGGGGAGCCGGAGGGAAAGTGACTGGAGCAGCGCCGTGCCAAAAGCCCTGGGCATGGCAGGGTGAGGGAAGAGGAGAACTAAAACACACGGATGTTTTAGCACCAAATGGGCTAAATTAGGGTGAGGGGTTGGCTTCACAGATGCCAGGTTCAAAAAGTTTCAAGCTGATGTGGCAAGGAGGGAAGCTGTGGGTTGGAGTAAGGACAGAAAAGGGAGAAGGGTGCCTGGAATGCTTGTGTCACAACATGGCCTTGAAATGAGAGCTAGAAAGGTGGGGCGAGTGCTGGGAACAAAGCTAATTACTGAGGGCAGGAGATCTGCAGGAATTCCCAGAGTTAGTAAGGACTTTTGAAAATTACCCTTGCAGGAGGAAATGAGAGTTACAGTCCTGCACCACCGCTCCCGGTTGCTGGCAGGTCTCTATCTTTTTATGTTGTAATGATGTTGCATGTGAAATCTTCTGTACAGTACAGTGTCCAACAAAATGGAGGAGCCATGGAGAAGAGAAGGCTCTGGGGACACCTTATAGCAGCCTTCCAGTACCTGAAGGGGGCCTACAAGAAAGCTGGAGAGGGACTTTTTACAGGGGAGCATAGTGATAGGACAAGGGCTAATGGCTTTAAACTGAAAGAGGATAGATTTAGATTAGATATAAGGAAGAAATTCGTCATCATGAGGGCAGTGAGGCACCGGAACAGGTTGCCCAGAGAAGTTGTGGATGCCCCGTCCCTGGAAGTGTTCAAGGCCAGGTTGGATGGGCCTTTGAGCAACCTGGTCTAGTGGAAGGTGTTCTTGACCATGGCAGGGGGGATTGGAACCAGATGATCTTTAAGGTCCTTTCCAATGCAAACCATTCTATGATTCTATAATTCTATAAAATGTATACATTTAACAATAGATAGCTGCTTTTCTTCTGGATAAAGCACAGTTTAGGTGGCTCAAGGGCCAAAGAACAACTGTCCAGGGTCAGGTAAGATCCATCTAGGAAAGTCCCCATCCCAGCTTTTTCTTTGAATGTGTCCCATCACAGCTTCATTACCTTCGAAGTAAATCTGCAAAATGCTCTGTGAAGCCCCATGCAAAGTTCATGTGTATCTTTAATTTATGTGGCCATGGCTGGCTGGCGGAAACCTGGGTTAATTCACTAAGAGGAGTGTGTCTTTGGGGGGGTTTCCCTAGTCTCTGCATATGGCCTTGAGCTCATCAAAGGTGCATGGAAGGCATCCAAACATTTCTAGTAGGAGAGATACAAATTTAAATTTATTTATAATGTCAAATAAAAATATATCTGGTTAGTGCAAAAAAACGTAGTGAAAATGGTGCAAGATTCTGAAGCGAGCATCCTTCTTCACAATAACTACGACATACCAAATGATAAATGTTGTTGGCTTGCTCAGCTGGAAGTTTACAGCATTTACATTATAATTACAGGTCTGACCTGTTCGCTACAGGCCGGTGCAATGGGATCAGGCAGCAAAGGAGTAGGTAATCAAAGGTCCATTACAGCAAGCTGGTCCCAGTGGAGACATAGTGGTCATCGCCAGCTTGCTCGCTGCCGGCAGGCACTCAAGTGGCCTCGCTCAGCCACCTCTCTGAATTCGGGGGTTGTGACGTGTGTTCTTACGAGTCGGTTTGAACTGAAATGTGTATGGCACAGCTGCGTTCATTCAAAAAGGAAACATATCTTAAGCTCTAAGGAGGGAATTAAACCTTGCTGAGGCCAGCCAAGAAAATGTTGAGATCTTCTATTTTGAATGGAAACATATAAATCACCTGCGTACCCGAGTCAGACTTACTTAAAAACTGCTTTCAGAAGTGTTTTGTAAAAACAGAGAGAGCCCGCTGTCGCTGTCCCAATCCATTCCTAGCTGGCACGATACACATTTTACTCTTTTCTAGGATCTGTTTACCTTCTCTAGCTGATCTTTGGGCAGTTTTGTACGTTCTGCATTGCATCGTGTCCTCTCTTCCCCTTTGGCCTTGCTGACGCATCTGTTTCACCTCCCATGGCTTCTGCCGAGTTATCAGCGATTTTTGCATACCGTCCGGGCCAGCGCTGTCTCACTCGCTGCTGTGACCAGTTCCTTGTCTCTGGGATTCATGGAGGGTTCTCGCAGAAAAATCCAGATCAGGGCATGTGCTTAAAAATCACCATTTTAAGCACTCAACCATTATCTTCCATTTTAGAAGCAGCTGTCCAGAGACAGGAATCCAACCAAATAAATTCTTGGGTAGGCTGGCTTTGAATTTGAGCTCGCTGGCTTTGAATTTGAGCTCGCTGCCTTTCTGAAAGTCAGCATTACCCCATGTCGCATTTGCACACTATGCTTGAGTACCTTTGTTTCCCTCTCTTTTATTTCCTTTGCTTGTATATAAGAACAGAGCACAGCCTTAGAGATGCTTTCGTACGTTGTGTTACATCTTCCAGGGTCATGAAATTAAATCTACAATTCTGCTTTCACGTGGCAATGGGGGAGCAGACCAGCTAGTGGAGGCAGGAGAACGGGGAACACAGGCCTGGAGGGAGGAAGGCAAAGAAAGACCTGAAAATTGCAGCAGCGACAAATAAGGCAGAACGGTCGGGAAGAGCCATAACACAGGAGGAGCGGGGGTGAGAGAGAGCCATTCCTTTCCTGAGTGGAAAGAGCCTTCAGCGCTGGTGCTGTGTTACTATTTCTGATGCTGGGCAGGGGATGAGGGAGGGCAAACCCTTCTGCATTAAGAATGAGGGGTAAGTGCTGCATGTCTACTTCACAAAATCATATTTTGTAAAGATTAGAAGCGTTTTCGTTCCTACTTGTTGTCCTGTGCAGCCCAAGGTGATTTAGCTAAGCTTTTCATACACAAATGGGAATTTTGCTGAGTGTCTCTCCAGTATAATTCTTTATGCAGTTGTTTTCCTCCTGTCTCTGTCTCTTTTTTTCTTTTGTTTTGTTTGAACTACCCGTAAGCTGTGATTCAATAACAGACTTTTAAAGAATGGGTTGCTGGTGTGGGTTGGGGTTGCTCTGGTCAAAGAGGTGTTTTGATTTTTTTCTGGCCTGCTTCCTGGGCCAGGGGACAGAGCAGCAGAGGCAGGCACTGGTACCAGCATGAAGCAGTATCTGGTTCCCAGGCCATCTTCTGGGTGGCATTAAGGTGACTGCATTTCTTTTGCATGAGAAAATGGAACTGGAGTCTTATTATGGACAGTTTGTGAGTAATGCAACTTAAGCAAAATTTGAATACAGTCTTTTTTTTTTTTTTTTTTTTTTTTTTTTTTTTAAATGAGGTAATTGGGAAAAGAACAGAGATTGTCAGGCATTTAAACCCTCCAGCTCTTGCAGGGTGAAGTATAACAAGGCCAAGCCGAAAGGTAACTTCTGCTCCCTAAGATCAGGTGAGAGTTGCATGGGCATCCCCAGAGCCGCAGCAGCTGCAGACCTTTAACTACATGCAAAGTGTGCAAGCAAACATTAGAAAGCAGATCCAAGAAGGCCTTGAGCCCCAAACCTTTAGTTATTTTTGGTCGTGCCCCCCCCCCCCAACTAACAGATGATATTAATTTTTTTTTTCTTATAGCTTTCAGCTACCGCGGTTACGCTGATACATCTGCAGAAGGTGCAATATTGCATCTTTGGGGGTTTTTAGGCTTCCAAGCACGTTTACAGCTGATCTCTGCACAGCTGGGAGACTCGCAGAGGGAAATCAGCTGTAACGGGCCATGGGGTGTGCGGGACGGACCCGCGCTGCACCCTGCTCCCCTCTGGCTGCTGCAGGCCTTGCTGCTTCCCCCGCCGCCCCCAGTCCACCTACTGCAGGAAGGCAGTAAAAAGGCCTCTTCTCTAGGAAAGGAAAGCGTCTGGCTGTAAACGCAACAAGAGCTCCTCAGTGCCATTCTGTGTATTAGGAAACATCATCTGGCAGACAGATATTGTCAGGAATCCCTATCACAGCACTTGCCAACACCCTGGGTAAACTCCAGTGCTATCTATTTGTTGTTGAAAGCCACGGGCGAGGTAATTTATGGCATTCTCGAGCTCTTCCTTGCAGATCCCATAGCCTGTTTGAACTAATGAGAGAGGGCTGAACCCACAGGGCTTGCTTCTTTTAACCCATCAATAACGTAATATTTTATCATGTAAAGGATTTAGAGTTTCTTCTACCTGAATCCATCTGTCCTGCTAGTTAAAAACCAGTGTATGAAAATAACTTTGAGGTAGTTCTTGCTCATGCAAATGGATTAGTCCTCCTTCAGTAACCAACAAATCCTCCAAAGTTTAAAATATATTTAAAGATACAACTTAAATCAATATTGAGGGTTTCAATTTATTGAGGGTTTAAGATGGAGGGTAGCTGCGCAAACCATCCTGGAGAAAATACTCTCATGTGAGATGTCACAGCATTTTGTCATGGCGTGAAAACTTTTTCAAGCAAGGAATTTTTTCTATTTGTAGTCTCAAAAGATGAAAAAAAAAAAAAGTGATGAATTTTGACAAAATGTATTGCAAGTGTTGTTTGGTAAAATGTTATGTCTCTGTTTCGGTATCTCAGTCAGAAAGACATTCTCACTCTTGCACAGGTGCGGTGTCCCCTTAACTTTTATTGTTGAGCATCCTTAGGTTTAATAAAGCTGAAGCTACGATACAGGAACACAACTATTGTTGTGTCTAACAACATAAAACCGCATTGGTTTGGTCAACAACTTTGTTTTTTCTCTTGGAACAGAGTGAAACAAATGGCCAAACTGATGATTGCTGTTGAATTTCCTCAGGTTAAACTCGGCTACCATATGTTGCAGGAGTCAACATAAATATACAAGAAAACACAGTTGCAACGTATGAACAAAATTGGTGCAGTAAACACGCTGTTATTCTGCTGATTCCAGGTCTTCCTCGGTTTGCTTTGGCCAGGTGCAGAGTTTATGTGCATTTAAGCGACCATGAAGTCAGAGAAGTAAGGGGGCTGTAGACTAGATCTTTACTTTGGCTTTTAAAATATGGTTACGTTGCAACATAATGGCCGGTTTTGCTCTTTTTTGGTGCACTAGTACCCAGATGTTCTTTCCTCCTTATTCTTATTTTCGTAACAAATAACCTCTACCGTTCCAGTTTTGTTGAGTATTGTTCTCTTAAAGGTCCATTGTACGGAAGCACGTGTAGGCACATGCACAGAGCATCCCCATTACAAACGTCCTGCTGAGACCCCCACCAGCCGAAAAGCGTTAGCATCTCCTGTGGGGCCAGCCAGGGCCTTCGGGGGCTACCAACCCTGGTGGGCAAATTGCAGTCACTCAGTGAATATTCCAGTATGTTGCTTTTGCAAAGCAAGAAATTGCAGCTCTAAAAATCCTGGAAGGGAGCCAGAGAGTACTGGCTGTAGGTCTTAAATGTTTTCTTTTGTTGTTTATAGTAACTTTTTTTTCTGTAAGGCTCCCATGTTGACCTATGAAACATCCAGGGCCCTTGGATTTCTGGACTGAAAGGCATTTTAAAAAAACTGAAATAGAGCCTTTACTACTTTCTAAAAAGTTCTCAATTCATTTTGTAACCTCTGCCACATGCAGAATAAATGCTTGTATCTTGTAAAGGTCTCATCTGAATTGGTCCATGCTGTTGTGTAATTTCCTTATGTTTAACGACTTAGGAATAAAATTACTAACTGGCCTGGACAATGCTCTGCCTCAGATCACATGTAAGGTGATTGGTTCTTTTAAATTTGGTTATTATTTTATTCTAATGTAAAATATTTCTTCATGTACACATGAATTATATATGTATTTATATATGTTTATCGTTATGTTCCAATGAACTGTCTGATATGGCTCTTGGGCAAATCAAGGTGATTTCTTGAATTCCAATGGTTTAATTTTTTCCAAGCTTTAAATCAGTGCTCTCCCTTAAACTGTTGATTATAGACTAGATTTTGATAAAGTATCTTCTATACTTCAAGATATTGAGGTGCTGGAGCGTGTCCAAAGAAGGGCAACGAAGCTGGTGAAGGGTCTGGAGCACAAGTCTTATGAGGAGCGGCTGAGGGAGCTGGGGTTGTTTAGTCTGGAGAAGAGGAGGCTGAGGGGAGACCTTATTGCTCTCTACAACTACCTGAAAGGAGGTTGTAGCCAGGTGGGGGTCGGTCTCTTCTCCCCAGTAACAAGCGATGGGACGAGAGGAAATGGCCTCAAGCTGCGCCAGGGGAAGTTTAGGTTGGATATTAGGAAAAACTTCTTCACCAAAAGGGTAGTCAGGCACTGGACCAGGCTGCCCAGGGAAGTGGTTGAGTCCCCATCCCTGGAGGTATTTAAAAGCCGGGTAGATGTGGTGCTTTGGGACATGGTTTAGTGGTGGACTTGGCAGTGATAGGTTAACGGTTGGACTTGATGATCTTAAGGGTCTTTTCCAACCTTAATGATGTATTTTTCTTGGATTCTGAGAGTCTCTGATTCTATGACTCTTTTAGAAAGATAGCTGGATAAAAAACTGCAGCCTTGCTAATGACATTTATATTTTATCTGTCTAATATGATCTAATGTCTATGCAAGTTTTATGGTCACATACATAATTTCTTTTAAATTGTAGTTTGTTTCCAGATAAAACAGAATAAATACCTGTTTTTCAATTCCTGTTTCTTTCTTGATTTTTTTTTTTTATTTTTGGCAGGGGCACACTATTGCGATCCTAGCAGTTCCAAGACTTGTTACCTTTATTGACACAAAGTGAACGACGTTTAAGTGACTGAGAAGGGTGATGAGGTGGCTGGGGATGCGGTCGGCTGCCATTTTTGACAGCCTCAGCAGGAGACAAGTAGAAGACTACTCAGGAGTGTAGCACACGGGCACAGTCATACAAGGAGACCTTGCTATTCTGGGAAGGTGTTCCCCGGGTAAGCTGTGAATTATGTACTTAAAAGACTGGGGAAATAACAGCAATACACAGAAAAGAGCTAACATGACATTTGCTAGAATAAACTAGCAACAGGGACAGAGCAGCTTTCGGCTTCTCTCAAACTTTCCCATAAAAACCAATAGTGCTACAAACTCTCCACCAGAAACACCCTGGCTTCATGTTACCTATCATCCTTATCTGGATTCAGTTTCCAGTCACTGCTTTTTATGTCTTCACCATAAGAAGCCATGTAATTATATGCAATTATCAAATTACTCTTTCTTCGCAGTCCTTTATTCTTGTCAGTCAAACCGTGCCATCCCTTTCTTAATCCCATTTGAGTAACATTTTCCTGAATCTTTTCAACATATAAACCTTCTGGACAATGTTTGAAAAATGGCCTAAATAGTCACGGGTAATTAGTCTTCTGTATTGGTGTTCTCTAATTCCCTCTTTCTTCAGCCAAGGTTTGAAACCACTCTTGGCTGCTGCAGTGCAACACGAGTGCAGGCTCTCTCGGTGCTAATCAGGGGCCACGATTAGGGCATCCTTTTCTGTTTCAATTATACAGCTACTCATTATTTACGTATCTGTCTTGTCTGAAACAGTCTACTGTGTGGAGTACTTCGTTTTCTTTTCGAAGACATTATACGGACAGCAATTTGTGGCGCTTACCAGCTTCTTTCTCTCCTTTCTTGAGAAGCAACATTTTGAAAAGATTTTGAAGCACTATGATTTTAAGGATTGATGTTAACTTACTGCTTCTTCCAGGTCCTCCAGCTTGAAGAATGATGCTCCTGTTAAACAGCAAACATCTCAAGACAAAGATGTACCAAATTATACCCTAATTTTAATACAATTAAACCATTATGGAATTCTAAAAATAATAAAAGAATTGATCACTAACTTTGTATAGAATGCTATTATTAATTTGAGATCAACAAACCAAGACTGGTTCACGTAACATTTTATTCACAAGTAGAAAAAGTATTACAAAATGATTTATACAAGATTTTAATTTACATTCCTTACAGGAGTATTTAAAACAGCAGTGTAAGTGCCTAGATGTGATATGTGGGCAGTCTAAATGCGGTGGTAGCGTATGTTTTCTATTGGCATGTACAACATTGCTTGCCACAGGCAATATAAAAAAGACCAATTTGGTTAAATTAAGGAAAAAAGTATGTACACAATATACACATATATTTAAAAAGCACTCTCTTTGTTTTTTCTTCCCAATTTGCTCTCAAGCTAGCTGTCACTCATTTAAAGAAATGAGTATTTTTCTCTAGAGTTGCCGGACAAAAACAATTATACAAAGTGTAAATTCCAATGGGAAAACATACTTACTGTGGCAGATGCTGGCAAAACTTTTGAACATAGCATTTTAAAGAACTGTTATTAGTGAAAAGTTAAATCTCCATATGTTCTAAAAATATCTTGCCATATACTGAAATGCACATTGGATTTTTTCTATTTACAAAGTATATACAAAGAAGCACACATCTCTTCATGCACACGTCGTGAAAAATAACATTTTGTCACTTCTTAAATGTATGAAAGTATCCAGAGAAATTATTCAAAACTACTCTTATTTGACTGTACAGTATTTAGCTGAGTAACTGTACTCCCTGTATAACTGTGTATTATTCTGTCAGTGACCAAAGGGTGGTATGTACTACTTAAAAAAAAAATCACTTATGTAATTTCTTCAGTTACTTTGGTTTGAATTTGATAACTGTTTTTCATGATTTCTGCACACACGAATGATCTCACCGGTTTTAGCTGAAACGTCTTACCGCCTTGGCTGCCTATACTGGCTGTAGCTATTCTTGTGCAGGTTCAACCTTCTCCTGGGTGCTTCAAAGCAAAAGTCTTTTTCCGTTAGGGAATATGAATACTGTCTCAACATTTCCATTGCCACACAAACCATGTGTTGAAAGATGAGTAATAGTTATTGCAAATTGGCATTTGTTTTTGCTGATTGCTTTGCTTTTGTCGAGGCACATTGGGTACTTTAAAGAATAATTGCTGGAGTTCATCACTATCAAGTTTGAGCCTGTTGAATGTAATGAATCAGTAGAGGTTACTGGGATTACTCACAGAAGCGAAAACTATTTTAGGGATAAAAATGGCTGCAGAACAAATGGTATTATGGGCTGTGGTGCAACAAACTGCAGTTAAAAAAATCTTAACAGCAATGAGGGCAGAGAGTTGATAATTTACTAGGCATTCACGCAACTTTGAGGATTCAATTCAGAGGTATTTTTTTTTTTTAAATGTTATGAATTACTTTCTGTATTTTGTGTGGAAAAATTGAATTTACACAATACTACAGTGAGAAGGACAGAGTGACACGAATGAAAAGAAAAGGCCTCCTAAATGAACAAACTAGGTCACCATGAAGCTTGACCCTTAAAAATAATGCATTACTAAAAAATATTAGTAATAGTCTCATTGTATGAATACTTTCATGACACACCTGCTATAGTTTGACATTTTGATGTGACAGTTGATTACATTTATTTCAACATCCCAAAATTACATGCTATAACAACAAGTGCTGTATTCCAATACTGAGACTACCAATTAAACACAACATCCCTATCTATACGGCTGACTTTCATTAAACTAAATCTAATTTAAAGCTAATCTCCTGCTCTATTTAACAAAACAATGCTCCCTCCCATAAATGTAATAATTGGATGGAGGGGACTTCAACCATACATATTGTAACATGCAAATTCTTTAACTCCCCAAACTAGCTTATTAACTATAATGTAATATATAATAAAAGCTTCAGCTTATCAATAGATGATCCTTGCATAAATAGAAATGTTTCTTTTTTAAGTAAGTCCTTCAACAGCAGGAAACTGATTTAAAATTAGAACCAGCCAAAAAAAATCCTAATGCATGCATAAATCTGCAAGCAGAATAACTGGCGACGTCTTGTCCCATGCCTTCTGACATCTGTAGCCATATTTAAGATATACCCACCTAAACACACTGAAATATTTATATTTCTTGCTGTATTTACAGATACTTTGAAGCTCACTCCATTAGACTTTTTGAGAATCTAAGGGAATAGAAGGTTCTTTTTAAAAAGAGATGCAAAAGGTCATAAATCCACATTCAGGGTTCTCCTAGGATGCTCCTCGAAGGTTCACTTTACAGCTGTTACGGCTCAGATGTAACTGCTCAGAAGGTGTGAAATGATGCCATTTCTTTCCAGCTGATTTTGAAACCATGCAACATTGAAGACCAGACCAAGTTTGATGAGAAGCAGCAGAGGAGCATAAGGGAAGCATTCAGCTTTAGCGCTGAGAGAAATAGCTTGGTTTCCTAAAAGAAAGTGATAGAACAGTGGTTACATAAATTCATAAAAAACCTGTATGTACTTCTATACTTGACTAAACACTAAGAAAGTACAGCTATACTTACTGCTCACTGTAAAAATTCACCTAAACCTGAAGACCGAACCTGTATCAAAACAACCATTAAAAAACTTATATTTATGTGCACATAAATAAAAATGTGCCGTCTTCTGATTTTATTACGTTATTATTTATTTTGCAATATAATAATGAAGCATGGCCCTATGCAAGACTGTAATGCACCCACATGTACTAAAAAGACCATCCTTCCCTCAAAATATTTCAAAAAGACAAGATAGATGAAGGGCAAATGGAAAAAATGGGGTAGACTGAGATGAAATAATTTTCTTGGAGTTGTACAGCTGGTCAGAGTTCAGCCTGAAAATACATCTCAGGTAAGCCTAGTCCTGGTCCTGTCCCTCAAATGCTGCTTAAATTTCTCCACCAAAGATGCATATATAATGATGCACTGTAGAGTCCAAATAGGGAGAAATTGTACAAAATGAATCAGTAAAGTCTATTAAAGAAAAAACATGAAGGAAAACCTAACCGTTCCAAACCATCTTGCTTATTCAGAATTATACATAAATCTCATTAGTGATACATGATAGTACAAAACCATCAAGGAATACAGGATTTTGAAATGTCAGAAAAAATGTCTACACACACGTAGGAATCAGTAAGAAAATTTACAATTTATATACCTTAACAAGTATGGTGAAATCTAAGTTAATTTTTATAGTGATATTTTGAAATTCTGTGGTTCCTTTCATCTAGAAAAACTCTAAATAATATTAATCACAAACCTCTGGAGTTGATACAGGGTTTAGTGGGGAAAAAAACCCACAAACTTCTGATTTTTAAAATCTTATTTATATGGAAATATATTCCCTTAAAACATCAAGGGAGCATTCAAGTTTCATTCGTAATGGCTGAAGAACTGGGAACTAGCAGCGTCAAGATTTGCAGTCATAGCCATGTCATTGTCCCTTCCTATATATCCCAAGAGAATACGACTATCACCTAATGATATTTGGCATATACCAGAATGAAACTATGACGATTGCTGTCTGACACATGGGCCATTAGTGCCAGACATTGTTACAGACAAACCTATATATTGTAAATAATATATTGAGAAAAATATGTGCGACATAGATAAGGTTGATATTTTCAGTGACAGCAGTAGATTTCGAGGGTGATATATGAGTTCCATTGAAGTCAATGGCAAAAAAAGTCTTGACTTAGCAGTCTGTTTACCTTCCTTTCCTCCTCCTGAAAACATCACCTAAAGAATTAAGCCTTGATTTACACAGAATTAACTATTGCACTTACATGTTTTCAGAATATGCATATTTTTTTGTTAAATACTAATTACTTTCTGCTTCTTATTTAAGAACAATATGAAAGTGGCATGCAAATCAAATAGAAGAGGATCAAAGGAAGGTAGTTTTATTTCTGCAGATGACCCTAAATTTTTATAATTACAGATAGCGTAATTTTCTTAATTAAGTTTGGTGGATTATTAATATTAGTGGCAAGTGCCTTTGTTCCTGCCTCTGCGTACATGCACAGGAGACTGTTTCAGCTTTCCAGCCACAGCCTGCATAACCCTTGAGTAACAACACCAGTCCACATGCCATAATTTGGGATCCTTTCACAGATGAGCTACTTTTTGCTCCAAGTTACTTCCAATAGTAGAAAATGCCACTTTAAAAATATACAGCACAGCTAATATTCAAAAAGATATAATGATGAAGCAGTAGCAGAGTGACTTCTTGTGATGGTTATGTTGCTATGTGGTAGAGACAACTGTTTATCACCTCTTCTCATTTTGACCTCAGACCTGCATTTTCTCTGAGCTTCTATATATTAAATTATATACTATGGACAAACTTATGGAACGTTTTACCTGATGACATGGGAATTCAAATGGCATTCAATTCAAAAGCATTTGAGATTCTCTCTTCTGTTTCTGCTACTGCTGTAGTAACTTCACAGAGAAGGCTTTGTAAATATTTTTGGATGAACACTTGCATGTATTTTATGCTCTGTTTACAATGAGCAAAGACAAGTCCCCAGTTCTTCCCTCATAAACAAGGACTAGCCCCATATAGCAGTTTGGTCATAAGGCTATTGAACTGATGTTTTTCCCCTGAAATGTAATGAAAAAAAAAAAACCCTGATAAAAGCTGACTGGTGTACAGACTTCCCTCTGTATTCTGGTTCATATTATCTCAACATTATAGTTTGAGTAATTACACCTTTCAAATTCAGTCAATTATTTAAAAATGTGAAACTGTTGGATCTCTTGTACAGTTGTAATTTATTTCAGCAATAGCTAGGTGTAACCTATGGAGAAACATAACCCTACAACTTTTTACAATTCTATTTTTATCTAGCTCTATGTGCCTTGAGTACTCATTCTCACTCCTTTGTAGTTATGTTTTTTACCTCTTTATCAGTCTGTAGAGTCATTTGCTGTTCCATTACGCTTTGTCTTTGGCTGGGTTTCAGCAGCGGCTGAGTTCTGAAGTGATGAAACATCTATGCATGTTCTATGTTTGGAGATTTCAAATGACTTTGCAACGTTTCCATCAAGAGATTTAGCTGAAATAAGTACTTCACTTAGTTCCTGGTTATTATCCAACTCAACAGCCGTTGCATTTTCAGTCTCAGAGCTGCAGGATTTTGCAGATCCTCCAGCCAGTTCTGAATATGATTCACAGAAAGAAATGCTGTCACAACAAGCTGAGTTTTGCATAAGAGGCCAAGCATCTGAAATGTCTCCACAGGTGGAGTGTGAAAGAGAACCAAGGAAGGTAGGAATCATTTCTCCAACAGAATCAGAAGCCCTGCAAAAGGATAAAAGACACATGGTTTCAAAAGCATTCCAGAAAACATTATCAATATTGTAATTATTGTGTTAGTAATTATAGGTATTTCAAGAAGGTTTAACAGGATTATATTAAGTTAATACTCTAGAGGCATCCTGTACGAACAAATTCTTCTGAAAAGGAATACAGTTTGTTCCTCGTCTGGAAATGAAGAAAGCTCTGGAGAACACTACTAAAAGTAGAGATGATGCCTAGAGACCTTCATACTGTGAATTCAGGGTTCTGGAAAACATGAACTACAGTTGGGGTTGTTTAAAGTCTAAAGAACAGAAATATGATAAAAAGTACTATAGCAGTGTTCAGATACAAAGACGGTTGCGAAGAGGAAGGAATTTATTTGTTCTCAATGCACAGGGGGGCAGGGGGTGTTGAGACTAGATATAACAGGCTTGAATTGCAGCAAGAAAGATGTTTGGGAAGACTGTGGAATCTCCAACACTTTTTTGAAAAAAAAAAAAACCAAACAGGCTAGTCAAATATCTAATGGATGTAAAAGAATTAAAGCGGGTTCAGACTCGGAGAAGGGAATAGGCAACAAGACTGAATGAAACTCCTCCTATCTGGGTGATTTCGTATTGAACATGCATTCACTTTAGCTTTTTCAGTTTGTTCTGTCTAGCCTTCAAAATGTTTCAAAATGTAAGAAAAGTTTTTCTCCTATTCTCTTTCATGCGGAAAGGATATAATATTAAAGAAGGGTAAGGATTTTTAATTCTCACAAGGTTCATTTTTATTATACGGATAATGGAAGAAAGTGGAAGTAGAAACTCAATATTATCTATATCTCAAGTGTATTTAAAGTGCATGATGAGACTGGTGTATCTGAGTGCACTATACATGCCTATCTCTGTTGAAAGCCCAGTAATGTCTTTTGCTATAGTATATCACAATAAGTATTAACAAAACCAAAAAAATATACTAATGTGTTTAATTTCCAAAAACTGTCTACAGATTTATAGAACTGTAAAGGCTATATTAAGTAAGTCTGATATACAGTCATAATTTGTGTGACAAGACTCATCCCACATTAACGTTGCCTATAACAGATTTTAAGTAGCCTTACTCTTCCAAAACATGATGCTTTAACAGCTTTGATATACAGACAAAGCATTTTCATAGATGAGGCCAAAAGTCAGGACATTGCACCACAATTGAAGGAAATACATTATTTTGGCAAAGGAAATTGGAGCAAACTCCATTTCTACTGGAAGGAACCACGGGACCTTTGATGTCCACATAGCATGGACATAACATTTATTTTTAAAGCCTTAACCAAAAGATCCCTCACAAAGTACACAACTCTCAATTTGTCAGCCTTGGTGGTATAAAAGGATGACTCAAGCTTGCTGGTATTTAAACTAGTTGTTACAGAAAATTTAGGTATTTTGCATCTTGTACTTAGGTCACTAAGTCACCTTGCATAAACAGTACCTATGAAGAAGCTGCCTCTACATTTTTAGTTACATTTGGCCATAAGAACAAAACAGCTGGAGACCAATTTAAACCTTATATGGCAAACAATTCTAGCTAAAAGAAATAAATACATCCTGTGTTAAAATCTGTAACCAGGAAACTCTGAATGACACCATAAACTTTGTATATTTAGCTCATGGCACTGCTGTAGAAATAACTACTCTACTACTGTATTTATATTCAGCTGATCAGGAGAAAATAATGGTTACAATCTGGTAGGAATTCAGAAATGCTAGATATTTCAAATCTCACAGTCATTAAGAGTTTCTAAAAAAAGAAAATCTTTGTGACACTTCTAAATTGTACCTTAATCCCCCCAGATTCACAGGTTTATGCAGCACCTTGCTAACCCATAGCAGAAGAGGAGGTCACCAAAGCCTCTAAGGAACCACAGAGTAAGAGGAAGACTATTTGCTTGTGAGAGAAGTAAGTTACTTCTTCTTCAGAGAAATGGATATATCAAGTCAGCATTTACCAAGTGATACTTAAAATCAATTTTTCACCATAAACCTGTTTTTGCATAAAATGGGAGGATATGGCTACAGTTCATCAAAATCCCTCATTCCACTCCAAACAGCTGCTGTATCTGTATAAATATTAATTTGACTGCATAAAAAATATTTCATGTTTAATAGACATTTATAAAACTAAGTTACCTTTCGTTAAGTGTAGTCTGTGAGTGGAAAGCACAACTGTGACTGCTGTGCTCCATGCTACAGGTTTCATCACAGCACAGTGATGGAATCAAGTGAACTGGTCCTAAGGAATGAAAATTAATTTAATAATGTTAAAAATGTTAAAGCTCTGTATAAACTTAGCCTCTGTACTCTTTCAAACTTGAGTATTAGTTTGCCAGTTACATTATAATATATGGATTGAGAAAAGAGATTTCTTATTCCAAAAAATATGTTATTTAATTTATTACTTTAAAATCAAATTACTTACAAGCCCTTCCTCCAGGAGTAACATAGATGCCAGTATCTACTTTTTAAATTAATTTGCTTTTCAATTGGATACGCGTGAGAAGAAGTACCACATTCTGAGTTAACGTATTAGGATGATATTTAAGCTTGTGCTCTTGTGTTAAATTATGTATTTGTTAACGTCATAAATGCATCTGTTCTGATATGACTTCACAAAATCTCAATGATTTGAATTGTTCAGGTTGTTAATGTCCTTTAGCATTCATATCACATTCTTAGATACTGTCTGGTAAATCCTTCACACTAATTTAAGGCTCAAAGCCAGATGCAGTGCTATTTTTATCAGAAAGAAATGAGATAGACATTTAAAGCTTTTTTTTTTTTTTTTTTTTTTTTTTTTAAGCGAAGGGCCATTGGAATGAAATTGGGAAAAAAAAATCATAACCAAATAGCTACTTAGAAATTCTATCTGCTTATTGAGAAATTAGCCTAGGACAAAGGGTAGTTTGACAATGTTAGCTCTGTAGTTAAATGTCACAACTCAACTGTTAGATAAATGTTAGATAAATATTCATCATGCCATGAAGTCACCTTTTAGTAGGCCTAACATACCACATGTCTGTGATGTGCTTCTCTGGCACTGGCAACATGTTCTGTGGTCATATTCACTTAGCCGTGGTCTATCAAAACATGACAATTCAGAGCCATTGTAGTGAATGTCTTGTGATCTCAGAGACCCTTTGGACAAAATGAGTAAAAATATATATTAGTAAATGATAACCTTTTTCCTGTTCAGAGCTTCCTGTCTTCACAGAATGCTTAAATGTCACACCATACAGTATTTCCATACATTTTCCAACTGAAAGATCCACAATGATCATGTGGTTTCATATAACGCAAACCACAGATTTTGCAATAAACCCTAGAACAGCTGGTTCAACTACAGCCTCTTCTAGGAAGACATCTGCTCTTATTTTGATCATTTGAGAGTATATATTATTCACAGTTACATTTTCTCAGTGTTTTAATGATTCTCAGTGATTCCCATCTGAAATTCTCCACATTCAGCTTTCAGCCACTGGGATTTTGTTTATGTTATCTTAAAGAGCTTTATATTAACAGCAGACTTGCTTTAATCTGTATAATTGTAGGCCAAGACAAATGAGTTACTAAACTTCACTAACTGAAGTTTGAATTCACTATGTCTGAATTTCTCAAAACTTACATTGTAAAGCATCTTCTAGGTTAGGAACAATTCTTACAATTCCTCTCTCAGTCTTTTTATTTTTGTTTGTGCTGTAAGCAGTGATAACATCAGTTCTTCCTAGATATTATTCTTGTTTGACATCCGAGGTTCATTAGATGCTATAAACATATTTTAATAACAGTTTTTAAAAATGATAAATAGGAACTAGAGTGCTTTTAACTTTTTCTTTATTTAAATTAAGGGGCAGAAAAATGTTCATTATAAACAAACTGAATTACATTGATGAGCTGTTATGGATTTTTAAAAAAAATTTACAAATCTAACTGGCTTAGGCATTTAATTCTTCTTGAATATGCCCATAAAACCAAAATTGCTAATGACAAATGTGCTATCTACACTGGCCACATTCATTACCTTGATGAGCTAATCTGTGTTTCACAATAGCATGTGACATACAGATCCTCCAAGCTGGTATTTCCACATTGGCATTGCAACTCTATAATGATGTCCCAGCTTGGATCCTGAATGGTCCAAGTATATCTGTGCAGCATCTAACAGAGTATGGCACAGAATTAATGCAATTGGACTATTTCTGGACATCTGCACAGCATTTTCTCAGTAGAAGCTGCAACATCCACACTGAGCTGGCAAACCTGTATGGAGTCTTGGGCTTCTGTTAGCTTGCTCATCTCAATGCTAAACTTGCTTGAATGCTGTAGACATTTCATTTATTTACCTACAGAGGGATCTGCCAAACTAATACCGGTATATAAATATTACAAAGAAACAGTAATAATTGGAAACTCACAGCTTGGTTTCTTCTCCATAAACTGCCTCTTACAATAGATAACACAAAGAATAAGAAGTGCTAAGAGCACTGTCGCAAGTGCACTGCATATAACAGCTGCTAGAGCAGTGTCTCGAGGACTGGAAGCAGTTGAAGGGATCTTCACAAGATTTACTTTGGTGGTACCTGAAATGTAATTAAATAATAATTAAGGCAAACTGTAAACATTTCAGGAATACAATAACATAAATGAAAGCCTGGGAAAAGAA
The DNA here is from genome assembly GCF_047370975.1 of Nipponia nippon. NCBI lineage: Eukaryota > Metazoa > Chordata > Aves > Pelecaniformes > Threskiornithidae > Nipponia > Nipponia nippon. Next base: position 110,361,161 of record NW_028262336.1, read on the forward strand.
GAGGTTTGTAGCACATAAAAAAAAAGGATATTCCATCTGCTAATGTATAAAAATTAGTCGCACATATAAATAGATATGATTATCAGCAACCACATTACGAAAAAAATCTTTAAAAAAATACATGCAAAGTGAGTGATGCAAAAATATATGCAAAGTGGAGATGCACACAAACATGTTCTGACTATCCATGAGAATGGAATCAGATCTTCACCATGAAAACAAAGACCTCTCAAATTTTAATGTCAGATGATTTTGATATGGAGAACATATCCTACTGTATAGTTGAGAAAGCTGTCCACTAGAGGGAGTCACAAATACATGAACTTCCCTTAATAAGGAAACTTTCTGAGAACTGAGACACCCACAGAAGTTCAAAGGCTGTCAAAGGTATCATTTTGCTTGGTTGTGTATGTCATGACACCATGGTCATTTCTAGGCTCAAGCCTAGGATTTCAACTTTGCTAACTTTTTTTATTCAGTGATAGTTTTTTAGTACAGATAACACCTCTAGTAAAAATTCAGCAGATTAACTTTATATCCATATTAGTAAAGACTTAAGCAATGTTTCTAGCTTTGACAAACATTGTTACTTTTAGGTGGAAAGTGAAAAAAATTTTAAAAGTATCAAAACTTGAACTACAACTATTGAAACTATCTTAAATTACGAATGGTCTTTTAAAATGAAATTCTTTTTTAACAACTTATGAATTTTGATAGCTCATCTATTTCAATCTACTTTGAAGTCCACATCAATTCAATAATATTTTATGAGAAAAAGGAACAAAACATTGAGTATTTCTCTGACAGCAAATTTTTAAAAAAACACAAGCCAGATTTTATTAACTTATAAAAATAGGTTACATGTGCCTATTTACCCCAGAAAATTTTTGGTTAAAACCTAAAGACTATAATTTCCTAAGAAATGGTTCATGCAGTCATAAGTTTAAATTGGGAGATAAATGTCTGCCAGAGTATATTAAAATCATTAATCAAATTGTACATACATACTATTGTTTGATATCTTCACTGCAACATAATAATAGCAGGAGAGAACTTACTTACTAGGTTAGTTAGTGCAATCAATGGAATTGTATTACTTAGGAATAATTCTCTGACATAATTATGGTATTTCCTCTACACACATCAAACGTGGGCACCAAAGTGTTTACCATACCATATACTTTGTTATAATGGCCAGATTGCCAAAAATCTAGGGATTTTGAAAACCAACTTCATTCTATCCCATCCTAAGTCTTCAGACCACTTAACACCTACAAAAATATTAACTTGTAGGAAATAAAGAATCCAAAATTAAAAAAAAGACACCCAACATATTAAATAAAAAGAGCTTCTTTGAATTATAGTATCACGTAGTTGCTGGTAAGTGGGAGAATATAAAAAAACGGAGAGGTCAGATCACAGTGATTATCCAGAAGAAAGAACGTTTAGTTGTTAATTTCCTGATTTCAACATGAAGAGAAACAAGTCTTAATGCATTTACATCTGCTCGAATATTTCTATTTACCTTTGATTTGTACTATTATGTTCCACTGTCACTTCAAAAGTGTAAAGAGCAAATTTATAGCAGATCTTTTTTATATCCTTTTAACTTGCCAAATTGGACAGAGTGGAGCTACTGGAGAGAGTCCAACGAAGGGCTGCAAAAATAATTGAGGAACTGGAGCCTCTCTCCTATGATGAAAGGCTGAGAGAGGTGGGACTGCTCAGCCTGGAGAAGAGAAGGCTCAGGGGAATCTCATCACTGTGTATAAATCCTTGAAGGAAGGGTGGAAAGAGGACAGAGCCAGGCTCTTTTCAGTGGACGAGAGGCAATGGGCACAAACTGAAACACAGGAGGTTCCCTCTGAACATCAGGAAACACTTTTTTAACTGTGAGGGTGACTGAGCACTGGAACAGATTGACCAGAGTGGTTGTGGAGTCTCCCTCCTTGGAGATACTTAGAAGCCATCTGGCCATGGTCATGGGCAACCAGCTCTAGGTGACCGTGCTTGAGCAGAGGGGTTGAACCAGATGACCTCCATAGGTCCCTTCCCACCTCAACCATTCTGTGATTCTGAGTTATTAAAATACAGCAGATCTCAAAACTCAAGTCAATAGAGGCTGAAGTCTCCTACATGAACTAGAAATACATTCTGAAGCTCTGTCCTTGTACTGAAATGTTATCATTTTCATAATCATAGCAGATGGTCTATCATCTATTATTTGTGTTCCAGATAACAGAATGGAATTCCAATTCAGGGTCTCAGGTACATTTCCTCTTAAATAATTATTACCTGTCCTTCGCTTTATGTTCTTCTAGAATTCCTGTTACTCACAGAGTTAAGTTCTATGACCTCTTTTTCAAAAACCACCAGTATGATAATCTTTTTGTCATAACTTGAATGCTCTTGGCAGGAGCATTGCAATCTTCCACAGAGAAAACTTTTCACTCAGTTTCTAGGATTCTTGCAGCTGTAATTTTAAGTTTATAGTTTTAACAGACTGCAAAAATTTCTGCATGATATGTAAAGTTCCAGAATATAATTCTGTGAGAAGCAGTAAAACTATATATATAAAAAAAAGCTGTCTATACAGCAATGTGTACTGCCTTTGGTGTGAAAGTCAAGGACCGTGCTTTGATATCAGGTTTTCAATTTTAGTCAACTGCCTGATCTAGTCCTTAGAAGGTTAAAGACAGCCTGGACAAGTATTTAAAAACAAGACAATAAAAAACAGATCAGAATTTCTTCAAATATTTTTCATATCAATATACCTACTTGTATCAATGTACCTACCTAAAAGCACAAAACAGTTCTTAGAAATTAGGCCTTCATAATTAGTAAAAAATAGAATTGCTAATTTTGAAAGCAAAAATACAACAAGAGTACTGGAGGTGGAGCTGCTATATTTTTGTTTCTCTTCATTTGCTCACAAAATATATCTATTTGCAAGTATAATTACATATTACATATTCTGGGAAATTATAAATGATATATATTTCTTTAGTGCCCATCATCAATATCCAAACTGGAAATACAGTGATTTTAATTTAAATAGTGATGGCAAAAGTTTAGATTTATTTTAGCCATCTAGTTATTTAAGATTTATTTTATTTGGTTGATTTTTTTTTTTCTTGAGAAAGCAATTTTCTATTCCTGAGAATCCCTACCACTCATCTTCACCTTCAAAGAACTTTTTGGAATAGCTACTATAAGCAGTCCATTGTAGTGTAGCTCTAATTATAATGATAGTGATCTTCCCTGCAGAGACCAACATTTCAGAAGTGGATTGCTATTGTAGAAGTGGCCCGTTGGGCATTGCTGAACTCTGCTTTCAGTGTTACTCAAATACGTATGCATTTTCATAAACTCTCTCTTTCTTTTCAGGCTCACAGACTTAATAGTTCCATTTCAGTAAAGCAAGGAGATGCATTTTAAACTTTAAACTTGTGCTTACATCTATTAAATGATTACATGATTAAATTTAAATATGTAATTAAACACTTTGTGAATTGGACGTGATACATTAAGAAAGGAGGGAGGAGGTGCACGCTGTTTTATGATTCTGGAAAGCATGTGCATATTATGCATCACAAAAATAAAACAAAAAATATATTTTATTTAAGAAATAGATTTCCTTTTCTAAGTCTTAGTTCCAACATATTCTGGAAATGTGCTAGTGCTAAAGAAGAATTACCCAAAATACCAAGCTGTCTCCTGCATAATTTTGAGCAGTAAGCCTAAATACACATTCTTCCCTTAAAAAACCAATAGTACATCATAATGTCAGTATATGCAAAGGTGTGGTTCTTAAAAGCAAGCAAAGTTTCTGTCAATCCAAGAAGGTTAAATAGCAGTAACTTAGCTAATACAGAACATATGAATTCTAGTTGTATCACTACAACTTCTGCCAATGAACAGAATAGTTGAATTTTCGGCCTATTATACCAAACAACCAGAGACAGGACAAAATGTAAAAAGACGTTCTTTATCACTTATTTCATGCTTTTTTTCTCAGATTTTTTTTTTTTTTTCAGAACCATGATTAGTTACAGTCACTACTGGAAACAGAATGCCTAAAAGAAGGCTTTCTGTGGTAGATTAACCATGTGAAAACAGAACTTGCAACACTTTAAGTTTCTTCCATGGATATAATAAATAATAATATAATAATAATAATATAATTACCAAAGTTGAGGAGGATAAAATGTGGAATATTATGTTTGGGTTTTCTTTCTTACCATGTCAAGTCAATGCTAACCCAAAGAGGGTTTACTCAAAACAAAGCTAATCAAAACTTCACTTAGATAGCAATAACATGGTAACATTGGACAGAGTGACATCTTTTACAATCATCATTTAAAACAAGATACAAAAGTAAATTAAAATGCTGTTAATTCCTGGAATATGGGTATTTCTGGTCAAGAGAGGGGAAAGGAGCATATGCCTATTATAAGAAGTGTTTGCCCACTACCTTTATGCTGATTGGCCCAAGTCAGTGGTATCAACCTTAATTTGACATGAATTAAGGGCTCAGACATACCCTCAAGTTACGATAATTTAACAAGTTACTGCCTGTCAGCTGAATTGCAGTGGCTATCTTTATGTGTGCTCTTGATCCATGGAAAATGAAAGGCAATGTGACTTATCTTGAAACTCCTTCATTTTGAAAAAAGTTTAAAATGTGTTTATGTTCATTTAAAAGTAAAAAGGCAATACCTTTACCTAGTCCCCAACAAGCAAAAGAATGTATTATGTATAAACACGATGTGTGTATATATAATTCAGATACTACATGTATTTTATATATGTATATATAAAATACATGCATAATATATACTACTGAGTATTAACATCAATGGAAAGTAAGTTGTCCTGAATATATTTTTGAGTCGTCTCCTGATCTTTCAAGTAGGAGGTAAGAAACTTTATTAAACATTACTGTTGGAGACTGTGGTAAACACTGGAGAGAGAGAGAGTCTCCCAACATCTGTAAAAGGTCAGCCATTTGCGTGCATGGCCTACACCCAAAAGTTCATCATGTCAAACCACATTTTTCAAATGTACTCCAAGTGCTGACTTTAAAGCCTTTAGTTTCCAAGTTAGTGCCCTACAACTTTTTTGTCTTATTTTGCTGGTTTTGTTATTTTTTTTAATAAATGTACCAAAAAGCCCTAGGGGAGAAAATGACTATTCAAGTATTTATCCATTGTTTGGAAATCCTGAGAAATGTGCTTATAAATTCTTTGGAATTTGATTTATTCATTTCCAAGACCATTTCTATTCCACTGCCTATTTCCACAAACTCCAACTGCTGACAGCCTTTTATGTTTAAAATGGTAGAACAATTACACTGTGTATGTGAATTTAAAATATATATGAACTCCACAGTACTGGATACATACCACTGTGTCTATAAGGCATAGTCAACCTCTGCAACATGTTTTTCTTTTAGTAATTACGAGATGTTAATTCTTGGTACTACCATCGTCATCTAAATTGAACTGATATATGGCCACAAAAGTAACATTGTTTCATGCACAAAACTTTCACCTTTGAGAACTGTCTAGCTGTTTAAAAATACTACTACATGAGAATAAAGCCTCAAATCACTGGTACCCTGAAATAACCTGAAAAAAAGCCTGAGAGTGAGCAAAAAATCAGAGGAAGTGGGATAAAATCTGTGTCACTGCTGAACTACATATTCTCCCCCCCACAACATAACATAACTGGTTATCAATGTTGAAAAGACAGTATGTCTCTCCTCTATAAATCGGAAATACTTAGCATGATCTGGTGGCACAAAGTATATATTGCTGTTAATATGACTGTGGTGTTGTCAGCAATTATCCTTCTGACTTTGCTTCTAGCAGCTCACTTTGCACCTCTGACAGTTAAGAGTGCCTAATATCTATTTTGCAGAAAATGCAATTTCTTTCTCAGGTGTTTTCATGTGTTAAATCAGTATCACATAAAGTTTGTGTCAGAACATATGAGATTGCTAGGTACAGCAGAAAATCTATTTCCCTATTCCACTTAACTTGTACTTTTAACCAAATTCTTTTCCAGACATGTTTTGGGAGCAAGAACACAATATTTTACGATATTCTCTTGTTCAAATCCAACTATAGAATGCATTCATCCCACCCAGGCTATGATTTTTAACAGAAGATGAAAGTAGAAAGTACCTGGTTTGAATTCTGTATGTGCAGTCCTATTTCATCTTTAGGACTACCCAGTCATAGAATAAAAACCACCTGGTGCAGTATTTGAGTCAATTAAGTCTCTTTATGACAGTTACTGCTTGTATACATACTCTATCAGTTCCAAAATGCTTATACAAGGCATTACCCACATAAGCAGAAGAAGAGTTTGTATTGCCTAAGCGCACACCATTTTCAAGTGGGTAACTACTGCCATTACCTGTTTTCTAAAAGAAGGAAGACCTTATACCCTTTAGAATCTAATTATATAGTCACTAGTTAAATGACAATGGCATGTATGTAAATATAAGAATAAGCATGTCTGAAGGTTTTTTCTTTAGCCAACAGAGAGTAACCCACTTTCATTAATCAAAAGTGTAATTGAACATTGTGAATCCCATGCATACTGGTTACAGATCTGTTCTAAAAGGTTCAAACAAGATCTCAGAGTTGCTGTGTGATGAGCTTGTAGATTGGGGCATGAATTAGTTTTCAGTATGGATTGAAACATGACAGCGTGGAAAGCTCCATCCTGTAACCATGACCCGACAGGCAGGACTGAGGGCTGGCAGGGTAGCTATGACACTTTATGCCCTCACCTGGGCAGGGAACACACATGCTCTTCCAGCTATGCACTACTGGCACACTGTATGCATTTCAAGTGCAACTGCCACATACACCCACGATCACTGAAGTTAATACAGTACTCTATATATATTTGTATAAATCCCTGTCAAGAAAGACGTGAATTGTAAGTCAGTCATAAAAGAGTTTTTGTCTCCCTCTGATTCAATGAGAAGTAATTGTCTTCATAAATGACCTGGATACAGGACTTGAAGGACTACTATCTAAGTTTGCCGATGACACAAAACTGGGAGGAGCCGTTTACACTCTCAAGGGCAGAGAGGCCCTCTGGAGAGATTTAGATAAATTAGAGAGCTGGGCAATCACCAACCATGTGAAGTTTAACAAGGGCAAGTGCTGGATTTTACACCTGTGACATGGCAACCCTGGATGTACATACAGACTGGGGAATGAGAGGCTGGAGAGCAGCCCTGCAGAGAGCGATCTGGGGATTCTGGTTGATGGCAAGTTGAACATGAGCCAAGAGTGCGCCCTGGCAGCCAAAAGCGTCAACCATGTCCTGGGGTGCATCAAGCACTGTATTGCTAGGCGGTCGAGGGAGGTGATTGTCCCGCTCTACTCTGCACTGGTGTGGCCTCATCTTGAGTACTGTGTGCAGTTTTGGGCACCACAGTACAAAAAGGATACAAAGCTACTAGAGAGTGTCCAGAGGAGAGCCACGAAGATGGTGAAGGGTTTAGAGGGGAAGCTGTATGAGGAGCGGCTGAAGTCACTTGGTCTGTTCAGCCTGGAGAAGAGGAGACTGAGGGGAGACCTCATTGCAATCTACAGCTTCCTCACAAGGGAAGGAGGAGGGGCAGGTGCTGATCTCTTCTCCCTGATGACCAATGACAGGACCCGAGGGAACGGCAGGAAGATATGCCAGGGGAGGTTTAGGTTGGACCTTAGGAAAAGGTTCTTCACCCAAAGGGTCGCGGAGCACTGGAGCAGGCTCCCCCGGGAGGTAGTCACGGCGCCAAGCCTGACAACATTTAAGCAGCATTTGGGCAACGCCCTCAGACATAGGATATGAATTCTGGGGCTGTCCTATGCAGGGACAGGAGTTGGACTCGATGATCCCTGTGGGTCCCTTCCAACTCAGGACATTCTATGATTCTATGAACTTCTAACACTTCACTATCTAACCCAAATATTTCCTTCTTTGTCCTGGTTCAGCTGTGGTAAAAGCCAAGGAGTAGAGCAAAAGCTTGCATGATGACTGCAAGCCTGTATCCTAAATTTGTTAAGACAGACTTTGATAAACATTACTAATAGTCTATGCAGTACATTTTCAAGAGCTATGGTTTTTTCTTGCTTTAAAAATGTTCTGTAAACATTAAAGATAATAACAGTACTCAGCTATGTCACTTCTGTCTGCTGACTGTATACCTGTTTTGTCACCAGAATCACCGAGTATATTGTGATAATTTTCAGTCACAAAGCTTTTATATCTTTAGACAATAGGGATTGAATATTCAAAGAAAAAATTTATATAAATGAGTGATACATTACAAGACCTACTATATTTGAATATCAAATTATTTGCAGGATCATTTGCTTATTTTGCTTAAAAGGAAGTTCTTGAATTGGCCAAATAACCTATCTAGTCCAGCAAGCTACATGTTCCAGAAGTGATGAAAAAATTCAATAGAATTTTAGTACCCTTCCCTTGTGGCTTCCCAGGCTACAATTAAAATATGAAATAACCGGGTAAGGAAAATGAAATCCTGATGGTTAGAGACATCTCCACTCCTTAAAATCTCTGTAATATACTATCATTTTTTGTTACTGAACATGAAAAAACATAAATGCTAAAGAAATTCTTCCAGCTATTAGAAATTCCATGCAGAAAGAGCCTACTTCTAAAGTATGATTAATAAAAAATCAGTACTGAAAAAGATCTGGAAATATATGTGTGTGTGCATGTGTGTTTGACACTGGAAGAATTTATTACATTAAATTTTAAAAATGATTACTTTTGAATTGAGAGAATAGATAAGAAATAAAACATAAAAGTCCCATAACTTTCAGAGAAGCTTTCGAATAATCTAAAAATCACTGCACATATAAAATTGATGCCACTATATTTTGAAGAGTGACAAAGGACTTGATCTCTTGGCACAGGTCTTAAGTATGTAGAAGTTAAGCCCTAAAATCTGTCATTTTTAAATCCAAGGTCTCTATCTGGGAAACTAGAGGCCTGTATTAGATCACATACTTCCTATACAGTGCAGAGAAAAAGTTAAATATAGAACTGAATCGGAAATATGTCACACTGAGTAACACGGTGCCTAAAGTCACCATGCTCGGCCTATACATGTAGAAACCTGGAGAAGGATACTAAACTTTGTTCTTCCCATAAATTACTCAGAGTGGCAAAGAGGGGCTTCCATCTTTTCTTAAAACTCCCCTGAGAACAAAAATCTATGATCTTATTTTCAAATTAAATTGAGGGGGGAGAAATCATGAGCATGGCTTATAACACCTTTCAGATATAACTCTTGAAAGAGGAGGTAATAATGGGGTTTCTTTCTCCCCTCTGTAAAAGCTTAAGAGCCCTTTGCCAAGAAGTATGAGATAGCGGTTCAACTGCCTCCTCTGCCACCTCCATGGAGACTATTTTAGCCACTAGGCTATAAGCTGAGCTGGGTAAAAGCTTATTTCATCTCTCCAGTTGAATTTGCAGAGTTATAAAGCTTCAGCAGAAGTAGTAAGTAGCTTCCAGCTTCTTTGCGTAGCCAACAGTCACATGGAATATATTTTTGGAATGCAACAAAATGAAATAAACCATACTCATGCTTGCCCACCACTTACTTTCTTCCTGTTTATAATTATGTTAAAACATCATTAATGTAGGTTAAATTCTCCAGGCAATGAAACTACTTGTGAATGGGGGGTGGTTGGGTTTTTTTTATCGTGGGGGGTGGGGGTAGGGTGGGGTTGTTTTTTTGTTTTTTAAAAACGTAACTGCTAGCCATTTCCACATATTGGGGGGAAAATATGTCTGTACTATGGAAAACACAAAGTGTGTTTATGTAATTAAGACTGTATCATAATACTTACACACAACTGGGCTGAATTATGATTCTGAATTAAGGTGGAAGTTAAGAGTTGCATAACCAACCCTACTAGTACTTTCTAACTTTTTAATGTCCAACTTTGCAATCTCAGCATCTTTTAAAAATGCTTTTTTGGGTAAGTATTCTGAAATACATGGGATTAAATATAAATTTTCGTAATTTTATAACATATAGCCTTAACACATTTAGAAGCTGGACATTTATCACCAGCTTACTGTAATACTGCAAATATCAAAGTAAATGTCATGATTTACTGCAAAGAAAGTTACCTACTGTGCATAAGTAAGTACACACATGAAAACTATAGTACAGATGAAAAAGCTGTAGCTTTGAAGTCAGAAATAATAATAGCTTATTAAAAGCAGGTTTTAATTCACCACTTAAAGCTTTAGGGATAAAGTCAAGTCATACAGAACAAAAGGCTGCTGCGTACAAGATCCTTGCTTTGTTATATTACCTAATTTGAAACATAACATCTCCCCTCTTTAACAGAAGTGAATAGGAATTAGTCATAGAATACAGAAGACACTCTGAAAGGTTATCTTTGAAAAGTCAAGCTCTATTGGTGAGATTCATCTGAGAAACATCTGCTTCTGAGGGAGTCACCTGAACTTTCTCTACACAGTGGTGGTGGGGAGAAGAAAGGCTCCTTTAGGGTGCAATTAATCTGATTTTCTTAAACAGCTCCCTTGATCATTTCTCTCCACCGATTACAGAGTGAGTCTAAGGTCACCAGCTTGTAGATGTAGCCATTATAGATATCCACAGCCAAGAAGAAGGCAACCTACTCTGGGTTTGTCAAGTAAGGATGCAGGGTTTTGGACACCTTTGACTATTTTGACTTTAGTTTCTGTTTCAGTTCATTAACTGTATAACAGACACTATACATTTTACATCACTTCTGTTGTAAAGATAAAAGTCAATAACAACTGCAAAATTTGTAACAACTGCTTTACAGTGGCAGAACCACAGAAAAGCCCAGCAGTAATTAGTAACTCACATTCTGCACGGAATATAAAATAGTGTGTAGCAAATAAGGCCAGACACAGAATTATAGGTTTTGCCTATCCTGTGCTTTAAATGAACAAAGGCTCACTGGGAAATAACATATGCAAGAATGTAAATAAAACCTGTATCAGAGTGACTATATACGAAGGAATCTAATTATGGTTGCAGGCCTCAATTCTGGCACATTCTAACTTTGGCAAGTTTCCTTAGGATGGGGGCTTCGGTTTGTAAGAAACATTTCATCAAAGAATAAGAAAATAATTTATATTATTTTTTTAAATGTTTTTATTTGTTTATCAAGAGTGAAAAAATAAAAATAGCCTACACTCTAAAATATCAATCTTCCTACATAAAATTAATTAAAGAGGTAAGAGGAAGATCAGGTTTTAGGAAGACAGATACAATCATTCAATGTTGAATTTGCAGTTTTCATCTAACCTGATATGGCATCTAGATGAAACTAACTTCAGAAGTCTGAAGGTCTAAAGACAAAGTCAGAGCTACTCACCTTAGGCTCTCTTTCTAAAACAGAGCCAAAAATAGAAATCTCCAGAGAAGTAATTAATCTGAAATGGCTTGAAAGACTGCTTAGTGTTAGTCATTGAAGCTTACCTTATCTGGCTTGCCTGAACTCTTGAGATACCTAATTCTCTCCGCTGATTACCAGTGGGAGGCTGGACTGACAACTTCAGTGTTAAGCATTAACTTTTATATGCCTAATTTAGGGTGCATTAATTCCATCCTAAATTTCCACATGCAGATATGGTAACTGTAAATTACATTCAGTAGTATGCACAATTATACCACTGAACTTAAATGAAACTTAAATAAAACTGGCAGATACAACCCTTTATTTAAGAAAGCTGTAACAAAGAACTAATCTTTTTAAGAAAGTCACAGCCTATACCTCAAAGGCACGTTGCTGTCCAGAATAACACGTGAGATCACTCTATGATCTTCGTAAAAGAGGAGGTTGGCAGCGCACTGCTTTAGCACAAGTGAACCAGTAAAAGTGAGAATGTGTGAGGCCTCTCAGCCAAAAAAATGAAAGGTGAGCAAAGTAGAGGACAACAACTGGAAGGATACAAGTGATCAGTAGGAACATTAGGTCTTTCTTCTATTAGAAGAATGTTTCCATTCTATTGCTAGAATCTATCGTTTCCAGCTCATGAGGTGTTAGTTTATAATGAATCATTACTGCTAAGGCCCTTAGCGCACAACTGTTTTAAGGCTATTGCATCTTATTCTCTTTCCAATACGTTCCAGTCCTCCAGGTAATTCCAGTCCTCTGGAGTGATTTCTTTTGCTTGACAATGATTTTCTTAATAGAGAGTTGGCAATATGGAAAGTTTCAGCCTAGATGGATTCCCTGTTTTCTACTGTATTTTTTTTAAACAAGAAATTTAAGAGAAACACAGCCTAAGTATTTTGTAGCTAAGCAACATAGCCAATAGTATCTACCAGCACGAAGTAGAATAAAAAACCCCAAGACACTATTGTGCATTTGTTTAGCAGTATTTTATACTCGCATGTCAGTCACAACTTGGACTCTGTACCCAAAAGCCATAGCAGTCAGCATGTATCTATACCGTAAGCACCAAAACTCAGTGCTGTTGAAGTGGTGCTAATGCAACCGTTCCCAGAATTAGCTGGGTGATTATGAGAGATAAATTTAAACTAATATTTTCAGTCTGAACATAGCTTAAAAGCATGTTACTAAATTCATATATTTAAAATAGTCTAATGCTTCTGTAACTAGAAAATGTCTAAAAAAATATAAAAAAAATTGCTGAAAAGCTGCAACTACTACTTATTTTTTCAGATTAACCCTAAACACAATAAAGTAAAAATTAACTGAAAAAAATGTTTTGCAGCTTTACTGCAATGTATGCAATACTGGAATAATTTTGATGAACATAATGGCCAAGTTAAATAAGAACCTTGCAAACCCACTCCATACAATGAACAGATAATTACTTACAGCCACTGCAAGATTGGGCTAAAGGGCTAGCCACATTAGTAAGTATACATAAGAAAAAAAACATAGGAAATAGTACTTATTCAGTACAGGTCAACGATTAGCCCCTTCTCTGTAACTCAGGAATTTCAAGTTCACTTTAATCTAGTGTAATTGAGCTAACCAGCTCTTACATTAAAAAGTAATGATTAAGTTAAATTTCTTGCAGACATTCTGTACCTAAAACAAACATGCAGTATGCCTCTGGCAAAGAAGGATACTAATTATAGGATTGACTCATAAGATGAAAGGTTGCACAAGTTACTACTAGAAACAAAAGTCTGGTAAACTGGTTTGAAAAAACATATTGAAATTCTCATACTCCGCAGTTGAGATGAGAATTTCATTTTCTAACTGTACTTAATGTCAAGAAACAAAACTAAATATGCTTGCAAACTGCTTGTTCATATTTTGGAGGAACAAACTAGAAGTGAATACTGAAATTACAGACTTCATCATTCTGTATATTAAGGAATTTTTTAACCAAATAAAGAAGTGAGGTCTCTCCAGTGATTTTTTACTACAGACAAACAGGCAAAACTATGTTTTTTGGTCACTCTCAGCTTTCTTTTGTTATATAAAACATGCTCTTAAAATGGATATTTACGGATTCATTGCATTGTCAGGCAATGAATCTCTAACTTCACCCTTAACGCAACAATTCATTCCCTGATTTAAAAGCAATCATAAAAGAAACACATCACCAAGGCTCCAGACATCTGCGGGGAAGGATATGCAAGTTCAAAAGTAGTTTTGTATTTCAAACTGAAGCTTTCACTGGGATTAGCAGAGAGGGTTGCCAGCTGTGAGTTAGAACAAAGATACAAAACTGCCCTATACGTTACTATGTACTGATTTGATATAACCTTCTGAATACCAGATGGGCACCACTTATGTAAACTCCTATTAACAGTTGCATGAGCTTGTGATGTGAATTCATGAAATAAATGAAATCTGATTCAATATATTTTAAAATCACAAGTTGACATTTCTATGTCAAGCTATACATTTTCCATCATATTGTAGCAAGCAACAAGGAATGTATTTTCAGAGGGATTTACACTGGAATACCGTGTTCTCTCCAAAATACATTAATACATGCTTTAGTAGATAAAAATGGATTGCACATAATTAGTGCAATTCTCATGCTGACACTAGGAAGCCAAGGCCTTTCAGTGCAATTCAGCTTGGTCAAATAGCACCTCAACTTCATACCATCTACTTAAAACTTTACCGGATTATGAACATACATATATTATGTATGAAATTTTCAGTGATTATAAACACGTAGTGTTGAAAAACAACATTTCCAATCTTAATTTATTCTGTAATTTCCATTTGTATGATGGAAGCCATTTACATTACATCTGCTCACTCTAAAACTCATTTAATATTTATATTGGTAACAGCTTTCTGAGTAGGGACTGCTAATAATAATCTTCTAGATTTTATATTGGAGTAGATGATTTTTTTTTTAAAGTTTCAAACTTCTAGTGTTCAAATTTTCCTGTTCTCCCCCGGCAATCATAATAAATGAGCACTTTCAAGAGGTCCACAAATTACCATTTGTTTTACATTATTTTCCTTTCTGTAGATTTTCTGCTGTTGATGAATGTGGTAGGAGCTTATGCTACAATCTTCTCAGTAAGCGCACTAATGTAGCTCCCTGTTCACTACTAGATCACTTGTTTTCGTAAAATCAGAAAATTCCTTGTCTGAGGTCTCTGTTACTCTGTCAGCATGGATAGAAATTAGTCATTAGGGTCAAAAGCATTTAAGAGGGATAATGAATGACAACAGTAGCGTATATACTGTGTTCACTTGGGAAACCAAACTGAAGAAGACACAATTCTAATCTCAGCATGTATCTTAAGAGGTTTGCAATAACACTTGAATTCACAATTCTGAAATTGTTTTTAGCAGCCAAAAATGACCACTGTCACATCTATGGGCCACTAGCAACATTCAGCATGCTTCAAATATGTAATAGTTAAAAACTATTAAAGACAAATTCTCTGTTTTCAGAAACTTGGCCTTCACTGGCCAGGAAGGAAAAAGGAGTTTCCCCCTAAAGAATGCTAACCCGCTGTAAAGGAAAATTCTTTCACAGATCCAGAGACTAGTATGATGCAGGCATTAAAGAAATGATCCACATGCTCAAATGATAACCACCAAACACTTCGATAGGTGTTCAGTCAACAAACCCAATTCAGCCCAATCCAGATAAATCCAGAACTTAAATGACAGGGATGTAGAATGACAGGAAACATTTAACTGTCAGCAAGAAAGCACTTCCTATCGATAGCCTCAGGAATGCCTGTGAGGGTCAATCAGCACAAGGGTGGGACACAAGCCCACCAATTCTGGAAGAGGAAATCTTATAGCAGCATCCCATCTATGTTACATCACAAGCTTGCACAAAGTAACAGCAGGAAAGAACTAGAAAGGGGAGTTTTGGTTTAGTATTTTTGCTCTGTTGGAAGAGCTACAGCATTCCTTCATTCGTCATCTAGCAACTGAAGTAAGTGATCTTCATGAGTCTCTACCACCAGAGAGACAGTAAACTCTGAATCCTTAAAAAGTACAAATGTCTTAATTAGCGTGTTAAGATAAAATGAGTATTCTACGTCCTTTTTTACCACTTACTAGCACCAACAGCATTTTGTATAAAATGTATATATATGACTGCCCTCGAATCAAAGGAAAGAGTATTATTTTCAGACTCACATAAAAAACCTAACCTTTACTTTTGCCAGGACAAAGTGAGGTTACAATATTGTTTATTTACTGAAAGACGGATGGTTTTCACTGTGGGTATATCAGTTTGGGCTTCCTTCTTCCATTGAGTACCACCTCAGACAGACAGATTGCACATACAAAAAACCTCTTCACTGTGGAACTTTCTGTCTACATTTTGATCCAGAGGAAAGTTTCACAATCCATCTCACACAGGTTTAATTATGGCAATATGTGTGAAATCAATCTAACAAACCACGTTTTGCCAAAAGAAAAATCACACACTATAATTACAATATGTAATAAAAGGAAAGGTTTAACAATTTCCTTGAGAAAAGACACACAGAAAAGGGGGATTCAAAGCACATCCTTCTGTACAGCCTCTAGAAAGAAATACTACCAAGAAATATGCATTAAATCCAAATTTTGTTTGGCTTTGCACTGCTACTGCAAAGTCTATGTTAGTGAACCATACCTTGATCTTGCATATGCCACAGAAATATTTATTTGCATCTCAAGGACATTTTGTGTTTTTATAGCTGCTCAGAAAATATTTTCATTACAGAAGCACAAATACAATTACAATAAGGAAAGAAAAAAAAGATAATACTTTTCTGAATGAGAAGATACAAAACCCACACCAGTTAATACAGCAGAAATGTCTTTTAATGATTCTTTTGTGCAGATTCATTCCTTGATGTAGAGGATTACTCATTATAGTGCATGAAGCAGTGCGTTAAAACTTTTTTGTGTAACAAAAATTTTAGAATGCATTCCTGATGCTCTACTTGAATTTACAATTACCAAGTTTCATCCCATTAATCATAAACCAGTTTCTGGAAAACTGTGGCATTCCTTCCTGTTGAACACACTTTTTATATGGGGGGGGGAGGCGGGGGGAGGGTGGAGAAAAAAAAAATAAAAAGATCAGAAGTAAAGTGTTTGTCTCTATGTTTTTCTTCCTTTTTTGATATGCATTGATTTTTGCTAAACTTTGCAGAGCCTTTACAGAGCTGTATTCAGCTTTTTAAATTTCCATTGGATGTTATCAGCAGACCTCCTCTAGGATTTGCTGGTCAGTCTCAACGCATCTAGTAATACAAAGGTAGCAAGAAGCAAAACAGAGGACTGCCCATTATTTGAGATTAAAGAGCAGAATAATTGAAATAGAAAGTCTGACCCAGTCACCTGTACTTCACACAAACACATAAAGCAGAAAGTAGGGAAGAAAGTTTGGATGATTAGTCAGGTAATCATTTAAATGGAAATTCACTAATTTATAGCTTAAGCTTTACTTCAAAAATACAACTCTAATTCTTAACTATTTGAACAAATTTCAATTCAACAAAAGAACAGTCTTATTGGTATACTTTCATCAGCATATCCAAACAGCAAACATAGCAGATATGCTTTGCCCCTCTTTTTAAAAGCTGTGAGCATTAAATTGGAATTTATTATTTAACCATCACTTGTGGTTGCAGTCAGAATGGGAGAATTATGAACAATGTGACTATCTTAAGAAGATATCTTAGAACAATTGAGCTGTATTCAGACTTATTAATTTGATAAGGCATGAAACTAGGATCACAAATAGGCACAGACCCTGCAGTGCTAAGCACTGCACCATTTAGGCTGCAAATACAATGCTGGGAAACCTACCTGCGATGGGAACCTACTTGTGATGTGAGAATCAAAGAGTAAGGACAAGAAGCCAACACACAGGTAGTCAACACGATAAGGAAAGAATTCTGGACTCAAAGAAGTTACCAAGAAAAGGACTCCCAGCCAATATCCCTACCTGCTCTGCCGAGTTTGGCATCAGAAGACACCATAGAACATATTGTCCATAGATGGATGACAGACCGATTAGCTTGTAGATCCTGATGGTTTCAGTGCCAGCTGGGCACATAGCTGCTCAGCATTGCGAAAGTTTTGGGATGACCACTGAAGAGTACAGAGAACTTTGTAAGTGCCTCCTTAAATTCCAATTCCATTACCTCTTTGATTGACTGTGAGAGAGAACGGGGTCTGTATTCTCCAATTAGGCACCTATTGAGAGCATCCTGTCCAGTCCAGGCATATGTATTTCCTTCCATGGCAGTCAGGGGAAAGCAGGTGAACCACAATCCTTTTGGCCTAATCTAAACCTGCAATGTGTTCAAGCCACCTGGACCCAGAATCAGTGGAATTCTCCTGGAGACCATAGTGTATGAATGGTTGTAGGTCCCTTGGGCTTTTAAGTATTTGCACAGTTAGGTAGCTGTCAAGCAGGTCAGTTGGTGATGTAATTTTGGAGTCAGGGTCCTGGGCCTATTTGGATATATAAGCCTTAGGTACTTCTAAATACTTGACAAGGTTAATGCTGCCTATACTAAGCATATTTCTAAATCATTCACTACTAACCTAGTTCTTTTAGTTTGTAGCTTGAACCAGGTTACTTGAAACTCACTTAGTGAAATAAAATTTCACTGTGCAAAGAAATCTAGTTAGATTTGAGGTAGCAGGCACAAAAAAAGTGACCCTGCTGACTGTCATTGTAAGAGCTTCAATGAAGATGAGGAAATTTCAAATGTTCATTAGAATTGCTTAAGTTCTTCAGGTTACTACCCTTTTACTACAGGCTCAAATGATAAATCTTTCATAACAGAGCAGACATGCTACACTGAGTACTTCTGTTCTACAGAAGTTACTAGTAAGTGAATCGATTCATTAGAACAGCCCTCACACTTACAGTTTTGCAGCACTAAGCTATATTACACGCGATTGGAAATTTTTCTGACAAAACAAATTTTCCTCTGTAAAAAGTAAACTGCAGGGAACAAAACATTTAAGGATAGTGCAAGAAAGTGGACAAAAGTCTAACAGTTTGGACTGACTGGAAGCCCTGAGAGCTTTGGCTTCCAAATTTTAATTCCTTGGTAAAGTGTCTGGCTGGCTACACAGAAATTCTGTGGGTTTGGGAGTAGCACCTCCTTGCAATGTCATTTCAACATTTTTAAGCTAAATTTTCTTTTATGGAAAATTCTTCCCCCCCCCGCCCCGTTGTGTTTTGGCACACTCTGCACCTTTTTTCGATTGTTGTTTGTTTGTTTGTTTGTTTTTTACTTGGAGGAAGAGGAGTAGAAGGGATGGTGGATAGAAATGAGGGAAACACTTCTGAGCAGTTCTCTCTACTAACTGTAATACATCTTTCTTTAGTGATAACACACTACATAATGAAGCGCTTCTATAGATACAGGCACAGAAATGAGAGATACAGACAATGGGAGTTAGGGAAAGTAAGTTGGGAATGCGTATGTGAAAAAAGGATATTCTCCGAGCTAGGCAAGGAGAAAGTTTTGGAACATGATTAAACTACACAATGAATCTAAATATCCTCCCCATTAAGTAACATTCCTGAACTATTATAACCAATTTTAGTTGTAACATCTCTGTTATTAACAGAAGGAAAAATCTGCCCGCTCTTTGTTTGCAACTTTTTGTTTTAGGTGGGGAGCCCAGCATGTAAAGCAAATTCAGAACAGGAAGAAAAGGAGCTGTTTGACTCTGTTGTTAATGTAAGTCATACATTAAACTTGCCCCAATGGGTCAGAAGCATCACAATTATCAAGGACAAGGAATTGAAAACATTGAGGTTTTCTAGGTTAACTCTCTTTGTTCTACGATGAGTGGAAGAAATCAAATTGTAATAAAACTTTATAAGACATGAATAGCAATTCTCATCTCTCTGAAACACCTAGTCAAATTTGTTTCAGACTTCCTGAAGGTAAGTCACTCTACCATCAGGTCACATATGGAAAATATCAGACTGACTTATTAGATTTTTACAAAAGTGTACATTTCGGTTATGAGATAATGGAAAGCTAATGTCTCTGTAATAAAACAGTACTGATATTTATAAGCTACTGATGCTATTAGCTGTACTTAAATTACCTGTCACTCCCTATGACTTTTGTGAAAGGTTTAGACAATATTCCAGCTGCTTTCTGTCACAGCGTCCAACATGGCAAACAGGATTATGAGAGATGCTGTGAGGTAACTCCAAATCAGAAAAAATACTGAAATAGGATGGACATATATGTTGGAATAGAACCAAATAATTAAGAATGGCTTCACTTGTTATATACTTTCAGCTGCCAGTTGTCTCATATGCACATAAGCAGCCTAACCTTCAAAGGCTGCTTTGCATTAGTAATACAAAGTTTACTGTACAAAGCAACCAAATAAAAATTACAGAAAAACCTAATAGCTGGAAAAACATTATCTGGAGTCTGACAGCTTTCAAATCACAAAATTCTGTAAACAGAAAGAAGAGCGTGATACGAGTAAATTAAAATTCCACTATGTAAACAGAGAAACTTAATGTGGAATTGAATGTCATCCAAAAATTACTCCCAAATTAAGATGCTATATTAATGTTTAATGAAATAATGTAAAAAACCCTAGCAGAGCTGAGACAGTGGGAATTTTTACCACTAGCGATATTTTACAGAATACACATGTAGCCAGCAAGCGTCCTGCTCCCTCCCTTACTTTTTATCATGTATTTTGTCACCCTACAATATTCCCCTGCAGACTGTAATTTCTACCTTATCTTCTTTGTTCTGAAGTATAGTCCTTGCATACCTCAAACACCCACTACACTCACATGAAAGTTTACAAAATCACAGATCCTAAACTTGTAAATGTAAATAAGTAGATTTATACCAGATCTTACTTTTCCTGTATTAGTTACTTTTAACACCAGGAAGAAGGAAATACCACCAGATTTTATGCCTTAAATAGCACCTTTCATTAGTGAAACAACATTTTCTGTAGATTTTAAAGAGTGAGACTCCGCTGCAGTTTAGGACACTTACATTTAATTCTCAGAAAAACAATTCTGTAAACGTACAGAAGCAAACTAATAAAAAAAAAAAATCTACAGAAGAAAACCGTAAAGGGAGTTTTGTGACCAGTCTCAGTGAAGGTAGTCAAAGTGTTGTAGAAGTTCCTTAAAGAAGCAAAATTTAAAGAAGGTAAGATATGGACGCCTCACATGAAAATGTAATGTTTACACTATGATCTGCTGTATGTATTTTGTCTCAACAAGCTGTAGTCTTTACTTTTATTCCTCAACTTAGTAAAAACTGTTTATTTTCTAGTTCGAGAGATTCTTTATATTTGAAAACACTGTCACTGAAATCAGTATCTCAAAACATGGCTCACGGCAAAAAAAGTAGCAATTTTAGACCTGAATGCACGTTTATTTCAAATGCACATGATGTTACAATCAAACTGTAGATATTTCCACTGCTGTGACTTATTCAACAAAACATTTCTGCTTCATTGAAGCAAAGAATGCGTCTATTTCCTGAAACATGTAAAGGCTAGTTTCCCAAGCTCCACATGGAATGGTATCCCGCCGCCATCCTGTCCCCCCCCAGCTTCCCATGCTCCTTGCTTTAAGTCATGAAGACAAGCAGAAGTAGTCCTGGAGAGGGAAGAATGAGTCTGGCTGGACATACTGTGCAATTTTTTACTGTGTAAAAAATTATTTTTTAAAAAATATAATAGTGCAGATAATTACAAAAAAAAAAAAAAAGGACAAGGCTGTTCCTTCGGTGGTGGTTTGGCTGTAAAATGCTCTTGGCGCCTAGGTGTTCATTTCCTCTCTTCCTTGACTCTCAGAATTTATTCCAATTTAACTGTTTGTACAGTCAAATTCTAGACTGAATTTGCACATAACAGGGGAAGACCACTGACTGTGATTGGTCCAGAAAGGAACAGTAATGTGGAAGTGCTAGGAACTATTTTTTTTAAAACACCTCAAAAAAGTTCACTGTCACAGGTTCTTCGGCTTAGTAGAAAGCCTGTTCAGAGGCTAAAGGATTCTAATGACTCTGATGCCGTTCTGCATTTTGAATGGAACAATACAACAGGAACCACTTAGAATCATAGAATCATTTAGGTTGGAAAAGACCCTTAAGATCATTGAGTCCAACCGTTAACCTATCACTACCAAGTCCACCACTAAACCATGTCCTCAAGCACCACATCTACCCTTCTTTTAAATACCTCCAGGGATGGAGACTCCACCACTTCCCTGGGCAGCCTGTTCTGGTGCCTGACTACCCTTTCGGTGAAGAAGTTTTTCCTAATATCCAACCTAAACTTCCCCTGGCGCAGCTTGAGGCTGTTTCCTCTTGTCCTGTCACTTGTTACTTGGGAGAAGAGACCAACCCCCACCTCACTACAACCTCCTTTCAGGCAGTTGTAGAGAGCAATAAGGTCTCCCCTCAGCCTCCTCTTCTCCAGACTAAACAACCCCAGCTCCCTCAGCTGCTCCTCATAAGACTTGTGCTCCAGACCCTTCACCAGCTTTGTTGCCCTTCTCTGGACACGCTCCAGGACCTCGATGTCCTTCTTGTAGTGAGGGGCCCAAAACTGAACACAGTACTCGAGGTGCAGCACTTGTAGGAATAGCTGACATAGCCAAGCTGATAAAATAATTATATTGCTTTAATTTTAATCTGCCATCTTCTTATGGCCAAAAGAAGATAAGGAGTATGGTTTCTAACGTTTTTTGTTTATTTTCTAAGACGGACTAGCTGAAAACATAATGCTCAAAGAAAGCAATGGTATCTTTGGAAAATCTTCTGCTCCTTACCCCACCCTTTCCCACATCTCTCCTTCACTTGTGCCACCACAAGTGTTTTGGGGTTAACAAACTCATTAGATTTAAAAGTAACCTTAAGAAGGGAGTTATTTTAATTCTTTTTATATCATGGATAGATTCACAATCTAGCTTACTGAAGAGTTTCATTAACAGTTTAAGCATAACCATTGGGGCAGCACAACACTAGCCTGAGCAGACAAGAGAGTGAACTCTGCAAGCCTAAACTGGTGCTGAGAAAAAAGAATCATTGAACCATATCTACGTCACCGTTTCTCTGCTGAACAATTTGAGACAGATACCAGTTTGGGACAGTCTATGCTACCTTCCATTTCAGAAATTACATCTTTGATTGATTGCGTTTTCACTCTAGTTCCCAGCTCAAAGGACTCCTTTTCTGTCATTCATTTGAAAAAAAAAAAAAAAAAAGTCTTCAGGTGAGAAAAATGTCTTCAGTTTATAAAGTGAACATAAATAGTAATTTTAAAACAATGCTTTCATTTCTAATCTAATGTTTAGATGCTGACCCTATATATAGGATTGGTATTTACAGTTTATTTACCTGAACTAAGCAAATTAAAATATAACTATATCATTGTGTATTTAATTTTCTGACATCCTAAAAACACACATAAGTCATTGTGTCCCCTTTAAAGTTTACACAAAGGTGATAGCAATTCTCCTGGCTTCTAATACTCTCTTTACTTGTTCATTATAGAATCCTTTCAACTTTGCCTCTAGCGATTCACAAACTCATTTTTTCATGAGTAAATATTTAAACCAGATCTGCTTTAAAATGTCTACAGTAAGAAAGAAGATAAAAGCAAGTATTTAGATTTATAGCTAACCGGGTAATAATCAACTGCTACTAGTGCTGAAAGAACTTCATCCATGTCTCGGCTTTAACATGAACCTTTAGTCCAGGTAGGGGGCTGTGAGCCTTTGTGCCCTTATGGCTATGTTCTTAAGCAAACAAAAGATTGCCACATACCTCACAGGACAATTAATTCATTGAAACAGGACATTTAAACTTTTCCTTTTCATCTGTAATATAAGAGTTAGCTGCACTAATATTTGACTTTCTGTTTCACAGTGGAAAGAAAGAAGGATAAGAAAGGCAGAGAATTAGAACTTAGTCCTCTGCTCATTGAGAACTTGCCCCATACACCTAATGGTCTGTCTCCATTTAACTTCAATTAATGCAGTCTTAAACATCTTAACTATCAAAAACTATCCATTATTGAAATAAACAGCAAATATTTTCAGCATTAGGTGGAAAAAGCTTGCTTTCACACACCGTTATTTATACTTCCCTGTAAAATCATGGTTTTGACTTAGTCTTAAAACTGAGATATTTCCGCCTATTTGATGTTAAGTAAAACTCAGACAGATTTCAGTTCATTTACCTACTACTGTAGGAATAACTTCGTAGGCTGCTCTGAGGCAGGCATGTACACTCCTCTAAACTAAGACAGCTTATGTTAGAGATCTGAAGAACGAATATACAAATTCCAAACAAAAGCCTTCTGAAAACCAGTGACATATGGTAATCATACTTCATGGTAGGATTTCTGTTATTTAAGATTTTAATGGTTGGTTAGTATGTAAATAAAGAACATTTTAATGATTTCAAACTTTTTAGTATTGCTTCTGTAAAAGCTGGAAATACTTGCCAATTCTCACAATTTGCCACCAGAAATATGAAAAACAAGCAATTTTTAACACTTCTGTTATTTCTCAGTCAAAGGCTTTGTCACAGCCATGAGATTAGGGAACAAAAAAAGTCTCTAATCTGGATCTACCATTGCAGCTTGTGCCAGAGAAAATGCTCTTCTCCATGAGGTTGTCTGTTGCCCACTTAGAATTAGAAGTCTGTCCTAACAGTTCAATT
The DNA here is from genome assembly GCF_047370975.1 of Nipponia nippon. Lineage (NCBI taxonomy): Eukaryota > Metazoa > Chordata > Aves > Pelecaniformes > Threskiornithidae > Nipponia > Nipponia nippon. The sequence goes on from NW_028262336.1 coordinate 110,385,375, forward strand.
TAGGATCCAAGCTTAGGCTCAATGACAAAAGCCAAATCACTGTAAACTAAACAATTCTGAGTTATTCCAGAAGACTTGGTAACCATTCTTTCACCATCTTTTAAAAATCAAAATTTGTGATTTGGGAAACGATGGAAATACGCAAATGAATCACTAACTACAGTCAAAGCAGAAAGATGAAGGAGGTAATTTTTACTTCCCTGCCTTTGATTGTGCCAGAGAACAGAATTCATGTTTTGAATACCATCCTTTCTTAGAAGAAGGGAATAAACGAGAAAAGAGGAAAAATTGCATAAAACGAATTTCTGAGTTAGAGATCCTACATTAGAATAATACTGTTGCACTTTGGATTTCACTTTCTTTTTTTGTAGAAAAAAAGAGAGTAAAAACAAATGAAGGGTATATAATACTTAATCTGATCAATTAGGGGATTAAAATAAATGTACATATGAAATTGCCTGTTTGGGTTCAAGCTCTGTCTGAAATACCTTCTGCAGCTCATTGAATTTGAAATGATTTGCTGCAGTAAGTCAAGAACAGCATTTCATTCTTGGCATCAAACCCCATAGTGTTCGCTACAAAGAACATACTTTCTCTAAACACTTTTAAGATATTATGTTGTCTACACTACAAAAATAGTTGAAAATTTTTAAATTTACTTTCTACGCTTACATTATACATGGGCAGGAGTAACTGCTGCAAACATTGTAACTTATTTAACTTATTCGTTTTATAGAAATCCGATTTACTAGTTTTCAATGTTGCAATCTTTAATAAAAATTAAATCATTCTGATTCAGACGTATATAATGAAATTCTCTCAAACCATAAGAGAAATGCACAGGAAGCCAGATTTATAAAAACTTTTACTATTAAAATACTGTCTGAGAATCTGGTTTTGTAAGTCTATTCCCCAAAGGGCACTAAAACTAGAATGGAAGCAAAACAAGGAAGTTTGGCTCAGTTGAAAAATTACTATCTAAGCAATATATGAAATGCTGAAGAATCCTTATTTCATTAAATTTAGTACAATATAAAACTATTTAAAATGCACAATAGCATATACTTGGTTATATTTTAACTTAGCACAATTAAAAAAGAATGTTTATAAGAAACAGTGTATCCTTATTAAAGCAGCATGAAGCATTTCAGAAGTTTGACAATTCATTCTTTCTATAAACAATTCTATAAGCAATAAATGCAACAAGAATAATTCACTCCTTTTTTTGAATTAAAAGCTTGATGGGACGTAGACCATCAGTAGTCTTGGAAGAAGTAGTAAAAAGGCTTCTGTTGCAGAATAAAGAGGTTCTCTCCTTTTAAAGAGATTCGAATCCTCTCATTGGCCAAAAACAAACAGAGAAACTAATTATTCATTTCCTTCTTAACATATATAGTAGTATAAAGATATTTATCTATATTGTTCTCTCTCACTGTAACCTTAGTACAAAAGTTATTTTTAAAGGTATCAACAAATTACCCCTTTTGGGCGTCAGGATATTATTCATACTCACTGAGGCCTACCTGATAGTAGGCAGAGGGTCTAGGAAGGCTGCCTTTCTTTTGGCATTAACACAGAACAGAAATTGAAATTAATGACAACATCGGAAGTGGTCTCAAGACTCCCTAATCACGTGGTATGACAGCTATGTTTACCCTCAAGTGCCTGGTCATATGAGGGTACTTTGCAATGAAGTGCTGAAGTGTATTAACAAAATCATTTACTAACAAGAAAAGGAGTCTTTAAAAGAATACTTCATAACTGTGACTGTCATTTTTTGCCAAGCTTTCAAGTTAAAACAGAAAACATTCTAAAGCAAAAAAGTTAATCCCACTGAACAGGAGGAAAAGAGCACTTACAGTGAGGCTCATAGGGAGGAGGAGGATCACCACAAGGAACACACTCCATGTCTTGAAAGCCTCCAAGCTTAGTCTTCCTATAAAATCTAGAAGATAAAGGAATGAAAAAACAAGTTAATCAAAACCAGTTATTTTTCCTCACAAAATTAATCAAGTGTTTTAAAAAAATCCTCTATAACTGCAAACTTTTGTCAATCTGTGTCCCAATGCAAACTATCAGGAAACAGAAGAAAATAAAAGTAAACAAAAGTACATGAGATATTAATTAATAGTACAGCAGTAGATCTAAAGTAAATTGAGGAAAAATTCTAAATCTGTTAGTCCAAATGCATAGCCACTATATTCTTATATTCACATAAGAAATAAACAATTCTGGAGATTTCAGACAGAAATCAATACCCTGTTTTCCACACAGATCACAACATACAAGACAAGTATGATGAACTTATATTATGAAAGCTTATTTACACATTTAAAAAATAAAAGTGAACTGATTAGTCTACATAACTATCCTAAAAGAAACAAAATACTACAAGGCAATTATGACCACTAACAGTATATAATGGACCAGACGTCAATGTTTTCTAGTTAAAATCCCTAAGATATCCTCTAGCTCAGAGAAGGAAAAAAATCACTTATAAATTGGTTCATTCATGTACTTGTCCAGAAAGCCCCCCTCCCCCAAAAAGCTTTAACATGCTGTGTGACAAAATCTTCAGAAAATAAGATTATTCTGATTGTTTTGTAGAACAGCAAAACAGTAAAAATGGCTTTTCAGAACTATCTTTTAACAAACCAACAGTCCCTCTCTGACTCTTCCTTCTCCTCCAGGAAGATCTTCACTACCAACCAAAATCACAAAGTGCATGGACTGTTAATGCAAATTAACAAAGTGACCACATGAGTCCCAATCTACATTATCCAATTCTCCACTTTGTTTTCATATTCTCACTTCAATGTATAGTGTAAAAATTCTAGATAGCAAGCACTTCAAGGTATGAAAAAACAGATATTGCAAAAGAAAGTATAAAGCAAACTAACCAGTGAGCTACTCATTCCTAAAGAAATTAATGCAAAAACATTAAAAAGAAAAAAAAAGGGCCATGTACCCAAAGAGACACTTTATTCTAAAGACCCTTCAAGAACTTTACTATTTAGTTTATGTTTGAAGAGCTTACTGACTACAGTGACAGGCAGAACCCTACATTCCTAAACTAGGGAACAAGAGTAGTACCAAATGAAAAAACAGAACTTTAGAGTGTTATATTTCAAATTTGTATGAGAGTATGACATCCTCTAAAGAACTTATCTACAACAGCTCCCTAATCAAGTAGAATCAATAGCTGTGGTCTGTTCAAGATGAATTAAGTGTTTTCTGTAGTGGTAGTGGCATATTAAATAAAAGGTACTAACTCTACTGATGTTAAATTACTAACTCTGCAAATGCCATTAAAGTATGAAGGCTGTATCAGCTAAAGCAAACAACTTTCCACCTGCTCAAGAAACTCATGCTTTAACAATGTGAACAGAAACAGATTCATAGGCTGTAAGACTGAAGGGGCCACTGTGATCATTTACTCTGAATGAAACGTGTTAATATTTGTTTTTAGCTGACATGCTCACTCTAGTGTTTTGAAGCTGAACAATAGGGAATGGCATGTTGGAATCCCATGCAAAACAGAAATAAATATGATTGCTGAGAGGTAAAACATTAGCTAAACCATTTGGTTTGACTAGCTATATCCTCCATTCGCTTAGGCAGCATCTAAACTGATGGGCAGGTATGAGTAGTGGCGTTTTCTACAGTTCTGTTCTCCAAAATGTCCAGACCAGATGATCTGTGACTCCCCTACTCATGACTCCCTCCCTCCTCATGTTTCCACCTTTCTGCCAGTAAAAGCAGGTTGTGGAAACAGCTCTTATTTTAACACATACTCAACACACGTATCTAGAATACATTCTAGACCAGAATACTAAGAAGCATTCCCAGGTCCCCCAGTTTAGATTTACCCTTAATTCATGTTTTATTCTGGCTTCTTTTTTGTTCCTTTCTCATCTTCCAAAATTTAGCTTATATTGTTTACACCACAAGAAGAAAATTTTCTCCCGGCTGACAGTCAAATAAGCCCTACAATGCATATATATTAATGTGCAATAAGAGCATAAATTAATCCACCATGTGCCTGCAGGTAGTATCAAAAGTGGTTGTGAGTAACATGCAATGCCTGGAGTTGCACCTTCTTAAACCATGACTTAAACTAACATTAGTTACCAAAGCTCTACTAAGTGTTTTTAAATGAAAAAAACTCTCTTCTGGCTTGAGAGGAATAACTGTAGGAGCTTCAACAGTGTTCAGGTATTTGATAGCTGGTATTAAGAAAAAAAAAGTATATAAAAATAAATAGAATGGCTGAGAAGTATATAGGAAACAAATGTATGAACTTTTAAGCATCTCTGAAATATACACCCTGAAAACACAAAGGCTGTTACAACTGCAGATCAGCTCTCATAACCTACTCCTATCAATTAAGCTACCAATCCATAATTCAAAAAAGCATGAGAAATGCCTTTTAATAAATTCATGGCAGGTATTTATAATAGCGGACAAATAGCCTTTTGGAGACCTTAACGCTTAGTACTACAAAACAGAGATCTGGGATGACTGCACAACAAATTAAGCACAGGTCTTGATTTATAATTGCCATTTCAGTGAGTCTCCACGTTGTTATAATTTGTTCCAAAACAATTCTTTCAGATCCATTTATGATTCTCAGCCAGGATCATGCTCTATGAATTTGCCAACGTGATGAAGGAAATTCAGGAGCATAAACCACAGCCACTACTTTTGACCTAAAAATATATGTGTATGAGAATTATTAGGCATTGTCCTAAGGGGCGGGGGGGGGCGGGGAGCAAGCAAATAATGTGATCAGTCTTCATGAAGGTAACGGCGTATATCTCCAAATGTTTAATTCTTTATAACAATGAAGTAAGTCACCAGTAACATTCAATATTTTGAATTATTTTGCTCAGGCACTGCACAGACAGTACTCTCCTTGATCAGGTCGGTAATTATCAAACCATTTTTATAGATGACATAATTAAGACTGCAATTCTGAAATTATGTGCTCAGATCATACAGTAAATTATTGGCAAGGTCAGGATTAGAACCTAGGACCTTCATACATACATGAAGGATTTAAACATTTATCCAGAAAACATGAACAAGCAAATGTTAATGCAAATTAGTTTTGAATTTGTTCAAGTCACATCTTCAGAAATGGACTTACCCTGGTAAACAGTCTCCACAGAGTGCATTGCTGGTGGCAGAACAGTTGGCCTTCTGAAATCGGTTAACTAATGCACAATCCAGGCAAGGCTTGCACTTCTGAAAGCCCCAGTCTTCCTTGAACCTGTTTGGCCTGCATGTCATGCACTGTGCATCCTCCCCATATCCAAAACCGCATTCCTGTAGGGATTAACAAGCAATAGCAAGCTATTCAGTCACTGAAAGCGTGAACAAGAAGAGAATGCTGGGATAAAATGAAGACCTAGTGTAATTATTACTGAGAGTAGGTCTTTCTAGAGACAAAAGCCATCCTTTTAGCAAGTTCAAATGTGTCTTCCACTGCTAATAATCTCCCTTACTTCTATAAGTAATACTTAGTCATCCACTTTATTCATGAAACCACTGTGTATTTGAATGATAAAGGGCTTCAAGGACTCCCACAGTTTCATTATTACTAGCTTATGGTAGAATTATTGAGCTGTCTGTTTTTTAATTAGGTCAGTCATGTGAAAGTGCAGAAACTGGGACAAGTGAAGTATAAAGGCACTTACTCAGTTACAAAAACAGCAAAGAAGCACTTTGATATTAAGGTTCATAGCTAAGGTGAACAAAGTTAATTGCCGAAGAGAGTGCACTGATCTTCAAAGGCTTAGAATTTCTGTTACCAAATAAAACAGAGCTGGTTAATAACCAGCAGCTAGGCATGAAATGTTGCTTAGCCACTAAGAATTTCAGAAACTCAATCCGCTCCTGTTCTAACAGTTCTTAAAATGTTGGAGAAGTTTAATAGCTCTGCGGATCACAGGGAGGCATGATATTTTACTACATAAGTAATGTTGTTAGGGTTAGTTATTTATCCCAAATTTAGCTGTTTAAAGAAATTACTTCCATTCATTTGCAAAAGGACACCTAATGTAACTGACAGGCTGCAAAGAGAAACACTTCACCCAACAGTATGTAACAGTTTGGGAACTCAATTCTACAAACTGATTATCAAGAACTATCGATTTATTTCATTTTTATGTCACTATTTCTTAGACTTATCAAGTTACTAAGAGTTGTTATTCTCTTTTCTCATCTGAATATCCTATTAAGCTTTTTTGCAGTACTTTGGAGTTAGATTCGACGCATTAGTGACACATCGCGAAACGGCAAGAGGAATACAACAAATTGCTGGAAAGGACTGATTGGGAAGGAAGTAGGTGGGAAAGACACAATGTGGGGACGTCCTCCAGTATGCGGTCTCTGTGGAAGAACAGGATATCGTACAAGTGAGAGAACTGCAGGAAATCTTTAACTGGGGCAACTTAAGGTAAGGTTTCCACCAGTTTCCTCCACAACACATGCATGTTTGATGCATATAAATAACTTTTTCCAAAGTCACCCACATAAGCAAATCTGCTGCAGTAAAAAGCTTTGAACCTTACAAATCCACTCAGGATTCTCCAAGGTTTTGCACGGAGAAAGCATCTATGGAAGAAGCTATGTGATGGAGTTGGCCAGTATGTATTTTACAGTGCCTCTAATTTGCAACGATAAAGTAACAATAAAAAACTTCAGATGCATTTTACTGGACATTCTAAAAATTTTCAATTTTCTTTTATGTTAAGAATATCTTTACTGTCCTCTGAAGAAGAACAAGCACTCAAGTACCCAGAAAATTAACAATTCTAAGAAAGCAACTACAAATGGACACTAAAAATAGTCTTCTTCCTCTGCCTCTAGACCCAGGAATTTAAAAAATAAATTTTAATTTTTGTTTTTTAGCTGAAATGTAGTTTCTTACTATTGACTATTATTCAGATTAAGGAGCAGACAGACAAATCATTGCAGTCAGTAACAAAAAAAAAGCATACTACAGTTTCATGCACTGTACAGCACGCTCCTCCTGTGAGATGCTGACCCTAATAAAGCTGGTAGGCAAAAGGGGATAAAAATATTTCTTTTCTTTTTTTTTTTTTTTAATTTACTTCAGCCATAGAAAATTTTCTACCATTTTATTTCAAACCTTCCAGTTTCTGCTAGGAATCGATGCCAAAACAATGACAGTTCTAGCAGTTCTATGTCACCTAAAAATATCTGCCTGTGTTCAGTTTTACACTCAATTTCATTTATGCAGTTGTAAGACTGTATACAAAAGTACATGATTACCACCGGGAGCTGGGACCAGACTAACTTCTGCTAGGAGATCTTGCTTTTCCTAAGTCTAAATAAACTTTTTCATTGAATCTCATTATTCCTTAACACATTCTTTCTAAATACTTATTCTTACTCTTTCCATTTAGATCATCCAAATAGTCGTGTTATAGGATATATTGTATAACTCAGTCAAACCATGTATATTCGGATCTTTTGATAAATCACTTTGAATCAATAACTCCCAAGTCCTAGTAAACTTTCAAATATAAGGCTTAAATTAATTTAATTATAAGTTTTCCTTTCCAGACTACCTTTGAAGTTTCTGATCAAAACCAAGCAAACACCAGGAAATAAAGTTAGAATGAAATGCCTTCAACTCACTGGCCCAAACTACCAAAGCTTGAGTAAGTTGTTTCTAGCTCTATCAGATCTTCTTTGCTATAGTTGGATGTATGGTCATATCTTAGCGGTCCTTTGTAAAGTGGAACGGTTTACTTTAAAGCTATAAAAATGGTGGATGCAATATAAAGAAATCTTCTGCCCAAGGAATTTACAGTCTCCAGTCTTTTCAAAGATGGCTTCTAAGTCCTTGCCAGGAATTCTGCAGATATAATCCATAACAACTACAATTTTATGTATGTGCTTTTTATGTTCACATAATATTTGAGGTAGTTAACTGCCTGGCAGGTGCAAATAAATATTTAAGCTTGTAAACCAGGCAGAACTTCAAACAGATCTGTACTCATAATTAACCACATTCCCAAAACTGAAGGATATGATTTAGACAATTGATTCAAACCCTTTGAAATCTTGGACTTTATAATTTAGCAGTCCAGCAAAGACACAAACAATCGGCTGTTCATCTTTTATTAGTACATGTGCAAAACTGATGTGCACCAGTTTACTTAGTGCTCTATTTACGAAGTTGTCAAGTTATATAGCTGATGAGATCTGAATAGTTCCCAACTCCCCTCATCCCTTCTATCCTCCCACTCAAATTTTTAAAAGAGGACTCATCTCCTGTGGCAGTTCACCTCAGGACTGCAGAAAAGAGAAATAAAACTTGTAACTTCAATTAGCTAGATTTCAAAAAAATGTTTTTTATTTTCGTGCCAGGAAAAAAAAAAAAAAAGAGCAGGTAAATATATGCTATATTTATTTCTCCTATTGTGAAGTGTATTGTGAAGAACACTTAACCCACTCTTCCCTTTCCACTTCCCATTTTCAACGCTACCATCAGTGGTACCAGGTAACATTAATGAAAGATTTCTCTCTCAAATGATACACAGTACAAGCCATGAAAACTCAAACACTAATTTAGAAAACTTCATTCAAATTAATTTTTAAAAAATCCTCAAAATTCAAATGCAATTTGCATTATTGTGACACCTCATTATCTTTCATGTATGTATCCCCAGAACAATTTTGTTCAGAAGTTTGTTTCACTAAGGTATCAAGTGAGATAACCGGTCAAGGCCACCTAGGAATCTGTAGCAAACTAGTTAACTAAACTCGTAACTTACTTTCAAGCTAAAAATATTGAAAGCATACAATAATACAGACACTTCTTAAAGTACTACCTTGGCAGTGTTAACATTTTCTTTCAGTATATACTACCCAAACACTGACTCAGACAGAATGACCAAAACTATAGCAGACTATAAAGGGTAATGGAGTTAAGTGGTATGGGTTTTCCCTGAAAGTTGAATGCAACACAGAAAGCAAGTGAACAGTAAACTAGATTTTAAACGTTCTTTCAATTAAAACAACCTCAAATTTCATTTAAAAAAAAGCTTTCAGGCATTATTAAGATTGTAATCTGCAAGTACGTTTTAGAATTTGTTTCTAGTTCCACTGATTATCCACAATCTATGTAAGTCCCTAGACAGTACAGCAGAGAGGAGTTCCACTTAGGCCACGATGATTACAAGAATATTTGTGTATTCTCAAGAAAAAGCCTTCAGTCATTAAGCCACTTCTAATTGATGTCAGGTCATATAACAAGTTGCAGCACTACACTGGTGCTGGGAAATGAAGTTTTTAGTAATATCTTTGAGCATATGGCCTTGTTAAATAGCACACAGTTTTAGCTTCCAGAAGTACCTTAGGCTGTGGATCAGCCTCATCTAGAATCCAATAATCAGCTGTATGTATCAGCGGAAATCTCTGAGCAGGACAGGCTGCAGCAGTGTGCTGCGAACACGTCAGATTTAGCTGCTGTGGTAAAGCGCATAGGGTCAGAAAAGTTTCATCTTCAGTCACTAAAATTTGACATGTCTACATGCAGCTGCTCCAGCTCCCAGGACACTGACCCACAAACATGTGTTAGCCTCTCCTGAGCTGAGATATGGCAGGCTTCCTCACAAGCAGCTCTTTTCCTTTGAAAAGTCACAGAGTGACTGCTGGACATGATAGCAGCTGCTCTCAGTAACTTCACTGGGACAACACGTCAGACATAGCACACCACCTTTCATGTTCTGTATGAGGACTGTTACATTCAGGAATAGCTTCAAACAGTACCTTCCTGTTTAATTCACAATTCCTTTTTCTGAGCCAAAATGCAGGTCCCCTTTTCCTTCATCATACGCTTGGTGCAAGGAAGCAACCCATGATACGTAGCCCTACCTCAGCAACCATCAAGCTGCCTCTGTCCCATAGGCTCTCTGCACAGCAGCAGTCTCTTGGTGACAATATTTATCATCACGTATTTGGTAGCAATGCTGGCTTAAGGCACTCTCTCCCTTTCATCTCTGCTTTTTCTTCCTTGTCATACATTGTCCTCAACTGTACTGATACAGCTGATGATGAGGCTGAGCTGTAATCTGACCACAGGATTGATCCAGGCTAAAAGTCATCAGTTCAGTGATCTGTTCCATAGTACACCTTAAAAATCTACTGTGTCAGCATAACTGCACAGGTAGGACACTGGAAAGGACTTACTATTGCCAAAACTGTCATTTCAGTGTTTCTGAACTACAGCCTCAGATGTGATCTGTTGACAAAAAAATGTAGAATTGCAGCTGAAGTTCTGAGATGCAATATAAGCTTGATGAGGCTGAGATATGGATTACTTTTTCATATATAAATTAAAAAATACATGGAAGCTATAGAGAGTTTTTTTGTTTGTTTTTTTTTTTTTGAAAAAAAGCAAATTATGGTGAAAGGACTGGAAGGACTCATTTCTGTACTGGAACATTTTCAAGAAAAGGCTGAAACCCAAACTATCCCCATCTATTTTTTCTGCATTAATTGTGATTTATATAAATTTGAATCATATTTAACGTTTGATTTATACAGAAACACATTGCTGGTAAGATAGGACAAAAAGGCTCTTACTATCAAGCCACACCAATGAGTATTCAGATGCTGGCAACTTGAAGTCACTTAAAGAATGAAAGATATTAAACCACTTGCTTAACTACATGATACTTTGTTTCCTACTAAATGAATGAGAAATGAAATAATGCTGAGTCACATGAAGCAAACACTTCCTTCTGAATCGACACAATCATCTTAGTCTTCCACTCCAGAAGAAAGCACTACTTAAAAAAAAAAAGGCAAAACAAAAACCAGACAAAAAACAACCCCAAAAATCCCACACCCTCAAAAGCAAGCTATTTCAGTGGTTCAAAGGCTTCACAAACATTACCAAGGACACATGTTTATGAGAAGAAAAGGCTACACAGATTTTTTTTAATAAACAAATAGAAGCAAAGAAACAGGAGAAGCAGCTTTTGCTTCCTTCCCTATCAATGCTAAATTGTTGATACAATAACAAAGCTGGCTTTCTTATGATGGAAATATGTTAAAAGTACTTTATAAAAAATACAATCAACATAGAAGTAAAATCCATTGATCACTTAAGTTAATGCAACATCTGCAGTGCTGCTGTTAGAAGAGTTGCTAGGGAATCAGAAAGAAAATGGATAATGGGATCAAGTGTAGCCTGATGAAGTTTGCTGATGACACCAAACTGAGTGGAGAAGTAGACACTCTGGAAGGGAGAGCCACCCTGCAGGAAGATCTGGATAGGCTGCAAGAGTGGGCTAACAAGAACCTTATGAGGTTTAACAAAAAGACAAGTGTAAGGTCTTGCACCTGGGAAAACATAATCCAGGAGTGCAGCTCAGACTGGGACCCACCTGGCTAGAGAGCAGCTCCGTGGAAAGAGACCTGGGGGTCCTGGTGCACAGGAAGCCCAACAGGAGTGAACAGTGTGCTGCTGCGGCCAAGGAGGCCGATAGGATGCTGGGTTACATCAAAAAGGGCATCACCAGCAGAGATAAAGAAGTCATTATCCCACTCTACTCGGCGCTTGTCAGGCCACACCTGGAATACTGTGTACAGTTCTGGTCCCCATTATACAAAAAAGATGTGGACAGGCTGGAGGGGGTCCAGAGAAGGGCCACCAAGATGATCAAGGGTCTGGGAAGCCTGCCGTATGAGGATAGGCTGAGAAAGCTGGGTTTGTTCAGCCTTGAGAAAAGGAGGCTTAGAGGTGATCTCATCACCACGTACCAGTACTTAAAGAGGATGTACAAAGAAGATGGAGGCTCCCTTTCTACAAGGGGTCACATGGTGAAGACAAGGGGTAACAGGTACAAGTTACTCCCAGGGAGATTCCAATTGGACACAAGAGGTAAATTTTTCACAATGAGAACAGTCAATCATTGGAATAATCTCCCCAGGGAAGTGCTTGACTCCCGCTACACTGAAGATGTTTAAGACTCAGCTGGACATGGTGCTGAGCCATCTCGTCTAGATTGTGCTAGAAAGGTTGGACCAGATGATCCTTGAGGTCGCTTCCAACCTGGTATTCTATGATTCTATGATCTATGAAAAGTTGAGGGTGTATCTTTTCTTATTTTAAGGAAGAGAGAATTACTTTAAAAACATTCTTGAAAGAGAAAGCCCCACTAAACTGCGACAGCAAAAGCTGAAAAGAATAGTCTAGATTCAGAACTAGTTACATGAAATAAGGCTAGGGTTTTTTTGCTGTTTTTTTTTGTTTCATGCTATAAAGGGTGTCTGAAGTTGCTTATCTGTGCAGACAGGAAGGTCAATCCTATAGATTGAGCACTAGTTTGCAACTAAAACACTCATCACAGAAACATAGAGCAGCCCAGATTGGAAGGAACCTTGAGAGAATATCTGGTCCAACCTTTCATGCGACAGGGAACCGAGATGAGATGATCTAGCACCCTGTCGAATTGCATCCTAAAAACCTCCAGCGATGGGGACTCTACCACATTGCTGGGGAGGTTGTTCCATTGAATGATTGTTCTCACTGTAAAAAATTTCTTTCTTATATAGAGATAAAACCTCTCTCCTCGTACAACTTGTACCTGTTGCCCCTTGTCTCGTCCATGTGGTGCCTTGTGAAGAGAGAGCCTCCATGCTCTTGTTCCACTCTGTGGCCTGTGTCTACTCTGTTCCACCAAAAACTTCCTGCATTACCATACGCAAGTTGATTTCTGTGCTAGTGTTTCATGTAAAAATAGTATAGCAACAAAGGTCTTTAAATAACTCAAATTAATAGTTGTAAAAATAAGTATAAACACACACACACATATATGTGTGTGTGTGTATACATATAGATATATATATATACATATACGTATATACACACACCTACTCTGTACAGGTGGTATTTTGCCCTGCACATTTACCCATACTGTTGATGCAAGTCTGTGGTATATCTGAATGCAAGTGGCGACATAGGAACAGACTGGACTGTCACACAGGACCTGATTTGATTAGGCTTTAACCATACCTTAAGTCACCTGTGCAGCCTGTGTTAAGATTCTTAAGTCTGATCTTCAGGTGTCACTGTGTCTTCCCTTAAGTGTAGGGACAACTAGTGACTGTTGACTTAACTGGGTTTTATAAATCCACAATAAAAATCCCATTGAAGTTTAAAAAAACCCAACCAAACCAAACAAACCACCAAACTTATCACAATTAGGTAACAACGTATTAGTTTTGATTTCTGTAACAACATATACTCAGTTTAACAAAGGCAAAAGGAAGAAAGTACATGCACAAGTGTACTTATGCTCTAAACTGGTTGCTAATCAATTCAGTGGCAATATATTTAAGTCATAGTACCCACCTGTACCACGGTATATATCTTAATTTTTATCTTGATAACTCCAGTTTTCCTTTCATAGTGTTTACCCTACTAACTCTACTTGGTTTTTGAAAGGAAAACAGTTCCTATTTTTCTATAGCAATAACAAGAAAGAAATCTACAGATTTAGATTGTAACTAAGATGAAGTAGTTTCTCATAAATAAAGAGTGAAGTGAGGGCTCTACGGTCCTTGACACTGAACCTGTCTGCTTCAGCTTACTCAGAGTAGAAGTTCTACCTGAACTGAATTTCGAGGGAAGGAAATAGGGACATATGTTGACATCAACCGTTCACACTGTCCACTGCTGCATGACCCAAAAGCTGGCCTTTTGTATTCAACAATATAGGCTAAGGTTTTTTGTTACTACCTTAAAAAAGAAACCTGTCAGTCAATTGCTTAAAACATTTTAGGGGGGAACCAAACAAAAAACCCCACTGATAACATTGTATTTTACTATATACTTCGACATACAGTCATGCTCACACATCCAGACATATATCTAGCTTTATCCATGACACTAAATATTTGATAGGAAAACAGACACATTACTTGTTATTAAGAAACTGTTATTAAACTACTGCATAATTACATCATTGCTTTCTCACATGTAAAAAAACCAAGCAAACAAAACTCACCCTGTGTTGCAAATTACTCCAAGTATATCATTAAATCCCTTTTCCTTTTGCGTTCCGACCTTTCACTTAACGTACTTTGTTGCTTCAAGCTGTAGTTCAGCAAGACTACTTTCAACCGCATTTCAGTAACAGCCACAGCATCACAACCTTTGCTATGATTCACAGAAAATTGTACCTCTATTTATAAAGGAAATTATGCTTCCACTCACATTTAGAATCATAGAATCATTTAGGTTGGAAAAGACCCTTAAGATCATCAAGTCCAACCATTAACCTAGCGCTACCAAGTCCACCACTAAACCATGTCCTTAAGCACCACATCTACCGGTCTTTTAAATACCTCCAGGGATGGAGACTCAATCACTTCCCTGGGAAGCCTGTTCCAGTGCTTGACTACCCTTTTGGTGAAGACTTTTTTCCTAATATCCAACCTAAACCTCCCCTGGCACAGCCTGAAGCCGTTTCCTCTTGTCCTATCACTTGTTACTTGGGAGAAGAGACCAACCCCCACCTCGCTACAACCTCCTTTCAGGCAGTTGTAGAGAGCAATAAGGTCTCCCCTCAGCCTCCTCTTCTCCAGACTAAACAACCCCAGCTCCCTCAGCTGCTCCTCATAAGACTTGTGCTCCAGACCCTTCACCAGCTTTGTTGCCCTTCTCTGGACACGCTCCAGGACCTCGATGTCCTTCTTGTAGTGAGGGGCCCAAAACTGAACACAGTACTCGAGGTGCGGCCTCACCAGTGCTGAGTACAGGGGCACTATCACCTCCCTGGTCCTGCTGGCCACACTATTCCTGATACAAGCCAGGATCCCATTGGCTGCCTTGGCCACCTGGGCACACTGCTGGCTTATGTTCAGGCGGCTGTCGACCAACACCCCCAGGTCCTTTTCCACCAGGCAGCTCTCCAGCCACTCCTCCCCCAGCCTGTAGCGTTGCATGGGGTTGTTGTGACCCAAGTGCAGGACCCAGCACTGAGCCTTGTTGAACCTCATACAGTTGGCCTCGGCCCATCTATCCAGCCTGTCCAGGTCCCTCTGCACAGCCTTCCTACCCTCCAGCACAACGCTTCCACCCAACTTGGTGTCATCTGCAACTTACTGAGGGGGCACTCGATCCCCTCATCCAGATTGTCGATAAAGATATTAAACAGGACTGGCCCCAATATTGAGCCCTGGGGAACACCACTTGTGACCAGTTGCCAACTGCATTTAACTCCATTCACAACTCTTCGGGCCTGGCCATCCAGCCAGTTTTTTACCCAGCGAGGAGTATGCCCATCAAAGCCATGGGTGGCCAGTTTCTTCAGGAGAATGCTGTGGGAAATGGTGTCAAAGGCCTTAGTAAAGTCCAGGCAGACAACATCCACAGCCTTTCCCTCATCCGCTAAGCAGGTCACCTTGTCATAGAAGGAGATCAGGTTGGTCAAGCAGGACCTGCCTTTCATAAACCCATGCTGACTGGGCCTGATGGTTGTCCCATGCACGCCATGTGATGGCACTCAGGATGATCTGCTCCCTAACCTTCCCCGGCACCGAGGTCAGGCTGACAGGCCTGTAGTTCCCCAGATCCTCCTTCTGGCCCTTCTTGTAGATGGGTGTCACATTTGCTAACTTCCAGTCAACTGAGACCTCCCCGGTTAGCCAGGACTACTGACAGATGATGGGAAGTGGCTTGGTGAACACCTCCGCCAGCTCCCTCAGTACCCTTGGGTGGATCCCATCCAGACTTGTGCATGTCTAAGTGGTGTAGCAGGTCACCAACCATTTCCTCTTGGATTATGGGGGCTTCATTCTGCTTCCTGTCCCTGTCTTCCAGCTCAGGGGGCTGGGTACCCCAAGAACAACTGGTCTGACTATTAAAGACTGAGGCAAGGAAGGCATTAAGTACCTCAGCCTCTTCTTTGTCCTCTGTCACTATGCTTCCCCCCGCATACAATAAAGGATGGAGATTCTCCTTAGCTCTCCTTTTGTCGCTAATGTATTTGTAGAAACAATTTTGTTGTCTTGTACAGCAGTATCCAGTTTAAGTTCCAGCTGGGCTTTGGCCCTTCTAATTTTCTCCTTGCATAACCTCATGACATCCTTGTAGTCCTCCTGAGTTACCTATCCCTTCTTCCAAAGGTCGTAAACTCTCCTTTTATTCCTGAGTTCCAGTCAAAGCTCTCTGTTCAGCCAGGCTATTCTTCTCCCCTGCTGGCTCGTCTTTCGGCACATGGGGACAGCCTGCTCCTGTGCCTTTAAGGTTTCCTTCTTGAAGAACGTCCAGCCTTCCTGGACTCCTTTGCCCTTCAGGACTGCCTCCCAAGGTTTGAGCAAAATCTGTTTAGTTATTTCAGTTCTAGTGTAGTAGCAAAGAATAGTATTTGAAAGCCTATACATGTGTGGGAGAAGTAATTCCTCACACACTGAAATTAATTAAGCATTCCTATTTTCAGAAAAACTAGTCTTAAGAATCAGGACTATCAGATTGTAAACAAAAATAGTTAAAGTAAAAACATAACTTGAATAGTGTACTATTGCAAACTATAACCTTCCTATTTTAGTTTAGCATTTCTTTATTAAATTGAAAGTGTGATTACTGAGGGCATTAGTTTTTACACTTCGGTTTTTTATTTGCCAGCTAGATTAGTATGCTACATTAATGCATATAATACTATAATACTGCTTTAGTAGGACCACTGTTATGAAGTGCCATATTTACAAGTGCCTTTATAAACTACAACACCTGCCGGAACCTTTCAGTCCTCAAATTTAAGGCCAATCTAAAAAAACCAAAACATCCAAAGAAAACCACATCCATACCCTTAGTCATCTTCAAATCGCTACTTCCACAGCATTGTTTGTATGTCTAAACCTTAACTAATACTGCCTAACATCGAAAGAATCCTCACTAAAGTGTGAAATATTTCTGTTAACACACTGAAAACTAGCTGGGGGGTGTGTGTGGGGGGGGAGATAGGGAAAAATGTGTCACTCAGTTTCAGTAAATCTCTTCAAACCACCCACAAACCACAATACTTAACTTGTGCTTTTTTTCAGAGCTGAATATAGTAAGAAATACAAAGCCACAAACTGAAAGCTTCTTTTTCCCTGTTGTTTAAACACACATACACACCAGACTTAGTAATGTTTCATGTTAAAAAATTTTCAAAAATAACATTTCAAATTCCCCCTTGGATCTACATAACATACTTGCCTACAAAAGGAACCCTGAAAATTAAATTTCACTGCTCCTAAATAACACCCTAAATTCTACCTTTATCATCCATTTACACTATCAATAAGAGTACAAAACAGAGTTTGCCCTTCATGTATGCAAAGGCACTGGGCAGGGCATCTACTTCTCTCTTGCTTCGTGGCCCCACCTATCAGGTACTGATCAGACTGCACAGTTATGTCTGGGCCACAGTTTTACACTTTAACAATGGGCAAGATGTAGGTATACTAGCTGGACACTGAAGGAAGTCTTATACTTATGCATGAGACTTGACAAGTCTGCTCACCCTTCATGATACAAGCTTGCATTCTCTCTTTTTTGCCTGACCATCTTCACACCTCTAGTATGACACGCCTGCTCCCCCCAAACATCCAGTCTCCCCACGACGCATAACTCATTCTGTTATCTCCCTCACCTCTGGCGATTGAGTTGGTGAATCCCACCATATCCCTCCCTCCTGGTTTCAGCTGTATCTTCCTTCATTGTTCTCTATCCTTGCTTATACACAGCACCTACTTTCTCTGTGCTGAAAGCAACTAAGATCCCCCTCATGACTTGCATTTAGACTTGGAATTTTGATGGAAATTTTGACAAGTTAACTTTCTAGTGCTACTGAATCACAGTCCATAACCTCAGTCACCATTCATCTCTGTTGATTCATTTCTGCATTCCTAAAAAACATGCAACTTCCAAAACTTTTACAGGGATTTTCTTTTGGAAGAGATGTAGTTGTTCTAAAAGAAAAAAACATTTATGTAAGACTCATGATAACAACCTTTCCTTCTCCATGATAACAAAGACTTCTTATGTGCTTTCTACATATTACCATGTATTTTTCTGGCCTCCCCCTTCTCAATTACTTTACACAGCATAAAGATATGGATTAGGTTTATAGCATTTTTAATAAGTTGTAAAACAAAGAAATTGAGCCTCACTTGAGTCTAGCTTCCAAATACAACACGCTCCAACCAGTGAGCTAGTGAAAACAGAACAATCACCTATCTCCCAGCTGTTCTAAGGAAATATCGCAGTTCTCACTTGAATCCTCTTCTGTATTTATGTGCTTATGCCCTTATTTTTATTATAAACCATTCTGTTAAGACAAGTTGTTGTGCAGAAAATATTTAAACGCTGTCTATAGTGGCAACTTCACATAGAATCCAGAACTGATTCTGAAAGTCAGCATTGTAAAAAATCAAGCCCCCCCCCCTTCAATGGTCTGTACCAGTTACTAGTTTGAAATCCATTTTTTATACTCTCCTCTACACAGTGAGGTTATTCAGTCTTAATTCCCTGTAGTTTTTTTCCCCTCTTTGTAGCACTAACTCATCTTTAAAAAAAATCATTTGAATTTGAGAGCCCATACCCAGCTCCTCTAACGGTACTGCCTACTTTATTAATGGTATCATCATTTTCTGAACTGAGCATTTTATATAAAGAGAACCAGAAAACATGGTACTTGAAAAACTGTAAAAGGTTCAAACGCCAAAATCATAAAAATATACTTCCACATAAGTACAGATATCTATTATTTTAATTACATATGTAAATGCATTTATTGGAAACAAAGTAAATTCAAGAAAGCATCATTTGCTTACCTTTGAGAGTTCCATTCCAGGTCCACACTGTTTGCAGAGGATACAGTTTCCAGTGTGGTCCCTAAATTCTTGCTCTCTGCAATCTCCAGTCTCACAAATTACCCTACTTAGCTTAAAAAAAAAAAAAAAAAAAAAAAAAGTAAACTCATTACGGTATAATTAACCTGTGATTAACATATAATTTATATTAACTCTAAATCTGAGAAATAAATTCACGTTTCTATCTTAAAAATAACCTTCTGCATTATCAAAAACTTTAAATATGGCAATGAAAATTAATCATCTAACTCCAAATATGGATAAGTGGCCTGAATTTTAAAGGTTCTCAGTACTCAGTGACTTGCAATAATTTTACAATTTTTAGAAGACCTGCTTGATATTTGGCACTTGTGGAATGCTAAAACATTTAATTGTTTGAACATGAGTTTACGTTCCTCACCTTACTCAATATTATGAAAAATGCATGTGACCATTTACTAAAGCTACAATTTTCATGACAGTAAGCTATGTCATATCACATTATATTACCGTGTTTCATTTATTTGCGAATTTTTATTTTTTTAATGATGCTATTACAATTGAATAAATAAGCTAAAAATCTATTCCTTTAAACAAAAATATTGAGAGATTTTAAAAGGTCACTCAAACCTTTTGGAAACTTAAAAAAACCCCAAACCTGTATGAATACTGTTTATTCTAAATTTCACTATTACTTTATATTTAATGGGCCAAATGAGAGAGAATCCAATTTCTGCCTCCAAAGGCATTTAAGTACATTATCTGACCAAACCAGAAACCGAGGTTATGAGAAATACCATAAGCAGTAATATCAGCCATGCAAAGTCTCAGTATAATTGCTGGAATCCTACCCAAGAACATTAGCAAACCCTGTGAGCCCCCTCAAAACAATTTTAAATGAAATATCTAGATACAGGTTTCCATCACAGAAAGTGCTCTCCAGAATTGCTACTAAATTCTTACTTTGTGTATTAGCCTTTTCAGAGAGACCAAAGCCTTTCTGATAGCTATGAAATGCGAAATACCCTTAGTTCTAGAGCTTGTCTTTGCAAGCCAGAGTTGAAGTACGCTTAGTAGGCAACATAATTGTGTGCTATGCTATGTTCTGTGGATAAATCGAATACTCCAAACTCCTAAACTATATATATGGCATACTCTGCTAAGAGACGGCTACTGCAAATTGCTTAGAACTCCTGCCATCTCTTTGAAGTGAAGCAGTATCACCTGTACAGCACTATATTCACCTATATTTTCCGTCCTAGTCCAGTCCTTCTTCCGTGAAGAGGCTCACAAGGTAAATTTTAATTGCATGTGAGGAGTAGCAAGAAATTTATAAATCAGTTGACCAAGCTCACTTCTAAATTGATAAAATGTGTATGTAATTGTATGGATATACGTGTTTAAGACTTTTAGTATTAGCAGTAATGTGTAAAACAAAAGGCACCATTTCTGTGCCCAATATAATTTTTTTAACAATCATCCTAGGGGGAAAAAAAAATTAATTTACCAAATAAGCTAGTAAAATTACGAGCATCTTCAGTTTATCTTCTCCTTGTAATCTTTTTGCATCCATTTCTTACAATTAAACCTTTCTCCCTAGAAAAAAATAAAAAGAAAAAAAGAAAAAAATCATTATGTTTCACAATGTTGTTTAAATTGCAAAAGTCGTATGTCCATAGTACTTCATGTCATTCAGTATGTCAAAATATTTATCTTTTAATGCCATTAAAATATTTCAGATAGATTCCTGGAAGCTAAACAACAAACACATGCCTTAAAAATAATGTTCTTTTTTAGAAGACAAGGCAATATACACAAAGTTTCTATAGCCTTAATTCTCAAAAGAAGAGACCGCTATCAGTCTAGAGAACGTCAATGTTTGTAAATCTAACATCTTCTAACATCCCTAACATAACTTTCTTGCTTGTTAGATGCCTAACTAAGTACAAGATCAACAAGACAAAAATAAATTTCTTCAAATATGGCACATATCAGCCAAGACATAGCTGATCACGAGAATGATCCTTCTGTGTTGCAGTGTGGAGCAGAATGGGTTTGCCTAGTGGCTAAGATAATCTCTTTTACTTCGTTCTGCAACGAACTGGAGGCATACACAGGATCTGTTTCTACCACTTACCTAAGGGATACTAACTTCTTGAGATCTGTTAACATGATTGTTTGTGATCTGGTAGGCAAAGACTATTATATAAGATATTTCCAACAGCATAACCAAATCACATCCTACCTCAGACAATTTTTATCATAATCTCAGAAAGAGTCTATAAAGCCTTGCTTAATTATTTTTTAAGAAGTGGTAACAAACAAACAATTAAAAAAAAAAAAAAAGAAGGGGAACTATTTGAAACCGTCATGGAAAGGAAGTTCTAATTTGGGACTAGGTGTTTTGGATTATTAAATCAACAAACTGCATCCCCACAATCATCAAGAATATTGTGCTTGGCCAACAGAACATTTTTTCTCTGCTTAATTTCCTTTTGTTTATTTGAGTCTTTGTGTTAATTTCCGGTTTCTTACTTTTTGGTTTTGTCAGTTAACTGCAAATGGAAGTATAACTTTTAGTTCAGAAATCCAAACTGTATAGTAACAATAACAAGAAAAGAATAAATAAATCCAGCTCACATAACATGCTATTTGAATTTGATCTTAATTTGCATACCTTATATGACAGTAATATAATGGCATTGCTTTCAGCTAGATGTGAAAAATAATGTTTAAAACATTTCTGGCCTGCTTCAAAGCTTGAAGGACTGAGGTTTAATTACGCTGTTTTAAAAGACAAAATCAGTAATTTTTATCATTGACAAATGACAAAAACTGACAAATTAAAGGATGGAACTCAAAACATAAGGAAAGTAGTACAGAAAAAGATTAAGAACAGTTGCAAAATGCTTTACAATATGGAACTATAATAAGCATAATACACTTCAAAAAATATACAACCAGAATGAGCATAAACACACAAATTCACATTTTACTGCATGAATGCCCTAATTAATTAATTCTAATCAATAAGAAGAAAGTATACTTCAATGGCACTATTGATACCTTTTCAGACAAATTGTATTTTGAACTGTAAAAAGAGCTAAAGTCTGCTAGAAGAACAGAACAGGCAAAGAGGTGTGTCAGGCAGCACTCTACAGGAAAGCCAAGATTACATTTCTATGGTTATTTCTCATTTGGTGATGGTAATGGTCTATGGGCCAATGACAATTATCAGATTATATGCATGTCAACATGGGTAAAAAAGAACACATACCATCAAGTAATACAAATACACACAGATAAAGTATTCAACATGGGTTGCTTTTTAAGTCTAAGGAAAAAAAAATAAGCAGAAAAACGTGAAATGGGAAATCTCAGAAAGAATTCCGAATGTCCCAAATACAACAATTTGATGTAAAAACACTGTAAAACAAATGGAAAAATGGAAAAGGAGAATCAACGAATTTTAAAAGTTACTAAGTGCACAAGGTTGGCATGAGAAGCTGACAGTGCTAATGCTGCAAAAAACTAGGCATATAAGAACAAAACAATTCCTAGTAATAGCAAACACCAAACAGTGGACAGAGGCGGTAAAAATACTGTTAAGGGAACTCAGAAGTTTCAAGAAATGTTTCACATCTATGTTTGGAGAGAAACAGGATGGATAAAAACACATCATACAATATATCTTCTGGCTGAATAGGAACTGAAGATCTGCTACTTAAGAACAAAAGACAAGTTGTGAGACTTTGCACCTCAATAACCTTGAAAAAAGCATCAAGACTTAAACTTGCTGCTGTTCAATTTTTATACCATTTGGAATGCTACAGAAATTCAAGAGTGGTAATGTTATGAAAAGATTAAAAAAGAACTAAGAATAGTAACACAATAAATATCTCTACACAATATTACAGAAAAGTAGTCCTGCAAAACAAACTTGACTTCACTTGATTCAGAGAAGACAAGGCAATAAAGCTAAAAGTCTAAAAGCTAAATCATCTAAACTGATTAAATATTAATTCAAAGAATCATCCTGAAACGAAAGGGATTTGGGAGAAAAATCCCCATTGACTTCTTTATTTCACATAATAGTATTCAGTGGAAAAAATTAAATACTTCATATGCTTTCTTAATTGCTATAGGAGGCATAACTTTACATAAGTGTGCCAGTGAAATAGAGCTGTAAATATAACTGAGTTGCTTAGAACTGAACGTCAAGTGATTATTCCAAGTCATATGAATTTATAGTCATTATATTCCTTAATATTATTGTTAAAGAAATAAAACATAGCACAGTTCTAATGTAATTATGACCATCTATATAATACTACCAAAAATTTAAAAATAGGATTCTTTATAAAGTTAAAAGTATGTTTTATTTTAAGATTTACTTTTGCTTCTGAAAATAGACATATCAAAAAAGAAACTGAATATCATAATAATTGCATATTTTTATGTCAAGTTTCATGTAGAATTATCAATACAAACAATATTAGTGAGCTCTACTAAGCCCAATGATCTAAAATATGGAGCTGGGGCATAATCTAAACAGTCTGTATTTTTTTCTGAGCAGGTCACCTGAAGTATGGAAAAATAAAGCAAATTAAGAACAGCTTGATTAACTGGCCAGCAGATTCAGTACTTGCCATATTATTGCAATAAAACTGTATTAGCTTTATGTAATGAAGCCACATTCATCCTGTACATTTTTTCCAATATGCAATAACCTGAAGATTTAATATCGTAAAAAAGTTAGCACATAAACAATTTATTAAAATCAATATTGAAACAAAGCTAATGATGTACTTTTATGTTTGTAATATTCTGGAGTCACAACTGGATTAAAAAACAAATGCCAGTTCTTAATAGAAGGTAGTACAGAATAACAGGCAGTATTAAAAATGCTGCTGGTTATGCTGACAGCTCGTATTTCAGTTTTGGAGTTGCCATATCTGTTATAAGATGATCTTCTTATAGCATGTACCTCAAAGATCATTAGAACATAGAAAGCACATGGCGAAGCATGCTATACTAAAACAAATTTTGTTGACTTAGGTGTGGCAATTTTATTGCACCTGTGAAATATTTTCTATTTCAAAGAAAATCTACTGCCTTCATAGCACTCTTGCCAAATACAACACCTTCAAACATGAGGAGTTCCAAAACCTAGAGTAAATTTCCAAAATCAAGTGTTTTAGAACTGGCATCAAACTATTATGGACTTCTCCAACTCATCTACACATTTTACTGAGCTTCAAATTTGTTGACTGATCATTATGTGTACCATGCAATCTCACAGCTTTAGGTCTATGATACAATATGAGATATCTTCTAGATAATTTGTCTTTTATAATCATCAAATCTTCCAAAATTGGTCTATGGGCAAACTTCATGGGCAGGTCTATGGGCAAACTTCAGCGCACTTCAGTAGGTTTAGTAGCACCAAAACACGTTCAAATCATTTCAGTACACACGTACGAATGCTTGTGGTACTGTATCATGCAATCATTGTGCTTATTGTCCCAGTTCCTACCAAAAAAACCCCAAAGATTATATACTGGCTATAACATATAAGAAAGAGATTAACTGGTGTACAATATAAAGCCATTGTTAAAAGTACCAAAAAAAAATTTCTTTTTATGACAACATTTTGATCAAAATAATGCAAATGGTTAAGGCACATTTATAACTCATTGTACTGAAAGCAAGTCCTGAAGGAGACATAACTGTGCCAGCTGCTTGTTTCCTGTTCCTGTCTCCAGTTTGGTTAAAAGCCCTGCTTAAAAAGCAGACACTGCAGCACTTAATAATAGGTTGCCATCGGGCAAATTTGTTCTCTCTTGATATCAAGTGGCATTACACTGATGTCTGTTGGACACAAGCCATTCACCTCATATGCATTCAAGTAAGAAGTAACTAGAAGTAGTTTTTGCCTTTAAAATATGTGCGACCAAATAGAAGTTCAATACACTTAAACTTTATTTGTTCTTATTCATATACTGGTATTTACAATGCTGAGTTCAGTTATCCTCAACTTTATTAAATGAAAGAAAACTGTGGACACAGTTTCTTGAGGTCAATAAATCATTCCAAATGCATCTTTTTAGGTTAACAGTAATACACTTGCACAAAATACTCAGGGAAAAGCAATCATCATTGGTAATGTACTGAACTCAAGATATAGAACTTCCATTACAAAATGCGGTTGCATAGTTTTAAGGTTGTGTGGGGCCTACTATGCATATGTATAAAGAGGGCAATATCAAACAATAAATTAGGAACATGTAATAAATGTATTGTGAAAGTAAGAACTTCCAACCTTCCAGGGTCCTAGAATCCACTGTCCTCCAAAATTTACTCCTACATTTACTTGCTTGCCTGAGCAGTAGTCATCATTCTATTTCAAAGTCAATCTGTCAGAAAAATATTTCTTCCTTCTCTCCAAAAAAATGAAGTTTCACCATGACACATCACCTCAAGACTCGAGGCGGCATGATTAAATTATGGCCTACTAGCAGGTTTCTCATACATGTAAGCATCGAAACTTTGAAGTCAACATCATCTTCTAAGAGCAACTTTAGAAGGGGTGAAGGGTCCAAACTTCAAATTCACTTAACTTTCCTAGATCTTGTAAGCTTCTCATATTTGATTTGACATTCATACTTGATGACCACTTTTCATGCTCACTGGCAAAGAGTACTCTGAGAAGTTCTGGATTAGAAAGAGGGATGAAAACATAATTATCTTATCTTGCCAACAGAGGTCTCTGGAATCCAATGAGTAGGATCTCAGCTCCCTTCTAACCACCCTGTCTCCCACCTGCAGCTGTCAACTGCATGCAATAAAATGACAAGGAGTGGCAAATGGCTTTAGCAGAGTCAGTGCCCCACGGGCAAGAAACAAGAGAAGGGAAAGTACTTACGCTGCTGCAATGATAAAGACAAAGGGAACAAGTTAGGGACAAGAACTTCCACTACAGAGCTACATATCATTACTCTGTCTCATACTTCTAGAACACCTTCCCTTTACACCCTACCCACAACCCTTGTACTCTTCCCCTTCGTGAAGTAAATGAGGTCTTGCCTGACCACATTTGCTCCAACTTCTCTGAGAAGCACCATGTGCGGGGGTGGGGGGAAGAATACTGTCAGCTAGGTAGCACTCATCAACATTAAAAATACCATGTAGAATAAATCCGTATTTTTCAGAAGCTGCCATACATGAAATTGTACAAAATTAGGCAGCTATAAATTTATTTCTAGTTTTGTACAGACAGAGATAGCAGATTAAAGGTGGAATGTGACTGGTGATAGAAAACATTTATATCTATTTTAAGGGCTGAGGGAGGAGAGAAAGGAGGTTTATACATAGCCAAGAAATATTTGTGCTCCTTCTGAGTACCATATGCTTTGAGTTACGTTAGCTGAAGTACCTGACTTTACAGGAATAATGGTGATAGTAATTCAACACTCCAAAGAAGCATCTCTACAGTATCTTCACTACCACATACAGCATTTACAGAACGCATTATATCCCAGTGTCTCAAAAAGGGTATAATCAGCACAACTTGAGAATGAACTACATAATTTATCCCCGGTTTTGCTACTTACAAATGATGTTCCAAATCCATGCTGGTAAAATTATGGAAAATAGTTTATCATCCATGTTCTTCAACATATCCAGATTATCATTAATCAGAAATTATAGTAAAATATTTTAAAAAAGGTGCAATGTGGTGACATTTTTCCTACACTTAAACAAAGCTTTTTAGAGGATCAGAACCTGTGATTCACACATGAACTCGTAATCCCATTTAAGTTGATGAGACTACTCATACAAATTCTGTGCTTTGACATCAAAACTGTGGTGAAAATGTTGCTCCTTCTGTTTAATACATCTCACTCACCTTAACTTCTAGGAGACACTAGTTTGCTAGATGAAACGTCAGCGTAGAGCTGCATTTGTACATATTCGTACT
The DNA here is from genome assembly GCF_047370975.1 of Nipponia nippon. NCBI lineage: Eukaryota > Metazoa > Chordata > Aves > Pelecaniformes > Threskiornithidae > Nipponia > Nipponia nippon. The sequence goes on from NW_028262336.1 coordinate 110,412,244, forward strand.
TAGATATGTCAATAAGTAATACAATAAAATGAGAATGTCAATATTATATTCATATTTCATTTATACCAAAGTATACTAATAGTTACTTTTCAAAGTAATTTTTAAGAATCATAAATTATAAAGCATTGGGCTGGTTAATACAGTAACTATTGCAATGGTGCAATGCCAATGTGTTACTTTTATCCAGCCACCCTTTAGCAGTTTTGGATAGCATGCAACATCTCAAAAAGCACAGACATGAGTTACTTTTATTCTCAGCATTCTCTTTTATTAGTATTGCAATTGCAAGTTGTGGAAACTGAGAAAAAGTAATTTATTGCCTCCTTAACTGATAATTTATACATCTTATTACTGAACTAATAAAGAAGCTTACTTCTGTTTCTAAAAAACCCTCTTTGCTTATATGGTAGAAAGCTTCCAGTTAATATACATAACTTGTTGTACATGTGATGGTCAAGGTGTGCTTGAAAGAGATTATGCAGTAGTTAACAAACCTACCTACAGGTTGAATCCATTTGCCACTTTTGCTTATATTAAATGCTACTGTACCCCTTTGATTTTTGATAAAAGCATTCATTTAAAGTAGTTGTAAGTATAAAGGTGGTAAATAGATATTAAGTATCAAGACTTTTCACGAGGTAAAGCTTTCAGTCCAAGGTCAGATTAGCGGAGACAGACATCAGGAAAGAAAGTCAAACAATCAAAGGCTTTTCAACAGAACCATAACTGTGGCTTTTCAACGTCTTACCAGCCAAGAGAAAAAGTTACTAGCTCCCGTTCCTTCAACTCCAGCTCCAAAATTGTTTGAAGCAAACAGCAACTTATTTATGCAGTAGACACGAGAAGAGCTTGTGAACAAGAAAGCCCGGCTCTCAAGGGCTTTTTGTTCGCCGCCCTCTGGAGCCTGGAGGAGTTACTCTAGGGCTGTCGAAATCTGCAAAACCCAGCAACATCAGCTGCGACTCCCTTCTGCTGCGCGGTGCCTTTCATATCCACTGCGGGACCCCTCGGGGCAGAGGGGCCTGTTAGAGAGCGGCAGAGCTGAAGCCACCTCGGAGAGGAAGGGATCTAGCGGAGCCCTCCCCTCCGCCTCGCCTCGCCTCCCCTCCCCTCCTCCCCCGCAGCCTGCGCGGTCCGCGGAGGGTCATTCCCATCACCTCCCGGCCGCAGGCAGCGGGCCCTACGTGCAAGGGGAAGGCAGAGCGGGCCGGTGCCAGGCGCACGGCGGGGCTGCGGGCGCCCAGCACTCTCGGGTCAGCGCCCAGCCAGGCCGGTGCCCTGCGGGGTGGCGGAGGCAAGCTGCGCGGAGCCCCGGGAAGCGGCAGCCCCGCTCCGCGCACCCGCGCACCCTCGCCTCAGAGCCTCCGGAAGGGGGCGACCCTCTGAGGGAGGGGGAGGACCAGGCACGCTCCGGGGCTGAGGGGATCGGGCCCGCCCGGATCTCCCACGCACCCACCTGCCACGCCGTGGCCTGCTGGCCGCCCCGAGGCGGTGCCGGGGTGCCGGCCGCCCGCCCGCCACCGCGGAGCGCTCGCCCTGCGCCCGCTCCCTCCTTCACCTCCTCTCGCTCCGGTTCGCCCCGTCGCCCCGGCAACGCCGCGCCGCGCCGCTCCCCTCCCTCCTTCGCCGGAGGGGGCCGGGCTCAGGTGACCGGAGGCAGCCAATCAGCAGCTCCCCGGCCCACGTGCCCCGTGGCGAGGAGGCGCGCGCCCGCGGAGGCAGGCGCGGGAGGGAGGGGTCGCGCGGCCGAGGCGGCGGCAGTTGGGCGTCGCGCGGGCCAGGCGGCGGGAAGAGGCCGTTAGCGGCCGCCGCCTTAGGGGGCGGGAGGGGCCCTGCTCCCGCCCCGGCTTCTGTGAGGGGCTGCGCGCCCCCCCCCCCGAGGTCACCTCCCTGCCGGGAGCTGTGTACCTGGTGCTCAGCGGTGAGGTGTGTCTGGTACTAGTGGTGCTGAGCCAGGGCGAGCCACGAACGAGGTGCTCGGGTCCCTTTTATCCTACCAGGAGGATGGCGGAGACGTGCTGTGTGCACTTAGGTGGTTCATTGCAGGCTGCGGCTGCCACCCTGTCTCCAGAGGCAGCCTGGGCTGCAGCCTTGGTGTTGCTGATCTCCCGCAGTAGGAGCCCTGGCTTGGAAGTGTTTATGGCTGGCTGTCCCCAGATTGCTGGGCTGTTGTTAAGCGGATGGGCAAACCCCTTTGCCTCCATGCAGGAGGAGTCTATGTAACTCACCAAAGTCCCTTTTGCCTGTCCATCCAAAGACCGTGATGGAGGCCCTCTGACAATGCACTGCAAAATTCTCTCCAAAGTACCCGAGTAGCATTTTTTTCCTGCTAGCTCTGAATCTGAAATATTTTTGCACTCTGCAGGTAACAAGTTACCCAATCAATACCAAATGTGAGTTCAGAAATCCAGCCCTTCACAGAGAATAAATTATTCACAGTCACTAGAAAGGGTGTACTTTACTGCTATTTACTGTGATGTAAATTAGGAGCTTTGCTGGAGTTAGTGATGCTCCAACATTGGTGAAACCAATTTTGGAGACCTTGGAGAAAGAGCTGCTACTGCAGAGATTTCAGGTCGTTAGTTCTACTTCTAATGAAGAGGTTAGTGATACCACTACAGTCTAGACAATTGTATGGATACGCTGGGAGCTGAGTTAGGTTCTGAAGACAATGAACTAATGGATATACTTGGCAGTAAAGTATTGTCAAATAAACAGAATTTTTGGGAGCTTCTCACAGAGATAAATTTTTGGAGTTCGCTAGCCACATGGACTTTTATAAAAACAAGTAGCGGTCATTGCAGTACAGCAAGTTGTCTGCAAAGAGATAAATGATTGCTGCAAAATGAGTTGTTTTCAATTAAAAAAACTTGAACTAACTCAGAATTTATGGGGGTTTTCCTTTATCTTAAAAAGGGCCTGCAAAGAAAAGATTTGCTTCAGGACCCTTGCCAGAAGGAGCTCTGCAAGAGGTTAGAATTTCAGTGAGGAATGGCATGCTACGGTGCAACGACGGTGCATCTGTTGTGAATGGCAGCTGCTGCACAGCACCGAGCATGCTACATCCTCTCGCTATTTACAGACAACTGTTTGGCATGTTATCGGTTTTGTGTAGACACCAGTGAAACGTATTGCATGAGTTTTTCTTAGTGGAGTCATCGTGTGTTTCAGATACTTGTTTTAAAGTAGTATAGTTAGACAAGTGTATTAAAACATCCCAGAGTTCTTGAAGTGTTGACTAAACACTGAGGGTTACCGTATAAAGAAACATTAAGACTTTCTCATCACATGGGGGGTTACTAAGCCTATGAATTAAGAGCAACATGCAGTCTGTAACACTGAAACTTAAATGTCTAAGTCCCTGTTGTAGCACGTAAAATATTTCCTCTAAATGTAAAATGGATGAGTTAATTCCATTCATCGTCGAAAGATATTGAAAATTGCAGGGTTTCTTTTGTTTTAAATCATGATGTTTCTTCTAAGGAAATGGAAGAAGTGAACTGTTAGAGCAACTAGTATAGATGTAAGAACAGAGATTCTCGCTACAGTAGAGAAAGCAGAAAAGAAATATTTGGAAAGTAGTTTCAGCTGACCCCTTTGATAAGACTAAGTTGCGTGGCATATCTGATGTGGAAGCAGAAATTGTACAGCAATAGGAAGTTGTTATCTCCATATCTCAAATGCTAACACAGTTCCCCCAGTCAACTGTAAGATAGATCTACTCTTGTTATGACAGCTGTTGGAAACTGATGTCAGTATAACTGTGCAATGTCTTTTGATAGTCTTAACTATTACAAACCTTAAAATATGTTTATGATGTTATCTAAGACACACTGTTTGGAAATGGCTCTATTTATAATCAGAAATTGCTCAAGCTGTTTTAATAAATAAATGACATACTTGTGAGTTTCCTAGTCAGATTTGCTTGAAAAAGCATTGTGAACTTTTTCTTTCTGAAGACTTAAGCCTGAGGATTAATTAATGTTTATACAGCACTTTGTAAAAGCAAAGTTGCAAGTGCCAAGAATTATTACTATATAATCTTTAAAAGTCAGATCAATGAAAGACTGAACTGTCAGAAAACTGCTATTTAAAATAACAAAAATACTGAAAATCCTCTCCTCCCCATACTTAAATATGTCCAACTGTGCTTTCATGTCAGTCTCACATACAGACAAACAAAGATATTTTTCAGTGTAAATGGGTTAACGCCCATCTGCGTTTAAATATGTGGGAAGATTACTTAAAATCCTAGGGACTTTTTACAAAACGAAAACAATCTTTGTTTCTGAAATGCATTTCTAGGGCCTAAATATTGCAAATATTTATATATGTAAGTCCTACTCATCAGTGTAATCTATCTGATTAACCAGTTTTACTTCTGTGTGCAACTTTAACCACTTGTGTGATGGGTCAGATCCTTATAGTGACAGTTTAATTGTATTAGACTCACATAGCTATTTTGACTTCTGAGGAATAAGAATCCTTACTTTTTTTTTTTTTTAATTTGCTTCTTTTTCTACTTTACAGCAAACAGAGGTATGGTTTAGAAACCTTTTTCCTGAGAAATTAAATGTACATGTTAGAAAACCAGCAACAAGCAAGAGAAGATTGGAAAGGTAGAGAAGCTCATCAGTGAAGTATATGATTAATAAATAAAACCATCTTTTCAGGGTTGCAGAAGCATGTTTTAGTACATCATTGTCATTTAAGGAAAAATACTAAATTTTGCTTTGGCTATGGCTTAAACAATATTCTTCCTTGACAGCTATACGCACATTATTCACGCAGTGCTAATTACTTTCCTTATAATGTAATTGACTTGTTAAGTCAGAATATGAATTAATTGGTGGTATAGAAAACTAAATGATACCAAGTCAGGCCTAGTTAATCTGTGTCTGGCATATTATCTCTTGATATTCAGTAAATTTAAAATTTATATATACAAATATACTTTTAATTAGAAGAAACAACGTTTGCAGACTGACTAATGAAAGCTGACTACGTTTATCTGGAAATGTTGATAACAATCTTATTCAGATGCAAGCAGACTGTTAAAATCTGGGTTAGCAAGTTACTGTGGTGCATCCTGAAATATGAACATCTTGAGGGGCCTATGGACTGATAAACTTCTTAGAGAATAGCTTTCAAACAATGCTTAAGAGCTATCAGTTATGCTGACTTTTAGTTGCAATTCGTTAATAAACAGATGTACTTAAGACTGATATACACTTAAATTCACATTTAAGAATATGCATCTAAAGTCAGTATTTCAGAACTCACTATCCACCATTAAGACTAGATTTTCAAAGAGCTCAGTGTCTGGAATGTTGAACTTCTTTGCAAGTCTGGCCCCAATTATGGGTTCTAAGTTCTTCTGAAAATCTAAATTATATTTAAATACCTACAGAAGAAGCTTGAGTCTTACTTTACCAGACTGGCTCCAGCTGCAAGCACAGAACACTCATGGATTTGGCCCAAACTCACCCAAAAATCTGGCCCTTTAAAACTACAAATGTATAGTGACTAATCCTAAATCTTCTAATGATTGTTCCCTTATAATGAATTTCTGGAGTAGATGTCTCAAATTTTCTTAAACACAGTACATGTGAATTTGAGGAACAGAAACAAAAATACTGTGAATGGAAATTGCTTCACTGAAATAGGAGCAAAACTTCCATGAAGTTCAGCAAAACCAGGTGTTTGCTCTAGATAAGCTTAAGATTTCCTTAATATCTTCATTAAGATGCCTTAAAGGAAATTTCTATCATCAAGTTAAAATGTTACTTTTATTATCAAGATTTCTTTTCATATGGTATAGTTGAACTAACATCTCTTCAATCTCGAAATAAAACCATTTCCCTTTTGTATATAAGGATGTTATGTTTAGAAACTTAGTTGTAATAACTTGCGGAACAGGAGAGTTTTTTCATCTCAGGTCTGGAACTATTAGGATTTAAAGTGTTGCTTGAAGAAGTCACAGTTCAATAAACGCACTGAGAGCAAATAAAGTATACACAGTATGTAGGAAATCTGGTTGGTCTTTTCTTAGAAAATAAGTACTCCCCTAAGTCATGTAATACTTGCATTCAAATGAAACTTTACAAAACTATAGACAGTAGGAATGAGCAGTGCACACCAAAATCTTATATACCCCCAAAATACTGAAAAAAAAAAGATTTTGCTTCAGTTTTCAATTGTCTATGTATTCTAGATAGTCTATTCTCAATATAGTTCTGCCTAAGAGTTGCAAATAAAATGCTGCATAAATTAAATATAATCTTTCAAACTTTGTACACACAGTAGTGTGTAGTATTACTGTTTATGTGAATTTTATAATTTCTTAAAATCTTGCAACACAAAACGGCAAAAAACATAAAATCCAGTACCTGTTATCTGATGAAGTTTTCCAGTGCCCAAGCTTTCTGCAGCTTAATTTCACACTGCCAGAGCTTCTGTATTAAATGCTTTTACCTCCTTAAAAAAAAAAAAAAAAAAAGTATGTCAGCACAAGCCCAGACGAAACTCCAAATCCGGGAAAATAAAATTAACCATGCAGATCAAAGGCAGACGAGCACTGAGACCAAATGCCTGTAATCTGATCAGTGATCAGTTGCCATACATCAAAGGCAGTGCTTTGGAGAGGAAAAAAAGCGCCTTTTCCAGCAGGTAGCTGCACTCTTAAATTCTGCCTTTCAGTACTCCAGTTCTTTTGTTAAAATCGATCCCTAGCTTCGCCCCCCCCCCCCCCCCCCTTGTTTGTGCTGGGAGAACGCACACGATCCTGAAACGCTTGGAGTTGAGTGGCTGGATCTGTAGCTTTTGAGTTCCCAAGCTGTGTTGTGGATTGTGTGTTGGAAGCTTTCCCCAGTGCCAGCGGGTTCCGCTTTATCCCTTTCATCTCGCTGAGCTGCAGATCCCATGACATCATTCAATGCTGTGGGACTGGTTAGAGAGCTGTAACACAGCCTGTGGGGGAATACAGCTAAAGAGCAACACGAGTTTGCATGATTTCTAATCAGGTTAGGCCATTGTAACAAACCCAAGGCTCTCGTCAAAGTTTTTGTTACATTAAAGTTTCCTCCCAAGAAGGGAGAAGAGAGCAGCTCTAAGGTTTTCTCAAAAAGATGCTTTATAATTTTGTCTGCAACAGGAAGTCACAATTTTCCATAAAGTTCTGGAAGTCAGACATGCAAGGCTGTTTGCTGGGCAGCTGTAAAACATGACAGAAAACTACTCTTGTCTCTTCGTTGAGGTTTGGAGAGGAGGAAATGGTGCGTTTTGTGCACTGGAATTGTGTTTTTGCACTGGCAGAATCAAGCACAATAGAGCATGCTCTTAGTCCCTGATTCGCGTCCTCCCTGCTACTTACTGTGCGGCCTTTTGCAAATTGTTTTATTTGAGCCTGATTCACCTGTGGCTCATGATTCCTTTACGTGAATGAGCTGTAAAGCTGCCCTAAGTATATCTCAGAAGCTTTTTAGTGTAAAGGCATTTTTTAGCTGGGGTGGATCCAAAGTGGTCGCCATTGCGCTGTCAGCGGAGGGAGGCTTTGGGGGAGAAGAAGCCCATTGACAGCCATTCTCCCTGCTGGTGCAGTTCACAGACCCAAGAATTGTTGGAGGGTCCTGCGCAGCCCTGGAAAGCAGGGGAATTCTCAAGGCTGCTGTGACTTGCACTGTTTCGGCGGTACAGAGGAAACGCCGAAGAAATGTACAACTGCATTTCATTTTCTCTGATCTGAGGCAAGGTTAGCTTTTGGCAGAGAGATTCATTCAGCCCTCTGTACTTCAGCTGTTAATAAAACATACCAATATCAAGCAGGATGGCTTTTAGGGTAATCAGCCATATTGAAGATATCACCGAAGTTCTCATAAACGTTTACCCCACATTTTGGGTATACCACATGTGCAGATGAAAGTGATAGAAGCATGTCAACTCGTAACCATTGGTACACTCTGCAAATATTTGCAGACTGAGTAACCCAGAATTCATTTAAAAGGCAAAAATAAAAAGAGGAAATATGCTAGTCATGGTTGCCTTGAGCATTAAAAACAAAAGTAAACAATCAGCAGACAATGGGCACTGGATAGTCGTGCGAGAGCGACAAAGCGTGCGGGGGGGGTTCCTCGCTCTGCCCCGTTTGCGGGCTGCAGCCTCCTCCCTCCCGCCGCCGGCCCCCGCCAGGGACGGGCGTGCGTGGCCGGCTCCTGCCTTCGGCAGGCTGAGAGCCGCCGCGGGGCACAGCCACCCGCCGGAGGGACAGCCACCCGCCGGGGGGACAGCCACCCGCCGGGGGCACAGCCACCCGCCGGGGGCACAGCCAGCGCCGGGGGCACAGCCAGCGCCGGCCCCCGCCCGCTGCCCCCGGCCCTCCCCTCCGGCCGGCGGCCGGCTGCTGGCGGGGCGCTCCGGCTGCACTCGGTGGCTTAGGGAGCCTTCTGCTGGTTGGATGCTGTACTGTGGGCAGCACCAGGCCGGTAACGAGCACCGTGCTTCAGAGCAGTGGTAATTAACATTTCCAGAAAGCTTTGAGATCCTTATAAGGGGTGCTGTGTAATGTAATTTTGTTGCTAGTTGGACATAGCTTAAATATTGTTTTGGATCGCCTATCCAGGTAGGCCTTTGGGGGACGTTCTGGTAATTGAGATGGAGAGGTGTTGCAGGTACAAAGGAGTATCGTGCAGGTAATGAATCCGACTTTCAGGAATACACTGCTGGAAAAATATGTAAACAAACCATAAATTTATCTCTTTCTCTAATTTCCACTTCCACCTATTATAAATAAAAGAAAATTATCCAGGCTGCTTACTTCTATTTTAGCATTAATTTGCACAACTTCCCCCTACTCACTGGAAGATTTTTTGATAACAGTCCATTGGTTGCTTTCATGGTAAAACTGGAAATGCTTATGTTGGAATAAAATTTACGGGTGAGCTGTACAGAAATGAAATAACCCTTTTCTGTTCATTTCAAAGGTGCTTTTCTTTAAGAACAATACTGGTCACAGAAAGCACCTTTTAGTTCTCTGGATTTTAAGCAAAAGCAAGTCCTGAAGGTCTATTAGAGGTCTTTGATCTTTCTTTTGTACATATGAAAAAGAGAAGTACGGTTAATTATTACCAATTTAACCTTCTAAAGCTTAAGCATTGCATCGTGCATTTATGACACTATTTTTCACTGTGGAGCCTGGAAGCCTGAACAATCTGCTATTTCCTATTCTACAGCTTCCTCAAAATTTGATCAGAAATGTGTAGTAATAACCACAGTTGTCCGTATAATTCAGTATTTTTCCAAAGGTTGATAATAATCTTTTCTCCTTATATAAAATGAGGATAATGCGTATATATTGTGATAAGGCACAGAACAGGCTAGTACCAGAGCCAGAAACACTTACACCTTCTAATCATCAGCTCGTGCTTCTTCTCGTAGTCCCTGATCCAACAAAGCAGTCAAGCACACGTGGTCTGATTAAAATCCATTAGGCTACTCGCTAGATGTTTGATTCGAATCACTGAAATTACTGGGGCAGGATCTGATCTGAAATTACTGGAATTAGGTATCCAGCTTGTATTCACTGTTCAGGTATCTAAAAAGCTTTTCTGGAAGAAGTGCTTGTGTTTCCTGTGTGAAACCAGAGAGAGAGGTGTCTCTGAAGTCCTGCAGAGGGAGATGCTGTCTTCCTAATTCATTGCTTAAACTTTTCTGAACTTAGAATCTTCCTTGAGAAATATTTGGTGGGTTTTCCATTCTCTTTTTTCTATGTGAGGACCTCAAGCTCTTAAGGAGGTTGCTTCATTTTTCTCCTAAAGGTTAGGCAAGAATTAGAGAAGGCTCTTAAATTAGGCAGGTTAGATCCCATTTCAGGAATTTTTAGGGAAATGGAACAAAGCCCAGGGCTGCTATTCATGCCCAAAGTGCTTCATTGGGTCAAAGCCAAAGACAGTCAGCTGATAGAAATGAGAACTTTCTGGAGATGTTTCTTAGAAGAAACAATCAAACCTATCAAACAATTGACAGTGATTATAGAAACCCCTGCCCCGTGCTTAACAAGGATCTTCTAGTATTTATGTTGTGCCTAACACACCTGTATCATATACATCAAACAATTTACTGTATTGCTTGATATACTACTACTTCAGTCCACAGGAGCTCCAACAGAGGTTCAGAAAAGAAGTCAGGAATCATCCCAGGAAATGCAGTGCTGTCATTATAGCCTGCTCGCTGGCCATGCAACCATCGTTTGTGCTAACCTCAGCCTTTCTAAGTGTGGCATAGCTACTGGATATCCTATTAAAAATGTCACGCCAGCAACATCAGTGCAGTTGCAAGCTTGCATCATGCACATCTACCGGGACGGCTGCGTCACAGGGATCAGCGATGGGCTGCTGATTTAGAGGTGGAAGACAATTTTCAGAGCTTTTTGTGGCAGGTCAGCACTGGCTCTGAAGCAGTAGTTGTCAGTCTAGGCCCCAGTTGTAGTCAGAAGTGCTGATCATCACCCTTCTAAAGCATTAGGGGGATATCGTTCTGTGAGACTGGTCAGTCCTGTGGTCAAGAGAGATGCTTTAGAATACCCAAATCCATCCTCCTGCGTGATCTGCATTGCCATCCCAATAAAAGCTAACACGCTGTTTCTGCCTTATCACATGGGTGTTGTTAGTCCAGTATTGCTGATACCTACTCCCACTCTCTGCTACAGTGCCTACAATCTCCTTGATAGTCATAAGGTTCATAAGAACTTCAACTACAGCACCTTTAGGCAGAAAAATCAAGACCTTTTGGCATTTCCTGAAAGACTGGCTCACTGTTATCACAGAGTATGTCATCAGACTTACCATCATCTGCAACACTCTGCACAGTCATCACAGAGCAACTTGTAGTTAACACGAGCTTTGAATGTAGCCCCAGCAGTTTTTGACTTTCAGGGAAAAAGCCCTGTCTGCCATCTATATGTGCTGCAATGGCAGGTCTTTGACCTCATGACTTATGAGGAGAAAACAGCTTTGGTTTGCCTCTGTCTGGTCCTGAATTTTTATTGCTGTTTGTCTGTGTTTTTTTTCCCTGTGGCTCTTCATAGGATCCAGCTTTGACTGGTTCCCTTGTATGTACCCTAAGATCTAAGCAAAATGGAGATTTTTGGTTCTTGGCTCACCAGGTGAGTCACTCTAAGGGAAGCCTCAAGGGCATTCCCGCATCTAGATAATGTGGAAGGTTGGGAATTTGGCTTTGAGGTTGTCCTCAAGGATAATGTAGATGCACCCGGTAGGAAGTATTAGTTAATCCACCTGTGATTGGGAGTCAGAAGTTGTGGTTTTATTCCTGGTTCTATCACATGGGTATGACTGGAGGCAAGTTAGTTTTTCTCACTGGGTTAGATCCTCAGTTGTGCAAGTTATAGCTCAAATGAAATCAAAGGAGCAATGGCAGTTTATGCCATATGGCCATGCAGTCCCCCCAGTATGTTTTCATATCGCTTTAAAAATAATGTAAAGATAATTATTTGTAATACTGTACTTGAGATAATGCAAAACAAGTCTGTATGAATTCCAAACCAAAATAACCCAGTTCTGAAACTTCAAAAGTTTCTGTATTTAAAGTGTTTTTGAAGAGTAATAAGAATAATAAGCATCCCTAGGGCACTAGTGCATTTCTCACTTTACTGCGCACTGAAGTTTCACAGCCCTTAGCTGTCTTCACACACATCAGAGAAGTGAATCAACAGTGTAAGAGTTGTGTCTTTGTAATTGTTTCTTATTGTTTCATTGAATGAAAATATAAAGTTTCTTCCCTCTTTTACATCGAGTTTTTCACCTGTACTGAAATGGTCCGCTGTGATTTTCTGCCTGTTAGCGTGGCTGAAGCTCTGCACCAGCATGCAAACTTTAATAACGTAGCATTCTTTCCACAGGTGCTGGTGGAGTTGTGTCAGTGAACTGACTTCCCCCAAGGCTGTTGGAGCTTGATCAGCGATATTGTTCATGTAGCTGGAACAGGAGATTTGATAGACCCATGATTTTGTAATTTGTATTTCAGAAGCCAACGGATGTTTTTGAGGCACTATATTTTCAGCCTACTTTTAAAAAATATTATGTACATAGTAGCATGCTCTTCTCTTCAGAACACTTTATTATCCAACCTTTACTCTTAAAGCATGCTAAGGTCTCAACAAGGTTATACCACATTTTGCTAGATGTTGCAAAAACCAGTATAAAACCCCCTAACACTCCAAATCCAAATCTAACTGTTCTACAGAAGAGGCAAAGAAAGCAGGCTAAGTGGGAAGAAAGGGAATGGAGAAACAAATCTGATATGTGCAATTAACTGATCACGAGTAGAGATCATAGCTGGCCACCTGCCTAGTTGTTATCAAAACACATGTTTAGAAGTATTCCCTTAAGGCAACTCCAGCAAAACAATTTCTAAAAGATCATGAAGTTAGTTTCAACTAAAAAGAATGTTCTTATTTTAGACAAAATGATGTTTATAAATACTAATGTCTGATCATAGAGAGACTGCATCACATGACCACACTTCTGTCTTGATGCATTTGCTCAGTTTTGCCCTTTATTTTCACTTTGTAGTTCAGAATTTTCCCCATTTAAATAAAACACCCTCAGTCTGTCTCATAGATCTTATACCACTTCTCCCTTCCTCTTCCCTTTTTTCTGTCAGTCTTAACCAGAATTGGCCCTTTTTCCTGATCTTTTTTTTCCCCACATGTAATCAAGAACAAACTAAGAACGAGTTTACTTACTTTTTTTAAATCAGTACTTCATTTTAAATTGTTTTCTAAGATACTATTTTATGCCAGAGCTTTGATTCAGTGGCCTATTTACTTAAGGTATAAACTTGTAGAAGCGTGGTAGTCCAGACCCTCAGCTAAGACCTGTAGTTTCCTGTGAGTTGCATCACTACAGACCTGCTAACGATACAATTCTTCTTTCCCTGATTTGTCATTACTTTGGCATGTGGGAGCTCACTTCAATAGTTCAAATGTAAAATCCCATACTGCCCATATCAAATCCTATACTCCAAAGTACACATACTGCAAACACAAACCCAAGTTTCTGTGCTGAGCAATTTCAGTTCCTTATGGAATGACTGCGAACTGTGGGTACTTATTCCCTCTGCAGTTAAGATCCTAAGAGCCTGAACTTAGTCACTCAGCAGTTGACAATCATCTTGAAAAGTGGAAAAGGGGTAAAGAGTTGAGGTTTTTTAATTCCATCCCTATAGCAAAGCACTTCTATGTCCGTATCTTTAAGCAGGAGACAGTCAATAAGACTTAAGTATACGCATATTTCTGAACTGGGGCCCAGCCCACGTGTTATTTTTGGAGATTCAGGCATAAAGAGCCTTTCCTCAGATGACGATACAGTAACTGACTTGCAGAACAGCATTAGTGTAATTTTTGGATGAGTTTCACCTCCTAGAGAAAAGTAGGTTTATTTGAAGAAATTAAAGACAAGAAGATGTACAGATTGTCACCACTCTTAAATAGGCAGCTTCGATAAATAGGGCTATCATTAAGAAGACATCTGAACAGAATCAATGCCTCAGAAGAAACAGTAACTAGATCTAATCCCTAAGCAATTGTCTGCAGCCCCAGTTGCAATACATAATTTTTGCACATATTCTACTTTGAAAGAGTTGACAGATTTGATTCTTTTTCTTTTTTTTTTTTCCCCTGGTTATAGATGATAAACTATACTTTCCCCTGTATGATGTGATAGCAGCTGCATCCTACTGTCTGTAAGAAATCTTCCATATTAGCTACAGCCATAAAAATGCCAAAAGGAAAAAAATAAACAAAAGAGCATAAGTTATAAAAAGGATCAGGCTGAGCTGATGCTTGCTGCCAGCTTTTTTAAAGCAGATGTTCTTCTTCTGACAGTCATCTGTTTTTAGTCTGGAGTTCTGTATCCAGTTTGACACACATTTCCTAGCTCATGATTTGTAAAGCTTTCATATATTTTCCCTAGATACATAGTTGCACTTTTCCTCACCTTAAAACTCTTTATGCTCTTCTAAAAAACAAAAAGCTATGAAAAAATAGTTTAAAACAACCTAAAAACAAGAGACTATAAAGACTAAGTGAAGATGACTGAGGAAAAACAATCATGGGTTCTAATAATATCTTCGAAGTAATAATGTAAGTGATGAGAGGACAGCTTTAAGATTTGGTTGGAAAGGGTTATGAAGGTATAACAGATCTTTTTGATCAGGAAAATACTGTGACAGCAGTTTATCTTAGGAAAGGTAACAAAAAAAGTCATAGTCAAGATTGGTGACTGTCACCTAATGCACATTAATTCCTTACTGAAATTCCACAGAAAAATCACTTCTTAGAACCTGTTTATTCTGTGGAATGTGGTCTTGCATAACAAAGTGTTTTATTTCTTGATTTATTTTTGTGTGATGTCCTTGCTCTCTCTCAAAATCTTGAGCTATAGAAATGTGGCTCCATTATTTATATGATATATTCCAGCTTTTGACCTGTTCTATGTACTTTGGTGTTAAACACACACTTTTATCAAGGAATGAACTGAACTTTATGGAATGTCCAAAACCACCAGAAACGTGATAATGCCCCTATTGTTCTGCAACTTAACATCATGCCGTATGAAGCAATTCCTCCTTTTGTTTATTCCGGACCTGGTGTTTGTTTCATTTGATACCCACAAGTTCTTATAATAAAATAAACAGAGAATATTTGTTCCATACCAACATTTGGGATTTTATTTTAAGTTTTCAATTACCCTTGCTTTTTCACCCTAGAAAATACTGTTATGAAACTACTGTCTTATTTGGCACTTAGCATTAATACCTAGCAATTGAAGGGCTCCATGATGTATGAGACATTGGATCCCTGGTATGTTCCACAAGATCACAGCAAATGCCTGGGCTAAGCCTTATGTCCTGGTGGACTCCTGCCCAATTGCATGTTCGTGCAGCAATGTTGATCTGAAAAAAACCCCAAACATCTGGAAGCAACAGACATAGGTAGATGTAAAAAAATGGAGGTATCAAAGGGATGAGATTCAGAGGGATCAGAGTCCTGTGTGGGAAGTGTCAGTAGGTCAAAGAGAGCAGCCTGGCAGCCTGCTGCAAAGGGAAAATCAGTTATTTGGGGGGCTGGAGATTTTGTAAGCAGGAACTGTGTGAAGATGCAGTTTACAAGAGGCTGCAGAATGGGAATGGATCTACAAGGTAATGATGGGTTATCTGCTGAGATCACCATAATATTCCAGTAGCAAGTGTTTTCAGAAATTTTAGGTGCCACTGCTATGACAGCGTAACAGTTTGCACAATATAGATGTTGTGTTCAGCTCCTCCTGACACTGCAGCATCTGGCCCTACACTACCCCTGCCTTTCTCCTGCAACCCAGAACAGATGCTACGCGCACAGCCTCCTTTCTCCAGCAGAAGATGGAGCAGTGGCTACAAGTTGGGTTCTCACATAATTTTCTCTGTCCTTTGAAACACCTGCTTCTTCTCAGAGCAGACTGGAGTATTCAGTAGGGAATCTGTATGTCCTAGAAGGGGAGAGGATGACAAAATGAGGTGCTGTGGGACAGGAGATCCAAAGGAGATGAATGTAGAGGAGATCTCAGTGCTCTGAGAACCAGACTGCTTTGCAGCATCCACTGTCGGAAGTTATTTTGAAGAAGAGGTCCTGGTTCCTCCATGAGACCGAAGTGACTGCTCTGGAACAGCACTGACCATTTGAGCAAAAGATTTAGTAAGACTGCAACACTTACGGCTTCATGGTCCTTATTTGGTACCAGTATCTCTGAAAGATGCAAAAAGTATCACTTATCAGTACTACAGGCAAAACGTGTATGAAGGGATCTCTGAGAATGGTTTGCTCTTATGTGCTGCTGATCTTTGCCATATTTATTTACTTCAGGTGAAGAAAGCCTGTTATTTCATTAGCTTCTATATGTCTGTCCCCAATATAGTGTTTGTTCAGGTAAGGAAAACTAAATCAGTCAAACCAGCTATAAGTACCTGCTCTGCACAGCTACTCTGTACTCACCTTCTGGTAAACTGCAGCTACGCTGACTTCTGCAGCCTTGGTTAAGCACTAGGCTTCCTACGCCCGTATCTTTTGGTTGGAAGTGCCAAACAAATTTGTGCCACTATTCAAATTTCTTCACAGAGTCTTATGGAAGAACCTGTTTGACCTTCCCTTTCACATGCTGGGAAGTGTTTGTAACATGCCACCATCATAAGTTAAATAAAGCACATCATAAGGCTTATTTCACTCCATGACCTGAGTTACAGCCAGTGCCGAAGAGCAGGCCTTTCTTGCAGCATCTCTTTCAGCAGGAGGCAGAAAGGCCAGAAACTATGGCGAGAGCTTTGGCTTCCCCTCTGGAGGATGCAGTGAGCGGCTGATGGGAGAACATGCAGATTGTGTATGAACTTGGCATTATATCGCCACCAGGTGCTGATTTTAATAGCTATGTAACCTCCTCTGCTAAACAGTAATCGGAAGAAGGTATGCTGATACTGAGTTGTCAGACTGCATGCAGGCGGCTGTCAGTTCTGTCATGCAGAACAGGGCTGTCAAGCACTACCTGGAGATACTCTGGTTGGAGAAGGAAAATCTGTGTTGCTGGGCATTTGTGAGGCAATTATTCCTGTGATTTATCCAACCTGCACGAACACTGCTGATGAATAAGCACTTGACTGGGACAAAGGAACTGCTAGAACAATCAATAATACATATATGCTGTTTGTTTCCCTTCCTAGCTCTACTTGGTAAATATATATAAATAACTCAAAACCAAAGAATGGTTATTCTTTCATTTTATACCTCTTCGTCAGCCACAGAAAAGAATGAACGAACACTGGTAAGGATGCAATGATAGGACATCTGATATCTCTGAGACTCAAATATCTGAGGGACAAGGGGGGATCTTACTACCTCCAGATGAATGTACAGGACAACTGTTCATTGTTAATTCAGAGAGCCCAACCTATTTTCTAGTGCCCTGTCTCACAAAGCTGTATGCTGTGCCTGGCAGAAGACCTAATTACTCAAAGACTGGTTGCTTGATGGTGTTAGAATTTTGGCTGACTGAAAACAAAAAGGTTTTGTTCTGTAAACCCGTCTGAATGGTGATGTGTCCAGTACTGGTCATGCTATTCATGCTGTCGGGAAAGAGCTTTAACCAGGCGTATGTTTAAGATAGTACCTGATGACAGGTATGGCTTCAGGAACCCCAGGACACGACTACTACCTGGAGGAGTGGAAGGTGCTTTCTGTGAAGAAATAGAGGGGGAGATGGGATGGAGGTGCCAAATACTAGTAATCTGAGGTGGTTTTATATGATTTCAAATAAACTCTTATTTCCTAGACTCTACGTTGATGGGAGCGTGGAAACACAGGCCAAAAGCCATTACACAGAGAGTTTAGTTCATGAAAGCTATCTTTTCCTGATGATAGCCCTTGTATTATTTTTAGAATGACTGCCAGTGGAAGATGTTAAATTGCTGGAGAAGACCGCTAGCACAGAGGAAGTCACAGGGCAGAATGGCAGGTAAACACAAATGAACACGTGTTGAAATGTGCATGAAGATGATGGTAACTTGCAGTTAAGAGGTATACTGCAGTATTTATGAAAATGCACAGAGGGTTACAGATTAGTGCTACATTTTCATGCAAGATTTGCAGCAGAGCAACCTTGAAAAGTATCTAGAAGACCTTGGACAGTGTTACAGTTATTCAAAGAGAGAATTACAAATAGTAAGTGCTATAATAAAGACCCTATCTTTTGCAACAAAAAATGAAAGATTCTGATGTTTTAAGAATCCCTCAGGATCCTTAGTGCTGTAAATAGCAGTGCATGTTATTGGTACTGTGATTTACTGCAACTTTTTCACACTGTATTAAAAGCTTATCTTTTAGGCAACTATGGAAAAGTGACTTAATTTTCAGCAGCTCTGGGCTGTACTAATGTGCCACATAGATTAGCTGTGCACATCTGCTGTTCCTTCAGCCCTGCTAGTTCAACCCCAGTCAGAGCTCACTTTTGCCTGGCCAAGACCACACCAAGGTTTTGTGGAGGTGCTGGCTCCTTTGCTGGGGAACGGCTTGCCTGCATGCTGTGCTCAGCAGGAGGGTCTTCATCCTTCCGCCCCAAGCCACAGGCTCCCTGAAGTCCTGCCCGGCCGTGCTGGTGCTGCCCCTGAGTCGTTGGGTCAGTGAGCATTGGCTGTCTGGTGGGGCAGTGGACCCCACTGAGTCAAGGAGCGGATGCTGCCTTTCATCCTGTAAAAAGGCAATATGCAGCATATTATGTGCTGCTTGGTTCTTTCTGCCCAGCACGTAGGGAGCAGCTTGTGACACTGCTTTGAATTGGACTGAATCAGTATAAATAATTGTACTATCTACTGAGTCTTTAATTCTTTGAAAATCATGTTGACACTGTACATGTCTTGCTATTTTGACATTTACAGTTTTGACCTGCCTCTTCCTCAGCGTACATGCTTTGAAAATAGAAATGCGTGTTGGAATAAGACTGTGTAGAAGAAGGAGAGTATAAGCTTAACATTTTGGGAACCGGTAATCTCTCTGGTCTAAAAGGCTTTGATAGCTACCTTTTAATTAAGGATCTGCAAATAGCAATTTTCATCCCTATTTCACAAGAAATATAGTTCTGTTCAAAGCTGTCCTTTTATGGCATGATGCGATTACCCCAATTACACTTTACAGCTAGGCTCTTTCTCTTCTTGCTGAAACGATGCAGGTACTTATTTTGAAAGACAAGGTATTGTGGATATGATTCACGTTTACCTGTCGTTATGTCTATTTCATCTTCATCTTTTGTGAACAGCATTTTGTACTTCCAATAAGTGATTTAACTTAACCACTGCCTTCCGCAGAAGCTCGGAATTAAACTCTAAATGCTATTTACGTCCCTTTAATTATAAAAATACATCAGGTTAGTTTGTAATTAAAGATAATGGTAATGTTGTTTGATACCTTGTGGGAAGAAGTTTAAATATTCCATGACCAAAGAGCTGCAGAAAGGAGGGTAGCAAAGATAGCAGAAGTTTCTTTTGTTCTCTCTCTCCTGGAATGGAGAACAAAGATAATAAACCCCCGGCAAATTTGGTATGTAAACCAAACGCAGGAAGACAGTAGCAGTTGTAGATCCACTGCGTGCAAGAGAAGAGAGGGAACACAGAAAAGCACAGAGATGAGCTCATGTAGATTTTGAGGCCCACCTTCAGGAGGTCACCACCTCTACCTAACTGCTGTGTCCTCCCAGTGGAGACAGCAGAAAAGGGGCATCGGGGGGTTCCGGCCAGATCTACCTCTTGATTTAAGCTGCATGTAAAAATGGGTTATGAAGATGCTGGACTTGGCACAAAAGTGGCTGAGACTTTGTTTTAGGTCCCCTTCGAAGGATTTTTCTTTCAAAGAGGTGGAACAGACAACTGGAGCTCCCAATTTTGTTAAGCCACCACAGCAATATACAGAAGTGCTTTGTCAACACTCTGAAGTAGAAGGGGGCACTGCTGAATGATGTCTTTGCATCCTGATGAGTGAAGTTAATATCTACTATAGACAAATGTGTATATGTGAGGAATATTGTTAATAAATAATAAATCTCTTGAAGAGATTGTTTTATGTCTGATATTCAAGTATAATGAAATTTTCCTGTATCTTTGCTAATTACATCTTTTCAGAAGGGAAGGAATAAAGAGAATGAGGGCCACTATAGTACTACTCATTCACAACTAATTATCACTGTATTGAAAAGTCAATATATCCCCCTACCATATAAGTGAAAAATGTACCTCGAGCATTCCTGTTGTTTCAAACCATGAACGCTTAGCAATGTAGCTAGCTTGTATGTACCTCAGGAGGTTTTAAATTCCAGCTCATAAAACACTCTGCATAGCGATGACTTTCCTTCCCTACCTAGTTAGAGGAAGATAAACCTGAACTGGCATTTTGAAGTTTGCTGCTGTTTCATCTCCTTCCTGCTTCATACATGTGTGTATTAGTAATGACCTCATGCAGAAGTTTGAATCCATCTTGATGGATTTCTTTTTACATTTGGAGTATGCTGACATATATGGGAGACAATGCAAGAATGAGAGAAAAGAAGATCTTTTACACAGCTGTAAAGAATGAATGAAAATCGGTCTGTTCTGGCTGTGTGGGCTAAGTATGCCATTTGCTGAACTTGTGAGATATACTGAAGACTGGATAACTTTTGTTGAGTTTGAAAGACTCGATTATTTATTTTGTAAAAATATTGCTTTATGAGACATTGCAAATGTGTAAAAAATCTGTTACAGCATTGGTTTATCTACAGATGTTAGGTATTTTAGAAGGCAATAAAGTTTACAGCTGAGATCACATTTGAACTCATATTTGTAGTATTCTTTGCCTTGCTTTTTAAACATTTTTGACAGAGATGTGGCTGGTCCTTTGTGAATACTTTCAGGTAGGGGAAGTGGGGCCATTAGTCATAATTACTACATTCTTTATGTTCCTTGAATACAAGGAACAAGAAAAGTACAATTGCACGCTGACTCTAGTGTGGAGAGGGCAAATGAACTCATCAACACCTTATCTGAAAAGGTCAGAGCCTCTCTCTTGATGTGGGTTTGCCCCAGCAGAATCAGCTAGAAATGCTTTTGGGGATTCCTGTGAGGCTACACCATAGCTCTGCCATCCTCAGTACAAGAAAACTGCATTGTAAGTAATAACAGCCCATGGACAGCCCCTTTACAAAATAAAAGGGTCTTTAATAATATAAGTGAGGTTATGCATATGTTGCCATTGGGAGGTGTGATTGCAGTATGTGTGGGCATCCTGAGATAACTTTCATCTAGGTAACGGCAAGCTCAAGTAGCCCTATCAGTGAGTCTTTAGCAGCACTGGCTTTACACCAGGCTATATGAAGATACATGAGTACTTGGTTTTCTAGATTTTGCTGAAGTCAGTGCTGCCACACCTTTACTGATGTTGCTCCTCAAACTGGAGAAATTAAAGCTATCCAGGCTCTGCTTATGCAGGGTATAATTGTACCTTGCTGCAGTGGAAACATACCTAATGCTACAAAAAGTAGTGAACTGAAGTTTTAAAAAGGGGAGAAGTAAATAGTCTTTGTTCTGTGTGTAGCATAGCTGTGAAAACACTTTTTAATGTCTGTGTTGGCCTTAGACAATGCTATTATTCAATGTTATCTGGCAGAGGACTTAATCACAGGCCCATGTCTTTTCTTTCTGAATTGCTGTAATGGACAGAAATGCCCTGAGAAATTTAGAGGACACAGCCCACAAAGGCTTTCCATATATTTCCAGCTTCCATTTCTGCCGATAGAGTGGAGACTGCTGCAGGCGTTGCAGAGACTCATTTCCTCTTTATGCCACGTCAAGGGTAGGACCAGCTTTAATTGCCACAAGGTCTCCTGTGTAAAGTGCCAGTATTTGTATTTAATGCTTGTGGTGTGTCCTTCAAGTAATTACAAATCCCTTTGTAACTGTTAATCACATTTAATGTGTCAAATTGCTGCTGCTGCAGTTATAACAGTGACAGCTACAGTAACTGTAATGGGTTAAGTCTATTTGAAGCCAGTGGCTTGGACATTATGTTATTACATTAACAGTTGAAACAGAATAATTTTCACTCTGCATGCTCCTAGATTATAGCATTATTACATACTTCGACTTAGATTATTTTGTTTTGTTGAAGTTTGCATTTACAATGGGCATGAGCAGCTACCACAGCTTAGCTGAGACACAGCAGCTTCTCTCATCTCTCAGCTCCTCGTGTAATGAGATCCTGCTTTCAAAATAAACATAAGAGAAAAATAAACTTGTTTGGGTCACCTGTCTGAAAGAATACAAAGCATCTTACAGATGTTTCTCAGTATGAAGAACACTGGGGATGTACAGAAGGGTGTGTGTTTTGATGACTGGTACAATAGAAAGGCCGAACCAACTCTAAGTAAGTAGCAGAAAGCCAGAACAGAATAAAGAACACTGCAGTACAACACTGCAGACAAAGATGCGGTAAAAAGGTTTCCGGCTAAGGGCTAACTGGTGCAGGATTTGCAACTATACTTCCCGTTGCTTGAATGATGTCGTGTCACGGAGCTGAGCCCTTGCCCATTTTTTATATCAATAAAATAATCAGATCTACTTAATAAATTCTTTACCTGAAAGAAGTGGGCAATGGTCAAAATTAGCTAGTAGGTATAGCAATATATAAACATTGTATGTTGGTAGTAATGTGCAGTATATTCTTTTTTTGATGTCTGGGAATCATTTTCAGTACAATAGGGAGAAAAGGAACAAAAGAGTCTCCTCATATGACGATGATTTTGTTGTTTTTACAAATAGCATAGAATGTGGAGACATAGTGACTTATCTAAAGGATAATTAATTTCAAAACATACTTCTTAAAGTTGCCTTACGGTCCTTTTTGTCCTTTTTACTTGGAAAAAAAAAAGATTCTCATATTTGAACACTCCATCTACTTGCAAAAATAAATACAAGTTCTACAAAGTCTGGACTTGTTTGATTTTGCTGGAGGACTTGTTTTTTCCACATTTCCCAGCAAATTATACTGTGAACTCTCCCACTGTACTCACAGTGATAGAACTACTGAGTTTTCTTTGAAGAGTTCCTTTCTCTGACTTGTAACTATTCACTGAATGTCAACAGGTGATAAATAAAACAACCCCTCACCCCAAATTCTTAGTAGTCTGATGCTTCCTTTCTCATTGAATTGGTCTTCATATGCCTTGATGTATACAGGGTCCTACCGGGGTGGCACAGCCCACTGCCGCCTGCCTGCCATTAGCTGGTGTCAGATGCTTCAAAAGAAAACTCTGTAAGAGCTCATGGTGGAAAAAAAACCAGCACATACAAATCCTCACAAAAATTCCTGAAAGCTACAAGCTGACTTGTGCTTGACATCCTAACAGTTTTATAATTCATAGAGAAAGCAGTGAAGCCTGTCTAATGTAGAACCTCTAGATATTTTCATTAAATGCAGGGATTATGTCTGGGGCTACTTTCGTAAAAATGCACTTGCTCAAACAAAAGATACAGTATGTTGTAAATTCTCACTTAATTTTGATCCCTCAGTTTAATTTTTTGTTTTATTTTTTTTGCCCCATAAAATGTAATAAAAGCAGAAATTCTTACTTGGATTAAATGCTTCTCTTCATAAATGAGAGCCCGTGAAGGACATAGACTGAAAACAAAACAAAATGAAGATGCTTATGTTGACTACTTAGGTGACAAGATATTAACACTGAACAAGCAACACAGAAGTTGGAAAATAAAATACATATTATAACTGTTTTAAATTCAATGACTTAAGACATTTTAAAGTATTTAAGTTACAAAAGGTAGAAAACATAGAGAATTTTTAGTTTTAATTTTTTCGTTGCCACATATGCTGTTTGAAGTAAATAGAACTATTCACTTTACTGGAAAGAAACTTTTTATTTTACCTGCTTTAAATTGTAGATTTCCTAATGTAAATTTTAACTTCAAAGTATTATGTGCGCAGTGTACTGAAGCACGTTTTCACTTGTTTCCCAGTAAGTAACTGCTCCTCTCAGTAGGAGGGCAAGATGGAAGATACCATGAGCAGAATTAGAGAGCCCTTCAATTAGTATGAACAATCAGGCCCGTTCCCATATTTTAAGTCTTGTACTTCCTGATGGATTTCAAAGTCTGTTTTATTCTGCCCACCCATAGTGTAACTTGAGCTCTTACTTGCTAGAATTTCTGAATATTACAATTGATTTGTGTGATTTATGTTCTCTGAGTGCTGCTGTCTGTTAGCTGTCATTTGTTTGGCAGGAATTTGTAGCCACCTGTTAAGGCGTAAACCCAGTTTTCTACAGTATCTTATGCTATGCAGCGTTATCTAAGCTGAAGATGTGTCACGGCTCCATGTTTTATCTTTATATTTTAATTTACTATTCCAAGTCTTGTGCCAAAATAATTTCCTGAAACTTGTGTCTATCTTGATGCAGACAATTGTCGTTCTTCTACATGTAGCCTCCCTCTTTTGCATGCATATATAATTTCATAGAAGGTGGAAGTGCGTATAATCTGATGTAGCTGTTCCACGCATACACCTACCTTTGAAGAATATTTTGTATGCATATGCAGATGTCCTAAGCTCAGAAGTCTCAAGCAGGTTTTTCTGGGTTATCAAAATGCCCTTATGTGAGATATTCTTGGTTAGGAAATGTGTGTGAAAAATCTAAAAAAGTCTGTGAAGGTGAATAATACTTTATTTGCTCTTCTGTTAGCTCAGAGACTCCCTCTCAAGCTGGGCAGATGTCCCATATCCTCCCTGGTTCATTGGGAATCACTTCAGTCCCTACCATTTGTGTTTATTCTGGGGTCCAACTGAGTGCCGACCCTGCAGCAAGGGGAAACGTGCCAGCTAGCTCAGGTACTGGAAACAGTCTGAACATGCAGCCTGGTGCAGGGAGCAGGACAAATTAGCCTGGACTGAGCACCGTGCTGTCATCCTATGTTGCTATCGGGGTCCAAAGAAGTTATCTGAAAGCAAGACGGGTTGTCTTCATTTTACACAGCAGTCTGCAGCGCCGGTGTACTACTATCCGCTGAGACATAAGGGCATCCCAGCTCTGTGCAAAGGAGAATGACCTGCAGCTCTACTGTGTCTTTTTGGGGCATGCTTCTTGACCTGTGGAGGAAGCCCAGCATGCTCCCTTAGTCCTGACTCTTGCTGTGTCAGCCCTGCCTTCTGCCACCTGCGACACGTTCTCCTGGGGGTGCCTGAGAGAGGGGTTAGTGGCAGAGATGCCTTCAAATATCTCTTTTTCAGAGGCAGTGAATGCTTTGGGTATGGAGTGACAAGGGCCACATGTGAGGAGTTCCCTGAAGGCATTGAGGTGGGCCAATAGTTTAAGCATAGTAGGAGATCACATTCATTTAATGAGATCTTGGCTAGTTTGATATTCATCGTGGTTTCATTTGTCTTGCCCTTTCCCACCCTGCCAAGGAGTAGTGATTAAGAACTATTTTTTGGTTGATTGCTTTTTAATTTTACTGCTTTAAGTGGTGAAACTGGATAAGATATATGAAATGCATTATACTACTTGCACTTTATGGCTTCTCAGCTGTCTAGAGTTGCACTAAAGCCAAAAAGATCAGGACCAAAAAGGACATCTGCCCTTTGAAATCGGATTTGTTTAAACACTTCCATGTATCTCGTAGCCTGGGGTGAGAAAGCTTGTAGCTTTTCAGCTGTGACTTGCAAGCAATTCAGATGCAGTTCTCATGCCAAGACTATAGCACATGGCTGTCAGCAGTGCTGTCGTGGCATGGGACATGGCATGACTGGATAATGTGGCCTCTGGCTTCAGGAGGAGGTGAACAAGCAGGAGATGGGGAGACCCAACATCAGCAGGAAACATAACACCAGGCTTTGTGCTCCCGCAAATTACGGCACGATAGATGAATTCCCATTGCACCGTTATCACCTTCATCCTCTGAACTATCCCCGGAGCTTCCCCTGCTCTACAGATCTCAGGCTATGGAGTATGTGTCATATGGCCTTCGATCCTGTGAAGATCTTAAATGGTTACAGGAAAAGGATAGCCACCCTGATAGGAAGTCCTTAAAATACTTCTCCATAAAGGAATAAAAAGCTATCTCGTCGTGTCTTCTTTAAATACACTACCAACACTGCTTCCTTTTGATCATATTTTAATAACACCACGTTTCACTTGTTTCACTGCTCCAAGTCATCCCCTGTGTAAATGGTTTTAATTTGGTCCAGTGGTTGACTGAAATATCCAGTCTGTTGAAAGGAAAATATTCTTGAGACATTCTGTGCCTGCACAGACTCCTTGAAACTAGCATTTGTGACACTGGGATGGTAAAATGTCAAAATTGCCAGTGTATACACTGGCAAATGCACATGTGCACATATAGACACGTGCAAACTTGCAGAAAAAAATACCATGTGGCAGAATATTACTATCATTTATTTCGCTGCATACTTGTCACATTGTTCTGTTCATATATGTTTATGCCAATTTCAGAAAGAAAAAAGTTTTGGCTGATTTTCTTTTTTATTAATCTGCTGAAGAGGCTTAGAAAAACATCAAGAATGAGAGCGGAAATTCATGTTATGATAGTTGAGCACACTGGGTGTGGGATGCAACCAGTTAACAGAAGACAGCTAAACTATTTCCAAAGTAATAGAAGTGCTGAAAAGTAAAATAATTATCGTAGAACAAGAGCACACGTCCCTATTGATATAAAAATAGCAAAGAGAGCCAACTTGTTCTTACTGGCATGCAAACAGCAAATAGAACTTCCCGATTAAATACAAGAGTAATTATGATAATAATGCTTCGAATTGGTGAACTTTTTTAGGTGATGATTCTCAGATAGTTTTACAAAGGAATAGGTCAGAATTATTAACATAAGAACAACAAAGGAGGACAACCCCCCCTCATTTAAAAAATATCCATTCAAAATCTGTTGGCAGATACTAAAAACAAGACCATATATATAGATGTAGAGGAATTGCTGTATCCTTGCTAGGGTGGTAATTTATGGAGAGGATTTGTTGTGGAATTCACCGCTTGCTGCAGAATTGTTGTCTCCATTCCGAGGGTGTGTCCACACTTGTGAAGCTACTGGAATTTATTGAAATAATTATTCCAGAATAATTTGGTAAATTTCCAGAGAAGCTCCCAGCCCTAGTTTTAAAATGCTTCTGGCCCTGATGTTTGAGAAAATATGTGGTTTTATTTGTATGGTTGTATGGAAATAGAGTTGTCTTCCTGAGGTCACAGAGAAAGCCAGAAATAATAATGTTGAGAGATGGGATCTGCCCTGTACCAGGCTTGTTTAAACTTAAAAAGGCAAGTCCACAGCGTAGTAAAGATGAAATGTAGACTGAAAGATTAAATAAAAACAATTTGCTATCAGATAGCACAGAAGCAGCATTATGGAATGTATACTTCATCTTCATATTAAAACAGTAACCTGAATTTTAAGGTTCCATGAAGTTGTAGATTTCTGGCAATTTACACTCATGTACTGTAAAATTTGGGGTCCTTCCTGAAAAAAATAATCCCCAGCTTTCTGCAGAGCACATGAAGTCTCCAAAAGAAGCAACATATTTTGAGTTGCACTTCTTGAGGCCTCAGTAGGAAGATTATCTTACTGGATAAAATTACACATGCTTTCAACCCCAAACTGCTATAGCTCTATAAGAACCTTATACCCTACAAACACTCACATGTGAATAACTCTTGATAAAGGTGACATACTTATGCAGGGTCAGTTAGGTATGAGGAGAAACATTGGCCAATTCAACAGAGCGCCTCAGGATGTAGAATTTATATTATATTGGCATCACATAGTCCCCAGAAATATTAATAATTTTTCTTCCACTTCAGTGAATTAAATTGTTCAATTTTAAACATGTGCACATATGGGAGAAGTTATAAAAAAAAGCTTAGTGTATTAAGGTGGGCAATAGTGATTTATGAGTAGAATTGATTCTGATCTGTGGGATGGGGAATCTATACTCTGTAAGAAGCATATCCATCTCCTCTTTCTCATACCATGTTCTCTTTCATAAACTCTCTTATGTTCACGCTACTTGCTTCTTTTTTAAAAAATAATAGTCTTAATTTTTATAACATGCTTGATTTAGAATTTTTGATGTTGTCTCTAGGTTCATTCTTTTCTCCTTGCCCTATTTTTTTTCTGAGGTAGGTAAGTAAAATATAATCCATCCCTCAAATACTTGGTGTACCATTGTTTTATCTAGGTGTATTTTATTTTATTCTTTAAAAATCAGTGCCAGAATCTCTTAGTGTGTTTGATTTCTTCTATATATTGCGTACATATTGATCTCAAATGTGTCCAACACTGTCATGAAAACCTTTTTGTGGAAAGTTGAAATTAAATTCACATCGAAATACATGAATATTTTAAAAGTCCTTTTTTTTCTGAAGGACATTAGCTTGTACATACCTGCAGAAATGCCATTTGCTCTCTTATTGCCAACTGCCTACCTTCAAATAGCTGTTTTGAACATTGGGGTAATCAATTCTTGTTGGCAGGATTCATCTCACCTAACTTCAGCTATCCAAAAGTTGGAGGCTAAAACAGTTATTTACACTTTCTTAGTAGCCTGAAGAGACAAACAGGGCTTTCAGGGAGGATTTCATCCTGCCTTCAACAAGATGTCCAAGACAGGGGGATGACTCAGCCTCCAGTGGTACTAATCTTTGTCCACTGCCTGCCTGTGGGGTGTAGGGATGACCAGTGTAGACACCTAAGGCACCAAACTCCCAGGTAGCTTTGATTAGGTGAAATTAATATGCCCTGAGAGTCTAAACCAGTCTAATGAGCTGTGTGCCTGCAACACCCTCAACAGCATAGGTCTGAGTGCAGAACAGTGGGATCCTGCCTGCTGAAAATTATCTTTTTCACTCTTTTGGGTTTTTTTTGCCATTTATTTTCTGCAAATGTATATTGTATGGTTCATGTGTATTTTTTTTTTTTATTTTAATGACAATGATACCTACCTCAGACACCTTTCACACCTTTAAAAGTACTGGTACTTGAAAATAAGTCCTAGGTAACTGAAACCCAATGCACTATAAATCAGAAACAGGGAGAAGGGAATCACGTCTGAAGGGTATCACCAGGAAAAATACTCACTCGGGAGTAAATTTTCCAAATACTGCTACTCTGCTTGCAGAGAACCTAGCCATAAGCATACAGTACACATTTAACTATTTAGCCCCTTTCAATAACCTCTTATGACAAACTTGAATGTTTCTGTTCTACTTGTTCTGTTCTAAAGAGTTCAATGAGATCACGGGCCACTATTTGTTTATTTACTTATTCATTTTCAGAGGAGCAGTTCTGATTTGGTTATCCCAATTTAATGAGAATTTTAAAATTTTTTTAAAGGACAGCTGCCAAGTAAACTTTTTGGTCTCTGTTTGCCAAGCTCAGCTGTTCTGTTTTGAGATTTTTTTTTTTTAAACTAACAACTCTTGATCATGAGGCAAAACAGCTAGTTTGTATGATTGTGAATTATTTTGTTCACTCATTTTAAATTCTTTAAAAACCTGTGAATGAAACAATCCAGTCCTAGTTTTAAGGGACTGACTCAAAGACATTGAAGTCAGAGGTAGTCCTTTTGCTGATTTCAGTAGACTCTGAGGGTCTAAAAGTCGTTAGTTTGTCTTAACTTGTTCTTGTTTGAAGTGTTTAAAATTCACAGGAGTAGGAGAAAGTTACTGCTGGGGATATTTATGTTCTTGTTTCTAAATTTAAAATTGTTTTAATGTACAGTTATAAAAGAATATAATCTTAAATATTCTACAGAGTACGTTATGAACCAGTGATATTTTTCGGTTCAAAAACCCATGATATGCTATTTAAAGACAGTTTTGATGTATTTAAAATGTCAAAGTTTTTAGAAGTTCCAAGGAGTTGTAGACAAATGTGATTTTTTTTTACACCCATGATTATCTTAACAGATGAAGATAAAAGGACATTAAACACCTGTAATAGACTCAGAAATATGTAAAGCTAACTTCAACTTCTTTTGGGGGAAGGAAGAACACTTAAAATAAAAAATTATCTTTAAATACTGAAACAATACTGTATTTTTCTACACTGTTGTTAGGCATATTTGAATATTTAGCATCAAGACAGTCTGTGTGAAAGATAATGTAAAAATGATTCTTAGTGCTCTTATACGAAACTTTGTTCTGATATTGAGATGCCTGGGGAAGAAGTAAATTGTGATAAGGACAGATTGTGAATGCAGGATCATCTGAATAATTTGGGAAATGTACTATAAAGAAATGTTTGGGCACACTGAAATGTCCATATGCTGAAAGGAGTATGCAGGCCATAATTACAGGCAAGGAGCCTGGGAAGGAGGGACTCTGGAGAAGGCTTGAGCATCATGACGGGATGCCATGAACACCTCTCCTGGATGAATTTGTGTGGATGGGCTCTGTGGGGCCTCTGCATGTGGATGCAGAAATAGTGACCTGAAAACAGCAGGCTGAAGAAAGAAAAATTGCATGCTGAGAAGTAGTGTGTGAAAGTCTGTCAGGAGCTGACAAGCTCTGGAGACTCCTTGTCCTGGCAAATCCATAAGAACAGATAAACTCAGGCCACCAAGAACC
This sequence comes from Nipponia nippon, assembly GCF_047370975.1. NCBI lineage: Eukaryota > Metazoa > Chordata > Aves > Pelecaniformes > Threskiornithidae > Nipponia > Nipponia nippon. The sequence goes on from NW_028262336.1 coordinate 110,442,459, forward strand.
TGTGCAAGGCTATCAGCACATGCTGACACCTACAAAGGCTGTACAGCTCGGACCGTATTGAGGAAGGCAGTGGTTGCTGCATGCAGCCTGACAAAGCATGGGACCACGAGGGACTTGCTGAGCATGCTCCTGAAGCCCTGAGAGCCTCAGCATGACCCTCCTTTTCTGAGCAAACCACTGGGACTGGCCTCCCTACGGCTGCTGCAGCTGGGCAGCAAGGAGCGATCACGAACATGTGACGGAACACTTGAATGTACCATTATCTGCTATGAGTAGTAACAGCTTGATGCTACTAGCAGTAACAGTTAAATTCATAAATGGTGTCCTGATAGACATTGGTTGTGATGTGTGTCTCCCTGTCTCAATCCCCTATGCTGGGGATTTTCAAGAGGATTATTATCTGAAAATGATTCTTTGGTGAAAAAGACAATTTCCATCTTCGGATGTGTGAATAGGAGAATAGAGACTAGAAGTTTAGACTGAAATATTGACTGTAGCTCCAGATGGTCATAGAACTCAGACAAAAAAAAAAAGTGCCAGGGTCTCATGTCTATATGTCAAGAAGGTGAAGGGCTGTAGGAATGACTAGAGTCCTCGAAAACTTGCCTCAGGGTGAGAGAGTCAATGAACGTGTAAGTACCTATATCAAAACCAGAAACTCACTATGAAAAGGCTTTTTGAACTCTAAACCAAACTAGGCTTTAATAACATCCAGTTGGTGCAAGATGAAGCAGATAAACATAAACTACAAATAAAGCACACATTTTTAATAGAGATGTTAATTAAACTCTGGAACAGTTTATCATGGGTTGTGGTAGCTTTACCATCACTGGAATAATTTAAATCAAGTTCATATGTGTTTCTAGAGGTCTCCTCCAGTTGAAAGGGGAGTTAATTCAAGGCAGTCCTGTAGCCGTTATTATTCAGAGAGTTAGGTTAGATGATCTCAGTAGTTTCTTGCCTGGTTAAATATTAATCTAACAAAAAACACTTTGTCTATGCAGAATGAGAAGAATTAGCTATAATCAGAAACAAATAATACATCACAAACCATTTCAAACAAAAGGTAGCCTCAGAGAGGGAGCAGGGGCTGGACAGGTGGCTGGGGATCTTGCAAGACAGACAGTTAAAGACATAAAAGGAACCAGGAATGTAAAATACTCAATTAAATAGCATGAAAATGGAAAGCAGTAAAAACATTTACCTTCTGGAAAAAAATGATCGTTTCTGACATGCTTGTAAGGAATGATTGGAGGGAAGAGGATAAATGCACATACAAGACACACGAACATAGCATGGTCAGACATTGTTTATGATATGTGGCAATGGGGAAAAATCAGCATATTAATCTCCAAAATCACCCTCCCTCTGTCTGAGTAAAGTGAAAATTAGTTGCACTAGTGCTGAAACACATAGAGGACTAAATTATACATATTTGAGCGGCAATGATCTTTTGCTCAGCACAAGTCACTGATGTCTATAACCTACTGCAAATGGTATTTACAGAGGACTAACAGATAACAGTAACATGTTTTAAAAAGCTGATAAAATTCCTGAATGGTTCCTTAGCTGATCAGCATGTATAAGACTTTTTCGTGCATATATACGTGGTTAGATTGTAAGGTTGTGCAACCCTTGAATTATCTTGTGTGCCATCCTTTTATTTTTAATGATGCATTTTCCTAGGAATACATTTTAATACATTTTCTTGCATCCACCTATATTTATTAGGTGTAAATTGTAATGTCCTTATTCTAATTTGGCAGGTTTCTTCCCAGTGATTGCCATTAATGTAACAATTATCAGTCACAAGGACGTACAGAGTTGGCAGAGCTATGAAATAAGGCAGCTTAATCCATTTTTAAAGTGTCTGTAACCAAAGGGATGGCAAAAATACCCCAAAACAATACTTCAAAGTAGCGCAATGGATCGAGTTTTCTATACAATTGGTTAATTGCACTGTTCTGTGAAAGAGCTGCTTAGGACCCTGGGCTATATTTGACACTGATGGAGGGGTGGGATTAGCCCATCTCACTGGCACCAGGCTTGTGGGGGGGAATCCGTGGTTGTAGCCTGGCCGTGGCTCTGTGTTGTCCATCTGACCCCACTTCTTCTGGGGGGGCAGGATTTTCAGTCTGTATCCTGGGACATACCTGAGGTGTCCCAAGGTAAAATGCAGATGAGGATATCCTATATTTGGAGGTTGCAAAGAGATCCTCCTCCAACCCAAGCTTCTGTGAAAGGAGGTCACAGCAACGCAGCTGCAGATCTTGGAAATTCTCTACGATAATTGTTGGGTCTTTAAATTAATTTATAGGAAAGTTTTAAATGCAGTACCACTTAGCAAATCTTCAAAGTTGGATTTTAATCCAGGCTCTGGATCAAAGGCACTTCTGCTTTGCAAAGGAGAGCAAATTATGTCTCCGCATGACAGGCAGACCGGTGGGTTGCACCCTGCTGCGGCAGGAAACGTAGCCCCGGGAGATGACGGGCCTGCCTGTTAACTGGGGATCGGCAGCTTTTTTTTGCCATGAGACTCCCATGTAGCAGCAAGGACTCAAGCTCTGAGAGCCATCTGCGGCTCCTACAGCTGCATCACCGCTGCGGGGAGATGGCAGCCAGGGAGGGTTGTGGCTGGTTGTCACTGCCCCTTCACGCCCTAGCTGTGCTCCGCCTCGAGGCACATGCAGTTTCTTTCTCCTAAAGAAATCAGATGGGAGCGTAAGTCATGTAAGCCGAAATCAGGGTTAATTCCTTTGATCTTTACTTCAGCCTTTGTGCGTTAGCGGGTAGCAAGTGGTCCTCAAAAAAGAGCTACCTGGGGAACTCCGTAGCATGAAGAAGTGTGTGCCCCTTGGGGCGGGGGTCCCAAGGACATGGGCCAGCCTGAGTGGCACCTCTTCTTGTGGTTTTGCTCTAACTCTGTAGCGTTAGACTTGCTTACATGCGATACTGAGGGTTAATTTGGCCACCAAGAAGCCTGGGATAAAGGGACTAGAAAAGTGGCTGATACCCATTTTCTGCACCCATGTCTCCTCTATACCAAATGTGAACCATTGTACAGCCTAGTTTTATACACTTACACCCACATCTCTCAAGATTGCACTTCAGCAAATCTTATGGACACAACCCATGAAACCCTGTTTCTTTTTATAGTGCCCAGTTGTGCCTGCAGATAATATCCCAATACTAACTTATTTTCTCCCAAAGACTGCATTTTTGGACACAGGAGCGCCAGTGACTCAGTGGTCATAACTTCTCTCAGTTATTCTTCTGGGACAGCAGCATAACCAGCAGTGAAACACGTGCAAAATGAGAGCACAAAGCTTTCACTTGGTGGCCAGCTGAGGAGAGGAGAATGTACTTGTCCCAAAGTGATAACCTGGGAGGGAACTAGGGCAAGTGCACAAAAAATGTTGATTCCTGTTAAAAATGTAGATTCAGGTTGACATCCAAAGGGTTAAGTATCATACAGCTGCTTAACTATTGCAGCTGCTTGTGTAAAAGCTTGTCAGAGAAAAAAAAAGTAATAAATGTTCGTTTTAAAACCTGTTTTGTTTATCCTTTGCCTTTGTGCTAGTTTTCAGGGCATAATGAAGATATCCTTTAAAGTCTGAGGTTTTAAAATTAAGTAATTTTAAAAATTATAAACACAAAAAGTCAGGCACTTTAAAACATGTGAAACCAGATGACATTTTTATTTGCATCTCACTCAGTTTGACAGTTTTTCATCAGGTGAGGCTGGGAAAAAAATCCTTAAAGACCTTTTCTGCACTCTGGCAACAAACAAGGAGAAAAGAGACTGCGTGGTGGCGGGTGCAGGGGAAAGGAGGGCTGAAAGAAAAGAAAACTGAAAGGCTGAAAGACGGAAACCTCATTTCAGTGTGAACTTTGATTCTGCAAATGTTGACACAGATGCCAAGTTTCTTCTAATTCAGGGCTTCGGGACTGAGTCTTTTAGAGATGCATTGCTAAGCTCTTAAGGAGGATTATTTTTTCCTACCTGGGCTGCAGAGATGAAGTTAACATTCATGATATTTTTCATTGCACCTTATATTTTTCTCATTGCACTTCACAGATTCTTTATTAATTCCATCTTTCCTTTTGTTATGAGTTTTTATACATGGTGACAGGACTTGCATCTGTGGTAGTTCACTAGGACGTACTGAGTCTACCTTCTTCTGTCACTGACATTACATAAATCTGATCACTGAATAGCATAATTTGGATCAGTTTTCCAAAAGTAAGATGAAATAGTAGGAGACCTTGATCTAAGAAGAGATAACATTATGTACAAAAATATAAACAAAAATTGTGAAGGAATCTGGAAAATCCAAACTTCCAAGTCTTTGTCCCACTGTGGTTCAGATGTGGGACTCCTCTGGTGTATGGAGGAGCCACCTCAGTGGCGTTGTCCCTATGTCTGGAGTGGGTTTCTCCTGCTCCCTGCAGAAACCTCCTTGTGTACCAAGAGGGAAGAGGGGAGCATGTGGAAATGGCCTGTGAAGCCTGGCTTTGTCAAGGAAAGGTGAAAACTAAGTGCTTTATGCATCTACTGCAAATGACCCACTTTCTGCAAAACGAAATATGCGAGCGTTATAAAAATGATAATTGGATATCCCTTCAGAAACTAGACAATGCATGTTCCCTAAGAGAAATCTGTGTCAAGACCACAGTAGTTTATTCTTCCCTGGCCTGAGTGTTCTCTAGCTCTCACTGAGTTTGTCCTACAATATTCTCTCTACTATAGTAATAACAGCTATGAAATTATCAAGAAATCTATGGCATATTTCTCAGTGCTGTCAATTGACAGCAATTGCTGTCAATTTGGTTAAAATAATTTATGCATGAATTTTGCACCACCTTCTGGCAAATGAACTTGTTTCCAGATGTCAACGACGGCTATTTTGCCCCACTATTTAATGTGTCCTTAAAATGATCAAGATATTAATCTTTATTAAAACATGTAACTGCCATTCTGGAAAAATACTCGGCTCCCTGTCACCACCTTGTTAACAAGTCATAAATGGTTTTGAGTGATAGCAGTACATGACAGTTTGGAGAGTGTCATGTAACATGGAGAAATAGCCACGTATCTGAGACGGAGATTGAATTCAGCTCTCAGGAATTTTTGCTGCAGTTTCTGTTTCAGTTCAAAACACTGAAATAAGAGGCTAAGGGCTAAAATTAGTCTCCATAGTGTTTGTGCTTAGTACTATTTATATTCTGTGTCCTGTGAGCCTGCGAGGTGCTTTGTAGTCAGAACTACAATGTCTCATGTTAGAGTGGTACCCGAGTACTCAAATGCATAAACGGGAGCTTTATTTTTGTATCCTTTCATCCCACTCTTGACTGGCACCTGGTGGTGCAACCATAAAATGAGTAATATAGGAAAAAAAGAAAAACGTGGAGAAAACAAACAAACAAAAAGATGTTTCAGCATATTTCTTAGGTTTGGCTCCCATTGCTTCTTATGAAGTATGCATTGTCTCCATTTTCATGGAGACAGTTTTAAGGCACAGTTTTAAGGTCTGCAACATGGAAATCAAGTGAAGATATCTGAGCTAGATTTTTGTAGACATTACATTCAGTTTATAATTTATGTTTTTTCCTGCCCTAAAAGCAGCAGAGACATCCTTTCCCCACTTCACCTCTGCTGACCCATGAGATCGAAATTACACCTACTTGTGCCAGCATGGGCCAAGTAAGCCCTGGAGGGATTCACCTGAGTGCTCCTACTGCCTTCCCACCTTCGAAATTTCTGGATGAGTGGAGCAGCAGTATTTGATGAAAACTTCTTAACATCCCTCCACCGAATAAAGCGTGGGGAAAGCGCTAAGCCTCTTGCTTTGCAGCCACCCAACTTACACCCTTGTCATAGCCAGCCCTGACATTGTAGAGGATCTCAAGAGAGATGGTTGTGCTCCAGTAAGGGTGAGCCAGTCTCCAGGCCTCCCTAAGCAGGCTAAATTTAGGCAGAGAATCACAGAGCTGTAACTAGTTCCCCAAAGTCTCCTGCTCTGCTTCACTGATGGTAGGCAAAGCAGCGAGTCTAGCCCAGTACGCCCATTCCAGTTTTTAATCCCTTTGCTTGAAAGATGAGATAACCTAATCCAACATCCTCATGAAATTCAAACTACTAATTTTTTTATAAAGGAGCATCCATATACATTTTTTGGTACTAATCATGGGAGCACCTCATTCACCAAATGTGCAGTCCGGGGGTGAGGCTTTTCCTGTGAGATGAGTGTGTTCAAAATGCCCTCGTATGGCAGAGACTTGGAAGATGGGTCTCACACCTGCTAAGGAGTGCATCAGTAATTTTATTACATGATACAAAACTGTACAAAATGGACATAATACCAGTATTTACACAGAGCATAAACACATAAATATATAACATCTTTATTTTGCAAAAACCTATGCATTTTTTTTGCTGAAGTCATTACTGTGTGGGAGACTCGGGTATGGTCTTCAGCAGAGGGGAACGCTTTACTCCAAAATCCTGCACTGTTGAGATAGGGCGCTGGAGCGAGGGACATACTTAAACAGTACCAGACAGAAAAAAGGAACTGAAAAGCTCATGTACTTTCTGGAGGACTGCTCTGGTGCCCTGTTATTGTCTAGAAGGCTTCGTTTGGGGGATTTTTTTGAGGTTTCACAGTGTTTTTCAGACAGCACATCAAGGAAAGATTTAAGGCTGTGCCAGCTGGGTCTGAGTCGCAGCTGGCTGCGAGCAGATGCCACAGCAGGGTGCTGCACCCTCAGGCCCCCAGGGAAGACACTGGGACATTCCCTTCTCTCTGCATTTCCTGCTGGTTCCTGTATTTGGCTACGCAGTCAGTGCACTGCCATATAAAGATCCCATTTGTAGATGCTTCATAGTCCACCAGCTAGTGTGGACACTTCAACATCTAGTTTTGGGTTATGAATTTTGATTTGTGACTTAGCACCTAAATGTTCGTGTGGCATTGCTCCAAGCATTTCACTCTTCTTTGGAGTTTGACGTTGCTGGGTATTAAAATGACATAGTCGTGACAGAAGTGCTGAAGATCCTAATGAAGTGTATTATAAACAGTCCTGCATAGCTGAGTTAACGTCCTTGCCAATATGATTTTTCAGTTAAGTCAATTATTAATATTGCTTCGTGTTACATTGGGCAAATGTTCTCACAATTGTGCTCTCCTTTTACCTCAAATGCAGGGGCTGTATATTAATCCCAGTAATAAAACCATAAACTGGGAAGCCTAACACTGTCATTAGAGATATCGTATTTGATTTTAGATTTTATTTTTCAAAGGAACTGTATTTACAATTTTTAAAGCCTGGGGGCTGAATCACAATATAGAGTATCTAGTTCCATATACCAGATAAGTGCTTTAGAAAAGATTAAAATCAATTATGCTATTGTAAAGTTTTAAAGTTCAAAGGGTTTGAGATCTGTAAAAAATGTTTAGATGTAATCTTAAGGCAAAGAATTAGGCACTTATGGCTTCATTTGGAAATGTGCTCCGCAATCACAAGTTATTTAATTCTCTCTATCAGTCTTAGCTTGGGACCCGGTATTGTAAAGTATTAACAATGAGAAATTGCCTGACATGAGTGTGTGGGGTTGTCTAAATGGGATTTGATAAACCTCCTTAGTGCTGAATTGCAGGAACCTCACGGCCGAAGCGGCATTGCAGCAAACACGCTTTTTACTTCCATTTAGTAAACTTAATCCATGTACAGATTGACATATTATATCATAAAAGCCCCTGATAACTGGGTTTTTGTCTTGCAAGCTTCCACTCCTGTAAGCGGTGTTACTGAAGTCGAAGGAGCAACGTGTCAGGGAGCACATAGATTGCAAATATTCCTGCAGTAATATTAAAGGAGAGAGCAGCCTGCGGTTTAGCATTTGCAGACTTAGATCTTCACGTCTGCTGCTTCAGTCTGCCAGGCAAGCTGTGTAGCTGTGGGGATCCCTAGTTTCACAGAAACACAGCCTCCAAGGGTCACTGCTTTGGGCTGTAGTGCCGTGCAACGAGCTAAGCAGTGGGGCTGAGACCTTTCTAGTAAGTCTGTGAGCCACTTTGAACACAAGATCCTGCAGCCCCTCTTCCTGCAATCTTTTCGTCTAGTACAGGATGATATATATACAGCCATCTGTGCCAGAACTGAATTTCATCCATAAAGACTAGAGAAAGAAATAATGGTTTGCAGGTTTATATCCATATTCATCATGAGAGAATTTGTTTTAATGAAAAAGAAAAAGACTAAGGCTTTATCTTAGGGCTAGCTATGTTAAATTCACTGGAAAAATAGTTCTGAGAAGGAATGTATCTACATATATATGGAGAATGGAAAAATACAGACCTTTATGCTGTGCCTGTATGGGTAAGCGTGGGCACTTGTGTCTCTGAACTTGCAGGCTCAGGACTAACATCCATGCAAACATGCTAGTGTAGTACGAGCTTCTTAATTCTGCTTCCCAGCAAAATTTATTACCTTAAACTGAGAGCTCTGTTAATACAGCTTCATTGTTTGCCAGGCTTGGGAAATGGGTACAGCAGATGTGAAACTGTTGGTACCAAAGTACATGGACATGCTCACAAGCCTCGCTACAGCTGTAAGGGAGTGGTGGACTCAGCTTCCTTTTGACTTTTTCATGGCTACATTCTTTTATTATTATTTCTTCATCCCTTTTATTATTATATCTCTATTCCTAGACCAGTGTGCATCTCAGAGGATGCTCCCAGCCCTGTGAGTGCCGGGAAGTGTGGTGCTGAGAGGCAGAGAGAGCCTCGAGAAGCCAGACAGCCAGGCCGCACACATGGTTTGAGAGAGCTCAGAGGAGAGGTGCGTATGGCTGAGCACAGCGTGTGCTGCGAAGCCCAGTGCCCTTTTATCGTTCCTTCCCCAGAACCAGCTGGAGGGAAGTCATAAGGAATAGAATTTATCCTGGGAGTGAAGGCAAAACTACAAAAAAGTACAAACGAAACAGTAAACTTTGTTTTTTCTTTTAAAACCTGTTTGTTATAGCAGCCTTCCTCCCAGTATTTTTAATCTCCACTCTTCTTTCCCACAGCAGTTGCCTGATTTCTTGTCTTGCTTGTATTCTCTGTTTTGGGGCATAAGAAGAGCTCATGCTGTTCTCTTTCTGAGGCTCCCGGTATTAGATGGTAAACTTGTCGGGGCATACTCATATGTTGCTCATTTCATGTGAGTACGCTTTGCTTCTGTGTTTGCAAAGTAGCACTTAAGAGAGTTTATTATTAATAACAGTAAATTATTCTACACTTTCTTATCAGATAATATGAGATCAAGTAGCTGTCAAGACATGTTGGGCAGATATCTGCAAAAACAATAATATCTAAAGATCCACAACAAAAAGGAAGAATTTGGAAGGTCTTCAGTCAGCTCCTAGCAGCTGCAAATTTTGCTTTGGATGAAATAATGAACCCATCTAAGGGTCTCTCGCAAAACAGTCTCACCGAGTTATACCTGTCAGAAGTTGTATTTGGCTTCTTACTTTGATATATTCCCAAAAAAGGAACTGGAACAAGCACCTAGAACTGGGTAAGTCAGCAAGACATCTAGTCAAGATTAGGGTGTATAAATAAAAAAAATAGTGGCCTCATATGCGGCTGATTTGCAAAAATAATCTCTCACTCATTATTTATATTCAAATTTTACACTATATAATATGATGTGCAAGATAAACCTCCAACCTAAAATCAGCCAATGCCCTTAAGGCCGTGATACAAATGCTTCTATTTGTATAGTAATCGATTAGCTATTATATTCATCTTGTTTCATAGTTTAGATTTCTGTAATGAAAATGAGTGGCTGTACTGGCAATTAACAATACAGAAACTAGTGAGGAAAAAAAGGATTAGTGTAGTTGCAAATACAGCGAAACAGAGGCAAATTATTAGTACAGACTGTTTTATATTTGCCATTTGGATTCCTGTTCCTTTTTGTTTATTTGAGGATATTTTTGTGCATGAACAGAATTAATGTTTTCTACACAGATGCAACTATTTAAGGAGATACATATTTAATTGCATAAAGATGGATTTGTCTTAATTATTATTTTCATTTTTATTTTTGGAGACAATTGTGTCACCTTGTATGACAATGATTTTTTACTTGAAAGTTGTAACGCTTTGTGGAAAAAATCATTACATAGTGATGTAGCAATCATGATATTCTACTTCTCCGCTGCTGTTTGAAGAATGTAATTTATTATACTTTTGGGCAAAACTGATATTAATTTCAAAGTATTTAGATATGTATATACTTATTTTTGCCAGACTTACTAGTTGAAGGCACATTCATCAGCCATAAATTAGGGACTTTAGCATAATATAGATGCTGTATGTTAGCTGAAGGAAATAACTATGGTCTGTTCATTTAGTGAAAGACGAAAAATTGTCACATGCCTTTGTGCATGTACGTGTGTGTGTGTGCACATATGTGTATGGTAACCTGGTACCCGTTGTTTGCATCTTCTTTTATAAGTGCCTCATTGCTTCAGTTGTAATAAAGCCTTTCTGAATGCAGAGCCAAATGGGCTTTATTAGGGTAGCAGACAAGGTGTTTCCCAAAGTTAAAGACTCTAATGCTGTATTTTGTATGTATTCCAGATCTTCATTTATCATCATGAAAGGAACTCATGCCCTGTATGCCCTTTACATATGGTAAGTGATCACGGAGGTTTCATCTGACCCTGGCCAGCACAGACTTCACTTCTTGTTTGCTTGCTGAGAAAACAAATGACATATTGAGTATACGCTACACAAGCCACCAAGTCAGACCATTCGCGGGTAGAAAAGACTTTATACTTTAGATGGCCACAGAGTCCTTCTATTTACAGCATTAAAACGCACCGTGTTTTGTCCTCTTTCTTTCTGGCCTAGTAAGTATTACGCTTTGAAAGCAATACTCACATATTAACTGGGAGGCTACTACCAGTTGAAACAGTCAGGGCTCCTGTATTCAAAAGGGTGCTGAGATGTATTGTCTAAATGAATAAACATCAGTTCGCATTGTGGAATGGGTGGTAGGCCAAGTCAATCAATAATTTAATTACCAGTGACCCATTTTGCTTACTTCCAGCTGAAGGGGAATTTCTGCATTCTTGCATAAGTTATAATTTATTCAACTTCTCACAGTCAGATGATGCTTTTCCTGCCTTGAGGATGAGATGAACTTAATCCAATATTATAAATGAAAAACAGGTGTCCAGATAGACATTCTTTTCCTCAGAGCTTGCATTGTATTTATTTACCTAAAATAATTTCTAACTCAAAATTTGCTGCCAAAAGTTTAACTTACCTTCTCTTAAGGTGAGTGTGGCTGTGGATGCGATCGCTGCAGCAACAGAAAATGACTGTCAGCAATGTTTTTTTAAAGCTGCAAGCCCTTGTGAGAAGGCCAATGTTCACATGTTGTAGTTATTATTATTATTCATTTTTATTGGGAAGGCTGCTGGCTGAAGCTCCAGAAATAGAACAGGTTTAAAGTGAAGCAGAAATTCTCATTTGTCTCTAAAACCAGGTCATCTTCCAGTATGGAATTTGAAACTGCCAGTTTTTATGCTTTTGAATTCCCAAGTTATTCCTGTTGGATTTGTCTTCATACAATTTTAATATGAACCCTTTGAAATAGGATGCTGGCTGAAGTGTTTCTTTGGCTTGAAAGTCTGCATTTCACTTGCAATTGTTTTAGTTAAAAAAAGAAAAGAAGCTGGATGAGAACAGGTGGTGCGACATACTTTTTTTTATAAGTATTCTGGATTTATGTGGTGTGTGGCATTGTAGTCATCACCACAGTCAGGTGTGTAGCAGAGAAGCATGCATTACATATTCTTGAGAGATTAAACTTCTATTTTATCTGCTCTTTTGATTTCTGATAGTATGATATGCTCCATATAGATGCCCTAACACTTTGCAACAAATTATTGTGCATATATTAATTATAATACTGGCTAGAGATCTAAACAGAAATCAGAATATTCATGTCTTAACTCTCAACAAGGAAGTCAGGAGACCATTCTTACTCCAAACTGATAGCAAGCAACATGGACAGCACAATGGCAGCATTAATACCTCCACCATGCAGATGAGAAACCTATGTGCAGGAAAACGTAAATTATTGTACCAGAAGCACTAAGCCTATGTCTAGACACCATAACCTGGGAAACATCTGAGTTTCTGACTTGGGATGTGCACAAAGGCCATGTCTGGATCACATTTTGGGGTGAAACCCATGTGCATGCCAGCCATCCCTCCCCAGATCCCTGGTTTCCAGAGGAAGGCCGCCTGGGGATGTGAGCTAGGCTGGAGCTACAGTGAACCCCAAGAGATGTCCAGCCTGGCCAGTCAGGGAGCTGGATGTAGATGATGGAGCACCTTGGCAGTCAGGTGTGCTTCAGGCAGAGCCACAAAAAATAAAAATAAAAATAAAAAACTCCAACCTTTACAATGCTAACTCCAGTGCTTAGGTGCAGATCTGTCCTCTATGGGCCCAAATATTTAGCAGGATTAAAATGTTCAAATCATTCTCAATGTGCGGGAACAGTTTTTAAATAGGGTGATGGGGAAATGGTTGGAATAGTTCCACTATTGTCCAGAGCCATTTGCTGGATCCTGGGAACAGCACTTCTGTGCAGCCCCCCTTTTCAATATGCAGAGGCACAGAATAGATTCATTAGGCATTTTGGAATGTGCGATGCTTATTTTAAAAAATAAAATGTCTGCTACATCATGGTGGGTTACTGATGAACTGCTAGATGTTTTAAAACTTCTTGAGTGTATTAAAGAAGAAAATGAAGGGACACTTCAAACTGAGAATCCTGCCTGTAAGCAATGTCTTCCTTTAGTGCTACAGTAGCAGTCACCATTTAAGGACATAAGCAAGATAAAGTTTATGAATAGAGATAATATGGCCTATATTATCCAAATATGGTCTTTATTACCTCTTCCTACAAATACTGTCTTTATGTATTTATTTCTCGTCTGTACTACTTTTAGCATAATGGTCTGTAGCTTTTCCTAAAAGTTTTTATGATAAAGCTACTGCCTGATGTAGAATATTTTATGAAAAGTCTCGTGAGCATTTGAAGCCAAAGCTTTACTGTTATTTGCACCTCAGACTTCAGTATAGCTGTAGGATTTATGCCTACTCAACTAATCACATCTTCAGAGAGCACATTACTTTAATTTAAAAATGTGCCTTGAAATGCATAAATTCACAGATGTTAATGATTACGCACATGTTTTCCCTTATTGCTTCAAAGCCAGCAAAGGCCAAATTCTGCTGTAATTTGTACTGCAGTGATGAGATTTGGATTAATATCAACAGAATGAAAAAAACATATTCAGGGACTTGTTGCTTTTTGCAGATAATGGGGCATTTCTGGACACATCTGTTTTGGAGAAGGAAGTCCTACACTTGAGGCGATAAGGCAGCAGGAGGGTCACTCCCAAATGTAAAGTCAAAGGTGTGCAGAAGGTGAAGAGAGAGGACAGAAGGTACCTTCTGTGCCCCGTGGCAGCACCTGGGTGTTAGCACACTGTCTACGTGTTATGGAAGAGAAGGAAAAAAAGAGCAAATAAAGTGGCGGGTGAAAAACACATTGATACCCAAACGCAACAGCAGTGGTGATGTTTGTATACTACACACATTCTGCTACTGAGACTTCAGCCGTGCTCTCTGTATCTATTTACATCGTTTCATGTGTTTCCATGCATGAATTTTTGCTGTTATATACATTCTAAACAATACAGTTTCCCCATTTCTATAGTAATTCTGGTACCAACCATCATAAGGTAAGACACTGAAATGTGAAAAAAATATGAAAAAGCCCCTCTACACAAATATGTGTGATCATAAATAGTTTAATAACAAGTAGAAATGTGTGCCCTATGAAGAAAGTTTTCATATGCTTTTCTGTCTTCGAAGCTGATGTAAACATATGGGTTTGTTCAAGTTATTTCCTGAACATTTGAAATTGAAACAATTGAAATTGAAAATTGCTAAGATTTTTTGAAAAGGCTGGGCTTCAGAACCCCAATTTGTGGTTGAATATAAGGCCTCTGCTGCACTTTTCATTCACATTAGAAAGACCACTAGACACTAACAATTTTCAAAACTTTAAATTAAGTGTTTAATTACAAAGCAGCCAGATTCAAGGCATCTGCTTCTGAAATTTTTGCTCTAATCTCTGCAATAGCTCTTTTTAAGGGTCAGTTTCTATTTTCTATAAGTGGAATTTAATGTGTGTAGGAATACACATGCACACAAATATTTTTTCTGTCTCTTGGACATCAAAACAAAAAGCCGGTGCCATGGTTAAAGGAACTACTCTAAGGCATCAAGCTGGCACTTCATACAGTCTATAAATTACTGCGTGACTGAGCTCCAACATGAGTCCATGCAACCGGCATGCTAGTGCCGTTTGGGAAGGGCACTCCTCACCCACTCCTCCGTGGTGACAGTTACGCGACGAGCAGGACTCCTGGCTCACCACACCGTAGTTTTGCAGTGATGGCCACAGTCCAAATGCCTGATATACTTAGCATCAGAAAGTAATTCAAATTCTTTTAGTTCATGTCTTTGGTCTGGAAATTTATTCCCCTCTTCAGTCGCTCTTTAATGACAGGATAACATTTTTCCCTTCTAATCAGCCACTTACAAGGTTACTTCATTTCCCCCCTAGGTCATCTAGTGCTAAAGCAGAAGCGTTTATGACTAGCTGCATGCAAATACATGCACTCTGCTTTGTGTATTGCAGTACATCGCTGAGGTACGTTACTGAGGCATCGTACATTCATATTCAGGCTAATTCAGCAGTTTCACTTGGTAACAACGCTATATAGTTACAGAACATTTTCTACCTGGGAATTAAGCAAGATTTTTAAGAAGCTTAGGAAAACAAACATTTAAGTCTACTGACTGTATTTCTCACAGTGTCCTAACCAGAAGTCACTTTACAGAATTTCGGAGGCTGTAAGTAAATAGGGCATTTTGTCACGACAAGGCACCATGTAAGTTTTATGCAAGCTGAAGCTGTTCCCCTGATGCAGCAATGATCTTGAATTAACAGGCTGAAGTTGTTTTGCCATAGTTTGAGACTCAGTTTGATGGGGGAAGAATGCAACAGGAGCCCGGATTCATCCCTGCCGTTGGTGCAAACAGGCTTTAGGAGGCTTGGGCTACAGAGACTCTCTACAGCTTTGACATCTGCCTAAGTGGAGCTCACAGCAGGACTGGGCCCAAAATGACCTGCTTTTCACATTATGCAGTATCACTGCAGGCAAAGGAAGCTGAGGAACCAGATTTTCAGACACTACAAAGGGCACTATTGTGTGAACACTCCAAGGGTATTGAAGGGAGAGGTCCGATCCTGTACGGCATTTTTACAGGTGCTTAATTTCAAACATGAGAATAACCATACTGATGTCAATGAATTGCTTATGAACTTAAAATTAAACACATGCTTTGTTGGATTAAGGCTAGGGCACAGTCTTGCCAAATTTAGCCCCTGGTTCTTTCTAACTGTACAACTAGGCCAACCTGTTCCTCGCCGTTCCCTTCTCCAATGGTGATTAATGTGCAGCGAGTTGGCCTCTCACATGACTTTTAAAATGTAAAAAAAAAAGATGTGTGACAACTGTTGAGATGCTGCATTGCCCAAAACTAACAGGGAGGCTAATATGCTGCCACCTGCACCGTCCTTTCACGTTGATGAATATTGCACAGATACGTGTCGCTTTCACTGCCGTGAATCATTATTCATATTAATAAATTGGCTGGAGCACACCCATGCCTGAAGTCATCTGGATGCCGACCAAAATGCAGCTCACAATATGCTTCAGTGAAAGCACGTGGCAAGCACTGCGTGCAGAGAAGGTATAATGCGTGTCTCTTTGCTCGGGGCTCCCGCTGGCACCCAGAAATTTGCACTTCCATTATAATTCTAAAAGTTACTTTGGAGGGAAGTGACAGTAATTGGGTTTATTTGAGGTCTCATCAGAGAAGGATATTTTTTCTGAATTATTCTGAATATTTGGTCAATGCCATTTTTTCTAGTTCTGGTTTTGTTATTTTTTTTAACTTACTCTCTATTAAAAGAACAACATTCATAACTTCAGTCTTTGAGACGCAGGGACATATAAGCACACACATGAGACAAGAAGGCAGGACTTTGCAAATACCATTATTTTAAATACCTTCTCACATAAAGGAACTCCAAACACAATCACACACTTTGGTGGACAAGCTATGAGCAGACTCTGCTCTCTGCTGGATGTTACCCTGCAGCCTGTTCTTATTCCCGACGGAATTCATTTCAGGGGAAAAAAAAAAAAAAAAAAAAATCAAGTCTCATAGTTAGGTGCTTAATTTTAGACACCCAGGTTTGACTAAGTGGCGTGCTGAAGATGAGACGGGCTGCTGTGGCTGGTGTGCTGCCAGGCTCCAGCGGCAGCCCTGCCGTGCGGGGCTGGGGGGACCTCTCCTGGTGGAAATCGAGGGAGCAACCCTGGGTCCTGCTCGCCCTGGCACCGGCAGCAACGCTCTGCCCGCTGGTGAAGCCGAGTGGAAATGGAAAAAGCGAAGACAAGTGCGAATGAACGAGAAGAAATTAAACGATGCCGTGACTATTAGTTGATGTCGGTGCTGGTTTAAACTCGGGTACCTGGCTGTATTTTAAAAACATATTGCGTGAGAATCCATACTTTTCTGAGTAATTGGTGTCTCTATTCATCATATACATATAATTTTCAGTCCTTCTGGTGACGCTGGAACAGGTTGCCCAGCAAGGTGGTAGATGCCCCATCCTTGGAAACATTCAAGGCCAGGCTGGATGGGGCTCTGAGCAACCTAATCTGGTTGAAGATGCCCCTGCCAATTGCAGGGGGGTTGGACTAGATGGCCTTTAAAGGTGCCTTCCATCCCAGGGCATTCTGTGTGACTGTGTGTGTGACACACACAGTCCCAACAGAAGAGATTTTCCATCTCTGTTTGAGGGACTTGCTCTTTCATCCTTCCTCAGGCAGTAATGCTGCAATTCTGTATCTCTTCCTGTAACACTAGTTTTGTGGAGTTAAAAAAATAATGTGGTTTTATGCTTATATAATTTAACATTTCTTGGTTTCTTTGCTGCATTCTGGATGTTTTTTTCCCTCAAAAATACCTAAACTATGAGTTTGAAGAACAACACCTGAAGTACTTAGAAACGAATAGGTCAGTTGGAAGGGACCTACAATGATCATCTAGTCCAACTGCCAATGACTTGATTCTAGTTTTTTAAAAAATTATGAACAATGCATTTGGTCTGGGAATAAAACTCTTTAGCCATGACAGAACTATCCTTGAGGCAATCTGAGAACAATATCACATACAAATGTACATTCACATACTACTCATAGAGTTTGTTATTATCTTCTAGGATATCTTATGGAAAAGTGAGTCTTCAAGGCAGATAGCCCAGATTCCCATTTGAGCTTCCCAATGGAGAGATAAAGGGGCTCTCATCATTCTTTTTTGGCCTGTTTGTTTATGCGAAAGTAAGATAAAGGAGCAGTGGTTTTGATTGTTTTTAATCAAGAACTACTCATAATGAGGGACGAAGAAGCTTCTCCTACTCAGCTTCCAAAGAAATCTGTTTCAGCCATCTTGCCCAAGCACAGCTGCAATGCTAAGGCTGGACCGCAGGCGGGTACAAGGTACAGCAGGAGGTGGCTCTGCATGCATGGCGGGAGGGAAATGAAGCCATTGCTGTGATGTCTGCCCAGAATTTTAATGGACTGGAGGGACACATTTTCAAGAGGATGGACATGGAGGATCATGGGATCTCAGGACTGCAGGGGCAGGCTGCAGGAGGCCTCTGGTCCAACTTCTTCTCACAGCAGGGTCAGCTCTGAGGTCAGACCAGGCTGATCAGGGCTTCATCCAGTCAGGGCTTGAAAACCTCCAACAACAGAAAGTGCATCACCTGCGTGGGCAACCTGTGCCTCTGCTTGGGTGTTCTCATGGGGAAAGAACTTCTATCTAGTTGTCGTGATTTAACCTTGGCTGGCAACTAAGCACCACACAGTCGCTCGCTCATTCCTCCCCAGTGGGATGGGGGGAAGAATCTGAAGGGTAAAAGTGAGAAAGAAACTCGTGGGTTGAGATAAAAGCAGTTTAATAATTAAAAAGAAATAAAAAAAAAATGTAAGGAAAAAACCCCATCAAAACAACAAAGAGAGAGGAAAATAAAATCCAAGTAAAAAAACAAGTGATGCAAATGAAAACAATTATTCACCACCAACCGACTGATGCCCAGCCAGTCCCCGAGCAGTGGACCCCGCTTCAACCTCCATCCTCGGCTTTATTGCTGAGCATGGCATTATATGGTGTGGAACATCCCTTTGGTCAGTTGGGGTCAGCTGTCCTAGCTGTGCCCCCTCCCAACTTCTTGTGCACCCCCAGCACACTCGCTGGTGGGGTGGGGTGAGAAGCAGAAAAGGCCTTGACTCTGTGTAAGCACTGCTCAGCAATAATGAAAACATCCCTGTGTTATCAACACTGCTTTCAGTACAAATCCAAAACATAGCCCCATACTAGCTACTATGAATAAATTTAGCTCTATCCCAGTCAAAACCAGTACAACAGTATTAACCTCTCTTGTTTCAATGTATACCTGCTGTCTGTCATCCTCCTGTCCTGCACTGTTGTGAAAAGCCTGGCTCTTTCTCCTCAAGCGATCTCCCTGCCGGCACTGGGAGTTGCTGTTATGTCCCCTGAAGCTATCTCTGCCCAGGCTGAACAAGCCCACTCCCCCAGCCTCTCCTCATAGGGCCAGTGCTCCAGCCCCCACCACCTTGGTGGCCTCTGCTGAACTTGATCCAGTTAGTCAATATTTCTCCTGTATTTGGGGCCCCAAATTTGGATGCAGTAATCTAGATGTGGTCTAATGAGTGCTGAGTAGAGGGGGATAATCAACTCCCTTGGTCGCTGGCTCTGCCCCTGTTCACACAGCCCAATATACTGTTGGCCTTTGTTGCTGGCAGGGTCACTGTTGGCTCATGCTCAGCTTGCTGCCCACCAGCCCACAGGGCCTTCTCCATAGAGCTGCCCAGCCAGGCAGAATCAGCCTGTGCTGGTGCCAGAGGCTCTTCTGTTCCAGGAGCAGGACTTTGCATTTGTCCTTGAATTTTATAAGGTTGGACTGTTCCTCCAGCCTGTCTAGGCCTCTCTGAATGGCCTGCTCTCAAGTGTATTCACTAATCCCCCCAAATTGGTGTCATCTGCAAAATTTAATTAGAAATAGATCCATGCATGTAGGCAATGGATATGGCTACAAGATTTTTTAAAGACCAACATGAGCTCACTCTTTCCCTGCTCCAAGTGTTTATGTGGCATCCAGCCTAAGTTAATATACTTTGCCTCTCAGCAAAGCTTAATAGCTTGGGATCAGGACTGTGCTAATCGCAGCTAAATAGCTTTTGGTTCAGAGCACAGGAAAATTGAGCTGTGTCTGCTCCAATGTCCCGTGTGAGTGTAATACATAAGTCCCCCAAAATGCATGTTCCATTAGCTCTGGCAGAGCTCCTGAATGAGGAACTGGAAAGCCTGAAAGATGCGGTGTTGTGATAAAGTGGATCAAACCCAGTGATGGCGAGAAAACTGAAAGTGAGTGTATTAATTAATCTGAATTCACTTACAAGAACGCTGAAAAGAAGTCATTATCTATCACCAAAACTGAGGACATGTTATCCTAGTTGTCTGATAGAACAGCATCACTGTTTGTGATTTCCAGCATGATTTCTGCCATATTGAATAATACACCTCCAAGCCACTCAGCAACAACTCCCCTAGCTTTTGGCAGGCTTTGGGCTGTGTGAGTGCTTATGGGCATCGACAGAGCTGTGCACGGAAGACCTTCCAAGTGCGCTGGCATTGCAGCTGATGGCAGCCCTGCTTCAGGAAGGAATATGCCAAGGAAAGGCCTGTCAGGCTCCTGATACCAGCCTGCAGTAACCTAAACAGATGTTGCAAGTGCAATGTTGGGAGTCAGATGTTACTCAGGGCGGAGAGAATCTGAGGCTTAGGTGAATTGATACTCCCTGAAGAGATGCCTGGTGGCTTCCAGAGGACTCCAGTTAGACCCAGAAAAGTAGGGTGGCTAACAAAATGCACAGACATGAAGGGAATCCATATACATAGGGATGACCAGGTTAACGATATAACTTCTGCTCACCCTTACCTTGCAACCACAGCAGTTTATAATAAAGAGTGGGCATTATCAAAAAGTCAGTAGCTTATGTTGTAAACAGTCAAAAATCTAAACAAATAAAGCAAGCATCAGCCTTAAAGTTTCATGTTATTATGGAGTAGCTAGAAACACAGTGCAGTGCTGCTAGACGAGACCTAGAAACAAGTCTGGTACAAACCCATCAGGCAATCACTGCCTGAGAGACACAGGAGTGAGAAGTACTTTTGAAGGAAAGAAAATATCAGAGCACCTCTTAGAGATGGTGACCCATGAAATCAGTTTTTTCTTGTACACCTGTCTTAGGAAACTAACAGAGAGGAAGATTTTGGGTCTGATGTTTTTGGTGGGATGGGTCTGCTAGGCTCACTTTGGGTCAAATCACAGGCTGTTAGGAAACATCATGAAGCAGCTGTAGAGTGCACCTGAGTACAGTGCTACCATTGAGCCTGAGGGCTGTGACAGCATCAGAGGTAGGTGTGCCACTATGGTCATTATGTTGTTTATCGTTTTATTTATTATGGTATTATTTATTTATTTTATTTGAGAACTCCATCTAACATCTAATCCTTTAAGAGAGTCCACACTTCCTGGTAAATAAAAATATTCCTTGACAATGAAAAGAAGACAGATAGCATCACTATAAGATCATCATGGAAAATTGTTCCCTAATCAGAATCCTCCCCTTACATCTGTGAATGTTTTGACATGCGCTGCAGCCGGTTCCTGCCTGTTTGTGGGTACGTGCCTGGGTGGCAGACTGAACGCCGTGTAGGTGCAGAGGCACCTGGGGCAGCTCCGTTTCGGGAGCAGCAATACCATGGCCAGGCTGGGCTCTGTGTACTCCTGGCAGAGGTCAGCACGACTTCAGGGCTCTCTGTGGCCCATGGCCATTGTGGCCATTGACCGTTTCTTTCTGTTTTGCCTCCTACTTTTTTATGCAGCCAGATGATAGGTAGAAGAAGAGAAAAATCAAGGCCACTTAGCAGCGAAATCCTAAGAGAAATCCTGCTTAGGGCTGAGACATTTCGGCAGATCATGGAGAAATCTGGTCTTCACCCACCTTGGGAACGACCTCCTGAAATGATTGCTTTGGACCCTTTAACTGATTTCAGGGGAAGGGAGAAGGGAAGATGGAGGAGGAAAGGTGGGAGAAGAGCTCCATTTATACTTAACTAGTATGAAACACTAGAGGTCAGAAATAAAAGGCCACTGAGTTGTAGGCAGAGACTAAACACAATAAAACATGAGAGAAACTAAAAAATGACAGGGAGTAGCTCTTGAGCCAGACAAAAAGCAGATAAGGGAAGATGAACAAGATTTTCCCCATGAGTGAGTTGTCTGATAGCA
The DNA here is from genome assembly GCF_047370975.1 of Nipponia nippon. NCBI lineage: Eukaryota > Metazoa > Chordata > Aves > Pelecaniformes > Threskiornithidae > Nipponia > Nipponia nippon. Next base: position 110,464,057 of record NW_028262336.1, read on the forward strand.
AGACCAATACACTGGTGCATGACAGAGATGAAACAGGAGGTAAAAGGCAAAGCTGGTTATCAAGAAGGTTGTGAAAACTGATTTAGGAAGGTTGTTTGAGAAGGAAATACTTCTTAACTTTATGCTCAAGGATCAATTTCTGCTGAAAAATGTGAAAATGAAATGTGGAATAGCCACACTAAAAAGGAAAAAATGCATGAAAAAAAATGAGTAGAGCATTTCCGAACAAGAAATTAATACTGTCCAGTAGCTTAAAAATATCTTCTGCTTCATGGCTATCCATAGGTATTGCTGATGATCAGTCATATTTTTTCTTCACCTTCCTTTGATAAACAAATCAAGCAGGTTTAATCTCTTCTTTAAAGGTGAATGTCGTTTTTCTAACTGTATTGCTAGGGATTCTCTGAATCTGTTCTCTGCATCTTCTTGGCATCCTGCTTAACTAGGATTAAATCAAAATCACATAGAATCTTGCAAATAGCTCTCACTAATAACTTCCCATTTTCTGTCTCCTGTAGATCACACTTTCCTTCTTCATGGCTCTACCACACCATCAGATAATGGTTATCAACAACCTTTATGATAATGGTTATGATTATCGAATTATTTTATAGCTTTTTGAAAGAAACATATTTATAAATAAAATATATAAAATTACATTCTATATGTTTAGATATAGAATATATACATAATAAATATGCATGGTTTAGATGTGATTTTATTCTTATTTATTATAATAATTAATAATATTTTCTCTGACTGCAGGATGGAGGCAGGGGGCAGGCTTGTTGACACTGCAGTCTGACTCATGCTACCCGTCTGTCTTAAAACCCCAGTTTAACACCCCTCATTTCACACAGCCGCTCTTCTGTTCTGTCACGTTCCCTGGTAAGCAGGTACAAGAGAGAAAGATGAGAGATCCCTGAAATGTTTTCCATACCTTTACTTATATCTGTTGAGGTGTCTGGAAATTGTTACATATGGGTCTTTTCATCTTTCTCTCCTGAGCGTATTTCTTTGGCATGTAAATCATGGCAAATAATGTGTTAAACATGACTCTGTTGAACATAATGATTAATGCTAGCTTATGCCTATCTTACACTCCGTGCAATATCATGTTTAAGAAGGTATTAGCTACCATTGCTTAGGTGAAATATCTTCTCACGTAGGAAAATATCCTTTCATAAATAAACCAAGACTGGAAGTCACACAGGTCTGAGCTGATTACTGAGGAACAACCTGCAAAAGCACAAAACTAATTCTACATAGTTTTTCAAACACTTCCCATAAAGCCCTTCCATGGTAAACAAAGAAAATAAGTCCATAGCAGGAAAAGCTGAATCAGTTATTTGCATCTGTGTTCACCACAACAGAGCGCAGGGAAAGCTCAATACTGGCATCCTTCCAGATGGAAACTACACAGAGTAGCTGCCTTGAAGTGAAGTATGTGTAGAACAGTAGATAAAATGAAGAGTAACAAATTACCAGGGCCAGATGTTTCACCTAGACATTTTAAAAAAGAAGTTCATTTAAGAACTCAGGAATGAAATACCTGAATGACTGTCCATGCTTGTAATTTTTGCTTCAAACACCTTCGGTTCCCACAGGGCTGGAAAGCGACTGACGAGACCATTTTTCAGAAAGGGCTCCAAGAGGGAGCTGCGGAACTACAGATTGGTACGTTCAATATCTGTATAGGACAATTTCACAAGATTTCTAATAAAGAATAAAATTAGAGGACACATGAATAACTACGACATTGGGCAAAAGTCAACAGGACTTTTGTAAGTGCAAATTATACTTCACATACCTACTTGAATTGAGAGAATGAGCATATAGGGATATTGGAAATCCTGTCTACCTAGATTTCCAAAGGCATTTGAGTTCACTGCCGAAGGTTTTTAAGGCATTTTAAGTGGTCACGGGATAAGACCGCATGGCTATCTGTATAGTTGGTTAAAAGACAAGAAATAAAAAGTAGCAGTAAATGGTCAATATGCATATATGAATATATATATGGTACATAGTGTATATATATGTATATATATGAACCCTATACTGTTCCTAAGAAGCAGCGTACATGCAATTCTGAGTTTTACACCGTCGGTCTGAGCACTACAGCCCAACTACCTGCTATGACATGGCTTCAGCCTCCTGTAAGTATCTGCTTCTACAAAGCTGGTTCTTCACGGTCCCACCTCGCTGGGGAGCCTGAGTTGTGGTCTCTGCCAGTGCATCTTCCGTGGCCTTTTTGCCCCTAATGTAGAGTTCTGCCCTTCCATCGGTGTTGACAGAATTAATCATAGAAAAAGCCCATCTCCTGAATTTGAACCCTTGGTGTCAAAGCCAGCTCTTCACATCAGCTGTTCCCCACCTGCCTCAAGGAAGCAGAGAGGGCTGCAGTGCACCACAGTAGTTAATACATCTACTGCCCTGGCCAAATGGGGTCAGTCAGGCTGCACAGCTCTGGCCGGGCTGCATGCCATGGACTGGCAGAGCTGGCATTTACATTGTAGTTAGAGGGTGAATACATCTCATCATTGTTTTTATTTCCCTGCTTGGAATTCTTACTTGATAATTCAGTCCTTTCATGACTCCTCCTACCCAGACGATATGGTAAATTTTGCATTATCACGACAGTACAAATGCACCAAAACATATTTTTCTTATGATTCCATGAATATTTGAAATATGCATATATATGTTTCAATGATGAAAAGTGTAGTTAATCAAAAAGCAGCATGTCAAGCTAATCTGAGCCTAAATTAAATTCTCAAAGGACTACAAAATTCCACACCATTGGTGGTTTTAACACTAATAGCCTAGGCTGGCAACATACTAATCACTCTGGCTCTAGAAGACCAGGCTGGTATTTTAATCACCCGGACACTAATAGCCTGGCCTTGCTGGCATTATAATTGTTATGGCACTAATAGCCTGGCCAAGATGGTATTTTAATCATCCTGGATCACAGCCTAGAAATGTTAATTTTTACCATTTCTGTCTTTTTATCAAGGTTAACAAGAGGTCTATCGCAGATATGATCAATTACAAAATCACTTTTTAACTTTAAAAAGAACCAAACTTAGGAGTCTTGGCACTCACAGTACTGGACACTTTTCAGTTAGATCACCTCTTTCGCGTCTTTCTTCTTTTTTTTAAACTTCTTTTTCCTGCAGCGCCTTTAAACCACATGTGAGTCACTCGGGACAGCTGAAGCGGGCTGTTCTAAGTATTACAATGATCTTACCACAATATCCAACTAAGGCAGTCCCAGATATTTAACCTCATACCTCTCACTATTGTTGATATTTTAAGAGATTAATTCAGATTGTCAACTATTCGGCTTATCTTTAAATGTCACTAATTAGTTATCTGTTGAACATTCATTGACTTCAAAGGGCCCTCTTAATCTTTGCTCTTACATAGTCCAGGTCACTAACAGATGGATTTTGCAGGAAGGTTTTATGGCCAAGCTTCATTTTTATCCCCTTTAATTTGAGGTTGGGAATGCCGGGGGCTGGGGAGAGTGATTAAACAGGAAATTGCTGGTTTTCCTCCAACAGCTGAGGAGTGCGACCTTGCAATGCCTGCAAAAATTTAATCAAATTGTTGAGGACTTAGAGCTCTCTCTGCGAAAATTAACTGTGGTTAAGATTTTGAATTTTGTTTTATATTTCTCATAATGGCTGGGTCACCTTTTCTGAGATTTTCCACAAAGTTAAAGCAGTCAAAGCTCCCTTATAATTTCTGAACTGGGTCCATTACCTAAATGCAATACATTGACATTTGAGGAAGATTTCAGCTCCCCTCATTATCATAGAATTGTTAAGGTTGGAAAAGACCCTTAAGATCATCGAGTCCAACCATTAACTTATCACTACCAAGTCCACCACTATACCATGTCCTCGATTATGGTGATGGCTGTGGGCTGCATGTGGATGATGAAACCATTTGCTTGGCCTGGAGCGCTGCAGTGGCATGGGGTTGCAGGGGTGAGTGATGGCGCGTGTTTTTGGCTGCCCCCAGCCTGGCACTGCCTGGTGGGAGCCCAGCTCTCCCCATCCTGCCACATCCACTGCACTGCATGGTGGTGATCGCCCGAGGGGCGGCTGGGGATGTGTTTTTGTGCCTCTCCCTCTGTGGGCATCGTGCAGAGGCTGCTGACACCGGGAGTGTTGTGTGAGAAGAGGGGTCCCATCTGGGGAGGAGGGAGGTGAAATAAAAGAGGCAGAGAAGTGAAAAGAAAGGTTCTGGCTGAGGGAGTGGGCGGGTCAACTTTATAAGGCATCAGCCTTGGGGGTGACCCATTTGAGTAGCTGGCTGCACTTCACCCATTGCAGAGCCAATAAAAGTCATACCAAACTCAGCAGCAGCGATGAGCCTTCTAATTTTACTTGATTTTTCACAGATGGGATGGTGAATTCATCAATCAAATACTTATTTTTGCCTTTGTTTTAAAATGTCCCTGGAGGGGAAATTTGCCCTTCACCTGCTTCCCACACGGGAAGCCCAGCTGCTCTTTCAGGCTCAGTTTCCAGATACAGGGCTCCCCTCAGCTGACAGTCTTCCATAAGAAGATTGCTAATAATGCTAGCAGTTCCCAATCTATTTTTTCACTCTAGGAAGGGAATTTCAAAGGAGGACTCTTCATGCCTGCTACTTAAAAAGGATTTGAGCACTTTCTGAGAGAATACTTTTAAAGTATTTAAAAGACTCTTTTCAATGTCCTGTCCCCCATTGCCTCCTATTGTTGCGATGCTTCCTGTGTCATCTGTGGCTTCATTCCCAGCCCCCTATATGGATTTTTTTCTGCTTTCAGGGTCTGACAGTGATAAGCAGGGCTGATGCCACCCTGCTGACCTATGTGGCCAGCATGGCCCCGGGCAGTTGCAGCAGACACGTGTGCCCTGCTTGGGAAGTGAGGTGTCGTTCTCAGCATGCCACCCTGTTGGAGGCAATGCTTTCTGCAGCTAAACTTAGGAGCAACACGACAGCTGTGTGAGATCATTGTGCTGCAGGAGCTTATCCAGTGGGGCAATGTTTTGGAGACTGGCACTGCATGTTTTCCTGGCTAAACAGTCTGCTCTGCCTGGTTACAATGTCCTTTTGTTTACTTGAACTCAGAGAGGATTTCTCACTGTGACCACGGTGAACTTTGGTAAAGCTGAGATGCGATGACCAGGAAAATGTGTTTTCCCTGATCTCTGTGCTACAAAAAGCAATACTGTAGGGCCAGTTTTGTTGCTTACTTATGCTCAGTACCTCTTGACCTTTCATGATCAGGACTCTAAATATAAGGATGTTGGCCTCCTCCAGTAAACTGCTTGTGATAACAAAAATAATTTCACTTCCTATCAGATGTACTTTAACATGAAACAGGCTTCTTTTCCTTGCAAGATTAATATATCCTTTTATACAATGCTGCAGATGCCTCTTAGTGTTTGCAGTTGTCATGGTTTAACCCCAGCCGGCAACTGAGCACCACACAGCCACTTGCTCACTCTGCCCTACTGGGATGGGGGAGAGAATCAGAAGAGTAGAAGTGAAAAAAAACCTCATGGATTGAGATAAGAACAGTTTAATAATTGAAATAAAATAATAATAAAAAAATAACAGTAATAAAGAATATACAAAGCAAGCTATGCACAATGCAATTGCTCACTACCCGCTGACCAATGCCCAGCCAGTACCCAAGCAGTGGCCCTCCAGCCATCTTTCCCCTAGTTTATATACTGAACATGACGCCATATGGTATGGAATATCCCTTTGGCCAGTTTGGGACAGTTGTCCTGGCTGTGCCCCCTCCCAGCTTCTTGTGCATCTCCAGCTTTCTCAGTTGGCAGAGCATGAGAAGCTGAAAAGTCCTTGACCAGTGTAAACACTGCTTAGCAACAACTAAAGCATCAGTGTGTTATCAACATTATTCTCATCCTAAATCCAAAACACAGCAGTATACCAGCTACTAGGAAGAAAATTAACTCTATCCCAGCCAAAACCAGGACAGTATCCACGCCTTATTCTATACCATCTACATCATGCCCAGGTCCCACGCTTTCCAATACATTCCAGTTAATCACCACCACTTTTCCTGTCTTTTGATATATACACACAGATACCATTCCCTTAGTCTATGAGCCATCCCTATAAAATGTTCATTGTGTTAATTTAGTCCATGACTTTGGGCTCCATCTCTCATAACAGTCCTTCAGGGCAGGAGAGATGGTGTGCGGTGTTGGATTGTTGCATGCTGAAGCCAGTTCTGGTTCTGTTATCACTGTGCTTTGCACTATTTTCAACAAAGTTTCTTCTTCATTAATCTGAGTGATTCTTACTGTAATACGATTGATATGGCATATAGCCACCGCAGAAGTAATGATATATAATGTTATATCGCAATTAACATCATACAATTTAATTTATTGGCTATTCTCACCCAAAATAAAATCCCCTTGAGGTACATACACATTGGACTTCCTCACCCTCCCGCATTACCTATCAAGTGCATCCAGGTCCTTGAGCAAAAGCAATCCCATGAATGGGTTCACCTTTGCCTGAAGCAGCAATAACCCAGATTGTCTTCACCAGCATATTTTATATGTGCACTACAGGGACTTTATCTCCTTCTACAGTACGTAAGTTTTGATGGGGCGGGGCCAGCCCGATTGGCTGATATCCTGGTGTTGACTAACCAGCTGGCTTTTGCTAAATGTGTATCCCAATGTTTAAATGTCCCACCACCCATTGCTCTCAGTGTAGTCTTGAACAGTTCATTGTATTGTTCTATTTTCCCAGAGGCTGGTGCATGATAGGGGATGTGATATACCCACTCAATGCCATGCTCTTTGGACCAGGTGTCTATGAGGTTGTTTCAGAAGTGAGTTCCGTTATCTGACTCAATTCTTTCTGGCGTGCCATGTTGCCATAAGACTTGCTTTTCAAGCCACAGGATAGTGTTCTGGGCAGTGGCATGGGACACGGGATATGTTTCCAGCCATCCGGTGGTTGCTTCCACCCTTGTAAGCACGTGGAGCTTGCCTTGGCGGGTTTGTGGGAGTGTGATATAATCAATCTGCCAGGCCTCCCCGTATTTATATTTCAGTCATTGTCCTCCATACCAGAGAGGCTTTAACTGCTTGGCCTGTTTGACTGCAGTGCATTTTTCACATTCATGGATAACCTGTGCAATAGTGTTCATGGTCAAGTCCATACCTTGATCATGAGCCCATCTATATGTTGCATCTCTTCTTTGATGGCCTGAAGTTGTCATGGGCCCACCAAGCTATAAGTAATTCACCCTTATGTTGCCAGTCCAAATCCACCTGAGTTGCTTCAATCTTAGCAGCCTTATCCACCTGCTGGTTATTTTGATGTTCTTCAGTGGCCTGACTCTTTGGTACATGAGTTGCAAGGAAAAACAATCACAAAAGGGGTTCTTCCAGAAAAATTGATGCTCCAGTTTCCAGTGGGCAGTTCCCCAGACAGAGTAGAAGGGCTGATCTTACTTCTCATCTTAATGAAGCGACTTCTGACTCGTATTTACAAGAAGTGAGTAATGAATACTATGACCAGGACTATATGGGCCCTGCCTCCAGCCAGGTGGAGGAAAGGGACAACCGGGTTTACTGGACTGTGTGGATTTGATGGCCTGGCACATCAGACCCACAGGAGTATAAGGCTCTAGTGGACACTGGTGCACAGTGTACCCTAATGCCATGAAGCTATACAGAGGCAGAACCCATCTGTATTTCTGGAGTGACAGGGGGATCCCAACAGCTGACTGTATTGGAGGCTGAAGTGAGCCTAACTGGGAATGAGTGGCAAAAGGACCCCATTATGACTGGCCCAGAGGCCCTGTGCGTCCTTGGCATAGAGTACCTCAGGAGAGGGTATTTCAAGGACCCAAAAGGTAGGTGGGCTTTTGGAATAGCTGCCTTGGAGATGGAGGAAATTAAACAGCTGTCCACCTTGCCTGGTCTCTCGGAGGACCCTTCTGTTGTGGGGCTGCTGAGGGTTGAAGAACAACAGGTGCCGATTGCCACCACAACGGTGCTCCGGCAGCAATATCGCACCAACAGAGACTCCCTGATTCCCATCCATAAGCTGATTCATCAACTGGACAGCCAAGGAGTGATCAGCAAGACTCGCTCACCCTTTAACAGTGCCATATGGTCAGTGTGAAAGTCCCGTGCTGGATATGCTAGAACTTCAATATGAACTGGAGTCAAGGGCAGCCAAATGGTATGCCACAATTGATACTGCTAATGTGTTTTTCTCAATCCCTTTGGTGGCAGAGTGCAGACCACAGTTTTCTTTCACTTGGAGGGGCATCCAGTACACCTGGAATTGACTGCCCCAGGGGTGGAAACACAGCCCTACCATTTGCCATGGACTGATCCAGACTACACTGGAACAGGGTGAAGCTCTGGAACACCCGCAGTACATTGATATCATCATCCTATGGGGCAACACAGCAGAAGAAGTTTTCGAGAAAGGGAAGAAAATACTCTAAATCCTTCTGAAGGCCGGTTTTGCCATAAACCAAAGTAAGGTCAAGGGACCTACATGGGAGACCCAGTTTTTAGGAATAACATGGCAAGATGGATGTCGTCAGATCCCAATGGATGTGATCAACCACGTAACAGCTATGTCCCCACCAACTAGCAAAAAGGAAACACAAGCTTTCTTAGGCGTTGTGGTTTTTTGGAGAATGCATATTCCAAACTACAGTCTGATTGTAAGCCCTCTCTATCAAGTGACCTGATTTCAAATGGGGCCCTGAGCAACAACAAGCCTTTGAACAAATTAAACAGGAGATAGTTCATGCAGTAGCCCTTGGGCCAGTCCGGGCAGGACAAGATGCTCTGCACCGCAGCTGGGGAGAATGGAGGGCTCCACCACTACCTGGAGCCTCTGGCAGAAAGCACCAGGGGAGACACGAGGTCAACCCTTAGGGTTTTGGAGTTGGAGATACAGAGGATCTGAGGACCGCTATACTCCAACTGAAAAAAGAGATATTGGCAGCATATGAAGGGGTTCAAGCTGCTTCGGAAGTGGTTGGTACTGAAGCACAGCTCCTCCTGGCACCCTGACTGCCAGCGCTGGGCTGGACGTTCAAAGGGAAGATCCCCTGTACACATCATGCAACTGATGCTACATGGAGTAAGTGGGTTGCACTGATCACACAATGGGCTCAAATAGGAAGCCCCAGTTGCCCAGGAGTCTTGGAAGTGATCATGGACTGGCCAGAAGGCAAAGATTTCGGAATATCGCCAGAGGAGGAGGTGACGCATGCTGAAGAGGCCCCACTGTATAATAAACTACCAGAAAATGAGAGAAGTCAGCCTCAGCTCCTTGGCAGGAAAACACGGATTTTTTTAACCAAAAGCAGCAGAGTCATAGCAAAGTCCAGGAGTTCTCTAAGGAGGCGTCCTCTGTACAAAGCTGCAATACTACTGTGTTTTCTTCCTAACAGTATTTGTTTTCTCTGCCTCTGCAGGTGTAACCCTGTAGACAAGCTATTTCTAGTGCATCTTCTGTGCAGCCAAGGACTGCAGAGGGAAAAGAGAGCTCCAGACTCCCTAGAAATCCCTAATCTCACACTTTCAGCCATTCCTGAAGCTCTCGTGAAGCGCTATGTTAGTATAGCATTTTAAATGAAGACTGACGGGGGTTGGAAGGACATGTTTCTGGCTGTGGGTTGCCGGACCATGGGGAGGGACGGCACTCTGCACTGACACGTGGAATTCAAAGCAGCAGGACTGGCAAGATTAGAAGAGTTTTCAAAGGAAAGTTTCTTGGTTTTCCTTTGAGGACAACCTGATAGGTTAACATGGGTGACTAAGGTGAGAGAATTAAAAATCTTAGAAACGCGTTAAATGGTCCAGTCTTTGTTTCTGTTAAAGGCTGTATCTGAGATCCCCGATTCTTCTGAGGTCTGCTTTATGCAGAGTTGATCACATGAATAGGAATATGAATGTGAAGTACATAAGAAGCTAAATTTTAAAATGTGTCAGTGCTAACAGCTACCCGTGCCAACTTGGAAAAGAAACCAAACTCAGGATACTACTGGTAGCACATGGACTTCTGAGTCTTGATGTAATCAGCACTGACAAAATTAATACAAGGCAGTCCTAAAGAGCGCGAGCATAGCACACTGTTGGTAAAGGAGAGAGGCAGAAGCAGAACAGTAAGGGTATTTACTAAAGCTGCTATACAGACAGAAGTTTTCAGAGGGGACTTCTTCAAATAATGAACATTTAAAATGTAAACATTATTTGACACAACAGGATAGCTCAAGCATGAAATAAATAGGTAGAAAATCTATTTCTATTGTATAAGCTGAAAGAAATGCAAAAAGTGAAGAAATAATGCAGCAAAATGTCAGGAAGTAAATTTGAATTATACAGAACAAACCACAAAATTGGATCTGTTACAGGAAATACTTAGTTTAAATACATGTTATGCCTTGAGTAGCATCTCTTAAAAATGTGTTATTTTGGCCTTCTCTCTTGGTATCCTTCTCTGTCCAATGACTACGCTGCGCCTGCAGTTTGTATTGTGCTCCTGAAACCTAGGGTTAGTCAGGACCATATCTCTTTAAAAAAAAAACACACACAAAGAAAGAAAAAACCCACGCTGAGAAGGGGGAGCTAAAGCCTCTGCTGCATTGGGCTGTCTGGATACATCGGGCTGCAGCAGTGGTCACGCAGCCCTCTGCAGCCTGCTGATTTTGCAAAAGAGGAGGAAGAGGATCGTTTTGCGGTCCAGATGCTGTCAAACACAAGCAACCAATGGAAGAAATGGCACAATGAGCAGACAAGCATGTGGAAGCAGTTTATGAAGAAATAGTTAAATACCGAGCTTTGTCCCGCCGATGCTGTAAGTATGAGCTCAATAGCAGATCCCTTGGTCGCTGCAGTTGTTTGTGGGAGATGTTTTACGGGTATCCCGATGCTTTTAGCAGTTGTAGGTGGGGAAAACATTGACTGTGACACATTTAATAGTGTATTTAGGCAAATAACTGTATTATCTGTGTCTCTACAGGGTTTTTGGGGGACTCGGGAGCTGCAGTGCGCTGGCAGGGTGGGTGAAGCATAGGACTTTGCACATGAGCTTGTTCTCCTTCCCTGATGGCTTGTCTGGGCTCCGCTCTATAGATGTGCTAGCAGATTGCTGCAGTACCACCCTCCCTGTGAGAAGGCCTCTCTCTGAATTTCAGCGCTGCCTTCCAGCACTGGGATACACAATACATTTTTTCATGCTACAATGGCTGACTTTAGTTTAAAAAAATCCTAGGATTATTTGTTACACAAACTTACTTCATGCTCTATTCTTAATTTTTCTTATGTATGCAATTGTAGAAAGCTTATGAAATTCCAAAAGCTTTGTGTGTTACCATTGGGAGATTGGTTCTTAACATAGCTCTCCCAAAGAGAGTGCCAAGTATGATTTATTACTCAAAGGAATGAACGTTTTCCTATCTTTGGTCTGTTTCTAGCTGAAGTAGATGTATGTATTTTTAAATGTAAACATTTGTTCTTATGGAAATCCAATGTCTTGTTCTTTGGCAAATGATTTGATGCTTTTTATTCTGCTTATGACCTAATGATCTAGTACAGCTTTAAAAACAAGTAAAAAAGCAGAGCTAGAGCAAGTTTACTGCACTGTGTTTCTTGGCAAATTTTTTTGGTAATCAGGCAAAATGTTTTATTGTAGCTAAAACTATGCATGTCAGCAGAGTAAAAAACTAAGTAATGAGTATTTTCCTTGTTATTTTATGAGAATATTAATTTTGCTTTCATCTGTCTAAGTACTGCATAAGGCCACGGTGATTTGCTCTAAACCAAAGAATATCATCTATTTGATGGCCTCTGCGGTTGTACCTTGGTACTTACCCAGCTGCTGCAGAAACCGCTGGGAGATCTCACTCCAGTAGCAGGGGAAGTAACAGCGGAGTAGCTGTGATGAGCAGCCTGTGCTGGCGTGTTAAGGAGGATGAGTAGTTGATGCAAGGAGGAGTCTTCTTTTGTGCATCTCCTTTGGGACCTGGCAGAACTGCAGCTCCTGATGCTGATGGCTGCAAGTAACTACACACTTCTGCCCCCATCACGCCGATCACCTCAGTGGGGACGTAAGGCAGAGCCTCCCTTACGCTGAGGAACCCACAGGGAAGTTTTCCCATCATTGATTCTGGAATTGCCCTCACCTTGTATTCTCAGAGGTATTACAGCTCCGTCAGCTGTTTATTTGCACAACGACTTATTATTGTTTGCTACCAGCAACTGAATTATAAGAGGCCCAATTTAGCCCTTAATGAGCTTATAACAAAGTACTGTTACCTAGGGAGTGCTCCAGCAGTGAATGTGAAGGCTGAGGCTGTGGTATTGTCAGTGTTCATTCATGTCCCTTCCTGTCCTGTGTCAGGACTGTCACCCTCCCAACACCAAGCAGCATCTCTGGTTGGAAACAGGATTTCCAAAGACTGAGAGAGTAATCATTTACATTGTCATGTGAGCATTATAAGAATACAAAAAGAATACAAAACCTCAATCCCACACAGAGAATTTCTGTTCCCATGCTGAAAATGTGCAGGACCATCACATAATTTAATTAGATAAAATTGTTTTATAGGCTGCTTACTGTCGTGTGAAGACAGTGGGAAAAGTTCAGCTCCTGTGTACTTCCATTGTTTTCAGCAGCATTACACTGGGGTGAATTTGGCATTTTTGGGGCCAACTCAAAAACCTTTTCTTTCTCCATCCCTCTTTGTTAATTGTTTTCCTGTTTCTCAGACATGATTTTTTATGGCCTCCAGGGCAACCGGCCCAGATTCATAAAAAAATAATATGGAGGATCTAAGATGCCCAAGTTAGGACCATGCTTGCCTAAGGCTCCCTGTAAAGTCAATGGAAGCACAGGAGCACTTTGGGGAAAACTTATATACCACACACCTAAAATTAGCCAGTTGTCATTGTGCTTCACGATGTTTGGGGCTGCTTGGACCCTACTCTCAAAAGCACAGTTTCTAAAATACTGGATGAGTTTTTATGTTAAAATATACAAAAGTGTAGGTTTTTATAATCCAAAAGAGCATTTTAAGAGTTTAAATGGTCTCTAGCTGCCCAGTTTGTATGAACACTTGGAATTGAAAAAATGCATGTCAGATTTTGAAGTATTTGATCTTTTGGAAGATTTAATCTTTTTAGAAATAAGTGTTAATTTGTTCAGCAATATTTTTTGTTATACACACAATTATTCAGCAATTGTTTCTGCCTCAGCTAAGAAATATAACAAGTCACACATCAGTTTGGTACAGTAGATTTTCTCTGTAGATCCTATTCAGATTTTTCTTGTTTAATGTATTTAATCGATATATTTGCATTTTAGCAGTCTTGAATTAAATCTTTAAATGGGGTCATCTAGTTTATTAACATTTTTCATCTTCTTTTTGATCAGCTCAACAGAAGACGGTCATTGTTTGGAATTTTTAGCAACTATGTTGTTGGTTGTGATGGAGGTAGACCAGAGCTGTGTGCGAAGGAAGGTTTCACACTGCCCGTGAAGACCTACACGTGTTTACGCACAAAGAAATGTGCAGCCGTGAAGGTCACACTAGAAATAAATGAGGTTTAGTTGTCTTCCCTAAACTTACCAGTAGAAATTTTCTCCACCCAGGTGAAACGAAAATAAGGCAGCATTTCTGTACAGGCGATGATTACACTCAGGACACGATGGGGCAGGTGTTTTGAGCACCTCTGGTGACCTCTCAGGAGGGCATGAATGTGCCCCAGGCTCCTCTCAGTGGTAAGGTTTGGCTTCTTTTTTCTTACAGGAGAATGATACAGCTGGTTACATATCCCAGTCACCACCTATTTGAGATAAGACAGCTGGTGGAAAATAGTAAAGGTCAGAGCTTTAACGCTCTGGTCTCCCATGAAGAAGGAAATAACAATGTTAGTATTTAAATTATCAGTTTTAGTTAAAGCTTCAGTGAAGGAAAAGGAACAGCTTGTACCTTGTTTTAGGACAGGCTAATTTACCTGGCTGTCTCTTCGTTAGTTGTATATGGTGCACTGTGGAGCTCTCCAGCATTAACAGAAAAAATATTGTCAGGATTTAACTAATGTAAGCTGAGATCCTAGAGAACATGATAGTAGCTTCAGAGTGGCCTGATGTGCTTTACAGGCAGGCACCAGCTGTCACCGAGTCCTGTTCCATAAAATCATTTGCACTATGAAAGATATTGCTAATGTCAGGAGATGTCTGGAGACCTGTTGGGAGAGAAGGTGAATTGCAGTACTGTGCTCTCAGTCCTTGCTTATGCTACCTGCGCTTTCTCCATAAACTGCCCCCTGTAAATCTTCCCTTCTCAAATTTCTCCATCCATATTGTTCTTTTTCTTCATCCCAGGCCAATTCCTACATGAATTACCACTTCTGATCAACTCTCATGAGGTTTTTTGTAACAGCAGTGTCCCCATTCTGCCCCAATCCTCCAGCAGCATCTCACATTTCTCCTACTCCCCAAGGGTGAATTTGGAGGCCCTGGCCATATCTCTGCTGGTAAGTAAGAGAGCTAGGGCAGAAAAATCTGCTCAGGTCCCTAGCTCTCTCCTTTGTGCTCAGAGGTGCAGCCAAGCTCATGCCTGCATGGGACCAGCACAAGCATGTGCTGAGCCAGGCTCTCTGTCTAGAGCAGTCCACGGATGAGACATGGAGCAAGCTGTGCACTGGAGGGTGATTTTTGCACTGTAGAGTGATGTGGAGTCTCTTTCCAGGCACTAACAAGTAATTTTCACCTCAGTACCTTCAAATTCATATTGGACTGGCATTGAAAACACTTCCCTGGCTGTTGGCATAGGCTCGTGTTACCCCAGCAGTCCTGTGCCATGCAGTATCTCAGCCTAACAGTGTTAATCCACCACAGCAAATTAGATTTAAGAGCTGAAGAACTTAAAGTGCTTTCTGGTTTGCTTTGGTTACTTCTGCAAATGCCAAACACATCTCTCTAAATCACACTGGTTGGTTGATGTTTATACAATGTACGTATATGTACATGGGGACTTCCCTCAAACAGCAGTAGTGGTGTGGAAAGCTCATCACTTTGGGACATATACAATTATATACAATAAATTATTTTGTTGTATATGTTAGAGAGCACTCCTCTACTGCAGAAAAACGGATCATTAGACCTGAAAGAGCTTTTTCATCTCTTCTGTGATGCCACAAAAACGGATTTATTTCAGTTTCTCATTAGCTGTGACAAGGATGACGTCAGACCAGTTGTGCATGCCCTGTCTTATAAATAATAAATTAGAAGGATCATGTCTCCACTTTCTCTAATGAATCAATGTTACAGCTGGATGGAAAAGGCTTGCTTTATGGAACATAATGGAGTAACAAAATTGCTCAGACTCTGTTGAGTGTATTGATCCCAGGCGCTCCTGCTTGCCCCTTTATCTTGACCTCTGGCATCTCTCTCATCATGTTGTAAAATACTACTTTGATTAAGAGGAATAACAATAAGCTCTTAAAGTTTCATAAAAAACCTAGAAATAATAGAACAAAGTGCATGTTCTTTTTGGTCAGCCTAAACTCTATGATATAAAAATCTTCCAAATACCCTTTCAGCAGAGCTTCAATTATTAATTATTAATTTAGCAACTCCAATCTGAAATATGCTTCTCATTTCTTTCTTTCTATTGCAGTGCTTGCAGAGAGAGCTTTGTTGTTATAAGCTTCTCATTAATCATAATTTTCACTAATAAGGTGCTGTTTAATCAAGTAGTTCAAAACACTCTGCAAACACTCATGAATGCAGCTTTATGATACCCCTGTTGCTTAGTATAGTTGTTTGTGAATAATGTTATTTCTGTTTCACATGCTGAAATGCCCATATTCAGTCCCTTGGTCATTTTCTTTCACTGTTAGGCCACCTTTTTAGCATTTTTAATTAGGAAAAAAAGAGCATTAAAATATCTGTGTAGAAAGTAATACCCAGAATTCGGTATGTTGTGAAGCAATAGAAGAAAAGGAAGAGATGTCAAATCACGGGCACACAAAAGCTTGTCAGACTTCTTCTAAGAATATTTTTTCAACAACAGTTGCTGTCGTGAGTGGCACCTGCTAAATAAACAGGCTACCTTTCAGTGCTTTCACACTGGTTTTCAGCATCAGCAAAGGAGTTAAGTATTCTCAGCTTTTAAAAGATTTTCTCCCCTCTGTCTTGGTGTGCTGTATCGAGCCAAATCTCTGTGTTAATCTCCTTGCTTCTGCAACATTTGGCATTCCTAGATGAAAATTTTCAGCATAGTGTGTCCCAATTTAGAGACAAGCCCTCCTACTTATGAAGAAGAAATTGATACAGATAAATTCCCTGCTTAAAAGCATACTAGACATAGACAGAAAATGCCATACCATTTGTCATCAATTTTGGCTGACAAATGGCATAGAGATGAAAATACTTCTGGTCACGTCTGTCAAACTCTATCCATACTTGTATAAGTATGTAGTGATCATAAGAGCCTCTTCCTGCTGCTTTTATAAAAAAACTAGGCTTGGAGGAACAGAAGATAAAAAGAAAAAAATTTTTTTAATTAATATCAGTAACTGAAAATAAAATTTGGCCTTGCAACAAACACTTCAGAAGTATTTATCTGTTGGTCTGAACAACATCCTTTGCCAGGTAGACAAACAGCACTCGTCAGAGATCATCTCACTTTTGACTCTGTTTCTGAAACAGCTCCCTATACTTTGCAGGAAAATTTGACTGGCTGCTATGTGGAATTGTTCTGGAGGAAGAAGATAGCCTGCAAGATATTCCCCACTTCTTGCTCATGGACCTGCCTCTCTCCTTGACATGAGTTATGGAGGCACGCAGGATTAAGCCTGTGATAGTAAATTTATGCTATAAAAGTATTATTTTTACACAACCTAACCATCATTACTTCAGGCCCTTTGACCTAAAACGAATCCTACTGTTTCCTCAAAACTCCCGCAAATCTGCCAAGATCACAGGGATGTCACATGGGGCACAGAGACCTAGGAGCAGGGGTACACACTGGGTGTGTGGCCCAGATCAAGCCTGGTTCTGACCTTGAGCATATGTGAGTCACTACGTATCCAAAATGCCGGATTTTGCTAGGACGGAGTAATGCCGGGCATGAGTATAAATTGGGAGTGGAGAAGCTGGAGAGCAGCACTGCAGAAAGGGACCTGGGGGTGCTGGTCAGCAGCAGGCTCAATAGGAATCAGCAGTGTGCCCTGGCAGCCAAGAGGGCAAACCGCATCCTGGGGTGCATCAAACACAGCGTCACCAGCCGCTCAAAAGAGGTGGTTGTGCCGCTGTATTCAGCGTTGGTGCGGCCTCGCCTTGAGTACTGTGTGCAGCTCTGGGCCCCACAAGTTAAGAAGGACGCGAAGGTCCTTGAATGTGTCCAGAGGGCAACAAAGCTGGTGAAAGGGCTGGAAGGCATGTCCTATCAGGAGCGGCTAAGGACTTTGGGCTTGTCAAGTTTGGAGAAAAGGAGGCTGAGGGGCGACCTCATTGCTCTCTGCAGCTTCCTGTGGAGGGGAAGTGGAAAAGGAGGTGCTGAGCTCTTCTCCCTGGTATCCAGTGATAGGACATGTGGGAATGGTTCAAGCTGTGCCAGGGGAGGTTTAGACTGGACATTAGGAAGCATTTCTTTACAAGAGGGTGATCAAACATTGGAACAGGCTTCCTAGAGAGGTGGTCGATGCCCCAAGCCTGTCAGTGTTTAAGAGGCATTTGGACAATGCCCTTAAAAACATGCTTTAAGTTTTGGTCAGCCCTGAATTGGCCAGGCAGTTGGACTAGATGGTTGTTGTAGGTCCCTTCCAATGGAAATAGTCTATTCTATTCTATTCTATTCTATTCTATTCTATTCTATTCTATTCTATTCTATTCTATTCTATTCTATTCTATTCTATTTAGACTGGGGACCAAGTTCTGGTTTTGGGGCAGAGGGCTGTGGTAGCGCAGACACAGTCTAAGCGCTGTATATGTTTCCAAGATGGAAAGACAGACAGCATCCAGCTGGTCTAAAGGCTATATACATTTCTGTAAGTGTAAATGGTCTTTTATGGGCAGGATTGGAACTCTTCTTAACCCTTCTGCTCTGCCATATGGCTGCCTCTGACTTTATCTTTTTGCATAAAGTGAATTTTCTGTCTATCCTGGATCTTAAATATTGCGGCCTCCTCTTCTGTGCTTTTGTAGTTACAGTCTTGCCCTGCTGATACTGACCCAGATGCTGCTGTGCAAATGATTTTCCTGACTTGCCACTAGAGTAAGGCTGCCCTGCTCTATGCTTTTCTTGATTCCTCTCTTTTCCTAAGCATCAACCATGAGCTACCTGTCTTTGCTTTCAAAGCCTTTGCAGCCCTCATGCATGCTCTTCTCCAGTACTGTGAAGCTGATGTCCCTTTTTGGTTGGCTAATAATGACAGTCTCTAATGTTCCCATGTTATTTTTTCAACTGAACCTCTCAGTATTTTCTCCCACCAAAGTTCAGAGGTTGCCACATGCTCAATCAAGTGAGGATGATGAGGAGGCACCGTGCAGCTTGTGTCTGAAACCACATCACATAACGCGGCCATATGTCCCTACTAGCTGGTGCTAATGGGAAGGAAGGAAATTGTAGTTGCCTTTATCTCCTCCCTGCCTTTCATTACTGTCCTCTTCCAAAAATAACTTAAAGAACTCTAGTTTGGTAATGAAATATTAAAAATGGACAATCTTTCAGCTACTTCAGTCTTATGGCAACACCATGTCCTGCTAACAGGTACTGAGGCTCTGTTTCTAGGACTGTGATTCTGGGATTGGTACTGGGGTGTTGCGACTGTCATTATTAGGGGACTGGGAACTGCTGTGAAGAGAATTTTCTGAGACACCAGGCAAGTCTCCACACTTCAAGAAAGCCATTTTTATTCAAGTACTGTAACAACTAAACATCAAGTATTAATCACACATGCCAATCAAGCCCTAGGTATAAGATACTGTAAATCTGATGCTGCCTGGTTGACCCTGATGGCCACAATCTTTGATGGTTTAACCTCTGAGGCTGAGATGACTGGACTCGAGAGCTCTTCAAAGACAGAAGCCGGAACTGAAGAGGGCTTCTTCTGTCTTCCCAAATGCCACTGGGTATTGCTGGAGTTTATATACACTTTTCCATAGGTCAGGACCAGTCTGGTTCAAAGTCATACTTCCTCTTCTCTCCTCTCCTCGCAGGTCTGGTCTCTTCGTTCAGGTGGCTGTTATGTATCTGCAGGCTGGTTCCTGATTATGTGATTCCTTCTAATAGTTGCAGATTGAGTACCTTTATTCTAGATTTGATACTATTATGCAACTATACCAAACAAATAGCTATTACAAAATATTTTGCTCCCTGCCCTAAATCAGATAGTCCTGTGGTAAGTCTGGGTGCAAGGCAAAATGAATGTGTTTCGCTTTTCTACGTCACATTGGGCAGTCTTGTGGTATGCCTGGGTGCAAGCAAACAGAACAAAATCATCAACATCAACACTGAAATTCCCTCTGGGCTGACTGAACAACAGAGTGAGCTTCTGTTTTAGGAGACTACACTAAAATAATTTTTGACTTAACATATCCATTCATTTTTGGTTTAGACCCATACATTTAGCAAATCTGAGATGCATGAGTGAGCTTTCTTTAAAATAAAGCTTTGTTGACACTATGTTGACAACAGAAAAGTATTCCCAAACCATACATACATGATCATTTCATTCTATCCAGTACCGTTGGAGAAATTAGGAGTGAATACAGTGATCTGGTAACATGCCCCACAGGCCCGTGAACTCAGTTGCTCTCAGGTAAGAGGGTAGATGTGAATTTCAGAGTTGAGAGCTTCTCCCCACCCCTCCCCAGCTGCCATTTTCCAGGTACACAAATTTAGACACTGTCAGCTTAGATGTCCCAAGTGATTCCCAGGGCTTGGCTGTGCACAGAGGAGCTCTGTGGGGTTGGAAGGGATCTCCTGGAAGAGAGCAGTGCTCTGATGTCATAGGCTGTGAGAGCCTTTTTTGGAAGAAAGCCGATCAGTCTCCAAAGCTGACAGTTTTCTCTGCTTGCATCTTCTGTTGGAGGCCTGCCTGAGAACCTCATTGCTTTTATGATTAATTTTTCCCCAAGCTAGGCTCAATTTATTCCGGGATAATTTAAACCTTTCTATTTTTGTGCCCATAGGATCTAATACGTTAAATAGGACTTCTTTTCCTCTGCTCACTCATCTAATAGATTTACAAAGAATAATCTCACCTTTTCTTTGCTATCTTTTCTTTTATTCTCCTTGGCTAAAGAGGCCAGTTTCTCTTAGTCTCTGGTTAGAGGACAGGCTGTTGATTCCCTTGGCTGTCCCTGTGGTTTCAAGCCATGTCTTTGGGGAACTCTCATTAGCTTCTTACTATCATCTGCCATAGAGCTGGTTCTGTATCTACCATTATTGTAATATTTTCCATCTTTTCTTGCTTAACTGACAGTTTTCAATGTGGTCAATATTTCTAAATTTCATGAGATGAGATTTATGCCATTTCCTTTCTCTGGAAGATAATTTTTCAATGGAAGATATTAGGTTGACTGCATATTTTGTTGTATTTTAACTAATTTTGCATTTGCTTTCACGTCTTTAATTAGTCCTTCCTTTCTGAAGCCTTGCACACTACTGATGTTGCACAAAGGATCTGTAGTTGCCCAGATCACTTTTTCCCAGTCATATAGTACTAACATCTGTTTGATTTATTAAAAATATTTCCTACTAAAACTGCAATTTTGTGTTCCAGAGTTCTTGGACAGAGGTAATCTAGTTTCTTCCAGCTAGAGTGAGTTAACTTTAACTCCTACCTCAGTTATGGAATTTCAGTTTCTGCATGTATTTTTCTACTAGCCATGTCATCTTGGTCCCCATATTGAATGCTAAAAATAAATGGGAATGCTACTTGCCTCTGTTACGTTATCTCTGTTATAAGTTGGGCATGAGGCTTTCTAAGTAAAAAGGCCATATCTCAAATTGTGCCCAGAAATCATTTGGAAGCTGTTGCAGAGTAGGAGATACATCATTCGGTGAAGTGGTACACTGAATACAATCTGCAGTCCACAACTGCTGTGAAGGTCCTTGACATGGTGAATCGGAGCACAGTTTTGTCAGATGCGGTTACGTGAACAATACACCTTGTCTCACCTGGAGATCCCTCAAACCAGGGCTGCCTGCATATCTCATACCTCCTGAAGGAGAGAATGACTTGGCAGGCTCACGATGTTATCAAAATTATCTCATCATAAGCTTTCCAGGAATACAACATGAAAAAAGGTTCTTTGCAATAGTAATTGAGGACAGGATAAGTATTAGGAGAAGTACTGGCTTCTTGAATGCTCCTTTGAGAGCTGCTAATACCTTCCCCTCCATGAAAGTATTGGGAATATTCTGTAACTGTAGACTTGAAATTTCCTTGTCAGGCTTTTGTCAGTCAAATGCAGATTTCTGAGTTGTAGGTCTGAGAATTTCAATCTACCTCAAACCTTAAAGAAGGAGATACTGCAAAACACATTCATATAATAAATAAATAAATAAATAAATCACATTTATGTAGATCTGATACAGGTTAGTGTTTTGTGGCTATCAATCTTGCCTGAATCCAAATATGTGTAAACAAAAGGGGGCACTTCCATATAATAATAAATACTCATTTAATGAGAGAAAAGAAATGAATTCAGCACTTGAAACAGCTTTGCTTCTCAGGACCTTCCAACTACTGTGATAAGCAATTCTTTCCAATCTTCATTGCAATCATAAGAATAATAATGAAGATGACCCTTGAGCTGTCCTTAGAAGACAGAAAGTCCAACTAAGAACACAACTGCTCCTAACAGCAGGCTAGCATCCTTCCTTCCTGGCCATCTGTGCTGCAAGGTGACCAAAGAGGGAGATGCTAGGCTGGAGAATGCAGCGAGGCCAGCTATCATATTGATAGCTGAAGTTACACAGTGTTCAGGGAATGGTAATGCCTAAACCAAACATCTATTCATTTTACTGATTGAAGACAATTTTTTTAAAGATCTGAACCCATCTGCTCTTAATTTAAATGTTGAAGTATGATCAGTAGGAAGATTTATATAGCCAAGCCCTCCACTTGAAGGTAAAATACCAATTATTTTAAAAACATCGTGTGAAAGGGTAACTTTCCATGTATATTTATTACTTATGATAATTATTTGGAGTTTGATTTAATTAATAGGTAAGAAATTTTCCTAAGTATATTTTTTTTTTGCTTTAGACATTTGAAGTAGACAAAGACTTAATTATTTGTGATCACCTAAAACAAATAACACAAGTTGTATTCTGATTCAGTATACTTAAGCCTGAACTGCCTGTTAGTAGTTTACAAGGTAGGAGGCAAAACAGATAAAGAATAAAGCTGGCTGCACACGGCTTGGATGGGTGCACTCTATGCTGGGTTAAAAACTGGCTGGACGGCTGAGCCCACAGAGTGGTGGTGAATGGAGTCAAATCCAGTTGGCGGCCGGTCATGAGTGGTGTTCCCCAGGGCTCAGTACTGGGGCCGGTCCTGTTCAACATCTTCATTGATGATCTGGATGAGGGGATTGAGTGCACCCTCAGTAAGTTTGCAGATGACACCAAGTTGGGTGGAAGCGTCAATCTGCTGGAGGGTAGGAAGGCCTGGACAGGCTGGATTGTTGGGCCGGGGCCAACTGCATGAGATTCAACAAGGCTCAGTGCCAGGTCCTGCACTTGGGTCACAACAACCCCATGCAACGCTACAGGTTTGGGGAAGAGTGGCTGGAGAGCTGTCTGGCGGAAAAGGACCTGGGGGTGTTGGTTGACAGCCGCCTGAACATGAGCCAGCAGTGTGCTCAGGTGGCCAAGAAGGCCAATGGGATCCTGGCTTGTATCAGAAATAGTGTGGCCAGCAGGAGCAGGGAGGTGACAGTGCCCCTGTACTCGGCACTGGTGAGGCCGCACCTCGAGTACTGTGTTAAGTTTTGGGCCCCCCACTACAAGAAGGACATTGAGGTGCTGGAGCGTGTCCAGAGGAGGGCAACGAAGCTGGTGAAGGGTCTGGAGCACAAGTCTTATGAGGAGCGGCTGAGGGAACTGGGGTTGTTTAGCCTGGAGAAGAGGAGACTGAGGGGAGACCTTATTGCTCTCTACAGCTACCAGAAAGGAGGTTGTAGCCAGGTGGGGGTTGGCCTCTTCTCCCTAGTAACGAGTGATAGGACGAGAGGAAACGGCCTCAAGCTGCGCCAGGGAAGGTTTAGGTTAGACATTAGGAAAAACTTCTTCACCGAAAGGATGGTCAAGCATTGGACCAGGCTGCCCAGGGAAGTGGTTGAGTCTCCATCCCTGGAGGTATTTAAAGGACGGATAGATGTGGTGCTCGAGGACATGGTATAGATGGACTTGGCAGTGACAGGTTAACGGTTGGACTCGATGATCTTAAGGGTCTTTTCCAACCTTGACGATTCTATGATTCCATGATTCTATGAATTCAGATACCAAGATTAGGTATTCAGAATTTAGAGCATAACTGACTTTATGGTAAATAAATATTCTTCCTAAGTTAATCTTTAAAATAAGTTCATTTACTGTTTCATCTTAAGTGCATCTCTGCAAAGTGCACTTCAGGTGCACTCTTAGACTTTGTGTATCTGTTATACTGGTCTTCTGCACTGTAAAATGCCTTTATGTAACCACGAAGGGTATTTGGTTTCCCTTGTATTTCAGCCACTAGTAATGTTGCAAAACAATAATCAAGGTGTGAGTTTTTGATGTTACTCTTGAAGAAAAGTGCTAGAGGGAGATATTTTTGTAGCTAAAAGAATCATTTTAGCAATCCAAACAAAGTCTAATTAAAACAAAAACAAAGAGAAGGAAATCTGTAAAAGTACTCACACACACACCCCCCCAGGGCATCGTATTTTCAGAACACTTGACCAACTACTTTTCCTTCCAGCTGTGTATCACTTACAGAGACTGACTTCAACAAAAACTACTGCTGGCATAATTATTCTGAAATTTTAGTATTTTCTGTACAAGTGCTCAGATTCTCTCCTGTCCTTCATCTGGTTTCTCATCAGGGACTCATGAGACTAACATCCCACTGTTAGATAATTCATAAACTCTTGTATTGGCAAGTCTGCACAGAACAGTGTGTTGCTATGGATGGTCCAGACTAGCTCAGATACTAGAAATTATATAGCTGCATTAGTGTTCGGCTCAGACTTAGTGTACCCTGCTTTAGAGCAAGCAGAGCTTATCAATTAAGCTGGGTATCTCTAAATGGCATTGTACTGTGCAGTCAAGTCATAACCCATATTCCTGCTATATTTTTCTCTGCTTAATAGCCCCGTTGTTCATATACTTGTGACTGCAGAGCTCTTTAGGTTTCTGTATTGTGGTTCATAGACAGCCTCAATTTCCCGTTTCATTGGAAAACCCATTAAATGCTTCAGAACCAACTCTAAGTACAAATGGTTCTCCTTCTGCTTGTCTTTTTGTGTGACACTCACTGCTTTCGGTTTCAGAAGAGAGGTCTTAAAATGTCCAAGTTTCTGGAGAACAGCAGTGAGGTTTTAACCACATGGCTCTTTCCCTCAGTTTTGGAGTTTTTTTAAGCCTTTTTCTCCAGCTGCTATGTATTGTTGAGAAATCACTTTGAGACCTTTTCACTGGGTATCTAAGTTTACTTCATCAGTATTTGATGAAAGGATTCTTTATGCATAATTCAACCATGCAGTCCCAGATGGTTTAATCATTTGAGTACCACAGAATCAAACTGCTCATTAGTCATATTATTACAAATAATTTTTAGAGCTTTCATACTGTTGCATGTAGTCATACTTCCAGAGTCACCTTTTCCATAAGTGAAGTATTGCAAATTTTGTGTTAAGCACATTTACTTGTTGAGAATCGCGTTTCCTTTGTTCCTTTGAGAAAGAAACAGATGAGGTTGGCACAGGACCTATTTTTTGGTTTCAATTAACTTAGTCTTAATTCTTGAGAATAAGTATTGTACTTTTTTTGGCCCCTGAGACAGATTTCCTCTACTCCATGGCTCAGGGTAGCAGTCATCTTAGCTGATATATCCTTGCAGCATTGAGCTGCAAGGAGGTACTGGCTTCATCTTGAGAACCATAGGGCTGTCAGCTCTGCCTACTGCGGCGCTGGATTGTTACTGCTCCGCTGTTTCTTGTTTTAGGGCTAGCAGCTGCTCTGTTTGCTCAGGTAACTCTGAACTCTTTTCCAGCATGTGCCACAGATGTATCCATACCAAATCTACCACTTACCATTATCGTCTAACTTCACTGTCTGCTGCTGGAGGCTGTCATCTCTCTTTTAATAATAAAGAAGTTTTCACAATTAATACATTTCAGTGACTGTCAGATGACCTCCACACTGTGAGGCAAAGAGCAGGAGAGGGGGTTCGCTCAGCTTGAGGGAACTACGTAACCTTGCTGCAGATAACAGACCTTATCATTGCTTTGAACTTGCCCTGGACTCTGGTGTGTGTTTTGATGAGCAATGTGTCTGTGCTCTCGCCCACACTCTTGCTGGTGCAGCTTTTTTCTCTTCTAAATCTTGTGGTTTGAGTAGGTGTTATAACTGCGTAAAGGTAAACCAATTGCAATTAATTCCTAGAACACCTTCATAAATCAGACTTTTCTCAAATACCTGGTCGGGCACCTGGTTCGTGCAGTCAAGGTTAAATACATTCCCAGATTTGTGATTAGCTTGGCAATCGTCTGTGGTTTTTGCCCCCCTCACTCACCACGTGGCATATAGTCATCAGCTCAGGTTTAGCTGGGAATTTTCTTTGTTTATCAAACTTCCTGCTATGCTAGGCATCTAGGGCAATTACGGAGTTGCTGGTCAGTGATTATACTACTCTATGGGATCTAAGAGGGGTAATTGCTGGTGTAGCCTTGGAAGGGGTAGGCACAAACAACAACATTTGGTCCAAAAAACCCAATAACTACAAAATTTGTCCCATTTTTCATCTGTTAAATATTTTTATCCTTGTACATATATTTGTGGTGTTTCATCAAAAAGCAACAATGCCTACCATGCCAAATGCATCAAAATCATCACACTCTAGGAAAGAATCACTTTTGTACAGCTACTATCAATCTGTCCTCTCTATATAAATCAACAAGAGTGCAGCATTTTTATTCATCATAATATTAATAGAATTAATAATATAGTATTCATAGTATTGATACTAGCAATAGTATAAATAGTATTAAAGTGTTGGCATTTTTGAAAGCTTTTAGTTTACTTTTAATCTTAAAATTGTACGGGATAAAGCATGAAAGCTCATGTAGTGCATAACAGTATAAATGCAGAGCCATATACTTCGCTGATGACAGTGATTTATATTTGCTGATGGCTTGGACTACTCATTTCAGTTGAATTTGCTACACCAAAACTGTCTAGACAATAAACATATTAAGGACATATCTGCTTTACTTCTAGCATTTCTAGCTCGCTGGCACGTTATTATATTATATGGTATCAGGTTCATCTCAAATTTCTGCAGCACAACTATCTCTGATAAGCAACTCTGTACACTTGTGTGGTACCTGCAGTTGTGTGATGGCCTTGAATTTAATTTAACCTTTGACAGAAATGCATTTTGAACCCAGCTAGTATATGTGTGCATTGACAGGAACAATTTGTACTTAAGAAGTGTCTGTCTTCTCAAAATGTTGATACCTGGATGGCCTTTTTTTCAAGGTTTAGCTGCTTCCTCTGGACTGTGCACCAGTCCTTGTTATATTTGTAGTGAGTGTGGTCTAGGCTCATTCAGAGCTACTGCTGCTATTGCATGGAGTGTGATTTTAACTATGAGAATTAAACCTGTCATATGCTCCTGCCCAATAAATCCAGCAGAAAGCAGAATTTAGTGTAACAGCGGGGCCATTCTGTATTTATAATGGTATACAGGAGATTACAAATTAGCCCTGAGATGACCCCATGCTTCTTGAGATCAGAGATTACACCTTGGGCACATTTGGTTTCCAGCTTGTTCTGCCTGTCTTGGCACTCATTAGTCAGCCTTCAGTTTTGCCAGGTATCCTTGCTTTTTGCCCTTGAAAGGGATGTTTCTCTCACACTAACAGGTTTAGAAGAATGCAAGTTTTTAGTTTGTGTCACAAGGCGCATCTACCTGTATTTGCTGGTAAAACCATTATTGTCAAAACCAAAATGACGTCATATGCATGAGATACGAGTTGTACATTTTCATCCAATTTACACTTTAATGAGAAAGCATTCTGGGGGAAGAGTGAAATGTCCTAAACCAAAAAGTGTTTTTCCCCCATCCCATTTACACTTGGATTGTATCTGTGATACTGAAAGGAGCCATGATTAGCGTGAGGTGATTGTGCATGAAGATAAATGCTAAGTACAGCCAAGGTTACACACGAATGCAGCAGATAGATGGGGTACCTTTGGCTGTGCACATCCCACTAGTGACCCAGCCACGCTGCAGCTCTGGTCAGCTCAGCTTGCTCTCATGCAATGCTGCTCACAACTGCTCTCCTGCTTGAGGATATATACCTCCTGTTGTTGTGGTCTTGTTTATTCCAGCAGAAGTCAGCATAAACAATAATGAATTTGTGACCAAATTTTGCTTTTAAACTGTATAAAACATAAATTGAGAATTAGCTACTGCTGTGCTTTGTTCACAAATTTTCTCCTCTAAGCTTTGGACTGTGTTCAGTAATTCAGATGGTTCTTGCATGCTTCCCGTGCTGCTGGATGGAGTATTAAGAGTTCTGATTTAGTTGTTGTTATTGTTGAGGAAAGAAACTCAGCGTATGCGTAGTTTAGACTGTATGTAGTAGAATGTGAAGTTTAGACTGATCCCAGTATTAAAAGGATGGTTGAGGAGTGACCAGATAGATAGTCAGATAACCACTAATGGTTTTCACACCAGAAATTTCTGCAACGGGATCAATATATTCAGACTGGATATAAGGAAGAATTTTTTTACAATGAGAATGGTGAAACACTGGAATAGGTTGCCCAGAGAGGTGGTAGATGCCCCATCCTTGGAAATATTCAAGGCCAGGCTGGATGGGGCTCTGAGCAATGTGATCTAGTTGTAGGTGTCCCTGCCCATTGCAGGGGGGATGGACTAGATGGCCTTTAAAGGTCCCTTCCATCCCAAAGAATTCTATGATTCTATTCTATGATTCTATATATGTACCTACCTGATTTGCAGGCAAAATTAGGTATTTGCCTAGCTATGCCTATGGCTTCATACCTACAACTAATCACAAGCATCTACAAAACTGATGATTGCTTTTACAGATTGACTACTAAACCTCCTCCACCAAAATTCAGTTAGACAGACATAAAATCTTCCAACAAAGGTGTTTCCTTTTAAAAATGAATAAATCCCACAGTAGAAAGTTGGCATAGGCAATGGTTGTAGCTGTTTTTTTCCCAGGAGAGATTTATGGTTATGTCTATACTAATAAATTCAATGACAGAATGTTCTCAGACACTGCAGCTCAATATCATATAAAGCTGTAAGGTAACCTGTATGGCCAACTCAGGCACTGAAGAAGTGTAAGGTCAGGAAGTGAGTGTGCCAGGGTCAGTCTGTATCTGGTATCTGGCAGCCAAGTTCGCTCTCTTTCTTACCATGGGAGACAACATAGAGATGACCGTGTCAAAATCTTTCTAGGATTGCAATGTGATCTGGTAGCAAACTGACAACACCATTTGGTCACACCCATGCTGGCAAGACGAAGCTCCTTCGAGGACTATCAGAATGATTTGCCAGTGTAGAGATGTCACTTCTTGCTGTGATATAACTTGCTCTTCTGCTAAGCAAACTATGTATTGAATTAATAATTTTTAGGCTGCTTTCAGGTACTTTGGACCTATCCATTTTCTGGACAAGGTGTCATTGTCAAAAATCCTAGAAGTTATTTTTATTTTCCTAGGGTGTGCCAGTACCAAGAGCAAGTAACATATCAATTTTTTTGAGACAAGGAACTTTTCAGTGTCCTGGGAGATATACAGCAATTACCGACTTACTAAGATAATGGATTTAGCTAGACTTGTCAGCGTGCAAGCCATGCACAGTCCTATGTGCGAAATCATGCACAAAATTGCACTGAGTTAAAAAGCTTCCCCGCAGCAACATAATAAAGGACAATCTTTGAAAGGCCAAACCTAGAAATAGAATGCAGTCTGAGAAAGTATGTCACTCACTAATTATGGAGAGGCTGTCTCTTAAAGTCATAATTAGCTTTCTATTATAAATTAATTTTTTCTTTTTCCTTCCCCAAGACAATTGAAGCTACTCAAATAACTTCAAACATTTTTCATGTGTGATTTTACTAATGATGTTTCAGGGGAAACAGTATAAGCTGTCCTGGTCTTCCAACTATAGCTGCACCATGGAGTGCCAGCACCCACTTGAGCCTGGCTTTCCACTGCAGCCAAAATGCCTTTCCTTGGTGCTCCCCTCCCAACTGCAACCCATTACGCAGCAGGGCTACAACGGTTTTACTCTCTATGGAATCATTCATACCTGGGCAAATGAGTCTGGATTTGCATAGCTGTTTGCTTAAGTCTGTATTACTTAAGTATGACTTAAGTGTGGAACTTTTCTTTGTATTACATGCTAGATATACATCTCAGCATCTGTAGAAAGAAAAAATTATATTGAAGCCATTTTGTAACACACTATGCTAAGTTAAATTCTCCGTGATGCTTTTAATGGTAAACGTGCATTCAGAATTCATCTTCAGTCTATATACTTTGATATTTTATTTGCTAACTGAGTAGGTAAATTCCTAAGTATTAAAAAAAAAAAGTATTCATGCCACAAATTCTACCCTCCTTTCTTTCATACCATTTGTATTTCAATATCATACTTACATAGTAAACTAATTCACCTTTTGCAATTTAGCCACAGTTGTTTCTCTTTCTGGGTCAGGAAAGAATGTCTCTGCATTACTGTTTGAAGAGGGACATAGGCAACTGCACATTATGAAAAGACTTGCCAACACTGTCAGAGGCTCAGACAAGGATTTACGTTTGCACAGATGCAGAACAATAATGGAATACCACTGTCGTCCTCCCAGCTCTCTCAAACATATCTTCCTTGGGTAATAATATGTATATTGAATGAAAAGTTTTCTGCTGCTTGACAGCTTGCCTCATTTATACACTATTCTGGTGCTACAAAAATTCTGTGTGTCAGCTTGAAGGAAATAGTTCCCAAAGGTATGTGCAGCATAGGGTAGATGTTGACCTATATAGCTGGGAGTGGGGATTTGCTGGGAAGACTTTGAATCCTCCCTATGGAAAGTCATTGCAAGCTAGTTAATCTCTTCCCCTAGCTGCAAGCCATTTGAATAGAAGGGCAAAATCCTTCTCCATAAATGTTCTGCCCAGCCCGTTATTTTCTTTGATGGCATAATTTTATGTCAAGGCTGTAATATATATCCTATAGCCTTTTTTTTTAAGCAAATACTGATGCAAAGGAAGAAACTGAAAACGTGCACATTTATTCAGCATACTAACAGCTACATGTATTCGTTATTGTCCTGATTGTATGATACTGTACTGCGGGAGAAGCAGGAAACCTCACTGCTCTTTTTCAGTTCTCTATGTGCTTACAAGTACTGTAATGCACAAGGCAGTTTATAATTAGTATCATGACTCACTTAATACTAGCAACTGCAACTATGCCCTCAGAGGAAATGACTTTTCCATACCCTTCAGTTCAATTCTGTTTTGTATTAACAGCCCACCCCTTTTCTCTTGTGTCTCTTCTTCCAGAACTCCTGAACTGATGTTAAGAAGTGTCTTCTAGGAGGTGTGAGGGAGAAGACAAGTCAGACTTTGGCCCTCACAAATACTCTTCCAGCTGTGCCTGCTCCCAGAAAAAAGGAAGACAAAGCAGAAACAGCAGCTTCCAGAATTCCTCTCCTTCTCCAGAAGATAAATATAAATCAATTGCACAAGAACATAGCCTGAATTCAGTTAAAGAAACTAAACAAGACCTCCTTGCTTTCTGAGACCTGTCCTATTAAGTCTGTTCCTGATTATAAGAGAATGAACTTCTGTGAACAATTACGCAAGTGGCTTTAAAAGAAAACTGGAGAAGTAGCAGATGGTGAGGCACACAGACATCTTTGGGAGTTCAGGGATGGAGTGAACACTGAGTTGAGTTTCACATGCTTGGGCTTTCTAGTGTGATGAAGAGATGATAAGCCACTAAGCAAAGAAGATTAAAAAATAATTTGCTAATTTATAAATCCAATATCTGCTTCATGTTCCCATCGGGAAGATATCAAAGAAAAAGAGACAATGGAGATCGAGGATAAGAACAGGTAAAAAAAAATTAACTAACTCCTGAAAGAATCTTCTGTTAGGCTGACATGTTCTTGCTCAGACCCCCATGGTCAGTAAGTTAAAGACCAAGTCTGAAACTTGGCTAGTGTTTGTGCAAAATTGATACTTTTAAAGGTGAAATTAATTTCTTAAGTTACAAAATCATACGTAGGTGCCAGGTTCTGCTGCATTTAATTACGAATTGTCTCTGTGAAATTAATGGGAAGTGCTTGAAAAAATTAATCACTCCTGTGAGTAATGGATTCATAGTCTAACTTTCAATTTATGTGTAGTCTACATTCACTACAGCATTTTTTGAAAACAAGTGAAAGTTTTCTTCCTGCACTTGCCTAACTTTGAATTCAACATATTGTTTTACTGGGAAGAATGTATAATCTCGGTAACAGCTAAAAAGCAAAGCAAGTTCCTTGTGTGAACAGTGTCTAAACAAATCTTTTGAGATAAATGCTTCTTTGGTTGTTAAGCTGTAATTAGAATTGCTCTTATTTGCTATCAATGGGCCTGCAGGAAGACGACAGCCTCCACCCTCAGCCTTGCAATCTGCAGAATCCCCACTGATGTGCAAGTCTATAACGTACAGCCTCTGCTTTTTCCTGTGTGTTAAGAAGGTGGGCTTTGTGTTGTGTTAGAAAGTTGTTGTTAGCAACAGCTGACTATTATTTCAGGGCCTCTTCCACTGGCTTCCTGCGTAATCTTGTGAAAATTCGTGAAATCTACGTATTTCTATTGCAAGGTGACAGTGGGATAGAAAATTTGGGGGTTTGAATATCTTTTTTTTCTGGATTAGTTAACTAGGCCCTTCTGATGAAAATTTTGTACATCTGAAAATCTTGGAGGTTTAGACATTGCACAAATTATCCGTGCAGCAAGCTCTTCTATAATCCGGTAAGACATGAAGGTCTCTTGTAAAGACCTAGTCTGATGGCCAATTTGGTTGGCATGAAGGACTGAAATGGGACCAGAGATGAAACTACAGAACTGCCAGGGACAAGAGCTGGAAAGTATGGATTGTCCTAGATTGAGCTGCAGGGACGATATTCAAGCTGGAGACTTTGCATTGGACAGAGCTGGGACTGAATAAATCAGGCTTCAGAGTTGTAGCCAGGGAGAGGCAAGCAGACTTGACTTGACACACACTTGACTTTTACATGTGAATGGCTCAATCTGTTCTGCTAAAAGCGGATTTCTTGCAGTGAGCATTATTCATGCTGCCAACAATTTAAAATTCTATATTTCAATATTGACATTCTTGGATACTATTAAATGATGGGCTTTGTTCCACCAAGATCATAAATGACAAATATGCTGTCACGTCAGTTACGTAGTGATTTTTTGCTCATTTGGTTCCATGCAGTTTATGGTTTTTATGCAAGTCTTTTAGTTAAATTGAGTTTCCATTAGACTATGTAGTGATATTTCAGAATCCCCACTGGATTTTTTTTATTTCATTATCAGTCAATTATAAAAAATTACAGATCTCAAAGATTTTGGTACAGTATTTTACCTGAAATTCAACTTTAATATTGATATCGTACCTAGCTATTTTTAATGGTAGTCAAGTGTCAGTTTTCAAATCAATGTGCAAAATTAGGGCTTTAGATGCCTAATTTGAAGCTTAGCTTTAGCAGACCCTTGTGCCCTTGTGATGTTGCATGAAATTAGTTTGCTGCTCAAATTTTTGTGTATGCCCTTCCTCCAGCATATCTTTAGTCCACTGCAAATAGATGCTTTTTGGGGCAGAGCCAAGCTTTTGTGCTTTTTATTTCTTTGTACAGTGTCTATAATAACAAGACTGTGCTCCCAGTTGGAGCTTCATGGAATTTGTGCAATATATATAAAGACAGTAGGTAAAATACAGATGTCCAGTCCAGGTTTTGCTTTGAAGTTTTAGAACTTTTCATTATATATATTTGGTACTATTACGTTAATTAATGGTAATAGGGGTGCAATTCCCTTAACTTCCTATTCTCATTCTTTTTTCTATCAACACACAGATGCACTACAAATATTCAAAAAAAGCTTTTCTAGCTAATTAAAAAAACCCTTCTTTTCCAGGAAGGCTTCACTGATTATTTTGTAGATGGATTTTGCTGCAATGTTAGTTTGTGTTAAGCACATGTTGCCATTAATCTGGTTACGATGCATCCACAAAAATCTTTGGGTACTGAAGTGCTTTAAACTGGTCCAAGACCGGAGAGAGGGAGCGAGTGCACTGCAGCTCTTGCAATGCTGATGCTGAGGTGGGATACAGTCACACTACAGCTTTTGTTACCACAACCCATCAGCTGCTAATCCAGTCTTCACTGACTGTGAAACCCTTTACTGCTGCCATTTTTTTTTCAGTGTGGCTACTTCTGTTCAAGATAGGCACGAGCAGGCTAATTGAACAGAATTTAACACAGGCTTAGTCAACTTTGCACTTAAAGTCATACCCATATTTCAATAGAGATTTTACATAGATTATAATAATAATTGTATCTAATCAACTCTTTCCATAAGTGTGTATGTGTATATATGAATACATATGCATAATAAATAAGCATACAGTCTGTTGTACATTTAAAAATCTGCTCTGTAGCCTCTGTAAGTGTCCTGTTCCCCACCTCACTTTCTTTAACCTTTGTAGAAAACTCCCTTGACTTCTACATTTCCTGCTTCTCTTGTGTCCAAATATACAGCGGTATGCCAAGAGGCATACTGTATCTGTTTGGTCACACTGACAGAGATGTAAACAAGAATGATGACATTTTCAAAAGTACCCTGCCCCCAAGTAGTGGAAGTTTTACCATCCACTTCACTGCAAGTAGTTAGGATGTCTTTATGTCTTATCCTTGCTGAAGCTACAGGCTAGCACACCCTCCATGCTGCAGATATCATAGCTGCCTTGTGCTTTGTGTCTCAGCTCCGTCAAAATGAGTCAAATTAGCTCAAACAATTCAAATAGTGAGAATTTGTTAAATTGGGTAATACTAGGGCAAGCGGCAGTTATATAAGAAGTTCCACCAGTAAACTGGAAAGAAGAGTGAAACACAGTGGGGGTGTAGGAGGCTGGAAGTACTTGATGTCTTACCCCATGCTACTTTATGTAGGACAGGACATGGAAACACGGCCTCTGATTCCCAGTGAACGATCCTGCAACTCTTGTGTATGAGCTAGTGTTTGGAGCAGTATTTACTTGCAGCTATTACAGTTGTGTGACTGGGCTTGTCACGCAACCCAGGAATCCCTTTCACTTCTTCTCTGTGCTTTCCCAGAAGAGGATGCCCTGTGTTGTTTCTTCCTGTTTTCCTCCCTTCCTCTCACTAGGCCTTACATATGGCTCATGGTTCTTCCTCTGTGCCGCTCATCCTTCTGTTGTCTGAAGGATAAATTGTTGCTTGCATTTCTGTATGAAACCCTGCTATGAAGGAGACAGAACTGATACAGAGCTGGTAAAGAGCTAGCATTGTCTGAAAGGATATTACTAGGTATCATCTACTATCTGATGTACAGATACTTGCAGAGGTGTTTGAAGTTGTGGCTTTTCATCATTTAAGAAAATTACAGACCTTGTATTTCCTTCTGTTTGATATTCTAATTTTCTTCATATACATAGGGCTCTGTTTACTGATGTCTACAAAATATTATGAAACTGTGGAGCTTGATTACATGCAGTATTCAGAAGCAATAGGGATGGAGAAATACTTCTTAAAATGTTTAATGTATGTGTAATCTGGGGCCGCTGATCTCATTTTAGTTATTGAGTGGACTTTCCTCATGTATGGAGAAAGACAGTAGCTTCATTAAGTATTCTGGAATGAAAATAAGAAAAATGTCTTAAGACAGTGTGGAAAAAAATACCTTTGATAAGCTGATTACCGTGTGTCCTAAATGGAGGCAAAAAACCTAGGCCTGGATTCATTATGGTATTTAGGAACCTACATTAGGGACTGAAATAAATTTGAAAATACAGGCTCTGCTTTTTTGATGTTTCAAGGTTAAAGTGGGTGTTCTAAATCTGGCCCTTTTATTGGCACCAAAGGCTGTAAGAAAACACCACCAGTAATATAACATATTGCTTATGAAAAAATGTATGCCAACAGCAGTTCTTGCAACACTGTAGTCCCTCCTAATGCAATTCTCTAACGAGCAATTAAGGTGTTTATTTTTATCACTATTTTGGTTTAATCTTTTGCATAGTTTGAAATGCCAAGCATTTTGTACTGGTATTTTGTTATTTGTACCATCTGGAATAGAAAACCCTGTGACTCTCAGTGATTCAAATTTGTGGAGTAATGGTTAATGTACTATACTTAAGAGTAAGGTTAGGTCCTCTCTTTGAGGACTTCATTTAAAGTAGTCTTTTCCCAGAAGTAGATCTAAAAGGAAATTTTACTTTGGTATTTGAGAAGATTTTGAAATTTTATCATTTATTTATGCCTTCTTGCTGTGCTTTTTATTTGCAAAGAATAAACTGAAACAAGTTTTATAGGTCTTTTAAGTACTTTCCATTAGCATTTGTTTAGTGCCATCAAGGAACTGGCCTGAACATTAAAGCAAATAGCTGAGAGATCAAAATCTTAGATGGAAATAAATGGCTGTTCCTGGCCTCTATGCCCCTAAATCTTTTGTTTGTTTTTAGCAGTTGTCAGTTTAACCTCAGCTGGCAACTAAGCACCACCCAGCCGCTCGCTCACTCCCCTCCAGTGGCCGACGGGAGAGAGAATAGGAAGGGTAAAAGTGAGAAAACTTGTGGGTTGAGACAAAGACAGTTTAACAGGTAAAGCAAAAGCTGGGCATGCAAGCAAAGCAAAACAAGGAATTCATTCATCACTTCCCATCATCGGGCAGGTGTTCAGCCATCTGCAGGAAAGCAGGGCTCCATCACACTTAACGGTGACTTGGGAAGACAAACGCCATAACTTCAAACGTCCCCCCCCTTCCTTCTTCTTCCCCCAGCTTTATACGCTGTGCATCATGTCATATGGTATGGAACATCCCTTTGGTCAGTTGGGGTCAGCTGTCCCAGCTGTGTCCCCTCCCAACTTCTTGTGCACCCCCAGCACACTCGCTGGTGGGGTGGGATGGGGTGAGAAGCAGAAAAGGCCTTGACTCTGTGTAAGCACTGCTCAGCAATAACGAAAACATCTCTGTATTATCAACACTGTTTTCAGCACAAATTCAAAACATAGCCTCATACTAGCTACTATGAAGAAAATTAACTGTAGCCCAGCCAAAACCAGCACAGCAGTATTTCAAAAGTATCCTGTTCTTTTGATATTTGACACTTAGAAACACATCAGTTTGCACAAGGAATAAGATAATACTTTCCTCCAGTTCATTAATATTTCACTAAGCCACAATTATATAGATATTTTGCTTAGAAGCTGCCTATAATGGTTTCACATGAGGAGTGCAGGGTAGGAGAATTGATTTAAACTCACTGCACCAATCTATAATAAAATAGTTTCAGCAAATTACTTAAGTTGTGTAACAGATTTTAGGGCAAAACTAGATATTTTGTTTGAATCAAATGCTTCACAGGCCAGAGGGGTTTTTTAGTCATTTGTACTAGATAGGACTATAGCCATTTCAGTGATTTGTTTTAAGAAAAAAATTACTTGTTTTCTGTTAATGGAGCTATTCAAATAACATAGAAACTTTCCAGTAAGGGGTGGCTTTCCAATGAGCAGCACATGTGTCATCAGCAAATGGTAGGTTTATTCTCATACTTCTTGCAAAGGCATTAGTAAGCAAGGATAAAGCAAGCTCCTGGCAGTGACTACAGACCAATGCAAGCTGTCATCTCCGGCTAATGCGAAATATATACAATGTAATGTTTAAAACATCTGTTAGAAACACTTAAGGAGTTGATTTAAGAATGAAGGTAAGTGCTTACTGTGTCGTAGAAAGTTTTGGGTTTATGTTTGGTGTGCACTGTCTCAAATCTAGATGTAGTTGTTGAGTCACTGCTACTTGCCTGCCAGCACTGCAGAATGTCATTTGCTGCACTGGAAGCTACTGTACTGCAGTGGGTTTCCTCGTGCATTAGTGACCTAATTGTGTTTGTTTCTTATCACACCACACACTCCTTTTACAGACTCCATTCCTTCTTTCTAAGCACAGTGATAAGGAAGGAAGGGGCTTGCATCCATCTCTTTCTGCTCCTGCACACTGATTTTAAATTATTGGAAATATGAGGTCATTCCACAACACAGAATTTTCTGTTTTCAAGGAAATGTCACTATGAAAACGATTTTCATTTCATTTTATAAAAATACTTTAATGTTGCAGAGACTCTTTCCATTTTTTTTTTATTGCATGTCCCTTCTTGTAGGGGTTATATGACCTCATTCTGAACCAAACAGAACTCTTGTTTATAGCCACAGGAGAATTTTCTGTATGTATTTTTAAATCTAAATGCTGTTCTGCTTGGAAAAGCGGTTATGAAAATGTTATCATAGGAATTTCTATATGTAGTATTTAAAAATTCTCAAATCAGTCCCAATCATTTCAGATTTAAAAGATACTTTTTTCTAACTGCCGTGGCTACAAAATTCCCACCTGGTCGGGTCAAATGGATTTTTTTACATTCTCATGTACAATCATTAACAGTAGTTCTGCATAACAAATATGTATGTGATACCTTTAATTTCACTACGGTTACACAGCTTCCATAGTTCTGTTTTCCAAAGGGATAAGCAAGACTAAAAATAAAAAAAGGTTGGGTTTTTTTGTTGCAAAAATCTGCAGACTGGAACATGTACTCCCTGTCGGTCAGACAGTATAACTTCTACATAGTCACTTTTCTAGGATATTTTTATTTGGATATCAGGAAAAAAGAATAAGGTTTACAAACGTCACTGTCATAAGTTGTAAAAAAGAGTTTGATGATGGATAACAGGATATGTATAAATCACTTTGTAATAAAAAGGAGATTTATATTCTACATTCCTTGCCAGATGAATGGCCAGGATGTTGCTGAGTGAAATCAGCATTATAATTTATGCTGTAGGAGTGACTTTAAATTCCAATTAAGTTTTTGCAAATAGGTTTCTACTGAAACTGTACTTGGAATACTTCTACTCTTTGCTTTTTTTGTAGAGTTTGAGAAGAGCTCATTTTTCCCCATTCTTTGGATCTGCTGTCAGAATCAGTGTTCATTTTTCCTTGTCTTTGTTACTTAAATCAGTGCCTTCTCTTGTTAGGAGCCTATGCCAAAAAATCAGTAATTTGAAATTTTGGCATCACTGAAATTGGTGGGAGTCTTGCTTATTAGCATCAATAGCAACATCTATCCAATAAACAAACAGGGACAGTGCCCTTGGGAAGGGGCCAGAACTCTAAGGGTAAGTGGCACAGCACACCTTGGATTTAAAAAACTCAACAGTCTTTGGCCCTAAAACCAAATGTCCTTGTCCCTTCTGCCTGTGTTTAGTTGTCCTTAGTTTATGAATTGTGCCTGATCATCATTCTGAAGACTGGTGATGGCTATGGGTTAAAATTGTGCTAAGAAGCATGCCAACAGTTAAACAGTGTGGATGATCAAAGGGCTACGCTGGAACACATGCCCTAGCCATCTATTAATACAGATGTACTAAGAGGATGAACATCTTGCTTCTATCCGGATGGACAGAAAAAAGAATCCAAAGGCAGAAATTATGAAAAGGGAAAAACATAGTAGAAAATACATGATAAAGGAGAAGCAAATGAAAGGTGTCCCACAGTAAATAGAAATGGAGAGAAAAGTGTCCTGCCAGTATGAAAAAGTCTCCCCTGTGACAAGAAGATCAGATTTATGAGGGGAACAGGTATGGCTAATTTCAAGGAGCTCAGGATTCCTACTTCTTTGTCCAGAACTTTGCACCCTTCCAGTTCTGTATCACCGGTTCTTCCCAACTCCTCCCCCTCTACTGCAGAGGTCACATACTAGAGAGAATCTGTGGTACCTGGAGATTTTTCCTCCAGTACTAACACTGAATCATCACGGGACATAATTTGGGAGTGTTGTCTTGTCATGTGATGTGACATGGGTTGGGGAACTTCAGCCAGTTATCAACAGGAGGATTGTTTGTGCCCCTGAATGAGCCCTACCATTTGAGATGGTCATCACGAAGAGGTGGCTGTGAGTTGAGATAGCTCTGTTTCTCTCCAGGGTCCTGTTCAAACAATCGTGCATGCTTCATAAAACGCTAAATCACTCCTGTGATCCCAGCTGGAGAAGAAGAATTAGATTTTGCCAATGTGGCTTGGTGGTTCAACTGGTCTGGAGACTTTTTAGTAGCTGATATGGATGGGACTGCATCAGGTTTCCCTCCCTCCATCTTGTCCAGTCATTCGCATTTGTGACCCCTCATGCCACACCCTTCTGCAGGTAGTATATTCCCTTGGTATTAAGACATAAAAAGATAAACATAAGAGACTGGAAGGCAGCCTTCTCATTCCTTTGGACATATTATGAAAAATATCACGATGACAGAAACTGTGAAACGGGTGAAACAAAGTGGAAAATTAAAAAGATGAAAGGATAGAAAAATGAACAAAGACCTAAACTAAAAGCAAAGGGTTAGATTAATCTTGTTTAAGTTGAAATAGATTTTTCTAAATTTTTTTTATAGTTATTTATAGTGTGAAATCAGGATCAGACCCACAAAGTTTCTAACATTTTTCTATATAATCCTGTAGTATTCAATATACAAACATTGCTGATGAATGAAATAAGATGTTGCAGCACTGGGAAAGCTCTGTCTACCTAGATACTGGGTGGGATCCTGATCCCCCTGACCTCTGTGGTTTTTAGGCTTCCTTCCATTTTACTGGCCTTATCTTTTCTTAGCTTGATATATTTTCTGGAAAAGGGTTCATTGTGTCTTTTCCCCCTTTCACAGAAACTCTGCTATGTGTTGCTCCCAAGTTGCAGTTTTAATTCCCTGTCACTGAGTAAAGTTATTAATATTTTAGTTTATAGTTGAGGACTGGAATTGAGGACCTGTTGGAATAAAATGGAATTGTTGGCTGGAGATCTCTAGTCCATTTTCCTGCTCAAAGCAGGAGGATCACCAATACTGGATCAGGTCAGTCATGGCTAAGCCTTGGTCAGATCAGTCTGGCTAAGCCTTGAGAATACTCCAATATGAAGCATGCCTCTTGACAACCCATGCCACTACTGCACTACTCTCCTAGTGACAGTTTTTTCCCACTGTCCAGTGTCAACCTCCCAGGCTGCAGTTTGCGGCCACTGCCCCTTGTTACAGTCTTGCATACTAAGAAGAGCTCAGTTCCAGCCCCTTTGTAACTGCCCTTCAGGTAGTTGCAGGATGTTACTATATTGCACCTTAGTCTCCTCTTCATCAGACTAAACAAGTCCAGCTCCCCATCTTCTCCTTGTAGATGACATGCTTGGGGCCTCTGAATGTGTTAGTAGTCCTCTGCTGGGATGTGGAAGTGAGGAAACTCAAAACATCATGTTCTGGACACAATATCCGAAATCCAGCTTCATCAGCACTGAGCAGAGACTCACTTCCCCTAATCTACTGGTCATCCTCCTTCTAGAGTGAGCATGCTGGTGCCT
Source organism: Nipponia nippon (assembly GCF_047370975.1). Classification (NCBI taxonomy): domain Eukaryota; kingdom Metazoa; phylum Chordata; class Aves; order Pelecaniformes; family Threskiornithidae; genus Nipponia; species Nipponia nippon. The sequence continues at coordinate 110,505,045 of NW_028262336.1, forward strand.
CGTATTCAGCCTGGCATCCCCCAGCTCCTTTGAAGTAGGGCTGCTATTCAGCCTGTCACTTTCCAGGCTATGCTGATGCATGGCCCATGGTCCCAGGCGCAGAACTTTGCACACAATGAACCTTGGGGGGTTTCTGTTGGCCACCTCCACAAGTTTCTTAAGGTCCCCTTAGCTCATTGGGATCACAGATAGGCTAAAGCCCTGGAGCTTGAAGACTGATTTGCCCAGCCTGCCCGTTTAATTGACTGATGAGAACCACAGGGATCATTGATCTTCACTACCCTTTACTGCATAAAAAACTATTCCAACTAGTTATTGGTAATCTTATTGCTAATGTTATGGTTATATGCAAACAATATCTAACCTAATAATTACAACAATATACACGTTCATACAAACACACACCAACCTGGCTCGCTCATACACTAATTGAGCCACTGTTGCAGTACTGCCACCTTACTAGCCACCAGCAGCTCAACATGGCTATAGCAGAGAAGCCGTGCTCCCACGTGCCACCCAGCTGGTGACTGAGGGAGGGTACCCACACTGATGATGGGGGGCAGCTATCACTGATCTATGGGTGCTACCACCAACCTGGACCAGCATTCACATGTGAGGCTTCTCTGCCTCAGGCATGCAGCAAAGGCAAGGTCCTCCTCCTCTCTGATCAGCAGCTATGTCCCCAAATGGGATCTACTCTGAGGTTTCAGAACAGCTTTCCCAAGCTTGATTTGTCACAGCTTTTGCTTATGTTGGTGATCTCTCAGATAGGCATCACATGCGTCACCCAATCAGATACTTCCTGATTTATCTTGCCATGATATTATCCAATCATCATAAATCTTTAGCAGACTGTACCTTTCTACTGTTAGTTTTGACAAATCACCTTCAAGGACAATTAATTTACTGTTTTATTTTATCAGTCACCTTACAACATAACAGTTACTTCATTTCTGTACCAGCCATATTAAAGCCTGTCTCTGATAGACTTCAGGCATCAACAGAAAGCTCTTAACACTTGTACACAAGTGCCTTCTGCAAATTTGCTTCGAGTGCTTTGTCATCATCTAGGTCGCTGATGAAGATGTTGAACAGTACGAGGCCTACCCAACGCGTGTGCTTAGAGTACTCTGTTTTTTGCCAGCTCAGTGTTGAACTACTTAATGCAACTTCTTGATCTCAGTGGTGCAATAAACTTTCAACCCACCTAACTTCCAGCCCATACTTCCTCACCTTCTGAATGTAATGATCTAGGAGAAAGCATCAAAAGCCATACTAAAAGTCAAGGTGTATTTCATCCAGTACTTTTCATTAATCTACATACGTGGTCATCTCAGTACAGAAGACGATTAAGTTGATTAAACCCTTGTCAATTCACATTTACTTTTCCTGATCATCTTTTTGTCCTTCAAGTATTTGGAAGTGGATTCCAAGTGGATGTTCTCCATGATACCTCTTGGGACCAACGTGAGATTTACTGGCCTTTAGTTTCTTTCCGCTTCTGTTTAGCTTTTCATGATGATGGGCTTTTTTCTAGCCACGAAACTATCCCAATCATTGTTCTTGATGGCAGATTTCCTAGATGACCTTGTGGTCACGTTGGCCTGCATTTTGAACACCCTCAGTGGAATCCCATCTGGTCATATAGACCTGAATACATACGACTTCTCTATGTAGCTCTTAATTGTTGCTCAGTTCTCATCCTTGGTTGCTCCTCTGCTTTTCAAAATGTGCCAGAGAGTGGGAGCAGGCCTTGCCTTTGAAGACTAATGCACCAAGTACTTCAATATTTTCCATATTGATGGTCATTAAGTTGTTTCCTCCATCCGTCAGCATCCATCTCAATTTTACAGAACTTCCTTTGCAACTAGCCCATCGGAAATCACTAAGCTTTTGCAGAGGCTGGGTTAGAACAATTGCAACCACTATGTGCTTTGCCTCTGACTAAACCTTGGGAGACGGGAATAAGTTTTTCTTGCCTATTTTCAGGAGAGGGAGCACTTTCTGTAAGTCTTGAATGGCATGAGGACTTACCATATGTGAGATAAAGTAGAAGATCAACACTAATAAATACTCATGATCAATGGAATGACCCTCAAAGAGCACAAAAATGAGGTTTCCTTCTGCGTTGTGAATCCTTGAGAAACATGCAGTTCATCAGCCGTAACCTTGTGTGCTCCATGTGGTGGTGCCTGAATGCTGGGAATGATGTGAAACGCCAGGCTGCCTCCCTGTCCTGCCGAAGAAGGAATTTGCATGCGGTAACGTCTCTGGAGCTCAGCGTTAGTCACGGCTCTGGCAGCCTCCTGTCACACATGCTCCGCTGGCCAGGCGAGGCTACCTCCTTCCCCTCGCCCGAGGCGACCGGGCTCGCTCACCCGAGGGCCCCGGCAGGCAGCGGGAGCGACGAGCCCCACACACCGGGCACAGGGCCGCGGGAAGCCTCCCCCAGCGCCGCGGAGCCGCGAAACCCCATCCGCGGGGCCGCCCTGCGCGAAGGCAGAGCTGGCGACGGCAGACGGCCCAGGCCGCCACCCGCCGCGGGGACTCACTGAGGGGTCGGGCCGAGCCGGGCGCGCCTCACCCCCACAGCCGCTGCTGCTGCTTTTAGGGCGCCTTCTTCACCCGCTTCCCTCCTCCCTCTTCCTCCACGGCGCAGACCTCAGGGCGAGCCCCTCCCGCTCGCCGCCGTGCGCAGCCCCGCCCCTTCCCCGTGCGGGGAGCGGCCGCGGCGGCCGCGGCAGCAGCAGCAGCAGCTAACGGTCCTTTGTGTGCAGCGGCGGGCATGTGAGTGGCGGCGGGGCGGGACGGGACGGGAGGGGAGGCCGCGGGCGTGCGTTGCTGCGGTGGCTCCGCTCGCAGGCCTGGTGGCTCCTTCCCCCGCCGGAGAGGGGGGGGCAGGCAACCGCCTGCCCATCCCTGTACTCTAGCGGGCTCCGGCGCCCGTCCCGGGCCTCGGGGGTGCCCGAGGGGGAGGGCGGGCAAGCGGCGGGTGGGCGCCGGGGCAGGGCGCCGCGCGTCTCTCCTCAGCTGGTGTCTGTCGTGTTGTCGCAGGCTGGCCCGGGTGACCGTCCTCCATGACTGCCTGGGCTGCAGGACCTTCGAGCTGCCGCCTTCCGCGGCTGTGGGGGACGTGAAGGCGCGGATTGACGCGGAAGCCGGCTTCCCCCCCGCCGAGCAGCGGCTGTGGCACGGCGGGAGAGAGGTGAGGGGGCGCGGCGGGGCGGGCGGAGGGGGCGGCGGGGGCACCTGCGTTCTCTGGTGACCTCTCACACCGCCCTGGAGCTGGAAGTCCCCACCAGGCTGCTTTTTGCATCTTGTCAGGTCTTCTGGTGCGTGGGCAGCACAGTGTGTGCCTGTCCTTACGCCTGGGTCTCTCACGGGAAGCAAGGAGGTCGCTTGGACAAGCATCTGACCCTCATACTCCTCTTGGTGGTGCCAGCTTTTATCATTCGAGTGTTTGTGTCTTTTTCTGACATAATCCACGCGCTTTATCCTTATTTCTTTGGGGGGGATGACGACACAGAAGGCTCACCTGAGAGTGCTGGTGAGTTTGTTCTGGCTTCCTTTGGATCTTTAATTGGTTTTCTACTTGCTTGCCAGCAGAGTTGACATCACCATGACAAGAAGCTCTTACAAGTTAAAAATTGAGGTCTGGGTACAGGAGAGAGAATCGAATGAATGACCTTGTTCTGTTGAAGGCATCAGCGTGGGGTCACCGTTTCAGTACTGCTTGGCATGCTTCTAGCCATGCTCTTGGGAAGTGGGAACCTGGAGATATTGGTGGGATGGGATGAGTAGAGGCAAGAAGGGGAGAGAAAAAAGATTGGAAATTAGGGTTAAATAGGGCAAGGAGACTTGCAAATGCATAAAGGAGAAGAGAAGGCTCTGGGGAGACCTTATTGCAGCCTTTCAGTGTATAAAGGGGACTTACAAGAAAGATGGAGGGAGACTGTGTACCAAGGCATGTAGTGATAGGAGAAGGGGCAATGGTTTTAATCTGAATGAGGGTAGGTTTAGATTGGACATAAGGAAGAAATATTTTATGATTAGGATGGTGAGACACTGGAACAGGTTGCCCAGAGAAGCTGTGGGTGCCCCATCTTTGGAAGTGTTCAAGGTCAGGTCAGATGGAGCTTTCAGCAGCCTGATGTAGTGAAAGATGTCCCTGCCAGTGGCAGGGGTGTTGGACTAGCTGATCTTTAAAGGTCCCTTCTAACCCAAACCATTCTATGATGCTAGGAAAGAACTAGATGTTAGTAGTTGTATTGCTCAAGAAGCTTTTAAAACCTAGATGGGGAACACAAGTAATCTTTGAGCGCTCAGGTTTGAAACAAACTACCTGCGTAGTTTATCTTTTGTTTTCTTGCCTGGTTTTGTGCGTCCTTGATTTTGTTCTCTCCAGGCCTTCCTGTTTTGGGAGGAAGGAGATCTGTATATCACTTTCTAAAATTCATCTGGAAGCGAAGATCTGAGCAGAGCTCTGTCTGGCACAGAAAACTATCTTTTGGCAGGGAACAGTCAGTAAGCAGACTGTAATAGCTATTCTTATTTTTTTTTTTAATATTAAACTAAAATACATATGGGAATATTTGTATTGTAGCAATTTTGAAAATCCTTTATAAACTTTTGAACTCCTTTTTACTGGGATCAAATTATTTTTTAATTTACTGAGGTAGTAGAATATTCATCAGTAAGTCTTTTTTACCATTAAAGCTGCTATGTGCAATTTACAGATGTTAAGTAAAATGCAATATCTCTTTCTCTCATCGTTCCTTACAGTGTTAAACTATTAATTTAAATCTGTTCATTTTCCAAGTTTCTGCTGGTGTTTTGCTACAAAAATCCTACCTGAGAAAATTTGGTTATTCTATCCCTTTAATACTTGGTGACAGGTTACAGCATTCTGTGGATTCTTTTTTATTTTAGTGAGTCCTGAGTGGGTGGTATACCCAATTTAAGCTATTTTACATTTTGAGACAAGATCATCTCATGTATTACATTTCTGTAGGAACTTAGAATAAACGCAGTGTTGTTGTAAGTACTATTTAAAATTGGTTTAACTAAAAAGGAATACAGTTTTTTTTATTAATGTTTTTAAATTATGACTACATACTGTGGACTAGGACTGTCTTTTGCTTATTAAATGTAGTTAGATTGTAAGCATCTACATCTGTGTAAGCACCAGCTTCTTTCTAGTGATTTGTTTTTACCCATCAAAGTGAGGAAGTAGTCCTGAACTTTGCTATAAACTGAGACTAATATAATAATATAATTTCTCATAATACAATTTTAATATAGTTTACTATAAATGGAAACTCATTTGAATTGGTTAAGTTTCTAATTAGCACAGTGCAACTTCTAATTCTACATTTGTTATCATGGTATGCAGGATAACATCACATCATATGTGACTATTTTAGCATCACATTGTATATGACTGGGACACGCATATAATACAAAACTAGAATTGCAACAAAACCATTGTGTCCTATGATTACTAAATAGTTTTCCCAACGGCTGCTAAGGAATTTATCGCTTAGTTTGCCCTGGTTTCTCTGTGATGTTCCCAGTGAGTCTGCATGTAGAGGTAATGGGGAGATGAGGCTGTTGAATTCTTCAGGGGTGTTTCTGTGACATACTTTTGTCTCTACACATTCTGTATTACAAGCTTTGAGCTGATAACTGCTTAGTTTAAAACTCCTATGAAATTGCATAGCTATATGTACTTTCTACAGTACATAGACCATGTACTTCCTGTGTATGTTTTTTTTTTTTTTATGGGCATGCACCTTAGAACAATAACTGCTTTAGTTGTATGCTTCCAGAAGTTCCCAGAACATGGAACTTTTCAAACCTAAAAGCAGGAGGCCATGGCTTGCTCTTAGTATGCTTCTGTAGGCATTTTTTCCACCTGATTTGTTTGCAGCCATTTTTTTGGTCGTGTTACTAACAAACTGGTGCTTCATCTGAGGGGTATCATTGGGCAAAGGAGGCCATCCTAGACCTTAGGGACTGAAAGTGCTGCTCAAACTGAATACTGGATGTTTCAGAGTATTTGTGTACTTTTAGGTAAAACCAGACTTCATAGAATAAATATGTAGGAAATGAAGCTACAGTAAATTATTTATACTGCAGAATGTTCTGATCAAGATCTGTCTTATTTTTTATTTCAGGTATCTGATGGTATCAAGATTGTGGATCTTCAGAAGTCTCAAAATCAAGTTTTTCTGAAGCTTCAGTCAAAAGGATTGAAAGGAGGAGGTACGAAAAATACTTGTCTCTGTTTATAAACTGCAAGACCAAAGCATTTCCTAATGCAATCTGAAGTTAGTTGAAATTATTCTTTTCTTTAAATAGGAAGCGATTATTTTCCCTTCGCTTGTTTTTTTCATTCTACACGAAGAAAATTAAACTTCTCTTTTTAAGTGCCTTGGTGTTTAATTTTTCTTTGTAATTTCATGTGTAAAAATTAGAATATTTCTGTCCTTTGGAATCAATAAAACTTGCCTTGCAGTAGTGTTAATAGCTGCCTTGTCTCATATAAAATAAACTGAATACTTGTAAGCAATTCAGATACTGAAAGGGTATCTTTTCAGTAACCACTGTAGAAAACTATACCACTTGTAAAAAGCTTTTGATTTCTTCTTTTTTTTATTATTTGTTTGTTTTTCTTTTGATTCTGTATGTTTAGTTACATTTTTATTACAAACATTGCAGGTATATCTGTTTGTATGGTATCTTGAATTAGCTTGTGATACCTGAATATCTTCAGAAATGCTTTAATTAAAACCCATGATGATTATGTTACTTGGTTGCTAGCATTAATATTCTTTCAGCAATAACTTTATTGTAAGGGAATGGAGTACACGCTAATGGGATGGTAGGATGAAAAAGGAAACCCTTCTTTTCATGCAGATATTTTATTTGGTGTCACAAAATGTTGTATTTCTTAGCCTATGTAAGCCATGAGTGTACTGGATTATGGTTTTCTAGTGACAGAGGGAAGTGAAACATTTGTATATTAGCCAGAAGTTAATGTTCACATTCTCGAGAACCTGCAATGGATAGAAATGAAAATGGACCCCATGGTTCTGTGGCATCAAATTTTTTTTTTTTTTTCTCATTGTTGACTGTTTGCTCTGATAATTTTTTGCTGTATGTAGGCTGTGATAGACTAAATACAAAGAGTTTTTTTTTCTTCTCCGAGCGTTTTTTTTTGCCATGCAAGTATATGGTGAAGATAGTGTAGTAGCCCTAAGAAATCTTTCATGGGAAAGAAAAACTGTTGCTGTTTTTTGTGCCCAGGGATAGAATACTTGGCTGTGAGATTCTCTAGAGATACCGCTCTAAGCAGTCCATGTCTAAATAAAGCACTTCAGTTTTTCTGGCCCACAACTCTGATGTAAGTCAATCTAAAAGATCTGAAGGCTTTAGTACCAGCCTTTTGTGTTGCTTCTGGAGTCTTTCAGTTGTGAGATTTTTTTCCTTACAGCAGATGAATCAAGGAAGGCCCTGAATTTCTAACTTTGGGAAGTGATGGTCAATAGAACCAAGCACATTGGTTGCTGAAGTACTCTGAAGATCACCCATGTCACCTCTGTGTTGATTCATCACTCGTGTCTATCAAATAATGCATAACCCTTTCATGCGATCACAGAATAAATTCATGTTGGAAGGGACATCAGGAGGTCTCTACTCCAACCTTCTGCTCGAAGCAAGGTCAGCTCTGAGGTCAGACCAGGTTGCTCAAGGGTTGATCTGGTTGAGTTTGGAAAGCCTTCAAAGATGGAGACTGCACAGGCTCTCTGGGCTCCTGTACCAATGCTTGACTGTCCTTATTGTGGAAAAAGTTTCTCCTTCAGATTTGTGGAACCAGTTTTGTGTTAAATATGACCAGCTCTAATACTCAAGAAAAATCAGTTCAGCCTTTGACAGGATGCTGTAAGTCATGATCTCAAGATAGAGTAATTTTTGTGACATACATAGAGCAGCTCTGCTCTTAGATGTAAAGAGTTAGAATAATGTCTATCTTCAGTCCTATCACTTAAAAGTTACTTGTCTGTTTTTGTGGTTCCCATAGTGAAATGTGTTGTTTAAACACCTCCGCCTGCCTGCCCGAATTAGAGATCGGTTTCTTGATTTTAGAGAATTTTTCCTAAGAAAAGGAAACACCCAAACTTTCCTGCTGTCGATCAGTTCACCTTGTTTTGGAAGTTTGCATATTGCATGTTGACTTTCATATACTTATGTATACTGTAAAAATAATGAGAGAAGTTATAAAATACTTTCCACACTTTCAGCTGTGAGTTGTAATTTCTTGGTTTTTGTTTTTTTTTTTTTTTTATTGATGCTATTAAGTTACCTTAAATAAAGAGTCATACAAACATTTCCTAAAGTCAAGAAGATGTTTGATGTTTTTACTTGATGTTTTCTCAGCAAATCGATCTCTCTTATCTATCCCACTTTTCCCCCATTGCTGAGGATTCTGTAGTTTGGTTTTTTTGTCTAATGTTTTGTTCTGTAGTGTATATAATGTGTGTGTGTTTGAATCTGTGCTTCAAAAATACACATATATGCAGATGGGGGAGAGAGAATAATTACTTTATTAATAACTTTAAAGGGAAGTGATAAATGGGGCATCAGTAGAGACTGTTTTCCTTGTGGAGACTGCATCATTAATATTTGCTTGAACCGTATGTTTTAGAAGTTTGGATTTAGGGAGCTGCTCTTTAGTCTCAGACTGGAGTTTGAATTGAAGAGTATCGATCCTTTCATTCTGTGATAGACTCTCTTAGAGCAGGGGCTGACCTTGAGGTTAGTGGAGTCTATATCCACCAGAACTTCATAACGCTTAGTCGTACCTTTCTGAGACTCTTTTCCTTGCTGTGCTAAGGCCAGGTAACACCAAAGCTAGCACTAGGCCCAGCACCACGATATGCCAGAATGGGAAGTGTGCACTAGAGTCAAAGTGCATTGTACCTGTGTGAGGCTGTCAGTAGAGTTCATCACTGGCTATAAAAAACGTTAGAGCCACTGCTGCCCTAGGATTCTGTCCTGCTGCTTAAAAAGTAGTAGTCCTTCAGAAGTTGCTATATTTGAACATCCAGTCATTGGAGTTGAGGTATAACTGATGCAAAGACTTAGCCCCCAAATTTGTTTTATCCAGATATGAAACAGCATGCTGACATTAAGACTGCTACTTTAATTTTTTTAATAAAAATATTTATAATGTAGTATTTTTACGGTTGATTTTGGAAATATGAGATTTTTACAGTATCAGGCCTTGAGCTAATTTAAACGTTGTTTCAAAATTCCCAGTAATTGTTTAGTGAGTATTTTTTTTACTTGAAATTAAGTGTATGGTAGCATAATACACAGATTCTTTTTTGTTTGTTTGTTTTTTAGGTCGTTTTGGACAAACAACTCCACCACTTGTTGATTTTCTTAAGGATATTTTAAGAAGATACCCAGAAGGAGGACAGATTCTTAAGGTATACAACAAATGGTATTTTTAGCAGTCATGTAATATGTGTGACATAATACCATTAGGTTAACACTTTCCAGTGAATCTTGCAGTTGTCATCCCTCATTAGATATTCATTCTAGTACAGGAGATACATGTTTCCATTTCTGTGGACAAGGCAAAGTGAGTTATGTGGCTTTTTTTTTTTTTTGGTGTTTAACATCTCTGAGTTTGCTTGTCAAAGATGCCATTGTAATTTATAAAAAAATAGAGATAAAATGCAGTTGTTACAATTAAATCAGAGACTTCAGATGTACTTTATGTGAGTAAGCTAAAATGTTTATTTTGCTTGTTACTTTATTGTTCACCCCTCCTATAAGGTATGGAAAAACCACATAATAGTATATACAATTTTTTGGAAGGGGTTTTCTTAGTATAAGATTGGGATAAGATGGAGACTTTAAGACAAGATTTTGCTGTGGAATTTCTTGGTAGCTAAATATATTTTCTTCAGTGAACTTTGACAGTGTCACAAAGTTTCATCCTTAGATTAAGAGCACTTTTATAATCTTTAAGTGGCTTTTGGGAGACTTGCTGTAGGGTGGTAAGAATAACAAACCCACCAGTTTTGTGTGGGCTGAAAAACATTTTTAGTCTAGATGGTGGTTCTCGGAACAGAAGAATGTCACAGGATTTTCTGAACTGAGGTTAGTGTTTTTTATGATGTTTTATCATTGGTCCAGGAGACTTCAAAGTATGCAACAGTAGGGTGTGTTATGTTGTGATGCTCCACATTTGAATGTTGAATGTTACGAGTACAAGCCTGACAATGGAAATGACAACATTGATTTAAGCACTAAAAACTTTTTCAGTAACTAGGATGGTGAACTGTTAGAGTGGAATTTACCTCGCTTTACTTTAGATATGGCTGGAACACCTCTCCTGTGAAGAAAGGCTGAGAGAGGTGGGGTGGTTCAGCCTGGAGAAAAGATGGCTCTGGGGAGATCTTATTGCAGCCTTTCAGTACTTAAAGGGGGCTTATAAGAAAGATGGAGAGAGACTTTATACTAAGGCATGTAGAGACAGAAGGGGCAACAGTTTTAAATTGAAAGAGGGTAGGTTTAGACTGGACATAAGGAAGAAATATTTTATGATTAGGATGGTGAGACACTGGAACAGGTTGCCCAGAGAAGCTGTGCATGTCCCATCATTGGAAGTGTTCAAGGTCAGGTCAGATGGAGCTTTGAGCAACCTGATGTAGTGAAGGATGTCCCTGCCCATGGCAGGGGTGTTGGACTAGCTGATCTTTAAAGGTCCCTTCCAACTCAAACCATTCAATGATTCTTTGATCTGAAAAAATACGGATCATTCTGAATTCATCAAGTCCTGCAAGAGGAAAGACAGGTACTTGTAGAAGATGATTTGTCTGATTTATTGCAGCTTCCTATGCTAACGTCTGGAAGTGCCAGTTCGATTTTTTTTTTTTTTTTTTTTTTTTTGAAGAGCATCTGGGGTCATTAGTTCATATTTGGATGTTAAACTTCTCATCCAGAATGCTTCATCACATGGATGTTAGGAGATTAATTTCCTTAGTATAGGAATAGGAAATACTATTATAGGGAATACTAGGTTCTAATTAATGGGATTTGGTACAGAGATATAATATATATATATATATATATATATATATATATATATATGTAAATAAAACACACACATATATATATAAATATATATATAATAAATAAATAAATAAATAAATATAAAAAACCACGCAAATACAAATGGTGATAGAGGATGACAGTTCCTGCAGTCTCTTGGAAGGTTTTCTTTGCAACTCTGTAACTACAAGTTGATTTTTTTTAGTGTGAACGCTTAAGATAAGCATATCTTAAATTCTTTTGGCAAGCTGCATCCTGGATATGTTCTGAGCAGTGTCCATTCATAGATGGATGCTTACATTTTTACTGTTTCCCAGTACTAGTTGGATCTGTAAGATGCATTTGAATCATGAGGGGTTCAGACCTTCTTAACATTTTAAACCCAATTTCTCATTCCAACATGACAAAATAAGATAATGTCCTTAGAAATCAGATAGGTAAATCTAAAAGTAGAAATGTTCCTCTCTCCATGGTTTACAATTTAGAGTTAACAGACTGTTAGGGAGGGATTACTACCAGGAATTTTGCTGATGGGTTAAAATTGATTGCAGTGTTTGGATTCTTCAAATACAAGGCTGTTACAGCTGAATGTAGCAGATGCCCTGTGTACCACAGCATGAATGCAAGTCTCTGACTACATGGTGGTTTCCATACTTATTATTTAATATTTCTAGAGGCTTTGGCTATCTTTCTGTATCTTCTTGAATGACTGCTGTAGTTATTCTTTTAGAAGAAGAATTGCATGTTTTTTGTAATTAAATACCTCATGGAGATTCTTTAAAAATGTATTATTTATGCTGAACTGTGGGTATATTTCTTGCTACCTCATCTTGCTTCAAAGTTTTGTAGAAGTAACAATATAAAAAATATATTTTGGTTACTTGTGTGATATGCCTTATAGACTGAACATACTGTCACAAAGTGAAAAATCGAGGGGTTATAGTTTTGAAACCAGATATTAGATAACAATGAGCTTATTTTACTGTCAACAGTGTATTAGAAGGCAACGTAATCTGAGATATCTGCTGCTAGTTGATGCATTTTTTTAAGTGAAAGTTCATCTTGCTATCAAGTCTTTTATTTTTATGCATAACTGAATGAAATTTATGTCGTATGAATACATTGGATGCAATGTGATGTACCTACATAGCTTTTCAATTCAGCTGAGATACTTCCTTATGCCAAACTTAGATATACCCACGCAGACATACACACGTGTGTACGTGTGTGTATATGATGTATGAGTGTGTATCTTTGGAGCCCTGATACACTTTGATTCAGTGTAAACAGAACATTGTGTGAAGCTCTAATCCTGTAGGTATTTATAATCATGCTTATGTGTCTGCAGTGTATAATGCTATTGATGTAAATGGGACTGGATAGGCATATTTTATTAATGGTAGTGTTCACAGAACTAGTTTATTGACATTTTAGTTATTAGAGTTTTCCATAGCTCTCACCACTACTAATACTAATTAACAAATACTAAATATAAGCTTCTTTCTAGTCTATGGGCTTTGTTCAACAGGTGAGCTCTGTTGGCTCATGATTTACAGAGCTCCTGGTCATAACTGTTTTGCAGCACTTTGCTGAAAGGGTGTTAGGAGTGAGCACTGTGGCTCTTGAACAGTTGGTTCATACTGTGAAATGTTAAGAGGAATTCAGTTGATGTAAAGAAGAGTTCTGCGTATTGCCCTTTTTGACTTGTTGCCTCACTGTTGTCTTACAGCTGTTGTGTGGGCTAAACAGTTAACTTAATTTTTTTTTTTTTTTCTTCTGCCATCTTGCATTATTTTGAGACTTGTACAACTCTGATTTCGGATAATACAGTAGTAACAGTTTAGCAGCTTTAGGGTCTAGAGCACAAGTCTTAAGAGCAGCTGAAGGAACTGGTGTTGTTTAGCATGGAGAAAAGGAGGCTCAGGAGAGACAACTACCTGAAAGGAGGTTGTAGCGAGGTGGGGGTCAGTCTCTTCTCCCTAGTGACAAGCGATAGGACGAGAGGAAATTGCCTCAAGCTGCGCCAGGGGAGGTTTAGGTTGGATATTAGGGAAATTTCTTCAGTGAAAGAGTTGTCAAGCACTGGACCAGGCTGCCCAGGGAAGTGGTTAAGTCCCCATCCCTGGAGGTATTTAAAAGCCGGGTAGATGTGGTGCTTAGGGACATGGTTTAGTGGTGGACTTGGCAGTGCTGGGTTAACAGTTGGACTTTATGATCTTAAAGGTCTTTTCCAATGTAAATGATTCTATGATTCTATTCTATGATTTATTTCTAAACTTTATAATTACTGCTTGCGTGTGGTGTTTGAGCTCCGAATTCAAATCACTTTTATAGTATTTGTCTGAATATTTCTTCTATAATGATGTCTCTTTCCATTCAAGTAAACTGGATAAAATTATTTTGGTTGAAAAGTATGAAAACAATTACACTTGAGACAATTGCTTATTATTTTCTACTGTTTAAGTTGGAAAGCCATTGCCAGAATATGTACATTACTGCATTATACTTTGGTTTTGTGTGTTTTTTTGCTGTCTCAGGAACTGATACAGAATGCAGAAGATGCTGGTGCCACAGAGGTTAGGTTCTTATATGATGAAACTCAGTATGGAACAGAAACTCTATGGTCAAAGGACATGGCACAGTATCAGGGTAAATATAATTTTTATTAGTTTTGGCTATTATTCTGGTTCTGTGTTTTTCTCCTTGCTGTACGGAGATGACCATATAGGGATGGCTCTATTGCTGCTTCTACCTGACCAGGTGCATATTTCGTCTATGTTCTAATGTTGTTAATTCTTTTCCAAAGCCAGTGTTTGGTATTGAAGGCCTTACACTGTCTTCTTCCAGTTTATCAGTAGCAGCTTTCCAGCTGCTTCCAGTTAATGTTGTTTGAGAAAGTCTTTATGTTCTGCTTTATTCCAAGTTACTTCTCCCAGGATGACTGTGTATCCTCTGGTTTATTTCCCTGTGTTCACTTGGTATCCCAAAATACAAGAAAGGATTTTTAGTAGAGCAAGTAAACAATATTTAATAAGTAAGACGTAGGATAAAAGAGTGCTTGGGGTATTGGACAATCATTTTCAGATTTTTACATATTAACCTCTACCTTTTGACAGCTGTCTCCAGTTCGTAATGTAAAGATGACCCTAGGCCCTCACACTTCAACACCCTTCAGGCAGTTCTGTTTTCTTCCCCATCTCTTATTCTCTCACCCTTACACCAAACTTTGCTCCATGCTGCCTGTATATTGCAAATGTAGTTTCTTGTAACTTTAAGGTTTTTACATCATCTAATACAGCTTTGTGTGACAGAGGTCAGTTATGTATTTATCAAACAAATTAGTATGCATAATCATCCCAAAAGGCATTCAGTCGTGATTTGAAGATTTCAATGATGAATGATCCAGTACTTCTTGTTTCTAGCTTTTTTCAGTTGTTAATCAGCCTCATTATGATTTCTAATTTGAATTTGTCTGTCTTATTTTCTAGACACAGGTTACTGTTCTATCTTGCCATGTATTCCCTTCCAGTGGAGGTATTAATAGACTGTGATTAGTACATCTTTCAAACGTCTTTTTGATAGACTGAACAGATTGAGTTTAAGCCTTGCACCACAGGACACTTCTTTCAGAAGTTTTGTTGTTTTCTGCTTTCTATTCAGTTTTTCAGAATCATTCTTTTAAAATGTGGACACCAGAACTAGGTACCACATCAGACTATAAATCTCTTAAGTATCATATAAAGAGGTAAATCCATCTTCTTGCTTCTGTTTTTGCTGCTACTCTATACCGCCCTTTTGTCACCAAGCATAATTTGATGTCAGCTTGAGTCATAGCTTCCCCATTAAATTTGCACATGCATACTTTAAAGAAATACTCTCTCAGTTCTGTAAGTTCATTTCTGAGAAATTTTTAACAGTAAATAGTTTTATTCTGTCATCTTTTTAACACTTGCCTATCTATTACAGGGCCAGCATTTTACGCATACAATGATGCAATTTTCACCCCTGAGGACTGGCACGGTATACAGGAAATAGCAAGAAGCAGGAAGAAAGATGATCCCCTGAAAGTTGGAAGATTTGGAATTGGCTTTAATTCAGTTTATCATATAACAGGTACTTTCAGTAGACATTTTAAAATGAAAATGTTGAATTTTTAAATTGTTTAATTATTTTAGATATTAGGGAAAATTTCTTCAGTGAAAGGGTAGTCAGGCATTGGAACAGGCTGCCCAGGGAGGTGTTGGAGTCCCCATCCCTGGAGGTATTTAAAAGCTGGGTAGATGTGGTGCTTAGGAACATGGTTTAGTGGTGGACTTGGCAGTGCTAGGTTAATGGTTGGACTCGATGTCAAAGGTCCTTTCCAATCTAAATGATTCTATGGTTCTATGATCCTAAGCATATAATGTCAGTACTGCTTACTGTCTACATAGTAGTTATAATAGTACAGAGTAAGAGGCAAATTTTTGCTGAAATAACATTTTTAACTGGTAAAGTGAGTTTGTAAGACACAGCATGTTTTTTCACAATATTTTACCTAGTAGAGCATGAATAAAAGCCTAGTTCAGCGGTTTGATAATTCTGGGAATTTATGCTTTTAAATGTACAAGATTACTATTTGCAAGCCTTCAAGATCTGCAAAGTATGATTGTAATAGAATACATCTTCATTAAATTAAATTGGTTTTTTTCTGAAAATATTGGAAAGAAAAAAGTATAAAATTGAAAAAAAATTACACTCTTTGTTGCTCACTGTTTGCTAAAATTCAAGTAGTTGCATGAATATTTATATATTTAATTGCAGAATAGAGGTGTGCTTGTTTCTTCCTGTCAATAAGCACTGAATTATATGTTATCAGAATTACACCAGGTTCATTGCAGTTTTATAACATTTGTTTTTCTTGCTCTTTTAAAATTTGTTCCTTAAGACTGTGTTTGAAAAGTATGTTTTTTAGGCTTATTAATAGTTGTTTTTTATGTATACAGATGTCCCTAGTATTTTCAGTGGTGACCAGATTGGAATGCTTGATCCCCATCAAACCCTTTTTGGTCCTCATGAATCAGGCCAGTGTTGGAATCTAAAAGAAGATAGCAAGGAAATCAATGAACTTACAGACCAGTTTGCACCATTCATTGGTGTATTTGGCAGCACTAAGGAAACCTTTAAGAATGGAAACTTTCCTGGTACCTTTTTCCGTTTCCCACTTCGTCTGCAACCTTCCCAACTGAGCAGCAATGTTTATGACAAACAAAAGGTTTTGGAGCTGTTTGAATCCTTCAGAGCAGATGCAGACACAGTATTGCTCTTCTTGAAGAGCGTTCAAGATGTTTCAGTGCATGTTAGGGAAGCTGATGGAACGGAGAGGCTGATTTTTAGAGTGACTGCTAGTGAGAACAAGGCCTTGAAACATGAAAGACCCAATTCTATCAAAATCTTAGGAACTGCAATAAATCAGTATTGTAAGGGAGTTCCAAGCAATAGTGTAACATGTGTGACATACCATGTAAATATAGTTGTAGAAGATGAGAGTGTTAAGGACGCACAGAAAACATCTTGGTTAGTATGTAATTGTGTAGGTGGACGAGGAATGTGTACTGAACTGGATTGTTTAGCTGATGACTTGAAATTTGTTCCTACTATTGGAATAGCCATGTCTTTATCAGCTAATGGGGAGGAAAAAGGAGCTGTAGCAGATTTTTCAGGAAGAGCGTTTTGTTTTCTGCCTTTGCCTCCAGGTGAAGAAAGCAAAACTGGACTCCCAGTTCATGTTAGTGGTTTCTTTGGTCTTACAGACAATAGGAGGAGTATCAAATGGCGAGAGCTGGATCAATGGAGAGATCCAGCAGCTTTGTGGAATGATCTTCTTGTGGTAAATATAGTGCCAAAGGCATATACCACCCTTATTTTGGAAGCTATCAAACGAATGGAGACTGAGAAGAATTCGGATTTTCCGTTGTCAGTTGAAAGAATTTATAGGTTATGGCCTGATGAGAACAAAATCAGGGTACCCTGGAAACCAATTGTAGTACCACTCTTTAAAGAGCTGTTCCAGCATACAGTTATTTACTCAGTGAGTAATCAGTGGATAAAAGTGGAACAGGTGCACTTTTCTGAAATGGATGAGAGTTTGGAATACACACAGTCTGTTCTCAGCTACCTCCAGAATTCAGGGAAGCAGATTGCCAAGGTACCAGCAAATATTGCTAGTGCAGTGCATCTTACTATTTCTGCTGCTAAAGCTGTGAAAAAAGTGACTCCTGCTGTAGTACGGCAAGTACTAAGGAAATCTGGACACAGTGGACCTGCTGAAGAAAAGCTTCATCTTTTAGAATTTGTGCTTTCTGATGGAGTCTACAGTGAACTGATTGGATTGGAGCTCTTGCCATTACAGAATGGAAATTTTATTCCTTTTTCCTCATCTGTGTCAGAACAGGATGTAGTTTACATAACCTCAGAAGAATATCCCAGGTATACTTAATATTTTAAATACTGTTTTTTTTAAATTTAAATGTAAACAGAGCTTCAGACTGTTACTTGCTTATTGGCAAACAAGATGATACGCAGCAGCCTGTAACGTAATGAAATAATGCGTAGATTGAACTGTTTTCTGTATATCTGTACATGTTTGTGTGCGTATGTCTCATTTGAAAAGTTTGACAGCTACTTACCATTATAACTTTAAAAAGAATCACGTGATCTGGGCTTTAGGGGAATACCTCAGGATATATTTCAAATTAGCTTTCTTCTGAGAATTATAAATAGAAGGAGGTTAGAAACGTGCATACTAGGAAGTCCATTAAATTAGGTAGTGATAAAAACTTTTTTTTTAAACGTAAAGCTTAAGATTACTTCAGGCTTTTTTTCACACAACACTCTTACTTTCAGTGAAGCGCTTAGTACTGAACACTTACTGGTTTCAGGAAGTAAGCAGATACTACTATGGAAAGAAGTGGGTTTGTCTTCTACATCTGTTCTCCCTTTGTTCTTTCCAGTCCCTCTCCAATTAATTTTTTTTCCTTGCACATTTCCCAGCTCCATCAATGTTCCAATTTAGTTCACATTTCATCTACCAAAAAAGCTTGGACTGACACTGGGGATAGGAAAGAGCAGGCTAGCTGGAATGGGAGGGAAAGGATGACCACTGCTTTTTATGTCTGTACTGGAGTATGCATATATAAAAAATTTGTTAAATCTGGACCCTTCTCCAAGTAACCTCTTAAGAGGTACTGCTTGAAGTTGCTCAGACACACCAGATGTCTTACCTGTAGCTGTTCCTCCTTACAACGTGTTACCCGTATGTATGTTCACAACCACCCCTCCTTCTCCTTTCCTTCAGAGTTCCACTAATTTTCAGATCCTTAGCTTGAGAGTATGTGACATTTGACCTGTGCTTTGCTGTTTTTACTGCCCTATGAGTGTGCCAATATAGATATTATTAAGGTAAAAAGTGCTTCAAGTAAGGTCGTTATGTAAATTGTGGTTTGAATATATGTATAGACAACACATCTTCAAGAAAAGCCGTTGGATGCAGGTAACTGGTCACCCCATGTTGCTTGAGGGGAGTTAGCTTTTTTCAAGTCTACTGCTGTTCTTTTTCTATTAAATTCTAAACCCAGGATCTTTCTTGTTCTAGACAATTCAGGTTATTTACTAGGGGATTAACACTGCTCAGAGCCTGTGATTCTAGTGTCTTTTTTAAAAAAAATTATCTTAGCATCTGTTGTGAGATGATTTATCTTTTGCTATTCTTTCACTTTGTTTCTCCTTTGAGAAGTTAATCCAGTATACTAATACAGAAAACATGCCCATGATGACACTAACAAATTTTCCTTACAGCCCTGCTTCAGACTAGTCATAAGATACTTTTTTGGGAACTTAAAGATATCACTATATCTTATTCAGTTAATGTTCTGTTGTTAATGGACTTAGTTTGGTTAGTCTTGTAAAACTGATACAAAAGCATTTTATACCAGGCATAAATCTACTTGCTAGCTATGATAATACAGAAATTTGAAATAGTGGTGCTTTATTTTCCTCTATTCTTGCTTACAGTAATTATTTTTAATTCTGATGTTATAAATATGATAATTGACTTATGCTAGGTGTTTTAACACTTTCAACTTAAGAGTTTGGCTCTTTGTGTATTCAAATTTGGAGCCTGCTTAAAAAGCTGAAATAAGCTCTTATAAATTTCTTTCTGTTAGCACCTGTGGAAGAGCAAGAAAGATTCTTTGTTGGTTTACATGTAATTGACATACCTGCTGTCAGAATTAAACAGGATAGTTATTTTTTTATTTCAGGAAGACCAAAGCCCTAAAAAACTATTCTGTTTTATGTGCTAACATAAAGGAAGGGGAGAGAAGGGCAGGATGAGCCTGACTCTTGGCTACAATAGTCTTAACAACTGTCTGCAGATCTTTTAGAATCCAGAGATCTGTGTGAAGTCCTAGAATTACATGTTTGTATTTTTTTTTTTTTTGTATGCTTTCAAACAGAATCTTTAAGAGACAGAATAGTAGGTACTGTTTTACCCTTTTTTTGGTTAGAATACAAATAGATGAAAATAATTTTCCAATCCTGGTTTTTCTATCAAGAGAAAAATTGCTTAGACTCTTCTTTGAAAAGAAGAATAGTTGGAAAAATTAGTTTCTTGCTACTCTCTGCTTCTAAATATATGATTTTCTCATTTATAAGAAAATGCCCATTGAACGCCCAATTCTGCATATGTGAGCAATTGCTTTGCATGCGACTGTCTTACCATGCTGGTAATTTCTGTGCAGCAACATAAATCAATTAGATGCTTTGCTAAAGTGTGTGGGTGTGGTGTGTTTTGTGTTTTTTTTTTTTTTTTTTTTTTTTTATGGTGTGCTTAGATCACTCTTTCCTGGCCTGGAAGGAAGGTTACTTTCTGATCACCTGAAGCCTGAGGTTCTAGCTGCTTTGAAAGAAGCTGCCAAAAGCAGAGGTAATATGTCTTTTGTATTCTCATATAGTGAAACAGATTGCTAATGGTTGAACAGACTAGTTCTAAACCCAAGTTTAAAGCAATGCCTTTTTTTGAAATGGAGTTCACATAAATAAGTTGGTCATCTAAAAAAATATTTAAGATATGATAGACTATGTTGTTTGAATTAGAAATGACACAAATGAAAATTATAGATGAACAAGAAGGCAAAGGCAAGGGAAGAAGGATGAAAATTTACAATAAAGGAATAGATATTCCCATAGTAAAGCATGTATTCAAGGTCCAGTAATTCTGTGCAAATAGTATTCCTATACTTAAGAGTCTGAATTCTATTTTGCGTTTGTAGTATCTGCATATGCAATAGTTATGTCATGGTTTTGGTATTGTGGATCATCTCTTATCTCACAATTGCAAGTGATCACATCAGTGCGTTTTTTTTAAAACCATCTGAAACTAGCTTAAACATGTAGCTTCAAGCATACTGTAGACCGTATAATTTCATCAGTTATTCCCTGAGTCTTAATTCATAGCTTATGGTTGCGTCTGTGTGAACCTACTGAAATACTTCCAGTCTTGATCAAAAGAGTTGGTAAAGAAGTTTGCTTCATCTGTAGATAAGATGCTTCTATGTTTAACTGCCTTCACAATTAAATTTTTAGCCTCTTTTTCTACTCAAGATTGTTTGTCTATATTTACCTTTCCACTCTTGTGTTTCATTATGCATTTGATTGGTAAATTTGACGTCTGAGTCTCAGAAGTCATTTCATGTAAACACAAATTGCAAGTCACTCTTCAGCTTATTTTTAAATAGTGTAAGTATGTTGTGAGCTATTTTACTCGTCAATGTGTAGAAAATGTGCTTTTCAGAAAAAGATCCTTGTCTCTCTTCTCTCTTTTTTTTTTTTTTTTTTTAAATTGCTCAATCTATTAGAATTATAAATTTCTATTAGAATTAGAAAAGTCTGTCTAGTCTTTTTAGACTTTTAGATTATCCTTTGCAAGATTGTAGTGCTTACTTTTCTCTACATTCTACCTCCTCCTAAATTATTCTTCATTCTAAGATTCTGCATAATTGTAATGTACAACTGCAGTACCATAAAAGTTGTATGTTATTATTTATAATAAGTATTAGAGCAGGTTTTGGCAGGTTTTGAAACCTTATCTTTCATGAAATTTACTTATATATCTGTAGAAATAATATCAGAGAGGTTCCTGATACAATTACAGGAATAGAAACTTTCTTGTATTATTTCTTTGAGAAAATGGGATGCAATTTTTTTTTGTTGTGTTGTACAAAGACAACTAGGTCTTATTTTTTCTCTCCTAAAATGTATACTGTATTTTTCTAGTTAATAACTGTTTCTGTATTTAGTGTGTTAATGTGTGACTCACGAGCTGTTTTCTAAAAATGGATTTGATTATATTCTAGCCCAACAGCTTCTCTGGGGATTTTCAGGTACGATTATTAACTGAAGATCTACTGGTTTGGATTGAAGGTTGATATTTGTGTGAATTTGGTGATTAGCTATTCTCATTACCCCAGCTTTCTTGTAAACAAAACTTGCCAAATAGAGCTGCCAAAAGATAGCTACCAAAGATAATTATGAAAAGAGTTCTAAATACAGTTGAGGGGAACTGCATATTGATGAAGAAAACCTTGTAGTAACTACGTTACACAGAAGTGACCAATATTTTCATTGGTGTATTTATGCATTTTTTTTAATAAATTCCCATGCAGGAAGATTTCCAGTATTTTAAGATCACATGTATAGATTTTAAAATGGTATTTCTAAAGATCTGTGCTCAAATAATGGGATTTACCCTTAGCTTTTAAGTAGATTCTTATCTTGCTGGCCCATTGCTGCAAGTATTTCTCACTTTCACAAGGCTGCTGTGTTTACCTGTGTTTTCTGTTCAATAGAACTAACAGAATGTATAGTTCTGCAGGCATGAAGCGAAAGGAAAAAAAATTTTTCTAAAGGGTGTCTTACTACTGATTTCCAGCAGAGCAGGGACAGTATCTTTAATTGGATTGTTGCTTTTAAGGAAATGGCAGTGCTGTCTAGATGGAAGAAAGATCTGAAGTTCAAATAGATGCCTTGCTTCCATTTCTGTCATTCTTTTTGATGTCGGTGGGAATTGTAGTGGTAGTTTTATATTCTGTACTATTTTCTTACCCTCAGACATTCTGTAGTTTTTAAGTATAAGCTGTCTTAATGATAATTAAGGTATGAGCATTAACATGTATTTCTGTTAGTGAGGGCTTTGATAATAAGAATAAAAGCATATACATCTAAACTTAGTTTTAGCACTCCTTGCACAACTAAGTTTTGTTGCTTGTCTGTTTTAGTGTAAGATCATCTGCACCTGAACTGCTCTTTGCTATATCTAATAAATAATCTTTCAAATCTATTTGAATCTTCGCAGTTATAGACAAACAAATAATGGATTAGATTCTTATTTACTGCTAGTCAAATAAGTAGTGTAAAGAATCAACCAAACAAAAGGATATGTTTGAAGCTTCTGCTTTGATTATAAATCCGTAGTAGCTGTGTATGCCTGAGAACTCTTGTGTCAAACTAACAAATGCAGTAACATATTGATCATTGTGAATTTGTTTTTATCTTTATACTAATATGGAATGTATTCGCTTTTAATTAACTCCTAAAAACAAGGGGAGATGGTGTCTGCAGTTCTATTTAACAAACAGTTTTTTCCACAAAATGAAAAGGTAGGGCATGAGTTAGATGTGTTTATTTTTATATTTTCTTCCCCACCCCACCCCCCCCCCCACCCAAAAGTACTTTGTTATGTAACTGTGATTTTCACGGCTTTGCTCTTTTGCTATAATTTCAGGAAGGCCATGCACTCAGCTGCAGCTTCTGAACCCAGAAAGATTTGCCCGGCTCATTAAAGAAGTTATGAATAGCGTGTGGCCTGGCAGAGACATGGTGGTACAGTGGTATCCAGGTTTGGAAGACAAAAATCACCCATCAATTTCCTGGCTTAAGATGGTCTGGAAGAACCTATATATACATTTTTCTGATGACTTGAGTGTGTTTGATGACATGCCACTTATCCCCAAGACACTGCTGGAGGAAAACCAAACATCAGTGGAACTGGTTAGATTTAGGAATCCATCACCTATCATTCTGGAAGACGAATCTGAGGCTCAGCTCCCGGAATACTTAGCTGATATTATTCAGAAAGTTGGTGGAGTTGTACTTAAGAAGCTGGATATTTCTGTCCAACATCCACTTATAAAAAAATATGTGCATCCACCATTACCAAGCGCTGTTTTACAAATAATGGAAAAAATGTCCTTACAGAAACTATGCAGTCAGGTTGCATCATTCCCGTCAACACATAAAGATGCTCTTAGGGCATTCTTAGCTAGTTTAACTGATGCAAGTGAAAAAGAGAGAGGAATTATTCAGGAATTGCTAATATTTAAAAAAATTGAGAAATCATCTGGTGAAAGTATCCCTGTTTTTACTGGGCTAAAAGGTAGTAAGGTATTACACCACACTGCCAAAATTCCTCCTGGTCTAAGATTTTCTATTCCAATAATTGACAGCAGCGATGAAGCCACTATTCGCTTAGCTAACCTGCTGAAAATGGAACAGCTAAAGAGCACAGACTGCTTGAAGTTTGTTTTACAAGACATTAGAAGTGATTTTTATTCATACGATGAAACCACACAGATAATGCAATGGGTTCTTGAAAATCTGACTTTTCTGAAAAATGAGAATACAGATGTGATAGATTGGCTGACATCATTAAAGTTTATTAAGATTTCACAGGAAAAGATAATGTCAGCAAATGAACTCTTTGATCCTGAGGTAGAACTTCTGCAACATTTGTTTTATGCTGAGGAGGAAATTTGCTTCCCCCCTGTTATTTTTACGTCTTCAGATATTCTTCATTCTCTGAGACAAATAGGCTTAAAAAATGAGGCCAGTCTTGAGGAAAGTGATATTATGAGAGTGGCAAATAAAATTGAAAGTTTGCATGCTAGCTCTAACACCGATCATGATTTACTGTTAAGAAAAGCTAGAACTCTCTTGATGATTTTGAACAAAAACCATACACTGCTTCACTCATCTGAAACAAAAGCTGCGCTGAAAAAAATAAAATGGATTCCTGCATGTAAGGAAAGACCTCCAAATTATCCAGGATCCTTAGTTTGGAAAGGAGATCATTGTAATCTGTGCTCGCCACCAGAAATGTGTGATATATCTCACGCAATTTTAGTTGGTTCCTCAGTTCCTCTTGTGGAAAATGTGCTGTTGGATATAGAAAAAGCACTCGGCATCCCCACCAAGCCCAGCATAGAAGCAGTCTTAAAGCATTTCAAGGTGGTGGTTGACTGGCACAGTTCGAAAACCTTCAGCGATGAGGACTATTATCAATTCCAGCATATCTTGCTTGAGATTTATGGATTTATGCATGATCATCTAGAAGAAGGCAAAGAAGCTTTTAAAGCCCTGAAATTTCCCTGGGTTTGGACAGGTAAAACATTTTGTTCCCTCACACAAGCAGTAATAAAGTCAGTACCTGATCTTGATCTCCAGCCTTATCTACATTATGTGCCAAAAACTATGGCGAAGTTTCACCAGTTGTTTAAATGTTGTGGTTCAATTGAGCAGTTAACACCAGACCATGTTTCTATGGTCATTCAGAAAATATATATAAAAAGTGGGCAGTCTCTTTCGGAACAAGAGAGTAAACAAAACCTTCACATTATGTTGAGCATCATAAGATGGCTGTACAGCAATCAGATTCCTGCAAGTCTGCATACACCCATGCCACTATACAGTGGCAAACTTCCTTATAAACTTGCGATGAGGCCAATTCATGAGTGCTGTTACTGTGATATCAAAGTTGATGACTTAAATGATTTGCTTGAAGATTCTGTTGAACCAATAATTTTGGTGCATGAAGACATACCAATGAAAACCGCTGAGTGGTTAAATGTCCCATGCCTTAGCACAAGATTGATTAATCCAGAAAATATGGGATTTGAGCAATCTGGGCAAAGAGAGCCTTTGACTGTAAGAATTAAAAATATTTTGGAAGAATACCCTTCCATTTCAGATATCTTTAAAGAGCTGCTTCAAAATGCTGATGATGCTAATGCAACAGAATGTAATTTCCTGATCGACATGAGAAGAAATATGGATATAAGAGAGAATCTTCTGGATCCAGGAATGGCAGCATGTCATGGTCCAGCTTTGTGGTCGTTCAATAATTCTGAATTTTCCGACTCTGATTTCCTAAATATAACTCGATTAGGAGAGTCTTTAAAAAGGAGTGAAGTTGACAAAGTAGGGAAATTTGGACTGGGATTCAATTCGGTTTATCATATCACTGATGTTCCTATTATTTTGAGCCGTGAGTTCATGATTATGTTTGATCCAAATGTTAACCATATCAGTAAGCACATTAGAGATAAATCTAACCCTGGGATCAAAATCAACTGGAGTAAACAACAGAAGAGGCTGCGAAAATTTCCCAATCAGTTTAAGCCATTTATAGGAGTTTTTGGTTGCCATCTACCATTGACTGTAGAATCTCCTTACAGCTACAAAGGAACGCTTTTCAGGCTGTCCTTTAGAACTCAGCAGGAGGCTAAAGTGAGTGAAGTCAGCAGTGCATGTTACAATACAGCAGACATTTACTCTCTTGTGGATGAATTTAGCATTTGTGGTCATAGACTGATAATATTTGCTCAAAGTGTCAATTCAATGGTTTTGAAATACTTGAAAATTGAGGCAGATGATCCTGGGGTGGCACAAGATGTTGTCACTATCAAAAAAAATCTGTGTTCTTCCAAAGCCTTGACTGCACCAAATGTAAGTGTTTTAAAGGAAGCGGCTAAACTCATGAAGGTCTGCAGCAGCAGTAATAAAAAGCTTCCCACTGAAACACCAAAGTCCTCATGCATCTTACAGATAGTAGTAGAAGAGTTTCACCACGTATTTAGGCGGATTGCTGATTTACAGTCTCCACTTTTCAGAGGTACAGAAGATGATCCAGCTTCTTTCTTTGAAATGGCTAAATCGGGACAGATAAAAAGATCAGCTGATGAATTGCCACAGAAAACAGTAGATTCAACAACATGGCTTATATGTTCTTGCATGGACACTGGAGATGCTTTAAAGTTTTCATTACATGAAAGTGGACGAAGACTAGGTCTTGTTCCCTGTGGTGGAGTAGGAGTGTTGCTGTCTGAAACCCAGGATCAAAAGTGGATTGTGAAACCTAATTGCAATAATATGGGTGAAGTATTCTGCTATTTACCTCTACGAATAAAAACAGGCTTACCTCTTCATATAAATGGCTGCTTTGCAGTTACTTCAAATCGGAAAGAGATCTGGAAAACAGACACAAAAGGAAGATGGAATACAGTATTCATGAGGCATGTTATTGTAAAAGCCTACATAGAAGCACTTTGTGTTCTACGTGACATGGCACTCAATGGCGAGCTAGTTGACTACAGTTACTGTGCAGTGTGGCCAGATCCTGATTCAGTTCATGATGATTTTTCTGTTATTTGTCAAGGGTTTTATGAAGACATAGCTCATATGAAAAGCAAAGAAGGGATCAAAGTGTTTTCTGATGGTGTCTCTTGGGTTTCCATGAAGAATGTACGGTTTTTAGATGACTCTATACTCAAACGACCAGATGTTGGACCGTCAGCCTTTAAGATCTTTGTGAAGTACCTTAAAAAAATTGGTTCCAAAAATCTGTGTGCTGTAGATCTCCCCTCCTGGGTAAAGACAGGATTTGAAGAAGCAGGATGCAAATATATATTATTGGAGAACACCTTCTCTGAGAAACAGTTCTTTTCTGAGGTATTTTTCCCTAATGTTCAGGAGATTGATGCAGAGCTGCGTGATCCTTTGATGCGTTATGTTCTCAATGAAAAAGTTGAGGAGTTCTCAGGAATTCTTCGTGTTACTCCGTGTATTCCTTGTTCGTTGGATGGACATCCGTTAGTTACACCATCAAGACTGATCCATCCCGAAGGAAGAGTTGCAAAGTTATATGATGCTGAAGATGGAAGATTTCCTTACGGCACCACTCAGGATTATCTTAACCCAGTTATTTTGGTTAAACTTGTTCAGTTGGGAATGGCTAAAGATGATGTTTTATGGGAAGATCTGATAGAACGTGCAGAGTCAGTAGACGAAATTAACAAGATTGATCATGCTGCAGCTTGTCTCAGAAGCAGTATTATACTGAGTCTTATTGATGAAAAACTAAAATCTAGGGACCCTAGAGCTAAAGAATTTGCTGCAAAATGTCAAACCATCCCTTTCCTTCCTTTCCTTAGCAAACCAGCAGGGTTCTCACTGCACTGGAAAGGGAGTGATTTTCAGCCTGAAGCAATGTTTTCAGCAACTGATCTTTTCACTGCTGAACATCAAGATATAGTTTGCCTAATACAACCAATTCTTAATGAAAACTCCCATTCCTTTAAAGGTTGCGGTGCTTTGTCATTAGCTGTCAAAGAATTTTTGGGTTTACTGAAGAAACCAGCTGTTAATTTGGTTATAAATCAGTTAGAAGAAGTTGCAAAGGCATTTGATGGAATCACGTTATATCAAGAAAATATCACTAATGCTTGTTACAAATATCTACATGAAGCAATGTTACAGAATGAATCAACAAAAGCTATGATAATTGAACAACTGACAAACTGTAGTTTTATTCTGGTTGAGAACGTGTATGTTGATCCAACAAAAGTGTCTTTTCATTTGAATTTTGAAGCAGCACCCTATCTCTATCAGTTGCCTAATAAATATAAAAATAGTTTCCGTGAGCTATTTGAAAGTGTGGGTGTAAGACAGGCTTTTACAGTTGAAGATTTTGCTGTAGTTCTGGAATTAATAAATCAGGAAAGAGGGACCAAACAACTAACAGAAGACAACTTTCAGCTTTGCAGGAGAATAATTAGCGAAGGAATATGGGGCCTCATTAGAGAGAAGAAGCAGGAATTTTGTGAGAAAAAGTATGGTGAGATTTTGTTACCCGATACTCGTCTTGCACTTCTGCCTGCAAAATCTTTGTGTTACAATGACTGCCCATGGATTAAAGTTAAAGACACAACTGTTAAATATTGTCATGGTGATATTCCAAGAGAAGTCGCAGTCAAGCTTGGAGCAATACCAAAACGCCATAAAGCCTTAGAAAGATATGCATCCAATATCTGTTTTACTACCCTTGGAACAGAATTTGGCCAGAAAGAAAAATTGACAAGTAGAATTAAGAGCATTCTTAATGCCTACCCTTCAGAAAAAGAAATGCTGAAAGAGCTCCTTCAGAATGCAGATGATGCAAAAGCTACAGAGATCTGTTTTGTGTTTGATCCTAGACAGCATCCAGCCGATAGAATATTTGATGAGAAATGGGCACCGCTTCAAGGACCAGCACTGTGTGTTTACAACAATCAGCCTTTTACAGAAGATGATATTCGAGGAATTCAGAACCTTGGAAAAGGTACAAAAGTAGGAAATCCCTGTAAAACTGGCCAATATGGTATAGGTTTCAATTCTGTTTATCACATTACTGATTGCCCTTCTTTCATATCTGGCAATGATATACTTTGTATTTTTGATCCTCATGCTAGATATGCACCAGGTTCAACATCAACAAGTCCTGGCCGCATGTTTAGAGATTTAGATGCAGATTTCAGAACACAGTTCTCAGATGTACTGGACCTCTACTTAGGAAATCACTTTAAACTGGATAATTGCACAATGTTTAGGTTTCCTCTTCGAAATGGAGAAATGGCAAAAGTATCAGAAATTTCCTCAGTTCCATGCTCAGATAGAATGGTCCAAAATCTTTTAGATAAGCTGCGTACAGATGGAGCAGAACTCTTAATGTTTTTGAACCATATGGAAAAAATTTCTATTTGTGAGATAGAAAAAACAACAGGAGCACTGAATGTGTTGTATTCTGTACAAGGCAAAATCACTGATGGAGACAGACTGAAACGAAAGCAATTCCATGCATCTGTAATTGACAGTGTAACTAAAAAAAAGCAGCTAAGTGAAATACCTGTGCAACAGATTACTTACACAATGGATACTGAAGACTCGGAAGGAAACCTTACAACTTGGTTGATTTGTAACAGGTCAGGCTTTTCTGCCATGGAAAAGGTATCCAAAAGTGTGGTTTCAGCCCACAAGAATGAGGACATTACTCTTTTTCCACGTGGCGGGGTAGCAGCTTGCATTACTCATAATTACAAAAAACCCCACAGGGCGTTCTGTTTCTTACCATTGTCTCTAGAAACTGGATTACCATTTCATGTGAATGGACACTTTGCTCTGGATTCTGCAAGAAGAAATCTATGGCGTGACGATAATGGTGTCGGAGTAAGAAGTGACTGGAATAGTAGCCTAATGACAGCGCTGATAGCACCAGCCTATGTTGAACTGCTTATTCAACTGAAGAAACGGTATTTTCCAGGCACTGATCCTACAGTATCAGTGCTGCAAAACACACCCATTCACGTTGTGAAAGACACTTTAAAAAAATTTTTATCCTTTTTTCCAGTTAATAGACTTGATATTCAGCCAGATTGGTATTGTTTAGTGAAAGCAGTTTACAGTTGCATTTATGAAGATTTGAAGCGTCTTTTACCTGTTATGCGAGCTCCAAATATTGATGGTTCTGATTTGCATTCTGCTGTTATTATCACATGGGTTAACATGTCTACTGTGAACAAAGGCAGGCCGTTCTTTGACAATTTACTACAAGATGAATTGCAACATCTCAAGAATACAGAATACAACATCACAACGCGGAAGACAGTTGCTGAAAATGTTTACAGACTCAAGCATTTACTCTTAGAAATTGGATTTAATTTGGTATATAACTGTGATGAAACTGCAAATCTGTACCACTGTTTGGTAGATGCAGATATTCCTGTCACCTACGTTACACCTGCTGATGTCCGATTATTTTTGATGACATTTTCTTTTCCAGACTCTAATTGCCACATTGGAAAGTTACCCTGTCGTCTTCAGCAGACAAATCTGAAACTCTTCCATAGTCTCAAACTTCTGGTTGACTATTGTTTTAAAGATGCAGAAGAAAATGAAATCCAAATTGAGGGCTTGCCACTCCTTATTACTCTTGACAATGTTTTGCAAATTTTTGATTCAAAGCGGCCAAAGTTCTTAACAACATACCATGAACTGATTCCATCTCGCAAGGATCTCTTTATGAACACATTGTATTTGAGATACAGCAATATTTTACTTAGCAGTGAAGTAGCAAAAGTCTTTGATATCACAAGTTTTGCTGAATTGTTATCATCTGTGTTGCCTAGAGAATATAAAACTAGAAATTGTATGAAATGGAAGGAAAACTTTGCAAGTGAATCTTGGCTTAAAAATGCTTGGCATTTTATTAGTGAGTCTATAAATATTAAGGAAGAGCAAGAAGATACACAAGCAAAATTCAATGATGTTGTTGAAACTTTGAAGGACTGGACTTTGCTCCCAGGTGTAAGGTTTACTGTCTCAGCTAATCATCTTGTTGTGCCAGAGTGTGATGTTTTGCTGCCCCTCAGCATTATGCATATAGCTGTTTTTCCAAATGCTCAGAGTGATAAAGTCTTTCATGCTTTAATGAAAACAGGCTGTATTCAGCTGGCATTGAACAAAATTTGCTCCAAGGACAGTGCTTTAGTGCCTTTGTTGTCGGGATGCACAGCAAATATAGATAATCCTTCAAGCATTCTGAAAGCCATACAATATATGGTACAGACATCAACTTTTAGGACTGAAAAGTTAGCAGAAAGTGACTTTGAGGCTCTCTTAATGTACTTCAATTGCAATTTATGTCATTTGACATCTCAGGATGACATTAAAATTTTGAAGTCTCTTCCATGTTATAAATCGATTAGTGGCCGATATATCAGCATTTCAAAATATGGGACGTGTTACGTCCTCACGAAAAGCATCCCATCAGTGGAAGTAGACAGATGGACACAGTCGACTTCATCAGCTTTTCTTGAAGAGAAGGTTCATCTGAAAGATTTGTATACGGTGCTTGGCTGTGTGTCTGTGGATGATCTTGAAGTGTACTTGAAACATCTTTTGCCAAAAATTGAAAGTCTGTCTTATGATGCAAAATTAGAACACTTGATCTACTTAAAGAATAGGCTAACTAGCATTGAAGAAACATCAGAAATGAAAGAACAGCTGTTTGAAAAGCTTGAAAGCATTTTGATCATTCATGATGCAAGCAATAGATTAAAACCTGCAAAATATTTTTATGATAGGACTGTCAAAGTCTTTGAAGTTATGCTTCCTGAAAAATTCTTTATACCTCAAGATTTTTTTAAGAAACTAGAGCAACTTACAAAACCAAAAAATCAAGCTGCATTCCTTCCATCATGGGTAACTTTTCTACGGCATATTGGATTGAAATTCATCATTTCACAGCAACAGTTATTACAGTTTGCTAAGGAGATCAGCATGCGAGCGAACACAGAAAACTGGTCTAAAGAAACACTACAGAATACTGTCGATGTCCTCCTTCATCACATATTTCAGGAAAGAACTGACCTTTTGTCAGGAAATTTTCTGAAAGAATTGTCATTAATTCCTTTTCTGTGCCCTGAACAAGCTCCAGCAGAATTTGTTAGATTTCATCCTCAGTATCAAGAAGTTAATGGGACGCTTCCTCTTATACGGTTCAATGGGGCACAGGTAAATCCTAAATTCAAACAGACTGATGTGTTGCAGTTGCTGTGGACTTCATGTCCCATTCTTCCTGAGAAAGCAACACCTTTAAGCATCAAAGAGCAAGAGGGAAGTAGTCTTGGTGCACAAGAACAACTTGAGCAAGTTCTAACGATGCTGAATGTTAATTTGGACCCTCCCCTGGACAAAGTTATCAATAACTGCAGGAACATATGCAATATAACAACTTCGGATGAGGACATGGTGAAAACTAGGGCCAAGGTCCTAAGAAGCATTTATGAATTTCTTAGTACAGAGAAAAGGGAATTCCGCTTTCAGCTTCGAGGAGTTTCTTTTGTAATGGTGGAAGAAGGTTGGAAGCTCCTTAAGCCTGAAGAGGTGGTAATAAACCTGGAGTATGAATCTGATTTTAAACCTTATCTTTACAAGCTTCCTTTAGAACTTGGTACTTTCCATCAGTTATTTAAACATTTAGGTACTGAGGATATTATTTCAACAAAGCAGTATGTTGAAGTTCTAGGTCGCATATTCAAGAACTCGGAAGGAAAGCAATTGGATCCTAATGAAATGCGCACAGTTAAGAGAGTAGTTTCTGGCCTGTTCAAAAGTCTTCAGAATGATTCTGTCAAGGTTCGGAATGACCTTGAGAATATGAGGGATTTTGCCCTTTACCTTCCCAGTCAAGATGGTAGGTTGGTAAAGTCTAGTATCTTAGTTTTTGATGATGCACCCCACTACAAAAGCAGAATCCAAGGTAACATTGGTGTGCAAATGCTTGTTGATCTTAGCCAGTGTTACTTAGG
Organism: Nipponia nippon; assembly: GCF_047370975.1. Lineage (NCBI taxonomy): Eukaryota > Metazoa > Chordata > Aves > Pelecaniformes > Threskiornithidae > Nipponia > Nipponia nippon. The sequence goes on from NW_028262336.1 coordinate 110,537,666, forward strand.
CAAAGACCATGGTTTTCATACTAAATTGATAATGTTGTTCCCTCAGAAATTGAGGCCTCGCTTACTTAGCAGTATTCTTGAAGAACAGTTGGATGAAGAGTCTCCCAAAATTTGTCAGTTTGGAGCATTATGTTCTTTGCAGGGAAGGTTACAGTTACTGTTGTCTTCAGAACAATTCATCACAGGACTCATTAGGATTATGAAGCATGAAAATGACAACGCTTTTTTAGCTAATGAAGAGAAAGCAGTTCGACTTTGCAAAGCTTTGCGAGAAGGTTTGAAAGTTTCCTGTTTTGAGAAGTTGCAAACAACATTAAGAGTTAAAGGGTTTGCTCCTATTCCCCACAGCAAAAGTGAAACATTTGCTTTCCTGAAGAGATATGGAAATGCAGTAATATTGCTCTACATACAGCATTCTGACAGCAAAGACATAAATTTCCTGTTAGCATTGGCAATGACCTTAAAATCTGCAACTGACAACCTGATTTCTGATACCTCGTATTTAATTGCCATGCTGGGTTGTAATGATATTTACCGGATCAGTGAGAAGCTTGACAGTTTAGGAGTGAAGTATGACTCTTCTGAGCCATCAAAACTTGAACTACCAACACCTGGCACTCCTATACCAGCTGAAATTCACTATACACTTCTTATGGATCCAATGAATGTATTTTATCCTGGTGAATATGTTGGTTACCTTGTTGATGCTGAAGGTGGTGATATATATGGATCATATCAACCAACTTATACCTATGCAATCATTGTACAAGAAGTAGAAAGAGAAGATGATGAAAGTCCCAGTTTTCTAGGGAAGATTTACCAGATTGATATTGGATATAGTGAATATAAAATAGTGAGCTCTCTTGACTTGTACAAATTTTCAAGACCGGAGGAAAGTTCTCAAAGCAGGGATAGCACACCTTCTACCCCAACCAGTCCTACAGAATTTCCAGCACATGGACCGAGGACAATTCCACCTCTCTTCACTGGTAGAGAGAGCCACAAAACAATATCCTCAAAACATCACTCTCCAAAAAAGATAAAGTCCAACTTGTTGCCAGAAATATTAAGAGAAGTGACATCTGTGATTGAACAGGCTTGGAAGCTTCCAGAATCTGAAAGAAAAAAGATTATTAGGAGGTTGTATCTTAAATGGCATCCAGATAAAAATGCAGATAATCTTGATATAGCTAATGAAGTTTTCAAACACTTACAGAATGAGATTAACAGGCTAGAAAAACAGGCCTTTATGGATCAAAATATGGACAGAGCCTCAAGAAGACCATTTTCAGCCTCTGCTTCTCGATTTCAGTCAGATAAATTTTCATTTCAGAGATTTTATACTTCATGGAATCAAGAGGCAACAAGCCACAAATCTGAAAGGCAACAGTATAAAGAAAAGTGTCCATCTTCCACGGGGCCATCTAACTCACAACGCTTTTTTGTCCCACCTACATTCAGGTCCGTTGGCAATCCTGTAGAGGCACGTCGATGGCTTAGGCAGGCCCGAGCTAACTTTTCAGCTGCAAGAAATGACCTTCATAAAAATGCCAACGAGTGGGTATGCTTTAAATGCTACCTTTCTACTAAACTAGCTTTGATTGCAGCTGACTATGCTGTGAAGGGCAAATCAGACAAAGACGTAAAACCAGCAGCCCTTGCACAAAAAATAGAGGAATATAGTCAGCAGCTTGAAGGGCTTACAAATGATGTTCAGACATTGGAAGCTTATGGAGTAGATAGCTTAAAAACTAGGTATCCTGACTTACTTCCTTTTCCACAGATTCCCAATGATAGGTTTACTTCAGAAGTTGCTATGAGAGTGATGGAATGTACTGCTTGTATCATCATAAAACTTGAAAACTTTATACAACAAAAAGTATAAGAGATTTGAAGAGATTAGGGGACTGTTTTGTCAAGAGCGTAGGCATTTCATGTGACAGGATACAAATGCAGTTGTGCAGATTACTGAACATCCAAGAGGTTACACATTGCCAAGCAGTTCAGAAGCGTAGTGCACAAAGGTGGATGGTACTGAAGTACTTTGAGATTTATTTAAATGGGATTTTTTTTTAACTGAGCCTGCTGTATAAGCAAACTGTAAAACATGAATATTTTTTTAAAATTTGCAAGGAAATTGAGCTGCAAAAATTAGCTGTATGTACAATATTGTGAGTAATTGGCATATTATTGAACTGCACTTTATATAACCAAAGCTTAGCTTTCTGTTAGATGAAGCCTGTAATTATAACTCCTTATTAGATTTTATTTCATTTAATATAATGTTTCCAAAATGGTAATGTCAGTTTTCAATGTACTAATCTTAAGACTGGACATACTATGAAATGGGAGGTGGGATGGAAATTAAAATAACTTTGGAGGTATTGCTCCAAAGCATTTCTGTATTCTTTTGTGTTCTGTGGACATTCATGTCACTCATAGTAATACTCCTATCAGCTGGATCTGATTATAAATTTGCTGCAGCATCACATTGTGAACATTTAAAGGATAGTTTAGTACCTGTGAACTGGTACAGTTTTTTTAATGCTGAATAATGATACTTGATTTAACATGCAACTTCATGTCATGCATTGATTGCATTTACCTTATTGTAAGATAATTATTTAATTTACTTTCTTTTCTAGAGCCTGTCATCTTTTGTTTAATGAAAAATGCATGTGGATGGTATAAAATTGGTGAACATTATTATATGGTGTTTTATGATATTTTTTTTTGAACACCAAAACTCAGTTTTCAGATGTCTAAATGCTTGAATTTTTTTTTTCTGCGTGTGTGCCTTTGTGTGTGTACATATATATAAATATTTTTCCACAAACAAACGTTGATAATAGTACAATTCAGTAACCCATTTTTGGTGTACACTGAGCACTGGTTTTTGTTACATGTTTAAAGGTGCTGCAATGTAATGCTCTTTTTATTTTGTTGTTCACTACAGCCCTAGAGAAGCCTCATTTTTAGTTCACATTCTTTCTTTTATAGTTTGTAATACTTTTGGTAATGTCATGCAGTACGTTCAATGTTAGCTATTTGTAAAAAAAACTTAAAAAATTAAAAAATATGGAAGGGTAATGCTAAATGGAAGGATTTTTCTTTGCTGGATCAGCCACCTTTAACATAAATGTTAAACATTTTCCAGTGACATGCTATTACAACTGTTTACTTGACAGCACAATGAAACTGTAATTTAACTTACAGAATACAAAGGAAAATAAACAGCATTGAGCTTGCAGGGCTGATACAGCTGCGATAGTGTTGTAATCCAAAAATAAAAAATCATGATGAAGGCTTCTTCAGTTTTGTGCAAATTATAAAGGGCTTGTTCTCTTCTGAAAAATCTTGCAAATTGTAGTGGGAAGAAATGTGATGTTTGGAAAATGATGCTGCTTCTGATTGTGAAGCCCTATTATTATTTCTGCTATTAAATATTAAGTGCCATAATTTTAATAAAGAAAAATGCAAACATATATTTCAGTCTGATGTGTTTTGGTTCTATAAAGTAAACTAAATTTTCCTATTATTGCAAGCTTTCTTTTACATAGGTAAATACACACTCTCAATTCATTCTAAGTAATTGTACAAGTACTGAAATACTATTAAAAAGGAAAAATGCTTTTTTCTTGCAATGACAAATGTTTGCAGTTTTCTCAAAGAAATTGTACATTTTGCTGATTTTTTGCAATAAATAGCATGTAAGTAAAACACAAATCCCAGTGTGCCATGCAATAAATCAGTTTAGTTAATTCCCTGTGTTTTTTAAACAGATTCCTTTGTGGCTCTTACTGACTTGGTGCGTGAAGTTAGATGAATAGTATTCAGGGTAAGCAAAATACTAACAAAAGGAAACGGTTCTTTGGGGTTTTTTTCAGTTTAAACGGAGCTAAAACGTAAGGGAGCACGGTAGCATGAAAACGAATGACAGAGGAGCAACATGAACACTTTCCCATTTTTAGGTGAGATCTTGAGGAAGGAAATCTTTTAAGCACATAACTGTGTTTTGTAAGCAACTTATGTTGCCTTCCCAATATTATTATGAACTATTAAAATGGCTGTGCAGAACTACTAAACTATTTTGTTATATTTTTATTTTGTTTATTTTGTATATATTGTTGAGTGCTGACGCTGCAAGAAAGAAAATGGTCCCAGTTTTTAGGAAGCTAATGGTCTGAAGTAATTTTAAATATCGAGCCACGGTGAGCAAGAAAACCCGAATGACACAGAAAAATGCATTTATTCTATTATTCCTGGGTTGATACAATCAATCAGTTGCAATAAAACTTAAATATGGATGCACAGAGACAGGCAAGAGTGGCGTCTCAGTTGGAAGTCTCTTATTTTCTTTTTTTATTAGCTTAACTCACTGTAAGAGGTAGCCTAAATAAAGAGGCCTTATGAGACCAGGAAACTGTATTGTGATAGAAACTGATTTCATAGGTGCCATTTAATCCCCGTGTAAATATAAATAAATGAAATGCTTAATTCAGCTTCCTTTTGGCTCAGCTGGGAGCCTTGGGAAATGCAGAATAACGTACTTGTTCCTAAGCGTGGAAGCTCAGAACGGTTAGTATGTGATGAGTCCTTAGTAAGGGTCGGTAGAAGCAAGTGTTAGCATGTAGATTCCACAAAAATATATCTCACAAGTGATTCTGCACATTACACAAGTTCACACGAGAGAAAAGGTCTTTTCAGCCCAGTGCGTGTCCTAGTTATCTTCCACAGGTACCAGTAATGTCTCTAGGAAAAGCAGGCTCGGTAGTCTTATCTCCCGGGATTACAGTTGGGAGGTTTAGCAAGGATCAGTGGTACAGGAAACTGCTGTAGCCGCACATTTAGTAGCCTAAATCTAAGGAAGGGCAGTTGTAACAAGCCGTGGGCAGGTTTGTTACTATTGATCTTCTTGTGGAAGCTTTAAAAGTTTTCCTCTCAAAGAATGGCATTAGCACCTATTCTAAAAAGCACCGGTCACTTGCCTCAGCAACTAGTGACATGAGGTTTTCTTTTTTTTCTTTTTTTAAGGAAATAGATTTTTGCGTAGCCAACTACCAGAAGAAATGGTTTATTGTATAAAGAAATGCAGTTTTGCAATATTTGTACTTAAATCATCATCAAATGAAGTTACTATGGTGATTGGAAAATTAGGATTTAAGAACTATATCAATTGCATTCGCTTGGTACTTGGGTTGCTTTAATAAAATCCATTGTAATCGCTGCAATTAAAGTAAAGGAGGGTAGTGCCAACTTTGAGATTTCCCATTGCTGGATCTGAGCACTTGGAGGATGGTCGGACTGCTATTGTGGAGTACGGGCAGAAGTAATAGTTTAAAATTAAACTTGACGGCCAAAGTAGATGTTTTCATTTGAAGACGATACACATTTTTTGTCACACGGAGGTGTTTGTCAATGAGTTTTTCATCAAAACTCTTTTTCTTTTCTTTGGTTTGCTTTCTGGATGATTAATTCAGTAGCGCTGGCATAATTTTTTGCTTACTTTCATCTGCTACAGATGAAGACAAAGGAATTGTAGATGTCCAGTGAACTGTAAAGCATTTTCTAAATTCTGGAAAGTATACTTTTAGTTGGGGCCAAGATTTTCATTCATATTTTTACGTAATGTACATTTCACATTCTTACAGTCTTGGGAAGATAATTTTGGTTTAAAAATTAAAACATTCATTCAAGCTGTGTTTCATTTGAACACGAAAGGAGAAGCAGACTTTTAAAAATGTATAAAGTTTATTCAAGAACTCAGTTTTCAGTTAATTCTTGCAATTTCTTTTTGCATAAAGCTATATAAAGATAGACAAATGTCAATACTGAAGGACTGTGAAATGGAAACAAAGAGGGTTGTGTTTGGGCAATCACCAATAAAGTTTTACTACCATTTTGATATTTTTACTTTTCCACTGTGTAACAATCCCAACCAGTTACAAGAACTGCTCTAAATAATTCTTTTTGAGGGAAAAAAAAATGTAAACAATACAAGTTCACTATGCTGGGTAATGTTTTGTTTTGTTTTGTTTTGTTTTGTTTTGTTTTTCTCCATTTGGGTAACATTTTTGAAAATAAACCAAAGTGCGTACTCTCACTCTCCTGTGCCATAATTTTCTGTTAATCTGTAACTATTTACTGAAGCTTGATTCAAGTAGAAACAATAATTTTGGAGTATTAAAGAGAGATGGAAAGACACCCACACAGAGATACCAGAAATGATAATTTAGTGATGTATGAACAATATTGAGATTAACAGCAATTCAGATTATAGCATCAGCTGATTACACGGTGGTAATTTTAGCATAAACTTTGTTTCTCCACTAACCACAACTAAAAGAAAAAATCCCCAAAATGTTCTTCAGTGACAAGAAGTTGCCATCCATGCTTCAAAAAACCTGCAGAATTTATATAATGCAACTCTATTTTCAATGTCAATTCTGTGGCATAATGAAAAGAAGCATGAAGTTGCAACAATGAAGAGGGGCAAGCTGGTGAGCTGGATGATGGCAGAGCTGGGGATGCAGCAGACCCATTTAGTTTTCTGTGCTACTCAGAATTCACCTGTGAATGAACGGAGGCGAGTCCAAAAGGATTACCCCCACAAGGAAGGCGGTCGTTATTGCAGTGTCTAACAGAGGCGCCATGATGCTTGGTAGCGTTGCTGGCCAGGGAACTGCACCGATTCCGCCAGCTGTATGCCACAGCTTTGTAAAAATGTTAACTACAACTGAGCAGCTTCAACGCAAGAAGTTGCGACAGAAGTGGCTTCCAAATGCCCAGCAGTCTGGGGGTTAGGTTACTCTTGTGGTACATGGAAAGCCTGGATGCCACCCCTTGCTCTGTATTAACTGCCAAATCGCATTTGAAAATGTGCCTCCAAAACAACAGCTTAAAAGGCATAACTTAAAATGCTACGTTTCCATTGCCAGCAGAATAGGCAGATTGTAACTAATTTACAGTATCTGGCCAACATTTAGGGATTAGATTAGGTGAATGAGTAGTTTGGTACCATGCGGAAGTGGGCATATGTTCCTTCATGTCAGAAACATAGGTACGATGGCAATTCAAATGCCTTTGAAACCCGATAGGGGCTGAATTCCCTAAGGACTTGAAGTCCCGGTTTTGCTCTCGTACTACATCTATAAAAGACTGTAGACATTACAGCCCTCCAGGTTACTTGTAGGAGCAGTTTTTAGGCATCTATCTGGCACATACACTGGAATTTGCTGTCCTTTATTTTAATATTCATACTTTCTATCCAATGAATAAGCTAAGTCTGCTCGTAATTTAGTTTCCAAACCTTGCACATGGAGCTGGAACCACCTAAACTGACTTTGAAGGAATGCTCAAGACAGGTTTCTGTTAAAGCCTGCCTCAGCTGAGGGCTTAGTTGTAGAGAGAGAGATAGTTGAGAGATAGAGAGTGCGATAGCTGAGACACACAGTTGTAGAGATACATATTCTCTTTAGGGCCAACAGCCCTGGACTCACTCCTGAAGGTCGATGACTAAGCACAGGAAAAGGGAATTTCAGAAATGGAAGCTGTGTGGCTTCCTACTTCTCCCTTAGGCAATAGGTTAGCAATCAGAGCACTCTCAAATAACATGGGAGACCTTGACTCACTTGCCTCCTTTGCCTGAAGCTCAGCTTAAGCAGTCTCCTACTTTTCCTGTTGAAGCTCTTCTAGTTTGCATTAATTGCTGAGGGCTCCACCCTGCTCATGCAGGGCAATTTCAGTATTGTACATTAGACTCGTGGGATAAATTACAAAGGCAGCCCTTGAGGCAGGGAATACCCAGGGCTTTACTGCAGTGATAGTGGATACTGTTAACTGGCGGCTCTTTCTCAACTGTCTTTCGTGGGTATCTGGGATCATAACTGAGTGTGAGGTTTCTTCACTTTTCCGCCAGAGCTGAAGTAGCAAGTTTAAAAAACAGCATAGTCTTAGTCATTCTTTTGTTCTGATTCTCCTGCTTTAAGGATGATGATTCTTTTCTCAAAAGGATGAACATTCTGTGGTTTAATCATGATTATGGGTTAAAATCTTTCTGCAAATAGACACCAAGGCACTATGTGATAGCAGCTCCCGCCTGGGTAATAATATCAAGTCTATACAAAACAGCATCAAAGGAGTTAAAAACCCATGAGGTTTAAACAACAGACTATTAAATACAAATCCTGCTACCCAGAGGTGTGCAAACAATTTATTTGTGTTCAGTGCAACACTATACAGGGGAATGGGTCTGCAGCTGTGTTTCTCTACAAGGTCAATAAATGGTTTGTCAACTCTGGTGAGCATTTACTTTGTATCCAAAGTCCTAATGTAAAAAATAATAAAGAGTAGTTTTACTCCCTCTGTTTGTGATGGAGTCCCACTCTGACAGGATCAGGAATACCAGTCAGCAGCTGCAGATGGAAATGAAATAGTCCTCTTAATTGAATCCTGTGGGCTGCAAAAAGGATTTTTTTTTTCCCCACCGCCCAAACAGTTCCTTGTGTCAGACAATCTGGAGCCACATTAAGGATTTTTTTCTTTTTACTAGTCCAGCTGGCAGAGCAAATTGCCTTGTTGATTAGCATGTCCTAAAATATAAAAGGGTTTAAATGAGTACAATGGTACAGGCAGTGCAACAAACTATTGCTATTATAAAATATACTAACATATTTCTCTGTTGTACAGTGAACAGATTTGAGACACAGGGAGGTGTAAATGACTCCTGGAGCTTTTTGAATTAGTTATTTTTATATGAATCTCAGTAATAAGCAAATCAGCATATGTGTTGCCAAATTAAAACAGAAAGCTATTAGCAAATTAACACCTTTTACACAGAACTTCTACAAATACCACATTTTTCATATCTTGTGTTATTGCAAGAACAAAATTGCATAGACCATTTGCTGGCACTTTCTGAATTCCCCAAATAATGCTTTGTCTTAGCAAATAGTTCAAGTAGTTCCCTCAATTTAATTTCACCCACTAATGCAGTAAGGGTTTACATGTAGTGAGAGAAAAAACCCACGGAGCTCAAAAACATTACCAATGACATAATCATCTGACTGAATAATAGTTCAGCAAGGAAACGTATTTTTTTGTATGCTCTCTGTAAGGCTGTTTTCGAAGTGTTACGGACAGAACATATAATTTGATTCAAGTCATTCTTTAAGTTGAAATGTCATTTGTGCTCTTCTTCCCCTGTCACCCTGTAGTCCAGAATTGCAGATACAGATTTGTTTCCTAAACTGAAGTAGTTCGTTTTTAAAAATTCTGCTTTTGGTGATGCTCTTTAGCAATAATATAAAACTCAGACTAGCAAGGGGGTGTGCGGCCTTTTCTGGTGCCTCACTGGCAGACACGGCTGTATTCTTGGCAAGTGGAGCCCACGCCGGCCACTGACAAGTAGAGCTTTCCGTCCGGACACACGCAGATTTCGTAAAGCCCCTGAGAAATACCGGATCCACCCCTTGTACCCTCAGGCAATTTGGGCAGTCGCACAGTTTCAGCATCAAGCAAAAGCTGCATGGGAGAAAGCAGGACAAATGGGCTCATTAGAGATAATAATGCAACAGCGTGTCATAAACCAACTTGACCTTGTCTCGGCAGTGGTTTAAGAACAGCCTTCTACCCAAAACTTGGTATATTCAAAGCTGCTCTGAGGCCTAGGCTCTTGGCAGACACTGGAACAAGGGAGAAGGATAAGCTGGTGCCCATCCTCTTCCTTAGCAGAGCCCTCATGAAGTTCAAGGCAGCCAAGTGCAGGGTCCTGCACATGGGTCGGGGAAATCCCAAGCACAAATACAGGAGAATGGATTGAGAGCAGCCCTGAGGAGAAGGACTTGGGGGTGCTGGGTGATGAGAAGCTCAACATGACCCAGCAATGTGCTCTCGCAGCCCAGAAAGCCAACCATATCCTGGGCTGCATCGAAAGAAGTGTGGCCAGCAGGTCAAAGGAGGTGATTCTGCCCCTCTACTCTGCTCTGGTGAGACCCCACCTGCAGTACTGCATCCAGCTCTGGGGCCCCCAGCATAAGAAAAACATGGACCTGTTGAAGTGGGTCCAGCAGAAGGCCACAAGAATGAGCAGAGGGCTGAAGCACCTCCCCCGTGAGGACAGGCTGAGAGAGTTGGGGTTGTTCAGCCTGGAGAAGAGAAGGCTCCGGGGAGACCTTATAGCAGCCTTCCAGTACTTAAAGGGGGCCTAGAGGAAATATGGGGAGGGACTCTTTATCAGGGATTGCAGTGATAGGATGCGGGTTAGCAGTTTTAAACTGAAAGAGGGTAGAGTGAAATTAGATATTAGGAAGAAATTCTTCACTATGAGGGTGGTGAGACACTCAACAGGTTGCCCAGAGAAGTTGTGGATGCCCCCTCCCTGAAAGTGTTCAAGGCCAGGCTGGATGAGGCTTGGAGCAATCCAGTCTAGTGGAAGGTGTCTCTGCCCATGACAAGGGTGTTGGACTAGGTGATCCTTAAAGGTCCCTTCCAACCCAAACCATTCTATGATTCTACGATTCAATGATAAGAGACGGGGCGCCCCTACCCATACACTGAATAGCAGGGCATGGGTGCTGCTGCTGCCACTGGACCCAGGTCTGCCCTGGCCTAAATGCTGAAGCCGTGTAGTCATTCCAGCTGGTTAAGAATGGACACACAGGTTGGTCTGAAGTTCCTCTGTGGAGGAACTGGCACCGTACAGCCTCGCAGAGGGGATAAATAGCCTGCTGCATGTCATGTGCTGTTGCTGACGGGGCAGCTCTTAATGATGTCTGCAGAGCTTCACTCCTTAATTTAGCAATTCTGGGGCTGAGTACCTGCCTCGGGCTAAGGACCCCGCTGGGGTGCCTGGGGATCACTGTGCTAGTGGGGAGCTGAGTGCTATTAGAATTTTATTAGAAAGCATTTCTCTAAGCTAATTCAACATTTGTCCATCGGTAGTATTATTTAATCTGACCCATAAATAAAAGTCTTACTATTGGCACCATTAATTTTAATATCCCGTCTCCTAAAATCTGAGGAATTGAATTAACAGAACTTGAAAAAAGACTTGAAGTTATTAGTTATATTCAGACAGCAAGATCAATCACAGTTATGGAAACAGAAGGGCTTGCACTCACCACACCATCACTGCTGTGTAGTTTGATATCCATCTGGGAAAGAGCTTCAATATTCCCAGCTTGTGCTTTGATATTAATTCCTCGTGGTGCATCCATGCTCAAAGATCGAGTTGGTGATTCCAGCCTGAAAGAAGGAGCAAGAAATCTGACAGTAGTACATTCTCATATGTTCCTCTATTTTTGAAAAATAAGTAAACTTTGAACAAGCCCTTGAAGGATCTCGCCTGAAGTCATATAAAAGATGCAGCTTCTTTTTTCTTCGGGCAGACTTGAAAAAGGAGGTAGCTATTTAAAAACACCAAAGTATCTCAAATGAAAAATATAGATGAATTCATAATACCAATTATTATTATTATCTCAGGGATAACTTCTGATTATTTCAGTCTAACGGTAATTTATTCTTTAAAAATGAAACCCATTTTTACATGCTTTAGTTTGAATTTCTTTTCCTTTTTGACATAATAAGATATTGAAATTAATACAATTGGTGCAGTCTGGAAGTTTTTTAAGAGTTTTGACACTGCTATCAGTCGGACTAAGATTTTTACTCAGTGTGTGTGTGTGTGTGTTGTTTAACTAGATGGCATCTGAAACTTAAAACCCAATAACTGTGTTTGAAATAAAAATTATGCAATATAACAGAAAGCTGCAAACCCAACGGTGCCACAAGATGGCAGGAAGGTACTGTATTAGCTGAATAATCACCTTGTCAGGTCAGCTGTGCAGGATTAATGATTTTTATTTTCCAGAGAGATAAGGCTTTGTTTCTTCAGAATTTTGATATAATTTCCACGATAAGTAGCAGAGATAGAAGTACTAATTAAAAATCATGAGAAGGAAAGAAAAAGCCCAAGCTCAGCAACAAGCTAGTGATTACATTGCTTCTTTCGACCATCACCTAGAACTGCTTCATCTGGAGGCACTGGGAACACTGCAGGATCAGAGTTGATACCTACTGAGTTTTGTTCCTGAATATTGGCTCACCCTTCCTGTTGACACCAGCCTGAATTTTACACTATCAATCAGGCAACATTAAACAGGTGAGTATTAAGGCTAGAGAAAATGAATCAACGGGTGGTCCCAGTTTAGTTTACATCCATGTTACCTTCTCTATTCTGTACGTTCCCTGGACATATATAAAAGAAAGTGGGCTTCATCCGTAATGCAGAACTCAGACACGCATCCCCGTTCCCAGGCCTGCATGTGCTCACTCACTGTGCCTTCCAGGAACGTAGTGGGGGCATGTGTGTATGCGTGCATGTGTGTGTGTGTGCGTGCGTACACGCACGCACTCCCAGCAAATGCTGTGTTGGCTCCATGCGTGCTCAACGGCCACCGATCTGGATGAGTGGAGGACGGTGCCCCAGGAGGTCCTTTACTAGGTATGTGTCAAATAGTGAGTCTAGTCGCTGACTGCCAATTACATGCCAAAGGAATGAAATGATTTCACACACAATCCTGATATAGCTGTCTGATGGGTTTCATTTACTCAGACTGCTTCAGTTCTTCCTTTTTTTTTTTTCAGTTACTTCATTAAAATTAGAATTTAAAAGCAGTCAGTTTGTGCTTGTGAAAAACCTCAGTTGTATCTTGGCGTTCGGAAGAAGCTCAATCCAGCTGATATCTTAAAACCTAAACCCATGACATATGAGCACAGTCAAGCACAGTCACTGAAACTTCATTTTTTTATCTCCAAATCTGAAAATAACTCAGGCAATATTGGCTTATCACTGCTGGCCAGATGTAACAGGAGTTTCTATCTTCTTTGATCTTCAAAGGTCCCTTCCAACCCAAACCATGTTTCTATGATCTGGCTCTCCCCGACATCTCCTGGGTTAGTCACCTTCAGTTAGTTTAAACTCCAGATTGATAATTCAAATTCCTGACAATGGATAACTGCATCACAGTTGCATATTAGGACCATATCCATAAAATAGCTTGATGCTTTATCCCATGACTTTGAGATGGCACAAACTTCTGTCATGATCAAGCTAAGTACCAGGGCACAAGTACGAGTCTGTTCTGCATCAGCCATCTAACATAGTGTTGGTAGTCTTTATTAAGCAATGCTTGTGATTTAACAACTTTTCTATGACTTTTTGGTTTAGATCCTTAGATTTACACTTCTATGAAATCAGAAATCAGGTTTTCCCTGAGTGATTTACATGGGAGGTCTGCTTCATGGGACTATTCTCCAATGCGTATTTGTATGCATTATACAACAAAAAATTAATCAAAGTTTGTATTTTTAATATTTAAAGTTCAAAATATTTTCATAAGTCAGTGTCAAGGTAGTTGAATACAACTGTTGCCTTTGTTTTAGCAAAAAGCTATAAACATTGACATAGCTCATGTTTCTCTGTAAAGTATTTCATCTATGTAAGTAATCTATACATAGGCATAATTTTTTATTTTTAAACTCTATTGAATATTACAAGAAGGCAGACTGCGACAGATTTTTGAAGAGCATATCAGACCTGGAGTTTGAAAAGCAATCAAACACCGGAGAAATATTTCTTTCTACCAAAATTAATGCTGGCAAGAAGCCTACAGACTTTGGAAGCATTTACAGATTTATGATATGACTTACTTACACATAATTTAAATTACATTGCAGAATTACATTTGCTATATTAATCACAATCCTAAAGTTCTGCTGTTTATACAGGTCCTATTTCTAGATTAACTAAGGGTAGATTTACCTAATTAAGTCATTGGAGCTTCCTGGCAATGGAAACTGCAGTGAAGCTTAAGCAGTGATTTTTAAAGCCTTCTGGAGCTATTATGTGTGAGATTTTAGCAAAGACAACATTCAGTAACACTAATGATATATTTCTTCATACAGCATTAAAAGGTTCAGTGCCTCAAGTCCAGATATAATAAAAGGGAAACAGGCACCTAGTGGAGAAATGACATGGCTGAGCTGAACCTTGACTTTGAACGTCCCTTCTCAGTCCCCACTTGGTCCTGAAGACACGTGATTTCCTCAGCCCCTTAGACATTCACCTTAAAGTCACCTAAAATTCTTCAGTGGTCCTGGCCCCGAGGCACTGCCAGTTTGTCGCTGGTGGGCAGGTTTGAACTTCTCCTGTATGCTTACAGTTCTGGGGACCACAGAACTGCCCTAGTAGAAGAGCTGACTGATGCAGATACTTGCGTGAACTCAGGGTGTCTTAGAAAGATATGAATAGAGCACTGCAGTTATTAACACTGGTGATGTTTTAAATAGACATTAATAAAGCAAAATGTGCTCTTTTTTATAAATCAGTGAACAGATGAAGGGAGGAAGTTGCTCTGCACTGTGAATGATTTGGTCAGTCACGAAGAAGATACATGACTGTGTGCAGATAATGGCTGATAAGAAAGTTTCAAGATCTATTCCCTAGGCAATAAAAGGAGGAAGAGAGTAGGCTGGGCTGAGCAAAATGTTGATGTGCATCTCTCAAAAGTCTTGGCAAAACAAGAATTCAGTTTGCTTGCAAATGCTGGAGGGTGCATGGACACTCAGAGGTTTTGGTCCTTTTTTTGTGTTTGTTTGAATTCAGGCAGTAGAATGATAAGGGAATATATTGTTACCAGTCACTTTCTCTTTTTTTTTAAAATTACAGGCATATAAATTACATTTAACAGAATGGAGTGAGGATCTTTATCATCTAGAGGAATTAATCTATGTAATGTGCTGTCCTAAATGAGACATCTGTCACAGCCTGCATCTCATTTGGGAAGATGGATTCTGTTCTTATGAGTAGCTTCTAGGTACTGTGGTAGCTATGCCAGGGGTCTATTAGCAAGTGGTGCAGTGCAAGAGGAATTCACTGGGACGGCACAACATTTGATCCAAGGACCTGACACCCCCATTATATGTGCTCTGAGGAGTACTCTGGACCAGCTGTTGCCTGACCCCGAAGACTGGATGCCCAGAAAGGTTGGAGCATGTTAGGCATTGTCCAGGAGAGCACAGCTTTCAGGTTAATTTAATCCAAATGTAATCCTTTTCATGTGCCACAAACAGTCCACAATGAGAACCAAGATTTGAGGAGCTCAGGCAGTTGGGAGATTTCCCTCAAAAGCACGTTCCTATTTTTAAATTAAAACACTCATGTAGATATATCCACGGAATGTGAAGCAATGGAAACCATGCCTAGGCCCACTTGCAGAGTAGGTATTTTGCCTCGTTCTCCGTCATGCTGATCCCTGCAGCCACCTGGAGGTTTGTTGGCAAAGTGCAGGAACACTGCACTGTCTCAGCTAATGGAGGGCAGGGAAGGGTGGGGGAGTAAGTGGTCTCTGCTAATATTTCATAGCTCTGTCATCTGCTGGATATTGGTCCTCCAGCAGTCCATTGCAACTCAAGCAACCAGTTACAAGGAAGACAATATTTTTATCGCTGTCTTCCTCCTTGTTGGTAAGATAGTTCCAGAAGTAGACTATACTGTCTTGGCTCGCTGCCAGGGAAATTTGGTGCTGAGGTGTGCAAAATAATTTATGAAGGACTGTGTGAAAGTCTTCTGAGGGAATCTGGACAGCATCCAGGCTCTGGATCTGAAACCATCCCAACAACCTACAGGCTTGGAGATTCCCACCCTTTCCTATAAGCATGTTGCTAACTCGTGGAGATACCAGCAATCTCCAATTGCTCAGTTGGCTGTGTTTAGGGAGGATGTGAGAGGAGTAACAACCCACTGCGGTTGTGGTGAAGCAGCAGCTGAATTGAACCCTGCCTTTGAATGTCCCTTCTCAGCCAGTGCATGCTGCAGGAATATCGATCTCTTCTTGCATCCTGTTCTGGCAGGAGATGGAAGGATACCTTGCTGATCTTGTAAGTACCACAATGCATTAGAAAGCTGGATTTAGTACCACAGTCTTCTGGAGCGCAAGTTTCCTACTGCAGTGTGGGGTTGCTTGACTCTTAGAGCAGGACAGAGGAACCAGCTTGCTCTTGTGAATTTGGGGAATAGTTTACTCCTTCCTTCCAGCCACTTTTTGTTCTTTCCATCTTATGAGTCAGTATCTCTCCTGAATTCAATGGGGACAGAATTCCTGGGTATGACTTTAGACAGAAGTTCCCCAAATGTATGCATTCCTCCCAGCACCTACCTGAGGAAGACCAGGATTACTCTAAGTGGACTGGACAGGTAGATGGACACTGCCTCTAAAATTATGGTGCACCCAACAACTGGTGTGCCTATACTATACATACATACAGCTAACTCCCTTCCTGCCCCCGCCCCCCCCCCCCTTGCCTTTTGGTTAAAATAGCCTCATCAATTTTACCATACAGAGAAGATTTTATGCAATGTAAACCTGGCACTAAAGTGTATAAGGTATGGTAAAGAATTTAGCAGTGTATAGTCCATTAAGTATTTGAGTTAAATATGTTCCTGTATAGTAAAAGAGAAACATCTGTGTATTTTAGCCCTGACTCAGCTTTACTTAAAAAAAGGGCCCTTGCACACAGGAGAAAATAAAATGTCAAATGTACTGGACTTGATTTATTTTACTTTATATCAAAACATTTCACAGCAGTATGTTTGTTTAAATCATTAATAAGATACTGGTCTGGTGTTCACCTATATGGTGGCATTTTTTTGTGAAGCCATTTTAAACACTGAAATGTTTAAACACTGGTGGGTCCAGGCGGAACCTAAATGCTAGCTAGTTCATAATGCCTTTTCATTAAAAGTTTTTCACAAAGCTTTCTGGTATTGATTTTTATGAGAGTTCATAAAATATACTAAGCCATCACTTCCACTTCTTTAATTTGCTCAGTCTTCCTCCTATAGTGCTTTAGTATAATTAAAATAAAAGGATCTGTGCAAATAAGTATCTATATTAAGGTTTGATTTAAGAAGAAAGTCATATGAGGGGACAGAAGACAGTGAAAGATCCCATGCCTCTTTCTTCCTGCCGTTTAGTCTTTGTAGGACTGAAGATGCTGCTTCACACTTGTTCCTAGACATCGATATGGGAGCACACATGGGAAATACAGTATTAGAGAAAAGACTGAAGAATACGAAGAAAAAAGAGAGATACAGAAAATGTAACTCAGAAGAGCTGAAGCTGGAATAATGGTACTTTCTCCGCTGGTGTGTATTTGCATATTGTTCTTGTTTCCCTTGAACTTTCATGAAGATGGTAAAATCAAACCAGATAAGGATGTCTCCCACTCTTCCTTTCTGAGTACACAGCTATTTGACCCACCTCTCAGTAAACAATCTCTATGACTTCTCAGAGTTAGAAAACATTTAAAAAAAAATTAATTGCTTTGACTAAACTGTTCCAAGGCCAAATAAAGTCATTACAGTGCGTTCAATAAGGTTGCCAGTTATGGCACTGAAGATCTGATCCTGCAAGCCTGCATTCCTGTGAAAGTAAGCACTGTGCAACCCTGCCTGTGCATGTGGACTTCCAAGACTAGGCTCATCTTTTCCTGAGATTATGTGTATATATATAACTTTTCATTCCTATTTTATTTCTTTCAGAGAAATACGAAGAGTTAGGAGAGCAATGGCTACAGGTCTTAGTACAGTCTATAAAGACGCAGAAGCACTGAGGTTGCATAGGGGACAGGCTGTGAAAATGGGGCATAGAGCATCAGATGCTGTTGGCACATAACCAAAACAGCTTTTTCACATTGTTAAGTAAGGAAGAAACCTTCATATGCCTCTGGTGTGCAGAAAGGAGTCTTGCCATGAACGCTTGCCCTTGAGTTCAAGTCTGACTCTGAAAAGGTCAAAGGGGACCAGAAATTAAATTAGGCGGTGATTGGAGGTCACGGAGCAGAGGAAGAACAGAAAAGGTAAGAAATGAAGGAAAAAAAAACTGTGAGGAAAAAAGGGGGAACAGGAGAATCTTTAACCTGTCAAGGAACTAATGTCTTGAAAGTCAAAAAAGCAACCTAGAGGATTCTGTGGGCTTAATTGGCCTTGGGTCTCTGTAGGTGTCTGCTTTCAGCGCTGCTCTTTGAATGCATGTTAACCTTTAAAAGGCAATAGGAGTGTATTGGCTTTTTGGTTAGTTTGAAAGCAGTCTAATTCACTGGCAATGCAGCTAGACATTATGAGAGAGTAGCCAGAGTATAGCCAGAGCATGCACCAGTTACACAGGAAAAAGATATTGTCAGCATTTATTTATGGTCCAATATACGGAATTTCAAACCATATTCTCTCTTTACGAGGAAGCTGGATTCCTGTTGACATGAGCTGAGCAAAACTAAGCTGAAGTTGTAGGGGTGGATAGAGAGCAGCAGGCACACACTAATGCCGGCTGCCAATTCCCACCCATATTCACTTATCTCCCAGCAGCTTGCTGTTTTGAGGTCAGGCATGTGGGGAGGGTGATCAGGATGTAGCAAGAAGAATATGATTACCCAAACCTATGGATCTTGGTGTTCTGCCTTGTGGCTTTTGGTTGTTTGCCAGCAGGTCCAAAGGCAAAGAAGGACAAAACAACAGGACTGAGATCTCAGTCTCGGTATAAGCCTCATTTTTGTTTTGTTTTGTGAAATTATTTTCTTTGGAATGGCTCCTAAAATTACATCTTCTTGCAAACAGGAAAGATGAGTTTCACAGCATGTTCCAACAACCATATATATCTTAAGGACATGGAAGTATTAGTATTCAACAGTAAACTCTGATAGCTCTTACTGAATGGCAAAAAATATAAAATACTAATGACTCATTAAATCTTCTTCCCTGATCAGTTTCTGCACAGTAATGGAAACATAGCAGTTACTTAGTCAAGCCTTGGCACAAAATTCTGATTTGACATAACTACTGTAAGTAAGTCTTTCAAATGCTGACTGATTTTTCTTTCAAAAATGTCCCATTTTGCATCACACATATTGAATTTCTTCATTTAAAGGTGGAATAATTGCTTCCTACCTGGATGATGCTGTCTTCCACATTTCTTCCATTCACTTTGACACTCTAAGTCTGAGCTTCATTGAGTTAAACTAAATGTACTATAATGAAAAAAAATTGACTGAAAAACAGCATCCACTTTTCCCCTGTCAAGTCCATTAGTTGGTCAATGGTTATAGAACATCATCCCAATTTTTGTAGCTTAGTTCAGAGAAACCATTTCCCAAGGGTTATTGCTCCTGGGATTTGCCTGCATTAGGACACATACTCTGTTTCAGTAAGACTAATGCCAATATCTACAGCTGCCCTACACTAAATCCCAAGTTAGTCTATTATTTATGCCACAATAAAATGTAATATGCAAACCAGTACATTTTAAATGAATCCAAATTAAATACCAATTATCTAAAATGAAAAAAGAAATTTTCTGCAGTTTCTTCAAAGTGCATCTGACTATTTCATTGCAGACAAATTAACAGGAAAACTTATAGTAGCACAAGATACAGCTTAATATTAGAACTGTACTTTCAACTTCAGGACGCCAAGGCTAATACTTCTCCAAAATAAAGTTACTGTGCCAGTAATAAAAAAGATCAGCAGCATCTTGTGAAAATACAGAAAAGTTGTCTGATAATATCAGAAGAAAATAAATAGGGTTTAGAGGCAAGTGTACATACATAGGAACTGCATTAAAAAATATTATTTGGCTGGAATGAAGCAGCTGTACATATAGCACCTATTTTTTCTAGTAATTCTGAAGATATTTTTTAAATCTTCAGTGGCACTATGTTGCAATTTAGAGACTATAAAATAATGGAGCAGTTTGTTTTGATTTGATTTTAAAGTCACTTTTTTTCTTGACTCTGTTCTGCTTATTGCTTAAGCACATTAATGAAAATGTCATTTTGGAAGGTCTATCATTTTGTCTCCAATGACTTGCGAAAGTCTCAAAATGTGCTGGGCTTTGCTGGCAGTTTGTAACATCTCTGACCTCTGAAAAATAGATACAAATGCACATTGTAATGCATTGAAACATTCAAAATACTTCAATAATAGCAGAGCTGCTCTAAAATAATTACACAAGGATGTAGTAGGCTCTGATTTTTCTGGTGGCCTTCTTTCTTGGGACAATAATGTTCCTGACATTTACATACATACATACACTGACAGTCCTAATGTGTGAAGCACTAGCAGTTGTTACAAGAGGGCTACTAATAGCAGTCCAGGACTTTTGTATGGCATGTATAATACTGCTGCAGGATTCTTTCTTTTAAAAAAATAATTCCTTTTGGAAAATAAAAATAAGATTAAGTCAATTATTTTTGTCTCCTATCAACAAGGTGTAAAGTGTTAATAATGTATGGTTACTGAGCTTAAAAAATAAACTCTCAAATCTGTAATGGATTCTGTATGATCAAGGAAATACATTTTTAAAAGCTGCTGTTACCTTTAGAGCTAGATTTTCTGGAGGGCACAAAGTTTATTAGATTCCCCTCCCAGATGTCTGTGTTGGTAAGGCTAGGAGCACTTCATTACTTGATCACTTCAGGGTTGAGTTCTCAACTCTGGAGGGGAAAAAAAGACGATTGGACCACTTTCATATTTCCCTTTCTACCAACTCTCAGGAAGGAGCTGCCATCATACATGACACAGCTGGGCTTATTGTGCTCGGCTGGAATGAAGGGGAGCCACAGTGAAACGACAAAATCCCATTGATACCAGTGGAGTCAATGTTTCATGGAAAGCCACTTGGTGGTAGAATGAAAGAACCAAAAAGTCAGATCACAAATACTCACTAGGCTCAACTAAGAATAGCTCACTTACAGGGAATGTATTTTCTAAAGCAAAAACAATCTTAGAATGACCTTATAGAATCTTGAGCCGATGCAGTAATGGATTCTTAGACTATTTGTGTGTTTCACATTAGACAATCATTGGCTAGAAATAAAATCATGATCAGATTCTATGGATAAATTCATTTGTCCATAGATAAATTTATCTATTTATCCATGTATCTATATTTACATGATTCTATCCAATCTCAAATAACTCAAATCTCAATAACTCAAACAGCTTGGATATGGAGTCAAGTCTGTTACTTGCTCTACTGCTGAATCAGAGTGCCTAAATTTTAAGTATTGCAACGTCAGAGCTGAAGGACCCAAGAAACCAGACTGGATTGTATTCCTCTGATGTCTTCTTTGTTAAGAACTCCATGAAAGAAAAGCACAAACAATATAAGGTTTTCATCCTCTTTTGTGCTTCAGCCTGTGGGCCATCTGATGATCCAAGATTAGAAGAAAAGAGAGATTGTTCTGTTTTCCTGATACAAATTTGCAGATTTGTAAGCTTTAAGAAAGAAGTAAATTACAGGAAGACACTGAAGATGAGCGGTGCAGAACAGTACAGAAAATCAGAACAATCGTCAGAACAAGAATTGCTGGAGTCAATGGAACAGCTGTAGAAGATAATAAATATATATGTAAATACAAGCATGGGAGGCTGATGCACAATTATTAAGATTAGTATAAAAAAGAAGTCTGAATTTGATGCAGAAGATACGCAGAAGGTTTTGAAGAAAGAAGAGATTCAGAAAATTGATAGCACTGAAAACATTAAGAGTGTATTTTGAAATTCTCAAAATCTTTAGCGAGTATAAGACAACTATGGATTTTTACCAACTTAGAAAGACAAGACACTTCTTTTAGGTAAATATGATGGTGTCATGACTTTCCTGAAAAGATAAAGTTCTAGCATGGCCAGGGCCTCCAAGCTAATTATTAGCTTGGAAGTACTCATTACCTCATGCCTGATATCAAACAAGAGCCAGTAATTGGCAGCATTTGCTAATCCTACTTACAAGGTTATATAAACTATGATTAACAATTTAGATCAATTTATGGAATATATGGTTACAAGTGGAAAAGCTTTACTCTGGGATTTGA
The DNA here is from genome assembly GCF_047370975.1 of Nipponia nippon. Lineage (NCBI taxonomy): Eukaryota > Metazoa > Chordata > Aves > Pelecaniformes > Threskiornithidae > Nipponia > Nipponia nippon. The sequence continues at coordinate 110,559,593 of NW_028262336.1, forward strand.
ACATTTCCCAGCGCAGTTCATGGCCTTGTTTCTCATGATGAATTTTCATTTCTTCAGAGCTTAACCAAACATGGCATAGTCAATAAGTGTGTGATTCCTCTAAACAAATGTAGTTGCCTGTAGTAAGGAGTACAGGTGATCCCTTGTGCACCTTTCAAAATGAATAGAGAGAAATAGGCACTGCTAGGGCATAATTAATCTGATCTGTTTTAGATGTCTCTGTTAGGATAAAATGTAACATGCCCTAACAGTACCTGTCGCCTTCCATGAAAAGGTGATGAGATCTTATGTAGGTAGCTACACTCTAAACGAGTTGAGAGCAATACCACCTGAACTATCTGCCCAAGCAGTTGTAAACCCCTGGGGCCATGCTTCAGTTATATTAGTCTCTCTGAAAATGCATCTGTGTGGGTGGTTTGTGGGAAGATCCCTTCCCACTTCAGTGAATGAGTGTTTCTGCTTGCAGAGAGGCAGCAGTTCTAAATATGGATGAGCATCTGAAATGCATCTGCTTATTCTGGGCACACAGAGGTCCTCTAGGTTTGGACTCTGTTGTACGAATGCAGCCTGAATATGTAAGGGCTGAATGGTAACCAGAGATGTGTGCTGAATTATCAGCTGAATCACACATATGAACGATGAAGAAATCATTTAGGATCAGCCAAAACGTTAGGCAGATACAGATGAGGGTTTTTTTGTTTGTTTTTGTTTTTGAACCCTACCCCACATGTATAGGAAGTGTGGTTGATTTTTAAATAAATAAGCCTATTGGAGAGTTTTTTAGCTTATCTTGTCTTATGCTAAAAATGATCAAGGATAAAGGGCAGATCCCTGAGGCACTTCCATCCTTTTGGGTGGCATTCTTAAATGTTGGGAGTATTTGCTGTTCTTGAAGATGTCAGGTGGTATGTTCTTCAGCATATTTTCTGTTCCTTTAATTTAAATAGAAAATTTCTCATCATATTTTTATTTCTTGAAATAGTCTGTATTCCAAATTTATTCTGTATTTATGTTCTAAATGAAATGAATGGCAACAGATGATTCCAGTAAAGCTCAGTTATGAGAACCTGGATTCAAGGGAATTGTTCAGCATAAGCACAGCAGGCACCAACACTGCTTATGGCTTAGGGGTGATCTCTGTGCACAAGCACAATTACAAAGCCAGATCTGAATAACACATGTTTCCAGTTCCCAAGGTTTTGGTTAACAGAACTTATTTTATGTAAGCAATATAACAGAAATGTTCGAAGTTCTAGGACAAATGCACTTACATGTTCTCTTAAAAAGAGAATAAAACAGTGCCGAATTTTAATGCTACATTGAAAAGACTATAAAAGCAATTTAAACCAACATTTATAACTTATTCAAAAAGATAGCAGATATGATTATTACAGTGTAGTTATTTGTTTACTAGTTCTCCATCCATCTTAAATATTGAGGTGTTTTAGCCTGTTTGTCCACTGTCACTCAATGAAGAGCTGTTGAAGGAATGAAGACTAAAGAGCAGAACTGAGATATGACTAAAATAAAAGCTTCTCTCAAGATGGACAGTTGTGATAAAGAGCGGTAAGCAGAGCTAATTCAAAAGAGGTCTCTGTGATGACCTCAATTTTATGATGTGCTGACTCTCCAGGTAATTAAAAATGGCCAAGGCCCCAGTGAATGTGATTGAATCTGGCACATCACAGATGTTTCCAGCATGGCTTTTTCACATGACTTTAATGATATTATAAAACAACTTATTGTATTATAAAATTTTACTCTCATATAATAACACTTTTTGCATCATTGTTGTGAAAATCTGGTTAGTATTTTCATTACGAGTCTATTTTCATAACATTATCTTCTGCGTTGAAATTTGCCATGACTTTCTTTTATATACTTCAAGCAAATTTTTCTTTAATATTGTCCTGGTTTCAGCTAGGATAGAGCTAATTTTCTTCCTAGTAGCGGGTACAGTGCTGTGTTTTGGATTTAGGATGAGAATAATGTAGATAATACATTGATGCTTTAGTTGTTGCTAAGCAGTGCTTATACTAAGTTAAGGACTTTTCAGCTTCCCGTGCTCTGCCAGGTGCACAAGAAGCTGGGAGGGGGCACAGCCAGGACAGCTGACCCAGACTGGCCCCAGGGCTATTCCATACCATATGATGCCATGCTCAGTATATAAACTGGGGGAGCTGGCTGGGAGGCAGCAACCACTGCTCAGGAACTGGCTGGGCATCGGTTGGCAGGTGGTGAGCAATTGCATTGTGCATCACTTATTTTGTATTTATTATTATTATTATTTTCTCTTCCTGTTCTGTCCTATTAAAATGTCTCAACTCATGAATTTTACTTTTTTTTCCCCCAATTCTCTCCCCCATCCCACGGCAGGGGGGAGTGAGTGAACGGTTGTGTGGTGTTTAGCTGCCTGCCAGGTTAAACAACAACAAATACGCAGAAGCATAGAAAGTTTTCAAGTAACTGGAATTCTTCAGTATGTGCTGTTCATAGTGTCCACTTGTTCTGCATGAAAAGAGAGACTCAAGTGAAGAGGTCTTTGCTGACAAGCAGGTCATACCCTTCCCCTCTTGTGATTCATTAGTACAGTGGGTGAATGTGCCAGACTCTCATCAGTCTCCACACAACTGAAGTACCATGACTGCACACACAGGCTGAGCAAGAGGGGAAAGACTGTGAGTAGTGACTGTGCACATGTACAATGTATCCTGGAAGAATTACTGTGATTAGGAAATGCTTTCCTTTCTTCTTCCAGTGTCTGCCACATGCACATCCTTATGGTGGGTGACTCCTGTTTCACGCCTCGCCCCCAGCTCCCTTGATATATGTGCAGACAGGTATGTAGGTGAAAGATAATGTAAAGGATGCTCTACCCAGCTCAACATTATGTCTTAGACCAGTGACAGCACAATCATAGACTTACAAATAGAGCTCCAGGTGGTCATCTGCAAGGTGTCTATAACTACGACAATCATTAATGAAATTTTCACGGTAGCTTGCGCTCTGGTGGAGTATGCTGTAATCACTGATGACAAGTTCACTTTAGCAATCTCAGCGAGCAGTCTGACATTGACAGGTACCCAGTTCAGCAGCGTAGGTGTAGAAATCGTTATACCTTTGCAGTACTGACATAAGCAGCTATGGAAAACAGGTAAATGGCTTTGTCCCATACAAGTGGCAGAAATAACTCTTATTGATTTTCATGTGTTAAGTGACATCTCTGAAAAACTGCAGCTTTAGGAAGAACATCAGCCACCTGACTGGCTTAAGGGAAAGTCAGTTGTGACAGTGGGCAGAAACCTGGCCTGTGTTCTCAGAGAGATCTTACCTGGCAAAAAAGCCACTAACAGGTGCATGGACTTCCTCTCCTGCTGTTACTGAGGTATCTATCACTCCCTGGTTTCAGAGGCCGGCACTCCTATGAACCAGGAAACGTGGTGTAGGTGCCCAGGAGAGCAGCTCTGAGTGCCAACACATCTGACTGCCAACACAGGCTCACTAGGAGACCGGTCACCAAACACCCCTCCTACCTCAGGAGGGAACCATCTTCTGTGAGAGCAGGACAGCGTCCCTCTGCAGGCTCAGCATTACAGAAGGCAGAATGATCTCATCAGCAGAGGCAAGTGTATCTCCTAAGGTCATACGGTCCATACATACAGTGATATATAAGCCCTGCAGGTGAAGCACTGTAGTTTGTAAGCTAAATTGTAATGAACAAGATTTTGCAAGAACATGGGTGCACACAAATAGCTAGTAACACAAGACAGAGAAACAGATTGTACTTGGAAAATTCTTTTCACTTTAAGATTAATATTTTCAAGACAAATCCCTGCTTAAAAGAAGACTAGATGTGAAGTAGTATCCAAGTCTTTGCTAATAAGGTGTTTTTAAATATCTGAGTCAGAAATGTTTCTGAAAAGTTGGTAAACATGAGGTCCTGTACCATCCAATCCTTTTAAACTATGCCTTTTCATAGATTTGAGTCCGTCAGATGTAACTCATAACTGTAGTCTTACTTTTCCGTTACAAAATTCATTCTCTTCTGATTGACTGGGCTTTTGATTTGCATAATGAATGCAAATAAAAATCGCTGTACTTCAATTAGTCAGATGGTATTTTTAGGAAATTAGCATGTAAGCATTAGTATTACAAACATGATTAAGCAATGATTTAGCAAATATTTTTACCCTGATTGGCTCCTATACATCTCTTTCTAGATTTCCTTCATAATTCTTATTCGTATGGCCATAAACCCCCACAACTTCAGTTTCCTCTCTGTCTTATTATACAGTTTACCCTAGCAAATCTATACTTTGAGTGCAAAAGGAAATCATACTATGAATGGGGAATGAAAAGGATAAAAGTATGCCCTCATAAAGACTCAGAGAGAAGCAGAAGCCATAAGAAAAGTGGAGCTATTGGATGCCACAGAACAGAAGTCAAAATTAAAGGGGACATATTTATTCTGCATATATAGATAGGGAGGTCTACCAGCAACCCATCAGTACAGTAATTTACCTTAACCAAATACCTAGAAGGTGTATAATTATGCCCTCAAACTACCAATATTCTATAACATGTAAGTTACAAGCTAGTAAATCTACATTTTGATGCTTTTCAGTGGCGGACATAGGTATTTCATTAAAATATGAAGCAATGCTTCTTAAATGATATATTTAAAATTTTGGTCAATGCCAATATTATACATTTGTTTAAAATACATCTGTTTCCCTGGGAAATACTGAAATCTTTTCAGAATATACCCATAAGCTGTTAAATAATATGTTAAATGATAACATTATATATATTTTTATAATCATAGTCTGACAAATGTTGAGTGTCTGGAACAGTGATATCGCTCCTGCTACAGAGCTTTTCAAATGCAAGAAGGGTGGAATGATGTGGGTCACTTTTGAACTTGGATGTAAACCCTCAGTTGAAGAACTGGCAAAATACCACAAACTGACTGTACTAAAAGTGATTTCCCATGGGATTTGTGCTCAGAAGGCACAGTTGCTGGCTGTCGGACATGCATTTATGGCAAATATAAGAACAAAGCTAGTATGCATCTACAAGCATTATATTCATTATGCGTAGTATACAGTTAGTTAATAAATGAAAGATGTCACTTTTGTAAGCACATTTCCATTAGTTCCAGAAATATGAGTGCTCAGTTCAGAAACATTGTTTTGAGATTCACACAGCTTTGCTGATCCATTGTTTTCCCTTAGAAAACCACAAGATGTGTAGATCACAAGACACAAACAGTATCAAAATGACAAAACTATGTACGAGTTACGTATTATTCAGGGATATGAAATACAGGAGGAATAGAACAATATGCTAAATAATAGTCTAAAGTCCTATAAAGTATCAGAACAATATGTTAGCATCAAACTAGAAAAATGTCTAAACTGAGACACTAGTTTTTCACGAAGAGATTGTTATTTGATAACTAGGGATAAAAGGGTATGTGTGCTGGCATGAAACTCTGGATAGTATCAGAAGAGGCTACTTCCAGTACCTAACATGGAACCTGGGGAGAAGCTGGCTTTTAGGGAATTGCTAAAAATGTCTCTGTCTACAGCAGCTAGTTCCATTAGTTGCTGTTATATATTTCCCACCTACATTTTTGGTCACAAGTCATGTGTCTGAACACGGACTTCTATAATTCTGTTTAAATTCCTTCTTTTGGAAAGCAAGGTACCTGGTTTCCATTAGAACTTTGCTGTGATCCAGTTAGAGGTGGCAGCTAAAGTCCATGGAAGCCCCCAGAAGACCTGATTGAGGCAAGTTCTCAACATGACAAATACACATCAAAGCACAAAGGCTATAGCCACTTTCATGGAAAACCATGGAAGAGGTAACACTTTCTATCTTTTTAAAATATTCTAAACAATATATAAAATATATACTATAATATATATAATGTTACAGTACACATAATACAATCCTATTGATTTTGCTATTCAGCAAGGAATTATGAAGCATCAGTTCAATCCCTCCTCATCTTGAGGGGAATGAAACCTGTATCTATTACCTCTATTTACCAGACTACAAAACAGCTTGGTGGGAGTACAGAGCTGGACTATGGTCATCCCTGGGCTGAATGTCAGTCTTTGCACAATCAAGTAGTCTGGCAAGAAACCGAGCAAACAAAGAGGAGATAACCTAGTGGTCAAGACATTCATCTGGTTCTTCTTCCAGGATTGCTTTTTAAATCATAACTGCAACCCCCTGGTCTCTTCCTGTTCTTGGCTGAATGCCCTAACCACCAGACGAACTTGTGCTGCCTCTTGCTTGCTCTCCTGTGGTCACATGACCACACAGAAGAGCAGGTTCAGCCAAAGGAAAGCAGATATGTCTCAACAGATAGCCACTTGCTGTCAAAGAAGCACCCCTGCACCTGGAAGCTGCGTAGGCACTTGACTACACCAGGCAACTGAATTGCAGAGACAAGTAGGAGTCCAGACATATTTCTGTTCTCACTAATTACAACTGGCTAATTTTAACCTGGTACCTCTTCAGTGGTGATTGTCTGGGGAGGATATTTCCTGGATATATCCAAATCTTCTCGTTGACTGTAACCATGACATTGAGACGTTTGTCAGACACTTCTTACATGTCACTCTGTTTTTAGGTCTCCACTGCGTCCTAAAGTCTTAACAAATTTTGTAAATGGAAACTAGGTATCTTAGGTAGAGATAAGAACTCCAGGAAAGGAATTCAAAAGTAGGCAATGTTATTTTAAACCTAGGAATACTTCAATTTTGAAATGTAGATTTTGTTACTATAATTCTTCCTACCAGTTGGAAGCAAGTGCAAGCACATCTCTTTTTCTTTACAGGTGAGTCACGAATTCAATCTATTAGACTGAAAAGGACTCTATGTGTTCCCTTCAAATTACAAGATGAAAAGACAGTTACTGACCACAGAATAATTGTATTGCTCTGTCTCCATTACTTAGCTACAAAAAGATATGTTCTAACACACTTATCTCTTTGTTTCCAGAAAAGTGGTCTATCTTGAAATTCGGCATTTGGACAGGAAAGCCAGCAGAATGTGTAATTCAGAAGGCCATTTGTGTCAGCTTTGTTTGCGATACTGCCCTAAATCTGAATGACAGAGAATGAATGCGGCCTCCGTTCGTATGACACAAGCTGAAAAGTTACAAGCATTAACAGCTTTCCAGTCAGCTCCTTGAAATATGCAACTACATTTGAACTGGATGGGTTTCCTTGAAGCAGGATGCCCTACATTTAATGCTGCATACCGTGGCACTTTATATCACATTCACCCAGCATATCACATTCACATGGCACAGCACAACCACTGAGGGCAAAACAGAGGAAAAATAGCAGAGGATTAATACATCGTGTAAGTGCGGAGATAAGGCTTGAGGAGAGCAAATAGGGTATTTGCTTATTATTACTATTTGCTTATTATTACTATTTGCTTTTATTATAAATTAGTATTATTTGCTTATTATTATTATCATCATCATCATCATCTATAACTTGATACTTCCTACCTTAATCTGGAAAGGAAGCATATTCAAATTTAAAACAGAAAAGTAATACTTAAAATTGCATCTTAAATTTTCATATTGAAGTGCTTTTCAGTAAGTAGCTTCCTGTATTTAACAGTGTGGAATGAAACAATATTTATAAAGCATTACAAAATTGCCATTCATTGGTAAACTTGTCTCAGCCCCTTCACAACAGAATGCATGAATTTTGTTTACGCTGATGTTTAAGGTTACCCTTGAAAAGAACCTTTTTCCAACATGAGCCTTGTAAATTGCTCTTCTCTGTCTATATCTTAACTTAGCATCTGCACTGCAGACAAACGCATGTGCTTCTCGATCCTCCCCAGAAGCCCTCCATGGAATCATTGCCATCTCTGCTTTCAGACTTGACACTGATTACGGGTGGTAAAGACAGAAAAAAAAAAATTAAAGGAATGAGGCATTTTGAACTGCTCTGGGTAAGCTTCAGGTCTTCAGCTGCCAGCCAGGACATGAGTGAGTGCTGTATTCATTGCACAGCTTCATGCCCTGATATTCAGCATTTTTCTTGAGGTTAAGCTAACTCGGTTTCTAGCACAGCTGTTTAGCAGCTCTGGATTTATGTCAGATATTAATGTCAGTTGCATGTGTCAGTGCTGATGTGGCCATGTAGGTACTTCCTTGACATTATAATTATTATTAGCGTAACTTCTGTAAATTCTGGAAGAATCTGTACTTCCCACTATTTTAAGTTAATTGAAGACAGAACCGAATGGGATTTTAACTATTACACTCGAGCTCTGCTAACACATAGCAACACTCTAGATCAAAACATGTGCTTATAGTTAACATGGTAAAAATCTAGACTAAAGAGATAAGCCACGAGGTAAACTCATCCATGCAGAAGAACTTCACAAACACTTTGAATTCATCTCAATGTTTTCTTTCAAATTATATCCTATTTCAAAAACAGATGAAAAATTATAATAATAGTTGTATGTAGTCTGAAACAGTGTAATTGTTTTTAAATGAAGTGCAGATAAGAACTTAAAATGTAACATAGCATAATGGCTGTAGGATAAAACTATTAGCTTTAAGCCTATTAAAATATTATTAATTGATGATGCATTTGAAGCAAAGTAACAACCACAGAAAACAATTGATATGTATCCAGTTAAAATTTGCAGAGAGCTTCTCGGTTTTGTAATTACAAAATGTCCTACTTTATCAAAACTGAGATAATCACAGGAAATGACAAATTTACAACATAATGAATCCACTCCCTCCAAAACCAGACAACGTTCACTACAGTGCAGAATCCTACGTATTGGTCAAAGTATGTCACATCCAAATTCTACCACAGTAGAAGAAACACATTTTTGAAAGTGGAGATCAACATGTAAAAACTAATGTCTTGAGCTCATTCTGTCTTCAAATGCAAGCACAAGGTGTCTTACTGTAAGTAAATCTTAAATACCAAGGAGAAAATTAAAAGAAGTATCTTAATAGTCTGCCTCTCATTTGCCATTCTCAATTTGAAAAGTCAGTCACCAAGATACAGTGTTCTTGAAAGCTTTAATTATCTTCTACTACTCTCTAATAGTTATCCCTGTTGGAAAAGAAACACTAAGAAGAGAAATTATGACAGAAAGTAGCAGACTGCCAAGGTATGAAAGGACAGAAGCATAATTGTTAGAGATCCTCTTTCATTTCAAATCTTTCTTTGAAATGGCTTATAAAATGAAACATAACATGTTCATGAACAGAACGTAAAATGAGTTTATTACCTCATCATAACCAACATGCTATAAACCGATTTGGAATACTCAAAATTACGTAGAATAATGCACAAAGAAATGCTATCCCAGAGTTAAGGAGCTCTGAAACATACAAGGTACTTTATAATGATTTTCTTACCCCAAACTGCTCTTTAGTGATGCAGAGTTTTGCACACTTCCAAATTTTTCTCATTAGCCTGTTTCCTCATAGTGATACTAGTTTCTAAAAATCGTGACTAATTATAGGTTGATGACCTACTGCAGACAAGCAACTTCTATTGGAGAAAAAGTCATACTTAAGTGTTTCAAAATTGAAAAATAGAAGTTTACAGAAAAACTTTCCACAGTATTTTATGTAGCTTTAAATATTCACCATCAGCAATAAGTCATTCATAATATATTTCAAAACTGCAGAGCAATGTATAATTTTCCTTCAAAACAATAACTTGTCACATAAAATAGAAAAAAACAGTTATTAATTAGTAGTTCTGTAAATGCTGTTGAAAATCCCTTGTTCAGGAAAATGTGAATATCTACAGCAAACAACGTTTACCTATTAGATTTATGTTTTTATGTATAAATTCTTACCTAAGTTGTTTAAAAGCTTCTGCCTTGACAAGTGGTGTTTCTACAGAGTGTTCAAAAAGTGCTCCTTCAGGCCCTGAAGAAAAAAAGAAAAATACTGTATTGTAAAAGTTCAAATGTAAAAAAAATAGCAACTTTGATATCAGAAATTAAGATACAAAAACATACATTAACAATTAATGAGACAATTAAAATATAGGTACAGTCCTACTATTACAGTATTGATTGGAACAACACAATACACAGGTAATGTAAAAGTACAGGTGTAAATTCTTCCAATGAAATCTAAAAAGTCTGAAGACAGAAATTTTAAACTACTTGGGACAACAAAATAAGTAAATAAGATTTTTACAATGTAACTCTCATTAGAGTTAACAGAGATAATTAAAATCCCACAAAACTTTGCAAATATTACAGACTTAAATAATCATATTTATTTTAGACTATTCTATACATAGCACAAATTCTGGCATGTAGCTTCATCAAAGATTTCCCCTTATTTTTAGGCAGACTTGCTGAATATAAAATGGTGTTTATGCACATAAAATGGTAATGACTATGGGATCAGGTAGTTTACCTCTTGAAATAAAGGTAGTTTCATCCCAACAGGGAAGAAACAGTGATTACCTCTGTGCGGTACACGCATACAGGTGGTGGTGGTACACATGTAGGTGGGGCAAAGCAAGTCACCAGTACGAAATAATTATTTGCGTTGTGCTGCTGCAGGCAAATACACCTTAAAGCCCGGACATCCAGAACCCAGATGAAGTGCATGGCTGCAGATTCTTGACGTGTTCATAAGATCATTCCTGTAAAAGGACTACTGTGCCTCATCACCTTAATATCAGTACCCTCCTGAAAATCAGAGTTCACGGCTTTGTTGTCACAAATCATTATTTTAATTTTTCTTTGTAGCCCACCTACTTTTAACCTTGCTCTTTCTTCTTTGCATCTAGTGTTTTTACTCTTGCAGTGTACTCTTTCTTTCTGGTTCTAAGTTAATTTGTATAAAAAATACTATGATAATAAAGAAAGTAATTTTCAAGACTCAAATTCATAGCAGTGTGCAGCATGCAATGGATGCTGGTCCCCCTCTGAGAATTTCTAGTGTGAAAAAGAAGCAAGACTGAATGCTTAGAGGATAAATCCAAATAAGGACTTACATGAATTTTAGGTCCTAGACATTTAACTTATTTAGGAATTCAGGTTGCCTATAACAGCACAACAGTTAATTTTCAACCTAGGTTCAAGGCACTGAGGTTCAAGAGAGCAATTCAGATTGTAAAAAAAATCATGGTCAGACAGTTAATGAAGTGCCTAAATATTGCATGTTTATATCACCAGTTTCCACACAATAACACCCTCCTGTTCCCCTCCAAACATAGCTGCTGGCAGAAGAGAAGGAGGTAGCAGCATCTAAGTCTTGCAGAATAACATGATGATGAGAAGAGTATCTGTCTAGAAGGCAGGAAACTTGGTTTGCAAGCCCTGTTCATTAGTGTGAATATTGACTTGATAAATGCACCTACTGCACTGAACCAGGCAGCAGACCAGGCAAATTGTTGCTGTAATGTTGCTCCCTCCTTCAGAGCCTCCTTGTTCTACGTGTGCAGAGCTGCTGTACAGAGGGGCCTCATCCCTCTGCAGGCAGGCCTTATGTAAGTGCCCTACTCTGCATCTTGCTATTTTCAGCACTAAAGATATGCCCTACCAAAAGAACTTGTCCAAAGCTCCAAACTGTTCCCACAATAGGCAGGCACCCAACCTCACCAGGATCCTCCTTGTTGGACCTGAAAGTTCTCCAAGCAGCTCTATTTCTGTTCTCCTGAGGATTAGTGTCATTGCAGTATCACCAGCTCAGTAACCATCTCCTGCCTAAGCTTCACTAGGATCAGGGAACTAGCTGCTGAAGTAGTACAAAGACCCCTCAGCTTGAGCCATCTCAAGGCTGCTCAAAAAAACAGCTAAACACAGCCAGCTGCAGCAAGGGTGGAGCCTCTCACCTGTTCATTGGCTTTGTGAAGGCAGTCATCCGAAACTGGGGAGGCCTTAGGATGAGTCATCTCCTCCAGCTTAGAGGATTCACATATCTAAGTGCTTTTCAGGTAAATATGTAGCAAGGCAATATATTTTAATAGCTAGGATATTACTCAACATGGCTTTTCTGGCTGCTCTTTGAATTAAAACAGAATGCAGTTATCCTTGGGAAAGAATTCTGGGCTGTAGAAAACCTTAAGTCAGGGCTTTGGACTCCATCTACAGAAACAAACTCTTAAGACCCCTCTTGCGCTGCAGGCTAGTGAATATGCATGTATGCATGTGCATGCTTATTTACATATTAATATTGTCATAGTTAACATATTAAATGCAAATATATGTGCAAACAAAAGAAAACTGTTTTTTTTCTGTGTTCTGTCTGGAAGACCTGATGAGATTGGGATGAAAAAGTGAAAAGTACATGTAGAATCAGGCAGAGAGAAGGAAAGACAAGGGGAAATGGATGATCAGAAAGTATGGTGTAGATGGTATAGATGTAGTATTAGATGTGGTATAAAGGGAAAAGGATCATAAAAATTAGTGGGGGCAACCACAGAGAACATGGTGAAAGGAAAAAAAGTGAAATCAAGAGATACCATTAAAAATGATACCATTAAAATTGCCGAGCCAACTGTTAGGAAGACTGTCACTTCATGGGGGCTGGGGGAAAGTTCTCAGGATGTCCTAAGAAAGCATGAAACGTGCTGCTTTTTGAAAAGAGCTCTAGCTGAAATCATGATTCCTTAGAATGAAATCTTCTCAGTTTGGGTGGAAGAGAAGTGCACAAAATATAAGAATTACCATGCTGAATCACTCCACCACTTCAAGGAAGCATGGATTTCTAAGCTTCTATTTGAATTTTATTTAGCTGTTGATATCCTCATCATCAATTTAAATAGAGGAGCTTTTCTGGAGTCTGCTAACTGGCATGAATATAACACTGGAAAAATATAAAATTCATTAATTCAGACAGGGCTTTAACCCTTCTTCATTAGCATTAATATTATTTTGCAAGACAAAACCTAATGGCTGGCCAGATGTAGTTAATTATTCTTCTGTTCTTGTATTTGTGCTGGTGGGTGTTACCTTACAAATCGGAGATGATGAAAAAAACACCCTAAGGATTAAATAAGTTTGTCAGAAAATGCTGATTTGGTACAACTAAAATATTTTGCAGGGATATGCTGATCTGCCAAAACTTCTCACTTAGTTTACTTGCCAGCTAGAGGTGGCACTGAATTCAAGTTTTTCTTTGAGCAGAGACTGCCTCAAATGTGATTCCTCTGACACTGTGGTCCTTTGAGAATATATCATGATCTCTCACTGTCCTTCATTGCACTATGTCCTACCTGACAATTCTTATCAAAGCAAGCATTTCACTGTTTTCCTCGCTCAGATTTTCATCTTGGATTACAGTGAATGAGTTGTAATTTGAGTGAAATACATACTGTCACAATACTACCTGTACTAACAAAATACTTATCTTGTCAGTAACTTTGAATGATCTCCAAACACTTGATTTATCAGGGGACATAGCTTGATCTTAATGTCTTCCAACTGTAGTTGCCATCTTTAGGTATGTCTATGTTAGGAGGTAATGTGACCTGAAAAGGGTGGATTTAAAGAGTAATAGACTTGGTGCTAAAGATGTGCTGCTCATACTATACAGATTTAGGGGATTTTACTTTGGACCAACTCTACTCTCATTCTATGGACTTAAAACATATATGCAATTTTGATTAAGTAAATGGATTCTTGGAGCTCATTTCTCAGATCAGTTTTGTCCAAAAGGAATCCACTGTATTCACTGCCTGACTCCTCCATGGTATGAACCAGTGGGACGCGAGAACTATCAGAACTATTACATCTGCACCAGAAGTGCAGTCCTGACTGAACAAGATGCTGTTGTGGATGCATATTTTGGCTTGATGACCTTGGAAGGCATTTTAAAATTTCCTTTATTTTCCCCTTCCTTTTTCTTACTCATGCATGCATCTACTATACCAACATACGTTCTATGGTGTGCTCTTCCACTTGGGTATGGTTTGGAATCCATTTCCTTTTCTGTTGGACAGTTGTTAAAATTTTTCAGCAATTCTCAGTACCAGCGTAGCTGTACTGTGTCATAGGATGAGGTATAATGAAAATACAATACAAGTGAATTCCCATTCTTAGATAAGCTGCATAGCTTCTTATAATGCCAATTGTATGAAACTGCATAGTTTGAAATTTCATGCCTTGCTATGCTGCTGCAAATCCTTACATACAATGGCCACGGTGGTAGAATTCGACTTTGTGCCAGTTTCTTGATATCTAAATTATAGTGTGGCACAGTGAGGATCTTGGTGCAGTTTCTGGATACAAGATCCATTTCCATCTCATTTTAAGGTCTGTGGGAAAAGCTGAGCATTTGATAACTGCTATTCTGGAGAGAAAGACATATCAATTATCACATGGCTTCCTCCAGTTGTCTGAAGAAGGCCTCATCTGCTTCTTCCCAATCAGGTGGTCTGCAGTACACACCCACCACAATGTTGCCCATGTTGATCTGCCCTCTAATTCTGACCCATTAGCTTTCAGCTGCCTCCACATCTGTCCCGAGGCTGAGCACCATGCATTCCCACTGCTCTTGCACATAAAGGGCAACTCCCCCCTCGCCTTTCCAGCCTGTCCTTGTTGAGAAGCCTCTATTCCAGTGATTTTCAGTAGCACATTTGCAAAACACCTTAACTGCTTGCGTGTTATAGTATGTCATTACTGTAGATACAATCCTCAGATTGAAAGCACTGAAACGGCCAGTGCATACTGGAGCAGCTCCATGGAACCTAATGGTATGACACTAGTTTACTGCTATTAAAAATCTAGTCTTATGTTTGCATTTTTATAAATTTTCCTGCTATGTCTGTGTGTAAAAAACCAATTTTTTTATTTAGTCCACTTGCTATAAACCATACAGTTTCAATTATTAGAAAGACTAGGGAAGGAAATCATCACTTCCATTAATATTTTGCAAAAGTAACATTAATGGCTATTCATAGAATCATGAAACGGCATATGTAGCCATCAGAATAATAATCAGAGTAATAAAAGGTAAGTGGAGCCTAGTAGTTTAACTACATGAACACAGTCTATTATCTGCTACCGCTGACAAAATAATAAATAATGACTTCAAAAGGAAAAGATGTGTCTCTCAAACTCAGCTGGTGAGTTTTGCCTCCACATTAGACATCACCAGCATAGGCAGACTCTGAAAAGCTCTACTCTGTGCTCTGCCTGATTTTCATATAATTCCTTTGTCATCTTTAGAAATCCATGCAATCACTCATCATTATCGATTCGTAGTTCCAAAACAAATTAAAAGTGGAATTAAAGGTTGTAAGTATTTGTACCAGTGGCTTCAGGGAAAACAATGAGAAATTCAGTTGCACTCTTTCTCACGGACACCCAGGTGAAAGTCAAGAGTATGAAAGGCAAGCACAAAATACTAAGGTCCTCTAGCAGATTAATTAAGTACCATCTTCTGTACTTCTTGCACCTTTTTTGTATGCAGTATAGCACTGGGTATGACATTATTAAATACATTTATATCTTTGAATTGTAAATGAGATGACAAGCTTGGCTGATAAAGGTAATAATATGGGTGTAATAAACTTCCATAGGCATTTACTTTGATGCCACATCACATTTTGATTAAGAGATTAGAGCAACACAAATCAGCCTGGAATGCATTATATGGATTAAAATTGACTGATAGGTCTTAAAACATAATTGCAAACAGAAAACGATGAGTGAGGGGATGTGTTACTAGTGGGGCCAAATGTGATGTAATATTTTATCATGGACTTGGAAGAAAAAAAGTAATTACTGATGATTTCAGATGACACTGGGAAAGAGGCGATAGGCATGTAAAGGACAAGTCACTAATAAAGTGATATCTCAACTATTTCGCAAATATGACTTTATCAGGTCATCCAGGTTTAGGCTTACCTCTCTAGACATGAGCTCCCTTCTCAATTATTTAGGCTCAAACTAACTTGTCTAGTAATATTTTCTGATCCTGAATGCTTTGCTTTGACAACATTCCTAAACTTTATTACTCAGAAATCTACTTCTTTTTGTAATTAAAATTCAGAATGCCCTATTGAGTCTTGAGGTCACTTTTAAAGCCATCCTCAAAACTAGATCTGCAGCCTGCTCACAAGTGGGCTGAGAGGCTGCTGGGGGCACCTCGCAGCAGGCGTGGGATGCCACATGCCAAACGTGTCCTCACAATGTCTTTCTATGGGATGTGCAGAGCTGCAAGGCACAAGGAAGAGCTCATGGCAGTGGAGGGAACTCTTCTGGCTCACAGGCTTTCCTAATTTCACTCTGGGACCTGTTTTTATACAGCCTTTTGTATTTCTCCTACAGCATCTTTCAGACGTAAGTTCACATTTGGTGACCTAAAAATGAATAGTGTTTGTTTGAATTTGAGATATAGCTTGATAAGATTATAAAAGAAATTATACGACCTACTTCTCTGTCTATGAAAGGGATGTGAGCTGATAAATCAGACGCCTGTTCTAGTCCAACTTTTACATTCCTATCAAAGTTTGGACTTTTTGCCTTAAAGATGACCAGATATGCACAGAGAGATGTCAGCAAGAGGAGCCTGGCAAAATTGATTGGAGGAGGGGAACAAACATCTATACAAAGAGAGATTTGTGAGGCCTGAGTGCAATTGTGGCTGCTGAAGCTTTGTTTGAAATAAACCAGATCCTTGTTTTTGGGATCTGTTCCTGTCCCTTGGTCTGGAATGGCTGGTTTCTTGGTCTAAGCACCACTGTGGCTCAGAAACAAGGCAGAAAGAGCAGAGAGAGACCAGAGAGACCGAACTCCCCAGAGGACTCCAATTGTATTGCTAGTTCTCAGCCTGTGCAAACCAAGAGCACTGGAGTAAGCCCTAAAACCCAGCAATTACAGCATTTTAATTAAACGTAATCTTTCCAAATGCCTTTATAAAACAGTATTGTCATTGGAGCATTCCCTCCTCACTGGAGGAGACTGAAGCCCACACTTAGCAGTGAACAACTCTGGGGATCTCACCCTCTGCTTCACTTTTTGAAGGTGAACAATGAAAGAGGAAGAAATGAGGGAGCATGTAGTCAGAGGCAGAGCTTCACTTTGCTGGCAGACATCAAGAGTGCTTGTTCCCAGCCATCCCCTCAAGCTGGGCACCTAACATTTTGTATGGCGTTACAGAGCACTGTCCTGGAAGGTGGGACTGCAGGATTGAAGTCTCCTGGGCCAAGGAGGAATTCAGCCTCAGTCTCCCACTTCCTAACACAGACACCCTGCTCTGAAAGACAGGTAAGTGCTAACAGAGATAGTATCACTTGCATGGAAATAGAGGCTAATGGAAGAAAGCCAACAGGAAACATCAGTGTTAATGTTCCAGAGGAGGGAATATAAGAGGGAATGAAAAGGCTTATTTACATATTCTAGAGCTGTCACCTCTAAGCAAGAGTAAAACCTTGCCTCCCTGTGAGAAAAATTTCTTCATCAAACAGCATTAAGTTTGAACAGTATGACATTAAAAAAAATAACCTCAGGACAAATTTTTTTTCAAAATGGCCCTAAATTGATTTCTAATATTCATTACCTACTTTATCTTTTAAAATGTAAAGAAATAACGTTAATTATGAGATGAATATTACTATATTTACTATTTTATAGACTATTGTTTATGAATATAACATAATTTAATCCTAAAACATACAAGATCAAGATATTAATTTTCTTAACGAAAGGACTGAAGTCAGCAAGTGTCATTAAAATCCCCCCCCACTATCTAGCAAGGACTATCTGCCTCTTCAAAGTCTAACAGAACATTTATTCATACCCTCAAATTGTCTCCTACTTATCTTCTCAGCAGAAAAGTTTAAATTAAACACACATCTTCACATTGCTCTTCAGTGTTAGCTACTCAAACTGAAAACCTTTCCATAGAAGAGAGCACTAGAAGATCACCGACAATACTCAGCAAATATTTTTAAGAGATTATGAAAGACAAGCAAGCAGAAGGACAAGTAGTAAACTGGAGAAAGGGTGATATAATACACTCCTCCATAAAGATACTGATCACCTCTGCCTTGCTAGCTTTTCTTTAAGAAGAGTGGAGGGTAAGCAACTGCCTTCTATTAATTTCCTATGTACTCATCACCAAAATATTATCCTATACAAGTCACAATGTATAAATTATTATTTGTACTTGTTAAAAAGTTTTTTTGTGCAGTAGTTGAGACCATTTTATAACTGCTGAATATTAATTATTTTTCTATTGTACATAATTTTATTTACTTGGGCCTATTTTCTCCCTCCTATGGACAGCCTTCCAGTTGGCAAGTTTGCAGAGCAGGCAAGGGAGTGGAAAAACAAGACTGCTACAGCTGTGGACTCTAGCCATTTGTGCCAAAGAACTTTGTTTCCAGCCAGTGTTGTGACTTCACTCCTTCTGCCATGACAATATTGTTAATTATAAAGCAATTGGTTCTTTGACAGCCAATACATGGTCACAAGGTTGGTTTCACTGACGCTAATGCCAACTGAATGTATAAAACCCTACCAGAACAAAACGCTGATGTTCAATACCTCTGTAGCAGCATAATAAATGTCTGCAAAAGATGCAGATCATTACTGAAATAATATTAGAGGATGTAATTGGAGTACATGCTCCTCCAGGTGGCATTAATTGTCATGATGGGTTAAGCTAAGCTTCAGTTTCATACACTTAAATTTAAGTGTCGACAATGTAGGTGTCACAGATGAGCTACAGGCAGAATTTAGTTGCCTAATCATATGTACCTACTGTCATCTAAAATACCCTTGTACATCCTGCCTGGCCTCCAGCTGCACCGATCGAAGGAAGTGTCTCTTGTAGGTACAGCGATACCATGTGGTGTCTCACATACCCTAAGGTGTTTCAAACACTGCTGGATGCTTATGTTTAAGCATCTGAACTCAGCCCCTGTATTCAAGGGAGCCATTGAACTCATCCTAAAGTAGACAACTGCATTTGGTCAGCAGAAGAGCTCTCTGCATGCCAGGACTAGGTGTCTCCTTCAAGGTGAGATGAATCACGCTCTTGGCTGCATTGACTGTGTTGACTGGGGGTTCAATTCAGTTGTCTGAACATAAGCATCTAGACCCATCTGTGACCTTGTGGGGTATCTGAGACACTTTGCTGATCATGGCTTTCCCCAGGCACTTGCTCTTCTAAGGAGAACAGAGAGAGTCTGCCACTATTTTGTTCTACCACATGGGACAGAAAATGTCTGAACTGCAACAGTATGAGGTCAAACATACCAAATTCTTGGAAAATGACAATTCCTGAGGTGTTGGGTTAGATTAGCTTATTCTTAGACTTTTTCATTTTTCCTGAAATACCATAAATCACAGACATTTGCACTCTGCTGTATTATATTTTAGTTGAAAACTGTCAGCTTTTCTTACAAATTGTTACTGAGCTTTTCATAATTCACATAAATAAGGAGAAGTAAAATCAAATAGTTCACTATATTGTACATAAAAAACTGCAAAATGTTCTTTGTGTGTTTTAAGCCTGACATAGTCTGTTTCTTATGGTATGAACTCTTCAAAATTTATGCCACGTTGATCTTGTTCTCTGTCTAAAATGTTTAAAAAATTATCTCAGTACGCAAAGTATTACTAATTTATCCTTCATGCTAATAGTATCATTTAAATCACAATTTTAATAAATTAATTTGAAGCAAAGTAGGCATGAAACTCCTCTCATTAATTTTACCCTGAAATAACCTCAATGACTTTAATGGATTTGCTTTTGAATTGTACTACAGTGTTAAAAAGAAACAGGCAATGTGTGTTTCTACAATATCTGCTAAAGTAAACAATTACCCTTGCAGTGTAAAGATTAATATTGGACGAGCCAGAATACATGTTTTAGCATAATAATTTCAACTCATGTATGAATGATTTTTACTTACTTTAAGCAGAGATAGACCTTTTCCAAATCAGTTAACAATTATGCAGTTTTTCATATCTTTGTTAAACATGCTTTTCTATTAAAGTTTAGCATCCCTTGGGAAAACAATAATTATTTGATATGGTTTCCTGGATAAACAAAGTTGTAATTTCAATTAGGTTAAAAAGTAAAAAACTTAAGATAAGACCCTCAGGCGTAAACAAAATTTATTAACACAGTTATTATAACTTAACTTTGGCTTTGAAACACTACTTGTATAGCTACTACCACATTTGTAGTTTTGCACAGTGAAATAATATGAATATATCCATACAAATTAAGACCTCAAGATTTCAGAGGACCAATAATTAGCAAAAGTTAAACATGATAGTTGCAATCAGGTTAAAAATTTAATTGAAAACAAGTTACAGGATAATTTCAGTATTTCCTTTGATGGACTCTTCTGCTTAAAGAGAAATCACACCTTGATGTATCTGTTTTAGTGCAACCTTACACCTGGAAAATGAAGGTTGACTTTATCAGGTCATATGAAAGGAAATAGCTTTTCAGGTGATAACTTTGACATCTTACTTTGTAAATGAGTACTTTTGTGATTTGCAGAAATAGCCTAAGACAAACTTGTCTTTTGACAGATGACATGTTAAATATACCACAAATACCATCCTGTGACATGTGCTACACACAGAGCAGAAATACAGTGGCTTTCACTTTGAAAGATAAAACCATATAAAAATATCAGAGAGAGCCTAAAAAGTTTCCACAAATAAAACTCAATACAACTCAAACCAGAATATTTAGAATTTTTTCAGCCTCAGTTAACAGTGTGCACTGGAAACATTAAATAATTCAAGAAAAAATGCACCAGTACAGTTCCAATCACTAATGGCTTTAAAACAAAATACACACATACAGAGATATATACATATTTATATATACATATTATTATTTTGCTGTTAAAAGTTCTTACTATTATTTATTGAAAAAAGTTAGAATACCTTCAGATTTCTATTTCCTAATGAGGTAAAACCAGAACTTGTGTTCACACACAATGATATATTAAAAATTGCCATTTTTATTGTGCTTTTTTTGTGGCTATTATTTGGGCATTTATTAAACTGTTACAAACCTGTGACTCGAAGTTTATCTGTGCCAATTACAACCTCATTTTCATCCACTGTAAAAAGTGGCTTGCCGTCCTTTGAGTTGATCTGAAATTGCTGACCATGGAATTCTACCATTTTAGGACCTGCAAAGCACAGCAGAATAATAGAATAATTACATCAGCTTTCTTCATTTTCCTATATAAATTCCAAATAATTTGAATTGTGGTCTTAATAATTTAGTGACTCATTCAAGCACATTAAGGATCATGAAGCACCCAGATATTCTAAGGACAGTGGCCCTCTAAGTACCGAAATTGGATAAGTCTATTTACATGATCTAATTTGTTGTTCAAAACTGTGCCTGGAGTTGTGCTTTCAAGTTGGGTTTCCATGGAATTTAGGAAATCCCTCGTGAATTGATCAAGACAAACAATCATGTTCTTGGTGTTGAAACTGCTAAGATTCTTTGATCAGTCTACCATTTTTTTTTTTTTTAAACATAGAAACTATTATCAAAGTCTTTGCAGCATCATCCCTTTTGATTAGGGAGGCTCAAATGCTTTAAAATGACAAGCATCCCATGTCAGGGCAGGACTCTCAGCTCTTCATGACAAATGCCAGTTTAGCTCCACATATCTAACAAATGTTACAGATCATGTTCTTAGAAGAGTTTCAAAAAGCTGCAAGAAGATTTGCAATTGGATCTGGAACTCCAAAAATTAAAATAATTGTGTGCAAGAGAGTCTTTACATATTTCCAGATCCTAAACTGAGTAAAACATTCTGTTCTACAGTGTTGGCTTGGTAAACGTTACCCTTTCTAACATTCTGATCAATTAAAAATTCTCATCGCATAAGTTTGAATGTCTATTCCATAGAATCATAGAATCATTTAGGTTGGAAAAGACCTTTAAGATCATCAAGTCCAACTGTTAACCTAGTGCTGCCAAGTCCACCACTAAACCATGTCCTCAAGCACCACATCTACCTGGCTTTTAAATACCTCCAGGGATGGGGACTCAACCACTTCCCTGGGCACTCACCTCCAGTGCCTGACTACCCTTTTGGTGAAGAAATTTTTCCTAATATCCACTCTAAACCTCCCCTGGTGCAACTTTAGGCCATTTCTTCTTGTCCTACCGCTTGTTACTTGGGAGAAGAGACCGACTCTATCTACCGATTTCCTATGCCGTCTACTGATTTCCTTGGTACAAAGGCAGTCAGCTTTGAAAATAAATTGCTGGGCCTGAATAGGGGCACTTCGGTTCTTTCCTTCTCAGCACCTTGGCAGACACAGAAATTTTCATTGATTATTAAGCATTGGAAAAAACAATGGATTTGAAAGAACTGGAGAAGTGTGACATGATTTGCACCAGGCCTAACTTGATCTTGTCTAGGAATACATTTATCTTCTTGATTTGCTAATTCGCTGAATCTATTTTACAAGCAATCTTGTCAAAGAAACATTTTTCATGTTTCTCATAGTAAGAACAGGAAAGAGCTACCTCAAACAGCACAAATCGATTAATTTAATTTGTACATCTGCCATATTGCCAGAAAATTGACAGGTTTTTGCTAACTGGATTGTTATGGAATGTAGATTAATTCACAGAGAGATGTGACATGACAAAAGAAAATAGTTATGAAGAGATAGGAGGTGCTTTAACTGTTTGAATTTAGGGTGAATATATACACACTAAATAGCATTTACATACCTTGGACCAAATTATTTTTCTCTCATCTAACCAAAGTAAACAAATGCATGTTGTGCAGACTGACCTTCTCAGCTGTCCTAATGCAAATTTCAGGCATGGTGTTCATACAGAATATCATACTGATACAACTGGAGATGCAATATATACCAGTTTAATTAAACTGGTCCATGTATGGACTGACCCCATTCCCACAGTGACTACAACAAGGCTGGGATTCAGCCTTTCCACTCCCAGCCAATGTTTTTTAACATTAGACCACATAAGCCCATTCTTGGGCTCTCCTCTTTTCTTCCACTCAATTAATATCTCACTATTCCAGGCAAGGCAAACACCTTTAACAGGAGAAACTGAGAGACTCCTACCCTAAAATAATGAGATAGGGGAAAAACAGAGAAACATCTCTTAGAAGAAGAACAAGAGGTATAACAGCATTTGCAGAAAAGTGCTCATCCTGGCTGAGCAGTTCTAGCAAGCTAATGAATACATCCACACCAATAAATTAGAGAAAGTCAAGTCAGAGGAGACACAAGCATTGCCAATTTCTGCTAATCTGGTAGTGTGCTCCTTGGCACCGTCTCGACCTGTGCCACACAGCAACCTCCCAGACAATGCCGCTGACCAGGGGCTGTTCCTCACAGATGGGATAGATGAAGCTCTCCAGCTCTGGAGGGAAGTGGGCTAAGCAGTTGTCCCATGCCATCTGCCCCTGGGGTAGACTGTGGGTCCTGGCCTGGTTTGGTTGCTAACGTAGACATCGTCTGTTCCTATCTGCTAAACACTTTCCTACTTTAGATACTTCTGGTCATGCACTTAGTCACTTATTAAGGTATTTAAGGATTTTTATTGCTTAAGAAAGTTTGGTGCCTATTGCTCTTAACTTTTTTTTCTGTGCGAGAGTTAGGAGAAACTAAACATTGAATTTAACCATGTAGAGGGGCAGTTAGGTAGGATCTAACAGGGGTGCATTGTGAACTACGCCCATTATATTTTAAAGCTAGACTGAAATAAGAAAAAACACTACAAGCACTGAGAGCACTCACTGCACATTATATATTTCCCGAAGTAGTCTTAACTGGTGGCTCTTGAAACTACATCTCATGGCTTTGCCCATGCTGGGCTTGCATCCAGATTTCTCTCCTGTTTGATCCTAGTCCTTGCAGACTTGAATAAATCTTTAACAAGAATCTTTAGGTCCGGAGTTTTCCCAATGTGAATGCCTCAGTGAAGTGGGACAAGAATTGTCCTATAGATAATCCTCATTATCAAAGAATGGTATGGATAATAAATGATGCATTTAAAATCTTTAGAGGGAATGCTAGGGTAAACCAAATTCAAGCATATGTTTTATTCATGCCAGAGATGAGACATCTCAGTATATGCGGAACAACTTTCAAAAGACAAAAATAGACTCCTAAAGAAATGAGGATAAATTTATGTAACCAAAAGTAGCCATTAATTTCTCCTAGTTGTATTTCACAATACACATGCACTAGCTATATTGCAATAACATTAATTGTATTGTAATCCCAGTAAGATTAATTTTCAGCTCATAAACATCATCCAAATTCAATATCTGAAACTTCAATTGCCTAATTCCTAAATGCATTTTGTTTACAACCCTAGTATATTAACTACATGTAAGTCAACTAATACTATATAATCATACTTGTTGATAAAATCCTGCAATTAAAAATGTAACGTGAGTGAATGCAGGTTATAGAGAGCATTTGAACTGTTTTCCCCTTGCTGCCAGAGGAATTCCCAGGTTAATCGGTTTTCCTTGCTAATCAGGCTGACCAATAATTGCCCATTGTTCCTTTATGCTTCTTCCCTTAATACGTGCAGTTCCGATATAGACCTTGTATGTGATCATCACGTCACATACCTCTTGACACTGAGGATGCCACTTTAAATGATGAAAAATTGTTCCAAAAACAATTGACCTATTGCCTGCAAAGGAGCACACTGCTAAACAGTATTCTTTTTTGTTTCTCCTCCTCACTCACTACTCCTCTAGGTGGTTTTCCAGGAAAGGAAAGTCCTTTGTTTAGTGAGTGCATTTCAGTGGAAAAGCATTTAAATAAATTCCCTTCTACTGCTGCCCAACCTTTGAATTCCAGGCCAATACAAATGTAGAAGGACAAGACAGCAAAGAATCAAAAATATCAAAAATAGGGCCTGCCATAAAATACATATCCACAAAGACTTAATGTCAATGAAAGTGGTAACATGTAGGTAGACTCTTCAAATCCAGTTAGTTCTGTGAAGTAACTTTTAGTGTGTCTTTAGATCTTTCAGAAGAAAAGGCTTTCCATCAACTGAAGTTATTTATTTAATTTCAGATCTTTTCTTTTCTTACTCTTCTGCTATCCATTATTTTTGATAACCTATGGCTGTCATCTACTCTGTATGCTTCACTCTTCTCCTACCACCTAGAATTATTTAAGTGTTGAATATAAGCCAAAATCCTGAGTGCTTTGGGGTATTGCTATGCAATTTCATTTCTTAGTTAATTTTTATTATATTAAAGCACCTTACTTAAAATAAGATCTCATTAAAAGTGTATTAAAAATGTAATACTCCTACAGATTCAGTTCTAGTTCCATGAGTAATACAACACCAATAAATGCAAAGTCATTACTTTCAGAAGCATAAAGTTAGTCAGATTTTCATATGGAATAGTATGGAAGTACTTGCTGGTCTTTTATTAGAACAAGCGCATTACTACAGAGATTATGCAGCACATTGCATATATACATTTTATGTCCATATCATACATCTCACATCACCTTTAAAAACATCTCTAATATATTAATAGAACACTTGCTGCTCCTGTTTCCTCTTTTTCTCTCAGTTCTCCTTTTATGTAATGGATGCAACAATTCTGCCCTCTCAGATCAAAGTAAGGACACCCTACTGTCAGCACTTCTTATACTTTGTTGTTCTCTATGGTTGAAGACAAGTCTAGAGATCTTTTAAGAACTGGTTCTGAACGATCGTTGCAGACACTGATCATGCAGACAGTGGCAACCCAACCTAGTGTTAGGTATTTAGGTGGTAGTACTTTCCCCTCTCAGAGTGATTTAGGTAACTAAATGTCTTTATCCATCTATGCATTTTCCTTATAAAATACTCTATTTAAATATAAAAAAAAAACCATTAAATATTTCGCTGTAAATTGGCTTATTGCATGTAGAAACCATGGCAGGAATAAGAGATCATGTTTCTCACACAGTGACTTGACAAAAAGGCTATGGTGTCACCTTTTCTCTCAGGCCTAATGAATCCAGAATTTGTTGTATGATGAATAACTTCAATAGGAAAAGGTGAAACACACAGTCCTCAGACAGGTAAGGTGAAAAGGAAAGTACTAAAGGAGATGAGGCATGATAATTTGAAACCCTGTATGCACAGAGGACAGCTGATCTGAGTCTCTCATCCCTCAGCGAAGACTTTAACCACTCCATCTTCTGTGTAATGGATAATTCTTCTTCCTCCAATTATTTTTTTTTTAAAAAGAAAGCCATAAGAGTATTTTCATAAGGTCAGCTCCAGCACTATGTTTCAGAAGTATTCTAAGCATGCCTACTGGATCTGGGCAGAGGACAATGTGAGAGGACCAATTAAACAGATGGGGCATGACTCAGTTGCCAACATAGCTGTCTAGTCCATTATATGTACTTTCATGTTCCCTGCTTGGCCTTCAGCTTATTTTAGATGCCCTAAAGTATCTCAGACTTCTACAGTGGGCTAGAAGGTCTGACCTGGGGTCCGTAAGTGACCTGAGCCCTTCCACAGTGTGAGCTTAAGACTGGGCAAGACAGAATCACAGAATAATGCAAGTCAGAGGTCACCTCTGGAGGTCACCTGGTCCTACCTCCTACTCACAGCAGGGTCAGCTTGGTTGGAAGTTAGATGAAGGTGCTCAGGGTCTTGGCCAGGTGGAATTTTAATACCTCTCAGGCAGGGGAGTCAACAGCCTCCCCAGGCAACCTGTTCCCATGGTTAACTGTTCTAACAGTGACGTTTTTTCCCCCCTTCTATCCAGTTGCATTTTGTCTCACTGCAGCCTATGCCCATTGCCTCTCGCCCTTTTGCTATGTACCTCTCAGAAGAGTCTGGCTTCATCTTGTCTCTAGCCCTCCCAGAAGCAGGCAGAAATCAGAAGCCCCCTTTAAGCCTTCTTTTCTGCAGGTTAAACAAACAAAACTTCTTCAGCCTCTTATACTTCATGTGCTCCCACTCCTTGACCATCTTAATGACTCCCTGTGGGAGTCTCCCCAGTTTGCTCATTGCTTTGTCATACTGGAGGGGGCTTAACACAGTATTGTGTGATGCAGGCTCCCAGGAGTGGAATAATGCAGCCCAGTATGCTATTAGCCCTCATTGCCACAAGGGTACACTGCAGATACATGTTCAAGGAGTCCACCAGGATGAGGGGTGTGTCTTCTTCTGCAGACCTGCTGCAAAAAGATAGCAATCCAGCTCCTGTTTTGGCGACTAACTGCCATCAGGAGTCTTGTTAGCTTTAAGAAGAAAGTACCGGTACACTTGAAATGACTAGAATTTTAGATGTACTTAATTATTCAAATTCTATAACAGATTATAGTCACAATAAATTTCAGCTATTTTAAGCTAACCTGTACAAATTCATCTAGCATTAACCAATGCCAATAATTCAATCGTATTACTTTCAAGGAAGTAAGTACAGGAACTGTCCTCACTTTTAGCAATAACTATTATCTTAAAATTATCATCCAATGACTTATGTTAATGTTTACTATACCATATGAACCAAAATATGTTGTTTGGGACTGCAAATCTACTGAAGACTGTGAAAGTTGAGAAGGTTATAAAGTATTTAATAATTCCTCCTTTTTTGACTTATTTTGAATTCCTTACTCCCATTGAAATAAAGAGAGAACGGGGCTACTCAGATGAGTAATTGCTCTCTGATGAGAGACAGGTATCCACTATTTGTTTTTTTTCCAAATAAAAAATGATTTTCCAAACATTAGCCTTTTTTTTCAGAGGTAAGCTCTGTAGACTTATGTGCATATTGCTTTCCTTCTTCTAGACACAGTTAGAAGAGAAGTGACAGCATAGGATTCAAATCACCTTGGCCAGGGTAAATTTCCCCTTAACTGTAATGCTGGGATATTTAAGCAAGTTGGCAATGCACACAACTACCTGATTAACTTCCAGAGGATGTTTAAAGTCTGGCTTAAGTCAGCATTGCTGACCCTGAACATTATCACATATTTCTTCATAACGATTATCATATTTGGGGACAGGGCATGTAAATCTTGCTATGGTAAGCACCTTACTATACATGGTACATAGATATCAATGGTATTTTTTTATTATTTAAATTAGGTTTTTTGTAAGTAAGTTTTCATGGTGATATGCTTAGCTAGCTTTAATTTAAATGTATATTGATCGCTACTTACTTTTTTCTGCTATTTGTTTTAATTCTTTTCAACATTATATCCATTTAAATACACAATGATCTCACAAAAGACTAATAGCATATGCATTTAATATAGAACAGAAACACATCTGCCATGGATTAAAACAGGAAATTAGAAAAGAGGATCAGTTAAAAAGTCCGTAGGATGTTTTGGCAGCCACCTGTCATTCTCTAAATTCTGCCTGATCTGAGTCAACTAAATTTTACTTTTAAATAAAACTAGCATGTATGGCTTGATATGATCAGATTCATTGGAAGCTAAAATTTTTATACTTCTGTAAGTAAAAATCCTTACTTTAATCCCATTGGAACAAATATTGTAAGTTCTTGATCACAGGAAGACTTAATCACCTCAAAAATACTTCAATGAAGTTTGCAATTTATCTTTCTATTAATTACTCCTATGTTGTATCTTTCCTTCTTATAACCCAGCTGGACAGCAATTACAGTTGTGCAAATAATTATCTTCCTGCAGTACAAAGATCTTCAAGAAATATGTTCTGGCTTTTATCTTAAAGATAAGAAAGAACTTATTTGGACAAAAAAGGAGTTTTTAATGAAAGCCTTCTGGGAAAAATGAAGAAGGAAAAGCTAAATGATTTTACAATGTCATTAATTAAGTCAAGTTTATGAAACTGGCTTCAGGGTTTTCCCTGTAAAAACACCATCAACTCTTCTTACATACATCATGCTTCATTAACATTGTTTTCTTCCTATTATGTCTCTGGTGAAAAAATACTGTCACTTGAAAATGAAATATCAAAATGCTGATAAGATAACCAGAAATTATTTGACATTGGAAAGTAGTAGTTTATAGATGGCAATTAATGCTAATGAAGAAATATATTAGGTACTGACACTTCTCTGTTTCCTTAGAATGTTGTTCCTGTTTGAAAAAAGAGGGATGGAATAGCACAAATGCTCTCATTGTAACAGCTGTTCAGAGTGATGTGATGGACAAGAAAATAGTCTCTAGGCAGAATTTTGACCGTGATTCTGTTTTCAGACTGCATAAACCATTTTGACTTTTACCATATTCCCATGCTTTCTGAGTGGTGCTGATTTCATGTTTCAAAGTGCAGAACAGCTTCTTTTGATGCAGCCCAGGATATGGTTGGCTTTCTGGGCTGCAAGCGCACATTGCCGGCTCATGTTGAGTTTCTCATCAACCAACACCCCCAAGTCCTTCTACTCAGGGCTGTTCTCAATCCATTCTTTACCCAGCCTGTATTTGTGCTTGGGATTTCCCCGACCCATGTGCAGGACCTTGCACTTGACCTTGTTGAACTTCATGAGGTTAACGTGGGCCCACCTCTCCAGCCTGTCAAAGTCCCTCTGGGCACCCCTACCCTCCAGCGTGTTGACTGCACCACACAGCTTGGTGTCATTGGCAAACTTGCTGAGGGTGCACTCAATCCCACTGCCCATGTCACCAACAAAGATCTTAAACAGCACTGGAACATCACTCGTCACTGATCTCCACTTGGACATCAAGCCATTGACAGCAACTCTTTGAGTGCAACTATCCAGCCAATTCCTTATCCACTGAGTGGTCCATCCATTGAATCCATGTCTCTCCAGTTTAGAGACAAGGATGTCATGCAGGACGGTGTCAAATGCTTTGCACAAGTCCAGGTAGACGACATTTGTTGCTCTTCCCTTACCCACCAACGCTGTAACCCCATCGTAGAAGGCCTCCAAATTTGCCAGGCACAATTTGCCCTTAGTGAAGCCATGTTGGCTGTCACCAGTCACCTCTTTATTTTCCATGTGCCTTAGCATAGTTTCCAGGAGAATCTGCTCCATGATCTTGCCAGGCACAGAGGTGAGGCTGACTGGCCTGTAGTTCCCCGGGTCTTCCCTTTTTCCCCTTTTAAAAATGGGGATTATGTTTCCCTTTTTCCAGTCAGTGGGAACTTCACCAGACTGCCATGACTTCTCAAATATGATGGATAGTGGCTTAGTAACTTCATCCGGCAGTTCTCTCAGGACCCACAGATGCGTCTCATCAGGTCCCATGGACTTGTGCACCTTCAGGTTCCTTAGATGGCCTTGAACCTGATCTTCTCCTACACTGGGCAGTTCTTCGTTCTCCCAGTCCCTGCCTTTGCCTTCTGTGACTTGGGTGGTGTGGCTAGAGCACTTGCCGGTGAAGACTGAGGCAAAAAAGTTGTTGAGTACCTCAGCCTTCTCCATTTTCCAGGTAACCAGGTCTCCTGTTTCTTTCCGGAGAGGGCCCACATTTTCCCTAGTCTTCCTTTTATCACTGACATACTTATAGAAGCTTTTTGTGTTGTCTTTGATGTCCCTTGCCAGATTTAATTCTATCAGGGCTTTAGCTTTGCTAACCTGATCCCTGGCTGCTTGGACAATTTCTTTGTATTCCCCCCAGGCTACCTGTCCTTGCTTCCACCCTCTGTAGGCTTCTTTTGCAAGTTTGAGTTTGTCCAGGAGCTCCTTGTTCATCCATGCAGGCCGCCTGGTGCTTTTGCCTGACTTTCTCTTTGTTGGGATGCGTTGCTCTTGAGCTTGGAGGAGGTGATCCTTGAATATTAACCAGCTTTCTTGGGCCCCTCTTCCCTCCAGGGCTTTACCGAGCAGATCTCTGAAGAGGTCAAAGTCTGCTATCCTGAAGTCCAAGGTAGTGAGCTTGCTGTGCGCCCTCCTCAGTGCCCTAAGGATCTTGAACTCCACCATCTCATGGTCATTGCAGCCCAGGCTGCCCTTGAGCTTCACATTCCCCACCACCCCCTCCTTGTTGGTGAGAACAAGGTCCAGCATAGCACCCCTCCTTGTTAGCTCATCTATTGCTTGTAGAAGGAATTTATCATCAATGCATTCCACGAACTTCCTGGATTGCTTATGCCCTGATGTGTTGTCCCTCTAACAGATGTTGGAGTGGTTGAAGTCCCCCATGAGGACCAGGGCTTGTGAACATGAGGCTGCTCCTATCTGTCTATAGACTCGTCTCCCCTGCCTGTCCTTCCTAAAGAGCCTCTATCCTTCCATTCCAACACTCCAGCCATAGAAGCCATCCCACCACGTCTCCGTGATGCAATAAGATCATATCCCAATCATATGATTGATAAGATCCATATCATATCATTTACTGTTTGATACCAATGTTGCTCTTAAGTATTTGATAATTGAGTATATAGTTTATATGTTTCTTTTATATATATTATGTATTTGTTATCATTCATTATTGAGAAAGTTTGATAGTTTTTTACACTAAGTTGCTTTATTAAGGCTCAGGGTATAAATCAAAGCTGCTATATTTCTTTTTTATTCTAGCATTGAATAAGGCTTTGAAGTGGTAAGAACAAGAATCTTTGAGATGATGGTTAGCAGCTGTCTTCAACTGCTTTCTTGGATTATCAAAGAAAGTTCTAGATATTTCAGTTTTGAAGGTTGATGAGCAAGCTGTGATAATGACATCTGAATCTTATTCATGACTTTAGAGACAGGAGCTGTTCTAATGAAAATAGTTACCATCTGTTCTGTAGACATCCTTGCCTTGCCTATAGGCATCTGTCTCTACGGCTTTCTTAATTCCCTCTGACTCTCAGTCCTGTACCTTCCGACATCTGTGCCTTGCTTAGATTCCTTCCTTGCTGTCTGTTGTCCAACATCCTTTTTTTAAGTCCCATTTCTCCCAGAAATATTCCAAAGCAATCACATCCCCATAATCCCTTAACTAAATGTCCCATTTCTTTTTTTGCTTTAAATAATTTTTTAAAATTTTTAATGATTTACTTGGTTTTAATATGAGTTTCTTTGGTCATATGAGAGTTTTAAATGACTTTAAAGACTAACTCAAACAAAATGGATATCTTTGCCATCCAGAGGGATACTGAAGTAAAAAAAGAGTAAAGCAAAGGATTGGTTTGTTTTTTTAGTTATCATCCCTATTATTTTGAAAGTATTCTTTTCCTGGCAAGCAGTTAAATGTATTTGTATTCAGTGAGGCTTCTGAAAGCAGCATAATTATGGAAGACAGTCCAAAACACAAGATCTACAGCATTTTTAAAGAGCTATGATGTCCAGATAACTCCTGGAAGCAGTATGTCATGCAGGTAAACTGAGGAGCATGTAGAAACTTTAAAACAAGACTGCCCATGGCGGAAGTTGCTTGCATTTGATGTCATTTTAGTATATCTGTGATTCGTGAGGGAAACCTTTTTCATTCTTGCATAATATGTGCCTGTTATCCTCATGTGAGGAATTTCATAGGAACTCCTCAAGTAAAGATTTGTTTCACATCTCTCTTGTGAATTACTTCCATTGAAGACTGAGTATTTAAATCACTCTTAGTAACTTCTTAAAATACTTTAACGGATCATTTGAATCACAATCTTCTGTGAGTTAAAAGGTATTTTTGTTATGAACTGTTTTGTTATGAACAGTGATACTATATTATATTGTCATCTTTGGAACGATCCCAAACTTGCCTATACAGCTCCTTCACAATGGCAACTACTCATATTTATAAGATGAATAGAGTATTAAGACATAATTCCAGCATGCTGGCAACTGTGGAAGGCATTAATTCTTTAGCAAAGGCTTGTGCATATGAAGTAAATCAGCCACACACCTATTTTTCACACTTCTTATAAGGGAACATCATCTTACATGCATGCATTTTATGACTGGCTAAGGACAACGGCTAAAAATATCAAGCTACGTATATATGGTCATTTATTTTAACAGACTGTCACTTACCCAGTCACTGTTGTTTGACCACATCTTTAGTTATTTACAGAGTTCTTTACAGTATTAAGTTTTTACTGCTCTTTCAACACTTTTCTATCAGTCTAAAATTACTATGATTTAATATTAGTAATATTTCATGCTAGTATTTACAATGGTGCCAGCTACACCAGACAGCACTTAAGACCAATTAATTAATTCAATAAATAGAATTGACAGTAAAAAAGAGATTACTTAAACATCAAATATTTCAAATAATATGCAAATGCACTTCAGTATTTCCTTTTGATGTAGCTTTGATTTTCCCAGGCTCAAATCATTATTTCACCCTCTTATCTAAGTATTTCTTGTAGTAGATCTGAAAAGAGCAAGCAAAGTGTTGTCAGAACTTCCCTGCTTCAGTGTTGAATTTGAATTGCTTTTATACACTGACCACTTTTAAAATATTTGAGATGCAGGTCTCCCAGTCTAAACTTTGCTCCTTTCTACTGGTTTCCTCATGTATTGACTAAGCCAGATACAGACAGGCAACTTTTCGTCTGGACAACACCAAGTATTGGGCTTTCCCTTAGGAAAAGGTTAAAGAGCTGTGAGATCATAAGGTACGATAACACTGAACTGCACATTACTGGCAATAGAGCCAGAAGAGCCAGGTGACAAAAAGCAGAGAAACAGAATTAAACTACCAATAAGAAGAGAATATACTAAAAATGGATGGTACGTGCTGTAAATGAGTCACTACTGACAAGACAGTTTCCATCCAGCAGAACTCTCCAACCTGAACACCACAGTCCATATTCTACAACATGGGTTTGTATTGACCCTTCTCTGTTTACTGGGTCTTCAGTTTACAAGTTTTCTTCAATCTAGATGTCTCTAGCCTTACAGAGCAGATATTTTAAACTTTCTATTTATTTAAGGCAGCACATTGCATCTCAGTTTCTGTACTGCTCTTTGTTAACGCTCTCAGAAGAAGACTAAGTGGTGACTGGGAAGGGCAAAAAAAGAAAAGAAAAAATGGTCTGACATTTGTTGGTTTTTTTGCCAGGCTTCATTTTCCTAAGGTAAGATCTATACCCATTGGCTGGCACAACAACTAAAATATCTTTCCTTTCAGTAAAATATATCCTTTACACTGCTTTCAGCACTGAAGCTCTCTTTGCTAACAGGAAAGATGATACACTATAGGTGAATATCTCTATCTCAGACTGCTCATTTATGGACCTCAGTTACATTACAGTTGCCAAAGTCCAAACAAGCACTTCATCTATATCACTCTTCAATGCTGACATTTTTTCCCCAACAGAATTTCTTAATTGTTCATGCAGAAGCATCGTCTGAGAAGCAATGCACCTTCCACCTGCCAAAGGTATGTCATGTTTCCAGCTTGATACACGGAGATGCCTTATTTCCATAGGGACACAGTCCCCTAAGTGCATCATGAGTACATTAAAATATGATGACAGAATTGAGTTCAGCAGAAATCAGCTGCTTTTTTCACCTTCATGCAAAAGCAGCTATTAATGATGGGAGTCACTCACCTGACAAGTGCCTAAACTCAATACAGGACCAAATATTCATGAACACCTTTACAGCACACTTTTCCTATTAGCAGTTCTAGGTCATGCAGGCTGGACACAGCCTGTCAAACAATTCATCAGGTCTTTGAGCTACTGTCTGACATGATTTTACCTGTTTCTCAGACTTTGGCAGGGATCAGGTTGGACAAATTAGTGTGGTGGTCAATGATCTGCTCTGCAGTCTGCCCTTCCCAAAGGACCTCCTGACAACTTCTTCTCATCAGGAAGGATGGGCACATGATCACAGTGCAGATACACATCTGGTCCCATGATGGGCATCCACAAACAGTACGGAGCAGACAGAATCAACAGCATATGTGCCATGTCACAGAAATTTTGACCATGTGATGTGTTTGGTTTTGGTCATGTGGTCACGGTATAGTTAATTACTGTGCTAGAAGTACTGTACATTTCATACCCTTAATTATTATCAAAATGAAATATGAGTGCTACTGTCATGTTTTGATAAATACATAGAGGCATTTTTTTAAGAGGAATAATTCAGATCTTTATAAATAGCTTGAATTAAAAAAAAAGAGATTTGAAAACATTTAAAGGCTAAATTGTAATTAATTGTATAATTATACATTTTTAAGGGGAATAGCAGGCTCCTTTATAAGTTATACATTGTATTTTTTATTTGAAGTTTGTTTGAAAACAGTGAAGCCTGCAAAATGTTCAATGAATTGATATGACACTTCTTCAAACAGAATTGTCACAGAAGTTACACAGTTTCATCAGCATGGAAGAGTTGCTCATCAATGCTCATCTGGGTCCCAATCTAGTAAACTACTTAAGCATATCAGGTTAGTCTTACAGTTAAATAAGTAGGAATTTATGCTTTGCTGCATGAGGATCTTAGAAGAAAGAAGTTAATAAATTGTTACATTTTTCTACAAAGTCAAATAAAGGTTGAAAAATATTAACAAAACCAAGAAAAATTCTGTTGTATCTGACACATATTATTGCCATTCTTGCCTTAAGAATATGATTTAAAGAGTAAGGTCTGCTTATTCTTGCTGCCAAGATCTATCAGTCACCTCTGTCTGTCTAGATCTATTGATTTTACTCAGTAAACCAATGTATCTTACTGCTACCAAATACAGTAAAACATATACATTCCCGAGTTGTGAACTGGCATTTTTTTTAGGACATCTGCTTAAATATATTAGTCTCTGGAATACTAGGAAATGAAGAGAGACATACAGACCGCTCCAGTCATGTTCTCCTGTTGCATTTTCTTAGAAAATTATTTGCAATTATCAACAGATATTTACACAAGAAAAAGAGTAACTTCTGCAGTGACCTTTCTTGCATAACTCTGCAATAAAAAAGTGGTTCAAATATTTACAGAATTA
Organism: Nipponia nippon; assembly: GCF_047370975.1. Taxonomy (NCBI): domain Eukaryota; kingdom Metazoa; phylum Chordata; class Aves; order Pelecaniformes; family Threskiornithidae; genus Nipponia; species Nipponia nippon. Next base: position 110,595,440 of record NW_028262336.1, read on the forward strand.
ATGCTTAAGTGAGAAATTGAAAATATACTGTTGGTACTTACTGAGTGGCAGCTGGACTATTCAAATATGCCCATAACAGTAAATAATAATCACGTGTTTAGTGCTTTATATCCTCTAGGCTCCTTGCAAATATTCTTTACAATGTTTCCAAAACAGTGAACAAGGAAAAATCACTTAGACTTACCCACATTTAATCTGCCTGTGACTTCCCCATTTGAATTGCGAGCATTCACAGTCACATTGTGAGTAGACTGGAGAAGCAGTGACGAGTCCTGAAGTATGGAGAAAAAAAAAAAAAAGTAGATTCAGCAGAATAATTAGAATTGTTGAGCAGGTGTAATTGGTATCTTCATTCATCCCTACCAACCTCACCGTGATCCAGACTAGCTATGGTAGGCAATTCAAAAGTTCATGTCATTCTTAGACTGCAGCCAGAGTGGAATTACTTCACCAAAACCAAAACATCCTCTTCCGTTAACTCATCGCTTGGTGTTGTGCTTGTTGAACTCCTCCCAGGTGATGTAATTTCCACTACTTATTCCCAGAACTTCCACTCAAACTCTCTGTACCTAGGCCTGTTGGAGCCTCCCCAAACTTCTCCTTGTCTTGAAGAGCAGATGAGTAACTGTTTTGAAAGACCTAGCTGCCCACTGTGCTCCATCAGACTAGATACATGGACAGTAATGAAACAGGTTCATGGCAAGAGACCTGGCAGGGGTCATTTGGAAGTGTCCTAAAACTTTGTGAGGAGAGCACTGAGTGGGTTCTTCTTGTGTTTTTCTTCGATTTGCTACCTGAATTGTCTTTAAATGCAGCTGATCTTCAGGGAGATCATACTGGCCACTGTCTTTACTTGATTTTAAGTATCAGAAAATTATCTGGGGACAAAAAGTCTGATCACACTCATTTGGATCAGCAAATTGTAGCCATACCAGTAGATTTAAAAAGAGTGGGGGAAGTTTTTTGCAGTACAGGTGTTTTCATACTAAAGCATACTTTGTAGCTAAAGGACAGGAGCCTAGTAACTGACAAGAGTGCCTAAGCAGATTTCCTTTGCCAAAGTATCAGGGAATATGTGATATGAAGAGGGTATTAGCAAGCTGCCTGCTTCTGACCTCAGAGGGGATACTCATTCCTAGATAAATGAGTTTCTAACTACTGGAATATTGTTAAAGATCAGCCTCTTTCACTTATATGGTTTCTGGTACTTTTTCTGGACTGAGAGAGACTATGCAGCACCTTGAAGTGCTAACCCCTGAAAATCACTCCCAAGTCACGTTCCCATCGTAATTTAATGCTTAGAGTATGAGATAACTTGAGAATTTTGAACACATTTTTACTACAAACTCTTATCTAGTAACAGTGGTAGAAGCAATACACAGTTTGGAGTCCCACTTGTACTTTTTTTTTAAAACAAGGATATCTTACAAGTAGGAAGATAGCCTATCTATCTCAAAAGAAGTCTACAGTGAGCAAAAGAAGTCTAAGTGAGCAAAATAAATGAATCTCATTTTGTAAATTATATCGAGAAAAAGTGAAAGCTAACAGAATTAACACAAATAATGAAAAGTATTAGGAAAAAAGTAAACAGTGTGTTAGAATGAACATTAATGGTAACAAGTTAGTATGAAGTGAAAAAGGAAAGTCAACAAAGATCAGGTAAATATATTACATTTAAGTACATGTGCTAAATGACCCACAAATCTGGGCATCTTTATTAGACTTATTTGACTGCCACTGGTTGATTTAAAAAATAAGTTAGTAATTTGTAATATCAAATTTAAGTGCAAATAAACTGTATTCTAGACTTGCAGCTTCCATACGTGTGGTTGACTAATTAAAAACTAGTAACATATTTATAAATGCTCATCTTTTATTTTGTCATGAATATGTATTAGTTAAGACACAACAGTGTTGCCCACAACTCTGTGTTGGACTTATAATGAAGGCATAAACTTTTAACAGGCTCCAGAGATGATGCACGGCAAGTAGATTTTCTGCTACATATTTTCTTAGCACTTTGGAGACCTCATTAGGTGTGAAAAGCTGTTAGGAGACTGCAAGGAGAAAACTATTAAGGCAAGGGAGAAAGCTGCTATGATAGCTGTGAGTGCCCCAATTCTCTAACAGACAAACTTAGAAAAAGAAATCATAACAAATAAGCAACTTTATGAGAATAAATATATAGATGGCACTCAGGAGATTAAGCTACAGGCAATTACTCCTCCAGAGAGTTCAAATATTTTAAAAAGCAAGCAAACAAATAAACAAAAAACCTCTAATGAATTATCAGTTCATAGGGGGCAGAGATATGCAGTAGCCTGAAGGCTCTAATTAATGCATGCTACTAATGATCATGATGGGTCATTAGACAGCTAAGCTTATACTAGATGCTGCCACACCTCTTTCTTCTTATACGGTACTAAATGTATTAAGAGCTGGAAGGAATATTAAAAAAGCACGAATGGTAGCTTAACATTGCATAATAATTTTTTGGGGCAGAGGGAGTTCTTAAGTATTAGCTATGCTGGTCTTAAAAAGTTACATGCCTTATTGGATAAACAATCTCAAGGGAAATTCATTTAAGGACATAAATAGTTTTCACACTGCCTATGAGGCAGAAAAGAATACAGCGTAAGAAACAAAATGGAAATACAGATTTAGCAACGGAATTTCACCGTCTAAGTAAGAGCCCTTCCAGCTGCTGGAAATACTTGTTGCAGAAAGAGAGAAAAAGAAAGGCTTAATAGACGTAAAATATGTTGGCATTGCTTAAATTTCAGTAATCGAGCATTTTAACAACCTCATCCTAAATCTTATATCAACTATGTTTTCTGATACATTTATTTACATTTTCTCTTGCTATAGTAATGCAAACAGTAACTTTTTCCCTAGTTTCAGAAAAGTCTCACAGCTGGCTATTTTTTCTAATGACTTGGCGAGGATGATTATATGTTTGAAGTAATGAAAGAGCCATATTCAGATTTTACTGTCATTGAATAGTACTTTACTCAATGAAATGTCCCATTGGTTGATGACACTGATCATAAAACATGGTTTTATTTTGTGAGAGTTCAGATTACAGGCAATAGTTCTGAAAAATATTCATTTTGTTGGCCGGAAACAGATATCATTCTACAAAAAATTCACCTGAATAAGTTTCAGAGTTCACCTGGATAATTAAAAACCAATTCAGATTCTCTCTTTCTTCCTCTCAACCCAGTACTTCAATAAAAATCCTTTGTACCATACCCATTCTCAGTGCCATTTTAAAGTCAATCTGCTTGATAAATACTTTCTTTGACCAAGTATGTTATTCCTTTTTTACCTCAATAATAACAATAAATTTTTCTGTCTATGTAAATAAGATTCAATCCTAAATCTTCCCATTTAGTGTTGTAGATTTTATACACATATGTAAAGATATCATACATTTAATATCATTGTCCTAGAAGTGACAAAACCTGAACTTATTAGAGAAACTAACTTTTCCAATAAGATCCATTAATTTTAGAGATATTTAAACTATTCCATAGTGGATGAATAAACAAAACAAGCAGTTTCACAGGGAAGCCTGCATTAAAAAATAATCTCAGTAAAAGTAACAAACAACTTTCTACACACTCTTAAAATTTTAGCATTTTTTATATACAATGACCTTTATAATTCCTTTTTGAGCTATTTCTTATCACATGCCTAAGAGAAAAATGTTTATTCTGCCATAGTATCAGAACATTGACCTAATGATCATGCGTGTAAAGTATGCAAAAATATGTGTGTATACACATATACATACACACACACACACACACACACATATATATATTTCCATGACAGGTGCCTAGACTTTGCCTAAATTCAACTGTTCATAAGTGCATTAATTTTATTTTAGTGTTACTGAAAGATTATCTGCTTACCACTCGAGAATGGATTTCTTTGGCATAAAGAGGGAATAAGAATTCCGATTCCCCTTCCAGACGAAGGCCTTCTTTCGTAACACGCAGGTGTCCCATTCCAGTCTGAGGAGAAGATGCAAGAATTATACACATTTTATTATTGTTGCTGTATTTATTTTTTGTTCTTTTCATAAAGTGGAAATTTCCAGAGCTGCCTGACTCCAGTCCATTGATAAAGATATCCATACTAATGCACCTAAAATTCTGAGAATTCCTAATTTCTTCCAGAAGTATTTTTCTTTAAGAAATTGTAGCTTTAAAAAAAGTTATTAAAGTTGGGATTTTTTTTTTTTTTGAGGAAAAAATACAATATTACAGTCATTATCTTAAAAAGAAGTGTATTTGTATTGGCTGTGCTGAAAGACTCTTTGTACTTGCCTTCTAAAAACATCATGAACAATAAACTTTTACACGAGTACTCACATAAAACAAACCTTATGTTAACATATCAAGGTTTATTTTACCAATAATGTATTTCACAAGGAATATAATACTTCTAAGCCCATTGAAGAGACAAATAGGGATCACAGAATCATAGAATGGTTTGATTTTATTTGCTTCCATTTTCAGTAATTACTTCTTTCTTTTTAATTCATTTTTTCATTCCTTGGTTTCATTTTTTTCTCCTCTAATTGTAGGTCAAGGCTCTATCTTGTACACTATTATCTTCCTTCCTCTCTATCACCTGCTTGTCAGTTTTTATACCTTCCTTACTCTTAGTCACTCCCTCCAAGTTTTTAGCCCAGCCCATATCTTATTTCATCGTTTTTATTTTCTTTCATCATTATCATGGAATTGATAATGTGAAAAATGAGTGAGGAATTACTTCAGTAAGTACATCTGAGGATTTGCAGGCTGCAAGGTATTTCACAGGTATTTAGCTAATTTGTAAAGGATTCACCCCTCCCCCTGCCATAAAAAGTTAGAGAAAACTTGGCAAAAAATGTTCAGCCTTACAGCTTGGCCACACACGAAAATATTTCAAGTCAACTGCCTCAAACTACAAGGAGTAAGTGGGAGGGCTAAATAATAAACAATAAATCAAAAAAATATTGTCACTCCAAATATTTTTTCAGTTGTTCTGCAGGTTGTTCTGTCATGAGATACATGACATGCCACTGATGATACATCAATAATCTGTTCATCTAATGAATTATGCCACATCTGTTCATCTAACAAATGTTAGATGTAACCTGCCACCTGTTCATCTAATGAATTATGCCTACTACTGAAAAAAGTTGTAACTTTAAAAGACAATAATCATTTTCAAATATGGTATGTTCTCGCCAATGAGATTATATGTATTTTCTCTCTCTCCCTCTGTCTCTGAATAATGCTAAATATCATGTCTAACCAGCCTTCAATGAAAAACGGTAGCTATTTTCTTTTAACACGCTTGAAGAGAGACAAAGAGAGAAACGAGCTTTGCTTAAATTCCATAAGGTAAGAAATATTCATGTCAGCAGTTTACTCCACTGGAGAGTACAACTGTGATTCCTCCTCAGCAAGGATTTATTTCAGGAAAGAGGCTTTCAGAATAGCTATTTATGGAATCTGTTATTCAGTGTCAAATATTTTACTGCTTTGAAATATACATAATATACTGACTTTTCTCAGTGGAAGTAGACACAATTTCTAAACTCTAAACCATTGTAAAGCTTTTAAAAAGTACCTAGTATATACTGATGCATCTCATGAGGCAAAACTAAAATAAAACCTATGATGAGCCCCCTATGGCTTTCATAATCACAATTCCTAGGCAGCACTGAGTGATTTAGAAATATGTTTTTCTAGTGAAGACTACGGACAGTTTTTTCTAACTTGTGACACAAAACAGAGATCACTTCAACACCATAAAAATACATAGGTTTTAAGACAAACACTTTTGAAAAATATGACATGAAATATCAGGATATTCTAAAGAAATACCACTAACAAATGGCTCTCATTTAATTAACTAAATTTAGGATCTCATTATTGCTCTGACCTCATGCCTTTTCTCATCAGGTGAAAGTACATTATATTAACCATCAGGTTTAAACACAGTTTGCATATTTTTGCGGAATATAAGGAACTAAATAAACAGTATATTATAGAGCAGGTATAAAAATGACATTGAAATTTAAGAAGGCAGAGGAAGAAGTAGCAATTAATTCTTGCTCTGAAGCAGACCAGGGAAAATTAACAAACTCCTGGGTGGCAATCTCTGTCCTGCCTTTGGCTTTGCCAGGGAAAAATTTTTAGTAGAGACAAAAAAAATTTATAATTGATGTTGAAAAAGAAGATTATGCAATTTACTCAGCACACTCTAATGGATTCAGATTTTTCAGTAATGATTATTCTAAAAATGCTATATAGACAAAGGAATGTCTTTGACAACAAGAATAATATGCCATGTGACAAAACTTAGCACTTTAACTTATCTATAAGTTCTTATTCTTCAGTAAATCCAGTCATATCACTCAGGATTACTTTGCATAAGTATGTCCTCAAGTATGTCCTATTTTCTTCATCAGATATTTCATTTAAGCATTGACACAAAGCTCACATTCTCACATATTTGAATGAGAGTCTCATTATCCGTTCTCATTGACCACTCTGGAAGTGCAAAAACATGGAAATCTACACTTGGGTTACCTGCATAAATGACTATCTGTGATGATGAACAGATAAACTCTGTAACATGCATGAGACCGACAAAAATGCGGATTTCATATAATGATCCTCACTTCTATTACCATTATGACTGTAAACAGTTACTATTTCCCTAGTACCACAATATCTGAGCATCTCAAGATTGTAAGAGTACTGAGTTATGCAGTACTGTGAGATGGGGAAATTCTATTATCCCCCTTTTATAACTGGCAAATTGAAGTTACATGGAATGTAAAAGAGAGGGATTTAGGATAAACAACCACCCTAATGCACTGAGATCCAATGATAAGTTCCATAAAAAGGAGGAGTATAATGTTACACATAATGTTCTCTCAACAACCCCTCTGCTTCTTACATTACCATTTAGGAGAAGCCAATTATTATTTACTGAGTATTGTGACTTCCTCAGTGATGAATAACCTTGATGCTTTCAGTTTCAAGGATTTGATTCTGTTCCTATTCAAATCATTGAATAAAAAATATTTCTATTGACTTGAGGAAAGGGTCCAAATTTCAGTTAGACATGGACTCTGAGGCAGTTATAACAATAAGCTGTTGATTAGGAAAAAAAAAGAAGTGCTTCATTAAACATAGCGGATGTATGGCAAGTCTGGATTCCTGTTACCCTGATGTTGGGGACTGTCACTGCGTGAGTGTGCTGGCCGGGAGCTGTAACACACTGTTGTGCATATGACCCTGAGGCTCATGTTTTCTAATTTGTCAAAGCCCCCAGCAAGACAGGGACTGAGCTGTATAGAAGAGGAGGATGAAATAGTATCTCTCTAGAAACTGAGCAGATTTTGCTATTGCTGCAAGGAGTTGACTGGCATGGGAACTCCTGGCAGCTGCCAAACCCTTATGCACCAAAGATGTGATTTAGCATTAGTGTTCACAAAGGTGTGACCAGTTTTACTTTCAAAACTGCTAGGCAGATTCTAACTGGAGTAACAGGATGTCTTCAACTGCAGTAGAAGCAATTGTTATCAGCTGAAAACGCTCTTGAGGAGGTAAGTGCTTGTAGAAGCAGAGCCAAAGCCTTCTACAAGAAATTCGAGCTCTGAGTTTGTTCAAGTCTCATAAAAGTTCAACAAAAGGCTCTTTAATTCAGAAATCATGGTCTAAAGGATATTTGACAGTTATTCAGCGAATTGTCTACATAGAGATACTCTAAACCACCTGAAATGAGTAGGCACCACTACTAGAATCTTAGTTAAGATTCACTGTTCTATGGAGCATCTGGATGGGAGGACCATTGCAGATGGGTTATCGCTCTCTTAGACTCAAGACACAACGAATGCAAAATATTTTTCCTCTGAAATAATGGAAAGCAGTTCCATTCCCCACAAAGCCAGTAGAGAAGTGCAGTATGTCCACAAGCTGTGGAAAGGCCTTTAAGTTTCTTTCAGAGGACCACAGAAGGACTGAGTCCTTCATCAGGACCAAAAAGTTCCAAAAGTCATATTCACGGTCAGGTGGCATGACTGCTTTCTTCTGGCTATGAATATCTGTGTTGAGGAAAATACAGACATGACTGGGTAGAGCAAGTTTGATAGCATTGGCATGGCTAGCGCTAAAGGCCTGTCTTGTTAAAACAGGATGCAAGAACTTTCCCTCTTTCATCTGTTGTCATGGTGAAACCTGCTGCTCTGGCTCATGACCAAGAAAGTCACATGGAAACAGTTGCACATGGCACATTGCTGTGGGACTCCTAGGAGTGGAAGCAAGCAGCTGTAGCTCTAGGGCTCTTGCACTCAGTGACTTGCTCTCAGGCAGCTGAGCCTTGTGCTGTCTATGTCTTACATAGTCAAAAAAGCATCAGATGATATATTTGAGATTTATGTCCCAAGCCAACATAATAATGTAGAGGTCTGCTGCTGTAGGCATGTGGCCCTTAAAAATGAGGATGAGGAACATTCACTCAGTGTATGATGAGTATTTCTAGTCACCTAAATTCAATCAATAACTGTAAATTGCATTTTCCTTCCAACATAGAAATTGATACACACGGGGCTCACTACATCAGGCCAACGACTCTTCTTATTATATCATCACTGTTTCTGCACCTTCTCAGCATTAGACTCAATTGCAGTCCTCAGACTCCTCTAAACAATGGAAATTAAACTTCTGGTCTATGTATCAGCTAGTAGCTGCACAGGTAGACGTGTATTTTCCTCTTTTGGGGAGAAATCAAATAACTAGAAAGACAGGCGTATCCATATGTTAGGATGGTTACAACAAAAAAATCTCTAAGTTGATGCAAACATTAGCTTTCACATGCACTCAATTCAAATTAAAGTAGCTCCTGTCTCAGGAGTTAATAGCATGTTTGATTTGTAATACCTTCTCTCTGAATATTCAAATTTTCCAAATATTGAAAGTCCACACATACTGTAGTTGCTGATTGGAACTGATAATGATATTAACTTCAGAGTAGGGAGGATGCAGCATTTCCATTCAGATAACCCCTCTTCTTACGTATGGGACACTTACATCCTACTTTTAGGCCAGCCTAGGGAAAGACCTTGGCAAGTTCAGACCAAGACATCATTTGCTGTGCCCTAAAGCTAGTTCAATTAATGGCTTTATAGATTCAGCTTTCACTGAAGTACTTCTTGCAGCAATTACTATTTAGAGAACTTGCTTTGCAAACAAGAGAGTACTGTTTTCTTGAGATAATAGGGCTGTGGGTAGAGATTGTTAAAGAGCAATCAGCAAAACAGGATTGGTAATGAATCTGATGAAACTCTCTGTTTGACTTACAATATCTATTTTGGAGCTAAGTACGTGCTTGGTATAATAACATTACTGATGCCTCATCTCACTTTCTGTTGCAAGGACTCTATTTCCAGGGCTTGAAGAAGGTTATCCGACTCCTCTTCTTAGATGACAGTGGAGTCTTTTCTGTCAAAGACATTGGTCAAATCAGAGCCCTCAGCAACAGCAAGCACTCCTGGTATAGAAGTTAGTCTCACCTGGCTTTAGGGCTGGACACAGACTAAAACACCCTTTGCAGATATGGCTAAAAAGTGGGCAGGCAATATTCCATGATCTAGAAAAGCAGATGGCCACTTTGAACTCAACAGTTTTGTAAGGAAATGGCTATGAAAGATGCAAATTCGTCACACCATTGACATGTACTTAGTTTTGATAAGATTTCTTTCATAAAACAGGATTAATATTTAAGATGCATACTTTCAAGATATTTTCAGGTCGTCTTTGTCCTGATATATAGAATAACAGACTTTCTTAAGTAAAGAGAGGTATTAATTACAACAGGTATTACTCAAGAGGAAAAAATAGCTTCTCAAAAGAGGTTCAGTTCCAGTTTCATTTCCTTGTTCGGCAAGGAGCAAATTCTGTCTCTGGTTGTGTACTGCACAGACATGTCAAAGCTGGACACTACTCGGCTAATAAAAATGCCATTACATCTCCTGTGGTTGATTTACTCAACATTAGAAAAACAGACTGCTACTCCCACTGCTACATATATTTATTCAGGAATTGAGTTTTTATAAGTTGGCTAATTCATTTTATTATATTAACATTTGTAATTATGCAACTTAGCTAAAGAAATGCAATCAAATCTTTTTCTTTGATTTGTAAAGGTTGTGAAAAGGATTTTCTTCAGAACAACAGTGCATGATATTAATTTCTTCAATTCCTCTGAGGAATCAGGGACATTTGCATGGTGTATATGATTACACAGATTATGTATTGATTCAATATTGTAAATCCTGTCATTTGTACTAGGGGACATTTCATCTTATGGTCTCAGTGCTCTACGCCTTGTGTAAGCACACAGTGACAAGCATCTCCACCCTGACAGAATTTGCTGTCTAAATAGTCAAGATGACAAAAATGTGAGATGAAAAAAGGACAAAGAGATGTTGCATCCCTCACAAAGCACTGCCGAGGAAGTTTACGGCTCTGTGTGAAAAGAATGAATTAAATATTTTACCTTATGTTTTGTCTTGCAGCTATCATGCAAATTTATTTTAAAATGATATTATCATAGTAAATAGCAACCACTGCAGTATATTGCAATTAAAAACAGATCATCTGCAATAACAACCCAACCTCATTTTGAATTACCCAGCCTTCCCTTCATCTTAATATTACTGATAAATAAAGTTTAAGAGCAGAATTCTGGTTAACTTTGCTAAATGCCATCATGACCATTTTTTTATTCAAGGTACAAAAATTTATGGTGATCACAGAGATTTTACACATAAAAATATAATCACCTACTATGATGCTTCTCTAATGACATTATTGATAAGTGCATTTTTGTAACTTTTATCAAGCAAAATGGAAAACAAATCTTTTCAATTTTCCCTATAGTGCATCACAGCAAGCTCTACTCTAGCACTGACACTAATATAATCTGTAATATAATGGCATAAATATATGCTATGTGTCAATAAAATGGTACCTTAACATGTATTTGTATAAATTAATTATACAATATACCTAAAAAATAACAGCAATGACAAAGAAATGAAATGTGAATTTGGACATGGCGAGGGCTTTTTGCAATTCCTGTTGAATTTAGAATTTTTGACAATTTCCAATCCATGCCCTACTCCATAGCTAGGTCCTGATCATATATTTTCAATTTTTTTATTTGGTTAAAGATGAAACAAGAAAATTCTGAAATACAAAACAAAACTCTTTTGCGCTCATGAAATAAATTTTTTAACGTAAAAAGTCAGGAGAAAGTTTTAGGGCAACTCATGTATTTCCCAGCAGAGGTAATAAGGAGTTTTTAATTCAATTACATTTTCATTCTATATTATTTAATTATTATTACACTTAATTTAGTTACATTTTCCCCACAACTTTATGTATATAGAAATGTGTATTTGGAAAAGTTTAGTAAGCAGTCCATACAGCTATATAATAGGCAATTTAAGTATGGAGAAACATGAATTCTCATCATCGTTTTGTCTGAGCAGACATGAAGGCACAGACGAGGGTTTTAACTGGAAGACATTTTAAAAGCCAAAAGAGAAATACTTTAAAATACGTGAGACCATTGTAAGATGTACACAGAATATATACAGAGATGTCACCTGGACGCTCACTAAAAAGGAAGTAGGACAACTACTAGAGCAAAAAATGAATAGACAAGACAGGTGATGGAGGTTTTGGGTCATTAAGGAAGTAAAGGTGCGAAGATCTGATACAGAACTGTGGAAGGTCTTTGAGGAACCAAGAATATAAGGTCTTTACATTTACTTCTGTGGACAGGGCAGGTAGGTTTCTTAAATTGAAGACTAACAATGGGAAAACATATGCTAGCTAAAAAAGAATGGAAGAAATCGTAGGAGTGGTCATGTGCTTCTAGAAGTTACAGGCACAAGGATTTGTAAAAACAGTAGTAAGGCTACTAGTAAGATCTTTATTACATATCTGAAAGTCTTCAAAGACCCTCAAAGAATCACAGAAACCACTGGATTTCTTGTTAGTTCACACCAAGGGAAACAAAATTGGTGTCCAGCTTAGCCATAGGCTATTGTATGATTCTTCTGAAGAATGATACATCCAATTCTGTCTCTGTCTTCTACATAAACCTGTATGGAAACAGTTTCTGTGTGGGGTAAGAGAAAGAATCAATAAAACAGCAGAACTCCAAAGGTATAATGCAATATTAATACTCCTGAAATTATCTGGCAGCCAGATCTTTACATTTTAGGAGAATGGACTTTTAACTTTGGATTAATCTTATCAAATCTTGTATCTGTTTAATGGGAAACGGCTTGTTACATTATATTTCTTGTCCTTTCCTATTGTCGTGCTCACAGGTCCCAAACTGGATGGAGGCCTTGTTGTGCCAGACATTGCAGAAACACAGAGAAGGTATTTATTAGCTGCAAGTACTAACATGACAGACAACACATGAACTGGAACATGACATACAAACAATTTAAACATATATATACATGAATGTATATGCAATTATGCGTATATGGAGTACAGAAATAAGAATTAAACCCAAGTTGTTCATTTTCTCCATCTCGTGGTTATTTCAGTAGGCTGGGCTTGACTCTGGGTACTAAATTGCAGAGTAAGTGCATGCCATAGTGTGCTCTCCATCACACGTGTCAGCACTGCTTTGGGAAAGTGGATTTTGAGCAGGAGAGGGCCTGCAGGCATCACTCCTGTAAGCACTTGGGCACCTGAAATCATGGGTGGAGCTCACACGCAGGCAAGGAGCAATCAGGGTGTGCACTTGGATCCAGGCACTGGGAAATCCCTGGATTCCACATTTTGGAAATGTCCTCAACCTCAACCATTCTGTGTCAACTTATGTTATTCAAAGATATGTTACAGTAAATTTTCACTGAGTATGTGAATCTCTGTAATAGTACTGTTGAGTAAATGATGATCTAAAGATATATAAAAAGTCTTTAGGGAGATTTAACCTCTTCTATGAAGTCAGCTGATAGCACCAGAAAAAATAGATTGTTTCATGGACAGAGACCTTTCTCAGGTCACACTTGAGCTACACAAATTGTAAATTTCACGAGCTCTATCATTCCTATTTCCTATTTCCTACTTCCTACATTAGAACAGTTCTGCTTGCTCCTGGGAGCAAAAATACATGCCAAAAAACCAGGAAAATGTGCAGTTGAACATTACTGATTGTGTCTGGGCTCAGAAAAGAAGGTGGTACATCAGACCATGAGATCAGAACATCTGGTTTTTCTTTGGCAGAGGGTTTGCCAAGAGCAGCTTCATTTAAGTTTCCCCACACAACTTAAAACTAGCAAAGAAGAATCAGGAGCTCCAGTCAAGACGTTATGAGCTCATCTGTCCACAGTTCTTAAAACTTGCATGTACACTATAGTCTCACTGTACTCAGATTTTTTAAAACTCTTTATCAATATTATAAATTATTCCAACTGTGAATTTAGATTTTTTTTTATTTCAACAAGTGTTCTTCCACACTCTTTTGCATACACATGATTTGATTCATAATATAATTCAGATTAATCAAATGCTTTACAAAAATATGTTTTATATATATATGTCACACTACTGAGAAGTCTTACTTTCTTTGATAACAGCTTTTCTGCAGTAACTATCTTAATATCTTTCTTTTCAACTATTAATCTTTGCATAAAATATTTAAATATTCACTGTCTAATAGAGACAGTGGGAATGACTGTGGCCTGGTTGGAGGCAAATTATATTTAACTTAATGGAAAAATAGAAAAATACAGCTGTTCAGGATTATTCAGAGTAGAAACTATGGAATATTGGTGTTCTGACATGAAAATATTTTAGTGAAAATTAGGATGAGAATTTCCAAATAATTAAATAAATATTTTATTTCATTTAAGTATTAAAAAATGTAACATTCTTAAAATGGCAACTAATTCCAGGGAGCATACACTGTTAATCACAAAACGCATGGAAAGTCTGTACAAGTTCATTAGTGTATGTCTTTGTAATGCAGAACTCTTGCTGTGAATGAGTGTTCTTTACCATCCATTTTTATTGCTGTCTAGTCTGGTTTTAAATGTTCCAAATGATTGGGCATCTCCGATTTAATAAGGCATGCTATTACACAGTCTAGTAAGTCTCACTGTCAGAAAGTGTTACTTGATTTTCTGTTAAAATTTAGCTTTCTTAATTCATCACATTCCTAGTTTTGTATTTTTCATATTTCCTGAAGTAATTCCCTTCCTCTTTGGTGCCTGAATTTGTCAAGTGCTTAAATAGCTGTTTACACAAGTATTTGATTATATAATCAGTTAATTTCTTTCAAAATACATACAATATTTATAGATCTAGACCAGTATAATTATCAGCCAACTAATGTATATATATAATAAGATTATATATAGTTAGATTTTCAACATTTTCTTATACAATTAAATACAAATAAATTGATATTGCCTTATAGAATACTTTGAAAAATAATTAAAAAATAACTTCTAATACTTTGATCATACTCATTATTACACTATTTGTCTATATTCATTATCACACTGTGCTTAAAATTTTTGTCAGAGAAAAGCCTGTGCTACATGCCAAACTCCACACTGGAGAAAGGCTACTTGTCATCCTGGGGAACACTCCTGTTTCATGACTGTCTGTCCTTATCAACATGAAATACAGCACAATTGCCTTGACTTTCCTTATTTCAGGAGACCATGATAACTGTGGCATCCACTAAAACCCATGGAAACATGCGTTTCTCCATCAGAGGCTAAAAAAAGTTAGGAATCATCTTTGGCACATGACTGTTCCTGGCATTACAATAATGTAGCATAACCTAAAAGATATCATAACTGAATTAATGTAGGGTTTCTGAACAAGATTTGTCAATGCATCAGAAATGGTAATCATCTCATCAGGTGCATTTTTCACACCTGAGTTTTAGAGTACTAACATGACAATCTACGAAATTCAATAGTGACCTAAAAATTTTGGTCCAAGTCTTCACTGATTACAGTGTCAACACAATGGGTCAGTATTATGGGTGAAGTTCTGCGGATGTGAGTACTAGTTCTCTATGTGATAGCAGGGTAGGACAGCTAAAGATTGTTTTAGTCAGGAGAAAATGTGAAATCAGTCTCATGAACTTATTTTTCTCTAAGGAATATAAAGATAATGGAAAGGTAAAAATGCAAAAAGAAAAAACCCTCTCTGTCGTGGTTTAACCCCATTGGGCAACTAAGTACCACACAGCCACTTACTCCCCTCCACGCTCCCTGCCCCCTGGTGGGATGGGGGGAGAATCGGGGAACAAAACAGTAAAACCTGTGGGTTGAGATAAAGACAATTTAATAGGAGAGCAAAGGAAGAGAAAATAATAATAATGATAAAAGAATATACAAAATAAGTGATGCACAATGCAATTGCTCACCACCCGCTGACCGATGCCCAGCCTGTCCCTGAGCAGCAGTCGCTGACCCCCGGCCAACTCCCCCAGTTTATACACTGAGCATGACGGCATACGGTATGGAATAGCCCTGGGGCCAGTCTGGGTCAGCTGTCCTGGCTGTGCCCCCTCCCAGCTTCTTGTGCACCTGGCAGAGCATGGGAAGCTGAAACGTCCTTGACTTAGTGTAAGCACTACTCAGCAACAACTAAAGCATCAGTGTGTTATCAACATTATTCTCATACTAAATCCAAACCACAGCACTATTATCAGCTACTAGGAAGAAAATTAACTCTATCCAAGCCAAACCCAGGACACCTTCAGAAAGCACTGAGGCAGCAATGCAAGCAAAAGATGAGAGCTGTGAAATCACATCAGTTACGTAACAAACTGAGAAGCCAAATACCTCTTGTTAATGCCTCCTACTGAGTAGCTAATCTCTATAAAGCTTTCAGATGCTTAGTGTTGTATAAAACATTGTTCTACAAATTAGCTCAACACTGTCCAACTTTTCCAAATTGTTTGCCAGTCACGCAGCTTTCTAGAGTCATGTCAATATGGAATTTATATGTTGGGCAATTAGTATGGGAGATACTTAAACAATTTAAGAATCAAATTCCAAAATATAGATCCTCAAAAGTCCTGCTCATTTGTCCAAGAGATCTAGGCATACTAATATTCTTGCAGTTAAATTATCTGATCACCATTGGATATGAACGCAATCAAAATCTCGTAAGTGACCGTCTTACGAATAAAGTCTACAAGGATAAAGAGAGACCCTGTGAAGAGGTACTGATGTCCTTTTACTTAAGAACAAGTGGTTGCAGGACTCAACTGGGTTGTTGCACTCCCAGATTAAAATTCCTCCTGTCCCTGGGAAAATCTGATCTCATATCTTCTCCCAGAGATCCTTGCTCTAACCAACAGATTATAGTACATTTGATGTTGAGAATCTTTTAGTCTCTCTTTTTCTAGTCTGTTCTACGTCATATAAATTCATTAAATATTAATTGGAGCAGAAGCTACAATAGAAGCTTCTGTCTCCAAGGTGTCATAATCATCTGACAGCTAAAGCATATGTTACCTCTGCCCGATAAAAATTTGTTTTTTCCATATAAATCAAAACAGTTTCAATCAGAAAGACTGAGAAATGCCCAGTTCTATAGTCCATACCACAATAAGGATTTGGAAAAGAACAATGAGAGTAAGAAGTATTCTTGCATTCAATATATTCAGGATTTTTCTAGTAAAATATTTTAGGATCTGATAGTGTCTAGAGGGATGAATTTTCATCTCATATGATAGTGTTTAGTCTAGTATAACTGATGGCCTTGAAATTAAAATGTTATAAGCTAAGAGTCAGTGGACCATTTGAAAATTATGCAGTCATTTTAATCAATTAAGACAACAAGGTAAAAGAGGAATATATTTTTTCCTGTGAAGCATTTATCTTCTCTTTGTCAGAAGCATAAGAAAGATTAATAATGAGTTTTTCAGAGGAAATCACTAGTGTAATATTATTTATAGAAAAAAAGATACTCTGTCTTGGCAACATCAGATGGCCACCCACAAGACAAAACTTCTTAAAAACAAAAATGATACTAAAGTTTGTCAACATCTCTGTTCTGTTGGGAGGCTCAAAACTGGAGGCTGTATTATATGCATGCTCTAATGAGTGCACTTCCCCTGGTCTCTGCCTCTGCCCCTGTTCACACAGCCCAATATACTGTTGGCCTTTGTTGCTGCCAGGGTCACTGTTGGCTCATGCTCAGCTTGCTGCTCACCAGCCCCTAGGGCCTTCTCCACAGAGCTGCCCCCAGCCAGGCAGAATCACCCTGTGCTGGTGCCAGGGGCTCTTCCTTTCCAGAAGCAGGACTTTGCATTTGTCCTTCTTGAATTTCATACGGTTGGACCATTCCTCCAGCCTGCCTAGGCTTCTCTGAATGTCAGCCTGAGCCTTGAAAGTATTGAATGGTACCCCCAAATTGGTACCATCTGCAAACTTATTGAGCAAGCTTTCTGCCACCTCTTCTAAGTCATTGATAAATTTGTTAAAAAGGACCAGTCCCAGGACAGACCCCTGCAACACTTATTAATGGCCTCCATGTAGAGTATAACACTTTAGTAACTACCTTTGGAGCCTGACCATCCAGCCCGTTTGGGTTTTTTTACTTATCTGGTTGTCCAACCTTCTTGTACCCTAACTAGAGTACAAGAATATTGCGGGAGAGTGTCAGAAGCCTTGCTAAAGTTAAGGTAAATGACATCTTGTGCCCTCCCATTGTCTATAATTCCAGACATTTTATCACAAAAGGTAATCACGTTGGTCAGGCATCATTCACCCTTGGTAAATCCATGCTGACTGTTCCCCATTACCTTATTCTCCCTCATGGGCCTTGAAATGTCTTCCAAGAGGACTTGCTCCATCATTTTCCCAGGGACTGAAGTGAGGCTGAGCAGCCCATAATTCACCAGACTGTCCCTTTGGCCTCTTTTTTTGAAGACAAGTGCAACACTTGCCCAGACATTGAGGATCTCCCCAGTCTCCATAATCTTTCAAACACGGCAGAGGGTGACTTGGCAAGAGAATCAGACAGTTGTCTCTGAACCTATGGATGCAGCCCATCTTGTTGCCCTTTGTCCCTTTTAAGTCTTAACTAAAGCTGAGCTTTGGCACAGGAAGCCTGACACATTTCCTGGCCCAGACAACGTTTCTAAATTTCTGCTATGTAGCCTGTCCTTGCTTCCAACTCTTCTATACTGCTTTTTGCATTGCAGCTCCGTCACAAGTAACCTGTCTAGCTAAGTCAGGCTACTTATCTTCCCGAATATCAGGACAGATCATTCCTGCATTTGGAGGATACTGTCCTTAAACACCAGCAAGCTTTCCTGAGTAAGTTTACCCTTCAGATCCGGCTCCCATGGGATCCATGAGTAGCAGATCCAGCTGTGTACCACCTTTAGTTGTCCTATCCAGAAGTTATCCCTGACACCCTCTAGAAATTTTCACTGCTTCCAACCTGCCATGTTTGTCCTTTCAGCAGATATCAGGTACATCAAAGACCTCTTTCAGACCTATTGGACCCTTCAGAATTGTTCACAGGGCTTCTGACATCCTCACCCTGTTGCAGCCGTAAATCCCTTAAGATTCTTAGTTTCTAAACTCTTAGGACTAGCAGTTCCCTTTAGTTTTCAGAAAGCCTTAGTATGTTGAAAACAAAATCTGGAATTTCCATTTCATGCAAAATTTTGATATATTATGTCCAGCGGAAAAAAAACAACCTCCAGTTTTCCCAAACTTTCTAATTTTCATGCAAAACTAATTCTAGTTTTTAAATTACTCTAATTCACCTTATTCACCAAGCTCAAGGAATAATTATTTGATTCTGTCTTCGCTAAAACAGCTGAATATAATGAATCCACAGGTTTCTTCTCTCACCCCCCCAAAAACCTTGAGACCCTGTCTTCCCAAATGCCAGGAGAGAAAAAGAAAAAAAGAATGAGGCATATCTGATACCTGT
This sequence comes from Nipponia nippon, assembly GCF_047370975.1. Taxonomy (NCBI): domain Eukaryota; kingdom Metazoa; phylum Chordata; class Aves; order Pelecaniformes; family Threskiornithidae; genus Nipponia; species Nipponia nippon. Next base: position 110,614,465 of record NW_028262336.1, read on the forward strand.
GAATCTATCTGCACAACCTGGGGATGTTAATATGTTATGTAATTGCAGCAGTATGAGAAAAGGAATATATTCTCTGTTCGGGTTGTTCCCTTTTAGTCTAGATTTTACGAAATGAAATGAAATGAAATGAAATGAAATGAAATGAAATGAAATGAAATTCTGTTCAATTTAGTCATGTTCATTTGATGCTGAGGACTCTCAAACAATGGAGTTTAGAAAAGTCTCCGTCTGTCATCATCCTTCCAAATTTCTACAAGGAGGTTTAAATCTATTAATCTTGCAGCATATCTATGTCTGGTTCACGTTCTCCTTTATCAGCTTAGCTTGTTTGCTAGTATTTATCACACTGTTTGGTTTTTTGGGTTGAGACAGATGTGTGCATGGACTAATTGTATGCCAGGGCTTGTTGAAGCTCTGTTCATAATTTCATTATCATTTTAATCTGGATCTATGAACAGACATAGCATGTGACTTTTGTATACTGCAAGGTATTATTTAATGGAAGATTTAAGGATGCTTTATAGAAAAAGAAAACTATTTTTATCCTATAAAAGAAACTTCGATGTCTAAATAACAATTTTGTTCAGCTTTGAGTGGGCTCACAAAAGGGCTGTGATATAGAACTATGTCAATCACTCACTAAAGCACCAACACCCCTATGCACTATACTGCAAAACTATTTTCCTAATAAAACTCCATACTACAATCATGTTATAATTTTCCTTTGAGCATAAACTCTCTTCAGAACTGTAGTATAAAAATACCTTTTTAAATGTTTATCATGTTTTTTCTAAATATGTTTATCAACCTTAGTAAGAATACAACTTGTTTCTTGTATTATTTTACAGAGAAACAGTTGTTAATATTTTATTAGCTATTGATATTCTAATATTGTTAACAGGGATAACATTTTAATGTATTTTTTTAAAACTAGGATGACACACTTTTAAAGTATTAGCTAAAAATACAATACATATTATTAATATTAAACATAAGTAGTGTAATGTCTACATAATATACCTAGAACACATAATAAATATAAAAAGTGTTATCACAGCTGACAGACTAATATTTGCCAAATAACTGATGACTGCATAGGATAATAGTTCACAATTACTTTTAAACTCTTCCCAACAATGGGAACGTTTAATTGGAGAAGTAGGATATATATGAATCAACTAATTTCCTAAATGGCAAATACTTGTCAAACTTGGAACTCAAGAATCATAAAAATCTATTTCTGAGAATATATTGTTATCTCTCTTTTTCAAACAATAACCAAAAACTTGGAGGCGTAAATGCTTAATTCCATCAGGAAAAGGGTTTGATGATAGTGTTGGTAATTTCTATGACTGTTACACTCGTTCTTTACAAACAGTATCTCCTCAGACACAGGAAAGGACTGTGATGCTTCAATTATACTTCCAGACTTTGAACATGCAGTTAACACCTATACTCTTTCTTAGACTTTTCTTAGGGACTAGCAGCGCTTCTCTGGATGATATTTCTGGTATCTTCAGAGTTACTTCTTGTCTTGACAGATATACTCTACTAAAACAATACCCAGCAAAAAATGTTCTCTGTTCTTAACGACCTCACACATACTTTTGCTGAGGATTGTGACATGCACGTGTACTTTGCACAAATGTTCTTATAGCTGATATTTAGCTGAAATATAGATATTTCCTTAAAATTATCCCAAATGAATGAAGGCATTACAGTTAAGCCACTATTTAACCGGGTGTGTCAGGAATACAGATTCTTTAACAGAGAATTAGGAAAACCCTTATAACCATGGCATTCACAGTCCACTCTGTGGAAGAATGTAAGGCTGCACTACTTGAGCTGTTATTGTTGCCAAGGCAGAAGGACACTGTCCCTCAGCAGATCGGGGCATTTGGTGCCTTCCTCACAGGTAACTAGGAGGAGATAGGAGTTCCTAGAAGTGGAGTTTCTGATGCAATTGTTTTTAGCCCTGACTGATAGTAGAGAAGAAATATCCAGTTTCATAATAAGAAACCAAACCAAGAGAAAATAATTTTTAAAACTCCTTAAAAATATAAACCTGAGCCACACAGAAAACAATTTTAAGTTATTCAGGTTCTCTGTGATTCATGATGTGCAGTCACTAAGTGCGCATCTTCCATGTGAACTGCTTAACAGAAAAATTATATGTGATCTAAGATGTTCTGTATGACAGTAATAGTGCTGAAAAGAATTTATGTGGGGGAAGAAACTTGACGGGAATTCAAGTGCTAGGAACTATATTAGTAAGTAGGACTTAAAATTAACCTACTTTCTTTATAGTAAGAAAAAAATAGAATATAGAAATGCTTCCATGAAGATAAAATGGTCTTCATTCAGTGACAGAGGCGTAATACTGATACATAATGGGAACTTTAATATAACACTTTCTTCAGTAGCAGGGGCAGAGATGTAGCAATTTACTATTATTGTTTTTCTTACAACAAGCCTATTTAAATCACCTGTGTGTCATGACTGCATGTTACGAACTAATTAGCTTAGCTTCAATATTCGCTGATGCATTTTATTGCATTCTGACTAAAGCTACATCTTGCAGAAAGTTACCCTTTAATCTACTACATGCAAAACGGCGTTATAAATATTAAAATATATGACAGTGGAAAGATATTAAATTTATTCCTGAATAATATAACTGCTTAGCCTCAAGCATGGAGTAGTAATAATTACTTCTGAGCTGTAATTAATTGGTAATTAATTGGGCAAACAAATTATTAAAGTTTAGATGCTGATAAATAGGAGAAGGAAGCTAAGAAAAACCAGCAACTGTCAGCAATATTTTAACACTAAGGAATTCTGTATGAGATAAAATTACAGCCAACATATTTATAGAATATAAACTAAATGGAGACTATGAGACACCAGTAAAATATATTCTCTTTGAACGGTTAGAATTCACCTCAACATAAGCTATCAACAACCTCAGTGTTTTAAAGATTATTACCAATACAGAAATTACAGATTAGGAAACATGTTCAAAGATAGGTATTTCTTATATACTTTCAACCAAAGTACAAATTACAGTTGAGAAGGAAGAAAAAGGAACCATCTATTAAATACAGAGAAGCTGATGTACATGCAAAATAAGTAGTGAGGCAGGGGAGAGAAGAGAATATGAAAAGAATGGAAAATTAAAGAGGACACTTACTGGGGAAAACCACATCACTTTAAGAATCCAAATTGTCAAAGAAAAATTCACAACTAGGATGATAAGCAGGAGGAGAACAAACAGGTAGAGGCAACGCTTTCTCCAGCCATAAATTCCAATTTTGTAGACATATTCATTCTTCGGCCTCTCTAGGCTAGTGCCTGGTGTTGTTGTAGTGTATTGTTCACGTACCATCTGCTATGTAAAGAAAAAAAAAAGGGACTGCTTAGTTGTTTGAGTTAAACTAAACATATTTATATAAAACCCCAAGGAAAATATGAAGATATAATTGTAACAGCAAGTTAGTAGAAACTACAAACTCTTATGAAATTTTACCTGGAAAGCATTTTCATCATGTCAAATTACACTTACATCTTACTTTTTGGTACACATGATGTGATTTTTTACTATATGAACGGCATTAATTGCCATTTTCAGGAGGCTTAAATTTATTTTATCCTATATAGAATGGCAACACTTTCCTCCCATTTTTCATAATATTCTAATTTTCCCATCACAAAATATTTCATAGGATCATATCATAATCTGTGGCTCACAGAACAATATTATTTTACTGTAAAAATAGTTACAAGTAGTAACGGTACCTTGTAAGCACAGGTTTAAAAACACTTCTACATATTCTTTCCTCAATTCAGTAATAAAATGCGTTCTTTGTGTTGCAAAACTTAACTGTGTATCACTGGAATGCCAAAATATGTTAAGCTTCAGAATCTGTATATAAAGAAATAAAATGGTTCTTAATAATGAAAAGAAATAATGATTTCTCAATTTATCAGATATTAATTTTTAAAGATATATTAGCAATAAAAACATTACTTACTGGGTTTAAACAACTTCCTTCACTTTATATTATAGGTCTTAACGAAGTATTCTTTGAATTTAAAGAAATCTTACCAGATTGCACTTCCTTAAAACATGAGGATATTCACTACCACCTTTACAGCACAGAGATCACCAACAATTCAAACCATTCATTAAAGCTTCAAATTTCAGCCAGGAGAATAGAATCTCAGCAGCTGAAGCTGCTTATCTAGAACAACAGTGGGCTACATCTGTCTCTTTTTCACCAATATAAAAGGAAAAAAAAAAACCCAACTATGGATGTCAAAAAGAAAATAGGTATTGTAAGTTCAAGCACTTCCCATGAGCCAGGTATATCCACAGGCATCTTCCATCCTTTCCTACAGTATAATGTTCCCAAATGAGAGTCCCTTCAGACAGGTTTCACACAAGGTCCCCTCTCAATCTGGAATTTACTCCTGGGAATGAGATCACTGTGCTCTGCTCACACAACTTTCAAAATGCGATTAAATTACATTCTTGCCCAGCTGCTGAATTACTCTAAGTGGTTAAAGAAGCTCTTTTCACATCTCCTGCAGAGCCATCCTGTGTCTGCAACAAGCTTGTCACTCTCAGTTCTAACCCTCATCTTTAGAAAGATGTCATCTTTTGTTCCTGTAGCCTCCTATCAAACTACAAGACAGAGAATGCAACATAAATTTACAATTGAACAGAAGTTCATGCATTAGCTCTTTGCATATATGCAGTATTAATCTTATTTCTGCACTTCCATTCACAAATATTTTAATTTCTTGTTTATTTATATTAAAAAATGAGACTTGACCATCGGCAGTTCATAATGTAACTGTGCTACAGCCATTATGGCACAATATTCTAATTAATTTTTTGCTGCTATCAGTCTCAGTTGGTCATGATAGTGTGTATATAACTCTTTTAATCTGCTGAAAATACTGAAAATAGTATAATGATCTATTAGTGGAGAATCATAGATTCTATAATAACTTGGCTTAACATTACTGCAAAACATCGTAGATTTACAAGATGTTACTTAATATTCACCACATGAACTACATTTGTTTAAAACTATCAGATTATATTTTTCAGTTCTGTGTATTACTCAAGCACCTAGTACTGATTATAGGATACTGTTTATATATGAGTTACTACTATTTTTTTGCTGTTTTCCCACTAACCATTGTATAACAAACCATATCACTCACATAGAAGTTACCCTTTATCTTAAACCTACTTTACCATGCTCTGCCAAGTAAGACAAATTGGGACATTTATACATACCATGGGTTTCATAAAATGCTTAGAAAAACCATTACCCTTACTTCCACACAGATTTCTCCTGAACACTGTAACTTACAGGATAGGATGCAGTAACTGTTATCTGGTGACACCAACAGATATACTTTGAGAAATAACCTGTGCATTTCTTGCTCAGGTATAGCACAACTCTCTAATACCCTAAGATAGGGTATCCTCCAAGTTTCTTACTGTTTCCTTCATTACACATACTTGTTAAGTGTCAGTGTAACAAGAAACAAGATAGAGGACAGCTACAGAAATTTCTGTAGTAACAGAATGCCCCTTCACAAGACAGACTGCTTCTTTTTTTTTTTTTGAGGAGACAAATAAAATCCACTTCTAAGAACACTTAAAAGGTTATTTCAACAGGGCTGTGAGAAAATAGACCATTCTTCAGAAACTGCACAGTCAGTCTCATGAAGTTAGCTGAGCCTTCAACAACAAATCTCTAGCTGTGACATCTAAGCTTTGCCTGTTCCTTCTGTTGCTGTTCGCTACGTCTTCAAGGTAAATTTTGCAGCAGAAACACCATTTGATGAAGAGTAAATTAATTCTCAGATCTTCAAGTTTTTATGTCAGCCTCATCACAGTGGTCTCTGAGGTTGGGATTCATCTCACAATATCAGACACCAACAATTTAGCCTTCAATATCTGAGCCAGTCAACCTGGACCCCCTTTATGGTCAACGGAGATAAACCTACCCCTGCTGGGAATTATCTGACTTATTTCAGATGTATATTTTAGACATCAAATGAACTGCACCTTAGATGTGTTTAACTTCTCTCCATAAAAAGAGAAATAAAGAGAGGCTGGGGTGACTTTTTCATATGTACACACCTACATGTTTTAGACATAAGCATTTGGTCAAATTAATTCCAACCAGAATGATTTCCAGAAGCATGTAAGTTAACAAGAAGACAGGATTCTTTTGATTCCTGTTCTCCTCTGTTCCATTTTTACCCTGTTGTAAAATGTTTATTGTGTGAGTTGAGGGTTTTATACATAATGTATTATGTACTGCTGTTTAATGAGGTGAGGTCAAAATCCATTATGCATTTCACCATAAAGCCTGTGAGTTTTGTGATTGTTTTCAGTCCTTCAGAAATTCCACAGGGGACATCTCCCAGCACAGCATTGTTCCCTGCACAAATTATTTTTTCCTGACAGAAAACAGTTCTGTTGTTCCTGAGTATTATTAATACTGCCAAAAATTGCTTTGGTCCTAGCAAATGGGTAATGCTGGCCTAGACAACTGACTGCTTTGAAAAGGATTAAATTTTTCTACTTAATATAATATTTCATGATTTTTAAGAGAATTAGTGGCCCAGTACCAAGCAATTACAGGGGAAATCCTTTAAGAATTGATACTGTTGGACTGTTTATTCTGAAAGAATCAACTTTCCATATTACTGGCTTATACGTTCACGAGTTGAAATCTCATAGGAGAATAATCTCAGACCTGTATGGAGAAGTCAGAGAGAAATTCTTTTTGGGCTATTGTAGGAAGCTGGGCTAAAAGGAAAGCCTTAGACAGGCAGATCTCATAGTTGTCTGGTGAATTCTGCCAAGATTCAAGAGAGACTCTTAGAAGGAAAGCAACAGATATTTAGTACTATGATGAAAAATGTGATTTGTAAATGGAATAACCATGAAATGGTAAGTTGGTTGTGCAGGAGCATACTAAACAGACACCAAGAAGGAAGTGGTTACTTAGACACCTGGGTGTACACAAGTTAGTTGGAGAAGCAAGAAGTCTGCACAATGAACAATGAGTTCGGTAATTGTTATCTTTATATTTTTTTACAAGGAGGCAGGACACAGTGACGAACTACAGAAAGAACAGTCCTGGCAATCTATAGTGCAGATAAAATGGCAATTTAGTTTCAGAATGAAAATTCTGTCATTATTCAAATGGGCCATGAAAACATGTATTATTTATTTGGATCCTGTCAGCAGTACCATAATAAAAAAATCTTCTACTTAATTAGAAGTGAAATTTCTTGCTTTTCCTACTCAAGGGCCCACGCAATCAGAAGTCAGATAGGATTAAGGTCAACTACTTGCATATTCCTTATGGATTTTCATATATGTGGCCATAATTCATGGGATCAAGCTCTATCATGGTAGTTTGCTATTTGAAAGTATTTTCCAATTGTCATAATCTGTTTTACTGGGATCCATTTTTATCCAATTACTTCTTGCTCATTTGCTGATTTAAAACAGATACTAATTACTGCCAAAAGATTTGTCATAATTTTAGATGATAGATATAACTTGTAGATTACTTGTACACTGCACATATTTTGACCATGTGAGATTTTCTCATGTGTTCAGACATTACTTGTAAGTGTTGCACATAATGCATGAAATTCATGCCTATAGGAATACACATCTGAGCTGCTGATAGAAGAGCTGTATGTTCTTTACATTGTGTTACTAAAGCTGCCCTCTAAAAATATGTAGCTATGACAGAACATTTCCTTGGATCTATTCCACCTTTTTCCATGCAAGACTTGGAGACTGGCCCCTGCGATTTGCATGATTCAGAGGTCCAGGAGATTTTTATATTAATACCTAGATATTGAAAAACTGTCCATCAAGAATGTTACTGTTGTATTTAGGTTAGTTTGGGCATCAAGTTCAAAAAGCTATTCTGATTGCTCTGGAATACTGAATTAAGACAGCTGTGTTTTGAAGAAGGAATTTGCAAACTTATCAGTAAGCCTGCTTGGGAAAGCAAGCCTGAGTAGAAGCTTGTTCATCGTATTACTTTTAGGAATTATTTATCTGTAAGAATTACTGAAGGCAGAATACTATTTCAATTAAAATAAGCAATCTCAGTTTATTTCAATTGTAAAAATGTTGTCATTGTTTTTGTTCATAAATGGCTGTGTTATTTTCTTGAACATAAATAAAATTCTCCTTAATGCACTGTTCAGAACTGTATTACTCGAGGACTTTGTCATGTTGTCATAAAGCAACTAATAATAAAGTACTAGAAAGCATAATTTAAATAGAAAACTACTTAGTTGGTTAATACTAATAACCAACTATAATTCCATTAGTAATTATATAATTATTAGCATTTTATAGTTTTGGGCTGTTTCCAGCTGTGTTGGGATTTTCAGCAAGGAGACAAAAAGCTTAGCACTCAAGAGAACCCTTTCAAATCAGGGTTAAGAAGAACTGGTGAGGTTTCATGAAGAAATTTGCACTGCTGATGGTCATACTACACACGTTCTTTTGAAAGGGAACTTTAGTCATCAGTGCTTCTACTCTTCTCTCTTTATATGAAGTATATTCATTCATATGCAAGAAAATTCACAGTATGTGTGGGAATGAAAGAGGCGACAGTACTAAACTAGAACAGTTCAGTAGAAAGACCATTTTAATCATTTAAACTAAATTCTTGTGCCATTATAAACAAACTGTAAACTGAAATAAAACAATCTGTCAACTCAGGCAAGTGAGAACTACTTTTACAATCTGCATACGGTATCTTCATGGAACATTATGTTCATTAATGTTGTTTTTATATAATGAATTGGGCTAGATGGATATTATTATATAGTATGAACATCAGAAGTACATTAAGACTTCACACTTTGGTGGCATTGAGGCCTGCACACTTTTGTCTTTGTGGAGGACAGAAGCAGTCCACTGATGAACCAACAGGAAATAGGTGCTGCTGGAGTATTGTCCTGACAGAGGAAAAACAGTTGAAGCAAACCTGGTGTTCAAAGAAAAAAAAACAGAAAAGAAGGGAAACTTTTGGAATCCATATGGAAAAGCTTTCAAGACAAAATCAGAAAGGCAGGGAAAATTCAAACTCTCATGACCAGATGAAAATTTTCTAATTCCTTTCAACCCTCCCTCGTTCCAACATATTGTATTTAATCTTGCCCAACCTTGCTTTCCTGAGATTTGTGTATTATACAGTATATTACAGTTTGAATTGGAAACTAGGGTCATCAGCTAAAAAGAGCTGGATCCCTGCAGTGTAATTTGTGGAAACCAACAAAGAAAATCATATGGCCTAGTTAACTGTTTGCATACCCCGCAGTGCAAATTTACATAATAACGATGACATGGCGACAATTAACAGCTTTGCAAATTTTAAGTACCACTGCAATAGCTGAAAGGTAGTCACTGACAGCATAGGATGAAGTGCTATATTAAAAATGAGTATTTGTCTAATATCTGTGTACTTTTGAATCTCATTTACTATAAAAATGTTTTTAAAACTTTGTTTTCAATCTTTCAACTTGATTTATTTTTCCTCGTAACAAACTCTACAAACATTAATCGGATCAGAAAAAAGTAATTTTCATGATACTTCCTTCAGAATCAAAAGGCCAAGCAAAAATACCAGACAGACGTTTTTTGTAAATTATTTCTAATTTTTGCGTGCCTTACTAACATTTTAAGAAGTAACTCGCTTCTGGTATGAGTAATCCCATATCTTTCATGTAAAATGCCTTAAAATGCTTTAATTAAAAAAAAATGCGAACCTTCTCTCTCTGAAATTCAGTCACCGTTACAGCTAAGTTTCCTTGAGCGACCTTAAGTACTGTAGCATGGGAAAAATAATTTAAAATCTCACAATTATTTACTTTCCTGAGATTTCCAACATATATGTTACTCTGTCTTGGTAGACAACAAGAATCTTTTCAAGAACACAAAAAACTTAGAATAACTGATGTAGAAGTGATTGGATGATGATGTGGGTGAGACACCCACATCTAGATGAGTGTCTCATCCACAAGGCTACTGGCTAGACCTCATGGAGCTCTCATTACTATTACAGATTTTAGAAATAAGTGTTTCAGAAGAGAGGAAAGAGAAGTCTGTACAGCCGTTGTTTTCACCCAACAATGAAAGACCAAGATCCAATAATGGTGTCGAGATCATTTAAGTGTTTACACAAAGGACTGCAAGTCCACCAGGAGAATGGAAGATACATAATGTATTGCAGTCGATATCAGAACAGAAATTATTACAGGCTCTTCTGGCTGTGAGGTTTCTCTCGCTCGCTCCCCCCTGGACTTAAAAATACTTTACATGTGAAGCAGAAGCCAGAATAGATTCATTCCACTAGATCCCTCTTTTTCTTTAATTGTGCATTTAACAAAATATAATATTTAACATACATTTATAATTCAGCTAGGTATGAACTAAATGACTCAAATTCTGAGTCATTTAAATTCTTAGTTAAGGCTTTCAACTAGTACAAACAGACCAAGTAGAAGGAGACAGCTTAATCTGCTTTTTTGTCCTCTACAGTATGACAGAAGACAGGAGTTTGTTACGGAACGATGGTATACCTGTGTTACTGCGTTCAATTGTTCATGAGGTGATGAGAGGTAGCCTTTGATTTATCATGTAACAGTTTTCCCAGAACAGAATCACAGAATCACAAAACATGGAAGTTGGAAGGGACCTCTGGAGATCATCTAGTCCTATTCCCTGCTCAAAGCAGGGTTAACTTTGACATCGGAATTGGTTACTTGTTGGAAAAAAGGTGCAACCATACATTATCAGGAATTTATTTTCTTCAATAGCCTTAGTGTCTCTGAATAGTGTTGGTAAACTTTGATTGTCTAGAGTCCCCATGGCAGCCTTACATGCAATTTGAAACAATATTTGTGGTTTTTTTCAAGTTCTTAAATATTGCTTGGACTCCTCTACTGTGTTGTCACATTTAGCCTGTTGGCATTTTGATCCTTTTTACCCTATTTGATACAACTAACATATTTTTATGAATACCTTCCTGCTTCTAACAACTTCTCTTGTCCTGCTTTTTAGCTACACTGGTTTAGCCATGTCTTTTAAATATGTATTTACCCTGAGCATCTGATATGATATTTTGAAACAGTCACATGTAAAAATTTGTTTCCTTTTCACAAGCTGCTTCCTTTTTACATAGTGCCCTTTTTTAAGTTAAGAACAATGACTAAGATTCTTCAGCTCTCGTTACTCTATCAAAGATATTTACTCTAACATCAATGTGGCTGATGTTACAATACACTCCTTGACAACAACATGAAAGAGACCTTGTGCACTGCTCAGAATTAAGTCAGGAAATTACTCTGCTTCCTGAGAAACTGCTCCCAAACCCAGTCTTTTATGGGATCTAAAAATGTAGTCTGAATGTTGGACCTAATTATGACATTTATACTACAAAGGTAAAAGAAAAAATACAGTTTCCTCTCGTAGTGTTTCTGACCCACTACAGCAAGTCACAGTCATTGTAATCATCCTGGTCAGGTCATTGGCAATATAGTCTTTAATATTATCAATCATATTGATACTGTTAATAATATTATTATTATTATTCTGTTTTGATTACACATTTCAGTCCATGAGCATGTTGATATAACTGCTGAGTTGTTGATACAACTGCTTTATCAATCTGTCTTTACAATAAACTTCTGTTAACACGTGGCACCACCTGCATGTCCTATTCTGTCTTTCCCATATGTTTGTAACATGGTGTTACCCATTGACTGTGTTCCTTCTGTTATGTTTTCAACATGACTATTCAGGTTCATTTAGTTTCTTAGCTTCCTTAAAGCTAAGCATTTTAATTTTCGTATCTTATTTTGAGGCTATAGAAACATGTATAACTTTCCTTTATTTCCCTGTCTTCTACCTCCAATTTAAGTGAGACTTTGCTTGTTCATCATATCCTGCTCCAGGTTCTTTATAATCCTGTAGCTGGGGATGTATGTTTTTTATGACTTCCCTCTTCATATCATTCCAAATGTGCTCCTCTGCACTATTCAGCTTTCCCTCAACCTTAAGTTTAAAAAGCTCTAATCTTAAAAGTGTCAGGTGCCTGGTTCCATTTCTGTTAAAATGAAGATGTCATTCCTATTATTGGTTCCCTCTAGTTCAAAAATATTCTCAGCTCCTAGTGAATTTGAGCCCCTTTCCTTACTCATGTTCTTTCCACATGCTCTTGCATGTGGCAGTAAAAATATTTCAAAGGTTGCTACCATGGAGGACCTGCTCTTCAGTTACCCGTGTCTCAGTCTAAGCTTGGCCTTCAGAACCTCTTTGCTAGTTTTCTAGCCTCTCAGTACCTTTAGTGGTTCCCTCAATTTCAAGGTTGCAGACTGGCACCCTCTCCTGGGTCTAGCTGACTGAATCAGCAATTTTCCACAAAATGCTGCTGCCTTCCTTCACCTATCAGCCAAACAGATAAAGTTTCCAAATACCAATACTAGGTATAAATTATCACTAGTGTTAGTCAACTTAAATCCAAGTTACTTGCTGAACAGCAGGTGCAACTACTTCTGATACAGCTTCCCCTGCCTTGCATACAGTGATGGAATTACTGGTGCTATAACTACATTCAGAGTCAAGAAATGTGCTGCTTTCTGCCATCTTTGTTAAAATTCTAGATATATGGCTCCTGCAGATCTGAAATCCAGCTGCAGTATCCGGATTTGGTAAGAAAGGAAGGAAAAAAGATAAATTAGCCAGCTACGTATGGAGCAGAGTTTAAAATGTGGTTCTGTTGCAGTCACAGAGGGATATTTTATTCCTATTTGCTTGACTAAAATTCTATGCTTAATGAGAAGTTCTGCTTCCAGCATAAAAATATACTACATTTCATAGACCTGCAGAAAATTCCATTCTACTTAAATGTTACTAACATATATACTGATGAGAAAATGGTGATTTCCATTTTAGTGTACCAACTTAAATTTTCTTCAATATGACATTCACTCTCCTAAAATTTTCTTTCCTTCCCCCCTTTCCTCCCCCCAATGCCCAACATCGGGACTATGCTAATGAAGTTTGTTCTCTGTCCCAAGACACTGCTTAATTTAACTACCATATTTGATGATATTCTTGCCAAAGTTGCCTTTTTGCAGGGATGCAATGCACTTCTTTGAACATTGACCCCAGTAGCTGCCTGTCTAGGAAATTAAGAGGTTAGAAAAATGAATGAATCAGCCAAGATAACACATGCAGAACTTCCCTGACATTTTTTTCCTCCCCTCCTAGTAAGGGACTATTTTAATTTAAGATGCTTCTATTACCTTGCAAATTGAGCTGGGATGAGATTAAATTATTCCAGCTCTCAGTAACATTTAAGCATGCAGAAACATTACAGTGGGGACTCTGGTAACAATAATATGTGTTAAGCCTTGCAGGACTCCTTAGTATAATTTCCACTTCCTCTTAAATGGAGGAGAAGGAAACCAGGGATCTACTTGTTCACTTCCCAGCTACAGAACATGCTATACACTGGCACTACCTCCAAGTCAGGAATTCTCCACCTGTGCAGCTTTCAGTGATCTATGCTCTTTTGTAAGTTGTCTGCTACTCCATGATTCCTTTTAATAATATTTTAGGGAAATATTGCTTATAGTTCACCCACCTCAAAGAAGGTCAAGCTAGATGTCATCAGGGGAGCAAATTTTAGAAAACTGAAATTAAGAATTCTTATCTTAAAGTATTTGCTGAGGACGGAAGAAACCCAAGGGACTCTGGTGTAGTCCACTGAGACAACAGGAGTAAAATTCAGGATAACAGTCAAGCCCAGATCCTAAAAAGCTCCTTAGCTCAGGATCCAGCAACAGCTCAACTGAAGTGTGAATTCCAGTGAACTCCCAAGCTTGAAATTGCTTTCAGATTTTCTAGTCTAGGGTAGTTACATACAACGGGTTCAGAAGTCATGCAAATGCTGATAGTGGTGAGCACATAAAGACTGTCAGTTCCACTGCCGTAACTTTCATCCTTCGCTCCCTGACTTGGTGCATTTTCTTCCCTCCTCTACTCATCGTGATGAACAAGTCAAGAAGGAAAGAAGAAGAAGGAAGGATGGTGCAAGGATGGTGCAACACAGCCTGCAGGGTAAGAAGGAAAGGCAACTCCCATTGCTCATGCTGGGAAGAGATGCCTGAAGCACACTGAAGATATTCCCTTACTCAGGAATACCTACTCCACAAATTGAGGCCTGAAAGTTAAACACAGCAATTCACATCCATTTATTATTTTACATGATAAGAATTGTACAGTTCTGCACCTTAGCAGTGCCTTCTAAATACTAGAATGAATCATAGGGAGATGATTATCCATTCCTTTTTCATTCCTTTTTCCCATGTACAAGTAGAAATAAGAATGAGGGGAAATAAGAATGAAATATGAATGCAGAAAATGCTACTGTTTAAAAAAGTCTTTCTTGGTAGTGCTAATAAGCCTGTTTGCTGTAATTATAACCTCAAATGTATTCCTGAACGATAAATAATACATCATAGACTCTTAAAAAATTCCACAATAATAAATACCCTTCTTAATCAATAAACAATGTATTTTGACATGGAATTTACAAAATAAAAACAATGAAAGAAAACTGAATGGACTGGAAGAATAAGTGAGTAGCACCGTAGTTAAATCCAACTCTACTGTTAAGAGGAACTGTTTAACTGCCTGCGTTTATATGGACAAGTCTTTAAATTAGCTTGAGTTCTGCAGCACCTGTCTTGACATAGGTGGAAGAAAGGAACAATTTTAGGCAAGGAATGCTGACAGCTATCTTGTCCTTATGGAAAGGCTAGCAGAATCACCCTTCTTCCTCTCCTTAAAATGTAATAAAAATCCTGTCTTTATGGAACATAAGAAGAGTGTGCATTTGTCTACTGTGTAAAGGGCTTTCTCACTAAAAAGGACAAACCAAAATTAAACACACAGAGATGGCTTGAGGATCTAATAAGTTTCCCATCTATAAATTACAAAATTACAGTCTTTACAGGATTCTAAATTACACTGAGAGTTGAATACCACATCATCTCTTATTCTGATCATTTGATCCTTCCAGGTATCAAAGGGCTTTTCTTCAGGTGAAAGTGGAAGGTTTCCCTTTGGGTTGTCATTCTTTGCATGTAATACAGCTTTAGAATGCAGTCTAGGTATTATCTGACACTCCAAGATGAGAAATGCAAAGATGGCTGGCAAATTTACAGAACTTTTACTATAATCTACCAGCGGTAGTTTTTGTTCACTAGGACTTTAGTTCTTTTATTCAGTGACAGCTAAATGATTCCCTTATTCAGAACAGACATGCACATTACATTGAATGCAGATAAGACCTTTCTATTCAGTCCTTATTATAGTAATTTACTCAAAAAATCTGGCATTGAATTCTTAAGGCAGTTCACAAGTAATGATGGACAAAATTCTGAACAAAATATCAAATAATAGAATTTTGTACAATTTTGGATATGTAAAATCAAACAACTGTTTTAGTTACCTGTCAAGACTGTGGTAGTTACCTTTTACAGTACATAAATTATGTTCTTAGAATCTGTGATCCCAGACATCCAATTTAAAATTGTTTAAAAAAAAAAATAAAATTCAATCAGGTAACACAAGAATCAGTTGAAATCAGAAGTTAAACATGACAATTAAAAACAGATATTTAGTCAAACCAAGATTTAGCAACATATTGCTGTATATCTAACTACCCAAGTCAGCCAATAACGCAAATTAGTAATAGTACCAGCAGCTGTAAACACAACTTGATATAAAAAGTTGATTAATTTCAGTACTTACCAACATCTTTGAAAGTATTCTGAATTTTTAACAATTATAGGGATTTAAAATTCAAGGAAAATATTTTTAACTGGTTAACATCCATGGCAATAGAGGGAAAAAAAGGAGAAATAATTCAGCATCAACTAAGAACTAGAACATGCTTTTAACTAAAAGATATTTCTTGAGATACAGTTGTATCATTACAGTCTTGTAAATTGTTAAAGTATTATATAAAAATTAGTGATATTTTTATTTATTGATCTGCTTCTTCATACACTAATAATATTTCTAATATTGATGTTCAAACTGTTCTGAACTCTAAGATCTATTACTTTTGTAGTTCCACAGTACTTGATAGAGAAATTGTTTACTAAATGAGTGAATGCAATTTCTTACAAGTCAGCTCTTCAAGCACGTAAATATAGAAGGAACAATTTAAGTATTTCTTCTGTAACAGGACACGCTAAACCCCAGAAAACTAGCACTGAAGCAAATGGGAATGTTTTCTCAGTTTCTGAACTAGACACGATGATACATACTATGCAAAGAACACAAATTAGCTCACAAGTCAGTCCTCCTCTCTCCTAAGAAAACTGACATTCAAAAACAGATGATGTAATTACAAATCTACAGAGAAAAGGAGACAGGAACAGTTCTTTTCTTTGCCAGCCTGCTGATCCCAGCTTGATGCCATCCAACATAGAATGTACATGGGCTGGAAAGGCTGGATTTTCGTCAATATTCTTATCAGACATTTAACATCGTCATTGCTTTATTATAATTAATAAGTGATAGTATGGTTGTAATTACTCTTTTTTAAAGAATAAGAGAGTTTAATAGTATGGATGCCAGTCACTGTTCCTGTTGGACTCTTCCACAGGCCCATTTGAATTAGCAGTACAGATCTAGCTCTTATTTTATAATCTTTAACTTTTAAGTACTCGATTTTGCTACCTTTAGAATGCTCTAAAGTCTTTCAATTTCTGTTTCATATAACTTCCTAGATTAAAAAAAACCCAAACAAACACAAAAGAACAAAAAAAGAAAATACGGCATACTATTCACATTGAACTGACTCATCTGCAGAGTCCTCATCTTTAGATTTAGGTCACAGATCTTGGTAAAACTGGTTGCAGCAGTAGATGTTAGTCCTCTCTACGGACCAGCACTAGGAAAGAATCAGATATCGTGGCAGCACATTTCCCACTTATTTTTTTACCATGGGACAGTGATAATACTAAGGAACCGTGGATTCCCTTCTGAGCATTGGGTGGAAGAGTCTTTTTTCTGTCCATCTGTCCCAGAAACTGGATTGTCTCTTCCCATATAAAACTACCCTAATCTCTGTTCTTTGTTTTCCCCTTCTTCATGCAGTAAAGCCTCAATTTCTTATTTATTTTAGCCAGACCTAGTCTTCTTTCCTATCAGCTGCACTTCTCCCAGGTTTTTTTTAATCTCTTTTTTCTTCCCTGCTTTCTTACAGTCTCAATATCTTTCTTTCACCCCTCATACAATCTCAGTCTTCCTTCTCATCTCTTCTCCATCTCCCTTGCAGAAACCAGCAGACGCACAGGAAAACGTCTCACTGAGAGCAGAGATTCTTACGGGAGACGGGATCTCATCACTCATTTCCAATTTCCAGATCCAAAACTATTGCAGGGAAAATTGTGCTTCATCTCTCTATTCCTAACAGTAATATAACGAGTCGTTCTGTGGTGATGGCACATTAATCTGGTCTGGAGAAAAGTTGCAAGAAACTAAAGTACGAGCAGAAACTTGTAAGACTGGCTGAAAGATTTCTCTCAGGGACGCCAAACTAACTGTGATTTTTAGGATTTAAAAATTAGTTACGTTTGGACAGATTTTTACAGAGTCATAAAATGCATACTTTGTCTGGTACACACCATCCTTGATTTGCTGACCCAGGCCATTTTTTTGCTAAGAAATTTCCTGCCTGGCATCTAGTATAGTAAACTAAGCAGGGTCAAGACATGTGCTGTGAACATCCGTGCTGTTTCACTGACAGCATGCATTCTGGAATAGCTCGTCACTCTGCCAGACATGGCCATAGCCGCTTTATGGTCTAGAGACAGCATAGAGGAGGGCTCCCAAAAGGGCGCTGTTTTGCTGGGGATGAGAATTACTTATACATATGCAAGCTGTGTCATGCCATTTGCTGAGGATTAGCCTTTGCTAGCACATATGTGGCTTACTCAAAAAAAAAAAAAAGAGAAAAAATCAGAAAAAAAGATTCAGCTCTGTTCAAGTGAACATTACCCCATTATCCTCATTTTCCACTTAAGCAAACTATTTCTCCTCCATTGGTTTGTGGTAATAAGAGCTTGTGATACCACTTAAGTGGTCTCAATTAAATATATTGAACAGAATAGCAACGAGTTCTAAAATAGTAAGCAACAATCATTTTCCTATATAGATTAAATTTAATGGACATTTCACTACCTTTCTTTTGAGGAGATTACCAAGATTATAAAATCCCTGTGTTGTGAACAAGAATGCCATCTGTTACACAGTTTCAAACCTACTTCTCAGAAAAATGTTCTTGCTTTCATAAAAGGGAATAATTCCTCATTTGAAATAGAAAAAGTTCTATCAACTTGTGACAGTCCAGAGGAAGCCAACTGTTTTGCATCACGCGGTAGCTCCATCGGGCTACATAATATAACTACAATTTATGTTTTTACTTAAATTTGCATGTAGGCACAAAAGATGTCATTCTGACAAAAATTCTGGAATATGCTCTGATATTTATAGGGTCATTTTTCTTTCTTCCCTGCTACAGCCTTTTCAATAACTACTCCAAATTGTAAATTATTTGAAACTTCTACCAAAGGTAAAACATACTTGTACTCTTTAAAGATATATTTCTGTTTTGTATTAGAAATTGGAAGCCTGGCAAACAATTTGACATTTCAGACATTTCATGAAATTAAAATTCTTACTCTTGATACCATATTTTTAGACCACAACCTGTTGTACCTGCAAAAGCAATACTTTCAGACCTGGAAGAAAGTGCCAGACAAAAAATAAGGACATGTGAGTCTGTCATTAATTTCCAGACTGCTCTTACAGAACTATTCCTGTATTCTCAAGTATACATTAAAACCTCTACTGTCCTCCAGAGAAAATCTCTTTCACTTGGATTTACAGTATCATTGGCAAGTCCAGAAAACTACAGCACTTGTGAGACAATCACAGAAAATATTTGTTTTTAAGACTTTGTTCTTTAAGTAGAACTGCTTCATATTGCATTACAATGGACTAGGAAGATGTCCGCAATACCTTTGGAAGCCTAAGTTTATGGAACCTTATCCTCCTATTCAAGGCTTGTAACTTAAAACATTCTTCCCCAATTGCTTGCAAACATCTGATGGTCTCTCTTTGCCTACTTTACATTTTACTTATTCATAAGACACTCTTCCTTTAAAATCCCTTTATAACCATTCATAAACAGAATGAAGGTCACATTTTGGCTTAAACTCACATTATTGCTCTTGTATTTGTTCAAAATATCAAGATAGAGATAATCTGCCTGGGGGTATTCTACCCACTCTGACAATGCTGAAATTCTCTCTGTTTGCATACAAAAATTAATAGGAATTGCATATTTGAAGATTTATTTGTGTTTCTCATCACTATTCTACTCCCTACTCCAGCTCTTGGAAGAATGGACAGTGGGAATGTATTGTTGAAGCAAAGCTAGAATCATGCAGTTAGCAATACCTAAATATATCAGAAGTTCTTGGGGCAGAAAATTAAGATGAAGCCATGTTTGATGCTATCTTGCTTCTTTTACCAGAAAGGCACACAAAGAACCTTATTCCTTCTGAACATGGGTGAATACCATCTGGGCCTGATGACAGAATAATTATTAATTTTATTGATTTGTCCCAAAAAAACGTCTACTGATATTTTCATTTGGGACATTTCTTCAGAGTCATCCTCCAGAAAGAACGGGCACATACAGAAATTATCCAGACCTCCTCAGTGGGGAATATTGATGTTAACTCCTTTAGGATTTTTTTTTTTTTATCTCTGTTCAGGCACATAAAATATAAATCTTCAGTGTATACCAAGTACCCAAATGTATATTATTAATATACACAAATAAATACAAGCCAACAGAAAAAAAACCACAAAGGAACGGAATGCATACCGTGGACTGCATGAACACACCTCAAAAGGCTCCTGTGAAGTATCAGGTTAGCTACTTGCAGCATTAATCACCAAAAACATTATCCCCAGTATCTGATAATTTTTAACATCAATGACAACTGATAGAAGGTATCTAACCCTGCACATCTTCTGCTGAAGAAGCTATTCAGGCCTACCTTCACTGCCCATTTTGCTAAAATGCATGGAGAAAAAAAAAAAAAAAATCACTGTCAAGACAGTGATTCAGATGTGGCAAGGTACATATAAAGTTGTTTAGGAAGTACCACAAAGCAGAGTTTCTGTCTCGATGGTCCCCTGATCAACCAATATTAATTCAACACCTACCAAAGCTGACTCGCGATATCCCAGAGTGATCCAACACAGGAATTCTTAGATGTTGCAAACAGCCACAAGACCTGAAAGACCAGCCCTCACCACCTCTGATCATGAAGCAGTTAAGACATGGTATTTGAACAGACAGTACATCTTTTATGATCACAGCAATAATATTCTGAAACAAACTCAGAATTTGTGTTAGCAGGTAAGTGTTTCATCTAGGACGAGCGCTGGGAAACAGCAAACTAGGAAGCCTAGTTTATGCTTATCACTTATATCAGCAGCAAAGATGAAACTGAAATTAATGACAGTGTACAAAGGGAACAAAAGAGAATAGAGGGCCTGGGTATTTTTGCTGTTGCTTTCAGTTGTGCCTAAAAATCCTTTAAAAACAGCAAAGAAACAGTGAAAGCTTAATTAACAATTTGTACTATAAACAGAAGAAGTAATGAGCCTTAGTTGTATACAGATTTATATCTTTCGTTCTTCAAGTATCCACATCAATGCAGTAACCTTGTTACTTTTGCTCTCTCCAAGTCCTTTATAAAAATTTCCTGGGCAAAAGATAATACACCCCAGTACTAGCTAGCTTAAATTATGTGTTCTGACCCAGTAGATACTATTCACGTGCCAACAGAATGTACCAGGACAGTTCTCCTTTAATGAGGGCATTACCTCACAAGAAACTTCCACTAAACTTGAAAAAACTTCATTACCCTGAAAACCTCTATGTCTTCATTTTATCATACTCAAATTTGTCTGCAAAATCAAAAAAGACAGGGAGGGTAGCAACTTTGAGGTGAACAAACAGTAAGTAGAATTCCATCAGCTTCACTTATTAAAAAAAAAAAAAATTAAAACCAGAATTAAATACTGATAGACAGAAACAATTAAGAGGGTAATATTTTACATAGCTTTTACAAACAGGTTTTATTTTAAAACACATACTTTTCATGCAAGAACAGAACATGTGATAAATAATAAATATTCAGAAAATATTAGGAAACCTAATGACTGATGTAATTAAAATAAATTTTCAGAAATATTTTTTCTATTTTGTTTCAGCTGCTTTGTGTTACTATATCCTATTCCATCAGTAGATCCCATTTGATAACAACAAATTGACCCACACAAATAAACAAAGAACATTTCTTACGTTTATTATCTTATCTATCCCCTCATGTGCAAAACTTCGTATCTACCTAGACTGAATTTTATCTGCCATTTTTGTTTCCCATCATTCAGTCTTGAAATGCCCTTCAGCGAAGTAAAAAAAGATGGAGAGTGGCAACCTGCATAGGCAGCTGGTATGTGATAGTCACTGGAGACTTCCATTAGCAGGAGACAGAGGTACCCATCTGCTGACCTGACTTTGATGTCTTGGGAGTTCTGCTGCTTGCTGAGCGATCAGATACAGGATGTTGCAAAGACTTTTGAGGCTTATCCAGCCCTTGCTGCTCATCACGTGGGCAGCAATGATACTCCTAAGGGTGAGCACATGAAGAGTGACTATGGAGCTCTGGGGGAGGGGTAAAGGGTGTAAGGGCCAGCTGGTTTTCTCCTCAATCCTTCCCGTGAAAGAGAAAGGTTCACATATGAGCGGACGTATCTGGCATGTTAACACCTTACTGCTTAGCTGGTGTCAGAGGCAGAGCTTTGGCTTTTATGACCACAGGAGCCCCTTTAAGGAGTGAGAACTATTGAGAAGAGATGGAATCCATCTGACCAAGCTGGGCAAGAGCATCTTTGCTAACTTAGTGAGGAAAGCTTTAAACTAGGTATGTCAGGAGAGAGTTGCTATAGCCTTAAGAGAAGTGAATGCATGGGGGGCAGCAAAGAAGCATCCAGGGGACAGCATGATGGAGAAGGCTCTTTCCTTTTCCTTATAAAAGCAGCATGACTGGGGTCCATCTCCAGCATCTGTACATGAATGAACACAGCATGGGAAACAAAGAAGAGCAATTAACGCACAGCTGCAGAGCAATGATCCCACTGCAATTACAGGAATACATTGGATAGCCTGCATGACTGCAGTGCTGTAATGAATGGATACAAGCACTCAGGAAAGAAAGGCTGGGAAGGCAAGGAGGAAGACAGTTGCACTGTGTGCAAAAAGCTGAGTCAAATGCATACAGTTTTACTTTGAAACAGAAACGGAGACATTCAGGAGGTTATGAGAAAGGTCAAAGGACAAGTGATGTTCTGCTACGAGTCTGCTACAGACTCCCTGATCAAGTACAGCAGGAGGATGGACTACATGATTTCCAGAGGCCTCTTCCAATCTAAACTAATCTAGGATTCTGCAGTCTTCAGAGCTGGCCTTTTATCACCATTAGTAGTTCACTTACTTTATTCTTGAGTTCTTTCAGAGGTCTTTGGTGAATATCTTCTGATTTTGAATATTACTATATATTTTATCTACATGTCCCCTACAGATAAGCTTTTTCTATAGTCCTTTTATTCTGAAATGGATCCTTTGATGAGTACCCCATAAAGTGGGGTTCTAGCACAGAAAGTGCTCCAGTTTCTTCCACAAATAACGGAAACACAAATAATTCATTTTGCGTATTTCTTATATCCTTCCCTTCTCTGACAACTCTTTTTAGAGCCTGATTATCCATTTACCATACAAACTACCTGGCAGGTTTTGGTGGTTGTCATGTTTGAAGAAAGATTTATCGTCACTTACGATGTTCATTGTTCCTTAAACATTTTTGCTCAGCTGTATTGTTTTTAGATTTAACCTGCCAGAGTTCATGATTTGTTCATTTGCACACAAATTCAGATTTGGGAAATAAGACTTCTTGCTTCTCATTATTTCCCTTAATCTGCTGATTTGCCATGCTGAGTTACTTTTGCCCTCTCTCAAACTTTTTTTGATAGAAAGCATATATCCAATCTGTCCTTCCAATACCATGCTCTTAAATATTTTCTGGGATGCTTTCAGCTTTCTTTTTGGCAAGCACCTTCATCCTTATGCAGTTATTTTTGAAGCTGAGCACAAGTCGGGTGTGGATTTTTGACTTGAAATATACACACTGAGTACATTTTACATATTTGACGTGCATAATGAAATATCTTATTCGGTGCTGGAAAGAGGGTGAACCTAAGTTAAATCTTCGATTAAGTTTTGCCAATATAAAATATCGATACTTTTGTATTGCAATAACATCTTTCCATGAAGAAGAGGTAATCTGTATTATGTGTAATTTCACAAAAATTATTTTGCCTATAAACTTCAGTTTACCTATTTGTCCAAAAGACAAACAGAATTTGCTATGTGTTTTTGACTGCAATTTAAAGTGTTTCAAAGGATCTAACCTGTTTCTAATATGCACCATTGCACCAAGTATTTCTGATAGCAGTTAAAAAATACCTGTCTTCTCTAGATAAACACAGTAAAATCATACTAATTTGAATTGAAGTAATATTCCTTCACAAAAAGAGAAATAAAAACTGACACAATTTTAAGAAATAGGAAATCTGGATGAATAGTTCAAAGAATAATCTTAATACACTCCTTTTGCACTACTAGTTATACAGTTTTTTTGTTTATTTCAAGAGTACTTATTTAGCATACTGCTTACTTGGAAACAACATCTAAGAACTCCCCTTAAGTCATCACATTCAAACTTTTATTATTTCAGGCCAGCAGTAATACTCCTAACCGGAGTGATTAAATAGAATTCTGGCTACTTTAGATTGGTTTGTACATCTCTGGGTATCATGGACATTAAGAGAAGTTTATTTGAGTAGTTGACAAAATGGATACATCCCATGCTGTTTGTATTGCTATAGAAATTGCTGCTCTCAATTACTTTTTTTTTTTTTACTGTATTGTTTGGATGTTCTCAATTACTTTCAACTTCTCCTTTATCATCAATGTGCAGTACCTAAAGAAAAGAAAAACCACGAAGTTTTACTTTAACACATAGTAAAGTTAAACTTTGCAGACAGGATCTGGTAGTTTGTCGCTTTGAATTGCAGTGAATATCAGGTTTCTGTGTACAAAATTTCATTTCTTAAGGACAGTTAAATGCAAATAAGAATTATTTTTGTGGCCTTCAATTTTCCTTCACTGGAGACAACACCGGGAATCTCAAAACACTGGTAGGCATAAACTTTTTAAAAACTTTTTTGTCTTTTGTCATTTGTCATGCTTTTTCTGGTTATTGATATAGTTAGGGGAAGCGTGACACGTGCCACAATTGCAAAGCTAACTCAGGGGGAGGAATGGGGAAATAATCTTCATTGGGGTCTGTGCTGGTTTTGGCTGGCATAGAGTTAATTTTCTTCATAGTAGTTAGTATGGGGTTATGTTTTGGATTTGTGCTGAAAACAGTGTTGATAATACAAGGATGTTTTAGTTACTGATGAGCAGTGCTTACACAGAGTCAAGGCCTCTTCTGCTTCTCACCCCACCCCACCAGTGAGTGTGCTGGGGGTGCACAAGAAGTTGGGAGGGGACATGGCTGGGACAGCTGACCCCAGCTGACCAAAGGGATGTTCCACACCATATGATGTCATGCTCAGCATATAAAGCGGGGGGAAGGAGAAGGAAGGGGGGGACATTTGGAGTGATGGCATTTGTCTTCCCAAGTAACCGTTACACGTGATGAAGCCCTGCTTTCCTGGAGATGGCTGAACACCTGCCTGCTGATGGGAAGTAGTGAATGAATTCCTTGCTTTGCTTTGCTTGTGTGTGTGGCTTTTGCTTTACTTATTAAACTGTCTTTATCTCAGCCCACAAGTTTTCTCACTTTTATCCTTCCGATTCTCTTCCACCATCCCACTGTGGGGAAGTGAGCGAGCGGCTGGGTGGTGCTTAGTTGCCAGCTGGGGTTAAACCACGACAGGGTTGTTGAACATACTGAAAGGTCTGAAGTTCTTTATAGATGTGAAGGAAATGAAAGCAATCCCTCTGATGGAGACAAATCATGAAAGAATCTCTGCTATCATAATCTTGTGTGGATGTCTACCAGACAAAGAATAATTTTAGATACTTTAAAAAAATACTTTTTAAAAAAAGCAATTACATCTATTTCTATTTAAACATACTTTTTGTGAAAAAGATATCTTTTTATGTTCTAGGTGTGTGATAGTGGATCCTTTCTATCATACAACAATGATTACCAGCAAGGCCAAAATGTATCTCATAGAAATACTGTTCCTAATGCAAGTCCTGCTTGGAGAGAGCTTTTAGCAGAAGTCCTTTAACATTATCCTCAATGTTGTTCTCAGGAAAAGTATTTTATGATCTCAGTGCTGGGAGGAGGTACTCTGTGAGAGCAAAAAGAAACAGCTCTATTTAAGCACATAAGGACATATGCATTGGCATAACCTTTTCTCTTTTTCCTGTTCTTGCTGCTGCTTTTATGAAAGTGCTACTTCCAGGTAGCATGCTGTTATCTCCTTAGAGGCATACTTCCCGTTCATACAGTAGACTTCAGCACAATTACAAAACAGAGAACTTAACTCCTTTCTGGGTGCTCTCCTGTGTTGGTTGCGGACCTTGAAAAGCTGTTTATTTAGCCTTGCTAAATGATTTCACACAGTAAATGGAGTTATACTGCTATTCTGTGAAGATTTTTTTGAATAGTGAAGTGAAAATACACCAAAGAAAAAAGGAATGGAACTAGATGCAGAAGCTAGAGATGAAAATTAATCATCGTGTCTTCCCTCCCTAATTCAAGCGATTGATCACAGATATGTTTTAAAAAACATGAAAGAAGAACAATTTGACCTTGCATCTAGAAAGTCACAATTGTACCTTTTTTGAAAAGTCACACGAAACTAAACTAAAAATTCAAAATCCACTTTTCAGTAGCAAGAGAAGCAAAATGCTTTCCTATGTATACTATGTCTCGTTATATATTTTAAATCTCTGCCCTCCTCTGATGAATTTTAAATGTCAATGAACACAAACCGATGTGCTTCTGTTGCATTGTGGTCGTGGTCATAACAGCTTTATTACTCATTTTTACTTACACAGGGGAAAACCAGATTAATTTAAATGTGTATTAGACACATAAGGAAATCATCAAAAGAGATACTACAGAAGCCTTTTTTGGTGATGTTGACTTCAACTGTTTAGGCAGCAACCGACCAAGTTTCTTCAGCAACTGTGACAAAGCAGTAATACAATGCAAGAAATACAGAAGATGAAGAACATGGCAAAATGTATAAATACTGTTTTTGATCAGTATGCCACTTCTTGGATTAAAACCAATAGGAAAGACATAGCTAATCTTTCAATTAGCTGTAAAAACAAACAAAACATAAACAAAACCCAGAAGTACATGTTAAGTATGTATGCATTCCAAAATAAACTAAAAGTAAAATCTCTCATTTGCCATAACATATATACTCCTTGTATCTCAAAGTAGAATTTTTCATAGAAAGTACTTAATCAGAAATAGAAATGAGCAGTTATTATTAAAATTCTTAACTTTCAATTAAAGTTGATTTACTGATGTAAATCAAGTACTGTAGTCTGAAAAGTAAGACTTATTTTTGGCATATTTCTTCATTTTAAAGATCCTAATTTGGGTAACTGGAAAACAATTCCTATTTGGACCAGATAACAAGCACATTACCTTCTCCAGGAAGTATGTCTGTAGTTTCTAAAGTTAATTCTTTGGGCATACACAGGAAAAGACATTCACAGAGCACATGTATAACTTGCCTTTTTAAACTCAAATTAGACATTGTTTGCTCATCAAATATAGACAATAGTGCCTGACATGTCAATCAGTTTTTGTAGTCTGAGATCTTACCTGAGAACCAACCCAGAACATAAAAAAAAAAAAAGAGTATTGTAACAGGGAAGTCTAATAACAATATCAGTATGCTACTTGCTACCTCTGCAACCACTGCAATATTATTTGCAGTTTTGACCCTAAATAATGAGCAACAGACTAGCTCCAGAGCTTTGAGATTTTTAACCATAGTTTGTGAAAACAGAATTAAAGGCATTAAGACCAATTCCCTAAACTGTTCCTTGTAGGTCCAAAGAAAACTGCAGCTCATGCTGAAGTACTGGTTCTGACAAACAGTTAAGAAAAATTCTTTGTGGCTTTTGTGCATGCTCAGATCGCTTACTACCTGCACTGTAGGCTGGATTAGACCCCTATTTCAAGAGAACTTACCTCACTGTGTAGAGATCACTAATCCTGAAACCCGCTTTACAGTCTAGCAAAGCCTTTACTTGGAAAAGCAGGTTCCACAACAGCATAAATAAGAGGTCCCACATATGTTTAAAAACATCCTCATCTGATATGTTTGGCAGATAAGCTCCATTTGTGAGTCAGAGGCAGGCAGCAAAGCATTTATATTTTGATTAAAGCCCTCTGATAATTGTCCCTACAATAAACGAACATTTCACTAATCCCAGAACAGTGGTGGTGACTTCTTATGTAAGCATTTCTCCAGGAAGAGAAAGAGCTGCAAATTAGGCTTTGCTAAACTCAAATTCTGGAAAAGTATGCAAGTTTCTAATGGCAAAATAAAGATAAATGATGCTAGATCTTAGTTTCTGCAGGTTCACCTATTCCGGGTTTGCAGCAGGTTTGGACTGTTCTCTACCATCTGGGCAACTAAATTCTGCCTAGGATAGATTTTGATTCCTTAATTGGCAGTTGAAGAACAACCTTACACACATTTCTGGAAGGTAACCATGCATCAGAAAGGCTTTAGTTCAATGTAAGGACAACTGAGAGATTTTTATTAGCCTCTAGTGTACAAAAGTAAAGAGTGTCCTCATGGCTTTAAAATCTATTACTTCAATCTAAAAGAAGAAGTTAAATGAAGTTCAGCTGAAATTTAAAATCATCTAGCACAATGTTGAAATCTATTTCAGGATGGGAAAATTGTCTTGTAAATGTTCTCATTTCTTTTTAGCTGTGAATTAACAAAATATGAAATCTATACCTATCTGTACCTGTAATTTAGGTACAGTAAATTAAATACTGTGAGTAGACACTTGGGGATAAGAGAAAAAGTAGTAGGTACACTCAGGAAACGAACATGAGAGACATAAGTGGAGATTGTAAAATATGGGGAGAAAGTGCCCAGGAAATGCTGAAGAAAGTCACAAAGAGAAGGGAAAGGTAGCAAAGCATGGAATCTTCTGATAAAGCAAAGGAAGAGAGAATAATTTTTCTTTCTGCTGCCTTTGTTTTCATTATTTTACATCCTAGCCATTTATATGCTTCACTTACTAAACAATCCTAAATCAAAGCTTATTTCTAGATAAGTTTTTGAATGCTATTTTTGAATTTTTTCCTGAGTTGCAGTCATACATCACTAGGTACTTGAGGATTTCTGATACAGGAAGACAGTCATTTTAATGTTCTTAATTTAAATAGCATTTTAGATGTTTTCAATATGGCTAAGGGGACACGGCTTTGTCTTCCATAATTATAAAAATCAGTTAAAACAAATCACCAAGTGTGAACCACAACACTATCAGTTCAATAGTTGTTTAACTAAAAGCAAATTTAATAAAATAATGAATCTAAATATAAAAAAGTAAGTACTTTCAGAGATCACAAAAGTTGTTACCAACAGAATTTCAACGAAATATACAATTCAAAAAGAATGTGGGGTATTCAGATAAACACAAACAGTGGTTTTATCAAATATAGCTTATAACCACTTTCTTCTCTGTTATGACAATACATTAATAGTCTTATACAGCTTCATGAATATAAGACCTGCATTTCTGTTTGAAAGCATTATCTTCACACATGCATCGAACGTAACTATTAAATGACTCATGAAATCATGCAGAATGAAATATACTATTTCATAATGCAGTTCTGTGTTTAAGCAAGATAACTGTTTTCAGAATCCTTCTTCAGTATTTTCATTAAATGGAAAATACCTACCATAACACCACAAAACTAAAAGTAGAATGTTACAGGGAAGAAAAAAAATTTTGTGACTAAAAGAAATATCTTCTATTATACCAAATAGTAGGACTGAAAAAGTAGACAGGTTTTTTGGCATATAGGCCCTTCATCAGGTCTATTTGAGCATTTGAGACTAGACAAATAGCCTGAAAAGTAGCATGGGCGGCATAGGACTACCATCTCCTATCCTGGTCTTGCTGCCCATGCTACAGAAAGTTTGGCTCCATCTACATAAAACTCTATACTACATACATTCATACTACATAAAACTTGGCTCTGGCTGCCCTCTGGGTAAACTTTCACCTCTTTAGACCTCAAAAATGACTGTCTTTTTGTAGAACCAGAATATATGCTAGAAGCCTTGGGGTATAATATGAAGGTACAAAGCTTACCAGGATACTATTACAGGAATGTGGAGTGAACCAAACCTGATGCAGACTCGTCTGCCTCATCCATGCTGACTACTGGCAATGTTCACCATGCTCTCTCTCTCGTTTGGCATTCAGGCCAAACCCCAATCAACCCCTTCCTCTTCCACATACTGAAATCTATCTTACAATTTTCTTATCCCTACTATGAAAACTTTCACTTAGACAAACAATAACTACAACCTTTTCTGCCAGTCTCCCAAATATCCTCCTGTGACTTTTCAGCTCACAGGGAATGCTGATATTAAAATAGTCCTCACTGTTACTTTTTTGGCTTTAAAATCTGAATCCATCCATTTCCTTCCTTGTTTTCCTCATAAAATTCAAGTCCAATATTACAGTCAATTCTTACTGATTTATAGAAAGTTTACAGAGGCCCAACAGGGACTTGAGAATACTGCTAGCCACCAATCTCCCATGACACATCTTACTTGGTAAACTGCAATGCCCTCCCCATACTGAAAGTAGACATGAAATCTGAAACATTGCAGATTGGATCAACTATTAAGACAACCGGGGAGTAATCAAGACCAGTAGGTAAATAATAACAATAAAGGGAATATTCAGGAAAATCTTCCTGAACAAATTCTGAGAATCCCAGAAAAAAATTAGGCTGCAATGGACCTCTGCAGCTCATCTGTTCCAGTTCAATGCTGGACTGGAACGGACCTTTGGATGCAGCTTCCCATCTACAGCCTCACTTATAATGCAACCCAGCCTGCAGTTAGTGTCCATAGCCAGAGCTGGGCTCTGCTGACTCAGCTTCATTCCAGAGCATTTATTTTTTAAGAACAACTTCCATTTTATTCTGCTTTCAGCAGTCCGGAGTCACCATAACATGGTTTTTATTTACTTATTACTTCCCCTCACTTCATTCTCCTTTTCCTCAAAACTGATGAAACTGGGTGCAGTGGAACTTTGCAGAGATGTCTCCTTCCATCAGCAGCCATCACTAACAGAGACCGCACGCTTCTCATAGCCAGGTCTAACAGCTTTGAAATTTGAAGTATGACCTCCATGAAACTTAACCTTGAAACAGAGACTGATGTACACTACACAGCCAGCCTTTTCTGAAAGCCAATAGTATCCAGAACTGATAAGCCAATGATGCAAAAAGTCTGTATAAAGTTCAGTATCTGCCACTTGCACTACTGGAAAAAGCTCAGGTGAAGAAAAGGTACTGAGACTTCTTTTGTTCCTCAGAGCAGTGACCACACAGCAAATAAACAAGGAGGAACTGAAGAGTTTTAACAGGCCTTACTACAAGATGATTCCACCTCTACATCCCATTCTTGAAAATACATATATATGTGATTCTTACACGCAACCTTCAGAAGAGACATATGCACACACACAAATAAAAAAACATATTATACATCTTAGTGAAAACCACGTGTTTTATGGCTAATACCAGCAATATCCAACACTTAGTACATACCGTACTCCATTTTTAAAAATACTGATGTACTTTAGTTTATATTCCTCTTCACATTCTCATACAGAAGAAGTACTTCATCCACCACAGAAACATAACCAACCATGGCATGAAACGCAGCAGCTGTTTAACAGCTCTTGGCAGATATACAGAAAGGTTTAATGAGAAGACTGGCCCAGGTAGCCAAAGTTACAGATGAATTAAATAGTGAGAATATTGCTACCCAAGCTGAAAATTTGAGCAGGATATTGAATTAACCTGTTATCCAAACTGGTATGATGCTTTTAGCCTGATTTAATAAATAAAAAACCAACCACACTCTATGTCACTGTCTAAATACTCTGTCTCCCATTCGTTTCCCTCCCTCCTACAATAGCTTTTGAGCTTCTTGGCCAATTTTAACCAAATTCAACAGATAAGCAGAGGTCTCAGAAATATTACATTACTATAAACTTTCTGAAAATGATACAGAAGAGAGAAGAAACCCCATTTAAGTCTCCACTGAGAGACTGCAACGGGCAAGACCTTATTAGATATCAGAAAACTTGTATGAGAGAAAGACCTTGCAAATGTCTCTGTTATGGAAAATCTTCAGTCACTGCTCGTTAAACATCTAAGACAATCAACTCTAAGAAATAAGTCCACCAGAAATTCAGCTTGCTTAATTCCAAGCCATGAAAATAATTAAAAACTGTAAGAAGTCAGGACCTGGGATTTGTATCTCATGTAAAAGGCATTACTTTTCACAGGAAGGAATAAATTTCACAAGGCTATTCAATCAAGAGGATCTTGCCCAGACAACTTTTCTGTGTCTTTTGACAAAGGCTTGGGTTTGTATGGTATAATATATCCATTTCTTTCTCTCAACTGTTCCTTCAAAACTCTTTTTCCATACTTTAAAATATATATTTTTGCATTAATATTCTCAACATTAAGTATAGTCACACATATCTGTATAATTACAAACCTGTTACAGTAAGGCTGAATATTGCATCTTCATATTGCTAACAAAGCCTTATGATTATGCATAAAAACTAAAATATAACCTGCTTTTAACCACTGAGTTTTCAACAAGCAAAAAACTGCATGTTAAAGGTTTAGAAAAGAGATTTCAAATGGCTCCCTCTAATGCTGGGCTTAATTTAGATCCTTTTATTTTTAATTTAACTCCACGCAGTGGTTCTTACCCTTTGGTGGTATTCTAGGACCATTTGTTCTTCATTACGTAATGGAAAGGATGTCTGTATCTAATATGTGAATATCACATTTGTTTAGAAGATAAACGGACACTCAGCCAAAGTGGCATCAGTTGTGACTACGCATCACAACCAAAACTTTCAAAATCTTAATTGACTGCAAACTTTCAGAACTCTATGGCGCAAAGTTACTATAGTTCACTCGTGGATTACTCATTTGGATGCAGCTACGCAAGCTGGAATTCATCTCACCAAACACAGATAACATCAGCCATACTTACCTAGGCCCCCTCCACAGACAATGGAGAGATGCAGACACTTCCAGGACATGATTCATCTCCTCCTCAAGTAGGAGAAGATTTAAGATAGATATGGTGAAAGCACCCATATCTCTATAAAAGGAGCCTAGTTGACTGGTGTTGATGCAGTCAAATTACATTCCTACACTTTGGCAATATCCTGTTGTAGGAACTTACGTGCTCATTCTGGTGCATGATTAAATATGCAGCGTGAGCATCTGCTGGTGGAGAGACACCAAGTATCATCCAATAAATCATTTGATAATGAGTCAGTAACCCACTGATAACCTAGTTAGTAATTTTCTTTCAGTCAGTTAAATTATCCAAGAGAAAATATATTTGAATTCAAGGAGACTACAAACTTGTAAAAGGAGTTCTGAATACACATAGTTGGACGCCCCATATTAACTCAAGTATGCTTCAAAGAAGTTAGAATTGATTTTCGTAACAGTTCCTTAGATGGAAGGTTATTATCACACTGTCAAGCCAAAAAGAAGCGTTCAGCAGAGGCATGGATCCATTCTTGACTAAATTTAGCTTTCAGTATGTGATAGATAAACTGAGAAAAATTTAAAGCTACAAACACCAGAGGTTTACTACTGCAAATCAGATATTTATATAAGTACAGTAATACCTCTGTATAGTCATATGATATTGTAAAAGATTTAAAAAATACTAAAAGTTAGCTTTTTAATATTACAGAAGTGCAAGTTTAAACTATGCAACTTAATACTCTATTTAATTATAAAAACAAGAATATTAAAACTAGCAGAATCTAAAATAATAATTGTATATAAAAATGAACACTTAATAAAATAAATGACACAAGCAGCAACATGATCCTTAAATGAGGACAGAATGAACCTGAAATGTTGCACAGAAAATCAGATGGGGGAGAAGCTCAATACATCCAATAAGTAAAGAACAAACAAAAACCAACTCAATTATTAATATGCTAATATTTTAATATGGATATAAAGAGAAATTTAAAAAATTGTTCCTTACCTTAGAGATCTGAAACAATGTGGATTTCTGAATAAAATACAATCAGTTTCTTCCCGAGAGAGAATTGTCTAACTTTTCCACTACTTTCAAATCTGAAGTGGAAGATATTTTAGGCCTGGCCAAGTATCACTGGAAGAAAATTCGTTCACATGTTTGGCTGCGTTTTGCATTCCATCCTGTTGCTCTGGCATACAGACGCAGCTAATTATAATCTGTGACATAAGCGGCTAATTCTACTGCTAAAATGGTTGTGTACTGACTCCAGAAACGAACTGCCCCAATGTAAGACATAACCAATCCATAATACGTACTAAAATGGCCCAACCTGTCACATAACGCCAAATGCTTTATTAAAATCTGAGAATATGCAGCACTTCATAGAGTCTGCATGTAAAAACCATTAACATAGTTAGCTAACAGCACACAATGCAAAATTAGAAACAAAAAAGACTTCTGCTTTCTTTTCTGAATCCATATGTAACATCCATCTGAATTTTAATAGTCATTTTTCTGAAAACTTTTAATTGTAATGCTAATATTATTTTAACTATAATCTGTACTGGCTGATATATAAAATCTCTTTATAAAAAGGAACTACAGATATTATAATGTGACTATGATAGCACATATGACTTTTATACAATAACTACACTAACAATTACCAACCTTTCCAAAAAGTTAAGCCATTCTTGATATTTAAGAAAGATGCATAGAAATACCAAGAGCTATATAAAAAAAAAAAGTTGCATATATTACTTATTTTAAGATGATATTATAGAAGTTATGAGACATCTTTTTTTCAGTGCCATTTAAGCTTTGAGTTCTCAAATGCAGAAACAAGAATTCCAGCCCGGCACTGCTTACATTAGACTGACTATACAAACAATGACCAACAGACTTTCTGTTCAACTTACAATATTTTAGAATCTGTGCTGGTAGCTGTCTGCAATTTAGAAAGTATTAAAATGTACGTTTGTAAGATTTACAGAATAAAAGTGTTGTGCTATGTGAAGCATTGCAATCATCATCCATATGTTTGGACAATTTCATTTCTCAAAGCACAAT
This sequence comes from Nipponia nippon, assembly GCF_047370975.1. Classification (NCBI taxonomy): domain Eukaryota; kingdom Metazoa; phylum Chordata; class Aves; order Pelecaniformes; family Threskiornithidae; genus Nipponia; species Nipponia nippon. Next base: position 110,649,188 of record NW_028262336.1, read on the forward strand.
GTATCCTTTTTTCTAGCCATGCACTCACACTGTTACCATGCTTTAGAAGATGAAGCTCCTATCAGACATTTAACAGCTGCAGATCATAAATTTCGTACTGACACAAATCCAACTGATCACAGGCTTACAAGATACTTTTTTCTGTTTATGAATTCTGTGGCCATTAATCCTTTACCAGACTCTGTTTACATACACAAATGAAGAAATTATTTTCTACGCAAAGGAATTAATTCACCGGTATCTGACAAAAATGACAAATATTTTTCATTAATAAAATATTTATCAATATGTTTACAACAACTTTTATATTTAATCTCATGGATTTATGAAAGAGAAACTGGGACGAAAGCATTTGAATATTGTGTTAACACCAAAGCTTTTCTTTAATTGAAATTCCCTGTAAGTATTACAGGAGTAAACCTATAAGCGCCAGATAGTTTTGAAGGGTTCATTATTTAGTCACTATTTAGGTGATAGCGTATTCATGTCCAAGGATTTCCTGCAAAAGTTTTTGTCCATTATTGGAGAAAAGCAGAGGATCCGATAAAACTGGATAGAAGACCCCAAAGAAGCAACATTTTAACTTCATTTTAATATATTTCATTTTGGCATATTTGTAATTATTTGATTTCTCAATTTATAAAAAAAGATTGACTAACATAGTGCCCAGCTATAGAAAGAGATCACGTTAGATTAGATTAGAGCATTGGGCTATGATTAACGGGATGAAATTTAACAAGTTGAAATGCTGGATTCTGCACCTAGGATGGACTAATGCCAGGCACAAGTACAAATGGGGAGAGGAGTGGCTGGAGAGCAGCCCTGCAGAAAGGGATCTGGGGGTGCTGGTCAGCAGCAGGCTCAGTAGGAATCAGCAGTGTGCCCTGGCAGCCAAGAGGGCAAACCGCATCCTGGGGTGCATCAAACACAGCGTCACCAGCCGGTCAAAAGAGGTGATTGTCGCGCTGTGTTCAGCGTTGGTGTGGCCTCACCTTGAGTACTGTGTGCAGCTCTGGGCCCCACAAGTTAAGAAGGACGCAAAGGTCCTTGAATGTGTCCAGAGGAGGGCAACAAAGCTGGTGAAAGGGCTGGAAGGCATGTCCTATGAGTAGCGGCTACGGACTTCAGGTTTGTCTAGTTTGGAGACAAGGAGGCTGAGGGGCAACCTCATTGCTCTCTACAGTTTCCTGAGGAGGGGAAGTGGAGAGGGAGGTGCTGAGCTCTTCTCCCTGGTATCCAGTGATAGGATGCGTGGGAATGGTTCAAAGCTGCGCCAGGGGAGGTTTAGACTGGACATTAGGAAGCATTTCTTCACCGAGAGGGTGGTCAAACACTGGAACAGGCTTCTTAGAGAGGTGGTCAATGCCCCAAGCCCATCAGTGTTTAAGAGGCATTTGGACAATGCCCTTAAAAACATGCTTTAAGTTTTGGTCAGCCCTGAACTGGCCAGGCAATTGGACTAGACGGTTGTTGTAGGTCCCTTCCAACTGAAATAGTCTAGTCTAGTCTAGTCTAGTCTATATCACCCAGTAGCTCTCTTTATGGACAGAACTTTTGTGTTATTTTCCATGTATGATTACTCTTCTTGGTCTAGATTCATGATGTCTTTTGTCTGCTCTTCTACCTAACATCTGCAAAGTAGAAATTCTAAAAATGAAAAGAACCAATAAATACCTCAGTTAGTATCTTCTGAAGTTCTCATGAAGTAGGACTGAAGCAAGAGCAACTGTCAACGAGTTCTGTATCATCTGAAGGCAGCTGTCTTCCTATATAAATGCAAAGAATGGAAAGAGAAAGGAAAAATTTTCATGAGTATGGAGAAAGAACAATATATATTCCTGAACTGCCCTCCTGACTACTTTAACTGACAACATCTTACAAGTGATGGACGAAAATCCACTGAGATTAAAATTGTGGAACACAAAGGAAACACTGGACACCCAATGCTTGTTTGGACTGCAAATGTTCATGAGAGCACAGTTTACAGTAAATGAGAAATAAATATTAGTCCAAAATCTATATGCAAAATAATAAAAAATATTTCTGTCACAATGTTAAAATTCCATCTAGCGTTAGAATGCATTAGTGCAATGAACAATGACTTCAGTTATGGGATTTCATGCACCTGTAGAAAAACTAAGTCTCTCAGTCAAGTAATTGTCTTCACAGTTCAAGAATGCTGATGTCCCATTCCTCACCAAAAACTGCCAACCTCCTTTTCATTTGGATTTTGAAAGTCAATGACATGACTTAGTCCTGGAAAAGCAACTAAGCAAACATACTTATCTTCCATATTGAGTATGAGTCTGCTCAAACCAGCACTTGAATAACTAGAAGTACTTGCAAACTTATGCCATGAAAAAACAATGGAAAATGATATGTAAATTGTGGTTTGAATATTCTGCCATTAAAAGATGTTACTTTTTTTTTTAAAGCAAAAAATTAGAATTTTGACAAAAATTCTGTGTATACCTACAAGATTTCAAGAACATCTGCTTATCCCTCAAAGTACAAGACAACACAGTGGTGGAGACGACTGTGATGTATCAGTTTAACTAACTCATCTAACTAAAGCAGACATAGAAGCCATTTGGTCCTATCTGTATCAACTTCTCTAACTTATTCAGATAATTTTCAAGTCTGTGACATGTTTAAAGAGTGTAATAAGGATTTGTTAAGCAAAGCGCATTTAGGGCAAAAGAAGGATATTCTAGCCTATATGGAAAACAGAGTTTATCTTAGAAATAAAATACTACACAAGAATTTTACAGTTAATAAGAAATTTTAGCTTTATTTTAATTGCCCATGTTAGATTTTCTCCGATTATTTGTCAAAAGTCAGTATGTGTCCATAGAGGCTGAGGTACTGCAGTCAGGAAATAGATCATCTGTGCAGTCGAAAGAGTATCTGGCTAGTACTGGAATCATGCTCTTCATCTGGAGTATCTTTGTGGCTTAAAGTTAGTCAGTGTCAGTCACACTACCCCCTCAGAAAAAAAAAAAAAAAAAACAAGATACCCCAAGCCTCTTGTATCCCCAAAATTGCATTGCAAGAGATAGTCAATAATGAAGTTAACTAAGAATAGAAGTCCTCTACTGCTGAAAACTGTGGCACATACTGTGCCACATTATGTGGCAAACAGTAAATATAGCTAAAATTAGGATGTATAACTCCAGATGAAACAGAAGTTTTGCCATATGAAATATTAAAAGATACCTTGATAAAGGTTCAGAAAGGTCAAACAGTACAGCAAAAGCAATTTACATTAATGATAAAATGGCACATACTTTGGAAAAAAAGTAAAATTCACATGAAAATAGCTAGCTATTAGAATTACATGCAAATCTTTATCTATTAGATTCACTGACTGCAAAACCCAAAATCAACCAAATTCTCAAGCAATTAAAGTGGTGGGTAATTTTATTAATGGTCAGAAAATATAAAAAGTAATTAGCTACTAGTCACCTCTGGACTTCCAAGAACTGAGGGAAAATGTCAAAGTCTTCTCAGTTCTCATTCTTGTCCATGTTAGTCACTTGTGACCTTGAATAATGATGCAACAGAAAGATCACCTTTTCAAAAAAGATTTTTTTCCAGTTCTCCTGACTTCCCACTGCTGTTAGAGGCTCTAATATGATATGAAACAAGAACTGTTTCATAACAGAAAAACAATTTTTTCAATTTCTCCAAAGCATTTTGAGTTGGCTATGTTTGATGTGCTTTTTAAATTTGTATGGGACAGGACAGCAGACCGTTTATTGATAGATTGAGACCTTGCCCCTTCCTAAGAATAGGGCTATGGTGAATACCTAGAATGGGTTGTCATCTTCTAAACCTGAGCAAAACAGTGAGCCAAAGGAGGACTTAATCTTTCACATATAAATAGAAAGAAACTTTTGAAATTTACTGTTGTGCCTATTAAAGCTATAAAAATGTAATTGTTTTAAATAGTTACTTAAACAAGGTAGAAATAGTTACTTAAACAAGGTGGAAAATAATCCAATAGGAACCCTTTGGAATATAAACACAGGACCCCCAAATATCCAAGGATTTAAAGGAGATCGGCCTAGACCATTTCATTACATGATATCTGTAAGGAGGTTCAAAACAGCTTTGAAACTCAGAATATTTAGGTTTTATTAAAGTATGAACAAGAATAAACTAAACTAGAAAAATCTGAAAATGACTATGCAAGACAAGATAAAAATAAAAGGACTTATACTGCCCAGTGAGTCAGTGCACAGCAGGTCCTTGTGTCTGTCTGGTTTCTAGGAATTTCTTCCATCTGTGAGCACGAACAGCTGGCTGTGGGTCTATTGCCTAATCATCCTAGCAGTATTTCAATCTCTACTTCAGCTGCTATCTCCCAGTTCCTTGCTGCCACACTCCTCTATCCCTTTTTTTGCCACATTCTGTCACCTGGACTCTCCTCCCCAGTATATTCAGTGGCTCCAGAACAAGAACCTTTTTCACCTTTTTTACCTCCTCTTCACCTGCTCTACTCGCTCTCTTTTCATAGTAACATAGGCACAAAATGAATTCATATAAAAGAGATTCAAACTGTCATAGAGGGCTAGTTAGGTTTTTTTGGGGGTGTTAAGTGGTATCTTCTGCTTGGATTTCATCTTCACACAAATTGATTAAAAACTATTTAATTTTTGTGGGTTTAATTCTGTATGATCCTTTAAAGAGGTTAAGTAGTGAGGCAGCAAGTGAAAAGCTGCATGTGTACTTTGTGCTCACTGCTGTACTCCGTCTGAAAATGAGCCTGACAGGTAAAGTGGAACAGATGTCAGACAGGACAAATTGCTTTTCTAAAAGTAAACAAGCAAGCTCAGCTCTGTAGACCCTTTCAAAGAGTCAAGTTGAGGAAGGAAAGACAAATTTGGAGTCTGCAGCTTGTGTGCAGACTCGAAGACACAATGGAGAGTCCTTGCTACAGTAGTATCTTAAAGGCAGAAGATGTTGCCTAACTTAATACTGGGGAAGAAAAAACCCATCAAACATTAAATGTCCAAGCAGATGATTTTGTCCTATTGCGTGGCTGGTGCAATTCAAGCATTCTCCTAAGTATGACATTCAACTACTGGTGGCTTGAGGAAGTTAATTGTTAGCTTTTTTTCAGGAAGAAACCCAGAAATGTGTACCTTGCTTTATATGAAACTCTACAATATTCTGGACAGGAAAGTGGAGTAAAGCACTTTTTAATAGGTTCATGATTTTGTGCATTGGGATTTTTATTTTAGGATATGATTCACTGTGCATCTACTCACAGCTCCATCTGCAAGCACTCTGTGACAGGCAGAAGAGTATATTTACAGTTGTATTCTGTACAATATGTCAAATCACTTCTACAACAGATGTCGACAGCACTGACAATCAACAGAGAACCATGTTTCATGTTCTTTGGTCATAAAGTTTCCTTTTACATCACTTGTCCTTTACTAGAAACAAAAGCAAAAACCCCAAATCCACTAAGCGTCCGGAGCAGGATAGTCTAGTCTTCTGCCTTGGGATATCTGAACTCTCAAGAATTCAGGCGAAACACATGGCTGTCACCCAGTATAGGTGGCTGTATAAAACAGAAAACTGAATGACTGTCCCTCCATGGTAGAATAGGTTTAATAGGTCTTGGAAGCTCTGCATCTGTACCCATATTCTCATATTGCATAAAGGTTTGTACAGATACAAACCCTAATGAATACGATGAGTTTACCACTCTCTTTTGCTTTCTTCCTATCTCCTTTCATTTTCCTTTTTTCCTTCCCTACTCACAGATATATCAGAAGTATAGCTGATCAAGATACAAAAGACCCCCATTTTCTTCTATCATTAAATGTTATTTTTCAGTAACATAATATATATTTAATTCTAACATAATAAAGCAGGTGTTATCTAATCTGCATTTGAAATATAAGCATATAAAACCACCTAAAACTCTGTTTAAATCCTGTGATTCAGTGTCTACTTCATTAGTTAGAATAGTTTTTTCATTCAGTACCAGCATGCATCTTCCAAGAAAAAAAGGAAGCATGAGAGCAAAAAACAAGATTTAAGGCACACAAGAAAAATGTTTCCTTTTCCAAAAGATTCAGAAGAAGAGAAGTGGAAATATGAAAATTACAGTGCTCTAGCCAGAACACTCCAACAGGAACCAACCAGAGCTCATTCCCTGACAGACTCAATGCCCAGAAAGTTTTAGTGGATTGCAATTTTACATTTGGAGCAACTGACTATTAAATTATTTCCCTACGAGGAACCTGCATTTAATTTTCTTAAAACTGCAGCCATAAATAACAGTGATAAAAAGATGGAACACTAGTTAAATACTTAAGAGAAAAGACATAGTGTTAATATAGTGCTTCTTCCCTGTTAAACAACTGGAAAGAGTTATTGTGGGATGGTCACAATACAGACCAGCATGTATGCCCAAAAAGAGAGAATGAGTAAAATTGGCTGTTTAGCTAGTATAAATTAAATGCAATACATTCTTAATAATTTGTTATGAGTCCTAAAGAGAACTTCTTTAATTTCTTTTGTTGCACAACTGAAGGAGTTAACTTAAAGATATGTTTTAGCTAATATGTAAAACGTGGTCATTTACCTAACTAAATCTTGCTCCAAGAGAAATGAGGATGTTAGTATAAATCAGTAAGTGAGCAAAACAAGCATATACAGAATCTACATCCTAAATTTTATTTAACAATAATCTAGACAAAAAGAAGTTTTAAATATTTTCATTTTATATGATTGCTTGTGTTCACATGTTCTGATGAATATTCAGTGTAAAAGACAAACAGGAATAATGAAGGTTTCAGCTGTATTAGAAAGTTACATGAGTTTACACGATCTATTTCTAAACAATTTGTCTTTATATTTACACATATAAAACAGAACTTTGAAGTGGATCTGCTTAAAACTTTTCCTTACAGTGAGGTCCTCAAAATAAACCAGATTTTTTTTAATCTCAAATACACTATAAAATATAACTTTTTTTTTTTTTAATAGAGAACCTGGAAGCAGCCAGGTGAGGCAGAATATAAATAGAAGACAGCTTATAAACAAGTAATTTCCTACCCACTTCCTTCATTCAAAGAGAATCCTTGCTTTCAGACCTGACGGCTGTCCCCTCAGTGATTTTATGACTTGCAGAAAACTCTGAAGTTTCCTCCAGAATCAAGGAGGTTTCCATTTTATCACCTGTGAAATCTGACTTGCAGCTCTGTGGCCTTTCCAGCAATTTCTCCTCTTGACTGTTCCTCGGGAGCTGCAGGCTCCTAGACCCCTGCCGTGTTTCTCTCTGCCCTTTTTATTCCTTGGTAAACTTGTGTTTTCTGAAATCACCTTTTCTGGAGTATTTTTCCATGTCTTTAAGCAATGAACAACCTTCTCTGATTCCATGAGGTCTTACTCGATTCAGTCACTCTTATTAATGGAACACAGCATGTAAGAAGAACAAAAAGCCCCCAAGTTAGGCAATCTGCCATACCCACCTATGTTTACATTAGCATCACATGCAGTAGGATGAATTAGGTAATGGGCAAAAGGATACACTTTTCTTCAACTGTCTGCACAGTATACACCACATTATAACCAAATTATGTGTTCTCTGAATGAGACATACTTCCACTGTTAGTGAATGAAATAATTTCTTGCAGACAGTGTAGGAAGAGCTTTTATCCAATACTGATTATCTCCTGTGTTTTTTTGGTAGCCAAGCTCCCAAAGTATTTTACTTTTCCTTTAAAACTATGCTATAAAACATTGAATGATTAATGACTTTCCATTTTACAAGTTGCCATTATAAAACGGTTCTGAAGTAGATTACTCTTGATTTTGCACTCAAAATCATACTCCACCCTATGACTCACTAAAAGAATGTCAGGGAAAAAAGCCTTAGCATTCTAAAATACCAAAAAAGGGGGAGAAGTGTGAGAAAAGGCACAATAAAAAGCATTTTTAGTGCTATAAAGTAAAGCAGCCTAAAACACCTATATATTAGCTATTATTTTGGAAAGTAGAAGTATACAGCATTTTGTAGCATTTCTATTTTTCACTCTGGAACTGAGTCCGAGTTCCTCACTTCTAAACTGCTAAGGTCAGTTTAGACCTGTACCCTACAGGTACAGAGTCAACCCAGCAAAACAGTTCACAGAAAGAATTCCTCATCTTGAAGGTCTGGGCAATCTTTGGTTAACAAAATGCAGCTACATTTAAAAATATAATTTAAATTTATGATTTCCTGAGATCACTCCATGGAGACTCTGTACTGAACCCTATTTAAGAATGCCAGACTGATGTTACTTAATCCAGAGTCACTTTTCTGGATCAAGATGATCATCCTCAACAAGCAGAAAACAGAAGCTCAGCATTTAGCCGAGATCCTCAGGAGTTTTTATCCCTTCTGATGGTCTAGGAAGACAAAAAGAAGGCCAATGGAAAGGAAGCAGAAAAAGAACAACCAACTTTTCTCACCAACCACCATAATAAAATAGCAATGTCTGCTCTGACCTTCTGTGGAAGAAACTCAAACAGCCTTTAAAGAGCAAGAGTAGAAATGTACAGCAAATAATTTTTAAGAATCCAGTCTGAAGTTCTGAACTTGTATACAAGTAGAGCCTTAGTACCAAAGGTTAAGTCACAGCCATTGATCCATCATATCTTTTTTTGAGCTACCATTCACTACAAAGACTGTAAAAATAACAATCATTAACGTTAATAATACACCCAAACAATCTGTTGGGCCTACTGAGATTTTAGCTTTGCCAAAATGCAAGCAGAAAAATTAGGCACATGAGAAGTGTATTTAATTAGGAACTTGCCATCTGGCAAAAGCAAGTAAATTAAGAGCAGCCTTTTAATATAGAAGTGTAGCCTTTTAATATAGAAGAAACTATAATCAACCAGGGAATAGACCATAAGCTATTTCTTGTTTGATTGAAATGTGTAAATTAGGTATGGGAATAGCGTAATATTCTAGTATTTTGAAGGGTGATCCATGAGGCCGAGCTGTGGGCAGCCACAGCAAGCAGAGTAACCATAGTAAAACTGTTGACTTAAAATTGACAGATATAAATCAATAATTTTGGCAGCCTTTGAGAATCTGACACCTTACCTTATTTGAGCAAAGTTAGAATATACTTGGAAAATAAATAGCTGAATTAGTTTAAACAAGAAATAAAAGCATGCCTAACATTCTTTCTGGAGCAATGTTTATTATAACTGAGCATCTCATTCTGACAGGCTATTTTGGAAAAAAAAAAAACACCAAAAAACAAAAGCCAAGTACAGAAACAGGCAACAAAATGAAGTAGGCTCTCAGCTGTTCTCATTGTGCAAAACAGAGGACAATTGGTTTGATTTTAGTAATAATCATCAACAAATGCCTAAGTTTCTCCTTTAGTGAACTTATGATTCATAATAGTTTCAGAATTACTCGTCAAAGTAACAGAAGTTACAGTTAAAAGTCCTTTTCCCTGTTATTTAGTCAAAACATTTTACTTTACATCGTTACTCCTCACACTTAGTTGGCTTTGCATCAGCTAAAGTGAGAACAGCTGCGTCCTACTTTGTCTGATCATCTCATTTACTGTCTGGGTAACTATACTACCTAGGCAGGCTGCTTCATTTTTAGCTGTGCAGTCAAACACCCAGTCCATCAGCTGTTAGCAAACGGCTGCAGTACCAAACAAAGCCAAGTCACAGACCAGTCCCTCCAGCAGGAAACAACTTCCAGAAATTCACTGACCGTTTCCTAAGATAAAGGTGTCTGGCAGCCTCTGACCTACTCTGCTAACGTTCTTTTAATCCCTCAGAGCAGATAAGCACAAATCAATGTAAAGTTGTCCTGGTCACCTACTGTACAAAACAGAATGGACCCTTTTATTCACAGTACAATTACCTGCATAGCCAGTTTAACCATGACATACAGCTATCTGTACTGCTTGTAGCATTTTCTAAAGAAGTATCCTTGATGTTTCCTGCAACATTGACAGGAAGAAGCCTTAAAGGATGACCAGTAACATAAAAGTAGTCAGTGCCAAGCCTTTCAGGTTTTCAGAACGTGTACATATCTTTGGGGCTCTTTTTCTTTAATTGTGGTTGTTAGACTTTATAATTAACTGATTTTACCTGCCTTATAGGATCCTTAAAATTTGCTTCCGGCCTTGGCAAAAACATCAATACCAGATCACTTAATTTTTATATTCTCAAAGAAGCTCTAGTAGATACTTAATGTACTTCTCTTTCCTGATTAACTATGCTTGATGTGCTTGGATTTTAAGCTTTTTCTGAAGTCAAGGTCGTATTGGTTTACCATCAATAGCTATTAGTTCTTATTTCTTATACAATTTAATATGCCTTGGCTGCCTTCTATATTATCACCCCAAGAGAAGAAAAAAAAGGAACAAAGCTGCATTTTAAAAACAGACATATAGCCCGATACATACCTGGGTGCATCTGACAATATATATAGATATCTCCCCAAAATTCCCCCACAAGTCTCTACTGGTTGCCACAGGGCAGAAAAAAACCAAAAAGGACGGTGTTTTTTTAGGCTACTGAAACCGTTCAGGAAGAAAAGATCTGGCCAATACTATACTCGGATTTTCTCCAGAGAAGGGTACAGGAAGAAAAGCAATATTTTTGGATCCTTGTGTTCTCCTTAAATCTTTAAGACTGAATCAAGAGGGGATTGGCATTTTGACACCCAGGGCTAGAGAGAAGTTGTCTCCAGCCATACCAATTTTCATGACGGGAGTCCCTGAATATGTCATTAGCTGAAGACTAGGAAGTCAGGGAAGACAGAAACTGAGCGTTGCATTTGTAATATTCAGCATCCAGCAGCACACAGGAATATTCTTCCTGCAGTGACATGGATGGCCAAGTGACTGCGAAAAAGTGAAGACAATGACTTACCTTCAGGTTACATATTCAGAAACCGTTTGGAAGGAGTTGAATGAAAATGTGTTTGGACTATTGCTGGGGAAGTTGTTCAATCCTTGGGGCAGATTGTAATGATGCTTCATGTGAAGGCCATACATTGAGAGACCAGGACAAGAGCAGGTGATGAAGTACTGTAGGAAAGTTTGACCTTATTCTGAGATCAACTAATGGAGGCAATCTCACTGCCGTAAGAGAGAGACCCTGAACAAAGAAGGAGCATTCTGAGGCTGCTGTTTTAGTACTCAATCTGCTAGAGGCAGATACCACTTCTGCTCTTGATGTTTAACATGGAAGTTACAGGTTAAGAAGAATGGCCGTTAAGATTTGGAAGACTACCTCTGTGAGCAACAAATCTGTACACACTGAACATTTTCCAGTTAAACTGTTCCCTGAGATGACACAGGAGATCAGTACACCCATTTAATCATACAATGTAACCTTTACATGAAAGGCCAACAGATAAAAAGAGAGTCTTCTACATTTAATTGTATCTTTTTGCTCAAGTAGCATTTTATATCCTCATGTACTGCAAGGATCTTGTATCGTTCCCTTGTCTTTCACTCCAAGAGAAGAGATTTCATACACCTCTCATTGCCAGTCAGTGGTTCTCTGGCAAGTACCAGATGTTTTCTTTTAATGAAATTGGTGGTGGTGGTGTTGTTTCTTCACTCATGTTCAAATAATCTGAGATACCTATGTGAGCAGTCTTGGGTAGATACTTGACTAATCCTCAAACCATGGCTTAGGATGGACAAATCATATAAGGATCTATATATTACATGTATATATTTTAATCAAACAGACATGGATAGGGATACAGAGATATATATGAAATAGTCTGCACTAAGCATTATATGCAGGCATTGTGATATGGACGTTAAAGAAATATGCAATCAATTTCTGATTAGCTAGGCTATACTCACTTTGTTTCAATAAAAAGAATGAAATAAAGAAAACGTCTAATTTATGCCCTCTAAAATTTGAAGTATTCTGCTAGATTTCTCTAAATAACACAAACAAGTCTGTCTATTCATACTGCACGTTGGTACTTTACACTCTAGGCCAGACAAAACACCATATAAGATACACCTTAAGTTTTAAACAGTTTTAATATTCACAGATGCATTAAATAATTTTAAAACTAATTAGAAAGCTTTAGTTGTTACACGGTTTTACTCCCAATTGCACACAGTGACAAAGTTGGTTTCTCAAGCCACAGTCTTGCAGAGATACACACATGAATTAGGCTATATATTTTTTGTACTTCCTAGACTACAGTGAGATCACTGGCAAAGAAAAGTGTAAGCATAAATTTAAATTTTCATATAACTGCAGTCCATTTAATTACCTGTTTGGTCCATATCTGGCAAGACAATTTTCAAAAAGATACACCAAATATATTAGTATGGATTACATCAGTGGGTTTTGTTTGTTTTGTACTATTATTCTATTTGTGGCATATTCTTAAAGTAAGCCTATACCTTAGATAGCTTGCTTTCTTTTCAAGTAATCAACATTTGGAACAATGATTTGCATATATTGTCTATACGTTCTCAAACAGCTCCACTTTAAATCTTCTTCTTATACTAGTAAAGATAAGCAAGTAATTTGCATTTGTTAAATATTTTACGGTTTACCAAAAATATGGAGGAAATATGTCAATGTAATTCATATTTACTTACAGCATGAGTGTTATACACCCATTTATAATAAAAAAATCAACATAATTAACAGAAAATATTTTGGGTTATATAATTTTTTAAATGGCTTATTAAGAAAATAAATATGACAAGCAAAGACAGATTCATAATCCCACTTCCATGCTTAGTAAACAGTGAAATTAACATGCATACTTAGATTCATCTATGAAAAATATAACTACCTTAAAATCATTTTTTCAAATGCTTTTACTGGAAATGCCACAAAATCAACTGCTTGTTCTGTGTAGGCCCAGGGAATAAATGCAGAGGAGGGCAAAGAACCCAATTAGCAAGATGAGCTAAAAAATAGCAAGACAAACAGATGGACACATATGGCAGCTAGTAGTGTGTCAATTTCTTATGAACTAAAGGTAAAAAAAAAACCAAACCCTTATACTTATTTTGCAGTCCCAAAAGATAATTAAGCATAAGTGAGCTGTGGGTATTTTTTTTGGTCTTATTGAAATAGTAATTTTCAATTATCAATGCAGTGAAGGTTCTGTGTCGCTCCCTCAGAACCAATAATCATTTCAAACTTTGAGATGTATATTTAATGTGTTTGGTGCAGAACAAGCACTACTGATAACTGGCTACCTCTGAAGGATGCCTCCCTGTATTCAGTAAATTGCAATACAGCATCTGTAACAATGTCAAGTGATAACAAATCTCACATCTCATCCCTAAGCCAATCCCATGCGATTAATTACAGTTCTTGGTTTCACCTGCTTTAATAAGGATCCATAAATATCATCCTTGTGAGAAAACATTCAATTCCCCAAATTAATGCTCTCCTGAATGTGAATAGTGTAAGTTTTTGAGGGAGTTGGGTTCATCTCAATTATCACAGACCTGGTGACCTGCCTTTGAAGATATCTGTAACTTTTCTTTTATTACAGACAGATGCCTTAGTCATCTTGCTTCTTTTTAGCCACTGTGAAACTAATGTTCAATCTTAAGAGAAAAGACAGAGATTGAATTCAAGGCAGAATGTTTGCAGTCATTAGAAAATCTTGACTTCTACAAAACTGTTAAGATAATTCTTATCACAAATAACTCTAATAATAAAAATGAAAAGTATAACTTTGTGAGTGAAATTACCAAAAGTCTGCTTAGTCCATTTGTGTTAGTCTGGGCTAATAATCAGAAACAGTAGTCTTTTGTATAAATTATGTAAAAAATTCAATGTTTCACTTAATAAATTAAATAATAATTAAAAGAAGGATTACATTGATTTCATAAGGAAGGAAGCTTATGAAGCCACTGAAAATTTACACTAAAAAAATCTCCCCAAAAAAAGTTTTACAAACTATCATGCTTTGAAAAATTTACAGACTTCAAAGCAGTTAAAGCTAAAAAATTTCATAAATTACTCAAACTATAGCAACGCAGAGAATTTTGCTGCTATAGACCATCTGCCATGTTTTCCATTTTCTTTATACCACTTGCGAAATCAAGATGAAAGCAGAAAAGGACTTTATGACTGTGAGGCAGTCACAGAATCTCACATGAACAGCCTTAAAGAAACAGAAATGGCCTAAACAGAGAAAACTGTGGATGTGGCACGTGTTCCACCTGGAAAGAGGAACTGCAATCAACCTATAAAGTAGAAGCAGGTAACTACAGAAGTCCTAGACAAGTTTAGGGCACAAAAAATGAAGTCCCGGTGTACCACATCAATCCTCCTGCCAGAGTTCTCTCACTGTCTTAATAGCTACTCATCATGCAGCAAGAATCTAGGTCCCAATATAGGACAATTAAAGAAACACCAAGACCCTACATAGCTACAATATGACAATAACATTTTTTTTTAAATAACCAGAAAACAAGCAGTCTCCTTAGAAAGGTATTTAAGTTCTTGAAAAGCTTTTTTAAAAAGAAAGTTAATTAAAGTTTCCCAAATGGTAAATAGTATAGTAACTTCCACTGTCTATACACTAAATTTTACTTTCCATGTTAAAACTGATGTGATGAATAGCTATTGAACCCCATTTGAGATAAAATTTCCTCACGTCATATTTACTTTTCAACTGCTTCAACTAATTTACAAAAATATGCAAAAAATGTAGCATAAAACAAAAATATTCACTATCTACCATGCATCTGTCACTAAAGGAGATGATTTTACACCTTTTTACCAAAGGGCTTAATTCAAGACAGAAAAATAAATTCTCTTTTCATCAAGCTCCCGTCTGTGAAACTCTAATTCAGCATTACATATGGGAATTCTCCTATCGGCATTCATAAACACAGCACATTGTAGCTAGGTAGAGAAACAAAGCTTATCTCCAATGTTTTTTTTACCCTCATCCAACATCTTCCATAGCTTCTCAACTGAAAGGGCTGTTATATCTTCAATCCCTTCTTTATCCTGATAGTCTTGCTTAGTTGCATTTTTGAAGCTCCTTCTTGTGATTGTAGCTTTCAAAACCAAGGGGGAAAACTCTCCTTACCAGTAATGGTGTTCCTTCCTTGGATAATTCACAAGTGCATTTTAACAAAGGGCGTATTTATCCTAATCACAACAGACTGGAGTCTTCCCTTGCAGTGGCCAGAGGAGGAATGCTCTAATCCCTGCCCCACAAACACTGCATGAGACAGAACATACCCACTGCCATTTTTGTACCACTGCCACTTTCAATCAGTTCCTTTCAGATGCAGACATACGTAGAAAAGACTTGTCTTTTCTATCTAATGTATGTATAGACTAGAAACCATTTTCTTTGCAGGGCTCGCCTAAGTATTCTAACAACAGCTGATAGCATGCACTACCCAACCATCAATTCCACAGTGGTGGTTTGAAAAGTTCCATTATAAAAGCGACTGTAGACTTTGAGAATGGCGCAGTGCTTGATATGTGACTTTACGGCAAGATGTCCGAGGTGAGATGTTAAAGAACACAGCTACTGAGGTCACTCAAGTACCAGTAAAATGATGGTATCATAACAGGTTGAAACACAACACCCCATATGTTAGGAAGAATTGCTACACTGAAACAACAGAACCCACTTCCCACAGTGGAAATGAAGAGTCTGGGAAACTTTCTGTAAGGCTTACACATGCAAAGGTAAAGGACGAACACCTTTTTATGTTGAGTATTTAACAATACAGAACTAGCTCGAGAAGCATAAGGCCAACCAAGAACACAAGGAGGTGATTCTCCTAGATTAATTTAATGGTATTTTGATGCAATGAAGAAAGCAACATACTGAGGGACTTTCTGTCTTTCCAAAGGGCAACATGGCAGTTTGACTAGACGATTGTGGCAGGTTCCTTCCAACTGAACTATTCTGTTCTATTCTGTTCTAACATACCTTACATTTCTCTAACCTGGATTTCATTTGCCATTCTACTGTCTCATCACTCAGCATCAGAAGGTCCTTCTGAAGCTATTCAATTGATCCAAATTGTTACTTCTTTTGAAATATCAGACCTTCAAACGCATGCACAGCCCTTTTTCCAGGTCTTTTCTATGATAGTACAAGTCATGTGCATTGTGCAAGACCTGTGTTACGTGAACAGGTCTCAGCACAGACTGTTGCAGATCTCCAAAGACAATGTTCCTCCACTGCAAAAATTTAGCATATATTCTTCCTACTCTCTGATTTTTAAGTTTTAGCCATCTGTTTATCCTTTCAGTACCCTACTACTTGTGCTATGGCTGCTTAGTTTCTTAAACTTCTGGCTAGGGAATCTCTTGAAAGCTTTCTGAAACTCTGAGGAACTTATAATCAACGAGATCGTTTTTACTGATGTAATTTTCCATGTGCAAGGAAACATGATGTCATAGATCTACAATGAAACTTAAACTGGAAGTGCTGAAAAGGCTAATCTAAAGTTTGAAAACAAAAATATCTAGCCAGATTCCAAGTCAAAAGTATACAATCATTTGCTTTATCTGGTTCTTTTCATGGCTGCTTTGCCTTCGTGACACATACTTCAGAAACTTAAGAATTTATCTCATTTTTTACTTCTCAGGCTACAACAAAATCGATGTCAAAAAGCTGCATCTAAAACTTTCAGATGAATCAAAGAACAGAAATTACACATGACAATGCTGAAGACTGACAGAATGCAAAGAAGCTTTTATTTTAGCATCCAATTTTCTGAGAATTAAAGAACAAGTATCAAAGTGGTAGCAGTATTAAAATGAAGGTTGAAAACTGTCAACTTTTGATAGGAAGATTATTTTTAAAGTGTTAGAAACTAGTCAGATGTTCCTAAGTCAAATGAGAGCAAATTAACAGCTTAAATGTTCAGGTTTACATGGGATAGGTACACACTAAAATACAAAGGGAAAAATCTTTAAAAAGAGGCAGCTTACAGTTTACAGAAAGGCAGAAGAGGCTATTACACCAAACAAAATTCCATAGAATTTAAATAGCTTCTATTGTAATTAGAATTATTAATGTAAAGGAACATGCTACTTTATTCAGGTAGAGTTAATTTACCTATTTAATGAGCCAGTGCAAGGAATTCTGAAATGTACTGTGGCAACCTATGCATGGTGATTTAGACATGCATCATTCTTTTAGCAAACAACCTTGTGGATGATCTGCATGGCTTTAGACTCTGGAGATAAAAAGACTACAACTCTCCAAACATCTAGATTATGTGATACAACTTGGTTTCACGGGAAAACAAAGGAAAGACAAAAGAGAAAGAAAAACACAGCTTCATGAGGGTTCTGGGTAGTTCTACTGGAAATGAAAGTACTCTCAGAATTATTTAGAAGTCCTGATATACAAAAACAGAAGGAAACTATAAAGATGTATTTCAAGATGTAAAACAGTCTCTAAACATTCCTGAAAAGAGAGACTGTATGTTTTTATCAAGGAAATACATCAGGCAGTTAAAACTGTAGGTTCTTAATTTGTTGGCTATACCTTTTAACTAAACTTTCCTATCTTTCAATGTACATTTTTTTCTTATGAACCTTTTTTACCTACTGTTCAGGATTTTCTTGTACATATGATGAAAGAAATATTACTTACACGTATATTTCTTTGAAATGGGATGCTCTACTCACATTCGCACTGTGTGCGTACTTCCTGTGTGTTGGTGTCTGCATACAGATATGGGTGAAGTAGCATTTCATCTGGATGCCTTTTGCATCAGCAGAAATATGCATCACCTTACCTTATGCCATGAAATGCAAAAAAAAAAAAAAAAAAAAAAAAAAAAAAAAAAGGCAGTGATTGTCATTACATTCTCAATTCCTTCTAACCCCACATCTCCTATCAGGAGGAATTCTGAAGGAGAGGTAAACAAAGGCTAGTGAATGTGCACTTAAGCAATACATACATATAGAGGAACTTTCTCCATTTCTTTCTTTTAGGTACTTTCTAGGCGTACATTCACCATGTGAGCAAGCTCACAAAGCTCTGTGATGCTCAGTAAGTAAGTGGAAGTTGATTTTAAAATCCTCTGAGGAAATCTGCTCTGCCAAACAAATGCAGCATCAGTCCTGCATGCCTCTGTAATAACAAACGGGCTACTAAAAATGTGAATGGAATTAACAATAGCCATTCTACAAATACTTGGGTTTAGTATCTTTTTTAACAATTCCACTGATGTGGTTTGAACACAGCATAAACTCAAACTGACAGAATCACTTGGGAACCTTTTAACCATTTGGACAGCCTCTGAACAGACATGGTGATGCCCTTTTGATTTCCTGGTCACAGAAACTGCTGTGGAAAATCATCAGAAGGGTCAAGTAATCCTATCCTCCTTTTTTTTGTAAGACCAAGACAAATACTGTATAAGGAACTGTTTTCTCACCTTCCCCCCCCCAAAAAAAACCAACCAAACCACAAAACTACAAACAACCTAAACCCAAGAGAAAACAGTGAGAAAACAGACATATAAACATTCTGATTCCAATTCCATCCTGGAATTCCAATGCAGCTTTGAAACTTTGGAAGGATTCTGAGAAAATCCTGGCCAGGGAAAACTACTGAATACAAAACACGAAGCATGAGAGAGCTTACATATCTCTAACTCATCCTAATACAGATGATAACTGTAGCTAAAACAGAAGCTTGTGACATCTAGAAATTTTAAGTGTTCTAATCAGGGTATAATTATTATTAGTTTGCCTTGAACCCAAATGTATACTAAAACTACTGTAAACAAAAGCGTAAAGTAAGTGTACTGCAAAAAGTGTACTAAGACACTGTAATCAAAACCAGTGTGCAGGTATTTTGTAATACTGTGATGACACAGCCAGATACAATGCATAAATATTTTACGTAAATATGTGAGCAACATGACCACCAAAGGGACAAATGAAGATATGTGCAGACGCAGTAGGCCTCCAAGCAACAACAAATTGCCAAAGAACAAAATAAGCACAAGATATTAACAAGATAAAGGACTGCAAATAGGCAGAACATCCTGTCAAATACACAAGAAGGACAACTGGAAAGACAAAAGAAAATAAGTTAAGCAATATCAGGAGACAGCAAGACATCCCTTCCCCCTTTTTAGGGGAGAGAGGCAAAGAGGATAAAAACATGAAGAGGAAATACAGAAGCAAAAACAAGCCTGCTTCAGTTCTGGCTTCTCTCATCAAAGGGCTCTCAAATCTGATCACCTTAATCTCAATGACTGAAACGAAAGGCTATAGTCATCAGTGCTAATTGTATGGCACCATCCCTGTCGTTTTATGTATTCACAGCTAACCTGGAATACGATTGTTAAAGACTCATATTTTCATATATGTAGTGATAATGATCTAATTACTAAAAATTTGCAGTGTCGTTAATAAACGAATTTGGAAGTTTTGCTTTAAAATGTAAAACTAGCCTGATTTGTCAGTCTTCTAAACACTCCCATCCATTACAGCAATCTGCAATTCTCTGATTTTATATATGTGTGTACATACATACATCTACATATATATACACACACAAAGCGTGTATATCCATGATTATACATATATATCCATTCAGCTACAACAATAAAGACGACATATTCTCAGAGTGGTGGAATTAGTAAGTGTGAACCTTGAAGCATTCTTAACCAAGTTTCAGTTGGACATGGGATTCCCAATAGGTGGAAAAATTTAAGCAATTGTTTACACGATGTAGGTATAGTATCACTCCATTCACTCCTTTTCTGCTTTACAAGGCTGCCATAGCTCATGAGGGAGCTCCTGAATGCATGGGGTTGTAGACATAGGGGTTACAGTAGAATATCAAACTAGATTTGCTACTCACCACAATTCTAGAAGCCATGTAATTCACAGCAAATACAGCTCAGGTTTTGCAAAACCTGACATCTTCCGCTTCAAAAAAATGATGGAGAAAGAACAGAGAGAAAATGAAACAACACAGAAAGGAGGTCAACAGCCTATCTTTTTGTCGCAGACTGTGGTAGTGTATCTCTTTATAGAAGAACTTCACAGGTGGAAAGAGATTAAGCTACCATCATGGAATAGCCAAAGACCTACACTGATAAAATATTCATACACAAATGGCTGGGTTGATGATAAGCAGGTGTACTGGTTTTGCCTGGGATGGAGTTAATTTTCTTTGTAGCAGCTCATATGGTGCTATGCTTTGAATCTGAGACCAAAACAGTGGTTTGGTCTGTGTTTCAGCTATTGCTGAAGAGTGCCATGGTCTTCTCTGTTTCTCATGCTGCATCGCCAGCGAATGGGCTGGAGGTGCACAAAAACTGGGAGAGGACACAGCCAGGACAGCTGACTCCAACTGACAAAAGCGATATTTCATACTATATGACGTCGTGCTCAGGAATAACAGCTTGGGGAAAGAAGGAGGAAAAGGGGGCACATTTGGACTTAGGGCATTGGTCTTCCCAAGCAGCCATAACACATGATGAAGCCCTGCTTTCCTAGAAATGACTAAACATCCATCTGCCAATAAGAAGTAGTGAATGAATTCCTTATTTTGCTTTGCTTGCACACACAGCTTTTGCTTTACCTATTAAAGTGCCTTTATCTCAACTGACAAGTTCTCCCACTTTCACCGTTCTGATTCTCTTCCCCATCCTGCTGGGGAGAGGGAGTGAGCAGCTGTGTGGTACTTAGCTGCTTACCAGGGCTAACCCACAATGGTGGGAAAAACAGTAACTCCTGGATGTGATAGACACTCTGGACTACTTAGGACACATGGTTTTCTTTTTAGTAACCACAGCAGTACTCCTCTGTCCTGTAAATGCTCTGCCTTGTGGCTAGCAGTATCGCTCTTCCAGTAGATACTGGTGTAGTTAAGTCCCCCATAAGTAACAGGTTGTGTGATCATGTGGCTTCCTCCAGCTGTTTAAACTATGTAGAAATATAATATAATACTCGTATCTCTTTCTAGATATTGTAATTACTTGTCTGATATTTGGATTGCAAGAATACATTACTTATTTTTACATCACTAATTGTCTACTATACTACAGCTGTTAATTCTGAATTGTCAGGCAACTGAGACAGTATTGTATATCCACAGATGTGAAAATACATAAAAAGGTAGCAATGCCCAGAACTTCACAATACAAGAGTATCCAAGTGAGAAGAATGAAGGACAAGAGGGAAAGGCACGTTAAGATGGCTGAAAGCCAGCCACAAAACCTCAAGAAACATCTACTCACATTTCTATGCTCTGGTAACTTTCCCAGAGTCAGTCCCCTCTCCAGGCATGATCTGGTCCAGGGACTGATAAGTTCACACCGTTGGCACAACCAGCATTTTAGGACAGGGTGAAGGACTTTTCTGTTTAGCAAAGAGGAATGGCACTCTACTGCTCATCTCAAGGGCCTAATCTGTTTTCCAGAAGACATCTAAAACAGCACAACTTTTTGATTTACTCAAGGTAGACTACAAAACCACAAATGGCTGTTAGACCAGTGCCTCTCAGGCAGCAGACACAAACCAGTTCTTTGCTTCTCTTTTCTTCCTTCACCTGCAGGGTTTCAGGAAAAAAAAAAAAAACAAAACACCTAAAACTGACTTCTGCCATCACTCTCAGGATCCTAGATGGTCATTTACCACCAGCTGGCATGCAATCCTAGTCAAAGCAGTGTCCAAGTTATCTTATTTATATAAGTGATCTGCGATGGAATGACTCCAGCCTAGATATTCACATAGAAA
The DNA here is from genome assembly GCF_047370975.1 of Nipponia nippon. NCBI lineage: Eukaryota > Metazoa > Chordata > Aves > Pelecaniformes > Threskiornithidae > Nipponia > Nipponia nippon. The sequence goes on from NW_028262336.1 coordinate 110,670,935, forward strand.
ACTGCAGCATTGTTCTTTCACTGTGTGTGCTTTAAGATGCTAAGCCTCAGAAACAGAGTCCAGCTACTCAGGACTGAAATGTTTGATGTTATTGCCTCCACTGACTCTGATCACATTTCAGACCACGGCTCACCAGTATCCAATCTCTATATGTTAGTCCACCTAGCAGGAAGATACTTGGCAAATGACTTTAGACTGAATTACAGTTTAACTGCCAGGGGATGGTAGAAAATTTACTGACTAAAGGAGGATTCTTTGATCAAACTCCAGGCCCAGGGCAAGGAAGAAGAAAAGGACTGGGCCTGACTTCCTGCACTGTTTTCATAGGGACTTCCTGGAGTACAAAACTAGTGAAAACATGCCACAGTACAGTACTATTTCAGAACAAAAAGTAGGCACATCAAATGCAATGATGCCTCTAGACAGTCCATACGCTAAGAATTTAGCCAGACTGAAAAACGAAGGTGGACAAATTCCTGGAAGAGAAATCTATCTAAAACTCACATACAAAGGCATGGCATCCAGCTCTGATAATTCTTGAATTATCAGATAATTCCTGCATAGAGTGCAGGAGAATATTCTGGGCAATGTCACTAAAAGCTTCATGTTTCCTGTCCTTATATTCTTTCCTAGGCACTTGTGAGCCACTGTCAAAGACAGACTACTGGGCATGATGGAGCTGTGGTATTTCCAAAATTTGTCATAAATACAGCACTGGAGATACTGGCACCTCACACACATCCTCTGTTTCATGTTATGGTGAGCAAAGGCATAATTCATTTCTACCTGCAAGAGTTCAAGACTACGCTGTTGTCCCTGTACTGGCTTCAGTTATCAAGGAATAGATGTCACTTCTAGCAGGGAGGAGGGCATGAGTGGCACCCATCATAATGCAGACTAGCATTCTGAGACTGATAAAGATGACATTTCAGGAACGGCAAAGAATGCCATCCTGTCTATGCAGGAAGGTATCCAAGTCATTAAAAGAAGTCCTACCTGTACAATGTACATTCAGCTGATAGAACCAGTCAGGGAATCCACAAGTCTTCCTTGGCAGTCCACAAATCTCTGTAGAGAACGATGCATTGCAATTGCCACAGTTAAAAACATTACATAGAGAAAGTAATATAAACAGACTCCATGTACTACCCCAAGACAGATGGGAACTCCCCTTGAACATATCCTTTATAAGCTTGGTTCTTTTCAATACGGGTGATTTGCAGATATATTTTCTACAATTGACTATGAAAAGACTCATATTTGACTCACTTAGGCTGAGGTCATTCCTCAGGTACGAGCTGGGGGCTGGCACACTCCAAAGAAAAGTATCATTCTTCTATTCAATAGGGACAGGTGCCCAGAAAATGGAAGAACAGGTGTCAGATATCCTAGGCTTCTACACAGAAAAATTCTAGACCCAATCCTGCTCTCACCTCAATAGGACGATCTAGTTCAATTTTCTCAACCAACATTCTGTGCAGTGAGGGCTGACACTTCATGAAAGCAAACAGGCAAAGAGAATCATCCTTGACAAGACAGCCGTTTCCTCCAAACTTTGCAGTACAACATGATCACACATGCCAAATCACAACATTTCATGTCAGCTCATGCTGCTGTATTCCATAAAACAGGATAACCCTAAATAAACACTCTGGGATCACAGCTTCACCAATGGTGACAATTACAGCAACAATTAGGCAATTACTGCAAACCAATGGCTTGTATAAACATACTGATGCCATCACAAGGCATTCAAGAGGTAAGCAGTTCAAAAACAAAGAAGCCTATGTAGCAAAAGTCCAAAGTGCTCTGAAGTAGCTGCTGCACCGTGGTACACTCCTGCTTATGTGCAGCAGGGATGCAACTTATCTCTCCGAAGAGTCTCAGGCTTGGGAAGAATGGACATGAGCCAGTCCCCACTAAATGTCTCAAGGAACAGGTGTAGTCAGTGAACATATTTCTCTCTGAAGTCCTTTTCTGACTATACTACAATGTTATGTTCACTGTTACTTATTCTTTGTTATATTTAAATCTTTTATTCTTTGCTGCACAATGATCCAGCATGAACAGACTGGCTTGCAAGTGAACCTATCTAATATTAACCTATAGTCTGGCTGTTTGGGCATTCTCTTGGAAGGTGAAGTAGTACGCTCCAATAGCTAGTAACTTTCTGAATTTGGCTTCCCACTTCCCTGTCCCTTTCTCTAGCCTATGATCAAACAGGTGGTCAGCTCATCAACGATACCTTTTTCCAAGTTATATTAAATAAAATTCAGTACTCTCCAGTGTAAAATAACTCCTTTGCTTCTGTTCTGGATAAAGAATTTTGGACTTCTAAAATTTATAGCTACTGCACTATATATGTCTATTTTACATTAACTGTATGAGCATTATACACCAAGTCATAAATTATTTTAAAGACCTGTTGAACTATGCATAGTAGGGCATATTTAGCATAGGCAAATGCCTCCCAAAATATTTCTAATCAGAAGTACCCTTGAAAAAAGGGATACCTTGCTAGTCATTGTGAGAAGATAAGCCCTCCTTATGAGACTGTATTTGGTTTTGTATATTTTATAAGTTTGTATACAAAAAGTTCAATGTTACAAATAGTACTTCCTTTCTTATAATCTAGTAAGAATTATATTATATTTAGCTTGTTTTCACTTAGCTTGCAGCAGGTAAAATTCTTGGTCTCTTCAGCCTGGAAAAGAGGAGACTGAGGGGAGCTCTCATCGCAGTCTACAGCTTCCTCACGAGGGAAGAAGGATGGGCAGGTGCTGATCTCTTCTCCCTGACGACCAATGATAGGACCCAAGGGAACGGCAGGAAGATATGCCAGGGGCGGTTTAGGTTGGACCTTAGGAAAAGGTTCTTCGCCCAAAGGGTAGTGGAGCACTAGAACAGGTTCCCCCGGGAGGCAGTCATGGCGCCAAGCCTGACAACATTCCATAAGCAATTGGACAATGCCCTCAGACATATGGTATGATGATTTTGGGGGTTGTCTTATGCAGGGACAGGAGCTGGACTTGATGATCTTTGTGGGTCCCTTCCAACTCAGGACATTCTATGATTCTAAATTGCAATTCTTTATGGTATTCTTATTTAAATCTTTAAAGAACTTTAAGAAACATAGCCCATAAATAGAACTTAAATTCTTAACATAAAATCCTGAAAACAGTCTGCCAAAACACATCAATATGAAGAAATTTACATTCATTTGGATGTGACCTATAATTTTTCAGGATGACAGCTTGGGCATGTGATGTATGCAAAGATCACGTATTCCGCTTTCAGAAGGCCAACTTCCATAGCATTTAACCTGTCCTTGACATCTGCTAATGTTTATTATGTCCATTATTACCTATGTATGTATCCTGTACCAAATATTTCTCATAATACTTTAAACAAGTGTGATATATTTTAAGAATATCAATATTCCAAATGTCTAATATTTACAAATATAGAAGATTTGTTACAAGACTGTGACTTCCAGTCAACTCAACAACAGATTTTGTCCTTTTACCTATGCAATGTATGTGAGATACCTGCTTTTACAATTTCTTGTAAAGGGTGCTTGCTCATTAGCAGTGTATGAGTATAATTCACTTGATACTTAGCCTTCTCTCAGCTACCCTCTCTTCCAGAGAACTTCCAGTGTCAGGCCGTAGGATGAACTAACTGTATCAGCAATACCAGGCCAATCCACTTCTGGTGTTTTCTTTCCTCAGGATCCTTGGGACAGAAACCAAGGAACAAGCACTGTACTAGACAAGCCCTTCCAGTGGTGGCACATTTTCAGTGGGCTGATTTTCAAAGGACCAAAGAGCCCACTTCCTGCCATAATGGCAAATGCAATCTCATGCCAAAGGAGAGTCCCTAAGTCTTCAGAAGAAGATAGTGGCTGGAACTAGACAGCCATCACAGAATGATCCACAGCCTTTTCCTGGTATTGTCCCACAAAGATTTTTGGGAAGAGTTCAGGAGTAGGGCTAATCAATTGGTTTTGATGGCAGAAGCTCACTCTAAACTACTCGGAGTAGTACACATGGAAGTCTACAGTGAATAAGCCTAATATTTCTGGAGTGGGACAAAAATATTTTTTAAAAATTACTCTAACATTTTACTTTCAGCTCTCCAGCAATACAAGGGAAAAATTTAGGCCTGAGAAGTTTGGTAAATGTTCTCCCCTTGGCCAGTTACTGTGACCTTGTTTGTTACTTATAAAGGAAAACGAAGATATGGTATTTTTGTTCAGTTGAAATATTTGAACTGCCTGCTAAGACTGCTGTTGATTAGTAATTACATGCAAGGTCAAGCTGCTTTGACACCACACAGTTTTGATAAGGTGCTTCCATGGTTAAGCTACAAAACCACTGTGACCTTAATGTTACTATCAACTCAAGTTTGACGTAAATGTGAAAAAGTGATTTGTGTAGCCAGGAAATATTACATATCAAAATGTATCAGCAAGTCTAGCTGAAAAGTAAATAAGTAAACAAAATATAAACAAATGTATGTGTGTGTTTTTATATATATATTAGAAATATTTTTCATATATACACATAAAAAAAAGAGGGTTGTTCCTTGAAGCTTATTCTGAGGTAATGTTTACTATATTACAGGATTCCATTCTGTCATACCTTGTGAAAGGTAAACAAGATAATAGGAAGGACTTGTGATAAAACACAACAGCTTTTATTCCAGTTATAAAAATGTTCATTCTTCCATCTATCTGCTGAAGTAAGCCTGTGAATTCTCATTACAATTTCAGCATGGCTGGTCATAAAAAAAAAGGGTAGAAAAAGTTAAAAAAAGATAATTGGATTCTTACGTGATTGAAATATAGTCTGACACTTCTAAGTAACACTATACCTTCTGCCAGTGAACAAAAAGTTACATGGCATGGCATGTCACTAAATAAGCTATGAGATTTATCCACTTGGAAAGCTGGGCCCTATTTAGTCTGTTATTTACGGAAGTTAGAACATTATGATTTTATTATAAAATTAGACACAAAACCAGACTACAACTTCTCAGTAACATATTACTATGTATTCTCTGTATTGACATTAAATCTATGTTAGATTTGCTATTAAAATGTAAGGCCAATATTCCGAGAGACACGAGGCGCTCCTAATGGCATGAAATGGTATTGTGTCTTACTCAAGTATTTACTTCTATAGACAAAAGTGAACTATTCAAGAACAGTAAGTCACCAGAGGCACAGCTTTAATTATATTTGTTTAATTCTGGAAAGAAGCACTAGTGAGTAGAATGTTCTCTTGCCTGTAAACAGACACTTCTGTAATGGAAAAAGTCCAAAGATTTCTTAGTGGGACAGACCATCATTCAATAATGATGATGGAGAAGACTTACATAAAATTTAGAACTATCAAACTCATTGAAACAAACCTCATGGTTTCTTACAACAGCTATGATGAGAAAGTCCATGTATTAATTTCATACAGTACAATAACTACACTACAGACTCCTCGGTAAGTCAAAGCTCAAGAAAACTCATATAACAAAATGTTGTACCTCTTATCTTACTTAAAACTAATCTGCGATGACCTCCTGAAACTGCTTAACAAGAAATCTTCCTCTAGGATAAGCAAAACTTCCTCTGCAGTTTCTCCTTCCAGTTACTGAAGCTCACTATGGAATTTTGCTATGAAATGAGGCCAGACAGATTTTCACTGGGCTTTCTAAATTCAATTAGCTTATGCTGAGGCAATGAATACAAAGAAAGAGTTATCTATACTAAAGAGAAGTGATAAGATTGTTTTATAAGAGGTAAGAGACATGAAGACAGGGGAACAACATGCAAAAGAGAAACCAAGAAATAGGAGGAGAGAAGCAAACAAAAGGAAGGGACTGAGAAAAGCTGGAGAAGATGGAAACCTGCAGCAGTAAAGCACACTGGCAAGGAACAACTGCAGATAATGGAAAAGGACAATATATGGAGAAATAGGCAGAAATATAACAAAAGGAAGATGAAACAGCTAGGCAGAAAGGCACATTCCCACACGCAATCTGAAATTCAACTCAAAATTCTCAAATCTTTAAGTGTTTTGTAGAATAGCTGACTGCCAGTAAATCCATTGAAAATTATGTTTCAATGGCCTAGTAATAAATAACATACATAGTGGAGAGGACAACCTGCTAATACCATCAGCATCTCCATCTACTCAAGTAATACAGGGCTGTGTTAATAGGTATGGATGATGACTGATGATAACTCACATGACAAGAAAATATAATAACATTTACAGTTTATATTTAATGAAGTTTTAAAAGTACCAAGAAAAGACATAAAAATAACAGAGAAGTCATAAAGGCAATGACAGTCATTTCACCACTACATAAGCAGAAGCTATTAAAATTTTTTATCCATGAGAGTAACAGTAGTACCCCATCAGAAAGGAGTCAGATGTCCAGTATTTCACAGGAGTAGATGGAAAGTACTTGCTATTACCAATTATTGGAAGCTTGGAGAAGTTTCCACTTTCCTTAAGAACTGAAGGGGTTTGGAACAGAAGCTTGTTCATTTACATTTGACAGTTTCCCACCATTCTCCTGGAGAAACTGGCTGCTCATGGCTTGGACACGCATACTCCTTGCCGGGTAAAAAACTGGCTGGATGGCCAGGCCCAAAGAGTGGGGGTGAAAGGAGTTAAATCCAGTTGGCGGCCGGTCACAAGTGGTGTTTCCCAGGGCTCAGTATCAGGGCCAGTTTTATTTAATATCTTTATCAATGATCTGGATGAGGGGATCGAGTGCACCCTCAGTAAGTTTGCTGACGACACCAGGTTGGGCGGGAGTGTTGATCTGCTGGAGGGTAGGAAGGCTCTACAGAGGGACCTGGACAGGCTGGATCTATAGGCCAATTGTATGAGGTTCAACAAGGCTCAGTGCCAGGTCCTGCACTTGGGTCACAACAACCCCGTGCAATGCTACAGGCTTGGGGAGGAGTGGCTGAAGAGCTGCCTGGTGGAAAAGGACCTGGGGGTGTTGGTTGACAGCCGCCTGAACATAAGCCAGCAGTGTGCTCAGGTGGCCAAGGCAGCCAATGGGATCCTGGCTTGTATCAGGAATAGTGCGGCCAGCAGGACCAGGGAGGTGATAGTGCCCCTGTACTCAGCACTGGTGAGGCTGCACCTCCAATACTGTGTTCAGTTTTGGGCCCCTCACTACAAGAAGGACATCGAGGTGCTGGAGCGTGTCCAAAGAAGGGCAACGAAGCTGGTGAAGGGTCTGGAGCACAGGTCTTATGAGGAGCGGCTGAGGGAGCTGGGGTTGTTTAGTCTGGAGAAGACGAGGCTGAGGGGAGACCTTATCGCTCTCTACAACTACCTGCAAGGAGGTTGTAGCGAGGTGGGGGTCAGTCTCTTCTCCCTAGTAACAAGCGATAGGACGAGAGGAAATGGCCTCAAGTTGCACCAGGGCAGGTTTAGACTGGATATTAGGAAAAGTTTCTTCAGTGAAAGGGCACTGGACCAGGCTGCCCAGGGAAGTGGTTGAGTCCCCATCCCTGGAGGTATTTAAAAGCCAGGTAGATGTGGTGCTTAGGGACATGGTTTAGTGGTGGACTTGGCAGTGCTAGGTTAATGGTTGGACTTGATGATCTTAAAGGTCTTTTCCAACCTAAACAATTCTATGGTTCTATGATTTTATAATGAGTAGAGACAATTACTGAAATTTCAACACTACTTAGCAAAATTTAATAGTACAACTTAAAAATTAGAAAGCTATAAGAATTGTCTTGCTTGGATAACAAGTCAACTCAGACCACCAGAACTACCACCTCAGTATCAACCTGCAGTGCCACCAAAATCGCTTCATTTTAGTTCTTGACTGAATACTGAATATTGTAAGACTCAATTACTGTGAAACAATAATTATTTTTTTGCTCAGTTTCTAGATGTGACCTCACCTGTGTCTACCTACAGGAAATGAAACTCTGCTTTTCCCTGGACACAAAAGCATTTCCACTAGTGCCACTTGAATGTTTTCTGTGGGATTAGCATCTGAGCACTTTGTAACATTTACAAGTGTCATAAATGTCATTTTCATAGGGAGTCATCATCATTGAATTAAACATTTGATCCTCACAGATTTTTTGAAACATTACTTATAATGAAAACCTAAACATAATGCAGGAAAAAAATTTAAAATGTTTCCATTTTCAGCTGCTCTACTACCAACTCAAACTCTAGTTTTACAGCCTCTTACTAAATTTTTCAAAATAACCCAAGCATTTCTCAGTACAATGCAGTTCTTCAATTTAAAGTAGTTATCAGCACAGACAGAGAATAGGTAACATAAAAGTTTAAAGTATATTGGCAAATACATATGTTCAGAAATAGTTTTATCATAGTTATTTAATTAGTTTTGTGATTTTATAAACTGTTTCAAGAGTCCCCTTTGAATAATGTCATGTTTAATAGTGTCCTGATGTAGCATGTTAAAACTATGCCAGTAACAGTAAGTAAAGATAGCGCACACATCTTCCCATGGTGTTGTGCTTGCTGCATCCAACAGACTTAGATTGGCAGCATAGTCACAGCAATTTCCACAATAGGTCCTGAAACTCAAACACCTGGATATACCTGCACATACCTCTACGCAGATGGCTAGCCGTAACTCCTAGTATGATTATCTCCAATGATACATCAGCTACTATATAATCCCACACTCTTTGGGGACATACTGTCCACTTAGTAGAGATATAAAGACATCCCTTCCATGTTAAAGGAGACTTATTTCACCTACCATAAGAGTATACCATTTCCCAGAACTGTTATCGGAAAATTATTACCATTTTAATACCTATTATGAGTAGATAAATGAAATTGCTTTGAGTATCTTTCAGACATTTTTACATACCAGCGTTGTGTTCTTCCTATTATCAACACATAGTTTCAGTTTAAGATTCTCACTTGTTCCCGTCAACTGATTCTAGAGAATAATGATATAGTGTAAGACTGTTTTACAAGAAAAAGAGATAATCTTTTCTTTCCATTAGAATCACCCTGTTTCCTTAATCTTCTGTGACTATTTAAGATATCACCAGTTGTCCCTATTTCTCATGCAGTACCAATTGCTTTCTTGTGACAAAAGCCTAGAGCGTCTCAATTTTATCATGATTTTTTTTCTCATTAAAGAACTAGATTGTGAAAAAGCATAATTCATGTACTTAATGCTAGATGAGTTTACATCTAAAACTAACAGAAGGAAAAGACATACCAGCATCTCCTTTAGTATAATGTCTGCATTAATAAGATATTCAAAAGAATGAACAGAAAGAATGAATTCATTTTCCAGAGTTACTCAGAGAAAGTCATGGCAGTCTCTCCAAATGTTATCAGCCAACTTCAATGTGATGTCTGTTGCAGCTGATTGCAGAGATATCTCGTTACTACAACCAGCTTCAGTCAATCCACTTATTGTCAGGTATGCGTTTTCTTCTTTTTACACATGACTGCAGATAAAATAGTAAAATATTCTCACTGATAGTTTTAGTTAACTTATTGCTTTCATATAGTCATTGTCTTTGGAGAATACTGTAGAATGGAACAGAATTAAGAAAGAAATGGTTACTTATTGCTTATGTACTTCTTTTTTTATTGCCATACATACATATTTTCCATTTTTAGCACTCACATTTTTATGCACCACAAAAAGACAACATGGTAATTCTGAATCAATGGCATCAACTGGGGCAGCATAGGTATTTCATGCATTTCCAGAACCTGGAGGACTTTACGGAGTAAAAACACTTTGAACCATTTCCTTCATCAATAAATTCCTGATGAATTCAGATTGCAAACTTACAAGATTACAGGTAGAAAAAAGGGGAAGAGAGGCCAAGATATGGAATATATTTGTGTTTATACACATAGATACCTTTTTACAATGCAGTCCCCAAAATCATGGCTCTTATTTGTAGTAACAACAATTTTTTACTCATCAAATTAATGTACACATGCGTATTTTGCTGTTGAAAATTTTCAAGAAGTACCATTTTGGCTTTGGGAAATCAGAGTGCAATTCACATCAAGATTGGAAAAAAAAAAAAAAAATTTAAAATCTACATGGATGTATCCACCTGTCAGCAAAGCTGCACTCTGTCAATGAAGGACTTTTTCAATTGCCTAAAAAATGTATTTCAGGCACCTTAGAGTATCTGAGGCATCTACATGGAGCTACCAAATATGGGAGACTCCTGTCCTTCTACAGCAACAACTACTGGCCAGATAGGACACCATAGGGCCCAGATGGCCATCCTTAGTCAACTGAATTGTGCCCTATTTGTCCACTTTAAAAGTAGTCTCAGAACTCTTTTCCTAAAGTTTTTATCAGCTATAAACATTATCATGGTATTTATCAAATACGCATACTGACAATTATGCTGTTCCTCTGGTAAATAAGAAGAAAGCCGACAGGAAGATTTTCTCCCAGAAAGAACACTACTGCAGATCAAGCCCAAAGACAATGTGTGTGATAGTCTTTGAACCTTTCCAAAGTTTTAGCAGGTATCAATAGGTTGAAATTGGATTCAAAATTCCTTCAGAGTAAGTTAACAATTCACAGGAAGGATCCTGTTTGTGCAGTTATACTGGTTGAGAGATACCGTGATATCTGAGATGAAGTTTCAGTAGGATCTTTATCCCTATGAAAAACCTGCATATGGGAGATGTCAAAAATATTTGTAGCTTCCTTAGCCCCTGTAAATAATATTAGTTTGACTGTTGCAACTCGTAAGAAAGAGACAGAAAAACCACACAGTAGCTCACCTGCCAAGACAAATTCAGGTTCCAATGAGTAGTCTCCTGCTAACTAATAAATCTGTATTATCTTTTTAGAACTTTTTGCCACATGAATAAAAACATAATTGCCAGGAAAAATGAATGAATTGTAGACATAGCTGTGAGGTAAGCTTGTAGTGAACTCATCCAAAGCTGTATTCCCATAGCCCCACTAGGTATTCCAAAACCTCATGGAGCTGCAATTTAAATGAAAACAGGATTTTGTATGCAGCCATAAAAATTATTTGAGTTTAGTCATTTCTGCTGTTAATTAGGATTTTCTGCACACTGTGCAAAAAGACTCTTTGAGTCCACGCTCATCATTTACACAGTAAGCTGGAAGCTGCAATACTCACAGTAAAGAGACTGACCCTGAGTCAGAGATTATACCTGAAAATGACAGTACAATCAATAAACCCTAATGATGGACTGATGAGAAGCAGATTTCACAGATGGCCTCAACTCTTGGATATTTGCATGAGGAGCTGATTTCTGGATAGGCATGGACCTTGAAATAAGCCTGCCAGCCAAGAGTGGATGCAGCAAATGTCTGCTGGAAACATGGGCTGGAAAAATGAGAAAAAATTTCTGCACTTGTTCACCAGCTTGATGATAGGACTAAAGAAAACACATGAATCAGCATGCATGTCCAAAAATTATTATCTGGCAATATATGGTCTTCAATCAGTTTTGCATTCATCACAGATAAAAGTCTGGCATGCTCAAAGACATATGTGCAGGTGCCAAGTATATAAGCAACCTGAGACAAAAATTCACTGGCATGCTTAAGCACACTTGCATTTTTTGTTGGAATGGAGGACTGAATGGATTTGTTATTAGCGTATTTTTGGACTCAGCTGAGCAAACAACAACAATAGGTGTTGGTTTTGGGTTACTGACTGAACTGGCTGCAAGTTAACCTATCATTCAGACAGAAGAAAAAAAAAGTCCTGAATACAGATCCAGGCAAAATTTGCCATAATTTACACATACTTTCAAAATACTCCAAAGAATTTGGTAAGTGTTGTGTAAGAGACATTGTATAAAGACAGTAACAATTCCAAGAAAAAGTGTTAGATACCCCCTGTGTCTTAGATAGATTAACAGAAGAAAAGATAATCCCAAAACTGAGGACAGTTTAGCAATCATTAGGTTTAACCAGAAGATAATAGAGATACACAGCACCATTCTTAAGGGCTCCCTCCTCTCTGGATGTTTTCTTTCAGTATAGATACTTCATTTGTCTCAGATTTAAGATTAACCTTCACTTATAGGAATAAGAAAGCAATGAGAGTGAAAATTCCCTTATCATCTATACATACTTCCTTTATTGCTCAAAGGCTAGTGTTTCAAAAAATGCAATCTATTCCTATTCTCATGAAAAGAGTCTCTAAGTGGAGATTAGAAAGGTAGGTGCAAGCTGGACAAAGAGCAGAATCATGCATATATCATAATCAAATAGTATTAAGAACCCAATAACCCATGTTGATGAGTTACTGCAGACACTTGAGAAGAAGTATAATGACTTCCCCTAAAAAGGCAGGTCTGATTAGACTGCTATTTTGCTCTCAGCCATCAGTCAAATTTGCTGTTAAGAAGACAGCATACGCTAACAAAAGGGTATTATTAAAGAAGAGAAAAAAGACCTTTTCCCATAAATGTATATGTTTTCCTTGAAGCCCTGTTACTTTAGTTGGCGGGCAGGAAGTTTCACTGCTGGTCTGGATAAAGTTGACTTTGCCTTTCTTTTGAGAAGTTAGAATTCAAGATTTCAGTAGCCTCAAGTTTGCTATAATCCTAAACATGCAATGTTCGATATTAACACGAAACCAACTATACTCCTTAACATGTATTTTAATTACATTTTCAATTTCTTAATGTATGCCCTTACATTAGAATCAATAAAGAGCTGTGCAATACTATAGTATTGTCATATATTTAAAAGCAATATTCAGTTGCATCAAGAACTGAAGCATGTCTACAATGCTTAACCCGAAATAATCTTTTAGAACAGGGAAAGTCCTTACTGATATCTTGGGTAAATTCTTTGCAAAACTTGACTGAAATGTCCTGGTAATTCCACCCTTGAAAAAGCAATTATGAAGGAGCCTACCTATCCCCCAAACCACAGGGGGTTTTGGCCTTTTTCAGTGGTATTTTAACCAACCAGTACCACAATTTAACATCATGACTATTGTTTTAGTTCAAAGGAGTAATAAGTGATTCAGACCACCCAAATTTTGTGCTGTAACTTCCTCCACACAGACTGAACAAGAAGAAAGCATCCAGTGTTCTTGCATTAAAACACTACATTTGACAAGATAATTTAATTAGGTTCCAGTTGAAGGCTATCTGAACACATTCCTCTGAGACAGACATCCATTTGCAGCTGAACACAGCATCCATAGCATACAGCTGAACATAATGGTGGCCCAATTTTGTGTATCAAATTACTATCTTGTTTCTGATAAAAAAGGATGCTTATGAAAAAAAGAAAAAAAAGTAAGAAACAGGTCAAGGACTGACACTTCCATCATTGGCATGTTCTTCTACCTCTCTGCACTTGAGACTGACTAAGAGAACTCCTTGCCCAGAAACTGCCTCTGGACCATCTCCACCTGATGGCTACCAGTGAGTTCACAGTCCATCAATCTGAATACTCTGCTTTGAGGTCCTTTATATGTGTGCCTGCTAAAACATCCTGTGGCACTGAGTTTGACAGCTTAATTACTTAATAATTTGTTTTATTTTATTACTGACTGATAATTTCACTGAATGTTACCACACAATGAGAAATGGTGAATAATGAGCCCATCTTCACCTTTTTTCATGCCACTCAATGTCAATGACTTCTGTCACATTACCTTTTAGCACCTCTTTTACAAGCTGAAGAGCTGTAATCTGTTTGATCATCTGTTGAAGAAGGTATAGCATCTCCTTGACATGTTTTCTGCCTTTCCCTGAATTGTTTATAAACTCATATCTTTTTTTGAGATAGAATAACTGTAACTGCCTATGGTATTTAAAATTAATAAAAATGTATCCATTTTTTCCATTATATTTTTTTTTATTGCTCTTGGTTCCTATTCTACTAATTTGTAATAGTCCATTCACTTTTCTGATTATCACTGAGCCGTGAACTCACTTTTTCAGAAAGTTATACTCAATAATTCCACTCCTCCTCTTTGAGGATCCAACAGTATTCAAAACCAGATGACTGAGGGCAAGAGCTAAGGCAAAGATCCTTTGAGAATTTACTTAGCATCTACTGAGAATGAAAGTCACATGCCCAGGAAATAATGCTGCTGTTTTAGTAGCAGCTACCTTGATTAATTCACTGTTATTCAGCTAAATCTCTCACCTTCCTACTAGCTTTCTTCTTCAAATAATTTATGAGTTCATTGAACAGTTCCAGTACCTCTTATCCCAACACTTCACTGGTAACCTGTCTCATCGAAGGAAAAAAAAAACATTTATTCCCACTCTCTCTTCCCAGGTTTTTAAGTAACTATTTGCCTTTGAAAGAATCTTCTCTCCTATAACTCAGCCTCTTTGAGAGTTTTTGGTAATAAATATTTTAATAACTTTGAAGAAATTCATTGATAGTTCTCTTGCATGTGTTCTTTATTTATGTCAGGAGATAAAACCCAAACAATTATCTCCTACGACACTATTCCAGAACTGTTTATGTCATATCATACGCCAAGGAATAGGTGGGTATGCTGAAGCTTTTGACAAATAGATTAGGAATACATATAAGCACCCTCTCATTGCTAGCAAAGGAGACCTCAGTCAGATTTGGTACAAGCAACTTGGAAAGCCTGCTCCTTTAAATTTTAAAGCAGCTCTTTAAAAGCAGACACTCATTGTAGATATGTGATGGAGGAGGAGGAAAACAGCAGCAAGAATAAAAAATATCCTTTGTAGAACAGAACTTTAAACAGAGAAAGTGGAACCAATAGACAACATGACAAAGGGCTTCTGTAGGGAATTTGTGTCTACAAATAGTGCCTTGTTAGAACGAACTGATCCTCCAAAGTGGTCAAACCACAGTGTGGAAAAGTGCACAAAGTCCAGAACACCAAAAGATCTGAATTTTCACAAACAGTAGAGGATTGGGTAGGACCTGCTAAGATTAATCTTTCACTGGGATTCAACAAGTTTTCAGGGTGTCTCCTGCTTTTTTTATTTTAAACATCCATTTTTTTGTCTATTATAGAATAACTGGAACAAAGATGCTCATCATCCTTCCTGATGCTGGTGACAATGTAAAGCAGAAAGTGAGCTTCATAAAACCAACAAATGATTCATAAATACATATGAGGTAGTTCTGCTCTGTCAGTTAAAAGTGGAACTCCCCTTAGGGCATGTATTTTTCACCTAAAAATATATAATTTATTAAAAACATTAAACAGTCTTAACAGGGGGGAGAGAGGGAGAGGGGGACAGGGAGAAGAGAAAAGGGGGGAAAGGGGGGGGGGGGGGAGAGGGGGGAAGGGGAGGGGGGAGGAATCCTCCCTCCCCTGCAGAATGTCAGAATTGCTCTTCATAACTCTTCAACTGTTTAGGAAACTGGGTGCTGAAGCCAAAGCATCAAGTGATGTGCTAAAACCAGGCATATACATTTGTATGATTGCAATGATAAAAGTTAGTTGCTATACACATCATATTAAGTGATCCATATTGCTTGCACCATTCTTCCAGGTAACAACTGAAATTATATTATTTCTCACCTTTTTTTCTCCAAATTAAGGCTTTACTGTAGACTATCATTTCCTTAAAGCAAAATTGTGAAAACATGCAAAGTAAGTAAATAATTTTTGCACAGGACAAACTGCTAAAGAAATTAACTTTTTTTTTCTTTTAGAAAAATCTTCAACTGTATTTTGAATATATTAACACTTTTTTCAAAACAACAAATTCAAATGATCTATGATCTTTCTTTATAATACTTCTTGGGATGGAGGAAAACTTCCACAATTTCCATTAGATCATTCCACTTGCAAACATACAAATATCTGCTCTTTTGAAAAGCTGTTGTATGCTCAACAACAAAATTGGTTTCATGTTTTTCTAGCCTTTTCAATTAAAATTTTTCTTTAAAATTTTAGAATTTCCTTTTTAAAGAATTAGCTTGACTGCAGACATCTAGCTATAAATATTTCCAGACTGGCTGATCTCCAATTCCTTCTATGGATGGAGTATCCAATATACCTGACAAAATATAATTTTTCCAGTTCGGCAAAAACAGTAGAAGGAAATAAAATTCTGCAAGGAAAAAAACCCTAACCAAAATAAGGTAGTTTCCAAAGAGACATGATTATTAAACAAACAAACAAACTCACTCAAAATCCTGTTGAATTCATCTGTAAGAGCTTGAGGAACTGGGTAAGCTAACTGATAAAAAGTTAATTTCACTGGTGATATAACATATCCAAAACACCACGTTTTCTTGTCAAATGAGACCCAGTTCCCCTTGCTTTTTGGTTTACATAGGACACAGTACTATCGAGAGTTTTCAGTTCTTATCAGCAATTCCTGATGTTGATGTAAGAATAATTTGCATGCATTTTGGACTTCCTGAAACTCAAAACACTGAAATGAAGCAACTGCTTCTCTGAACACCATTGATGTTGATTCAGACAAGTCCCAACCTATGCAGTAAGCATCTGTATTCTCACTGACTGGGAAAAGTGAAGCAGCATACTGTCACGAGTTTGGTTAACCCGCCAGAAAAGGGAGGGCCTGATGTCTGAAGGAATAATCACTCAATGCTCAAGCAGCTGCCTCTGACTGAATTTACTACAAAATGTTAGTTGGAGAGTATGAAGTGCCAGGAATACGTATGCTACCATACAGTACATATACCAGACACTATCATATATACCATACATACAGAAGTAATTTCCCAACCATAATGTTTTTTCCCACCAACGCCCACTGATTTCAGGCCACTACAGTGAATCTGGTGGAATCACAATATGAGTGTCTATAATTTCCTCAAAGAATTTTATAGACTGACAGGAACAGGAGAGCATTCCTCACACTGACAAGACCATTAAGGTTGTTCAATTTGACTTGTCTTGCACTGACCAAAGCAATTAAAGAACTTCCTGAGACGACCTTGCATTAGCCAGCCAGGGAACTAAGGGAAGAAGGAGACGCCACTGTCTATAAGCTTAGTGAACTCATCACATGCCTGAAAAGATCCTGAGAAGACCTTTAATCATGTAGGTAACTGGGCTTGACTTCTAGGTCCGTGAAGAACACGGGTCATCCAATGATGAATGTCCCACGAGAAGTAATAACATGACTTTGCACTTCAGACAAAAAGATGGCTCTGGCTGGTGTCAAGACACAGTGAATGGTTTTCCAAAAACTGACTGCATTAATTAATGTATGGTTTGGTTTTGTACACATTGTACAATTTCTTGCATCTTGAAACTTTTTCCTCAAAACTGTCCTATTCTAAAAGCTATCTACTTTTCTACAACACAGGGAACCATGTTTTTACCAGTAATTTTTTATGATAATAAAGAGTAATGGTGTTCACTATACAAAATCCAAATTCCATAGATCAACTCTTAGAAAACAAATAGAAGCTGTCTCTCCAGGTTTATACAGACATGATATTATGAAATTTTCAGAATAGTTTATAATAAATGTTCATCTTCAGAAGTAGCGAATGCTTAATGCACAACCACAAGTTAGTAATTAATTTGGGTATTTTTGTATGATTTACATATGTTGCAGTTTACAAAAGTAATTCTTCAATTTCAGAGGCTGATATGTGTTATGTGACTTAAATCAACAGCAATATTGACAAATATATTAATTTGGAACAACACGGTGAGTCTCTCCGCTGAAGTGGAAAAAAAGATAATTAGATGTTCAGTATCACTCTGTTAAATCTAAACCTCCACATACTAGCAGAAAGCAGGTAAATTTAACGTAAAATTTAATATAATAACAATTTGTTGAGAGACTTCAGATTGCTAAGATTTTCAGGAACATACAACCCGAACAGCAAATCAGGTTTTTTTTTAATACTACATATAGTTTTCCTCTAATGTTTTCATAGATCTGTACAAATGACCTTGCATGACCTTTAGAAATTATCTAAAACATAGTAGTTAATCAAACAGCTCAATAATTTGACATATTATTCCCCATTATTTTCTGACTAAAGTCACTTACTATGAATAATTGTCAGAAACTAAAAAGTAAAACTAGCACTTATATTACCTTGGTAATTTTCATGAGGTTTGTGGACAGCATTTTAATTACAAACAGTATGATATAACTGCAAGTTACATTGCCCAGGAGTATTTTGACCTGACATTCAGGAAAAGGTATTTGGTTGCTCAGTGAAAACTATTGTATTAAACCAAATTTCTAAACTAGAAGCCTCAAAAGCACTTTCTTTCCTTGAAAGCTGTGATGTTTTGTAACAAAACCTTTATAACAGAAATACATACTACTCCTGCTTTGGGTTTTATAATAGTTGATAACAGACAATAATACCCATATTTATGCACTCATACAGTACCTACAGACTGAAACCCATTGCATTTATCTTATTTTAAAAATAGGTTATAATACCATACTCAGAGAATCATTATTACTAATTCATGGACAAACTGGAAGACTTTCTTAAGAAGGGCTCCTCCAGTCTGTCCTGATAGATAGTATTTATCGCTTTATTAATAACTTAAATGACAGAGTATACTTGCTAAATCTGAGCATGACATTAGCCCAAGGAGAGCTAGAAGCCAGAGCTAGTCCTAGCATATAGGACTAAAATTCAGAATAATCATGCTAAACTGAAGACATGATCTAGGAGAAAAATTAAGATGCAATTCAAGATAATGAACTGAGAAAACACAGGATGAGGAAAAATAATACGTAGCTATTCTTCAGAATGGTATTTTGGTGGTTAGAGTTACCAAGAGCTAAAAGTGATCAGCAACAGAATATTCTTGCATAAAAGACAACACACTGCCTTGAAGTGTAAACTAATCTTTACAGTTTACTTGTTGGTAAGGCTACAGCTTTATTTTTTTATAGAGGGTACTCTATCTAAGGAATACAGAAGAACTGAAAGGAATTCAGTAGAAAATATTAACTACCAGAGGTGTAGAAAAGGTGACATAAAAGGAAAAATTAAAGAATTAGGAGTCTTTCAGTTGGGAAGAGACTGAGTGGAGATGTAACAGAAGACAGAAAAAACACGCAGAATAGCCATGCAAAGTAAAAGCTCACTCTGCTCATTCTGCAGGAATATTACTTGTTTGTGGCCACCAGAAGGAATCCTTTCCCAAAAGCTAGCCTTCACTTTCTACAGATTTATAGTATGTGCTCCTCAGTGCCTGGGTGTTGAACTTGTAAGTAAGATGGAATTTTCTTTAGTCAGTATTCCATTTTGTATCAGTCTCTTGCTGCTACAGAAACACTACACTCAGTTAACTAGTTTCACCATGATTTTACCTAGTCCAACCACACCAGACAGGTTTAACAATGAAGTACCAAATTTTCTATCATGGTTCAAGAGAAGGCTTTAGAGTACAGCAGTACAGGGTTTGCAAATAGAACTACAAGAAAAATGCTGTATACGCAACCATAGTTTTCAGGTAAAAGCAAATACCTCAACTGTTTGTCCAGGTATACCTTTACCCCAAATCCTTAAGGTATGCGTTATCTTCAAAAGCTGGTAACTTAGTTTTACGGCAAAAATCCATGTCAAAAAAACGCTCAATTCCTAAATTCCTTCACTTTTTTTTCCCTTTTACCAAACTTCCCACGCTTTCACACCTTAATGGCATTTTATATGCCTCCCTTGCTTCACCTGGCCATTTTCATTGCCTAAGATTTCACATGCTGTACAAGAACATTTGTTCAACACACAGTTATATTTAAGCTCCTGGCTTCTAACACGAGCTCAGCTTTTGATAGCAATAGCTACATACAATTTGGACATGTTAACAGAACAGAAAGCTTATTAGCAAACAAATCATTTTGCTTCAGTATGTTATAAAAAGGCAAAATTCCACACTCCATCTCTGCGTAGCTTAAGCACTGCTGCATCAACAGTACTTCTGTGAGTTTAACTGAGATGCTGATATGAAGAAAATTAACTCAGATACCTGTTTACAGAACTAAGCACTAAATCCATAGCCATCCAAATATTAAATCCATACTCAAAATCTTAAATTAGGCCCTACATCACTACATTAATTCCTTCTTACCTCTACAGTTACATCCTAGCAGTCATTTTACAGGCGATATATTCACTTTCACAAAAACACATTTAAAAGTTAGTCAATGACAGTTCAGAATGACACCTTCTTTTAATGCACTACACATGCTCGCTCCTCTGCAAACCAAGTTTTAACTGTCACGCTGTCAAGAAAAATGGCAATTCCCTAGTCATATCTATCTTTTTAAGGAAGTGAGAACTACAGAACATTTTACAATAGAAAATTTTTTCGTATGTTTAATGAAATCTGCCACTTGCATGAAAGCCCAAAGAGATGCTATATTTGAAGCTGACAATGAAAAAAACCCAACAAAGCCCATCACCAAAGAACAAAACGCACAAAAGTGGGAAGCATTTCAAGTTTTATACATGCCTATACTTCTCTTTCGTCAGCCCTCTGTCAGCTTAATGCAACATAAATTAATAAAAAAATTAATAAAAAACTGAGCATTCATAACGTAGTCTCCAAGCTGCACTGGGTCAGTAACTGTGATAGACCTTCTTAGGGAATATAACTGTGTGTTTATTAAGAAAAGTCCCAATCTGAAAATCACCATAAGTATAGTGCTTTACCAGTGTCCAACGAACAATCATAGGCATTACCTGCAGAAACAGATGTATGTTGCTCAATCTAGTCTGCTTTTGAACACTCCCCTGAATTTGGTTCCAAATTTGCTATATTAGTAAAAAAAAGCAAAACCAAAAAAGCTATATAGTACAGACTTTTCTGATCTAATGAAATCAAGCTTGCTGCATTTAAATTTTTCCTTTGGCTTTCACAACAAAAATTGTGGAATTACCTTGGATCTTGAAAATTTGGAAGTAAAACAAACTGCAGCTGATAATTCTTAAGGTAGATTCTCTCCGACTCAACTAAGGGAGCTAGTGCAGAGCATTCCCTATGAAAGGGACTTTGCCTTATTTGAAATCACTTAAGCCTTTTCACTCTCAGGGCAGTTTGCAATGTACAGTTCTTTGTCTGGACTGGTAAGGAAGGGGGCTTTTAAAGGTATAGAATTCTTTTTGTTTGTTTTTCTTTAAGGTGGTTCAATGTTGTTTTTCCACTTTGTAGCAAAGGTACCTAGAACCCCTGTGAGGCACTCTGTTCACTTTTTATTCCTTAAATGATTTTAGAAGAACTAAACAAAAAATACAAGTCAGACTTATTGTCCTTTATGTAAACTATGAGCAAAGGGGAAAAAAAATTGTGAAACATTTAAAGTGGGATTTAATCTCCAATAGTGTTAATGATAATCCACATATTTTATTAAAAATTTATACTTAATCCACAGATGTTCAGTTAAAAAGCCCCAGCAAAGTGTGATTCAAAAAGAACAGCACTGCATTTACAGTTACGTCATGCAACACAACATATATACTGAAGTCTCAGGTGTACAGCTATGCATTTCTTTCTGGTAAGATTTTGTCATTTGTTTTCTTTTCCTAAGCATAGCTAAGCTGACACAAGGAGGTAAGCACATTTCACAGAAGACTAAAACGTGACTTAAAGATGCCAGCATTATACCTCTACGGATACTTAATCCTACCTCTCCGTAACAAATAGCAACTGAGGACTCAAGAGTGAACAAGTTCAGGGAACTGCTGGCAGCACCACCCCCGCCACGCGAAGGGAAGCCGCAGCGCCCGCTGCCCACGGCCGCGTACACCTCCCGGCAGGACGCGGCCCCGCTCCCCACGCTCGCCTCCCGCGGCCACCCTCTCCCGCCTCTCCCTGCCCCTCACCCCCGCTAGAAACTTTCCGCCGGCCGCAGCGCCGCCGCCGCCACTGCCCGACCGCAGGCGCTGAGGCAAGGGGATCCCAGCGGCACGAAGGCTACGCTCCTCAGCCCTCCCCTGCGTCGCCCCCAGCGGGAACAGCACAGCCCCAGCGACCCGACTGAGTTTCCAGAGCACGAAGCGGGTCTTGCGTGAGGTCTGTAATAAACCGATGTGCAGCCCTACACCGAGGACTGCCTCCTCGCCTTCCTCCTCTGCCCTTCGCCCCTCGGCCAGCGGTGGGAGGATAACTTTTCCGATGACACCTGCCCTCTCCCGGCACCTGAGGCGGGTTGGGACAGGGGGAAGCGCGCACGGCTGAGGGGGAAGGCACGCAGGGCTGTTACCTGATGTCCCCGCTCGGCTCCGCCAGTCCCCGCGGTCCCCTTCATGCCCGGGCTGGCCAACCCGCCCTGAGGCACAAGTCTTCATCCAGCTTCCTCCCCGCAGGCAGCGCCTCCCTCCCTCGTCCTGCCGGGGCGGCAGCCCCGGGCGCTGGGCGGGCACCGCTCTCGCAGCCTCGCCGGTACGGCGGGGAGGGAAGGAGGAACAGGGGGAGGGAGGAGAAGAGGCCGAGCAGGGGGCGGGAAATGAGCCGTGCCCTCCCTCCCTCCTCCCCACGCCGCGGCGCGGAGTCGCAGCGGCCGGGGAGAAGCTCCTCTTCCCGCGCCGCCGGCTCCCTCCTCGCCCGGCCGCCGTGAGGGGGCGGGACGCCCTTCCCCAACGGCCACGCGGCGGCGGGTGCGGGGCCGCGCGCGTCCCGCCGCAGCTCCCGCCCTCCCCATGGCAACAGGCGCCCGGCGCGGCCCCGCCGCCCCGCTCCGTGGCTCTGACAGGGCCCGGCCCGGGGAGGTAGAGGGGGCTCCCTCCGAGCGCCGCTGCACCGCCGCCCCCCTCACCGACTCGCAGCCCTGTCTCCCCGTCTTTCGCGGGCGCAGGGTCCCTAGGGCCCGTCGCCGCCGGCGGGCAGGGCAGGGCAGGGCAGGGCAGGGAGCAGCCGGCGTCTCTGGAGGGCGCTCCCGCCCCGCCTGGCGCTCCGCAGAGTGCGGCTGCGCGGGGGCCAGCGGCCGGGCGGGCCTGGCCCCGCTGCGGCCGCCCCCTGGGCTGGGGCCTGCGCTTGGGGTCGTGGCGGGGCAGGGCGCGTTCGGGTCAGTCTGCGAGGGTTAGGTTTGGGAGGGATTTTCCTGGAAGGCTCTGAAATGTGTGGTAGGAGCCAGGGCAGGGCAGAGGCTGTGGAGGGCACAAAAGGAGCAGGGGGCGGATGCCAAGGGAGGTTGGGGGAATATGGGATTGGGAAGTTTGGGAGAAGAAAAAGGGACCTGGGAGGTAAAGAGGGAAATTGCCCATGACAGAGAAGAAGAGTGACTTGCAGATTGGGAAGAGAAATGATAAATACATTTTTTCTGACAAATTTTACAACAAGGGTGTTCAGAAAGGCAGAGAGGGGTGGATACGAATGGCATAACTGAAAAGGAGAAAGAAGTAGGGAAAGGTTGTCAGGCAGCAAAGGAGAAAATGTATCATATTAAGTGGGCAAAGGCAGGGTTTTAGATAGTGAGGAGAATGAAGAGATACAGAGTTTGGGGAAGCCAAAATTTTACACAGCTTGGGAGGAAATGCACGTGAAACCGAGATGATGGGTATGGAGGAGAAGTTTGGCTGCCTTATCATGGAGGTTAGAAAATGAGCTGCTGAGGAGGGGATTTTAATTTATGAGGGATTTTAATTAGGGGAAATATGCATGAGCAGAGGCATTGGAAAAGTAGGAAATAACGGAATCACTGCAGGAATTGTTGGACAAGAAGGGAGTTGGAGATCAAAAGCACAAGTCACAGCTTGAAAGAGCTAGCAAATCTGAGGAGAACACAAGGAAGTATTTGGTTGAAAGGAGTGGGAGTATTGGTTGTATATGGAATAGAAATTACACTGTCCATAAACATTTTCTGTAAGAATTGTGCAGTGTATCTTGCCATTTTCTGGCAAATCATCTTATCCCACATTGGTAGCAGAGAGTTGGATTCCAGCTCTCCAAACTGAACTCACCTTTACAACCAGCCTAACAAAGTAGATGCTAAACATCCAGGAGTAGCAGTAAAAGTAATATTACTGTCCTGGTTTCAGCTGGGATAGAGTTAATTTTCTTCTTAGTAGCTGGTATAGTGCTGTGTTTTGGATTTAGGATGAGAATAATGTTGATAACGCTGATGGTTTGGTTCTTGCTGAGTAGAGTTTACACTGGTCAGGGACTTTTCAGCTTCTCCTGCTCCGCCAGGTGCATAAGAAGCTGGGAGGGAGCGTAGCTAGGACAGCTGACCCAGACTGGCCAAAGGGCTATTCTATACCATATGACATCATGCTCAGTATATAAGTTGGGGGAAGAAGAAGGAAGGGGGGGACATTCGGAGTGATGGCATTTGTCTTCCCAAGTAACCGTTACGCGTGATGGAGCCCTGCTTTCCTGAGGATGGCTGAACACCTGCCTGCTGATGGGAAGTGGTGAATGAATTCCTTGCTTTGCTTTGCTTTGCGTGGTGCTTAGTTGCTGGCTGGGGTTAAACCACAACAATTGCCTACAGACTTGATGTCATCCTAGCCCTTGGAGAACTGAATTGAGTTTTAACTTTTAGCCAACCCAATTTGAAAGACATATGGACATGTAGATTCATTGCTTCTAATGTTTGCTGATGGCAAGGGAAGGTCATGCTGCTTGACTGAACTGCTGATGGCAATTCATGAATGGCTACTGTTCCTCAAATGGAAAAAGACTGAGATATGAGATGGAATAAACACTGTGATTAATGAAACTGGAGTAGGGATTACTGGTTTTACACTGAAGTGTGTCATTGAAGTATTTACTGCAGAAATGAGAGGAGGAAATGCTGAACATCAAATTCATCTCTTCATCCAGATTGTCATTTATGTATGGAATAACCTCCATTGACTTCCTGCAACTTTTTTAGCATGACCTACAACACTTTGTTTCTCTTTTTCAGTAAGTCTCATTCTGATCTCTTCCAACCCCTTGTATCTCAGCTATTCTGGGACAGCTGTAGTGAACTGTAGTGAACTTGTGTCTGGCACAAGACTTGTGTTGTATGAGTGATTTATAATAATCAAGATATTGTAGGCACAGACTAGCTGAGGTAGAGACTGGATAAAAAAAAAACAAAGCAAAGCTAGCCTGCTTTAGTATAGGACTATGTAATCCGTATCTTTCCCTTTCGTTTTCTCTCTTCGTTATTCTTCCTGCCTTGTATTGTGCAGAATCTTCCTTCTTCTTGTGGCTCATCAATCCTATCACTGTACCAATGTCTAAAAATAATTTTAAATATTTTGTATGTATAGATATTTTTACAAAAGTTGTTACCAGAGATCTAGAGGATGATACTTTAGTAGCCGTCTCTTGCATAAAAATGATGTGCCAGTCTGGACTTCCAGGTGCTGTTGTAGTATTGGTGAAAATAATAATGATTAATAATAAATATTTAGCTGGTTGTTCATAGGAGTTGGAAGGTCCCTGGGAGTTACCTGTGGAGCTACTGCTCAGGATTGGTGAAAATTCTGTATATATGAAAGAAGGAGAGATCAGCATTTTCAAGTTATTTCTGAGATTCATTATCCCTGTTTTTTTGGTGGTCATTATGAAGCAACCAAGATCTGTAGCTAATTGTGAAATCTTTTGTGAAAGGCCCCACTCAGAGGTGCTGTTTGCTACCAGTTTGTATTGTGTGTAACAAATCTCTTTTGTTCCCTTGAACTGCTATGTGTCTGAATTTGAGATAACGTACTGCAAATTATTTTCATGGATACACTAGCGAGTTAAATCAAAATCAGTGGAAAATTCAGTCATTTTCTTAAAGAAAAAAAATTAAGACTACACCAACTTTATATCATAAAAAAGTTTCTAGTGATCAAATTAAAACTTTCTTGCAGAAAAAATTGTACAGAACAAAATGACATGCTGGTAGGTGAAACTAGTTTAAGAACATTCACCTTGCTAGAACATTGCAAGTTTTGTATATATATATTTACTGTATATTTTCAGGCAAATATACCTTCATAAACTGTAGTTTCTCGTAGTTATATACAAGCATATTTTTCCTACGAGAAGCAAGTAATACTTCATTTGCTCTAGCTTGTTTCAAAAACTATGTACCTGCTAAAATACCGTAATATACATGGATTTGTACATCCGCAATATGATTTTAAAAATCGTTCATGCTAGTAAAATATTCACAATATGTTTTAATCACTGGGACAGCAGTAGAATCTGATATGTTGATCACCTAGACTTACAGGTAGTAATAACTTGCACATAAGAATCTGTTCCTTAGAAGATAAAATATCATATTATTGATAGCCACCATAAAATCCCTGAAGAAAACTCATTTATTTTGAGTGACTGTGTATTCACTTGTTTTCGAAGGCAGATTGCTTGTACAATGGAATAAGCAATGAGTGAGATATGAGTGTGAAGGCATTTGGGTTTGTAATGAACTGGCTAACATATTGATTGGTTAGGTTTTGTGGCATCTATACCATCATGTAAACAGTTGAGTTCACCTTCTGCTTCCTCACCTGTCCCCATCCCCCATCCATCAGCCGTGTTGCTTATTTCTTTTTTTGGATTCCTACTCAGCTGTAACAGAAGCTGAATGACTTTCCCAATAGAGAAACTCAAGATCAGAGTTGGGAATAGCTCATGCTGACAGCATGGATCCACCTGTACTCAGCCGGCTCATAGCAGCTTTTTCATTGTTCTCCATAGATACAGCCTTTGGGTTATTGCAGGACTTTTCACTGTGCCATCATGCACCATGTTACTGTTAAGCTGCCAACATAGCCCTGCCCTGAGTGCCCAACTTCAAAAGTATATATACTGGACTGTGAAATAGCCGTGTTGTTTCTGGGAAATCTCTCTGGCTCATGCTACATATCCAGTTTGAGCACTGAAAAAAAAAAAAAAAAATAAAAAAAGCAGTGTTCTTAATGTTTTGAGGGATTATGCCTGAGTGATCAGCTTCCCTCTGAGAAAAAGTCTTAGGTAGTTTTATAAGGCCATCTCCCTGGATACCATCCAAACTGTGTAAGTTCAAGGTCCAAAACATTCAAGGTGGTCTTTCTCAGGACTAGAGGATGCAACAGCTGTTCTGAGGCTATGTATCAACACCTGCTTCTTCTGTGAGGGCCTATACAAAACATAAAGCAGGTGCCTTCTAGCAAGACCTTGACAGCATATTAGTCCCTCCAAGAACGAGCTTTATCTGAGCTCCATGATTAGGGATCAGTAATAGCTCCCCTCTTGAAATTAGACGGTAAGATGACAAGGTGTATCTTCACATTCAGACCTAGTATCCATGAAAAGGACCCAGCCTGGGTATGAAGTCCTGAGGAGTGAAGCCCTCAGGGGACCTTTAGAAGTATACTGACTTCTGTTATAACCCAGTAGCAATTAATGTGTTACTGTGGAGGCTACCTTTCTCCACTGGTACTAAGAAGGCACAAAGATGTGTAGGCTCTGGCATGGGAACTCTTGTAATTAAATACCAGTTAGTTGGTTTCTGGATCTGGCAGAGGATGTAGGAGCTGTGGTGAAACATTTCTCAACAGCTTGGTTGGTTACTTGAACATTTTTAATCAATCACCATTTGGACACTTGGAGTGCACACAATTGTACTTGTGTTCCTGTATTTATCTGTAGGGTCTTCAGTTTCTGTCTCTCGCTTCTGCTGTTGTACTTAGATTAGAAATTCTTCAGGACAAAGACTACCCTTTTGCTCTTTGTACAGCATCTAGCACAAAGTGGTTCTGGTTTCTGTCTAGCACTCACAGTAACTATGGTAATAAAATTATAATACTGATATTAGTGACAAGGATAGCAGTATTTATACTACTAGAAAATTATATGGAAATCTAGAAGATATACAACTTTTATCATTCAAAGTTCTGTGACAAAAAAATGATAGTTTTTACTCATACTAGCAACTTGTCGCACACACATTTGTGTATTGTGATCTCTTCTAATAATTGAAAGGATGAGCATCTGAATTTATAATGAAAACATCCCTTCTTTTCCAAGCATCAATTTGGTTTTGCAGCTCAGTAGTTACTGACAAAAACAAATAAACAACAGACAGTTAAAAAAATCTAACTTGAAGTGTCTTTCAGCTTTCATTCTTTACTGTACTTGATGTTACAAACATACAAGTTTTATGAAGTCTTTCACAGAAGATTTTAAGCTGTAACGTTAAAACACTAGATCCATCCATCCTGAGCACACTTTTTGTCTAAAAAAATCTGTTTTTCATCTTAGAAAAGGAGAAGGCAGCAAAATTTTCTTATTTGTTTACATTCAAACTGTAACCACATAAGCTACAAAAAACCTGCTGTCACCTCTGAAAAAGTCTCATCATTTTAAATCCTCAGTGGACAGAGATGCCTGAGGCTCAGGCCTGAAGCAGGCACCTAAGCTCCTAAGTCATGTAGAAATTCAGACATACTCCTCTTCAGTTTTTCTGTAGCCTATTGTATTCCTCATGCAGCATCTGGAATCCATGATTGTTTCTCAAAGTTGTGTAAGCTCTTTATATAGCCTACGAAAAGCTAAGTGTATCACTTGAGCATTCTGGAGAACATTTTTGGAGATTCCTGTCTACATCTTTTGAATCTACAGGAGCTTAGGGATTCATTTGTAAGTAACTGAGGTTTGCCACTTTTTCTGGCACTGAATCCACTGAGGAGCCCCAATGTGTAGGCACTGGTTGAGTCCTAGCCTCCTTTCAGTGCAAACCAAGAAGAAACCCAGACAGGATAGTTTCCTTGGTGTTCATTCCTGGCAGGCAGTATGGATAGGGACCATTCCAAATTGCATTCCCTCTGTCTAGGAGAGTTCTTCCAAATTATCCCTTCAGACTTTGCATGCCTTCCTTGCTCCTTTTTTTCCTTCATTCCTCTTGCTTTTTTTCCCTCTTATTTTTGAACATACGCTTTCAAATATTCCCTGCTTCAATGGAATTTTACTATAATTAATTCAGACTACATATTTTGCTTGTCTTTTTATACCTTTTAGGTCTGACCAATATGAATGCACTGTTAGCAGACTGCACACAGTTTTCATTTCTACCAGTTCTGTACCAGTTTGTATTGTATTATTTTCTTCTCAGTTGCTATTTTATCTTTTTTTTTCCTCTATCTGTGGAGAAAGGGACAAACTAATTAGATTTCAAATGCCATATTGCAGTTCTAAATAAGGAATTATTCATTACAAATAACCTTTTATTATGACACATCTTGTTACAGTAGGGCACACATTGACTGTATATTAATTTTTTAAAAATTTTTAATTTTTTAACTTTTTTTTAATTCTATCTGCTTAAACAAAATCAGTGATACAGTATAGTGGGATAAGTGTTTTGGTAGTATCATGGTAAAGGTGGTTCAGAAGCATGAAAGTGTTATTGTAAAGCAATTGTAGTAGGGTGGCAGTTGCTTGAAAAAGTAATTGTTTCACAATGATATCAGTTAAATAGTGTATTATATTTAAACTGGTTAAATACAACTAAGACTTACTTGTCTTTTTTTGAAAAATGGATTTATCTCCTGAACTTATTAGAGTCTTTATTTCTGTAGTTGTACAAAGAAGATAAATCTCTGTTACGGATACTCTAGCAGTGGTTGTAAACAAGCCTTTTAATGCCCTGAAAACTGGGTTTACAACATTGTTAACAAGGTTTTTTTGTTTGGTTTTTTTTTTTTTTTTTTGCTATCTAAATTGTACTCTTGTCAAATTGCTATGGACATGCATGTAGCATAACAATTTTATTTTTAAGTCTTTACTGTCAGCCTAACAATGTCCTTCCAGGACACTATATAGGGAAATGTGAATTCCTTGGGGTCTTTATAGCGGTAATCAGTGCTTTTGAAATTTCTTTTATGCCGTTATTCAAACTTTGGCGAGAACGTCACATAGTCCTGAAGAGGAATGATTTTGTTTTGTTAACTCACTAATTCTTGTGTCATCCAGATGAATGCATGCCCACTGTATGTCTTTTAAATGTACCAAGTAATAGGTAAAAGTAATGGTAATAATGAATCTAGTGCTTCGGCTATGTTACTACATCGAACTGTTATTTTACATCATTCTTTTACTGTGTAGTAGTTGTGCTGGAATTACTTCTGCTATCATGTTATATCTGTCATAAAATTTTAAGTTTAATTTATATTGCTATGTGCATCTATGTTTCACTTACTTTTTACTTTTGAGGATATAGATAACACATGTCCCTGTAAGGAGCACAGGGAAAGTAAATAAAAGTAATGAAACCAAATATTGTTCATTACAACAATCAATACAGAGACAAATTAATACATACTAGTACTAGCATGAACATGTCATGAATTCTACCCTATTGGTAGGCTGTTAGAAATATATACAACTCACTTCAGCTGTTGTACTGAATATATTCAGTTATATACATGATTAAATATTTACAGAGTGGACCATCAGTTTATGTACAATAATGCATAGAAAGTTCCTTGATAGTACCTAAAGATAAAACCATTTAGAATAGTTCATGAGAATCAGTATAGGATTCATTACAAGTACATCAGGTCTTATGCCACAATCTCACGCATGGAATAGCGATGTGCCATCTGTCCTGTGCCGTTGTTTCTGTCCTGACTAAAACAAGAAAAATTTGGAGTGTTATGAAATCCTTATGCAATTTGGAGTCTTTCAGAATTGCTTATACCTAATTAAAGCAACTTTCACCTTTTAATCTAGAGGCTACACTAATGTTTAGAGGTGTATTCTTCCATGAGAGGTGAGTGACGCAGTATGCTCCAAATTTTCCCTTATGTGCTCATAGAAAAATTTCTACTGTATGTCCTCACAGAAGTTCAGATGCATTCCAGTGTGACAGATCACTTATGACTTGTAAGAAAATATAGTAGCTTGTGAGAGCCCTCAGTCTTGTTTTTCTGCTGTTCTGAAACACAGTGAAGAGACAGACATATTTTCCCACTGAAAAAGAAGGGATTGTAGCAAATGGCAGCCAGAACAAAATAGCTACTTTAGAATTGCAGCTACCTCTGCAAAATTAAAGCCCAGTTCCAGGAAAATAAAAGAATTTTCAGTAACAGTAATTGAGATGAGATAGTAACGAAGAAAGCCACTATTAAATCACAGGATTCTTAAACATATTTTCTCTGTTAAAAAAAAAAAGGTATCTCAGCCTTTGTTTTAATATTAAACATACATATTTTTTCTTAAACAAAAAACAGTTACAGCATCAAAAAGAACAACCAAATAGGTTTTGCTTCTGTGTAACTACTGCAAGATATAAAGTTTCTTTGCAAAATATAACTTCATTTAGGATGAATGTAATAAAAAAGGTAAGAGTTACTTATATAAGCATGAAGTGGGAAAAATGTTTCAAAATCTCCTATAAAGCCCCACTACTCCCAATTCTGCTTCAGCTTTTCAACCTTCAGTGTTATGAAGGGCATAAATGTAGTTCCTGATTAACTTGTGATTTCTAGGATCTGCATTTCCACTGTTGAGTTTGTGAGCACATTAGTTTCATTCTTTAGAACTGGTGAACAGTGAAGGAAAGAAAGGTTAGATATCCTTCTGTGGGCAGTGTTTCTTAGCTCTCTGCTTAACCTATGTGTTATTTTGGATTTCATTATGGGAATCCTATCTTTGATTGTACATTGTGTGAGACTTAGATACCTAATGCAGGTTCCTATATTTCATACTGGGAGCTAGAGTCTCCGTTAGCTATGAGGATTAACTGAAATCCTGTGCATTCTAGTGGGAATTAAGTATATGTATATCTGAAGCCGTATGCTTAAAATTACCTTCATAGAACCATAGAGTAGTTCAGATTGAAAAGGAGCTCTAGAGGTCATCTTAGTCCATTCCCTGCTCAAAGCAGGTCTAATTAGGTCAGGTTGCTCCAGGCCATGTCAAGCTGAGTCTTGAACACCTCCAAGTCTGTAGACAGCCTCTCTGGGCAACCTGTTCCATGATTGGGTAACCCTCAAGGTAATTTTTTTTCCCTAATATCTAATAAGATTTTTCTGTGTTCCAATCTGTGTCTGTTTCCTTTCATCCTACCCCAGTGCCCCCAAGAGTCTGGCTCCATCTTTCCTGTATCTGCTGATCAATTCACCTTTATTGACATAAATATATTATTGGATATATTCCTAAGTGATGAGGGAGCCAACTGTCCCCTTATTTCTATAAGATACTGGGAGAAGCAGAGCCACCACTTTTCCTCTCTGTCTTTAATAGAAGCACTCGGAGTGCTCTGTGAAGAGCTTCCATGTTGGGTCCTTTGGGTTGCTTGACCTATTTCACTTCAGCTCAGGTGGGATCTTGGCACTAAGCTGTGGAAGCCGAGTTGTTTTGAGTACATGTACATGCAGAACTGTTGGTGACTGGAGCGCTTTACATTAAATCAGGAACCCCATAAGATTAGGTGTGTCAGAGAGAAGATTTTTTTAGCCACAGTGTTGTTTCAGGCACCTAATACCCATGCAAATGTTGTTTTAAAAGTTATGTCAGTTGGCTATCTGCCCTAAGCACCCAGCTGCCACTCCAGCAGTGTGCAGCATCCCTCTATGTCCTTTGTCATTTTGCCATCCCCATATGGATTTCTTGGACAACCTAAGACATCTCAAATGACATTAGACACTTGTATGTGGGCATACGCTTATCCCCATTATTTGTTTTTTGCTCTTGTTCTAAGGGTGGGATTCAGTCTGAGATTAAGAAACCTTCATGCAAGTGCCCGTATATAGCTAACTGTAAACTAAAGGTTTAAGCTTCCATTATCGTCAGTAGGGATCTGGGACTTGATTCGGTTGCTTACACAACTAAGTGAGCATGGTGTGGTCTAGCATATCCAAGACAGCCATGGAATCTAACAGATGTGAGATAGGATTTGTGGGAGACCACTGTCCTTTTGGGGTGGCAGCTGGAGGCCAGCTAAAACACCCTACAGGATCTCAAATTGCAGTAACTGTTTCCTGTCTAGCTGAAAATTTGTTAGATGCCTATTTCTTTCTTCACTTCAGGATATATCGTGGAAACCTTTTCCCCTTTCTGCTGCTTCTACTTCACTGTGCAGTAGTATGTCACCCTGCTGTCACCATTCAATTACCACTCAATTGAAAATTGGCTTGATTATGAATTGCATGGTTTATTAAAATAAATTTAAACATAAATTGCAGTTCAATAACATACTTTGATGTCATTCAATGTTATTAGCAAAGATGCTATGCTTTTTCCATACTTTACTGATGCTTATTTCAAACCAATGAATAAATATTTCATTAAGCATTTTACAACAATGTAATGAAAAGTACAACTCCTTCCTTACACCCTGTTTTTGCAGTACATGAAATGTGCTTTGCAAACTTTTTCTCCAGTTTTGTTAGGTGCCATTGCTTCTTGTTTTCCTATCTTCCTTTTAGTCATCTTTCTTTGAAGTTGCAAATACTTATGTATAATGCATCTACTTATATATATAGCCATACATTTCTCTTTTGCAATGTATACAACAATAAATCATCTCATTAAGTAATGTTAGGGGTACGTAATGAGCATCTTTGGGATATAAACTTTATTGTATATATGAGCTGAAGTCTTCATAACTATTCTTGGAAGTCTTTTTTGACTAGTGGGATTAATTATATCTCTCACAGATGCCTGTCATGCACTCTGTTTACACTATAGGGAAATGAAATAGGATAGCTAATTTTCTTTTATTCTGTTAAAATGCCAAGGTTTAATTAAACTGCTTCAGCTTAAGTATTGCACAGCTACTTTCAGCTGTCATGAAGCATACTAGAAATTGATTTGCCATTGCCTACACGCCCAAGAAGGCATTCAGCAGGCATTGTGATTTCACTCAAAATTGTTTGTATTCATCATAGCTGCTTTCCGATTTCTAAAATTTGTGTGAGAAACAGAGTGTATTAAAATAAGTTACATCCATATGTTCAGGGAGTAAAAACAATGCAGGTGCCAAATATCTGAAATTTACATTAATTTTTTAATTAACGGCTGGGTTTTGCTTTTATATAAAATTTTTATAATACTGAAATTTCATGCATTTTTGAAGATTTTACATAATTATTTCAGTTACACAATAACAATTAGGCAGTGTCATGAATTAGCAAGACAATAGCAAAGCAATACAGCCATCATTTTTGCAATTATGAGAAATAAAAATATAGCAACAGACAATGAAAACTAACCACCTGCTTGAAGCATTACATATTTATATGTAACGTATAATAGCCACGATATACAGGATTTTAAAAAATGTTGGCAGAAGTGACATTAAGGTTGCTCACTTCAAGCACTCCACACCCAGGCTTCAGTGATCTGAGAAAAGCAACCATTCTGAACAAGAGAATGCAGCAACTACTGAATCTGCATTTCCATTAAAAAAAGCACAAAGCCAAAAGCTAGATATATAGAGAGGCCCTTAGTGCTCTCTTTAAACACTCAGGCAAAACTGGTGTTAACAGAATCCTTTTTCCTCTACCACCCATATCGTGTAGGCTGAGTTTCTAGTGAAAGCTGTAGCTGAAGCCTGTACGCAGCCTGCTTTCAGGGTGCACAGAACTGCCGGGTTT
This sequence comes from Nipponia nippon, assembly GCF_047370975.1. Lineage (NCBI taxonomy): Eukaryota > Metazoa > Chordata > Aves > Pelecaniformes > Threskiornithidae > Nipponia > Nipponia nippon. Next base: position 110,705,429 of record NW_028262336.1, read on the forward strand.
TGCAGTACCGAGTTAAGTATCGGCTTCTGCACTAATGAAAATGTAATGATTTCACATGAAATGTAATAATTTGCATAGTAATAATTGCATAATAGGAATAATAATAATGATAACTAGTACAGTCTGCATGGGGCTTACTCCCAAGTTTGGGATCATGTGTTAGGCTCATTATTGGGATTTCATTTTTGATCTAACCTTCCTGTTTTCCATTCCCCAAGGGTAGCTAAAAATTTTTCAGTTTCTGAGGCTATGATTAACATGGGATCATTTGGAAAGTTCTGTATCTTAGATGCCAGGAAAGCATAAAAATTCTGAAATTTTCAGTCAAAGTACTGATCTTGATCCTAACCTGTAGTTTAACTGTGGAGAAAGTGTTTTCCTGAGTGGGAGAGTGAGGTTCAAATACCTGATTCAAATCAGATAGAAGCTGATCTGAAGCTGTTTCCAAGCCAGTTCCCTTCAGCCCAGTTAGAGACATCGAATTCTTTTTGAAAGGCTGAGCTTGGATTCGCTTCCCTACTTGTAGTTTGTGCTGCATAACTTTGTGTCTTGCTTGTTGTGCAAGCAGACCTTTCTTCTTGACTACCCCTTTCTTCCCCAAGTATTAAACAACTAATCTGAGGACGTGGTTCACAACTAGCAATAACTTACTAATGAAGCATTGAGCTTTTATGCACCTCTCATCAGGGTATGCGCATGAGGTGAGAGCGCATACCTCTGAGAGTGATAGGAACAACTGCAAATATAATAAAAAAATTACATTATGGCAATCTTATCAAAACACGGCAACAGCACAAATTAATTGTAGCAAACTTGAATGTAGGGTTCTAGGATATAGTTAATGATATTAACTATTAAAGGAAAGTAAACTGAATCTTTAGGGACTACAGCAATAGATAATTTTATAGTATTTTAATAAGGTAAAGGGAAGTAATCTAATATATTCCATGTGTGGCCTCCACTAATTTTTTTATATACACATTGAGATATTAAAACAATCACAATTGCAGGGAAGTTGTTGTATAATACTTCTATTTGGAGAACCAAATGGAATAAGTGGTTCTAAATACCCAACATCATTTTGGGAGGTAGATCATCAGGTGTTATAAACTGGCATGGATCCTTTCCTCTTATTGAATGGGATGCTGATGAGGATCTGTGCTATAGACTTCAGACAGAGAGAGTTAAATCAGAAAGAAAACCTTTCCTTTCATGCACGCCCATCAAGCACTTTAGTGATATTCCATTTAAAATAAAAATATTCAGCTGACATAACACACCTTAAGATCTCCAAGTTAAATTCTCATCATACTTGTGTGGTTTCTGGAACAGTAGATATTCTCGCATTTTAATTTGCCAACGTTTGTCTACCTCACTTGGTTTATTTTAAAAGCACACACTGTGAAGCTGAAAATACTTTTCTGGGAGATTACCTTCACTTTTTCCCCTTGCTTCAACTGTCATCTGCCTCACATACAGTAAGTGACATTATTTCATACTCATTCATGCAGGGATGCACTTAATAGGCTCACAGGAAAAGTGATCATTAGTTGATTGACTGTAGCTTGATTGCCTGTGGATAACTCTCACAGGTGTGTTCCTGACACAGCTGGTGAGGGAGCCAACTAGGGAGGGCACCCCACTGGACCGCTTGTTTGTGAACAGAGAAGGACTTGCGGGTGATGTGATCATTGGAGGCCATCTTGGGCACAGTGATCATGAAATGATAGAGTTTTTGATTCTTGAAGTAAGGAGTCAGCAGAACTGCTACCTTGGACTTCCAGAGGGCAGGCTTTGGCCTGTTTAGGAGCCTGGTTGACAGAGTCCCTTGGGAGGCAGTCCTGAAGGGCAGAGGAGTCCAGGAAGGCTGGACATTCTTTAAGAAGGAAATCTTACAGGTGCAGGAGCAGGCCATCCCCATGTGCTGACAGACGAGCCAGCAGGGGAGCAGACTGGTCTGCCTGAACAGAGAGCTTTGGCTGGAACTCAGGAATAAAAGGAGAGTTTGTGACTTTTGGAAGAAGGGGCAGGTGACTCAGGAGGACTACAAGGATGTCGTGAGGTTATGCAGGGAGAAAATTAGAAGGGCCAAAGCCCAACTAGAACGTAATCTGGCTACTGCCGTAAGACAATAAAAAATGTTCCTATAAATACGTTGGCAACAAAAGGAGGGCTAAGGAGAATCTCCATCCTTTATTGGATGCTGGGGCAAACATAGTGACAAAGGCTGAGGAAAAAGGCTGAGGTACTTAATGCCTTCTTTGCCTCAGTCTTTAATAGTCAGACCAGTTGTTCTCGGCGTACCCAGCCCCCTGAGCTGGGAGACAGGGACAGAAAGCAGAATGAAGCCCCCATAATCCAAGGGGTACTGGTTAGTGACCTGCTACACCACTTAGACACACACAAGTCTCTGGGGCTGGATGGGATCCACCCAAGGGTTATGAGGGAGCTGGTGGAAGTGCTCACCAAGCCACTTTCCATCATTTATCAGCAGTCCTGGCTAACCGGGCAGGTCCCACTTGACTGGAAGTTAGCAAATGTGGTGCCCATCTACAAGCAGGGCCAGAAGGAGGATCTGGGGAACTACAGGCCTGTCAGTCTGACCTCGGTGCCGGGGAAGGTTGTGGAGCAGATCATCTTGAATGCCATCACTCGGCACATACGGGACAACCAGGGGATCAGGCCCAGTCAGCATGGGTTTATGACAGGCAGGTCCTGCTTGACTAACCTGGTCTCCTTCTATGGCAAGGTGACCCGCTTAGTGGATAAGGGAAAGGCTGTGGATGTTGTCTATCTGGACTTTAGTAAAGCCTTTGACACAGTTTCCCACAGCATTCTCCTGCAGAAACTGGCTGCTCACGGCTTGGACAGGCATACTCCTTGCTGGGTAAAAAAATGGCTGGATGGCCAGGCCCAAAGAGTCGGGGTGAAAGGAGTTAAATCCAGTTGGCGGCCGGTCACAAGTGCTGTTCCCCAGGGCTCAGTATCAGGGCCAATTTTGTTTAATATCTTTATCAGTGATCTGGATGAGGGGATTGAGTGCCCCCTCAGTAAGTTTGCAGATGACACCAAGGTGGGCGGGAGTGTTGATCTGCTGGAGGGTAGGAAGGCTCTACAGAGGGACCTGGACAGGCTGGATCTATAGGCCAACTGTATGAGGTTCAACAAGGCTCAGTGCCAGGTCCTGCACTTGGGTCACAACAACCCCATGCAACGCTACAGGCTTGGGGAGGAGTGGCTGGAAAGCTGCCCGGTGGAAAAGGACCTGGGGGTGTTGGTCGACAGCTGGCTGAACATGAGCCAGCAGTATGCCCAGGTAGCAAAGAGGGCCAATGGGATCCTGGCTTGTATCAGGAATAGTGTGGCCAGCAGGAGCAGGGAGGTGATAGTGCCCCTGTACTCGGCACTGGTGAGGCTGCACCTCCAATACTGTGTTCAGTTTTGGGCCCCTCACTACAAGAAGAACATTGAGGTGCTGGAGTATGTCCAAAGAAGGGCAATGAAGTTGGTGAAGGGTCTAGAGAACAAGTCTTGTGAGGAGCAGCTGAGGAAACTAGGGTTTTTTAGTCTGGTGAAAAGGAGGCTGAGGGGAGACCTTATTGCTCTCTACAGCTACCTGAAAGGAGGTTGTAGCCAGGTGGGGGTCGGTCTCTTCTCCCTAGTAACGAGTGATAGGACAAGAGGAAACAGCCTCAAGTTGTGCCAGGGGAGGTTTAGGTTGGATATTAGCAAAAATTTCTTCACTGAAAGGATAGTCAGGCATTGGAACAAGCTGCCCAGGGAAGTGGTGATGTCCCCATCCCTGGAGGTATTTAAAAGACGTGTAGATGTGGTGGATGTGCTTTAGTGCTGGACTTGGCAGCACTAGGTTAACAGTTGGACTTGATCTTAAAGGTCTTTTCCAACCTAAACAATTCTATGATTCTACGATTCTATGATTCATTTCATCAAGGAATGGAACTTGCCACACCTCAGTCTGCAGATTTATGAATACAACTTCTATTGGCATGGGGAAACACCCATGCAATAATAAACTGGCCAGTGCAAAATATTTAGCTGATAATACCTTCAATAACACATGAGTATTCATAGATCAACCCATACTTAAAATAAATAGAGAACAGACCACAGGAGGAGAAAGCATTGGACAGAGTCAGTTAGTAGTCAGCTTAGGCAATAAAGCTAGAGGTAGATCCAAAGCTGTAAGCAGGTAGTGTTTTTTTGTATTTCTTAAAGAGCTAAATGCTGTTGAAGAGAAAAAAAGTCTTTTAATTGGCGTATGCATAAGGAGGAGGGGAAAGGTGATAATTATGAGGGAAAAAAGAGTGTAAGTGCACTGAGGTAAATAAATAGAAATTACTCAAGCAAACACAAGATTTTTTTTTTGGTGGAGAAGTAAAAAATTAAAAAAAAAATCTTTTGAATGAAAGTATCACCCCCTAATAAAATGCAAGTGATTTACTTAGTATTTACTTTCTGTATTTTAATAAGTAATTCTTAAAATCATATGATAAAATAGTAAGTGGATTATATCTACATTGTTTTAACTATTTTGGAAACATTAGTAATGTTTTGTTTATATGCCTGGGGTTTTTTTAATAAATTGAAGGAATTGCACAAAAGTACTTGGTTTATCTGTTGTTGTTTTTTATTACATGCAAAAATCCTCTGATTTTTAAAAAAGTAACATTTTCCTATAATCAAGGTAGGAAAGTTTCCCGAAGTTTCCTAATAATGGTCTGTAAGATCTGTATTCTCAGTATCATTCCCATACCAAATGTCTCAGGAATGTGTGTAGTTTTGGGCGACTGTCCTAGATGTTCTAAAAGAGTGAAAAAGGTACTTTTATTTTGTCTTATGATCAATATTTTAGGAGCATAATCAAGTAGAACATGTAAACTTTCTTGTAAGAAGGGTCTATCCAGGGTGCCTGGTTTGGTGAAGAAGTAAAACATACATGTGGTAACTTAAGGTACTCACAAGATAAAACCATCTATAAAATATGAAAAATAAAACAGCTAGATCTATGAACAGTTTTAGGGAGGCTGTTTTCTGAAGATGTATTGGACAACTTGTTAGCAGGATTCAGTATTTTTTTTAGAACTTTGTTTTCAAAATTCCTTGGGAAATTTCTAAGCTTTAGGAGAGGAAGAAAGGCTTCAGAAATGCTTCTTTTCAATAAATGTTTAGCAAAAACTTGTTAAAACCTTTAACCAAGTATTAATGATTCTAGAGTGAGTGGGTAGAGGGTCACTGTTCTTAGTTTTGTGACGAGAAAAGATGCCTTGTTTTCTCAGTCTCCTTTCAGTAGTAGCAGTCCTCTGTCACACCTCTTCTTAATCAATCTATCTGCCTGTCAGCGCACCTACGTATTCATGATGACTCTCTGCCTTAACAGGACTTGTGAGTGTATTTCTAAAGAAGAGCAAATAGATTTAGTCTCACATAATAGATGTTAGGAGCTATGTATTCCCCTGTCGCTCTTTTATGAATCGGTTCTGGAAGATCCTTATGCATATTTCTGTTTATCTTTAAATTTCAATATACATTTATTATTTCCTACTGCTTTGCATAGCTCTTTTCACAAGTTAAAAGGGTGTTTTTATCAGGTTGCTGATAGAATATTGGGAATTGAAATTAATTTGAGTTGAGCAGAAAGATAACACTTGCATTTCCTTTGTGACTGAGATAGAAATGAAGTAGCAATAAAAGGGGTGAAAGCAGCACACAAGCTAGTCTGTACGTGTGTTGTGTGATGTAGTAATTTCAGAGTGAGTAGCAAACAGCCATCATTCAGAAATATAACTTTTAACAGTTTTTTACTGTGTTGTTAGCTTAAAATTTTGCTGTGACTCAGCACAATAAGTGCTTGAGAAATTAAACCAAATAGTGCATTTTTCTTAAACTGGAAGAATCAGTTGCTCCTTTGTGCAATTAATCTCTCTCTCCCTTGACTATAGAGGGCCTTGACTATGTAGAGGACTTGAATAAGGCTAGAGGAGTAAATGGGGATAAAATGAGGAAAGATGAATCCTAAGCAATACATAAAAAAAAATTAAAAGTTCTTTCTACTGACAGTATTTGAAAAAGTAAGGTCTTTTAATGCTGTGTAAAGTTTGCACATGTTAGTGTATAGCTCCATAACAAGTCCATGACGTAACTCCAGTATGTTTACTTGCAGATGTGCTCTCAGTGATGCACTGATGTTATAAGGACTACTATCACAAAAAGTAAACCAAATTACAGTATTTTGTGCTCTTCTATCATGCCCATTGCCACCAAGACAAAGTCTGAGGGGAGTAGGATTACTACCATTACAATGCTAGTGGTACAAACAGTATTGCAGTATTACTAGCTCTAGGGACACATTGCAACCCCACTAGTTTTGTCTTCCCATGATTAAACAGGAGAGCTCTTGTGCAGATAAAATTGTTCCACATATGCTTTGTTGGGTAATTTGGACATTCTGAGTAATGGTTGAAGAGAAGGGGGAGAGTACTCTGTTTCAGATCAATACAGTTATCCTGAAGAAGGTATATCATGAGGATTATCCTGACAGATGCTCCATCTCATTAACTGTAACAATCTAATTAAATGCATGCGGTAAAAACAGACTCACAGTTAAATGGTCACATATTAACTCATTTGTCTGTACAGTCTCTCTTCGGAGTTGGCTCCAAGTTAATTATGAGAGTTGTGGAGTGTTGATGTGCAGTGCAGTGCAGTTGCGTCCTGTTTTCCCAGACCACATTGTCTCTCTCTTAGTGTTAGTTTTCAGTCTGATTGTATCATTCACGTGTGTCCTCGTTTCGGCTGGGATGGAGTTAATTTTCTTCCTAGTAGTTGGTATAGTGCTGTGTTTTGGATTTAGTATGAGAATAATGTTGATAACGCACTTATGCTGTAGTTGTTGCTAAGCAGTGCTTATACTAAGTTAAGGACTTTTCAGCTTCCCATGTTCTGCCAGGTGCACAAGAAGCTGGGAGGGAGCGCAACCAGGACAGCTGACCTAGACTGGCCCCAGGGCTATTCCATACCATATGACATCATGCTCAGTATATAAACTGGGGGGAGTTGGCCGGGGGCCAGCGACTGCTGTTTGGGGCCGGGCTGGGCATCGGTCAGCGAGTGGTGAGCAATTGCATTGTACATCACTGATTTTGTATATTCTTTTATCATTATTATTATTTTCTCTTCCTTTGCTCTCCTATTAAACTGTCTTTATCTCAACCTACAGGTTTATTTTTTTTTCCCGATTCTCTCCCCCATCCCATGGGGTGGGGTGTGTGTGTGTGAGTGAGCGGCTGTGTGGTACTTAGTTGCGGACTGGGGTTAAACCACTACAATGTGTCTCACCAAAGGTCATCACAGAAGCATGCTGCCACCTGGCTGTTGTTATGAGACTAGATTAATTTTAAGATGTACTTTAATTTATTATTAAAAGTAGTATCTGACTCATCACTGAAATTCATGGTCTCAGAGATCCCTTTTTATGCACAGCTCTTCTATTGCAAGGCTTCTAATGGAACAATGAACGCTTTTCTGAGTCACAGTGCCTTCAGAGATGTTGTAATGATGCCGATCAGTGCTGACACCTTAATTCCATTTCAATTTTTCTCTGATTAATGTATGTGTAATATTTATCTTATGGCAAAGGTCTCCACGTAACTGACTTTATTTCCTTCCCTAGACTTAATGAAAATCATGTGCATGGTATGTTTTGCTGGTATCTTGTCCTTTATCATTTGGAATTCATACAGGTAATGGTGCATAATACAGCAGAACAGACTGACATATGGATCACAAAAGACTAACTGCTTATTCCCTGGAGAATATAGAGGTCATCTGGTCTTTCCATTTATACTTCAAGTAATTGAGACAATAGATTAGCCTATATTGAGGATTTGGCATGTAGTGAATGAAAAATATAAAACGAGATTAGCGGGTCACACAAATTGAATGCAACATATTTGCTTGATGAGGAGTAACATGTCTTCATGTTTTTCTTGCGCTCTTCAGCCTCTGGACTATAAAACTCCTGGTTTGAATCTTGGTTTACAGTGTGGAGGGGCCAGTTAGGAGAACAAATTCAGAACTGATGTGGTGGTTTTGACAATTTTCATGAAATGTAAGTGTGAGTAATAGAATCATAGAATCGTTTAGGTTGGAAAAGACCCTTAAGATCATCGAGTCCAACCGTTAACCCATCACTGCCAAGTCCACCACTAAATCATGTCCCTAAGCACCACATCTACCTGTCTTTTAAATGCCTCCAAGGATGGGGACTCAACCACTTCCCTTTCAGTGAAGAAACTTTTCCTAACATCCAACCTAAACCTCCCCTGGCACAGCTTGAGGCCATTTCCTTTTGTCCTGTCGCTTGTTACTTGGGAGAAGAGACTGACCCCCACCTGGCTACAACCTCCTTTTGGGTAGTTGTAGAGCGCAATAAGGTCTCCCCTCAGCCTCCTTTTCTCCAGGCTAAACAACGCCAGCTCCGTCAGCCGCTCCTCATAAGGCTTGTGCTCCAGACCCTTCACCAGCTTTGTTGCCCTTCTCTGGACACGCTCCAGCAATAGAACCTCATATTACTTGGAAAAGGGGCTATTAACTAATTCTGATGCACAGATCTGTCCTAGTTTATAAAATTGTTCTGGATTTATACAGGGTAACTGAGAACAGAGTGCGTAGATCACAGATTGCAGCCATAAGACAGAGAGCTTGCTATTTGGCAGAGATGTACTCTCTGCCTCCCAAATGACAGACACAATGATTAGGTGAAAGGAACAGGATGAATCTTGTAGGATAGGAGGCAAAGTTAGTTATCCAAAGAGCAACTGATTAATGTAAACACATTGTAAATAAATGATTGATTAATAGGCATGACTAATACATGAATTAAGTCATATTTTTCAGCTGCAAACACTATGGTCTCACATTTTAAAACTCTGTATAATTACAGTGATTATGCATGCAAATCAGATAATGACACATACAAGTAGCCACTTAGATGCGCAACTGGCCATTTGCATATAAATTTGCATGCAGTCACATTACAGGCTCATTAAATATGGAATTTTGATTAATTTTGTAGGCACTGTCATTCTCTGAATGAGGTAGATCCTCAGAGAAAAGTAATATATGACTGTATAGTTAAATAAGGCACCTAAGCACCTGAAAACAAATCTAAAGTTACACAGGCAAACCTTAATTCTAACATTTTCTAATCTCTGCATGGTTAATTTTGCAGCCTTAATGTTTTGGGGTTTTTTAACATTGCTTTTAAATTGTGTAATTAGCGTTCAGACTGAGTCATACATATAAGCATTAATTTTTATATCTAAACAGATTTTTAAGGTGAGATCACTGTCCTTGTGATTTTGAAATCTAATGTTCTTCAGGCTACCGTGACCAGGCTGAGTAAATGTTAGCTCATTTTCAAAAAGGGTGGCCTTTTCAAAAGCACATAAGTAACTTTGAAGCCTATCCCATTTTCACAAGGTGACTTAGTCATTTGGAATCTAAAAGTCCCGGAAACTGCCATTTGAATTAAGACTCTTGAATCACTTGCAAGTCTCTGGATATCCTTTCCAAATCTCTTTGTTCCTAAATGTCTGAGGAGCATATTTTAATAGTTGTATAATTACCTAAGTAATTAAGTATTTATGTGTGATCAATGAGAATTTAATGTTATTTTGTTATTTGACATATAAATTACTTATGGCTACCTCTGTCTCTATCTAAATGTCTTTGCAAATCTGGCCTTAAATCACTTTTGAAAAAATTGTGGCTTAAAATAACTTAGGTACTTTACAATGTTGACTCAATATATTAACTCTCCAGATTTTAGCATTTTTCATCAATCATCCATCAAAAAAATAAATAAAAAATTCGTTTGAAATCTTGATCTTTACTCCTCACTGTAACCACTGTAGCATGAATACCTTTGGGGGAAAATCTGGCAAACTGAGGTCTGAGTTTCTAATTGATTTTTCTTTAATCCATAAATATTCCCCATTGTCTGTGGTTGTAAAATATTTTTGTAAAATGTAAAGTGTTATTGAAGAAAAGCACTCCTTAGATTCTCAAAGATACCTGCAAGTCCCACAAACAATAATCTTTTGGTTAATCAAGTACCACGTTCACTTTTCAAGTACTTTTATGACAGATTTTATTTTCTCCCATGCTTGTGATAAAATTTTTGAGTCTACAGTTAAAGTGGAAATCTGTGAGTGGGTGCCTGGAACTATTAGTTTTAGTGTCATATCAGTTTGGAAATTCTTGCCTCAATTAACAGTTAGAAGGGGCTATTGGATCAATAGTCTTTTCAGGGTTCACAGCTGTGATATATATAATGTCTGAAACTCAGTGAACCCTAAACGCTCTTTGCCAGCTGTTGCTCTTGAACAGCCTTCAAAACAACCATCACATTTTAAAATCTGAAAAGACAGCTTTGTTACCTTTTAATGATGGAATAAGACTGAGAAGAATAGAACAAATTATTTGTGTGAACTTTAGTCTGTAAGTTTATTTCTGAACTTTTCACAAAGGAGAAATCCCCCCTTTGTTTTAGTCCATTAAATATTCAGTTAGACTGTGTAGTTTGGCTTTCTTTCAAACTTATGAGTGCTTTTGAAAGGAGGCCCAGTGTTTGCAAATATCACTAAGTCACAGAGCAGCTGAGGTTGGAAGGGACCTCTGGACATCATCTAGTCCAACAGGGGTCAGCTAGAGCAGGTTGCTCAGGTCCATCTCCAGTCAGGTTTTGAGTATCTCTAAAGATGAAGACTCCACAACCATTCTGGGCAACCTGTTCCAGTATTTGACCACATTCATAATAAAAAAGTTCATAAGTTTGAGTGGATTTTCTTGAATTTAGTTTGTGCCCACTTGTCGTGGTTTAACCCCAGTTGGCAACTAAGCACCCCACAGCAGCTCGCTCACATGCCGCCCCCCCGCCTCCCCGCCATAGGATGGGGGAAAGAATGGGGGAAAAAAAAAAAAAGTAAAACCCACAGGTTGAGATAAAGGCAGTTTAATAGGACAGCAAAGGAAGAAAAAAAATAATAATGATAAAAGAATATACAAAACAAGTGATGCACAATGCAATTGCTCACCACCCGCTGACCGATGCCTAGCCTGGCCCCGAGAAGCAATCATCCCACCCGGCCAGCTCCCCCCAGTTTATATACTGAGCATGACATCACATGGTATAGAATAGCCCTGGGGCCAGTCTAGGTCAGCTGTCCTGGCTGTGCCCCCTCCCAGCTTCTTGTGCACCTGGCAGAGCATGGGAAGCTGAAAAGTCCTTGACCAGTATAAGCACTGCTTAGCAACAACTAAAACATCAGCGTGTTATCAACATTATTCTCATACTCAGTCCAAAACATAACACTATACCAGCTGCTAGGAAGAAAAATGACTTTATATCCCAGCCGAAACCAGGACACCATTGCCTCTTGTCCTGTCACTGTACACCACTGAGAAGAATCTGGTTCTTTCCTGTTTACTACCCCCCATCAAGTTTACTACCCCCCATCTTGTTTACTACCCCCTTGTCCAAACATGGACAAGATTCCCTGTGAACATCCTCTTCTTGAGGCTAAACAGCCCCTCTCAGTCACTTGTATGTCAGATGCTTCCATCCCTTAAATCCCTTCAGTCATCTTTGTGGCTCTTCACTGGACTCACTCCAGTACGGCCATGTCTTTCTTGTACTGGAGAGCCCAGCAGTGGACACAGCACTCCAGAGCTGGCCTCACCAGTGCTAAACAGAGAGGAAGGATCACCTCCCTCAGCTTGCTGGCAATGTTCTCCCTAATGGTGGCCAGGATGCTCCTGGTCTTCTTTGATGCAAGGATGCATCGCTGGCCCATTTCTCCTGCCTGTTGAGGTCCCTTTGAATAGCAGCACAACCATCTGGTGTATCAACCTTTCCTCCCAATTTTATATCTAATGGTACGGTCTGTCCCATTGTCCAGCTCATTAATGAAGTTGTTAAACAATATTGACTCAGTACCGACCCCGGGGGTACTCCATTAGTGGCTGGCCTCCAGCTGGATTTCCTGTCACTTATCACAAGGCTTTCAGACTGGCAGTTTAGCCAGTTTTCAGTCCACCTCGTTGTCTGCTTACCTATCCTGTACTTCATCAATTTGTCCCTGAGGATGTTATGGGATACAGCATCAAAACGCTTGCTAAAGTCAAGGTAGACAACATCCAATGCTCTCCCCTTGTCCACCAAGATAGTAATTTTATGATAGAATGCTGTCAGATTGGTTAGGCGTGGTTTTCCCTTTGTAAATCCATGCTCACCACTCCCAGTCACCATCTTGCCCTTCATATGTTTGGAAATAGCTTCCAGGAGTATTTGATCCATCACTTTTCTAGGGATTTGAGGTAGGGCTGACTGGCCTGTAGTTCCTGCCCTTCTCGCCTTTCTCAAAGATAGGAGTGACATTTTCTTTCTTCCAGTCCTCAGGAGCCTCCTCCAAACACCATGACCCTTCAAAGTTGATGAGTGGCCTTGCAATCATAGCATCATAGAATAGTTTGGGTTGGAAGGGACCTCTAAAGGTCATCTAGTCCAACCCCTCCTGCCATGAGCAGGGACATCTTCAACTAGATCAGGTTGCTCAAAGCCCCATCCAGCCTGTCCTTGAATGTTTCTAGGGATGGGGCATCTACCACTTCTCTGGGCAACCTGGTCCAGTGTTTCACCACCCTCATTGTAAAAAATGTCTTCCTTATATCTAGTCTGAATCTACCCTCTTTCAGTTTAAAATGATTAGCCCTTGTCCTATTGCTACTCGTCACGTCCCATGGACCATGTGTCTGTCCAGTTTGTTTAAATGCTCCCTAACTTGATCCTCCTCTATCAAGGGTATGTCTTCCTTGCTCCAGACTTTCCCTCTGATCTCAATGGCATGGGATTCCTGAAGAAAAATCTTACCAATAAACACCAAAGTGAAGAAGGGACTAAGTACCTCAGTGTTTTCCAAGCCCTTTGTCACCAGGTCACCTGTTCCATTCAGCAGCAGGACTACATTTCCCCTAGTCTTCCTTTTGCTGCTAATATACCTGTAGAATCCTTTCTTGCCCTTCAAGTCCCTCCCCAGATTCAACTCCAGATAGGCTTTGACTTTCCTAACCCTGTCATTGTATGCTTGGACAGTGTCTCTAGGGATCCCTGGTCACCTGTTCCTACTTCCACCTCTTTTACACTTCTTTCTGATGTTTGAGTTTAGTCAGGAGCTCCTTTTTCACCCATGCAGGCCTCCTGCCACCGTTGCATGGCTTCTTGTGCACGGGGATGGACCATTCTTGAGCAGAGAGGATGTGACCCTTTAAAGTCGATCAGCTGTCCAGGACCCTTCATCTCTCTACAATGGTCTCCCATGGGATGCTTCCAAGCAAATCCCTGAGCAGACTAAAATCTGCTCTTCTGAAGTCAAGGACTGTGATCCTGGTATGTGCTTTGTTTCCTCTTCCCAGGAGGAATCCTTTTTTTAAAAAAAAAATCTCTTTTTGTTTGTTGCTTTGTTTGTTTGCTTTTAAAGGACTGTATTATATGGGTTCTAAATTTCAGTTATGCTTGTAATTATTTGTAAGTATTGGAGGAATGCTAAATGTAATAGAAATTGTCTATTCTTGAAGACACAAAATACAGTGTACTTAGTACTTAGATTGTAGTTTGGCTGATTCTCAGAAGACTTGTGATGAAATCATGTAGCAGGGATACTGAAAAAAATAGTAATAAACTAGGGGAATAGATGCTGTGTTGGAATTAAACATTATAGTTGCCAATGACTTTTAAGCTTATCATAATTCATATTATCCCCATGTGCAGTACAAGAAGGAAATATCTGAGGCTTTTAAAGGAGGCATAAAAGGTTATTTTCCTTCTCACAGATATCAGTCCTTAACCGAAAACAAATGAGAATCACTTGGTACAAAAATAAACATTTAAAATGTGTTTCATTTTGTGGTAAATAGAGCAAAGCATGTATGATAAACAAGACCCCTTCTTTTGTAAGCTCTTCAGAACAGGACTGTATATTTAAGGTGATACGAGACCTTGGATATTTTAATGGCAAAATAGAAACTAAAAATAATAGTAGTAATTAATATTAAACATTCATGTTAAAGCATGAGCCTAAGAAAATCTTGAAAACTCTACAGTGATCTCCTCCAAGCCATTTCCCTGTGCTACACAGATACTTATATGCAACCTACATTCAATATGTAAACTACATTTATTTATATCTTTTTGCTCAGTTCCAATAACATATGAAGCCCATTTTTCCTTTCATGTGTGTAGGGTACTCATACATTCCTGAAGCATTATGACGGTTTCTGAATTTATTTCAATTACAAGGTTTTATTTAAAAGTATTCATTGTATAATAAAAACTAATTTGCATTAATATAATGAGGTATTTAGTCTAAATTATTCTAGTGAGAGTAGCTATGAAAATTGTTGTGAAGGATTTATTTTCCACTTATGAATTTCTTTCTTAATGAGGATTACATCCTCAAAGGAGAACAAGTAATTGATAAAAATAGTTTTTTGCCTTTCAATAATATTTTCACTCCCATTATCTTGTTCTAGAATAAGATGTTAAATCTTTACAATTTGAGACAATGACATAATAACCATCCCTAAATCCTCACTGTAGGTCAAAGAGTTTTAAATTGTTGGCTATCCACATTATAAAACTCACCTAACATAGTTGTTCAATGTCTCACAATTTTATTTTCTGCTTTGTTCAATTGTATGGAAGCAGTTCTCATTTGATTATGTTATACAACGAAAACAAATCTCTGGATTTGCCACATGCTACTGGCTTCATTAATATTGTAATAAAGTAATTTACAACCCAGCGATGGGGCTAGACTGATGCTGAAGAGTCATAAATCTGAAGCAAATACCAAAAGCAGCCATTTTGTGAATGTATGTAATACTCCTTGGGTACATCTCTGGACAGTTTTGCCCACATCAGAGCTGGAGTGCGTACTCTAACTTGTCTGCCATCCACCTGGTACCATGATGATGATACTAACCGTAATGAACTCAGTGCCCTGGTAGCCTATGCTTAGTTGGACTCAATGGTATCATCCTTATAACCATGGACCATCACGCACTCCAACCCTACCCTTACACAAACCTGTAGAGCTGAAAATCCGCACTGGTGAAAATTACACGGGTGTATAACAGCACTTAGTTCTGAGATGAGTTTCTGTGTCCATGCTGTCCTGTTTGCTCTGCGCTCTAATCATGTCCCACAGTGGTGTTCACACAGGCTCATTATACCTGATAGAGAGATCTTGTACCTGCTCTCCTGATCCACCTCCTCTGTTCTTCAATCTTTGCAGTTGAGCTGTTTAGCTCACCAGTAAAACACTTCAGATACAGCAGTGCAAGCTGGATGCTGAACCTGGCTTCTACAGCTTTTCTACATGAATGTTTTCTGCTCTTGTAATAAAAGCTGTAACAAGAGGCAAGTTGCCGGTACCGCCCAGGAGGGCAGAGAAACAATTCTGGATAAGATCGGTGGTGCAGGCTGAGGAAAAGAAAGGAAATTATTTTCATATTTTGCTTTATTTTTTCTTCTTTAACCATAAATTATAACACTGTTTCTTTTGTCTTAGTTCAAGAGAAGGTGAAAGATAATTTGTTCAAACCTGAAATTCAGAATAAAGGCCTCCAATGAATTTGACTTAGTGCTACTTTATATCTGGTATTGTGAGGTAATTAATGATTAATGTTAGTATTTAGAGAAATAATTTATTTTGGGTCAAGCCTTCTAAAATAATGTAGTTAATTAAAGAGTACAAATAGGAAAGCTTCTTTGCCTAGATTCTGCTTTGCTTTAAGCTCCAAGACATCAAAGCAACATTTTTTTTCATTAATTGTCATCTAGTTAAAGAAAACAACAATTAAAGATAATGACCATTAGAATATATGAACTTGGCAATTTTTTTTTTTTAAATGATAACAATGTTTTCCATGTAGTTTATGAGCTACCTGTGGCTGTTTGGCCTTGGCCTATGATTTTGGCAGGTGGAGTCACACTTGGTTTATCCAGGAACCTATGTATCTGTCACGGAAAACTTATGTTCCCAAATGGGATGGTATTATTGACCCAGTAGGCAGTACTCCTTTGTCTGAACTCATAGTGTTAGAAAGTGCTGTGATGTTCAGGTTTTCAACCTATCGATTTGTTTGGAGGTGGAAGACCATCTTTAGGTAAGAAAAAAAGGTTTCATATTATTCTTGCAAGAATTCAGGTTCTAAACAGCGTAGTCTAGAAAAATATAAATTGGCTTAGTAACATCTTCCTAAGCTTTACCTTCTTATATTGACTATTCAGAATAGTGTTATGTTGCTATGTTTATTGAACTAATGTTCAATGACCTGACTGACAAAATTGGAAAAGTCTTAGTTAGTACATGGCTGAGTTAAGAGCTGGGAGACACCAACTGAACTGAGGCCAGGCCACTGTTACTCCAGGCAATCATGCCTGGCAGGTCTACTTAGAAATTTAAGTGTTGATTTTAGTTAATGAGAGGTTCATCCCACACCAAAGCTATCTCTAGCATAGTTCCAGTGCAATTACTTTTACCTCCTTTTATGGTCTGATTTATTGAATTACCAACACATTTCTGACAGAACTGGCCTCTTGCTTCCATGCTGTATGTCTGTAGATCACCTAACATATGTGACTGTGGCAAATAATAGATTATCTTTGGGATGTCTTCAGAAGCTGAGTTTGGTCGAAGTTACGCTGCTCTAGGTGATAGAGCCAGCCTAAGTACTCTTGATAGGTTTATTTTCAGTGTGATTAAGTTTTGCCTGTGGTTGTACTAACACTTGTTCCAGCACAACAGTAAGACAGAGGTGGTTAAGTGTGGCTGTGGACAGAGTAATACTGCTCAATAAGTGTAAGCTGGTGGTAGCAGCCTTGCAGACACGTGTCTAGCCAGAGCCTAAATTGGGAGTTGGAGCATTCAAAAGAATGGGCAAAGCAAGTGGGAGATGGTAAGATACTTTCTTTACCTAGATATGACTTCTGCAGCTGGCTTTTCTGTGAACAAAGCAATTCAAGTAGATGCTCCTTTTCAGGACCTTAGCTTCTTTTCTATATTCACATTACAATGTGTGGGATTTCAATACTCTGGCTGTGAACTGTTTCCCAGTATTTCCAAACAATCCAAGCTCAAGAACTGGACTCATGCTTTCAGCAAACTACAGCACTTTCAGGTAGAAGCAGCTATTTTTAAACCAATTTTTAGAGTTCCAGAGCAGGGTTAGGCTGTTCACATAAATACTGATTATTTGAACCCTACTCCCTTCTGAGTTCTGTAAGGAATTTTGTTGATAACTTCTTTTGAATGTATTAAAAAGAAAAAAAAAATAGGAGGAGGAGGTGGTGCTGCTATTTAAAACATGACTGCCCATTTGAAAAACTAATTTGTCTCTTAAGTACAATACTCTACTTTGTGCATTGTTCTGTGACTAAGCCTACCTATTTGGTAGCAGAAGTTAGGTATTGATGAACCATTCAAGAAGAAAGGGAGTGAATACACAAAAAAAAAAGGAAAGTATGATTACACTGCAGGGATGAACTCTCAGTATTATCCTGGCATTTAAAGAATTTCTTAATTTGGCTAGTCTTTTAGAGAACTTCATGCTCCCCAATTTCACAGACTCATAGAGTGGCTGAGGTTGGAAGGGACCACTGGAGGTCATCTTGTCCAACCCCTCTGCTCAAGCAGGGCCACCTAGAGCCGGTTGCCCAGGACCATGGCCAGGTGGCTTTTGAGTATCTCCAGGGTTGGAGACTTCCATGACCTCTCTGGGCAACCTGTGCCAGTGCTCAGTCACCCTCACAGTAAAAAAGTGTTTCGTGATGTTCAGAGGGAACCTCCTGTGTTTCAGTTTGTGCCTGTTGCCTCTTGGAATTGGATTTGGATTTGTATTGCTCTTTCTTAATATGTTCACTTTTTGGTTGTTGTTGTTGTTCTTTGAATTGGTGGTTGAATTTTCAAGCCCAACTTGAAAGCTGTAAAATTGAAGAGAACTTTTCAATTTGGCCTAAATGTTTCTTTCTTTAATCACAATGTTAGAGTGTTATTCAGCCAAGAAAACACCCTCCTTTTGATTAGACCTAGTGCATTTTTCTACACTCCTCGCATTAATTCTAAATCCTAACTAATCCATGTTAAAATATTTCTGGGTGAAAGTCACACTTTTACCAAAGCAGTCCTATTTTGACGATTTTAAAATGGTACGTAGGTCTTAGCTGGCCTTCAACACAAAAGACCTTTGCATTTAGAATGTGTATTTTACACATTGGTAAATTACCAAAATATCCTACCACTGAGTATATCAGTAGATTTGAAATTGGTGGTCACCTAAAATCAGTTTCAATTGGGATAAACACAAGGAATTTAAACTACATATCTGTGATTTAGTAGCATAAGTTAAACTTAAAGCATAACTTTCTGTGGGATTTAGACTTGTAATTTACAAATGTACTTTGGGAAATTTGCCAAGACCTCTATGAAGTATACTGTAGCTAGATATAATAAAGTAACTAATTATCAAGTGTAATTTTTTTCTGGAATATGAAGTATTCTGTAATAAACTACTAATCCAGTTGAAAACTGTAGTTACTAAAAACTGTTTGCTTCTTCCATCAAATTTCAAATGTCATCAAAGCCTGTCTGTGACCTTATACTTTGCTGTCTGATACTTTTTTTTTGTCACAGAATGATAGTACAGGCTTATGAAAAGCTGATTCATTTAACAAAAGGAAAATTAAATTAAAAAGTAGGACTTCATACAGTCTTGCTTCCTTAGACTTCAAAGATGAAGTGAAACTGTTTCAAAGCTTTCAAATAGCTAAATTATTCTTGCTGCAGTTTTTACTGATTCTTTATCATCTCATCTGTGAGGTTTACATTAATCATAGCTGGAGACTTAGGTTCCAAGATGTAGCCATGGTTAGGAACATGGAGTTCTGAGGCCAGTTCTTTAAACATTCAATTCAATAATTGTTTAGCCTTATTCTGTGGAGTAGAAAGGCTACAGTGGGAATCCATTCCACCTATTTTAGGCAGCTGTTGTGGGTGGAATGAAAGAATTGCCTCATGTAGTGCCTGTCCCTTCATACTGACCTAGAGGCAGTCCAGGAGACTTGTTTAGATAGGACATGTAGTTACTACGGGTTTAGCATGAGGCACTAATCCCTCACAAGTGAAATACCATGCACCTTAACATCTCCAAAGTGTCTCTGGCTATGCTTCTGCGGAGGAAACACAGCTTCTCACTTATATTTATCTCCTGTTCTGCTTGCTCTTAGTGGTATAACCTCTACTGATACCGGCTGTACTGCCTCAAGTCCACAAAAAGCAATGTGGCATTTTCATCTGCAAAAGGATCAGAAGAATCCAAGTACAAGAGAACAGCATATCTCCCTCAACCTGGCCTGTCACCTTTCTTCCTCCCTGGTTTTGTTGAGTCAAAGCCATGCTTTAGTCATCATGCTGCTTATATAGGGGTTAGAAGAATGAATACCTTTTCCTAGTCTTTAAGAAACAAAGCATGGACAAAGACAGGGTAAATAAAACACTGTATGTCCTTGTTCTCAAGGGGAAAGCGATCATTCTTTTTGCAGAAAGTAGTGGCTTAGATTGCTTGATATCATATGAAATATGTAACCTGAATCAGTACTGACTTCCATATAGCCAGTTGTGAGAATAATGCTAATTCAGTACAATTGCAAACCAAAGCAGAATGTGGCTAAGCTTGTCATTCAAATGAAACATTCTGGTATTGATAGTACCACATACTGAAAGCAGAGCAACTTGTGTAATATGAAGGGATGTATAAATAACAAAATAATTAATTGTATTTTCATATAGATTTTCCAAATATTTTAAATTGTCTGATTTAGTGAGCTGAGTACATAGTATATGTCTCTGAATATTGCAATTATTAATAATGTTTGGGTTTTCCCCACAGATTTCAATGGCAAACGAGGCAATTTTGATCACTGATCTGACTGACTGCCCAACCCAGATCATGTAGTTCTACAGCTGTACCTTGAGTCCTGCTTCAAACTGATAACTTCTCATTGGAAACACGTCCTTCCAGAAGGATCACCAACCCTGATCCCCAAAATTCAGGTCACAGAGAACCACCCAAACATCTTAGCAGACCTTTCCAAACTTGTTAATTATCTTCAGCTTCAATAACATATGACTATGGAACCGAGTCAGTACCCAGTATTCAAAGCTTTGGTCAGGTATGAGGAACAAAACCCAAAGCAAGTCAAAATGATATTTTTGCCCTACTTCAGCAAATTTCTAGCTTCTGTAAGACTGCAACATATTGGAAATGTGTTCTAGAGTTCAAAATATGGAAAAATAGTCTCCACAGAATATTGCCAGCTCATATTATCATGACACGTAGCCAGATATAATGCGAATTTATAATTACAGTTCCCAGATGACAGTTTCATGTAATAAGAGAAAGTCTGTTTTTTAAAAGATGGTGGGTTGCTCAGTAATAAACAGAAGACTGACAGCTGGAGAAGGAAAACATTGTCATAAATATCAAAGTATTTGTAAACAAAATAGGACTAATTAATTATCAAATACATACTAATACAAAGTGCTAGACTCATGTCCCTTTTCTCCCTGTATCTTTAATCACAGAATTTAATTCTTCTTTCTTCGCTAAAAAAAATCTGTCATTTTCTATCATCTTAACTGTTGCAACAGACATGGGTCCAAACTCACTGCCTTAATTAAACAAAAGAAAAATCAAAGTTCTAAAAATTCCTTACATGAATCAAGGAAGTTCTTCGTATCTGTAGTATGTACACAAGTCAAAGTAAGCTAAATCTATTTTGCTAACAAAAATTAATTTGCTGCTCACTTCAAACCCTGTGATGACTAATAACTGCAGTAAAACCATAAAATCTGTTCCTTTTTTCGTATACTGTAACTTTTTCCACCACTGCAAAACCCAGGGAGTGTTGATAACTTTCAAAGTTCTGTTAATCTTACATCTTGCAAAACTGTGATACTCTGGTAGTAGATTCTCCATATTTGGAAGAGTCCCATGAATATATAAATATTCAGCAGTCCATATTCATAGTTTAGCCTTTTTCATGTTAAGTTGTTATTCATATTATGCTTTTTTTTTCCTTCCAAAATTTAAAGTATAAAAAAAATAAAAATCAAAACTGATACACTATCCCTTCAAAATGGCAAATGAAATACAGCAACTGACCCAACCTCATCATTTTTCAGGTTTTCGGTACACTTTTTTAAATAGTCCATATTATCAAAATAACATGGGTTGGGCTCCAGTTTAACCTTTCGGGGTCTTGATCTAACAGCATGCTGTTAGAATGATAAAGTGTCAAGAAGTCCTGCAGACATCCATGGAGCTCTGTAAGGATGTAACAGTCTGTTCGCACATTATTAATTGCAGGATGGGTCTCTAAACTAGTTTATAAGGCAGGTTAACTGGCAACAGCAACCACCACAAAACCTCAATTGTCAAAACCCTTCTTTCATGTAGAGATTAAGAATAGCTGAAAATCTGAAAATTGTTTTGTATTACAAGTAGCCAAATTGGTAACTAGAGAAAAACTTACAGGTATCAGAAATGAAATTAAAAACTGCATATATTTTTAAATGGCAAAAAATTAGCGTTAGCTAGGTTGTCTATCCTACAGTCACAATCGTTTTGCTGTGAGTGAAATTTCTTATAATGAACTCATTTGAAGGTACCGATGCCTTTATATAAATCTTGTTCCTTTAGAAAGAAGAAAGAAGACTCAGAATCACCATCAGTTGTTCCCAGTTAATATTCCACACTGTACTTTTTTTATATCAATGCTGTTTCCCAAGACTCTGATGTTGAAGTGAATTAACAACTTCTTATTTTATTCCCATGTCATGCAGTGTCCCACATCTCCTGGGTTCTCACAATCAGGTCCAAAATAAAGCAGAAAGATTTTTTTAATAGAAAATGAAAGGAAAAAGTATCAGTGCAATTATCAAAGATAACTAAAGAGAGGCTAAAATGAATCAGAGAACTTGACTGAACCAGAAGAACCAGCTGGGAAGCTGGGCTGATTACATTTAAGCTGGATTGCTCATCACTTTCTGTCAAAGAAATAAACAATATTCTCACTCTGATGTGGAAAAGATTTTAAAAAAATAAAAAAGGAAGCAAGCACAGCATATTCCTACCTCTACAAGGGGAGATTTTTATCCTCCTGTTTCTGTGCTTCGTTTCTTTCTGGGCTTACTGAGAAGAAGAACCTGTGCCAGTGTCATTTTTCCTGAGTGGAGGAAGGTGACTGTGACTCAGTGCTCTTTCTGTTACACTGCCTGAAATTTGAAACAGATGCAGACATGAACAGAGATTTTCTCCTCAAGGGAGGTGGCCTTCTCCAGATCCTTTCTAGCCCCAACATGCATCCCTTTCGGGTGACACAGAAGTCCAGAAATCCATCTGTTGCCTGACAAAAACTTTGGGTTCATCTTCTTGGTTGCAGACCTAATAATCTTAACATCAGCATCTGCACAGTTTTCCTACCAGGAGCTATGGAGCACTATGCTGACTTCTCAAAAATAAAAAGTTTACTTGCCAAAGCATATGACTCAGAGTTTTAAATGGACTTAAAGTAAAAGTGACACAGAGCAGGAGGGATTCATGTGATAAAGTGCAGATGGCTACAGCTGAGCTAGTCACAGTCCTTCTTCATTGTCACAGAAGAGACATGGGCCTGTCTGAGCTGGGGTGATCTAAAAGCCTTTAGTTCTTCCTCATGATTTTAAATGATCCAAAGTGAGCAGCTCAGAAGTAAGTGCGTATGTTCTAGTCATCTAAAGTTAGGCAACGTGAATGTCACCCATTCTGTCCCACCTACATCAGCGTCCAGTCTGCTCACCACAAACTTGGGCATCTCAGCCTTTCTGAGTTGATGGCTATTGCTGTGACAGAGAAGGTCCTCAAAATCCTTCCCTTTTGTAGTTGGCATATGGGAGTTAACAGTCTTCTCCTTTGAAGCAACTTAGTAATCAAAAAAAACTATGTCCATCTGGATAGATGAGGCATTTTCTAATTAACAGATTCTCCATTTTTTCTCCAAGAACTTTTACCTGCATCATAGTTTTGTCTCCTCCTTGGTCTCTTCTACAAATCCTCTAGATGTAGCTCCATTGTAAATTTGCTAGTTTTCTACTATAAAAAGCACATGGACGGGTAATACAACTTTAATGCAAGACAATACTGAGATTTCCCACTTGGTTATCTGTGAGCCAGAAAAAATTTCATACTCGTTAGCAAATATATATTCTATTTTTGAGTGAATGGTCTATGGCATAATTAATTCTAAGCAATTTAAATTCCAAATATACCATTGTACATAACATATTTTGCTTTCTTGTCACCTTTCCAATTATCTTTTTATACTTTAGTACTAAAGAAAAATTTTTAGTGTACCTGCCTTACTGGTTCATTGCATGCATTTTCAACCACTGGGAGCAATTACTGATATTAAAATTATTAGGGAGTGTGTTGAATATGTGTTATGATTATTTCAACATTTTTACCACTTTTAAAATGAAAAAGCCAACATTGTAAACCTGTTAAATTTGCTTCTCTTTTGTATTTTTTACAAACTATTACAACCAGTTGTAATCTGTAAAATCTCCTTAGTCCTATAGTTTTTGGCCTACTTGTTGTCAACCATTTTTAATATTATGTCAGTTTATCTCATATTATTTATCTCCATTATTGAAAATAACTCTGGCAGCACCAAATAATAATTGGTAACTAGGAATATCTTTCTCATGACTTAGGACACAGAAGTCCCTTTTTAATATCTTTGCTTAGATAATAAAAGGAGAAGAGTGTTAATTTGTTTTCTCTGGTGTCCATTTGTTTGGAATTTTTCTTTATAAGTACTCCCGTGAGCAGCAGTAATGTGCACATAGCTCTCATCACCATCTTTCCTTTTTGCAAGCTTTATTTGGAGAGGCTTGTTGGAGCTGGTGCTACTCAAACCTGATGTCATGCCACTTTGCAGGGATATATATATATATATGAGCTCCATTGCCCTTGAAAGCCTGTAACTCAAGCCCTGCTTCATTCTAGCAAAATACCTCTGTGTTTTCTCCCAACCAGGGCAATGCAGAAGACATCAGAAAACATGTGCCTCTAAAGATAATACCTTTTGAGAATGCAGTGGTGGGAGAACAGAGGATCTACCTCCCTCCCAGCAGAGCTCCCTTTTCAGCTTGTGAAACTGGCCATTTGGCATAGAAATTGCTCATTAACGATGAAAAATACCTCAATATCAAGTATTCTTTTTAATCCAATATATTACTTTTATTTCTGTAGTGCTTAGGAGCTGTATCCATCAACAGACACCTGCATACACCAAGCCCTGTACAAACACTGGTTCAAAAAAAATAACAACCTCTACCTCCACCCCCAAATTTCTGCATCAGCATGAAAAGAAGGGCAACAGATGGGTACAAACAAAGGGATAGTACAGAAACATTGAGGCTCTGTTGCTCAGCAGCATAGACCTCAGCAGATGTCTAAGAGCATTGGCAGTCTAAATCATGTCAGGCACTTTTAGTGTATAAACATCACAGTTAAAGGAGGATTTGATGGAGAATAAGGAGGTAGTTTTGCAGCTTTTTACATGGAGCTCCTTCCAAGTATGGTCGGTAGAGCAGGAGAAAGCAAGACCATGTTTGACTTGCAAAAGGCTGCAGTCAGTTTAAAACATGTTGGTCAGCATAAGGCTATTCTGCCTCCGATGTTGGGTCAGTAGGGGTAGGATTTTTTCCAGCTACCTCCCTCTGACTAACATGTAGACATACGGTCTATCCTAGTCACTCAGGCTCCATCAATAATGAGGGGAAACAAGAAGGCTGCCTTTGGAGGAGATGTATCCCCTCCCAAGTCAGCCGTCTGCAATGGATGAGGGGTATCGCTTGCTCTGCAGGGGTGCCCGTCTCCTGCCCATCATGCCCTTGACAGGACTTAGCTAACAACCTTACATATCTAACTGATAAACAGATAGAGCTAGGGAGTTTGGCCTATGGATGGGATTTCTTTTGTCTTGGTTTGGCAATTTACCAATTAGGCAGTTCAACTTGCTTTTAAATGCTTAAACTTTAAAATTATTTGAACAGTCAGATGGTTGCTCTTTATACTAAGGCTTTTAGCATGCATATCTGGGAAGATGTACAAAAAGAAATCAAAGTTTTCAGAGGCTTACCTGAAAGGTCTGCCAGTTTCCATAACAGGTATTTGAACCTCAAGTTCAAAGCATATTACATAGATATAGTATACCAGTTAGAGCATATTGTTCCTGTTGGAATTATAACAACAATGAACTATTCAGTGAATTTATGCTCTAGATTTGAAATGTTTAATGCCAGGTAATAAGGGTAATCTAGAATTAAATATCTTTCAAAACAAACCAGACAGGTTTTCACATTTGGCAATATTGTATGTCTAGAGCTTTTCTAATCAGCCTGTACAATGAAATATTTTAAGTATGGTCTAACATACATAAATAGTGGCAGAGTTTGCAAAAGCATGTATAAATCAGATGTTTCAGGATAAAAGCATATTGAGGGTTTAACAGGAATTTTTCTGTTCTTGATTGGAAGGCCAAATCTATTTGAAGGGAGGTGTTTAACTGATCTGTCATTATTAAGTACCGATAGGGAGAAAGATCCCACTTGCTCTGATCCATCTGTTGATATAAACAATAGAAACCAAATTTTGTATTGTTATTTGAGAAAAGGCATGTATATTTAACTGGACCTTTTGAAAGAAGAGACGAAATACTTTTATCATGATATGTTGAGCTGACCTAGATTTTCCTCTGGGCTTGGACCACTCTGGTGTAGCGGTACTGCTGTCTGCCATTTGCACCTACTTCTTAGCAACTCAGTCCCAGAGCAGCCTACAGCTACTGGGAGGCAGCAGCTCTTTTCTCCAGCAGCAGTGGGTGACTGGGTGAAGCAGAAGCTTTTTGTGAATGTCTCTGTCCTTCTTGTCATGTCCCTGTCACGTTTCTTTCAGCACAGACAAAATGCACTTCAGAATCCACACTGAACTTTTGAGGGAGATGAGCTATTTGAATTGTGTTCTTATCTTGTGCTGCACTCATGCCTCATTTCATTGGTACTCGTCAATTTAAGATAGCATACCTGGAAAAGGGAGAAAGCCACTGAATTTCCATGCCCAGCAAGACAAAGACAGTCTTAGGCAGAGAGTAATTCTTCAGCTGCATTTTGCAACTAAACAGTGCTTCCTATGCTGCAAAGTTATATTTATGGTCTCCTCTATAATTTTTCTTAAATAACACAGAATTCGGAGAAATTTACTGATATTCCTGGACTGCCTGAAGCTACTGATGAGGAAAGATAAAATGAATGTATTTGTGTGTTTCGAAATATCTTCATCAAATCAACTCTGCAAAGATTTTGCTTCTCAGGAGCACAACACTCCAACAGAACAACTGTTCCAGGGAGAATATAATAAATTTTCACATTTTACCCTTGTTGATGTTTCAGTTCTATTATGGTGGCAGTTGCTAATTGCTAAATAATACAAGTCACTTGTCAGAAGTTTCTATTAGCCTGTTATTATCTCTGCTGAAAAAGGGAGATTAGCTTAGCCCTTCAGTTACAGGACCTAGGCAGGATTTCATACCGAAAAACATCAACATGCATAGCACAAAGTTTTCTCCTAAGGCCAGATAAGTATGGGAATTTTCATTTTGACTGTTAATATGAAGTAGCATCGAAATATAGATACAAAGTCTGCAGTGCTGAAACATTGGCTATAAAGTTATCAAATTTATGAATTACAGATATTTCTTTCCTTTTATTTCAAATTAATTTCAAGGGAGTTTTTTCTTTGCTTTTTTAAAAATGTTCACTCATGCAACAAAAGCTCTCCGTTTTCTGATATTAACTGGTTACCAGATGAGATTAATGTTTGAAATAAAATTTGTTCTCAGACTCATATTACAAAATATTATGTTAGAAGCAGCATATTATTAAGGTGTTTCCCTTAACAGTAATGAAAGATTTCACCAGTCATGAAATCATAATAAAAAACCTGTTGTCTGTGCTATTTATTTGGCAAGTATGATTTTTTTTACTCTTTTTTCCCATTTTGTAAACATTCACTTACTCTGATTGAAAAAATCTGACTGCAGCACTAGAAAGACACAGTCCTGCCCTGAAGAGTTTATAGTCTAAAAGGCAGAAGACTGTAAAAAGGATTAAAGCACACCGGTGCACACCGGTATCTGTGTGATTAAGGCTATGGTTCATGTCATTAATGATGGTGTCTTCTGTAGATTCCTAATGAGCCGTTAGTTTTTCCTATTTTATTATGTATTCTGAATCTTTTTAACTGCATCTCTCATTTACCTGTTCATTCTCTACTTCTGGCATAGACTTATTCTCCACGATGTATCCCTAGCTTTCCAACTCCCTTAACATCCATCTGCCCTACCTTGTCCTGGCTTTTGAACAAAATAAATTACAAAAAAATGCCATCAGAGAGAGACCACAAAACCAATCTTGACTCTGAATGTGGAAAATATTTTTTTTTATCTAATAATTCAAAGAAATCTCTTTTCTTCATGATAGCCATATTCCATGTAGACCACATGGCTTTGTTTTGGGGCAAAAGATATGGGAAGTAGAGAGGGGCTGTCTATAACCATGGAGATTTTTCGTAGTCCCTAGGTTATACAGTTCATTTCCCAGAGATTGAAGAATCTGAAGTTTCCTCCTGGTATGCACTTCTGCAAAAGCAGATCATAAGCTGGCCATCTGATAGTGAGATTACTGCAATGGCATGATAAACTGCTTCTGTTCCCAAGTATGAATGAGAAACAGCCCTCAGAATGGCAAATCCAGCCAGAAATCATGAGCTTCATACACAGGAGATTTTATACTTTTTATTGTCATTTTTGTCTGATCTTTATTCAATATCCAAATAAATGCAGGCTTTTATTTTTAAATTACAGACTGCTTTTTTTCATCAGCTCAGCAACCCAGCTGGAATAAATTTTCTAGATAGTTCAGCAACCAACAACTCTCATTCCCATATTCATTGACAGATAGTCAGAAGAGCTTAGCACTGAAGATAAGATCTCCTTAGTCACTGCAGCCAGTTCTCTGCCCTTGCAGGCAAACAGGACACACAAATCCCCTTCATAAATTTAGTTAATTCAATTCTAAACATGTGAAAATGTTTTGTTCCTGTTAATCTTTCTGGGAAGATGTTCCAGACAGATCTGTGGATAGATTTGTTTCAGTAGCTTCAGTGTTAAAAGGTACTCATGTCCAGTTTATTGCCCTCGATTCTTGTGCAGGCATTGTTCTTCAGCATAAACAGTTTTATTTGCTCTTAGCATTTAACCCAACATATATTTATAAGCAGCCATGTATTTTCTTAGCCTGCATTTTGCCAGGCCAAACAAGCAAAGCCTCTCACACTCAGTCTTATCTCAGCAGTGCTATTCTGCACCTTTTCCAAGTCAGAATTCACTCTTGAGCATTGGTGACACGTGCTACGTGCCATACCAAGGATGAAGTGTCATGAGCACCTTCTACAACAGCACTGGTGCTTCACTACCTGTACAGCTAATATTGCCTAGTATTGTATTTTGTTGGTTCATACTGATAGCTCGTTGTTACCTCCCCTCATGATCATTTCCATTCATTACCCTCTAACTTGCAGCACAAGTTCCTCTTAACTGTCTCCAAATCCTGGGTTCATCCCAGCCAACTAGTTTTCTTAGGGCTATGTGGTCCTTGGGTAGACCATGAAGAGATGTAAGCACTTCCAGCAGGGGTTCAGAACAGAACTGCCCTCTGAAGATGTCTCTTTCTGTCTCTTTTTATTGGCTTCTGGGCAACAGACTTCTTAAGTAGATGAAGTGAGGTGCCTGAGTTAAAGCTGATCAATACAGATCTGAGTATATGACAGCTGGTCCATTCCCTGTGATCCTTGTCCTCAGGGTCTTCAAGCTCCTCCTGTAAGTGGTGAAGACCAGCCCTCAATATCAACTGTGCCTCTTTGTTTTATATCACCAGCAAATTTCTCAGCACAAGATGTGCCAGTTTCATTCATGGAAACATTAAAAATGATAAGGCTGAGATCTAATCCACAGCAAAATCTGCAAGAAATCTGTGTGCATACTCCCTTTCAACACTTACCTACTGCAGCCTCCTCTTAACCTATCTCCTTAATGTCCTCCATTTTTTTGTCCTACAATGACCCAGATCACATTTGTCTGCCTTCTTAAGTATGGGTATTACTTTTAGTACTCTCCAGACATCTGGGACATCACTCTCCAGACAATGGATGTGGAACACCGGGCTACCTGAGTAGCACTATACAGTACCTATAATTTTGGGCAGTGGTGTAGATGTTTATTTCAGAAGGACTTTGCAGAACATCTGCTCCATGTGCCACCATGCCGGCTGAGCCAATCATCCACAGAATGATTCCTTATAACAAAGTGAAGACCTGCAGTAAAAGACAAAAAGTCGTCATTCTTTAAGTGCCACAAAACAAATCAGGGGAAACAAACTACCAATGTCCTGAGTTTTCCTTTTTGTTAAACATGGTAAACATGTTAAACAAGGTAAACAATACAGTGTTAGAAAAACCTTGCTGCAGAATCTGCAAGTTGATATGGCAGCTCTTCCAAAGGTTTGGAAGATAGCTATCTTTGATCAAAATTCACTAATGTCTTGGGGGTTTGTTTCTGCTTAAGTTGAGATAATTTCCATTCCCATTATCTGTCCTGCTTTTGCCCCCAAATTTGACATCATTATCTGTATTGACAAGTGAAGCAAGGGCTCATTTAGTTTTGAGGACCTTCCAAGATTATCTTTAATCTTAACCTTCTCAACAAATTTCTTTTTTTCTTGCTTTATTTTAATTAAAATTGTTGAGAAATGTTTGCTACTATTTCAAATAACCTTTGAAAGCTCTGGCAGAGCTTGACTTGCTGTCCTCTTGAACTCTTAAAATGTGACTGTTTATTCTAGCATTTCAGTGGGAGGTGGATGCCAACCTCTTCTGAAAATCTAGCTCCAGGAGTGAGTTCCAAGCTCATAAAAATTCTAGCCTGAATCCTTAAGCATTTTCAAAAGCATGCAAGAAATGAAGAAGGTTAATTACCAGTGACTTTCATGTAAGTCATTTAGATATTTTTGAAATTTTTATCCAGGGTATAAAGAGTTTCAGTCATGTAATCTGAATCTTTTGTAGTTAGCTCACTTTGTATACAATGACGATCTACTCATTTATACCTGTTGTATTTTCAAGTATAAAAAGGCTAAAACTTTTCAGAAACAGCTTTCCATATGTAATTTTGATCAGTCTCATTTCACTACACATGTTCCTTATTTACCATTTTGCACTTCTGTTTTGAGTTGATACAAAAATTACAACATATCAGCTTGTAACATTTTCACTTGCCGGTTTATCTAAAAATTGTCAATATTCACTTTATTACAAATTAGTAAAAATCATTGTATTTTAGAATCAAGAACGGAAAATATCAAAGCCATGTAATAAATCTTCTTGGGGTTTGCACTAACAGTTATAAGACTATTCCTCCAAACTAGTTTGAGGCATTTTTTAAAAGGAGATACTGTTTAATGATTCTACATTCTGGATTATTACTGGAGAACCAGCTGCAAATGTCCTGTCACTTTTAATACAGACAATATTTTTTACTTCTCTTTCATATATAACCACCGGCAGTAAACTGGAGATTTAAAATGCTTTTTAAAATGAGGTCTCTTGGCATTTCTCATTGAGTATATACACTATGATGATTCTGACAGCTGGATAAACACTAAATAGACTTTTTCCTAAAACACAATAACTTTATAGAAATTAGAAAGTGAGAATCTGACATACTCTCAAGGTTATATAAAGTCAGCAATTAAATACCAATACTGTGTACATAGAGGAAAGACTGCCTGTCTCTATACTTTAGACACAGCCT
Organism: Nipponia nippon; assembly: GCF_047370975.1. NCBI lineage: Eukaryota > Metazoa > Chordata > Aves > Pelecaniformes > Threskiornithidae > Nipponia > Nipponia nippon. The sequence continues at coordinate 110,736,537 of NW_028262336.1, forward strand.
GCATATACCGGGATGGAGAGCACAGAGAACTATTCTGCCAGTACCAGTACACATGCAGGTGCTATGGATGCTAAAGCATTGCCCTTATGGCAGAAGCAAGTCACTGCAGTTTGGATCACTGATCCTCCATCTATTGGCGTAGAATAAGAGTGACATAGAAGAGGATTAGTTCGACAGCTTCCATCTTGTCTGGGAGCCAAACTCAGGCAGGACGGGAAGGGTTATTTTGTTAAAAAGTAGTAATTTCTGCACAAGCAAAGAAAAAAAGTTTCATGTGCAGATCTTTTTTTTATTTGGCTTTATGTGAATATGACATATGGGAAAGCTTCTCTGTGCTGCCTTTGGGAGGTGCCCTGTCATTCCCAAGCCATGGAACATGTTCTGTGTGCGTCCTTACTCCTGACACCTCAATCTGTTTGGTGAAGATATGGCATGCTTGTCTGGCACATGACAGGAGTGGTTGTCCCTGCTTTGGCTATCCAGTAGTCCTTCTGCCATGACAACATTGACTCCTTTTAAGGAGTGGTTTTAAGACCACTCCTACCCTGAGTGGTCTGCATCAGACCCTGTGTGGTGGCACTGGTGTGGTCCACGCATGGGGGAGCGAGTCTGACACAGCCAGCCCCTCACCCCTCACTGAGGTCCTTCTGCCTCTTACTGCACCTATGGGCTGGTGCCTGGGTTTGTTTTGACTGGCATTGTTTGGACCATCTGCATCTCACAGCACGTGGCAGAGATGGGCATCAACCTGCTGCTGCACCGAGCCTGGAGTCAGGGATCTCACCCCACTCCTGGAAGAAAGTTGGGATGTCCCTACCTGTGTGTTTCTCTTTACCCTCCCCAAATTCCCAGATGTCAGTCAAGGCCATGGCCATGACCTAACTCCGTTTTACCCACACAGAGATGCAGTTTTGGCAGAACGCAACCAGGTAGGTATAGGGCAACCAGGCATATCTTCTTACCCAAACCTACCCTCTTCAGTGCAAAGAGGCCACATTCCTAGATCCATGCAAATATCTGGCAATTGCCCAGCAGCACCAGAACAACTCCTTCTGAGGCCCCACTTCCTTGGGCAAGAAGGTCACGATGGCTCTGCACTGCCCAGTTGTTCTCACTGATTCATTTACTCAGATTAAGGTGAGAAAAACTCTTATTGGCTCAGATGTAACCAAGTACATGAGGCCAAATCTCTCTTTTAACTGTAATTGTAGTGTTTTGCCAAGCGCAGTAGTCTGGAGCAACAGGCAAGCAGGGATGGCAAGCAAAATACACCATGACCCAGATATCTTCCGTATTAGAGAGAGCAGCTCTGGGAGGCTCATTCTACCTTCAAATCGCCAGACGTGCCAAGCCACCAATAGCTGACAGACAGCCTGAGTTTGGTAACTCGCCGTCTGCACACGTTAAGCACAATTATCGACTCAGCAGTTCCAAATGACACAACATACCTTGATGGGGAAACCTAGCAGCAAAACAGCTTTAAATGGAAAGTGAATACTGGAGGCTTGATCCTTTGTCTTACGCATGTAGGGCGTGATGTCTTGTGTCTCAGTGGCTTTGTAGCCGGGATGCTCAAGGAACCTGAGCAAGTAGTATTATCCGATCACTGAGTCACATTTGGCTACTGACAGGACAGGAAGATGGTCCAAGTCCAGGGGGGAACTTCTGTATTGAAGATAAAATTGCCTCAGACACAACTGATCTTCCTTTGCCAAACAAACAGTTATTAATGTTTGTAAAAGAATATGAGATTTAAACACTCAGAGTGAAAAACTGTAGATTATCTCTAATGCCTATGGAATCAGTGAGATCTGATGATTTATCCTGGTTGAAAATCTAAATTCTGTTACCTACAAGTAGCCCCATGAACACCACTAAATTCAGTAGCTTCCCTCTTTTTCCTATGCCTGCATGGGAACTTGAAGTTTGGTACCAGTATAACTATTGGTCTTCTTCTTTATTTCATGATCTAAAATTCTAGACATTTACATGTAATTGAAATACATGTTATTGCCTTTATTGTCCAGTATTATGGAAGTCTCTTTCAATATTCTCATGTTATTATTTCAAAATTTTTTAGGGATGCAAAAAGCTTCCAATTTTACTCACTTTTTACTCTTTAAGAAATGTGACTAACAATTTTTGTGCTCTGAAATAACCATGAAAAGAAAGAAAACCAGCAATAGAATAAGTATTTCATTCTTTCTGGTATTTTGCTCTGAAAAACTATGAACGACTGGAAAATGTGCTAGCATCTGACCTCCCTGAATAGTAATTTACAGTGCAAATCTATGTAATTTTCCTTAGGCATAGTAAACTCAGGAAAAACAAAAAGGTACCCAGTCCTGCTCTGTAAACACATGAAGAAAATTGCGCCTGAAACTGCTAGTCAAATCTCCTTTTTCTTTAACAACTCTATTTTCATTAAGATTATATTATACTGTTGTTTTTTAATGACTGTCCTGGCAGTCTTATGTGGAGACTTTAAACAATAGTAAATATGAATAAAAAACTATTAAAATTAAGATCTCAAAAAGCAGAAAATAATTGGTTCTTTTTAACAAACCTTTAAGTCTCAGTTCAAAAGAAATACACTTATATTATCTCTCACAAGCCATAGCGAAGAATAGATATGTTAATATCTATGTTGGCAGTTGCCAAGGTGAGCAGCTCCAGTGCCGGCACGATCCTCAGCGGAGCACTCTAACTCAGTGCACAGTGGGGTTTCCCAAATGGGGGGAACCTCTGGGGGAGCCATGGCCTCTCTAAGCTCTGCACCCACCACAACTGACACAGCTTCCCAGACGGAGCTCCAATGGGAACATGCAGCCAGCCAGGTGTCAGGCTGCAGAGTATGCCTTACTCTTACGCCAGTATTGGACGGCAGCAGTGAGCACTCCTGTGGGAGGTGCGCCCAGGTAGAGGAACTCCTCTGCTTAGCGGCAGAGCTCCAGGAGATGAGTAGGTTGAGGAGTATTAGGGAGAGCAAGAGAGAGAGACTACTGGAATCGCACTATAACTTCCCTGAGATAGGCCCAGCAGGCAGACAGGATGCATGATATGGAGGATTCCCTACCCTCTCTCCACCTGGCTGAACACAGTGACTTAAGGGATAGGGGGCAATAGCGACAAGTTCCTGCCCAGCACAGCAGGCGTGTCTTCTCTGTGACTGCCCCACCTTCCCAGGTGCCCTTGCATAATAGGTATGAGGCTCTGCAAGTGGAACTGAACAGTAATGAGGACAATGGTTCATCTAGCTTGGAGGTGTCACAGAGCACAGGCAACAAACAAGAGGAGCTGGAAGCCATTGTGCAGCAGGAAAGCTGTGATACAGTTGCCATCACGGAAACACGGTGGGATGACTCGCACAACTGGAGTGCTGGAATGGATGACTATAAACTCTTCAGAAGGGACAGGCAAGGAAGGAGAGATGGTGGGGTAGCCCTGTATGTTAAGGAGTATTTTGATTGTCTAGACCTTAATGATGGTGATGATAGGGTTGGGTGTTTATGGGAGGAATCAGGAGGAAGGCCAACAAGGCAGATACCATGGTGGGAGTCTGTTAAAGACCACCCAGCCAAGATGAAGAGGCAGATGAAATATTCTATAAGCAGCTGGGAGAAGTCTCACAATCGCTAGCCCTTGTTCTTGTGGGGGACTTCAACTCACCAGATGTCTGCTGGAAATACAATACAGCAGAGAGGAAACAGTCTAGGAGGTTGCTGGAGTGTGTGGAAGCTAACTGCCTGACACAGCTGGTGAGGGAGCTAACTAGGGAAGGCGCCCCTCTGGACCTCTTGTTTGTGAACAGAGAAGGACTTGTGGGTGATGTGATCGTTGGAGGCCATCTTGGGCACAGCGATCATGAAATGATAGAGTTTTTGATTCTCAGAGAAGTAAGGAGGGGCGTCAGCAGAACTGCTACCTTGGACTTCCAGAGGGCAGGCTTTGGCCTGTTTAGGAGCCTGGTTGACAGAGTCCCTTGGGAGGCAGTCCTGAAGGGCAGAGGAGTCCAGGAAGGCTGGACATTCTTTAAGAAGGAAATCTTACAGGCGCAGGAGCAGGCCATCCCCATGTGCTGACAGACGATCCAGTGGGGAAGAAGACCGGCCTGGCTGAACAGAGAGCTTTGGCTGGAACTCAGGAATAAAAGGAGAGTTTGTGACTTTTGGAAGAAGGGGCAGGTGACTCAGGAGGACTACAAGGATGTCGTGAGGTTATGCAGGGAGAAAATTAGAAGGGCCAAAGCCCAACTAGAACGTAATCTGGCTACTGCCGTAAGACAATAAAAAATGTTCCTATAAATACGTTGGCAACAAAAGGAGGGCTAAGGAGAATCTCCATCCTTTATTGGATGCTGGGGCAAACATAGTGACAAAGGCTGAGGAAAAAGGCTGAGGTACTTAATGCCTTCTTTGCCTCAGTCTTTAATAGTCAGACCAGTTGTTCTCGGCGTACCCAGCCCCCTGAGCTGGGAGACAGGGACAGAAAGCAGAATGAAGCCCCCATAATCCAAGGGGTACTGGTTAGTGACCTGCTACACCACTTAGACACACACAAGTCTCTGGGGCTGGATGGGATCCACCCAAGGGTACTGAGGGAGCCGGCTTGAGTCCCCATCCCTGTAGGTATTTAAAAGACATGAAGATGTGGTGCTTAGGGTGCTTACGTTTGGTGGTGGACTTGGCAGTGCTACGTAATGATTGGACTCAATGATCTTAAAGGGCTTTTCCAACATAAACGATTCTATGGTTCTATGATTCTATGATTCTGTAATTGAAGGTCTCAGTGTCTGTCCCAGCAGAATGACAGTTCTAGGCTCTTTTGTGTGTTTGCTGTGAAGTGGTAGAAGGAAGGAAGGAAGACCAGAGGAGGGGTGGTAGGGTCCATGGATCTGCTTTCCTGGGATCACATGAAAGAAATGTGGCTGTAGGAGTTACCTGTGAAATATGTGTTCTTACCAGCCTCCTCTCCCCACCCATGGAGCCCAGCATTCCTTATCTCTAGCTGGCTGTATGCAAGAAACTGGAAAGCATTTCAGCAAAAATATTACAGTCTGTGGATTTTTTTCTTGGTGATCAGATTCATCTTTTCTTTTCCCTTCTACTCATCATTAGTGTTAGTATGTGTCTTGACTATGGTGTCTCTCAGACTTTCAAGATTTACAGGGTTATATGAAATCTAGTATTGTCACACTGAGTAATAAGCCAATAAAGTGTGTCTCTGATCTTTTCAAACCTAAGGCAGATACTTCCAGAGGCTTCCCTCACATTCAGAGCCTATGGCTTAATCTCCATGAGTGTTTTGGGTTGGAACAACAGTGTGGGCTTGACAGAAAGCCCTGACTGTCATCATTTCCCACATCTCAGAACTTGTAAAGCAGTTCTGGGCAGTGGGGACTGGTTTTCTTTTCAGGAAACTAAAGGGGAAGCTCCCCTCCCAGATGCATTACATGCACTGCAGCCACAAACGCACATAGACGTAAGAACTAAAGACTGGCCCTTCAAACAGCTTCAGGCTATATGCTTTGTGACAATGTTTGATCCAGGGGACCAGACTACATCTAGCCAGATAATATCTCTGAGCCACAGGTTATGTGGGATTAGGGGGCTCAGCACCACCTCTTTTGGTCTACTAATCCACTCCTTTAATGTAAAATTAAGTGCTTGCATAGACATACCCCAAGTCCCACAGCTAGATTCCCCTCTTCTTAGAGGAGCCATTATATATATATATATATATATACACACACACTGGGTGTAAGCACAGTGACTATCAGCAAAATTGGAATTATAATCTTTTTTCTACTTCCTAAAAATGCTGTAATGGAAATTTCTGTGGAAATTCAATGCTTACAAAATGTGATTTTCAGTGAGACTCTGTTATTCATTCAATTTTCCAGCAGGACTGATTGATACTGAGTGGGTGGCAATCAAGTAACCTGCCAGGGTCACACATTGAGTCGTTGCTTTCCCTAAAACTGCAGCCCAGCATCCTCCTGACTAGCAGTCCTTCTTTATCTAGGCAGCCTCCACCTGTTAGGAATTAATAGAAATGGCCATATAACTACCAACCACTGAGAAAAATGGAACAACATTTAATGGTCCCCACATTAATGGATCTAGTTTTCAGGTGAATACTAAAGAAAGGCAGAAACATTTCTGTTGTCTGGATTACTGAATAACGTTTTCTTCTGCAGTGATCGCAGTCATGTTGTTTTGTTGGCCAATTTAACATGTCCAATGCACTTTTAGAGTGCATTCTGAAAGATTTTTTTTTTAAGATTAATAAGTATTTAGGATTAAAAACATAACCCTGTGCTCTTCTTATTCATGACCTACTTTGATAAAGATGAATGTTTAAGTTGCCCTGTGTGAATTATGTGTAGGGGAGTGACATTCTTTTATCTGTGCTTCCTGTGATGAAATTAGTTCTTGTATTCTTAGTGATGCCTCATCTCCTGCTGCTCAGGTATGCTGTTTTGCTCCATATGAAGTCTAAATGTGAAGAAAATTATACTTTTGCCATTCAGACCAGAATAACTGAAGTGTTGTTCTTTTTAGTCAGAATGACTAGAAATTTTTCATGCCAATTGATTCTGCCCTGTGTTCAGAATCATCAACTAAATGGATGAGAAAAGGGTAGTGAAGCCTGTAAGCATGTTAAGAGAAAATAACTATGAAATGCTTGATTATGTCACTCAGTGGCAGTGTAAGCATACTTTGAAGGTACGCATCAGCCTAAGATTCCAAAATTAGGGATCATGTAGAGAAAATTAAATGATCTCTTTCCAAAGTAGAAGAATAACATGAAAATAAACACAGGTTATAATTGCTCAATGATTTATATTAAAAAAAATGTTGCCAGATGGCTTTACAGCATGACAAAACAGAAAGATCCAAACTCAGAAAGCTCACCCACCAACTTAGAAAACATCCTCTACAGTGCACAGCACCACCTACAGATGCAGGACCCATCTCCCATCCCCCCCATTAGTCCTGTCTATGGCAAAGATGTAAAAGAAGCCAAAAAAAGTTTGTTATCAGAAACAGTCACAGGAAGCCCATAGTCCTTATTCTGGGTCTTTATATGCTGTCATTCTGTGGTGGGTTGACCTTGGCTAGATGCCAGGTGCCTGCCAAAGCTGCTCTATCACTCTCCTCCTCAGCTGGACAGGGGAGAGAAAGTATAACGAAAGGCTCGTGGGTTGAGATAAGGACAGGGAGAGATCACGCACCAATTACCGTCATGAGCAAAACAGACTCGGCTCAGGGAAATTAATTTAATTTATTGCCAATCAAATAAGAGTAGGGTGAAGAGAAATAAAACCAAATCTTAAACTACCTTCCCCTCACGCCTCCCTTCTTCCTGAGCTCAACTTCACTCCTGATTTTCTCTGCCTCCTCCCCCTGACTAGTGCAGGGCGACGGGGAATGGGGGTTGCAGTCAGTTCATCACATGTTGTCTCTGCTGCTCCTTCCTCCTCACACTCTTCCCCTGCTCCAGCGTGGGGTCCCTTCTATGGAAGACAGTCCTCCATGAACTTCTTCAATGTGAGACCTTCCCACGGGCTGGAGTTCTTCACAAACTGCTCCAGCATGGGTCCCTTCCACGGGGTGCAGTCCTTCAGGAACAGACTGCTCCAGTCCCCCACAAGGTCACAAGTCCTCCAGCGTGGGCTCCTCTCTCCATGGGTTCAGAGGTCCTGCCAGGAGCCTGCTCTGGCATGGGGTCCTCCATGGGCTGCAGGTGGATATCTGTTCCACCGTTAATCTCCGTGGGCTGCAGGGGGACAGCCTGCCTCACCATGGTCTTCACCACAGGCTGCAGGGGATTCTCTGCTCCAGTGCCTGGAGCGCCTCCTCCCCCTCCTTCCTCACTGACCTGCGTGTCTGCAGCGTTGTTCCTCTCACATATTCTCACTCCTCTCTCCAGCTGCAGTTGCGCAGCAGTTTTTCCCTCTTCTGAAATATATTCTCCCAGAGGCACTACCACTGTTGCTGACAGGCTTGGCCTTGGCCAGCGGCGGGTCTGTCTTGGAGCCGGCCGGCATTGGCTTTATCAGACATGGGGGAAGCTTCCAGCAGCTTCTCACAGAAGCCACCCCTGTAGCCAGCCCCCCCCCTCCCCCCCCCAAAACCTGGCCACACAAACCCAATACACATGCTCACACTTTGCCTTGCAAGGGGAGTAGTCCATCTTGGGGATAGCGTCTGAGAGTCCCTCGAACCTGGGAAACCTCCAGCCCTACCCAGACACATGCCCCTCAGCCAGATTCGGGTAGTACCGCCGCAGCCCATCGCCACAGGCGAGTCCGTCACTGAGCTGTGTTCCTACTGGAGGATCTCTGCTCTGAGGTTACTCTGCTTTTTCTAAAAATCCTGTGGGCCTGCAAACCAGATGATGGCAATTTCCATGAAACCAACCTGTCACGCAGTTCAAAATTAAAACATTTTCTACATTCTGCTTTAATTCATGCACTTGTCCATTTAAATAGCGTTGTCAAGACCATAAGAATTGCTTTGTGGAAAGGAAAAGCTTTCTCCTTGTGAAAAACCAGCTTGATTCAAGCATAAAATAAAGAAAACAGCCACTTTAAGTCTTTAAAAATTCATATTGTTTTTACCTATGTGATCTAAAAAGATTATTTTCAATTAATTTATTTTTTTGTCTTCACTAATTAAAGGCAATGCTTTGAAATGCAAATATACAAGTAAATAATGTATCTTCTAGTGAAATTACCAAAATACGATGTTAGGACCACTAATTCAGGCAATGATCTTTGGAAACGCTGACTATAAAATGTCTCTCTGCCTGATATTCCAATCACTGTACTGTGCAATCACATAAAAAGCATTCACAAAGTGACAGGTTGTGCCTGACTGGTTTTGAACATCTGCCTGATAAGCAAATCCTTATTAATCTTAAGCATCGCTTTCCTCAGTGTTCTGCTGTTTTAAATCCAAATCAGCAAGAGACATTTCCTCCGAACAAGCATTTTAGGTAAGTATGATGTCACATAGTATGTGATGACTAACATCTCTCTTGCTCCAGAACAAGAACTAAGTATTTTCTTGTTACTCCAAATGATCTCTTGCAATTGCTGTAATTTAAAAATACACTACGTTGTATCTTTGAAACAGGTTATTTAATGTTAAATCTTATGTTGACACTTTGTTTTCAATCACTCTTGAAATTTTTATGCATATACTTAAGGAGAATTCTTATGAATAGAACAGGGCTTTCACAATTCAAGACACACTCTGTAAGTGACATCATCACTTCAGAAACTCCACTATAGACCAACCAAAATTAAGAAGAATACGGTAATCCAAGCTGTGAAGGAAAACCTACATAAGTTTCAGACTAGACTTCTCTAAGGGATCTTTCAGACATCACAGTGGAGTGTTCCTAAACAGCTATGAATATATTCAGTTTTATCCATTTCAGCTAAAACTACTTAACTGACAGACGATCCTCTCAGGAAGATGAAAAAGTAGAAATGAACTTTTTTTCCACAAGCCTCTCCCCGTTGGGCTGCCTAGCAGTACAGGAATTGCAGAGATCCCTCTAGCTCCAAAATCGGAAAGAAGGATCAATAAAGCTGTTTTACCAGGAAATCTTTGCACCTGGTGTGAAGGGCCACGCATTCCCCTTGCCGTTCACATTGGTGCTCCAGCTGCTGAAGGTCTGGGGTTGTTTCAATGCATTTGCCCTGTTGCTGCGTTCAGAACTGGTTTGTGTGGACAAAGCAGATTCAGATGCCTCAGAGAGAAGCAAAAGGGTGGGGGCCAAGAATTTTAGATGCTGTCTGGGAATATCTTGCAAGCCATCTGCAGTCTAAACAATTCAAAAAACAGCCTGTCTAGTGCTGCAATGGGGTATCTAAATCTATAACAGGATGTTTTACAGTGTTTACTGGAGACTTTGTTTCCTCCCATATAAATAGATAAACTAAAAACTGATCCTATCAAGGAAGTACAGATAACGTATTCATTAATATAGCCAATAAATAGGAATGAGTCCATGCAGAGAGCTATTAATGAGAATCTCATCCCCTAAAAATATTTCAGGAGAGGAAAAGAAAAGTAGCCTGTCATGTGTGTGGACATAATAATCCCCTCAAAACAAGCAGATCGAAACTGCCAACGAGAAGCAGAAAGTCTGTTTGAAGTTACTTTTTTCACTGGAGAACTCTAATACAGGTCTTGCATCGTGGTTAAAAGGCTAGTAGCCTTTATAAATATAGGGTCAATTAGATCATTTACCAAACACCTAGTTATTAGGTACAGCCTAATGGGATGCTCGTAAGTGCACCTGAAAGTGCATTATTGTTAACGCAGTAGATAATGTTCAAAGAGTTTAAATGAACCAAGTTGCTTGAAAAAGACATTTTCAGATTCTGAAATCTTTCCAGAGCTTTGTTCGTTCAAAGACAATATCTGGCAGGCTGCCTAAGAAATTGAATGTGATAAAGAGAAAACTATTATATCTGGCACTTCTTTTGCAGGAAACTGTGGCTCCTATGTCTCATTTTTCTGCTCTGCTTGATAATGTAATAATTCTCATGAAAGGAATACACAGAAATATAATGAAAAATGATATGGTTGTGCAGTGAAAGATAAAGCTATTTGAAACTCCATGGTTTCAAAGTACTGCACAGTGCTTTAACTGTGTGGCTGTCTGTTGAAGCCAACATGACTCATTTGCCTCCAGATGTTCACACTGCCTTGAAAATTGAGTTGAGTTCAGCTGAGTCTTAGTCTCTGTCTACCTGGACAGATCTCTAGGTGAGTCATTTCAGGCTCTGTGCGTCCATAGGGCAAGTGCCACACAACTGCATCTAAATTTTACTTCTAATCACAGGCAAAGCCTGTTCGGGGGGGGGGGTGGGGGGGTGGGTGTGATACTTCAGTGTTAACAGTTCAGCAGTTCTTTCCTGTTCCACAATAAATTTCTGCTGCATCTGATTCTCTTTTAAAAATATGAAATATGAATATATACAAAATGTTTCTAAATAATAAAAAGTACAATCTGTAACTGATATTGGGATATTATTATTAATGCTGTTGTTATCAATCAATCAACTACAGGCAAACTGCAGGTTTACTTGTAGTCATTCCTGGGAAATAATTCATTCAAGACTTTTAATCCAAATTGTACCCAGTTCATCAGCAGTTTTTTTGTTGACTACAGTAGTCAGCTTTTGAACAAACTTTTAACATCTTCCATTAGATGAGTACATTGAGAATTTGATCTATCTGATTTATTAAAAGAAGCACTGAGCAATTTTTTCTTATGCGATATCAGCAAGTAGCGTTCAAATCTGGGAAATAACATCAAGTGTCAGAATATCTCTGTTTCTCAAAATACAGAAGCATTTGGAAACACTTGAAAGCCTCTGTGCTAACAAGGGCGGAGTGCTCTTTGCAGGCAAAGCATCACTGCTGGGGAACTCAGCCTCCTGTGAGCTCCTCAGTAGGATGTGCTGCCCAGTCACCTCCTGTGGGTAAATAAAATTCTTCCCCTGGATTGCAGGGCTCTGCGATGAATAATGTACTGCACAGTCAGAGTGACACAGAAGGAAATCTAAGAGCTGCAGAGTACTCCTGCCATAATGGAGCACAAGACTCAAGTTCAGGTGTCAAAGATTGATTTCATTTAGACACATCCTCAGAGCTCTCAGAATACAGAACAACCTCAGGGCAAAGCCCTTCAAAACAAGTGCTATCTGCCACTGAACCCAAACATTGCTCTTCAGGAGATAAACCAGGTGTCTGTATATTTGTGACATTATAGCTGCTAGATTCATTTTAAAGTAATCTGGCAAGTTCTGAAAACAATAACAAGAGGAAAAGATCAAAGTCATTTAAAGGTATTCCTGAACCCATAAATAACAGTTTCTTGTACAGATAGATGACGTTTGGGGACTGAGTTAAAAAGATCAAATCAACATCAATAATATATGACCCCAAGGAGCAACAACTCAAGAACTTATCCTTGAGGGACTGCTTCAAGGCTATAAGCAGCTTCAGATCACTGGTCTTTACAAAATAGTTATTTTATGTGGACCTGATGAATAACACTTCAGCCAGGCTAAGGCCAGCTCTGGTACATGCTTATCCTATTACTTTCAGTTATGCTAGCAAAAATGATGCTTAAATATCAAAAAAAGAAATACATTTCTCTATGAGCATCTGTTATCTTAGGATGAAAAAATGTCAGTCATGCGAAGAGAGGGAAAGATAATGCAATGTGGAGACGTAAGTCAAAATATTAGAACATTAAAATTACATTAGTAATTGTATTAGCAGTATAATAAATTATAGTATGGAAGCACTTTACAGCTGCCAGTAGAAAAGAGAGAGAGAAATCATTGCAACAGAGACAACAGCCTGACCTGGGACAGCACATCCATCAGCATCAGCTGGACAAGTAAATAGGACAACTGGGAAATGACAGTTATATGAGCAACTTTACTTTTAAGGCTTAAGGATAAAGAAATTTTCTATTTTGTAAAGTTAGACAGAGATTTTAAAAAAAACGCCTTATTTCAGAGAAAAGCTAAATACCCTCTATGTTAATGACTAGGAGTTACAAAAAAATTATTACTGAATAAGGAGCTCTTCGTCATAAAATGAGTAAGAGTTGTGGAATCCAGCTTCATGTAACGCAGTGGAATCAGCCTCAAAAATTATAATTCACAGTTTCATTATAAGTATATTGAAATGAGAGCTTGCAGATCAAACAAACTCATCATTAAAAGCTGTAAATCAAAGAAGCATTAAAGCACACGCATATTTGACAATCTGATGCAGATATTGAAATTGGTATTGGGCTAATTAAAAAGTTCACTAGAATACAGAATCTTTTAGATTTAAAAATGTTATCATAAGCTGCCAAAAATAAAGATTTAAAAGGCTGATAAAGCAATTCCCTAAGTGACTTAAATCCCTCACTCTTTCCTTGTAGGGTTTTGGGGTTTACTTCAAACCCAGTATAGCGTTTAGAACAGAATAAGGAGAAGCTGCATGGAAGAAGATGCTTATTCCAAAGACTGGTTTCAGAGAATCACGAAGTGGTAGAGGTTGTAAGGGACCTCTTGAGATCATCTAATCCATCCTCCCCTGCTCAAGCAGAGTCAGCTAGTCTAGGTTGCCCAGGACTGTGTCCAGTTGGGTTTTGAGTATCTCCACAGACGGAGACTGCACAGCCTCTCTGGGCAACCTGTTCCAGTGCTAATCACCCTCATAGTAAAAAAGAGTGTTTAAATTCAGACAGAATTTAATGTGTTGTAATTTGTGTCCATTGCCTCTTGTCCTGTCACTGGGCACTACTGAGCAAATTCTGGCTCCCTCATCTTAATTCCCTCCCAACAAGTATCAGTACACATTGATAAGATCCCCCCTAGCTTTCTTTTCTCCAGGTTTCCTTTTAACCTCAGCAGAAAAAAAATATTTTTCGTAATTCATCAGGGGACTGGGTAAATCTTACAAAAAATTCTGGAGTTAAAATATTTGGAAATTGTGTTCCCCTGCTCCAGCTTTTTAATCCATGTGGGATTCCCAGAGTTTTCTCCATCCCAGATTTTATGGGACATTTTGAGAAATCTTGGAAAGACTTTCTGCTCTTGGCTCTTTAATTGTAATGAGTGCTAATGGGAAGCTGTGAGCATAGTTAACTTCAAAAGGTTTTTTTTCCTTTGCTGAAGAGAGGATCCTAAATAGTGTCTCTTTGTAGTGCTGTGTCTGCCAGCAAAGAAACATTCTACCCTGAAATCCTTACACAGATCTAAATACATAAGGCTATAAGTAAATGAGGTTAGAAGCTAATTTACCAGAGGGGCCGTAGCTTGGCCTTTAATTATATTCCCCCCAAACAATTTTAGTAACAATCAATTGAAGGAAAAAATGGATGCTGACCTGTATAATTTGAAGGCACAATTTACCTTTTGTTCTGTAGATCACAGATCGGGAGTTATACCACATCTAAATTCTAATATTTATGTCCTCAAATAATTGTGCTTGAAAAGTGATACATACGTGCAATTAATTTCAAGCCTTGTAGATGTTTTGGACCCATGTGGCCATTTCCCTAGTGCAGCCCTGAGCTGAACCAGCTCATGGTTCACAGGAGAACTGACGGAGGGAATGCTGTCCATGGGGCCCCAGCCCTTCTCCAGGGGATCCCATATCCCGAGGATCCCCCTTGCAGTTGACCCCGCTCAAAGACAAAGTATGTAGACAAGGGGGTCCTCTACTGCAAGACGTTGTGTGTGGGGTCATTCCAAAAAAGGTGTCACAATACCCCTGAACCCTTACATAATTTTGGATGTGCCTTGGACACCAACAGAAGACACCCATTCAGGGTCCTTTTAGTAAGTAAGTTCACTGTCACTTGAAATTAGTCTTGATTTGCAGATTGAAAAACTCCAGGGAAAAAAAGAAGTATACTAGCCTTCTTTAGTGATCAGAAAGCAATTGATATTCTGCAGATACTGTGCTGGATATGTACTGTGTTTCCTCTGTTTTCAGAAGAAAGAAAAAAACTGTGAACATCCTTATAAAAATATTAAGCAGTATGTGGTACGTTGCCAGACATGCTGGAAATACCCTTTTGTTGGAGAGGTTACCTGGCAGTTTATTCAGCTGCTTTGCTGGCAGGAAAAATGCAATGGTGATATTTCAAAGTGGCTGAAAAACAGTCAGAGCAGTTTCATATAGCTGAGTATTCAAAATGATATAATAGAAATCTTGGCATTTAAATCTGTGAGCATATTGGTTGTTTTTATTTTTAACTGCATTATTAGATGTTCATTGTAATTTTGAAATCTATGTTTTGTTGAAGTAAACGGTGACATTAAGATCCCTCTAACAAAATACTCAATGAAAAGTTTAATTTCTTTAAAATCAAACTTCATTCATACTTCTGTACCTGATTTTTCCATCTGAGTCACATTTTAAAAGTAACATGCAGACTATTTGAGTGAAGGCACTCTCAGTCTAGCTAAAAGTGATAATTATAATGAAGGTAAGACACCCAAAGCTAATAATTCTCAGAAACAAAAAAGAAGATCTATTTTGGACAAAATTAAGGGCTTAGGAACACTGAATACATTCTTCTGTATACCTACGCATTCACTGGTTTAGAAAAGGCAGCAAACAGTTTAATAACTATTAGAAATAGTACACAGTTACTTAGTACATTAACTATAATGTCTACTCAGTGGGAATATAGTTTGCATCAACTGCAGACGTACCAGGGAAGATTATTCATGGAACAGAAATTACATTAATTAAATGTGAAGATGATAGCAAACTCAGAGCTTCTCTTAATATTAGGGAAGAAAGCAAAAATGACATGAGAATACAGAAGTACTAATATGTTCAGTAAATGAGAATTCAGAATTCCTATTAGAGAAAGGCAAGCTAACAGATCTGCTTAAAAATCATCTGTGATAATCAATATGAGAGAAACATGAAAAGCAGAGGAAATAGTGGGCATCAAATGATATGTTAATTTGTAACACGATACAGCAAGAAAATAGAGGAAGACTGCCTGTGCAGCTACATTAAGCTTGCATTAAGCTGGCGATGGTCTCATGCTACACAGCTCTATCAGCACAGTTCCTGAAATATTGCCTTTATTTCCGAGGCTCTCTTTTAATGAAGGAAGTAAAAAAAACTGAAAAGGAGTTCAGAAACAACTGCGAGGAAGGACTGCTCCAACAGAAGCTGCTGAGAGACTTCCCTATGCTCATTCTGTCCAGGTGGTTATTGAAGAAGGGTCTGCAGTGCTGTGTTAGATCATGGCTTAGCACAGTAAAGCAATGCGTGATCATTATAAGATATGTGTGTATCTGTGCATGTGGTTTTATAAGGGCTACAGACAGCTGTATCTGGAAGACACATCTTTTGGGTCTTGCACAATATTAATTCCTTTTCCAGTTCCATGTGCCTGACGCAGCTAGTAGTTTCACCAAGCTAGACAGCTGAATGTGGCAGGTGGTGCTGCAGAACTGGAAAGAGGGTAGGACCCAGCACCTCTGGTAGGAGAGTGTAAAAGGAAGGCATCAAAGACCGCATGAGATTTAATGGGTCTGCCCAGCGGTATAGGAGGCCTCGCTACAGACTGCTTAACTTAGTGAGACCAGATTTCATCTGATGGGGGGCATGACTCGTGCACTGAGTTATAGAAACTAAGCTGCAGTTAAAGCAGGATCTGAGGTTTTCTACCCTGGTAAATCCTCAGCTCTCTGAGCACTGGGAAGCACTCTGAGCTCTCTAAGGAAGGTGAAAGTTTTTTCAAATGTACATCGGAGGACAAAGAAATGTAATAAATATGAAAAGGAAAATATATGCTCGGAAGCCAAAACTGGGATCTAATACATTGCAGTTGTGACTAAAAAAACAGTTTGAGATTTCCAAACCATCTGGAGAAAGCAGATGCAAAGATGCAAATGGACCATATGGAACCATTCTGAAATGCGATTTTTGAATGCTGTTGATAATCTTTGAAGTCCACATTTAATGTCAGTACCTGGTGTCTGTAAAATGATCATCTTGCTTCATCACTGTTGCCATTATTGGTATAGTAAGATTCTGATTCAACATGATAGTTAAACACACATGGGATAGTGAGCCCAAAGTCCAATCTTAATACTCAAAGTACTTAAGTATGTACTTGAATACCATTAAAGTCAATGTCATGTTTTATAGTCAAGTACATTGGACCTTAATACAGTTTAATGACAATTCCAAAGCATTTCAAAGTCAAATTTTAGTGATCCCTAAAACTAGGTTTCAGTCCCTAATTCTGCTACTCTGGTTCTGTAAAATTTCTTGATCTTTATCAGAAGAAAGAGTACTTGGAAAATAAGTCTGGTGGTCTTGGGAATAAAAGACAGGACACACAGCTGTGTTCTGTTAAAATAGAGGAATGCATGCAGAAAGGAAAGTATTTGAGTTTCCTTTTATGTAGGTCAAAATATAATTACAAAATTTCAGTTAATAATTTAATGTGGTTTAGGTTAGAAAGCCACACTGCAAATGATCTGTCTGGATCTGTTTTATCTTCTTCCTTTGTAGCAACAGTTGAACTATCTGCACGCCTTCCAGTGAATGAATTAATCCAAGGGTTATCTGTACTCCAGACTCTCCCTCTTCTGTACACAGGGAAGGGAAGATTACAAGGTTACAAATTTTACAGTCCTCCCTGGTATGTTGAGTGAGAATAGCAAATGCCAGCCAGATCTGCCCAGGACATGTGGTTACTGAAAGGAAACCTCAGAAAAGCGGTAAAAAGGTCTGTGTTGGAAAATTGCAGCTGCTGTTAGAGTGGTTATTCAGATTATTTTTCCCACTAAACACTCATAACTCTTTCTAACCTTGTTCTAACAACAAGCTGAGCATGAGTCAGCAGTGTGCCGCTGCAAGCAACAAAGGTGAGTCAGATCCAGGGCTGGATCCACGGGGGCATTGCTAGCACAGATAGAGACATGATCATCCCACTTGTCAGGCCGCACCTGGAGTACTGTGTCCAGTTCTGGTCCCCAGAATTCAAAAAAGAAGCAGACAGACTGGAGAGGGTCCAAAGGAGAGCCACAAAGATGATCAAGGGCCTGGAGAACCTGCCCTATGAGGTCTTTTCTCCCTGGAGAAGACTCAGATGGCTACAAAGAAGACGGAGGCTCTCTTTTCACAAAGAGCCACATGGAGAAAACAAGAGGCAATGGGTACAAGTTATACCAGGGGAGGTTTCATCTCAATATAAGAACAAAATTTTTTACAGTGAGAATAATTGTTCACTGGAACAACCTCCCCAGGGACATGGTAGAGTCCCCATCATTGAGGGTTCTCAAGATGCGACTGGACAGCATGCTGGATAATCTCATCTAGGCTCCCTTTCCCACAAAAGGTTGGACCAGACAGTCTTTCAAGGTCCCTTCCAACCTGGGCCATTCTGTGATTCTAACCTAGGTTGGAAACACTGGGCTAGGTAACAGCCAATACTGTTCTGGGGCAAGGTCTTGAATGTGATTAAATACCATCTTAGGAAATCACTGTGAAAACTACCTTTGACAGTGTACATTGAATTAAGTAAGATTCAAACATAATTAGTTTTCACTGAATCCAGACGGGTAGTTTACATAGCTAACGTTAAGTACATTTTCTTGACTGGGACCTTTCCACAGAAATAAATGACACTATTTATTCATCTCAGTTTTCCTGCAACAAAAAGAGCAAAATAGACCAAAGGTGAAATCTTCAGCCTAGCCTCACACAGTTGTTATGGTCATGGTTATGGTCATGTTATTTAAAGTGACCTAGGCACTTAGAAGACCGAGTATCATTGCAGAAGACCTAAATATGAACTTGCAAATCAGAACTGGGAGGAAGGAGTTGCATTTCATTTAAGGACTTTAGCTTAGAGTTCTGGGTTTTTCTCATTGTTCAGGAAGAATGCTGCCTACCTTGGACTTTTGGGGGTATAAATAATGCAGGCAATTACATTTGCTGGCCAGAAGCAATGGAAATAAAATCTAAAGATTCATCCTGGTGGACAGAAGTATTTCTAAAAGTATAGTTTTGATTGGTTTAAAATAATTTCAAAATAGTATGAAATATATCATACTGATTTTTTTTTTACAGTTCTAGAAGGAATTACACACTAAAGTTAAGCATGTGAATGAGGACTACACATATTACTGGAGATACTGTTTCTGAATGAGGAATATTCAAAGTTGCCCTGTGTTATTTGTTTAAAATTGGCTAATTGCGTTTTGCATAAATTGCTAACTGAACAGCAAAATGAAGAGGCATGGATATGTGTTACAACAGATTATTTTTGTACTAGCCTTTCAAAAGGATAGCCCTAAAAAAAATCTGTTGAAAGAAAACGTGGACAGTGTCTCTACTAGGCTGCCCTTTGGTAACCATGGAAACTGCAGACTTGCCCAGGACATAAAAGAGAACTATATTGCATTGGACACATTTATTTGTTTAGATTCAAAGTTTTACAGCACTGAAAGTCGTATAACATTGTACGGTGGTTCTTTGTCAGAACCGTGACCTCCACACTGCAGCAATACTCCTTGGAAATAAGAAACTCTGTAAATCTCTGGTGATCTGGTACAACAACAGTTGTTATTGCTGTCAGGTCTGTGTTTATATGAAGCAGAAAATCATTACTGATCAATAAATCAGACTTCTAAGGAAATATTGGAAGATGATGGCATCATCTCACTCTTCAATCCTTGCAGTGAAGAGAGAGAACAGTGAACACAGGGGCTGCCCCAGCAGCATCTGGTCCCTGCAGAGATGCACAAGAGAAGTAGCCCTCAAACACTCACCTCCTCTTTATGAAAATGGTATGTCACATACAAGAATTATTAGCTCATAAAATGGCCCAAATCCCCGCTGTCTGGAGAGACAGTCATATCTATGCTATAGATACTACAATACCCAACAATTCTGTTTTGCTTCAAGGTAAAGATGATGGAAAGTGCAAGGTAGTGAAGAAGTGGCCAAAGGAAACTCACAATGCTAGGGAGGTTGTTCCTAAAGAAGGGAAGACAAGTTTATAAGGGAAGGAATTTTAATACATTTTTATCTGAGAATTGTTCACTGCAGCATTCAGTGATGAAGTGGTTGCACAGGTGTTTTTCCCAAATAACTCCATAGCAAGAAGGGACAGTATTTTAATTGCCAATTTTGTCCAATGTAATTTGAAAAATATACTTAAAAGGTAATTTGGTGATACATTTTAATTAGAAGGTCTATTAAGAGTTTTGGGTTAACTGTTGTTTATACATATACACGCCACAATTAGAATATTAGCTATTATGAACATACACCCCCAAATCCTGAATGTACTAAGGATTATTGAAATGCACTGAGGGTTAGCTTTTAGAATGAAAAATTTATTTTTCTTCTTAATTTAACTTAAACAATTTTTGAATGCACTCTGGAGAGATCAAACCAAAGGTATTCTGAGCTGGAGACCCTGCTGCATTTATTGGAAGCGTTCCCTGCTGCTTTAGGCAACATGTGGTCAGTTGAGCTGTGTGAACAACAGAATTTGCAGCTCTGTGACCAAACAAACAAAAAACTGGAAAAATGTTTTGAGTTTACTGATTGAATTAAAGTAAACCAAACCTCTTTAGCCTAGAATTCTTGTCTTCAAAAACAATTTCTAAAGTCAGGTTGATTTCAAAACTAAAAACATTATAAAAACCAAAATAGTTAAGATTTTTAAATAACTATTTTTCTTTTTTTTACCTGAAAATATTCCACAAATACTATTTCCAGCATGAGCAGTTTTGGTTATGCTTTGCAGCTAATTGTTGGCCGTGTACTTCATCACAAATGTTTTGCCAAGATCTGATGAGCTCTTGGTAATATCATATCTTTACACAGAGCACAGGATTGTAAGGAATTAGATCCAGAGAAGCAGACTTTGAAATATTCAAAGATAGATTTTTTTCCTTGGTATGATTGTGCACTGAAAGGTGGGTTGGTTTTTTTTGCTATTTTTTTTCATTAAATGTCAAGAGCATAAATTTGGAAAATAAAATGCTATCCTTTTTCATCAGCAAAACTCCTTTTTTCCTTTTAAATTCCAGCTTTTCAGAATTCAGTGTTTCAAAAGGGTACAGGGAACACTTTTCCACATAGTGTTGTGACTTCATTTTCCTTTTCAACCATTTTAACTGTTTTTCACCTTTTGCATATTTTAAGTGAAAATATATTTCATAGCATTAGTTACAAAATACATGTATAAACAGAGAAACAATATTGGTGCAGAGAGTTTATTTATGCCTTGAAGAGTTTTGACACAATCTTTAAAATCTTATTCCAGCAACTCTTTCTTAGCTTTAATGAGAGTTTGGCTTGAATATGAATTTGGGCAAGGGTCCAAGGAGGAGGAAAGAAAGGGTGACCCTTCTGCTATTATGGACTGTAAGAATGAAAAATTAATAAAATGATTTGGAAAGCTGCCACAGCTCTAAGAGATGTATTTATTAATTTTGAATAACTTTGAAAGAAAACAAAATAAATAGAAAATAAACAATATGATTGTCAAAGAGCAAACTTACATGGAATCTCAACATGGAAAATAAATTAAAACTGTATTTAAATTTCAGAGATGACAGATAAATGGACTCTTTCATCACACTGGAAAAACACAATTCTCTTGTTATATAGGGTCTTCCAGGTAATTTGAGAAAAAGAATACATATGCATTCTAAGAAGCTAAGACAAAAGAGAAATATCGTGTGGAGATCATAGAAAGTAATTAAATGCCAAGTCCCTTGGCAATTAGCAATATGAAAACTCTGTAAACATGCTCTTAGGATTATGGGATTATTATAATTTACTAGCTCAATGCATTCCTTTGTCTTTACATGCAGGAAAAGCATTTGACAAGGTTGAGTGGTCAGTTTTTAATAAAGTAAACATTTAAAAAGTGTTTCAAGGATACAGAAGTACAAAATGATTTTTAAAAAGCAGTGGCCTTGACTTGTTTTCCAAATAAATTTAATTCCAAAGAGAAAGTAAAAGATTTCAGAAGTTCACAGCTGTTTTGAGAGTTATATTTCATTCAATTTCCGGTATCTGCTGGTGTCCTCCCAAGTTATAGCAAAAATAAAACATTTTTTTAGGAAGCTCTTGATGTCTGTATGTGCTATTTACATTGTAAATTCTATTGTGTTGAGGATGTGCATTGTAAAAGGGAATTTCAATACTGATAATGTGAGCTGAAACCATATTATAACTACCAAACATATGGACTGTACTTGTCAGAGGACAGTAACATACCTGTTACACAGCCACTGAAGAGTGGAACATCAGTAAACCTCACCACCCCAGGCAATTGAGTCTTTGCTGGGGTGGGCTGCAGAACAGGAACTTTGCCACTTCTGACCTTCATTCAGAGAGTAACATATAGAATTACAGATATTAGTGGAAAGAGGGAAAAATCCTGATCGTATTGCCAATCCTGTTCTCACCATGTGTTAGGGAGCAAAGAAACATTGAATTAAATTCTCTGCTGCTTCTCATGAAAGGGAGATCACGGGATATACAGCCTGTGAAGGGGGTAGGTGTTTAAGGAAAGGGCATGTTTAAGGAAAGCCTCCAGAGCAGATGAAGTGAATCCTGTGGGAACACAATGCTGCATACATCAACACAATGCAACCCAGGTGTCAAAAGGACTCCTATCTAAACTGTTTACAAGACTAATTAATTTGCTAAGAGGGTTGTGTAAAGAGCTGGATTAGAAGCCAGTACCTGGCCCATTTATTTTAAGTTATTAACTATGGACTTTACTCCTCTTTTTTTTTTTTTTTTTCCCCCCCAAGGAAATTTATGGTAGTAAGTATTTAGTACAGTTTTATTTTAAATGTTTCATTAAGTTCTATTATAACTGAGGATATTGGTGGAGAAAAGGCATAATTTTTCCTAGGTTATTATTATTATGTATTTATTATTCACTTACTTAAATTTTGCAGCACTTGTTACAAATTAAAATAATTTCTTTTCAGTAAACTGGAAGCTGAAGTAGTGTGTGATTCCCCTGAGATTTGGGATTGCTGTTGGCTTGTGTATGCCATTTACTGTGCAAGTGAATGAGAGCATCACATCATGTTGCTCATAAATATGCTGTTGTAATATACAGTAGACTTTAACTCTGTGAATGGAGCAGCCCATCCACATCTTTTTCTTAATCATAAACTGGAATTAAACTTGTTCAGCTCATCTCTTAGCTTAACAGGGGCTTCCTCCCCTCTAATTGCAGCAAGGGTTTCATTCCATCTTCCTTGCTTAAAAGATTTTATTAGGTTTTTCAAGCTGTATTAAATTGGGTAAGGGTTATGCCAAGCGATTTGTCACTTCAGCAAGCCAGCATGAAAGGAACAGTAGATTTATTCAGGGTATTTTTCCAGTCAATGTATTTACAGCCTCCACATTTATTTTAGATAAAGCTAAGCCAATTCCTAGAGGTTTTGGGTTTTTTTAAATAATTTACAACAGAGTCATCCTGAATATTTTCTCTCTTGATTTCTATTTCTCCATCTCTTCTGATCATTGGAAAGTTTATCCCCAGGTGAATGGAATTGGTTCCTCTGAGAAAATCTCTGCTTTTTTGGGTCACCTCAGAGGACACAGGTGCTGTCTTTGGGGCTGTAAATTAAACTGCTTTTGGCTTGCATTTGTCTCTTGCTTGCTAGAAATCTCCCAGATATGTTCATGAGTTAGAAGGGGGCATGGACAATAGTTTACCTCTCAAGTATTTTCTGTTCTTTATTCTAGAAGAACAGAAGTTTATGGAAAAGCTTAGTACACAAAATCAGATTGGAAAGTATTAGTGAATGTTTTAAATAATTCATTTTACCTTTATTTTCCATACCTTCCTTTTATCTCTTATTCCAGCACAGCAATATTGCCAGGCCAGTAGGTGTATTTATTTTCTTTATATGAAGAGCGCTTCTGTGAATTTTTTCTAGTGCCACAGCTGAGCACTTCTGCACAGTTGGGCGTGTTCAGAAATGCCGTGGCTGGCTGATGGCAGGTGGCACGAAGGTCTGTGAGTGCACTACTCAACTACAAAACTAGATCAAATGCCATCCTAGGCTCTGATGCCAGGGGCTGTAGGCAGACCTGGGCTGGAGTCGTGCCTACAATGCTGGAAAAATGGTGGAGGTGATTCTGGTACATTGGCTATGAAAGCCAAAGGACATGGAGTAAGGAGCAGAGAAGTACAGGTGCTGCTCAACCTATTCCCTCGATCTAAGGCTTTACTATTTTTCTCTCAACAGCTAAATGAGAGTATTTAGTTGTTGGTGGCTTCAGAAAAAATCAACAGAAAAAATGGCCATTACCTTGTAAAGGACCTTGTAACTCTATTTGCTGCTTTTTGCAATTAACTGGCATTGCTATTCCAGGTTACAATGTATAACAGGTTTCCATCTGTATCTCTTTTCAGTAGGCCTTACATGCACTGCAAACTTACCATTGCATTAGCAGACCCATGCAACACTCAGAGCAGATTTTGTGTCCAGGGACAAATTTGCAGAGCAAGTACTGTCTCAGGTTGAGCATCAAAAGAGGCATGGAGGAGAAATTACATTATCTACAGAGGACATCTAACAGCATTGTTTAAACTTTTTGGGGATGAGGGGGGCTCACTGAATGGGGGCAGCAGGGCAGGTTGGGATGCATCCATGGCCAGACCAGTCATTCCTCTTTGCCTATATACCTATTTTTCTTCTTTGGCATGGGAGGGTTCGGAATGGACATAGGGAGAAACTTTTTCCTCATGAGGACAGTCACACCTTGGCACAGGTTTCCCAGGGAAGTTGTGCAGTCTGTGCCTCCAGGGCATTTTCCAAACCTGCCTCTTCCAGCCTGGATTGTCCTGTGATCCTACAGAAAGGGAGAAACTGACTTTTGCTTGTCAGAGGCAAAAGCTAGAGGAGCTTTAAGTCAAGATTATTCTCCTTGTACGTATGGATACACAGGTAATATAAACACCATTCCTCAAAGATTTGCTTTATAGTGTAAATACAGAGGCAACATACAGTAGAAATCAAATACTGAATATATTTATGGTGAACCATTAACACAGCTAAGAATACTTAAAGAAAAAGCTGTTCCAGCATTTCCCTTTCTCAGCAGAACAGGCTGGCATTACCATGTAATTTCACAGTAAATCTAAGTAACAGACTTGCTAGCTAGCAGCTGAAGGTCTAGAAAATTTCGGGCTCTGGGTGATGTGTATATTTCTATATTCACAGCTGTAATAATATAAAGTTCACATTTACACTGAGATAAATGACCAGCCAAAGTTGTCAGCTTTTGTGCAGCAGAAAGATGTAAAACTGAGGGTGACTATAGTTAAAAATTAAAGACCCATTAGGTGATCTGGTCTTGTCTTGGTACAGCACTGCCACATACATCAGTAGACCAGGTGGCTAAGAAAGAGCAGAGAGACAGTTTGGCCTGGAGACAAGTCCTTCTCCAGGATTTTCTCAAATAGCTCAAAGTCCAGGGCACTCACAAGACCAGAAAAAGTCACCTCCATCCATGCTCCTAGACCTTAAGGATAAGAACATGCTTAGATGTTCTGCTGGATCAGGACTGAATTCACTGTAACATGTTCAGTCTGATCTCACTGAAATCTGACTGAATGTTATCTCCATCTTTTCAGGATTTGTTCTTATAAGCCCATAGTGAGTCTCTACCAACATGGCTATACCAGGGAATAAAGCACATTACACTCAATAAACTGAAAACCAGTAAGGAAGTTCTTTATCCATGGACCTTGAAATGTCAGGCACACTAAAGCTCACAAGTGCAATAGATTTTAATGATGTGAACACTTTATGTTCTGCATCACACGAACCATACAAAATCTTTCTGAAATCTAGCTTAATTCCAATGTATTATTCATCAGGTTTTCTTTTTGTCTGGAAATGTTACAATAACCTTGGCTGAAAAGGCTGGACATTACAGCCTCACAATGCCTGTGGAGAATGCCAGCACCGCTCTGTTACAAGAGAAGCATTACCCATTGTCCTGCGTATAATCCTATTGAAATACTTTGGAAACTTAATGATGAGAGGGTTGTATTTCAGACTTGTTCCTCTAGCTCTCTTTTGGGAAAATTAAATAGTCAATAGAGCTTTTTCATCTTATATTTGCTCAAGGCAAGACAAAAAAAAGGTATTTGCATACATGTATGTATCTGATAAGAATTATACCTCTATTAATAATTTTTCCCACACATTGCATTTCCAAAATAAAGATAAACCCCTTACAGTTCAATTTATATTTAATGTACTCACATGTTACTGATTTGCATACTAGTCACAGTAGCACAATCCTAATTCTGTGAGAGTTGTGAATGTCTTACATGATTCCTATTAAAGTGAATGGTAATTGAGAACCCTCAACACAATAGAGGATCAGGCCACATGGAGGGTATAGTATAATGTAACTCCTCTATATTAATTTTTTTGTTGTTCTGGTAACAGAAAGTTTTTTCTTTTCATTCCTTATCAGTTACTTGCTGGATCCAGTTTTCTCTCTCAAGACTGTGAGCAAAGTTCTTTGCTGACACAGATGGGTACATCTCCTTTCACTAATGTTGCACTTATTTGCACCAGCAAATCACTGACACCCACCTCGAGAACAATAGTGATTCCATGATATGAATAGGCTGTATTATTTTGCCCCCAAAATATTTGAATGATGAACTGAGAAACACCTGTATTATTTCTGTGACTGTGGCACACTGTCTGTTCTCACTGAACTGGTTACTGTGGCATTACACAAAAGAGACTGCTAAAAAGAGCAAGTAGGCAAGGTGAAACGAAGACCTTGGTATGGGGCAGCCCACCAACAGCAACAAGGTACAGATGCGGCACAGGTGAACCCCAAGCCCCAGCCTGGGTGACAGTGGCACACTAAAAAGAAATACATGTGAAGTGAAAGTCCAGAGCTTCCCCACAGCCCTAGCAAGCGCTGTCGGGCTGCAGTCACTCCAGCCCAGCACTTTGTGACCAGGGTATTCACAGACTCAACAAGCAGCTGTACCAGGTACAGCTAAATTAATGGCAAAATTAAGATGAAATTAAGACACATTTGTGTGCAGCCTGTTTGCTGTCTTGAGAGTCCAACGTGTAAGACTCTTTGTAATCACAACAATTTGCACACACAAACAAAAATATTAGCTTGTAAGTAGATGCCTGGTCTTACAGAATGACACAGAAGGAGAATGCCTGGGTGTCCTGCATCTGTCTCTCAGCACAGGAAGACAAGGAGATGTTTCTCTTTCCCTTAGTGACCAATTCGGCCATGTCAAGAGGAATTTGACCAGGAAGATGGACCTCAGAAACTCAGATGACACCAGGAAATAGCAATGGGCATCTAATAACAGAAAAATGCCTGCTCTGTAGCACTGTTGAAGTAATTGTTTTCCTCCAAATATTCTTCTTGGAACTGCTTGCAAACCCATGCTATTCAATGGCCTGCTCTCATTTTTAAATACTGGAATCAGAGCTTGTGGTAAAACACTTGCAATAGTAACTGATATCTCAACTTCTTGCTGACATTGAAAAGATAGCATTTGTCTAGTAATGTGTTGATATGTTTGAAGAATCCATTTTAAAAAATAAAATTCATATTACAAGTTTTACATAACCTCTGTTTTCTTGGAAGTTTAAGAGGTGGATTAAAGCCCCTTCAATTCACTATTGCTTTAAAATGATTGATTTGATAATGCCAGATAGTATTTAAATCTCCTTGTCTATTCAGTCACTGTCAGTCTTTTCTTATTTCAAGCAGCCCAATGGCATCCTCTGCTTTATCTGGAATTATTTCGGAGGGATTGTAAATGCAAAAAATGTCCTTTATAAAATACTCCTTTGTATTATTATCTCTCTGTTCATTGAACAAAAAATGGTTTTGATCTATCAGTCTGCAAGTTTCTAATAATCATTCAGTGTGATCTTATCTTTGCTTATCCTTAATGAATCTGGTTTAATCATGGTTTCTATAACCTGAGAAT
The DNA here is from genome assembly GCF_047370975.1 of Nipponia nippon. NCBI lineage: Eukaryota > Metazoa > Chordata > Aves > Pelecaniformes > Threskiornithidae > Nipponia > Nipponia nippon. The sequence continues at coordinate 110,764,110 of NW_028262336.1, forward strand.
GTGATTTAAATCAGGTTAGAGAAATTCGAGCCTAGCCAGTTGGTTCGCGTGAACCCTTTCTCTGGCAATCCAACAATAGCATGGCCAGGTGAGATGGCTGTCTATAAGGTTGTTCATACGAAAATCTCCTGGCCCAAAGTAGCTTGCCTTGTCTTTGGACAGAGAGATTAATTAGATTACATTTTTGAGATATCTTTCAGGCTTTTTCCAGTAGTTATCATAACTCTCAATAAATTGCTGATTTTTTTCTCCCAATATAACACATTAAAACCATTCAAGGACCAAGTTTTACTTACAATACCTTAAAATGCACTTGGAAAACAAATAGGTTTCTAGAGTTTTGCCAGGCTTTGTGTTGAATACTCTCTTGAGGTTTTCTTGGTTAGCCCAGTGCCCAGCAACAGAGAAAACAGCAAGTGGTAAGTTGATAATTATTGGTAGCGAAAGCACAGAGGAGGAAACAAGGATGATCAAAATTATGGAGAAGCTTCTATAGAGGAAACAACACAGGCGAGGACTCTGAAGCTTGGAAAAACGAGGGCCAAAGGAGAATACAATACAGTTCTATAAAATCATAACTGGCAAAGATGAGATAAATAGAGAAAAAATATTTGCTGTCTTTTTGAAGAAAATTGAAATGAAATCAGAAGATGAATATTTCAAGATAGATAAGAGAAGTGGTTGTTTACACAGCAATGGTAAAGTCATGAAACTACTCAGTGCAAGAGAGAATGGAACACAACCTGCAAAAGTTTACACTGAGTAAAAAAAGGTAGGACAAATGCACAGAAGAAAAAGTTACACAGGACTATTAAGTAAAAACAACAATAAAAAATGCTCAGCCTTTGGCTCAGGAAATCTCTGATCCATAATTTTTGGATATGGGAAGAATATATACAGGAGGTACCACTATTTCCTTGTCCTCTTTTTTGCTGTTTCCTAGGCACTCACCATTAGTCATTGCCAGGGACAAGAAACTGGGCTAGAGGAATACTTAGTCTTACTCAGTAGAGCTTCTTTTGTGTTACTCCTTTATAAGTTTCACATTGCTTTAGCGAGCTTGCTATTTCTAGAATTTTCTTCCCATTTCGTAGGGGACTGATGTATAGAATTTTTCTTCACAAAAAGCTGCAAAAGTAGCATGTACTGCATTAGAGATTGTAAATAACCCTCACCAGTTGGTTTTGTATGTAAAATAAGAGATAGTTCCTAAGTAATTTTAAGCTTTAGCATCAATAAGTTACAACTTTAATTTCCTTTTTCAGAAAATGTTTTGTATGCCTAAGGGTTTTTCTAATGGTTTCTGTCATCATATGCTGTTTCTCTCTAGTACTAGTGACTTCTCAATATACTGTTTTGCATCAGTATTCTTGTGAACAATTTAGACATTTTTCATCTTTTGTCCTAGTTTTAACTTTCCTTCAGCTCTGTTTATCAGCTGACTGTCAAAGACTGTTTTACAACATCCTTTAAAAGCTCTTTATACCATCCTTCCAATTTATTTGAAAGCAATGTCCTCTAATTTTTGCAGGTGAATCTCAATCCTGGAGAAGATTTAGTTTCTTAAACATGTGATCTCACTTCCACTGGGATGTGATTCAAACATGCTAAAATAGCAGAATCTTTACCACTTCATTAACAAATTTGAAAGTTAGTCTGGAATCGATGTATAGTGCGACTAAATTACACAGTCTTATTCCTCATAGAAACCATTGATCAAACTGCGAAAATAAAAAGGTTAAATGCTTCATTATCTATTATCTTTTTATTTCCTTTCTTTTTATAATGAAATGATATACAGCTGAAGTCCTTCTAGACATAATCTTCTTTCCCAAGATATTGCAATAATTCAAGGAAACACCTAATGTAAGAGTTTCTTTTTAATTGGGAGTGTACTTTATTTTTACTAATAACTGAAAAATGTTCCTATGAATAAGACCAATTATCTCTTCTTTTTCTTAAACAGATATTTTCTTTCAAAAATATTCATTTGACAGATGTTTCTCTGTCACACCCCTTGAAAAATGGTAAAATAATTTAAGTAAAGATATTTTAGTGTTTCCAGTGCTTTCTTCCCTTTAATAGTGCTAATTACAAGCTGGTCCTTTAAAAGAAAGAAATACTCACATTCAAATTGTCAAAAAGCCTGGAAAGTTTAGTCATTCTTTGGATGGGTTTTGGAGGTCTTTTTGTATGCACATATGGAGTATGCCTGAATATGGTTTGACTGTAAACTTTGTACACTGATCCCTCACTGTGTGCCAGTCCCTGCCTCCCCTGCAAGTTAAAAAAAAGAAGAAGAAAAGATCTAAATCAGCTCTAAAGGGCTGCAGATTGCTGAACTATAACTTTCCAGACAATATGCCTGGATATGTGAACTATTTATTTTGCGGTCTAGAAGAGGTACATTTCCCACTGATGGTGTTATCTGTATTAGGGACAAAATAGCTCCAGGTTCTGGTGTTTCCCACCCAGGATGTGCCGGGCACTTTGTCCTCTCTCTTTTCTCTGCTCTCATGCCAGAAGGCACTCTGTTTTTTTTCTTTTTAGGCTTTATTTTCTGTTTTAGCATACAGACACTTGTTCTGCCCAAGTTTAAAGAAGCTGTAAGGATGCATGAAGTCACAGTTAGTATGCAATCAATAGTGCTTGACAGTCATTCAAAACCTGTAACATTTTGGGAAGAGCAAATGCCGTTATTGCAGCACTACCATGCCACTATTAAATCAAACTTCCTACAGGTTTCTCCACAGCTTTGCCCTAATTTTGACTCAGGTGTGTGACATGTGATATGGTATTCATAGTGCCTATTTCTCACTGTCTAGATAATGGGTGTTTAATGTAAGCTGGTCGTCTAGGTCCTGTTCACAGGAGATAGCTCCTTAGCAGGATTCATCCCAACTGTGTTACATATTATCTTAAGAGAGTGTGAATTTCCACTGTCATTTCTCTGTCCTTTGAAATACAAAAACACCAAAGAAAACTGCAGGTAAGTGACAAAACAAGACTTTATACTGCCCCATTGTAGTGACCCTAACCAGAAGACCGTTGCTCATTGAGGAGTTTGTGTCCTACACAGCAGTTAACCTGAGCACACCCGGGCATGTGCTGTGCCTGCTGCACGTCCGGCATGGCTTTCAGGCCTGTGCTGGGCTGCACAAATCCCTTGGCCGTGGAATAAACTCAACTAGCTTACTGTAACAGAGCATCCTGCAGGCAACTCCCACCAGTTACCGGTGATTATGCCACCTGCGTGGCCTTGCCTTTATCTAAAAGTGCAGCAAGAAGTTCTCATGTAAACATAGTTTGACTGTGGAAATGAAAAATAGAGTTGTTTACTTCTAAGAAAATCCTAAAATAGCTTGAATGACTGAGAGGGAAGAATCTCTGCTATGGACAGGGTCTGCACAGTGTGCTGCGCATGGGTCAGAATCCTCTTCAATGCTACACCACCTGGGGTCCCTAGCATCTAAAGGGATGTAAGATTATCTGTGCTGTTGTTTTCTTATAGCGCTAGTTCTAATAAATAGCTTTGTGAATGATACCTTACAGAGTCTGAGTGCCTTTCTTACTGGTATCATAAGGGACTAGCTCCTCTTGGTGCAAAACACCTGTGCTAGGCAATATTAATGCCAGAAGGCAATAGCTACTTCTACAGCATAAAGAATACGGAATACCTGGTTCCCATGAGTTTGCTTTAAAAAAATCTTATTTTCGGACTGTTGTTACATATGAAGACCAAAGCTTTTACAATTTTGCCATTTGTACTTTTATTCCCCCTTTTAAATAAAAAATTCTGAGCAAATGTAACAAGATTAAGTCCATGGCAAAACAGAGTTGTGTATGTGCATATGCAGATGCCAGCTTTCAATTACCCAAGTATAAATATAGCATCTGAAATATAGTTCTTAAAACATGAAAGAGATTTTTTTTTTTTTTTACTTCTATATCTCTAGCAACCAAATGGAGTTGACTGATATTTCCAAATCCATTCTTTGGGCCAAGAAAAAAATATGAGAAACTGCAGCCTAAAGGTATTTTTATTCAGGAAGGAATTTTTAGTTTGAAATAGCAGTACTGCAAGAAAGACGTTTCCAGAACGTAAGGCCACCCTATGTTTGATGGGATCTGGAAATTAATTTAACTATTAAAAAGCTATAGCACAGATTGACACAGCTAAGGCATTTACCAAAATTGGCAACATGGGTTTTTCTGCACCACTGAAGATATATGTCTCGCATTTAAACCCAATGAACAAAACACTGATATTGTGGGAAGCAGATGACCTAATTTACTGGTAGTGGATCCTTTAGATATTAATTTAAGAGCTGTAAGTTCTAAGACAACAGAAGAGGTTGGTCCTCTAGCCCCTCAGTTCGATCCTTCGTAATCTAATATGAATTTGATTTAGCAGAGTTTGTGCTCAGGGCCAGCTGTTTCTCCAGAATGAAAGCTGAAAGATCTACAGATGGTTAGGTTAGTCCTGTTGAAATTATTAAAAATTCAACTCTTGCCAAACTGACAAGGGAAGTAATTAGCTTCATATTTCTAAAACATCATTCTAGATAGTGCAGAATAAATTCAGACTAGCTCTCAATAATGCTGAATACTGTGGCAACATGATGACATGTTACCAATTATATAGGTTTCTCCTAGGCACACCATGACACATCCAAGTATGTGAGGTGACTGTGGGTGTCTAGCCACCATGACACCACAAGGCAGCGTTCGTCCTGTACAGTTTTCTTGTACCATTGTGTGTCTCTGAGTGGCATGTTTATTTAGGCAATCATGTGAAGTTTAAAAAGCTGCCTCGAACAGGTGTTGGCCTTTGAAAGACAGATGGTTTTACTCCAGCATGCCTTTGGCGTGAGGTTTGGCTTTGAACCAAGCTCATAACACCTCAGTTTGGAAACATCTGTGATAACTGCTAACGGAACTGAGTTGCTCAGTTTTACTACAGTAAATGAAAATGAGTATGAAATAAATATAGATATGCTAGCACTAATATGAAATGTGGGCCTGACCTACCTTGATCTATGTTAAGATTTTTTTTTTAGTTTAAATTTGCTTGACCTGCAATCACTTAGGAATCTTTAGGTGAAACTCCAAGGTCAGGAAATAATAATCTGTCAAAAGCAAAACTCAGTAGGAGAAAGGATTGGGCTTTGAAGCCTTCTCATGTGGTACTGACGTGGTTGAAACATGCCCTTTCAACTTTTAAAATAAAAATTTCAATACATTTCCAAATTTTATCTACTGCTTTCCTTAAAATGTGAAGGCTTTTTTTTAGCAAAGGGAAAATGAAAAAGAATTTTTCAGATATAATAAGACAGACTTTTCTGTAGCTGAGCTTTATTGTTCTTTTAATATAGTTGAGTCATGTAAAATGTCAACATTTTAACTTTTTGTTCTATTTAGTTAGAGATAAAATTTTTAAAACCTCAGAAGCTCTCACAGGATGGAAAGCTCAACCTGCTAGACCCGGGTCTAGTTTTGAAGATCTTCTGCATAGATTTTCTTTGAACAAATTTGAACTATCTGTTCCAGGACTCCTAGTCTTGTTATTTTGGAAATAAAGGTTAGAACATTAGAAAAACAAGGCCACTGGCTGCAGCGAGAGCTTAATTAGATGCAGAAGGTAGGATTTATCTGAGCAAGAAACAGACACTTCTAAGGCATGGGACACTTCATCCTGAAATAGACACTTAAAATAGGTCAGATGAAGGCTACCCTGAAAGTGCCTGCTTCCTTTGGCTGGCTATAAAAAGATGACTAGTTTGAATCTAGACAGCTACACTTTAGACACAGAGATGAGATGAATCCCACCCACAGAGACTAAAGGGCATTAAAATAGCTGGTGGCATCTCTGTTGTCACAAAGTGAGAATGTCTGAAGTGTCTGAAATATTATTATTGTCCATTCATGACAGGCAGCATGGGAGGTGGGATGAAAATGCAACTGTTCACTAGCAGGGTGGACAGAGAAGTCTGGGAGACATATGGGGAGATGAGAGCAGACATATTGACTGGTTTATGGACAACATTTTAATGAATAGAGAAACAAGGGGGAGGCTTCAATTTCATAGAATCATAGAATGGTTTGGGTTGAAAGAGACCTTTAAAGATCATCTAGTCCAACCACACAGGTTGTGGTGGACTTGGCAGTGCTAGGTTAATGGTTGGACCTGAAGATATGAAAGGTCTTTCCCAACCTAAATGATTCTATGATTCTATGATCTTTTGCTGGATCAGGTTGCTCAAATGCCTGTCCAAACCTGACTTTGAACACTTCCAATGATGGGGCATCCACAACTTCTCTAGGCAACTTGTTCCAGTGTCTCACCACCCTCATCATAAAAATTTTCTTCCTGATATCCAATCTAAATCTACTCTCTTTCAGTTTAAAACCATTGCCCCTTGTCCTATCACTACGTATTTACATTTAGGAGCCGATGTGATCAGGTCAAGAAGGGATGTGGCATGATTTCTTAGCAACAATAAGGAAAAACACAGGCCCCAGTCAGGAAGAAGTGGTGTTATGAGATCCAGAAGGCCAAAGTCCTTGACACTGTGGGGTGCCCACCTCCAGAGGAACCTGCTGGCTAAGCCATTGAGGAGCAGGATAATCAGCATGGTAGGAAAAGGCATTGCCACTGTTCTGCTAGCATCCCTGAAATCGAAGTGTATATCTGTGACATGTTTTGATCTTGAGAATGGGGAGGATCGAATGGAAAGCATGTGTCATCAGTCTTTTTCATCCAGCTTAAAGCAAGAGCTTATTTTTCAGCAGTTTTGATTTTAAAATGATGTTGTTCCTTTCCAAAGAAGATAGAGGGGAGGCAGTGAGAGGTGACGCCACCACTAGCTTTATAAGCTTTTATGGAGCACTGGTCTGATTTGGCATTTCTTTTGAGAAAAATTAGAACTAGGTTCATATAAGAATATGGCCAGGCTTATTTAGCCAGTCATTTTGGACAGTTGCCTTCAGACTTGCCACGCATCTGTTTGGATTCTGTATCTTGCTGAACAATAACAGCACATTTTTAAAATAGGTTCTGTTGCTCCATTTCAGCATCTACAGCTTAGGAGAATTTATTGTGCAGTCACCTTTTTGTATCTGCAGTTCAACAAACACCCTCACTGTAGATGATTTTATCCATGCACAGTATCCTAAACACTAAAGCAACAATTGTTTTCTTTGCAATGCAGTGCACAGAGCATAATTAGAGAGTTTGAAGCATATCTAAAAATAATTTGTAGGACAACAGCATCTAATTAGGTTGGGCGCAGAAGTCCGGCAAGTAGCACTAACTGCTGTCAATTGTAGCACTGAAAGAACTTTAACTGAATAAGAAATGTAATTTAAATGGCAACATCAGGATGATGAAACTAGTTTATGTAACTGAAGGAAAACAAGAACTAATTAAATGTATTATGGACTGTGCAGAAAGTCCCTCTATAATTTAACATTATAAAAGTTAATTCTCACCATTGTTGTGGCTGTTGATGTGTTTTGTGTTTTGAAAAAAAAAGACTAATTAGCCCACATAGATTTCTGTGTTTAGATAAAAATTAATGTTCTTTGTGCTCCTTTGGTTTCCCAGCATGATGTGTTTTGTAGAGCTAATCCTTTCCACAGCCTGTCACATAATTAGTGTTGGTGCGCATCTGCATTGATGTTTTAAGATACTAGTGGTATATCATTTTATCTGGGAACATTTCTTGCGACAAACAAGTGACACAGTGATTGCCTACTGGTCTTTTTTGTTATATTTCCCATTTGCAAAATAGTTAATGAGGCCTGAGAAGATGTTTTTTTCCCCCCAAACATAGATTTTTCCAATATTTCCAAATTACCTTTGAACTTGGAGCAAGCACTCTCCGAAAAGAAAGAACAGGTGGCTGCCTGGGGCAGCCAAATTCCAGGGGCAGCAAAACTGTTTCCACAGGTAACTTCAAACTGGCAAGGTTGATTGGGCATTCAGCAACAGACTGGTTGGGTTGGGCAGTTTGCCTAGGGCAGCAGACCCCTCTGGAGCTTACCATGTTTGATTTGACCAGGCAAATAGGGACTAATGCTCATTGAACATATGGTTGTACTGCTTAATGTGTAGGCCATCCTCTGATAAGTAGTAATTTTGAGCAGCTGGATAGCCTTGGACTTAGTAAGTGGCTGGTTTCTTTCTTAAGAAAAATTAGCAGGTACTGAGTAAATAAATTATCCCAATTAAGTTTTATTTTTAGTATAGCATTTGGTAAACATGGGTATTAAGGCCAAATTTCAAGTATAAGCTTGAGATTATATAGGAGGGTTCAGTAGGGTGCAGAAAGAAAAATCCTTGCCTCTTGTGGACTGTATGAGATTCAACAAGGCCCAGTGCTGGGTCCTGCACTTGGGTCACCACAACCCCATGCAATGCTACAGGCTTGGGGAGGAGTGGCTGGAGAGCTGCCTGGCGGAAAAGGACCTGGGGGTGTTGGCTGACAGCCGCCTGAACATGAACCAGCAGTGTGCCCAGGTGGCCAAGAAGGCCAATGGCATCCTGGCTTGTATCAGGAATAGCGTGGCCAGCAGGAGCAGGGAGGTGATAGTGCCCCTGTACTCGGCACTGGTGAGGCCACACCTTGAATCCTGTGTTCAGTTTTGGGCCCCTCACTACAAGAAGAACATCGAGGTACTAGAGCGTGTCCAGAGGAGGGCAATGAAGCTGGTGAAGGGTCTAGAGAATAAGCCTTGTGAGGAGTGGCTGAGGGAACTGAGGTTGTTTAGTTTGGAGAAGAGAAGGCTGAGGGGAGACCTTATTGCTCTCTACAGCTACCTGAAAGGAGATTGTAGTGAGGTGGGGGTCGGTCTCTTCTCCCAAGTAACAAGTGATAGGAGAAGAGGAAACAGCCTCAAGTTGCGCCAGGGGAGGTTTAGGTTGGGTATTAGGAAAAACTTCTTCACTGAAAGGGTAGTCAGGCACTGGAACAGGCTGCCCAGGGAAGTGGTTGAGTCTCCATCCCTGGAGACATGGTGCTTGAGGACATGGTTTAGTGGTGGACTTGGCAGTGCTAGGTTAATGGTTGGACTTGATGATCTTAAGGGTCTTTTCCAACCTAAATGATTCTATGATTCTGTGATACTGTGCAGCAGACACAGGGCCACCCTCACAGTTACTTCTGCTACCTGATAACAGTGGGTCCTGGTAGTTGACCCTGTCCTGCCATCTGTCAAGAAAAGCAGCTTATGAAATTAGTGCAGGAGTCTCCCTTCCCACACAAGGGTTTCTGGCTTCTTGCATAGTCTTTATGGTTTTGAAGAAAAAGCTTAGGCTTTATCAATGCCACTCTTTTCTCATGACTTTCCTAGGAGGGGTTGATTGGTTTTTCATGTCACAAGTTAATGTGACCTAAGACACTGAGAAATTTTTAACAGTACAAAGCCTACTATATCATTAGCTTGGTCACTCACCAGACAAGGTATCTTTGCTTATGTGCTCACAGATAGATTCAAGTTTCAGGGTTGTTTTTTGTTTGTTTTTTTTTTCTTGTGGAAGATAAAACAGAACTCAGCATTGCTCTGTACAACAGGTACATCCTGCAAGGAAAGAATAGTGAAAATTCCTGACAAGACAGAAAGTACAATTAACTGGATGACTGGTTACACCAAAGAATGGAGACAAAAGAGGGATGTGAGGCCAATTACCTGGTGTTGAGGCAACAACACTATGTTACCTGAAATACAGTGTTTGGTAAGCATAGCATTAGTGGCAGGTGGAAAGGTCTGCAACCTCTGCCTTGTAGGCAGTGCTAAACTGATAATTCAACAGCACTGAAATAAGCAGGAATGACAGCAAAATGTAGACAGCTTGGCTGTTGAGGTAGACAAGATGAAACAGAAGGAATTTTGGTACTAAGAAATTAAGAGGACAAGTGAGAAAACTGGAGGAATGAACTGCTTCAGTGTAGGGTTAGGAAAGAAAGGGAACATGAAAAAGAAGTGGGAAGTGAATATTCCCTTGTGGTATTAGGACTTATTAAGCTTGGAAAGATCTGTAGAAGTAGGATTTGTACAAATGCAAACAAGACGCAAATGCCTCAGAGTGATAATGTTTTCAATAGTGCCTCTGTGGATGTAAAAACTGAGTTCTAACAGAAGCAAAAGAACTACGGTACCATATACACACATGGGCTGAACACTTTGCCAGATATAAATACTTAGCATCATCATATTATCAGTAACTCATTTTCAGGAGTAAATGTCCTGATTGTAAACTGAATGTCAAGAGCAAAAGTATGGTGGACATGAGAAGACACGAAGGCCTAGTACCATAGTTCTCCAGGAAACCATCAATCAGAACAGGTCAAGAAGCCACATACAAATAAGTTGGTGTGAAACCACCACCATCTGAGAAAGAGCTTCTCTGCTTTTTGACTTCTACTGAAAAAGAAATTCTGCAAAATGATGCCCAGGTATTAAAATTGGCTGTGCAAGAACAGCAGAAGCATCATCTTGGAGAGCTGTTGCAATGGCAGAAAAGGAATTCCTTCCTCATAAAAACACCCTATAGTTAAAAAAAAGGAAAAAGATACTATCAAAATACTCAAATGCCTTATATTTCACATTTATAACTATTTCTTCCTCTTTTCACTGTATCTTTAACAAAAAACTCAAAAGATTTATTAACATATATCAGCCATAGTATTAAGAAAGACAAGAATTTTTTTTGAAACCTCAAATATTATTTAACAGTGTGATGATGTAGAGAGGCAGGGACATATCATAGCCATGACTCTCATTTATTGCAAAGAGATTAGCATGACCTATTGAATACATATTGTAGTAACTGGCAAACTCATGCCAAGACATGCTATTTAAAAATGAAAGTAGTAAGAACTTTCCCGTTTTGTTTCCAGTAATATTACGGGACAAAAAAATATTTTAAACATACTTCTAATGAAAAAATGTCATTAGCTACAGCACCTCTACTACTAAGGCTGCGCTTGCTTTAGCAAAATGTGTATCATAAAGAAGACTTTTATTAAACTTCAATTAGATGCTGGAATTTCATAGATATTCTCATAGGAAATTTTCAAATAACTTCAAGGTGAGCTTTTGTATCTTGGACTGTAGCTTCAAAAAAACATAAAGTGAATGACTGTGCATTTTATTTCCACCAAAGTTAGACAGCTGGGAACTGAATGTTATATTTTGTTGGGTTTTTGAGTAATTGTCTGGGGATCTGTAAACAGGGTAAAATAAACCACTACTGAGGTAATATAAATTAGAAACCAGGATTGTTGACAATGGAAGTACTTTTAATGTGCTTTTAACAGAGGGACTTTGTAACTAATGAGGTACAACATCAATAGTGTATTTTAAAGTATTAATATATAATGCTCACACATTTGTTAAACCATAATAAATCCAATTAATATTCTCTTGCTATTTAATTAGGCGTTTAGCTAGATTACAGTAAAGGGGCTATTTAATCTAGCAGTTTATATTTAATCAAATAGCTACATTCTTGTAAACATGTGCCATCGACATTAAAATAATAAAATTACCATCTTGTAAATACCAAGTTAGGTGCCCTATAAAAGTACAAATGGATAAGGACACAGCCCTGTGCTTCTATAAATATTCCTCCTTTTGTTTGGGACTTAAAGCCAAATGCAGGATGTGCCGGTGCCTGCTCTGGAGCAGGAGGTACATGCTCAGTACTCTATGTGAAAAAGGTCAGTGTCCTCCAAAAACAATGAGTCACTGCCTGTCCAGCACCTAAACACAAATCTGCTGGCCAAAATAGTCCTGGCTGGAGCAGCTGTCACCCCAAGTGGAGAAGCCTGCAGTAGGTTCAGTGTCCCACCATGTTCCACTGTGTCTCCAGCCCCCTGGGGCTGGGATTGCCAGCAGCTCCCCGCGAGTGCAGGTGCCCCGTGGGGTTGGGGAGCACTGCAGTAGCCCTTCGCACACTGCTCGAGGAAGCTAGGAGGGTTTCTTTTGGTTCTCCACTTCCCACTTGCTCACATTGGGATTTTATAAAATTTAAAAAATGATGTGCATTTTCTGAACAAAGCCCCATGATTAGCATGTCTTTTAGAATTCAATTTCTGATCTCTTCTTCAAGCATTCCAGATTACAGTGAAAACAATGGGGAAAAAAAAAAAAAAACATAATGGAGCAGGAGTTATTTTGCTTCATGTTACACCAACATAGCAGATGAAGTTGCAGCCAGCAGAGCCTCATTACCCCATTTCACCATATCTAACAAACCCAGTGATGAAGACCTCATGCCCGTGTAACAGGATCTGAAAAGCCCCTTGGCTTCCCAGGGGCAGAGCTGACAGCATCGTCCCAGCCCACAGCTGGCTGGAGGTGGCATGGTCGGAAGCTGTCCCTGGGCAAAGGGACCAGGAGCCAAGCCCAGGGTGCTGCCCAACACAGGACTTGCAAGAGAGAATGAAAGTCCTTCAAGGAGGCTCTGTGTGGTCTAAATGATGGCACAGCCTACAGGAGAACAGTTGGTTCACAGGAGAAGGTAGCTTTATGTATGTACTGAGGAGAGGGATCCCTAGGCAGGTCTTGAACCTAGGCAGGTGGTTACATGAACACTTGTCTCCGATGTATTTCTTTTACACAGAGTATGAACCATTTCATGAGTCGCTCCCCACCCCAGTAAGGAAGACTGGTAAAGAGAGGAGGAGGATGTGAGGAAAGCAGAAGGTTCTAAGAAAGTAACAGAAAATGAAAGCAAGTTGGACTCCAAGTAATAGGAAGAATTTTAAACAAGAAGGAAAAAAATCCATAACATCGTAAGAAAGATAAAGGACAAAATTACATCTTTTCAGGGGGAGGGGATGGAAGAAGAATATGAATTGCTAAATAAGAGGGAAAAATGAAATATGTATCAGAAAGTGATATGGAGAAAGCAATATCAGTATATAAGAAACAAGAAAAATGCAAATAAGAAGTGTTGGGAGTGTGTAGTAGTAATGCTACTGATGCTAATGTAGAAGTAATGCTTCTTAAATTACTTGGAATCATAGTATGAAAATTGGATAAAAAAATGAAACACATAGTTCACCACTAAAGTTGAAAAATTAAATATTACCTATCAAAATGTGGTAGACCACAATAAAAAAAATGAAAGTAAATTAAATAAATTTATTTCTTCAATGTAAGACAGAAAATATTTGAGAAAGAATGCAGCAAAGATTGGATTACTTCTCTAAGTAGTCTTTTCTCTTCATCTGCTGACTTTGTCATTTCCTCTACTTACTTTAATTTCACTAGTTTAAAAGAAATTTTTTTACTGCAGATAATTTTATTTAACCTTTTATTGAAGTCAGTAGTTTAAAACAATGTAAAGATTACCTCTGGATCATTCATAAAATTTAACATGTATAAAAGTCTTCTGAATGCAAAAATGTTTTCAATATATTTTATATTTATTTTTTCCATGCTATCAGTAGTTCTGAGATTTGCATTTAGGATCAAAATGTTGGGTACAGTTTGAGCAAAAGAGGTGCACATTTCACATGGTAGTTCCCTGAATTGCCTTTTGTCCTTTGTCCAGCTACAGCTTTGTTCTCTGAAAATAATTCCTCTCCCTAAAAACAGTTGATGGAAAACTCTGTCTCAAACCTTACAAAAGGATAATGGCATTTTTTAATTATCTGATGTAGTTTAAGAACAGCAATAGGTAATTTCATTGCATGTTCTCTTCTCACTCCCTTTGCAAGAATTCTCAGTGATAGCCATAGGAATGCCATAAAGAAAATAAATGCATTATCTAACAGACACCTTCTGAGACAGACTATAGCTTGAAAAGAAAGGATGGTATCATCTAGACACTTTCTCTGTTTAGCCCGGTATTATGTCTGGACATATATTGCCTAGAAATTGCCTAGAAGATTCATTTTAATTCCAAAATTTGTTTTGGCTGGGTCCATGGTAATATTGTATTCACTTTCTATTTGAGTCAAGAACAAAATTATACCTTGTGCTCAGTTGAAAAGCTTTAATCCTGATTCACAAACAGCAGACATTGAATGTTTCACAAACAAGCCACAGGACAATGATTAATCAGAGATTTTGTGACTATGTTAGAAAAATTAATATAATTTTCTCAAATGTATTTTTTTGGGGGGGAGGGAGAAGTTATTTGCAGAAAACAAGATGATTTACCAAATATATTATTTGCTATTCTTTATTCACCTGGTGTTAACTTTAAGAATAAGAAAGCAAGCACAGTTCTTTGCCTTGTTTGTACATCATGTTCCCTCTGCAAGGTCAGGCCTTGCCAGAGCTCAGATGAGAAACTTTCAGAACAAGTAGTATGATCAATATGAGAACTAAGGATGCCTGGTTCCCCACAGATTTCTTTTGAGGTTGGTTGACTTTGATGTCTAAGCAGGCTAGATCTATGAATGAAGCTTTTCACTTCTTGACAATATTAATAATGGCTCTCTCCACGTGGATCCTCTGATGCCTAATCAAGGTTAAACCTCCACCACAGCCTTTTCATCAGTGGAGGCCCTAAACAGGCTGCCTCAGCTGCCTTTTTTTCTTGGCACTTGTAAGAAGCAGATTGCTTTAGGAACTGGACAGCTTTCACCAGTTTGGGTACCACTGGCCAGTGTTTGTTGGGGAGATAAGTTATTTGGGAGGCAAGGCAGACAAGCAAAGCTAGGCTAGGATCACAGAAGTTTTGCCTTGAAAACAAAGTAAAAACCATAGTGCTTAGGAAGTGGTGCTGAAGCTGAGACCCTCTCCTCTCAGTCTGAGTTAAATCTAAGGCTTCTTGCTGTTACAAGGAGGCAATACATTCCTGGGTGTCTCATTGAGAGACAAACTGCAGAGCTGACCTCTCATGCCTTTCTCTACTCATGCAGGACGAGCCATTACGGATTTCTCATTCAAAGCAGAGGGGTCTCTGCCCATGATTAACCTATGTGTTTCCTACACAGAGACCCTGGTATCCAGTAATGACTTTAGCTATTTTGTGCCAGATGACTCAGTCTTTCTTGTCAGGATGTAGGTAAGTCACTAACAGAAAGATTTGAAAACACAATTACAGAAATGTTCCCAATGTCAATCCATGTTTCCAAAGGTAGTGGCATTTATACAGAGTCACAAAGTAAACAAACACAGAATCAGTGTTAATACAGCTTATGAAAAGTCAGGTTATTGCTAGAAGGTGATGAGGGTATCCTATCAGGTATGAGCAGGAGCTAAGAAACCACTGCCATTTATGACAGCCCTTATCGATATACTGAATAGATCAAGCTCTTCCAGCCTTCTGACTTTTGCTGAGAAACTTTCGAACTACTCAAAATCATGGGGTTTGTTCAACTTCAGACAGATGAAGCCTTTTTGAAAACACATCGACATGACAGTGATAAAAATAAAATTTCTTTTGTGCTGCAAAATTGAACTGAGAGGTTAAAAGTAGCTGTTTCTTTAATTTTATCTCATTTGCACTATCTTGCCAATCTCTATCTTTTCTCTCTTACTTTCCAAGCTTGACCAACCTTCATGGGGAGCAAAAGGGACTGCAGGAGTACTTTACTTTTTTTTGGCTTGCAAAGTTGGACCATGAGCTCCTGATGTCATCCAAGGTAAGCTGAATACAATAAGAATCTTTCCACTGACTTCAGGGAGCACTAGATCAAGCTGTAAATTCTTATGGCTAATGAAAATGGTAATATATTCAGATCTGATCCTCCAGGTTGCAAAAGATCATAAATTCTCATTGGGATCAATAGAAATGAGGCTTTCTGCACCTGCAGGATCCAGTCTTGTTGTGGGTTACTTTTTCAGCTGTTCAAGCAGAAACAGATCCTGTGCTCCAGAAGTTGAAATAGATATTGATTTAAGATATTACCACTGGTTTTTTGTGTTCCTGAGAGGGTATAGGCAACAGGGAAATTAATTTGTATCAGTGATCCCAGGAGTCAAGCAAACACAAGAGCCTGTCTGAGTTCTTCCTGTTAATTGGAAAATTAGATACCACATAAATTCATATCTCTAAAAATACTATGTGATTGTTTACTGCTTATTAAATGAGGCAGTTTAAAACAAGTGAAATAGCTAAGTGGAAAACCAAGGAAAAGTGCCTGCAAGTTAGTTTTCTTGTATTTTTCAAAAAAGCTTCTGTGACTTGTCAACAAAGGGAAAAGGACAGTACAGACTCATGATTCTGCTGTAGTCAGCAACATCTAAAAGAAGAAAGCAGTTTGGCTAAAAAATTGCACTTGTTATATTTATACAGCAGCATGTGGGGCAGTGTGTTTTATTTGACTTTCCATTGCAGCTGTTGCAATTGGTCTTTGTGAATCCTATAGGCAGGTATAAAAATAATATTTGACTTTAATTTGCAGGTTCCTCATGCACTGAGGAAAATCTACCAGAACTCCATTTCTCCTTTTTTAAATTATAATAACTCACCTGCACATTTTCAGCAAAGAAAGGCTTTATAAGGCACCTGCCAGTTGTCATGGAATCACACACTATCTTTTTAAATAGTATATCGCTCCTGGGCACAGGCAGAAATAATCATAAATCACATATAGCTTAGAAAAAAATGATACTGCCATTGGAGAGAAAAGTATGATCTACATTTTTAGGAATATATGCTCTTCTTGCTCGGATTGAAGCATTTGAGTCTTTTCTTTGCTTGTTCCCTTATAAAGAAAAGAAAAAGGTACTCTAAGTACAATTTTCTTCTTTTTTTCTCACAGAAAAAATAAAAACAGAAGACATTTTTATGAGAATGTGTTCCAGTGTATTGACATCATAAACTTCTTCCACTATCACATACATTTATAAATCTTGTTTTTAAGATTCCACAGAATCCCAGCAAGCATAAAACATATTTTAAGCTTCCCACATGAAAAATCTTTCAAAATGAGCCTATGGGAAATATTTGCCAAATGTTTAGGTCCTAAAAACTTAAAATGTCATGTGAAAGAACCATGGTCTTAGGAATATTTAAGAATACTCAGCTGAGTATCTCAGTGCTTTAGTAGAATGAATGAAATGCCATAAAAAGTTTGTAAGGAAAAATTGGTTATTACAAAATTCACAGTGCTACTAATAAGCTAACAATAGGTAAAAGGAATGTATATGGATTTACGGAATACTGTCATCCATACTGTTGTCTCTCTCTTGCTCTACCTGAGCAATAAACAGACTGAAATAAGAAGGGTGTGCAAGCAAGTTGAGAGGTACGTTTTTGATGTACTGAGCATGAGAAGTGAATGTATTCTGCAAATAAAGGTTTTTGGTGTGTATATATATAATGTATAATAGGTATAGTGTTTAAACATATAATTTTAATTCTAAAAAGATGTAACCAATGGCAAAGAATAAATCAGCAGAAGCAGCTCTCAAAACTAAAATACTTCCAAGTAAATTAGGTATTTAACTTCTTACTTAATACTTTCTCATAGATAGAGATGGTTTGGAAACTTCCACAGAAATATTTTTACATGCGAAGGGAGTAACCCTTAATACTTGTTGGTAGCATAAGAATTTGTTAGCTATGCCCAGAGCCATCCATATTTGGCAAAAACTTTAAAACAGACAGTAGAGGAGATAACTTCTTCCACCTATAAGACTCAGAAATTCATTATGCAATTTTTCATACACAACAACAACTAAAGTCAAATACTTGTTTCCTTCAAGTCTTGATAGCAAGTAGAAGCAGTATCTGCATTCTCATAGATGAGAATAGAATATTATTCAGTTCACTGGACCTATTTGAGCTTCAAAGATCCACAGCAAAGTAGCTTAGAGCAGAAATGTACTTCTCCGAAGGTTTTTTTTTCCCCCAGTTTTAGTTAACTTTCTTTATCAACTTTATTTCTGAAAATAGGTAGAAAATAATAACTTCCATCAGGTATTTTCATTTGACCAAAGGGAAAGGGAGTTGCTTCTTTCTGCTCACCTTTTTTGGAGGTGGAATTAAGAGGTACCTTTGGCCAGCTAGAGCAGTATTAAACTCACAGTATAGAGTCTCAGTGACTCCGTTAGCTGAACAACAGAGGGAACCTGTGAAAGTACGTGTCATTTAGGAGTCTTAAGGTAGCAGGATTACTCAGAAATTGCATAAGCCTTGATTCCTTACAGGGCTGCTCGTTTTTGTTACTGCTTTTCAGATTTTTTTACCTCAGTGTGGTTGCTAGGGCTTAAAGCAAGAGTGAAACATTTCCACTCTGTTCATGGATGGATAGACAGCCCAGAAAAAATGAGAGAATGGAGGGCAAATGAAACGGATGTTTGCTAGATGTAAAACATTTTCAATATATTGTTTTGTTACCTGAGAGACATTTCTGTTAAAGGAAACAAAATAAGTGTGGAAAAGTTTCTTAATGCAATAGTACATGGACATTCAGACCAGCTACCTTTGCTTAAATGAATCTGGCATAAGTGATCACCTATTCTAAGGTGACAGCCACCACCATTTGGGTCCAAAAACTATAGTCTGCAAGTAAAACCAAGGGTCATCTGTCATCTTTAAAGGAAGTGAAGCTGTTAAAAGTCGTCTTTATGCAAGACGTGCACGTGATAAAAGTCGTCTTTATGCAAGACCTGCACGTGATAAAAGTCCTCAGTGATAAAAGCATGCTTGGCAAGCACTGAAATCACAGGAACAGTCAACCTATCTGCAGTGGTTAGACACAGGAGAAATGAACCTTGCTACATGCCTGGATGTGGCAGTCCCAAGCTGCCCTTTGGGTGTGATTGCAGGGTGGAGGCATCCAACTTGCCTGTGAGCAGAGGGCATGACTATGTGATCTTACAGCTCTATCTTGGGCTATGGTTGATGGAATGAAATTTAACAAGTCCAAATGCCAGATCCTGCACCTAGGACAGAGTAATGCCAGGCACAAGTACAAATGGGGAGAGGAGTGGCTGGAGAGCAGCCTTGCAGAAAGGGTTTTGTGGGTGCTGGTTGGCAGCAGGCTCAATAGGAGCCAGCAGTGTGCCCTGGCAGCCAAGAGGGCAAACCGCATCCTGGGGTGCATCAAACACAGCGTCACCAGCCGGTCAAAAGAGGTGATTGTCCCGCTGTGTTCTGCGTTGGTGTGGCCTCACCTTGAGTATTGTATGCAGTTCTGGGCCCCACAAGTTAAGAAGGATGTTAAGGTCATAGAATCATAGAATACCAGGTTGGAAGGGACCTCAAGGATCATCTGGTCCAACCTTTCTTGGCAAGAGCACAGTCTAGACAAGATGGTCCAGCACCTTGTCCAGCCAAATCTTAAGTGTCCAATGTTGGGGAATACACCACTTCCCTGGGGAGATTATTCCAATGACTGATTGTTCTCATTGTGAAAAATTTTCCTCTTGTGTCCAATGGGAATGTCCCCAGGGGTCACTTGTACCCATTACCCCTCACCTTTTCCATGTGACTTCTTGTAAAACAGGAGTCTCCATCTTCTTTGTAGCCACCCTTTAAATACTGGAACATGGTGAGAAGGTCTCCTGTAAGCCTTCTTTTCTCAAGGCTGAACAAACCTAGCTCTCTCAGCTTTTCCTCATATGGCAGGCTTCCCAGTCCTTGACCATCTTTGTGGCCCTTCTCTGGACACTCTCCAGCCTGTCCACATCTTTTTTGCACAGCGGATCCTTGAATGCATCCAGAGAAGGGCCACAAAGCTGGTGAAAGGGCTGGAAGGAATATCCTATGAGGAGCAGCTAAGGACTTGGGGTTTGTCTAGTTTGGAGACAAGGAGGCTGAGGGGCGACCTCATTGCTCTCTACAGTTTCCTGAGGAGGGGAAGTGGAGAGGGAGGTGCTGAGCTCTTCTCCCTGGTAGCCAGTGATAGGACACATGGGAATGGTTGAAAGCTGTGCCAGGGGAGGTTTAGACTGGACACTAGGAAGCATTTCTTTATCAAGAGGGTGGTCAAACACTGGAACAGTCTTCTTAGAGAGGTAGTCGATGCCCCAAGCCCATCAGTGTTTAAGAGGCATTTGCACAACGCCTTTAACAACATGCTTTAACTTTTGGTCAGCCTGAATTGGTCAGACAATTGAACTAGATGATCACTGTAGGTCCCTTCCAACTGAAAATATTCTCTTCTCTTCTCTTCTCTTCTCTTCTCTTCTCTTCTCTTCTCTTCTCTTCTCTTCTCTTCTCTTCTCTTCTCTTCTCTTCTCTTCTCTTCTCTTCTCTTCTCTTCTCTTCTCTTCTCTTCTCTTCTCTTCTCTTCTCTTCTCTTCTCTTCTCTTCTCTTCTCTTCTCTTCTCTTCTCTTCCCTTCCCTTCCCTTCCCTTCCCTTCCCTTCCCTTCCCTTCCCTTCCCTTCCCTTCCCTTCCCTTCCCTTCCCTTCCCTTCCCTTCCCTTCCCTTCCCTTCCCTTCCCTTCCCTTCCCTTCCCTTCCCTTCCCTTCCCTTCCCTTCCCTTCCCTTCCCTTCCCTTCTCTTTTCTTCCCTTCCCTGCTCTTTTTTTCCCTTCCCTGCTCTTCCCTGCTCTGCTCTGCTCTGCTCTTCCCTGCTCTTCCCTTCTCTGCTCTTCTGCTCTGCTCTGCTCATCTTTAAAATTAACCCTTAAGGTTGCCCTATTTTTCTAACTTACTTTTCATGTGTAAAATACTATTTGTAAAGCCAGTTGATTCATGTTTGATAAAGGGAAAAATTATTTTGGTTAGTTTAATTTACACAACCTTCCAGAGAGAGGCTACACTTGGTGTGTTACTAGCAATCCCCTTCAATCTGACCCTGACCTTGCTGATGTCACTCACATCCTGGAAGAAAAGTTACATGTATATTTATTTTACTTTACTACCATTGCTTTTACAAAAGTAGCCTAATCAAGTGATTAATTATGTTTAGGAAAACCAAAACGAGACTTCTTTTCAGTGGAGTTCACCTTAAATCGGAGTGTTTCTAAAAACTACTCAAAAGAGGTTGTGATTTGAGTAGCACAAGTGAGATTTCATGGTCAAAGTCACTGGCCAAAAATAAGAGTTCCTCTGCTGAGGGGGAACTTAGCCTCAGAGGCACACTTCTTTGCACTTACTTACTCTAGAAACAGACGTCCCTCCTAGCAAAAGGCAGGCAGGGCCGTGGTCAGCAGCACACATAATTAGCCTAATCCTGGGCAAAGGGTGAAATATCCTCCCTTCCCTGTAAAAGCTAGCTCCCCCTTCTGCTGTCTTCAGGACCAAGGGCATGGAGTCACTCTGCCCCACACAGCAGTGTCACCTTTCCGTCTGTGACCACTTCTGGGTCCTGTTGCCTCCTCCTTACAGCCTCTCCCCTGGGAGGTCTCTCAGCTGCTTTTCTCAGTGCTGCTGTCTCTCTGATTCAGCCTTCTCTCGCCTCTGCTAGGGTTGTCAGGAGGTTGGTGGGAAAGGGCATTGGTACTGTCTTCACCAAGGTTGTACCTAGGAGAACTCTCCTGTAGTTTCACGTTCTTTTAGCAAAGTTTTAGTCCACAAGGCTCTGAGACGCAGAAATGATTAAAATTGTCTTAATTTTCATGCTACGCATTCCATGAAGTGCTTTAGATATCATTTGTTTCAGAATATCTGACAATTATAATCATGATTATCAGTTTAATTGTATTATGGTGCAGACAGGGGACTATGAGGGGAGATTTTGTTAGGTGCACTGAAGCTTGTCAGAAAAAGTCATCCTATATCAGTATGTTAACTCAAATGTTCAAAACCTTGAGTATGTCCTTCCATCACAGCCTAAAGTTATGAGATTAAAAAAAAAAAGATATTTTTCATTGTATGGTTCTGACTTTTCAGTTTTAGAATACTTAGAGATTTCAAACTTTTCTTCAACCAAGAATGCCTGTTAAAAAAAAAAAATTCAATATTCTTGTGAATTTGTATGTCTTCTGAGGAGCAAACGCTGCTCTAGATAGAGCACATAATAGTGAATGAAGAGTTTCTTGGTTTTCTACTTACATTAAATTTTTATATTGGTAATTTAGTCCCACGTCTGAAAGCTTTTGCTGTGCTTTAAAGCACTGTAGGATTCCCTTTCCTGCTGGACCCTGAGTCCCACTGGGAACCCATGCTGTTTACAGAATGGCTGAAATTGGAAGGGACCTCTGGAGGTCATCTTATCTTGTTGTCTTGAAGATGTTGAACAGGACTGGACCCAGTATTGATCGCTGGGGTACACTGCTAGTTACTGGCCTCCAACTAGACTTCGTGCCACATGTCACCAGCCTCTGGGCCTGCCTGTTCAGCCAGTTTTCAATGAGCCTGTCTGCTTCTCCAGCCCATACTTCATCAGCTTGTCTGTGAGGATCTTACAACAGACAGTGTCCATTGTCTATTTGGACTTCAGTGTTTGCTGACTTGTTTTCAGTAAACACTGAAGTCCAGATAGACAATGTCCACTGCTCTCCCCTTATCTACCAAGCCAGTCATTTCATCATAGAAGGTTACGAGGTTGGTTGGGCTGACTTAACCCCTGTTCACACCAGTCTGTTACTGGCTGCTACTGGATTGCCTCAGCTGTGCTGAAGCTGGCTGAAGGGAGATACTAGCAAACCTCTGCAATCCCTGTCACCTGCTTGTTCTGGTCAGGGACCAGTCTGAAGCTTGCACAGGTCCCTTTGCCCCCTGAGCATCCAGTTTCATTCCCTGAGAAGTGACACAAGACGTGATGTAGCCTGTGGTACATGCTAGCGCATCTGAGCTTTTACTCCATGTGGAGTTTGGATGTGGACTGATGAACATAGACCTGGAAAATCAGAAACCTGATTAAACATAGCTCCTTTGAAGAAAGGGGCGGTAAGCAGTTTCAGATGCTAACCAAAAAGGGCCAAAATACACCCTTTGCTATGTCAAATAGTCAAAGAGGCACAATAGTGCATTACAATAAAAAATTTTCAGCTGACACATTTGTGGCAACTTCTTTTGTTTGCACAAGATTTTTGACCAACTGTATTGTCTATATTGCTTGAGTTGGAAAAAATAATCTGAAACAGTTAGAGGGAGAAAGAAATAGTTAATCTTTCCCATGCTGTATTTTGTGTTTTGAATGTCTGATCTTCTTGTGGTTCTAATGACCAGAAAAGAAGAGAAAGTTGAGGTGGTAGAAAGCGTCTTATTTACACACCTGTTTGGGGGAATCAGGAAAAACACATTTACTACGTGATGGGAGCAAAAGACATGCATGTGGTGTGATTAATAAATGGCTAATAGCACAAGTGGAGCAATGATTTTTTTTTTTGTTGTTCTCGAAAAGAAAACAAAGCCATAAGCCAAAATATTTTCAATAAAGAAATAAAATGATGGATGATTTTGTGTGTCCCAAGGAAAGCTTTTGGGCCAGCACATTATCACATGAAAAAGCAAATTTGTCTTGGCAAAATAAGGACAGGAAATTGTATCTCCAGTGCAAAGTCATGCAAACCTTAGGAAGATATACTTCTTGTACTCTTACAGTCTGCAGGAGTAGTCCCACCTGAGAGATGTACTTACTGATGAAAGAAAACCATGAAAAAGATGCTGCAAAATGCAGCCTCAGGCCACCCAAATTCTAATACTTTGCAGTAAATGTGTTGCTTTGAAACAGAGGAGATGATGTATTCTTTTGAGTCAAGTCTCACAAAAAGGAAAGGAACAAAACAAATCCATCTAAAATAATGCCTTTAATTTTCAAAAAATATCAAAAAGGAAGAACATGCAAAGTGTGGCTGTTTGTCATGAGAAGGACATTCATTCAAGAAAGCTCACAGGATGCTGGAGAATGCTGAAACCATGTTTGGATGAGTCCAGGGGTCTACTCATTGCTCTGGCTCTGGCTTGGTTGAAACTGAGTCACAGTTTTGCTGCACTAACCAGCAAAACGCCTTGGAGATGGCTCTGTGCAGTTTTCACAAATGAAGAGCATTTGATTGTGTTTTTGTTTTTTTACTACCACAAAAGCACAACATGCTGGGGAATTTTCCAGGTCTTTCTATCAAACTGAGGAGGCAGATGGTCAGCATTGGCACCGTGGCTAGTTAGTGCCTTGCAGAACTGGGCCCTCCCAGCACTAATTTTAATGGAGGCTCCACCTGTGGTCAAATCTATAGCAAGCCATTTTATTTACCACATGTTGAATGACTGGGTCATTGTCCTGAAAAATGATTGCATTTCTGTAATACTTCCATTAAAAAAAGCAAATGAACTCTTCAGAATCATAGCTTTAATGACAGTCATGCAATTCATACATTTTAAATAAAGTCCCTAATTGGCTGTCTGTGAAGTAGAAAGAGAACTGGTGCAGTGAATGGCTTAAATGCAGCAGTTACAATATTTCTTATTCTTTGCCAATCTAAAATTAATGAAAAACCTTTCTTGCTGTGACCTTGACAAATGGTGGTATAACCTTTTTAAATTCTCAGAGGGTGCTGAATTCTACCCTGTGAGAAAGTGATGTAAAGGAATTGCAGCTGAACATTTCTAATTAGTAAACTGAAACTCTGTGACAGGGAAGAAAGCTAAAAGGCACTGATTGGATTTAACATATATTAGACACCATCCCCAGGGAACAGAATTTGAAGATAGCTCTGAGTATTTTAATCTTCGCATACCTGATTGTCTCTGGGCATCACTGAGTCATCTGCAGAATTTGTGTAAACCTACTAGTTTTCACTCAAGATAAAATCCAATCCTGTAAAATGTTGGGTATGTTCAATTCTTACTGCTTTCAAGAAGTGCTCAGCTCCTCACAGATCTGGCTGCAGAGGGCAGCTTGCCAATGAAAGGTCTAACTCTCATTTGTACTGGAGCCATTTCACCTATTACTGGAATTACTAAGGGGTTTTAACATAGAGGTACAGCACAGTTAAACCCTTTTACACTTCCAAGGCGGTATGAGGGAATCTTTACATTAAAATCTAATTTGTGTAAGCATAATTTCCATGTAGATATACATTTGTGCTGGATTACTAAAAGTGATTTGTTGATTTGACACCACAAAATCTCCTGGGAGACTTAAAATCAAGAACACCCTTTTCTTTCCTTGCTAGGTCGCAGCTCTGATGCATAATTATTCAAGTTATGTTGTGTTTCAACAGTTCTATTTTTATAGAGGCAAAGGATCTTTGGGTGACAGATAAAGGAATATGAATTTTTACTTATTTGAACAAAAGGAGAATTCTGACCTCCAGCATGTTAGAATGACCTGTTACTAAAAAAGAAATTAACTATATTAATTTTACATATAGCATTAGGTTTCAGAAATTCTAAGATTTTCCATGGGCCAGGTCATGTGTCCCCTTCTGGTAATGGTAAGCCATTTCTGTGTTTGGATAAGTTATGCATATCTGACATGAGTCAGACTGCCCACGAGCACAATCCATTACTAGTGTGAAGATCACAACATGAGTGCTCTTACAGATCAGGGATGTGGTCTTTAATATCAGGGATGAAAAAAATAACATCTAAAAAATTTGCTTTTTACATTCTGCTTTCCCTGACTTTTGTAACAGGCACAGAAGGGAAAAACATCTCAAAATAACGCTGCTGAAGTCATTGGGCCATATGAACAAGAGAAATCAGTACAAATGTGAACTTGCCCCTTCATCATTTTTGTGTTACTAAATCCTATTTTCAACCTCCAGGCTGTCTAAAATCTCTAGAGTGTGTTACAAGTGCTGGTATGATTACTATGATTATTTCCTAATTTCTTGGATAATTCAGAAAAGTTCTGAATCACGTTTAAGAAGCTGAACATCTTGTGTTTTATTCAGTAACTCATATCCTGATAACCCTTCCTTATTATTAGTCCCACCTCCCCGACTCCTTTCTGCTAAGCAAACTGAGTGCAAATGTAGGTCAGGAGAACTAATACCCAGATTCCCTTCCTCTCCTGTGAATGGAGCATATTAAAATTTTCCAGTGTAATTAAAGAGACCCTGCAAGGTTAGTGGAGCAGGTCTGTCTGACATTCATTTTTATTATATGCTAACTACTTTGCGAGTTCATTTCATTTTTTAATTTTAAATTCAAAATAGGCACTTTTTCTTCCTAACAGCAACCGGCCATGTTGGTCCTTAGTTCTGCCACTCGAAATCAACTCTGTAACAACAAATGATTATGTTTGTGTGAGAAAGAATAGAGATTGAAAGTAAATAACATTTAAATGCTTTTTGAGAGGTTATCAGTGAAAAGATATATCATATGGAATGATCTGTACTGTAACATAGTCTTCAAGACCTTTTCAGGTGACTTTTGTTATTTTATTCTTTATTTTTCTTAATTCTCAATTCAAGGGTTGATTTTGTTTGTGCAATTCAAGATAGTAGTGATTTCAGATAGGGCTTTTGATGTTAGCAAACCTTCATTGCAAATGAAGATAGCAGAAATGGCTTCTGCTTCAACTTTATTTCCTTCCTTCCATCTTTTTTTCTTTCTCTCTGCCCCTTTCCTCGCTCCAGCTTTGGTAATGTCTGTTTTTTGAGCGAGGTAACTGTAACTTTGGTTTATGGAATAATTTTAAGTACTTGCTTTTAAAATTCTTTCTACATGCAAAATAATATGTAACATAATTGCACCTTAAAAGTAGAAACATAATAAAAATAATCACTCTCCTATATGAGAATATTCTTACCTGTGTGGAATGAATTTTCCTACTGAGTGTCTTTAATACTAATTGAAAAAGGTTAAGAAAATCCCAGTACAATAAGTAAAATGAATAGAGACTAAATTATTGAATCATAGTAACTGCAATCCTAGATTATGTTAAAACTGATGTAACTATCTTCTGCATGTAGAAATCTTTCAGATTACATTTTTAATATACATATTTCCCCTCTAATATTGCATAAAAATCCAATTAAGTGTCAGCGTTACTACGACAAAGTTGTATAAAAGGGACAATTGGCCACATTAGTATTCTTGTGTTTGTTATTACTAGCTTCATTCCATAGGACGTTAAGTAACTGCAACATATTTGGAGTCTTTCTAAAGTTTTTGTAATAGTATTTCATAATACTTATTAAAATGACTAGAGTAGTGAAACTGAGACAGAAGCAGTCCCTGAAGATCAAACTGTTCTTCAGTCTCTGTTGTGCTGCCTTCAGTATTCTTTTTGTTAGGATTTTCTGTTGTTTCTGATCATTGACCTTTTTCTTTTGTTAAACTGTTCCAACTTTTCTTATGCATAAATACATTAAATTGCACCTTGGAGTGCTCTCCAAGATAACTTCCCATGAGATCATGTTCCCCTAAATGATGGCTTGGTATTATTTTCATTGTGGTTAAGCTGATGAGTTTAGAGTCGGATATAATTGGCTCAAGGCCAGTTTACTACAGCTGCTTTTAAAAATGGAAAATAAGTCAAAGTTTACTTTCATATCACTTACATTGTCATTGAAGTGGGTGCTGGATTTCAAGGTTGCAGAATTACAGAACAGAAATCTCCAGCTGCAGCCAATTGAATCCTATTTGAACTGAAGTCAGAAGTGGCCACGAGACACTGACAACATAGCTGGTGCTGGTGCCTCTGCCAGCACCTCAGGCCAGCTTTTCACCCCAGCTAAGGTTCTTCAACTTCCCTGTAGTTTCTATGGGAGTAGAGCAGAACTATCACATGGTACTAGATGCTTCTTCACACCTGTGTTTTTCAACAATTGCACTGTCAGTAATAAATTCCACCAGTATTTCCACCCAGACCTAGTCCAAAATCCATTATTGTCAATGAAAATCACCCCAGAAGACTTACAAGGGTCCTCCCAGATCTTGAGACAATCTAAATGTTTGGAAATCTTTCATAGTTTATTGATAATTCCTACAAATGTTGAAATTCTGAAGGAAAAAAAGAAAAGAGCTCTTAAATTCTTAAATTGAAACAGAGTCCTTTTTTAAAGCCAGTACGAATTTGTACAAGAACTTCATAAAGAACTCAGCAGTTAGCACACAAAAACTTAAAATAGTACTGGAATCAGGCCTCTGTTCCCAATTACAGCTTCCTGAGGAGGGCAAGTGGGGAGCGAGGTGCTGAGCTCTTCTCCCTGGTAGCCAGTGATAGGACACATGGGAATGGTTGAAAGCTGTGCCAGGGGAGGTTTAGACTGGACACTAGGAAGCATTTCTTTATCAAGAGGGTGGTCAAACACTGGAACAGTCTTCTTAGAGAGGTAGTCGATGCCCCAAGCCCATCAGTGTTTAAGAGGCATTTGGACAATGCCCTTAACAACATGCTTTAACTTTTGGTCAGCCCTGGAGTGCTCAGGCAGTTGG
The DNA here is from genome assembly GCF_047370975.1 of Nipponia nippon. Lineage (NCBI taxonomy): Eukaryota > Metazoa > Chordata > Aves > Pelecaniformes > Threskiornithidae > Nipponia > Nipponia nippon. The sequence continues at coordinate 110,792,306 of NW_028262336.1, forward strand.
ACTACATGATTGTTGTAGGTCCCTTCCAACTGAAATTCTATTTTATTCTATTCTATGCTATGCTATGCTAATTACTCTGGTGTAAATCTAGAAAATTTCCACTAAGGTGGATGGTTTTACATGTGTTACAGAGATCAGGAGTTGGATCCAACTTTTCCCCTTTGCTTTGCCTTTTTTTGAGGTGGGATGGTGTGTCCAGGAAGGGACTGGCTAAAATTCATTGCTCCTTATCGTACCTAAAAGCTTAGGGAAATGATCAGACATCTCTAAAGCTCAGTGGTTTTCAGCCCCATTGAATGGTAAGTAATACTGCTTATTCTTTCTATTGTAAAATGAGTTTTTCCACTTCATTTCTCCACTGAAACTATTTACATAATGTCTGTGTTCTTTTGTGACTTGTACAAAAAACAGTGCCATGCTCCTAAATTCACATGGGCTTAGGGGGAAGGCTGAAATAGGAAAAAAAAAAAGTAATAAATGCATACACCAATCATTTATCTTATTTTTATCCGTCACATATATGATAAACTTCATAGAAGTTTCAGAGTAATAATTTCTAGCACTTGAAGGATGCCTATTTTCTCATGGACTTTCAATATGCTTCTGTTTAACATTTACTGGCCCAATTTTCTTTGTATAGGTCAAGAGGATTTTTTCACATCTTGTTACAGGGAAAAGGGTACTTGAGTGGAAAAGGTGCACTCTCTTTTATCACCATAGAATTTCAAGTAGCTGAGCATATTCATTAGAAGCTGGAGGACTTTAGCACAGATATGAGATATTAAACAAAAACTTGCACACTCCTATCAGAATAAGAATTGGGTATAGTTGAACTGATACAAAGGGCAAAGCTCACAAGCCAAGTAGGTCTGAGTTTTAGTTGAGGTTTGCATATCCCACTCTTAGAGCATTTGTTAGTCTTTTAGACAACTAAATTACTTGCCTTTAACAAAATTTGTATCACAAGAGTCCCAGCGACAGTACTGAGGCTCTGTTTCCAGCTCTGCGCATACATTACTGTGTGATGTCATGAATTAGCTCATTCATGCTGGCACTGTAAAACTAGGGAGGCTTCTGTTGTGTATTAGAGTGCTGAGGAGAAATCTGGGGATGGAAGGAAGACAGAAAACTGAGCCAAAAGGCAAATGAGCAAGATATCTAAAATGAATGTTGTAATAGATTGTTTCTTTCTTGAATTTTGTGAGTAGTTTCAGAACTAGGCAGAATAGTTTCTTTCAAACCTCTGAGTAAAACTCAGCTATTTTGCCATCTGCCTAATTATTTTTAAGTATTTTAATATATTAAATAATTGATTTTAATAAAATTCAGATCTTACAGATCATAGAGACATTTTTTTCCTTAAGTTTTCTCTAAGTTGGCCTTGAACAATTAAATTTCTCATTAGTTTTCCAAAGGATAGTTGACATTTAGGAATTAGTTAGAAATTATAGTTTTATTGCCCATGTTATTGCAATGTAATGTTCATTTGGAGAGAAACACAATGTCCTATTTAAGCAGACTGCATTTAAATTATCCATTTTGTTTTATTGTGAAAAGTATTTGCATGATGATAAATGGATAAAGAATAATGATTTCCAAGGAGACACTGTCTCTATCCTTGAGTTAGAGAAATTAAGGCCAAATTTGGAACAAATGGTCTGGGAAGATGCTGTTTCTACAGTAAAAGAAAGCACTGTTATCTGAAAGATGTCTCCTAAGATAACAAATCACTGTCTGAGGACGATGAAGTACAACATGACTTAAAAGGACTTAAAATCTAAATATTTTTTTTCTGCAGCAGAATTATTACAGATGCCACAGCCTTCCAATTTGCTTGCTTAAGTCTTCATACATATCACTGACATTTTAGTTTTCCATCATTTATCTTGATTTCCATGTGTCAATTCAAGCAAGTAGGAGAACACCTTTTAAAATCTTCAGACAGGATACTGCTTGATTGACAATACAGCTAAATAGAGTCAACACTGAATGTATTCAGCTGGAATTCAGCTAGACAAACACCTACAGAAGTACCATTCCCTTCATCATTACGGTATGTGCACATCCATCCACATGCGTAGGTTTTTCCAACAATGCTAACAGACAATTCTTCCAACTTGATCACACCACCTGATTTGAGCTCTCTAGAAGGAAGCACTAACCCATCAAATATAGATGGGGGCAGACCAACAAACTTTCTTTGATAAGGAAATCACTTTTCTAGAGAAGAAACACTGGGAAATTTCATATTTTTAATATTCTAACATCTAGATTCTAGTAAAATATCCACTATGTTGCTACCTGGGAAATTATAAATTTGGAGGAGGAACGAATTAATAGGAGAAATGTAGAAGTGTAAGAACCTGACTGAAGGGAGACGGCAGACAATGGTGTCAGAATAGGAAATTCCAGATTGAAGGGAAGTAAGGGAAGTCACTGTTGGTCTTTCTCAAGGATTAATCTTTGGACAAATCTTTTAAATACTTTCATTAATGATCTTGGCTTAAAACCAAGAAGTGTGTGAGTGAAATTTGTAGTATCATAAGCACAAAAGGAAGACTGAGATATCAAATGACTAAAGGAGTAAACAACTCCTATGATTGCACAAATGACAGACGGGGACCACGGAAAAATGAAATTCAAGGACAGGCATCCAAAGATTAATAGCAAGAAAATCAACCATTAGGTCATTGTTTGGAAATGACTGAGAAAGATAAAGACCTGGTATACTATTTGACTGTGAGGTAATTGCAGACCAACATCTGGAGAGTAAAAGTAATCTGGGGAAGGCTCAATGCCATTGATGAGACTGCATCTGGAATACTAGGTAAATATTTCTTAGCTCCTTCCCTGAAAGCTGTATTCACATTTGAACAAGTGCAGAAAAGGTACACTGTGACAAAGAGCGGAGAAAGCTTCTTGATGCAAGGAGAGAGAAAGAACATGAATTAAGCAGCTCGGCAAAATGTAATATGGTCTTTAAATACACTGGGAAGTATATGTAGAAAAGAAGGAAAAGAGTTCCTTAAGTTAAAAAGCAGGACTGGGATAAAAAATATCTGGTCATAAATATCCCCAGGGTGGAAATGAGAGAGAGATTTCTAATCAGTAGTGCAGTTAAATTCTGGAATTACCTTCAAGCAGAGCAGAGAGGCCATTTTGAGAGATGTCAAGGATAACTGGGACTACACCACAAGATCCTTTTGAGCCCCATCCTCCATATCACTGTATAGTTTTGTTTATAAAGGGACAGGTCTTTTAAAATTACAAATCATAAAAAGTGCCTCCCTCATTTTTTGGAGGGGGCCTGGTGGATTTACATTTTAAAGGAAAAAAAACCAGGAATAGGTAAACCAGCTCCCCAAAGGGGTACATGTGCTGTGGTTTCAGCTGATTGCCTTTTTCTGACTTATCAACATTCTTTAAAGAGAGATGATAGATAGGAATACAGATGTGGTCCTTTCAGCCTACAGCGCATTATTACAGAGTTTTCTGAGGCTAAAAAGAGCAGGAATATAATATAGAAACAGTGGACATTTGTATTTATTATGGCTTCCTATGTTATTTCATTCAGTTACATATCTGTATAATGATAGATAACTCTCCAAAACAATTTTAGGTTTGTTTTCATTTAGATTGTAGTATGGATACTTAGCTGAATTATCCAAGATACTTAGATATGCATTACTGGACTGGAAAATTCGTGTAAGCATAATCTAATAAGATTTCGGATGCTTTTTGTTTCCAGGAACAAGAGATTCCATGTAGAAAAGTGCATCTGGGAGCAAGGGTGACCAGAGATAGACAGAAGAGTGATGAGAAAAACAAACAAGGGGCTGCTGTTCCCTGAAGTCATAGTGAGCTTTGTAAAGGTTGAAGTTCTCATTGTTTGTCTAACAAACTACAGGTGGCTGCAGTCACAATAAGTGTTTTAGAATGGAGATACATCTACCCTTTTAATAGCATTTTCCAATTCTCATCTCTCATTCCATCAGCTAACAGAATGACCAGGCTGTTTAACATGGATGATACTCCTCTCTTAGCATCTTTAATCAACATGCAAACCAATGCCAGGCAATTCCCTCTTTCCAAAGAAGAGCTGCTGCCCGAAGAAAGGAAGTCAGGATAACTCTCACCACTCACCTGGAAACAAAGCTTCAGATGCCTACACTTCAGGGAGTAACTGTGAGCTCCCTATACATTCAGTGGAGAGAAACAGGTGCTTTTTCACATACCTGCCTCATGAATAGAGAGACATCACTTTAGAAGCGTAGATTTTTCTTATCTGTGGACAGATGAATCCCCATCCTGTGAATGACCAGATTCACCCATGAGGACAATGGCAGAAGGTCTCCAGCTTTGAACTTGTTGCCCAGCTGAGTGATGAGCTGTGTATCATGCACTCAGGCTTGGGAGGTACAGCTGGTCAGATGTTAGGAATCAAGGAGTGACTGCTTTAAGCTAAGTACAATAAACAGTTTTTATTTCTATTGCACCCTTTAACATTTGCAAAGCACTTGATGCAATTGGAAAAGCACTTCAGAACTGAAATTACAGTAAATACATCTGGTGTTCAGACTCATTTTAATGAATATGAGTTTTCCTTTCTGTAACAGAGTCCCCTAAAATCACTGGCATGCAAAGGTGAGGGAATGAAATACAAGAGAGTTCCAGACTCCAGAATCTTTTATTAAGCCTATGTCTCAAGGTTGGTGTCTTGCTAATGTGGTTATGGACTAAAATTACATTAAGGACTTCTCAAACTATGTGGTTTACATGGGATTTTTAACAGCCTTTAATATCTTGTATTCTTAATTAATGCATCCCTTCCAGCCTGGTGGTCTTTTCTATTTACAACAAAAGATTAAATTTACTAAAACTCCTAAGGAGTGGGACATGGATGGAGTTCATCTCCAGAGGTTACACGGAAAAGAAATAGAAATATCCATTGCTAGTATTTAATAATTGTTTCTCTAGGGATTAGTTGATTAGTAATTATTTAATAAAGGATTTATCTTGCTAAATACAGATTCCGCCTAGATAACAGAGCCAGGAAATATGTGAATTTAAGAGAGAACATGATAATCCACCTTGGATGGAGGAAGAGCAATAACAAACTGTTATAAGTAGCTCTAGGGAGTAGATTGAAGGGAAAAGAGAGCAGCTAAGACATAGGACTGAGACTGGCTAATGACTGAGAAACAGTAAACCATAAAAGAGCTGGTTCTGTGAAGTGATGCTCAGATGTTGCTTGGTCTCTCAGTACAAGTTGCTGTGGCACATGCTGCAACAAAAGCTTGGATAAAAGAAGGACTAGGACAAGCTTTAGAGAGGACCTGATAAAGCATTTTATTATTTTTCCCTTTTGTAGCTTTGATTACCATTTGGGAATTAAGCACAAGCACTCAATTTTTCTACAAAAACCTTCATTCATTGTTTTCTACCACCTCATCAATTTACATATAGTCCCAAGGTGAAAGGATAAGCACTGAGTACACCACCCTCAAGGAATAGCAGAACTAAGAGCATTTATTTGGTGCTTCATTCCTGTGAAGGGTTTGAGGCTTCACAAAACCTCGGGTATACTGTTTCTACCAAGCTGCAAGGATTGGTTTAGGAGCTGTTTGTCCCAGAGGTTAGGACAGTGGAACAGGCTCCCCCACATCAGAAGCACATCAATGTCTTATGTGGTGGACAAACCGCTTGTGACCTCTTCCCTACTTTTAAAACACAGTAGGAAGATGCATCAGGGTAATGGACTCTTGAATTTGTGGTTTCATCTCAAAAGCAATGATGGGAGCACTGCAGACCTCTGTGGTTCCTTTGCTGTATCCACTAGGTGAAACTGTACTAGGACTTTTGCTTGGCATCTAAGATGGAAGCTGGTGTAAAATTCCTCCTCTGAGCAATATGTAAGTTTGGCAGAACATTATATTAGGTTGATTTTATATTGAATCTTCCTATACTAAGATCTATGTTTCTCAGTGATGAAATATTTGTCATTTTAATGAATGAATATGAACAGATGTGTTTAACTTTCATGGTTAATGATCTCTTTGTTTCTGCTTTTAATCCCTGCCTATTACACTAATGGACTCAAATTACTAGAGTGTTCAAGAGGCCATTAGGCTCTTTTATAGGACATGGAATGCTAATGGCAATTCAATATGAAAATTCAAGCATTTTGCTCTTTTACTGAAACAGTTGTAGTCTTCACTTCTGAAAAAAAGAAAAATTTTCTGTTTTAGAAGAGTTCATAGATGATGTGATGCTTTTTAAAAATTGTCACTCAGCTCATTCTTTCATGTATGCGAGTATTGATTTATGAAGTGTTCTTCTCTATATGCTTTCTGGAACATGATACTAACCTTCAAGTGGAAATTAAAAACTCCGGGCCTCTTGCCTAAAGAAACCAAACAGTTCCCTCAGACCTGGGCAATGGCATCATTGCCCTCATAAATAATCATTGTAGGCCAAAATGCTCCTAAACAAGGAAAGTAAAATCTGAAAATAAAAAGAGCAATCTTTGCTCTCAGCTTCCAAGGGGTAAATCAACTTGCAAATTATTTTCATGAAACGCAAGGTGATGAGGAATCACATCTCTTGACTAGCAGCTATACGTCCATTAGTTCTTTGTTTATCCAGTTGGTGTCACCCTGTTTAATGCTTGAAAAGGTTATCTGTATCTCTTTACAACTGGTCAATTATCTAGGGTGAATCTATATATATTTACCAACAGATGGTCTCATAATAATTACTAGAGTTGCCAGGCCGTTCATGCCTATCTCCTTTCCTAAGCCACTGAACAGAACAAACATTTTAAAATGTTATGTTGTATATTTTACTAGGAAGATGTAAAAAGAGACTTAGAGAATGAGAGACAACCTAGTTTTGGAGAAAAATAGAAGAAAAAATAAAACCCAAATTAATGACAGGGGACAGGCACTGCTGAAGTGCAAGAAGGAGTGAAGGAGGAGATCCATTCTGGGCAAGTCAAGATTCATGAAATGATCTGTTTCCCATAGGATATAGGTTCTTTCTGTGTCATATGTGCTACATTTCTCCAGATTTCATGGGTCCTAAAGTCCATAAGTGATAAAAGAGAAAGTGCTGGATTTGGCTCAATACAATAAAAAATGTGGAATAGTTTCTATAGGAGAACAGTGAGTCCACTTCAGCTTGGAAGTCTATAAAATCTTTTATGGCGTGGAAAAGGTGAATAGGTAATGTTTAGTCATCCACAGCACAGGAACACAGGGACAGAGAGTGACATTATGAGGCCAAAACCAAAGGTGTTTTCATAGAACATATTGCTAAATTATGGAGTTGATTGTCAAAGGACAGTGGGCAGTCCAAAATTTAAATAGTTTCACAAACAGAGCAGAAAAATTTATGGAGAATGTGTCTGTCAGCGGATATGAAACACAACCAGGTAGAGGTAATTGCTGTCTGCAGCACTGTCTAGACCTCTGATTGATAAAAGCTACAAAGGTTTCTAATGGCAGGCTTTATCCTCTACAGACCTGTTGGATATGTCTTTTCTCTAAGCTAGATGTTGTCATTGCTGATTTCCTCATAGAAAGGATAGCTTGAAACAAAAAGCTCTCGAGTCTGAGAGCTGAGGAGGGGACCTGGCACATAGCACATAGAGGTGAATCAAAATGGTTCTAAAAAGGAATTAGTAAAAAAAGAAAAAGATTGAAAGAACATTAAAAATGTTCTGAGCAGTGTGCTCAGGTGGCCAAGAAGGCCAATGGCATCCTGGCTTGTATCAGGAATAGTGTGGCCCGCAGGACCAGGGAGGTGATAGTGCCCCTGTACTCTGGCTGAACAAGAGGTCTAATGCCCTCCTACACAGGCTTAGTCATGGCCTGGCTAAACCTCACTGGGCTTTCTGCATCAGCAACCAGCACCTGAAGGAATTTCTCAAAGCAGGACTGAGGTCAGAAACATGTTATTAAAGAGTTAGCCACAATTCATCCCATCAAATATCTTCTGGTCCAGGGGCTGGAGGGAAGATGACAGACCCCTCCTTACCCACCAGGTGGAAAAGTCTCCTGGTCTGAAAACCAGCAGTTGGTGACACTGTGGGTATAGAGTAGGGCTCGGCTCATCAAGGCTGGTAATGTTTTTTCCAGTGGGATGACTTCTATCACGCAGTTACAGTCTGTGCTGAGAAGAGATACTGAATGCCAGTTATTCAAGCTGTGCCCATTCGCCTCCTCAGGCAGCTGTGAAAGAAACCCACCTGCAGGAGAGCTTGGCCTGCATGCAGGCCATGTAAAAGGGCAGGAGGCCACCAAGTGTGGCTAAACTCTGCTGTTGGGCTGTCAGTGAGAGGAGACAAGTTGGTAGGTGCCCCATGGGCCCCTTCTGAGAATTCACCAAAGTTAAAGGGAACTCCAGATGAACCTGCTCTCCTGCTCCTACCTGTCAAAGCCTATCCTGTGTGACCCAGTAGAATTGACAGGATTTAGGGAGCAAGAGGCCCCCAAACACTATGGACCCATAGGAAGGGGTCTGAAGACTCTGTAAAGTGGCTAGTGATGTTAGTGCCACAGCTCACTGAAGGACATGCACAGCTGGACACAGATTTCCCAGGTCCTATGGTCATTGAAGGCCTAGAGCTCACTTAAGTGTTTGCAGAGGAAGACATCACCATCAGAAGTCTCTCTCCGAAACTTTTTGCTGCTTAGCATCCTTTCTCACTTAGGGGCACTGGCAGAGATACGATTTCTGGAATACAGGGCTGGAGCAGTGGAGCCCTTCAGGCATGAAGTGAACTGACTCCCTCTTTTGCCTTCAGCAGTGAAATAAACAGGTTGCTTTCTAGTTTAGGGAACCCAGCAAGTACAGCCTGCAGCCTGTAGTTACCACGGAGAGGACGAACAGATCAGTCCTTCCTCCATTGGCCCTTGCTCTAGCCTACCAGTCTCACGTTTTTCTTAAACTGTTTCCAAGATAATGGTGTGAGATGAGGTACTCTTCATACAATCATGCATATTGGCAGAATTAGCCCTTGTCCTGTAAATCATGGCACATAGCATCAATCTCCTGCAAAGGTACAGGGACTTGGGTGGAAGATAGGGACATATCTTGCTTGAATATATACAGAGGAGGTTTGCCTTCATCTTCCCAGGGAAATCTAAGGAAGCAAGTCGATAACAGCAATGTTGAGAAATTGTTATTTCCTCCTATCTTATGTGTCTGCCCAAGCTCTTGCTTTCAGCCAGGATATGAGAATTTTATGCTGAAAACATCTTCTAATATCTAAAAATATGCTTTGCTTAAAAATGAAGCATTTTATCTATGGACACTGCATTATTTATTTCAAGCTTTTAAATATGTGCCATATTGCAGTGAGTTGAACATTAGACACTTTCATATTTGAAGATGTTCAGAAAGCTGATATTTAAATTTGTGATCCTCTGGAAATTTTTGTCAAGGTGTCACTGGGATAACAGATGTAAATGCTGAGCTAGGCACTGCAGCACCAAATAGAGGTTGTACAGAGCTCAGAAAATGATCTCCAGAGCATTCCACTTGTCTTATTAGTATTACAGATCTAGCTGTGGTGTAGTACAACATACATGAGATTTGAAAATCTTGAGGATGGAGATGTCTATGTAACATAGAATCATAGAATCATGGAATGGTTTGGGTTGGAAGGGACCTTTAAAGATCATCTAGTCCAACTTGCCTGCCATGGACAGGGACATCTTCAGCTAGATCAGGTTGCTCAGAGCCCCATCCAACCTGACCTTGAACACTTCCAATGGTGCAGCATCCACAACTTCTCTGGGCAACCTGTTCCAGTGTCTCACCACCCTCATCGTAAAAAAATTCTTCCTTATGTCCAGTCTAAATCTACCCTCTTTCAGTTTAAAACTCTTGCCCCCCTGTCCGGTCACTACAGGCCTTGGGAAAAAGTCTCCCTCCATCTTTCTTATAAGCCCCCTTTAAGTATTGAAAGAGTCTTTTCTTCTCCAGGCTGAATAATCCCAGCTTTCTTAGCCTTTCTTCATAGGAGAGGTGTTCCAGCCCTTGGATCATTTTTGTGGCCCTCCTCTGGACCTGCTCTAACAGGTCAATGTCTTTCTTGTACTGTGGACCCCCAAGCTGGATGCAGTACTCCAGGTGAGGTCTCAGGAAAGCAGAGAGTAGAGTGGGAGAATCACCTCCCTTGACCTGCTGGCCATGCTTCTTTTGATGCAGCCCAGGATACGGTTGGCTTTTTGGGCTGCAAGTGCACATTGCTGGCTCATGTCCAATTTTTCATCCACCAGTATCCCCAAGTCCTCTGCAGGGCAGCTCTCAATCAATTTTATTGCTCTGATCCAGGTGCAGGACCTTGCACTTGGCCTTGTTGAACTTCATGAGGTTCACGTGGGCCCACTCCTCAAGCCTATCAAGGTCCCTCTAGATGGCATCCCTTCCCTCAAGCAGATCAACTGCAACACTTAGCTTGGTGTCATCTGCAAACTTGTTGAGGGTGCACTCAATCCCACTATGTCATTGATGAAGATATTAAATAATATTGGTCCCAGTAGGGACCCTTGAAGGACACCACTTGTTACTGGTTTCCACTTGGACAGTAAGCCACTGACTGTAACTCTTTGGATGTGGCCATCCATCCAATTCCTTATCCATCTAACAGTCCATCGTCAAAACCTTATCTCTCCAATTTCATGGCAAGAATGTTGTGGGGCACTGTATCAAAGGTCTTACAGAAGTCCAGGTAGATGACATCCATAACTCTTCCCTTGTCCACTGATGCAGTCACTCTATCATAGAAGGCCACTAGGTTAGCCCTTGGTGAAGCCATGTTGGCTGTCTCTAATCACCTCCCTGTCTTCCATATGTTTCGATATATCTTCCAGGAGGATCTGTTCCATGATCTTACCAGGCATGGAGGTGAGGCTGACTGGTTGGTAGTTCCCAGGATCCTCCTTTTCACCTGTCCTGGTTTCAACTGGGATAGTTAATTTTCTGTCTAGTAGCTGGTATAGGGCTGTGTTTTGGATTTAAGATGAGAACAATGTTGATAACACACTGATGTTTTAGTTACTGCTGAGCAGTGCTTACACAGAGTGAAGGCCTTATCCTGCTCCTCACACCACCCCACCAGTCAGTAGGCTGGCAGTACACAAGAAGATGGGAGGGGACACAGCTGGGACAGCTGACCCCAACTGACCAAAGGGATATTTCATACCAAATGAGGTCACGCTCAGTTATAAACTAGAGAAAAAGCTGGCTGGGGGTCCGCTGCTCGGGGGTCCGCTGCTCGGGAACTGGCTGGGCATCGATCAGCGAGTGGTGAACAATTGCAGTGTACATCACTTGCTTTGTATATTATCTTATCGTTACTATTATTTTCCCTTTCCTTTCTGTCCTAATAAATTGTCTTTATCTCAACCCACGTGTTTTACCTCTTATTTTCCAATTCTCTCCCTCATCCCTCTTGAGGGGGGAGTGAGTGAACGGCTGTGTGGTGTACAGCTGCCTGCTGGGTTAAATCACAACATTACTCTTTTTAAAAATGGGTGTGATGTTTCCCTTTTTCCAGCCACTGGGGTCTTCTTTTCCAGGTGCTGCAGACTACTATGTGTATAAACATAATGTTTATAGCAATGAGATCCTGCTGGACTCTACTATAAACACTTCGATCAATCAACACTGGCACCTTCCTGTAGCTTTGCTATTAAAAAGTAGAGGGAATTTTTTAAGCTAAGGCCATTCATGTAATTAAAATAATACTAATAATTTGCAAATGAGCACAGTTTAAGGCAAATCACTAAAAAGCTCATTTTCTTTCAAAAGTTTGGGATACTAGGATGCTACTAATGGATACTTTTTTGTGCCTCCCAGGTTCATTTGCAGAAGCTGGCCTTGTTTACTGGTGTGTATTACCAGTACGTTGGCAATGCACGCAAGGCAGGAAAACACATGTATTAAAGGGGTTCTTGTTGCTTTGCATCAGTGAGTTCATCTGCGTGCAGGAAAACATGTTCTAAACATCAGCATCAGTGGTGCACACTAGGGACTAGAGATAACTACAGTAACAAGTAACTTGTTCAAAATGTAACATCAGCTTCACTGTAAGAAGACCCTCCCGAGTTCACAAACTGTGGTGTGACAGACTATTTCTGACACAAAACGCTTATGGAAGATTGGGTTTGAAAGATATAGATAAACCTAAGAATACTCATATGTTTTTAATTTTTTTTTAACTGTAAGACTTTCTGCTGAAAGTCCTGTAGCACTCATTCTCTTGGTAGAACAAAAGTGCTTTTGTGTGACCAGTCTGATCAATCATGAAATAAGCAGTGCTGCTGAAATGCATCTGTGTAATTATATATATTACATTTGCAAAATGTGAACAATGAAAGATGTCGCAGTCATCTTGTGCTTTTGAATGTGCTGCAAGAGCTGAATTAATCTAATGAATTATTGTGTGTGAATTATCTGTTTGGTTACAAATTCCAATCTAAATCGCATGTTCCTTTTGCTTTACATTTTGCCCTAAGTACAGATGATGACACATATATTTTTCTCACTCTTCTGGCTGCTCTTAGCTGCCAGTTCTAACCACCATTAAAAGCTGTGGAAAAAGGCAGCAGCAGCAGCTGAGGATGTTTGAGGGTGAATTATCTGAAAATTTAAACTGACTCCTAATTGACTTAATGCTGAAATTTCTCATGCTGATAGGTTTGACATTTTTCTATGCAATTCTTTTTAGGCCCTGACTCATAGTAGGAAGGAGATGGTGAACACAGGTGAAGATGGTGAAGACAGGTGAACTCCAATTAAAGGAGGGAACACCCTAAATTATTTTTTTCTCATTGAGGAAAAAAATAATTGAAGCAAGGACCAGGAACTATATTGATGCAATATGTTAATCACTTATTGCAGAGGAAACGGTAGCACAAGGATTTTGGATTACAAGGAAAGAAACTATTAAACAATAGAGTAACAAAGTTCAGAAAATGACCCAGCCAAAAGTCAGCTAAGATGCATAAAAGTCACTGTCCGTCAGCAACAAATAAGAAACTGCAGAAAGAGCAGCAGGCCATGGGGACATCCCAAAGGTGGTTGGTTAAAAACCACAATGTGAAAAGGGGAAAGCGAGACTATCCTGAAGAAAAAAATAAATAAATGTTTACTGCCTTAAAAGAATTGCAACTCTGGAAGGTTAATGTCATCACATTGTCCTAGCACTGAACTTGAATCTGCAAGAGTACAGGACTGCTCCACAACATGTCAAGACAAGCTAGATTATGTAACCCTTCTGGTAGTGAAAATTTCACAGTGAGGTTCTAATTTCAAAAAGCATTTTTTTTCCCCTTTGGTCACCTTGTATATGCCTGGTTTGTATATCCTCCCATTACCCTTTTTGTGTGAGAAAAGATTGAGAAAATTCTGGAGGAATGATCCTGTTTCAAGTGAGTAAAAAAGCATGTGCATCTTTGAGAGATGGGTGGAAAACTGAGTTTACAAAATGAAGGCAGGTGCAAGTTTACCACTGTAAAAGTAACAACTGCAGTAACAGCTAGGAGTGTGTCCATATTCAGCCTTAATTCAAAGCCAAACTTGAAGCAAAAATTTATTTTCTGCTCTTAAGATTGAAACTAGTGTGCAAATACTATGTACAAGCCTGACCTTTCACAAAGCAAAAAAACTAGTTTACTTTAGGTTTTGGGAGATGCAGGCAGGCTTTGGAGCACTGGTTCACCAAATCTTTAAGTGTGACAGCATAAATGCCCAAAACCTCACAGGTAGTCGCAAAAGAATAACATTTTCTTATTTTGCTAGCTATTTTATGTGTGACTTCTCCACTGACCAATGAAATAATTAGCAATGTTTCCATTAACTTCAATTAGCTTTGGGAGTGTGCTGTGTATATCAATTAGCTCTGGCAGCATATTGTGTAAAACTGTACATTTTCCTTTTGATTTGCCAAGTGGTGATATATATCATCCCACAGGGGTTATATAACTAGATGATTTTTCCAATAATAAAATAATATCAATATTTACAATTAAGAAACTCACACCTAGTGATTTCTAGTGCTTAAAAGACAAAGCCTAACTCAACCGTCCCAGAAAACAGCACAACCCAACAACATAGACTCAACCTCTAGCTAATCTTTACAGACAAAATAGTATTTCTTCATTAAATATCTATTTCTTGCTGCTCTTTTAGTTCCATTTTGTAAATTAATCTGCTCAGCAGAAAGCCTAGAATCTGAAAGTATAATTTACACAGGAGAAAACCCAGATTTTGCCTGCAAGTTTTCTCCCCTTGTATTCTCTTCAGTCTCTCTCAAAAGTAATTCGTCTGGCTTACTTTCTAGACCTGGAAACACAAGATTTCCCCCAACTTTAATCTGCTTTTTATCCTCATTTTCACACTATTCACTTCTTATTTAGCCTAGGTTCCTTAGGTGAAGTGTTTATGCTTACCCAACAGCTAAAGTTGTATTGGTAGCTAATAAGTATCAGAAGCTTCTCTTACACTATATGTATTGTAGAGGTGTTAATTAAATATTGATTCTCCTGACACTTTTCTGCATTTTAACCTCCACAATTTCAGGGTTGTTATTTATTCATTTGTGTAGACAATCTTCTCCTTTTCTTCATCTATCTTCAATAAATACTATAGCAGAATGAGAAGTGTGACTGGGGTAGAGGATAAAAGGAACATTTACCATAGTTAGCAACTTGGCTAAAGAAGACTTTAAACAATTTGGGTCATCTTTCCCAACCTCCACCTGTACCTGATGTATCTATAAAACTCTGCACCTGTGAATGCAAGTTGGTAAATATGCTGTTACTTTTCTTTAAATACATATATGTATCTTGAGACGCTCTTGACTACAGCTCAGCAGACTTGATAGTTGCCTTTGAAAATTTGTCCCTGTGTATTTAATTGTCTTAAAAGGACAACATAAAGATTTGAGTGACAGTGAGTATCTAGCACACGTGAATCACCTAGTAAATATACTCAGCAATCTACTGTTTATAAATAAGCAATCCAATGACACATAATGTAATACCAAGGGACATAACTCCAGTCAATAGCTTAAACAAGTGTACTTTAAATCAGTCTACAGAATTCTTTAGTTATATACACAGATCTTTAGATCTGGGCTAAAACTCCTGAATGCTGAAGCACCATTTTCCGTAAAGAGTCAAAGTAAAATGAAAGGTGCAATATATGCATTAAAAAAAAAAAATGTTGATACTTTCTCAACAGACTTAAAACTCTGCTGGTGAGACAACTAAAGAGATGATAAAAACTAATAGGGCGCTACTGAGAGTGGACAATCTGAGTTATTCCAGGTAAGGGCTTATTTCCCCAGCAGGGTTTTGGGGTTGTATTTAGTGCTCGAGTGCATCGCCTGCTGTGTTCTGTGACTAGTGCAATAAGAGATCCTGCTGGACTCTACTATAAACACTTCGATCAATCAACACTGGCACCTTCCTGTAGCTTTGCTATTAAAAAGTAGAGGGAATTTTTTAAGCTAAGGCCATTCATGTAATTAAAATAATACTAATAATTTGCAAATGAGCACAGTTTAAGGCAAATCACTAAAAAGCTTATTTTCTTTCAAAAGTTTGGGATACTAGGATGCTACTAATGGATACTTTTTTGTGCCTCCTAGGTTCATTTGCAGAAGCTGGCCTTGTTTACTGGTGTGTATTACCAGTACATTGGCAATGCACGCAAGGCAGGAAAACACATATATTAAAGGGGTTCTTGTTGCTTTGCATCAGTGAGTTCATCTGCGTGCAGGAAAACATGTTCTAAACATCAGCATCAGTGGTGCACACTAGGGACTAGAGATAACTACAGTAACAAGTAACTTGTTCAAAATGTAACATCAGCTTCACTGTAAGAAGACCCTCCCGAGTTCACAAACTGTGGTGTGACAGACTATTTCTGACACAAAACACTTATGGAAGATTGGGTTTGAAAAATTGGGTTCTCTCGGCTAGAGAAGACTTTAAACAATTTGAGCCATCTTTCCCAACCTCTACCTGTACCTCCTGTATCTGTAAAACTCTGCATCTGTGAATGCAAGTTGGTAAATACGCTGTTACTCTTCTTTAAATACACATATTACATGTACCTTTATACACTCTTCACTACAGCTCAGCAGACTTGATAGATGTCTTTGAAAATTTGTCCCTGTGTATTTAATTGTCTTAAAAGGACAACATAAAGATTTGAGTGACAGTGAGTAACTAGCACATGTGTATCACCTAGTAAACATACACAGCAATTTACTCAAAACAATAATTTCAGCCATTTTTAATTGATCAACCGATATATGTTAGCTGAGAAGATGCACATCCATGCAGTAAAGTTAGCCTTACTGACAACAGGCTTTCTTTTTTTAGCTACATTTTGCAAACCTTTCAGAAGTAGTCCATGGCTCCTAAGATTTGGTGGTTTACAGATTGAAAATCTGTCATAAAATCCATTTCTCCAGACTCAGTGAATAAATGTCATTTTTTTCTTCAATAATAGAATGGCAAAGTAATAAAGTACTCTGAAATAATTGACTAGTTTAATCCCCCACCCCCTTTTTTTTTAGACTAGGTTTTTTCTAGAAGGAGCTGCTCCTACATTTTGATTAGGTTGCTTGAAATCACTCTGATTGGAGAAGCTAATTGAACATGACTCAATGATGAGTCAGACCCAATAGGAGTCACCGATGAGATACACTTGCCAGAAAAGAAAATAAAATTCTGGGAAGTATTAATAGCAGTGTCATATGCGAGACATTGGAGGTAATTATTCTGCTTTATTTGGTTGTGGTGAGGATGCAGGTGATGGTAGTCTGCCTGGTTTGGGCACCCTACTTAATGGATAATAACAAATTGAAGAGAGTCTGGAAGAAACAGACAAGAGCAATAAGAGGCTTAAGAAGTGTTATCTATTAGGAAAAGTGACTAAGATTATTATCTTCGTAATGTAAGGCACTTTTATTGTCCCTTGTTCACTGATGAGAGGAGAAGTCAGCAGCTTACATCACAGCAGTGGCTGTGCCTGCTCTGCCAAAGGGTATTTATCTGTCCCAGGGAGGCATCCCTGGCTTCCAGCTGCAGGCTCACCAGTGCTGCCCAGGGCCCCAGTGCAGCACTCAATACCTGAAGCAGATCCTGGCTCAGCTCTTGTCCCACTGCATGTTGCACCTACTCACTCCCACATCTCTGTAGCATGGCCTTCATCTCCATTCCCATTTGCTATGGTTCCAGCACTCAGTCTAGGTTCTTGCCATAGCCTGGCAGCAATGAATCCTCTTCAGGTGTTTGTGTGAAAGAAAAAATCTGGCAGCAAAATCCCAGCATTGCTGATAGAGACACACAGCACAGTCACTGCTCTGTTGTCCCCTTCCAGGCACACCTGCATCCTTAAGCAAAAATGTACAGATGTGTTTGAAAGAACCTGGACTAGGCTCATTCTAAAGAGTCTAATCAAAGAAGAACTCCAGACAGGATAACCTCCTATGTGTTCATGATACTTCCACAGACTGGGGGAGACAGCCGTGTCCCAGGACCACCGCTGTGCCCCCCTGCACAAGGAGACGAGCAAAGGTAAGTCATGCAAAGGGATGAAGCAGATGATGATCTAGTGTGTGCATGGTAGGTATCCTAGACTTGTGTTTCTTTGCTGTGCCTTGCCTGGAATAACTGGACTGAAAATGTTTGCGTGCTCCACTGAAAATGGAAGACACCTTTGAGGACACTGGCAGAGACCTGTACACCACACCACCAGGACACACCATGTTCCTACCCATGAACATGCAGCAGTGGTCAAGCACACTGCATTTGCACCCCCTCTTTCAGTAACATTTTGTGTGAGTTGGCAGTGCCCTGTGCTGTGGTACAGCAGGGCTGAGCTGCCTTGTTACCTACTGGTAGTGGCCAAGCTGAACCTGGGGGAGCTGGATCCTGCCCCAAGGTTCAGCCATCTCCTGGCCTCCTTGGTCAGCATAGGTCCTTATAGATCAGGCAGACATCTGCCACCACAGTACTGCCATCCTCATTCCTGCCTCAGGTGTAGGACATGGAAACACAAAACATGTCCTTGCTTGTGCAACAAAACACAGTGCATCTGTGCCTCACAGGGTGCAATAGCTGACTTTGCATTAGAAAAGATCTGTCATCTTGGGTTAGATGTCTAAAGCAACACTGGGCTTTGTCCTGATTGCTTCATGATGCATGCCTCCTTTTCACATACCTGTGACGTGATCTCTATATATAACTCAGCATTGGTTTTGGCCTTTTGTAAAGTCAAATAATGATGGAAGTTTACTTTTCTGTCTGTTTTTTAATCTTTTGACAAGCTTCTGAATGCTGCTTTCCTACTAAGTGTCTATGTTTGAGATTATTTTCCTTACCTCAAGAATATTACCTTGCACTTCTGCACAGATGAATCTGTTCTGTCTTTTTGCATGTTCAAGAAGTTTGACAGCCTGGCTGTTGTATCCACATTCACCCTTTTCTGATACCTTCCCAGTTTTCCAAGGCTTAAACTGACATTACTGTTTTATAGACAGTTATGATATTTAAAGAATTTCCATTATAGCTCAGATGCATCTCAGTTCAATTTTCAGAGCAGTATTAGGCATATAATGCACACCCCCCCCCCTTTCTAGCAGCTCTCAATTAGTCTTTTTTTTTTTTTCCCCCTGAAAACTTGTATCTGAAATAAAGTAATCTTTGACTTCCAGCATTGTTGCTCTGTATCCCAGGAGCTGAAATTGTTGTTGCTGAGGCTTTGAGGCAGGACAGAGTACTGCCTTGCCTGCTTGGGCTGCAGGCCCCTTAGGGTTAGGTCATGCAAAGAGGATGCAGGAGGCAGGGTTCAGATTCTGCCGTGTATGTACAATTATTCAGCTGGTTCATTCCTTGGAGGAATAAGAAGACCCTACATTTTTGTAAGATTTAAACAAGTGAGAGGTTACCTGTATGAGCTATCTGACTGGCATACACAGTTGTGACACAGACACAATGTAATATTTAAGATTTCAGCCTCACTCTGCCTCATACCAAAAAAGGAAAGGGAAAGGGAAAACAGGGACAGTTTATTCAGCTTATGGAAAGCACCATTTTAAATAAAGGTTTGTATTTAAAACTTGAATTGGAAACTTATTAACAGCAATGGAGTTTCAGTTATTAAGTTAAACTTTAGGGATTAAGCTCTTCTGAATAATTTGTGCTAAAAATTACATACTGTCCTCTCACTTTTAATGTTTTATCTCAGGTTGGGTACTTTAAAAACTTACTTTTTTCTCATAATAAAAGATGCTGGGAAAGGACTGAGAAAGGATACAATTCTAACTGTTACAGCAAGTTGGGGAGGTTGAATTGGTTTGGAAAATAATGGTGAATATGGAGACCTTTACAGTTCTCCAACTGAACCAATGACATAATGAAACCCACACACCAAAGAAATAAATACATTGAAGATAAAAAAAGAGGCATAAGTCGTCAGCCAAGGACCACAATCTTACAGAATACAAAATGGCATCAGTTGTCTCACTTTGTTGAGGTAGCTACGATTTATACTTCATGAGAATCCTAGGCACTACAAAAAATGTGGAAAGAAGAGAGATCAGAGACTCTTAAGGCAAAACTTGATGTTGAATACTTAGTTTTTTCTTTGGGAAAATTTGCAGAGAAGAAAAACAGAGACAACATTTTACATGCTGACAGAGTTATATGTAACTAAAATATTTATTAAAATATTCCAGCCTCCTTTTGAAAGAATAAATACTGTTCATGAAGTCCCCTTCTCTGAGGACTTTCATAGCAATTTTTCACTTACAGTGAAGTCTTCTTGAATGAGTAGGTTTTAAAGTAATAAAACTGCTGTAGGAACAGATTTCATATACACAGTACAGTAAAATTAAAGATGTTTCACTATATGCAAATTACTATTCTACTAACTTAGCCATATCTAATAAAAACCTTTTCCCTTGACCCATCAAACCATCTTTTCTTAAGCAAATTAACTTCAAATGAATATACAGCTTAACAAAAGATATGGCTATAATTTTTTTCTCTTTATGATGTAAGTTGTTAAGTTGGGCATTTTTTTTTCTCTTAACCACTTCAATTTTCCCTTAGTCAACTCTCACAGTCTGAACAAGAGACTACTTTGTGCTGGGAGTAAGAAGGAAGTACAGATATAATGTTTTATAACCAAATATGAGCTTTATACATTGTCTTCTAAGGAATAATACTTGCTTCCCTATTTCTTTTTGTTTCTATACCTAACTTTCTCTATCCTATATGCTGTCTTTAGGAGTGTGACATTTAAAAATACTTTGATAAAGTTTCAGAGAAGAGTTTCAGAAAGCAGATGTAAAAGAGCACTTTCCAGAACACATTCTGCTTTCTTGGTGTGCCTTTCCTAGTAACCGTACTCAGGTCATTCTGCTAATTCATATTCTGGTTGGTTTGGGATCAGATTTGTATTTATGTATGAATACAAACTGAACAGATTTGTTTCCTGAAATCTCTGAGAGCGATAGAGTGAACATAGTTGCATATTTGCTGTCAGCTCTAAAAGCTCTTGAAGCTTGATAAGAAAAGAATGAAGTTTTCCCTGATATTGCTTTGGCTGTTCAGGTCAGATACTGTAGATTAGTTGTATTGAAAACAGTCTTTGTGAAAATCCATGGAGAGGCAGTAATTTTGCAACCACTTGAATAAAAATTGTCTCTAGGAACATTATATTTTCTAAATCCTTGGCAGTACCAAGGGGATCCTTCGAATCTTAAATGGGAGCTGGAGGAAATTGTATGGTATGAAAATGGCTTCAAAAGAAAATAAAAAACATGTCTAGTTTAATGCCTTTCCCATTGGATATCACAAAATAAATGACTGAGATAAATCAAGTTAAAAAACTCTATTTCACCTTCCAGTATGTTGCTAAAAGATATTTATGTTTTTATATTTTTAATAAAGAAGCTTCTTTTTTTGCCCTTTCAATGTTTGCAAAATGTAGAGGGTACCAAGTCCTTTAACTGTATGTGCCAACAGTTAATGATCATGGTCTCTGTTCTAAAAATCTAAATCTTTGAATTTTGCATGTGCAGACTGCTACCCATAAACTGTGGCTAATATGAATACAGCATTCCCATGGAGAAATTAGGGCTTGTCCACTTTTAGTGAGTTTTTCACTGAGGAAATCTATTCCTGTGAGCTAATGTGTTTACTTTTAGCTTTAGTATTGGAGACCTGGGCTGTGATGTAAAACATCCTAGGTTCAAATCTTGCTGAAGATCCAGACAAGACATCGCAGTTTCCCCGTCTTATACTGCTTAGTGAATAGATCAACTCTAGAGAATATTTACAGAGAAATACTCATTTTTCAGTGACTGATTTAAATTCATCTACTGTTTCTTCATTCTGTCTGCCTGGGATTCTCTGAGCAGTTGCTGACTAACTGAAGTTCAGTGGATAACATGTAGTTTAGGACCTTTCAAAGTTGTCCTGGCCTCCAAAGAGCTAGTCTGGTCTGGGACCTCAGATTAGACAGTCCTATTTTTGGCAGATGAGGCTGGCCTAGGGATAGGAAAGGAGTGTTGTGGAGGTAAAAGCCTGAACTCAAGGACAAACTTTACAACAAAATTCCAGAAAACATTTCTTAGTTTAGGGAAGTTCTAAATTCTGGTTCAATTCTATAGTTTTAAAAAGCATTATTTGCCATTTATGTATTTCTTATGCTTCTCTATCACTGCTTTTAACATTTACTGAAATTGCTGTATGTCCTAAGCATAATGTATTTTTGCCTCTATGGTCTTTACTCTTGGGGTTTAGTGGTTGCGTGTTTTTGTTGTTGTTTGTTTGGGTTGGGTGTTTTTTGCCTGTTAATTTGGGAGAACTGAGTTTTGCTCTATGCTGTACACACACGCTTGATAGACTGTGGAATCATTCATATTTGACATCATTATTTTTACCAGAAGAAGGAGTCCAAGGCAACTAATGAACAGTTATACATGATATAACCCGCATCAGAACCCCTTCATTAACCCTTCCCCTCTACCCCTGAAAAAAGAAAACCTGTTTGGGAAAGGTGGAAAACTGAAAGTATTACACAATGATTCTTTAAATCATGAAAAAGCTTGTTAAAAGGCTTTTTGCAGGTCTAGCATGTCAATGTGTCCCTGCCATCCTGATGTTCATCTCAAGAGTTTGACCTTAAATTGGATTTCATTTTTTTATAGCTGAAAGTCCATCTGCATTCAAAAAATGTGTTTCCACTTTCAGCTACTAATGATCAATAGTCTGGCTGAGCCAGTCTTTCCTTTAATTGTACCATCAAAGTCTGCAAGGTTATAATTTCCATTTTCAGGTCACCTGCTTTTATTTTGAAGATACTTGCAATTTCCCTTGCATCACTAACAGAATGTGGTAATGAAAGTTGCCACTGGTTAATTTTCATCACTTCTAAGCTTCCAAGCTGCTTATGGTTTGCACAGTTACCTAATACACTTTGCCAGCATACTGGGCCCTGTTGCTGCTTTGTGGGCAAGAGAATTCAGCAACAGCTATTATTGAGTTATGATGAAGCTTTTGTACAGCATGTTTTGAGTGCAAGTCACACAGACTTCAGCCATCTAGCAGTTACACTGCCAGTCTAAGTTAACTGTGTAGGTTTCTGCCCTAGCTAGCAATCCAGCTAGCAACCAAGTTTATCTATGCAAATAATGATTCACAGGTTTCCTCAGGAAGAAGTTTCTCCATCCCACAGTAACCTTTGCTGACTGGTGAGGACTTTCACATCTCATAGCATAGCAAGGCCTAATTCAAGCAGATAGTCGGTTTGATCTTTTTCCTTTAGTTACTTCTCACCTTTCTGACTGTGCCTTGTAGCAGTCCTCACTCTGCCAGGTCCCCCTAACCCCTGCTTGCTCCACTGGCTCTTCCAGCAGCTTTTGTCACTTCAACTGTGAAATAAATGTGCGTAGCATGGGAAACTAAACTGTCTGTTAGCTAATGAGAGACTCTTAAGCAGCTTTATTGCTTCCCACACCTTTGCTTGAAACTCTTAACATACAGAGCCTTCTGCTCCTCTTTCTCTAGTCTTTGCACTTGGAAGTTGGGAGCATGTTTACACAGAGATAGTTCACATATATTTGTGTACACTGTTTTAATTACAAACTTTCTCCTACTTTATGAGGTAGCTTCCTTTTTGGCAGAGATGCCTCTAAAATGTGGCAGCTTACCACAAGCTACACAACTGTGTTCAGACCTGAACAGAAGCTAAACAACTATGTTTCAGACCTGTTCAGTTATCTTTGCTCCTCTCTGCCAGAAGGGACCTGAGCACACATCTCTCACAGGCTCTTCTCCTCTCTGGAGCTCTTGGAGAAGGAAGGGCATATAGGGATTTTCCCTTTCTGCTCTGTCCATCAGGGTCGCATAAAGGTGTGTAAGATGAAACCCACTGTTTAGGGTTTGTAAACTGGTTTATGATCAGTGCCTTGCTACAGAGCAAACCCACCTTGAGCGGGTGCCTACAAGTCACCACAAGCTGCTCTGTGAGCCAGCAGTTAGCTTCTTTCTGCTCCAGAAAGCATCAAACTGCAGAATGCAGCCACACACAGAGCACTTGATGCTACACTTTTCTCTCCTGATGGATGCTGAATCTGACAGACAAGTGTTAAAAAATCTCCCATGGCAATTGGAAAGCCCTTGTGTACCTCTTGAAACTGATTCCATTTTTGTTGTTTGGCAAAATAGTTCCAGCTAAGGTAGCAGTGTCTTGTAAGACTTAGAATCAGCCAGAAAGAAAAACTAAATGTTAATTGGTTACAGCTGAAATTTAAATTCACAGTGAGACAGAAAGTTGACCTTTAAGTGTCGTTACACTTGGGTAACTCTCAGCCTTGGGAAAATGTGCCACTGTCAAAATGTTACTGTATTCTTATACTAGAATTAGAAAGCAGTTTTTCAAAATAAGGCTAAAAGTATACAGTAATCATGGAATAGTCTTATTGTAGGCTGGCTGAATACAAGATTGAATACATACAATTGTGGTTTACTTTCAGAAATATTAGGTTATCATTGTGGGGAGGCTGATAATTGCCTTAAGTGGTCAAATAGCAACCTCTGCTACTCAAGTACTGTGCTTGTCTCACTAAAACTACATCTGGAAGAACCATGATATTCACTTTTTCATGACTTAAAGAAGGTACCGTTTTGACTTCTTAGTGCATTGTCCGTTAGTTAAGTCTCTCTGTTGTCAGTAGTGTCTCTGCCATATAAAATATGTTATTCCTAAAACCAGTTCCCAAAAAGTTCAAAGCACTATATTTATGTCTCTCACGTTGCTGTAACTGCAAGGCTTTATCTAACACATACATACATTTCCACATGACACAATAAAGATATTGATTCTAGGTGTATTCTAAACTGTCAAGTAAATAAGCTTGATCACAGCAAAGCAGAGATCCTATTGACTTTGCTGGGGAGAGACAAATAAAGCTCCTAAGCTTTACCTGGCCCAAAATAACCCTTTGAAATTCCGATCTGTGGTTAGAAGAAAAATAACCCACGAACCCACACCAACTTTCCCTTTAGATTTGTGTTGAGTGTTTTTTTCCAGTGATATCAACCAAGTATAAAGAGGGAAAGTTATCTACAAGGACACTGGAAAACAAGGACACCTCTTTGGTCTATCTTGCCTTGCATCTTGCCTTGCAGTGGTAGCACCTCAGTTTCCCTGCTGTCCTGTTCAATAACCATGACTGCAGGGCAAGGGGCTCTTTAAAATGAGTAAGAGAGGCAGAACCTGGCCAAAGGGCATAAGTGATGCACAGCCAGTGTGAACTGATCCAGTGACAAGACCAAAAAAAACTGCAGCTACTGTGGCCCTTCCCCCCCTGCAACATCTTCTGATGTTTTCACAAACCTGCTATGTACATTTTATATTGGGATGATGGCCCATGTCTTATACATCACCCAGCACATTGGGTCTAGTCCTGCTTGCTGCCTAAGGCTAAATGCACAGGAACAGAAGAAAGTTGAAGGCAGAAACCTGGAGCAAATTGAATAGGGGTATTCATATACTAAGTGAGCTGGCTGCACAGTGCAAGAGAGGTATTTGAAAGCTTGACAAATGTAGCCCTGCCTCACCTAAGGGTAAATTTGTCACCTTTGAGCTGGGGCTCAATAATTTTTAGATCTAGAGGCATGAGTCTGCAGCTTTTTAATGACCAGACACTTTTCTTGCCAGACATTAACCCATTGACATAGCCACAGCATAAATGTTACAAAAATAACAGCAGCAGGAGATGCAATCAATCATAGTTCTGATAACTGGATTTAAAATAAGTGATTGCTTTATGTAAATCCTATTTCTTCTTCCTTTCTCCATACCCTTATGCTTGCAGAGAAAGTCAAGTGGATTCTCTTCCATCAGCTCCATAGGATCAGGATGAGGTTGAGAGAGTTAAAAAAAGGGTTGTTAGGAGGTCTCTGCACCAGCAAATTCAGATGCAGATGTGGAACTGAGGAGCATTAAAATGAAGGTTTGCTTGAAGAGGTGTCTGGGATTACAGGCTCAGTGGACAAGCCCTGCTGACATGGCATTTGTGTGTGTGTTGGGCAGGAGCTGGGCAAGGACATGACTTGGAAGACACTTGTACATCAGCATTTAGGGAAGGAAAAAGAGGTACTATTGGCTGCACACATGCACAAGGAAAACTTCACATTTACTTAACAGTCTGTGACAGCTTCTTCAGAAACCCTCCAGAAATGGCATTTCCTTCATTATGTGGATGATGCAAGGTGAGCGTCAGGCTACTGTTAACATTAACGACTAAATTGTTACAGAATCATAGGATCATAGAATCATTAAGGTTGGAAAGGATCTTTGAGATCATCAAGTCCAACCATTAACCTAACTGCCTGGTCCACCTCTAAGCCATGTCCCTAAGCAAGTTAGTCATTAATCCCCTGGAACAGGCCTTTTGTAACAGGCACAGAGCCTGAACCATCACTTGGGTGTGTTAAAAGGAAGTTTTTCATTCTGCTTCAGTTCTTTGGGGAAGAAGTGAGGAATTAAAAATGCGTGTTCTGCCTTACAGAAGAGAGTAATCATGACTGTTTGGAAAGCACGGCAAGCTGCAGCAGTGACTCTGCTCAGCGAAGCCTGAGGATTCCCACTTACAGATGAAGCAGAGGCTGTGAGGAGGAGCAGACTGCCCTTCCTGCCCCGTGTAAGAGCTGCCCTCTGACTCCAGGAGCAAAGACTGGCCAGGGGTTGTTACTCCGCTGCTTTTGCCTTTCACTGACTGATAGGCACTGTCTCCTGCTGGTATAGTGCCAGGTTTGCCCTCTGAACAGGATGGATTGGATGATTTAACAGCTCTTTTTGTTTGACTCCTTATATGAATCTGCACAGTGAATACTTAAGAGACGAAACCCCACCACAAGTAAACAAAGAAAAATGCCTAAAACCAGGGAAAAAATGCTTTGAAAGAACAGTACTCTTTTTTTTTTTTTTTTCCCCCCCCCCAACCTCTTAAATTCTCTTGTCATCCAGATAAAGTAGTAGAAGGTCTTTGATTCCAGTTTCTCTGCCTGGCATCTGTTATTTAATCTCAAATTTATTTCCTGATCAGGGAGATCAGATCAACTCTATCTGAATTGGGGATTTCTCAAAAGGTGGAAAAAAAAACCCTGAGGAGGATTCTTTGCATAGGAATAAACCTCACCACAGTTTAAACAGTGTCTGTAATGCTGTGCTTGATGCCCTGTGCTGCAGTCCAGGAGGTAAAACATAGACCTCGCTGTCCTGTGGGAGAGAAGGCAAGGTGTCCTCAGTCCTCCTCTGTGCTCTCCCTACTCTGGTGGCTGATGAAGCCGCCAGGGTAACTTGGGCAGCCCAAGGAGCTAATTTACTGTAGCACAGACTGCTCAGACCCGCTTACAGGCAGAAACACTATGAAGAATTACATTAATAGTGTGCAACACAAACTGAAGGGTATGTGGCAGGGCTTGCTGCAAGGATGGCACTCATGCAGCAGCAATTTTCTCTGAGAAATAAGGCAATAGGAAACTTCCAAATTTACATCAGGCACTCTGTGCTTTAACAGTATTAGGGAACATGCTGATAGAAAAAAAAATCATCTGCTTCAGTTTATCTAAGATTTACTCAAATGACTATGAAGTTGAAATAAAGAGAGATTTTACTGCAGTAAAATGTGGCTATTCTGTCTAAAAAGGTGTTGTCCAAACAACAGCAACTAAATCATGACAGAAACCATAGCCACCCAAATGTTAGTAACATATTGTGACTGTAATTAAGTACCATTTGTTTGTTTTAGTAACAAGCTGCAAAAATCAACACAAGCAGAAAGAAGTACTTCAGAAAATTAATTAGTTATGAGTATATTTGCCACACAATCCACAGGATAGGTTGAATTCCACTACCCAGTGTGTTCTTAAGGAATATGCTGAAGTATACTTCATGCATTGAAAGTGCTTACAGTGTAAAGTTCACTGGAAAAGAAAGAGAAAGCCTCAGGGCAGTTGAGGCACATGAGTTACTCTTACTTCCAGTATTTATCTACTGAGTTATGACAGTTTTCTTTACGCTTGCAAGAGATTTCCAACACTGATGGTTGAAACATACTTGTTCAGCTTTAGTAAGCTTTCCTTGGTCTGAATTTTTGGAATCTTTTAATGGCATTCAATAGGTGTGATGGCTACAAACATCTCTGTTGTTCATCAGCAGCGTGACAGGGAAGACAGGTTTGTAGCCATGACATCCATAAAATATTCAGACATTGCGAAATTGTCTGGAACTGTGGCAACGAGTGTCATATGCTCGACCAAGTGATAGGATTGGGAAAAAATAGACAAAATTCCAGGTAGAAGAGCTTTGCCTAATTTTTTCCAGCTGCATCTGTTGCTCAGAGAAAAGATACTTCCTAACCATACAAATCTTGCTGCAAATATTTCTCTTGTCATTTTTTGGCTGAAATTATTGCCCAGATTCAACCTTAATTTAGAAAGACTCCCAGACCTCCCAAGTGCTGCTGGTTGTAAACTTAGTTTGCCCACTCCCCTTCCACAAAAAGCTCTTCCTTACCTTGTGTAATCCTTCTCTAAAACCGGAGAAAAGATAATTTTCAGACTGGTTTGCAGGCCAGCTAGCCCATTCTGTGTAAGCTAGGAAAAGAATGGCCATATTGACTTTTCCAAAAGCATCTGCCCCAGGAGCAGTCCCTGACCCATGAATGAAATGGTGCTGAGCTGTTTGTGTCTCCTCTGCTGAGGACCAGCACCATCTCTAGAGCAGAAGACACACTACCCAGTGTTCAGGGTGAATGCCAGCACTCTACATACCACAAGCCTGAAGGAACACTGCAGGCACACATTGCACTGTGCGTGGACCATGTGTTTTGCGCTAGAGAGGCCTGTGGTACCTGGCGATTTCCCCTTGCCAATGGTGACTGTGCTGTCTGCCTTTGCTGGATAAGAGACATCACAGGAGACAGAGCAGGAGGCCTCAAGGACTTTCAGTGGAGCTGTCAGTCCTGCTCCCAGTCCAAACCTTCTTTCTCCTGAGACCATCTTTGGACAAGAGCAGGAATCATTCTTCAGCCTAGTATTACACTCGGCAGTGAGCCACCCTCATCATGGACACCAGTACTGGTTCTGTTCCTAACCGACCTCATCCAGTGTCTCAGCTAGACTCTTCTGCTTCTCTTCAGTTTTCTTGGCCTCAGAGAGTGGCAGCTACAAATGTGTCTGTTCAAAAGAAATAAAGGGAAGCCTGGCGGTTATTGCCAGCTTTAGGTGGCAAAACGTTTAATGCACTTTATTCCATTAGTCCTCCTTACAGATATCTCCATCAGCAGACCCACTTTGCACCTGTGGGTGCATTCCTTAACAGAGCACACCCCCAAAGTATAGCTTACAGAGGAACTCTGGACTGCAAAGACCACTGAATAATAATGGATGTTGCTGTGTTCTGTGGCTGGAGAACCAGCCCCTGGGTCTTGGCTGGTGACCTGTGCATCCTCACAGCAGCCTGATGCTCCACAGCTCCACATATCATGCTGCATGATTTGCTATGAGATTTTAATCACCAGGCTCTAATCCCTCTTCTTAATTTCAGTTCCATTTTTCATAGGTCCCTATGGTTTGTGGGCATTCCTGTTTGGTATTATGGGTGGTTGAGACATAGCCTGATAAAGTAAAATTTTCAGTTTGTGGATAGGAGTGCTTCTTTAACTTCCCTTTTATCGAAGGATCAACAAGGTACATTTTTATTTTCTATATGATTTAAACTTTATTTTTCTAGAAGATTGGAGTTAGTGGAGAGAATGAGGAAGTAACTTGGACTTTTTTCTGAAACATTCAGTATAATTTCAGAGATGATGTGGATTTTGTGGGGATGATCAGGGTCTGTTTGAGAGGAAGTTGTGTTGCTAGGAGACACTAATAACAAAGTACCATGAAAAATACCTGCTCCTTTTAAATTGCACTTGGGCTATGAAATGAATGAATAAAAAGTAGATTAATTAACCAGGGTATCAAAAATATCAAAGATAATAAGAATATTTCATTTCTATATTGGAAAACCAGTGTTAAGTGTAAAACTTAATGCAGTTCCAACAGAAATGTGCCTTAAAGAGTAGAAGGGGCACTGTGGATCATTAACAGCTTCATTAGAGGTACACAGATAGCCTGAGTCAAGAACATAAAGGAAACGAGAACAGAAAAAAGGTTCATGCAACTGCATGGCTGTTTCAACTTGCTGGTGTTAAACCAAGTTCAACAGTATACATCACAGATATCTTCATCCAGTGAATTGATTAAGCTTACTAAAAGAATTTACTCTCTTCTTCTCTATAGAATGACAGAAAGTGCAGCCAGAAAGGACGTGAAGAGACATCTAATCCAGCTTGGTACCCAAGGAGATCAGTTAAACACCAGCTATCCCTGGGAGATATTTCATCAGGCCATTCAAAACCCCTGTATTGGTAGGGGCTCCTCCTCTTCTCAGGCAATTTTGTCCATTACTTCCCTTTCTCTGTTGTTAGAAAGCTTTTCCTAACATTTAACCTAAATCTCTTGTCAAAGTTTAAGCCCGTTGCTCCTTGTCATATCCTCAGTTGACATAAAGAATAGTTTATTTAATTCCTCTTTTCAGCAAGTGTTTACATACTTAAAGACCAGTATCATGTCTCCTCTCAGTCTTTTCTTCTCTAGACTAAATAATCCTAATTCTTGCAAGGTGCCTGCATCCATCATGTTTTCAAAGGTTCTGATCACTTTTGGTATTTGCTCTGAAACTGTCCAATGCAAAGGCACTTTGTGTAAAGATTGGATAACTTCCCCTGGACTTCGGAAGTAAGTGAATGACAAAGAACACAGGTTTATTAATTCATAGCCAAGGAGACAGGCTCAGGAAAACAGTGCATATTTTGTTAGCACAACCTTATGTTTTCAGCTCAGCAGTATGTATTCAGTCTTGTCTGTGATTGCCCATCACAAAAAATAAGAGATGCCTGAAAATGTCAAACAGAAAATAAGAGATGTCTGAAAACGTCATATGGCTTCTCACAAGCCAAAAAGTTGGGAGAAAAACAGTCATTTTTCTGGAAATAACTAGGCTGTAAATGGAGATAAACATCCTTCTGTTTTCCTATGATCTCAGTTTTGCTCAGGATCTTCACCTGCAAAAGTTTTATAAATGAATTTCTGCGATGATTGTGTTGTCATGTCTGGCAAATGGTGATGTTACAGTTCTAAGATTTTAATTAAATAAGATGCAGATTCATAGTATCACAATAGAGCTTCATACTTTTTATGCCTAATGACACCACCAGATCTTAGCAGCTCTACTGATATGATAATGTTCCTGAAAGGGCCTGTGTTACAGTAGTATGATGATAGCACAGCCCCATCTCCCTCATTTTCTTTCAAATTTTTCCATTAGATATAAAGTCAATTAAGAAACAGAAAATTATGTTCAAATAAAATCAAGTGACTGAGAAAGCCACAAAATTAAATTCAAAGTTCAAGCCAAAGCACAAGCAACAGGCATCAACCGATTGTAGCTGTGTACTGCCAGGGTGTTTGTCCAGAGGGAAGGGTGAATTGTGTGCATGGATGATAGCATGTGATAGCCCTGCAAATCCAAGGGTGTTCAATGATTCACAGCACAGAACTGGAACTTGTATGTGCTGCCACATTTCATGGATAGTGAATTAAGTTTCAAGTGGCAGTCTTACCTCAGAAATTATTTCCTTATTTATGTTAGTAGTAGAGTGAGGCTCTATAGTAACTAAACATATTTCAGTACCCCAGTATTTTAACTTCTTTTTTATTTCCATAGTGATGGATTTGTCAGGATCCAGACCTGCCAGAGCATTTAACCTATGCTTTAGATGTCCTCACTTTTATAATGCAAGATGTAGCTGAAAAAGCCTAAAAATTATTCAAGACGGGCAGATTTCTACCAAATCCAGTTACAAACGACATTTGAAAAAGACCCTGTTCTTTTGCTGCAAGTTGAAAATTTGCACTGAAAATATTTGAAAAAAATCAGTTAAAATTCTAATTGAATTTCTTAGTAATCAATGTACTTTTCCCTGTGTTGAGTATCACAAGGGCCTGGGAACTATAATAAGAAACCACCTAGTAGGCTATGGTGGCATCTACATTACTGGATGAAATAAGGCAGGAGAGAAGTGACATGGTGCTGCAGAGCTGCTGGCTCTCTCTGTGGTTGTTTCAGACCATACCTGCTGGCTCTTCCAGACAGAAAGCCTGGGATTTGTTCAGGAGCTAGTTTATCAAGGGACTGTTTAGTATGCTATCACATGCATCTCACAGCATAGATGAAACTAAGCTCACTTTGGCTAACTTACCTGTAAGTGTCCTTAGACACTGGCCCAGAAGGCCTTGCAGCTTAAGAAACACCCTCAGACTAACCACTCAGACACATATCATACACTCTTGTTGTCATGTTGAAGGCATACCATGCCTGGAGGGCTGTGAATAATCCTTCTTATGTCCAAGTATTTGGTCTGGACCAAAAAAAAAAAATAAAGTAAAAATATGTTTGAGCACAAGGAGTCTGTCATCTGTGGGCCTGAAGAGACCTCAGGCTTTGCAGCCTCACAGGTGAAGTGCTGGCCCAGGAGCAGGGTGGATTTGGCATGGGCAGCATGCCCAGAGACAGGACCTTGACTGCTGCAGAGATTTCTGTGTCAGTCTTTAACATAGACTAAAACCTGGCTCACACATCTGATCTGGAAGGAGGAGGAGAGGGGAGGCGTTGTCCCTACTCAGCAGCAAGCTCAGATTTTATTGTCTGGCCCATGACAGTCTATGTGTCAGCCCCAAAATGAGTTCATGCTCCCTCTGCTCTAATGCAAGTGTTTGGGATGTTGCTATACTTCTCCTCAGCTGTGCTTTGCCCTACAGTTCTGCGTGATCCCACCCCTCCATGAGTAAATGCAATGTTCAATGTAATTCAAAACCCATTTCTCCAGATGAAGACCTTGAGGATTACAGCACTTTAGAGTCTCTCCTTGTATAAGTGGAAGAATTAGGCAGATGCCCTGGAGCAGGTGAATTACAACCTCTTAAATTGCTACCTATTTTGGGAGGGGCACATAGCCTGGTCTTTGATATCTGCTTACTGAAATGAACCACATTCAAGAGACTGACAGCAGTTCTGTGTCTGGTTCTTTGGTGTAAGTTGAAAACAACAAAGTTGCAAAAAGTCCTGAGGAAATCTATAATCAGTGGTTACAGAATGTCCTTTATTAGGTTGCTCTGTGTGTATTTACATTTTTTTTCTTTGATTAAAATCGAATGATGTGTTGTTTGTATTATAAATGTGGTTATTTGTAACTCACTCATCTACTTTGCACTTTGTGCATCCTCCCATAGCATGAGAGAAACCAAAGAAAGTATATTTTTCAAGACATCACTGTGTAATGGCTCACATTGCAGTATCAGACTATAACTGCTCTCTTTATTTGGCAATCTGTCATTTTAATGTTGTGCTGCTAATAAAACACAAGATATTTCACAACTTAAGAACACTGATCACTCTCTACACAAATGTTACATCCAGGGTTTTTTATTTGTTTGCTTTTTTTTTTCTTTCTTTTGGCCAGTCTATTCCTTTTATAATTTTGGCATGGCACTCCTGAACCTGGAGATGAATGGCAGTTTTCTCACCACTTTTTACTGCACTGGAACCCTTGGTGTTTCACAAGAATACAGACAAATTAAAACCCAAGTGTACTAATAGTTCCTGTGAATGACTCACTTCATGCTTTCTTTTAGCTATGGTTCTCAAAGATGGGGATGTATCAAATTGTATGCTGAACAAGACTTTAACCTGGCTTTATACTGCTTTATGCTTGCTTTTTTTCAAAATGTAGTCCCAAGTTCATTACGGTGTTCCAAATGTTGGAACCCCATAATGTATTTATTCCCATCAGCTCTCACATCAACACAACTTTGTGTTTCTGGAAATTGTTTTCTTTTGCTACCCTCCCACATCAGGTAATATTTAAATAGTGGTATGGTAGTATGAAAAACTGACTAAGGGTGTAGTTTTCTTCTGTGACTTTATTCACCACTATAACAATGCCGAAAGTTACAGCTTCATTTTGTCAGTATGTTAAGGTGATTTACCTTGTAATAAACAAAACCATCCCAATCTATTTCTTTGAGATCATCCTAGCTTTGAAAATTGAATTTAAAATGCAATTGCAATAATTATTTTCTGCAGTAATTATTACACAGTTAGGAGCAGAGAGAGTGGGGACACAACATTCTTCAGCTCGCTCTTCTGCCCAAATTTTAATATCTATGAAATAGAGGGGTTTTTCTTCTCTGGGTTACCTCACCTGCAGTTTCACTAATTCACGGCTGGCCAGAGCCAGTGTGTGTCCTCCAGCACCATCTGCAGTTAAAACACAGATATCATTAGGCATTATCACCAGGAATAAGCACCAGGGGCCAAAGTTCCTGTCAGGGATATGATATAATCTGCAAAGTCAATGTTAAAGCTCTAGACACTCTTCAAAGCAATGAAAGTGTAATTATTGTTGTTCACTCTCCTTCTCCCATGAAATTAAAAGAACAGCGTGACATAAGAAACAACTTTCTCTAAGCTGGCTTTGTAAATGCAGCCTTTAATTATTAAAACTACAAGAGCAGTCTTTCTAGATTCATCTTTAAACATGAAGGCTGACTCTCCACTGGAGAGCTTAGGTGAAATGAAGAGGGAAGAGCAGCCAGCAGGGAGCTGATTGCAGGTCCTTGATCTCCAACAGGTAGCCCCCAGGGTATGTTAAAAAGCCATAAGGGCTACCTTTAAATGTTAGTCCACAGAAGTAAGCCCAGCACGCTGCCACAGCTCAGCCCTGATGCTTCCCTGTAAGCTCCTGCCTGCCTTCCCTTGCACCAGCTAGCAGAAATGTGGCTGGAGAGCCAGCAAAGCTGAGGGGTGGGCATGAAGGATGGTCTGTTCTTTAAATCCTTAATTTTACCCTAGTAGAGATACCCCTGTGCTGAGGGAAGTCTTCAGGCAGAGCTCCCTGCTGCCTCAGAAAACCTGAACCTATCAGTTCTGTGAGAGTAATTGCATCTGCAAGAGCTTTATAGCACCCACCTCTCTCCTCAGGAGGAGAAGAAAGGAAATAAAACTGATAGGGTGGTCTGTGTTTGTAAGGCAAAGCCCACAACAGGAAATATTTTCTTTGCCACATTTATTCTTACACTTTGCCTTCAAAAGGAAGGATTTCCTCCTGACTCTGCACTGAGAAACTGTTTGAGCAAGGTGCTGCATGCACTGGGGTGCTAAAGGTTCTAGAGGTTCTTAGCATGAAACATGAGATGAGGTTCCTGACAGCTGAAGGTCCAAAAAACCTTCACACAACCTGCAGGATGTGAGTTTTGCCATTTCCCTGCGGCTATATGTCAGCTTAAAGACTCTTCTGCCTACACATTCATCCCCCCTCCCCCGCCCCTTCTGATTTTTAAGAAAATAGGTCATTCTATTTTGTTTTTTACCTTCCTCAGGAAAGCAGGATGTTATTAGCAGAAAAAGCTCTCAAAATGAGTTTTCCAGTTTAAGTCAGTATAGAAAAAATGGTGGCAAAAATAAGACTGAGAAGCAAAGGTAAGAAAAAGACATAACTATTTAAATGTGCACACATATATATTGATGTATTTATGAGAAAGGGAGGAGGTGTGCCACAAGGGCTGTGCTGCCTGCCTCTCTCCTCTGATTAATTGCCTTGGTGTCAGGGAACTGGCCCATCCATATGTATCTGCTGGTTCAATTCTTTAAGTTTTCTGTCACCACTTAACTGCTGTTCACCAGAGTGTCAAAAACATTTAGCAGTCACACGTGCTTGCACAAGCATAGTTGGGAAAGTGCCAATAAATCCATCTGATTCTATTATGTTAGTGACAGGCTCTACTCAGGGCAGGGGAGGAGAAAGATTTTAAATGCCTATAACGCGCAGTTTATAAGTACATAGTGTATAGACATTCATGCTTCAGAGTACAAAGCAAGCTGTGACTAATGAAGCTTTGGAAGAACTTTCTTTTACCGGCACTTTATTTCATAATTGCTCAGTATAAAGTTTCTCACCTTCTCCGCTGAATCATCCTATTTGTGGACTCCAACAGAGTATGACACTTGGTGCAGCTCTAGTCTGAACTGTTTGGAGCTATACTGGAGACCTGACTTCTGCTGCCTTGGGGCTCTTACAAAATGTTTTGCTGATTTACAAAAGAAGGAAAAAATATGGGTCAAGAATGGGAATGTAGTTTCTTCATCACTTTATTTCAAATATTAAAATTTAAGCCAGTGGCAATTAGCAAACTGAGAAGCCCAATGTACACTATGGTCTTGGTGCTTTTTTATTTTCTTTACACTAGCTTAAGTAAATGAAACAGGATTGTACCATGCTGTGAGCATGGTTTCACCAAACAGATAGCCAAAAGAAGATAGAAATGGCTGTATTGGATCAGACCAAAGTTCTAATAGGTTTGTTTTTCTCTCAAATGGTAGCTAGTAACGGACACCTTGGAAAGAATGTAAGAACAGGCAAAGCATATAGTGAAATTTTCTGCATGTACCTCCCCAAACAAGCCCTTTTGTGCTTCGAACTCATGTACTTTACAGCATCCACAACAAATTCCGGAGTTTAACTGTGTGATGCAGGAAGAATCATCCTTTCCCTGTTTTGAATCTTCTACTTGCTACATTCATTCATTCTTTGCCTCCTAATTTGTGTCCTGAAGGGGACAGTGAAGAGCCACCCCAGTTTCCCTTTCAGTGCCACTCCTGCTTCGATAACCCTCTGTGATGTCCCCTCTCCCAGGAGCCTATTTCACAGCCTCAGGAGTCTTCATCTCCCCAGTGATTCTTCAAAGAGAGGTTGTTTCTCACCTTTGGGCATCCTCGTTGTCCTTTTTACCTTTTCCCATTCTGCCATAGCCCTTCCCAAACAGGAGGAGATGAGAATTGCAAGCAGTATTTAAGGATCTGAGGCATCCCAAACGTATGCAGTGGCACTGGGATGTCTCAACTTTGCTCTCCAGTCTTTTTCAAGTAGTTCTTAATGTTCTGTTTAGCTTTTGGCCACTGCTAAGGTCTGAGCTGACATTTTTGTAGACCTGTTAGGCTTCTAAGATGCCTTTGCAGGGCAGTAACTGCAGGAGAAATTAAAATTGCAACTGGTCAGCAATGGTAATTTGTGACGAAGGAATGATCTGGCATGGAGGGCAATAAGGCCCATTTGCAGAAGGGGTTAAGCTGGCTGAAAGCAGGGATGCGAGGGACAGGACAACTCCCTGCAAGGGAGTAAAGTTTGCAGATGAGATAAGAAATGCTGCAGTAGTGTCTTGTAACAATTGTGGAACATGAGTGCTCAGGGGTCACTTTTGGTAAACAGACAGGGCACTGAGGGATGGACACAAGGCTGGGCTGATGCACCCCGTGCCAACACTCACAGGATTGGTGCTGGTGTAAGTGTATATAAGGAATCAGTTCATGCCACATCTTCTCAGACTCCTTGCAAAACCACTTATGGTACTAGGACTCTGGCCAATGCATTGCTCATTAAATCTCTTTAAGCACAAATATGTGTTTAATTTGCCTCAAGGGGTACATAATAAAAATTTCCCAACATAACCTACATTTCAGAGTCCACCACTGTATGTGGAATGATTGTTTTTCCCACCTATATATGTCACTTTTTCTGTCTGCGCTGAGATTGAGCTGCTGGCTCTTTGTTCAGTCAGTCAGCATCATGAAATCTTTTTGCAGCTCTTCTCCATAAGGCTGGTGCAGTGTTTCCAGTCTATTTACTGGTCTACAAGGCTCCTTTCCTGTCTCTCTTGCTTACAGCAGACTTTCGCTTCCTCTTTGATTACTGCAACTCTGAATAAGGCACAAAAATTCTTAAGGTAAGGGCTAGTTGTGAAGTTTTGCAATAACTTAGTCACTGCTTCTCCCAACTCAGTTCTCATGGTATCTTTGAATGTCTTGCATCCTACTTAAAAAAGCACCACATTGGTCTTTAATATATTTTCCAAATTTTCCAGAGGAAAGTCATACTACCTGGGAAGGATTGGCACACCTGTCTTAACAAACATTTGGTTTAAGCACAGTACCTATAAAACAGACATAAACATAGCGAACACTGATCAACACAAATGATCAGTAGGGATCACCCAACCTTGAAATTGTAACTCAGATCATACAGGTTACCACATCTCCTTTAAAAAAAGTATTATTTCTATCAGCTCTGTCATAAGTATGACTCAGTGAGTTGCAGATGAAGTCAAACACATCAGATACTCACAGGCAAAACTGGGGGTCTCTTTTGTACTGAAAAACTCTGTCCTGACTTTGCTGGTTGATTTTTATACAGCTAGAAGGGTGCAGGGGATTACACAATCTGGTTGCATTATTCAAAATACTGTAAGTGGATAAAATAGCCTGCATCTGTCTCTGATTGAGGCTTTCAAGTTCATTTAAAGTTGAAACATTGCATGAATCAGGGAGAAGTAAAAGCCCAGTGTAGAAATGCCAGATGAATTAATCTGAATGCTGAGCTCCAATATAACTGGGAGTATCCCATTTCTTAATTTATTAACCCTTAAATCTTGCAGAAAGGTGGGCAGAAGAAGGAAACATAGCCTTCAGATTAACCTGTCTGTTAAAATGGAAATTCATTTACTTTTCTCCCCATCTGTATGGCTGACAATGTACTGGGCTCTATGTTCAACTGCTCAGTTGGGGCTACACAAAATGTTTTCTCCAAGAACCAGATTTGCTTCCCTGTTTCTTCATTTTTCTGAAGAAAAGCAAGATGGCAATTTATAGTGTCCAAAAACAAGCTGGAAGTGACACACACCTAAGTGCTGGGTACTCAGTTAAGGGGGAAGCCTGCATGTTTTTGTCTCTCCTGTCCCTAGTGGAACACATCAATGGAAAAATAAAAGAAAAAAAAACCACAAAAGAAACAAGCGGGCACAATTTTTGAAGATCTTCTTCTTTCCCAGATCTGAGTTAAGACAATTTGCAGTACTGAGTTTTAACTTAGGCAATTCTAGTACATTTTTCCCTTTTTTTCCTCACTCTCTGTTAATAAAAGAGGTTAGAGCAGATTCAGTCCCAGGGAGGGTAAGAGCCCAAGTCTGCTGATTCCTCCATTATTCATCACACATTTAAATAACCACTGTCCTGTAAAGGCTCCTGAAGTTTGAATTCACTTACAGCAAGTGCAAAAAAGAAAACCTGGATAAGTGAAAGCCCATTAAACCTTTCTTCTACAATTTGAAATTCATTATATTTAGTTCTTCGAAATTAGGGTTTTTTTACTAGTTCATTTATGAAGTGAAGCCATAGGATTTCTATTTTTTTGCCTTGGTACTGCACAAGTAACAAAAGAACATATCTGATGCCCAGAAAACCTTCTCTGCCTGTAATCAGTATGCCAACTTTAACTGATGCTTACTGACTGCCATGCAGTGTTCTTGTTACTTTTTGGTAATTTACAAAATCACCATAGACATGTGGTACTTTGAAAAGTCTCATGCTGTACAGTGATTTCTTATTTGCCATCAAAACAAGTTTCCTTATCAGGGAAAACAGTTTCCCCAGTGTTTCTCTTTGTATCCTCAGATGAACAGAAAAGACACCTGGTGTAACTATAAAGACCATGTGATTAATTTCCCTCCTTTTTCTCTTTATTTATGATAGAATGTTTTTGCACAGGGAAGAAGTAATGGTGGGAGCTAAATGAAAATGGTTTTATGAATTTTCCTTCCAATGTATAGAAACTTCTTAATAATTGATTTGAAAACAGATTTTATTATTTTTTATACTATTTACTTCAGCAGGGTAGATTCCAACTTACTGTAACAAGGTTTCCTGTCCAATATTTTCATGAGCCTGATAGTCAAAGATTTCTCTGGGTTCAAGATGGTGGAGAGTAAAAAAGAAAAAACAAGGTATCTCCCAATTTTATGTGTGCAACAGCTAAGATTCACAGTACACTCAAGACAGCACTATGTACTGATCGACTCAGTACTAGGTATTTCTATAGGAAATCTGTTTTTATTTTCAAGAGCACAAAGGAATAGCAACAGAACTACTAGGTTTCAAGAAACTAAATTATAGCAAATTGTCAAAAGTTTGTTTTATCCTCAGAGAAAAAGTGACTTTGTATTTTCTCAAGTAGAAGGAGAAACCTCCTGAGTGACTTGACAGTTTTCTTTATCTCAATAGATATATGAGTTCGATGGAGGTTAGTTTCTTCAGTGTGTTATACGGACCAGTAGGAACCTAGAAACCAGGGATAAATGAAGGATCCTGGAAGGATGCTGGATGCAAATGATAACCAGAATTTGAGTTTGGGGGAGGTTATATGCTTGAGGAGGAAGGGAAAATGCAGCTCCCCTTAGGAACTCATAGGGAAGAAATGAACTAAATGTATCTGGAGACAAGAGGGCAAGTAGCTTTTACTCATTTCCTATCATTCAAGTCCTGGTTGTATTAAACATAACAGGCCACTTTATCACAGCTAGCAATTGAAACAAAAAGTAAATGAGATGTCTTCCTGGTTGCCAGTAAGTTACTGAAGATTTGTTATCATCTGTGAATATTCGTAACAAATAGAATGAGGGACAAAACACTCCTGCTGTGAAAGGACTATTGAAATAGGCTGCACAAGGAAGGCGAGAAAATATCCCATGAAGTGTACTCTAAAGAGTAGACAGACCCTGCAGGCCAATAACTGGTGTCAACAACAGCTGATGTCAACAACAGGAATTTGTTTTTTACAACCATGGGATGCTCTGAGGACTGAGGAATGCTTCGAATAGATGGGATGCACCTGACAAGGTGGGGTAAAAGCATCTTTGCCAACAGGCTGGTCAACCTTGTGAGGAGAGGGACAAAGGACTCCAGGAAGGCTGGGTGTTATTCAAGAAGGAAGTCTTAAAGGCTCAGGAGCAGGCTGTCCCCATGTGCCAGAAGACAAGCAGGTGGGGGAGAAGACTGGCCTGGCTGAACAGAGAGCTTTGGCTTTTGGCTGGAACTCAGAAAAAAAAGGAGAGCTTACCACCTTTGGAAGAAGGGGCAGGTGACTCAGGAGGACTACAAGGATGTTGTGAGGTTATGCAGGGAGAAGATCAGAAAGGCGAAGGCCCAGCTAGAACTTAAACTGGCCGCTACCATTAAAGATAACAAAAAGTGTTTTTACAAATCTATCAGCGACAAAAGGAGGGCCAGGGAGAATCTCCCTCTGTTGGATGTGGAGGGAAACATTAACACAAAGGATGAGGAGAAGGCTGAGGTACTTAATGCCTTCTTTGCCTCAGTCTTTAATAGTCAGACTGGTCATCCTCGGGGTTTTCAGGCCCCTGAGCTGGGAGATGGAGATAGGATGCAGAATGAAGCCCCAGTTGTCGAAGAGGTGGCAGTCACCGACCTGCTCCTCCACCTGGATGTCCAGAAGTCCATGGGGCCAGACGGGATTCACCCGAGGTTACTGAGGGAGCTGGCAGAGGAGCTGGCCAAGCCACTCTCCATCATTTATCAGCAGGCTGAGGGGAGACCTTCTCACTCTCTACAACTACCTGAAAGGAGTATCGCTTTTTCTCCCAAGTGACAAGCAATAGGACAAGAAGAAACGGCCTCAAACTGCACCAGGGGAAGTTTAGGTTGGATATTAGGAAAAACTTCTTCACTGAAAGGGTAGTCAGGCACTGGAACAGACTGCCCAGGGAAGTGGTTGAGTCTCCATCCCTGGAGGTATTTAAAAGACAGGTAGACATGGTGCTTAAGGACATGGTTTAGTGGTGGACTTGGCAGTGCTAGGTTAATGGTTGGACTTGATGATCTTAAGGGTCTTTTCCAAACTTAATGATTCTGTGATTCTATGAGAGCTTTAAACTAGGAATGACAGAGAAGGGAGACCAGAAATCAAATGAGGAAGTGGTGCATGGGATGATAAACAATGGGTGCTGAGTGATGGGAACAGAAGAGACCTGGTGATCAGCTGTACAGGGTTAAAGGGGGATCATCTCAAGTGTTTGCACAGAAATAAATGAAGCGTTGAAAGAACAGCATGATGAGGGCAGGTCTCACGCATGTTTTATGAAATCAGGAGGAGTGCGTGAAACCCTGAAGAGCCTGTATACTAACACACATAGCACAGGGAATAAACAGGAGGAGTTAGAGGTCTGTGTGCAGTTGCAGGATGACAATTTAATTGGGATCACAGCAACGAGGTGGAATAGCTCACCCACCTGGAGTACAGCAATGAATGGATAGAGGCTCCTTAAGAAGGGCAGACTAGCAAGGAAAAGTAGAGAGTCATCCTTTAAGTGAGAGAGCATTTATGAGAAAGTACATGCAGCTCAGCCTTGTGATGGCTGATGAGCCAGCTGAGAGCTTATGGATCAGGATTTTTGGGTGAACTAATGTGGGTGATGTTTTTATGGGAATTTGTTAGACTGCCTGAGCAGGAAGATGTAGATAAGGCCTTCTTCAGACAACTGAAGAAGCTTCACATTTGCAGGCCCATGGAATTTAATGGCATGCACCCACAGGTGCTGATGGAGCTGACCAGTGTCACTGTGAGGCCACTCTCAATAATATTTGAAAAGTCATGGAGCTTGGAGGAGGTTTCTGAGGACTGGAAGAAAAGAAATGTCACTCCTGTCTTCAAGAAGAGCAAGAAGGAAGGTCTGGGGAACTACAGACCAATCAGCCTCACCTCAGTCTTTGGGAAGGTGAAGGAGCAAATCTTCCTGGAAGCTATTTCCAAGCAATGAAGGGCAAGAAGGTGATTGGGAGTAGTCAGCAGGATTTATGAACAAGAAATCATGCTTGGCCTACCTGAAGCCTTCTATGACAAAGTGGCTAGCTCGGTAGATGAGGGGAGAGCAATTTAGTCAGGCTTTCAACGCTGTCTGCCATAATATCCTCATTGACAAACTAATGAAGTAAAAGCTAGGTAAGTGTACGCTGAAATGAACTGAAACCCAGTTGAACTGCCAGGCTCACAGGGTTGTGATCAGCAGTGCAACATTGTGGTGGGCTGACCCTGGCTGGGTGCCAGGTGCCCACCAAAGCCACTCTCACTCCCCTCCTCAGCTGGACAGGGAGAGAAAATATAACGAAAGGCTTGTGACTTGAGAAAGGGACAGGGAGATCACTCAGCAGTTACCTTCATGGGCAAAACAGGCTCAACTTGGGAAAAATTAATTTAATTTATTACTAATCAAATCAGAGTAGGATAATGAGAAATAAACTCAAATCTTAAAACCACTTTCAGCCCACCCTTCCCTTCTTCCTGGGCTCAGCTTCACTTGTGATTTCTTGGCCTCCTCCCCGCCAGCAGCACAGGAGGATGGGGAATGGGGGTTGTGGTCAGTTCATCACACATTGTCTCTGCTGCTCCTTCCTCCTCTGGGGGAGGACTCCTCACACTCTTCCCCTGCTCCAGTGTGGGGTTCCTCCCACGGGAGACAGTTCTCCATTAACTTCTCCAATGTGAGTCCTTCCCACAGGCTGGAGTTCTTAATGAACTGCTCCAGCATGGGTCCCTTCCACAGGGTGCAGTCCTTCAGGAACAGACTGCTCCAGCATGGGTCCCCCGTGGGGTCACAAGCCCTGCCAGCAAACCTGCTCCAGCCCGGGGTCCTCTTTTGACGGGTCCACAGGTCCTGCCAAGAGCCTGGTCCAGTGAGGACTTCCCGTGGGGTCACAGCCTCCTTCAAGTGCATCCACCTGCTCCGGCATGGGGTCCTCCATGGGCTGCAGGAGGACAGCCTGCCTCACCATGATCTTCACCATGGACTGCAGGGGAATTCTGCTCCGGCACCTGGAGCACCTCCTCCCCCTCCTTCTTCATTGACCTTGGCATCTGCAGGGTTGTTCCTCTCACATATTCCCACTCCTCTCTCTTTAGCTGAAATTGCTGTTGCACAGGTTTTTTTCCCCTTCTTAAATATGTTATCACAGAGACGGTACCACCACTGCTGATTAGCTTGGCTTTGGTCAGCGGCAGGTCCACCTTGGAGCCAGCTGGCATTGGCTCTATCAGACATAGGGGAAGCTTCTAGCACGTTCTCACAGAAGCCACCCCTGTAGACCCCCTTCTACCAAAACCTGGCCACACAAATCCAATACAGAAGTTCAGCTGGAGGCCAGTCACTAGTGGAGTGTCTCGGGGGTTAGTGCTGTGGCCAGCACTGTCTAACATTTTCATTCATGACCTGGCTGATGGGACAGAGTGCACCC
The DNA here is from genome assembly GCF_047370975.1 of Nipponia nippon. Lineage (NCBI taxonomy): Eukaryota > Metazoa > Chordata > Aves > Pelecaniformes > Threskiornithidae > Nipponia > Nipponia nippon. The sequence goes on from NW_028262336.1 coordinate 110,836,151, forward strand.
TCAGCAAGTTTGAAGCTGATACGCAACTAGGAGGAGAAGCTGACACACCAGATTGCTCTGCTGCCACTCAGAGGGACCTCAACAGGCTGGAGAAATGGGCTGACAGGAACCCCATCTTGCTAAACAAAGAGAAATGCCAAGTCCCACATGTGGAGAAGAATAGAGCTGTGCACCAGTACTAGCTGGGAACTGACTGACTGGAAAGGAACTCTGCAGAGAAGGCCCTGGGGATCTTGGGGAACAACCAGGTGAACATGACCTAGCAATACACCCTTGCTGCAAAGCAGGCCAGCCTCCTCCTTGTCTGCATTAGGAGGTCGTTTCTCTCTACTCAGCGCTGATGAGACACATTTAGAGTGCTGGGTCCAGGTCTGGGCTCCCAAGTACAAGACAGACACAGACTCCTGCAGCAAGTCCAGCAAAAAGCCATGAGAATGATTAAGGGATTGGGGGATCTGACATATGAGGAGAGGCTGAGAAAGTGGGGACTGTTCAGCCTGGAGACAACAAGGCTCAGGGGCATCTTTTCAATGAGTATAAATATCTGATGGGGGAAGGGGGTTAAAGAAGACAGAGCCAAACTCCTCTCAGTAACACCTGTTGACAGGACAAGAGGCAATGGGCACAAAGTAAAACACATTAAATTCTATCCAAATGCAAGAAAAAACTTTTATACTGTAAGAGTGGTCAAACACTGGAACAGGCTGTCCAGCGAGGTTGTAGAGTCTCCATTCTCGGAGCTATTCAAAACCTGACTGGACATACTCCTGAGCAACCTGCTCTAGATGATCCTTCATTGAGCAGGGGGTTGGACTATATGATCGCCAGAGTTGTCTTCCATCACCAGTTATTCTGTGAGTCTCTAAATCCTGCATTGCTCCTTACATAACAGTTTTGTCTTGTCTTGATAGCACTCAACTTGCAAGGACAGTAACGAGATATTTATCCAGCAAACCTTCTGGCTTCCAGGAACCCTTCCCTAGCAACTACTCCATCTGAAAATTATCACACATTTTTTTTGAGTCCTGGGATGCTTTTAATGTCATTGTCACAGACAGGAGCACAGGCTCAGTGGACAGCATGGGGGACAGAGCAGAGATGATGTCTATTTAAAGGTTGGAAAGCATGGATTTCTTTCCTATGACATTTGGTACATCTGTCACAAGACAGGACTTGGAAGAACAAAATAATATGTTCCAAAAAATATGTGTTGGTAATCTGAGTTAAAATACTGGAACAGTTCAGACATTTTAAAGGAAAAAAAGACAATGAAAGAAGTGTTGTTCAACTAAAATACTTGTGTTTCTCCCTCCTCCCCACCCAACCCCCTCAAAAAAAAACCCTGCCCAATGTTTTTCTAGGCTAGAGATATCTGAGAAAGGAATCAAAGGCAAAAATCGCAAAATACATTTTAGAAGAGTATGTATTAACCTCTTCCCCTTCACTTATATGTATATTTTCCAGATAGTTTTATAACTCTGGTTTCAAGCACAGCCTTGAAAGGATGTTCAGTCTGATTCGTTATTCTGAACTGATAGGAACTCATTGGATTTGGTTTCACCTTCTGGTTTTCTTTTTTGTTTTGAATTCTTTTTGTACCACCTGAGTTTTAAGTTCAAACAAAACAGAAGCCTTAGAGTGAGATTCCCCTCAAATCACTTTTCCCTACTTTAAGACAAAATCACTGATTTTTTACAGGCTTGCGATACATCCGTTAACCCATGTAGTTTCACCTCTTAGCAAGCAAGGCCTGAATGTTGAAAAGAAATCCGAAAATGGAGAAAATTATCGTGATCCTGACCTGACCCAGTGCTGCAGATTAATGTAGTTTTGTTAATTTACCAAGTTATTTCTGTTGTCAATAAAGCTTCACCACTTTCCTAGTCATGCTGACCTAAGCAGATGAAGTGTTGTCCACTCTTTTTGTTATGTAAAACTGAAACACTAACTAAACTGAAAAATACATATGTTTGCTTCACACCTTTAGAACTGCCAGTGGAAGTTACTGTTCCTATAATTCTGTCAAATCCTAAATTCCTCACATTTAGAAAAGAAGTCACTTGAAAGCAAGCTGTTCTGGCTACAGCTCGATAAATGTGGTCCTGAGCACAGAAAACATTTCCCATACCGTCAGCTACCCTGTGGACCTCCACTGAGAAAAATTATCAAGAAAAGGGACAAAAAACAATGTAGCTGTTGATTTTAGTTTGGCTCAGGCACTGTAATGGTTGCTGAATAAGCAACTTTTATTAGCTAAGAAATCTGCAGGTGTCTCTTCCCTATTGCTCAGGGAAGAGTTTTATTTATGTTACCAATAACTACAATTATGTCTTGAAATCTCCAAAGGCATCAATAGTTTTCTCCCAGTGTGTTAACTATGAGCTTTTAAAATTATCTGAGGCCTGAACACGAGTAGGCATGGGCCATTAACCCCTATCCCGAGTGTTCAACCTGTCCTGATAAGAGTAATGAACAAGAACAGCACAGCATTAAAGTGTAATAGTCAGACTGGGAATATAAACACGCAGACTCATCATCATCAGAGAAACAAAGAAAAGGAACCCTTAATGGCTAAAGTAGATCTGTCTAAGAAATATGTAAGTCTAAACTGCAAAGTTTTTGCAATTGGAACAAAAAGAGGTTTACACCAATTTTTGTGTAAACCAATGTGCAATTTTTTTCTTTTAAAAATATGGCAGTCGGCTAGACCTTCTCATTTTTTTCAGCGTGAAGAAACCTGAACTTCAGAGAAAGGTTTCTGTGCAGTGCTCATTTGTTTACGATTGGAAGCAACAAGCTTTTCTCATGGGCTTTGTGAAAGTGTCAGCTGTTCTGCCCTACATCTTCTCCCTCATATTCTCTTACCAATGTGTATGACCTCCTTTTGCAGCACCAGCTTGAGCATGGAAGAAGAATACTGGACTGAACAGTGGATCCCAGCCTTCAGGATGGGGCAGTGAGGAGTTGGATGGGGAGGAGAGTGGTAAGTCTGAACCTGAGGACCCAAGCTGCTTTGACAGACCTGCAAGTCTCCTGCACTGAAGCAGATACCTGAGAAACCTGAAGCTCTGCTGTGGCATTTGCTTCTGGGCTTCTGGCTGCAGAATGTGTTCAGTGTGTCCTCGCCTTGTCTGATGGGGCTGCTGGCACAGCAGCACCTTTTGGTGAGATGCTACTGCACAGGACCTTAGCTCTTTTGGGGGATCCTTCTGCCTATGGGAATCCTGTCTGCCTGAAAACCCTTCCCTCCAAGGGCAAGTTGCATTCCATTATGTTTTGCTATCTATCCAAACTGATGTATAAAAGCATGTAGATTATAAAGAAAATATAAAAACAAAGATGCTGTGCTTCTTCCCTGGTTTGAGAATCTGGCCAGTTATGTTACTGATCAGGTCACCTGTGGTGAAAGCAGTGTAAGAAGTAGTGAGGAGCAATGGTCTTGCTTGTAGAAATGCTGAGGTCAGTGCTCAGTAGACTTAGTTGGCAACTGGGAGGTGAAAACAAAAGGCAACTGGGAGGCTTGTGGAATGGTTTAAAAGATCTTCAAACATATTCAGCAGATGGGGTCTCACAAGAGAGCTGTATTAATATAAAAACTGTAAACTGAAGAATACCATTTTTCATTCACTGTTGCCACTTAATAGTAACACGTCAGTGGAAGTTCAGTTTTACAGGACGATAAAGCCGGAGATTAGCAATTAAAGAGGGTCATTGCATTGACTGTCTGGTTCTGCACTGCATAACTGGAGTATCCTGTAAAATATCTATCTATAAATAACTAAACCCATACAAGCAAAACTGTAATAGCACGTTTTACAAGCAAAGGTGAAGAATATTTCACATTTTAAACTTAGTCTTCCAAGGTGAGTGCAAGAGAACAGGGAGATAGCAAGTAGTGCGATAGTGCTCTCTGGCGGAAGGAGAGCACCTTCTGATTCACCAGGCAAAACGGAATCGGTGGTCGTGTGAAGTGTTTTCGTGCAAGGGTGACAAAAACAGGAACACAAGCTGCCAGAAATCGTATACTCTGCTGAACTATTGAATCTGCTGAACTGCAGATGATAATAGGAGCTGCAAAACAGTTTTAGAGGGGAACGGAGTTTGTGGTTAGCCCAGCACTAGCATGTGTGGGAGAAGGGACCGGAGAGGGGAGAGGGGAGAGGGGAGAGGGGAGAGGGGAGAGGGGAGAGGGGTGGGGAGGGGAGAGGAGAGGAGAGGAGAGGAGAGGAGAGGAGAGGAGAGGAGAGGAGAGGAGAGGAGAGGAGAGGAGAGGAGAGGAGAGGAGAGGAGAGGAGAGGAGAGGAGAGGAGAGGAGAGGAGAGGAGAGGAGAGGAGAGGACAGGAGAGGAGAGGAGAGGAGAGGAGAGGAGAGGAGAGGAGAGGAGAGGAGAGGAGAGGAGAGGAGAGGAGAGGAGGCTGTATCAAAGATGATAAATTAAAGTTTAGGTCTATATCTGACAGGATTTTCAAACAACATTCTGAGGTAGGACATCAAAGGCCTGGTCATACCACTGTGTTTGGAAGCTGCTTGGTACAAAATCAGAGAGTGAGACATAAATATTGGTGTGTTTGTAGCTTTTATTTTCTGTTCTGCTGTCAAGTAAACGAATGCAGAACTAGCAACTCCTCTGAGCCTAAGAGAAGGCTTTAACATATCACCTTATCATAAAAAGGCCTTACTGCTGTTGTTTTGAAAGTATTCATAATCTTCAACAAAATGTGGAAAGGTGTTAATCAAAGGTGATGTAAACTATGTTTACTCTGATTCATTTATTGGCAAGCACATCTCTCAAGGTTTGATTAAAAAGCACAACCTTGGCTTTATCAGTAGAAAACATCCCACAGAGATAAATGGATGGGATAAACATACAAAATAAATAAATGTTAAATCAGATATACATGTACATATATAAGTTCTTGGAATTTATTTTAGAGTACTTCATAGCATTAGTGTCTACAGGCAGTGAATGAGATATAGCTCAATGCCTCATTACTGTTCAACTCCAAAATGCAAAGAAAGATCTTTCCTGTGCCAAAGGGCTTAAATACTAAGTAGAGAAGAGAAAAGGAGAATAAGCATAAAGTATTATTATCCGCTTTGACAGAGTTGAAATTTACGTATAAAAAGCCTGAGTCAGCAAAACACATAAGCACATGCTTAAGCACATTCAGTTCTTCAAATATTTTTATGTATTTTGCTGAATGGAAACAGCATTAAGCACATGCCTATCATCTTCATTGGATGAGGGTTATTTGACTTGTTTACACTCAGAAAGAACTTCTGAGGCAAAAATAAGAATTTGCCTGGGAGCAGCCCTTTCTAGACCTAGTATCCTAAACCCCTTAATTTGGAAGTTTTAGTCACCCCAGGCAACCTATGCAGCCTATGCAGAGTAAGTAACTGGGTTTAGTAAAAATTACCTACAGAGAAAAAAACTGTCTTACATTATCCTACCCCAAAATGTATGCTGGGAGCATGGCAGGAAAGTTATAGGGGAGGTGTTTAGGAGGGGGACATATCACAAAACTGGAACTGATGATTCCTTTGCCAGAATGCCATTGTTTGGGTCAATATTTGCTGTACAGGTTAATGTTGGCTGAGCATTAACATGAAACAAATGCATCTTATAGTGATATCTGCCAATATTTAACAGGGAGCTCACATAAATGTTTCTCCCTTGGCCTATCATTAACTCTGTTTCAAGGACCTGTGTCCCTGAACACAGGAGACTCAGGGCAATGGAAATTTGGGCATTTCCTCTTCACTCTTTTGGAATCAAGCAAGAAAACAACAAGCCAACACAAAGCAGAAACATCATCCTCTTGTTCCAGAGTACACTGATAGCCCGGAGGAAGTTTGCTGGTGCAACAGAGCACATCTGTACTTAGAGCACAAAGAGAGACTTAGTATTTCTAGATATAGCTGGAATAATTCAGCTCTGGGTTAAATTTTTATATGATTTTTTTAAATGATCACTAAAACTAAAGCGTCTTTATGGAGGCTAAAGCAATAACATTGGAGAAGTGTGAACCTTCAGCAGCAAGAAAATCGCTATAAACTTCCATTTGACTTTGTGGTGTTATTTCTAACTGGCCATCCAGAGAAATTTCCTCCTGCCTATGGCCAGAATAATTTTATTGCCTATATGTTTGGTGGTACTGGTGGCTTGGAGAACCAGTCATGCACAGTCACTGCAGGACCAACCTGACTACCTTCACCTTCCAACTCCTGGATCCTCACAGGATGTTCACTTACTTTCTTTCCCAGATTTCCAGTTGCTGAACAATAAAGGTGACTATGTCACCAAAAATGAATATTAGTTACTATTTGTATGAAAAACAAATCACCATGTATATCCTTAACATGATTATTTGTGTTCATCCAGAGGAATTTAGAAACTGGACTTTTCAATTTGTGCAAACAAGATGAATGAAAAAGTTGTTTCCTGGAGCTGAAGGAATTGTCTCTTCAGAGCCCATCTCTTACTCCTGAGAGATGACAAACAGCTCTCCATTTAACTATATGGTGATTCAAATTCAAATGTATGTTTTCCATATCTTTTCAATGTCATCATTTTCTGTCTATGAATTGAGGTACAGGTACTGGGTTTGTCTATTTACCCATCAGTGTTTTTGGAAGTTACATAGGAAATATTTTTTTCCCTGAAAAAACTTGCCTTCTAGGCAGACCAATGAAATCCCATTGCAAGGATTATTCCTGTACTGTGATTCAGGTGCTGCAATGTAAATGATCTAATTTTTTACTGACTTAATTCTGTAAATGAAGAGGAAATTATTCAAGGAAAGTCCTTAAGAAAATGAATGTATGCGCTTCTGCAAGTCATTCACAGAAAAATTAGATGCAGCAAGCAAAAATTCAGTGTAACTTTCCTCTATATTACCACATGGTGGCCACATAACCCCAGCGATGTGGGCTGCTGCTGCAGGAACGCTGAGAAACCGTTGATAATGCCAGTGCCTGTTTTCTATGCACCCAACACGAAAAGATTTCATCTACACTAAGGTCTTCTCTGCAAGTCCTACAAACTCACTGACATCTTTTAGAGACTCAGATAATATAATTCCACAAATTATGCAGTCTGATTATTGGACTGGTTATTTAGACTGAAACTAGTTATAATCAAAATACTAGAAGTACAAACATAAATGGATGAGAATTGAAAAAATAATGTAGAAATCATCAAATTCCATTTTGCAAGTTCTTCTGAAAATGAGTGCATTTACTGTAATAAACTATGATATTTTGACTTTATTTACATTTTACTTTGAATAATGACAACACGCAACATAAAGACCATGAACATTTTAATGATGCAATCATTACACCAGTTTCTGTATTAAAATTGGTTTACTTTAAAACAAATATCATGTTTGATCTGTCAAAGTACTTCTGCAGAGAACTAAGCCCAACCCTGGTGCAAGATGAGAGTGGGCACACTTTTGTCATTACCACAGTGTTTTCCTGGTTCAGTCCTCAGTACAACACCCAATGCTCTTCCCCGCCCCCCCCCCCCCCCCGGCAGGAACGGGACCAAAAGGGTTTGATACACATCACCTGCTCCCCTGGGATGCCTGGGAAATGCTTGAGAGCCTGACTTCAATCAGTTGTCAAAACACATGTCAAAATTCAGAAAGAATTACATGTAAAGGCCAAATACATAGAAAATAGGGGCAAGTCCACCTGTCAGATTTTTAACTAGAACTGATTGGAGATTGTTTTTATTTCCCCTACGAATAGTTTGGCATTCTTAGGAAAAAATCAAAATCGGAAAAAATCAAAACCTGAACACTTTCCAGTGAACATGCCAAATCGTGAATCAAAAACACTGCCATGGGACCTTGCAAGTATTGTGACCGTAATGCCACATGCATCCATCATCTGCTGTGAGCAGAGTGTCCTGCAAAATCGGGCTCTAGGTGAGGGAAAAGTAGTTGCTCATGCTGCACCGTGAAAGAGGTCTTTTGGCCAGGAGCCTGTCCCTTAAACTGGGTGGAGACATGAGGCAACTGACTCGCATCTCCCATGAGGCACTGTGGCATCACCTCCAAAACAAAATGTTGTATTTTTTGACCAAAACCCAGAATCTTTTCAGGTTTAGGTCTTTTCCTTTTTGGATCTAAATAAGTATTTAAAATTTCCATGGCAAACAAATACTTCTCTCAAAATACCTTCTGTCTCAGTTTTTTTCATTGGAAATAAATTGCAAATGGTGGGTTTTGATCTACTTGCAAAGTGTGAAGAACCATCTCAAATAAAATTGGAAAATTTGCTGTTTAAAAGCAACTTTATTTATACTTATTAAAACCCTTTAGTCTGCAACATTGTATGTAATAAACAACATCGGCGGGAAGAGCTTTCGGAAGGGCTGTCCAGCTTCGTCTTAACCTGTACAACCTGGTGGAGATGATCCAGCTTTTACAGATTCCCAAAGCAAGCCATAGCCAAACCAATGCCTACCCCAGACTGAGTGGGGGGAACAGGATGCAGATTTGACAAGCCGAGGCTTCTCCATGGCAACGTCTCATCCTCACTGAGCCATGACCCATTGCATGGTATATATGCTCAGGTCTGCTGGTAGGGCCCTTCCTGCTGCCATTTTGTGCTACAGTTTTTCCCAGGTGATTGCAGCTTCTGCAGAAAAATACAAACTGACTATCAGCACTGACATGGTACAGTTTCCTTCCTCACTGCAAAGGGGACAAATTCCAGCCTAGGCTAAAGTGGAACGTGGGGTGAGCCCAGGCCCCTAGATGAGTGAGCTAACCCAAAATTCAAGTACCCAGAGAACCAGCTGGTAGGGACACACTACTTTCTGTGAACATATTTTTCTGTGTAGAAGCCCAAATCTAAAGTTTAAAGACCCTCTGGTAGCTCCCCAGGGAAAAAAGATTGCACACAGAACGAATTCCCTGATGGACATAGTTATTCAGCAAGGGAGAGAGGACAGGCAGCGTACAGCCTGTGGGACACTGTGGACGATTTCTGCCATGTCACAGAGCCAAATTCACCATGCCAGAAAACGTCACTAAGGGACTATCACCTCCCACACCTTTTCCCCAGGATTTTTGCACCAGGCTATAAAGTCCTGGGATTTAGAGCAATGAGAAATTAAAGTTCTTTCTGAAATGGCTTTGTAATAATGGGCATTGCCTTGGAAAACTGGAATCACATCTTGCATATTCCTGAGAAAATGCCTTCATTGAGAAGAGATGCATTTCAGGGAAATACCATTATTGTTTCAGGTTGCCCCTTTGTGTGTTCTGTAAATCTTCAAAGTGGTTGTGACTATAATTCATCTGGGCTGTGGGCAGAAGGAGACACTTCTCCCAAGAGAGGGACAGACTACATGTGTGTGTGGTCCAAGAGAAAGCAGCTTTAATCATGCGCTGAGAGTAATAGGCATTGTACTGTGACTAAATTTACTGTGCTTTCTGGCAGACTCTTTCTGCAGGGAGAAGTGGTGCATTTCAAGCTCTAATCTTTGTTTTGTCTGTAGATTTTCACTCTTTCTATACTAAGTTGATACTAAGGGCCTGATCTTCACAAAATGGGGCCCAAAGTCAGCATCTACTTTTGCAAACTCGAGTACCTACCACATGTGTGTCTGAGTGCAAATCAGAAGTGACTCACAAAGAGCTCTGGACACGTGGCTCTGCAAAGTCCCTTTTTGCTTTCATGTATGTTAAAGATTTTACACAACTGTAGTTATGTTTCTGAGAACAAGATGCCGGCTGTTTAATTCAGAGATACATTTTATTCTCATCTCATTGCCAAAGGCAACTGAAATATTGAAGTAGAAGCAAGGTGCCAACTGTACGGTTAAATTGAAGTCCCCAGCTCAGCTTTTCTACAGATTTAATTGGCAAGGCTGCAGTCTTTTCAGATCTTTTCAGATTTGGTCATCCTCTTTGTAGAAAATTAAGAGAATTAAGGCCAAATCCAAGCATAAAATAACACCATAAGACCCTCATTGTCCTCGTGAAATGGACAAACATGGTATGTTTTCCTTCAGTTTGATTTACACCATAAGCATTTGGAAGCACAGTCATTGTTTAGCAGAGCCTGCCAAATGTTTTCTATTTAATTACACAATGCAACCACAAACTCTCTTACGAAAAGATTTCTCATTTATTTATTTATTTATTTAAGTTGATGAGATACTGACAAATAACTAGACATAATTCTCAGAAAAAAAAATCTTGAAGAAGCAGCATTTATAAGCAATGTAAGAAAAAAGTAGTTGTACAATTTGTTGTTTGTTTTTTTATTTATTTATCTGAGAACAAGAAAGAAGGAAGTGCAGAAAATAGGACTGAGGTTTTTTATTTTAATCACAGTAGAGTACAAATATCTATAGAAGAATAGGGAACTAGTGAAGTAGTGTGTCATTTTATGTTGCAAAGAGCAAGTAAGGGGTGTGTAACATGCTTCCTCAGTCTTCCTTCTCTCCATCTGTGCTTCTCCCCTGCTCACTGTCCCAGCCAGTCCATCCTGTCAATCTCGAGTTTGGCTTTTCTCAGCTCTGAAAAGAAGGTGTTTCATTGTCACAAGATGTACCTAGAGCAAGTAGTTCAGATTCTTTCAAAGGCAGATTGTACTTCTATGAATAAAAATATCATCTGAAGTTGTATTATCTCGAGTCATAAGTATAATCCTTTAGGGCATAAACTGATCACCAACAGGCTTGACAAAGGAATGTCTTCAGGCAGTGTATTACCAGTGATGAGTGATAAGTTATGTTATTTTCCATACAGAAGTACTGACTTGCAGTCAAAATGGTCTTTTAATTTATTAGAACAACACGACAGGGAAGAAAAAACTGTAATGTCTTTCCAAGAAAGACAGGCTCTTGTACACAAAGCATCCACTCAGTGTGGACAAGGCATCAGGCACAGTGCTGGAGTCACTTTTCAGATGGCAGACAGTTTTCAAATTTAAAGGAACATTATAAAGTAACCTTAAATTTATCACTAAAGAAAACAAACCTGCTGATCAGAAAAATGAAATCTTTCTTCCTCCAGAAATATTGCCTTCGTGCCTTCAAACTGCCTTCAAACTCTCTAGCTCGTGCTCTCTGAAGGTTTGGGATGTATCTCCTTTTGCTTTCCATTGCTTTTGTAGTGAGAAAGGCAGCTTGACACTAGTAATTCCTTCTCTCACATTTTGTTTTTCACAGGTCTCAGGGGCTTTGGGGTGAGCAGTTTCACTCCTGATCATCACATCACCTCTTGTCAAACAAAACATCTCCTCAGGGGACTGAGAGTGGCTGTGTCCCCTTGCAGCTCCTGGCAAGAGGAAACTGGACTCACTGGCAGCCAGAGGCTGCTGAGTGCCCATAACTGCTCTGGGGCAGCTGGGTAACAAAAGAAAACTGCTATTTTCAAAGCAAAAATAGTGGGCTGCAACACACTGTGGCATGTCTACCATCCCAGAAGGATGGGCTGCTGGACATCTCCAGGGAGAGGGTAGTTAACCATATCGGTGGTCAGTCTTCAGCAGTTGGGGTGATGCACTGGTGGAAGGGGTGGTGGTGGTGAGACCTTGTGCCTTCAGCTCCCAGGAGTTCTCCCCACTCAAAATGGTGATAGCACACATAAGTGTGTCCTCCAGCAGCAAAAAGAGGACTAAGTCCCCAGCCTGGGGCTGAGCAGTGTGGGGTGGCAGAGCAGTTTCCGAGGGCACCCCAAGACAGCACCATGTGTGGGGTGAGCTCAAAACCTGCAGGAACAGAGCTGACAAGGCCCCCAAAACACAGACTCCAGTGTTCAACCTTCCCCAATTCCTCTCCTCCACATGCAATTTCCTGGAAAAGGGTGTATCATTCAAAGTATTTTTAAATATGTTACACATCCCTTGTCGTTATTGTAATTTTGAAATGTTCTGCAGAACTAATTATTTTTAATGTTGCTTAAAAAAAAAAAAAGGTGTGGTAAAATAATATTTTTAACTCTAGCAATTTAAATTGAGAACTCTTATAAAATTACCAACGGTCTTTTGAATTGGAGCTCAGAAAGAGATATTTCCTTTTATGACACTCACTCCCTTCTTTATATAATATTTAACCCATGGAGCTGTAAAGGTTATACGAGCTGCATACTTTGGAAGGTTTATTCCTCCTCCCGCTGTTATGACACAGAAATAAGTGACCGAGTAAGTAAGTAAAGCTAAATAAATGAAGCTGGAGAAACACAAGCCAAAGTGAAGTATTGCTTATTCTTAATCCTGCCTCATTTGGGGCACTTCTTTGTGAGAATCCCGAAGTAGCTGAAGATCCCTTCAAAGAAAAGCTAGTTATAGAAAACTTATCCTCAGCACTCATGTGATCAGGTAATGTACTCGATTCACACAAACAGGTAATCCACAGGGCTGCACTCTAGACAGTTAAGTGGCTTTAACATAAACTACTATTGCAGAGGGCTGGAAAGCAGATAAAAGCTTCATTTGTCTTCTGAGCCCTCGACGAAAACCTGCCCATTATACAGTGCAGACCTGTATGAAGTATCCTGGTGCCTTTTTGATGTGGGGGACAGTGCGCTTTCAGCGAGAAGTCAATGACTGCCATGCTCCCGGCTCGACTTGCCCACTCCCCACAGCAGGATCAGACCGTGGGCAGGGGCTTTGCTCTGTTGCCTGGCGTCAGCAAGCTGCAGCAGCCCCTCAGCCGGCCCAAAGGCATCGCCATAGGAGGACATGTCCCTCAGTTCACAGATAGAGAAAGCAACAAAGGTTTGCTTATGGCTCCCATGAAAAATAGTTTTTTTGTGTAAGGATATTTATCATCCACTCATGTCATCGTTCCTGGGTTTCTGGTGACAGTTGTGGCATGGACAGCATACAGAGTCTTTTATCTGTGAATGTTAACATTTCTTTGAAGACTAAGCATGAAATATATTACAACAAGTTTACTGATAGAAGAGCTGGAATGACTTCATAAGAGGAGAGGATCACAGAAACAGACACATAACTGTTTGTGGCCTCTGTTTAGAAAATAAAGCTATGTTCAAAAGCACAGAACTAAACAAATTTTGCATTTGTTTCTGAGGTCTGAAGTTGGGACCCAATCCACCCCTCAGTGAAGCCAGCAGGAGTCTTCCTATTGACTTCAATGAGCTTTTCATCCAACCTCTGCTTGGTCTTAAGTTTTTTGTGATTAAAATTCTTTCCTTCTTTCCTGATAATGCAGACAAGTTTTGATGAAGTTGGCATGCAGTACGCGTCCATCACGCCCTGAGACATGAGCTTCTAAAAGGGATACAGGTACCCAGAGCCATTTCCCTGGGAGAAGGGACAGCTGTCCTTCCTCCCAGGTGGCTGCAGTGTAAAGTGGTGGGATACTGTCAGCCTCTGCATCTCCACTGCCTCCCGCAGCTTCTCATGCTCCTAAGGTTTGGGAGAAATTTTATTTCAAACCTTGAATTTTTGCAAGTCTTGTTGATGCTTTCTGTTTTCTTTGAATGCCAGCTGTTCTAGGATTAAGTAAATAAATCATCTGATTGACAAAAAACACCAGCCTCAAACACAGAGTTTTGGGTGTATCTTTTAAGTGGTGTGCCACAAACCAATTTGCGATTAACGAATGCCCGTGTTGTCTAACAGAGCTGAATCCGGCAGTGTAATGTTAATATCTAAAAGCAAATACAGGTAGCTCATGGAGATCAGTAAATGCATGTTCAAAATCCGTGTTCTGGAAATCCCCTCATTTAAAAAAAAATGTTTCCTTTCCACTAGGGGTACTCGTTAAGTTTGGGGCAATTTGTGCTGCTGCTGCTGCCATTAAAATATTGAAAATGCATTTCTGAATGAAGTTAATTCATTACTTTTCAATTCTGAGCTTCTGGAAGCAAAAGCCCACATGGGCTGCATGCCACTGAGGTATGCTACACCAGTTCTGCAGTCTTCGAACCCTTCATAATCTTTTGTGTTTGCTGGTAGAGGCAGCCCACCCAGCATAAAAAGGCATGCAAATGATTTTAACAGACAAGCATTGTGTTGACCAAGGTTTCCAGTGTTAAACTATCCAGAAAGATTTAGACAATTTTTTCCCTATGGTAAAATGCATATGTTAGTTTAAAGATGAAGAGAAATGAAATGTGTTATTTATAGCCTGAAATATCCTTAATATTACACACATGTGTATTTCACTTAATCATTGTTTTGATAAATGCCCACACTGCTAAACACCTAATGTACAACAGGATGTGGTTCCCACTTAAATTAGCAGATGCTATAGTTTCTGATTGTTAATGATGGACCTGTTTGCCAATAAAAACAACTGATGGATCAGCATGTGTGAGCTACTGAACCTCAGCAAAAGCCCAAACTAATGAGAGAGAAAAATGTTTCAGGTCACAGTCAGCAGATGGGAACTGGCCAGATGTCTGTCTGGGGCAGGGAAAGTGCAGCATGTATTTAAATATATATCTGGCTTTTTATATAGCAGCAACCACTGGGAAGTTCAAATACGTGGACTAACCAAAGCAATGGTTTTGAAGTTTACTTTTGCAGTTGGGGGACAAAAATAAATGAAAAGGGTACATCTCTCAATCCGAAACTTCAGCTATCAGGTGGCACTGAAATCGTCATTGCCTGCAATTTAGAACACAAGAAATAAACTCAAAATGTTGCAAGTCAGATGAAAGCTGCATTAGGTGATTTTGGCAACATAAGATGCCATCTGTGAGCAGCTGAAAATAAAATTGTGTTTTAATTTTCTCTTATGTTATTGTGTTATGCAAGACATGCTATAAAATGTAACATGTCTAAACAACATTTTTTGCAAAACTGTGTGACACATGCAAACGAAGGGAGAATATTAGCTAAAAAAGATGAAATCATGCCATTTCTAGTAAAGAACCAGGTTAAACAGTTACATATTAAAAGCTAAGCTAGCTAATTTTCTAAACATGTAGGCAGTAAACGTATGATTGAAAAAGTCAGCATTTTTTTAATCACATGCTACTGCAAAATTGCACATATCATATATCTCTGAATAAAATAAATAAAACCTGCTTATTTTTCACTGAAAAAACTTGCACTTCTGCCCAGATTCAGCAACCTGGTCACACTGCCTCTGAGAGATTTATTCATCAGATAAAAGATACGCAGGTGCTTGAGTGCCTGACTGGACTGGGGCCTATAAGGCAAAATTCATTATAAGTAGAAATGCAATTTGTTCATGGATTGAAGCAATTTGAGCATTTCATTTGACTCCTCTATAAATGGAATTTCCCTGTACGCACTTCACAGCAAGCATATTTTTCCACAGGGATCTGATCCAGACCTCACTGGAGTCAATGGCCATCTTTCCACTTGCTTTGGTGGGTTCTGGATCCATCCCCAGCTGTGAGCAGAGTATGTCTGCCTGCCAGCACCAGCCCTGTGCTTCCCCCTAAGTCAGGGTGTTCTCAGATGTTGGATGCTTTGCCGTTACGTTGAGGGAGCCATAGTACTCAAAAAGGAAATTGCCATGAGGAAAACAGTTGTGTCGTGCTTTTTGATGTCAACATTAAGCAGGAAATACAGGAATTTTCCTTTGGAGAAGCCCTGCTAACCCCTTAGGATATCTGGGGACAGAAAGGCGCCAGCAAGGGCAAGATGCAGTGCGAGACAAATGGAGGCATTTTTGCCAAAACCTCACCTCCTGCTGTTGCACCTGGAAAATGGGCTCAGATACATCACAGCAGTGGCAAGAATATTCTGATAGCAAGTAGGGACAGTGCTGGAGGGCAAGGGGAACGAGGGAAATGGGAGATACCTGGCTACCAGTGTCTTCCTTGGCTGGTGCAAACAATATTGGATGCAGTATGATACAGATACACCGACACTGGGGAAGAAGATTGCTGTCAGACGAACACCCATTTCTGTGGCTTTTCTCCTGCCTTCACACCTTCTTTTCCCAGGCAACGTCCTTGTAATTCGAGAGCTACAGCTAAGACAGCTGTAGGACAGGAGCCTGTATATTGTCTTTCAAAAAGTTTCAGGAAAAAAACCACCCCATGAATCCTATAGCATCTGTCATGGTGTGTGTGCTTTGCATCATGCACGATATTGTGTCTAAAACATAGGCCACTCACTCATTAAAACGTCAGAAAGAAAGGTAGGGGTTATTCAAGCACAAGAGAGCTCCTGTTCGATGGTTTGACTGAACAACAATAGAACTCTGCACCTGCACAAGGTTCTGCCAAAACTGATCTCACACCACTGTTGATCTTGATTAAATTCATTAGACTGGGAAAGATGGATTTCTATACATCTTATTGTACATGTTTTATGGGTTATGCTCCTGGGTGGAATATAAGGTGGCTTTTGTTCAGGAGACAGTAGGAAAATCATGCTGAGACCCAGGCCTGCTTTAGAATTCAACAGATTCAGCAAAAACTTTGGCCAGGACTTATTTTGGACTTCAGTAAAACTCTATTATAGGAGTTTCCGTAAGTTTAAAGGAACTGTCTGAGAGTTTGTATATATTATAAATCCTATTCTGTACAGATTTTGCCTGCAGTAGCAAAGCAGCAACATTTTTCAACAATTCTGGCTTAAGCTATAAAGCTCTATCCTGGAGCGATGAAATTAGAAAAATATTTTACAAAACCAGAACACAGGTCACATATTTGCAATATCTTTCTTTAGCATTAGCCCTCTTTGAACGAAGTTTTATGTCACAGCTGCACAGCACACATTGGCTGGTTGCATCCAAAATATGGAAAATAAATCACAGGTTTGTCCACACATTTGATAACATAAGGAAAACCAACAAGCTTTCCTTGCTGATACTTATTCCTCCCTTCTACCTATGCTGTGGGGATGTATCTTTGTATATGTATATACAGACATACAGAAACATACACATCTAATTTCTGCCTTTTCACTTTCCTTTGATTTACTGTTGTGCAAACAAAAGGCTGGAGACCTGATTGTAATCTTACTAAGTTAATCAGACTGTTTATGTCAGTAATTAATCAATGTTGCATGTAAAGGCTCACAACCTGTCCCAAGGTACATAATTTACCCTTGCCTTTCACTTTGCATCATCATTTGTATCAGTACAAAGGGAGTGCAAACACATGTGCTGCTGTATTCTCTGTTCACCCTTCACTCATTTTGCGCAGAGGTATATGGCAACCGAAATCTGTGGTCAGTAAAAATGTGAAACTGAAATAATACAGCAGCATAAGGAATTTTGTCTGATGTGAAATGGGATGGTGGCTTTGCCCATGTCCTGGTGAACAGAATCCCCATCCCACCAACCTCCCCTGCCAGAGGAGCACCAGGCAGTGCTCCTGTCAGCAGATACCTCAAAACGAATGGGAATGGGTGACTCTGCAGCATGAGCTCCCCTCTTACCCATATGGCTCATACAGCTGTGTACTGCCAGAGATAAGGGTCTACAGCAGCACATCTTTTGGAGAGCTCTGCCTTCTTGCAGCTGTGCTGAGGCGCATCTATGGAGAAACAAAACAGCTCACCAGGGCTGATATTCTGGCACTGAGATTCATGGACACATTTTGTAAGTGTGTGTGCCTAAGTGTGCATGTGTTTGTGTACACTTGGGTGTAGGCTTATAGAGCTAGAAACAACAAGATGTGACAACAGCAGATAAACAGAATACATTGCTGAATGTATAGCTTAGAGCTGCCCTGAGCTCACAGCAAACTGTTTATAAAGGAATTATTTTAATGTAATGCAACCCTCGCTGAAATAAAACATGGGTATTGTTTGAGAAGCAGCAATGACATTATTCAATACTCCATACCAAGACAGTAACTCCCTGCTATAACAACATCTTTTAAAGCAGGATTAATATGTCCATTCAACCTGGAATTTGGGCAGAGTGGGTTATGTGAAAAGGAGTAAGATCTGTAGTGAACCTACATTTCTTTAAAGGACGTGGCATCAGTATTAGTCTAAATAGAGTTACTAGGTTCCTGGGTTTTGCCAAATTTAAGAAATGGATGAATAAATTTTTTTAAAAGAACTGTTTCCTGGTAATGTTTCTATGGCAGACTCAGGAAAAGAACACAAAATTAAAACATTGTTTGCAAGAAAAAGTGTGAAAACATTGTAGTCCTGACACATCGAGGGGATCAGCTGACCAGAGGACCTGAAATACCACAGAACTAGACAAAATTAAGGCACCTTTAAAAAACAAATGGGAAAATCGACAAAAACATTTCCACATATACTGGCACCGAGGACTTGTGCCTGATTTTAAGAAGAACTTAAACCCCATTTTTTTTAGGGAAAAATCCTACCAGCTTAACCTTTTAATCCTGAGTATGTTGCCTAGTTTTTTTGTCCACATCAGAGATGTCCTTTCCTTCTATTGCTGCCTGCCACTGAATAGAAACATCTTTCAGCCTCTTGAATTGAGAATTATTATCCAGCTACTCAAACTCTGCTTTGCTATGGCCTTTTCTAAGGCAGGATCTGAAGTAATTTCTGAAATGAATAATTGTACATCCAGGTGAAAATTTCTTTGCTACATTCTGTTATTCTCAGCTAAAGATGGGATGAATAACCCTGAGGTGGTGCTTATTTCTCCTCACTTAATACAGAGGGACTTACACAACTGACTTACACAAGGTACTTAACTTTCAGACAGCAAAAGCGAGGTGAGATAAATCCTATATTGTTATGCACTGAATTACATTGCTTGGACTGCACCTGATCAGGCATTCAATAAAGGCTTCACTCCAAACCTTAATGTACTCACTGGGAAACATGAGGAGATTGGGAACAAGAGAAATGACATGGCATTATTTTGGGATCCTTCCAGATAGACAGGGAGGACCCTCCCCTGGGGACATTTGATCCCAGAAGAGACCACAGGACTGTGCACAACACCATTGATCAGAGGAATCAGAGGCAGCCAAGAGCAGTCCAAAGGGCAATGGGCATGAAAGCATCCTCTCATTTTATTCAGAGACAAAACATCCACTGACTCCAGTGATGCAGTTTTATTCATTTGCAAGAGACCATCCAGCAGTGACACCCATGCTGCGGTTACAATGGGGGTATGGAAAATCAGCATATTCTCAAAGCAGTTTCCATATTCTTAGCATATGGCCCGTGCACTGAGCCCTTATTTGGGTCAATGAGAGTTTCTCATGCAGAACGAGCACAGAAAACATGCACAGCCTGTGCCTGAGAGGGGGCATATGCCTGCAATAGCTAAATATTTTAACGGGAGAAACACACTTTAACGAAGGAGCTAACTGCATAAGCCTAGGCAGGTTTTATTGAGGGCATTAATTTACACAAGCTGTATGATTGTGTTCTCATGAAATCTGCCATGCATAATTACTAAAGATGTTAATAAATAGCCAGCAAATCAGAACAGCTGGTTATGATGATATCCAGCTTTTGTAAGAAAAGCCAGACTTTAACCTCACCACCATTAATACTATGAAACATACTCTGGACAGTGCATGTGATGGGATACCCTAAATAGATGAATATCCACTGCACTCCCCGTCCTGGATAGTGCAAAAAGGCCTAAGGTTGGCATTTTCTTTGATGTGGACCTTCCAGCATAATTGCCTTTAGTTGAAAAAATAAAACCCAAAGCAAATCCCTATAAATGATGCAAAGGGAGGAAGGGTTTATGTTTTCCTTTGAAGTCATATGAGATGTTCAGATACAGAGATTGATGCTGCTTGAGAATGTGGCTACTACGTAGCTGCAGTCAAATTTCACCATTACCTTGATAAGGGTGATCCATTGAGCTTGTATTAAAACCACAGTTGTGCACATAGAAATCATTCCTTTTTCTGTATATGATATCAAAATGTTTTCATACCTTACGTAGCTAAAAGCTACCTCTCTTCCCTTCACCTTTTGCCAGTTCCAGCTAGCAGTTTTGGAAGTCAGTCCAGCAAACCACCTGTGTTCTGTCTGTATTGCAAAGGCCAGCAGACCCACTCTGCATTTCTTGTTTTATTAATTACTGATGTATTTATTCTGAATTTCCTCCCATCCAATCACATTTCTGCAGAGCTCTCTGTCTCCATGCTTAGCATTCTAATGAAGTGTGGCTACTCAGATGCTGTTCAGGAAGTTCTGCCTGTCAATATATATTATGTGTCAGAAACCTGCTAGTTTGGAGCAGAACCAAAACTGGGGATAAAGTATTGTTATGGCTGGCTGGCAGCCTGGCACCTGGAGAGGACTTAAATTTCCTCAGCAAATAAGGACTGACATTAAGTTCATGGACTAACATTCACATAAGCATCACCCAGCCTCTTTTGACAGGTTGTCTTTCCCAATAGCTACTTTCCACATTCAGCTCACAGAACCAGGAGCCTCCACTTCCCTTAATGCTATTGCTGCTATACGTTAATTTCCTCTACACCTAAAAATAGGTCTGATGAATTGTCTCTTATTAGTCTCTCCACTAGCTAATACAGAAACCTTAGCTCTGATACAAGCATCTGTATTGTGTAAGACAAATCCCATCTCCTTAGACCAAGGAATATTTAATTACATATACAAGACAAACCATTTACTTGGTCTGTTGGAGATCCAGGTGAGAGACTTTGATCTGACTCAGCCAGCTGGTTACTGTGGTTCTGGGCGTCCCAAATGCTAGGAGAAAGCCCTACCCATTGGGCATTGCCCACCCTGGCAAGCTCTCCATGCTGTCTTGTGTAACCATTCAGTCCCAAGAAAGTACCATCTAGGACACCACAGAAAAGTCCCCAATCACTTCTACCCCCTGATTGACCCATGCCGTAATCTTTCTGTGCAATTCCCTCTGTCCTACTAAAGTGAGTGACTGGTCAAACTGCCTCTCCTCTCAGGTCTGTGCCCATTGCTCCAGACCCTTTGTAGACCCTTACCTCACCTCCTTTCTCTCACTGACATTAGCTTCAGCAGAGGCTTTGTCATAGTCAAAACTGAGCTGCTTATTTTTTTGGCAACTACCATCCCACGGCACAGAAAACTCCTGCCCCATCAAATGTGCCTGCAGCAGTCCCACCCCATGGCTGGCAGGCCCCAGCCTCCAGGCACGACCCATAGGAGGTAGCTGCCAGTCCCACAGCCAGCCTTTTGGGAACACCAAGATCCCCTTAAAAAAAACCCAATCCCTAAATCTCAGAGATGACAGATTGCAGCAATTAGCTGTGAGAGTATCCAGCCTCCTTTGTAACCGACAATAGCAGCATCAGGTTTGGAGGTAACAGCAGGCTCCTTTGATAAAGGCCTCTTCCAAATGCCAGCCTGTCACTTCCCAGCAGGAGAAGGACTAAAAGCATTTCAGGGGAAGAAAAGCAGCAGCGGGCAAGTTACATACCTCAGGAAGCTTATTATAAGATGTTGCTTTTATAGTGTAGCGTTGTATTGTTCGTGTTTATATATAAATCCTGCAAGGTAAACTTCCGCATGGTAGCGTTTGACCTTAAAAATGCAATTTTCTCCTTCCCTGTAGCAGCTCAGCTTGTACCTGACGATCCACTGAAAAAGCCACAGGAACATTTTTTATTCAAAAGATCACTTCACATTTTTCCCTGGATAACAATCAGAATTATGAGTCCCTTCAACTTAGAATTAGATACGTTAAGCGACAAATACAAATGCAGACCAGTCTTTTCCCCAGATTGGTAGGTGTTTTCCCTTTTTGTCTCAGTTCCTTATTTTTTTCAACACTCAAACTATGAATATTCTGAATCTGCTCTTCAATATATCACAGCATATCACAGCATTCCAGCACTGCACATGCAATCGCCTGTAAAGAGTTAATCAAAAATGAAATCCTGATTTCACACAAATATTATCTGCAAAAATAAAATACATTTTGTATGTTCTATTTTGTCTCACTTTTTGGTTTTTCAAGGTCTCAAAAATATTTTCAGATGTCAGAATCCGCATTATATTTTTCATTTTAAAATCCATAGAGAAATTATGAAAAATAAAATACATTTGTGACCATATTCCCACCTGCAATACTGCTTAAAACTTTCCAAATGTTGAAAAACAAGACAGGCAGTGTCTTTTTTTCTTCTTAAATCTGTGCTGACTGCTGAGAATTTTATCAAGGATGGATGTGAAGAATGATTAGACTGAAAAGCTTCATGGTTTCCACCCATGGACTGAAAAGAAATAAAGTAAAAAGAGGCTCATTATTTCTCTTCCCACATCCATCATAGTGATTACTGTACTCTGAAAATTGAACAGCCATGCCAAAGTACAAAGTTTTTTAACCCCTCTCCATATTATATGAGATTTTATGTCATCCCAGAATAGGACTAAAAAGAACCAATGCAAATAAATTGTTCGTTACAAAGACTATGAGAATAAGTTTTACTGTGAAATCAGTAATTATTTTTTTTATTTTATGAAAAAGTGGGCAGACAGAATATCAAAGAACATAGAAACAATGGGGAAACCCATGGGGACAGAACAAAATATTAAAGGGAAGTAATTTGATTTGAAAGCAAAAATCTCAAAATGAAACACGGAACTTAGAATGACATGACACTTTGGAAAAAAATAAACCCCATGATTTGATCTGGATCCACTAGAGACAATTTATAGTGGAACTAGAATGATTTTGTGCTTTTCTTTAAACTGACAAGTTAGAATTATTAATTTTAAAAATGTCAACGGTTTGTGGCCACTTCTATCACTGAGTCCTTATCTCCAGATGTGGAAGCACACCCACCTTCACTACTATGTGTGTGCTTTCGTACTTCACCTCCCATGGGCCAAGCTGTCCTGCACTATCTTAAAATAAATATTAGTTAAGTTTATGAGACTGTTTATTTCATGGTAACTTGTGAATGATTAGTCAATGAAAAATCACTGCCTAGAGAAAGCAGATGACTGTTGAATGAGTTGAAAAACCATGGCCAGGAAAGTCTAATACATCTAGAAGTTGAGAGAGTAATGATCAAAACCCAGTGTTCTCCATAGTCTTGTAATTTACCCCATGTTCTGTTTCCCAGACACACTGCCCTGCTTTTATGTAGGCACACGAGCATATAGATTTTCCTTGCTGAGGTGCGAATTCAGGTATTTTCTGCCTTGTGTTAAGATAAATCTAGAAATCCTAATCTTCCCTGTCTTCTCTGGTAAACCCATGTTACTTAAAATACTAGCTCCATACACTGTTTGAATTCTTTCATAAATCTTCTGGTGCCAGAAAATAGCTGGAGCTACTTCTTGTATCACAGTCTGAATAAAGTTTGTTCTAAATTTGAAAAATTAATTAGAATGTACTTTCTGAGATTATATTAAAAATACAGAGCTATTTGTGAAAAGTATGAAGACACAAAATACTGGTACGTAACTGTGTTTCAATTTTAAAATACTTTTTAATAGTAAAGAATCCCATGCTTCATGAGCTAGAGTAGTGCCAGGTGAACACTCAAATCAAAAGCAGCCCTGCAGAAACTTCTGTAAATAGCAAGTTAGGAGTCTGCAGCTACTGGCCAATGATTTGACAGTTTCTGCTGCTGCCATGAGATATTTGCAAAGTGAAATTTTGAAAAAGCTGGTGAGCCAGCTCCAGTTTCTACTTACGATGATTATGCCACTCCACATTTTGAATCCATTTCATGACATGCTTTACGTACTAATTAGTGACTTGTCACAAAGTGGTGTTTCCAAATGAATCAAATATAACCATTCCATAGGTATAGACACTGAGGAACACATCAGCTAAGACTAAATTTTACAACCAGGAGTGCTGTAGCTGTGTCATTGCACAAACTTTTTTTTTTTTTCATTTTTTAACTGAAAGGAAAAGTCTAGTTCAATCATTTGTCCGGTAGTTTGAGTCGGGCCAATCAAGATAACTTGTATGCTGAATAAGGGATTTAATGCTTTAAATATTTCTTCACAAGACAGATCCATCTGCCTTCTCCACTAAGGACCTCTGCTCTCATAGAAGCAATGGATATGGGCTCTGTGTGACTCAAAGGAGTGCAGAAGCACATTTCCTTCATGGCATGAAGTTTATCTCCAGGGAGAGTGAGGCCCTGGAGTGAGGGCCAGGGCTGGAGCATCTGCCCATTGTCTTGTACTCCTCATTCCCAAGCACAACAGGACATGAAAAGTCCAAGGGCTGGTGGGCTCATGGTGTAGCAAGGGGGTAACCTTGTAGCACCACAGTTTCATCATGGTCTTCCCGTTCTGTTCCTGGAGCCAGGGAGTTCTCTGGTATTAATTAAGCATGCTATGGTCATGTACAGGAGAAAGCAGAAATCAATCTCTATGGTCCTACATACAGGTAAGAAAACACGGTTTCCAGCCCTGCAGAGAGAGACAGTTTTTCATCTAAATAGGACTGTCCGCTCTGGTAGGCCATGTGTTATAGTTTTACAAAGCCCATTTTGACTTTGCAAGTGACTTTGTCACAGTTTTGCTCTCTGGGACCCCTCCACTGAAGAGGTGCGTGATGAAGAAATTGAGGCAGACTAAGATTTTAGTTTTAAATTATCCTCCTTCTAGCGAGTGAACTGTAAATTACTGCTTTGCCATGTGGTGGAGCTGGTAGACAGCAGTTCCCAAATTTTATTTTTGTAGCCGTGGAGGTTGTTGCTATGTTTGGAATTTTTCTTTTTTAACAGTTTTCACAACTATGTTTAGTCTGGTAAACTACCTATAAAACTTAATCTTTGCTTTTGTATTTATGTCATAAACCCTCAATACAGAGGAAAACTTCAAAGCTTGATTTTTGGAGTGAGAACTGCCAAGTCTGACGGCAACTTTCCACACCAATGCTTAATGACAACTCATCTATTATTCCATGAAGAGCAATGCCTCTGAAGGGATCTGTAGATCTCATTTTTCAGTTTCTAGACGACAGAAGAACTTCTAGACCACCGCCAAGGATGGTCATCTACAGTACTGCACACAGCATAGGTAGAGCTGGAAACAAATCCCAGAAGTAAAATATTGTACAGTGTTTTGTGCCTCAGCAAAATTCCTCATTTTCAGCACATGAGAAGGTTTCATGGATATTGAGTGGATCTAGAGTGGATCAATTGAATGTTGTGTTCTTAAAGTAGCCAGTACCTCTGTGATGTGCTGGTGTGGAGACATGTCCTGAAGTTCTTCAGTTCTGCTCAACTTTGCAAGGCTCAGACCCAGGTGCTCACAGTGATTTAGGACCCAAACTCCTCCTGGATCTGCACAGTGCTTTGGAAAGTCCTTACAGGTTTCTGCCTGCAACTTTTCATATAAATCTTTCCAAATCTGGTCCTAAATGCATAAAAAGTACTGCAGAGAGAAAAAGGTCTTGTGATTAAAATGGCACAGTACAATTCAGAATTACTAATTATATGCCCTGCATTCCCATTAACCATCTGTGTTGCCTAAAGCAAGTGATGTAAATTCGCTATGCCTCAGTTTACTCTTCTGTAACACTGGCATAATATTTGCCTCTATTACAGCACTACATGTGTAAAAATTCATTTGAAATTCTCAGATAAAAAGTACTTTGAAAGTATATGGTAGTATGGTCATTATTACTTTCAGTCTTCACCTCATGTTATTTTCTAGACTATTTATTATTTTACACTTCTCCCACCTCTCAATACAGTAGTCAACTGTTTCATTCCTGAGAAACTGCATTTTAGAGCATTTCATAGAGGTGTTGGTGGCATATGGTCAAATTCCAGTATGACCAGTTTGCCAGCTGAAATTCTCCCAATAGTTTAAAGCGGATTAAGTATTTTTCTCTTCCTTTAATGTATTCGGCAAGGCTATCCACCATGAAATACCTTTTGCATTTCATTCCTATGTAGCTGTGCAGTAGTGAACGAGGTTTATGTTTCTGACTGTTTTGACTACAAAGTAGTTTGAATTATTTGGGGAAATGCAAGACAAAATTAATAATACTGACACTGTGTATAAAATACCAGTGTTTGAAACCATATTTGTGAATAACTGTTTTATTTCAGATTTCTTATGGGCTGGTCCTTGCACATTAAAAGACGACTTAAATCCTGTCCAATCTCATGTGTGCATTTTAAATTATGGAATGAAACAGAAATTCACCTATTTCTTTTCCTTTCCTGCATTCCCATAGCTTGAAAATAGTCCCATTTGTTAAAAAAAAAAAAGACATTATGCACAGTTTATAATGTGGATTGACTCAGACAATGAGAATCTGTTGGATGCTAGATTTGTTTGGGCTATTACAGAATGCTCTTTCAAAGCTTATTAAAGACGAGTACACACAGCTATGTTAACTTTTAATGGGTCACTTAAATTTTTGTGTCTGGAGAAGAACAGGGTACTTACATTTAAAAATCCCCAGACAAAACCATATCACAAAACCCAGCAATGCTCCATGTCTGCTTGTGGCCAGTTGTGAGATAAATGATGAGAGCAAAATTCAGATTTAAAACTGACATTTGAGTTTGAACTATCAAGGAGTTCATCTGGGTCTGGAAGTACTAGCTGATCTCATGTTTACATAAACTGCAATGACAAAGTATATCTGTGGATTAAAGAATGAGGGCCAGATTTTCAGCTAGTGCAAATTGCGGTAGGTCCAGTGAACCCAACAGAAATAAACTGATTTATGTCTCTTATAACAAAGAAATTATTTGCATTATTTGTTTAGAGGAAAAAAAAACTTTTAAAACTCTTCACACATACATTTGCATGGATTCAATTGTAACACAAATGTTTAAAAACTGTGGATAGCATCTTCAAGGTCACCTTTGAAAATGTGTTTATTGTGTATGAATCAACCATGTGTAAAATGAGGACATATTCTTACTGTATAAGAACACATTGCAGTAAGCTGCATATTTCTTTACCCCTTTGATATATATTTAAATGGCTTCATCCCAACATGACCTTGAAAGGTTAATTTAAAACAAGACTTGATTTTTTTTTTGTTTTTGCTATTTGCTTTTAAAAAAGGGTTTATGTAGGACACGTTGTTCACTTGATGTTAAATCTCATCTTACAAGGGTGTTCTGGAATGTGTTGGAATAAATCTCAACAGTCATATTCCCTGAATAATAGCTAAATGTTTGTGAGTGCAATAGGAGGTATAGCTCAAAATCTTTCATGACTAGAAAAAGCAGTGTTATTTTAAGACTCAAATACTTAGCGCTTTCCTGTTTTCTCTCAGCATTGTATCAGTAGGTACATTCTTTAAAAGCAATCACATCTTGGTTTCTTTAGTCTGCAGAAACCCCATCTGTATATGCTTCTGATAGAAACCAGATTCTGCACGGTGGAATCCACTGGAGCAACATATCTGCAGCTCGTTTGTGCATATTCTCCACCTCATTTACATATAAATTACATAACGTACTGCATAGGGACCACTTCGTCCCCTCAACAGGGAGGTCATTCTGGGAAAAGGGGGCACAGTGGTGAAAGCTGCCCCTGGCCCATGCCCTCCCTGCGGACGCACGGGATGCCCATCAACCTCCAAAGCGAGACGGGTCTGCAGAGGCAGGCTTGGCACCAGCTCAGTGGGCAGTGGTGCCCATCTGGGATTTTCCCTAGGATGTGTGCTCTGGTGGGTGGTGCGGGATGTGGACAGAAGTGCAGCCTGGCTGGGAAGGCAGCAGCCACCACCCGCTGTTGTTCAGGCATGAATTCCTCAGCTGGCACAGTTGCCTAAAGCCCTTTATATCTGTTTGATCCCCATCTCTCTTCTTAGCTTTAAAAGTACTTCCTTGAGTGGTGTAATCATGGGGCAATTTTCCTCTCATGCCAAGTTTAGATATTGTATATACTACTTATATGTTGTCTTGGGTGACATTGTTTCCTAGTTCTCAGTGAGATAGGGATCAGACCACCTCTGTGCAGCTCAAAGACCAAAGCATTGCACCAGACAGCACGAGATTTCTTCAGAACATTTTGGAAGTGGAAATTGAAGTCATTTGAGGATTAGCATTTTGTTAGATGGGGAGATGAACCCCAAAACACAACATCCTGAAATTGCTCAGCTGTTGTTCATCGCTGAAGGTTTGAAGACAGAGATTGCAATCTGTTCATGCTCCATCTGCCTGCCGTACGGTTTGCAGAACAACAAGCAAGACAGGCCAGCACTGGCCCCCCTTTTCTCTGTCTGTGTAACCTGGTATTAGTGAAAGAAAGCAAAAAGGTTTGAAATCCTACTTGAAGCGGATATTGGTTACTGAAGTCAGCATTATGTTCAGTAACAACAGACACAGCTGTCTTGACCACACACAGACCATTTTAGCAATTGCCAAAGTGCAAAGCTCGTTATGCAGCCAAGTCTTAAATTATGGTAAGCAAGGAAATAACCAAAGATGTTTTAAAAGAAAGCACATCAGTTCCATTAATATGAAATTTACCTTTCAAATAATTCTTGACTTGTAACAAATGTACATTTGCCAGTTTTGTGAGCAACAAGACTATGGAAAGTAAAAATTACTTCATAAAAATAAGCTAGCCAGTATTTTATGTGAATGGGACTTAATGACTGTGCAATTATAATTTCTAAGTGCATGTAATTATTAAAATAGAAACAGACACACAGTCTTCTGTTTTCTGTAGCTTTTCCTAGGTGTATTTTTTTTTTATTCAAATCAGAATTACAATGAAAACGCGTACCAATCACAAGGCTTGGAGGGACGACAAATTTAGGCTTCAGTTCAGCAGAGAACTTAAGCATGTGCTTATAATTGAGCATGGACTTAATCTCTTTGCTGAGTTTGAACCCTAAGAAAGGTACACAGGCCTTTTCAGGGAATTTTGGCATTTTCAAATATTCTGAGCTGGGCAAGGAAAGGACAATTTTGGATTTGGCCAAGCTGTTTTAGTTGCATGTAGTTTTGCCATGCAGGCTTTTGGAGGGGGGGAAGGGGGAGAAGTTATTTTCCAGGTTCCTTCTACTCAAACTCCTACTTTAAACTGCAATAACAATTTCTTGTTGGCCTTTAAAATTCAAAGACTCCTGGGGATAAAATGGAGACTAAAACATCACACAAGGCCACATCACTACCAAAGAAATAAATGAAAGAGAGAATTACAGTTCAGTGATTTCACAGAAGCATATGAAATCCATGTGCTGTTTAACCTTGTCCAAGCACCTGGAAGCACACAAGACCCTAACTGCTTCTCTAAATCTGACTTTCCTCTCCCTGCAGCCCTTACAATTCTCTCCTTCAAGGTAGATCCAGAAGCTGCATAGCATCAAAAGAACAGCATCAAATCTCTGCCTGCATATGAAGGATATTGTAACTTCTGCTTCACTTCCGTACCATCAACAGAAAGTCCATTTCCTGTTCCTACCTGCATGCCTGCACTAGTCTTATCTGTCAATGTTAAGCACAAAGCACGGTCTAACAGCCCACGGGGGAAAGCATACTTACCAAAGTGGGCCAAGTTTGGCTTCTGCCTGCAGCTACGGAATGGGATGAAAATGCAGCAAAGGAATAGTTCATATTTTGAGGTCAGTAATTTTCCCCTTCTCATTCTGGACTTCTCATAGGTAGCAAAACAGTGCCAGGATGGAAGTAGATGGCAGCTGTAGACAGACTTCAGCTGCCTCTTAACTGCTGCCTTGGCTTGGGACTATCTAAGAAGAAAAAAGGAGATGCTTTTGCAGTGGCATGAACTGGGTCACGGATGAACCCCTCCTTTTTGCCCATAGGTGCAGCCTGCATGGTGGACAGTACCTCACCAGCATTGCTGGGGACAGACAAAATCAAAGAGTTTATTAAGCTTCTCTGTAGCTCTGCTCACCTTGAAAAAGGTAAGTTACTCCTCACTGCCATCTCCCTCTTTCATTACCTTTTAAAGTCTGCATAATTAATTTCCATTATTGTTTCCCTTCCAAAAAGTAGATTTACTTTTTTTCTAAATAAAATTTTCTTTAATACAAAGGAGTTCCAAAAAACACAGCATCCCATCAATATTGAAAAAAAAAATTGGTCCTTTGCATATTGCTTACAACTGTTGAAAAAGTGCAAAAGAAAAAAATATATGTCATCACGATGTGTCTGTACCTGCAAAAAGTACAGCTTATTTTCAAAAATGCTCAGTATTACGTATTGTGACAGCTGCTATGGTAATAACTCTTTTTCCCCTTGTATAGCAAAGTAATTAGTTATGAAAACCTATGAAATTGTTAGTAGGTGGGGCCTTGCTGACACTTTTGGGTTCAGGTTTTGTTTTTCCCATGATACACATATTTGTTGCACCAAGTGCGGTCAGCCCTGGGCAATCTGAGAGGTGATCAGTTCTGCTGACAGAGACAGAGAGAAAGAGGAGATGTGGTGAGGGCCAGGAAATAGCACATTCAAAAGACAAACACAGCCTTCTATTTTCCCATACTTTCCACCAAGCAATGATCATGGAGCAGATCCTGCCTGACGTACGGCAATGAATCTCAGCAATGGGTTTCCAAATCGGAGATGTCTGGGGAAGGGTGTCCAGGGTTCAGTGCACGTGGCCTTCCAGTAGAGTTGTCTCAAGTGCATTCCTACCTTCAGCATTGCAGGCTGTAATCCTAGAACAAAACAGACCCAGAAACAAATGATTTCAGAATATGATTTTACCAGTGCAGTGGGAACTTATACTGTGGCTTTTCTATGATAACTGGACCTGAATGCACAAACAGGCTTAGGAGGAAACCTTTTAAGGCACTTGGTCTGTACAGTTGCACCTTTGGGAGACACCATCCAAGCACGTGTATTTGAGCCCCGATGTGCTGTGTCTTCTGCTTTGAAATTTCCTTTGTCCTAGAATGCTGCAGCAGTATCTCTGCCTAGAGGCTGCCTCCTGTGCACAGGCTGTTTACTCTCCCCTGGTGGCACTGAGACCCTGCAGTACAGCTGCCCTGGGCCACCACGCTCGTCCTGAGTCCAAGGACTCCCCGGTACCTTCATTACACTTTCTTTTCATGTTCAGTTCTGTAGTGCTGTGGGTTTGCAGCTTGGTGTTTCAAGGATGTTTGTCAGTGGAAGTAAACCAAGAAAAGATTGCAATTTTCTTTAAGCAATAACTCGTGGCTTTATTTACGACAGGAAATTTACAAGTGTAGACAAAATTGTACGTTTAGGTACATTTCATTGCCTCATGTCTGGCAGTGTTAGAGGCCCTGCATTGCCCAAGATCCTTTATCTCTCCCCACCTTTTGCATGCTGCCTCCCTCTCCAGAACATGGGAGCCTAACTGTTTCTCTGTCTCTTTTCTTCAATTCCCTCCCTAAAGGAGCCAATTAAGGACCCCATCAAAAAAATAAACAAATATGCTCTACTCCCATTTGTCAGGCAACCTCCTGTTCCAGCTCAATGTGCAACGAAATCCAGATGATCTGTCGCATAGTACCTTCACTGGTTTGGTTCAGACTTGAAAAGCAAGTTTCCCCTGAACTCCAGCCAACTGTGAGTCCATTAGTGGCTTCCACATGAAGTGCCCAGTATCAAACAGAACTGACAAATTACACATAGTTTTCCCCATAATTAAATTTCTTCACTCTTCCTCTTAGGTCTCTGGAAAAACATGAGGAGATTTTTCCGATTTTTTCCTGATTTAGAAGAGCTGATAAAATATGGAGCACTCACATTAAAAACAGGGATAATACTTAGCTTTCATTGGGTTGAAAGCTACTGTGAGTCCCACAGTAGCCCGAAAAAGGGAGAGGACGGTGAAGACACCAACATAGAGCAGGAGAACTGCTGTTGTCAGCAGGAAGAAGTTGAAGACAACTGATCAGGGTGCTGGGAGGAACATATGGGGGTAAAAGCACTGGTGCCTAGGAGAGAAAAGAGCCGCCATCATGGAGGAGGATGGTGCAGTGCCCATGGGAAGGTATTGCAGGGACTGAAGGGAGCCGCTGGCAGGAGCAGGAGTGGATCAGGAGCAGCCTGCGGGCATCAAAACAGTAGGT
Organism: Nipponia nippon; assembly: GCF_047370975.1. Taxonomy (NCBI): domain Eukaryota; kingdom Metazoa; phylum Chordata; class Aves; order Pelecaniformes; family Threskiornithidae; genus Nipponia; species Nipponia nippon. The sequence continues at coordinate 110,868,007 of NW_028262336.1, forward strand.
CGGGACAAGGACAAGGCAGTTGGTATGACTCTGCCTCACCTGCGAGCCTCTGAAAGTCAAGCTGTTGCTTACTCATTCCTCAAATTACCCCTTACACCATGTTTTTTCAGCCTGCATGCAGGAATCAAGCCCTGCCATGTTAAATTAGAGGCAGTTATGTGAGCATCACAGGCGTAATGTGAGGATTTCAGTGGCAATAGCTCTGCATGCCGAGGTGGTTCTTTGACATATATTTCAAGATCACTCTGAGTGTTTGGTAATATGGCAGGATTTAGTTTCTGCATGAGCCAAATGCTCTACTGGTGTGAATAGACACAGTCAGACTCACTGCAGCAGGATTTGGTGTATTTATATCAGCTGGGAATTTCCTTCCATTTAGTGAGCCTTTAAAGAAAGAACAGACCAGAAGAAAATACAAATTTTTCGCTTCTTATCCATCAGTTTCTAAATACAAACTTATTTCCTCCTATGCTGTAGTATTTTAAAACCAGAACAAAGAGCTGGTGAGAGTAAGCACAGCTATGTGCTAATTTATAACTGCTCAGAGCAAAAGGCAGCTCCAGCTGACAGTAGCTTCAAAAAAATTGTGCCTCCTGTAAATTAGGGTAAGGGAACTGATCACTGAAGGTAAACAGGTGATGAAATACTTCATTAGTACCTCATTTGTAATTTATGTCTGCTGAAGTAGTTGACAAAGAATCAAAACGTAAGTGGTAGATTTCTCAGAAGTGCAGCCTTTGAGGTCATTGAAGTGGATTAATTATAACCCAGTGTAAAGCACAGCCTGTCTCTGTGTCAATTACCAGTATTTGATAACTGAAATTATGTCAAGCTCTGTTCTTCTTCAAGATGCAGCCACACATTTTAAAATCATTATGACTGTAAGCATGAGCTTCACATAGCTAATGAGTTCAGCTCATTTATTAAAGTTCATTTTGACTTAGCAGATAGTAGTTGAGATTCAGAGGGGAGTCGGTGGCAAGGGATCCAGTTCTGCAAAAAGAAACGCCTTTCCTTATCCCCTCTCCCAATCCTGTGTGGGAGAAAGAAATTTAGTTCACTTGCCAAAGAATCATTTAAATGTACTGTAGGAGAAAGAGTTGAGGGAGTCAACTGCTATTAAATATGACCTGCTTCTAATGGCTATCAGAGCTCCAATTGTTAAGTGAAAACGCTGGGCTTAATGGACTACCTGCTGTTCATAATAGCAAAATGACTGATAATGTACCTCTACCCATCTTGGGATTTTCTTTCCCCTCTTCCTCCCTTTTTCACACTCTTCCCTGGAACTGCACAAGTATTGGGTAGGGTTCAATAGCATCTGTTCGTATGTTATCAAAACCTACCACATGCTCTTTGGTGAGTAACTCTATCTTGCCCTGGCCACTCAATCTGCTGCTAGCGCAGCAGACAGGCAGCTCATGCTCCCTGCATCCTGACCTGCGACAGCACTGCCTGCACACAGTAAGCAAACTTTGAATACAATGGTTTGGGGCTTGGTTTGGTTTTCTGATGCAAAAAGCAGCTAATGCACTGAGTTGGCATCAGTAAACCGATCACCAGGACACCAACTTTGCTGCAAGTTTCATGTGCACTTTATGCTCAGCGCAGCTGCTGCACCAGGGCCTGTGAGCAGCCATAGCTGGTGCTGTGGATTCCCACCTCTGGGACAAATGAGGCCAGATCTTGGCTGTACTTTCAAACAAAATATTTTCAGCTTCAGCTGAGGTCAGACTTTGACCAGAGGCTAAGCAACAGTGTTTGGTCTAGTTAGATATTCTTTCACCATTCCCTGCTTTCACCTGAAGTATCTCAATTGTAAATGTCTCTTACTGAAGTAACTAGTAACATATGATCCTGTTGCATAGGTAATTCCTTATTTTTTTTTCTCCAACTAAATGACATACAGTCTGGGATCAGACAGTATTTTCAATGGAATCTTGCATTTATCATGGCTGTAACTTTATACAGAGCCATATTCCAATATTCATCAGCAATCTTTTAAGAAAGCAACAAGTTAATTCTCTGAGGTGGACATGGTATAGTCAGAAGATTTTCTTTTAAAGAATAAATGTCTTTTTAAGATTAACAACATGTGGTGTTAACATTTGAAGTACAAATTTTAGTTTGTCAGTGCAACTCATCATTCCTTATCACACATCATGATATCATTTTAAGATTCTTTGTGTATCTTTAAGCCAAAAGAATATCTGAAAACCACCCAAGACCTCTACTACAGAGTCCAGAGTAAGTATACAGCTGTGACATAAACCATAGATGTCTAACCTGAACCTCATGAAAATAATTGAGGAAAAGATTTATTTGTGTTTCTGATTTAATAATACTCTATTTTCCAATGGAATCGATCACTCTAATTTGCATCAGATTGCTGTTCATATCTTTAGTACCAGGATAATATGGTTGTTAATTTTAGAAGCACCTAAAAGGATGAGATATGTGGAGAGGTAGATTGAGCAGAATATTCACCACAGGGTGGCTTTCTGACCCTACTGAAATCAACAAAAGTTATAGTATCTACGTCAATGCATATGGGATTTCAAATCTCATATTTTAACCTCCACTGTTTCAGGGAAAATATTTTATTGGATAAACAGCCAGAATGTTGAAACAATCCCTCCCTAAATATTTTGCAGCAATAATGACAGTGATTTCTCCATAGCATCAATCAAACTGGAACACTTAAAAATACTCATTTCAATATAAGTAAGAAAAATGTGCTACAGATTGGAAATGAAGGAAGAGAACTGGTATGAGGGATATTATAAGCTATGTCTAGACTTACCTGCTAGGAAAAATGATGGCTCCTGTCCAGCCCACACCTCCAGTTTTCTTTTCTGTGAAAACCAGATTGTGGGAAGGTGGGAGGGAAGAAGGAGGGACAGCTGGTGCATGCCTGTGTTTTGTCCCAGTAGGGAGCTGGGATGTGAGAATATGCAACTGGAAAGTGGAAAATTCTCCCCACATCCCTCATCTAGGTACAGCTAAGTGCTCACAGTGACCAAGGAAATGGCCTTTTCATAAAAATTCAAAAGTGTTTCCATTTTTTCCACTCATTTGGTTAAATATAGCTTTGTAGGGTCAGACTTTTGAAAAAGCTGGGCAGTAGATGGGATTATTTCCTTGTGTGCCACCACTTTAATGGTATTGTATTTGAGATGAGCTTAATAACTCTCATGACTCAAAGCCAGGCTTTTACAAAGGTGTGGGAACAGATTTACAAACTCCTTGTGTTCCCAAATGAGCTCCTACATGGCACCAGAGTAATGGGCACATTGCAAAAAAAAATTCCCACTGTCTCCCAGTTCCAATTCTGCCACCTGAGCTCAGAGTTTCAATAAAATGTCAGTGCCGAAAATTTTGAGGACTTGCAAAAAAGGTTTCATGCTGAAACTGGACAGTGATTAAGAAATGCAGATAGAACAAATTGATTTTTCTAGGCTGCTGCTCATGCTTTCTGCCCCTTTTAGCAGATATATATCCATGGCTAGTAGGAATTTGTGTACCTCTAGAAAAGGTGTGTGGCTGCACCAGCCTGGAGAGGGGCGAGACAGCTGGCCCCGTGGGATGGGTCAGGCAGAAGCAGATGGCCCTGAGTGGCCAGGCTGGCGTGGGGACAGATGGCAACACAGGACAGCTCAGGAAGGGGGACATATGGCAACATGGGATTGGCAGGAGCACAAGTCCTTACGCTCGTCCCAATTATGGGCATGGTGGGTCTGGATTCACCTGGGAGAAGGTAAAAGGGCTTTTATGTCTTCCTGTCCCTCCTCAGACATGGGCAGGGATGCCACGGACCGTGGGATGCAGCCATGGCTGTGTGTTGTACAGTGCAGACAAGGATGTCAGCCACTGCTGACTGCTGAGCCTTTCTGAATATTTTTTCTGCAGTCATTTCAGCATCTAACAAGTTTTCACCTATCTTACAAACACATGTTTTGATTTTCATCAGCACATGGTTCATCAGAGGTAGAAAAAGATAAAAGGCAACATGTGCACCGCTGAGATTTAATGGGCTGATTCAGCGTGCTGTTATGTCCTTTGAGACATGGAAGACAAATGAATTTGCCTGTTCATCATCTTAGAGAGCTGACACATAATAAGTATCAAAAATACTTAACACACAGAAAAACATAAAAACATGCAATACCATAATATATCCATTGTATATTCCCCCTCCCACTTTCCTTATTTTTGGGATGGTAAAGACACTAACCAATAAATTTTCTTCAATTCTGAAGGACCTTTTTAGGCATAAATACTTTTTCACCACTAACCACTAACTACCACATTGCACATGTAAAGCATAATTAAGAAGAATAGTAAATTAGGAGTTGGATGTCTTCCCATGTCATTTTGAGTATGGGAGGCAAAATTAAAATTAAAATGCTGAATATTATGGAATGTGCTTATATACACAAGCCTAGTATTTGTCAGTATGACTTCTGTACTTCTTTGCCTTAATACAAGCTGTCCACCCAGAAATGACATCTTTTGGGCATATTTTAAATAGATGCAGGGGAAGTAATTAAGTTTGGTCACATTAAACTGCTGAAGGACTCCATAGATAGCACATAGAGCACAGCCTGCTTCCCTGGTGAGAATAGGATGAGATTTTTTATAGACAACATTAAGCATATTGAGCAAATTGCATTCACAGTGTTACACTGTACCTTTTATAACTATTGTCATTGCATTTTTCACTTTTTGAGCATACTTCATCATCTCTTTCATCATCTCTTTTATTGAATACACTATTAACAGAGAAACATCCATTACAGAGGTATAGGAATTAATTAACTCACAGCAGTTGTGATCTCTGGACACTGAATACAACAGATTTGGTGGTCCTATCACTGAGAACAATTTCCTGCCCATGGACAAGAGTATGCAATCACAGAATACTATGGATTGAAGCTCTTGTTAATAGGATTAATTTCCTCTTTGGGGAGGAAGGGAAAGAAGTGGTGATAAAGTTAAAAATGACATTTCAGTTTTGGGAAGAGATTTCATTTATTCTAAAAGAGACTACCCTAAACTGTGAAATCCATGTATGGATGTGGATCTGGACGGCTCCAAAAATGCAGTAGTGATCAGAAATGGACTTTTGTGATCCTATCTTAGCTAGATAGAGAATCAATGTTGAGATGGAGATTTGCACTCTCAAATCCCTCTGAGCTAGGTTTGCTGGTGCCTGCTACTTCCTTTTATTTTTTGTGAAAGAGGATTTTCACAGTTACTGTAAGGGGATTATTTTAGCCATTCAAGAAATACAAAGGGTTTTGTAATGCAGTTTTTGTAAGGAGTATATCTTTACATGGTGATATCCTTGAAAGACTGAAAGTGAGTCTTGCTGCATCTGCTTTGCCATACAGATATGATGAATATGACTGGGTTTCTGGGCAACAAAAATACACAGAGAACCTCCTAAATCTATCCATCAACAGCATGATTTTATCTGATACTGAATATTATCTCTGAGATGATACGTATCTGTATGAGTACTCGATTACCTTTCTTTATCAGGCTGGTATCCAAACACTGAAAAGTCAGAGTCATAACTGATGTGTGTTGGGATAGTGGCACTCAAACAGATGGAGCTATGATGACTGACAGCCACTAATGACTCAACTGAAGATTAAAGTTTGACAATTATTTTGTCTCATACAATTTCTTCAAAATGTCAGATTTCTTTAAAAGGTTCCATTCTTATTGCCTACATTTCCCATAGGTTTTAATTAAAGTCTCTTCAAACTCAGGATATGATTTTTTTCCTTTTATGCAGGAATGTTTTCCTATAGTTAGGGAAGATTGTCCTTGTATTTCATACCTGTGAAATGTCTCTTAGTGTCACTGTCCTACTTGTTACAAATATATGTATTCTGCTCCATTTGAGTGACCTTTGGATGATACCAAGAAGTTATAGAGCTTATAAGGTAGAAATCCCTCTGTAGAAACATCCTGAATCCTTTTCCTGTGGGAAGAGGGTTTCCCCACCTGCAATTTTGATAGGATGTTTGTTGCCTCAGGAGAATGGCAGAGAAGATCCACAATTTATTTTGGTATTTTGAGGCAACATTCTGTCCACTGCATTCAAAAGGCACAAAATCCACAAAATATAAGAATGAAAATAAGTGTTTTCATAAGCAAAGCACCATGGTTAGTCATGATGCTTCCAATTTGCAACATCCCAGAAAGATGAATGACCTTGCTTATATTTGTTATTTTAGTTTTTCTAAGGGATGTATGATGAATGAGATTTTCCAAATGTATTCATGAATAATAATGTCATTTTAATGATATTGCATCTTTGCATACAGCAGATGATTATAAAGAATGCCAATGGGGACTGATAACCAGGTCCTGTAATTGAAATCATGTCTAGAAGAAATACTATAGCATGGCTTTGCACATTTCAGTACTACACAGAAACCAATATCTCTCCTGAAAATGGTAGACTGCCTACAGCTATCATTCCAGCTATTTCTGAGTAATGGTAATAGCTCTGGAATGACATCTGACTTGAAGCAGTCAGGTATTAAAATACCAGACAAGCACAGCTGCCCGTACCTGACTGTACTACAGGAGCAGTGGTCTGTGGCAAACTGCCACGGTAATATGTCCCTTTAAGATGGAACGTCTCCAAAAGGCAAAAGTTCAAGTAGGTTTGGTATTGGTAAAGTATATTCTCTCATATCCAGCTTTAACAGGGAGTGCTATGGTTTTTTCATCTTCTTTTAGCAGTTGCACAAGTAATGGTAAAATACTGGACAGAGGAATGTAAGAAAAAATATACAAATTCTATTTAAAGCATCTGCAAAGTAAACATGAACTCCCCCAAAACCTAATGTAATGTGTTTCTTCCATTAGAAGAAGTGTAGATTAAGCTGAAAGCATATCTTCTTTGAAAGTAATGGTGAAAATCCCATTGACGTAATTTTATTCAATCTGTTCTGTCTTCTCGGTCCTGTATAACTACTGAGCTGACTTTTTTTTTTTTTGCCTTTTTTTTTTTTCAGAAATAATGGAAATAACTTAGATGAAATTAAAGCTTAATTTTCTTGGGCATAATCCATGAGCCTCAGGAATAGCTGATGAAATATCCTTGCATTTTTAACCAATTGTACTAATCCAGTCAACACCATAATTGCACTCAGAATCCCTTAGGCCTAATTTGAGTTTAAGGAAAAGCTACTGTGCTATTGTTAAACTCCTTGGGTTTAATTTTTTACCAGCCAATAATTACAAACACAGGAAATGACATGGTGAATGATGGAACTATTTTGAAGTGCAAATTTATGAAGCAGCTGCAGCAAATAAAGTGGTAATTTAATTAGGCTTATGTCCTAAAGCTGAGGTGTAGTGAAGAACATCTCTGAGATACAAGCTAATTCAAATCTGGAATAGTAATCCCACATTTAGTAATTTCAGTGCTATAGCTCAGTTAATTACAGCATATTAGCAAAATAATGAGATAATTAATCTTCAAATGCAGTTCTTGTCTACATGCATATTACAGAAGAATTTGACTTATCCTTTCTTTGTATGTTTTTCCAAGAACAAGTTATGACTAATTTAACCCAGAGAAACCCTTCCTCACCAAAATACCTAGATTGTTTTCTTTTCCAAACCTATCAGGTTTCGGACAACTCGTTCTTTGTTTAAATGAGAAAATACTTCCATAATAGAATCTGTGAGAAGAATCTCAAAAGGTATTAAATTAATTTTATTTGTCAATGAAAGACTATTGCATCTACTGCTTTTGCTTTTATAAGTAGAATACACAGACTATTGCTGAGCCATTTAATCTGTCCTACTCCAGTTTTATTTGTAGTACTGTGGTTTCTATCTACACTTTGAAAACATGTGCTTTTACAAGCAGATAGCTGTTGGCACACTGCAGACAATGTATTTTATACATTAAGCATAGTACCAGAAAATAATATATTTTCAGAAGTGTTAATAGTCATAACTTTAGCATATTTCTCAGTGAAGTATTTATTTTATATTTTATAAATATTAATATAAATTTAATTAATACAAATATTAATTTTAATTAATATAAATATTAATTTTATATTTTAAGCCTTCCATTTTGTCCATGGAACACTCATCATCACCTTAAATATAGACATATTTTTTGTTCTTGTTTGTATGTATACTCAGCTACAAAAGGCAACTGTTGCATGACAGGTGTGCTTCAATCTTTTCACACTACATCCAAAATTCTCTGCATTTTTGGAGCTCCTGTCTATAGGTGCATTTCCCACTTTCTTCACCTTCTTATTCACTTGCCTTGCAAGTCTGTATTGGTTTGCTTCAACTGATTTTATGACACCATGGACTATTTTGAGTTTTCTATTTAATAGTTCTTGTTACTTTTATCACTGGATATAACTGAATTAGCTTTTCACATCCTGCCCTTACTTCCACAGGCTGTTTCTCTGGGTCCATAACCCATGAGCCTCAGGAATAGCTGAGGAAATATCCTTACATTTTTAACCAATTGTACTAATCCAGTCAACACCATAATTGCACTCAGAATCCCTTAGGCCTAATTTGAGTGTAAGGAAATGATGAGTAGGGTTTTGCACGCTGGGCACATAGTCACAAATATCACATCTAAATGCATTATTTTTAGTGTCACAAAGGCTAACGTGTTAAGTAATTGCATAAAAATGGATTTTATCCTCCATGGTACGTGAGAAAATATGTAACGCTGGCAAAACAAAAGAGGAAGCAAAACACCATCTGGGAAAAAGCAAGACTTTGTATCTGTTGTTCCATCTTCCACATTTGGTTGACTCCTCTTTGAGGAACTGATGAAATCTACTGGTCCTAAAAAAGGTGGCCCAAATTCAACAGACTTGAAACTATGTGCTTCCTCTTTAATAATAGTCAACGGCATAGGGGTCATGTGGCTTTAAATCATTTTACCTAAATGAGAGTTGCATAGTGTTTGTCTCATGTAATTGTTGGCTTTGTAAAGTCAGCTGGAGAACTGCTATCTGTAGAAAAAGACTAGTCCAAACAACCCAGATGTTTGTATTCAAATTATACTTCATTGGAAATCTTGGAGGATGATAAAAAACCCTGTATCCCTCTTAAATATTCCTGTCTAACAACGTAGAGATACATGAATGAATACATACATATATTTTAAGATGAGGGAGGAAATGGTAAAATAAGAATCTTGACTGTTGTTTTTTCACTGTACCCTTGTGGCCTGTGTCACAGCAGGCCTGGGTGTATCAAATGCTCTGTAGCTGCCACCATATCTGTAGTCCCCTCTTTGCTGAACAAGCTACACAGGTTTAGGCTCTGGGCATGACTCAACATAGAGAAGCTGTAGCTTTCCTGTGCAATGAAGAAATCAGGAGACTTCATTGCACCACATGCTGTGCTCTACTCCACTGCAGGAAGAAAGACCAAAACAAAACCCAAAACAGGGGTCAGCTAAACACATCAATGCCCAGATATTTGCAGTGTTTGGGATATTTTTGTTTTTAATTTTGAGATCCAATAACATTATTTTCTTAAGCTTCACCTTTAATTTGGAGGGAATTGAATTCCCAAGTTCATATTTGACTGTGACCATGTCTCATGATGGACAGAAGAATGTCTTCTATTTTTTTCTTACTGTAGATGGTAATTTTTGCTCTGAGGCACTAACCTCAGTAATGAAAAATCTGAACCACAGTAACAGCCAGAGGTCCAGAGCAAGAGAAATTGCCAGACTTCTAGACAGAGAAAGCATACACAAGCCATCATATCTCAGGAACAAAAAAAAAAAGTTTCCCTCCAGTTTGTTCACTTAACTAAATTGTGTTGTGATAGCCCCAGTACAAAAAATCAGATCCCTCCACAATCCTCCTTTTCTGCCCCATGACGGCTGCTGGGGGCAGGCAGAGGGAGCACAGTACTGCCTCAGCAAACCTGCTAATCTTGCAGGAGGCTGAATTAGGGACAGCTATAAGACGTGGTTGCCTTCATGTGGTAAGAACCTTTCTCCATGAAGCCTTTTCATTAAAGCTGAAAATGGGAAACAGTAGCAGGAATTTAAACTTTCCACCATTCATGCTGTAAAAAATCTTCTCATCGCTTTCACACCCTCGCCTTGCCCACACAGACCTATAGACTGATGGGGAAAGGCAGCCTTTTGAGGACTCCTTGCCTTAGTTCATAGTTTAAAAATTGCAATGTGGGTTGTGGGAAGAGCCAGCCAAGATCTTGTGTCACTGTGGTGGGCTGAGGCAGAGTACGAGCACATCTAATTTATCACTTGTCTAAAGCTTAGCGGTTGATCTCGGTAAAGTGAAAGCAGTTAAGTTCAATAGTGGAGTATTTTAGCCCAAAGCCTAAAATTAGTTCTCAGGGAAAAGCACTTATTTATTTTTCTTTTACTTAAATGCTATGGGGTTTTAAATTCTTTTTTTCAGTAATTTTGTTTCACCCAGAGACTGGCAACAGACACAACTGAGGATTGCCCGTGGGATGGCACTGACACAGGGCATTAGCTGAGTGGTTTGTAGCAACACTTCCCCCTCTGCAGCACCCTTCTCCACAAAGTCAACAGACATCTGAATCTCCTTCGCCCTCCCAGTAAAGGAGGCACGATGTAACAGAAACATTTATTGTTGTATTTATTCTCCAGAGGCGTGCTAGTTAGTGGGTAATGTTTGATGACTCCCCTTGGCAGGGAGGATTCATAATTTGACTCACTAACCCCATAGTCCTCAGGCAGGTGTCAAACTGTTGTAATTGAATCACAACTTACAGTCATATGCTGGTTTTACGCAAAATTACTTCATTTCATAATACCACATATCTTGCTAATACTGGAACTGCATTTTCAGTATTATGCAAAGTGATTTTAGTACCAGGAAATACTTAATGTCATTTTTCTTCAATACAGTGCACTATCTTCATTATTAACTTTCCGTTAGAGATATTTAATGTAATATTTAAAATATCTGTGGAGAGAGCCAGTCCATGACTGAGATTTTCAAACCTGCCATCTGGTTTCCATTTCAGAAATGAGGAGGGTCTCTAATCTGGTTTACACCAACTGTCCAGGACTCTCACTCTTGGTCACTGAGGCAGCCAACTAGCAGCATTAACAAAGAAAAATGTCTTAGCAGAAAAGTGTTTACAAAAACTGTAAGGTTGTGTCCCTTAAACACATCCTTCCTCTCCAGAAGGTACTTCTCAAAATGCCATAATTCTTTTTGTCTGCAGGTCTTTATACTCTGGGATCATTTTCAATTCTTCCTTCTCCGTTGCACCACACATCCAGTCATTTGTCCATTTCTCATTTTTTACTTACTTTACAGAGTTTTCTACCTGAATTTAGCCATGACTTGAAGAAGAGAAATAAGCTTCAATTTTATGACCAAAAAATTGTTCAGTTATGCCATACACTTGCTTCAACTTTATGGTCACAGTTGGGATTTATTTTGGAGGGATACTGGGAACAGCTTTTCAATCGTTAGCATAAAGTGGAAGAGTACCCTCTATGGATTTTTGTGGTTTTCCACAGGTAGTGAGCATAGCTGCTGAAATAATTTGGCCCCTCATGGTGTCCCCAGCCACTCTGTGCTCTCCAGAATGACTGGCCTTGATCAAAGGTAAGAAAAGATTTAGCACACAAAATTAAGGTGTTGGCGTGATGGCAGAGACATAGACTGTTTATCTCGAGGCAGTGCATTTCCTTGGTAAAATACATGACCAACGGAAGTTAATGACATCTCGTCCTGATTTCCAGGATTTCTAATGAAAGACAGTGTACTTCAAACGTTAGATCTGGTCTCAGGATACATGCTTCTGTCTCCCTCCTTGATCTACCAGCCATGGCTCTTAGTCACAGTACTTTCAGCTCTCTGTACCTCCGTTTCTCCACTTGCAAACCATAGGCAATGATTCATTGCCCCTTTAAGAACAATCTAAAAACTGTTGTTGTTGCTGTTTTTAATTGCAGTAAATGCACACAACAGCACATATTAGGAGATAAAAGGTACAGAACCCCTCCAGGAACCCCTTCCAAAAATCATCCAGGAACACAAGCAGAAGCACACAACATAAACCAAGGTAAGCAATCAGACAGAGAGATGTGTTGTAGGATTATACTTTGGCTGCCTCACGGCGTAGTTGGATTTTATCTTCTCAGAAGCAACCTTTCTTCAAAAATTAAAACATTTTTAGTCACATTTTGAATAGGGATTGATTTTCATGCAGTACATTGATTTTTCAGGGAGGCTGGGAATGGAAATCTGATACCAATGAGATTACAGTGAGCTGTTTTCTCTCCGGGGTGAGGCAGCAATTCTGAAAAGTATTTAAGTATGTAGCTAATTTTAAGCATTTAAATAGTCCCAAATCTATTTCCTGAAGAACTCCTCCTGAACACAAAGCTGTGGAGGCCAAATGTTATCAAAACGTGGAATCCAACTCCCTTTTTCTTTGTTTTTTGTTAACATTCAGCAACAGCTTTTTATTTCTATCTGTGGAAAGTGGATTTTAAGTTGTCATACTAGCAGACAGGTTCAGCAGGAGACAGTGATCAGCCCTAAAGGTATTATATTTAGATTGGAACTGGACACTGTTTAAATACAGGAGACAAAAAGATTCACCAAAACTTCTTTCAAGTATGCCAGCAAAAAGGATATTACATGATATAGGAAACCACAATATGCAGCAGAACTGTATCGCTTCCAGCAGATGACTTTGTGTGAGTGTGATCAGGGAAAATCCTGTGCCTATCTATTTTGGCAAGACTTGTGTGATCCAGGAAACAAAAGGTTACTACATCTTTTTTTCATCTTTTAACTTTTCCCAAAGATTCAAAGCCCCAGTATGTTCCTCAAGTCTCTATCTTTTTTTCCCTTATACTACATTAGTTGGTCTTTTTTTTTTTTTTTGTCAATAACATAAATATGTGACACTTGCTGGAACTGAGCAAGGGTATATCATGATACATCTTGCATTAAATCCTCATGGGCTTGTGTGCCCCAGGGTGGATTTTCCAGCATAGCCACTGCTCTGCTAGCACAAGAGTCTGTGTACCAAACTCTGTTGCATGATTTAGAGATGGCTTAAGTGAGCTTACACATGAAATAACAAGCACTACAAGCACCAAAGATGCTTGGACAGCAGCTGCCTAATGGGCCTGAAACCCTGATCCAGTCAATAACCACAGTATTCTCATTAAAGCTTTGTTTACTCTGCTCATAAAGAAGTTTGCTCACTTAAACAGAGAAGAAAATTCCCTTCTAAAAGGGAATTAGACTGTGAAAACCAACTATGCATGAGATTGGAGAATGTGGGCTCTATGCTTTTGCCCTGAAATAGGAAAGTCAAAGACGTTCAATATATGTACTGTTTCTAATCACGTTTCCACATGCACTCACTATTGTGTGATGATAGTACCTTTAGCTCCTTCATGAAGATGCATCACAATCTGAGAGAGTCACACATAGGACAGGCAACAACAAAACGTTCCACAAGGGCAAAAAAATCCAAACACATCTCTTAAAACGAGGGTCCAGCCCTGGGATGGGTTCTGTAGTGGAGCTTAAACCTCTGCTCCTCAGCAATGCAGCGTGAAACTGCAGTACCTCAGCCAAAGAAATATCTCATTACATGGCAAGTGCAGAAGGTTGCTCTACTCCATCTGGACCAAGCCACAGAGAAGATCTGACACACACTAAGGCCATGGCAAGAACATACTCTGAAATAGAACATTTTGAAGGGCTTGGTTTATTCATATTTAAATGGAAGTCTTCATTATACAAAGATTTTCTTTGTTTTGATGTTAAAAGTCTCCAAACATGTGGAGTACTACAGTCTGGGAGTCACTAGAAAGGTGAACAATAATTTGTCAGGTAAATGAGCACATTGGTGTATAAAGCAAGCTGATTGGAGTTGGAAAGGTGCCTTTGAATTTGGTTTTGCTTTCAATGATACAATAAGGTCTGGGCTTGTGCTGAAGTCGGCTGCCTTGCCAAAGGCTATTTTTACAGGGAGTTACTGTGGAAAGAAGCCAATTAGACATAAAAGAATATTTAAAACTGAAAAAAATGCTTTCAATGGATACGGGGAAAGGGTTCTCTTGAGAAAACAAAGCACATGCCTAATCACTTGAGCCATATTCTTCCCTCAGGTACACAAGTGTAAAAACAGATTCTTGCCAGTGACTTTGAATGAATTACTCTGCTTTTAACTGGGGACAGAATCAGGTCTATTTTGTTCATTGGATTTATTTAAAAAATACGAAGAACATGAGCTTTATTGCCAAATAGGAGTCTGCGCTGGACCACCTTCTATTTTGGCTTCATTTATGTAGGCAGCAAAAACTATAACCCCTTTTTCTCTGTCCTGGTTTGTTTCTTTTTAATTAAAACATGAAAACCATAGGTATACAAAATCTGGTTGTGAGTATGTGGCGGCTGCTTTCTGTACATGAAAGTAATTAAATTTTCTTCTGTCTTTATATACAGTGTGATTGCTGCTGTCTTCACTGTTAATCTTGTTAATTTTTGCTTAATTTGGAGCTGTATTTATTTAATCAAAAGTTTCCAGTTGGGAAAGATTTTGATTTTCAGTGCACGGTGGGGCACATTTGATGTGGATTGCTTGCATGTTTGTGTGAGTGTGTGTATGTGCACACACACACAACACACATTAACAAGTAATAAAAGATATCTCTCTGGTTCATTTACGCAATGGAGATCAGATTATGAAAGGTTAAACCATTAAACAAATGCTAATGCACTCTGATGCCTGGACCTTGTCCAATAGTACCTGCAGCAGCTGTCAACCTAATTAAGCCAGATGTGTGTTAAGTGTAAACGGACCTCCCAGGAGGAACAATAACAGATTTTAGGTCCTTAGGGGGCTCAAGGCACCAATGCATATAGTGTTTCTGAAGGAAACATCACCCCTACCTTGTGAGTTTTCTGCTCATTAGTACCATCCTGATTGTACTCCTCCGGGACTGGGCTTGGGGGAGGAGAAGTCTCTTTTCATTCCAGCTAAGGCCAGCAAGAATGCTCATTTTCAATTGATTCTGGCAGTCATGACATTTATTCAACACTCTAATCTCTATTTTTTTAACCTCCACTTTACTCTGTCTGTAACATATTTTAAGTCACATTTATCCTATGCCAAGTTTGCCAACCCTTTAAGTATATCTGCAGCCCATAAGCTGATAGAGAGGATCTTAGTAAGCCTTTTAATATTAACAATCAAGAGAAATCTATAGACTGAGGAAATATTAGGAAATTACGGGCATGCAGTGTGCAATAATGTGCTACAATAAAAAAGAAAATCCTTTTACAGTGTGAAAATATTATGGGAAATTAACAAAAAATGCTTAGCAATATTTAAAACCTGCTGAAACTTGCAACTTAATTGTTTCTTGTGTGCTATTAACTGCAAAATGTCCAGGAGAAAGAGGCTAGCAAAGTAGACCTGCAGACCTTCACACCTGGTCAAGGAAAGACAAGTCTCTGAGAGTCCCCAAACATGTTGAACTTAACACCTGCTTTCTCACTCACTTCACAGCCAGGCTATGGCACCCCTTTCCAAAGAAGCAGAACAAACTCGTAAAGCAGCATCACAGAATAAAATGGAGTGTGGTTTCATTGGGCCAGATCATCTGTAATGAGCAAGAAGACCTCCACTGATTTCCTGGGAGGTCTGTCCACCTACACCATCTTTGGATCTAGCCCTAAGTTCTCCTCAAGTCACCTGTGATGATCTAATAAAGATGTATGGTGCCATGTTGCCTTAAACAAACCTTCACCTGAAAATGTGCAATCATGCCATAGTTTTGTTTTTCCTGGCACTCAGCATTCGCTATCTATTGGGGCATTAAATTGAGTTAGAGCTGTACTAAAACAAATTATCATGTACTGGCTAGGACCCTAAGATTATATGTATGTTTTAATGCCATAGCCATAAGAGATTACTTTTTTAATGAGTTTTCCTGTAAGATCTCTTTCTGTGAGACCAGAACATATTCCTCATGTTATAACTGAGCACACTGGTGTGGTGCTGGGATATGAATTGTTGAGCCAGTCTTCCTATTCAGTGCTACAAAAGACAAAAAAGCATAGAAGATCTTTGAAGAGTATGGGTTTCTCCTGTTCCATCGTTACTGGACAGTGTTAAATGCACTGTGTATTTGTGTCCTTAATACCACATTTCCTTGGCTTACTGATAATAGGGTGGCTAAATGAATATGCTAGCTTTCCTAATGCTGGAGGATATTTTTTTATGGTCCACTGAATCTCCATGTTGTTCTCAATATCCCCAGTTCCAGTACAAGGATGCAGGATTTGGGACCCAAGCTCCATCCATGTGCTGCAGCTGTTGCTGTCCGGGGCCCAGGACTCATGCTCCAGGCAAGTGCCCAGCATCTCTTCTGGATCAGGGCTTTTGCAGTCGTTGCAGCACAGGAAGGATGGGAGGCTCCTGCCAGCAGCTTCCCCCATGGATCCCTTCTGGGAATGGGAAAGGTGGCCCATGTTCTCAGGCTCTTCTCTCCTTCTTAGCTTATGAGTAATGATGATAGGAAAAGAGGCTGAAACCACACTTTTGTCAAAAGCATTAAGAAGTGCATTTCGTAAAGTGATGTATCCTTTTGGTGTGCTGGATACATTTTGAGCTTTTCTGCTGTGCCAGGCCTAGCAGGGGACTTACATAGGGCATAATACACTATATTGATATGCTCTCTCTCTTTCTCTGTAAAGTACACTGCAGGACACATAAATCCCTGAGGTACGACCAGGATGGGCCCTAGTATGATTGCATCTGTGTGGTCAAGTATGCAAGATAATTCTGCTGAACTGACATGTCTTTACTGCGGAGCCCTGCACCACTTCAATGTGCCAACTTGTTCCTAGCTTCCATGGGGATGTTTATTAAAATACCACACTGTGCCATGTAAAATGGGGGGAACACCCACTTGGGGATTCATCTGAGTACTACAGTGCAGACATCTAAATCTGAACCAGTCTTCTTAGGCATCCTGTACTGTGATTGGAGTAATTACAACATCTCGCATCCTAATGGAGGTGATCAGAGGGATGGTGCTCTGAAAGTGCCTGCTTCTCCACATTAGCTGTGGACGTAGGGTAGTTTAACTGCTTAGCCCTTCTTCTGCATGGTAGTTGTCTAAGGTTACATGAGAGGAGTTTCACTTGCTGTTTCTGGAATGAAATCATTTTGGTAGGTGTGAGCTAGATGCAAAGCCATTCAGCCCTTTCGGAAATAGGTCAGTTCCTGTAATGCCTGGAACAACAGCTCTAAGCAATTAAAGAGCTGCAAGGTCAAATCCTTTGGTGCCTTCCGAGTCTAGTGAATACAAGGATGGGTAGTAGCTGAGCACGACAGGTTGGATTGCAGATTTGAACCTAGTTTGCCAAATCCCACAAAAGGAGATAGATGTCTCTTTAGGCACCTAAATACTTTATTTAATGAGGCTCCGAGTCCTTTAGATACTGCTGGTGAAATGCCTAATAAAGTTGCACATAATTGCAGTGTATGTGTAACACAGTTTGGTCTCTGAGCAGTATATTTCCAGTTTTAATATGTCGATTTTTTTTTTGTACAATGACATGGAAAAATGTTACACAACACAGTGATAAAATGAAGATAATAAGTTTTCTCACCCTGAAATGATAAATTGTAGACTGGGAAAAGGACTGACACTTATTTCCATCACCTTTAATCCAGAAGAAGTAGGCTGGTGTAATATGCTTTCCAGTAACCTCATTTCTCTCCCGTGAAAAGAAGACTAATATCAGTGGAAATGCTGAGTGTATTCGGAAGGCTTTGAAACCAATTAATCACCTGCAGAATTTTTCATAAAACCTGATTTCATTTGGGACAAAGTAGGAGCTGAACTAATTTAAGGATGTCAGATTAAAAAAGTTTTCACAGGTAAACATGCAATTCCATGAGCATCAGAATTAATGACTCCTGCTTTCCAATGGATTTATTTCTTGTGCCTATGAACTGGCACACTGATTTAAGCTTTCCATGCTTTCAGGGCTGGAGCTCCTCGCCATAGGGATTTAGGAAGGAATCTGGGCTTGCAGGCTGGGTGAGAGATACAGTACACTGCAATACTTTAACTGCTCTGGACAACTGAAGCTAGGGGGTGAACCATGGGAATGGTATCTGCCTTGCAGCTTAAATAGTGTGAGTGAACTCTATGAGATTATGGGCATTTTAATTCTTCGCAAATGTGTGGTGTGGTTTAACTGATCCATTTTAATTTATACCAATATAAATTTTCCCAGGTTACTACTTAAAAGAGAAAAAGTGGAGAAGGTATAAAAACCAGCAAAGGACCTTCTGTAATCTTCTGGCTAAGTGGCCTTACTATCAGGTAGGAAATATTTAGTATCCTTGAAGTTGCAGGTTCAGAGCTGGTTTAATCTTTCGACTAGAAGATTCATTCAATTTATTGTCTGGATTTTTTCAGATAAGACCACAATAACTTAAATACATTCCATTTTGTAGGGACGTAATTTAGCACATGATGTGTTTTCTAAGAATGAACTCCAGATTCACAAGGTAGCAAGGTAGATGTGTTGTCACTGGACACATTTTCTCCTTCCACTTCTGTCCTGCACCCTGCGAAACGGCTGTGGGCAGCAGCCCGCTGCTCAAAAACCCACTGCAGGTCTCTGCGCTCCTACATACAATGTTTGCAAAATGAGTGGTGTTGAAAAGCACCACCATAAATGCATACGATGTCATTGAATGTCCTGCATTAGCTGTCCTGAAAAAAACAGAACAGCTCATTTATTTACATATCTTCCTCAGCAAGGACTTTATCTTTAGGATTATATGTAAGAAATACTGCTGTTTCAGTGAGATAATATTAACTTTAGTACACTGGGCAAGTGACAGAAGGCATGGATGAGCATATCTAAAGAACTTCGCTGACTGCTTTGCTAAAATATTTTCAGATTTCACATTCCTCTACACAAGTTCATAAGTTTTAAGCTCTTGAAAAAATAGTTTAACCATTTAACTTTTGATTAATATTTCTCTTCATCTACTGCTTCTTTTCATTCCTTAGCTGATCTTTTTTATAAGGATTTTATTTTTCAATGACACATACATTTGTGGGTGGGGGGGACAAACAAAGTAGGTTAAATCAACTCAGAAAGACAATGCCCAGCCTTTAAAACCTGTCCTTTCCCTCTTTGATCAAAAAATACAAGGGAAAAACATGAAGACAAAAGAAGCTATTAAGCTTAGTTTACAACTTCACTGATTTCATCGGTGTGGTACTAGTCATATAACTGGATCACTGGAAAATATTTTTTCTCTAAGTGTCAACTGCAAGGATTAGGTTACAACTGCAGCCCAGTTGTTGCTTTATGAAATGCAGCTGTTTTCTGTCATTTGATAGCTAAAGCCAATCATGGAATTAAATGCTGAAGAATATTTTTTGTTACTTTTTGCTTTTAATCTCACATTGACATTGCTGCTGTGCTTATCTGAGGCCCTTCCACCATGGTCATATACATTATTTCTGTTGGTTATTTGATTCCCTCCATCTAGCCACCATCTTCTTCCTGACTCTCTTTTCTCATGCTTTCCTATCCCCTTTCCTTCCCTCTCTGTTCCCACAGTATCTTTGATCACCTGTGTTTCCTGCCTATCATGTCTTCTCCCTCCTGTTTTTCCTGGATCATATTTTCTTCTCACTCCATTTCTGCCTTTCCTTTCTTTTTATTCCAGTAATCAATCATCCAGCTCTGACCGAGCTTGCAAACTTATCCTCTTGCCTCTCCTTGCCTCTCCTGCCCCAGCCCTCCCTTTGGCCACTACACCATATTCACGCTGACTCCAGAATTGCTCTTCGTTCCCCACATCCACCTTCCCCCATGGATTCTCTCTCCCGCTCTCTTCATACCCAGTTTGACTCCTCTGCTGCCAGTATCTCCTGGCAGGCACGTGTGGGGGCACCAAACCCAGCACCATAAGGACGGTAGGCATACAAGGATAGCTGGTATAGCCCAGCCTTGCAGTAGTCCCCGCGGGGAATTCACTGGTGTTACCAAGCTGACAGAGTCAGGTATGGGGCAACCGGGACTGAGCACAAGGAAGTGGCATATGGGAGAAAGTTATAAGGTCCTTTACAAGATAATGGACATTTTTTTCTATTTTCCAACGTAAAAATATCTAATATTCTTGTTAGTACTATCTTGATAATGAATAACTGATACTATTCTTGTTTTGTATGTGTCCTGGTTTCAGCTGGGATAGAGTTAATTTTCGTCTTGGTAGCCGGTATGGGGCTGTGTTTTGGGTTTAGGATGAGAACAATGTCGATGATGCACTGATGCTTTGGGTCTTGCTAAGTAGCGCTAAGCTGTTGCTAAATAGGTGCTAAGTGGCGCTCACACTGGTCAAGGACTTTTCAGCTTCCCCTGCTCTGCCAGGGGCACAAGAAGCTGGAAGGGGGCACAGCCAGGGGGGATGCTGAGCCAGACTGGCCTAAGGGCTATTCCATACCATATGACGTCATGCTCTAGTATATAAGCTGGGGGAGGAAGAAGGAAGGGGAGGACATTGGGTATGATGGCGTTTGTCTTCCCAAGTAACCTTTACGCGTGGTGGAGCCCTGCTTTCCTGGGGATGGCTGAACACCTGCCTGCCGATGGGGAGTAGTGAATGAATTCCTTGTTTTGCTTTGTTTGCGTGCACGGTTTTTGCTTTGCCTATTTAACTGTTCTAATTTATTTTACTTCACTTATTAAACTGTTCTTATCTCAACCCACGGGTTTTCTCTGTTTTGCCCTTCTGATTCTCTCCCCTATCCTACTGGTGGGGAATGAACGAGCGGCTGCATGGTGCTTAGTTGCTGGCTGGGGTTAAACCACGACAGTATGGCACTGTTTCGTTAAACCTTCATGGGTTTATATGCATATGCACACATATATCTAATACAAAATCTTCTGTTAAGATCCTCACCAGCTAAAAATCATTAGAGCTGCCACTGCATGCGTGGAAGCTTATTAAAGTTTCAATCACCTGCGTTATAATTGGCTTTCCTGTTATAAAACCTGCTGATCCTATTTGAAAGGACTTCAAAAAATCTGAGTGTAAAAATAAACACATGGATACCTCAGAAAATGCTAATGGATTCACTTCTGTCCTTGATCGCTTGAGTCACGTTTCCGACTGAGCTGCCTTCGTGGGACCGAGGGCAGAGCTGATCTCAGTGAGTTTATGTTGGAATAACGGTTAGATAAATAAACTAAACTTGGGGGCTGTAGGTAATCAAAACTGAACACAGCACTACAGGAAAATGGAGACTCAGACGTACTTTAATGCTGAAGACAGGCATGGCCTGCTCTCCTGGTATGTAATCTAATATCCTCTTCTAAAGCTGGACAATAACGATATGTTTATTTAACCGTTTCACCAAGGCCTCTGCTTCCTCGAGAGCGATGTCCTGATGCTGGCAAACTGAAGGAATTTCAAGGAAACAGAGTGATCATCCTTAAAGTCACCATAAAAAATGGTATGCACTTTCATCATTGTTCACATAAGGCACTGAACTTATTTTTGGTGACATACTTCTCAAGCATGCCTTATTTTGAAGGCTATCGGTCACTTTTACACAACGCCTTACCAGCATTTGAGGCACATTTAGTGCCCCTTCACTTCTACTGAAGAAAATGTGTTGGTTCTAAGGAAAGAATTAAAAATTATTTATTTTCATTTTACTGAGAAACAGGTAATTAAACAGGGGACCATCGCATCTGTGAAACTTCCCACTGTCTCAGTAACTGCAATCAATGCACTCTGCAATAGGCACAATTTTCCCTTTGTTTAACTGGCTTAAACATGAAATGTCTACATCTGAGGGGAAAATACAGATGGGACGTTTGCTCAAGTTATGCAGTGGACAAATCCCTTTGTAATTACGCTGCACACTTGTGCTTCCCGCTATGGACAAGGGAATGAAAAAATAATTACAGTAATTTGCCAAATAGGTTTACTAGGCTTTTGGAAATAAGTTCTAAGAAAATAAGGCTTGTGTTTGAAGATAAATTCCTTAGCTTTCACTCTGTCAACATAAAATAACAAGCCAGTATCATATGAAAGAACTAAGAGGGTAAGCAAACCACATCCCACTCCAGCAATTTTTCCTTACAAAATAACATATTGTTCCTTTATATTGTAATTCAGAATGCTGATTTCAGACAGTCCTTCTAATAGGCTAGTCTGAGAATGTAATCAACTACAATTTCTGAGAAGCTTTCTGTAAAAACAAATTCAGTCAGAATATTTTTGAGGGTAAGCTCAGAAGGAAAATGCTTGTGTACTAATAGCTGCTTGCAGGACATAAGACCACAGTTGTTGGTTTGTTTTTTTTTCCTGAGCTGACTGTCCTAACTCAAAAACCTCTTGGTTGTGCACTAAGGCAGTGCAATTGCAGTCCAGCCTGCTTTTTGATATCTGTACCTGTGCTGTGGAGGAGGCTGCCACTGGGAATTTCAGGTTGGCACTTTGTGCAAAGATGGGCACTGCAGACACCACCCAGAAAACATACTATAACATGAGGCCATTTTTTGATCTTTCCGTTTCTTCCTTTTGACTTTTTAATGCCTAACAAACTTGGAAGCATTGTTACTGGAAAAGACTTATCATAAATTTGCAGATGAAACCAAACTGAGTGAGGAAGTAGACACTCTGGAAGGGAGAGCCACCCTGCAGGAAGATCTGGATAGGCTAGAAGAGTGGGCTAACAAGAACCTTATGAAGTTTAACAAAAAGACAAGTGTAAGGTCTTGCACCTGGGAAAACATAATCCAGGAGTGCAGCTCAGACTGGGACCCACCTGGCTAGAGAGCAGCTCTGTGGAAAGGGACCTGGGGGTCCTGGTACACAGGAAGCCCAACACGAGTGAACAGTGTGCTGCTGCGGCCAAGGAGGCCGATAGGATGCTGGGTTACATCAAAAAGGGCATCACCAGCAGAGATAAAGAAGTCATTATCCCACTCTACTCAGCGCTTGTCAGGCCGCACCTGGAATACTGTGTACAGTTCTGGTCCCCATTATACAAAAAAGATGTGGACAGGCTGGAGGGGGTCCAGAGAAGGGCCGCCAAGATGATCAAGGGTCTGGGAAGCCTGCCGTATGAGGATAGGCTGAGAGAGCTGGGTTTGTTCAGCCTTGAGAAAAGGAGGCTTAGAGGTGATCTCATCACCATGTACCAGTACTTAAAGGTGAACTATGAACAAGATGGAGAATCCCTTTTTACAAGGAGTCACATGATGAGGACTAGGCGTAACGGGTACAAGTTACTCCCAGGGAGATTCTGACTGGACACGAGAGGTGAATTTTTCCTAATGAGAACAGTCAATCATTGGAATAATCTCCCCAGGGAAGTGGTTGACTCTGCTACACTGAACATGTTTAAGACTCATCTAGCCTGTGCAAATTCTTGCCTAGAAAGGTTGGACCAGATGATCCTCGAGGTCCCTTCCAACCTGGTATTCTATGATTCTATGATAAATTTGTCCTTGAGATAGCATGGCTCATAGAGCAGTTATTAGCCCTTTAGCCAGATAAAACTACCAAACTGTGAAAATAATCCACAAGCTTGTAATTATTCCTTGATATGATTTTACACAAACTGATCATGTTATAATGTTGCCACTGGACATTATACACAATGTGATATCTACTATGGTTATTGTTATGGATGCAACACAGACTTTAATGAAATAAGAAATCAGTCACCATTATAATTCCAACATTTTTAATGAAAGCAAAAAAGTAGTTTTCATATCATTATTATTAATAATAATATCCATAAAAGTATTCATTGAACATTTGGAGAATAAAGGATTTATGCTGGCTCCATCTTTCTTGTTCCAAGCTGACACTTGACTTGAAGGAGCACGAATGTCACTGCAGAACCTGGTAAAATAATTTGCATTATAAAAAAAATATATATTTGACTGATAACTGAATCCCAATTCACTTATTCTTCCACTGGCATGAAACCCGGCTTCCTTACAGTCCCAAGGGGAGAGCACAGCATGCCAATGTACATTCAGACAATTCTCCCAGTAGACAGATAAGGAATCAGCTCCCCCAAACAGTGCTAGACTAAGGGACACACATGTAGACCACGGTACATCATACCTGGTGGAAATGCTAGACCTGAAGCACAGGGCAGGATGAGGGGAGGGAGTGAGACAAGTCTCCCAAGTCTTACTTCCCAGGAGGCTCGGATGAAGTCAGGACATCCTCCATACAACAGCTGTCACTGCAGGGAGAAAGTGGTTCACCAACACTGCACAGAAAGCCCACTCAAGCAGGGCCTGACCGGGAGTCAACCAATGGCCAGGAGACTGCAGTCACCTATCCTATACACTTTTCTATTTCATGGTTTAATGGTGGTGAGTCTGTGTATCTCCTACCCTCAGTCAAGCTAATCAGCATCACAGGGTCCCTAGAGGACACCAGAGGGTATCATGTTCTTCTGTCTCACAAAGTCTAGGAAGATCTAATTGGGATATGCAATATAATTTAACGAGGAAGACACTTCTGGAGAAGATAGCCACTGTTTTAAATACCATCCAGGTAATGGTGGAAAAACTACACATTTAAAAGCAAAGAACTAGCCTCTCTGTTGCACCCATCCAGAGATGATGTTGGTGGCTTAATTATGGAAATGTCATCACTTCTCCTGTGTCAGCTGTGACTGCTAATTTCACTTCTTGTGACCTACCTCTCTGATCAATCTGGCCTGCCATGGCTTTGGTCTCACTTACCTAACCAGTAAGGCTGATGGTGGGTATTCATATACATTATACTGCTTATGTATAATTTTTCATTTGAGGGTCTCAAAGTATGTACTAGGTGTGAGACCAAACCTGCAATTCCTCTTTGTACCTTAAAGCACTTCTTTGCCTCAATGTGGTCTTGATCCCGGGAGTTGTTTTGCATTGAACGTAAAATATTTCCACTGACATCAGTAAGATCCATATTATTCATATCTCCTACTATGTTAAAAGAAAATGAAGCATCAAAAGCAAACCTTCCAAGAATGTTGATAATTACCACCACAGTTGCACAGAGGGCAAAAGAATAAATTTAAGTTAGTTTTGCATCAGCATCTGAGCCTTCACTAAGCTTCTGAGTTTGATAAGAGACAAGTTACTTGCTGGCTTCTCAGGATGTAAAAAGTATGAAATGCCTCATTGTACATCAAAGGTCTCTGACAGAGAGTGTGGGCCCTGTGGATAACCATACCACAGCAAGACACAGCTCACTGCAGAGCTGCCAAAGGAACCACTGTGTCGCTAAAGCTGCCAAAGTAGGTGTCTGGCAAAAAAAAAAATTGAAAAAATCTCCTTAAATCTCATGCTAACTGAAACATTGCTCTTATGGATTAAATTTCTGTGCTGTCTCATGTATGTTACCAAACATGGATAAGTGCCTTTGCTGTTGTATTTGTCTCCCACTACTAGCCCCCTTCTCTTCTTACACCATCTCATTATTAACTTAGGGACTCAAGAAACCGTCAAGAAAGACACATGCTCTGCATAATGGGCTTTGCAGCCTTGACTCCAACTTAACTGAATGATGCCAGAAAATTTCTGTACCTAGAGGTGCCCTGGTTGGCAATTCATTTAGAAAAGATGCAAGAGAGAAGGCATTCCTGTCTGGCCAGTTGTAACCTGCACTGCCTCTGCCCCTTCCCAGTTCCACCTACATGGAAAACAGCCATTGCACAGGGAGAGTGCAGGTGAGTCAGCAGATGGCAGAAGATGGCAGAGTAATCAGATAAACAGTGGAACGATTATGGCTTCTCAATATGCACCTGAGACATCAAATATTCACACAATTTAGGAACATAGCTGTGAAGCTGAGATTGAATCTGGCCCTGAAATATTTTATTTGAACCAAAACCACTGCCTAAGAGGTTCAATAACAGATAGGAAAGGGGACATTCATGTAACTGGAATAAATTATGCCACTGTCTTTCCAAATTCTCCACTGAAGTAAAACAGAAACCTGCTTTTTCTTTTTTTTTTTTACTCATGGCCATGATTAATAACAACAACAACAATAACAATAATGTTATCCCTCAAGGTTCCTTCACATCTGGTGAACAATTTGCCATATCATAAGTTAAAATGAAATGTGAAAATATTACAAAAATAAAAGACAAGAATGCAAAATCGTAAAGGCATAAATGATTGCCAACAAAAGCCATTTGCTATAAAAAGTTTTAATTGTTTTTTAAACAAGTCAATAGCATAATCACTGGATGATCAGAAAACAAGATTCTGTGTATTTGGCACTGAAAAGGCTAAATATACAAGTGGGAATTTTGCCATCCACAGCCCATCCTTTCCAGGCAGAGAAGGAGCAATGCTATGTCATGGATCTTGGATCTTTTAATAGCAAAAAAGCCTATAGAGTCTGATATAAATGCAGTCAGCTTGGCTGCTCAGGATTTGGGTAGAAATCCCAGGGTCCTTCCACCTTCACAGCTCTTCTGTCAGATATGTGTGTGAGCTACATAGTAGTAACTTTATCATTATTCTTTATTAGTATTATTATCCTACTTGCAATACAGTGGTTGCAGAGAGCCCTTTGTGCTAGCTGCTGCACAAAAGGCAAGTAGGCAAAATGGGCAAACAGGGAGATGGAGTGTCTTGCCAGCTGCATGCACAGTGGCAGTGGCACAGCCAAGCCACCTCTTCTTCCCCCCAGAGCCATGCTCTGCGCTGCGGGTCCTGCCGTAACACCACAAACAGAAAAGTTGCTTGTGTATTTTCAGTCTGTTTATTTTCAATAACAACTGAAAATAAACAGTGTTTGTTCCTTTAAAACAAAATCTCTGGAATAAAATGTTCCAGCTGTTTCAGGTCTTCAGCTCTGCCTCTATTCATTTTGAAAGCACTCAGTGATTTCTGCTCTTACTTTTATATCTCCTTTCAGTCATCCTATACTTTTAGCCTCCTTACTTTTCCCAGTCTCTGAGAAAACACAAATAATTACCTCTCAGCCTTTGGAGTTACCTTCTCTTGTTCTGAAATTCAGTCCCAAACAAAGGCTCTTGGACTTTGTTTCTGTGAGCCATATTCTCAATTCCCCACCACTTGCTCCTCTGGTTTATTTTAAGCATGTGAACAGTCCAGGTGCATTAGGGGAAAATAAGCATATCTTTAACTTTGAACTTACAAATAGTCCTGCTGATTTCAACTGAGACTAACTAAAGGTTTAAGGTTTTGGAGGAACTGGGTCTTCAAAATGCAGTGATAAGATTTTAAAAAAAAAACAAACCACTGGTCACCGATGTGTGTGAGTATATGTTTGGATGTGCTGAGACCCCAGCAACTCCCACCGGAAGAAGAGAGATGTTGAAAGCGTCACATTTTGTAAGTGATGAACAGTGGTCAAGCTCCAGGACTAGGCCATGAACTGAGACTTGGGAGAGGGAGATGCCATTCCCAGAGATACCACTCAGCTATGTGCCATGGAGAAAGTCAGCTAATCTTTCTAGGTTTCTGTTGCCTTCCCAGCTTTCTTTGGCCCTGCAGAGAGACTGCAAGGTCTTCAAGTAGGTCTCATCTCTATGGGTCTGAGGTTTGAGGGCACAAAACAGTGTTATACTACAAAAAATAACAACTACTTAACTGATAAGGCCATTTTTAACATGTTAAAGACAGATATTCCAGAGCTGGGAAGTGCTAACAACAGTGTTCTGTACAAATTTGATCTCTTTGTGTCTACACCTTTTGGTACAGTCTTTAATTAAATGACGAGATTGTTTTTTTTCCCTGTGGGGCTGCTGATTTGCACAGTGTGTGAAATACAACAGCCTTGCTGCTCTTTGCTGCTTTCAGGGAGCTTGGTGAAAAGATAGTTGTGGTGGGCTCCTCACTCTTGGGTCCTTCCCACACGATTGTAGCCTAAATGGCAGCATGCCATCTCTGCCTGGACTTCAAGACCAGCAGTGGACTGCCGCCTAAACAAAAAGAGCCTGACAAAACTGTTCAGCTGGGATCTAGCCTCAAAGCCTTCTTGTCTGTGTTGCTTCTCATCTTTTTAAATATGGGAGGAAAATTCCAAAACTGTTTTTGGTTTTGTTGTGGTTTTTTTGGGTTTGGTTTTGTTGTTTGGTTGTTTTTTTTTTTTTCCTGGAGCCACCTGCTCAGTCCTTGCTCCTGCATTGTGGTTTCTGCCTCATCTTTTCATCTGCCCCACAGATCTGGGTGAGATCACAAATGTCTTGGCTCCTTTGCCTTGACCATGCCCCTTAGATGGGTGCATCTCTCAATTTAACCAGTACCTAACCTTGCCTTTCCCAGTCATTTCTTCTAACAAATGGCAAAGCTGCCCTGCAGTTGCCCCATGCCAGTTCCCCCTAGTGTAGTCAGATGTAACAGCCCCAGGAAAAGAAACCATCTCCAAGTAGCCCTGGCCATGAGGGAAGGCTGTGGACTTTCTTCTTGGGAACTGGGCCTGCATTTCCTGTCCATTCATAGCAACCACAGGAAATGTAAGTGCACTCAGACTCTACAGACTCTGCAGAGAGTGTTATTACTAAGATCTATGTCTCTGCTGGGCAGATGAAAAGCCCAGATGAAAAGTGGCTTATGGCCCAGGAAAATGAGGGTTGGTTACACTACAGCTCTGACATCACCTTGCCAAAAGTTAAGTATTTTCTTCTAAGCACAGGCTTGGAAAAAAACCCAAACAACCAAACAAAAAAACAACAATAACAACAAGAAAACACCCCAGAATCACTTAGTGCTGAAAATGTATCTCTTTCTTTAGCCTTTTTTTCAGAAAGGGCTTAGCAGAATTCAAACCCTGCCTCAATTTTCAGCCTGATGCAGATAACCAGCACAAACAGCTATCAATGGCAAAGTTTTAAGTAACTGAAGCTCGTATTGCAAAATGACATAGTAGAGGCAGAAAAGCCTGTTGTCTTGCATCTGTTATTTGGTTCAATGTATCTAACATCTGGAACATTGAACTGCCATTCTGATTTTTTGTTAAATTTTGTAAAATTAAATTTCTTGTGTGTTTTTTTGTTTCAGACCTCTGAGGGAACATTCACAGTCTTGGCAGCTTCTGCTATCTCAGCTCTAATAATGCCCCTATTTTGAGAGACAAAATGTAGGTTGATCATGCCATGGATTCCTGTTTCACCAGATGCATTGTTTCAGGTCTTTATGATTTCATACTGGATTTCATCTCTTCTGAAAAGAAAAGAGAGACATGCAAGAGAGGTTCAGGAACATTTTTCCCATGAAAATGTTTGTCTAAAATATGATTAAAAGGGCCTGCTAGGGAGAAAATACAGTATTTCGCTTTCAAAAATTAACGTGTTACAGCAGGTCAAAATTGATTTTTTGCATGGCCAGTTTATTACATGTTTCTAAGGATTTTATTTTTGTGCTCATTACAGTAGCAGAGCAAAGTGATTCTGGCTTAATTGCTCTCTTTCTTGGGAAGAGATTTGGAATAAGAGCCTTAAAAAGTTTACTAATGATCCTGAAGTCTTTTTTTTTCTCTCTAGACTAAAGGCTGTGGAGATCAAAGTTGAATGAAGATGTTGGGATGAGCAGAAAGCAACTGTAATGTTTCCTTTTTGCATTCAGAAAAGTCAGATATTTGGAGTGCTATTGCAGAAACGAGGGAGGAAAATTATATCTCTCTATTCACCCAGAACCAATGGAAATCTGTCTTGCAACTCTTCTCATATAGAAAATAACCAGTCTGTCAACAAAGCCCTACTTAATGAAATCCTCATTTTGTGCTCCACATCGGCTTTTATGTGAAAGTGTTGACTGACAAGCTTATTCAGTGTTAGTTTAGGGGTTTCCTGGAAGGAAATAACTTGCCTGAATCACTTCTAAAAATTAACAAAATACAAACAAACAACATCCAGTGGCAAGACTAGGTTAGCAGCGTTGCTCTGGATCACATGGCTACAGCAATAATGCTGAACCTCCCTGAACTCCCAGCATCAGGACACTGATCAAAGGAACAGAGACAGTAAGAGCAGAAAAATATAAATATTGCATGTTAAAAAATGCTCGTTCCCCTCCTTCCTTTCCCTTCTTTTCCTTTCCTTTCCTTTCCTCACATGTACTTTGGCATTTATCTACCATGACAAGCCTCATTTCTCCTTTTAAAAGAATGCATAAATGAGTTATGAATATTTGATCCTTTTTTAAACAAATATTTGGCTTGACAAGTCACAGCAGATAAGACTACCCAAGATGGTAGCCAGCTGCTCTGGAGGAGGGAGCGTAGGTAGTGCAGGGGCCAGTGTTAGAGGCATCACCTTTCCCAGATGTAGGCTGCTGCGTAAGGCACGACACCGGCCACAGAAACGCTCCTTTGCTGCTGCAAACTTTGTGATTTTGCACAGACTGCTTCAAAGCTGTTGGTGATTCTGCAGATTGGTCCTGGAGGACAAATTCTGCCATACCTGTGCTCTGCTTCAGCATGTGCATGAGCAGCCCCGCTGACTTCTGTAGAAATAGTCACAGTTTACAGTTCAACACCTCTGTGTGTTTATGCTGGTTTTGGCAGGGATAGAGTTAATTTTCTTCATAGTAGCTAGTATGGGGCTATGTTTTGGATTTGTGCTGAAAACAGTGTTGATAATACAGAGATGTTTTCGTTATTGCTGAGCAGTGCTTACACAGAGTCAAGGCCCTTTCTGCTTCTCACACCACCCCACCAGCAAGTAGGCTGGGGGTGCACAAGAAGCTGGGAGGAGACACAGCTGGGACAGCTGACCTCAACTGATCAAAGGGGTATTCCATACCATATGACGTCATGCTCAGCGTATAAAGCTGAGGGAAGAAGGAGGAAGGGGGGGACATTTGGAGTGATGGCATTTGTCTTTCCAAGTAACCGTTATGCGTGATGGAGCCCTGCTTTCCTGGAGATGGCTAAACACCTGCCTGCCGATGGAAAGTAGTGAATTAATTCATTGTTTTGCTTTGCTTGTGCACACACCTTTTGCTTTACCTGTTAAACTGTCTTTATCTCAGCCCATGAGTTTTCTCACTTTTACCCTTCCGATTCTCTCCCCCATCCCACTAGAGGGGAGTGAGTGAGCAAGTGGCTGTGTGATGCTTAGTTGCCAGCCACAGTTAAATCACGACAGTGTCCTTCCAGGATCACTGCTTAAACGACACATAATTCTCTCTGTTAGGGTTTTTAGGGGGCTTTTATCTGTGTTACTGGGCAAATTAGCTGACTCTGTAGTCAATTCAGATTAGCTGCTTTATAGAGAAGATACCAGCCTCACACCACAGTGAAATTTAATAAATGAAACAAATAAAGAGCTTTTTGGATACCCATTTATGGGTTTGTTCACATTGTATTTCAGGCTTGACTTGCAAGGCTATTGTAAACTGCATAAATGCTTCCCAGGTATTGTACTGTGCTGATATTTTAAGCCAGTGATGAAGAGATTTTCAAAAAATACCCACTTTTATCTGTTTTTGCACCAAAGTTGGGAGCATGTGAAAGTGGTATTTGAAATCAAGCAGCTCTAGATGCTTGTATGTGAACTTAGCTAAAGTGTTCTTTTTTCTCTTTAAATAAAAGAAAATAAAATTCTTTTCACCCACTATTTTACTTTTTCTACAGTTGTCACTATGGAAAATTTAAAAAGAGCAATACCCAAATTCTCTGAGTTTCTGCATCATTCACCTTTTGTCCAAAGATGAAGGGTCAGCTTTAATTTTCTTGGTGAGAAAAAAAATTAAAATATTACATTAGGTGAAATTAAATTTTCAAAAGCTCAGGGCAAACTTTTCTTCTTTTTTGTAAATTTACATCATGAAGAGATAAAGCAAGATTCATTGGAGTCAATGGACGGTGTCCTTGACTTCAGAAGACTTTTCATTTGGCCCAGGAGGAAAAAAGTTATTGACTATGGAAATCTTTTTACTGAGGTGACTCCTTTCCTGCGTGCATTTTTTTTTAATTATAACTTTAAACTAAGCAACATTTTGAACATTAAGCAAAGCTGAAAGTTACTGATAAGCACAGGAATAGGGAACAATTTAATCACTGTATTAAAAATCTTGTCTGGGACAGTTCTTGATTTCCACCTAAGCCACCAGCAAAAGATTCATATCGATCCAGTTTCCAAATATTATGAACCCCTTGTGCTTTTCAGCCTCTAAGACATGCATTAGCAGGATGGCCCTGAGAGCCGCAGGTGACGAGCAGTGCCCTTCCTGGATGTCACCTCACTGCTGCAGTGACATATGGACATGTTGCTGCATCAGCTGAGGGATGGCATGGGCAGTGAGGTCGAAGGCCTACATTCCTTAGTGTTGATAATTCATCATAGCGATGTTACGAAGTATCTTACATAGTGTATTTACTTTAGATACGTATCCTCAGTGATTAGACCCTGGACAAAGCATACTGAAGGGGCAAAGTCCTCTGAAATATTGCAGAATTCATTGCACTTCATATATAGGTTAAAGAACATCAGGACTAGGACTCAGTTATTCTGCAGTGCAAAAAAATTGCAGCCCATAACCAGTACAAATGTCACAGAAATATGCTTTCCCTCTCTGCATTGTTTGGGGGGCATTTGTGGAAGGATAGTGGGATCGATGGGAGAATGTGCTTTTTTGAATATATAGTATACATTCTTTTGTATTAAGCTTCCACAGATGAAAGTGCTCATGGTAATGTGCCCTTGCGACATTCTGTTTGAAAATATTACTCTTTCTTCAAAGAAGAGAAAGGGAGAAGCTGTAGCTTTAAATTGTATGAGCATGGGAAAATCAGACATGGTAATAAAAGTGGTTGTTTGAGTGTGTCAGATAAAATTTATTAGATAGGGGTCTCTAGCTCAGTGCGTTCCTATGCAAAATTCTTGGTAAGCTGCCAGAAAGCGAACTCTCAGCATTAGCACAGTAGAAAATATTTATACTGGTGTAAGGCTGCTGGCTGTGATATGTTTCTGCTCTTTTAAAATAGCTTGCCACGAATTCAGAGACGTCAATAGAGGTCAAACTGTAGGGAACTACACAATTTAATGAATCAATTATATGCTTACCAGACAATAAGTAATACTATTGTAGAAAAAATGAATTATTAACATGTGAAAATAATTTGTGAGCTGCAACAACACATACAGTAGCAATCAGGGTTAGGTTTCTAAAAATATTCAGTCAATCTAATTGCTTTCCCAGTAAAGTCAGCACAATAGATTTCTTTTGGTTTGTGCTCTTTTTTTTGACCGTTATCTCTAATACAAATTACTGCATGAAGACATTCTTGAGCACACCTCAGTACTGGCTTCACTTAGTACTGCTGGCTCACATTGCATTAAAATTGAGCCCATGAGAAGGACTGTTAAATAATTTTCAAATATATTTCAGTATTTTTACTTTATTAAGATACAGACTTCATATCAGTGATAAGTTCTACTTGCAATGAGTAGGGCTACCTTGAGATAAATTTTTTGTTTCATCTGAATTTTGGCCCAAATTCTGATAGTGAGTACCTTTTCAAGAAATTTTTAAAACTGTCTCATTTGAAGGAGGCGCCTTTTCCTCCCCACACAACTTTGCCTCAAAGAATTGCCTTGAGCAACATTTCCCTACAGTAGCTCTTCTGTCCTTCCTATGATCTGCTTTTGCATATAGCAGTTATGGATATCTCCCTTGAAATCTAAGGGAAAAAAGACCTGCCCTAACTCAACCTCCTGTCCAAAGCTGCTTTGCCAGTGGGGACCATATGCCTTTGGTCTCAGCATAGTCCCATGGGGTCAGTACAGGCTGTAGGTACAGCAGCACAAATAGTCAACAACTGAATTACAACTTCTCCAAGGTCACAGGAATTCTAACACAAGGTAGAAGGCTGACCATAAGTCTACTGAATCTTAGACAATTTTCCTCTCAAAAATGAAATTAAAATTACATATCAACCACCTCATAAATATCCAAGGCTTTAGCTACTATTTCCTAATACGTATTTTTTTGACCTACGATCCTGCAGGCAAAATAATTCCTTCTTTATCTGAGCTTTTCAACAGCATATGATCTTTGACAGTTTGTCTTTTAATGGCAGAAAAAACATAAGATCAATATCAGGCCTTGATTGCCCTGCTATTTTCAGAGTGGAATGCAGATTTTTTTTCAGTTCTGGTTTCCTGTGAATTCATGCTTCTTTTGGGGTTATGGAGATGCTCATCTCAAATCTTCTCTTTTTATTTTATATTAAGCAGGACATGAAAAAATTTCCCAGCATCAATCCCAGCTTCCATAGAGTATTTGTATCAGTCAGACTAATGCCTGTTTGGTGAATTTAGACTAATCACAATTTCCTGTTTATTCAGATCCTGGAATTTAAGAAAATATCCAGCAAACTCTCAATTAAAACTAACATACTCATTTCATAGCAACTTTAGAAATATGCAGGCCAAACACAAACTAAAGGCCACGTTCCGCAGTTGGTACTCAGATTTTAGAAGAAAGATGTAAGTTTTTACTGAGGTTGAAAGGACCATCCAAAAATAGAACCTGGAGGTATGTATAAATAAACTGGGCTGAATGATAAATCAGCTACTCTCCTTATGTACTTTACTAAGTCAATATTAATACTTCAAATGAAAAATGAAGCTATAATACATCAAGTTCTTGAAAAATAATGTCATTGATGGGAATGGAACTCACATCTAACACAGCCA
Source organism: Nipponia nippon (assembly GCF_047370975.1). Lineage (NCBI taxonomy): Eukaryota > Metazoa > Chordata > Aves > Pelecaniformes > Threskiornithidae > Nipponia > Nipponia nippon. The sequence continues at coordinate 110,902,772 of NW_028262336.1, forward strand.
GACTTTGCTGGACTATAAGTATTGCAAAGGTGTTTTCTTACTGCATTTTAGCAGTAGCACATCTTAGTTAATCAAATATATGCAGTTCCTTAAGCCGATTCATGAGGAGTCTATCAGGAACAAACATATATGTAAGTTACCATGTACATGTTGGCTGCTCTGCTGTAGCTGGTGCACAGAATTCCTGACAAACAGAGAGTAAAATGTGTTAACTTAAACCTCTGTCACTGAAGTTTAAGGTAACATGTCTCATCTCTTGTTTTATCAAGAAAACAGCATTCATTTGGACCATTAACACTAATTGTCTCCTCTGTGCTAACTCATTAAATGTGTTCAAGCCGTGACTTAAACACAAGCAGAAAATCAAAAAGAAACCACACTCCTATCCTGAGGACTGCAATACTTGTCTGTCTTCTTTTTCCTCTCCTGATTTGCAAAGCCACAGGTAGCCTGTGTTATCCCCTCCTTAGAGGGAACATTGTTCTCATCAGACAGCCACTTTAGAGATGGCAAACTCAAAATAACATGCTCAGGATAGTCACAGATGTCCACAGTGATTTGGAAAGCTTAGCTGCCTCTTCATAGAACAAGCAAAACTAGGAAGTGGTAAAATTCACTCTTCTTATAGGGAAATTTTCCTCCCAAAGTGTAGGCAAAAAGTACTGTGTGAATGATTCTGTAGAATTCCATGATTTCATGAGAATTGATTTTATTTGTAAAGACACAGTGAATATATATGCAAGGAAGGATGTTTTTTATTTCTACTTGCAATAAACAAGATTTCTGTATATTGCTTCAAAATGTACTCATTTTACCTCTGTGACAAAATGTCTAACTGGGGCCAGCAGACTGTTTCAGTTCAGGTTTTTGTGTCCCAACATCATTTTTTCTAGGTCTTGCGAGACACAGTGATGTATGGAAACCTAATAGAAGTTGCAACCACACAGGACTTTGTGACAGGAAGGGATCAGCTTGAATTAGAGTAAATATCTACTATACAGTCAGAGGTACATTTCTGCTAGGCTGAATTAGAGAATTTACTGGCACATCTCCGTAAACATGACTCTCTGTACTAGGAAATAGTTAATCTTTTATTACATCGGATAGCCTTGTGGGATTTCTTTAGTGATTCATTATAGAAATCAAAGTAAATTCTACAGTATTGTGCAGTTTGGCTCATCCAATTGGAAAAACCCTAATGATCAAAAAAGCATGTGTTCTTACTCAGATATGTTTTATGACATGGCTATAAAATGTACCTACCACAGTTTTTCATTGTTTCACAGACAATAAGCACAGTCATTTTCAGGTTTCTATTGTTCTACAGCTGAAGCCGTGAATGTCCCCTTGGTCATTGACATGAGTGACAACTACATTTACATCTACCAAAGATGTATGATTACTTATTATGTTTCATCAATAAAGTTCATTCCTTAAACCTATAGAAATTATAGCATTGCATTTGAGACATGACTCCGAAGAGTATGTCAGCTTTTCAACCATAAACAACAATGAGAATTTATAACTTGGCAGAAATGCGTTTTTGAGCTAAATCTTAACATGTATGCTAGTCGTCCAGAAATAATTTATTTTCTGAGATCTGTCAGCCTTACTCAGACAAGATAGTCCTTCAACTCTGCAAAGGAGTTCCATTCATTTCAATGGACATAACCAGGTAGGAAAGAGATTCTGGATGATTTAAGAAGTTGATTTCAACTATTTAAATATATTTTTCTCAGAAAACAAACCTGGAACAAAAAAGGAATGTTTTTTCTTTTAACAAACATTTTTAAAGGAAACTTACTGCAGAAATAACAGAGTGAAATTTCAGTCCTACCGAAATCCAAAGGAGTTTCACATTGAATCCCAATTGTTCAGATCTGTATTTGAAAGTATGTAGTTACCTTTTGGTACTTACTTTGTATTACTGAGCTGTATTTTTGTATGAATTTATTATAATCACATATGAGCAGGGCTCCAGTAACAATGAAAAAGATTCATTCCTATTATGCCTGAGAGTTTTATAGAACCCAGTGGAATTACAGGCATGCTGTTTCTCACAGGAATGACTGTTTGCAGGAAGGGAGAGAAGCTATGGTTTGGATGGCTTGTCTTAAATTCCCAGGTCTTTGAGTGCCAGTAATTCAATTACAAAAATCCTGAATTTTGATAGCCAACGACTATCATGTGGTCAAGAGAACTGTCCATCTTTTATTATACCACAAAAATCCAGACCTCTCTGGACACCATCTGCTTCTTTTTTTTTGGAACTTTCTTATATTCCTCCTATCTGTGGACATTTTCAAACCATATTTTCCCAGTCAATCCCCAGAATATGCACTGAACTCACAATAAATTTTGAGCTCCCACTTGGCATCCTAGTTGAACAGCAAATCTTAACATATGCTTTGAACGTTGCTACAGCTCCTCAGTTGCAAATAACTGCCATGATGTCCCAGTCTCTTTAGAGGAGATTATTCACTGTATTAAATGTTTTTAATGAGAGGAGCTGTTCAAAAACACTTGCTGCAGTTATAACACTAAGTGATAAATATCTGAAAATATTTGAATCCCAGTTTCTGGGTGCCAGTAACGCTCCATTATCTACAGTGTGCCTGAACTACATACTGGAGAAGGGAAGAGGGAATATTATAAAATAGAGATTACAGAAAACAGAGATCTGGCTTGTTGGCAGGTAGTCTTCCATTTACAAGCATGGAAGTTTGTACCAGAACTGAAAGTGAACTAGATTATAAAATGCTATGGACAAATAATGAAAGGGAACAGTCTTATCTGGAAAAGAGGAGGTTTTGCAACCTGTTAAGAGCAAAGGTCAGCTAAAATGTTACTCAGCCAGCAATAGCCCAAGCTGTAGAAATTCAGGTCATGCGCAAGCTCTCGTCTCACCCTGCAATAGGGACCAGATCATGGCCCTCTGAGCCATTTGTGTGGATCTACTCATACCTACTCTGCCCAGGGGCAGCGCCCCCAGGAGCAGCCACCCCAGCCAGACTGTACAGCTGCAGATTTGTGCACTGCACATGTGGCTGCACTGCTGTCTGCCCACATGTTCCCATATCTGCATGGTGTCTCCCTTTTTTTTTCTGCATCATTCATTATCTAATGTGCATTTTTCAAGAGTTCTTGCTACTGTAAAGCAACGGAGGGTTGGCATATAAATTTAAGGACTGTTCTGTTGCACCATGAGAAAAATAATACAGTCTAGTAGACTTGGCCAAAACTGAAGTGCCCCATTCTTTTCTTTCACTTCTTGTTTCCCAGTGGTCTGGGATGTGATTGAGTCATCTCAGATGCTTTTTTTAACAGTTGTTTTATGTAACCTTGTCTTAGTTTTTATCATTCAAACCTTGCTCCTCTCATGTACAACTTCTAGCTCAAAAGGTAACAGCTACAGCACTGCCAGAACAACTATCTTTCCTAGTTCAGGTGTTGATCCTGTAGTTTGATCCATATGAGTGGTAAAACTTGCCTGTGCTGAGCCATTTGCAGAAAAGGAAGCTTAGAAGCATGGCATGTCTTTGGTTAACAGTTCGCTGTAAAATTAGTGCCCTGCATTTGTTTCTTTTTAGTTTGCTTGTTTTTAAGTAGGTGATGAATAGTTAGTAAATGCACAAACTAAAATATACACACTGATGTGTGGTCATATGGCTTTCCATGCTGGGAGACTGAAAAATCTAGGGCTTTCCATGATGGAAACAATGCAGAAGTCTGCAGCGCCCATGTCTCTCATGCTTAATGATGAATTAACTCCAGAACCTCAAGGTGGTTTGGAACACATTTTCTTTTCCACTATAATGTTTCATGAAGTGTGAGTTGTTGCAATTTTTTTTTTTTCTGCAGATGTTGCTGGCAGTGCTACACCACGTTTTCTTATTGATATAGTAGAGGTGATGGAAAAGGAACGTGGAACTGAAGTGGGTCACTGTTCTCCCTGACACTGTTGCAAAAAGTTTACAAGACAAATATTGCAGACCCACTTCGAATGGTTACAGAACCAGTACTTTAACATACCTTTTGGGACTTCTGCTCCAATAATTATTTTAAAGCCTGTGGCTCTGAAAAGGACACACATGAATAACAAGGCATGAAGTATAGTGTACATTATTGTTACTCCAGCCACCATTGCCAACTTTTTTGTCATATCTTTATTACATATATATGGCATATGGTACTTCCTGTGATTTGGTATGGGTTACAGCTCAGTAACCCTTCTCACTTGCTCTGCTGCACACCAGAGTGAGGGGCAACAAGCATCACTGCCAGCTTCCTAATGCTGTTGATGAAGCTATGACTCTGGCCAGGGCAAGGAAAAGAGAAAACCCCAAGAAAGCAAGGCAAGAGAAACCAGCTGATTGCTGGCAGCTAACCCTGAATTCTGAGAAGGCATCAATGTGGCAATTCATCTCACCTAATTTTAGACATGGGATTCACCTCTAGTTTCAAACACTTACATTTTGGTGTCTACACATGAGCTAAATGCCCAAGCTCCCATTACAGGCAGTGGACATCCAGTCAGAGCAGCCTGGAGCCCCACCAGCAGCTGGGAGCAGGATTCAGTTGCCTTACCATCAGCAGCTATTGCCACCCCAGGTGCCCTCAGGGGTCTTGTCTGGCCTCTGGCTGCCTCTCTGGAAGGGATGAGTCTCCCACAGGTCCTGGGTCTGTATGTGCCAGCTCTGAGGAGGCCTAACAGGTCTGCGGTGGGGACAAGGAAGGCCCTTGGGTGCTGAAAATGGCCTTAGAAGTTTATGTTGAGGTGGACTCTGTTGGCATTCACACTCCTGAGCTATTTGTTGAGACTCCTGTGAGAGAAAATGGGAAGAAATCAGCATTTCTCAGGGATAATTCTCCCAAGCCATTCTAGATTCTATCTTGAAATAATGCTTTAAAGGAGTCTGAAGGGATTTATGTGCCTAGTTCTAGATTAAATGGCCAGAGGTATCCAGGACACATGTATGAGACTGGTAGATACAACACAGGGCCTACAGGAGACATGGAGTCTTTGCCCAGCTGCCAGAGGCCAGGGAGGTTGTCCTTGAGCATCTCAGTTACCTCTAGATACCTCTGTCTTGGTACTGAGCCTGCATTTCTGCTCTGACCAGCTGAAGTGTAGCTCCTCCACTGTATAAACAGCTACAGATGGGTGGGATGAATCCTGCCGCAGTGCCTGTTTCCAACACCCAGAGACTGGGCTATAAGCAGTAAATGAATTTTTCTTCTCTGTTCCTGGTGCCCCGTTTGTTCATGGAGGCTCCCAAGTCTGTTCAACTGGCATGGCATGCATGGATCATGGAAGCAAGCACTCACCACCATGCCTGTGGTGCAACTCTGTCTTCTTTCATGCCGCTCCTTTCAATATATGCCATTGCTCAAGAAGCAATCTTCCAGAGAGCAAACCCCAGCTGGCAGCTACCACTGGCTTTCCAGACAGTGAGGCAAAAAGTAGGAGAAACAGAGAGCAGGAACCCAGACCTACTCCAACAGTTTCTCTGTGACAAATCATATTTCAAGGGGCTTAGTTGGATGTTAAAGGATGGACTGAAAAGTAAGCTTAAATGGGAATGTAATTTTGTTCTTAGCTACAATGTGGCTAACCTCAGGAATAATGGGAAGGAAATTAATTTAGATACCTTATACCATACAGAAAACTATAGCAAACTCTAGCTGTTGTAGGAGAATTAAAACAATAAGGAATCAATGAAATAAATTAATGGGAATAAGACTGCAAATCTAGTGATAAAAGAAAAGCAAAGGGTGTTTATTTAAAAGAAAAATGGAAATACAATAATTCAAAGTACAAGAAAAGAAAATATTGAGTAAAACCACATAGGAAAAGGTAATAGAAAAATACATATGAATTTTGGGGGGATTGGGTAAAAATATGCTAATACATTAAAAAAACAGGATTAGGTTTCAGTCCCACTGAGTGATATTGATTATATTCTTACTGTAATTCAAGTTTAAAAAGTACTGCTGTCTTAAACATTTCTGATCACGAGATTTGTGCTAATATGTGGATATTTTATAAAGAAATGTGTTCATTGCAAACAGGAGTGATACTGTAACGTCCCCAGTCCCACGTACTACTATAGCAATTGGAAGTGCAGAGTTCAGTTTATGGAGATGCATTTTAAGGTTCAGGACTTTGCTGATCCCCTGGAAGCAACAAACACGGCACCTGATAATAATGTTCTCCAGCTACTGGTGAACTGATCTAAATTTTAGGGAGTGATCCAGACATGAAAGAACTCAGAGACTGGCAGACCAAACTGACAGACCAATGTTATCTCTTTGCCTCCCGATTCTCCTCTGTAGGCTGTTATCTGTTATCTATTATTTTACACTTTGGATGAAACACAACCTGCCAGGTCTAACTCTCTAGTTAGGCACTTCAGCAATGTCTCACAGAAATGTAGGTACCTGATACTGGGAGGATGGAAAGAAGAGGAGAACAATTCCATCAACCTAAAATAAGTGAAGAAGTTCCCTGAAATTGGAGATAGACTTCAAATACCTTTGAAAGCCCGCAGAGGTTTCAGCCAGTTGGACTTCAGGACTTCTCTTCAATGACTGTATAAGAAAGTCAGGTCCATTCAGAAGGTGAGCAGTACATGAAGTTAAGTTTCTATCATCTCTTTGGCTGAAAGCCTAGGCACCTAATGGGAATAGGATTTACTGGAGCAAATCCAGTGAAGGACCACAAAGATGATCTTTCATATGGGGAGAGGATGTGAGAGCTGGGACTTATCAGCCTAGAGAAGAGAAAACTCAGGGGGGATTTTATCAATGTATATAAATACCTGAAGGGAAGGAATGAAGATGAGGAAGCCACGCCCTTCTCAGTAGAGCCCAGTGACCAGACAAGAGGCAATGGGCACAAACTGAACACGGGAGGTTCTGTCTGAACATCAGGAAACACTTTTTTTCCTGTAAGGGTGATCAAACAATGGACTGGGTTGCCTGAAGAGGTTGTGGAGTCTCCATCCTTGGAGATATTCCAAAGCCATCTGAACATAGTCCTGGACAGCTGGCTCTAGCTGACCCTGCTTGAGCAGGGGGATTGGACTATGTGATCTTATGAGCTCCCTTTCAACCTCTCCCATTCTGTAATTCTTTGATCTCTCACATCTCGCTAGCCCCATCAGATATGTAATATATGGATGGCAACCCCAGCACCCACTGCTGACATAATAGCCCAGTAGTCAGATCATTGCCCAAGGCCTGGACACACCTCCCCAATTTCCCTAAGCAGGTCTCCCTAGCGTGTCTTTCCAATCTTGCATTTTGAAACTGGACCAACTAGAAAGCAAGAAGAATGCGCAGGGCATTCAGATGGATAAGGCAGAACCACACCTTTGCCCTCTACTCTTCAGTTTGTTTTTATGTGCGATGATTTTGAGTAAATACGTGCACATTGAAGGCAGCAGGTCCTGGCCCCCCAGTTGTGTCTTTTCTTGAGTTCGTACCCTACCACCAGTATCAGGTTTTCTTTTCCTGCTTCTTGCATGGCTGACTACGTATTGGCTTGTGGCGAGATCAGGAGTGAGCACCTTCTTCAATTATGAGATCCATGGTCCAGTTGGTGGTTTGGCCATTTGGCAGAAGTGCAAGTCCTAGCACTCCTGGGAACAGTAGGTCCTGCTGTCCCACACTGTCCAGCCGGGGGAGACAGAGGCTGGTCTTGCCAGAGCAGGGCACTACTACCGGGTAAGACACTCCTTTCCAGCTAAAAAACTGTAAGCTCCCCGGGGCAAAGACAACAGCTTTATTCTGTATTTGAACCATGCCTTCCTACCACGTGTCCTGCCTGGTCCAGGGCAAACACTCCCTGATGTTATTGTCAATACAAATGCAAGTAACAAGCTGTGTCCAAAAGCCAAACAGTAACAGGAAAGTTAGAGAAAAAAGAGAGAGAAGGAAGCCAAGCAGAGGCATACAACCCTTAATTTGCTACTAATTTTTTAAGCTACAAACTGACAGTGGTGTCAGTCAGCAATGACAAAGGTACAAACACTGCATTAGGGATGGTATAGACACATTTTTAATGATTGAAAGGCTCTGACTCAATGGGGAAGCATTTTTTGTGACATTATACACCACTGTAAATCAAGGTAAGTTTTGGGGACATCCCATAAACAACCCAGTTCTTTTCTGACTCAGTCTTTCCTAGCTGTTCTAAAAGCTCCAGATTGAGCCAGACAGTCTAAATCCTATTAAAGTTGGTAAGTTCATGTAAAAAGGAATGTTCCTTGGACTACAATAAGGTTTCCTACCAATTTTCCTTTGATTATATTACAGATGACAGTTTATAATAGAACTGCAGACTATGGTAACATGGAAAAAAACATAAAATTTAACATTTATATATTTCCAACTCCTTGTCAGACATCAGAGGGATTTAAAAAATTTAGCAAGGAATTTACAGCTTGACACAATCACATGGGCAGTAATAATAAATATAAAATGTAATCTTCTCCATCACGTCCTTCCCCCATCCTTGAAAAGAACCAACATTAGAGAAGTATTAAAAAATAACTTGGACTCCCAAGGTGAAGCTGATAATAAATACAAAAAGCCACAGGGAAACAATTTTCTCTCACTGTGTGAGGAGGCTCAGTCAGTAAATTCTCTATATGTCAATGGAATAACTCTGAAAAATCTGTGCATAATGTATGTACCACCTTTTTTTTTCCTATGGGTATTTCCATACATAGACCAAAAAGCTTTTAGAAGAAATTGGGTGCCCTCAAAGAGCAGCAAAATATTTAAAACCCATATTTCAGCTGGGAATTTTTCTATGAATCACTCATTAAAAACTGTGGGCCTAGTCACTCGAGTATTTCTGCATAGGAGCAATTTTACACAGGTGAGCTATACAATGAGCTTCCCTGTGAAGACTCACATAAGTAAAGTTACTCTTTTGCAAGGCAGTATGAAGGACTGGGCCCAGTAACTGAATCACCATAATTTCCCTGGTACTCTCAGTGTACACAGACAGTATCACAGACAGTATCACTGTATGGAGAATATGAATGTTTCTTTGGTGTTGGTTCCTTCCCAGCTCTGCTTTACACATTCAACACACAGCCCCTTTGTACCTTTACTTTTTGGTGAAGGGTGTAGCACTGTTTCACTGTATATTTTTTTCCGCAGTTCAAAACACAAGCAAAGGCATTGAAAATTTCCTCTAAGGATAAGATTTTTTAAAGTTATTCATATATATTCAGAATAATTTTATATATACAAATACATATTATATAGCTGAAGGGAAAAAATCAGCTTGGCTCATGTGCTATAGTAATAGACACTTTATTTGTATTAAAGACATACAGAATAATAAGATAATATATGAACAATAGTTAAAAGCATGAGGAAATTCTCAAGATTAGGACTACAATGTATGGGTAATCATTAAGCTCAGGTAAATATGGAGTTAAAATGTCTTATCAGACTCCCTGTAAAAATAATTTTTGAGAGTAACAGAATTACCACAGAAATATGAATTCTTATTGATCCCTCTTGACATTTTTTATGATGAGGGTGGTGAAACACTGGAATGGGTTGCCCAGAGAGGTGGTAGATGCCCCATCCCTGGTAACATTCAAGGTCAGGTTGGATGGGTCTCTGAGCAACCTGATCCAGTTGAAGATGTCCCTGCTTATTGCAGGGCGGGTTGGACTAGATAACCTTTAAAGGTCCCTTCCATCCCAAAGCATTCTATGATTCTATGTTCTAACTGTAATGCAAAGGGAATGGGACTGCAATTTTTTTAGCTCACAGAGATGCAGTTTTTCAGCACTTCTGTAGCTAACTCTGAACTGTGTCTTTAAACATTAGGTTAGGAAAAGTTTGCCCTATCCAAGACCAGTCTCCTCATTAAAGTCTTGTAGACACTTTCTGCCCCTGGAGATTTTTTGGGCATAAGTAAGAAGCTAGGGTATGAAAAAAAAAAAAAAAAAAAGAAAAGAAAGCCAGCCTCATCCAACTTGCAATCCAGACAACGAGGAGCCTGATGATGATGTAGTGAATGCTGCAGACAGAGAACTCAGTTTGAACTCTGTTTGCTTCATGCAAAAAAATCGCCACAGGTATGAAAGCAGCTTTAGACTCCAAGATATGAGCTATCTGAAAACCATTGGAAATATTAAGCAATAGGGTTATGTGAATCCAGCTGAAGTCCTGTCTCCTGCCTGGAATGAAAATTTCTGTTTCTTGTACCTAGAGAGGATGACTGAGGTTCTCCAAATTCCTCAGTAGTAAAAGCAAATCAAGAAAAACTCAGGGGAAAAGTTTAATTTGCCACTGAACCCCTGACCCATCTGATAACAGTGTGAAATCCTACAGGGGCTGAGCCAATGGAAGGAGTGTGGAAAAGTCTCCTGGTACTGGATTTGGAAGATCAGAGGGCAATTGTATGTGCAAGAAGGGGTGCAGTGAGAGGAAATGGAAGTGTTACAGCAAAAGCAGAATGAGAGCTTGAATCCTTAAGGCACTTTCTCAAGATTTGGCTGGATGATGGCTCCCACATTCACAAATGTAATGAAGCTAAGGACATGGAGTGAATTTAGTTGTTTGTCAGTAGTGCCAGGGTGCTGTGCCTTTCAATGCCACAATACTTAACCCCTGCTAAATGTGGCAGGTGTCACCGTACTGGGGCAAGCAAAAGGCCCCTCTGTCCTGCACGACTGTGGGGGTGCCAGAGCTGTTGTGGCACAGCCTGGTGACAGGACCCCTGCAGGCTCCTTTTTCCTTGGGGTTGGCTGAGGACAGTGATGGAAATATGTAAGGTTGTAGACTTGCGAAGACCCTTGAAGGTGTTACGAGCCGCTTCTTCTTAGCCTGATACCACTGCTGAGCCTGTGGACTGGGCAGAGGTTCAAGAGGAACAGAAGACAGAGAGCCCATGTGCTCCGCAGTCAAAGGTAGGCAAGGCTGGTAGGGTTCAGGCAAGGCTGGTTGTCTTGTCTGTGAAACTGAATGCAAAGAGAACACCATGAATAGATCATATTCAGAGTATTACTCAGTCAGAAGAGCTCTCTCCCTGTCCACTGCCAATGCAAATGTTGTCAGAACAGCCTGTTCTGTGCTGAGAGGATTACACAACCCAAGTAAGCAAAAGCAAGTTCCTCTTTTTCTAAATGCCCTTAGTGTTTTGCCAAAGGGCAGTGGAAAGAAGAGCAGGAAAAATGGTGTGTTAATTTCTTGCCATTGTGAGAATCAAGCACTTAATAGGCCATACCGTCTTATTCTGCTCTGAAGAGGGTGCATGATACCATGAACAAGGAATCCAGGTATCCATTTATAAATCTCTGTACTTAGTTTAGGAAAAGCTTATATGAACTGTCTTCCAAAAACTCAAATTTTGTTTGAACATTTATATTCATCAATGGTTGATCTGGAATGTTTTGGTGATTTTTCTTGCGTACTTTTAGGAGGAATAATATTTGTGTTTGCAAACATATGGACATAACACATCCAACGCTCTACCTCATTTAAAACTAAACACACAAGAAACTTGGTATTTCCTTAAGCTGGCAAAGAACTGTCTGCCAGATTCAGAAATTAGCTCAGTTTTTGAAACCATAGCTCTGAAAGTCTCGTATAATTATTTCTTTCTTGATTTGTTTCCAGAAAGACTGCCAGATCGCCACAATCTGCAATTACAATTTCCAGTTCTCCATAGAAACCAACCTTTCAGTTGCTATTCAGAAAAATTATTATAGAAGAGCAATTACAACACTGCTGAAAATGTCTTGATAACACCTTTTCTCTTACTTAATTTTCAATGATTATGAACAACTAACTTTATTGGTATAGCTGATCTAATATTTTAACATGGTCAGTGAATTGCATTACACAGTAGAATTACACTAGCTGGATACCTTGTGTCTGCAAAGTATCATAAAGGGTATTCTTGAATTAAAATTACAAGACTTATAAAAGCAAAATCTCTTTACTGATTATATTAATGTATTCATAATAAATTCCTCAATAAATGATGGATAAAGAAATACACAAACAATAAATGGTTGGTTGATTTTACTATTCAGTGTAAACACTATAAATTCATGCACCTAGAGTTTGTCTAATGGCATTTAGTTTAAAAATATTGTTATTATGTTTTATTAAGTTGGCTTGGTTAGAAAGAAAAAAATTGTGAATTACACTCTGTGCTGACTTCATATTGAGTCATACATCTCAGAGTTACTACAATCTTTTCTGCTTAGGGCTTGTCATTACAATCCATAAAAAGTTAATCTAATGTTGAAATAAAGTTACCAAAGTAATCAATCTTTGTCCTTTTTTCAAGCCTTCAAACACTCTCAAATTTAATTTTCTAAGGAAAAATCTGCTGCAAGATAAAGAAATAGAGGAACCACAAGTAGATGTCAGAAAGATTCACAAGGATGGTGAACTAGTCCCCCGTTCAATTATTCTGCCATTATGAACTGAGTGTGAACTGATGGTAATTGAAGCGAGAAAGGCACTAAAACACTTTCCAAAGCAACATCTGCAACAAATCAGAGAAATGAAGATAAAATGACAAGGACATTTAATGACAGGATTGTTCCCCTGCCTGCCTTTCTGCTTAAAAAGGTCTGGCCAAATTCCAGTTAGAAATGATCCCAGCACAATGAGTATACCATTTCTGTGTGATGTGTAACTGGGTTTCACAGAGATATTTGAAGAATGCAGTTAAGTATCTCTTTGAAATCTGGACTGTTCCCAAACTTTCCGGTGCTCGTGACACTCTGGGTTGAGCTCTTCTTCTTCTTCCTTCTCATATTTTTTCCACCCACAAAAATTTTCTGTATTATTTGGGAGGGAGCATCGCTGGTAATGAATGCACGTTGTTATTAGACCTTATGAGGAAATCGAGTGTAAGCAGGACCATCCCAGGCGCCATGACATTCCTCTTCTTTCTCACAGCCCTCCCTACTCAGTCCTCACCTAGTCATACCCTCCCATAACACACCACAAACCCTCACCTGCATCAGGCTCACACTTCTGTTACAAACAAAAACTTCCAAGAAAGACAGAACCCCTTTTGAGGGTAAGCTCGTCCAAAATTCGGTTACTTTCACTGCTAAAAATGCACACCTTATTTATAATCCTTTCATTTGTCTGTTCTTCAATGTTTCTTTCTCATGAAGTTCCAGGTCATGATCAATTAACCTCTAAATGGAAAAATTCTCACATAAATACTGAATTTGATTTTCCATATTGTCCAGACTTTGGAGCTTTCTTGTAACTTCTCTCTGGTGTGGGCAAAGAACTGAACACGGTATCATACATTACTGGAATGATAAAATACCATGAAAAGCAAAACTAATAGCTAGAAGCAGCAGTATAACATTGCTAAAACTGTGATCTGAAAAACAACAGGTGAAAAAGTCTTTTTATCTTGAATAGAGTTTGGATCATGTTTAACAGAACTTTCACGTTTAACTAATAAAATGAATAATTCTGTGATCATAAGTGTAATACAATTTCACAGGCAAAATATTGATTCTGTGTCTGTTATCTGATTACCTAAAATTAGGGTTGGAAAACATTCGTAGTCTTTTGCTGACAGGGAACAAGCAAACAAAATTATTTCAAATCATGGGAGGATGGAGTCTAGCTGGTGAAACCAGACTGTAGAAGACATTAAAGAGATGAGGTGGTTGATCTGCAGTCCCCACATTGCATGGACATTTTTGCATAAAAAGGTTTTGGCTTCCTATCAAAGCTGAAAATATTTACGGGTTTGCAACTCATTTTTTTTAAACAACAGTCTAAATTCCTTCTGCCCCCATAGATATATTTTATGAGAAATTTGTTTTGTCTGAACTACCACCCACCCTCCCCTTCCCAGTTGTCCATTCACAACAGTTACAACGGAAATTTTTGATGTCCTGTTTTCTGGGTTTCTGAATCAACATATCTGATTGTTACTTTATGAAATGGAGGGCATAGGATTAAATTTTTATAATTGTACAAGTTTACTGTTAATTGGAAGATTGGAAGATGCAAGTCACGTCTCTTCTAACTATTCCTGATTTTTTTTTTTTAGTAGGAAGTAGATCAAAATCAAGAAAAGTCACTTGTCTAAGGAATACTTCCATTAAACATACTGAAAATATGTGGTACATACAAGACACCTAATCTGTATTGTAGTGGAATCAGTTTGACCTTTGTTACTCTTTTCAATGGAAAGACGGCTCACGGCAAAAGGAAAGAAATATGCAAGGCTTTAGTTCAGAGCCTTCTGAAGACACTGGGAGATTTACCAGGCTAAAGTGAGAAGAGATTAGATTTTTAAACTATTCCATTTCTACCAGTACTTTAGGAAAGTGAAGTGTATTTCCGTTTAAAAAGCCACCTGTCATGTCATGCATAATCAGTGTGAAGGGTGAGATTAGCAGGTTTTTTTCCGCAGGAAATACAGCAATTACGGGCTTTTGGGGAAGACCAAAAGTATTTGCAAATATTGAGCAAATTCAACAACCAGTTCTGAATGGAAAAAAAAAAGGTAGAAAGTTTTGGAATAGGTTAAAACATTCTGTTTCAGTATTTTTAAAAGATCTGTTTTTTTCAAAACAGTGAAATGAAATTTAACTTGTTTTCTGAATTACAGAAAAACAGCTCTGAGCAACAAGGGGATTTGTTAGAATGGGAGATTAATGTAATGAAGCTAAAGGGGAATGTGAAATGCAAGTGCAAATGATAAGAGAAGAAAAGAGTTTGAACAACCAAGAAAACTCTCCAGCTCAGGAAAAGTGTGCTGAGTCTCAGCCTGTGTAGGTGAGCAGAGCCTGGTGAGCCTCCTGCCCACTTCTCCCCATCCCCCTGCCCATGGTGTTTGGCAGAACCTCTTTCCACATGATGCCTCTTCCATATCAGGGGTAGGGAGTGGTGATGCAGAACAGAGACAGGCACATATTTAGCTCTGCTCCATGCCACTAGCAGCAGATCTCTGTTTGCAGCTCCCCAGCAGTCCTTGCTATAGGATGTGCATAGACAGCTGAGCCATAAGCAAATATAAGAAAGTAAGGTAGTAATTGTTTGAAACACAGGCTGCCTCAATAGTCCTGTGAGCTCCTCAAGGGAGAAAAGAAGATATTACAGCAGTCAAAAGTTATGTATGAAATAAGCACATTTTTCCATATTTACATTCTGTATTTCTGCACCTGAAATTAGCTAGTGTATTGAAAAATGAATTTATGCGGTTGATTTCACAAAGGCGGTCTGTATATTGCTACCATCTGTGCACCAAAACTTTTTAGAAGAACAATATCAGAAAAAAAATGGCATTATAAACATTCTAAAAATATGAGTGGGTATTCCAGGCTCTTAAACTTTTTTTTACCATATTAGGTTTTCATTAGAATTTGGTGTAGGGTGAGCAGAGTGAATTTCTAAACCTTAAAAGATCAGACAAAAGAAAAAATGATAACAAGTAAATCCCTATAAAAGCAATATCACATCCAGAAGAAACATGTCATTTTGGGTCTTCCAAATACTTTGAAAAGAATAAAATGTGGTTTGGAAAGAAACATGATATGCTTTGAAATTCCAGCTGAAAAACCAAGGAAGACCTATTTGTTTTCTTTTGTCTTTTCATACAGCCCTTCTGGATTTTTTTTTAGTATCTGTAAAGCATTTTCAGACCATTTTGTATGACAGGTTGAATATGCATCGTTATTTTTGTTGCTAGGACAAATGAGATAATCGTAAATGTTTTGTCTACAGAAAGGAAACTGCTATCAGTTTTATGTGGGATATGCAATAAAGGCATGGGCAAGTGAAGCTGGTGCACGTGGTGATTGCAGGGTGGGGATTAGCTGCTTTTGGTGGCGATTGACAGAAGAAACAAAACAAAGATTTTTATGGAGGAAAGCACTAGTTTACACATTTCACTTGTGTCAGTGGCAGACTTGTTGCAACAGATATCTGCGCATCTCTGGCTCTTCTCTAAACGTGACAGGCAGAAGGTAAATCACTAAGTCACACTTAGTTGTCAATGGTTTTGTGCTTTTAAGTCACCAATGGCTCTGAAATTTCAGAGATAATACTGACTTAGGGGTGATCTGCAGCACTAGAAGTGAGGGGGGAGAAATCCTCAGCCCCCTCACATCTGGACCATGATAAGACCGAAGGAATCCCTGAGGTCAAACTTGGCCCAAAGAATCCCTTCCAACACCTGCATCTTGAAAGGAATTTTCCATCCTTTCAGCTCCCACTTTTCTGCCAGGGAAGTACAATAAATGTAGGAACATGATTCAATGCAATCTTTTCTTAAAGCTATGCACATCTTTCTGTTTCTCTAGTCATTCCCAGTGTTCAAAAAATGAAAGTGTAAAAGACACAGGGCGAGTACATGGTGATCCTTTGCCTGGAATCCTTTCCCACCTTCTGGACGTCAATGGTTAGGGGCCTTCCCGCATTAAGGTTGCATTTGTACTGTTATAGTTAAAAACCATCAATAGATTTACTTCTGATTAATTTGCAGAATTCCTTTTGAATCCATGTGTACATTTTTCCTTGACACAGCAACAAATTATGCATTTTATTCTGAGCTGTGTAAAAATACATTTTTTGTTTAAAACCCTTACTTTCAAATTTCACTGAGTGCCCCTAAAGCTCATGTGAGAAAATGTGAATATTTTCCTTTTTTTCCATGTCCTCCGTGTCACTTATGATTTTATATTTCTCTCTTGTATCCCTCTTGCTCTTCCCTTTTCCAAGCAAAGAAGTGTTTTTACTCATTTTTTCATTGCCTGGAAGTAACTCCATAGATATTATCATCCTTATGACATTTTCCTTTATCTTTTCCAATTGTCCTATATCGTTTTTGGGCAGTGATCAGGCTGAGAGGGCATCACAGATTAATATGATGGCATAATGATGTTTTCTATTTAGCAGTTCCTTTCTTAATCATTCCTAACACTCTGCTTTACTTTTTTTCCCCACCATCACTGGCCACTGAGCTAGTGTTTTTCAGGAAACAACCAGAGGAACTTCAAGCATTTTCTCCTTAGTGGCAATAATTTCTACCCCATCACTGAGTGGCAATAATTTCTACCCCATCATTGTGTATTTGTCATTAAAGATGTTCTGGCCTACGTGCCTTAGTTTTTATGCACTGACCTTTAGTTCCATCTTCTATTTTATTGCCAAATATCTTAGCATTATGAAATCCTGATGCAACTTCTGAAATGAGCTTTAGATTTGACTGTATCAAATAGTTTTATCAGAAGACTTTGTTACCTCATTATTCACATACTTTTATACTTTAATTATGAGTATGCTGTAACACCTCCACCACAGAAATCACCTTCTTATTCCTGCCCTTCATTTCCTACATCTTAGCCAATTATTGCTCAAAAAGGATGTTTTCCTCCTCTCCCAAGACTACTTAATTTCTTTAACATTCCTTGGTAGGGGATCATATCACAAGCTCTGGAGAAATCTCAATTCAGTGTATCAACAAGTAGCCCATCTCCTCATGTTTAATAACTCCTTTGACAAATTTGAAAGCGGTTTGTAAAGCATGACTCCCCTTTACAAATGTTGCGTTCACTCTATTCCAATATTTTTTAATCGAGCTACGTGTCTTCTTCAGTATTATTTCTATCAACTTGTCCAGCACAGAACTCAGAAATACTGGCCTGTGCTACCCTTGACTTGCCAACCTGATATTGCATTTCTGCCCAACCATCCTCTCTGCCTTGAGTGACCCTCATATCCCTCTCTGTCCTGAGAGACCCAGATGCCCTCCTTAGGACAATCTCCCTTGCTAATGCTTTTGATCATGTGAAGGTAAAATAGAAAAACAGCAACAACAAGTGCAGATACAAGTTCAAAATCTGCCTAGGTTCTTTAAGGTGATAGACCCACCCATCCATTAGCTTTCAATCGACTGCTGTCTAATTAGGCTGTAGATCCAATGGGGCAGGGAAATTGCTTTTTTTTCACATTTTAAAAGTTATATTAAAAGCAGCACGGTATGTGACATGCTACCTCTACACATCTTACTTCTTATTGAATTAAAACTAGACGTTTGAGAATCAAAAGGAAATTATTTTAGCAGATTCTGGTCCGCTTGAAAGAATATGCTTTAAGTAGAGCAGGCAATCAGATTAGTATGTGGTGGAAATGGATGAGTAGAATGAAGACTAAATGATACATCCCAAATGATCCATCTCTGACTCTGCAAGACCCAAAAAATCCACATGGCACAGTTTATCGTTAATGTGGCACCTGCCTGTATTTTCCCATTTGTCACTTATTAACTTGTGCAATGAACTCCTTGGCAGGGAGAAAGCCTGAGCTCTGCTAGCAGAGACAGAGGGTCCAGATGGCAACAAACCAGCTGTGTTAGTCTGTATCTGCACTGTCTTAAATTGCCAGGCATTGGCTTATCTGGATAACAGGAACTGTAGCTGCACTGCAATGGCAGTAGCTGTAATAGAATTTCTAATGCAGTAACTGATTCAAAAAATGAACCTCCAGGAAAGTGTGTATCCATTTTGCCTCCTTTCCTAAATGGTACCATTTACTAAAGTAGTGAAAAGGGATATAAAGCAGGCTATTAGTAGCATCTTATCTAAATGATAACCGTAATTAGAAAACAGACCCCAAGGTAGTTTCTGTCCAAAATCACACAGAGTATGCACGTGCCACCGGAAAAAAACTGCTCAGCTCATGTGGTTTGCACAAAATCAGAACAGAAGTGCTTTATTGATTTATAAAGGATGCATAATTAACTGGCAACGAGTGAACTATACCTTCAGGATCAATATCAGTGATACAACAGATAAACTGCAGTACTATACACTGGCAAAACTTTAGCAAACACCTAAAAATTTCTAACCACCCTTGTACAGTTAATCCAGGGAAATTCTGGTTACACATACATACACACTTCTACATGCAGACTTTTACACACACACTTCACATGCTGTTTGGCTTACAACCTGCTAATGCACACACCAGTGAGAAAAGTCCCCGGGCTCACATGCACAGACCCCAGGTGTGGGTTCTCCTTTGCAGCACCCGATGCTGTCACTCTGCTGCATGCATGGTTTTCAAGAGGGGAGGCTGTGTGGCCATCCCTACACACACCTTTTGTTGCCTTGCCGTAGCCTTTCCCTAAGTCATGCTGTGCCAATGAGATCCAGCTGAGAACTACACCGGCTGATATGTAGAAATATAGATTTATATAAAAAGACTACACCCACTGACATGCAGAAATATGGATTTATAAAAAAAAAAAAAAAGAGAAGTGGTTCAGCCATGACACTTTTGCATATACTGGTTTATTCCTCACAGGAGCTACAAAAGGGAATTCTTTCCTAGGGGATTCCTATCAGAAATCTTGGAAAACTTGTAAAGATTCCTTATACTTCAGCTGTCTGTTTTAGTCATTGGCATAGTCCTTTACCAATAACAGTCCCATTAAATAGCAAAGAGAGCAGAAAGCTGGTGTCTATCCAAGTTTTGTGGGCTTGAAAACAATTTCTTCAGTTTGCCCTATATGCGGCTAACATTAAAAAATAAAAAGAATGCATTAAAAAAGATAATTAAAAATAAAGCCTTTGAAAGGATGGGTTGACATTTTTGCTCTTTGCACTTGCACATGATGTGACTTGGAACTAGCCTTGTCACTCCGTGTGAACCAGGGCTTCACCAAAGTAGGCTGAAGAGCATGGTCTGATGTGTTTGCAGAGTGCATGGCCGGTCCAATGCTTTCTGCTTTCAAAGGAAGCCAGGAGAGTTAGGCAGAGTTTTTAAAATGTTTTAAGGCACGTAAATACAAAACAAATAATGATAAACTGTAAAACTGTTGACTTTGCGTTGTAGAGGTAGCTGGAAGTACCAGCACGCAGAATATCCTTTGCCTGTGGCAATGCAGGTGACCTGGCACCTCCTGACCCACACCCTGCTCTGCAGGCAGCTGCCTCACTACCTCTGTAGATATTGAATGTCCACAGATTTTTTGGTAGACTATTTTAAGGTAATTTGGGGAGGACTGGTTTCTCAAAGGCACATGCTGAGGAGTATTCATACCATTTACTACAGCATCTGACAACAGGGCTGATACAAGGAGGGTACAGGACAGGGAGTGCAGAGTTTTTCCAGTGTGCAGAGTACCTGCCTCTGCTTACCCGCTGGAGGGGCCTGATGTGAAACCATGGATGTGGCTGGGGGTTTGCCAGGGACTGAGAGAGTTGCTCGTGGCCAAAAGGCCATGCAATGATCTAGGTTAGGCAAGAAGTTGTGGAGAGGAATTTCCAAATCTCTTTATTCATATAAAGAGGATAAAAACTTGAAGATAAAGGTTTCGCTTTGATTGCAGTTGCACTGATATAAAACAGTGGGAAGCAGTGGAGTTACCCCATCATAATGTCAGGGCAAGTAAGACTGGGCTCAGGCAATGAAAAGAGGGGAGGACTCAGATACCCTCTGTATCCTTATTTCAACTGTGCTTCATTTTAGCAACTGCATTTGTTTCCTCCATATCATAAATATTTTATATTCTTTCAGCCACTGAGTTCATCATTTAAACAGGAAGGCATTTAGCAGTGCTGTTCTCATTCAGCTTAAGGAGGTACTTCAAACACGAGATTAAATCCTCAACTGATGTAAAATAGTGCAGCCCCACTGGGTCTGGGGGAGCCGCTTCCCTCTGCACCAGCGGCCTTTCTGCTTCCATTACCTCCAGAAGAAGCCCCAGGTCCTCCTGGGAGCTCCTCTCGCCACATGGCCTCCTCCCAGATGAGTTAAGGGCTGAGTGGGGTCATCATGCAAAGGGCTTGTCCTGATCGCAGCCCAACGCTTCACCCCCACAGCCCCAGGCAGTCCCTGCTACTGATGTTGCAGCATGCAACCACCAAGCTGAGCTGCAGACAGAGCTGAAAATAGGCACCATGAAGGCAGTCATGGCAGCAGATTCCTTCTGAAACTGAAAGTATCTCACGCTGCCGCTGACAGCCAGCACATCCCCACCACAGACAATGGGAACAACACTGGAGTCAGATTTACCTGTGACATCCCTCCCAACCTAGCAAGTGAGCACAGGCTGTAAATCAGCAGGAGCTTCACCTTGTGACTGTTATGGCAACGCAAAGCAGTTGTGAGTCCACAACACCTCTGACCCAAAGACAATTAAAGTGTATTTCTCTTGTGCATTCAGGTTTAGTTGGTCCAATGTTTTCCCCATGAAAGCTTGTGTAACCATACATATTTTAGCTGGATTGCACCAGCTCATGTAGACTATTTAACTGAAGTTTACCTTTAGCATTACTTAAATGGGTGACCATCAACACACAAAACAATAAAGACACAGTTGCATGGGGCATTCATCTTGAATGCAACAAATGTTTACCACAAGAAGAGAAATTGTGCTCTTTATGGATGTTTCTTTTTATTATTTTCTTTTGCTCTTATTTTCTCTACCTGACAAAGCTAGGAAAGTAGGGCTAAATCATATCTGTGTAAAAATTCCAAATACTCAAGCACTTTACAAGTGTAAAATTGGATATGAATAGCAAAATGTGCCATGGATCCTATCCCCCATATTAAAATAATTCCAGTCTTCCAAATATTTTGACCCATCTCAACCACTCCATAGTCATAACCAAACTAGTTTTGAAATGGTCATCTGTAGGCCAGTAGCAACATAGCCCAGCAGGGTGAGAACTTGCTAACTCATTAGGTAGTCTGTGGTTAGGTCCAAGTGTTTGGGCTCGGTTTGCACCAGCTCTGGAACGATGGGTTCCACTAAGCAGTGCCTGGAAAGCAGACTTTGCCCTGGGCTTGTCAGCCATGCAGCCCAGCCACCAACCATGCGACTGAATAAAAAGCACAACCCAACACTTTCTGGATTCAGGCAGAAAAAAGAAATATCACTAACTGCATTCCTGCTAAACCAACCTGCTCTCTCAAGCCTGTAGGGAACTGGCTGAACACCATAACCCTAAAACACCCCCTTCTCTTTAGTATGTCCATATTTCATGTCCAGCAAACTATTTGCTAGAAAGCCAGGGAAATGGCAAGCTTAGATTACATTTTGCCATAATTATCAAATAATTCACAGTGAACTGGAAGCCATTCAGGGAAGATGAAAATAAGACCAGAAACATAAATCACTTACAATCATGTAAGCATGTCACAGACAATCTTAGGTGAGGGAAAAGGGAGAAGAAGAACTATTTTCAGAATTGGATGCAAAAAAAAGGCAATAAATGAAGAAGAATTATTAGGTTTTGTTCTATAAAGTGGAATTGCAAAAAGAGAAAAAGAATACTTTCAACTTACTACATCTGAAAAATGGAAACCAGCCACAGATTATGAAAGGGTTGAAAAATCTCCCTCAACAGCGGACTATAGGCCTTTTAAGTTTTGGAGATTTTTTTTCCCCACTGTATTTTCCTTTCCATTTCCTTTTTTTTCTACTTTGTGTATTGATCCCAGCCTCGCAAACTCAAGGCATTTAAAGAGTATTTGAATTCAAAGGAGTATTCACATGAATACGTGTGGGCTGACAAGAGCTCAAAGAAGGGGGAAGAAGGCAGGGTAGGTTGCAAGCCTCTGAAGTCAGAAATTTACTTTCTGATATATCTGTAGAGATTACCTTAGTATGGGAGATTGGAAGAATAATTGTGAATAGTTTGAAGGAAAGGTTTCAAATGTGAAAATATGTCATTTGCCTCAGAGTGAGGCTTACACTCAGGGGAACCGGCTAGCAGTCTGTAAATGTGCAAAGTGAATAGACCCCAAGGACAGAATACAATTACTTAGGAGGTAATGAGATGAGATTAAGAAGGGAATATTTAGACAGAATGCCAGGAAAAGCTTGAGCTACTTTGAAGTGTTGAATAGTCTTGTGAGGGAAATGTGAAAGCACAATTACTTGAGACACTTAAAACTGTAAGTACGCTCACATTTGCTGCAGGGAACATATCTCCCTTTGCAGGGAGGTAGACTGAGTGATGCAGCCAGGTTTCTACCCTTATTTTTTTCTTCCATGATCCAGAGCACAGTGCAATTCAGATGCCCAGATGCTGTAATAACAAGTAACGCAAAGCACACTGCAGTGGTGAGCAGCATGAGGCAGGTGGTGAGTAGCGTGAGGCAGGTGGTGAGTGGGTTGCAACAAGCATTAGAGAATTTTTGCCTACTGTATCACCTAGTTGCAAAGAGTAACAGGTTGTCTCAGTCCAGACACCGTGTTATTTGTGTACACATATATCACCTTCTTGAATGCTTATGTCTATTACCAGTAGCACCAACCAGCACTGGGTGGTGGTACCTCTATGCTTGGCATCTTAGCAGTAGTGACATCCTGCTCCTGGAAAAAAAAAAGAAGAAAAGATATCTCTAGGGCTGGGACACTGCTCTCTGCTCCCAACCATAGTTCCAATGAGCTTACAGCAGTGCAAAAGGGGGCAGAGAGAGCTGATTATTTTTAATCTTTCCCAGTCTAAGGATTAGATCTATCTCAATCCAGTCTGCCACCGACCCAATCCAGTCTGCCAGTCTCAGCAGCTGCCAGCCTTTCTGCTGGTCTGCCATGAATCCAAAGGAGTCTTAGAAAGCGAATCTGTGACACTTCTTGCTAACAGAGGTTGCAGATGCAAAAAGCTGACATGGAATCAGGGGGAGATTGGACAAGTACTCAGAACAGAAGCCTGTTGAGGATTACTAAATAGAAAATCATATCAAGCTCAGGAAATTCCTAACTTGGAGATAGTCAGAGGTTGGAGAGCAGTTTGGGGATGTACCATGTACATTTGCTTTGCTCTTCTTCTTCCCTGGGTAGCTGCTGATGGCCTCTGCTGGAAACTGTGGGCTAGATGGACCCTTGTTCTGAAACATTGTTTCTGTTAATATACTTTCATGTTCTTAACTTTTCCAGAAGCCAGAGGAAAAGCTGTCTGACTGCAGTCCCGTTTTGCTTAGCATTTTTGTGGCATAATGGTCAGGGAATTAAAATAAACAAGGTGGCTCTGTATCTCTAAATTATTCCTAAATTTTACACTATCTAAAAGGCACTGGGGATTTAACCGACAAAATGTGGTTTTAACCTCTATTTTACTTTTATTCTTTTGTTATTTTAAAAACAAATGGTCAGGCACATTTTATTAGCATTGTCCTATTGGCTGACGAATAATGCATGCCTAATATTACTAAAGGGTGTATTCTTCCCCCTGCCTTTCAGTGAGAGGCAGCAAATCCTCTGTATAGCAAAAGAAGAGGGGAAGACACCTGGAAAGGGCAGTTGAGAACAGGAGTGGGATTGGCCAGTCCTTTATTTAGCATTTGGCATTTGCTTTATATAGCATTTGTTGAAAGAGTTTGAAATAAACTATACATATAAATGGTGGTTATTTTAACACCTTTTATGAAGCTAATGACTAAGAGGGCATTTGATATACGTTATATTATTAGCTAATATCTTTTTCTATCACAGATATGTCATTGTCATCAGCTTCTAACACTTTAACTGGTTACATGGAATTGAAATAACCCAGAAAAATTTACTGGCTTTTTGTCTTAAAAAAAATGCTGGTGTGGTCAACTTTGGGAGAAGAATAGGTTCTTCCATCTTCACCAAAAAAATTGATTGAAATTATCATAATGTAGAACACTAAATAATCTGCAGACTGTACTTAAGTGTTTCTGCAAAGGAAATTCACTAAGCTTTTAAAGTGATCTGAATGTAAAAAAATCAGATAAAGGAGGACTTGTTGAAAAATCTTAGACCAGGTCATTAGCAAGAGTCTTCTGAATGAAAGTGAACACTCCTCACGTCTCAGAAAATTTAACATTTCTAGAGCCTCTTTTATTCTGGGTTTAAAGAAAAGGAAAGGAGGTAATTTGCGATAGAATGGCCGTTTCTTGAAAGCATTCATGAAAGTATGGAGAACTGATTTTTTTTAAAAGAATCACAGGTAGGAAATTGAACTAGTGCAACAGTGAGGAGTCACAAACCAGGGGAGCTGAGAAGCCTTCTGAGCAGCACACTGGTTGAATAGCCAGTGTGATGACTCTCTGCCAAATCAGCAAGTGAGCCCTTCCCATAAGGAAAAATTTCAGTCAGTTCTGCTACTGAAGAGTGGTTCAGGTGAAGAAGAATCGGTATTATTATGGACCGAAAACTGTCTAGGAAACAGAAAAGAGCAAAAGATAAGTGTCAATTTTAACTAGAAGGTACCTCAAAGATCTATGTCACCACATATATTTATGAATCAGGAAGATAATAACTCAATAAATCTGCATATGAGATTGTGTTTATTAGGTTGATTGAGACCAGGGAGAGCTGTAACAAACCTAATAAGGAAAAACCTAATGAGCTAGGTGAATGGACAATGTAGAAGAGAATAAATTTCAGTCTTGAGCAGAAAATGTAAATTACATTCACATTTGACAAGGTTCTCTGCTAATAGTGTCCGTTTGAAGAATGGATCACTGCACAGAAGAAAAACAAGCAATAACAAAAATCAGATGTTTTTTCAGGGAGGTTAATTTTCATGTTACTAAATTTTGTTTGAGCAGGGAGCATCAGAAAACCATTGGGGGGCGGGAAGTTCTGAAAATGCAGGTTCAGAAAATTTAAAAAGTTGGGAGACATTCTTAAGTGTGAAGTTTCCCTCTTATTTTGTGAAAGAAATGGAAAATTTATTTTGGTTCAGCAGTGACTTGAGATACTTGTCAGAGGTGTGTTTTGGGCCCCTCCGCTATGCTCTCCTCTCCAGGCTGACTTTGCAAGCTGAACCCATGAGCTATGATGGCTCCCACAACAGGATGTCGTGCTTTGCTCCAAAGAGAAGAAATAGATGGAGACACAAAAGAAATATTTTTGTAAAAGTCTGAACTAGATTAGAGAGTCTTCATTTTCTGTGTCCCCTGAACAGGTTTCAGATGTAAGTTGAGAAGATTCATCTGGATTTCTTGACCTTGGTTGCTCCTTCCTAGTGAAATGCAGGACAATAGAGGTCCCACTCCAAATTTTGTTGAAGGAGAAAACCTTTTAAGGCCTTGGCTAGCAAGGAAAGATGCAGAGTGGAATTCAGGTTCACTGAAATTTTATGTATTTTTGGAACATACCTCATCTGATCCCCCACTCTGGCCATCTTCTCTGAGTATAAGCTGTTGGAGAATGGTCCTCAGCAGCCCAAAAGGGAATTACTGATAAGTATGATCCAGTTCAGTAGTGAAGTCCTGCAGTTCTTTGAAACAGTATTTGAAACAGCTACATTTTCCTAAGGCCAAAGGCATTTTCAGATGCATTGTGCAGTTTATGTCACCACCCTGATCCATCACTTGTCCTGAACAGTCTTATCTAAGTGTGCCTCCATTAGCATTACATTACAAATAAGAAGTCTTTTTTGGAGAGAATCTCCATGTTGTCCCATTTAAGGTACCTTGGAGCAAAATGAACTGGGAGCACACAAATGCAATTCCCTGTCAGAGTAGAATAAACCAAAAGCGGTACTCCAGGAGGGCACCTCATGCAAATCCAGGTGCTAATGGGCATTTTGTCAGTGGGAGCAGATTAGAGCTAGTACAAAATGCCTCCATGAAACACAGGGAGTCTAAATACTGGGTCTTCAGCCCAACTGCTTTGCTTTCTGATTCATTCCTGCTGCACCACACTGTTTGTTAAATAAAAAGACTGCTGGAGTACCCTGGCACTGCCTTCCTGCTTCTCCAGCCTTGCCAACCAAAAAAAGGTATACAGGTAGATGGAACCAATAAGGCCAACATGGTGCCAGAATATAACCAAAGTGCAGACTGGTGGCTGTGGAACTCACTTAGCCTGGTGTAGATATGGCCACAGGAGTCACTCAAGTGGAAGTTGCTTTAGGACTAAGGTACTACTCAGTGTTGTATCAAAGAGATGGAATTTGGCTGTCAGCATTTTTTCTTACCTATAATGCTGTGGTTCTTCCAAATTTGCCTGTAGTTTTATATAGTTTTATGTACACTATTCATCGTCCTTAGCCAAAATGTGGCAGAAAAAGACTAGAGTGAACTTCACATCATGGTCTTGTAGACTGCAGAATAAGTTCACTGCAGTGCAGGCACACGTTCCAACACACATCTATTAGGGTTTTACGGGTTTTTCTCAATACCATCTTAAACAATTTCAAGGCCTCAGAGAAACGTGAGAATGACTTTGGAAAAAAAAAAGTTTGACTGTAGCGGTATCAAGCTGATTATACGGCTCATTGAGTAACTCGGTCCTATTAGGAAACATTGATTTCCCTCCCCCCTTCCCACACCCTTCAATCTGTGACATGCAATGGCAAGACAATTTAGCAGGAACAGTTCAGCTATTTCAATGTAGTACAGCAACTGTTTCATTTCATATATTTTATGACTCTAGGTTAAGGAGAACCATTTCAAAACAGTATTTAACCTAGAGGGTCTGTAAAAAAGGCTGGGATTTCAGTAAATACAGTGTGTGTGTTGTGTCTGGGGCTGAGGCTGACATCAAGCCAGATCATTCTTTTCAGCTGTTGCTAGTATGTTCTTCTAGTGTGGGCCTGATTCTGCAAGGTCTTTTCAAGCTGAATTACACAGTTCGCATTCAGGGAGTTTCCACGGAAGTCCCCATGGCACTCACTGTGATCAAATATTTCTAATGATGAGCAGAACTTGCAAAACGTTTTCATCTGTAAGCAACAAGTTAGAATTGTTTTAATATTTGTCAGATAAGAAAAGATTGCCATTGCAGAGCCTTTGAGGAGTATAGATCAATTCTGTGTCACAGGTAGGCATACCAAGCTCTCTCTGAACAACTAAAGGGCTGATTTACTCTGCTGGAAAGACATACTGATGCAGGTATACTGCTTCCTCTGCTGTTTTCTGACCACATTCCCTTCAGTATCTCAGCTAGAGCCTCACCTTGCAATGCAGATAGTCCCAGAGTGAGCATCTGAATCTGACTCCAAGGAAAAGAAAAACCAGCTGGTTTCTGAGGAGCTCTCTTGTTTGCCCGCAGGTCTCTCCTTTGTCCCTCTCACTCTTCTCAGCACATAAATTTCAGAGACCCCCCCAGCTCCTCTCACACCCCCTCCAAGCAAGAGGTAGTTTGCACAGTGACAGGCTTGGAGTTATACAAATGCAGGTTGTCCAACCAAAACTATATAGATGTGTGGCTGGTGACCGCGGGGATGCTCACTGCGCTGCATGCCAGAAACTGCACTGACTGCAAAATTCTGCCCTCCTTTCCCACACCAACATCACTACTTTGAGTCTCTCTTCTCAAGCCAGATGACAGCTTTAATGAAATTCATAAAAATATAGCACACGAGAGACTTCTCTGTGTTGGTCAAGTGTGGCTGAAATCAGTCTATGAGTTCAAACGACCTTATACAGGCAGGCTCTCAGGTGAACCACACAGTCAAGCAATATAATTCTCTGCTAAGTTTTGTTTCCTTTGGAAATCAAGCTGAAGAACAGTCTGTCTTTGGGGGGAAGGGTGTTTTGCTTTAAATAAATTGAGGGAATTGTTTAGAAGAGACAAAAACAATTGAGAAGGGAATGACTTTTCAGCCAGAAAAAGAGATGACTTTAAGAGGGATGTGATAAAGACCTACCCATTCATACAGCTCTTACCCTGTTATTGTTGGTCCAGCCTGTCTTTGCTCATAGTACAATCACTTAATTTACCAGTCAATCAATTAAAATTTTCCAGGGAATGTTTGAAGGTGCCAATGAGCTGAACCCTTGTAGCCCAGGGTGAAATTAAAAACAAAAACAAAAGGAGAAAATGGGGAACACTCCCAGCCATAGAGTTAACCATGTAGTAGTTATCTACATACCCCCTCCCTGTTTTTCTTCTGCCATCTTAGTGCTGCCAAATCTCATGCTTCAATTTTCACAGACCAGTGCCCTGCCAAGGAGAGAAGAGAAAAAGAATGAGGGAGAATAAGGGAAATGATATAACATCTAGGCTATACAAAATAGGGATGAAAAGAATTCCATTGCACAGGAGAAGGAGGTAAAAAAGTTCCTGGTTCCTTGCAGGAAGGTCAGTGGTATGAGGGGTTATAGAAAACAGGGAAACGGGGAGAACAGTATGGAAAAAACATGGAGAAACTGCAATGGAAGAAAAGAGAAGAAAGAAAAGCAGAGAAAAAATGGCTCAGGTGTGTAGGATGAGAAGAGGTTTTGCAAGAAATCATTAAATACCTCAGGACTATATAGCAGCACTAGGGAAAAATGAACCTGGACGAAGTCCATGATGTACACTGAGCCTAGGAAAGCAATAAAGTGTTTATTTATCACAAAATTTATTCAGCTTGTAAAACCCAGACCAAACAAGGTATCTGCATGCTACCTGCACACTCTCTGCCTGCCATCTGCACGCTGCCTGTAGCACCAACAGCCCTGGCAGAAAGTCAGATGTCTCTCAGAGGAATTTGGTTCTTCCTGGAAACTCCTCCTGCGGTTCCGAGTGAGAGTGATTTGTGATTCTCTGGGTGGGAATATATCGATCTTCTCTCTGATTACTGAGAACTGTTATAATTTGAAAGTGAATTCTTTAAGAGTGATTTGACCTCTTTAAGAAACTAGCCAAAATTGGTCCCCTTAGCATGGGCGTGATCCATACTGTTGAGGAGCAAACAATGCTCCATCCATGCCCAGCGTTTCCCACACAGGCATGCTCATGAGGACCCTGTCCACCTCTGAGAGTGCCTGCGTTGGGTACCCAGGGCATAGTTTGGATTAGGTTTATGGATTATTCCTGCTTCTGTCACACGGGTGCTGCTATGGACAGCTAAGGAGCAATCTTACCCATCTTGCAACTGTAACTGCCCAAGCAATTTATAGAATCATAGAATAGTTTGGGTTGGAAGGGACCTTTAAATGTCATCTAGTCCAACCCCTCCTGCCATGAGCAGGGTCATCTTCAACTAGATCAAGTTGCTTAAAGCTCTATCCAACCTGATCGTGAATGTTTCCAAGGATGGGGCATCTACCACCTCTTTGGGCAAGGTTTCAGTGTTTCACTGCCCTCATCTGAAAAAATTTTTTCCTTCTATCTAGTCTAAATCTACCCTCTTTCAGTTTAAAACTGTTGCCCCCTTGTCCAGTCACTACAGGCCTTGGGAAAAAGTCTCCCTCCATCTTTCTTATAAGCCCCCTTTAAGTATTGAAAGGCCACAATAAGGTCTCCCCGCAGCCTTCTCTTCTCCAGGCTGAAGAAAGCCAGCTCTTTCAGCCTTTCCTCATAGCAGAGGCGTTCCATCCCTCTGATCATTTTTGTGGCCCTCCTCTGGACCCGCTCCAACAGGTCCATGTCCTTCCTGTGCTGAGGACCCCAGAGCTGGATGCAGTGCTCCAGGTGCAGTCTCACCAGAGCAGAGCAGAGGGGCAGAATCACCTCCCTCGACCTGCTGGCCACACTTCTTTTGATGCAGCCCAGGATACGGTTGGCCTTCTGGGCTGCGAAAGCACATTGCTGGGTCATGTCCAGCTTTTCATCTACCAGTACCCCCAAGTCCTTGGGCAAGTGAAATTATATTTTACACCCTTCTTAGGTTCTGGAAGTTTTCTTTGCAACTACAGTTGTGAAAGATTCACTTCAAAAACAAAATCTGAAATTCAGAGGAGCTGAAGGGAGCTGGTGGTACCTCGAGTTGAAATAATTTGCCTAAAAAATGACTTTGTATGTCTGCTCTGTGCATATGTGCATGTACAAATGCATTTGGCTTTACTCCGTATTTGCAGTTGGCTTTCTGAGCTGCAAGTGCACATTGTCGGCTCATGCCTAGCTTTTCATCCACCAGTACTCCCAAATCCTTCTCCACAGGGCTGCTCTCAATCCCTTCATCCCCCAGCCTGTATTGATACCGGAGGTTGCACCGACCCAGGTGCAGAACCTTGCAAAGAGACCTTGTGAGAGGCTTATTCCATTCCTAGCATTATTTACTCCAGATTTCGGCAAGCGAGGATGACTGAGCAACCAACCACACCGAGTTGCTTCAGACATACCACCTCTGACTGGGAGCTGCTGAGACTTTTTTGAGGTAACTTAAGACAAATCCAGTAAATAATTAGACATAAGACCTCCAAGGGACACTTGGATATGACTCGGAGTGGTAGTGGTAACTCAAACAAGCAGTGTTTTTTCTCAGTGTGAGAGTGCTCAAGCTCAAAATTACATGGCACAATGCCTTCTTTTTGGAGATAGAAAACAGCACACTCACACTTTGCCATCAGTGTAACTGTGGGAAAGGAAGGTGTTGGGGCTGGTACGCCAGTCCTCTGCTGTGTTTCTGGCTTGCTGTGGTCATTTGTGACTGGCAGGAGACAGAGCAGCATTGGAGCTGCTCTCCACCAGCACATGTGGAGAGGGCTGTCTGGTGGCTGCAGTCTGCACCATTCACAAGACACAGAGCCATACAATCAACCTTTATAAGACTGTCTGAAGAAATTATGCTTTAAAAGTCGCCTTTCATGTTCTCTTGTTGAAGGACTAACAAACTTCTCTGAAGCTTTAATCACTTGAGCTCAGTTAACTAAAACAATGAAATTGCCCAGTAGCACAGCCATCTTTGGTTTCTGGTCTGCAGACTTCTGAGGGTCCATGGGCTGCTTCTGAGGGGTTGGTGAAAGGTAACAAACAAAAGGCATCTTTTGCTTTACAAGCATATTTACTTCCATTGGAAAATTTTTAGGTGACCGCAAGTGGGAAAAGAGTTGAAAAACAACTTTGTACCACATTCTTTAAGACCTCAAAATCGTTATATGTTATCAGTGTTTCTTCACTGCAGGCTGCTTGAACCCTACGTCTTCCCCACCTGGAACAAAAAAGAAGCCGTATCTCAGTGACTCAAAGCTGAGTCATTATAATCCTGATAAGGTATTTGCAAGTTTTCAGATCTTTGTCACCGTACTGTCTGATTTTTCAACAAATATGTTCATTTCTAGAACAAACACAAGGCAGTAAGCTTAACAGAACAGCTTATTTCATATCATGACAAATCCTTTTCTCTAAGTCAAGATTTAAAACAAAACTAATGTTTGTTTGTTTTTTTTTTTAACAGACTGTATAAAATGAGACTAGAAAAGACCACACCATAGGACCTACTAAAATTAAACTCTTTGACTGTTTACCCTATGCAGATTTCAGTCTCCTTCATGTGCAGAGTGTGCGTGTGCGTGTGTGTGCGTTTGTGCACGAACACATGGAGAGCAGCTAGCACAGACCAGCTCTAGCTGTGAGGATTTTAGTCTCCAACCTCTTGGGGCTACAGTAGTATAAGTGATAAGTCAAAAACCAAACAATAGACCAAAGGTGAGAAAGACATAAAAACCATGTGATTCTTTTCTTTTGTTTCATAGGTACCACCTGAGGCCACTCATCACTTAGCCATATTAGCTAGCTGATGTTTTTCAGACACCTTGGTTGAAGCAGGGCTTGAAAGACTGGAGTGAAGACAGGGCAGTGGTCAGGGACATCAGTTTTCAGGAGGCTGTTCCTCAACTAGGGAACACCATGGGCATGAGGCAGGGACAACATATGTTTACTATTATACATAATACTTCAATTCATTCAGGCTGCAATGGTGTTGAAAACAAACCTGATATTTTCCATATGCAGACGAAGACAGTCTCTTTTCCTGAGAGCTTATGGCCTAGGAGAAGATTTAGTGGAAGGAGAGCAGCAAGTCTGAACTAGAAACTGCAGTCAGCACCTCTCCACGACAGACCTTCACGTTTCTCCTGGAGCAAAGGTGCCGTTGCACTCGTACCCCTGCTTTCCCCCTCTCCCAGACCCTGTGTGCCAAAGCTTGGCCTTGCCAGCCAGCTGTGGCTGAAACACGGGCCTACAAATGCCGTGTGGCAGCTTTCGTGTGTGTCTTCGGGGAGGACTAGACATCAGGAGCCCTGCTGGAAGGCTTCATGTCCCCCTCTGTGGCGCTGTGTGCCTTCTCCCTTCTGCATGAGTTGGTGCTTAAGGTGTGCCTGATGCCGGGACCGATGGCTGCTTCTCATGTCCAGGCAGAGGAGTTTTCCAAGGTGTGTCAACTGGAGTTTTACCTTGCATTTTTCTTAAATGAAAAAGCTCTGGCAGTACCAAATAATAATTATGAAATAAATCATTCATGTTATTTTTCCCCTACACTTGGTTGTTGAAATATTTTTTCATAAATACGGCTTTTTTAATGTGACCAGCGCTGATTAGAAAAACCTTTTTGTAGTTCTTCAGCTGCTCAGCTCCCAGCCTCTTACAGGTTTTCCTTTCTGAAGCCCATTCCCTCCCCCCATAGTCTAGCTATTCCTCACTGTTATTTTGCATACATCAATTAGACCTGATGCTATGATGAAAAGAACAAGAAGAAACAGATGCATTCATTTTAATATTTCAGAACCAAAGACACGGGAGAGGTAGCTCAGTTTTTCAGTATCAGGACACCAAGTCCCACTGCTCTGACTCAGAAACCCTTTGAGCAGAGGAAGTTTGAAGAGCCTTTAGGATAGGAGCCCTCCCACACTGCTTGCACAGATACACATCTGATCTTCCCTTTCATCTGGAAAGATCTCCAAGGCAAAAGGAAACAGAAACATGGTTTCATAGTTAAAGCAGTAACACATTACAAGCAGAAATGCAGTCTCATCCCACTAGAGGGTGGTCTGGTCACCTTCATGTTACAGCTGAAGTGTACAGGCAAAGAAAGCCTGTGTCCCTTTTATTTAGACTGAGCGACGTCAAAGTATTCCTATTCTGAGTTTTTCCAAGTACCTCATGTCCCATCATCAACACTGAACCCACCCTCTCTTTTAAACAAATAAACATATTGCACCTTTCACTGAAGATCCGACACTCTACAAATATTAGCATGCTCTGAAGTCTTATACCAATGCTACAACTGTATATATATGAAACAGCAAAGTGAGGCTCACTGTTAAAGAGGAACACGTTTGGTTTGATACTGCTTTGAAATCTTTAAAATCTCTCTATGTGGGTGATATTTTCTTCACATCATTTTCACAGGAAGCTGGATTATTACAAGTAAAACAAGGAAAATTCTTTCTTATGAGATAGCCTGTGCTTTGACTGCCTGTTAGAGTGAACAAGAAAGGACTGTACCAGAAGAGGTGAACTGGAGGCTTTTCCATCAGGTTTGGGAGAGCTGGCAGTTAATCTCACAGCCAGTTCTTGCACCAGCTGCATGAGATTCACCAAAAACACCTTCCTCTGCCAAGCTGTCCCTCCTCCTGGGGAGCCATGTCACCTCTGCTTCCCTTCCCCGGACAGCCTGCTCATGTCCCTCTTTCTCCTCCTTCGTCTGCTCAGACTCAAACACATACATCCCCACCTCCATGCTTCATGGCCCAGGCTTCAAAACTCCTTGTCTGAGTCCTCCTTCTGAGATGCACATTATGATCACCCAGAAAAGGTAATTTCAACCTGCTTTCTAGTTCACATCACTTCTGATGATCAGAAATATTTTAGGACCCTTGCAAGGAAAATAAAGGTACGGCCTTACATCACGGAACAAAGCTGCAGGAAGAGTCAACCCAAACACCATAGGGTTCAATCTGAATTTCAGAGAAATTTCAGAGAATTTCATCCAACATCTTGGCTCCTATTTCAATGTCTACCCACATGGGAATCCTCCCATTTACTCTCATGAGAGTGAGAGCAAAGACACAACACCACAAGGGATAAACTGTGTTTGTGTACCTATGCAAAACTTTCCCTATCAGGGTTTTTTGTCCAAAAATGAATTAGACTTTGGATCATGTTGCTCTGATCAGGTTCCTCTTTATTGCCTCATTTTCCTAAGTGTTTTCTTCAGACTTAGTGGATAAATGAAAGACTGACTTAATCTCAAAAATGTGTCGTTGCAGGTATTTTCAGCCACAAACATCGGCCATGCCTAAGGATGTTCCAACATGGATGCAAGCTCGCTGGAAAAATGTGAAGGCTCTGTGAGCAAAACAGGGCACCATTTGCCATTACATTAAATATATATATATACTCATATTTTGAATGATACAAAACCAAATGTAAATAGATTGGGGAAAAACATGCTTAATTTGCATGAGTTCACTTTCTCATCCATTTTAGGAGACATTATTTGCCTATTTGGTTTTGTCTGTTTCACATAGTTCAGATAGCAAAAATGTTAAAAGATTAAAGAACTCATTATTAACCTCATGGCATTTGAATCATGTCAACAGATATGACCCAGCTGCCAATGATAATCAAGAGTACCTTCAGCTGTGAGTTTGGATGCAAATCACAACAAAAAAGGATGATCTGTTCTGATGCAATATAATGAATTATTACATCATTCATCTGGTCTGTATAAACACAACATGGCAAAGAAATAAACTCCTTTCTCTTCAGAAATTCTTTACACTTCAATGTCTTGAGAGTTGTATAGGATGTGGCATATTGTTTGGCTCCTGTAGTAGGGAAGACAGTGATATGGATGGGAAGTGTGACACTCAGGTCTTACGAAAAGCTTTTGCCTCCCTGTGTTCCTTTTTTGGTGTCGGCAAAGTTTTGGATGGGTGGTGTTGTCTCTAATAAGTAAGTGTTATATACTTATCTATTAGGATACATAAGTAGAGCTGTCCTCCATAATTGGTTCCAACATCTGGATACCACTGTTAAATATGTTTGGGGAAGAACATGTGGTCCTCATTTAAAACATTGCAAACACTATCATGATGTAGACTGTGAATTTTTAAGTAAGACTACTGCTGTTTTGATTGTACTCTGAGATAAAAAAATAAAAGTGAACAGCACTCTAAATGATGTAAAACTGCAAGAACACCAACATCCTTTAACAGGCATCTCTACAGCAGAGAAGGCAGCAACTTTTCTTTTATAACAGAACTTATGAAAGCATGGAACTGATGTCTTTGTTTTCTGTTTCCCATGTGAACTTATAATGGGAAGGGAAGGGAAGGGAAGGGAAGGGAAGGGAAGGGAAGGGAAGGGAAGGGAAGGGAAGGGAAGGGAAGGGAAGGGAAGGGAAGGGAAGGGAAGGGAAGGGAAGGGAAGGGAAGGGAAGGGAAGGGAAGGGAAGGGAAGGGGAGGGGAGGGGAGGGGAGGGGAGGGGAGGGGAGGGAAAAAATGGCAAAAAAAAATCACAAATAAGTTCCAAATGTAGCTAAGATAAGATTAGCAAGGCTCTCCTTTGAATGCTATGTTTCAGAATTCAGGGCTCTTCATTGCCGTTCTTCTGTAACCCCAATTAATTAGGTATTGACTTGTTTTTTCATTCAATTAAAGTATAATTAAATGGCAGTGGTCTGTCTCTGAAAAACAGATGAAAAGGTTTTGGTAAGAATCTCTAGGTTAATCCAGCTGCTTAAAATGTGTGTTGTATTTGACCATTTGCCAAGAGAGTCTGTGAATACATGAGCCAGCTGGCATGGGGAGGGCTGGTGGGAACCTGTCAGCTGTTTAGGACAATGGCTGAGGCTTTTTTAACCAAATCAGTTTTTAAAATACCTAAAAATAAGACACCCTACCTTGGCAGCTCAGGAATTATGGCAGCAATGAAATCCTAAGAATTTTTTTCCTCTTAAAATATGAGTTTTGACTCATATTCTGTGAACCTCTGAACCAAGCCGTTTATTTAGATTACTGTTACATGTCTGGCAAAGATACACAATGCATCAAAGCCTTATTTTTACAATGCTGGAGCCCAAGTTTGCAATTTTGACAAATACAGCTATTCAGAAGGAAATAACTATGTTAATGTGCTGGAGTTGCATCACCAGTTGTTCTTTGGACCAGGCCAGACTCCAGCCTTGGGTTCCAGTTTCAGGGTATCACCCCTCACTCCACAGGACCTCAGGAGGATGCGCAGGTGCTTGTTTTGCCAAACTGTGAGCCACAAGCACACCCTGGTGCGTGGTCACTCCTACATACCCTGCCGTTGGCTCCGGCTATGCTTCTCATGGGAATAACTGCTTATCAAGCCTAAGTGAGATCTTCATGAGCAAACCTTTAATGCACTGTTTCCCACTAAGTATTTTAGACAAAAAAATTAGCCAATGACCCTGGCATTTAAAAAACTTCTTTTGCTCCATGTGTTTTCGCTGTTGAATGAAACAAAATGATTACAGACAGGAGTGATTTCTGGAGCACAGAGGCGACGGCAAATAGCCGAATAGCTCTTTAAAAGCCGGGCTGGGTGCGTGCGTGTGGAGGCTGGGGTGTCTGCACGCCAGGTGTCGATATGAAACTTGCCATGCTAACAAGAGCCTTGCAACAGGCTGTTACTTTGATTTTTTCCACCTGGTGCTTGCTGTAGCAACATGTCTGCCTCACCATGTGAGTTATCTGAGAAGCTGTCAAAAGGCAGGAAAGATATGGGAAGTTTTGAAAAACCTGGCTGAGCCTGCCTTCTCAATGGTAACACTTTATGACACTTTTATTTTCAATCCCAAACTTCAGATGCTTCATTTTCTTTCCACTGAGGGAGACAAGCTAACAACAAAAGCCCTCCAGCCCCTGGAGATGCTCCGGCTGTGTGCTCCATGGGGTGTCCTGGTGCTCCGTCCAGGGCTTCTCCTCAGCTTCCAGACTCCTGCCCACAAGTACAGAATGGCCTTTCTGTTTATGCAGAAAAAGAAAAATGTAAAAGGTAAATATCTCCATAAGCATTTGGAAGATGAGAAAAAGCAGATCTCCTTAATCTATTTCTGAAAACTTCAGGTGCATGTCTGAATCACTCCATACCCACTGCTTTTGCTGAGCTGTGGCCTTTGGTGTTCCCAGAAAACAGGAAAATCTGAAGTGCCAGTACTAGGTAGGGAATTAACATGAAGAGGACAATCCTGAAGCCACAAAGGCAAGAAAGGAAGGCTGGGAAAAGCCAGAAGTTGCATTTCAGCATCTTTTGCACTTGCAGAAGGACTCTCATGCCTGAAATCCTGGCTGCTCATCCAAACTGCACCAGAAAGTGTGCATAAGAAAGGGTTATTCCCCTGCTTTACCAGCCTCACTTTCTTTATTTCCATTGACCAGCAGAGCTGTACAGTGTTACTATTGTGTGTGTCAGAGACTGTTCCTGATGATGCAGTCACTGGGTTGCTCTCCTTTTCTTAATACACAGGATTTTTTTTTTTCTGTCAGTATTCCATTTCTAAAATATAATCTCCTTATTCAGGATAGAGGCTAGAAGATGTTCTGGGAAGGAGGAAGCAGTTTAATATTTCTTTTTCTCCCCATTATCCAAATATGCATTATTTGCTGTATGCTGTATTCTGATCGCAGAACTACTTGCTAGCTTCAGTGATCCTTAGCAAAAGTAATTTGGGAGCCCCAGAAACATTGGTGACCTTTATTTTTTTTCCTAGCATCACTGTCAGCTGTTAGTGAGAGCATTTCTCATGGACATATTTCCAAGCAGCCAGGCTTGACCAGAGATGTGTGGGCACCTAGTGTCCTCTGAAGTTGCCCACGGTTCAGTTCAGCTCCTTTAATATCCTCATGTCTCCCTGCTCCTGCAGCCAGGAGCATGGGACTGTGCAGCTCCTGGCCCCTGTCACCATCCCACACTGCTTACAGTGCAGGACATGTGGACAGGATGGGAAGATGACGGTACCCCGCTCCATTTGGCAAATGTCTTCAAGCTGATAAGCGATAACATGACGACAGGGGTATGAACCCTACACCCAGATCCATCCAGGAGATTTTGGGACTCTAGAAATTCAGGACTCTTTTTTGTGGACTTGGGAACCTGCATTCAGGTCACCAGGTCTCATCTCCTGCCTCTACAGAAGGAACCAGAAATCCAGGGGGAGTCCAGGGCTTTTGCTGGAGTTCTGGTCCAGGGAGGTCTGGCTCAGGAGAGCTCTGAGAGAATGCAACAAAGAGAGAGAGAAAGAGAGAGAAAGAGGGAAGAAAAAGTGGCCTTTGTTCCAGTTTGGACCAAAACCATTTTTCTTGCAGCACAACTTTCTGCACAACAAATTTATTAGTTCAGCTGATGCGATATCTTATAACAAACTTAAAATATATTAATACTTGAGAAAACATAATGCTGTTAGCTAAAGATATTCCCCAAATTAGCATTTCTTTTTAATGATTTATCATTCATGAAAGACACCAAATCAATTGCATTCCATTTGTATTATTTTTTAAAATGTTTACAACAGCAATGTCAAGCCCAAATGAAGAGCAAGGAAAAAAGCAGGGAGCAAAAATCACCCCTGCTCCAAAGATTTTAAAAAATAATTTAGGACAGAGGAAAGAGGAGTAGCTGAAATATCTGATGAAGGAGTTGGAGGATGTAAAAAGGTTAATGGCAATAACAGTATGGGATGGTATAGATGAGGTGGGAGTAAAGTAATAACAGATTTATTCCCCCTGTGTCTCTGGTGCTGTGTTTGTTACAGTGTCCCAGGGACATCAGTCTCTTGTCTCCGTGCCTGTGCTCCTGGGGGCTGGGGCTTTGCTGCTGAGCTCAATATCGAGGTGATTCAGGGGCTAGTTTACGGGCACATTTCTTACCAAGACTTCATTCTCAAGACCAGTGATTCACAGAATCATAGAATCATAGAATTGTTTAGGTTGGAAAAGACCTTTAAGATCATCAAGTCCAACTGTTAACCTAGTGTTGCCAAGTCCACCACTATACCATGTCCCTAAGCACCACATCTACGTGTCTTTTAAATACCTCCAAGGATGGGGAGTCAATCACTTCCCTGGGCAGCCTGTTCGATGTTTGGCAACCCTTTCGCTTGAAGAAATTTTTCCTAATATCCAGTCTAAACCTCCCCTGGTGCAGCTTGAGGCCATTTCCTCTTGTCTTATCACTTGTTAGTTGGGAGAAGAGACCAACCCCCACCTCACTACAACCTCCTTTCAGGTAGTTGTAGAGAGCAATAAGGTCACCCCTCAGCCTCCTCTTCTCCAAACTAAACAACCCCAGCTCCCTCAGGCACTTCTCATAAGACTTGTGCTCTAGACCCTTCACCAACTTCATTGCCCTTCTTTGGACATGCTCCAGCACCTTGATGTCCTTCTTGTAGTGAGGGGCGCAAAACTGAACACAGTATTCAAGGTGCGGCCTCACCAGTGCCGAGTACAAGTGGACAGTCACTTCCCTGGTCCTGCTGACCACACTATTTCTCATACAAGCCAGGATGCCGTTGACGTTCTTGGCCACCTGGGCACACTGCTGGCTCATGTTCCGCCTGGCAACTTTCCAGCCACTCCTCCCCAAGCCTGTAGCGTCGCCTGGGGTTGTTGTGACCCAAGTGCAGGATCCAGCACTTGGCCTTGTTGAACCTCATACAATTGGCCTCGGCCCATCGATCCAGCCTGTCCAGATCCCTCTGTAGAGCCTTCCAACCCTCCAGCAGATCAACACTCCCACCCAACTTGGTGTTGTCTAGAAACTTTTTTATACTTGGTCCCCTCATCCAGATCATTGATAAAGTTATTAAAGAAAACTGGCCCCAATACCGAACCCTGGGGAACACCACTTGTGACTGGCTACCAGCTCCATTCACCACAACTCTTTGGGCCTGGCCATCCAGCCAGTTTTTTACACAGCAAAGGGTATGTCCATCCACACCATGACAGGCAGTTTCTCCAGGAGAATGCTGTGGGAAACGGTGTCAAAGGCTGTATGAAAGTCTAGCTAGACAAAATCCACAGCCTTTCCCTCATCCACTAAGTGAGTCACCTTGTCACAGAAGGAGATCAAGTTAGTCAAGCAGGACCTGCCTTTCATAAACCCATGCTGACTGGGCCTGATCCCCTGGTTGTCCCGTATGTGCCGTGTGATGGCATTCAAGATGATCTGCTCCATAACCTTCCCCGGCACCGAGGTCAGACTGACAGGCCTGTAGTTCCCCAGATCCTCCTTCTGGTCCTGCCTGCAGATGGGCATCACATTTGCTAACTTCCAGTCAACTGGGACCTCCCCGGTTGGCCAGGACTGCTGATAAATGATGGAGAGTGGCTTGGTGAGCACTTCTACCAGTTCCCTCAGTATCCTTGGGTGGATCTCATCTGGCCCTGAGATGTGTGTGTCCATGTGGTGTAGCAGGTCGCTAACCATTTCCCCTTGGTTTATGGGGGCTTCATTCTGCTTTCTGTCCCTGTCTCCCAGCTCAGGGGGTTGGGTACCCTAAGAACAACTGGTCTTACTATTAAAGACTGAGGCAAAGAAAGCATTAAGTACCTCAGTCTTTTCCTTATCCTTTGCCACTATGTTTGCCCCAGCATCCAATAAAGGATGGAGATTCTCCTTAGCCCTCCTTTTGTTGCTAATGTATTTATAGAAACATTTTTTATTGTCTTTTATGGCAGTAGCCAGATTAAGTTCTAGTTGGGCTTTGGCCCTTCTGATTTTCTCCCTGCATAACCTCACGACATCTTTGTAGTCCTCCTGAGATTCACTTCAGACTGGCCACCACCATGAAAGTTATTTATGGTGTGGTTACAGGAGGACATTCATTTTACCTCAGAGTCTCAGAAGTTGAGTGAAACCCACAAAACTTGAACAATAGTCAGGGGCTGACCTTACAGAGAGCCAGCAGAGGAAAATATTCGGCGTCACTGCAGTAATGAATGGACAGCCATTAATTTAAAACAAACCACATTGTTTCTTTTACTCAGCATAGGTAATGAAATAATGAAAGGAACCCACAAGCTTTCAAAACAGCAGCATTAGCCGGATTTCCACTGCCACAAGATCAAAGCAAGAGGATTTGTTAGTTATAGTCAGACAGTATCAGACAAGGAAAGTCTCTGCCAGCCTAGCAGAACCGAGTCAGTCCCTCAGTCCACCTCCACCCCCTCCAGCACCCTCAGGCACACACATGCTTGCACACAGGGTCTGTATTTACATCATCTTCTTCTTTTGCTCCACCATCTATCTGATCCATCAGGCGGAGTAAACACTGCAGCACCCCTTTTTATTTCCAGGAATCAGTACTTTTCCTTCCTTATTTGATCAATGTAAAAAGACGTGGTGGTGAATTTTCTGGAAATCTCTGCACCCCCCATTTCTGCAGTTTGTTCAAGCACCATCAGAAATCTGTGTTTCTGGAAGCACCTATAGCTTGTGCTGCACTGTTTCTATATTCAGCTAGAATTTATGTCTGATGGGCAATATTCTTCCATAGTAGGCCATGAAAAGAGATGATTTGGGAAAATTCAGGTCCTGCTTTCTTACAGTCAAAGTCCTTTGGGAATTTGCATCTGAAACACACATAGAATGGATGACACCCAATTAATTAATTCTTTTCAATTTTGGCAGCCAGGCCCCACCACACTATTGATTTCCCATGCACAAGTGGCTCTAAGCCACAGCTCTTAAAGTGTTTCTTGCTTTCAGGTTTCAAGCAGAAAAATAAAAGTGCTGGTTTTGGACTATTGTGGAAACAGATGATTTACATTGGATTTGGGTCTGCCTGTAGCTCCTCTTAGTTTCGGTCTTACATAGCCACTTCGATTTTCTTCTTCTCTACCTTCCACCTCTTGTCTTCAGATTAGCTTCCTTTCTGATGTTTTCTGCTCTGCTATTTTATCTCTGAAGTCCCATCCCATTTATCTGCCCATATTCCATAAACAAACCTGTGGCATATGGCCTCGTGTGTTGAGGCAGAGGAGACACACAGGGAGTGTGTCAGAAAGTTTGTATGTCACAATTTCCCCGTAATGGAGTCACAAGATGGTGGCATTCAGTCACTATTTCATAGTTAGCATTTGAAATATAAAATTAAACCTGAGTGACATCACCTCCAGAGGGCCACAAGAGACGACCCTTCACTTCCCAGAAACCTGAAGCACAATATCAGAAAAAAGGAAGGGAACACTTGTCAGTTTTGCAACTATTATGAACATTATATGTTGTCCTCAGAAGAGTAGAGAAAACCCAAAGAACTATACATTTTAAGTAAATTTTAAGCCGGAATGATTAATGGATACTTTTATTGTAATTTTACAGAACAATTCCTACTGAAGCCCCTAGGTTCAAGCCACCTTAATTTTCCCCACTGTAGGCAAACAGAAACTGCAGATTCAGAGTCAGTGG
Source organism: Nipponia nippon (assembly GCF_047370975.1). Classification (NCBI taxonomy): domain Eukaryota; kingdom Metazoa; phylum Chordata; class Aves; order Pelecaniformes; family Threskiornithidae; genus Nipponia; species Nipponia nippon. The sequence continues at coordinate 110,945,824 of NW_028262336.1, forward strand.
GAGTCTGAGCCCCATTGGGCCAGAGCCCAGCAGGGTCAAAGTACCTGTGAGAAAGGCGAAACGAAACAACACCTTGTCAAGTGCTCAGTAGGAATCGTTCTAGGGTATCACCTGGTAAATGCAGTAAAAGTTAAACCAGGCAGCCAAAAAAGATGCACATTTACAGTCAAAAATTGTCACCGCTGTGGTGGAACGTACAAAGGCAAGAAGAAACAAAAAATTTATGATTCATTTCACATGGGAATGGAGGACAATATGAAAAGTGCTAGTTTTCAGACTCCAAAGAAAGAACAAATATTTATCTGGTGAATAAGATACAAAGAGAGGACAGGGAAGTACAGGTGTCCAGAAACTGCCCGTATTGCTGCAGCATTTTAGTTGATTATGAAAGTTTGGTATGAAAACCTTAAAAGGCACTGTAAAAGGTACTGAGATAACTGTGTTATACCACAGCTCATAGCCAACTTAAGCAAAGAGAAACTATAAACCTTAAATTTTTATTGAAAATACATGTTAGTCTGCCCAGTGTTTTAGTTCCCTGAAAACCTAAATTGGAGAATAATGTATTTATTTGCAACTAATTAGTGAACTACTGCTATACTTGGTTTTGACCCTGGGAACTGAAGAATACTGAGTGGGAACCATAGACCAGTGTAAGGCAGGTTTGGTGTTGCGTGTTGCAATGAGGAGGGTTGCTGGTTTGTTTCTTTGGTTATTTTTGCAGTTGTGTTCCTTTTCTTTAACAGGGGTCTCTGTGAAAAGGGATTGCACACTCACATGCATTGTCTGGGAAGGTGCTGCAAATTCCCAGAATGAATTTACAGTTACTGTAGCAAATGTAACATCTGCCATGTGTGCATCCATTAAACCAGTTCCTTCAAAACCCGTGCTGCCAGATGAATGCATTTTATGATTACAAAGCGGAAGAGCAAACTATTTTACGTGGCCACTAATTGTCAGTGGTTTCCTTATGTTTCCCAGACATTCGCAAAGATAGTGGGAAATGGTTTCTTCACATATGGATGTCTTTGAGTTTTTCATTCACAGTTCCTTTCACTGTGGGAACAATAATCATGATCTCAAAAAACTGCATGAACTGGAACTTTGCAATGACTACTCAAAGAAACTTTACAAACTATTTCTAGGTTTGGTGTTTTCTTCAGTAATTTCACAATATTTCATTTTTTTGTTGAGACCATTTAACAAGCACTATGCATAGCTATTACTATAGGTAACATTTTGAAATAGAAGGTTGTTTCAAATAGAAGAATTCTGTTTTTTGCTTTAAAATGTCAAAGTGAAACATTTAGATCATTTAAAAAAAAAACCAACATAAAATTTGTTCTGCTATAAAACATCACAGACATTTCCCATGCGTTGTTTTAGTTTTGATGAATTGGCATTTTCAGATAAAGAATGCTTAGCTTCAGAATTCCCAGTCATCCTTAAACTAAATTTATCATATCATTGCACCATTGCCAGGAGAACAGTTCAAGGTGCACAGCTGTCAGCATCCTTCGTTCCTAAGGTGCCATATAAGGACAATTCATTTTCTCTTATTCTTCATCTTGCAAATCTTTTTATAATCACATTGCCATTTCTGCAGCAGAAGAGATCTCTTGGGACTTCCAAGAACCATGCAGATGGCTTTAAGGTAAAGGCAGAAACAGCAAACAACAAGCACTGAAACACATTTGCTTGTATCTGCAAATAGCTTGTTTTAAAGGACATTATGCCTTTGCATCACAGATGCAGGGGCTGTGAATATGTGCAGAGGTCAAACAAGGTCATTGACAAAATCTCCTGCTATGCCTCCAACATCCCCATGAAGTGGGTGAGCTGTTGTAGTGTTATATCACTAGAGAAATACCCAAACCCTGCCTTGTGAAATCTATGCCAAAATACTATACCTGCAAAAAAACTTTTCCAGACTGCACCAGTTCCCAGTGGTCTCTCATGGTCTCTCCACCTCGCCTCCTTCCCTAACCCTTTCTCCTAAAACCCCAGCTTCCCCAGCTGCTGACCAAGAGGGGCTGCGTGGCTGCTGCAGCGGGGTGAGCCAGAGCCGTGACCCAGGAAGTCAGGAAAGGTCTGATGGGCTGAAGTTTGAATGTTGAACCAAAGTCTCTCATGATCCCCTGCCCTGCTCTGCTTTAGTCTTGTGGTTGAGTGTGTCACTGCGCCACAGGCACGAGGCTGCTCTGTCAGTCTGGCTGCTGCGTCAGTTCATCCTGTGCAGGTTCTGTAAAAGATGGCTGAGGCCATGGCATTCACTGACAACAAAGTCATGAGACCCAATGAGCTTTGACTTGAAACTCTGTGAGAAGCAGGAGGGCTGAGCTGACACACTGGTGCCAGCTGGGGCTGCCCCAAGGAGGCATGCCTGGACTTTCCTAAGCATCAGTATCTTCCTGACTGTTGTTGCAGCCCATTGAAGAAGGTACAAATATCTGAAATCTCAGCACTCAGCAAGCTGGGATGAGGTCTTCCAGCAAAGCAGAGATTTAAACAGTATTAGTGCTGCCTTGAAAGAGCTTAACACCTGAGAGGAAACCCAAATTATTCCAGTTTTATAAATGGGAAGGGAAATGTTCTTTCACGAGGCCTACTGTGTGGTTTTCTTTCCCTTTCAGCTTCATTTCTGTGCTGCTTCAGTCTCAGGCAGTTGTAGTCCATTTGTTACTAGCTGATTTCCCCCATACTCGCTGGCAAGGTCTGCATCATCTTGGTGGTAACAGAGTGATGGAGAGGAGTGACCGGTGGTTCTTCAGCTCAGGCTTCAGTCCACGTTGTCTGACCAGCTCATCTCACCACCTCCTGCAGATGTTGAGCAGGTTGAAGTGTAGAAGTGGTGGTGTTCCCTGTCACTACATGGTGTATGTGCTCCACTCTTATACACTCAGATAGCTGTACCGAAACAACAGTATTTTGTGCTGAGCCTTCTTCTCACCTTCCTCCCTGCATGTAGCCAGGCAGCCTTCCTGCCCCCTTCCTCCACCACTTCCCAGCTCATCCTCCCACAGCGTTATGCACTTCCCAGGTCAGTAGCCTGTCGTATTTCTTTCTCCTACCTGCAAAACCATGTTCTTCTACCTCTTATTCAGCTAAGTCATTGCTGCACCAAAGCCTGGAGTCAGCAAAAGGTCAGTTTATTTTTATGAATGTTTACATTAAATACAACCTGCCCAAACACAGCCTCTTCTTAGTGAGGCTAAAAAACCAAAACATATTCAGTGCTTGTGGGCCAAGTAATTTTTGAAGGTATGACAAGCCAAAAAAAGTTAGGAAAGTGTTCCAGAAGTGAAGGGTGGAATGTTTTGACACACCGTGCGTTCAGCTCCAACCAATCAGGTGACCAGGGGGAAAAACTCTGCCATAGCGTAAGGTGAAGCAGACAAAAGTTCAGAAGATAGGGCTTATTTGGGGTGATGGTTTGAGTCATAGAGGTGAAACTGGGGATCCTGCCTGGAAGCCAGGTTCAAGTCCAACTATGGAGCAGCTACTGCTGTTTCATAAAACTGTAAGTTTTGGCATCAAAAGCTATCGGAGGAGAGGGACTAAATGGATCTCCACATGCAGTAACTAAGAAAACATGTGTTTTTATTTTCAAAGAACAGCTGAGGTTGGGTCAGCTGGTTGTGATAAAGGAGGCTTCAGTGTTTCTGAACTGATATATAGGGAAGGATTATGGGGTGCTCCAAAAGTCAATGGAAAAGCAATTCCAAAATAACTTAGCAATTCTAAGTTCCTTTGGTATTTGTTGTAATAATATTTGTTACTGGAAATTTATTTGGTACAAAACATAAATGTTATCTGTCATGCTTCCTTTGGTATTCAGCATTGTAAAATTAATGTGCTGGGGGTTTTTTGCACTGTAAACTGCAATGCTTTTGAGCAGTGAGAACACCATGAAACGGAAGGATTAAGAGCTCACTGGGGGCACATCAAGTTTTGGGCTGTCACAGTTATATCTCCAGGCTATCATGACTATATTAATATATTATAGCACAGGAGGGCTGTCAGAGTGAGCTCAGAAGGAGCCAAGCCCACTTGGTAAGACTGGTAAGACTGTTCAGATGCTAATTTACTGCCTAGACCTAGGGAGCATGTAGTTCTGTGTGATAACGGGTAGGTTAAGTTCTAGTGTGATAGTCACTCAGAGGGGGGAAAAATTGCTTTCTTGACTTGGGGTACATCTGTTTTATTACCCGATAGTTACCCCTTTAAATTGTACCCTGTGTTCTCTCTTTCCTGCTTTCTTCCTAAATTCCCCCTCTTCTGCTTCCTTTCCCTCCACTATTGTCCTCTTTTGCACACTAAATTCCTGAACAATAACCCACTTTTCAGAGGAGTAGCCTAGAAATCAGAGATGTGTGCTGGTATATGAAATGAATGCACTACAGGTACCTCCACTTAAAAATTTCAGGAATTTTTGCTCTGGTTCAGCTTTCCAAAAACACTGCCTACTTCTACTTTCTAGTCCATAGGGGAAACCTCCCTCATCACTGGCACCACATAAGACTGTGCAGCTTGATTTCATGCCACATCTTCCAAGAATGACTTTTTTTTTTTTTTTGAAGCAAAGAATAGGGCAACCCTTTTCAGAGGCAACCTTCTTTTTTGCCTCTGACTTTGCTTTCCACCAGCTCTGAGGTGGAATCTATCCCTGCTCCAACAGGTAGGCCAGCAGACTGAAAATGTTTCTCTGCAATACAGGATCTTTCTTTCCTCTTTCTTAGGAATCTAGTTTTTGTTGTTTTCAACACCTAATCCATAAAGAAGACAGCTCTCAGGCACTTCTTCAGGACTCATCTTTAGACACTGCCATGGATCTCACCAGCTTTTTGCTTCTCAGGACCTCTGTCTTGCTATGTCCCCTTTGTATGTGCCTTCCTGAGCCTGCAGGTTTCAGTGGGTCTCCACCAAGGTGCAAAGGGAACTGAGCACCCCAAAGGCTCTGGGTAGAAAGACCAGCCTCCGAGAAAGGCCCACCAAAATCCTAAAGTAAAAAAAAAAAACAAAAAACCACACGCATCTGTACTACTTTCAGAGACAGAGGCTTTGCCTGTTTTATTCTAATACTCTTATAATGCAAAATGGTTTAATTATGTGTTATATCACCCTAGCAAAAATCCTTTTACTTTAGCCTTTTCTATGATGCTGGGCCTCACCATGGAGTTTATAAAAGCCAGCTGCCAGTGCCACCTGTTTTGTTGTAGGTGATTTGTGCTTTATTTCTACTGAGATGGAAATGCCTCATTTGCTTCTTATTCATTGCAATCCATCTTTTCTGAACTAGTATAGGATTATGAGGAAGGTGATATCAAATCATAAAAGGCAATCTTAAAGCAGGTCAAGAGAATAAGCAAATAAGCTGTGGCAATGGAGCCTTTTTGGCAGTGAGATTCTGACTGACCTTGAAAAAACGCCCCAAAGTTTGAAATTATGGGAGTCTGATCCTGCATGAAGAATTCTCCATCCCCATGATTAGGTCAGTGAAAGACTGAGTAGTCTAATGCTCTCTGTGCATCATATCCAATGGATGGGAACCAAAAATCTGAGAACACCAGCGAAAATGGAAGGTGAAGATGAATTTTTAAAACCCATGCAAACACAACTAAAAACCTCAGAAAATGTAATTATACACCATCTTAATGAAGTGCCCTATTGTGATATTAGAAATGAGACTCTATTCACCCAGAGGCATTAATTTTCAAACTACAGAAAAGAAAAAAAAAAGAAAAAAATTTAGAAGTAATCTTTGTTGCTTTATCAGTGAAACCCAGGTGAAGAACTCACTGTTTGTGGTAGCTAAATATTTGGATTTTACACGAGCTACAGGAAATGAAACAAGTCACCTGAAAAGATTAACTGTCCATTTTCTAGGGTTGATGAGTTGACAGCTCCACAGTGTTTCCCAGATCAGGTTAGAGGCAGCACAATAGTACCTTATTGAGGAGGAAGTACCACCAGCTAATGAGAGAAAATGGAAAAGTTGCTATAGTGTGTCACAAAGGAGGATTCTGTTAGACGTTCCTGTTAATAAAAACAAATGCACCTGCAACCTGCCCAGGAACTGAAGCAGAATTCCCCCTCCTCCTCCATTTTCTTAACAGCAACTGGAATGGGCTGAAAAGGTGCAATTTACAGGAATCAGAAAATGATGGGGTTTTGTAATTTAATAACAGTTCAATTTTTAAAGGAAAAAAATGAGTTAGAGTATGAGACAAGTAAAATGTGACTTAAAGCAGTTCCTTAAAATGCTATCCTAAAAAGGTATGTTTTTTAGAAATAAAAACAAACTTGAGAACAAAGGCCTTGCAATTTCAGTAGTATCCAGGCATGTAAATTGATCTACTGCTGTTTGTTTTGAGCCACCCTTTAAGTTATGGTGTGGTGCAGAGTAGGAATCAGCTTACAGCACCAAGACTTTAGTGGGTAGAAAAGTAAAATAAAGGTTCCCAGAAATACCATTCTGAATTCCCAGAAAGGTGATGATCATTCTGCAAGAATGAGTGTTTGAAAAGCCTAAGCTTATGAAATTATATTTAAAGGTTTATTTCTGTCTCTAACTATTTATTTGCCAGCAGATAAGGAAAATCAGTGATTTCCAAGATCATGGTTGTTGTATTTGTAATTTGTGCGTTTGTGTTTTCCTTGTTTAGGATGCTGACTCTGTAGGTGATGGTCAACAGGCAGCCCTGGAGGTCAGGTGCTGATTTAATGCATAAACATGAGCTTCATGGAATCAGTTGTAAGGCTGGAGCCTTTCCTAAGGCTTTTTTCTTCCTTGTTTGTCAACAGAGAAACCAACAAAACCATGCTTGTTCTTTTAAGTGTTCATAGCTGAACTTGGAAGAAACAAAAAAAATCTCAAGTGCTTCATCTCAAGAGAAGAAATCAGCAAGAGCAAGAAAGCTGGAGTCTCTCTCTCCAGAAGATTTCTACGAGCAGCTAATTCTCAATCCAATATGGTGTTTGCGAGTTTGGAGGAAATTTGCCTAAACCTAGACTAATTCATGGTGCCACTAACTTTCCAAATGTTTCTCAGTTTGCAAATAGCTTCTCATTTTGGGTCCCAGCCTGACTATGAACAGCAGGTGAGCAGGTCTTCAGTGTCACACAGACTTTCTGCAAAAAGGAGGGCTTCACAACAGAAAATGGACTGTGAATGAAAGTTGCAAGGGGGTTAAAACAGTGATGACAGCAGAATACCTTCCTGCAGGCAACCTCACTGCTAAAATTTGGCTACACAAATATAAATGGAAGGCAATAATGAAAGAGCACAGTGATGTACCACTGATAATTTGGGGGGTTGGCAGGCTAATCCCCTTGCTCAACATTTGCTGTTCAGTGTGTAGGAAATGTGCCATGTAAAAGGCTTTGAACGAAACAGGACATTCAGATTCAAGGGTGTGAGTGAAAGGTCTTCCCAGACTCTTTCCAGTCACAGTGAAAAACCCCTGCTGCAAACTGCGAGTGTGGCACCACTTCCCACCACCCAGCAATGACTGGCCACAATGTGTGAGAAATCACTCCAATGTTTATGCAGGGAAGAAAAGTATGAACACAGCATTTTTAGCCACAGAGATACAGCTGAATGCAAACCTCTGAAATGATTCCTCTGTTGGCCATTCACCTTCTCTCGTCCGTCTTCCATAGCAGGTGGGAAATCCAGTGAATGTTGGCGTGACATCCTCAGTGCATGGCTACGGTGCAATGATAGCTGGCCATTTTAATGATTTATCTCTGAATGTGTTTCTGAGACATGTGCAACATGTCACAGCAAATTACTTTGGTGTGAAGGAGGCTTCAAAACACACTTCCTTAAATGTCATGGCACTGGTCCAATTTTACTTCATTAAGTTACTGCAGTGTAAAACAGAAGTAAAACAGTTCTTCTGAGGACTATAATTGCTCCACAGTTTAGCAGTGACCTTCCAGCTACAGTGCAGTGACTGTCAAAAAGACCCTTCACAATTATCCAGGCTCAATTTTCATGTGCAATCATCATTTCTTTTTTGTTTCAAATTCACCACTGCTAAATGTGAAGGATAGTTTCTTTTTAGAGCTGAGGAAGTATGTACAAACTTGTTCAAAGAAATGTAAGGATTAAAACCAAATATTGTCATTTCAAGAGCAAGTTCTGTAGTACATATTAACACACCTTTTTTTAATGGAGCAGAAAAGGTTTTAAATAGCAGTAAATGACATAGCAGATTAAAAATGCAATTTTTTTGAATGCAAGTGGTAATAGACTCACTGCTAAAGTTAAGGTCTGCTAGATGTGTTTACTATAGAAATTTGAATATATTTTTCTTCACCCTCTGGCTATGAAGTCAAATTCAGCTGCCAAAAGCCAGGGCCATATTTCACAAGGGCCTCAATGTGCCCTGCAGATTTGTGCCTCTAAGTCTTTGCATGCTCCCTTTCTGGTGCCAAAGTATTTCTACATTTAAAATTCAGACTCAGAAATGTAATTTTTATGCAGTGTGGCACCAATTCAGGAAAACATGTACCTGCATGTTTAAACCTCAGTGGCCTAATTGGGGTTTAACGTGCCAAAGCCAGACTAGCTATCCCCAGTGACCACAGCCACTGGAGCATCTACCATAGGTCATTACCATGCTTTTCTATTTTTCAGATTATGGTGCAGATATTTTCTGTGAACACTCTTGGATAGCTCATGGATGGTGTCCGGTGGCTGCAGAGTGGAATATTAACGGAAGAGGGATCTGATCCATCAGCAGCCACCTAGATTTTCTATGCTTAATGAAGCAGCCTTCCTGATTTTGGAGCTTTCACCTATTTCAGTTGTAATGCACCCAAAAGCTCAAGGGCTGAAAGAGATGAAAACATTTGGAATCTGCCTCTGAAAATTTGGCTCTAAACCTATCTCCCTCTGATTTCTCCACCAGGGAAGCAGGAGAACATTTAGGCTCAGTACTTTAGGGCAGAACCGCTGTGGTGATAAATCAGATACTGATCTGAGGGTATGAGGTAAGCCCAATTACAACAGCAACAGAGCTGCCTCCCACTGGTGGCTTTAGGTCAACATTTTGGGCTAATCACCATAGCTGGATAAGTGCTCGTAAATCAAGAGTTGCTTCAAAATTGTCTGTTTTTCTCTTCGCGTGGCTGAGATGTTCAGGGCAGCCCAGCTGCTCTTCAGCGGAACCTCCCACTGCAGGGTGGAAAGTGCTGTGGGGAGGATGGGAATCAGGGACTCCTCATGGCAAAAAAGCTCAAGTTAGCAGCTGTAACAATACTTTAACAAGGAGGCCACGGGAAACAGTATTGCTTCTCACGTAACTACAGCCAGTCTCCAAAGCCAGGGCTTCTCCCTCACCCTTTCCTTGCAGGGCAGTGAAAGGTCTTTCTACAGGCAGAGAAAAGAAGAGGGGGAAGAGCTCATCCTATTGGAAAACCTTCACACCCTTCTGCTGTGATGGCTCGTCACAGGCAGATCGGTGCAGTCCAATCAGCTTTCAAGAGACATCTATGCACTTCTCCAGCTTCCGCATCACAGTGACCACCATGGTGGTGGCCCCGACACTGCGGTGGGGAGAGAGGAAGCCGGGCCAGAGGTGGTCCCTGCAGCCCTGCAGAGACAGTGGGGACAGTCAGTGGAGATGCCCTGAAACAAGAATCATTTCACTCCTTCCTTTGTCACCATCCACTTCCCTGGGGATACACCATATCAGCTCTTGTAAGAGGAACAAGAAATAGAAGAGACAATTGCACTGTTTTTTACAAGGATTTGCTTTCTTTTTAAGCGTATCTGAACACAGTCCACTATATAGAAGTTATAAATAGGCAGAAGATATGGGAAGTAGCATAACGTGGTGTACTTATGTTTTAAATCCTGTACGGTAACCCTATTTGAAGCAGTGTATAACAGAGAGGGCAACAGAGATACAGAGATTTCAGAGAATAAGTATTTTCTGCTTGGTTAAGGGAAACTACGGATCTCTAAAATGAGCCAGCCTTAAGAGTCTGAACAAGGGGCAGTCATTCACTATTTTTAACTGTGCAGAAGCTGAGACACCCAGTGAAATTACCGAGAACCAGGCTCAAAACTGACATAAGGGAGTTCTTTCTAACACATGGTATAATTCAACCTAAGGGTTCGTTGCCATAGGATACTGCAGAGGCCAAAAGTACAAATGGGTTCAAAAAAGGATTAGTCAAATTTATGGAAGATAGGTCCATTGGTGGCTATTAAAAACAATGGTCCAGATGCAATGTCTGGCATTAGGGAGTCCCTAAACTGTTGACTGCCAGGATCTGGGGAATTATAGGAGGGGAAGGAATGCTCCATACATGCCATATTTCTTTTCTTTTCCAAAGCATCTGCCGCTGGCCACTGCTGAAGACAGGATATTGGGCTAAACAGATGTGTGTTCACAGCTCACAGCAGCTCCCATGTTTCTCCCAGAACCAGGAACTGGTGTTGCCTCATTTCAAGCTTCTATTTGCTTTCAAGTAAGCTCTTAAGCCACACTCAGCTCACAAGTGTCTGACTACCTGCCAGTCAAGCATTAAGAAACATCATTAACATCTGTCACTAACACTTGGACTTTCTTTGGTGAAATGTTTTGGAATGCTTTCAGATTTTTTTTCTTGTTAACCCCAGAGATTTTTTTTCCTGCTCTAGATTATCAGCTGTCCCCTTGTCTCTGGCAGAAAGCTGTTTCTACCATATTTTCATACTCTCCTGCAAACTGCAACTTCCTCACTCAACACTTTGTCTATTGTCAGATCTGCACTGATTTTCAGTTATGACATTTTAAAAACTGCTCTGAACTTCAAGTGCTCTGAATTCACTTTAAAGTTAAAATTATTTTAAACTCCTCTTAGCTTGACTTCTTCAAAGTTTCAGATAAACCACACTGTATCTGAGCTGGTGCAACTTGGAAATGGAAAGGGACCTTTGAGGAGACAGGGAGACTTCCCAAGATTTACCTCCTTTGATGCATGAAGCAGAACTGTGCTGGGTGATGGCCAGAACCACTTATGTGCATGGGAGGGGGGCACATGGCTGGGGACATGCTGTCAAGATAGGCAGCAACTCGGATTTGTGACTTCTGGCTGTGCTTTACATGTGTGGGATGTGGCCACAGCAGCAGGGGCGGCAGGAAGCAGCGCCTAAGCCTTGTGCTGGATGCATGAGACCCAATGGCTCTGCATGTAGGCTGAGAGTAACCTCTGTCAAAGTCATGTAAAGATATTTTATAGTAAATGAGAATAATTGCTTGAGATTCAGCTCCAAACTCTACTTATCTGCTCTGCTCCTTGCATTCCAGTCCATGAAAATCTGGCTTAGATCTGCCACATTACTGTAGGTGTCTCAGAGTATGTCCCACAGACAAATCTGCTAACGAGATCAATACAAGAGTCTGCAGTTTATACGGTCATGAAGACATCAAGATCTATTCTAGCTCTGCTTAAGCACGAAAACCCATCTCTCATTAGTTCAGACAGAACAAGTGCTGATTTTCAGTGCAGCTATTCTCAGTTTTCATCTTTCCAGAAATGCACAAGTGTCAGATAGTCTCAGTCTTCCTTAAAAGCGTTGAATATATTTAATTCTGTGATGGCACACCAACTCTGCTTTTAACAGCAATAGGACACACAAGGCACATACATCACAATAAACTCTGATCAGTGAGAATTTTTCCTAGTTAGAAGAGAAACCCAACAAAAAATGTATCCTCAGCATAGGCCAGGGGAAGCTCTGCCCTTCCAAGAATGTCATCCATTCACCTTGGTACTCAAGCCATGGTGAACATTATTTATTAAATCCTGCAAATGAAAAGGAATGTGCCAGTGAAAGACTCCACCATTCAGGTGCAGTGTATGAAGCTGATTTTGCAGTCACTACAGATGGAAAATGAAGTGAGGGACCTCTGCATGAAGCCTTCAGCCATGGAGGAAAAGCTGCCTGGAAACAATAGTCCTCGAGCCTGAGAGCAATATTGATGCTAAGGGAAATGGTGATAAGAACTGGCTATTTCAAGGCTAATTAAGTCAGGTACAATGTGTACTAAAGACAGCTCCTGCTCCAGAGTTAAATCATCCACCCAGTGCTCAGGTATTGCTCTCTGATGCTCTTCTGCATGAGCAAGGCCAGTGTTGCTCAACTGTGGGCTTTGAAAATGCTGCCCAAGCTCTAGCAGAAACTCACCATGTTCAAAACACCACTGTGGGATATTCATAGCTCAAGATACTCCAGTAAAAAAAGTTGTAACATTAACAATTTGGAAAGCAGAATGACAAAATCAACAAAGGGAGGCCAATTCATCACATGTTTCCTGGGCACCTTAGGATGGACTGCCCCTCAGGAGAGCCTGTGGCTGAGGTTAGAAATCTAACATATGGATGACTACACCTGGTGATACAGATGTAATCCTAAAAGCTTAACCCCATTCCCAGTGATGTTAACTGGAGTTTGTTGCTCTCAGTAAAATCCAAATTGGGCATGTGCCTGTTTTTTAGTTTATCTCCTACTAAATCCACCAATCTTTCTTTTCTCCCCCAAGAAATGAAACCAAGTTAATATAACAATAATACCCATTGTTCGCAAAGTACTAACAATGTGCCCTGCTTGGCTACCGTACAGATGACAGAATGAGGCTAAGCCTAGCACTTTTCCAAGAAGTTGTGCTGACAGTGCTTATGCTGTTTATATAAAAATAAATAAATAATTCTAATGCCCCAATGGTAAGCTGAAAAAATAGCAATCTCTGCCAAGCAAAAGAAAGACGAAGTTGGTGTAGGAAAATAAGTTAGGGACATTTAAGAGAACATTACAAGTAACAGAAAATACATAAATTAAAAAATAACTAAAAACATATGATAGCAGAAATACATTATCATGGGTGTAGCCACTGGGGTGTTTAATTATAATTTATTATGTACATATCACAGATATGCATAAATTCTAAGTCTCCATCACTTGCTGTTGTACGAGATTTGCAGTAATTGCATCTATACGCGTTCGACAAACTACAGATGACAGAGACAGAAGCTTTGAATATTCTGTTTTCACACTTCAGACATTTCTTCTGGTTTTCCCTGTTGGTACTTTTCTATTTCTGTAGAAGGAACAGTCTCTCATAACACAGAGTAGTACTTCTGACACCCTCGTTGAATGACTCATGCGATGACCCACAAATACCTTTCAAGATTCTCATGAATATCCACATGGGGACACATAATTACGAAATAAAATGTATTGCAGTTGCTGTTAGATGAATATTTGTTCTTTTGAAGAACTGTGTTAGACCTGGCATACTCCAGTCAGAGGGAAAGGCTGTCCAGGAAGGGAACGTAGGAGGCTCGTGGTACACCTACACTAACAGTACAGGGCATTTGAATTTTAATTCTGGTCAGAAGTGTGCTTTTGAAGCAAATCTCCCATTCATCCCCATTTACTACATTTTGGCCTGCCTGATGCAGTCCAGCTGTTCTTGGGTATTTGGTCTGTGGGATCAGATTAGCACTAGTACAGAGTAAATCACCTTAAAAGATGTATATAGTAGCCTCAACACCAACTGTTTAGCTCTGTGGAGCTGGTCCCATTGCCCTGCACTGGTTGCTAACATAAACACAGCCTTTCTACACCAAAAACTGGAAAAAAAAAATGGGTTTGCATTGTATTTCTGTTTAGCTTCAGGGAAATGAAACCTAATCTCTGTCCTAATATATGAAATCTGTGGATAAACATATACCTGTTCCAGAAAGAAATCCTGGACAGGTAAGCGTGGCTTGATCTTACCTGTACAAAATTAGGTGTGTTGCAAGAGAGTCATTACACAACTATTGTAATCTGGAGTTTTTCTGAGTACTACCTCTCAACCTTATTTTTCACATATGATGGTATTTAATGCAACTGCATTTTATGGTGTACCATCTTCCATTTTCAGTTACCGGAAAATATACGTGTGCTTCAGACCTACACTGTTATAATGCCACAGGATCTGTGCCCACCATGCAATATAGTGATTATATCAGCATCTCCCTTTTCTGAACAACATCTGGAAAAGGGCAACATCTGCCAGAGTTTGCAAGCAGGCAGGGGCAGTGGGATTAGTTCTCACCCATGCATCTCAGTGAGTTGGTAATCCCAAGGCATCACAGTATGGGGTGTTGTAAGGTGCTTCAGACACAGGCAGTTTTAGCTTGGCCTCATATACTTCTAAACCCGTGGAAACAGGCAGATCCTGGGGCAGTGCAGGCTTTTCTCTTCATTTAGAGTGGACATGGTTTACATGCTCAAATTACTGCTGGCAGCATCCTGCTGTGTTTTCACTTTCCCTAGCAGAAGACAAGTGCAACATGGGTGTGCTCGGCATGGCAGCACAGCTTCCCCTGCCGGCTGGAGAAGTCCCCCCGCACTGCCTTGGCAGAGCATGCCCATCTCCGCACCACGGCATGGCTGCGATTCTGGCATCTTGGCTCCCACGAAGGCATGTCTGATGCTTTCCTTCTGCAAAATAAACAGTAACTCTTGAACCTTTTCTGGAAGGAATTAAAAGAGCAGATAAATGGGAGCTGATGGCAATAATTTAGCTGGTCTTGTGAATGTCTTGATTATACTACAAGTCAAGGCATAGCCCAGAGTGGAAGACCTGCACGTGTGTATGGTAAAGTTTCTGGGAAATAACTGGAGGACCTACTGACATAAAACTAGCAGATTTGGCTCTACCTTGACCAGAATAAAATGTCACTTTTTGCTAGTGCTCTGCCATGGTTTGAAGGATCATCCCATTGTTCTCAGCTCTGGCAGCAACACCATGTAATGGCTGCCTTTCCATGCAAGTAGTAGGATGTTCTGTTTCTGCAGCTTGGAAATGCTTGTATTTGTTTTGCCAACAAGTGAAGAAAGAAACTAAAAGATGTTTTGATTCACAGGTCGATTTATTTTCATTAAACAAGAGCACTTAGCTTCTCATGTCAGTGTCTTATCAAACAAGATCCTGTCATTGCAGGTATGTACTAAAAGAAAAAAAAATGTGTTCAGACAAACCTGCATCGAAAGGTTAAAAAGATATAAGTGATCTTAGGAGAGGTATTCTTCCCCACCGCTACAGAGGCTGGCATGAAGTAAAGCAGTTGCTTCCTTTGAAGCGCTGCCAGCATAAATAGCTCAGAGTAAGAATTTTGGTTTTCATAACAAATACTGAAATGCAAGAGAACTATGCATTGATGAATATACTGTATGGTTCAGTGGGACTAGACAACTCAGGCAGAGTTTAGCTACAGTATAAACAAAATATCTTCCAAACTGCTTTTTTTTGTAAAAGGTGTCAATTATGTAAAATGATTCCACGATAATAACAATAGAATTCAAAGGCAGATGTGTGTCTTTCAAACCCATCCAGTCTTTAGACTTCCCCAGCTTTAGAAGGCAAAGATCTCACCTGCAAAAACAATGGTGGAGCTCAGGAGCACAGCTTCTCTCAGCAACCATCTGCATAGATCCTTCATTCTCCTGTTTGCTCTAATCTATCCCTGATTTCCACCTGAGTACCTTTTAAACTTTTTTTTCTCACTTCTTTTTTACTTTGAGAGAATGATGAGAGCTAAAACAGGTAACTGTTTGACGTTGTTAGCTTACCAATCTTGCCAAGCCTCCCAGAAGGTACCAAACACTAACATAAGAGAAGTTATAGAAATTCCCAAACAGAAAAAGAAGAGTATCCTTAACTCTGGGGCAGATATGAGTTGGAATTCACTGGGGACAATCCTTTGGTTTTTAATCTTGTTGCTTAGGTGAAAGGTGCCTTATAGGTGTCATGACAGGGATCAGGGTGCAAATTTGTCCCACCTAATTTAATCTGTCCAAATTGCAGACATTTTGCCTCAATTTGTACACTTTTTTCCTGAAGTTAATGGAAAATAATGGGCACCTCCAAAGAGGATTCACCTTATGTATTCTCTAGACACCTGTTTTAAGATGAATTACACTCTGAAGGTGTATATCTCTGTTCACTGACTGCAGGAGGGACCCCAGATTGTATGACCAGAGAACTGATTAGTAGGTGACTAATTTTTGATGGTTTAAGGAATCCAGCTCGGTGATCTGGACACCCTGCAATACTCACACGGCGCCCTGTAGTCTTCCTTTATCCTCACCTCCCATCTCAACCCAGCACAATGGTGGAGAGCTGAAATGGTGTCTGTGTCAGATCTGCTCGCACGCATGCAGTGTAGTAGAGAGTAACTCCTTCTGCTGTGAGTGTGACTGCTGTCCACAACACTAGTCAGAGCACATTAGCAGAGGCGGCTTTTTGCTACTGTGATCATATGATTAATGTACATATTTGCTCACTTATAGGCAGATACAGAGACATGCAGGTCTGAATTGCCTTTAGGGGCCTGGTCCACATGAAAGTAAGTGCAGTGTACCTGACTCCAGCAGGGCTGGGCTGCAGGGATGCTAAGAGTTGTTTTATAGTTGCCACTTCCATGGGTGCTCACGAAACAGGGAAATGCCCAAAGGCTTTTCATTCCTTTCCTCCACACAATGACCAGCCATAAGGCAGACAACTTTATTCATGCTCTTCAGAGATCCCTAGGTCTGCAAGGGGTGCAGGAGACCATGATGCTATGTGGAGAACGGTACACCCCTATGACAGAGTCCAGCACGAGCTCCTGGTACATGTGAGTAAGGCTCTGCCCAGCTCCTGAGAACAGGGCAGTTGTACTTGGCTTTCCTCCAGTGCACATCTCCTAGACATCAAGATGATTTAGCAAGAACATCCCATATCCAAAGATTACAGACCAAACTAAATAAAGACCCTTTGTGGGTGTGCAAAGCCCCAAACACTGCAGAAGTAAGAGGTTTCTGTTGCATTTCTCTGTATGGGTGTATGTGTCGTATGAGCCTGTGAGGCTCAGAGTACAGGATAGGGCAGATATATATAGAACCAAGCTTCAGAAACCCCACATAAGGAATTGCACTGTATATCACATCCACACAAGCTGTGTCTGGAGAGAGGTGGATACGTGTGTGTGTTGGCTTGCATGCAGAGAGAGACAATGGTGGGGCCTAAGGGAAGAGGTTATGGACAGCAGCACATGGTCCTGAGCCCAAGCTCCACACCAGCTGTGTAACCTCCTCCCTGCTGATGCCTGAAGTCCTGTCTCTGGGTCGGTCTCTCCACAGTGCTCAAAGTGAAGCAACCAGTTCCCACTCCATGGAGTATGTCCACATATTCTAACTGCAATGCAATACCCTCACCAATGCCCCTATATGCTTTAGGCCCCTTAAAAAAAAACCTTTCTTTTTTCAGGTAGAGGTTTAATCTCATGTCTGGAAAATTATTGATTGGAACCAGTAGCACGAGGCTGGCAATGAAAAGACACCAATAGCATAAAGTATGTAGGAGAACAACACAGGAGACTGTTTAAATGATATAGTAGCATTCTTATTGTTTATACATGTAGCAGCACATCTAAACTGAATGCATCATGGTCCCCCACACATTCACTTGCTTGACTTTCCTGACCTGTGTACTTGTACAACTGCAGCCAAACAGGTGAGTAAAATATTTGCAGGTTCAGGACCATCTAGTTACAGCAGGAGACTAAAGGTCTATTAAAAGGCTACACTGGAACTAAAAAAGAAAGTCTGCTGCCAAACTCAAATAGCAGAGGAAAAAAAAAACCCTCTTGAAAACAGAAGGAACAAGTTTCTACATGTACTTGTTTTCCTAGGAGTGCACCATTTGTGAATTCATATTTCATGATGACCACTCTGCTGACAGCTCCTTCGGAAAGGTAAACAGATCGTCCTGCTCCAGAACAGGGGGAAAAAATCTGTCTTTACATTTACTCATTCTTGTTTGCAAAATTTTCAGCTGCTTACTCAGGTCTGAAGTATTTGAAGAGCCAGATGAAAAGGAGATTGATGGAACACATTTGCACTACACAAAGTTCCTGCTCTGTATTTTAATTGCTGCTTTGATGGGCCTATCAGAGCAGGTCAGCAGAACTGAAATGAGCTATGACTTGGGTGGTCTCTCTCAGCTGAACCTCTAGCGTACAATCCCTCTTATCTCCGTTGAAGTGGGGCAAGAAAGATTTACAAGGTGGCCAGGATCTGAATGAACTGAAGGTTGGAGATCCTGACTGTTGCAAAATGCTCCTTATAACTCAGTATTAAAATTTAACAGCCTGCGATGTGCTTTGCATTCTCCTGGGGGAAAACACGTGGACAGGTGATGTGCTGCCCAAACAACCTCAGCACCTCTGCAAGAGTTAACTACCCACAGAAACGGGCCAGGGAGACAGCTGGTGCGAATCAGAAGAGCTCCTCTGATCTGGGTAGAGCTATGCAGATTAGCACTACTGAAGACGTTGCCTAATGTAACTCTTTCCAGAATGTACTTATTTTGAAGTTAATTTCTAAAAGTAAAGTGGACAACAAAACCCAAGAAACTCACATCCAAGCTGTCTTGTTTGTCAGAAGAAACAGTAACTTACAAAAATGAAAACGTGACCTTTAATGAGGTTTAGCAGATCTGCTTAGGATTTGGATCTCAGTAGGAGAACCTAGCACATAGACCGCTTTCCTGAGCCTGTTTCTCTGTAGACTGGTCTCATTGTAAATGCACCAAGTTGAATCACTCCCACATTGCTGTGCTGTTATTGTGGTACCGGGGCAAAAATATTTGGCAGGCATTTCAAAGTAAATGCTTCGGATGGAATGACGGCAGCTGAGGAGCAAAATGCCAAGATTAAGGAAAGTGTATGCTCTGCTATGCAGGGAAGCTTTTCTGGAAGACATACTAAAAAAAAATTTAGTCAAATTTTAACATAATTGCTAGTAACTTTTACTGGAAATAAAACAACAAAGTGGTCAATATTTGATATGCAGTATTTAAATAGTTGTTCAGGTCATTGAAATATGTAAAAAAGAAGGAAAATTCCCAATCTGAATGAAACGGGGGTTTTAATTAATCAATAATATAAAGAATACACATTCCACTGGGGAATTCTACTCTAGTAATATAAATTCCTCACAAAAAGATTGCGGTGAGGCTCGGAGTATAGAAAAAACAGATATTTTGTGTTATTATAGTGGCACATTTGCCTCAGCAAAGCTTGGGCAACTTCATCTTTTCCATTAGAAATTGCTGTTTTCAGGGATTTTTTATAACTTGGACATCAGAATTGGCTTCCAGCTATGACTTGGTAAATAAAAGCTCAGCCTGAGACCCACTTATAATGCCAAAGTTAAAAAAAAAATTAGTCTGGATACCTTTAGTTATAGAAGAGCAAGAAAATAACACTTTTCTAGTCTCATACCATTTAAAAATGTCTTTGGTTTACAAAAGCAATTAGTCCAATTGCTGTAATCCCCTTTGGGGTACTAAAAAGCAAGTGGTTGAGACACTAGACGTGAAAATGACTTTGCCATCTGCAGTGACTACTTTTCATAAAAATTATTAATCTGATCTTTTAATCTGCTTTGCACATACATACAGTGGAACTGTTCACCTGCTTATGCCAGCAAGAGTGAGTCTGACTTGTCGTGCAGACTGAAATGCACTCTCTGCACCTCCAGGAGTCTGCAAAGTGGTTGGAGACTCTCCAGTGGGCACTCCGCAGTCTCGCATGAAAACATGTGTATTTTCCATGGCTCCCAGCGTGTCCCTCAACAGCACCCTGGGGGCCCTGTTGCTTGCATGCACTCCACGGGGATAACAATTCTGTTTCTGTTTTCTAAATGCAAGGTTTGACTTTTGATTTGTTCATGCATTTAAAAAAAAAAAACAACAAAAAAAAACACCACCAAAAAACACACACAAAAAACCCCAAAATACCAGTGTGCTAAAATGTCCCATACTATAATCCATCAGTGTGTTGAGCTAAGAAAGTGCAATTTCTCCTATAGCTTTTACTTTTGCCCCTGGCTTCTGTGTTCACCTGAACTTCTGATAGATCTGTCTTCCCTGCAGAATATCACTGAAGCCTATACTTTCCTCTAAAAGGCACTAAAAGCAGTGAGTACTTCCCCAGGGCCCTGGGTGGCGGGGGGAGTGGTGGGCAGCAAGCTCTCATGCTCCCGAGTAGGTGGGAGCCCTGCAAAGCTCCCCAGCTCAGTCTGCTGCTGGAGCCCCCATCCCACCGCTAAGCATTGTTATTGTCATAGCAAACTGTCCCACACCCGCCAAATTGCCATTTGTCACAACATTTTTCTTCTGATTCCCCTAGCATGTTATCCCTCCATTCATTTTCTTCTGCCTTGAACACTTGTTTATTGCTCCCATAGTTCTGCCCAGGTGTTCCCACACAAAAATATGGACACGTGCACCACATTAGGTATGCACAGTAAATCCAGTGCTTCTGGGAAGCAGCAAATGCTTCCCTTGTGGTCTGCAGATACTCAGTAAGTACAACACCTCTGGACAAGGCCAACTGGCTGTAGATGTACAAATCTATATTGCAGAGTTGTGCTGTAGATCTAGCACTTTTTGGAAGCACTGCAAATAGTATGCAAGTGCTGTATCATTGATACATCCATGTACTGTGAGTCTATCCAGCTTTTTCTGGAACCTGCACAGCTCTAATGAATGTCTCACAACCACATGGTAGAATTTCTCTGGGTGTGCACATCAGATGGATCCCAGGTTTCTGGGTATGCAGAAATAGCTATTTGTTGCATGTAATACATGGAGGAATCTCTGAAAAACACAGAATATTTTCAACATCTGGCTGCACACAATAGCTGAGTGGAAAAGAAGCATTTGAGACCCAGCATACAGAGTAGCCCTCGATCTGCAAAGCTCTGCATAGCTCTGGCCTTCAGATCTGATTTCTCTTCATCTTCCAGGTGCTGCTAATAGTTCTGCTAAGCCATCCTCCTCAAACCTCTGCTTTTATCTGCAGCAGGGCCCCAAGTTGGCCAGGACTTGGAAGCAGAATTGCCCCACTGTTTCTGGAAAGTGAGTGCACCAAGAGATACTGAAAAGTTTCCAATTTCTAAAGCAAGATTTGATTAGAATACAAACTCATAAACTCGAACAAGGCATCTCTTTAAATTGAATTAGCTCAGACTACTGGGTGAAGTAGACTGCATGAAATGGTTGAATAGGAATCTCCTCTCTCCCCGTCGCACCCTTTCCTACACTCCTGCTCTCTAGTCCAGCAATTCTTAGTGGCTTCCTGGGTTTCAACAACCACTGCCATCTCCTCCGTCTCTCAGATAAAGCCTCCATCTTTCCAGCACCTTTCAGACTTGGCTTGGCTCTGTTGTTGGAAGCAACTCCCCTGCTCCCCTCAGGAGCCTCCTGCTTCATGCAGCAGGCTCCCAGCTTGCTTCACCTGCTTCCCACCACTTCTTCATCCCACCCACAGTCATCAAGGTTTTCCTTCCACACATAATTACTTTTGGGGCAGGAAAAAATTCCCAGTTCCTCAGAAGGGTGATGGCTGGTGCAGCAAACAGGACAACATAAACTCTCACCCCTCCATTGCTGTGCCCCCATAAAAATCAGACAAGCTCTGAGCGGACAAATCACACCACTCTGCCGCCAGTCCCAGCATCTTCCCCACTCTCATCTTCTGCCATGCCACACCACCGAGACATGCCTTCCTGTTCCTGTGAATCATATGAAAACCCTCCTCAGTAAAAATGTCCTTGAAAATGCTCTTTCTCAAGGAAACCCATCAGAGAAATTACTGGGGGAAAAAATTTACATGTGAGGTAGAGATTAGGCTGGTGGGTGGAATCAGAACTCCTTCAGGATCCCATCCAGTTCTGCCATTCTGGGAAGAGCCACAGATTCTCAGTGTGGCCTCAGATGAATAGCAATATTTAGGAAATTGTCAAGTATCATTGCATACACCAAAAACACAGGTCAGTGCAAGTAACAGTTGGTAGCACAGGAAAAAATGAACCCTTGGAGCCAGGTGAGAGTAGATGTGTTTATTTTGTTTATCCTGCTCATTCTAGTTTCATGTTCTCACTTCCTTGAAACATCAAAAGATATGAGAGCTAAACAAGTAGTAGTGTCATCCACACTGAGCCACAGCACCTGGGAGCGCAGGTAGGACACAGTGGTGTGTTCTGGCCATTCAGCACAATCAGATCAGAAAAAAAAAATATTTCTGGCACTTATCATAACCACTGGGGTTGGGATACACCTCACTTGTTTGTAGCCATTGGAAAACTGGATGGATGATATGGGCTGGTTCATGATTCTTCTACGTCCACAGGGTCATGGTCACATGCATTGGTCACAGGGAATGATCCTTAGACTGGACACCCTCTGACTGCAATTTTGTGAGCTGATGCCCACCCTGAACACTCAATGTGTGCTCTCCACAACTCATCCTCTCTCCACGGTGGTCTTTGTCATCACAGAATCATCATAGAATGCTTTGGGTTGGAAGGGACCTTAAAGATCATCTATTTCCAACCTCGTGCCATGGGCAGGGACATCTTCCACTAGACCAGGTTGCTCAAAGCCCCATCCAACCTGGCCTTGAACACTTCCGGGGATGGGGCATCCACAACTTCTCTGGACAATCTGTTCTAGTGCCTCACCACCCTCATAGTGAAGAATTTCTTCCTTATATCTAATCTAAATCTATCCTCCTTCAATTTAAAGCTAGTACCCCTTGTCCTATCACTATGTGCCCTTGTAAAAAGTCTCTCTCTGGTTTTCTTGTAGGCCCCCTTCAGGTACTGGAAGGCTGCTATAAGGTCTCCCTGGAGCCTTCTTTTCTCCAAGCTGAACAGCCCCAACTCTCTTAGCCTGTCCTCATAGGAGAGGTGCTCCAGCCCTCTGATCATCTTCATGGCCCTCCTCTGTACTCCCTCCAACAGGTCCATGTCCTTCTTATGTTGGGGACCCCAGAGCTGAATGCAGTACTCCAGGTGGGGTCTCACCCGAGAGGAGTAGAGGGGGAGAGCCACCTCCCTTAACCTGCTGGCCACACTTCTTTTGATGCAGCCCAGGATACGGTTGGCTTTCTGGGCAGTGAGAGCACATTGCTGGGTCGTGTTGAGCTTCTCATCAACCAGCACCCCCAAGCCCTTCTCTTCAGGGATGCTCTCAGTCCATTCTCTGCCCAGCCTGTATTTGTGCTTGGTATTGCCCCGACCCATGTGCCGGACCTTGCACTTGGGTTTGTTGAACTTCATGAGGTTCGCATGGGCCCACCTGTCCAGCCTGTCAAGGTCCCTCTGGGTGGCATCCTTTCCCTCCAGCGTGTCAATCGCACCACACAGGTTGGTGTCGTCAGCAAACTTGCTGAGGGTGCACTCAGTCCCACTGTTTGTAGCCCAGAAGAGCTCACACTTCCTGGGATTCGGCTGACAGGTAGCAAGTAAATAAACCAACAAAAAGAGGAGCATAAGGTGAGGAAAAGAACAGCAGAGAAGTATATTTGTTTTTTTTTAAAGTGTTGCTGTAATATCAACACAAGCACCACAGTGCTGAGGAAATAGGTATAGGATTTAGCGGCTGGGCTACAAGCTCTGGGAAATTATGAACTCCTGTAAATCCAGATTTCTGATACAAACAGAATAATTTCAAGGTCTTCAGCTCCATCATTTCAGCCTTAGACCCACTCAAATAGGAGAGAAGTGAGAGGCGTCTGTTTGAATGATACTGAAATCAGTTCAGGCCAGTCAAGTTACTTAGTATGCAACATCTTAGTCTATAAATATCATTTATGCTAGCAAATGATTACATAAGATCTAAGCTGTGCAACTGGTAATTTTTTTTTTTGCATATTGAGTGTCCTGCAGATAGTTTGGAGGTAGACACCTTCACTACTTCCCTATGTTATTCTTATGCTTCTTTATAAATCAATGCACGCATCTGAAAATCCCAAGATTTGTTTCAATTCCAGAGAGAAATCCAGAGTCTGAACTTCCTTTTATTCTCCAAAATGCATTGCATTACTCAGTCCTCTGCTCCCCAGTTATGCTGAAGAAATGTCCTTTCCTTTCATGTGTGAGCTAGGTGATGCATTGCAGCCAGAGGAAGGCAAAAAATGGATCTAGAGAATATTGAAATACAGCCACAAAATTAGGCAAGTAATGTATGTTTTCCAGTCTGAAATCAGGACTCACTTCAAGGGTGATAGCTGAGATGCCCTGATACCTGTTTTCTTCTTGGCCAAAAAGTATGTTAGATCTATTGGGCAGCTGATAAAAAGTCAGTTTTATGGGTGTCTGTTAAAATTGTTCATCTGGTAAAGATGTCTTAAGTATTGGCCTTTGCTTCGATAAAATAACTACTCAATTCAGGTTAATTACATTTGATGGGCTTGAAAATCCTTGTAGCTTTTCTGTATGCAGTGCCACTGCCAATCTTTTTCTGGGTCTGCAAAGACAGGTGGAATGAAAGCAGTGGACGAACAGGAAAACCATCAGGCTACAAGGTGAGACAGAAAAGTCTGAAAGAGCAAAGGCTTAGGGACATGGTTTAGTGGTGGACTTGGCAGTGCTAGGTTAACGGTTGGACTTGATGATCTCAAAGGTGTTTTCCAACCTCAATGATTCTATGATATTCAAGTTGTTTTGAAAGCAAATGATCTGTTGACCTGTGGAAAAGCCCAGGTGGTAAAACGGCCAGGTGCATTTCCTAGGGATGATATAGTGTGTGTATCTGGAGGAATGCTCTTACCTAAGCAAACCACTGGACTAACAAACTGCTGCATAAATAGTGTGCAGTTACCTGCATTGCACCTCTCCACACTTACCTGCAAGGCTCAGAGGGAACTCCTTCCACATTTTGATTGTGGGCTATTCTAAGTGCTCCTCACCAGAAAAAAATCCTATGCCCTTACTGGCCCCTGCCCAAAGCTGCGGGTACTCCTTAGTGCCAGATGTGCCATTTTCTGCTGCCTGCCTATCTGTCTTTTTCTCCTTACTCTGAAAAATGTGCGAACACACAGTTTAGGAGCAGCTTGTCAGCCTGAGGAAATGACCCCAGGGGCTATGCGCACCACCAGCAAAGTCCTCTTCCGGGATCACGCCAGTGCTTGAGTCACTGCCCTTGCTTATCCTCCTTACTTAAAACCACTGTCAAAGTTTCCATCTTTTTTCACAGAGAGGTGGCCAGCTCTTTGGAAAGGGATGGGCAGAGGTAGTGCAAGCTGCTAGTAGCTCTTTGCTTCTTCATGCCTCTAAAAAGATCTCCAGAGATGTTAAAACTTTATAAACCCAGAGGAGAAAGGGAATAGGAGGAGAACCTAGAGGACAATTTGGTGCCACTCCAGAGGATGGTTTGCTAACATGGATAGGACCTGTCAGAAGGCTGCCAGGAGGGGCTTATGTTATCACAAAACATTTTGTTACGTAGCACGCACAAAGGAGCCAAATACAGACAAGTGCCAAACACCTGAAATCACATTTGATGTTGCAGGGAGCTGGAGATGCTCTGAAGCTCCCATGGTCTGGCCCAAGCAAATCTGCCCTTCAGGAGATGAGGGTTTCCTCTAAACACTTATTTTCAGGAGAATCAGAAGCAATCATTTCCTTTTCATATTCCCCTGAGCTTTTCTTTATTTTTAGGTAGAAGTAAACTTTGACTCTTCCCCTCTTTGGAGAGCATGGCTATCTCACATGACCACTGACTGTTTCTTCAAGTCTCCAGTTTCTCAAATTCTCCATTTTGTGTACATTCTGCAAATTCAGAGACTGTTTCTGCCTTGAGTGCTGCGAGGCACCCTGTATTATCCAAAGTACCTCACAGCTGCAAACGCTTAGATTACCAACATCTACCCACTGAAAAAGCAGAAATTTTATTTCAAGGTTAAAGCATAATATTCCACCCTGGCAGAAATCTAAAGACTTTTCAAAACATGAAAACGCCATAGGAAAAAGAGTGGACGGGCTCCCAGCCCTCCTGCAGTCAGCACTGGAAGTCCCAGGCACGTACCCGGGCCACAAGCACTTCGTTCAGAGAGACTTTCATCCCCAGCCACCTGCTGGGGTATGCTAGAGAAAATGCCAGATCAGAGATGTTTGGGACAGGACTCTTCTCACCTAATTTACGCACTTAAAAGCTAGGCAGTTAGTTTAAGCTAAGTAATTAATGGCTCCTGAGAAAAGAGAGGATGAATCCAGAGCTGTAAGTCACCCTCTGGTGATGGACCCAACACAAGGAGCTCAGGGCAGCTGCCTAACAGTAAATGGCCAGTTATGTGAGATGAACCCTAAGAATTTTCTCCCAGAGTCCCAGTGTGTGTTGATTCTTTCTACTTAAATTTATCATAGCAAATTAAGATCACAATCTTACAGTAAGCTCACGTAAATAAATTATTTTGCCCACAAACCCCATCTGGCTTCCCTAGGGTTCTGGGTTGGTTTCTGAAGGTTTTTGCCATGTTTGCCCTTCTGTCCTTGTCTTAAGGCTTTTTGATAGAGGGATCCTCTTTATTTATAAGCTTCCTGGCTTTCTTGTTGTATCCTTAGCACCATCCCCTTGACACTAGTTTAACATAGTGTTGGGTTTAATATCATTACTATAACAGGGAACAGTATAAAAAGCTGCATCTGTAATTTACTAGAGTGAGTAAAGCTAAAATTTGATGGACTGACCTGGAATTTTTCCCTTCTTGCAAAGCAAAATTTTCATTTAAAAAGTGATAGAGCTCAACTAATCCCAGCAATAAAATGGTTGCTATTGAATACCATGGTAGCTTTTGAAACAAGAAAACCTCTTTCTGTGTTCACTGTGAAAGATTAAGAGACTGTCAAGTTTAAAAAGTTGTTGGCTTTGTTTAACACTTGCTAAGCACAGTATAGACTGTTTTATCCATTTATACTCCCTCACTTGTCTCCTTCATGTGTCTTATATAATAATTTCCAAAGTCAGAAAAGGAAAAAAAAAATAAAAAGGCATCAGTTAAGATAAAATGGCACAAGATTAAAAACTCTTAGCAGCCGTAGAACCTGGCGAGAAAGAACAAAGAGGTTTAAAAATCATCATATTTTATAGCATTAGAATGCCACACATTAAATATAGATTTTGCTGCTGATTATATTGTTACGCATTCCATTGTTCCCATGCCATTGGCCTTCAGGACTTTATTACTTATGTAATTCCAAGATCTGACACAGCTACAGTGAAATGCATCTGATCTCAATGAATGGCATCAGATGAAAAAAAGTGGATTTTAGGAGAAAAAAATATCATTTTAATTTTACTGTGAGTCCATTGATTGGTGACAGATGTTACCATTCCCATTTAATTATTCTTGATTCATTTTCCAAATAAAAATATAGATAGATGTCAAAGTATTTGAAGTCATCCAGAAAAAGAGTTCATTTGAACAAGTTGTCTTTATTCTTTTCCTTTTTTTCTTTTTTTACAGACTTTCCATTTTAAGGGAAAACTCATTCAGAGTGGTACATATAGTCTTACCTGCATGCATTAAAGGTCTCAAACAATATAGCATATGATTATTAGTCAAGGGCCGTGTGAAGAGAAGGGGGTAATTCACTCTTTAGTGAGTGCTGGCATGGAAATCCAGCATAGTCCTGTGTCAATAGAAGCACCTCAAACTGAAGTTTCATGACCACCGTGTATTCAGAGCTACAGATATGAACATACTTAATAGGCATTATTTAAAAGAAAAACATATCTAAATCCCAAGGAACTGGCATTTTAAACTAAATATGTAAAACCTTACTGATTTTTTTCCTCACCCTGGAATATGATTTTATGTCTTTTGGATAAAGCGCTGATAAAGAACAAGAATGTGTCTCCCACTTTCTCAGCCTATGTGTGCCACTAGAGAGAAATGTCTGTCCTACGAATATACAGATAATAAACTGTAATGCTTTTGAGGAGGAAATATAAAAAATGTTCATTATCATCTTTATCCTTTTTATTTTAAAGTATTAGCATTATTTTTTTAATCAAAAAAATCTAGTACTTCA
Source organism: Nipponia nippon (assembly GCF_047370975.1). NCBI lineage: Eukaryota > Metazoa > Chordata > Aves > Pelecaniformes > Threskiornithidae > Nipponia > Nipponia nippon. The sequence continues at coordinate 110,973,740 of NW_028262336.1, forward strand.
TTTTCTCTCTTTTCCTACATGTTATCTTTACAGGAAATATATTTTACCATTTTACAGGGCCTCTCCGTGGGGCAGGGAGAGCCTGGGTGACCACCCAGCTCCAAGGCTGCTGATTTGGAGCCTGACTCCTGCAGAGGATGAGGAGCTGCTGTATGGCCAGACATACCTCAGCCACTGCTGCAGCTACTCGTGGCACAGCAACCCAAATGGGAGATAGGAGCCTTCACAGTAAATTGCACAGGTACATGAATGCTAAATGAATTACTACTCTGTTTCAAGACATCCTGATGGCTATTCGCATTTTATTGCTGAGTCCTGTTATCTCTGAGCTCTTCTATCCATTTCTCATCGGAGCAACTTGTACAAATAGTCAGTGGCCTGGCAGCGCTTCAAAGGATGCCAGCTTTGGACCCATAAAGGCTGCAGTGAAACTGTGTGATTCCATGACTGGTGCTTATCGAGTGTAATATTTTACTCTGTATAGTCTTGCTGTCCACCTGAAAAACATCTAGTAGGATACACTGAGATTTCTCAAAATGCGGCCTCAGATCCTGGCTATGCTCCTGTTCTAAATAACTTATCCAAGCTGTCCCATGGATTTTGTGTTCCTGGGTTTCCTTTGATGTGGTACACTGTAATTTGTACTACATTGCCTGTCTTTTTTTAAATACGGTGCTTAATCATGTTTCATTCTCAGAGTTTTGACTTAGTTATGGATCAAAAAATTGGGTGCGGATTTTTTTTTTTTTCTATTTCCTTCTAAAGATGTCTCCATATAACGTAGCAGGTGAACTTTGTGTTGTTACATAAAATACTACTATGTACAAATAAAACTCTGCATTTCTGTTTGGAACAGTCTCTACAGAAATGTATTTTGCAGTTCTGCTAAAACATGAACAGCTGAGGAGCATGACAGATCACTTGGCATTCTTAGAGTTGATTTTGCCCTGCACAACGTATTTCTATCACTGAAAGAAAGATGCAGTGTTACACCTTCAGAACCCCTATTATTGTAATTCAGAAAGTCAGCCTTCTCAACCTGTCCCCATGCTGTTGTGCTGATGGGAATACAAATAAATTAACCATTGCAGGCTTCAGTCTTAATGAGAGCAAAATGTGGAAGGGGAAAAAAAAAAAAAAAGGAGGGAAAGAAACTACACTTCTCTGGACTCCTGGGAAAGCTGGGTTGAAAAATACCTAGCATGAAAAAAATGCCTCTGGGCCATCTGTTTATAGCACATGTCAGCTGGAGCCCAGAACTGCTCTGGGGAGGTGGCCCTTAGGTACAAACTAAGCTTATTCCTAAACTCTCCTCAGGGAATTCCTCCTATAGCCCTTCAGGGAAAAGTGTCCATTTTTACCCATGACAAGGCATGCGCTTTCTCCTGTGCAGAGGATTGATGTGGAAGGAGAGGGAGCCCTGGTTCTGCCTCCCACCACCCACTCCAGGCCCCTGCACTCCAGGAGTGCAAAAAAGTGATAAAATGCCCCTGCGTAAGCACGCTAGCACCTAAGCATATTTCTAGCCTGTTAAATAGCTCCATTCCTCAGTTCTTGTTGCACTTTTCCTGGTGCACATGCACTACATGAGAAATAGTGTGCTCCTGCACTGTCTTGCAGAGTGAACCAACTGTTTCTCTCCAAAAGAAAACCTGTGCCCAGTTCTGGGGACAGTTCAGTCCAGCAGCTGCTCCCAGAAGCAGTATGGGTGACACTGCCCTCTGCCTTTTACAGTCCTTCAGCACTATGCCAGCAGGTTCCCCATCTTCAGACACCTTCTCATACCGTCCTGTCGTGTCCCAGAGTATGAAACACTTGCCCTCAAGTTTCTGGTGTAAAAGAACCACTGAGCTGCAACACAGCCTTCATATTATTGCAGGCATGTTGAAGTAAATAATTATATTTCAGGACCATTGGGACATCATATTGACCACAAAGGAGACCTAAGGGAATGGCCTGTGTAGTAGGGATGTAGCATGAGACCAGTTTTCATAAAATAAATTCCATGTTACTTGTATCATGCCTGCTGAGCTGAACATCTAAACACCCATCTCCTTGAGGTCACCTGGAACATACACACTGTCCCAAGTGCCCAGCTCCTCTGAGCAGCCTTACCCAGCAGGCTTGCTCAGAGCATGCCTACCATCACCCCAAAGCAATGAACTCAGTGCAAGACACATCAGCCATACCCACACACAGCATTGCTGTGGTCTTTGTATCATGGCTACTGGCTAGAGCAATCATGCAGGAAGAGAGAGATTGAGATCAAAATTCCTCCTTGGCCTGGGGGTTCAAAGCTAGTCTTCAAAAAAGAGTGACATAAATTATGGAATAGGGTACCTTCCACCTCCCCTTACCCTTATTAAGAAGTAATTGGATGAAAAAGAAAAGAATAATTCTGAATACAGCCCCTAGGATTGCCTGTCTGCCTGAATGCCTGTTACATTACAGTATCATGCTCCCTCACAATTGTTCTTCCTCTAGCTTCATGAATAGTGAGAGTGTTAGGCATCAAATCTTAGGAAGAGGACTTCTCATTTGGCAAACTCACATGAACTTCCAGAGGATGGTGGGGAATGAGGTCTGGACTGATGTTTTAGACTCAGGTACCTGACAGCCAGCAATCTTGAATTTCAGGTTCTTAAAAGCTTTTTGAAATCTCACCTCGTATAACCTTAGGGAAGTAAGGAGGGCACAGTCCCTGTATTTCCTTCCCTGAATGTAAAGATTTCATTTATGCATGGTTCTGGTGTGAAATACAGCAGGCAGGAGGGGGGAGAGGAGAGCATCTGTGACTCTGGCTGCTATTTCAGTATAACCTGAAGCCAAAGCACAGCTTGACCCCAAATTAATCCACGGGTTACTTTTTTTTTTTTTTTCCTTAAGAGAATAATCACATTCAAGCATGGCTTTTCCTGTAGTTGCAAAAGAAGACTGAATTCAGTTGTGGTGTTTGGTTGCACATTTTTCCTGGTGTCATTCTAAGAAAAGCAAAGATAGTCTGTGAGATGAATAGACATTCAGTTAATAAAGATGAGCATGAATTGCTCGCTAATGGATATAACACTGAATTCACAGGCATCCTCAGTTGCTAATGGAACCCAAAAGTTGTCAGGAAGATGTTGCAGTTCCATTTGGCGTGACGCACACCCTCCTCATGCTGACAGCTCTGCAATGTTACATTTTAAAAACATATTTTCTTAATGCATTTTTTGGCTAACCCAGTCATCCCCATTACCTCTGAAATGCTTTAGTCTAATTCACATTAACCGGCTTACTGAGATACCAACAACATTCTTTTTATCCAGGATCAATTGACAAGACTTACAGAACTGCTGGTATTTAAAGAAAGTTCAAATCCTGCCCTGACTGCTGTAGGGCTCTGAATTTCTCATTTATCTGGCTCATTAAGAATATTCTGTTTTCTATGCACATAGTGGGCAAATAGCTTTCATATTTCCCAAAATGACCTCTTTTCTTTTTTCCTTTTAAAGTTGATGGTACCAATAGAGAGCAAGGAGCAGTGGCTCCTAAGCTGGAAACCAAGGGCACACAGGAAGTCCTCAGCCTTTCTCAAAGTTCCTTTCCATGGTGTGAACATTTCAAATGAATAGACCATGAAAGTTTAAGTTAAATATACTTGAAGCCGAAGTGCTGACTGCCTCATGGCAGATCACTAGTGGTTCACTGCATTTTAGCAGTCATTGCTACAAACTCAACGAAAAGTGCACTTCTGGGGCCTCACAGACTTTGTGGCAGATTTAGGGAGAGGATTCCCAGGCAGATATATCCACAAAGCCACAGATGAATGTACAGTTGCAAGGATATAAAAGAAGATGCATATAGGTTGCACGGGGATGGAGTCCTGAAATGAGATGTGTGAGAGATGGTTTATGCACACAGTCCCTTTACGACATGAAAAAGGTTTCTGTTAAAGCTATCCAGAGAAATTTTGACAGAATGATCAGAATATTCCATCACAATATCCAGCACTGCCAGAAGCAAATATCTTTGTGATTGATTTTCCTGGAATTTAATTTAAGATCTTCTATGTCTCTAAGAATTGCTGATAGAAAAGTTCTAATGAAGTTGAAACTGCATTTCAATGTTGATGTTTTATTTCACTGTTTTTAGCTGCTCTATGTCACAGTCAAAACATTTTATTAAAAAAATCCCAGAATATCATTAACTATGTGGAGAATGATTTTTTTTTGCAAAATCAAAATTAAATCAAAATTTGATATTGCAAAATCCTCTGTAAAAAGGCATCCTAACCTGTGTATATCCCTCCTTTCTGTGTGGGTTCTACATTTTCCATCATGCAGGGTAGCAAGGTGAACAATCTAGCAGTGGAAAGACACTACAAAATCAATCTATTGGTGATTACATTCAGTCAGTATCTCCAACATAGCACAGAATTGTTATTTGGTGATAGCTGGCTCACCACAAAATTAATTTGTCATGCATGTGTCATGGTAGTGGTTTTTGCCATCAAATTAACTAAATTAATTGGTTGAATTTTTCTCAGGGAACTCTTGTCATGCTTCTCTGAAAGACCCTAGCACAAGGCTCTCTAAACGTATCTTTTTCTGGCCTCAGGTATAATATTTTTGTGCTAATGTAGATCTATAGACTGCAGTGGAGATATCCCTCATGTACATTATCTTGAGATCTAAGCAAATCACGTTTCTTACTTGTAGTGATCTAGTATCCATTTCTATAACCCAATTAGATTCCTATGCACTTGATACTTATCAGTTATTTAATTGTTACACCTATGTTGTGCCAGATTGACACAGATGACTGCTAAATTCTTTCAGACTGATGCCAAATGCCAACAAAGTGCAAGTTTAAAAGATGTAAAAAAAAGAGGCATTTTTAAGATAAATCACCTACAAATCTCTTAATTCAACTCCCTTATTTCAGCTAGTCACCACTATATGTTTACTGAATAAGAATAATCAAGCAAATGTATAAAAATTTATCTTATTTGGGAATTCAAGTTTCTAGTGAGGACATTAAAATTGAAACATTAAGATATGCAGTGCCTTCCTACCCATAAATGAATTCAGGAAACCTTGCAGATTCAAAACATAAAAGATTCATCTCCAGTCATTTTGGAGAGGAATTTGCAGTAAAGGCCAAACAATGACTGTTCTGTGTTATCCAGCTCTGCTTCAAATGGGCTTACCTGTCCTCTGACTGGCTTACACCACAGCTGCCAGCATGCCACCATATCCAAATCCCTCATTCATACAGGGAAGTCAGGACTAGAGAGTGCCACATACCAGTAAGACTGTGGCCACAAATTTGCCTCCATAAACACAAACACTTTCACTATTGTATTTCCAAATCTTCTAGAAAAAAAACCTACACTATGGTGAGGTATGGCACAGAAAAATTTGGGTGGATTTTTATGCTTTGGCAGAAGCTGGGGCAGGCTGTTGAATACGAGTTTACTCTGGGAACTTGGGCGTAGCTATTGGGCTGTAGGCTATCCCACAGTCACTTCTCTTCTGCCAAAATATGTGTACTCATTTACTGGATCCACCATTTTCTTCCGGCATTGGACATGAATTTAGCAAAGATTGAATGCACCAAGCTGAAAGCTCTGGAAAATTGTTAATAAAGCAAGAACTATACCCAAAAGGATGTTTATAACCTCAGTCTTGATCTCAAGAGGTTTTGAGATTGGGATTTCTTCTATTGGGCTGGTGGGCTTTGGGGTAGTCTTCATTCTTGTTTCAAACTGTAGGAAGCTTTGAACCACTGGACAGGCAGGCAAGGGACTCCTCCATAAGACTTTGTGTGTGTGTGTGTGTGTGTGTGTGTGTGTGTGTGTATGTGTGATGGTGAGGGTCAGAGGGGACCCCCCTCAGGAGAGAAACGAGACTTTCAGATGTAATTTCTGAACAGGTGGATCGTGACTCCTGACACCATCAAAGTCCTGCACGAACCTGCAGCCTTGAGAGCCCCATTGACTTCAATGGGAGCATTGCCCAAACCTGAATATTTGATTATATGATGCAACAAGGCAGCACCAGTCCCTCCACTCTGCTTGCTTCAGCTCCTCTTTCCCTGTCCACCTCTCTTCTCCTTTGTATAAGATGCATTTCTTTCCCTCAGTTTTACTTTTCCCTGTATCACCTCACTTCCTTTTAAAAATTATTTCTGATGTTCATAAGCATTTATTATTCTTATATTCTCTTCTCTAATTATTCATCTCATTAACTACCAGAAATTTGTTATTCCTTCCACTACAGATTTTATGCTTCTCTTTCCAGATGTAGCATTATGATGGGATATGCTTACCTCCTAAAAGAGCTCCTCCAAGAGAGCCATTTGATGACCTGGTACGTTTTTCTTTATACTCTTCCTCCACTAATCTGTAGACTTTCTTCTGTTTTAAATATGGTGCACAGCCCATTGAACTTCCTTGTGTCTGAACTTGGTTTTCACTATTACAAACACTGTTGATCACAGTGTGCTTTTAAATTGCAGGCATGAGGACTGCAGAACAGGGACTGCTTCAACTCAGCAGCCTGGTGCCATTCTGGAGGAAGGGAAAGCTGTTCTGGTCAGAGTGACTATGCAGCTCAAATAGAATAGCTCAACAGGGAAGACACAGACCTCCCAGCCCTGGTTTGCTGTGTTGAAATAAAGACCCAAACATGAATGAGCAAAAGAAGAAAAAAGAAGTTTATCGTATTTGTGTTTTTCCTACGCAAAGTGTAATTCGCTTTCTGAGGCTCAAGGTTCAAGATAATTTTCCTGTTTCCACAATGATCACGTGACTGTTCCAGGGGGAAAAACCCCCACCCCTAAATGAAAAATTGTCCTTTGTTACAAAGGCATACAGTGCTGTGGAGATCTTAATGACTGTGGAAATCCTTCATTCCTCATCACACTACCTCAGCAATGTAAGGGAGCAGGAGTCCCTCTCCACAGCTGGCTTCATTATTTGGCTCTATGCTGCCAATTTTGACTGGCATTACAGTTGCATGGACTCAAACCAAGGAACAGTCTCCTTGACCTCTTATCTCTTAGGCTGGGTTTTGCTCTAGTGTTCAAGCACAGATCTTACCATTTTGCACTTGTTTTTCATAGAATTTCAACTGTTGTTGCCAACCTCTAAATTAGTCCTTGTTTGTACCAGGAAAGAACAATTTGCACTGATGGTGGCACCAATGCAAGTCCCAGCACAGCCATGCTTGTCCCCTGTGGACTTCGTCCTAGCGGGAATGATAAGAGAGTACCCTTTTGCTGCCAGCCTGTTAGCACAGCATGGCTCCTTCAATACCAGGTCCTGAGCAGACCTGCCCTCTCTTTCCCTGGTTCAGCACCACACAGACCCCAAACAGCACAGGAGGAAGTTCAATACGCGGCCCTCAGAGCTGTCTCCTGCAGCAAAGGGCGGTGACCAAGAACGTTTAAAAAAAAAAAAATTGAACATAGAAAACATCTGTGTCTCTCTTCTGTCCAGGTTTGTTTTTCCAATGCTTCACATACCACAAATAGTTCAGTATGACTCCTTCATCAGAACAGAAGAAAAGAAAAATAAAAACATACAATATTTCATTAAAAATAGTATTTTTATTGACATGACAAATTTGACCAAACAGTCTGTATCCCCCCCCACCTCCCATCCCCTTTCTCCACCTCATCTTTCTGTTTCCCTCTCTTTTTAAAAAGCACTTTGCTGTCCTGTTGGGCTGCTCAGCCTGTCAGCCTCTTGCTGCTTCTGCGATGTTTGGCTGCTCTCAGAGCATCATATGACTTCAGTTAGCTTGGGGGGCTCCAGCTGTGCTCTTAAATGTCATGGACAGAGGTAACAAAAGGGGAGAGGGTTAAGAGAATCAAATACGTTATTAGACATTTCTTTTAAATGCTCTTGCAGAAGACGTAAATCACATGCTTGGCAGGCAGATTTGGGGATGTCACATGCGGGTTTGTTTGGTTTTTCGTTGATTATATCCCCAAACATTTGCTATTTCTTACATTTTTTTCCCTTGTTTGTCTTACTCATTCCTCATTTATTTCTATTTAAGTCCAAGGGGTCAGAACCTAGGATAAAATTTTGACAGTTCCTGCAGCTGATACAAGAGCTTTCTCATGCAAGCTATTTGGGAACCTATGTGGGATTGCTCACCATTGAAATATATCCTGGCCCTTTTCTCTGTTGGCCCATAAAGTATGGCTCCTTGTCCCTGATTGACAGAAACCACCACTCGGCAAATTGGCAGTCTGAAAAGCACCACAGCACACAATTATCTCAAAATACATTCAGATATCCAACAGAACTTGAAGTCAGAGTGCCTAAATTAACCTGAACTCAAGTAAGTTAATTAACCTATGAGCAAGGAGATCAAGGCATCATCTCCTGATGGTGTTCCTCACTGGTTTACCTGGGGCAGTGAAATGCAGATCCACTGTCTAGTAAGTTGAAGAGTACTTACAAACTACCTGACATATATCTTCCTCAGGACTATTTGCTCTTGCAGAGTTAGTTCCCTCTGACTAGGGGGAGAATGGGTTGAAAATTCCCCCATTTTTCAGAAGACAACAGTCAGAAGAAGTTCCTGAGATGTGGAGAAGTGAGAAGGACTGATCAGCAAGTTAATTTTACCAAGATTAAACACCCAAAGGAAAAATGGAAGGTTTTGTACCCCTTCCTCCTCCTCCTCCTCCTCCTCCCAGGGCTTCTCCAGAACTGACACTGCCACCTGGAAGAAATTACAACCATGTGACCCCTGTCTTGCACAAGTCCCCCATCCTTATCAAAAGCCAAGGAATGGGAAAAGGAAGGGATATTTTTTGCACATCTTTCCCTCAAGCTGGAAAAGATGTTGCAGGTGCTTTGTAGGGAGAAGTTCATAGTGCTGTGGAGACATCAGCTGTCCAACTTGCATCTTCCCTTGACCTGAGTATCCTTCACTCTCCCCAAGCAGTGCTGTCATCACAGAAGGAAGGACAAGATGACCTCCAGGTCATCTGTTCATCTAAGACTAGATGACCTCCAGAGATCCATTCCAGCCTCAGCCATTCTGTGACCATTAGCCATGGGTCTGAAGCCTCTTCCCTCGCCTGGGACCCTGCAGCAGACTGACAGCCACTGTGGCTGCGGGGGTTTGCTATGCTGATGCCCCACAGACGATGCAGACCTCCTATGCTGTCTGATGAAAAACATTGGTTTTCATACACTAGTCACCCTTGATAAAAAAAAAAATCAACTTTGATGAGCAAAAATTGAAACTTTTTCAACAAAAGCTCAATTTCTCTCTTTTTGAAACTGTGAATTTCTTCAAAAATGAAAAGCTAAGATGGAGCTGAAGAAAAAAATTTCATGAGGATTTACTTTGACAAGTTTTCCATAAAAAGATTTGGCATTTGCCATCTGGCTCCAATTATGCTTCAATCAGGTTGTGCTGGAATGGTAAAGGTAGGTATGGGGAAAAATTGCTTAAGTACCTTTTTGCAAGTTTATGGATAGATGAAAAAAAATTTGGGTTTTAATTGAGAAATTAGTACACAGCAGTGCTGATGGAAAAATTCACACCATCTGTGTGTGATTCCTGAAATTTTGGCTAATAATTTTGTTATTCTTTAAATACAAGTCAATTTCAATGGTCCAGGCTGTAGCTTGTTTGGGAGTACATCATAGCACATTCAGCTGCAGTCAGTAGCTATGCCTGGTTTATCTCAGCTTCTAGGATTAGGCTCCTGGGTGATTGATAGACTCTGCTGCTTCTTTGGGCCTTTCTGGGCATGATTTTGCTATAACAACTGTGTAGAGTGTACATTCATATTTGATTTAACAACATGCTTATTCTTAATTTAATATCTGTGGGCCCATAAGTGTAGTTTGGAGGGTGAGAGTGGAAGGATGGAGGATTATGTACACACATACACAATCCTTGGATCATCTGACCCATATTTATTTGAATACAAACAAGCAGGTTCTGATCCCACTGTGGCCATAGTGACGTTTACCGTTGACTTCAAACAAGTAGAATGGGAAACTTCACATACAGCGTTTCCCAAATCACTGCAGCCATTCTCCTGCTACAGCGACCACTCAAAGAGTGCTACTGAAAAACTTTCTAATTTTTGCAAGTAGATTCTCCAGTTTTCGGCAAACTCACAGAGAGTGATTCCACACCATGAGAGGGAACATGTTAGCTGTCACTATTGTATTATCTTTATTCGTAACTGTTGTTTGATATATATGTAATGAAATTAGAAAGACAGCACATGTGTTCACCACCTGAGAAGATGAAAACATCATTGTGAAAGGGTAAGATGTTAAAATATGTTCCTCTGCAGTTCCAAGGTGCAGTCCTGCATCTGTTAAATATTTACTTTTATAAAACTAACTTAGGAGACATTTGAGTTTCTGAGACCAGGAAAGGATCTGTATGAACAGAAGACTGCAAAATGGATGAGTTTTTCCAGGAAAATAAAATTGGAAATCTCAGGGAAAGAAACCACACTCCTTTTAGCAATTGTTTTTAAAATTGATCTGATTTCATAAGCTCAAGGGAGCTTTGTTAAAGTGCATAAAGAGAAACCTGAAAAATAAGGGAGAATTTAAATGTAATACCTGAAATGTTCAATGCTATGTTGCATGAGCACTTGCTATCTCTTTCTCCCCCTGCATTTCTGTATCTCTTTCCATAGCACTTTCCTGTCATAAGGTGGACCAAAGAGGAGAGAGCAACAAAACATAGAACAAAAGTACATGAACTTATTAGTTTCCTTCTCATGTGACCTCAAAAAGGAATTTGCTCTCCCCTATCTCTCCAGCATCAGAGACAACAAAACAAAACTTGCATCTACAAATGCCTGATGCTTCAGGGAAGGGAAACCGAATGAAAGACCTGCTGGGGTATGTTTCCAGGCTCAGCAACGTGGCTACACCAGCCAGGGACAATCGTCATTGCTTCTTTGATGCCAGTAGAGTTATGGCAGTTCACACCAGCAGAGCATCTGACCAAACATATGTAACTCTGTTAATACAGCTGTTTTAGTGCAATCCTACTAACATTGGTGCAAACAGATGATTTATACTAGTGGAGTTTGTTCATTTACACAATAAAAATCTCATCTCCACACACACGAGAAGTATGGCAGGCGAGGTAACCTCAATACCCCTTTCAGGGACATAAGCACCAACCCAGCTGCTTCCAGGGCTGTCCTGGGGGACCTTCAGCCCCACTGGCCATGGGGCACTCTGGAGTGGTTCTCTGGAGCGGTTCTCTGGAGCATCTTTTGGACTGAGGGGGGTCACTGCCTGTGGAACTATGAGATTTATTACAGGATGAAGGCAAAGATATTTGAGGACTGTGGAAGATTTATTATGGGATGTTTAGGGGAGAAAACAAAGGCAAGGGAAGGAGATATCAAGGTAGTTTTGGGGACGACCAAGCTTGAGACAATAGAGGGGTAAGTGTATAAAAAAGGCTGGTTGTGTGTAAGTAGTTTGCTGGTCAGTACACTTGTCTGGCCATGCCCTGCATCTGATCAGCACACTGTCCTGTTTTCTTATTCAGTTCCCCTCTACCTCTTTCCTGGGTGAGGGACTGTCTTTTCTGCGTGCACATGTGTGTATGGAAGTTTGAGTACAGCCACAGGGCTGGGACCAAGGGTTGGAGACCCATGTGTCCATGGTACAGCACCTAGCATGACTGCAGGTGTGCCGGTGAGTATGTGGGTGTTAGTGAAGATCAACTGGGATGAGCTGTCGAGTAAGTGAAGTAGCCCGGGAGCCAGAGGGGGGTGTGTCCAGGAGTGAGGAACCTGGAGGAGGTGGCTACTGGGAGGACCAGGAGGTCCCAGACATCTGCCCAAGAGGCCATGGGGTCTGATGATTGACTGGGGGTATGTGTGTGCGTGTGTGTGTGTGTGTTGGTGTGTGCAAGGGGATCTGTAACAGCAACTGCAGTGGGATTGTGCCCCCAAGGGTTCATATGTCCAGTTGCCAGCTACTGGGAAGACTGGGATCCAGGGGCAGCTACTGGGCTGACTGAGTGTCTGAGCCCAGCTGCTGGAGGGATCCACACTGCACATACATATATATAAATATCCCCTTTAATGGACCTCCATCCTGCTCAGCCAGAGAGGGAGGCCGGATGAGGCCAATAGTTCTGTTTGTGTGAGTGCTCAGTGTGTCTGTCTGTGATCTGTGTGGTCAACTGTGCATATACATATGCATGTGGCATACATGTGTTCTGTGTACGTGTGCCTACTGGGAATACACGTTCAGCCTTGTGACAGGTTGGACCGAGGCATGGAGCAGCAGCAGCCTCACCCTTATCAGGCTACAGGACTGAGCAACTCCCTAGCAGTGTTTATTAAAAAAAGCAGAGTAAAGTGTATTATTGCATCACGATTTAAATTGGTGCTGCTCATTTACTTGGGATGGTTTCACTGGGTGACCATCCTTCACTGTAAAGCTCCACTGTAGGCAAGACCATACATGTCCTGTGCTCATGAAGTCCTTTACATTACCCATGACCAGGAAAACCAAACTGAGAAAATCCTGTATCAGAAGAATGACCTCAGACATAGTTAAGGTGTTCAGAGTGATGTAAAGTATTCAGCTAAAAGGGGATAAATAAATGCAAAGTCCATCTGTTTCCAATGCACTGTGGTTGCATGATAGGCAAAGGAAGCAAGGCGTTCCCTGTGAGAAACAGATACTTGCAGAAGGAGGGATCACTTTATTTTATGCGTACTGGACAAAACACTATCTGGTGTGAAAATGTCAACTATGTTTGGCAAACATCTGTACAGGATTTCCAAGTGGGACCTAAATATTCCTACTTGTAGATGAGTTATAGGTGAGAGTTAAAAGAAAACCAGCTGAAAGTGGAGTCATTTACTTTAGGAATCCATTCTCTTATTTAATGGTTATAATATTGACATTTAAGTTCATTCCTCCCTTGCCCAAAAGTAATGTGGAAGTGTGAGGATTTTGCTTTTGCTTTACCTGAAGTTAGTTTCATGTGTGACTGTAAAGAAGCCCACTCAAAGTCATTTTAGAGGTTGCCTGTGTGGTCTCTCCAATCTTCTCTCTGCCTCAGCAGTTACAGGAGAAAGCAATACTGCAATGGCCCTGTGGTACCAAACCCAGGCATCAGCCTCCTCTCCTCTCTGTGCTCCTGAGAGCCATGGCTCATCTCACACACATACACTGCCACGCTAAAAAGAGGTATAACTTCATGCTCCCGGCACCACTGATTGCAGCACTCGGTGGGTATCTTCTGTCATCTCTGTGGACAATTAAGTCTTAAGGCTTAAGTAAGTCTTTGTTGAACAGGGAACAGTATGATATCTGGCATTTGCAGGAAGCTTCATTTTGTAAAACGAGGGACCAGTGAGTGTTACCTTCTCTTTGTAAACACAAGTCTTCGATGGATCCAGAATGCAGAAATAGTACCTTTTAAACATGTATCCGTGTTCTGTGGTATGTTAAGAAACAGGCAGGTAGATATGACCAACCTTAAAGATACTGGAGTAGGGATATAGTAGGAGCTTCACAAACATTTTGAAGATCAGCTGGCCTGGACTATTTTCTACCAGGAGGAACACTTTACCGATCAGTCCCTGAGATGTAAGACACTGCTGCCGTTAGTCAGATGTGTTAAGAGCCATCCATATCCTGTGCCTCTCTGCAGCCACCAAGAATGCCTTTGTGAAATGCCACCAGCCCTTCACTTCCCCCATCCCAGGCTCTGTCTGTCAAATTCTTTTTAGACTGGGGCAAATGAAAAATCACACTTCTGAAGCCAGTGGAGGTGAGGTGAGCATCAGACTCTTTACGCAGAAACCATCAGGGCTGGGGAATTAAACAGGACAAAGAGGCAGACACGTAAAAAGTCATGTTCCTAAGATCTTATGAGGCTCAAGCGAGCCAGGACATTGAGGTCACCTACAGGAGAGGAAGGCATGGGAATGTATAATCTGCAAATCCCACTATGTTTTCTGCATTGAACTAGACTTCCAAAACTGCCTGGCAGTATTGTACCCATCAGAAGAAACAGAGACCTGAAGGACTGCACATGAGTTTTTGAGAATGCCTGCATTGAGTATAGACATCACCAGTGGCGGTGTGTTATGGATTTAGCTCTCATTCCATCCATTTTGTTGAGTTTATGAAGACAAAGATATATCCTCACTTTTCCCCAATCATAGCATTTTGTTCAATGACTGTTAAAAAAAAATTGGATTAAAGTATTATCACTAATAAATTCAACAGAGTTTTTGTAAATACATTCCAAATAACTCCACAAAAACATTTATTTTTGAAAACTAGATTATTTATTATTGTTTTTAAATTATTTTAACTTGCTGTGCCAAGTAACAGCACTTGGGATAGGAAGACAAGAACTCTGTAGTCCTTGGGGGGCAATCTAATGTGCTATTTGAAACGTAGTTTAAGTTTCTGTTGGAGAAAATTGGCAGCAGGCAAAGGTCACTTGGCTTGTCCAGAATCATATTTAACACATTTTTTTTCTTGAGAATAACCACACTTGTTGCTTCTTCAGTGATCCTCTTCCTGTCTTGCTTGTTTTTAGAAGATCTGTTAAGAAGATTATTTTCTAGGGAAAATTTACATTTTCAGAAGTACATATCTCCACGTTCTGTGCCTCAGCTTCTCCAGGCTTTGTTTATGATAGTGTGCTTATTTGAATGAATAACTCTGATGAAAGCCAGGGTTATGAACCCAGTTAGGAGTTTACAAACTTCACCTTAATACCTTAATGCAAATCTCCTCCCTGATCCATGCCTAGATTTGAGTCCCCTTTTTTATGACTCTTTTTTGCTACTGCAGCCACATCTTGTCCGATATTTCCTACATACCAGAGATCTTAGCTGAGCTACACCATCCTAAATCCATGACCCAACAGCAGCAAGTTCCTCAGCAGGGAACCCCAGGTCATTCCTTAGCCTCAGGGAGACTAAATTCTTCCTCAAATGCAATGGGATGCAGCAGAAGTGCACCTACCGCTCTTCCAAAGTATAAAATTATACTGGTCTGTGGGTAAGAGCTTTGCCTGTGGCTCTTATGTGATCCTGGGAACACCTGTAGGATGTATGTATAATGGAAAGATAAGAATTTGTCCAAGAAGACAGCAGTAGAGGAGAGGTGCACAGATTGGTAGTTAACAAATAATTCATCAAAATGCATTGGATGGCCCATATTTATGCATAGGTAAGAGCCACAGGTCATCTTGATAGCAATTCTGCCTGGCACACAGGGGAATCAGAGCATCCCTGTGGTAACAGGCCACCTAGATCCATCTAGCACATGTAGGGCTCTGCCTTAGTAATGCTCCATTCCTTTTGGGCTAACCTGGATTAATTTTTCAGGGAAAAGACATCTCCTTCACAATAGCAGATGTTTTATCAGGTGAAGAAAGATGTAAAAATTCCTTGGAAGTCCACTGAATCTCCAAGGAATTCAAGAAAGCAGAGTATGCTTCTTTTTTTTCACTGAGTGTAAAAGATGTGCTTAAATTGAGGCAAAGACATTTCCTCACACACCAAACCCACGTAGGACATAACTGTTAGCCTTCATAAACAAAGTGAGATGCAAAGGACTCAAAGCAATATGACACACCGTCATCCAAGCAGCAAGGGGAAAGAACCTTGCATTCAGCTGTTTCTCACTCTAAAAACTGTAGAAGAAATCAGTCCTGCGGTATGTCCTCAACTTCCCTGATCCTCAGATTCCCTTTACTAAGCGTGGTATTGTCTTTATTTATAACAGGAGTTGCCTATAGCCTGCAGCCAGGTTCCTTCTGTCATGTGCTCCTGGAAGTCATTCTCCACTGCCCTGTTCATAGATTCACACCCCACTGAGACAAAGGCCAGAAGGAATCATTAAATCAACACTGTGGTATTTCAGATGCACTTGCAGGAAGTCCAACAGCTACCAAGGTTTCCAGCTCAGTTTGAAAACACTAGGAGATGGAGAATTCACCATACCCCTCGATAATGTAACCCTATATTTAATCTTCTTCCCCCTTAAAAAATTACATGTTTCACTTCTGGTTTAATTCAACTGACTTCAGCATCCTACCTGGCCTTGTTATTCTCTCTCCAGTGCGTGAAAGAGCCTAACACTCTGCATTTGCTCTCCATGAAAAAATCGCACCTTTGGGTTATCATTGTTTTCACCTGGGAAAGATCCAGCTGACAGTGGAGTCAGCTGATAAGGTCAGTCCATGTGAGCAGAGCTTCCATGAGGTTATCTGTATGTCCACTACCATCAAAATTTAAACCTTTAAATCATATGTTCTATATTTCTTTTCTTCTTTTTTTAGATCTCTGATACTACCCTTCAGCTCTTCAGCTAGTCTGAAACATCACAGGTCAGTGTACGTATGCCATCAGTCATAAACACCAGATGAGGAACTGGCCCACTGATTCTCACCCTCCTCATTTCTCATACTGTAGTACCTGCATTCAAAAGCTATTGAATGCACCTAAGAGGCCTTCAAGCATCACATTGTATGATTCAGCTGATTGATTAAAAATATTGCCTTTTACACCATTTGACCCTTAAGCATTATGCCACGTCTTTTCTTCACAGGTACTCTGAGCAGTGGTGGCAAGAAAACAAACAACATGTGTTTGTGCTCTGCTGACCCAACCAGAAATTGATTTATGGCTCATATGTACAGCCGAGGCACCTCGGAACTCCCTTGATGGCTGCAGTGGACTAAAATCTTGATCTGACTTGAGTTGCTCATACTCAGCTGGAGGATTAGGCTGCAGAGCTCATTCAGATCCTCACGCTGGATTCACTCCAAACCCCGTCGACCTCTCTTTTTAGGGCTGGGCTGCAGCTGCAAACAGAATATGCATCTGCAGAGCCCTTTCTGAAAATAGTCGTCTTTGTTGTGACTAAGATATTTAGATCTTTTTTCAGTAGCACCCTTATTTGATTGACTGATGTGCCTGCAAGTTATTTCTGAATCTGGGTTATTTCTATTTCTGATGTAATATTCTAGATGCTGTGTAATTGCTAAGCCCACTCTTTTATTTGATAATGCTTTTTAATCTAAAATTGGGAGCAAACTGTTTTGTTGTGTAAAGTCTTTATTTGTGTCAGAAATATTGATGGTCACAACCAGACTAAGGGCGTCTTCCTCGTGTATTAAATTACATTGCTTAGAAGCATAACAAGTCAACATAATGCCCTCCTGCACTGTCACTTAGAGTTCTTTTTTAGGTCCCTTCTTCCTTTCCTGTTAGAAAAACACAGGGCTGTTCAGTAACTCTTTCCATCTCAGGCTCGCGAAAAGGAGAAGGGATGATGTGAATTTACCTGTGTTGTTTCACATTGATTGCTTGATCAGCTCTGCTAAAATTGCTCAGATGTTTTGCATTGTGATTAGAAATGGCTGACATGCAGGATTCAAGAGTGAAATATAAAATTAACTACAAAGGCATGTAAAAATCATTGTGTATCGTAAATATATGAAATTTCAATAATATTTCATGGAAGTTCCTGAGGAAACCTTGATAATTAAAGGTTGACAATGTGGGAAGATAAGTGATATTTACTATCACATAGCTCCTGAAACCATGGAGGACTGTGTGTGGACCTGTGTGCATGTACATGTGTGTACCCATTTGTGAAACTTTGAAATGGTTATAAAGTCAGCTTAAATGGGCCTGCTTTAATTGGAAAAGAAAAGCTGGAAGAATCAGTCTAAAAAATTATCCCCAACCACATGAGCTGACTAATCAAAATAATGTGCTGCATGAGCCTGAAAGTTGCAAAAAATCAAAATAAAACTCTCGGTTTATATACAACTCTTTTTGGCACTCAGAACACATCTCAGAGAAGCTGCCTTTCACTTAAACACAGGTGCTGTGTTAATAATTACTGTGCTTTCACACAGATCATTTGGAATCAACTTTTAAGGAGTAATTTGTGTTCTACATGTCAGAGCTTTGTAGTACATGATGGGTTTTGTATTCCACCTTCTCTGTGTTCTTGCAAGGATTAGTAAACATCCTTCTAAAGTAAAGGTAAATATTTTGTTTTGTGTACACTGGGTTTATGTTGGAGTTTTTCTTTTAGCTGTTGCTATAGAAACAGATGCTAAGATGTGGCAAATTTACAACGCTTTGAAAAATGAGTCTTCCTTCACACATATCCAGTGAGGAGTTTAGCAGTGGGTATTTAAAGTCTGCAAACCTACCATCTGTGCTAGGCACGTTCCAGCCACACAGATTGAGTGAGGCACTTGCTGTAACCATTCATGCTCCCAGTGGCCTTTGTGGCACCACATGCTCGTCCTGAGACCTCAAAACCAAGGGCAAGGACGGGCTGGAAGAGGTACAATTCCATAAGCTATATTAAGTAGAACCATTAGTGTAAATATTTTTTTCACATTAAATAGATCATTACCTTTCTTGATACTTTTTTTCAGATCATTTTTAAGAGGTTAATTCTGGAAGATGTATTAAAGCTGGTTTTGAACTGGAGTTGTTCTTTCTTATTCTTTTAACTAACACTGGACGAACGTTCTTTGTATTGGACTTGCAGTAATGACTAGCTGTTCCCACAAGGAGCAGTGTCTTTGTGAGATGCACTGTTTGAATTAGTCATAATTTTCTGCTACAAACATCTTGCAGTATATCAACATAAAAAAAGAGCAGAATATGGAAAGCCATTAGTGTAACAACAGGCACATATACAGTTAGTTCCTTTTCTTACCCTCAAAATAAGTCACACAGAAAACAGTGCAAGAGAAAAAAAGACTTGAATATGCAGAAATTTCATTTTATTTTGTAAACAAATAGAAAGCTCTAGATTAAGTTAGAGGAGATACTATAGCTTTGTTTCATTTCTGTCTGTTTCTCAAAACATAATGGTATATCCACTGTATCCAGCAACATCTCAAACAGACTATTACGAGTTGACTTATTTCTTTTGAGCAAGGCAGTGGGATCTGAAGCGTGCAGTAAATGACTATACAAGGTTTCATTCATGAAGCAGCAACTAACTCTTTAAGCCTAAGGTACTTCTCTTCAATTAAGGAAAGCTATACTTCTTAACACGAACTACATCACAAGCTCCAGTACAGTGCATAATAAATCAACATGGCACACAGTAATTAGAACCTTGTCTAAATGATGACAAGAGGTTATAGGATCTATTTCAGTCTCCAGTCCCATAGAGGAAATCATTATATGATATTCTTTTACTCTTATTTTTCCAAAGGCACTTTTTTCCCAGCAATATCAGATGTTTATGTTACCGGGGTTTTTTTGTGGTCTTACTTCACCAATTTTCATACCATTTAATGATCAAACAGAAAACTTGCTTTTATCAACTTATAAATTTAAACATATCCCAAATAAAATTCAGACAAGCAACACCAACATAGTAATTATCTAAAAAAAAAAGAAAAAAAGAAATAGGACTTTTTAACGTTCCTTGCACCCTGCTAGGAACAAAAATAGCTTTCATACAAATCTGTGAGTTAAGTAATAAAATCTGATGGGGTGGGGGTGGGGAGCTTGTTCTGCAGAGAGACAGACTCTACTGAATTGGAACATGGTGAAAAACATACTCATCAAGAGCAAAGGAGATTAGAAGCATCTTTCACATTGACCAAGCCTGCCTACATCCAGCCATCATAAATGTTTCAGTAGCAGATGCTGACCATAATAAGTATTTTTGCAGGCTTAATGCCAAACCTGAAACAGGGTTCTGTAGGACTTTGTCCAATTTCTTAATTTAAAAATGCAGTATTCATTTTAAAATATATTTTTAGCTCTAGCAGTACGGCTTTGTTGCACTGAACTGTTTTTTCTAACTTTCCTAAATGCTTTATAAACTTCCAGGTTTATTAAAACAATTTTACAGAAGCATGAAGTGACTGTAAACCTCCCTCCAGCTCCTTGCTAGAGGTTGCTTTAGTGTAGGTCTTCTGCTTTGTGAAGTTCTACTTCAAGAAGTTGCTTGTTGGTTAAAAATGTAAGGTCTCAGGGTTTCATAGCTGCTATGTGAACACTTAAAATTTATCTGCCCTTACATAAGGGCTTGTTAAGCTGAGTGCTATGCAAAAGATTGCAAACACTTCTGGACAAGGTGATTTAGCACAAAATGGGGTAAAGACTATGGCTTCTCCTGAAAGCTATCTCAGAAAAAAAAAATGCATGAGAATGAAGAATACTTAACAGTGAATGAATAAATACAACTATAAAGTGGAATTTCTGGGTTTCCCATTACAGGTGAATTTGCATGTGATACTGAGCTGGAGAAGTTGGCTGATTGCCACTTCTTCCCCAGCATCTCCCTGGCTAGCAAAGCACCAGGCACAGGTCCAAATCATTTTTTCTTCAGTCATGCTGCGACAAAAACTGAGGAGCAGGCCCATGGCATGCAGAGTACTTTGGAGCTCTCCGGACCTCCACTCTGACTAAATGGGAAGTACCTGCTTCCTGTTAAAACGAGGGACAGCTTGTCACCATCTGCATTATATTCACTCTCTCTCTTGGTTATTATCTCAGACTCTGCTTTACACTACAGTACCTGAGCATCCTCACAAGCAGGAGATATTTCATGAGTAAATCCCAGCAGTGACCTTGAGAGATTTATGATCTTTCCAAGTACTCACTTGTACTCTATTCTGCTCAGGAAACTTAAAGAAGCCATGTTTTGTTTTATTTTTTTAATGTTGATAAACTGTAGGCTTGTGACTAGCTGAGATACTGTCTTTTCAGATAGCATTAGATTTACTGCAAGTTTTTATGAATAGGTTTTCCTAACAGGTAAAAAGAGATGTTACTCAATAGTAAAACATATGCTTTACAATGAGTACATTATTTTCAATCATCTTTTAAAGTAGTAATATTTTATTTTGAAGTGGAAATATGCATCCCCGAGAACTCTAAGGACAAATTTTGTCCAATAAAAACTAAAATGGGAATGGATATTATTGACTCATTCTGTGGAAAAATCTTCAGGAAATATTGAAAAATCTCTGTGGAGAAGGGCTCTGTGAGTTATACTTGAGGAGCTGTTGCCTGAGGTAGCTGCCTGTGGCACCAAGCACACCCCTTTGGCTATACAGAAAATTTAGACTTTTAGTGAGTGGTTCATCAGGGATCTAAAATTTAAGGATTAGTTAAGCCATCAACAACCCCTCAACTCATTTCTGTTTCTACAGTGGTTACTGTGATATCATTATGTACTTTGGAGGGCCTAGTTGCCTTGCATCACTCTGCTGATGCATCCTAGGCTGAAGATGAGGATGTGGTTGAGCTGCCTCAGCCAAATCTGGTCAGGAACTGCTAAGCACCATGGCACTGAGAAGGAGTGAACTGAGCCACACTGCCAGAGATGTGATCGTGTCAGAGGGAGCAGCCTCTGGCATCTGGGGGCCATGGCAGCACCAGTTAAGAGGAATTCAAACTGCCATGCAGCCACCATTTGGTACCATGGGCCTCAGGCAAAGCAGCCAGGACACGCTGGTGAACCTGGACCTGCTGCCAAATGTAGGGAACAGATTCTCTGAGGTTGCATTTTCCGTGATCTTCCTCTGTTTCTCTCCAGTAGGAGAAGTCGTTCATAGCAAGGCTAATCGTTAATGCCTTACCCATCAACCCCAAAGTTCTTATGAAAACTTGCTGAATCAATAGCCCTTACCTTCTCTGTTTATGGGACTGCTCTGTCCAGAGAAGAGGCCACCTGGTGACACCCACCAGCACCTATACCCAGATCCCTGACTTTTTTGAGCACTCCCTGTTCTGGCACTTTCTGGCTAGTGACACCATCATTTACAGCTGTACAATACAAATTGCTTTTAAAAGACCAATGATTAGGTAACACCTTAACATGAGTGTTGCTGTTTCTCTGTGTGGACAGGAATGACTGCACACAACGCCTTTCAGAGGATAAAAAGTACCCCACTGCCCGCTTTTCTAAGGCACTGAACCTATTTGTAGGAAACCTGGTAGATTTGGGGTAAGAAAACCAAGACAGGACGTAGTTCTTAGCCAAGTAATGATGTATAAATAGCTTTCTGGGGGCTTAATTTAAGCTTTGTTATGAGACTGCATGGCAAATCCAGTAAGTGGCAGGAGCAGATGAACACTTAAGAAACAAAGATCCTGCTTTCATCCTGATGTCCCTAATCATGAATGCTCAAAAGAAAACAAAAATACCTAAATGCTGCATGTAGGACAGTGCCTCAGATTGTGAAGTTTTTTGGAAATTGTCTTCTTTGGAAAGGAGTCAGGGTGTCTTCTTCAGTTTTTACTATAATAAAAGATGACCTTTTACATAATACTGCAATGGCAGCTAAAACTAAATTATTCCAGTACCTCAGTGCTTGCAAGTCCTTACGATTATAAGGAGCTAAAAAATTATCTGAACCCAGTGAAAAAGTATTAAAAAGGAGCAATTCTCATGACAGAAAAACTGGTCCATTCACATTATCCAGCCAGACTGGTGTCATGTAATGGTACCTTTACATTTAGGTGAATTCTGTGTCTATGATCTCTAAATAAAGGACCCTCCTTTTACAGCCTTCACTTGTGAAGGACCTGCTTTTGTCAGCAGTTTTCAGTTTCTCATGAATGAACTGAAATGTCTTAAGAGATTTCCCCCAGCATTTCACCTGGTGTAACTTGAAGTAGGCCAGAAACAACCAGGAAAGCTGCTGACCAGCCCCAGTAGGCAACAGACATTAGGTATTGCATTAGAATGGACTCTGAAGAATAAGTCACCCCTAATTCCTGAGGACTATGTTATCATCCATCTGTTTGAGTCAAATCTCAGAGATGGTCTCATAAGAGTCTTTTGTAGTACTTGACTTTCCTTTGAGACCAACACAGTCATCTACCATCCTAGTTTCCACCCTGTGTATCGCTGTGAAAGTATTAGTAATGGTGAGTGGAGATTAGCACCAACCTGGACACTTAAATCACACATGTTCTGGGCTCCTAGTCCTACCCATGTAGAGGAAGACACAGGCCCTTGAAAGCCTCCAGAGGGAAAACCTCTTTGCAGAATCAAGTGCTTAAACACAGGTCCAACAGGTAACTAAAATATGTATGCTAATGAAGCAATGCCATTAGTTGGCCTAAAACCCACCCCAGGTTTCCTACTCAGTAATCTGGAAGTCTATTTGGTTTTCACACCCTCAAATTCTATCCTTTCAGTTAGAGGAACCTAACAATTAGTGTGAAGAGTGGCTTTTTCCATCCTCATAAATGAGTTTGTGGCTTCATTAGCTTTACAAAGTTCAGTAGGATAAGATTTCCAATGCAAATAGTATGGCTCTAGGAAATTAGAATTACAACAATATGACAAATAAAACTAACTATATCTTGTGACAAGGCAAAAATTAGCCTGTATCATATCTGCATATTAACATCTCAATGTATTGTTCAATACATAATTCTCTCTTCATAAATGTTTTTAAGGTCTCTTAAGGGTTAAAATAGCACTTAATGTATCAGCATGGAACTACTTAAGTATGTTTATTTTATATGTTTCACAAAAATTTTGTATTATCTTAAAAAAGATTGAAAGATGTTGCGTGCAACCACGGAAAGACTTAAAGCTCAGTTCTTTGTCTGCAAAATGAACATAAGTAGATTTGCCTTTCTTGAAGGTCTGTGAGAAAAAGATGCAGAATACAAGATGTTATTTGCTGATACTAATGATCAGTTATTATTCCTGCTGGCATACTCAGGCTTTTCTCTACAGTGGAGCAATGCTGAAATGCTGCTCACTGAGGACACAAACACAGCCCAAGTGCCTAGTGCATTGGCTCTGTAAATTGGTTTTCTCTATTGCAAATCCCTTTCCATTTATAGGGCTGGTTGCAATGCAAGAGTGCAGATGTCCCTGCTCCCTTCAGCGACACTCAGTGTGCAGCTCCCTAGGGTATGGCTATTCATAGCTCTCCATGCTGTTCACTGCAGAGTCCTGACCATGATGCATTGATTGCCGTGAGGAAAACTGACAATTTAAAGCAAAACCACAGACAGACACAGACACATAGACACATGTGGGTGGCGGTGACATGGACAGAAACAGACTTCTCAGGATTCAAAGCTGGTGACAGACTTCAAAGGCTCAGTCTCTCACTGAATCATCAATAACACTGCACATACTGAAGCCTTTATTTAGCTGTTTTGGTGAAAGAATTAGCTCTTGCTTGATAACCATCTAAGATGCTAAACCTGTCCTGTGTAGTATTTTTGCATTCTAAAGAAATTTAAGTGTGTGCATTTGCATGTGTTTCTCTCCAAAATACCTCTTTGGCTGCTGAAGGCTGTCTAACAGTTATTAACTGGTTTTGAAAGTGCTGTTAGGCACAGTCCTGAGCTGGCAGCACTGATGAATTGTTCCCACTAAAGGACTATTCCCCAAGGTGAATTCCTCAGGGATGTTCCCAAAACAGGGAACATCCCACAGGAAGCATGCATGTGTCTACAGCCCCCCAGGGGACATATTGTATCTCCCCATGACCCCAACCATCTCGGGCAGGAGGACTCAGGGAGCAGCTAGGTCCATTTCATACCACTTGCTGTGACTTGGAGTGCCTCAAAGAGCAAGAACATGATCTGCAGCCATGCCCTGCTGCTGCTTTCAGGGCCTGTCCCTTGGTATGCACACACGTGCTGCAAACGACAGCAGCTCTGCCAAGATCTTGAATACAGAATTTGGAAAGATTTAATTTTGGCACTGCCCCTTCCCATGCAAGAATCCTTTTTCTATCTGTGAAACCTTAATGATTTAGAGAAGTTTTCTTTATTTGCATGTTTCCTTTGAGAGGTTTTATATCTTTCTTTCATTGACTAATTAAGTTAAATGCCATGTTGTTATTGTGGAAACCTCCCTCTCTTTCTTTCCAAAAACAGCATCCCAGCTTTTACAATTTCCAAAAATTGCAACCTCCACCACAGCCATCACTTGACTCTTTTATGCTCTTGGAATCGAGATGAGCCTTCTTTTGAACCTGGAATAAGAAAAGGCAAAAGATACTGTTTAGGACTTCCTTACAATAAGCTTATACTGTTCAGTTGCTGTTTTATGGCCAGTGCTGGCGTGAAGACTAAATGGTGACCTGTGACACATGGGTGTGCAGAACAGCAGGTGTCCTCTGCATCCATGCCTGACCTCTCTCAGCCCTAGGGTCAGATAAGCAGAACCTAGATAGTCTGTCCTGGTGCGTAGGATCATGCTGCGACCAGACTGCAGTGAATGGGTGCAGCATTGCTACTTCTCACTGTACTGACCAGAAGCATTTACTGCTGGAGTGGGCTGACAGCGATTTATTTCCCTCCCTGCCTTGAGAATAGCTAAAACCAAGTGACAAATTGTTTCTTAGAAATGTGTCACCACATGAATACAGAAAAATCTGCTCAGCTATTCAGGGAAAGTTCAGTAAAAGTGTTTTGAACATGATTGACTCAAATCGGCATCTCCTTGTACCTGGAATACTTTCTACTGAGTGTTCAAATTCCTTGGAAATAGTGGTATGGAAATGAAAAAGAATAGGAAGGAAGAGAGGAAAAAAACCCAATTATGGCAATGAAAGGTAGTGAATTTCCTTTCCTAACTTTAATTATACATAACCAAGTCCTAAAGTGCTAGGGCTTACATAGACTAGGATTAAGAAGCAAAATTATTATGTGCTCAGTCAAGCAGATTCAAGGTGATTCTCCCTCACTCCGGGTGACTCAAGGTTCCACGTATACAGCCAGTCTACAAGAGAGGACAGGATCATAAACCATAGTTGTGTCATGACTTAGGAAACGAAAATGTGAAAGCAGAAGTTTGAAACAGTGTGAATTTCACTATAAATAGGACCAAGTTTTCCTAAAGCAAATTTTCAACTACAGATATGTAATGTGTTCTGAGTGCGAAATGTCTGCTAGATTTTCTTATTGCTCAGAGCAATCAGTCCTGTTAACAGATGAATTTAGAGTAGACAGTCCTGAGGAAATGAGATAAATAATCTTGAGATGGAACAACTAAAGATGAATCATAGCATAATCAGGGATCTACATCCTACAGCTCTAGATGTATCATATCTTCCTTTTCATTAATTAAGAGAAGTCAGAATTACAATGCATTCCCTTTTGCCAAAGTTTTTACCTGCCCTGGGGTTACTGTCTGAAAAAAAAAATATCCTGTGAGCATGCAAAAATTCTTGTTGGGGCAATTTCAAACCATTCTTACACGTCTTTTCCCTGGTGCTGCTGCAGAGGTTGGCTACAGGAATAAAGCACAGACCCATTTTGTGTTACGGTGGTTTCCCCATTACTTCCTTTACCCTTTGTACACTTCAGTGCAGAATAGGAATCCCCAGAGCATCTGAGTAGGTCCTCTCAGCTAACTCCTTCCTATCTGACTTCTCTCTGGCTGCTGTGGTTTAGCACTCCCCTTCACAGGCAAAGGTCGATTAAATGCAGTTTATGACCTCCATTTGTCATTTTTAACATTTGGGGTTTTTTTAATCCTTTGCTCTTTTCAGTCTTCTTCCCTCTACTTTTCCATTTTGTCTTTATGTCTAATCTCACCCATGCTAACTCTGATGACATCAACTACCTGCAGGTTCTTGCATTACCATGGGGGCTTCAGTTACCCACCCTCACATGCCATATTTACTACTCTTTCTTTGTTTACCAAAAAAATACGTTATTTCCCCCATGCATCGCTGTTCTACTCAGCCTGGATTCAATGCTCTTCATGCTCTACTTCTTGGTGTCATCTTTGACTTGTTAGTTTTCTTCACAAATGCCTTTTGCTATCGCCAAATTTTCCCTAGCTCTGCTACAATCCTTATCCATGACTACCTGCTAGCCTGCTATCTGTGTCTTCCAAAACCACTCTGTATCTATCTATCTCCTGCATCACTGCCTTCCTTCTTGCTATTGCTGTCAGTGCTTCCTTTGCTGGCTATCCAGCCCTCAGGAACTACCTTCTCTACCTCGGTAATGCTGTATTTCAAGCTCTCTCTCACTTTAATACACATTTATCCTGGATGGATTCTCTCACCCCCGATAAATGTAGAGAAATAAACGGTCAGATATTCATGTAATTTTGATCAAAGCAGCAAGTATTTCCTGTATCTTGGTGCAAAAGCAGTCCAAGGCTCTAACACAAGTTTATAGCATTACTTCCTTCTCTCAACAGTTCTTGAGGAGCAGTTTTCCAGTTTCAAGCAGAAAATGTGCAAAGTATGGCCTATATATACACCTAAGTATACCTAATGCACAGGCCTCTGGGAAAGGGAGTTCAAAACTAACTCAGACCATCTCCACAGTCTTCTCCTAGAACTATCACACAACACAACATTTAGGGCTATGTCAAATTTTTATTAAGTACAATATCAAAGACTATAAACAAGAGATGGCAACTGGAGATAAAAAGCTCATCTTGGAGAACTTGTGCAATCAACTTGATAGAAAAAAAATTAAAATGGAGGTATTATTCACTTCAGTGCACAAAGTATGAGGAAGAACAAGACAGGCATTTCCTCAAATTATCAGAAATGTTGAAAGACTTTTCATCAGCTAAGGATGAGGAAAAATAGAGCTTAGCACTTTGAGAGACCACACAAGCAGCTCTGTATAGTAACCTACCTCTTCGTCAGAAACAGCCAGCAATGACAAAGGAACACAATGACTGTATGCTGAAAATGTTGAATAAAACCCCTATCTCATTGAAAGCAAACAGGAGTTTTGTCTGTGGAGCTATTGACAAAATATTTAGTCATGTAGTCACATATTGAGGAAATTCTAACTTTTTCTGACTACGTACTATTCTAGCTCTTTTTTTCTCTCTGGCCAGAATATGTTATGCTAATGAAGTGTGAAAGAAGTTCATGTTTCATCTAGGGAAATGGAAGGAAGGCTTGGTCGTATAAAGGACCAGCCCTTGAAGAACTTTTATAAAATTTTCCTGGTACTGCAAGAAGCACTGGTTAAGTGAGGTTGAATTTTCTGAATGAGTCAAAATTCAGACAGTAAATATTTTACTCTAAGTGGTATTTGCATTCTTACACTACTTCTAAGACCAGTGCACTCCACTGTAACAAACAATAATGCCCAAAACTGCAAAGTCTCCATGTTTATTATCCTCTTCTCCATGTCTCCATGTACCTCTGATACCACCAGTGTGACCACAGTGTCTTCCACCTGCCTGTGAGAAAAGTATATAAGATCAGATATGTGAAGTGGAGCTCAGTCCAAAGAAGATCTAACAATTAGTATGTATGAGGCACTTTAAAATGCATTCATATCATATATTTGAAGTTTATGTCTCATGAGGGTTACAGTGTAATGTAGACATGAAAGATGCCCACAGTTAGTACATCTAGACTGGTATTACTCCAGATGAGGATATGATCCACTTAAAGAGCCTTGATTTCAGGCGTTATTAAAAGCAGGTGATTATTTGGACAATATCCATACAACTAATGAATTCTGGTTGCCATTA
This sequence comes from Nipponia nippon, assembly GCF_047370975.1. NCBI lineage: Eukaryota > Metazoa > Chordata > Aves > Pelecaniformes > Threskiornithidae > Nipponia > Nipponia nippon. Next base: position 111,002,229 of record NW_028262336.1, read on the forward strand.
TAAAGACATTGCGTCTTTTAACAGTGCTATGTGAAGTCCACTATTTGCTGAATGTTCTTGTTACACGGGTCCGCCAGGTCAAGTAAAAACAAATTATTACTTTGACAACTTTGCTGTTAGTCAAAAAGAAAATGCTGATGAAGCAATACTTTCAAGACATTCACAGGAAGGAGGGGAAAGAAACAAAACAAAGAAAAAAACCTAAGTCTTAGATTGCCACAAACAGCACTTTGGATAGAAGGCAAAGAGATGTGAATATTTCAACAGTAAGGTAGGACTAATTCAGCCCACATGACTAAAATCTTGGAAGGGTTCATGCTTAAGTTGCTGAGAGCTGAGGAGATGAAGGGAAAGGTCAGATATCACTTCTATTGACCTGGGACAGCTGATTTGTACGTCCCCATAGCTAGGAAGGAGGAGCAGACAGGGAGCTTGAGTTCAAGAAGAGTTACAAGAGGTCAAGGGAGTAAAAACATAGCTGTGCACTTAGCCAAAGATGTTAGAGACCACAGAGACCCAGTGTATTGGTACTGACTGTCTCATATTGGTGGGTATTTAGCAAGAAAGAGCTCCACCAGACATGTGATGACATGGCTTTAAATTTCAGTCAACATAACTTAAGCATGTGCTTAACTACTTTCCCAAACAGGGTTTAAAAAATTGTTTTTAAAATAAATGGGGAATTTACTAAATGCACCCACTCTTCTGAAAAATACAGTCTACATTTCAATACTTTATCTTGACAAGGAAAATAACTGAGGGGTTTGAAGAGAAGATTGGTCAACATCTGTGTATGTTCACTTTGTGTATTACTAGGCATCAGTCAGGTCAATGTTGCAGTGCTGTGCTAATGTCTGGAATTCACATTAAAGCAGTGTCAGGAAGCCTGAAGTTGGAACAGTATTGATGGTAAACGGATATAGGTCATTTGGACGAGAAGACTCAGATTTGCCATGCAGGTAAAGCTAATGGAAATCAATAAGGGAGCAATTAAAAAAACAAAACAAAACAAAACAAAACAAAACAAAACAAAACAAAACAAAACACAACCCACTAGAAAAAAGAAGAAAAGGTGTGTGTGAACTGAACTATGGATACTAAAAGTAAGCTTCATTTTTTCTTCTAATAACTTGGATTTTTTTCAAGGCTTCACAAAAAGGAAAGCATTTACAAATGCCTGTTTTGATCTCAGTGTAGCATTGACTGCAGTGGATTTCAGCCTTGTTTGAAAACAACCCGCAGAATAAGACTCCCATTCTGTCTCAGAACTCATCCCCTTCATCCTTCTGATCATTTCATTCCTTCAGAAATGCCTTCCAATCTGTACATCACTTCTTGATAAAATCTGCTCATACTGGATGCAAAGGCATGGGAGTCCTGGTAGAGGGACATAGTGCCTACCTAGGTGATATGATAGGTCTGTACTGATTAAAAGAAGCAGATACTGGTGGAGGTGGGGGGGTGGTGGTGGAAAAGAAACCAGGAAATAAAGAAATATAAGTGCCAAAATACAGCCAGATGTGTTAAGTGAGGTATACTCAGAGCCTGACACTGAGTCTTGTTCCATATTCTTAATGTGTTCTTCACTCTTCTTCCAGATTCCACAGACTCCTTTCCAATACCAAGCATTAATGTTTATCATTACCTTTAGCAAAGACCTTTTCATAGAATTTTCAATGCAGCACACTTTTTCTTTCTATGAGAAAGTCTGACAGATGCTTTACTAAAGCCACCATCAAATATAGCTTCATCACCTCATAATTTCGTTTTTATTGGAAAAGGGTTTGTTTGGCTTGGCTCATGAGATGTATTTGTTTTGAATCTATTTTGCTCATTGTATTTATTGTTGCTGTCCTCAAGAGACTGAGTTGAGAGCTTTGTGTTCTTCTTAGAAACATAGAATCATAGAATCATCAAGGTTGGAAAAGAGCCTTAAGATCATTGAGTCCAACCGTTAACCTAGCACTGCCAAGTCCATCTATACCATGTCTTCAAGCACAGTATCTATCCGTTCTTTAAATACCTCCAGGGATGGAGACTCAACCACTTCCCTGGGCATCCTGGTCCAATGCTTGACCGCCCTTTCGGTGAAGAAGTTTTTTCTAATATCCAACCTATACCTCCCCTGGCGCAGCTTAAGGCCATTTCCTCTCGTTCTATCACTCGTTACTAGGGAGAAGAGACTGACCCCCACCTCACCACAACCTCCTTTCAGGTAGCTGTAGAGAGCAATAAGGTCTCCCCTCAGCCTCCACTTCTCCAGGCTAAACAACCCCAGCTCCCTCAGCCGCTCCTCATAAGACTTGTGCTCTAGACCCTTCACCAGCTTCTTTGCCCTCCTCTGGACACGCTCCAGCACCTCGATGTCCTTCTTGTAGTGAGGGGCCCAAAACTGAACACAGTACTCGAGGTGCAGCCTCACCAGTGCCGAGTACAGGGGCACTATCACCTCCCTGGTCCTGCTGGCCACACTATTCTTGATACAGGCTAGGATGCTGTTGGCCCTCTTGGCCACCTGGGCACACTGCTGGCTCATGTTCAGGCAGCTGTCAACCACCACCCCCAGGTCCTTTTCTGTCAGGCAGCTCTCCAGCCACTCCTCCCCCAGCCTGTAGCGTTGCCTGGGGTTGTTGTGACCGAAGTGCAGGACCCGGCACTTAGCCTTGTTGAATCTCATGCAGTTGGCCCCGGCCCATCGATCCAGCCTGTCCAGGTCCCTCTGTAGGGCCTTCCTGCCCTCCAGCAGATCAACACTTCCACCCAACTTGGTGTCATCTGCAAACTTACTGAGGGTGCACTCGATCCCCTCATCCAGATCATCAGTGAAGATATTGAACAGGACTGGCCCCAGTACTGAGCCCTGGGGAACACCACTTGTGACTGGCCGCCAACTGGATTTGGCTCCATTCACCACCACTTTCTGGGCTCGGCCGTCCAGCCAGTTTTTAACCCAGTGTACCCATTCAAGCCATCTTCAGTTCACTGGAAGATTTGCCTCATTAGAGGCTATGTATGCAGTCATGTAAACTACATTAGCCATCTGAAAGTTAAGGCTTTTGCCTAGACCAATTACCTATACTCACTCAATAGCCAAAGGATGACTGATTCCATGTACCTTAAACACTGTCCTTAGATGTATATCCTGGAGCTGGCATCCCAAGATGTCCTTTGTGTCTCTATAGAGCACTTATACCAGGTTAGATTAGAGATGGCATTTTTACCTAGCTAAACTTAAGTGGAATGTATACCACTGTGAAAAGCCTAAGCTAAGATAGTATAGCATTACTTAATTTAAATTATGATCTAGTAGTCATATTGCAGTATATGTACAATAGAGAGACATAGTACTACAGTATTGTTGTAGCATAGTTGAAAGACTGAACTGAACATGGTATGGTCTTTGCTTATTTAGCTCAAAGCAAAATCTGCTACTGCAGTAGTGCATAATGAGCACTAGCATTATCTAAAGCAAACTGGAATCCAGGTAATACAGAAATAGTAACAGAAATTGCTCCAGATTTGGACAATGTCCTCAACTGCAGTGCCATGGTAGCCTGAGTGCAGTCATGCAGGGCTAGCTGCACTGAGGCCACAGCTACCCTGTGCCGGCCTCACACATGGAGCTCTTAGAGCATACTGGCTGCACAGTCACCTTCCTCAGTCTCAAAAGCACAGAAGAACATTTAGGATATGTCTACATTAGCAAGTCATGAGGACCACTAGGAAAGGATCTGTAGAGCAAAACAATTGTTGAGGACATAGCAGCCATATCATAGTGCCTTTACTTCAGATCACTTCTGGTCTGGTTCCATGAAGTAAATGCCTACCTGCAGCTGAAGGACATTTAGAGCACAGGTCCTGGTTTAGTTTCACCCAAAACAAGTCAGGACTGCTCAGCAATATTAAGCAAAACATGCTGAAATGGAACAATCAGAACAGTAAATGGGGACAGTCAGAAGGGTGAATTCAACAGCTCACTTCTGGTCTGAGCTGAAATGCTAATGTAGACACACCATTGTGCACAGTAAAGCATTAATACGAAGCAATTAGTGCAATGCAAGAGCTCTCCATTTTGCTGGGCATCTCTTCCTGCAGCTGCAAGACATGGGGCAGTGGGTGAGGGACAGAGACAGAGGTTGCTTAAGCAAAGCAGCCAGCAGTGCAGAAGAGTTTGCCCTTTGTACCCATGGCTAATGCCAAATTCATTATTTTCATATGCATCTTCCTCTCACTTCAATTCTCTGGCTCTACTGTGTGATTTATATTAACTTATTGCTGTAAGTATGATAAAACCACAATGCCCAAAGATTTTGGTCAGAACAAAGACTGTCTTTCTCTGTACTGTCTCTACAGCTCTAACAGTGTTGCCCTGGCTGCATGTAAGAATAAAAGCACTATCTGATTGTCCTGGGACAGGGGAAGAGACAGGTATCTGTAAATTAGTAAATAATATAAATTTAACTGGGCGAAGGGGTGCTTGCTTCCATTATTGCAACTCATTCTTATAGGCTTTAAGGCAGAGATGAAAGATGGATATGATAGAATAGAAAGATCTTACAGCAGGCAAGCAATGCTGTTAACATAAACTGCAAGGTCTATTCTGGAATACAAAGATCTACCGTAATTGTCAAAGTTACTTGAGAAGCTGCATATACTCCAATGCACAACAAAGGGCTTAAATGAGTCATGGGAGGGCCAAAATAGCTTGAGACTGGAAGGGTGTCTTAGTCTACACCTAGAAGTTGTTTTCCATCCAGCACACAGACACATCTGGGTAGCCTTCTGCAACCATCTTAATAAAAGATGCTTTATGACAGAGCACATGCCAAAAGCAGAGTCTGTCCAGTCATCTGCATGTACCAGCTGATGCAAAGACAAGTGGACAAACGCTTCGCTGTGTAAGAGGAAAGACATCACTCGTATTGCTGAAGAAAGCATCTGCCAAACATTAATCAGGACTTTCAGAAACAGGCTATTTTTAACATCTCACAACCTAATATGGGTCATATAGCAGCCAATATACTATCAAAGATTTTAAAACAAACAAATGTACAGCTTACCTGTGGAAGACTTTCCTCTGGTTTTGTTATCACTTACTATGGAGCCAATGTTTCAAGGACAAAGACAGCTGATTCACAAGTGTCATGTTCTGCATACTGCCTTAACCTGCCACTGCACACACTTCCTTGAGAATGATGCTATTGTTACTATTTAGTACTAATATTATTAAATGTCTTAGCAGAGGCTTACACAACCTGCTCTTATTTCAGTCACTCAACAAAGGCTTGTAAAAAATCTGCAAGAGGAAGTAATTTACCCATTCACAGATTAAAACTGGAAGTGCCAACTTAATGGATTTTGACATTTTCCAGACAGAAAAGTCTGGTAGAACAGCAGAGAGCCCCTGACTGAACGCATGTTCCTAAGCAAAGGAAAAGACACAATGGAAATTCAGGGACACACGTCCCAGCACACAGCCTTTCTGGAGACCACACACACTACCACTAACAAATTTTGCTGACAGGTATTAAGAAAAAGGGCATTGTTAGTAGCAAAGTGTACCTCCCCCTAGATTGGTTCATCTCACCCATAAGGAGTAAGCAAGGTTTCTGCTTATTTCCCAGAGGATACTGAGACATAGTAAGGGTAAGATTCGGGTGACCAGAGGCAGGTATATGCTGGCGTTTCTCTGGGGGTGAATCCACGATACCCATGCTCAGTTGCTGACCTACCGCAGCCCTCTGGGTGACGATAGAGAAGTCACTTAGTATGGTATTCATCTTATCCAAATTTAGACTCCTGCAGTATAAACATCTACATAGGAGCAAGTCACCCTGTGCTCCCTTTGTAGTCAACAGAGAGAAATAGATACTTCTAGGCTGCAATTAATCTCATCCTAAAGAAGACATCTTCCAGATGATTTATGCCTTAAAAGTACCTGTTTTTCCCTGACTAGAAAGGGAGTCTGAGGTGATTTTTGCCATATGGACACCTCAGACACGGACAAATAATCTATCTAGCAGAGCCATAAAGCCATTGATATTCCACACAGCCTGCAGTTAGTATAAATGTTTGGTCAATAATAACTCGAGCTGAACTCAGACGGTTGACCTAGAGGTGAATGGCTCTGTATTCCATTACTAAGCCTCTGAATCATCCAGTGTCTCTTTTCTTTTTAAGTAAAGTCTCTCCCTGGGTTTTAGATGTCACTTAATGGAATGTGGATATTAAATGTATGTAAATCCATAGCATTTTTGGATACAGCTGCATTCCACTATGTCCCATTATAAACACTATCCCAACCTCCTCTTTGGAGCTGTCAATCTGTCAGGCTGAGGAGCCTGTGGACTCCCAGGGCAAATCCTTGTACTTTCAAGGGGACTGCTGTTGCCAAAAAGAAAGTTCCCAATGAAAATAGTTCTTGTGTGGAGACTGTCAGAGAGACCCTCTTAAGCCATGTTTTTTATATCCTGGGATGACAGGAATTCCTTTACCAAAAGTAGTGCAGCTTGGTTTTTTTCCCATGATGTTCATTTTCATTTTATTCCTATTCCTGTCCTCAGAGGTCTCATCCTATTTCATGCAAGTATCTTCTATCTTCTTCACTCTTGCTTTCCCTTATTTTTCTGCACATTCTTTGTACAGTTTTTATTGGCATTTCCACTTCAGTTATAAAATACAATCTTTTTTTTTCAAAACAATTCTTGTTGCACTTTTGCTTTCAATCTAGCATTAAACTGTCAGGACATAATATCATTATTATTAATTTTTTTTTAAAGAGCTTAATGCAGCTGTATGTTCACTTATACTCCAAACACCAGGCACTATGTTCCTTCACAGATGTCATTTAATGGAATGTGAATAATAAACTCTAGTAAATCCACAGCACCTGGGTGTTGAGCTGCTTTGCAGGATATAGCACTTCAAACATCATCCCATTATAATACACAACCCCTGTTCATGTGACATGGGCTAGATAACCATCTCCACCAGTATCTGACCAACAGATACAGAATCCCATCTTGTTATCTGGCTGGTTCAGCAGTCCACTTCAGGTGAAGTAGTTTGCCACATTCAAGACACTTTCTCTCAAGCACAATTTTTTTCAAAGGAGATGCATGACACACTGCCCTTTCTGAGCCTGTCTCTGCACTTCTACAGAGAAGGTTGTGTAGCCTAGACTGTGCCTGGAACATGATGTTCCTCTTCTTCTGAGAACCAGGTGTTATCTGAAAGATTACGCAAAGGAAGACTCATGTATTTCATCTCCTGTTCATACTGTAAATTCCTGTATTCATCTTTAGCAGACTAAATGTGGTCAGTGACAGCCATTCTTCAAATACACCTAAACCCCATCTTCAAGGTTTTCAGCGATTACCTAAATTACACAGAAACCAGCATCTCCAGCAGGTGATTCCTGCCAACCTGAAATAAGAGTACCATGCAGACAGAAAAAATGGTCCTTTGAAGGTGCCCATCTCCGGGCATGTCTCTGAAGTGCAGTTTGCCTAGATAATTACTTCAGATTAGACCATCATCTTTTACATACCTGAAGTTATGTAAGAAGAACTGTCGCTCCATGGCCAAAATGCACCTTTTGATCTAATCTTAACAAATACAGACTAATACTTCATTTCTCCCCACTTGCTTCCGTGGGAGATGCAGGCACATTCAGGACTACTGCAAGTTTGAAATTTGTTCTCTGTCTTTCCAATGCAAGACTGACATCCATATAATGCAAATCTTTAATGTAGATGCTGGAACAAGGGAGACTGTTGAGGATGAGGCGTTTTTCTTGCATTTGTGTTTTAAGCACATTAACGTTGCTGAGTGGATCAGCTTCATATTCTGTTCTGAGTGAAGTTTAAGATCTTGGCTTTGACCAGAAATCTCCAAAGGCAGGCCCCATCTGGCAAACATGTTTTTCTATCCCTCTAACATAGATACCTAAAGCAGTTTTACACAGGTGGACAATTTCAGTCAAATTTGAGAGATAATTCACAACTGTTAAATCTTTACACACTCCACACAAATAGAGGTTCCGGATAGCGGAGAGAGGTCTTCTTATTGCCTTTACAGGAGGAAAGGCAGTAGTAAAAACAAATACTTTATTAAACATCAAGGTCTTTACACAAGTAACTACATATACAGCCAGATCCTCTTGCTGGACCACACTGATATAAGCTGGGGTCCTGCTGCTTGTCCATCCAGTTGTGGGACTTGTTGGAGTGAACCCCTCACCTAACCCTCACATTCTGGCTCCCTTTCTGGGGAAAGCTGTGGAGCAACTGGCCAGTCCATGCTGCGTGTCACCAGGACATGGAAGTCAGAGTGCCACCATGCTGTGCAGCTCAGCCCAGAAACACAGCAGCCTTTGCCCATCCAGTAGGATGGCAGCTGTCTCTCTGACAGAAAACCATAGGAAATCAGGTTGTCTTGGTTCTCTGCTCACAGAATTACTCATTTTCTTCATATTACAGGCATATACGGTTTCTGTAGTTAAATCCGAATACATAAATAAAGACAAATTATTCTGCCTATTATATTTATCATACTAGCCACAAAAATGCAAGTAAAATACATATCTAGATCTTTATGAGACATAAATGACATTTTTGAGAATGGGTAATTGTTTGACATTGACCTCAGATACAAATGCAAGAATGAACCAACTTCTTTTTTCTGTCACACGTGCCCAATGCATGACATGCTTGTGTATGTGTTATAACAGATCATTTCTTTTATTAGCATGTACTATAAATCCTAAAGAATAATAGGGAATGTGGGCCAGATCCTCATCAACTTAAACTGAGCTATGTTAGTCTACCTCAGTGCAGGAGGTTCAAAAATACTTCACTTTCATTAGCCTCACAAGCCAGTGTTTCCTTCTGGAAACATTCTCTATCTCATACACTTATATTTTATCTGGGTGTAACCCATTTCCTATTTGTCTTTATGGAATGCAATACCATAACATGGCAATTGACTATATTATCACCTTTTATTTCCCTCATTTTGTCGTTCTCTTGCTGCTGCTCAGAAGAGGAACCAGAAACTGTAGAGGTGAAGCTTTGCAATGAAACAGCTTGACCCATTTCTACCTTCATTTTCTCCCTCCATTCCTCCTCTCAGTTTTCCTCCCTTCATTCTTTCCTTCTAGATACCCATCCAGGAAGAGAAATAATTTTTTTATAATAGAAGATCTATTAAGATACTAAGTTTTGAAGATCTAGTAAAGTGAACACTACTGACATTAGCTAACCTATTACAACAGCCAAGGTGCCAGTTAAGTCAATGGTGAGTTGGAAAGTTGAATATAAAAATAAATATTGGTCTTAGTTAAGTTTCTCATGAGTGAGTGAAAGGCAATGAGTTTCCAGGAGAAGCCAAAGGGTCTAGGGTTTTTCAGCTGAAAATCATGAGGGAATAAAATAATATATATAGCAAACATAACTGACACAAGAATTGATAGAAGTGACGATACAACAAAACTATGGGCAAAGAAAGGATTCTCCAGAAAAAACGTGAAAAAGGGAAACTAAGGGAAAACTAAATGTATCTATGCTTTTCAATGGGTGTTGTGTATATGTCTTGCTTAGTTGCCTTCTAAAACACGAACAGAAGTCAAGCTCCTACTGCTCTGTGAGATCTGTTGCTATATCTGTTGCGCCGGGGAGACCTTATTGCAGCCTTTCAGTACTTAAAGGGGGCTTATAAGAAAGATGGGGATGAACTTTTTAGCAGGGCCTGTTGTGACAGGACAAGGCGTAAACTAAAGTTTTTAGTTTTAAACTAAAGGGGGGCAGATTCAGACTAGATATAAGGAAGAAATTTTTTACAATGGGACCGGTGAAACACTGGAACAGGTTGCCTAGAGAGGTGGTAGATGCCCCATCCCTGGAAACAATCAAGGACAGGTTGGATGGGTCTCTGAGCAACCTGATCTAGTGGAAGATGTCCCTGCCCATTGCAGGGGGGGTGGACTAGATGACCTTTAAAGGTCCCTTCCAACCCAAACTATTCTATGATTCTATGATTCCATGATCTTCATGCATATCTTGTGGAGTTTCCCTCCTTGGAGATATTGAAAAGCCATGTCAACATGGACCTGGCAACTGGCTCTAGGTGGCCCTGCTTGAGCAGGGAAGTTGGACCAGATGACCTCCATAGGTGCCTCAACCATTCTGTGACATATATTTGGAAGCAATTTGTTTCTAGGCACACAATATAAATAGCAGAAAACAATTCAGAGAGCTGGACATCAGGATAAATGCTGGTTTCAGCATTCGTGACTATTACTGCATATAAAAGCTAAACCAGACTTTTATATAGATGTAAATGTAAATATATATGTACATACAGGGAGGCCTATATGTATATGTATATGTATATAAATGCAACTGTTCATGGCTAGGAGTCACCAAGGAAATTTTTGCATTTGGCTTTTGCAAACAGTTAAGGTTAACTTCGCTGTTCTCAATGGCCTGATTTTTTTCAACTCCCATCTCCCCAGTCAAAAGCATTTCTGTGGACTTCAATAGAGATACTTATCTGAATCAATGTTATTCAACATATATGTCAGCTATTACTAGGGAATGTTTGCAAGAAATATAAAAGGAGTCTTCAGTACACTGCAGTCTCACAGTTTTATTCTCCCAAAATCTAGTCTCTAGATTTCATGGCACAAAATAAAACAAAGAAAAAGAAGTAGAGAAAAATATAAAGTGGCCTTCGAACCTTTTTTTTTTTTTTTACATGAGCTCTGCAAACTTAATATCTTATTCTCAGAGCAGATTGTGTACTACTCTTGAATTGCCATATCATGGGACAGACATGGAATATGGTTTTCCACTCCTAAATACAGGTTTTCCATGTCAGACATGTCCAGAACGAGAGCATGGCCTAGGAAAAGTGTAACATTAATTCACTCTGGAGGCAACGCTTCTGTTCAGATATTCAGGTTTGCCCGTCTTTTCTCAGAGCAGCTTGCAATAGCTGAAATATTTTTATATCCACTCAGAAGGACTAATGTCTATCTTCATTCTGACAATGGAGAATGAAGATTAAATGGCCAGAAGTTTACAAGCTAAGCTTACAGTTCCCTTAAGCAATGCTCTATAGCTCTAATTTCAATTTTTTTTAAGATCCTGAATAAGGCACGAGAAATGAAAATATGCTATCCAGCTGAGAAATCTAGCCACAGCAGTCTCTTGCCATGGGCAAGAGAATTGACACTGGTTTAAGTGTCCATTGATGGTTTTATTGGACATTTGAATTTCTAGAATACAGTTTCTGGCTTGTACTGCGTATTAGTTAGGGCATTGTGTTAAATCCTATGACATGCAGCTACTGATTTTTGAAAGGTTCCACAATTTTTCCTTTTTTTTTTTCAACCGTGGAGTTTCTGTATGTGTGCACTTCCAGAAAAAGACTTTAATAAATCAATTCAAAATATGGTAAAACTTCCAATAAAGATCAGAGAACAAATTAGGTGCTCTTGAAATTTAGCAGTTCTCGTTACAAACCACTTGAGGGAAAAAAAAAGTTAAGCCCATCCAAGTTTCACAGGTTCAGAACATCTGAAATGAACCTAAACACCATTGGTGTTTCTGAGATTTTGTTTAGAAATTCCAAATCATTAATGTTTCACATTTCTTTGTGATTAAATTATAGACACTATGTCATAGTTTCATCTTGTTTTACTAAACACCAGTTGACATCATTGCCAGGCAGCAAAGCAGAAAGGCAATGAAGCTGTGAATGGAAAATGCTGCAAAGTGGAGAAGGGGGCAGAAAGGTCTCCTTTTGCTCAGCAGTTTGGGTATGTCTCCTTCCTCAATGGATACTCAGGCAGAGTAAAAAAACATGAGATCAATGAATTCTGAGTGTCCCCAATCCTGTTTACTAATGTCACATGTTTTTCCCTTAAATCCAGTGAAATATTTAAAATCAAGCAGAGTGCAGCCTGTTCTATTCAAAATTCATGAAGTAAAGGACTGAAACTTTAGTTTTTACTGGAGCTTAAGCATTGATATAACACCTAGGTATTTTCCATGGAATGAAGACATGTCAGAGGAACCCATCCTGTTTGTGAATATGAGATATCCCCACCATTTTTCATTTTTCTCTTCTTCCACATAGTCTGTGTTTACTATAGATTACACTGAGCAGACATAACCATGTGATGGGCAAAGCGGACAAAACAGCAGTGTCTTTGTCATCAATTTTGGAAAACAGTGTTTCTTGCTGTTTTGGTTTTTTTTTTTTATCACCAGACTACCTCTTTTTTCCCGCTTCAAGAGAACATTCATTTTCACAAGTGAGGGTTTCACTGGATGTTGGATGCTCAGAGAGTGACGGAAAAGTATGCTTGGAAGGGACCTCAGGGAACTGCATAATCCAAACTCCTGTATCTAACATATATAAGCTATTCCTGGCAGGGTCTTTTTTGACTTGCTTTCAGTCTTGCATTGAACATGGTTCCATGTTGTCCTGGGTAGCTTCAGCCAAAGCTTCAGTAGCATAACAGTTTAAAAAAGAATCCATCAACTGCCACAAAGAAGAATGCATGGCAATATTAGAACACTGATGCCAAATCCTCCTCAGCCTTACAAGTCATACTTTTTTCTAATTTCTGTTGATCTCTTCCAGATTCTCTTCAATTTGTCTAAGTGGTTCCCAAAATGTAATTGCTCCAGTGTACTGTACCTTGGGTACTGGGACAGATTCCAAGTATACACCAAAGCCTCACTGAACGGAGTAGCCGCCTCTTGCATCTCTCTCACAGCAGCCTGATATTGCTTCCCAGGATAAGATTTGTTACTTCTGCATCACCTTCACATTGCTGACTCATTCCCTGTGACATCCATTCTCCTTTCTGCTGTATTGCTGCCCCATGGCTTTTTATATTTACTCTTCTGAGCACTAAGTGTAACATTCAGATCTTAACTGTATCGATCATCTCACTGATTTTGGATCATCCACCTAATTTATTAAGGTCTCTTGACATTCTGATCATGTCCTTCAAACTGCTAGCAATGTCTTCAGCAGATGTATCAGTTCCTTCTTTATACTGCAAGCCAAGATCTTAGCGAAAAATGCTTTCCACCTCCCCACTCCTGTAAAACTACACTTGCAGCCACACCTAACCAGCAAACCGCTGATGCCTTTGAAAGCCTCTGAAGTTTTTGAAAGCAGCATTTCAAACAGCTGATCAATCAGTTTAGGTTGACAATTCTAGGCTTATTTCCTCAGCTTTGCAGGAGACGTGTGGGATAAGTCTGGTTAAAGTAGAGAGGCATCCCATATACTGCTTTCCTCTTATTCACTAAATCAAATGCTCTCAGAGAAGGAGTTGAGATTGATTTGACACAACGTGTTCTTGGCATGCTTATGTTGGCTATTTTAACTCTTTAGGATCCTTCTGCAACTTATTTATTGTTTATTTAACAAATAAATTCAGAACCTTTCCAGGAGCTGCTATGAGGAATTGATCTATAACTTCCTGACTTTTTCAGGAGAAGAACCATGTTTGCATCCTTTCATGTTACTGCAGAGACTCACCAATGGTTCAGATATTACACAGGACTAATTATCAGGCCTTGCCAGTTTGAATACACCTATCTTCTCTTTAATATGTTCTCTTCCTATACTGTTCCTGAGCTCCCATCTCCTCACGAAAGCTAAGCAGGATAAAGCATTAAATATTTTAGACTTCTTTACACTGTGTCTGACTTGCTCTCTTTCTCTTACATAGGAACTGTACTGTTCTTTGTTCTCTAGAATATTTCTAGAAACCTTTCTTGCTGCCTTTTTTTCCCATGTCCTAGCTGAAATTCATTTTTGCCCATCAGACTTTCTGCTTTTATACCCACATACCTATGCTTTTCTTTATGCTTATTCTAAATTGTGTGCCTCCTTTTTCACCCACAGAAATGTAGGCATGGAAAGATTACATTTCTTCTGACCACAGAGTCGGTAATAATGAATTTTACCAACTGGGATATGAATGTTATTAATTGCAATATGCTCCTAAAATCCTTCCAGCAGTTATTTCTGGACTGCCCAAGTGAGTCATTTTGTGTGATAAGCACTTCTCTACTATTTAATTATTGCTACTCACCTTGAGAGCATCCAGTGTGACTTTTACGTAACAGCATGATGCGTAAGAACACCCTATGTCCAGGGTACTGTGTAAAAGCAGAGAACCCCAGAAACAGGACCTAGTCATATTTGGAGGTTTTTGGCAGGTGGTTAGGGAATACTGCTCCTAACCACTGCTTGCTCAAAGGCTGTATGCCTGCTCCTCCTTCCTGGAGCTCCTGAGGCCCCTGTTCTGCCATTAGAGATAGGACTTTGCATAGTTCCTGTCTCAGGAACTACTTAAACAGCATTTTTGTTCATGACTTTTTCTTTATTTAATGTAAAAGAAGAAGTGCAGCATTGACTGCCACTCCTTGTTTCCTTTTAAAAAAATTATAAAAATGACCCCATTCCCAGCTGCCCTGCCCTTTTTCACATTTGGCATATAGTGTCACTCTGGATAAGAAATTCTTCTTGAATGAAGAACTAGTCTGAACTAGTCTAGTCAAGAAAAAAAATGGCAGTGTAAAAAGGACCTGCCAACATAAAAAATTCTTACATTGGGACTTTTCACAATCCTTTAGCATTCATTATTTGAACTAAAACAGACCACCCAGAAAACATTACTCCAAACAAGAGCATAAGATTTTTCTCATCTGATTATCCTGTAAATACTCAAGAGAAATCTTTAGCAAACAACTTTACCCGTAGCGCAGCTGGCACCAGTGATGCTGAGAAGTGGCAGAACATGGCCTTCAGCTGAGGCAATATAAGATTTGTGAGGCTTTTTTGAACTGAGGCCTTTCTGAACCTGCCAGCAAAATGAATGATTCACCATGAGATCAAGGAAGAGTAGCTCAGCATTTGACAATGCTCATTAGTTGATGCTTCTGAATAATTTCTCCAAGGATGGCAGAGTTTTGAAGAACACTGAAAGGGGATTTTTTTGTTTTAACCTCTATTATTTACTGCAAGAGATAAGGGGAGACACAGCTGTGCTGAGGAGGACCTCTGCTATATGTGTGCTCTTGTTCCCGAGACCTGCATCAAAACATCATCTGTTTAACGGGGACTTTTAAACACTTTCAATTAATAGGAATTTTTACCTGTTATAATTCCCTTTTTTTCACACTCCATTCATCTCATTTTTGTTTCCTCATATTTCACAGGCCTAATCAAATCATCAAAGGAAAGGGAGGTGCCTCAGTCCCTCTATGTAAGGAACGAGCCTGTATCCACCTCATCAAAGGAGCCTGCAGGTTGCCGCGGTGTTATGCCCACGCTGGCTCAAAGCTGCTCCCCGTGTCCAGGGGTGCCCTGCTGCATCCCACCTTTCCCTCAGCAGGCATGCATCCCTGCACACACACACCCTTGTATAAACAGCATCTTCTCCCAGGGTTTACTCTGCTCACCATCGCCTCCGCATCTGCCCCAGACCCTCCCTCATTCCTGCTGGCAAGCACTGCCTGGAAAAGGGACCTTGTCCCCCTGCACAGACCAGGCACAGTGCTTGGGGCTGGCACATGGCATCCCCACGGGACCATGCCCTGCTAGCGAGCAGCTGCAGCAAGGCCCATCACCAGCTGCAGGAAGGTACGTCACTTTTTTTCAGAGGAGAAATAAAGTGCTTCTGGCAGTGGGTCCCGCCATGGCGACTGGCCCTGTCACCCTCCCGTGTGGTGGGCAGATGGTGGCCGTGCAGGTGTCCAGCCAGTACCGCTCAGCCCCCACGGCCCCAGCCCCATATGCCTCACTCAGCTGCTGGCACTGCTTGTCAGACTACAAATCATTTTTCAGGTACCACTAACATGGTTAAAGCAAATACATCAAAGGTCAAACTTTTTTTCAACATTAGTGGCTACCGGGCCCAGAAGCTCCTGAAGTGCAGGAGGTAAATGAGTTTGACTTGTTGCCTGGTGGAAACGCTGACAGAAATAAGCAGCAATGCTGTCGGTGGCATGACTTTCTTCACAGATAAAATGGTCCAACTGAGCTGTGCTGGGAGAAAGAGGAAAAGGATTTGGGGTTTTCTTTAAGTGCAGGTCACCTTAACAACAAGTTTTCCTACAAACCTGCAAAATTCAAACATGCTAAACTGTAACCTTATGCTAAAATGCAAGAAGAAGCTGCTCTGCCAGTTCATAACCCAGCTTGACACCTGTGCCCTTATTGCTGCTGCTGCGGCTAAAGCCTGGAGTTACACAGTGCTGAGGTCTGGCATGGGAAAAGGACGCTTCAATAGTATGGTGGTGGTTTATGCATGAGGAGGTACTTAAAATAAGGCAAAGCAGGCGAATAAGTCTCTACCTGCTGAGCTTACAATCTAAAGCCAAAACAAAAACAGCCAGGCAAAGACCACCATGAGGGCTGTTCCACCCCTGCAGCAACACCAGTGTAATGCTGGAGCCTTGGGGGAAAAGGTTGGCAGCCCCAGCAAACAGCTTGCCTCTCTTCTGCCCCATGTCCACAAGAAAACAGGCACCATGCTATGGCCTCATCTTGTGAGAGCAGCCACAGGCAACCTCTCAGGCAGGCAGAGGCACTGCTGGAGAAGGATCTTTGGCTTGCACGTGGTACACCTGCTAAGACTGAGCTGAATGTGGGGACCGAGCTCGTGATTTCAAGGACTGAACATGGGCTGGAGCAAGTCAGCGGTGAGCAGAGAACAGAGGACATCGGGGCAGGACAAGACTAACGGATTTGGATCATCTGGGCTACGGGGTGTAAGTGCACATGCAGAGGTCGGAGATACAAGGAAAATATTGTGCTAGAGTTCTTTAGAAAGGTATAGTTTGGGACTGCTGGAAATTAAGAAAAAAGTGCAAAGAACATTTATTCCATTTTACATTATTGAACATCATTATGCTTGGAGACGACTGTTCTGGAAAGGAAAAAGGTGATCACAGTTCACAGGAGCCACCCCACCAGTTCTGCCAGACTGACCCAGAGGGAGGTAGCCAGGACAAGGAGGCAAGATGTTTTCCTGGGGGACTTTTGTTGACTCAGGTGTATTTTCCCCAGTGTTTTGAGTGAAGGCTTCTGTAACACTATTCAGGCATAACCTTCTCTCTTACCCTGCAGGCTCTTTGCCAAAATGAGGCCACATTGATCTTCAGTATTCAGGGCTCCATAAAATAGTGCCAAAGATGGGAGCTGTGACTTTTTGCACACATTTGTTTCACCATTTTTAGCATATAAAATTTTAAAATATGGCTACAAAAAACACCAATTATTTTTTAGTCAGTTACCCAGCTTTTGTGTCCTAGGGATTCCTAGAATTTGTCCATAAGGGTTTTATTTTCACCTGAAGTTGTCCTAGCTACATTTAATCCAATTTTAGCACAGATAGGCTAATAGAGTTTTGATAATGTAGATCCTTTTGGAAAAGGGCTCATTTTAAAGCTCCAGGAAAATATCAACATGCTAATTTAAAAGCATATCAAAATGGACTGTGAATTTGTCTCATATTTCTTCTTTTAAGGCAGTAATATAAAGCAATGTACAATTAGTTATGTGTAATCTTAGGTTTAGAAGTCACTCTTCAAGACTTCAAGAGACATGTGAATCAGTAAGTTTTCATTTATAACTGTGAAAAATGGTTTTCACAGATCATTGGCTTTACAGTAAAGATTTAAGCTGCAAGGCAGATGGACAGGATGTTTGACCTACCTTATTCACCTCTAAACTTGGCTGGACTCTGCCATCATTTGTGCCGTTGGGGCACTGCGTATATGCTGATGCTGCCTCTTAGACATTGTGATACCATTCCCAGAGGGGCCCTTGCTTCGCACATCAAACGAGCTGATGTGATTACATATTTCTTTCTTTGACTAAATGGAGGTGGTTTTCCAGTCAAAGGAGAAGAAAGCTGTATGTTTTTGAAGCCAGGGTCATGGGTCCTGTATTCCATGTACTGTGTAAGTTAGTTGGTAACCTCTGCACATATATATCAAAAAATACACAGATCATTACTTGTTGCACTTAAAATATCTCTGGAAGTGTTCTGAAACTTCATGGCTGATAAGTAAGACCTACCTTTTCTGCTGAGGGATATCAGACACCTTTTCTATATGCATTCATTCCATAGTAAGATAGAAGGAAAAATCTATTTGTAGTTCAAAGAGCTTCCTATATTCTCTTACATAGCTACAGACTCTCTTCTGAGCTGTTTTTCCATGTTTCTCCATGGCAAAACCAAAATTGAAGCTATTTTAAACTGAGCCACTTTGGTGGAAATGGATGGTTTAGATCTGGCAAAATATAGCAGCTACAAAACCAGATCTGAGTCTCCTGAACAAAGTCTTGCTTTACTGGTATGTGCAAACTCATTCATCCCAGCAATATGAGAGATGAAAGATTTTATTCTTTAATATCCCTGGGATGCAAAGTCCAGGGATGCAAAGGCACTGTACCCAATAAGTATTTTCAAGATTAACAACATTAGGAAGACTGTCAAAAGCCATTTAAATACTTTTTTTTAACCTCTGTATGTTCATTGAGCAATTTTATGTGTTCATAACTCACACAGAAGGAACAAAAAGATTATTCCTGCTCATAAAGCTTGAAGTGTGCAATCAGGAAACAGGAATACTATACCATTAAGCTGACCAACCATGTGGCACAAGCAGTAATCAACACACAGTGAAAAGTCAGAGAAGCCATTTTTCCAATAGCCCACAGGCCAAAAAAACACTACTGCATTATCTAGAGATTTGGAAAAGTGAGTTACTTTACAGACAATTTAGAAACAGGAAAATGGAGCATGCCGACTAAATTTATCAACTAAATTGTTAGCTTTAAACAATGTCACCTAGCTATTTGTTCAGCCTGTCATGCCTCTGAAGCAAAGACTGCTGGTAATGTGCCCCTTCCCGGGTCCCCATTTTCAGAGTAAAGAGCACTGCGGACACCTGAGACCACAAAATAGCCACTGTTCTGTCTGTCTGTAAGTGGCACGATCGGTTACTGCTGAGAGCTCTCCTGAATTACTGCTTCGTCAAAGCAGCACAAAATCTAACAATGCTCTTCAGATTTGAAGAACTTGATCCTCAAGCATAGTGCAGCACCTAACCCACCCGCACAACTCCTGTCTGTAAACATCACCCTTCACGTGGCCGATAATGCTCATCTTGCTCAGGAATTCTTGTGTGAGATTTACAAAGTGGCTTGAGATCACTGGATGGAAGAGGCTGTGTAAGTATAATAGACTGTCTTCAAATTATTACTAGTGGGTGTCATAATAATTCAGAATTCATCACCACTTGAATAGATTTTTTTATCTATGAGATAAAAGATATGAGAAAGAATCAATTTAATTGGAATGAAAGTGAGTGACTGATGTTTAACTGGGATAGCATTAGAATAAATTCTGTTTAATGGAGATGCATTTGACCTTTTCTAATTTATAAAGTGGCATTTAGATATTAAAATAGAGGTGAAGTTTTGAACTTCAGTCTATTAAAAGGGATTTCACTAAATAAATGTTTAAAACTATGAATACCATTTTCATTTAAAAGCTATTTTTATGCTGAATTTTGATACATTTACAGATTTGTTTTGCCTTTAATAAAATGCCCTTTCTGATCAGAAATTCCTGGAGAATTTATAATGATCATCTGTTTACTTAGATGCCAGAAGTAAGGCTGAGTCTTCTAAACACTTAGGCATGTGCTTAACTTGACATCAGCAAGACCACCCCTGTGCATGAAGTTAACCATGTGCAAAGATATTTGTAGGACTGGCATCTAACAGTCTCTTGTAAACTCTAGTCTTGTCCTTTGGAAAGGTTTTCAGTTCAAGTGGAAAAAAGGAGTTGAAGGTGGAGAGCAGCAATGTGAAAGGACAGCATAATGTTAATCTTTAATAATTTGAAGTGAACACAGATAGAAGAGCAATTTTTATTTTTTCTCTTTAAATCTGCAGGGTAGGTAACAACTGTTGTTCTGGCGGCTGCTTTAGGATCCTCTCACGACCTTGGCCCATATCTGCAGTGGAGATTGGATTGGCACAGATTTCGGTGCTGATCTAAAGCCACTGAGGATCTGGGTCATCTTTCCAAACTAGCTAAGGAGGGATTCCCACTGAAATTAACTGCATTTGAAGAACAGATAGTAAAGCAAGGAAAAAAATCAGATCCACACATCCCAGATTAAAGATTTGCAGCCACTTCCAGGCACAAGTTAACTAAGTGCCAGAGCTGTGGCATGCCATGTAAGGCTCAGTAGCACTCACAAATTGAAATCTACACTGTAGAGAATGTTGAACTGCAATGGTATTCAGAGCTTTTCCCTAATGGGCGGCAGCTTAAAAAGTTATTCATAACAAGCTTATTTCTCATCTGAAAGCTCTTCACAACCTTGAAGTGACATGACTGTCAGTCATTTCATGTAGTTCCCCCATGGAAAATCTTCTTATCACAATAATTGTAAATTAAGTGACTTCCCCTTTACCACTCCTGTTAAGTTTCAGTTTCTTATTTTCACATTCAGGGCCCTGCAGAACTTCACATGTCTCTTGGCATGTTCCCATTCTCCCTGGTTGCTCTGCCAAAGATGTCAGCCTTCAGGCGGCCTCATTTCCTCCCCAAAGGCTCCATGTCCTCCAGGCTGTTCCCTGCACACACAGAGCAACTTTCTGATCTCGGTGCCTTAGGCAGGTAGACCTTTCTGCACAGAAAGCAGTATCCCATCACCTCCACCACATGCTGGATAAACTTAGCAACTTACACAGCTAATCTTCATCTATCTGTAGAGGTACAGTGTCATCCCAGCGTTTCTAAAACCTGACTTCCCATTTTACAGCAGTATATGTATCATCATCAAACACAAGAATGGCAAATACGGAGTAAAGCCAAATGCATTTGTACATGCACATATGCACAGAGCAGACATACAAAGTCATTTTTTAGGCAAATTATTTCAACTCGAGGTACCACCAGCTCCCTTCAGCTCCTCTGAATTTCAGATTTTGTTTTTGAAGTGAATCTTTCACAACTGTAGTTGCAAAGAAAACTTCCAGAACCTAAGAAGGGTGTAAAATATAATTTCACTTGCCCAAGGACTTGGGGGTACTGGTAGATGAAAAGCTGGACATGACCCAGCAATGTGCTTTCGCAGCCCAGAAGGCCAACCGTATCCTGGGCTGCATCAAAAGAAGTGTGGCCAGCAGGTCGAGGGAGGTGATTCTGCGCCTCTACTCTGCTCTGGTGAGACTGCACCTGGAGCACTGCATCCAGCTCTGGGGTCCTCAGCACAGGAAGGACATGGACCTGTTGGAGCGGGTCCAGAGGAGGGCCACAAAAATGATCAGAGGGATGGAACGCCTCTGCTATGAGGAAAGGCTGAAAGAGCTGGCTTTGTTCAGCCTGGAGAAGAGAAGGCTGCGAGGAGACCTTATTTCAGCCTTTCAGTACTTAAAGGAGGCCTACAAAAAAGACGGGGATAGTCTTTTTAGCAAGGCCTGCTGCGACAGGGGTAATGGTTTTAAACTAAAGGAGGGTAGATTTAGACTAAACACAAGAAAAAAATTTTTCACTATGAGGGTGGTGAAACACTGGAATGGGTTGCCCAGAGAGGTGGTAGATGCCCCATCCTTGGAAACATTCAAGGACAGGTTGGATGGGGCTCTGAGCAACCTGATCTAGTTGATGATGTCCCTGCCCATTGCAGGGGGCGTGGACTAGATGGCCTTTAAAGGTCCCTTCCATCCCAAAGCATTCTACGATTCTATGATTCTATGAAATTGAGGCAGGGGAATAGATATAGTCCTTTGTTATTTTTTTCTAGCTATAAATATTCCATACACCAATTCCATTTGATTTCTGGAACTATGAAAATCCTGCATATTTGTTTAGTTTGGCTATTGTATACCCCTGAAGAGATAATCAGGTGTCCAAGAGATCATCTGACCTGGGAAGGAACACCTGTATTTAAGCTATTGTGATAAATCAGTTAGTCTGAAGAAAAATTATTTATGATTGACAGCAGATAGTAGACTCAGTTGAGTTTATTTTACAAATGAAATTCCCAAATGTGTTTGCAATAATACTGGATTTAGCTACCTAAATAATCTTATCCTGTTTCTTGGGACCAGTTTACATATAAGCATCTTGGTTTTTTACAAGTCATGATAGGAAACCTGCCTCATAACTTGGATGTGGCTTAAAATACACAAACAAATAATAAATAAGTCTTTTTCTATAACAGTAGTGTTTAAAATCTGGTTTCTTAAATTGGCACTGTTTTTGTCAAACACCATTATTAACAGCCAAATTACAAATTCAGCCTCTATCACCATGTTTGGTTTATGCTGAGTTTAAATGATATATTTCAGACACCTTGAATCACTTAGTAGGTAGCAATTTGTAAGCCTTATGAGTCACTGTTGATATTTTGATGGTGTGAGGTTTTGGTTGGTTGGTTTGTTCCGTTGCTGTTGCCACCTCCAGTGCCTGTTCAGTGTTCAGAAAGAGCAAATCCTTGGAAATTAAATGCTTTAGATTTCTCAGCACTGCTTAGAGAACATAACAGTTAATGTCATTTCAAAACCACCAGTAAATAAAGCTCAAAATAAATACAAAGACAATTTATACTAGACAAGGCATTATTAGCACACTCCTGGAGGAACGTTCCCACATGCAGCCCTCCTTCGGGCTTCACAGGTCTAGATCCAAACTGGAACCCACACCAGCTGGATCTGGGAGGCAAGAATTGCTATAAAAGCCAGAACTATTAATGCTCTAGATAATCACTGCTAAAAGGAAGAGCCACAGAAAACTGCAGCACTGGGACATTAACACTATCCTTAGCTGTACAGCCAGATTCTCATTTGATGTCGACTGGAAATGTTGCAGTGCAGCTAAGCTGACTTATCCTTGCTGAAGATCTCTTGCTTTAGTGCTTTGGGCTACCCTGGTGAGTTACAGCTACATGCTTATACATATAACAGTATTTGTTCTACACACAAGTTATTGACTGATATTTCATTAACATAAGAAAAAAAGGTACGTTGATGTATTGAATGTAACCTCTAAAATCTGGCTCAGAAGAGTTACTGAGATTCCTGGTTGTTTTTTTTTTTTACTCTTCCTATCTGCTCTACTTACAGCTGTTACTTACTCTTGTAGAGGAAAAGAGCCTACTCTTGTCATAAGTTTGCCTTCCTTAGCACAGAAGTCAGGAAGGAGACCTTGGACTCCTGCAGAGCCTCTTGCCAGAGTTGTTGTATATAGTAATCCTTTTCAAGAACTGTTTTCTTACATCTGAAAGCAAGTCACACTGCTCATGCCCTGACTCTGTTCAGACTAGCTTGGCACACAAATATTTGAGTGGGAGTCTTGTGAGTATAAATGCTTGGGGAAATTCACTCGAGTAACTGGATGATGGCTTGTGCTACAGAGAACTTCAGATGAGTGCTGGGCTTCTCAACCTGTGAAATGTGAACCGCTCATGTCCCACAGGCTACTTCCAAAAAGGAAGAAAAATTTGTTGCCTTTTTCCTTCCTGTGAAAATGAAAAACCTCTTCTTAGCAGCTGCATCCCTGTCAGAGGACCTGGCAAACCTCAGGGAATATCTCTGCCTACATGAGCCCAGGGCCTGACAGAAAGCCAGGAGATACTGCTGCTGCTACTGTGGGACAGCACACCTCCCTCTCCACACTGATGGTGTCCAAATAAAGTTGGGGCAATGGTGGCCTTGAAGATGTGATGATGGTCCTCTCTGTTTTTCAGATGTATCTGTGAGTCTAAGAGGGAACCTTTGAAGATAAATGTCATTCATTGATGAAAAGGAATGAGTTTTTGTTATTCACAGCAAAGTGTTCTCCCTCCCTCCAAATCAAGCACATCTCAAAGCAGTCAGACATTCTCTCTGGCTGTCCCCACTCACCTATTCAGCCACACTGATTGCTGGAGTCAGTCATCAGATGGTGCATTAGAGCTAATACCTCCTGGAGCCTTTCTATCATGTGCACTGTCCCAGCACAGTCCTCCAGCCTTTCCTCCAGGGAACATGCCTAGAGCCTCTCTGGATATGGGGAGGTACTGTGACATTCCAGATACAGTCCAAATAGATCCAACCTTAGCAGCCAGTTTCATTTGCAAATGCAAATAAGCCTGCATTTGCATTTCATTCACACAGATGTTGCTTGAAAACAATTTACACATTCATAGGTAAAGAAATACCAAACTGTAACTCTCTCCAACCTACAAAGAAGTTGGACACAACCTTATATTGATACCGATAATGGAAGAGCAATGCCATACCAGAAATACCTACAACTGTGCCTGTATGAGTGGTGGCAGCTCACAGGGTCAGTGAGGTTGGTTTTGCACTGGAGAGGGTGAATAGGGTGCATATGCATATGTGAATTTGTGGATTAGAGACATCTGAAAATGACAAAAATGGCATTCAATGTAGATATTTATGAATTGTATCAGTGACTTCTTTTCAATCAATGCTAGTTTTTTGAATAAATTGGATATTGCTTAAATTCTAGTCTTTAATTCAAGGGTTTTTTTAATAGTGAAAAAGCAAATGCTTTATTGAATGAAACACAGAAAATTAATGTGCTTACATTTTTTAAAAACAGTTGAAGTGGGACTGGAGGGTGAGTGAAGATGGAAATGCAAGATTTGGTAAGAAAAGATTCTCTTCAATGAGTCAAATCCAAACACTACAGCACTACGAAGCTGAGCGGGCTCTCTAGCATGATGTGGTGAGGCTCATTGTTTAAGCTGAACACAGAGGAGTGCATAAGCTGAATCTTAACTACAGCAGAAAGAAAAGACAATTTTTACTACCAGTCCCTCTTAATAACCTGCAGTGGTAGAAATACAGATAAAAAGATTAAGGAAGGTAAGTAAGATTTTTATCCAGGAAAATCTTTATATCCAACCAAAAAAACTAATTTGAATTTGTCTAGTATCACTATTAAAATCTTTGTGTGAAGCATACTGTATTTCATTATTCTGTGTTAATATTTTTGAACAACATAAGCCAATTCCCTGGATAGCAGTCTTTCATTACTTTCTTAGGTTCATTAGATACTACTCAAGACATTCATCAAGGGTTTTTAACTGACCTGTCTGTGATTGGTAATGTTGTTTTCAAGACCATCAGGTTCTGTCAGGGCAAGGTTTGAACGCTTCTGTATTGCCTGCATACCACCGTCCTCAGGAAGCAAAGGGGAATACTCTTTAAAACCTTATTAATAACAATACCATGAATGTCTGTTAGTTAAGCATCAAGACTGCTGAAAAAAAAAATCAAAATCAGCTTCCTGGCTATATAGCAACATCCCCTTGTTCTTGAAACTCCCTCCCTAGGGGCAGCTATTCCAGTCATCTATATATCTTTATTACATATCTTTCAATTATTTACATTATTTGCTATAGCTTCCTTTGATATGACTTGGTATTTGCAGGGTGACCTTCTGAAGAGAAAGTTTTCAGCAGGGAATGTGCCGGACATCTTCCCTGTAGTTCAGCCATTTGTCAAGGAACAGAGTTCTTGACCATGTAGTATAAACACTTGATTAGGTAGTATAATGCAGTCCACTACATGGTACGTCAATAGATCTCAAAACCTGTTTTCAGGCAGTGTTTACCCCAGTGGACTGCCCAAGGAGATAAAATAATGATCTCTCACTCACCCACTGAGCTGGGGATGCTTGGCTGGGACAGCCCACTTGCCCTGAATCCCACCCCACTTCTCCACTGCTTGACTGATTGCTTATCTTGGAGGGTAAACACAATCTGAATGGTGTAAGGCATTGTAAAAACTCCACCAAATTATTTTTGTAGTTTTGTTTTCTGGTAAGCAGTTGTGGTTTTGGCTGGCACCTCCCACAGATGGGAGCTGGGAGGAGCACATGCAATTTTTCCTCTGCCCCTGCCCCTCATCCCAGGGATGAGATGCCCTCCACAAAGGTGCATTATACTGCCTGGGTAACACCACCTATTTGATGTGTCGATTTACTAAGTGTATACAACAGGGTTATTTCATGTAGTTCAATGCCAATAATAAGTCTAAATGAGATTTTTCTGTCCAGCCTGAGGAAGGTCTCGGATGCGTGCTCCTCCCCTCTAGCAGATTTTTCCTACTGCTGAGGTTCACTGACAGGGGTGGTGGTGGGAGCTGTTTAAGGTTTGTAACTGTTAGAAAGTGGTTTGATGCTAATTCAGCCAGTCTGGGGTCTTCCTTTGAGCCCAGCTGGTGGCCCACTCAGGTGCAAGAGAAGCCTGTAGCCCTGTGCCTGGGTCCTGGGTCCTGAAGTTCTCCAAGTGCATCACAGCATTGTGAAATCTGGGGCCAAGCAAACTCCCTCCCTGCCTCGTTCTTGTGAGATTAGCAGATGTCTTGGGAATGAGGGGAATTTGGAATATCCCAGGAGCACCTTCTATGGTATAAACCTGAGAGTGCCTTCTGCATTTGAAAGCTGAAGTATTTGTGAGGACACATTATTGCATCTTACTATGTCAGAGAAAAATGCCTTCAGAAAAATGCCTTGATCAAAACAGTCTCTTCTTTTTTTTCATGTAAAATAGCACAGTATATAAAAAGGGCAAAAATATATGCTGGAACTGGTCTTTGTGCTAAATTTCAGGTCTAGAAACTACTGTGGGGTAGGGGAAAGTATATGAGCAGAGATGGCTCACTGGGGCACTAACAATGTAAAAGACAGATAAAAATGCAGAGATAGTTGCTTTCAGTCTCCTTTACCAGAACTGCTCATTCTTCCCAGGGCTGTACAGAATACATCTGCACACCACTGAGGATTTCAGGTGCATTTTTTTTTAATCTTTGAAGATGTCAGTAACCACACGAGGACTGCCCATACATGTCACTTCAGAAAATACACAGCCAAATCCTCTGCTTCCTGGGAAAAGGTGCCCTTGGTTGAGACTCATCAGGGGGACCGCTTTCAAGTAGAGCCAGAGACTTCTTGCTTGATTTGAGACTAAACACTTCATAACCCTCTTCTCCAATTTAGCTATTTAGTTAACAGTCGACACCAAATGCTTCCCCAGCCATGGGTACTACAAGAGTAATTTTGTTTTTACTCATGATCCACCCAGAGATTTATGGTGATGGGACCATACAAGTACAGAGAGAACAGCTGGGCTAGACATATGCTACAGCATGTGATTCAAAACTGTTTCATATGTGAAGATGTGAAACCACAAAAACAGCTTCCATGAGAGTGCAAATAGGAATTCCACATCCTTCTTGGAAAACCCAAACACTGTGAAAAATAAAGATGGTTCTAGTTCCAGGCTGTGAATTTACTATTCCTTAGTACTCGTTTAAGACATATATGTAATTCAAATATTTTTGACATATTATGTTTTTCCCTTCCCACTTCCTTAAGGTGACAAGTTAAACAATTCCAGTCACTTACTAAAAGAAATTTATTTTCTTTCCTGTCCTCATGACACAAGAACTTCTTCCACACCAAAGAAGGATAAAAAATGTAAAATAAAAATATTACCCATTGCTGTAAGTCTTCAGCATGATGGTCTTGGATACAGTGTGAGGAATTTATTATTCACCCTATGAAATTTATGCTAGCATTTCCTTATGCAAACTCTGGCATTTATGCTCCATGAACATTGTGGCATTTGTTTTCCATGCACCAGGTGATATTTTTGATATTTGCACATTTAAATGGTCATTTTTTTGTGATTTGCAGGTATGTGCCACCTTATTGCAGGTAAAAGCTAAAAATATGCCTATTTATTATTCAAAAAGTCATGATGGAAGTTTAGAATAATCTTGAGACTTCAGGGTGGAGGTGTGGATGAGAACATCTGCATGAGCCTTGCTCATGAAGCAATGGCTCAGACCAAACCATAATATTGGCAGGATTCAAAATGTATGGTATATGCCAATATGACATAATATTTGTTTTACAGTACTCTGTAGTACTGACTGTAAGAGACTTATAGCTCTCACTGGAACCAGAGAATCATGAAGCATTTAACAGTTTAAACAGTTGAACAAACTTCTTGAGAGCCCCTTAACATATCCACATTGGGCTGGAAGCAAACAGCAAGGAATAAACAGTAGCAAAACTTCAGGAAGAGGAAAAGATCAGAAGCCACTCTATTATGACAGAGACCATTACCTCACATTTATCATCATTATAACATTATAACAATATCCTTTCACTCTGTTGAAAATACCGTATCCATTACACTGGGGTAAAACTGATCTCCCTTCAATGACTTTACCCATTATGACAGACATCAGACTGTGGCTATTTCTTGGCTTTTCTAAAAGACACATATATTTCCCATTTTGCCAATTAATTTCCATGAAAAAAAAAAAAAAAAGAGGTCAGGGAATAAGCTCATTTTGAGTATAAAGGAATGTGTTAGACTCTCATCTACTTTCAGTCTAACTCATGAGTCACTATCTAAAACGGCATGACACCAACACATAGCAGGTATATCTGAGTTGGAATGAGGCACTAGGTGCTTCCAGAAGGACAAGACTGGATTTAACATGTAAAGGTGACTAAAGCAACCTTTATTTCGGTTTTGGGAGTATCCGCTTAGCTATAATTAGGGGTGCCAGCTGCTAACAAAAAACGGCTTTGCACAAAATTTCTCCATGGAAACAAAGAAGCCTTGCAAAGAGGGTGTCAAAAAAATGAGCGATTTTTCTGAGCTTGGGAGCAATAATTGCCTTAATAAGAACTCCTCCTAACAATGGAAAATAAGCATAAGATACGAAAGCTAGCTTCGACTGCCAACGAGGAAACAGCGGGACGTGAACATTGCTCTTACCACAGAAGTCTGCATTTCTGAGTCCTCATTTCTGATAACAGTATAGATGTAGCTGGAGAGAGAGAGAGACACATTCATAGGGAATTTTTATTTTCCAAACCTGGAGAATGTAGGGGGAAAGGGTCTCTCTTTTTTTTTTTTTTTTTTCATTTTCTACCTTTTGGTGATCTAACAGGAAACATGTGAGACTGAGAGATCTTACCCTGGGCTGTGTGTGCTCCCAGCAAGGCTTGGACATCCAAGGGCAGGAGTCTGCCCCGGTGCCTGAGTCACTGACATTTGGATGAGACAAAACACTGTTTTTCCTCTCCTTTTTCCTTAGTTACATTTTTTTAACCTTTTTCTCCTTGTCCAAATTATTTCTTTCCTCCAGTGCTGGCCTTTTCTTACCCTGTCTTCGGCTTCTTCCCATAAAAAATATGGTTGTTGCATGATAGGTACTTGCCACACAGATGTCCTGTCATTTAAGTTGGGACATCAAGATTTTACACAGAAACGCTGAAGGTACAGATTGTGCCTGCAGATCTTTCCCTGGCACACTCCATATGCAGGTATCTGCCAGTGCTAACTACCACTTTGTTTCAGAGATTACCTAGGATGTCACCTGGAAGGAAGAGTTGGTGCAGAGCTGATGATATCTGAAATTTGGGTTTCATTTGATTTGAGCGACAGTACAGTGGGATTTTCAGCCCTGGCTCGTCTCCATGTTTACTCTCCCTCAGAAGTGAATGCTCACTTTGCAGAAACTAATATGACAACTTATTAGCACTTCAGTCCTTGATGAGAGCTCAAGTTATGAGTTTCTGAGACAGCCATTCTTTACCAGTGTAACTAAACAGTTTCTTCTGAGACTGGTAATTTCGTGCTCTTTACACACTCTCCACACCAGTATACCCAGCTTGTTAAATTCCACTTCGCTCCTGCTGGTACACTGGTCACAGTGGTTTCTGAAAGGCTTGAGGCTGAAGGGTTTTCCTTGACAGGGAATGAAACTACGTCAAGCCTAATAACACTAAATCCTGGCCCACAGACCATCAGGAGAGGTATATTTGTAATAGCAAATCTAGTAATAACCAGATGCAATTACTGGAGTACTGAGAAGAAAGCAAAGGGTATAAATCTCCCTGATGAAACAGTAGGCTTACAATAGGTTCTACACACTTTGATCAAATTAAAATTTTTATTACACTTTAATTAAGACCAGCAATTTATGACTGGCATGTAAAACTGTTGACATTTCCTCTTTGTTCCAATCCATACTAGGAGTACAACCTGCTCTTCTAAATCTAATTTGACGTTTGTTCACAGAGTACTAGTCATTCAGTAAGCCTCATGGTTTTACTTTCCTGGAAGGAGATAAAACTAGCTGTCTTTAGACTTGTTTCAGAATGTAAATGTCAGACTCCATGAGCCAGGACAGTGTAATGTATGTGTTAAAAAGGTTTTTATCAGATCACAACACAGTTCTGTGCCCTCCATCTCTGAGAGCAAAGAAATGACCTATTTCATGAAGTAAATGAAGTCTGTGTAACTCACACAACTGGAAACATGCCAGAAAATAAATAATATATTTAGCCACCCTCGAGAAGTTATTTCAAGTGGTTTATGTGTTTCTGAAAAAAATAACTCAAAAAAGACAGTTTTAAGAAACCATTAACTGGAGTGAACTAATTAGAAACAGATCACATGATGATAAATGAGGTAATTTAATCTGTTGACTGGACCGCTAGCCTGTAAATATGTAGAGTGACCCTGCAGATAATTGTATCAGTACCTGTGCTAATAAGGGTTTATGGAGATCAAAGCTGCACAATATTCCCAGACCCTTAAGCCCCTGCATTGTACTAAGATTAAGTTAGTAAATACATATCAGCTAATTTAAAGCAGTGCTATTACAATGTTGCAGTCATGAAATAAAGAGGTCTTGAAAGCTTTGAAACTTGGCAACCAACCTTAACTCTGACCAGGTCCCACTGCTCTCATTCCATTGAACATGATGGAGCAACAGTGAGACTGGAGGGAAGGGGTAGTCCAGCACTTGAAAGTTTTGGTGTTGCTGTCTGGAAGTGACCTTCCAAACCTTATACAAAGATACTTCAGACCACTTCAGAGATCATGCTATAATGACTTCTGTGGATGACCTTGCAAAGAAATTAAAATTTAGAACATCCAGAGTTCAGTCCTGTTAACTCTCTTTCTGTCTGTTTGGCACAGCGGCCCCACTTCAATAGGATGGGTGAAGACTGGCACCATCCCAGTCTCACCAGCAGCTGCATTAGCCAGGGTGTTCTTGAGAGAAGAGAAAGGTGAGTTTGGGAACCACAGCCTGATTGGCCACCCACTTTCTGCCTACAGTCAAACTGTAGTCTTTGCCACCAACATTTTTTACAGAAAATATCAAGCCCAGGACCAAAATATTGGGCTTAAGCATCTGTAAATGAAGTCCTAGGGATGCCAGTGCCCTTTTACATAAGGGCATATCTCAGGATTGCAGGTAGACACGTAAACCCATGAGAAATGCAGGATTTCAGACACATTTGTCCCCTCAACATTTCCTATGGCCTGGTTTCATTTTCTTTCCATCCAGTATGTTTGCCTTTGTTAGATTCCCTCTGAAGTGCTGAACTCTTCTTGCCAGGGGACTTAGTGGCCTGCCTTATGTTTGTGAGTGCTTCTCTCTGACTCCTGTCCTCAGCATAGCAACACTGCAGTATCCCTGGCCATGTCTGCATCAGTAAATTTGGATAGGTCCAGAACTAATACAGTCAACTGATACAGAATGGCCCACATCCATACTACTAAACTCTTTTACTCACTGAAAATAGGGTGGTCACATGCAGACTGCACTTTGGGAATCCTCCCTGTCTGTGCTAACTCCCAAACTCTGCCTAAACTTTCTTGGGAAAATGCTAGTTGGCAGGGCCAACACATGGCAGAGACCACTCTCACGTAGCAGTGTTCAATCAGGATCCAGCAACTGGACTATTTGCTGGAGCTGTGTGATTTAACAGTACAGGGGTGGCCTTTGTGAATCTGGACTTTCACTGCTGGGACCAAAGTTTTTTAGGTGGGCCTTCCGCTCTCAGACCTCCAGGGCATCTCTGAAAACTGCACTTGCTTTCAATGCCTTTTTCTCTGTTGGGAGCTTTGCAATACTTCTGCCATCATTTTATTAGCTTCATATCCTATGCACCTGTGTAAAACAATGTGCTGAACAAGTGTAGCAGGAGCCACTCCATCTTATGGTTGTTGGTGGCATTAATAGCTCCTCCTCAAGTCACTGCTAAAGAGGAAAATGAGCTACAAAGCAAATTTATTCTGAAGTGAGATATTGCTTCTTCTTACTCCTCAGTCTATGTTGTTGACATAAATGACTCATTAAGGATATTTATTAAGTATGCCATGAAATACAAGGACCTGGAAGGAAGGCCACAACAGAGATATTCAGCATAGAGGAACACAAATCAGCTCAAACACATCCCATAAGCTATCTTCCCACCATATATGGGCCAGAGAGGGTCAGTGGTGGACAAACCATTTACTTTGACTCACAATGATTCATGTGAAGCAGCTGCCTCCAATCAATACAATAAAGCCATCAGAAGAGGCAAACAGGAGAGTGACACAATTATCAGCCATGCAAATCTGCAGTACTGCCAGCTCCATGCATTTTGGAAATACCTCTGAAAACAGCAGCAGCTGACAAAGACATAATAACCCTAGAGTAAATATAGGCAAAGTTATTTCTTCTTGGCTTACTGGCATTGATTTGGATATTCTGTTATTTGAGATGATCAGACATTGTGCAGTATTGCCTTTATCTTTCTTTTTAATATGAAGATACATTGTATTTAAACATCTTCAGCTGCTGATGAGGAGCTGAAAAGCATAGCTTGCTCAGTTTTCCTTTTTTGTTCCCCAAGATTTTCACCTTAGAAAACAATTAACACTGCCAAGACATGGCATTTCATACATTATCACCAAAATATACTTACTGTCATCTCTGACATATAAACAATTGTCTGTTTTCTTAATCTGTCTTCCAAACATCATGCAGCAATGCGGAATTTTTGTAAAAAGAATGTCCTCAGTCCTCTGGACCATTTGGCAGGGAGAGACAATTCATCATAGCACCTCCTTTGTCAAATGACCAGACCGTCCGCCCAAATTAATCTCTGATGATCTATATATGCACACAGATCAACCGCCCCCATTCAGGGCCAGATTCACTGCTCATGGATTGATCGACATGGAGGGATATCTTAGAAAACTTACATCTGGGTTCTGCTGTCAGTACCTGAGCTTTTCACAGAAATGGCTTTGGCCAACTTTTCCCTGAGGATTCCTATGACTTGCTTAAGAATCTAGCAGGAATCCATATCAGTTGTTCTGGCAATGATATCCTACTCCCAACCATGGTTTTGCTTGGCTGCTTCTCACATTTGAGCTGTGTTGTTATGATGGACATAGTCCCATGGGACGCTCAGAAAGACAGTAGTCAGAAATGTGGTTTTGATCTCATCAAAGCAGCAGGTTTAACCCAAAACTCACTTCAGGGAGGTTCCTGAGAAACATAATCACCAGAGCAGGCTCTTGATCAGATTACTTGTTCTAGGAGACTATACATGGCTCCATAGGTCATGGGCCAGGGCCAACTGTTATGAGATTCAACAAGGCTAAGTGCCGGGTCCTGCACTTCGGTCACAACAACTCCATGCAATGCTACAGGCTGGGGGACGAGTGGCTGAAGAGCTGCCTGGTGGAAAAGGACCTGGGGGTGGTGGTTGACAGCCGCCTGAACATGAGCCAGCAGTGTGCCCAGGTGGCCAAGAGGGCCAATGGCATCTTGGCCTGTATAAAGAATAGTGTAACCAGCAGGACCAGGGAGGTGATAGTGCCCCTGTACTCGGCACTGGTGAGGCCAAACCTTGAATCCTGTGTTCAGTTTTGGGCCCCTCACTACAAGAAGGACATCGAGGTGCTGGAGCGTGTCCAGAGGAGGGCAACGAAGCTGGTGAAGGGTCTAGAGAACAGGTCTTATGAGGAGCGGCTGAGGGAGCTGGGGTTGTTTAGCCTGGAGAAGAGGAGGCTGAGGGGAGACTTTATTGCTCTCTACAGCTACCCGAAAGGAGGTTGTGGTGAGGTGGGGGTCAGTCTCTTCTCCCTAGTAACAAGGGATAGGACGAGAGGAAACGGCCTCAAGCTGCACCAGGGGAAGTTTAGGTTGGATATTAGAAAAAACTTCTTCACCAAAAGGGTAGTCAGGCATTGGACCAGGCTGCCCAGGGAAGTGGTTGAGTCTCCATGCCTGGAGGTATTTGAAAGATGGGTAGACGTGGTGCTTGAGGACATGGTTTAGTGATGGACTTGGCAGTGCTAGGTTAACAGTTGAACTCGATGATCTTAAGGGTCTTTTCCAACCTTAACGATTGTATGATTCTATGGTACCTCAAGCTCCTTTATTCTGAAGGATACAAAGTCAGATAGTACTGGAAGAGTAGCCAAATGATGTTAAAAAGACCTACTGCAAGAAAATTTGTCTCAAGTCTCCAGAGAGAACTCTCCAGAGCAGATAAAATCATAATGGAAATTCAGATTGTAATATCGCCAAATATCTTCAGCTTTCATTTGGATGCAGAGCCCTGTACTATCTGGTCCGAATACTCTGGAATGTCACAACTGCAATACTGTGAGACCTCCTAATCCAGCTGCTTTTCCTTGGCATTTCTGGAACTCCACCAAACAGGGTGGCTGCATGGAAGCTATTACATTTTGCAGAGATTAACTGTGCTGAACATTAATGCAGACTTTTTTCCAGAAAATATTTGGAAACTGGTGTACTTGAAAAACTCTCTCCCCTGCTTTTAAAAAAATAATGTGATTGAAGGTTAAAAAGTGCATGTCTGTTATTCAAAGCCACACAGAGGGCATCAAAGCAGATTCCAGTTCTCAAAGGGATCCAGACAACTGTAACAGGCATCACTGGAAACAATAACATTACACAGAACTGTCTTACTATTTATTTAATACTAATAGTATAACAGTTAGGAAAAGAAAATTCAGAAAACCCACAAAGCACCCATTCTAAAATATGAAAAGATTTTAGGTCTGCTATTCCCAGCCTCCAGTATAAACCAATCTATGCCATTTAACTGAGTAATTCTAACAGAAGAGGAGGAAAGCGTCTTTTTGTTTTATCATAGAATCATTTTGTCCACTGACTGGTGCTGAAGCATGAAGCATCCACGTGTCAATGACTGTATCACATCTTTCAGTGCAGGTTCCAGATCTTTACTCTCCTCCTGTTAAAAATTGCACTGTGTTTACAACTGGAATTTTGTCTGCCTTTAGCACCCAGCCACTGGGTCTTGGCAAGAGAAGGCAAAATGAAAAAAAGGTGTCAGCAATTTAGAATACTATATTCTTAATCAGGTTTGCTCATTGTAATGGACTGAGTCACTGCCTCAGGGATCACATAAGTGGCTATACATTGCAGGGTTTTATTATTCAAAGGGAAAATTATGTTAACCTTTGGGTCCCCCTGCATTTTGGGAAATTATTGTCCATGTAAGTAGAAAAAGGACATGGAGACCAAGTCACAACAAAGTCCTGAAAATTGCCCTACAGGCATAATATTAATTCATCCATGATGGGGATGAAGGCTAACCTTTCTACCCACTGTCTCTGTGGGAGGCACAACCCTGCTCTGAGCGCTGGTGACCACATTCTTCACAGCTATAATAATGCTTTTTAACACATCTGTTACAATGTCGGTATATAAATATGCACAATAGCCTGTTGCTATATCACTGTATTGAAAGAGGGTATTACATTTGTTCCCTCTGCTCCCTATTCTTCCAGCACAAGAGCAGATATTTACAGCCAGGACTTCCTTAGACTGCAAGTATTCTTGCTTTCTGCACGATGGTGGCACCTATGGCCCCTCTCTCAGGAATAATAGCTGGAAGTGTAATCTTCTCTTCAAGGGATCCGGTCTGGGTTTACACCATATGCCTAATCCTGGGCAGGGATTATACCCAGCACACCAAAAAGCAGAATCAAGCTGGTAATGTCTTCCATGGGATGCTCAGCCCTGCAGGTGGAAATCCTGCTAGCCATCAGGACATCCGTACCTGCACACAGCCTCAAAACAACTCTCTGTATCACCATGTAGATAGAGCCCGCAATTACCTATTTGCACATCTTCAGTTTTCCTTTCCTCAGAACATATCCTCCATAAGCTGCAAAGTACAAATAAAGTCTAATTTATGATTAAAGGAGGGATTTGTCTGCAAAAAGAAGTTCTTTACAAAGCAGATATTCTAGTTGTCTACGCATATTGAATAGACATTTCCAAAGAAAACAACCAGAGCAATAGAAGAAGCATACCATCGAGAACACCTGCACCGGAGAGCTTAAAATCAGATCATATGCCACTACAGTGAACATAGTTTGTTTTCCATTATTGCTTAAATATGATGATAACCAACTTAGGGATTGTCATAAAACCCATATTGTATTATTCTGAGGCTTTGTTAAGAGCAAAGAATGTGTGACCAAATCAAAGGCTTCACTAAAGCTAATAAACACAGCTTCAGTCATATACGTGGCCTTTATCCACAGCTTGATTAATATCATATTTAACCTAGAATAAGGCTGAGGTTATGGAGTGCTTTAAACAAAAGCCAGATTTGAAATAGGGTAGGGTGAGGGGAGTAATATGTTTAAATTCATAAAGCCATTGATCTGTCCACACACCAAACATTTGGAAATGTTAGCTAATGGTATTAAAGCAGCTGAAAGCCTACGATTATTTAAATCCAAGAAAACACCACCTTTCTGGTACACGAAAAGTCTTCCACATTGTTCAGGGATTCAGCAAGCACTGAGACGTGCTGAAGGAATCATGAAAGAAAATGATTGCAGATTTGAGTTGCAAAAGGGGAATTTCATCCACCCATCTCTTCAAAGGGTAATTAATTGTTTTCAGTACTTCATTAAAACATATAGTTTCAAAAGAGGAAAGGTTGATTATTGATTTTAAGAAAACAAACAACACAACAAATTAGATTAACTTGGCTTCTCAAAGGTCAGAAGGTTTCTAAATCTGTTAACAGGCCCAGTGATGATTATTTAATGCCTTAACTATTTGTTATGTCTGTTACAATTTAGCCCAAATCTTTAATTCATTAATATGAGTTGTTCCAGCTCTGCTAAAAACTCCTTTCATTCCCTTCCAAATGCTCTCAGATTCCTCAGCCTTTTTTTACATGATAATCTAAATAAAATGCAGTTTTTGCTTTTCTCAGTCTATCTTTATTTCCATTTCAAAGTTGAGTATAATACCCAAATCAGCAACACATCTGCTATGTCTATTATTTTTGCCATTTCTTATCTCCCTACTGAGACACTTCAGTTTGACATGGGTCATTTGAGGATAACAGTTCCCTGCTTTAACCTGACTAGTTGTTACAAATCTGAACAGAGTGGGAGTGATCACCATCCAGAAGTTAAGCAGTTACATCCTTAGTGAACAGCTATTAATATGCCAACCAGTCCAACAGCTCAGGGTTGCAGGGCGGATGTGTAATAAAGAGCAAAGATTTTTCCCACTAAGACAGCAGCTCTCAGAATTGCCATAAGAAAAGTTGCTTCTGATAGAAAATTTCTGTCCTTCATATAGAGGTGAAGTTAACAGAAGGCTTTAGAATAAGTCAATGAAAGGAATTTGTAATAAATGGATGGCATTTGCCTAAAAGCTTGAATATGATATTGCTGGACCAGTAAGGAGAATTAAACTGCTGGCAGACAACATGGGCCGAAGAGAGACCCTGGGAATGCACAGGCAAGATAGGAAGAGCCTGGCTTGCATCAGCCACAGAGGAGGGGGGCAACTACAGCTTTCGGAAGGTCAAAACAGGTAAGTTTATCCCTAAAGTGCCCTCTTTTTGCAGGTACCTGAAGACACCCAAGAAGGGATAAGCTTACTCCTGCTTGCAATGCACATACTTCACCCAGCCACCCACACACTTTTATATAACCTGCACAGCTCTTTAATGACAGGCATTTGTATGTAAAGCCCAGTTACTAGGTTTGTGAAAAGTTGGTTAAAATTATAACTTAGATGCAACAAAATGAGTAACAACAGTCAAAGCATTCACATACGACCTAAAAATATAGTATAACATCTATTTAAATTCTGTGACCTGACTGGCTGTATATTTGGGGGCTGTTTTATTTCTACTGTCCTTCTGCTACTAACCACTTGTCTATTTGGTGCACGACAAGTGAGTAACTGAAAAAAGGCAAATTCTGTGCTTTCAGCCAGATCCAAACATCATTGGACAGATTTCATTACTAATGGGAACCAGCATCCATAGTGCTCAGATAAAATATAAAAAATTTTTCAAAAGCATCTCCTCAGAATTGAAAGCAGAAAATATTTAATCAATCCTGACAATCAAAGCATGATCTAGTGGAAACATACACAAGATTTATTCCAGCAAAGAAAAGATGGGTGGGCAAGTCGTCTTAACTTGCACTGATTTATTTCATATGTTTTGCTACGTGCATAGCTCCATTCCCAGGTCTCTAATTGTACCTGTAGACACACTGGTACACAGAACATCCCAAGTGATTCTCTTTATTCTCCCTTTTGAGAAGTTCTGATTAAAAAGCAAACCCAGGAAATTCTGCTGAAATGGAGATGCCAGTATTTCACACATATTTCTGTCCCAGATTTGAATGAGAAGATGAAATAGCAATTTTGGAGGAAGGGAAAGGAGGATGAAAACAAACAATAAAAATCAGTATGAAAATGTTAGAATATTAAATTTGAACATTTCGGTGTAAATCACTCTTCCACATTTCCAAGTCTCTCACACCAAGCATGAGAGTACTTCAGGAAATCCCCAGGGCTTCACAGATCCCACATCGCCCCGTGCTTCATATGTTATACCCAGCAGTACATCCAAAATTATGAGGGAGGCACCACATAAGCCAGGTGTGAGTTCCTCTAAGTCTTTACCAGACACTTGAAATGTACTTCTCTGATCATCTAACAATTTACCCAGTATCCGGCTGTGTCCATACATTTTCTCTCAGGTTTTCTTCTCCTAGGAGTCTTTTCTTCTGTTGCTCCCTGATCAGTTTTCCCTATCCTTCCCATTCTTAGAGGTAAACGTATAGCAAACACATGAATTGGATGTTGCAAGGCCAAAATAAATGGCAGTGGTGGGATGACCTGGGTCTACAGGACATTATGGTGGCTCACCAGTCCTTCCTTACTGTGCACTTTTGGCTGTTGCACTTGGAGAGCTGCACAAGACGGCTCTGATCACATCACTTCCCACTGCCATTTGTGCTTCAACCATCCAATACAAAGACTGGCAGCTCTGGCTTTTCTCTTAGGCCGGAGGTTCCCCCATGGTCCACCAAACACTGTCATCCTCAAAGACCTTGGTGAGAACTGTGCTCATCAAGAAGCCCTATCAAACCGAGACCAACTGCGTTGAATGTCTCTGCAAGCATATTCATATATTCCAGTATTAACCAGGCTACTGCTGAATTATACCATTGTATGGTACAGGAGCCTGTCCCATCTACAATTTTTATTCCTGAAAGATGTTTGAGTCACTTTCATTGCCACCAATGTTAAAATATAAAAATACTGATAATACATTTCATAAAAACAAAATTATCATTTAAAAATATGTAATGGATTTTCAATGGTTCTAGAAAATCAGCAGTGCAATTCTCCTTGATTTTCCAAGACAGTTTAGTTCCTGAGAATAAAATTCCAAATCATTAACCTCAAATATATTTGTGCTATGACCTTAAATGAAAACAGGATTAAATCTTAAACAGAAATCAAAAATCCTATTTCACACATTGCTTATAGAGATATGTATATAATTTACTCCAAGAAATAGCTTTAAGGTACAGCTATAAAGATGTTGGGGGTGTGTGAATGTTCATGTCTCTAAAAAGAAAAACAATCAAATTAATTATATATTCAGAGGAAACAATTAAGATGCAATGATGAAAAACACTGCAAAATTCTGCACATGGGAATAATTGTGGTCACAGGGAAAGTTGGAGGGTATTCTTTGAGAAATAATATGCTAATGGGTAATTAAAGACCCATTGAAGACATGATACATCAAATAACGCACTAAAGGTTTTATGTTCAATCACCATGCCTCAACTTTGTTATTCCCTGGCTTATGAATTACTAAATAGGCAAGTTTAATGTTTTATAGACTGCTCTAATGCTGTTTTCAAAGAGTATCCATAATAGACTTGGCTCCGCCATGCAAAAATTTACTCATGTTGTGTGCTGGCCTGTTTACTGAGATGTTTTCTGTGTGACTACACTGCCCTAACTCACCAAGCTTCAGCCTGGAAAAAAAAACTAATACTCGAAAATCTTTAAGAGGCTTAGCCAGAACTGATAGCTTTGATGATGGTTCCACCTCTGGCTCTGTCTGAGAGCAATCAAGGACCCACAGCCATCCAAGGACAGAAGAACAAAGGATGCCGGTAACATTTCATGCAAATGCCTCCAGAGACAGCAAGCTGTTGCTTGGGAGAAACAACGGAGGAGCGGAAACCCTTTGGCACATCTCGGGGACCAGCCTGCCAGCCTAATGAGCACGGCGGGACTGTGGGGCTTTAGGTAATTTAAACATATGTAAAATCCACTGTTTAATTTTAAATCCTTTTGGCTAAAATCTTCATGCCTACTGCTAAACAACTAAATAGTGGGGTTTTTTTTAAACAGGTTCTGGGCCACAAAATCCTGAGGCAGGATCTCGAGGCAACCTGCTCTGCCACCCCACCTGCTGCAGCAGCAGGTCAGACCTACGGGTGGAGGAACACTGTATTTAAGATAAGAGTGAATACAATTACGTTGTAAAAGCAAAAAGAGTCACATAAACATTGAGTGGGTTATAAAGTAGCTGCTATATATTTTATTTTCTCCTGCTTCTGACCCACAGTCTCTCATCTTACTGAAGTAAAGCTGTGCAGTGGGATGCACTTGCGAAAGAGCAAGTTCTAGTCAGAAAACCTGCATCTGCACTTCATTGCCTCAACCTGAGCATGTTTGCATCTCTGACTGCCTTGGTGGGAATGTAAATCAGAGAGTAGAAGTGGCACATGCTGAGGTTCACATCTATAACTCATTTTGTGGCCACAAAAATGTGGGCATATATTTGACAGGTGCAAATTGCCAGACTCTAAAAATTGTGGGCCTTTTTATTTATCAGTTTTCATACCATGCATGGGCTGGATGGGAGCTGGCTCCTGCCCAGCCCACTCACAGCTCAGCTGAGTTGTGTCACATCCTTCACCTCCCCTCAGCACAAGACACAGAATTACAGCACCTTAACAGAAAGCTGGGGCTGACCTTTCTGAAAACAGACCCCCCCAGATGCAGTCCTGTTTTCAAAAAAGTCTTCCTTTTCTTTTTTCCTTTTGCATACAGACAGCT
Source organism: Nipponia nippon (assembly GCF_047370975.1). NCBI lineage: Eukaryota > Metazoa > Chordata > Aves > Pelecaniformes > Threskiornithidae > Nipponia > Nipponia nippon. The sequence goes on from NW_028262336.1 coordinate 111,043,593, forward strand.
ATAGGTAAGTAATGAAAAAAACCTGGGCAGGGCACACAGATAATTAAATATTTCATCATTCTTCTGATTTCAAAGCTTGAAACAAGAAGAGGTTACAGAGGTTTTTGTGTAAAATACTTCAGGTGGAGCCTAGCTGTATAAGAAAATACTGGGATGAATCCAGATACAGATGTGCTATCTACCCAGAAACTATTTGGCAAGTCAGTGAACTGTGATATTGTAAGAAAGTCTGGGCTTCAGTACAAGTTTTCAAAAAAGTGCCTGTTGGCTGAGCTACGATAGTAAAGCTGTTTATTGGCGGAGAAGTTATATGGGAAGCTGAAATGAAGACCCTGCTTCTTTTCCCACTGTGATTTTTTTCTCACCACAATTAATTTATTATAGGTAGTTCAGTCCAGACCTTCTGCATAGTGGTCGAGGGACAAAGTCTAGACATAATTTATTGGCCAGTGCCTGGTGAAAACAGAATTGCAGCATCCACATTTTACCTCTGTTTCTCTTTTTTCTTCTGCCAGACACATCAATTACACTATATGCTAAGTATCTGGTATGTGAGCCCAAACTGACTGAGGAAGGTTTTCCTTTGCTAGAGCTCTCCTCTATCGTATTGTGATATTTTCCATCATGCTAAACAGTAAATATCAAACTAAACAATAACAGCAGTAAAATTTTGATTACTTGGCATGTTTTTTCTATCCTTCGTATGAGCCCATAAAAACATGCAGCAATGTTCATCAAGTCCCTCCATTTCACAGTTCCTGTTAGCTTGCTAGATGTTTTTATAACCACTGTACACATTGACAAAGTAAAGCACAGAGCAGTTAAATGACACGAGAACAAGATATCAATGGCAAATTCAGGAACAGAAACCCAAAAACCTACCTGTGTTGTACAGGGGAGTACCCTGGTGTTGCAGAGAAATATCAGAGTAACAAACACTGTGGTATGGAAAGAGGCCAAGAACAGCAGAAGCTTGGCACTTGGAGGGTCTGCTTCCCATCTTCAGAATGTTTTACAAATATTAATTTGACAATTCACTAAATAATCTTTAGAAGAAGGCCTAGTACACGTCTGTGCTAAGTGGGAAGACAGCTGGGATTGAGCGTCAATTGACGCTCAATTTCACCTCCAGGGTCATCCGTCAAATCAGCAGCACAGATGAAATCAAAACTAAGCCTTTCTGCATCCCAGGGCCACAATGCAGAAGGTTAAATATCCCCACTCACTGTGAGGACAGAAAGGCCCACTCTTTTCCACACAGCCATGCAGCTGGGGCTGTGAAGCCCTGTCCCCCTGCCACTGCCAGCACAGAGGTCTCTGGCGGGTCCCCGGTGGGTCCCCGCTCACTCCAAGCCCCACAGGCATGGCAGGGAATGAGGGGACAGGTACCACAGCCTGAATCCAGTCTAGAAGTGAATTCAGACTCATTCCCTTGAATGTGTTTGCCTGGTTAGTCCAAAGGCAACATAGCTCCAAGACAGGGCAGTTGCTTTTACCCATAGCCCGAGCAGTCACTGGGGGTGTAGTTGCAAGCATGCAGGGGAGTACAGGCGTTACCCTGCTCCTCCACCAAACCTCTGCCAGCAGTGATGGTGCCCAGGGGAGGAATGGCCCCATTGACCTCCAGGCTGCGGCGGAGTTGCATGGCTGTCAGTCAGGGAAAGCCTTGTCTGTTCCTTTGTAAAATGGGCGTATGTGGTGTATAAGCTACTGCAAAGGGTGAAAGATTGCTATGATAAGGCTGGTTCATGGGATGGGAAAAACAATCTGACTTTAAATAAGAGTAGGGAGCATCCAGGCTGCTCAGTGCTTGACAGGAACACTTTCAAAGGCTCCCCCAAAACACTGCTGCTTTCAGCTCAGCCCAGCATTCCCTCAGGACTGATATTGGCACAGGGTCCCTCTGTCCCACCTGCCTGCTGCACCTGCTCCGAGCTGCTCTCACCTGCTCAGCAGCCCCACCGATGGGTCCAAGAGTCTCTTCAACACTTCCTGCCTGCATGCCAGCTGGAAGCCATCCTTCTGTGCTTTTTAGGTCCTTGTTCTCACCTCTAATGGAATCACTCCACTGGAAAAAAAATACTGTGGGGCCATTTTTGGCTGTTTCTAATTCTCACTCAGGCAGAAACTCAGCCTTAATTTGATAGAAGAATCATTTGAGCAATAACTTATGGAGCAATAATCTAGATATTCATGTGGTGTTTTGACAAAGTTGATGCTGAGATGTCATTAGCATGTTTGTGAATAAAAGTTAGGTGAATTTGAAAAAAAAAACCATATAGCTCTGGGAGCAGAATAACAGACACTCTTATACAAATATGCATTCAAGTCTAAATGGTGATACTGAAAACAGCATAAGTAGCTATTCAAAATAAAACAAAAATCATAAAAGGAATTTCTCCTGGCAACCTTTCCCAAGGATCTATGAATCTATGATACTAGTGTATAGTGGCTGCAGTAAAGGATGACCTGAAGGAAATAAAAGCAAAAAATTGTAAATTTACAGAACAGATGATATTCCCCAAAGCCCCAAGAGTTCATTTAGAGTATTAACCTTTTTGCAACTGCTTAAGCACCTCAAGCCTAACTCTTTCATGCAGAAATAGGAAGAAGCAACATGGACTGCAAAAAACATGAGAAAGAAAAGCCCTAGCATTAAGGCGATCCAGAAGCAGTTAAGCAGTAAATTTGTCAGGTGAAAGTTCATTGAGTTTACTAAATTATTCAGGATAATTGAAGGCAAAGGCAGGCTGTGGATAATTAGAAAAAAAATCTGACTCAATAAGCAACAAATGGCAGCTGAAATTCAGTGTAAACAATATAAAGTGATGCCTATCTAAAAAGAAGTAATGATTACAATGAAAGAGAAGGGACTTAGGGTTATCAGAGATGGTTCATGAAAACATCAGATCAGTTTTTATTAGCAGTCAAAAAACCCCAGAGTTTTAGGAAAGAGAAACCAAAATAGAGAACAGCATTATGCTGCTGTAGAAGTTCCCTCATCCACCCAGACTCTAGATACTGAGTGCAGTCCTCGTTCTTTTGTCCCACTACAGCTATACGTAAAATAGAGAGGTTCAGAGAAGGGCAACAATTATGGTCAAAGCTGTGGATGGTACAATGAATGGCTTGGAGGACCAGGAACATCAATCTACAGACAAGGGGGAATATGACCGGAGCTTATAAAATCATGAGTGGCATGAAGAGGGTAGGGATTGAGCTTCATTGTCTTCTTGAATACAAGAACCAAAAGTCTCCAAAGGAGCTAGCAGGAACCATGCTGAAAATGAAAAATTAAAAAAGTACATGTTCTTCACACAGAGGATAGCAGTCTTCCAGTGATTTTGTGGTTCCTAGTAGTTTACATAGCTTGAAGAGGAGAACAGACAAGCACATGAAAAAGCAACCCACTGAGGGTTAATAAATGCAAAACCACATCCGGTTTAAAAAGTTGAGTTGGAAATAGTAAAAGGTTGAGAAAATATTCATATATCTTGTCCAGACCTTGTTGAAGAGAAGATACTGAGCTAGGCAGACCTTTGGGCTGGCAAAGTATTTCTGTGGTTATGATAAGTTAGGATAGGTAAGAACTTCTCACAAGGCTTTCTAAGATTTTGGGGCAAAACAATGAAGGGGCAGATTTTCACAGTGATCGAAGTGTTTAACCCTGTTAAAAAAAAAAAAAAACAAAAAACAACTGATTCTAAACACTCAAGCTCAAAATCTATATTTTGCCTCTTGAAAAATTCAATCTGAAGTCAGAATAAAACAATGTTATGACGTAGTGTAAAATGGTGACCCACAATGCAAGTGGAAGCAAACGTTATACATCCCAAATGAGTGCTGAGATTTTTTGTGAACTACCATATTACTCACACATTGGCCATATGTCATACATATTCATATAGACTGCTTCTACGGAAAGGTGAGATCTTTTTACACAAATAGAGAAATATATCTCTTTTGTTGGAAGGCACTCTTTGTGTTCTGCCCTCAGTAACAGAAGTCCACCCAGCCAATTACAGAGGGAAACACAAAAATCCAAATCTTGCACTTCCATGGACACACAAATATGTGATTGCTTATCTGAAAGCAGCATATAGGTGGGTGGTCAAAGGTGACCTTCCAATAACAGAAGCCAAGGAATAAAATTCTCTCTGTAAATTAATATTTGACCCATATTTTACTGTTTTATTCTTCGCTTGTATTTGAAGCAATGATTTGGGTATCCTGACCTGGACAGTAAGATTCTTACCAGTATTATCACCATCTGCCTAATCACATCCCCTTTGCTCTGCAAGCAACACAGGATCTACACGACAAACCTCCACCTATCCCTATCCTTGGCTTTCTAGCTGTTTTCATGCTAATCAGCCCAACCTCGTTGCACAATCCTCCATAATTCAGAGGGCTTCTCTGCTCGTGTGTTGCCTGAAGTTCCCAGCTGAACTCCTGAATCATGAAAATCCTATCCAGTTTCCTCAAAGTTTAACTAACCCATTCTTCTTCTTTAAGACTAAGCTCAACAAATCTATTCTGTGTATGTCTTTGTTTTCTGTTTCAGCCACTAAATCTCTGAAAGCTGACAAGGATTTAGATTTTTGGACAGGCTTTCAGACCTTTTTATTTCTTCGTTCTCTCTTCCATAGTCATATGTACATCACATTTCTACTGAAGAAATGAAGTGTCATCTTCAGTAGTAGTTTTTATTATTGTTATCGTTATATCTGTTGTCAGGAGACTTAAAGTTACTTGTGATTTTCCATTTCTAGCTTTCCTATCTTCATCGTTGCTACCAAACACCACAAACTGACCTAGAATTAATAAGCAGCCATGGGTATTTTTCCTAGTCTCACACACTTTCTGTTGGGTGATGAAGTGTCATTTGCGATTTCCGCCTTCTGCATTCTGTGAAAATCACCTGCCCAGTCACCAGGTTCAGAAGACACTGCAATTCATTAAATATTATCCTTATCACTTGATTTCCAGTGACCTAATACATTAGCACCAAATACTTTCATACTGCTCATTAGAAATCATGGAGATGTATTTCACAGGAAATTTTCTTGAGAAGTTCCACTGGCAGTCCTTGCACTCAGGAAAGCCTAGTCTTGCCCAGCATTAGGGAAATCTAAGAGATGCATACTTGTGTTTCCAGTCCTGCTGAGACCTCTCCAGAATTTCCAAATGGACCTTCTGTGGTCTGAAAGAAGAATCATTTGATTGTCATGAACAATCGTAACTAAGGCACCATGAGAAATTTTACCAGAGAGTTTTGGAAAAACAGAGGCTTTGGCAATTTACCACACACATACTAAAGGGACTTCATTACATGATTTTACAATTAAGGAGAAAACATCAAAACATATTGTCACATTCAAATTTAAAACAATGGCTTGTATTGAAAAACATCTGTTTCAAGTTAACTACAGATGTGAACTGTTAACAGAAACCATGACTATTATCATTGGTGGTTTTGTTTTAGCTCACTTTGTATCATAGAAAACTTAACTGATTCAGGCATCTTTTAATAAAGTTGATCTTAATCCAATTAGGCAGAAAAATTCTGATACTTTAAAGAAATGGGTATAGTCTGGAGCCCTTTCAAGTACAAAATTTTCCCTAATGTCTTTTGAAATACAAGGCATTTTTATCTGTATGGTATATGAGCTATATGACTGCTGTATACACTTTGGGTTGATTCAGCTCTCACAAATACCTATTCTATATCTTTCTTACTTTTGGACCTATTTCACATGCAAACCAGCATGAGAACTGTAGCAGAGCATTTGATATTCCCCCATCAGCAATTTGCAAGAAAAAGAAAAAGAGGAAAAACACTCTACTCCTTAGCTAATGCCAAAGTGCACAGTCACTGGGAAGAAGGAGAGAAAACTCACGCAAGACAATGTCGGTCACAAATGAGCACATGGACAAGTTTATGAGTGCACAGAGAACGTAGCAAAATGGCAAAATGCAGTTGACCAGGCGCTTTTAGGAGCCTGTGGCAAATCTGCGAAGTAGCTTGAGAGAACTTAAAGAGAAAATATCTTTTATTGGATCAATAGGACTGCATGCAGCAGTGCATGTGCGTGGAAAAGTGGCGATCTGGGGCACTGGGTTTTTTCATGTGTGGTGTTACTAACACAGTACTATTTTTACATACTCCAAAGCCCCAGCAAAATGATCTCAGAAGAATAAAAGAACATTAAAAGGTATTCAACTGCAAGAGATGCATCATATATGTGCAGTGTAGGTTTTCTCCTGATGGCTGTAAATCACTACTCAATAGGCTAAAAAAAAAAGACTGGAGAAAGACTGAGAATGTTTTCCTTTCTGGAAGCAAGGCATGTATCTGGCAAAGCTTTTAATTAATTCTTAAAAGGAGATGAACAGGATATTCTAAGAAAATAACAGTATTTTTAACTAATGTTATTAATGGGCACTTAATTAAAGGAAATGTTTTCCCCATTTGATTTTTTTTCTAAATCAAATAAAATTCAAGTGTTTTTTTTCCTTTACTTCTAACAGATTAATAAGTATTCACATTTTTGAAACAAGTCATCATTTTTAAAATAGTATTTATAAGGTGGTGTGTTTAGTTTGTAGGGATTTCTAAGTTATTTCACTTCTGTTGAAGGCAGCATGGAAAAAGATAGGCAAAAGATAACCTAATTACTTCTGTCACAAACCACTGTGTATTAATACAACTATTAACTGAAACATTTTAAACACTTGTTAAACAGCAATTTCCTACTAATTCATTCCAGGTTGAGGTGGTAGCTTGTAAAATGCTCAAATGTTGGTAACAGCTGACAAGGTTTAATAAATTATAACGCTTTGCATGTTGGGAGGGTGGATTGCTTAGTTCATCATTGATAGAATAGAAACAGTTTCCCTGTACACTTTCAATGGCAGGACTAGGATGCAAACAAAAACCTTGTTCATCTGAATCCCCAAAAGCTTACTATGAGGATTTTTGTAAGTGTTATACAGTGAAATAATTTCTGTTGATCTCTGCATTTTTAAACTTCATATCATTACATTGCTTTTCTGCAGACAACATACAAATCCCAGACATATAATGAGATGTGTTTCTCAAGGGCTATGATAAAAATTTGAGCAAACAAGTTTTCTCCACACATGAAAATGCTTAAACAAAAATTTAATGACCAGAAAGTTTCCTTTAGGCTGCAAAAATTACTTTAATCTGTGAATGTGATTTGCATCCATCAGAATACGGAGCTTCTCAGTCAATAGTATAGTTAGCCTGAAATGTGACTTTATATTTGTTCTGCTTTAATGGTGATTGTCTCTGTCCTGCAAGGAAAAATTAATGCCTCTCTCTCTGCTCAAAGAGATGATTGACCGAACAAAGGTGTTTATTGGCGGAACGTTCATTCATTTAACAATACCTTCAACCAGCCACACTATATCCCTGATCAAAGGTTAGTCTGAAAATAATACTATGCAAAAGCACAAATTTAATTCTGTTTTACAAATATGCTTCATAGAGATAGTTGTGGGAAAGGAGATGCACATTCAAAAAGAGTTTAAAAATAAAGAGTTTAATAATCCTATACGGTTTAACAGTATTGTACAGTGTGAAAAGTTCCCATGATGAATGCAAGGCAATTGAGGCCAGATGTCTTTCACGGATGTAGTGATAAGTACAAACTCAGCTGGCTTTATGCTCCAGGATAGGTGGTAAGGAATGAATAAACCCAAAGTGCCCAGTTATCCTGGTTATCTAAAACTATGCCACAGACAGTCTTGAGCATTTCAGAATCTAGCCCAAATAACTTGTCATTAATTTATCTTGTTTAACATATGCATTGACCAAGCAGAAGGCAGAATGAGCTCTTTAACTTACAAGACTTGTTCTGAACACTTATTTTCATGTCAGTATCCTAATGATCGTATGTTTAGGTGGCACTGTGGCTTTAAAACTTCCTGCTGTCACATAATAAGGTTACAGGTTTGTTAATTTTATATTATAAACATAACCAGAACCCCCCCACCCCCAAAAAACGAACAAGGAAATGATGACTGTTCCCACCCTTTTCCTCCATATATGGGGTTTCCTCCCCCTCAGCTGTGCCAAATGCTGAACCTACTGATTGTGTAGCTGGGGAAGGGGTGGGGTTGGGGACCGTGGCTCTGAAGAAGGGGAGAAATAATCTCTTGGAGTGGAGATAAGGAGGTGTTTGACCACAGGTGTTCCCACAGAGAGGTCTCTACCTCACAGGGCAGTTCAAGGACTGGGTGGCAACAACGTGCAGTGTTTTGGCTGAGGTGTTCATTTGTCAGACCGAAGAAATACAAGGATAAAAGAATGGGAGGAAAACCACTTTCCTGGAACTCTCTGTTCTTTTCATGCTAATAAACACGTTAAGTCAAGGTGTTTATGCTGATTGATTATATCAAGCAAGCAGTATTCAGCTTTGTTTTGCCTATGAAATGGAGTTTACAACATGGGACAAACCAGTCACCAACAGGGAGGCCTTCAGGCAGGTAAAACTTGTTGATGTTCATGAACTGCTCTTTAGTTGGTCCTGCTCAGGAAAGCATATGTATCCATGACCAAAGTTAAGCTAATACTTAAGTACCTTCCCAAACTGAGATGGAAATACTAAGTACTAGCGTTTTTGCTATAATGACAATGACAAAGGAGCTTCAAAACAGCAAAGCGAATACTTTGAAGTTCACACACACTAAATAAAGTGCACCAAGCGGGATGTTTGACACTAAAATCTTCACTAAAGTCACTTTCTGCTCACAGTTCATGAAAAGTGGTCTTACATGATAGGATAAACCAGGAAGCAACTGCAAAGCCTTCACACATGTAAAAGCTCTTAGTCTCAATATGTGCTCCTCCAGAGGAGTTTTACTTTAGCAAAGACAGCAGCATTGAACCTAGCACCTTGGTCAGGATTTACAAAGGAAAAGGAAAGATTTTTCAACTTAAAGTTTCCATCAATCAGCTGCACTGGCAGTAAATTCCTCATCATGGAGGGAATCCTATAATCCTACATAATAAATCTTTTACAGAGTTTAATCTCCATCATGAAAACCATTCATATGCAAGGACTGACGTTCTGCCAGTCTTTAAAGAAATCAAATTTATGTACTGTAAAATCAAGCTATCTCAAGTTAAAACTAATATTAATTCTCTAGCTCTTATCTTTTTCTTCTGAAAGCACAGTAATTATTGTGTGATGGGTCCTGTTGGTATTGTCAAATTAGCTTTCTCATTTATCTAGATGTCCTTACAGTGAACTGGAGCAAAACATCAGGTTGAAGAGGTTTCTTTTTCCGTGGTTTGACTATTTCTTAGCAACTGCATACTTGCTCATTTGCAGCATATCTGTAATGATGAAACTGTAAGGTTTTCCTGATGCTGAAATGAGAGATTTCCATAATAAAATGGTTAAGGTGCTAAAACGTGGATCTTATAACCTCTTCTCTGGCAGCATCTACAGTTCAGGTAAGTAGTTAAAGAGCTCTCAGTTTGGCGTATGGCTGCTCCCAGTGCAAGTATCAACTGAGTTAGAAAACAACAAAAGCCGGAAGTACAACCACCTCCTTTCCCATTCTCTTATTCATTATAAGATTGCAGCAAAAGAGTTGAAACCCTTATCTTCTCCACCATGCCTCCTCCAGGGAATGACATGAAGGAAAACCACTGAAATACATGAATTTATTTTCTTCCCTTTAGTTGTGCTTCCCATTTTGATCATTTGATGTATGTTATGATCTGCAAAGTAGGATCTTCCCAGTAAAGGACTGAGACCAATTTATAGCACCAACATTACAAAATGGGACTTGCAGGAGGAAATCGTTGATAGACATTAATTAAAATTACCTCATTAAATCTAGCATGGTCCCTTTACCACTACATAAACCATAATTCCTCCTAATAAATGGTGATTATTCAATACCCCCACAAATACGAAGTATAAAAAAGTATAAAATAAGTATTTTTTAAAAATCAAAATAACACTAGATACTCCTAAGTACTCATCACTTCCTCATCACACTCTAATTCCTATAATCATCACACTAAAACATACTTGAGAGATGACAGCTTTGGGACCTGAATGCTTGAAGTGTGCTTCTACGTACCTTCTGCATTAAATACATCATCTTTACTGAATCAACAGCTCAGCTGTATCTATGATCTAATAAGCAACTTTTGAACAGCATCTGTTAGCCTGGAGTGGGAATATTTATACTGGTCTTTGCATTGCAGTCATTTCTAATACTAATGCTATGAGCCAATTTACCATGCAGTGCAAACACTTGGTAGTCTGTTACTCTAGGATTGCTGCTTACAGCATCACAGGTCACTCCTGATGTGAGAGTGCAGAACACTAAGGGATACAGAAAGAAAGAAAGATAGACACAATGTGGTCAAGTCTACTTTGAAAGGAAGTATGATGAAAATGTTTAGCAAAGGTCCTAGCAAGTTATATACCCTATACAGTATGATTGACTTGTGAATTTGAGCATTTCCACATGTGCTGGGCAGCTGGCACATGTGTCACTCCATGCCTGCTCATAATTACTGGACTGGGGAAATTTACCCTGTGAGAAGGGAACAGAACATAAGCAGAACTCTCTCAACAAATGTAACCATCACTGATTAAACTTAACGTTACTAGGGAACCATAATAAGATGACATTAAATAGTCATTGACTCATTTCCCAATGAGCAATGCAAACTGAAAGGGTTACCATATGCCATTAATTTAAACGATATCAGAGGGGCCTCATAAGAATGAGAAATGACTACCACGGGTAATTTGTACATATATTAAGTCAGGTTATTTTTGAATCTTGAGATCTTTGCAAACAAGAAGAAAAAATATTTTAGAAATTCTCTTTTGTTACTAAAATGTTATTTTCTTGAATTGAAGTCTAAGAGCAGAGTAGACACCGTTTGTTTCACCCCAGGTAGGTAATTACTGGGTTGAGACCATAAATATCAGTATGTCAATAATTAAGGGAACTAATATTGAGTTTGATTTACATATATGCAAACCAGATTCTTGGCTGGCATATTAATCAGCATATCTCCATCCAAGTCAGTGCTATTGAGCTGCATTGATTTACAGCCATTGGAGACTGAGACGATGTAGACAATAGCTATTTTTAGAAGGCATTCTTTGGAAGAAACCGTTATGATGAGGCCAAATTCTACACCCTTTACTCAGATGCACAGTCCCAATGGGATTAAGAGTAAGAAGAGAAAAATGCAGCCCATCTTCTGAAGGTTATGTCTGAGAGTTGAACATAAATTCTGATGCAGCTTTATAATGATCGCATTTGAGCTACATACATACATGTTTAAAATGCTGTACAAGATAGAATAAATTTTAAAAGTAGTGGTGCTTGAAACACAAGCAGGCCTGAGCTGAAAAGATAAGAAACCAATCCAAGGCCTAGATGTTAACATTGTTCTCCCTCTCTTACTCGACAGCTGCTTGTCTGAGGATCTGTCATATGGAAAATATGTGAATGTGGTGAAACATCTGCTGATGTATCTCTGCTCGCACCCAGCTCCTTAAAAGCAAAAACTGTAGACTTGTTACTATTTTCAATAGTGCCCAGACACTTGTTCTGTGCATCCTAGCACAGGGATGATGATGTCTCAGGGCTGCCTGCCTGCTTGGGGCCGGAATGGCAGCACACTGCAGTCATCTCAGGCATGTGGTGTAACACAAAGACAAGGTCTTAAAGCAGCGTGTAATCCTAAAAAGTGCCATTCCAGAGGATTTCCATTTAGGAACACTTAGCATGAGGAGACCTAAATGCACAAGCAGCTAGTTTAGTTTTCAGTATGCTCTAGCTAGGGAGATAATTACTAGCTCAGCTGCTTCTGTTACCTCTTTTCATCTTATTAGACAGCCACTTCTCTGATTTCTTGCATGTTGACGACACATGGCATTCATACCTGCTGGAGACACTGACAAATTATTCCTGGCATTTGTTATTATTTCTTTGTTTCTTTACTGGAGAAACTGGGAGAGTGTCAGCAAACTGGGTGCCATTAGGAAAAAAACAAGGAGGCTCCTTTTTCAGATAGAAAAGGGGAATAAAAGTAAAGAGTCCAAGTGCTTGTTTCTGTTGGCTTTAGCAATAGCCAGGCAGCTTCACAAACTTAATAAAATGTGCTCGCTTCTCCTTAATGCCTATAAAATATATATGCCTGTACAGAAACAGCAGTCTCACACCAGACTGAGATTGCAATGAAAAAAGTATATTGGTTCAACTGAGCATTATTTTTCTACTGACAGACAAGGTACTTTGTGTCATTTCAAAATCTAATAGTCAGTGTATTCTCATTTGTCTGGTTTTTTCCCCTGTCCCCTGTAAACATAGCAGTAGGCAAGTTTAACCATGTTAGGAAATTTTAATTTTCAACCTGAAGATGAGATGACAATCTGTCTCAGTTGCTGTCATGATCTTCTATCTCAAGCTGACATGTTTATTCTTGGGCATTTACACTGTGCTAGAGAATGCCATGAAGGAGCTGGGTTATAAATGTCAGTTTTGATTGAATATGACACAGCAAATAAACATGCCAATACACTTTATAACTTTGTCATCCTCTTTCATCCTCTCGACACCGCAGCTGATACCCCTGGGCACCTGCTACCAATAAGTTCATAGAATGGTATGGGCATCAGACAGGCATATATGAAAACAACCCATGAATACAAGCTAATAAGAACAGAATTTAGATGTGAAACCATATCACCATGAAAAACAATGTAAAAGCTCTGGAAAAAAAACCTGTTGATGTTCACTGCAAAATTCTCTGCTACCCAGCAGTCATACCCTTGTTTAAAGAAGACACCACATAGCAACAGGAAGAGAGAATCACACAAAATGTCTATGATCATCCTAAGATCGGCCAGTGAAATATTTCTTTTAAAGAGCAGTCTTCATTGTGCTCCTCCCACTGTAAAATGGGTGTAGAGGCAAATCTCATACAATGACGAAGGTGGAAAAATCATAGTAAATCTCCATGTCAGTGTCTTTTGTTTTTACTGCTTTGGATGTGCATTTTGCAGAGCCATAAAAGCATGGAAAAACCTACCAAACAAGCAAATGCTCTTCTTTAACCCTTTGGCACTGGGCAAGGAGTGTCTGGAAATCCTGACTTTTAGTGTCAAGAGTATCAAAACAAAACAAAAAAAACCCCAGCTCATAGCTCTCAAAGTCTGGCAAGAGAAGTGGAGAACATAAAAGCTGTGAAAATGAGGCTAGCTAGACAAAAATAAAGTATTGCCATTAGAAACTATTAGGTCTCTGACTGGTTTTTGAACCAATACAAAGAAAGTTTGGGGTTTCTTTTTAAAAGATGCACTGTTTCTGCTTTGTAAAAGTGGTATTTAAAGAAGAAAATGAATTCACCTGATTGCTAACAAAATAGTAGTAAACTAGTCTTCAGAAGCTGCTGTCTTATTGTCCTGTTCCCCCATTTCAGTCAAAGAAAAAGTTCCAAATAAAGTGACGTGACAAAGTGTTTCTGAATATTATAAGGTCACTTTCTTTCCCAAGCTTGAAAATCCAGGATTCAAATAGCTTAGCCACTATGTTTTCAGAATAAGAAAAGATAAAAGTAATCTGTATTTTGACACTAAGTTATGAATAAACAGAAAATTAGCTGGTGAATTCCTTTTAGTTCTGACACACAATAATAATAGTGGTCCAGTTGCTCAAGTGGAATCAATATAATTATGTCAAATAAAAATAGTAGACAATTTGGTGCAATAATGAACATTTAGGTATTCATAATGTGACTAAACATAGGCATATATTTTTACATGTGCACGTAAGTACATGCACACACACATCACTCCTTGATTTTACCAAGATATTTTGCATGCCCTGTATTGTCCTTCCCCCTATATTGTCCCGGTCCCTGTGATTCCCATTCTAGGAATTTTTCTCCTCATCTCCCATAGGTTCATGGGGGTTAATTCAAGATTATCAGGGCTGCTGGACATGTGGCATTCAAAACAGCAAGTACCCAGTGCTCAAGTGGTTTAACTTGCACCTCCAGGCTTGGCTGTGCCCCTGACTTGGTGGCTCTGACTATGCATGTTACCTGTGGGAGCCACCAGTGCACCAGTGAGTACCACTGCCCTCTTTCCTTCATTTGGAGCACTCAAGTACAAAATGCAGCAAAAGAGGCTGACTTGGCTAAACAGGTCAACTGTCCAGAAGGAAGTTGTTCACTAGAAGAAGAGAAAAAAAGAATGAAACTTAGTTCAGGCACCCCACTGCTGCACTGCTGCCCTCATTTCTGAGCTAGCACACACCTTGTGCCTTAGTCCTCAGTCGACATCTTCTCCAGCTGTGGCCCTGAGTGAAGGTGGACAGAACTGCTGTCCTTCAAACCAACCTCATCCCTTTCTGAGTGCCTCCAGTGTACTCAGAAAACCTCCATGGGATGAGGTCCCTCGGGAGATGGCTGTGTCGGGGGACCTCTCGATCTGTCCCTGCACAGCTGACAGACGCAGTGGGCAGTGAAGGGAGTAGGTGGCAACATCCATGGGCCCCATGGGGGATCTTTGTGGAGCAGAGGGCATCAGGTGTCTCCCAAAGGCGAACAGGCCGGTGAGCTTTCCTCATTCAAAGTGTCTAAATCCATCTTCAGCATTTAATCAAGCAGTTCAAAATAATGAGTGCCATTCACTGTTCATTAAATGAGCATAACAAACACATAATTCCTTGAAAGGGCTGTTATGAGGATTAACATGTGAAAGTTTGAGAGGAGCTCAAATATGGGGACAGAAATCCCCAAACAGGGACCATTTTCTGTAAGAATACTGAAGTACAATTTCTAATGCTCATGGCAAGAAAAATCTTCCAGCTCATTCTTCTTTCAATGCTTTTCCTGTCCGGTGAAAAAAAAAGAACAGGTTTGGCCATCCTTCTGGATGTAGAGTTTCTTCCTTTTTCCCAGGCAAAAGAGTAGGAGTGTTTAGTTCTGTGTTTTTTGCGTGTGTCACTAAAAAAAGAAGAAAATAGGTTACAGGAACTGTGACTACAAGTCTGCAGGTGTGTGTCCCATGATCACAGGCAGAGCAGCTGGGAGGTCAGGAAATTGCTGGTTTCAACTTTGAAGAGGCTGTATAATAAATTCAAACTAAAATTAAACCATCTCTCTCCCTGGGAAAAATCAAAAGCATTTGTTAAACCTGCAAATCAACAGATTGCATATTTTACCTGGGCTGATTTTGAGCTATGTGACTCTTCCTTCAAATTACATTTACATTAAAGGACATACAGCTACTGTGTACCTTTTTGTTCTTTCACCTTTCTGCCTTGATGACTACTGCAGGTGCTGTAGATACCAAAAGACTAAATAAGAGGAACAATGTTCTTTAAAGGAGCTGTGCAAAGTTCAGATACATGTCTTATAAAAGTATTTCCAATCCAGCAAGTAAACTAAGAACTTGATAGTGTCAGGAAAGTCAAAGCTCAAATGCAGTTGAGATTTGCAAGGGATGTCAAATGCAACACAAAGTGCTTCTACTACTATATTAGTAAGAAAAGGCTGAACAACGAAAATGTGAGCCTGTTGCTGAATGAGGCAGATGATTTACTGAAAGCAGACATGGATGAGGCTGACATACTCACTGCTTTCTTCGCCTCATTCTTTACCAACAAGGTGTCCTAGGCCTCCATGCCTATTGAAAGGGTTCAAGAAGGGAAGAAAAAACAGCAGCAGATAAAGATCCCATCATGGAGTACTTGGGAGCTCTCGATTCACACAAGTCATAGAATCCTAGAATCATAGAATCGTTAAGGTTGGAAAAGACCCTTAACATCATCAAGTCCAACCGTTAACCTAGCACTGCCAAGTCCACCACTATACCATGTCCTCAAGCACCACATCTACCCGGCTTTTAAATACCTCCAGGGATGAAGACTCAACCACTTCCCTGGGCAGCCTGGTCCAATGCCTGACTACCCTTTTGGTGAAGAAGTTTTTTCTAATATCCAACCTAAACTTCCCCTGGTGCAGCTTGAGGCCGTTTCCTCTCGTCCTATCACTCGTTACTAGGGAGAAGAGACTGACCCCCACCTCACTACAACCTCCTTTCAGGTAGCTGTAGAGAGCAATAAAGTCTCCCCTCAGCCTCCTCTTCTCCAGGCTAAACAACCCCAGCTCCCTCAGCCACTCTCATAAGACTTTTTCTCTAGACCCTTCACCAGCTTCGTTGCACTTCTCTGGACACGCTCCAGCACCTCGATGTCCTTCTTGTAGTGAGGGGCCCAAAACTTAACACAGTACTCGAGGTGCGGCCTCACCAGTGCTGTATATATCATAGAGGCACTACCGCCATTTTTGACTGGCTCAACTTTGGCCAGCAGCAGGTTCATCTTGGAGCTGGCTGGCATTGGCTCTATTGGACATGGGGGAAGCTTCTAGCAGCTTCTCACAGAAGCCACCCCTGTAGCCCCCCCCCGCTACAAAACCTTGCCATGCAAACCCAATACAAACAACTTCATCAATAACCTTGAGGAGGCATGAGAATGTTTGCACATCATGTTTACAGCCCAGCCATGTGCATGAACATGAACAGTGATCCTTCTCTTTCAAAAAGAAAGAATGTATTTTCAATGATCCTGATCTAGAGGAAGCAGACCTTCCTTGTTTCAAGCTCTTTATCCTGTGCCTCATATCAGCATTTTCCCAGCCTGCCCCTACCTTACCCCTTCCTCAACCTATCCCAGTTTTTCCTGTTCCCCATTCCATCTTCTCTGCTTTTGCTTTCTTTTCCCCTGGTCCCAACCCACCTCTTGTCTCTGTTCCCTATCTAGCACCTCTCCTCCACACTCCTCCCCTCCCAGCCAGGCTCTCCCTGAAACATCCATGTTTTCTCCTTCTCTCTCCAAGTTTCTGAGCTGCAACCAGGAGACTGTTGAGAGCACAAGACAGGGCAGGCCGTGGGTTTACTCTCACACCCCCTGGGAGGCACAATAATTTGTCCAAGGGACAGCCCCACACAGACACTGCAGCTTCAGCCTGGCCCATGCTTGGTGCACACGGAGTCTTCAGAGATGCTGGTGCTGACCTCTGACAAACACGTGGAAATGGTGTTTCTGGGAGACTCTAACAAATTAAGGGTGGGTTGGTTTTCACAAGGATAGCAACAGTCACTCATTTTGGATCTCACTTTCAATGCTTGCCAGATAAAACAATTTGGCCAAAGCTTAAACACAGTAGAGATACTTAGTGAAAAGTCTATATAACATTTTATTATCACTAGGAAAGCATTAAGACATCCCTGACTTCTTTTTGAGGAACTTCAACTTGAAACAGGAAAAGACACCTGAAGTAACATCCAAGGTGGAAGTTAATCAGTCTGAGCAATTACTGTCTGTGGCAACTGAAGAGGATGGTGAGAATGGAAAATGCAAAGCAAACTTAACTCCCATTATCCCTTCTTCCTAAACCAAAGATACAACCAGTTCAGCCACTTCTGTATGTAATGTCTCTCTTACAGAAAGCAAATATGGACAGAAACCATCTCTTCTTCCCTAGCACAGGGTAATACAGAGTGGTGCAGCAGTGCAGCATAAAGACAATTAATAATTCTTAAAAATCAATTGAGCAGGTGATCCTAAGCATCAGACAGTGGTGCAACCAAGTGATCTTCAGAAGCAGGAGAGAGAACTAAGTTCTTTCTCTACTTATTAAATGACGAAGTAACGAAAACAGGACTGTTGTCTCAAATCTAGGCCCTCTTTATATGTCCATCCACCTTAATCCAAGAAGCCGCTATGCTCATTAAAGATATCCAGTGATTTGGCCATATCCTACCAGCTTGTAAAGGGGAGCCTTTTAAAAGAATTCCAAGCAAAATTCAGAATTTTTGTCAAGATTTGAGATTTGTTCGTTTAGTATTAATGAAACATGAAACATGCCAGCTGCCAAACTTGCCAGTCTAGGCAGGTTTCCAGATTAGCCTTCTTTAATACCCTATTTTCTTTCTTCTTTAGTGGTGATATGAAATATAAATAACATTGGGGATTTTGTTTTGCTATGCTTATTTTTTTGTGAGCATCTGTGGAGGCTTTGTTTTTAATGTTCTTGCTTAATATCACATTTTCCAGAAGATCCCAAAGTAACATAGCCAAAGATAGCTTCAATTATCCAATATAGGGTATGCAGGAAAACAGAGTATTATGAATATTTTTTCTTCTTTCTATATTTTGCATCTGTAATCAAGCTCGTGTGCAAATAATGACACTTAGACATCCTATTACTTGATTGTGCCTTTAATTTGGGAAGTGAGATAAATAAGTGGTATCAGCTGGGCCAGCAATTAACTATGCATTTAATTGCAGTTTCAAAAATAGAGCCTAAGTCGACTCTCTTAAAAAGACTGGTCCCACAATATCAGTATACCATGTGCATTTGTACATGTATTGTTAAAATACACTCAGCCATTGAAAGTTTCCTAATATGCATAGGATGATATGGGGTGGACATGTACTTCTCAGTATGAAAGAGCATTCAAAAAGACAGGAATGGACTCGGAGGCTTGCAACATGAGTGACCATCTGACATCTTCATGTCTCTGGTCATGTCTACATGACAGACTGTGGTGCTGTGCATGGACACACAGGCTTGCTGAGCACGAAAAGCAGTATTGCTACAGCGCCAGGTTTCCCCCATGGTAGCGTGCAGTGCCCAACACGCTTAGTGCTTCTGGCCGGGCCTGGCTATTTCAGAGCTAACTGGGGTGGATAAGCCAAGAAGTGCGTTGCATTAACAACATTTGCAACATGAAGACAGCCAAAGTACAATGTGTTCCTCTCTAGTCAAACTGGTGCGGAAAGACCAGAACCTACTCCGTTTCCAGACAGTAAATACATACACATATATACTGTAGCTGACACTGCTCTGAGCAGAGGGTTTGGACTAGACAGTCTCCAGGGATGCCTTCGTACCTCAGCTATTCTATGATACCTGACATAGGGCAAATGTCAATGCTATCCATCTCCTCAGTAAAATACCAAGATATCACTACTTTGAAAAACCTCAAGGTGAATAAATGGAGGAGGAACTGAGGAGAGGGTAGATGTAAGTGAGATCTACAAAGAAAAAAGAAATTTGAAATAGAAGAGCTGGATAGCGGCACAGGCAGCTGGTCTAAAAGAAAGCTAAACCCATTTTTACCAGTCAGGTTTTCTGGGAAAGAACTGGACAAAATAGCCATTGTGAATAAAGTATCTGAATGGCTTCAGCTGTATTTTCCTGTCAGTGAATCATTGGCAAGTATCTCCTGAATTTTGTGAATTTGCCATAGCTAATTGTCTCGTACTTTATGCAAATCCATTTCCACCATGTACACAGAATACTGGCTTCTAGTTATTTATGAGTATTAGTCAGCTAGCTCTGGGTCATGAGTGAAACTGCTCAAGCAGGAGAAAACAAACAATTTAGGAATAATGAGTAATAAATACTCTTTCTTTCCACACAGCACTATCCCTGTTTCTAGGTGAATACATACTAAAAGTCACTGTTCACTGAACAGGTATTAACAAAAAATCCATTTTAAAAAAGTACATAAATAACAAACAGGAAAGGTTTCTATGTAGCACAGTTATCAAAATGCAAAGAAGAATTGTAACATATTCTGAGTCAGATATTCTAAACTGGTTTAAAATCAGCATCATTCTAGTGCCAACAGTGGGATCAGTGAAGTTTCATTGATTTATACCAGACACAAGTCTGGTCTTTATTTCTTCTTTTTTTTTTTCCATTGTTCAACCAGCTTTACTGCAGAAGATGATTAGAAAGAAAGGACTTAGGAAGGCCACAGTAGCAGGCAATTGGAGAGATGAGATGCAAATTGATTAAGGCATGAATAGGTTATTGCAGAGAGGCAGAGGAAAGAGAAGCCAGATTCTGGCAATGGTACTGTGGTTGTGACATATGAACTCAGAGATGATGGGGATGAAGGGCAGAAAAGGAAGTCCGGGGGTAGGGATGTCTCCAGTTGTGCAGTAATTTGATACTAATCTTTGAGAGATGAAAAAACTTAACAAAACTCCTAACAAATTTAACTAAGGAAAAGGTTAGAGAAACAGAAAGACTCATCAAAAGATTTCACCCAGAGCAGATTTCGAACAAATTTTCTTCACCAGATTTACTCTGGTGTTGATTTTGGCTAATTTTTTTTTTTATTTTTTTTTTTTTTAATCATGAATTAGGACTAAGACTGCCTTTTCCGCACTGCCTGGCTTTATCACCATGAAAACCAACAGGGTGTTTTTCTAGGATATTAGATAGCCTGGACATGTGAAGCCCTTTCCTCAGTTTTCCCAGCTCAGAGAAACCATGCAATGAGAAGAAACAAGCTTGCCTGAATTTAAAAACAAAAAGACACTGTCTACAAACATGTACCAGTGACAGACCCAAAGGACCACAACACTTGCTTCACCCACCATCTCTGCCATAATCCTGCCTATATACAGGTGTGCACCAGCAGGTACATACACACATGTTTTTCTTCACCATCAGAGAAACTTGAAACAAAGAAAGAGCGTAGGTTTGATTTGTAAAATGTGTTATGCCACAACACTACAGAAGACACATGGGAAACATGAAAAAGTAGAAATTTCAATTTCAAACCCAGTTGCTCATGTGCAAAAAAAACATGCTCAGGAACCCACTGTTTAATAAATTGATACTAGTCATATGTAAAAGTTAACTGTCTGAACTAAATACAACCTACAGCAATGCTAGTGGGAAGTAATCTACATTGACAGCTTTTCAAAACAGCTAGTTTTCCTTGATCCAAAATAAAATTTTCAAGAATACACCACAGCTGTTTTTAAACCTACACTGCAAGTTCCTGGAGGGGAAAAAGAAATAAGAAGAAGAGATAGGGAAAGTAGAAAGGGAAAGCCATGGTCCTAGCCAGCCCTTTTTCTCCTGTTTCTCCCTGTGACCAGATATTCCATGGTAAAGGAAAAAAATATACAGAATGGGGCAGGACATGGGCCTGCAACCTGGTACCACAGATGAGAACTGCTGGAGGTTGTGCATGGTCTGGTCTTTGCTGGACAGTAAAAATAAACACAGAGCAATAAAAAATCAGGATAGAGCAAGTAAAAGAAACACCTAGAAATAAAACCAGTACCAGTGCAGCTTGGAACAGAGAAGAAATATGAAAAATTCTCCCTTTGCATGGCCTGAAGGGGCAAAACTAGGATACACTTCAAGTAAACCAGGCACAAATGCACCCCTGATAGAGCCTGTAGCTTGACAGGAATGGCTTTGCTCACAGGAGTGGTAAGATCTTGATCTCTTCTCACTGTGCTCTCCCAGTTCCTCGTGACTTAACGCCAGTTCAATTGCATGATAAACCTCCTTGCAAAGATACTGGGCTAAAGGCCAGCCAAGACCCACGGAGAAGTGTGTCACTCCTCCCCTAATTAATTCAGGCAGAAGGAACCTGATCAAAGAAGTGCTGACATTAAATCAAAAGTCAGACAATATGCTCATGAGTAACAAGCACCGTCACATTGTCAGGATGTGCCAAGACTTCCACTGAAGTACATACTGGAAAAGGAGGAGGAAGGCCAGAAAGGCAATTGCACAACAGATGTGACAGAGGCTCAACAAAAATAAATAGTTCCCCATCTGGAAAAAAACCCTCCCTGCTTCCCCTGTGCACTGCAGAGGGGACAGGCAAAACGCGGTTCACACTAAAGCTGTTTCACTTCGTATAGTAGTTGAATGCAGGAGACTCATGTGGGTGCAAAACCTATAGGTGCCATACAGTTATCCATAAGATGCATGGCAAAAACACAGATGAAACCAATTCAGTATGTGAATTAAGCTCACCAGAGGTCTAAAGGACAGGGAAAATGTTGGCAAAGAATTGACCTGTTTGGAAAACAAGTCCACAAAAGCACAAGTCATCTTTCCAATCTACCAGTCCAAGCCTTTGGAAAACTGCCTTACCTCATTGGGGTGGAGCTGTGACAGGTCTCCAGGTCTTCACCATCCTGAGCCTCTCCTGCTTTTTAGGTAATAAGATCAAAAAGCTTCAGTGACAAGAGGATTGCAAAATTTTCTCCCTGATGCTTTCCCCAAAAAGCTGTAGCATCCAGGCTGAGACATGAAAACAAAGCTTAGAAGACATTATGGGAAAATTACCAGAGACTGTCTTTCTCTGGAGCTAAGGTTTCTGAGGAAAAAAGTCAAGCCCTGAGCATGTCCAGCCCTGCTCAAATCTGTTCATTGCCAGTGCTAAACAATGTATGTTGCATGTATCACCGATAAAAATATTAAATATTTACTTCTTTCTCCTAATGCCGTAGTTTCCTCAAGCAAAAGCATTACCCTCTCTCATAAATGCCAGTCCTCACTAAATAAAGGACTCTTACCTTAGTCGTTCCTCCCCATAGTCTAATTTTGCTCATCAGTCAGACACCTCTCATGGCATGACAATACATGGTATGACAATACAGTACGGTAAATTCTAAAAATCATACAATTACCTTTCTCCCATAATTTCCTTTTTCATAAAAAAGAATTTAAAACATCTTCCAGGATACATCACACTTCTTGGAGACCAGATCCTGTAGACCTTTAAAGAGGTGATGTAATCTCCATATAAAAATATTCTCCCATGAAAAGAATTCTGGTCATGCACATATCAATCAAGCAGAAAATGTCATAATGAAATAAGATGTATAAAAACTGACATATTCTCACTAGAAATCAGGTAGATGATAGTAAACATTAGTATAACTATCTAGGGGTGTGACAGTCTCCTACTTTGTGTCTTTTAAATGACAGCTCTGGCTTAGATAGTAGCTGCATGGACCTGACACAGAAATGTCTGGTTTCTGTGGCCTGAGCAGGGGGAGCTCAGATGAGATGACCAGGATGGGGGCATCACTCCCTGCCCAGAACCTGTTTGAACAACATGGACTGCTGAGAGTGGAAAGGCCATGCTAAAGGCCAGATATATTATGAGCTTGCTCACTGCCAAGATACCTGGAATACCACCTCCATGCCCGTGCACACCATTGTAACCTTTCTCTTATAAAAAAGCTGTTGTTGCCTGGCTGTACCTAAAGAATTGGAAGCACAACTGAGGCAGAATTTGGTGTCACCAGCTATCCACCGCAGTGCCAAGAATAAAGAGAAAAGAAGCTATAAGAAAAGGAGCCTGGTAGGGAATGCCTGTGAGTTTCTGCCTCCTCTCAAGACAAGGAAAGCATGCATTTCTAATAGCTGCTTTTTATAAAGTGCATTCAGATAAGGTTGGGGTTTTTTTAATCAGTGAAAATCCTTATTATAAGCTCTTCCATCTCTCTATATGGCAAAATAATCAAGAAAAGGTGATGTTTTCAGTACCTGCAGCTCTAAGTACAAGTCAAAGTATAAGTCATTGCTTGTAATTTTTTACAATCCTGTATTATTTTACCACTTTCAGACATTGGCTTCATTATGTGGCACACGCAGCGTATTACTTTCCACAGGTCCAATGAAACGTGTCTCTATTCAAATTTTTAAGTTGATGTTAACAGCTAAGGTCATCCCTACAATATCAAAGTAATTTTGATATGCCATGGACATAAAAACTCAACATTTTCAAATATTCAAACATTTTTAAGTTTGAGAAATAATGTTCTATTGGAGTGTGTATTCATCTTTTCAACACAGACTAACAGGAGCTGTGGACACTCAGCAAGTCAGAAAATTAAGAACCTGAAGTTAATGGAGTCTATTCACAAATATGCCTGCAGGTATGTGCAAGTATATTTTATATTCAGGCTTTTCAGCAAAGAGATAATTAAGAAAAAAATGTGTTTTGTACTAATTCATCTAACATGAAGTGCTTAAGTTTTATTATGGGAACTTCTTAATGTTTTAAAAACATTACCCAATGGAAGAAAAGAATGTTGGGAGAGACATCCATTCACTCAATTGAAAAATCAAAATGTTTGGGGCAGTATTCATCTCACTTAGCTCTGGAAATTTCCAGTTAAGTATCTGAATCTGAGTAATCTGTGAAGCCAGTAGTGAGAAAGTAATTACTTCTGAAGAGAGATTATTTTTGTCCTTTGTTGTTGTTACTCTTAGTTTCCCTCTAAAACAAGATCAGTGTATTTTGAAAGTACTTAGTGCTCTGGGAGAACACAGCATAACAGCCTTATACTGTACCTACATTGTAAGGAAGTGGGGGGAAATTGACTCCTCTGCTGAGGCTCAGTCAGAGTAGCTGAGGTGGGAAGGCACATCTAGAGATCATCTAGTCCAACCCCTGCTCAAAACAGGGTCACCTAGAGGAGGTTGTTCTAATAAATTTATGAACCTTTTGGAACACTGGTGCCTGGAGGTGTCAGGCAGGATGATCACTGCCTTACTAGCACTGTTGCACTTCACACGTTACAAGAGAGCAGCAGCAGCAGTGAAGCTACCAGGAAATTTCAAGTGACAGAACAGTTCCCATGACCAGAAACAGAAATATTCAACAACAATGAAAAAGACGTGAAAAATAAAAAGGGGTGGGATGGAGAGGAGACAGGAAAGGATGCAAAAAAGTCATAAGTCATCCCATGTAATGGCTTGGTAGGAAAATGTTTTCACACTTCGGCCCACTGAAACTAGACTGAAGCTCCACCCTCTGTAATGTATTTTAACTGTTGATAATTAAAATGGAACACACCAGCCTTTACTTATCCTGCCTAATGAATGTTATCATGTGGAAAAGGTAAATCAGTAACAGCTGAGATCAAACATACCAATCTCCTTTTGAGTGTACAATGCTCTCATTTATATAAATCTTTACAACCTGACTGCCCCTCTCATTTAAGCGCAGCGAGTGAAACATTACTCAGTACAAAAGACCTTCTCTCTTAAGAATTCTCCATGCTATTTGAAAGGGTAGCCCAAATGAATTGCTGGAATGACCATTGAAAGGGCTACTCGTTAGCTATGACTGTCCTTGGGAATTAGCCAGACGTGAGGTAACGAGACCACAAAGCGCTGTTGGTATTGGCAGCAAAGCCAAGGTTCATCATAGTACCTCTTGTCTAGACTAGGGATGTAAAAGGAAATAGAAAACAATTCTTCGACTATATGCACTTGATGTTCCGTCCCCTTTTTCTATAGAAAAATGTAAGACATTTGGAATTTTTCATTTTTATTTGGGAAAGACAAATTTGGAAACCAGAGTGACTCATGCTGGAAAGTGTCTGACTGGCATGTGATAGCCAGCTAGCTC
The DNA here is from genome assembly GCF_047370975.1 of Nipponia nippon. Taxonomy (NCBI): domain Eukaryota; kingdom Metazoa; phylum Chordata; class Aves; order Pelecaniformes; family Threskiornithidae; genus Nipponia; species Nipponia nippon. Next base: position 111,068,876 of record NW_028262336.1, read on the forward strand.
CAGAAAGTTAAGGCCGTAGGATGTAGGGAGGCATGCGGATTCAGATTTTAATGTGATTTAACAATTAGTACACCCATCATTCATTTTTCTTTATTCACAGTGTAAATGACAGGGAGGTCCCTTATGTGGACAATCTATCTGTTTACAAGTGAGATGATATATACCAAGAGGTCCACATACCCTGGTAATAAGAGTTTCAGTTTTAGGACTGTATTACGGGTCCATTCCCAAATGCATTGCACAAATCTCCTATCAGGTAATCCTGCAGCACAGATACCCTGGAGGGAAAGTTCAGATCAGACCCCTATTTCTGACTCACTTGGGCAGCTGCAAAACAATTGCTTTTCTCTGCAGAGCATCCTGGCACTGTGGTATCCCTGTCTGAATCAACATCCACCCACCCTTTACACAAAATCTCTTCTCGCTTCCAGCTACTGCACTTCATCCCCTAGCCCACTAAAGTTCAGTTACAGAAGGGCTGGCTGACCCAAAGCTATAGACTGAAGGAAAATTTATAGTCTTTTCTCAGGATTTTCCCCAGAAGCTGAATCACACCTGTTTGGGGATTTTTTCCATCCAGTGGCTGCTACTGTAAGCTTAACAGCACTTCTCACTCTCCTTTGCCTCCTTTCCTTAAGCAGAGTGCTGACATCCTCCTCTTTCACCCATCCCTCATTTCTTTTGGGAATTGTAGGCACTGAGTTTCTCCAGCCACCACATCTATCCTACCTCTCTGCCCTCAGCATTTACCCATTGTCTCAATTCCTAGTAATAAATCAAGGAAAAATTCACCATCTACACCCTAGGATCTTTTCAGTGTCCCTACCAATGCAGGCTATTGGGAGGCTAAGGGGGCATCACAGTGCCCCCTGCTTTACCACCAACTGCTTATAGAAAAAACATTGTGTCTTCTGTTTCTGTTTCCAAAAGCATGCCTTGTTCCCCACTTTCTGTTCCAGTGCGTGGTGTCCATGTGTCCTTCATTGCGCTGAGAAGCACAGAAGCTGATCTTTCCTTATCTACTTATCATTCCAAATAAAAATTGATGTTCTTGCAAACAGGCATGGTTTTAGCAGCAGGACTGGTGGGACTCACAGCACTTTCCTCTAAACCCACTTACCATTGTGTGCATGCTACAGATCATATAACACTGTAATGCAGTTTTGACTGTTTGCTACTCCACATACACACAACCCTCTTAAAAGGCTTTTTTTTTTCATCATTCTCACATTCCAATTCTTCAGTCCCAAAGTGCTACCATTCAGGCACAGAGGCTAGGAAGAGCTTTCTACTCTGGACACTTGCACTGTTGGAGTCCTACCAAAGCAGGCCTGCATGCTGCCTTCTGCCTGTTTCTTGGACCTCCCTACTTTTCTGATCTTTGATTGCCACCTCCTTGCAGAAGTGGCACCTTCATGTCCCATCCATGCCAGGCCCTCAAAGTTGGGGCAATGCTTTCTATTTACAGACATATGGAGCAGACACAGAGACTTCAAGGAGTACCAGACACCAAATACTCCTTACACAGAGAAACAACAACACAGATGTGGGCAAAATGGACATCTGCACCCACTCCCTGCCTCCTTCTCACTCTTCTATTACTATCTGAGCTGACATGGAGTTTCTTAAGGAATCAAGGGCCCTTCCTCTCCCAGCTCACCCTCCTCTGCCAGCTTGTCTTCTAAATAACTCTCAAACCATAAAGCTTCTTCTCAACTCAGTGCCCTTCCATGTCCTTGTTCAAACCCTTTATGTGATCTGTGAAAGACCGTCTCTTTGACAGCTTCCAGACCTCCTTGTCATGTAAGAGATGATCTTATGAGGTGCTCTGTGAGGCTGTCCATCACTAAATTGCTCCCCCTCAGATTCAAATTTCTGTTGGATCATAATAAGCTCTTTGCATATGTGCAAAGAAAATCATCCAGACTTAACAATGTCTTGAAACACTCCTTAAGATTTCAATCTGACATAGAGATTACAAATAAAAGAGAAAGTGCACATGGAGTCTGATGTTCGACAAGGATATGCAGCATGTCTCCTATGTGAAGCAGAATTGACAAGTCATTCAAATCATCACAAAAACCTTGAAAAGCAGGAGTTCTCCCTCAAGTGACTGTTTTATGAAAAGAGATGGCAGAATAGAGAGGGAAAACTTTTGGTAATGACAAGACCTGGAATAAAGGCAAGAACAGAGAAGCAGAAGAACAATCTGTGTAGCAGCAGCAATGAAATCCTAGTCTGGCTCCCAACTTGCATGTTAAAAACTGTGATGCCAGACATTTTTATGCTTCACAATTGCTTGGTTTTCACTTAGGGCTTTGCACATGATTGAATCTATTGAGAAACTATTCCTTGGCCTTATATTTCTAAGATATATTCATTTCTTTTACATACACATTACGCATCCTACTCAGGGCCGGTGCTGCATTCAATATGCAATCTGTATTTAGGAAGCATTCCTTTTGGTCTACCGAAGTAAGAAATGCAATCCCCATCTGGTGTCCTGATCATCCATACATGGAAAATTCATCCATCTTTTAATCTGCTCTGAAAGTAGTCTTCATCTGATACTTCGAAGTGTTCTGGAAATTTTTTTCTCAAGTGTCTCATTTCTGATTCTTTCTGGACCAGAGCCAGTAGTCTTACAGGAAAAGCATCTCTACATGAGAATAAAAGCCCATTTTAAAAGGCTGGAATAGTCTGGGTCAGGTTCTGCTGGGATAGAGTTAATTTTTTTCATAGTAACTAGTATGGGGCTATGTTTTGCATTTGTGATGAAAACAGTGTTGATAATACAGAGATGTTTTCTTTATTGCTGAGCAGCGCTTACACAGAGTCAAGACCTTTTCTGCTTCTCACCCCACCCCACCAGTGAGTGGGCTGGGGTTGCACAAGACATTGGGAGGGAGCACAGCTGGGACAGCTGACCCCAACTGACCAATGGGATATTCCACACCATATGACGTCATGCTCAGCATATAAAGCTGAGGGAAGAAGAAGGAAGGAGGGGGACGTTCAAAGTGATGCCGTTTTGTCTTCCCAAGTAACCGTTATGCGTGATGGAGCCCCGTTTTCCTGGAGATGGCTGAACACCTGCCTGCCGATGGGAAGTAGCAAATTAATTCCTTGTTTTGCTTTGCTTGTGCACACACCTTTTGCTTTACCTATTAAACTGTCTTTATCTCAGCCCATGAGTTTTCTCACTTTTACTCTTCCGATTCTCTCTCCCATCCCACTGGAGGGGAGTGAGTGAGCGGCCGTGTGGTGCTTAGTTGCCAGCTGGGGTTAAACCACGACACATAGGTATATGATCTAAAGCCAAAAGCTTCTCTCCAGCAGCCTTATCGTTATTTACACTTGATCACATGTCAAGATCGTAAGTCAGATATGCATAACTAGCTTTCATTCTCTCTATTAGCTACAGAAATGACAGTAAAATAGCTCACTCGTCCAGGATTATTCACTGGCTGTTGTCAGGTCAGCTGAAGGAAAAAAGAGTTGAAAAGTTCTTGGAGAGCTGAAACAAGGGCAAAGCAATGATTTTGGTGTAATTTATTTCTTTCCAGAAAACTACAGTTGAGGACTTACCAACAGATTTTCCAAATTTATGTTGAATTTAGAAAATAGGAAGCCCTAAGAAAAGGGGGGGAAAATCACAAACATGTTGTTATAAAATGAGACAATTCTTCTTCCATTTCACTTGTATTAAGTTTGAGTTAAATAAAGTAAGTTTTTGAAGAATAAGACAATTGCATTTGACACCAAGTGTTGTAGTCCACTGAGAAAAGGGTTTATTTTTTTATTGTGAGTATAAAAGAAGATACTTTTTTAAAATTAAATTGAATTCCTGTTAATTTTTCTGTTTGGCTGCTGACTGAAAAAAATTATTTATGGTGCTTGAGGGACTTTGAGATTGACATGTACTTACCATCCTCTTGACGGCTACACCTGCAGAACTGTTGGTTCTTCTGCCTTCTGAAAAATGGAAGAAAGTTCCTTGTTACCATCTTTGTCTGCTCTCCTGACCAGTGCATTTGAAGAAAGTGATAAAAACTATACGCAATTGTTAATACTTGTAATGTTGTCTGATGCATCTTTCCCTTAATGTTTTAGAAAGAATGTAAAATTCTATGTTTGAATATAGCTTTCAGGTATTTTGTAATGCTTTCCATTCGCTTCTGTTTTCTCTATTTAATCAGGTTATCACTTGGATCGCAGCACCGGTACTGCTCACATCCTGAACCCTGTTGTATTAAGCTCTGTGTGCAAATATAAAAGGCAAGTCCTTTCTCAAAGAATCCATAGTTGCAAGTATTTTTCAATTTGCTATCACAAATAGCGAGCTAGATTTCAGTGAAAGCAAAGTTTACTAAACACATACATATCTGCAGAATTGAGATGGGAAACAAATTGTTGTGGACAAAAAATTTTAATAGTTAAGGCGAAGACAACCTTGTTTTGCAGTGATAAGCTAACTCCTGTAAGAGATGTGGGCTGTGCTTCTCTGTACCAAATATTATTTTAGTTATCTAAGATAGAGTAATTAATCACAAGAGTTCTCTTGGAAGTGAAACAGTCTCTTTTTATATCAGAAAAGTGGACATACACTATATCTTGTATAAATGACATTATTATTACTATAATTATTATTAAAGGCAGGTTATGCAAGCTGATATATAGAGAAATGAGCTTAGTATATCTCTCTGTTTGGTGTAAGCCATTTGCCACAAGCCTTTATTTCTTACTGAATTCCACAAGTGACTTCTGCATCCTAATTCCACACTAACCAATGTGTGTAACACTGCACAGTCACAGAATCACACAATACAAAACTTGCTTTAGGAAACCTTTAGGCTTCATGCACTTAAATCTCAAACATGCACTCTTTCTCCTGCACCTACCTTCTTTGCAAAAGAGGCCAGGCTTTAGGTGATCAGGGGGAAGCTCCACTCTAGTTCTTCACACTGTTCTTCCACAGCTGCAGATGATCCATAAACTAATAAATGCACCGTGCAAATCTGCTCTTCCTTTCAGGAGAGGATGCACCATATTATTGTGTCTTGCAAAGAAGACATTTCTTCCTTAAAATAGGAAGGACTTGATGACTCATCTTTGGTACAACCTTGGGATTGCCAGTGGACATCCAAAAACCTTTCTTTCTTTGAGGCATACAGTTGCTCCTTCAGGCAGGCTGAAAATTTCCTCTTAGTATATATCCAGACTGTACATTCCTTTTGCCACATTCTGCAGTGATAAAATGTAATTCTATTACCTTGTGAATCCTCTTTGAAAGGCCTGCCCACCTTTCCTCATCACTGTGGTTTGTGCTGCATGGTCACTTAGCTATAGGCAGTCAGGCTGAGCTCTACCCTGGTCTCTCTCCAACAATCTTAGCACCACTGATGCCCGCAGTCTAAATCATAGCTGGCTGTCAGCACGGGACACTAAGGCCAGAGCCATCTTGATGAGAAGTCTTGTTCACTTACCTTCATGTCCAAATAAAACCTCTTCCTGAGACGTGTGCTAACAAAAAATGGTCACAGCAATTTCTCCATGATTGCAAACAAAAGGGGTACAAGTGTGACAGGACTGAATTGTGACTTAGGTTTCACAGAATTGGCAGGAATTTGGCTGTGTTTTAGTATTTACTTACACAACTGCTCTGCTTGCTATAGTGACTCAAGGTCTAGGAGTGAATGGGCTTTCATGCTTGTTTTCTCACTCTCTGAATTATAGTTGGGTCAGTAATGGTGTGTTGACTGTGACAGGTTATGCTGAGACCAAAATGTCATTTGCAACCACATAGCCAGGAAATCTGTCCTGGGGATTAGAGTTTAGTTCAAGAAGACACTGAATTTCTCCACTCTTTGCTTTCATTCCTGTGCAGCAGCTTAATTTGAAAAGTGATGGTGAAGCTTTGATGAGAATAATTGTTTATTATTATTAATTCATTTATGCATTGTACTTGGAAACAACAGAATATAAACAAACAAATGATGTCAGTATGTGTAGCAGAGAAAAAATAGTCTATGAGAACATACCCTTTCTTGCATATAATGACATGTTTTTGCTGCAGAAAGTCCCTGAGGCTGATTTCTTACTTGCAGTTTCAAAACATCATCATTAGTAAGACACTGGGGAATAAAACTGTTCCGTGAATCCATTTATGTCTTTACTGAAAACCCCAGTTTTCTATGTGAAACAACAACAACAGTCACTTGCAGCTTTTCCCTCACAGCTTTTGATGTGGGCCAGAAGACCATTTCAGGTAATATGCATAACACACCCTGCTAATCTATGTTGGCTTACTAGCTACCACAAAGGAAGGAGCCAAACATAAAACCCATTGTTATCCTCAATACTGGTCATATGTTATCTTTACTACTGTAGGGCTTTCTGTTTAAATTTTACTTTTGTTGCCTTCATAGATATTTTGAGCTTATACTGAATTAGAAGACACATATTTACTAAATACATTGGTGAAGCAGGAAGATAATTTGGCAAGGTTCTTTTCCCCCCCTCAGGCTTATAAATTCCAGAATTTTTTTGCCCCACCTATTTGGCACATTTTTTCTTTTTTTTTTTTTTTTTTTTGAAGAGCAAGAATAACAAGATTAACCCTGAAAAACACAAAAAACAAGGGAAATCTTGTGGCTTTTTTTTTCCCTAATCCTTTAATGGGGGCCCAATCCTAACCCCTTGAATCTTTTAACTCAGTTCAGCTAGTTCTGGATCAGGCCCATACACAGGATTGCTTCTGTTCCTCGGCATGTTTCAGTTGACAGCCAGGACTGCACAAGAATGCATGAGAGAACCCTCTGTCCTTGGCATAAACTGGCCAGGGTGTTAATAATTTCTCACTAACTGACATTTTTTTATGCCTTCTGACTTTCCAGGTCATCTGTTTCTCTCTTCCTGGTGCTCTCAGACACACTGCGTTCTGGTTACTTCGGGTACTCCAGCTGCTCTCTGCAGTATTTTGTGTCTAGCAGCCTCCCAGTAGCCAGTACCTCCCCGGTAAACAGAGCTCTGACAGCCTTTGACTGGCTCCAGTTTGTGCAGCTGCGCTGCACTGGAAGAAGCAAAGAATATATTTCATTTAAAAGTGAAAGAAAGGTTAGTTCAGTAACGTGATCTGTTGCAAAACCACTCTCTCCTCCGAGGGCGGTCAGGTAAAATCCATTACACAAAGAATTTCAAAGATTCTTTTTTCTAAAGTTGTCAGTAACAATGTAGCCCATTGTTTACATTTTAATTAACTTCTGTTTCAGTGATTTTTAAATAAGAGTAATTAACCTAATGCTTTCAGCTGAATTATTGTGAGTTGAACCTGTTCAAGACCTACTTGAGATCTTCAAAGACTATCATGGCTTGTTTATGGGGAGAAAGTCAAATTAGCAATACTTTTATAGTAATTTAGTAGCTCATGGACACTGCAGCGATGAGAAATATTTCTTGGAGAAGCTTTCCTCAGCAGCCTCTGGTCTTAAAGGATTTTTCTTCTTTACCTTTGTAATATGTACAGCTGTCCCAGATACCTAGAAAATAAGGAAAGGGACGTTACTTGTGCAGTACAGTAAAAGGTCAACATTGAAAAAACAGAAGTATCCCTCTGCTTGTGCCAAAAACAAAGAGGACATATGACCTTGAAGTTACTTCAATGAAAATAAAAACAGAGAAGATATGCTGAGTGCCACTGTCCTGTACTTACTACTCTCTAATCTGTGATTTCACTGCCAAAATCTTAACTCTGATCAAGAATCTTGTTGCTTTTACACTATGCTTTTCAAATACAGTTTTCAATACTGTTACTAGCAAACATGCAAAAAATGTATGTAGAATTGGGGGCACGCTGTGTAACTGTGCCTCTCTGAGAACAACATTGCACATCTAAAAGGAAGTGTATGATTGACTTATTTATAGGAAAGATATGTATATATAAAATATGTCTGCATTCATGAAGCCCTGATATGAATCAGTATGGTTTCTTGATGGTATACATGTAGAGCCCTAGATCTTTGGCTAGGACTACAAAGCATATTACACAACATAGGAAACATGTGAAAAGGGAGTTTCAGGCCAACTTTGCAATGTGCCACTCCCAAACTAGTGACGTGCTGATCTGATCTTCCAACATAAGTTGTTTGCTTTAACTTACCCCTCCTGTCAGTAGCACAAAAATGCTGTGACAGCAGCTAGGAATTGGCAGCAAGAAAGGAAATTCCCAGCTGTGCCACCTTTTTTCTAGCCACAATACCTATGTATACATTACCTTTTTGCCTGGCTTCTTCACTGTCTTCTCCTGATCCTCAGACCCTTCCTGTCTCTTTCAATTTTTATTCTTATTTTTGGCATGTATTTTTCTCAACTGAATCTTCTCAGTGTCTGTATAATCCATCAGGAGAAGAACTAAAGCAACCAAGGGTTGATCAACCTTTGCCCCATTGCCCAGAGAGCTCCCAGAGAAAAACCCATCCCTTTCCAATAGTATTTCTTGCCCAGCCTGGCAGGCTCTTGACAGTTTTCATACACTCATAAGCAAATCTGAAGAATATTTTGGCATCCATTCCCACATAGCAGTGATGAGTTCACACAGGTAGTTGCTAGACTGAACGTTGAGGATGTAAGAAATTCTTTCCAACTCAGATGAAAGTTGCAGTCTTATGTCCATTCTACCTGGGAAATTACCTATTGAAATTTATTAATGTTGCAAAAAGTTTAATTTTTCATCACACCCTTAGATGACAAGACAGACAACCACCAGGCTTAGCACGCCATAGTTGTCTGGTCACCTCAGACAGTAATGCCTTGTCCCCTTGCACTCTTCTCTTTCACAAACCAAAAGCATCTCCACAGTTCACTGATACATTTTGACAAACAAGTAAAAAGCTAGACAGGATTGCCTGTGGTACCAAAACCATCCTGAATCTATCTGTAGCATGAGGAATAAAGGAAACCTTTTACTTAACTGTCATCACATCACAAAACCATCCCAATGAACCAACTAGTCCCATGGCCACATTATAAACTTCAGTCCTTGTCAGTCTTTGGTCTGGTTTGCTAAGAATGTGTGAATTGGAAAAGACTTCCCTAATCATAATAATAATAATAATTAAAAAAATGCTAAGCAATACCAGACCACTTTATCCAGCAAGTTACTCCAGAGCTTAACATCTAATAGCTTGATCACTGAAGGCCAAAAAACCTTAGAAAATGCTGAACTCACTATGCCAAGTAGAATAACATGGTCTTTTGTTCATGAATAAACAGAAAAGCCCATGTTTGCTTACTACTTGGAGATATTATACCACAAAATACCTCTGTGGTCATCTAGCCTGATTTTCTCCTTAACAGATGCCATATGTCTTCCCGTTTTTATGACTAACTTCATTTCTAATAGTCGTATCGGAGTTAGACTCTGCTTAAAAGAGGACATTCCATGAGTACCAGAATGGGTGAAACAGGTTTCCTATGACTCTGAGCCTCCTGGCTGATTGACTGATTAGTTAGGTATCTTTAACACATTTGAACTCTGATGAGAGTTTCTCTCTTAAGAATGCACTCTATTTAGAGTGATAATCACAGTAGGAATCAAGTGTTAGAAACCAAAACTAAATACATTCCCTCTAGAATTATCATTCACAGTTTTAGCAGTGAGAGAAATTAACAACCATGTGGATTCTTTGGGGGTAAAAATGTGTGGACTCACACTGCCATGTCATGGCACGTTTCTTTCAATCTGCTTTGTTTTCATATGATTCATAGAAATGACTGTTATCTGTGAGAATGCTGCCTTCCTGTCACATTGACAGAAATTAGCCAATAGGTTCAAAACTGGTCAGGGGACACTCTGACAAACAGACAAACACAATTAGCATGATTGCATAAATATCATTTCTACATCAAATCAAGCATAGATATGTCCAGCCTTGATTTAAAACAATGTTTCCTGCACTGGAGAATTCATCACAATGCCAGCTAAACTCCTCTAAAGATTAATTCATCTCACTGTTAAAGACATGAACCTAAAGACTAAACTGAATTTGGTTTGCTTCACTTTTTACCACCTGGTTCATACTGTATGAATGTTACTCTGTATTGTTATAATTAGATCTGGTTTTCACAATTTAGGTGTATAAAAGACTACAAGCAAGCCGTCGTAATGGGCTATACCCAGTAAGCGGAATAGATTGCACTTCTTGAATTGTTTTATAGTCCTCTAATCTTTCTTGTGGCTTTTGCCTCTCCAATTTTTCAACATGCTTCTTGAAGACTAGATGCCAGAACTGAGCTTTACATCCCAACATCAGTTACATCAGAGCTAGCTGTAGAAGCAAAAAAGTTGTCCCCTCCTGACTCCTTTTCTGACGATGCACACATTAGCACATAGCTGTTTTGGCCATGCTTTCATTTATTTAGATGATCATGACCATCAAGTCTTTTAGTGTCCCTTCTTTACAAAATGCAGTTGCTTCTCTTCTATAAGGGCTGTTATTCTCTTTTTAGATATATAACATTACAGCTGGTTATGTTAAAGGCCATATTATTTACTTGTGCTTGATTTACTAAGTGATACAGATAAGCGTGTATCAGGGTAAGATCCTTCTCACCTACCTTCAACCACCCCAAAGTCTGGCCTTTCACTTATGCTACCCACATAGGTTCCTTTTTGAGCCATTGGAAAGTTATAGGTACTTCCAGAGGACACTTCCTCACATCTGTTTTAGATAATGACATGGGATGGATTGTTCCCTGGAGGTGCCAATAGCTCTCCTTTGACTCTACAGGACTGTGCAACCAGCATAGATTACACACCTGACTTTATGGCTGCTAATGATGGGGAATAAGACAAATCCCATCCCCAGTGATATCTCAGCACCATTATTTAGCTCTACCATGATCTTATGCACTTCTCATCTGTTTTTTTAAGAGTGGTTTTAGATCTTCATTCAAACTACAAGTATGACTTTTGAAAGAAAAGAAGGCCAAGGACTTACCTCTACAGAGCTCTGCAGAGATAAACACATACATTAACAATGATTTGCCTGTTTCCAATTACATTTTAAAACCTACCTGTTAATTTAATGAACCGTTTTATCTTTTTCTCTTTTTTTTCCATCAAAATGCTGTGTGACATCAAATCAAATTCCTTGTAGAATAAAAATGTCTTATAATAGCCCTGATGTTTGACCAGCTATCCATAAACTCATTGTGATTGACACATACTACAGGCTGTCCTTTCTGGAGTCCCATTCTACTTATTCTTGGGATCAGTGTCAGGCCAGTACATTTAGAAATACCTGATACAATAATAAATTTTCATCCATGCCTCTGAAACTTCCCTATTGTTACAAGACTTATGAAAAATCAGTAGTAACAGTTCAGACAGCTCTCTTTAAACAGTTAGATATTTCAAAATATCTAATTTCAGTTTCTGTAGTTTAATTTTTCACCATTCATTAATGCAGAAAAAAAATTAGAATCATAGAATCATAGAATGTGCTGAGTTGGAAAGGACCCATAAGGATCATCGAGTCCAACTCCTGTCCCTGCACAGGACAACCCCAAAATACACATCATATGTCTGAGGGCATTGTCCAAATGCTTCTTGAATATTGTCAGGCTTGGCGCAGTGACTGCCTCCTATGGGAGCCTGTTCCAGTGCTCCACCACCCTCTGGGTGAAGAACCTTTTCCTAATGTCCAACCTAAACCTCCCCTGCCATATCTTCCTGCTGTTCCCTTGGGTTCTATCATTGGTCGTCAGGAAGAAGAGACCAGCGCCTGCCCCTCCTCCTTCCCTTGTGAGGAAGCTGTAGATTGCAATGAGGTCTCCCCTCAGTCTCCTCTTCTCCAGGCTGAACAGACCAAGTTACTTCAGCTGCTCCTCATACAGCTTCCCCTCTAAACCCTTCAACATCTTCATGGCTCATCCACATATGAGACATATGTATATATATATATAATCATCCACATATAACTGTCTCCTGTTTTATTCAATACAGAATAGAAACATTTAATAATTTCTTTTCCTTTTTACTAACATCTCTGACATTTTTATCTTTAAATAAATTTAATTATTGTGGGTTTTTTCTCTTTTTAAAAGGCTTTAAAAGCTCCTACTTTTTTCTTTCCAGTTTAGAAGAATTTCCATCTCTGATTTTCTCATGTCCTTTTGTTTCCTTTCTTCATTTTCTCAAACTCTTCTTTTTTAGTTTATATCCTTTCCCCTTCTTCATTATTAATGTTCCTGTCATAATGAATCAGAAACCTACCTCAGACAAGCACCTTAAAAAAAGCAGCAATCCACCCAATCTTCAGTAACCTAGTGTAACGCAGAAGACCTTTCCAACTGTCCCATTCCTGACCCACAGCCACCAGTGTCTTTGGCTCCCAGACACTGTTGCAAAGTTCTGTAGTTTGTGGCATCTGCTACTGTGCTGGATACTTTGCTATTAAGATCCAGAACGGTGTGCAGTTCCTTCTTTCCTGGAAAAGAATGTGTTTTTAGCAAGTCCTCAATCTAACTATTTTTTAATTCAAAAAATGTCAAAGCGGGTACAGACATCCTAAGACCTTTTAAACTTTCTTGCTTAGTTACAGTAAGATGGCAATAATCTCATAGTACTGCATGCTAAATTTTTGAGGTTCAGAAAACCACACTCCCATTCTGATCTCTGTACAGGTTTTTAAACCTAAATAAGACCCTGAATAGTTTCAGTTCCAGACAAGAAAGTATCACAAAGTTCCTAAATCATAGGCTTGAATGGGATGAATTGGGAAATTTGAAGAACTTGGATGCAACGAGCAGAAGTAGAATAAGAAAAATATTTGCCTAGAAGAATTAGGTGTTCAAGTCTAGGGAATCCGGAGCTGTATAATGTAAATTATGAGAAAAGGCAGAGAAGTAGAATATTTCTTTTAAACATTTTAAGCCACAACTCTTTTTAATAGAAACAAATCGCTTTTTTTATTTTCTATTAAATCCCCTTGCACTTATCTCAGAACCTAGCACCAGGAAAAACAGCAAAGAGGACAGGTTCCCAGAAGAAAAGACTGAAATGAAGCAGAATTGGAAGATTTACTGTGCTCAAACTAGTTTCTAAACTGAATGTTTTCCAGATCCAGTATTCTGGAGTAGTAAAGTTATCTGAAATTATATCCAGTATAATGGGATTAAAGGTTAGATAAAATATATATTTGCTGTGCAAGAACACAAACATTTCTCTAAGGCTGGCTATAAAGTTAAAGCTTGCACTGCATTCTGAAGCTGCGCTCTCTTGCATGTCTTGTCTGAACTATGAAATGTATGTATAACTGTGGTCTGTAAATCAGCATTGTAATACTCTACCCCAGGCCACTTACTGTCATCCACCTGAGCACAGCACCACTGCCCTAGCTGTAGAAGCTCTGAGCCTCAAAACACTTCATGTACAGCAGCAAAGCAAGTCAACATGTCTCTTTGTGAAGTAGGTACGTTATTGTTAGTATACTCCAACTTATCTGTAGTTATGAAAACATAAAAGTACCAAAAATTCAGAAATCAGTATGGTCTGACCTGAAACTGTTCTGAAAAAGAAAGTTTTTAGCAGCAAAGAAATTTCAAAAATCTTTGTTCAAGCTGACCAATTTTTATTTATTTATTGTGGCTCGATCACTGAACTGAAAATAAAAAAATTACCTATTCACCTAGCTCAATATCTGAGCCTGAGACAGATCCAGAAGAGACAGGAAGAACCCCCAGCCTGTCCCAGCCCTTCTTTCCCAGCTCCTTCATATTTTTGCTTCTTGATGAAGAAGAAAAGAAAGCTAGGGAGATGCTGGGAAGAAAGCAAAGTAATGAACAGCTGAGCCAGTGGAATTCACTTATGAGGAAACACTACAAGTAGATAGCCTGACTGAATGGTGGATTGCAGGTGAAATAAAATCAAATATTCAAATATTTGAAGTGAATTATCTCAAAGAACAAAAGAGAGAATTTAAAGTAGCATAATCTATTGTGTGGAGGGGAAAAAAAAAAAAAAAAACAAACCAAAAAAAACCCAGAACATAATAAGATACATAGCAGCTCAAACATTCATTGCATGAAACCAGTAGGGAAAAGTAACACTTGTTTTTACACTGGTTCTGGTAAATTATTGTGAGGTTAGTTATTTTCTGATTAATTGCTGGCATGGAAAATTCATGGTAATCAGCCATCAGCATACAGAGATCCATGAGGGGTAGCAGACTTAACTTCCTAAATAGTTTTAACTTGATAAGTTTATGAGAAGAATATATTACATGGTTATGAATCATGTCTATTAACCATGTGCATAACCTAAAATACTTTGAATGCCTTTAGGAGTTCCACAAGTTCATTAACAAGGACTCGTCTCCTCTCTATTTTAGCAGATATTTATAAAATATTTACTTGCACCTTAATGATGATAAAAATTAAGAAAAATAAAATAAAAAGGGATGATTATTCTCTTTCATCATCCCTTTAGTTACAGGTAGGTGTTGATTAGCACACCCACCTTTTTTTTTCTTTTTTTTTTTTTTTTGCCTGTTTTTGTATAGATACTCATATTGTATCTTTACTGAGATAAGAATTTCCCCAGTGAGGAAATCAATAGGACTTTGCTATTTAAGTGGGGTCAGAATTTTCCCCGCTCTATTTTCAGTCCAGTTTCTGGTCCATCCGATTACAGCAAAGAGCTTGATAACTGGGATCAAACCACTGAGAAATCTGCCCTTTAGCAGTTGAGAATCTACCTGCACGTCTGTCTGTCTGCAGGATGCTCTGGGTGCTCCAGTGAGCCGTCAAGAGGTCCCTGATGCACACAGATGTGTGACAGGACTGCAGGGGAGACTGCAGCTCTGAACCCTGTTCCATGAAGTAGAATCAGTGGCATGTACAATGCACAAAGGTGTTTATTGATTAATTCCTTCAGGAAGAAGGATCATCACAACAGAAAGAGCAATGATTTCTGTATTGGAACCAACTTACAGTCCTGCTGGTTCAGTATCACCTCTCCAACTGTGAGCAACACTCTGACAGGAGACAAGGAGAAGTACTCCTGTAAGCAAAGGGGATAGTCTGTCTCACACAAATGTCCTGTTCTAATTTTAAAGATCTGCCAGTACTCTGACATACATGGTCAATATTCCTTCCAAAGTGTCATTATGTTATCTAGTTTTCTAATATACAATTTTTATAAACCAGGACATTTTCTCTTCTTGCCAGTGCAGTAGGTTCAGTTCCATAGACTCAATTCCCTGCAAAAATGCATTCACTTTTAGAGCTTTGATTTGGCCCCAGCAAGCCTTGTTGCATGTTTCCTTGGTCAGGTGCTGCAAGCTGGAGAAAACCAGAAGCTCCAAGCCTGCCTTCTCTGTATCACTCATACAAACTGGATTTTATTCTCTTGGTTATATTGCTACGGGGATACTCAATCCAGAGGACTATGTAGGAAAAGTCTTATCTACAACTCATCCAAAATGATTCCACTGGAAGTAGCTTCCCTGGAGGAAGGGACGCAATAAGAGACTTAGGAGACGGCATGGAAATTAACTTTTAAATTATCCACAGATTTATGCAGGAGATGCCCATGATGTCCACGTAGTCTTGATTTCTGTATAACACAGTCCTTTCAATTTCCTCCAGTAACTCCTACAGCAGCCTCACAGTTTCTAGCTAGAAAAGAAAGATCTATAGGAAGGATACTTAGTCCAACTTTCCGTGTTGCTTTGCCACAACTCAAGACATCTCATAACTTCAGCCATGAGAAGGAAAGTTACATAATGGCAGAAACGTAAACATGGAAAACAAGTTAGTATTTCTAATTCTTTTATACCAGCTCTCTTGAAATGTTGCTGATTAAAACAATAAACTCAGCTGAACCAAAATAATAACAGATGACTATAAGTGTTCCCAGACCTAAACACCTTGGAAGGTTTGAGGTCACATTTATTAAAACTGATCCCTATCTTAAACAGTTTTGACACATATTCTTAGCCTTGGTGGTAAGCAAATAAGTAAGTCCTTTGAAGCATTCTGAAGCAGGCAAACAAGGATCTGCCACATAGGGCTCTTTTGACCTTATATTTTTGCACAAATTTCTCCAACTTAGTTAAAGACATGAGGATTTTTCAAGTGATACTTCACGGAAATGACATTTTAAAGCAACAACCTGTCTGCCTGGGCATATGTGTGTATAAAATGGAAGACACCACTTACATATTCAAAACTCAAGTAAAGTGATAAAATTGGAAGTAAACTGGAGGTGACAGTACCCTCAAATAACTATAAAAATATTCTCTAGTGATTAGATTGGAATATATTTTCAACAGAGATATAGTTCCTTACTTCATCATTTTCCTGATTATTACTAAACCACTAAATGAGTAAACAATCTTTTCTAATTCAGTATAATTGTTGAATTCAGCATAGAAAGGCATACCCACTATTGTAATACGACATGGTACACATGATGAAAGCCATCTGCTTCCAAAGGTTACGGTTCAGAATTTCACTCACAATGTTATGCAATGGTTCCAATTACAAACGCTGACATTCACGTGTCAGTGGCATAAAGAGCATGAAAGGTCAGTCTCACCAGATCTGTTCAGAAACAGGTTCATCATAACTTCCCAGATATTTGCAGACAACCCCAAAATCACAGCTGGCCACATCCTAGGCCACCCAAGACATTTCCACACCACCAGCTGGCATTTGTATGTCCTAAGGCATTGATTTTTAACTGTGGCTTTACATTTCTGTTAACCTACATGAAGTTTTAGAAAAAAAACCCTTGTTGAGGGTAAATCCTAAGGATCAAAATAAAAGAATACAGATAGAATAAATAAGTATATGTAAGGTAGTATTTTGTTTAATAAATGCATATACAATAAAAAGTTTTAATCATAAAAAACTATCAGAAAGTACAATAGATAGGTACATGGTTAGACAACTAGCAGGGTCTACTTAGAATGATTTGGTGTTCAGGTCAGTAGGATGGTTCTTATGTCCTTGTATGTAACAAGTCTGAAAAAAGTTAAGGACAATTCACGTAAAATGTGTACTTTCTGGGACTATGTAAATGTATCCCTTTTACCCCTTCATATGTTCCATCTTCCTTAATATTCCTGTTTTCTTGCCCCACTTCTTCTTTCTTCTTTGTTTCATTAGGCTGATTTCCTTGAGTCTGGATTCTTCTTTTGAGTTATAGAACGAATAAGACGCATCGGGTTGTGATCTTGACTTCCAACATCAGATGCTATTATAGCAAAAACTCTCCTGGCCAGTAGTAGATTAGCATCCCTCACCCTTGCAGGGGACATGATGAGGTGTTCTGTGGGGAGCACAAAGGGTGAAGAAAAGCCACACTTCCTTCCTCTGTTCTCTGGGTTAGCGTGCAACCCAGCTCTCTCTCTGAATTCCCTTTATAGCAACTCTGTGGATTAAATAGCTATGGATTTATTTTATAATCCAAATGTTTCTACTGAGAGGTTTCTAGCTTTTTCTTTAAAAGCCGAAGGTTGCTGGTGAGGTGAACCCAAGTCTCACTCTAAGGCTTGCTTTCAATGTGTATGGAGGGTCAGTAATGAATAGTGAACAGTACCATAACAAAATATACAGAAAGGCAGAATCCTAATTCATATCTAAATTTAATGACTTAGATTAGGCAGACAGGGTCTTGCTTCAGAGGCATTCACATAATTTACCTGTCTCCATCAGCTGAGGAAGGAAAACTGGGCTCTTATCTGGGCAGAACTGTCTTACTAAGGGTCTACAATTCAGCCTCAAGTTAACCACCATACTTACGGAGACTGGACCCCATCCAAAATCGCTTCAGTTAGTCAGGAACAGACAGCTCTAAATTAGCTTCAAGTACCACTGATAAATACAAAGTAAAGCACATCAGAGGAAAAAAGTGAAATTATTCTTACAAGGCTTTAGAATCTGTATAATGGCTCAGTTCAGCAGGGAAATGTAGGTACCACTGCAGACAGCACACTAACAGCATATTCATGGTCCAAAAAAAATTCCTACAGCATTCAGATGCTGTAGAAGCATAGAGGAGAGGGTGGAAACAGCATGAAAAACATCATAATGCCTTTAAATATAAAAATGATAGAGCATACTTCAGATACTTCTTGCAACACCAGATGCTGTGTCCCATAAAACAATAAGACAGAGTTGGTGAGAGTTCACAGAAAAATGACAGAAATGGAAATGTGGTCATATGAAGAAAAATTGGAAAGACAGAGGTTTTTCCCCTTGTAAAAGGGTGAATGAGAAGCAAAATGAAAACATTTTACAATTAATGTTATCATATAAAATGGCACAGAGAAAGCAGATCAGGGGCTTCCACTCCGGCTCTGGAAGGAAGAACAACAAGGCATTCACTGAAATTAAAAGGTGGGCAAGTCAAAACTGATAAAAGGAAATACCTTTTTATATTACATGTAATTAAATTGTGGAACTCATTGCCAAAGGAAGTTGTTGAGGCCAAAAACTTAACCAGATTCATCAAGAGATTGGATATTATATCAATATCATGGATATCCAGAGTTATCATAATTAAAGAAAATAAAACTTTTGGAAGAGGTTTTAAACCTAGTGCTTCAGGGCTTAAGCTAATCTCTGACAATTAGTGAGTAGAATCAGGAGATCTTTGTGGAGGCAGATTATTCTGCCTCTGCCTCCTGCAGGGTTCTTCTGTCGTTCTTTGTAGCATCTGGTACTGGTTATATCAGACAGAGTAACAGACAAAATGGCTCTCCAGTCTGACTTAGTCAAGGATTCCTCTATGTTTACACTCCTCTGTAAGGAAGCTCTACCCAGAAGCGGGTGTGCGTATGTCATAAACCCTTGTGTGAAAGCACAGGATGGGGCCACAATTTGGTACTTGGTCACATGTGAGGGAAACATAAACACATGATTACATGCTTGCAGGGATTGATTGCTTTCCAGATTTTAGTTTGAGGTTTGCCCA
Organism: Nipponia nippon; assembly: GCF_047370975.1. Lineage (NCBI taxonomy): Eukaryota > Metazoa > Chordata > Aves > Pelecaniformes > Threskiornithidae > Nipponia > Nipponia nippon. Next base: position 111,087,858 of record NW_028262336.1, read on the forward strand.
GCACTTCAGGATTTGTTCTTCTGCACAAAGATGCAAAACAGTCTTGAGAGATATGTAAAGGAGTTATATTTAACAGCAAGACATTCCAGATCATTTATCAACATGCTTGTGGCCCCAAAATAACAAAACCTGTGAAAAGAATGCATCAATACACAGGCTATTGTAAGAAACATGTTTTAAAGGAGGTCATTAAAAAGATGCCTTTTTTCCCTATTTCTTTTCACCTTGGTTTAGTTTTGCTGAATCTCAACGCAAAGTCTGATCCCCATCCTGGTATGGGGGTCTTGGAGCCTCAGCACTCATATAGACCAACCATGAAGTGAGCAACTCATCAACTTCCTTCCCCAGACAGATACTCTATCCACTATGTGCAGGTTAAACTTAAAAATCATCAGCAGTGAACTCCTCTAATCTAGGGGCTGGCAACAGTGAGATGCCATTATCAAGGTTTGAGAAGACATCCTACAGTGGACTGTCAATCAGTGGGAAAAAACATTTTTTGTATTATTTGCATAGTACAAAAAGGCGGGAAAAAAGCTTTTGGAATTAATCCAGACATAATTCTTACCTCTTTTTGAACCAACAATAATTGACCTAGTTTTACTGCAAACAATAACTGACCATTACAAACAGAGGAAAAGGTCTTTAAAAGCTGCCTTTTCATCTCACCCACCCACCAATGCACTTTCTTTCTTTGGAGAATTAAATTGCCTTAGCATAAAGAATTCGTACTAGCTTTAGTTTTAGAAATCTGATCCTACATTTTTTTCCCATGAAGAATAATTCCTTGATCTGTTATCTTTGGCACTTTTCCTAATCCTTACTAGCATTCATTATCTATTTTGTTTGGTTGGTTTTTAAGCTACATTTGGAGATATTATTGGCAAGTACTTGCAAATATACAGTAGCCTAGGTAACCCCTTCTTTCGTGTTTACCTTCACCCACAGGGTTAGTTTAAGCTAGCTCTGTCAGTGTGGGTGGAATTTAATAAAGTTCATAACTAGATCTTTACTCTATTTGACCATCCTCGACAGTAATTCCTTTAAAAAGCAGTAACTGCAGATATAAGTTGAAAGCATTGCAGACAAAGATTTTTACCATTTTAGTAGTTATTTTTGCCCTTGTCTGGATGAATTTAAAGATACAATTCTTCCGCCAACTCAGGCTTTTATCCTCAAGTGCAAATTTTTTCATTATTTCATCTTAAAAGCATTCCAACAATGACAGCTAGTTAGAAAATATCTTCTGTCCCCTTGTAAAATATGCATTTTTAAAAAAAATTGGATCAAAAAGTCAGGTTTTCTATAGTGGTGGTGTAACCGAAATGCATTTCAAATTCCTATTTGCTTAGTCTTAACTTTCAATGTCTTATTTAAGTTTATGTAAACGACAACAATTTGGATTTCTATTCTTTACTCCTGGATCTTCAATTTTTTTCCCTTTTTTCTCATCTTGTTTTAACCCCCTCCACCCCTATATAACCTGCTGAAACAAGGGTAGAGGAGGCAAACAGTGTGTGACAATGGGGGAAGAGAACAGTTTCTGCACTTATTTATGTCTCCCCAATGGAGACATTCAAAATAATATGAGTGAGAAAATCACATTTCAGGTGATAAATAATAGCAATAGTAATAGTAATGCAAATCTACAGCTGAATAAATATATGAATATATAGTTGTGCAAGTACCTTTAATTTATGAATATAAATGAATTTATACAAACTTCTCTGCAAGCCCCCAGCCTGCCTCCTCTGACCCAAGTATTACTGTCAAATAATGCAAAATTTTAGCCTGGAATGAATTTTTATAAATGACTCATAACCCAATGAATATAAGGGTATTTTTAATGTGAATGCTGACAAGATCTCCTCTATTCTAGCTCAGACAGTACTACTAAGTTTTTTGTACATAAAACTCATTTAAATGCACTGATGACAAGAGCTTGTTTTTTCACAAGCCCTATAAAGTTCAGTTCAAACAAATACCTGTTATCAGGCCATTCAAGAAAAGGAATGGTGGCGGAGGGGTGGGGTGGCGGGGGGGGGGGTGTTTTAATGTTTTCCTTAGTTTTGAAGTGGTTGAATGGTTCATCAAGCCACTGAGTAGTTTCCTTAGTCATTTTCTTTTTAATTAATAGACTTGTGAACAACCACAACTTCCTTGTGGGACATCAGAAACACTAAACAGATGACTAACTTGCAGTGAGCAATCTACTCAATACAGCCAGCCTTAATTTGAGCCATACATGGTGAAAAATAAAAGCATGGCAAGTATGCAGGTTATTGTATAGTTTTGTGTCTGCTTTAAGTTAAAACAAGTCCCTGGTGAGCTGAAATTAGCAATCACAAAACTGAGAGTAACATTGTAGATTTATTGCCACCTGTTAGCATGATTTTGAGCCATGTTGGGGACATGCATTATCAGCCAGGTTACTGTCACAGTGCTGGTGCTGGTGGCAACCATGGCTGCAGAAAGGAACAGCCACCTCAAGTGACAGCTCCCTGAACTAGAGCAGGCATTAGTACCTGATTACAGGAAAGACAGCACGTGTTATCGCTGTACTTCTTCTGTCCTGTTTCTGGATAGGAAACATCTACTGGGGGTTCATTAGAAACCAGCCTCGAGGCAAGCCAGCTCGGTAAACTACAGCTGTCTAATTGGTTTTGCTTGTGTGCACTGTCTTTGCTTTTATAATGGGGAAAAGCAACACAGCCTTTCTAATTAGATTGTTAAACATAATAGCTGAATGGCACAGCAGTAAAGAATTTGCCCTACTCTTTATAATTTCAGAACAAGGCACCGCAAAGATCCAGGATTTTTCCAGCCCATTTCCCCCATCATCTTATCCAATGGTAATGAGACTGGTTTGCATTTCTTTTTTTTCTTTAAAATAATGCAAACGATTGTAGGCCTTGCTAAAATCCACAATAAATGTGAAAACAGAATTCCAGGAGCAAACACATCTCTCCTTTTATTCTGTTGTCTCTGCTTTCATTAGTTTCAAATGCTGAGGCTATGCACTAATTGGTGTCTTTGTTGGCAGTGAACACAAGGGAAAAAAAAGTACAGGCTTGGAAGATGAACTCCCCTCTCTACCTGGAGGTATTCCCCCTCAACCAGGGTTGAAATGTACTGGTACAGTGGGTAAAGCTCCAAAATCACCATTTGCTGCACCTGTTTTGTGTATTAAGAAAGGAATTTGGTCTGTCAGTTCAGCACCTTTCTTAGGCCCTAAATTGAGTCAGAAGGAAAGCCAGTTTTCTTCTCGGTGCCTTAGATTCAAAGTTCTTGCTTCTTTTATAGGTCCTTGCTGGTTTTCACATAAGGACTTCTCCATCAGCATGCTGAGCATATGCTGAATGGTGCAGAGAGGCCTCTGTTTCCATTTGCTTTCTACAGCGTAATTCAATGCATATCCTCACAGACATGATGTGGATACTTGGAAGAATTCCTAATACAGTTGCAGCTTTTCCCTTTTTTAACAATCATACTCTCTTTTCCTTTCAGGAGTCTATCCTGGTGCAAAGAGATGCTGAGTCTTCTCAAGATAAATGGAGCAGTAGGCAAATAATCAAATATCAAATAAGTAAGTGTGCCATTTGTATTGATTCCAATGTTTAAGTCACTTTTAACGACATGCCAGTGAAATGTTAGCATATTTACCACAGTTTTCAAGTCTTTCAGTGGCTCTTCTGTCAGATACCCTTTCTGATACCCCCATTAGAAAATGGGGAAAAGGAGAATGGTTTGATAGAATAACCAAAGATTAACTTCCCCATAAATGCTGTGTTTGAAAAGGTAAATTCTTCAGTATTCATGCAAAATGGTCATTTTTATGGAATAGCACAGAAACTGATGTTTGAGGTACGTGAAAAATGTCACAAGAAATAGCAAACTATTCAATGTGCAACTGCAGTAAATAACAGCAACAGGAACCAGCTGTGCAACTTTCATGTGGGTGTCTCAAAGGAAAAAGAAAATGAGTAACAAAAGCTTAGTGCACGGCACTGAACTACTAGCATTTATTGCTCTCTACTGCCTTAAGCCTTCTGAGTCAAAATGAACTTGATTTCTAAACAGTGGCACTTGTTTATCTCTCAGGGTTGTACCATGCTCTGCAGAACATCAGAACTAGAGATCTGAAAGGAATAGGTTGAATCTCATCTTGCACAGTCTCCTTCTGTTATGTCATGGTCACACATCCCTGTATTACCAGAAACAGTCAAAGCAAACAAAACCAACTATTCATTTTGTTTTCAAAATCAGAGACCTTTTACTTTTCTTTTATCTATAAAACATGAGTTTATATCATACAACTCTTTTAGCTCTTAAGAAACGGTAATGTTTAGGTAATTACTGTAAATAGCAAATACTGAAAAAAGTTTTTGATTGTAACACTAGAGGATCCCAAAAAGCAAGTTCTTTTCTGTAAAAGATTATCTCTGAATATGGATATGACAACTAGGTATTTTTAAGAAATTTACACTCATTCATTGACTGACTTTCCACAGTTATGATCCAAATATCATTTTAATAAGTAGATTCAGGTCTATCACAATTGTATTCATGATCTGAGATCTCACCAGAATGGTAACACCTGATACCAAAAATTAAGTTTCTAAGATCTCCATTCAAGACCTTCGTCATAAAATGGGTTTGAAGACACCTTAGCGGGTCATTCGATGGATTTTCTTGTTACGTGAGGTTGATCATGGGTTTTTGATGTCCAATTTTGAGTATCTCCAGGGATGGAGTTTTCACAACCTCTCTAGGCAACTTGCGCCAGTGTTAGACAACCCCCATGGTGAAGATTTTTTTCCCTGATATCCAGTAGAAATGTTCTTGTGTTACAGTTTCTGTCTATTCCTTCTCATGCTTTTGCCATGCACCCCCAAAAGAAGCACCAATAAGATCTGTCCTTTGCCTTCTCTCCTTCAGACTGACCAAATCAAGCTTTCTCAGGTGCTCCCTGTACATCAAGTACTTAGCAGCTAATCATCTCAGTAACCCTTGGTGATAGACTGGACTCATTCCAGTATGTTGGAGTTAGTCTTGTCTTGGGGAGCTCAAAATTGGGCATAGGGCTTCAGACATAGTCTCAGAAGTGCAGAACAAAGAACAGTATTCTCTCGGTTTGGAGATTCTGCTCTCACTAATTCAAGTCATCCATCCGGACTCCCACGTTTTCTCTGTAAAGCTGCCTTCTCCCCAGCCTGTCCTGTTGCATGGGACTGTTCTATACCACATTGGAGGAGTTTACGTCTGCCTTTGTTGAACTTCATGAGCTTTCTGTAAGCCCACTTCTCCAGTGTAATGAGATCTTAAGAGTGTGTTTCTTCCTTATTCTTGCCACTGCTTGTAAAAGAGAAACTTGCCCTCCCACTACTGGTTGCCAAGGCTGCTGGGGAAAACCTGTTGAAAATAAGTGAAGGGTTTTCTCTTTAGAACTAGTTAGTAACTTTCAAGGAAGTTCAATAAGACCTTTGGCTAGGAAACTCTCACCTATCTGAAGCACAATTCCATAGGAAAGAGTGAGGTAGGAACCAGGGGGAGCTGTGGTGCCTATACGATGTACTTGGTCTGTAAGACCTGGGAGGAATGTGCTACTGGCACTGTGCTCAATGGGCACAGAGAGGGCAGAAAAATGAGAACTCTTCTCAAGCTGGCCAATCCTGAGACAGCTACAGCCTGGAAGCTGTACAAATGTGCATGAGCTATGAGACACTACTAGGCAGGAGTAGAGAAGCTGGTGCCCACTTTCACCTGCTCAGGTAGATATTCATCAAATGGAAGGAAAGTGTGTTTGAAACCATTGGCTGCTACTGAAGAATTCTTGTTCATTGCCAAAGACTATCACAGTTTAGCAGTGAGAGCTTTTTCTCTGCAATGTATAAAGCAGTCAAACTGGAGTGTTTCTTGTGGAAGATGAAGTTGGTATAATAAATAAGCAAATTTGTTCTGCTCATTTACGTTGGAGTTTATCACAAAATTTTAGTGAAAAGTAAAAAAGGGAGAGAGAGAAAGAGAAGGTTTTGGGGACTGTTGGCCAGGACCTTCCAGCATCATGCTTTTTCATTAGAAAGTGCCAGTTCTCAAAACCCAAGAATTCTGTGGCACCATATCTGTTTTAACAAAACTCTGTGAAGAGATTTTCCATACTTAATGAGATAACAGGTGAGAGGTGACCTGATAATGTAGTGAGCAAATATTTTTCCACAGGTAAGAGGCCCATCCAGAAGATACTACTCAGCCTTGATTTAGGTCATTTCTTCCTGATCCAATGACATGAAGTGAAACAGGCACAAAAGCAGACACAAACCCATTTGTTAGGGCACTCACCTACATTAAGTAGCCTTGATTCCTCACTTTGAATCAAGCCAGTCAAGGGCTTGGCTCTCCCCCAAACACTCTTCAGCAAATACTTTAGCGAGAAGCCTACTGTTCTGGGTAAGATTCTCACAAATACCAGAATTTCAAAGAATGTTTCTACTTTACTCATAAGGGAAATGTAACAATTGTTCTTTGGCCAGACCCAGACACAGGTTCTGCCAAATATATAGAAGACAACAAGGCTGGAATTCATCTCATTTAACCCCAAGCATGCTCTTAGTCCATGGAAAGAATTAGGATTTTCTGGGGTGTGATACATCTGGTCTTTCTTAGATATCTTAGGTGAGATTTCTTTTACCAGATGTACTTACATCCAAGCTGGTCTCCCAAGCCTACCTTCAGAGTCAGTGAAGCAAAAAAGGCAACTCCAGAGTATGATTTGCCTCATTCTAAGGTAAACATCTAAAATTATCTAAAAGTGTCTGTTTCTTTCCATTGACTAAAGCAGAACCCAGAAGGACAACTCAGGCTTAAACACCTTTCTCATAGATATCTGACACTGGATGCAATGATTTCTATTCTAAGAGGAAGAGTTCATGCCCATTTGTATTTGGAGTCATGGCTCATGTCCAGCTTTAATAAAAAGAGAGGAGAAAAACAGGGATTTAAGAGAAGTTTGGCGTTGTTTTCTTGGGTATGCTATTGGCTTGTGTAGGCTTTGGAAGAAAACTTATACTGTGTTCTCTCTTAGGTTATATGCTGAAACATGTTCTTATGTTGTCAAAGATTAAATAATTAGTAGAATGTGGTCAAGATCAAAAGGCTGTTCTATGTCATAGCTAATTAGAGAGTTACCACAAGTATGACAGCTAGTGATTCCTGCTGGTCTAATACCTGATGTAGCTAATCATGCGGATTCAGAGTGAACAGTAATACACTCACATTGTGCTTTAATTCAAGTTGTCATAAGTTGTTAATTTAAGATCTAAATATATATTTACCACTCCTTATCTCCCAGTTACTATTAACATAAAAATGAACAACTGGCTTCTATTCAAGCAAGAATAGTAAGACACCTGACCAGTGACCTCTCTGAGAACAGTTGCAAAAAAAAAGTGTATTGAATAAACAGCTTTATGCTGATTCTATACACAGCTTTATCAGAAAGTAGTCTCACAATACTGTTACTGCATCGCGGGGGTGGGGGGTGTGTCTGTCTTTTCCTTCTTTTCTTTCTTTTCTTCTCTCTCTCTTTCTCTCTTTCTCTCTTCTCTCTATCGTATTTGGCATATTTAGGACATCCATCTATGTATTGTCTAAGAACCAGTATCTTTGTTATGCAGTGAACACAGAAGATGATTGATTTAAAGAAGAATCATTTCATTCGGCATTATTCATAGATTTGAAAAGCAGTAAGCAAGAACATTCTATTACTCTGATGCAAAAAATTAGTCATTCTGTGCCAATGACTCATACATCAATGCTTTGATATACATAAGCTGAAACATTCACCCCCAAATTAGCCTTTGTATCTTGCTGTGATCTACCCACCTCCCATCTTACCCACAGACATTATTTGTATGGAATACTGTTCCTACACACTTCCCTGTACACATATTTGAATGTACATCCTATGAAATATAGCCTTAGATTTCTAAAAGAGCTTTGATTTGGATGTTTCAGTTTCAGAGGGAGGACTGCCATAGCCTGATGGCCAGAAATGAGAAGCACTCTTAATCTCTACAGCTTTTGTTAATCAACTTTGTATGCTGATTGTTTCGATGTAGTGCTACCAACCACCATGGGAAGATGTGAACAGCAAAAATCGTGAGTCCCACTACTAGGTACATGAAGCTTGACATGACTTTGAACTATTCAAGATGAGAATGTTTCTCTCTTTTTACCCTTGTTCCAGCAATGATTCCAGCTAAAATTCCACTTGGGAATTTTTCATTAAGTATTTGTTGGCCTGCAACAGATATAGCAAATCTGAAATTTTCATCAGAATGTCCCAGTCGTGACTGCATGTAGCAGACTCAGGGCTGCATGGAGCAAGGCATGCTCTTTTGTTAGCTGAACTGGAGAAAATGTCAGACTGGGTTTGAATTTTGAAGGTCACTGAAGGTGAAATAAGGCAACTTGTTTAAATGTCTTAGTCTGCAGAGAAATTCAAATTACCTTACATTTGCAAATAATTTGCTATGCTGCTGAAATTTGATTGTATGCCAGAGCATTTTCATGAAGAAAAGCTTCTGAGGGCCAAGAATGAATTTCTGGTCAAAATAAGAGATAGAAGAATCCACTTTCTGATTACTACAGCTTAGTGGTTAGGGCACTTGCCTACAGTGCTGCAGATCTTGACTCAAGTCCCAGGTTGACTTTCTCTCTCTGTTTTAGCAAGAAAAAGATGAAAGATCTTATTTCTGCATGACCCTGGGACTGAGCCATTTGGAAACTTCAGTAGAGAAGAAAACCTTTGCATTGCTCAAAGTAGGAACACTTTTAGGCCCTTACATCTCTCTTGCAATTTTTTTTCATTTGCATTTTAAAACTCTATATGCATATTTACTTTGTAAACTGTGCCCTATTTGTGACATAGGTAAGATGTTCTGCAACTTTTAACACGTAAAATAACAGCTATCCTTATTCTATCTTCCCAGGTGAGCTGTAGTCTCCTTCCTATCTCCTCCGGTGTGAATGCAATGGGTATTCAGAGCTTTTGGATTTCACCTTTACTTAGATGTCCTTTAGCTATCTTCCTTTAGTTCATGGCTGGCTTTTACCTGAGGTCCAAAGTGCATTGGTCAATTTACTTTGGGATTTTTTTTGCCTGTTTGTTTGATTTTTTTTTTTTAAAGAAATATATCAGAGATTCCAGAGGAAGTGCTTCCAGAGACATCCCTTTTTTACTCTTTCATATATCTAGATTCACGTCTCAGTTGTAAGGGTGTAATTCCACTGGAGACAATGAAAGTAAAATTAAATTAGCCTTCAGTGAAGAGGATGCAGCATTGCCAGAGGTACTGCTGTGAAGGGCATCTGAACCATGATTTGTCTTGGAGAGCAGGCTTGAAGATACTGGCCCAGATCACAGGGTAAGAAAGCTGAGCAAATGTCACAGCTCTCTGAAGAAAGTGTAACCTTTCTAATTCCTGTTAATTTGAAGAACGATTAACTTTTTATTTTTAAATCATAAGAGAGATTTGTATTACTACAGTGAGCTCAGTTCTGCTCTCTCTTACTCTAGGAATGTGAGATTTCTGTGAAGAGAAAAATTAACATGACAACTATTCTAGAGTATGTGTAGTGGTTTATACGTGTGCGAAAGTACACAGACACTCCTTCTCCAGCTTTGTAACTGTAACTCAGTGTTATCAACTTTATCATATTATCATAGTCTTCGTTGTGTCTAGAGAAACGAGTTTTGTGATTTTTAACTTAAGCATGGATGAACGATGGTCAAAAGCAATGGACTAATTTCTGTTCTCAGTTCTCTAATACCTGCTTGACTGGGTCAGAATTGGCCCATTTGGCCCCACTGACATTCACAGGGCAAAGCACAGACCCTGGGAGCTGGTAACAGGACTGAGAGAATGGCTTCATTCTGCCCTGGAATTTCCAGCACAGCTGTGTGGGGCAGAGGGAGGAGGTGGGGACGTGCTGGTGTCCCCCGCCATGGCGGCTGCCCAGGCTGTGCAGCAAAGCCATCCCAGGCAGCCAGCAGGAGGACAAAGCTGGAGCACAGACACCCTCCGCTCCTCACACACTTGCCAGCGACAGGGAGAGGGGGTTCTATGCCTGCCGAAGAGAAGTCATTCTCTGCTTGTATCCTGTCAAAAAGGAGGATTTGGGGGCGGCAAGGGGGCTTAAAGGACTCTGCTTTCTGTCAGCTCCCCTGCCAGAGAAAGCAGAAACAGGCAAGGTGACTGGAGAGGCACACCAGCGCAGGGGCAAGACCCCAGGGCATGAAGCTGAGGAATGGGTCTCTCCAAGGGAGAAGAGAAGGAACACTACCCACAGCAAGAGTCTGTAGGGAAGGCTCTGCAAGAGGAGAGCCAGGGACCTGAGGCACTAATAGACCCTAACAGCCCTGACCTCTCTCCCTGGAGGGCTCCTCTAACTGCTGGTGATGGGGGACACTACAGAAATGCTGAAGCAGCAAACTCCTTCCCCAGGTGAGGTGGGGAGCAGGGGTAGATGATAATGCTGAGCCATAGCGCATCCTCCAAACTGCTCCTCAGGATCCGCAGGTCCAGGCCAGGGCTCAGCTCAGAGTGGACAGGGTGGTGAAGCGCTCTGCAGTGATTTCTCATTGCCATTGTTTTTTAGAGAAAAATGTATAAAAATCGTGCACACAGTTCATTACGAAGTATCACTTAGCAGTCTATTCTCATACAAGTTTTCTTCCTTGTGTGTAAGCTATTAAGTATGATTATTTTAAAAAGTTAACTGGAGTCATTAAATATTCCTGTCATATGATTTTGGGGAGACTTGTTTTCCCTAGGCCTGTGACCACATGTCAGAATTTACAGCATATATTACATATACTTTTGGCAAATAGGACTGTGGGGAAAAAATTACAGTGCAATAATTCATTTCTCTTTTCCCTCTTGTTTTAGTGATAGCACTGAAACAAATTACAAAGGAAATCTGACTTTGAGTAAGCATTTATGTGGTTCAAAATGCTACTTAAACACTTTAATGTCACCTTTGAGAATGTATTTCCCCAACGATTTTATTTTGGTGGTTACACGTGAGTGTGCATGTGTGCACACAAGTGTTTGTGTGTGGTAGTGGAAAGCCTGTGTTAGGTTGGGATTTATCAAAGCAAAGGCTTGCTAAGGAGCTTAGTCTTTTATAATTGAAATGAAACATGATGTTCGTGTTGTTATTTTACCAACTTTCATAATATCTGTTAATAGGGAAACAAGGGGATTATCTGAGAGGAGAAATATCTCTATTGCAAAATGGTTTGAAAAATATTAGAGAAGTTTGTACTTTTATGAAAGTTTTTGAAAAACAGCAGTAATTTCCAAAAGGTGGAAGAGGAGCTGATGTAATAGCCAACACAGTTCTGAATGTTACAAGAATATAGATGTCTAGAGACAGATAATCAAGCTGTCATTCTACACCTACCAGAGTACTTTCAAAACAATTGTGCTATAAGAAAGTTTCCACTTTTCTCCTGCTTATATTAGTTAGAAATACACTGATGAGAATGAATCTGAGAAAGGGTGGTGGTCAACATGAAACTAGTATCTTGAATTTCTCTCTAGACTCTGCCACTTACTTTTCAACATATAGCTAAGTGTTTTCTAACAAAAAAAAAAAAATATCCATTTCCTTACATGAAAGGCTCCAACTCATCGTCACACTTTTGTATTTTTGTTTGCGTGCATGTTTACCTTAGTGTCTATCTCATGCCTCAGTAACATGTGATTTCCCTGATTCCTCCAGGTCGCTACTCATCTCCTAGCTTAGAACTTGCGTTTTGAACAAAAAATAAACCCACTTAGACACCAAATGTTTCTTTTTCCAAAACACAGATGCATTTGCTTCTCTGTTATCTTCAGTTTTAGTAATAGCCATCAAAGCTAAATCAGAAGGCCATGCTGTTGCTGCAGCTTGCACTGCTGTTCCAGGCTGCATGGGTTACTGGATACAGGGACACGGTATCAAAGTCCAGCAAAACATCTGCCAGAGTGATTAGAATTACATCAATGCTGATGGAGAAATGTTTGTAAAACACTTTGAAGATGAAAAGTCATATGCACAGGATAATTGTACGCAAAATTCTAACAAAATTACACGCAGATTCCATCTTCATACATTTTCTTCACGTCCAAATACCCTATCAAAATCCCCAAGACTTTGTTTAGAAATGTAGGTCTAAATGTGTCTTTTTTGCAAAGACAGACGAATATAAGCCAGTGAAGTTATGAAGGTGACCATTTCAGTTTACTGAGATTGGTCCAAATGACAGAAGGTAGATTTGTACAGCTACATGCCTATGATCATATATTGTCACATTAGTCTCTGCTTGTGCATATTTGGTTCCCACAGAATACCGCAATGTCTAGGGACTTTGAAGGCAAATAAAATGCAAGCAGCTCTTCGGAGGTCACATGATATGCTTTCTGTTGTTAATGTTATATAAATATATAGCTGGAACAGGCAAAGGACCCCATATCTGAACTTTGCAAGTGTCCAGAACGCAGCTTGCAGTCCTGTGTACTGGCAGACATAAAGCATGACCACACAGGCACTGAAGACGAAGCATGCTGAGGAGCTACAAATGCAGGCTCCAGCTGGAGAACCAGTCAAGCTCATCACAGGAGAAGGAACTGTTCTGAGAACAATTTCATCATGGAATCGCTGAAGTCCAGAGACAGCAGTTAGCAGCGGCTGTCCAAAAAGGCAGAATAACGCTCTTGTTTGCCATGGAGTTCAGATGATGTGCTTCCAGCTCCGATCCTTCGTGTGTGTGTGTTTGCACACAATATTGCATTAACTCATTTAATGACAGAGGGGGAGGGTGCCTGAAATTATGTTTTATTATCCTCTTATATATACAAAAAAATTAGAGAGGGAAAAGAGAAAAAAGAAGCCTGTGTTGCTGTGGCCAGTGTTTACTGATCCCTGACATGTGACCTTTCTAATATAAAATACAGGTTCTTAAGGATGGCCCTGCATATGGTAGTGTTATTGCAGAACTAATCCACTGTGAGCACAGTAATAGTCTAGATGAACTAAAGAAATTTTTCCAGCTGCCATTCTCATTATCAGATAAGCAAGTCTTACTATCAACAGAGTACAAAACCTCAACAATTTCCTTGTGCAACAGCCTGCACAAAACCCCCAATCTTTCTTTACTTCTCACACTGGAAAACGTCTACTAAATTTAATCTTCCTCTCATGTGGGGCAACCTCCATCTCAAGCTGGGAATTTAGTATTTAGGATTTGCAAGCAGGGACGAGCCTTCAGGAAGACTACAGCACAGTTTGGAAGAAAAAGCTTTGGGCTTTCTGACTTCTAATATTCTCTTCTACTTAAATCTTTTTCTCTTACCTAGACCCAGATTTAGTCATCAGAAATCCAAGTGTTTAGTATAAATTAATTGTCTTGGATGGGGAAAGACTGGCATTTCCAGAAGATAACCCATTCTGCCTCTTGAAATAATGTCCCTTCAAGTGTAATGAACACTTGATTAAGGTGCTTAGCTTTGTCATTCAGTTATAAAGGAGATTTAGAGAACTAGTCATGCCTAACATCAGGTGAGATGAATGTTACCTTGCCAAAAGTATGCTCAGGTTGTAAGCAAACTTCCATACCTTGTAAGTTTACGCTGGCCGAGTAATTCCTCAGATAATGCTCCTTTTGTTTATTCCATTCCACTTATATCAGAATTATTCACTGTGTTGCACTTTATAAATGTTTACAGTTGATATGTTCTGAAGGGAACAAGTAACAGTTTTCCTGCTATGAATGTGGGCTTGTCTGCTAACTCCAATACCAGTCGTACAGAGAAAAAACTTCTTCACTTTCCCCTTCAGGATGGGAAATATGTTACAGTTATGGGAAGAACATTTTTCTGCTGAAGAGTAGTATTCAGTGCATAAACAATTCATTTTGTGGAGGAACCTGAAGCTAAAAAAAATGTTGCTTTAGGAAAAATACTTATAGCAAACTGTAGCTATTTTTTCATCTAACTTTTTGTTGTCATAGAAAAATCATTTTGACATTTTTTATATTAGAAATCATTTTGTCAGAACAAAAAAAAACAGAAATAGATAACTATAAAAATAAAATTCCTAAGTGAAGAAAAAACTTGTTAAATGATATGAAATGTTTAAAAAATATTAAAAATTTGTGTTTAATATAGGGGGAGAAGAAAATATGTGTCAACATTTCTTACAAAAAAATTGTTTGTTCAAGATCCTTTCATAGAATCATAGAATACCAGGTTGGAAGGGACCTCGAGGATCATCTGGTCCAACCTTTCTAGCACAATCTAGACGAGATGGCCCAGCACCATGTCCAGCTGTGTCTTAAACATGTTCAGCATAGTGGAGTCAACCACTTCCCTGGGGAGATTATTCCAATGATTGACTGTTCTCATGGTGAAAAATTTAACTCTCATGTCCAATTGGAATCTCCCTGGGAGTAACCCATTAAGCCTAGTCCTCATCATGTGACTCCTTGTAAAAAGCGAGTCTCCATCTTCTTCGTAGCTCCCCTTTAAGTACTGGTACGTGGTGATGAGATCACCTCTAAGCCTCCTTTTCTCAAGGCTGAACAAACCCAGCTCTCTCAGCCTATCCTCATACGGCAGGCTTCCCAGACCCTTGATCATCTTGGTGGCCCTTCTCTGGACCCCCTCCAGCCTGTCCACATCTTTTTTGTATAATGGGGACCGGAACTGTACACAGTATTCCAGGTGCGGCCTGACAAGCGCTGAGTAGAGTGGGATAATGACTTCTTTATCTCTGCTGGTGATGCCCTTTTTGATGTAACCCAGCATCCTATCGGCCTCCTTGGCCGCAGCAGCACACTGTTCACTCCTGTTGGGCTTCCTGTGCACCAGGACCCCCAGGTCCCTTTCCACAGAGCTGCTCTCTAGCCAGGTGGATCCCAGTCTGAGCTGCACTCCTGGATTATGTTTTCCCAGGTGCAAGACCTTATGCTTGTCTTTGTTAAACTTCATAAGGTTCTTGTTAGCCCACTCTTCCAGCCTATCCAGATCTTCCTGCAGGGTGGCTCTCCCTTCCAGAGTGTCTACTTCCCCACTCAATTTGGTGTCATCTGCGAACTTCACCAGGCTACATGTGATTCCATTATCCAGATCACTTATGAAGATATTGAATAGCTCTGGGCCCAATATCAGTCCCTGGGGGACCCCACCTGTGATGGGTTGCCAGTTTGAAAAAGAGCCATTTACCACCACCCTTTGGGTGCAGCCTGTCAGCCAATTCCTCACCCACTGCACAGACCACTTGGCCAGGCCATAATGCATCAGTTTCTCCAGGAGGAGGCCATGAGGAACTGTATCGAAGGCCTTGGAGAAGTCCAAGTAGACAACGTCGACCGCTCACCCCATGTCAACCAAGCAGGTCACTTTATCATAGAAGGCCACCAGATTTGTCAGGCACGATCTGCCTTTT
Source organism: Nipponia nippon (assembly GCF_047370975.1). NCBI lineage: Eukaryota > Metazoa > Chordata > Aves > Pelecaniformes > Threskiornithidae > Nipponia > Nipponia nippon. The sequence continues at coordinate 111,103,350 of NW_028262336.1, forward strand.
GTGAAGCCATGTTGGCTTTTCCCAATCACATGCTTCATTTGACTCGTGATGTCCCCCAGGAGGATCCATTCCATGACTTCAGCTACACTGAACATGTTTAAGACTCAGCTGGACATGGTGCTAGGCCATCTTGTCTAGATAGTGCAGAAAGGTTGGACCAGATGATCCTCGAGGTCCCTTCCAACCTGGTATTCTATGATTCTATGATTTTGTTCCCAACGCCTGGGATCCAACAGTGTTGGTAAAGACAGAGGTAAAGAAGGTGTTGAGAACCTCTGCCTTTTCAGCATTGTTGGTGACTGATTCACCTCTACTGTTTAACAGTGGGCCTATCTTTTCTTTCTGTTTCTGCTTGCAACTTACATACTGGAAGAACCCTTTCTTGTTATTTTTGACATCTCTGGCCAGTAAATGAAATGCTCTCAAAACTGACAAAAAATGCCAAGCAGATCTGTGCACTTAGGATGACTGATGTCTTTTGGTTTGAAATGGCTGGTTTTTACTCAGTATCACAGCATTGCGATCTGGGATTATTATTCCATAGGATCCCTTCATAGTTTTGACAAATGTAAGAGCAGGGTCCCAGGCCAGAAAGCAACAACATGCCGCTGCAGCCCATGGGGACAGCCTCAATGAACACTCTTACCATGCAGGACATCTTTCCTAGTTAATACTGAGGAAGAGATAAGCAACCTTGTGCCTGTGGTAAAATGAGACTGTAGCCAAGGAACTGGCAGTTACCACAGAGCAGCCAACACTTAGGGTTTTCCTATGGTATGGTAGGAGGCATTCTTTTTTCCCAGTGGGCAAAGGTGGATTTTAAATCTCCACAAAATGGAATAAAGGCACATGAAGCATGCACATTGCTTATCACAACTCAATGTACAATTTGTAACTATAGCTTCATACTCATCATGTCAGAGATGCTAGTGAGGACTGATACTAAGATCAAACTCAGTCTCCCCTGTCTTAGCTCAATGATCAATTCTTGCAGCAAACTAACTAAAATGGTCTTCAACCCAAGTCTCCTGAGAGCTATCTTGTAACAAGCAGAACACTTAGCAGATATCACTGTCATTACAAGCAGGACAGGTATAGAACCCTTTGCAAATCAGTGGAAGGAAGATCTTTGCTTGCTGTACTTCAGCCTGGCACTGCTTGCACCCACAGAGTCAGACAGCTGCCCTTGCACCCCATGAAGGAATGTTTTCCTGAAATATGCTAAGTGGGAACCCTCCAGGTCACAAATGAGGCTTAATAATGTCCTTCTGAGGCAGTGGAGATCAGTATTGTACAACAAGGGTCATGATATTAGTAATACTCTGTTTCAGTCTGCATGAAGTCACCACTTCCAAGGTGTCACTGCTCTCCTTTCATTTCTTTTTGAGCCCTTGTGCTGAGACAGAAATAGTGTGGCAAAGAAACACAGGTCAACATACAGAGCTACAAACAAAGGAAGGCAGCACTAGTTGTGATAGCATCTTTGTTCAAGAGCGAAGATACAAGTAAAACCCTTCTCTCACCTTGATTTTTTATGGTTCCCAGAACCTTGATATTTTTATGGTCATGGACTTGGTCTGGGAGCTGAGCAAGTGGATATGTCAGTCCTGCAGGACAAGGGGCACCTATTCCAGCTTTCAAACACAGCTAGCGTAAGTTTTGCTCCATACTGCAACTAGTGCTCCCTGTACTCTAGCTAGTTCATCGGAAGCAAATTGTGGGAGCCCTACAGTGCCCTCAGGGAAATGCTGAATACACAACACAGCTGCCGTCCTTGCACTTTCTGAGCACATAGACAACAGCCTCCCGCTTGGAGATGGATGTTCGATCTACTCCCAAAGCACTAAGGCAATGTGAAGGGTCTGGCATCTACTGATGAGAGATACCAGCAGCTGTGTTTTCTTTGACACTGAACTGCCCCAGCAATGAGGCTGCCTGATGATTTGCTTTAGAACTGTTTTTAACTAAATACATTTTTTTCTGAGAACAAGGCAGTATTCTCAAAAAAAAAAAATCTTGAAAAATTGAAATTAAATTTCCCAAAAATCTTCCAATGTTGGAGACTGGATTTTTTGACAAAAATCTTGCAATTTTCTGCTGAGTGCATCAGCAAAAATAAGATAATCTTCACTTTGCATGGTGAGTGTAGAAGATGCAGCCCAAAGTAGTAAATTATATGCTCATTACATGACCTCTCTGGAAAATGAGCTACCAGGAAGAAAAAGCTACTTATGAGCCACAAAGTCCCTGCTTAAACACTCTTCAGGAGTTTAGATAGAACAAGGCCTTCAGGGCTTGGCTTTGGAACATACGCACCTCCAGTAAGGAGGAAAAACAGTCAGGAAAAAACATGTGAGTTTAATGTAAATAATTATATTCAGTCTTCCATGTTTGAACATATTTTCTAGTGTGAAAGACTTTCTTTAAGCAGAAAGTGAATACCTGGTGTGTTTTGGATCCTAACCCAAGGGAATACACCCCCTCCCATCTACACAGTGAAATCACGTCTCTGATGTTAATGACTCTGCATAAAGACTAAAAGCCTCTTGCGCGTCTCCTGTTGCACTGCAGGGAGAATTCAGGATTTGCACACAGAAGCGGATGATTTCTGTTCCAGGACCATGATCCTTTTTCAGCTGGCTGCTGTGCTGATAGTCACATTTGCTTTGTAACCGAAGCATGCTGGAGAGCTTCCCCAGTTTGATTATCCCTTCCAGAGCTGGTGAAAGCATGCATCTTTTTTTTTACCAAGTTATCTTGTTTAATCAGGACTAAGTAAACATATTACACACTAATAATAAAGGCACTGGAAATTCTCTACTTAATCTCTCTGATTTTCTTTAAAGGGTTCAAACAAAGACCAGCAGGATCTCTAATCTTATGATCAACAAAGTTACATCACCAGCAGCCTCTATTTTATCTGTTTACAGATCAGGCTAATGTTGTTAGAGGGTGGTGACATTAACTGTTACTGTATCAGTAGATAGTGCAATTGCATTAGGCAGGCCGAACTTTGCTGTCACTTCTGGTTGCAATTGCTTAGGGGAAACTCCAGAAATTATTTTTAATACCATGAGACATGGTAGGAAGACATCCTTTAGGAAGGACAGGCAAGGGAGACGAGGAGGGGATGTTGCCGTCTGTCAATGACCAGCTGGAGTGCATGGAGCTCCTCCTGGGGATGGATGAGGAGCTGACTGAGAGCTTACAGGTCAGGATTAAAGGGAGGGCAGGGACAGGTGACATTATAATGGGGGTCTGCTACAGGCCACCCAACCAGGAAGACAGAGCAGATGAGGCCCTCTATAGACAGATAGGAGCAGCCTCATGTTCACAAGCCCTGGTACTCATGGGGGACTTCAACCACCCCAACATCTGTTGGAGGGACAACACAGCAGGGCATAAGTAATCCAGGAGGTTCCTGGAATGCATGGATGATAGCTTCCTTCTCCAAGTGATAGAGGAGCCAACGAGGAGAGGTGCTATGCTGGACCTAGTTCTCACCAACAAGGAGGGGCTGGTGGGGAACGTGAAGCTCAAGGGCAACCTTGGCTGCAGTGACCATGAAATGGTGGAGTTCAAGATTCTTAGGGCAGCAAGGAGGGTGCACAGTTAGCTCATTACCCTGGACTTCAGGAGAGCAGACTTCGGCCTCTTCAGAGATCTCCTTGGTAGAGTACCATGGGATAAAGCCCTGGAGGGAAGAGGGGCCCAAGAAAGCTGGTCAATATTCAAGAATCACCTTCTCCAGGCTCAGGAGCGGTGCATCCCAACAAAGAGAAAGTCAGGCAAAAGCACCAGGAGGCCTGCATGGGTGAACAAGGAGCTCCTGGACAAACTTAAACACAAAAAGAAAGCCTACAGAGGGTGGAAGCAAAGACAGGTAGCCTGGGAGGAATGCAGAGAAATTGTCTGAGCAGCCAGGGATCAGGTTAGGAAAGCTAAAGCCCTGATAGAATTAAACCTGAACAGGGATGTCAAGGGCAACAAGAAAAGCTTCTACATGTATGTTGGTGAAAATGTGACTAGGGAAAATGTGGGCTCTCTCCGGAAGGAAACAGGAGACCTAGTTACCCAGGATACGGAGAAGGCCGAGGTACTCGACGACTTTTTTGCCTCAGTCTTCACCAACAAGTGCTTGAGCCACACCACCCAAGTCATAGAAGGCAAAGGCAGGGACTGGGAGAATGAAGAACCGCCCACTGTAGGAGAAGTTCAGGTTCGAGACCATCTAAGGAAATTGATGGTGCACAAGTCCATGGAACCTGATGAGACACATCTGCAGGTCCTGAGGGAGCTGGTGGATGAAGTTGCTAAGCCACTATCCATCATATTTGAGAAGTCGTGGCAGTCCAGTGAAGTTCCCACTGACTGGAAAAGGGGAAACATAACCTCCATTTTTAAAAAGGGAAAAAGGGAAGACCCAGGGAACTACAGGCCAGTCAGCCTCACCTCTGTGCCTGGCAAGATCATGGAGCAGATTCTCCTGGAAACTATGCTAAGGCACATGGAAAATAAGGAGGTGACTGGTGACAGCCAACATGGCTTCATTAAGGGCAAATTGTGCCTGGCAAATTTGGTGGCCTTCTACGATGGGGTTACAGCATTGGTGGATAGGGGAAGAGCAACAGATGTCATCTACCTGGACTTGTGCAAAGCATTTGACACTGTCCTGCATGACATCCTTGTTTCTAAACTGGAGAGACATGGATTCAATAGATGTACCACTCAGTGGATAAGGAACTCGCTGGATGGTCGCACTCAGTTGCGGTCAATGGCTTGATGTCCAAGTGGAGACCAGGGACAAGTGGTGTCCCTCAGGGGTCAGTATTGGGGCTGGTGCTGTTTAACATCTTTGTCAGTGACATGGGCAGTGGGACTGAGTACACCCTCAGCAAGTTTGCCAATGACACCAAGCTGTGTGGTGCGGTTGACATGCTGGAGGGTAGGGATGCCATCCAGAGGGACTTTGACAGGCTGGACAGGTGGGCCCATGCGAACGTCATGAAATTCAACGAGGCTAAGTGCAAGGTCCTGCACATGGGTCAGGGCAATCCCAAGCACAAATACAGGCAAAGAATGGACTGAGAGCAGCCCAGAGCAGAAGGACTTGGGGGTGTTGGTTGATAAGAAGCTCAACATGAACCAGCAATGTGCGCTTGCAGCCCAGAAAGCCAACCGTATCCTGGGCTGCATCAAAGAAGTGTGGCCAGCAGGTTAAGGGAGGTGGCTCTCCCCCTCTACTCCTCTCGGGTGAGACCCCACCTGGAGTACTGCATTCAGCTCTGGGGTCCCCAACATAAGAAGGACATGGACCTGTTGGAGCGAGTCCAGAGGAAGGCCATGAAGACGGTCAGAGGGCTGCAGCACCTCTCCTATGAGGACAGGCTGAGAGAGTTGGGGTTGTTTAGTCTGGAGAAGGCTCCAGGGAGACCTTCCAGTACCTGAAGAGGGCCTACAAGAAAGCTGGAGAGGGACTTTTTACAAGGGCATGTAGTGATAGGAAAAGGAGTAATGGCTTTAAACTGAAACAGGGTAGATTTAGATTAGATACAAGGAAGAAATTCTTCACTATGAAGCTGGTGAGGCACTGGAACAGGTTGCCCAGAGAAGCTGTGGATGCCCCATCCCTGGAAGTGTTCAAGGCCAGGTTGGACGGGGCTTTGAGCAACTTGGTCTAGTGGAAGGTGTCCCTGCCCATGGCAGGAGGGTCAGAACCAGGTGATCTTTAAGGTGCCTTCCAACCCAAACCATTCTATGATTCTATGGTTGTGGCTAAGTTTGGAGTGGTAGATCACAGTGTTGCCCCTGAAGGAGCTGTAGGAGCCTTTGACAAAGCCTCCAGCCATGCAGGAGAAGCCCCCCAGCTGTGATGCCTTTTGCTAGTGCATGCCCTTCCTCTGGGCCAGGCAACCCCAGCTAACTGGGTATGGGGAGAGGAACCAGAGGAAATGAGCTCAATCTGCTCCCCGCTCCTTTGACTTGATGTCCATCCAGGTGAAAGGCATCCCTCCACCCTGACACTCTGCCTGGTCCCAGAGGAGAGCCTGGGCGCAGGCAGATGAGAGTGCAACTGGCAGCGCAGGGAGTCAACCACCAGCCCATGGAGAAGGCATCCTGAGATGGGGGCTGCCTCCCATCTCAGCTGCTGCACTGCTGCAGCATCACCTTCCCTGCCCCCTCCCCAGGCTGTGTCCTGGAAAGAGCCGCAGCTGATTATCATCATGCCTCCCACATAAGAGGGATGTGCTGGAAGGAGCATTACTCCAAAAAGCCTCCCACAGCTCCTTGCTTGAAGTTAAAAGCCTGATCTAACTCTTAACAAACAGGAATAAAAGTGCTAGGGAAGGAATTTTAATTGGCCAACACTGTAAATGCTTTGAAGATACTGTGTCATTACTGACTAACTTTCAGCACACCTGAGCCAGCCAGAGGGCAGTGATGTTGGTTTTGAACCCAGGATATTACTGTTATTGTGCCCTAGCGCCCCATTGTTAGCCTGTATCATCTCTTTTCATTGAATAGATCCATTGCGCCTCATAGTGTGAATAAAATCTTGCCTTGCTTCTTCACTGAGTTTGCTTGGAGGGTTGATGCTGGTTTCTTCTCATACCTCTGCCTGGCACCATTCCACCACCAGCACATGGCTCACCCACATGCAATTTTGAGCACCCACAGAGCGCAGCAGTGTAGCTAACCACGTCCTCTGTCCCCCTTCTTCCCAGGAGTCCACTCCCTGCCCTAAGCTGAACAATGAAGTGTGAGTTCTTTTTCCTCCATGCAGCTGCCAACTCAAAAAGAGCAGGGATAGACAAGGAAGGAGAGTTCATCAGGACTGACATGAAATCAGAAGTCTCTGGTTTGTCATCCAAATGGAAACCTGAAAGGGTGCACACTGAGCCCAACAAAATGTTCCATATGGTGCTCAGATACTAAGTAGTTGTCAGATAAGCTGAAGAAGTTAAATTCATAAAGAGCTACTGCACAGCCTTGTCACAATGCTTTCCAGCAGACACAAGAATCATCTTTGTATCCTCTGCTGAAGAAAGTCAGAAACTCTGTTTCTCAATCTTTTCAGGTGACCTAACCATAAGATGTTGGACGCTTTTTCCTTTTTTTCCTTTAGAAAAGGACCTTTTAATTAAAAGTAAATGGCATCTGGTATTTGGGTGTCTGATGCCCTTTGGCTCCTATGCAATCACACTAAAATCTTAGGAATACTTGCACTAAAAAGTGCAACATATCATGAAACCCAGAAGAAGAAACCTCTGTGATTATTTTCTCCTCAGCCCCACCACTAGACTGTCCCTGACAGCAGCCCAGTCCACACAACGACAACAGTGACAAAACAGCACAAAAGTAGTTCTACTGTTAAAACAAAGTCTATTAATTTGTATATCCACATCTCAGTGAGGGCTTTAGAAACGTTAAGCCTATTCCTACAAAGGTCAGTAGGTGGTATATGTGTTACCCTGAGACGCAGAAATGCCTGAGTAGACTGTTGAATAAGGGACCTTCTACAAATGAGTTTTCTAATAGCTTTGGTATTGTTGTCAGCACAGATTTCATGGATGAGCTGAAACTAGCCTGAACTTGCTGTGCCACCCAAGTTCATCAAAAACTGCAGGAGGCGCTTGGACGGGGAGAGGATAAAGGCCCTGAAGGTGATTCGCACCACCTTTAAACCTAGACCAGTTGTCCAGAACAGCCCCAGTGGTCTCTTTGTGGTTAGCCATCATCTGGAAGAAATCATCTGAACCATCACAGTTCCCAGACATGAGACCATGCAAAATAGGTGAGAGACAAGTATATAGAGTCCAGTAACATCAGCCTGAGAAAGTTCAGGTTGGATGTTTCTTTCAGACAAGCACTTCATATACATCATGACCTTCAGACTGTAAACTCTTATCCTGTTGAGGTTATTTCAAATCAAAGGCCAGTGTGCCAGCAGCTGCACAAGTGAGGAATGCCTAAGAAAATAAATACCAGTTAGAGTGCTATTTAATGCCGTTAACTGCAGTGAGTGGAGGCTGGAGGGCAGTAGCTTTTAACAGGTTTTATTTGAAAGACTAACTCAGTGTGGTTGTCACGACAGTTGTCTTTGTGGCTGAAGCTGTATTGCTAACAGATGGAAATCTGGCAGCTTTTTCTAATTTATGCAGATGCTTTGCAGAAGGAGTTACCATCCTAAGTGATTCTAACATTAACCTTACACAAACCTTTCTCCACTGTGTTAATAAACAGAACATTTTAAGGCTGTTCTGCTCAAAACAGTCACAGAAATGTTCAACTGTACCTCCCTTTTCATCTCTTTAGTTACACTTAGAATTTAGCATGAAAATTCTTTTGCATAAAATGTCTTACTGAACTGAGAATTGTATATGTAGCAAAAGTCAGTCTAGTCCTCAAAATATCCATTTTAATTATAAAATTACCTACCAGGTTGTGTCTTCATTAATGAGCTAAGCTTGTGGACTGTCTTGTTCTTGAAAACTGGCATTCAGTACAATAACTAACAAGAATGATTTAACAAGAGAAGTATCTAAATTGGCAATCATTTAAAAGGACTGAATAATATTCTTAATAGCTGTGTAATGTTTCATCTTTTTGCTTTGATTGGCACTTTTTTAATTGTTAACACTCTTTTCAAACTGGCAACACATTGCCTCATTCTGATCTGCAGTGAGCCCGACAGTATTACACACCATTACGAGTGCTAAACAGGCTCAGGAACAACACACCACTGAGACGTTTTGAGACATTTTGTGTATTTTATGGATCTCTGTCTGTTCTTTACAGCAGATTTTGGGAAATTGGGATACCATATACTTTTGTTTTGCCCTTTGACAGTTGTTTGTAGGTGTGTGTACTGACTGAAATGTGTTTCTATAATCAATGTCCTGATCAGATAAGATAATTAAAAGGGATAATTGCTATTAGAGCTGTATCTCTTTGGGATGACTGATTGTGCCTTAAACAAATGAGAGCAAAACTCTTGAAACTATTCACTGTGTTCATGTACATATGTAAGACTTTGACCCTCACTAGCTGAAGGCACTGGTCATATAACTCTGTAAGGAACACAGAAGAAAATATGTAATATAGAGAGACATACAGACCATTGGAGCATTTCAGAGAAGGAGTCGATATTAGTTTTGATTCTTTGAGAATTATCTGCATGACTCATGAGCCATCTTTTGGTCTGAGTAATCTAACTTGAACCAAGAAAGATGCCTTCCCTTAAATAACGCACCCACCCTAGAAACTAAACAGAGGAGTTAGATCCTAAGCTTTGATGCCATATTCAGGCAGGCCAGATCTTTCCATGGAGGCTTTCAAATGCATTTTTTCCTTTGGCCATTGTTTTAACAGGAAACACAGACACTTCCTTTTGGAGACCTTTTCTGTCACTAACTTAAAAGTTAGACATAAGTCAGTTTTGTCGAGAAGGATGACTATCTTTTTTTCCCATGCTTACAAGGAGTCTGACTTACCTGCAACCCAGAATTGTCTACCTTTTTAGGGTGCAGCCTTGAGTGGTGGCAGCTTCAACTGTGAAGTAGGCTTCTCAGCAGCCCCAAAGCACAGAGACACTGTGGGCAGAGAAGTGAGTGTTGGTTGCAGTATAGGGAGAAAGTTTGCAGGAATGTGGCTCAGGCTTCAGTGAAATGGCCTCTGTTTCCTGTCTGGAAAGCTCAGGCAGCTGTTACAGCGAGGAGAACAGCTGCCCCAGTGGGGCAAGGGTACTTGCCTTCTGCTGCTTTATATCCCAAAGGAGGATCTTGGCTACATATTAGTCTTTCCTCTTTTTCCCTAGTGATCAAGTGAGAAGAAATCTCAGGTTGTGGTGACTAAATGGACCCTGGAACTACTTGTAAGTAAAAATTTCCAGCTCCCTCCTGAGGGATCCATACAATTCTTCCGGATTATGTTGTTGAAGTGACCAGGTCATTTGCTATTTCTCATTTATTTATACAGGCTTCTCTGTCAGGATGCTTCACCTGCAGAACATCAAGAAAGTGACAAACTTTCCCTTAAATCACTTAAAGTTTAACATCCAGTGTCCCAGACAACTTCTGCTGAAGCTCTATAAAAGAGATACAGACATTCATGTGGCAGAACAAGAGCTGTGTTACAACAATAACTGGGGAGGATGAAAAGAAGTGAGGACTGTAGGAATATCTTCCAATTCCTCTGACTGTGAAACAGCAACTAAACAAAGGAAACAATCTCCACTTGATCATAGATCTCGTTTTTCTAGTACTGGGACTGGGAAATTGCAGGCTTCCTAGAGTGATTTAGCAGTGCTCCAGCGTTCTTTGAATGGGCATGGGAGAGTCAGTGGCCACTTCTGAAATCCAGGGCATTTTGAAATAGAAAGGTCTTTCAGTTGCTTGACAAATGTTATGAGAGTCCAGAGGGTTAGACAATATGTCAGGTGGGAAGTACTGTTAGTCCCAAACAGTTTTACGAGAAATCTAAACCATAAAAATCCAAATTCTGTGCATAAGTAATACTACACAATTGAGTCTAGTAAGCATTTATAGCACTTTGTGCCTCGGGCGTCTTGTGAACTAAAAAAGATCAAAGGCTGAGTGCCCTCAGCACTCAGTCAGACCTTCAAGAAGGGGTCCAATATCCCTCCTAGTTGATGACTGCCTCACAGGAAACACTGAGCAGCTTGAAGAATAGGGCCCCAAATGCATATTTGGCACCCAGTTAAATTCTAGAGCAAGTATTTAGTATTTTTTTAATCAGCATTCTTTACATCCCAGTATAAACAGCTAAAAGAACTCACATGCACCTGGTTTAAATCTTGGTCATTAATTAATTAGCCTGTCACTAACTAACAAGATGTCTTTAGAACAAGAATGCATCTATTTTAGTTAACTAGTTACTGTTATAGTTCATGTTTCTGCTGTTTTTCCTCCAGTAGGCTATTTATTGTATAGTTCACTTATAAAATTCCGTTACTTACATAGATAGTAATAATGCATGAAGGATGCCTCCAGCTGTTTTCAACTTTTGTGACCTATGTAAACAATGAGCTTTGAAATAACTTATGCTAACATCTACTGAGAATAAGTTAATTCCTAGGCTGACTGATTCTATGTGTTTTAAAGGCTATAAGTACATGTGGTCTCAAGTGAGTTTTACATTTCGTATTTCATCTCAAAACAAAGCTAAAACATTCACATGTCCAGCTAGAAAGTTGTAAATCAGTACTGTGTCCTTATGATATTTGTATTCTCACAGGTTTTATACCCGTATTAAAAAGGCATCTCTAACATTTGCAATACATTAAATGAATCGCACTGCAGATTTCCCCAAGTAACAAAGTGCCCTGTCAAGTACTGCACCATAATTTCACTTGATTCTACACAGAGAAACAGCAAATGCACCGTGTCACTTTCAAATAAACCTACTGTAACTTTAAAAATACATAATGAACATCTGTCAGACACAGTCATTTCTCTCTTCAAACCCAAGAAATAGAGACCACCAGAAGCAGAATCATGAGTCAAATGCTATCCTTTGTAGTAATCAAAATACTAAACAAAGGCCTGTATTCTGGTCTGTTTTTCTCCATATTCTCACTACTTGTGGTTTTGTATGACACACTCATTTGGAAACGACATTTTCTATTTATTCTAAGATTCAGCAAAACTGGAGTAGCCATTTTAGATCTGTGTGAGTGTAAAAAACAAGCAGCATTTCTTCATACAACCCAGTTTTAAACCTATGTAAGCAATTCCTTACGTTGATTCACGTACAAGGGACACTTGCTCTGCATGCAGAAACTTTCTGGGAAGCTTTACTTTGTTAATGGGCAGAATCTATCCTTGCACAATGCAGCCATGCAAGGACCTTCAGATTAAGGCTGGAAGCCCTGCAGAAAGTTGCTATGCCAGGAGCATAATGAATGTCATCAGAAACGGCAGGGGGACTCTGTTTCATCTTCCCAGAGGTTTGAGTGAAGGATGAGTGAATGGTAGATGGAGGACGCGAACTTGGTTTTCACTCCAAGATGTATGCACTACCCACAGAATCACAGCTCCTGTCTTCTTGTGTTTTCAATGATGGTTGTTTACTGGACAAAACAAAAATAAGCCTTGAAATATGGATTTCCAAGGCTTTGTTTATTTGTTCCTTTGAATACAGGCCTTGATAAGACAGTTGTAAAACTGTTGTCTAAGAAAAGCATTTAGCAATCAGATTACTGATCTTTGACAAATGGCTCTAGAGGATTAATTTCAGCTAGAATTTTCCGAGTTAATTTTTTGCCCATCTGATATTGTTATTCCGTTTGTTCAAGCTAATTGACATTCAGTGCTTCAAGTGCCGGGCTGAATGACATTCAATGTCATGAGCTAACATTTTACAAATTGAACAAAAATTAGCCATGCCCAAGATTTTTCACATTAACCCATAGCAAAGGAGCACGGTACATGACAGCAGGCTGTCAATTCTGATTAAAAAGCTGAATTCTGTCTGCTTTGGCCGTGAAATCCTGAGTCAGTAAACAGAGCTAAGTGGACTGTAAACCCAGGGTGAGAGGAAAGAAGGGGCTGGTAATGGCAGCATAAATTTTAATACATCTGTGGAACATATCGAAGTGACAACTGCTACCCAGAAATGTAAGAACTGAAAGTATAATCCATTTTTTTAAAAGTTATTACTGTAAAGAGAGTAACATCACCTCTTTGAGTCTCACCTTGTGGTCTTCAAGGAAGCTTTTTCTTGGGGACACTTGGTAGGGTCATAAGGCAGGACCCTGCATTTGAAGTAGAGGCTGCAACAACAGTGTGCATCCTGCCTCTTGAGACCTTGCTACCTCAGCCTGAGACATACCTGGAAGAAGTTATCACAGATATCATGTCAGTCCTTTCAGGAGGATATCAAACCAGGCTTTATTATACAATGGTTTCCCTTCATATCACCTTGAACATTTGCACAATTTGGAAAAGGCACTCTAAACCTCTATTTCTTACCAGAGAATTAGTGACTGATGGCTTTCTTTTTCTCTGTACATCTAATTGCACATCTAATCAGTTTATCAGTGAGTTCTTGGTCAGTTAATAAGATTGTAGCAGAAATCATTGTTTAAGCCTGTTAACTCAGACCAATGTTAATTTCCAGTATGTCAATTCAAAGGACAGAAACATTTTTCCACTGGCATTTTTTGGTACATTTTTACGTAAGGGTACAGACCTACCTAGTCTTTAGTCCTGCACTTTTGAGTAAAGTATTTATATTTTTTCATTACTTGATCCTACACTGTGTAAAACTAAGCAAATGCAAAACAAAGTCTTTACAGAATGAGGGTCATGTCTCAGACACGAAAAATCATTTCAATAGTCTTCAGCCAGTTTTCTCACTCCTTACCAATCCGATTTTGGCAAATACACATATATATATATAGATAGTGTTTATGTTTATTTTTTAACTATCATTTTGTGGTTACCAATTAAGAAAAAGAGAAAAGCAGGATTACCTAGTAATACAAAAACTGGCATTTAGCCATGGCAGCATCAGTTGAATCAACTGCCCTTGGGAGTCCTGTAAATTTGTTGTGATGTTGATCCTAATATATAGCACTTACACCTACTGCTGCTCATGCAATCTAGCAGAACGTGTTGCTAAATTTAGCACAATATTTACCCCTACTGTGTCTATATGTTCTGATTAACCTGACTGGCATCCTTCACCAATTCCAGCAATCAGCTAAAGCAACTGACATTTCTAGTGTGAGACCGACTAAAAGACTCTTTCAGCAGCTATCAGCTGAAATACTTAGTAAAATTAATAGATATTTCCAATCCAGTTTAGAAATATGGGAATCATCTAACTTGTAATTAATTTTCCTCAATAGGAGAGCCTAAAATGATAGTCCGTTCATCCAGTTTCCTCATCTGTTTATGTGAAGGCCTGTGTATTTGCATGTGTGTGTTTTCTTCATAAAATGGTGGAATTCTTGAAGGAAAGTAAAGAATTAAGTAATTCTTATTCATACACAGAATGGCAGTAACATAAGCACCAAGAGCTGAGGTTACTCTGTTTCCTAACACATCCTGACATTCCACCCATCTTAATCAAATAAATACATTTTAGCCTTTAAATCTATTCACTATCACCTTTTCCTATGAAGAGTATTAATTAGAGTATCATTTCTTCTCTACCAAGTAGAGCTTAACAAACTCATCAAAATGAAAATAGTTCCTTCCTTAGAAAGCAGTGTGGAAAAATTTTCTACTAACTTCCATAAATGCTGTATCACCCATAAAAACCATGAGACAGATGAAACAAATGTGCTGATTGGGAGGATGTTAATAACAATAGCAGGAAAGGGGAAAAACAGAAGCCACTGCTCATTACTGGTACAAAGTAGCATCAATCAAAAGTTGTGAGTACTATGAGCATTCAACAGCAGACGGAGCAGCAGCACTCTCCGAGCTTTTCAGTGAAGACCTTCAGTACCTTCTGAGCTGAACCAGTGACCTAAAAGTCACAGGCATCATGTCACACTGCAGGTCTGTGAGTCATTTGAACTTCTGTGTTTTTAGCATACCTAAAGGATCTAATTTGGCTTGATACAGAGCCATCAGAAGGTGCTCCAAACCAACACATAAAGAATATTTTTACAGTTGGTAACTCTCGTTAATCAAGATTCAGAGGAACAAGGTTATTTCTCTGATTAAAATAATGCAAGTAATTATTGTGAAGGTTTAGAGAGGTGATGTTAATTGTGCTGACCTCTAAGAAAGAATTATCTCCTTGCAAGGACTAAGGAACTAGCCCACATGTTGTGTATCACCACAATCGCAAATTTATCCTCCACAAATTAGATATACTTCTCCTGCATAATAATGCCATAAACAACTTGGCACATTTAATCTAGACTCTGACTATAGGTCCTTGCCAGAAAGGGCTGTAAACATAAAAAAATCCCCCCCCCCCCCCATGAGAAAAGAAACAAAATTGTGCTAGGTTGGCCAGAACAGATTTTTCTTTGTAAAAATTAGATTGCTAACTACACAAAGAATACGGAATTGTCATGGGATGCTCTTTGTAAGGAGTGAAGAGGAGGTGTCATCAGGTAATGGCAGAGTGAAAGAATCCCCCAGCAAGGAGAAGCTTGACACAGATGCTGCAGAAGGTCTGGCAAATGCAGAGGTTCAGAGGAGAGGGGGATGAGGTCAGAGCAATGGGTACAAATATCAGGAGGAGACCCCAGGTGGTTCATGCATTAATACCTCTGTAGTTGGAAATGAGAGGGACAGATGAACTTGGAGAGGTGAAAAAAGAGCTACTGCAGTAGAACAAGGGCCTGGATGTGAAGGGAGAAAGAAAGAGAAAAATCTAACACTGCCATAAGTAATCACATTATGCACAGGGGATTATAACAGTGGTGCTGAGAGAGGCTAAAGTTGTTGCTGGGTTCATTCTCCCACAGACAGAGGCCAGTGGAAATCCTTGGTCTTCTCTGTATAGGCAAGTGCCAAGAAGAAAGTAATCTGCAAATGGTATAATCATGCGCTGCTCTCCAGGAGGAAGAAGCAGCTGACTTTTGAATGGGGCTACAGGTGTCTTCAACTAGTGGACAGGAATTAGTCTGATAGGAACAACTAGGAGTATGGGTAGAGGTTGCTCGATGTTCCAATAGTCACTTTTGAAGTAACAGCTCTGTAAATGTTTTGAGAGGTGTGAGCACTGCAGGCCTGCACTGCAGCAGAAAGCTGAGCTCTCTCACAGCAAATGCCATTGAAAGATGTTTGCTGCTAACACAGCTGCTCATAAAACTCAGTAGGGTGCTGTTGGGAACATGAAAATTGAAGTAGCAGCTGATGCTGTCAAATTGGAGACTTACCACCTTTAAACTGATACAAGTCCTTTGCTATTGGACGTTTTCATTCTGAACTTTAACATTTATTATAACGAAGTTGTGGCTGAAAGAATCATCACAGAATTAATCCTTCTAAGGGTCACTACAGGATGGAAATGGTTCATCAAGGCATGGTTCATAACAATTACATCAATAGCGTTGTCACAAAATACTTTCAGAAATATTGTGTAATAACTGCTATATTCAAACAGCCCCAAGAACAAGGAGCTACCCTTTTAAGCCAAATTTCCACCTCTGTATAGAGCTAATGATGAAAACAGGACCTGACTTGAATGAAACTCTGTTTTATGTAGCCTTCTTTCGTCTGAAATGATGACTAGAAATTGAAAACTACCAGTTATAAATCTGTTAATTTACCCGAGGCTTGGCTTTTATTTTGGATAGTTTAGAAATGGTGATGTATACAAATGCACTGAGTGCTAAGGGCAGTGTGTAAGGTGTGTGTTTCTGATGTCCTGCTTATTACAGAATGTATTTTTTTATTTCAGGTTATAAATGAAAAAACATTAAAAATTTCCATTCAAAGTGGCTTGGGTTACCTTTTGGAGCAAAAAAAAAACACAACCTCCTGGGCCCTGTGAAGTTGTAATTACTAAAATCTTGTCATCAGGAGCTTCCTATTAAATTAAATCATTTCACAAAGTTTTCTCTCCATTTAATTCTGTTTAGCTGAATGTTTACTGATGAGTCAATTAGCCACTACTTTGTTTGTTCAACTTAATGTCATCACATCACCATGAGATCACCACAGCAAACATTCATCAACAACAGCATTGTCATGTCTGGCTGGTTGCTACAGGCTGGCCTCAGGCTGTCCACATCCAGGAGGCTGGCTGGTCAGTGACCTTGGTCTGGCTGCAATGTCCCCAGGGGAACCAGTATGGGGTATGGGGGTTAGAAATTACTTTGTAACCATCGGAGAGGATCACCTCTCCCCGTGGTGCAACTCCTCAAGTATGACCTAAGGAGGCAGAGCAGTTTGCAAAAGCAGCCGTGACAATAAACCAAGTGCAACTGAGTTGACGTCTGCAGGTGGAACAGGCCATGTTGTGTGGTGACAGTTACTGCAAGGAGAAGCTATGTTTTTAAAGCACTGGCAATTGCTAGGGAGCAAGGTAGGTGATATATCAATGGATATCAATATACCAGCCCAGGAAGTTCCATATATATTGATATACCTGATCAAACATAACTGGGCATCATCACTACCATAGACTCCAGTATTCTGGAGCTGAACAAAAGATGGTAAATGCATGTTGGTGTCACTCAAACCTAGTGGCTGAATTACTTCTTTAAGTACAGTGCACATCTGCCAGGTCCTGTCTTCAGAGATTGTTTTCCCAAATATCTGTAAATGGGCACAGTCCAGCTCAAGGTGCACCTAGGTATATCAGGGACTGATATGTTTCAGAGTTTTTGAAACAAAAGTGCTGTAAAGGTAGAATGCACTGGCTATTGTTTTGGCTGCTCTAAGAAGGCACCACCCATGTCAGCAGGAGGCCAGTTTGGCTACGTTGGCGTTCATGCTAACATGTAGGTCAGAAACCAATCAAGCTCAGGTGCTGAAGCCAGTACCTTCTACACGGAGGGCCACTAAAGGGTGTTTTGGGCCCCAGAGCAAACCTTTATTGACTCCTGGCACCTCCAGTCCTGTTGCTATTTTACCTTATGACCTGAATGCTGAAGCACCAGCAGTCTGAATTTTGTACAACTCTGGGGAGCAAGTAGATCTTGTTACTTGATTTTTGCACGAGGTCAGTGGAGCAAATCCCTACTGAAGCCAAGCTTTGCAGCTGACTTTCCTTACAAGTCATGTCAGCAACATCCAATAACACAGAGCCACCACTGATCTTGTCCATCCAGTGGAACAGTGTAGGACTTCCTGTAGATTCATCTACAGGCATCAAAATAAGGCTTTTTTTGTTCAGTGGGGATAAGATCCTCTCATGGAGATGACGAAAATCTAAATAATTCTCCAGGAGCGCCTGTCGCCTTTCATGGTTTAAACAAGTAAGATGATTTGGCTCCTAACCAAGAAACTTCATCTAGGTGGGCTGGATGTGGCTGGAGCATAGACTTGTAAGTGGCCCCTTAAAAAAGAGTGCTATTTTCCTCCTCTCTACAAGCCTTTTAAAACCTAGCAATCCATCCCCAGATTTTAGCAAGGGCACCAGTAGAGCAGTAAGCTGTTTCAGAGGGAACAAAAATTTGTGTTGATACCCAGTCATAAAGGATATCTAAGCTAATAAGGTCCAGACAGTCCTCAAATTCTGTGATTTAGGGAAGTATGGAGGAGAATCAAGCAGCTGCACAGCACCCACCACATGGTCTGTGTCCTCCATGTGGTGCAGGCTCTAGGTCCTAATAATATTCTGGCACCAAAGCATACTAACAGTGCAATTTCAATAATCAGCATATTTTGTCCAATAATTGTTAGTCTGATGGTTATAAGAGGTGACACTGCCAATATCTCATAAAGGCTGAAAGAAATATTTCCCACTTCCACGCTGCATAAACAAAGCATGCCAGACAACCTCAGGAATGCTAATGATCTCCAGCACTTTAGTATATTAAGTATTCATCAATTGAGCACAGACCACAACAATGTTCTGAGAGTCCTTAAACACATGAGAAACACATGAGAAATGATGTAAAGTTTATATGAGCTCATATAATCTTGGTTGGTTATAGAGTCAAGCATAAGATCATAGAAACCAGGTCATGTGTACCATATCTTTCCTACTAGAAGGTTGTGCCCTACATTATATTTGCTGGTGCCGCATCCAGCCCAGATTTAATTGACTCAAGCAATGAGTCATCCACTGCTTCCCCTACGGCATTATTCCCCAATCTAACAGATGACATTGTCGGGATTTTTTTTCCCTGATAATCAGACTTCACTGTCCTTAATTTCATCCCATTATATAATGCCTCACACTTATGCAGATACTGCCATCCAAAAGCTTTGCAAGTCTTAATTGAGTTTCATAACAGCCCCCCATGAAATAGATAAGTTCTGAGTCAGAGATGCAAAAACCTGAGTTACTTGCCGTAGGCCGCATATGGGATCATATCAAGCACAGCTGGGTCTACCTCATTGACTGGGAGCTGTTTGCATGCAGCTTATGCGATAATCAAGTCATAAGAACTATTTTCTAGGAAGCAGCTCTAACCTCTCTCCTACCAGTGTCTGCCTGCACCGTGAAAAACAGTTTACTCCTTCATTAACATTTGTGCCTTTCAAATGTTTATATGTGTATCTTTCCCTAGTCATGATTTTTATACTGTTGATATTTGCTCTATCTACAAATAAACCCTTTATGATTTTGCTTTTTCCTCATGACTCTCTGATCTACAGACATGTCTTTGCAGATAATGTGCCCAGAATTATACTCCATGGAGTTTATGCAGATAAGTCATGCCTGTTAGGCTCCCATCCTGTGATGCGATATGAGGGGCATAATCCAGCTGGCTGCTCCGGACTTTGTCAGCTGAGACACAGTAGCTCACTGTGCATGTGCTGTTATCCTATTGTGAAGAAAAGTAACGTGGGTTCACGTGAGTCACCATCAACTGACCCTGTTTTTCCACACAGTGCAGCAATGTATCTTGCTCAGTTACCACAGCTCAAATGAAGGACTCTGTCTAACAGCTGGGGGACAGGAACCTCTACAGGCCAGCACAGGCCTTCTGTCTGACAAACCCTTAATTTTCCTCAATTAATGCATTTGTTTTTAGAACGCAAAATTAGAAATGGCATTTTATTGCATGCGTTAGTGTAGGATCTCAGGTTTCCAATTGAAGCAACTCAGGCAATATTCTAGATCATAATGCAAATGCAGGCAAGAACTAAAAATCTTCTGGCTACTTTGAAAACTAATCTCCTCTCTGATTTTCATCTTGCTGAACATAATTTATTTCTAAGTATTTCTCTTCAATTTGCTTATTAAATTTTCAGTGATATTTGTCTGACCACTTGTCCTGGTTTCAGCTGGGATAGTTAATTTTCGTCTTGGTAGCCAGTATGAGGCTGTGTTTTGGGTTTAGGATGAAAACAATGTTGATGATGCACTGATGCTTTGGGTCTTGCTAAGTAGTGCTAAGCTGTTGCTAAATAGGTGCTAAGTGGCGCTCACACTGGTCAAGGACTTTTCAGCTTCCCCTGCTCTGCCGGGTGCACAAGAAGCTGGGAGGGGGCACAGCCGGGGGGGGGTGCTGACCCAGACTGGCCCAAGGGTTATTCCATACCATATGACATCATGCTCAGTATATAAGCTGGGGGAGGAAGAAGGAAGGGGGGGACATTGGGTATGATGGCGTTTGTCTTCCCAAGTAACCGTTACGCGTGATGGAGCCCTGCTTTCCTGGGCATGGCTGAACACCTGCCTGCCCATGGGAAGTAGTGAATGAATTCCTTGTTTTGCTTTGTTTGCGTGCACGGTTTTTGCTTTGCCTATTTAACTGTTCTAGTTTATTTTACTTCAATTATTAAACTGTTCTTATCTCAACCCACGAGTTTTCTCCGGTTTACCCTTCTGATTCTCTCCCCCATCCCACTGGTGGGGAGTGAGTGAGCGGCTGCGTGGTGCTTAGTTGCTGGCTGGGGTTAAACCACGACACCACTGTTTTTCTAAATCAGATATAACCTTATTGGTTATCTGTGTTTTTACAACACCACTCTCCCAGATTATTTTGTAATATATTTCTGTTGTTCTCCTTGCTTTTGATGAATCGAAAGGTTGAGTGGATGATGGAGATTCCTGCCATGTAAAATTCAAGATGCTTTATGTCGTGGTTTAACCCCAGCCGGCAACTAAGCACCACACAGCCACTCGCTCACTCCCCCCCGGTGGGATGGGGGAGAGAATCGGAAGAGTAAAAGTGAGAAAACTCATGGGTTGAAGTAACGACAGTTTAACAGGTAAAGCAAAAGCGGTGCACACAAGCAAAGCAAGGAATTCATTCAGTACTTCCCATGGGCAGGCAGGTGTTCAGCCATCCCCAGGAAAGCAGGGCTCCATCATGCATAACAGTTACTTGGGAAGACAAACGCCATCACTCTGAACATCCCCCGCTTCCTTCTTCTTCCCCCATCTTATATACTGAGCATGATGTCATACGGTATGGAATAGCCCTTTGGCCAGTCTGGGTCAGCTGTCCTAGCTGTGCCCCCTCCCAGCTTCTTGTGCACCTGGCAGAGCGTGGGAAGCTGAAAAGTCCTTGACTAGTGTAAACTATACTCAACAAGAACCAAAACATCAGTGTGTTATCAACATTATTCTCATCCTAAATCCAAAATACAGCACTATACCAGCTGCTAAGAAGAAAATTAACTCTATCCCAGCTGAAACCAGGACACTTTAACATGGCAGAAACGCATATTTGCAAAAATTTCTAAAGTGATGAATAACTCAACATTTTTCTGCGTTCTTCTACATGCAACTAAATGCTCATAATACATGCAAAGATTTGTCTTCTACAAGTAGCTTTTGGTACAGGATCTTCCCTGAAATAATCTTTATGCAATACCCACCACTCCTTTTCCCTGCAAACAAAAGCAAACTCACATAAGGAAAACTAGCAGTCCTCCCCTCCCTGGGCAGAGCAGCCCTGGAATATGGGAGAGACCTGTCTTTCCAGAAAAAAAAAACAACAATAAGAGATACTTCAGGGTATGAACTAGTGTCTGTCACACCTGCATACCTAATGGGTGTTTCTGAGCTATTTACCTAACTTTGAAATTGCTTTCAAAAAGGTTCACAAAAACTGAGGCTAACATCTTCCATTAGCCAGCCCTGCAGCTCACAGACCTCGCAGAAAAATCTGCTACTTCTGCATAATTAAAGGATCTGAAAACTACCAGTCAAGATAAAAAGATCAAGGGCTATCATAAATCTTGCTGCCTCATGGGATGAGCTCACCAGCAGCAGAGAAAGATGTGTATTTTCCTTCTATGAGGATTACTTGCTTAGGTATAGTATAGGAATTTGATTATTTCCTCTCCAGTGTCTGTCATGAAGCTTTACTTAAGGACACAAATGAGTCTCCTTTTCTAGGACAGTTCCTGTATCCAAAAACTCTGTCAAATTATTTGCCTATCTGGTCAGACATTTAGCAAGGGACCACACTGAGCAGAGCTAGTGCAGAATTTTATTTATTTACTTCATAATAAAGTGTTTATGGATCAACACTGAATTTTTTTTATGGAAATGTGTCAATTCAGATAAAGCTTTTGCCAGGAAAGTTTCCTACTGTCCAGAATCCAAGCTAGAGAGACCTGGGGAAGGGCAGAGGACTCTAGCTGACAAAAGCAGAGAATTCAGTATCTGTCTTCACATATTTTGCCCATGATGACAGTTGTAATTAGTAGGCCCCAGCCATGCCACTTGCATCTCTTTCAACATATTCTAGAAAATGCTGGAAGAAGTTAATAATTTTGTCCTTTGTTTCTTATTTTTGCTACAAGAAGATTTTGGATTGATCACCACATGAAACACTGACAAACAGTGAAGTCCACAAAATATTTCTTGCTTTCCATCCATTCCTAATACTGTGTTTGTAATCAAGAATAATTTCTTTTTAGGACTCTGTATAGTCTCAGGGAATCTGGAAGTAAAACTTCATACCTGTCTTACTCTACACTCTGCAGAGAAGCTTAGAAGGTGAAACTATATGATCTTGTCAAAGCCTTTCTTGGCAGTTAACCCCAAATTGCTTCCTTTTTCCACCAAACTCTGCTCCTTTTTCTCTTCATCTGTGAAAGATCAATAAAATACTGGAAGAATCTTTGTACGGAAATGCAATTTCTGGAATAAAAGTTCAAACTTATCTGTTTACAAAAGGCTGTTTGGAGTGAAGAATTCCTTTCACTGGCAGTGTAGGCTGTGCTGTAAACAAGAGAGCAAGAGACCAGGCAACACCAGTTTTCTTTAAGAGAATAAATAATGCCTATTTCTGATCACTTCTGAACAAGCAAGTTTAAACACCCTTAGTTTTTAGTACAGATATGAGATAAAAGCTATGTTAAAACCAGATTAGGCTTTGTGGCTTTTTTTTTTTTTTTTTTTTGTGCTTGATGACATTAATTCCTCTTCTTTCTTCTCTTACCATTAAATTATTCCTTTTGAATCTTTTAGAAATAGTAACAATGTTGATTAAAAGTTTTGAGCTCAAGCTCTATACCAGCCTGATCAATTATAAACTGGTTTCAGGTCAATAAATAATCTTTCTATGTGGTTTGCAGAAAAAGCAAGCAAAATTTTTTCCCAGTTCAGTGTTATCCTTTTCATGGATTTTGGTTTTTTTTTTTGTTTTGTAATATTCTCCTTTCAATTGTGCTAATGGTTTAGCACTCGATGAACCTCCAAAAACTGGAATCTTTGCTCTAGTAAACATACAAAACCTTTACAAGTCTTCCAGGACTGTTGGTCTCATAAGTCAGCAAAATTCAGCAGTGGGAAATCTAGGAAATTTCCATGTGTCCTACATTTATAGCCAGTTATCAGTTTCACTTCCCTGTGAAAATGATTTTATTTGCATAAAATATAATTTTCACAAGCAGACAGGGAGCAGGAAAGGTAAATAAGGTAGACATGATGCTTTGACTCATTCTACCTGTGCAGGGTGATTGTCCTGTGACTGTAGTGACCGTTCATCCCCCTCACTTGAGCTCATGCCTTTCCCCACCACAGAAGACAGCACTTAAAACAGGTTCGATGCAGCAGACAGCCAACAGCAGATGGGATTGCCACCCCTTTTAACATTAGAGAGAATGCAGTTGCTGCAGCTAATTATGACTGCTTATAGGTAATCTCTAGTAATACTCATCTGGACAATCTTAGTTTCTCCATAACAGGCAAATTTGGACATATTAAAAAGTAAAAGCAATATAAAAGTCAAAGCTGAGAACAGCCAGATGAGTGTTACTATAGGTCATTTCTGTGCCTTTCCTACTGGTTTTTGCCACACACACACACTTGCAAAACAAAACACATGCATGACGGTACTTATCATGTCTAACCAAGCTGGATCCTGCAGTCTTCAGCTACCAAGGACTCCCAGGGAAGCATTAAATTGCCTCAACGTAGGCCTCTCACACCATTTGAGATGCTGTAGAGTATCTGGTATGACCTGCAGTTATGGCTTTAGAAGGGTGTGGGTCTCCCATGGACCCTGAAGTCCTTTCTACCAGCTCTGTGTCGGTGGCTTAGCTACCTTAGAGCATCTAAAATGTCCTGAGAGGCCTGGATTTTGGCAACAGGCCCCTGCTCTCAGTGTTGCAAGCTGTGGAAAAGATGTATTTTCACTTTCAGGAGAATCGCCAAATGTGAGAAGACAGGGATGAGGCAAAATCTCATCAGAGGCAGGTTTTCTTTTGCAGATGTGACAGAGGTTTGGTGCCCTACATTTCAGCGAGATACCCATTGCCTTTTCTGTACATCTACCGGGTAGTCATAACTACAGTGAGGTAAAGGACTTCCATGAAACTGCTTACTGTCCAGGGCTTTCTTCACATCCACAATTAGACTCTTTGGGAGCTACTCTATAAAGCAGAAACCACCTCTGTGCCTACCATGGCTTGGAAATGCAACCTGGGACATCCATCCCTTGGGGATAAATGCACCAACATGCCCTGTCTGGGATTGCAGAGGGGTGTGAGATACAGTGCACAGGGCTGCATGGGGCTCTCCTGGTGAGAAGAGAGTGCCACGGCCATCACACACCAGCCCCTGCCCTCCCTGCAGCACCCGTGGTGGCCCTCCAACCAAGCAGCCCAAGGAGCAAATTCAGGAGAAGAGTTCCCCCCCGAGCAAATCTGCTGCTCAGGCCGGCAGCGGGCTGGCTTTTGGCTGACATCATGGTGAGCCTAGACTGAGCACAGCCCTGTAAGTGGAGCTGTGGGAGCACAGGGGAAAATTCTCACCTAGCAAGCCTTAAAAGAAAGGTGCAATATCAGCTTCTTTACA
Organism: Nipponia nippon; assembly: GCF_047370975.1. Classification (NCBI taxonomy): domain Eukaryota; kingdom Metazoa; phylum Chordata; class Aves; order Pelecaniformes; family Threskiornithidae; genus Nipponia; species Nipponia nippon. The sequence continues at coordinate 111,128,220 of NW_028262336.1, forward strand.
GTCAAAGTGGGAATGGGGATAATTTAAAGTTGTTCAGCCTTAAAAAAAAAAAAAAATCACATTCACCCTCTTTTTCCCTCTATACTTTCATCTGGTGGAAAATCTGATTCAAAAGGGAGTTGTGTGCTTCGGAAAATCTGGCTAGTGTGTCAGTTCACTTTAAAAAAGAGTGGAGAACAAAAAAGCCAAGCTTCCATGCTCATGATGACCCTTAAGGGAACTTAATTAAAGGTGATGGTGAAAGAAAGGTAAGCAGTTAAGTGTCTACACCATACAGGGTACAGTAAAGCAGACTACTCAATACTTGTTAAGATAATGCTTGTCTCTTGCTCCCATCTCTCTTTCCTTCCTCACTCCCCACTCTCTCTGCTGAAGGTGAGTGGTAGAGCAGGGGAGGAGGTCAATGGCAGGCAGCGGTGCCGTTTCTCAAGCCCTGTTTCCCAGGGAACTGCTCTTCCAAAATTTTGATTTCACTCTGCTTCTTTTCTCTCATATCAGGAATCTGGCCCAGAACTTGCCTGCCACTTACCAAAAGAAAAGAAAAGGAAAGAAAGAAAGAAATCCTGTGCAGATGGGGTCATGTTCCAGTGAACTCATTCTAAACATAACTTTTTCATTTCAGCGCTCCTGCTCTGGCAGCATCTGAATTCCCTGCCCACCTGGGGGCTCAGGGTTTAATGTCTCTGTTCCCATCCCTCTCCAGCCCTATAAAGAAAAACCTCTGCGGCATACAGCAATCAGATAACAGGCTTCATGGGTCTGAGTCGTAGGACTTTTCATCTAGGTTGAACAATTAAGTTGCCGTCGTTCTTCTTTGCCTCCTGCCATTCCCTTTCTCTGTTCTCCAGTACAGAAATTTGCATTTGCTCTCCATTTTCACACTGCTTCATTAAAATCTGTCTCAGATCACCTTCCCCTACAGCTGCCTGTGGATCCTCCATACCCTTTCACCAGAGTGACCAGGCTGCAAACAGCCCTGGCTGTTCTGGGAGGAGGGTGAGCAGCCCGCAGCCGGAGAAAAGCAACAAGAGAACAGGCAGTAGCTTCAAATAGCTTGTTTAAAACTTAGCTTTTCTGTGCTTTGACTAGCGCTAGTTTGGGGAACTGCAAAACAGCATAATATGGCTGTGAGCTCATTACAGCTTGTGGAGATGAAATTGTATGGATCTGATGAAACTGGAGGTGGGGGGACATGCCTAGTCTCTTCTTTTTTTAGAAACTCTGGGCCTTTCTGCCTTTCCTTATCTATAAAGGAGTTGATATCTTAATTTTGGTTTTACATATCGTTAACACACAGGGCAGGGAGTCAGGACTATTCCTGGCACAGGATTTTTGCATGACCTTGATAAGTTACCCTAATGGGATCATGCTGATGCTCAGCAACTCTGAAAATCAGGCCACAGAGGTGCCTAAATATGGATGAGATGCCCACATTTCAAATGCTGAACTTAACCACTTTGCCCTTCAATTTCCCTACTTACAAGAAATCAAGCTAATACATTTTATCAGGCTCAATACTTTTAGTGAGGAAAGAAACTGCAGTGACTGGCATAAATTTCTAACAAAACTATGTTAATTCTTTTTTTAAAGGCCATTTAGGATGGTAGGATGAAGGTGCTATACAAATGCAAAATATCTCACAAATTTTTTTTTATTTTTTTTCTCTGTCCAAATATATATTTCATACTTGCAACTATGTATATCAGATCTCTGTCTTATTAAATATAGAGTCGAGAAAGTATTTCAAAGCAAATGGTTTAATATTAGCTTATTTGCCTGTCATAAAAATATCAATATCTGCAATACAGATAAAGAATGAGAAACAAACAGATGTTACAGAGAGCAACTTCCATTTGGAAAATGTGCTCAAAGTCTCACACTAATGAAATGTCATAGCCTTTCTAAAAATTATACATCATAAGTTTCTGACACAGAAGGTTACTTTGCTTTGGACTTCATATGATGGATAAAGATGAATTAATCACTGGAGTAGAAGTTGGTCGTTGCCTAGGAACCAATGATCATGACCTCATTGCATTCAATATACCCAAACAAAGGATAGCCCCAAAGAATAAAATATATGTGATGCTTCAGAATGGCTACTTCCAAAAATCTAAAGGAAACTCTGAACTACATTAGCTGAAAAAAAGGCATCTACTTTAGAGAAATATTTTAAAGGAACTATGCTTATACAACTTTCTGTTGAGAGTCCTAGAAGAGTTAGCTACAGTGATCTTTGTGCCAGTGATGCTAATTTTTAATGAACCTGCTGATGATAATGATGTTTCAAAGGACTGGAAGATACTCAGTTTGGAAAAAAAAATAGACAAGCAGAAGTCTGGATAACTACAGGTTGATTAGTTTAACATTATATCCAGGCAAAATAATGGAAAAGGTAGTATGTACTTCACAATTAATTCACGTCAATCAAATAGCCACTGTAAAACAGACAAAAAAAACAAACAGGTCATAGTCTTTCAGATTACAAATTCAGATGGCAAAGGTTATTTACAGATGTGACTTACCTGGGAATATTGTTAGTCATTTAAAGTAATAAATCATAATATTCTATTTAAAAATAACATTTTTCATCTCTGGAGCACCTATTTAATAGATCTAAGAAATGGCCAAATGACAGCTCTTGACTATTGATAGGGAAAACTCAGTGAAAGGCTGTGTTCCCAGCGGGATTCTTTAAGGATTGTTACTATAGCTTATGTTATCCGATATTATTATATTAATCAAGAGTAATAAGAACAAATTTAGTACTCACTTAGAGATTAGTGGAACAATACAACATGATGCAGACAAGACACTTATTTAGAGCAATTAGTTTGTTCAATAAACTGGCATCTACTGAAAGAACATATATTTTAATACAGGGCAGAAGAATAAGTCTCTTAACTGGTACTAAAAGATGTGGCTATAACATCTCGCTTAGCTGCAAGTTGCTGTTAGTTGGAAAGTTTTATGGAGGAGGGATCAGCTTTTAGCTTTCCTGTCTTTGTCCTCTGTCCCTAAGCCTTTCTGGTAAGAGAGCAGGCACTGCGCTGGCTGAAATTTCCATTTGCCCAAGCACAGCTGTCCTTATATTTTAAATGGAAAATCATATGTCTAGGGTCAAGGAACAGGTATGGTTCAAGCAATGGCTAACTTGTTCAAATACACAGGAGAACAGAGTAGGTTTCTACTTGTTTCTTCTAGTCCTAAACTTTGTAAATCACAAGCAGCCTAATGTGTAAAATGGTCAGCAAAGAGGTAGCTAAGGATTTTGCTTCAGTATATATATTGTAAAAGAGAAAGCAGCATCTTCACCCCAAAGCCTGGCACAAGGGACTGTTCTGCTGCTGCATGGGGCCAGTGTGTGCAGAGCCCAGGCACTGAGTTGCGTCAGATTCCAGACACCACCCAGACTGAGCAGGGCAAGCTGCGAACCTCCAAAGTGAACCACCTTCCAAACAAGGATATTTGGATCTCTACTTGCGATTCAGTCCTTCATGTCACCTTCCCCTGTCCCAACTTGGAGCTGCCCTGGATGCCTTAGCAAATCAGAAATAGTACCTTGTTACTTCCCAGAAACCACATGTGGCATTACTGTTCTTCCCTTTCTTCAGGCCAACACTTTGCAGGTGATCTGAGTGAACTGGAAAGAGCAAAGAACGTTAACTTGTGGGACTCTCAGAAAAAAACTTTTCATGCAATCCATGTTTTGCCACACATCTACCATGTAAGAACATGGTTAATTTGCATATTTATCCCATTCCTTGCACATCCTCAATGCTTTATGTAAGTACTGTAATGTCAACATGATTGGAATATGTATTCTTTGCCACGGCTTCTGTGTCAGTAAAATTTTTGCTTTTTTGGCATTTTTGATAAGCAGAGATTTTATCAGGTCTGTAAAGTGCTTTCAGATCTTTGTAGTTCAATGAACTGAACTTGTTCTGGAAATTATTTACCCTGAGCATCTTATTTGCATGACTTTTTCCAGTAGGATAACACTGTTTCCTTGGTAAATACACAGAACCTTTATTAAACTACACTAAAGCAAAGTTAGTCTAAATTCTCCTCAGTTCCTCCCTTATTTGGAATAGCTGCTCTTGAAACTTGGTTTTCTGTTGTATGCCCCTGCTGCCTTGAACTTTTTAGATTCTTTTGAAATTCCCATGCTTTTCTTTTTCACCAGCAATTGATAGAGCTTAGTTGACCATTTGAATCTTAAAAGAAACAAATTTAATATTTGAGATTGTCATTAAAAATTTAGATGCAAAAAAAGGAAAGATTTCCCCATCTTGAGATGGCACATCTGCTCAGTAAACTTGGCACTAGTCTTTACTGGCTTTGTTCTTTTTTCTCCCAACATCTGCCCTAACCCCAACACCTGTGAGGACAAGCCAGACACAGCAGCATTAAATGGACATTAGCAATGTGTATTGCCAGTTCTCAAACCCAAGTTGTGTCAGGAAAGAACAGAAAGGAGGGTCTGAAAAGCAAGCTGATCATGAGAAAAAAGTAGCCAAAATGGGCCAAGACAGCATAGTGAGAGATCTTCCTCACAGAAAGTGCAATGGCAACACTGAAACATTTAAAATAGTCAAAACAGGAAAAAGAGTTCAATTTAAGTGTAATCATGCCACAAGAGTTGTCTGAATAGTTCTTGGATCAATTCTCGTGATGCTACTTAGAGTAATGTCAGAGCTTACTGGTCATCTTCCAGAGAATCTACCAGCTGCTTGCTGTCAAAATTGCAGCACTCGTACACTCGTCTTTTCCTCTTCATTACAAATCTGACTGCTAGTGCTTTAAAAGCTCTTTTCCCCCAAACAGCAGAGATCCTATTTTTGTGCAGTTATGTTAAGAACAGTCATTTTATTAGCAAGTACTTGACCTGTTGCACACACTTACAACTATATGAATTTTTAAGTATTTCAAACAAACTATTCTTAATTATCACACTGTGTTAGTAAAAAAAAGCAACTATGATGTATCATATCCTGAGTACTATATAATACTACTTGGAAATAACATTTATATGAAACACACATTCTCTGTGGAAAAGTAGCATTCATTTTGCACTGTTTAAAACTGTGTCACACTGCTACAGCACACAAAGGAGCTGGTGTTGAAGGAGGATACAGGTGAAGCTGTGACTAGATGCAATAAAGCACAGAATATATAAATACTGACAAGGGAGGGGATGGAAAGGACCTCAAGAAATTAATTTATAAACTGTGTGTCTAGTTCTTGCCCACCTTGCACTTTCAGAAGTCATTGGGAAGTTGAGCAGCAAGACTGCAAAGACCAAGGCATACCTGCCCAGCTGATGTTTTACTTCAGACAACTCATCTGCACTTGGAGTCACTGAGCAACAATATTGTGAAAGGCACTATGTCATTATAACACTTTCATAGATAAGGCAAAAAACATTTTAAAAATGGTGGAACACCATGGCAGGAAACTCACTGTCCTACAAGTGAACAAAATGCAGGTCATTTCTGCAGATTATTTCTCAATCAGTCACTAGATTTAAAGAGAAAAACAGAACTGAAAATGTGGATAACGGCAAAGGTTGAACTACTTCTGACAGTAATTGGCAGTGGAGAAACGCACATGCTGTGGATGAAGTCCCGGCTTCACTAACTGTGACAGCAGATCTTTTAACTGAGCTCTTTTAGGATTAGAATTTGACCCTAAATAGCTACACAATGCAAATAAATGAGCCATAGATAACTACAGGGACTTATGAAAGAAATTGAAAGCTAAAACAGAGAAAAACAAGCAGGAATGACATAAACCACCATCTTTTACTGTGATTTTTACAAAGCAGTGGTCAGCCTTACCTCTCTACAGAGTCCAAGGAAAGAAATAAGTAGGAATCATTTTTTCAGTGTAATTACATTCTTACGTATTTATTTTACTCAATTGCCTTTCAAGCATCCTGTGACCCATTGTAGATCTGTGGCACATTAGCACATATTTAACTATCTGGCTGAACTGGGGACTTCTCATGCAAGAAAATGAATTGCACCCATGGAGCACTGGAAAAGAGTCACATAGAGGCATGGATTAACAGGAGGAGTGTCTACAGCAGCAGCATCTCTCCACACCACCCCTCACCCTCTCAGTGGCATCCATTGCCAGTGCACAGGTCTGGTACCACACCACAATCACAGCCTCATGGTGCCATCATCCCCTCAATCTGAACAGGGCATTGTGCCAGTACATCTTACCTGAGATGAGATGCTGCATCTCTTTACCAGGGCTCAATGACACTAAAAAAGACACAGGAGGTAAGTAGTAAATGCAATTGCTTCATTCTAGCAAGGGGTGTTGCTCTACCTCAAATACTTTTGGACCTCCCAATGTTCAGCTGATAAGTTTTACATTTTTCTCAAATAATTTCAGCTTTTCACTTATATTTAGTGAGAGAGCAAGGGAGGGGTGACTTTCCACAGCCCTGGCTTAAAAACTGCACCAAAAAGAGTTCAGTGGAGCTGCAAGCACGATCTGAAACCAAAGACAATTTACTGGGTTATTTCATTACAAAATAAATTGTTTATGATACTTTATGAAACACCCACGCCAGTGTCCGTGAAAACAGAATGCTGTATTTATGAGGCAACCCTTATGAGAGGTAGTATAATTTTAGTGTCTTATACTTGAACTATGCTAAAAATATATTACTTTGTCGTCAGGGAACAGTTATAGTAAAAAAAAAAAAAAAAAAGCAAGATCACAACCTTGAAGACTGGATAGTTCTGAGCAGCTGAGAATTAGGCAAGGAGTTACATCACGTTGTTCTCTGGTGGTCTGGTGGTGCACAGTTAAAAAGCTATAGCGGCTGCCCAGCCTGTTGCCTGTTTGCCCAGCCCAGTCCACAGCAGGCTGCCTTCCCTCTCGTGCCAGGCTCTGCCAGGCTCCTGTAGCTTTTGAAACTCTTATGCAGCTACAGGCATGGTGGCAGGAAGGGGAAGGGGACATGTGTCAAGCTCGATGAGTCCCTGCGAAACCCTTGGGGTCACAGTTCTACCTGGTTCTCCCACTGGACTGCAAATGCAATGGGCAGAAGTCCCAGGGAAGCGCCTGCTGCACGCCGGCAGTGAGGGGATGCGTTCCCCTGTGTCAGATTTCTGGAACACAGTGGTAGCAGCTGAAAACAGTCAGAAGGGTTTAAGTATGTGCACAATCATCAGAAAGCGAGGGAGAGAGCCTCCGCTAATGAGAGAGAAGGTAAATAGAGCCTGAGAAACTGGAAACATTCTTTGGTCTGGCTTACAGCGGGACAAAAAAATCCTAAAAGGCATTGTGCACAGCAGAGGGGCCATTAGTCACGGGAAATGCACTTCCTCAAGTACAGTAGGGACATGTGGGAGCCTCTCATTTCTCAGACCATTACTCAAGAGCTTTCCAGAATTTCAGAATATGCTAATCCTTCCTTGAGACCCAGGTGACATGGCATGGCAATGGAGGGATGGATTTGATGATGGTGGCATAGAGCTTTTTTGGGCTGGAGAAGGACATCATTCCCAGGCTTTGGAAGCCCTCCACAAATTCGACGCAGGTGCCCTGCCTGGCTTGGCACAGCTGGCCATTCCCAAATATCCTGCCAGCCACATCCATGAGATAAGTGACCTGGGAACTTGCTGAACTGTAAATCAGTCTCCATTCTGGGCACTTTCCACATGATCATCAAATCCTGAAGCAGATATATCCTGCTATGGCAATAATTTTAAAAATTACAGAAATATTTTAGAACCAGTGGGCAAATTGTCATGTCTGTATCAACGTCTGAAAAGAGCCATCTATTTAAACTTTAGAAGTATCTCTCTGCCTTAGCCTTTGAACCCAAAAACCCAGAGCCAGATGCAGTATTTGCATTGTACAACCAATGGTGAGCTATAAACTGGGAACTCTACCTGTCTGTGGGAGCTGGAAAAAATAATCATCCCTGTTGGGAGTAACAATTTCATGCAAAGCATCCTGATTTAGTAGTAATACCAGGACCTTATTTGTCAGTTGACCACATTTGCTAATACTGTTCATGCAAGATCCTACACACAAATTCAGTCTAAATAATACACCACTGAACTGAGACAAATTCACTCTAAAACAAAAACCTTTCACCAAATCCCCAACAAGGTGCTAAAAAGCTCCAGCAAGCATCAAGGAACAGGTCCAGAGTTTTTTCCACCCTGTGGTTTTGCCTCTAACATATAGGTAGCAATCATATTTGTTCCTACATTTTTGGATGACATTTCTCTGTTAGAAGTGCAACAGACCTGTTCTGCTGGAGAAACGGTAGGAGGGGAAGTTTTTCCAAGAAACTGTACACATTAAAATGAGCCAACTGCACGCTGCATGAAGTTATGCTAGCAGGAGCTGGGCTTTTTGTTTGTGACACCGGTCATCGGTGACGCTTGGTGCTATCTTCTGTAACCCCATGTGTTTGTCCACAAGTTGGCATTGGCTGCACGTTGCTGCCTCCCTGCCAGCACAGGTTTCTGTGGCTGCCCAGTTGTCTATATGAAGTGGAAGGAAATTACAGGGGAGAGCCATCAGCTCCGTATGAAACTGAAAATGCTTTTCCATGTTTATAGCACTAATGCCTTCATAAAATCCCAGGTACAGAATGGATGGTGAAAACTTGGGTTTGAAATGAGCAGGCAAAGCTAAGGCAAGTGCTTTTTTAACTGCTGTCACAAACATTGTTGACAGCTAAGTGACACTGGAAATCCAAAAGGAGGGAGGGCACAGCAGAGCTCGTCAGTTTAACTCTTTATCAGAGCATGTTTAATGGGACTTTATGTTCAGCCATGTGAACTTTGAAATACCTAAGTTCAAATTTCACCTTCAGACTTCCCATCTGTTCTTATTTCATCCTCAGACTTTCCATCTGCTCCCATCTAGGCCTTCCTAATGCCATGCCCAGTCAGACGGTATGGTTTTACCAGGTGCTTCTGTCTTGGAAATTTTATGGCATATAAGAAACAATAAAAATTTATGTTGTACATGTTACTTGTGTTAATTAATTCCATTGCACAACAATGTTTTTTAAATGATATTGTCCAGAAAGTCTGTTAAAATCTACTGTAGACAAATATGGCAATATTTTATAGCTCCTAGTGCCAGATGGGTTTGGAGTTCAGACATTTGTGCTAATGCATTTTGCACTTAGGTGCTGCGCTGGGAAAAATCGACTCCCAGTGACAAAGAGTTAACATTAAAATATTGCTGTTAGCTAGGGGCAGTGAATGCAAGGTGGAGGTGTGTTTTCCTGTATTAATTTTTGCTGGAAAGGAGTACATGATAAGCTGTTAGTGTGCTGTTTTACTAATTTTTTAAAAAGTGAAAGATATTATTTCCTAGTACTAATATGTAAATATTTTCACGTCTGGAAGAGCAAGAATGTGCTGGCTAACAACCAAAGATGTGCTGGATAAAATCCCCTCCACCTGTTCAGAGGGCTATTGTGCTAGAAAAGAAAGATCATGAAATAAGCAGTGTTAAGTCCCATATCATAGCAAGTTTAGTAAGAATAATTAGTGTATTAAAGAAAGATTCACTATCAAAGGGCATTCCTGTAATTTCTTCCTTCAAATCACTGAACTCAAAGCCAACAGATATTCTGAACTCCACATGCAAACAGTGGGTTACACAGTGGGGCTTGTTTTGGACAGTCTTTTTTGTTTGCTTGTTTGTTCCACAAGACTGGGTAAACAAGGCTTTATGCCAAGTGAGAGTTTCCTTCCCTTGATTTTGCTCCCTCCCAAGCACTCGAGCAGCTCTGCTTCCTACACATGAGGAATCCAGAATGAGCCCAGGGATTTCATGTTTGAACCCAAATGCTGTTAGATACCAGACAACAAGGGCTTCCCCCCCAACAGCAGATTCAAAAGCAGCCTCCTGCAAAAACCTCTGTCATCTCCATCACTGCGGGAAGCTCCCCAATGGCCAAACAGAATTTGTTTTTAAGTGGCAGCTCCATCAACATCACATCACTAGGGTTAAAAGGTGCAGAGTTGTTGATGGGGGAATGGCTCTCAGCAATAAAAATGGAAAGAGCAGCTTGTCTCATTTTCCTCAGAAAAAGTGATGCTCTGGAAGGAGGACAGGGAAAGGACAGGGGGTGCAGACTGCAGTATCTATTCAAGTGAACATAAAGCTTGGATATTATCTTGTCTAACAATTTTTGGAAGCTGACAAACAGTTACAATTAATGCTGTTCATTTGCTCAGAGATTCAAACAGGAAATTGTATCATTGTAAGAACGGGCATTTACAATAATGCTGTGATTCAAGAATACTTCTGTGAATAAAAGAAATAAGTAGAGTTTCCTGCTATTTGTGCTTTTATAACATGTCATGCTTATAAATCCTCACACAGCTGTGGGTATTTGTCATGATAATCACAAATTTTCATACTTTCCTCAATTTTTAGTGCATATGATTTGTTCCTGTACATGATGCCAACACTGCGATTATCCCTATATTTTTTTCCATATTATTTTGTTTTTAAAGTCACAATCTCATTTCAAGGGAGCAGAGGCGATACCTGTGTGAATTATTGACTCATTTTGATGCACAAGTAAAGACTATACAGATATAATAACCATCTTAAAAACAACTCACAGACTAAAATCTGTTTTCATAAGCTACTCAATGAATATTTATGCATAACAAATATATTCATGAACAGAAAAAAAAAGGCTAAATTTGCAATTACTATTTGTGTTGAATAATTTTGATTTACGAATGGGGACATTTTGTTCGAGTTTGCTAATTATCAGTTGGTTTGCATGTCTGTGAACTAGATTGTTCTAACACAAATTGGGAAAACAAGTTAACATGGAATGATTCCCATAAGTTTTGAGGCTCTTCATTTTTTTTATCTTCTAAAGCATCTTAGATAATACCTTATTACCTAGTTGCAGATTAGCATCTTTCTGAAACTGACACATAGTTTAACTTCAATAGGTCTTAATATGATCATGATCCATTACCATTTGACTCATTGTTTTTTATTTCGATAATGATGAGGCTGAAGGACTTTGAGGGTTAGTTGTAGGATGTGGACCCTTTCTTTTCTGACTGGTTTGTACACATCCCAGGTCCATGATAGTCAAAAATTGCTACCATCTGTTAGCCAACCGATGTTACAGTATGTGAAATGAGTTTGTGGTCAAATGCAGGCATCTCTCACACACTGCAATTAAATATATTGCCAACTTGTCACAAGCATATTGTGGAATTACTCCCAGAGAAGGTGGTGAAAATCCCATCAGGTTAAGTGTGCCATTGAAGAATCCACTGGCAAAAGCAAGAGACAGTATGTTCCCGGGAGCAATCCCACACCAACAGCAAAGGGTTGGAGAAACCTGATGGGTCCATTGCTGTGATTCTGCTGCTGGTTATCAGCAGATTAATCTGTACGGAAACCTAATACTGAGGCTACTCTTTTTTTCTTTTTTTTTTCCTTTTTTTTTTTTTTAATACATGCAAGGTCTCAATGTGGATCTTTCCTGGGTGTTTTAAAAAAGCATAAGTCCCACTGAAGCTTAATTGCATTTTACCATACAGAGATGGTAGAAGCCATGTACCTCCACCTCCCAGGTGACGAGCTGGCCCCCACTGGTTCCTGTCTTCCCTTTGGATAAAGCACTATCCTCACACTCCTTGCCATTTTCCTTCAGCTTTTGCTAGGGGCTACTTCTCTTCCCTCCTGGCCCACGCAGGTCTCCTCCCTCCAGCTCTGTGGCAAGCAGCTCGCATGCCTCTGTGCCCTCCTCCATCCCAAAACAAACAAGATTAAAAGCTCTCTCTTTCTGACATGAAGTCTGGTTTTGTCCGTGTGTAGGAAGAAGAGTGATATTTATACTCACATGTCATAAAATCTTAAATTTTCACACAGGAAAACAAAATCTTGGAAAGTGCATGCACATAGCGACACTGTCTAAAATAAGTCATTCTGTTGCTTTCTGTCTTCTAGCTTCCCTGGCCTGAGATTGGAAAAAACAAATTTGTGAATGCAGGTGGGTACAGGAGGGAAAGGAGACAGCTACTGTGTTTGGGTAGAAAAGAAGGGTGCCACAGTCCCTTTGGAGGCACTCATCAGAAGTCCTACAGGTAGCAGACCTCTGGTGAAGCCTCCCAAACATCAACAGCTAATGGATCAGGTCCATGCTAAGGAAAGTGGGTTCATAAGGAACAGCTCATTGGTCAAATCTGTGAAAAACAAACAAAAACAGAAACACTGATTTGATTACACTCTCTCAGGACTAGGAGAAAATTTCTCTGCAAATCCAAAGAAGATTCCCCCTGCCAAAGCATCAGTGAGAGTGGTGAAGGCAGAGCAGGACTGGGAACACAGTGAGAGCCTTTGCTGATCAGAGCTGGTTGTGTGCTTGTGCTGCTCACTCCCACATCACCTGGATCCTTCTCCTCCTTTATGTCATGGAAGTATTAAAAAGTGTCCATCTTTCTGTAACACGAGGCAAGAGGCACTCCCAACTTCAACAATTTCCTTGAACTGATTTTTTTTCTTCCAGCCATATCTAACAATCATGGGATCTTTTAAAATATATTCAAAGGTTCCTCAAGTACTCAGGCAAGCACTTCTACTTGCTCTATAAGTCCCATAAACCATAACAAAAATATCCAGTGCTTTTAATCCTTGACACCTTCAATCTTTTCTTGCTTCCTCCAAGTTGTAATTATTCCCTGGGAAACACTTTAAGTTTAGAGAACATCTTGATCACTAAAATGATGTCAATATATTACAGTACTAGATTCAAAATTAATCCAGCAGGAGATATATCAACTCCAATTAGCATTTACTGCATTTTTAATTCAGTACAAAGACTTTCCTGGAATCAAACACATCGTCAGAATTTTAATAATGCACAGTGACCCTCTGGGACCTAGAAGTGAAGTAAGAAACAGAGCAACATTGTCTTTTGTTATCACTGTGTGTTGTATAATGATGATGGGCAGGGTCTGGATGATATCAGTTGTTTTATAACAGAATTCTTTCTTGTTGGGTTTTTTACTTGTTTTCTTTTTTATAAATAGAAGTCTTTCAGTTCTTTCTTCTTCCTGGAGGATTTTCTCAGCCATGGCTCCCTGAGGGACCTGCACTCTCAGTGTCTTTCAGCACTGTCCACTTCCGGTTTGTCAGATAGCATCTGATAAGCTTCCTAGGTCATCATGGACTTGTAAGTCTGTGTTGGACTTTAGCTGGGAATTAACTACTTCAGTTTCATCAGCTACACTAAGGATGACTTTCTCCTTAATATTCTGTTCTCTGTTTTTTAACTACTTTAAAGGTCTGTTATGAGTAAGTCATGATTATAGGAGTGTCCTGGGTAAACAACTGGTTAGGAGAGGATGTTGATTTGGCTGTTAAAGAGAAAAAAAACAACCTTAGATTCACCCAAAATAACATATTTTCTTTTTCTTCTTGCAAAAAAACAACAACCATACAAACAAAAAAAAAATCCCACCAAAACCAAACCAACCCTGACTCATTCAGCCCAAGATAATAAATGAAGTTTAGAAGACTTACTTTCATGTTTCTGAGGAGAGCTTCTCTTTTGCCTGTTGGATTCCTTGAGGGTGTAGATGAAAGTCCAGATGAACTTCCAGGTCTTCCTGAGAAGATCCAGACTGACGCTCTCTAGCAGAGGACACCCTTCCTGGCTGGTTTGTAGAAAGAGGCTCCTCTGGCATCTCCTTCCTCAATGTACGAGCGTGGTTAGATGTTAAGTGAGTTGAAGAGAACCACAAGGGACTTCTCCCCAGTATGGTAAGAATGGGACATATACGTTCCATCGCTTGATGCCGGTGAATATTTAAATACATCTCTAGAGAAGACGACTGAATCAGTGGTCAGTCCCTCCAGACCCATTAGCAACACCTTAGGCACAGAAAGGTTGCAGCTGCCACCTCAACTCCTGGACAGTCTTTCCAGCGGCTCCTTTAGCTCCTTAGGAATCACTTTCTGTAGACTAAGTTTTACAGCCAATGGCAAGGTTTTCAGTGCTGTCCCACCTCTTTATTCTAGAAATTTTGTGAAGTCGGTGTTAATAGTTCACACTCTGCACAGATAAGCTCTAGTTGGGATGCCTAGCTAGACTGAGAAGTCAAATTGTTTGCCATAAAATGATTCTGTGAAATTATGCCTAAAATAAAGTAACATGATTTTTAGGGACTATAGAAAAGTGAGAGCAGCAGTAGCTGTAATCATGCAAATGGGAATGAAAAACACAGGACACAAAAGGATTTGAATTGCTCCTACAGTTAGTGCAATTTTAAACTCCATCACCACACACTGTGTCTCCTGGAAGAGGCTGACAGGGGCAGGCAAGGTTTCTTCACTTTGGAAAACCAGTCCCCAGGAAATGAAAAATTTACTGTCTTTTGCATGTGTACTGATGATTCAAACAGAACAAAATATATATAGATGAGGGGCATTCACTCACTTGGTATTGTTGTCCACCTCCTGCTTTCCCAGATAAGATAATGTGAATTTGCATCAAGAGAAGGAGCACCAACAAGCAGCAATGACTTCTCACCCATGTGAGCTGCCAGATTCTATACAACGAACAAACTAACCATTTTCATGAGCCATTTCCAGTCAAGAATGAGTTACCACTGGTATGTGCTGTCCTCTCCTTGCCATTCAGAAGCCAAATTATTCCACGCTTTTTCATATTAACAGTAACAGCTCATTCCAATCTGCCAGCACTATTGGTCTTTCAAAAGCATCCAGGAATGACCCTTGACCAAGAAATGTAATATTACAACCCAATCCTGGCTACAAAGGCCAGGAATGGGTTCCTATTCATGCCAGGACTCTTACCTGAGTGTAAGTAGAATCTCCTTGCTTCCGCCTGGTTCACATATACCTTTCTCTTTCACGTTGGCGAATGAACAATGCAATCCCCAGACTCTGATACTGGCTCCCATTCCTGCCTCCATCAGTATTTTAGCAGGATTTACGTCCAAAGAGTTATGTATTCAAAGGCCATGTATCAAATGTCATTATTTATTTATGCCATTGCATCTATTTATTTTGCTCTATCCATGAACCCTGCATATATTCCCTAACTGTGTCCCCAAAGCCCAGGGAACCTTCAAACCCTTCCATGAAACCCAGAAACTGGTCTCTGTGCTTGCCAAATGGCAAAAGCCTTTCTTTTCCACTGAGGCTTTTCAGACTGCTGTCTCTTGATCTTTGAAATATCCTGAGTCTTCAAGACCTTTTTTCTCCCTCAGGACTCAGAAACCTCCTCCTGGAGTTTTCTCTGCTGGGTAGAAATGGGCAACCTCGGTGAACCCAGATATCAAGTCCTAAGCCTTAGTGATTCCATCAGTCCCTTTGTAACTGAATGATAAATTCCCAGATGGCCTGAAGGATTTGGTGTTTCTTCTGAAACCTGGACGTATGTGTTGTGTCCAGTCTTGTGTCCAGAGTCTTAAGTAAACTTTAGGGATGAGGAAGAATCCTGTTTCCAGAAAAAAAGCCAATTCATACACTCCACACAAATCTGGAGAAGAGATTTGTAGGATTATTGTAGAAAGTCCAACTTTCATGGCAATACTTAACCCAGCCTAAATGGACTGGCACTTCACAAATTAGTTTTCACTGACTGCTGAGGCCTTAACTCCCTATCTCTGCTCCAGTCCTGCCTCAAATCCCTACTCCTGGTGCCACCTTAACTTCTCATCTTGGTCCTACCTTGGGTACTCCTACAGTCACGGGACTAACTTCTAGCCTGAGCTGTAATATCATTGAACCCCTCAGAGGACCTAAATTCTCATACATATTCAGAAGTCCTTGACCTGGCAAGACAGGTGTAAGCAAGACATCTAACCTTCTGGTATTTCAGAGTTGAGCAAGGAAATCCCGCATAAGCCTTCAGAGGAGCCTGATTTATTAGCCTGCTCTTGATTCATTCAGATAGCACCAAATTCAGTACAAAAAAATGGGGTGATGGAGTTACACGCCTCTTGGTCAGTAAGTTCAAGTGTTCTTTTAGCGAGTGTTTTTAGTGAGTGGATTGAAATCCACAACCTGAGCCCACATTGCAGGTTTTGGGGGATATCCAGCAACTAGCCTATTGAATTGCGTGGAATAGCATCATTCTCCCTTCCCTTCCTCTGAAGCTGAGCCACAGAACATAAAAGCAATCACAATTCATGGCTGAGAAGAAAAGATGAAATAAAAAGTAAAGCAAAGGAGAAGGCTTAATAATTTTCAGTCAGAATTGGATTCATAATCTTTCTTCTAATTTCTGAAGCCAAGTAATCCAGACAATAGTTTAACTTCCTAATATTCATGGACCTGATTCTCATTTATGCTAATGTCCTTTATGTCCTGCATTAACAGTTCAGTTAAACCTTTTTAAGGTCCCTTTACATCTCTAAAGCAGTGTAAAGGAGCCATAGTATAAGTTAGTGTAGGCTGGAAACATTTTCTCCACTATTATTTATTCAGCTTTGTGTGGATTTCTTTGGTATGGAAACTATATGAAGCTTTAATTGAATGTGTCCCCACAAGTCTTAAAACATTACTACTATAGATGATCATTTCCAAGAACTGTTCTCTAGAATTATTTATGCACCAGTCTTGCTAAGAACATGAAGATTTTGCAAGTGAATATGAATTATCATACAGAATGCTTGGGCTTTTGCCAGGACTTCCATGAAATGAAAACATTTACATAATTGAAAGGGATGCCTGATTTTTCTCATGGCTTTCTTTTATACTTAGAAAAATTTGCCAAAATGTTGCATCACGGACTGCTTCATATTTCTGTCTAGAGCATGCAGTGTGCAGTTCACCTCTGTGCAGAGAACTAGCAAAGTGTATTTTTCCCAGTGGGCCTTCAAGTATGAAGGGACTCCAGTCACTGTACCTTTTGCACAGTAGTGAATTCATCCAGGGTGGCTGCCAGCTCTGCATCTTGCTAAGGCCTTTTTATACCAATAATAACCCAACCCAACTCTAATAACCAAACTTCATTCCAAAATGGAGTGTCACAGTAGTGATTTTGTGTTTTCTATCACCTGAGCAAACAGTTTGTATGGCTATCACTGCATGAGAACTTCACTGGTAAACTGTTATAAAGTGTTTAGTTTGGTTTTATCAAGCAAGTTGATCTTGTTAAGCTTTTGTCTTGAATGTAAACTATTTGAGCCACTGTAAATAACAGCATCTATGGGATAAAATAACAATTGCTTTAAAAGGAAAATGCGGTATTTGCCTTCATGCAAAAACAAGTAATCTGTAAAATCTCTTTATCTCCTTCATTCTTCCTCCACTGGGCATACCCTGCAGCTCCAGCTGCTGAAATGTAGCACACAGTAACGAGGCTAACAACCACACTAACTAGAGGTCTTTGAGAAGCAAAACTGCCAAAGGAGGCCGTTGATTTTAGTAGTATCTCAAATGCAAATTGTTGATTATTCTGAATTTCCTTCCCAAAGTAACTGCTCTGAAAAGCAGCTCCTTTTATGCGGCTCAAACCTATCTTGGAGTCTTACCACTGATCTCTGTGGGGCCAATTTTTCAAATTACCAGTAATTCTTGGAATTAAAACACTGTATCCCACTTCCAGCAATGTTTTGCAAATCCTCTGGCTTTCTTTGAACTAAATGCTCCTTAGGTTCCTGCTTTATTTTTCTATCATTGGGCTCATGTGTCTGAGTGGCTCAGTATATAACACAGTCACTTATTATCAAAATAAAGTAAATGTCTACTATTAGAGACAAATTGGAAATATGTGCTGGGGCCTGAATTCATCCCACTTAGCTATAGACAGCAAACTAAGGTGTATGAATTAGAACTGCAAGTATTGTAGGTTGCCCATAGAGTCAGCAGAGAGACAAAGGCATTTTCTGGATGCAGAAATCTTTACATAAGACCTCTGGCTTGACTAGCTGGGAAAGGTTACTGGGCAGTTGTGTGACTGAGTCGATGTGCCTGAGTCTAGCATGAATCTGGATCTGAGTCTACAGTGAAAGATGGTTGATTCTTAGAATATTAAGATAGAAGGACTTTAATACATGTTTCTGTCATGTTATCCAGCCTGAAAGAGTGGATTTTTGGTAATGAGTTGAACTGTAGAATCACAGAATAGTTTGAGTTGGAAGGGACCTCTGAAGGTCAAGTAGTCCAACCTCCTGCTAAAAACAGGGTCAGCATCAACATCAGATGAGATTGGTCAGAGCCTTGACCACTTGACTTCTGAATAGGTCCAAGGGTACAGACTCCACAACAACACTCTGATTTTTTTTTTTTTCCCAGGGGTGGAGGGGGTGATAGCTATTATTGCATAGAAACATCTTGTGACCAGTGAGTTTAAGGTCAAACACACTAGCAGAGAAAACCACATGACAAACATTTTTGTACTAGTGAAGGATACACTTTTTAACCAGAGTGAATGCAAACTTTTGGCTAGATAAATACACAGGTGGATGAGCCAGAATGAAGTCACAGTACACTGCTGAACATCACAAAGATTTACTGCATCTAGGATCACACCCAGTGTTTTGAAGATGTTAGGACTTACATAGATTTGCATGGACTGTGATCATGCACGCTCCTATTGGGGCTCCATCTTATTGCCATACCTTCACAGATAAATAAGCATTTCTCTACACGCTGAAATCACTTAGCCTTAACTTAGATTTGTTGCATGTGAGGACTTACCTATCAATAGCACTCTCCAAGACATGTATGCCATTATATGAATTAAGTGACAAAACAAAGGGTAAGTTGAACAGTTATTTCAAGGATAAAGACTACATAAGAATCTAAAAGGATCCCAAAATGTAAGCATCAAGATCCACGTATCCCAACAGAATTAATTTTCTTATTCCTGTGTGTAATATCTTTTTTTTTGCCTTAAAAAAGTCCAGAAAATCAACTACCACTTCCATAATCTGCACAAGGGTCTAAGGGTCATTGTTTTAGGCATATTGCTGGGAAAAAAAATTCTGTTTGCAGGGTCATGGGTGCTGTTATA
The DNA here is from genome assembly GCF_047370975.1 of Nipponia nippon. Lineage (NCBI taxonomy): Eukaryota > Metazoa > Chordata > Aves > Pelecaniformes > Threskiornithidae > Nipponia > Nipponia nippon. The sequence goes on from NW_028262336.1 coordinate 111,147,247, forward strand.
AGAGCTTATGGACAGCAAATACTTCTTGTCAACTTGCAGCATTTGTTTCTGTTTCTTTTCCTAAAAGCTGCCCATGCTGTCTCTTTTACAAATTAATGTGAAATTTCAAAAGACCACACACTTGGCTTTTCCATTATTTTTTTTTCCAGAAGCCCCTAAAAGGGAGAGGAGCCTTGTTAGAATGATTTCTTTCCAGAATAGAGTTTGAACTGGAATTCCACTGGTGAAATGTTATTTTGTTCTGGCCAGCATCCATAAGTTCCATCTTCATATTAGAAGTTTATCATCTTGCTTAAGCTGGAACTGTGTCCAGCTGGGGAGATGCCATTCACCTCCCTTCATCATCTTACTAAATATTCAGGGAATGAATTCAAACAGCTAAAAATGTGTGGCTCATAATTTGCAGCTTGAATTTATAGTAACACTATCCGCACGTTAATAAGGAATTTGCAAGCTATAAAGATTATTATCTTTGTCCTTAAAGATTTATGTCTTTAACCAGGCCAGTTCCATATTAGCAATGATACGCTAAGCAGTCACTTATTTTAGAATTGCCAACGTTTTCCCTACCCTCTTTGTTTCAGCAAAATGCACAAAGCTCAGAAATTCAAAATGAAACTGAGGTTACGATAGAAGTTGTCATAACTATTTAGTCCATAAGTTTTCAGAAAAAACAGATGTCAGCCTGTTATCCCACCAAAAAATTTGAAGTAGAAAGTCTTGAATAACCTTATTGCCATTGCCTGAAAATGGATTAAAAAAAACTTCAGGAAATTACTCTTTTGATCTTAATAATATGTAAATTTTCATCTGATCTCTGCTGACAGTCCACAGTTCTTTGAGGTCAAATCCATTCCTCAGTTCAAACTCCTGCATTTCTGGATGAAAAAGGACATTGCTTTGCACAATTTGAAAACTTCCTCATGCAAATATTTACGAAGAAATATTTCAGTCATGTTTTTAGAGACTATTTACAAATGTAGTCCTTTGGGAGTCGGCACTTCACTCTCAGGAGCAGAAGTAGTTTTGTACATTGGACCTGATCGTCCATGAAAAAATTATAATCTGCTTAATCAGGTCTCACTTTCAGCAAAATTTTGTTTGCCAACTAGTCACCCTGTGTGTTTTAGGTTAATTAGGAAATCAGCCATGCATTTGAAGGATCCAAAATTTCAAGATGTGTTAGAAATCAGAGAAACTAAGGTATGGAGTTCAAGTCCCAAATTTCTTTTTTTACTGGTTGAATGTGAACAGTTAAACTGGGAACATGCCCAGAGATATCCCACCAGCCCACACAGTGCCTGTGGTTTTGGGACAGCTGTGGTGGCCTGCAGGGTCCCAAGAGTCATCGCCCTCCTCCCCAGTGCCTGTGTGGTGCTACCAGCCATGACCACTGCTCCTCTCAAATCCTCAACAACCTTCAGGCAATGAACATGAAGTATAGACATCTCCAACACTTTAGCAAGAGTCAGAAATCTCAGAGGAGAGGACTCCGTCATTCCTAACCCTCTGTTTCTCTCATCATGAGCCCTCATGTACTTGTATCTGCATCACCTTCGTACCTGAGCCTCCAGCAGCCAGCGCGAGAGCATTGTGATTCCTCCCAAACTACTCAAACACTGTTTATCACTGTAGTTGTCCAGGGCAGTATGTTTTATTTTATACACCAAAGGTAGATTCAATTCGGCAATACATTTTCTTTAAAAGTCAACCCCTCCGGTGCAGTAAAATACATGAGGTTTGATATGTTTGGCTATGAAAAACTTTCCTTTTGCCAAGACTACATTGTCTGAAGTCTCAAAGTAGGAGTTATCATGTTATGTGAGATGAAGAGCAGAGTAATTTGTGGTGCTTGGGCATGACACATGTAATTTTACACTTTATCTGTAGGTGTGATACTGGATTCTGCCAGAGCAGGCACCTGGTATCAATGTTCATTCTGGCATTAGTTCAGCAAAACTCACAACTCCTGAGAAAAAGCACACATTTCTGTATAGAAAAACAACCTAAAGTGTCCAGAGATAGGCTAACATTAGAAATGGGTGACCTACCCAGCAATTCGCGGGTGACAGGGAAATGGAGGGAGATATTCCTCTGGGGTTTTTTTTTGCTTTTGGGGTGATGTGGCAAAAGCAACTGCTATGTATCTCTGTCTATGTCTTAACAATTGTTTGGAGAAATTTGCTCATGCTAACATTTTAATGCAGTGTTTATCCTAGAGCACATTAAATAAAACTTCATTTTGCTCTTGGGAGGTACTTTGCCTGTTATCTGCCTGCCATAGCTATTTGCTTCTGGCAAAGAAATCCTTGAAGAGAAGGAAGACTTTCATCACAGTTTTAGTGGACTGAGAATTGCGGCAGTCTCCAAATAACTGATGTTTCCGTGGGCAGGCTAGGCACTGAGCATCAGGGGAGATCATTATTTAAAATCAGTGCTGAGAGGGCCGTTTCTAGTGTCAGTGCTAGGATGAGTCATTTAAAATCGTTCCTGGAGCTACTGTAGAACAAGTTTATCAGATTCATACCCCTGATCACGATTATTAGCATGCAAGTGTGTGCTCCTCACAGAGAGAGCAGTTGCAGAGTCTGGTCCATTTTTCAAGCTGTATTTCCAGAACTGAAATAAGGCATCGTAGAAACAGCCACTAGTTTAAAGCTGGGTCAGCTAGTGAAAACTGTCAGACAGCCTCACATTTCCATTGCAGGATACGAACCTTGTTATCCACATAGCGGTATTTTTCAAACTGCAGCTTTTATATAAAAACAGAAGTGTTACCCTGCACATAAACGGAGGTGACTGATTTCACAGCAGGTCTCTATGTACAAACAACTATCAAAGATAGACAACACAGGATTTAGCAGGCCATGCTCAGAGTACTAGCCATAGCAGCATTGTTTCACATCTTTGAATTTATAGAGACAGACCAGTGTAATGGGAGAATCAGTGATTCATTTCACCCACTAAATAAAAGAAGTATGTTCCAGCTGTCATGACTTGCCATTAATAAAAGCACCTGTGCTTTGAACTAGATAATCAATAACACTCTCAATTTTGGAACAGGTTTTTATACATCTTATGTGCAGTTATTTCTTTTTTTTCCCTGACTTTATTGTTTTGTTTCTTGTTCTTCACCAAATCAAGAAGAACCAGTCAAACACTGAAAAAGTGAATCTGGATCTATCTCTGTTTTTCCACTGCCATAAACTGCACTTTTGAAGATCAAAGCCAGTATCTCAGCAAGTGAGGTTTAAGTGTCATTTGGCATACTGAATAGAAGTCGAGAGCTTTCCTTTAAGTAGCATCTTTAAAGCTATGTGTTGAGAAATCTCTTTCTAATCCCCTCTGCAAATACCCCAAACAGAGCAATAATAAACTGTATTTGTGTCTTGTCCTTTTCCTGCACTATTGCAACTGCAGCCATTTCTACTGTAAAAGACACTATAAGAAAACTTGACACCCCATCTGACAAGTCAGAATGAAGCAACACAATTTGGCTGCACAGTTTGGAATCACTGAAGAAAATTTGCAACATAGTTTGAAAAATTCCACAACTGCAAAATGTCACTGGATAATATTTGAATATTAAACAAATCTGAAAAAGCTATGCATGTCCACACACTTGTATTGAGATAGGCAGAGAGAAAGAGAGAGGCATAAAAAACATGCTGTAATTGTTTGCAAATTCTTACAGATGTTTATCCATTTTCTCTAGTTGAAACTCTATTTGGTACATGATCAAAAGCAACTATATAAAGGAGTTTGCCTTCTTTAAGAGCATTCCTTCCATTAGTGATAGTATTAGAAGACAGGCCAAAGAGAGGATTTCTGAATGGAAATCTTGTTGACAGTTGTGGTAATCCAGACTGCAGTTGGCTATTTTTCCATGTGGTTGTTGGGCTGGGATTTTTGTTTATGGTTCTGGTTGATCACATTTTCATGTTCTCTACAGTCTTTGATAGACAGCTTCAAACTAGAAAAGCACACCTGTAATCCAAAAATATGTTCCTATCCTCAGTTACCACAATCTTCTACTGCTTTCAGGAATTATTATGCTATGCAGTTTACAAAGGGTATAAAAAAGTCTGTAACAGCTATTATCAAATTCAGCTGTAACCTTCCTAGCAAAACTGCTCAACCGGATACCTGTAAAGCAAAATTTTGACTTTGCAGATCAGTGTAGTAATGGGAGAGTTCCTCAGAGAAGGCCTAGCACAACAAAAAAGCATGATGTTACGGTTAAAAACGCTTATGTAGAAGTAGCCTGACTCACATGACTTATCCCCATCTCAGAGATGCAAAGGTTAGAGTGAAAACATTAGATCATCTAGTCTGCCTCTTTAATTCAAACCATAGAATCTCATCCAGTTACTCCTGTATTGAAGTCAGGTGCTTAGGCTTGCCAAGAAAAATCTTCTGAAAATATATTAAGCCCTGATTTGTGAAGAAGTAGTAATTCTTGCCAGTCAAGTTATTTACCTATAGTTTTTTCATTAAACTCTTTGATGAAATTGAATTTTAGTTTGTGAGTGCGGTAGGGAAATTCTGGAAAAAAAAAATCTGTTGCTTGCAGCAATGGTAAATTAACAAACTTCACTGTACTCATCCTATATATCTCCAGAAGAAAAATGCCAGTGTTTTGCAAATAATCCTGTGACAGTTATAAAAACAAGTGTTCTTTCCAGAAATTGATGAAGAAATAGGGAAAAAAATTATAATTAAAATATCATGGATGACTGGAGGGTGGCAGGAAGGACACCGGGCTCTCTGTCCACATTTTCTCATGAGTCAGATCCTCAAAATCATGATTATCTGAAAAAAAAATACACGTGCTGAATTTATAGCTAAAGATTTCTATACAAATAAACATGTGATTCTTGCTGTTTATATTCCAGCTTAAAAGCCTTTGGGTTATACTTCAGGGTTTTTTTATTTCATTTTTAAGTGCTTTTAGTTGTTGTACCCTACCAGTTCTAGATGGCTCAGACCCACTGATGCAGAGCTGTGAAACACTGAAGATTTCATAATGCCACCTGTTACAATCATGCTTGTAACAGTCTTGCAGAAAGTCACACACACACACACACACACACATGAATCGTATCTGCGGTGACTGAATCTGCTCTGCTGCTTCTGTACAGGCAGATCCTGTGCCTCATAGACATAGGTGCCAGGTGCTCCGTTCTGAACTGAATTTCACTTAAACCCTTCACTCAGTTTTTTAAACAATTCTACCAACAGCCCTTGGCCCCATCAACAAAACTTAACATATCAGAGTAAAGGCCATTCTTTAACTCCTCATTAAATAAACAATCTATCCCAAATTATTTCCCTGGCCAATTTTGTCATTTTAGGGATGTATTTACTCTAAATCAGGCACTGAATTTTCTTTCTCAGCTTCTCTTGCTAAGACTTTCCCTCTCTTGCAATTCTTGGAAGGGGAATATGTAAGTTACATACAGCCCTTCTCTCAATGCCTGCCAAGAAGAGATAGATCAAGTGTTCAGATATATATATAAAGATACAGCAATGATTCCAAAATAAAACACATATCTTCATTGGCTAATGACTTCTTGGAAATTTACTGACACAGACCTTTGGAATAATCCATAATTCACAGAACAGCCAACAATGAAATAAGCCACAGCTGTAACAGTCAGTTGCAGAAGTTCATATACACTGCAGACAAAGATCAGCAGAGAAGAGGGAGTTTTGCCCCCCCCGTTTTCTACCTGATACCTAAGGCTGCATCTGACCTTGACATTCAGTGTTTTTCTTTTCTTTAGTTCCTTTCAATGGTAGAACTATATTTTCTTTACAATGCAATATCAAAATAATTTCTTTTAGGGATATTTTCCCTGGCAAGTCCTTTTCCATGAAGATTACAAAGATAAAGTAGAATCTAAAAGGCATGGAATAGGTCTCACATCAGCAATGGCTGTGCAAATAGGAGGTGACTGTCTTCTCTTTTAAAGTCTTGGGATTAGTAAAGGGAGATGGATACTGTCTACACTTTCCCTTTTTTCAAATTCCAGACTCTTAGGTCATTAGTAAACAGGGTGATATTGCATCTCTCCCAAAGTAGGTAAAGTTTTACAGTCCATGTTTAGAAATGAATGTCCAGGAATATGAAGTTAATTTACATTTCTTTAAAGGCATATGATCTGAATTGAAGAGTGCAGATGTTAATGATAATATAAACAAAGGAGACTCTTCCTGGAAAGGATGAAAAGTTTTGTCCTCACTAGTCCGCTGTTTTGGATGGCTTTGTTGATTCACTCTTCGTGCCATTCATCTAGCTAATTGACAGTTTTAAGGATACTTGCAAGCTCTTTATATTTCACAGAAATATTCCTCAGGGGTGCTTACTGACAAATAACAAGTTAAGCAGCTAACTAAAAAAGGAGTGAGGACACAGTATCTATGAATGGGCATAACACATCTGGTGAAAATATGTTACAGCTAGAAATGTCAACAGTCCATTCCACATGTGTTTTTAAAAACTGCAGTACAGAATATATACATGTATCAATGACCTATCTACTTACTGGTGCAACATCAAGGACAAAGATAAAGCAAAAAATGGCATCGGACATTAGAAGTATTATAAACTGTTGTGTTCTCTTACATCAGGTAAAAACAAGGGGAAAAAAAAAGAATGCCCTTGTATTCTGGAGTCACTTGTGCTAAATCAGAACCTGAACGCTGATGGAGAAATCGTCTCTGATGGGTAAAGGGGTTGTCAGTTGTCAGGTCTCCACAGCTGCGGCTGTGCTATGGGCTTTACCAAAGGGTGCTGCAACGAGGTAGATCCCACTTGCAGTGACACAGGACTTCACAGGGTCATCCTTCTCACAGAAAGTTAGCCAGAAATACCTGTGATTTGCTTTGCATGCTAGCTAGTCTTGTACTGACTCTGCTCATGGGTTGTCATCCTTTTCAGCCTTTTCAGGGATGTTTCATAGAAGTCCTGAATTACAGAAATCAGCCTGGTGAACCTAATGTTGTGAAATAAATTTCATAGAGCAAAACTCTAGGCTTAGTCTTTAAATCCTTGATTTAATTGTTATGTGGTATAGTATGAGTGGACCAACTTTTCAGATGGCATAAATTAAAGCAAGATTTAAACCAAGTGGGGAGCTGGTCCCTGTGACTGGAAACAATAAAAACCAGGGGGTCCTCGTCTAAGCTGGAACAGGCCAGACCTGGTGTGGTGCTGCCTTCTCCCACACTGCTACCGCACCCACCACAGTACAGAGTGAATAGGATCTCTCCAGAGCTGCAGAAATTATTCAGTTATTCTACATTTGAGGGGTAGAAGAGTCTAACAACAAGTTGCCATTAGCATCCATAGTACCTGTAGATTATGGAGGGACTGACAGCTGGAGGATCCTCTCCTCTAACACCTCGCTCCCTCCACAGAACCATGAGTTTGGGGATGGACACCAGGCAGATGCTCAGCCATAGCACTGGAAGCCACACAGCACTCACCGGTAACTGCTACCACCTCAGGGTCACAGCACAGTGTGACACCTCACAAGGAGCCCATGCTCTTGCAAATGAAATTTCTGCGTGTTGTTGTATCCCCTCACCCCAATGTGTTATAAAGATCAAATGATACAACAACCACTCACAGAGTAGAATACATTTATGACATGCTAGCGAAACTCACAGAGTCACAGCAGGAGAGGGGAAGATAAAATGTGTTTAGTGTTGAAGAGGTTGCTAAATATTTGGGTACGGCAGCAGGATTCTTTAGGCAACTTCTGTCATCTACATGTAAGTGTCTTTGAAATGTCTTTAAAAGCTGATTCAACCCCAGGCATATTCAATGCTATTTCAAACAAGAGATAGACTTAAATATTAAGTTGTGAACTTATGAAATATGAATAAGAGAGGAACATAAAGGGATGGAAAGCAAAGTGAGTAGGAGGCAAAACAAAATGGCAAGGCTGGGAGAGTTTTTTTAAAGTTTGCCATGGAAAGCAAAGCAGAGATAAAAGCTGCAGGAAAGCTCACTTGCCAAACAACCTGTTGTAAGGCGGCATCTTCACATCTCTACCTAAGCTAGCTTTTCTGGATCATCACCACATATGGCTGCCATATGGCCCATTAACACCCATAGGTTGGGTTTCTATTGTCTGGGCTGACTGCTGGGGAGATCAGATGGCCTGATCCATATTACACTTCAGGCTGGAATAACCCAGGGTGCTGGGACTGGCTCTCTCTCATGGTCTGCCTACGAAGCAATCTAGTCTGCATGGAATTTCAAGGGGTGTGGTGAAAATCACAAAAAATCCTCTCTCTAATACTTTTATTTTGCTTCAAGGCAAATTGTTTGCAAAAACTTTCCTTTTGATTTCTGTTATCCAAATAATTCCAGCTTAAATTGGAACTCAGCTATTAATCTGATAATAACATGGCTGAGACTCATTCTCTGACGATTGATCTCAAATGACTTACAAGGCTTTACTTTACCTCATTGTCTGCATTCCTTTCCAGCCAGGAGTTCTGTCAGTATTTAACACACACACACAAAAACCCCTCAAATGTAAGTATTAAGATGATTACTATGTACCTGGAAATATCCTTTAATTTTAATTTTGTTTTATTTTATTTTTAGCTTCAAAGCTTTCCCAGGAATGAACACCTGTCTTTCACAGCATTACAAGAAATAGTCGGGTACCTCAGATGCTTTGTTGTGTCAAGTCCTCTAATAGGGACACTGTGAGTATAAGTCACATTTTAATTAATGATCAAAGCAAAGGACACCTGTAAATTTTGGTTCAGTTTCTTCAGTTCTTTGATATCAGGTTTATCCATTAGAAAAAGACTCCTTTGATGCATATCCTGCTGACACAAGGTATCTTTCATGCCTAGATGCCACGGTGACTGGAGCCTTACAAATGCCAAAACAGAACAAGATGAAGGGAATACTATGTTTTTCCCCCATCCCACATATCAGTTTAAATCTTATCTCTAAAAGCAGCAAAACTCTCCATCCTGTACAGTCTTTTACTCCCATGGCTCTAATTTCCATTGAAGACTGCAGCTACTTTAGAAGGTGCCATTAGGAGGTCTTGTTAGGGTCTGGCCCTGAGAATTAGTGACAGATTTGTGCAAACTTTGCAGCCTGCTCACCACCCAAACCAGCACCAAGATGCTGCTGGGGAAGGAAGGGACAGGGAAATGCCAGCCACTGAGACTGCCTCCCCATTTCCACTGCAAAAAAATGGTGAGAAACCCCAGCTCAAATCTCCATTCATTTCTAGGGGAACTGAGAAAAGGAGTAAAGTAGTAGCTCAGCCACCTCCATCAGCCAGTGTAAGCAGTGCACCCAGTACAGGAGGGACAAACTCTGCATCACATGGTCGTGGTAACACACCTTCCTGTGCAGAGGGGATACAGAACCCACTTTCAGGCTTTGCAAGTATTGGAGGGGGGGGAGGTGAAGGGTGACTGGTCCTGGTTAAATAAAAAAATAATAGAAATATCACATGGCTTCACCTAAAAGATGAGTTTGAAAGCTAATGATCATTTATCATGGGGCTTTCTCACCTGAAAATGTGGCATGTGACAGGGAGATTAGCGTGACATGCAGATCTTAGCAACACAGCTACTCAAATAAAGCCAGAGTCAAATCTCTTCCTCAGAAAATACCTAAGTCCTGTAGGTAAGAAGCCCTGAAGTTCAAAAAAAGCCTAGCATGTTATGTGCCTGAATTTTGGAAAGCCTATTTCAAACTAAGTCTAAAGACTCAGAGAATGTCATGCAATGATTTAAAAGTAAAGTATGCACACATATTGATGCCAACTATATGGATTCTCTGCCTAACTTTGCCTATCCGAAAACTAGGTAACTAGCCTAAATAAGTCATCCAGGTTTCCTCTACGGTCAAGCATGAGCAACAGGTACCTTCAGAGTGCAATGCCCTCTGTCACGGGAAATGATTCATGCTCCACAGGTGCCTGACTTTATATAGAGAAAATTGAACATTCAGTGACTAGAGTGAAGTGAAATGAATCCCATTGCAGAGTAAAATATAAGCAATTTGCAAAGGGACAATTTAGCTGAAAAGATGATTGGTTTTCAGAGGGGAAAAAAGGATTTTAACTTAGCTAGATACAGTTTGTCTGCCATCTATTTCTTTAAACTGAGTTTCAAAGGAAACTACACTCCAAAAGTTGGTAAGTAAAATGTTTATCTTCCAGAAATGAGTGATTTTTGTTTGCTTTCCTACATGAAAACAAATGTGCAAATCCTTAGTGGAGAAAAGCTTTGACTAATGTGGTAGCAAATCCATTAGCATAACTTCACACAAAATAACTCCTGGAAAGGACAAAGATTGCCAGAAATATTCCCTCCCACACCGTGCAGATCTTATAGGCTGTTTTGAAGAATCTGGAGGGTCAAGGTGAAACATCAAATTCTCAGAAACAGCACTATGAAATCAAACATAAAACTTCTGATTATTTCAGTGTCAGAAAACCATCAGATCAGACCTGAAACAATACAGGAACATCATATGCTTTAGACATCATCTGCTTTGCTGCATGTCTGTCTCTGCCTCCAAGGGAAGGAAGGAATGTACTTAAAAAGGAATAGAGGAGAGAAAAAGGGTAGAAATATCTCTCTACATGTCATATTTGGGAGAGGGGAAAACAAGCTTGCAATATGTCTTTAGAAAATATTTTCTGCATTCTCTTTCCTTAACTGGAAGATACAGAATTGAACATCTCCCTGTCTAGACCCTCCCTCCTGCAGTACCTCAAGGCTTTGCAGTCATCAGTGGATTTACCGTCCCTGCATCCCTGTTGATGTAGGAAAGTATCATTATCTTTTTTTTACAGATGGAGAACCGTGACACAGGAAAGATTTAAGTATCTTCCCCAAAGTAACAAAAAAGTCTGAACTTAAGCCAAGAGTTGAGCCTTGTTCTGTTGCATCGTAAGCCAGTAACCTACTCACTAGACCACAGTTCCTATTCATCTTGCCCTAACCTGAATCTTATAGCCAGTAAATTGTGCCTGTTCTTTTGCCAGCAACTCCAGTAATGTTTTGCATAGTTATTGTCACTAGTCCAACAGACTACAGACAACACTTTTTAGATATTACTTCTTTTGTTGGTAAAGCTGCACCTCTGACCAGAGTGGGCTTAATACCTAATATAGAGCAGTTCAGCAATTTTTCCATGAAACTTTGGGAAAAAATGATTTGTTATAACCAAAATTTTCCATACTGTCTTGCCATGTTCAACACAAGTTTTCTGCAGAAGAGTTTGTGAACCTTTAGAAGGAATTGCTTTCCAGAGAGATTACTCAGTTCACAACCTGCTGGTGAGGGCACTCGCCCAGGGTGTGACAGGCTTGGTTTGTGTCCCTGCCCTGCCTCATACAGAAAAAGTAGGTTTTGCAACCCCCATGAGCTGCTGGCAGTTTTGGCATAAGGGTCTCTTTCTTCTGAGTAAAAATTCTGATGAGTTTCAGGTTCATCAAAGGAAAATCAGTAAATGTTTCTAAACCCTAGAAACTAATTAGAGGATGGACAAAGTGGTGGCTAATAGAGGTCCCTTATCTCTGCCTTCACAGTGAGGCAGGTTTAATCTAGATCTGTAAGGCATTCAATCTGATGGGTTTAAATAGTTCCTCTTCTAGGAGGATGAGTGTGTTGGTAAAGAGATTCATACTGTCCGTTCAATTTATTCTCTGTTTTGCCGAAAAGCCCTGATCTTTCAATTGTCTGCACTGCGTATATGATAGCCTGCTCCGAGGCTCCAATCTGCAGTAACTAACTAGTTCTTTTGGCCAGAAACCCAGGCAGGGAAGAGCGATGACTTTGCTGCAGGGTTGCACACTACCAGCAGTACAGATGCAGTTGTGCCAAGCTTCTGTCTCCCTGCACAGCACAGAAGGAGCCAGTCCTTCAGCAGTATCCCAGCAGGACTCACAGTCCTCACCTTGCACTTAGAGCTCACTGCCTCAGCAGGCTGCTGTAAAATCCCAAGCCCAGAGGCTGACAAGCAGCCCTCCTGCTGTTCAGCTACCTAGCTTATTGACTCCAACCCAATAAAAAAGCAAAAACCCAAAATTCAAGATTTCTCAGGGCAGAGAAAGGGAGCAGGGTCTCAGAGGAGACTCAACCACTTTCTTGTGTAGACCACAAAGGAGCATAAATGAATCCAGTAACAGTATTTCTGTCTGGAGGCATAGGAGTGACACTCAGAGGTGAGGGCTCAGCTCCCTGCTCTATTGCAGACACCATGCATGACCTCTCCTCATCTGTAACGCATATACAAACATTATTCCGCCCAGACTGAGCCTCTGTACAACTTCGAGCAATGTGTTTGCACAGGTGGGGTTCAGTCCTTGGAGGCTGCCTCTAGCTGTTGCTGTTGCCCCAAACTATGAGGAGCAAGCATGAATTCATGACCTGGGTCTGCCAATGGATAGTCTGAACTGTTCTCAGACAAAGGAAAATTTTATCTTTTGAGGGGTTTTGTCCTGAAATACAGAATTCCCCACTTTGGAAGCAGTGGAGGGGAGAGGAGTGTGGGGAGGAACAGCGAGAGCTGTTTGGGGTTTTTTTCATGTGAATTGTTTCATGTGAACTAGTTCTGACTCCCTCATGAAGCAACACAGACCTGACAGACATGCAATTTATCAGCCATGGCTCCAATAATGAAAGAGGTGTCATTAATTGAAACAAGTGATTTTGCAGAACATTAATATCCTCAGAAGACTTGTATCTGCCCTTCATTGATCTAGGTAGGGAGGTAGTGCCGAGCAGCATTGCAGTTAACCCAGTGGAAGCAGATGTACTAATGTAAATGTGTAAGTTAGACCATAGCAATGGGGTTAACATATGCAACTGCACTGGTGAAATAATGCAGTAATGAAAGTTGAGTTGCTGAAAAGGTCGTTTAAATTTCCACCCTACATTTTCTTCAACAGCCAAAATCTGGTAAATTTTGTGACAAAATTGTTCACTGTCTCTTCTCCAACATGGAAGGTAAATACCAGTATGTCTGTGCCATCTCAAACAATGAGGTGCCCTCCCTGCTGTTGTGTCAACATGCTGCAGGGAAAAGGACCGGGCAAATACTCACCAAGAACATGGTGTTGATTCAACAATTTGAAATCAAGATGATCTCGCTCCTGCAGGGGCTGAGGACAAGCACAGGACTGCAGTAGCTGGGAGACCAGCGACATTCCCTTTCTTCCCAGCCCTCAGTACCACACATATACCTTTTGCACTATTTGTAGAGTGCTGCTGTTTGTGCACAGCTCCCTTCTTTGGGAGTCAGTGCAGATCACCTGTAACATGGGATGCAGAGATCTTTTTTTTTCATGCCCAGCTGGTCCTTTCCAGAAGGCTGGATATCATATGTCAAAGCTTTCTATATTGATGAAGAAAATCTTTTTTTCCTCTCCCCTTACTAAGATGCTGGGAGTATCTCCATATTAGCCTTCTTATTTTTCTCATTTTGCAGTCATCTTCATTTATATCAAAATTCAAATTTGTCAACAGCAAAACTCAGTATAGCTAATGAGGCACGGATCCAGGAGAAATGGCTTTATCATACCTTCAGTACAAAAGTATTATTGAAATATAGTGCAGACTCTGATCTGAAACTGTAAAGGTCAATCTTTAAATAACCAGGTCTTTTGGGATCTGACCTATCCAGGAGCATTTTAGCTTTCACTGGACTTTCTTGTTCAAATTCAGCTCTCTGGAAATAGAGCTGTGTCCAAGAGTACATCAGCGGGGCAGGGCTATTCTTAGAATAATGAGTCAAAATCTGCTTGTCTCAATACTCCTCGCATTGTCACCAAAATCAAGGACTGCAGCTGTGGATGCTGTTCCCGTTGTGCAGTACTGCAGCACAGCTGGTGTTTCATTCTCTACGCCCTATGATTTAGTCTAACCACATTCAAGACAGGAGGAAGTAGTACAGTTCCCAGAGCCCTCCCACTCTCAAAACACATGAGTGGCCATCCTGCATCACTGAAGAGAGTAGCTGACCATCAATTTTCCTATTACCCATAGAAATAGTTTCTTCTTAACCCTGACTTGGATTCCGCCAGGCCCTGACAAAATCTGGGAATGGGATGAATCTATATCTGACACATGTGTGCAGGAGGTGAGAGGACAAAGAAGGCAGGGAATGGCATGAAGAAATATCCAGGTTCTCAAGTCATTGGAAGAAGTGGGCACAGCAAACGAGCTGCTATAGGGATCCCAGGTCACTCATAAAGGACAGCAGGGAACACCATGGTTTTCTGAAACTCACATTAGGGCAGCAAGATGGAGAAGAGTCCAAGGGGTTGCAATGTTTTGTTCTGGGAAAAGGGGAGGAGGGGATAATCTCTAGCCCGTTTCCTCTCACGTCACAGGTGTGCCTAAAGAGTAGTGTTGACAAGGTAAGCACAGCACAGCAAATGGATGAGCTATAATTATTCCTAGGCAGATTGTAGACTTAATTGCCCAGAAAATCATCCAAAAGCGCTCTGGACTGTTCACATCTTAAGGCCTAATGCTGAATGGCCCTTTTGTAGCTTCAACTTGAAGGTCATGCATGAAGTCAGCTAATCATGTTCAAGATGAGGAGGCTCTGACTGCCACATTTGTACCCTATTCTACTCTACAGCCTCTAGAGCCCCAGACAGAAGGCAACAAAAAGCCTGTATCATTACGAAGCAGAATGCTTTGGTTTGTTGTTATTACTAACACTTTGTCCACAGTTTTTTGAAAATCTGTTACTGTTTTAGATTAACTCAGAGCTAACATACCTGCAAAACATATTCTTATTTGCAGAGAGAGTCACTTCAGTCACTTGGCTGACTCTTCTGGAAAAGATATCCTTTTTTTCGCAAGGGTGGTTTTGTATCCAATAAGTCCTTGATAGCATGCTTAACATGCATTCTTTGTAAAGCCAGCCCTTAATTGCTAGTTTGTTCATAAATATACAGTGAAATGAGACATACATAGTCTATGTAATCTAGAATCCATTTAAGTTAATGGAAAAACTCCTATTGACTTTCATCAGCTTTGGAAGGGCCCCAGCGTTATCCCAGTGAGACCTTCCAAGCCTTTGAGCTTCCAATATTGTCACCATGGTCTAGTCATTACCAGAGAGAGTATGAAGATAACCCCAGAAGATTTGCTATTTTTGTTGTTTCCACATTAAGAAAAGAAAAATAAAAAAGAGACACACCAGAAATATACTGTGCAAAATTGTAGGTCTAGTCCACATAGAAAGATTTCAGAGTAATGAGTGCTTTCTTGCCCTTCATTCAAGGCCAAGACTTACTCAGCAGTTCTGATTGCTATTAAATCAGCAAAACCTAAAGCTTTGCATCATTTTCAAAGGAATTCATCAAAAAGCTTCCTGTTTTTAAAATCACAAAAATAGTCACAATTGTTACGATGCTTTCCTTGGGTCTGCAAGGACAATGAAAAGATAACCATCAATATAGCCATATTAATTACAGCAGAAAATAAGCAACAAGGAAAGAGATAACTTACTCAAGCCTGTGGGCAAAGGTGAGAACTATCTCTATGTCCCCTGACTCCCAGGTTAATGTGCTAACCGCTGAACCTCACTTTTTCACGAAGCTATAGCTTTAAATTCTCTGTGTGCTTTAAAAGTACACAAAACCTCTATAAAATCATAAAGAATAAAGCAAATGTCAAGGTTTCAAGAAATGTACCTCAAAGCATTTTTATTATCTCAGAGGGGAAGCATTCTTGATGTCAAACAAGTGATCTTTCTGTTGTCAGTGAATTTATATTTGACTGTATCTGAAATAGAAGGTTTTTGCTGTGGTTACAAACCTGAAAGTATTTCAGTGGCTTGCAGTAAACTGCAAATAGTCCCTCAGTTCTACAGCCTAACACTGCAGTATGACACTGACAAATGTTAAACCAAAGCAGGGATTAGATACTACGCTTTATAAACCCGCTCTCAAGTCTCCTAGTAGTGGCATTTCAATAGTAAAAACAACATAATCAAACACAGGGAGTCAACGCTCAGGAAGGTCATCATGGAGATTCTGACACTTTCCCATGGTGGCAGCATGAAATTCCCCATTCCTGCCATCCATTCAGGATTTCTCAGCTACAGCCACAAGCCACTCGCTTAGCTGTGTGCCAGGACTGTGCAGCTGCGAAAGCAAGTGGAAAGCTCAGCCAAGTAGCTCTTCACAGGGCATTTAGACATATAATATTTTAGACTCTTGAGTGTGGTCTTTTAGACCAGACAAAACACAGAGGCAGGCTTTGCATACTGTGGCCAGCAGCACACTCTGAAGGTTTCCTGGTACAGGAGATGATGAAAAGTAAAGCACTGCAAATGTCATTAATGCATCATAACTCCTTTCTGATCATGATAGTTTATATTTGTTAATGTTATGTATGAAGCATAACTGAAGCCTGAAAAATATCAGAGCTGCATTACGCCTTGTTATTCAGACAGACACGCACAAACAAAAGAAAAAGAAAGTGGAAAAATCCTGCATGCTCTTTTCTATGGCTATAACTGTCAGTTTGAGAAAGATCCTGTTTTAGTTACATACTAGGGAAGCAGTTTTATGGTGGAACTTCCAGAGTTTATGAATGGTTGCTCACTGTACCCAGCAAGTTGGAAGGACCTTTCCGGACCCACATTCCCTTTGCCCAAGTCAGTTCAGCATAGTCACTGTCCCCGTTCCTCTCCTCCTGCACCTTCACGTGATGTCTGGTCTCTTTAGGAACTTTCTGTATTCCTTACTTCTCCTCCCTCCTTGAACTCACAGTGAATTACTCTCCCATACACTTTTCCACATATTTTAAGCCATCACAGACACCAAGAACAGATTTATTTGAGGCACAGTTATACTTCTCCAGAAGAAATCCAATTCTCAATGAATAATCTGTGATGATGGTTTACTGCATGTGACATAGGGCCAAAGAGTCATATAACATAATATGGAAAGCAGTTCATCTCCTTATGATAAACCATCTTAATACATGCTTACTGTCATGGATAGATTGGTTTTGAGTGTAGAAGACCAAGCTGGGATGAAAGAGGGGATAATGAAGATTTCTGGACCTTATAAGACCTAGTAAGGATTTTCACAAATCCCAGTTTGTTCTTCTAATGTTAGTTAAGCATAACAGGTGTAAGAACTTGAACACGATCTATCTCCTTTCCTATAATCACGTTGAACCAGAAGACTTAGCTGCACATGATACAGAATGTGGACTGAGGCCAGTATCTCCAAATACGGCTTCCTGTTAAGTTCCCTAAATCCTATTCTAGGCAGCTAAATAAATTAGCTCTTTCTAGAGGTGCCAATTCCTGCATATTCAAAGATAATAAACAATCAGCTGTATATTTTTGAGAGAGAGAATTTTAAACTGCATGTGTATGTTGACTTCATCCTCCCTAATGAATTAGCATCAAAACAATCTTTCTCATAGAAACACTGCTGAATCATTGACTTCAGAGAACATTTAAGTCTTCTGGCAGGAACATGACATGGTTACCTAAAATTATTTGGTTAAAACAAGCCAAGTGATAATAGATACCACAAAATTTCCAATTCTCATTATGATTCATGGTCCTCATCTTTTTGTTTTTTTCCCATTAGGAAGCCAAACGTAGAGAAAGCCAAGATATTATTTCAATTATATAAGTGAATCTATCAGATCAGCAGCCAGAATACCCTGATACGGATGTACTGCCTGTTGCCTACACTAGTAATAAGTATATTGATCTATGTTTCAAGTATAGGATTTATTGAAAACCTGTAAGGCAGTTTTTCCAAGGTCTGAGCATATCATGCTTGGGGTACTGAACTCCTCACAGGTATCCTGTGGGACTGTTTAACTTTCTCCAGAACAGAACTTCTGCAGCTTAGTTCTCACACTGCCTCTCATGATGAGCTGTACTTTGTTTTGCAAGTTCAGTGTGACAGTAAATGACAGAATTGAAGCAGTGGCATATGTATTTTGAGACCTTTCCCAGTGAGGATCACAAGTGTATTTTAAAATGGACAAGTGACACCATTTAACTTTCAGATCAGCAACCCTTTTCTCTTTCTTTTGGCTTCTGCAGCAAATAGTCTTTTTCTTTCTTCTCTTCAGATTCAGGGTGTGGAGAATACTTAGGGAACGTGTATAGTTCCTGCTGCCACACATAAATCTGTTGTTTCATAAATAAATCTGATGCTTATGAGCACATTCATGGAATGCTATCTCCACCTCCATTTTTCAACCTTTTAATCTTCATGTATTCAAGTAAAGATTATTGCTGAATTCTGTAAGGTGAGACTGAGATTCTTCAGGGCTTTTTTGCAGTGCTCAATAGTCTGTACAATGTATGTCTTGCATCTTATTAGAGAAGAAGAAATATTTATTGAAATTATGTGTTTCCCCATTGGAAACCTATAAAAACAGACACACTTCTGTATGCTACAATTTTATATGGAGATATCTCATTTTCATATGACTTTACAAATATAAATTATACATATACCTATCCATACATATACATCAGTGTATGCACATGTAAAAAAATACATAGATTTATATAAAACCAGGTAACTCAAGGCTGTGTCCAGACTGAAGAGCCTTAAAAGATAACTCTGCTTTTACCAGAAACATCTCAATTTGCCCTTTATTCTGCCTTATTTTTAACATATACTGATGTATGTGTATTATGATATATTTTTAATATAAATATAAGTATATGCATATATATATACACACAATATACGGGTTAGTCTTACATATTATACATGCTTTTTAAATCCTCAACATGTGATACATGCAGCTTTCTGTTTGCATGAGCAGAGGCTTCATTACAAACCATGTTAAACTTTGTCCTTTCCTCTAGAAAATAGAAGAGTTCACATAAGCCATGTAAACAAAGTGTGGCACTAACACGACCTGCTAACACAATGTCACACTTACCTGATGTCACCATCCATCTACTTCTGTGTTTAATCTGTCAGCTCTCCAGGATGGAGTGTGTCTGGGTGTCCTGTGCCAAGTGCTCCGTGCAGTAAGTCTCTGCACCGTCCCACTGTTGGCAGGCGCTGTGATACACAGGAGCACTGTCTTCATTTTCTGCCAAGTGCCTACATGGGAGACATGGGATGGCGTTCACTCCTGTTCCTATTACTCCCTAGAGACAGTCTTGAATTGTTAACACACCCAAAAGATTAAGTTTCACATCACAGTTTTCTTTTCCTAGGATAGGTTGCTGTCATACAGCTCTCAGTGGCATGAGGTTGCATCATCACTAGATCACTTCTCAGTCAGCGACTCATTGCATTTGGCAAACCCCATTTATTATCATTGTACCTTGCTCCAGGTAGCCCAAGTCCTGCTAACCATGCTGACAGGAGGGTAGGGGAGGTTTTTCATTTGTGGTGTTGAGGAGAAGGGGTTCTACCCAAAAGAGGGTAGAAGTTCAAGTTTCTTGAACCAGCAACCTGATGAACTGCTCTGGCCACACTATCATTTATTACACTGTCTAATGCCAGTGCAGGCTTTCCCGAGTGAACAACCGGGAGCATCTTCTTCTGATCCTTGCTGCTACACTGGATAACTCTCAGATCTTCTTTTTTTTTTTTCCCCCTAAAACTGTCAATAATATGTTCAAACACTGAATGCTATAAACTATGGTGTCAGGATATCTTAGGATCAGGTTATCCCTGTAATATATGCTGAAAATATTTATTCTGCCTTTTATTATATTATACAGGTTCAACTTTTTTTTAATATATTCCTTCATTCAAAAGAAGAGATATTAGAACTATTGTAAAGCTTTTTTAATGCTATTTACTCCCAATTCTCTATAAAATAGTAGGTAGAATAAATATTTGTGCCTCCCTATTTAAAAGCAGGCTTGTATATGTTTTACACTGCACTAGTATACTCAATGCTGAGAGACAGTCATGGTCACCAAGGTCAGCTTCATTTCATTGCAGGATTTCCTGCATTTCTCATTAGATTTAAAATAACTTGCAGTACCGCACACCATGATTTCCATTGAAAATACTGGCTCGTGGCCTAGGTACAAAATATTTTTTCCAGTGATGGGTGAATATCAACTGTTCTCCTTAAACACAAAGGTAGCTGGTGTCACTACTAAAAGAAAACGCTTAAAAGCAAGAAGAAAATTTAAATAGAATAAAAGAGGAAAGGAAAGGAAGAAGGGAAGAATACAGCTAGCTCTGATACAGCTTGCTCATAGGTCTCAGCTGAGGATTATCGCTGTCTCTGAGCTGCACTATGGGACATGAAGTGCTCCAGCCATGTTTGCACAACAGGAGCCCATCTTGCACTGCTGCTGACACCCAGCACCCTGAGTGGGGGCAGAAGAGTTCATGCTGCGCTGACCGAGCCGTGACTCTGATCTTCCCACTTCAAAGGAGGAAGACTCCTACAGAAGTCAGGCTGGGATTCCTAAACTGTTTTTCACACAACAGATGAGTAGTGCTTGATAAACCAGAACATATAGTATAATTAGTCCTCAAACAGCATATACTAATTACAAACACAGAATTATGCACATTTCTAATGAGGGTGCTGGAGAGGGGCGTAGGGAGAGGAACTCCAGCAAGCGCAGATGATCCCCAGCAGCCGCAGCCATGGTGCAGAGGAGCTGTGCCTGAAGACATGATGCTTCAGGGGAAGTGATACTGAGGAGAAGCAGGGCAGCCGGGCTGTTTAAAACAAAATTTTACAGTGTTTAGGCATTGTTGGCACCAGAAACAGGCAAGGGGGAAGGTTAGCCAGAACATCAGGCAACGCAAGCAGCACAGGGTCCAGCTCTCTCTAACAGCCTCACAACTTCATGTGCAGAAGATGGCAGAAGGGCTTGCAGTTGAGTACCAGTGGAGGCTCTCAGCTGGGGTCCAGAGTGGGACAGGGACCCTCAAAACCACCCCAACATATCAACTGTAAATCAAAAAAGGTGAGGATCAGCAAACCTGAGCCTGAACACAAAGGTTTGTTTTCCAGCATCGCTGTGAATAGTGTTGCTCCATCCAGATCAAGTTGCTTAAAACGACTTACCTGTTTTCAGAAAACCCTAAAGGTCTCACAACCAACTATCCAGCATGAGGCATCGCTGCAATCCCCTCGCCACACCTGCCCCTTGTACTGGGGGCAGGGGTTACCACCAGAAGGCCTTTTCCCCCAACTCTTCACTACTTTCAGATCCAGAACTAAAACTGGTATTTCACTTTGTGCTCAGCCTTACTCTCTTCTTTTGCCTTACCCAATAACCTGCTTTCCTGAAGGTCCATTTGCAACCCATCCTGAAGTTAGTCAGGTGCACAGCTTGCTCTAGCAGTGGCATAAAGCGTATGTGTGACTGTGTGCTGTTACCTCCTGTTCTGACCCTCAGAAGTGGGTTTACCCACACAATGTGAGGAAGGAAACACAGAAAAACCCACAGAGAAGACGGAGATCAAAGTTAGTGGTAGGATTACCAGATTTTACAATGACTGTATAGTTCTGGAATATACAGGGAAATTAATAACATGTATGCTTTAATACAGGGCACAGAATTTGAGACTATAATACAGGAAATCCCATATTACATGGCATGTCTGGCAACCATAACACTATTCTAGGAAAAGCAAATTTTATGCATGAGCTAGCCACAGAATTATTCTGTGATGCTGAGTAAGTCTGAGCAGATTTTCCCTCATCCTGTGTTCCTCGATTTTGCATCCTTCCCATTCCCCTCAGGTTGCCTCCATCTCTTCATTGCTAGGGTAGCAGAAGGAAGAACAGCAGGAGCAGAGGATATTAGACCTTGCTATTAGATGCTGTGCCATAGCCGTACGTGGAAACAGGAGGAGAAATTACAGGGAAAGTCATGTTCTTCTCCTGTAGCCTTGGGACAGAGGATGCCCAGTGCAGATGGCATCTTCGGAAACCCAAATGCCAATTTCTGCCAGGTCACTGCTGACCAAATAAGAACTAAGATTTTAAGAAACACATAACTTGGCCAAATCTGGGCACCTCTTCAGACACAGGAAGAAAAATGCACTTTGTGATGACATTTCCAAAAGACCTCAGCCTAAGGTCCCTACCCCACATGGAGAATATAAGTGTGCTCAGGCCATTTGACATAAATAGCCAAAAAATGGAGTCTTGTAATGGAAAACCTTAAACTAAAAAGACTTTTACTTGCCTTGCTCATACTAATTATATTAAAATAGAGGCCTTATACAGTACTTATTTTTTGTACTTAAGGTTGTGGTCAATTTTTAAGCACCATTAGACTGAATTTGGAGGGGGGAGAAAAGCTTTTGTATGAAGTAGTGAGGTAACAAGATCCCATGTGAGGTTGATGGCAAAACCAGACACAGAAATGATGAGTGGAATCCTGCACTTAGGAAAGTAAAAGGAAATTTTGCCACTGATTTCCACAGGGTCAACCTTTCTATACATGGTCACCCATTAATAGCCCAGGTTCATTTTGCCCCTCCATGAAAGACAACTGACTCTCACATGAAATGCAAAGGTTTTTTTAGCAGTATTCCTCAGTTTAGGACAGGTGGGGTTAAATAATGTTTTTGTTTAACTGAAATGTCAAAAGATATTTTATTTAAGCATGTGTAATTATTCAAACTGGAATGTGGCCATGTCACTGCAGTTAGCATCCGTCTTTCATTATGCAAAGACATTTCTCCCTATTTAATGCTGGCTCTGACAACTCCAAATCAGAGGAACTAATTAAACTATTAAGGAAATATAAACCAAAACCTTGAAAAATAGATTTTCCTGACTTTCCCTTTATAAAAGGATACAATACATTCAAATGTTTTTCTTGCATTTAGAGGGATAATTTTTTTTTTTTTTTTATGGAATTTGTATGAGGTTCTGAAAGAAATGCCCTATGCATAGGAAGTCCATACGGTATGATTACTTTGGCATGGAACCAGAAGGTCTCTCTGGTTTGATCTTTAACTTCTCCTGAGCCTATTAAATAAATGTTAAACTCTATTTCTAGCTAGTTAAACTTCTGTACTGGGTCAGAAGCTATTTCTCACGATAAGAAAAAAAAGTCTAATAATAACTTGTGACGGTCAGGTACTGAAATACCTCTTTCTTCCACTCTTGGAACTTGTGGTTACCTCCAAAATACTTGACAAATGGCTGGTAACCAAATCTGTCCAATATCTCAATGTTCACTCATGTATCTGATATATATGCAAAGCAAAAAGTTAAAAGACATAGCCAAGACTGCTGCAAGATGATTATTATGAATGCACAAAACTTTCACCAAAACAAAACAAAAAGATACCCTCTCTAGACCACACCACACAGACCTTTTTGATCTCTCCTATTGCTGCCACAGAGCCAGAAATCTGAGTCTGGCCCCTGACTGTGTGGGAAGGCAGAGGGCTCAGTGTAGAGCTCTGGGAAGTGCCATACTGAAATACCTGGTTACCTGCAATCTCCTCCCAGTGCCAGGGACATGCCCAGGCAGAGGGGGTGGTTGGCACGAGGCTGTGCTCCAGCAACATGACTCCAGAGTAACAGCTGGAGAAAGGATTTGCTAGCCAGGAATCATTAGAGTGGCCTCAAGGACAGGGATGTCCTGAGCCACCTGCCATCCAAACTTACAGTCCACACGGTCTGCCAGACAGTCTAAATCTGTGAAAGCAGCAGTATCCTATGGCCTTGATCACCCAGGAAATCCTGCAGGCATCATGAACAACTTCTGGGGAGCAATATTAACACATTAAAGAGAGGAAGGCTAAAAGAAGTAAGAACTAACTCTCATGAGTCTAATATTGCTTAAATGAGCTTGCAAAATACTCTATTTTTAAAGGCATTAAAGTGAAATTAGATTAATTTTCTCTATTTGAAAATCTTTATGTATACCTGAAGATCTGGTAAATGCTTTTACATGTATCCTTCAAAGAGGAACCTGAATTATTCTTTGATGTTACATGAGGAACATGAGAGGACTAGGTTAGCACTATGAGGGTTAGAGAAGGGATCATAGCATGAAAAAAAGAATAAATATTAGGAGAGGCAAATTTACAGAAGCCTTATGCCGGTCTCTCTCACATAAGTATTTCTTCATATTGTTGCAGATTATATGTAAAAAAAAAATAATCCTGGTACAACATCAAGGCTTAAGTAATGTGTACTCAAACTTGAAAATTACAAAATGGAGGAAAAATTTTCTCCCTTCTAGCTCCAGGTCATCTTAAAACAAAAGAAGCAGTGTACAGAAGAAAAGATTTCTGGGGAAAATAGCTTCTTCTTTGAGAAGAATATATCTGACATTGCCAGGAAGTAAATCCTATTGCTGCCTTGGCAGAAAGTTTTCTTCTCCATCTTTGCTGAAGAGCCAAATTTGAATTTTCATGGCCCAGAATACAAACCCTTTGCAGTTTGTACTCTTCCAAGGAGATCCACTCCATCATCTCATACTACTAAACTGACCTGCACTCTCTGCATACCAAAGCCCTTTGTGGGCCCATGGAGATAATCTCCTTGACTGATTTTATTACAAGCAGAATGTTCATTCAGGAAAGACATAATTAGCACACAATGGTCAAACATTATAAAGCTGTAGTAAAAAAAAAAAAAAACATATAGAAACTACAGAAAGATTTATAATCTTAATTCATAAATAATTTGTTTGAAGATGAGTCAGCTAATGTTATGGCTAAGATCAATGGGGGAAATACGATTCTAAAAAAGCAAGATTACTAGAGTCAAGAGGGAAATAGTATATTCTTTTTTATATGTATAAAATGAACAGCAAAGTTTAGTCATAATTGAGCTAATCATGATAATAATATAGCAGATTTGGCAAATAGCTTATCATGTTTTGTAATGCTAAAGAGGTCATGACACATTACCTTTTATTATCCAAAGAAGATGATAGATTTGTTCAGGTTGGAGGGGACTTCAGAAGGTCTCTAGTCCAACCTCCTGCTCAAAGCAGGGTCAAGACTGAATTCAGACCAGGCTGCTCAGGGCTTTGTCAGACCTCTGTAAACCTCCAAAGATGAAGTTTCTCAGCCTCGCAAGGCAGTCTGTTCCAATGACTGACTGTCTTCATGGTGTATCTTTTTCCCCCCCTTTATATCCATACATCTCCCACCCCCCTTTCAATTCAATTTCAATTCAACAAATCTCTTCTTTCTCCTCTGTGCACCACTGTGAAGAGCTCAGCTTTATCTCCTCAGTGACATTTCCATAGGCACTGGGAGCTGCACTTAGGTCCCTCTGAAGCCATCTCTCCTCCAGGTTGAACAAGCCCAGCTCCCTTAGCCTCTTCTCACAGGGTAAGTGCTCCAAGATCCAAATAGGTAAAAAGAACAGCATCCCAGGTGCAATCCTAAGTGCTTTTTCTTCTTTCCCTGTGCCTTCAGGACCCAGGACTACTCCTGTATGGAACGAATGGCTGAAACACCTCTGTGTACATATGTAGCCTGGAGGCTTTTTAATTTTTCTATAAAACAATAAAATATTTTAATTTACTAAATCACATAGTCCCTATCAAAAATAATTGCATCGCTACTTGGCCTGTCTTCCTATCTTCATAACCATTCTGATCATCAGTGCTACACTGGATACAAGACCCCAAAAGATCCATGAGGTTTCTCTTACCTACTTTCAGCTACAATATGCTATATATACGTAGATGAACATTAATTGTAAATGTCAGAAAGCAATCTCTCTGTGTGACACAGCTATTCTCTCTTTTCAGTCAAACTGCCTCCTGCAGACAGTAAGACGTGCAGTTATCAATCTCACTCAAAATATGAGTAAAAAAAATAATCAGTAGAAAAGTTCTTGTTACTGTAACAAAAGGTCATAGGGGCATTTGCTGCATCACATTAGTCCATTTACATCCAAATAGTACTGGTCAACCTGTTTCCACTTTCATTTGCAGTAATTACTTCTGTGTCATTGTATGCAAAAGGCCCATGCAATTCACTGTGGAAGAAATGAGCGTGACCCACCTTCTCTTTCCATATCACACAATAATTGCACTTTTTCCATTCAACCTTCCTGGCCAGAGAAAAGCTTTCTTAATGTCCAGAAGTTTTCAACTGTATGGAAGTGTCGTATCCACAGAAATTCAGCATCAGTTTCTCACAAATCCTGCTCAGTTTGTCATAGGTTATCAAAAGTAATAGATGAGCTAGCATCCCCAATGGATTTCCTTCAAAAAAAGTCAGCAATCCTGACCACAGCTGCCACATTTTGTTGAAACATTCAAAAATAGATATCAGCAGCTTCCTTTGTGTACAATAAGAGCTGTCTAAATCAAGGCAGTTTCTTTTACTATAAAATAGCTTTCTAAAAAGAATAAGAAATGCTTTTCAGAATTTTTTTTCTCCAGTCAATTTGGCTTTTTGCAAAAGGCTGACTCCATAAAGACCAGCATTATGTCATCGTCGTGTCTGATGGCCAAGTCTGCACTGTATACAAGGTGATTTGGACACAGATTTTCTTCTCATCCTCACTTAAAGTGAAATCTCATTATAGTTTATGATCTGTGATTTACAAGTTTGAATTAAGATCAATCTCAGCATATAATTTCTGATCCAGTCTAGGTACTCTGGTTCATGTAAGTGTCCATTGACACGAGGCCAAGGTATGCAATCACTTGTTACCTATGCCATCGCCCCGTTGATGGATTACTATGAAAGAAGTTGGCTCCCACGATCCTAAAGAGGCTCCTCTGCGTCAGGGCACCGTGGGGGCCAGGCACTCCCTGGGAGCCGGGAGCAGTGGAGGCTCCTGGGGGTGGCGGGGCCCAGGAGCCAGAGCCTGTCCCACCATCCCAGCCAGGAGCAGGGCAGACGACAGGCAGCGCAGGGGGCTGACATGAGGTCCTGGGCTGTGGGCTGTGGGGGGAACTCTGAGGGGGAGCTGGGCAGGGCCGTTAGAGCAGACGGTGCCCTCTGGGCCCTGACACTCTGATACCCTTAGAGAAGCTTGTCTACAGTTCAGTTGTTTTTTTTTTCTCTTTTAATAAATGTCTCGCAGGAGCACAGGGATTACGAAAGTCCCATTGGCTGCCCAAAGCCACATTGTAACTGATAAAAGGTCATGGTGTCCAACACTGGAGCTGTACACAGCTTTCAGATGGCTGATGCTGATTTCTTGAACTTTACCTACCCTGCTTTTTGGCTGCTTCGGTTCCTGAACTACATCTCCCATGGCTGGCACTGGACTTCCTTTACCGACTCCTAAAAGAAAAGCCCCTTGCATGGATCTTACTTGGCCGTTTCCTTCCCCAGTTCACACCTATAAGGATATATAATTCGTTTCTTTCCTACCTTTTGCATGTTCCACAGAAAGAGCCCAGCTCTTGGAGTAGGACATTGGTGGCCACCTCAGCTGCTCCCTGCAGGTGTATCAAGTACAATGCAGGTCCCAGAAACACCATCATTAGGCTGGACTTTTCTTCAGTTTGTTCGGTACAGAATATGTGCAGAGAGAAAAAGGAAATGGTAAATTGAGGGTTTTTTACCCTCCAGAGAACTGGACTGCAGAATCTCTCCTGCACTGAAGGTCCTTATGCCATGATGCCTGAGAGCCGATACGGCAGATCTAACAGCCCCTCAACCATCCCTGCTCTGCAGGAAACATGGTAGGAGACTCTTCAGAGGTGTCGCCAGGCTGCTTCCATTTTCACCAACACACAAACCTACTGCAGAAGTATCAATATACATTGGCATATCAATGTCCATTCCTTCTTTGTTTAACCGCTCCCAGAAGATAACCTTTCCTCCCCTGTACTACACTAGAGAGCAGTACTAAAGGCTGAGTCTTACCACGTGTATTACTACACTGCAGACCACAGTGGCTATCTATCCGAATCCAGATAGTTGTGAATGGTATCTTTTGCCTAGTCAATTATCTCTTGATTTAAAGCAAACCCAAAAGGGGTGGAGAGGAATAATTTCCATTCTAGCTATTCAGCCAGAAGGCAAGTTAAAAGACTAATAGATTCACCAAGAAAATTATTCTTCCATAGACCAGAGCTGCTCTGTACTTAAAGTTAAGCTCCCTTTTAAGATGTTAAAATTGCAAATAGAACTAAATTAATATAAGCAGAATAGATCGAAGTAAAAGTCCCAACAATGTTTAACTCCACTGTCCATAATCACTGGATACATGCTTCTGAGTCACCATAAGATACAACCATTAATCATTGGAGAAAACATGAGAACATGACTTAACATCAAAATAAAGGAAGCAGAATGGAATGTTCTATGGAAGAATGCAGTAAAAATGCCTCAAAACATCAGAATAAAAAAATATTGGGCCTGTTCACATACACTGATGTGAAGCAGGAATAAGTCTGTCAGAACAGTGGTAATTATTAACAGGCTGATACACATAGGTTTTGAGTGAATAGAACTGGGCTGTTATTAAGTGCACAGAGTTCACCTGTCCCTCAGCATCAGAAACATCAGATAATGGAACTGGCACAGGTTGGTGCTGTGTGAGCTAGAGAAGAGCAGGAAGGGGATAGGGTTTGAACTTTACAAAATTATACAGTCCCTATTAAAATTTTGAAAAGAAGTGGTAATTTTGATCTCACAAGTTCCTCAGCTGAGTGTTATATACTCAAAACTACAAATAGTTTTATCTATGTCCCAACTTACCCAAATCCTTAATTTCCAGAGAATTTGATATATATGACTTTGTCTTTTGGTTTTATTTTTATGTAATCTGTAGTACTCTAACCCGTAATATGTATATGCAATAGTTCTGACAGAGTGACCTTTCAAATTAAAAAGATCTTATGTCTCCATGTATCTACGCTCCATAATTCCAGCACAGTACTCCCACTGAAGTTCAGGTTCCCACAGCAGATTCCCACTGCAGTTCGAGTCAGTCAGTTTTTAGACTTCCTTCCCCAAGAACCAGGTGTACAAAAGCACCAGATCTTGCAGAATTTCAGGGCTCAGGATTTGAATATTACTCCATGGAAAGCTCCTCTTTGTTCTTGCTTCCACCGAAACTTATCTTCCTCTCAGCATCACTGCCATGACATTTTGTAGCAGAAGAGAGAAGGGTAGCATGGATTAGGTCAGTATTGTATTCTAACAATAGTGTCCCTGATTCTGCTGCTGTCCACGTACTCTGCTTTCACATAATAAACTATCTGAGCGAGAAGACCGTTAGATCCTCTAGACATCTTACAGTTCATCTGGTCTTCAACCAGTTATGACTCTGTTGAGTTTAATATCTTCACTAATGTTTATCTTCCAGAAAAGAAGCCAATTTCAAACCCACTTAGTCTGGTTTTGTTTGGTCTCCACTTCCAGCTGAGGGTCCTTGTCTTCTCTCCATCAAAAAGCAGACAGTATTTTCCCCCTTTGAGGGTGCTAACACACTGAAATTGGGGTATCCCACAATGTCTATTTTGGCAAATGCTTTGGCTTCCAGTCTCTCACCAGCAGGCCCTTTTCCCTGTCGCTCTTTGCTCCAGCATCTGCAGTCTCACCTTTTTGAATGTGGACATGCCAAGATGGTACACACTATGCAATTAGCAGTAGCTAATTAGCTAACATGCAGAGAAGTAAAATCATGTTGTCCTTCCTACTCAGTCATCACTCCACTAATCATATAGGGAAAACTCACACTATGCCATTCTCGAGCTCATTTTCAGCTACTTCATCGGTCTGACCCAGAAATCTTTGCCAGAGTTGGACCAGTACCTTCCCTCTTTATTTCCCTGCACTTTTGATCATATCAAAACACTTTTCCTGAATTTACTCGTGGATTCAAGTCACTCTGTGTGACTGCAATTTGCAATAATTAAGACTCCCACATCTTTGTGTCATTTGTAAAATTTAGCAGGATTTCAGAGTCCTGACTGATGTCTGTTGTATTATTGAAAGAATGGATTTTATTACAATATGACCATTATAATCATTTAGTGGACTGATATCCTGCATAAAATCACTGGCCATGAAATGTCACCCAACAGTTCCTGCATTGAAACACAAATTTCAGATTTGTTTCTTCTTAGAAATATAATCCCAGTTTAAAGCTTTCATCAATGGAGCATCTGCAATATCCTTTGTTGAGTTGTTCCAATGTTTTCTTAGGATCATGCTGTTCGGCTCACATTTTGTTAGATTCATGCTAAAAATATGTGTCTGACCGCCATTTTGAATTTGTCTATCTTCATCTCTGAGCTGTTTGAACATTATAATTCTGTTTTCATTGTGAACCCTTACATTTCATTTT
The DNA here is from genome assembly GCF_047370975.1 of Nipponia nippon. Taxonomy (NCBI): domain Eukaryota; kingdom Metazoa; phylum Chordata; class Aves; order Pelecaniformes; family Threskiornithidae; genus Nipponia; species Nipponia nippon. Next base: position 111,177,499 of record NW_028262336.1, read on the forward strand.
AGAAAAGCCATGTAATTTTTCCTAAGTGATGATCACATTAAGGACCATGAATGAACACAGAAGAGAGAGAGAGGATATAGTGCACTGTAATATGTCTACTGTTGATAGAAACACTGATGAAGGAAAAACAATTTTCATATATATATTTAGCATTACATGAAAACATAAGGCTAGGCAAAAGCCTTTTTTTGTCTCACATTTAGACCAAAGCTCTGTAGCTCAATTTGCAGAAAACAGGATGTTTGTTTATAACAGTAAGGTAAAAATTATTTCTTTTTTCTTTTTTTAAAGCTGCAAATAATGGTACTTGCTTTTTAGCATATTTTTAAATGAAAAAAAGGCCTGAGATTTGGAAAGATAAGCACACGTTTCTTAATTTAGTGCTTCGGTGTCAAGTCAAAGGAGCTGTCAGTATATTGTGGAAATATTCCTGCACAACAGAAGTAAATGGAAGTTTTGACTTTTATTTACAAGCATGCAAGATGCATGTGTAGAATTAAGACAGTGGTTGCAATCCTAGATCAGCCAGGAAAAGATCTCAAATTAGAGGCTGAAAACCTAACCATCCTGGCCCTTTGACATCAATACATCAACTAGAAAGAAATGTTGTACCAGCTTATTGAAAAATACCCTATCGACTAAAGCCTTGATGCAAGATGCATTTATTTAAGTTCATTATTTAAGCACATGCTTAGTTTGAAACACAGGCCAGAAGCTCTGTAGGCTCTGACAGGATTTAACCAGATACTTAAGGGTCACTTAAAACCCAATTTGGAATAAAGTTCTGACTCAGAACAAAAACTTTAAAGAAGAGTCTTTGCTCTAAAAATAGTTCAAGAGTTGTCCTGCCTTGACCATGACAATCAGAAAGATAAGGGGAGATTTCAAATTATTACTCTTAAAGATAGAAATGTTTAGTTAAACCACAAGCTACAATAAATATGGACTGAAACATGTGACAGACATCATAAAAAGAGAGTTTTGAAAAGATTTCACAGACATGCCCCCCACCAGACTCAAAGCAATTTTCTTCTCTGGCTGTACTTATCTTGTGAGCCTCCCCACATATACAAACACACCCACCTCCCAGTGAGATCCTTGGAAAGCCAGTATATGGAATATTGCTAGGCTTTGGTTTCTGGCTGCATTGCTGACAAGAGAGGAGCTATTTACAGAAGGAGGTTTTACCCCATGGAAGAGGGAGCTGCAGAGCTGAATGTGTGTGCAACGCCAGGAAGTGCTGGTAGGCTGTGGACAACCAGCTCAGGGAGCCAGGCTAGAGGGTGCGTGGACACAGCCCGTGGGATTTTTGGATTCAAGCCTGAGGAGGCGGAGGTAACAGAAGGCACTGCCTTGAGAGGCAGCGGCAAGGAACAGAGCTTTGGAGATGTGGTTTATAACAGTAAGGGAAGGAGCTGGCTCTGATTTTAACAGCTAGTTGTCCCAATCCTCCCAACACTGCCTGTCCTCTGTCAAAACAGAGGTATTTGCTTTATTGTGTCTCAGGACATACCTCTGTTCTGAGGCTTGACACCCACTTACATGGATGCATTTACTTTTGCATCACTCGGGCCATGAAACAAGGTATTAAAAAGGGGATTAAATCATGCAATTCAAAGGTTATTGACTCCACCTGAAGATTCTTTTTACACTGCCAATCTGTGTTAAAGACTTTTCCTATAAACACCAGTCAGGCTCATATTTTGAGGAAATAGGATTGACTTGCTAGAAATTACAAAAATATTATAGTCTATCAATTTCAAATCACTTAAGTATATTGTAGGCCGTTACTATACCATCTATGTAGTCTGTCTCCTGTCCTATTCTTAAAGAAGGTGTTAGACACCTATCCTTCATCTCTTATGAAACTTTCTATTTAAGAACAAAGATGATGTTGAACCTCTTATTAGAATCAAAGTTATAATTCAATGCTCCTGCATTTCTTCTGGAGCATTTTGGATGGCTTCATAGTAGGGCAATACTTTGATCTTGGGATTGGATGAGACCATAATTTCAGGGAAACAAAGAAAAAAAAATTGGCATCGGAAATTCATGAGTCATCTCTGATCTTTACTTTGCACTGGGGTAATAAATCATGAGTAAATAACAATCATTGAAATGAAATATGTACATGTTGGATAATATTTTCTCTACTGTCATCCATTAAAATAGAATTTTTTATTTTGTTTAGAAAATTTTATTGATACCAAATATTTCTATGGTGCAGCTTTCAATTATCAGGTCATGTATTTCATTTTAAAGTAACACAAAGATTTGTCTGACTTTCCTCTTTAGAAGCATAATTCATTTTCCGCCATTGCCTTCCATTTCTAAATACTCAGCTTCCACCATTATGATTAAACTGATACTGTATGTGTTGTCTGAATTACTCTGAAGATTTTAATCATTCCATTGTTTCAGGCCTTCCCCAATGTAATCATGTGCAACCCACTCTCTAGCTAAGCCAGCTTCACTGTGTCTCTACTATATGCTGGTCTCACATAGGCTCTTACACTGCCTCACACCTGTAGTGCGTCTGATCACTTCCTAATGATATGCTAGTCAAAACAAATTAATACCCTTGTGTATGATTGGTCCTCTTTGTCTTGCCAGGAAGAAATTGTCTGGTGGGAGAAGTCTCTTTCAGTCATGATGCTCTGCTCGATTATTTGTTTGACTGCTTGGCTTTTCATTTTCGATTCATGTCACCTAAATTCAGGCTTACAACACAGATGTCTACATCAGAGAGAGTAAGCCAAGGTTCCTTTAGTGGGCTGTGAAAAAAGCATGTACTTTAGGGACACAAAGCATCCTATCTGTTTTAACTACCTGTGCATGAATTTTACCTTAAGATTTCATTGTCCATTCTCTCTATTGACTAGAAGTGTGACCAGTTCTGCAGCAGACACTTATAGATACCTCTACTGGCTAGGAGTCCACCCTTCGGTATACATGGAGAAGACAAGGTTAGAGAACATACCCAATGCAGGAACAAGGATGCAATTTGCCATAGTCCCTAATACCAATGATCTTTTTGACAGAATCCAGCAGGTTCCTGAGAGGCATGTTTTTCTCTCCTGCCTAGAAAAGGTTTTGTGCTATGAATGTATTTCTCATTGTGCCACAGGGAGGAAGTTTTTGATTCCAGTCTTTACCCCACACCAGCTGATTTTGGATGAGCTGGACTAAGCTCACTGAGCTTCTTGAAGGCACAGCCAAGGCCCTCAGCCTAACCTGCTGTTCCCTCGGAATCGCACGTACAGGGCAGGAAACGGCTCTGTGTGCTACCAGAGGCTCATGTTGGGGAAGAAACATGCTCCTGTGTTTCAGGCTTTCCTGTGGGCTGATGGATTCGTAAGAACGAAGATCAGTGAACATCTATTTGTAGCTAAAATTCTCACTTGTTAGTTTAAGTTTTGATTTTGTGTCGTTAGTAGTTTGTATTATTAGTAGTTATCTCAGTTTGACCTACAGGGAATTAGTGCATTGCTGGTTATTTTGCTGTCTCTAGTGCGTGCCTTTTTTTACTTCTACTGCATCTTGAGTTGACTGAAATATTCTGTAAAGATGGCAAGTCCAAAATCTTCTCTCCTGCTGCTGCTGGACTGCTTGTGGGTGGATTGCCATTACACTAGCTTGTTGCCAGCATCAAGAAATTCCTCCAACATGCATGAGATGCTCTGAATGTCCAATCTATTTAAGTAGAAAAAATAGGGGGAGTGGAGATTAGAGGAAGAATGATAACAAAATTTGACAGTATTTAATGGGCCATGATAGCTGCTCTTAAATGTGAATATAAGAACTTCATTCTCTGTCTGCTGTAGCAGGAGTCAAACAGGGGTAAATACTGCATTTTATATAACTGACATTCAGCAATCTCCAGGAAATATTTGTTTGTTTCTAAATAAAGTAACACATTAGGTGACACATGCATTTTTGGAAAATACTTCTGACATGAAAAGTACAGAGTAGTAATTTAACAGGCTTGAATTAATGCTTTCAGAGCCAGTACAATTTTCTGACCTCTTGTTCTGGACAAAAGGGAAAAAAAAGATGGCTTTGTTGATATTCAGTAACCAAAAGTCACTACACAGTGTACCATGTCTGAAGGTTAATCAGCTGCACCCAAAAGCAAAGATGACCAGTTACCTTTATGGCCATTCAAAAAATCTGAGAAATAGCCCCAAATATCTCCTTTCCCTGCAGAAGGTTGTACTCTTTGTCCTCTTTAGCTTGGGCTGGCAACACTGCAAACTAGTGTGTGACCCAGCCTGGCCTCAGCTGGAAATTTCATGAGAACCAGCTTGTTTCTTCTTGAGGATACCACTATATGGTCAGAAAAAATAGAAGGTATGGTCTTTCCCATGCTGTTTTGGCACTACTGCTTGTGGTGTCAGCTGCAAGTCACAAGTGGACAAGCCAATGGAAATGGAAATTAAAAAAAAAAAAACAAACATAAAACATGCACACAGTTATAAAAGCTTTCTCAAGCCTCAAGAAAGTATTTGATTAAATTGAAACCATTGTTTTGGTATCTTTTTTATCTTGTCTATTCCCTGCTCTCTGCTTGTTATATCTTTGCATGCAATGGACCCATGGTTGTGGCTGGAAAGTCCTTTTGCTGAAGTTTCTTGCCAAGCCAAACTGCTCTGCTGAAGCTGACAGGCTTTATGGAAAAGTGACCATGTTGACTTGTCAGGGGGAGGTTTCTAAGATTGGAGGAAAAGAGAAAGAGAGAAAGCAGACAGAAATTTGATCTTTTTGATCCAAAAATGTATTTTTCCATTCAAATACATTCTGACAAAATGCTCGGAAGGTTTTGTTTTCATTCCAATATAGGAAAAAAAAATCAATTCTGCAACCTTCAAAGTTATCATGAAGTGGCACTGCTATTCTCTAGCCAGCTCTAAATGCATCATTAATGGACTTGGTTTTGATCTCGCTGCACAGGTGCTATGTTGGCAAGACTCCGCTGTCATTAGTGAGATACCCCAGGCTAACACCTGGCTGAAATGAGATTAAGGCCCGCTGCCCTTAGACTTTCCCCAATGTACTGCATGTGTTAGAGCACACAGTGCCTCTCCCTTGTTTGCAAAGCAGAAACTGAATATATACTGTGTACATCACTTCCTAACCTGCACCTAAAGTTTAGGTGTATAAGTAACCTGTCCCCTGAAAGAAAGTGCCAAATTTCCTGTATAGTCAGTGTTGAGAAGTAGGTGTTTGTGAATGCTTCCAGAGGCCAAATGTGTCTGTATCCACCTGGAAATTTTGCAGGCTTTCAGACTCTTTCCATTGACCCCTGAGAGAACTCAGGCACTAAACTTCAGGACGACTGGTTCACTGGGTGCCCAAAATTTAGTCAGAATCAGTTCTTGTTTTCAATAGATTGGACCACATCTACTATAAATCTGAGTGCAGCAGTACCTTTGCATAATATGTCCATTATTAACACTACCATTAAAATTATCACTGAAGTAAACAGCATAAAAGCAGTGTAAAAGGATATAATTCCAAAGCCTGCTTAACTGCAGAAGTTTGCTTCAGCATTGGATCTGTTTCAAAGCTTCTGTAACTCGTATTATGCCAGTGTCCATACCTCTGCCTAGATTTATGTCATTAGTAAGAGGACATCAAGTTTAGCATAATGCTAAAAAGTCTCTGTAGCTTGCAAAGGGGTATCCTTGATACTGATTGATAAACAAGTTTTTATCTTTCACATCATGAATACAAAAAGAAAATCTCTAAAGCCAGAGGAGCAGCAATTCCATGTTCTTTGTGTTAAGCTTGATCCAAGGAAGCTCCAGTGTCAGAAGGACCAGCAGACCCAATAATCAATAGCCATCTCCTAAAGTACATTGTTTCTTGACAATCATAAATCTTTCAGGATTATTTACACAGTAAAAAAAAAAAAAAAAAAAAAGAAAGAAAGAAAAAAAGACCACTAGAAAAGGCATGTTTTTGTATTGAAAAATATGAAAAATCCTTTTATTTCATGTTTGCCTCTAAGCCAAGTCCACCCGGTACAGAGTTTCTTTCTGTCTTCGAGGAGCCTGGACTGTTGAGTAATGACTGCAAGTGCATCATCTGGTTGGCCTGATAGATGATGCTTGTAAGAGATATCCTGTATTGATCAAGAATGGTGATTCTTCCATCACTGTCTTTGATCGCCATTCATTGTAAAAATTTTCCTCTTTTCCCAATATCCTATAACTTCATCCAACCTCTTCCAACAGAACCGCCTTAATCTGTAAGTAAAGAAAAGATATGCATAGCCTGCATAGTCTTTGAATATCATTTGCCAGTTTTATTTTTTTTTCTCATCATCTTGGTTTTGGTCAGAATTGTATTTAACCTGACATAAAATTAAATACTTTAAAAGAAAGTTAATTTTATAAAGTTAAGTGTAATCCACTGTCAGCCTGTGTTACACAAGCACCAACTGTGTGGTAAATATGGCATGTTGAAACATACTTGAATTATGAAGACAAGCAGTAATATTACCTAAGTACTTGCTCCTTATTTCCATCTTCCTTAAGTCGGAGTGCTACTGGAATATCAAGTTATCATAAACTTTTGTAAAGCATAACCAGAAAGGGGATAAATTAAATTGCCATCAGCAGTATTCATTTCTGCGGTGTGTGAGTACTGAATGTTTGACTTTGCAACCTTCACAGATTTATTTGGTGTACACATATAATTATTTTTTTTACTGCACAATAACCTGTGCAGCTATACAACCCTTCCCATTCTTAAACACATCCAGCGGTCCTCATCAGCCTGAGACTACAGCTCCACCACCCCTTTGACTCGTGATGCTGAGCTAACACCAGCAGCTTCAAGAAGCTGTTCTCTTCTGTGGCAGGTTGTAGGTTTACTTAATCATCTGCACAGAGACTCATTGAAGTGTGCCATGGTTCCCAACCAGCCCTTCTGCCTCTTACAGATTGTCTCTGCTCCCTAGTCTGCCATACTCCCTTTGCTCTTCCCCACATCTCCACCATAGCGTGCTACTTCTCTTCCTGGGGAGGCTTCACTACACAATCACAAAGCTCGTGGCAGCAGCAGACAGGTGGATTCCTGGGCCAGGATTTTTGCCTCCTGTTCTCTACTTTTGATATTCTTGTTGCTACTGAAAACAGGAGCATGTAAATATGTGAGGTCACACACCCATCAAGGGTGTGTAAAAAGTAATTTTGCTACTCAATATTATGCTGGGAAGGCATTTCAAGTGTGGTCCTACCAGGTTCTGTAATGTTTAGTCTATCTGATATTTTTGTTAATGATTTGGATAATGGAAAAGAGAGAAAATGTGTAGAATTGCAGATGATGTCAAGCTGGAGGGAGCTGAAAGCTTTTAAGAGGTTAGGATAAGAATTCAAAATTACCTTGATAAATTGGAGGCATTGTCTAAAATTAACCAAATGAAATTCAGTGAAGACAAATGCAATGCCCTATGCTTAGGAAGGAGAAGTAAAATACTAGTAAAACTAGGACTAAATGAGCAGGCAACAACACCAGGAGGAAGGTCACAGTGCAGGACAAATCAAATACGCATTTATAACGTGATGCTGATACAAAAAAAAGCTAATTTCGTTCTGGGTCATATTGGAAGGAATGTTGTATGTGAAGCAGGAGGGGTAATTATTCTGCTTTACTGCTATTGTGTCCAGTTTGGGGCACTGCACAGTAAAAAAAGGATGTAGATATACTGGAAAGCAGCCAGAGGGGGAGTAATGAGAATGATAAGAGGTTTAGAAAACTGGAGCTATGAGGAAAGGTTGAAGGAATGGGGTTTGTTTAGTCTAGAAAAGAGAAGGCTGAGCAGGGACATGATAACAGTCTTCCAATACATAAAAGGTTATTCTGAAGAGGACAGTGATCAGTTGTTCTTTATGTCCACTGTAGTACAAGAAGAATTTAGCTTACTTTACAGCAAGGAAGATTTTAGCTAGATGTTAGGAAAACCTCTTTAACGAGAGTTAAGTACTAGGACAGGCTACTTTAGAAGGCTGTAGAATAGCAGCAGAGGTTTTTAACTGAAGGTTAAGCAAACATCTGTGACCTTGTGATTTGCAGGGGCTCCAAACCGAGCCAAATTTGAACAAATTTTCTCAGGCATAGTATAAGGCACACCCCTGGCAGCAGTGCATGTTTCCTGACAAAGCCCTAGTCCCTGGTGCAGAGCAGGCAAATGCTAGCAATTGTCAGTGAAAACAGTTCAACTGTTTTCATGCAAACTGTTTTCACATGAGCTTTTTCCCTTAGACCTGTTCTGGGAAGCAGCTGAATGCTACAGATGAAGCTATACTCAGAAAAAGATTCCATCCCAGGCAAGGACCTGAGTAATTTCAGTCTAAATAGTTAATCTGGTAAATTATATGCAACCAAAAACAGGATCTTAAAATATAGAGGGTTAGGAAACCTTAATTATAGGTGGTGTTACCAAGCTCCACACGTAATTTTTATTACAGTATCAACCCAAAGATCTGGCCAGGGTCACCATCCTGAGAACTCAGTGAAGGACTGAGATGAAGGAGGTTAAAATAGGTACATGTGCTAATAACAGTCAATAAACTCACAACAACTCTTTGTCTTAAGAAGCTTGGTAGACTATTCTGTCTCTTGATATGGTCAGTCCTTAGCTTTCTTCTGGAAATGGGCTTAGTTCATAAGCTTAGTTCAAAAATCTTATTTTTATTATTATTTTTGTTATGTGCTTTCCTTTGCCTCTTGATCCTGCTGGATCAAGCTGAAGTTTTGAAGATTTTTCTTTATAAATTTAGGACCTAGAAATACCCCTTTGAAATGAAAAAAATTGGGGGGGGGGGGGGGGGGGGGAAGAAAAAGTGAAAAAGAAAGAAAGCTGAGACCTTCACCCAAGCACCTGTCCTGAGGAGTTAGGACTTCAAGCAAAATACTGAGAGACTCATAATAATAGCGTGAGAGTAGGCAATCCTACTTAAGGGTATAATTTCCATTTCTTCTAAACCCCCTTTTTACTAGCAAAGTGGTCACACTGTAAATAAAACTAGACCCCTAATATTAGGAGTAATCCAACACTTTTCCAGTGCAAAGTAAACTTCTCCATAGTTTAACCATTTTTCAAATGCAAAAGCTGTGTGACAGTGTCTCTGATACATGTAGGGTCACAGCTGAAATTCCATTACCAAGCTAAAGGATGGTTGCAGTCACTGAAAAGATCACATAGGATCTTTCTTTAGATATTGGGGGGCTGTAATTAGTGGAAATGTATCTCTGTACACTAGAGAAAGGAAGAAGGTGTAATTGTTTTACATGCTAAATTAAAAGGGTGAAATAAGACAGGGGAGTAATAGAAAGATGTTGATTAAAGAGTAGAAAGCCTGAATACATGGAGTATGCTTCATTTTGTATGTTTGAACTCTGGCCATGAAAAGCCAGTTAGTGTTGGAGGCTTGTTAGAACTTGTACCACAGCAAGACAGTAAACAGGAGTAAGTGGATTTCTCCATGGAGGGACTAGCCCTGCTGCAGCAGGTGCACACCTGAGCAGGTAACCACAGGCACAGGCTCCCAGCTGCACCCTTCCAGCACGGAGCTGGGCACGGCAGCAAGGTCTCTGCAAGTGACTGAAAGCCTGTTGCTGACTTCTGCAGGCTTTGGATCAGGCCCTAGCAAGGCTGTTTGCTTAAGTTGGGCTACTTTACAAGGAAAGTGTTTTCAGATGAAATCTGGCCTTTCCTTTTTACATATATTTTGCCCAACAAAAAGGAACACAGTGCCAGGCAGCATAGAATATATTTCACCGTAAGATACTTCTGTTCAGACATCATGCCAAAATTTTGATATAAGCATTGCAGAGGTGATTTCTCTGCCAGGCCACTCCCTTCCCCTCATGATATTCTTTTGTTATCAAGTCATCTCCTGAATGAATGTGTGAAATGAACTGAAATTTGTTTTCTTGTCATGTTTTCAAAATATCCCTTGAAGACTTAGACCATTTGTTTTCACTTAAAATTATGCTCAGTATACTTATAGCTTCAATCCATCATCAGAACTCACACCCACCTGTGCCTCTGTAGTTACAGAGCAGGATGAGTTCAAGGAAATCCAGCCTCCATCTGAAGGATACTTCTACAGCTGACAGTCTTGAACCAGGAGGTAACCACCCTGCCAACACAACCCATCCCAGGGGAATCAAAGGGCATGACATCAAGTCATTTTGGAGTTTGATTCACCCTGGACTTCAAGGTTTTTGATGCAATCTGCTCCTAGAACTCAAGTATCTAACAAGATGATGCAGAAAGATCAGGCAAGTGTTTTATATTTTGATCTCAGTCCAAGTGAGAAAGGACAGTTGGAGAAAGGACTCCAACTGCAAGTGAAGGAGTTTACTTCAGCCAGAAAGCTTTGCCTTTCCTACAGAACCAGGTTTTGGGGTGGGATGAGGCCCCTTAATTCCCAGTCATCCTTGAAGGAGATAGAGCCCCTGGTGTTTCTGTGGAAGCATTTCACAGAGGAAGTTCTGGCACAAGATGGACATATAGGTGCTTTATAATTGGGCATTTACAGAATTTTGCATTCATCTGGGTTTATCTTGCTATGTTCAGTGGCAAGATGTTCAGAATTCCAAGCCCCTTTACCCACACCTGGATGGAAAATGCCATAGGACAAGACTGGTACAGAGGATGATTCCAAAAGCTAGAAGGAGCTATGTACTTCTTAAGTAAATGTCTAAATACCTAATTCCAGATAGGTAACTAAATCTTTGCTAGGATAGAAGGGTTTAAAATTAAAATGAGCTTTAAACAAACATTTTAGGGAACATACCATCTAAATGTTTCATCTTTTTGGGGCATTTTCAAGTTTTCTAGGCCAGGTATTACCTTTCTCAAAAGGTAAGTTTTCTCAGGGTTCTCTTAACCCCTGAAGGGTTTATTTTAAGTATTCTATATCTAAGTAGAGTGTCCCAAATGGGTTGAATAATATAATATCTTCTAGCTCTACGTGCTCTCTATGATTGCAAGCAAATTGCTGCTAAAATTTTCAACATAATGGCTATCTTTGCTTGGTGAGCAATTTTTCATCTTTTATTCATAAATAGAGACCTGGAAGTTTGCAGGATTTCATACCACTCCTCTGGAATTCTCTCTCAACTCAGTGTTGTGCCTCAGCTCCATGCTGATGCTGTGTGATTTGATTCATTTGCACGGGGAACTGTGTCTAATTCCTGATGGCATGCAGATGTATTTTACTTTTAAGGCCATATGTCTTTAGCTCTATATTAAAGTTGTCTGAGATCTATCAGCTATTTGCATCATAACAAATTACTTTTTGATAGGAGATGAAATTTATTTGGAAGCACCTGTTCCTGCTATTGCAACACACCATGTTTTCATATTAGCAACAGTGCTTGCCTCATAACCCACCCTTGCACTTGCATGTCAGTTGCGCAAGACTTTTAGCCTAGGACATCTTGTATTGAGGTCTCTGTTCTGTATGTAACTCAGTGCAGCTCCCTTAGCATTTTGTAGCCATGAATCCTTTCTGATGTTAAATTAGCATCATGGTGTATGGGCAAGTCTATATTGTAGAGGCAAACTATTCCCAAACTACTGCCACAAGGTCGGTAAAATCTGTTGATGGCCACTGAGATTCTTTAGTGATTGCAGATCACATTCGTCTTCTCCCTCAATGAGCCACTTTATTCATTAAACGTTGTGTCTTAGAAAATGACCTTCAGTAATTCAGAAGGAAGCTACTGTGAAATCATGGGCACCTTTTGGGTTAAAGGAAACTTTCTGGATTTGGTCAAGAACTACTGAAAAAGCAGAGAACCTTTTTCACCCTTTTATCTTTGAGCAAAATTTTTTTCCTCTTCCCCCAGCTCAACCATAGACACAAATCTCAATGACAAGAATCACCTTCCAAATTCCAATAAAATATCTATATATAGTAAGAGAGTAGATTTATATTTAAAAAAAAAAAAAAAGAAAAGATAAGGGCAAGCAAATGTCAGAAATTTGTATATATTGGTCATTCAGTATCTTCAGAGTTATCAAATGTTTCACCTCTAGAAGCAAAAAATCAGAGTTTTGTCACAAGTTTGCGGATTCTTACAAATTGGTGTAACTGAACAGGGCTAAAGTCGCCTGTAGACCATGGAGGTCCTGTGCTAGCTTCTGCCTCCTCTGCTTGCATGCTCCAGACAGAGTGGCTATGTGCTGTAAGAGTCAACAGGGAACACTGCTGTTAAGTTGTGATGAGGTGCTTTTTGACCTGTTTAAAACACAGAAAAAATTTGGAACCTGAAGAAGCCTCCAAAGCATCAAATGAGGGAATATCCCCCCTGAGCAGACCCCGTGGGAAGAGGAACATGGTTGCCTCCTGGTATCTCCTTCAGAAGCCCTCAGATGAAGCAGATCAGAGGATGGGGCGAGTAACAGGAGGCACATGTTGAAGGAAGAGGAGATATGTAGTACTTACCTTAGAAAGAGAGCAAGTAGTTCAGAGCCCATCCTGGCTGGGCTGACACATCCAGGCCATCTGGGTTTGCTTACATTTAAAATAATGGGCTTTCCATGACCTGGAGCAGTCCAAGATTTCTAATACTCAGAGAGGATTATAGTACCTTCATTTAGCCAAGCATATAATTGCTGTGCAAGTCTTGGACCTGCAGCATAAGGACACCTTGCTTTTCAGGGCAAAGAGCTGCAATATGGTACTCACAGAACATGAAAACTGAACAAGTTTAGCTAGTTAGCTGGATACAAAATTAGCAGTGGAAATGAAAAGAAGCATCTTTCTCTTTCACAAGCTCTTGCTTCAGAAGCTCTTTCACTTCTTGTTATACTGCCATCTCAGATAAAATCTCCAAGGCTGATTTCTCACTGACTGCCATCCAGGAACGCTACCTGCAACACAGGATCTGGCCTCACCCTAGCTCTCTCTGAAATTAATAAGAGACTTACTTTCAGTTACTTTGCATACCCTCCCTGTAGTTTCCTTCTAGTGTGGGACTAGAACTTAAAATTATTTTACTAACTAATAATAGGAAATAGCAACAATCGCCACAAAAAAAAAAAAAGACCTGATGCTGTATGAGTTCCAGTGACATACCTGGGTGAGGTGGTTTCTACCTCATCCCTACAGCAAGCACAAGGTATGTAGAAAGGATGGGGTAATGTGGTAGGCTTTTAAAATTCCCCTCCTCTCAGTACAACATAGAGGGGAAGCATTATATGGACTTACAAACACCTGCCAAAGCTCTGACTACTCCCTCCTCTACCAATCTTCAGGGAAATCTCTCTAACTAGGAAAAAAAGAAAGAAAAGCATCCTGTTACCATACTACCATATTTCCCAGTGGCAGTACTCAGTTGCTGAGAAAGTATCAAGTCTTCCTTCTGCCTCCTCAAGGACTGGCTCTCCCTGCTCTCTCCTTGTATTCTGCATTAATGAACATGCCCTTCTGTTCCTCTCCCTTGTTGCAACCTTTCAACTCATCCGTCTGTCACTTGGCAGTAGCTTCGGGAGGGCTCTTCCCAGGGACATTTTGTGTTTATTCAAGTGTTGCTGTGCTGTGAGACTGAAGAAGCAGATCTGTTGCTTCCAGCTAGATTTGTTTATTTCCCAACACCACAGCACCACATATTCCCATACCAAAGGCAGAAAGGCAGATATCAAGTTGAAACAAGTCAGGGGACTATTTCCTTTCTCATACCCCCTTTAGCTGAACGTGGATTTTCTATTCAGGTAGTACACAGGGTTCAAACAGGGTTTGCAGAACCCTTGTGAAAACAGCCTCTCTTTTTCTCCATGCCATTGTGATTCCTTTGCTTTTACCACAAGACTCTGCTGAGCTTAATGTACACCAAGAAAGTACAAATGTATGGAGCGAGGCCAGCCCTTAGCCCTGTAACAGAGCCTTTAGGGACCTGCTAGACCCACTGACCCCATTTTATAATGAGCTGGACTTGGTCCTCACCAATACACTTAATTGAGGTCCAGACGGAGCAGGAGGAGCTGTATGTGCATAGTGTGGGTACCATGGGGTTATCTTGGGATAGAAAATGTCTTTCTCCCATGTTAAATGTAGGTGGTGGTTACTGCTGCATGATCCGAGGTAGGGCACAGGCTGGCTTGTCCTCAGCCTGTCTTGTCCTATTTCCCTTGTGCTTGAAATGAAGACTGAGTAAGCAGCCTTCTTTGAAGTGAGGTGGTACTTGTTATCCTGGCCAGACAGGAGACAAAATTAGTCTGTAGATAGCTTAAGAAATTGCTTTAGAGTTCTTACTTTTTCAGGAGATTCTGCAAGGGAGCATACCCATCCCTCCATTGGCTAAGCTATACCATGGCAGCTGTGCTATGGGACATGCAAAGGCTGCTTTTGGCTACACAAACACTCAGATTACTTTTTGTATTCCACAGGGTAAGAGCATGTGCAGAAACACCTACTGAAGAGTAGCTTATGTACTGTGACATGCTGAAACAGCAGGTACTACTCTCTCTGACCCCACAAAAAAGCTGTATGTGGAATTGCTTATGGTGGCAAATATGGGAAATTAAGATAATGCTTGGCATTTAGAACAAGCTACAAGAATAGCAAAGGATTATAGCTTTCTACACACATACAGTCCTAGCTGAGTATGTATGATATGGATACAACAGGATAACAGCAGAACTACCAGCAAAAATGGTAAAAACTACAATCAAAAAAATACTTCTATTGAAATCAAGCTTTAAAAAGGTGCATATGCTAAAAGGATGCTGGAAAACATTTCATTAGCATTGCAAGAAAACCCACAAGTTAAACAGGTGAAATTCAAAGCTTGCAATAGTGAGCTATTCTGCATTGTGGGAATACATGAATTAAAGATTTATGTAAATACATTAGAAAAAACAGACCAAAACGAAAACTGCCAGGAAAGGTAATAGCCCTTGCTCCCTGCAGTGCACACTCAAAAAAAGCTTACAGGGTGATTGCAAAGAGGGTTGTAATCGACAGAGAGTGAAAGGCTGAAGCAGTTCTTGGAAAGGAGAGCTTCATCCGGCAGCAAGCACCAGCAACCTGCTAGGGCTGTCCTGCCAGCAAGCCAGTCGTAATGGGATGCACAACAACTTTGAGAAACTGCAAGAGTTAAAGAATCTCTGGGTCTGAAGTACCAACACAGTAGTCTCAAAGACTGCTCCAGAATAGATCTAGGTCTAGACCAGTAAAGGCTGGGGATCAACATTTAGAGTTTGAGACCTGGAAGCGTGAAGGCCAGCACTCTCTTGTTGAATGTTGTATTCATATCAAGGAATCAAAAGATTGGATCGGTAGGTAGAAGGTCATCTGGCTGTGAATGGCTTATCATCAGCTCTAGCTAACAAAAGGAGCTAGATAAACATTGTCTTTTCCTATGTCTCACAAATATGAAAACTAACTTTCAGCATACAAATTTACAAAAGCAGTAAAAACATGAAAGACCTACTGATTGCAGACATGGTCCCTCAAGTTTGTGAAACAAAGCTAAAGGTAGATTGTATACCTCCTCATCTGATTAATAAAACCTGTTTGCAAACAAAACATGGATTGTGGTTGCCAGAACTACCACTGAGACCATGGTAAATTATCAGACAATTAGTACAGGGCAACCCACAAGGCACACTTCCTACCCCGTTATCAGCTAAAGGAGGAGCTCTGAATATGAGATGTGATTTTGTGTAGAGGCTCCAGGACAGCAAATTCTCCAGTGTAACAGGAAAGGGTATTAAACTCGCCCCTCACCCTCACACACAAAATCAACTGGAATTATTCAAATATTAGAAAATAACTGAGGATGCTTTATATTGGCCCAAATGAACAGTGACATAGGAAAACTGAGATGTTACAAATGTCAAAAATATAGTCAAGACAAAGAAAAGAAACAAGCTTAGTGGTTGATTGAAGTACCATCAAAACAAATAACAATTTTAATAATATGATTATCTATGATAGCTGGTTGTGAAGCTAGGCACCAAGTAAAGTTAATTCTCAAAGCCAGCAATGAATCTGGATGAATCCAGATGGCTAGGTTTTTTTCTGTGGCTTTCTTTTTGCATACAGGAATAGGCAACGTGTTATTGTAGAACCCAAAGACCTATAGCTCAGTCAAATGAATAATTCTTCTCCCAGTTAGATGCAATAAAAATGTTGTTTGTTCCCATTGTTTTATTTCCCAGGATGGCTATCATATTGCACTCATATTCCACATCGTATTGCACTCTTTACATTCTGCATCTCTCCTGCTACCTGGAATCCACTCCAGGCTACTGAGGACTGCTCAGAATTGAATGTGAGAGCTGCTTTTTGTCATCTTTATTGACAGGAAGACAAAGTTCAAACATGTAGCTACACTACCTAAGAACAGATATACTGATTCACACCACAGGTCAATCCAGTCTATTGTCCAGTTCCAGCAACTGAGGCATAGGGAAGAGTACAAGAACAAGGCAAGCATGGAGTAAGCCCTCATCCTCTCTAGATGTCAACAACTTGCAGCTGGGATTTTCTTGGCTGCAAACATATCTATTTAATGGCTCTTGGTAGATCTTTTTCTCCCATGAATATGCTCATTTGTGTTTGAACCCATGTAAACCTTTAACAGTCATGGCATTTTTCAGCCAGGAGTTCCATGGCTTAACTGTATTTCTCAATGAAACCATCTCCTATTGTTTGCTTTGAAACTGCCCCTACTAGTTTCATTTAATGATTCCTTGTCCTTATATTGTAAAAGAAAGCAAACTCTTGCTACCTACCTATAGTATCTGTTTTGCTCTATCAAATGCCCCATCCTCGGGCTCATATTTTCAACATTAATCAACAGCTTAGTATCCTCATTACTAGAAGATCCATAAGGAATTGAAGCAGAAAAACTTACTCCAGTTAGTGAAGAAAAGCTTAGTAAGAGAATATTTAGTATCAGGACTAAATCTGCTTCTGCCCAATTCCCACATAATTGAAGGAGAAACAGTACCTCTTCCCACCTCCTTAGAGGGCTCAGTTCCAATTGAACTCAATACCTTTCAAGACCAAGTTTTGAGGCGAGAAGTGTCTTTCACATCAGGTTCCACCAGGCTCAACATCTACTAGGTACAGTTCAGTCTGACCACAGGCATCAGGTCCTGGACCCATCAAACAGTAACAGTCAGGGGTTTCTGGTCTGCAGGGAAAAATGTTTTCCCATATTTTTTGCTGTGAGTCAGGCACCAAGGCACAATGAAGATATATCTATGATTGGTACAGTGGATATCTTCATGTGTCACCTGATTTACGATGAAAATAAGTAAATGAAAAGAAAAAAAAATCTTAAAGGAAAAATACTTCTGTTATCTGAAAATACTATTACACAAGTTTCTCTTTTTGGAAATTATCCATTCATTTTCTTCATAAACATTTACTAAGGAGAAAAGTATTTTATGAACATATGGCACTTGTCTCTGTTTTGGATGTAAAAACGTCTGGTATTTTGCTGACTTCATTTCATTGTGAGTCACTGTGTAGCTTTGTATAAACACCAGGGTATTTTCATCAATTAGAAATAACTGAGATTTTCAACATAACATTCCCATATTTACTTGTGCTTGAATAGTTCTGCTAATATCCTAGACAATACACATATAGATATATATACTGCATACACAGGATCCTTGTTCCTAATAAATTCCCGTCAAAGAAATAATGCCTGAGGAGCCATGACTCTGCCCTAAAACCCCACTGTATCCATTAGCAAAAACCCTACAGGTTTTCCCTGTAAGTGGGTATTCTTCACCAGGATTCTGCGGTCAGGAAAAAGAAATAGTCTTTGAAGATCTCATTCTAATGGAAAAAAATATTATTATGAAGTGAGTGGGCTGTTTCTTAAGATAATTAGAGCATATACAGAATCTCATCTGATTGTTTCAGAGAACTCTTTCATTATAATATGTTCCTGCATGTTGCTGGTAACTGGATACCAAGAGTGAGCAAATTAATTGCCCTATCGATACTCCAAGAACTCGATTGATCCTGTCCCAGTTCTGGAGCACTGCAGGAGAAAGAGGGCACCAGAAGTTCTGCCTGCCTCAGGAAGCTTGTAAAAACACTCATTTTAGTCATGATGCAAATCACTGGCACAACGCAGAACCAAGACAGCAATCCAAGCCGTTGTGGCATCTCTAGAAGTGGCAAAGATGTGGTCAGATATGGCAGGACAAGCATCAGAAATAGGTTAGAAGCAGAAAGTGCTTATCCTGTTACTGAGAGCACTTTCATGGGAGATAGACGATGTGGGTTCCAGTCCCTTTAGGAAAAAAGTGTCTATAGCCCGAGGCTCCTGGATAACCGCTCCAGCCTTTGAGCTAGCAGGTAAAACAGAGGTAAGAGCTGTGTGAAGCTGGCCTGTCCCATGGCTGAAATCACACTTTCTAGTTAATTTACTTCTCAAGGCAAAAGGGGAGCATTTTCTCTGACCTCGTCATAGTGAAACAGGCACAACCTTTGCTGTTTGTCCTCCCACAAGGTGACACTAGATGGCAGCAACTGAAGTGGCAGCAGGAGCTGCAGACCTCTCGGGTCCGGAAGGCACTCTGGCAACCAGCCGGCTGGAGTCATTGGGGCCACCTGGGAGTCACTGCTTCTCTCTCTACCTTACCGCCACGGAGAGTGCCACGGTGCTCAGGCAACTCGTGAGATGGGGTGCGGACATGGAAATGAAGTCACCTGTGCCCTGACTTTCCTGCTTTATTATTTCATGCTTTTCTCTACACTGACTTGCCCATATCTGGTTGGTCCATTTTGCATCTGAGGCCTCTTTGCCTGCGTTAAAATGACAACTTTTCCCAAACTAATACAATAGAAGGTATTAACCAGTCTATTGTTCTGATTGCTTCTGTGGAGTTGAATGGTTTAGGTTTTGCATGGCATTATAGAAAAATACTCACAATAATGACCTTGTTAGTAAGAAGTCCAGAATCAGCAAGCATAGTAATAGATTGATAATTTCATAACTGCTGTACAGACAATTTGTTGCATAGCTTCCTGTTTCTGAAGGAAGCTGATGAAGGAGAAATCTGAGACTCTCCAAAACATGAACAGCACTAATACAGGATATGTTCCTTTTGTTCTAATAAGACAAGACTTCACTGCCAGGAAAATTACAGGCTATTCAAAGTTTAACAAAGATGTATCAAAAGACAATGAGCAGCAACAGCATTAGTATTGCCTCTAGAATATTCACATGCTTCATGTCCTCTTCATGCCAGTTTTG
The DNA here is from genome assembly GCF_047370975.1 of Nipponia nippon. Taxonomy (NCBI): domain Eukaryota; kingdom Metazoa; phylum Chordata; class Aves; order Pelecaniformes; family Threskiornithidae; genus Nipponia; species Nipponia nippon. The sequence goes on from NW_028262336.1 coordinate 111,196,750, forward strand.
TTCAATATCTCTGGCACGGTTAAGGCTGTCTCACTGCTCCGTTATACCCATCTTTCCCAGGGGGGTTTATTGCCAAGTTCTGAAAATGTGTTTGGGGCTTAAATCTGGAATTCAGGCTCTCAGCTTGGGAAAAGAGCATCCTTTACAGAGTAATTCGGATTCTGACTTTGAGCTAGTGAAGACGGCATCCAGTGCTTAGTCATTGATGGCAACTGCAGTCATTTTACTCAAGACCTCAAAACTCAATTGCTAGCTGCAACTTCTGCTGCTGCAGTGTGGGGCAGTCACCTAAAGATAAGTGCCTTTTAAGACAGCCAAACCATTTACATCTTTGGTTGAGCAATTCTGGCGGTGGCCATCCTATCTCTCTGCCAAGCCACAGAGAAGTAGAAGGGAAGGGTGGAGACATGAGTTGTCACTGTGCATAAGCATACAAGAGGCGGAAGCTATGGCAGGTGACCTGGGAGGATTACAGAGACACTGTCTGAGTATGCAAGAGCAGGGTTTTGGAAGCCAAAGACCACCAGAAGTTGAATCTGAGGAGGGACGTAAAGGGTGACAAGAAAGGCTTTTACAAGTATATGAGCCACTAAAGGAAGACTAGGGAAAATGTGGGCCTGCTGCTGAAGGGGGCAGGACACCTGGAGACACAGGACATGGAGGTTCTCAATGACTTCTTCACCTTGATCTTTACTGGTAAGAGCAGCCTTCAGCAATCCCAGACTCTGAAACCAGAGGGAAAGTCTGGAACAAGGAAGACTTACCCTCAGTAGAGAAGGATCAGGTTAGGGAACATTTAAGCGAACTGGATATAAACAAGCCCATAAGATTTGATAGGACACACCTACAAGTGCTGAGGGAGCTAGCCAATGTCATTTCAAGGCCGATCTCTATTATCTTTGAAAGGTCATGACAATCAGCAGAAGTTCCTGACGACTGGAAGAGAGCGAATGTCAATCCTATCTTCAAGAAGGGCAAGAAGGAGGATCTGTGAAACTACAGGCCAGTCAGCCTCACCTCAGCCCCTGGGAAGATGAAGGATCAAATCCTTCTGGAAGCCATTTACAAACATGAAGGACAAGAAGATGATTGGAAGTAGTCAGCATGGATTTACAAAGGGGAAAACATGCCTGACCAACCTGATAGCCTTGTATGATGAAATGGCTAGCTTGGTCGATAAGGGGAAAGCAGTGGATGTTGTTTATCTTGATTTTAGCAAGGGTTTCAACACTGTCTCACATAACATCCTCATTGACAAACTGAAGTACTGGCTAGATAAGTGGATAGTGAGATGGAGGAAAACTGGCTGAACTGCCATGGTCAAAGGTTTGTGATCAGTGGCATGAAGTTCAGATGGAGGCTAGTTGCTAGTGGAGTACTTCAGCGGCTGGTACTGAGGCCAATACTGTTTAGCATCTTCATTACTGACCTGGATAATGGGACAGAATGCACCCTCAGTAAGTTTGCAGACAATGCAAAACTGGGAGGAGTGGTTGATACACCAGATGAGTGTGCTGCCATTCAGAGGGACCTTGGCAGGGTGGAGAAATGGGCAGATAGGAGTCTCATGAAGTTCAACAAAGAGAATTGCCAAAGGAATAACCCCGTGCCCCAGGACAAGCTGGTGTCTGACCTGCTGGAAAGCAGCTTTGCAGAACAATACCTGGGGGTCCTGGTGGACACCAAGCTGAACATGAACTGGCAATGTGTCCTTGAAGCCAGTGGCATCTTACACCGCATTAGGAAAATGTTGCCAGAATGCTGAGGGAGGTGATTCTTCCCCTCCTCTCAGCACAGGTGAGACACATCTGGAGTGCTGGATCCAGGTCTGGGCTCCCAGTACAAAAGGGTCCCTTACATACTGGAGTGACTCCAATGAAGGACCATAAAGATTATTAAGGCACGGGAGCATCTGTCATACAAGGAGAGGATGGGAAAGCTGGGACTGTTTAGCCTAGAAAAGAGAAGACTCAGGGGAGCTTATCAATGTACACCTGATAAGGAGGGGAGGTAAAGAAGATGGCTCTTCTCAGTGGTATCCAGTGAAAGGACAGGGCAATGGACGCAAACTGAAATACAGGAAATTTCACTTAAACATGAGAAAAAGCTTTATTATTTTAAGAGTGGTCAAACATTTGCACAGAGTGGTTTCCCAGAAAGGTTATGGAGTCTCCATCCTTGGAGATATTCAAAACCCAACTGGACACAGTCCTGGGCAGCCTGCTGTAGGTGACCCTGCTCTGAGTAGAGGAGTTGGACTAGGTGATCTCTAGAGCTCCCGTCCAACCTCAACCATTCTGTGATGGTGTGAATCTGTGATTCTGTGTCAAACGGCTTAGTCCTCAGATGTCCCTCACTGCCTTCTGCACTGCAGAGGCCACCAAAACTCTGTGAGACAAGCACAGCCAGGCTAAAGCTATGCCTTCCATGCTGCATACAGTAAGCACACACAATTATCTGCACCTTATTGTGCGTGCCTGATTTGTTCACATTGTGATTATTGACCAAAAAGAGAAGGCTCAACAAGAAGTCTGTGAAGAGATATCATTTTTTTAACAGTAGCAGGAAATGAAAAATCATCTTCACAGTCCAGGGACAAAGCATCTTTTCTGGCAGCTCCCTGGGGAGCTGGCTTTGGATCACTGTCTCGTTTCCTCAGCAGTACAAGACACTGCAGGATCAAGAAAATAACAGGAAAAGATTAGCAGGCACCTTCTGGAGTCCTGTCTGTAAGATATCTGGTGCTCTGTTGGACCTGTACATATATGACTTTTTAAAGGAATAATTGTGATTCTGAGGAAACAATTACTCAAAACTTGCTAAAAATGATAGAAAATTGAGATTAGTCTGAATTAGGAGCTCTCTGCCAGTAAAACAGCTTTCAGCATGAATAAACATTTGCTAAATTGACAGAACCTATGAGCAAAACTAATTATCACCTGCATGGTGATATTAATGGCAGAGAGCATCTTGGTGATGATACTGTGCTACTTGAGACTGACAGGGCCCAGTTGTGCCAACTGGCACACTTTCATCAGAAATACTGCAATATTTGGTGTTTTCCTTCAAAGCTACCACAGCTCCTAAAATACTATGAATGCTGTGAATGCAGGAAAACCTCACTGAAACTATCCAAACCTTGTAACTAACTGGCAGAAGCTTGAAAAGACTCTGAAAGTTCAAAAGTCTAAATGGCAACAGTCTGGATTATTGATGATTTCAGAGAGCCTGATTCATATCATTTGAACACATGGGACCAGCAGTGTTCCTTACAGTTCCTCTTCTCAGGCATAGAAGAGAAATCATCCATCTTTGCCATTGTGGGGCTAAATTTTCTGTGCAAGGCCACTGCCTTCTTTTTTTTGACAGCCAGGTAAGGGGTGTTCTTTACCTGCAGAGAGGTGAAATTTTATAGTCTCCATGAGATGAGGAGGCCAAGGTGTCGACAAACCTCTTCTTACCATAGCTCCAAGTCATTTCTTCCTTAAATCGGAGCCTATTCTCACACGCTGTCTAGCTTTATAAACTTGTTATCATTTGTGCTAATAAATACCCTGTAAGATTTAGTAGCAGCTTCAGTGTCTCCATGTGTTACAACTAGAAAGATTTTCAGCTTTTTGTCAACTCTCAACTTTATACTCATGATACCTTGTTCAACTTCTTAAGGTTTTAATAAATACCAGGCTGTGCTAAAAATATTTTTATTTGTCAGATGGCATTTTTTAAAAAAAGTTTTGGATGGAGCTCTCAAACAGCATATGCTCATGCCATTTTTCCCTTTTACAAAAAAGTATCCTATTGAAATGTTTTGAGAATATTTTTAACTGCTGATGCACTATGAACAACAGGAGACCTTGCTGACCCCACCAGAGATTAATGGATCAGAATCTGTGTCTTTCTGTGGAATGGAAGCCATCAACACTAAAAGCTCCCTTACCCCACAGATAGCTGGTCCCAGTCCTGTTGTTTTTTCCAGTCTTCAGAAAAATCCTTGGCAAGAACTGTCACATTTCCAAGAATCTTCTCTTCATATCTCTCTTTTTCTTTTGGTGGACTCTCTCATCATTTTAAATGCAGACCTCTTGCAGGAATGTGGGCCAGGCATCTGTGTAAGCCAAATGACTTATGCCTGGAACAACAGCAAATGAACAGTGAAATCCAGCAATGAGATGAAAAAAAAGTTTTACAAGGATATATTTTTTTCCCATAAATGTTTCTCACTTTTTAATTGATTTTACTCAACTGTGCAATTAGCTCTGGCCCACTGGATGGCCATCTGATCATGCAGGGACACCATGTCCTGTGCCACCTTATACACATTTGAAAGTGATTTGTCAAAGCTGGCAGCACTGCAGAAGTTTTTTCACACTTTAACCTAAGATAGAACAGGCAGAAGAACTTCTTTTTTTTCTTTTTTTCTCAGTCCAGATATATCAAAAAAAGCTTGTTTCTTCTAACTGACCACCTGACTTCCTGTAAATGAGTGAGCATGTTGTTGCCCTCTACTGACTGGCCCATATACACTAAACTGGATGTATTACTAAGTTCTTTCAATAGTATTGGTCCTGTTAAAATGGCAAAGAGTTTTGATTTTTTGCTGTCCTTCTGCATGTGTGAGGCTCTGAATTACAAAATGAGACCCACATTTTTAGTTTAAAGTCTCGATCCAGTAAAATGCCTCAGTGTTTAATTTTAAATCAGCTGCACTGCACAAACTCTTAAACTTGAACACACATTTAACTGCTTTAATAGTTAGAGACCTTATTTGGGGTGTACAATTTTAAGCAACTGTAATCTGATTTTCAGATATAGTCATTAATTTTGTCCTATATTATTATTCTCAATTTTTTCCATGCCTCTGATGCTGTCATGCCTCTGGTAAGTTCAGAAATGGAAGACTATCTGTCTTCTACATATAGTTTTATCTCACCGAACACCCAAAAATCAGAAATGCCAGTTTTTAGTGAATGCAGATGACTCTAAGGAATAGTTAATGGATCCCTTAAGTTCTAGTCCTCATATTTACATCTTAGTCCAGACTAATAAAAATCGAGAGTTCTTACATATGAAGAACATGACAGTCAGGCAAACATAACTTCAAAAAAATGGAGGAGGAGGGGTACTACAGAATAGTCAGCATCACATTAGTCCCTGTAAAGATTACGGAGAAATCCTCACAGAAGCCATTTTCAGTAAGGAGAAGAAGGTGACTGGGAACAACCAGCATAGATTTACCAAGGACAAACTGTGCCTGGCCAACCCAATTGCCCTCTACAATAGGATGACTGATTTTGTGGACAAATGGAGAGCAGCACATGCCATTTGCCTCAACTTTGGCAGCGCTCTTGACATGGTCTCCCATAGCACCCGTAGAGACAAACTGGGGAGACATGGACCATGGGCAAATTCCAAGATGGGTGAAAGGCTCGCTAGGCTGGTGGGCTCAGAGAGCAACACTTCAAAGTAATGACTGTTTAAGAGCAATATGTTCCTAAAAGATTGATACCAGGGCTGATATTGTCTACCATCTTCAACAACTTGGGCAATGGCATGAACTGCACCATCAGCAGGCTGACATCAGTTTGGACGGGGAACAGTTGATACGCTGGAGAACAGGGCTGCTATCAGAGGGGGCTCAGCAGGCTGGAGGAGCGGGCCAACAAGAACTTCACAAAATGTGACAGAAAAATGCAAAGTGTTGTACCTAGGAAGAATAAACCTGATGCAGGAGAACAAACTGAGGACAGCAGCTCTGCAAGAAAGGACTGGGCTGGTCTTGGACAACAAATTAAATATGAGCAACCAGTGCACCCTTCAAAGACTAACCATGCATTGGCTACATTAGCAAGATGGTAGCAAGAAGACTGAGGGAAGAGGTTACCCACTGTATATGGCATTTGTGTGGCTCCATCTGGAGTACTGAGCCCACTTGGGGACTCCCCAGTATGAGAGAGATTTTGGCAAGCTGGCAATATCTCCAGCAGAGGTCAGGGGGCTGGAGCAGCTGATATTTGAGGAGAGATTCAAGGAGGTGGGTTTTTCAGCCTGGAGAAGACTAAAGAGGGGTCTGATTGCTGTCTTGAACTACCTAGAGGGAGGTTTTAGAGAAGACAGACTCATAGTCTTCGCAGAGTGACACAGGAAGGGACAAGAAGCAGCAGTAACAGGCTGCAACAAGGGAAAATCTGACCAGATCTGGTGAGGGTGGTACAACACTGGAGAAGGGGCTCAGAGAGGTGGTGGCAACTCCATCCCTTGAGGTATTCAAAATGCATCCAGAGTCTGAGCAATCAGACCTAGCTATAAATTAGAATCACAGAATCATAGAACCACAGAATCATAGAATGTCTCAAGTTGGAAGGGACCCATAAGGATCACCAAGTCCAACTCCCTGCTCCTTGCAGGACTACCTATAACTAAACCGTATGACTGAGAGCATCATCCAGATGCTCCTTGAACTCTGACAGGCTTGGTGCCATGACCACTTCCCTGGGGAGCCTGTTCCAGTGACCGACCACCCTCTCAGTGAAGAACCTTTTCCTAATGTCCAGTCTGAACTTCCTCTGATGCAGCTTCATTCCATTTCCTCGTGTCCTCGTTAGCCCTGATTTGAGCAGGAGCATTGCCTGGACAACCTCCAAGGTCCCTTGCAACTGCAGTTATCATGTGCCCATGGCTCTAAGAATATTTTATGTCCCATTACCCATAGTGCACTATGGAGCAGCAGTTGTCATAGCCAGGACCCCAAAGACTATTAAGATACAGGATATAACATCCTTCCTATCTATAGAAATGTCTCTCTAGTCATATTTGAAAATACTCCTCCTTCTTTACTGCTCTTGGAGAACAGACAAAATCCAGTTTAACAGCCTAACTGGGAAGGACTGGGAGGAAGAATTCCTCAGGGTAGAAGAAAGGAGCCTGAGATGCTACAAAGCCAGTAAAATGACCTTTTTCTCTTTCCTGGTCTCCCACAGAGCGGGGTGTAAGTGCGGTGGAGTGTGTCAGGGCTGCCCTTGGACCTAGGGGCCAGGACACCAGGCAGGCCATGAGCAGGCCCCTTCTGCAAAGCCACCCTGTGTCTCACCGCCCACAGCCGCGAGCAGGCGATTTAGGTCAACCCGGCCTCTTTCCACCATCACCATGCTCTCTCCCAACGCAATAAATAGAAAGGCTATTTTGTCAAGCCCGGCTGTTTTTATTCAGGAACTTCTCAGAGGAAGCTTGAGTGCATAAACAGGAAAGCAGTGGCTGTTTTTACTTCACCCATCTATAGCCAGTACACGCGGGCTGACATCAAGCGAGGGCCAGCTGCACTGAGCGCACCCAACAATTTGCTACCGAGGCGGCAGTACCAGCGCCAGGGCAGGCACAACCAGAGGGAAATGCAGACAAACACGCTGCCCCTCCAGACCCACTGCCGCCCTGAAATCCCTGTGCCTGCCCCGGCTGCCCCCTCAGGTCCCCATTCATGCTGGGGGCTGTGGGAAGATGAAGGGCTGCCTGGAGGAGCACCCTCACTCCTGAAATTCATGAGCAAGATATTTTTTTCCTGCAAGAGTGCCAGCCTCTTCATGCAGCTTGCTAATCATGGGGGGCCTTACCGCAGTCCCCCAGCACCCCTGTGCTCGCGTGATGTGAAGCGCTGCAACCGAGGAGCGCCAGGTGCCTATTTTTAGCCCTCATGGACTGGAATTGCAGGCTGCACTGCGGATCTCCCTGCAAAAACACTGGTGGGAAGAAAAAGCGGCATCGCACTGTAATTTTGTCTCTAGTGATGGGGTTTTCTTTCTAAATCCTGAGTATCAGTTTCATTCGCTGCTCCAGGCTGCAAGAAATACGCTTTGCCTACAGCCATAACGTCTTCTCTCCTGCCTATATGTCACCGTATAATAAAACGTGCAGCAGTTTTACAGTCACTGTAGAGTTATTACATGACATATGTGTACAAAGCTCACTGGCTTATATGACCACCCAAGCGATTAATAAAACTGGTTGCCTGCTAGAAGTGATCTTTAACTAAAGGTTGAACAAAATTGATCTGGAAACCTTGAGAATAATTTAGAGTGGTTGCTTAAATCACAGAGACACAAAGTCTGCAGGAGGTGGATCTTCATGCAGCTTTCATCATTAATGTTTTTCTCTCCGTGTTCTCAACACCTTTAAATAGGACATCCTACCAAATAATGTTTATGTTAATTTGTTTATTTGCTACCATAGAAAAAAAACAACTGCAACAACAGTGCTAAGGGAACAAGCATGAATAGTAGTGAAGAAGTGCCTTGGTTATGAGTAATTTCTGTCTCTATTTTAAACATAGTGAGTAAATTCTGCTCCGTTACACCAGCCTAAATTGGAGAAAGGTGAATTCTGTGAGAAATGAGGACAAAATTTAGCCCACAATTTCAAATTACTGCTTCAGAAAATAATGAAATCAAGTTATTAATTTTATTAATCACTCTCAGCTTATTTTATACTTTCCTTGTAGTTAGTTACATGCATAAACTGAACATAAAATTAATTTCCTCATGTGTTTTACTACTTGTTAATAAATTGAAAACCACAATAGTAGTGATTATATCACTAGCGTGGAGTACAGCAAGAGCCCTCAGGTAAACAGATTTACCCCACGGTTTTCTGGATCTTCAGTTCATTATAAATAGAACCACACTGAGACTTTTTGGGAGGCATTAGTTTTTCTGCATTTATCCTATCAGTAAGGGGGCTTACTCATTTTCTACCCTGTCTTTAACCTGGAAAGGATGAAAAATAAGGAAATGGTAAGTTTCAGGCTAGATTCTTCTCTGCTGTTCACCATCTGAGTTCATGTCATGCTGGCTCCTAGTTAATGCCCAGCTGCCTTTTCTAAACTCCCCTTCTGCTTTCACTCCATACAGTCCATCTGCCAGGCAGGAGTTGTATACAATTCCCAGAGAGTCACTGGATACACTTCAGCATTTACTAACTTTATTTAAACTCATCAGGGACCACTATAAAGAGCTGTACAGAACTAACCTGAGTCTTGGGTATTTGATCCAGGGTTTAATATTACAGTTTCCAGCAAACACACAGTTTTGTTAGGTTTTCTTTTACAGTAAAAAGGCAGAAATTTCTGAGTTTGGCAATGCAAATTGAATAGGTAACAATAGACATTGGCTGTTACAGCTGAGTTTGAATTTGTTGAATTTATATCATGGAAATAAGTAGCCTAAGACAACTCCTCCTAGGAGTTCAAGTGGTGCAAATCAAGTATAAACCATACAAAATCAATGGAGTTACTTCGATGCAAATTAGAGTAGAGCTAGACTCGGCATCTCTTACAAACAATGCAGCAGTGTTCTCCAACATCCTACCAGTAAGTAAAGGAGATGGATCTGTCCATTCATATTGACATCCAACAAGTCTCTGCTGGGTGCTTTTCAGGGCAACTGCTATTTCAGTCAGGACAGGGTGATTTAACAGATTTTCTGTTTAGCTGTGTGCATGTGTCAGAATGCAGGTAGAGAAGGTAAACAAGCTCATGCCTGGCTGTGTTGCAGCATCCTTTCCAGCCGCCTTCTGCATCAGCCTTTCAGAAGCGCAGTTATTGAGTCTTTTCTCATCCCAGCACAGGGAGACACACTGCAGTGGCCAAAATCTCATTTTCCTGTCTTCCAAGATAATGTGATACAACAAGACTTCAACAGTCTCTGCCCTTCTCTCTCCCAACCTCCAAAAGCCTAAGACAAGGCGTCTCATGCCTTGTTTCTCTGAGTATGGAAGGGAGGCAGAAAGTGCCATTTTACTGTAAAAAGTCAATATTTCAATTTTAAAAGAAAAACAGTAAGGCAGATCAATAGATCTTGCCTACTGCACATTTATGAAAGCAATCAGTTTTTTTAGGAGAAAAAGTTGGGAGGTTGGGCGGTGAAAGCACAGACTAAGCAAGGGGACTCCAGGACAGAGCCTCTTGCTGCCTCAGCCTGTAAACTTTGAGATTTCATAAAATCCTGCACCCTCCAGCAAAATCAGCTCATATGCAGGTAAATAAGAGCACAGCAACACATGGCAGGAGAGAGAATCAGCTCCTACGTATTCACGCAGGCTGAAATTTGGAGCAGCTCAGTTGTGGGTTCGTGCAATGAAAGTCATGTGGCTTTTCTGGGTCTGGGAATAAGAGAGTTGCCAGTGTGAAAACAAAGGAAGACATGGTAAAAAGCTAGGAGCTACCCAGAGAGTCCTGAGGTACCTGTTTTCAGAAAACAATCAATTCTAGGATGCAAGGGAAGAATTAAAAAACTCCCTGGAGCTCCACTGCAGCATTCAGTACTGTTCCTCATGGTATCCAGTACAAATAAAATGTGAACTAAATAGGCCCATGTAAAGCATATTCAAGCTTGCTTTTTCCTTTCCTTTTAGGTTTCTCTTTCAAGTCTTTTTTCTTTGATTTCTGAATGAAATTTCTGCCTTGTCTTTGTGGTCAACCATGCCAGCCATCTGAAGGTCTCTTGAGAAAGAGACTCTTTTCAAGAGTTAGTAATCATGTGCGAAGAATTTTGGTCATAAATACTTCAGGGATGTTGTCAAGAATAAGATGTAACAGAAATAGGCAAGTTCAAAAAAAAAAAAAAAAGCAGGAGTAGTCTAACAGAGCCAACTGCACTTCCTTCTGTCACAGTCCTTCATGTATCCTTCAGCGCAGGGCAATTCAGAGGATCCCAATAATTTCATCTGCAGGAATAAGCTGCTGGTCATATCCTCAAGCAACATAAATCTTCCTATGTTAATGGATGCAATGCTAAAATCAACCTCTTAAAGACATGTACCACCCATCTTTCATGAAGTATCATCAGTACCACAGGTAAGTACCAGAGATTTAAGAGACAGTCCCTAGCTGGCAAAAAACACTGACTTAAACCTACACTTACAGTTTCTGAAACTACTATGTGCTTTCCCTATCTGCAATGAAAAGGCATCTCCTTTATCTTAATAACTTGGAAGATCACAGCAACAGTGTGTCCGTATCAATTCTGTGCCTCACCCGTCCATATGAATGCTGAAGGCATCCTTAAACCATCACTTCTCCTCTACCAAATAAGCTGTGGAATTCATTGTCACTGGGTAGCATCCTACAACCGTTGCAGCAACAGGTATGGCCCTGCCTGGAGAAAACACAGCATGGTCAAGCAGAAGGACCTTTGTGGGAATTCATTCAGCCTTGCTGCAGTCCAGCAAAGTTACAGCCAAAGGCTGAAAACACAGAGATTTTACATCTTGTTTAATACTTGTTACCTGTGAAAGAGCACTTTTTAACAGCAGAGGATCCTCAGGAAAGAGAAACCAGTCTCTAAGCCCCTCTAAGAAAGTATTCAGCATTCCTTGCTACAGCGCAGGTGTCCTTTTCTAAATAAATATTATTTCATTTCTAAAACCCATCAGATTTCTGCTTTGTATTAGTTTACAGAGACTCCCAAAGTATCCCTAAGCAGTTTTGGAGTGGTGAGTTTATGTGAAGTTCTCTCTGTAGCTGTGGTTTTGCCTGTCACTAACAGATGAGGCAGAGAGATTTTTCCCTCAGTTGTTTCATTCCACCCAAAATTCTGGCTAAATAATGTACCTAAATAAGGCAGTCCTGTACCCCTTCTTTTTTCCCTTTATCTATTGTTATGATGGAGCAGAAGTTCGTTACTTCTGCCAAAGCCCCAGTCATTACATCATGACTGAAATCAGATGGGAGAGAGACAACATATTTACTATTAGGCAACACCTGTGCACAAAAGTGAGTTTTGTACCAGGCTTTGGCTGTGGCAAAGCAGGTGGTCATTACCATGAGAACTGATGTCTGGAGGGCAGAGAGTTCCTTTCCAACAACTAGGAGTACCAGGTGAACCGAGATTCTCTTAAGCATCTAAAGAAATAATCATATTTAATGATCAGAATATCCTTGCAAACAGTCTGGGAGGCCAAATGAGAGTCAAAATCCAGGAGACGCATTTACAACATCCAAAGCGTTTCCAGTTAATCTGGTTCATATATCATAATCTGAAGGCAGAGCAAAGCACTCAGCAACTACTGCACTGCTCAAAGTAACAAATTACTTTTCTCAAGGTTTGGACAAGTAAATAGATGTTCTTATTACATGTTTATATGAATCATTTTAAATGATTTATTGGTTTGTTTTGTCATTAAAACTACAGACTCTGAGTATCACTCAACTTCTGTTGTATGTGTTAAATTTTATCGGTCACATGCACTTTCATTTGGCTCTATTAATGGCTCCAGCTTCTTGAGTTTGAAGAGACCGTGGAGACTAATGCAAGGATCTATTTTAAGTCTATAGCTATTTTCTATTTTGGCAAAGAAATAACTGACAGTAAATAAATATCATGCCATCGTTTAGATGCACATAGATGATTCTGGATGACCTTATGGAGCCCAACAAAATAGGAAGCAAAAAAAAATCAGCAGCCAATATAAAGAATGTGCAAAGATGAGCATAATACCATTAAATTGCTAGTAAATGGAAGTGAGGCTGTATTGAGCTAACTTGAATGAACTATTTGATCACTTCTTCCTGTGTTACCTTTTCAAACTTGAGTCCAAAATTAGTTGTTACTGTTGGACTCACTCCAGATCTAGGGCCTGCTTCTTGAAATAAAACTATTAATGATATTTTATTCACAATACAGAAATTAGGCCATTTCTATATTTTTTTCACATACTTCAGTAACTAACATCTGAAGTACATAAGGATGCATTTGGAAATCTGGATCTTTGTGCACCACAGTACACCTCTCCCTTTGTCCTATCCTTCCAGTCTAGAGATGCACAGTGGCCCCATCTCCACCATGACAGGAAAGAGCAGCCCTCTGATAACTCTTTTGCTGTTCATTTTCTGTGCTGCCTCATCAGACCGAAAAAGCAGCCACAGTTGTTAAGGCCTCCAGCAGTGCCTGGGAGTAAATACCTAGGGAAAATTCTAAGAAACAAGGGTAGAGTGCAACTCCCACAAATTATTCTCTTGAATTTTGGAGCCACCACTACCTTAGAGACATCATCGCATCAGGAGGTGGCATTTGGTTCTTGTGTTATAAGAAATGCAAACTATGCCATGTTCACCTTCTCCCTCCCTTTATGATTTTATAGACAGTCCCTTCTTTCCTCCTAAGCAATGGGCCCAGTAATTAGCACTCCTTAAAATACAGAGAGCAGTTCCCATCTCTCAAGCAAAATCAGATAAGTCCATCCCTTCCTTCTGCCTCTCCCCACACCTGCCCTTTGGTCCCACAACACAACACTGCTGTGCCAACACAACCACGGCCTTTTCACAACCACTCTGTAAAATGTATCAGCAGAGTGATCGGTGGTAAAAATGTCCTGCCATCCAAACCCCTATATGGTGAGACGCCAACCTAGCAACTGAGAGGTTAAATCCTGGTTTACATGAACTGAAGGAGCCATCTGTGTGTGTGTGTGTACCATTCTGGCTGAAGATTTTGCAGCCTGTAAGTCTATGGCTATGCTTTTTTCTGATTAGACCAGTTTATGGTCATCACACAATAATAGATGCATCAGTTAAAGTGCTGCTTTAGTCTTTGAAAACTTTCTTGTGAAGTGGGACTTTATTTCCCTTCAGTCCATTCAGCTCCCCCTCCACTCTTATTTCCACAGAGGTCTTGAACCCCTACTTCACCAATAACCCTCAAAACACGGGAGAGTATGAAGCTCTAAATAAAGATCTTGTTCATCAGGTATAGATAACTAAACAAAACTTGATGTATCATCTCTTCAAAGTTTGCCTCACCTGCTGGCAAAGTAAAAATAATTACAAAATAAAAGTTTTACCTCTTTCTAGGCCACTTTAATGACCCGTTAGTAGAGAAAGATACACTTGGTGTAAAGATATACTCTTGTAAGAATGGATGTAAGAAGGAGCACATAGATGGTGGGCGGGGGGGTGAATTTATTCTGTTGCGCAGTTTCTTTTTCACCCATTTCCCAGCTTGTCCTTATCACCACCAAGATTACGTAAGTCTTTCCCCTACTAGGAATTGGGCTTGCTTTAGCTGGTAGTGTTCCAATTAATGTTATCTTTATCTCTAGAATTGCTAGAATTCCTTAGAAATCCTATGTGGGATGATACTAGTTTATTTGGCCAATACTTTTAGAATATTTGTTTGTTTTCACTCAGACAAAAATATTCAGGCCATTATGCTATCTATCTATCTAGTGCATTAGAGCTGAGCTCACTGCCTCTGCTCCAGAAGACATCAGGACTGGCAAGGGCTACCTAAAGGACAAACCACCTCCTCCCGGGCTGTGCTGGTGACCTGCCCAGCACAGCCGTCACTGCTGTCTTTGATCATGCCTCACAGTTCCCTTTGCATGATAGAGCAAGCTGTAGAGATACCTGAGCAAACAAAGTCCACCTCTCAGCTACATGAGATTGTCCAATGATAAATGCAGAAGTTGCTTACACCTTTGTTCCTGTGCTCAGTTCTCCCCCACATCTTCTTTGCTCTATTTCTCTACGTAGAGGTATTGCTATGTCATACCACAGAGACAATCAGTGTTTAGCAGTAGTCCTAAGGGCTGAAGTTCTTGAATACAAATCAAGAGTTAAACCTGCAGTAGGTACAAATTGATAGATTTCCATTGATTCCTCTGGATCTATGCCACTACTCTGGTTTTCATCAGGATATCTAGTGGGAAAATTTTCAGATGGGTTGTTTTTTAATACCAAGACACAGCAAAATAGTCCAGCCGTAGATCTCTTCCATGGAACAGTTCATTTTGAAATACAGATCATCAGCTTACTTTCAAAAAAATAATAACACAGCCTTTAAGTTCACTCACAGGTTACTTTTTTTTGCTACTGAGGTTTTGGGTCATTGGGTTGTTTTTTATTTGTGGGATTTTTTTTAGAAAGCTCATAATTCATATATACCCACACCTTTCAAAAATCACTCTGTTGTTCTTAAGGAACTTGCTTTCAAAATAAAAAACTCATCCACATGTCCTGTCCTGGTGCTGGAGTTGCTGGAGTGGAAATCAGAGCTGTAGCCAGTACACTTTAAAGCTTTTTTCACTTAACAGACTTAGTTTACACAAATTGCATACTTGCTGGTTTCACCTGTCCAAATTGCAAAAACAAGCATCTACAAAAGAGCCAAAGTAAAATCCAAGCACGCATTCAGAAGATGAATGGCACCAAAATGTAGCTGTTTGTGGATGGAGAGCATTTACACTTGCATTCAGTGCAGAGTTATCAGCGTGACAGCTTCCTTTTGTTACTGCTATGTATTGGCTTCGATTACAAACCACCGCAGAGCTGAGGACAAAGAAAACTTCCACATTTCCCAGATTATTTCTGGAACACATGAAGGTTGAAAAGGCAGATTCTGCTCCACACCACACCCACCAGCCTGACACCAGTGGAGCGGCTCTATTGCGGGAGAGCAGGCTGGCCTGTGCAGGATTCATTGAGAGATTCTGAAGGAAACTTTTTTATAGCCAGGTTACACCAGTTTACCTAAGATGCTACAAAGAAAGAAAAAAAAAAAAAAATTCTCCCAGTTCAGTAGTTAGGGGCTTGAGTGTTACAGGAGATCTTTTTAATAAGAAGTGTAGTTTTCTGTACTGGCTATACTTCCTATCTTTCTTTGCTCCCATGAAGCTGCATCTCCTCCCTAGTCTCAAAGGACCACATGTTCTTCCTCTTTAGCCTCCACCACCTCGTTTCAAATATTCCTCTCCTGCTGTAACCGTGGCTATCAAAGCAACTCCAAAGCAGGCATGAGATCAGCACCCAGGGGAACATCACGGCTCTGGAACCCCTCCTGACACTACACATGCAGTCTCCCCAGTCACACTGCATTTTTTTTTTTTTTTTATCCTCCCCACCTTTCCCCAGGCTCTCTCCCTTCATATTTATTGCAAAACACCAGACTTTCTACAAGAAAGCAGAAAGAAAACTGAGTCCATCACTAAATACAAGCACTGGCTTTATTCCTTCTGCCACTGGACCCCATATGCGCCTTGCATTTCACGCTGTCGTGTAATGGAGGGTTCAGGTGTTTCTGATGTTGCTGCCAGGCATTAAAAGCAGAGTGATAAAAATGTGAGCTAAAAAGGATTCTTCGATCCCTAACTGCAATTGTGGATAAAGCTGGGAATTCTCCAGCACACGCTGAGCAGCTGCTGCTGTGAACAGGCTCCAGGGATGTACTTTGGTGCATTCCTGGCCTGACTTTGTGCCTCATGCTAACTCAGTTTTCAACCGCAGTCATTCTTGTACTGGCTCATTATTATAGCACTATAAAAATAAAATGTTTGGACAGTACTGAAACTTCCTCCTAGCTGCCGCTCTCATTTGCATAGCAGGCTACTATTCTGTATGATGGGGTGGCAGTTGTTTCCATCCTATTGCTTCTCTGATTTTCCTGTCAGATTATGTTTCCATCTACTGCCCTTTGAACACCTCTAGTACAATTAACAGGGTGGTTACTTGATCTCTGAATAGCAAAAGTCATACTCAACTCAGCAGGAGTTGAGTAAAAGCAGCGTAAGATCTTCCAGACTTGATCTTGTTAACTGACTTGCTAACTGAGATAACATGAATTTTAATATTAACAATGTTCCAAAGTATTTTTCTTGTATTTTTATGTTTCTAGAAAAAAATCATGTTATTATATTGTAACAGTTAGGAAAATACATGTTTTCACATGATTAATAACTTTGTAGGTATTTATGCACCAAAAGGGAATGAATTTGATATATGTTTTATTTTGGGTATTAACAGGCTTTTCAGCATTTAATGGAGTGAATTTTATTTGCTCTTGACACAGATATTTTTATGGAGTGTCAGACATTTTTGTTTTCTTTCAATTTCTGAATAAAATGGATAGGAAAAGAAACAACTACAAGCAAGACATTACAGTCCTCACAACTATAATGCTTTCTGGCTTGTGAAAATGCTCAGCAAGTGTGGATTCCTCATTCCGGAACTTGCTCAACAACACACTTCCAAAATATGTTCATTCTTATTAACGCCACTGATTCTAGCCACTCCAGCGAAGGCTTTCTGACTAAAGTATTAAGGAAAATTTATTCCTTCATCTTTATTTGATGTTTCCCTTATGGTTTTGTGCCTCCATGGCACCCTTGAGGCAACTGATAATTTCCAAAATCGCCTTTAAGCAAAGACCAACAAAAAAGCTTCTGCAAACAGAAACTAAAATACAGATTTAGACGAGAGCTTGTGTGGGAACCATGAATGTCTCCTGTAATATGCAATCTTTTAGGAACAGTCCTCAGTGTTTTCCAAGCTGCATATAAGACCTCAGTCTTATAAGCCTCTAGCCCAGGAAAAGATTTGACATATTAATTATTGTCAGCTATGTCTAAACTGGGGGATGCAAGAACACTTCCAAACTGAGTTTGACCTTGTGGTTGCAATTTGACTTATATCAAGGTGAATCTAAGGTATGCACAAGCCACCCTGCCTGGATGTTCAGTTCTCATACAAAGGACACCTGGGTGAGTATGTTGGAAGATGCTCCCACCACCCTGGTACTCTGACCAGACCTGGACAGCTGAGGCCCAGGCCTCAGGTCAGCCTATCCACTCTTGATAAGGATTTCAGGCAATGTCCTCAATAGCATCATGATGCTCAATAGCATCCAAAGATGCTGCAGTACAGTAAAATTTTGATTTTGCCATCCTTATTGGTCCAGAAGAAAAGACATTTTACATATTATCCATATTGTCTTGAGCAGTCGATATCTATAAAGCAATGAAGATGCTTATAAAAACAGTATTGAACAAATTAGGAGCAATTTCATTTTCACAGTGACCAAAACCAGACTGTAATGGAATTAACTGTATTTAAAAAGAGAAATATTGGTGAGAGTTCAAGTGAGATATGGTCTGAGCTTTCTGGCCTGGGCTGCTTTTGTTTTCAAAGAATTGTGTTTGCCTCCCAGAGCAGGTGAGGAATAGGAATGTGGAGAAGAGCGATCAAATTTCATCAGAAAAAGTACTGAGGAATAAAAGCAGCCATTATATTAATCCTCATCTTCAGACAAATTCTACTTCATGTCAGCAGTTGGTAAAGGGAGTGGGCAAAAGGTGACAACAGGGTAACCTGCCCTTTCCATGTCCTTAAGCCTCTTGAAAAATCCACTGTCCTTGTCTCCACAAGAGTTAGACTTTTAACCCTTCAGCTGATGTACACGAATTGTTACACTCTTTTTCAAGAAGGAGAAAACCATGCTTTCCCCATCTGGAAGCCGCCTTAGCACCCTGTTAACATCCTGATGGCCATTTGTGTCAATGGTTGCACTTGCCCTCACTTTTGACTTGCAGGTAAAACCTCTGAGTCTCTGGCCTAGAATCAATTCTCTTTTATCTTGGTGGGAAGATTTCTGTCAGCCATCTAAAAGTAAGGCACCTCATCTAAACAAGTGGCCCAGGCATATGTGATGGAGTTCATCGCACCCCATCCTAAATGTCTAAGCTGGCTTAACTCCAGAGAGGCCTCCCTCTTTGAACTGATTATAGAGCAGGCTAGACCACTAGCTTAAACCAGACCCGCAGCTTTTAGACAGCTAATGCTAGACTGAATAAATCCCACGTCCCTGACTTGTGTGGTCTTCAGACAGCCTCCAGCCGCTCTAGCTCCATTTTGTCTTGAGTGTCCTGACCACTGTATACTGGGAGCAGGTTGCACCTATATTTTTTAAGAAGACACCATGACACTACAGACCAGCGTGGCAGCAGTAGCATCTGTCTATTGAAGCATGCTTGAAGTGGTCCTGAGGCAATTCACAAATCTGTTCCCTTTTTAAGCTATTTTATACAAAATTTACATCATAGTAACTCTAACACCTACATTAATATTATCTGAGGTGTTCAGGCTTCTCCTGACCTTTAGTAAAAGGAGCATAAAGGCAACAAATTTTTTAAAGAGAAGCTCAGCAGAGCCTGTTTTCATGCAAGTCATATCTATAAAGTCTCTACTAAAACCAGAGCACTCACCAACTTGAAAGCCATCTGATTCTTAAACAATATCCCAGTCCAAACAAACCAATCTTTAAATTGGACCTTGTAATTCCTTTTGCAAAATCAGCCCTAACATTGAGGTACAACTGTTGTGCATGGAGTCAGATGATTATTTTTTCTGTGCATGAGTATTTCAGTAAGTTTGCAGATGAACTCTGTAAACTCTGGTGCAATTTAAAAGCTGTACATTGAATATGCTCTTTTCAGCCCCTGCCAAACTCCAGCTCACTGCAGGATTAACATATACATAGCACTGAAGCTGTAAGATGTCTCTGAAAAGACAGTTCAGCATAGTCCTTAGACCACAGTAGTGCCATAACACACCTAGTCACATCTAAACCACATCAACCTTGCTCGCAATTAAGCACAAGTGAATGAAGACTTGGAGAGGGAGTGGGCTAGTGACCTAGTTGTCTAGACCCTCCTCAGAGACAATAGAGGGAGACAAGCACTGCCCCAGGGTAACACATCTTGGATGGGACAGGATGAGATGGGAAGAATCACCCTCTGGAAGTGCCTATTCACTGTTCCCAGTGCAGGGATTGAAGACAACTATTTCAGGATAGACCTCTGACTTTTAGATGGCTAAAGCCTGTCAAGATGAAACCCATCCATCCCTGGACAGGAGAAGCTCACATTCCTGTTTTTTCAGCCAGCTTGTTTGTCTTTGCCCTGAAATGAACTCCCATTAATCTCAGAGTAAGTCGTGGCTGAGAAGTAGTTTGTGAATCTGCTTTCTATCTTTATCACCTTTCGGCTCTCATTTACCAGCTTCCAGCTCAGCCTGGGTCCCTGGCCATGACCATGTGTGTAGGCATGCTACCAGGCATGCCAGAACTGTTCTCAAGATAGAGGGCTCAGCCACCGAGCTGCGTAGACACAGCCTTTGGCATCTCACTAAAGAAAGGGCAATGGAAACTTTATATTCCTGGAATGGCCTTGCTTCCTTATAAGAATGTCTCAAATGATACTTATTTTCTTGGGTTTTTCTTCCTGGGAGACTACTCAGTCTGTTTTTATTCACTCATGAGAAAGGGAAGAGAAATAAATGCCGTAGTGATTGATAGGACATGAAGAAGTGTATGTAACTTGGCAAAAACTGTCTGAGTGCTGAACTGAAGTACTACTGGAGCCATAACATTTACCATGCTTTATATTCAGGGCAATACCCCAAGCTCTGTTTTCTCTGTATTATGTTCGTCCTGGCTATTAATAGCCTATACGACACCCATATGACCAAATAAATCTGGCCACTGTGGAGGACTCCGTGGAAGTGGCTTGGTTATGCTGTGTGTGGGCTGAGTTTATGAGCAGGTTTTGAGGAAGCTGTTCAGGGGTTTCACCGCCCTCCGGGGAAGCATCTCACACAGTAGCTTTCAGGATAGGAGGGAGAGGAGGGAAGTGAGACCCTCTGCCTGGTGGCAATACCTCTGGCCGCTGCTGGGCCCGGGCCAGAGTGGGTCTGGGACCTTTGCAGTCCAGCCGTCATGCCTAAAATGCCTGGTCTTGGGAGTCAGGGGGAGCAGTCTCTACCCCTGAGTGAGAATTTCATTCTTTGTTTGTAATTTTACTTCATTCCATCTTGAAGCAGTGAAAGAGTAAGACAAGATGATAAATAAAATCTGGAGTTGTTGATTCAGTTTTTACTTCTTTTCAGTTTGTCTCCTAAAAACTAAGGGCAAGTTAGTCTGTTAAGACTAGGGGCTTGGATCATTAAGCTGTCACAATTTTTTTTTCTTAGCAGCAGAGTAGATACCAAAGTGTTAATAATATTCCTTGCTAAGGCTCGAAAAAATATTCTTTTTATGCAACTAAACAAAGCTTTTTTTTCCATTTTACCTACAAAATTGGTAATGGAATTAAAAAATGGTCTGTGTTTTGCCTTCCCCCAAGAGACCTTGGCTAAGTACTGCTTCAGATAGTGGCAAAACATACAAGTAACTTGCTAAAGGGACTATCCCAGCACTGAATTTACTGCAGAACAAACAAATGTGACATAAGCAAATAGGCGAACTCCTGAAAAGGGGCTGGGCAGGGCAAAGACTCGAGGTTTTTTTCATTGGTTTCTCTGGCTCAAAAGGCTTAATTTCTCCACAAAAAACTAGCAGTGCATGGCCAGGCAGTAGCAACTAGGCATGTTAACTAAATAAGCAATTTTAAACCATTCAATCAAGCTAGCCAAGGGGAGTGGATGAAAAAGGTATTTTTAAAAGCTATTCCATGCACTTGAAGTGTCTTTTTTCATTCCTCTGGTCTCCAGATTCCAGGACACGTCTTTGCCTGTCACCGAAATCTAGATGAAATCTCAAAGGCTGAAATTCTCTGCTGGGGGCTTAGGTTGAATTTGACTGGTCATAAACCTTGAATGGGCTGCTATACTGGAGGAATTTCATTCAGAGAATTCCTTTGCCATTTTACTAAGTATATTTTATTTACATTTGGTAACTATATCTTCTGCCTGCACTACTGAAACCTCTTAGCAACTTTTCAGCAATGAATCTTCTGTATAATGTGCTTTTTAAAGCTTCCTGAACTGAACTCTTCATACTGTATATATTAGAGAACTAATATTGTACTAAAACTCTCTTTTGACTGCATGTTTTTCAAAGGGGCAGAGGAGTTCATTCTTCTTATGCCTCTCAATGGTACATATCTCAGAATCATCCATCATGCGCAGATCAGGAAGGTCGTCATCAGAATGAAGAAATAAGAGTTTTAAATTGCAGTTCTACCACCTGAGAAATACCCTGGCTTTAAGACTTAGCAGGGTGTTTGCATTCTTGTCGTGTAACCTTGCACATCCATTTAAGGTTAAGGCTCTCTGAAATATGGCATTCTGTGGGATTAGCGATACGGATCACAGCATGGCTGATGTATGAATGAAGTGGCATTTTCTTTGTACCTTTTATGTTGGAGGATCACTCTGATGCTGGAATTTTACCATCTGAAGTGTATTTTGTTGACAGTTGAGATGAGCAATGCTCATGTCCTCTAAGAAGCAAGTTAGATTGTCAGTAGGTAAAGGCACAAGTGTATGCCATGTTGGTATTCTATGCAGATAGGCTTGGTTGGACTGGCTGCATTTCCCTAGTACGATCAGACTGTACTCACTAGCCATATAAATGTCAAGAAGAAATAAAGTAATTTTGTAATATGATCAAAAGGTAACCATTTCTGTGGCATGATAATATTCTGTGAATTATAGCTTGTATGAGACTGACTTACTTAAAAATTGCTACCGTCAGAGGTGTTTTATATGGGAAATATATGAAGATATCATTTACAGGTATTTCAGATTAAATTGATGAGAAATATGAATCCATGCACATGAATAGAACAAAATTAAAACCGGGGCTTCTGGAAATCCCCAAGAAAGGGGTTTTCCACTCTGTATTAATTTTTCTGTGTATTCTGGAGTAGGTTTCTAAAGGCTGCCACAACCAGCAGGCTCAGCAGTAGCCATAGTTAAGCCCACTCAGGTAGAGGATTATGCCATGTTCATATAGGTTCAGATACATTCTGCCCAGCTTTGTTCATGGCTTCTGGTATCCTGAGAGACATTAATACTGGTTCTTTTCGAGGTTTCCTCTTCATTCTTCAGTCCCATACTTTTAATGTCTTTGTAACTGTCTGCCTTTTCCAGATGTAAGACAAAGCATCTCTTGAATTTGACAGAAGAGACTAGAAACCTGTAGTTGCTTTTACTGCAGAGTGTTTTCTTTAGCTCTAGCAAGAAGCAGGCAGTATAAAACTGTATCAGCAAATCTGTTCTGTTTCAAACTGAGCCTGTCTTTTCTTTCTCTTGGTGATATTTAGACGTACTTAAACACCATGACTACAGCATCATATGGCTAATCAAAAGATTTTTCTACATGGTACATACAATAAAATCTTTTATTCCAAAACACAACAGAGAATATATACTGGACAGATATTCTGCTTGTATATTTAAGCAGTATGTACTTATTCCAGCCATCACACAAGACCCAATACAAAAGTAGATGCCACTAAAAATCAACGCCTGCTAAACATTTCTTCATTACATTAGCTGACAGACAATTTTTACCAGCATAAGAGCTCAGATATGCTGTAATAATTAACGGTAAATATTTATTAAAAAAATCCTAAACACAGGGCATATCTGTGATATTTCCTCCTCACACTTTTTCTTTCCTTTGTCTCTACTCTCCCACTGTCCCAAACACCTCCATTCACTCCTCATGGATTTCAGGATCCTGTTCTAACCTGCTTCCTTTGCAGTTTTTGAAGGGGGTTGAATTTCACCCACTTCATATTGCATGCTTTGACACTTGGGTGCTACAACAGAAGATGGAAAGTAGGCAATGCATATTCACAGCTCCTGAAACAAAAGAAAGCTGTAAAAGACATTAGAATTGTAAAAAACATGGCAAGAAAAACACATTATTCCCCAAGGGAAAGGAGCTATTATTTTTATCTTTGTGTGGAAGAAGGTGATGCTGTAGTCACCTAACACATTGGTAAGATTAAAGGCTGCTGATATTACTCTTTGGCAGCATTCCGAAGGTGAAAAAGGCACATAACAGTCATGAGGAATACAGAAAGGTGGCAATAAAAACATCTGCATAGTTGCCACCCTAGCTTGGAAGCCTACTGGCAAAATACCGAAGTTTTTCTACACTAGGTACACACTTGAGCTATCTTCTGCTCAGCTATACCTTCATAAATCCTGTCACTAAGATAGCTGCTAATAGTTTGCATTCCTGTAAGCCAAACTGGAACCCAAGAATGTGTATTCACAGCTTTACCTAAATAAGAACTAGTAAACTCACCCAAAAATGACAAAGAAGTCAAAAGCCATTATTCAGACTTTTGGGGGATAAACATCCCCTAGAAATATTCTTAAGATTTTGTTCTGATTTTTATGTTAGGCCACACAGAAATAAAGAAATTAGAAAGATACATTAGGTAAATGTGATTGTATTGCAAAAGGAGAATAAACCAAAACATTTCTGTAAAATACTGTTTTTATTGTGCTACATTTTTAATATCTAAAAATAACACCTTATTTACTCAGTTTTGATGATAACATTGACTCACCTACCACACAGCAAACGAAAGATTTCTCTATTGTGTTTGTTTTGCAGAAGTAACTTGCAAAACAAGAAGTCCTTTTAGTGGCAATAACATTTTGTAATAGCAGAAGGGCTGTCATTTTTTTGATTTGGAACATAAAATAGCACTTTATGTTTACCATGTTCATACTCATAAATGTAAGTACCCTGGAGTGGAAGACTTGAAAGGCTTTACATATAAGCCGCCTCATAGGGCGTCACGTGTGTTCCCTCATTTGATATAAATAGCTTCTGCTTTCCCCTGTGTTGTTCTTTCCTCTACTTGGCTTCACCCCTTCTGAGGCCAGAAATGTATTGTGCTGATCTCTGCGTGATGAGGGAGGTCAGCCGTGGCCATTTGGAGATGCAGAAGCTGGCTCTGTGCATGAATCACGCTGTAAAGAAGAAGACAGTCTGTCCCTCAGCTTTTATTCAAAATTCCTGCTGACTTCAGTGAAGCTTCTTGTTAACAGCAGACACTTTAGAAAAATGCAAGTAGACTAGAGCTGTTGCTTATATTGAGACTACATCTCCTTAAGACAGTGAGATATGTCGCTGAGGTGCTTGGTGATATACTTTAGCCATATAGCCCTGCACCTCCAAACATTTCTGAGTAATAATATGTTTTTTTTAATTTCTCCTAATTTCCTGTGAGAATAACTGCAGAAGCAAATGAACTGAGCTAATAGAAAGAAAATCATTAGACTCCTTTAACCACTCCTAGGCCAGGCCTTTCTCAAACCAAAATGGCCAGCCAGCAATAAGAGTTGCATGACTGTAACTGTATAGCATTTGTCCCATGATGTGGGATGACACGTGGGAAAGGTGAAGTACACTGAAAGCAGACAAAAGGTTTGGAGATACAGTTAATCTGAGACCAGGAGAGCTGGATTCAGTTCCTGGCTTTGCCGCAGGCTTTTTCTGTGACATCAGATAAATCACCCAATTCCTCCGTGCTCTGGTTCCTAGACATAACATCAGGATAATGCATGAGGAGGTTCACAAGGAGAAGGGGTGAGCACAACACAGGCTGCAGTCTCCCATTAGCATTTTGTCACCTGCAGCTCACACACCTGGCAAGTAACACTGCACTTGTGTCAAGCTCTGCTTTTTCTTCTTCTGCCCTCTGCTTGTCTTGTTCACCCAGCAGTGGGTCCATCTGGGCAGTGGTCAGCCCTTCCTACATGCAGTGCCAAGGCAAGGTCTTGCAGGCACCATCATACTGTGAGCAACGAAGAGGACCTGCACAGGGGCCCATCTGAAGGCTATGATGTGACACACCTGCTGCACACACAAGGGCCATGTTTGAATTTAGTGATGTACCTAATCACTGAGCAAATGCATATGCCCAGGGTGGCTATAGTAGTGTCCGCTACACAGAGTAGTGCAGTGAAATAGGTTATTCAGGTTTGGCTGATGTCACTACACAAGCACCATTGCATCAGTGTCATTAGTTGTTAGCACCAGGCAGGCAGCTCCCTTCTTCTGGCTCAATGTTCCAGCTCAGAAAATAGGTATAAGCATGTGAAATGGGCAGTTGAATCATAAGGCGACAGCAGCTACCCAATATTGCAGGTTTGAAGAAGCATTGGCCAAAACACCTTCCGTAGGAAAACTGCAGCCCTGAGTGCTCAGAAGAGGAGAATGCATGCACACCCTCAGCACAGGGGATGGGGCTTGCCTTGCAGCCTACGCAGCGCCTGCGAATACGTGGGAGTGAAATTCAGTTGTTGAACACCACAATTGTCTCACTTATTCAGTTGGAAAACCAGCCTTCAGATTAATCCTCCTTAAAGACTAGTTACGAGGGAAGTTTCAGCTTGTAATGTTGTCATTTGGTTATGCACATGAAGACAAAAAAAGGAACAGCGTGATTAGAAGTGTTCAGCACCTGCAGCTCCCATTGACTTCAGTGGGATTTCCGACTGCCTGACACTTGTGAAACTAATCATTTCACAGCGGAAAAGGATTCTTTTTTCCTTTCTTCCTTGTAACCAGAATTTGTGTATAAATCATATACAAACTAGGGAAAAAAGTTTTGGGGCTGAAACCATGCAGTTATCAGCATATAGAGACATAGGTATTTGTGGAAGTCTCCACTTATGCTGCAATATGGTGTTCCACTGTGGTACAAAAATAGAAATGATACAAGTATGATTATTACTATAAGAAGTTATTGTAGCTGTAATGAGTGATTACAACAGTTAGCAGATTGTTAAAGACTCATTTTAACTTCACCTCCTCACTAGTCTCCCCAGGATTTTTTGTTTTGTTATTCTTTCAAGTAAGCACAAACTGTTTTTTGCCTTTTACAGTCCCTAATGTTCAACTCCATTTTTATATCTCTCAAAAACAGCAACTTCTGATTTAAATGGCTCTGAGCAGGCATTCATAATTGAATTCCACTACAATTTTTGAATAAAACCACAGATAGGCTGTTTGTTTTTTCAAGCTAAAATTAGTTACAGCCATCAATACAAATGGTCTGCATACATGCAGGTTTGTGTGGTGGGCTGCCCACAGCACCCGCATGGTGCCAGATACAAACTTAAACTAGTAATTTGGAAGGATTTCAACATCAACCTTCCCGATTTCCCTGTCTAGGGACTTTCTGAGTAATTAAAGATTGCCTGGCTCTTGCTGGAGGCCACCAGTGCATTAGCTAGTATCAACACCGAGCTTTGGAAAAGTGTGGCTACCTGTATTTAGTGCCTGTATTCCATGAGTTGTGAAAGGGTCACAGGGCTTACGGTAGGGACGAAGAAGCAGTTGCCACACACCTTGCCATTAGTGAGGCTTTGCAACTGCTTCACGGGATGATCTCAAGCAAACTGGGAAAACACTAGAGGAGGCTATCATAAGATGTATGCAAGTTTTATTGGCAGTGCTACCCTCAGAAAGCAGTTTTCAATACTGCTCTATCAAAATGGAAGGAGATCCTGAAGCAAGGTCTGGTACTGCTCCATATTTTCATGAGATGTGGGCAACTCAGTATAATGTGTGTTTGAGTTTGCAGATGATATCAAACAGACAGAGACTGCACACCAGTTAAAGGATAAGTGTTCAAAAGTATCTTGAAAAATAGGGAAAAAGTAGTCTTAAAAGAATAGGCTGCAGTTCCAGAAGGTACAAACTTACAGAGTTAGGGAGCAATAGCGAATCCCTTGATTTTGAGAGTCTGATGGGCAATGGCACTTTAGACAAAAGTTCCTCAGAAGAATATCTGCAGCCTATAGAAGATCACAAGGTGAACACTAGTGAACAGTATCATGCTGATGTAAAAAAATAAATACATTGAAACACATTGTTAAATTATGTGTAAAACCTTAATTAAGTTTCCTGCAGTCCTCAGAAAAAACTAAATGGGAATGTTCTGTGTAGTTCTCAGCCATAAAGTTCAAGGAAAACACAGAGCAGTGGAAAGACGTCAAAGGAAAGCAAGGAGAATCCCCAGAGGCACACAGTCTCTGAGAGACAGTTGAAGGAAATTGGGCTGTTTAGGGAGGAGAAGTCTGGAGGGAGATCTAATAACTGTCTTCAAAAACAAAAGGTAATTGCAAAGAAGCAGCAAATAGATTGATTTCCTTGTCCAATGTGGAAAAATAAGAAAAGCCAATGAAAGTCAAATAAAAGGCTGGGAAGATCTTTCTAGTGAGAAAGTTTCTTAAGTCAAGGAACAGAGTGTCCTGGACACAGGTGTGGGATCTCGATCACTGAAATGGCTGGGAGGAGATTGGACAGATGTTTTCTAGGAATAAGGCAGATCCTGCCCTTGGGTGAGGAACAGAGCTCTCCATTGTGTTCTCCATGGTTTCTGTGGATGCGCAAGGCATTCCCAGCCAGCTGACAATGCTCAGGGAGGAGTTAGAAACTCAGCTTCCAATGACTTTTAGTTGTATGTTACCCTCTAAAACCTGACAGCAACCCCTAAAATGACACCCTACTGCAAGTCTATGAACTGCTTGATATTCCACTCCCTCTAGTGTGGACTTCTTCATTCACTGTGGCTTCTCAGTGCAGTTGTGGTCCAAATGTTCCTGAAAAATATATTTGTGTTTGACTCTGAAGATCCTTAATAAAATAAACCCATATGTTTGCATGGATCCATGGATCAAGCGTTGGGCTAGTATCTTCCTTCACCATTAGATAAATTTATCAATATGACTTTATTATATCTAGTTTTTAACATGATAATTGAAAGCACAGTTTCTTGGATGGATGGATGCATGGTTACCCTAACAGACTGTTCATAACTTCTTATAAAAAATTCAAGTGGGAAAAGGTTCTTCCAGGAACTCAAATGCCTTCAGGCTGAAGTAAAACAATAATAGCATCACAAGAAAGAGAGCAAAAGCTGGAAAATGAACTGCATAGGGAGAAGATAACTTAGACCCCCTTCGCCACTTCTGCTGTGAGAGAAACTAAGCATAGACTGGCGTGAAAATCCTCCTGTATCAAGGACACCATGGCCAGGGTGCAACCAGGGGGAGAAAGGAGAGTAAAGAGAGCCAGTTGCCAGTGGGAAGACAAGA
Organism: Nipponia nippon; assembly: GCF_047370975.1. NCBI lineage: Eukaryota > Metazoa > Chordata > Aves > Pelecaniformes > Threskiornithidae > Nipponia > Nipponia nippon. The sequence continues at coordinate 111,225,416 of NW_028262336.1, forward strand.
GCACATGAAAATTGAAATTAGTCCAGTACCATTTATTTTTGACATATTTTCTTTTAAAAAATACCACCTTCTTATTTAGAAAGAGCCTAAGAGTGCTTACGGCCCTGGGGCTGGGAGGATGAGAAGGTAAGGAAGGGAGCAGAGCTGAGGAGGTAGGACAACATCCTCAACAGGTATGTGGGTGAGAGGGAGTCACAGCTGTGGCTGGAGGGAGGCACACCCCTTGGGAGCCTCCCAAGGGGTGATGGCAGTGTCCAGTCTCCATCACTGTCACTAGGCAGCCTGAACGGGGCTGGACAGGTGAGAGTGCAAAATAAAATTAATTCATCAATCTAATCTTCTCTTAGCAGCTGACACACTGCTCACTAGGAGAGTGTGGTGAGTAAGGTACTTACATAAGCATTTATAAAGGCTGATATCTAAATTATTACAAACAAGTAATTTTGTTTTCAGGCAGGAAAGGGCAGATAACTATTAAACTGAGAAACTGTAAGCAAGTTTTCATGAAAATGTCCTCATACAAGTTGACCAATGCTTGTAGCATACACACCACATCTATTAGCAGGTGGTGGTCCTGATGGGGAGGGGCTCAGTTCTCTGGTCAGTCAGTAAAAATGGCCATTTCTTATCCTAAATTGGTATAAAGATGGGACAATGGGAGCACAGACATCAAAAAATCCTGTGTTGCGTGTTATTTTCTTTGAATTTCTTGTGAGAATATAACTAAATTCCCATAGCGGTATAAGCTCTTACCCATTTGGACTTCTGCAGTAAAGAAGTATGTGCTAACATGACATGCACCTTCTGCCCAGGCAGGGGAATATGGCTATTCGTACTTCAGTTCATTGGCAGCTCCCAGCACAGTAAGTCATTTCCTATCAGCTCTGACTCGCTTTGGGAAGGAGTTTTGGGAACATTTTCTTACAGATCCCTCAGAAGGCATTAACTGGTGTAATCTGGAGCAGGTACATCTCACAGGTCCTGCTTGGTGCTCGATCCGCAGAGGCACAACCCAGGAACAGCAGGTACACTCACAGCACAAACACCCCAATGCTCTGTGTCCCACTAGAGAACAAACACTTTGAGCGCCCCAGGCTTTCCCCCATTCAATCCCCTTAGCAAATACACTGTTGGTAGCACCTGCCCACTTCAATCCTGCATCTTTGCCATTCAGGTCCCTCGCGACAACCTGGAGAGCCATGGTGCAGGCAGGTGGCTGCAGAAGCTCCATGTGGGACTCCTTTGCTTGGGGCACTTTGGTCACCCCCTGAGCAGTGCTTGAGGGCCACCTCAGTGGACTGGACACCAATGACATGAGCTCTTTCAGTCCCCAGCTATGGCTTGTCAGCTCCAGGGCAACAGCTCATGCTTTTAGCTCTGGCAGTCCCTATAAGTCTTGTACATCAGAAGAGACAAAACCCTGTATTATAGGTGTTATTCTGCCCTGGCTAATGAAAGAAGGCCCCGCATAGCTTCACTATACGCTCAAAAGCTTTTGAAAACACAGAAATCTCTAAAATTCCATATAAAAGGACCTTCTTCAGTACTTCATATTAGCATCAGTGAATTTTCATGGTAATTCCATTAATGAGACTGATATCATGCTATTCTGTTAATTATCTCAGAAAGATTTGCTCACATAATGCAAAAAGTTAATTAGCCAAATTCATTATAAAAATGATAACATGTTTACTTACCTGTTTCTGTACATCTATAATATTAACTGTCCACGACTAGTCAAGTTCCTCCTGGTTGTTTTCATGACACTTTGATGAACACCATGCTGTATAAGATGCATGAGCTGTTCAGCTACAGGATGTGTTTTGAGAGCATACTACTTACCCCATGATCCTATCTGGCTGCAGAAGAGAATCAGTTCATACAGTTAATTGATACTCAGCTGCCCAATGTTGGGTACCTTAGCGATGGGTAACAAATAATGTCCAAATAGTCTATTAACACAAGCCATTAATAACTAATTGGAAATCAGAATCAGTTTGTAAATGATACATAGGTAGAAATAAGGCCTATATTTGAAGTTGCTAATATTTACAACAGATAATGTGAGTTCCATTCTCACCCACTTTCCACAGACTCTGGATTCCCACCAATTCATAGCTCAGTGTCTTTTGCTTTCCATTGTTTGGTAAGAACCACAAGAAAAGGGTGTTTATATGAGATAAGGCACCAAATGGCTAAAATCTAAATGGTTCTCTGTCCTGTAGTGAACATTAAGTGGTGGCTAATTTTCAAAGGCTGTAAACAAAATAGTCCGTATTGCATGAACTGCTCTGCAAAACCCAATTTATGCAAAAAAAGATGATGATGCTGTCAGATCAGTTTTTTACAGAGCCCTCCAGTTGCTCGCCCCTCCCCTTTTAGATGCAAAGCGTGTAATGCCTGAAAGTCAGCTAAGACACCAAGAGACATTACCCTTTGGTAACCTCCCAAAGTGCTGTATGGGGAAATTATTTATACCTGAATATACAAACCTGGCAAACCTGTGAGTACATTGTGAACTCTGACTCAGGGAAGCCTCATATTGTATTAATTTCATGTGATGGGATAGTACAGAAATTTAATGAGCTTCTACTGGAAGCATAGGAACCCCCATTTAATCCTGGGTTGAGTAGGTGGCCTGTCCTGCCATGTATCTAACCCAGCAGCCACAAACTGAAGGGAGGCAGTAGCAAATATATCAGAGGCAGGTACAGTTAGTCTTATTATAAGTAGTTATGAAGCAGAACGCCAAGAGAACATTTCTTCCTAGCCCTAATCATATTTGTATAACTTTAAACACTTTAAAATACCTAAAATCCAGAGACCATAGTAATAGGGAAATACATTCCTTGTATGATAGTTTTTAAGCATTTAATATTATGCAAAGATGCCAACAGTCTAGAATTATTTTTACAAGTATATAGAGGTGATTACTACTTACTAGAGTCTACAGGATTTTTCCACAAAGGGATCTTTGGCTGAGCAAATTAACTCCAAAGACCAAAGTTTGTAACAAACGATGAAGCAAACCAGTGCAATGTCACTGTGAGACTGGTGTTGGCATTAGGATCATCACTGATAAACCCAGCTTTAACGTGCCGAAAACCTCTTAAAGAAAGCAGATTGACTTGATTTTGCAAATATTTGCATAAAAATGAACATTACTACTGAGAAAATTGTTTTGTTAATTTATTCCAACTTGTAAAATCCTTTAGGTATTAAAATGTAAATATTTACCTAGCCAGAAGTGCTCTTCCTAAGTCTCTCTTCAGATGAAAAAAAACTTATACAACTATTGTTTGTTATAGAAAAATAGGAAGCACATTGGAACATTCAGCAAACTGCTCTCAGTTACCCCAGTGCAGCCCAGTAGGTTTAGCATAAAAACTTTAGACAGGAACTGGCAAGAAACATTTCATTGCATTTGTGTGACGTTCTTTAACTGGTTTTCATACATTCCAGTTTCATGTAAATATATCCATGTAGAGCTAATACTGTGGTACAGGTAAATGTTTGAGACTCTGCAAAGATTAAAGGGATACCGTTAACCTCACTCTTGCCTTTAGCTGGAATATTTCCTGATTTTTTTTAAGCTTTTATGTATTTTTTCTGTAATTTAAGAGCAAAAATTATTAAAATGGCTCTTTTCCTGGTAATTCCTTGTCATTTGAATGCTAGAAGCCACAAAAATATTATAGGAACCAAGTAGCTTTGACATTGTGCTACTAAGAGTCTCAAAATAAAGGAGAAAGGAATAAAATAACCCCTTGAACCTCATTTCAATTCAAAAGAGAAAAAAAAAAAAAAATCCCAGGCTTGTTAACATAAATAGTATGTGCAAATATGCATAAGACAACAGCCCCTTGGTAACATTTTTCCCACAGGAGAGAATTCCAGCAAAATTGTAGGCTATGTACAGATACTTTATTTTCTAAACAAAAATCGCATTATGCCAGAAGACATATACATTTCAACTACTATTAGAGTGTAATTAAATTATGTTAGTTATCTTTGTTTGTAATACAAGGAACAAGATTTCTGTTGAAAGCACAAGGCACTCCTAAGTTAATATCCTTTCATCTCACTAAGTGTCACACTGTAGGTGGTCTGCAGTGCTTTCTTTACACAGAACTTTTCACAGGATTTGCTTGATTCAATGCTACTTTTTAGCTTTTGGGTCAAGTGAAAAAAATAGCAGGAAAGCCACAAGAGGACAAATTCGCCTTTCACTTACACCATGTAAACGCTGTTGAATGGGGAAAGCAGGACAAAGACTGAATACTGTGCCTTTGACATAAGGAGAAATACAAATATTTCATGAACAGGGGAACAAATGTCTTTGAAATTCGCAACAAAGTAACAATTTCAGTAAAACTGCAGAGCCCATTATTTCTTATTCATTGAAAACATATGTTGATGCTGCTGCACATCAGAAACAATCAGAAGTCATTTTATTTCTTATTTCAAAGACTAAAACAGTAGCTTACTTTTTAATACATAACCAATTGTTACAAAACATCTGGTGAACTGTACCTTTCACAGTTTATAGACAAATTCTTTCTTTAAAGGCAAATTGGAAAATTTTATGCTTTCTTTTCCCTATAAATGTAGTATTTCCTCAGCCCCTGTAGAACTCCTTTGCCTTGCTTACTCACTATTTCCATGCCGCTGGTAAACGTGGATATTGTGTATATGTCTTTGAAAAGAAAAAACAGATTTTCTAGAACAAACTCTTCCTCTCTCCCTCTTCACTTCCCACCTCCCTCTTTTCCTTGCACCTCTCCATGTCACTTCCTGCTCCCTCAGTTCATCGCCCAGCATGCCACATGGCAGCCTTGCTGGCTTGCACTGTATGGATATTAGCACAAAGTCTTCCATGCATAAAGAAGAAAAGTAATGCCATGCCAAACACTTCCAGTGTAAAATGTGAAACCGCTTTCCTTTAAGAAGGGGCCGCTGTTTTATGTACTCTGAGGTCATAAATGCTAAGGTATGTTACCCAGGTCTCTTACTCTCTTACTGTGTTAAATCTTAGAAAGCTTTCTGCAATATCGCATTTGCCTCATAAATCTCATCCTAGAGCCAACGATTCTCATATCAGATGACCCTATTGTAATTTCAAAACTCACCTGCCAACTCATTGACATACAGAATTTGAGTTTCCCGGAGGTTTACGTAACGCACTGAGGTCAGATGTGCTGAGGTAGCAGCCTCCAAACACGCAGAGCAACCTTTTCGATTGCTAATGATGCCACTAAACTAGATTATCAGGGAATAATCCAAGGCGCCCAGCCACGTCTTTACAATTACCAAGGCCAGAAGGGCCAGGAAGTACGAAATGTCATATCTCCCCCAATGAGGGGAGCTGCCATTACAGGTTACTGCAGCGATGCATGGACACCTCGTGAGAAAGAAGCACGAAGGGAGCAAGGGAGAGAGCACACACTGTACAGCATCAATCTGACAGATAACCCAGAAAAAAGCAGAGGAAAGCACATCCACGAAGTGAAAAGTATGGGCTCAGTAATCCTCCAGTAGCAGAAAGAAAAAAATCCTGAAGAGAGAAAGATGTTAAAAATTATTCCTAAACAGGAAAGTGCAAATGGCACCAGATCCATGTTTAGTTGTAACATGAGCAACAACCAGAGGATGTGGTTTTAGTAAAGACAGACGTTACGTAGAAGGATGAGGCAATGGTTATCTAAATTCAGCAAAAGAACTTACGTTTCCCGAAGGCCCAACATACACCAAGTTGCACCATAACCCAAAACTTTAGCAATCAGCTCAGATATGAAAGAGCTTTACTATTGACAATTTGCTCTTGGTACCATCTGAAACAGGTACACATCAAGTAATATTAATTACAGATGAGGGAAAGTAGCAATGTATCTAGAATTCACAGACATATCACAGCTCATAACAATATGGGTAAATTTGTGGTTTGCAGGAATATGTGTTTGATAGATTTAAATGTGAAAACAAGGAACATGAAAAAAACCAGAAAATTATGTTATAGGTACCTTAATATAGGAGGAAGATCTTGGAAGAGGTGGTTCGGCAGGCGAAGGAAAGCATTCAACAGATGATGCCAAGAAAGGCCAAGTATTTCATGCCTTTTTGCTTTCTGTTGTCACTAAAATGGCAACTGACACAACTACAACAATTGACAAAGGTGAAAAAAAAATGGTTAAAATAAGGACTGAAAAGTACTTAGGTAACTTGTAAATCAATGGGCCCTGTGAAAGTCACCAAGAGATGTCTGGAAAACTGGTTCATACAATTTCTGAGACATTATCAGTTATCTTTGGAAAGGTGTAGAGGACTGGTGACATTCCAGGTGACTGGAAAAGGGCAAACACGGTGCTTATTTTTCAAACAGATGCAAAAGGACAGCTTGGAAATAATAGGCCAGTTCAACTTTTAAGTGCTCTTACAGTAATGGAACAAATAATTTCCTAAAAATACACCAAAGAGCAAAAAAGTTAAAAAAAAAAAGATAAAGTGGTAGCAACAGACATGTATTTGTAAACTTCCAACCCTGCAAAACTAATCTAATTTCCTGCAACAAGAGGCTAACCTGTTTTGCAGATGAAGGAAGGAGCATGGGGAAAGAAGACAAATAGTAAATGTCATATAGCTTAATTAGTTAACTCATAGCTTGACATTAGTAAAGCTTTTGCAACTACCTTATAGGATAATCTCATAAGTAAGCTCAGAAGTGCTCTACTGTGAGTGCCGTAGTTCACAACCAAATGCAGAACCAGACACAGAGCAATTTTCAGTGGTTCACTGTCAAAAAAAAAGGTGTATTGAATATGGTCCAGTACTATCAAATATCTTCCTGAACGACTTGGATGATGGAGTAAATATACCTTGCTATATACATATACACAAAAGAGAGATGCAGATACATTGATATATTAATATGTATAACGTATATCTGCATTAACTGCAGCTAACAACAGTTGTGAAGAGCTGGAAGCTCAGTTAGGGGCAGGACTAAAGTCCAGAATGATTTTTTCAGAAACTCGATACAGATTGCAAAAGATCAGGATGTGATTAAATAAGGACAATTACAAAGTTTTATAGGTAGGTAGAAATAACCAATTACATAAGTACAAATAGAGAATGAAAGGAAAGCATGGTTACAGGAAAGCAAAAGCGGACCATGAGTCACCACACTGAATTTCTGCCAAAACCCAAACGTCACTCTGGACGTACTGGAAGAAGGGATCACTCCAAGGCATCTGAAGTGTTTCTCCCACCCTTCTTGGCACTGGAAAGGCATCAGGCAGAGTCTGAGTTTGTGTCTAGTTTGAGGCACCATTTTTCCAGGAAAACATGAGCTTTTGGGTAGATTATGATCAGAGATCTGTCCACAGAAGTGGAAGAATTGGTGGTATTTTATCTGAGGGAGGACATGAGACATCATAAATTTCTGCAGAGGAAATTCTGAAAAAAATTCTAATGTTGTGGATTGTTAATAGCTACAATAGATTACTTTGAAAGGTTGCACTATACCATCACTGGAATTACTCAACTTGTTGGACAAGTATCTGTAAGAAAAATTTAAATGAATTGGTGCTGACTTTGAGCAAGGGAATGGACTAACTGATTTGTTGACATCTGTTCCAACCCTACTGCCTGGGATTTTGTACCAGAGTTTGACAGTAACTACTTATGTGCAATTGATATCTTCTGCCTTATCTGTGAGTGAGTGTCTGACCTTGCCTGACTGTTAATTGGCCCGTTTCTTGTTTTGTTAAAACCTTGGCAATTTTTTCTCTGGTATATCCATATACCATGTAGGCAACCTTATGGACTCCCTTGTTCATGGAAGAGTAACATCTTTACTGACTTTTTCAACCTTTACCAAAAGAAGTCTGAAAAACAAATTATGTAATCCAAAGCATCCCCTGCAGGGCCTTTGAACATCTATTTGGTCCTCAGCCTTCATGAAGGAAGGCAGCCAGTTGTCTGATGTGCCATGAGAGTGGCTGATGGCTCCATGGTCACTGATCACTGCTATCCCATTTCCCTCTCACCTTCTCCTTGCCTGCATTTGTCCACCAGCTCCATTCCCGTCCAAAGTGCAATGAGTTCTCTGGGGTGAAGCTGCCTTTTCTTCTCTTTGTTCACACAGTTGCTAGCAGGATGACTCCTGAGAGACATTCCCAGGCGCTACAATTGATTCATTATTGTCAGTTGTAGTAGTATTAATATTTTCTGTTTACAATTACTCACATGTAGCAACTACATAAATTCTTATTTTTGGTTTGTACAAAATATACATTGACAGAGAGGTGATATTTAACCTTTCCTAAATAACCTATTTGCACGATTATTTCAGATTTTCAGATAGGAAATACTGTATTCCTTCTACATGACGTACAGCATTGATTTGGGGAAGACAGAGATAAGGGAGGGGACAAGGCTTAGGTCAACTGTTGTCCTTCTTAAGTCTTCAGTGAACTTTTCTAGGGAAATACTACTCTACTTGTTATTCTTATAGCAGACATTAATTCTTATCTTGCATCCACCTGCTTATCTACCACATTACAGAGGGGTCCTGCCCACATTTAATCTACTGGTTAAATGCCAGTTTAATTCTTCTATGCTGTAGGCCACAAGAAACGTGTTCAAAGGACAGGCCCTCATATACACACCACAGTATAAGCATTTTTAATGAAAGAGAATTTTTTGTAGGAGAAAAAAAAGTTCCTTTGCTTTGAAAATAATGAATAAGCTCTCATTGAAATGAACCCTTTATGTATATCTTTATGTTTCTGATCTGGCAGCTTTGAAGAGCTGATATCATCAGTTTTAGAACCTGGAGCCTGGCCACTATTCTCTGAAACATGCTTTACAATGGAAAAGGCCATTTGAAAGCAAGTAAAACAATACAGAGCAAAAAAATCAGGTGCTTTTCAAAGCTTGCAAAGTTTTTATTACTTTGCAACCTTTTTTTCTAACATATGAACCATTCTGTGTCTCTCACTTACCCATACCACTGCCCTGCTACTCTGCCGCTGTATTTAGGATACTAGAGCTACCGATGGCAGAGTTGAACTGCAATTTTACTTTTCCATTGGAAACTGTGTAATTCCCACTGTGTGATGCTGCACAGTTGTTCTTGCCAGAGCTTACGCTGCATCAGCCCAAGCAAGTACACACTTCTACAGTTCCTCTCATTTTTAAGCACAAAAGCACACTGGTATAACTCTGACTGCACTGAAAGCAAAAGCAAACTCACACGTAGGCTTCAGCAGAGATGGGAAACTTGCTCTAATAGTGTTCATCGTTTACACAGCACTTCTCACAGGAGCCACCTCAGTTCATAAATTCAACTCTTCTACAGACAGAGGAACAGAGACAGAGGCCATAAGGCTCAGAAAGCCTCAAAGGTTTACCACTGAATTCAATGGGAGCAAAGACAGTCCTTTTGAATCCTTGCCTCCCTTGACCCACACAGTTTACTTACCCAAAGCTGCAGCGAGAATTAGAGCTGGAGTCAGGATTAAAGCACACAATGTTTCTGCACACAGACTATAAGCCATGACTTACTACATGCACCTGTAGAGCAGCTTTTCAGATTTTGAGCCAGAGCACTCTCCAGCCCACCACTTCTGCTGATAGTCCCTGCTGGCCCCTTGCAACAGTAACTCATTTTGAGGATCCCAAGTCCTGAAAGGCACAGCTCGTTTTCTGTACGTACTGGTCAGATACATGTCAGAAGACAGATAGAAGCTTTCAAAAGTAGTCTTTAAATAGTCTGTGGAGCCAACAGGAGACAAATATTGGATCAGATGTCTGAAAACAAAATCACAAGAGGCTGAAGAAAGACTTCTGGGATAATCCAAGGAGACACCACCGACTCCAGCAACCCACATTCTCCACTGAATCTCAAAGGCCCTGGGACATGGACCGTCCACCTCTGCTTAGTCACAGCAGAATTTAAGAGGACTGAAGGGCTCTTCTACTTTCCACAATTAGCCTTATCCTACTGGAGCTTGTGCAAGTGGAGGGTCAGGCAGTGTGCAGCACAGCTCTTCTGAGCTCGCACGCTGATTATCCTGCTCTCAGCACACCCCTTCCTCCCACTTACACCAAGGGGGAGGGAGCAGCAGGCAGAGAAGGTGGCTCCATAAATTCAGTAGATCAGAGTCCCCATGAATATTCTGTGGATTTATAGTTACAAGCAGCATCTAGCCTTGGGACCACAGGAATTATTCTCTGGGGTCTGCAGTCCCCGAATTTCAGAAGTTTGTTGTGTTCACATAAATGCTTAGCATAACGGACACAGGATTATTCCACTTGCAGTCAACTTTAATAACAACCCTCTAATCCTGAGAGCAGATGAAGAGATCACACATAGCAGGTTTCAATATATAGCACTGTTCTCTTGTACCTGAGGCTGTTTTGTGTAACCAAGCTCAGCTCTGAGGCATCAGGACTCTGCACTTTCCCATTAGTGTGGTATGAACCCAGAGATGACTCAAGGATCCCCATATTCCTTCTGCTCCGCATCCCACAGCAGTTCTGAAATGTGCAAAAGCATCATGTACTCTGTAAGAAAGGTAACAGACCAGACATGGCTGGATTCATCTCTTATTATGGTGCTGGTCTGTCCATCTCAGCCAGTCCCACCTGCCACAGTCATTGGAGAAGCACAGGCACTGCCAGAAAGCTATTCCTCTCATACATGAGACACCTAAAACTGTCCAGATATGTTTCTCTCTCTCCCAGAAAGAGAATCAAGGCTCAGATGTAGACATCAACTCTTGGCCACATGAACCCCACACACTCTCTCTGAGCCCTGACCCCCCTTCACTCAACAGCTCCTGCAGCCTACAGAACCATCAGGCCTACAAACAAATACTGCACCATGAAAAACACAAATGAACATGTAACCCCCACAGCTTGCAACAACTTGGTGACATTTTCTTCCACCTCCCGTGGATAACTCATAGCAGGACCACTTTGTGCTCTGTTCAGCTCCTGCACACAGTCCGTATTGCTCTTTGCAGGAGCATTATGACCTTTGCTGGTAGCTCATTTGCTACATGCATCTCTATGTAGGGTAGCTGACAGGCTCCAAGCAAGGAATAAAATGGCCTATAGTGCATCAAAGTCTGCTGGACAGCCTCCAGTGTTTTGCTTCAGCCAAAGTTGAGTGTTACTAGTTCATTTATCTGAGGATCCCTTCTACATGATCATGTAAGACCAACTTATTCTCTCAGTAGTGGAAATTATGACAGTAATGGATGTGCAGTGAAAAAGATGATCAGGGCTGTGGTCCCTGCTGGAAGAGCAATCTTGTTGGCCATCCTCGGACTCCTTTCATCTCTGCTCCCTGCAAACAGGCAAGGCAGAGCGGCCCAAAAGGCAGCCCCAAAAAGTATGCGCAAGATGGATGCAGTCCTCCTCTCAAACATGGACTAAGCAAACATGGTCAGTCACTCCAGCAGAGAAGACATATCTGAAAAACTGGAAGGGTCTGCACAAAAAACCATGACAAGCTGAGCTGCCTCAAAACATTTTCTGTGATTTTCCAGAAAGAGAAATGAAAAGAGTCCATTATGATTCTGGTCAGTTATTGGCTTTTTTCTTCCATTGTTCCATTGGCCTCACTCAAGCACTTTCTTCTCCCAGCTCTCAACTAAAACTGCTCGACCATGCTTTTCCTTTAATAATACTTACTTTTTTTTTTTTCCAGAGCAAAAGTCTGCTCTTTTTACACTTGCTTTACAAGGCAAATTTGGCATACAGTTCAGTGGCGTATCCTGATGTCAGCGTATTGAAGGCAGGTGCACACTTTAATATATATGGGCACAGAGACCCCCTTCCAGACTATAAAAGAATACTAAGCATGTCCTCATGTGCAATATCTCTAATTTTTTTTATTCATAAACCTAAAAATATGAGCTGTTCTTTTGTCTATACACATTACAAGTGAGTGTGAACAGGCAAGCACCGTATTTCTACATTTCACAGAGACGGTGTTAAAATGGCTCCATTAGTGTTTTTTTTCTAGCATATTGTCTTTATGTGACAGTAATGGGAAAAGGAAATGTTACTGTAATGTTGCACTTTCACTGCTAACAAGAGAGAATCATGCAAGAATATATAACATGGCGAAGTAGCTTCAGCAAGCCCAACTGCCATCATTTTATTTAGTCTGGAAAGAGGTGATACAGCACGCTGTCAAACAAAAATCCTTCACTTACTAGTTAGCATTCTTACTGCATTAATAATATACAGTGGACAGTAACGGAGAACAATTTTTCTGTCTGTAATGAAATAAACATTGTCCACATTATGTCATCCTCTGAGATCTTTAGTGTGGTGTCTTTTTTATTTTGATAGATCTATGTGTAAAATGAGTCCACCTGTGGATGTTAGAAGAACATTTTTTACTTTCTAAAAGTCAAAGAAAATAACAGAGGTTAAATGGTTTATATAATTTCATTCCCATTTTCTTGTTTGTGTTCACTCAAACCTCTCTAAAGGCCAAATCTACGCAGGCTGCAACCGCGTTCAGCTGACACTGCGGCTGTGCCCTGTGCCAGGCCATCTCCTGGTCACCTAGACCAGGGACCTGCTGGAGCAAGGAGCTCTATCTCCGAGGCACTTACTTATGTTCCTGTCTGTGAAAAACCAAGATACAAGGAAAATGGAAAGAGGCAGTGGGGCTGTGCCCACGTAGGGCTTCCCTCAGCATGGGATTGGGGTGCAGCTGGAAATCAGAAGTGCCCCAAGCTCAGATATGTCTGAAAATATTCAGCAACATATTTCTCACTGGTTCCCAGGGCATCTAAATACCTTTGTGAGCCTATAAGGGCATCTGCATCGGTAACTGAAACAGGTCAAAGGCATGTCCTTGGACACCACAATTCAGCTGTCCATCCTGCTAAATTGTTAGCATGGTCTCTGATATGGATTCAGCCCGTGCCACGTAGCTATCCCCAAAAGTCTGGGAATAAATGTGAGTCAGGGACCATTCCCAGGAGGGAGCAAGAAAGCACATCCCCAGGTGTGGAAGAGAAGAGAGCAGAAGAGAGCAGAACGACATCTGCACCTGCCCTTTGGTGCCAGGTATCCTCAGGCACAGAGGGTGGCTCTGAGCACAGTCACAGCCTGAGAAATTCAGGGAAATGTGTTCAAAAGTGGATTTGGTACTCAATATTTGGGGTTTTTTGGGGTTTTTTTGTTTTGTTTTTTTTTTTTTTACTGGGGATGCGTTTGAGAGCTAGGAGGTGTGACTGACTAATAAATGCTTACAGTGGAAGAAGATTCAGAGGTGATGGGCAAGGACAATGTGCCCATCAAGCTCAGAGAATAATGCAAAGCATCTGACTTTATCTCAACACAAAGGGGACGAAAGGGGACCTTCGGTTTAGATAAATAGCTATCAACAGTTGAGTGGATCAGCTAGTGGTGTAAATGTCTCCCTGAGTTAGCCAGAACAGTATGGGGGAAGTGATCCCAACACAGAGTATAAAAACTAAACTAACAAAAGAATTTGGAAGAGAATGGGCTTGAACTGGTTTTGACACACTCATTCCTTCCCAGCAACTGGGGATGCCCAGTCGTGATAGTGAGCCATAGAATCACAGAACCGTAGAATATCTCAAGTTGGAAGGGACCCATAAGGATCATGAAGTCCAACTCCCTGCTCCTCGCAGGACTACCTAAAACTAAATCATATGACTAAAAGTGTCATCCAGACACTCGAACTCTGACAGGCTTGGTGCCATGACCACTTCCCTGAGGAGCCTGTTACAGGGACTGACCATCCTCTCAGTGAAGAACTTTCTCCCAATGTCCATCTGAACTTACCCTGATGCAGCTAATACAGTGAGCATATTATAGACACCCGTAATGGGAATTACATTGCTATTGTGACTGAACTGTGCATTGCAATTGCTATATTTTGCTAAGTGTGACTTACATTAGTATTGTGTTTTCAGTATATTTTGTATCACTCTGCTAAATCAGAAATCCCGTGCAATATCAACAATCTCCAAATAACTGATTTGATATTAAACATTACAGCCTCCACACGTGGAATATCTAAAAGAAGCTGGTCAGAGAGTATTGGACTCTGACAGGAAGACCATACCTTTTCCTTCCACATAGCAAAGACTGCAGCATCATGGAGTACCGCCTCTGAATTTGGGCTTAGTTGTATTAGCTGCCAAGATGCTTTCACTCTTTAATCCTTAAGTCATTCTAAATAGGGAACTGGGCTTCTAAGTCCCTTATGCATAAATACAAGTGATACCCATAGTCTTTGATTCAACCATCTCTTAATTCCAGTTAGTTTGCCTATGGTGACATCAATGCTGTGTTGTGTTCTGGTTCAGATGGTAATTACTTTTTACTTTAGGAGGTTATTTTTTCCCCTTCTCAAATCCGAACCTACAGGACAGTGCATTACTCCTAACTCATGGGTTGTAAGGGCAGCCCATTATAAAGTCCCATACTTCGTGGAAAGCACAAGGCTGTACACAGAAGACCTGCCTTGGATCTCTGCTAATGAGCAGGCCCTGCTCTGGCCTGAAATTTGCACTTGAGCACAGACGTACACCCACACAGCATGGACAAGAGATGAACTTGGGCTCCAGCCAGAGCTCAGACCCAGGCCGACTCCTTAGCTGAACATAACTATGATTATCATAGCATTACATTAGATCAAAACCAATAAACTTCAGCATAAGCATTTCATCCCATTCTTAAAAGACTTGGAGGTCATCTGTGGACTGAAAACAGGCAGACGAATGTACTCATCTAGAAAACAAATGGAAAAAAGTGCTGCTGTACCTCTGTAAAACTTGAGGAGTGCAGCCATGATGCATCAGCTCACTTCCCTACAACATAGCTTCTGTGCTTACACTTCCTTGCCCGCTGTACAACTCATGTAGACAATAGTAGACTCTTCTGATAAACCCTTGATGATATCAACTGTCAAAGAATGGGCTTCTTAAAATGTAGTTCAATATTTGTCCTTCTGCTGAAAGCTGCAGCATTCCTGCTTATGCAGCTAATACACCCAGTGAACTCCACAAAATTTTATCCCCTGCTTCACTACTGTTGCATCACAGCAGTCTGATGGGAATGTCTTACTCAAAAAGCTCTGTTATACCCATATCTATTTTTTGCCTTCTTTTCCTGCATCCATTTTTTTCACTGGTAACTGAATAGGCATGTGTGAACAATTTGTTAGCTTCTCCAGTGCTAAAAAGGTTTATCGCTCTTCCAGATCTCCAAGTGTAACAAAAGGAATAGCAAAGACACAGAAATTAAAAATGCTTATTTTTAACTATCTATCTGAGGCTGACAGAATCAAGATTGGAAAACCTGTTATTGTGTACATGCATAATTAATGAGCCAGAAAAAGTTGCATCCTTAATCTTTCACCATTGATACAAAATGCAGAAAATATTTTGTAGGCAAGGCTACCTTGTTGGTGTCTGTGCTCCTTAGCCATGTTAGAAACTTGTCCTTTGAAATCCCATGAATTCTGTATTTTAAACTTTGTGCTGCGGGGGGAAATGCATTAAAGCACAATTCTACTCCAAGAAATGACTGTACAATCAGCACCTTTTCTCTCTGTTTATCTTCCCCGTGCATGTAGTTAGAGACATCTCTTCTTTCATTAGTGACAATGGGAGGGTTTTTCTATGTTTTATTCCTTTTATCACTGCAGAGGTCATACTTGTAAGATAGCTATACATCATTAACAGCATTACAAAGCCAAGCACTAGCTCCCACATGGAGTAGAGAGATAGAAGTACAAACTGGAGACAATGGGGCGACATAACCCAAGTATCTGAAAGGAGAGTTTTGTCTGAGCAACTTTTGTCCTGGGGCTGAGGAGGTTCAAGACAACAGGACTAGTTTAGCGTTCACTCCCCTTGTTGAGTTTATAGATCTGATTGTCAGAAAGAGCAGAGAGAGCTTGTCTCCTCACAAACTGGGAAGGTTTTGAATTAGAAATATCTGAGTTACAATAATATAAAATGCAATGAAATCCCTTTAATCATTTTTCTGATCAAAGCTGAATACTCAAAAGTTAGACCTGAGACTGTCCTCATCACCAAAACACTCTCTGCTTCCAGAGGTGATCCCATTTCTGAGCCCAGCAGAAATGTCAGGCAACAATTTCATGGGCAGTTGACCCAGCATAACATCTCATTTCCTCTAAAAAGAGGGCATTTTGCTCTTCCTCTCTGTTCGCACTCCTCTCCCTTCCCTTGTTTTACTCAAATGTTTTTCCACCAAGGTGGCTGGTTAAATCAGTTCACAGAAGGGCCTGATGAGCCAGCACAAAGTAAACAGCAAGAAGATGACCAGGAGCAATAGAGGAGGGTGGAGGATGGAGACACCTTACCCTTTCAGCAACAATAAGCTGCTAAAACATTCACTGCCTCTCAGGGAACCACAGCCTCAATTAGATGTGAAGAAGTGGGCAGTGCCTATCTTTTTCCATTGGCTCTAGGCAGATCCTAGAGCACTGGCTTAGCTCAGACATCCAGCTTTTAGACAGCTATGTTTAGGTAAGATCAATCCCCACCAGAAGTACTTGAACTGCCAAGGCAGGGTGGACTTGCTTCGTTTTTATCACAATTCAGTCAGGGACACATCTTTGAGTCCTTCTCCATTTGTACTCAGGAGCACTGCAGTGATGAAGAAAAGAGTAAAACGTAAGTAAATATTTACAGAGGACCCTGGATTTTAGCCTAATTTTGGAGTACTCTGAGTGCAGTGCGGGTGTCCCCAGTAGGACACTCAGAGGCCTGACTGTGAACTCTCATCTATTTTCATTTATTTCTATTTTCATTTATATTTTTACAGGAAAATTAAGTCCATTCGACAGAGTTGAACAAGATAAGAGAAACAAGTCCACTGTTTCAAAGGAGGAGAAGGCTAGTGCCAGGAATGAAGGCATGCTGACTGGCATAGTGTGTGGTAGGGCCAGATGTTTAACAATATTTATGCACTGAAAGCAGGTCAGATAATCTGCAAGAGATGGAAATTTGTCCTTTTGACTACTGCCTTCAAAACCACTGGTCTGTGTTTACTGATCTGATTCAAATAAGATTTCTATGAAAGTACCGGTGGAAAAAAAGGAAATAAAATACAGCATCTTTCGTAAGTACAGATTTGCATTACAGGCTTGGATTTTCTAAAGATGGAGAAGAAAGAAGAACTGCATGTCAAACCTGCATCTCTTGAGGCTGTCTCAGCATAACTGCCTCTAACTTGCTGAGTATCTTGTGAACTTGGACTCATAAAAAGGTGTTCAAGGCATTTTTATGCCAATATAACAGTAGATCCATAAAAAGACCAGTGTGTTATACATGAAATGGAAAATACCAAGAGTTCAAATATGAAAGCAATGGAGTTCAAGTGAGCAGAACCAGAAAAAAATAGGTCCAGGAAATGCAACAAGCACATCTTGGAGAAATCAGTCTTTTTTTTCGCCATGGTCCAAGTGCAGTTAGACTGCCATTTTGAGGAGGTGGCCAGATACTATGTGCTAAAGTGGGTTGTCCTGGAAAGCCTCGTGTGGTATTTTCTGTGACTCTCATACAAAACGTTATCTGCAGAACATTGACTGAAAATGTCCTGTGCTGTGGAAGATAGTCCCGGGGTTCCACAATTCAGGCTGTATGCACAAAAATGTTTGTGACTACCTGAATCAAAGGGAGGCATTCTTTTTTGAAGCTAAATGAAAATACAATGCTAATAAACCATTGATACAGGTATTGTTGAATACTGCAAATATCTTTTCCTGTTAAGCACAACCTTTTAAGGGAACTGTTCACAACATGCCTTGGTAAGAAACATTTTTCTTGGGTTTTCTCCAACCATTCTTGCTAATGTGCTAAGTTCTTCCATCCATTACCTTAGGAATAGGCAATGCGCTTTAATCTACAAGGTGGTTTCCTGTCCCTTGATGATCTGGTTCTTTAGCAAATCTTTCTGTGTTAAGCTTTGTTTTTATTACTAACTGACTACATTAGGACTTAAAAATTTTGTACAGCCAAAGTAGGTGTGGTACTATTTATAAATCAAGGGCAAGTTATGCAGTTTTCATAAGGTGGTTTATATTGCATATTTGAAATCTGGAGGTGTTTCAGGAATGTATCATAAAACCACCTTCCATAAACTGTCTCTCAGGAAACAGTAATGATAACAGAGGCAGACAGATCTCACTTTAAACAAGTTACCGTGTACCCTTGATTTACTAAATTTCTGGAATTTTTTTTAACCAGATTGAAAATCTTTCCAACTTTTTGAAGTCTTATCAGCTGAGTTTTCAGAGGATTCACTTTACTGCTAAGATTTCCAAACACTCAATAATGCAAGGCTATATATTCGTATAAATCTTGCCTCATAAGTTTTACAGATTTATGAAAATCCTAATTGTATACCACATAGTGGATAAAAGTAAAAATAATTCCATATATAAAAGAATAAAAGTACACATATTAATTAAGCTGCCAGACCCCAAAATGGTGAATTTATAGCTTCCAGAAAAAGATTTGACATCTGTGCAATTTAGTGAATATGAACTGTAACTTTTCTGGATTTTACCTCACTTATTTTCACAGAAAAATGTGTGCAAAGCTTCATGGTTGACAATGTGGGTGTCAGAAGCCTGAAAAGGGTGAAACAAATTGGAAAAGTAGAATGAAAATATATAAAAACCTGTTAAATTACTATGTTCCCTGACTGTAGGCAAGAGCTATATTTAGATCTGGTAACCATAATGAGACATTGGTCAGAAGATGAAGGACAAATTTCAATACATGTTCATTACTTTAAAGAAATTACACCTTGGAGTAAGCCTTTTATATTGAAAAAGTACAGTAGTAAAAAAAAAAAAAAACAACAAACCAACCAAAAAAAAACCCACCAAAATCTTTTGCGCAGAAAGTAGTTTATCTAGCCTATATTCTTCTGTGTTCATTTTGCTGTTATTGAATATATCTGTGTAAATAAGAAATGTCTTTCACAGCTGAGATATTATCCATTTGCTCCATCCTTCAGTGAAGTCAGTTCACAGCATCATGACCGGTTCTTGTGTGAAGAAGCCTGGAAAAGTTTTGTTTTATTTTATTTAGCTACCCTGAAATATTTTTCTTGCTTGTTCATTACCCAAGGTCTAATAAAACCAATCTAGCATCTGACATTTATCTCACTTTTTTTTTTTTTTTGTGGAAGACCTTGAAGGCCTAGAGGAATGGCTAGGAGACCACAGATAAAATGCAGATACTGATTTTTCACAAAGGAGCATTTCTTCCAACTGCTTCCTAAGTATTTGAGTTTAACGTGTGTTACTTGAAACACAGCACAAAAATAAAGTACAAACTAAATTATTTTATTCCTCTACACAATTCTAATTCCCTCTTTTTACACTGATGGCATAATCATACTGACTACACCAATATCTATTGAAACCCATCTGGATTTGTAATATTAAATACAAACACCCATAAACCAGAAAATCAGCAGTAATAGAAGTAAACTTTTCCAGATTCTTTTGCAACAGACAGGAACTACTCCTTTGAGGAACTCTTTTTGTGTAATTGTTTAGAGAAATTATATTATGGACTTTAGATTAGAATGAGAAATTATATTATGGGCTTTAGATCATAATATATATATCAATTCAGCTTGAAATTAATATGAAAGACACCATGTCATAGCTGCTTAAAAATACTAATAATGAGATAGAAACATTAAAAAAAAAAAGCTTCACTGGGACTGAATCTGATGTAACAGGTTCAGTTTCCATCATGATGCACTTCACATGGAGACAGAACAGATAGTAAAATGTCCAAAAGGAGGTGGTTTATCCCCTCACTTCCTCTCCCTCCTCTCCTCACTCAGCCCTGTCTCCCATGGGCCAGTTCTGAGGGCTGGTTTAGTGAATTGAACTGGAGGGGTCTGACAGGAGGCAGAGCTACCTCAAGGTAAAAGTGAGGAGCGGGTGGCAAAGAGCAAGGGGGCAGCAAAGAGCTGAACTCTTGCCTTTTGGGTAGGATGGCTGTCCTCCCCTGTGAAGTGGTACCCCCAGCTTTCTGACACTGTAACACTACTTATGCACTACTACACCAGACCTGAGGCTTCAGAGCTTAGTTCCAAAGTAAAATCACAAAGACTTTTGGATGCATAACTTACTGAAATTAAAATGCACTTCAGTTTCAATGTGCTTTACAAAGAATTTGGTAACCTTACACTTCCTTACAGATGGGAAAAATAAGATATAAAGAAGTTGTTAGGGTAGAGCAGGGACCAGAACTCATGTCACCTGAAAGCTAGTCCTGTCCTCTGGCTGTCAGGCCAGAGTTATGATCATGATTACAACTAAAGAGCCCAACACAGCCAGACAGGTTAATCCTGCTGCATCCAGCAGAGCCCAAAAAGGCTATGGAAAGGAGTGGAGGTCGTGGTGTGACACTGAAGTTGGATACAACTCCTGGTTACAGGAGAGCTTACATGTGACTGCCAGGTTCCAGGTTCCTCTCCAGCCTCTTACCTTTGTGCAATGAAAAGAAACCACACAAGAACTAAAGTGATGAATAAGAACCAGGTACTCAAAACCTGGAAATCCTTTCCCAAAGTTCAGTAAAACAAAGTTGTAATCTCTTTTCCAGCTTTCATGTGATGCTTTGGGCTCCCTGGGGAGAGCTCAGGAGGTGGAGAAGGAAAAATCACAGCTGTGTGTCTTGTCAAATCAGCAGTGCCACCCTACCACACAGCTGAGAGGACTGTGACTGCAGTCCTCCTCCTCACCCTGTGGCTATGTGGAGGACAGGTACACTGCAGCCTGTCTTGGATGCTGCTTGCTTGGCAGAAGCCACCCAATCTCTGGGTACAGTGAAGGACTCATACCCACTCATCTGGGCATCTCCCAAGGGGCTGGGACTCCCATCAAAAGGCTTTGGAGCGTTTTCTCTCTTGGTGTCTCTGTGTAACTATACCATCAGGCTGGTTGCTTCCAAGGGGATGAGGAGCTGGAGGTTAAGGGGTGACCCTGGGACTGGCTGTGCCCTCACCAGTGGGATGCAGCCCAACAGGGATGAACACAGTGGGCAGAGCTGCAGGCTGGCAACAGGGTCCATCAACAGTCCCCAGTCATGGCCAGTGATATCCTGGCAGTCCAGTCAGCAGCAAAAGGAGATGAGGCCAGAGACAGGCTGGAGACAAGTCTTTAACATCGCATGC
Source organism: Nipponia nippon (assembly GCF_047370975.1). NCBI lineage: Eukaryota > Metazoa > Chordata > Aves > Pelecaniformes > Threskiornithidae > Nipponia > Nipponia nippon. The sequence continues at coordinate 111,246,656 of NW_028262336.1, forward strand.
AGGAGACAGGTGGCCTACACAGTAGGTCTGAGGTCTGTGCTGGGGGCAGTGCCAGGGACAGGGCTGGAGACCAGCACTGCTGTGGTGTGGCTGGGGCAAGTACTGATGGCCTCAGGGGGATGAAATGGGGTCCCGGGCCCTGGGCAGGGTTGCAGGGAGGGACACGCAGAGTGCTATGAATGACATCTCTGTGTAGCAGACCATGGCTTGTCACCCACAGGCAGGGCATTCCCAGTCACAGGAGTAATTTCAAATGGGCAGCAGGTGGAAGACATAGCTGTGCACAGGACGCTTTGCTGCAGAAGTTGTTCACACCTGGCCCTACATGAGCTGTTAGGGCTGGGTTGAGCTGCCAGTGGCTGCAGGCCCTGCAACTGCTTTCTTTTGGCTGAAAACACAGAAGAGAAGAAAGGAGGCTTCATAGACAGCTAAATATTTTCTGAAAGTTTTCAGACCTAAGGTCCCATAGGCCAGGTTGGCAAATGAGAAAGATGAGCATAAAAGCACCTGATCTTGAAGACTAGGGCAAGGAAGTGACTGAGGTAACAAAGAAAAGAAACCTCTTTGTTAAAACAAAACAACAACCAAACTTTAACTTTACAGGAAAAGTAAAGGCATTACAGGAAGAAAGAGAAGATGGGTGTGCAAGTATGAAAGAAAATGTACCCTGTCTCAGTTGAAGAAGCACTGGAGACCACCAGGCCCAGGAACTCCAGCAGAAAGAGGTCAATAAAAGAGAGGAGAGAAGAGAAGACAAAGGAAAGAAAGATGACACAAAAGCTGAGATGTAACACAACACGGGCAAGAAGCAGAAGCATGTGACTGAGGACTGCTCGCAAAGAAAAACCATTAAGCTTCTTAAGAGAATGGATCCAAAGAGCAGTGGTGTGCCAGCTGCCACACGGGGACCAGGGTATGACATAAGGCAGCTCTATTATTATTGTAAAGAGAGAGAATGCCAGAAGTGTGTTATGAAGCTGAAGTCAGAAGGACTTCAGCCTTCAGGTGCAGACCAAAGAACAAATGTTCCCATCACCTGGAGGACTCAGATCTTCTCAAGTGAACAGTGGAGGGATTTCTTCACCAAAGAGTCACTCCACCAGCCACAGGTGATCATGTTTTAGGCCTACAGAAGAGTTTTTCATAGAAATTAGCCTGGAAAGTAGCTATCATGGGGCAATTCTGTTTTACATACAAAGGGATTTTGAAAGCAGGCCAACAATTCAAGTGTGGCAGTTTAGGAGGGAAAAATGATGAACCCCACAACTCATCAGCCTATAAAGTTTTAATAAATGGGCCAGCTATTTTGAGGTTGTGTCTAGAGGACACTCTTAGGAAAAGCTGGCATGTGGATGGACAGCGGCACAGGCAGAGGGCTGTCAGACTGCCTTGAGGTAGGTCCCAAGCCACAAACTGAGAGAAGTCACATACGGAAAAAAAGCCTGAGACACAGTGAGGCCACTGCATGGAGGAGCTGCCTATAAGCAGGCAAGGGCTGGGGAGGGGGGATCAGCCCAACAAAGGTGCAAAGGGTTATTAGAGCCAGATGTGGATGTTTAGGTATGTTGTGAATAAGAAAGCTGAAGAAATGCGGGCTTTGAGCCTAAAGGACTAGTGAACCCTTGTGTGTACCAACCACCAGGCTTCACATTTTGGTAGGACTGGAGAAGGGATGGGACCCCACTGACAGAGATGATAAAAGGCAGGAATACTGAATGCCAGCACCAGTGTGCCTACCCCCATGAGGGGGTGCTTTGCCTGCTGATGGAGACTGTGAGGCATCAGGAGGATTTTGAGGAGCCAAGTTTGGGATACTAACTACACCAAAGAGGAGAGGGGGTGCATGGTCATCACACCATAAATCAAGGAGCAAAGGGGAGGACTCTCCAGAAATTGTAAAAATACTTGTTAAAAATTTGAATAATCACATTAGAAAGATACTAAGAGGAAGAAGGGTGAAAAGGAGGTACAGAAAGCCAAAAGCTCTCAGAATAGCAAGGGGATAGTCAAAGTGCAACTTGAGTTTGACCTCGCGAAGGGAATGAAAGCAAATGGCCAAAAAAATGTATTTCTACAGTAAAGAAGAGGAAGTAGTTGACTCTGCATTGAGTGGACAGAGTCAAGATAATCTGTATATTGCCCAGAACTATGTGAGTATCTTGTCTTCTTTTCAGCGCAGCTCACAGTGCAAATCTGCTCCATCATAAAATGGGGAGATGCATGTGGTCATCAAAGTGGTGGCCTCCACAAAGGACACTGTTCCAAGCACTGGAAACACCCCTCGTTATTCAGTCAGGAGCAGGCAGGTGGAGAACCTGACAATCTGTCTTCTGCTAACATTTTCATTATGCTGTGAAAACTGAAACATAAAAATGCATACATAGCATGGGATTCTGGTAAATACATCATACCAAAAAGTCCAAGAAAGTAGAAAGAATAGTCCTTAATGTGGAGGGAAAAGGAATGATCTAGACATTTGGAACCTGATAGTTTGAACTCAACACCATGCACAACTTGAAAACAAAATGTATGAAGGGAATAATTAAAGACAGAGAGATAAATAGAAGATGGGATAGAAGGTTACCAAAAGTATCATAGCAGATTCAAAAGAACTCTTGTTCTGAGAGATTAAATTTAAAAAATAAATTTATGTGGGAGGTATAATCTTTCTTTGTAAAATTAATCTGGAATAAGTGGGGATTAATACAAGAATTGTAAGCTGCACAAGGAACCAACTAAATACAACCAGCAAGTGGGGAAGTACCTTGCCACAAAAATGTTGGCTTGCTAATGAATTTTTCTGATAACAGAAATTTGGAAAGCATTCTTATTAGGGAGGAGAATCTGCATAAACAGGAAGAACTAGATGACCTTAAGGAGTGAAGCGATTGAAATGGGATAACATTTAATGGTACCAAATGGCGTGCTCTGTACCTAAGGATTTATGAAACAGATTTATGCAATAAACTAGGAGCACACCAGTTTGAAAGGTGAGGAGAACACCCTGAATGTGCTAACTATCCACAGGATCTGTTGCCAACATAATGCAACTAAGACAAAGGTAGTGCAAACCTAAAATGTACCAAGGGCCGTTTCTAATACAGTTAGGAAAGTATCGGTGGTATTGTTAAAACCCTGGGAGATCATCTTTGGACTACTGTGTACTGTCACAAGGAAAGATTCCTTTAAGTTATTTTAGCGTGAACAAGTCATCCAAGGCTCCTTTATATATGGGAAAGAGAAATCCAGAAAGCCATTAATCTCAGCCTATAATGGTGTCTAATGCAATGGCTTCTGGAGGTTTCTCTCTTCTCTTTCTCATCTTTGAGTATAAGGGTGGTCAAGGCTGAACACTTCAGATGTGTGAAAATAGGTGAGGTGAATCCAGATCAGGAACGGAGGCTAATGAGCAATGTCTGATCCTTGGGATGAATTTTGCCAGGAACAAAAAGATATAAATTGACTTAAAAAGTCTGAAAATAACAAGGTGTACTATCACAGCCATGATGGTTTACAGCCATGGTGCAAAAAGATCAAACAGGTTTTAAGATGAAGATCGATGCTGAAGGAGACTAGCAGAGAAAGAGACGAGATTGAATGACTCCATTCAGTCCTATGGTGCCACATTTAAACCTTGCTAGTTATTCACTCATTGTTTAATCAAATTTATGCTTTACCGGCTATTTAGAGATAGTCATTCAATACTATAGACAACTTTATGACTTCACAGTACTTGCAGTGTATTTATAGTGTACTCCTTCCTAAAGTAAAACACTATGTAAACAAAATTGTTCTAGACTAGCCTGTTCATATTTGTCAATGGCTGGCAAACCGCAGTGTTTGTCAGTTTGCTAAAGTCATCTTTGTTTTACCACTACCTTTCTTTGTCTCTCCTCTAGTCACAAATTGGCTAAGATTCTGGCTGACGTATCAGTACTAAAATGTTGTGAAAAATACTGCTCTAACCAGACATATTGTCCATGTCAATAAACATTTTTTTTTTCCAAATAAGCAATATAAATCTTTGAAAACACCCTGCAGAGTAAATGACGGAACTTCAGATAAAGCTGTCCTGCTTGGTATAAGGCTATCCCATTATTATGAATTGTGTATCAGCACATATGTTTCTCAAATACTGTACGTTTCTGCACATATGTTTCTCAAATAGTGTGTGTTTCTGCATTATTCTGCAATCCTGTGACCTAGTCTAGCATTAAATCATAAAAGTTCAGCAGCTGAGCTTTATCCTTGCCTGTAGAGCACACGTACCATTACTGTTTCATAAACAGAAATAAGGCATTTAAACCTCCATGCTATATATCCATACAGCTATTTACATTTTGCCTCTTTCTTAAATATGACATCTAACATGTGACATTACGAATCATCAGATTCAAGTATCCTTTCAACATCTCATGATTTTCAGAAAGAATAAACGGGGGCACTAGAAGATTTGCTTATGATCACATCCTTCCCAAGCTCTAACCACAGAACTGTCCTTTGGCCAAAGGACTGAGATTGAATCTTTTACCGCCTGTACTTCTTTCTTGCTAATGCAAGCTGAGATATAAAACCAAGGATAAAGCCTTCTTTCTAGGTATACAGCAGAGCCCTTATGAAGACCCCAGTGCGGTGGAAAATTACCAGAAAACGGATAACGTATTTTCTGTGGTAGCTTCAATATTTTGCCTGAGGGTGCCCACGCTCCATCATGCCTCCCTGAAATGGCTGACTCATAAAAAGTCTGCGAACCAGTTACAACTGGTGGATAGTGGAGCTATTGCTTGACCTCAGCAGTAACAAACTGCAAGGTATTTATTCCGTTTTTTTAAGAAAATCAAGCATATGTGATTGCAGTGTCAGGCTCCCCGATAACTCCTGAAGCCACTGGCCAACTTCAGCCAAATCTGGAAGAGCTTCAAAACCAAATTAAGTTCCTGCAACTCTGCGGGGGAGTGGTGGTGAGATAGAGGAGGGAGAGCCCCAAGGTTGTCCCTCTGGAAGGGGAAGGGTAGGAGGGCAATGCAGGGGAGCTGCAGCATTTGGTACCATTTGTTGGGGAGCAGCAACCTCCAGATAGGTATTCTAACAAGAAAAATCCAGCACCATCTTTTACTCTTGGAAGCCAAATTCAAATCTGATCTGAAAAGATGCACAACAACCCGTCAGCCAGTGGAAAGATCTGCTTAGCTAAAATTCCCTACAGAAAGCTCCAGCCCAGGCACAGCAGGCACTGGCACCTCCAGTGTGGCCCGTTTCTCCTCCTCGGCAGCAGTGGAGGAAAAGCAGATAGTGACCTCCCTGTCTTAGCATCGCTCTTTGGTATGGCTACCCAACTGAATCACAGCAGGATAAATAACCAGACAATATAACAACTGCTTTCCCCTTTTGTGGACCTTACAAGAAACAAAATTCATGCCCTGCTGATGTGTCGTCTCAAGAAATAGCTCTCACTACACTACAAAGATTGTAGTTTCTTCCAAAACTGACTTTAAATGCTACAACATACACCAGTGATATCATTTGGATAATGGCAATCATGGCAGACTTCTGTGGCATTCTCTAGAAAAAATAAACAAAATCATCATAAGTCAGCAAAGTCTAAATTCCTATATAAATTTGAACCATAAATGCAGAAGGTGAAGCTTTCTGTACTTCTGTTTTTAATGAACAGTCACTCATCTTTCCTCTTTTTTGAAAGACTATGAGGCAACTGAATTGGAAAAGTTCAGCATCAGTTTTCAGAGAACGGGGTACAAGATTTTTGCATGTTCAAGGCAACCCTGTTTTACAGTATCACCAGTGGATGAGCAGATTCCAAGGAACGTTTGAAAGAAAGATCCTTAATTCCGTCTCCAGTTTAATGTGACCAGCTCTTGGATGCTTATGGGTGTGTTTAAGTTAAGCAAAGTTCTCCAGACCTGCAGAAAAGAGAATGCTTCTATGCCAGCTGGATTCCCATATGATCAAACTCTCCAGGGAAGGAGGGAAAACCTTTTGTTATTTCATGCAAATATTTCTTTCTGTGGAAACTGAACATATATGGTTTAGCAGACTGAAATTGCTGTGAACACTTCCAGTTTCGGCACAGGAACAGAGCGGACTCCCGAAATTTATTACAAAAACCAAAGGCCAAAGGGGGATGAGCTACACCTCAGAGGTGGAAGGAAAGAATCTTCCAAGAACAAGCCACAATCAACATGTCGTCTGGGCAAATTAATATCCCTACTCCCAGACAGAGAATTTTTTTGAAAGGGAGGGAGAAGGGGTGCTATTTTGATTTATACAGATACTTCAGAATTCAGGGCTTAATTGTACTTTAGCCATGCAAGTTTGTTTAAGATATCACTTCTTTCAAATATTTCAGACCTTCCTTCCTTGAAAGCTCACATCTTGAAAACGACATCTAGTAATGCTTCATAAAGTACGTAAGAACAAACTGAGATAGAAGTCCAGACTACAAACACAGAGATTAAGATCATTAACATGAAGAAAAACATAAAACATGTTCCGCTCCCAAACAAACCATTTATCCTTTTTACTTCCTGATTCACCTATCAAAGACAACTGGGGGAAAAAAAACAACCCTGTTTATACCTCTGTGCTGGATGCCGCCCTCCGGGCAAAGGCCTGGCACCTTCTTCCCGCAGGTGCCGCTTTCCTGGACCCATGTCAGACACTTGGAGTCAACAAGGAAACCCTTGGGGAGAGGCAGCCTGGGGCAGAGACAGGGCTGGCGCTGGCACATAGGCTCTGCGCCCGCCTCGTACCGCGGCACCTCTCCTTCTCCCTGCCCTTTGCGTGTCGCAGGCGTGATGGGCAGGGGTGTTTTTCTGAGCAGATTGTATCGTTAGCATTGGAGGCAGAGATTTTTTTCCTGCCGTGTGTTTGCACACTACCTAGCAGACAGGGTCTGTGTTTCAGTAGGGCTACTGGAATAAAAAGTGGAAAATGGCAAGTAGCAATAGAGCTGCAGACTCATCCAGCACATTTACCTTCTGAGTCCAGCAATGTTGAAAGTTCACTGTGTTACCAGGGAGTTCCTTGAATGTCACAGCTCCTTGCTCTGATAAATTAGTGTCTAATCCTAAAGGTGGCTCATTGCTTTTCAGTATTAGGCCCTTAATCTCCTTCCCTAGCTCAGGAATCTTCTCACCCTGCACCCAGAGAGATCATCAGTCATTCCTTTGCCCAGAGTTACCAAACAACATCCAATTTTTTAGTAAAGATGTCAAAGTGTCTGTCTAAACATCTTCTGGTTTTGGCCTGAAACTGATACGGGTTGAAAGTCTCCAGCTCTTCCCTAAATCCTGACAGTTAGCTAACAACAAATAAAAAACAGCCCAGTGATTTACTGTGTCGATCCCACATTGTTGTGCTCTGTGTTTCTTTAAGAAAGGTGTGAGTGTATGTGTAAGAGTCTTGAAATACAGTGGTTGCCATGGCAATTATCTGTGTTTAGAGAGTGGAGGGGAGTAAAGTTCCATGTAAGTGGCCAGAGTAGAGTGCAAGTTAAACATGCCTCTTTGCAGGTCTAAATTATGTACTTTTCGCCGCCCCCCCCCCCCCCCCCGCTAAAAATATTTGTGAAAATATGCATAGATTGTCTGATGAGCTCCAAACTATTCTTGCAACAATGCCAGCTTTTTTTTTTTTTCCCTCAATATTCCCACTCGCCTGTAAGTCCTGGGAGAATAAAGCATAAGCCCGTGGGGCAGGGGAAAGAGGAGTCTGAACATAGACTTTGCAGAATTGCCCGACCGCACTCCCATCCAGGAGTTTGCTTATCTGGTTTGTTTCTCCTTAATGGGACTGAGTGCATTACTCTTACAAAACTAACAGATCAAAAATATAGGTATAGCTAAATGGCTGTAAATTTAATTGGAAGGGAATGTTATACAAGTATAAATCATTGGGACAAATATCCCTTAGCATTTATATTGTGGTTTACATTTTCTAACTACTCTGCGGATTTGTTGTTTTTGAACAAATGTACATTGTGCCTGGAGGTGGAAAGTCTATACTCCATAAATCTTCGTCCTCGCGTTCTCTCTTATTTTCATTTATCAACCTAGATTTTTCCCCCTTTCCTCACCTTCATGATAAGGGTATGATTCCCAGCCTCCACATGCATGCATGCAGTATGTGTATTTATTTGCCAGGTGTTCAATTCTCGATGCTGGCTTTAAGGCCCTGCATGGGGCTCTTTTGCTTTCACACGGGAATGTTCTAATGCTTAAGGACAGTGATCACGAACAGAAATTGTGCAGTCTGATGCCTGCCTGTTCTGATTTCACAGGGATAGTGTTCACCTCGGACTCCACAAAATAAACGGAGGTTTTCAAAACATCCACAGGCAAGACTCCATTCTGCCACCTCCTGCAAGTCATTTGTCCCAAAAATGGTCTGTGATGGACACTGGCAGGGTAACGAAACTAGAGCACACACTTTGCAGTAAGCCTGTGTAAGGAGCAATGGTAACACTAGGAATAAGTCATTCTTTAATGCTTATTTAGAATTCACATACAACACGTACATGCTCCACTTGAGTATCTAGCAAATTCAGCAAAGGAATTGATACCATGACAGTTTGACATAGCCTCTCTTGAAAATGTGTTGCTAGGGGCTTCTTTAAATATTAATGGATAAATTGCAAGATGGAAATACATGATTAGGTCATTTTGAAAAAGTGGATCCTGAGGCTCTGCTGGTTCCCAAGCAGCTGTTAGTAAAGGAGCCATGGGTTCCAGCAGCTCTGAACTAAGGAAAGGGAGTTGTATTTACTCCTAGATCCAGCAGTGCCACATTGGATGACACTGAAGTCATTTCATCCTTCAGTTTCCCTCCTTTACCAGTGTGTTAAGTTACAACACTCTTCCTCTGCAAAATCATGGTGAGTATTTTTTTTTTGTAGTGAGCTCAGGAGTAAGCTTTACCAAAGAATCGGAAATTATTTGGTCCTTGCCTCACTGTGTTTATTCTTCAGTTTTACACATGAGGCAATTGGTGACATTGATAAACAATTCAGCTGATGAGGCAAGGAAAGCCAAAGATTACCAAAATATGATCACAGTTAATTAAGGTGTGTGACCAGCATGATGGCTCCACAGCAAGGTGGTTTGTTTGGTAAATATAGTCCCTTCTGGTAGGCAATGTGGGAAGGGTGGCATTTTAGGAGGGATCTAGGCAAGAAGAGGTTGGTGAACAGGTGGAGAATAGATGTGGGAAAGGTCTTTCATGATTACAGGTGTGCTACCATCAGCGGAGTAAATATGCCATACAGGTAAATTGTGTCCTTTGCCACTACAATAGGGACTGTATTTGCAGACCCTGAAGAATGGCAGATTGCAGGCATCACACCATCTATTCACTTGCAAAGAAAGTGCTGCACCAGTATGAACTTCCCTCTGAGCTAACTGATCCAGTAATACAACCACCCAAATGAAAGCCTCTCCCAAAACTACCATCTCAGAAAAATCCCATTTTATAACTAGGCAATGCACTACCATCTTCCCTACCATCTGATTTACTGCTCAGCTATTGCTCTTCAGATTATTCTCTTGATATATCTAGCTGATTCAATGAGCATGGGAGCATGACGTAGAGTCACTGGACAGTCCCATGAGGCTGGGTGTCATTGCTTAGGGTACCTCAGAGCATGTTACATGCTTCTCAGGGTCGATAAAGACCCTGCCCTGTAGATCCTGCTGCCTAATTGTTCTATAATTATGGTAACCTTTATGAAAGCTTAGCAATAAATAGCATTTTCCATGAGGCTAGTTCTGTTTCAAAAAGTAATCGCTTGCCTATGCACGGTATGACTGCTTCTCCATAAGCTGAAGTCACATCATCTCCACTTTGTTCCCGTAGCAGTGCACAGCAAGCGGTCGTACTCTAGTCTGCGGTTTAACCCACTTTCTGAGGACACAGGCTAAATCTGTATTGTTCTGCTCATGTATATGCACAGGGTCTGAAAATATTCAAAGAAAAAAGTACAGGAGCATAACATGGGTAGAAAAAGATGGTGTGGCAGAGAATAAAATGGGAAAACTGTCCTGGTAACCAGGCAGTCCCCCCATTGCCTGGGGGTACCTCAGACTTACCCGTTTCATTTTAAAGAGGCAAGTTATAAATGCAGAAGGTGTCTTGAAGACGGAAAAAGTCCGTCTCATCTCAAAAGTATTCTGCACATTAGTGTGATTCAGTGAAAATGTGTATAGCTAACTTTCCTCTTAGACTCAGGAAAGAAGGTTTATTAAACTCCAAATGACCATGTTAGCACAGGGCCATGTGTGGTCTGGCCCTTGCTGCCATGTGCCTCCCAGGAATCCCATCCTGCCACGCTTGCCAGGACTGCAGGTCAATTTTAGCTTTAGTTTACCCTTGCACCTTCACAGCACACCCAAGCCAGGGATTAACCCTCCTGTGGGTGCCGCATTGGTAGGACAACCCTGTTGGATGGACCCAGCAGTTTCCTTGCTTCTGAGGGAGCCTTAGGAGCATTAGTTATGGGTGGTTCAGCCCTCCCTACCCCTCCAGACACGAAGCTATGCACAGCCTGAGATATGGCCCATGTGCTGCTCTTTCCTAGACCTCAATGTTTTAGCTTTATGGAAATCATTAGCTATTACAAAATAACCTGTAGATGAGACAATGACATAAAGAATCTCATATAATTTCATTAACTATCAGTTTCATAAAGTACTGTGCATTTTGGCCCAGTCTGGCAAAATACCGGCAGTGTGTTCTGCAAAATACTCACAGCCTTGCAGGATAACTTCTATTTTTTTTTTCAAGACTCTTTGCATGCTTGCAAAGTACTTTGCTGGATTGGGCCGCAGAGACTCAGGTCCTCTTTAGCTCGTTCACGTGCTATAATGAGGTAGTTTGTACTAGATTTTCAATTTAGTTGTAGAGCTTGGTCCATTTCAGTAAACTTTCTTCATGAAATAGGTAATATAAAGCTAGAAGCATTACAATATCATGACCATGAAACACCAACTATCTGCGTTTCAGTCTACTTTAGAGAAGAAATAGTGTCTGTCATTTGTAAATTTTAAAATAAATTAAGTACAGTGAAGAAGATATTAAAGAGAAACGCCTTAAAAACAAGTGGGGAAACTCATTCTGTGAAGAGAGTGTGACAGCATATGGTACATAGTGGGTGGTTGTTCTAAACATAACATGTATGTGTTCGACCTAAAATGTTTTATTGGTTCCTACTTATGAGAGCAGCAGCTAAAAATGACTGATGACTGTTCTTTCTATATCAGCAAGCGTGTAAAGGCCCAAGGAAAAAAAAAAATCAGTCTTTATATTCATAAACATTTTCAAACAGCCATAAAACTCTGTTTAACATAATGTTTTCTCCAAGGTACCCCCAAGTTTAATGTTTCCTCTTTGTGAAACCATAACACTGCAGTATTATTAATTATTACTATTATTTCTATATCATCCTAAAATATGTCAAAAGAAAAGGAGAATAATCTTCCCTTCCACCAGAGTTACTGTAGCTCTCATGGGGACAATATCCTTTGAGAGTATAGGTATCTGGCACCACACACCCAGGTTAGCTTAATACAAGGAAAAATGCAAGTCATGACTGCAAGTCTCCTAGATCTATAGGAGAAAACAATTACATCCCCATCATCACCGCGACTGAGTACCTTATAAATGTGAGAGTTCTGCAGAGAGCGAAATCTCACCATTGTCCCCTCCTTTCTTCCCTCTGAGAGTTATTATCATGGAAGGAACTGAGGCTGAAACTGGGAAATCTTACACTGTGCTCCAAATAAGGCCAGTTTGTTACTAACCTGTCCTCCTGTGGTGGCGATTCCTGCGTCTGAGGCCAGCTGCCAAGCATGTTCCCTCTTCCTCCCACACAAGTTTCATCCTTGTGGTCAGCTATTTCTTGGAAGCTGAGGAGCATAATTGATATTGCAACTATCAAGCTGTGCGCAGAATGAGCTTACACAACTTTGTGAACATGCTTTTCTTGCCCTCTCCACCCACCTTTCTCTAAAGCTATGTGTTTGTTGGTAAAAACAGGATTCAGGTGTCAGTTTTATGGGTGGAGCTCAGGTGCTTCTGCAGACACATGTCCTAATCCCACTCCGGGGATCAGACTGCGCCCAGGTGACTCTCCCCTTTGAGTGAGCTCAACCCAACGGCATGAGGGGCCCGATCCTTGCACCCTGCACCATCAACAACACCGGTGTTACTGGCTGGGAGGGATCTCTCAGTCTAAAGGGAGTCTCAGCAGGTAGCCTGCTTGCTGGGAAAGCAGAGAAGATATTGCATATGTGCCTTCTGAACTTGTCTCATCTCTGAATTTCACCTCCCATGTAGCTGTCCCAGTGTCTATGGAGTCCCTTTGGTTACTTGGGGTTCAGAAAGCCAAGTCTGCCCCGGTGGGTGTGGGATAATTCCCTAAAGTGCTGGCTGTGAGAGAGATGAAGGACATTTTGTGACTTCGTCCCGAAGTGGCACAGCAAATTTAGGAGGGACATGGGCTTTGGAACAAATTCAAAACTGTCTGCTTGGGGTTTGTGGCTGTTTTTGTGGGGTGTTTTTTTGGTTGGGTGGGTGGGTTGGTTTTTTGTTGTTTTTCACTAATATGACAAAACTACAAGCCTTTTCAAGGAAAGGCGTGCAGAGCTGTTCGGCAGACAGTGCCTCACCCTCGGAAGGACTGGATCTTGAGAGCTGTGCAAAAGGATTCTGGGGAAAAAAAAATCTGCTTTGTGTTTGCACAGTCTTATCCCTGAGAAAGGAGAAAACTCACCCAACCTGCTGTCGTAATGACTTTTATCAGAATTAGAGCATGAGAAAATCATTCTTGTCTATCCTATCGTTACTGTCATAAGAACCTCGAATCTTCTTATTCATAAAAAACATATCCAGCCACACACGTGAAATATTTATTAAAACAATTTTTTTTATATTTAATGTTGATCTGACAAAACATTCAGGTAGCCTGAGTATTGTGAAATCTGTGCATCCTAATTTCATTATTTATGATGTATATAACCTCAAACATTTATGCATGCTGCTTAAAATGCCTGAGAGATTCTTGCCCCAAAAGATGCCAATCTATGTAATACACAAATCTCTGAGTGAAGATATGCAGATTATTGTGGGGGAAAAGCAAAAGAAAAACAGTAAACAATCACAACAAAGACAAGTGTGGGAATTTTGTTGCAATAACGTTATGTGATCCTTGGTAATACACACATCATCTTATGTACTTTCCCCAAATGAATTAGATAAGATTAGATTTATATAGCACCTTTCTATTATTTTACTGATGCCAAATATGTTTACACAGGGGATGTCTACAGAGCTACTTGGGAAACTTTAGCATTGCAGTACACTGAGGAGACAAATCCTGAGTATGCAGGGCCAGCATTATACCTGCCTATTGCAGCACTGGGAAATGAAGTCACTTATGATGTAGAAGGAAGCGTGAGGTCACAGAACACCTCAAAAGACAGAGGAGACAAAAATGTTGTCAAAGACTATTCATCTTCTTAGAAAATAATCTCCCAACTATATAATATTCAGTGATAGTAAAAAGAATGTTTTGCTTATAAAAACCACTATATTTAGGCCCTTGGTAGTGCGATTATGAAAACAGACAGAATTCAGACTCACTTTATTACAACTCAGAGTGGTTAATGACAAAATTTTCAGTAGTGTTTCAGAGATGTTGTTCGAGAGTATCTGTATTTCTGGCAAGAAGTTTGCTCCAGTGCTTTTCTTTAGTGGGACTAAAGGAGTTCTTCTATATTAGAAGTTTTAAATTTTGATGGATATTAAAATTAAAGTCATGCTTTATTAATATAGTAAATATAATAAACATATTTTAAATTTTATGGTTTGGAAGGAAAATCTGTGTAACCATTGTCAAACAGTGTTCTCTTCAAAAGTAAAATTGCAGTTTTAATACACAATTCTTTCTGAGTCTTATATGAATTGTCCAGTTTTTCTGTATTAAAAGACTGAAGAAAGCCTAGAAAGTGTTCATGTGGAAAGTATTCTCTTTCTTTGTTTTTAAAGCATTTTTGTCTAACTAGTTCAAATACTAATTTAAACTGCATAAAACTGAGAGAAAATCACTCAAGATCTGCAAACAGGGAAGAACTTGATAAGTGACATTTATTGGCATCCTCAATAAAACACAATTATATTTTTCAATGGAAAAGGCTACGAAGCAGCTTAAATTGCCCAACTGAGTGAATGCAGTCAGCTTCTCTTGAACCAGTAACAGAGGATGAGGCCTGACATAGATGTTTGTTTTCTTTTAATAGGTTTCTCCAGGATCTAACCGTGATTTATTTCAAGTGGGAGTACTGACAGTAGTTAAAATGAGAGAGTTTTATTGAATGGACTCCATCAATAACATTGGGAGAAACAAATTAATACAACAGACATTTAAAAGCTAGTGAAAACAAATCATGCACCAAATCACAAGTTTAATGATTATTTAATGATACACTGCACAAAGAAAATGTGTTGTATTTCTTCTGCCTGGTTTCCACTGAGGCACCTGGTGTAGTGTCACATTGGAGATGTTACGTGGATGGGGATGAGCACAAAACCCTTGAGATGGGTGGAGAAGAGGCTCATGGAGGTGTTGGTGGGTTATGCAGGTCAAGGAAGCTGCAGACCCAAGGGAAATGAAGAGTGGAGCATTGCAAGAGCCTTTGGGACGCATCTCTGTGCAGCAGTGTCAAGGATGGCTTCAGCACAGAAAGAAAGAGCATGTTAATGAAATTCACTGCTGACATGATGCTTGGAGGCATCTCACGTGCATAGGAGAGACCTTCTCCTTAAAGGGGTGGGGACTGCTCAGAAGGTCTTGTCTCCAGCTGTAAGAAACATGGGCACCAGCATTTATAGCGGGCACTGTGGCTGGGTCAGTGGCTCAGCACTTCCAGAATACGGCTAACTGCTGCCCCAGGGATGAGCTACCTCCAGCTTGTGCTACTTTCTTCAGGATCCTCTGTGCTAGATTGTGTCTAGCACAACACCAATTCTTCCCCTCATCTTTGCAGCCCGTTCAGTCGAAGAGCTCTCAGACATAACTGACAGGCACTTAGAGGAGTGTTTGTGTCAGTACTTCCCAAGCCCTCTTCTTTATCAGGTACTCAGAGTTAAGCACATGCTTAAATATTTTACTGGATCCAGGCCCATTCTCACGCACATAAACCAGACAGGGACAACTAGAAGTAGTCAAGAAATGATGGGACAGTGCTCACCAGGAAAGCACGTGAATTTCCATTAAATGGGATAAATTGCAAGAATTTAAAAAACACTGATGCCATAATCCAGCTGTTGAGTGACCAGGTTCCCAGTGTGCACACACTTCCAAGAAAAATTAAAATATGGACATGAGGCAAGCAGTTGCCTAGTGGACTGCTGAGTGCACGGGATTTATGTCTGAGTAGTTAGTATTATATTACACTCACAAAGTAGTATCCAAATATCAGCAGCTGTGTCCTGCATCCATTATTTCCCTTCTCCCCCAAATATAAACCTTCCTCACCTTTTTAATTAGAAAAGCTGTTTATTGACTATGACATGGAAATATTTTACATGTTGTTGCCCAAAAATGCCATTATTATATAAGCAGGAAAATATGTTTGGTGGTAAATAGAGATGACCTTTAAAACAATGTCAAGCCCACACACCCCATGATTTGTGCGTAGGTATGTGTTACTTTAAGTCGCGGTATATTACCAGTAACGTGACATAGCATAGAAGGCTGCTATGGAAAGTATCTTTGGTTAAAGAACTCTAAGGTAAATAAATAATTAAAAGCTAAAATGCATAGCCAACTTACCTAGTAATCTACTAAATTCAAACCTGTTCATGGGAGGTCCGACTTTATATTCATAGCAAATCAGTTTGGTTTTTATCTTGAAAAATATTTTATAGCAGTTAACTGAGGTCAGTACATCTCTTACTTTCTTGGCTGACTCATTCATCACTTGCACAGCAGCCTTATCATGCATAACAGAGAAGCACCAGTGTCACGCAAGGGAAGAAGTGGCACTGAGAAACCCAGGAAGAGAGGCTGAATTCACCTGTGTAAAATAATGTCATTTCGCAGAAAACACCTAGAGAAGAAAAATTAATTAGGCAAGAGTGCACCCTATCCTTCCCCCATGCCATTCCAATGAAATGGGGGTCTGTGTGGGGTTATTCCAGGAAATCAGCAAAGATTTTTGCATTTTATTATTGTTGTTGTTGCCATTTGTTTCAGTTTCAATTTGTATTTAGAGAGGAGGGAGAAGAGACAGAGAAGAAAGAGCAGGAAAAGCTGTCTTTAGGGCAAAACACTTTCTTTGACTGGTAAATTATTTCAAAATTATTAATAAATAAATTATTAAATTATTTCTTTTACCAAGAAGCTGCAGTAAGGTGCTTTAATGTAGATACAAATATAACTGGGTAAGAGACCCTGAGTCCCATGTCTCACATGCTGGTGGCAATCCTGGGTCTGTAAGAGTTTTCCAGGAGTCACTACAAGGATATCCAGCCACAAAGTCTGTGATGCTAGGCATCTCTGCCAACACATATTTCTATCATTATCAAGAATACAGTCATGTAACTCTATGGGCATTTTATTTTGTTAGCTGCAATGGACGGTACCTGTTGTATTTGTTTTACTTTACTTCTTTTAAAAAGCTGTGGCTGGGTGGGAGAAGCAAGGTAGTTCGTTGCCTTGGACATTGTGTGGGACTCAGGTAAACGACACGACCCTGTGCCTTCCCGGGAGCACGAGCACGTGGGGAAAGCAGGGGGAAGCAGGGGATGAGGCAGCTGAGAGCCCAGGAGAGCTATGGATTCATATTCCCCCTGTGCTGGCGCTTTGCAAAGCCATGTTTGGGAGAGTGCTGCCAGCAGCATAGAGCAGGCATCCACCAGAGATGGATGATGGATGGATGGATGGATGGATGGATGGATGGATGGATGGATGGATGGATGAGGCTCACTGTCATGACATGCTGTGTCACAGCACCTTCAAAAGTCATCCAGCTGGTTGTATGCAGCCAAGCCTGGAGAAGACCTATCTGCAAAAACTCAGCATGCGCAGGAAGAGCAGTTCATAAATCTCTTATTTTTACTTTGTCTCACTCAACAGATTTTAAGCTTTATTTTTAAAAATTTACCTGTTACTGTTCCTGTTCAAACCACCCTGGATTTTGAGTTTAAGAGCTCTCTCCACAGTTCTCATGTGCTCTATCTTAGTGATAGCTTCCAGGAAGCCTGACCCAAAAGCTCCACCTGAGGCAGGGTCCCACCACCCCCGCTCTCCATTGCAGACCCCTGGGCTGGTCAGGGTGCCTGGGCTGTGCACCACTACTCAGAAAGTACTATAGAGATAAAGCTGTGGGAGAGCAGGTCAGACTGAGCTCCAGCACGCCTGGGATCTAACCAGATCCTTGTGTAAGGAAGGGAGTGCCAGGGTGTGCAGGTCCTCACGGACAGACTTCGAGCTCAGCACAACCCTGACGCAACAGCTGAGTGTTTTACAGGATACTTGTACCAGGGGAACCGCACATGGAGGGCAAGGGTTGATAGAAAGAGGCAGCAAGATGTAAATAAATAAATGCTCTTCTTTTGTAAACATGAGAGGTCTGGGGAGAGAGGGGCAGCAGGATTCTCTCACAAGGGGTAGACCAGAGGGCAGTGCAGGTATGTAAAGGCAGCCCCTCTCAGGTGCTTACCCAGAGATTTGGTGGAGAATTTTTCACCCAAGCAATTCTTTACTGGAAAATAGTGATTCAGCAAAATCACCAGTTTTCATGGAAACTTACCTGTTCTGATTAAAGTTTACTCAGAAAGGGGCTCTGAAGCACTAGATGAAATATAGGGACAAAGAAAGGGAAAGAGCCCTTGCAACACGATGGTATTCAAAGCATCCGGTTAGGAGGGAAAAAAGATTTAGCTTAGTCTAGAGCAGAAGTTTGAGTATGAGTTTTCCTCCTCAAGTGAGTCCAGTGGCAACCATGAGATCCAGGAGAGCTCTTTTTCTGTGCTTTTCCCAATGAAAGCAGCAGTATATCTTGAGGATGTGTCAATCTGGAACTTATTTTATATCTCAGAGTTTCATGGGATAAGAAGATCATTTCCCAGCAAAGATACCTGATCTCTGGTAGTTTTCTTTTCACACTGCAGTGTCAGTGTCTCTTTGAGCAGGCACCCAAAAGGCACAAACAGCCCGTTCCCATGCAAGAGTGTGCTAGCCTGGGGGAGGCCATGCAGACTCTCCTCAGGTGGGTGTCCCCAGGTCCTCACAACTCTCCAGATGCACACATAGTGACAGCAAATTTTCTGACAGCTCTACTTGGGCAGTTTTGAATGGCTGCAGGTTGTGAGGGGCCAGGAAGGAAGAGTTTTAAGCTGTAGGCTGCATCTCAGCACAGGGGGCAGGGCAGCTGCTTGTACTAACCCTGAGACAATGCAAAATTGCTCCAACTTCCCCAAACTAAGAAGGGGGTTTGGAGGAGTGGTTTCTTGGTTCCACAAATGACCTGCATTTTGAACTGCCCAGCTCTCTTGGTGGGCATCGTGAACTACACTCAGATGCAGATGAGATGAGCAGAAATGAGCCGTTGGCATGTGCTTGTGCCTCTCGCCTCCCACCAAATGGCTGTTCCAGTAGGAAGCAGCAGCTCAGGAAGGGGCAGAGAGGTAGGACCAAAGTCCAGGAGCAAAGGCCATACCCTCCAGTGCACAGCTCATGGGAAATGCAGCAACAATCCAGGAGTAAAGGTTGAACCCTGGACTCCTTCAACAGCACAAGCTGTGAATAATGACACAAGGACAACAGGCCATCCTCCTGTGTCTGTGTGGCTGTTATTCCTTCACTTACCTGAAATGAGTTTTAAGCAGCCCCTTGGTCAGACCATCATGGTCTTCAGTTGATAAACAGAAAAGGTAGAGATCCCACAAAAGAGCTAGAGATTTAAGACACGGAAAACCAACTGGACTTAAATTCTTCACCTGCCCCCCTCCCAGGCATTTTGTTCTTCATCATGTTTCTTGTCTCAGTCACACCAGAGATCCTGGACAACCCAACCATGTCCTTCTACCACCTCTGTTGCCTTCGCTCAGGACTTTGCTCCTTCTGCCTCACACCGCGCCACCCCCACCCACTTCCAAACACCCCAGCCTTGACCATCCTTTCCAAGCTCCACTTCCCAGCAGAACAGCCCTCCCCAGCCACTGAAGGTCATCATTGCTTGTCTTCTAGAAAAACAACCTCTTCTGCAAGTCTTTCCCATCTTAGTTTCTTCTCCATTGCTGCTTCTACACCTGAATTTTTCGCCCATTTTGCCTCTGCCTGTGCTAAATTATACACTCTACTGCGAACAAGGACTCATTTTATTTGCTTTGTAAAACATCCACATACATGGATGGAGCTGTATAAATAATTAATACATGCCTTAATCTAAAGATTATGAAGAAGAAGGTGGTGATTGCTACAGAAAGATTAATGTGAATGGAATAACTCAACCAGACTATAATTTTCTCTGGCGACCCATGAAAGAATTAACCCAAAGGAGGCCCCCTTAAGTACTTTTGCAGATAGCCCAATGAATTCCAGGTATGGCTTCGCTTTGCATTCTTCATTTTCCTCTTTTTTCCAAGATATAGCTGCCTATCTTATATGCAAGCATACACATATCCTTGCCTGTTCCTCTGTGGCTAGTTTCTCCAAGGCATTTCATGCTGTGGCTCCTCCTAAATAGTGCAATTCTTTTCAGGGTGCAGGTAGGGTAGCTGAAGAGCAGGAGGGGCAGTTACCTGCATGCCTTCTTGCAGAGATCTCAAGTCGTACAGTATATAGCTCTTGAAACAAGGACTCAGAGCTGCAAGCTGGGTACCGAAATGCTTGCTTGTCCGAGGCTTCTTATTTTCTAAATGTATCCTCAACCCTTAAGCTCACTTCCCACTGGGAGGTAGGACAGGCAGACCAGCACAGGCAAAGTCTGTCAGCAAGCTGCACAGACCTCTCCAGGATAATTTGGTCAGCCCAGGGTTTTGGCCAAGTTAATGAATCTTGCAGAGGGACAGGACTCATTAACAAGCAGTAGCCTGGTGCCAGCCAAGCTACACTGTTTCCCAGATCCCAAACTCGGTATTTTTGTATCTACCAGCTTATTTGGATTTAGCTCTGATCTGCCTGACCCTTAGGAGACCTGAGACACCTCAAGTGGGTGGGAGCTGTGTGTGTATCAGAGTGATGGAGGTGTTTTGCCCCCCAGTCAGAAAATCTCCAAGAACTCCCAGCACGACTGCTCAGTGACCACCAACGGTGGCAGCAGTCCTAGCCTTGCTTTTTTCCTGGGGTCAGCCCAGAGTTTCTTTTGTAAACCTTCCATTTTCTCTGTCCTCTCCTCCAAGAAGCTGCGAGAGCAGAGGCTAGATGGGCTGAGGGGACTGTAAAGAGGGAGGGGACACAGAAAGGAAGCACCTGTGGCTGGGGCAGCTGAGGCCGAATCCAGCCAGTCCAACACAGCTGTGAGGGGAAAGGTCTCTTTTCACCCTTCTGTCTTTCTAGCAATGCCTTACAGGGAAAAAGTAATTTTATAATGGCTAGAGCTTTCCCAAGCCAAAGAGGAATGAAGGGAAGTTATTTAAAAGCCAAGAGCAGGCTTGCACCAGACATCATGGTAGCAGCAGCTGAGTGGAGGATGGATACTTTCCACTCATGGAAAAGCCTTCACAAGGAGCACAACAGAACTGGTTTGGGCCCTCAGGACTGGCAAAAGAAGCTGAGCACATACGAGCCTGAGGTTTTATGCCTAGGATGGGATCTTGGTCCTGTTAAGGACTGTAGGGTGGGAACTTGGAGAGAGCATACACAGCTGGATTAGGTGTCTCAGTGAGACACAGCTGTGTGTCATCTAATGATGATGATGAAATGCAGAGGACAGGTGAAGCTGGCACAGAGAAAGGCCAAGTCTGAAAGGCTTCCAGGCACCCCAGCAGGTCCTTGCACCCATTTGCCTCTAGGTCCCTACATAAGCACATCACTATCAGTTCCTGCTTTCTTTCTGTCAGTGCCAGTTTATGCCTGGTGGAATAGTCAAGTATGAAACTAGATACAATCAGGCACCACGGAGAATAATGCAAAGCTTTTGGAGCTGCTTCCAGCTTTACTAAAATTCATTTATCTGTTTTTTTCCAGGTGAGACCTTCTGCAAACTCTGCACTGCATGCAGACACACAGCATCTGCACACCTTCTTGGGCAGAAGGGGGGAAGCAGAGCTTGCTCTAGGGAGCAGGAACCAGCACCTGCCCACCTACTGGGGACATGGTCACAGCAAATCTGTCCCTTTCCTGCCCTTTGTGAAGATGGGGAGGAAGCCCAGAGACCTCATAGTGTGGCTCCTGCAAGCCCTCATTTAACCGGGTGTCTGGTAACTCTCCCTCTCCCTTCTAGCCCCTTTGAGTCTCATTGCTCAAATGTCACAGCTTGCTTTTTTTTCTTTCACAGGATTTTGATCTTCCTTCCAGATCTTTCTAGAACTTTCCTCTGATGTCACAAAACCACCTTCAGTATTTTGAATACGATAAATCACCCAAGCCTGCTGACTCAACTTTTTGCAGAAGACATTCAACTTCCATTGATTTCAGTGGGAGCTGAGGTTGTTCAGTGCTTTACAAGATCAAACCTTAAAAGCAGGCTTAATGGTAGTCCCTGAAGCTCAGCTTTCTCCTTTGGTTTACATCAAGTGATGATTACCATTTGTTCTCTTTTTCTATAAATTTGCAAATCTTCATCAAAGATACTGATTTTCTTGCTGGTGTAATCTACCACATTCCATTTATCAACCTATTAAGAAAAGATAGGTACAGTCATTTCTTATATGGATTAGGTGTCTCAGATAATTCCCAGATACTGCTTTTCTATTTTGCAGATTTCTGTGCTCACCTGCAAGCTCTGCCTTGATCCTTTTCTCTGCTTGGCTCCCGCACATAAAAAGGGAGACTCAATTGCCCAAACACACATTTCTCAGTAACAGTTTACATTAACGTCTCTCTGCTTATGCTGTAATTGCAGTGTATGTACTCTGGCTCTTTGCATTCATGTTTGTGGAAGTAGATGTATCATCTCGTGTATACCTGTTTTATCTATCACAACACCAAGAAAACAGAGACACTTTGAAGTACTCATTTGGAAAGTGCACAACCAAACTGTTCATAAATATGCTGGTTAATCACTTCATCCATGGGTGAAAAAGGCTGCCTTAGTCTTGAGAAATGTTGGGTGCACAGGGCAGTCTGTGTTACTGCTTTTCAAGATCCAAAAGACACATTAAGCTGTGAAGATTGTTCTTATGTGTAATTTTTGGCCTTTCAGTTTACAATCAATGCCAGTGTTTGGGATACAAAAGAGTCAGCAGCAGTAACGGTTTCTGATCACACAATTAAGTTCTCATGACTACACAATAACTGAACCATGTTGCAGTTTCAATTAACATGATGGTCTCTGTCTCCAACCCAAATGTGTTGTCTAAATACTGGTGCATTAAGTTAACTAAATTGAATAAATAGATAATGGCATTAAATAACTCCTAGGGTGAATAAAATGTCTTTTAAATGAAATGAGACGATCGATGTTCCCTATGGGCTTGGCTATGGTGTGCATTGCAGCATGCCTAGAGAACAGTTTAGGATAGAAAGGTTCAGTCCTGCAATGTGCTACATGTTCTGGACGCTCTCCAGAAAAGCCCTAAGCACAGTCTTGATGTCAACCAAATTAATAGGCCCCCCCAAAAACACAGCTACGTATGCACTCTCAAGGATGAAGGCCATGGTTCCCACAGCATTGCAGGATCCAGCCCCTAGCAAGGAGAAATTCAATATGCAGCAGTAAGCACCGCAGGCTAACATCATACAGAGCCAGGGAGCAGGAGGGAGAGAGGGGCCTGCTCCCAGAAACAGTCTGTGCGCAGGCTCCTGTTGAAGTCAGTGATTCGGGATCAGATCAAAAGGGATTTAAGCTATAGCTGAAAAACAGATGGGGAGTTGGTGAGGTGGAAAAAGAGAGAGAGCAATTAATCCAGACAGCTGGCACGGCAGCGAGGCAGGCCTGACCACCAGCGGTGGAAGGGAGCGAGGGGAGAGCCAAGGGACAGCCAGCGCGGGAGGTGCTGGGCAGCACGGATGGGCTTGCACAATTGCGCAGGGTACAGATACAACAGGCTTCAGACCATGATTCTTAGAGTAGAAAAGGAAATTGCTAAAGCTCATACTAATTCTGAAAATCTTGTTGCGCTGGTGTTGGGAACCTCAGATGTCAGTGATCCCCCTAACTAATGTGCTTGGGCAAGCGGGGAGGGACTCAGCAGCATCCACAGCAGCCTAGCATTTGTCGGGCTCTGGAAAAGTGCCCGGGGAGAAGCAGGAGTTACAAAAGCATGAAGTGTCCAGCGTTCAAACGAGTGCTCAGCAGAGCATACGTCAAAGCCAGGGAGCTGGACCTGCAGAAAGGCAGCTTGCCTTGTAGAAAACAAGATGTCAGTCAAAGCATCCTCCTGTCACCTGTGTGCTGGCGCTTGCACAAGTGCACTGCAGCAGGAACATACAAGCAGAATATATGTTAAGTCCGTGCTGACATGTGGATACAAAACATTGTGAACAAAATCATATGCAAGAACACCTCTGCCTACAGGGAGCTGCCTGCTGCGCCAGGAAGCCTGTGGGCTTTCCTGGCCTTCTTGGGATAAGCTTCATCTCCTGACACCCAGAGTAGTTTCTATACAGTAGAGTTTCAGGCATCACTTTCATGAAGCAGAGAGTCTGGGGCCCTGCGGGTTACAGAGAAAAGCTTGAAAACTCTAAATCAAGAGCTACAGAATCCAAGTCAAAAAATGACAATATTTACTTGTATTTGATGACATTATGGGGCTTGTGGTGGTTTGGAAGTGCTGGGGACGGGCGATACAGCAGCAGGCAGGAGGCTGAACCACAACATCCTACTGCAAGCATGTGGGCAGCACGGCTGCGCTCCAGGGAGGGTGCCTGGTCATCTGTGCACAACACGAATCTGCAAAGCAGCTCCTGTCTTTGGCTGTCCTAGGCAACAGAGAAGACTCTGATTAATCACGTTTTGGTGGGTGGAATGACGGTTCCCGCTATTCGGTAAATATTAACTTCAGTCAGCATGGACTTTACTTGTATTACTTTTTTTTTCCTCCCTCTCTTTTTAATCAGGAATGTACGTGCTCTACAATTAGGATGTATTCGATATCAAAGGCCCTGCAGAGTGGAGAATGCTTTCTGAAGACTTATGAATCCCTTTTGAAGGGGACCCTGTGATGTGGTTGCCTGCGGTAGCGAAGACTGGATTCAGTGACCTTAGAGGTCCCCTCTGGCCCTGTCTATTCCTTCCTCCCTCCATACAGCTTTGTTCTTGGTATTTTATTTTTAAATAAAAATTCTTATGAAGTTTTTGTGCAACATTTAAAAGCTGCTGAAAAATCTATGAAACCACAGATTGTGATCTAATTTGTGAAGTGGACTTCAAAATATGCGCATCCCATCATCTCATCTGCTAAACCAACTCAGCTAATTCCAGTCCTTCAGCAGTAGCAGCAGAGCACTGTGACACTGTAAGAGCATTAAAAGCTATCTTCTTTCTTAATAAAAAGACGTGCCAAAGCTAGGGAGAATTGGGAGACAACAGTACCGTGAGGATGCAGTTAAGCATGACTTCACGTCTCTAGTACTTATTGCAGCAATGCTACAACACATTTTAGCTCAAAAACTTCAGCAAAACCAAACCAAGCTAGCTCTTTGAGCTTCTGGTTTCATATAGCCGCTTTTGATAAAACTCTCTAGAATATCAGGGTCCGAACACAGCTAATTTCATTCTAACTAAGGTTTTTAGTGGCTGAAACTCACTGTATAAATATAAATGTTTGGTTACATGTTATTTTAGCATTCTGCAGTAAAAATAATTTTTTGGAAATAAATTAAACAAAACTAACCCCATGAGTCTAAATTATTAATGGTTTATGCCAGTACAACTGCTGAAAGCAGTACAATTAATCCAATTTTCAGCAGTTGTATGGTGTGAAGTAAAGCATGTATTCTAAGCTGTTAAATCCTTTTTAGTAGTATAAAAATTAAACTCAAGCAAATTTTCTTTTGTGCCACCTCGTTGTAGAAATGTTTATTTTAAATTAAAGCAGCTAAACTCAACATTGGAGGTTTTTTGATATGTAACTTAATTCTAATAAATTATAATGGCTGTTACTTTTCATATGTAGCATGTGGAACTTGTTAATTAAAAGCTACTTCCTTGTGTTAGGTCTTGATCACGTTCCAGCATCTCATACTTAATGTGCTATTAAAATCACTCTTTGACAGCCCAGACCTGGGAGGCGCTGAATACCATCAACTCCCAGTGAACTTTCTAGGTTGCTTTGCACTTTGGAGGTTTTCTGTGGGTTAAAAGTCAGGCTGGACTGCTGTGATTTTCCCAGCTGGATGAACAACTACCCCCTGGCTCTGCATACCCCCAGAGGCCTCCAGTCCAGGGCTGTTCCCTCACCAAAATTAAATTTTGAGTAGTTAGGAGCAGGCGGAGAGTACACATGTGTTAGCCACACTTACCTGATGGCTCACTGGTTTTGCTCAGGGACTCCTAAAGGAAGAACTGCAGATACTGAACTCAGACCTCAGAGCTTTTGAAAATAAAAGTATTATTTTATCAGCTATGGAGAAAAGCTTTGGGGGAAACAGGCTATAGAGAAGTGCAGTTCTCTTACCTTCCTCCACTGGTAGCTTGAGGACATTTATATCCTTTGGCTCCTGCAGTGGCTTATTGACATCATCTTGGTACCCTCTGCCCATGTGTAGGTCCCCAATGACTGCTCCTCCTCTGCAGAGACAGGAACTCTCCGGTCAGAGTGTCCTGCCCTTGGCAATTCAGATTTAAGTCATGACTGCACAAACCAATGGAAGAGACCCAGCAAAAAGTCTAGCCAAGTTCCCAAGATGCCTCTACTCCATCGCTGCCTTTCCAGCACTCACTGTGGCTTCTGCCCAAGGCTCTGCCAGAGGCAGAGGAAAAGTCAGGCTCAGGTATTAGCATGGCCAGGTCAGTGTATGGCATTCCCAGACTGTGCCAGAGCAGTCCTGGCTCTAGCGCACTGGACATGTAGCTGGAGTCCCTGCATAAAGCTCACCACAGAATTTACCCCAATGGTTCCTCAGTCAAGAGCAATCTCTTCCTAGGGACACCACAGCCAGTGTTTTAAGGTTTCTAGTCTTGATTTAAAGCCTTCAGGTGATGCATTCTACTACATCTCCTTCATGAGCCTTCCCAATGATTAATTGCCCATGCCATTAAGATGCTCATCATGTGTATGTGTTGTTCTAGCAGGTTTCATCTCTCCATTTTTCAATTCTGCAACCTTAATTATGTTTTTAGTGTATTTTTCTACATGGCTTCCTTGCCATTTGAAAAAGGAAAATCAAGTGGTTCTTTATCTCATGCTGCTTCTTCCACTTCTCATTTACCCTTGTGGATTTTCATTCTTGGTCCTCTCTGTTGACCCTTAGTCATTCTCCCTTCACCATCCCAACTAGTTTTCACCTTCCCTTTTTTCACCACGAACCCAGTGCTCAGGGCACTCACACACAGTGCTCTCACCCTCAGGTCCCATCTTGAACTTACAGCTGCTACCAGTGACGCAGTGAGCACTCAATGTGCAGACATCTGAAATACGACTTTCCAACCCTGCCTCGTACAGCTACTCCAGCCTGCATGGTCTAGTTATTCCTTGGGCTGGAGAAGTGCAGTTACGACTC
This sequence comes from Nipponia nippon, assembly GCF_047370975.1. Lineage (NCBI taxonomy): Eukaryota > Metazoa > Chordata > Aves > Pelecaniformes > Threskiornithidae > Nipponia > Nipponia nippon. The sequence continues at coordinate 111,273,498 of NW_028262336.1, forward strand.
TGCAACCTGGGCTTAGTGCCCTTGGAAGCATGAAAAGCTAGATTCAGTTTCTGCTCCTGTGCTACTTAATATAGAACTATAAATAGTGAAACAGAAATTCAGGTCTTTCTTTATCTCAAATCTCTTCCTGCACAGGTAAATAGCTTCCTCTCTAAGGAAAGAAATGCTGCATGAAATCTTCTTTAATTAACTCAGACTTGGAGGTAATCTCAATTCATTCCAAGGACTGAATTAAAGACTCTTTGCACTTACAATTCGAGGAGAGGGGGTCGATCAGCATCTACAATCTGCCGATGTGCCTTCCTCCCTCATTCCTGCCTTCCCTCACTTCTGGGCAGTTTGGCTTTGCTTAGCCAGGTCCTCGCAGAGCTGAAAGACTGGCAGCGCCTAGCACAGCCAGATACATTTCGTGGAAGCCCAGCTCTGCACACGGTGGTCCTTGGAAGCCGGCACTGTCGCCAGGTCAGTGCCCGCTGGCCTCTGTGCAGCTCAGGAAGGACTCTGCTGAAATGAACTTTTTTGAGGCAAACCTGCAGGTGAGTGCTAAAGGCCAGGATGCTGGCAGGGAAAATATATAGCAAAGCATAAAGAGGCTTTTCTGCGGAAGTGCTCTTGGATAAATATACTTAGTTCTGAGGAAATGCCTGAGTAGGCAGTGAGGGGATTGAAAGTCATCCCATTACCAGGGAAGAGCCGGCAGCCGCATGCCTGCCTCCCGACCTGCCCTGTGCCCACAGCACCTGCCAGGGCCACCCGAGCAGAGGGGCACCCAGCTGCACGGTCCCCATCGGCCCAAGGATAAAAACTACTAGAAGAGCTTGAAAGTGCCAGCAGGATCGTCAGGGATGAGCTAACAAGTGATCTCCCGGCATCGACTCATTTTCCTCCATCTACTTAGCAAGTGTCATCAGATAGTGATGATATTTGCGTACTACTGAGATGTGCTGGATTCAGATCCTCCTCCCAGTGCCCAGGGGGGCTTCCTGCCACCCAAAATCATTTTATAAAAAAGGAAAGTAGTTACCAAGATGTGTTACACGTGGCAGGTTAAGATTAACACTATCTTTTGTACCAAACAAATAGCCATGCATTGCTAAAGGTCAATAAACTGGCAAAGGAAAACGTAGAGCTAGTCATAAAGAAGCTTTTCTGTGAAAGTGTTCTTGGATAAATAAACATGAGTTCTTGTAAACACTGTGTACTCTCCAGATGTAAATATTCAGAAGGTGTGCTCAAAAAGCCTGAGATGGTTCCAGCTCCCCATTTTATTAATAGGAGATGGTGAATTTTTGGTCAGCTATTAAGTAAGACCTAATATGAAAAAGTGTTTGTTTGCCTAACAAGACTTACTGCCTACTTCAAGCTGCCTCCAAGGTTTTGATAAAAGTACTCAGAACAGTAAAAGATACTTTGGATGTTAGCAAACACCTTGTGCAATATAGCAAGATTAGATAGGGAGCAGGTCGCAGGACACAGGCTGGGATGGAGAACGGGGCGGGGGGCAGTTTACAGAGTTCAAACAGGGGTAGGACGGGTTTGGTTCTGTGATATTTTGGTATTATTAGAAAATTATAGGCTAATTTTCTGTTTTTTCCTTTTGAATTTGAGCTTTACTCAAGCCTGGGAGTTGTTTGAACCCAGGATTTATACTGGCTGTGCAAAAGATGGAAAATTTGTTCACAGGACGGTAACCCTGCTGGGATGGGAGGGCAAGGTGAGGTGGTGTTTCAATTCAGGAGCACACCTGAGGGGACAGGTTTAAAAACTCTGGACTCCTCCAAGGGCATAGAGGAGGTCTGAAGCATCACCGGAACACACCAGCCCCTGCCATCGAAGCAGCCGTCTCTTGAGGGCTGGCATCTTCTCCACAGCCCCATGGGGAGTTTCAGGAGGAGACACTGCCCTGTGGGCAGCCGGGCAGTCCAGCCTTATTAAACCCAGCGGTTGTTTTCCTAACTTGTCCTCAGAGTCTTAATTACTGTTGCTCTAAGCACACCACCACCCTCCTTCCACAAAAGCTGGACACAAAGCACCTGCTGGGGTCAGGCAGTTCGCCTCCCTCCTGGTTTAGGATTACTCCTACTGTACACTTTCTGGCTTTTTTTCCCCCAGAATAACTCCAAAACCTCTAAGCAGCAAGGCTTCTACTCCCTCCTGTACAAGCCTCATGCCAGGGGCTGGGAGAGCACACTGCCCTTCTCTCCCCAGGCAGAAGCTGGGATTGCCCATCCTGTATGCCTTCAGCTCAAAAATGGGAGCTTGGTTTGCATCTTGATGGAGATTGTGCAAAAATAACTGTATGCGGTTGGACTCCAAACCAGCAGAAGATACACATCATACGTAGTAAGTATGCAGCCTGGGGCTTAAACACAGGGTGGGTGTAAACAATGCAGAAATGCATTACAGAGTCTTGTCGTGCAAACAACACTGACATCCGTGTATGGCCTTGCGTCATGTCTCCTCCGACAGGAGGAATTTGGCACACATGGCACCAGGCTCACCCTGGGACTTGGAGCCTACTTTTCCCCTCCAAGCAACACAGAGTGATTCCCAGCAAAGGCACTGCCAAAGGGCTGAGTCTCAAAGGGGTGGGTGTGTGGTGGGGTGAGCCCCTGGGGAGAGGCCAGCTGTGCACAAAGCCCTTTAAGGGGCTGGATCAGGTGTCATATAGCAACATATCCTAAGGCAACCGCTGAAATGCCTCTGACCCCTCTGCTCTGGCCCCCATCATAGCTGCTTTCCAAGCCACGCGCAAGTCTTCTAGTGACCAGAAATAAAGAGGTCGTCATCCTGCGCTGTAGAAAGCTCTGACAAAAGACCAACACAGTGTGTAACCTGGGCCCAAGAACAGCCCAGAGCAAGGCTCTGAAGATGAGGGTCCCACTGGTGCTCTCGGTGCCCACTCTGTGGTTTGGCTCCTGCCAGTACCTAGCTGTGCCATGGCCCTGCAGCTCTTGCAGCAGCAGCTCCCAATTTGCTGCCTCAGAACCCTTGCTCCCATCCATGCCTGGGCATCCCAACACGCCCTCACATCACTCATCCCTGTACCCCTGCCAGGGCAGAGCCAAACAGCAGCGGTTTCCCTGCAGAGCTCCCCGCAGAGCTCCCAGGTGCTGAGTGCTGTGCTGCTGTGGGCACTGCACCCCATAAGCATTGACACCCGGACACATGTGGCTCCTGCTGCTTGTTAGGTGAGGTGTGCTTCACCACTTTTCTCTTTATTTGCTGAAAAATAGGGAAAGAGGAAGCTAGCACCGTTTTAGTCACAGTGTGAAGAGTTTTGCAATGTTGTTTCGGAGCCCAGGAATTTCCCCTAAACACACTCCCACACAAAGGAGTCCAGGAGTGGGTGGGGAAAGCGTGCCTGTGGGAGAGGAGGCTGAGGCAGCCGCCTTGCACAGCAGCCCAAGATCCCCATCATGGATACCAGAGGAGACACAAGATCTTACCCACCCCACATGACGCGTGTCCGGCGGGGAGGCCAGGGGTCCCTGTGCACAGCTCTGAAGTCCTCAGCCGGCAGCCCTGTTTGGTGCTGCAGCAGAGCTGGGCAGCTCTGGGACACCCGAAGCTGCTGCGAAGGGCACATACTTGCCAGGAAAGGTCTAAAAACATCTTCCACTCCTACAGCATAGGCCGGGTCTCCTTTGCCATGATGGGCGACGTTGGAGGACGGAAGTAGGAGGAAAACTTGATAGACATGAGGTCAGCTTGCTTTTCTTCTTGCCATGTACCAGAGTGACTTTTTAAATCTGTTTTTATACCAACCAGAATGGAGATTATTTCCTTACTGCTTCTTTGCTGTAAGAAAAACTCATCTCCTTTCTTCTTTTTAGTCAGAGACCAAAAATATTCACCAAAATCCACCCCAAATTCCAAAATCCACCCCAAATTCCCCAAAATTCACCCCAAAGAGGGGTCCCTCTTCAAGGTAGAATGAATGTGTGATACTGTCCCATTTGTTCCCATCTTTGTTCCCAAGATGAGAGGACTTCAGCCTCAAGGCAGGCTCAGTATAGGAAAGTGCTGAAAAATTGAAAACTCTAGCTCGATCTGGAGATTTAACAGATTTGCACAAGTCCTCTTTTGCTCACAAGCTCACATTTGAATTGAAATGAATTCTTTTACAAGATTAAAACTGAATTTAGGGAAAGCCTAAAGTGAAAGCATAAAATAGAAGAAGCAGAAGCAGAGAAAGTGCAGTCCTCACAAAGAACAGCGAAAGCTGGAGAGAAAAACTGATCATTTCTTAAAGCCAGATAGCCTTTATGCACTAGTTATACATTTGGTCCCTTTTTAGATAGCTGCCTTCATCCAGCTCACAGTTGTTCACCGCCCGCCTGAATATTATCCTCCCCCTCGATCTGGGGGACTTTCCATTTCTTCCTCCCCATCACGGTTCCATGACCTTTCATCGCCAGGACGAGCTGCCTTCCTCCATCTCACTGCAGATAGAAACCACCGGGGATATAATCCATTAGCCCAGTCTCTCCTCCCCTGCTCCTCCTAAGAAAGCTGGCAGAGACTGTTGTCTCCATTCTTTTCTCCAAAGCAGGGCTGCTCTCCAGAAAGGGTCTCCATCTCACTTCAGGCATGGCCTGGAGGTACCTGCCTGAAGCAGACTGAATTGCACCTCAGTTGGAAGCCTGACATAGCCTAAAGCAGACAGCATGAGCCACATCCTTCCTATTTTTTCCCCTAGATCATATATTGGTAAACTCCAGACATACCTTATTATACTACTTTAAATCATAGCATTCAAGATTTTTTAGTTTATTGACTGTTGCCACAAATCCTTTATATACTGTGGCATAAGAGGCAGGTTTTGGCTCATTCCTCACTTCTTTATGTTTAGAGCAGAGAAACAAAGGAAGGGGAGGGTGGAGTAATCTTTACACTGTCTATTTAAAGGCAGTGATGGCTGCGTGCAAATCAAAGCACACAGCAATGGGAATTACATGGCTGGAGAAAACAGTTGGATGGGTGTCTTCTATGATGATTTTTTTCCTAATGCGTAGCAAAGGAAAAGAGGCGCAGAATTCACACATCATGCAAACTACAAAAATTGTCGAGAATGCACTAATGAGAATTAAATGCTGGTAGGTGCTCTCAGATGTCATCTGAGAAACTGAAGTGGTGAGTACCAGAAATAGGTTGCCAGCTGTCTCTGGTCATATTCTTTGTACAAGAATGCTAACAGTTCCCCCTCCTATATGCCCAGGGACAAACTCTGCCATTGTGTAAATCCATGCAAGCCTCCAGCTTCTCCAGGACTGCACAGCTGTAAAAGGAATCTCACAGTTTTATTGAAGGCTGAGAAAAAACACTTGGCATTGCTGCCTGCTGTGAGCTACCACCTTTCTGGGAAGTGCTAGTGGTCCAGCCCGGCTTACAGCATCTCACCCCCTACGGCAGGCTCAGAACATTCAGCACATCAGGATGGCATTATTTTAACTCACCACAGTATGAGCAAAAATGCCCCGCACAGGGCAAAAATGAGAGGGGTGCCAGGCATGCTGAGTGTAAGTCAACTGCGTTACTTGCGGTTGCATTATTCCCTGCGCTTGCTCTCTCCCTGGGTGGTGCAGTCTTCTCTGTGCTGCACTGCAGCTCTCTGCTGCGCTTTGCTGCTGCATGGGGAAACCCATCCAGGTCTGGCAGAGTGCAGACCCCGCTGCTGCCTCCTCCGCAACGCCCGGCACAGCAGATGGAGCTGTCTCGAGGTGTGCATCCTCGGGACCTACACCCACATGCATGTGAGAAAGTGTTTTCCAAAAGCCCCATCGTTCTCCGTGATAACAGTGCCAGTTTGACTTTCACTGTGACAGGCCACATATTTAATTTTGGAAATGGATATGCTCTGATTGAAGGCTGAACTGATTATTTTAGGAACACCATTTCTTGTTACAGACTCACAAATGTCTCCTAAACAACTGTATCTCTGGTTTGAATATTGCCTCACTGGAATAGCCTCTGCCACCAGCTTGGTCCCAGCCCTCCTCTGTGTACAAAAGATACAGGGATAATTTTTCAATTTTACTTCATGGTTAACAGTTACTGGAAAAAATCCCCCTTCCTCTCCTGTAGTTTCACCAATTATTTCTGCTTCACACCCCATTTCTAAAGAATTTGCCATCTATGAATATCCCCTTTCCCTCTGCTGTTCTTTAGTACCCAGACTTTTTGCAACTTGAGTATGTAGCCAAACTTCAGTGTCCTACACGTTGTTTCCATTGGGAAGAGAATGACGCAAACAAGGATTTATTTTATTTTCTGCTGTAATCCTGTTTATTTAAAGACTGTACATAAAGCACTGCTGCCCTGAACCCAGCAGGACTCAAACGTCAGGAGACGGTTCCTTGCTCACTGACCCAGTGATTGTCCCATCCCCCAAGGCACCCCAAAGCATGTCTTGCCCCACTCCCTTAAAGGCTTCCCCGCTCACCCACAGCCCTTGCCCCCTTCCCTGCCCGCTCCCCTCCAGTTTCCATTCCTTGTCCCATACAGGCAGCTGCCACCACACAAGTTTGCCCAATGTTGGCTTCCTGGGCGGCCCCTTCCCACCAGCCCAACAGGGACGTTAAGCCTCTTTGGCAGCTCCCGGTGCTTTAGCAATCTGTAAGACAAAAGCCACTTCGTTCTCATATTAAGCTTGAATTGTACCTTGTTACACTCATCAGGAGCAATGAGGCTTCTCCCAGGTTACAAATTAAAAAAATATTATCTGATTGTATTGTTCGCCTCCGTTTTCTTGATGAGTTTTGGCTGCGTTTAGTGGAGCTCTAATGAAGTTCTCAATATTTCAGTATTTATGGCAAAGGGGACAGCGTTACCATGGCTGGGTACAGCCCGACACACTGGATGCTGTGTCAGCTCCCCTGGAGTCAATCTGACATTTTTAGAGGCAATGAAGGAAGCTTGTACTGGGCAAGTTGTGCACAAGAAGCAGGAACCTTTTCTACAATAAAAACCTCTAACAAACGGGAACTGGAGGACATGTTGCCGAGATGTTTTTTTGAAGGTGGAAATTGCTGCCTCCTAAAATTAAATTACACAAAGCTGGACAAAGAAAGATAGCAAACCACGTGCCAGACGAACTGCCACTCAGCTAATACATTGCTTTCTAAATATAAAAACAACCTACTGCTTACACTGACAGTTCAGCACATAAGCAAGAAGGGAATGATGTATAACACCAGACTGAGCTGAGGCTGCAGAAGCACATACTTGTCTTAGTTTCCTTTCTGTAATTATTTATGAAAGAGTGCTGGAGAGATAGAGGAAATCGTGTCCAAAGAGGAGCAGCAGCACAAAGGTTGCTCAGCTGAGCCCCTTTTAGCCACAGGGGTTATCCCAACCCACACCTGACACCGTGGCAGAGGGACTTCTACCCCAGTCCCCCCCCAAGACAATTTCTTGCTTTATTCCTTTATGTAGCTGCTTAGAAACACTTAGAAAAAAATGCCTATAAGCCACTGCAGTAGCTTCTGACATGCTTGGCCATGAAGACAACCCTGGGCTCTCCCCAAACTTATCCTGAAACCCATTTGCAGAGAAAAGCAGGATATAAAATGCTCAGATGTTCATACCCTTCATTATCCCACTCAGCTCGTTCAGCACTGCAGATAACCTTCTTCAGTCTTAACCAATGTCAAGTATAGGACACCCTGCAGATTGACAGGTTTCTCATTTTATTCCAATTCCCCAGTCTCATGCAGCCAGAGAGTAAGACAGAGAGAAGAAGAAAGGAGCAGATAATTTTCTTCCTCTTAGTTCTGTAACCTTAATTTCTCATCTGGCCAGCCCCACCAGAATGCCATTCCTACACTGGGCTTCTCTTTCCTTTTCAAATTATAATAAAATCAATTCACCTGTGTATGAAGTTATTTTTAGATCTAGTTAAAAAAATAAAAATCCATCTGTAACACTTCTTTGTAGTTGAATTTTATAAAAAACAGCTTTCTGAGAGACCATGATTCATGATGCTGAAGCTCACATATAAAATTCTATTGATTACCTACAAATGTATGTAATTACATGCACTTTTGTTTGAAATTTAAAGCAAAAATTCAGTTCTTGCAAAACCTTGAAGATCTCTGATCACCTATAAGCATGTTGATGCAAAATGAAATCCTTTTCCTTTAGGGGAGAAAATGGATTCACTATGGCCAGCAGTTCATGAACTACTGGATTTTACCCTCATGCTGCTCCAGCATCATCATACTTTCTCATCCAAGCTTCAGCTCTCAATACATTTTCAAGGCTGCACTCTGAAACTCTGAGAACTGGAAGCATCGTGGCCGGTCATCAGCTCCAGTAGCTGCTGTGGCAGCTACAGTTGAGTTAAACTGCAAACGGGAGCTGAGAGCATTAAGGGAGCTAGGACTAGTCCTACTTTAAAGTGTGTGCTCTTAACAAAGGAAGGCAATACATTAAAATAGATTTTACATGGTACTGAATTTTAGCGTTATAAAAATTAATAGTTCACAGAACCTCAATTAGGAAGGTTCCTATTGGTCCTTTTTTGTGTCCCTATGCCAGCCAAGCACAAAAACGCAGGTTACTGTGAACCTGAAGGAAGCTGAACATGAAAGCTCTTGCCGTGCCTGCACTTCAGCAGCCGTTTGCACAGACAGGTTCTGCCTGCAACAGGGTCTCAGTGAAGCCACTTAGGTTTGGAGAGAGAGGAAACATAGCAGCTTTCTGCATATTCATCTCTTAAAATTCCAGGAAATTGTTGATACTTAACATAATTTAACATGGCAAAAATGTTGAGAAATTATTTTGATTAATTAGATATCTCCTGCATTTTGAGGGTCAGTATTGCATAATCTGTCTGGGCTAGAAATATTTTGGTACCTTGGGACGGATAACTTTCAGGATCAGTTTTGACAGAGCAGAAATGAAAAATCTGCAGCGCTGACTTTCTAGAACCTTTTCTAGTGAACAAACCTGAAAAAAGCGAGTTTGGTTTCACGAGTCCTTTCAGCAGCTGGATCCCCAGCCAGCAAGAGCGCTTTGTATTAATATCAAACGCCTGCATCATGATTCGAATGTGTTCCTATGCCAAGTGGTTTCCACTAAGCTAACAAACAGAAGTATTCAGCCCCGTGCTGGAAATCTATTCACATTCCAGAGGACTTGAGTAGATGGGCACCGGGCTGTCATTCACATACTCTGTCTAGCAAAACAACGTTCCCAGCTTACTTACACAGAGCAAAAGTGTTCTAGGAATTTGCAAGTGTGGTGTTCTTAGAAACAGTGACCTGCGGCCACTTCTCCTGAAAGCATAAGCGTTACTGGTGGTTTGGGGACAGGTACTCTAGGGGGAACATTTGCATTGGAAAGGTTAAACAAGTAAGGGGTGAATAGCTTCAGGAAAGTCATAGTGCTACTCATCCCCTGGGGGCTATCTCAGAGTGTTGCTAGCACTGGATGCAGGATGATTCATATCAGGATGAGGCAGGGGGAACTCTCATCCCAGATATCCATCTTTCTGTCCGTCTAGCTGGAGGCTGTAGGTGAACAGGGGTAAAACTTGGTGATCCCATACAGGAAATACCATACCTACGCTAACAATAAGTAGAAAGATACTGTCAAATGGAAAATATAAGAAGAGAAATCAAACTCAGTATGGAGCTGGAAGGCATGAACTGTTTCTAACACTGAGCCCTCGTGTAACTCAGACTCCAGACGTGCAGGTATCGGCTCCCTGCATTTCCTTTTTTGCAACTGAAATGGCATCAAAGTAGGACACATCAGATACACTGCTGCCACGTTCAGATTGTTCCCACCTTAACATAACTGTTTGGCCTGTGAGGGGGAAATGCCACCTCCTGTTTCCTCCAGTTTTAAAATAATATTGCATCAGACAGTAACTCACAGATTTGCTCTTTCTGGTCTACCATAATAAGAATGACAAAACAATTCAACGTTTTGCAACTCAGTCCTGTAGACCTCCTTGTGGGTTACAGGAACTCCCCAAATCCCTCTTTGAATTTCTCCACCTTGTTTTGTCCCCTGTGGAAGAAAAAGCTATGTAAAATGAGAGTAGCATGCATGGCCTGCCATGAGCTCAGATGCCGGTCTTACTGAAAACGTCTAGCTTAAATATTTTCTAAATGTTACATATCCAAAATATATTTTCCACATAGGACTCTCCTCTTGAACTGTCTAGCTGAGCCGAAGTTTTCTCACTGAAGATTTTGGTTGCTATTATTCTTCTGCTGCTAGCAAATGAGGACTCCTATGCCTCTGAGGTGGAGTCTTTTCATTTTAGAGGATTTAAGGTGTTAATAAATCCAGAAGAAATAATTCTAGCTGTTGCACAATGTCCTAAGAAGTTTTTTTCACATCTGTGCTAGATGTTTTCAGATATAGTGTGTCAAGTTCAAAAAAAATATGCACCAGTTTGAAATAACAGTGACCTTTGTGTATATTTATAATGAAATTATTTCGTAGAGTAACTTGTATAGCTTGCCTCTTTTTAGATACAAAAAAGAGAAACTCAGACCCTGCTGAAGCCAACAGCAAAACTCTGATTGGCACAAAGAGCAACAGGCGCTCACCCGTAATCTATATCATAAAACCATAATTGGCCGTCTCCATTAGGACTACAGTAAGAGGAATGTTGTAGGTCAGGATGAAGGTGTATTTGCAGCCTGCATAGTTTCTGCACACATTAATAGTCCTTCATGAGTATTATGTTCACATTTTTCAGAATGTATTTGTGGTATTTTATTTGCTAAAGCCTGGTCGGGTGGTCACTGCTGTCTGAGACAGAAAATTATGACAGTCCCTGGCCTAATCAACAAAACTAAACAGCGGCTGAGCTCGCTCAGGTTGCTCGATAAGCCGTACCTGGTGGGGAGCAGTGCTGCCCATTGAGTATCTTTCTCTATCTGTCTTAGGTAGAACATCAGGAATTAGAGAGGAGAAAAATCTCTTTGGGACGGATCAGAAATGCTGAAAACGCACAGTATCTACAGCAGCAGAGCTGTACAGTGTGCTTAATTCGCCACTTTTTCTGTCCCAGCAGGAGAGGAAGCTGCATTTACAGAACAGCAACTACCTAACAGCAGGAAACTTGCTTAGCCGAAGCCTGACTCACGCTGCTGGTCTTTCTTGGGGTCAGGAGCTCCGCTTTTGCTTACTCACTGCAGCAGCAGTCAAAGAAAATCAAACCTGGTGCATTATACAAGAGCCAGTGTTATGCCTGGCAGCTGTCATAATGTTTGACTTTCAGAGCCGAATCATCAGCCTCAGTAGGTATTTTTTGGCAGCAAAAAGAAGGGCAAGAAAAGGGTGCCCTGAGCAGGAGCTGAGGTGAAGCCTTGCAGGCTCTCCAAGCCTGCAAGACCCTTCCCAGTGCCCCCAGGATGCCCCAGCTGCATCCCTGCCGCAGGAGCTGCCAGCTCTGCCTCTGTGCTCCTCCAGCCCCTCAGGCACTGCTGGTCCAGGGCGGGTGGGTGCTGAGGACCACTTTGTGTGCCAGCTTCGAGCTTCAGGCTTCCCTGCATACCAATGAGCCCGTTTCACACAGGCAAGCTCTGAAATCAGCAGCGTTGCCTGCCTTGGTGGGCTGCAGCATTGCCCACCTCGGTGCTGCGTGCCTGGGCCCACAGCTACTGCCTCCCCACTTGCTGCAATGTGGAGAGAGCGAGTTTCTGCAGCACTAAAGCAATAAATGTCACATGAAGGGAAATTATATTTTGATCTATTTCTCTGTGCTTTGCTTTTCAGCTGCCTTTTCATGCAATTCAGACAGGTCAGTCCAAAACCTGGCAGTTCAAAAACTCCAGTAAAACCAATGCACGTGAAACAAAATGGAAAAATTCCCCTGGTCCAGTTTCCACAGTAAGTATAGACCCTTTTTCAACTGCTTCTCCTCAAATATGTGTTGTCATGAACACAAATTAAAACTAAGCCTGCTAACTGCAGATTAATTAATATTCCAAATGAATGTTTTTTGTGTTTTCAGAGGAAGGATTTTGCTACTGAAGGTCACTTTGCTCCGAAGGAGCTGGGAGGAACGCACTCTGCTGCACCACACTCTGCAGCGAGTGCAGAGATTTAGTCCTGTCAACCAAGCACTTCTAGCAGATCTCCACCTTTTGATATGCTGAAATAACTGGACACGATGCTCTAATCCAATGCTTTAAAGCAAGAACAAAGAAGAGGATGAGGGTTCAATAATTACGTCTCATGGTATGAGAGGGACTTGGCTTATTGGAGGCCCCTTATTTTTAATAAAGGAGATAGGGCATGTCTGCAGTGCAAAAAATTAGGGTGGATGGGGAAATGCTGTTCCCTGTTTTGCACCCCACGCATACAGAGGGACATCAAGAAACTCGAGAGGGTCTAAACTGGAGAGTTACCAAGACAGTTACCACAAATGACCTGCAAGGGCAGAGGAGCATCCTACAGCTGCCTGAAAGACAGGGACAAGGTGACCTGAGCCAAGATGGGAGCAAAAAATAAACCAAGGAGAAGCCAAGGGGCTTCCAAGACTGTGTAAATACAATAGCTACCGTTAGGGCCCTTCCACTTCAGCTCATTAAGTAGCTATTCATTTTTCTGGTTGCTGTTTAAGTGAGTTTTCCAATCACTTAGAGAGTTCAGGAGCAAGTGAGCTGGTTTTTATGGATCTTACAGGAGTTTCGGCACTGAATGTTCAGCTCCAAAAAGACTAGGAAAAATTTTAAAACCAAAACTTTGAAAGGGCAACACAGTGCTTCTTTATTTCAATATCACAGTCTGAGGTGAATTTTTTAATTTCTTTTGTTTAGCTTCAGAAATCGAATATTCTGCTATGTTTTCATTAAGCACATGCTTTTTCATGTTTTCTTTAAGCATATAGTCAAATACAGGCTGTGTGATTGCAATTTTAAACAGTTGGGTCCAAAAATTACATTTGTTCACGTGCTGGCTCATCAACTACTGTCCCCCTGCAATGATTTGGTTTGTGCAGGTTATTCCCAAAACTCCTGTATAACTCATTAGCCACAAAGTGGGAATTACCTGTGTGTTTTCACATTTTTTTGGAGGTGCCCCCATCCAGGTCTTTCAAGAACCAGGGACTAATGCAAAATTCCCAATCCTTCTTCCTCGAAGTAAAACGGAGCAGGCAATTGCATGTGGTTCCCTGTGATTTTTCAAAGCAATTCAGGGCCAACATCTGCTCAAAATCTCATAGTCTGACATATTTAAGACTGCTATCAAAATAAATGTTCCCTATGAGAGATCAGGGGCCCTTCAGCTCTGTTGCTACACAAAGAGCCATAGCCTATTTAGGCAGGGTGACAATCTGCTATTTTCACGTGTATTCACATGGGGCAGTTTGGTGGCTGCACTGTGACTTTGCTTCCCAAGAACAGCTGCAGGTGAGCTGCTAAAATACTGCCAGTTCGGCCAAGCTGTGAAGACACTGAGCCAATCTCAGTCTTTGAGTATGATTTATCCTGCTGTTACCTCAGCGTAGTTAGTTTGTATTTCCACCAGTTTAAATGTCAGACTCTTGGCCCAGGCTTTCTTTGGATGTTGGGGAAAGGGAAGAAGAAGGTTCTTGTGCATCTCAACAGGAGCCAGTCTGTTTGGATGAGCATTGCCTGCGTCATGGAGAGCACACACCTTTTAGCCAGGGCAGGAACAGCAGCACGAAGCTTCATGGTCAGACCATGAGCAGCAACACAAGGTTCAATAGACGAAGAATTGCCTGCTCTTACAGGACGTGAACGGAGGCATAGCAGGTACTACAAGATTATGTAAGCTGTAGCTCCTGATGAGGGAATAATACCAGAAAATGCAAGTTTTCAGTTAAGCTCTAAGGGTACTCTCTTTACTTGCTTTGGGCAGGAGGATTTATTTAAGAAAGGTAAATTTGTTGTCTGGATCTTCTATAAAACATAACAGGTGACAAGCTGTGTGCTTCTGAGATTTCCCAGCAGCATAACAATCAACTCTGATAAGGAACAGGCGAAAGCAGAAGCATTTTGCTTCCAGCTCAGTATCCAGTTACCACTGCAGGTGATAAGACATTTGATGGTCAGTGTTTGGAGAGATCATAAACAGAATCTTTCTGCCCTTTTGGGAAGCAGAACCAAGTCAAAGTGCCAGCTTTTTTCCTTAACCTTGCATCTTCTGTCTTGTTCCTAGAAGAACCACGCCGCAATGGATTTCTGTTAAAGGCCCTAATTTAGGCATTAGCCTTATGGACATGATTAAAGCCCTGTCCACCTTGATTACCTGCAGACACAAATTTACAGTTTGACAGTGGGAAGAAGAGGCAGAGACACTTCACGGAAAGCTGCTGTTTGGCTGTTTTTTACTAGGAAGGGTAAAATACAAAGAAAAGAGGAAAAAAAACTCATTGATCCGGGGACATGCCTGATAGCTTGAAAAAATAACCCTGTGGGACATAAATTTTCCCATTTATCTTAATCAAATCTTAACTCTAGGAGAAACCCTCATTTTTAAACTGGACATTAATTCTGAAATCCAGGGAGGTTTTGTTGAGAGAAAGGTCAGGGACAGTTATGCCAGCATTGAAATGGCTTTGGTCCTGCCCACCAGTGCCACTGCTTGAGTGCATGGAGGCTGGGAGAGCTGGTCCTTGGTTCCTCAGAAGCAGAGGGCCACCACATTCCTCCTGTACCAGCCCTTACCCCCAGCAGATCAGGAGGGGTGAGTCAAGGGCAGGGAGAGTGCCCCATGGGGCACTGTACACCCTACCTGCCGCCTGCTGCTGCCCCCATAGACAAGCAGCAGGTCCCAGGGACAGCAGTGGTGGAAGAAGCCTGAGGTTACCAAGATGTCCTGCTTCAGATATTTGATTTTTGGTTCAGACCAATCTAGAACTAACAGTATCTTATTTTCGTGTTATTTTCACCCTATGTGATCTTCACAATGTTGTTTTCATCCTATGTACTTGTTTCTGCAGCAGGCTATAGCTCCAACAATACATCCTAACTGGCTGTTGAAGACCAAGCAGTGAATGAGCATGACTCTAGCAAGAGGAACACCTCTACAAAAAACATTGATTCATGTCTGTGATGAGCAGCATTATGGAAGAAAGGGAAACTTCAAGACTATCACACCTTTGCTCACTGTTAAGCCTGATTCCTTAGTCACATGAGTTATACTGACCATACGGGTTTTCATTTCCTCTAAGCCAGGGCTTAGCTCTAAACTCATTTATGGGAAGATAAATTAAGAACAAATTGCCTGCACCTTCAGTAGCTGCCTGTGGCCATCTGGGGATTTTGCAAAGAACAAGCACAGACGTCTCCTGACACCAGGCATGGCCCCTGCTCAGCAGCCACCTTCATTGTCACCACCACAGCCCAGCACACACACCACACACCAGGCTCTGCAGCACCTGCTCATCTCAACTGCAAGGCTGTTACAGACCTTAGTATATGGAGAAAGGGACCCCTAACCCCAGCAAGGCAGGACTGCTTGCAAACCAAACCCTCTTCTGTGGTCTGAGTCTTTTTAGTGGCACTTGAATTATGGAACTAACCCTTGAGATGGATCACTCATTAAAGGCATGCAATGCATGATCTTCTAAAGTTGCTGAGAAGCACCAGTTACTTCAACTACAACTCATGATAGCTGGAAAGTAAAGAAGAGTGGGTGTGCTTGGGAGAAAAGGGGCAGCACACAGGCAAAGCAGGGAGAAGAAACAGAAAAAATTGTATTTCTATGTTCTGTACGTCTCTGTCCCTGTTTCCAGCCTGTGCAAGTTTTCCCCTGGCAAACCCAGAACCTTCTTTTTACCCCTTCTTAGATGAACCCTGCTTTCTCCACTTCTCTCTTTGCTGCCTCTCTCTCTCCTCTCCACAGGGACATGGCTTCCCCTGTTTCAGCGAGACTCTCCCTGCGGCGCGGACAAGCGCCTCAGCCCGTCTGAGCAAGCACTTTGCCGCCGTGGAAGTTCAACCTCGCAGCTGGGCGACAGGCAGCTGAGGGGAAGGTTTAATGGGCATCTGTAGCAGGTGGGTAGTAATTACTTTTACTGTGCGTTAGAGGCTCCACATACCCATGTAACAGCTGAATATGGTCTCCAAGACTACATTTCTGTGAACAAATCACATTTTCCATCAAGAAAGAAACAGGCGTTAAGCTGCACGTTGCTTCATAAGCTGTGGAGCAGTTACGTGACTATTATCACAACTGAAACTATGACTACAAGTAACACGTCTTTGAATTCAAAATTTCAGCTCAAGAGTATCTCAGCTGATTTTTAATTGGTTATTTAAGTAATGCAAGAGAGGAACTGGAAATAAACTGGTTCGCATGTACTCTCAAGCCTGTTGTCCACCTAGATCTTTTTTTTTTTTAACATGTCACAGCCACCAAGTATATGTAGGGAAGAGAGTTACTGACCACTGAGACAAGAACTTTGCCTGTTTTCCACGACGCTGCTGCAGGAGAGTGGGGATACTCCCAGCCTGGAGTTTCCCACCTTAATCTAACCAAGCAGGCCTGTTTGTCTTAAAGAGAAGGCAGGCTACAAGATGCTTCTAGCCATCCTTAGGAGAAGATGCAGTGTACCTGTGTGTGTATGTACTGATACGAAGACAGTCCAGGAGGAAAACACCAGTCTGCTCACAACAGCTTTCTGGCATACACCAGCAGTGCAGTTTTCAGATAGATAATAAGGCCATAAAAATGGAAACATTAATTAAGTGCATGGAATATGGGCCGGGGTGGGAAAGATAAGAAGTGCAAATTCTACTGAAGCCAAATATGAGTTCCTTCATGTGGACCTGGAACGACCAAGGTGGTCTTTTTCTGAGGAAACCCCTACAAGAAACCAAGAGAAAGCATCTTCCTTTCTATACCAAGCAGCAGCCTGGCAGGAACACTGTTACAGAGGTTGAAACAAGCAGGAGAAATTCAGCTTGGAAAAGAGCAGGTTGATCTCAAGAAACAGAAATTGGCTGTGGCCACGGCAGTGTGTGGGAACAGCCCCTTAGCAGAGCATTCAGGGAGTTCATTGTACACAAACTTTATAGATATTGAAAAAAGCTTTTGATAGGATGGCAGAGAATGGCATTTGGAAAATAATGGGACATTACAGAACCCCAGAAAAACAATGAAGAGTATGGAAATCTCTTAAGAGGGATCTTGGCATGAGCAAGTTCACATTAGCTCTTCTTCAAACCCACTTGAGATAAAGGGTAGCATCATGGTTTTTTTCCCTTCACTGTTTCTTCCAGGATTTTTACTGGATAAAGACTGACCTGATTAGGAATGAGAGTACACTGGACCCAATCACAGCAATTACAAAATACAAGTTTCGTTGACAGTATCTGCCTCAACACCCAAGTACCACAAAATGATATTAGGAAGACTAAGGTGATAGGAAGAAGCAGCTAAAAAAAACTGTTTGGAAGACAATAAAAAGGAAAAGAGCTAATACAGGAAAGCGGGTGACACAGCAGGCCATTTGGAGTGATTTACATGCACCTTGAGGAGGCCAAAAGAACTGCTTTCCTCTGAAGGACAGCAGGGTGGACTGGCACCAGTGAGGAAAATATCATTACTGGAACTGAGGACATGTATGTGACTTTCATTCTTCAGAAAACTGTTCAGGTCTTACAACAAAAGTGACTGACAACCAAACTTTGCATCTTTAACACACATGTCAAATCATTATGATTAAATGAGTTGCAAACATGAAGTCATACAAAGCAGCTGATGAAGGTATTTCAAGCTAATAAGGTGATGTCTACAATGGACTTTAGATATTAGCTGATCTTAATGGATAATAAACAAGGGCTTACACAGAGCACTCTGTAGAGGGAGAAATGGAAATGGATACACCACATCTGAATAAACTGACATTATATATGGAACAACCTTCTAACAGGGGAGATAAAGACCCAAACCATCCTAAAGAGGAAGATACGAGCACTGATTCCATCTGGAGTCAAACCAAACAATGTCTCAAGGATGAAAATGCACAGAGGATCGTTACCAGCAAGTCTTCTGCTGCCCTGGAATGAAAAGACAGGACTCACAGTCTTACCATGGAGATTCTTTGTGAAGGTTTGTGAAACTAACTACAGTCCATGAATAAAAAAGACTGATTGTAGCAGGAAGAAGAGAAAAGAAAAAATAAGAGTCCTAGCTGAGAAGTTACTGCCTTGCCTGCCAAAACATAAGAGGACCAGAAAGAGAAAATTGGCTTAACCAAAGAAGACAGAGGCACATAATTTGGCTGTAACTAAGTCAATGTGTGTAGGACATTCATAACAAGCATGAAGGTTTCTAAGAAGCAATAGAAATTATATTACATAAGAAATATAAAAGAAAAGTATGCATTCAAGAGCACAGCTGTGAGGGAGTATTTCAAGACACTGTTTCAATGTTTATATCTACTCTCCCAACAAGGGTAGGAATAATTATAATTTTAATTAAAGCTACACTTTGTGGGAGGAGGGAGGAGATTGTCAATAAAATGAATGAGTTACAACATTACAGAAATGCTCTTTTCACCTAGACTTACAGCCTCCATCAGTAAGATATATGTAAATCCAGGCCCTCTGGACATGGAAAAAAAATCTACAGGGCATATTTTGCATATCACCATAATTTGATGGTCTGTGATTTCTCAAGAAAACAGAAATGTGAGAAACATGTTGACAGTTCAGTCTAATTCCAGAATTCTTTTGACTATGCTGTATTTGCTACTTGTGAGTACTGCACATAAAAATAACTTCCCTCGACGTAAAGAAAAAAGGAATTTTTTTTTTTTTTTGCTGTGAGGTGAAACCCCTCTGCATCACTAAGCAATATGGACCTAAATTCTACTTTCTACACTGCTCTCCATGACAGGATATTTGTGAGTGTGTGTTCAAGAGACAGATATGGGTTTAATAAAGCCTGCATGACTTGAGGATCATTTGAAAAGCTCTCTCCTATGATAACAACAGCATAAAATGTATTAAGGAACAAATAATGTTGTAGCTCTCTGTGTGATAGTTACAATAAGACAAGGTGATCCTATGGACTATACCAGCTACTCTGAGCGCAACAGCAGCATCTTTGTAATGCATGTGATCCCCTGTCCTAACCCAGGATCACATGGTGACTTTCCTGCCCTGGGGTTCAGACCAGAATAGCTCTGAAAAATTATACAAAGACAGCTGGACTTCAGAAGTAATGAATGAAAAATAAAAGAGTCTTTTCCAATATCATCAGGTAGAAGAAAATGCACACAAGCTATTGAAGATACATAGCCACTGGGGAAAAAGGCAACAAGACTGGGTTTTATAAACTTCTTTGCAGGTGGAACTTGATTATTATTCTCATTTTAAATTTCCTGACCATTAAAAAAAGCATTTTCTGCTTTCAAACTTCATGTCAAGCACACAACTGAGCTGACAAGACACCTTGCGCAATAGCATTTCTTTGTTTTTAATCACTGCCTGCCTTTTTTATCCTTGATGGCTAAATTTTATAAATCCTAAATTTTAGATGCTAATTAGCCATGCCCTGCTCACTTCACAATGTCAAGCTGTTCAGCAGCAACTCTAGGGCAAGGCAGTCCAGCTTCTTGACAAAAGGAGATAAGGTTATACTACAGGTACTTATTTAGGGGCCAGATGGCAAAACTACTTTTTAGTGTTATGGTAGGTGAAAGGTAACACCAAGGCAGGACAGAATTGACCTGTGAGAAACCCACGGAGAGCTCACAGTTCTCAGAGATAAAAGTCTGGAAAACAGAAGTCTTCTGGTTTCTATTCTCAGATCGGTAAATGGTATGCCGTGTGGAAAAAAACATTGAGGACGATTTTGTTGGTTACTTCTTCCCCCAGACTCCCTGCCACCAAATACGGCTGCCTACACATACACAGCTACAGGAGCAGTGGCTGAGTTTCCAAGATTTTGTCAAAATTTCAAAGAATCCGGAACCTTGCATTTCTGCAAAACAAACCGCAGTTGTAAGGAGTTGGCCATATCCCTGTCTCCATGTTTGCTAATGTTTGCTAATGTACCTCACAGGGACCTTGTGAGAATTCATTAGCTGGGACAGGAATTCACACAAAAAGGTATTCAGCATGACTCACAGCCCACCTCTTTCTACTCCTCTATAATCATGGCTAACAGAGCTAGACCTTATATTTGCTTCTTTATTTGATAGAAGAGTATGCAGAGAAGAGCATAAGCTAAGAAGATGATGCAAGGGACTCTGAAAGACATGCTGCAGATGCATCTTCTCTTACCTCCTGCCATATTCTGTCTCCAGAGAAACTTAGAGACTGCCTTGGGAGCAGACTCTTCAACTCCCTCATATTTGTGTGTTTATTAAATACACATTTATCTTTTTCCAGGGGGACAATAGCAATGCTTGACTTTTTACACCACAGAGTCCCATCTCCAGCCTCCACATGTTACACCCAGTCATTTAGGAAAGGTGTCTTTTTTCCCTCCAGTTTGTAGGCCGTTAAAGTTCTGCACTGATTGGTGACAATTTAAGACAATTTGCCTCTGATTTTTCTCTTTCCATTCTCTCCACTGCCCAGATCTGCTAGGTTTCATCCACTCCACTTAAGTTTGGGAGCGCTGCCTGACACGTTAGTAGATGCAGCCCAAAATCAGCCCATACAATAACATTGCTCTGGATCTCCACCACCTTTTTGCCCATGTTGCTCACCCAGATAGACGTGCTTCAGGTGAAATGCTAATGCAATTCTTGCCGAAAAGATACCCTCCCGCTTTTTTCCAATTTAGCAAAAAGATGTAGAAAATATTGACTGTTTTGGTCTTCCTGGAATTTTCTCACGCCCTTTCTAGGAATAAGAAAGGACATCTTTTTGCCATCCCATTATTACACATGTGTATGGTTATAAGAAAATGCTCTGAAGGGACATCAAGCAAATAATACCAATTTTCAAAATTCTATAGCAATGTATTTATACAAATTACAGAATTCTGTATGTATTTACACACCATTACAGAATATCAAGTAAATAACACCAATTGTTCTTTTGTTTTTCCCTCAGATTTTTCTTCAAGTGAATTTTAGTGCTCAAGAAAGGTGCCAGATGGACAGCACTAGAAAATGAAGACTTCTGTTTGTCCACGGCACAGGAGGAGCAGCACTGCAAGCCTCCCCACTTTGCCATGTCAGCTCTCTCCAGCCCTGTTTTAGCAGGATCACGTAAGGAGTGGGAGGGCATGCATACCCCTTCACGCCTTGGCAAAGGAGCTAAGCAGCACCCAGGTGACAATGGTTTTGCCCATCCCCCGCCAGAAAACAAACAGAAATAACTCATTTTACACAAGTGACTGAACAGAATCTGTTGTTTGCTACCCAAAACAGGCTGAATTTGACCCAGTGAACCCGCAGGGAGTGGCAAACTGCCAGCTCCTGGACCATCCAGTCTCGCAATAATGCCTATGTTAAATTACATGGTTTTGTATTTACATAAAGTCAGTATTTACACACCATTATGGGTTATTCGAGTAAATTGGTTACAGTTTATTTATATGGACTGCCATAAACTCATAACATTTTTCTTGGGTTTAATCCTTTCTTTAGAAAAATACAAAAAAATAAATTAAATAAAACATATTAACTAGTAGTAATGATTTGCCTATGACTAAAAATCCAAGTTGATTTAACATTAAGACTGAAACCGTGGCCTAATATTGTGGCTTCAACTCATAGTATTTTTAACCTTTGCAGTTAATTTCCCGGAGTATGTCAGATTTACTGAAAAAGCAGAGAGTTGTAACCTCCCTTCCTTGTGGTAGAATTGATTTGGTTAACACTGAGCAACAAACCCTAGTCCTCCCCAGAAGCTCGTTTTCTCGTCCTATGGTCCCGCATGGCTTTGCACTGCCTGGATTCAGTGATTCAGCACCTGGTTAACCCACAGCAGCCAAACTGCCTGCAGGGCTCAGCAGCTCCAAAGGGTTAAAAATAAATGCGTGGGCTGCAGTCAAAGGCTGTAAATTCCCAGGCAATAACAGTCCCTAGACAAGTATGTCTAATTGTACCCTACAAATCAACTAACATAATTTACATATCTTTATCATTCAAGAACAATTATAATAAAACGTCACATTTTATTTAAGGTTACTGATATCGCCAGTTGAGATGTGGCCCCTCCTACCTGTTCAAGTACAGAAAGGTCACATTCGTTCAGGACACCAAGCCAGAGGTTATTCCAAAACAGAATTACGTTTCAAATAATATATATCACATGGACAAGAGTGCCTTAGAGCAAAAATTACTTAATTACTAATAGCCTACAAACTTATGTATAGCTCCTCCAAAGTACATCTCCGCTCAGCCTCTGTGCCTCTGCGGACAGCCAGGGGTGTCAGGACCAGCCTCGCTCCCGACAGATCCAATGGCAAAGGTTACACTCAACTTAATAGCACCAGATTCAAATCCTAAGGGATACACCAACTACAAAATGCATTTGTCATATGGACCTTACGTGATTTTTCTCTCTTTTTTTTTTCCTTCAGGGTACTGGGGAATAAATGCTTCTTCCTAAGGGTTAATTCCCAAGTGGTAACTGCTTATCAACATGTTTGTGTGCTTAACAAAAAATGCTGCAATTCCTTAAATATTACATACTGTAAGCTCACTCACAGTTCATGAATATTTGAACATATTTTAGGAAAAAAAAAAAACAAGTCTAATACTGTCCCCCTCATTGTCATTATTGATAGAGATTTATTAGTTTCATTTTGCAAGTTTTACTTTAGGAAGGGTGCTAATATCATGTACTATGACAGTTCACACTGAAAGCAATTTTCCATAAAAGATGTTACAATGACCCCTATGGAACTTGTATAATTTCATAGTAGATAGTCAAGTGCACAAATAAACATGTTTACAAGAGTGATCCTGTTAACCTGGTTCTTGCCCTCTGAAACCATTATGTGCTATTTGAGGAATCTTAAAATTAGTACAATTGTTGATATTACTTATGTTGTTTCTGGCATTCTGCTTTAGGGGAAAAAAAAAAAGCATATTTATCATTTAGCTTTGGTATAATCTGCAATAGGTTTTAACAACTAGAATATATTCCAACCCCTATATTTTCCACAGCTGTGAAGTTTACAACGATGTAAGAAGTCACTTTATCAGAGAGGAAATATTACAGACACAGAAAAAAAGTTGAAGACCCAGTTTTCTCTTTAATCCTCTGGGGGTAAGCTATGAAACAAGCAGTCAGAAGAGTGAGGACTCAGTGTCATGAGTGGTGTGCATACTTGTACAATAATATGGGCACAAAAGAGATTGTCGCCTTTCGTACATGAGGGTCACTAGAATTTATTATTATTATTACCTTTTTATTGGTTTTTTTTTTCATCCATGCACCTTTATATTTACTTGCATGAATTTACCACAGGTTCATAGTGGCCTTTGCCATTTTAATGCTTACAGAGCCTAAAGCTTCCAAAATGCCTATCTGGCCTGTACATATTTCATTAAAAATAAACTCTATATAATAAATAAATATATAAAATAAATAAAATGTTGCCTTTGGAATTTCTATAAATAAATTTAACTTTTTATTTTTATTTTTTTTTACTAAGAGGTCTTTGCTTTAAACTCAGTAGGGTGAGACCCAGAGAGCGATTAACTGAAAAGTCTCTTGTTTAAGTAAGACTGCACCCTCCATGCCTTTGTAAAATGCAGCGTACACTTGAGCAGGCCACCAGCCAAAAATCCTGATGAATCAAAGTATGGCAGCTATGCTGATATATGACGAAGTACAACTGATCAAAAATTTAAAAGCGTGTCTATTCCCCAGCATGCATCAGGCCTTCCTCCTCCTCCCCTTGGCTCCTCTCTCTCACGCTCTCACTCCCATTCATCCTCTCCCTTTCTCTCTCTCTCTCGCACTCACTCTCTCGCGCTCCCTCTCGTACTAAATCAAGCGAGTGGGCATAGGCTCTCCTCCAGGAGGACAAACCTTTAAGTGCAGAACAAAATCAGCATGTTCCATCCAAGCCTCCATCATACATTATGCATGCGACAAAGTTTGGCAACAGTGGAGCTGATGTGATGACACAGCTAATCAATAAGAACCCACCGCATGAAACCTTTATAGTGGTTACTTTTTAAGGGCTCAAGTGAAGGAATTGTCTTTGTCAACTTTGGCTTAAAATATCCTTATATAGTTCCGGTACTTTCTCAGGGTCCACTGGTCTAGGTAAAAAATGTGTAAATTTTTGATGCCGTTTAGTCCTAGTCCCTTCTCTTGGAGTCCCATCTTTATTTAACGCAACGTAGTATCGTCTTCCAGTGTCCACGTGTTTATATAGATTTGACGAATATGTGTTATACCAGTTTTCTTCAAACTGCTCTCTGAATACACACTCCTGGGTTAATTTTTCCTATGGAAAGAAAAGAAAAGCAGTAAGGAGATAGATAGCCACAAAAATAAACTATTTTTAAAAGAATTACTATTTTCACGGCTTGAAATCAGTACCTCCTTGCTCAATTTGCAAAATGAACCATGTCAATAGTCCCAGTTTTAGCTAAGTAAAGCTGTATGGCTGGGTATTTTATTAAGCAGTCACAAGGGTGGATAACTCTATGTGAAGCAAAAATGGTTCTCCAAAAGCCTCATTGCCCAAATCAAAACAGCAACAACAAAACTGAAAACAGGTATTTTAATTTCTGATCATTCCCAAGCAGCTCACAAGATGCTACTGGACTTGTATAACTAATTGCTTCAATTGTGAGTGCAGGCATTCAAACAAACAGAGATAAATAAAGAAAACTAGAACTGGTTTGCAGGACTATAACACAATTTAGAGCCTTAAAATCTCTGTGTCCTTTCATTGCATGAAGAACTTGATGCATTTCATTAATTTAAAAAGATACAATTTACTACCCTTCATTTGATTTATTATTTGTATCACAGAACCACAACCCAAGACAGCTTCAAACAGGAGCACAAACCCCATGTGCTGAGATGAAGTTAGGTGAGGAAACTCCTCCAGGCTTGCTTTACTAGGGTTGTCCTCATGTCCTGTCCTACTGACGGGACCCACTGAAGACATCAACCATTCATCAGATCCCCCTGCCACAGACTCCCACTCCTTCCAGTTCACCCACTTATTCAGCCTGTGCGTGCCCCTCTACATCCTTTTGGTCTAAACAGATGGGGTTTGCTTAAAAAGCAGCCACCTGATAACTGGATTCCTTTTAGGGAGGACTCACACAAGTGACTGGGCAAGAAGACTGGAAAAGAGGTGATGAGCTCTAGCATGGCAGAGCTGATGGAAAGCTGGGAAACATAAGCCTGGAAATAGCTGGCACAAAAAATATAATAATGATAATTTAATGCATTTTTTTGTAACAAGAGTTCTCACTTGAATAGCACTCACATCTACCAAACTCAGCTTCCAGCTGAGGATCAATTTCTAATTATTACAAAGCTCCACGTGACACAGACTTCTGTGCATGTGTTTTACAGACATTAAATCTTAAAACAGTCCTTTTAGATAGATACACAGAGAAGGGAAAATGGAGACCAAGGCCCAGATGCAGCAAAGCATTTACGGCACCTAAGCTGTAAACGTGTTCCTGAACACAACCAAGAACCCACAGCTCAAGCTCCAGTGCCCCCCCAAGAAGCCACCATCCATGGCTTAATCCAGGAGCTTCCCAAAACCCACGATCACCAAAACCTGCAGCTTGCCCTGAGGTTGCAGGCACCCATGGGGCCACCTCTGCTGCTTGGGACTCAACTCACAGCCCTTTCCCAAAGTGATGTGCTTCAGCCAAGATGTTTTGCTGCTGCTTTGCATGGCAAGCATGCTGCTCCCAGGGTAGAGCTCCGCAGTCAGCCAGGGTTGGGGACCGGGGTCCCAGCCAGGTCCAAGGAGCCCTACGCACCTTACAGGAGTCACCCAGGAACCATCCCACATGGGGAGACCAACCCCTGCACATGTGGGGAGAGCAAGCCAGCACCCCTCTGCACCCCTACGAACTGGGTACTGGGCTGCAAAGCCAGAGTCCTCCTCAGTGCTTAAAGGTTTGGGATTTGGAGGTTTCTTCTGAATTCAATCTGTGGCAACTCCAATGGGCAAGAAAGGCGGCAAGCAAGCAGCTTCTGACTTTCTCTCTGATGGGCATTGGGAACCTCTTCACCCTTCAGGAAGGAGAAATGCACACAGGACCAGGTGTGGGACGTTAAACACCTGAGTATTCACTACAGCAGTGGCCGTGTCCCTATGTGGCCCCGGGTGGCTGCGGCTTGCACAGTCGCAGGAGCAGCCTGCGGTGGAGCAGAAGATGGCAGTCCCATCCCTCGCACCCTCTCCTGCAGTTCAACCAGGAGACTCCCCTCCCTGCAGGTCCAGCTGAGCAGTGTGTGCCAAAACACGAGTGTGTGCGTAGGCCAGCTGTATATAACAATTTATTTTAGAGGTGTTTCTGACTATAACATTTTTAATGTGCAAAGTAGCTCAAACACAGCAACACTCCATACTGGTTATAGGGAAAAGAAGCACAAATCTGTTTACATTAAATCCCTATCTATGGGTCAGATCCTGCAACCTCCTATTGATAATTGCCTTTATGTCCTTTGACAGCTAGAACCTGCAGCAGTAATGAATATTACTGGACCTCAGCACCAGCTGAAAGTTAGACACATTGCAGTAGCCCCCTTGTACAGCCCCAGCCTCCAAACTATTATAAAAATTATTCAGCTGCTATAAAGATTATCTTTAAGTAGAGCTTTCCTTAGTGTTTTATTTTGCATGAGGTTTAAAATCACTTTGTTTGCTTTAAGGCAGAAGCAGATGCTAAGGGGTATTATATGGTGGGCCTATAGGTCCATGGGGAAAGGGAAACTAATTCAAATTGTTTTCCTGCTCTCAGAAGGCAATAGGATCACATGACAAGCACTGCAGAAGCACTCCCTGCTAAAAATAGCAACATTTTAGGAAGATATTTCAGTCTTGTCTTGAATTCATTAATTATTCACTTCATCTGCATTTTTTTTAGCATCATCATAAATTTCTGTCTTCGCAAGAACAGTACTTCCCCGTGCCCTGAAGGAGAAATTTTAAAATAGCCTCTCTTTATCTGGCAGGTTTGATGGATCATGACAGTGCTGTGGTACACTTAACTAGCAGACCTTGAATAAGGGGGTTTGCATTGCACTGTGCTCTGGGTGAGTTCAATGGATTTCAAGCTTACAAATTCAATCTTTATTTTACAAGCTTATCCTGTTTTCACTTTTCATCCTCTTACAACACAGCTACATCTCTTTTGTCCTTCAGAAATTCATGTATAGACAATAGGCAAATACTTCAACATGAACTTGACAGAGCAATCGGGATGTAGGTTCAGATTTGTAGGGACACTAATAATCACACTTTCAGAGAAGTGAGATCATTTCTTTATGAATTTATCAAACCATTTCCTTCTAGGACACCTAGAAATTCTCGTTGTAGTCAGAGACCACTGGAGTGGTCAAAAGTCACCGGTGTCAGTGACTTTGGATCAGGCCCTGTAAATAATGTGGGGACAAAAATCCCAGTACATCCTTCTTCCCATGCCCTGGGAGATCCTTACGATAATGGCTCATCTAGTACCACGATACACAGAAACCAACATCCACTAGGATGGTCATCTATGTACTACCACAACACTACTTAACACTAGCTTACATTCACGTTTTGAGCACACATGCCTTTATTCAAGCCAGAAATTAGCATAACACAGGGGTGAGGCTGGTCCGTCCTGCCAACAAGCACATTCTTGCCTCACCAGCTTAGAATGGCAAGTCTTGCTGAAAGCCAGCTCTCCCAGTATGGGAAGGAGATGGTGTTCCCTGATCACAAGTGGCTTTCATTTCCCCTTCTGGCTGTGACTTCTAGAAGGTCCCTGTATGCACAGTTGAAAAACAAGATTTAGCCCTAGAATACAGCAATTTTTCCATACTGTTATTCTAGCAACTTTCTTTATCATTTTTCCTTGCACCATACATAATGTGACCAGACATCTTTGTCAAAGGCTGACACAAATACCAAACATACCCAATTGGAACAGTTGTGGAAAGTAACCTGCATTCCTGTGAAAGGGGAGGCTGCCTGCCTTGATCAGATCATTTAATTCAGGGGCCAAAAAAGGAGGTGACCTCAAAATTATATAAATCATATGTTGCACCACATACCACATGTTTTCTATGAGGACTGTTCATAGACTATTCCACTACAAAGTGATTGATTCTCATTTTACTACATTTCCACACTTTACCTGGGTTTTTTTAACCTGTTATTTAACTCAGAATGTTCAAATTGGACCTTGCAAGGTCCTGCACCTGGGTTGGGGCAACCCCTGGTATCAATACAGGCTGGGGGATGAAGGGACTGAGAGCAGCCCTGCAGAGAAGGACTTGGGGGTACTGGTGGATGAAAAGCTGGACATGACCCAGCAACGTGCTCTCGCAGCCCAGAAAGCCAACCGTATCCTGGGCTGCATCAAAAGAAGCGTGGCCAGCAGGGCGAGGGAGGTGATTCTGCCCCTCTACTCTGCTCTGGTGAGACCCCACCTGCAGTACTGTGTCCAGCTCTGGGGTCCCCAGCACAGGAAGGACATGGACCTGTTGGAGCGGGTCCAGAGGAGGGCCACAAAAACGATCAGAGGGATGGAGCACCTCTGCTATGAGGAAAGGCTGAAAGAGCTGGGGTTGTTCAGCCTGAAGAAGAGAAGGCTGCGGGGAGACCTTATTGCAGCCTTTCAATACTTAAAGGGGTCTTATAGGAAAGATGGGGACAAACTTTTTAGTAGGACCTGTAGCAGTAGGCCAAGAGGTGATGGTTTTAAACTATAAGAGGGTAGATTCAGACTAGATATAAGGAAGAAATTTTTTATGATGAGGGTGGTGAAACACTGGACCAGGTTGCCCAGAGAGGCAGTAGATGCCTCATCCCTGGAAACATTCAAGGACAGGCTGGACGGGGCTCTGAGCAACCTGATCAAGTTGAAGATGTCCCTGCTCATTGCAGGGGGGATGGACTAGATAATCTTTAAAGGTCCCTTCCAACCCAAACCATTCTATGATTCTATTCTATGATTCGAAATAATTGAATTGTGCAAAGATGCACATATCACAAGGGTGGAAACCCAAGGCAGATTTAATTCAGAAGTCTGCTAACACCTGGTCAGTATTAGCAAGCCCAGAATCCCTTTCCCTTCCTACATTCTCCACCATCTAACCAGGGAGAAAAATAATTATGTTATCCTATTTGCAGGTAGATTGATTGAATGTGAGATTGTAAATTAATAAAGTAGATAGTTACAGCCGTCACAATGAAAGATTTGGCAGCTTGTTTAAAAATAGATACCCCTGTGAAGCAGCTAATTGGAAATAAGTGGAAATAGGCAAAACACATGTACACTGCTCAGAGAATGGTTTCATGACTCTAAAGAATTGTAACACATTTAGTAGTTGAAAGCACAGACAGGGTCCTGTATAAAACATATCAATATTTTTTTTTAATAACCTTACGGAGCTAAAACTCCAATTTATTTTGTAACCTGACAAAAGGAAACCTCTTCAGACCATCATTCCTAAAATCACAACAAATACATTTCATGTCTAGCAAACTATTCTGTTCTATGCCACAGATAGTTTTCCCTTTTTCAGACTGCTACACTGATTCAACAGAGTCACTTCACAAGAAAACACCTAATCCAGAAGTCCAAACAACTATTAACAAGAAGTATATCTGATGTAGCCAGCACTTGTTACGTACCTGCTGCACGTTATCACCATGTTATTCCACCCTGTCTTAATAAAATCATGTTTAAATACATAGTCTCCTAAATAAGTTCATGCAAACCCCTCATTACGGCTACATGACATTAATAAAAACTGCATATGTAGTGAAGAGAAACAATAAAACACACCCCTATTCTCTTCTGAGGTGGTTTTCTTTGCGTTCTGCCTACAAACACACATTTTACATGCAGTTGGCCCTTCCCATGCTGTAATGCAAACAGCCTCTAGAACATACTACGTTCAGCTAATAATTAACACTCATCCAGAGTTGTCATAAATAAAGGTGTAGTTTAGCATTTGCCGTGGTGCTGTCTGATCTCCCATGCTAAGCCTGTTAGTCTCTGGCTGAGTGGACAACCTCCAGCCAACAACCAGAAGCCAAATACCGGTGTCTGAGCAGCGCCACTTTCCTTTCCAAGTTAGACAGCAGTGCAAGGCAAGCCCTGCACATTGAGTGTCTGACTTGGTGAATGTCACAGAGTTTTATTTCAACGGTTTCTCCAAGCAGTGTTTTTTTCAGAATGCTGTTTGTTTAATAATTTGACAGAACATGGGAAAAAAGAAGGAAAAAAAAGTCTGCAAAAAGGACTAGCAGACTTTTTTTTGTGTGTTTGTGTCAGTGCTTCTCCATGAGCACTTCAGAAAGACAGCTGGAAACCCTGCAGGGCCAGAAGAGAGACCAAGCAAATAGCCAGGCACCCACGCTGCCACTCACACGCATTTCATATTCCATGGCACTTTTTATAAGGTGAAGGAAATTAGACAAGGTGTCCTGGCAAAATCACAGTTGGGCAATTGCATTCTCTCTACCTGAGGTCACCTTGTACTTTCACAGAGATGGGGTATTCATCTTAGTTTCTCCTCCTAAACTTCTAATTAATTTGCATAAAGTTTTGATTATACATAAATCCCCACTTAACAAGAAAAAGTGTGACTGTTCTGTACTGCTGCCATGGAGCAGTTATGAGAGTGCTTAAAGATTAGTGTCTTTCATACAAAAAGCTTGTAAAGTTCCCAAGACCCAGCAGAACCTGGTCCCCTTGGGAGTGTTATCATCAAAAGCCACAGTAGCTACACAGATACAGACACCGTGGTGCTTCCACGTCCCGATAAAGGCGACAGAAAAGCAGAGCTTCCTGAACAAAGCAAAGGACTTCAGCATCAACAATAAAATCCCCAGAGACAGTGCAGCAGGGATTTCATTGCTTCTCCCTTTTGCCCCATTGCCCCTCTTTTCCCACTCCCATACCCTCCTCCACACCATCATGGACCTCCTCTGGAGGGACGAGACTGGGATCCAGCACTACGCTATCCCAGCGTTGTTTACAGAGCTCTTGTGACAGGAGCTGCAGGAGGATGAGATGCCAATTAGGCCTCCACCCATTTTTGCCATTGCCAAATCCACAGCTCTTGCTTTTACTGATATCCACTCCTTTGAGATTTCAAGTTTGCAGCATCTGTCAAGCTTTAAGCATGCCCTCCCTGGACATGAAATCATTATAGGAAGAGCAACCCCACTGTGTCTGAGCTCGCATCTGCCAGCACAAGCTGCCTACCAGCAGCCATGCTTCTGTCCATAAAGGTTTGATTTAGATCTGCCCAGCCAAGTGCATTAGATGAAAACTCATTTTCACCTAAACACCCAGGGTCTGCCCGTGCTGCTGTTGGAAGTCATGACAAAGCTGCAGGGACAGGCCTCGGGCCACGTAAGCTGTCACAGCACCATTTTTCTGGAAGCTGAAGAGCTTCCTTCTCCATGCCACAACGGACGAGGATTGTGTGGTGGTGCGGGATGAAGTCAACTCTTAAAAAGCAAACAAACAAGAGGTGTGTTCCCTGTTCCCCTTCCTTCCACAACAGCAGGACTGGGCCCACACTGTGCCATTTACTAGTCACACTTCTGACCTCTATTTTATTTTTGGTTTCCCTGGCACTATCAAGAATTGCAGTCATCAATGTTATCTAAGCATCTAATTCATAACGCTTGGCTGAACCCTTCCAAGAATCAGCAAGCAAGGTGGTATGCAATCTGATACGGAGGCCCGAGCCAATTTTTAAAGAAGACAGGATAAAAGTTCCCATCAGCTTAAATGGAACTTGGATCAGGCTTGCAATGATAAAAAGGCAACAAATATTTTAAAACACTAAAAGAACCATTTCAGGCATGCTCAGATTTACTGAAAGCTGTAACTTGACCTACCACGGCTCCTCACTCCACAAATTCTCTTCTATCAAAAGACAACCTGTATGTCAAACCAGGGCTGTTATCCTACAGCTACACACACACTCTTTAGCCTGAAATACTAGTTAAGCTTTTAACCGAATAGAGATTTTTAACTAAAACATGTTTTCCTTAAATACAACTAAGATGGAGCATAGCATCAAAGTGTTTTGGTTTTTACTTTATTTTGTGGTTCTCTAAGCACAGAACGACAGGTTAAAGGAAAGATAGCCCTCCTTTAGCAGAAAGTGCTGCCTTTTGCAGGAGCAGTGTCGTGATTTAACCCAGCAGACAGCTAAACACCGCACAGCCGTCCGCTCCCTACCCCCCCAGTGGGATGGGGGAGAGAATTGGAAAAAAAGTAAAACTCATGGGCTGAGATAAAGACAATTTAATAGGACAGAAAAGGAAGGGAAAATAATAATAATGATAAAAGAATAGATGAAAACAAGTGATGCACAATGCAACTGCTCACGACGCACTGACCGATGCCTAGCCAATTCCCGAGCAGAGGCCGCGCCCCCCTGGCCAACTCCCCTCAGGTTTTTTGTTCAGCATGATGTCATATGGTGTGGAATATCCCTTCAGCCAGTTTGGATCAGCTGTCCTGGCTGTGTCCCCTCCCAGCTTCTTGTGCACCTCCAGCCTCCTCGCTAGCAGGGCAGTATGAGAAGCTAAAAAGTCCTTGACTTAGTGTAAGCACTGCTCAGCAACAACTAAAATATCAGCGTGTTATCAACATTATTCTCATCCTAAATCCAAAACACAGCACTATACCAGCTACTAGGAAGAAAATGAACTCTATTCCATCTGAAACCAGGACAAACAGCTGAACTCACACACTGAAAGCGATAAAAGTACTTAACCTGCATGAGTCTCTACACTCAGTGAGTACCACGCAAACTGGATTTATCCATTGCTAAAGAAGCACCTTATCCCTCAGCTACAAGGTGTCACAAAAACAGCAGAACGCTCAAGGCCCTTCATAAAACACTTTGCCACAGGGACCAAATAATTATAATGCTTATATAGTGATGTATGCTAGAAAATTACTTCATGTTTTATTCTTTCAGCAAGATGATTTGGTCAAGGACTGATGAACAAAAGTCCATCTCTATATTTTGTTATTGATTTTATGCAAAGCTACCTGCTAGGTTCTAGCTCAGAGGACAGGGACATTACTGACCACAGTGTCATTCTGGATGGGGATCGTCAAATAAACAAAGCATCACAGGCTATCGCATTTTGGAAAGATCCAGTCCTCCTCACTGAAATGCCAAACATCCACTGGAGTCTTGGAAACCAATAAATTTGCCAGAGAGATTTTAAAAATCTACAGTGCTTTGGTGGGCAGTGCCACAAAGGGCTTTACCAGCCAAAGTCAATTGCATATTCGTTTTAAGTTGTTTAAAAATGAGGCCTTTCAATTTCTCACCTTTTTTGGACACAAAGGAAGGCCAGCATTTCAAAGAGCTGCTGCTGAAGAAAATATGTCACGTTTTCCCTTTTAGACAGCAGTGCTCCCCCATTGGCAAACATTTCTCATAAGCAGTCTCTCCAGAGATGACTCTTTGGACACCTCCCCCATTTCTTTTCCTAGAGGCAATCCCACCATAAACTAATGGACCTAGATACACAATTTTTAGTATTTCACTTTCTAAGTAGGACAAAAAATATTTCCCTAAGATTTCTCAGAAAATCCACGTATCTTTGGTGCTGCTATGCCCTGCCTTAGGTTCTCAGTGATACAGCTGACCCAGCCTTTGGGAAACACTGGAGGAAGTTGGGTGGCTCTGCTCCTCCATGAGCCCTCTACTTCTCACACACACATCAGTGAAGCCTGTCTTTCAATGGGTCAAACTTTAGCCATGCAGTTAATTTCAGCTTTGATGAAAGAAGTTGTCAATCTGTCTGAAAAAAAAAAATAGATATATATAATAACTTCAACAGAATTGGTGATTGAAGAGCTCAAAGACCAGGCAGCTGGTCTACCAGGTACCACCAGCACACAGACCTTCCAAAGAATTCAAAATTTTAAAGTATAAAGGAAAAAAAAACTGATTATTTGGTTTAAGCTTTACTACATTTGTATATTCTAAAATTACTTAAAGGGTTTTCCTGAAGTCTTCCGCATAAGTTTCCTGTTCTGAGTCCAGATTATATACTAGATGCTGTCCTAACGAAGGCATCAGCAGGCCAAAATTCCCTTGCTATTCAAAGGCAATAAAC
This sequence comes from Nipponia nippon, assembly GCF_047370975.1. Classification (NCBI taxonomy): domain Eukaryota; kingdom Metazoa; phylum Chordata; class Aves; order Pelecaniformes; family Threskiornithidae; genus Nipponia; species Nipponia nippon. The sequence goes on from NW_028262336.1 coordinate 111,307,731, forward strand.
ATTTACATGTTAAAAGACTGTCTTTAGATTGCAGACTCTTACAGGCAGGAACCCTGTCTAGATTAAGGTTTTAAAATGAGGAATACAGTAGAGCTCTTACCTTGATCAGGGTCTGCTGACACAACCATAAAATTTATCGGTGGTTTTACAGGAGCAGGTCCAATCCTGCTTCAATTAAAGTCAGTGGCATTTCAACCCTAACAGAATCAAGTCAAAATTTCTCCTGAGTCACAGTTACAGTGCCTCCATAATTGTGTTAAATTTGAAGAGCAAAGTTTAGCAGATTAAAGATGCGCAGCCTGGGCCAGACCTCAAAAGCACGCAGCATCCACACCAGAAGCCAAGTTTTTCCTCAGCAGCAGTCGTGGAACATGGATATAAAATCTGATCTTCCAATCAAAAGTAATGGCAGAGGTCTGCCTTTATGAAAGGAATGGAAAAGAAACCAAAGGGCTTTATAAAAGGGAAAAAAAATGGATTTTCACTGTAACAAGCTTTATTTCTTAAGCTTTTTGAATGTGACACAAACGAACTGCGTTACCGCACATCACCAAATCAGCCTGAGCACATTCAAACTGCAAAGCAAATCTCAACCTAGACAAAATCCCTAATGAAGTCCCTGCAGGGCAGACTTTTTCTACTCTGTCTTTGAAAATGATGAATGGTAAAGTGGGAAAGAGTGCCACATTCACATCCCACTGGCTCCTGAGTCAGAAACAGAGCATATCAGATCTTTATCTGATGCAGCGAATAATCCCCAAGCGTATCTCAGTATGTCACTGCTGATGATGCTCTTTTAGCATGTCACTTCAACATAGTATTCTCAGATCAACTGAAGACTCTGAACCTTTTCACACCTCTGTATTGTTAACACAGTTGGCTCCAGAAACACTCAGGGCTGCAGCAACTGGGGAGCTACGCAACTGCAAAGAAGTGAACCTGAAGATATTCAAACTGAACATGCCCAGCACTTGCTCACTGGGTAGGATCCGGGTTTGCGATGCAGTTATGCCACTCTAACAACTACCCGCTGCCAACAGCACCGTACTCAGCCCCTCTCCCATCCCACACTGCACCCGATTCCTCCACTGAGCGCTTGTCCTTTCCGAAACAGACAACAAGCCAGTTCAGGGAGCTAAACCAGCAGAGAAGCAACCCTACAAAAAAAAAGACAAGCTTTCTTCTGTGTCTTTAGATCCCTAAATTAGCCTCCTGACAGGTCAGATGAGTGCTGGTGTCGGGGCAAGGAAGGAAGGAAGCAGAAGCATGCAGTGGAGGCAGGGAACCAGGACTACCCTTTCTGGAATGGGGTATCTGCAAGGTGTTAGATCGCCTTGGCTGCATCCTCAAGCAGCACCTCTCATCTCCTGTTTTTGTAAGAATACAAAATTCCAGACATCTTTAATTAGGCAAAAGCAAATCATTAAATTAAGGTTCAAATAGGATCTTGCTTTACCAAACTTAGCTTTGTACACACACACACACACATATCTATATATCATTTACGTAGGAGATATTATAACACTTTCCTGTCCCAGGCATATAGTAAGAATCCAAGTTCAGCACAGAATTGCAGACCAAGGTAAGGACATCACTGAGGGGTTTCTCGCATATGAAATTATCCTCAGACCTCGTAAGCATCTGGAATGAAGTTCTCTGAGGAAAATCAAAGACCTGAGGAAAAGTGTAGTATCTATCCCACAGGGCACTACTAGCAGGTATCCCTTTTTGGTGACACGTGTTATAATTTGCGAAATTCTGATTTAAAAAACAAACTGAAATCTTAGTTTAGTAAGAACCACAGTCATTTCAGTTTCACACAGAGCTTCCTCCTAGATTAAGCTCCCAGAGCTTTCTCTCCAGTGTTAAGTGTATGGATTCACCTACCAATTCCTCCTGTACCAGTACCCACATCTCAAAAGACCTTTCTTTTCTACAGAGTCCTTGATACCTTGCTATCATTTTGCTGACTGGGTTGCAGTTTCTGGTACCTGTGAGGATCACCATTTAACAGTACCCAGCTTTCAGCAAAGCTGCCCATCCAAGTTCAGAGAGAGGCTATCTACAATGGTGAAGTAGATGAGGTTGTAGACAAATCTTCCCAAGTAACTAAAGCTTCAGGGTTTTTCTCAGACCTACATCTTCCACAAAGAGAATATCCACAATTACAAAGCTGTTTCCTACTGTACAGTGCAGAGAGAAAGCAGTTTATGCTTTATCTTCCACCTCCCTGCAAAAATTCCTCAGGCCAGCTCAAAATCTCACTTCCTCATGACCTGAAACTTCCTTACTATCCAGCCTAAGCTTTCTTGTGACCCATTCAAACCAATTTGTTCTTGTCCTCTATTTCAAGGCATTTTTTTCTCTCCTTAGCATTAAACTCCAGTGTATTTACAGAGGCCAAGAGCGTACCCTCTCAGTTTTCATTCTGCAGGCTAAATAAGCCAAGATCTTTAGACTCTACCATTTGATAGTCTTTTCATCCCTCGATCATCTCAGTAAGCCCTTTCTGCACCTGTTCCAGTTTCAGTTCATAATCTTTAACACACGTAACCATAACTGCACTTTGCATTTAGAATAGATCCTATCAGTGCCATATGCAGTGGCACCGATAGAGCTCTCCATTGAGCCTGACGTGTAAATATTTTGGGCACTTTAGGTCACCAAGTCCCTCCTGCAAGGCAGCCTTCTGTGCTGAAAATACTTCCCAACTTTGCAACATCTGCAAATTTCAATAACACGCTACTATTTTTTTATTACAAGATGTTTAATGTCCGTAATAAAAACAGGGAATAAAACCAGCCCAAGGACCAATCCATAAAAACTCCACTAATAGCTTCACTCCAGTCTGATACTTTTCAACATGCCCCACTGCTGTCTTCTCTTCAGTTCTTTCACTGTCTATCATACAAGTCTCCTAACACCCATTTTACCCACTGTCGTAAATGCTCTCTTCTGCTGGGTCATACCTAACACAGCCCTGCAGATCAGCGCAACCATAATTCCCATTTCTAGAAAAAGAAATTCCTACCACAAGTGAAATACTAGGCTTGCCTGAAACTATTCATCCAACTTCAGTACACTCATCTTACCTGTACTTTCAGGCCCTACTCTATTACTTCATTCAAAAGTGCGTTCCTACCCTCCAAGCACAACCCGGGTCAGACTGACAGCCCTGCAGCTTCCTAGGTCATGGCTCCAGCCAAACACAAACCACACGGCCAGAGGTCCACAAACACTCGAGGCTGGCAAACACCTGCATTGCCTCAGAAAGAAGCAATCCCTTCCTCACCTGGGCTTGCTCCCATCTTTACACCACATCCTGCAGTGACCTGGAGGGGAACCACTGTGGCTAAAGACAGCCCTTCTGCTTGGCCAGATTGCTTTCCAGTTCCCCGCTTCAATTCACCCGGCAGCAACAGAAACGCTTGTGCCAGCAAAAGGGAGGGGATGGACAGTTGGAGGGAAAATAGCCACTTCTTTTAGCAGTGGTGTCAGCTGCCCCCGCTCCCTTTGTTCATCTCACGACAGGGAATCCCCCAGCCCCGTGATACCACCCCACGAGTCTATCAGAGATACTGGCTAGCCCAGTTAGCAGCCACATTGAAACTATATTGCATTTACACTCCCGCCTGAATACACCGTGTTTGTAAAGACTCCTGTTCCCTTTTCATTTATATAGCTTAAAAAGCTTTGCCTTGTATTTTAGTATATGTTTCAGGGCCCCAGTCAGCTTTATTGCAGCAATTTTCATTTTATCACCGTGCTTCTACACCTCTAAGACACATGCTTTTCTGCAACCTGCCCTTCTCCCATTCCTTGCAGACAAGTGCCCACAGCCTATTAGTCTCCAAATCCTTTCCAGCAGTTTCACCCTTGCTGGGATACTGTTTCCACAGGATTTCTGCAGCTCTGACAAAGTTTCAAGTTTCCTTCAGAGCCATAAGCACCTTTTTGAACTGGTCCTCTTCAGATCACAAAGTTTGCCCTTTCAAATCAGCTCCAGGCTTGCTTCTTGCAACTCTTCTGCTTAAAGCGGATTTACTCAGGAAGACATGAGTTGCTGTGACTGCTAAAAGACACCACAGGGTTTTTGATCATGGGAGTGCCAGGTTTTCCTGAACAATGCTGCTCATGAGGAAAGCCTGACCACTCCTTGCAACTCAGCTGGCCCAGGAACTGTCCTCTGCCTCTCCACCATTTGTACTATTTACCAAAAGGCACCTTATTATTTTACACACAAGCAGAAGAGTGTTAAACCTGCTGCCATAGCCATTATCCCTCCTGGGATTTGACCACTGTCAGCCTAGAAGTCTGCGCCTTCACTCAGAGAAATTGCATTTAAATCTCCCTCCAAAAATTGTTGTGCGCTGCAACTGTCCTGTGAGTTTCCAGGCTCACCTCAGCCACAGGCACCTGCGTGTACACTGATGGACAGATAATCCAGATTACTAAAAAAAAAGATCAATCTGAAGCATATGGAATCACTTCAGATTGGAAGTGTTTAACACTAACAGGAAAGTGTGAATGATACTGCAGGGTAATTTATTTACCTATCCTATTCTTAGATATCTGTAGTGACCATATACTTGGCCCAAATGCTGTTCCGAACATGCACCTTCAACCTGTTTTTTTCTTCATGTTGTTTCCGTGCACCTTGACCTACCATTTGAAGGGCTGAACAATTCCCTTCCCTTATTTGCATGAGAACATAAAAGATATTTTTAGAATGCAGCAGAACAAATCGTTACCTACACCAAGAAATTTTCAGTAAACTCTGAAAAAGTATCCCTTTTTTGTCAAAAAAATTTCTGTTCACCCATATTTGTAGCTGCATAGTCCTTCCAGGACTGTGGGGACCCAAACAAAAGCACAAAACACTGCAGGTGCAGCCCTGCTGGGACAATAAAGAGGCATATCGTCACCTCCCCACACACTTACTGGGAAAACATGTTTCTTCAAGGACAGTTCTCTCCCTCTCTCCTCCTCCACCCTCTCTCCAGTAGATTCAGGAGCAAAAGGCAGGTTTATGTCCCAAAAACATTGGGACAAACAGGTTTTCAGTTAATTTTTTGAAGGACAGCAATTGATTACCCTGTTATAAGCAGTCCTAAATCTGACTTTGCTGCACACACCCTGTAAGTCTGAAACCCAGACGTGAGGAGCCTCCCTCCCTGGCTCCAGATCTGGCTCTTTGGCTCTGTCCCAGCTGCTCTGTGGGCACATGAAGCCTCTCTCTCTCTACTCTCCCCTCCCCTCTCCTTCCAAGCACTCTACCCCTTCCCCAACAACTCCACCATCTCCACTCTTGCCTTCCTCCTCCCCCCGCATGTCTCCCCTTGTAGCTGCCCCAGATCTTCCAACTCCCAGTTTTCCTCCTGAGCTGCCTTTTGCCACCTGCCAAAAACAAGGAGCAATGGAGACACCAGCATTTCATAGAATCATAGAATGGTTTGGGTTCGAAGGGACCTTTAAAGGTCATCTAGTCCAACCCCCCTGCAATAAGCAGGGACATCTTCAACTAGATCAGGTTGCTCAGAGCCCCGTCCAACCTAACCTTGAATGTTTCCAGGGATGGGGCATCTACCACCTTTATGGGCAACCTGGTCCAGTGTTTCACCACCCTCATCATAAAAAATTTCTTCCTTATATGTAGTCCGAGAAGAGGAGTGGGGCGGGTCCATGTCCATGGGAGATCGGTGGGGCAGGGATGCCCGCAGTGGGATGTAGCACAGCTCTCTACTGCAGGAGAGCCCGGGACAGCGAGGGCAGCTGAGGTGAGGGTGTCCCATGGTCCTGCTGTGCTCGAGGTAGCACAGGACTGCCTCAGAGGACAGCCTGCAGTGCGAACGATGGGCATCCTGTGGTGTGGGTGCTCATCACTGCCTGCCATGTGAGTGCCAACTGTTGATATTCCCAAGGGCAGCAGTGCAGGGCAGCGTGAGGATGGGGACAGCCCATGAAGGCGTGAAGGTCATGGGACTGATCAGAAAGACCTCCCTCGCTCCATGGCATGGCACTAAGGAGCACAGCTAAGACACATTTGCTAACACTCTTGCCAGAGGTGTTGGCAAGAGCCGTTTGGTACTCAGGAAGGAAAAAGGTCTTCATGTCTCCTCTTAACAGCCTTTGGGTCCTATCTGTAGTTTGGATTTTTCCTCCTCTCCAGTGACAAGCACAGAAGCTGTGGTGAAACATGATGAGTCATAGCTGCAGGCTGCAAGGGGAAGGCAAGGTAAAGGGAGAGCAGGAACAGAGTGAGATGGGAGGAAAAGCTGCTGCCACTAACCAGCCTCCAAGTCATCGCTATGTGGCTACCACTGGCTTCCCTGCAGTACCACATACTTATATCTTCAGCTTTCCCTGGCTAAATCCGTGGGATGAGGAGGAACTTGAAAACAGCCACCCTATGTTATACATTGCTGCCTGAGAGCAGCATGAGAGTCACTGTGCTCTCTTAACCAGAAGATGCAGTAGGAACTGCCCCCTGTAACAGTGGCAAGTTGGGAAAAGTTTGTCAGGCAGCTAATCTAGGAGGAAAGCAGCACTTTGAGAACACCAAGAGGAACATGTCTGGATCAAGATATGCTGAAACTGCCTTTCCTGTTGCCTTTCATGAAAATTGGCAGCGATCACCCATCCTGGCTGCTCTGCTTTGCCATATGTCCCATCTCCAGTGGCACCACAAATAGGTGCCAAATGTTTCAAACACAAATATAGAAGGATAGAAGTCTTTTAGGTTACTAATTTGATTCACACCTAATATATTTTTCATGAAGTAATTTGAATATAAATATGATAGTGTCATAGACACAGGGCATCTATTCCGGCAGTGTCAAGTGCCGCAGTATTAAATGCCTGCAGAAAGACACCTGCTTAGATCCACAATGCTGATGTAGAGCAGGATCAGGTATTTCTTAGGTTGCTATTCAGTTGTGCATGGGAAACAGTTTTTCCACCTTAGAAAACACATTCACAGCCTCATAAGTGTACCTGCTCCATGACAAAGCTGATGCTATTCACGGCCCTTAGTGAAGAAACCAAGACAGAGGGACCCACCTCCCAGCACAGGCAGCACAAGGACAACTTGCTGGTGCTACAGAACACTTCAACTCAAGTGACCGCTCCGCTTAATTCAGGTGAAAAACCTGAACCTCAGTCTATCATGTATCAGTCTCAAAATTAATTTCAGTTAAACTGATCTTCTTTTTTTCCAGAAAGATAATTCTGTGCTGGATTGTGCCTTGCTTCTGACTCAAACTGCAACGTTTATTCCCATCAGATAACTTCATTTTCGATTAATCGCATTTTTTGACCAAAACCAAAAGCAAAACACTGTCACTTAAAAATGTCCAGCCAATTTGACACGAAAATCTGCTCTGAGGCCTGCTTATCTCAGTGTTTCTATGAGAGCTGACAGTTGCTGAAATATAGGCACTAGGATTGCTAGTGTTGACAAAGCTTTAAAGCATCATCACACTGAGTAGCCATTAGAGGTTATATTTCATTGGAAGTAATGTCATTCAATTACCATCACTCTTTAGTATGTCCCATCTCTGGAAGCTGACAATAAGCCATATCATCCATCAGATTTTAACCTGAACTTTGCATTCTGGCCCTATAGATTGCCAGTTCTCCATTATGAATGGCTCCATATTTTTAGCGTCACTTCTTAGGGAAAAGAGGTTATCCAATTATATTGTACATCCATCTGCCTGCCTGTCTGTCCTTCCTTAGCTTCTCAACCAGTTTCAATCAGGAGGCAAAGGTCTTCAAGAAAATTAAGTTCCTACCAGTTTTGCGACTAATCAGAGGCAGGGTAAAGAAGAGAAAGCATTTGCACGTCCCACTTGGGAGTGGTAAACTATGTAATCCCTGCAAACTGAAAATCCGGTGAGCATGGACAGCTAACTCTCTCTCTTTCTCCATGCAAGAAACACAAAAGGCTGGGGAATTTGTGTTACTGCAGGGACAGAAGGTCAGGGAGACCCATGTCTTGGGCTGTGAGACACAAACCCCCTAGGAAAGCAGGCTCCTTTAGAACTGCTGTTCATAGAACAACTATTTTATTAACGCAGTGAGCTTAATAATGTACAAAGAATTTCTTGTGCATATTTCTTCAGCAAAGAATGTTTTGAGTAATTCACTCTGACAATCAAACATATTGCAAACACAAAATAAAAATTGCACAGAAAAGTGATGTAACATTTGCCTTCCCAAGTCTGTGCATTTAAGCTCTATCAATAACCACATATTCTTCTTATGAGTATCTAAAGTGTAGAGTAACTGATTCACTATGTTTATTTGTTTAAACGATTACTCTTACTGATGATTATCAACATTACTGATTCATATTACTGTTGTTGTTCTGCCTTTTTGCTGCCTAACTGAACCATAAAAGTACTCATGACTTCACCAGTTCTTTATCCCATTCATCAGCTGCACAAAGATTGTGACTTACGACAACTTACTCACTCCTCACAGGCAACTTGTTTACATCTGTCATTGCATCCATTCCCCTTCTCTCTTCCTCTCCATCCTTCCAACCTTCTCCTCCTCCATACTGCCATTTATGCTAAATCCCTTTTCTTTGGCCTTTCCCACTCACTGGTTCTCACCACCTCTGCATCTCCCCTTCTTCCATGTCCACACATTCTCCATGCCAGCCTTGCCCCTCATTCTACCACCTCTTTTTCTGCCTCCCATATACACTGCCATGATCTGTACCTCCTGACTTCCTCCCCTAGCCTGCTCTTTGCTCAGAAGACAGTCCCCTCCCCTTCTCTACCTTCCCTCTCTCACACAAAATGTTACTAGAAAGGGATCAGTGAACCTGGACACTCCCATAAAAACACTTCTGCTGGATCTTCCTGGTCTGGCTTCCTCACATTCCTCCATGGATCATGTATATGGAAGCTGGACTTCCCTCTCACTCCTGTGTTCACCTGCCCACTCATCACCATCTTCTCATGTTTCCTCCCACTCCCACTGCTGTCCCAGTCAGTTCCCTCCCCACCCTTTTCCCAGTTACCCTTACTCCCCTCTGACACAGGTATCTTCAGCTACACCCAAAGCCACTCTCTATCACTTTGTGATTGATAAACTAACTAACTAAACTGACTCTAACTCCTTTTTGAGTGTCTCTCTGCGAGGTTTACACCATCAGCCGACCTTTGTCACCTTCTCCTCCGTGCTTCTAATGAACCCCAGTGAATACGCAGCCTCCCTTCACTTCAGACATTTGCTTACCCTTCAAACCTGCCATCCTCTTCCTCAAATACAACTGCTTCTCTAGCCCTTGTCAACTTCGGAGGTTGATACTTTACTGCTAGAAGAGGTTGCCTTCTACTCTTTGAGGAGTTACCTGCTCGATTTCAGATCCCCCCTGCCCACGATCTACCCAGGGCACAAACCCCAGTGTACATGAGATGTCTCAAGTATTCCCAGGTAATGGTCACATTGCACACACACACACATACACACACAGGTAGGCTGGTTTGCCAGTCTAACCCACACCTGAAATACCAAATTTTACTCCTGCCTCACACCCGTTACTCACTCCTGCTGCCATCCCGCAGGGAGCACCAGCTGAAGTTTCAGGACAAGACCACCAAGCTTCTTGCCCTCGTTCCTCTACTTTTTATAACTTTTATCCACTCCTGTTTCTCATTTTCTCATCCACATATGCCACCCTTTACCTCCCCCTCTACTTTCTTTTGTCAACTCCTAGAAAGCTCTCTGCCTACATGCAAAAGAAAGCAACTTTGTCTCATTGTAGGTCCCTACTGAAAGGACAGTTTTACAAATCGTACAGTACATCCTTTAGTCTTCAGTGACCAGCTCTGGCCATCAGTCTCCATTGCTTGTATCTAAATTGTCATCCGTCCGCATTATTACTCGTTCCTGATTTTGACGCCTTTTCCCTCTCCCGTATTCATTATACCACCCACAGGGTCTTGTTTCTAATTAGACTGCAAGACACTTAAAGCACAGCACCTAGTGCAACAGGGGCTTGTAGGAGCTATCAAGTATTTTTCCCACAAAACGTCAGGATCATGACTGCCCAAGACAAGCGGGAACTTACCGAGCCATACAGTTCCCCTTTCTCATTCATTCCAAGGTAGAGTCCACTGTCGACTCCTCGGATGCTGACCAAGCCCACTGCTATACTGATAAATTCCAGTATACCTATAAAATGCAGGAAAAAACAAACAATGTACATGTTGTTTCCATTGAAAGGGTTTTTTTTTCAGATGTGACTGATCCTGGAGTAACAAGCAGCTATTTTCAAAGGTGTTATCCCATTTTCAGAGTTGTTTGGAGGAAGATGAGGAAACAAATGAATATATCTTAAAGCACGATACGTGGACAGTAATGTCCTTTGAGTCTCTGCTAGAATGATGTACTGCAGACAGCATTAACATACCAAATTAAAAGATTAATCTCAATATTTCTCATAATTTCTAAACACAAATCTAAAGCTCAGTCATATTCTGATTTGCACAACAAATAATACATTCAAAGAAAAAAAAACCAAGTTTTTAGATTGCCAAAATTAGCAGTATTAAAGAACCTATGAAATTTGTCTTGCAAAATAAATTCTGAAAAAATACATTTGAATCAGGATTGTGAGATGAAAACAATGTTACACATGGAACCAAAAGATTTACTTTCAGGCATCAATGAATCAGGAATACGTCGAAGGATTTACTCACAGTATGATCTTCCAGAAGCTTGAGAAATGAAAATCCTTAGTATAGTCCAGAGTCTCACACATTTCTGTCTAGATATTAACCATCTCTCTGGTGTGTTATTTTTTACTCAGCTCAAATTTGAAAATGAAAATATTCTAAACCTAAGTAATAGTGTATAAATGATTCTGTGCACGTAACAGCAAGTTCACACAGACATTTGTGCACTAGAGCTAAGAACATTTAGCAGAGAAGCACTGCTCCTGCAAAGCTCCTAGGTTCAGCATCGATGTGCACGGTACAGCAAGTGTCTGTATCAAATATCAGCTCATCTGGTTCTGAGGGTTTGGGGGGTTTTTTGGCAGCCTTCCCTGCAAATTGCTTACCTCCTTCAATGAGGATGCTACCAGCCAAACCTTGCATAAACCTAGAAGTCCTGTGGAAAAAAATGGAAATTGCTTCCTATTTGGGAGCGTTCGCGTAAGACAGTAATGATCTCACAGGAGGTATCCAGCAACGTTCAGAAGCACACTGCCACGTTACGCTACTTTCTGAGCCACAAAATAAAGCACAGAGTAGCATTTTCAAGGTCTTTTGTGAATTTTCATGTCAAAGCACACCACATAACTATTTTTAAACCTTATTGGAAACTATATTTAAATGAAATAATAAAATAACAGTATAGTAGGTGTTGAGCCTCACACGGCCAATAAAAAAGCACTTTCATGGATTTTTTGAACAATTAATTTGGCATCTCCCACAAAATAGTTGAGCACTAATCAGTAACAGGCATGAATCACATAAATCTAACACAGCACAAGTTGAAGCCAATAGGGAAAATTTATAGCCAAGCTAATGTAAAGATGAAATGTATTCCCTGTAAGGGACTATTGATCATTACCTTATATATTATTCAGTACTACAAACACCATAGTCTTATTGTTTTGATAACCCTGTTTTAAGGCCTAGGCATCTTAAATTATTCTCTACATATGCACAAATCAAAAATACTGGGAGGAAATATTTAGTAATTTTGGAATTTTTTTAAGTAATAAAAAGTGGTAGCATACTCTTTATCTGGTATATGTAGTATCTCAGATACAATTGATCCATTGAAACAATTTAAACATTCCATTATATCTGGACATGAAATACTTCCAGATTTCTTACTAAGGCTTCTTCTGTAAAGCTTTTACCAAACTATCATATCACCTGACACATATTGCCAAGCAATTTTAACTGAGGTTAAATATTACGTTAAGTGTGTAATATGCCATACTACAGCGAAGTTAGTAAGTCTGGCATCTTTCTCATCGGTATAAATGTAGATTTTAATTGCTGTCCTCATTTCCAATATTTGGGTGCATGCTGCTTAGCATGTCAAAAGAACAAAAAAGCACTGTCACATCCTATTGTAAGTGCAGAAGATGAATTTAAGGTACTTGGCAAAGCGCATCCACATATTTGAGATCAGAATAGAGACTTGTTCATTTGAAATAATCAAAAGCCTATTCACAGCAAGTTTTATGTGCCATGCTGTTAAGTCCTTCAAGAGATTATTTGGGGCCAAGCACACAGTCTTACACGAGTCTGGCCAGTTTAAGGACTGCATGATTTGGCCCAACACTCCTGCGGATATTTTAACTGTATAGTTTCTATAATATACAGAGAGTACTTAGGACCTGAACCAGATATTAAAATAGGTATTCCTCTTCAGAATGAGGCTGGACCAAACGAAAATCAGGACAGCTCCAAACTTTAAAAGCTAGAGCCCTATTTATAGCTAAAAAGGGGGGGGGGGGGGAGAAGGAAAGGAGAGAGGCAATAACTGTCTCAGCACATGGGATGCTGAATCTCTCTTGTCAGACACTGAACATTTTCTTTAATGAAATCACTTCAAGGCACTCCTCCACAAAGAGGTTAGGAAGAAAGTTTGGGGGAAAGTTATTCCTTACACATCCACATCAGCCCTTCACGCACCTTTTTCCACATGATCCAACTTTGACCATGCCAAACGGCAGGAGGACACCAGCGAGACCGTGAAGGCCAGCCCTGCTCTCCTGCCAGGCTCACAGGAGAGAGGAGGTGGGTCATTCACACTACGTGAAATTTTAACTTTCATCTAGTTTAGCTCTAGTGAAGAACAGACTTACAGAAGCGTTTGCCTTGGCTTTAAGCAATGAACATCTTTGCAACTACAGATCTTTTTGTTGCCGGTGTTCCGCCCTTTGCACATTTTTGTCTTCAGCTATATATAGGCTCTCTTTGTATTGCTGGATTGAAGGAGTTTGGCTTCCACTTAGCACCCTAACGCACCATCAATGAATACGATAAACAAGCATCTCTGCCAGCCACTTCTTCGCACGACTTCCCGGGGAAGCAGAGAGAAGGGAAGCGGCGGAGGAGCGCAGGCAGAGCGCAGGTCGCTGGAGCGGTGCTGCCCTGCATTTAGCAAGCAATCATTCACCCAGGGAAGAGCAGAGGGGCGAAGAAAGCAGAGCCCTTCATGGCTAAGAAGCTGCCGGGGGGTCAGCCCGGCGGTGGGGCGAGGGCAGGGGCTTCCCCGGCGCCCCCCAGCCGCCGAGGCCGCCCGCCCGCTCCGCGGGGCCGCGTCCCGCCTGCGGCAGCTGTCACCGCTCCGCCCGCTCCCCCGCATGATGCCAATTAAGAGACGGGAGCGCAGACAGCCACAGCCCCCCAGGAGCCAGCAGGGCCCTGCTTCAGTTTCAGGCTCTCCCAGCGCCCTCGCCCCCCGCATCCCCTCCCCTCCGCAACGCTCAATAGCGAGGGAGACTGCGGGGGCTGCTCGGGGCCCTTCCCTCCCCCTAAAACCTGCCCCCCAGTTTCCACTCCCGGGAGCCAGAGCCCTCGGCAGGCATCACCCCCCCGGCCCGGCCTGCCGGCTCTCCCCGCAGACAGCAGCCGAAGCGGCGGGCAGGGTCCCCCCCCCCCGGCCGGAGCCGCCCCCCGCGCCCTCCCCGGCGCTGAACCCGCCTCGCCAGCCCGGGAGCCGGAGCAGGCAGGGCGAGTTGGAGAGGCGGGAGGGCGGGCGGCTGCGCGGCTCCCGCAGATGATGAACGCAGCGGTTCCTTGTAGCAGCAGGTCCCGGGGAGCGGAGGTCACCTGCTGACAAGCTTTTTTTTTTTTCCTTTTCCTGCATGCTCCTATTTTTTTAATGCTGTGCATGCAGTACTTGTGCTGACGCACAGAGGCACGCCTCTCCGCTGTTACAGAGTTCCTGAATTTACAATGACTCCACTGTCTAGCAAATGCCCTAGACTAAAGGAGACTGCATCAAAAAAAAAAAATTTCTTTTGTCACCCAGGAGAGATAAGGCTTTGATCACCTGAGATCGCATTACGGGGGGGACCGAGCCGGGCTCTCCCGGGGAGCTTTTCTTTTAGAGATGGACATCTTGCTGCAGGAATTGCGAAATGCCAGGGCTCCCAGAACCGGGCGAGTATAGACACACAATATGGCTCGGTTTATTGTATGCAATAGGCACACATCCAACATAGCATCACAAAAGAATTACTCTTATCTGATGTCTCTCCAGAGGTGTGTGCGTGTGTGTGTGTGTGTGCGGGGAGGGGGATTCCCACAGGGCAGAGCCCAGCGAGGAGTTTACGCGCGGCCCCCGGGGTTTTCTCTTTGTCCTCCTTATTCCTGGAGGAAAACTTCCTTCTGACTCGTCCCCCCGCATCCACGCACACGCACACGCAGGCTTCCCTCACACGCTCAGAGGAGACCAAGTTAGCCCCCTCTCCCCCGGGCAGCTCCCGAGTTCGGATGCAGACCTTCCCAGGATAATCAAAAGACTTTCCAATCACCAGAACCCAAATAGCATCTGCTATTCGGTGACCTCCCGACAAACACAACAGCAATGTCACGGCACCGATACAAAAGCACCAAGATCCCTTCCCCGCCCCCAAAAAAGCCGGGAGCCCCGACGCATCCCACGGCTCTGCCGTGCCCGCTCCGCCCGACACCCGCCCGAGCAGGGGCATCGCCGGCGCACGCCATGGGAGAAGAGGGATCAGAAGGGTGCATCCTGGGGAGGAGAGGGCGATCAAACCGAGAAGGAAAAAATAAATCTATTTAAAGCCAAGGCGCTGCAAGGGCTGGAAGAGCTGCCCCTCGGAATCGTCAGCTTCCTACAACTGCGGCTGGAAAGCCATTTTTAAAAATAGACGCCGTGAATAATGTGGTCACCGCCGCCTTTCGAAGGGAACAGCTGGCGGCCCTCCTCCGGGGGCGGCGGGGCCCCGCGGGGTGCCGGCCCCCCGCGGCCCCGGCTGCCGGTGCGCCCAGCGGCGCGGCCGCCCTACACCTGCTGCCGGCGCCGCACCGCGACCCCCCGCCCCGCACCGCGGCCCCCCGCCCCGCACCGCGGCCCCCCGCCCCGCACGGCCCCCGCCTCTCTGTGCCCGCACCCGCAGGGGGAGACCTGCGGCTGCAGTTCAGCAGCTTATGCGCGGCGCCTGCCCGTGTCAAGGCCAATGCCCCGATGCACAACTCCCCCGCTCCCCTCCGCCTCAAACACTTTCCGCACTTTTTCTCGCCAGCAAGCGGGGATGTTGCGCCCCCGGGAGAGCCGCCACGCTCCCACCCCCCCACCCCGGGGACCCCGGGCGGCGTGGGAGGGAGGCAGAGCCTGGAAGCAGCGTGAGAGCGTCAGGGAGCAGCGGCTGAGCGGGGGATGGAGGAGAAACCTGCGACCATGCGAGCCTCGGCCCTCTCCCTTCCCCTCCCCTCCGCCCCTTCCCTTCTGCGCCCTTTGGAGATCATCTCCTACAACACCGGTATTATCTCAACAGCTTCACAAAGCAATAAAATACAGTTTAGATATGGTTCAACATCTGGCATTAAAATACGAAGAGAGAAAAAAAAATCACCACAGGACTTTGTTTTTACGACCGAATTTAAGTGCTGTCAGGTTGGTTCACTCACAAGTTAACTCCTTCCAACAGCTGGGAGCGTGGCGAGCTAACCTGGCATCTTTTCCTCACCCCTCCTTAAAAAAAAAACGAAGAATCAGCTCATCCAGGCTGTTTTAGTTACTTTCACACATTCAATCTGCCGGGCCTTTAACAGCAAAGAGGCTGCAGGCCCACTCACTCGACTCGCGTGTGCATGTGTGCGTGTGTGCATGCGTGCATGCACGGGCGCCGAAGAGCGGCCGAAGCCGTGAGCCCTCCAGCCCTCGCTGCTGAGTCACAAATTGCGTCCCCTGGAAATGAAATCCAGGGAATGCTCTTTCAAATTCCCTGCCAGCTTGACACGCCGCATAGCCGGGGAAGGGCAGGCTCTGGTGCAGGCTCCCCGGCGGGTTACGGGCGAGCACGGCCCCCACCTGCGCTCCCTCCCTCCCGGGGCGTCGGGCACCGGCAGCGCCGCACGGCTGCGGGGTGCGGGGTGCGGGGCCCGGCTCAGCCCCGCTGCCGGCCTCAGCCCCGCTCTGCCGGTGAATCCTCGCCGAGAAGCTTTGCAATTCAGGCAGTTACTAGGGCAGGTAATCGGCAGAGAAAACGAAAGAAAAGCCCTCGTTAATTTGCGTACAGGGCGACAGCCACTCCCTTCAGGAAACTCGGTGAATTTTAAATTGTGGTGGTTAATGATTAAAAGCCCTTTAAACTCGCGAAATCAAATCATTCCGCAGAAACGTCCTGAGCAAAAATTCCACCCCCGCCGCCGCCACCTCCCAGGACGTATCTGCGCTTAAGCAGAACTTGGGGCCGCACAAACACCGCTACCAAACCCCCGGCGACTTCGGCGAGGGCTCCTGCTCCGCTGCGGTGCTGCCGCTTGTCTGCATCTGCAAGCCCGGACGCTCATTTTCTCCCTCGGCGGCTCGGCCATCGGCACAAACCCCCTCCCCGCCCGCCTCGCACCCCCCCGCCCCCCCGCCCGCAGTTCTGCCCCATTATTTCATCACATGACCACTAAAGGGTTAAGGATAATACCTACCAAATCTGCTGTGGTCTTGCCTGGTTCCCTGGATAGTACCATTGGGGAAGATTTCTAAATGAAATCCAGTCCTGCAGTATAGCTGCCTCCGCCTGAGGATCCCCTTTAAATGGTCCAAGTCCGTGACCGCAGGCCCCCTGGGTAGCCCACCTGCCTCAGACTGACCCAGGTGGTCACTTAACAAAACCGGACTATCCACCGGCAAAACGGGCACATTCCCAAAGGGTACTGCATCCTGCACACCGAAATAGTTCCCAACTTCACCTAAGGGAGCCATCAGAAGATTCTGCTTTTAGAGAATAAGAATAAACAATAATGATGGTGCCAAACCCAGGAGATATAAGATTAGGTATATTCCACTCCTCTCCCCTCCCTAGCGCAGTTACAGAGAAAATGTTCTTTCTTCAATCCATTAAATGCATAAATAAAAGTAATATTCTGTTTTGACTGGTACAGGTTCAAGGTCAAACCAGTTAGTCTAAGAAACCACCACTTTATACTCACACACTGACATATTTATAAACATATAGATGTGTATATCTATATAAATGCATATATCCCCAGCTCTTAGCAAGCAATACGGTCTTCAGCCCATCCAACTGTAATAAAGAAAAAAATCCGTAGTTTCTCCATTTGGTTTAAGGTAAGAATGACCATAGCAACTTAAATACCTAGGCGTTATAGGGATTTTTTTTTAAGATGCACAGGCTACGTCAGGATTTATGGATTCTGACTCCAGAAAGGCATGCGCTGTTTTTACTCTATAACAGACTGCATACATCAGCATGAATCCTGCAAAGGGGGAGGGGGGAAATCTCACGTTGTTGGCTGAGATAAATCCAAAAAAAAAAAAAAAGAGGAAAAAAGAAAAAGGAAAAAAAAAACTTTTGACGTCCAAATCTATTATCCAGAATTCTCAGGAGGCTCAGCAGATGTCCACTGGTTTGGGATTTTTGACGATCCACAAGCAAAGCAGCAACATACAAGTGCTTGTGTCTTTCTTGGCTGGCTCGAAACAGGTGTTGCTTCTGCAGGGCTCCCTGTGAAATGTTGTACTCCAGCACTGAGCTGCAGCTCTTGACTGTGGATCTCCATCCAGCACGCAGAGTGGCGCAGGAAGAGGCATTGGGCTGGGTTTAAGGTAGTCCTGATTGCTGCTGGAAGGATTCTCCGAGGTCCTAGCGCTCCGCCCTACCTGCTGCAATACAGAGCCGCTTCCAACGCCAGGCACGGCGCGGAGCGGCTCTTACTGCTCTGCGGCAGCGCGGCGCACGCAGGCAAATAAATAAATAAGTGGGCGAAACTTTGGGGGAGGAAAAAAAAAGCGGCGCGATGCTAATTATACCGAGCCCGCCCGCTGCGGGAAGCGGGCTCCTCGGGAGATGCCCGCATAGCCCGAGTCCCCCTTGACATTGGCGGGGGAGGCAGGGAGGGCAGCGCCCCGCCAGCGGAGCCCGGCCCCGGCCCCGCCGCTCTGCCCCGCCGCAGGGGAGGCGGAGGCGCGGCCGCCCCGCAGCGCGGCCCCGGCCCCGGCCCCGGCCGGACCGCGCCTCAGGTAACCGGGCTGCCGCTGTCCCAAGCGGGGTTGAAACTCAGCTCCGGAAGGCGAGCCGGCGGGGGCGCGGGAAGTTTGGGACCCGGGGGGGGGGGGTCGTTATCGCCCACGCCGCATTTTTTTATTCCTGCTCCCTCCGGCCCCCCGCCCCGGCAGCCCGCAGCTCTCCCGCTCTGCCCCTGCGCTGCCGGGCGCCGGGCCGCAGCCGGCTGCCGGGGGGGCGGTTTCGGGGATGCCGCCGAGGGAGCGGGCAGCGCCGGGGCCCCGCCGCCGCCTCCGCCGCCGCTCCGGGGGCGAACCGCGGCTCCCCGACCCCGGCCCGAGTTTTCACGAGCGCGGTGGAGGGAAGGGAGAGGCGGGCAGCAGGTGGCATAGGGGGAGGCGGGGGTGCCGATGCTTAAGTACGTGTTCTCCTCCCCCCCCCGCCCCCCCCAAAAAAAAAAAAAAGAAGTTATTTAAAACCGCCAGGAGAGACCCGGCCAGGGGGAGAGGATTTCTGTTTCTTCTTACGATGCCGAGGATTGATGTGATTATGGTTTTGCCGCGCTCCGATATAGCTGCATTATTTAGCAAAGGGACAGAAAGGTCTCCTGCCGTTGCGGAAGGGTTGCTTGGGCAGAGCTCAAGGACCGGGCACGATGCGGAGGCTTGCATGAGGGAGAGGACAGCTCCAGCAGCCCTTTGAATTAAATGCAAAACCTGAAGACAGGCTCTTTTGGGGGTGGTGGGGGCAGAGAGGCAGGGAGAAAAGAAGAAACATAATATCTTGGGGGCTGGGGGGAAGAGATTGCAGGGTGTGAATGATGATGTGCATCGCTGAGGTGGTGGGGCCCAGGAAGGTCACTGGTGGAGGCTGGAAACAGAGCTCCGGAGAAGGAGAATTTTGCAAGGGGGTTAATTAAAAATAATTGACTCTCTGGATGTCCCCCTTCTCGGTGGGCATGGGGTGGAGGGGGCGGCTCTCCTTGCCTTCCCCACCACAAAAGCCAGCAGCCCAGCTCTGACTGGTGCAGCCTTTCTGCATCCCTCCACTTGCCACCGTGACTTAACACTTGAGAGGAGGGAAAGAGACTTCTAGTCTCCACGTCTACTGGGGAAACTGCAGCAGGGAAAGGCTGTGTCCTGAATCCCCACGGACCTTTAGGGAACTGACACGCTCCATGGCCGTGATGCACCAGCCACCTCCCTTCCATTTGACTCCATCGGTCTTTATTACTATTTGAAGGAAGGGATGCAGAAGCTTCAGAGCAGGGTCCCATCACACTAGTTCAGTGCAAACCCACAAAAAGAAACAGTTGCTGCGTGTCACTCCATGCATTTCGATGTGCACGAGCAGACGAGCCCCCCAGCCCCAAAGGAGGAAAGTCAGCGCTCCCCAGTAAACAGTTCCAAGCATTTACCCTGTGTATCGGGTTTAAGGACACTGCTCACACGTGCACGCTGGTTATATCAGCGTGAACAACTGCAGAATGACTTGGGGAAAAACTGCAGAACTCACCATGTCAAAAATCATTATTCTTTATCAACTGGATCATGGCAGTACCCGGAGGCCCCGTTGAGGGCTCCCAGTCCCATTGTGTCGGATACTGTAGACACATGTAATAAGAGAGATGGTCTATGCCCAAAGAGCTTATGATCTTAACCCATGATGAAAGACAACAGGTGTATACTACAGACCCATGGGGGAAGGAGAAGGGAAAAGCAGCCTGGAGAATAAAAAGCAACAGGCCTGGCCAATGACAAGTGTTTGGTGTCAGAAGGAAGTTTTAAGGAGATTTGAAGGAGAACAATAAAGGAGCTTTATGGTTATTAATGGGAAGGTTTTTCCATGCGTAATGGCTAACTTGGAAGAGAACATAAAATTGCTTGTTAGGAAATTGGACTGCTGAAAAGTGAAGGTTTGTGCTACTGGCAAAGCAGAGGGAATATTGCAGAGACTGAAGGGCCTGGCATCTGGCGTGCTCTCAATCTAGAAACAACTGGGAAAGAGGCTCCCAGCTCCTTTCCAGTGCTTTAAAATTTACATTTGCAGTCCCAGTGAAGAGTATTATATGGAATTTTAATTGTTTCTCTAGTCCAGGCTTCAGTATTTTCTATCTTGTACTTCACACCAACATACCTTATGAAAAATATCTGAAGGGAAAGAAGAAAGTATTGGTATAGTTGCTTTTTTTAAAGGAACTTAAATGAAAGCCCACAGATTATTGGCTATAGGAAGTTTAGTGTTACAAAAGTGTTATCTAAGTTGAGGCTTTGATGTCTGAATTACTCATAAGTATCAAAGCCACACATGAATTATGCAGGACATCCCCAAAATTATACCCATCTGTGAGTAGGTGGTGTTCCAACCCCGCTTCACATAAAATCTATGTGTGATGTGTAATGTCAAACTTACCCCTTACACAAGTTTGGCTTTACCGATAGCTGGGGCTGTATTGAAAACCTACACTTTTATCCCCAAGACACTGAGGCAGGAACATCCCTACCCCAAGCTCCCCTCTACTCGAGATTCACACCCACTTCCCTTATACCCTCCTGGAATTAAAGACTGCATCTGCCACAGTGAGTCATGACGAGCTTACTCATCAGCTTTATGCAGGATTTTAACTCCTGCGAGCAGAGCTGGTCAGAAGGATCCTGCATTTCTTGAGGAGTTCCTGGCACACGTTCTCCTCACAAGTACCACGCTAATGGGACACCTCTGGCAAGTTTTAGACATTAAGACTTTTTTTTAAAAAAAAACCTGTTTCACCTATACTCTGCCAACCAGTTCAGCTTTACGTGAACTTTTCACATATCAATTTTTGAGTGTCGTTTAAAAAAAATAAATCAGCTTGCCATAAAAAAAGTTTGTTTGGTTGGTTTTTTTTCATTCCTCCAGATATTGCATAATTTCACCACAAGTACAGGATCCTATTCTGGACCTACAATGTATCTAACTCATTTATTTCCCAGCCTTGCAGATGGAGAACTGGAAGACTTATATTATTAGAAAGAGAGGTGCTATGACTTTCCCATGAAACACATAGCATTTGCCATTTTTACTAAAATGTCTTGAGTCAGCAAACTTTTAAAAGCTGCTTTTTTATAAACCGAGAATAATATAGAAAGTAATGCTATTTTCAGTTTTCTTTACAAATAAGAATTTTAGGGTACTTTGAAGCATGATATAAACCTGGATATGAGTATTAATTTGTCTCACCTCACTTGAGGCTGCTACAATGGAGAAATGGAGATCTAAACTACTTCTTTAACACAGAGAAATAGGAGCAATTTTAGGGCACAAATCATCTGATCTATTCTAGGCGTCTACTTTAGGATGACATGACTCATGCTCTAAAGATGCTTAATTCTTCCTCGTGTATGAAGGGAGCCTATATTAGATGTAGACCTCTACATGACAGAGGTCTAGATAGGACTGGATGGATCCCACCTGCTGTGCTATACATGTGATTCAGCATTTCCCCAGAATGGCTGGTGAGGGCACTAAACTATTAATATAGCTGCACAAATTAATCCTCCAAAGAAAACTCATGGCATCTCAGTAACAAAAAGTTTTTGAAAGTCATGATTACAAAACATTAGATTGCCTGGAAATAAATAACACATTTGTGAAAACCTATGTGATTCAGGTTAACTGGATTAACATAAGAAGTGCCTACAAATTTAGAAAACATGAGCGAGAGGAATGTATTTGCTTTCTCACTTCAGAAACTGTAGAAAAAATAATAGTATTTATGACAAAAAAAATTACCTATAAGAATCCCAGAAGACAACATGAAAGGGCCTGTTTTCAGACCAGAGGAGTGTAAAACATGCAGTTTAGATGGAAAACTAGAAAACACAAGCATCAGTGTCGCCATGCGATACACAGCCACAGCAGGATATCTGACATGGATTTCTTATGGTGTTATGGTATTTTGCCGCATCCAGGAATTTTAGTGAATCTACATTAAATAGGCACTGGCAGAATATGATCTTTGTGACCGTCCTAGGGACGGAGTTACCAGGTTACATGTTTTAAGATACTTTAATTTAAGTACAAAAGTAATAATGCCATTATCGGTCAGATAGTCGAGTGCATTGACACAGGTGTTGATACAGTCTTTTGGAATGTGTGTCCTTGCTGGGGACACTTGAAGGTAGATAGGGTGATGTAAGTGTGAAAGCTGCCAAATATGTTTAAAATTTCTCTGATGTGTGTTTTTGTACATGGCTTGTATCTGCTGTTTTTAGTAATGAATTGATTGTCCATGATGTTGCAAGTCCCTCCAGCTCAAGAGCCAAAGTGCCATTGATTGGAAGGAGAAAAGGGGAAGAAATCAGAGTTGCCACGTGTGCAGGTGACCGCACGGGCCTCCGCATGGCAAGCGATTTGTGTGGCACGGCTGACCCGACTGCTCACTGCGAGAAGGGGTCTGCCGCTGCCCACCCTTTGCCTTGTGCACCTTTCCTGCCCAAGCACACACGGTGTCTAATCAAAGAGGTGTCTCCTGTCTTCATGCTCCCAAACCGTTGGCGCTCATCTGCGACTGCAGGCTCGGCAGGGTTTGCCAGCGGGCTGCAGGGTGTCCCTGAGGTTCCTCCTTTGCCTGAAATGCTTCCTTTGGAGATGGTTCACTACCTGACAGATGCGGTGGCATTTGTATGCCAACCAAGGCACAGACCCAGACCGTCAGCTGGACGCTACTTACCAGTGCTAGATGGAAGCTGCAGCCAGCAACCGCTCCTCGTCACCTCCCTGGGGGCAGGGAGAAGGTGCCTCCCAGTGCTTGCCCAGCTCGGCCGGAGCTGGGTGCGTGCCCCCACTTACTGCTCTGCGTGCGCTGCGGCAGGCGCAGCAGCCCGGTGTGCCTTCGCCCCGAGGGACAAGGTGGTCCACGCCAGCTCCATGATGGCTCCACGCCCGCTTGCTGGAATGGCCAAAGGCCTCGCTAGCTTTCTCGATGGAAGTGATTACCTCTCCATCTACGGCACCGTGGCCATCCGGGACGTTTCCTCCCGCATCGCCCACGGGAAGGCCTCAGGCCCGCCGGCTCTCACCTCCGCGGGGGCTCCTGGCCCGAGGAGCGGGCGGCGGGGCGCTCCCGGTTGCCGGCAGCCGCCACCCCGGGGCGGCTCCCCGCGGGGCCGCGGCGCGGACACCCCGGGCAGGAGCGGGGCAGGAGCGGGGCTGGGCGGGCGGGCGCGGAGGGCTGCGGGGCAGGGCAGGGGCAGCCGCCCCGCCGCGCTTGTGCGGGGCTCTCTTGCCCTCTAGCGGGCAAAGCCAGCGGGGCGGCCCCGCCGTGCCCCCCCGCCGCCGCCGCCGCCACCCCGGGCCAGCGCTCCCCGGGCCACGCCAGCGCCCGGGGCCCGCCCCGGAGCCCCGCTCCTGCACCGGGGACAGCCCGGCCACCGCACCGCGGCGAGCGGGCGGAGGGGGGCAGGAGGCCGGGGCCGAGCCCAGCCCCGGGCGCGCTGGTCCCCTGGCTGATGGGCGGTTGTGGTGCGGGCGGCGGGCAGCCGGGCTGGGGAGCGCAGCCAGAGGAGCGCACCGTGGAGAGCGCCTGTCCAAGATGCCACCACCACCGCTCGGCCAGCAGCGGGGAGAGGGACCCAGCGCCACGGCCCCAACGAGCGGCACGAAGAGCTGATGAGCAAGACCATGATGGGGCAGTCGGAGGCACCGTTGGTCTTTGATGGCTGTGATCCCCTCAGCCGGCCGTGGTGGCTGAGCGTGTCCCCATTGCTAGGACCAGAGCCGGCCGAGCAACGGATGGGCCCCGGGGAGCACAGGGCTGTGCACCCCCAGCTGCTGGGCAGACATCGGGTGCTGCTGCTGCTGAGGAAGGGAGCAGTTGCTGAGGTCAGGGGTGCCCCAGGCATGGCCCTGCCACCAGGGACCTGGAGGCAGGGAAGTGGAGCTGGAGGCTGTGTGTGGGGAAGGGAGGACGTCCGTGCTCGTGTGGGGTGTTCTGGCATACCATAGGAAGATCAGTTCTTTAAGTTGTCTAGCCTGTGTTTACTGAAAATTCTTTTTTGCTAATGAATTAGAAAATATTTCAGTATCGCCATCTCCATCGTCTTCTTCCTTCCCAGATCCAAGTCAGTAAAAACTTTGTCCTTTCCTACATTATTTTATATGTACTATCACCATCTAACAAAAGATCTTACACCATCACTAGGAATTCTTGCTTTACAAATATGTTTTAGAAAATTTGCATTTCTTTTTAAACCTGTCAGTGACTGACTTTCTTCCTGCAGTCTTCAGCTTGACTTTATCACTTTTCCCCGTTTTGTAAATCAATTTCATACTTTTGCTCCCACCCCATTTTAAAAATTATTTTCAATATTATATATTGCGTTTTTGCTCTGCTGTTGTAACCACTGAACCACAACAGGCTTAAAAGTTATGCTTTTTATGGAATACGGCTTGTTAGCCACCTAACAGAATTCAGAATTTGAGTTTGTCTTCTTCCTCTCTAAAGCTTTCCTTCTCTCACTCTCATTTATAATTTCTCATTCTTTGGGAAACCCTGATACCTCTGGGGTGACCGTCCCCTCTCGTTGTGGTTCCTTGAGGCAGGGTAGTGATGAGAAAGTCCTCCGTTTGCCGGTAGTGAATGTAGTTGGGTCACTTGGAATGCAGTCACTTGGAAACCTCCACTCTCTGCTACAGTTATTATAATCCTTTGTAATATTTTGCATGCCTGTGTCTGTTTCATTTGCTTAAACGCTATCCAATTACTTTGTTGATAACTAACATATTTTGCGGGGTTTTGCCTGTTGATTTCCTTAATCATTCTGCTGCTATTTCACCAATAACTCAACAGTATGTAACTGCACTCTGATTCAGTGATGTGAAGGGACAGAAGAGAATATAACCATATTTACCCTGGGTATGTACTAATGTTTTCCTTTTGACTGGCCAAGACAAAAGCATCTCTGACTAGAATCTCGGCTTGTTTCTCCTGAACTTCGTGCTTTTACAGCCAGACCAGAGACCCTTCCCTCTTGTACGGGGAGGAAAGGGCCTGCTCTGGAGAAGTCAGTAGTCGTGGGGAGCTGAGGGACTCTCAGATTACGAAGCCATTCCCCATAGAGGACTGCCATCTTCTGTTTAAGCTATTTCTGTTTGCCCAGTCTGAAGAAGTTTACAAAGGAACTGGGCAAAAGTATGAGAATGAATGCTTTACATTTCGGAGAGAGTGGAAGGTCATGGAAAATGCATGCCGTCTTTTGGGTTTGAGAGAAAGTGTCTGACCTGTTTGATTCTCCAGTTAACGTAAGAACATAAGAACATGGTTATAGCAGACTGGGGTACTACCTTCTCTGTAACAGTGGCAGTGGGAAACACCATTTAGGGAGTACATGTGTTGCTGGCCACTTTGTGCAGTCTGATCCCCTTGTTCTCCCCCAGCAACCACAATCACTGGATTAGGGATGTTAGAAGGTACTACCCGGCATACTGCCTTTAGTATCTGCTTGTAGACCTGCTGTCCCTGAATTTGCCTAACCCTGCTTTGACCCTGCCTCCATAGTCTCCTATGACAACAAACTCTCGAAGTTCATTACTCTCTGTGTAAAAAAGAACTTTCTTCTATCAATCAGTTTCAAACCAATCTCCTATCAGTTTTGTTGAACACCTCCTAATCCTTGTGCTGTAACTGTTGAGTAACAGGTGAATAATAGTTACTCATTCACCTGATACATTCCCTTCATGATTTTGTAAACCTTACTCTTTGCTCTCAGCCTTCTGCTCTCCGAACTGCAGAGTCCCTGTCTGTGTAGCCTCTCATCAGGCACCCAGGAGGTGCAAGGGTCTTATTTTCCCTTGAGGAGACAATAAACATTATAAACATTACTGAAAACTTAGGCAGTATCAAGCCAAACTAAGGGATGATAGAAAATGGGCTCAGTGAGTGGGCTTGTGTGATGTGTTATGTGCAGCTCACATGAGGCAGATTATCAAAATCATTTCAGCCAGAAGAATCCCAGGGACATGCTTTTATTTGCTCACTGTCAGGTCAGTTCTCCAGGAACTGGTCAAGGAACCTAAGTTTTGTGTCCAGTATGTCAAATGTTTTGTGGAACCAATCAGTGCTAAATTCCTTAACAATATCCACAATGTGACCATCATCACAGATACAGCAAGCAGTGGACCTTTCATATAATGGATCTTGTAGTGTATCAGAGAAGCATCCAGGTGTTGACCATTATATAGCTCTGGTGAATATAGTTTTAATCATGGAGACAGTTTCACAAGCTTATCTCAAGTCTTGATTGCTTGGCTAACTGTGCTAATGCTGAGTGCAACTAAAAATGTTTAAGTTTGACCCTAGTAGAAAATTCAGTGGTGGTCAAGACATTAACATGGCGGAGGGCTGATCTTCAGACAACAGCAACATCACACGCCATTAAATGATATCATTGGTTAGACTTTTTACGTTTGATGGTATTCACCATCTTAAGGCATTCAGTGCTCTTTCATCAGTGGCCAGACTATAGTCCTAACACTGCCAACTGCTAGCGAACTACTACACTGACAAGGTGAAGGGGGAGAAAAAGGGACTCTACAAACTGCCATCAGTGTAATCTTTTCACATGCTGTTGTGAGCTACCAGAAGCATTTTATATATTATCCCATGTGCTGGTGAAGAACTGGAAATGCCTGTGACCTAGCAACTACTAAGGTGTTTCAGATAAGCTGTTTTTCTCCTCCAGATCTTTGCCATGTACAGCTGCAACCTATGTTTGATATTACACAGGGAGTTAACCAACGGTAACAGTGGTCTCTTCCAGGTTTAAAATATGTGAAAAACAGGCTTTCGAGAAAAGGAAAAAGAAACCAACAACAGTGGTTCTGAGCTACTACACAGCCCTCAGTGTGACTCTCCCTCCCTCTCTGGCTCTCAAGGCACTGCTTTTATGAGGGTCACCAACACAATTCTGAGTACCAGGCTGTATCTTTATCCCTACCTGGGATACCTCCCTACGGAGGAGCTGAACAGAAAAGTCTCTACTCCTCTGCCCCCACCCCTCAAAATTCATACTGGGTTTCCACATCCTACCCTTCATTTCTCAGAAAAATGAGAGAAGGAGATGAAAAGCTCTTTACTGACAAAAGTTTGCTTCTCTGCCTTCATAGCTGCTCTTGATAAAAAACAGCTTTCCCACCCTATTGTTTAAAGATTTCATCAAAGTCTGTGAACCTGAAATCCACCGTGGGGATTCCAGTCCCCTCCCAGCAGCTGTTATTCCAAGAAAGCTTAGAAATTCACCAGAGGGTCTGAAAAATACATCAGCACTGGGAATCCACAACTAGGATTTCACACCAGAAATAGATCCTGTCTGAACTGCTTTGCTTTTTCTAGGCATTGCAGTGAAATCACTGACAGGCAACGGGGGAAGAAACCGTTCAGGAGGTTCCTGTGCTTCCTCCGCTTTAAACATTGCTCTAGGTTTGAGGAGAAGAATTACAATTACCGTCAGGGATTTTCAGGGACTGGCTTTATAGCACAACCAAGCACTGAGAACTCACTTCTGCAGATACAGACAAATTGGCTCTGACTACCTTGCCCTTACTGCAGTAGCACTGCAGCCAAGAGAACTATGCATGCAAATGGTGAGACATCAGGCAGACCTCTAGTATTAGGTATCCTGCTTTTTTTAATGGGGGATAGGCTTGTGAAGAAACACATGGCAAAACCGAAGGAAAATTATTTTGCCAAGCCTCGTGTTATGCTATTTGTGTAAATCTTGATATGAACAAGCAGAAGGAATTTGCTTGAACTTTCTGGAATTCATGCCTTGTCTTGTAATCATCTGATCGTTCCAGCTCTGTATCTGGGAACCTGGTTCTGCTGCCCTGCGGAGGGCTGCTAAGGAGAGCTCCGGCATACAGAGCTTGTTAGCTTGCTCCCTTCTTTAGAGTACGTGTTTTCTGGCTGTGTCTTCCAGTGGGGTAATGGTGACGATACTGCAAACCCCATTCCTCAAAAAAACTGGAGCAGATTCTCAGCTTAGGTAAACTGTCACAGCACCACCCTGTTGCTGGGGCTCTGACAATTCATATGAACAGAAGATAAGCACATTTGGGTCTTTTATTCCCTCAGGTAAAAAACCCTCTTACAGTTCTTCATTGCAAACCCTCAGAATTTGTGGGCCATTCTTGGCCACAGCTTCCATAATTATGGAAAACTGTGGAAGTCACCACAGAAGGATAAAGGAAAGCAAAGCCTGGGTACACCAAGCACAGAGAAATGAGTAAAAGATCGAAGAACTGCTTAAACATTTACAGAGTCACTCACTGAATTTCTGGAAAGACTGTTTGCAGTCCAGCTGCTCAAAATACTTGACTCTCAACTGTAAAAGTGTGAGGACTGAGTCCTTAGTAAACGTTCTTGAATAATCCTCTCTGACTGTCACTAAGTTTTTCCTGCATGCAGATTTTGGTCCAGTAGGCACCATATTTTATTTATAATTTGAGTCATATGCTGCTTTCATAATTTTTTGTCTAGTCATTTTAAACATCTTTGTACGGTATTCGGACAAGAGTGAACCTTGTAGCTATTATTATATTTGCCATTACCCTTGGGTGTAAGCAAAGTCTATATAACGCAGAGTCTATCAAATATTTCAAATTTATTGCATTCCAAAGCTATTAAAAAGTTGAGGCATTAGAGATGTCTATTAACTTAACAGTGAGAATGAAGCTTATTTCTTAGCATTTCTGAAAGGTAAAAATAAATCTGTAAGACACACAAATGCCACACTTGAAAAATAACAGCATACTAGTGATATGCTTGAAAAGAGTCGGTCATTTATAAGGATGTTTTACAAGTGGAGTCTCTCTTCGGCAACAGAGACTCAAATAACTTCCATTACTGGAATTTGAAATTATGCGTTTTATAAGGCCAAGGGCAAATATTCAAAAAACAGAGCCTAAGTTAAGACTGAAAGGCTAAGATTCTCAGAATTGCTCTTTGGTGTCTCTTTTTGGGCAATTACATTCAAAAACTCTGAAGATGCCTCATATGACTGCTCAGTAAGTGAACTTCAGAAAGTACATCCAGGAAATTAGGTCCATTAAGATCTCTTCAATGTCTTTAACTATTTACTTACTTATATCCTAAGTAAGGATAAGCATTTCAGTGCCTGATTTTAATCTCACACTGTTTTAAATTCTTTCTGTAGTGAGATTACACTTTCATTAATCTGCGGCATTTTTTTCACATGCGAAAATTTAAAATACTTGTTTTACATTACTTCATACCTCCTTAGCCCTTCTGAAAATTATGTCAACAAGTCTAAATCACTAAAGGTTTCCTATTTCATAGGATATATAGAAATCACTAAAGGTTTCCTATTTCATAGGATATACAGCTATGATCTTTGCTTTAGAGTTTTTGGGTAGTCACCGGGATAGTCCTGCCAGGTTATGGAGAACAGACATGAGCTGCCAAGAAGGCTGTTAAGCATGGTACCTTTTTATTCATGGTACCTTTTTATTCACGTGATTCTTCTTAAGCAAACTGAGAAGAAAAGCTGGTGCAGGCAACAAGACAGCAGCAAGCCTGTATGCAATATACACCACAAGACAAAGAACATTAATACTAAATTCTGCCTGTAACTGGTCTTGCAGCCTGACCTTACTAGCAATTCCTTTCAAGAGTAGTCCTTAGATAAACTACTTCTGAGTAGAAGGCTGTAAGATGACATTTTTTTTTGCATCTTTTGAACAGCATTTAAGCAGAGAGATCACAGACTTTACTCCTTTCCCTATTAAACACAGAACAGTCTGCCTCCTCCCCCCTCACTTTAGATGGGCAGCATGGGCATAAAGCTCGCAGCTATTGCGTGTTCAGGGACTCTTCCTGACTGGGGCTGAATGTGGGTGCTTTGACCCTCAGGACTTCAGCCACCCTTAGCAGCCTGCAAATTTAAATCCTGCTTCTGTCCACTGGGCAAATATTAGGCAGCAACCTCAAACCTCCTGGAGGGAAGCTTCACACAAGTGGCTCCAGTTGCAAGTGCTCGATGGTGTAGAATTGCATGAGCTTAACCAATTTCCAGTCTTACTCCAAAGGAGAATAAACAGCTCAACTCAAGGTCAGTTATGCCTGAGCTGGAGAGGAACTGTTCCTGACATTGCACTCCTTGAATATATTCACAAATGCAGGCACCCCTGCTAATCCTAATGCTGATATTTAGAACATATGTAACTGCTGAAAATTAATATCCATTAGGCTGCATTTACAAAAAAGACTGTTCCAGCTTCACTGAGGACCAGACTGGGTATCTATTGATGCATAAGAAGAGAAAAGCTAAAATTCCTGTCTAATGAGAGATACATGTCCCAGTCCACAAAACAAACCACCAGTTTAGACTGACAGGGAAGGATTTCTCTCACATTGGAGATTGCTGTCTCATGCTCTTCTGAGGACATCTGTTCCCAGTCACTACAGCCTAGTTGGTTCCCATCAGTTCCAGCATTTCAATAGTACCAACTGCTGCCACATGGCAATTACTGTTGAGTCTGCAGAAATCCATCCAATCTCTTTTTGCTGACAGCATAAGCTGTAAGATTGCAATGTCATGTGAGCTGTTTCCACGTCTTGTCCTCTGGATTTTGTTTTTTACCTCTGATTTCTTATAATTATTGAAAAGTTCTGACCCTTCCCTTCTTCTTTACCTCTTTAGGAAGGTGCAATCAATCAACTCAATTCAGTCATCTTTGATTTCATCTCCAGTTCTGCTCTCGGTATGGAGCTATCTATCTCATCAGCTCCACATTCCACTGCAGCCTTGCCTTTCATCTTAGTCATGCTTTGGTGTGGCTGTTTGATGACTGGAGCAAGAAATACTCATTCATGTATGCAGTCCTTAAGCTCTTAGTCACTGAGCATTTTTAGAGCAGAAATTGTAGTATTTTGCCGTTAATAAGTGACCTTGCACTAGGTATTACAACATTTCATCTTGTTCCTATCCTTCTGCTAAAAGTTCATGTAGTTCTTGTGTAACAATCTGATCTTCCATTTTTCGTATCAAATTTGTCATCCTCAAACTATGAGATTCCTGTGTATGTAAAACACACAGAACTATGTGTGTAAAACAGAGACTAAACAAATATGGCATTCTAGAACAAGACCCTGTATCTTTGTACCAGTTATGGCCCCTGTGCCATAACCTCTTTATCAGAGCTACCTTCACCACCAAGGGCTCTGCATTGTAGCATACACATCTTCTGAAATGCCAGAAGGAGTTAATGCATCCTCCTCCTCCCCTTCCTGATATGAACATTCCCAGCTATGGAGGGTTAGAGCTACAGCAGACCCAGGCTGACTTACCCTGTCCTGCCAATGATGTGCCACATCCATACAGAGACAATCCCCTTTGTGCAAAGAGCTCACTAGGAATGCTCAAACCTCAAGCTCTTTCTTCAATTAAGCTTTTCAAAGTCAAGCAACATCTCCTAGGCCTTTTGGATTTTCTTTTTTCTATTTGTGTGACCATTATTCCCAGTGTTTGCTAGGTGGCAACGTACCTTCAGGAAAGAAACACTTTATGGTATCCTGGTTCTCCGGAATACTGCTTTTTTAGTCTTCTTTAAGCCCTTTGCTAGTTTTAGTACAGCGAACATTCTTTAATAGACAATGAATCAAAGAAAACCACAACTTCATATTTTGAATATATGAAAGTCAGTAGAAGTCCTTGGGAAAAACAAAAACTCTGCTTAAATTGTGTACACAAAAGCTGGCAGCACCTTTTGGAATTAAAGATCTCCACAGTACAAATGCAACTAAAATGATCACAAAATAACAGGCTGCATTAACATATATCTGTAAATAAAATATGATCTATGTCACAGACTTGGTTAAGGGGGTTGGGAGACTGAGACTCAGAGAAGACTGATGTCAGCAACAGGAAAAGACTGCTTTTTGTGGGTTTTTTGTTTTTGAACAGGCCTTTTATTGAGCTCTTTGTGACATGAAAACCTTGATCCGGAAGCCTTCCAAGCACAAACCTCACCCAGCATTCAGCAGAAATTCTGTGGATGCAGAACTCACGGGATGACATCCAGTACACAGTGTACAGTGGCAAGTGCTCATATATGCACATAAACAACAGCATCTACTTCTCTAGCAGTAACTTACAGATTTGTAGGCAGAATTGCAGTGCTAGGTTATAAAGGCACACTGCAAGTCACAGAAAAATCTAAAAAGAGGACACTCCCCTCAACTGAAGCTTTGGGCTGAGGTTCTAGCCTTCATTTCAGCTTGTACAACATGTAAAAGATACAGAGAAAGACAAACAGAATTCCTCTTCCTCTTTCTCTCATCATCATAACACTCTTGATCACATTATTAGACATTTTTCAGGCTGCTAATTCAATGCCCACTGGCAATTCTGCTCTTTCCTCTTCAAGTACATTTTAATGGTATCTCATCTGAAATTCAAGTCTGGTAAATATAATAAATTTGACTGTAACTTAGATTCCCTAGTTATTAAATTAGCTTCTTTTCAGAAAGAGTGCTGAATCTAAAGGAGAAAAAGCTGCAAATTATACCTGACAGCTTTAATGCTCTTATAACTATGTTAATAAAAGATGTTGTGATTCATCATAGATAATATGTCTTGCGAAAAAAATTTGGGTGAGCTGAGAAAATAATGCTAACAGCTTTGCAAAACTACTTACAATTTAAAATAATTTGGGTGGCGGGGAAAATGTGGCTGATTCTGAAGACTACAAAGTGTTCCAAATTACATTAAATTTTCTCTTGCAGAATCTCTGGTTTTGTGTAGAACAATAGGAGTAATTTCTACTTTCATAACTGCCGAGGTAATATCAAATATGGAGAAACCAGACAAAACACCTTTTGTGAGTAAACATCTTACCATTTTTCTGGTTTGCTAGAATGAAAGATGTGGTTGACAGTAAACCCTTACTTCGTATTCATAAGCCTAACATATATTATTACCTATATGACAATAGGGTTGTGTATTGTACAGTATCGATATTATAACTCCAGGATTCATAGGAGAAGGCAGGGCAGATGATTTTAATGACATATTAAAGGACTCAGAGAAACCAGTGGAAATGTAAAGTACAAATAATGGCATTCCTGTCCTTTGGCCCAGAACTCAGTCACCTGAACCGAGCTGCATCACTTCTGTTTATGGATGTCCTGGAATTACTTACAGCACATCTAGGGGGAGCAACTTTTTATTTATGCCAATTAGATAGAAAGCTTGAGATAAAAAAAAAAAATCATTTGTAACTAGCAACAAAAAATTTATTAATATTATAATCTTCATACTTCCAAGATTTAATATAAGAAATTAAACTAAGGGCTAGACTCTATCATCCAGAACTTTTCCATTCCATTTTCATAGGGGAAGAAATCTTTAAAAATCCATTTTGTATCATTTGCACATCTATGTACAGACTTCATAGAATCACAGAAATTTAGGGCTGGAAGGATCTCAAGAAATCACTTTCTCAAACTACAGCACTGGGGCAGAATGAAATATGTAAAGAACAGTCCCAAGAGATAGTTAATTTGTCCAGAAAAAAAATTTCCCATGAAGGGTATTCTGCAGCCCTTCTACATAGCTTGTTCCACTGCTTCCCTATATTCATAACAAAAAGGATTTTTCTAACCTGGAAATTAAGCTGATTCTCCTTGCTTTTCCCTAAATGGCCACTGAAGAACAACTGATCACTGTTCTTAAAAAACTCTTTGCCATACTGGGAGATGTCAGCACTTCCCTCCTCTATTTTCCACTTTCTAGACTAAACTAAATTGCAGTTTTTCCTTTTGTCTTATACTGCTGCACTTTGCTGAACTCACTTCTATTTATTTATATTTTTTAAAGTTTAATGTCCCAAACTGGATACAGTAAACCAGTTCAGGCCTCTGCAAAGCATCTCATCTAGGCTTCCTTTCCTACGAAACGTTGGACCAGATGATCTTTCAAGGTCCCTTCCTACCTGAGCTGTTCTATCATTTGTAGTGGAGTATTCAATCTTTCTGTCTCCCTGACAGTACATATCATATATGAGAACTGACTCCAGGTCACACGATTGCATTTATGGATCTCATTTCATTTGTAAGTTTCTTCAGATCTATGGAGTCTTCTTTGCAGTCTTCCTGTCCCATCTGGGTTTGTTTTTGTCTCTTTTGCTTTTGTGCAATTGAGTCCTCCTTCACCAGTGTAAGAACCTGTATTTATTGCACTTGTTGATTTTAAGCCATGTCTGCAACTTGCAGCATTTTACCATTCTGATCCCTTTTCCCAGTGTATTTCCAAATTCTTCCAGCTTAACATAAACTTTGAAATTTATAAGCATATAGTCTAGTCACTCATCCCATCACATTGAAGAGAACTGTCCCTGAATTCCTAAAGCCTACATGAAATGCCATCTCAAATTGACTGTAAGCCACCAATAACCACTTTTCCAATGCAGTATTTTTTGATCAATTGCCCTCATCCATCCTTACTGTCTAGTGATTTCATCTAGGCCATACTTCTTTAGTACTTATAAAAAACAACAGGGAACAGAGTCAGAAGTCTTACTAAAATCTACGTAAGTAATTGTTCCTGCTTTATATGTATCTACTTGGCAATATACTGAAGAAGAAAATTAGTTTGGTTTGATATGGTATGTTCTTGACAGGGGCATGTCAGCAAGTTTTTATCACCTTATCATGTTCTAGGCCTTTAGAAACTGCTTATTTAATAATTTGTTCCAGAATCCAGGGGTGGAAGTTAGTTAGGCTACCTAGCTACCTTGGATTGTCTTCTCTCTCTTTTTCTAAAAACTGTTGTTTCCGTTTTTGAGTCTACTCTCCTCTGTCCTCCATGAGTTTTCAAAGATACCTAAAATACCTAGAAACAATTCAGTGCTTACTTGGGCTAGTTCCTGAATTATGTCAGAAGGTAGATGCAGGAAATGTGAATGTATCTATCTTACCCAAGTATCTTCTCTTTCTTAAAAATTATTTTGTTAAATATCCAGACAGCAGTAATCTTTCTGAGTTTTGAAGACTATCTGACGTTGGAGAAGTGTTAGATACTTTGGCTTGTCTGCATGATATCCATAATATTTATTACATGTGGACATCCAGATTAGCCAGATATGTGGTATGCTGGCTAATGAACAAGTTTACAGCTTTCAAAAAAGTAAGTTACCAAAGGAAGTGCTAACTAATTAAAATGTTCAACATAATCCTTAAGAGGCAATTGCAACCTAGTAATTTTTTCTAATACTACTACATAATGATCTGGGGTTTTGCTAGTTTGGGGTCAAAACATGATTCAGATCATGACGGGATGATACTGTTTTTGCAGAAAGGACAGAATAACTTTATGGAATCTAAAACCACTTCTGCAGGACATTCACTGTTTGTTCTGGCTAAGCTATTTCTAAGGCTAGGGGAAAAGCAAAGATAATGAATAAGGCAGGTTAAGTTTTAGGCTATTAAGTATATGTACAAGTACAAAAGATAAGTTCTGGACCGAAGCCCAGAATAGTTTTGCCAGTGACTTCAAGTAGATTAAAATCTTAGAGATTGTCTCAGTCTTAGGGAATATAAGGGACTTTTAACTTGCGTCATTTAGATACCAAGGAACTAGAACAAGGTGCACTAAATAAGGCATAAAGTTAATGGTAGAGGTTCCCACCATGCTTTAGCCATTGCTTTCTTACATCTTCTCGTTACTTGCTTTCACTGGACCATAGTCTGTCCTGTCTCTTCAGAATCTAAGTTACAACAAATTAGAATCAGTGGAGTTATAGCTAGGAAAATTTAAGAACTATGTGTAAGGTGGATTAAGACAGTAGAGGAGTAGTAGCATAAGACAGACACAGACATCCTTGGATTTAAAATCAAATGTGGACCCCAAAAGTTCAGTAATGCAGAAATTTTATTTTTTTTTTAATTTGCAATAATCAACTGGAAGCCATCCAAATAATGCAATATTTGCAGAAAATATGTTACAAATAGCTTTTGCCTTCAGGGATTATTTCCAGCTCTGTCACTGCCTTGCTTTAAGATCTTAAGACAAGTCATTTCAGCCTACTGTGCTTCACGGTACCAAAAGAAGGCAATTAACCTCTAGTGACCCTCCACAGATGCTGTAATACCTAGTTCTTGATGAGGTACCCTAACCCTTCAGAGTAGCAGAGTCCCCTGTTGCTCTCCCTGTAGGGAGTCTGGTACCTCCCCAACCACCAGCAATAGTTGAGTTTCTGGTGATCAGCAAGTAAACCTAGTTGCTGAATACACACAATATGACTTATAATAAAATAGAAATTATATAGAAAGAGATTAAGGGGCAAAGTAGACTAAAAAGAGGAGAAGAGAACAGATACAGATTGCATGGGCATTAAGTCATTTAGATCCTACCTAGTCTGTTACAGCAACTGCTAACATACTATTTATTCAATATAAAAACGCAATACTTATTCCTCAAACTTGCCTTCCACTTCGTCCATCCAGGTCTGGTAAGAGTAGTGGGCTGTTTTGGGTGCTGGGATGTTATCAGGTGTAACAGACAGCTGTCACGGATAGATTTGGGGTAAGATCACACCATGGATGGTCCCTGGTTTCCAGCAGGTGGCCTATAGGCTCTGCTGGTCCTCAGTCCTCCACTGCTGCCACAGCTTCCTGGAGCTTCTCAGGTCTTATGGAGTGGGAGGCTCCAGGCTGACCTCAGGTCTTGTGAGTCAAAATGGCAGTCTCTCTTGCTGCTGTGGAGAACAATAAACAGCTTGCTTCATCAGTCGTCCTCTCCCTGCTCAGAGAGCCCCACCCAGCTAAGCTCAGGGTCAGCCTAGCACGGTAAGCCTAGCACTCCTAAGTGCTTTCAGCTACCACAGACCAGTAGGCAAGTAGCCTCTGCAACAGTGGATCATCTGCCTTTGTGGGCTCTCTCTGACCTCTCTCTGTAGCAGATGATAGGAGTGATGTCTGAGCTGACAGAGGATACGCATATTTTTCATACAAGGCAAGACACAAAAGAAACGTAAATTCCAGTTTTCCCAAATAGAGATGTTCATAAGCCTAGTAACAAGTTAGTACTTAGGTAGGGTATCACCACTTCTCCATGCAACAGCAATAAGACATTCTTCCCTCAGCTGCACCTTGAAGTAACACATTCATGCTTCCGCCTGTCATCAGGGTGGCACCCCATAATCAAACCATGTCTGACTACCTCCTTTCCTGCCAACCCGACAGCATATGGGCCCAACAAGTTTGATATCCAGATCTGCAAGAGTTCCTTTTCAAGAATATCTGCAGCAACAGTAAGCAGTAAGTAAATAAAAGCAGCTTACAGTATTTACTGCTGAACTAAAATAATCTCAGTTCCCCTTACAGCCAGGAAGAGTGAAATGGGTACTTCTTTGGTTGAGATTCATCTGAGCCACTTCAAACATCTCTCTTAGGATGCGATGAATCATGATGCAGAGATGCATACTTCTCCCCATTGACTATAACAAAAGCATAAGGCCATTAATGCAGGTGCAGACACTACTATGTAGACATGTATTTTTAGCCAGACAAATTGTAGCCATGTCTTACATACCCTTGCCATTCTGCACAAACCTATGTTACACATGGCTTAGTCTCAACCAGTCCCCTTTCCTTAGAAATTAAGTTACAGCTGATTTGCTGTGGATCCTGACTAATACTGTATGGGTACATCTTCTGTGCTACATAAAAGACAGAGAGGGACTGAGCTCAGGGACCGGAACCAGCACCATACAGGTGTCCTGGCTGTGCTCTGGGCTGCTCCAACTCAATCTCTGTGTTACAGACCAGGTACAGAGAGGCCATACCTAGGCTGTGTGAACATGAAGACCCATGAGTGCCGTGCATGGGAACAGGAGACCCCCTAAGCCTTATGAACATGAGCCAGTCTCTGTATCTTGACTTTCTGCTCTTGGTATAGCTTATGCCTCCTTGGACACATGCAATTCAGATATTGCAGAGCACCAACTCCCTCAAGACCCTTGTCTTTTCTAGAGGAGGGTCCTGTAATGGACTGGAAAACCTCTCTGGGTGTACTCAGCCAACAGCTCCTGCCTGAATGGTGCCAAGTGGGGACCGTTCCCCAAAGAGCAGCTTTGTCCACAATTTCTTCAGGGATTTTTATTAATGCCATTATTACTATGCCTTTGTGAGTGGCTCCCACAGTCCCTTTTGATGTAGCTACAGACTAAGGAACTCCTCACTAGCAAATATACCAAGACTGCCCACAATATTTACACAAACAGTATAACTATTTTTCAGCTCTGTCAGAGCCAAAAGCAGACATCAATGGAAACAGAAAGACTCTGCTGACCACGATGAACTTTGTGTTAGGGCTTTCAACTTTTTAATGAAAGGATCGCAGAACCTTTTATAGAGAAGGTATGTGTCTACCACACACTCGTGCTATTAGCTTAGATCAGACCTTATACTAATTTTAGTTACTAAACACACATATTTGGAAAATAATTATGCCTTCCCCTGCTTATACAAAAATAGGTGCAATCAAAGATCATAAATGGTATTCTGAGCAAAAGAAGTAAACACTACTTAAAATAATGGAATACATTACAGAAAACAGTAATTTAGAGTTTTATAATTCCTTTCTTTTTCAAAGAAATAATTATATGCACTTCACCATCTTCAGTAGTATTAAAGATGCTATAATTTAAGATAACTTTCATTAATAATCACAGTAGTACTACAAAGTGTTATTAATAGTAGCTTTAGACAGCGATCTGGGAAAAGAAACAAGAAAGAAGCTATACGATGCTTATTCTACTTCAACATTTCCAGAAAACATATATTTTAAAAATATTTTACAGGTTAAAATACTGATAATTCTATATTTGTTTCTTTAGTAATACTGTAAAGTAATGTCTTTGCCATCTTTATTGTATTTTTTGAACTACATAACAATAATTATTTAAAATTATATCAGTCACATTGCATTTAAAAATATAGAGTCTGAGTCCCTAA
This sequence comes from Nipponia nippon, assembly GCF_047370975.1. Lineage (NCBI taxonomy): Eukaryota > Metazoa > Chordata > Aves > Pelecaniformes > Threskiornithidae > Nipponia > Nipponia nippon. Next base: position 111,346,940 of record NW_028262336.1, read on the forward strand.
TAAATCTGTCTGGTTTTTCAAGTAACACAGATAAAACTAACTTTGCTAATCTTAACTTGTTTTATTGTACCCTTATGTACAATTTCTATCCCTCTCTCTTTTTAAGTACAGAATCTATGCAGTGAAAAGTGTTAGGCAACCTTAACTATAGTTATTGCTGCCAACTCTTCCTATAAAACTTAGGGTGAAATACTGGTATAATTAAAATTGATGGCAATGCTCACACTGGTTTCAGAGAATGAAAGAAAAGAGAAGAAACGCTCCCTGAAATACATTAACACACACAATATGGAATTTTATATTTACATGTGAAGCACTAGTAATAAGATTTCAGGAAATCCTACAATTAATATATTATAGGCAAAATAAATATATAAATGTATATATATGTGTGTATATAAAGATATAAGTAAAAAGTCAAAATGACAGGATTTCACTTAGATATGGGTCTATCTTTCTAATCAGTGCTAGTAACACTACAGAAGAATGTTTGGAAGGGAAGAAAAATGAAGTATAACTTATTCAGCTGGAACCATAAGGAAAATATTAACCACTAAAGCACATAATGTAATTCCATTACTTAAAATGTTTTCAGGGGACCGTGGGACCTCTATTATTGTTACAAAAGTGCCATGGGATCTTATCATTAAAAGATAAAACAGCAGTGGAACCACAGTTCTCGTCTAATAGCAAGCAAGTCCTCAGTCTTCAAAGATTTATGTATACAGTTAATTTTATGCAGTAGGAGTAGGCTTGCTTCAAACCACAGAACTTTTCAAAATGCTTAGAATTAGGCATAATATATGTAACTCCTCACAGAACTGAGACCTACAGCCTAACTTGGAGAGCCATAACGAATATACTTTTCAAATTAAAAAAAATGCATGTTCCTTCACAAGAGAGTATCAGTTTTGACCTGCATTTTTTTATTCACATAAAAGCAGCATCTCAACAGTCTGCGTACCATTTCTTTTATGAATCAAATATTTATCACAAAAAGGTCACTGCCATCTTAGAAACTGTATTTTAAAATCTTTCCAATTACATTACTAGTATCTTCAATTCTCATTTTTATTTATTTTTAAATAAGAATTTTGCTTTCAACTTTTCTCTCTGATTTTTCAAGTTGACTTAAAAAAGCAATTCTTCTGAAGTCTGAGGGAACTTGTTACATATGCCAGAAAGGTGTTTTTCAGCTAACTGCATAGGAACAGTGTGGGAAGACAGTTAGTGTGTTAGAAAGGTCAATATAAATTAATGCTATGAGAGGTATTTGGGGACACATATCTTAGATAAATTTTAATTCTTTTCCTTTTAAATGGACTCTATCATGGTAAGCTTTCAAGTAACTTTAGCAAGTTGAAAATATTTGAAGATAAGCTATATTTATGGCCTAGATCCTAAATGCAAAGATTGCTGTGAACTCTTATTTATGAGCTGAACAGTGTTATCTAGCCACAAAATGTTCACATTTATTTTCAGTCTTACTAGTGGATTAATGTTGACTGTCTGGTAATTAGTTCCATTTCCATCATCTCCAAAGCCTATAAAATAACTGGACTTTCTGTAAAAACAGCACATTGTCATCTTAAGGCTTCTTCTTCAGAGGAACGTATTTCAGCATCCTTGAAACTGATCTCTCATCTGTTTGTTGTTTGTTTTTTTTCTTGTGGAGGAGGGATGGGTAGAAATTATGGAAACATTCAAGGTCAGGTTGGATGAGGCGCTGAGCAACCTGATCTAGTTGAAGACGTCCCTGCTCATTGCAAGGGGGCTGGACTAGATGACCTTTAAAGGTTCCTTCCAACCCAAACGACTCTACGATTCTATGAATAATAAATAGTCTCTCTAGCATACAAAGCAGCTTTGGAAATCCCTGAAGTCAGCTCCCAGCCTTCACCATAAACAACCTTGGTACAGGACTTTTAAGACTCTGGACAGAGATCAAGATATCAGCTGGCCAACTTTAACGATTGTCCAGTTTTATCCAATCACCCTGTACTTTTCAAAGTGCACTAGGATTATTTCGGTTTATCACTTTTAACAAAACTTGTCCTCCTTGTGCTTGTATCCTTATCTGCTTCAGAGTGTTTTGCTTGTAATCATAGGCAGACAGATTGCTCTCATGTCTGTTAAATACAAGTGATATTCTTAAGAGGACCAATGCAATTTTGAAGGGGCTGAAGAAGGCTTGGTTTTGTGAGACCTTCCGTTTCAGTCTTCTGTCTGACCTTGGGCAGAATTTAATCTATGGCCCAGTTCTTGAACTACAAAACCAAGCAGCGATATTTCGATTAGCTTGTCTGTTCAGCTCCTCCAGGAAAGTATCCAAAGTATTGTTAGCACACTGCCTAGCCCACTAAAATCTTAATTTTGGTTGGAGCTTACTGTCAAATGTACATAGGGTAAATAAGTCAGACCACCCCCATGCTACATCTCGTGAAATGGGGTCATGTATATAAAACGTGGCTTGCCAGTCCCTCCCTCAATTCACAACTGGCTGGTCGTTACCTTCCCCAATCCAGTTTCCACAGTATTTGAGGTCCTGAAAGACAGATGAGCACGATGGGTGGCCCTCAGACTGGATGACTGAATCCATCTCTCAACTCTTATTCTATCTAAAACAGTAAGAAAGGGTTTAGACTGAATGTAACAGGAGTTAATTTAAGCTGTTACAAGAGTAAATGAATGCTGACACTAAGCCTAATGCTCTTGAGGGGACTGGAGTTCTAGCAGAGAGTGAATCCCTGTTGGAACTTGGCCTAATACTCTTAAAAGACACTGAAACGTGGAAGTGGACCTTCAGGCATATGGAGCTGTAGGTTTATTTGGTTTTGACTTTGTGACAAAACTTGGAAGAAATTAAGTTTCTGCCAAACATGATTTCCTAAGAATCACAGGAGTCACAAGGGTTTTATTTCATGATAGTGTGTTTTCATCTTTTGATGTGACTTCACATTATGTTCATTATGCCTAACAAGAAATGACTGCATTTAAGTATTGTTATGAAACAGTTCAGTGGAACATTGAATCTTACAGGAAAATTACATTCCTAACCATTTAAGAAAACATTTTCTTAGGCTTTTTATTTGCTTTTGCAAATTTTCAGCAATGCAGACATCTCTAGAACAAAGTCTGAAGTCAACACGTAGAAAACATTTGTTAAAAAAACAGGTATGTCAGCTTGATAAATGTAATGATTTCTGCTTACAAGAGCCACGAAAGAGCAAACTGCAGGATGGGAAAGGGAGCCTCTGAACTAACATTTTAGTGCCACGGGGAATAGTAGTTGACGACATTTGTCACCATGTAGCTCAATTTTTCTGATGAAACTCCTGTTATATTTACCAGACTCTCAGTGTCATTTACTATAGACTACAGTGATCTTTGCTTTCTATCATAAACTACCCTGCAGTGACACTGCGTGAGGCGAAACAGGGCTATGTCTTAATAGCCAAGAGTTTTCTAGCTACTTAGGCATACGTTCTAGCACCCACACACATAGCAGCCTGGTTACTGCAACACAGGTGTGAGCCACGCTAGCGCAGCAGTAGCTTTGCACTCCTGGACACTGCACACATGGGGTGAATTTACTGCAGGGAGAGAAGGGGTGGCTAAGGACACTTAACTTGCCCATCAGCATTGCGTGCTTGCAGTCATATGAGAACAGTTCTCCATTCACACTGCAGCTGTATCTGTTCCCATCAGGAATGTCATCTGAGGAAAGACAAATGACCTACTTATTCATTCTTACTCAAAGAAAAACTGAAAATGCCTGGCAGAGCACTGAACCAAACCTGCTTACCTGTGTTGTGGTCGTGTGTTCAACATCAAGGGATCTGGCATTCAGAATTCAAATCTCTCAGTCATCCTTTACAATGTTTCTGGGACGTTGCCAGCATTGATGAAGTGCTTGTTATTGGCTGACACAGAAAGAGAAGTACTCTTAATGTGTTTGTGCAAATATTCTGTGTGAAACTATAAGACTGGGATGGAAAATGTTTTGTTTGTCTAGAGGGAAGTAGAAATAGGGGACGGGAATTTGCTGCAAGTTTTACATCTCTACAGCAGAAGTGGGATTTTGCAGTGTGTGTTTGCATATGACGACAGAGGGATTTTGCCGCTATGTTTCCCCTCTATCTGCGGATTAGAAAGGATCTTCCTGTATGAGTTACTTTCTAGGCCTCTAGGGATAGGAAAAAGATTTTGCAATGTACATTAGTCTGTGGAGATGGAAATTGTTCACCCTGCATGTTGCACTATTGGGTGATTATGCAATGAGCAGCCATTTGTGTTCCCCAGAGAAGGTGTTTTTGAAGGGTTTGTATCCTGCTAAGGACTCAGGTGGCACATTCCTGAAGATGTCCCAAACACTCAACAGAATGACAGTGAACAACACATGCTAATGGAAGACTGGATAAATTCTGAGATGCCATTAGTTAGATGACTGAAATTACCATCTATGAAACTGAATTCATGACTCTGAATTCAGGTCAGGGAAGGAGAGTAAACTAAAATTACTTTAGTGGCACTGACAGATGATCCCTGTTTGTCAGTGGATAGAGGGGAAAAAAGGCATTTGCGTGTTTCAGAGCCTGTACCACAGCATTTGTAATGTTGACAACACAGTACTGGCTGTCATATCAGAAAGAGGTGAAAGATACAGTTTGCTAAAATGGACTGAGTACTTTCTGAAGGCCTTTAACCAAAGACCAAAATAATGGGAAATTGCATGCAGCAGTTCTTTCCCCAGTCTCCATTCACATGGAGCCACTAGGTGAAGTACTCTGGAAACATGGATACTGGCACTGCCAACCTGCAAATGACATTTAGCTTCCTCTCTGTGTCACTTCATGTGACCATTATTATTAATTCCCAGATGGCCCAATGTTTGAACGTGATCAACTAACTAATGTTTGAGTGTGATCAACTAACTCAATCTAGCCAAGGCCTAGAGAGCTTTGTTAAAACTATGGTAGTGGTCAAAAAAAAGCACTTTGAAGCATTCTCAGTGAATACTTGTCTTTGACACAAGTGATTACTGCTGGTCAAGTCAATCTGTAGTGCTTTTTGGTTATCACCTCTGCCATGATGGGTTCTGTAACCAATATCTTGTGTAATCTGTATTTCCTGAGAAACTCTACTCTGCCTTTGAAAAGGATGTTCTAAACCTATTCATGCTTTTGTTGTTCCTCGTCTGGAACATACGCAGAGCAACGCATCCATATACAACGTCTCCAACACTTAGAAAACCGCAGCTGCACAGCACATGGCGCCCGGCCAGCCCTGCTAGCGCAAGCTCACTAAACCTGCCTCGCTCTGTACACCCGGCTTCCCGCAGGGTTTCAAACCCAGTTCATGACCCATTGCTCTTCACGTACTCAGCAGTGGCTTAAAGCTCTGGAAGAGTCGTCACATCAGTGACTAACATGAAGCTGAGCTCTGCAGGTAGCGAGGGGCACCCCTGGGACTGGAGGACTGTTACAAGCGTCGCCTCTTTTCACTCCCCACCGCACAGGCAAGGCCTTCGGTGGTCCCTTCCCTGACACACAAGAGAACGCCTGACCCCCGGCCACCGCCTTCCCTCTCCACCAGCAACCCGCCGGGGGAGCCCGATCCTCGGCCAGGCCCTCTCCCCTGCCCGGGGGAGGGCCAGGGGCAGCTACAGCCCCCCGCTGCCCGGGCCGGCCGCGCAGGGACTCTGCCCGCCGACCGGCCCCTCCATTTGAGCTGTTTTCAGCGAAACGCTTGAAGCGGGGGCCCTGCCGCCGCCCCTCACCCCTGAGGGGACTGCCCGGCCCGCGACCGGGAGCCGGGCGCGTTTCCAAGACGGGAAGGCGGCCCTGCGGCGCCGGTCACTGCTGCGAGACCCTGCGCACCTCTGCCTGCGTTACCTCTCTGCCAGGACCGTCCCCTCCGACTTGCGGGCAGCTTCCCTCCCGCTGGCGGAGCGGGGCCAGCGCAGGGGACAACGCGATCGGGCCCGGCGGGCAGCGAGCGGCCCCGCGGCCTCGGCCCCGGCGCTGCGCATGCGCCCCGCGGCGCCCCGCGGCCGGCGGCTGCGACGGTGGAGGGGCCGGTTCGATGTCGGCGGCGCCACGGCGGCTTCCGGGAAAATGGCGGCGTGGAGAGCGGTGCTGGCGGCGGGCGCCCGCGCTCCGCTGAGGGGGCGGCTCGCCGGGCTGCGGCCCCCTCGGAGCCAGCGGCGCCCGCCCAGCTGGAGGGTCGTCGCCGCCGCCCTGGTCGGGGGAGGCTCCCTGGCGGCGTGTTACAGCGGGCGGCCGGGCGTGTTCCCGACGGTCCTGGCTCAGGTAAGGCGGCAGCTTTCCCACTCCGGCAGCCTCGCCTCCCGCCGGCGGGCAGGGCCGGGCGGGCCGCGGGGGAGGGCCGGGGCCTGGCGCCGGGGGCGGGCGCGGGTCTGCGCGTCCCGGGGGCGGCTGTTGGCGGGCGCGGAGGAGCGGCCCGCGGGCGGGCCGGGGTCCGTGGCGGTCAGACCTCGTCTGCCTCGACGCCGTGAGGCAGGACCCGGCCGCGGGAGCCCGCATCCCTCAGGTCGTCCAGCAGGTAATGCGCGTCCCCGGCCGCCTTGGCAGCAGCCGGGGTCAGCGCTGTGTCGCTTAAACTAATCCTGCCTCACCTCAGTGACAGGAACTTTGCCGTTTTCTTCAGTGGAAGAAGGCAGGGGGTTGCCTTAGCACCGAGCGTTTCCCTAGTTCGTTTGACAGCCCTGGTCGTGCAGCCTGGTCAACGTGTGTGGTTTGCACAAGCACACGGCCTGTACAGAGCTCCTCGTCTTGCCGGTAACTTTCAGAGCTTGTCTTCCTTCCGCGATGCCTGGTCTACATGTCAGGTGCTGTTAGGCAGTCGTGCGCCTTTTTTCCCCTTAAAAAAGCATGTTTCACAAAAATAGTGCTTTTATATCTCATACTTTGTCTGAAATGCATCACACGTAACAGTTAGGAAGATGTCCTCTTAGTACGTTCAAAATGTGTGCTATGGATGTTAAAATGTAGTTTGCCTTGGAGCATCAGTGTGCACTCAGAAGGTTATGTTCAAGGACAGATAGTCATTATTTACAAAATAATCTTTGCAAGTTCCAAAATAGAGTTATGCTTCCCAGCTTTATTCTTTTTATGGAGGTAGTGAACCTTTTTCCGTTCTTCCTTTGAAGAAGTTGTTACTGGCAGTTAGAGTTGGTTAGGTGTTTCAAGGGTGGAAGACCTAAATGTTTTTTAGGCTAGAGGGTTTAGGTGGGATGGGGGAGGAGGTCAGTGTATGCTTGCAGTGCTGTTCATCTACTTATATCTAGGAAGTTTGGGAAGTGTTCAACAGTTAGTACGTTTCGATGTCTTGTCTCTTAACAGATTTTGAACAGACTGAACTGCAGGCAGGTAAATAGCAACCTTTATTCTTGAGTCAGGAACAAAGAATGTTGGTTGTTGGTTTTTTTTTTTTTACATTACAGTCTTAATTGTGGAGAATTTCTAAGCTGCATCTCCCTAGGAAAATCCATTTTTTTTAAATAAGCATGTTTCTAAATAGATTAACTATTAGCCCTCATCCCTTGGACAGCACATGTTAAAACTTTGGTTTTCTGTATACAGCTCCTAGTGAGGAAGGCACCTGTTATTGCACTAGAAATGCTACTGGAAGTGTATCTCCTTGTAGTAAAGAGCCAATAGAATATGATTTTACATTTAGTTATGTGACATTTTTCACCAGCATTGCATTGTGTTTAAAAAGTCCTGTCGTTGAGACCAATTTCATCTATGTATGGGACTCTTGCGTAAGTAGACATGTATGTAGTTATATATAAAAAGTGTTAAATGCAGGAAGTAATCACTTTTAAAGGGTGTTGAGTGAAGTGATCTAGTTCTGGTGCTGATGTGTTCATGGAATAGCTTCCATGTAATGCACAGACAGTCCTACAAGTACACTTTTTAATTCTCTGGAGAAACTCAAAAAGTCTACAGCTTATTTAATTGGTTCATTTTTGGACTCTGCAAATGTTAAGTAGTTTATTCAATTTAAACTTTTCAGTTTTCCAGTAAAAAGACTGCTGGAGAGGCTATCGTAGTTACAGGCAAAAGTTCTCCATGTGTCTTGTACTCCATGTTGCTGCAATTAATGTACTGAGCTTTTTAAAACTACCTAAGAACTGGCCATGCCGAGCATGACACTAAGACCAATAAACTGAAAGTGGAACTGGATTGTAAAAGCTACAAGGAGCAGAGTGATAGAGCCAAAGTAGCATGCTGCGAGCCTTCTAAGCAGTTTAGATACTTGTGGCTTCTGATTGACAGAAATAGGAAATACTCAAAAGCTGATTGACAGAAATAGGAAATACTCAAAAGCTGATTGACAGAAATAGGAAATACTCAAAAGCAAAACAGAGTGTTGAAACAAGTATATCACCTTTATTTTATGTTTTGGAATGAACTTTTTTCAGTTCAGAGCTTGTGCTGTCCTGTTAAATGGAGCTACTTTTCATTCTAACAGTGGATAACTTTACTTTGTATTGTTATTCCTTTTCATTATAATTGATCTTAAGCAACCTTGCTTGAGATGGTGCTGGCAAACAATTCTGAACTGTTTGTTCATGTTGCAGTATGTTATGTAGTGGAAATGTTTGCAGCATAGTTATGTGAAATATTACAGATTAAGGCAAGTATTTGACATTAAACAGCATGATTTTCATTATCATTGTGGTAATAAAGGAATACGTAGTGGAAATGTTTATATTTGTCTCATCAACCAGGCCTAGCATTTGCTGTTGAGAATGCAGTGAGATTATGCTATAGTGCTTCCCAGTTTTCCTTGGTAATATAGTCTTTACTGTTGAATCACAAGAATGAATTGCTGCAAAACGGGAGTTAGTTATTTAAAATACTTGACAAAGTGAAGCTGACAAAGTGACAATGTATCTCCATGCTGTAAAGAGCCAACAGAATATGATTTTATGTTTAGTTATGTGACATTTTTCAGCAGCATTGCATTATGTTTAAAAAGTCCTGTTGGTAAGACCAATTTCATGTATGTATGGGACTCTGGTGGAAGCATAATACGAGCCACTGAGTAAATTCTCATTCTTGTCTTAAGTGAGGTGTAACAACCATTAATAGCTTTGTTGCAGAATGAAAGTCTTCATTGCAAATACTTGCTGTTTGTTTAGTTTAAGTAGTTGAAGTTGATAACTATTTAGATTTTCCATTAGTCTCAATAAAACTAGTCTCTATCAAACTAGTCAGAAATTTTTCAGCTATACCTTGTTCTAGACAACTTCAGAGATACAAGTTACTGTTGAAGCTGGCAAAGAACACGTCAAAGCTAAAGTTCTGTAAATTCAGTATTTATTCTTTTTTTCTTCTAAAGCTATTCGTTATTTTAAAATCAAAGACTGATACCTTTGGCACCTAGTTTCTTAAATCTTTATTCAATTTCAGTCCCTGTGTGCTGCTGCAGTGGGTTTAATCTTACTCATGTTGGTTGTTGGCACTTCTGACTTCTGCTCAGAGTGAATGAAATGAAGCCTGTCTACAAGTCTTTGCAGAATCAAAGGTCCTCCAGGGTCAGTCAATCTGTTTTCCTTTTGTGAGCAGTATGGGTAGTGTCTGTTTTATTTTATAGTGGCTTATGTTTGGCTATTGTGTTCTAATATAATTGTTGTTTATTCTGGCAATACATTTTCAGTTTGGGTTTGGTTTTTTTTTTTAGTCTTTTTTGGCCCATTTTTTTCTCAGCATTTTCACTGCCACTTACCTGATCTGACAGCTTACATTAAGTGGGTAGCATATTAATAATAAAACTTTCTATATTTAATGTAAGATTACCTCAGATGTAATCTTTTATACTGTCTCTTTAGAGCTTCAGTAAGTGATTTATGAGTGATTTTCATTCTCTGTCTTCATTTGCTGACCTACTGTTTAGAAACGTACAACTAATATACATTGGAATAAATCCTTAGTGCTGATTTTAGATCTCTACTGTACAAATATTTTTATAGCAAAATTAACATAATCTTCTGTTATTTTTTATAGATACCAGGTTTTAGTTCTATCTGAACTTGTTATTTACCAGTGAAGCTACACTGACAATATCCGAGACCAGATATAGCCTGTGCTGGGAAAAACTAGATAATTTTTTTCAAATGAAATGAGCTAGTCATCTTGTATAAAGGGGGGAAAAAAGCTGGGGGGGGAGTAAGAGCTTTTGTTCTACCAGTGTAACTTAGAATGGGGATTTATGCTGAAGTTCACTAAAAGCGTTTCTTCTCCTATCCAAACCAACACAGCCAGGTCAAAAATGTACACACTGCAGTGATACTATACAGGCTGCTTTTCTTCTTTAGTAGTGTAATTCAAATGACACAATGGTATATAATTTGTAACCTCGATCAGACTTGCAGTATTGTCTACCGTGTCTTTATTATCTCAGAGCTTGCAGTTTGCAGTACTAATGTGGCATTATATGGCCTAAAGCTGTTGGAATTCTTTGGTTAAAGTGTGCTGTTGATCGGAGTCAGCTTTGCAGTCAGTTAGGTTACCTTTATCAGGGTCAAGAATCAAGTCTGTGATAGCCAAAGAGCCTGCAAGTGAATGTGGAATGGCACACATCGGGAGGCTGTAGCATTTTGTGAGAGGCAATGACTCCTGCCTCCCCACTCCAACTAAATTTGGAACTTGCCAAGTGACTGTAGCGTTCATCTCGTACGCGCACAAACTGCAAATGATAAGAAAACTTTAAGAAGCAGCAAGCTGCGAGAGGCAGCATCTCCTGCCCCTGCTGAGTTTTTTATGGACATATTTAGTCACTAGCTTCAGAAAGAAGAATATAATTTGATTCACCCTTGAAAAGTTGCCATCCCTGCAGAATGTCACACTTTGTGCTGAGTCTAAGTCACTGTTTTCCAAATGAGACTGACTGGAGTTGTTACTAGCACATATATGAAGTTATACATGTGCAAAGCCCTGTCTCTTTGGTGCCGATACACGTGACTTTGTTTCAGCGTTCTTTTTCTAGGATTGTGGGAGCATTAGGTGGTGCTTAAATATTTGATACTGCTTACTTGAGGTAAAGAGGAAAACACAACTTACTAAACAGCATTTTTTTTTTGTCTGTTCCTATTAACACTTTCTGTTAGTGATTGTAGTCTAATTGGTTCTCTTTATCTTACCTTTTCTACTACTGCTTGTGTTGTATCAGCAACGTGCTACAATTCTTCCAGGTAAGAAGAGACTAGGTTTCTGTCCTGGAGGTCTTAAACAAATACATAAATTGTATTTTATCATACTGAAAATATTAAGATAATGCTTATAACAATGGTTAACAAACCATTTGTGCCGTTTTTTTGTGTGTCTGATATTTCTGCAATTCTTGTTTTATTTAAAATATGTTTTATTGAAACAGTCCTCTTTTGGACTGTGTTAAATGTTTTATTTCACCTTGAACTACATTGAGTGTTTCACCCTTTTCCAGTTTTCCAATGTTAACGATTCTTAAGAGAAGCAAAGATAGCCACACATGGTAGTGGTGACTTTTTGTGTTGCAATGATATGAAACCTGTTATTCTAAGCAACTGTATGTAAAATAAATCTAATGATCAAAACTGGAGCTTAAATTCATTTTCTGCGGTTACATGTGAAACCATCACAAAAATTTCTTTTAAAAATGTAAAATTTTGGAACTGATGCCTAACACTGTTTAAAGAACCCAGAATGCTGTAAAGGTTTCCCTGAACACCAGATTTGTTCAGGGAAAACCCTTTTGGTTCTGGCACTACAGAACAGGCAAAATAATCTGCTGGAGGACCTCTTCACAAATCCTAGGGGTAGAGAGAACTCGGGAAGTGCCATGGTTTTAGTAGAAGTCTCTGGACTCCCAGACTTGGAAGCTGATAAAAATGGTTTTAAAAGTTCTGAAGTTCTGTCTGTGTTTCTTAGTGACGCTTTGGGATGTGCACTGTATCTCCAAAGAGGGGAATGTTGAGTTAGAGTTGTTTTAGGCAAGTTCCGATGCATTGTGCATGGTTTTCATTCAGGTAAAATTTCCAACCCAAATCAACAGATGATTTGCAAAATAACGTCTACTGTAAGGGTGTTACCTGTTTAGCGTATTTTTACTTGATTGGTAACTCTTGGCATAAACGTGTAAAATATATTCGTGGTGTTGTCAGTGGCCTTCATTATATGCTTCCAAAACAAATGTAATCAGTTGCATGCATGTCAAAAGCAGCTTTTGTTTAAATCATTTGAAGTAATTTCTTCAGAGTGGTGGAAGGAAGAGGTGCATAGTTCTGGGATTTTGATCATTTTTTACACATCCCTTGTATCCAGGACCAGTTTATGACTTAAGTTGTGCTCACACTACTTGCAGCCCACACTTTCTCATGCAGTATATGTCTGAATATTTTTTTGTAATAGATGATGTTATTTAGGAAGTTAAGCTGTGCATATTAACTGCATGTGAGGGATTTTTGGTATTGGCAGATAAAAAGTATGTATGTGGCATTTGAATTTGGTCACCAAATAGGAAAAAAAAAAATTGCGTCTTTCTTTGTAGGAACCATTGTTTAACTATAAGTTACATGTAAGTGCTTTAAATTGTGAGATATTGCTGAATCTTGTTAGAATGGCAATTTTTGTGCGGGTTTCTTTGCAATCTGTTTTAAAAGCCTGGTTCATGCTGATGGAAGAACATTGCTGTTAAGATGAGGTGTCTTGATAAATATAGAACCCGGGATAAAATTGCATAAGGATTTGTAGTGATGTATGGAATCGCCTGGAGGGAGGAATGTGGTTCTAAAATAAAACCAGAAAGAATATGTGCAGTCTAATCTGAGAAATATACAGGAAGATTCTTGTGCTTACTCTGTCATAAAAAGAAAAAAGTTACCCACTTTTGTTGGATCAAAAATCCTAGAATAGTTTGTGTGTCCTAAGTAATATTTTAAAGTGTTTATCTCTGAGTCTTTATTTGATTAGAAATTAATTGAGAATATAAATGTAGCAGCACATATAATAGATTACTAGGATGCTCACAAAGTAAAATTAAGCATGTATAAAATAAGTCTGCAGCATAATGCTTTAACAGGCTTTTGAAACTTAATGCAAATGTTTCAAATCCACATCAAACATGCTACTCAGTGGTAGCTTGCAGGCCTCAGAGAAGCCTCATATTTGAATTCAGCTGGTGCAAACCTGACCACATGGTCAGATCATTAATGCTTAAAATCTATGCAATAAAACAAGACCATGTAAAAATCATTACAATTACAATTGCTGTTGTGGGTTGGAGCATCTTTAAGTAAGGATTATAATTTAAAAAAAATCTCTTCCCTGCTTTACCTTGTCCTTTCCTGAAAATGTTGACCTTCCCTTTTTTGCATCTTATTTTGCTCCTGACCATTGTTCTCGCTGCATACAGAACATATTACGCTGTATGGAGTGGACAGGGACGCAACACACAGAGCCAGGCAGTGGTCCCTGCCCAGCGCTACATTTCTGTTCTGGTTGTAGCACGGTTGGAGAGGTGTTTAGAGGATTCCTTACTGCATCTTCAGGCTGAGTCCTTGAACCATCTGCAAGATGGTGCCTTTAAATCTTCTTCCTGCTGAAGAATCTGCAAAACTGGCAGCCTTTGGAGGGGGGCCAGTTTGATTCCAAGATGCTTTGAACCCGTGACATTTCTGTACAGCAGGGCCCAGCGCAGGAGAGGCTCGTTGTTGAGGTACAGTGAGCCACAGGCAGTGCTCTTGTCACCGTGTGGTAGCATCCCTCTGCCAACTTCGTGTATTACTTTCCACTGTATCTTTACTGCTATATTTGCTGTCTCGATAAATATTACAAAAAAATGTTGTCTTAGATCATGACAAGGCAGTCAACTTTGTAGGTAAATTCATTAAATAATTCCTATTTTTGAACAGGAAATGAGTAGTCAATTTTTTATTTCATGACTGAGATATCAATAGTCTATGGCTATATAAGAGAGTTTAACACAATTCATGCGTATGCCTTCTAACTCTGGTGTATTGTGTGAATATATTCCTATTAAGTTTTTTCTTTATCGTGGACCTAGAAGTAAACTACAATATAATTGCATTTAAATGCCTTAATAACATTGTTGCCTCCTAATTCATCAAGAATGAAAGAGTTTCGGTTAGTAGTCCCAAAATATTATGAAAATAGTATGTGTTCAAAAAATGCATTTTAAAACAATATTCCTCCAGTTTTTAAGCATCAATAAATATGAATCTCTTCTGCAAGAAGAGCTCTTTGGAATTAGATTGCTAGCTCAGCCTACCCTTATCTTTTTTCTTAAATATACTTAAGTCTTTCTGAAACTGTTCTTCTTGCGCAGCCAACCAGGGTAACCTTAGCTACCTCTTGTTTAATTCTGTATTTCACTGTGTTATGGAAATACTGTATGTATCAGGTATCCACCAAGCAGTCTAAATCAATAACTGAGATAGTAAATATATCACAAACATCATTCTTAGCATTAGTGACATACAGACATTGTCATGTTGTGTGCCTAAAATAGAATGTGGTATAGAGAATATGGAATCTGTAGGACCATGATGTTAAAATTAATTACAGACTTAAATATTACTTATGGATGGGCATTTGTTTCTCAACTTTAAATATACGGTATCCTTTTCAGCTTTTTGAATGTGAGATATTTATATCCTGAAGTTTTTGGCTTTGAAAATATTTACATTTATTCCCTTCTCTGTGTGCATGCAGATTCTTTGTGCAGGTGTCTTCACTGATACTAAAACAACACGATGTCAAATGTAATCTTAGGGGTCGAGGTTAAAATTTAACTATCTTTCATCTGACCTGTCACCTTTTACTTGAATTTACTCTTGCTATATGACTTCAGTGATTAAATAAAGTCTAACTAACAGTCTTTCTAGGCACTTTGATACATGTGGGCAGATGGGGTGAGTTAAACCGCATGGTTTTGTTATGGTTTTAGCTACTGTTTTAACTGCAATGTAATAAAAGGCTAGTGTTTGAGAGTCTTTGGCTGTTTATGTTAGTGGACAAACATAAACAGATAAGAAAATAGCTTGCCTGAAAATCAAAAAAATACTCTTTTGAATAGAAAGAATTGCACAAAATAACATTCTGATTTTTAACAAAGATCCCAGAGAAGAAACTAATATTTATTTACTGAGGATACAAGACTTTTCATCCAGTAAATACTCTAGATGGTTTCAAAATAGATATTATAATGTTTCTTTTTTATCTGCTTTCTTAGATGCAAGCTGTGTTGGTTTTTTTCCTAAAAACTTTGAATATAGTGATAATTAGCTTTTTTTTTTTTAAAGAAATAATCTGTCGTGTACAAGCAGTAGCATCTATTCTCCTGTTGATGCTGTTTTGTACTGTTTTTCACATGTGTTTGCTGGATTAGCGCAAGAGCTCTGTATTGCACTTCCTTGCAGACCTTTGTGTAAAGACTATGGCTGGCTAAATATGGCTATTCCTAACAAGCGAGTCAGCAGCTTGGAAACATAAGGTAGCCAGAAAAAGAAGAAATAACTCAGAATCTAGTTGTAGTTGTGCTGTGGAGAAACTTCTATAGACTTCACTGGTGATAGCTGTAACAATAGCATGAAGGCTATTTATTCCGTCTCCTGCTTTTCTGTGTTGGGTACTTTTACGTCACTAAATTTTGGTACATTGTAATGTTGTCTAATTTTCTTTTTACTATGGTTCTTATAATAAGGCTACTTAACACAACTAGGCTTAATTTTGTTTGAATAAGATTCCAGAAAGACAATAGCGAAAATAATCATCAAAGATAAATGACAGATAAAACTGTGTGAAATGCTCGTTCAGAACACGTCTCCTTGCCGCTACTCCTGAAGGTTTTAATTACACTATGAACTGAAAGACAAGAGAAGGGAGTCTTGTCACCTTTAAACACCAAATAGGATTTAAAGTAGTTCTTCAAGGTTTGTGTCCCTTTCAGGGTAGGAGAAATTTCAAGAGTGACTGTCTGTCTTGCACTGATGGAGTCTATAAAAAGCAGTTATAGCAGATGTAGCTAATAAATATTATCTTATCAGCACTGATACCTTCCCTGCTCCTTTGCCAAATCAGCAGAGAAACTCTGTCGTCTGCCTCCAAAAACTACAGAGACTAACTCTGGCATAGATGAAAAATTTGCATGAAATGAAGGAAATCAGTGTTTCCAGAAATAATTTTTTTTTTCTTTCTTTTTTTTAAAAGTAGACATTTTCTTTGATAATGCCTGTTACTGGAGATACTGCCATTAATAATCTATGAACAAATTATAATGCAATATTAAAATAAAAGACATTGAACTGCATATAAAGCTATATACATGTATATTTATAATGTAAATTTATACTTTATATAAGCAAGCATATAATAGTATGCATATATAAAATATACTTAAAATACAGACTGTTTGAATGCAGTAATAAAATATAATACTTTGTTAATAATGAAGTTATGGGATTTATTTTGAAAGTTTCTAATCTAAATTGTCAGATATGCCCAGCATTAAAGGATGGATTCTGCCTGAAGTTCCGTCAGAGGCTCCTTCTGGTGGCCCTGTAAGAGGCAGACAGCTGCACGCTGCCAAGTCAGGCCGGGCTTTGAACTTGACTGCGTGCGCATGCCGATGTGAAATCTTGCCAAGGAGAAAAGTGGAAAGTTCTAAGCTGTCATATTGCTCACCATGGTGAAACGGACTTGGTAATAGTATTATATTCTCTCAGAAAGTTGCCAAAACTAACTTTATTTTTCAGTACAAAAGTCTTAACCATTACGTATTGACCACATTATTTGGTGGTCTGCCTCTCCTTTTTTAAAACTTTGAAAATTAGAAGACCACCAGAGCTTAATGCCATAACTGACAGAAGAATTGGTTTGGGGCTGCAGTACAGCTTCTGTACCAGTTCTCTCTAGGTTTGTTTTTGAAGAAACTGCGGACTTGTCTGGTAATTTGGTGGTTTTTAAGGAAATGCAAAATAAAAACCATACTTGGTGTGGAGACGAAGATGCTGCTTTTTAGCTTTACTTTATAACCTTAAATTGTTTAAGTGCAAAGTGACAGTGGTCTCAGTAGTCTGGAATTGTCACAAAATGAAATGTTTTCCCTTGCTCATTTACCTGAAGGGAAAGCATGAGAGTATGGTTCTTACTTAGGAATGCAGTAAAGCTGATTGATAAAACATCTGGCACCCTTTTGTACTGAAAAATACGCTTGATGGTCTTAGGCGTAAGGGAATACAGTAGTATCACTGCTATATTTGGGAATAAGTAAAAAATGACAGGCTTCTGCTGAAGATGTGAAACAGCAGGAATAACTATTGTAATCTCCAAAAGACCAAAAAAACAATACAAAACATGCATCAATTTAAAACCAGGGTTTCCCAGAGGAATTTAGATGCTTTTATCTAATGTAAATCATTAACATAAAATCTGTACTTTTCAATAGGGAACAAATGAGAATTGATACTTGATTTAGTTGTTCACATTAGATGGACTTCTGGTTCTTAATGCATAACTGTTCTTCATGAGATCCATCTCCACTGAAGAGTAACTTTTCTAATTTCTGCAGTGAGTTGTGTCCACAGTAGAACCCATATCCTGGGGAGTTGTTTCTGTTTGGGTTTTTTTTGGTGTTTTTTTTTTTTTTTTTAATGAGTTGTGGTACTAACATGCATAGATCAGAGAAAACATTTTTTCAGTGCTTCAGACAAATGCAAGATCTGGTTTGTCTTCCTGAAATTTTTGTGTCACTAATGTAATTTAGAGGAAGACTTTTTTTTTTTTAATGGTGCAGTTCAGCAGCTACTTAGAAATATGGACAAGTTTTAGTAAGTTTACAATCAGAGAAATGTCGTCTTTCATATTCTGATTCTACAGAAATCCTGTGGTTAGGCCAGGGATGTTTTAAGCACGTGAGAACCGAGTGATGGAAATAGAGCTACGTAAACAATATGCAGATTCTATTTGTTTGAGTTCAGTTGGGTGAGCTGTACAACACGCAGATGCTTTTCTTGTGCTGTGACTTATTTTGTCTGAAATTATTTTCTTCTAGCCCTCCACCAGATTATCTGACAGTGCATGCTGCTGTTTTTTCTTTACTTAAGTGACAATTTTTTTAAGCTTTGCAAACTCTTTTCATTTAAATTGGATGTAGCCAGACCTTCCCATATGGAAACTTCTCAATAAAATCTTAAAATATGTTGGGATTAATTTATAATAGCTAAACGTGCTCTCTTTTGTCATATACAGTTAAAATGTGTATTTTAATTTGCCATTCAAAGTAAATCAATTCCTGTATTATATCAGAGCTGGAGTTTGTTTTCATAGCTTCGTGGTTGTTGCATGTGTGTGTGTTACTGCTGCAGTATTTCTCCTTCTGGAAAAAAATAATTGTTCATTTTTTCACATAGGGCTGTAATTAAGCACTTCCATAAAGAAATTTGTGCTTGTCTGTCTTGAGCTTTCTCCCGCAACTTTCCTGAAAAGAGTACTAAAGACCTGAAGGTCATAAGTAACAGTATTGAGGCTGTGACCTACGGGAAGGACTCAACATGGAGAACAAAACCAGCAAAAACTAAAGCAGCTCTTCTGCTGGATTTTTAAAAAATCCATTAAAACTTTAAATATTCAGCTTAGCTGAAGAAACATCATGGACAATAAAGAGTGTAAAGTGTACAAAATTACTTTTCCTAGAACACAGTGTTTTCTTTTATTCTGAATATGCCTGTTGTATGGAATGTTCCTACTCAATCTCCCAGAAAAACATTGTAGGAAATTGCTGACATACTTTTTTTCCCAGCTGCTGTTAAATTTGGACAACTGACAATGTCATATTGCCAAATGGTGTTGCATTGTTACTCTTCAAGATTAATGTTCTTACTTCAGACTCAAAAGTGGAAAATGTAAAGAAAAATCTCAAGATTTAGGTATACCAGAAATGTTGCATGTGTTAATTGAGCAGACTTTGTATAGCAATAAATACTGCATTCTTTGTGTGAACACCTCTATAAAAAATGATGCGCTTTCATCTGTTAATATGCCATCTGTTTACTGAATGTTTATCATGGGTACCTCATTTTATAATTTGTGATGAAGAGGCCCCTTGACAGTACTGCTTCTTGAAATGCCAGCAATGCGATCAAGATGCATTGTCAGAAATAGCGATTCGTAGTCAGATTCCTTGGTGTAGAACTCTTAAAGCGGTATATAATGTTCCACTACAGATAGATTTTTCTTTGCACTGTACACTCATGCTCTGTGGCAGTGGTAGGAGGTACCACTTCCAGTATTGCAGAGCACTCGCACTGATAGCAAACGGGATGATTATCCTGAGAGTCATCACATGGCTGAATCCTTTGGGGGAAGGATTTGTGAGACTCTAGTTGTGGGAGTAATGGGGCATCTTTCTTGCTTCTTCATGCCCTAACTGCTTCTTAATTAGATCTTTGGGGGGATCTGGGGGTCTTCCCTGCAGGACTCCTTCCTCATGGCAGACGCTGCAGGGTGAAGTCGTGCAGAGTCCTGGGTCCTCTCTCCTTCGCGCAGCCTGCGGGTTAAGTCACTCTCCCTCCGTCTCTTCCAGGACCAGCAGACCTCACGTGTGGGGCTGCTCGGCACTGCCGCTTGCCAGCAGGAAGCAGTGCTTGCTCCTGCTCCCTCCCTTGCTGAAGCAGAGGGCTTGGGCTGGGCTGGGCTTTGAATACAGAGTTAGAAGGTGGCGGGTAATGGGAAGTAGACACGGTGGCTCTGGGCCAGGCTGTGTAGGGATTAAATTCTGGATGTGGTGTTAATATGATGGAATCAGACCCTTCCGTATAGTTCAGTAGAGCGTGTCTGTGATTACGTATCACCTCTATAAATTCATGTTATGTACATCTGCTTCTGGCCATCAGAAATACCCGATTGATCTGACTAGACCACCGCAAGTAAAGTTGCTCGCAGTTCTTTGAAGTGCATTACACTTCATGCATACAGTGTTCCTTGTCATCCTGGAGGTCATATCTGGGCTGTTATTTTGCCACTTCAGACCTGGAGATTGTCAAGCTTCCCATCACTGTGTGCTTGAGGGACCCTTCTAGCCCATTTGGTGTCCCTGTGAATGTGTTTGGCAAAACAAAGTTGATAGAGACAATATCCTTTATTAGACCAGCTGCTGTAACTGGGAAGATTACACGAGCTTTTGGTCACCACACCAAGCTGTAGAATGTGTCTTCTCTGTCAGTAAACTTTGAATAGACAGATAATGAGTCACTGATGATGATCAAGTTATGTTGAGGTAGCCATGAGACAATAGTGGTGTGCTTTTGACTGTGGATAGGGTATTGGTCCTAGAGGCCATACTTTGCAAAGAACAGAGTCCATGAACAGATTCATAAGAATTTAAACTTAACATGCTAGCAACACTCATGCCTGTACATCAGCTGAATAATTTTTCATATCAGATATTTTGCTGAATGTGAGACACTTCCCCTATAGACAGTCCATAAAAGGAGTAGTTCTGCTTTTCCAGTAAAAATGTCTTTTATTCAGTTTTGGTCCTGCAATCTTTCTATTTAATATAATACTTTTATAGTAGGGGATGCAGAGGAGGAGAAAGTGGATCTGCTCTCCTCCAGAGTTTGCTGTACTATATTTTTGGAACTTATGTATGCATAAGGCACCGAGTAAAACGCCCTGTGTTATTGTAGTTGTCTCAAAAATGCAATAAGTATATACAATAGCATAATTAATTTTCTTTTATTCATAAAATAAGTGTCCATGAAATGTCTGACATTCAAAGAAATGAAATTGCTGTTACATATATATTTGTAAGCAATTTTCCTACCACATAACCAACCTGTTAATGGTAAAACAATGCTTTGACAAGAGACCAAGTTGAACTTCATGGTAGGGTGATGTAGTAGTCATAAGTGTTCAAAAATCATAAATCAAGCCTTAAAATTGAACTGGCTGAAAATGTAAGGTTTTTATTTAAGATCATGTAGATTTTTTATTGGTTTTGAACCTCCAGGCTTGAAACTTCTGAACGGTAAGGGCTAGAAGTTTTTCAGTGAAAGCTGAGATACTTTCTCAGTATTATGCATAATAATGTGACTTTAATGATATCAAATGCTTTGCTGGTATTCATGACGAAACTAAGTGGCAGGATCAATGTATATACACACTTTGTATACCCTTGACTTGAGAATGAAGAGTAGCAAGAGTCTTGACTAGTTCTTTGGCATTTCTTAAATCTCAAGGTGAAAAACTTCATTGAAGTGCCAAGTTGCACTACTTACCACAGTGAAAAACAAGCCTTTAATAATAGAAAAGAGCTGTAAAAACTGATGACTGCTTTCATCTTGTGGAATTCCTAGTAGGTTATCCATGTCATATCCTATCTCCTTTCCTTATACTATAAGTTTGCTCCATATGGCTTATTTTCTTGGTTTGTTGAGGGCTAGTGACCTTCAAGTTCCTCCAGATGGAAACGGGGAAAGGATCACTTCCCACACAGAAGAAACTTGAGAAAATTCTAAGTTTAAAAAAAAGGGGGGGGGGGGGATTTTTCATTACATGGAAATAATTTATCAAACAAATCTAACCTTGGATTATCTTTGTGTCTGTTGTTTTTGTAGTCTTGTATGTTGAGATTGTTAATGACAGGGTTCTCATGCACTGCAGCAGAACAGATATAAGCGTATGTTACCTGAGCCATGAATTCTGGGTTGAATTTTGCTGGGGGAGTAAAAGCTCACCCCTTTTTTTTTGCCGGGGTGTAGCATTGCAATTCATTTTTCTCCAATTCTCTCCTCCTTATCAGCCTCGGAATAGCTGTGTTCATAATGTCAAGTTTGGTGTGGAATTTTAGCGGCCTTGTGTTAAAAGTAACAAGGCCACACTTGAGCATAATGATAACTATGCTAGGAAATCCTGGGCATCTGCATTTGAATACAGAAAGCTTCAGACTTCCTGTGGTAGTAAGTTTGCTGGAGAACTGACAGAGGGGTTTTTTCCAATTTTTTTTTTTTTCCCCACTGAAAACAAAGCAGGTTGTTGTAGTCTACATCATAGGAATATGTCTCTTTTGACAATATTAGAAAGATTTCTGCTGCTTAAGACAAGAAGAGAGAGGAGAGGTAATTTTTCAGAATAAGGAGAGTCTGAAGGTTGGGGTATGAAATATTTAGGCTCAAATCCATGATCTGGATAGAGCACAACACAAAGCTCAATTTGCATCTTTCATATCACAGGTAAGTGTCTTATCAACCAACTTATTAGGTGTTCTAGGACGATTTTTCTTTTTTTTGAAGTTGAACAATAACAAAAAAAAATCTCAGATGTACTGAAACTGTGATCCTCTTTTCCTGCCAGTCCAGATACTTCAGGACTTAAAACCAGTCTTATATTAAGTATATATAAGGCCAATTTATAAAAAGAAAAAGTTTTCTGGAGAGTTGTCTTGTTTTGTTTTTTTTAAAGTAAAAATATTTAGATTCTTATGGTATTGTTTAATCTGTGATAAAAATATTATTCTTTTAGGGCCAGAGTGAAAGTGAGGCACAGAATTTCAAAGGTACACTATTTCTCAACCAGATTTGGATATAATTGGATACAGCAAATACTTGCAACTGAAGAAAAAACAAATCAGTTTTGAAAGGAAATGTATCATCAACTTTTCTCTATCCTCTCAGTTTACCAAGAACTTCCTGAAGAGCAACTAAGTTTTTTCTGAGGCTTAGAGTCAAAATAACTGTTTTTATGAGTCAAAATAATTGTTTTTATGGAGCATTTAAAAGGTTCACGCACCAGATAACTTGGTATTCAAAGTACAGTTGGTTCAATGTAACTCATGTAAGCATCTGTGTGAACTGTGTCATTAGTTTATTTTGCCCGTTTTAAAAACAGTATTAGATTAGAGTTGGAAAGATAACGAATAATTTACCAAGTGCTAAACTGGGTTTAAAATCCTCCTTAATGGTATAGCCTGAAGTATGTATCTCAGTTGCGTTAAAGATATAAAAGTTAAAAATAAAGGGGAGGAGGAAAGGCATATCTGTGGTGTCAGCGAGGCATGTGGTAAGCTGATGTATAAAGGGAAGGTAATGGATCTGCTTGGATTCCAGCCAGCGGTGCCGGACGCGGGCATTCTGCCGAGGCACATTCCGGGGCATTAAGTGCAATCCCTTCTCCGAGCCTGCTGAGCCCTCTGCGTAATTCATCTTCCCTGCGGTCCACTCTGCCGTGGGCCGGACATACAGCTTAGCCAGTTTCATTACCAAGGCAACTTCTTGGTAGTCACTTTTTCAATTCAGGGCCGTGTTTGACTTCTGAAGACTTAGACGTGGGTAGCTCCGTTTGAATCTACTCTGCAGGCACTATCTTTCAACTTGCTGTTACTTTGAATAGGGTATTGGAATCTTGTTTCTGCTCTAAATTTCTGGTTGTAAGCAAATCGTCTTAAGAAGATGGCATTTTAATCTATGTTTTTTAATTTATAAGCACTGTTGGTGTTAGCATGCAAAATTAAGTATTTCCTTTTAACCTCTCTGTCATGTTAGCAACTTGTCCTGATACTACAGCTGTTTGCTACCTTATAGCAACACTGGAGGAAAAAAAACCTGTATGATCCATTTTTGTGAACACAAAGAGGAAGAACAGAAGGAAGAAGGAATTCTTCATCAGTGGAAGGCACCTGTATATTTTAACAAGTAATCAAGCGCTGCAGTAAAACTGACTGCCTAAAGGTGTCCAAGATGGAACTTTACATCCTCCAACCTTTGAGAAGCATCATTCCCATTCTCCCCACCAGCCTAATTTTCCACCTTCTTCCATTTTCTTGGCCATTTAAAAACAAGATGAAGTAGGCATACAACTCCCTGTTATGTCTCCTAGAGTAAAAACTTTAAAGACATTCAGAAATGTTTGCAGGATTGGCCTCCTGCTCCTTCCTGTGCTCAGAGGGATGGGTCACCTCAGATCTCCCTGATGACAAGCATACACCATTTTGTGAAATGAATTAGTCCGAGGTTGTCTTTTGACTACCAGGATTATTTGGCTGCTTGTTTTCCAGAATGACCAGAATGAGCCTGAATGTATAGACTGTAGCTTTGTATGTTTGATTGTGTGCAACCTGTTTATAAAAAAGAAATGTTACGAAAGCAGTTAAAATATAAATATTTATAATATTATAGCTTTTAATATCAACTTTTTGTGCTAATGGCTATGATTACTTTTCATTGTTATTAAAAAGCTGTTTTGTAACAAGAAGTTTCACATAAATATTTAATGACAAAATGGGCTGAAATTAATCTAAAGATATTAATATGCCCAAGGTAACTGTGACCTGCTTCATTGAGATGCTGTGCCTTGAAAATATAAAATGACCTGCATTTCTAGCACGAGTGTTTATATTCACTTTTTAAGATCCTAATGGCCAAAATCTGTTTTTAAAATAGCTTGTTTTTCTGACATTTTGGTAGCAATTAATCCTTATTCAAAGATGTACTATTACAAGCTAAGCTTGTTAAATTAAACTGTTTGATTTGCCTTTCACTTCTCCTGCCGCCTTAGAAAATCTTCCTACTTTAAGTGCTACATAATATTGTTTATAGTTGTGGGTGCAAAGAACTAGAAACACTGGACAGTGGAAAGCATATAGGAAGGGATGGCATTTTCCTTCTCTACCATTGGGAACATAGTGCACTGACGTCTGTCTTCCTCCATTCCCACAGCCTTGCTTGAAAAGAAGCCAAGGTCCAAAAAACTTGTGTTTAATTTGATGCTGTCATTTAACATTCTCCATGCTTCTGGAACAAAGCTATTTACACATGGGACCTAAATAGCCATTCACAGCTGCTGCCAGCTTATACCCTGGTGATGGTTATAGCTCCTCACCGTAACACTGGAGAGACTTCTTTTAAATATAGTATTTTGATGAACACTGTGTTTCTTGGTTAGAGCCCTTGTCTAACCCTGTTCATGTTTCACACATTTAGGAGAACTGACATTAAGCTCGTACCTGTTAAATGTGGGGAGCCATAAGCACTTGAGAAGACAAAGAGTTTTTAAGAACAAATAGATGTAATTCAGCAATAGTAGTGTGAAATGGTATAAAATATGCCTTACACTAGATAGTCTATTGTGCAAACAGGAGAGGCATGCTTCATTTTTGGCAAGTTTCTCTGGTTCTGATAGTAGACATTTTTTGTTATTGTAGTTGAACTACTCTGTGGCAGCTGTTTAACTGTACTTTTCTAGTAACTTTTACTGAGCTTTCCCAAGCATTTAGAGTATTGGGTATCTAAAGCTAATCCAAAGGCAGTAGTGTTTACATTAAGGGGGGGGAAAAAAAAAGTAACATTGAGAAATAGCTTGTCATCTCTTTCTCGACTCTGTTATCTATTCATTCCATAATCCTATATAAAAAAAAAAAAGATAAGAAAATAAATATCTGAATCTTATGTTGGTGTTCTTGTGTAGTGTAGATTGGGAAAACGGCCCACTGGAACTTCTGACCTACTGTTCTCTCTTCCCAGGTAAGAATTTTCTAATTCTTTTTTCCAGTTGGCTTTTGTGTTGCCGTCCTCTTGCCTCTAAAGAGCATCCTCAGCTGCCTTCTCCCCACTTTGAACTTCCAGTCTCTCTGTGCATTTTGATTTAAAACAAGCATTTATTTGAGGAAGAATGAAGAGCGGTATCCTATTCTGAAACTAAAAAATACCTATGAAAATTGAGTTAGAGAAAATGGAATTGTTTTCTTTCTACAGAAAGTAGTATAGCTGAGTATCATTTTAAAGAGCCAAAATATGTGCTTCAAGTTGTCCATGTAGTAACAAAAGCAATTAACTTCTTAAAAATCCTTGCAACTAATTTGTACAGATATTGCTGTACCAACCAAAATGCAGCGTTATGTGATTTGCAGGTCGGAAAGTATACGGAACCATAAACTTCAAACTTCTTTTATGATAGAATGAATAATGAGGGCTTGTGTATCTTAGTAAATAGGTACAAAATGTTTTAAATATAAATAATGAAAATATGCAGAAAATATTAATTGGAAAGGAGTGTTATTTTTTTAAGAATTACTTTGTGTTGACACTGAAAGTAATTATATACATTCTGTTTAGTTGCCTTCTGTAATGCGTTAGGGTTTTTAGGTGCCGTATAGTTTGGGCTTACCTCAATAGAAGCTTTAATGACTAGCTTGAAGCCATTTTCTTTTAAGGAATTAATATTTAGACATAACATTAGCTATGGGGTTAATTTAACAGGTTTAGAATAATTAATGAATAAAATTGCAAGGACTGTAATTTACATTGCCTAATATCAACTTTTAAAGCCTTCTTTAAAGGTTTTTGCTAATTAAAATGCTAAATTGCTTTTATTTCATGAACAGGATATGGAAAAATATTGGTGTCATTTCTTTGTAGGCTCCATTTGGCCTGACACTTCATTGAAATCAAGCCTGGATTAATAATTTACTACTTTCTCTAAGCAGATACACTAGAGGTTAAAAAAACCTCATTTGGTATTGCTTATTTAAAAACCTCTGAAATTTCATTTTATTTTGTGTTTGGATTTGCTTGGTTTTATAAGAAATAAATATTTCACCTTTTTAGTATGTATTGATGGGGAGTAGGGGAAGGAGAGAGAGATGGGCTTTTTGATGGGCATTTGAGTTCAGTTTTGTGCTGAAACCAGTTCCTCACAAGGGTGGAAGAAAGCCCTTTAGCTGGAACATCAGATGCTTGCATCATGGTTGGCACACTCCGTTGAGGTTCGAATTGAACTAAGTTGATAACATCATACCTGAGAAAAACTAGAAGCACAACAGATATTTTAAGCATGCGCATTGTACCTAACTTTCTGTAGTTTGTTATTCCTCCAAATTCATAATTGTTACTTAGGAAGTTCCCTTCTGGTCTTCCAAATCGTTATAAAAAATGGACATTGCTAACTGACGTGGGAGTGGCATCCCAAAGCTTCTGATCTCTGGTGTTAAATCTTTTGAAGTGGAAAAAATAATAGCTTAGAAAAACTTGATTGAAGATTACTTCAAGAAAAATGGATTTAGTAAGTGGTTGCTTAATTGACATGTGACCTGTAGGGTTAGAGATGCCAGACAGCAAAACTACAGTGAAAGAGCTGGGCTAAACGTTATTTAAATAATGTTTTCAGATGCTATTATACATACAGATTGTAATCAAAATGGCTATTTTATCTAAAGCCCAGGTAGAGACCATAAGAATTGGTACTTTATCATTATCAGTAAATTGCCTAGGCTACTGGTCAGCCCAGCTAATTGCTTTCCTTTCTATGCTTTCTTCTAATCAAAGAGGAAGCAAAACTATGACCTAGCTTAGTAATGGCCAACATTGTGTAGTAGGAGCTGTCACGCTCACTGGTGTTTCACCAGCAAAGCAAGTTTTGTGCTACCTGTCTGAATGAGGTGCTTTTGGTTATAAGGCAGTTATGCTCCTTGAATACTGCTGGGTATGGCAGGCCCGTGAGTGTTTATTTGGGGGATACCTCTTTCCCATCCCTAGCAATATATTGACCATTTGAAGTTGCTTCATTTGTAGAATGCCTTTAATTTCTGTGTATAAATGAAGTAAATTATGGGGGGGGGGGGGGGGTTGGGGGCGGGGCAGGGGGTGTTCAATCTTTTAAATATTGTCGTGCTTCTAAAAAAAAATTAGTGAGTTTTTACGATGTCATTCATGTTTTTACTTCAGGGATAAACTAAAAGTTCTTGCTGTTCTTGAATTACTCTGTCCATATGTGTCTGTACTTGATGCCTGCATCTTAAAAAGGATAAGGCTTGATGATTGCTAACATTTTATTAGCATTGTTGTGTGATGTGATGGCATGTAGCAGTTGTGAGAGAAGATACTGTTCTCTGACACATTAATCCTGTGTTATGTTGGGCCATTCACAGACCATTCACATAGTCTTCATTACTTACCATTAATCTTCCATGTCATACTTTCTTCAAATCTTTTGCCTGTGATCATTCCTTACTTGGAGTCCATATTTAAATATATGGAACATGGAATTTGTGAGTAATGTGGTGCCCAGGGAGGATTAATGCAGCACTCTTGGTTCCTCTTGATCTGGGTTTTCATCTTAATCATTTGATTGTTTTTTCAGACCAGACGGTCAAATTCTGTTTCCTAGTTTTTCACATAAAGTCACAAATAATTGCGGGCTTTCCAGACATCACCTATAAAATTATTTATGAAAGTACAGTGATTCTTACCAGGTTTGTGTGTATTTAAAAAAAAAATCCCAAACCTACATTGTTTTTACAATCACTTGTTCTACTTCACTCTCCTACCAACAGTTAATGGATTTAACTGGAATCTGTGAATTGATTTGTAATTTTTCTGTGTCTGTTCCTCATCCATTCAAAACCACTAGAAGATGGGGAAAAAAAATTGTGTTTATGATTAAATATGGAAGAAGTAATATGTATTATATCAATATCTGTATTGTATCATTAATACTGTGATTCTTTGGTGTTCCTTGATCAAATACCTCTTGCTGTGTTAGAAGACAAGAAATTGTTTTCTGTGTAATAGTGCTTTTATGAAAAGATTAATTTTCGTTGTAGCACATGCTTTTTTCAGTACCTTTAAATAACAGTGTAGATTGTTTTCTTAAGCTGTTAGTAGCTTAAATAATTGAAATAAAGAGTAACATGTAGGTGGTTTCATTTTAATTACCAGGAAAATTACAGTGCTTTCAACTGGTATGGGAGAAGGATGGCCAAAATTGGTGCTGCATGTCATTCCAAAGGACAAGAAGAAGCATTGATGCTGCTGTGTTGTGTTGTGTGCGCTTGGGAGTGAGCAAGACCTTTCTTACGCAGAGCACAGAATATGAAACTGGGGTTGTCCTTGTGTTGTGGAATAGGGGGGGGCAAGTTAGTGTTTGCATGGTGTGTGGGTTGGGTTTGTTTTATTGTTTGGGTTTTTGGTTGTTTTTTTTTTTAAATGCAAGGGCTTTTACTCCTGGTTTTACTCTTAGGAAGCAGTTTCAGTCATATCTTTTCTGATTGACAAAAAAAGACTTGTACTTGATTAGCATCTGTAAAAATTAGATGCAGAGATTTCAGAGGACTTAACCAAGTTGCTTGCTACTAAAGGCGTATTTAATTTTGCTAGTAACATTTCTAGGTATTTATAATTTTTGCAGATGTAATAAAATACGTAGATAATTTAAAAATAAAAATGATTCCTGTTGTATATACATAGAGACTTGTTATTGGTAAAGTACCAATGGTAAGTACCATTGATTAATAAGTTCAAAGCAAGCTATGGAGCAGACCAAAAAGTAAATGGTATGGATAATAAAATAATAAAATAATAGCAGTCTTGAGGTCTGTAATTCTTTCATGGATTAGATACATGATATTTTGCTGGCATTGAGTTCAAAAACCTGTTCCTTTACTATTTGTAATTTGACTTCAGTCATGCATAGACTTGTTGACAGCTATTTACTAGAAGTCTACCTTTGCAAGAGACTAGTACCCTGCTGTGTAGCAATAAAGATACCAACATACCAGCTGCAAGAACTATTTTTCAGCTGTATTAATATGTAAGCATTAGAAAATGGGAAAGACTTAGACCTTGAGCAGAAGTGTGCAAATGCACTTAATTTCTCATATTAATTGCTTGGCTGCCTGATGATGCTGTTTTCATTAGAATTGTGCTTTATCTTGCATACCTTTATTAAATATCAATATTCAAATTACTTTTTCAAGTTATCTATATTAAAAAAAATGTTCCTGCCTAACAAGTCCTAAGCTGTGTTTAGAGCCTGTTGTGTATTAAATGCTTTTGTTAGTAACTTGAAAAGACACAGTTTTGCCTGTCCACAGAGATAGATGTTAGTGTATTTGACACAGTGCAACTCATGGTATATACCAGACAATGCCATTTTGTAAAAGATGTTAGCAAAACTCTTGAGTTGGCATTAAATAAATGAAAATATTTGTTTATAAACTTTGAAAAGTTGTAATGTCACCATTAGGAGAAAGCTGTGCTTTTCTTACCTTCTGCCACACATATTTTGAGGCTACACTGATAACTGGGTTCACTTTCTCTGGCTTTCTGCTCCGTGGACTTAAAATATTAACCTTTCCTCTGAGCACGTCCGTCCAGTCTCTCTTGCTGTACTGCTAAAGTGGGAGACATGTCTGATCTGATGATTTCTTTTTTGGCATTTCCAGTTGAATTGGTTTTGGTAATTAGTAGAAGTTAATGTTCTCATTTTGAGGCTGCAACTTTTAAAAGTTTACTCATACTTTTCATCATAGGTTCAGAGCTAGGAACAGTAAACCTAGTTAACCTAACTGTTTCTGTTGCGTTGCTCTATGTGGTTTATTTGTTCTGTATCTAGAAGCTGACCCATACCTGTAATAGGCTTTGTCTTCTCTGTATCTTGTCTGGCTCTGCATTCACATTTTTAAGTTGTTGAAGAAGAATGATGAGAATTGCATACAGTATTCAGAAGTGTGGGTACACTAGTGACACAGTGACTTTCTTCTTTTTTCTTATTCTTTCATCATTTCCTGATGATCCTAGCCTTAGATTTGTCCTTTTGATGACTATTGGGATTTTAGCTGGTGTATTCAGAGAACCATGTATGATGATTCCATTTCCCCCCCCCAACTGCTAACAGAACTGGTATCATCCACCATGTGTAATTTCTTTTTCTATGTGCTTTCTTTTGCATTTACACGGAATTTTATCCTTCAATCATTTATACCTTTTGATCAGATTTTTTTTTATTACACCAAAAGATTTTGTACAATTAATAAGCCTTTTGACTTTTTTTTTTTTTTTTTTTTTTTAAAACCAGCTTTCTAGATCTTAGCTGTGCTGAACCACATTGACCCTTTAGGAGCTCTACTGGAAAAATCTCTCATATGAAAAACTGTTTATTTCCACTCTTGCTTTGCTTTGTTTTAATGAATTATTTAATTCTGTGAGGACCTTCCCTTTTGTCCTGTGTTAGCATGGTTTGTTTAGGAGTTTCCTTACCTTTTGTTGGGTAGCTTGCCCAAACTTCTTGAAAACTCAAATCTGTTCTGTCACTAAAATCACACCTAGGCAGCTGCTTATCAATCCTTCAAGTACTTCTAGTAGTAATGACTTCTGTCTACAAAAGTTGTTGACTCTTCCCACATATTTATCCATATGCTTAGTCTTGCTAGTTTTGTTATAATTTAAACTGTTTGCTTTGGTGCAGGCCTGACTTATCTGTACCACAATTCCCTGGCTGCTCCCAGAAAGCTGATTTTTTTGTTTAAATGCTACAATATTTGACTCTGTCATTGCTGTCTTATAGTGTAGTTTTAAGGAATAAATTTCACACCACAGTGGTTAGATAGTCGGTTTCATATTTTACTTTGGAAATTTTGGGTAAATACTGTCTGATTCTGATGACCTGTTGTTAATGGCTTTATCTTCTGCTGATGATTGCTTAAAATGCTTTCTCTGTTCTACCCCGCTGGAGAAAGACTCTGTTGCGGCAACTTACATCAGCTCATCTGTAGTGAGCATCAGGACAAAAAAAAAAAAAAAATCATCAATGTAGCTTTTCTGGTACTGTTGCTTGAGCTCTTCCTTCATGTCTCAATCACATATTTACCCTACTGATTCTTTCTTACCTTCGTGCTTGTTCTTGGAACACGTTTTAATTGTGAATTGAGAGAGTTAGTAGAACGTTGTGTTTAAAACTTATTTTTGTTCTGCTTTTTTACAATTTCTAGTTAACTAGCTGAAGTTTATGAGGAGTCCTCCCCCACCCCATTTTCATGGTTTAGGAGCAACATCCACTTTTTAAAAGATGCTTTTCTACCTAAAATAGCCTTCTCCAATGTTGTTTTTAATCAGGCTGGCTTTTCTGAGGCTTTTTTGTTATTTTTGCTGGCTTGTTTTTAATAAGTGATGTGTGTTTACTGGGAGCTTCTAACCATTTTGCAGATGATCCCTGTCACATGCAAGCATTTACCCTTTGAGGTGCTCCTTTTAACTAGCCTCTTCATTTTCATGTAGCTTGGTTTTGTGAAATTTAACTTTATAAGAATGGATATATTTTTTTTGTTATTCCGAAGAGGTTTAATATGAATATATTACAGTTACTATTAGCGGCTCTTTGATTCAAGATGTAACTGGCTTTGTGAACTGTTTGCTCCTGCATCAAAAGTTGTTTCTAGTTTTTATGACAGCTTGCAGAAGGAATAATTTATGGTGTTTAAAATACTACAGTTCTCACAGTTGTGTCGTATTTACATATCTAACAGTGAGAGATTTCAGCTACTGAGTAATTGCTTTTCTGCTTTCATAACTTCTGCAGTTTTCAGTAGTGTGTACTATTATATTAACTCTTAGCCACATGGTTTATAGTAGAGCTCTTAATTTTATGCTTGGAGGATGCTGTGCTTACAGACCTGTTGGCTTTCCTGTGGATTTGTGGATAGGGGAGAACAGGGGGAGCCATTTACTTCAAATTTTTGTGAGGCCTTCGGCACCGTCTCTTACAATATTCTTGCCTTCAAGTTAAGATACTAGAGTTTGGATGGGTGGACAAGATGAGTGAAAAAATGGTTGAATGATCAACCTCAGAGGGCAATGGTTAATGACTCATGCTTGACCTGGAGGCCAGTGAAAATGGAGTACTGTAGAGGTCTGTCCTGGGACCTGTCCTGCTTAATATCTTTACCAATGAACCAGAGGAGGTGACAGGATTCACTTGTCAAGTTTGCAGACAACACCAAATTGAGGGGAACCAGTTGATATAGAGAGCTGCCGTTTGGAGAGACCTAGATAGGCTGGAGGAATGGGACAACAGGAACCTCATGAAATTCTAAAGACAAACGCGAAGAAGAATTCCTTGCAGCAATACTGTCTGAGGAGCAGCTCTATGGAAAGGGATCCAAGGGTTTTGGTGGACAGCAAACAACATAAATTAGCAGTGTGCCCTGGCTGCAAAGAGGGCGAAATGTCCTGGGCTGTATTAACAGTAGATTGAGGGAAGGAAAAAGATTATCCTCCTCAACTCGGCATTCTTTAGACCATATCTAGAACACCACTTCTAGTCTTGGACTCTTCAGTACAAGAAAGGCATCAACAAGCTGGAGTGAGTTCAGTAGAGAGCCACCAAGATGGCTGGGGGCTGGAACACTTGCTCTGTGAAGAGACGCTGAGGGATGTGGCCTTCTTAAACCTGGAGAAGAGGCAGTCTCAAGAGAACCTGATAGCATCCTTCCAGTGCCTAGGAGAAGGTCATAAGAAGGTAGAGCCAGGTTCTTTCACAATGGTGAATGGTGGAGAGGACAAGACACAGTGGGCATAAACTGAAATAAAGAGGATTTAGCCAGATATTAAAAAAAGAAAAAAAATATAAATGTAACAAGTATGGTGGAGGTACACAGTGGGATTTTTATGGCTCTTGCATTAATGTTGAATATTTGGCCCCTTTACCTTTGAACTGGTTGACATGGTAATTCTAACATTCTTTTAACATTGTATTTCCTGAAATAAAAGGAACGGGTACTGGGAAAAGATAGGAATGTTTTGGGCTGCTGCTGTTGCAATTAGCTGGTGTTCCCATTCCATAGTACTTGGGTTAGAATGCTGTTCAAGATGTACAATCTAATAGTCGTGTTGGACTGTGTCTGGTCCTGTGGTTTTGGGGTTTGGTTTTTGCAACTTATCTGTCTTGATGCAGAGTAATAACATTTAGAATTATGGAATCCACAGGTAGTCATTATTTCAGCGTTAATGTTCCAGCTATTCAGAAAACAGATTTAGAGAGGGAGTTATGAATACAGACATGAAAACAGAATCTTAACAGAAAATATGTATAGGTAAAAACAATTCCTTTCAGGCACTTCCAGACTTGCAAAAGTGATGAAAAATATCATTAGATCTCAGTAAGTAACTTGGAGACGTCAAATACACAGGAGCCCTACCTTTATTTGTTGTGGAAAATCACACAATATTTAATCTTTCGTTTAATACAGAAACTTTATCCAGACTGTTCGTGAAAACTTGCTGTTGTCTGAACTGTTCTTAACTTGCAGAGGCGGTATTATTTCCTCCATTATATCCTCAAACACGTTTTTTAATGGGAATTTGGTACTATATGATAGAGCCTCCTGAGGAAGCTCTCTTAACTTCTGATTATAGTTGCACTAGATGGTAGCCTTCTTTTCTTAAACTTAATAAATAAGTAAGATGGGTTTCAGTGTTGTTCTTGGTTGCCTTAACAATAGTCTATCTCCTGAAATTATCTGCAAGGCATATTTTGGTTATTGGTAATTTTAAGAAAGTGACTCATATAGCTAAACTGTATCAAAGCTTTTTTTAATTTGTGCTCTGCTAGCTGAACTCCCTCACATTTCTGATTTCACAGTTGAGAAGTGATCTTTTTCTCATAAAAACATGAGAACAGCCATACAGGTTCAGCCAAGGAAGAACAGAGGAATTGGGCAAGTGTATATGGCACTTTTTCTAGTATTCTGGCTACTTGTGGTTTGGCAGCCTAAGAAGAAACCATCTTTGGCTCAGGATTTACTGGCTTTCAGGGTTTTTTTTCTTTTCAATGAACATATCCAGATTTCACTTGAATGCAAAAATTTTTAGTGTCTACAGCATAAAATAGCAGCATTTAACAGCTGGTTATGTCATGAACCATCTCTTATTGGTTTTGAGCATTTGGTATCCAAGACAGCTACCTCTTTTTAATGTTTCAAGTATAAGTCAAAATAGGAGCCAGAAACAGACTTTAATGTTTTATCCAAATTCTCTATTTGCAATTGAATACAGTGCGAAGTATCTGAAGGGTATGAGTATAAAGTTAAATTAAAAGCTTGTTTGTAACAGGAATGTTACCTTTCATAATGAATCCTATTTGTAGTAACTAATGGAATTGTGAATACAGAAATCTTTCAGAAATCTAGCACAACTGATTGCAGAAATATGCAACAGCAGATGTTTATGCAGCCTTCCTTTCTGCTTGTGAATGTACTTGTTCCATACAGGTTGGTTGAACATAACGATGTGTGTAGTCATTTCATCCTATCTTCAGCAGTTTTCTTAGAGCAAGAAATAACGCAGATTGCCATTGCAAGACAAGGTCACTTCTTGTGTTCTTTACACAACGTAGAGAAAATGATGGATTTCTTGAGGTTGGTCTACATTGTGATCCCAAAATTGCAGACTAATCAAGAGATGCAGAAGCGAAGTTTCAACTGGCTTTCTGGTGGCCCAGAATCAGTAGCATGTTTATCATCATAGCGTGACTGGTCCTGCTGAGAACCTTCAGCAAAAGATGGACTAGGGGGAAGTTTGATTTGTCTTTAATTGCATTTAACAAATGAAGAAACAGCTGCACTGGAATTGGGGAGTACTGTATGCTGTGCTGAAAACCTTTTTCTCTTTCTTTATATGGGTTAAAGGATCTTTTGTCCATCTGTAAGCTTTAGACAGCACTTGCCAATTTTGGCTCCAGCCGTGAATGTCGAAAGTGCAATAGCCAACATATTCTCCTTTTAAAAGCAGGTAATACGTTCCAGTTAGGCTCTACACTACCAGGATTCTGGTAGTTTCTAAGAGCATAAGTGTTATGCTTACTTTCAATTGTAATTTCAACAGAAATGTTCAAATAATTCTTAAATTTGGTAAAGATTTCAAAGCCAGGAAGGACTGCAGGTACCTGCAGTAGAGCACAGTTCACCTAGTTGTTTGTTAAAGTCAAGTTAACCAAACCTAAACAGTAAGCTTTCTCAGCTAAGTTGTAGCCTTGCTAATATATCTGCATTTGTAGGGGAAGCAAATATTATCATTTCTGTGTTGTCAGGTGAACAAGGATATATTATAAATTCTAGTCCTATTTTGAACATGTATGTGGCCCATGATCTGCTGCCTTCCTGCATCTGAGGGGTCCCTAGGAAAAGGGACAGCAGCGAGCACACTACACTGAGTGTAGTGATGTAGTCTGCCAAGTTGTGCTGGGCATTAGGTAATATATTCTTAAGGGTGTCTTAGAATTTGAGCTTTCTCTGTTGAGTGTAATGTTCTTACGTTGGTAAGTGTCAGTAATGGTTTCATGTTGTTGAATGAATGGTCTTTCTTCATAAATTTCTGTGAGCAATTTTCTCATGTTGTTAAGAAAGGAACGTTCTCTAATGTTAAAAGTGATGTTGTGATGCTGAGATTTCCTCTTTTCCCCAGTTTGTCACTATCTATATTTAAAAAAAAAAAAGTACTTATAGGGATTAGGGCCACCAGTATGCTAGAAAATTATTACATTAATGAAAAAAATCCCTGCCTTTAAACAGCTTTTCTACTAGATGAACTTATCTGTCATTGTCTATAGACCCAATTATAAACTTAGCTGCCCTTACTTCAATACCCAGCAATCTTAGTGCTTTTGCAGAACGCATTCTTTTTTTTTTTTTTTTTTCTCCAGCCCGTGCATTCTCTTTTTTGTTTTTTAAAGTGTCTTTTCTGTGTCCTGAAGCATGCTTTTTGCATTGCTCTTGTTTCCCCTTTCAGTGGCACTCCTTGGTCTGGCATTTGCTGATTATCAGTCACATTCCAAGGCATAACTTGTGAAGGGAAAGAAATACACTTAAGCTTACCTCTCTAGCACTGTGCATGATTCTGTGCAGTTTCTTCCATGTAATTTGCCTGGATTTTTTTTTTCTTTTCTTTTGTCAGTGATATTTAAAAGCAGGCTGTTGCTTGCACTGTTTTGTTGAATGTCAAAGCTATGAGGCTGCTGCTGCTATGCTACAGTTTCTGGTGACTAAAACCTGAAGCTCTTCAAAACCAGATATGTCTTGGGATGATTTGTTTCAATTAGGGGGTCGTTTGATCAGAAGTGCGGAAAGGAATCGCAGCTCACTGTGAAGCAATCAGCTCCTGAGGTGGCTGCATGGCTGTGCTGTAGTAGTTCTGGTCAGTTTGAGAATAGCGTACCTTTGTGGATCTTGATTAGCTGGTAGCGTACAACTTTCATAATGTATCGCATCTCTATTCTGTTTAAATAGAGGAGTAAACAAATGAATTGAATTTTCTACCTGTATTAAATTTTTGAGTTAAAATCAGTCCTTGGGTACATTGTTTAGCAATTCGTATTATTGGTAACCGCTAGTGAACCTTCTCTTTGTTCTTTCAGATCACTTAGCATCTCCTTTTCTTTGCTCTTTTTTACTTCTGTCTGCTTTGATGCATGACTTCCTTCCACCCTCCTTGGTTAATTTATATTGAGCTTATTTACATTGGATTTCAGCTGTTATAAACTTTTTCTTTTCCTTGATGTACAGTTAGCCCTAGCTTGTGGGAGGCATTAGAAAATTCATGTCTCTCACCTTATTGCAGTTTGGCATGGAGCTTATTTTTTGCCAAAATTATCTGAGTTGAAGAACCTGGCTTACATTGCTGGTAAGGGTTATGACCTGTGAAATTTCAGACATTTACATCTCTAGTCACATTCTTTAACCACCCGCTACCTACAAATTCTCTGTTTCTGGTATCCCTCTTGTGCTATACAATGTTTTGTTGCAGTTGTGTTTTTTATTTATTGTTTAAAACTATTGTGTTTAAAATTTTTATGCACAAATGTGTATCAGTGTTCATGTATTTCTCTACTATTTTTCTACCTATATAGAATCTTACTGTTCACTTATTCCGACTACTCGTATTACTTCGGATGTCTAATTAATTGATTTCCCCCTCATATTTCCCTCAAGATCTGTCCTAACACTTCTGAAGATCTGTTCTGATATTTTGGCATATTTCGTTCCTCAATGACTTCTAGTTTTTCCACTTGTCTTCTCTTTCTAGTATTGTTTGGTCTGATTTACTGCTTTTCTTTATAGCTTTTGGAATTGTTATTGCCATCGTTAATTCTGTGCTCCAGCAGTTCCCACTCAACAATGACAATGGTGTAATCAAATTAGAGTGGATAACGTTAATAGATGCACTCCCATTGTTAGAAGCCAAAGAAACAAAATTCAGTTTAGTGTCTTCATTAAATATTTTATGGTCCTTAAGTACATTTAGTCTGTCGTTGTTACTGTGGTTGTTTTCCAGACCCTCATCTGTTGTGAACAGATGACGCAGCAAAAATAATGTTTCAAACATATTTTCTTGCACATTTGCTATTTTTAGTGTATGTATCTTTGGAGAAAATTATATGTAAGTCTATAGTTTGGGATGTAAGATTATAGCAGTTTTATAGCAGTTAAAATATATAAGTTGCCTGGTCCTACAGTGAAGCGGAGAAGACAAAACAGATAAACTATACAGGGAGATCTCCAGGTTAGTGTTTTCTGTGGGATGAGTGTATGCTGGTGCTTGGATATATGTTGCTGTTCTACGCTTGAAATATTCTCAAACACAAATTCTCTGGGAGTAAGAAATCGCTGGTTCCCTTGAACAAAAGGGTGAAAAAACTTCTGCAATTTGCTTGTCGATGTATGCTACAGCAATATACATAGAGTCCATTTAAAATTCAAGTGATGTTTTGCGAAATGTCAGTTATAAAGAAATAGTATCAATATAACCTCTCTCTGCACTTTATTCTACAATTTTTATTTCTAATAGAATTTTACTTCTCTGTTTCAAGGGGTAGTTAGAAGGCAGGCAGATATTTTTAAATATCAGGGGGTTTAATTTTCCATGGTATGGAGGAAAAACCACACACGCACAAATACTTAACACGATGTACTTCATAAGCTGCTCATTTATACCAGTGTCGTCATTTTCCAGTTAACAGCATGCTGTGTACAGCTGTTTATATATAGCTCTTTGTCTAAGTGCGCTTGTGTTTGTGCATGTACACACACGCACACACAGAGTATCTGGCTGTATTTAAGTCCTCAAAAATAAGATAATAGTGATTTTTATCACAAAAGAATCCCTCACGCACTGTTTGTGAGGGGTATATGAGACCTCTCACAAGAGAGGCCTACTCCCAGGTAGGGTAGTTCACGGCTTAAGGCAGCTGCCTGGTGTGGTTCCAGCTGTGTGTGGTCAGCCTTTAGGCTGCCTGTGCCATAGTGCATCCAACATCACCGTTATGTGCAGTGATCGGCTCAGGCGCGTGAAGCTTGATGTTTCAGGCTCCTGGTCCTGGGCAGCTAGTCTGCATTAGCCTTCTAGATTTACAGGAATTTTAGCTCTTCAACCAGTTCCAGTGATGATCTTTTCCAGCATTACCTGTCTTAAATTATTTCTGCAAGGCATGAAAGAGCAGAGCAAGGTATATATTGCCATCTTAAACACCTTGTCATTTTTACTTGCTTGTTGTAGAGCCCGAGAAAGCCGTCTTCATTGCTCTTACAGATATCGTCAGTTCACCTGTTTAGTTGTTTATGCTCCCTCCCCAATCTGAAACCTGCATCTTTTTGTTGTTTAGTCTTGTTATGCCTGTAGATTATGCATGTCAAAACAAAGAAGCTTTAATATTTTTCTAGGTAAGAAAACACTAAAATAAATTGCCCTCTGATCTTTTCAGGTGGGAGAAATAGATTCAGCTCTAGATGTGTTTTACAAGATCGAATCATTCTTGTAGCTCATCTTTGAACCTTATCAGCTGCCCTTTTTTTTTTTTTTTTTTTTTTTTAATGAGTTCCAAAACGACACTCGAGTGTTTGTGGCTTCATGAGCTCATGTGTGAAGGCAACATGATATCCATATGCATAGTCGGGATTTTTCTTCTTTAATTCCCATTGGCAGAAAATCTTAAATTTATAATGTTTAGCAAAATATCTATAATAAGCCCTGAATCAAAATGTCAGATCCTGGCCAGGAAACTTTTCAATGCAAGATATGAAGAAGTGAATGAATCTAAAACTTAAAATCAGAAAGGTATAGTGTTTGTGCAGAATGAGAATAGTATATGTGGACACAATATGAAAAGAAGCGTTGTACTATGTGTGTGAGGTGGAAGTCTCTTAGTTACTTTTTGCGGTGCCAGATGACACTGTCAAATTTCTGCTGAAGTGATGAAGCAAGTCTAGTGCAAGTTGTGGACGATGGTCAGAGGCTCAGTTCTGGTGACTTTCTGTCCTCCTCCTACATCTTAGAGAAGGAAGGTAAAGATGCAACAAAATTAGGAAGTCATTGGTGGTAATGATGAAGATTTGGGGCTCTTCAGTGATTGGAAAGCAGTTGGAGGAAGATGACTCTTTGATGGTTGTGTCCCAACTAAATGCCTGAGGCAAATTGCTTCTGGATTCCAGGACAGAAGGTCCAATATAAACTAAGAGCAAGGAAGAACTTGAAAGTTTGAGAGAATGACATAGAAATTTCTTTGCCTGGTTTTTGTACCCTGGAGGAAGGAGTAAAACAAATGAGAATATAGCTGTAAAGGAAGAGATGAGAGTAGGACACACATGGCAGAAAGGAAGGAAAATATAGAAGCAATAGGTAGGTAAGATTTACTTCATGGGCAGACTTTCTCTTCGGTACTAAGTTTGTTGGAAATGTGGCCACCTCTAATGATTTTTTTCACCATTCGTCAGCTGGCAATTGCTCTCCCCACAGCTAAACTGTGTGAGCATTCCCCATCCTGCTTCAGGCAAAATTGACTACGTTAGCACATATCACTCGTGATAAAACAGTGATGAACAGTGGAACAGAGGGAAGGAAAATAGCCTCCTTAAGCTGAAACATCTGTTTGCAGAGTGGATGTCTGTGATCTTAATGAAAGGGCACTGTATCAGTTTCAAAAGAGAGACCTGCAATATCCATAGGCCAAAGCACAGAGTCAAGAAAATAGAACTAGATCTACTGGACCAGGTAAAGAAAGAGGTGCTAACGATACACAGTGAATTTATCTTTTGTGTATGAGGCA
Source organism: Nipponia nippon (assembly GCF_047370975.1). Lineage (NCBI taxonomy): Eukaryota > Metazoa > Chordata > Aves > Pelecaniformes > Threskiornithidae > Nipponia > Nipponia nippon. The sequence goes on from NW_028262336.1 coordinate 111,387,829, forward strand.
CAAACTGGGGAGAGGGAAAGGGAATGGTAGAAAAAGTGAAACAATTTGGAAAGATCAGTAGATCTTTAGGAACCTGTAAGTTGGGTAGGGTCCCTTGGGACCTCAAATCTAAAACCCTCCTGTAGCAGGTAAGAGTATCCTATATAATTCAAGTCACAAATTGTTCAGCCTTCTTTTTAACTCATTATGGCTTGTAGCTTTTATTTTCTTAACCTTTTAATTGGAAGACTGTTCTAGAATTTCATGTTGTTTGGGACCATCTTATTTTTAAGCTACCTTTATTTCTCGTCAGTGTTTTGCCCTCACAGTAGCATTTTTTAAAACTATAGTGATTCTTCTTAATAACTGATACCTTTCTCTCAGTACTTCATATTTTTATATGGAATAGTTTTCTCTCTTTTAGCTTTCATTTTGCTAGGCTGAGGAAGCCAAACTTCTCTAATGTATTTCTCTCTCAATACATTCTTTGTTCTCCTGATCATAGTAATAGCTTAGCTCATCACATATAATATTAGAGAGTCTGCATTAGACCTTCAGGATTTATTTGGATTTGAATGGAAATAGCTCTTTGAGAAAGAGATACTAACAGAAATCACGATAGAATCATTTTCCCCAATTATAAACTGGCAAGCAAATGCTAATAATAATGGTAAAGCCTGTGTGTTCCTGGATGTAACAGCTGCCACGTTTTTTCACAGCGTAGCTGTGTGCCTGCAAAGGAATATGCTAATTGTAGACTAGATCTTGTTCAGTGAGGACATTGTAGAAGCTTGACTAACATTATATAGATGTAAAAATAAATTTGAATGGAAAATAATAATAAAATAAAAAATGCATAAGAGTTTTGGTTTGATTTAGTTTGAAATTCAAATACAAACTGTGAGAAATTAAATAAAGGTGTGATTTAAGAGCATAGAAGCTCAGTTATGGAGAAAGCACAGAAAATAATGGGAATTTTAATACCAAACATGAAAGAGAAACTTCCAGGGAAGGACTCCAAACATAAGGGAAAATATAAGCACCTCAAAAACCAGAGGACTAGAGCAGGAGCTTGACTACATAGAAGGTCAGAGGGGATAGTGAGACATGCCAGAAGTCAAGCAAATTAAGCTTTATGAAAAGTATTAAAGATCCTCCTGTCTGAAGCCAATGAAAAGGCTGGTGTTAGATATTTATAATGTTGAAATGAAACACTTGGCTAAAACTGAAGTGAAAATTTTTGTCTCAATTTTAGATTAGAAAAATACAGTCAGATGTGATAGAAAAAGCAGAAGGTCTCTATATGTATTAGCACTTTCAAAGTGGAAGCAAAGTTCAGATCTCAATCTGTCTCCGAATGCCCTGTTACCTGACTGTATGCTCCTAATGCTGGAACGTAAGGGGGAAAGTGGTGCAGATGGTTATAATCCTATTGGATTTACCTCACCACTTTATGATTTTCGGAAGATACTTAAGTGGAAAAAAGTCATTAAGAATATAAGTGCAGGTGAGACACATGACAAAACACAAGGAACTTACTGTGTTTGGATGACTTCAGACTAATGCAGTATTTTTACAGTGGTTTTACTGGGGGTACGGAGGCAAATAGACTGCTCCTTGGAAAAGTTCTGGCTTCCAAATTCCCTTTCTTGAGATTTTTTCCAGTTGGTGCCTAGATAGGAAATATGAGAAGGAAGGATAAAGCCATATTAACTCATCTGGGGGCAGTGCTGCCAACATTCGCTACTTGAGTTAACCAGATCACCTCCTAAGTCATCTAACAGCAGCCTTATCTTTGAGAAATGGCTCAGGATGGATTAAATACTGGAGGACTGGAAAGGATAAATGTACCAGTTGTCAAAGGGGGGAGAGGAGTCAAGGAGAGAGAGTGCAGTCATCTTAATATTGACATCCTCCCTCCAAAAAAAAAAAATTATCAAACTGTTTTTATTTATGTGCAAGGTAATGAAGAGATGAATAATTGTCAGGATGGGCTTATCAAGAATAAAAAACGTCAAACTAGTTTAACTTCTGTCTATGATGAAACAGTTGAACCTGTGAATAGAAACAAAGCAGTAGCTGTCATATATTTTGACTTTATTTAAAGGCTTTCATAAGTCTGTCTTTTGTGACATTTTCATAAGTAATAGAGAGAAATGTGATCTGGGGAAGAACTAGTGTACAGTAAGTGCAAAATTGATTGGATTAGTATTGCTATTGATTAACTGTCAATGAATTGTTCTCAAAATGAAAAGGTATACTGAGCAGGGTTTCTTTAGAGACCTGCTCAGAGTCTGGCTCTTCTTTCTGTTTTTTACCTAGTGAACTGAATGATAAAATAGAGAGTAACTGGAGTCCTTCTGCAGATGGCACAAAAGAAAGACTCAAAGGAGATATTAGAGAAACCTTTCTAAATGTCAGATTAATGAAGTAATAAAGCAGATTGCATGAGATGGCTTTGAATTTTTATCATTGCTAGGCTTTGAAGAGCTGGTTGAAGATGTGTAGTTATAGGTTTCCCCACTTTTGACAGTAAGGTGGAAATGCATTTTAAAAAAAAAAATTGTTTCCTTAACCTGTATTTTTCTAAAAGTTTCTGACTGAATGACTGCCTGGAACAGAAGTATTCAAGTTGAGGCAGGATAACATCAGCAGTTACATTTACATGGCCCCTTGCTTGAATTCACCTTCTTTGAGAAGGAAAGTGGGGAAGCCTTTTCTTCATTGAGGGGGAAGGGGGGAATTTAAAAACAAAAAATTGCTCCAAACTGTAGAAATCTTTCTTTCGGGAAGATTCTTATTCATATTGGCCAGTCAAACTGATGAACTTTTCTCTTTATTCAAACATAATATATTTGATTCAAGAGACATTTTATTTTGAAATATCCTTTTAATGCTCTAGTAGGAATTTGAATTCTAGCAGTTGATATCTTCAGATTAGCTTTAGACAATATATTAGTGTTTGTATAATCATAGCTTTCAGAGAGAAGTCTGTCCCTCACCTTTCTCTGATTTGAGTTTGAGAGGAATCTCTTCAACATGACTGTCAAGATTATTTTAGCCTTCTAAAACTAACTTTACTTTCTCCATTTCTTCAAGGATGGTCATCTACGTGGGTTTTTTTCTGTAATCTGTATATACAGAAGCAGCCTTGTATAGCTTAATTAAAAATTCATTACCATTTTATGTTTGACAAAAAGCTAAACAATGCATTAGACTAAATTGTCCATTACACTTTTATGCAAGACAGTGTAATTACGTGAAAAATAGCCTTAACATTAAGAATAAAATTTATCATAGGATAGTACTAATGCATTTGTATGCAATGAGAGTAGGTTAATTATAGTGCATTTAAGATTGGTATGCCAAGGGCAATAAACTTTACAACAACATATGAAAGTTTAATAAGCGTGAAACATCATAAGAACAATGCAGACTAAACCTTCCTTGCATCCGAAAAGCTGAAATGCAAAGAAGTTTTTATTTATTGCCTCAGGTTAAAAAGTCTGTAGAAACAGATAAGTGATGACAAAGCTTTGATGTTAATAAACCCAAATGGAAGTCAAAAATCAAAGTGTGTAAACGGCTAGGTTATAAAAAGAAAGATGACAGAGTTATACCCTGTAATTAGGTGTAATTTGTGCTTTTGGCACAGCTATTTGTCCTGCGTGAATGAGAGGTTGTCTTATGTTTTCTTGTCCCTGTATAATAGAATTGCAGTACGGGCACGTCCCACTTCAAACCTCCCTAGGTTTTTTTTTCAAGAAGTACTTGAAAGCAGCATGCATATTGATCCCCTCTTACATGAGTACTATAGTCGGTTCGCCCTTCCTAGTACTTGAAAATAATCATAAGCTGAGTGTTTATAAAACACTTACAGCTAGAAACAAAGTAATAATTCTAGAAAAATGCAACCAAATCGCAAAATTAGTTTCTACCTTGAGTATAAATCACAGACTTATATGTCATACAAGTAAATCACATCAAAACTAGAAAATTAATAATCCAATTAAATTATTTAATGAGTTGTTCTGTTTAGCAGCTGCATAATTGGCTGTCTCATCCATATTTTAAAATGTTGTAGAACAAATTGCTATTAATTAAATAATTTAATTTAATTGATTCCTGTCTTTGTTTTATGGTATCTCTGCATGAGACATCAGATTTTCAGTGCTGAAACCTATTTTACAACCATCTCTTTCTGCCATGCACTGTGAAAATTTAAAAGAAATATTTTTCTTCTACTTTCTATGTTGCAAAGAAACTGAAAAAGTCTATTGATTCAGGGAAAACTGCAGGTTTTACTAATTTCTATATATCTATACAGGTATCAGTTTTTAAACTTCTGTTTAGGAATAATTACTGGCTTTTTAGACACGCTGAATTCTGTGTCTTTATGAAACTGCCACAAGGTTTGATAGTGATGTGTGGTTTTAATCTCTCTGATGTGAAGTTCACAGCTCTCATTTGGTGGGATGTGAAATACCCTTGTAGAGCACCTTTCGATTAGCTGTGTTACATGTTTAAGGTTGTAAATCCATGATACGCAATGCAAGAATTGACTGCTCTGGCACTGCAAAGCCACTTGCTGAGGTTTATATTTCTCTTATACATGAAAACACGTGAAACAAAATGAAAAATGTGTATGCTTCTTTTTTATCTTGACCTAAATATATTTTTGCTTTTTTTTCAATGTCTCCTTTTTTATTTGAAATTCGAGTCTGACATGTTAAGAAGTTCTCAAGTGCTGCAGCGTGGTTGCATGTCAGTGTTCGCTGGTGGCATGAGGTGGCCCTCCACCTCATGTGGGTGTCCTCTGTCATCTTGAAAAGGTTTTTTTTAAATCCTTGAAAGGGTATGTGCTTGTACTGCAGTGCATAAATCTACCCCTTTCTTTCCAGTTGTCTGTCTTTTTCAAGAACTGAGGTTCTTGCTCTCTCTGGACTATCCCAAGCCAGGTTCAATTTTTACCTGAACCATCTCCAACGCCAGCCAACAGGGGTGGGGATATGAGGCAGGCAGTACATGGACCTCTTCTGAGCCTGGACAAAGCGATGATACCCCGGTCATGCCAACTGCCACCTTTGTGTCGAGACGGTCTGGTTTGCAGAAGGACAGAAATGCAGGAAGCGTGTGTGGTGGTGCATCCCCCCCCGCCCTTTCCTCTGGACCACCATACGACCACAGGGACCCCTGCCAAGGCTTGGCCTCTGAGCAATGAGTCTGGTGATCAGGCGCCCCTTGGTCGTACCAGGCACTCTTGCGTGGTTGAGCTGGGGAACAAGAATGCCTTGATCCCACCTGGCATAATCAGTTACCCCTTGACAGCTTGGGAACACCTCATTGTGGATCGTAACTCAGGCGGATCAGTATGAGAGGATCGTACCTGCCTTGCTGAGATTAATGAGAACTCAGCAATAACTGACCACACCTGTGGCCAGAATGGAAATTTACTGATGCCTGAAGTCAGTCATCTCACAACCCTATAAACAGTGGTACCACAGGAGACCCTTTGAGCTCTTCTGGACCGCAGCGGGCTGCAGCAGTATCTCCCTCAGTGTAGGACGCCTCTCAGAGCTGCGAACTCTTAAGTTTGCATATGGAGGCCTGGCAACAGGACCTGGGCTGATCTCCAGTGCCCTTTGCTCCTTGAGGTTCAACCCTTCTCCTATTGAGACAGTCATTGAAGTGAGTATTTCACTGAACTCGAGGCGAATTTTTGATGGGTATCTTTATCTGCACATATCAAACTCATGAGGAATTTTAAGATGTATTCTTTTATTAGGCCTATTGTGTGATTGTGTGTATATTATCCAAATACTGTAGTAAGCTTTATTTAATCACTTTGTAGATGCTAGAGTAACCAATGATTAGTTACTGCTAAATTCTTGTGATTCTCTCCTTATTGTGAATAAACCTAAATTGCTGCTAAATACATATAATCCTTAGACATAAACCGTTGACCAGGTCTGAGCCTAGGATTGGATCCAGCCGCACCTAGGCTCCTCTCTGAGAAGAAGTTTAGAAAGCAAGGGGGTCCATTTTGAACCTCGTAACTCAACGGGAGGGCCTCCTTTACCGCCCCCCCGTATTCCCCCCCCCCATATATTCCATTCATTTAATAAGTAATAGAGTGAACCTTGCCATTGAACTCTGTTAAATCACCCTTTTATAAATTTCTGTTAAAATCACTATTTACAAATATCTGTGGCGGTGATTATTAAGCGACCTAACCGCTCATTTGTGACAGCGCGGCTTCCTAGCCAGACACCATTGTTCTGCAGCTCTTCAAGTCAAACCCAACAAGCCTGTATGACTTTGGAGGAATGAATAATAATTTATTTGGGACTTCCAAGTAGTCTTACTGTAGAGAATTTGATTTGCCTGTCAATTGCCTGAATTCATTATGTTTTTTTCTAAGTTTTCTGTCTGTTTTGAGTTTGTGAGATTTCTCCCTTAAGTCCAATATATAAAACAGACCTTCTTTGCTTGTTTTTGAGTGGAGCCATTTCAAATTAAAGCATAATTAATTTTGACTTAAGAGTTGTTTTCTTTCAAAAATGAGTGTGTGGAATGGGAATTTAGAAGCATGCTTTAGTATGACTTCTGCTGCTTGGAAAAAATGCTAGTATGTACACCTGAAGTGTTGGTATTTGACAGCTGTGAAATTTTCATGTGCTTTCTTCCTAAATTGCTATATACACAGTATGATAGTAATGTACTCTGTTAAAACGGATTCTTTCCATTGTCCTCTTACTCTGTTGAGGTGCTGCTACTTGTTGAGAACTGGGAAGGTGCCTTAAGGTGAAGGGAGAATTGGGCTCCCTGTGTGCAGAATAGTAGCTTTGCTTAGAGACTTATGTTAATGTTTTATTAAAAAAAAAATTATAAGATTAATCTAGATATGTGGTTACAAAGATTTTTTTTACAGTGATTGGAAGAAGTGTATGTAGATTAAAATTAGGATAATGGATAAATTATCCTTTTTCAAATATTTAACTAATTACGTTAGATTTATGGATAGGAGAATCTTTCTACTTGTCCTCTCTCTGGAGCCTACATCAGTTCTAGAGTTCTTTGTGTCTTTTTGGTGGTCTGGTTTTTTTGAGTCATTAATTTGATGGATGTCAAAGCCTTGCTTCTGTTTAAAGTGTAATAACATCTTTATTTGAGAACATATGGGGATGTTATCATCTGGAAATGACGGAAGACAGATTTGTGTTCTTTAAAGCACTTTTGTTCCAGATGATAATGACTTTTGTTCTGAATGGTACTTTCAGAGTGCGGTTAGGTCAGTGGCTGCAGTCGTCATAGCAAATCAGTTCCCTCCAAAAGATGATGATTGCTGTAAATCAGACCTGCTTAGGTCATCATATCGAATAGATGGGGACTGCAGTCCCTGGCCCAGTGTAAGGGATTAAGTTATTCTTTGCCAGGGAAGCCTTAATTGGTTTAGGCCCAAGAATGGAAGGTGTGTACTTGAGGACACTAGCAGGAGTTGCTTACTAAGTGGTTGACTTACTAATTGTGACTCAGTGGTAACTTATTTTTACCACTTCAGATAGCTGTGGATTTGATGAGTAAAATTTGATTTCTACAGATGAAATTCAGATTTTTTTTTTAGGATAATTTCATGTGTTTTTTCTTTTCACTTTATCTTCTTTTCTGTAATGCTAGGTGTGCATTTGCATTACAGATTAAATAGTAGAGAAAGTGCAGTAAAAGTTTATTTGAGTAAGGATGCATTTGATAGTTTTAAAGTTCTAGATACGGAGTTTTACAGTTGAGATATAGTTTAGTTTTTCTGAAGTGTGCTGATAAAAAAATTAAAATTCTTGCTCTGAAGCAGATAAGCATTTTTGAAACCAGCTAGCAAATACAATTGAGAATTTTGGGTTATGTGAAGGATTCTTCCAAAATGTGTTGCAGTTTTTGAATTTTTTAATAAAATTAGAGATTTGAAATGAAATTGTGCAAAACGAAGTTGTGATTTATTTCAGAACATTCATATACTAAAGTGTTTGAGTACTATATAGACAATTCAGCAAAATCAATAAATATATATATATACACACACACACATGTATGTCTACGTATGTATCTGCTGATGCTTTCACATCAAAACCTGCTGAGAAAAAAGACAAGAAACTTGCCATGACATTTTTGTGTTGTCCCAGTAATATGCCTGCCATGGAGGAAGCACCTACCTAGTTGAGGATAGGTCAGTATGGTTGTCTTACCTGCTCCGTCTCCACCTTTCCTGTTGAGAAAGGTAACAAAAGGGCTAGGTTTTCTTTGTTTAAATAAAAATCCTGTCCTGTTTTAGAAACATAAACTTTTGTATGAAAGTTGTACCGTGTTTTTTTTTCGGTAGGCTATAACTTGGCTTTCTCATGCTTTGATGTCAGTGTTTTCCGCTTCCAGACTGTGACCCTGAATACAGTAAAAAGTACCGATAATAGTCCTTTCAGAGAGCCTTTTATTTGTTTTGGTTATGAGAAATTTTTTTTCACCGTTCCCAAAAGAAAGCACCTCTATTCATCTCTGTCATTTCACCTGTTCCTGTAGTTCTGTAATGTGTATATTCCAGTGTCTTTGGATAGAATCCTGGTGAGTTCTCATGAGACTTGTGCATCTGAGGTTATGATATCTAGGTCTTTTTAAAATCAGCTTTCAGAATTGGCATTTTACTGAGTTACTTGTATCTGCCAGTGTTAAGTAGGCCATAAGTATTCTATTCTGCTTTTAAAAACAATAACAAATTTTGTCCCTTTAAATGGAAATGAGAAAGGCATTATATAATTGCTGTTGTTTTTAGCTCAAATTTCTGGAGTGCACCACAAATAAAATCCTAGCTTTTCTGTGACCGTTGAAAGTGTCGAGGAAAATGTAACGACCGTGATGATTTCTGACAAACAAATGAGGATTACTTATGGCAAGCCAGCATTGTTGAACTAGAAGCTATATTCCAAGCCCGCTTGTAAGTCTTTACAAATCCTATCACAATGGAAGCCATGGAGTAACAAAAATATTGTGAAACAAATGCCTCCTGGGTGGCTAATTATTGGCATTCTTTCCTTTTTACTCAAAGGGAAGCTCTGTGTCTTCCCTGTAAAATGCTGTCTGACTCGAGAGCAAGAATGCTTTGGGGTGGGGAGCTGGAATCTCTTCAGTGGCTTATTTGTGAAGGATTTCTTATTTATGCTCTTACTTTATCGAAAAAAAATAGTTCTTAAAAGGAAGTGCATTAAATCCTTACTGTCACAAAAGACTGTTAATACCTTGGCTTTCTCCATTAAAATATCATGTAAACAATTATTGCATTATTTGTACTGGTTCATGGATGTTGTTCCAGTTTGAAATAAATGTTGAATTCAGAAGAACAGTTAATACACAATCTTAATTTAACATATTTTGTTTAGATGAACTAATGGAGTGAGAGGGCTTTTCAATTTATTATACTTTCTTTTTAAGTGAATGCCAAAGCTTTTCTGCTGACTTGAAGTAAGAACTGACAATCATATTACTGTTTGTCATGCACTGTAGAGGTTGCAATTATTTCCTTTCTCTGAGCATTCCTGTATCAGCTTGATTATTAAAAGCTTTAGATGCCATAATGTTAATTAGAAAATGGCAGTGGTGTAATTGCATTCTCATCTTCATGGAAAAGTGGCAGTTCTCAGAGGAGGAAAGAATAAAAGGCCAATATATGCCTTCCGATGTCTGCCTGGAGGTGGTTCATCTTATAGAAGTTTCTTGATGAGCATGAAAAATTAGAGCCTCGAAGTTGAGACAAATTTAGAAACATTATACAAAATAAACTCTCTCTAGGAAGTCTAAATTTGACAGAAGAAAAATAAGTTTCCCAAATTATGCTTTTATATTGGCCATGCAAGCCACTAAGCCCTTTCTTATTTAGTTATTTTTAATTTAATAGGCAATCGCTTGTGTTCCATTAACTTCAGTCCTTTACAGAATCTGGGGAAAGATTGCTGTAAATGTGAACAATAACCATCTCTGGTGATACCTTGATGGCCTGACTTTCTATTTTTGGCTTTCTTCAGTTGTGTTGTGCTTCCTAGGAGATTAGAAATTCATTATTGTGCATCTGTTCTTCCTTCTTTGTGAAAACTGTCAGTCCAATATTTTGATTAGGGTTATGATTTGTGGGAAGAGAGGATTTATTGTTAGGGAAGAGAGAATCTATTCTCTTCTGACCATGCTGCAAACAGGTTTTGTTACAGCATTTTTCTGTCATGATTTTCCAGCCCCCCCTGGAGAACTAACGCAAAAAAGACAGAGATCCAGCGTCTCTGACATTAGAGATGTGAAGTTTGTCTGTGTTTCATATAGCTTTGATACGTATTTTCAGCTTTCAGGGAGCCTTTCGTTGTGTTGCTTTTCTTAGTCCTAATGAGGAAGGGTAGAAGAGTTTTTTACTGCATGGTAACAAGTGTTTTTCTTGTTCCATGAATGTGCAATACTTGTCCTAAATCTATTTTAAACAAAAAAAGAAAACCCTCATGTGTTTCACAAGAAAAGCTTAGTGACACAAGTCTGATCACATCTCTGGCTTGTTCAAAACTGCAGCAAGGGCAGAGAATTTAGTTGTAACTTCACAGGGTGACGTAGCTCGCCTCAGCAGCAGAAAGCTCTCATACAGCAACAAAAACCTATGGCAGACAGCTATGAAAAAATGTTGCCGTTTCTTCCATGTTTTTGACATTAATGAAGTACCGGGTTTATAATTTAGAGGTAGTTGAATAGTTTAATCATGGAATATATAAGCAAAAACCCCCTCCTTAATTCAAACAATGGCTTACAGTATTTATTTTAAAATCCACAATTAGTTTACCATGTGTTCATTTTTCAAGACTATTAGGATTATTTTTCTCTCTTCCCTTAATAGTGTGTATCTATATATGTGTGTGTATATATATTAAAATAAAAGCAGCATTGCTTGTCCAAATATGTATGTTGTAGCTAAGGCTGGCACTTAGTAATCTCAGAGTACTAGTTCAAAATGAGTCAGGCTTGTAATTTTTTTATACATTAATAAAAACAAAATAGATTCTCTGATCTCTAATCAGGATAAATCCACTGACTTCATCTGAGTTTTCTGATTTATGCTAGCTTCATCTGGTTTACTGAAGAGAAAAATTGAGCAGAGACTAGATAGCAAAAAGTGGAAGAATGCAGATAGGACAAAATGAAAATGTCCTACAGTCACTTTGAAGATCAAATATAAAAAAGCAGAAAGTTGAGTCGGGAAATCGTGCTCCCTGACCCAACCTTGGAATGCAGAATATGGGGAAAATGCAAAAGTGGCCTAGGAATTTCTCTGGGCTATGTCATTTAGAGAGACCAATATGTGTGTATACACAGAGTATAGTTTTTATACTTCGTTTTCAAATGTGGTAAAACAACTCAGCTAAGAAAGCAGGCCAAAAGACTTTTTTGAAAAACAGTTCTTCAAATTATGCTTAATCCCTGTTTGCTTAAGTCTTGGTTAAACTAACTGAGCATAAATATGTCCATAAAGCCGAGCACAGATGTAAGTGTTTTGTCAAATGGAAGGAGACTTAAACAAGTTTTGTAGGTATTTAAATGTTCTGAGCTGCTGTGATCTACTGAGTACTCTTACCTGTATTCCTGAGTCTAATAAAAACACGTTCTGTTAGGTTAGAGGTGTAGGGTCAAAGATGTTTGGCTTTAATGTCTCATGTTCTCCTCACAACCTGTAGCAATAGGCTGCCTTTGTAGTATTAAAAAAGCGCAGAAATAGAAACCTGGCGAAGTGTGTGGTATTCCTATAAGCTGCTGTCCTCGACTCTTGTCAACTAAATTATCATCACCAAACATCAGTATTTACGGAGCTAAGTACAAAATAAGTTATTGAGTGAAAATTTTAATATCCATTTTCAGCTTCTTTGGCATTTAAATTCTTCTCTAAAAGAAAATTTAGGGAGCTGTGATTGCACACAAGCATTAGAGTTGTTGGTGAAGCCTGACGTGGGCAAACAGTCCGACTGAATTGCTTAGAGAGACGAGGTGAAGGGTTGGCATGGAGTTGGGAGCACATTCACAAGAAACTTGAAAAACTGTAATAATTTGAAGTTCAGGTAAATCATACTATTCCTTCAAATATTAAACCGATAAAATGATACCCTGTATTGGATGTTCCCCCTCTTTCTTTATCTGTACATGCGTGTGTATATACATATGTAAAATTCAGTACACATGTAGTAGTGTGTGTGTGTATATACACACACATATATGAGAATCCCAAACTGGATGTGTGTGGGTTTTCTTCCAGTAATTAAAATTCACCCTTCTGAGTCCATTTAATCTCCTTCTTGCCTCCCCCACCAAGTGTTTTCGTGCTTCAGTGTCACCAAATGAAATGTATCTAATCCAGGAAAGGGCAAGTACTGAAACCAATGATGATTGCTTCACAAAGTAACGTAACTGTCAAAAGTATTAATAATTTGTGGAGTATATCAGTTAGTTATTTATTTAGTTTCGACCTTTGGAAGTAAGAAATGGTGGTTATTCTGAAGAAGCATGTCTTTTTATTTTTAATGGTAGCATTTTCCAGACTCAATAGGAGCAAAAGCTCAGTTAGGAGCAAGACATTTAGAATATTTTAGTAGAAGTAACCGATTCAAGTGGATACATACTGTGAAACGTGGTGGTTTCACTGCCTCCCAGTCCTGCTTGTAGCTGCTGTTGATCATTAAAATTTATAACAAATTTCACAGCTGCTGTTGATGAGTTAACTAAGGTAATAGCCTGTGTTAAGCTGTAATTGGACTCTCCCTGTCATCTTCACTTGCAGCATTCTGAATTCTGTTAAACATTATTAAACTTGTGACACCCTGTGGCAGTGGTGAGCCATTGCATATCATGTATTGCTGCAAAAGATGTATTTTGGACACCCTTTTGGGGTAGAGGCTTCGCTTTTCAAAGCTAGACCAACTGCAAACTACTATTAGCCTCCCAGAACAGGCACTCCCCTGAGAGACAAGGGTAGAAATCCTGCTTATTTTGAGCATTCTGTGTTTTACAAATAAACTTATTTGCTGGACCAAGTAAACTTATTTTGAAACTGCCTATTTATCAGTGATGTTTCTGAAACAGCCTTCTGTCTGTGTGCACAGCAGCAGTCCAAGAAACAGCAAGGGCAAGCAAATGCTTCTAAGAGACACAGTCTCCATTGACGTTATTTTGTAAAGCAGCTGTTAGCAATAGTTGTATTATCAGCTAATCAAGTAAGGTAGCTAAGACACTGTTGTATGGACTTTTAAATCATTACACTTGCAGTGCTCTTCGGAGATTCCTGAAAGAGATTGTAATAACCACTTATGTCATGTGTTGGCAGACACTAGAGAATGAGTCCGTGTGGACAACTCTTACCACATCTTGAAATGTTCACCATAATGTTTGCACCTCTCCACTATAAAGAAGTGTTTCCCCACAAAACCATGTTCTTCTGAAGCAAGAAGTTAGTTTGTCAAAGCATTGTATCCTCATCTGCTGGTAACTATTTACTGGTAATTTAATGATTTTGCTTTATATCAAACCCAACAGAAAAGGGAATGGGATGTGCTTTTAGTGCCTCCGTGGTTAAACCCTGGTGTTCTGATACAACGTGGTAAAATACTTGACATTTTTTGCCAATAAATATTTAGCTTGGACAGAGGACAAGATAAATTGTGAAATTTTATTTATGTATCTACCCGCACACAGATGCTTACAGACACATATATGCGTGCTTTTAGGAGCTGGGGCAACAGTTGTGCCCCAACACTTGTATGGGGCAACGTAAAAGTTAATGGGCTTCTGAAGTTGCAGATGCTTACAGTTTCCAGGTAGCTCGAGTGGCTTTGCTGATAGATAAGATTACTCAATCTTTTTCTTTACAAGCCTGTTTCCAGTTGTTCACAAGTGTCAAAATTTCACTGCTCACTCTGAATTTCTCTGCGCCAGGAGTCAGGCTTAGGCTGAATTTTTCTGAAACTGTTCAGTGAAGATGAAATGGAAGGTACAGGCACTTTCAGGGAAGTGTCTTAGGTGCAGGAGACAGGAATGGGGCAGACTTGCATCAGGAGATGGAAGGATAAACCCATCTGCTGAGGTGGTAGCTGCAGGGTTGGTAGAGGGATCAGCAAAGGGGAAACTGAACAGCTGAGGGATGGGGCAGTGGGGATGGGGCAGTGAGGCAGGGCAGTCTCTGCCGAGTATGGGTTCTGGGAAGTCTGGTCTTGGTACGTTCCTTTGCTGTCTGTAAAATATGAGGGGTGGGGTTTTATTCCCCTCAGTCAATCAAGATAAGATCCTATTGAATCTACCAGTTACTCCCTCAGCTCAAATGGTGGAGGCACATGGTGAGGTGAGACTAAGTGCAGTTACAGAGTAAAGATGGTGCTATATAACAGAACTTGGGGGGTTTATTGTGTGTTTTAGAGTCATGAAACAACTGAAAGAACTTTCAGAGTCATATCAGTGCATTATATACCTAAGTACATATATATACATTGTATATATAACACTGCAGGCTTGGGGAAGAGTGGCTGGAGAGCTGCCTGGCGGAAAAGGACCTGGGGGTATTGGTCAACAGCCGGCTGAATATGAGCCAGCAGTGTGCTCAGGTGGCCAAGAAGACCAATAGCATCCTGGCTTGCATCAGAAATAGTGTGGCCAGCAGGACTAGAGAAGTGTACTTGGCATTGGTCAGGCCGCACCTCGAATGCTGTGTTCAGTTTTGGGCCCCTCACTACAAGAAGGACATCGAGGTGCTGGAGCGTGTCCAGAGAAGGGCAACAAAGTTGGTGAAGGGTCTGGAGCACAAGTCTTATGAGGAGCGGCTGAGGGAGCTGGGGTTGTTTAGTCTGGAGAAGAGGAGGCTGAGGGGAGACCTTCTTGCTCTCTACAACTGCCTGAAAGGAGGTTGTAGCGAGGTGGGGGTCGGTCTCTTCTCCCAAGTAACAAGTGACAGGACAAGAGGAAACGGCCTCAAGCTGCGCCAGGGGAGGTTTAGGTTGGATATTAGGAAGAACTTCTTCACCGAAAGGGTAGTCAGGCACTGGAACAGGCTACGCAGGGAAGTGGTTGAGTCCCCATCCCTGGAGGTATTTGAAAGATGGGTAGACGTGGTGCTTGAGGACATGGTTTAGTGGTGGACTTGGCAGTGCTAGGTTAATGGTTGGACTTGATGATCTTAAGGATCTTTTCCAACCTAAACGATTCTATGAATTCTAAGAGGGAAGGCTAAGTTGTGACTGAACTAGTAGTTATAATTAAGGCAATTTTTTGAGTCTTTAATTTTGTGACTTTGATGTTCAACAAACTGGACTGTTTGAGAATAGCGCCACTGGAAGGATGAAAAACAGTTACACTGTAAAATGTAGTTATTAGAAAGGTGAAGTAGCCCAGATGCTAGAAATTGAGAAAGCCGAAGAGTTGAGGAGATGACACTAAACAAAACATTCAGCGCAGATTCATGATCTTAGCTGTCATTTTCCTGGAGGGAAGTTGGGCAGCTCTGAATGTTAAAGGATAAAGTCCTTCCTAAACTGTGTCTATATAAAAAGAAAAAAAAGAAGTAGTAAAGGTAGTTGCCTGACATGAAAGACGGGTCTAGAGGATGTCTCCTCATTTGCAAATTTGAACAATGGGATTGATAACGAATGATGTAGGGAGTAGAATTCATCTTCTTATGCCTGAAATGACTCGGACCCAGCTCCTTCTCTACAAAAAGAGAGAATCTTCTTCAGGCATAAGAAGATGGGTAGACATCCAAGAGTGTCTATCAGAGGGATAGCCACTGAGCTGTGGATTGAATTAGTCAAGGTTAGTGGCAGAAAAGTAATTTATGCATCATCAGCATATGATGATACTTGAAGACACAATAGACAAAGAGCAGCTCAAGCATTTAACAAAAAAAGAGTGGAGGGACGTGGTAATTCTGTAGTGACAGAGGAGAGGAAGTGTCCGCCCTGCCTGTAGCGGACAGACCTCACCCAGCGGGCGGCAGGCAGTAGCCTGCTCACTGCCTACAACTAATACTGCAGGGAGTACTGAGCCAGGCATCTCGAACTCTGGGACTTTTCCAAGCTCCCCAACTTGACCTTTGCTTACAGAACAGCCATTATATACATAGCTTTTTATTGCTTTGTACCTTGTCCACCTATCCTGCTTTGTCAAAAATGTTAATACATCATGGATATGAAAATAATTGTGTGGTAAAAACAGTGTTTAGGAACAAAGGCCAGTTCACATTGAGATATAATTAAGAACACCTTGTAGGTGGTTGTGTGTCTTGCTGCCTTTTGGGATATGATTTAAATCTCCAAAGAGTAACCAGTCTGTTAAAACCCACATTTTTCTTTCAAGAATACTTTATTATGATAATTACATTCTGTTTCTAGTTTCAGCAGCTTAATGCTTTTTATTGAAGCATCACGCTACAAACCTGTATTTTCCATGTGTTAGTACACTGTTTTAGACAAAAGACAATTTCAGGCTATGATCCTTGCATAAGAGAATCTGAGTGTTCAAATAAAATGAGAAGACAGACTCCAGTTGTTACATACTATACTTACAAATCCTTTGTTCTGTTGTTAGCTGTGTTTGGTCCCTACTCTCATTTGGTCCTTCCAGTTAAAGACCTGGGACCAACTCCGTCAGGTTGTTGATTCTCCTTGTTCCTAAAGCAAAAGTTGTAGGTTAGGCCTGCTATACTAAAAGAAGACTTTTGGGAACCTCATTTGTTGCTTTTTCATCCTGATTGTAGATTGATTTAATTATCTTTAGGATTACTTTCGTCTCATGAGCAGAGGAGCATATTCTGTGTATGAGCGTATACAGCGACGTTTTCATGTTACATGGTTAACGCAATTGATGAACAGTTTTTCTGTTGACAAGTACAGAAAGATTTTACCATTTTTCTCCCTAAATATCATTTTGCCTATGATAGTAGGTACTTACAGGTGCATTAGCTGATGGTATAGCTGTGGTTTTGTCCACTTTTTCATATGACATGTTGATCACACAAGGCGTTCTTCAGATCTCATGAAAATGAAGGACGACTGAAGAGCAGTTGCTCTGAATGTAATATTAAAATGTCAGTTAGACAAATTAAGATAAAAGGGTGATTGGTACCTGCAGGGCAGAGGGACATGTTGACAGGGAGAGTGTTACTGGCTAGCTTTGAACAGGGAAGCAAGCAGTGAGTTACACTTGTGGTTAACACAACCGTAGGTGTGTGGAGGACTGTAAGTCATAAGACCAATGTTGATATTAACCTTGTTCTATTTAGTGTACAGTAAAAGTATAAATTTTAATTTGCAAGCTCATTTTCTGGAAATATTTTGTAAGTCTCCTTTGAAAGTCAAGACTGAAAGGTCAGAGACGGAGGGGTTCTGGTTTGAGGCTTTTTTTTTGTTTTGAGAAATGGTCTGCTGGCAACTGGCTGTTTCTGGTTTCATTTGTGTGAGTTTGTTCTGCTGTGCATTGGTTAGTGGGTTTATTTTATGGTCTCCATGAAGAGAGAAAGCATCTCTGTTGCATCTGGTGTGTACTCGTCTAGGAAATGTGAACTATGAATCTGTATTGGGAGGCATTTGTAGTGATTATTGTGGAGGCAGTGACAAAGATGGTTAATTCTTGCAAGATTTTGTTCTGTTCCACAAACCGTTGGAGATTTGATACTGATAATGAGTTCGGTGAGGCTGGAGAAGTCATAAGAATGGGGTTTGGAAAACAGCTTCCATCATACACCCTTTTGCAAGTATGTATTGGTTGTTCTCTGATACTTTTTGCCCGGTATGGTTTCCAGCATGGAGCAGTTTGACAGGCAGGGACACGTTTGCAGGAAGGATGTGAGGCAGAAATCTTCTTGTACTGCAGGAGGTTACTATGCAGTATCTGTGTCCTGTTCGAAGACAAGATCTTTTCCTGCTGGGATTATTTTTGTTGGGCAGAGCTTATCCTTAGGCTGGTTAGGGTGCAGTGAGTGGTTCTACTCAGAGCAGAAGTGATAAAGTTGCTGGTTTTATGTAGGCAAGTGTGTTGGGCTGTGGGCTCTTTGCTTGTAGTAGCAAGGTGTTGTATTTTGCGTGTCTGTTTTGGTGCCTAGGAAGCTGACCTTAGAGCAGGAGTGTATCAGAGGGTGTCCTGGTGAAGGGAGGAGGTTAATGTCTGCAGTAGGAATCATAGAATCATAGAACGTGTTGGGATGGAAGGGACCTTTAAAGGCCATCTAATCCATCCGCCCTGCAATTGGCAGGGACATCTACAACTAGATCAGGATGTTCAGAGCCCCACCCAGCCTGTCCTTGAATGTTTCCAAGGATGGGGCATCTACCACCTCTCTGGGCAACCTGTTCCAGTGTTTCACCACCCTCATTGTAAAAAATTTCTTCCTTATATCCAGTCTGAATCTACCCTCTTTTAGTTTAAAACCATTACCCCTTGTCCTATCGCTACTGGCCCTGCTAAAAAGTCTGTCCCCATCTTTCTTATAAGCCCCCTTTAAGTACTGGAAGGCTGAAATAAGGTCTCCCCGCAGCCTTCTCTTCTCCACGCTGAACAACCCCAGCTCTCCCAGCCTTTCCTCATAGCAGAGGTGCTCCAGCCCTCTGCTCATTTTTGTGGCCCTCCTCTGGACCCGCTCCAACAGGTCCATGTCCTTCCTGTCCTGAGGACCCCAGAGCTGGACGCAGTACTGCAGGTGGGCTCTCACCAGAGCAGAGTAGAGGGGCAGAATCACCTCCCTCGCCCTGCTGGCCATGCTTCTTTTGATGCAGCCCAGGATACGGTTGGCTTTCTGGGCTGCGAGAGCACATTGCCGGCTCATGTCCAATGAGGAAGTTTGTGGTTTTGATTCAGATGATGGAGAAGGTAATTTTGTGTGTTCTGGTTATAGCATAGTTTTGCTAGTGCAGTTACCTAGAAAGTCATTCTTGAGGTGGTCCATCAAGAAATGGCATATTGCAGGTTTGTTCAGGGGTCTGTGGTCTGAAGAAAAAGACCCTGGTTAATCTTTGATTGGATTACTGATTTCCATGCCTTAGGATGTGTGAAAAATGGCTTTTGCAGATGTGATAATAGAAGAGGACGACTGCTTGGCAGTAAGTCTTGGATGCCAAGAAAGTGACTCCCACCTATGAGTTGCACTCATGTACTGATGCAGTGGAAACCATAAAATAACTCTGATTTTCTGAGCTCTGCTGGAGATAAGCTGTATAGTGGTTCATTTTATTAAAATCTGAAATTACAAAGAAAAAATTACTAATAAACTGCAATGTATTACCCATCAGTTGCATACTCTGTTCTTGTTTGAAGTATCTTTAGCATAATTCCTTTCTTGCTAACTCTTAAGATTTATCTTTTGCTTCCTGTCTATTCAGGGAAGGTTAGGTTAAGTCACAAGGCTTCTCTTAGTTCCAGCATTGCTTTCCGATTAATCAGTATTCAACAAGATTACAGGCACTGATTCTGCTCTTGTATAGTTTCAGGCATGAAGTAACCTCTAATAAAGATTTAAATACTGATAACTATGAAGCTCAGAACAGGTGAACATTATTAACTGATACTTTACTTTTTTCAGCTATCAAATTGGATTTGTGCCTATGGTTTTAGATCAAGTACTGATTATTTTTTTAATTACTTTGTAAATAGTTGTTAGAGTTGAGCTTTTCTGAAGCCTTTTGTGAGTGTCTAAAGATTAATAATCACAGAAATTTTTAAAATAGCTAGCTGGCTTGTTTCTAGCATGCTTTCTTTTGCAGATGGCTTTTGAAAGCACTCTGTATTTAAAACCCTAGCATGGATTTAGAATGACTTTGAAATAGTTTTCAAGGTGGTAGAATAGAAGGAGTGTGACATGACTACTTAATCTCTAGCTGGGGCCAAGGGTTCTTTTTACATAATCCCATCATTCTTACAATATGTTAATGCAATGGATGGAGTAACTGACCAACGGTTGAAAAAAAAATTTACAATAAACCAATCCTCCATAATTTGGGACCGTAGTATACAAGTTGTTTTTGAGGAGCCTTGTTATTGGTGAATTTAAATGTGCTTGTCCTTTTTTTATTATTACTATTTCCTTTTTTTGTTACAGATGGCAATTAGGCTAACATTGTCTTAAAGGTGAAATATATATGTATAGCATTCATGTTCCTTCCACTAATTTTTACAACCTAGTAGCATGAACTGAGTCATCAACAGACTGTAAAATCAGAATACATATTTCTTTAAATAGTGTGTTGCATCTGCTATTCCATCACAAACATAACAAAATATTTATTTTCTAATGTAATTGTGACTATAAACTGAAATGTTAAATACTTAATTTTACAAATTTGTGCATTGGCATTCAGTTTAGTTGTGTTTCATAAATGTTTGGTTTGGCACAAAGGTCTACGTTGCAATTTTCGCCACACCTCAATCTTGACTAACTTTTATTAAAGTTTGTTTTGCCAGATCATTTCTGTGAATCTAGGTCAAGATTGGTAGGTTGAAAATTGTCTAAAGAAAAGAAATCCACCCGAACCTTAAAAATCAATTCTACAAAGGTGATTGAGTTTGTGCTTTTCCTTTAAAGATCAAACTTCCTGTAATAATTCCCATATAATCCCTATGTAGTTAAATAGCACAGTAGTCATAACATGCTTGAAATGTATGCAAGGCATCAGCCAAAAAGTTTAACTCTTAATAACAAAAGGATCAAAGAACTTCACTGACACAATTTTATTTTAAAATAAAACATGATACAGACATAAATGTTAGTCTGAGTAAAAGGCTTTTATAGCATGCATTTTGGATATTTTATATTGTAGATTAAAACCAGTTCTCCTTGTCTCAGCCACAGACAGAAATCTCGCACACCTTCATCGTCCTAAAACAAATGTTGTCGTTTCGGTTTGTTCACCAGTTGATGGGTCTGTGCTGGAGAATGATGCTTCTGAGAAAAGGGAGGCGATCTGTGACATGCAGCTTCTTTGCCTCTGTACAAAAATAAAGAGTGTATGTTTGAAAATGTGCTTTGATGTCTTAAAAAAATACTCTTAACGGAGGGATCTTGTGTGTTTTTAACTTGTCGTGGAACTCAATAATTAAGTAAACTTCCTTTGAAAGTAACTATGTTGCTGTAGGGTACTGAAAATAATGGAAGCTACAATATCCCATTAGTAATTTGAGTGAATTATAAGACAGCTCAATGGCTTTTTCCTGTACTGAAATTTGTCTTTAGAGAGCCAGTTGTGTGGGCTTACACAGTTGGCCTCTGGTCTTTAGACAACTCCTGCTAAGATGAAGTAAATCACAAATCTACTTAAACTGACTTTAACCAGTGTCCTTTTTTTGTTCATTAAAAGTGAGATGCTACATTTGTAGGAAGTTTGCATCCACTTCTCACAAGCTGGTGTACCAAGATGTCAAATTATGAAATAGCTTCTGCTGTGGTGAGGCGTATTTTGTCCCTATTGTTAGAGATATTAAATTTCTAGAAGTGTTCTACATCATTAGGCATTCTTTTTTTTTTTTCCAAGCTAATGCAGGGTCAGGTGTACATTTTAATATTTAAATTAAATACTTCTTATCAAACATTCAGAAAGCCAACTTTCAATATTGAAAGTGGGAACTGATTAATCAGTGTGGAGATTCACTTTACTGTTGATGACAAGCAGAATGGGTTTTTTTCTCTGTTTTACAAAAGAATATATTGTATATACACTATGATTAATTGCCAGGTTTTGTAGTTTAGTAAGTTTTTATTCTGCTAGAGCACAGTGTATTATTCTTATAAATAGTGGTTGTGTATGAAAAGAGTCCTAACAATTCCCAGGTACAAAATTATTTGCAAGGAAGGGTGGAAAGGATGTGAGTCGCTTGGAGTTCTTTATTTGAAATGATGCTATGTTTTTTGATACATACAAGGAAACACAGTGGTGTCTGACAGGCACATGAGTCTGATTTTTATTTTTATTTTTTAATTTTCCAAGCTGAGGCTTTATCTGCCTGTCAATTTTCTTCTCATAGTGTGTTTGAAAAATAGCTATTATTCTTCACTCAACTTAGCTTCCTGTGTTCTTCAGAGGCAGGGACACTGGTATGTGTTCATCAGAACTCATTTTTTAAGTAATCTTTTTTCCGCTTGCAGGAGATTAAAAATGTGTCGAGCTCATTTGGGGGAGGCACTGTGCCTGTGAGGTGTGCTGCTTCTCTGGCTCCTCTTCTCCTGAGCCCTTTTCGACACAGAGCCCTTCTCCCCCACCTCAGGCAGTTAGCCTCGCGCGTCTGCCCATCCTCGTTGCCTCCTTCCACGTAAGACCATCTCCTGCCTGACTCTGATCCAGGATTTGGAAAGCCTTAAGATAAGTGTGCAAGAAGAAGGACCTTTTCAGTTCTTACAGTATCTCTTACTAGTGGGGTTGAAGCCTGGCTCAGTCCATCCCTGAGAGGTTTTTTTTTTCCCCCCTTGTTTTATAAACAAAACGTTCTGTCTTGGGATGTTACAAGAATAACTTTTTATATGCCTGTTCACAAATTTAGGAGAAACTGCAAATGTCATGAGGCCTTCAGTTATAGATGGGAAAGCCTATAGATGGGAAAGTAATTGCTTGGGAGGAATGGAATTCATAAAACAGAAAAAATATGTTACAGTGTTTCTGATATGCAGTATTTGCCTGCGTCTTCTGTGAGCCCCTGGTAGACTGGGATCAGTTTCCTCTCACAGGACAGGAGAAGGATCAAAGCAGGGCCTGCGGTGCTTGTAAAATCTGCTGTCCTGCCACAGCTGAAACCACTGGCACGAGAAGGTTGGGGTGAGCTCTCGCTGATCAGCTGCACAGGCAGGTTTCCGTATTTCCACCAGGCCCATGGAGGTGTGCTGCTCAAAATCAAACTCTTGTTTGCAAGCAATGCCTTCTTTACTGTGCCACTATGTGTGAAGTTCACTTACTTGAATTTTTTAAAAATGAATCTTAGGGTATTACCCTGGTTTGATAGTTTTTTTTAAAATCATTCAAATTTTAATTAGTCAAACTATACAGTCATTTGGAGAGTAATTCACAGTCGGTGATGGGGCCCTTAGAAGCTAGTAAAACGTGCTGGCTCTTCTGTAATGTAACTGTTAGTAATGGAAACTAAATTAATGCAGAAAAATGGATTTTCATTTTTTAATTTGATATTTAACATACAAGATAAAAAGAGATTCTGTGTTCAGTATAACAGATATATATAAATTTATCTTCTTTTCTCTTGAGTAAAGGGGACTCTCTTTAGTATCGCAGCATAGTGTGTTCCTGTTTTTCTAGTAGGTCAAAAAAAAGGTGCAGCAACTTTTTCATAGTTAACAGAAATTACACAGATAAGGTGTTTTGTAATAGGGGAGTTGAGATAAAGCTTTAGAAAACACCACAGAGAAACCCTGCTTGGAGAAGTCAGATGACAGGATAGGTCCCTTCATTTCCTAAGCAGGAAGACAGATAGAGAAAAAACTCAGCATAGCACAGGGTCTGGGCATTTTAAAGGATTGTGCAGATAATGTGTAACATGAAACTGTTTCATTTGTATTCTCAGAGAAATCCAGAGGTAATCAAAACTGCTAACACAATGAGTTTTGTTAAATTTATTAGAAAAAAAAAGAGTAAAGAGCCCTTAAGACTGCTTTGAAGTTTTGCTCGCACACAGGATAGCATCGTGATAGCCATCAGGTGTAATTGGGACAAAAGGGACTTTGATCTTCTTGTCTTTCCAGAGCAGACCACCTTTTGAGGCAGAATCTCAGCTCTTCTAGCTTAACAGATGCTCAGAGAAGGGATTAGCTTCAAATTTATTTCCAGATTATACTGTCTTATTTCAGACTTTGTGCATTGTAACTGCATTGTCAGTTTTGTAATTGAAGACTTAGCTCTTTGCTACAATAAAATTTATGGTTTTCTGCTTTGGTTGCACAATAATAAAGACACTGTTCTTAGAGAAACATAATGTATGTATGACTGATGATATAGCAGAATCTCTCCAGTATAGAAAAGCTGAAATAGCTGCCTGACACATTATGTGTCCACTCTCAAAGTACTAGATGCAAAACTCAGCAAAATTCATTTTCACATTCTCAGCACTCATGCTCAGGGTGATGTCTATCACAAATGGTCTGTTGTTAGCTTTCCTATCACAGAGTGGAATTTCACTCATTGCAGTGTATGAGAAATGTTTAGTTTCCTTTTTGCTGCAATAAAATATTCAAATAACGACCTGCCACTGTCTTATAATATATACTCCACTACATGAAGGGTTCCCAAAATTGATACTAGTGAAAACTCAGATACCAGTGGCCTTAGGAGGAGTTTCTGGCTTTGTGCTACTTCGTGGGCATCCGCAGGAGGGACTCGTTGCTCCATGTCATCAGCACCCTGCTCTTCCAATTCAGGCCTACAAACTCATGCACCTGTACTTACCCTGATTTGTTAATGGGTGGTAGCTGCCAGTGTGAAAAAAGCTTCACCTATGCACTTCAACTGGTCCAGCTACCACTCGTGCGGTACGTCTGTCAGGTTGGGCCTGTGTTGAGGTAGTTGAGTTAATTCAGCATTTAAAGATTCTACCTTGATGCCAACAATTTTCAAATATATAGCTCACTGTTTCTGTTAAAAGTCTTACTCCCTAGCACTGCCCTAAGTTGTAAGTGGACGCAGACAGAGAGGCTTATCTTAGTACATCTCGTTCTGAAATTGTCCCCTGATACCACTTCTGGTAGCTGATCTTTATTTCCTCCTCGGCGTGTTTCCTTTAACCTGGTAGTTTCTTGCATCTTATATTGTGAGGGTTATCTGAGATTTATTTTCAAGTACTGATACCATTAGAGTTTGTATTGTTTACTCCTCCAGATAAAGTTCTTCGAAATGAAGTTTGAAAGCTGTATTGTCATGGCTTGTTAGTGTGTTCAAATAGTAAAACGTTCATTACATTTTAAGTAGCAATTTGTTGCAAAAGATGTGATGTAACACCATCTCTATCTTTTCAGCTGAAGAGTCAAAGCACCTTCCTCGTAGATCATGCTCTATAATATTCATTTCTATCTCCTATGACTGTGAAGAAAACCTCCAAGTATAAACATAAGCAATGCTCTGCTTATATCTTTCATTTTCCTAGATTTTCTGAAACCATAAATCTGCAGGAATGGTTGTTCTTTGTCATTTAAATGAAGTGCTGAATGCTGAAAATGCAAGTGTGGGTGATAACTATGTGGTTGCTGATCAAAGCGACTAGAAAGGAGTGCAAGTCCTATAATGACTCAGGTGATATTTTTTTGTTATGAAGTCACCAGGAGCCCCAGGCTTAGTCGTGCAAGATAACTGTACTTTGAACAAATGTAAACTCACCCGGTGTTTTCCATTTTGACTTTTTTTTCAGATGCACCTAGTGGTACATGAAAAGATAAGCAAAGGACTAGACTTGGTAATCTAAGAGGTCCTTTCCAGGCCTGTATGTTCCTAATTTTTCTATTTCTCTCCACTGTTAGATTTTTCTTCTTTTTCTCCTTTTGCTAGAAATGCTTCAGATGGAATGGAGATTCCCCTCCCTCTCCCTGATCGTACTTTACTTTGCTCCTTGGGTTCTTTGGGGGTTTTTTGGGTTTTTTTAAGACAGAAATGCACTTGCAAGTCGTCATGCTAAACAAAGAAGGAGTTCCTCTCCAGTTTTTCACCCGTTATAAAATGTTAATTGGCTACAGAAAAGAATTTAAACACAACGAGTAAGTCAATCTTAGCTCTGTCCCTTGGGACTTTGGAGGACAGCAATGCTTTCTGCACTATGCACAGTCTGTCAGATTTTAAAATGCGAAAATGCATTGTCATTATTAAAGATTAACTAGAAAGGAAACAAAATACACTATTCAAAATAATCATTATGGTGTATCCTAATACATGTTCTCCAATGAAAAAAACACATAGTAAGTATGCTTTGATGAAGTTGGGTATACTTTTAGAGGCTTGGTAGAGGGCAATGTCCTGCTAAGTGAGGTGTTTCAAAGCCATTTTTTTGCTTTCAACAGCATCCTATTTAAAGCAGTCGATTCCTTACTGAATAAGCTGTAAGTGCATCTATTTTGATAATGCCATAGGTGTAACAGCAGAATATTGTCACTGCATTTCCAGATACCATTGGAGCAATCTCACTCAATAGCTGGACCTGAAAAATCCCTGAAGTCAGTCATACGTGAAGCTTGAAATCTGTACAGCTACTTTGTTCATAGTTACAAAACCACAGTGTGAAACAGCGGGTACAACCCAGTGTCTGCAGTTTGCATGGTGTCTACTACAGCTAAGACGGGGATAAGTCCCGTTGCACAGTGAGCAGTGGTACCACCCATCTGTCAGTGGGTCTCTCTTCCTTTCATTACCTGGGTCCCTGGGGTGGTAGTACTCAGCGGGGTGCAGTGATCTTGTGTGCACTGTCAGGCTGTAATTGTGTCAGTCCGCTGACATCTTCAAGTTTGGAAAGACAATCATCATCTGCATATTCTGCTGAGATGTGTTTTACAGGGTCTTGTTCAGACTTCCAGCTATGCAGTCAAAACCAAGCATGTTGCTTGGAGTTGCAACTGATGGCCATGATAGAGAGTTGTGTTTACTCTGAGTTCCAGACAAATAGGGTCAAATAATGAAAATGAAGACAACATTTTAGTCCAAGACATAGGGAACATTTATGAGCAAGCATCTGAGAGAAAAGAATTACAAAAGAGCAAATGACCCAGTATTTCATTTTAAGGAAAAAAAAAAAAATTATGTTGACCACTATGATTTATTTTAGACTTTTAGAAAATATATGCATGTATATGACCTTAAAAATAATAGTGTAAAAAAAACACCACCCCCCCAAAAAAAAAACAAACCAACAAAAAAAACCCCCACAACTTTCAGAAAAATCAAAACTTTCTGTTTTTCTCTGCATAATGATGTAGGAGTTGATGCAAGATTTTCTGGTGGGTTTTGTTAACTTTGAGATTCGAAAAGTAGAGGACAACATTCATTCCTGATATTATTCCTTTGGTTTTTGAGTAGTGCTTGCTTCTAGAATGAGTCCTCAGTTTACACTTCCATAAAGAAAAGCAAAACTAATTTTTAATGCAGGAACAGGTTGGAATAGGCATTTCTCATTTTCTTCTCTGCCCGCAGAGCTACAACTGCTGTGATTGCTCTGAGCCAGGTATTCTAGTCTTTTTCCTGAGTTATGTCAAGGAAATGATAGTGCTTGTGATTTTTATTTTCCTCAACAAAGGTTTCCTGCCTTTCCCATCGGTTGGAGTTATTCATGTGATCCATAGGCTACATATGAATGTTATTGCTGACTTCTGTGCTCTGTCCCATTTTTTACTACACCTGGTTAGCAAGGAGTTAAGTCAGACATAGATTTATTGGAGGATAAATCAAATTTTAGGTGTCTGAATACTATGAGGAGACACACATCTTTCTCTGCTGAAGCCGAGAGGAGTCTAAGGTAACAGAGTTCTCACTCTTCAGGCTGGATCTGGGAATGTCATGAGCATGTGGACAGTGATCTGTGAACGGTGTTCTGGGGTCTGTGAGCTTAGGACCTGTCTGTCATCCCAGACATACCTTGCTTAACTGCTGTTCAACATCCAAAGAGAAATTTAATATAATCTCGAACTAATTAATTTCTCCTTGTTTGCTGCAGTAGCCAGAAATGACTGGCTCTACCTCCTCCCCTTATACTGGGGAAAACTGTTTCATCAACTATCAGACAATTGACTAGAATTATAGTCAGATGGCTCAGATTCTATAGCCTTAATGGATTTCTGGCAGAAACCATAAGTAATAATTAAAGAAACTAACCTCTAAAGTATCTTTTTCAGTCTGTTTAAGCACAGACTGCTATTTCGTATTTCTATAAATAAATAGCAGAGCACATTTGATTTGGGAGTTGAAGATCACTATTCTGCAGCATTTCTGTAGCATAGGTAGAACTAGCATGTTGCCAAGTACTGATGCTCCACTGCAAAATACTGATGCTCCACTGCATGCAGTCTTCAAAGCTAATTCATATCCCACACCATTTTTGTCAGCAAAGCAGTACAAGTTTATATCAGGTTTTAGATTTACCTAGTATTTGTTCTTTTAAAATAATTTTCTTGTAATGCCACAGGAATAGCATTGGAGACATATCATTTATGGTTCTTTAAAACATGTCTTTGATAGTCTCAAGTGTAAAACTACAACAGCGATGTTGTTTTATGAAAGAGGAATTAATGGCAAAGAACAGGGATTGGATGGAAGAAATCATGGAAACCTGCAAGTTCCGTTAAAGCTTTCTCTGAGCTGATAGCACGGCAAGTAACAGGCGCTGTAGTACCGGTAAAATGTTCCTTGACTTCATAGCCTGAAGAGTAGCAGGTGCTTCAACTTTGTTCTTTCATGCTGGAAGAAAAGGGTGATTATATAGTGATGCTGGAGGCTTTCAGCTACTAGGTAAGTTCAGTAGACTTGCCCAGCCCATTGAGGTAGAAGGTGGTAGAGCATCATTTAAAATATGAGTTGTAACACCACAAGCTTTGACGTGGAAATATTTGTTGCACTAATGCAGTGCAGAGTTCTGCATCAAGCTTCCAGAGTTTGAAATTCATGAGGAAGTGGCAATTTAGGACTTTCTTTAGAGGAGGAGCAAATGTACGGAAGGGCCAGGCTGTACGAGTGCTAGCAATTTAAGTGATTTTCTACCCTCCCCACATACACACACTGAGTTGGTCAATGTTCTGAGTTAATGGTGTGAGATGAGCAGAGACTCCATCAGTAGTATAATTAGGAAGGAAAATTAAAATCTTCTAAGTATTGCTAAAAATTGTCTTATAACACACAGTATTGTTGTTTTAAATTCTGGTAGTTTTCTTGCAACTAGAATCTGGAAACAGCTGTTGGGTGTCTCTTAAATAGGCAGAGTTTGTGGATGTTTGGTGAACCTAGTTCCCACCTCCATGCTCAAGGGTTCACAAGAACAAGCCATGAATCTGTCACAGATCCCAGACAGAATATCGCAGACTGTTCAAGACTGAATATTGAACTTCAGGTAAGTGTGATTTGAAGTGGTGGGATTATATTTGGGAATATAAAAGGGGTTTTTTTTGTGGCAGGTTTTTTTCATGGCAGCTGTATGAAGCTGCTCAGAAGTGTGGAGTGCTCGAAGTACTCCCAGCAGAGATGGATTATTGGAAAAATGCAAGTGCGGTGGGCAAAGCTGCCTGATGGATTGCAAAACCATATGATAAATTATACTGATCACATGCATATGGCCCCCATATAAGTAATGTATATTTGTGCACAGAGATTTATCCTCCCCACCACCTTTTTTTTGTAGTAAAATTCAGACCGGTGAATTAGGAACGATACAATCAGATATAAAAGGATTTGGAACTGTTTAGGTGACTGGGCCAACAGCTGGCAAACGCAGTTCACTGTGGAAAAATGTAAAATAATTAGTCTGGGAGCAAGAAACCAAAGGAAACATAGTGTGTGCTGCAATGGAACAATCATTCAGCATGCTGACTAGGAAAGGATTTGAAGGTTATTGTGGAAAAATCATTGAAACCATGAGGCTTGTGCACAGCTGCAAGAAAGTAAGTTACTAGGTTGTATCAGAGGGATAAAATACAAAATAAGAGGCGATACAGTTACAGGAGTGTTAGGCTCCATCTGGAATACTGTATATAGTATTGGTCACTGTGCCACACAAGGAAGATATTGTCTGGGAAAGAGTGCAAAAGGAGTAACAAAGCTAAGTATTTTATGTGTAAAGATTAGGGAAGATGATCTAGTAGAACAGATACGTACATCATTTTCTCTGTATGAGATTAAAAATTAGGAGTAATCTTAAAAATGGGGAAATAGAAATGGACAGCTTAGAACTGCACAGAGTGAGTGATAAGGACCTGGAATAAATTATTTCAGAAAGTCTGTTGGTATACCGAATTTACATAAATTCTTTGTAAAGATAATTAAAGGGAATGACAAACAGTGATAAAGCTGTGATTGAGTTTTTAAATTTGAAGCAGGCACGTTAAGCTGTTTTTTCTTCCCTCCCTTCTTAAAGGTTCGTGACTTGGATGACCATAGTTTTCAGACTTACTACAGCTTGTAACTGGGAGGGGGGCACACAGTTTCTGTCTATGAATTATGCTTCTCTGTCTGCTAAGACTGTTTTTAAGTACACTGGGGAGCACCCAAATTCTTCATGCTGTGTGTTAGCAAGAACATGTTCATTCCGCCTGTGCTTTTCTGTATTCCAAAGTCCTGCAATTAGAAGTTAAGGCTGACTGTTTAGTGCCTCTGTAATGCCGTTTCAGGATAATGATGCACTTAATACAGTATGCCATAGGTTTGGAAGTGTGTTTTAGAGTGTGTGCTGTTTTGTCAACCTTGGTTCTTCCATTAAAAAAATTGGGGGTGAGAAAGCCAAGCATATTAAAGAATATGGCATTCAGAGTTTATGTAAGTGGTAAAATTATAGTTAAGATGAGAAAATATGCTAAAGCAATTAAACTATTTTAAGTAATAAAACTCCAACTTTTTTTTCAGGATTCAGCAGTTGGCTGGGTGGGATGCTTAGCTCCCCTCCCCCCCCCCCCCCCCCCAATGCCTAGCTAGCTGTTGCAAGAGCAGTAAGACAGTATGTGAATAATATAAGGGATAACTCCATAGACTTCAGTTCTGTGGAGAAAATTGCTGCATAGATTTGAACTTAGCTATCTGCATCTTTGGATCCAAACCAAATGCAGTGGGTCACTGGACAGATGTTTGAGAAAGCAACTTGTCAAAGTTAGTGTAAATTGTTAACTCCTCCTGGGAACCTTTTCCATTTTGGTATCCTGCTTTGAAAATTTTGGAGTTATTTGGTCCCAGCTGCTTCTCTGTTGTCACAGGACTGTGGTGATGAGGACGGTTCTGCTGTAGTCTTTGTGTTCAGCGTGCTGCGGCCATTTCTCTTTCAGGACTTCTCTGGAGGTGCACAACAGAGCCCAGCACTCAATATTTAATGTTGTTATTCTACTTTTTAGGTAGATACTCATGCGACTGGAATAGACTACCTCTGAGGCAGGCACCCAAATTCCATATACATTACATATACGTTACCAAGGGAGTGGAGGACCTCAGAAGGAGAGTAACGAAGCCCGCAAGCTTTGTAGACAGCAAAATGAAACCAGTGTGAATGGCAGTAGTGCTTCTGCTGTTAATTCTGAAGGATAGTTTGCTGCAAGTTGGAAGGTAGCCTCTCATTAAAGCAAGTTGCTGAGTGCTGACCTGTTCTTCTCAGCTCCCACTGACTTCCAGACCACCAAAGAGCCTGCCGTACACATACTGCTGACATATAGCAGTATGTGTATGCATGTTAAAAGAGGTCTTGTGGGGTCACAGAGCTGCTTCATCTCACAGCTCTATGCAAGTCCTGCCGTGTGTCAGCAAAAATCTGATCGGGTGCTGCTCTGATTGCTGGGGTGTGACATTGCCTCTTCACTCATCTTGGCTGGGGTGGAGTGGCATAGTCACAGACACTGATTTGCTTATGGATGCTGGGTGGCTCCTGGCAGCATGCAGAAACAGAACTTGAAGGACTTCAAAAATTAAACAGCAACCTTGCTATCTACAGTGTAAAGGCCTCTTCAGCTTTTCCTCACAGATCATGGTTTCTAGACATGCTTATTACTTTCAGTTTTATTTCCCTTTTGGTTTCCGTCATCCAAGTCACTAATGAAAATATTGGTTAGAAGAGGGCTTAGGGCATTTATGTGACGGCTCCTAAACTGCCAGTGAAGTCCTCAAAAATAACCCAAATATATTGCCTTTCCGTGCTTAATGCTGACATAGACTTACATGTCACGAAGAAGGTTCTTTGTGATGTTGTCATCTGTATCATAAGCAAGGTGTCACTTTTGCAGTAAAAAGCTGCTGTTGACTTCTCTGTAGGCTGAGCGGTTTGCTTCCCAGTGTTGTTCCTCTGCCATGTCAGAAATCTGCTTTTAGTCATCTGACCAGGAACTGTCAGCAGATTAATTTGTCAATGGGAAAAACTTGGTGCTGCATATTAAGACAGTCTTGGCAACCAGATCGTATTTACAGTAGCTTCATATATACAAATGTTCGATTTTAGGATTGAGGATAAAGTTAATGTAAACTGAATTCCTGTTACATTTTTTCCTCTTTATTTTTTAAACTAGCAACTTTTACAATATGGATTTCTAAATACAGGTAGAATCACTTTAAAGCAGGTCATTAAAAACTTTGTGACTTGCCAGAAGCAAAGTCGAGCCAGTAGTACCTTTGTTTAATTATTCTGTATCTTTAATGGTATGTAATGATGGGACAGCAAGTCAAGCATGGTCTGAGAGGGAACCATCTGCAACATCTCCTGTAGGAGGCTCCACAAAAAGAGCAAACTGACTTTATTTGAATAAAAGCTAGAAACTTAAACAGAGAAAATTCAAGCAACTAGGGGAGACAAAACAAAGATACTTGCACACAGATCTCCTTTGTCTTCTGGGTCCTTGCAAATGGGGTCCTAGCTTTCAGCAAGCTTGATTACCAAGAAGCAGCAAGCTCTGCCTCTTCCCTGCTTAGTCCTGAGGAAGGTCTATCCAAATGGCCATATCTGTGCTGTTTTGCACTACTCTGACTATACTTTAAAACATCTCTGGCCAACAAGAATTTCCAACATGAAGTCTTGAGCCCTTCTGGGAACGTGTTATTATGTTCATGCCATTGCAGGCACAGTGCTGAATTAGAACTGCTTCTTTACCTAAGGTTCCCCTGGTGAATGTGTCTTGATACCCCAGAGTGCAGTCAAAGCCTTGCAGAAGTTTACTATAAACTGGTAGTGTGTGAGAGATTCATACTACTTTACTCATCTGCATTTATATACCTTTAGATACCTAACTGAGGAACTTGGTCTTTAAGTCACTCTGGAATCAGTGGGAAGAAGCAGTCTCCTGCTGAGGATCTCTGCAGTTTAGATACCAAAAATGTATTCTGTTATTAACACCCCTCCCAATTAATGGTTGAATTCAGGAACAAATCTAAATCAAAGATATCTTTTAAAATGTTAATCTTGAATAATTAAATACAAGAAAACCTGTTTTTCAACCACATTGCTTTTGACCCACTTTTGAAAGCATTTCAGGCTGTTTCCAAGAGCAATAGAAGAGTGGCATATATAATCATTAGACTCAGGTCTGAAGAGCTTCAGAAGTTGCTTTAAAAATCATTCAGCAATCATAAAACTGCTCTACCTGAATCAATGACACCAATGAAGTGTGAAAAAATAGATCAGTTTTGAGTAAAACCATGTATAGTTTAATTTTAAGTGTGCAGCTGCAGTTTTGCAGAAAACAAAATATATAGCAAGCACAATGCTTTTATTCAGCTTAAAGTTCAAGCATTTTTTTCCAGCTATCAATTTACAGCTTAAGATAATGGATTTTGGCAGTGTGCAGAGCTATTAAGTAATGTTTATTAAAATGGATAAGAAAGGACTTAAGAGGTGGCCTGTAAAAGAGAATTTTTAAAGGACTGGTTAGTGGAATAAAGAAATAGCATTTTCTCCTAGAAGTAAAGTTCTATGTCCCTGGGTAGGTCATTAATGAAAAAGATTGTGGTGATATCATCTTATTATTTAGTACAGTTTGTGAAGTGATATGGAAACTGTACTTATGGAGGTTTTTTTCACCTCTACTGTGAGGCTGAAAAACTTGAGTGTTAAATATCTGTCCTGGAGAGAGAAATAATCAACTATATTTAAGTTTGCCTCAGTCACAAAACTAGCATATAATTTGACATGAACTTGACATTCACAGGGTCTATTATCCATTGTGCAGTTCTTCACAATAGGCAATAGATGTGTGAAACTCCATGCCAGAAGTCATTAAAGTCACTAAAAGTTTGCATGGACTCAAGGAGATGTTGGGTAAATGCCAGAAAGTGATATAACCAAGGGTAGTTAAATACATAGAAACCACATCCAGCTCAGGATGTCCCTGAGCTCAAAATAGATTAATACTGAGAGAATATTTTTATTCCTTCCTAAGCATTTGCTTATGGCCAGTGCTTGAATTGATGCAGACACACTGCTATTGGATCTTAAGTAAAACATCTGACTCATTCAGATGCTCTGACCTTGCAGCCACAGACCATAAGGAAGGGGAAAGAATGTTGGATGAGGAGGACTTTGGTCTGGCCCAGTGCAGTCATTCCTCCATTCTTCTGAGACCATCTCTGACCAAAATCAGGAAGATACTTAAATCTTTTCTAAATACTTTCAAGATAGGGCTAGGCATATGCGTGAATTCAGCTCTGAGCATGAGCTTAAGTCCTACTGTATATGTGTGCATTTATTTTTCTGAATGGAAGTGCTTTTGAAATCTGTATATCTGCTAACAGGTCACAAAACTGAAATATCCTGACTGGCAAGTCGAGGCTATGGAGCACTACAGAGCCTTGGACAAAGGGGTGCTAACTTTCTGCAGTTAAAACAGGGCATCTGTGTAACTACTTTAAATGAATATTTTATAATGGAATAAGCTTTAATGTCATATATATCCTCCAAAGATTTCCCCATTAAAAAAGTCTAAATATTACTGAATTTACCAACCGATTTTTATTTGGACTGACTTTTATTTTCACTCTAATTTTCATGAGCAATAAAATCTCAAGACATGATGCCATCCAAGCTAGCTATGGAGTTTATGCAACCCGCTATGCCTGTTTGCAGTAAGGGGTACCCTGGGACCCTGTTCTTCCTTGCAGATCTTCCCCAGAGGTCACCTGCCTCAATGCAGGTGCTGGCAAGGAGACTTTGAGCTTGACTGAGACCATGCCCTAGATACAAACCTAAGCAATGTGCATTTCTCTTTCATTGTCATTGAAAATGAAAAAGGTGTTTCCTAAGCACAGCAAGAGCAACTCTGTAACTAGTTTCTACCCATCTCACTACTGGCTTCAGTGCTAATTTTTCCCCCCTGGAACTGTTTTCAAGTTTGGTGGTTACAGAATAAATAGCATCTCCCTATTCTTGACAAATATGGGGCACCTGTGATCTTCTGACATCAAGAAGCAGGAGTCTTAGATGTGCAGAGAATGGGGCGGTGGGGGGGGACATGACACGACTAGGTATATTGTCCTCTTTTTCCTTTCTTCTTCCATTCAGTTGCCTGGCAAATGTGGCAGACTGGCAGATTTAACAGAATGAGCATCTCTGACAGTTGGTCTCAAGAGCCCAGTGTTTGATTTCTCTGCAAAGTTTCTCTGCAAACTGAGACTGTATTTACTGAAGATCTTAATGTAGGAACGTTTGGCTTCCTATTTTAAATCTTAAAAAGCTGAAGCTGTTGTGCAATGTGAGATTGAGCACCAGTTAGCCTTACCTCCTTTCTTTTTTTCTTTCCAGTAAGGAGATGGTGGGGAAACCATGGAAAAGAGGGGCTCAGAGAAATAAACTTACTTAAGTGAGTTGCATTGTAAAACCTTTAGCTGAGCTGTTCTGTCTGTCCAGAAGTAATTCCTCTCTTAGTAATAAGCCAATTAACAAAGGCCAGAGTTGGATTTGAAGAGCTGTTTGGTGGTGTTGCTAATAACATACTGATTGCATTGTCACATTTTAGTATTGTAAAAAAGAAATGGTATTACTATCTCAGATGCTATAGATAAATACATAATACCCCTATTTTTAAAATTAAACCAATTCTGCATTTTTATGGTTGGTCCAACTAGCCTGGTCTTTGCTCTTAACCTGTTCTGGGCTCTTTGTCTGTCATCCTGAAATTTTGTGGCAAATGAATTAGCACACAAAAGTCATTCTCTCTGAAAAGATATTGTGGAGAATTTCAGCAGCGTCTTGAATTAGAAAATATGTTTAGCATGGTAAACATTCTGGCTTCATTGGTTGTGTGAGATATTTCCAGCGTAAGTTTTATAAGACTGAAAAAATCAGTGGAAGATTCAGTATGTTCTTTTACTTAATGCATGTTGGAATAGGTGTCCAGCTACAGATCGAGAATGAATCTGGTTTTCGAGAATGATGGTTAGTACTAGCTAGAAATCAAGTCATCAATTTGTACTTGGAAATTATGAAATTATAGTGCTGGCTAGTGAATCTTCTCAAGCAGAGCAGGGGAAAACTAACTTGCATTATTTTTAGTTACTACTGTAAACATTTACAAATAAGCAGTCTGTCTTTGAAAAATGTAGGCATGCCTGAGTTCTTAGGATGTCTGAGAAATTGTTTTTTATTAAAAGAGGTTGGACTCTAGCATTAGAGTTGGAATTTGACTCAGTCTGAGTTTTACACAATTTCGTCCCTCTTGAATTAAATGCTGTAGTCAAAAAATTTCACAAAAGAAGTCTGAGAGAAAGATAATCTTAAAAACTTTGAAGAGGAGGAGAAGAGAAAATTGCATCAGATGGAGTTCTGGACCTCCCAAAGAAATGTAATGTTTGTGCTAATAGTCTGCTTCCAAGAATATGGCAGCTTTGATAAATGAAGCAACACTGATAACCACGGAGGTCTTGAAAAAGAAAATCAGCAGATACTTGATGACCTGCTTAAATGGTACTACAACCCCTGCAAAAGCCGTTTAAGGTGTAGCCAGGGTGACTGAAAACAACTTTATCTCCAGTACAGAGGAATGTAGCACAGAAAAATGGATGACCTACCACGGACAGGTTTTTGCTAGATTCAAATGCTGCAGAGAAGAAAATTGTAGTGCTGCTCTGTGACCTTGCAGTCTCACTGAAGGTGCAGCAGTGATGGGCTTTTGAAGGGAGGATTGAGAAAACATACTTGAACTTTCATTGTAGAAGGGAAGTTCAAAATTAGAGGATGGAATTTATAAACACTAGTAAAAAATGAAGGGTTATAACAACTCTGCTGTAATCAGGAATACACTGGTTTTACACTCTGCAATGGCTCCAATTAAAATAAATATCTGTCAGCGTTACCGTATTCACAGTGTTTCATACTGAATTGATTTCAACTTTCAGGATAACTGTTATTGAAATGACTGAATGTAAAAGGGATTTTTTTAAATTTCTCTGATGTAAATCTAATGTCCTGGACAATCAGCTCCTTCATGCCCAGTTTAGAGGTAGTAAGACATTTTCTCTTTGCAAATAAAGTGTGTGTATAAATTAATGAATGCGAGCTTCTGTTACCTGCTGTTGGTGCCCTTAGCTTTTTCTCATCTGTTCAATTTTCTGTGGTTTTTCTGTTAGAGGTTGTTAAAAACTTATTTTAAAAGTTCTGATCTACACAGCAATCTGCTGGAACTTTTAAGATCATTCTTACTAATTTTGAGTATGGTACGTTTTACAGTCCATTGAAAACTTAAAATACTACACAAATTTTTGAGTAAATAATGCATGCTTGGTTCAAAGTAAATATATCTATTTGAACAAGCAGAATTCTAAATTTCTGAATTCTTGTTTGGAGTATTTTGAGTTTATTGTGAACGTTTTAGTTTTGGAAAAGGATGTTGATGAAAATGTTCAATTAGAAAATGAGAACATCAGAATTTAGGTAAAACTTTCACTGTGGCTTCTGTTTTTCTGGACAATGAGTGGCACAGCAGAACCGTGCGTCATGTGGGTTTCCTAGCTGTCTCTCTTCATCCAGTCTTTCCATGTGTAATCTCTGTGTCAAATGAAAATGCTTTAGAAGAAAAATTCTGCATAGGTAGAAAGTTTAAAAAAATAAGCAGGACTAGGAAAAATATGTCTGGTCATTGGTAAATATAGTGTGTTTTAAGACATGCAAGTTTTACACATAACATTGTCACAAGATCATGGACTCCTACAGAAAACAAATCATTTGTTTAGAAGTGAAGTCAGCAGCTTTATGGAGAAATAAATATAATTTTACAACTTAATTACAGTATAAACATTTCTTGTGCTTACAATGACTTTGTTGTTATTGTTGTATTAATCTTACAGGACATGTGGATATTTGTTTCGGGTCCCTTCTGGGACCTGCTAAATCCTCTGAGCATAACTCTGACCCCTCTTCCAAAGATCTTAACTTGTTAGCCATTTTTCATCTATGTGACTAAACCGTTAATAAAAAAAAAAAAAAAAAAAGAAAGAAAGGAAAGCTTTAAAGAGATTCTGTTTTCTTTCTTTTACATGTTGTTATTGTCTGATTAATTTATCTCTGTGGAAGTTTTATCTAATACTGTTAGTTCACTGTATTTAAAGTGAAGAATTTCACACTTCCCAGATGCTGTTGAATGCTTTGGGAGGTTTGGTGGTGGTAGTCTTTTTCTATGGCAACCTAATCAGTCAACTCCCCATCACTTATGGCACCTTTTTAAGTACCAGGCTCTCTGAGAACTGAGAAAACGTCTTGGTGTAACATAGGTAATAATGAGGTTTAAAATCTGATAGACTTGTTGTAAAGAGTGTATTGTGACAGATTCAGCTAAGTATTTGTTTTCAGTGTGGTTGCTTATGCAGAAGAACCTGGAGCATATCTGGCTGCCTCCCTCTCCCCTGCCCCTGTTTCTTTTTGCCATTTGAATGTGTCTTTAACTTGGAAAATTTCGTTATAAAAGGGCTGGAGAAAAGCTTAGAAAACATTCCGCCCCCCGGAAATTTTCAAGCTTCTGGGGGAGCAGTAACGTGATGTAATGTTCACGTTACGTCCAGATCTGTAATGTTCACGTTATCGCTGAAGGGAATTCTTACTCTTTCTGAACACAGTTTTCCTGTCTTTCCAGAAATCTGTCACATCTAGGATTCTTACATATTTGTTCTTAAAGGAGTATTTTTTGAGTATTGCTTACTGTTTGGGCTCTTCTTTATTTTAAATAGTGAATTTTTTATTTTTTTGAATTTCAGAATATTTATAGCAAGTACTTGTGTAGTTGCATGCCCTCTTCTCTTTTGTTGTGTTTTGTTTTTTGTTTGATTTTGTTTTTTTTATTATTATTATTATTATTATTAAAAAAAAAAAAAACCACCCCAGCAAACCACAAACTGTAAAATTCCTAATTCCTTTACCAGTGAATGTTTTTATGTAGCTTTGCTGTGTAAAGGCATCATACCAGTGTACAACTGGTATGTGCACTGGTAAGATGTACCGTGACCTGTGATACCATTAAATACACCTGTGGATTAAAACAAGAGCCTTAAAACACCACCTTGTAGATCTTGTAAACCAAGGAAAGATCTCTTTCCATGAAGAATAAATTCAGGGCTCCTGTCTCAGTTGAGCACCAGCCAATGGAACTTTCTTCCAAGATTCACCACGCTTTTGAACTATCTGAGTTTTCTTTATGTCAAAGCCTTTAAAAAAGGAGACACTGAAATTTGAATAAATTCATAACAGCTACAAGTTTCTGTTAAAGTATTTGCAGGCTGACTCAATAGAAGCACTCATTTACAGAGACCGCTGACAGCTAGCATGTATGATGCTTTCATATTTAAGATTGTCATCTTTTTTTTCATTCTCTGATAGCATAATATAAACATTTTTAAGCCTTGTGTAGGCATCCTGTTTGGTTTGGTTTGAGTTGTATTTACTCTTCTATACAGAAACACAGTTCTTTGTTCAGGAGGATGAAATCACGGGATATTTCTGCTTTGGGCGTTCTTGTCCTTGGTAAAGAAGTAGTTTTAAGTCCATAGGTTCTGCAGCTGCCAGATTGGTTTTGATCAGTGCTGCATTCGCCTGGTCAGCAACTGCAACACAGGGTGTATTTCCTGTAATGAAATCCCAGTGTTGTGATGAAAATTCCCTGGGACGGCAAGTCCAAAGTACCTAGGTTAAAAATTAACAGGATTCGCATTTTAATGCGTAATTATATTTGGCACATGGCACGTTTCAGTGAGTGATACGACAATCTAAGGCTGTTCTACATCTACTATTATGGAAGGCACTGTGCGTTCAGCCACTGTTTAAAACATTTTGGATGTGCAAACATGTTAACAGCAGCGCTTAAACAAGATTGGCATTCTGAAACGTGTTTCTAAAACATGCGAGCGACAGTCTTTGATGACAGGGAGGCAGTTTCTTTCACAGTGTTTTCTCTGAAGCGCATACATTGTAATATATCATGGTGGTGTAATGCCTTTATGGGAATGCTTTTGGCACGTTGGTGCAAATGTGGGGTGTACAGAACTATTGGAAGTGTGTATCACCATTGACAGAGGCAGTTTGAAGCTGCTTTGAAAAGCTTATAAGACCAATTCTGGTACATTTCTGGTGGTTTTTTTTTTGTTTTGTTTTGTTGTTGTTTTTTTTAACTTGTCTCCTCCCATTATCACTAAACTCTCTGCTATCTTAATTCTCATTCCGTTGTATTTACCACTTCTTGCTCAGCCCTTACACAGGTTGTGGTAGCCATCTTTCTAGTCTCTTTTATTCATACATGGACACGGATGTATTTAAATCTGCACAACCATTAAATGCTAACACAATGCATCTGTTCAATTACAAAAAAAATTCTTGAAAATTTAACCACTTTGGATTTTTGTTATGCAACTCTTGACTGTCTTCTTACATACTGCTGCATCAAACCTAGGTCCCTGATCCTCAGCTTTTCATCTCTAATTTTCGTTTGAACCTGTATTGCTTACTTTACCTATTGGAAAGTCATCTTCCCTTTTTCTCTTCTTCTCCCAGTCTTGGTTTTGGATATGTATTCTCTTAGGTCCTTGTGCTTAGGTCTGTCTACTACATCTATCATTAAAGTTTATTTTCTCCTTTAAATTTTTACTTATAAGCAGAGAGTCCAGAATTCATTTTTCCTCTGGTTCAGAAGAAAAACTGCTCTGGCATTCAACTACCTGCTATTAAAGCTGTTAACTTTTTTCCTGTCTGTACAGTTGTTACAGGACCACGCACTATGACAGTACAAAGCTTTTAAAGCTGTAAAGCATCAGGTAAATATAGAGCACCATGCAGTTGGCGTGAGTTGGACTGCAAAAATTCCCACAGTTTGAAGTTGTACTTCTCAAACTCAGACATGTATAGTTCCATTTTGAAGGGCATGCAGTTAAACTGAACTGCCATGTAATAAATGGATTATCTCTTGACATAGTTCAGAACAGATCAAGTAGACCTACTATCTGAGGTACCCAAACAAAGCAAAAAGCTATTTGAAAAGGGCATATGGTTTCCTTCTACAGCACAAGCACACGTAAGAGGTAAACTCCTATTAACAAGAAAAGTCCTAAAGATCTGCAAGCCCAGGGTAAGCAAAAAGTTCAGATGGCTTAGAGACTCACCCAGCTCCTCCTGAGAAGGTGTGCCAAGAGACACTCCA
The DNA here is from genome assembly GCF_047370975.1 of Nipponia nippon. Taxonomy (NCBI): domain Eukaryota; kingdom Metazoa; phylum Chordata; class Aves; order Pelecaniformes; family Threskiornithidae; genus Nipponia; species Nipponia nippon. The sequence goes on from NW_028262336.1 coordinate 111,429,137, forward strand.
TCTATCACTTGAATTGAGAAGGAGGAGGAAAAATGAAGATGATACGGCATTTTGGAGGCAAATAATTAAGCTCCATATATTGATGACACATCTGCACATAGCATCTTTCAAAAATATCTAGCTCTTCTTACCTTTACAGGTAAATGTATTTGTGTCTTCTCATTTTAACTGCACTTTAATGTGCAGTTAATGTGCAGTGATTGACTGAAAAAGATCAGTGAGAAGTAAGTACAACACATTTTTCACTTAAATCCACTGACTGACAATAGCAGTGCAATGAGCCTTCAGAGAAAGCTGTATGAACGTGGTTCCTGGGCGTGTTGCCTTTGAGGTGTCTATGTGGTCGCCCTGCTGCTCAGTAGGTATTTAGTACTTCTGCCCCGGTGTGTTCGGGCAGTGTGTCAGCCTTGGTAGAGGAACGTGTAAGCAGGGCGGTGTGATAATTTGCAAGTTGAGGTGTAAATGTATGGTTTGTCAAATGAACTGGTTCTCTGGCTTGTTAGTGCTTGGGCACCTTATCTGCCTTCGTTATATTCTGTTAGTGGAAATGTGTTGGTTTCTGACCTCTTTTTAAGTTTATGTTTAAAAACGAGCTCTGCTACGGCTGAAATTTCTGGAATTGAATAGTGAAATTAATAAACCTTACAAACTGTTTTCTATATTATCCTTACATTTGGTTTAATTCTCCATTTGGTATGGGTTCTAGTAACAGTGGAAGACCTGCTCTGTGTGCACCAGTTTAGTCAGAACTCAGTGAAATACAGAATGGGAGAGAAAAATTAAAACCAAAAATGTCAGGGGTTTAGGTGCAAATAAACTGTTCAGCTGCTGCTTCAAATGTAACCGTCACTAATTAGTACTAGCAGAGCAGAACTGTCTGAACAGCTATTTGAAAGAAAGAAGGGGAGTGGCACCTGTTAGCGCATAGAAAGGGCTTCATCTAATTTTGGCGTATTTATATTCAGCAGCGTTAAGAGCAGCCAGACATAAGGCTAGTGCATTCTCATTCTCCTCTTGTCCTTCTTTTAACAGTCTGTTCTGTCTCAGAAGTAACTTCTGAAAAGGCATTTTAATCTTTCGTCCGTTTCAAATTTAGGGATTTCAAGGCTGTTAGAGCTTTTAGTAACCTAGTTTATTTAGTTTTGCATTGCTAAACAGTCCTTCAAATACTTAGAACTTCTTTCCAAACAGAAATCAGTAGGTTTTTTCCCCCTTCTTAGAAATCAAGTAGGTTTTTTTCCCCCCTTCTTTCCTGGCTTACTTTATGTCCAGGCTTGCAGTTTGATCTGCAAGGTCAAAAAATACAATGTTGAAAAAAGTAATACAGATCAATTCACTTCATAAGAACATTTTGCTTCTGATCTTATGTCTTCAACTTGGTGCTGGTAACTAGTGCATTTGATCAAGACTCTGCGTAATACATGGCTGACGTTCTTTATTGTGAAAGCACAAGCTACTTTTGTAAATACTCATACAAGCTTTCTTAAATATTACAATCTTGAGCTTTCTGTAAGTCATATATTTCTATTAAATGGATTTCTTGTCAAAACCCTTTTTCATCTGTAAATTATTGCATCATATGAAACTTTCAAACCTTGAGCTCCAAGCGTTATCCTCGTGCATTCAGCATGCATGCTGGGTATGTTAACATGTGCAGCAGGGTTTGAGGTTAAGTTACATTTTCTGTTATTTTGATCATTTCAAATTGGATTGAGTTGAAATTGAGATACAATAATGACACAAGTTAACTGAAAAGTTTTCATCAGTCTTACAGACATCTGATACAGAGTTGCTAAATCCATCTGTAGATCTAGTGTGAATTAATGGATCCAAACCTAAGGCTCCCAGAGAGCCTGCTGGCACCAACTGGATTTTAATTACACACATTGGTTTAGTTATCCTTGTAGCAGGTAAAATGAGTGGTGCAAGTTAACTCTTCCAGATCAGGGAAGGAAAAAAAAAAAAAAGCATTGATCCCTCTTTTCAGAGGTGGAAAAAAAGAAGTTTTATAGCTTAATTGTTTTTCCAAGGGAAAGTTGAAGAAGGTGTCTAGATGATGGATGAAAGAAAGGCAATGAAAGGATACAAAGAGGCAAAATAAGTAAATTATGTAGAAAGGAGTAGAGTGAAGAAAGAAAAATTATATTGGGAAAAATTAACTGAAGAATGTAGACTATTTTATAAGCAGAAAAAATTAAGATGGAAAACATATAAAAGGTCGAGGCATATCAAACCACCAAATTCTGTGCAAAGGGAGAAAAAGTAAAATGAAAGAAAGTGGAAGGCATAATTTTAAATTTAAGGGAGAGATAAGTGTATATGCTTATTTTAAATAATTTCTGACTCATAATCAGCTGCAAATATTTGAGTTTGTACACAAGTATTTAAGTTTTGAATGGATGCAGAATTTGCTTAGCAGTGTTACCAAAATCACATCACAGTGATCAGCAGTGTTACAAAAAATCACAGGTAAGGGTTATCAAGGTTTTATTTATGTAACTTTTCATTTTTATTTAATGTATTTTTTAAAAAAAAGTTCAAAGATACAGTAAATATAAGGTTTTTACTTGACTTAAGCTTGCTATTTTTCATAAAAAAAAAAAAAAAAAAAGCCAAAAATTGAACACCATGAATCAGCATCCTAAATGAAGAGACTGGTAAACAGATTCATTACATCAATCTGAAAATTAATTGTAAGAAGTAATGTTGTTGCCTTTAGGCATTTCCAGTGCAGGAAGCCAAGAAGGAAACCATAGTCTTCGGTAATGCTTGCAGACGCCAGTGGCTGGTCAGCCGCTAATCCCTTGCCATGTCGACTGCAGAGGAAAACACTTGCATCCTTCTAGAACCCTTTTTATGTCATTCAATTCTAATTTACCATCAACTATCATAGCTTTACCATGGACATGCTCAAATTGGCATTGGAGGCTTGACATAAAACCACAAAGGCAACTAAATTCCAAGTTAAAGCTGAAACTTCATTCTTAATTCACTCGGTTGTGCAGGAGTGCTTTGGAGTATGTGGGAACACCCAGTGTTTGAAGCCCTGGCTGTACCCACACACAATAGAACAAGTTAAGGATGGAATTTCAGCCCGAGCCTTAACGTTAACGCAGCATAGCTCTTTCTGGTTTGATTTCTTCTTATATGGCACTGTTAAAGACAAAAATAAGCCCAAGTCAATCTCAGAGTCATTTTAAATTATGCTTACAAGAATCTTGTGCAAGCAATAGTAATAGATTCTTCTCACCCATTGCCTCACAGTAAATTTGAATTTTTGTATCCTGCTTGCTTTGAGTGTGCACTGTTGGAAACTGCTGAGGTGTTAGATTACAGATACTTTAATATCTGAAGTCCAGCCTTAAATACGTAATTGTTCCCTACAGTATACCTGTCTTTACTTGAAACTCATTTTGTGGAATAGAATTAAAGAGGAAAACTCTGCTTTTTGCCCTGTACATGCATTTTTATGAGCAAAATGAGCTTTGACAGTGTTTTTAGAAACGTCAGGAATGTCAAATCTTTTTTATCTGAAGCACTCCTTGGATGACTCAGGAAAAAGTACTTGGAAATTACTCAGGACTTAATTGAAGTGGGAAGGATACTGAATTGTTGAGAGAGAGCTGGCTGCCCTATGCATGCTTTAGAATGGTACTTTAAAAGAAGATCAATCTTAAAATTAAGTGATTGAATCAGCCTTTTCTTCAAAACATAATTTTTATTCAATCTTTGGTTAGGTGTTTGGAATAGTGATTAGAATAGTTATTTGGTCATTTATCCCTTCTCAGAGCAAATGAGAGTTATGCTTCTAATCTTTTTTCAAAAATCCGTAGCGCTCTACTTCTTCCCATGTATTTCCATCCTTTACCAACTGTCTTCAGCGGGTCCGGCGTCCCTGCTTGCTGAAGACATGGAGAGATATGTATTGGTGAAGAGAACAACGGTGAAGGAGGGGGATACAGCTTTTAAAAGTACATGTAAGCTGCTATTGTAAACTTGTCTGCATTTTACGCTTAGCCACAAGCCATGGCCTGTACCTACCTCAGGATGCCCGTGGCCCCTTTTCAGAGACAGTAGATCTGCTTTTGCTCAGGATTAGGGACTGTCCTAAACCACAGTTTCAGGAATAACTTGATCACTGGCAAGAACAGTCCAGAAACAGCAAATAATTTGGTGGAAAGAAGTGATACAGTTAAAGGAAAGAGCTTGGTAATTGTGCTCCAGAACACCTTCTGAAATCACTATTTTGATTTGGAGAATAATCATAGTAAAGTGTTACGCTCATATTGTTTATTTAAGTTATGAGAGTGGTTTTGTGTGGTGAAACGGAGAAGAACTGACGCAGTATGAGGGTCGTAGTTGGCAGTGTGGCTAATGAAAGTGTGATGACCAAAATATGAGAAAGACGTCCCTCAAAGCTTAATTAAATGCTGGCAGTATGTTTAAGGAAGAAATTAAGAACAGTAAGAATAAAATCATCAGTACTGATCTTTAAAGGGCAAACATCCAGCTACGTTCAATTTAATTAAAATTGCGGTAATAATTGTATTGAATATTTTTGACAAATTGTAAATTATATAGCTTACACCTGAAGAGTCATCATTTTTTCAATGTCGTTACAACTTGATTGTGAATTTCTAGTGTCTCCTGTGAACTGCAGCAGGTTCAAGTCCTTAATTGATATTAAACCAATTTGAACATTATTGTTGGTTTTGGAAAACACTGTGAGAAAGATGGCAATTAAAAGGCCTTGCATCATCATGATGTGCTATTTGGGTATGCGACCACTGTTCCTTCACTCTGGACAATAAAAATCTCCATGTTCCTTACACACTTTCTATTCTAGCTGAAGTGTGTAACACCCCTGCTGCCACCTCTTCTCCTCTGAGCTTCCACCTTCCGATACCTTTGCCCAGATTTTCAGTCTCTTATGCAATGAAATTGTGCAAATGTGTTTGGTGGGAAGGAAGATCAACTTTTTTTGTGGTGTTTGATCCCTCCCTACATCTTCTGAACTGTCTGTCCAGACAGCTAAAAAAAGTCCCTGTAATTGCACTGCAGAATTGCCATTCTTGCCACTTGTTATAAAGGGGGCCTGGATTAACCGCGTTTAATGGAGGTGCTGATGGTTCAGCTGTATGAAGCTCCACTGGAAAGCCCAGCTCAGTCATCTTGAGAACTTCTGCATAGGCGCTGGGGGGTTGCTATTAGGTCCCCCTGAAGCTTTCTCTTCTCCCGGTTGAAAACGCCCGGTTCCATCAGCTTCCAGATGTTCTGTAGTAAAAAGGATCTTAAAAAAAACTTGCAGGTTATTTTCTTCTTAGGTTTTGTGCAGATTGCAGAGTCACTTGTGAAAACGTCAGTCTTTATTCTCATAGCTGTAGAGGGGGTAAAACTTCTTCAGCGTTTTTGAAATATTTTTTATTTTTTCTGTACATGTTTCTCTCCCAGACCTTCACTGAGGTCTGCCTTGTGCTCCTCCATAAATTAAAGTGCAAAATAATGGGATATGACATAATTGCAAACATTTTGCTTTCGTATTATGCTTCTGCACTCCTGATTGTTGCACAGTCTTTTTTTTTTTCCTTTAACATACTTGGAGTACGCTGTAGAGACTGTCACAGTAACTGTACTAAAACGTGGGGGGAAAGCAGAAATAAAGATACCTTGTCATCATAAAGGTGGCGGGTCAGCTTTGTAGCTGGTATAAATTGTTTTACTGCCATGAATTTTCAGTCTGAGGGCCACATGCTGTTCAGAAGTAGTAAGCAGTTACACATGAGCAGTTGAGCTCTAGCGTAGCTCGTGCTGAGCTCGTGCTGGTGTCCAGAGGGGTCTGAGTGCTTTTAGCAGATGCTGAGCTTCTCATATAGTGACAGGATGTCAGGAGTTTTGCACAAGCTTTGAAAACAAAGTAGGAGGTGGCACAGTTGATGCATTTCATCCCATAAGGTTTGCTTATCTCATTTGTGCTAGTTTTTGAAGTTGACTTTCATAAGAAATGACCTATGTTCCCAAGGCTGTTTTGCAAATCAGGGATGCTTGTTTCCTGAAAAGAAAGGGAGTCAATGAATCTCTAGTCACGCATTATTGTAATTCGGATGGGAATACATTCTCTTCCAAATACAAGGCACTCTTCAGAGTTAATATGTGAACTTGTACCTATCTATTTCAGTTAAAATTGTGGATTGCTGAAATTCAATGCTGTGATATCACTAACAAGTTTAGCTTTAGACAGAATTCAGACAAATACTGCAAGACTTAAGAAACTTGAAAATCCAGTTGGTTTGAAGAAGTAGGATTAGCTCTTCTTGTCTAAACTTCTTTGGTTTGTATTTGTGCAGAAAGATTGCTTTTCATTCCATAATTTTAGTTATAGAACAACTGTGAAGCAATTTTCCATTTTTTTTTTAATTTGCCATCAGGCAAAAATTGCTCATGTTATTATGTGAAGGAGATGATTTTAATAAGAATGCTGCATGTTAATACCCAGCAACTATGAACTATACATTTGATATCTGCAATGTTTGTTGAATCTTGTTAACTACGGAATTACAGAGTCATTTGTCCCCCAAAGTTTTAAAAAGAATAACGCTAAAGTTCTCATTATATTAGATTTATTTTTAAACAGTGTTTTCCAGAACATACAGATCTGAATTACAGAACAGCAGCAGTGCAGCTTGTCTTGTAGACCGTGATGAAGCTCCATGGCATGTAAGAAGCTTAAAGCAGTGATATTGATACGAAATGGTCGTATCTAAAACAAAGGAAACCTTGGCTTCAGATACTTAGAAGTAGCCCTCATTCTCCTTGCATATCAGAATATAACTGTTTTAATTCTAAATTATGAGTATTTAGGGGTTTTCTTGTTGGTCCCCTCCCCGCTGCCTTCATCAAAACCCGAGGTTTGAGGGAAGCAAACATGCTACAAGGGGAAACTAAAATTGACTATAACAAGGTGCTTGTATCATTCAGTGAAGTATTTTAACAAGTGCTTAATGCTAATACAGAGGTGCAAGGCATGGGATTAAATGGCAAGTTGCAGCCTTCTATTTACAACTATAATTAAGTATAATACAATTATTACCATCATATATATTATATCCAAGCTACGGCTATACATTTGCCAGTTATACCCCTTGTCTTGAGATCCCCAAATTGTACAAACATATGGTCCCTATATCCAGTTAGGGACCATGGTGGGTAGAGGAAACGGAAACCCAATGACACAACGTTGAAGCGTTTCATCCTCTTTCTGATGTCTCATCGTCCACTGAACTGTTTTTTTCACGCTTTCTTCGATGGACTGGTTATTGGCTTGAGGTCCATCCTCCTGTTCCCAGTGTGCTTCACTTCGAAGGAGTTGGTCATTACTGTCAGACCACACTGGGTCATGTTATTTGGAGCTGCCTGTATCAATATCAGTCCTCCATCTCTTTCTTCTACCTCATAAGCCTGACACTAAACCTAATGTTTTTTATTTTAACTTCAGAGCCCTGTCTGAGAGCTAGAAGCTATCGTCTCAAAACAGCTTGTATGTTCATCGTATCAGCTAGCTCCCCTGCTGTCTTTGCCACTTCATACCAAAGTCCTGGCATGTTGTCAGCTGGGTGGAGGAAATGTAACTGCTAGCGCTCGTTTCTGCAATTGTTTGAACTCAGCAGAGACTGAATTAGCAGTCCCCATCCTGGAGGAACAGCAAGTTAAAACTAAGGTGTCAGAAATCTGATCACAGCTTTTAAGTGGTTCAGAGTCCCATTCGCTTCTCGCTCGCCCACTCCCTGGATGTGTGCACACAAACACACAGGCACCCCATTGCCTGCTACGCAATTTGCAATTATCCGTGAACGTTCCAGGTTTTCCTAACAACCTCCCATGCAACTGGGTGCCTGTTACCTTGCCTGTCGCTATAACCAGTGCTGGCTTCAGCAAAACCAAGCGAGGTGTTCCCGCTGGTCTCCCCCCTCCTCCATTCTCATACTGTCTGCCTGTCTGTGTCCCACAGTTGGCCCCATGAACACACTCAGCACAGCAGACCTTGTGTTTTAACACCAACTGGTGAGACCTTTGCTGCACCTGCAGCTGGTCTGAGTGTAACCAGGAGCCGTTTACACTGCCCTGTCTCAGGAGTAAGCCAATTAGCAAAATGCAGCTTACACCAGCGCTATACTGTACTGCTCACATGCCAAGCAGTCCATAGGAATGATCCAGAAACTGAAAACTGCATAAACAAATAGTGATTGTTTGCTGGAAGATGTGATGCAGCACCTTGGTAGACCATGCCCTAGGTGGTACCCACTCATCTGCATCACCCGCTGAGTAATGCCATGGGCACTGACCCTGCTGCAGATTCGTCTTGCTGCTTACTGACTTGTTTCAAGTATGTTCAAGTTGGGATCTTGGTACTTAGCCTTGGATTTTCTTGCTTTTCCTTCACTTTCTCACATCTTTGAACAGTCCTAAAATTGAGTGATGCTGCTGGTGGAAAAATTGTTCCGTGGTTAATGTTCAAACACACACAGTGTGTTCTGAATTTTAGAGTGTCTCATTTTCCTGTTGTCACTTACTATCTCTGAAATCCTAAAATGTAAACGTCTCTGTTTCACTGTGTCTGTGTCCTCTCTTGCTGCCAGTAAGTGCTGTTACTACTCATCAGAGTGTTGTCAACTTGTATGATTTCAGTCATGAGTCTGTCAATATTTAAGGGCGGGGGGGGAGTCAGAAGTTTTTTGTTTGCTTGACTAGCTGAATCTTTGGGTTTGGTGATACCATGTCTGACTCTTTTGTTGGTGTTTTCATTGCTTTTCTAACTTCTCTGAAAGATAGGCCCATACTTAAAACTAGAGCATCGTTATTCTCCCATCTTAGGAGTTGGTCCACAACTTGATACGTAACTTCAGGAGTGGGTCATTTGCGCGGATGCAGAGCTCGTTTCAACCTTTGATGAGCCAGTCACTAACCTGCCAAAATACTATTTGCTGTTTGGTCAGTTTAGATTTTGTTGAGTTAGCGAGCTGAACTTAGCTCAGCAAGGGTCCAACAAGTAGCAGAGCTGGCATATGAGGAGGTGCAGGACCATATGGCCAAGAGCAGGAGAGTGGGAAGCAAGGGCAGCCTTTGGTGACAGCAAGCCATTAATTTGGCTCAGCTGTGTTGTTAAGGCATGCTCTCAGTGAAGCCAAAAAATACTTCGAATGTCATATAAGCAAGACATTCATTAAGACTGTGCCATAAAAGCTTTGATTCCTGGTAGTCTCTTCTTGTGGCTACCCACAAAATATTGAGGTTAATCAAGATCTGGGTATAGGATTCTTTCTAATTACAGAGTTGGTCTACAAATGCAACCATCTTTTTGCATGGATTTTTTTTTTCTGTTTCAGAAGGAAGACATCATTAATGCAGAAAGGGACGAAAGACTGTCTCTTCGGAAGCATCGCTTCATGCATTTTGCATCATTGGAATATGAAGGAGAATATTACATGACACCAAGAGATTTCTTGTTCTCAGTAATGTTTGATCAAGTTGAACGTAAGTTGTTTTCTCATCGTTGTATTTGTGAAGGAAAAGAAACTTGCAGGTCCCCTTAAAGATGTAATTTGCAAATCACTGGGATAAGATCCTTTATCTGACATAAATCAGCAGAAGCCAATTTATAAATGTTGTGCGTATGGAGTCTCACAGGCACCACAACTCTTTACACCAGTGAAGTGAGGCTGATGATTTAGAAATCTGGTGACTTGATGATGACATCTCTGCATAATTTGCATGTCTGATCAGTATGTAGTTCCTCAATTACTTACATTCCACAGAAAATAGTAGGACTGTAATATAATAGTGTTCATACCATTTGTGGCCCTGTTACGCATCTATCCACTTCACCAGTAAGTACTCTGTGACCTTTTTACTTGGAAGAGGCAGTGATGAGAGTGACATGAATGGCTGTAATGAAGCATTGAGCTCAGCTCTAGGTTTCTGGTTTCAAATCTCCTCTGGTTTATACAAAACCTAATTAAGAACAAATCAAAATTGTATGCATGTTTTTAAAAAAGTACTTCTAAAAGCATGCTTTCTGAGGAGAAGATAGGACCCACACACAAATAAAAAGTGCGTAGGTTGTTGTCCTCCTTTCTTTCTGGTTTTCTGGCCTCATTAGCTCTGCCCCATTCCTTAAGCTTCTTTTATCTGTCTTTCTATCATCTTCTGTAATTTCCACGTTACAGTAATCTTTTAAAATTATATATGTTTTTTCTCCAAAAATTTGGCTTTTACAACTTTCCCAAGAATTTTTTTGCTTTAGAAAGTTCTCCAAGTTTCAGAGAGGATCATCACTCAGAGGACAAATACTCTGTTAGTACATCTGCTGAGGGAAAGAGGGGGAAATCCCAACTTTAATCAGTTTGCTGCAGTCTGCACATATTAACCAGGGGAACATGTTGTCTTGCAAAAGCCGTTCGTAGCCTGGGATGCTCTGCCCAGCTAGCAGCGAGTGTCCAAGTGACTTGGGGGTATTGAACAGGAAATACAGAAGGGAATTAAAGGTACTGTGGAAAGGCTTGAGACACAGGGAGGAAGAAGGAGACCTGAACGCACTTTGATTCAAGCCTGTGGGAAACCTGGGGCAGAGCAGAGTTTACTGAGCTGCAAGTGGTCAAAGAACAGGACACAAGAATCTGTAATAAAAGAAGTTTTCTTGTGTTTGCCAAAAATCTATAGGTGATAAGGATACATGGCTTCACTGCTGACACACAACTTCTAATATTATACAAAGCTGAATATAAATCCTTAGAAGGACTTTATGACCTTGATGGTCATGGAGACTCTCAAAATAACTTTTTTTTTTTTAATATATGACTAACAGAAAGAGTTCTTTCCCTTTCAAAACTTAGGTCATTAAGTTAAAAACCTAGAAGGGATTTTCTTTCCAGTTTTCCAGCCTGAAACACTGAAAGACAGTGAATACTGAAATTTTCCGTTTTGAAGGTGTGGGTTTCAGACAGTTGTCTGTGAAAGCAACGTTAGAGAAATAAGTGTTTTTCAGTCTTAGCAGTTCATACATATTAATTGGTTGCTCCAACTATAATAGTACACATGCAGATTTTTAATGAAGTGGTATGTGGATAAGATTTATTTGTAATGCAGCCAAGTTAATTTCAGTCACTTTGCTAATATGAGTAGGAAACAGTATTAAACAGAAAAGGAAAAATAATGACAAGAAGAAACACGTGAACAAAAAAAATCTTTGCACTAATGCATATTTAGCATTTCAAAATGAGGTCAGGCTTACAACAATAGCATCATAGACAATTCATAGGACAATGTTAATGCTTGAATCTAATGCTCCTAAACGTTTTTTAACCATCATTGATGTGGGTTCTTTGGCCAGTAGCATAAACACAATGGTGAGCAATTCTCTTCAAGTCATATTGCTTGGGATTTTAGGTTTTCTTGTAACTGCAAACAGACATAGTATTTGTTAGCAGAGAAATATGGTGGTTTAAGTATTTTAAAGGCAGTGGTTTGTTCATTGTGTTTAGAAGAGTTTCATATGAGGAAAACAAGCAGACCTATCTCAAGTGTCTGTCCAGGTATATTCAGAGTAGGTCAAGATGGTGAACTTCATAGCAAAGCAGCGATTACTTTTGGAAACTTTCTGCTTATATCATAAAATTAATTCTCTTTCACCCTGAACCGTGGTTTTAGAAAGGAAAACAGGCATGCCACCACTAATCCTAGAAAGCCTTTCACTTACTGGCATACTGAGATGCAATTTTAACATGTGATACTGCATACAAATGATATCTTATAATGCTGAACTTAAAGCTGTAATGATTTGGTTATTCTCTACCTATTTTTGATAAATCACTAATTAAAAAAAAAAAAAACCAAACAACCTCTCAGAAAAATTTGAAGGACCCTGGCAGTAACCATTCATCTTCATAAATATATGCTTGGAGTTTGCCAATTGGTTGCTCTGTATAATATGGAAGGCTTAGGGCTGTACTAAAGTTTTGTTTCTGCTGTCTTTTTAACAGATAATAGGCAGGAACATATGACCAGCCTCACGAGCAATTTAGCTGTGTACACCAAAAAGTATTGCTGAGGTTGATCACAACATTCTGTTGCTTTGTTCCTATTCAGAGATAAACACTCCCAAAGGGGAAAAAGGCAAGTGAAAAGAGAGGATGAGAAGCAGTTATGGGTTGGGAATAGGGGTCCTTGTCCAACAGCCTTGGGGTTTTTTGCTCACTGGTGATTGTCATTGGAGAATTACTTTGAAATCTCCTGTTAGTTTTTAAGCATAATGAAATTTAGAAGAAAGTAAATGTGGTGTTGTGTAAACCAGATGAGTTGTTGGTGCTAGATCAAAAGTGCTGATGTTAGAAAATACCAAAATATTTTAGCTATGTCCAGATTGTCAAGTGAATTCCTGTACAGTTGGGTGGAATTTATTACTGAAGGAAAAATCTTAGGTGTGCCCTTTGACAAGGTTGCAAAACATGCAATAAATTATGATTTATTACAGAACACTTTCCCAGATAAGAAAACAGATGAACTGTAGTGCAAATATATCAACTGTCATCCAACCCAAGTGATCTTGAACCCTGGTTGATAGACCTTAGTTCACTAGTTCCGCTCCTTCGTTTCCTGGTGCATGGGTTTCTCTATTACTCATTTTCTTTAAGGTAGGCCAAAAATTGTGAAATCATGGCATTCCTGTTGATTAAATCACACCTGCAAAGTTATTTACTGTCAGGGTGATAATGAAGAAAAATATTTACAGTCCTGCCATCTAAGGAGAGTGAGCTGATAACAAATGCAGAGTTTCCTGACAGACTTATTTTGTTCTGCATATTGACAAAGCAAAGAGCTCTATAAAGGAAGAAAGGCACCGTCCAAAAAAATTTGCTTGCTTTTAGATGCAGTGTTTCATACTGGATTACCTGTGTAAATATTTGCCTCATTCTATTACTGTTAGTTATTTTATGGAGGGAAGCAGCCACCTCTTCATAAACAGTGGCAAACAGCAAATGAGACGTGGCAGTGTGGCACAGCATTTGTGCTGGTACGAAACACCTGCAACAGTGTTTTGTACCAGTTAACTCAGCGCATACTGAATGCACCATTGGGGTTTTTTGATTCATGGCTGTATGCCATGTAATCTCGTGTTAAAACAGTGTTTCCGCACGGATGTGTGGCAAACCATTGCAAAACCAGCCCAGTTCTTCTGGGTAATCTGTGGGATGTTCATGTAAACTGTCATATCTGATGCAATGATAGTTTAGTGGAAGAGTGTTTTCTGTTACTCTACTTATTGTGATGTAAAAACTTCTCAATGCCTGGTAATATCTAATAAGAATAATATGAACTTGCCGTGTTGCATTAGAAATTCTAGCATTTTTAAGATAACAGGTATAAGAAGGATAAAGCTTAGCTGACTTACACTGAATTTTCATTGCAATGCAGGAGTATTTTTAAAAGACCCTTCCGGCTTCCTGTAGAACTTGTGTTTTAAATAGTTGTGCATACTTAGGTTCATATTCCAGATCATACAGCCAATATTGTGTTAGAGCTTCGCCGTGGAAATATCATCTCTGGTGTGCTGTTGTTGTAGAACATATAAGAAAATCTGTATTAAATTTTGAAAAGGACTATGGATACAAGAATCCTTCAGAAAATTAAGATTTTGCAGTACATTAAATCTGGACTGTGCTTATATTCATTTTTCTGGAGAAGATTATTCTATTCCAGAAGTATCTTCCTCTTTCAGGTAGAAGACAAACGTTCAGGTTAGCTTGTCTGATAACGATTGACACTTGGTAAATAAAGATCTTGATCCTTCTGTATATACGCAGTCCAGATTTAATGTATCATAGCACCTTCACATCCCAAACCACTCCTTTATCGGCAGTAAAAAAGATTTTCCTGTGTTCTATAGCACCAGGGTGCCAGAGGCAGTATTTCCACAGAGTAGAGTCCTGTCTGTCAGTGAGTATTAGTGTGTTGTAAGTTTGCTGGGAGAAGTTGTTTGAGTTAGTTAAGCTTTCTGTGAAAACATGTTTGGCGCAAGGTTGTGGTATGTTTGCAGGTTTGACATGATGGGTGGCTTCATGTTGTCACAGCATCAGCGTGGTCATGACTGTGAATGAATCTGAGGAAAGGGCACAGTGCAAGGCTGCGATGGCTAGAAAATTGAGTTCTCCGTTGTCCTTAGTGGAGATCAGTGCTGGTGCAGTGCGTGGGGTTTGGAGAGCCCACAGGGACCAGCCAGTAGATGGGCACTTCAGAACAAGCTGAGTCAGTATTTTTGTTTCTGGACCTTGAGTTTTTGCCTCTAGTGGGAGTTCAGATGCCTATACTTCAGTGTCTTCCTGTTGACCTGAATTTCATATACAATAACTAATCAGACTGATATGAGTCATGCAGATCTAAAACCTAGGATTCGGAGTCAAAGACTAAGATTTAAGCTTGTGTAAGTGGTGAAGCTCCATATGGGAAGTGAGGATTGAAATGTTATGTGGGGAGCCATTGGCACAGCTGGGAAATGAATTTAGTTCTTCTGAATTTCTAATGTGTTAACAAAGGGATCGTTTTCTCTCTGTCTCTGCATTTAGTATTTTTTAGCACTGTTAGACTGTTGTTGCTCAAATCCTCCAAACACAGCAGAGAACTCTGCAAGCTGGGATATGCAGGACAGAGACGACCCCTTGCCCAGTGCTAGATGAAGGAAGGTAAAGCAAAGCAAAGGCGAAGAAGCAGCATGATGGTTTAAGGTCATTATATGAATCTCTTCTGAGTTTTAGAAAAATGAGACAAAATCAGCCATTTCTAGCCAAAGCTTCGTAGTCATCGTTTATTCATTTCTTAAAGTGGGGTTCTGAGTGAAGGGAAGTAATGTTCCTATTGAGGAATTTGCACACATAAGCCAAGATAAGCAGATTGCTGAAAATTTCTGCTTCTGTAACCAAACCAAATCAGCATTAGGAAATCCTACCACAGCCCTAAGAAAGTCCTTAAAGTAACATATTGTACACATTCGACCTTTTACTTTTCCTTAAGTGTCCAAATACAACAATAAAATTGATGTTCTGGATAAAATACTAGATTGTTTTGGATAAAATGTTGTATCTCAGCCAATTGTTGGTAAATAGATGAGCTAAATAAGGTGGGTTTTTTTCTTCTTTTCTCCTCGGCAATAGTGTGTTAACATTGATAACTTAGTTACATAGGCTGTTTGATGCAACACCGATGATTTTCATGGGATTGGTTTATCTAAAAATTAATTTGAAGGGCAACAGTTATTTATCTAGAAACAGTAGAAATACTGCAGAAATTCCTGTCATCTTGATAATGTGTATTTATGTCTGGACATAAGCTTCCTGGTGAAATCAAAATAAAGACTAATGCAATTTCATAGAAGTTGCATCATGAGGTACTACGTAACAGAATCAGAGATGGGATTGTTGAGGGGAAATAGGGTCTTCCACCCCACAGCAATCAAATCTGGTCTGTTGGCCAGGCTGCTTTTTTGGTGTATTAACCACTGGCCGCTGCACTGACTTATTTGTTTGCTCTCATTTTTCAGAAAAACTTGTTAGGTTGAGAGTCTGAAAAATAGATGCCAGAGGTGCTGCGATTAGAGTAGAGGTGTCAGGTGAGAGCTGGCTTCCCGCGCTGTAGCCCCTGCAGCTGCAGCAGCAAGGAATTGTGCACGGTCGGATGGGGCGGCAGGAGGAAGGGCTGAGCGGTGGTGTTCGGAGGAAGGGGAACCATGGAGCAAAATCACTTAAGAAGCAGCAGGTTTTAGCATATCATTGCACAGGGAGAAGGTGTCCTTTATATTCCCCTGTTCCATTTCTATGCCTTGAACCATGTTACGAGACAGTGCTGAAGGTACCTGGGATACATTCCTTGTAAGGTCAAATAGGAAAATATATTTTTGATCCTTAAAATTATACTGACATTGTATTAAATACATTTGTATTTTTGTCATTATGTCTGCATGAGATGACAGTAAGGTTATAATAAGCTCATGGCTCTGTTGTGAATAATTCTTATTTTTCCCTTTGTGGCACTGCTGACTAGCTGGAGAATGACGCAGAATCAGAGTTCTTATCTCAATTGACTGCAGCACTTAATGATTAGGTAAAACCTTTGGCAAGATGTTATGTTTTGAAAATACATTACTAGCTATTTAGCTTTCTGAAAATCAACTGTTGATGATATATTGCAACTTCTCAATGAATGAAAGCAATTTTTTGAAACTCAGCACAAAAATAGTACCAATAATAAAACTGGTCAGGCTTCAGCAGAGTGGTGAGCAAGAGGCAAGTGGTCTCAACACGCATCTTGAAGGATTTTGTTATTTAAAGTGTGAAAGTTATTGGTTATTTAATGGCATCTGAATGGAAAACAGATTCCTTGAAATGAATGAAAATATATTGTGTGCATACAGAATACTTGTAGTACAAGTAATGGAAAGATCTGGTTATTAATAACAGGAGTCTGCTTGTTGTATAAACATCGGCTGCCTTAGAATTTCAGAAGTCTTGCAACAGTTTCTGCTTTAGTCAAGTGTTTCAGTTTTGTGACATGCTACTGTGATATTTAAAATACTTAACAGAGAAGTCACTTTTCTTTTTTTTATACATATGAGCAAATTTCAAGAACTCGTACAATCATTCTTGGTCTCTGAATATTTTTCCTATTTGTAAAGGGTTTTTATTTTTGTAGAACACCACACACTATTTCAACTACATTTGTAACATACTGTCGGCATACCACAGAAAATATCTCTGGAATTTTTTCTTCCACGGGTTCTGAATACTTTTTGACAGACTACTTCAGTATTATTTTTTAAATAAATTCAGTGGAACTTAATCAGTTCTGAAACATCCTGCTTAACTGACAATTAAGTCTTAACAGATGTAGCGTGAAAATCAGACTCAATGAATTTTTATCACTCTTAAATGTATTTTAATTTCTTGCAACATATGTCCTTAACACAGACAGGTATTGGTTTGTACCTAAGAAGTACAATCTGTTTTTAAAATTCCTTGGGTTGCATTCAGATATTTAGAACTGATGGGGATCTGGCGGACCCTTGGTGGAGGATAGCAGGTGCCAGGAGTGCAGGTCAGGCTCCTGCCAAAATCTAGCATGCATTCTAGCCTCACATTTTCTGTTGCTTGTAGCTCTTTCAGTGTTGATGGTTCTGTGCTTTTCCTTAGGCCAACGCTGAATTTTTATTATATTAAGTCATATGATTTGTCCTTTTTTGCGTAATCTTGATATAGACTGATTTTTTTTCCCCTGCATGTTCTCATAAGAAAGGTTACATTATGGTGTTTTTTTAAATATCTAAGGTAGAACCAGCGAGTATCAATCACTTTCCTTCTAGGCAATAATAGCAGCGTAGGTGTGCAGCCTGCTTTGGTAGATGAGAGGAGCTGTCCTTACTTGCCAAACGGCTGGGATCTCCAGGGAGACCTTTGAGAAGTTCCACTGTTCCCTGTTTGGAAAACACTGGCATTGATTTCCTAAGGGAGAAACTTATCCGGGTTATGCTCTCTTTTTTTACTCCCCAGCCCTGCACCTGCAGTGGGTTATAGCACAGATTGCGTTCAGTAGCCTTTCTCATCTGCTGTGAAACAAAAGCAAACACCGAGCTCAAAGACTTTTTTCCATGTGTAAAACATACAGGTTTCTCTTGTTAGAGCCACCTGCTTACATGGCAGTGCTCTCTCTTGGGCTTACCAGCTTCGTTACTGCAGAAGAGAATACAGCCAACAGCCAACTTGTAGTAATCTAATCCATCTTCTAGCATTGTCCAGTCCATCAGAGAGCTCTGATCCTCACACCACCATCCATAATGCTGGTGAGCACCTGGTCATTCTGCTGGCTACATCTTTAGTTAAATATCTTTCTTCTCAGGCATGGAAAAGACTTGTGCACCAAAAAGCATAAGGATTTTTCAGCCATAGCTAACAAAAGATACACTGTTTTCCAACAAATCCTGCCTTGCTTCCTACCAGATGGAAGGTAGTTCAGCATCATTACTAGGTCCAAATGCATCCTAATTGGCCATTCTTGGTTTTTCTAGTTAGCTTATCACTATACAGAAAATGCCAGTATCCTGGGACTTTGTTCACCAAGAGCTGCAATCCTACCTGGCTTAATAAAAATTTTAAAATGGGCTCCTTGTATGGAATTTGAATATAAAACATGGCCAAGCCAGCTGCCGTTTGACTTCATCCAGACTATTTCCATTGTCTGTCAGAAAAGCTGACATTTGAAGCCTTCAGTATGACACAGGTCATTTTCCCAAGTGCTAGCTTTCTTCTCAAGCCTTGAATTCATGTCCTTTGCACCAATACCTCTGGTACTGCTGGAACCACTGGGACAGTGGAGTCTTGCTGCTGCACTGGTATTGGCAAGCTCCAGGTCAGTCACGCATCCCACCGGAGAAACTGCCAGTTCTAGAAAACAGACGACTTCTGTCTTTTTTTTGTTCCTCTCCAAATGTTTTTGGTTTTGTTTTTTGTTTTGCCTGGGGAAGAGTGAGATGTGTTTGTTCTTACCTGTGGACCGGATCCAAACAGTTGTGAGCCTGGCAGAGCAGATTCTTATAATAGAGAATACTAAAATTAGTCATTTTGTCTCATGTGGATGGACATCTGCTTTTCCATTGGGACTGTATTTATTTACTGTGTCTGACAACTTCTAAACAGTCACCCACATCCTGACATAGCAATTATTTCTTCTCTGGGGATTTTTTTAGTGATAGGGAATGTGAGAGCTCACTTCTCTTTTGCTCTCCTTTTCTTGGGAGAAAATATAAAACCTAATGTTCAAAAATTTCATCTGCTTCTTTGGCTTTGTTCGAATTGGCAAAAGAGAGCAACTATTTAGCAGAAAAGAGCAACGATTTTTGTGATGTGTATGGTGGTAAAGGCAGTCTCTGCTGTTGAAAAAGTAAGAGGGGCTTTTAAACCAGTATGGTCAATTTAGAAGTACAGTGGGCAACATAAAATGACTTCACTCTTTCACTAAAAGAAAGCCATCTATTGTTTGCTTTTCATTTGCACTCACTTTGAGAATTGTAAAAAGCCTGCTTAAAATTCGATGCAAATTTTAATGCATTCTCTTTCCTCTGCAGCTAAAATAAATACTCATTTCAGGAGGACAGTCCTTATTCTTTATGTCCAGTACTGCTGTAAGGAGGACAAAGGATGTCTGCTTAGCTGTACCATTGTAAGAACAATTGTATTTATTGCCACAGCTCACCTAAGTTAACGCGTAATACCTTGTAATGTGTTTTTAAGGATTTGTATCCTCTGTTAGGGTGATACATAATGGCACTTGGTTTTAGCATTTCATGGCCAAGTATGTCAAAATTTATCTCATATATACTAAAAGTCAGCTCCTGTTTTAGCAGTTTAAAAACTTAAAATATAGACCTTTTATAAATTTTTCATGCTCAATTTAAAATCATTTGTAACCACTGCTTATATTGGAAGATGGTGAAACAGCATCTCCTGTGTTGCTTGAAAACTCTTCTGATATCCAACGTAAAATTAATCACTAGTCTGTTTAAACCTGCTTGCTCTTGTCCAACATTTCCCATTACCTAAAATAGGTTGTTTTTTTTTCTTTTCAATCTTAATCCCATGATGCATTATAGATAATTATATTGCCACTCAGCACTGGTCTTGTTGGGTTAAGCAAACCCAAGCTTATTTTTATCTCCTCTGGCTGGGTGAGGCCATGCCTTCCACAGCTTCATGTAGGTAGCTTTATTCCATGCTTCTCTGAATTTGATTTCTTTTTATAAAGCCAGCTTCATTCCCTGGCTCACAGCACAATCTGCTAGCAATCATTATGGCCTAAGGGATGGAACAAGGATTGAAGTCAGGAACTTTTAAAATTAATACTGTTGCTGAAACATCTGAATTGTCAAACTGCAGCTTCAGTCAAGGAGAAAAGTGGTACAAAGCAATGCTCACTAGAGCAAAACACTTAAACTCGTTTAGCCTGTGCTTTACTCACAGTTGCTACATGCAGAACAGCTTCCAGCACCGTGAGTGCTTTGGTCCTCATTTGTAGCTCCACGTGTCTGCTAGGCTGAGGGTAGTACAGTAGAGCAAATTATCTTCTGTGTTCTTAGGTGAAGAAAGTTTTCATGTACTCACGGAATCGTGATTAAGACAAAAAAGGAGAGATCTGGCAAAGAACATCCTTTTGGGAGGTTAAGGGCTTGATGCCCCCAGGTAATGTACACCTTTGCACAGGAACAGGAAAATTTTTTCATTTTTTCAGTCCAAGGTTGCTCTTGGAGGAGCAATTAGTTTTGTCAGAGAAGCTGAGTATGGCAGGAAGGAGACCATGCAAGGATAATTAGAGGCAGCAGTCACAGAAGCCCAGTATACCGAAGGCTGATACAAGTTAAATGAGAAGATGTTAGTGGAAATTTTGATATAAAGTGTATTAATGCTTTTAGATTTGTGTCCTCCGTTATCTTGACTGAACAAATATTTCCACTTCTGTTGTGACAGACTGTCGTGGTTTAACCCCAGCCAGCAACTAAGCACCACATGGCCGCTCGCTCACTCCCCCCCGGTGGGATGGGGGAGAGAATTGGAAGAGTAAAAGTGAGAAAACTTATGGGTTGAGATAAGAACAGTTTAATGGGTAAAGCAAGAGCCCGCACGCACAAGCAAAGCAAAGCAAGGAATTCATTCACTGCTTCCCATGGGCAGGCAGGTGTTCAGCCATCCTCAGGAAAGCAGGGCTCCATCACGCGTAACGGTTACTTGGGAAGACAGACGCCATCACACCCAATGTCCCCCCCTTCCTTCTTCTTCCCACAGCTTATATACTGAGCATGACGTCATATGGTATGGAATAGTCCTTTGGCCAGTCTGGGTCAGCTGTCCTGGCTGGGTCCCCTCCCAGCTTCTTATGCACCTGGCAGAGCACAAGAAGCTGAAAAGTCCCTGACCAGTGTAAACTCTGCTCAGCAAGAACCAAAACATCAGTGTGTTATCAACATTATTCTCATCCTAAATCCAAAACACAGACCTCTACCAGCTACTAAGAAGAAAACTAACTCTATCCCAGCTGAAACCAGGACACGGACTTAATACAGTGTTTTCTCTGGTGCTTAATAAGATCAGAATTCTTTAGAAAATCTGAATATAAAATTAAAGCTATTTAATGGTTTCAGTGTAAAGCCAAATGTCTTTTTGAGGTTTGCTTCATCAGATGATTTGAATTCAGGGGAGGGAGCTTTTTTCACTGGGGAAATAAGACAATTCTAGAAAACAATAACTTCTTTTTTTTGAAAGAGACTATTGATCTTTGTCTAGATTTTTTTTTTTCTTTCTGCCAAACTTTTTTCTTTAGAATGGGTGGAGTTTGAAGTCACAGGGTCAAGAGATGGCTTATATTTGCTTCTCTTATTCAGTCTCCAAAGTTCACCCCTTAGAGCAGAGGAGGTGTTCCAGTTGGTGCACAAGACTTTTTTTTCTACTAGTAGGGAAGGCTGGTGGACATTGTGTCAGTAATTTATTATTAAATGTACTATTGGCAGCATTTATTTTTTTCTAACTTGCAAATTAACCAGACTGTTTTAGCCACTGTAATAAGGCACGATTAACATCTGTTTTTAAGCTCTTCTATGATTTCTTATTACTTTAGTTCTCTCTGATCTTTTAGGGGAGTTCTCAGACTTTTCATGATTCTG
Organism: Nipponia nippon; assembly: GCF_047370975.1. NCBI lineage: Eukaryota > Metazoa > Chordata > Aves > Pelecaniformes > Threskiornithidae > Nipponia > Nipponia nippon. The sequence goes on from NW_028262336.1 coordinate 111,450,879, forward strand.
CTTCTCTTTCCGTTACCACCTTATCTCCTGAATAAAGACAACGTTTCAAATTAGGTTTATGTAACTAACTTCATTCTGATACTCTCAGAAACTAGCCAAAACTAGATTGCTCCAGTAGTCTTTTTGTGTGGCAAAAATAGGATAAACCTTTCTTAGCTTAAAATACAGGAACATTCTGTTATCACTTACATACCCTTGGAGCCCCTGCTGTAGGAAAACTTCCCAAACATCTGTTAATTGCTGTGTGACAGATGTTAATGATGTATAAACAAGTCAGACTCAGCAGGGGCTGATACTGGTTTGCTCAGAGCTTCTGTATTTGCTAATAACAGAATGAGCTAATCTTAGAAGTAGAAAGAAACTCCTGGCTAATTTAAAGGTAAAAGCGAGAATGACGTAGACTGTCAACTGAAGGAAAGCAAGTCAGCCACTGAAAGGAACTCTGATTAAGCATGAGAAGGAAGGAAGGAAGGAAGAAAGAAAGAAAAGCTAGAGATTGCAATAATGCCTGAACCTGGGGAGTTATGGAAATAATGAAGTAGGGCTGTGCAGGATCAGTAAAATGCCCAAAGCAGTGGTCATTAGAATGTCGTTATCTTCTCACGGTGGCAATTGGAAAAAGTACTGTCATCACTGGGGTCATCTGCATTAAAATGGCCTTCCTAAAATTTTCATGTAAGGTTGCACTTCAGAGCCTTATAAAGGCAAAAGGTTCCTCTGGAAATTCTGACATGACAGGATCAGCTTAATTCAGCTCTGAATAGCAATTCCCTTTATCACTAGTCATCCTTGTAATCTCCAGGAATCTAAAATATCTGAAGTTAAGTGCTGCAGTACTGCACCTATGCCAAAAGCCTCTTCCCCTAAAATAGCACTTTTATTCTTCTTTTTTTTTTCCCTTATGCTGATTCACTAATCACTAATGGGAATTAGTTGCAATTATTACAATTCTGCTGAAAAAGTAAGTGATGCATTAGGTTCTATTAGAATAGACATCCGGTAATTCAGTTCATCCTTTTAATAAAACTAATTGCAAAATGGATGTGTTTCTTTGGTGAGTGTTTATTCACCCTTTTCTTTCAATGGATGATGGCCGGAGAGCTTGGGAGGATGAAGAACAGATGGATAATATCACCAATTGCAAAAATACAAGTATCTTGAGTAAAACCATAGAATACTAGCGAGTGGATCCAAAACAATCCTGTGAACTTTCTTTTGTTTAGATTTGTCCTATGTTTTAGAAGTTCTACTTACCCACATTCAACACAGGTGGTAATTAATTTACTAAAGCATTTCCAAATTTCTAGTACAGAGGGTGATTTCATCCCTTTTTGTCCTCTTATACAAATGTATTTGTTGTTTCTTCAAGAAAAGTCTGCTGCAAAGCAGAGGTGAATAGGAGCTAGAGCTGTAACTAGCCCAGGTCACGCCATACAGTAACTGAACACCATCTAGTGGGTGTTCACTTAATCCTGTCATTCCTAAGCGGAATTTATATTGGTTATAATTTACAAATTAACTGTTCTGTAAACTCAATAGCAATGCCTTCAGACATCTAGTCACTGTAAATTGCATGTTCATGAATGGGGCTTCTGTTCTGGAAGATAAGCATAATAAGGTTCTGAATTTTTTTGGTGTTTACTGTGCTTTGGACAGAAGACAAAATGTCCCAGGCCTTGAGCTTAAACACAGAGCTCTCATTAATGAAATTACCAACATAGAATTATTTCCTTTCAATAAAATGCTGAAATTTGCTGTTAAATCCAGTACTTAGTGCTCTCATGTCTTGACAAATAAGGCAAAAATGCTGTCTCTTCCTTCATAGGTCATCGGTGAGAAATGAAGTCAGCATAGTCTTCAACTGCATGAGAATGTTGTTGCCTTTGATATAAGAAAGGGGGAAAAATCCTAAAACTCCGTGTGGAACCTAACAACTGCTGCTTGTATTTCGTGTTGGTGTAGATTACAAAAACACCTAAACTGATACTTTCCTATTTTGAAGTTGGTCAGGTGACTGTATTAAATTAGAGAGATGTCTTATGTTCATAACCCTTCTAGAAACAAATGTCTGCAAGCATATTCAAAACCCAATGGGACGTGGTCTTGGGCAACCTGCTCTGACTGACCCAGCTTTGAGCTTTTTCTAGTTGTCACTGTGAGATCATAAAATCAGAGAATCATTAAGGTTGGAAAAGACCCTTAAGATCATCAAGTCCAACCGTTAACCTAGCACTGCCAAGTCCACCAATAAACCATGTCCTCAAGCACCATGTCTACCCATCTTTCAAATACCTCCAGGGATGGAGACTCAACCACTTCCCTGGGCAGCCTGGTCCAATGCCTGACTACCCTTCTGATGAAGAAGTTTTTCCTAATATCCAACCTAAACTTCCCCTGGCGCAGCTTGAGACCGTTTCCTCTCATCCTGTCGCTTGTTACTAGGGAGAAGAGACTGACCCCCACCTCGCTACAACCTCCTTTCAGGTAGTTGTAGAGAGCAAGAAGGTCTCCCCTCAGCCTCCTCTTCTCCAGACTAAACACCCCAGCTCCCTCAGCCGCTCCTCATAAGACCTGTTCTCTAGACCCTTCACCAACTTCATTGCCCTTCTCTGGACACGCTCCAGCACCTCGATGTCCTTCTTGTAGTGAGGGGCCCAAAACTGAACACAGCATTCGAGGTGCGGCCTCAGCAGTGCTGAGTACAGGGGCACTCTCACCTCCCTGGTCCTGCTGGCCACACTATTCCTGATGCAAGCCAGGATGCCATTGGCCCTCTTGGCCACCTGGGCACACTGCTGGCTCGTGTTCAGGCGGCTGTCAGCCAACACCCCCAGGTCCCTTTCTGCCAGGCAGCTCTCCAGCCACTCTTTCCCAAGCCTGTAGCGTTGCATGGGGTTGTTGTGACCCAAGTGCAGGACCTGGCACTAAGCCTTGTTGAATCTTATACAGTTGGCCTTCGCCCATCGATCCAGCCTGTCCATGTCCCTCTGTAGGGCCTTCCTACCCTCCAGCAGATTGACACTTCCACCCAATTTGGTGTCATCTGCAAAATTACTGAGGGTGCACTCGATCCCCTCATCCAGATGATCAATGAAGATGTTGAACAGGACCGGCCCCAGTACTGAGCCCTGGGGAACACCACTCGTGACCAGCCACCAACTGGATTTGACTCTGTTAACCACCACTCTCTGGGCTCAGCCATGCAGCCAGTTTTTAACCCAGCGCAGAGTGCACTTATCCAAGCCATGAGCAGCCAACTTCTCCAGGAGAATGCTGTGGGAGACAGTATCAAAGGCCTTACTAAAGTCCAGGTAGACAACATGCACAGCCTTCCCCTCATCCACTAAGCGGGTCACCTTGTCATAGAAGGAGACCAGGTTAGTGAAGCAGGACCTCCCTTTCATAAACCCATGCTGGCTGGGCCTGATCCCCCAGTTGTCCCACACGTGCCGTGTAATGGCACTCAAGATGATCTGCTCCATGACCTTTCCCGGCACCAAGGTCAGGCTGACAGGTCTGTAGTTCCCCAGATCCTCCTTCCGACCCTTCTTGTAGAGGGGCGTCACATTTGCTAGCTTCCAGTCATCTAGGACCTCCCCGGTTGACCAGGACTGCTGATAAATGATGGAGAGTGGCTTTGCAAGCTCCTCAGCCAGCTCCCTCAGTATCCTCGGGTGAATCCCATCTGGCCCCATGGACTTGTGCACATCCAGGTGGAGGAGCAGGTCAGTGACTGCCACCTCTTCAACAACTGGGACTTCACTCTGCATCCTATCTCCATCTCCCAGCTCAGGGGCCTGAAAACCCCGAGGATGACCAGTCTGACTATTAAAGACTGAGGCAAAGAAGGCATTAAGTACCTCTGCCTTCTCCTCATCCTTCGTGGCAAGATTCTCCCTGGCCCTCCTTTTGTCGCTGATATATTTGTAAAAACATTTTTTGTTGTCTTTAACGGCGGTGGCCAGTTTAAGTTCTAGCTGGGCCTTCGCCTTTCTAATCTCCCTGCATAACCTCACAACATCCTTGTAGTCCTCCTGAGTCACCTGCCCCTTCTTCTAAAGGTGGTAAGCTCTCCTTTTTTTCTTGAGTTCTAGCCAAAGCTCTCTGTTCAGCCAGGCCGATCTTCTCCCCTGCCTGCTCGACTTATGGCACATGGGGACGGCCTGCTCCTGTGCCTTTGAGATTTCCTTCTTGAATAACACCCAGCCTTCCTGGACTCCTTTGCCCTTCAGGACTGCCTCCCAAGGGACTGTTAATCAGGCTCCTAAACAATCCAAAGTCTGCCCTTCTAAAATTCAGGGTAGCCGTTTTGCTGGCCCCCCTCCTTACTTCTCCCAAGAATCAAAAACTCTATCATGTCATGGTCACTGAGCCCAAGATAGCCTCCGATCACCACATCGCCCACCAGGCCTTCTCTGTTTGTAAACAGCAGGTCCAGCAGGGCACCTCCCCTGGTTGGCTCACTTACCAGCTGCGTTAGACAGTTATCTTCCACGCACTCCAGGAACCTCCGAGACTGCTTTCTCTCTGCTGTGTTGTATTTCCAGCAGAGATCTGGTAAGTTGAAGTCTCCCACAAGAGCAAGGGCTAGAGATTGTGAGACTTCAGCCAACCGCTTGTAGAATACTTCGTCTGTTTCCTCATCCTGGTTGAGTGCTCTATAACAGACTCCCACCAGGATATCTGCCTTATTAGCCTTCCCTCTGATCTTTACCCATAAGTACTCAACCTTGTCATTACATTCGTTGAACTCTAGACAATCAAAACACTCTCTGATGTACAAGGCTACCCCACCGCCTCTCCTTCCTTGCGTATCCCTTCTAAAGAGCTTGTAGCTGTCCATTGCAGCACTCCAGCTGTGTAAGTCATCCCACCATGTTTCCGTGATGGAGACTGTGTCATAGTTTTCCTGCTGTTCAATGTCTTCCAGCTCCTCCTGCTTATTGCCCATGCTGCGTGCATTGGTGTAAATGCACTTCAGCTGAGCTGTTGATCTCTTCTCCAACACAGGCATGCCACCCCTAGGCTCATCCCTTATCCGTAGATGATAAGGACATTCTAATTACCATGATGATCTCCAGAGCTCCCTTCCAACTTCTGCTGTTCTGTGAATGAGGCAATTTCCCTTACCTATGGGGGAGCCCAACTTCATTCTCACAAGCTTCTCTGAAACTCCTGAGACCATCTTTCACAGTCACCCAGAAGGTGCTCTTTGTGCTATATTCCCTAGAATTGTTACTACTGGGAAGGAAATAAGAACAATAAGGTGTTGGAAAGGATGTGTGTAGTCTGTGGAGGATGTAGGGCAGCCCTAAAGGAGTCAAATTCTAGACATTTGATGGAAGGACAAGGCAGTAGGAGAATGAAACAGGAGCAACGATTGCCACCATCATTAGGATAGTGCAGTAATAGAAATCAGGCATCCCGCTAATGAGATTTCCAGATTTCACAATAGCAGTGCAGAAGGACATCAGACATCTCTCTTCCTTTTTATTTTTTTTCCCCTTCCAGAGGTCTGACTAGGGGTTGCTGGGATATGATGAACGGAAGTTTCCCAAGCTGATACTTCTAGCAAAATTCCATTGTACTTTTTCAATCAGCTGTCACCTCTGGAAGATTTTTTGCAATATTTCTAAGAACTTTTACTGCATGTTGCTGTAGTGGAAGTAAATTAACCTTTAAAAGAAAAATACTGTTTTAACAAAAAAGAAAGCATTAAGGATGGTGTAAATAATTTTGATATGCGATAGGGTGAAACAGGAAAAAAAGTGAGCTACTATATAAATTGGATCTAAATAGCTTTTTATATTTACAGGACTCTTGAGAATCCACTCAATTTATGTGAAATGTCAGTGCTCCCAGATACTTACCCACTGCAGTAATTTAAATTGGCTTGATGCACTAATATGTCAGCTATTTACTGCTTGGACACAAGTGCTATAAATGCCCTACATCTGAACAGAATTATGGTAAGAGCACTGCATTTTTCATGCTGATACCACGAATAACTTCAATTTTTCAAAATATTTCCAGTTTTGCTTTTTAAATTATATCAAGTTATTAAATTTTATTTTTTTCTGTTCCACTAGGAATAAGCAGTATCAATAGTACACTGGAGTTTGTATTTGGATGAGTAAGTTTAAGAAAAAGCAAACTATTTTATAAAAAAAGCAGTTGAAGTAATGTCACTGTTGTCTTTTGAACCCCAAACTACAGTTTAGCATTAATACTATCTTTCGAATGTGCAAACATGTATTTGTGTGCATGAGCAAAAGTCTGTTGGGAGCAACAGGACAAAGTAGGTGACCCACGTGATCGTTTCTGGCCTCGTTATCTGTAATTCTTGCATGTTGGAGTGTTTGTTACATATCAAAGTGCAATAAATGAACCATACAGTTACTTCATATAACTTGACACAGTTTGATATGATGTGCAGTTCCTGCTTAGGGGGTAAAAGCAAGAAGGTGAAAAAGATAGTCCTCTCTGAAACATGCCTGCTTTTTCCTTATTCCAGGGTTCGTAAGGTAGCTTTGTGCTAGTGATAAATTCCCACACAAAGGATGAATTCTTCACCTGGCACCTCAGTTATGTTTGCCAGCAAGTGAATCCAATTTGTAATCATTAACAGCCTTTAATATTCTTGTCCTTAAGTCTTTAACTGTATTACATTTTTTTACATTTTTAAGATGCATGTGAAAAGTAACAGTTTGTCATTGTACGGAAGATCTTCAGATATATGGAAGAACACAAATTGTAAAGGAAGTGGCTGAATGAGATATGATAGGGATAGTTGCTACAGTGGTGATGGTGGCTTTATATTGAGCACATAAGCTTAAATCAAGTCTTACACAGTGAGGTAAGAATGAATTTCTGGTGCTGTTAAGGTGTTGACCTTTTCCTTCATTTTGATTGTGGGACAATTAATTTGTACACATTTTCGTTCTGAATTTAAATTAATCTCTGCTTACAATTAAGAGGCAATTTGCTCCAGTTGTGCATGCAGTTAGATTTTTAACTGTGTCATTTCATTGTTGTTGTTCTTATCCTACTTTTTTTGTTCTTCTAATTTTTGTTATACTTATCTTCTCTAGCCGTAAAGTAGATTACAGAGCCCTTAGGCCAGGGATCATGACTTCTAACACCGTCGAGCAGAGGAACAGAATTAAACCTCTAGTGCTACAAGGCTATCATAATAGTTTATCTTCATCTGTTGTTAGTACCTTAACCTAGCATGTGCTCCAGCACTATAGTATTTAAAAAACTAGTCTTTCTTAGCAATGGGAGATGGCAACATAAAGCATAACGATGCTACAGAAATCATCTCTTCTTTATTACTGGGTAGGATCAAAGTTCATTAATTTAGTCTTCTTGAAGGCTTAGTCTAGCTTATGCTGTTCTCTTTGCTAGATGAGACTGACTACCATCTCAAGCCTAATACTAGGAATTTTTCTTGAGTTGAGGCTCTGCCTGCCTGCTCTTTGTGGAAGGTCCATGGTTTTGTGCAGATTCAGGAGATGACATCCATCCCAGAAGTCTGAACTGCATCATGTTCTCTGTAGGTTGGCAGGAGTCGTTCTCCACCCTTCTGGTTTCAGAAACACATATTATGGATACAGCTCCTTCCAGGTAATCTTAATTGTCCTTTATAATACTGTATTGCTCCAATTATGCAGCCACTCTGCCTCTTGAACTGTAGTACACTTTGCCCTTGTATCTGATCAAGTTCTTAATAAAACAAAGAATACATGCCCTTAGCACTGCTAACATTGGGCTGATAGATAGGAGGTTGGAAAAAAGAGATTACAAATATAACAAACACAAAAAGCGGTCATGGTGTGAGTTACCTGGTTGCATGCAGAACGATTTACCTACTCAATTTAGATACATAAAAGCTGAATGTCAGGTCAGACCGAGTGATTGTAGCATCTCTTTAAAGTTAATGGAAGGAAACAGGTAAGTCCAGGGCCTGTATTAGACACCTATCTCAACCTGGAATAAATTGCGCTTTTCTGGTGTCTGTTTCTCTCTCTTGACTATAAGGGGAGCCTGGGGTCATTAGTCAGGATGATGTTTGTAGACAGAGATAGTATCTTTTATTAGATCAGTTGCTATAAGTTGGAAAAATTAGACAAGCTTTTGGGCATATGAGCTCTTCTTCAGATCTGAAATAGGAGCAGCAGATTTCAGAGTTAATTATAAACCCTTTTCTACGTATGTCCTTACACCATCATAGTTTCAGCAAAGCACCATAGAGATCACTAACTCAGATTTAGGCATCTAATTTTTAGATATCTAAATGAAGCCAGAGGAGCAAAGCATGAGGTGCTTATTTGGAAGTTTGAGGACTTGCATTTCACATGACACATTTTTCCTCTGGATGCTCCCTCCAGTCCTGAGCTCTGAACCAGCCCAGAGGGCTGGCAGCCTCTCCTGCTGGGGAGATGCTCATCTGCAATTGCACTCTCTGCTGGGCTTCTTGCTGCTTGTGTGTTACACATGAAGTCTGAACTCACATCACATGCTCCTTTTGCAGCCAAGGGCTGCCATTACACACCTGTTAGACTTTTGTGGTGGTTTGGAAGAAATAACTTTCTGTATGCTGTATATCATTGCAAGTCTTGTGGTAAGCTTGGAAGTTTGAACCTATTCTCAGCTTTTCCTATCTTCAGTTTGTATATGTTATTAGAAAGAGAGCAGATCTGGGAGCAAGTCACTTTCCCTGGATAATACCTAAAGAAAAGTTGTTCCCCTGCTCTCCCTACCATCCCCACAGACTCCTGCTACAGTCCCAGTGAGGACTGAGCTGCTTGCATGCTCTGTAGCAAGCACCACAAAATCTGCTTTTACCCTGATGCCTGTGGTTATTTTGGAACTCCTGGCACCGCTGGTAACTCGGTGCCACTGTCTCTTTAACAGTTTTTGAAAAGTGGCTTATCTTAATTTTTCAGTCTGTTTCAATTTCCTAAAAGACTGTGTCATCCTTTGATGTTCTCTCCTTACATCAGCATCCCACCCTTTTTACCCCGGGCTGCCTTACTCACAGAGAAACCTTCCGGTATTGACTGGCTCTGATGCAACTGCTCTTCTGAAATGGAGATTTGCCAGTGCTGGCATCAGCCCAGGACTGTATATTTCTTGTTTCCTCAGAGGAACGATTGCTCTAAATAAAGAAGGACAGATGCAAAGCTTGTTTTGTAAAGCTTATCAGAAGCTCCTATTATTGCAAATTGCCTTTTCCACTGGGCATACTTGGATTTTAATTCAGGTGGTTCAATTCACTAATTTATGTGATTGAAATGACTTTTATCAATTATCTTTCAATGGAGCAATGCACTAGTTCAGTAAAAGCTTTCTAGCTGAAGTGGATTCTTAATTCATTTAAATGGCACGTTCATTTATTATTCAGATATTGGTTTGCCAGGAGCTATCATAGGAATCTGACCGCGTGGTTTGTCATGCTTTCAAAAAGCTTTAATTTTTTTGCGGCCCTTGTTTTATCTCCAATATCACCAATATTTCAAAAGGAGGCCTTAAAGAACTAATTACTGGCTTGAATTTTTGCCTGTTATGTTATTGGTTTCATTAGCAGTAAGTACTTTATAAATGCATAGAAGAGCTTTAAAGAGCTGAGAATGTAAATAAGGTGGGTAAACAAAGGACACCTTGTTGAGATAAGGTAACTTGTCCAGTATCATAGAAAATATCTGAGAGAGAGCTGGGAGTGAAATACAAGCTGTTGGATTTCAATGATCTTCTACTTCAGGGTAATTTAAACAAAAATTTTAACAGGGTCTCCCCAAGGAAATCGACATACACGATTCTTATCTAACACGGCTCGCCAGGGCGCAGGGGCAGGATTCTCAGAGTTCAGCTTGTGTGAAAGCTGGCAGTTGGCTAAAAGGGAGAAATACAAATTTTTGTTCCCACGGCAGGCAAGGCTTGCAGGGTGGGCTCTGCTGTATAGGCCACAGCATCAGCTGCGCACAGTGGGTTTAGTTTTTAAAATGCCCTGATCCTCAGATTACGACTGTGCTGAAATCGCGTCCAGTTTAAAAGGTTCTTTTCACTCATCATTTTGCGGAATCAGAATTTCATTGAATTGTAGCATACCTAATGCTGTTCTCTCCTTAATTTTTCAGGGAAAAAAAATTGGTTTCCTAGTACCCCAGTATGACTTTGAACCTGCCAAGCTTCAGCAAAGATAGCAATGACTGGCATCTAAAATTAAAAAACTGGGAGGACAATTTTTTTTTTTTAATTGTTTATCACTGTGTCTATCTGAAATGGAGCTAAAAGGAGATCCTGGTCAAACCATCTCAGTGACTTTGCTGATAAAAGGGACAGGAGTTTGTTGTCCTCCTAGGAAGAGATAGCTATTTTATACTGTTATCATTTGAAGCTAAGGCTGTGGAGAAAGATTGTTTCAAAAATTAATTTTCATTTCCATGTTAAAAAAATAGAGCAATCTTGCAGACATGTAAAATTATGCTTTCTGGCAGATAGTAGTAACTTCTCTACTTTTGCTTTGGCATTTGATTATTGTTGTTATAAGAGTGACATTAGTTAGTGATTTTGTTCATTCTTTGGCTCTAAACGTCTTTTATCAGATCTAAGCTTTTCCTTAGCTATACAGGTGTAAATGGGTGTTCCTGAGTGCAAGTGGGTACTTGTTTAATTCAGCCCTTTCCTAATGTTAATCCTAACATTGATGTCGAGTCCATTCTACATCTTAGTGTAAAAAACTGATAGATGATGGAAACACTTCTATTGTAAGAAATGTATGTGACAAAATACCCAGGTTTGCCGAGGGCAAATTAAAGCTGACGTAGCTGCTCTTGGCAGTGTTTTCTTAATTACAGTTGTCAGCCAACTTTCTTGGCTAACGGCACAGAATTTGTCTGCTTCTAAGTAGACTCTCTATTCATTCAACTTTAAAAGCTAAAATGGCTTTTTGTCCGTGAAAGGTGTGTCTGTACCTCGCTGTTGTTTCATGGATCCGCTATAGATGGTGAAAATTAGATGATAGCATCTGTAAAATATGTAAAGACCCTTGAAAATACTTGTTGTCCTTTAAGCCAGAATTCCATCACAGTCTTGGCAGGTCTGTAGGAAAAAAAAAGTTGTTTTTCTTCTCATTCATTCACATTCAAAACAATAAATATTCCAAGTTTCTTTTTCTGATACCAAAGTAAGAGTGTTACTACTACAAACAAGTTTTCTAATATGTCATTAGTTTACCTATTAGTAAGAGTCTATGAAAGTAAAAGAATAAAACTATAGAAAAGTGCATCATACTGATCTTTTACTTATTAGATGAAATAGTTCCTAATAATTATAACCATTGCCTGTATTCCTCAGAGAGAGAATTAGATCCTGATATATTTGTAGTCATGTGTCAGGAATGACAGCACGAAGATTTAATTGATAGAAAGGAAGAGGCTTCTTTTTTTTCAGTGTCTGAACTGGCTAAGAAAACTGTTCATACCTTTGGAGTGCATCTTCTGCAAAGAGGAGTTAACCTTCTTTTCCTAATTATTGTAGACAAGGCCTTAAAGGATGTGGTTCCTCAGAGGGCTGCACATTTGATATGGTAGTGTGCGCTATTAACATAGCTTTCCTTGTTGGTGTTTAAAGGGATCTCATTGTTAGGAAGTGAATAAATGGAGAGAAGAAGCACCAAGAGCTAAATTAGTATACAAGGAATATTTTGAGTACTCAATAAAAGTAGCTAATGTTTCCAAGTGAAAACCGAGATTTGAGTCTTCACAGATGATTTTATATGGTGACAGTACCAATAGAACATAACTGGATTTAATTCTTAGAAAATATTCAAATAATTATCAGAGGGAACTCCTTCTACAGTTTAAATTATTACATTATTATAAGATTGTATTCTAATATTTTACACAAATAGCAATGTGAAAAATAACACTAGTCTCCCAAGTGTCTTTTTTTTTTCAAAAAAGTTCCTGGCCTAGCAGTACGCGCGCTTGCTGACATCTGTATGCAATTTTCATTTGACTAGGTTATTAAATCTTTTGATTTTGAAGCCCATTTGAGAAGAGCACCATTAAAGGCTCCACATTTATTACTCTTATTTACTACTTAGAAAAGTAGAAACGCCTTTGAATGTCTTAGAAATGTCTTAGAAATGTCTGTCCCTTTCCTCACTGCCTTTTTTTCTCTTTTGTTGTAGCAGCAGCCCCTTGTGCAGTCAGCCGTGGTAGGGACTGACTCTCACCCACCTCGTTCTGCCCCTCACCACATCCTGGGGTGATGCGACTGTCCTCCTCCTCTTCCGCCCCGCAGCAAAGGCTTCCTCTCCTCCGCTAGTCCTTTCACCCATGCCAAGATTCCCCACTCAAGGGTAGCATGAGCACCTCTGTGTTGTTGTTGTTACTGCCTTTTCATCTCTGACACAGGTCAGTTAGCATGTCAGCATCTTAAACGTCCTCTGGAGGGTGGCCATAGCTGAATGCGAGAGGGCAGATGTTGATGGCTGCTGCAGCTATTTGCATGAGCTCTAGGCAGCTGCAGTTGTGACTGCAGGCTGGTGAAAAGAGGGTTCACATGTCTGCAACAGATTTTCCTTCCCTTTCTTAATTTTTATCACGCTAGGGTAATTTTCATTGAGGATATGTTCCCAAAAACCGGGTAACTGAAGTGTTTCAGAGTTACTGTGCTGAATACAATATGAAGAAGAGAAACACAGACCTAACCAAGTGTAGAGCCTCACAAACTTGGCCAGTTAGTGTCTCAGCTGTAGCTCCCAGTGCTTTCTCCTTACCTTGCATCAATTATTCATGCCTTTGCAGTTCCAGCTCGCAGAGTTCAGCTTGTCTCCCTTCATCATCCTCCTACATGCTGGCAAAAGGCTACTGCCCAGTACACTGCTGCGGTAGCAGTTGCTGTGCCAGAGGTGATGCTCTTGGGATCACCAGGAGAAAGGAATGAGTGAAGCCGCTGTTAACCAAATAAGAGTGCATGGCTGACTTCAAAACAGACAAGGAGAGCATTTACAGTGAAAATCACTGCAGGGTGGTTTTCCCTTTTTTCTTTCAGAGACTTTTTTGCAGACCTACAGCCTGACTCATTCCCTCTTGTAAGGCTTCTCGCCATGTGGGTCTCCCAGAGCCGAAAGAGCTGCTGTAGTTTAATTCCACGTTGAAATGCGCTGTACAGAGATGACATTTCAAAGCTGAGATCTGAATCACTTAATTTCCTAAATAGCCATTCATTAAAATGCTCTGCAGCAGTGAACAGTGTTGAACCGTGGTGTTACATCAGCTGCTCAGGACTCAGCCTTGCTGGATATAGGGATTTTTACTTGCTCTCCCAGACTGTTATTAGTCTGACTTCTTTTATCTCAAATGAGGCAAAGCAGAGGATTTCATACTTCCTTTGAGCTAGAAGGTATCTATCTGTGTAGCTTTATATATATATGTGTGTGTGTGTGTGTGTGAATATATGTACACGCACTGCACAAAAATGTATTCATCCACAGTAACAGGTGGTGCTGGCAACACCTGTTGCTGGGGTCACTCAACACTCCAGTATTAAAACCCTAATTTTAGTTGCTTATAACTTTTGTCAAACATTTGGGTTGCAATGTTATGTGCCAGGTGTCTGCCTTAGGCTGATTTGGGGGAGCAGGGTGGGGAGAGGAATTTATCAGCAAAACCATTACTGCCAGTTCAGGGAGCAGAGGCCAGGGCACTGGTTTGCCTGTGCTGAAAAATGAACTGTTGCTGGTTGAGGTGTTCCGGCAGCTTCCCTCATCCGAAGCCAAAAGTTGCCAGTGGAGACCCCTTGCAGCTGGGCACATCTTTTGCCAGCATTACAGAAATTCGCTGGTTTACTGAGAATGCCTCTGTCTGGCTAAATCATGGGCCTGTGAAAATGCTTGGTAGAAGTTTGTTGACAGCTGCCCACCAGGCTGCCTCCATCCTGTCCGTTTCCAAACAGCCATGCTGTGCTGGTGACCCTTTGGATGCAAGATGCCCATGAAGCAGTAGAGTAAGCCTTGGAGTCTGAGCATGGAACAAAGCAGGCTGCTGCGCACAAGGACACCGGTCCTCAGAGCAAATGCAAGCATCTTGGCTTGTCCTTACACAGCGTGAATAAATAGGAGGGAATGGCTGGCTGGAATCCAGAGGAACTGGTGATGAAGGAAGGGAGTGATCGGCTGAGAGTGGCAGCAAGAGTGAAGGACACAGGGTTTTAAGAACTGTATGAGGAGAAATGCTGAGGAGACAGACTGGTGTGGTAGGGCAGATAGACTGAGAAAGGACGGAGTAGAGCTCCTGCCTGTCCATGACTGCAGGATTTCCATGGTCCTTGCCTACCCAGCTGAAACGTTCCACTGATAATACATCGCAGCTCCTCAGATGGGTGATTTACACAGGAATACAACCTATACTGCTGCCAGTGGCTCCCCTATTTGAGTGTACACACTTGAACCTACTAATAAACACTTAGGACTTTGCACAGTTTCATCTGATGCTGTTTCAGGAGTTGTTCAGTTTATTTCTGCTTAATAGAAACATCAACGTTTTCATTCTTTTTTCTCTTTTTTAGTATTTCTTAGCTTTTGCATACTCAACCAGCACTTGAAGGATTATTATGTGTGCATGCAAATCCCTTTGTAAATACTACAGTTGTTTCTTACTGTATAATCTTGCTTTGGAATCTGTACTACATTTGCAGCTCACACTATGCAAAATCACACTAGTAAGTCAGTCATAGATACCAAAGTGGTCTGTGGTTGCAAGAACATTTGAACAGACTGCTCATATTATTTTTAAATGTTGTCCTTTCTTGATCATTGTGGGAATTAGAAACAAACTGTTGCAAAATACTCTGTTTCATATTACTTAGCATTTTCCCATAAAAATGTGAAGAAATGCCTCAGAACCTGATCAAAATTTAAAGTCAGTTTGTTATTGAATGATAATGATTTTTTTGTTATAGGTAAAGCCTCAGCCAAGAAACTGACAAAAAAGGTAAGCAAAATGTTCCTTTCCTTCTTCAAAAGAACTTGTGTTCTTTCTGTCGCTCAACCAATAGACTTCTCTTTCAAAACTTGTATTTTCTTGTTTATGTCTTTAAAGGAGGTAGATGCTGCACTCCTGTGTGTTGCCAAAGCTAAACCAGGACCGACCTTTTTTAGAGAGCTTGGTGATAAAGGTAATGAGCACTTCTGATACTGAAAAATACATCTTGCTTTTTATCTCATTATATGGTATGAATTGAGTGCATTTTTAAAGAAGATTTCATGGATTTGACTTCATCCCCATCTAGCCAGTAGCTGCCTCCTTGGCAAATCTCTCGGTTATGCAAGAGAGAGTAAAGAAGCAGGGCTGGGAATTGAAAGCCTTCTGAGGTGCGGGAGGAGACGTGAAAGAAATCGGAAAGCCTACTTGGAGAAGAGAAAGGGGCTAGAGGGATGACTTCCACACAAAATGGACTTTTAAGACTTGTTGTTAATAAGCTGCTATTTCATTATATAACTTAAATGCGCGGAAACTAAGAATAAAAATAAAATTTGTATCTGCTTATGTAAAGTGACATCCCCGATTCCAAGAGCAGTTGAACTTATTTCTCTCTCCAGGAGGTCGGTGGCCCTTCACAGCACTGATGTGCTTCAGTTTCTTTTCACCCAGCATTTTCACCTTATATCAGGCTACATAAAGAGAAGACTCTGGGATATTGTTTGTATAACAACAGGGAATTAAAGAACACTAAATAAACACCTTGTTAGCATAAACTAATTGAAGGGAGAAAACAAACAAGAGCACGAAGGCAACCAAATAGATGAGTAATTAACCATTTTACCAGTAACAAAGACTGAAATCCCCAAACTAATGAGAAAGACCAACAGCATCTATTCACAAACATTCTGTATCATAGACTCCAGACCAAATCCCTTCTCCTGTGGACGTTTCTGGAAAATAAAGCTGCCTTTGCACTGCTGCAGTTCCTTGGCAGGCGCGAGCCACGCTCTCTCCATGCGCAGCAGATCCCCAGCCACGGCTGGCAGCTTGTGCAGGAGAGCAGCCCTCGATCTCAGCCTGCAGCGTTTCGCCTGCCCTTTGGCCTCATGGCCTCTTCTGCGTGCGGTTCATTTCTTGCATCCTTGTGCAGATGTGGAGGGGTCTTCAGCTGGGTGCCTTGCTTGTCAGTCCACTCCTGCAAGGCTCAGCATACCCCAGCAGCCCTGAAACATCTCTGAACAAGCTGAACAATTTTTTCCTATTATAGGGAAGTCTTGATTTTGTATTGAATAGTCATTCCCTGCCTTTTCAAATTACTAATCATAATGTGCTTTCCCAGGATAGGGTTTAAAGGATTCCCAGTCTTTAATTCTTGGATATTCTTTCTCTATCCCTGCTTTTTTAGAGCCTTTCTTTATCTAGTGGTTGACACTGCAAATCCCCAAAGCACTCTGCCTGGGAAAACCGGGAATCCACCAACAGAAAGTGAAAACATAGCAAATCAGCACAGCCTCCTTTTCCTGCACCTCTCCCAGCTGACTGCTTGGCAGAAAGTGGCTCCGTGATATGCTCAGCCTGGCATCTTTTGCATTCTAGACAAGGCATTGGGACTGTGGGTCCATATACTCTGTCCTTCAAAGGTCAGGTAGGAGTTTGAGATGGTGCAGGAACATTGAGTGCAGTCATCCATATGTCTCTACAATACACAGAGTTTTTACAGTTTTTGGTCATGATGCCTCTTTAGTGACTTACATGCTTTTGCTTTAAAGATACATGATTATTATATTTTTAAAATGTCAATATTTATGTATTAAATACCGCTTTTACAAGTACCAGAATAATAAATCTACACCTGTTCCACTGTTTAGCCGAGATTATTTTAACTACCTTCAAATTGTTATTTAAATATTGAGTAGAAGGGAAAACTGTCATCAGTCCAGTTTGTAAAACATAACGCTAGGGAATTCTGCCTTCTAGTGGGCAGTTTTAAAATTCATGTCATATTTTGTGGGTATACTTATGATTTATTCAGCAATAAGAATATTGTGCTGTCAGCATTTGCTATAAAGTTTGAGGGTAGACATTTCCAGGGAGGGATAGGGAAGGCTTATTTAGTGTTAGAAAATGACAGTATTTTGCCAACACTAACTGCAAATACTTGGCTGCAAGTATGCTGAGTCATTCAACAGTATATGAAGCTTTTATCTTTTAAAATTTGCTTGGACATGAATGAAATTTTCTATGGTTTGGTTTTTTGTTTTTCTTTTTTTTTAATTTGTTGCATTGCATCTTTTAATTTGAGTAACTTTGTAATGAGTACTGTAGAATAAAAATAAAATTACCAAAATATTTAATTTACTTTATAGATAAGGTAAATTGGCCATTCACTACAGGTAGTAAAAGGACAATAAAATTAAAAGAAGAATTTTTATGGAAATGAGGCCACAATTTAAAAAAATCTTATCTCCAATTATTTTAGTATAATCAGTCTGCCAGAAAATGTCAGACAGGCTGTGGATTTGCTTTAAGGCACTGAGACAGATTTTAAAGTACAATCAAGAATTTTTTTTACGTATTTTTATTATATTTACCTTTTTGCCTGTTTCACTGTAGTGACTTTTCAATCAGCTTACGATCAGATGACGATGAAAACAGAGTCTGTGCCTCGCCCCTGCCACTTCTTGCAAGGCTGCTCTTTCCAGCCCTCTGCAATTTGAGGGAATAGAGCCATCGTGCTTCTCCCTTGAGCCAGTAAGCAGGGTGTTGTCTTTAAATTGGTCTTTTCTTTACATCCTACCATCTCTGTATAAATTTTGCAGATTCTTTCTGCGAAATTTTATAAGGTACAATGTTCCTTGTCTACCCCTATAGCTAAAACTCTTCAGGCACTCAGGATTTTGTATCGCAATTATTATGACCTTTTTTTTTTTCTCTGACTTTAACAAACATAATCTGCCATGTTAATATCCTTTCAAATGCTTTGATAAAGATGTTTTTCTTACATAATCCTTTGAGTGTGTCCTGTCTTCTTTTGTATCCCAACACTGGGTTCTCCTTGTTCTGTTTTATCCAGCATAAGCTGCTTGTCTTCACCTTCCAGGTCTCCCCTAGACTATCCCTGTGCAGCACATCTCCAGACAGCTGAGAGGCAGACTCCCATTTCTCCTTGGCCAGGGATGCTGGCCTTCATCATTTGCTGGTTAGATTTTCAGGCAAGGATCTTTGTGCTGATACCATTGCAGTGCACAACTGGGAGGTGTTTTGTATATAGAGTTGAAAAGTTACCTCCTTGTCTGTCTTTATATTCTTTCTTTAAACATTCTTTTGCAGTGACACACACAAAACAAAATTAGGGAGCAGGAATCTTGATCACTGCCCATCACATTATTTGCTTGATTTCTTTTCCTCCCCTATTTGTTTCTATCATTTTTTTAAATTTTATCTTATATTTAGGTGTATAAGCTAAAAAAATGGGGTAGGAGTTCTTTCTCTGTTTGGTTTTCAATTTGTAGAAATCGTGGACTCTTTGTCTAGGAACATGATTCCAAGTTTTACAGCAATGCAAATAATAATTTACGTTCTTGCAATGGCAGTACCCCTAAAACTTGTAAGCAAAACTAAATCTTTGAGATGAAAGTATTTTTTATTTCCACAGTGTATTGTATGACTCTAGTACTGTGCTGATTTACACATGATGCATGCTGGATGATAGGGTGAATAGCCCTATTTTGATGGAGAAGAAAACTGAGATATGGAGAGTGAGTTGGCAACAGGATCAGCATTAGACCTGTCTTTAGCTAAGACTTGTTCTCAGATTTTCAGACTCTTACATTCAGCAATTTAGTATTTCTAAACTCTGGTATTTCAAACTTAAAAGTGTTAAGTCACTGTCTGGGGTCAAATACAAATGCTGTTGGCTCTGCATAGTAATTTATCAGAAGTTAATTGTTTATCACTGAAGCTTAAGTGGATTCCTTATCTATCAATTAACTAAATATAAATTATAAAAAATAGTTTATCTTTGCACAGATAGGCATGTCTGAACTTCATTACTTTAAGCAGCTTCAGCATTATACAATGTTTAGCTCACAAGTTAAAAGTAGCACAGTTATTTTGAAAAGTGATTTATAAAAAAGCCCTTTACATTTTTTCTCCAAACATTATTGCAGGGCAGATGGTTCAGATTCTGTTGTTTAACCACCCTTGTTATGCTCTCTCTATCTTTAGCTCGTACGCTCTATTTTGACGCTATCACATCTTTTTGTTTGTTCAGGCTTTTCACTTAAGGCGGTATTTCAAAGGAAAACACTGGAATTTTCCTTCAAAAGGGGGGAAAATACTTTCACCTTGTAGAAAGGACATGTTCCTATTTTAAAAAAAAATAGAAGCCTCCTCTTGGCATGCGGCCCAGCAGTACTATCAGCACAATCTAGCAGCTTGGCAGCTTTGCATGTTGCCATGTTCCCCTTGAGAATTAGAGGGAAGCTGTTCTCCGCCTTCGCAAGCCTGCCAAAGGATGGAGGACTTTGATCCTTCAGGGTAACGTTAGAGTGGTTCTCCTCCCAGGTACTAAATGTGACAAAACGCATGTAATTTATTTGCCTTTTATATAAACAGTGAATGTTTTCAGTGAGAATCCAAAGATTTAGTGTAGGCCTTTTATTAATACCAAATAAACCTTACTTTCTTGATTAGACGTGAACATTGATGAGTCTCTGGATAGGGAATTTTAGTTTCAGAGCACTAAAAACAGAAGTAAAAACTTTATTAAATAATAATGTGGCTTACTTTAATAACCTATTTAGTACGATGTCAAACTACATTTTTTGTATTTATAAGAGTCAATCTTTCAAGTCTTGCTATAAGTATATTTTCTTTTTGCAAGTAATTTTTTAACTCTCTTATTTCAGGGTTGATATCTTATGCAGAGTACCTATTTTTGCTGACAATTCTTACGAGTAAGTATTATATATTTAAAATACATACGTATAAATACTGCTAACAGCTTTCCAGGAACTTTTTCTGATATTTTTTAACTTCTAAATTTCTATATTATAGTAAAATGTAAAGAACTATTGAATATAGAGTGATAAAGCATTAATATAAATGGATATAGCTTTAACTGATTGCAACTTACTTCCATAGTGTCATCATTGTCTCTCTTTAGGAGAGAGAGGAGACATTGGTCACAGGACCACATAATAAGGGGAAGAACAACAGTGGGGGAAGATAAATAATTTGTCTTCTGGATAGTAGTTTTAGTCATTTTGGACAATGAGACATTAACATTATAGCTCACAGAATGGTGTAAAAAGCTGTTGTGTCTGAAAGGTTGTTGCCTATTACTCATGTGTTCAGATATGCAATGGATGATATACCTAAACAGCAGACTTCTGCAGTGTCTTTTTGTTTGAGTTTTTAATCCTTTTTTTTTCCCTTCTGTTCCTTTTGACTTAATTTCCTCCAAGTATTTTGCATGTATTTCTGCCCCCTCCTTTGCCTCCTTCCTTTTTCTCTATCAGACACTTTTTAAAAAAACTTTTTTGTTTGGCACTTGCTGTATCTGCAAACAGCAGGCATTTTTTGATTGTATGTTCATCTTGGATTTTCTGGGTTTCCGCACCCACACCTACTCTGTGCCGTGCTTGCCACCTCTCTGTGCTGTTCTGATGAAACGTCGGTGATGCTGGAAAATACCAATTTGAGATAAGATGCATGCAATTAGCATTACTCAGTGAGACCCATAGACTAGTAGTGAAGTAGTCCACATGCATGTCCATGTAACAGTCCACACACAGTCGTGTTTGACTGACTTACACAGGTCTAACATATTAAGCAAGGGACAAAACCAGGCGTACGAGATCTCATGGTATCAGTGGGTGGGGAAGGTGAGAAGGAAGCAGTCATTCTTATCCCGATGGACTGTAGATGCTTGAGCCTCACCACTTCCATGTCTGCGAGGTCCATGGCAAGGGCTTAAACAAATTGACAATTTTCCCTGCTCTAGAAATCCACTCTGTCACGGTGTAGTAAGAACAAGTAGAGTTGGTCTCGAGAGTCTAGTCTTCACAGACAATGACTGTCGGTACACACCTCTCACACAGTTTAGGTAGGCCTTTTGCAGCTTATGACATTTCTCAGCAGAACTGCATCAGTTCCTCCTAGAAATTTCAACTAGTACACAATATTACTTAACATATATAAATCAATATAACCTATTTACCATACAAATGTACTGTTTCACCGGTAGTGACTGTCCAGTGCTACACACAACTTTAACATGAGTTATACCGTGTGTTCCAAGTGCTTTTTAAAGTCAGAAATAATTTAAGAGTCTAGCCCAGTTAGAAAGCCGATCTAAAAATATTTGTTGCAACTCAAAGAAGAGGGATTTTTTTTTTAAAAAAGCACAAGCACATTATAGCTTCAGAAGGATACCTTAATTAAAGTTGCAGAAATAGGTGCCAAAGATTCTGTTTCTTCAAAAATCTGTGGCAGCTGAAAGTAAATTCATGCTGATTTATTGGCTGAAACAATTAGAAAATTGAAGCAGTATCAGAGCAAGTTGTTCCACTTTTTCAGACAATCAAGTAACATTATTTTTTACAGAATTGGTATAGGAATGTATTGAACTGCAAAAACAAAGGCACCTTTTGATGCAGGATAAAAATGCAGTGCTAATGTCGCTGCTTTGGTTACACAGAGGGTTATCATACCGATCAGTTTGAAAGCAAATGTCAACAAGTGTTAGTGCCTCTGTTTTTGCCTAACAAGTATCCCATGTTATTCAGCCCCCAGTTACACAACCTGTCTGTCTCGCTAGTGAGAATTAATGTGAAATTTCTTAAAGCAGCCATTAATATTTAAATGACTTCTTCTAAGTCACCAGCAGAGCAATAGGGAACAGGTCAAGAGTCACCAGGTTTCCAGAGTCCTAGTTCCAGGACACTGCTGACCAGACCATGCTGCCTGTCATACAAAAGTACGTCTGTAACAACATTGAACTTGAAAATGTAGTTTTGCAGCAGACAAAGGCTTTATTTTGCCCCCTGTGATCCCCTTTTCTCTTTTCTGTGTGCCTTGTATCATTGTTATCTTTTTTCTTCCAGTGCTGTACTGAATTTCATTTCTAGCAATTGGTTAATGGAGCTTCTGGTGAAGGAGCTCAGGAACTGAAATATCACCTTGACTCAAAGCTTCGTTTCAATTAGCCAGTCACACAAGTTGACAGCTTGGTCAACGTAGGAATGGTTGCAGGGGAAGCACCTAAGTCTAACCTGCACTCACAGCTAGGATGAAGCTCTTCTGTTCAGATTTTGGAATTTTGCCTGATTCTAATTAAATACAAATATATCTGAGGTAGTCTTTGAACTATGCTTATTTTACGAACACGTGCCTTTGGGGTTACATCATATCAGATAAGTATGTCATCTCTGAACAGTATAAGCAGCTTTAGATCCTATATTTTCAGTAACGGCTCTCTTATCTGAAAATTGCAAGACAGATGGTATGAATTACTATTAAATACATCAATTACTTTTGTTCTCTAAATATGTTATAGGATGGGCTCTTCTTGCTTTGGTACTAGTAGCACAAATTTAGCGTGTGGCATTTCCATGGAAAGGAAGCCAGTTTTGATTATTACAGCCCAGTTGCTGGGGAAAGGCTCTGCTGTGCAGATTGCAACGGTATTTATAAAATATCCCTGCATCACAAAGTTGCTCCACAGAGAACATTAGTTGGCTGCTGAAGACGTAGTTACTTCTAAAATGTAAAAATAGTACTTTCTTTAACCATCTTGTTATCACTTAAAAGGAATGGGATATTTCTTTAACTTGTTCCCTTTGCAGGAAGATTTTCTTAAAAAAAAAAAGCAAGACTTAAAACTTTCCAGGATGGAGCTGGAAGAATGTATTTCCAAAAGAAAAACTCTGAAGACATTAGAGTTTTTCAGAGGTACTGCTTCACTGCCCTCATGAGTCCAGCATTGTTCTTGGAAACAAGAATATATTCTAGAGACGATAAGTCCGTGGCTTTCATATTAACGCCTGACTTGACTGGGTTGTGGAATTAATTCACCTGCTCCAGAAATTACTGGGATAAGTGCTTGCTACTGCAGTGAACTGTAACTACACTTCAGCAGCATGCTGCTCCTGTGTGGGCTTGCTAATGAGCAAGGCCACCTCCTGTAAGCAAAGTAAGATCAGGAGATTATGGGAAGGAGCTCAAAACACACTGTGTTTTTATAGCGCCTGCAAGACTCAGAACTCATTACATTTTTTGTGTTGAAAAGAAACATCTACTCGGTGAAGGAAATGCAGGGTAAAATTGTATAAAATTTCTGAAAAAATCAGCTTGATGGGAGTCATACAAGACATGCTTTTGTCCAAAGAGGCCAGAAAGAGTGGTTTATTACTTCTCAGTAACATTTGAGTACATTGTTTAGGGAGGGAGGAGAAGGGAAGAAAAAAAAGGCCTGGGGCTAAGAGCAGGAGCGGGAGCCGAGAGAGCTGGCTGCGATTACAGGATCAGTCTGTTTGCTAGGGAAGACTGCAAATACTGGCATACAGTAATGCATGCAAGTACCTGAGGAGTACACTAGCTCTTTCACGCAGTTTGGGAGTAATTATGGGTTTCTCAAGGCACTTTCCAGTCTTCTCACCTGAAAATGAGCTCTAATAAACAAGGCAGAGCTAGACTTCAGAAGCGACATGGCATTATGGAGACATGTATAGAGAACATCTAAGACCAGGGCAGTAAGACATACAACGTTTCACAGTCGTTGGGATCAGATGGACATTCGTGGCTGTGCTTAGGCACTGCTGCCATTTCTTGCTTTGCTATTGCATCAATTATCCCTTGAAACAGTAGTAAAAAGGTGTTCAAAAAGTTTGCTTATACTGGAGGAGGTACATATGGTTTACTGGAAATATCATGTACATGCATAACAATGGAGAACTGAACCATAGGCAATATTCCTTTTGCATTAAATATTTAAGTACGTGTGTGTGCGTGCATGTGTGTTTACAATAAAGTTCTTTTACAATTTGTTGCAGAACCCCAGACTGGATTTCAGATTGCCTTTAAAATGTTGGATACAGATGGCAATGAACAAGTTGAAAAGAAAGAATTCTTTAAGGTATGTGTATTTATATGCATATTAATTTTAAAGCATTTAAATAGTTCCATGGGTTATATTTGCTAAATGAAGATTCATTAAAATCTTCCAAGACTATTTTTCAGTCCAACCTGTGATCACATACTTACTAAAATACTTTATATGAAAGGAGCACATACCAAAGCATTGCTATAGAAGTGCTTCTTATATTTAAATCCACTTTTATAAATGTCATCTTTGACTTGTATCTCAAAATCTGTTACTGGAAAGGTAGGAGTTGATGTACATCCCTTAATCCCATGAGCTAATTTAAATAATCATCTGGAAAAGTCTTTTATTTTCTAAATATTTTGAATAATTTTTTAAATTCACCATCCTCTCTTGGTTTTTATTAATTGTGTTTGCTGTTGCACAAGCCTTTTGCCAATTCACACTTTGGAGAGTAACAGCAGTTTTTCCTGTATTTTGTATAAAATCTGGGGCAGAAAGGCAGATGCTTAAAAAATGAAGAAAATCTTGCTCTGATGTTTTAAAGAATTGGCTTAATTATATACCTTATTCAACTTTTAAGATTTAACAGGGGACCGATAACTAAATACTTCTTGTCAAAAGTTGAATGTAAAATTAACAAACATAGTTTTTAATAGACTCTCTCAGCTTAATTCAGATCCTTCATTCATATTGGAGATGACTACAGAGACAATTTTATAAGAAGCTGGAATGGCTACTACAATGCAAATTGTTTTCTGTCGCTAGGATAAAGTTAAAGACGATGGTTAATGCAACTACTCTAGAGAACCATAGAATCTAAAACTTATAAAGATGCATCTGTTGATAGATAAAATACCAAAAATTTATTTACGTGTACTTTCATAGCCTTAAACTCTGAATTAATGATACAATAGCTGTTAGCATGTGTTTTGCAGATATCTGTGTTTTCAGTGAATTGTCTCTTAGCAAGATTACAATTGATGAGTCGTACTTAAAATATATTTTAAAATATTTTTAAAATACTTTTTGACTTAGTAGTGCTATTTGAAAATAATACTTGACATTAGACCATTTCCCAAGACAATGTTCCCAGAAGCCCCTAACTGAGCCTCCAGATACCCTGCACTCGTTTGTTGCTACACAAAATCTTTTAAGCTTGAAGAATTTTCTCTGTTAAAATGTCAATTATTCTGCTGATTCAAAAGAAATCAAATTCTAACTAAAGCCTTTATTTTTAACCTACTAAACCTGGTACAATCCTAGTGAATTGTTATCAGAGTACCAGTGCCCTGATTGCCGAAATATGTCTGTTATGGCTGTATTGTTCATCTACAAAACAGTATGTTACAGGGGAAAGTAAGTCCATGAACACAAGTGAACGTGTTCAGCCTGTAGTGCCTCTGCACCAAAATGCCACATTAGCAGTACTTGCTTTAAATAGGTACTATGTCAGTTAAGCAAATAAGGAGATTCTTGCAGAAATACAGCACAACTGTCTTTGGGAGATGTACAGTATGTCTTATATTTAATATCCATTACCCATTTCAGGTAATTCTAATTGAATAAGCCAGCATGAACAACAGAAAGTCATCAAAAGTAGAGGTGAAAACATTATACAAATCATGAAAAATAATTTGATTCCTGTAGAGGCAATCAAGTTAAACAAAAATTATTCTAGTTGATTGTTACTTTGCATCTCCTGTATGGGCTGTATTGATAAATTAATGTAGAGTGGTAAAATAAACCCATATAAATTACAATGTCAACTCACAAGAATCATTAAATTCAGAGTCCCACAGGATGGAAGCTAGTCAAAAAAGATGAGTTTTCTCACATGACTGTTTACTTAACATTTATAAGTGGTAACTATTTTAAAGCAAAACTTGATTTTTATACGTTAGGTTTAAAAATAAAACTTTTGGAATGTAAGAATGTGGAAAACCGTGTGCGCATTAATCTCTCTATACTCTAGTTCTGTATGCATCATAGAAAGCTCCTGTATATCTAATAAATCAGTAAATTGTGTGGCTAATCTGTCACTTGTCTTGTCCCAGTTGTCATCTCAGGAAAACACATCTGAACTATTCTATCAGTTATTTCCACACTAAATTTGACAATAAAATCAGGAAACATATGTAAGGAAAGGGCAGTGGAAGAGAGTAGCAAAGAAGCAGTAATTAGGAGACAGTTACTGTAAGCAGGATGTGATAGAAAGAGAAATTTCAGTGCTACTTCATTCTCTTGCTTTGTCACCTCTTCTTCTTCCTACTTCTGTCATCTACTGATTAGACATCTGTGTATGTCTACATTATCTGTTGCTCTAGACTGTAAATTCTTTGAGGTAAGAACTTTGCCTTTTTGTTTGCCAAATGTCCATCATTCTGTGAATTCTGTATATCTCAACTCTCACGTGTTACTGGATAAACAGGCGCAAGATATGTCACGTGAATCATTCAGGAAAGGGAGAAGGGTGACAAGCAGACTGCAACCCAAGTCCTTAGTGCCCTGCAGCACATGATGGAGATAGGCTGTTCAGACCTGTATGGATCAGATGCTGAAGGAGTGTGAGATGCAGGATTTCCCAGTAGCTTCAGTGCTCTTCCCTAACATAAATGAATGTTCAGGAAAGGAGATCTTGAATGCAATTCAGTGTTTTGAAGGAGAGAGTTTATCTTGCCCTCCATAGCCTTTCCATTTCTGTGCGCATTTTCCTCCTTTCCAGTAGGAGTTAAAAGTCTGTCCCTTCCCAGGGACAGACTCTTGTTTTCTCTTCTCCCTACTTTTTTGTATTCAAGCCAGTGTATTTTTAATTTCTGCTTCATCCATGTTTCAGTGGTAAACTTTTACAATACAAGAGACATTTCAGTATTAGGGCCCAGAATCACAGCAATCTGTATTTTGAGGTGAGCATCCACAAGGATTTGTTGCTTTGCCCTGCAAGTCCAGGGTGAAGAAGACATGGTAGAAATGGCATGTTCACAAATGTCAGTTGCCATCCTTTAATCAGTCCCTGCCAGAGTGCAAAGAATTGTTTCTCAGAGCCATATTAGGCTGGGGGAGGAGTGGCTGGAGAGCTGCCTGGCAGAAAGGGACCTGGGGGTGTTGGTTGACAGCTGGCTGAACACGAGCCAGCAGTGTGCTCAGGTGGCCAAGAAGGCCAATGGCATCCTGGCCTGTATCAGGAATAGTGTGGCCAGCAGGACCAGGGAGGTGATAGTGCCCCTGTACTCAGCACTGCTGAGGCCGCACCTCGAATGCTGTGTTCAGTTTTGGGCCCCTCACTACAAGAAGGACATCGAGGTGCTGGAGCGTGTCCAGAGGAGGGCAACGAAGCTGGTGAAGGGTCTGGAGCACAAGTCTTATGGGGAGCGGCTGAGGGAGCTGGGGTTGTTTAGTCTGGAGAAGAAGAGGCTGAGGGGAGACCTTCTTGCTCTCTACAACTACCTGAAAGGAGGTTGTAGCGAGGTGGGGGTCAGTCTCTTCTCCCTAGTAACAAGCGACAGGATGAGAGGAAACGGCCTCAAGCTGCGCCAGGGGAGGTATAGGTTGGATATTAGAAAAAACTTCTTCACCGTAAGGGTAGTCAAGCACTGGAACAGGCTGCCCAGGGAAGTGGTTGAGTCTCCATCCCTGGAGGTGTTTGAAAGATGGGTAGATGTGGTGCTTGAGGACATGGTTTAGTGGTGGACTTGGCAGTGCTAGGTTAACGGTTGGACTCGATGATCTTAAGGGTTTTTTCCAACCATAACGATTCTGTGATTCTGTGATTATCTGCATCTTTGTGAGGACAATAAGATACTTCTATGAACTCTGCACTTCCAAGACATTCACATGAGACTTGGTGAGGGGGATTTCCAGATGTGCACATAATAACCCATGCACATTAATCTGAGACCTCCTGTTGAGAATAAGGCTACCAAAGATCCTAAAATCCCCAGCAAGTGAGGAATTTCCCTGACTCTGTCCTGATGAAAGATTTCTAAGTAAAATTAATGACAGTTCAAAACTCTTGGGAATAGAGGTAGAGTAACTCTGATGGCACATGTAAGAGCTATGTGATTTAGACTTTCTAAATAGACTGTCTTTATACACTTGTCCTGGACAACAGGTACCACGAAAAACTTCTGGAGGTTCATCTGGGGCTGAATGAACCAGCACCCGACACTGTCAGCAGTAGTGGTGCTTTGGTACAGAACACCTCTGCAGTCCTAGAACATCCACAAGCAGCAGCTTCTTTTAAACAACTGGAAGATGCAAAATCACCTTTTTTTTTTTTTTTTTTTTTGACTGATATAGCCTTTCTGCCAGCTCTTGTCTTCTTCAGAAAAAATTACCTCTTAGTATGTCTTTAGTAAAGGGGCGTCAGTTGTGCATAATAGGTCTCATTATCTTTGAATTAGACATTAGTATCTTCCCGTGATGAACAGATATAAATATTAAATACAGATAAATGTTATATGGAGCAGCTGAGTATTAGAGTCCATTTCTTGAGGGAAGAATTCTTCTTCCTCTGTGAGTAGTTGCTGCACTATGCTGGAAAAAATGTGCAAACCTACTGGAAATAGTTTCAAGCACTATAAGGATTTACATACAGTGTAAGAAAGCAATAAACTAAATCTTCCAGAACACTTGTGAAAAAAAATTATACTGTGTGTCTATGTTCTTTAGTAGTCTCTGTAGATTTTTTAAGAGTCATTTAAAAATAAAATCCAAAAGAAAAAATCATATTTTCTCTTGTTTGGAAAGTATTTGCAGTTGTGTTTCTTGTGTGTGAGCAAAAGATGGATTTTTCAGGTAAGAAAAAATGTAATTTTTCAGTGAGAATATGGATGAGTAGTTGTGTTTTTATCCAGAGCTCTGTATTGCTATTTTGCCATGAAGAAATTCGTAGTGCTTTTACTGTACTAGTCAATTGTTCTGTAAGTGACCAAAAGTTAAAAGAATTTGGAGGAACTTGGAAGAACTGGTACTGTTTAATTGTCTTGTTACAGTATTTATTTTGATAAATACTATCAAGGCATGCCATTTAAAAATAATAATAGAAAGTAACCATCCTGAGGAACTCAAAAACTGAAGCTATTAAAAAAACAGAACAGGTGAATTAGTACAAATTTTTTTCCTACTCACAAGTAGGAAACAAGTTCTCTGAACAACATACCAAAAAAAAAGGAAAAAAAAAAAGCCCTAAGAAGAGATTTGAAAACCCCACAAAATAATGGCTATGCAAATTTGGTCATGGATTTTTTTTCCCAGTTTTAATGGGCAGGGTAAGAAATCACCCTGAAATGTTTGAGAAGCAAACCAGCAGCTTCAAAAACCCTGAGTTTTAAAAGCATCTTTCCTAAAGTCTCCAAATCCAGAGTGCTGGGTGTAAGTCCATATCTGTAGCTGAAATGTAATAACCCCTTGTTCTTTCATTTTTGCTGTCCTTTTGAGGATTTATGCAAATGTCTGTGAAAGGTAGGTATACCTTGTGCTATGTTAAATCACTCATTCTTGTGGCAGTGTTGACCTTGCGAGCTAAAATACAGTCAAAGAAACCTTGCAGCTGAGATATACTTGAGGTGCTGCAAATGAATGCACTTTCTATATTACCTTAAAGCTCTACTTGGGACAGTGGAAGTTATGTTTCTAAATGTGAGTCATTTCAGTACTTCTCAGCTAACACATTCAAGATTCATTTATTTGTGGAGTGGAGGGGAAACTCAGACTACATTCTGCTTAATTGCAGTTCTGAAAATGTTTTGCAAAAAAAGTTTGCTTATTTAATTAAATTATTCTTTGTTGTTAGTTGTATAGTATCTCATTTGAACAGGTATGTTTTTCATGTCTAGAAGATCATGTCTGTAGCAGAACTATGTAAAGGTGTCTAGGACGACAGCATGAAAATCACAGGATAATTTTTATTTCCCGAATGACCCTTGATGTTATACCCCTGAGTTTCAAAATCTTGTGGAGTGAATGCTAAGCTTCTAGTGCGAGAAAATCTCTAAAAATAGAGTAAGCACTGGGTTGCAAGAGATAGATTTGTATGCTCTGCTTGGCTGTATTAACCACAGTAGATAAGACATTCCTGGGAAAAAGTATGTCTGAATAGCAAAATATCCTTAAGTATGCAAATATTTTGTCGTGACTAGAGAACCTTGCAGAAATGTAATGACTTTGTAATTAAGAAAAGGTGAAATTAATGCAAGTTTCTGAAAAAGGAGACTCTTGTAAGACCAAATTTGTAATTTTCCTGTGTTTTTTTTCATGTTTTAACAAATACAGCTACAGAGAATCATTGGGAAGGAAGATGATTTGAAAACACCTGGAGATGAACGAGTATTTCGGGTATGAAATAGAGATACATTTTTCTTTACAAAAGCGTTATCATATTTCCCATTAACTTTGTTATTTTTTCAGACTTCTTAGATAAGTATATAAGCATCAGTATTAGTGTGTTAAATAAATGAAAGTGCATGATTTGTCAGCTACTTTCTAACTGGGAAAGAAAAATGTTTGTAGTTTCTGAATCTCCTGATGAAATGTATGCAATTAATGTATTTTACTACTCTGTGGTCACTCCATTATTTAGTTTCTGTAAGCCACTGTTTCAAAGTAACTCTCTTCTATTTATGAAGAACTCAGAAAAAAATTCTGTATCGCCATATGAGAAAGGATGGCTTTCCAAATAGAAACTGATACCTTAAACTTACCTAAGTGCTGCTGTTGCAGTAATATCAGCTTATTCTGAGTTGGTTTGAAATGTAATTGCTGTCGTTGAGGTGACAAAGGCAAGGATTACTTACTTAGGTTCACTTCCAAAAAGAAATGGCTTAGATGCAGACCAGAAGAAGAAACAATCTTAGAGTATGATCTTCCAACTGGATTAGAAGTTTCACTGAACCATTAGCAAATGGCAAATACAGCTCATCAATGAAAGGAGCAGATAAATTCCTGCTGTCTTCTGACTGTTTTCCCCTGAATCCTGCCAGTGTAACCTATATTATTCCCCAACTGGAGTCTTTCCTAGCTGCCATCTCTTCTTCAGTCCCTAGTTAGCACAGAGACAAGATATTCTGTAGCCTGGATGAGCTTGAATGAGACTGAAAACAGAGAGGGGGAAGTCCTGAGCATACTGAAAACACCTCAGAAGAAGCTGATGAACGAGGACAAAGGAGGGGGAGAGTATAGATGGATTATCTCCAGCTATTACTATAAGGTGCTGCTTGCACCAGCAGCACTACTTTTGTTGCCTGCTGAAATTGGATAGTGTAGCTGAAGGATATTCTTCTCACCACAAACTTGCTTTCAGTTGTAAACTGAAAATGGGTAATTAGGCATGGGGCAGCAACTGCTCGTGTTGGAAGCATTCAATAAGAAATTTGTACAGGGCTGTCCTTTATAAACCTATCATGCATCAGCAGTTTCTACAAAGAGTTGGTCCAGCTCGTGTTCTTTACTTTTTCACCTGTTTGGGGAAAAAATGGAAGTGGCAGTATTGCTAACACCTTTCATATTTACTAGGCATAAACAAAAACTGTCTTCTGATGCATAAAGGTTTTGCTCCCTCAATATGCATCCAGAGTTCAGTTAAAAATTGTTTGACTGACTAACAACCATCTCCTTTCTGGAATCTTTTCATCAGTCACCAGATTAAAATAGCTAGGATTAATAGGGTTGTCTGCTCCTCAAAACCAATTTCAGTTGAGACTTAACTGCCATGACAGTGAAATAAAAAGGATCTTTATTCTGCATGAATACACAGCTATAGTATAAAATTTCCAGAGGAACTTTGATACAGTTGAACAGATTTAGTTATAAACACGTGAGCTTATTGGGAGCTAATTAAATACCTGAGTCTGAATGTCTCTATTTTGTTTTTCATCTTGCTTCAAATTTTGTCTTCAGAATTCTCCATTGAGAAAAATCTGAAGTTACTTTAACCAGAAAATAATAATTTAATATGGTTTCTTAGCGGATTATAAATGGAATTATAGTTTGTTCAAAAGAAGAATTAAATAGCTTTGGGGAGTACAGCTATCTTTAAATTCTTCTGGTCTCTAAATTTCTGCTCGGGAAAGTCCAAATTATCACTTTTCTTCTATTTTTTATTTTCTTTACTGTCTCTGCCTCACAAAAGAAGTTGATTATAAGCAGTGAATCTGACTATACAATGTAGTCAGTGCGTATGTTTTTACCCCTTATTTTTAATAATTGTGGCAGTCATAGTATTACTTTCGAGCAAAGCCGATAAAGCATAAAAATACAGATTTTAAATTGACTATGTGCTTTGAAAGCTGAGATACTGCAACAGAAGTTTGGTGTTTGGGACAGTTCTTTATTTCCACACCAATTTCACAATTTGCGTATGAGTTTGCTGTTTTTTCAAAGTAATCCCAGTCTCTGATACCAGATGGAAAATAACTGACTTATGAAAACAAGTTATAAATGGTAGTGTGCAACTTCATTTAACTACCAGGTATATCCAGGTATGTTCCTTGTCCAGTGTGTAGACAGAGGTCCCAGTCATTCATTTACTGTATGGAGATACCACTTAATACTCATTGAGATACTGTATTAGGAAAAGAAAAAGCAGTTCATTTGTCGGGCTCCCAGGGTGCTTCTATCTCTGCCTCTTTTACTGAGACTTTGACTTACACATCTCAAATTCAAAATTTCACCACTTAGTAATGGCCCTTGAATGGGATTGCAGTGGACTTTGTTATCCAGATAAATGTATTTCAATTGAGGGATTTTCTTTTTCCAATATTATAATTGATGCTGGAAGAAAAGCAAAAAAATTTGCCCAGCCTTAACCGACCCAGTCTTCTGGGAAGTTCCTTGCTGAGTTTTGCAGAGCAGGCAATCTGATTTACTCATAGCACAGGCATGCATGCCCACAGTGAAGAAGAGATGCAGGCAGACTTATAAGACTGGCAACCTGGTTATTTCTAACTAGACTGGAGAAAATGGTGCAGAAGTCAACAGAGGCGGTGACTGTCTCACCTCACCCATCTTCCCATAGGGCAAAGGAAGTGCTGCACCTGGCTGCCTAGCACAGCTGTTCTGCTGCAGGTGAGACATCCAGCTGAGTATTTAACCACGCTTCACGGACGAGGAGAGGCAGACTCCTTGCCTCGAAGCGGTGTAGAGTGTTATAGAAAAGTGCATGAGCTAGAAGAGTTGGGTGTATTTTGAAAAAGGCGTTGCCCAGTGAACAGCACTAGTTGCTTCTGTATTAATGCCCTGAGTTCCTTAAAAGGATACTCTAATAGTGATATGTGCATTAGCATTCTTGTAGTGAAAATAATGATAATGGTCACAGGTATCTACTGTACAGCCCAGACGTCTAGATCAGGGACTTTGCTCTTGCACCCTTCAATTTAGATTAATGAGTTATTAAGTAGTTTCAATACCTCTAATTTAATATGCTTTGTGTAATGGCTAAACTTAGAAGTTAATTTTAGCTATTGTTAGGAAAGGAATGGCAATACAGAATGTTCTATATTTGTTCTTAAAATGGAATTCATGTTGGGAAAGAATATATGCGTTGTCTCATTTCTAGATGATTAAACATATGCTTCTGGATTCCATAATGAACACATTTTCATACAAAGTATCTCATTTACATGTTTTTTTTAAAACATTTAACTAGTACTTGGGGTCATAGCTGTTAATCTCTTTTAAACAGAAAACTTTTGAACTAAAATTCCATCTGACTATAAGCAGTATACTTTTAGACCCACACATGGATATTTTCCTATTGATTGTGTATCAGTTGTTTTAACCTGTCTACTTTTCTTTCTTCATTATTCATTCACACATTTATCACCACTTAGCTGGTCAGCACAAGGTTTTACACTTGGACCTTCAGACATCGTAGCATTGTGATGCATCTCCTTAACCACAGAGACTGTGCAGGCCATCATAACCTGCCCATCTGCTCCCTAGAATTTCTAATTAATTTAAAGTTTTCTACCCATAGCTTCAAAGTCTGTAAAACCCTGGGCCCAGAATAACTAAAGACTGCCTAAGCTAAAGGGAGGAGGATGGTGCTTGACAGCTATGCTCTTCTAGTGCAGTAATACTGTGTAACAGAGGTGCAGCATATCTGTGCAGCACATTGAATTTTGCCAGAATCTGGTCCAAGACTAAAATTAATATCCCTCCCCAAAAGAGCGTGTCATTAATCTTGTCGCCTCTCAGTTCATATGGAATGCACATTAATGTGTATGTTTTGTATCAGCAGATTAACATTGAATTCTATTGAAAAGCTTTTAGATACTTTAAACCAAGGAGTACTGCAGCATTCCTGCATGCTTTGAAGGAAGCTCTCCAGGCAGGTAAACCCCATAAAGAACCAAGCCGTGTGGCATCAAAATATTAAGCTATTAAAAAACTGATGGGTCATTGTTTGCCTCACAGACAAAGAAATTATTTTATTTTTCCACATGATCTGATGACATTATAACCTCAAGAGAGACAGAGAAACATGCTTTCTGACATCTTTCTAGGTGCCTGTTTTGCTAGTACATTGAATTTGGCTTGGATAGCAAAAGTCTCTCCCCCAAGGAATTCATCTGGAAGCCTGTTGTGGTCACAGTAGCGTTGCTTTCCATTGCGCAGATGTGTGAGACAAGGCTACCGCTTTAGTCTCTGCTGCTTAACCTAGTCTGAAGCACTTTAAATTATGTAGCTAGAGAAGCCAGATAGCAGTGTGGGCTCCTGACAGGCCAGGGAAAAAAACACTATTTGGCTTTGCACTAACAGCTCTAGTCATTGGTTCAAAACAGTAAGAATCTGGTCATAATCTCTGAAGGCTATCTAGTGCATTTGCTTCTAAAATTAATCAGAATAAACTGGAAATGGTGCACGTAAGCATGCTCACTTGGCATCTTGTGATAACTGAAACTTGGGAGGGCAGCCGGAATGTGGACTGCCTGGGGACGCGTTTGGACAGCAGGGTAGGGGAATGGGGCACAGTCCATCAGGAGTCAGTTTTAGCACTGAGAGCAAGGAGGTTTGCACATGTTGAGAATGGGTATGCTCTGCCTTTGAGGCCACATCCACATTAATCAAAAGAGCGTGCTTCACTGAACATCATACCTCCTGAGGGGGGTCCTCGTTAGGAATTCTCTACTTTTTACGGAAATTAATATTTTTAAAGTATGGCGTGAGAGGAAGGTAGGGCCTGTATTCTTGTGCGGGGCTGTCCCCAAATGTGTATAGAAGCTGCTTTTCCCAGCTGCCAGCAGTGCACCAGTCAGGCAGCCTCAGGCTTCACAGTGCAACGGTGCCATTCCCTGACTGCTTGACGCAGCAGGATTTGGTCCCTCTCAACCTGCTGGCAACAATTTCCTATTTTTTCATATTTTTCCTATTTTTTTCATAAAGTATCTCCTACAATGTCTGCTCCCAGATTAGCTTTAGCCCACTTGGCTGGAAACCATTTTTATTCTGTACCTCCTTGTGAACTGACACAGAACCGCGGGTGATGCACTGAAAGCTGAGGACATCCATGAAGTTACATCTTCTTCCTTGCTAGAGTCACTAACGGTACAGCGTAGCAATTCTATGGCATTAGTTTTCATTAAAAAACAACTAATCCCCAGGTAGTGGGAATGCTGGATGTTGTTGAATGCTGGATATAAGCTGTTTATTGCTTAGAAAATGCTCCATCGGATTTCTTCTCAGATATTGTCTGTTATACCCTCTATAGAAAAAAAAATGTGCACAGTTTACCCTGTCTCTATCAGACCCAATGTATTCTTGAATCCTATCTCGTAAAAAAGTGCCTTGCAAAACATTAAAAACTTCAGTATGGACTTACATGATTAAAGCCGATTCATCATAAAATGATATATTGTTCATTCTGGTGTCCACTTGAGGCTGTCTGGGCTTTGCCAAAAAAGACTGCTTTTGGAGATCCGGATCTCCTGGTCTCACTAGGTTGCCTGTTCACAGTTCTTTTGACTAGCTGTACCTGGAAGAATTCATTTCATAATGGATACATCTTTTAAACCTTCTTCCCAGAACTGAGTTGTAGGATATATCCCAACTTCTTGGAGACTCAAAATGACAGAAAGGTTGATGCTTTTAAGCAGTGTTTGAGGTTGGCCGCTTAGATTGAAGTCTACATTGCCTCCAGGGATAGGAGCCTGGCATGACGAATTGACTGACCTAGCAGCTGAAAAACAAAGAGCATTTCGGAGAAGTAGACTCAGAAAAATTTTCAAAGATTTAGTCTTACCTTTGGAAAGATTTGGGACATCACTAGCAGTCAGAAAGTAAGATATTGTTCTCCTTGACCCTTTTCTCTTTTCTACCCCTGTTCTTCATCTATTCACTCTCCTTCTACCTTAACCAAAAAAAATGTCAGTCCAAAATATGTATTGTATTTACAATTTCTATCGAAACAAGACATTGCACAGCAAATACCATCTCCCAGGAAGCAAGTAAAAGAACAAGGAACGTATTACAGATTTTAATCATGATGAATGCTTTCCAGTCATGCCTCAGGCAAATTCTGCAATGAAAGGTGGTAAGAATCTAGAGACAGTAAGTCTATTAACATTGCAGATGAGTTTTGAAAATCAGTTAGGTACATTATTCTGAAAATCCTGTCTCACTGTGTGATAAGTTTCTTCTCAGTGGCACTTGTTGCTACTTGCTGCAGTATCAGGTCCTAAATGTCAGAAGCTCAGTGGGGAGCTACAGGATTAGGTAGGTCTGTGCCCATGACTCAGTGTTTGCAGCATCAGGCTTCTGTGTTCACAGTCTGTGTAATGTAATAAGGAAATAAATGTTGTGTTATCTGATCTTGCTTAAAAAGGAATAGTTGCATAATTCAGCAGTTCATGGTGCTTTTGAAAACTGTACAAGGTGTTAACATTACTCTAGGAACATAAGCTTATGTTTGTAATACGTACACAGGTTTGTTAGTTCATATAGAATTGTGTGGCATCAGAGCTTGGTCTTTGGGATTCTTTGTGTGAACCATAAGTCCCAGGAACATGTCTGAGCTCCCCAGTTGAGATACGTGTCCCTGCCCCATCCCATGCGTGTATCAAGATGAGACTCAGAACATTACCATCCCTCCCTCCACTCTGTGCCTCAGCTTTCTGTAACGCACACAGCCCAAAAGGGTGCTGTGCTGCACCCTCCCCAGGCTGAAGCCACCAGATACACCAGAATACAAACTTTCACTCAATTTAGATAGTAGCTCTGTGACTCAAAGCTACCAGTCTGGTCCTTTTTGCAGCTCCAGGATTAGGTTACCATTTCATTCTCATTGCCAAGAGAGACATTCCAAACATAAGTTATTCTTTTACCTAAGCTCAGGAGGGTGAGGTGTTGGAAATATTAATAGAGCTCTCATTATCTTCTAACAAAGATTTGTCATGTCAGTACTAATTTATACAGTTCAGCAGTAAAAGCTCCTAATGATTCTGTGGACAAAAAGGAATTATGTACTAACATGTACTTTAATTTAATAGCATTAACTCTAGGAAAAGCAATTTTTTGAAATTTTACCCTTAAGCTGTAGTCTGTGGTCTGCTATTGCATATTCTGTTTTAAAGAAATGTACTGTTTTGTAGTTTTAAAATACATTTAACTCTCACTAACATAGTGTTTGGACATCTGCCAATTCCACTTTGGAATTTCAACCGATAAAGAGGGTAGCCAACAAATAGGTGCATATTTGTTATAAATCCAGGGATAGGCTTTGTCATCTTAGATAAGATGAGATAGACATTGTTTGTATGTCGTCTTCTAGCTTATAACTAGAGAAACATGAATAGAAGAAAAAAAAACTTTTTCTGTCTCAGACTTAGTTTTTAAAAGGTTGTTTTAAACCTTGTTCTTCAGTTTGTTCTCAATACAACACTGACTTTAATACAGAGTAATTAAATTGGAAGCCTTAAATTGCATAATCATGAGTTCAGTTTTAAAAATTACATTAGCAAATTTGTTTCTTGCATTTTTCAAGTCTTTTTTACACATGTAAGCAAAAAACACAAAAAGCAGATTAGAGCAGTGAGAAATATGTGGATTCTTCTCTGTTTCTTCTTAGAAAACTTTGCATGCTGATATAAATAGTTTGGGTTTGAATTTCAAATAAGCATGAATGTTTGACTTTTGACTTTCAAAAAAGCATATACCAATGTTTATGCATCAGTCTTCACAGTAATCTGAAGTGTTTAAACTTTAGAAGGATGGATCTTGTGGGTATTTAAATATTCTTTGCCTGCAGTTAAATGATAAAGTTCAATAAATACAGTTTGTGTATGGCTTGAAAAGTTTTTTTTTCTAGGTTCACTCATACATAACTCGTATCACTTGCATTTCCTGAATTGTAGCTTGCAGTAGAAATGAGGAATGTTACCTCTAACTATAAAATAACTGTGTCACATATGCAGTAAGCATGAAACACACAGTGGGCTAATGGGACTTGTTATTGATGATGCTGAAAGCTAAATAACCATTAGTATTAAATCTTATGAATAGACTCTCGTCTTTCATCTTACCTCTTCAACCAGATAAAAGACACAGAGGCTATTTAGATGTCATAAGAATAGTTTGTTGAAATCCCTCCAGACTTACAAAAAAAAAATATCTCTTCATGTTGCTTAGTGTTTTGTTGCGTTCAAAGAAATGCCAGTATGCTAGTGCTGAAAGAAGAATAGAACAGAAATCCAGCATTATGTGTGGTTTTAGGCTTGTTAAAGATGCTGTTGAGTTGAAATAATGTGCATCCTTTTTCTGCAGAAATCTCTTAATCAGATTTATAAAATATATAGAAAAGTCACTAACATTGAAAATTTGCAAGAAGCCTTGTAAGACCATATTATAATAGAGCACTCTGAATGTTTATATTTTTCTAGTTTTGTTTCTCAGGCTATCATGAAAGTTTTTAAATGGCTGTATCAAATTAGAAATACCTGACGAAAAACTTTTTTACGAAGATGTTAACTTTATTTAAAGCCTCTACTCACCTAAACATAAAGGGTTTTAAAGATTTAACTGGCAGCTTTCTCAGTTCTAATAATAAAATACACTGAAGGTGGCTGTAAATTGTACTCATCTTTCATACAGAATATTTAGAAGCAGAACATATAGTCACTGTTACCAGTTGATGTGAAAGAATGATTCAGCTCTGAGAATCCTGTGTGATAGCTTTGGGAACAGTAATTAAGTTGCAAGTATCTTTTGTGAAATTCTAGTTAAAATAAATATTTCCAGATTTGTGGTGAGTATATATTAATAATCATACAATGCATAATAATTAATCATACAGTTTTTTGTTTTATAGGGAGCAGAACTGGAAAGCTCTGGTGTTAATACCATGTTGCTGGTACATTTCTTTGGAAAAGAAGGAAAGGAAAAACTTCGCTATTCTGAGTTTTTCAGGTATTTTTTTCAGCTAGGCAAGCCTAACAGCAACCAGTCCTGTTCATACCCCCTCTACTTTGCACCAACACTGGCATTAATCTGACCTCACACTGAACTGATTCAGAAAGTTAAGCAGGTGATCAAGCAGGAGATTATTCATGATTTTGCCTGTTTAAATTTCTAGTTTTGCTCCTTGAGTCTGCTGTCTGCAGGAGGAGTGGAGCACCATGATAACTCCAAAGCAGCAATGGGGGGCTTGGAGGCCACGAGGGTTGAGACTGCCATTCTTGGCAGCTGTGCAATAGCATACCTTTAAACAATGTGATTCATGAGTATTTTTCTTTTTCTTGATCAAATCACCAAAAAAGTGACTGCTAATCAATTAAAAAAGCTTTCCTGAGCTGAGACACCCCCCGCGCCATTACAACTGTCATGGTAGGCCACAAGCAACATCTCTGCTTGTTTCAAATTCCATCTTCTGTTGAAACTGTGTCTTTTCTTTTACCCTTGGAACTACTTTTGCAATGGGACTACGCAGATACTTTGTGTCACTTATGTCAGAACTGAGAATTAAGTCATGGCAAACACCACATCAGACTGAAACTGCAGTGGAATACCAAGTGGCCATTACTCCCAGAAACGAAGCATTTTATACTCGTATATTTCACTGTAAGCTTTGCAAAATCAAAAGTGAATAGAAAGTTCTAAGACTGGTGTAGGGAATCGTACAGTTTATACGTCATACACGTGTCAGAAAGATGGTGTAATCCTACATCAGAGTAGGAAGTTCTGCAGTGGTTGCTTTCAACTTGAAAACCCAACCAGGTATCAGCTGTTAGTGTTTTAATTGAATGACATTCTTTCTTCCAATGTTTATTTCAATCAGTAATGATGACCACCACCTACACAGGATCACAACTTAACAGGTTAAAACTCACTGTTACTTGGGAGATCAATTTCTCCTGTTAGTATGAACTCCAGACACATCTGGCTATGTGAACTTGGGCCCAGAATCCAAATGCACAGTCTTTCTTTGAGATAAATGGAAGTTAAGTGCCTAAATACCTGTGTGAA
Source organism: Nipponia nippon (assembly GCF_047370975.1). Classification (NCBI taxonomy): domain Eukaryota; kingdom Metazoa; phylum Chordata; class Aves; order Pelecaniformes; family Threskiornithidae; genus Nipponia; species Nipponia nippon. Next base: position 111,491,433 of record NW_028262336.1, read on the forward strand.
TCTTGACACATGTCTTGTAGCACAACATCAAGAGAAGATTATCTACATCAGTATTACCTTTTCTACAAAAATAATCAGTCATTTACAGACTGCAAAAATAAATTGGGATAATATGTTTTACTTCAATTTATGTTCAGAAGCAGGGGAATCTGTGTCAGCCCTATTAAAAATGAATGTTGTTGCATTCAGTAGATGTTTGGAGAAAGCCAGAGTAGAAAAAGAAGAGTGGCAATTTTTCTAACACTAAAAAGTGTTTGGCTCCACCAGCTGTGACACACACCAATCTTCAAATAAACAAAATTTCTCTTTTGAAGACCTTGACTCAATAGGAATATAAGTGAGTAAAATAAGTTTAAGATGCCTCCAGCTCCCTTTTGTTTCATTGAGAGGATCTATGGTATTTATAGAAAAGGCAGAGAGCACCAGTAAAAGGTTGTGTTTGCATATACAGTGTAAACTGAAAAGCCTCAGGTTTTAGATAAAATCCTACATTGACCCAATGAGGCATGACATTGATGAAACTACGTACCTAGTACATTCAGAACACATAGGTTAAAGACCTTTGCCTACCACACAGATAGAGGCCTGTAATCAAAATCAAACTCCCACATCTTGCTCTTAAAATTTGTGGGATAAGTGTAAGGTTTAATGCAGGTAATTTTTCAACAGTGGCAGTTATGTTTCGTAGAGCTGGAATGTGCCTCTTTATCACTGCATAGACACTCCATCTCAGTTGCAACATGACAGTGAAGTTTGTTTAACACGCAGAAAGGTGAATAAAAGGATCACTGTCTTTTTAACCTGTGTGAAGATATCACCTTTCACATGATTTTATTTGCAAGTAAATCAAGCACATCATTTCTGGGTTCCTATTGTTCAGACAAAATGTGATTTCTATCTGATGGCCTCTCATAACATTTTACCTTACGCAGGAAGCTATTGTTGGCTGTTTGATCAAAGTGCCATGCTGTTTTTACAAGAGATGATTGATGAGCTGTACAGGCATAGATCATTGTCAAAAGCAGAAAATAATGATGGCAAATGCTTTTATCATTTTCCAAGTTCTTGCCTAGAAAGCTTTTCCATTGATCAGTGTAGTACCTAGTAGAAAGTAGGGGTGATTAGGTTTGATTAGGACACACTAAAACTTGTCACATTAGTTAAATACACAGGTATTGCTGTGCTGTAGAGTCCTTGAAACTGAAAAAAAAAAGGCAGGAATGCTTTCTTTGTGAAATTTCTCTGTACTTACATGGGAATTCAGAAAGCTGAGACTAGTGTTCTCACCTCATTACTTACATGTATTTTCCTCATGCTTCCTCCTTTTCAGTTTGGCTGACATTAAAAAATCCTTTTGTAAGTGTGCAGCCATCTGTGTCTACGTGTACACCGGTGATGCCCGACCCTTTTAGCCCACAGTTGAAACATTTCAAGCATGTTGGACAGCCACAGTCAATGTATCAGGGCAATTAATTTGCCTTGTTCTCCTTTCTTTGCATTCAGACGGCACACAGAAAATGGAAAGCGTCTACATCTCTTTAGGCAATGTGGAGCTGATGTAAGCCAGCTCTTGGGCCTCCCTTCCTACTGCCCTGAACACAGGAGGCACACTGATTATAGGGAGGGAAGATGGTTAAGCATGCTGTGCTCCATCTGTCTCCACCCGGTGCATGGTTCTTTGGAAATCATAGGTAGGCAGTACACACAAGGACAATCCTCAGGCGGTTTTTTACTGGACATAAGGAATGAGACTGTGAACAGAATATCGGATCACTTTTCAACCTTTCTTGGGCTGCTGGGAGCATGAAAGTAAAGTAGTAACCTTTTCACAGGTGTTTTATGACACCAGTCAAGCTCTTTTCTCACTGTCTTCCAGAACGGAGTCAAAACAGCAACCAAAGCTGCTGCCTTTCATTCTCTGCTGAGCAGTGGTGGTGGGACTCCCGCACTGTTCTGCAGGGACTGCTTAGAAGTAGTGGAAGCAATCCAGAAAGCACACCATCCTATGTCTTTCCCATAGTAACAAGGTGATTTCAGAGATCTTAAGGTAGGACTCAAAGAACACATGTTCAGCCCCAGACTGCTACATGATTTCTTGCCAGTTGTATTGTCCTTAACATACGGACAATATGATAACTATTAATAACAATTCACAACTTCAAAAGCGATGTCTTTCCCTGGCAAAAGTTAGGAAATTTAAATCTAAATTATTCTGGAGTATGTTTATGTACATCACTGGTAAAGGTGGTACCTCTTGGTCAAATGCAGCTGGAATTATTATTCTCCTGTATCAGTTTAAGAAAACATAAAACAATATGCAGCAAACCTAAAATCATGTAACAGAGAAGGGTAAATTCAATACAAGAAGCTGTAACCAGGTGAGAATTTCTTCTCAGAAGACTGAACACATTTCTGTTTCAGATGACCACCACTCAGTTTTACACCTCAACAATAATGTCATCTTCTAATACCAGGCCCCATCTTAGAGAATATCAGATTTTAAACATGAAGTCAGAAGTTCTTTGGGATTCCAGGTTTTTTTTTTTTCTTATGCATAGCAGTTTCGCCTGATTTTTGAGACATAAATAATTTTTGGTCTTTTCCTTCCAAAAAATGTTTCACTTGTGCTTTAATTTCCAGCTATATTGCATGTACTGTTTTTTATTCTGAGTAGAAAACTATTCAGTTTTCTAGGTATAGGAAATATTTCTTCTTGGCAGCCACTGGTTTTTTCCCTGAAAAAGTCCCTTACTTATCTTGTTTAAGTATGTCTGATCCCAAATAAAAGAGGAGACACTAATTCACTCCCTAAGCAGTTTACGACTGCTATTATTTTTTTTCTGTAATCTGTCCCCAAGCAAGCTTAAATCTCTCACAATCTCCTTGAAGGAAAAAAAAAAAAGAAAAAGTGCAGAGAGTATGGAAAGAATATTCAAAAAACTTTCTGATTGTTGTATTTTCTTTTCTGGGATGGCTTACAAAAAAGTGCTTCCCAGTATGGTTAAACAATGGGCATCTTTTAATCATATAAGGAAAACTAACATTTCAAATCCAGTTTATGGCATTTTCTTATCTGATTTGTTGCTTCCAAATTTCTCATCAGTTAATAGAATTTTGCACCAGGAATAATCTTTAATCGTGGTTTTTTATTTTCTGCTTTAGCTTGAAGGTCACGAATTGTATAACCATACACAAAACATGCCTTTCCCCTACCTGTCCTGCTTCTTTCCTTCGGTATTTTGAATTCCTTGGTACATTTCGTTTGAAACCTTTCATTTAAGGAACCAGAATGATCCAGGCTGAACCACACTGCTAGTGCTGACATTTGTCTGGTGCTGTCCTGCGTTTGTGCCAATGCATGGGTGCAGGATCTCTTTCAGGTAGCATCATCAACCAGTAATGCTTTTGCTGTGATGATAGCTCGTACATTTTCAATGATTTTCATCTAGGGATTTGGAAGTGCTTTGCAGAAATAGACTACGATTGCGTCCTTATTTGTCTCTGTACCTACACTTGTATCTATGTGTGTGTGTATGTACATAGACCCCTAATACACGTAGAGATTACATCTTGTGCAACCAGGATCAGACAGTGAGGAAGTGGGGATGGGAACAAAATCTGGCTTTGTGATTGTGTATTCCTATCATAACTGAATCTGAATATTTCCCAAATATTTACTAATGATGTTGAGAAGAATCTCTGTTTCTTCCTTTCCTATATACTTAGCTTGATTAGTTTCTACAGAATGAAAGTGAGTAGTTTTGTTATGTTTGGTTTGGAAACACTGAGGACAGTAAATCAAAGGGGGTTTTGCCTGTAATTCTGAAAATGGTGAGATTGATTAACTGTCTTACCACTTGCAAAACTGAATTTACAAGCATAGATCTAAACGTTCTCTAAAGGTTAATGGTCAAGCCCTTATTAAATTTTCTATATTCTGTTTTGAAGGTCAGATTTGCAAAAAGGCAACCTTGCAGCTGGTTTGCAACAATCCTTTGGTGCAGAGAGGGTTATCAGGTCTTCAAAAGGACTTCAGTGTCCAAAGAGGGGCCGAAGCAGAGTACAAATGCCATGGTGGTATATCCACCACTACCTTTGGTGTTAAGTTTCCTTCCTATAAATCAGTGCAACAAGAACTAGTCAGTTCTGTATTAGCATATTAAAGCTCTACACAGACTTTCAGTTCAGGTCAAGAAGTACAGGAAGGAAAACTTGCCCTAACCTTTCCTTTTGTGTTTCATTCTACTGCTTTGTGTTCCTAGCACTCCATTGCAACATCTCAGGTTGGAGGGGGAATAGCTGCATTCCTGAGGTCTCCCCACTTTTATTACATTTTCACTTCTATTAAAGCTAAGTTGCCAAAAAGTCCTGAGAGACTCCCTCTTTCTATAGATCTGTAAAGCACATTACAAAATGAGGGATAAATCCTGATAAGGTTTCTGGATGCTGTTGTAACATGATAACAAATTTGGCCATTGGCCTTCCACATGGGTGTTTTAGAGAGTGTGGATAAAACAGGCTATCTTAAAGAAAGTGCTGTCTGTTCCCAACCTTTTCCCCATCTTATAAATTTATGATTTACCTTTTCTTTTTGTTATTTGGAAACTTAGGGCTTGCTTTTATTCTCAAGCTACTATAGCATAAGAGTATTCCCAGTGTAATTATTTTTGAATTGTAGAGTACATCCACAATCAGAATCCTGCTCCCGTAGCTGAATTATGGCTCCCTTCAAAGTCCCCAGCCAAGCTCCCACTGACTTTGGGAGAGCAGGAATTTCATTCCTATGATTGTTTTTCCTAATATCTGGAGAAATTTTTAAGGAATTTCCAGCTGAAACTCATCACACTGTGATCCAGAAGACACAAATGCGAGTATCCCTGGTGGTGTCTTGGCATTTAAGTATCAAGTTTTACTTCCTAACCTGAAAGTTATTTTTAATAACTTTTAATAACTTTCACTTAAAAAAAAAAAACTCATTAGGATTTTTAACTCTGACATCTGGGAATAAGAGTGACCTAGAATGCTGATGTGATGATTCATAGTATTTTAATTTTTGTAATATGGGAGACTACCACATATAAATTCTAAATTGCACATTTCAGCTGCTGCTCCAAGTACCGTTTGGTATGGCAGGAAATCTTCCCACTCTGGCTTGCCAGGAGCAAGCCTACAAGTTGAAATGAAATATCCATTAATTTTTTTTTTGTACCTAAATAAGTAATTCCCACTTCCGTCCCTAATCTGCACAGTGCAGCAAGATGCACAGCTCTTGTGCCACAGGAAAGGTGCGGTGTCATTGCCCCAAAGCAACTGGAGGGGACAAGAACCTAGGCCTGAGAAAAGGCAGTGGAAAACCCATGGTGGGGCTGGGGAAATGTAACACTTCATTTGCTGTCCGACTAGAAGAGGGTGCAGAAGCAAGACCACATCAAAAATGCCACAGCCAAACCCTTCACTTTCCTCTTTGGCTTTGCTGCACCTGTCAGCTGGCTGACGTGCGTGGCTGGGTGGGCCACCCGCTCCTTCCTTGGCGTGTAGAAATGCTTGGTCTTTCAGCTGTCCTGCCTTTACTGGGTATGGCTAGAGTGCAGGTCACTGAGGGTTTTCTGCTTAAGGAAATGCAATATTTAGAAAAGATGGAAGAATACTTAGTTTGTCATCACCTGCGGCTCCTGCTCAGTACAGCAAATGACTGAGCATTAGCTCCCCAAGATAAATAACTCATACTTTCAGTAACAGACCTTAATTCTGTTGCAAAATGTGTCCACCTTTCGTAGATTAAAAGTCAAGAAATTAAAACACATGGTGTCTCGTTTCCCTACATCCATGTTTTAGGCATATTTTTGAAAGTGACCTCATTTTCAGCAGCTTCTCCTCCCCCAGACCAGATGTTACATGGGCTGGAAACAACAGTCAAAGATGCAGTTACTGTTCTGCATGGTCTCTGCTGTGACTTCCAGCCACACACAAGCCATACATCCCAGATACCATCTACTCCTTGCCATTGATGGGCACTCCCAAAATGTGGCCGAGTGGCCCTGGTCAGCCTCTGCTGGACTGACTCCACGCCTGGTCTACACGCCTGGTCCATGCTGTCCTCTGCCCCTGCAGCTTGACCTCCTTTCCCAGGATCCAGGCAGGCTCTTGCAGGCAGTGTGGCGGGACTGCTTCTGCCAGCCTGCACTGGCCGCTCTCCCTGGCACATGCCAACTGCTGGGCTGGCCAGAGGCAGCAGTCACCTCACCAGTTACAAGGACAGGAGCTGCATCTGAAAACGGATGAGTGGTTTGCAAGCTGTGCAAGTAAGCCTTCACTGGTCCATAAGACAAGGGGCCTCGCCTTCACACTGGTGGCACAAACAGGTCCTTTGGTGTTTCATCCCCTTGTGAGGAGAGTTGGGGGACTTGAAAGTGAGCCAGGTCTTAAGGTGGACTGTGGAAGAAGATACCTCAGTGTCTGACTATGCTGTGGAAGCCTTGTAACCCCCTTTACTGCACCAGAAAAATGCCCATATAAAATGTGAAAGCATATCATACCCCTCCTCATACTCTAATAAAACTCTAGCACGAAACTTAAAATCACTTCCACTGTCAGGCTTTAATTTACCTGCATGTCCTGAGCCATGAAGCATTTGTTGGCCCTTTATTTGCGTGTGCAGCTCTAATTATTAGAGGAAAAAATACAAGAGAGGACTTATGCTGCAACAGCAGTCTTCAGCTAACCCCTTATAGACTTCACAGAGCTTCGAGCTACTAATTGTCCAAATGATCTCATTAAAGAACTAAAGATAGCTGTGCAGACTAAAATGCCATAATTTCAGGGGAAAGAATTCAAACCCAGTGAGACCGTGTAAACACTGATGAGCAAATGAGCCTCTGCTGATATTTGCTACATAGACCTTTAGCTGTCCTCTTCTCCAACTAATTGCTTTGTCCCAGTCATCATAGAATCATAGAATACCAGGTTGGAAGGGACCTCAAGGGTCATCTGGTCCAGCCTTTCTTGGCAAAAGCATGGTCTGGACAAGATGGCCCAGCACCCTGTCCAGTTGAATCTTAAAAGTGTCCGATGTTGGGGAATCCACCACTTCCCTGGGGAGATTATTCCAATGGCTCATTGTTCTCATTGTGAAAAATTTTCCTTGTGTCCCATCAGAATCTCCCCAGGAGTAACTTGTACCCATTACCCCTTGTCCTTTCGATGTGACTCCTTGTAAAAAGGGACTCTCCATCTTCTTTGTAGCCACCCTTTAAATACTAGAACGTGGTGATGAGGTCTCCCCTAAGCCTTCCTTTCTCAAGGCTGAACAAACCAAGTTCTCTCAGCCTTTCCTCATACGGCTGGCTTCACAGCCCTTGGGCCATCTTTGTGGCCCTTCTCTGGACACTCTCTGGCCTGTCCACATCTTTTTTGCATAGCTGGGACCAAAACTGAACATAGTGTTCCAGGAATGGCCTGACAAGCATAATGGGATAATGACTTCTTTATCTCTGCCGGTGATGCCTTTGTTGATGCAACCCAGCATCCTACTGGCTTGCTTTGCCGCAGCAGCACACTGTTCACTCATGTTGAGCTTCCTGTCCACCAGGACCCCCAGGTCCCTTTCCACAGAGCTGCTTCCCAGCCAGGTAGATCCCAGCCTGTGCTGCACTCCTGGATTATGTTTTCCCAGGTGCAAGACCTTACACTTGTGCTTGTTGAAATTCGTAAGGTTCTTGTTAGCTGACTCTTCCAGCCTATCCAGATCTTCCTGCAGGGTGGCTCTCCCTTCCAGAGTGTCTACTTCCCCACTCAATTTGGTGTCATCTGCGAACTTCATCAGGGTACACTTAGGAAGATATTAAACAATGTTGGGCCCAATATCGATCCCTGGGGGACCCCACTTGTGACAGATTGCCAGTTTAAATGGAGCTATTTACCACCACCCTCTGGGTGCAGCCTGTCAGCCAGTTCCCCACCCACTGCACAGGCCACTTGTCTAGACCGCAACACATTAGTTTCTCTAGGAGGAGGCTGTGGGAAACCTTATTGAAAGCCTTGGAGAAATCCAGGTAGACAGTGTCCACCGCTCGCCCCACATCAACCGAGCAGGTTACTTTGTCGTAGAAGGCGGTCAGGTTTGTCAAAAATTATTTGCCCTTTGTGAATCTATGCTGGCTTTTCCCAGTCACGTGCTTTATTTGATTTGTGATAGCCCCCAGGAGGATTTGTTGCATAACTTCCCCAGGGACTGAAGTAAGATTGATGCGCCTGTAATTTCCTGGATCCTCCTTTAAGCCCTTCTTGTAGATGGGGGTGACATTAGCCTTCTTCCAGTCTTCTGGGATGTCCCCCAATCTCCATGACTTTGCAAAGATTATGGAGAGTGGCCTCACAACGACATCAGCCAGCTCTCTTAACGCCCTCCGGTAGATAACGTCAGGGCCTGTCGATTTGTAGGGGTCAAGCTCCTGTAATAGTTCACATACCAACTCTTCTTTCACTGACAGTGGTCTGTGTTTGCATCAAGCAGGATTTTTGTTCCCAAGGCCTGGGGCCCAACAGTGCTGGTAAAGACAGAGGTGAAGAAAGTGTTGGGAACCTCTGCCTTGTCAGCATTGTTGGTGACTAATTCACCTCTCCTGTATAACAGCAGGACAATATTTTCTTTCTGCTTCTGCTTGTTGTTTATGTACCTGAAGAACCCTTTCTTGTAGTTTTTGATGTCTCTGGCCAATTTCAATTTGAGCTGAGCTTTGGCTTTTTTAATGGCATATCTGCACACCTTGGCAATGCCCTTGTAGTTCTCAGTGGGTATTTGTTCACTTTTCCATATCTGGTACGCTTCTCTTTTGGTTTTGAGCAGACTCAGAAGCTTGCATTTAAGCCAAGGGGGTCTCTTGCTTCACCTACTTCCCTTACCTTTAAAGGGGATGAACTGTTTTTGTGCTTCCAGGAGAGCCTTCTTGAAAAACTCCCAGCACTTGCTAGCTCCTTTACCCTCCATGGAAGCTTCCCACAGAATCCCTCCCAACTGAGCTCTGAAAGAGCTGAAATTTGCTCTTCTAAAATCTAAAACCTTTGTCTTAGTACTAACCTTCATTGTGCTCAGCAGCATCCCAAACTCCACGATATTGTGATCGCTGCAGCCAAGGCTGTCACTAACCAAGAATATTACAAAGCAGGTTTTCTTGGTTTGAGAGTAGCAAGTCCAGCAGTGCCTCGTTCCTGGTTGGCACATCTAATATCTGTATGAGGAAGCAGTTCTCTACACATTCCAGGAACTTGATGGTTGACGTGAGCTGCTGTATTGTTCTTCCAACAAATGTCTGGGTAGTTGAAGTCACCCATAAGAACCAGGTTCTGTTGACCCAAAGCTTGCTTAAGTGACTCAAATATTGCTTCGCTGGCCTTACTGTCTTGGTTTGGAGGTTGGTAGCAGATGCCTACTGTAAGATCCCCCTTGGAGATGACCCCTCTGATCTTGACCCAGAGGCATTCGATAGGGCTTCCACAATCTCCGTAGTTGACTTCTGTACATTCAGGGTTCTCCTTAACGTAGAGCACGACTCCTCCTCGTCTTCTTCCCTTCCTGTGTTTATGAAACAGCCTATAGCCATCCATTGTGATCCTCTGGTCATGTGAGTTGTCCCACCATGTTTCAGTTATTCCTATGATATCATAACTTTCTGACTGGGTACGGAGCTCGAGTTCCTCCTGTTTGTTCCCCAGGCTGCGTGCATTGGTATACATACACTTGAGGTGGTTGGTCTTCTGGTTCTCATCTTGGGAGGCAGCTAAGGAACATTTGTCACTGCTCTGGTTGGCCTAGCTTATTCCCCAGTTGGTTGCAATGGCGTGAGTGTTGCCACTTTGGACCCCGTCCCCTGAGTCCTTCAGTTTAAAGCCCACCTCACCAAGTTGGCCAGCTTGCTGCCAAAGATTCCCTTGCCTCTTCTAGACAGGTGGATCCCATCCCTGCCTCACAGGCTATAGTCATCAAAGAATGTCCTGTTGTCATAAAAGCCAAAACCCTGACAATGGCACGAGCCACAAAGTCAGAAGTTGATTTGCATTATACATCTATTTCTGGCTGCACCCTTTCCTCTAACTGGTAAAATAGAAGAAAAGATAACTTGGGTACCAGTGCTTTTCGCTTGCACCCCCGGGGCTTTGTAGTCTCCCTTGATTCTGCCCAGGTTCCGGCTTGCGGTGTCATTGGTGCCCACATGAAAGAGTAGCAATGGGTAGTAGTCTGTGCTTATCTGTCTCTGTCTTGGCCTCTCTCATACTGCTGAGCCTTTTAACTGTTTCCTGCAACTCGGCCACCTGACACAACAGATCATCAACCTGTGCACATCTTTTGCTGGTACTTACCTTTTCTCCAGGAGGAGGGTCTGGGCACTCGTTGCAACCTACCGTCTGTACTGAAGTCTTCTTCCTTACCAGTTCCGTCTGGGTGGAAGCATCAGACATCTCAGGGGCTTTCTCTGAAGAAACACTGATCTTAATGTTGAGGCGAGTACCCACCATTATGGCTGAGACCTAGAGCACTTCCCTGGGCTGTGGGCCTACAAGCAGGGTGCACAGCCCTTCTCATGAGCCCTTCTGTGTGAACTGCTGTGCCCTCTCGATCCCGGCTCTTGGTGGGGCTCTCTGCTCTTCCTCAGGTTTCCCTGGCTCCAGGAACCTCCCTGTACACCTCAACCTAGCACTCGGCTACAGAACTTACCATTGCCGCACGTGCATGCCTCGCCGACTGAGTATTTCATTCTCTCCTGTCAATAATTTTTGCAACTCAATAAAGCAGGGTTCTTTTGAAGTACTAAAGGGATTCTGGCAAGCATCACTGTGTTTTAGCCTTTATTTATATTTTAAAATTATCACTTTTTGGATTGCCCCATTTCTGAAATGGAAATTACCAAATGGATCACACAGTATTGTCTTTTACTTTCTCAAAATTCGTATCAGGCCAGAAGAAATGATAATGGCCACATAGACCAAACTGGGGAGACTCAAAGCTACAACTCTGCTTACAGTTCTAGCTCTGTACCTGCGAGTTGTTACTTGCTTCTTGTGCTAGGTTGGTTTTTTTTCTTCCTAAAAGAACAGGTGTCTCCTAAAAACCTTGACGGTCACCCCTTCCTTTTTCAGACAGCTCTCTTGGTACCTTCCTGACCACCTGCAACATCATTTACTGTGCTCTTCCAAACTCTGTACATGTCAATAGTAACCCTCTCTAATCCATCCTCTAGTGAGTGCAGAACTGATTTGCCCAACCCCTCTTTGCCATTATAACCTTTGAGGCGTTTAGTCATCTTTTCCTGCAGTGATGATTTCAAGTTTCCTCTTTTCTTTCACTTTTGTGATTATTAAGGCCTCATCTTTCTAGGCACTTTCCAACCTTGTTATTCCTGTCTTATTAATATTGAAATTTCATAAATCATGTGTCAGGCTTTTAGTTACCATGTCCTTTTTCATTAATTCATTATAATACTGCCTTACCAATCATTTTATCTCATTATCTGCACATTTTTAAACATTAGTAAAAACTGTATGCCAAGTGTATCTGTAAATTACCTTAGCAGTAGCAGTCTATGAATGCAGACTTAGAGAGCACCCTACCGGTATCATTATTGAAATGCAGCCGTGGAAACAAATCTGCACACACAGGTAAAATTAAACCAGTGACATTTTAAACAATTATGTCGATAGTATCTGCGATTAAGAGTTAGTGTCTACTGCATTGAGTAGCTAAGGTAGCAGTAGTGATGCAGTGATGCAAGTATCAACTGTTGGATAATATCTGTTTACACTTAGATTCATGGAAAATCTGCAAACAGAAGTCCAAGAAATGGAATTCATAAAGTTTTCGAAGGGTTTGAATGTCATGAGAAAAGAAGACTTTGCAGAATGGTTACTGTACTTCACCGATGAGGAAAACAATGAAATTTACTGGCAGAATGTGAAAGACAGAATTGAGGCAGGAGAGGTTGGTACATAAAGCATGCTTTGTTTGCTTTTTTGCTTCGTCGTTTGTATGTACAGGTTTTCATTTGAATATGAGTATCTAACAATGTAACTAGTTTCCAAGTGAATTATTGTAGAATCTGAATTTTGTGCTAATAAGAACAATGATAATTTGCCAACTGAGAAATACAAATATTGACGAGTTAGCAACCACACCTAAACAATAGATCCCACCAGATTTACTGAAATAGATTTACTGGGGTTTTAATGTGTTATTCATTATATATCATCTGAATTCTGTGATACTCTAGAATATCAGTTTGGAAGAATTCAAGACTTTTTGCAAGTTTACAAACAACCTGGAAGACTTTTCTATTGCCATGCAGATGTTTACTGTAGCTAATCGTCCTGTTAAACGGGGTAAGCACACCTTTCGTATGTATTTTTTTAAAAAGAAAAAAATGCGGTTTTTTTACAGAATTGATGTAAATAAGTTATCCCAAAGTAGCACTATGAGGTCCAAAAATAGTATATCACTCTTTGTTCTGAATTAATTCTATTTTGTGGAAAAAAAAATAATGTAAAGTTCCCAAAATGTTTTGATTTGTAAGTTCTAATTGCTATCATATGCTGAACCACTCACAGCAGACTAAACCGTAGAATCATAGAATGGTTTGGGTTGGAAGGGACCTTTAAAGATCATCTAGTCCACCCCCCTGCCATGGGCAGGGACATCTCTCACTGGATCAGGTTGCTCAAAGCCCCGTCCAACCTGACCTTGGAACACTTCCAGTGATGGGGCATCTACAGCTTCTCTGGGCAACCTGTTCCAGTGTCTCACCACCCTCATCGTAGTAAGTTTCTTCCTTGTGTCCAGTCTAAATCTACTCTCTTTCAGTTTGAAACCATTACCCCTTGTCCTGTCACTACAGGCCTTGGTAAAAAGTCTCTCTCCATCTTTCTTATAAGCCCATTTTAAGTATTGAAAGGCCACGATAAGGTCTGCCTGGCGCTTTCTCTTCTCCAGGCTAAACAACCCCAACTCTCTCATCCTTTCTTCACTGGAGAAGTGCTCCATCCCTCTGATCGTTTTTGTGTCCCTCCCCTGGACCCACTCCAACAGGTCCGTGTCTTTCCTGTGCTGAGGACCCCAGAGCTGGATGCAGTACTGCAGGTGGGGTCTCACCAGAGCAGAGCAGACCAGAGGGGCAGAATCACCTCCCTCGCCCTGCTGGCCACACTTCTTTTAATGCAGCCCAGGATACGTTTGGCTTTCTGGGCTGCGAGAGCACATTGCCGGCTCATGTCCAGCTTTTCATCCACCAGTACCCCCAAGTCCTTCTCCGTAGGGCTGCTCTCAGTCCAGTCTAAATTCTAGATGAGGAAGGATTCATTGAAACAGTACATGCTTCAGCAGCAGTTCATGGTAACAAAGCTTTTTCCTCATAGTGAAACTAGTTTTCTGAGGAAACTAAACAACAGAAATCTCTTCTTTTACAGACTGTAGCATCTTGCTGCGTTTTACTTATGTCTCCATACTGCCTTCTCCATGTGCTTATGTAGCGTTATGCAATCATGGCTATGAAAAATGTAGTGAAGTGATTTTTAAAATAAAGATTTGGAGGAGGGCAATTGCTTCTTTCCCATATAGTAGAAATAGGAGCAAAGCAACAAAAGTTTCATGGACATACAAATGCTTTTTCTTATAATCCTGAGGTTGTTACTTACTTGTTATACTTGAAAGACAGCTATCATAAGTTATTTGAAAATAGTAATGTAAAATGCTCCTAAGGAAATTTGATGAGACATTAACATTCATTGAAATAAATATTTGATGGGCTCATGTGAAAAAGGTGAGAGATGTGAGAAGAGAGGAAGAGAATTCAGTATTATTGAGAGAGAAATGTGAAGATCGTTTGAACCAAGGAAGGCCAAGGGGGAGTTTACAACTTGTGACTTTCATGACTAGTTAATCCAGCCTTCAGGAAGAGTTTCATTTCCACAGCCTCTCCGGGCGGCTGTTCTAGTGCTTGACCACTCTCATTATGAAGACTTTTCTGTGTCAAACCCTTGCTGCAACTTACAATGATTGTGTCTTACCTCCATGCACCTCTGAGAAAAATATGGCACTCTTCTCTGTAACCCCTTTTAGGTGGTTGAAGGCTGCAGCGAGATTCCCCCCTTAAGCTTCTGTCCTCCCCAGCTCCCTCAGCTTCTCTTCTTCGATCATGTGCTCCAGTTCCCAGCTGGGTTCCTGCCCCTCCTCTGTCTGGTTTGACAACATCTTTCTTCTGTGTGAGGAGACAGATTTTATTTGCACAAGGTGTACAAAGAGTGGAGAGGAAAGAGGATGAATTAATGGTGAAATAATAGTCGTAAGTGAGACACGAGAGTTTAGCTCACTTCTCTATTAAATATCCCATTTTTAAGTGCCAAAGGATGATTAGGCCAATAGTTGGTGTTGACTCAGGTAATGTTTCTTTGTAAAAATTCATTCCTAACCAACAGGCAGTTGGGACTCTGTTTATGTACTGAACCGTACTGTGATCGAAAACAGTCAGCTCCTGAGGTAACTCATGGATGTTACATGTATACATGTCTAATCCTTTCCTGAATCTCACTAAGTTCTTTGTCTTGCTGTTTGCATGTGTGTACATGTGTGTATTGACACACATAAAGAATATTTGTCTAAAAATAAGACAGTCCTTTAGTCCTTCCTTTTATTCTAGAGTTTTCTTTCTTCTAAGTTAGCAGCTCACTTTTCCTCTCTGATAAGGTGGCCCTTCTTGGTTTGAAGATTATTATGCTCCACCACTTTAGATCTTTCTCCTTTTCTTCATGTTTTGCTCAATAAAGTGCAGTGCCATCTCTGGATTTATATTTACCTTCAAGAGCTGAAACAGTTAACATCTTTTTGAAGACAAAATTAAGACTCTACTATAAGCATCCCATATTTCCTGTGCTTTTCAAATTGTGGTATATCCTTTTACAGAAGGATTTTCAACTTAATTATACTTAAACCAACTGTAAATTAATCAACTGCATTTATACAGGAACTGTTCAAAGAGGCAAAGATGAGAGCTAAGCCGGGAGTGCTCTTTCCTTTAGTAAGCTGCAGAACTATTCATATTTATAGCACTATTTATAAACAGCACTTGTTTATGAAAGCAGAACCACATTATTACTATATTTATGGCTTAGTTGGACAACTTGCTGTAATAATCTACAATACTGCTATACTTTAATAACCTCCAGTCCCTCCTTGAAATTCACGTTTCTGTGATGCCTTCAAAAATGCATCCACTTCATGTGTTGTGATTGTGCTTGCTGTAATAAACAATAATGATTTCACTCTTACTATCTGCTGTTTTACGGCAAGCCCACATATTTCCTCATCTTCCTTGAGTCAAAACTCCAAATTCTTTACACCACAAGACCAAAAGTGGGGATAGTAGGTATTACCATAATGCACATGGTACAGTAAAGAGAGAAGGCCAAAAAGCTGAAGAGTGAAGTAGATCTCCAGAGAGGTATGACAGATTTTTCTGCCATAAATCCTCATAAACTCTTCCATGATAATTTAAAAGAAGGTAGTGTACTTCTTTAAAACACAGAACTACAGGTATATAAAGCCATGTGCTATGAACAGTCCGATGAGTATTTGATGGCCTGTGTTTCTACAGAGTTGCTGAGGGGATTGTCGGTTGAGGTGGAGCATATTGTAAAATAGTGTTCTCTGAGAAGAGTTTTCTTGCAGAATGAGTTGGCATGAAACTGGGTTGAGATAAAATGGTAGTATGTTTTATGAGACCGTAGTGAGGCAAACATTTGTCATCCATATGCACAGGTATCAGCCAAAAGTATGCAAGTTTTCAGCATGCAGCTATTTCTAGCAAAAATTATCACTCTTACCGTTGCTTGAGAAGTAGTGCATTTCAGAAGTTTATCATACCATTAATAAATGTTGTGTTATGAAAGATGAAGCAGGCTCAAGAGCACATGAACCGAGGCCTCCTAGTAGTTTACTAGTTCGCACATCCCAAATTCTTCAGTTAGGATACTCATCAGACATTGTAAATTGTACAGAATCCTGCTATTTATGTGCTTTCCAATTTCTTTACAAGTTTACAGTCACTTATGATGTAATATTATGTCTTTACTAGCTGAGTTCAAGAGAGCAGTGAAGGTGGCAACAGGACAGGAGCTCTCAGATAATGTTTTGGATACCATCTTCAAGATTTTTGATCTAGATGGAGATGACTGCCTGAGCCATGGCGAGTTTCTTGGAGTCCTGAGGAACCGAATTCATCGAGGTTTGAGGGTAACGAGCTGACATCGTTGTTTTTAAATACCACAGATGATTGCTACAACTGTCTCCTTAATGCTTGTAGAAACACAAATAGACATAGTGACTTGAAAGAAGTTATATTTTAAACTGAAAATTCCTTACTGCTCACGAATCTGAGAGGAGTGCTGCCACCAAGAGCTTGTTATTATGCATGTGAACTATGGGAGCAGCAGCGTTGCATTACATATTATATTTACACAGTCTGTGAATAAGAGTCTTTTTTGTGTAAATACTAAACATACTTTAACTTTATCAACAGGTACCGCAACAGCAAGGCATTCAAGGTTACTGGAAGTGTGTGAAAAGAGAAAGCATTAAAGGAGCCAAAGAAGTGTGGAAGCAAACTGGGAAAAGTCCTTTTTAAAGCAGTCCATTGATCTTTTGCTATAAATGTTGTTATTTAGGGGGGTTTGTCTGTCCTGTTTACATAATAGCTGAATCAAAAATACTCTTTTTTTTTTTTACTATAGTTAAACTTTAATTAACCCAGTTTCTAATGCAATAATTTTATATCATGCTAGTGCAATCAGTTTGGTTTACAGAACTGTTATCCCTTTTGACCTCCATACGGAAGTGCTCTTGTTCTAGGGAATAGTGTTGTTTACTCCTCTGTGGAGTCTGACCCTGCACTGTAGCACACAGGATACGGAGGATTTAATAGTGGCCGCTGGCAGGAACGTCACAGCAATATCATCTCCTGTGGGAAAGAGTGGACATCATCTCAGTTAGCCACTAACACAGCAGTTCTCTTTCCCTGGCAAGGGTAGAGGTCCAAAACGCGAAAGCGCTTGCACAATCCATGCAAATCAAGTTATCCTAAATCAAAAAGGAAAATTCCCATGGTTCATGCCCTCTTCACTGTGAACTGCTTGTGTGCTAGTTCCTGGTGAATGATTCCAGCAGATCCTGTGTGGGTGTCTGGTTTGTCTGCTTTCATGATGGTAATATTAAACTGGAAATACAAGACTGTTGATACAGGCTTTAAAAATTGTACATTGATCTATGAATGTGCATTGAGTCTCTCACACCTCTTCAACAAATAATGTAAATGGGAAGCAAAAATCCTCATTCTATCATAAACAGCAGTAGCTACAATTTGAGTCATAACTCTGTTGCTTTAATTGTATTGCAGAAGGTGACTGTGTAACAAATAGTTGCTTTATCTTAGTAAAGGTTGTGCCAGGGCATGCTGCAGTATCTCAGGAATTCAAGGTTAGAATAAGCAAGTGTCGGGGGAAAAGTACGTCCAATAAAAAGTAAATAAAAACGTTTCTTATTCCAAAATGCAAAGTTAGACATAAGATCTTAAACGGTAAAACAAGGAACACATCAAAATTAACATTTAGCAATTATAGATGAACATTTTTTAGCTATAACATAGTGTGCATCTCTGTATACACAGGTGTGCATGTTAACGTTTTTTCTTTCTTAAAGCCTTAGGAGCCAATAGTCCCAGGTCCAGATCAGTCTTCCCAGCTGGCCAATATATAGAGGAGATAGACTTACCTTTAAAGCCCTCAAGGCTCTTCCTCTTTCCCCCTCCCAGCTGTCTGACTTGTTTTGGCTGGGGTGAAAGCGCAACCTTTCAAGACCGGTTTGTGATAACAGACTCCAAAGATGGACTGGGGACATGTCTCAAGAAAAACAACCAAGAAATCTCACCACTCTGAGGAAGTATCCATCCTTTTTAAGCATGACACTAGCTATGTTATTCTCAAAGTTGTGTATAAGCTCAACAGGAGGTGTTTTGTTGTAATTTCTTTGGGGTTTGATGGGGGGAGCCTTGAGAAGAGGGGAACCTTCCATGATAGATACCAGAGCAGGCCTCGCTCAGGTGAGGGACAGGAGACACTGCGTTAGGAAACCATAACAATGCCACCTAAGGAGTACTGAGATTACAGGAAATGTATTTGGTATGTCAGCAGCTGTCAGGCAAGCTTGTGCTGAGGAGGAATCCTCCCGCCTGAGCCTTGGCACGGTGGTCTCACGTAGGGAAACAGAGTGACAAGCCAGCAAAGCAGCAGTGTGCCACTCCTCCCTCCACGGCCTTCACTTGGAGCTTTAATTTAAATTGCGTTAAAGAGAAAATGCCTCTATTCTCGTCATCTGTGGGCAAGAACCCGCAGTCACCCACCAGAACAAGAGCATGCCTGTGTGGGCATCCTGAGACCTGTGTAGAAGATCAGGCACCGGTGACCACCAAGGATCCCTTCACTTCCCCAGGAAACCATCAGAATGAAATAAAACGCAGTAAACGCCTCAGCCTCCCCCCCTCAGACTGAACTCATGCTCTGCTCTGGGGGCAGCGGGAAAGTAGGTAGCTGCTTTACTTCGTGTGTTTGGAAGTTGCTTGCTGCTTCTGGCGATGGGAGCTACGAGAAAGAGATAGCTAATGGGAGCAAAGGTGGGGCAGTGGGACTGGCACCGAAGTACCGCAGCCCACGTCACGTCACCAGATAAAGGGCGCAATCGAGCAAGACACGTCTGTATCACCAAAGTGCGTGTGGTCACCCAAAGGGCGCTTTGTTCCAGCTCTGCCTTTAATGCAAGGCTGCCTTTTACTTGATGCTGTTAATATTTTGGCAAATCATTTTTATTTTGGGATGGAGATTATTCTTTAACATTTTATTCTGTGTATTGTTAATAGGTTTATGATGTTCTTTATTGCTTTTGTGGTTTCTTTTGTTTACCAATGACTTGCTTCCTACAAGCTGTTTGGTTTTCTTTTGGAAAAATCAATTCATTTAGCTTTAGTGTATCTAGAAGTTTAATTCCTCATTGCTCATTTGTATCTGGGTTTGTGCAATCAGCAGTATCTGCTTTTGGCAGCAAGCTACTAAAAATGGGATTTCAAGTTTTATTTTTTAGCAAAAGCTTTGGTGTCAAGTTCAGAGGAAAAAGAGAACAGATATGCTTTTTTTAAATGAACTTTGTAGTAAAAAAAGAAACTAAATTATTGATTAGGAGTTAAAATACAGTTATGAAACATTTTCAGAAGTTATCCTGAAAGTACAGCCAGGAAGGAACTCCTCTGAAGGCCAGAGAAGACTTGTCCATCAGGCCTGAAGAATCAGACTGTTTAATTTTATAGTCTATTTTTGTTTGTCTTAACTAAAAGGCTTTACGAAACAGTCTTAAAATAATTTCTCATTTCTCATAATCTTAGGTTGAAAGAGCTGTTTACGTAACTGTTCAGATTGACCTTGTCTTTTAAGGAATCCATCAGAGTTTTAGCATTAGATGGTTTAGTTCCTTTTAGTAGTTGTGTGGTATTTGCAACCTGTCTGTCAGCATTACTCAACACAGTTCAGTTAAAAGTTTATGCCAGCTGCCCATCTATCAGTTAAACTTAGGACTTTTTTAATGTTAGGAACTGTTCCTCTGAACAGAAATATGGAGAAAATGTTAATAAAATTAATTTTTTAAAAAATCTCCAACATTGCATCTGAATGTTATGTGGAATAAAGGTGAATACATTGCACATTGCAGAAGTCTCGAATATTGATTTAACATATTTCAAAAGGAGACACAAGGGTGACTACAAGCCATTACAGCATATAACTCAGAGAATTTTAGTTGTATCCCCATAACAACACTTCTTACATTTCTTTCAGTTTGTTTAGTTTAAGATATTTATTAAGAACATTTATTCTTCATTTCTAAAAGAAGCAAAGGCAAAAATGCAGTGTGATATACTAGAACTAAGAGAAACTCATTGGTTGTTTCTAGAAATTAATTCTGATGTCTCAATTTATGCAAGCCTCTTTCTAAAAGCAAAACTTCTGGAGTCAAACGAAGTTGGTGGGTTTTCACGAAATATGCAACAACGAGGAGTATATATTCTGCGTATAAGAACTGAAAAAGAAAAGTTTTATCATGATGTTATATGGCTGTGTCAAAAGCAAATCTCTGATTTACTCCAGCGCCTGATCGGAACTCGGGTATCCTCAGGATCTTGGCTTGTCTGTTGGACCAGGTATTATTAAAAGGGTGAACAATATGTTAATTTCAAGCTTTTGGTGGAGAATACCTAAGGTTTTTATAATTTTAGGAATTATAAATGTCTTGTCTTTGGACTCCAAGGTGTCTCAGAGCTCATGGAATTTTGGGTGTAGATACCAGACCATGTCTGGTATCTTCTAAACTGAAGAGTTTACAGATGATACTTGAGTTATCCAGAAAGCAGAGATGGGACAATAAGAGAAACAAGCCAGGCCATGGATTGTGGTTTCACGGCACTTCACATGTCCAGTGCACGTAACAAAAAAGGATCACTGCCCAATTAAGGGTTAGAATGAGAACAAACCAGGTGTTTAGAGGAAGTATTTTAAAATTCAGGCATATTGACCATACTTTGACTTAAGCATAGAAATGGATCAATAAACGTACATCGGAATTTAAAACACAGTTTTCCTCTCATGCAAGAGTTGTCATGGAAGAGCACAAGCATCTCTTGTGCCTTCAGATTTAATCTTTCCTATAAAACAGTCACAGCTGGGTCAGGAAACTACTTCAATGCAGAAAAAATCTTCAGTCCTGAACAGAAAATACGTGTCCAAATGATGTTGTGGCCTTTTATTAGTGAGATCCAAGTTGACCAAGCAACAGCTCCTGTAATGCAGCTGGTCTCAAGGGGAGCGTGAAGATGTAGGTGGTGGGTGCCGACACAACTGTTAGCCCCCAGCGGACCACAGAAACTCCTCCTAGAGAAACTGAAGATGTCACCCAACACGAAGTGGAAAGCCCTGTTCAGGCCAGGAACCCTGAGCGGCTTGAGCACGCACAAAAGTAACGGGCAAACAAGTGCATGTCTCTTCGCTCTCCTGCTATTTGAAGGTTTCCTGCTGGCTTTGTTGATTAAACAATTCCTAGTTGGTTCAATAATATAAAAATTACGCAACATATGCAGAGACAGATTTCCCATTAGGCTGGTATTGGCTTAGTTAATGTTTTTGGTTCATTAACCGGAGTGCCCTAGCACAGAGCTCCGCTCACCGTCCTCGGGAGCCACGCTGCTGCTCCCGCGCACCAGCTTCCACCGGGAAGCTGCTTAAGAGTGCGCACACCTGCATGGTTTTAGAGAGAAGGCCTTGTGCCCTGAAAAGCAAAAAGCCGTGTTTTTCCACACCCGCGTGCCCGATGTGAAGCTTGTCCCTTCCTCTTCTGCCCCTGGCTGAGGGCGGCCTGCCTTTCCACGCTGATCGGGCGGTGGAAGTAATGTGGAAGGCAACAGGCTGTGGGAGCGCGGACGCCGCACCTTGCAAAACGTAGGGTTTACGTTGGCCCCATTTCGGACGCGCAGATTTGAAAAGCTGGGGGAGGGATACTCTAGTTAATGCCGAGAAATGCGTGGGGTTTCAAACACCAGCTCGCTGCTCTGACACGTCCTCTGGAGGACCTGGCCTTTCCCCGTGAACGGCAAAGGGCGCGCAGAAGATGAGCTTCACGGGGCTAAACTGGTACTGTGTGAATGCTGCCTTTCTTCCTTGTCTGTAATGGCCCCTGACTACGAGTACTGGCATTTGGACATTTTTTGTTAAACTGGTGTGGTATTTTATGTGAAGGGTGAAAACTCTCAGAGAGGAGCTGGTTTAAAACTCCTATGAATTTGGACCTAAAGGAAGTCGAGTCTGAAATCAGAACCATCCCGCGAGGGATTTCCCGGAGAAAGGAAGCACCACAGGGCAGTTGTACTGCAGCACCGTAGCCTCAGGTCCGCTGCGTAGGGGAAATTTGTCGGTTTTAATAGTACCCCATGGAGCAACTAGTAGCTCTAAATCACCCCTGAGAAAACCAACTGTTTTTAAGACTTGTCAATAAAGTGTTTCAAAATTATCTTCTTTTTTCAGGATACAGGGTTTTTTTAAATTATGTGGCATCTTACTGCATTTCAATCTACTTTGAAATTGATGCTATTGGAATGAGTGAACATTACTAAAAATGTTGTGTGCATCTCTCCAATAATAAACAGAAGGTATTTCTTAGAGCAACGGTAGCTGAGTCACAGGACAGATGATTACATTCTCTGTTGAAAAGGAAGGATAACAAAATGTGATGCTTTGCCACTCATCTTTAGAGAAGGGGATTTCAAAAGAAAAGAGGACTAAATGATAGGTCCTCAAGTTAAAAGAAACAAAGCTCTTTTAAATGCTATTAGAAGAAAAAATAATTTAGGAGACATGAATATGACTGAACAAAAGAACACTAGGAAAGCAAGGAATAAAGCAATGTGGCTGAAATGAAGTTTTTCAAGATGCTGTTTGCGCAAAAGCTCGTCTTCACGATTTAGAAATTTGACCTAACGCAAACAAGGGCAACCACTCACAGTTGGTGCGTACAAGATTACATGAGCTGTACTGGAATGTGAAGTGCAAATACTTAACACAATCTCGGTTGGTTTTATGTTTATATCAGAAACATGAAGCCTCCAAAACATTGATTTGTCTGCTATTACCAGGAGTGAATAATCAGATTCCTGATGAGACAAAATATCATTTTGCATCAGTCTCCATCTAAGAGGCTGTTGGGATGCTTCTGCCTGGGGTTTGCATGTTCCTGGAATTTAAGATGAGCTACTCTGAGAGGAAAAAAATACAGAAGCAAAATGGAGATGGAATTGTTGTAGATGATGAGGTCTAAGTAGTACAGACAGAAATTCTGAAAAACTGGAGTGTTTGCAGTGTCTTGCTCTAAGACACCTTTCCAAAAGCATAGCAAATGTTGGTAGCTGTATTTTTAATGAAAAAAAGTTGCAAGGGATGATGCAGTAATTTACAATGCAGTAAGTTTTGCCACCTGTTCCTGCCAACCTGCACAAACTATGTATTGCAAATAGACAACAAACATCTGGAAGACCATGCAACAGACCCTAACTGGTGCTGCAAGGGAAAATGTTTCAATTCTCTCATGCATTTCTTTCTGTATGTTTCTGTGGCTAAAGCAGGTGGGCAGCCAGAAAGGGAGGTGTGAAATGTGGAAATGGACAGGGGACAGCTCTTTTTCTTGCTCTTTTACAGCTACGGGATCAGATGCGAGTGAGGTGAGCAGCCATTCCCGTGACACAGCATTCTCAATTGCTGTTGAGCTTCCCAGAGTTTGCTCCAAGCATCGTCACTTGTCCCTCCCCACATCTGAGGCAGCGGAGATTGCACGAGCTGCAGCACGACCATTTGAAGCCAAACAGGCGCTCGGTGATTTCTAGCAGAGCTTCCTTCCATCCTGCTTGGCTTCTATTCAAGGAGCTGGTTTCTTCTCAGGAGGTCCTTGTAGAGATGTCCCAGGTGGCTTTGAGAAGTGGGAGATGTTAGCTCCTGCCAGCTGTGCCAAGGGGCTCCTCGTGCAGCGTAACTCCTCGGTGGGGGTACTGTCTGGGGATGAATAGTCCCTCTCTGCCACCTTACGACCTTGATGTTGTCCTTGTTTTATCCAGTTTCACGTCAGTTCCTGTCAGCATGGAACCATTCCACAGAAATGTTACTGGACAATACCTGGTCAAAAAATCATCCGTCCTGTCCTAGGTTTATGCAGCTGTCTCTGGCTTTCTGTCCTACCCAAGGCATCTGACCCAGAACAGAAATACTGGCCATGCCACGGCTTCCAGCTTTGCCAGCGCCAGACCCCTTCCAAACCACAGGCGGTGGCTGTTCCTGCAGCTCAGTACTGACACGTGCCAAAAGGGGGTCGTGCCAACATGCACGTGGCCCTGCCGATACCCCCGTGGCTGAAGCTGGACTCGGCTTCAGCAAGGAAGACTGGGGTAGGGAGAGTCATGTTGGATCACCTCACGTCTTCCCTAGCACGGTGAATCATTTACTAGTTAAGCCTCTTTTTATTCATGGCTGCTCTTCTTAGTCTTCATGTTAGGAATTGTGCTTACTGTGAAGGGTCATGGGATTTTTGTTATGAAAGCTGGCGGGAGCGGGGCCGAGAGGAGGGTCAGTGCACAGTAACAGCCAGCCACACACAGTATAAGCTTGGTAAAAGCTGTTTGTAGCTTTACTTCCCAGCTCCAGCTCCCGTCCCTTTAGATTGCAGGCTTGAGAGTCCAATGTTTATTCACTGAATACACTACTGAGAAACTAACACAGCGATTAAATGCTTAAAAGCACACACAACTCTAAAACTAATTATCATGCTTAAAACTTGCAGATTACACCCAATGATACTGCATTGCAATCCTATCCTGGTTGCCTCCCCACTGCTGAGCATCAGGGTGCAAGCCTCCCCCTCCTCACTCCACCCTCCCACGCCAAGCCGTCTGGGCAGAGGGCTGACAGGCAGTCTCGCAGGTTCCCCCCGTGTCCTGCTGAGTTCAGGTCTGCAGGTCAGCATCCCTGCAGCATGGAGGCATCCACACTCCTACCGTCAGAAGATCCCCCTCTGTTGTTCTTACCTTTCCTCATTTTTTCTATTTCTGGACCCACTTTTTCACTGCCCTTGTACCATCCTTTCTCCACCCAAACTCCTCCCAGAAAAACACTTGTGTTATCCTCCCATGCTACCACTAGCAGCGAGGCAATGCACATACAACCCTTGCTGTAATCAAAGACCACTGGAGTTCCCATTCTGCCTCCTTCCCACCGACACACGGTGATACCCACAGTGCTCCACAGCATTCAGTAGGCGGTGCAGAACATACGAGCTGTGAAGTTGCTCACTTCCAACAGTGGCTGGTTAGGCTTAAGGTCTTACTATATGCACGCATTCCCCTCATAAATCAGGTTCCCACAACCCCATACCCATGACTTTCAGTAGGCTAATGCACTGTTCACGCCCCTCCTTTAATAAGTCCCCAAGCCACCATCCCGTCGTTGAAGATCCATCCCACTCCCAAGACAAAAATTGGCACCACTAATGTGGTGACCCTCCAGACACAGGATGTCTCTGCTGTATTGCCCATGAGAAAGGAATTAACTCCTTGCAAAAAGCACCTAACCACTGGTTCACTGTTTCAGTTGCCAGCAGTTGTGCTTGGTACAGTAAATAGCCAGAGATACTGCTCAATTGAGCGCCTCACAGGTATTTTCCATTAAATTGGCAGTCCCTTTAGCCACATGCCACATTTAGCTATCCCGAGTGGTTACTGTTGTTGCTGCATCAAATAATCATCCCAGGTTTGTTACTGAATTACTTTGTGTGGGACTGAAAATTTCACACCCCCCGTCCCCATCCTCCTGAGTTTAGCTGAGAGCATTTCAATATTAAATGAATTTAGGACTGTTAAATGTCAGATGTGCCCATACCTTCTATATTGTTTCCATGATGTTTGCCCGGCAGCCAGGGTGCCAGGCAAGTTTTGCCAGGCAGGCAGTACAGAAGGGGCAGACTCTGAATGTAGTCCAGAATAATTAATTTCTGACATTCCATATGTCATTCCTAATTTCATCCCATAATTTACAGGATTATTATGCTCAGTGGCCCAAACTAACCTGCAACATATATAGGCTGATATAACTGCATCCCTCTACTATCACTTTGGTTGCAAAGGTACCGTGTAGACTCCATGAACTTCTGTGCCTGCCCCATATTGTGTTCCAATCCAAAAAACTAATTTATTTGTCCCATTTTTTTGTTCATTCCAGACCCCTTCAAAGGTAAAACTGGTTAATTCTGAGAGGGCTATTAACAAATATTCATTACTAGGACACTAAGCATTTAAATCCGTTACCATTGCCTTGAGGCTAAGTGTTAAAACTCCCCTGAGATCTTGAGGGAAAGCACGTGCCGACAGCTGTTGCATGTTTTTACACCTTTAACAAACAGAATGAAGATTAGAGGAGCTGGAATACTTTAACAATATCCCTGACGTGCTAACCAGCACATCAGCCCAAGATTTGCTTAGCTCACATTAAATCCAAACCGCTCTATCCTTGTTAGTACTTCTCTAGAGTGACTAGTCCCCATAGCCAAGATGCCACCCATGTAACCAGTCACTCCCCCCACGCCTTCCAGCTCTCCCCTAGGAGTGGGCCAGGCCAAGCCGTTCCGCCAGCTCTCTCCATCTCCTGCAATCCCTTTCGTTAACAGCCCTTGCATTACGATGTACAATTTCGCAACCCCCTTGCAACCCCTGACCCTCCTGATCCTGCTCCCATGTTCTAGCACGCCCATACGCTTAGCGTTGATCCCAAACTGATCTCCATCTTTCTACGGTCCCTGGGCACATCTCCCGGCTCCACAGTGGTTCTGTATATGTCAAGATCAGCGGTCACTGCTTCCTTCCTCTGCTTTAACACCCCGATGAACACACACGCGCGCGCACAGTCCCACACATACAGGCTGCTGCCACCTGGGCATTTGTCCGGGGCGTCCCCTCCCTATGAGCTGTTAGAGGTTCACAGCCTTCTGAATTCTTGATCACCCATCTTTCTTAGTACTTTTTCCACCACCCCATCAGCAGGCAAGGCCGTAATAATTGCCCCCGCCTTCCGTCAAGGCAACCCTATCGCCGTGACCACCCGCTCCGCCTGCAGGTTCTGCCCACCCACACCAGCCGTCCCCCTCGCTGTTTTTTCCAAGCCTTTCGGGGCACCCCTCTCCCAAGGCCGCACTCCCGGGCTGCCCACGCCTTAGCCCTCGCCCCATGGATTTTCTCTCTGCAGCGGCTCCCGGGGCCGCCTCGGCCTGGGGCCGGGCCGCCTCGGCCTGGGGGCGGTCCCGCCGGCCCCTCCCGCCGCCGCCAGGTGGCGCCGCAGCCCCGCGGGAGCCGCCGCCGCCGCCGCCCCACCCGGGGGAAGCGCCCCCCGCACCAGCGCCCTCTGATTTTGAAGAGAATCGGGGATTTTTGGCACGCCGCGGGCCGTTCCAACGCCGGGGTCCCAGGCGACAGTCACGCTGTAGCAAGGCGAAGAATTTCAAGCGTTCAAAACGCCCGCGCTAAAGAGGATCGGCCCCGCAAAGCAGCGCCCGTGGCAGTGCCTTCCCGGAAGGTCGCGGCGCTGCCCGCAGTTGTCAGGCATTAACTGAAGTTCAGAAAGCAATGTACCGAGTTAGTTATAAATAAACATTGCTGCAGCCAACAAGGTATTCGAGCCCTGTAAGTACACGGACTTGGTGAGCAGGAGGAGGTAACAGCCCGGCAGGGCCCGGGCCCGGGCCCGTCCCGACGCCTCTGTGCCCAGGATGGCCGGCACCGACCCGCCCGCCCGGTGTGGACCGCAAAAGAGCAGCGCTGAGGTTTAGGACCATTTCTTATGGCTGCAGGAGGACCCTGCCCAGAAACGGCCCCGCCGGTGCAGGGTGAAACCCCCATGACGGACCCGTCCCGTGAGGGCGGCCCCGCTCGCCGCCCTCCCGGCGGAGGGCGAGGGGCGGGAGGCAGCGGCGGGCGGCGGGACGCCGAGGCGTGTCGGCGCCCGCGGGAGGGAGGCGGTGGCGGACGCCAGGGCCGTCCCTCTCCCGCCCACTGCGGCCCGCCCAGGGCCTGCCCGCCCGCTCGCCCGCCCGGGACCGGCTCCGCAGCGGCGGCCGTAGCTGCAGCCGCCGCCGCCCGTTGCAGCGCCGGCGCCGATGCCTCCTGCGGCGGCCCGGCAGGGAAGATGGCGCCGTCCCACGTCCTCAAGTGTTGCCAGAAGGTGCTGGCCTGGGTGCCCGTGGCCTTCATCGCCCTGGTCGTGGCCTGGTCCTACTACGCCTACGTGGTGGAGCTGTGTGTGTGTGAGTGGACGGGCAGGGTCGCGGGCGCCGGGAGCTGCCAGCCGGGCGGGAAGGACCCCTCGCCACCCGCCTCCTCCGGACCCCTCGCCACCCGCCTCCTCCGGGGCCGCCTTCTCCCCTGAGCCCCGGCGGGATTTCCTTTCCCTTCGCCCGCCTCAGGCTTTCCTTCAGGCGGGCGAGAGGAGCCCCCCTTCCCCCAGGCGCTCCCTCCCGCGCCGGGTTTACCTGTTGTCCCCCTGCCTCAGGCGCCCTCCCGGAGCCGCGGGCGAGGACGGCGGGAGCCCGCGCTCAGGCGCCTCATGGCGGCGGGGTCGCCTGTGGAGAAGCGAGGGACGGAGACGGGGGCGAGGAGGCCCAAGCGGGAGGTCCGCGGCACTTCGTTTGGGGACAGGCCCCTCGGGGAGGCGGTGAGGGGCAGGGGCCCCTCAGGGAGCGGTGAGGGGCAGGGACCCCATGAGGGCACCGTGGGGGCTGCCGGAGCCTTCGTGGGGTCTCTGCCCCTCGTGTCTCCCCCCGGGAGAAGTTTCCCCTCTCTATTTTTCTGTTGTTAATCCGTCTTCCTGATGTATCAAATAACTCTTTGACCACCTTATGGGTGTATTTATTCCGCCCCCCCCCCCCCTTCTAATTAAGAAGTCCAGTGTCATTGAAGCATAATGAGGCTGAAAACATGCCGCTTAAGCGGGCCGGGAAAGGATTTAGGGCTTATGGGGATTTGTCAGGCCGCGTCAAGGCTTTCTGGACGAGGGCTCAGCGTTATGTAAATCTGACTGGCAGGCGGTGTCGGTCAGGATGATATTTACCCTTTTCTGTCTTCAGGAGGGAACTTCAGTTCAGGAGGATGTTGACTTTCTCCGGGCAGGTTAAACGGAGCGGCACGGCAATGCACAGTATTTGTCAGACTTGGTAAAACTTGGAAGCAGTGTAGGAAAACTAAGGAATGTGTTACTGAGCATTTGGCATGTTTAAGTAAGGAAACTGAAATTAAAAGAAAAAAAAAATTACGAAGAACTATTTTAAGCTACATATAGGTCCTGCCTAGTGTCTGTAGGTCCTTGCACTTCTTGCTATGTGTGTAAAATATGCGCTTTGATATCCCTAGCTAGACGTAAAAGGTTTGCATATACTTTATATCTGGGCAAACTTGTAAAGACATCCTTCCATTAGAAATAATCGGTTACTTTTTTTCTGCAGGACTCAGGTTTTTTGATAACTTTTCTGAATGCCCATGGTATTTCACAGCCTTTTGTTTTAGCTTTACATATGTGGACTGGAACATGAACCACAGGCAGAAAGTTATTTGGACTTAAAATAGTAGAAATATAGTTGTAAAATAATGCTTGTTGAGGTATTACGTGAAATGTTGACGTGAGGGAGTTGCAAATATGTGTATCTAAACTTGCCAGATTGCTATGGTTTAGTAGTCTGTTTGTGTGAGTAAATAGCGCTGGTTTTCTGTGAAAATCGTGCTTAAAACTATAAACACTTGAAACCAAATTTTAGACAATCTTTAATACTGGAGGTTTGGGGCATGGGTAGTTGTTACAGCAGTCCTGAGAGGGGCTGTGTGAGGTTATAGACTCACATTTTACGGATGTGATGTGAAGGTTTTCTGTACCCGCTACAGTCTGACAGGTATGACAAAAGGCAGATTAGGGCTATGTGTTTCTTCTCTTAAGCAAAGAACAAAACCTCAGTGATTAAGAGACTTGTCCAGGGTCGCACAGGTGGTCTCTGGCTGAGTTGGGAACAACCTCAACCTCCCAAGTCCCAGCTCTGTATCTTGATCATAGAGTGCATCAGGTCTGGGTGCTGGTGAATAAGCTGTAGAGAGCCCTTCTGAGTTCATTGGGGTTTCATTTGTGTGAAAAATGTGTGAAAGGGTTGGCTCCTAGGCGAGAACTTTCACATCTGGTTTCTAGACGTCTGGCACTTTTTACTCGCAAATCAGCTTTATTCTTAATGTCTGCACATACAGACTACAAAGAAAAAGCAGTCCTTTAATAAGAAAATTACTTACTGATTTTTATTGCTGTCACTGAATTTTACAGTTGTTACCCATCTAAATCATACTTGGTGACTAAGGGTTTTATTTTTCTGTGAGTTTTTTTCTGTTGTGCGTTTTGGTTTGGGGGTTTTTGTTTGTTTGTTTCTTTTTAACCTGTTGAATTTTGTTTATGCTCTTGATAAAAGGTCATCTCATCAAGGGAGAGGAAAGGGGTTTTGTGTTTGGGTTTTTTGGTTGTGGGTTTTTCTTTTTCTTTGTGGGCTTTTTCTTTTACACTGCAGTTGAGTTCAAACTGGCATAGGGAGGATTTATAGCGAAATACAGAATTTTCTGTTTCTCTTGGCAGGTATATTTACTTTCTCCCAGTGCTCCTTATGTTTTATTTTGGTTTGAGAACCACTGCACTGTGTACTATGAAGAAGAGCAAGGGTGTGCCTTTAGCACACAGCTAATGAATGAGGTGGCGCTGGCCTCTGCAGATGTTCACATACGGCAGGTGCAGAAGCAGGGCTTATGGCTTGTTGCACCTCTGTGGCCTTGGCAAAGGGCACAATATGCAGCTGATATGTGCCTGGGTGAAGGAAAAGACAGATGGAGGAAGGGAAGCTTTAGAAAAGAGGAGGCACAATAGAAAAATTCAAGTAAATACTGAGTGTAAAAGAGAAATTGAAACCCCACAGACACTGGTGTTTTCTCAAAGGTTATTTTTAAAGATTAGATAACTGTTAAGATGTGAAGCTAACAAGGAAACAGGAAGAGAGAAAGCCTTCATCCCCCCAACTATTTCTTCTTCCTCTTTTTTTTTTTTTTTTCTCCTTGTAGTCCCTGCTCATGTATTAAAGGTTAAACATATGTATTGAGTTAGTAGATCAAGTGGGAAGCCAAGCTTAATGCAGTATCGTAAAATATTCCTAATAATCAAAGTAGAACATGGTATTATAAAGTTGGGGCTGCTTCTTTCATCACCCTTTTCTCCTCTGCTGGAGTGCTCACGTTGCTCAATGTCTTACTTTTGGTGTCTGATGGACTCAGTCTTACTCTGTAATTCACTGCTAGTATGTATTTACTTGGTTATGCCTCTTCTATAACCCTAAATTATATTACTTACATACTGGCTGTGAACACTGAGGAGGACTGGTGTGGACAAGATGAAAGGAGATTCATGAGCTAGTCTGTTGTTTTCCTCCCATGGAAACTGCCAGCATCGTTGTATCTCTGAAGCATCGATGTATGCTGGCAAACGCTGGCTTCTTTAGACCACTATTGCTGTGTAGTTGTGATCTATCAGGTAAATTAGCTACTAAAGCTAATTGGAAAGGTGAAAACGGCTGTTTCTCACCAAATGCACAGAAGTTGAGGGAATGTCAGCAGAGTGGAAAAAAATCTGTGAACACATGTAACTGAAGGAACTGCAAAAGACTCGAGGCAACATCTCATTCATATTTTTTTTGTTTTGAAGTAGAAAAACATGAATGAACACCTTCTTACTAGATTATTTCTTCTTTTCACACATAACTTGCCCAGAGCTCTGTTTGCAAGAAAGCACACCTAGAAATAAATAACGGATGTTGTAAAATAGCTTTTCATTCATTTAAAACCATTTCATGTGTTCTTTCTTGTTATCAAAACATGTTTTGCTTTTAACATTGCTTTTGTAAACAATGGCTGTATTATGCTGTTAGTGAATTCAACTGATTGTGTCTGCTTACCACATCCCTCAGAAGCTCAGAAAGAGGGAAGCTCTTCTTTTATGGTTCGTTTCCACTTACGGCTGACTTGTATCTTATTACCTATCCCAAATGTTTTTGTAAGTGATTGGCTGTAATACAGACTGACTAGAGGGTGGTCAGAAGACACTGTTTTGACACACGTAGTAGGAGTTGGTGGGTGAAGGCAGCTGATTTCCTACAGACAGCCCTTTTGCTAAAACACTAGCAGAATTTGGTAGTGAGTGCTGTCTGCACTGAGAAAAAGAGAAATTAACTTTGTCTGAGCTGTCTGCAGATCGTAACTAAGGTGTATTGGCTGGTTTTATTTAAAAAAAATACTAAAAAAGAATTTTAAATCTTGTTCACGTTAGGGTTTTACTTCTATAGGGAGAACGGTATGTTCTGAAAAGCACAGTCGTGGCTCTTCTCCTGGGCTGAGAGTTGTAAGGAGAATGGCTTGTTTTATGGATTTACTAGTCTTGTAAATGTATGAGTGTTTTCATGCCTCACACTCCACAAAGTATGGAAAAATGTGATTTTTCAAAGCTACAGTAGTAACTAGTTGTGTGTTCTTTTCATAGCATCTACTTGCAGAAAGGTTTGCCTTTTTTTAATACCGTATAATGTCTAATGTGTCTAAAATCCTGGCAAACAAAGCAGTTTGTAATTTAGAATACATAACTTCATGCTAATGGTGCAAATTGAACTCCTTACTGTTCCAGGAGACTGCAACAGCTCTTGTCAGGAGGGAGATAGCTCTGATTTCCCCAAAGCACGGTCCACATGAGCAGCACATGGTGATCTGTTGTAATGCTCCCATTTGAAGTGTCTGTTGCATAAACAGAGAGCAGGTAATTCCATCTGCCTCCTCCAGAAGAAATCTCTACTGAAAATGCTAATGCGGTAGCTATCAAGCAATGGCAAAGTGATATTAACAGCAGTGTGTCAGTAACTTCTGATTTGCAGCTATAGAAAAAGCTAAAGTATCAGCACCGAAGTACAACATTTGCATGTTAAGCATGCAAAAAGCATTCCTGTAGGAAAAGAGGGTTACCTTTCAAGAAAAGGAACAGCAAATTAAACAGCTTAGATCGTTAGTAACAGTCAACTATGTTTATGTGCCTCTCACAAATTTCAAAATAAAGAAGTTGAACTGCTTTGGATGGACGTAGTTGTGTAGCGTCTTGGCTCAAGTGTGCATATTATCTTAAATGAGAACCTTTTTCTGTTATTATAAATACGTAGAATTCCCGTTGAGGTCCTCAGACTGGATACAAATGTATTGGAAAACTAGATGCTCAGCTTGAGTAGAAGAACTGTCTACCTTCTTATATGGTGCTTTGCACTGTATTGGTCATAGTAGTTTATAAGGATGGTTGGGCATGTGCCCTTTATACGGCATGAAGTCTGCTCTCTTGGCAGTCCTCTAATGAAAAGTGTTCCAAGAGCAACAGAACTAGTCAGCCTGGTTTCCTGGGGAGTTGTCTTGTGGCTGCTCGTCCTACTCTTCTGCCAGCAGGAGGACTCCATCCCTCATCTCCCTCCCAGCTGTCTATCTGCAGTGCCCACCCCAGCCCCAGCCCTCCGTCGTCACTTTTCCCTTCTATCTGCTAAACCACTCTTGACAGCTCTGCAGTAGTTGGCATCTTTCCTTGATATCCCTAGTTACCATTTGGTCAAGAAGTGTGGTGCGGTGGTGAGTTTGGTGTGCTTAGCTTGCTGGGGGGCAGGCAGAAAATGAGCACCTGAGCTCAGAGCAGCTATTTCCTAACAGGGAGCATGCGCTTGTTTCTTCTACCCATGCAACGGCTTTGGTGAAACTTAGTGGCATATACTTAATGTGAGACCTCCACTGAGCTTCAAAGCTTGGCTGAAACTGAGTATCCATTTTTCTCTCATTTGTATGTATGAAATTTAATAGAAACGCTTGAGAAGTAACCACAGGCCACTTTTCTGTGTAAGCTGAATCTCCACCAAGGTGAATCAGGTATAAAAGGGATAATGAGACCACAACAAATACATTTGCTCTTTTAGCCACTTCCCCAATATTACCTCCTTCTGCTGTCACTAAATTGTTTCCTGTAGGATGTGCTTAACTCATCTGGTCCTGGGTCAAGAAAAAAAAACCTAGACTTTTCCCCCTTTTCTGTCTACCCCCCCCCCCCCCATCCTCAGTGGAGTGCCTCCTACGTAACCTTTGACTGTCTTCTCTTATCTGTGCTAAAAAACGAGTCCCTCCTCTGCAGTATTTCAAGCCTCTGCTTTTCCTTTTTTTCGAAAGGCCAAATGGCTCATCTGTTTCTTATTCATGTGCCCTTTTGACTATTAAAATTGTCTTATGAGATTGTTGAAGAGAACTGGATCACAAGAACAGCATGCTTTGCCTCTGTAGTTTCTGCAGTGCTCTCTCTGATGCTATATATGGTGCAGCATTGTCTTAAATGTGAAGCACGGAACCATTTTAGTCATATGATTTACAGAGAGATCGAGTCAGGGGTTTATGCAGGGTTTTTTTGTTTGTGGTATTTCAGTTGTGCATTCTGACATGTGTTTGTCTCCAGAGTGGGGAATTCTTATGCATCCCTTGTGAAGCACTAAGCAGGGAGATAGCTCTTTTTTTCTTTTTTTCCTCTTTTTTTTTTTTTTTAAGCCTATTTGGGACAAAAAATTTTAGAGATGGAAGTAATAATTCATCTGGAATTAGGCGAGCTGCTGCTGCAGAGAGGGTGAAACAAAATTTAAATGAAATCTAAGTAACCTTGAGAGGAACAGACGTGATTTGTTTGAAGCAACCTAAAGAGACAGTTATTTTATAAGCTGGTTTGCAGTTGTCTGTGATAGACTTAAAGCTTACGTTAAGTGCCTCAGCTACTGCCTTGTCGTGGTGTGAATGGAGAGAACCTGCTATTGTACCTTGACAAATAGTGATTGCTTTTAGGTTTGTCAAGTTGGGTTAAAAAAACAGAAGTGAAGTGTATTTCCACAATGCTGGGATTGATGGCTGAAGGCTTTCACGTCTGTGGGTTTGTGACATGCAGATTTACCCCAACATTGCAAAGGAGCCCAAAACAGAGCAAAACTTGGTTTCTGTTATGTTTTGAAAAATCCTATGTAACTAACATGCAGGTCTTTTTTTATAGTATCCGGAGAAGGATGCGAGTTGTGCATAGGATTTTTGTGGGGATCTTTTGTGTCTGTATATTTTTAGACAAGTCTTGTCTAAAAGTCTTCAGACAAGTGGCTGCACCTCCTGATCCCATCCTGGTTTGTGTTTCTGTGTGGCTTCTCAGGAGGCAGCAGGTTTAAGGGTCTGGGTCACCTTGCACTTAGTTGTAGATGTTTAGAAGTAATCACTTTCCTGATCTAACTCGATGCATACATCAAACTGTACTCATTTCTTGCTAGGCAGTTCGCTAGTCCTGCTGTGTTACATCCAGTGCTTTGCCACGGGAGCCCTAATGCATCTCTCAGATGTAGTAGACAGTACTGTTTCTTCCCTTGGCACACGTTGCGTTAGGATTTATAGTATTTCAGCTGACCTTTTTACAGAGTCCTGAGTTAATGCTTTCCAAGAATATGTGGTGAACTGTCAGCAGGCAGGTGAGCTCTGAGGATTTTATTTATTTATTTATTTATTGGAAGCAATATTTACTGAATGAGAGCTGTATGGATGACAGGCTATGCTCTTTGTATGCTTGCCTCTCTCTGTTTACTCTGAAGTACTTTCTAAGTTTTAGTACAGATCTTCTGGAGTATCCAAAAATCTCTTTGCAGTGGCTTGTGCAGTCTTTGTGCTGTCATTTTTTCACGTTCTGAAGTGGTCTGGTAGTTAAATGAGACCTGGTGCAACAAAAACCTGTCCTTCTGACCCTGTCCTCTAGCTGAAACTTTCTGTCCTGTTATCCCTGATGTTTTTTCCCCTCTGCAGCACCTGGTTCTTTTGTTATGTTCCTGGGGAGTCGCTGGTATTTCTTCCTTTTTGGAAAGAAACTAGAGGAAGTAGCTTTAGCTACAGTCAAGGTTTGTCCCGAGATATTTTCAGTCCAAGTAAGGTTTAACAAGTGACATTTTGTTTTGCAAGAAGAACAAGCAGCGAAGCTTCCAGCATGAAAAGATGGCAGCATTTGTTATCAACCAATTTGATGAGCCATATATGGACAGATTCTCTAAATCATTATGAGAAGTCTTTGAACCTTTATTTATTCTGTAAATATTTTGATAGTAAAATAAGAAAGTATTGAATATTTATTAATATTTACAAGTCCGGTATGTTGAAGACATGAATCCCCCACCATTAAACTTTCCCACAACTAACAGACATGCTTTTAAATGACATGTTTTTCAAAACAAAACTTGCTTAAAGGGCTTTATTCAAAAGGTTGGCTTACTAATATCTTGATGGGAGTTCATGTAAATTACATTACTGGCTCCTATGTTGTTAATGTGTTGCTGGCAGAAAATTAGCTCTTTTCATCATACGTAGTTCCATACTTAATCTCAGGTGGCAAATACCAGTCAAACCTGACCAATGCTACAAAAAAATTGAACTTAAAACTTTATTTGAGGAATCCAGTGACTTAATGTACGAGAGGAGGTCAGCTTGCTGGGCAGTTTGATTTCTCCCATTACCTGATGAACTTGGCAGCAGCAAAATCCTTCTCTCAGAAAACAGAGTGCCTAATACTTTGTAATGAGATTTACAAGGAGATTGTTGTCCGGAGAGTTTTTCAAGGAGATTTTATCCTAATATTTGAGGAAACACTTGTTGCAAGCAGAGTCAGTAAGTAAGTAAGGAGACAACTGATTTTGGAAGAGTCCGAAGCCAAATGCCAAGAGGGGTACCTGATTAACGAAGTGGATCCCTGCTGTCTGCTGATGGTTCTCGCCAGTGGGCGATGCTTCATGTCTGCAGGTCACAGCAGCTGTGTCTGGAATTTTTCTTCCCCATGAACTGACACTTCTGCTCTCCTGCCGTCATACCTCACAGCTGTGTGGAATAGCTAAATAAAGACTGTCATGCTCTTTTCATCTGTTTAGAGTAGAAGTAAATGGATTTACTAGTAGTGTCCCGAGCCATATGACACTTGGCTTTGCGTGACCTTAATATCCAAGGCAGGTATTGACTGGCAGTTACAACTGTGAATTAGTGAAGAGTGTTCTTGTATTGAAAAGAAATGGTAACTCCTTAATTACCTGAAAAATTCTGTTACACGCATGAATTGTATGTTGGTTTTTGGTTGGGTGGGGGTTTTTGTTTGTTTTGGTATTTTACTTTAAATGTATCGATGGTTTCTAGTATTACCTGCAGAACACCTCATCTTGTGCAAGGTGTCTAGGACAACTCCGTACAACATATGATACTAGCACTCTGTCAACACCACCTGATTACCCTGTTTGTCTCTCCTGTGTCTTGCAGGTATCCTAGTAGTGTCTTAACTACAGAACCACTGGAGCTACTCCTAACACAACAAGCCCTTTCACATATCCAGTGTAGTGTTACTATGAGCTTGATCTGGCCAGTCTCAGTGTAAATGTCCCTCCTTCAAATGTAAATGTAATTAATTAGTGGTGTGGACATAAGCTACCTCCACTCAGATGCTTCTCAGTTTCCATGCCTTTCTGCCGATTCTGTTTTTTCTTATTCCCTGATGTGCCAGAGGGAGCACAGCTCACTGACTCATGCAAGTAAGAGCTCTCTTTGTCTTTCAGGAAGAAACCAGGCTTTCTTTTGACTGTGTCTGATAGCTTAAAGGCAATATTGGAAACAACTTATGTGAAGCACTTCCAAACTACTGAGCGATAAAGCTGTTATTGTTATGATAAAGTAGAAGTTTTGGGGGAAGAACTGTATGAAGAAAGTCCAATAATTCAAGTAAGCAGCTGAGGAAAGCGTGTAGAAGTAATGCTAGGGTTTAAAATCCATCAAAATGCAAATAGAATGAGCAGTGGCAATAGTGATTAAATAGCTGAAGAAAATCGAGTTATATTAGGTTTCTTTGGGCAATTATGGTAAATTGAAAGTGAATAGTGCTTCTCAGGGAATAGGGCTTTTCAGGGACAACAAACCTGGTATGTTGCTGCAGCTGAATGCTAACTTCATATACAGAAAAAGCCTGTAGTTATTTGGGCTGATACATCTCTTAATACATTATGGTTTTTAGTGCGGACACAAGTGTGGGACTGTGAGGTTAAGAGCTGGCAACACGTCCTCCTGCATGCTAACCAAATATAGCTCTTGGTTTTGAAATCATTTAAAATGTGCAGGCACCCTCAGTGGGAAGACCATTAGGAGACCTTTGGTATAACTTTTGGGAATATTTTGTAGAGGTACAGGTAAGGCAGCCATCTGTAGGATTTTGTGGGTTCCAGACGTCAGCTGCCTTTGTAGCTGCGTTTGTGAACTGTGGAAGTGGTAGCACAGAATTTACTGTTTCCAGAATATACAGCAGAAATCTTTTCAGTTGTCATAGCTTAATTCATTGCTAAATGTAACTCGGTACCCAAGGAGTATCTTGCATTGATTATGCTAATTTCTGCTGTAGCCCTGTTTTGTATTTATGCACATACTCTCTGCATTGAGGCTGAAAAGACCTTGACTAAATAAAAAAACTCCTTTATTATTGTGATAAGAGAATGTTTTCTGGTCAGCAAGCCTCTGGCTGCTCTAAGTTACTTGTTTATAATGAAAGAATTGTGTTAATATTGTTTTAACCATACAACAAATCATAATGATAGCTGGTAACAAATAATAACATAGGTCTGCAGTGCAGCTTGAACTGCCTTATTTGAAATATTAATTCATTTTACCTGTCCCTGTGATAATGCTGCTTTGAATCCTGTAGCAATGGGCATGGCAATCATGAACATAGAAAATCTGGTGGCCATAAACAACAGAGCATCCCCCTGGCAGCAAGGTGTCTCTTCCCTGGCTGCATTTTCTTCCTCCTGTCTCCTCCCACCTCAGGTTTCTCCCCCCCAC
The DNA here is from genome assembly GCF_047370975.1 of Nipponia nippon. NCBI lineage: Eukaryota > Metazoa > Chordata > Aves > Pelecaniformes > Threskiornithidae > Nipponia > Nipponia nippon. The sequence goes on from NW_028262336.1 coordinate 111,530,081, forward strand.
ACTCCCTGCAGTGCCTTTGAAGGCATCATCTTGTGATCTCTTGAAGTAGCAAAGTAGCTCACTCAAGTGATGCTGCCGTGCACAGTGCGTGTGAGGAGTTTGGGCTCTAGCTCATGTGCTTGTGGAAACAGCTGTGCTGCTTTAAGGCGTCGGTGGCCCTGGCAGGGTTTCTTCTCCTCTCATGACTGACACTGCGTAACCCAGGACACCATTCACCCTTCATCACTGCAATTCCCTGCTGTTTGTGGTCGCTCAAACTTGCCTTCATTGGTAGCTCAAACCTGACCTGAAGTGTCTGGGAAGGCAAGTGCTTGCTTTTGCTATGTCTGTCTGCCATAGGGGAGTAGGTGGATGGTTAAGAGGGCTAACTTCATACACCCCTGCAGCAAGAGCTGTCCACCACAGGTCGTGCCTCTGAGACAAGCATTGTGTTAGACCTGGGTGACGGTGCACCCATGCTGCAGACCAGCCCCAGGCAGTGCTACTGCTGGAGCAGTATTCTATAAAATGTTACTTTCTGAATTACGTAGCAGGGCACTGGGGGGAAACCTGTGTCCTGTTCCTGGAGATCTGGAGTAAAAAAATACATCAATCTAGCAGCATATGAAGATAAAACAATTCTAGGTTTGTATGGCTCAAATTTCTGCAGAGGACATTCATTCCATCTCGTGGCAAGTCATGTGTGCAATTCCTGGGCCCCCATAGCCTTTCGACAGGGACCTGGCAGCATCTTCCTGCGTTGGCTTTTGGCTACATGATGCTGTCAACTCGAGTCGTCTTGAGTCATTTGTCTAAAAACAACTCCCTGCTGCTTAGGGAGGAAAGCACCTAGTGGGTGCCTGCCAGTCAGGAAATAAGAAATAGCTCAGTGTGGAAAGGTCACAGAATTACAGCTTTTAGAGAACAGTGGAGAGGTGCTAAGGTCTTCAAGCTCTGGCGCTGCCCTGTAACAGAAGTCAGATGAGTATTTGTTCAAAGAAATTCACTCATTGTCTGTCCCATTTGTGTCAGTAAGTAATGTTTCTACCATCTTCTTGTGAGTGGTCAAGATCTGTATTTGCAAATGGGAATTACGTTACTGTAAATCTAAGTTACGCTTTCAATTAAATGCCATTCTCTGAACAAATGAAAAACTTGGGATAATGTCAGTGGTGCTTGCCTTTGCAGATAGGGTAGTACCCATGGAGAGTTTCTGCTGAGCTTCAGTACTGGTAACTTCTGGAAATATGTATGTGTGTGTGTGTATGTGTATATATATATATATATATTTTAACCCTTTTCCTTAAAAACTGAGAAAAGTTAAGGCTGTACATCTGGTGAAGGGATGCAATTGCAAATTTATCATTCTTTCTTCCCACCCATGAGGAATGTCAGCCAAAATGTGAATGTTACTCTTGAGATTCATGGAAGGGCTGTAATACCCACAGTATGACTCCTGCTAGGAGCCATCGTGGGAGGGGGCAGGGGGAAATAAACATAGCACATCAGTAACAAGATCAGTTATTTTCCTTTTCTATACTTCTACATTAGTTGCAGTTGAATTCCTTGCTCTTCAAGGAGCATATCTGGCTTTGATTGGAATATGTCTTTTAGGGGGGTAGGGAGATGCGGTGTGTGGGTTTTGTAGAGTGGTGGGGTTTTTTTCTTCCAAGGTTGAAGGCAAATATGTCTTCTTTTAGCATGCCTCTTGCAAGGTCTTGGCAGATCATTCCACCTCTTTGCCTCAGAATAGAGAGATTGGCGTTTTTTCCTATTATGCAGTGATTTGGAAGGTGCTTGAACACTTCGTAGCAATCCTGAAAATAAGCCTGAAACTGAAAGCAAACCAGCTCCCTAAACATACTTGCTCTTCCAAGATGTTCTGGGAGGTTTCCTTGAAGTGCATCAGTTCATACTCCAAGAAGAATGCTTCCAACAAATGACATTTTCCCCCCTGTCTCATTTGTTATACAACTAATGATGTCCCTATGTCTGCAGGATTGTTTCCTGTGATAATCTATAGGCTTCCGCCTCTTTCATTCTTGTGACATAGGTGAGATGAAAGATAACAGACAACAATGTAAGAAAGAGTATCTAGAAAGAGGTGTAATGAACAACTGGGGTCATGAAGGCAAAAGTGTCTTTGCTGCCAGGGGTGATGCTAGGTGTCTAAATCAAAACTAAGACAACTTTTTCCTCCTTTAAAGTCAAACCTGGAACTTCTGCTTGTCCTCTTAAGCTGACCAAGTTAAAAACTACATTTGAATCCAGCCTAATAAAAGGCTGTATTGTGTATTTTGGAGGGAGTATTCTGTAGAAAGTGAAACCACGTACTTAGTTTTGTGTGCTTCATATAGCAGTGACCCCAAAGCATTGGGAGGTCCAGTGCGTAAGCTGCTCAGTTGTGCAGGACCGGCTAGTGAAGTGTATTGGGCCTGTACGTCCCTGGACAAGCTGCAGCAGCACGAAGTTCAGTGTAGGCCCATACGCCTCTCTTCACAGGCAGGCTTTGCTGAGCTCCTTCCTTAGTTGGGCCGATTTTGGAAACCCTGAGGTAGCCAAGGTAAAGCTCTGCACTACAGTCAGACAGACAGGGCTCGTTCACTTCATTTGACTTGCTCGGTGCTGTAAAACTGAGATTTTTTGAAATTTGAATTTTTTGAATAGTCCTTTGAAATTATGAGGCCAGAGTGGAAACTCACCATGTGCATGAGCATGCGAGTGCCTGCTTCTGAGCTCTTTGCATTGAAGTGAACTTCAGCTTTCACTGTCTAGTCATATTTTTATCCTTCCCTAGCATTATCTTGCTAGAACTTCGTAAGTCTTCTCGAGAAACCAGAAACTTAATATTAAGAAGCCAATCCTAAGAATATTTTTGCTCTTGTTTTTCCTTTTGTAGCTGAGCAACAGACTGATATGGGGATATATTTTAAAATCGTCAAAAGAACAGCTGTTTTACAATGCTTACGTTTCTGAAATACAGACAGGTTTGTGTTGACTGCAGTGCTGGAGGCACTAACGTATGCTGATGCATCTAGTCTAGTGTATCTGTTGCATCCTGAGGTTAATATATAAATCGTAGGCAGGGCTTATTTTGTTCAAAAAATATCAATAAGCAAAAAGGCGGTGCTGCTTTTTCCCCCATCCCACCCCGCAAACAGGAAACCATGTTTTAGAAATTTTTAAAGTGAAAATGGTATTAATTTAGCAGAAGGTGACGGCAGTATCTAAGTAGTTAGAAGCAGTAGAGGAGAAAAGCAATAGAGAGCTAAGCTTGTAACTTAAACTACAGGCCAGGGATGGTGGGCCACAATGGTAATGTCTTATTCTGTGGTTTTGGGTTTTTTTCCTGAACCAGAGTTCAAAAGCTAGAATCGATTTCTTGATGGTATAAAGCAATGTGTTACATTGCCAGCCTAGAAAATGCTTAAAGGTCTGTTTTATGTAAAGATTAAATATTAACTTACTTAAAGGAAGGCTTCGCTTTGTGGTATAAAGATCCTGTAAAACTGCTGATTTGCCATTTGCTGAGTGAATTTGGACAATCGTTCATTTAATCTATCTGACAATGGGAATAACAACAGTGAAAGGGATAGAAACAGAAACACTTAACTTGCATGAACTTCTGAGACAGAAGAGAATTGGCCATCTTTTATTTTTATTTCATTTGAGGATGATAAGACAGGATGAAAATCACAAGTGTTTCAGTCTTGGCTTTTACCTCAAACTGCAGGAGTCTGCCAAAACTAAAATTGTTCTGTGCCGTTTAATAACTGCATTCTGACCTAAGGGACCTAGGTACGAAAGAGAAAATTATCTTTCTGGTGCTGTGAAACTTTAATTAATTTTTATGAAGTTTATTTAGGGATTTTTTGATGAAGTCTCACAGGTGATATAATCTTAAGCTTTTTTTCTGTGTGTAAAGACTGTTCATTATTTTGAGTCTTCAAACATCAAATTTGGCTCACAATTTTGTTTTATACTGGGAGCAAAAATGAGGTTACAGATTCTGGAGTGCTTTAACCAGAATTACTTACAAAATTTCCCTGTAGTTTTATAGCTAACAATGTTCTCCCACCCTGTTAGAGGATAATTAAGAACTTTTTTATATTTCTTGTCTGAGGAAATACATGTTTGACATTGTTTGACACAGTTTCCCACAGCATTCTCCTGGAGAAACTGGCTGCTCGTGGCATGGACGGGTGTACTCTTTGCTGGGTAAAAAACTGGCTGGACGGCCAGGCCCAGAGAGTGGTGGTGAATGGAGTCACCTCCAGTTGGTGGTCAGTCAAGTGGTGTTCCCCAGGGCTCAGTATTGGGGCCAGTTCTGTTGAATATCTTTATCAATGATCTGGATGAGGGGATCGAGTGCACCCTCAGTAAGTTTGCTGATGACACCAAATTGGGCAGGAGTGTTTATCTGCTGGAGGGTAGGAAGGCCCTACAGAGGGACCTGGACAGGCTGGATTGATGGGCGAAGGCCAACTGTATGAGATTCAACAAGGCTCAGTGCCGAGTCCTGCGCTTGGGTCACAACAACCCCATGCAATGCTACAGGCTGGGGGAGGAGTGGCTGGAGAGCTGCCTGGCAGAAAAGGACCTGGGGGTGGTGGTTGACAGCCGCCTGAACATGAGCCAGCAGTGTGCTCAGGTGGCCAAGAAGGCCAATGGCATCCTGGCTTGTATCAGGAATAGTGTGGTCAGCAGGACCAGGGAGGTGATCGTCCCCTTGTACTCGGCACTGGTGAGGCCGCACCTCGAGTACTGTGTTCAGTTTTGGGCCCCTCACTCCAAGAAGGACATCGAGGTGCTGGAGCGTGTCCAGAGAAGGGCAACGAAGCTGGTGAAGGGTCTGGAGCACAAGTCTTATGAGGAGCGGCTGAGGGAGCTGGGGCTGTTTAGCCTGGAGGAGGCTGAGGGGAGACCTTATTGCTCTCCACAACTACCTGAAAGGAGGTTGTAGCCAGGTGGGGCTCGGTCTCTTCTCCCAAGTAACAAGTGATAGGACAAGAGGAAATGGCCTCAAGTTGCACCAGGGGAGGTTTAGACTGGATATTATGAGAAATTTCTTCACTGAAAGGGTGGTCAGACATTGGAACAGGCTGCCCAGGGAAGTGGTTGAGTCCCCGTCCCTGGAGGTATTTAAGAGGAGGTGTAAACGTGGTGCTTGAGGACATGGTTTAGTGGTGGACTTGGCAGTGCTAGGTTAATGGTTGGACTTGATGATCTTAAGGGTCTTTTCCAACCTAAACGATTCCATGATTCTATGTTTGTCCAGCTGTGTGCAAAGGTGTTTACTTAAGATATATGAGGAGCCAAAGACAAAGCTTAATCTAAAGTACTTTTAGTATTTTTTTGAAGTTGCGCAAGCAACCCTACTCAGCAAGCTTGTTTTAATTTTCACCTTTTTAATGATTTTATCTTCTCCTTGTGTTGAAAAAGTTTTTACTGGAGAAATAACACATTAGTAAAATTTCAAGCAAAAACACTCATAGGGTTTGCTTTAAAAATAATGCAACTTCTGTAGCATGCAGTGAAGTAGTACTGAGACTGTATCATGACACAACTGGACCTGTTCTTATATTTACATGCATACTTTGCAGGTAATTGTGTGCTTCAGGTCTGTTTTCCTGTGTGGATTATGTCCCTGTTTCAGACAGAGACACGGGAGGAGGATGTCCAAGTATGCATAACTAATGTGAAATTAAGCTGTACTTTAGAATTGACCTCCTTTAGTTTGAAGCCAACCTTATTCTATTCTAAATGGTAATTTCTTTCTTCTTCAGGTGGAAGGAACTGGAACTTTTTCCATTAACTTCATAGAGGCTTCCATGGACAGACAGAGGGTGCCAAGTGCATATTTTAAGGGGGGGGGGGGGGGCAGGGTGGGACGGGACACACACCAAACAAAACCCACATATCTGAACAAAAAGGGGTCATCTATACATTGAGATATCACCTCATTATGTCTCTTGTTGACTATAAAAAGAAGCATGGTTGCATAATATAGTTGCAGAGCCTTTTACTATAGATATCTGCAGTTAAGTGAGACACATGCCACCTCTGTGACCAAAGTAACCCTTCAGAAGGAAGTCTGCAATGCGTACTGGAGACTCTAGCGTGCATCACGAAAAAGCTCTTTTTGCACTGGCACACAGACTGATAGCTGTAGAAATGTCAGAGCTGAGAGAGAGGAGACAGGGTGCAGTGAGGTGAACTGAGGTAGGGAGACAGGGTGGAGTGAGGTGAACGGAGGTAGGCAGGGTGTGCTCTGTTTAACCTTTTGCTCATGCCAATGACCGGAAGCTTAAATTTGCTGTGTAAGATAAAGAGTGGGGAAAATATCCTTTCCTCATTGAATTTCAGGAATTCGGTGTCTAAGGAAGAGATCCAGCAAGGGGAGTGATACAAACAAAGCAACCCAACAAGTACAGCAGCTCTCTGTTCAGCATCTAACCTGAACTGATGAATGAAGTGTGAAGGTTTTGGAGAAGCCTGAGGGCAGGAGGATGTACTCATCAGGCAGTATACGAGGTAGATTTGAACAATAGAATTTGCTGTTCGGAGAAAAGAAGATGAGGATGTAGGAGAGAGGGAAGTGGAAAGGTTTTAGCTATGCCTGAAGAATTCAGGTCAGGGGAAAAAAGTCAAAAATAGCATGTGATGGGAAGAGAGAAGTGGTGGGAAAAAACTAAGAGAAGGAAGCAGGTTATGTGGAACACAGTTTCACAGGGACTTCTGTAAGAACTTTTTATTTCATTTTCTGCTTTCCAATGGTACACCTGTTGGCCTAGTTGTTGACATCCCTCAGAAAACTTTGCTAGGTGTATATCTGAAGGGGAACATGCATAAATTATGGTCTAATTAATGTATGTGAAAAGGAGTGTGCTCACTTGGTTAGTGCAGGGAACTGGATCTCTTCAGCTCTTCCACTGATTCACCAAGCCTCAAGGGCTGGCAGGAGGCATGCTAACTCCTGTTTTACCCCACAGCGGGGGTAGGGAGGCTCTACTAACACCTGAAGGACGTTGGAACAAGTCAGCTATCTCATATCTCACTTCTAGCCAAAATTCTGGTACAATATGGATTTACTTACCATGTATCTTTTTTTTTTCTCTTCCAGTTACTATTTCTTCAACTGCAGAAAAAGGTAATTTTTTTTTTTAAGATGTGAATAGTTTTGTTGCATGCAAGTCTTAAAGGATGTAGAATTTAAATGTACTCCTTCATGCGTAAGATCTGTGTAATGAGTAGATTAGTGCTAAGAAACAAGGTAAATATTGTGAGGTTGAGTCTGTTTAGCTTCTAGTACCACAAGTTTGGGATGATGACGAGACCTGTGAGTAACGCAACTATGATTTGGGTTTGCAAATATTTCTAAATGGGTACCTTCTAAGAACAGAAGAAGGAGAAGGAACTGCAACAGATCCACAAGTCCATTTTCTGTTTATTCCTGAGCACACCCTATGACCTGAAAGACTTCTGGAAGAGGAAGAATTGTTGTTCTACTGCTTGCTGTTTTCCAAACAGCTCACCAAATTCTTCAGAACTCCATTCTTTAGGACTGGTTAGAACTGTGCAAAACACAACCATTTCAAAGGTGGCTGCACATTACAATTTTAAATTTCCAGGTCAAGTGGTTAAGGCTTTGTTTTGACAAACTTTACTTAAGTCTTCGTATTGGCTTTGGCAAGTATATGCCACAGTGCTTAGTACTTACAGAGATACAAACTGACCAAAAAAATTCCAGCATTCTTGCTCTGCCACTTCTTTTAACTGTGACCAAAAACTAGTCTAAAGGATGATTCAATTCCAGAAGTTCAAGATACAGGGATTTTTTTGTAAAACTTCCCTTTTTTTTTTCTGCAGAAATACAAATGATTGATGGGATATTTGTTTGGGAGTTATTTCAACTTATGGGGGGACATGAGTGGTAAATGAAGCATACATTTGCATTTTGACTATCCACGGAGGACTGTGTTCAGAGTGTGAGACCAGTAAGAGGCTCTCATCTCTCAAATATTTTTGCAGAAGAGCATAGAATTTGGAGCTATTCTAGCAGTTTTCTTCCTCGTGGGGAACATCCACGAGAACACTGTGAAAGGAAGGAACGTGGATAGGATCTGTCTTTTTTCATCTTCTAATGAAGAGGTGAAAGAGTGGGAAAACCTCCAAAATAAACTGTAAGCCATTCAAGATGGGAGCTGTGTCTTACCCTGGATTGTTGCATCACATTGCACATCTGGGCTTCACCTAGACTTCACAAAATTTTGCAGGTTGCTGCTGTGCTTTACTGTTGACCTTTATATAAATAAGTTTTACTTTCTAGTTTCTTCTGGAAAGGCAAGATCCATGTCTCAGATAAGGAAGCCTGGCAGAGCAATGGCGTTGGTGTTACATAGTCTCATCTCTGGCTTTAATACAAATGCGGTGCCTGCCTGACTGAAGCAGGTGCTCTTAAATCTACCAGAGGAGAAAAATGCTTGATTAATTAATGAGACTGACAGTATAGTTGGAACCTGACTGTTAGGCTTTTAATAGCTGTCACCTGCATGCTTTTTGCACCTTCAATTCTAAAGCATGTCACAGGCATCCTGCATGCATTAATTTCTTTACCATGGAGGTTGATTTTAAAATGAGATGTGAAGTCTTTTTTCATTTGAAATGAAAGCTATCATAAGTTTTGTAAAGTTCTTATAAGCTGATTCACAATAGCCAGGAAATAACATCAGAAGAGTCAAAAGGCCAAAGTACCAGTAACATTGCTATGTAAATCAATAATGTGCATCTTAGCAAATATATTTTGCACCATATTTCAGTGTACTGTATTCAAATCCTTTTACTCTAGTACTTAATTACAACTTTTGATTAAATTAGTGGTGATTTCTTCACCCCATTAAAGCTAATTGTTTCTTTGTAATTTCATATTCTTGTCTAGATTTATATCCATTAGGATAGGGGAATAAAGTGAACTCTGAATCTCTCTTAACAATATAATATAATTCTGTTATATATTATTACCTCTCTGTAATCTGACCCTGTCTTGGAAGTAGTGTTAAGAATGATTCAGAAAAGGATGTTAAGGGCAAATCTTAGGAGGGCTTAGCATATTTTAGGAGGATGCTAAGAGCATGTCTTAAGACGTTGTCCTCCTGAGGGCATAAATTATGGTCTAATATGCATCAGTGCCTTTAAAGAGAAGTGACTTCACTTGGTCACAACATGGCACCAAGAATCCTGGATTCCCTTAGCTTAGCCAGGACTTCCTCATGACTCTGAGTCTGGCTAAACAGGTAGATACTGGGGTTTGAGGTTTTTGACGTATTTTTCCATCTAGCTTGTAATTACAAGAAAATTAGCTGAATAGGAATCAAGCTGGTTTATATTTGTACTGGAAACTGATGCAAGAGTAGTCTGCAGGGAGTAGTCTGCAGAGGAGATACTGCTACCCAAAACGGTGGGTAGATGGACTGTCAAAAAGCCATCAAAAATTATATCTTCCTCCCTCTCATTTCTTGGGGAGCACTGACAGGACAGATACCTGTAATTGCAGTAGGAATGGCAGCACAGGAGTGGGAAAAGAAGCAAAAATTTATTCAGTGCAGGGCCAGTATGGACTGCCGACTGCAGGCTCTTTCTCCTCTAGACTGGGTGGTGCCCATCACTGGAACAGCTGTGAAAGTCTTGCTCTTCCTTGAGTTGCCTCAGTTTGGCTGCTGAGGACAGGCCCTTGGCTTTTAATGATGGTGGCAGATTGCAAGCTCTCCGTTATTGCAAGAGTGCAAGAGCACTTCAACAGCTGCCTCTTTCTAGTAAATACTGGTAGGATTGGCACAGATCTGTACCCTTGCTGCAGCCAGCCTTGGTGCCTGTTATTCTGTGTGTTGTTGGGGCATTTACAGCCTGTGACAAGACTTTGAGGTTCTGCTGTTGAAGTATTGTGCGTGCACTAAAAATAATCCTTCAAAAGAATCTGAATTCTGGGGGTGATTTTTCTGGGCAGAATAGAACTGTTTACTGTGTAAGTTAGTTTTGCTGTGCCTTGCCCTCCCCTGTATCTCATTTCCTCTTTCCTTCTATTCAGCTTCTCTCACCCGAAGCTCTGATCTGTGCAGCTGATTCCACTCTAATTTTGTGTCCGTTTCTCCTCTTTTCCAAACCGTTTTCTCGTGCTTTAATTGCTTAACCACATTATGTTTGAATGTGTATAGTATGTTTTTAATAAAAGACCATTTCTAATTATGCAGTGCTTAGTACAATGACACAAGTTCTTTCCTATCAGGATGACAATTTTAGGGTAGCTTTAGAAAAAGGTTTTGCTTCTTGCATTTTCACTCAGCTCCGCAGCTGAAAATTTGCCAAATCTGTCTGTAAGGTAGGAGGAGTCAGAGCCAAAGGTAAAAAGCATAATTTTCTGAAGAAAGCTCAAATATGGTTTGTTTGGGTTTTTTACTGTAACAAGCAATGAAAATCCTGAAAGATGATAAATTAAGACCACCTCTTCTGTGACTGTGCACATGCATTTTCTCAGCTGTTGGAAGTTCCCAGAGTTTCAAGCCTGTTCTGCCATCCACAAAGTATGTCATATGGCTTCTTAAAGGACTCTGTGTGCACGGGGAAGGAGGTCAAGTTTCCTTCTTCCTGCAACTGAAGATAATATAAGTGAAGATAATGTAAATATTTAGTATGACTTCTTTTGTAAGGCTTGATTTTCTGGCACAACTGATCTGTTTCCTCTTGACAAATGGTAAAAGAAACTGTTGGAGGAAACAAGATTGGAAGAAGCTTCCTGGGTCATAAGGTCTGGGTCTCTGGTCTTTAAAGCAACCATATCACACAGACCCATTCATAAATTGATTGAGCTCCCTGCTAAAACCATCTACATTTCATTGCCACTGTGACATAACAGCAAGACTCTTCCAGATTATATTCTTGTGATTATTTGAAAGAAGATACCCAGACAATTTTTAACTCGCAGACAGCTCTCATCTCAGAGTGCAGTCCTCTCCAAACCCCTGGTTTGGAGTTTTTACTGTCGTTGATGACCAGTGCCTTCTACAATGGCACAATACTGTGCTGTTTCTATTAGAAGTAGAAATTACATTGAATTCTGTGGGTCAGTTATCAAATACTATAATCTAGAATGGAATTTTAGCATCATCTTTATCCAAAAAGGTTAGTCACATGCCACAGGTGAAGCTGTGTTCAGTTCTGGGTTTTTTTGTTTGGTTTTTTTCCCTTCAAAGCCTGTTTTGAAATCATACATAAAAGCATATTATTTCCTTGAGGAATAGCAACCATCACATTTGGTGATTTTTTTATTTTTTTTTTTTTTAAGCAAGCACTCCTAGAGTGCTAAGTCTACCCAGGGAAGAGGGTTTAATATAACTTAATTTTAGCAGGTGACTCATAGTGTAGTAGTTTAGCCCTCATCAAAGATCAGGGATTTTGTTTCTTGTTCTTTTCAGCTCTATTCACTGAACTCTTATTTGTGTTTTATTGCAGTTGTCTACCTTGTGGTTTTTCATCTGTCATTTGTCATGTTTGTATGGTCCTATTGGAAGACAATTTTCACATCTCCTGCATCCCCCTCTAATGAGGTAAATAAAACGTTAGAAAAATGTCAATGCCTTTTTTATAAATAGCTGAACTGTTTTCAGTGATGAAACTTGTTTGCAGTACTGCATGATTCACCTTTCGCTTCTCGTTATCTAAAATAGAACAGCATGACAGTGTATCATGAATGAAAATTATCAAATTACTCTTAAAATACTGTATACTTTGTGTAATGACATTTCCTTATACAAAATGCAAGTTTAATTCATCACAAGTTTGACAGTCATGCACAGTGCTTTGCTATGAAGTAGCTTGCTTGAAACCTGGAATTCTTAAAACCAATAAATCAAATACAGTGACAACATTTTTATATTTCCATTTTAGGCAGTTTTGATGTTTGTTTGGGTAAGAAAAAGTAGTAATGCAATGTATACTCATAACCTGGAGGACTGAACCACTTAGTAGTAAGTCAAGGGTTAAGGTTTAGTGACAATTGAGAAGTAAATACATAAAGGAGCTTTACATAATGGCAAAAGAATGCATGATTACTGTAAGAAGTTTTGTTTTGAAAAAGAACAGTATTAATTGCAGTAAGTCTGAGATGGATTACCTTGTTTTCCATTTTCTCCAAGGTGTGTGTATGTACGGATTAAATACTGGCACCAAATTTAAAATACTTCCCTTCCCGTTTTATAAAGCTTTTAAATTGGCTAGACTGTTTGAGGTTTTGGTTGCTCTGTGGGGGTTGAATTTTTATTCTATTTTTGGCAAGACTGACTTTCAGTGCTAATGTCGACCTTAAACATTTTTTAAAAGAGTTAAAACCATGCTTCTAAGGAAAAGCAAACACTGCTCTGCAGTGCTTAAATTATGGCTTAGAGGTCTGTATCTTAGAAAGCTACAGAATATAAAGTGAAAAAAAGCTAAAGACTATTCTGCTGTTCAGCTAAGCAAAAACAGTAGTACTGAATTGTTAAACCTAAAAAAAATCAAAGGGACTTGTCTTCAGGGTGGTCTGTTTCGGCTTTGTCTGGGATGGTTCTGCAGGAAAATGATAAAGCTAGGCAGGTTAGCTAATTAAAATGTGGTTGGAACTGTGTTATTCCAGGTTTTGTAAAGCTATATGAACTAGAGCTGCTCATAAAGCTAATGCCTAGTAACTTTTACTGTCTGCTTGGATTCTTCAATAATAGAAAACTTCTTCTGACAGTACTTATCTGTAGTTGCAGTAATGTTGTAGCAAGCTTTTCATATTCAGTGAGTGAAAGGGATGGTTTGGGCATAAGGCATGTAATGAATATTTCCTATGTCAAGTGTGGGGGTAGCTCAGATCTAATACAATTTTTTTCTACAGCTAGCTTTAAAAAGAAAAAAAAAACCACAACAAACAACAAAAAACATACACCAAAAAGCCCACAAAAACCAACCAAACAAAAAAAACCACCACCACTTTTTCACTTTTTCATTTCTGGGCAAATCCCTTCTGTTCATGTACCAGTGAGTAACTTATGCTGGTTTTACTTAAAAACAAAACCTGACTTCAGAATCTCCCCATTGTATGGGAGTGTAAACGTATATATTTTTAGTCATTCAAATCAGCCATTCTTGCAAAATAAATAGCATCCTGTGATCTTACTATTGAACTAAAAAAAGATTCTGCAGCTGCTGTTGTCTTAGTGTAATCCCTGTACATTTGTCATAAGAAAGAACAATCAACACTATACAAGATCCAGAAAGAGGAAGGAAACAAAGGGACTCTTTCTGTTTTCAATAAGAACTGCTTGAACCTCATTGGAAATTCTGTTAGCTATGTGGTAACAGACAACTTTTGATGTCTTTGAACATATCCTGCCATTGTCCAAAGAGACTGTGGTCTCATGGCCCTATTAATTTCTGAAATCAGAACAGAAATATAGCTGTTTGGAAAACCAAAATCCTATCCAGGATTTCTGGAGTAATATTATGATGTTACTTGGACAAATTAAAAATGTTTTAAATCTTGTGATTTAGTTCCTTTTCTTGCATTAATGGTTTGCCATAGAAATGTCATCTAGAAGTAGTACTTCATGTTTAATGCCACCTCTGCTTGATTGCAGGTCATGGAGACAGGCATTTGGTCACCTAGCAGACTCACAAGGGCAATAGGGAGGAAGGCATATTGCACCACTGTTTGCTGGCATGATGCCTCACATCTGTCTTAAACTTTTTATGTGAGCCTCTCCAGTTTTCCTATTTGAGTAAATATCTAGCTTAGAGATGGATATTAAAAAATGAGGTCAAACTCTTGGTGATGACTGAAATGCTAAACTTTAATATCACTCTTTGCATAGATTGATCCAAGTTTCTGATTATTTAAAAGGAGATTATGATTCACCCTTGAATGGTGGGTAGGCTCAATAGCTGGGATGATACTATATGTAACCGGAGACTTAACTAGATTCTGTGAGATATGAGGCAACTTATTTGCATTCTGGGTTAGGAAATAACACAGAGAAGTTGCAGCAATGTCTTACTGCTTCCTCCTTTCTGTAAGTGGAGTATTCATTGTTGCTTGCCAACTGACTGTAATCCAAAAGAGGAAAAAGTACAGGATGAGAGGAAAATCCATGTGAAATAATCCTATACATGTTCTTGGTAGGAAAATAGAGTCATATTAAACCACACTAAGCCAATTTTTGTTCCAGTTGCACACACAGCGTTTTCCACTCACTACCATGAATGCTTCGTCTATGTGTGCTCATAAAAAGGGCTCTTGTAGTCCATGCGGGAATCTCAGAGTTTAAAAGTGCTTCAGAACAGAAAAATACTAAAGGAAATAGTGAGTTCAGCCCCAACTCTGTGGGGGCTTCTCAGCACAGTGAGGCTGTGGGGCTTAATGGTAAAGCTCATAATTTCAGTGGATACCAAACTAAGTGTTTAACAAGCGAGTAAAAGCTCTCATGGTTCTTCTGGTAAAGCTTTACAATTCAGTGAGGCTTCAACAGGAATGCTCCTCGTGATTTGCTCAGAATTGTAACTCTCTCTGAAGCTGTACAGGCTTTGCTGAAGTTGCTTTCAATACAGCTCGTGGATTTTGAGACTATTGCTGACTACTCCTAAGTAAAAATTCCAGTTAAACTCTTTCAACTTCTGTGATGAAGCCATGAAGCTGCTCCTCCTCCCCCCCTGCCCTGACTTGTTACCCCTCTCTAAGTCAGAGGGAGGAAGTGGGCTAAGAGAACTTTAGTGCCCTGTAGCAGCAAAGGACTGTTGCACATTCCTCTTGTTCACAGATCACTTAAATTTAACTCCTGATAAGCATAAAGGAAAGGTTACGCCTTCTAAAAACTCCCCTGAGCTTCTGGCTTCCTTTGTATTGAAGGGAAAATGCCACAGATAATGGAAGAGAAATAAAGATTATTTTCTTTAAACTATGTCCAGGACTGTGATGGAGTTTTGAGGATCTCCTGTGATTCCTGCAGCATTCTGTTTTTCTTTATGTGGGTTTTTTTGCATTGGTGGGTGGGGGCTGTCCAAAGGCATACGATGAAGATACACAGGGTCTTTTCCTTGGAGCTTGACTAGAACGTAAAGTAGTAATTAATCTCTTTCCTTCATTCCATTTTCTCCCTCCCTCCTAGTTCTGCTTATCAAAAGCTGATAAAGAACAATATGAAAAAGAAGAGAGACCAGAATCTCAACAGGAGATTTTGAGAAGAGCTGCTAAAGACTTGCCTATCTATACGACAACAGCATCGAGAGGTGAGATGTAAAGATAATTCTGTGCTCCTGAAGCTGCTAGTTTAATTCAGTGAAATTCATTTGATGTCACTGAATGAACAATCTATTAAGCACATATTGCAAAGGCCATGACCTTGTTTTGTTATTTGTTTGGGCTGGGTTTTTTTTTTTTCCCCAAGAGAAACTGGAGTCCTTTGTCTGGGGATCTCAACATGTAGCCAGTATTTGGAATTAAAAAAAAAAAAAAAAAATCAATCCTCTTCTAGCAAGCAGATAGATGACAACATTTATCTCTGTGGCTATAAAAATAAGCACAGCAAAGAAATACAGCTAGAAATAGAGATAATTCAACTTTTTACTCAATTTTATAATCATTTATATCCCCCTTTAAACTTCTTTTCTGAGCTGTATCAGTTCAGCAGGAGGAGAAACATCATACTTAAGGCTAGAATTTAAGAATGAATAAATGTTCTTTCATTCCCATCTGTAATTCAGTACAAAGCTAGTTACGGGCTATTTCTGTATTTGCCTTTAATATATATAGGCATTTTTATTCCAACTTATGTATGAATGATCTGTGAAACTGCTGTCTTATACATATGTATATTCTTAAAAAAATCTATCTTTTATATATGTATATATATCTGTTTCTCTTTCTTGAAACTAGCAATGCTGTAGAGTTTTCCAAAAACATAAACTACTCAGAGTAACTGTTACCAAAGCTTACTGTGACTTTCCAAACAAAGTCTAAAGACACCTGGCTTTTTTGAATACAAGCCTCCCTTTTAGAGAATCCCAGTCTTAAGTTCCTGGAGTGGTCTGGGAAGCTTTTGCCAGCTCTTAGCAGTTCTGCTTAGCTGTAGGTGTTGACTTTCCTCCTTTCAAACTGCCTGTGCTGGTGTCTTGCTTCCATTGAGAAGAGCCTGAAGGCTTGTTTAAAAATATCCAGGAAAGATGAGGAAGAGCTAATGTACTGAGCAGTCTGCTAGATCACTATTTGCTGAAGAGGATAGAGAAAGCTAATGCAGAAAGAGTGTAGTTTCACAATGGGATGCCTGCGTCCCCTGTCCAGAGGTGAAAGAAAGCAGGCGATATGGGATCAGTACCAGAGGATGAAGGATGGGAAGACTGGGGAGCCAAAGAGTAAATGGAAACGGACTCAGTACAGTAGTAATAGATGAAAGTGTTTTAAATACTTTCATATGTTACATTTCTTAAAAACCTCAAAAGTACATGTCACATGAGAGTAGGCACATGGAGGTCTGTGAGAACGGGTGTGGCAGGGGAGGGCAGGAAGCTCTTTAAGATTCCGTTCATGTTAAGGGGGAGAACATTTGTAACATTAAATGAATTCTAATGCCTTGACCCTTGCCACTTGAATGCAGCAATCAGATACTGTGATCGATGCCAGCTAATCAAACCTGACCGCTGCCACCACTGTTCTGCATGTGACATGTAAGTTACTGAATCTGAAATGATGGATTTTCTCTCTCCTGCGATCATCACTTCAGTGTCTTCATGTCTTTGGTGTGTCAGCCCTTGCATAACAGCAGGTTTTACTATTTGTTCCTCTCTCAGACCCTCAGTACAGATTTCATGAAAAAGCAAAGTTCCTCCTGTTGGTGCAATATTATCATTGCAGCCCCATTGTCCAAAGTGGCAGAACTTTTTAGGAAACCTGCTTGTAGCTTTGTAAAACTGCACTTAATTAAAAAAAAAATAAAATAAAAAAATTGGCGATTGAAAGTAAGGAAAGGCAGGTCTGAGATACCAGCACAGCAAATGGTTATTATAGAAGTCTCTTACTGTATCTTGCTTCTGCAGCCTTGAAACAGATGTGTGCTACTAATAATGCTAAAAATCTTTATCTCAGAGATTGACAGTGCAATTACATGCCTTAACCATTTCAAAGACATCACTGCTATTCCCTAGCCTCATTCTGAATCATCAGAGAAGTCTGTAAGGGCACTGAAGACTGAGGCTATGAGTGAGACTTCAGTAGGCTGAGCTTGAGGAAATCTAGTTAACTGAAGAACCTAATAGAGATCTTTTGGCTAAAATCAAATTTATTAGCAAATACAGTGAACGTCCGTGTGTCTGAAACGTCTAGTATCTGTCCTTATACTAAAACTGGATGAAAACGGCATGTGGACTATTCAAATTACTCACTGTGCTGCTCTTTTCCTCAATTAGCTTTAAAAAACAAACAAGCAAGCAGCAAACAAAAAAACGTAGCAAAAATAGCCCTAAGGTAGAGTTAGTTGAAGTGAATGAAGGGTAACATATCTTATTCACACAACTCTGAAGGGTCCTTTGGATTTGTTTTCTCTCAATGTGCACATAAAACTAGTGTGGCTTAATGAACTATTACATGGTGTTGCTCAGTAATGCTCTGCATGTTAATTTAAGAAAATCTCTTCATAACTCTTCTGAATCTCACTTGGTCCTTTTGGGTGAAAGGATGGCTGCTATAATACCAAGAATTGGCATGATTGAGAAGGACTTGAAAAAGATACAGTGGGACAAAATACTTTAAAAAGAAAAAACAAACAAACAAACAAAAAAAACCCTCAAACCCGAACCTGTAGAAGCTAAAAGTACATGTCTTAGAAAGAAAATGTATTTTTTGCTTTAACTTACTGGAAATTATCTCTTTCAGATGTGTATTAAAAATGGACCACCACTGTCCATGGTAAGTTTCTAAAAATAAAAAAAAAAAAATCAGCATAATAATGATGAATTAGATCCAACATGATGAATTAGATGCTGCTTCAAAAATGCAACTTTGAAGTAAAACTTGATTTTCACAGAATTTATTGAGGCTTTCATATGTGAAAATAAATCTTGTTCCTAATGTGTGTTGCACCATAGAGTGGTAGGCCCAGTAGCCCAAATCACACGGTTTCTCCTTATATAAAGAAACCCTGGCATTAACAAGACCTATGAGAAATGGCATTTCTTCTTTCGTTTAGTTTGGTATTATTACCAGGAGAGGAGATACCCACCACACTGTGAAAATCAGTTCTTTATTCTAGATGATACATAAGACACACTCAGACAGTTGCTCTTCTGCAGTATGTATTCACTGGTAGTCAGTAAAAATATTATCTGCTGTCACTATAAAAACAGTGCTATCAGTAGTTGACTTGAAGGTGCTTTTGTAACCAAAGCAACATCACTGAAATTGATGTAGAGGCTCATATTATCTTCCGTGATGACTGCAGTTAGTTCATAGTGTGTGAGACGCTTCCTATACAGACTGTATGTATCATATGCTTTGCCAGCTCATGTCCTGTCCTGTAGAACTTCGTGGGGGGTGAAATTTATGTGAGGGGCCCAGATCATTTGGCCAGAGGAAAGAGACTTCATTCAAAATGGTGGCTTAAAATGCTTCTGAAACACTACTGCCAGACTGTTTTGGACATACCACTGACATCACACACGTTATGCTCTGCAAAAGCTGAATGTATTGTGGTTTGTTTTATTTTATTTTTTGTATATCGTAGTAACCTCTTTCTCTTTCCCCTCCTTCTAGGGTGAATAATTGTGTGGGATTTTCTAACTACAAATTCTTCCTCCTGTTTTTAATGTATTCCTTACTGTACTGTCTGTTTGTTGCTGCTACAGTCTTGCAGTACTTCATAAAGTTTTGGACAGTAAGTTCTAAGGCTTTTTTGTTGTTGTTCATTTGTTTAATCCTGCATGTGTTATTGGAGGCTGCATCAGCATGTTGTCACTCACCATTTACTCTGTTTCATAGTTCATTACCATTAACAGCATCAGTCGAAGTGACTGAAGCAGGAGAACCTTCCAAATATTAATGAATTAAATGTATTACGCTGCCCAGGATGAGTAATTGGGGGAAGAAGTTCCGATGAGGACACTGTGCAATTTCTCTGCTCCATGAAAATCAAGTGGCACAGCTCAGGTTTTTTTTGAGACTATTGGATATAGATATGTAGATATAGAAAGAACTGGCTATATCAAACAATTGCATATATATTTGTGTGTGTGTGTGTGTGTGTGTATACACACATGTATATATAAAAATACTGACAAATGTGAAATATAAGTAACAATTTTGTATCTTCCTAGACTTGTCCATGGATAATCTGCTACTGGATAAGGCAGATTAAGTTCTTGGGAACTGACCAAGCTCTGTTTTGGAGTCCCTGCATAGGCATATCTGAACTTCATACTAGTGGCTTTTATCGAGCTGATATGGGTAGAATGCTAAGATATGTACAGTGTTCATGATATACATCTTCCTTTCAACTATCATCAGTTGTCAAATGATCAATACACATACCTGCATCTTAGTAGATTTAATAACATTTATGTGAAGGGCAACCATCCTTGTACATCAGTGCTATATTCCTCCTATCAGTTTTGTTCTAGTCACATTCCAGGCTGAACAGAGTGGCTTCTGGTGGTGTTCCCTTTTATCTCCAAAACCTTGTACTGTGCCTTCCTGTCTCTAGGCAGAAGAGAATCAGAATTCCCGTAATCAGTTTCCATTATCTAGCATGGGAAAAATCACTGTAAGTGGAAGGCTGTCTATCACGTCTTTATAAGTAAATAACAGCACATATTTCTTAGATGCTAGTTGCTGTCAAAGTAACTGGGGAAAGCAGTCATTATCTGTAGCTGTACAAATAATCTTTATTGGAGCAGAAAGATGTTGCCATGTCAGGGTAAAAGAAGCTTGATCATGTATTCAGAAGAGCTGTACTTTGAGACAGTTGGCATTAGACAGGTAAGATAAATGGTGCAAAAAGTATGTTTGTTTGTGTTCAGCTAAGCCTGTGGGTCTAATCTGCCAAAGTACTGTTTCTCTTAGTTTCGGTTCTGTATAGCGGCCTGTCACTGGAGAGCAAGGAACTATGTGGGAATTGAGCTGTTAGTATTGGGTGAGATGAAAGCCATAAATGTATTTATCAGTCATAGCTGTGGCTTGACAGGTATGTCAAATGAAATGGTCTGATTCTGCTGTTCAGTCTTGCTTGACTGCTAAGTAGTTAAATTTTTTAATTTGCCAGTGTGCCACTCCCAAACATCTGCCGGGCTGCTTTCCAGTGCTTTGTATGCAATTTTTAATGAAACTGTAGATGCGTTTTTACATATTTACCAGTCAATGCTTGAGCAAAAAAAATGAATTTGCTTTGTCACCTCACTTCGTAAGTGTTAGTGCAACAAAAGTCCGCAGGACATCTGACCACAATAAACATTTAATACCAGCATTTGCAGCAAGGTTCTTCCAAAGCCCATCGGACACGATATTGAAGTGGACCCTTGAGCAGAGGAAGTAAACTTAAGAGGCAATTTTTTTTTTAAATGATTTAGTTGTTAAAAATGCTTCCTGCAAGAACAGGCTACTTCTGAAATGTGACAACAGACAATGTAGTTGTGTGCGTGCACTTGTTGCTTTCATTTCCAGTTACTTCCAAGACAGAATCTGGTGATGCCATGATCTTATCATTAGAGTAGGTCTCTGACTCACTTTACTCATATTAAATCTCTCATTCCACAAAGCTAATATTCCTCTGATCTTGTAATAACCTGATTAAAGTGGACTTCCAGGAAGAGGTGGCAGCACCATAATCATGTAGGCTTGCAAAATTTAGTATGTCTGTAGTATGTAAGCTGTTAGGCAAGTGCTGTTGACTGCAGAATAGAGGCCTGGAGGTTTCTCTCTACATCTGTATCCATATCGGAGCGGAGTACTGCTGACACATGCTGTCTGTAGATTGCTTCAGTATATTGCTAATGCTCAGCTTTGTCCTCTACGGCATCAGACAGATCACTGTTTTGACATTTTCTGTTGAGGCTCTCTAGATGTTGTTTTTTTCCCCCAAAGCTTGACTATCAGAAATGTTATAGTATACCTTCAGAAGGTAGTGTTTCTTTTTTGCTTCCTCATAGATGTTTTTCAGGAAAGTGTGCAACAAACTGCTATATATATATATCCAGTGTTGGGACAGGAGATGAACTGCTTCTTGGGGAGTGTAGCCTCAGTCACTTCAGAACTTGTAGTAACGAGTTTGTGAAGGTGTACATGCTAACTGCACAAATTTTAGCAATCCCTTGTTTTGCACTGTTGATAATACTTGCATAGAGACACAACACACGTATGCAGATACTTGCAAACATTGTGAAACATGCACACCTACCTAACTCTTCCTCTTGAAGAAAGTCTTTGCGTTTCTCTCTTGCACATGCAAGTCTTTTACATAGCATCTTTCATGGTTTATGCAGAAGTGCTGAAGAAAGATCGTGATACTGTTCATACAGTGGTGGGACAACTACAGTGGCTGTAAATGTTTACCACAGGCTTACACACTGATGCGGATTTTTTTTTTTTTTTTTAAATACTCATAACTACTTTTCCTGTGCTCATGAAATTTCTTTTCCTACCTAGGAAGTTGTTAAAGATGAGCAGATAAAACCTCAGTTTAACCAAACGTGTTTGACACAAACACCAGCACTGGCTGAACGCCCAGTCCGTGATGCCTTGTTTACATAGTGCATGGTGGTACTTCCCAGTGTATATTTGTATCTATTCTCATTCTTGCTGTGCTCCCTCCCCCTTGACACCTGGATATTTTCCAGCTGTTTTCAGTGTCTTTCATTGTCCTCCAAATTATTTTGGCAATTCTGAGTATAGCTAATTCAAGGATGTGATATGTGTTCTGGGTAGATGGCACACGCGTCTCCAAAACTTTGGTTGTATTAACAAAAACAAACAAACCCCAACAAAACAAAAAAAAAAAAAGAGGGCAATTCCAGATCCTTAGTTAGAAGTTATTCCTCTTGCATATACACATAAGGACATATATCAGATCTTCTGAGTTTTTTCTAGATTTATGCTAGACCTAGCTGCTAAAAGATGAGTAATGAGTCAAGCTCTGACAGCACTTTTTTTGTTGTGGGTTTTGTTTGAGGTTTTTTGTGACCTGATACATGCTCAAATGACTCTATGCTTGAGAAGGAGTTTGTAGGTGACTCTTTAGAATAATGACTGGCTTCAGTCTATTACGTGTGCTAAGTAGCCCAAATTTTACTGTGTAAATTGCTTCCCTTTGTAAGCTCTGCAGCTCTCTCACCTGCAAGTCTCTCCTTGGTGCTGCTGCTGAGCATAATGATTTTAAATAACTAATGTCTGAAGTTTCACTCTCTTTTCACGTGCTGTGGCATGTAGACTGCTGCTAGAACACAACTGTGAATAAGCCTGTTTTATGCACTCAAAGCCTGCATGCTTCTCTCCAGGAAGGAATTGGCCTTTTTTGAAAGATGCTTCAGTTCTGCAACTGTCATTCAAGAACTTAAAACCAGTGGCTGAAACTGGGTAGTCTGAAGAGATAAATGCTCCCTGGGGATCATGCAGATTAATCATGCGTAATTCAAAAAATCCTTCTCCAGGTTATAGAGCTACTGTTTTAGGAAGATGCAACTGAAATAAACTTAGATTTTCTGGCCCACAGAAAACATAAAGACTAAGCTGCTACTGCTCTTTGAGCTTCAAAATCAACTGGCCTGAGAATTCTTTATAGAGAACTATTTTGTTTAAATATGCAATTCCAAAAGAGTCATAGAAATAGAGGTTACAAAAATTAATTAGGAAACTGGGGAATAGTGAAGTGTGCTCTGAGGTAGGAAAAGTCATCATAGCTTTAATATAAAGTTTAGGAATAAGCAGCAATTGGAGTATGTATTTCGCTAGCCTTGGTTTCATGGGATCACAAAACACAACATATCCCTACAGCAGAGGGAAGAGCGACTGTTGCACGAACTGTCTAAGCAAAACTGCATCAAAAAAGCAAGTAGTAAATAAGGAAACTGAACTTAAATGGCAGTTCTGGACTGGACTCTATCATTTGCTTACTGTAGCATGATCTCATGGTAGCCAGCATTTTTGAAAATGCTGTGTATATCTGCCCAACTCCAAGGTAAATGCTTGGGCTCTCCCTAGGCTTTCTGCACAGATTAATGTAACTTAAAAGCCATACGTCTTGCTTACAACAGATTCGTTAAGTGCTAGCATCTTAGCTAAGATGGCTAATACCACTCTTCAGGTATAAAGTTTGGAATTTAAAAGCTAATTTAAACTAAGCTTTCCTGTTTCTTGCGTTATTTTCTTAAATACTTGTTCAATTTCAGATGTTATGCTAAAGATACATCCCACAAACATATCTCAGTATTGAAGGATATTGGAAAGAAGAAAAACTGTACTGATGTGTTATTGGTTCTTTTTTTTAAACAAAGAAAATAGTGCAAAGAATAGCAATTTTTTTTTTTTATGGTTTTGACTGAAACTACATCTAATGGTCATAGATATATTCTGAAGTCAGAAAGATTTTGTGATTTATAAGCCATTGCTTTATACCTCTGGAGTATTCTGAGCTTTTCAGACCTTTATCAATGGTTTCATCATACAGAATATTCACATCAACCTTACTTGTGATGGAAACAACTAGCAAAGAATGCACCTGGTGTAGTCATGCTGTTCAAGCTGAGGAACCACTTGAAAGTGATCCAGCTACAATCTGAATAGCAATACTTCTGTGCTTTGGTAGAAAATTTCATGCCTTGGAAGTTAGTAGTGTCCTCTTACGTAGTCTCTCCTCCAATCTCTTGGAGAACGGGGGCTAAGGCTGCTGATGGGCGTTGGAACTCAGCACGTCCCAGGGCACATGTGCACACCAACCGTTTCGTTCTTAACAAAGCCTGTGCTGTTCTCAAACGCTTCGTCTTAACGTAATACTGGTGTTTAATAAATTGTCTTTGTTTGCGCAAAGCTTTGCCGCAGGAAAGCTGCAGAGAATTGTCCAAAGGTAAACTCCAATATTGCTGTAATTATTGAAATACTGTTCCTACCATAATTTTTCAGTCATTCATGGTAGCTATTTACACCATCACAGAAGGAGGAAGACTTGTAATCTGTTGCCTATGAGTATAGGCAGTGTACAGGGATATAGATATACCTATGTGCACTTGATCTTAATTAAAATGTGTTTTAGTCTAAAAAAAAAAATCAGCCTTAGATAAGTGGGTATACTGAATGAGCTAATGGAAAAAGTAATGGCAATAATGCTACCTAAACAGCTGAAAGAAAAATAG
Source organism: Nipponia nippon (assembly GCF_047370975.1). NCBI lineage: Eukaryota > Metazoa > Chordata > Aves > Pelecaniformes > Threskiornithidae > Nipponia > Nipponia nippon. Next base: position 111,554,453 of record NW_028262336.1, read on the forward strand.
CCTCTCTGCTTTCATAGTGCTGTTAAAGGTCAACTACTTAAAATACAGTGATTTTTGAGGATCTAGAACTGGAATAGTATTGTTGCAAATCCCATTGGCCTCTTGAAAGTGCAAGCCTAAAAATAATTGGGGTTGGGGGTGGAATCGACTATCCAATATGGGTGGGAGGTTATTTTTTTATATGGCGGTTGTACTGAAATTGTTGTTTCTCGTGTAGACCTTCTGGTGAATCACTTCTGCCTCATCAGACATCGCAAATTTGTTTTGCTAGGTACATGCTGGTTGTTGCCTAAACCTTAGAGATCACAAAAAAATTGAAGATCTGTCTCAGGTCTTTTCTAGGAGTTGTTCAGTCTTGGAAACACAATATGACAGCCATTTCCCTTTTATGGTCCTTACACCAGTTCAAAAGTAGGTTCAGTATTATTACCTTGCCAGGAAAGGGTTTGGACATTTTTGCTGTATTTTCTTCCCTTCAAAGAAAGTGATTTTGGACATGTTTTCCCTGTGTCTCTTTGTCTGTGGCTGCACAGTTAACATTTTTCTAGCAGAGGAAATTTTTTTCCTTGCCCCCCTACTGTGCATTTAAAAACTAACAGATGAACATATACACTCATGCTACTAAACTCAGGTGGAAGGGGTACCTATCAGCTTTAAATGCTGTTGTATACCAGTTTTAACATGACATGAAAGGAAAGCCAGGCTTGTGCTTTTTTTTCTTTGTGAAAAGTGAGGTGAAAGACCTATAGCAGAATGGGTGCGGCGGAAAATGTTTAGCGACAATACTGCATTAGTTGCTAAAAAGTGTTAACGTATTAATTTCTTTCTCTCTTTCTCCTCAGAATGAATTGCCAGATACCCATGCAAAATTCCACGTGCTGTTCCTTTTCTTTGTGGCAGCCATGTTCTTCATCAGCATACTGTCACTCTTCAGCTACCACTGCTGGCTAGTTGGCAAAAACAGATCAACCATAGGTCAGTTAATTAGAATATGGAACTGTTCCTTGTCCAGAAAACCTTATCAACTTATGTTGATGAGAATGGGAGGCCTACAGGATATGCCATCACATATAAACGTAATTTTTAAATATTGTGCAATAAGAAGCAATTTGATGAAAGTAATTAAAGGTGAAACATATGGGAAAAAGAAGCATGTGTAGGGGTCCTCTGCTGGAGTTAAGCATTTGGATTCATGATGAATGTTAATTTCTTTTGTTTGTATTTTTGAGACCTCTGAGGGCACGTGCATTTTTGTTGTGTTTTTATATAGTGTTAAGTATGTAATGCAATTGTTACTTGCCAGTAACCCTGTTGTTCTAATACTTTAAGTAGCTGGGTGGCCCCAACCAGGGTGAAAGCTCTGCTGTATATGAACATACTACATTTTGAACTACATCCAAAAGAGTATTCTTAAATCCTGTGAAATAAAATGGACCTCACTATTAGGAAGTGGCTGGTAAAAGCAGTGCGATAAAAATGGAAACACTGATGCACCTTTCCTAAATAATAAAAGAGATTCCCATAATTTCTATGCCTAAGTGTTTTAAATGGCATTTACCAGCATAAGCGAGTTACGTGCATTAGCTAAAATATCTGAAGTTCTTGCTAAAGCATTTTTGAAAGTCTTTTTTGTGGGGTGGGGGGACAGGGACTGGTGGGTCCACACAACTGAATAAGTCAAAATCTCATACCTTTCAATGGAAATTTAATTTTTATCCTCAAAAATAAGTGGGTTGATTAAAAGTGAAATAATTTTCAGCTTGCTGGAATTTTTTGATGGAGGAAAAGGAATTTTTTTGATTGCTTGGCAGGAGGATTGTTTGAGTCCTTTTTCTTATGACATATCTACAGCTAAGGAATATTCACAGTCTCTTTTTTAGCTTTGAAGAAAATTTTAGCATGTTCCTTGCCCAAAAGTCAGCGGTCATAATTGGCAACACAGTCAGTACTTTATTTACTTTCTGGATCATGATCGTAAAAGACAAGCTGTTGGTATGGGGAGAGCAGTGAGTCTTCTCAGTTCTTGGCCAAGGGTGGAATTGGACTGACCAGAAAAATGGTGGTGGTTTGCTACAGTTCGTGGTGTGTCTGTATTTCTAATATAATAGATCTCATCTTTCTCTGATACCACGGGATGCTCTTAATTCAACTTCAGACCTTGGCAGAAGTAGAAAAAACTATCCTGTATGGGTTTAGGTCCAGTAGTGCTTATGGTAAATTGCTTCTAGAAGAGGAAGTCTTCTGCTCAAAGGTGGCTTCACAGGCCAAAGAGAGAGCTAGCAATCCGTGAATAAGGGATGTGGTATCTTTGGCGTGCTGATGGTACTCAGCTCTGTCTCAGACCTTATGTTAAATGTAAAAAGATGAGTGTTCTGCTTATGTGACTTTCTTACCTTTCATTTCTATTTTGGTCATTAACCCTGTGATTTTTTTTTTTTTCAATGCTGATTACTTGATGTGACTCTTTTTCTCTCCCCCCTCCCCGCCCCCAATGCATATCAAGATCGTCTCAGCTTGCCCAACACCGTTTTCACAATAGAGAAGTTTGAGTCTGTTTATTCGTCTTCCCTGACTCCTTATCGCTTTAGAGATACTGCATGTTTTTCTTTTACAGAAACATTCCGTGCACCCACATTTCGAAATGGCCCTGATAAAAATGGCTTTTCTCTTGGATGCAGCAAAAATCTGAGGGAAGTTTTTGGAGATGAAAAGAAGTATTGGCTACTCCCTATCTTTACCAGGTATTCAGTCTGAATGGGAATGAATTGGGGAATAAATTGATTCCATGACTTTCACCATGCTTCCCTTTCTCCTGAGAAATAAAGCACAACTGAAAAGCCAGCTTGTAAATCCCTCACGATGAATATTGGTGTAGGGAAAATGTGCAGGAGAAAACAGAGCAAACTCTGCACAGGGTTTTCATTTCGAGACAAGGGCCTCATTGACAAGGGCCCTCTAAATACAGAAGTTTGGAAAGCTTTGAGAAGTGTATTACAAAAATTGTACGCCTTTTGGTGGTAGTATTAGTGTCTGATTATAAAGCAGAAATCAGCAACTCGGAGGAGATCCAAATGCTTGAACTTCAGCTGCATCAAAACACCACCAGTTTAAAAACACCCCTGAAAACACTTGACAGCTTTCCTTTTGCTGTAGATGACAGTTTCAGTATTGAAAGCAGCCTGAGAAAGTGCATGTAAATAAGCAGCAGTGCAAAAAAAAAATTCTCATATGATGCAAAATACTGGTGTTAAAACTTCAGCTGAGAGAGTGTTAGGGACTTGCAGACAAGCATCAGAGAAGCTTGAATGAAGCAAGAGTGACCTGCTGCCCACTCCCACCACTCCCAAAAGTCAGCAGAACAAAGTAAGAGCTGTGTTTCAACGCTGCTTTTTGGGGGGCTGTGTATCAGTTTAAAATGTTGGTGAACCCATTTGTGAAGTTGAGGTCCAGTAGCAAACTGCAGAGGTAATAAGATCTTAAGTTGCCTCAGCTGTTTCCTCAACTACCGTGACTTTTCATGCGCTTAAAGACAGAAGCTATATTGTAGATAGATCAGTCTGTTTTGCCACCACGTTTTATCCTGATTAAACTTGCTTTAAAAGAAGGCTTAGCTAACCTTAAAATGATGGGCAGAGGGGAAGGCATGGCCACCAGAGCATTATTTATGCTACAGCGTCTGGGGCTGTAAAGACCAGATAGTCTGACTACGTGTGCACAGTGGTTTGGGGAAGACTAGGGCTTCGGTCTACAGAAACACAGTGATGTTTCTGAAATACATAGACTAGTGCTGTGCGCAGCGATCCACACTGAGTGATAGGATGGGAATCAGTTGAGCTCCAAGATTTAATTAACTGATCATCTAGCTTAGTTGTAGAACTGCCTTGCTCAAGTCTGGAGTTCAGCGCTGCACTCAAGTAATTGATTCGAGTCTATAGCGTTTGCCTTTTGCATGGGTACTCGTTCAGATCATTTAAGTCAACTACAAACAGTGATTTGAATCTTTGTTTCCAATTTAGTTTGGGCGACGGGTGTAACTTTCCAACTCGTTTGGTGATTATGGATCCAGAGCAACTTACTGTCTCAAGCCAAAATGAACCTGCCAAAAGGTAACTATAGCATTTAAGATACTGATTTTTGTACTGTTCTGTACTTCATCTGGAGAAAAAATTGTTTCAAAATTCTTTTTTTAATTTTTTATACTTCTTGTCATCTTCAGAGTGAGTTTCTAAGTCTTCAGAGAAGGACAGAATGCATCAAGACTAAAAAATGGTGCTGCTTGATGCAGAAAGTCTGTTTCTTGGTTTTGACCTATAACAGAGAATATGGCTCTAAGGAAACAGTAATACAGAAATTAAGAGAGCTTACTGGCTCTTAACAACAAGCAAAAAAGTCCTAGGGAAGGCTGAATAATGGTCCATGGAAAAAAAGTTTAAGGTATTTTTTTGAATGAGAGAAAGGCAAGGTATTATTTGTATTTCACCTCCTCCAGCATGCTTAAACAAGGGATGCTGAGACACAGTTTGCAAGAAAGGTAGATCACTGTGGCTATTGCTGGGTTTTAGCACTGGGGCGGGGGGCGTAGCTCGTTACGTTTTATCCCTCCAAATTTGCATGTTTTGTATCTTCAGTGTATTTTCAGGAAGCATACTTTAGATTCAAAGACACGGGAGTATGTGACACTTCTGGGGGTGTTTACATTTGCCGTTTTAGAAATCTTCTGTGTAGTTTGGTGAATTTGTACCTGAAAGTTGTTGTCAACAGCAGCCACCTGAGTTACCGGGCATTAGGGAGGTTCCAAGGCAATACTGAGAAGAAGGTGCTTCCAGTGCAACGTAACCTGTGGAATTTACACAAGAGCAGGACCCTTGTGCAAACAGCAGAGTATCCTTTTGCATTAGGAAGATGTTCAGGAGAAGGCCCTAGCATTTACTGATGGGATAAGATGGCATTAGGTTGTTCTCCCAGTCAGTACTGGTTAGGTTTTCTTTTTAACTGTGTAGCAGTAGCATTGTTGTCAGTATGCCATTTCTTGTCTGTCAATCCGTGCTTTTTTTCTGTGAGTGGCCTGTGTCAGGTAAGGGTTTAGATTGATGACTGGAACAAGCCTATAGGAGAATTAGGGTGGGGGGCCAGGGGCCATTTTTAGTTGGAGGGGTTTTTTTTTGTTTGCTTTGCTCTTAAGTAACTTCACTACTCTACAAATGTCTGAAATAAGCAGCTACTGCTATTACAGAATTCCTGTTGACTTTGTTTACTTTTCAGCTCTGGAGCCAATCAGTCCTTTCCTACTCGACCACTCAGTGAATCACAAAATCGATTGCTAGCCAGTGACAGTCAGTGGGTGGAAAGTGGCCCTGAAGAAGAAAATGTTAAATCAGGTAGCCTGCACTGCAGCACATCTGGTGATTCTGTGGTTTTGTTTGTGGTGGGTTTTTCTGGTTTTTTTAGGCCTAAAAAGTCCTTAGGAATTGATTGGAGTCAAGTAGAAGAATATTTGTTCCATAGAATGAAGTCAGCAGGTTTAGAAGTTAAGGCTAATTTGTGTCTCATGCTCTGCTCCAAAACGAGTTATTATACTAAGGTAATGGATAGATAATTCTTGGTTTTGCACTTCCTGTTCTGAGATTTTGGATCTTTTTATGTTTGATTTGGGGGAGGAAAAAATTTTTCTAAAATAGGCGCAGCACGATAAATGTGCTTTCTGGTTTAAAGTCTTTGCTATTTGTTGTGCAAATCTGCAAACACACATAATTGAGATTCTCTCACATTTTAGGTGCGAAAAAGCATATTATAGTTTCATTGGAAAGCTGATCTCAGCTTATTACTAACCAACCATCTCAGTGAGAAACAGGTAAGACCAACATAATTGATTGCCATTTCTGTATATGTGTGTATACTAAAACAGGCATCTTGAAGTCAAAAGTCACTAGTCATGGAATGCAGAGGAGTCCTCTGATGTTGGATGATTAATAGAAAAGTCTAAATAAAACTCAGAATGGCTGTCCAGAAGACAAGAATGGGAGTAATCTTGCAGTGCAGGAAACACGGGCTGGCTAGATCCGAGATGAGTCAGACTAATCCTGTCATTTAGATGGAAGTGGGTAGTGCTGGATTTGTTACCTGACCAGGGAAAAGAATCTAATCTGCTAAATAGGCAATTTCAAGATGAAGTCCTGTCTTGAGGAAGCGCTGTTCTTAAGGAACAGCTCCTTAACTGTCTTTTTCTTAATCGTATATTGGTGTGCAGTGCTCTGCTCTTAGACTTTAAGAAGCTGTGCGCGCATGAGGAACGAAGGTCAATAGGTAAATATAGGTGTCTGCATATGGACTGCTTCGTCACACTTGGAATTGACGGTGATCTTTTATGTAAGAGCTCGGCACGCACTTTGCATTCAGGAAGTACAGTGAGTGCTGCTGCATATATGAAGATTTCCCGTGGTGTATTTCCAGTGACTAAATTAGACTTCTTTTATGTTGACTTCATACTGTGGTGAGCTTATAATCTCCCATTAAATTGTTCTCTCTGGAAGAGAAATAAAGCTTATTTGGACAACTAGCAACCGTAGATGCTGAGGGCTGAGTTATTCACGCACTCTGCCTTTCCCCCCTTCTTTTTCTTTTTTCTTCCAAAAAAAAATGGGAGGCAGAACTTGCAAGGAATTCCCATTTTCTTTGGAAAGAAAACACAATATTTGAGTTTTGTGAGCTCACTAATTTTAGGATCACTTAAATTTTTTTCTTCTTTTTTAAATAAGCCTTCTGACCTAGAATCATTGTTCTGGGGGGGTTTTTTGGTTTGTTTTCAAGGAAAAAAAATCTGTCTAAACAGTCTTTGTGGGGGATGGTTTGATGTTTTGACTGATGTTGGTCACACTGCTCAGTGTAAACTTGTACAAAGCCAAAATTAGACTAGTTAGTGGTACTTCTGAAAAACCTACTCGAGAGCCCAACAATGATGAGTTTTTCCCTTCGCAACTTTTCTTAACACTTTATGTAAATGTGCAAATGAATGTCCCAGCAAGGGACTCCTTTCAGCTGTATAAAAACTAATCTGATCTAAACAGGTTACTAAGGCTTTTTTATTCTTCATAGAAAGGAATAGATATCTTCTGAGAGCAGTTCATCCCAGCAGCCTTTGATAGGGTATTACAGAAAGGTCTTAATCTTTCTTTCCACTGACCTAGAGAGGGAGCATAAGTGACTGGCTTAGGCTAGACAATTAACTGGTAATAGCTTGGGATGAATTTCCTTTCTATCTTCCCTCTCTTCCTAAAGTCAGGCCAAACTTAATAAAGGAAGACGGTGTACCTTGTGTCGCGCTTGCCCAAACTGCTGTGCTTTTAAAAGTTGTATAAATTAATAGTGCATAATTGCACCCAACACAAAAGCATTTTGGTATGTGTTATCCCAAAAAATGGTTAACTCCATAGCAAAATGTTTCAGCCATTCTGAGTTCAGTTGGATTTGATCACAGTTTCTGTAGGCCAAGGTGGTTAATTCCAGACTCCCTGCAATTGTAAGCAACTATGCAATAGCTGTGAGATCCAGCATCTGTTCCATGCACTGTCATATACCCTGGAACAGACTGATAGCTGTATTTTTCAATTGTATGCCTATAACACACAGCAGAAGCAAAGTTATGTCTGACGAGTAAAATTCCCAGATTATTCTAGGGAAAAGAGCATGATTTGCAAAAGACGACCAGTCTCCCAGCCAGCAGTGCCCCAGCCTCACCTAAGCAAATATCATTTGTGTCCCCATATCTATCAATGTAATCCAAAATGAATGAGCAATTCTTGCCAATCAGGGATCCAAGAGACTTTAGCCACAGGTCAGTGGTGATGGATTGATATTCTTAGTGTACATAATCTTCTAAAACATAAGAGGTTTAAAACAAAAACCCCACACCTCCCAGAGGGCTAATTATGAGTTGAAGTTACCTTAACTGCTGTCCTGAATCAGGAGTCTGTAAATTACATGTTGCCTAGCTGCATTCTTGCAATGCACTATGATCTGTTTTCAACGCTAATGGTATAATTCCACTAATTACCTTTTTTGTTTCACTAGGTTTCTGCAACACATTTTGTGCTTGAATATTGCTTAATTTTCTTTGGAAGAAGTTGATCAGTAAAAATGGAACATGAACATTTTAGGAAGAGACAAGAAATTCAAGTTTCTGCACAGTACAATGGATTCTTGTAAGCACTATTGCAGAGCAGGGAAGTTAAGACAGATGCCTTAAGATTCTTAATGTGCATTTATGCAACACTGAATTATATACTGCTACCAAAGGGCCAAATCCTGAAGTGCCCTGCTTGGATGCACAAGGTCCAGAGTGGGAACTATGCATTTCTGTTATGCTGCAGTGGTGGGGGTAGATTGCAAAGACTCCTGCCTCCCCACGGGCAAACGTCATACCTTAGGCACTGCAGAAGTCGCTTCCATAGCAGGTCTCTGAGGTACAGAAAGAAAGAAAAAAGGAAAAGAAAAAAGAAAAAAAAAAAGAGGGGGAAAAAAAGAAAAACCAACAGAGAGCATGGCCAGTGAGTCTGAAGTGTGACTATACATAGTTCAAACACCAGGTGATGGGGAAGGGACTGGATGATGTCTTCTCCCCGCTTCCTAGTAACCTGTCTACCCCATGACCATAGCTCTCCAGGTCTTTCAGGACTGAGGATTCCTTCTACTAGCTGTACTGTGGAGCAAGGCAATGCCAACAACGTAAAAGCCTTTTACTTGGGTTTTGCTTTTTTGCTATAGGATTGAGCCCCCTCATCATTTTAACTTGATTTATTTAACCATATCAAGAACAGAGCTCAAAGAAGCAAACTCGTTTTTTAGTCGAAAAAACGTGGATTATTACTTTCCAACAATTGTCTATCAGCATACAAAGAAAAGCCAATCCAAAAAGGAATTAACAATTGCTACATTTTCTGTTAATGTCTGCAGTGTTCTGTATGAGGCAATAACAAAATGGTAAGGTACCCCTGAGAAAAACCTTATTGCAGTTGTGTGTTGTTAGAAAATGGAACTGGAAGAGTACTGCTTGTTCTGTGGGACTCCTGATGGTTTATAAATACTGTTTTATACTTTTGTTTTATCTTTTTAATAAAGGCACAAGTTTTTATTGGTTCTAAAGTACCATTTAAGCAAATACCAAGTACTTACAAGAAAACTAGTGTTGGATCATACATCTGTGTTAACACACTGAAAATTTGTATGCTTTAGTCTGCCACTTTCAAGTCCAGTTTGCGTGATGCTGAAATTGCTAAAGATTGAATGCTTTGTGCAGTGATGTACCTGTTCACAAAACGCAAAATTGTTTCCTGTGCGAGGAATAAAGTCCATCCTAAGCTCAAGACCTACAGCAAACAACAGGAGTTTCTTTCCCCCTCACTCCTCTGTAGAGAAGACTGCTAACTCATCTTTGGGTGGTATTAGAATTTTGCACCCGGAAAAAGTGACAAATACTATTCTCCTGTCTGTAACGTTTCTGATGTTCAGCTGATGCTGATTACAAATAGACATGAGCCCTTCTGATACAGACTGAAGGTAGGAGCCGCATTGATGATCTGGACCAAAAGAACCTGTTTGGTTTCTCCCCCAGAGTGATTGCTACTTAAGTCAAATATGTTTATGATGGAGATACTAAGGTGTCAAATATATTGTAAGGTTTAAAACAAGTATTTTTTTGTCTTTGGAAATAATAAATTTTTGTTAAATATTAATCTTCTAGAACAACAACACTTTGAGAACCTATGAACGTGATTTGGTCACTGTTGGACGTTCTTGAGACAGAGGTAATGGTCCAAACTTGCATATTTTATAAAAGTTGCAGAATGTTTCTTCAAACTTTGTACAAGAAATTTTGCATTTGCTAATTTCAAACCTTACAAAAACATTTCCTACACATTAATCTGAAAGCTTTAGCTTTTTCTTCTCATATGTCAAGTGAGAAGTGTTCACCTGAATATAAGCTCTCAGCAGTACTGCACCAGCAAAATTTCTTGGGGAAGACAACAGAGACTGAAGTTCAAACGGCTTGTTCTGGATACCAGAATTTGCAGCCCCAAACACTGGTGGAACTGTAACGGAGAGCCCAGGGTATCATCTGGCGTGTACTGCATCAGCGTATTACAGCTGAGGTAACACATACACGGACAGTCATTGTCTAGCAGAAATATAAGCAAAATCTATGTCTCTAATATGGTGAATATCACTGATTCAGCAATATGGTCTCTGCTTCTCCCTGCCCCCCAAAGTGCTTGATATACCCCCATATGAATGTATATATACTGTAGGCTAACATCAGTATAACTAGTTTGATTTCTTAAGTCAGGAAAAACTGCAAGTGAACAGACTGGGCTGACTCCATGTCTGTTCTCTCGCAGGCGCTGGTCTTCTGCAACCAGTTATTTGTATATCTGACGGGCATTTTTGTGGCTTTTCATGAAGCGCTGATGTTTCTGACATCTTTATACAGATTATGGGTACATTTTGGGGATTTTTCTCATGTTTCAGATGAGAAAGGGAGGAGAGCTGTGTGCTTAGGATACTCTTGAGGCCAGAGTTACTGTTGGTGTAAAAGCAGGCATTACTGAAAAGTCACTTTGACGAATATGAAACATAATAAAATTATTCAAATATGATCCTTCCAAATTCACCACCCACCATTTTTCCCCCACTGGGGAACTGATTACTAAGAGAAACCCCAGACTGATATAAAGGAATTAAGTTCTCTAAGGGAATTGTACTGATGAACTCTAAGGGCCCAGCAGTGAGTGGGATGGGGGGTTGGGTTTTCCTGGCAAGCCCTGGCTGTGGAGAAGGGATCACGTCTAAGGCGGCGGGACAGCGTCTTCTGTTCCGTCTGTCAGAGTTCTGTCCTGACAGCTCCTTAGCCATAAGCAAGGGCACTCGGTGCTGTATCAAAGAGGCGGATAGGCAAAATGAGGGAGCAAGCCAGGAATTCAGAAGTTGGTGAGGACAAACAGCTGTGTGGCTGTGGAGTCGCAAGCAGACTTGGGTATCGCTGCCGGCAGAGGCAGGGGGGCTGTAGGGGTGCTCCAGGAGCTGTTGCTCCTTTTGGCCCATGCACTGAAGAGCTGAAAACTTCAGTAAATGCAGCAAGAAGAGCAGCCCTACCTGTTCAGGAGGTGGTCAGAAGGGAGAGGGATCCTGAGAAAACAACTGGTTAGGGTGCTGGGTCGTGTTGTACATGCTGGTTTTGTGCTTTAACCTACTCTGTATCAGCAAGTCTTGAAAATACCTAGATTGTCACTAAAAATAACAGCCCTTAAGCTTTTAGATCCATCAAAATAATTACTATTGCAAGCTATAAATAGTATTGTAGTTACTGTAGGATAGTTGACATTGGCTGGAATTAGAAACTATGCTTTAGTATTTCTTACTGCTTTTTTCTTTAAAAAAAAATCCACATACACACACAAGTCATGTACACAAAATGACATTAAACTCCCAGTGTGAGGACAGAAGCCTGACACGTAGGGTAAGATTTCAGTGCAATTTCCCCTTGACATTTCTGAAATGTCTTGAGATGATAAACCTGTCCCTGTGAAGATGAGGCAAGGAGATCCATAAATAGAAAAGAGTACTTAAAACTACACAGCTAAGACTATTTTTTTCTTATGACCATTTATTCACAGACTGTACGACGTACACATCGCTGCTGCTCCTACCAAAGGCATATTACGGGAAGAGAGCAGGAGGAGGTGTAGGTTTCTGTCACAACCCATTTCCTACAGTATTATCCTGAGATTGTAGTGTCACAAGTTAGATGCATCCTAAGCCTTTGACTGAAAACTTCCACTTTAAATATTCAGAGGGTTATTTTAGAGGGAGTTCGGGCACTTTTATTTTTAGTGATTTGAGTAGAAATTATGGTAACATTTTTGTTAAAGCTGGCTCTTGAGGGTGGAATTCGCAGGTACCAAGCTACTTTTGGTATGCTATGCTTAGAAACTGGTCCTGTTCTCCAGAGTGCTAAATGCCCACAGTTTTCAGGTACTGTTTCTTCCCTCGTTTGATCCTGTGTGGCTCTTCTGTACTGTAAATAACCTTTTGGGGTTTGGAAGGTTTGGTTAAGTTCAATACTGTTCGATATCCACTCAAAGAACTTCTTGATCTGTCTGAAGTATGGTCTGGTTGTAGCTCACCAGAGCCCCAAGAGGAGGGGAAAAAAGCAGCATCTGCAGCAGTGTTAGTGTCTGGCAGATTTACCAAGGGATGCATTGATTCTGATATAAATTAACCAGAGCTGCCTAGATCTGGAGCACTGACTGACCATATTTATTGAAAACTAAAAAAAAAAAAAAACCAAAACTACCAAAAACAAAAAGCAACTTTGAGCTTCATACTATATGTTCTCTGAGGACACCATCTAAAATTGTACGTAATTGGGAGATTCAGGTATACGTTTACAGAGGCTCCAAATAGCGGCTACTTTTTAATTGTAAGTGCAGATCAAGAAGGCACCTTTCATAGGACCTAAAAAATAGCTAGGTATGCAACGTCAGAGGCTCTTCTATCCCTAAATGGCACCAAAGAGAGCAGCTGCATATGAAGTGATTTGTTATAATACTGATCACATTTACTACACTCATTTTATCAATTTATTTTGTATATATAGACAGCTTTTTATATGCGTTTTTCTTAATTACATGACTCCCATGAAATGTAATGAAGCTGCAAGTTGTGGTTAGTTTTAATGCCGATTAAAACTGGTGTGTTTGGCTGTTTGTTTTCTGCGGCAATTACTTGAATCTTGTTTCCATTAGGTAGTAAGTCTGATAATGTTTACAGAATTGCTTTCTTTGTTTTTTGGGGGGTTCCCCATCTTTCTTCCCACCCCCTGCCCCAAGAGACAGAGAGCACATGCTCAGCAGTCAAGCAGATGTGTTGGGGATGAAGTACTGGGATCACCTTTGTTGGCACCAAAGCATTATTAACGGTGATGCGCAGATCCCCGTCCGTTTACATTGCTTAGCTGCCAACTTACATGCTTAGCATGTTCCTCTCGAATTTCTCCTGTTGTGGTCAGCTTTATTGTGAGAAACTTTCATCTTTCTGAACGACAATTTACAATCATAAAAAAATCACAGGAAGAGGCAGCTTTCCTGCTGTTAAGTCTGTCCCCTCTCCCCGTCTTCTTTTTAACTTTGATGAATTAAACATCCCTGGGTTACCTCTGCAATTATTTTTGTATTTGCCTGCAGGGGTCATCAACATTTGCACTAATCACAATGTCCCAGCTGTTCCACTTTCACATAGTTATTTTTAATTGTGCTGCCTAAACTTGTAATGAGCTGTACTTAAGTTTGAGGTGAAGTGTAAAAGATTCATGTAATGATGACACATTTATTGTATTTTTTTGTATGTTACAGATAGGACTAGTCCTATGCGCAGAGAAAACATGTTGCCATTTATAGTTTAATACTTGAAGTAACTTTTTAAAATGGGCTTTTATAAATGAATTAAATACAAAATCACATTACTTTGCCTGGAAGTTCCTTCATGTTTTAATTGTATTGTGCAATTTCCCCATATGTATACTTTACCATAAACGTTATCTTAAGCCATTTGTAACCATTGAAAGTGCATTCAAAATTTTGTACATCAGTGTTCAGACCTGTTCGTACTTCTCTGAAGTATAGTTCATGTTTAAATAAAAGTTGTACCATTTTAGTCCTCTTTTCCAAAGTGATAAAATATAAATGGATTTGACACTTTAATTCATCAGCAAATGCAACATCAACTTAATAAAAAGTACGTGAAAGAATCTTAAAATTGCTTAGCTGTAGCATGTGTATGAGATCAGTGAGAAAAACTGCCTACCTGGGCAACATTTTCTAACTGTTCCACAGTTTTTACACTCCAGCTGCAACAAACCTAAGGTTACACTCACTCTTGACACGTCTTCCAGGTCACTTGGTCTTGAGAGGAGAAATAAAAAAACTCTGACTTGGGGCTGACTATATTCCTTCAGGACACTAAATGTGACTCAGAAATCAGACTGCCACTCAAACAGCAATCAGCTGTCTTCCTTTTAGATCCGAAATAACCTCTGTTAAGAGAGGGCAGTAACGCCCAAGTCAACACTGACATGACAATGACACTGGCATTTAAATTCAACAGTTCTTTTCAGAAAGTTTAAAAAAACTGGAACATTTTACAATTCTTCCATGAGTTCACCTGGGTCCTTGCATGCCTGGTGAAGTGAGCACAATGCAAGCAGCGTCAGCTGTGCCTCAAGTTTTGATGTATACAGAATTACCCCTTCAGAAGGGAGAGTGACCAGTACAAGCCATCTGGTCAGTACCAGCAGATAATCCCTTGCAACAGAGCAGGTGTGTTCTAGCTTTCAAAAGGCAATTAGTGAAGCTATAAATCTAGTTCAAATCATCACCACTGCACCTGGTAACTCACGCCGCATTATGCAAAACCCCTGAAGAACAGAAGGCAGGCAGATGGTAGAGAGCCACAGAAAGAACTCTTTTTCTAAAGAGACAATAGTAAGAAAACATACACTGTTCTGTAGGACTACTTTTAATGACAGATTTTGTATACTGTAGCAAAATCTCATTTGTCATCTACCCTTATTACACTGAATTACAAAACTACCATAATAGCTACAACAGCAGATCCCATGGTAGTGCATAATACATGCCAAATATAAATACACCGTATTATTCAATATGTCCACTTTTTCGACACATTTAAGTGGTTTAAATGATCTTCGATATATCTATGCTCAGGAAACTTGGCTTTCATCAGGCTTTTGAAAGCTTCCCATTTTGCACGTCTCTCTTCTGTGTTATGTTTGTACTCCTGTTCCCGTGTCAGGAAAGGTCGACTCAGCCAATATTCGTTTTCTGCTTCAATTTCCAGCCTTCGGATCATTGCTTGCTTCATTGCAAGGGTAACCACTCTTGGTCGCCTGTATTTTCCAATCCATTGTTTTCCAGGAATTCTCTTTCGGAGTAATACTGTTGTTAAAAACATTATGCCTTAAAATACAGACAAAAATATACTCATTATATTAGGGGCCAAATTAAAAAATTTAACAAGAAAAATGAGAAATCTGCACATACTTACTCCACTGCCATTTAGCTGGCTGTTTTGAAGTTTGAAGTTCAGAACCTGATACTCACAACCAACCAATACGTACAGTAGGCAGTACAAAGACAGACATATTGGAAACTTAAGTCCAGAAAAGGGAAACGGAAATCTTTATTTAGCTAAACAGTTTACTCAGTTATCCTTACGTTAAGATTAAAGCACATCCTCCATAAATTATTTACCAAAAATCCAGTCCCAGATACTACTAAACAAAGGATTCACTTCATTCATTCCTTTTTCAAATAGCTAACTCCACTGTCAAAACAGGGAGTATTTCCAGGTCTATCTTCTAGACCCAGATCCAGCCTTTCCTCAGTGTTAAGTTTTGAGCCACAGTCTCTCCATAAACTTATCAGCATACAATTACCTAGTCTTGTATTTTAACTATGGGAAATCTGGTTTGTAGAAGAAAATATCCTGTATTAGACCAACTAGCATACGTAGAAAGCACAAATACAGTTTCCAACACGATACACAGGTATAACAAAGAGGCAAGAAAGGCCAAGGTACATTTAGATTTGACATGCATGCACTTTATTAACCTAGTTATTAGTCCTAAACATGCCTAACTCCTAGGTCTCAAATTACACAGTATTTTCCTCAATTAATCAGTCAGCCAAGCACTTTAACACGGCATAAACCAGCACTGCTGCTGAGAAAAGCCACCCCGCTATACCCCATCCCCATGGTACAACTGCATGTCGTTCCACTCTCTGATCCAGTTTAGAACTGAAGCTGTGGGGCTTCGCAGGGGCGTTGCTGCCTCGGGCCCTGATTCCCCTCCAGACGGGGCGGGGGGCAGAGCGGAGCTGCTCGCCTCCACGGCAGCGCCGACTGCTCCCCCCCAGGTCTATGCCAGCTGCAGCCTCAGCAGGGACCGCGGCCAACGCTGCCCACCGGCGCTTTCCAGTGCCCTAGAAGCCACACGGGCCCCTGGGCACCCGACGGCTCCAGGCGGGGTTGGGCCCTCACGGCGGAGCGCGGCTGCCCGGGGAGAAGGATCCTCTGCCCGTTCCCCAGCGGGGTTATCTCCCGGTTCAGGGCCAGACCAACCCGCCAAGAGACGCGAAGAAATGCTGTAGTTAACGGGCGCCTCCCCTCCGCCCTCACTCACCGACTCCGGTAACGGCGCCAGCCTCACAGCGGGAATCAAGATGGCGGCGGCGGGCGGTGGCGGGCGGCACGTCTCGCGAGAGCTCGCGGCGGGCGGGCGGGGCCTGGCAGAGCCAATGAGACGCGCGCTGCCCGCGGTTCGAAGCTGGCGGCGGGCAGTAACCGTCCCCCTCAGGCAGCGCGCGGCCCGTACCCGGCCCCGCCCCGCCCCGCTCCTGAGGGCCGCTCTCAGCGGCAGCCCCAGCTGCCGGGCAGCCGTTAGCGGCCGTTCGTGTGGTCCCGGGGTGGTTGGGGGGAGCGGGGCTCGGGCGGCCCTCGCCGGGTGGCGCTGACGCTGTCCCTCTGGCGCTCCCCTTCCCCGTGGGCGATGGACGTGGCGAGGGACTTCTTCGGTAAGCTGCGCGCCCTAGCCCTCACGCTGGAGAGGGAAGTGAGGCAGCTCGAGCGGGCCCTACGCAGAGAGGACACGGGTAAGCGCAGGCCTTGCCTCGTCTCTTTCCCGGGGCGGCCGAGCCCGCCGGGGCCTCTCCCGCTCCTCGGGCCGCAGACCTGCTCCGGGGCTTCTGCTGGCGTGCCCGTCCCAGCCCCAGGCAGCAAGACCCCCAGTCCGGAAGGTGATCCGGAGAGTTGCTGCTGGTGACTCGTGGTGATGGGTGTCACACCTGAACGCTGGGGCCGGTGGCCCTGCTGGGATAGCCCGGGAGGGGAGGGGGGGGTGTTCCTCGGGAGTCCTTGATTCGGGTTCCCGCCTGCCGTTGTGCCCTTGTGCTCCTCTGGGCATGCGGAGATGGGCCTTCGGTCGGCTGATGGCTTCGGGGATGGGCCCTGGGAGTAGCTCGTCAAGGTATAATTTGGGCTCCCCCTTTTATCATTGTTTCTCTGAGCTCCCTTGTGGGTGTGTATAGGTGAACTTTTATTACGGGGAAAAAGCGGGATGAATGGGGAATCACATTCTTGCTTTTACTCTCTTTATGGTTTGAGACAGGAAAACGCATTTGCAGGGGTCGTTCTCTCTACACAAATAGTTCAAGCTTCTAATTGGATTTGTTGATGTGCTATGTCTTGTCACATAGCAGGTGTCCTCTTTTACACTACTTGCATTAACCTTGATTTCCAGTGGAAGAAGTAATGACTGCTGCATGTGTAAATGAACAACACTAACATTTGCCTACACGCAAATAAGGCAGAAGAATTCAGCTTTTTGTTGATGTATGTTTTTCAGTGGCGTCCACATCACTTTTTTTCAATTGTTATTATTATTTCAAGTTCAAGCTCTTTAAGGATAAAAAATGTAGCATAAATAATCCTTGATAGCCCAGGGACCTACCTATTGTACCAACATCTGCTATAAATTAATTTTTACAGCATTAGCTGCAACAGTAAAATGGAAGCCTGCGCAGTTTCTCTGTGTAGTTTAAACATATTGTGCAAATTGCAGTCTCGTGCTGTGCAAGGTACCTGATGTGAACTGGTTTCTCTTTGGTTTTCTCTGTCTTGACTCTTTTTCTCTAACGTATGACTCCAGCATGTCTAATATAGGAGATTACGTTCTGATGTAGAATGTAGTTGCGTGCTAAAATACTAATACCCCTTTTTTCTTTCCAAACCCGTTTATGTGAACATGCACATCAAAGACTATGAAGATGAACCTCCAATAAGAGTCTTACATGACCTCCATTGTGAAATCAGGACTCTGAAGGTAATATCTTAACTCACTTCCCTCTTGAAAAATTGGGGAGGTTCCATAAACTTGTGGTTCTATTTTGATCATTAAGCCACAATACAGCTTTGTTAGTCAGCAGTTCTGACTCTTACTTTTATTCATTTACTTGTAAGTCTTCATAATGGCTGTGGATGTCAGGATAGTGCCCAAAAACTTGTGGGTGACATAAAGTAGATTTAGCAGCGTTTATTAGTTTGCAATCACTGTTGTTGCTCGGATCAGCAGGGTAAAAAGGTAACAGGGAAGTTGTAGCTGCGCCAAGGCATAGGTATAGGGGACTAGGATTCAGGACCAGCAACTCCCTACAGAAGAGGTATGCTTGTTTGTGTTCAATGACTAGCACTTAGAATAAAGAAAATCTTCACAGAAGTTTCAGTACCTGCAGCTATTCAGTTAAACTTGTGAAGAATGTTCTTTATTTCTTCAACAGAAGTAGGAAAAATGGGCTATAGAAATGAGCAAGTGGAGAAATAATTGAGAGATAAGCTAGGATATAAACTTGAGGTTTACTATCTACTCTGCACCAATTCTTTGTACATAGGGAGTAAGATTCCAAGCTAATTGCTGTTATCTCATATTTTTATGGAGTAAAAGCATATATTTTTGTTTGAGGGGTTACCAGTAAGTAGTTTATCATACTGTGAACTGTCATCTTAGTTTAACTTTTATGTTTTTGTACACTCATGCCCTATATATTCCTGATATTTTGTAACCTAGTTTTCAGGTATAGATAAGACCTAAATTTGCTGCTTATCCTCATCTGAATTGAAGTTCAGTACTTATTCCCAAAACACTTCATGTGTAAACAACTACTGTATGGTGATTTGAAAACCAATATTTCTGTTTCTCTCCCCGACTCCACCCCCAAAGGAAGATGTTAATGCCAGTCTTGGTAAGAGTTGCTCTGAAAAACAAGCAATTCATGACTTTATGAAGGCAAGTGAAATACTGATGCAAAGAAATGCAGCAGATCTTGGAAAAATAAGAGAGCTGTTCCAGAAATATGGCTACAAACCACATGTCAAAGACTCTACAGGTAATATTTCTTGGCAATACAGTATGTGAAGACAAATGTAATTTTCTAAAATGTTTCTCTTTAGCTCTGTGTATATTTCTATTAATTAAGAGACCAAGTACATCTATGTTATTTGCTTTATAACAATATCCAGAGGGTAAAAGATTCTGTTGTGATTGGTGCCATAAGAATAAACCAAAATACAAAAACTTAGAGCTAGATCTCCTGGCATGCTTTTAAGTTAGTGTGTGGGGGTTTTTCTCCAGTAATAGTTCTATAGTTTTTTTTCTCTGGTAATAGTTATATCCAAAAACATGTTAGCAAACATGTTTTCATAACCCCAAAAATTATGCTGCTTCAGCTTCTAATGCACAGGAAACTGTTGTAGATGCATCTAAATTAGTATGTATTCATATGTGATGATTTCATTAACTTAAATCATCATAGAGAAAATCTTAAAATAATGTGCTCCATAGCACAAATGGGACAAGAGAAGCACATACGGGGATCAGGTGACACTGGCAGTCTATGAAGCAGTATTATCTGATCATTGGAGAGGGGGAGATCCTTAGTCCAGTCAGAAAGTGCACACGTACTTGTGTGGAAAATCCAGATATGCCAAATGAGTTTAAAATACTACAACTGTCAGTACTACACATACCCCTTTTGGTATCAAGGGCTCAAACAATCTTCAAGAAGCCTTTGGCAGGGCACACCTTAACCTTCCCCTGAGTGTTATCCAGTCATTACCCAAAACAAAATGGTGTCATGGACCATATTCACCTCCAAGTTAAGCTACTACAACTGTTTTACAAAGATATGGCAGAAGGCTCTGATTTTACAGTACCTTCCTTCCTGTCCTTTCTCTGCTGTTAAAGAAGACTTCAAACAGCTACAAGGTTAATTTAATTTTTAAGATGTACTTTTAAGCTAAGTCTATCTAAATATGTAATACCAATACACATAAAAAGGTAATGCCTCTACCGTATTGTTTTAAATAGCTTTTTTTTTTTCTCCTGCTTCTTACATCATGCAGAAATTCGTTAATATTTTGGGGTGTTTCAGTTTAACTACAGAAATGTACAAATTTGCTTATTTCTGCAGTAGACTCTTCTTGTTATCTAAAAAGCTACTCTCTGTCATGAGTTTTTAGTTGCTGCTTTATAACCTTTCTTCAATACTGTTTTTCGGAAGAATGAGCATTCTAGTACTGTGTGCAGCCTTTGCTCTTTCCCCAAAATATTTTCAGTTCTACACAAATTTTGTTCTCATTGTCATTTATGTTGTACATTTTTAGTGAATTTCCATTCTTGCACTGAATTAAAAACAAATAAATATATTTAAGATTAGCACTTCCTGCCTGCTCCATGCAGGGAGATGAATTCTATTAAAAATACACTTGTGTAAAAACCTTTCAATTTCATTTTTCCTAGAAATAATATTTACCAATAGAGTGAAATTCAGTAGATCTGTGACCTAGATTATAAATATAGCTTAGTCTGATATGAGCTTTTGATATCTGTTGTAGCTTCAGTTTCAGTGCTTTAATATGAAAGAAGGAATCTATTTTTTACAGTAATAAATAAAAAATTTTGAATTGGGGAGGAAGAAATTCCAAGTTATTTTATAAAGTCTTAAAACAGAAACTTCTGACATTTTATTATTATTTTTCTTAAACAGAAGAGGAGGAAGAAGTTAACAATGATTCAACAGTGTCTGTCCAGAATAAATCTGATGAAGAAAAAGCAGATGACGTACCTCATCTTCCTGCTCGTACTGAGAAGCCACCGGTGCCCCAAGACCCACTGCGTAACCCCCAGCTTTCTGATTTTGGTCTTTCACAATATGCTTTCTCCAGGCCTTGGAGTGCAGTGAAAGGACAACAGGCAACAAATGCATATCAAGAAAATTCAAAGAACAGGACTCCACTAAAAACACAGACCCCCTGTATTTTGCCGAAAACACCAAAATGTAAGCTAAAGATGGACGATTATGAGTGTGTAACACCAAGACTTGAACACTTTGGCATTAGTGAACATACCATGTGTATGAATGAAGATTATACGATGTCACTTATGCGTAAAGCTGCTCAGACAAGCAAGAAGTGAGTAAATTACTTAAGTTTAGATTGTTTCTCTATTGAATTTTCTGTAGTTTCTTCTTGCTGTACTAATTTCTTGCTGCTATTGCCCTTCTTTTTCTTCAAGCAGGTGATATGTTATTATCTACTAGCTGATTAGTCCTGTGTCTTTATTCAACTCTCTTCATGCCTTTTCACATACCCTTTGCAGTGCCAAACGCTGCCATGAAACACATCTCTGATATACTCTTTCCCTTGACTGCCCCACGATCAGAATCTTCCATACACAATCTATTTACAAAGGCAAAATGCACAGTATATCTGTGATCTTTTGCTTTCCTTAACCGTGGATTTGAGGACATGTCTGCAGTATATATTATATAGCCCATCTAAAGGTTTCAAAAGCTTTAGGAATATAGACCCAGAAAAACTTCTAAAGCATTCAGTAAAATGCCTCGTTGTAGAAACAGTGTATTATCTCGTATGTTGTCCAGCCCCACCTTACGAACACTTAGCTCTTTCTGTTCTAGTCTTCTGTTGAAAAGACATCTCCAGATTTTCACTGTTCTAATTAAAATTAAGGAAAAGAATTTGCAGCAGTGAGGTGTAGAACACCTTAGCAGTAGAGGAATTTTCTATACTTCTAAGGTAATGTAAAGGTAGTTAGATCATGTTTTTATAGTTAGTATTAGCAACACATTCAATTTTAAAAGCTGACTATTTAAAAGAAATATTTGTTATTTAGAGAAATTATTCAAAAAACCAAGAACCATATTCAAAACAAGTTGCGAAAATAATCAGTCAGCTTTTTTTTTTTTTTTGTCCCTGATATTTGCAGTATAAGCACTGGTGTGAAGTTCTTCAGAATCATGCCAACTTAAGTGACTTTGTCCCCCAAAGATCCAGTTTATGGCAATGGTTAAATTGAGTGTTTTTTTTTTTTAATTTAAGACTACTGGAGGAAAAAGTGAACAGATACATTTTCTTTTAAAATAGTTTGAGGATCTCTCCTTTTGAATAGTTATGCAAATACTATAATGTCTATAAAGCTTTATAGTATTGGAATTTAATAACAGGAAAACTGTTACTGAATCCTGAAAGATATTAATTCAGAAATTGTTCCCTCTCAAATAATAATTTGAAAATAGTTTCAGCCTATCGCACAATTTAAGTTCTTTTGATATCTATAACTTTTTGTGGTTTTGTACTACTTTTCCTAATTAATGAGAACTGTTTTAAATGTGATCTTCAGCTTTAATTATGGCTGTAATTTATAAATGGGTACATCCACAAACGCACATTCTATTTCTGTGGCTTCTAGTAAAACGATTAGACTGTCCACTAGGGATACTTATACGTAATACCAAAAAAAAAAAAAAAAAATCACACTAGCCATCTTCCATACCCCTAATGATAATATTAAAATTCTGTTGAGAATTAGTTACATCATGATTGCTCTTGAACACATCATCATTATTAATGACCAAAATAGATGGACATACACTAATTGTGACTAAAGTTAAAGCTGTGTATGGTTTCAGAATTAGTGGCATATGTGAGAGGTCATGACATTAAGTCATTAGAGTTAAAATGTTTAACTGTCTTTTCGCTTATTTGTTTTGTTTATTTTGCAACATTAAGTTAGAGTTAGCTTGTGGTTTGATCAGAAAGTTTGAAACAAGTAAACAGCTTGTTACCTCCAAAAAGCACTCATCTCGCCTTTTAGTGAGAAGGATCAGCATGTTAAATGGGCAGAACACTGAGCCAGCAAATTTAATTAAAAAAAAAAAAATTAATAAAAGAAAGATCCTCCCTCCCCCACTGGATAATGTGCAGAATCTCTTCCCTGAGGATCAGATAAGCAAAAAAACTAGTACAAATGAGCTAGCCTTATACCTGTAGTTTCCAGGTGCAAAGACAGGTAATAATTCTGACTTTCTTAGGGACAGCCCTGCTCTTTCATATCCTTTGCTTGTGCCAGCTAGGTCTTGTACCTAGTTGAAATCTCTCGCAGCTGTGCACCGTGTGAAAACCACTTCAAAAATTCATCTCAAAGTTCTTAAAAATACGTAGTAGACCTCAACTCCTCCAACGTTGTTTTTCAGGTTTTCAGTTTTGAAGCAGGTGAAAAGAACAATATACTTCCCTGCATCTACTACAAAACTGAAACCAAAAGTATTTAGGAAAGAAAAGAAGGAGGGGAAAAAAAAGTGTTTGAGCAAAAGTGTTTGTTATACTGGTTTTTCTCCGTTGTAAAAGCTAAAAATCATATGGTTTCAGGTATCTATAATACTTCCAAGGCAAAATTGACTTGAAAAATTACTTTTTTTTTTAAACTCAAAATTTGAGGTGCATTCAACTAAGTAAAATATACTGCCTGAAATGGATTTTTTTTTTTTTTTTTTTTCCCTTAAGCTTAGGCTTTTTGTAGAGAAGCTCTATATCTGGTTCTCATAGTTAAGATAACTTTTTAAACATTTAAAATAATTTTCTTATAGACACTTTTGTGTAGAGTCTAGGTAAGCTTCCACTTTTTGTCTGGTATTGTCTCTTAACTGCCTACACCCTTCTTCTACTAGAATATCTTGGATATGAAAAAAGGATTTCAAAAATTTCCGTTTCTAGTTTTGTGGAATTGATATTAAACGGCTTTTAATTCTGAAGTCAGCTAGTGATTAACATAAGTCATCTTATTCAAACTTAAAAATTTAATTAAAAATCTTTTAGTGTTCACAATAATGTTGGTAAGTTAAGAGCCAAAAGAATTTCCTCTTGTTGTTTAGAGTTTTGTAGGCAGCAGGCAATTCAAAATAAAATAGACTGTACCCCTAACACAGAATTGATCATCTGGGACAAAGAAAATTGGTCCTATCCTCAACACTTCTTTTGGGGGGGGTGGTTTGGTTTTTTGTTTTCTTGTTTGTTTCATTTTGTGTTTTTTTTATGCCTTGGATTGAAATGTCAGTGTATTCGATAATTTGTGGATGGACTGAACATTTGCATGCTACAAATTGCTGCAGTAGAATCCTATATGAAAAAAATCTATGAAAAAATCATCTTTGAGGAAATGAATTTTTGACTTGTATGTTGATGAACAAACACTAGAAAAGTGATCAGGTTGACAGTATTCCTTTAAGTGTGATTTCTTATGTTACTTGAGAGCTAATTGAAGGTTTTGGTTTTCAGGTTCGTAAAAAAAGATGATCATGAAATGAAGGTACCAGAAATGACATCCAGGGAAATCATGGTTACTCCTGGGCTAAAACCAAAAGTGATGGCTCAGAATGGTAAGTTAAAAATATGTGAAATAAATCTACATATGCATCTTTTACATAATGCATATGTAAATGCATTGTAAACACATGGTAAACTTTTAAACTGTGTTTCTTGTTAAATGTAGTTAATTCAGGCTCAGTCATTGTATGAGTACTAATGAAATGTTGGTGGTTTCTGTGGGAAAGTTTCTCACTTCAGTATAAATCTTTGCTCATTCTTCTATTCATATCCATCTAGAATTATGCAGAGGATTCCATAATTTTGTAACTGCAACTTATCCTTATTTGAAATAAAAATACTGTTTTGCCAACTCAGACTTTTTTTTTTTCTGAGAATACCCATTAGATCTGTTTAAAGGTAGGAAAGAAACTGCTTTGAAAGAGGCTAATGAGACGGTAACTCAGATCTTTCAAGAGTAGTGCTAAAACTTCTTTGAGAGGAGATGTAACATGGTTTCTTGAAAATGTGTGAAGATCTTGGGACAAATATAGGGCCAATTGAATATATGAGAAGCTAAAGCAATGTTGATTTAAGTTGGGCTTTTTCAGTTATATTCAGCAGTGGGGCTAGATTTATTACCTTTTTGCATTTGCTACTTTTGTGGAATTCTGTAATTTGGATGGTTCTTCATGCTAAAAATATCAGCTAAAATTATACAGGTGTTTTAGAATATGCAGATCTATGAAAAGCTAATAGAAAACTAAACTGGGGCACTGGAACTGATAATAGTTTTTTGTGTGTGTGTATGTATATATCTTTATTTTTATCCCCCCACCCCACTTCATTTCAGCAGCTGACTGGATGGCTTCTCCTATGATATTTGTGTACTGTACTCCTGATGTGAAAATCCCTTCCAGAACAAATAGAACAGTGTTATCAAGGTCACCAGAGACAAATGAACTGCCTCTTCCTAGTCATGCAGGAACACCACAGTTTCCAAACTTTGAAACAAGATGGCTGAAAACAGAAGCTAAGGTAGTAAATAGCAATTATGTACGTTTTCACATGCTTTCTACCATAAGCAGTTTTTCAAATGTCAGTTTGGGATTATTTTCCTATACTGCTTTTTCTTATGTCCTTGTAGAAGATCTTTCTGATGGTAATTTTGTAAGAACATTTATTAAATACTTTACTTAAGATAAGTAAATTAACTGAAGACATTTAATACCTCTTTTGCAGCAGGTAAAGCAGGGGGAAAAAATTAAGTCGGTGACAACGAATGATGCAACAGATAAACAATACATAGAAGACAGCATTCCTTTTGCTGTGAGCTCTGATGAGTATCTTAAAAATTTTGGAGACCCTTCTCCTCCCAAAATAAAACACTATGACCAGTTACTCAATACTCCTCCACCTCCAGAAATAACAAGGATACCAGATGATGTTCTACAGGTTAGCCAATATACTTTTTTTTTCTAAATTGTTTTAATATCAAAATAGTAAAATTAAAAGGGCTTAGTTCTATCAAATTTTGTTCTTCAAAAAGAAAGAGTTCTCTGCTACTTATTAAAAATGTATAAACTGTAATCCTGTTTTGAGTTCTTAAATAATTCTTTTTATTACCTTTTAATGTCTCCTGTAGATTCTGTCCAAGTATAATCATAAAGCAGACTCGTCCAAAGCCAAGGAAATGGAGACCAAGGCAGGAAATACTACAAGATATGAAAGTGATTTCACCGATTACTGCAACAAAGAGAACAGGTATGATTAAATTTTACAAATTTGGTTAAGTACTTTAATTTGGAGGAGCTATGAAGATGCTTTAACACCTTTAGAAATTCATGCAGCTGCTTGCTGTTCAGCTACCAAAACAGCTCTTGTTACTGTGACTAAATAACTGTTCTTTGGCATGGTATCTGACTGCCTTTATTGTAAAGAGCAAATGTTATAATTGATTGTGTGTTTGAATCCTTCCAACTTGGAAAAAAAAAAAAGAAATGAAAGTAGAGTGTTACTGTTTTATCTGTAGGTATACTTTGCTTCGTGGCGATCAAAGCACCAGTGAATGCTTTCTTCTGAGTAAATTTAGCCAATAAAACTAAGGAATTGGAGAAAACTATATAAGTGACACGACCGATTTCACGGTCGTTTTGACAAAGACAAAGTTCTTTGAAATGCAAAGCCACCTTATGAACAGTATGCAAGATTAAATTAGTCTACAGTAAGTATGAGTAATCTCTGAACAATGGAATAACGGCTTTAAAAAGAACTTGATTGATTTGAATAGAAAGAAGTTTTTGTGACAACTTGATCGAGTGTAGATGTTCCTGATTCCATGTAATATATATTACACTTGTTGACTCTCTGTTAAACTTGGCATCAGTACAGATTATTTAGGTAAGAGGTACAAGGAACATTTATGGAGTCAAATAATAATCAGAACAACCCAGAATGAGTCTGATAAAAGTAGGTATCTTAATATACTTGGAGTTGGAATCTATTTGAGTAATCAAATAGAGCGAAGTTCTTACTTTAGCTGACCCTTCTTTTTTTCTTGTCAAAATAATAAAAAAATTTCAATGTTTGTATCTTCTGCTGATTCAAAATATGATGGAGATAATAAGTTCATGAACTCTTCTGGATATATTTGCAGAGGATATGCTGGATTTTTCAAGACAAACATCTGAAATCAAGCTGAAGACCATGTTGAGACTGTTTCACATTCATGGATCTTATCACTGAATCATAATGACCTCAAAAAGCAAAAGAAAAAATGGTGGGAGGAAAGAACCACGCAAAGGAACAGCTTTTATGATGCAGAAAGTTTGATGTGGATAAACTTGTTTGAACTAACAACTTGTGCTTGGCAAAATATATTGAGGGGTTTTAAATATCTGTATGCTTCAAATAGGACTGGGGTCATGTACGAAGTAGTACTGCAGTTTCACCTGATTCTCATGTTTGTTGTGTGTGCTTGCACTTGCAGTAGGCTGTAGAGAAGCGTAGTGAGGTTGCAATAAAGGGAAAGTCCAGTATATTGCCCCAGAAAGTTGATATCTCTGCCTGTTCTGGTGACACTGTACATCTTTTTCAGGGCTGAGTTTGAAGTGTAGTAATTCAACAGTGTTTGGTGTCTTCAACAGAAGCAAGACTTTTATGTGAAGAGTACCTCCTGCTTTACTGTTTAAAGCATGTCTATGCTATTAATCACTTCTGCAATACTAAGACATACCACACATATTCCTGCATCAGGCTCTCTGTTACCTATCTGATGGGCAGATATTTCTTCTTCTTTCTTACTATAGTCTTTTTACATTGACATTGTATTAGGTGCCATACATCTGTTTTGACAGTCTAACCTCTGTAGCCCTAAAAGGTGACTCTGGCTCGAATATGAATTATTGGAAAATACGTTGTGCAATTGGTACTGGTTATATATATCTTCAGCTGCTGGAAAGATTTGCTGGCAGGCATGTAGGTGATTGCTTGCTCTCTTGTGCTGCTGCCATGTACATTTTGTAAGTGGTGGTGTAGCTTCTAAACAGGCACATCTATCCCTGTAATAGCTGACTAAGCTCAAGTTGCCAGAGGTGTTGGGCACTTTTTTGGTATCTGGTAGTCATAGTAATTAGGATTTTTTTTCTACCAGAGATTTTACTTTTGTCCACAAGAAATCCCAGCTACATATCCCTTGTTTGGAGCCAGTTTGCTGTTTCCAGGGTCAGCTATTCCTCTCCAGGACTGCTCTTACCAGCTGTTACACGGTCTTCCTGTTGATGGCTAAAATTCTGTCATTTATATGCAACACATGAAAAGGGAGAGATTGTCCCAGGAGACAGGGAGAAGCGTATGCTTTTCTGAACACAGCTCCACATTTTTTTGAGCCCTCAGGATACACAAACATCTAGAGATGCCCAGAAGTATTTCTCTAGTTGCTTAGACGGACTTGTCCTGGCTAAAACCTAGCAACTAAAGGGGCCTTCTTTCCTGCTATTCCAGTCATTCTCCAGAATAAGTGTACATCAAATTAACTGGAGAAGCTGATTTTCTACTAGTTCTGGCCTGAGCACAATGTCATTTTTCTGTGCTAGTTTCCGTTTAAAAATATGTATGTATTATTATGTGTCAGTCTTTGAGCTTGATCAACACTTTTGAATACTAAATAAACTGTCTCAGATGCTTGGTGGCTGCTTGGAAAACTAATTGTCTGCTGCTATAAAAGCACTTACTTGTTCTGCCTAACTCCTTCAGAGAGCGAAGGCCAGACCTGATAGCAGCATCTTCACAGACTAAAACCAGTTAATGGGCTGGATGCTAGTCAGGGAATTTCATGGTCTTAAAAAGGTACAAAGTATTCTGCTGCAGAGCAGAATCTTTCACCCAGACAGACTTACCAGCATGGAGCAGGAAGGGTTTCACAGCCTGCATTCTCCCTCCACAGCACTTCATGGCTACTTTCTTGCTCTGAAGCAAGCCAGATATCCTGAAAGACTCCATTTAACATGAAATGGAACAAGCAGCGCTACTGTCCTGGATCTTGCTGTGTTTCCCGCCCCCCCCCCCCCCCCCTTCAACTAATGAAGTTCCCAAAAGGGCTTATAAATGTCTTTTCCCTAAACTTGAGCATTGCACTCCACTGGCCTTTCCTCCATTACGGAACTAGAGTTGTACCTAGCAGTGCTGGGGTTATCACCATAAGCCACTTGCGTCATTTTTCTTGCCTATAAAACAATGTTTTCTGCTACATTTCATAGCCATTTCATTAACTAATATAAAAGGTATTCCATATTTTGAGATACAAATTATCTTCAAGATGACAATTGAAATCTTAATCTTCTGGTCTACTCAATGCTGGCATGAGATTTTTTTGGAATCTAGAAAATGAAGTATTATTAGTTAGTTTTGTTTTTCTTGCCTATAGTATTACCGTAATACAAGTAATATTGCTGTTCGTACTTAAGTTCTTCTTTATAACAGGACCATTGCTCTGAGGTTGATTATAAGCAGAGCAGCAAACCAAAAACTAGTTTTAGTTTGTCGTGCTTCTACCTTTGAAAATTTTTTAGGTTTCAGTGAGGCCTAAGCACTAGTTTGAGTATTGGGGGTAGGGGAGGGAAAAGTTGGCAGAAGTGAAAGTATAAGCAGTGTTGGAAACTGATTTGTGTTCAAAATAAGTTGGGGAGGGAAAGTTCTGTGTTTTGTTTTGTCTTCTTTTTTTTCCTACTCAGATCAGTTCTCTCACTCCGGTGGCTGTGTGGCCATCTGATAAACTGCACCAGTTCAAATACTGGAACAAGCAAGGATATAGCCATGGGGCTGGAGGAGGGTAAAACTCCACTTAAGCCAGCATTGCTGCTGAAGAAAGGCTCATCCCACTGCGCACTAAAGTAATATAACACGTCAGAGTGAGAATAATGCAAAAGAACTTAAAACAGAAGTTACATGTTGGTTTGTGTGGGGTGAATCTGATAACAGCATTGGCCTGTCAGAACGTGCAGTTGGGATAAACGGTAGCGGAATAAGTAGCAAAGGCAGTCGTTCTGTAAGGGACAGTCGTCACCTAAAAACAGGCAAAATTGACTCAGAGTATGGTTCTGTGTTGTGCTTCGTTTGGTTTGACTGGGGGCTGCTTCCACTAGAGGCTGTTTCGCCCATTCCCTTGCACAGAATCTAGGGGTTGTGCAATTTTACGATGGATTCCTTCCCTTTGCCGAGCCACTGAAAGGCTAATTGATTTTGTTTTCTCTTCTAGTTCGTCCTCCCCAACAGTAATCTCAAACTCGGCTTCTGCCTGTGTGAGTGCTAGAGCAGATGGAAGGGAAGGGTGAGAATGGGATCACATCTTCTACCAGTAGCCTGCAGTCAGAAAAGACTGAGCCCAGCATAAAATTGCACTTCAGTATTTAGGGACATCTGGGAAGCAGCCAAAAAAGCATAGCCTTTAGTTTTCCTTCATTTGCTGTCATTCTTAATCTTCTTTTTTTTCTTTTTTTTAAGTATATCAAATGTGTCAGCTAACAGAAGCTTCTCTCCATAATCCCCTTTGTTGTCAGAGGAGTGTCTCGATTGTTCTGCCTAGGAAGCCCCTTCAGGTGGTCAGTGCTTTCTTATCTTGGAAATATTTTGCCTGAGGTTAAATACAAATATAGATCTTGCAGTGAAATTAAACCTCCCAGATGGTTGTCAAATGGATAAATGACAAGCATCGCTTTTAGTGCCTCCCATTGTGCTTTTATGGATGTGTTTATAAATCACTGGAGCAATAACTGGAGTCCAGGCTTCCTTGGTTATTTTAAAGCATCGTGGATGCTTTAAATTTTCTGTAAGATGTGATATTTGCTTTGTTCCCTGATGTCATTATTCAGGTGTTCCAGTACTTGTGGTGGTTGTATGTGCTCCATCAACAGCTGTAGCGGATGTTGGAGCTGCCTTGTGTTTTGGGAATACCTTGTTTCCCCATGGGACAGTAATACAGAGACCATGGCATTTATAAGGAGCAATGACAACATCCAGTGGCCGCACTATGGAATCGCATGTGCATTAGTCCACAGGAATACAGCCTTCTACCAGGAAGACATCAGCCAATGCTGGCTATATTATCTAGCAACTTAAACGTGAAACCTCATGCTGTTCTTATGGTAATATCCACTTTTACAAAGGGGCAGTTGACACCATGGCAGGGAGCTGATCAGGTCCGTGAATTTCTTTGATCTTGTCTTGTCTAATTCAAGTTGAAGAGTTAAAAAAAAAAAATAGCACAAATGTGTGCGCACAGGAAGCGCTCCGTGGAAGAAGATGCTCTGCTACACAGGCGTTTCTGCTGGGGAGAGACCAAGCAAAGGATAGTTTGCAGAATACCCAGCAGGAAGGTCTTCAAATACTTTCAGAATTTTGGGCATAATGTATTTCTGGCTTAAAGCCCTGGGGTCACGCTCCCTAATGATTGCTTACGCAATTGTTGCAAACCAATCCAAAGCCTCACTGCACGGTCCCGCCTTTCCTCTCCCCCAGCTGCAGGTCCCACGCCCTCAGTTGTGTCAGTGGAGTTGTGGCTGCACAGGAAGCCGTTCCTCCTTGCCCAGCCGCCAGGAACTAATTGTTGTTTTCCAAGGCTAAATTATTGGTGGACTCTGTACACTGACCCAAATCACTGCTCACCTGCAAGGGCACTGAGGGCTGTTGAGGCAAGAGAAGGGGAAGGGCGGGGGGTGGGAGCCAGGACGTCCTCGTTCACTGGCGGTTTAAGCTGCTCGGGCAATCGTATCCTGTCCGTCCGGCTGCTTCAGTGAGGTTTCCTGGGACTGTCGCTCTGTGAGCGCTTCCATGCAGCTGAAGCAATTCCTCTTCTTCACCCCACCACCTGTCACCCCTTCCCGCTCCCTGGGACAGCTGCTTGGGTGGTTGTGCGTGAATTAGACTGGAGGGGACGCAGGTACTGTGACAAACCTCGCCCTTGGAAAAGCGCCCTACTGGTGCAGGGCCGTGGTCATTCCTGGCCACGTGGGCTGTGGTGATGTGGTGCTGCTGGGACTGTGTTTCAAACCTTTACTATTAAATGCAGATGCTTCCTTTCTCCCTTTCAGGTACAAGCCTCCTGCTCTCCAGCACAGTTCTTAAACCAAAGGCAGGGCTAAGCAAGGGCTGTGGGACGGTGCACAGCCCCAGCTGAGCAGCTGGTAGCGAGGGGTGTTGGTGCGGGACTGCTGCGTGCCTGGTGCTGTTCTTCAAATGCCCTACCTGGAACCACTGTTGGGGCTCTCCCCTCTTGTCCTCTGAAACCTGGGGGATGTGCATCATAGCTTTCAGCTAGAAGACCTCAGCAGAAGACTAGAAGGAAAAGGGTCAGCTGTGCTGGCTCCTTTCTCTTGTTCAGCAACGGAGCACTGGGAGGTCTTCTACATCTCCCAAACGTGCACTGAGGACTCAAGGAAAGGAATACTTGGATGTGAACAGCATACATAGCGTGGTTGTCGGGGCCAGGTGCAGTTTCAGGCCCCTGTTAAAGACCCTCAAGTCTCTTCGGGCTTGAAGACACTAACTCATGATTTTCTGCACACCTGAAGCATGGGGTGAGGAATTCACACCTCAGCCAGCACTAAGAGGAGCTCCCCCAGAGGTGCCCTTGAAGCTCTCACTTGCAGCGTTCACTGGATTTTCTTGCTGAGTGTTGAAGAGGTCAAGTGAGGTTTTGGGGCAGGATGTCTCTACTTAAGCCTGTCAGTTCTGTGAGACTGGAAATACCCCAGGGAGGGTCCCGAACACCCCGGCCCCTCTGAACCCAGCCCTCAGCCATTTCTTATCTCCAGTGCCTTGCGCAGTGTGCCAGCCAGGCATCCCCCCTCATCGCCAGGTCTTTGTGGCCAGGCACGGCGCCAGCTGTGCACGACACAACACGGGTGTTTTACAGTTCACGTTCTTCAGGGTCCTGTTCTGTCGGAGGAACTGATGCTTTTTTTTTTTTTTTAACACGTGTTCTTTGAACACGACCATGGCTGTCGTCATTCATTTGTTCTGACACAATGGGGTTTCTGAGACCTTCTCACTTTTCCGTGCTTTCCATAGCAAGAATGAGAACTTGCTGATAACGCTTAATGTTTTTCTGCCGCATCGCAACTGTTTCTGCTTTTGACCAGAACTATAAAGCAAAACTTAAGCCTCCGTGACTGCTCCAGTCAGATGATAAACACGGTGCTGGAGCGAGGAGTGTGTCTGATGCAGCCCAGGTTATTGACAAAGTGTGTGCGCGAGCCTTGTCCTCACTGCTCAACGAGGGAGGGAATTAACCCAGATACCAGTGCTTCCACCAGAGACGCAGGCAGCCTCTCCCAAAAGTGCTGCAGAAGCACTTTAGGGTCATTATAGAACGTTATATGGGTCATGCTGCCATCGCAGGGAAGGAAAGGGCTGCTCTTCCGAGGCTGCAGCTTCTGTTCTGTTGATATGTGTGTATCTGTGTACACGCATGCATGAACCTATAGTGGAGGGTGGTAGAATCAGAGGGGGACTGCGAACACAGAGCCCTTAGTTTAAGGCCTGAGCATGTCAAAGAGGAATCTTTTTTCCCCCCATGTTAAATGAAAGCCTGACTAAAGAAGATCAACAGCAGCAGCAATATTTATGTAAGGTGTAACAAGGTGATGGTGGAGGGTTTCATAGTGTGGGAAAAAAAAAAGCATTTTTGATATATCTTTTTTTGAATTTATTAAACTGAAAAAAATGTTGGTAAAAAAAAATTAGTTCTAAGAACCAAGTTTGCTTGGGGAAGCAGAGCAGAGAGTCCTTCAGGACAAACCAAACCTGGACAGGCAGGAAAGGCACACCAGAAGGTGCACAGAAACACGAAGCCACATCTGTGGGAGCAGAGCAGCCTGCGGTAGCTGCTGCTGAGGGTAAAAAATAGCAATTAGGGGAAGTTGCCTTGGTTTTGTAGCTGGGTCCATTTGACTGTGCTGCATCCCACAGGCGGGGCGCAGGGCGCATCTCCCGGCCCTGCCGGGGGACCCAGCTCACCCCGCTCACTGCTGGGGGCAGGGGTCACAGGGGCTGGAGACCTGCACAAGTGGCCCAGGTGTTTGTCACGGGGTAAAGGCAGAGAAAACCCGAGCCCCTCTGAGGAAAAAAGGGGAAAAACCCATCCCATCCAGCTGCCTTGATGCAGGACAAAAATCCCTCATGAAATCGCTGCAGACAAAGCAAGACCTGTGGATTCACAGATTTGGATGTAGTGCTGTCTACGCCACTTTGCTTCCTGAGCATATGGGATTGCCCACTGTTGTTGAGTTTTGAGACCATGTTTTAATTTCCCCGAACCACAGTGCTATACGTATTTTGCTCTTTTGAGGGACTGACATCCTTCCTCAGCTTTTACAGTAGCTTCGAAAGCGACACACGCAACCTCATTACTGTGAGTAAATTCCCTCCTGTGCACCAGGAGCGCAGCAGGTGACAGCTTTCACTTACCATGCCACCTCTTGCAACAACTGGATGGTTGCACCCTGGTGCTGTCTGCTTTCACAGCTGCTCATTGTATCCTGATGTCCGAGTTCAAAACTGCTGCTGTTGGCCTTGATTGCTTAGTGGATTTTTGGTGTAGGGAACCCCTAACCCTAATGGCACTCATCTCTCAGGTGTCTTTTCCCATAAAAATAGGTACAGAAAGTTGAACGCTCTCCCCTTCTGCATTACCTTTCTGTGTGAAGTGCAAGTGTTTGAGGGCAAATCTCTTTCTCAAGAGATGTTTAGCCCAAAGCAGCCAGGGAAGAGGTCGCTGAGGTTTATACGTCCATGGCAGTCACATGAAGGCGAACTCCACACCTAAGCAGTCAAGCTGAACTATTTGCTGCTGAAGGCAGTTCTGCATGTTCAGTTCCTGGTGATTTTGCTTCATGGGCCACCAAATCTAAAGCCAGTAGGTCGTTCCTCTTTTTCTCTGAAGTGTGTGAAGCCCTGCCCTAGGCTGGGCAGGCACAAGCCCTCCTGGGGCCACGTCTCCCTTCCAGCAGCAAAGCCAAGCCACTTCCCAGAGCAGCTGAGGCACAGGCACAGGCTCGCTTGCTGCTGTTGCCTTATATATTGGCTACAGTTAATTTTGAGAATTATCCTTAAATACAATTAAAGCAAAAACCAGGACACAAAAATGAGGAAATGCCCCTATTCCTCTGTACCTCTAATGGCAGGTCTGTCCCTGCCTTTGGCAGCAGGCTGTGCAATGCTGTAATTGCATGCTGCTCACTGCAGGACTCGCCTCACTCACTTTGCAGCGTGGATGATGCCCTGTGGCGAGCAGGCTGCTTAGCAGTGGTCTTCACTTTTGTCTGCCCAGGTCTATAAGGCGCCAAAAAGCAGACGGCCGAGCTGCTGGCGGCAACCCAGCGTGCAGGCAGCAGGCGTCCCAGGCCTGCCCCTGGTGACACACAAGTCACCGAGCCGTTAGGATGCACGGGCTCCTCACAGCAGCAGCATCGTGGAGAGCCTCCCCCTCGCACCAGCGGTGACTGCCTTCGCCCTGGCAACACAACCCCCCTGTCCCACCTCTGGCCACACTAGACCAGCTCCATTGCCGCTTCCGGGCTCACAGTCGTTTATAAAGCAGCATTTATATTGTCTTTTCTTGAGCTCTCTTTAAAAAAGGGTGGGGAACACTTTTCAACCTCTTCAGGTTTAGGGGAAAAAGCGACTCGGATGCAGGTGATTCTGCAGGGTCATTCATGAAGGCTGAGATCGCAACTCCCTAACTTAGGAGCCAGAGAAAGGAAACAGAAGAGGGTGAACCATGGGCAGAACTGAACCTAAAATCCCTCAGGCTATACTGCACCAAGGGACTCCCAAGAGGAAAAAATATATATACACATCACAGCTCATGAAAGGCGGCATGCCTTGTCCTCAGCAGACAGGAACACTTACTTCAGTCTTAGCCTCTGCCAAGGCCTTCAGTGAGGAAGATGAAGGCCCTAAGGAGCAGCTACAGCTTCTGCTTCTGCTCTTGCCTTTCTCTCAGCACACAGGGGCGCAACGTGCAGAAAACAAGCGCCTGGCTCTCTGCGGACCAGCTGGGTGCTCGTGGCCAGCCGGCAGAGGCACAGAGCCCGGGACGGCGGGAGCACGCTGCAGGACCAGAGGCACCTCCCCCTGCAGCGACAGAAGAAACAGACAAGCGCTGAGCCATGGGAAGCCACAGGCCCCATCCTCCAGTGTTGCGCTGACCCTCTGGGAGATCAGGAGGACAGGCAGCCTTATGCAGCGCATCTCTGCGGCACAGGGAGCATGAGACTGAGCTTGCCTGCCTTCGACCACACTGTTCACATGCTCACTCTCCAAAATCCAGCCAGCAGCAGTTTAAGAAATCCTCCTGTACAAGGAAGGCCCAGGAGGCCACCTACCTCTACTCAACAAGCCCAAAAGTTATCAGGTAAAGGCTTTGGCCCTCCTTTCAACTTCTGCTTAAAGGCCAACTTCCAAATTTCTCTGCAGAAACCCACTTTAAAAAACAAAACAAACCACCACCACACTATCAAAAGATTAATAACATCCATCTTTATTCCAAACAAGATAGAACTACAGAACACCTGTAATCCTTCTGGTCGTATTTCATGGAAATCTTGAAACACTGGACACACTGACTTGCTGTTCAAACTATAACAATCAGGGATAGGATGATGGCACTGCTAAAGATAAGTGTTTCTTCTAAACAAATAAACTAAAAGTTAAGGTTTAAAAGTTAACTTTCATTTCTGATGCTTAGCTTTGTCTTCAGGTGTTCTTGCTTAGCAACAAAAGCAAAAAAAATAAGCCTGCTTTAGAACAGCAAGTAGGAATAAACAGAAGATGCAATCATAGAAAGAAGCAACAGCTTAGTACGGTCTCATGCGGCTCGACGGGGGCGGTGCACGATTCGGAGGAGTAATTGCTATATCCAGGTAGTCTCCTATCTGGAATTTCTGAGACTGCAATGTCATGGAATCATCTGTGCCCTTCCTGCCCGACATGGTACTGCCGATCTCCTTCACCCTGCGCACAGGCGAGAAAAGGCAAGGCAGTTATGGGAGGCAAATCTCTCTGGATGTCCACAACAGGAACTGCATCAGCTCACAACACCCCTCCCGTGCCATCCTCTGCGCTACGTTTAGCATTTAGCTACGTGCACAGGATGCTGGGGTTCTTCCCCTCCAGTACCAGGTGCACCAAGAAAAGCCACACCAAATCCTCTTTCTGATGGGGCAGAGGGGTGGGGGAACCTTCTGCCCTATTAAGTTAAATACCAGAGAGAACCCCTGGCCCCTTTCCATACACACACAGAACAGACCCCACACGTTACAGAGCAGGACGTATCCGCTGGCTGCTGACAAAGGTTAGCTCACACAGTTTTGGAAGATGAATACCTGCAACAATATCACTGCTAAAACGCAAATGCGTTCTCAGATACAAGACCTACCACGCTGCGTATCACCAGAAACAAAGCTTCATCTCCAGCTGTAGGTCCGTGGTTACCAATACAGCAACCGCAGCCTTCAAGCGCACAGCTTCATTGTTTTGGGAACACGTTAACAATGACAGCCACCAAGCAAAATTTAGAGTTTGCAGTGGTCATCATATAATCTGTTATCAAGAACTTTAGAAATTGCATTTCATCATAAACTTTAAAATCAGTGTTAATGGAAAAGAATTTACAGCTCCAGTGCCTGAAGTCTTCTATTAACCTGGAGAAGAAATGCCATTTACCTATATCCAGGCCTCTTGAGATCTGTAAAAACGATCGCAAAATTGAAGTGTGTGCCCTTCTTCCGTGCTTCTGGGTAGACTTCTTTCACCAAGCTGGTCAGCTCTTTCAGAGTTGCATCCATCCTAGATTAAACAAACAAAGCGGTTCACGCTCTCAAAAGCGACAACAATAAAAAAAGCTTCCCAAAACCCGTTTAAGGTGGAATCAATATATTGCTACAACTTAACCATACATTTCCTTGCCTCTGCATACTTTCTGTCAATACCTGAAGATGAGTAAGATCTTACATTTCAGCTACGTAGCAAGCCATTGATTTCACAACTACACGACATTCCAAACAATACATTTTGGTCTAACGATCAAGGGACAAGAAGCTGCTCTAGTTATTGATTATAACACCTGGGAGAATTCACCACTTACGGTACACTGGAGACAATACGGTCTACTGCAAACATGGCTCTAGTTGTAGTAGCTTCTAATTTACCACGCTATTAGACAAGTCTCTTCACCTCTGTGTACATTTCACCCTCTGCTTTTCCACGCCTCTCAAAAAAGTTACTATTTAAACAGCAGGGGACTTTTTTCTTTTTAAAATGCATTAATGCATTTATACAAATGAACACTTTAAGTGTTTCCTCACCTAAGTTCGTGTCTACGTTAAAATAGCTTCTTGAATACTAGAGCAAATGTAGAAATAAAAGAAAAAAAATCATGAATAGTTTTCCATTTCCATCAAGATTTCCACTTCTGCCCTAACAGGCAGCACTCCTCCTTTTCCCAGCCTTCACCCAGACCAGGGCTAAAGCTCATTTCTAGAATTTCAAGAACAAAAGGACTCAATCATTGCAACTAAAGCGGCTCTTAATTATACAGACTGAACACTCACTCCAGGCTTCGAGCAACCAAGAGGCAGTGTGTTGACAGACAATGCCCATTCTGACTTCTGCAGATGGCAAACAGCTCAGACACCATCAATAGCCTGGACCAAGTCCATAAATCCCATTAAGACATAAATTAGAACTGCACGCTTTGCTAGTCACAGAAATGGATTTATTCAGCCATACGGCATACAGGTTATAACCCTAATGGACACCTTGAAGGAAAAGCAAGGTTTAAAAAGTAGCATAATTCACTTTCAGAAGCAATCTTCAAAATACTATAAACAAAAATTAACATGCTTGCAACACAGACTAAAGCAGTTCTCCAAATGAAAATTGAAAGCAATAAAAAGCAGCCCTCTGTTAAAGCACTGCTACCTGACCATACAAAAAGAAACACACTACTCCTCCCTCAAAAGGCTCGGACTTAAAACCAACACACCATTCACACAACAGTTCAAGCCTTCCGGGACAACTACGTGCACTGACAAAACGGGGCTGCTGGAACAAAATTTAAGCGTTAGTTAAAGGAGAACCTCTGTGTTGAACAGATCCGTTGTGATAAGCAAAGGTACACCACAAGCCTCTGATTACGTGCATCGGTACTTGGGCAACTCGACCGCAGTCAGTTTCAGCGTGCAGCCACCAGCACTTAGCTGAAGCTGCGCTTCCAGGGACGCCCCGTCTAAGCTGCCGCGGCTGTGGGCAGAAGCGCTGTTACCTCAGCTGTGCGCTCCGTCCCCCGCGCAGCTGCCACCACAGCGGCCCCCACCAAAGCCTCCCCACCTTGCCTGCTTTAAACAGGCCCCGTGAACCCCCCTTGCAGCTCAGCATCCGAGAAGGAGCTCGACCCAGGCGAGCTCCCCGGTACCGCTCGGAGTCGCCGGCCGCGGGGCCCCGGAGCCCGGCGGGGGCCCGGGGCCGGGGCCGCGCACTCACCAGGTGTAGATCTGCAGCTCGCTGGAGGGCACGTTGCCGCGGGAGAACTCGTCCATGCGGTGGTGCCGCCCGTTGTTGGTGGTGAAGACGCGCAGCAGCAGCGGGCAGGTCTGCGGGGCGAGGCGAGGCTGAGGGGCCACTCGCCACCCCCCGCCATCTCCAACCGCCCCCCCCTTCCCCGGCCCGAGGCCTCACGGCGCCGCCATACCCTCCCCCCCGCGGCGCCCGCCCCGCCGAGCCCGGGAGCGGCGTACGAGGACGCAGGGCACCACCCCGGCACCTTTTCCCGATCGATCGGCTTCTCCGGCTCCTTCTTAATCTCCTCCTGCGTGACCCGCGACTCCACCGCCATCTTGCCCCGCCGCGCCAGCAATCGGCGGTCCCGGATGTCCCGCCGGGCGCCGCAGATCTCGCGAGAGGAGGGGGGGGGGGCGGTGACGGGCGGGGCAGGGGGTGGGCCGGGCTGTTCGCAGCGCTCGCGCGTGGGCAGGGCGGGAGCGGCGCGAGGGCGGCCGTCAGCTGTCGTCGGCCGCGGCGGGGGTGGCCCCGCGGGGCACCGGCGGCTGCAGCCCCGGAGCGGGGCCGGGCAGGCGGCCACAGGGCGCGGGGGCGGTTTGCGGGAGGAGAGGAGGCGCGGCCGCGGGCCGCCCCACCGCCGCGGGCTGCGGCTGTGCGGGCCGCCCGCCCCCCTCCCCGCGTCGGGGCCTGAGGGGAAGGGGGGTCGGCGCTGCCCGGGAGCGGCCCTCGGCCTCCCGCCCGCCGGAGCGGTGGTGGTTCCCGGGGTCCTGGCGGCGTGGCCCCGCAGCCTGCCCTGGCGTCGCCGGTGAGCGGCAGCCTGGGAGAGCGGTGCCCCCTGTGTCGCTCCTGTGCGGGCCGGCAGGGCGGCCGCGGGGGGTTTGGGGACCCTGTTCTGGCCCAGGCCGTGCTGGGTCTGGCAGCTGCCCTGTTCGGGGCTGTGGTGACTGGCGGTTGTCTGACAGGAGCGTACGTGATTCTTCCTGAAACCTGTAAACATCTGGGGTAGAGTCGCTGATCTGAGCAGAGCACTGCGCTCTGCGGGCTCTGATTTGGCAGGGGTTGGGATGCGCTGCCGGAGGCTTCTCTCCGCCTCCTGCTCAGTGTTGTGCTCGCGTATTCTCTGAATCATTGCCTGTGTTTTCTTGTGCTTAGAAAAGATTTCCATAAGCTACTGATACTGATGCCTCTTGGAAAAAGCCACTTCTTCCTATAGGGAGACAGATTTAAACAGATGCCTAACATAGGTAAATAATATAATCAACCACTGTAACTAATGGTAGATTAAAATAAATTAGAAAGGGGTAAATCGTAT
The DNA here is from genome assembly GCF_047370975.1 of Nipponia nippon. Taxonomy (NCBI): domain Eukaryota; kingdom Metazoa; phylum Chordata; class Aves; order Pelecaniformes; family Threskiornithidae; genus Nipponia; species Nipponia nippon. The sequence continues at coordinate 111,595,104 of NW_028262336.1, forward strand.
TTACAACTGAGCTTCCCTTAATATTAATTCAGGAAGTATCAAATGCAGACGCTCTCCATTTATGGTCTTGTTTTTCCAAGAATAGAATCTTGTATTAGGTTAAATTTGAGTCTGTGCTTGTGTCCTACAAAACAAGTAGGAGCGAGGTCTGTATTTCTGATGTGATAACTTTTTTTAAGTGTTGAGAGTTGTTTGTTATTCATATTAGAGTCACTGGCTGTATATTTGGTTTTATGGAATTTACACCTACGTTATTTTCTCAATTGCTGTGAATTTATTTCTCATTTCAAGAGTAAAACAAAATTAAATTCTCCTGTAAAATGATGCAGAAGTGTATGTGCTTGCAGGTGCAAAATAAGAGACTCGTAGAATTGCTGCAGCTGGAAGGGCGCTCTGGAGGAGACTGCCTAGGCCAAACCCCTGCTCAAAGCAGGATCAGCAAGGGCCGGGTGCTCAGGTCTGGGTGGGTTTTGAGTACCTCCAGGAATGGAGACCTCTCTGGACAACCTGTTCCACTGCTCAGTCACCCTCACACACACACACAAAAAGTTAGTTTATTTTTCTTCTTATATTTAAATTAAATTTCTGGTATCTCAGTATGTGCCCATTGCCTCTTCTCCTGTCAGTAGGCACCGCTGGGAAGCCTGGCTCTGTCTTCTTTACTCCTTCCCATCAGATGCACAGTGACAGGAGCCAGCTCTCTCAAGGCTGAACAGTCCCAGCTCTCTCAGCCTGTCCTCATATGACAGATGCTCCCAGCCCTTAACCATCCCACTAAGCTATATTTGATGCTATATTATTACAGTGTTCCTATACTGCTCGGGTAATTTTGTGTTGATGCTTGCAGCAGAGTGCAACGCAGAAGTATGTGCCACCGAAGCTGTGTCTCCAGATCCCCATTCTGCAATGTACTGCTCTGAGTAAGGAGATCCAGAGGGAATTTTTGTCTGTGCCGCATCGCTTTCTCAAGTATAATATCAGAGAGAAATAAATACAATAAATTCTGCACCATGAAAAAAGCCTATGCTTGTTAAGGTGTTATAACTGTTGGAATAGCTGTGCTCTAAGGGTGATATTGTGGTTTGATTTTGCATTTCCAAACACTGTAGATGTATCTTTCCAGTGTATTATTTATTTTAAAAATATGTAGGGGAGAAAAAGAAATTAGAAAAATATATTCACCTATGAGGTTTGTGTGTACATCAAGAAAAAAAAAAAGTTATGAGTCCATTCTATGAAAAAAAAAGCTCTTGCAGTTCACCTTTAATATAACCAACAGCATTTGGTTTAAAAAGTTGATTTATGGCACACCTAATAAAAGACAAGAGAACCAACAACCTATTAGAGTTCACCCTCAGCCTTTATTAACTTCCTCTTGTGGTAGCCTGGGTAGTATTGTACAGTTTTTAATCTATGTTAAGTTATAGCATATCATCGTTGTATTACCGAAGGGAATGACTCAACCTTGCCACCATTTGCAGGATTTGATTTCCCAGGCAACGATACAGTTTATTACACTGCTAAAATTAATTATATCTGCCCTGATAATACACGCTTTGGGTTCAATATGTGAACCGCCATTTCCAAAACAAAGGAATTTATGTCTAGGATCAGGTATCCTAAAGGAACAGCTGTAACAAATAAAGCACAGTTCTGTTATGAATTTAAGTAGTTCCTTCTGCTAGAACTTTTGGAGTGCTTTATTTATGTGAAAAATGACCTAATGTGCTTGAGTTTTAAGTAAATTCAAGCATGACTTAATTTATTATTCATGAACTGTATTAACAATCGCAATTTATTTTCAGTCTAAAATCTTAGATTCTTATGTATTTGGAAGAGAGCGTTGGCAATTATTTGGAGCTGAAAACGGAGTTACGCGAGCTGTAACCTGGACGGCGGGGTGCGGGTTTTACTGGAGACGGTGCTGTCTGGTCAAACAAGGCACAACACGGTAAACTGGATCCCCACCCCTCTGGGGTCCCGCACGCGCGTACCTGCGTCGGTCTAACGGCTCGCCCCTGCCAAAGGAGGGGGAGTCAGCTCCCCACTGCCTCTCCTCACTCTCAGCCATGGGAGGGTTTTTTCCCTTCCTTCTGCCAGGTGCGGCCCTCGCTGGATGCTTCCAAGAATAAGTTAAATTCCCTAATTGGAGGTAAAGGTATCCCACCGGGGGCTGGTTTCTTGTCAGTTTGTTGCATTTAACGCTTTCTAAACTGATGCCGTGACCTGGTGCGAGGTGAGCGGTGGAAGCATGTGCCCAGGAGGAGCTGGGAGACGGCGGGAGAGAACAGGAATGGGACAGGGTCTGTCCCGTCAGTGGCAGGGAGGCGGTTGATGGCTTCACCCTCCCTTCACATCTTCTTATGTTTTGGGGGGTGAGGCGTCCCTCTGCTTGTCAGGGACGCTGTGTTCTCTGCAAACGGTGTATATATATGTGCGAACATGTATATATAGTGTATGCTATAGAGGAAATGAAAGCTCCTTACTGAGGTAGTGAGGCGGAATAAAACTCTATATACAAGCAAGTCTCTAGCCTTTATTGTAACAGAGATACCCAAAATATGAATGAAACGTTTTCGGAGAGGAACGCCTGTAGAGAGCTGAGACAAGTGGTCTCAGAAGTGTGAATTGCCTCTTTAAGAATTGTAAACACACATTCCACATACAATAACCACATGTAAGTGGTTATTTAAATAGTGAACTTTTAATTGTTTATTGGGGCATCTAGGAATGGCATGAATGAGATGGCGTGTTGGTGCCATTAGGATATGGGACTGGGAAAAGCTGCCACAGCTGTTTAGAGAGGAGCACTGTGGGTCAAGTAGCCTGTTGGCCTACGAAACGCCATAAGTAAATTGTGACTGAAAGGGGAAAACAAAAGGAGCAGTTGATATTGTGTGACTTAAAACTCTCTAGGCAGAACAGAGAAGATGACAGTAAATAAAAAGTGTCCTTGGGAAGATACAGAAAGGAATGGCACAGTTGGGCCTGGGATACCAACCATTGAGGTAAACCTCCAAGGAACTAGAAAAACTGTAACAAGTGACCAGAACAAGGAACTCTGAACGTTTCTGACCCGTGAGTGCATTGAATCTCAGCTCAAAGAAGCTGAATTAGCCTCACTCATTGCAGCGTGCTGTTTTCAGGTTCCCGAGGCTCCCAGGACCTCTGGCTTACTGGCTACATTTGTGAGGTCTTCCTAGTCAGGACTGCATACCGCTCCTTAATTTTGCGTGGCTGTATGTGTATCCCATAAAGCTTGTTTGAGAGAGGACTCGGTCTTTATCTTGCTTGTAGAAGGTTCAACTGCCCTGTTCTGGCAACAGCACAATCGTCTTCCAAACATCTTTACAACCAGCCTAGTGAGCAAAGTCTCAAATTGGATTTATTATTATACAGTATTGCAAAATTGTTATTTAACTGTTAACGTGACGGTAGCAGCGGTCGGTCTGCACAGCCTTGCGCAGGCTGCAGGACCCGGGCGGCGTACGCAAGGCAGAGCCGCTGCTGTGCCTTGTAAACGAGCTGCCTCACGCGTGCCAGTGTAGGACCCTGCGTATAGTTGCTTGTGATGTTGCCAAATGTTATCAGTCTGCCATTCGGATGGAACTTGGCCACATCAGGTGTTTCCTGAAAGAACATCCTCGGGATGCTTTTTTTTGCAGTTTCAGAAAAAATGTTTCCAAGAATAATATTTTAGGCAGATGAGCGTTATCACTCACATTTCTATTATTTTTTGTTCATTTTAAATACCCACAGCAGTTTGTCTGAAAACCTGCAGCATCCACCTACTTTTGAGAAAGAAACACAGTGTGGCAGAGATGCTTACTCCTGTGTCAGAAATGTTCTCATAAAGCAAATATATTTGACTGAACTATGATTTTTTAGAAGACTGTGATTTATCCATATTCAGCAGAGACAAACTAATGCTGGGCAGCTAAACTGCACCTGATGCGTCTGGGCGTGCAAGGGATTCAGAGGGGTGTCCGCAGTGCGCCTGTGCTCTGCGACAGGCCTGGGCACGGCAACAGGGAACAGCGGGGCTCTCTCTTTTTTTTTTCCTTAGGGCGCTGCTGCCCACAGCGGGCACCGGTGAGGGACGCAGGATGGGACCCTGCCCGCGTCCCTGGAGCGGTGAGAGGAGGGAGCTGGAGAGCAGCTCCACAGCGCTTCAGGCCAACCCGGTGCAACGCTGTTTGCAGTCTAAATCAACAACAGGGAATGTGTTTTGCAAGAGAGGTCCAGCAAAACTTGTAGTGACTGCTTGAATTTCGCCTGGAAGAGACCAGAACAAACTGGAACTTGTAATTGTCAGCAGAGAAAGACAGAATTCAGTTTCAAGTAAAGAAAAAGTAAGTCCTGGTCTGTCACGTAGAGTTATTTTCTTCTCTATACAAATACACATGAAGGTGTGATGGTGAGATGTACTAAATATTCTATTGGTTTTTCCTGGTGGGGTAGTAGACTCAGTTACAAAATATAAAATTAAGGAAGAAATGTTGCCAGAATCTAAACCTGGATTTCATTAAAACGTGTTGTCATTTCTCTATAAAATACATCTGCTACAATGTTCCAGAAATTTTAGACACACAATAGAGTAATAAACTGCTTCTATAACTTGGGTAATACTCCACCATAGATTCTTGATTTCCCCCCTACTGTTTGTATTAAATTACCTCAGTACAAAAACCTTCGTACGCTGTAAGGAAGGAATAAATGGGTTGTCATTGCAATAAGTGGAAATTTTAAAAATTGTGTACGAGACGTGTGTTATCGAGAGGACAACCAACATCAGAAGTTTGTCAGCCTGTAATTCACTGCAGATAGTTACGTCGGCAGCACGGGCCCCTGTCTACGCTCCCTTGTAGCTACATTCCCTTGTTTTCCTTCACTGGGGCAGCTCCACTACTGACAGCAGCGGTGGGAAACCAGGTGTGGAGGTTACTTTCATCGCTGGTGCCTTTCCCAGTTGCCGGTGTTGCTGCCACCAGTTTGCCCCGGGAACATGGAGGCTGTCTGACCTGCGCCGCCTGCTCTGAGGACAACAGCACCATCCTCCACACGCCCTGCGTGGCAAAGCCAGCGCGTCCCCTCGCGATGTCATCCTCTGGAAGAGGTGTCCTTAATATTGTCTTCCACATTTCCTGCACAGACAAATCCCTTCCCTGGCTGCTTCCTGGATTAATGCGATCCCGTCCTTGAACACGACACAAAAGTCTGAGGAGGGGGTGAGTATCTCCTTCGGATAGACACAGTCCTGCTCATGCTTTGGTGGGAACGTTTCCGTGAATAAGCGTTAACAGACCAGGTTGATGGTTATTCCAGTATCTTCCCCCAAATATCTGTTCTTTTCCCTTCCCATGGAAGAATAATATTAAAAGACTCAAACCTTTTCTCCTAAAGCAGAGAATTCCAAGAGATCTGACCGAGTATACCAAAGGACATATATTTTATATGCAGCTCCCTGGCTATGCTGCTCTCTTCAGCTTGCCATACATCTCCGGAAGTTTCCAGTCTGTGGCACACACAGTTCCTATTGAAAATAGTAGATGGATAAAGATGCATCCCACACACCCAGAACAGATATTTGCTTCTTTGTTTTCTGCCCCAGGACGATGGGTCTCAACACAAAGAGTCTCCCCGTGTCTGTGGCATTCCACACCAATTCTTTAACGACAATGGAGGTGTTGATAAATAAATCCTCTCTTGTCAGCCACAGCAAGTCATGTTTTACTTGGTTTTGTTCTAGGTCTCACAGAGCCCCACAGAAAGTTTATGAGAGCACTGCCCTATCCTTCATAACAAAGGTTGATGTCATGTAAGCCATTACGTGTCCTGCCTCCAGAAGCAGCATCATAAAGAGTCGAGCAAAACTTTCCTCCAAAATAAGTGGTTCCATGTGGAAAGCCTTGCCAAGCACAAAGCAAAGCCTCAGCACCCCAAGGCAGCCCAGCTACATCACAGAAATACCTTTTGTGGCTCAACGTGCAGGTCAGAGAACACAATTGTGTAACTTTCTCTTTTTCTGGTTTTTCTTTTTGTTTGTTTGTTTGTTTTGGTTGGTTTTTTGTTTTTGTTTTTGTTTTTGGGTTTTTTTTTGCCTGAGTGGCCACTTATGACCAAAATGTTCTGGCTGTGATAAATTACCTGCAACATTTTGAATAATGCAGTATCAAACCAAATTCTCTTCTGACTGCTATGTCATATATATTGCAATATCAATTAACTTGATGTTTTTTTAAAGAAAGGAAATGTCCATCACTGGAAATTTACAATATGTGAAGTTTGAGCCCAGAATGAATTCTGACAGCTTGGTTACCATAAGCTCCTCAGAGACACAGTGCTTAGTGGAAACACTGACATAATCTTAACGATAGTGGCAGGAACAGTGCCAGTAAAACAGAATGTCCTGTAGGCATAATGTAAGGCAGAATCACTTCGGCTCCGTGGATCGCAATAGCTTTGAAAGAAAAGTGATAGAAAATTTGTGGATGCCTATTCCTTTCAGTAAGAAAGAATAATCTCGGCATGTGCCACTGGCTGTTGTTATCAGTTGTATTATATTACATTTTACACGTGGCAAAAGATGCTGGGGAAACGTAAAGGACGTGCTGTTGCAAAGCTGCGAAGCCTTGCTGCAGAGCAACGGAGGCACGTTGGGGTTATAGCTGAGCGATCGTACGGGCACGGACAGAGGTGCCCACTGCCGCCAGGGTGCCAGCGGGAAGGAGTCACTGCTTTTACACTTCTTGCTGTTCCTTCCCTGTCAGCTCTCTCGGCAGAGCTGGTCATGATGAGCTTTCCACAGACTTATTACAATGAAACAGGTTAGCAAAGACTTCACACTTAAATTGTTTACAATAATTTCCTTGCACTTGCCTGGAATGGGCGAGGAAGGGTTCACACAAATGGCTCTTCTGGTACGTCAGTGGGCCAGCAGGGATGGTGATAAAGGGCATCCTCTCGCAGAGGTTCAGCTGGAATCAGGAGATGACATCTGTCCACAACCTGGTGCTTTCAAATGACAAGCTGTGCGATGTGTTATTTTATGTGACAGCGTGACAGACTCTGACATTTCAGATTGCTGTGAGCAGTGCTCTTCTTTTATGTTCACAAGATGTATAAGAAAGTGCAGCACTCCAGAAAATAAATAAGTGCCTCACAGAATCGCTGGGGGGAAATTCCTGCAAATGAAGTAAGGGGAAGGAAAGAAAGAAACTATTTAAAAAGAAGTGGATTGGGAAAAGAAAACATCTTAGATTGACACTACTTCACAGTCAGCTTTATGCTTTGTTACCCCTGGTACAAAGCTAAGAATAATTCAGGTTAATTTCTATAAAACTTCAGGGCATAGAAGAGCAAGAGAAATGGCTCTTCTACACTTCTTAGATTAGACTTGTTCAATATGAAGCAAGATAAAATATGCTCTGGTGTTTTATTTGGGCTTGGGGAATGCAAAGACATAATAATTACCAGCTGATACACCAATTTAATGCAGGTGTTCAGATTTTTAAAAGACCATTATCACTTAATGTTACCTTTAAAAAAGAGATCTCAGATTTTTCAGTGAAACAAATACTAGAAAAAGAGACACCTTATATGAAAGGAGGTGAAACTCTCAAATACAAAAATTGGAAAAATTCTATTACTAGAGGTAGAGGTAGATTCCCTGCCTGTTAGAGATGAACGATTAGCTAAGCATGATGTTTTGAAAATATAAAAGTGAAATATTTAGAACACAGGGCACAGTTATTGCTAAGTTCTTATGTACAAATTCTGATGTGTGGGCCGGATTTTAAAATGCCGTTGAAGTACAGCAGCCTGGCTGCGGATCACTTGTTTCAGACTTGGGTCTGGCTTCATCCATAAAAATATGGAGCTACCGATCAAACATGCTTCAGCCATCAAACGTGAAGGAGATTCAGAAGGGATTTTAGCCAAGACCAAAGATGAAATGATACACTGTAGAAGCTACTAATTGGTTTCTGATTAGAAACCATGAAGACTTGTCAGAATGAGACATTTGTGAGCGGTCCTTCATCTTGGGCTGCAAACGAAGGGGGAAGATTTGTGTATTTGTGTTAACATAGCTCGTAGTTCTTCTTTGAACTACAGCCAGCGGATGCATGTGATTTGGCATACGAAGACATTACACATTTTTCACGATTTTATGTTTAGATGGCAGAAGAAATCTTTGGTCAGTCACAGAGAAGTTCTCACTCCATCTTGCACTCAGGGATGCCTGGATTTGGGTCAACACTTTTTCATCCCACTTTCTTTGAGCACTTTTCTTAAGTTGGTAATTTTTGGTGGCATCCGTGGTAGAAGGCCACCAAGAATGGGCTGTGCACTTGCTTCTGGGGGCACTGGAGCTTATCCTCCTCCAGCTCGCTGCGGGGTGTGAGTTGTACAGCTCCTTTAGCTCTGCACACGCTGGATGCTGACAGCTGAACTGCGGGAGGTTTTACAGTTTCTTCAGGCTGCTTGAACGAGTCCTGGTTTCTTGCTGGGACAGCAGTCCCATGAGCCTGGCTGTCAGGATCAGGTTTGTGACTGGCTTTATCGGAGACTAGCTGGCAGAGTTTATTAATAGATGGTAAAAGGTACTTGAAAGCAGTTGGTCCTTGGTAGGTTTGAAAAATGTCAGGTGAAAGTGGTATTGGTCCTGCCTTTGCGTCACTGACGGAGCACGAGCAAGGCTCCGTGGACACTGCTGAAATCTGGGAAATGATACTTTGTGCACGCTGTTTCCTGGCCCGGCCAGGAGCGAAGCCAAAGCTATGACAAACAGCAATGCAATCTTTTACTAATACTGTAGCTTTTAAAGAAAGACTCCCAGAAAAGATGAATCCTGCTTTCCCGTCTGTAACAATGCATATTTGATCCCACACTACTTTTTTTTACTTCAAACTACAAACAAGCCCTCTGACTTCTTGAGGAGGAGTGTGCAGATCGGCAGGCTCTCTGCTTGATGGACGTGCAAAAACCTTCACTTGCTGGAGCGCTGGAGCAGAAGAGGGGTGAGGCAGGCGCGGCGCAGGCGGGGTGTCCATGCACAGGCAACGCAGCCGTGGCAGTTCCCTGGGGTTTGCTAAGTGGCACCGAGGCATGCGCCTGTCCTGCCGCACCAGCACCGCCATCGGGGACAAACCGGGACGTTAAACTCCCCACGCTGAATAGACTGTTCAGCTCCTGTGCTGTCCTCATTCAAGTAAATAACATGTTTCCCCCCTCAAATTATTTTGCATTTCCCTGAAGGGTTCTTAAAATATCCGCAACACAAAGCGCAAAGGAAAAACTGCTGGGATTTGGTCCTGCTGAGGGTAAGGTAACAATATGAAGGATATGAGGCAAGGTACCATTTCATTGTGCTTTACTAGCGCTTGTAATTTACATCTCATCGCTTTCAAGGCCTCTGATGGTAATATTTCCTTCTTCTAAGAATAGAGCTTAAAGGTATTTTAAGAATTCTAGTTGTCGTGCAATTAATAGTGTAACACTTTGTTCTGACTAAAAAGATTTGCTTGTTTTGAGCAGTAACAGTATTTTGCATGTAAAAAAAGGGGAATGGGGAATGTTTTATTGCCAGCGCTTTTTCTTACAGGGGGATGAATCACTTACATTCTTGGCAACCGAGCTCAAATTCACAAGAATGCTCAGTTTGATCAACTTCCTTCAAAACACTAAACTCAAAGTAGAGAGGAAAAAAGAGAGAAAGAAACTTGGATGTGCTTGGATGCGGAAGACATTACAAGATGGACATCCAAGCAGGAAGACAATAAATCTAGTGTACAAATTGTTTTGCCCAAAGCAAGTCACTGAGTTGCTGTTACAGGAGGGTCCAGTCTAAATTAAGAGAATACTGGAAGGGGAAAAAAAAAAAACAACAAGGAGGAAAAGAGCCAGAGAAAAGAAAGAAAACCCTGCCGCTCTGGCAGACATGGCGGATGTTGTGTCAAACATGAGTTTATTTGCTAACAAAACAATGTGAAATTTCAAGAAAAATTACCACCCTTCCCTTCAGAATGGAAGATTGTGCCGAGAAACAAAATATGAGAATACAGTTAATTTAGGGATGAGGAAACTGCCTGCGTTCAGGCTGTGGCTTCATGTGACAAAGGCTGAGGATCGTGGGGGTCTTCTTTGGCAGCAGCGCAGGGCGAACCAGGCTGTCCCCTGGCTGCTCCTCTCCACCCATGCAGCGGACCCCACTGAGGAAGGGACGGCACTGAAAATGGTCAGTTTTGGTTTTATTCTGGTGGATTATCTTTCAGCTGGATCAGTTCCCCAGACCGGTTCACCCAACAGCCACCCATGGCACTGCGCGACATACCCCAGCTGCCGTGGAGAGGATGATGAGGGGAAGGGGACATGGCGGAGGGGGAATGGTGAAGCTGGCCAGGCATCCCTGCTGCTACCGTGCCATCGGGGTCGTGGTCTTCAGCGCAGCACCAGCCTAAGGCACACTTGGCCCTGCTGCTCACTTCTGCTCAGAGACAGTCAGATGGCAGCTTCAGTCAGACCAGCACAACTGCTTGTCAGCTGAAGTAAAAACAACCCAAGCAAAACCCAAAACGTTATTTAGTGTGGAATTCCCCTTTTTCTAGGTCAGGTTCTAGGTCGCCCTGTGGTCATGCAAACAGCTGTGCCTCGGTATAAAAGCATGACTGTGAGGAGTGGTGGAAGACAAGGAGGAAAGTACAGCTCCCCAGAATTACGTGTTTCTTCTGTGTATCTCACTTGGTACCTTTTGATTTCCCCCCACTCTTCACCCCCGTGCCCCGCCACCCGGCACCTGCCGTGCAGCGCTGGGGCTGCAGCAGGGCACAGGGCAGCAGCACCTCAGGATAATTAAGATAAGTGTGAGTGTGTCACGCCCTGCAGCCAGCACAGGGCTGCTGTGCTTCTGCCCAGGGTGTCCCCCCAAAATATATGTTCACTTAGTGAGCCTAATATGGGGGAAAAATAATAATTGGGGAAGAATGCGAAGGGCTGGGGCACGCCACAAAGGATGAGTGCCAATCAAAGCAGGACCCAAGACACTGCAGCAATGTCAGTGTCCAATACCCTGGGCATCACACAGTTGCTGTTGTGTGTCTTCATAGTTGCAATGTGTTACCTGCTTCTGCCATGTTCTGCAGTGCCTATGCAGTAAATCCAGTACTTCCTCTCTGATTCTGTAATCGGAGATGTTGCTTACATGTAGTAAATCCCACACTTTTGGGACACACTGAATTTACTGTGTATTCACCAAGCAACTGCATCCCATCCATAGAATAAGATCAGTGCTTCCTGGTCTGGTTTCCTGCACTCAGATTGTACAATAGGTCAGCACAGGTCCTGGGGATATGTCCAGGTTTTCCACATGTTTAGCCTTCCTATCCAAGCTACGATACAGACAATCCTCAAAAATCTGTGCAGGCAATTTTTCTGGGCAGAAAAGAAGACACCTAGCAAATCTGTACCCAGGGTAACCTCAAGTCAGAGCTTCCAACACAACATGAAACGCTGCACCAAGCTGCCAAGGAGAAATGTGTGGAATCTTTGCACTGGAGTTCTTAAGACTAGACAAAAATCTGCCATAGTGAAGAGGGAGAGCCTAAACTAGATCCTTCCCAGCCTTACATTCCTGTGATTCCCTGTAAGGCAGGACTGGTTTGACTCTCCCCGGCACGAAGAATGGCAAGCACAGTCTGTTCTCTGCTCTGCAACCTGCTCTCTCTTCCTCCAGCCTCTCGCTGGAACCAGCAGGAAACCGAGGACAGACACTACTCTCAGCCCATCCGGGCTGGGCACTGAGAAAAGGGAGATTTGTGTGCAGTGAGTCTGTGTATTCACGCATGAGAGAAATCGTGGTGGCAATGGTGTTCTCTCATAGTAATGCAGAGCAAGACGGAAATGTGATGAAGGTTTTTTTCAGGATTAAAATAAGCAGAACAAGATCCAGTTGTTGTTTTGAGGAGAAGGAAAGCAGTTGCTGTCAAAACGTTTCACCGACTTGGCAAAAATGCCAAGCTGGCCCTGCCTGCAGCATACACGGACTTCAAAGGGCTTATCTTGAATAAGGATTAGCGGGAGCCAGATCGCTGCTTCCTACACGTATTCAGCTGAGGTTAAGTGATACACAAGGCTATACCCCAAGGGTGTGTTTTCCTTCTGATGCCAGCCAAGTTGCCAATACCTCTGCCTGCAGGTTTGGGGGATCAGTCTTGCTTTAGCTGCGTACGCCTGGAGGGAGCTCAGTTCTGACCCGGCACCAGGAAGAGCGGGTCACACACTCGCAACCGGTGGCTTCAGGAGTGCTGAAGGGCAGGAACGCTGTGAAACAACCGGTCAGGCCCATGCGCCGGCGGTGAGCCGGCCGCTCAGGAGGGGCGTGTGGTTCTCAAACAGGATGCAGGCTGAATAACCCTCCATTCCTGAAGAGGGTGGTCCCCGAAGGTCAGGGCTGCCTTCAATGGTGTGGCAGCGTGAGAGGAAACTGCCTCAGAGGGTGCTTTCATAATGCTCGGACTATGAATAAATTCAGCCTGTTGTAGTCTGGGTTCCCAAGTGTTAGTCATCAAAAATGTGAATAGGAGAATAAGGTTAGGGAAAGAACAATTCTCCAGCTGAACTTTCATTACAGGATGAATAGGGGTCCTCCTCCCCCCACCCTGCTTTGATTGCAGACAAAGGGCTTTGCATCCCATGTAGGAATTCTCTTTGCTGCCTGGGATGAACGTATGGATGTAGGTGATACAAACCTAGCAGGGCCCAGCTCACAGAATCACAGAATACCTGAGGTTGGAAGGGAACACTTGAGATGATCTAGTGCAAACCCCTGCTCAAGGAGGGCCAGCTGGAGCAGGCTGCCCAGGACCATGCCCAGTCAGGTTTTGGGTATCTCCATGGATGGAGACTCCACAACCTCTCCAGGCAACCTGTTCCAGCTCTGAAAGGACAGGCAACAACCAGAGGCCTGATGTCAGTATAGATCATTCTGGCACTTTTTTGCCTTCACGGTAAACCGTTCAGTGAAAGTACAACCTCAATAAATGTATTTGATATTCACCCACTGACTCTGGTTCTGGTGAGGCTGGGTATAACAATGTGGCCAAGGCTGATCCATGCTTTACCCAGTTGCTTAATTATGAAAAAAAGACTATCAAAGAGACGGTCGGGTGCTACATGGGATTAACTCCCTGTGGCCCCACAGGAATGCTCTCGGTTCGGGACAGAAGCAACCATTACCCCAGTCAATGCTGTGTTAATTTAGTGGAAGGAGGGCCAAGGGCCTTTGAACCGGTCACAACAATAAATCCAGAAAAACGATGGATCTCCTTTTTCATCCTTTATGACACAAAGAATTTTCTGGGAATATTTGTCCCTTAAGCTCCAGAAGGTGAGGGTTGTGCTTTCTGTTCCCATGCTTCCAGCCAGCACTTTGCCCTGACCGTCACTGTTACCAGGGCATCTCCTCAGTTCTGGCAGGAGATCTTATCTGAAATCTTAATTGAGGCACATTTAGGCTATCCAAGGCAGTTTCATATTGCTCAAGCTAAAGTCACTGAAATGTTTTAATTAACGAGCAAACACAGGCTGTCGCTTTCCTCTGTGTGACGCACAGAAATCTGTCTGCTTCCTCCCCGAGTACAGTACAGCATGTCTAAGCCACTGGCTACTATAATTACGATGGGGTAAGCATTTATATGGCACTATAAAGGTGAACTGGGTGCTTTGCAAATACAGAAACGCTAATTTCATTCCGAAAGAATTCAGAGTCAAACATGGTCAAGAAAACCCACGAGGCAATTGTCTTGATGGAAAAAATGGATCCTGCAGAGACCAAGAATCACCCGGGCAGGAGGTCTGAAGGACAGATCTGGAGTCCTGGGGCGGAATGACTGGATGCCACTCAGAAACACTGGAATTTCTTTTCTAATCTGTCATGGACCCCACAGATGACCTTTAGGAGATAAGGAATCTCTGTACGAGTTCTCCTCCCTGTAAAATTGATACTACTTCAACTCATGCAGCTACTAAAATAAAGGCAGGCTACGGAACGGAGGGTGGGAGAAGGCAAGAGGTATTGTGGCAGGAGAGCATCGGGAGGCACGCAGGGAGCAAGAGAGGGAAGAGGGGGAAAGGAGAGAAAACCTCTGAAGAGTGAGGAGGCAGGGAGCCAATGACAAGATTAAGAAACGAGATGGTATCCTTCAAGTGTCGGGGAGGAGAATGGAGATTAACAACCTTTTGATTAGGCTAAAGGGAGTAGCGAAGAGCCTGAAGAGTAGCTGTCAGCGAATTACAGTAGCTGGAGCAAGTAACGGCCAGAGCACAGAGAATAATTGTAGTCATGGTGATAGAAAAGCAAGGGCCACTTCAAGAAGAAGATACTGAGACAGAAACTAAAAGCTTCAGATTAGGCCTTTAATGAGAGACTGGTTATATGAAATAAAATGAAAGAGAAAAAACCTCCCCAAACCCCGAAAAATAGAGGAAGTACTGAAAGCAGATTTAGAGAGAACTGAAACTTTTATATTGGAAAAAATCTATTTGAGGCAGAATGAATATGTAATAACAGCAAGGATTTCAGGAGAAGAAATTAAAAAACCCACAGGGATATGAAATTGGACAGTCACGGACAGATTAGAAAATAATTTCCCCACTCGAAAGGTGCAGGCGGAAATGATCGGGTGCATCAGGGAAGGGGGTGGCACGATCAGCAGTGCCGTGTTTCAGGCGCCACCAGACAAACAACTCCAGCTACGCCGGTACCGCCGTTTGGTGTCACCCACTCCGTGCACACACCTCCTCTCCTTTGACGAGATGAGGATTTACCATGATGTTTCAAATGGGCACAAAGTGAAGAGCAGCTGTAACTGTGAAATTCCAAGTGGCCAGGAAAACGCTCGTTGCACATAAACACGGTCTTTGCTTGCATTTCACAACATTGCACAAGGCTTCCTAAAAAGTAACTTCTAAATTTGCACACCCGTATCGCTATGTACACAGGGGATGGTTAAACAGATCTGCTGTGCATGGAAATTCATGACATAGCCTGAGCCTGCCCTCTTGCTACATACACACCAAGGGGTCGGTATTGCAGAGAGCGTTAGAGCATCTGGAGTTACACGCGATTTTATGAGAAGTGGAAAATAGATGGAAGAGCAATTAGACTGATTTTGTTAGGCTAAAGGGAGCACAAAGGAACGTGGAGAGTAACTAAATAAATTACAGTACCTGAAGCAAGAAATGGCCAGAGCACAGACAAGATTTGTAGTCATGGTGATAGAAAAGCAAGGGCCACTTGAGGTGGTTTGCATGCTGTTACGAGATGCTGCTTTAAGAAATGTTGTTGTGACTTCTGTGTCTCTATTCACTTTGATTTAGGGTATAATAATATTACTGTTCATGTGTTTATCACGTTCCAAGATTTATAGAAGACTTCATTCATTTCAGTCACAGACTCAGAATGGTGATTCTCATTATAACCAAATTCTGTATTTTAATTATTTGCAAATCGTGTATTCTCCAACCTGCAGTTTTAGTGACTGGTGGTGAATAAAAGCTACCCCTGACATTCAGAGCCTTTTTTCTTTAATCATGGAGTTGAGATTTTATGAGCTCGAGCACAGTATGCAAAGCTAACATACAGCAGAGACTGAAAGAAAACAGCTAAAAATTGAACGTATGTTTAGGACGGCTGTGGAGCTTTTTAGACAAGCAAGTGTATATTCCTGAAGTGAGCTAAAAGCAGTGGCTGGTGTGGGAAGAGAGTTCAAAATAGATGTAGGTTGAAAGACTGTGTGGAAGACCAGGAGACACATGGTGATAATGATAGTCATCAAACGGGAACATATGGTGGTGAAGCATTTTTAGAGTGGAAAGTCTTTCAGTTTGGATGCTGTTTTCATGTTGTATTATTCTGTGATGATACTCTAGTAGAGCGTTATGGACGGTTGGGGATTTTTCAGAGTCTCCTACGCAGGGGTCTCTCAGAATTTTCCCCCAACAACTTTCTAGGGGCTGTAATCCTGAACCTGATTCCCGTAAAACTTTATCTTTAAAATGGACGTGTGGCACGTACGGATGACAAGACCCAACATGCAATTTTCTGTTTCTATTGCAAAGGCCAGGCAATAGTTACCCCCATCCTTCCATTCTGCTGGTGATTATACCAACTGATCAATACGATTCAGGCCAAGTTATTTTATTCATGCAAGTTACTCACCTCATAGACAATAGTAAATACCTCTCTCAGTTTTCTGGTGTCCACCTTTGCTGATAAAGGTATGTAAACAAGCGCAAAGCACACAGGATCTCAGCTCCCAGAGTACACAGACGTGTGACTGTAGTTTCTCCTCTACTCTGTATCTTTCTCTCTGCCCCAAGAAAATATGTGAGGATTGTTGACTGGAGCTTCTTATGCTGCTTTGAGATGCCTTGCCAAGTTGTATGTTATCCCATTTCCTTCCTGCAGGCAATCCGAACAGGGGAGGCTTCCCCTGGAGCCCTGCCCTGCACAACTGCACCACACAACTGCTCAGCTCTCCGGCCCTCTCTTGCAGTGCCAGAAATGTGGTGGCTGAGCGCTGGGCTCAGCAGGAGCTCTGAGAACTTTGCCACTGCTGTGGGCAGACCTCGGACAGGAGAGTGCCGCAGCCCCTCTGTGCTCTGAGCTCAGGAGATGCTGTGAGCCCGCGGCTGCCGCCTTGCCTCGCTGCACCGTAGGGCTGCTCAGTGCCGTCTTGCAGATGTGGCAGGTATGCCAACATAAGGCCAGCTCAACTGGCACAGACACCGTGAAAAGCCAGTTTATTTAGGAAAATGAGACGCAGCAATAGGCTTGCAGCACCACTGGAAAATTACTGTGTGTCAAAGAGAGGCTAAGCAGCGAGGATCTGAATTTCTGCAGACTATCTAGGGCAAGACCTAAGTCTTACAGGTTTCCCCTAGAGCTTTGTGTCCGGGCAATAGCCTGGAACCAAGAAATCGGACATCCCTCTGACTCTTCATGTTTTGCATCCTTTTTAAATTTTTTTTTTGCTGATAATATGTTGCTGATCATGATTCAGGAGATGAGGATTCTGGTCCTGGCTTTGCCACTGAATTGCTGTGTTCCTTATGAACATTCATGCAGCCCAGCCGTGTTTCTCTGGTCAATTTCTCCATCTTATCAGTAGAGATGTAATCTCTGCTCGAAGAGGTGGTCCTTTATTATGTATTTTTTTAAGGGCAATTGCAGCCTTCCACTGCACTATCACATATAGCAAGATTAACTGATGCTTGCCCCATGCTTTCCTGGAATGTTCTTGTTCAGTAGCTGTTCCACATGTACGGTCGCCTTGTGTTAGCATGGTCTTACTTCTGTTTCTTCTTTTAATTTATGGTTATTTCTGTCACCTACGTCCCATACTCCTCTAATACAAAAGCAGACTTTCTAAAAAGAGAGGTACAAATAGTTTTTTTAAAAGCTCACCACTTCTGTCTATAGCTGGCATCTATCCCTGTTTCCACCGTGGTCCTATTCAGTGTATCTAGAATATATGAACGCACATAGTTCAGTTTCTTACAGCTTGACTTCCATGTTTTATATTAGCTCACCCTTTTTTCCTTGTGCATTTCTGATGTCAGTCTGCGATCTGTCTAGTTCTCTTCCTCTGCACTATGTGTCTTTTTCTTATCTGTGGTTGTACTTCCTTGCCCATCTGTACTATTATTTTAATTGTCTTTAAACACACATTAATAGTACTTCTGAACACATGCCAGTGCCCATTTTTCTATCCCATCCCTTCCTTTACTCTGTTCCATGTCCAGTTTTCTCTCAGAATTTAATCAGTTGAAATTTGTTGCTGGTTTTGGGGGGAATTTTTTTTGAGCTGATTTAGTCATAATAACAAGGCTTACAGGGAAAGATCCAAGTCTTGTTGAAAGATCTGATCCAAAGCTCATTACCATGGTCACTATTTTTTTGATAATCTTCCAACTACACTTCCCTGCTTTTACAGACTCTGGCAGATCCAACAATATCTCAGAAGAGGAATGGTTTCCTCTGAGTCCCACATCTGGCCCAAACCACACATTATGTTGGGAACCCAAAACGTGTTCAAATGATAACTAATCTGACACTTTTTGTCCTTTTCTGAAGTATCGCTTTTCCTTGTGTTGCTTTTGATAAGGCAGCCTATTACAATGCTAACTTCTGACTCAATTCTACCCTTTAGCTGGGAGAGAACCATTTATATGTTTGTAAGCTGAGATGGTTATAGCCTGTCTAGTTTTATTTTCCAAGGATACTGGACTGACAGCCCTCGCTCTTGAAATCCTTTGTTAGTACATTTACTCTCTCTAGCCATACCTTCTTGTCCTAAGGAAGGACAAGAAAGATCTTGATAAGTTTCTAAGATGTGGACACCTTGAGGCTTTCTGGAATGGTCTTGTTTTTTGCTCTGAGAAGGGTTAGGAGTAATTGTGGTAAAACGCCTGTGACTCACTCTGGTTTGCAACCCAATGGCTTCCCAACTAACCCTGAGGATGTGAGCTGTGTGCGTCCCCCTGCTGTGCCTGCTGCCTCTGTAGGACATTTCGCCTCCCTGCCGGCAGTTATCGGTCAGGTTTCTCTGGTGAGGTGTCTAGCGGGGACGTGTCTAGTGGTGCTTTGGGGGAATGTGACATTTAGCTTTAGTGACCAGGCATTAATTGCAAGCAGGTAACTAACTGAAAGTACCCATTTTCAAGAAAGTTTTGCTCACCGCTATTTTGGGCTTCATTTGAGTAGATTGCGGTCTCTTGTCACATGAGTCATTTTTGTCTCTTCTTCCAGGGTCTTGTCTAAAAAATCTCAGGTTTCCCCTATGTATGAGCTACTCAACGGACAAAGCATGTGTCATTTTATACTGACATAATAACTTATTTCTATATTCTCAGTGAAATGAGACACTGGTTTTTTTTGCTTTCCAGATTTCAGATTTTCCATAAACCAAATATTTCACAGGAAATAGGAGATTTCTTCTCCTGCACTCAAAGTTGGTAACAGAAAACAACAAAACACTGGATTCAGGTTAACAGTTGAAACATATTAAAGCCATCCTTTCCTTGCTAAACTCACTTCAAAACATGTGTCGTTTATTGTCGAGATGACAATATAAATTCCTTAGCAGCCAACAGTTTTTGAATTGATAGATCGGTCTAATGCAAAATGCAAATTTCATAGATACTTTAAAAAATATATGATTTTCTCATGGGAAGAGCTACACAGGACTTTAATGCCAGGCCTTCTAAATAGGTACAGTAAATTACCGGAAAAACAAACATAGCTTTCTTTTAAATTAACGCTAAATTATGACACTGGGCTTTGAGGCATCAATTTAACATAATGATAGCTCACAGACGGAGCTATTCATCCAGAGATTTCGTAGTCTTTCCAAGACGTGGGAATCATTCCTCTTTCCTTACAGGCAGGGAAGCTGAGGTGGAGAAGTGAAATGGTTTGCTGACAGTCCCAAAGTGGGACAGGGAATGGAGAAAAGCTGACCTCTGCTACCTTTGGCCCAACAGACCTGGCTACCAGCCCCGCTCCCAAATCAGCGTGAAATGTTTGAGTGTCACCCTTCGGAAGCCTCGGATGGTCTCTTACGGTTGCAAAATGCCCTTGCACCGGTGTGTGTGTGTATGTGTGCGTGTGGGGCAGGGGGCGGCTTGCAGTCTCTGTAGGCTACACCCGTGGCTCACTCCTCCCCATGGGCTCTGGTGCTGCTTTCCCATCCCTCCATTCCACTTTCCCATCCCTCCATTCCACTTTCCCATTCCTCCATTCCATTCCAGTCCCACCCTCACCTCCCTACCAGTGGCTCTGGGAATTCCTTTGTATTTTCTTCTCCAGCGTGCTGGAGAAGAAAAGTGCCACATTTGTCCCCTCAGGGTAGGGGTTCCTCACAGCTCCCTCATTTTTTTTCCTCCCCGCACAGGCATTTTGGGCAGCTACCCTTGTCCTCGCCAACTCCAGACTCCCTCATTTTCTGCACCAAGGCAAGGGCTTTGAACGTGCGCGTGTTCCTCCCACACCTTTTCTTTCTGTCTGGAGGGTGAATCATTCAGGGCGTCTGCGGCAGGAAGGGCAGAGCTGTGGTGGGGGTATTGTTGTGCTGGGAGATGCTAACAGCTACTGTGCCAGGCCTTTGATGAAGAGATAATTACAGGCCAGATTGATGGTTGCTGGGTGCCCTCACCAGATGCCAGGGCTTCGTGTGTCCTGCATTGCCCCCTTCTCATTTTCTCCAGGATCGGAAGGGCCCTGCCTACGGACGCCTAAAAACTTTTCCTAACATTTTGGAATCGGTTGGCTGTGCTGTTCAAAAGCCATCCGCATCACATCTGAACAAAGTGATGCCACCAAGCTGATTGCAGGGACTTGAAAATTTGGCCGCTTCATTCCCAAACGGAGAGCACAACTGACTCGCGCTGGCGAAATTCCACACAAAGCCACGACATTCCTGCAGTCCTCTCAGGCGCTGCCTGGGCTCCAGCCTCAGTCAATGATTGATGCGAAGTGTGGGGCTGGGGGCAGAGTACATAGGAACATGGGCCCTTGTGAAATTCAGCGTTTTGAACCTTCTGTGTGGGGGCTGTAAAGGCAGCCTGAGCACCCAGAATGCCTTACCCAGTTAGCGTGAGCCTGGGTTCGTGTTTCCTCTGCAAAGCTGGGGCAGTTTCCCAGTCAGGTTTGTCCTATTTCACCTACTTTGTGCTGAAATCAAACGCATTTCTGAAGTACCAGCTCTTATATTTGCTACACCTTTGCTGCCCAAAAAGAACGCTGTGATAGATCCCATAGACGTAGTCCTGACAAAAAAAGCATATCTAAACCATAGTTAGAATTTGGTTAGAGTTTATTTTTTCAGCCACCCAATTACTGAAGCAGTGAGCCTAACTGACTGCCATGAATGTAATTTTCCATCACTGCTTAACACATACATTATATTCGCATATAGGTTGTGTTGTCTGTACTGTGCTAGAGGACTCAGAACTCCTGTTTCTAACTGGTTTTGCATTGGTGATTTGGGAAGAACAATTCCACGGTATCATTCTGCAAAGAAAATCAATACATTATAACAAGAACATTTCAGCGATGTTTACCGAAGTCTTTTTTCCTTGCACATCATTCATTTTGTGTCGCAGTGGTTTGTTCTAGACATGTTGTCCTGGTGAAGGATGTCACTGTCAGCAAATTCTAAGTGCCTGTATGCTCATACACACCTACGTTCACGTGTTCATAATAATTTCACGTGTGTTCCTCTTTTTGAAAAAAGACTAGCGGAGGATTAGACGTTGCTGATGTTCTTGCTCTACCTTTCTTTTTCAAGTTTCCTGAAGGAGTTCAAGGTTTTATTGACTACTGGTACTGTGTAAAGAAAAAGTTCATCCACCCACATCACAATTATTTGGTTGCTAGGAGTATTTTTAGCAGCACGATTTGGTAATTGGTTCCAAATACAATAGCGTAGAAAGAGTCACACTGTGGCCCAGCTAACGGTGAAACGAGTACGGAGAGGGGATGAGGCAACACGGAGCATCAGATGCGAGGCGACGGAGCTGCAGAGAGCTCCCACTTCCCTCGCTGTCTCAGGTGGGTGGAAGGAGAAAGAATGTGAAATGGCGGAGCCGTGGTCCCTCTCGCCGTACCCACACAGCGGGGCCGGCAGCTGCTCAGGCAAGTCAGGAGGTGAGTGCTGCAATCACCGTAGATCCAGCAGAGTCACTGAAGTGGAGCCGTGAATAAACACACTGACCCTTACTCATGGTAGATTATTATCTCATGGTCTAGTCTGTGAACGGATTTGCTTGTACAGACAAATTGTATTGTTCTTTTTATGTAGCATCTTTTCTTCTGGAGATACCTTACTGCGTAGAAAATAGCTGGGAGGAAAGACTTGACCGATAGACAGTAATCTCCAAAAAACTTCCAGAGATCAAATCATGTTTTAGCAGAGTTTTATCATGCTACAACCCAACTGATTTCAGTTTCCTTAGTATTTTTGAGGAACTAATAGTTTGGGTTTCTAAAGGCTAAAAGCATAAATAGTCTACAGAGTCTCCTCATCTGTGGCGGACCAGCGGAAGACGGGTACTTTCTAGAGAGCGGATTCGACCCCTCTGTCCTGTACCTGCTGCTCTGCTGGTGGAAATTCAAACCCAGCAACTCTGCAAATGCATGAAGTTCAGAAAGTGCAGCTGGCTGGAACCAGGAGGTGAAATAGTGCAGCTGAGTTTCATTCCCAGATGGATTGGAATGCAAAAGGAAAACAAACAGTTCCAAAGGAGAAAAATAAATGAAAAGATCTGTTTTACCTAGATTTAAAAACGTGGATGACAACCAAATCTTATGAAAGAGCATACTAGCACAGAGTAAGCAACTTTTATCTCGATGATGTTCCTTTAAACCAGCCTGAACTTTGTTGGGAAAAGGTCTCAAGCCATTGAGCAATCTCTCGTTTGGGCAATCGTGTTGCTGTGCTTCATCGGTTAAGCACAGCAGTAATTCAGAAAATGAAGCCATGCTGCATCTGTCATATCATTTAAAATTTACTTCAGTTTTGCAGGTATTTGAAGATTGCAAAATGAACCACGTTACCCTGTAATATTCTGCCGATGCTGGAATCTGCTCTGAACCTAACGGGTTTCTGTAGCTCCCCAGAGTCGGAGGTTTCCTCTCCCCCCTCCCCGCCACAACGTATTCCAGTCAATGACACTATTGAAATTCCAAAAGTAATTTATATACAGAAACTGGCTGCCCTCAGATGAGACGCTAAACAATTTCTGTGCACCAGGCTGCATTTTTCTCATGAAATGTAGCGCTCTACTGGCAGTCACTTAACATTCATCCCCTTCTCCTCCCAAACCAGTATCATTTATAAGCACTATTGACAATTTGCATGGAAGGCATTTAAAAAAAAAGGGGTTATGATAAACAGGCTCAGAGAAATATCCTTAGATAGGACTGCCCATGAGTAATATTACTTACAAAAATAGTCCCTATGGCTTGGAAAAGGCTGTAAATATAGCTCCCATCCTGGAAAGACAGTTACGCATAGTCTTCTCTTTATACACGCTCTCGGTCCTGTTGAAGGCACTGGGAGTAGTCTCGTGATTAAAGATAACCATGTGTCTTAAGCGTTTGCAGGACTGACATTTTCCCTGCCAAAGAGAGCGCCTGTGCAATGAGCACCTCCCAGCTTTGCAACAGAATTTGGAGAATTTTGAAGTTTTATTTCAGGACTGCAGGATACTTCCATGTTAATGATCTAGATATATGCATATATATATATATATATATAGGAAAGCTTACTTTCTTATCATTCTTACTCTGTATTAGTATTCCCTGGTTATGGCTAGTGTGCGTATCTGTCATGCTGAGGTGTCAGAGCCAGCCTCCCAGATCCAAACATTGCTGTATTTGTGTGCAGGGGGATTGTTTCTCATTGATAATTGTCTTTATTAAAGACCATAGAGATATCTAAAATCAGAATATTCCTACTTTCATGAAAAACAGGCTCAGATGCAGGCAGCTCCGTCCACGAGGTCAAGCATGAGCTTTGCATCCAAAAATCCTTTGCAACTTGAGTCTGCATTTTTGATCCAGATGTGAATTCCCTGGCTGCCCTCCTCTGGCACCTCACAGCCTCCCTGACACGGTAAAATACATGAAAAATAAGTCAAATACATTAAAAAAAAAAAAAAAAGGAAACCAGAGATCAAAAGAAAAGCCTAAATAGGCATTGATAGTCCTGCTACTTTGGGGGGGGTGGGGGGTGGTGTAGTTCGGCGCAGAAGGAATAATAGTGAAAGATTATCATCACAAAATTCACAGTTAAAATGAGTTTGGGGCAAGCGGACTGGCACCTCCAAGCCGCATACCTCATCCCTTTTCACCTCAACGAGCGGAGGCAGCGGTCAGCCACCCCTCTCCCCAAAACCCAGCGGGAGGGGAAGGAGTGTCACAAGTTAGCTAGGGAAGGGCATCCCGGGGGGGACCGGAGGGCGAAGGGGAGGCCGCCCCCGGGGGCGGCCTCCCCTTCGCCCTCCGGTCCCCTCAGGGTGCGACAACCCTTAACGGCCTTTCCCGCCCTGCCGCCCGAGAAGCCCCTCCCCCCGCTGGTATGCGGCGGGAGGGGCGGGGGGGGGAGTGGAGTGACGCGGCGCAGCGGGTCACGTGACGCGAATGGAATGCCAACAATGTAGCGAATGTCCCGACTGCGCCCCGCACTCGGCGCCCGGGACGGCCGAGGGGGAAGATGGAGATCGGTCAGTGCCGTCGCGGTCGCCGCCGACGTCGTCGTTGTTGTTGAGCCGTTCTCTGACGGCACCCGGTAGGCGAGCGACGGCGCCGGGCGCCTCGAGGAGGTGAGAGAAGGGGAGGGGGGGCGCGGCGGTTTGCTCGCAGCCCCGGGTGTGAGCGCTACCCCCGCCCCCCCCCGGCTGCTGTGCCCTGAGGGGGAAGTCGTGTGGAGAAGGGGGGGGCGCGGAGGAGGGTCGGTCCTCGAAGCGGGAGTCAGCGTCCCGTGTATGTGCCCCCCTCCCCGGGGCAGCCTCGGCGCCCTGCCCGCACGCTCCGACATTTTCCGGACACCCGTGTGACAGCCCAGCCCTGGCGGGAGGGGGAGGGGGAGGGGGGTCCCGCCCGCCCGCCCGCCCGCCCGAGGCCGCTGCCCCAGGCCGGGCAGCCCGGCTCCCCCCCGCCGTGGGGACCGGCTCTGCGGGGTCCCCCAGCAGGCCGGAGCTGCTGGTAAACGGCCGGAGTTTATTTTGGGAGCTTTCTGCCTGCGAAAGGAGCGGGTTTGGGGCTGGGGGAGAAGGGGTTGGGGCGCCCGCGTTCCCCGGGGCTACTCCCGGCCGGCACGGGGCTTGGAGGCGGCGAGCCTGGGCCAGACCCCTCCGGGGTGGGGGATGTCTCTGGAGGCGGGGGCCGGGGGCATCCAGAGCCGGCGAGGTCCCGTCCGGCTGCGGCGGGGGCCCTGCTGTTCCCAGGCAGTTGAAGGTCACTGCCAAAATTGAGCACTTCGCCACCTTCTCTCCTGCCTCGTGAGCGGTGTGCGTGTTGAAATACCCCCTTCCCCGGCAAAGGCACTCGCGCAAATGACGCAAAAAAGCGTATTTGGAGTGTCCAGGCTCTGCGGTCAATTACTGCTGGTCTGCTGTGGATGGGGAAGGTGAGCTGTTTCCCACAGCGCTGGACTGGGCCAGTGCTTATGGTTGGCAGTGGGACACACAGGCACAGAGTTACTTTTGAACACTTTTTGTTAGCAGGAGGAATGTTTTGGGGAAAATCCTCGCTTCGTTTCTTTTCACTTTCACCGTGTGCCCACTTATAAAGGGGAGCAGGGTTTGTATAATAATGAAATTCCTGACACCGCACCCCCTGACAATCTTAAACTTCCAGTACAAAGTGGACGGTCCCTGCCTCCATGAATTTGTGCTCCAAAAAAACCAAAGCAATGCCTGTAAACTTAGAGAGGGAAGGCAGTTGTAGCAGTTTCTTAAAAGTTCACTCCTTCGTTC
The DNA here is from genome assembly GCF_047370975.1 of Nipponia nippon. NCBI lineage: Eukaryota > Metazoa > Chordata > Aves > Pelecaniformes > Threskiornithidae > Nipponia > Nipponia nippon. The sequence continues at coordinate 111,620,643 of NW_028262336.1, forward strand.
TGCAGTGATCGCTAGTTCAGCTCACTACAGTGCCTGCATGGTTATAGACTGGGAAACGGCTCGCCAGCTCCGGGTTTGGGACTTAGCTCGTGAAACACAGCTGAGCTTTAGTTTCTTGCCTGTGTCCCAGCTCCATCGAGCCACTAGCACACGCAGCCTGTTGGTGAATGAAGAAGCAGGAGCGTGAATAGCTAGTGCTGCTGGGACGACAGGCATCAGCATATAATTTCAGTGTGCTTGGTTGTTTGCTGCCAGAGCAGCTACTGGTATTTCTCAAATGAAGAAATATAATCAGTTATTCAAAAATTGTTCTAACTTGATTCAATTAAAGTAATGCTGCGCTTATTTGAAATATTATATCTTCAGGATAATGGAGAAGCTTCTAATTAGTGCAGAATGTGTAACATTTTGGGAAAAAAAAGCTTAGGATTGTTTAGTCAGAATGGCTTGAAGCTCAAAAATTATTCTGAAAAGTCATTTCTCGTGATGGCAGGAAGGCTATTGATATATTCATGCTGTAGGAAAGGTGCAGATCAGAAGAATTTGGAGTTATCCAAATCCAGATGTACAGTCAGAAATGCTTAGACAGAATTAGACACACTATGTATCTTTTAGAGCGTACAACCTGTTTATTTCTTGCTAAATAACAAATCACAGGAAGATTTTAAAAAGCAGGCAGCTTGTCTTTCTTTGTATATCATCTGTAATATTTAATGTTCTGATTTCTTGGCTTATCTTACATATTTAGTTAAAAAACCCTTCTCCAAAATATGAAACACGCTTGCGGTTAGCTCCAGTACTTACTGTTGTTGATGTTCTCATTCATACTGTCTAAATGATCAATGTTTCTTTCTGGTTTAGCAGTATTGTAAACGTAAGCTGACGAAGTTGCCAGCTGGCTTGACCTAGCATTATTAGACTCGAGCTTAGGCTAAAGGTCACAAAAGTTCTTTATGTGAAGCATGTGTGTAAGTGGGAACGCAGTCCTTTGCTGCAAGAAGGTGGGGGGGTTGCAAGCTTTTCCAGCGTGTCCCAGGCCTCGGGATTGGCACAGGGACTGAAAAGGAATAACAGTCCAGATTCCCAAACCCAGCCATATGGTGCCTGCTGCTGTCAGGAAAAGACAGTTATAGACCAATTAATTGCTCTGTATCTTTTAAGCACTAGCTAGTTATGATGTAATCCTGAAAAGGCTGCAATACTATTATGTTGTTGGTTTTTTTTTTTTAATCTTTTGCTATATTCTGACTAAGTAGACAAAATTCTATTCTTGGGATTCTTCAGTCGCTTTTGTCTTCATTGAGAACAATGAAAACTTTACCTGTTATTGACTCACAGCTGATTTGTTGTTTGTGGAAATATCAAAATCTAGGTGAACAGCTTTAGCACTTCCTTTAAAACAAGTGACAAACCCCGTCCAATATGCTCGTGGGCATTTATGTCACTCAGTCCTGTATGAGTTAAGGTTGCAGGATATCCTTAGAGAGTACCAAGTGGAGGAGCTCAAGACCTCGAATACATTATTGGTGTCTTTTAGTTAACTGAGCATTTAAATATTAGCAAAAGAGGCTGACATGGGTGCCCTTCATTGTGTGTTCTGAAGTAGTTTGATCCTAGAGCTTTCAGGGTAGAGTTCTACTGCTTTTCAGCCAAGACGTGGAGGAGTATATGGCATGTGTTGTAAGAACATAACATGTAGACTGTATCTCAAGTGATTAATCTGTGCTCCTGCATTTCAGACTGGTGAACCATCATAAAAGAGTCTAGGGTCTGACTTCACTGTTGCGTGTCAGGCCTTGGTTGTAGAGGCAATCTTGAAGTGGACTCTGAACTAATGAGGAAGCGGTGACGGGCTTCCGAGGTGAATGTGTCCAGATTCTCTTGGCCTTCACAATAGTAAGCTGTTTGCTTGGCGGTGAGAAGTGATAGTAAATGTATGGAAATGGTTGGTTTTTTGGGGAATACTATAGCTATCACAGGAAGAGTTGTCGCAATGAGTTGAGTTTTAGTATGAGCACGTGCAAATAAAGAAGAATACTTTCTGGAGAAACTCCTTCAGGTGATGAATGTGCTATGATCAGAAGTGAGGTGCCTTTTTAAAAGAAAAAAAATCCAGTCGACTTCTGAGTGAGTGAGAAGAACATACGGTGTGTTACAATCTTCTGTATTTGCGATTTGAAAACAACTGAACAAAATTCTAACCTTCCCAACAAAGTGGCTTGAGCACCATTCAGGAGTCACTTTGCAAGTGCCAATAGCACCAGCAGAAGCAAACTTGTGTAAACAGCATCAATAGCGAGATGATATTTCTGATTAAGCCATCTTTTTAATCCTTTTCCGAATGCACCATTATTTAATGTTTCTATTATGATGTTGCCGCAAAGACTTAGTTAAGGTAGGATTCTTGCTGTAACTTCATGCTGCATGGAGATCACAAGTTGCACAGTAGCTTGGCTGTGCTGCATAGTTGTTCTCAGCTGCCTGTCAGAAGAGGTACATAAAGCTGTCTGTCTTCTATTTTTTCTGTGTTGGGATGCTAACTGAGCTGATTCTGCCTCTTCTGCTGTTACTGAGTAGCTCCATCTACCGCTCTTTTCCCTTTCTACCCTATTAGGCACAGCTAATGAAATATCATATACCCTCCTCTCTCCCTTCCCTCCCCCCGCCCCCTTCCAGTTCTGGGGAGAATTTTTACCTTCAGAGTTTGCAAAGATATTCATGTGGAAAGGCAGAATATCTTGTCTTTCTGTTATTTACTTTGTTATTGAAATACCAGAAGTTGCTATGGTTAGAGTCATCAATATTTCCATTATAAATCTTTTTCATAAATTTCTGAAACTGAGCTCAGCTAATGTAAAAGAAAAAAATCTTAAGTGGGGGGGGAAACATTTCATGAGCATACTCTTCCCCAATTATGAAATAGGATAGGCTTGTCCAGGATTTGGTTATGCAATTGGGTGGGAACAGTTAGGTACTGTAAAATTCTTAAATGTTGTAGTTCTTAAGGCTTTTATTTCAATTTATTTTGACAATGAAACTTTAAAGAAAAAGGAATTATTTATTGATTATGTTGAGAAAGCCTCTTGGAATCCTGTTCTTGAAAACAGATAAAGTGAAAATCATTAAAGGGAATCCAGCTGTGACAGCTTAATAGGTTAAACTGATTCACTTTCACTTGATTAATTTTCATGCTGTCCCTTCAGAGGCAGTTACAGTATCAACTTAATTGCATGTACTTTCTATTTTCTTTTGTTTCAGACACTGTCATTCTGCAAAATGATGATTCCAAGGATTTTCATTTTCTGTAGGAAGCGTGAAGATCGTGATCTGAAGTAAAATGTTGGCAGAAGTTTCTTGAGAATTTTGCCTTTTCTTTTTCTCTTCGAAGGATTATGTTTACAAGAAATTGATACCATCAAGTGACACTTTTTCGAAATAAAGTAATTTAAAAAAACTAAGAATAAAGCTGTATTTATGCTCAGAGAAAACTGGATTAACAATGAGGCCAAAGACTTTTCCTGCTACGACATATTCTGGAAACAGCAGACAAAGGTTACAAGAGATTCGAGAAGGTTTAAAGCAACCATCCAAATCTTCAGGACTACCTATTGGACCAGGCAGTGAAACTTCTCTGGACCCTAAGATTTTAATAGGGAAGGATGCTGCAAGGCAGCAGCAGATGAGACAAACACCTAAGTTTGGACCATATCAGAAAGCTCTGCGAGAAATTAGATACTCTTTGCTGCCTTTTGCTAATGAGTCGAGCACTACAGCAGCTGTTGAAGTAAATAGGCAGATGCTCCAGGAACTGGTGAATGCAGGTTGCGATCAGGTACGTATGAGTTTGGAGGGGGATTGTCACTGCCTTCAAAATGCGTTTATACTCAGGACTGAGGAAAGGATTTTGATGGAAGTTCTCAAGCTTGCCAGTTGACAAAATGCACCGTTTCTTCTGGCAGTCGTGTTGCTGTATGACTAGCAGAGTAGATGGACTTGCTGTTGAGAGATGTGCCTAGTATGGGGTTAATTCATGTTAAAGATGGTCATGGTGACCTCTATGGTTCTCTTATGATTTCTCCAGTTGATACATAAGGCTGAACAGGGTAGCGTGTCTTTTTCCTTTTTTTTTTTTTGCCCTTTTTTTTCCTTCTTTTCTTCTTTTTTTCCCCTCAATACTGGAACAAGCCTTAGCTATGAGTAATAGGGTGGAATTTTGTGTGGCGTATCTAAGCTCAGTTCACTGTCAGAAGCAACTAAAGAAATGACAGAGACAGTATATGGTCTTTGAAGAAGCCCACCTGCTGTTTGCCAGAAGCGGGTGGAACTGGCTGGATGTTCAGGAAGCAGCAGTGGTTTGGTGCACACCTCTTCTTCCTCACTTTCTCTGCTTCTATCAAGAGGTGGTAGCCGTGTCTCAGATAAGGAACTTGGCACAGAGATGCTTGCTTTTGTCATTCCAACGTTGATGCTAGAATGTATTCTTAATTCAAAGATCTTTCACCTGGTGCAGAACAAGGTCTTTCTGTGTTGAGCTGGTTTCATGTTGCATGTGCTTCCAGTGTTGGTATTGACTTTCACCTCTGTCCAGGAATAGTTCAAAATTTTGCTTTTTAGAGATGAAGTGCCGTTTTGGGCTCAGATTCTGATTGTTGTAGAAACAACTTTTTTTCCTGTGTGATTGAATGGCGGTTGTTGACAAGCTGAAACATTTCCATTTATAGTCCTTGATATAAATTGGAGAGATCTAAAACCAAAGTGCTTTTGGTGGCATTTCCTTGATTTCAAAGCTTAACCTCCATTCGCTCATGGCAGAGTGTGAGTCTCTTGGCTCTCCTAGACCACATTCTGAATCTGTATAACAAAACTAACATCAAGCATTATTATAAACAGTCTGCATTTCTCTGGAGCTATATAGACATTAATTAGTGCTGTTTCTATTCCAAAGAGTTTATGCTATGTGAGATAATCAGAGCTAGAGTAGATTGCAGATCCAATGAGAAGTGCTGCAGTACAACTAAACACTTCCTGGTCCAGTGAACCAAGATACTGTACTGAATTATTTAACTGGAGAAACCAGGGATTTTCTCTGATCTTACGCATGCCATGAAAACACAGTGTTTTTTAGAACTCTACCCTCTAAATTTCCCTAGCTGTTTAGGATGAGAACACTCCCTGTGCGTATGAGCCAAGGTTAAATGAGCACAGCTGGATTCTGGATTGGAAATGCACATTTGGTAGGTTACATAGACAAATCGTTCACATACAGAACAGGCTTGTTGGACTGAAATCTTGGAAAGTACTTTGAGCACACTACAGCACAGAAATGTTAAGCCAATGTATAAAACAGAAATACCTGAGCACCTGTTAAAATGTCTTGGTATTAAAGGCAATGTAATGCACTATATGTGTAAAGTTTTTAATATCTTTAGCTATTTTGACTTCAACGTTCATACAGTGGTATTACTTCTTATAAAGCACTGAGAATAAGCCCAGTTCTGACTCCGATGTGGAGATTTTTGCTACCTCCTTGAATTTGCCTGCACATTTTTGGTTTGTTTGTTTTTTTTTTTCCCTCACTGGCCATGATCCATCCATCCTCACATTTAGCTTTTCTCCCTAGCTGTGACTTGTTGCGTGGAGACGGCATTATTTGGCCTATCCCTTAGGTGTGTTTGGCATTCAAACCTAAGCGTAAGCAGAATCCCATTCGGCTAGAGTCCAGATAGGTGTTCCAAAACTGGAGTCTTGTGGCTAAAAACGCTGGGTTTCCTGATGTGGGACCAGGCCATATGAAGGTTGGCTGTCCTGGAGGGCTGTGAATGAATGGGGCTTCTTGAGATGGTGTGAATGGTATCTGGCCCTGGGGATGGCATGGTGTAGGGTGACAGACTTGATTACTGCCTCTAGATTCTTCCTTCCCTCCTGAGCTGTTTTGAATCAAATGCTGAACTGTTGGAGAGTATGATGTGCAGTAAATCAGCCATCCCAAGCTACCCTGTCCCTGCTTGCAAATCAAAGCCTTTAAATGCCTACTGCACGGACACCTCCTGTACTCCTGCAGGCAGCTAACAGATCTCTGGTTTAACAGAGAAGTGAAGTCAGCTTCATTTTCTTTAGGGGTGGTTTTATTTACCTCTGGACCCACTGCTAGTGTGGGGTTGGTAAATGGGCATTGAAACCCCCCCCCCCCGGTCTTACAGCTCCACATCCTGCTTCATGATACACTAATCAGCTGTTAACAGCTGCAAGTGTCCTGAATTTGGCTATTTGTCATAAGAAACTCTAATCATGGGCATTCTAGGAAGCTGTGAAGAATGAATAGATGGCTATAACATTATTTGGTTTGATCTTATGTGAACTCCATTTTCAAGTTGGATTTGGGCTGATGCTTTTTGGTGTTCTAGATGGAACACTGGAAAGTAATCCTAACCTTGTGGGTAATCTGTTCTGGTGGACACCATGCAAGGATCGGGATTCTTCTTCAGTCTGTTTATTGGGCTACAATAAGGATTTTTGGAAGGGTGAAGGGGAGCAGTGACAATTAAGAAGGAAGGAGTACCAATTTTAGAGGCTGGGGAAGGGATACTGCTATTTATTACTCTTATTAGCTCCACTCATCTAGCGTATCTATAGCATGGTTAGATTTTTAACAACAACCATTTTACATACTACAAGAGATGTTGCCTATTAGGTAACATAAAGGTAGGATTTGTAGCTCCCTGTTCTGCCTGAGTGACTCTAAGTATTAAGATGAAATAGAAATTGGTTTAATTAAATAAAAAGGAAACATCATAACATGTTATTACTTTATTCTTGCTCTATGAGAGACCCACACAGACAGGAAATTGGTTATAAGCTAACTGGTAAACTTAACAAATACATAAAATGCAGTGTAATTCATGAAGTAAATACAAAATTCTTGTGTCTTTCAGTTACAGTCATCATAGGTGTTACATGTGGAAATGTTTTGGGTTGTGTTGTTGTTTTGTTGTGTTGTTTTTTTTTTTAAATTGATTAGGAAGTTGCCAGTGCCTTTTTAAATGACCCATGTTGTTTCACAAAGATTTCTTTTCAGCCATTGTGTAGCTTATGACTTTGTAGTGAAATTTGGCCCTCAGAATTTAATGGGCACTTTGCTGTTGACCTGAAAGAAGCCAGGCTTGCACTTTTTTTTTTTTAAGAAGTACAAAACAAAACTACACACATAATTAGTCATAGTTCTTCTCAAACAAATGGAGTAACTTGTCTGTTGTTTGCTTAAGTCATCCTTTCAACAGTAATTATTGAGCAAGTTTCCATCAAAAATAATTAGTGCAGCGTAAATTGTTTTGAAACTTGTAGAATATGAATGCAAAAGGCTGGACCGTTTTTGTTGCAAAAACTTGAAGCCAAAAGCACTGCTAATGTACTGTTCTTCAGTAAATAAAACTCCTTGGGCGTGGAAGTGTAACTTAGAGTCGCTGCAGAGGGACAGGAGTGTGGAGCGTCTGTCCTGCGGGCTGGTAAACCGCTGGAATCACCTGGGGCAACTGGATGGCGTTTGGGGTGTGGTGGTAAATGCAGCTGCTGTTGTGGATTGAATTTTTCTAATGAATAGATGCAATTGAGCATATGATCAGTGACATTCCAGCAACCTGAATGGGCTGTACTGTACTTACTGTACTTCCTTAGAGCATAAACAGCCACTGACATTGTAATGTAGAGTGGGCTGCAGCAGTTCTAGATGAACTGTGGAACGTTACACACTTATCGCTCCCCCGGCTTCCCTGCAAGCAAACTTCTTTTCTCTGAGCAAGGGTGCCTTTTCTGGGCGAAGATTTCTCGACATAGTTTGTTTGGGCAGCTGTTTTTAAGAAAAAATGATGGTTCAGTTTTTTTTACAGGCTGTGTACCTCCAGTAACATGCATCATGTACTATACACTGAATAACTGTGTGAATATGTGAAGTGGGGAAGTCCTTATGTTTAATTTTTTCCAGAGGCTTTTATAAATATCTCTGTAATAAAACATGTACACCCCACCTGTGCCAATATCAGAAGATTCTGAAGGGGAAGATCTGTCCTTTGGATGCTAATTATAGTGTCTTTCAAGGAACTGGAATGGTGTTTGTGGGTACTGTAATGTGTCTAAGAATATGATGCTGACCATCTTGTCATCTGTATTACATTGGATTAATGGAATTCACTTTGTAGAAGTGAGGTGGTTTTGGTGTGTTTGGGGGGGGGTGTTGTTTTTTGTTTTTTAATTCTCCTTCTTGCATTCCAGGATTCTTGTGATCTCTTCATCATGGATTACATCCTTTTTATTTAACCCATTTGGCAAAGATTCTACCCTGATTTGGGAACTACCGCTTGATTTTGGGAAACTTTGAGAATGGGGAATACAGTATTTATCTCAATTTGAACAAATATTTGCTCCTCTTTAAGTGAGGGAAATTCTGCTATGCCAAGCAGAGCTTGGGCAGAAAGTCCTTTTTATGTTTGCATGTGGAATTGGTATTGTGGTTTTTCTTTTCTATACAGGGTTTTAGGTCATGCTTGTTCACATACAATCCATGTGCCATCTAGCAGCGTGTTACTGAGCAGTATGACTTTTCATCCTATCATTGTAGTGATGAGAAGAAGCAGATAACAATGCAAAGTTAATACGTGGCTGGAGTTTTGCTTGTAGTAAAATATCTGTTGTGATGTATTTGTTAAGCGGACAAGTCTGAAAAGACAGCTTATCTTCGAGGTGAAGGGCAGCAAATCTTGTAATAGCCCTGAGCAAATGGGGGAATTAATTTCATAACATTGGCCTGTCCTGTAACAAAATTTTGTCTTCTGCTTGGGTAAACTTTACCTGTGGTGAGCATTCTGCTTGCCCAGCTATTTTCCAAAGCCTCCAGGATGAACATCTTAGTCATCTTCTGGGTGTTTTCGGTCCAGATTATTTTGTTAATGAAAAATGACTGAAGAATGAGCTGTTACAAGATTGTCTAGGTTATTCTGTAGGACATATGTTAAAGGTGGCAAGAGTCATTACAAGCTATCTTGCAGCTCAGGAGGAAATAAGTATTCTTGGGTTACAAGGAGAAAAAAGAGGCCTTCAAATGAGGGCACTCACTGCTGAATGCAGGAGAAGGATTTTATTTTAGCAACTGAAGTAGATTTGATAATTCAGGCCGACAGTCTCTTGTGTGTTCGTTTGCCTCCCTCATTTGAAGGTAAGTTGTTCACTCTCTGTTCTCTTGGCTACATGTGTTCAGAGCTTGTTTCATAACCTTTTTCATTCTAACATTCCTTTTTGGTTCCAGCCTTTTTCTCATTTCCGAGAAGTTTCGAGTATCATCCAGTGTTCTTCCATCAAAGCATGTAAGGAAATGTGTTTTCCCACCAATATGCCTGAAGGTAGCCCCTTAAGTCATTTCAGTTTTTAGCTGCTTCAGAAAAAGTGAGTCATAGCTTTCCAGGGGCTGAAAGCAAGAGGCAAGGATTGCTTTTGAGCTGATACCTGCCGACACCTCTCTCTTCTGTCCTGTTTCTCTTGTGTCCAGTCTACCTGCATTGCTGTCACTTCTTCATGAAACTTAGTCTGAATATACTTAAATCCTCTGTGTCGTGATGCAGTTCCTGCAATATATTTGGGAAGGTGCTCTTGGTCTTGTTCTGTGTGAGTGTGACTTAGAGTATGCTCTTGTCCTGCAGAAGGAAGAAAAAGAATTTTGTCTTTTCCCTTGCATTTTTGCGGTGGTGGAAATACTCCTTGGCAGTAGTAGGTGATTGCATGTGCTCCTTCACATGACAAAATGTGGCTTCTTGGCAGCTGGGCAGTAATATGGCACTGAACAAGACTGCAGTATGTTTTAAACTCTGCCCTTTATTCCTGTTAGTCTGCTTTTTTCTTCAGCAAACTATAGAATAAATTGCAACTTGGTAATAGGATTATGTTTGAAATGACAGAACAGGAATCAGATGCCAGACTTCAACTGCAGATAAGTGTGAATCTTGAGTTATGTTAAACTCATGCTTCCCTATTCCTCGTGTCAGATAATCATTCTAGAAGCTTGGGAGCTAATATAAAAGTCTAAAGTTATATATTGCTGTAACAGGGTGCAGGATTAACTTGCATTGGATACTTAAATTGTATTTATTAAAATTTAATTGCCAGAAGAAGGTTGAGCTATTCTTTCTTTTTTTTTTTTTTTAATAAAAAAGGAAATGGCTTCACAGTCACTAAAAATTCTGCATAAGCATTAACTTCAGTCTCTGAATAAAAAAAAGCCCTTGTGACCAAAAGTAAAGATTGCCATTATTATAACAGGAAGTTGATATCACAATAGTAATAGGGTGTAACTGTTCCTTCTGTTCCTTTTACATTTTTTTGTTGTTCTCAGCCTAAATCTCTGCTGCTCTTTTCAGTTGTATCTGAGAGGAACCAATGTGATTTTATGCTGAGACTGAAAAATAGCATCTCTGCATGGGGGGTACAGGGGGGAGTATTTTTTTGGTTGTGTTTGTAGTTGGCCTTTTTTTCTTTCTCAAAAAAAATTGAATGACACTTCTAAACTCAGAGAGAGGCTTTAGTAGAAGGACTGGATACAAGGCTTTTGCATGATACAGTCCGTAGAGGTAATCCAAGATGTGCATTTGGAATTCATTTAATTCAACCTAGGAATGCTTTCCTGATAGTTGCTAAACTAAATAAAAGCTTATGTTAAAGCTGCTAATTGAATATCAGTAGAATGCAAATGAAAGTCTATGACTGCATCTCATGTGATATACAGGCATGTGCCATACTTGTGTGGAGTGATTTTTTTTTTCTTTTCTTTTTCTTTTTTTATTTCCCTAAGGCATGGCCAAATATACAGAGTAACTTAACAATGGCAGTCCTTTTTCCTCACGGTTTTTTCATGCTGTACCCACAGGAAAAATTATTTTGCAGACATTTTGAAATTAGTTGATCAGCAGAACTGAAACTAAGTTAACAGGAAGAAAAAACATGGGGAATTTCATCTGTACCCTGTGTAGAAATACTGTCAGCAGGTACATGAGCTTGTAGTTATTTAAATTACAAAAGCGTAGCCAAGCATTCAGTTGCATAATATAATCTGATAAACTGAAGGGAACTAAGCTACTTTTTCTTCCATTTTATTTATAAAATGTCATTGCCAGATATTGTCATATTTGCCCAAGGACAGAATGAAGTTACTGTGACTGCATTTCCTGAAAGCATGGTAGTATTACAACTGTGTTTCTGTTTTCTGGAAATATTCAAGATGCTGGCTGAATTCTTACCAGACCCCTGTTGGAAAGAGAAACAGTGATCAGCATGGTCATGCCCAGGAGGCAGGGACTGAGGATTACACCACTGTTGCTGTGAAGGTGAATGGTTATGTGCTAGAAAACACAGCAGAAGTGCTTTTTGGTTGTGAGGTTGATCATGTCACTCTCAAGCAGACCACAGCTTGTTGGTGCTCCCTTGGGCACAGCATTCAAATCCTGCTCAGCAGCTGCTTGTGGTGGTGGTGACTCCTATATAATGTCCGTGCCCCATATGTGTTGTCTGTGTATCCCCCCAACCTGCCATAAATCAGGCTCCAGTACATATATTCTTTGTTCCTTGGGTGCTGGCTGTCTCTGTGACTTACAAATGCATGTATGCAATGCTGTCTAAGATACGCGAGGAGAGACATGAAAGAGACCTTTAGGTCGAATTTGCTTGGTGATGGCAGCTGCTGTTTTTCTCATTTGTTGGGTATGTCCATTAATTCCCCATCATTGCCTCTTTTTTTTTTTTTTTTTTTTTTTAACAATCTCAACGAACAGCTGGGCAGGTTTTCCTTTATTTGACTTAGGAAGGAATTCTGGCTGGATTGCAAGCTGCCTCACTACACATATAGCTACTGTAGAGTAGATGTTTTACAATCAGGTACTGCTGGAACAAATGCAGTTCGCACTAGTAAATTCTAGGAGGGACACCCTGTCTGTTTGCTTAAAGCTACAGATGTCTGTGTTAATTTGGGCCTTATCCTTACATAAGGTGTGTACAGCATGTGAAATACATTCCACTTTTTTCACTCTTTTCTGTTTATGTTCATAATGTAATTGTGAATGTAGCTTAGATCTGGTGTTTTTATGTTGCTTGGAGCTGAGACTTAGAGTGGAAAATGCTGGTCCTTATTTCTAGGTTTTCATCATTCCCTAGCTTTTTGGAAAAAAAAAAAAAAAAATTAAAAATGCCTCTGATTACCAAAATACAGGCTGAAGTTGCTGTGGCATTATGGTCTTCGGTGTTATCCTACCACAGCAGCAGCAGGCTCGTATTGTCCAGACTTGAGAGCAATCCCAATTTCCCATCTTCAGAAGATGCTTAAATAAAAGCCTGGTGAAAGTCAACCAGTCAACTTCTTGCTGTCTACCTGCTCTACATATCTGCTGCTGGTCACCCAAAATACTGTTGCTGCTGGAATATTTCTGACTTCATGTTACTTGGCAGCTGATGTGTCTGCCCTGATACCATGTGGCTTCTGCTGAGGTGGTTCTGTCAGCTCTGGTCTTGAGGGGTCACCCCGCTATGGTTGCAGCACAGCAAAACTAGTTTTGTTCTAATGGTCTTGTCCTGCCATCTGGACTGTCACTGGCAGTTCATAAGAAACTTCTTATATGCAAACTGACACATAGAAATTAGAGATGCGTGTGTGCATATCTGCCTTATGACGACCGCAATATTTGCATGGTACCAGCTGTTTGCAAAGAACTTAATCCATAGGATTTGGTACTGCACTGAAGATTTCGTTTTCAGTCCAAGTAAACAAGATTCTAATGTTTGAGGCTGTGTTCTGCTTCCCTGCAGTGCAAGAGATGGATTTTTCCTGATGAGAAGCTTGTGCTCTTCATTTTAACTGAATCCAAGCAATTAAAAATATTTCCCCAGGGAGGCAAGGGATGAAGAGAACAGGAGAGGATATGAAAATACTTTTAAAAAATTATTTCTAGGTCAGTTAATTTCAGAAAGCTGAAGCCAAAGAACACTGTGTACCTGTAACTTGCTGAATCAGGCAATGGCTATAGCTGGGACAGCCTGTGAAAATAACTGTTCCGTGCTGCTTTGTCTTTAATTGTTATCAGTGTATGCGTGCATATGTGAAACTGTTACTGCGACACATATTATCTTCTATGCATTTAGAGAAATACAAACGCAATGTAAGTGGAAAAATGTTGAGATTTAAATGTAGATTGCTTGAATGACCAGGCATTTTGCAACTGTTTTCTATATCCTTTGTTACTCTAATGCACGATTTGTAAATTACTCATTTCAGCCGAAGCATGCAAAGATGCAGTGTATTACTCCTCATGTACATAAAATGCTAGGAAGAAGACTGCTGATACTAGGTGATAATATAGTTAAGTTCTTGCCCTTCAAAGAGATTGACTTCAGTAGGGCAACTAGCAGTGTAAAGTTACTCCTGTATAAGTCTCTATATGGATAGGTTTGGATTTTATCCACCATTTATGAATCCAGTGGATGTGGGTTATTTCAAAACAGAAGAAAAATGTCAGCACAGACTTGGAGATCATCGTTGCTGCTCTGCAGCTTCCTTCTCTCCCTGTTTGTTTCGTTCTTTCACTGTATCAACTCTTAAATATATTCAGGGCTATTCAAGTCTATACCTTCCTTTACCTGTTGTCCTATTGCACTGTTTTTTTCTGCTCCATTGGTTTGAATGACTAATATTCAACACCTCCTACATGCTTTTTTCCCTGTGCCTCTGAATACCTTTAATTAATTTTTTTAATAATTGCAAACTCTTAAGAAAGAACTCTTCTATAGACTTCAACCTTATTTCTTAGATTTGATGTGACATCCTAAAGAATTATAGATGCAACTGTAATGTGACTTTGACAGCGCACCTCGTATATTTTCACATCTGCATCTTTTCTTCCATTCAGTGTCAGGACTCCACAGTCTGTGCTTAAACTAGCCACCCGTCCCATTCATGCTTTTCTTCAGCTCTGCAACAGTCGCTGTGTTCACTCCACCTTCCTGACAGATGTCAGCCTGATAAAGGTGCATAAAATCTAATTTAATCAATGTAACTGGAACCTTGGAAATATTAATGTGCAGGGTATCCTGGTTTACAAAAACAGAAAAATCTCTGGCTGTCCCAATTAAAAATATAAAAAGTTGTGGCCGTATGACAGAGATCTTTGAATCAAGACAAATCCACTCCATATGGGCTCTCTTTGTCCTGGCTCCAAATGAGTGCTGAATAATTTTCTCTAGAGACATGCATTCCACCTTGCTGGAGCCTGTTTTTTCAGAGTGTCCAATCTTGATTGTGCTTTTAGATGATCCCCTGATTGCCTCTGTAATGCGTGCTGCCCAGACATGGTAGCGACCAGCTGGCTATGTGCTGGAGCAGGGCAGAATTTTCTTTCAAGTGCTCCAGCAGTTGCTCTGCTGGAAGCTCACTTCCATCTCATTCCTGTGATCGTTTCTTGCACCTTGGCCATCCTTCCCATTCTGAAAATCTCTTTATTATGTTCTCTAATGCAAACACTAAGTTCATTGAGTGCTTTCTCGAAGGTGTGTTATGAAGAACCTGTGAAACACGTGTGTGGTGTTGCTGTCATGCAAACGGTGGAGAGAAGATGTTGGTGCAGTGCTCAACAGTGCAAATTGAAGACCTAGAGCCTAGAAGGAGTTTACAAGTGGGCAGAAGTCATCAGTCTCTGCCAGGGCACGTGGCGAGCCAGCTCCCCATACTACAAAAGCAGGACCTCGCTGCAAAGTGCCAGCAAATTCAAAAGCAAGCCACAAGAATTTTCATTTGCGTTGGTGTGCCTCCTCCCGCCCCCCATCTCTCTGTTTACTGAGAAGTGAACCTTCAGGGTTTTTAGCCACATGAAAGTAACCTAGAAAAAGTATTTTTCAGTACTACTTTGGTGCTGTAAAACCTTCTGTTACAAATCAGTTCCACTTTTCCAGGAACTTTCCTGTGGTTCTTAAGGGTTAGAAACTGCTGGAGGTTGAAAACTTGCTGTTGCAGGCCCTGTTCTACACTTATGCAGAAATGGGTGCTCAGATTTACTGCCAGGGAGAAGCTGTTGCCTCCTGAGCCTGGAACACCTCTGCTCAGGAGGCGGAGGAGAGTCTGAGCTGCAGCACGTTCTGTGGCAGAGCTCCGGTGTTGGAACTGCCTTCTCCCAGATTCCTGGGAAGGTCAGAATGTCCTGCTAATTGTTCAGCATCTCCAGGAATGCTATTTTGGGCAAATAGCAGCACTATGTGTTTAACAGGATTCCTTGTTTTTTTGCGAAGAGCCATTTTCTTCCTCTTGCTTCATGGAGGAGGGTTTGTGCTCCCAAGCTCTCCACTGTCTACTGGAGTTTGAATTCAGTCATCACCCTGCCCTACATGGGCCAAACAACAGCAGCCGTAGCGTTAGCACAGCATGTAGGGGAGGCCAGCTATCTTACTTTCAGCTGTGCATAAAACTGCCTTCTTTTCCTCTTTCCTGTTACCTTAAAACAGGACCATTGCCCAGCACTAGACAAAACCCCGAGTCAAACTAGCAGGGCACCATCAACCCTCCTTGCACACAAAGTTTTGAGTCCATGAATTTGGGGAAAACCCTGCCACTAGACCACAGATCTGGTTTGTTTTGCCACTTTCACATAGTAGTTTTGTGGTTTCCCAGTCTGGGAAGAGGCTCAATGGAACTTATTTTTACTTCCCCTCTCTCTCTGCCCCCCCCCCCCCCTTTTTTTTTTTTTTACTTTCAGATCGTGGGAGCTAATGGATAGAGGAGGTGTTACTGCTGAGGTTTAAACTCTGACAGGAGTGTGATAACTGACAATCATGAGGGCAAATGGGAAGCATGACAAGGATGAAGCCCCTTCTAAAAAGCGGGAAGTGGATGTGTGAGCAGAGAGGATGATGTCTGGCATTTACTTGGGGAGGAGGGCAATCAGGTCATGAAGCTGGTAGTGCTGAGTTCAGCCATTAGTAGCAAACTGGTTGTTTTAACTGGAGGAACATTAGTGCTAATGAAGTATCATCTGCCTTGAAAATTGGATGTAGTTTTTGAGGATGAAAATCCTAATCATGCACACTAAAGTGCTGTTTTGGTCTGTCATCCCCCAAGCTGCCTGCATGACCAAAGCCAGTGCATGTTCAGCGAGGGCTTGTGCTTGGGTGTTAGGAAAGTCCTTTTCTTCAGCTCTGCAGCGTGGAAGAAACAGTAGCCTGAGCCAGAGCTGCTCCCTGCAAACCAGGGAAAGCAGCATGGGGCTCTCAGCAGCGTCCCCCCAACAGTGAGGGACTGCTGCTCTCTCTAGCTGGCAGGCGCTGCAGAGGAGAGGCGTCTTCCCCACCTTGCCAGCCTATTGAATTTAAAAGCTCCAGGTTGCCTTGCTTTCCTCCTCCCCACTTCCCTCTCTCCAGTGTTTTTTTGTGTGCTTGCTGTGTAAAGTCATGCTTAACCCCTCATCCTGCCCACATGCTCTGCTCACAAGGCTTAATTGCTTTTTATACTTGTAGGTAACACCCTCCTCTATTCTAAACGCCTGGCTTCTATGCTTGTTGCAATGGCTGTTCTTGCTTTTGGGAAAATAAAGGATTTGCTTTTCATGTAAAAAAAATAGCTTTATTATTTCCATACACGAGTAGCAATCAGGGCAGGCATATTTCCAGGTCAGCCTGGAGATGGGGTTGGATAGCAAAACCCTCTGTTCCAAAAATGGGCTGGAACCAGCAACAGTTCTTGATGTGCTGAGCAAAGCTAACTGGCTTGGAGAGAAATGTGATCCTTTTTTGGGTGCACATGTAACATGCTGGTATTCTGCTACAGAAGGGAGCCAAGCATTGACATAACGAGCACTTTACTCTGTTAAATACTTACATTAGTTTTACAGTTTTCTCATAATCACGTTCTTTTGGCAATTGTAGGCATGGGTTTTGAATACGAGATTACAAAGGAAAGTTTCTTCGGGCACAGTCTATAACTATAAGTGCTTAGAGTATCTGAGTAGAAGGGATGTTTGCAGGAGCAGTCTGTATTCCACAAGATTGTGCTCAGTTGGGTACTGAGTAAATAAACAATAAATGTGCAAATCTTGGATAATGTTGCTCTATGCTTGTTTAGATAGTCCAGCTGTACTTTGGATTTTGTTCTCTATGGTAGCTGTCTTGTGAATCTTCTGGCTCATTGCCATGTATTTCTAGATTTATATGAACATGATGTGGATCTTTTTCATCTTCGTATTTTGCTAGTTCATATTTTTACTTCCTTCAGGCATATTTTGGAGGTCTCTTTAAGGCTTTTAAAAACTAGTCAGCTTGAATTTTTCCCTTTATCTTCACAAAAGTCACTACAGAAGTAAGAAAAGAAGCACAGAAGAGGAATTACAGGCAGCATTAAAAATGTTCCTTCAGAACAGAAAAGCAGATTTAAGATTAATTAAAAACTCAGCTCTGTTTCAGAGTTGCAAAAGCTCTTTTATTCACCAGAGAACTGTTAAAGCTAGTCATTTTTGGCATAGTATCGGTCAGGGGAGCGTGACAAAGTGCACTGGAATGCACTGAGCTGCAATCCAGCTTGTAGTGGTATATGACTTTAGTGTATGGAGCATTGCAGGAAGTGCTGCGGAGGGGCTGGGGAGGCCTTTTCATTTCATCAGCTACTGAGTAACAAACAGTGTTCTCCTTCCTCAGACCCCACCTGCAACAACAGAGGGTACCTTGGATGCTTGAGTCAGAAGACAAAATGTGAAGAGCCTGCACAGTCTGAGTTTCTGGTAGAACTTGGCTCTGTTCTCTGAGTACTGCTGTGCAGAATGCGGTGAGCTGAGAAAGTTGGGAAGAGTAGTGTGTTTGGGACTGCGGATCAACTGTGCATATATCTAGACTGGGAGCATATCCCCAGGCCCACCATGGTGGAAGATGAAGATTCTTGGGCTGAAATTCTGTCCTTGTTGAAATCAGCAGTAAAATTCCTATTGATTTCATCAGGCCAGAGCTTTGCTGCTTATTTTGAGCAGTAGGAGTCCTCCTGTTCCACCAGTACACCCACATGCTAAGTCCATTTACTTAGACTTAGGTTTTGGCACAGGTTTTGGCCTGAAATGGAAATCTGTTCAAATCCGTTTAATATCAGTAGCTTGGATTTCAGACTACATGGACGATTAAACCCAGCTATATGTGATAATTAATAACCAGTTAAGGTATTCCTGTAACTTGAAGCGTACCCAGTATTTTCCTTCTTTCTTCTCTAAGTTATGATGTTGGTGTCCACAGTTTTCCAAGCATTTGTAATGACATTATAAGAAAACATGATGGTGCCTTTCCTGGCAGAACAGGATCTGTGGTCTATGACCTGCGTGTTAGAAACTGGGAAAAGCTTGGTGTAGGATGGATTGTGTTACCAGTGTAAATCGCTAGCAAGAGTTTTACTGTTCACCTTGGGTTTCACATTTGCATTGCTCCGTTACAGCGATAATCAAATACAAAGCCACTGTTATATTGGCATTGCAGTAAAGCTGTGTGGTACAGCATCATTGTAAAATTGAGGTCTCTACCCAGAAGACATACAACCTGAACTGATGTTCTTAGGGTAGGGATGTAGGAAGGTTGCAGCACAGAGAAGATAAAAGGATAATGATGTTTAGTGTTTTTATTGTTTGCATAGATATCTCTGTCATTCTTAGTGTCTGCTTACTTAATGTTCTTGCAGAGGAGAGCTTGAGGTTGTATTGAAAACATGGGTAAATGTTCAGAGCAGGAGTAAAAGAGTAGTCAGCTGGTGGGGTGTCCCAGCCCATATGCTTCAGGTTAGAAAGAATGCAGAAGTTGCTTGGCAGATAGATCGCTTAGATGGGAGCATTGTAGTACTCATTGAAAGCTCACTTGGCGTTTAGGATATAGATCCTATTTAAGATGTAGGCTGTCAGATTGTTGCAGGTTAGGGTACTTCTTCTCTAGGTTCTTAGCTCTACCCTTTTGCAGAGACGAGCTGAAAGTTGAAAACTGAGTATTAAAATTGATATACAAGAATCATAGTCATTCTAGTAATGGGCTACATATGGAACTACTACAAGTATTACTGTTTTCTTTGTATGGCAGTACTTCGGATAGTTCCAACATCTCAGATACTGCATGGTCTGGAATATAAATCCTACAAATTTCAGTTGTGGAAAAAATTGCCTAAATTCAGGTTTTCACACATACTTCTATACATGTATGTATATACACATACTTCTAAGCTTGCTTATCATTGGCCTTTGTAATTAGTCTTTGAAGGTGGTGGCAGACACTGGAAAGCTTGAGTAAAAATAATTAATCATAATGTCAGCAATTTCAAGAGCTGATGGATGCCTCAGAGAAAAGAATAGAGAGTTGCAGTGCTTGTTGCAGGAAGTGAATGTTGACCTTGGAAGCAGAGTGTCTTCTTCAACACTGCTGTTCAGGAATCGTTGCATCTGTAATTCTGTGTCTCACAGCATTATTGAAGGCAATGTGCACACAGAAAGGAGCCCAAGTAAGATGCACACAGTAGAAATGAGGAAAGAGCGTTTCTCTGGAGCTACAGAAATTACTCTGAGACGACCTCTCAGAGTTTACTGGTGTAGCGTGAACTCGATCATCAAAATACAGAGACCGTCTCCATGTATCATTACCATGGAGGCTTAGCTTTGTTTTGGGCTTGGTATGCTCAAAGAGTACAAACACAGATCTTCTCATGAACCTGCAGTGTGGTGTGATGCAATGACATCTGTTTAACAGTACTTGGCAACACGCACACAGGTTAGAAACCAGTAGGAGTACTGTCTCCACCCAGTTCTCATAGGGGAAATTTAGGAACTTGGAACTGGATTGCCTAACCAGACATATAGCTTTACCTTTGGCAGCTTTGTAGAACAGGTGCATAGAAACTGTATTTTTTTACTTCATCCAGAAACTGAGATGTTCACCAATGCACTACAGCACATCGTAGGGTCATAGTTTCTGGGGTGCTGTATTATGAAGCCTCCCTTCCAGGCCATGTAGCGTTGTGCTTGTTACTAACAGTGTTATTCCATCAAAGCACTGGCCAGGTTTCATTCTGCACCTGAAATATTCGAGAAGAATTTTGCCCGGTGTGATTTTGTTGTAGACCTCACTTTTAAGAATGTGTTTTCTCAAGGAAGAAAAGTGATTACTTGTCTCTTATTTGTTTCTTGATATTTTGCACCCCAGATCTCAGAAGAAACATTGCTGTCTCTGGATAGTATTCAAGCAACTGAGCATGTGCTGTAATAATAATAATAATAATAATAATGATGCCTGAAAAACAATTGCCGTTTGTTCCCCTATCAAGTGACATGGGTTGAGAGCACTGAAAAACACCAATCTAAAAGTTTGAGTAAATGCTTGAAGGAGGGAGGTGAGGAATGTTGATCCACTGCCAGGATTACTGGGAACTAGTAAGCGAATGTGTCAACACCGGGTGACTTGGTCAAGGGAACGGTTTCTTTATCTTTATCTGCTTGAGCCTTCTCAAGCTTCCTCCTCAGACTTCCAACTGTGGAGGAAGTATAAGGGGAATCGTGTCCTCTGCTCTGCTTTCCTCCCTCTCCTTTGTTTCAGTCTAATCAAGTTCAGACTTTTTTAGAGTTCAAAATACTGTATTTTCCTAAGAAATATAGTTGTTATGGAATAGGTCCAATATCTTCTAGAGTCAGTGTTACAGGGTTTTTATTGGCTTGATACAGTGAGATTTGGTTTTTTCTTCCTCCTGTGGTTTAAAATTACTTGTCTAACACGTTGATTTATAGCCTGTCATGTAAGACTGTTTCCCCTTGGCTATATCTTTTTAAGATGATCAAATGTATTTCTGAAAAATGTCCTGTTGTTGCCTTGAAATATTAGGTGATAACTGCACAAGTAAGAGAGATTAGCTTGTTAAACCTAACATGACACCGACACACAAAATACTGCAATTAAAAACTTTCTTAAGGCAGCATAGAGGAGAAAAAAAAAAGAAAAACCTTATGGTCTGAGATATCACGAGCGTATTCCATTCACCTGGGAAGTTTGTAGGTTGGTGTGGAGGAAGGGGAGGAGACTCCTGGGCTGGGGCTCCAGGAGCGCAGCTTTCGGTGGTGCTGCCAGAGCAGCCCATCTTCCCGCTCATTCCTCCCCAGTTCATTCCCGCAAGCTGTGCCAGCACAGTGTTTGCGGAGCTGAGCGGTGACTGATCAGGGAACTGATCCAGGTTAAAAATAACTTTTGGGGATGGTGGGAGAGACACGAGCACAATTGGCGGGTACGTCAGGGGGCACAGAAAGCCGCAGAGAAGTTGAGAGCAGTGGCAGCTGCCTTGGCTGTCAACCACCATCAGAGGAAATGCCGAGAGAAAGCTCAGCCTGCGCTCATGTGCTCTCCTCCTTCCAGCTGTGCTCCAGAGACGGCCATCTGCTCAGTGCTGTCTCTTCTTACTCCTCCTCTCACCCAGGTCTTACTGCCCCAGTGAGCTGCTGCTGGAGTTAACCCTAGCTCACTTGGGTCAAAATGAGCTGAGCTGGCTTCAACAGCTAAATCATAGGTCTGTGCTAACCCAGCTGTCTTTGGCGGCGAGTGGACCGCAGTGTGGTCAGGGAAGAGGGAAGCAGGTGATACCTCAGGCACAGGGAGCAGTGACGGGCAGCCAGGAACAAGGTGGGAGTAGTTTTCTGCTGACACACTTGCAGCTGGAAAATAATATGTGAAGACTAAGTTATGAATGCTGAAAGTAGTGATATGGTCATTTTTCATGTTGCTGTGGCTGATTTCATTGATGGCTAGTGGCAGGTTTGTGAGGAGATACCTATGTTAGGGGGATGGCATTGAGGAGGATCTTGCAAGAGGATTTCTTTTCTGACAACAACCTAAAATACATATTGCAGCCTTTGCACATAAATGGAATGGAGAGAGAAGGATGCTTCTTCAGTACTGTGTGTCTTGACTACTAAAGCGTGCCACTTGGCCGATAGCCAACAGAAATAATGTCAAGGTGAACTGAGTAACGATACTGCTAAGGAAATACTACACAAAAAAAAAGACAATTTAAGAAAGATATTGTGGAAACCTAGAAAGAAATGGTTTTATACTTTCAAAAGATACTTCTGAACAGAATTATGCAATAAAGGCAAAGCCAGATGACTGCATTCCTTTCAGTTGTTCTGTTCAGTATTATCTAATATTTCCCCCCTACTCTTCTATGTTTAACCGGACTAGGGTGTCTGCTTACGAGGTTCCTCTAGGACATTGATCAAAGTGTGTGTTAGCAGCTGGCTTTATTTTCACTTATTTATTTATTTATTTATTACACTTCTCTGTTCTCATTGAGCACAGAAAAGGAGCGGTCGTGTGAAGCATTACCATGGAGCAGAAGCAGTCTTTCATTTTCTTCCCACTCTTGGTCACTTTTGAGGACCCTGGTGGGCATTTCTCCCTCCCCCCGGTAGCTCCCGAGCTGAGGAAGATGCAGCTGCTCTCTTGGGGGAATTGTTTGCCTCTCCGTGGAATCTTGTCCCGGTCAGCTATGTGCTAAGAATGTGAATAATTCTGCTGCGGCTGCTTTACATGTAAAAAGCCTGACCTTAAGATATTTTATCCAGCCAGATTTTTTTCTTTCTCTTTTTCTTTTTTGCCTCTAGCACTGGTAGAGTTGAGAGTTTTATCTCGCAACTGCAGAAAGCTGCAGTGACTAGCAGTTGCAGCAGCAGTTCGGTCCAAAGGGATATTTTTGCAGTCTTAAAAATCGTTAAGTGGTAGTCAGCAGTGTTTAGCAATTCTTACTTTTGGACCTGTAGTTATACATGTGTATTTGATAGAGTTAATGAAACTAAGCACTGCATGGAGACTTCTGGAAAATGTCTAATGAGATCCCTAGTGCTGCAGTTTGAGTATATTGTATTACAAGGTTGAGCATATTGATTTTAAAATGTTAAAAGCTGAATGCTTTTTTCATATTTTTGAGAATTTAAAGAAAAGATAGCATTACAATTAATAAATAAAATTTAAAAATGCCAACAAATTTTAAAAAAAATAATATTGTATGTGAGTTCTACATCTTTCTACTCTTTGAACGATAAATATGCCAAGTTGTCTTGCCCAGCACACTTGAATTCTGCGTGTGTATGTGTCTGTACTGAAAAATATTAGGAATCTCAAGATAAAACCCAGATGTTTCTTCAGTCACATGAGGCATGCTGCATTGGACTGTGAGGCTGAGAGAGAAGTAGCCTTCATTTGTCTCACAATAGAGCTATATTTCTCAGATTTATTTTTTTTCTTTTTGACTGTGCATTACTGCTTGATGTCCGTTGGGGTCCCATTGTGGTATAAATCCTCAAAGGAGAGAACAGTTCAGTGGTAATGCATTCCAACCAGATATCCTGGAGGTTTTATAGTTCTGTTAAAGTACTCCCCAAAGAAAAGTTAAGGGGACCAAAACTCTCCTAAGCTTCTAAAGGCCATATTGGGAATATGCTTGAGCCTGATTCGGAACATTGTGTTAGTATTTGACCTTGAATATGAATGGGCGACTTAATTTTACTGTCTTTGAATTTTTCTTGCATTGGAGAAGAGGTTTTAAAACAACACTTGAAAGTTCTAGTGGTTTAAAACTGAAAAAAAGAACATATAAAGTTACAAGAAAAGGATGGGAGAGGAGTATCACTCTTTAAATGTTAAATAAATGAAATATAAGGAAGCTTCTAATGCCTTAAGTAGGCAGCACTCAGTAAAAATGGCAGAGGCACCATTAACAGGGATAGATGCAAAATTCAATTTGTAGAGTTGGGTGTGGAGAAATGCAATGAACAATACCAAGCACTGCAAATTTGCAGCACCGTGTGACTTTCTGGGCAACAGCTGACTTTGGCAGTGCAAAAAGCTCTTCCAGTCTTTGACACAATTCTTTTTTGTGCTTTGGGGCTTTATTCCTGGACAACAACCCTCATAACTCATCTTGCTGAATCTGAATACCCAGTTTACAAGTCCCTTGTATCCAGTTTGGCTAAGAAATAATTTGCAAGCTCTGTGAATATTTGTAAAAATCCTTTTTTATACGTAACTCAATATGTATGTATCTTTATAGTAGAAGGAAGAGCAATGGGAAGCACTCATCTTAGTGTCTGTGGCCACTGAAAAGAAATGCTTTGATACACAAATAGCATTATTGTAAATGTAATGCCAGCCAAATGCATTTTTGGCTAACGCGTGAGCAATAAAATTAGCAAACACATCACTTGCTGCTAATGAAGAGGAATAAGCTCATCATGAAACATTCACTGAACTGCTATTCTATCTAGCTTGATTTACTTGCCCTGACAGAGTAAGAAACTGCTGTCTCAAAAAAAAAAAAAAAAAAAAAAAAAAGTGGGGGGGATGTGGGCGCTAGTAGGAAGGAGTCACGCTATTATTGTGACAGCTCAATATGTGAAAAGCGGGTCTGGAGGAGAGCAGGGATGGCCTGCTGCTCTTGCAGCAAATGTGCCCTGGCTACTAATAAGTGTAAAATAATAAGACTGCAAAACATCCCACCTGAAAGAATCTGAAAGAACCTGATTCCAAGAGATTACTTAAGAGTTTATACAGTGTTTTTTAAATGGCAGCTGGCCTTTGCACAGCAAGGCGTTGGTTTTGCTGGACCTGCCATCTTAATATATTCAGTCATTTAAGATGCATTATGTCAGGAGTAGGTTGTTTTTTGGTTTTGTGTTTTAAGATTGCACGTCTTGAGTGTAGGGGCACTCACTTGGACCCCCAGAGAACAGAATAGCAGATGCCATTTTTTGTTTAGGGCTGGATTTCATGCGTGAGGATCCTGGTACACAACTGGAAATGAAGCTATACGGGAGTGCCTTTCTTAAAACAACAGTGCTGTTCTGCAGTGTGGTGCACCTTTCCCTCGAGGTTGGGTCCAATTCTACCTCAACTTTCAAGATGCCTTCTGTGGAAGGCTCTTTACCGTGTTCTGTGTGTGTTGAGAGTGTGAGATTTTAGTGGAATGAATAAATTCCTGAAGCCAACTTGGTAATTTTTTTTTTTTTTTCCCCAGGAACTTATGTTGGTTCTTTGCTGGGTGCTGCAGTATTTATTAATATTCTCAAATTGGCCTTTAATACTTGTATTAATGTCAGCACTGTTGGCCAAATTTGCATGTTTCATTAGGCTGAGTCAGATGGGGAGAAGTGGAGTAAGGAGGAATTAGTCTGGCTGAAGCCTGCCGGTTCTCTTGGGTGGGAAAACTTTCTGATTGCATTGGTGAAATGCACAGCACCTCCCCTGCTCTCCTGGTGGTTTCAGTACACCTTATGAAGAAGTGGTAGGAACACGCTTCCTGTTCTTCTTGTCTTTTCAAGCTGAATTCTGTCTTTAAATTGAGTTTCTGGATCCATTATGGCTTTCTGGATGTAAATCATACCAATCCAGAGGGAGGTTTCAAACCAAATGGTGACTGAGCATTTGAAGATTCTTCCCCCATGTGTATCTTCCTCCTCGTTATAAAGGGTGTAACACCTGATATGGCCTGCTAATAGCTTTTGGCAAACCTTGCTACTCAGTGCTGCTGCTGAAAGGATTCACTGCTCTTTGCATCAATGGGACCACTTTACTGTTGGGATAAAGAAAGAAGACGACAGGGAGATGGGAGGTGTTGCGTTCAATACTTCAGCAACTTGAATCAAAACACAGAGGCTTGGTAACAAGATCTCCTCTGGCTTGGACTTCTCTGTCCCATACAAAAGATTTGATTTGGAGTACCAGATGGGCGACTCTTGTTCTTTGAGTCACAGTTGTAAGTCTCGGCGCTGGCCCAGTCAGTGTTGGGCTTGGTATGAAAAGGGGATGGCATGTTTGGTAACACCTCTAGTTATTAAAAATGTGAACAGAAACCTGGAAGGGGTTTTAAGTGAACATTACAGGAAGATGATGATGATGCTTCTTGGTTTGGGACAACTCATTTGCTTATACTTGAATAAGTTTTCTAATTGCCCTCTGTTTCTTTTTCTTCAGAGTTCAAAAGCTATTGTAGGATGTTATGTTACCTTGGTAATACTAGAAGTATTGATGAATAGTGCTGTGGCCTGCCTTGCCTTGACTTGTGGGAACAGGAGAGACTCTTAAGCATCTCTGGTTAATGCAAGGCATATGGCTGAGGCACTGTGTGACAGAATACAGGTCATCACAGTGGCTGCCAGTCAGGAGGGACAGAAGTGAGCTGGAGCTGAGGCTGAACCTGCTACAGACTGCTTCCAGAGGGTGGGAAGTTCCCTGCTCCAGTCACCAAAGTGAGGGGATTTCAGGGAAGTAAAATATGACCTTTAGAAAGCAGCTATGTGCACACTTGCATGTGTGTGCATGTGCATTCATACATGCATGAAGTAAGCAAAGCTCTTCCATGCTGCTCTGTAACATAAACCTGCCAATGCAGTAACTTATAAATCCTGTTTATATAACGTGATTTGGCCTCAGTATAAGACTTCTGAATTAGCAAATAATAGTGCTCCTGGTTTGAGTTCCCTCTGCTCCAGTGCTGAGGAAAGATTAGGGAAGACTTGTACAACTTTCTGTCTGTTGATGCACCCGCCATGGGTCATTTGGTTAGACTGAACTCTAAATAGTTTAAATAGCTCTCCAATGAGCAGACTTAAAGAGTAATGAGGAACAGTTATGGCTGTATATACAATTGTTTGTTCTGTTTTAAATTAGAAATCCTTTTTAGAATAGGATTCTTCCCTTGTGTTTGCGTAGGGCACAGCGCAGTGCAGAAGGCTTCAGGTGCCATCACAGTAGAAAGGATTTTCTGCAGCTAGGAGATACCTCAAGCAGTGAAGACATACAAATACACACTTCCACCTCTCCTTTATTTTACCATTAATGCAAACCTGGCCTGTGAACTGTGGTATATAGATAGTCCTGTAGTACTACATGTGTTCAAAACTGAATGCTGTGCATGCTCACTCCTTACACCTCTGTTCTGATGTGGGATCTGAAGCAAGGTGTGTGTTTTCCAGAACGGGGACTTTCTGTACTCAGGGAGATATTACTACTGCCTATTACTGTTGGCCAAGTTTGATTTCTAAATCAGGAGCCTGTGCTCTTTCACAAGCTGGGGGAAAGAGTGGGTGCCTGCAGAAAGTGGTGCTAGAGCCTCTGAGGTAGGCAGCAAGTCACTGCTTATCTTGGGTGCTAACAGTGTCACTCTCTGCACCAAGTATCTAGGGCAACTAGGCTTCTACCACCAGCTCTTCAGCCACAGATGTGTCATTTCCAAGGCCAGGGGGGACAGGGAGAATGAACTCTCTGTCACTACCCCTCAGGTCTACCCATTAAGCTGCCTCCATGATGGGGCTCTCTGCACCCTGCTCCCCTTCCTCTCATGCCTGTGTCCTGGTTGGGACAGAGCAGCTCAGCTCTGTTCTTCCTACCCAGCCAGCTTGGAAGAAAGGGAAAAAAAAAGCAGTATTCATGGCGGCTTTTGATTATACTCACTCCCTTTCCATTGTTGTTAATGCCATGGCCACTCTTTCCTTGCCTGTTTGTAATTGTTCTTTCATGACGCTTGAGCTTCATGCAGAGTTCAGGTTTTTTGCCTGGGGCAGGGCATCTTCCAGCTTCCTGCAGGCCTTCCCTTTCCAAATCCTTTCCAGAGTGCCTGACATGCTTCCAGAAATGCTATAATAAATGCACACACATATACACACACACACACACACACACACATAATGAAATTACTTGTCTGACTGATGACACAAATAAGAGCCTTATTTCTTCATGAAAGAAGGTGTCGTGTCTTTTTTAATACATTGCTTTCAAAGAGCTCACAGGCTTACTTGAAATTAGATTAATTTCAACAAAATCACATACACAGATATGCACACATATAATATCTACATGCGTGTCTGCACGTACACACACATACTCTCTGGGACATCAACAGGAGCTGTCTGACTAAATGTTCTGATTGGATTTGCGAATTGACGTTACAGTGCATGTGTGTTTTTTCTTTAAACAGGTTGCATCTCTTGAATAGTTCAGCAGAGCTTCTTGAAGTGTTTACATACGCGCTCTTTGTCTGGAGATGCCTTGTTATAAATACTCCCTTCATTTCACAAGCATTTGTTTGGAAATATGTTGAACAGCCATGCTTGGTTTGTTTCCAAATGTCTTAATTTTGGGACCTTGGATTGGCTTATAGCCTGAAGTTTGTATCTCTCCTTTTCATGCAAAGAGCCATATTTGAACAACTCGTGGAACACAAGGACTGTAGTGTAAAATGGCAAGCATCCTCTGTGAAACACCCGTGGCCAAACACAGTGTGTCTTACGAGGAGCTGCAGTGGGGCAATGTACTATACGAGTTCAGTTAAAAGAACAAAAAACAAAAGTTATATGCTACTACTCGATACAAATTGCACGGTGTTAAAAAAGTATTTTGATGTAACTGGTGCCTTTTGAGACACCTGCTAAGGAGCTGTGTCATATTTCCAGTTACTGTTCTCAGCTCTTGTTTTTTTGCACTTTCCAAGTTGGTAAAGGTGTTACGGTCGTTGTTCTTTATAAGTACCCTGCTGCTAAGTCTACAGAGTATTTTTTTTTCTCTTGGAGGAGCTTAAATAGCTTTGGTTAGTTATAAGCTTAAGGAAAAGCAGCTGGGAAAAAACAGTAGAGAAGTGTCATGACGGCCCTTTTATTTTGATTTTTTGTAATGCTTGTGAAAGAACTTTGTATTAGCTCTAGTTCTAGTAAAATACAAAAACTAAATTTCAAATGTTGGTTTCATTTGTCTGGTTCATTTGTTTGTTTTTTAATCATCCAGAGCTGTTTTAAATCTGAAAAGATACTGGAAATATTTTGAACAGCTATAATCTTGATCATCAAAAGATGCTTCTCAATCTCTAGTTACTTTTGTTTTATTTTGCCTCATTCCTTCCACAGCTATAGGAAGTGTGCCTGTGGCTTGGAGGGTTAAGGTAATCTTATTTCAGCATTGGTTTGTGGTGGTAGCAATACCAGGGTTTCTATCCTGGGACCCAGGAGAACTGACACCTTAGCCCTCCAACATCTTTTTGCCCACTGTTCCAAGTTGAATATTTTGTGCTGGACTTAATTACCTTACTTTTATTTAATAATAAGTTGTTGTACTGCCATAAACGCAACAATAGCAGGACCCCATCGTACTGGATGCTGTGCAAACGCAGAATAGTAAAGACACCTACCCTCTGTAGGTGACTGTCTAAATCAAGACTGAAAGAGTTTGAAGGCAAGCAGAATGAGCGGTGGCATAGCAGCAAATGTCATGTTAGTTTTATTTTTATTTGTTTTTCTTCTGATAGGACATTTACCAGAGCATTGTATCATTTCCAAAATCCTCCCTCTATCTTTTGGGCATATTCCCTTTGTTAGTTCTTCAAATATCCCTTGGAAATGTTATATAAAAATTTCCTGGTTGAAGTTGTTCCTTACCTGTAATTCCCCATTCCTAATTTACAGTTCAGTTATTTTTTTCATATGTTGATGTGATTTAACTTAGTGAGTCTTACATTTCATCACCTATCCACATTCTTTTTCTGTCTGCCTCAACTTTATGTACCACAGGGTGTCCGTTTTGCATGCTTTTTCCATTAATGAGTCTGATATTAAAAAAAAAAAAAAAGGAAGCATTCTGACAATGTGAAGTGGGAACACACAGTCAGTGCAAAGTAGGGCTGGAGCATCTGACCAAAATAATGGATGACCTTAAGGGCTGGAGTGCTACCAGAACTGAAAATAAATTCAGGAGCACAAAGGGTAGAAATGCTGCAAGCAAGGACTAAAAGCTGGGGTTGAAGCCCCAAACTCAAACAAACTCTGCTGAAATCAACAAAGAAAAGGAATTACTTTACCACAATGATAACTTTTCCACCACTGTTGACATGTCATCAGGAATGGTGTGTGCAGCTCTTATCAAAACCATGTCCCAGTCTGATCTTTCTTGATACAGAGATGGGCTACTACAGCGATAAAGAGAATGAAGAGCCTGGTTTACAAGAGAAAGCTAAAAGAATGTGGTTTGTTTAGCTCAGGAGGCCAAGCTGCAAGCATCCCTTAGGATGAAGGGGGCTCTCTGCCTGCAGCAGAGCTGCTGCAGTTACAAGACAATGGAAACTAAAGGCAGAAGGAATAAACTGACCCTGTGTAATTTAGGCTGAAAGTAAGAGGGAGGTTTGTCACCACCAAAGCAGTATAGCTTTGGAGGAGCTTTGTAACAGGAGCAGTGGGGGCAGAAAACCCTTAACTAGCCTTGGGGTAGATCTCCCTTAGTTTCTGAATGGGTTACGTGGTTTATGAATGGACTAAATGATCCTGTGGCAAACAAGTGGGCACTCAATAGGTCTCTGCTAGTGCTGATTTCCTCCTGCTTTTTTGATGCACTAAAACTGGAGAGCACTAATGATTCTCAGGATAGCTTCTTAATTATGTGGCTAGAATGTTTTAATCGGGGTTATAGGTAGGCATGGGAATTTGTGGGCAAAATTTAGCCCCTGGTGTTAGCAACCTGAAAACAGGCAAAACAAAAGTAGAGTAGAAAATTGGGTGAAGTGTCCAACCAGAGAATAATTACAGATAGAGAATATTACAAAATAAGGTTCTCTGTTCTGTGGGGCTGCAGCAATCCTGACAGACCATATTGTGTATATTGTTCCCTGAATTTCTTAGGTTTTTCATGTTTAAAATCATGAATGAAAAATCCCACAACGGTGGGCTATCTCAGAAAGGTTCGTAATCAATTCTGGATCATCTCTTCTGGCATGAGCTTTAGTTTTTTCCCTTCTGCAGGGAACCTGTATCTGTTTCCTGCATCTGTCGCCCATCCTTCTTTGTGAATGGAAAGCAAGTAATTAATTTTTTTTGTTGTTAGCAATTAATTACCCATGCCAAATCTTGGAGGACCTATTGTCTCCTTCAGACACAATGTTCTTGGGAAAAAGTCTTACTTATTGTAACCTCTTGTGCAATCTTCACGTGGATGATAAATACATCTTGGCAACGAGGAGCTTTCTGAATGAAAAATGTTGCTGGACAACCCTGTAGTACAGCAAGAACGCAAGCCTCTGCCAATGCTGGTGGAGTACAGCCAGGCGGGAGGGTAAAATGGGGAAAGCCTTTCCCATTGCCTACAGAGCACAGAGTGAGATGAAGTCTGTATATGCACATATCCAAATATCTGTTTACCATCAAACAAGGATTTTCCCTGTTGAGCATCTGAGCTCAAAGGTGGCCTTCCTTCCAGCAAAATCTTGAAATCTCTTGGAAAGCTGCCTTCTACCAGCACAAGACTGGGGAAATAACGGAGAGCATGTTGACCATGCAGCTGTCTGGTTTGGGTAGCCCACTGGAGGAATTAGCTGGGAACTACCCCCACCCCCATTTTTCTCTATGAACCCACAGGTTTGGGATCCTGCAGTTGCCTCAGTCTGCTTCGTGGTTCATGGCCTGACTTTGGTTTTCCATTGGATCTGTCCAGAACCACAGCTGACCACTGAAACCTCATTTTAATATTGCAGCTGTAACATTAATTACAAAATTATTAGAGTTAATTGTAAAAGCACATTTTTCCCTTGTAGCTTTTCACCTTTACTTTTTCTGCTTTATTTTTTCACCAACAGCTAGTGATGTCTGGAAGCAAAAAGGTGTATAAAAGCCCTGCACGGAGAGATGTTTGAATCCTCTGAAGGGAATACACAGAATGCAAAGAATGAGTTGGGGCCGGGACCGCTCTGTTCCCTTGTGGTTTATGTGCGCGCTGCCAGTGGCTTGTGTTTCTCCTTGCAGCCTGACAGCTGGCTGTGGGGTTAGCAGAACGCAGCCAGCGGCCAGGTTTCTCAAACCATACTGCGGCTGACAGCGTTTGGCCTGGTGAAAAGGAAACGATCTGAAGCGGAGGGCCTGATGCAGTGTACCTTGCAGTTAATGGAAATCTTTGTTGACCTCAGTGGGAGCTGGATTTGGTCCTGTGCCTATTTGAATGTTTTGGCATTGGACACGGCTGTGAGCAGATTTTTTTGTTCGTGTCTGATTTCTGGTCTTTTTTCCCTTCTCTTTCTAAAACGTACTTACCTTAGAGTGGCATAAAATCAAGACACCTCTATCTGTGTCAGCGTAGCTGTGCACTTTTATTTTCGCCCAGTGTTTGTCGTCTTGTTTCCTCAGCCCTTCTACTGTCTACAGTATCAGTCTGCAAGATTTTGGCATTGTTTTCCCTCCTTTTTCTTGAGCCGTTCTGCTGCTTCTCACAAAGACCCTCCATCTCACTTAAGCCTCTGCTCTCCAACAAGTGTAATTACTGACATTGCTTAATCCACCTTCTGCCCTTCTTCCCATCCTTCGAAACAGTCCTTATATTGATTTCCAGCAAATACAGCCCAGGCTCTGGCCCCTGCTGCCAGTGGGGAGCCAGCTTCCCCTTCAGCAGGCTCCTGGAGGCCAGCCCTTCGCTGCCTTGTCCCAGCCACGCTCCCTCACTCAGCAGAGTTCATCGCTGCATTGCATATAGGAAGGAGAGGGCCACCGTGCCCTATTAGCCAGTGGCCACCTTGAGCACACCCTCCGTGAGCCTCAGCCATTTATCAGCTTGTCCCCTATCCCTAATGAGAAGGTGCTGGAATGAGCAGAGCCCTCTTCATGTAGTTGCCAGAGAGGAGACAGCTGTGGGCATGGAGGATAGCGATGGGAAAGACAACGCAGAGGAGGCCAAAGGCCAGCTGTAATAGTGCTGGAGCTTCTTGTTGCCCTCCACTCCCCTGGAGTATCACATGCCCGCAGGGAGATTTGTCTCCTGGGTGGAGAATTATGATTGTATGTGATCTGCCTCTGAGAAAAATCCTTTCCTTTTGTATGTGGCATGTTTATTTTTTTGTTGGTCGCTCTCCATTTGCTTGGAGATGATGTGAGGCTTTTGTGAACCAGCATCAGAAACTGGGGCTATTTGCGTCTCATGATAGCTACAGGGGAAAGGGCAAAAGCTATGAGATGGTGCACAGGGGAATCACAGGTGTTCTTTTGAACCACAAAAAAACATACTTCATTTTTTCCAGCAGTAACGTAAATGCTAAGCAAACAGAGTATGTAATGAGGAAACCCTTTGGAGGGTGGGAGCTGACCTAATGAAAGATGAGAGGTGTTGAGCTGGAGCACAGGGCTGCTGCTGCGCTGGGGGCTTGCGGGAGTGAGATGGCCAGCGACACATCTGCCAGTCTCCAGCTCTTGCCGTCCCTCTTAGGTTATCGTGCAGTCTGCAGTGAAATGTATTGGGCTTTTCCCCTCCTGTTGTTCCCACTGAAGTTTAAATACGAATCCCCTAACATATCTGCTGAAGGTACAACATGCAGCTTCAAATAGACCAGTGTCATTTTTACTCTGCTTTTCTGACATATGCAATGGCAAAAGAGGAGAAAGTAGTGCCACCGTATAGGGAGGGGAAAGGATTGTTTTCAGAGTTGTATCATTGTGCTGGTGACAAAAACTAACCTATTTTAGCCCCTTTGAATTGTATACAGCCAACACAGCTGAGAGAGGGAGAAGTGGATTATATGGGCTGTTTTATTAATCATTAAGATAATGCTTACCAAGCATTTATTCTCTTGGTACTCCACTGCAGTCAAAACCAAAAAAAACCCCAACATCTAAGCCAGCCCAAAGATCTTTCAGTCTTGCATATTGAGCACATTTGCTTTAGGAAACTTTAAGACTTGTGATCTAAGGCTAGATCCAGCTGGTGTAAATGGGGAAAGTGTTAGCAGCCCTGTGGAACTGGGCTGTAAAGCCCAGAATCCCTGGATGATGAGAATGCTGAGCACTAGGATGCGAATTTGCTAATACTTTAGAAATGTATCCAGAAGAAGAAAAAAGAAAGAGAAGAAAAAAACATTGTGGGAAATTCTTTCCTTCATACATAATAGTTTTCTGTTGATTTAAAATTGCCCTTAGTAATGTGTTCATGCCAGTGAAATATTTCAGCTATAGGAAATGTGAAACCTACTACTGCCTTTCTATGAATTATGAGTCATAAATTGTATGAAAAATATTCAATCTTGCTATAGCTATTCCCCAAGCAGAACCTCTGAGTAATGGAGAAAATGCTGCCATTTTGGGGGGAGTAGGAGGGGACTGAGCTAAGCGAAGCAAAATGCCAAGTGCCAGCGTGTGGCTCTGGGCTAAGTGTGAATTAGTGTCATCTGAGATGATCCTCCCTTGCTAAGTAAACAGTTAGTGAGAATGTTACACGTACTTGCAGTTCAGTTGAGAAAAGTTGTTCTTTGCTCTGGATGATACGGGAAGGGAGGCATACATGTTGAGGCTACCTGACTGCTAGCCAGTGCGCTGAACTGCCCCGTGGGAGAGTAGTGCGCTTCTGCCAACCCAGCCCTCACATCTGCAGTCGGTAAGGCAAGCCAAGAAGGCACAAACTCCATCGGATTCAGCGCTCAGTGGGCAGGTTGTGATGACAGAATTCCCCTAAAAATGACGCTACAGTGGCAAGATAATAGGATACTGACATTTGCAAGCACGTCCTTGATGGTGATATTCATTTCATTCAGCTTTAGCCATGTAAGAGCTAGGAGCCCTGTTCCAATTAGTCCTCTAATCTTCTGTCACCAAAGGTCAGTTTATCTCCTGTTATATCTATTTTATGAACTGCCTTTTGGAGGTGATTATAGAAAGATTCTCAGGAACTGCTTTTGACTAAGTATCTAACTTCTTGATGGCTGAAGTTCGGAGCTGTGAATTCAACATTAAAGCTCTGGATTTCAGTCTCTCCATCGTTTTAGAAAAGACCACACAGCCTTGCAAGGATTTGTGAATTTTGCTTTGCAGCCAGAGACTAGAGTAATTGTTGAAAGGTATTCTATACCTGAGCTGTAAGTAAATGTATAAACAAACTCCAGAAGAATATGACTTGCTGGCTGTAGAGCAGGGGACACTAACCATGGTTGTGTTGGAACAGTTTAACTACAGTATTGATATTCACCCCAGTTTTAGTTTTCAGGTTGTGTGTCTGGCACCCATATTAACTTCTCAGTGATGGATGTGTGCCCAATAAAATACAGCTAAAAAGACTAACAATGTGAAACGCAGTTTGGTGTGCTAGTCATTTTCCAAACAGATAATGAATGATGTCCCAGCAGTACTGAAAACAGCAATCTTTCTTCCCCACTGACTCTACTGGGGCCAGGATTTGCTCAGCAGAAATCAGTCCCTGCCTAATAAGCTTCTTGTGGCATCCGTGAAGCCTTAAAGCTTTTACTGTGTTCAGGTGTGACTAAGAGACATGCTCTCAAATACCAAAAGCTAAATATTTCATTCTATTTCATCCTTTGTCAAACTATGCTGCCTTTTCCAGATTTGACTCAAAGTTTATTTTAAGGAATCTGAAAGTATACATTTCAATTTGATGCTTCTTTAATTGCCAGAGTTTGGGTAGGTTGTGGTTTTTTTCCTTATTTCTTCTAATTTTCCAGTTGTATAAGGCATGCAAATGTTTTCAAAATATGAGTCCATTTGGCTTCAGGCAGCTGTGATCTGGTGTGAATTATAAAATATTTCTATAAATGTAAGAATGTTTACTGCTTTCTAGCCTGCAGTACAGTGCTTGGGGTTTGCCTCACTGTGATTCAAGTCTTGTTTGCTTCATACAGGAGATGGCTGTCCGAGCACTGAAGCAGACAGGTAGCAGAAGTATTGAAGCGGCTCTGGAGTATATCAGTAAGATGAGCTACTTGGATCCTAGAAATGAACAGATAGTACGTGTGATTAAGCAGACCTCACCAGGTAAGCATGAACTTTTTTAAAAATTGTGTTCTTCTTTCTTGCAATAAGCTATTTTTTAAAGTAGGGTTGTTGCTGGTGAGAAGTAGTGGATTGGCAGTATTCAATAATACTCTTGTAGGAGACGGTGATGTGAACATGGCCCTGCAAGGTGAGCTGGGCTAGAAGCTGAACACAGCTCACCTGCTTTGCAAGAGCACATTCATAGTCCGCCTTCTTAAACCCAAAGCTATTTATCCTTCAGTGCAAATCACTTCAATCTTCTCAAGTTTACTGCAAAGTAAAAGCTTGCATGTAAGTAATTGCTAGGAGTTGTGAGACAGCTCACTTCCCAGGAATTCATTCATGTTGACATCCTTGTAAGTACACTGCAGAAATAGCTTGGCCCAAGATAACAGAAGCTTTTCTGCTCATCCCTGCTAGTCTGCTACAGTTGTGTTTCATGTAAATTAGCAAACGGGAGGATTTGGGCCCTGCATATGCATCATCAGCAAACATCAGTCCACACCTTGACAAAAGGCCTTGCAAGAGTTGTTTCCGTTCAGGTATTAGCACTTACAGCACTGCAGAATGCTTTTGATCTGTGATCAGGATACACTTGGGTTTGGATAGAGTTTGTTACTTTTATCTTCTTTCAGTTTCAAAAACTGGCCAAGCAGACAAATAACCATCCCCTGACTGGCCAAACCTGTGTAATCACACGGTGTTACACGCTGCAGAGGGGTTAGTGGACGAAGCGTTGAGCAGATTGGACAGCTGTTGTCAGGGTCCTGTTTCGTTGGACAAGGAACTTCTGTTGTGTCAGTGGCATCATTTAGACTTGAAAGGTCTTGTCTGTGTTGGACTAGTTGAAGCTAATAAATCCCTTCAATCAATCTGATTACAGTAGTACAGACCTCCAAGTGTGGTCATAAGTTGACTTTACTGAGTGCAAGTGATTCCCACATGACAAATTTATCTCCTTGGCCACCTCAGCAGCACCTTCCTTCTTGCCTCTTGATCAAATTGAAGATCTTTGTTGGGAAGGGTGTTAAATTTGGCGTAGTTGATAGAGAGGCATGTCCAGAGATGAGGAAAGCTCAGGAACAGAAAGCCCATTCAGTTTACAAAGAGAAATCCCTGGACAGGAAGGAGGTCTTCAGTAAAGCCACTTCTTTCCTGGGGGACCCTGAGGGTAGCCACATATAGGGAAGATGGAAGTGGGGAAGTACCTCATTTTCCAGGTGGTCGCTCTCAGGAATGGAGCTTCAGATGTGGTGGGAAAGGGTGATGGTTTTGTGTAAGGAGCAGGTCAGCTGCCCTTTCTATCAGTCTTAGACTTCTTGTTTTATTACTTGGGAAATTCTGGAAAACCCTAAGAAAACATTTCCAAGAATGTTACCCTGCAGCGTGACCACCTGACAGACAAAGTAGTACTGGCCAGTTTGCTATTTGGAGAGCTCTGTCCTAATATGTGCACAAATGTGGCCTCAACTGGGCCTTAAGGAGAATTTAAAATAACTTTGACAGAATTACGGAACTGTATTTTGCTTTATATTATAAAGGCTTTATTCCTTAAAGTGAAAGAACACAGTCCTAAAGAGCATACATTTCCTCTGAAAGCGTTGAAAAATCTTTCTAGGCTAGCATTTTAATTACTTAAGGTGTCTTTCATTTGCATTTGTTTTTGCTTTCTTAACATTGCAATGCATGCAGCTGTTTTGAATACTTAACCTTTCGAGCTGAAGATCCACCTTTGCTTTTAGGATACCCAGAGTGCAAAACTTAAATATCATGCAATTGATGTTTGCCTGCCTGAGGTGCCACAAAATCACGTTGATTTGTTTGGTATGGTATTGTTTGTGCTAGGGTAGCATAGGTATCCTCTAGTTCATTAGGAGGCATGTAATGCTACTTGGGAACTTTTAATTAGCAGTTTGAGAATTTAAATCTTCTGGTTTTGAATTCCGTATATTCGTGTATGGAAATAGATCTTCAAATTATTCATTTTTGTCCTACTTTAATTTCAGTAGTAAAGCTAACAAGAGTTTCAGCATACTGGCAAGACTCAAATAAAACTTACCAGATATTACTGTGTGACAGAGAGTTATGTATAAACACAGATGATCCCATGAGCATAGTTGATTAATCTTAAGAATACACGCTGATCTAAAACCTTCATAGGCAAGAGATAGTCATAACAGTTACCGTGTTGGATAGGAATGTGTGAAAAAAAAAAAAAAAGTCATCTGCAACTACCACGTTTGGTATCTTCACAAATCCAAATATTCCTCCGTCAGACTAGACCAGACTTACTGGTATACAAATCTAGGAGGTGGACATCATACCTCTCTTGACATCAGCAAGATTCTTTGCACAGCTAAAGTATGTGTCCCAAAGGAGGACAATTACTGCTGCTAGTTTCCTTCGTAGCCTCTGATAGGGAAAAACAAAGTCAGTTTGTGCCTGAGGCTCAGCATGAATCCTACTGACAGAGATGACAAATGGGTCTTATGGCTGCCTCCCACCTCCAGGCCAGAGTAGCCACTTCTTAGGATGCTTTGGATTGCCACAGCCTCATCAGTGCATCTCACTGTGTCCCAACAGATGCGCTGTCAAGGAGTGCTGTTGTAAGTGCAACCTCGGTAAGCATGGCCTGATGTTATCGTAGGAAAAAGAGCTGCCAATTGTAGATTTCACTTTAAAGAGCACTGATTATTTGTCCAACTCGCTTCTGTTTCAAAACATTGCATTGTTTATGAAAGTGTCATTTAGTGTGGGGGCAGCCTCTCCAGCACGCAGAGATGGTGCATAGACCTGTCTTAATAACGTGCACATCCTTGTCTGTCTGTATATAGCAGGGCTTGTGTGTCAAGATGAAGAGTCAACAGCTGTGCTCAGGTGTGCTGCATCTGGCCCAGCTGAGACGTGCTGGAATGCAAATAATCAGAAAAGCTTGCAATCTGGTGTTCAAGCCTGTTAGCTCAATACAACTATTCTTGCAGACCTTGTGAAGTCAAGATTTTAAAAGGAAATTATTTAGGCATAAATGGGCCAGGTCCTGTGATTTGTGAAAGCTAAAGAACCAGAAGGGGAACAACAAAATAGCGACAGCATAGAGTCTCCCCTTGACTTTTTAGCACAGCCAGTGCTTTATACACCTGCAATTTATCCTCAGATCACAGAACTGATGAAAAAGTGCCATTAACACTTACAGTGTAGGAATGCTGCTATCTTGCCTCTGCACATTCTTCAAGCTAAGATTAACATGTTGACACCCTGAAAGATTTGCCTTCCAGACAGATGGAAGATGAGTAATATAAAGGGATACTCTGTGTCCAACACATTGGAAAGAATACAGGACAAACTGTATGATGCCTTTGTTGTAAAGGAAGGAGAGGGAAACAAGGATTCTTGAGGAGAACGATGGAACAGAGAGATGTAAACAGATCCCCAGCATGAGCAGGGAGCTCACTGTACAGAAGATGTGGACTATGTGATGACCTAGTAGCTTATAGTAATGTTGACTTTAAGTTGTATTGACAGTCCTTCCACGAGCTTTTTTTCTCCCGTTGGTGCTGTACTTAACCCCCTGCTCTGTAGCTTCCTCCTGTCTGTGAGTAATGACTGGTGATACTGGTCCAGCTTTAAAAACCAGGCTGTAGTATAATCTGATGATTTCATGGTTAAGGAATTTGTGCTTCTATTTTCATGATTTGATAGGACTCCCTGATGATTCCTGGCATGAGCAGTGTTGTGGGCCAGTAGCTCGTTATCAGTAGTAATACTTGGCACCTATAACTTTAAATGTTCAGAGTGCTTAATTTAGATTTTGGAGGGTGTTTTTATAACACATACTCCCCACGCAGCGTGCGTGTTTGTGTGTGTATGTCTGTATGTATAGATGGATGAGTAATGCAAAGTAATTGGTTGACCTGAATTGTTTCCTAACATTCTTCTGTGTTCTTTTTATGAAGGAAAGGGTATTGTGCCAAATAATGTAACCCGCAGGCCAAGCTTCGAAGGATCAAACGAATCTTTTCCGTCCTACCATCAGATCAGTAATGCAGCCTATGAAGGGACAGGCTTTGGAGCAGAAGGTGCAAATATGCTTACTGAAGTTCCAAGGCCATACATGGACTATTTAATCTCTACTTCGCAGTCTACAGCTATGAATGCTCCTGTACAACGACCCTCTGGAGTAGGCACTCACAGCACACCAACAAGCCATCAGCAGAAAACATACCCTGCAAATATCGAGTCTTCTGTGATTAATTATCCAGTGGCTAATCACAGCAGTCAAGCTTTGCAGCTGCAGGCATCCCATGGCTCCACCAGCCAACATTACAGTAGGCAGCACATGATGGTGCAGGGGGAACCTATGGGGTATGGTGTTCAGCGGAGTCCATCCTTCCAAAACAAGATGCAGCAGGAGGGAGGATACACCAATCTTCCAAATAAAGGGGCAGTTGTTCAGAATAATTCTGGTCATGCATTTCAGCAGGCACCAGCAAGCCTGTATATATCACATTCTCATCACAAACAGACAAGTCCTTCTTCTCATCAAATGCATGTGATATCCAGAGGTCCAGCCTTTGCTAATGATTTTTCAGACAGTCCACCACAAAATCTATTAACTCCATCGAGAAATAGCCTAAACATGGACCTCTATGACATGAATAATCCTCAAGTTCAGCAGTGGCAGGCAGCAACACCGTCACGCCGAGATTCTTTACAAAATCCAGGAATAGAAACATCTCCACGGCAACACGTATCCTTCAGACCCGATGCCACAGTGCCGAGCAGAACAAACTCCTTTAACAACCATCAGCAACAGCCACAAGTGACAGTGTCTATAAGACAGGTTCCTCCAGGAAAACCTGATCCTTCAATTACATCTCCAAATACGATCACAGCAGTCACATCTGCTCATATTCTCCAGCCAGTGAAGAGCATGAGAGTGATGAGACCTGAGCCTCAGACTGCAGTGGGACCTTCCCATCCTGGTTGGTTACCTGCGCAGGCACCGGCTGTGGATGGCTTGGAGATCATTGAGCAGCATGTGCAACCTGTTGGAGCAGCTAATGCCTATCAACTAGATGTGGATTACGGTAACCAGGAACTGCGGTGTCCACCACCACCGTATCCCAAGCATTTGTTACTTCCCGGTAGCTCTGAGCAGTTCGATATCAACTGCTTATGCATGGGTGTAGAGCAGACCCTCCGTGTAGTCCCCAA
This sequence comes from Nipponia nippon, assembly GCF_047370975.1. Taxonomy (NCBI): domain Eukaryota; kingdom Metazoa; phylum Chordata; class Aves; order Pelecaniformes; family Threskiornithidae; genus Nipponia; species Nipponia nippon. The sequence continues at coordinate 111,661,676 of NW_028262336.1, forward strand.
TTCAACGTGCAATAAGGCTGAGGAGAACAGTGAGCGAAATGATAAAAGCAGCAAGAGCACTAAAGCTGAAAAAACAAGCAAGGATAAAAAGCAGATTCAGACGTCTCCGGTGCCTGTGCGAAAAAATGGCAAAGATGAGGAAAAGCGAGAATCCCGAATAAAGAGCTACTCACCTTTTGCCTTCAAGTTCTACATGGAGCAACATGTAGAAAATGTCATAAAGACCTACCAGCAGAAAATTAACAGAAGATTACAGTTGGAGCAAGAAATGGCTAAAGTAATTCTCCTTGTTTTGTTATAATAAAAGCTAATGGGGTCAAATTGATTATTACTATTTTTAATCAGTTAAAAAATTTATAAAGGCAGACTCTACTGGAAGTAGTAGGTATCCAACACCTCCTTATACTAGACTATTTTCACTTAGAAGAATGGACTCTCAGCAGGACTGAGAGGCTGTTTGAAAAACCTGAGATGTGAAATAATACCTCTTCATACCAGAAAAGTAAAATGAAGCAAACCCCCTATAGTAGGAAAGTATTAGGTTTGCTTAGGCAAGAAGTCAGAAGCCAGGTTTGAGGCTAACTCTGGCAATACTTTGGCAGCTCTTGCAAAACGTTGAAAAAGGTTTTCTCTTTGCTCCAGTGCTCTTCCCTGTTCCATGATAGCCACTCATTCACCAAAGCCATGGTTCAACTTGGCAGTATGATCACTGTGCCATGTTTTCAGATGAATGTGTAATACTTGACTGGAAGTTGTCTGTTGAACACATGTAAGTAATAATATTGTGCAAGTAATCCTGTCTTGGCCAGCTTGAACTGATCTTGGGACCCTTGCTGGAACTTGTTCTAGAAGCAGGTCTCAGGGAGGTGCACTTTTTGAGTGAGCGTGCTGCTTTCATGCCTTATTGTAGCTCTCAAACCTAACCTGATTCACTGATAGGGCTGCTTAAAACAAAGCTGCCAAGTTCTGATGGTTGCTCTGGCAATTTTGTTTTTAATTTTTAGATGTGGAAGAGGTTTTTTTCCCCAGGCATGACTAGAATATGACTAGTCTACTTTTGTATTTAAGGATAAACCCTAAGGAAAGCTATTATTAATGCACAATGGATAATAATTAACTACCCGATCTTCCCTAGCACAGTCAATTTCCAGAGTCAATTAATTTGATGCTGACATTGCTCCAGAAAACTCAGCGGTTTGTTTGTTGAGGTTAAAATTAAAGGAATAGGCTTCTAAAATCTCTTGAAAGGTAGACAGTTAATAGTTTGTCCTCACTGCAAGTACAGATTGTGCTGCATTGCTTGGATTTAGTGAATATTTTCCTGAGATTGAGATAGGGAATGATCTCTAGAGAAGTAAAACAGCAGCTAATTGCATTAGTTCTTCTATTCTGACTCTTCAGCTTTCCCTCACTTCATAACTCAGAGATAATTCAGCTATAAACAAAAACAATTCCTTCCCCTAGCAACCTCATCACTGGCTGGAATAATACACTCAGGAGATGTTGGCTATCTGAATATCGCATTATCCTAGAATTAACCAAGAACACAACACACTAATTATTTTACCTTAAAACAGTAAACACTTGCTTTATTATGGATTTATGTACTTGCCTTACATTTTAAAAACAGTATTACTTGTTTTGATTTGGCTGTTGCCTTCAGTCTGAAAATTCATCCTACCTGTTCTGCAAGTTTCTGCAGACCTCCTCCATCTTCTATTTATACAGATTTCATTTTTATACCATGGGGATCTCACTGCATAGCCTGGCTGCCCACATTCATCTTTAAAGACCCAGACTACAGATGTGAAATTAAATCAATCTAAGCAGCGGCCCTGTGGGTGTATGCTTGGGTCTCTAGCCTGCTAATCAGGCAGCTTCAACTCCCTCCTCCCCATTGCCCCTTCCCACCAGGCACTAATCTTCCTCTCAGAGTGCTTCAGCTGATGCCAGTTAATTCAGGATTTTGGAAATGGGGTATGCAGAAAGAAAGGGGTGTGCTGTGGAAGATGAGTTGTCAGGAGATCATGGGGATCAGCCCAGGGGCTTCTGCTGGTGGAGGCCACCAGTGGCTCTCAAGAGAGAGACAGGCACCAAAGTTGGCAGTGTGCAGGCTCTGTCTTGAAGGGCAGGGAGAGTCTGGTTGGATACTGCTGCTTCTCCCTTTCTCAGGAGGTCTCTCCCCACAGCCATGTGAAATGTTACTTGCAATTACTTGGAGGCTCTCTGGGGACAGGAGGTGGCTGGATAAGCCAGGTTTTTTACAGTTTAGGTGCAGAAGGGAAATACTACATTTAGGAGGAAAATAGCACCAGGGTCTGGGCTGCAGTGGCTGGGGGGAGGCTAGAGCTGAGGGTTATGTGCACATATTTTGGGAGGGAAAAGGGAGAAGTTTATAGAACAGATGGTCAGGAGATCTACAAAGCTTGAGAGTGGAGGCTGCGTATGGCAGAGGAAGAAAAACACTTTCTAAAGAAGAAGGTTCCCAAGGCACTGGGGAATGTGTAGGTCAAAACTAGCTTCTTAATTGCAACACAAAAACCAACAGTCAAAGAGCACTCAAGGTAGGAGCTGTTAATGTGAGTTGCCCTGGAGAACCATTCATGAACAAAGTGGACTGCTGCATCTAGTTTTAAGTTTCAGTTTAAGTTAAGCTGTACTGCAGTGCACATACATATAGTGGAGTGCAGTGGCAAAGTGCACATTTGAAAGGTGTAAACCAAATCTCATGATCAGGTTTGTTGTGTTATATTACCCTCTCTGACAGTATTGCCCCATGCCTCTTCGTTCAGTCAAATGAGAAAGGCAGACCAGTCCCAGATATGGCAAATTCAGGTAACAAGTTAGGGCACAGTGAATTTGCCAGTATTTCAGAAATACCTCAATAGACTGAAAAGAGAGTATATCTCCCATGAATGTCTTTTCTGGTTCTTGGTTAATTTTTCTGAGAAATGCATTTTGGGAATGCTAGTTTATTGTTCTCTTGCAATGAATGTAAGAGTACTAGCTCTTGTGGTTTGCTTTCCTTTGTAAAGGCTGGCCTTTGTGAAGCAGAACAGGAACAAATGAGGAAGATTCTCTACCAGAAGGAGTCCAACTACAACAGACTTAAAAGGGCCAAAATGGACAAATCTATGTTTGTGAAAATCAAGACTCTGGGTATTGGTGCATTTGGAGAAGTATGCCTGGCCTGCAAAGTGGATACCCATGCCCTGTATGCCATGAAGACTCTGCGAAAGAAAGATGTGTTAAACCGGAACCAGGTGGCTCATGTCAAAGCCGAGAGGGACATACTTGCTGAGGCAGACAATGAATGGGTGGTTAAACTCTATTATTCCTTCCAAGATAAAGAGAACTTGTACTTTGTGATGGACTACATCCCAGGTGGGGATATGATGAGTCTACTGATTCGGATGGAGGTCTTTCCAGAGCGTCTGGCTAGATTTTATATTGCAGAGCTCACTTTGGCTATAGAGAGTGTGCACAAAATGGGATTTATTCATCGAGATATCAAGCCGGACAACATTCTGATAGACCTTGATGGGCATATCAAACTAACTGACTTTGGACTGTGTACTGGATTCAGGTGGACTCACAATTCAAAATACTATCAGAAAGGTAGTGTTCTTAGGCTTTATTTGTGATGGTATTGCATTATTTATTTTGAAACAAACAGGTACCTCTTGGCAGAAGTGTCAGCTCAGAAAACAGAGGTGTGTATATTGACAAAGGGTCAGTGACAATGTGACGTGTCTGTCTCTCACTAACTCATTCAATTAGTTGGTTTCCAGTCCTTTGTTCCCAGTACTGTTTAAATCCCTGCCAGTAATCTGGCTGACCACTGCAGTAGCAGCAATTTTTCAGTTTATACTTGTTTGGAGGGTCTCTTTTGATGGTGAAATAATTTAATCACAGATTTAAAGTAGTCCACACACCTCCTGTGTGTGCCATTGAGGAGTATTGGTATCTGTTGGCCAAAAGGTCATGAACAATTGGTATAGTTAATCTAAATATACTCCGTTGTTCTGTATCTGCCATATGGGAGCATGCTTCCTTGCACTGAGACAGAGACATTTTGCTGGTTATGGAAAATCAATTGTGAAGGGGAGGGCAGAAGGAAATGCCTTGGGTTTAAAGTTTAAATGCTGTTCTTCAGTGAGAGTAGAAGGTGGCACAACTAGGTCTAGATAAATACTTTTCTCTTTGTGTGTTGTGTGTTATGACCGTGAATGTAAACTTTCTCTCCCATTTGAAAGGGAGCCATATCAGACAAGACAGCATGGAGCCCAGTGATCTTTGGGATGATGTGTCCAATTGTAGATGTGGAGATAGGCTGAAGACGTTGGAACAAAGAGCTAAGAAGCAGCATCAGAGATGTCTAGCCCACTCATTAGTTGGAACCCCTAATTATATTGCTCCTGAAGTCCTGCTTCGTAAAGGTAGATAACTTGTATTTTTCTCCTGTTTAAGTGACCATCGATGCTTTGAAATTCCCCCCCACCCCACCCAAGCTAAATAAGCTTGCTGCTTTGGAAGATTGTCATTCTGAAGGCCACAAACACGTAGCTCAGATTAAGGAGAACAGATTTCTCTACATGCTCCACTGTTTAGCATCACATTGCTGACATTGATGGTGGTCATGCTTTGTGTGTCTGTGTGTATGTCTGCACTCTGAGGCCTTTGAATGAGACTGCTAATAAATGTGTCAGATGATGATGTCAGCGATATTTTTCAAGTATAAAGCAGATTATCTACACTCATGGAGTATGACTATGACTGCTAGCAAGTTTACCTAGACCAGTGAGTAGCCAGGTGATGGTTCTGAATCACTGATTCAGACGGGTCACTTAAATATGGATGATGTAAACTTGTGGAAGCATGTCCTCCAAATTCCCAGCCAGAATCTTGGGGAAAGCCAACAAAAAGTCTTCCACAATTTACACTGGACACCCTGCATTCAAAAGCTTGGCTTGAGGACTTTAGACAGTACTTGGTGGCTATCCATGCAGAACAGACATGGCCACTGTAGGAAGGAGATCGGATGTTCAAAATTGTCTGCAAGCCACATCCTAAGCCTGATCTTTCTCAAGTTGAGAGATTTCACGTTTGCTCCTACATCATCCGATGACACAAATCTCCATTGAAATCAGTGTTTAAGTCCTCCATTCCTTTTCGGAGATCTCAAACATATACCTTATTTGTCTTTTCACAGCAATTAAGTGATTGAAATTGTTCCTCTGCTTGGAACTTGCTCAGAAAGTCATCTGTGGCTTTCTTCTGTCTCTAGAGCCAGGCTGTGTCTTTCAGCAGCTTTTCAAACTCGTGGTGTCACCTCCACTGAACCTAGGGGGGACATCAGTCACTAAACCTTTTTGTTTTTCTTTGATGTTCAGTTTGTGCTGTGTAGTGAAGTAGTTGTGGGACAGGGCACGAAAGAACTTCATTCTTTCTAATGATATGATTTCACTACTCACTTTTGTTGAGAATTAAATTTATTCCAAAAGATTCCCAGACAACAGGATTAGATTTTTACTGACACCAGTACAATTTAGATCAGCAAGCAGAAGAGACTTTATGATGAAGGTAGATTGGGAGTCCTTTGTTTTTAGATCACAGATTGTTTGTCCGAGAAAGACAGAAATCTGTGATGTATGTTTTGATACTTAATTGCAAGTAGCTCTATACACATTCTCCTTGGTTGGTGGAGGACAACCTTTTGACTTGCTTTTCAGGATACACTCAGCTCTGTGACTGGTGGAGTGTTGGTGTGATCCTCTTTGAGATGTTAGTGGGGCAGCCTCCTTTTCTGGCTCCTACACCCACAGAAACCCAACTGAAGGTAAGTTGAAGCAAAATTCTAATCTGTGGTAGCAAAATTTTAAGCTTTTCCCTTCCTTTCTCCTCCATGCACAGACCTATCCCCTCTTGTTTTACTAGAGAAAGGAGCAGTGATTACAAAAACCTGATTTTAAATAGTTCTATGCAGGGACAAACCCTTTCCCAATCCATGAAGATACTGAATATCAGACTAGAGCTGACTTGTCCAACTGCATAAATAGTTATTAGAGTCAGCACAATTGGGATTTCTTAAGCACAAGTTCATCCATCTAAATTCCTTAGAGTGCCTATCGGATTTGAGTAAGCCGATATGCTAGTGATAATTACGGTTGGCAAGGTAAGTGTTTCAAAGTCAAGCAGCGAGTAGTTTTTTATTAAAAAAAACGTATCTCCTGACTATTCTTCCTAGTTTATATTTTGGAGATGAAACGAAGTACTTCCTTGAAGTCATTCCATCAAGTCGTGTAAATTGAACATGTTCTCAAATCGGACTATGGGAGCGTTCAGGAAAGACCTTGCCTTTTTTAAAAATGGAATCACTCCTTTTATCTGCTATCCAACAATGTTTCTTGATTCATTAATTATTAACAGCCAACGTAATCTAATCATTCGGTTCTTGAACCTCTAAGATAACTCTACAGACTGTGAGTTGCCTAGTTATGTGTACACTTCTGTACAGTTAATGTGGGCAATCGAAAGGATTCTGTTTCCAGGATTAGAAGTTGTTTAACAACCTTTCTTACCTCCAGGTGATAAATTGGGAAAGCACACTGCACATTCCCTCACAGATCAAGCTAAGCCCTGAGGCAACTGATCTCATCACAAAGCTCTGCTGTGCTGCTGAGGACAGGCTTGGAAGAAATGGAGCAGATGATATTAAGGCCCATTCTTTCTTTCACTCTATGGACTTCTCTACCGATATCCGTAGGCAGCCAGCTCCCTATGTTCCAAAGATCAGCCATCCAATGGACACGTCAAATTTTGATCCAGTTGAAGAAGAAAGTCCTTGGAACGATGCTAGCGGTGACAGCACCAGGACATGGGATCCACTAGCCTCTTCCAATAGCAAACACACAGAACATGCTTTTTACGAGTTTACTTTCCGAAGGTTCTTCGATGACAACGGGTATCCGTTCAGGTATCCCAAACCTTCTGGAATGGAAGTTGGCCAGTCTGAGAAATCTGATGTAGAAGACAAAGGCATGGTGGATCAGACTGGAGCTTGTCAGCCTGTATATGTGTAAATTATTGTATAGAGTACTCCAGATAAGACTAATCTCAAATCCAGTAGGGCCTTTAACTGATCCTCTAGGAGCTGATCCTGCAGCGCTTGTTCAGGTGTAGCTCCAGCTGAGGCTGGAGTCGTCCTGGGGAGTCAGAAGCTTGCAGGGCCAGGTCCTAAAGATAGCACTCTTGAAAGTTCAGGTCAGTTTTACTGTAAATAACTTTGTTGATAATACACTTGAAATCCTGGTCTTCACCAAAATCTGCAAGGCCAGCAGTCTATCGTTTCTAGGCCTATTTTTATTTGAGGTCAGCACCCCCCTACTCAGATTAACATTTACAGACTTCTGCAACTGTCAGCGTTATTTTTTAAATGAATAAAGAGCACTTATATTTTGTTTATAGCAGGGGTTTTTTTCCTACTAAATTATAGGGATTAACTTTGACAAATCATGCTGCTGTTCTTCTTTTCTACATTTTTATTTTATCCATAGCACTTATTTCACATTTAGGAAGATGCATAAAGCTGAAGAACATGTGATGAAAGGTCTCTGTGCAATAATGTAAGAAAGAAAAAAGAAAAAAAAAGAAGAAAAATGAAAAAAAAACAAACCTGCTCTCTAATTTTCTAAATTTACTGATGCCATTGTATTCGCACCGTGATTTTTGTTTATTATATGTATTTTCCACATTTCAAAATTCTGACATAATCTTAAAGCTGCTTTATTTCCTTCTGCTTATTGGAGTGTAATAGAAAGTGTGAGCAAGTGATAATTTGGGTGTGATTTCATTGTCTAGTGTGTGAAGAATGTTGCATGAGCAGTGTTTTTCTATTTGAAATGGCCTTTTCTTGCCATTCACAGGCAGGTCCTGTGGATCCATTTTTACTAAGGGTCTAAAATTAGACCATTTTAAGCCGTGTGTTGATAAGGTATTGTGTGGGTGGTTTCCTCTTATGATTGTATCCAATATTAATTTTGTCAAACAGATTGCAAAGGTTATAACTGAATAGTGATTTTGTGGTCTGATGTAATAGATCATTTTAGTAAACACGTATCATCGGCACACACGTTTCCCCACAAAGGATGAATAGCAAGACCATTATCACACAGCTGATTGTGGCAGCAGTCTAGATCGGGCTTATTCACGCAGCATGCAGCACAGCGTCCAGTGTTTAATACTAGCAGTAACGCAGAGCACCAGTACTAACACGTGTAGCTCAACGTCTTCAAAACAGAATGTCTAACGCTGTGCTCCCGTAATGCACCGAGATCCTAAGTGCAATGAGGGTGATGTTGAGCGCGTGCAGCTCCACGGACATCTACGGAACCTGGAGGTACGTGGCTTTTCCAGGCATCAGATCCCTACGCAGGACTGGCTGTGTATCCGTTTAGGATCCTAATGTTTTAGGCACTGACATCTGAAAATGTTGGCATTGTTCATAGGTCATTCTGTCCTGTTGTCTAGAAGTAAAAATGTTGCTGTGATGGAGCACAATAGTCCTGCATTTCTGTCAAATTATAGGTGTACTTTGAAATATCAATTCTTAACTATGTTAAAATATGCATTTTTCTTATATGTATAAGTGAGAATTACTCAAGGTGATATCAGAATACTAAAGATAATTAAGCCATACATATTTGCATATATATTATATATAACTAAATAAGTAAACACACACAAAAATCCTTAATTCAGATTAGTGTAACAGTCCTATTTAAAGTGATTGACATAATAACATTTGAGGAAAACACTCCTTTAATGTGTTTTTGCTTTATTTTATTTTTAAATCTGGAGCTTCATTATTTTTTTCCGTATATTATTCCACATATTATTCCTTAATGTTTTAGCATATCCTATCCTATCCATTGTTTAGATATCTAAGCAACAACATATAAATTCATCAGCCTAAACTAAACAAAAATGATTGTGTATTTGTTTACATTTGTATGAAAGGAATGTTCTGAGGTATGCAGTGCTTGTGTTGTGACAGTTCATGTAAGATTCAGTATTACTGCTTTTTTATATAGTAATGCCATTTTTTGTTATTTACATCTATCTGACATTCTTTCATGTGGTAGGTTCTTTCTCAGGAACTCAATTTAACTGTTATTTATTGATATACCATTGCCTTTGAAAGCTTCTACTGGCACAATTTATTAAAAATCTGAGTCAAAATCTACAATGTGTTATGTGTTCTTGAAAAGGATCAAGGCAGAATTTTCAATGGATGTGATTTTGTGATGTTCATGATGGGTTTGAGTTTATAAACGTGAGATCCAAGTCTCACCTCTCCTGCAGCATTTAATGTGAGGTCTCTGGGTACATTAAGACAATTTCTTCTGTCCTCATGGCCCTTGAGAATAAGGGGCTGCCGTTCCCGGCTGAAACTTGCTTTGGGGGGACCAGCTCAGCAGGTGGCATAAAATTCAACACAGTCGCTTTCTCTGCAGCAGAAGCTCTGCCAGGGCAACCACAACCAGTGTGCTTGCCCCCTCTGGCTGTTGCCTCTGATGTACTTCTACAATACAAATAATTCACCTGCAAATACAAATAATTCACCTTTGCAACTCAGCCAAGCAAGAGAAACTAGCCCAGAAGGAAAGAGGTGCTTCCACAATGACGATATTACTCATTTAAAATCTATGCTGCAGGGAACAGGAGCCAACTCCCATTTCACCTGAAGAAGAAGTGGTTTGGAAAACAAATCTTTTCCAGCTTATCAGGTGCTGTCTCTAGAAGGCTCACATCTTTCTCAGACATTCCAGGGGTAAACAGAAACTTGGAGTAAATTTTATGGAATTTGGACAAGTAAACCGCATGCCATATATTGGGACTCGCTCCAAGCATTCTCATTTCTGCTGAACTTCCTGCAAAAAGCATCTAATGTCGTCTTGTAAGAAGTTATATCGATTCAGGGTTTGTTTTAAAAAAAAATCTTCCTTTAAAAAAATAAACAGCAAAAAAGCCCCTTAGATGTATTTATTCCTGACTGAAAGCAAGGAGTTCATTAATTGTGAAGTAGCGTTCTTGGTTAAGGCCAGAGGTGACATTTGAGATGTAATCCTGACTTCGAAGTCAAGGCTGAACCTGCTGCTGATCTCGGCGAGACAGGAATTGCGTTCCTGGCTCTCGGCAAAGATGCGTGTGCGCAGTAACGCCACTTACGGGGGTGTACGAAAGTCTAAATAATTGCCTCAAAAAATGTAAGTAAGTGCTGTTTCCAGAACGGAAACTTTATAGTGCCAGGGTGGCGGTGGCACAGGAACAGAGAGGGCCTCTGCAGCCTCTCAGACCTGCGTTCCTTGGTGCGGCCAGATTTGCCAAGAAGCAGGAACGATTCTTGATAAGCAACTTATTCCTAGTGGGATGCAAAAGAGCTAGCAGTAGAAGTTATAACCAGGTACCTAGCTTGAATAACATGAAAGCTAAATGAGGGAGAGAAGCATTTGGCTTTTAAATGGAAATGGAGGAATGAGGTTAACTGCAGGAAGCAGGCGACAGCCTGGAACTTGATGGAAAATCGGTCTCATGAACGTAAGAAAACTGTGTTCTTCTCCCTGTGATTTTTGAGGTATGAAATAACTGCCTTAAAGCTTTCCTAGAGAAGCTGTAATGAGAAGAGGAATTTAGGACGTATAATTTGGTTCTATCCCAAAATACAGAAACATTGGCAGAAAATGGCAACTGTTACTAAAATTATTATTGGAATTAAAAATATTAAATCTTTCCCACAGGAAATAATCTCAAGAATAGATAATGTAGAAATAGAAACTGTTAAAACACACCAAAAAAAAAAGTGTAAAAATGTTTTTCCTGGCAAAGAAATCTGCTGCAGCAAGAACATGGAAGTTGTGCCTTCCTCCGGTTTCTGTTCTGAGCAGTGAGTGAGCAGCGAGCGGCACTGGGTAAAAAGAGAGTCCTGGGCTCGTGCTTCCCAAAACGAACAGGATCTGATCCGTGAAGCGGTGGGCACCGCCTGCGCACGCAGGGCAGCTCCAAGCCCCGCAGAAGAAGCTGGAGCCTGGTGACATGGACAATTTAAATTCAAATGGACTGACGGATGCAGCGGCTTCAGCTCTCGTGGTTTGGAAGGTGCCTTTACTTCAGTTCCGTGAGATGAAAAATAGCTTTGCCTGCATCTGCTAATTTTTAGATATGTGAAGAAAACAGGGCTTCATGAAGCAGGCCTTGTGTGATCTTAAGTATTTCTTAAACTTCAGTGGGGCTTAAAAAGTAGCAGGGTGTAAGGCACAGCTCATCTCCTGGTCTCCGTCCTGGGATCCCCACATCCCCAGGCACTCGGCCCCCTTGGCTGTTGTAAGAAAAGGGGGAATTGAATGCACGAAGGGTGAGGGGAAATAGCTGATGGTGTTAGATCACGAGCGGCAGCCAGGGAAAGGCTTTAAAGTTGGTCCAGCCTTGCTGCAGCATGCAGCGGTTACCCCAGGGGGTGCGGGTGTTGAGAACTTGGATGTTGGCACCTCCTGTTTGTCTCACACTTTTTGGGAGCACGCAGCACACAACGCCCTCCTCAGAGGGTCCTGCTGGGCAGGAGAGAGCCTGCACACGTGGTCACGTAGTGAGCCGGACCCACGGCTTTGGGTCACGCTGTACGGGGAAGAAAGAGACCGCGTTGGTGCCCGGCTCCCACGCCGCCTCCGTCCCTGGGCTGCCTTAAGGGAGAGCACAGCGGTAGCTCACCGCGATGCTGGTGCTTTGCCCAGCCCCGTGCCACAGAGGAGCTCGCCGTGTGCCCTGAAGTGCTTATCACAGGTGGTAAGTTTTTCCCCTAAACTCCTGACTGTGCTTCTGAAGGCTGCATCAACCGTCCCATAAATACACTTCTCATAAGTAATAACTTTTTTTTCCCCCTAGTTGTATGCTGTTGGGCAGCTATGGGTGGGGTTTTTTTCTTTTCTTTTTTCAGGGCAACAGTTGGCTGCACAACTCTGCTCCTTGCCAAAGGGAGCACTGATGGCTTTCTACGGCACGAGGGGAAGTGGGGCTAGAAAGGAGAAGGATCTGCAGGTCACTCAGTAACGTGGCAAGTCTGAAGTAACGCAAAGTCTGAAAATGCAGTCACCGCTCCTGAGGGCAGGTGCTCAGCCTCTCGTTGCGGCAGCCTCGTGGTCTGATGAGTTATTGTGTCTTTTTGAGAATTGCTTTCCATAGCACTTGGCCTTAATAGCACCAGTAAGCTCGGCTTAATAACTGCCTGTGGCTTTCGTTGGTCTGATGACAGTTTCAGAGTAGTTAATTTCACTAAAAAGCTACCTGACTGTGCTGAATAATGCAGCCATCAAAAATGAAAGAAAGGAACACAACGTTTACTTTTTGTGTGTCTTAACTTTGCTACTGGGTCCTCCTCACAAGGGCAAACGTGCATTAGCACATTCTTACGAAAGGCTCAGTTGCCCAATGAATGTATACATACCTTGCAGGTATGTTCACCAGCTATTTGTAGTGTTTGGTTTTAGCTCAACATTGGGGGATTGGTAAGAGGTTTTTTGGTTTGGTTTGGTTTGGTTTTCTAGACACGAAATCTAACAGGTAAGGAAGGTCAAAATGCAGGACTGATTTACAGGATAACAGCTTCAAAAGCATCTGCGTAGAGTGTGGTTTAACCTGCTGTTACGATGAAACTCCAACAGAAGGAGGTTTCTTAAAGGAGGAACTCACTTGGGTGGAAACCGGGGAGACTGCAGATACCCAAACTGAACAGGGAGTGACAGAAGCAGCAGTGGGTATCAAGGCTGGCTTTACAGCTGCATTTGCTTTGGATGGGGCCAGGGGTGAATAAACAATAGGGCCATAGAAATGCCAGTTGGAAGGGACCTCTGGAGATCCGCAGTCCAACCTCCCACTCAGCACGGGCCCGTGGCCAGCGCTGGGCCTGGCTGGCTGGCGCTTTGTCCAGCAAAAGCCCCCGGGGATGGCACGTCCTCCCCCAGCACGAGGGGCTGAGGCTGTGCGGAGCAGGAGATGGCTGTCCCCAGCCAGATCTGCTGCTCTCCAAGCCCTTCGGAGAAGCCTGCCAATGGGGATTGCACGGTTGTTGTTCTTCTTGGCATCGTGGCACTGCACAAAAGCCTCATATCGCCATCGAGCATTGTACCACAGCTGTAGGAATGCACAGAGAGACAGTGTCCAGCCAAAAGACCTTGAAAGAAAGTGCAGCTAAGGGGCTGCATGAAGGATTATGAAGCTGTTGAGATGTTGGTGCACATATCATCTCGGCTACGTCCACAGCCTTCGCCCGCCACTGAACGGAGGCGTGTGCAACCAGCACACAAGTCTCACCCGAAAGGGATCCTTTTCAGAAAATGTGCACCCAGACAGCCGCAGGTAAATGGGGCGACTGCCAGAGACCGGACGCCGTTTCACAGCTGGAAGTGCCCGACGAATGGCAGAGCACTGGGAGGGATGGCGAGGATCTGCCGCAAGCCTTGTGGGACACGGGTGGCATGTCACCGGGGGGAGCGATGCCTTTGCTGTATTCAGCCTCTCAGGGTGTGCCTTCTCCCGGCTGCGCAGTAGGACTGTAACACTGCCACGATCAGTGCTCTGCCCCCAAAGGCTTAATACTGGAGGAATTATCTAAATAAAAGTATCTCCCAGAAGAAAGTCATCTTTCCGTTCCCAGGGATGGGGCAGGGACAGGCCGTTTCCCTCAGGGAATTCTATCTGTGTCACTGAAGACCAAACCACTGGGCAGAAAGAGGTGAATCCAAATCCATAGTGGGTTTTTTTCCCAAAGAAAACGCTTCTCATAGGAAAATACTGGCTTGACAAAATGGAAATATTTTGGGTGAACTTACTGATGCATTTACAATCATACTTCCAAAAAAATGATAAAAATACTTTGTTTCCAAAAGTCAAAGCAAAAAATGTAATAGAAAGGCCAAGGGCTTGTATTGTATATAACACATTATATTCAAAATTATAAAAATAAAAATGAACTCCTGTGACTAGGTCATTTTGATGTTTCCAGAACGGATTTTGGAAATATAATTTCTTGGAAATTTCCAACTGTGTGTTCCAATTTAGGCCTAAAGGACTTTTTTATTAACATTCAATTTCCCACATAACAGGACCTGCCAATTTAAACTAGCTCTAAAAATAACAAAAGAGGTCAAACAAATCTGAGTAATATCTGGAATTAAAATGAACTTAATTGGCAACCTCATCTCGCATGTAACTCTGATGTCATCAGTCTTCTTGCCCTCTTTTTAAATTTAATCCATACCCCGGCCAGGGCTAGGAATGGGGGTCACGGCAGAAACGGTACCGAGGTGGTGACGCGCTGGGCCGGTGTCCGCACCGTCCTTCGGCGGAGGGTGTCACAGGCGGGGGGGACCGTCCGCACACACAGCAGCACAGCCGCGACACCCTGCCTGACGGGGTTTAAGCCAAGCTGCTGGACTTGTGCCGCAGCCGCCGATACCTGTGGCCGAGCCGATCGCTGGGAAGCATCGCTTTGTAAAGTGCCAACGCGAGACAAGCAAGATCTTATTTACCCAGGCTCGTAGCTGAGGGATTGACACTGCTGCGTACACAGTTTGCTTTAGTTTATTGAAATATTGTGGCTTGCTGATTTGTAAGTGGTTTTTTTCTGTTATGATTCAGCTCATGGTAATGGCGGCCACTGGAATCGGTGTCCTGAGTGGCTGCATGTCTGCAGCAATGCAGGAATGTTTTGTTATTGTTGTTTTCAAAATGAACTGTAGCCCAAATCTGCTTTGCTGCTTTCCCAACGGAAGGTAAAAAGTAATATAGACAGCAAAACATAGGGATGTGAAAGCTTTTCAGGGTTGGCAAGTTTAAGGCATGCCGACATAAGGCCATGTGCAGACTGGAAGGAGTGAGCATGTGGCAAGGGCATGACTTCTGTGCGGGCTATAGCTGTTCTGACAGAAGTGGACCAGGGACTGATCACTGCTCCTGAAGCCAAGTGGTACCAATGGGCTTGTGTCCGCACGGACCGGGACTAGCGTCCCATCCCCAGGGGTGTTTTTCTGTCCCCACTAGCTGGGACAGCCTAACACAGGGCCAGTGAGTAGCCAACCAGTGCGGATGGTCACAGCCCAGCAGGTCTGTCATCTCGCCGTTACAGAAGGACACAGTCTGGGAGACGTGCAGCCATCCGTGGGTGATAGCCACGCCTCCATCTCTGCTGTCGCAGAGGAGCATGGCACATGGGGTGCCTGGCACATGTCAGACTGAGCACGGCACGTGATGCCCACAGGATGCCGCGTTCTGGGGCACCTCCGCCCTTCCTATCCCCACAGACCGTTGCTGTTTGACAGAGGGCCCTCCTGGTGTTCCCTGACTGAAAACAAAGCCCACATAGTTATGGCAATCAAAAGCAATCCCTGCCAAAAGCAATGCCTAGCCAAAGCCAGTTCCATGTTCCTAACAGACTTGCACTTGGCCCTGGTAATTAATACTGGTGAGGCCGCACCTCGAGTACTGTGTTCAGTTTTGGGCCCCTCGCTACAAGAAGGACATCGAGGTGCTGGAGCGTGTCCAGAGGAGGGCAACGAAGCTGGTGAAGGGTCTGGAGCACAAGTCTTATGAGGAGCGGCTGAGGGAGCTGGGGTTGTTTAGTCTGGAGAAGAGGAGGCTGAGGGGAGACCTTATTGCTCTCTACAACTACCTGAAAGGAGGTTGTAGCCAGGTGGGGGTCAGTCTCTTCTCCCAAGTAACAAGCGATAGGACGAGAGGAAACAGCCTCAAGCTGCACCAGGGGAAGTTTAGGTTGGATATTAGAAAAAACCTCTTCACCAAAAGGGTAGTCAGGCACTGGAACAGGCTGCCCAGGGAAGTGGTTAAGTCTCCATGCCTGGAGGTATTTAAAAGCCAGGTAGATGTGGTGCTTAGGGACATGGTTTAGTGGTGGACTTGGCAGTGCTAGGTTAACGGTTGGACTCGATGATCTTAAAGGTCTTTTCCAACCTTAACGATTCTATGGTTCTATGACCTTGAAGGCTAATTACTCAAGGTCACAGTAAAATGAAGAACCTCAAAATTGGAGGTG
This sequence comes from Nipponia nippon, assembly GCF_047370975.1. Lineage (NCBI taxonomy): Eukaryota > Metazoa > Chordata > Aves > Pelecaniformes > Threskiornithidae > Nipponia > Nipponia nippon. Next base: position 111,677,778 of record NW_028262336.1, read on the forward strand.
AGGTACTAGAGGCAGCCTGCTGAGCAACTGTGACTGCAGTGCCTGTGTGTCTACAGTGCTTTACTCTTGTGTTTGGTCTCTTAAATTGAGTCTACTTCAAAATCTCCTACGTAGGGTGAGAAATCTGGTGGCATGCTGCAAAATTATAATTGCTCGGTGTGGAGATTGCTTGGAGGGATTTTTAACAGCTGGTTCGGGAGTCAGCTGATTTAATAAGTGGTTTTGCCAAAGCAGCGTAAATTGTTTCCAGCACATTCCTGCTTTGGTTCCTGCTCCACCTCAGCTGTAAGACACCTTGAGGTGACCTTATGCTGCCCTAAGCAGCCTGGTCTGAATTCAGCACAGGAGGTTGGACTAGAGACCTGCAGGGCCCCTTCCAACCCAGAGACGTCTGTGGCTCTGGGCCAAGGATGGCCAGGATCTGCTGGAGGCTCCCCCAGCCAGAGGGTGGAAGTCTCAGCAGCAGAAAAAAGGGACAATAAATAAGATGGAAAACAGTTTATCTGGAAGGAAAAATCCTCTTTTCTAGCAGCTGAGAACCAGCAGGGAAAATGAAGCACAGCTGTACCCAGCGAGAAGAAGAAAACAGTGATGATTAGCGAGCCTTGGAGTAACTTTGTGGTTCCCTGCTAAGGAAGAGTCGTGGCGCAGTACAGACAGGCCAACCCCAACCCCAGCGACAGCAGCTGGAGTTCAAGGGACAGGGAAGAAACTTTCCAAAACAGACTGCAGATCTCTGTTTTTTTCCCCCCTCTTTCCTAATACATTTAAATCCACTTTGCAGCTAAATGACTGATTTTAATTTAATGATTAACATCCTCATGCTTATATAAAGCTTCCTTATCCCTTTATTATGAATTTAAATGTTACTTTGCATTTTCTGAGTGTCAACATACATAATAAGGCTTGACTTCCTTTTGAGAAATATCAATAAAATAACAGCTTCTACTGTCAGGCTCTGGCACAGTTCCCAGTTATTGAGCTACTTGAAACAACATTTGTCATTTCTAAAATCCGTTTCTTAGCATAACATGGCATAGGCTATAGAAGTTTAACTGCTGCCCTCTTTTGGGTAGGATAAATACTGCTCATCTCTGTCGAGATACTCTACCACCAACAAACAGATACTGAATTATCTCAGTGTTGGGAGCACAGTGATGGAATAGTTTTGTACACAGCATAATATCCTTTAATACCCCAAATTCCACATGCTGCTTGTACCTTCCTTTACAATTAACAGCAGCTTGCCTATAAAGGACTTCTGCGGTCAGTGACAGTTTCTGTGTCTCCCCGTTCTTCTTCCGAGGTTCCTGTGGGCACCCAACAACTCCGTGCTGCAGGACACTGTGGATCACAAATTCATATTGTCGGCATGAGTTTCAATTGCTTACAGAATACCGGGGAGAATAACATAGGTTTATCCAGTCTCCGTAACCTGATTTTCAGATGGCTTTCTCTTGCACTGGGAAGCTCAGAGTTAATATATACTTATAGTAACATGAACATATTGTGCTTCTGTTAAGACTCTTTCCTCTAGTGTCTGTATTTATTTTTAAAGCAAGTAACAGCAGTTAAGTGGTCACAAGGGGGATACCAGAATCTGTCAGAGTAGATACAGGTAAACGTCCCAAGACAAAGGCAGTAGAAATGTAGAGGCAGAGAAGGATGTTTAAAGCCCAGCAAAAAGACATTAAAGAACACCTGTGCCTTTGCAAATCAGCTTCTAGTTTATTTTTAAATCCTGGGATATGAGTCAAAGGTGAAACATTTCCCTTTGAGTCCCTGCACGGGGCAGCTATAGCTGATCAGCCCCTGTGAGAAGAAGGAAGAGGTGGGCAGTATGGAATCAGTGGAGATTTGGGGGGAAAAAGCCTGTCCCTGGGTGGCACGCCTTCCTTCCTCTTTCATGCTTGTTGCCAGTGGCCAAAAAGTGAAATGAGGGGAGATGGAGGTTTAGAAAATGTGTTGTTGTGTGATCCCTCCAGTCTGCCTTTGCCTTGGGCTTCACTTTTATCACTGAGGTTAAGCAGAGGAGATGCAAAGGCTTGTCGCTAGGATTATTTTCCCTTCCCCATCACAGCTCTCCCTAACAGACTCTTCAGCAGTGGGTTGAAAGATGGATGCCTTGTGTGTCGTATCTTTGAAAGGTGCTGAAACCCAGTTCCTAAAAGGTGCTTACATGCATCTGATTTCTTAATTGTCTCTTGCCTCATTTAGACAGCTCTGGCAACTCTCAGGTTTCTGCACAGCTGCCACAAAAGCCCCCCCTAAATCCAAATCCCATGGGGTCCCTGAATTCATGGGACAAAGATGCTCAAACACCAAACCTTGCCCCACTCCTTACAGGCTGCTGAGGGTCCTTCTTCAAGCTAATGCCAGGTTAGCACAAGATAAGATTGTCCACCTAGACAAGGGAGTGCTTACCTGACCATCAGAGCCCATTTTGTTAGACATGTTCTGGGTATCTCTAAGGCAAATGGTGGCTCATTGTGTCTTGCTCATTAGGGTACTGGAGTGGGGCATAGGGTGAACTCTACCTCAGAGCAAGATTTTTCATTTTCTTTCTTCCATATCTGAAGGCAGATGCTACTGTATAACCTGTACAAACTTATATGGGTTTTTTTGCAAGAGATTTGTTTGGTAAGTGTGTATTCATCTTTTAAAGGAGTGTCTTATTAACTGGAAATAGAGTTGGTCCCTTGCTAGCTTAATATTGCTATTTATACAAAATAAAACATCTTTAACATGTGAAATCAAGAGAGCTTCCATGATACAACAGCCAGTGGTCTGACGAGATGGACTGTCACAAGAAGGGTAAGAGAAACTTCTGGCTCCAGGAGAGGCAGAGGTCCAACACGAGCCCCATGAGGCCACTGACGATGCTCAAGTGAAAGCAGCTTCCCACTTGTTCACAGGTGAGTCAGCTGGGCTTTGGGTGTCTAGTGCCTGTGAACAGATGCAGCTCTCTGGCCAGAGGTATCAAATGGGTGGCATAAGTGTTGGGTTTTTCTTTATATCAGACTTGGCTGTCTCAGGTGGCTCCCTCAACAAAGGACTGTATTTATTATAAGCTTCTAATAAGATACCCAGCTTGCCCTAAGAATTATTTATGGGACCTGGCTATGTAATTTAAGGCTATAGAAAATACATGACACCACAAGTTCAGGCCCTGATGTCCCTTTTGTTGATCTGCTCTCGGTGATCTTTAAGGCTGAGGTCCGGATGTCCTGAGCAACCGCTGATGCTAATGAGAGCTGAGAGCATTCCATGATCTCAGGAGATTAAGCACTAACCTTAATAACTGCTGATCTAAACTTTCCCACTCCAGCAGCCAAGGAGAGGAAAAATGCTCTGGAAATTTAATTTAATCTCTCAGGACGAGCATCCCCTGTGGGCCTCGTCCCCACTGCTGGTCCGTCTCCTCACAGAACACCTCAGCCACTGCCTTTGAGGGACTTGCTGACACAGGGCTAAAATCTCAGCCTAAATCTGATCGCTTTAGACATTGTCCAGTCTTCACATAAATACAACCAAGTTAACTGTGTAAAAATTTATGTTTGTGATGTTTGTCACCTCATGAACTGGGCAGAGAGGACTCGGCATTTAGTCACTGTGGAGCTCAAGGCTAATCATGTCCCACAGGCTTGATATGCTGGAAAAGCATTTCGTAGAGTGAAACGTAATGATAATAATTCCCGGACCCTGTAAGAAACAGAAGCCAACAGTCACCACTTCCCTGCACCGCCATGCAGCGGTTGGTAGGGGCCATCTTGTGGTAAGACGCTCGTACACTCGTTTTAAAACGGTCCATAAGGAGATACCATTAGGTTAAAAAGAACAATTTGAGTTTCCTCTGACCTTTTTGTGTAACTGATAGTATTTTAGTAACCCAAAAATGAAGATGACTGTGTGATAACCATTTGCATTAAATGCAGACTGGGCAAGGGCCTGCAAACAGTCAGGCCTCAGCAACAGGCCAAGCCAGACTGCAATGAAAAATAGATTTTATCTTTTTCAGGTAGATTTTAGAAACTTCTCAGGTTTTAACCTTAATTGCCTGGCAGTTTTAAGAATGGCGTCTCAGAATACTTTTTAAAATAAATACCATAGTTACGACAACTCCACAGAAATGCTAAAACAAAACTATAACAAATTTGTGACACACAGGCTACCCCAGTTGGGGTCATCATCTTCACGCTGGAGCAGAGTATTGCAGGCTGTCGTACGGCCAAGTAAGGAAGCAAAAATAGTGGTGTCAGAGCTGAATAACCTTTGAAACTGTGATGGAGATGCTCTGCTGCTGCGTATTTTGGCCAAACCACAAAGACGTGTAGCTTGGCTTCCTTTGAAGCAGAACCAAGACAACTGCCACCTCAATAGGTGCTTAAAACAACATTACACCATTTTGTAAACAGCAGTAAACTGGTTGTCTTCTGGAATTTTCCAAATATTAAAAAATAGTAAACAAAAAAGTCCTTTTTTGCTTTAATGTCTTGACTTTTGCTAATAAAACTTCGAAATTGAATTACATTATGTATTACTCTAATATATTGTTCTCACTGTTGCCTAGGCTGTATCACTACTTACAGCTTAAAGAATATTAATGTCTAACAAGTGGCACTTACGTACCTGTTTTTTAATACTCGGTTTTCAGAAAAGCATCCATTCACAGAGCTGACTATAAGGTAATCCTGTGCTTCAAATAACTGGCAACAGCAAGATATTTGAAGAATAGTTCCAATACAAAAAAAAGAAGGAAAAAGACACCTAGAAAGGACTCTTATCTTCATGCCAGAGAAACTGGATCAATCACTGCGTTACTCTGGGGAATACTATTGCTTGAGGAGTCAGCCCTACCCTGCTCTTTCTCAGTTTGGACCCCAGTTTAGGGGTGATTGTTGCCAGCCAACTCGCTTTCCATCCGTGGTCATGTAACAGTTAGGACAGACGGATGTTGGGGAGCAGCTCACCTGTATCAGGTGAGGAGGAATGCGCACAGGAGCATTGCTCAGCTCAGGCAGGAGGAGACAGTTTTCCTTTTGCCTTTAGTTGCGCTAGAGCGGCTGTTCTGCCTCCCTCCTCCCTCCACTATTGAGAATACAGCACCCCTGGAGTAAGTACAGCAATGCCTTACACAGAAAGAGAACATGAGGAAAGGAAGGATGGGATTCAAACACAGGCAGCTGGTGGTCTCTTAGGCAGCTTCAGGTAGCCCATGGACAAGTTTACCAGCAGTGTCTGGATACAGTCCTGAGTTAAACAGGTCATGGAGGCTGAACCATCCTGTGGATTCTAGAAGAGATTCCTCCAGTCAAGGATGCTGTTGGTCATCTGGGAATCTTGCATGGCTGCTACCAGCACGGGAGGGAGCATTTTGCTAAAAGTGCTTCATGAATAGAGAGAAGGTGAATCCCAGGGTGCGATCCATCCTGCCTCTGGAATCCCACCTCTCTCTGAACAGTGTCATAGCGTTTCATGAGAAGCTGCCTCCAGCAATGACAGCTGTTAAAGGGATCCCTCTGGTGTTGCTCCTGCTCCATCCTGCCTCTCCCTGCTCGTTCTTGCCATTTGCCACAGTGTCATACAGTGCAGCTTCCATCCCTCAAAACACTCTGTGTGACATGGGTGGCCAGTCCCGCTTCATGAACACTATCTTCACCAAAATATTTGGAGTAGAGAAACTAGACACACTCCGTCTAAATAAAGGTGGATGTATTTGCAGGATTGGCTGAAAAAAATGAAGTTGCCTGTTCTCAAATAAAAGTTAATGCAGTTGCCATCGTTATTCCAAGATTTTGACAACACTGAGAAAAGATGACTGATATGTATAGCTATGTCAGAGTTGGTACATCAGCTTCCAGTGCATTTCCTGCCAATTTGGTAATAACCACTTCCTGGCTAATAAACACAGTCTCAGAGTTTATTTGCCTTAATCACCTTGGCCTTCCGCTTCAGAGTTCATCCAGCCCAAAACAATGCTATTGCATTTCTTTTTTTTTTTTTTTTTAGACACATCCTGATGTCAGAACTACAGCTAGCGAAGGAAGAGGACAGGGGACATTGCACTGCTGGATCCCAGAAAAGGGAGCTACTGTTAGTGGCATTGCCTGAACTGTTGAAATGTTCCTGTGTTGGATCCTACAGACCTGCTATTGCTTGTTGTGATGTTTCTTCCCATTTTTTCAGCATATTAGCACTGATACACATTTTACTTAAATTACTCTGGATGGGTTATTCCTAAATGCAGCTGCTGACAATAAGTTATACCTATGGTAGCAAGTAAAACAAGTTCTGCACTAACAGCTTTGAAGAATGGAAGGAGTCAAAACAGTAGCAATAGAACAAAGCAAACACAGTCATCACTTAATTCCTGTCACACTTACTGTCCCAACATCCCGACAGAAAACCTCCTTCAGCATTTTGTTCAATGTGTAAGTCCTTTGAATGCTAAATAGAAACAATCCAAATCTAACTCAGCACAATACCTTCTTGTTACACGTGTGGCATTTCTCCCTCCTTTATCCATACCAGAAGCCACGTTTGGATGATACCATCTTCTCTCTAAGACAAGGTAAAGGACAATTTTTAGTCAGTACTTCTGCTCAGAGAATGGCACTTCCAAGCCTTAGAAATGTCTGGTTCCACTGCATTTTACTGTGTCACCCTTAAACCTTGACCCCTCTGGCCTCTTGAGCAATTGGAGTCTGAGGGAAACCATCCTCTGAGAAACTCATCAATAATACTACCTTTGAGGCTAATGAAACTGTTTATCTATCTTGGTTGTTCTAGCCATTTAGGACACTGTTTACTCTGATGCTCACTTTCAAATGGCACATTATGTAGAATTACTGAAAAATGTGCTGGCAGATGCTACAGCTAAGTCAGGTGATTTGCACAGGGAAACTTCTGCTTATGAAGATGAGTAATCCAACAAATAATCTTGTTTTCTTGAGATAAAATCCTGATTGGGAATGTTTTCCTGATGGCAAATTATCAATAAATTATCAATTTGCTTTTTAAATTAAAAGTTATAAAATAAACTGTCAGAACATTTACAAATGACGTGTAGAGACTGATTATCAATTAGGATTGCTGCCTTCATTTCTCCACAGCAGGACCCTTACCTACTATTTTTGATCGTATAGGACAATTACTCTCAATATTTAAATTTGACATTGGTTGTTTGCTCACCAAGTTGTTTTTTTTTATTAAGGGTTAAGCTGGCTTTAAACTTGTAATTTTTTTCATATAGTAAATTCATACAGTAAATTCATAATCAAGCATGCTTCTAAGGGTGATGCCCCCCAAATCCCCAAACCAAACCCAATCCAACCCCTGAGGAGTAAGAATGATTCTGTCAATCCCATGGTATTTGGGAAGCAAATTTTCAAAATGTGTAACATAAAAAAACGTATCTCCATTATAAGATTGTTACTGTTCTTTCCTCAATGAGCAGCATTTTGGGGAGCAGACTAGGCTACTAATGAGGCTGCTGGGCTACCAAAACTGTGATTTGACATTCTGCAACTGTACTATCTGAATAGATGCTAGGTGCTCGCTCTCGTTCCTTACTGCCTTGACGTTTCAGCACCGTGTCACCCTCTTCCCAGGACAGGTGTTGTGTGACCGTGGGACTATGTGGATCAGGGAATTAATCTTGCTGAAAAATAAACCAGGAGAAATGGTAGATTATTTTTTTTGGTTAGGAAAGCTGCCCAGCATGGGCCACTGTGCAGCTTCACAAATGCTTGTGCCAGAACAGTGCAGGAGGCAGCGGAGAGGAAGCAATGACAGGATGAAAACGTTGCGTGTTGGATTTGTGTAGGTGAGGATTACACAGCTAACGGCAAGCTCGCTGAAGCTGAGCTTGACCATGCTGCTGCTCCCCACCACCCCTGCGATGCCCCCTTGATTGTGCTGGTGTAATTGTGCAACTGGGCAGCAAACTTAGAGCAGAGAGTTTGGCCAAAAAATAACCCAATGAAATAGCGGCTGCTGATTTTAGCTGGATTGATTTTTCTAAAGCACTTCAGTGCATGGTGACATGGACAGTCATGCCAGCACGGTGAAGGAGCACAGGGAACTGGGGGGGGGCTGGAAGGTCGGGGTAGGACAGGCAGGGTGAGGACTGCCTGAAGTGTCCCTCTTGCTGAAAAATGTCAGTGTAACTGTAATGAGACTAGCTCTGTCACTGCAGGAAAATTCATGAGTACAGTCCAGCCTGTCATGAGTCATCGTTCTCCACGTTACTGTTTTTCTTTTGGAACAGATCACACATTGATTTCAGGTCATCAGCTTTCCTACCTTGTGCACAGGCTTCCGTGGGAATTACACCTGGAATAGGTCCTGAAGTTTCATGCGTATGAGACCAGCGGCTCATCAAGAAAGAAGATTGTTTCACAAATTAAACATTATGGTTTTCTTTATTCACAAGATGTTTGCAAGCAAACCGCAATTTTAACAGACCTAGTTCGGGAAGCTGTGTTTGCAGCAAATTTCAGCTGTTTACTACAAATATTCCTTTGAGAAGTTAATACTCAAGGCTGCTTACGTAAGAGATATGATGCCTTATATCATAGTGTAATATTTCAATTTCTGACTGGCTAAGCAAATTATTATGTGTTTGCTTTTCTGGTCAACACAAACATAATCACAAAATAAAACCATTATGTGATTAAATAAATCAAAGCCTTTATCTGAAGAAACAAATGAATGCAACTTACTTCATCTACATTATGAGAATAATCATGTCAATGTGACCTCACTGACAACATTATACATGGACAACTAATAACAAAATCATTCTTGAAATATTTTTTAATATCCTTTCCTTTGATACTCTGTTAACTAGGAAAGAAGACAGGGAAGCCATGACACGAGAAAGCTGTGATGGCCTCAAGGAGGTAAAGCATATTCTGATGGTGCATTGGCTCATAAAATCTTCATATCCATACTGCTCAAAGTACTCATCTTTGACCCCAGTCATTATGTGAATGTATGTCCTAAATCATAGAATCATAGAATCGTTAAGGTTGGAAAAGACCCTTAAGATCATCAAGTCCGACCATTAACCTAGCACTGCCAAGTCCACCACTAAACCATGTCCCTAAGCACCACGTCTACCCTTCTTTTAAATACCTCCAGGGATGGGGACTCAACCACTTCCCTGGGCAGCCTGTTCCAATGCTTGACTACCCTTTCAGTGAAGAAGTTTTTCCTAATATCCAACCTAAACTTCCCCTGGCGCAGCTTGAGGACGTTTCTTCTCGTCCTATCACTTGTTACTTGGGAGAAGAGACCGACCCCCACCTCGCTACAACCTCCTTTCGGGTAGTTGTAGAGAGCGATAAGGTCTCCCCTCAGCCTCCTCTTCTCCAGGCTGAACAACCCCAGTTCCCTCAGCCGCTCCTCATGAGACGTGCTCTAGACCCTTCACCAACTTCATTGCCTTTCTTTGGACACACTCCAGCACCTCGATGTCCTTCGGGCCCTCTGTTCCCCTCAGAAGGGAGCCGCCTATGACAATTACCCTTCTTTTTTTCTTACCAGTGGCCATTGTAATGCATGGGGCTGACTGGTTCCCCTTAGTCAACCCCCTTGGATGGATCACTGTCTGCATCTTCATCCTCCTGGCCCTCAAGCTCCAGAGCCTCGTACCTATTGTGTAAGGGCACCTGGGAGGGTGAGGTCAGCCGGGAGAGGATTCGCCTGCTGCGCCGAGCAGGCATCTGTTTCCATCCCCCTCCATCTCTTAGGTCCTCTTCTTCTGCCTCCCTCAGCTGTAGCACTAAAGGGTTAAGGGGTTGGCCACAACTGTACCTGCTTTGAAAAATAACTCCAGGTTGGATCTTGAAAAGCACAGATCAATAAAACTTTTATATGTATCTTGACAAATTTGTTGAAATGATACTTAAAAAGAGAATGCAAAAATGCCTAGAAAATCATGAGATGCTATGCTAATGTTTAACTAGCATGCTTTCTGTACAAGACAATCGCATAGCGTTACTTAAAAATTGTGATAAAAAGATGTAAAAGGGAAAGGCAATTTATATTTACTTAGTCTTTCACGAGACTGTTTAAGAAATTAAGTGGCTCTGAAATGAGAATTCAAATTCCTAATAAAAAGGAACTGGTTAAAAATACAAAAACCTAAAAGAGATTTATGCTGTAACTGATAAAAATTAAGAACAGGTGCCTCAAGGTTGTGTATTAATTCCATTATTGTTTAAGATATTACCATCTGGAAGGGGAAATATTAGATAAAAAATCTGCAGATTGTACAAGTAAATTAATTATTTAAATTAAAACAGGCACAGGCCATGGTACCTAAGAGGTTTAATAAGAATATATGAATGGACAATATGATATCAAATGAAAATTCAATAGTGACAAATACAATATAATAAACACTGGAGACAAAAATGTAAACTATCTGTACACCTTCAAAGGGTCTAAGTTAATTTGATCAGCTCAAGAAAAGCACACGTGCATGAACATAGGCAGCTTATTGAATACCTCTGGTAAACATGCCGCATAGCCATGAAAGCATGTAAAATGTTAAAATGGTCAGGGAATATATCATAATATTAAACAAATCTGTGGAATATCTCCACGTGGCACCTTTCATCCAGTTCCACATCCTCTCTCTAATTTTTAATTTTTGATGGAGATGAGAAGAGCAAAAGGATGACGTATTCCAGGTCTATCTTCAACCATTAAAGATGTGGATGGCACACACTGAGGACATACAAGTCCGTATCTGCCAGCTGTTGATCTACTTCCACCTTCCTCTTCAGCATTTCATTCTCACCATCTCTAGATACAAGGCATAGTATCAGATCTCTATAAGGTCTAATCCATAATGGGAATGCTTATGTACCTATGCATTTATTGTGAAGAACCAAAAAAACTACAGAGTCAAACCATTATTTTATTCCAGATTAAATTTTCTGGAGTTCAAAAAAAGTTGTTCTGTTGTCCCACAGAAAATTATTAGTTAAACTAGAGATGCGTAAGATTGTTAGAATGGAAGCTATCAGAGAGAAAACTAGAATGGATTGCATTGGAAAGAAAACGGGAGAAGAGGATCTTGACCGAAAACTTCTAGAGCCATAAAGAGCAATCTATTAATAACTTTCCTCCCATTTTCTTGTCAGTGGCAGCTTATAGTAACCATGAAGTAAGGCTAGTGTCTCAACAGTGGAGTAAGCGTACCCTAGCTGGACCCATCAAAAGGGCGGACAGCACCTGAAACATATAAATGGCAAGCAGTAGCGGTCACCCAGGATTGTTTGGCGACTACCAGGGGAAAACCTCTGACTGGAATAAGGTGAGATATCTATGCGAAGAACTGTGATCTTGCAATACCCCCCTGGAAAACCAGAGAGAAGCTGAGACTTGTCCATCGACCTCCCAGAACTAGAACACCAAGTCTGGGGGACCAAAGGAAAACCTAACCTAGGAAAAACAGCTTGAAAGATCTGTCCCCTAGTTCCCCCATGCTGACATACCGGAGGTAGAGCAGCAATAAAAGGATTTGCTGACCAGTTTCTTTAGCTAAAGTCACAGAGTTGGCTGCCAAGGTACCCACTTGCTACCCTGCCAGATCTCAAACCAGAGCAAGCAAAGCAAGATCAGGGCTCTCAACTGCTGATGGAGGGGCCGGCTGGGGCATCTCAGAGAGCTCCCACTAGGAAGGGCTGGGTAAATAAATGGGAGTTGGGTACATAAATGGGATGCGGGTATAACTTTGGAAAGAGTGGTTAATCTAAAATTTTTTATACAGCTGCTTGAGACTTCCAAGGCCCTCCTCCAACATGGAGAAAAACTGAATTCCTGTTCTGAATTTATCAGAAGGATTAGGAACTTCTCTATAGTTGTTTATATTAATTGCTCTACACAGAGCTGGTTCTAGCACTAAGACAATCTGCAGGGAAGTCCCTGAGGGGCTCATGAAGTAAAAAGAGATGGTATTTCTGCCACATACACCGCATTGCAAGGGGGCATGTCAAGGGGTGGAAAGCCTATAAATAGACCCAATTTTAATACTTTTACAAATGGCTTGAGAACAAAAAGTAGAGCACGTTAATGAAATCTGCAAATAGTACTCAGGCACATTCCGTAAAAGATTATTAAAAGTACTGTAAAAGGAAAAACTAAATTACTTTGATGCATGGAATAATAGAAATGACATGGAAGTTTTTTACTGTCAGATTTCTGGGATTAACACCCTAAAATTCCTGCTGTACTGTATGTGTGTGCATCAGGTGATTTGGGGACAACTAAGCCACTACAATGATGCAGATGTGAAACTACCGGAGGCAATTTTACAACCTTAGTCTATGCATTTCTAACAGAGCTACAGAAAAAGCAATGCCCTGGTAAAATGTAGTCTGGAGTATCATCATTCTGGTGGTCATTTTTTGAGATAGATCAACTCGTGTTAGAACAGGAGAAGCACTATTTATGGGAGGGGACTTATTTATGGGAAGAAAACTCTTCTAATTCTATATGAACTCACAAAATGAAGAATAAGGGCAACATAACTTTCTAAATATACCCAGAATAAACATGAGGAAGGAAGAAAATCTAATTGGGATAAAGAACAATATCTATGCCTGTGCCAGCAAGCTAACAGCAAATAGAGTGGAAGTAAACAAGTTGGAAGGCAGAAGGATTTACAACTCTGAAAAGTCAAACTCTGGAATAGCTGTTCAATAAGAGATGTGAGGACAAGAAACTTAACTCACCTTAGACACTATTAGCTTATGCATGGCTGCACATGACTCTGCAATGTGAGGGGCTTAAACTTAAGACGTGTAAGGCACTTCTGATTTATCATGTTCCTCTCATGGATGATATACAACTTTTTTTTCCTGGTTGACATCATTAGGCTGTCATAGGTCTGGTCATACCAACTATCCAGATGGACAAGTCTAATCTCTGATACGGCTAGCAAATATTTGGACTATCTGGTATAACTGGAGCTGCTAAAGGATCTTTTTAATGTCTCAACACACCAGGAAAATGAAAACTTTTTTTTTTTTTTCAATAAAACAGTCAAATCCACCTCACACTAACAGAAGAGTTCATTTCGAACAGTGTTGCAGTGTGTTGCAGGAGCCAGTAGGGAGATGCAAAACAGAGGAAAGACTTCTATTAGTTCAAAACTACGGTGACAGTGGTTATCCACCCTGCAAACACGGCAGGTAAGAGTCATGCCCACAGTTCATACTAACCCATCACCCAGGAATCTCCTTCTAAGACACGCTGTTATGTTCCATCCATACAACTCAAGGAAGGGGAGAAAGAAATCCTTTGAAAATCCTAATTTATTCCGGAACTGCCAAAGCTGAAAAATCTCATCCTTAAGATAAGCTCAGATAAGCACTGTACTCTGTCATTTGGTTTTCAGGGAGCTTGTGCAAGCTATAGAGCTGAGCTGAAGCAGCAGATTGCTTCTATATAATGACCATTTTGCCTGTGTAGCCCCATCTATTAGAGAATCTGTAACTGGCAGGGCAGTTGCTTTCTACTACGTGCCTCTGCTATATATGGAACAGAAATACAGAGAAACTAAATGATGAGTCCTGTTGCATATTTCTGCTGTGACTTCAGAAGTTAACCACCTTTAGATAGCCTATGTCCAACTAGCTGCTGGACCTTTCTCTGTTGCAATTGATTTCTTTACATGGCACATGCCTATGGCAATTGTTCAGAGGACAGGTCAGCCGAGTTATGAGCTTGCTTTCCCCCAACTGCCTTCAAAATGGGAAATGGGTAGATGATGATCTGACTTGCGAGTACTCCACAGTATTTCTGCAGCCAGGAGGAGAACTTTCAGGGAAAAGTTCTCAGCTTGTGTCACAGCTGCCTACGGGAAAACCTCCAAAGTAGTATAGCAGTGTTCCCAAATACTACAAGTAAAACAAGTCCATGCATGCGTGTGTGTGTACGTTTTAAGCTGCAATGGCTTCCTTGGCACCTTCTTCTGTGAGCCAGCACAGATGTTTCACCTGTCAGCTTCTCCAAACCCCTCTCCTTTGTACCTATATACCACACAGGGAGAGTCAGGCATCCAGATGAGGCCCATCAATTCCCCTAGCACTAAGACAGCAAGTCTTACCTAAGGATCTTGCTGAGGCCTTCCGCTTAGGTCCTTGCTTTTTATGCAGGGCCAGTGAGAACTTGGTTGTGACTTGTAAGCTACTGAGAGAAAGGAAAAGTCACATCCTAAGGTCCTGGGAATAAACTGTCAGGAGTAGGAAGTCCTTTGCAGGCATATTTAGAGCAGGGTCAAAACAGAACGTTTTCAGAGGAGAGACTAAAGCATCAGTACTGTAGCCTATGCCAATGAAAAGCATGACTTAATCTTGAGCGAATGACACTTATATGAAACAAGTAAGTGTCTAGAGACAGTAGCCTAAAATACACTGGTGCTGCATTGACCCCTTTTGGGTTGGGAAGTTTGCCTTCACAATAGTCTTGAGATGAAAGAGGCAGTAAGCTGGCAATCTGAGTTGGCATTTTGTGTGCTTGAACATAGATATCTGCTGCATGAAGATTTTTAAGTGTTTGTTACAGACAAGATGAAACAGGCTAGCTTAAGCTATCATCCTACCATTTAGTGTACCGGTAAAGTGTTCCCAAATACCCTAGAAGACCATGGTAGAGGCAGCACAGAGGCCATGTGAAGGAAAGCACACATGTTTTCCAAATACTTAGTTTAAGTTCTTGCTGATAAGCTTCCAAGTGTGATTCATAAGCAACATGTTCTGGTCAACCAGTCATAAATCCTCAAGATAACTCTGAAGGTCAAAATAGCTAAACTTGGTGACTGTTATGTTCAGCTCCCCCTTTCTCGGTACACTGAAGTGCTAACTGACACGGTGGTTGCTAGACAAGCAGAGCCAGGAAGAAATGGAATGTAAGCAGATACAAAACCAAATACAGCAGGTTTCCTGTAAAACAATTAATTCACTCACTGGTTTTAAACAATGCTTAACTCTTACTAGTACAGCTTCAAATACAGGAACAAGTGTCACAAGATGCCAAAAGTCTACATCTAGTAACACTGTCCACCTAGCCTACATTTCTTTCTTCTACTGACATTTTGCCTCCCGGTGTCAATTGTATCTACCCCAACGTAATGCCTCGCTTGTGAAAAGCCAGGTTAAGTGAGAGGTGTGTGCCTCAATTCTTGGGCGGAATGTTATTTTAATAAATACTGAGTGTGACTCAGTCATCTGCGTGTCTGACATCCTCCTGAATTCCCCTTCTGCAGGCTGCTGTTGTGGCAACTCGACCGCCGCTCTGGGTGTGCCGTGGCTGCTCCCAGCCACTGTCACTGTTCACTGCTCTGACAGCGTCACAGGTACTGCACACACACAGCTACACAATGCACTAATTCTCTATAATCTCATTCTTATCCTCTGTATCTCTGCCTGTGTACCACTGGTTAATATGGTTTGTACCTTCCTTCCAGTAAGACCCAGTCTTACAATGTGGAGGTTGTTCACTTAAATACCTGATGTTTTACCTCTTCCCCATTAACCTCACTTACGACACATTCCATTCCTAGTCAAACTCCATTCTTAACAAAACTGAGAACTTCAAATGAATTACTTGAATGACTAATCTATCTTTGCAGCACTGCATACAGTTGGCTTGTAAAAAAAAAACAACCAAAGAGCCAATGTCTACTTCAGAGTGTGAACAACCTGAAGGAACTCTTCTTCAGACACCAAATAAGTTTAATTACTCCAATGAAGCTCTCATTGTCTTTACTTGCAGTTGTAGACCTTCAGCGCTGCTACAAATAGACCCCAGAAATCAAGTCAAGACCCATAAAATAAGACACACAGCAAAAATATGAAGCCTGGTTTAAGCCCCTCACCAGAGCAATGCAAGAACTGGCAGGCAGAGACAGGTACTCTCCCAGGTTTCCTAGAATCTGCTTAATAATTTTCATTCATCCTGCACTTCCTCAACAAGAAAGGTAAGGTTCCTACTACGGATGAGCTGCTTCTCTCACAGACCTCTGATTTAGAGCTGGATCTTAATTTATTCATGAAAAAGACTTTGGGGAACAACAGGAAGAGTACCACTCTCTGCATCCTGAAGGAAAGGCGGAATAAGGGAGAAATGAATGCAGAGGCTTCAGCCAGAAGCAAAAGCTGTGAGGGGCCGAGGCGTGCCCTGGAAGATGAGACGTGCGGTCCTGTCACACATGAGAGCTCTGAGGCAAAGGATTGTTCTGACATCCTCCGTGAACATTAAGATGAATTGTCATTGAGAAGGGAAATCTGCAGGCTGCATTTGCTTTATCAAATCAAGTACGTATAAGCCTTCCCAGTTTATTAGTTCAAACGTGGCCAAACACAAACTGATTATCAGGTATGGGAAGAGACACTTTCCAATCAAAATTTTGCTCTTTCTCAAACTTTAAACCTATTTTCCAAAAAATAGTGGCTTTCTGCAAAAGCCTCAATTCAATCTTTCAACTTTATTTTTTCCCTGGCTTTGTTCTCAGAAGCAACTACCATTTTAGCCCAAGCGTACGTATTCTCTAAGCTTGTAATAGATACCTTGCACACAAAAACCTATATTCCCAAAATTTTAAACTTTGCCCAACTTCAAAGGCAATGGAGAACTGGGTTCATCATAGGAAGTACTGACCAACAGCACTGGGCAGTGCTACCAGACTTGCCTACAATAACTTCAGCAGAAGCTTTTCCTCAAGAGGGGAACAGTGACTTATGAGCCTCTGTAACCTGACGGAGGCCATTTGCATGGAAATCTAGCCAGGGTGTCTGGAGTAATGAAGCAGAATTGTTTGAAGTGACCCCATCAAGTAGTTCACACTGGTGGGAGATCTCCTGTGTCATGGAATATGAGCATCACAGACTACTACAACTGGAAGAGCTAGTACTGGAGCCACTACTCTGAACAGACTTCTGCTAGGCGCTGGTGAAAAGCCAGCAATAAATCAAAGGTATTGCAGGAATTTATTGTAGAATTTATTTGCAATTTATTTGCAAAATTTACTGCAGGATTTGTTGCAGAAATCCAGCCAGTGAAGGTAGATGTTAGGAAAAAAGTGCCTGGGAAAGGAAGCAAACTGGACGTCCTGCCCAGAGAAGTGAGGTCTACCGAAAAAATAAGTGCAGGCTATGTGGGAAGAGATCTCTTGAACACATTTGGGAAACGGGAGGGAAACAGTCTCAAGAACACCAGGAAATCAAGAATAGGAAATAAATCAAGATGCACGTCCTGATAGGAGAGGATGGTTTTGAAAGCTTCTACCTAACCAATGATGAAAGATTAATTCCTCCCAAGCTTGCCACTTGCAATTGTCATTGCGCTTTCACACTAGTGATTCACTTCCCTACTGACTTTGAATTCCTTATCTCATCTAATTTAGTGCTCAGTCACTTCTATTTCCTTACCTTAGACTTTGTCAGATGCTCCTGACTAAGACAGATCTTTCCTAGTGTTACTGTGTGCATGCATAGGATGGTCTGATTAACACATATTTAAAACAAAACAAAAAACTTAATTAATGACTGTTTTACTACCCACTGTTGGCTCATTTTCCTTAACATTTTAATCTTTATCCAAAACTAGCACTAGTTGGATGTTTTCAGCTGTGGAAGAAAGCAAGCTAGAGGACTGCTAGAGCAGGAAGCACAGCCTCCACTACCCACAACATTCTTTCTGGCAGCAAGTCCAAAAGCTTTGAACTATTTTAAGAGTATTAACACCACAAAAGAGGGAAGCGTTAAGGAAGAATGTGATGCATCTTTTTTAGCCAACAGCAGAAATAGCTTCAGCATTCACTCTGACAAGATAAATGAACAATCAGCTTTTCTAAGACTAGCCAAGAGAACATTCAGATTGTAATATAGCTGAGAGAAAATGTCACTACTTGAACATGTTCATTTTTACTGCGGATTACTCCACTCAGTCCTTCCACTGGAAATGAGGGCAAGATGCACCTGATGATGATATGGTAAAATGCAAGACTTTGTCTGCACATATTGTATACATTTGTGAAAGAAGAGTGGATTCAACGAACATGCTACTTTTGAAGTATGCTCAAATAGACAGCTTCAGGGGGAGATCAAACCACTATGCCTATTCAGGGAACTGACGGATGGATCCTAAGCTGTCATACCTTACCTGTGATGGAATAACCACCACAGCAGTATAGACTGACGACTGACTGAAAAAGGAATCTGGAGGCCCCAGTGGACTGTGTCATGGACAACAAGAGCAGGGCTACTCCATGAGGGCGGATAGATAAGCTTGGAACCGAGGCTGACCACAGGACAGGCAGGGCAGGGCCCTCACCAACCAGGGTGCAGTGCCATAGGATTTGGGCAGGGCTGGGTTGGTGACAGGTCTTCTTGAAGCCAGTAGATCAAGAGAATTATTAGTCCTCTTTACTCAGCACTTGTTAGATCACATCTGGAAAACCACATCACACTTTGGGTCCCCCAGTATGAGAAAGAAGTTGACAAATTGCAGTGAGTGCAGCGGAGGGCAATCAATCAAGATGGTGAGGGGTGGGAGCACATGCCCTGTGAGGAGAGGCGGAGGGAACTGCGTTCAGTCAGAAGGCTTGAAGGGGAACCCAAGAGCTTCCTTCCAGTACCTGAGATTATCAAGGAACTGGAGCAAAACTCTCTTCTGAGGTGCATGGCAGCAGGATGTGAGGCAATAGTCACATGGGGAGGTTCTGATTTAAGGGGAAAAAAAATCACTGTGACAACAATCAAGTATCGGCACAGGCTGGCCAGATAAGTTGTGCACTCTCCATTCTTGGAGTTTTTCAAGACTCTGCTGGAGTTAGAAGCAACTTCGTCAGAAGGCTGAAGAAGCAGAAGGTTGGTCTAGAGACCTCTTGAGCCCCCCAACCTGAACAACAGTATCCCATTTCTATTGCTCCCATGCCTATTCAAGTGTGCTGCTGAACACACAAGTCCACAGGAGAATGAGGGACCTTTGAGCATCCTGAAGAAGTTGTTGAAGAATCTGGTTTTGAATACAAGCTACAAGTACAGAAATACTGAAGTAGTCCTTTACTGAACACAGAATTCTTTAAAATAGCTTTTTTCATACTCTCCAGGTTTTTTTTGACGTTACCTTTTTGTACACAAACTTCTAAGTCATTAGCTCTTGTTTTGCTCATTGTGCAAACTCATTGTACGTTGCACTGTTTGCCCAATAAACACACTCAGGACTTCAGTGTGTTGCCACACTTTCACTACCTTCGAACTCTTCCATCTCTGACTGTTGGTTCGATTTTCCTTATACTCATCTCTCCTTTCAGTGCAGCCCTGCTGATTTCCCCACATTCTTCAGCTGTGAAGTTGAAGAATGATACCCTGAAATACATTTAATGTTCTAGCATGAATTACATTACCTCCTAGGTGAGCCACAAAATCAATCTTTTACATGGTTCTGTTGCTACTTCTAATCTTGTCTAGTAGTGAGCACTGCCATGCCCCCTTCAGCACTGAAAGCCGTCACTTCTTTTTTCAACGGGAAAGTTGTATTTCTTGCTGTCATCCCATTTCCTTGATCCTTTCTTCTGCCTTTGGCTATTACATTGTATCACCTGCATGGCAACATTGCACACTCACACTGGGTTTATGTGAACAGCCGGTGAGCATTCACGACTCGTGTCAGCCTGCTCCGTTAGCTGACATGTTCCAAACTTTGGAACTAGAGCACTAGAGGTCAGCTAATATCTTCTCAAGGTTAGGAGGATGGGAGATATACGGTTGGAAATGCCCGACTGCTGTTAAGAGCAGAGCGGTCTAGCGGGGTCTGGGGAACAAAACCGCCGGCGCTGGTCAGCAGTCCGCACCGTGAGGGACTTTGAAGGAGATCCAGCCCGCTCCTATGCACAGAACACCCCTTGGCTGCTGCAGATCTTCCAATTTAGTTTCATCTGAAGGTATCAAAGCTCCAGGTCTGCTCCAGTGTGCAAACTGGGGTGGAAACCATCAGATTTGTTTAAAAGGCAGACCCCTAAACTGAAACGGAACGCCAGTGAAGGCACGACCTGAGAGTCCTTTCGCTCCTACAGGTGTACAACGTTCTCTCCAGCATATTTTTCAGAGGTGACGCTGTCTTGTAACTCACATTCAATAACGTGAACTGAGCCCCAGATGGAGTCACATGGCGAAAAATGCATTTTAGGTCAGTTTTAAGCCTTGGCCGTTTATTTTTGTCTGCCATAAAGCATTTCCATTTGGAAAGCCGCTGGCCACCATGTTCTAAGCTGTGTATTAAAAACGAGTCCTTCTCATCCCAGCGAAGACCTGCAAGCAGGGCTGAAGACCAGGAACGGCGCGCAGACAGCGCCCGCGGCCTCGCCGGCGCCGCAGCTCACCGGCAGCACCGGGAAACGCGACCGAAGCGGGCAGCGCCCACAGGGGCCCGCGCCGCGGCCTCGCCCCGCCCCGCGACCCCGCCACCGCGGTCCGCGGCCCTGCGGCGCTCCTCCGCCCGCCCGCCGGCCCCGGCAGGTGCGGCGGCCGCGAACCGGCGGCGGGCCCCGCCCCGGGGCTCCGCAGGTCCCGCCGCGTGCGCCGGGCCCGCCCCGGAGGCGGTCGGTCGGTCGGTCCGTCGTCTGTCGGCCGGCGGGGCGGGAGGGGAGGAAGGTGCGCGGCGCTGGGGGCTGTCTCCGGCGGCGCGGCGCAGGCCCCTGGCTGGCGGCCGGCGGTCACGCTGCTGCGGCGGCGACGCCGCTTCGCCTCCGCGCCGGGGCCGGGGCTGGCCGCGGCGCGGCCGGGATTGGCTGGGCGGCCGCCTCGTCCCAGAATGCAGCGCATGGCGCGTCATTGAAGAGAGACCATGATGGCGGCGGCCGCGGCGGCGGGGGGGGCCCCCGAGGTGATCGCCCAGCTGGAGAACGCGGCCAAAGTGCTGATGGTGAGGCGGCCGGCGGCGCCTGGCGGCGGGGGCGCCCGCGCCGGCTCCCTCCTTCCCCACACCCCCCCCCCCTCCGCTCCCGCCGCCCGCGGAGCCTCCCGCCGCCCTCGCCCCTCAGGCGCGGGGCTCGGGGCGCGGTGCCCCCGCCGCCCCCTCCCGCTCCCCGGCCTCTCTCCCTCCCTCCTTCCCCCCTCGGCGGGCGGCCGCCGCCGCAGCGGGTCGTTGCCTGTCGCCCCACAGCCGGGCTCGGCCCCCGCCGCGGCACGGCGCGCCGGTCCTCCATGTGCCGCCCGCTCCCCTCCGCCCCGGGCAGGCTGCCCGCGCCCCGGCGGGGCGGCCCGGCCCCCCACGCCCCCAGCCCCCGCACCGCCATTGCCCGCCGCGCCAACCCGCGGCGAAGTTGCCGGTGAGGAGCTCTCCCTCCCTCCCTCCCGGCGGCGGCGGCGGCGGCCGGGGCCCCGGGGCGCCTCCCGCGGCAGCGGCGGGGCGGTGGGAGGTCGTGCCCGGCCCCCGGCCCAGCGGGGGCAGCGGGGCGCCGGCGGCAGCGTGGAGGCGACCTGGGAAGTGCGGCGCGGCGCGGGCTGAGCGCCGCCGCGTTCCAGAGCTTTCCTTTCGCTGGCGGAGCGGGGAGCAGCCGGGGGCGCCGGTGCCGCCGCCGCTGCGCTGGGGCAAAGCCGTTAGCGGTGCTCCGCGCCCTGACCTCTTTATTGCCGGTTAACCGTTCGTGCTGACTGCGAGCGCGTTGGGCCTCGTTGTCCACGATCGCGTGGAAGAGAAAGCCTACACGGCAAAGATCAGAACCGCGGTGGAGCCAGACGGCTGTAGCGACTGTTGATGTTAAAGCGTCCTCGTCGCGCGTCGTTGTAAAAGTTTTTTGTTCCTTTGAATGGAAAGCTGTATATTGGCCTATGTCGTTTACAGGCCTGACTTGCAGATCTTCTAAAAACGGCTCGCTTAAAGCCTTCCCTACAAAATTTATCTTACCAACTTGGGTGATTCCAACAGAAATAACGTTTGTAGGTTGTCAGTATTAAAGGGATTTCAGAAGAACCAAGTAAATAGTAGGAGAGTTTGCCTGGTAATTGATCAGTGACCAGAGCTTGAATGATTGCGAGTTTAACCGCTAGCCAAAGCGGCTGGACTGTAAAGTGGCAGGTGATTAGCTTTGCTCACAGGTGTCCTCATCAAAATACTTGTCTGTTACTCCTTGTGAAATCAAAGCCTGAAAAACGTTGACTGGGTATCCAAACAGGAAAGTAAAGGTGGATAGCTTACCAACAAGTGCTAATCCTTTTAGAAAAAAACTTCTCCAAGTACGTGAACAGTGATGCGTTTGAAGCTTTGAGCTGCTTTTGATTCATGCGTGCCTTTGCAAAACATAACTGCGGAGATTATTGGACGTTCTCATCATGCCCGTGTATCTCAGTTCTAAACATAACGCAGTTGCTGTAATTACCAGAAGTGTTTGACTGCGTAGGGGAAATACGTCATAAGTATTTTTATGAGACAGAACACGTGTGTGAAAAGGAAGCTGGCGGTTAGGTACTTTTCAGTATCAAACTGATAGCACGTGGAGTGGCATGTCCAAAGTTTTGCATCTGTGCTAGAAAACTTAACGTTACTTGTGTTGGCGTAGTTTCGCTAGCCTAGCCCTGCTGCCATAGAGAGGGAAATGCAACTTAATGTGGAACTTAAGTAAATAAGAATGTTAATACAGTGAAAAGATGCAAGCCTTTTATGGTTATGTTTGTGTTTCTGTTGAAGAATAGGTGCTAAACTTGCTGGTAAAACTAAGTCTCAGGTCTTTAAGCATGTGGTTGTTAGGATCTTTGTTGAATTTCTGGCTTCTTCTCTCCCTCCAGCCTCTGACAGTATGAAAGCTGACTTGTTGCAGTCATTAGCTTTTTCTTGTTCTTCTTTTTTCTTTTCCACAGCTGCTCTTGGAAGTCTCATAGACAGCACTGAACTGACAAGAATTAGTTAGATGGCTCTTCCTGAGGAAGCTGCATAAACCAGAGATATTTACTAAAGCTGTCCATGAGGCGAAGGACCCAGAATCAGGCTTTAAGCTGCTTTGACTCTAGAAGAGCTGTGAGAACTGCTTAGGGTTATTGCTTTGTGTTTCTTCTCAAAAATCATCAGGTCTTTGGAGCGATGAAGGAGAGGAGGAGTGCAGCTTGCTGTGTATGCTGCTTTACAAAGATTGATGTGAGACCCCAGAGACTGAAAGGGTTATGCACTCTGCTCCTGTTCTTTCTCACTAGCAACTGTGGAAAAACAAGGGCTGAACCGTGTTTCAGGACTGCACCTGGACAGTGATGATCTTAATTTAACTTAGCCGGGGGACTACACTGGTAAAATGTCTACCTGGGGATGAGGGCAAGGAGTAACTGTGTGTGGCAGCTGGGAGGTGTGAACGCATCAAACAAACTGGTGGGATCACTTAGAAAGGTATTTATGTAAAAATCTGCGGACTTGGGGGAGGGTGGTGAACTTGGTGCTGGTAATGGAGGTCATGCGTAGAGGCTGGCACCTTGCAGTGGAGCCGTACCTGAAGCGATGGGAAACGGCAGAGCTGTGAGTGGTCTGACAATAGATGGCAGCAAGTTTTAACTGGGCAGGGAGTGGTGGAAGGATTCAGTGAGGTTTTCTTGTGGCAGCTGAGACAGTAGCAATCTGTGCAAAATACAGTTGGCTAGGGAGGCATCAGAGGTGGTGCAACGTATCTGAGGATGGAGCAGGGAGCGGTGGTGGTTTATGTGATACTTCTCTTGATTTCAAACTGAAATACTGAGCCTTGGGGAGAATAATGGACTAGACAAATTCAGACATGCTAAATAAAAAGACCTGAATGTGTTTAATTAACTTTCCTTGAGGGTAAATATGGATTATCATGAGCTCTTCCAATCTTTGATAAGTATTTTCATAGTTTGTTTTTTTTTTTTTTTTTAATTGCTCTGGATTAGTTGAGTTTTCCTTTGGAAAACTAGTTTTTATGTGTCAGATAAGAGATACGTTAGTTCGATCTCATAAATTGCTGATCTTTATGGACTTTGCAAACCATGTCGTGCAGCGTATGAAAACTGAAAAGATTCAATCTGTTCTCTCACCAAGCTCCTCTACAGCTGTATAGAAATGCTTTTCCTTTGTTACCAGTAACGCCTTTCAACAGGTTCTAGGTAGCCCATGTTCAAAAGGCTTAGTTTGGAAAATGCCTGAAATTTGGTATAAGTTGAAGAGTTGTTATAAAAGATGAAGCTTGAGTTGTTATTAGCTGCCAAATGCAACTTTAAATGCTGGTCCTGTGACAGTTTTCTTTGGTGTGTGTAAGAGTATTTGCTATATAAAAACTATGCGCTTTTTGGGTACTTAATTCCTTTCTGGCAAATCTAACGGTGTTTACTTAAAGTAAGGTCCCCATAGTGCCTTGTAACTTAAAATGCTGTGCAGTCATTCACTGCCATAGGCTGATACGCGCCTTGGACCTGTGTGTCTGCGGCTGGGTGAAGACCGTACACCAGCATCTGTATGAACCGAATGAATTTACTGCTCCTCCATTTCCAACTGGCATGGCATCCCCTAAGCAAATGTATATGGTTCCTATCTATTATGTTCTGTTTAGCTCAGGTGGTAATTACTGCCGAATGTAATTAGTATCAGTTAAGCACTGTTTTAATAACTGTCTTCATGGATGAGAGAAGACATAGGTTGTATTATTGAGAAAAGAAATGTAAATGTCATCCCATAGGTGAGAGAATGAAGTAGGAAGCATGCGTAAGACTGTTTAGTTATTGCTGGGAGTTTATTAAAGCAGGCTGAAATTTTTTAGCATATGATGCTCTGTGACACCTAAATCTAAATTCACAGGTTATAGCTTGTTCCCCCTGCCCCCCTCCAAAAAGGGGTGCTCTGTTCCTACCTGCAGCCCCACCTTCTCCCTTGTGACCCTGTGCTGAAAATACTCATATTGCTGAGATGACATAGGAATTAAACAAGGGAATAGATTTCTGTCAAGTTAGCAAGGCGAATTGGCTGTTTGTGCAGCCATTTAAGTTGCAGAGCTAGCACGGGGGGGGGCTGAAATTAGATTGTTGGTCATGTACAGGGCTGGTCTGCCCCTATTAGCAGTGGTGAGCTGTCAGGTTGGCTCAAGTGTATCATATACCTTCACTGTACAATTTACTTGCTAACTCAGACTGTCTTGATATTAGAAATGTCAGACTTTTCTCAGAGGTGCGCAGTGAAAAGACAAGAGGTTACAGGTTTCAGAAAGGGAAATTCTAGCTGGAGAGTAGGCAAAAAGAAAAAAAAAAAAAATCTCCATAAGTATGGTTGGTGAAGGCAGTGGAGCAGGCTACCTGGAGAGGCTCTGGGATCTCCTATCTTTGGAGATGTTTAAAACTTGACTGAACAAGGCCCTGAACAACCTGATCTGACTTTGAAACGAGTTCTCTTTTGGGCAGGGGACTGAGCAAATTGAGGTCCAGAGGTCCCTGTCATCCTAAGCTATTCTATGCTATATGGGTCTGGGTGGCATTAACAGGTTCAAGGACACTTGAGCAAAGGCTTTTGCAGAAGAATTCCCTTCCTGAAAAGTTTGTAAATGTTCTCGTTTCACTGTGGTCTATTTTGGGGGTGGTAGGGGATTCACACGTTACTGTCTTCTCAGGGTACTACTTCAGTTTGTGGCTTGTCCTGCCCTTCTGAGGGAGGTTTCAGGCTAAAGTTGGGTAGTCTGACACTGGTCATACAAACTTCTCTTTGAGATGTTGAAATAAGCTTATAGAATAAGAGCATAAGGGAGCACATTAGTATCCTTAAAATCCAAGAACAAATTGTTTATATCATCTACGCTGACAATTTGTATGGTTGGCTTTTTTTTGACTTGCCTTTCTTGGAGTTCAGGACCATGACAATCCTCCTTCCATGAGGAAGTTCAGTTTCTGTCTTCATTGCAGGGCAGTTTTTCAGACTGAAGCATGGCTAATAGTAAGGGTGAAAGGAAGAGATGGACTAGTTCTGATTTTGTTATGACAGGCTGCCTGTTGGAAGAAATCAGACAAATGAATCATTCAAATGCTGAGAAGATTTGTTGAAGTCCTCCAAGTCATCACCCGGCAAAACAAGCTGGATGTGTGCTATGTTATGGCTGGATTAGACCAAACATCTGCCCAGTTGAGTTCTGTTTCCAGTGATGGCCTCTAGCTGCTGCTTTAGGGAAAGGGTCTGAAAAATGAGGATAATCCTTTCACTAGTATACACTTTACCTTATTTGAATTAGCAATTTCAAGAGCTCGAGGTAGCATCATTGTGTTTAGTGATTGCTGATCAACTTTTCCTCCACAAATGCATCCAGTTGTTTCTGGAATGTGTTTATATTTTTTTATTTTCTTAGTTTTTATATTATACTTGTCTGGTAGTAATGAGTTTCACAGGTGTTTTTGAAAAAAAACCCCAACATAATGTTAGTTGACAAAGCCTGCTGTTTGATCATATCATTTGTTCTTGAATTATGAGAAATGCCCGATCCGTTGTTCTGATTTTTCTTCTATGGTATCCTTTATGATTTTTATAGCTGTCTATCATATTGCATCCTCCAGTCACCTGTTAGCTAAACTGAAGGGTCTTGTCAGTTTTGTGTGGGAGATTCCCCATACATCTAATCATCCCTGCACTCCTCTGTAGGTTTTTAGATTTATGATACCATTTTTGAGATGGACTAACCAGACCTGCATTCTTTTGTGATGTGGGTATGTGAGGATTTTAGATGGTTGTAAATTTTTGGTATTCTTCTGTATTCCTTTCATAATAGTACTTAACACTGTGCGTTTCTTTACTACTTCAGAGCAGCAAGGTGATGTTTTCAGAGGGCTGTGCCTGAGCAGTCCGGATCTTTTTCTGGAGCAGTACTGGGTTACTTACAGTCCATGATGTGTATGTATAGTTTTTCCTACTTTTGCTTAAGAACTGGTATGGTTGGTGCATTTTACAGGCACACGCTTCAGGTTACAGCTTGGAAGGTAAGTACGTGCAGCGTGCGGCATGCTAATGAAACTTCCCTGGGAGCTGAGAACAAATGTGTGTGGAGCAAACCCAAGCACACAGTACTAAGGGTGAGGAGTTGAGAATAGGAATATGAGGATTGATACAGATTCCGATACCTTCGAAAAGCAAACATAGCATCTGATGAAATGAAAATCTAATGAAATGGGATTCTTCATGCGTAGGGTTTATTTCCCCTGATTGTTTCACGGAGGGAGTATTCATCTTTGATTCAAGATGATGTTTCACACTCATTTGACATGTCACTGTTGCACTGGCATATTTCTATAGTTTGTTCTGAGTCATCAATGAAAATACTGTGTGTCTGCTCCTAGGTTCATCCGCTGGGGAGCTTCGTTAGTGGATAATTCTTCAGGCGCTACCTACTGCTCCCTTCAACCTGATTCCTAAGAGTCTTACTGTTGTTATGCTAATCTCTATTCATTAGTTAATTCCATTGCATATGGAAGGATGGAAGAAATCCTGTTGATTATTAAGTTGAGCTGATGCTGTTACAAGCAGCTAAGTAGTATATTCCTTTTCATAAATTTCTGACACTGTTTGGACACTAAAAAGTCTGTCTGGATTAGGTATACATAAGATCTCCATTTCTGTGTCCTGGCTTGATGTAGGGGTGGAATTCTGGATTTTGATGATCATGTTCTTTTCCATTTTACCAGGGGAGAATGTATTCTTCCTTGGCTTCCCCAGAACAAAAGAAAGTGGAGCTGATGCCTGTTGGGGCAGTGACCTGGCAAAGGGAATGCAATAACATTTGGAGCAATTTTGATGCATAGTGGTGTGTATGAGTGGCATAAAACCACGTATATACTGGGAGATGCAGCATAGAAGGGATGGTGTCAGGTCTGAGCTGTAGGAGACATTGATACGGGTCTTTGGTTCTTTTTCATCCCTTTAAAGTCTGTCTAAAACATCCTGTTGAATAGGGAGTAGTTGTTTGAATAGGGAGTTTAAGACATAGAGGAAAGCTGGCGGGAGGATATATTTTAAGTAGTCCCTATTCTTTCCCTTCCCTGCCTTCCCGAACTTTCTTACTTCTGAGACTTAATGATGAGTGGCAGCTGTACAGTGCTGCCTTTGGCTCTACCAATACATAGAGTGGTAGTGCGTCCACCTGAGTGGCTGCATGGTGAACTGGATTGGGAAGTGGATGGAAGAAGAAAAACTTTTTTAAATTCTGGTAATTTTTACTCTGTTGCGTTATAAACAATTTTGCTACCTTGACTGAGATGAAACAGCTTGCCTATGCTCCTAAAAGAAACTTTGGAAAAATTATGCTGTTAAACCACTTAGGAAGTAGCAGATATAATTATCTTCAGATCATGGCTGACTTCTTTTTTTTAATGGAAAATACACTTAAAGTTATTTGGATTAATATAGGAGCAAGTGGATGAAGTTGTATTGCTTTTGTTACTCTAGAAGATAAGTTGGTTTAATGGTGCCTACCAAATTAGAAATTTACAGAACTATAAAAGTGAGTATGAAGAAAGGCTAAATATATATAATGGTTTGTGCTGAAGTTATGAATTTCAGTGTTTATCCTGATGCAGTCCAGCTGTGTTACGTGCAGCTGGGCAAAATCGTAGAGGCACAGCTGTGGTAGTGTTGAAAATAAGCCTTATGCCAGGGTCTCTTGAAGGCTTTGTATAATTAACTTGTGGCTGTGAAATCAATGAAGTGCATAAAGGTGTTTTTCCATGGAATTTTGCTGTTTATGATGGCGGTCCCTGGGATTTCAAAAGGCTTGGCCAAGGTGACAAACATCTGGAGTCCCAGGCTTGTAAGCATGATGCAGACGTAGGCTATGTTTTCACAGAAGCCTAAACCAGCCTAACAGGGCCTGAGGAAAACCATTACTTGTCTTTTTGCTGGATGGATTATCTGCTAGTTTAGTGAGCTGGACTGGTTTAGGGAGGACCTGCCAGTTGCCAAAGCTAGCACATGATAATGTTAATAATGTGTGTCTAGGAGTGGAGAGGAATTAACGTGGTTGGAAGGAGAGGAGCAAGGTCTCCATCACTGCATTGCCTCTCTGGGAACCACAGCCTTGGCGTTCTGGAGAGGCAGCTATTAACTATTAACTTAGACCAGGATCCTGTTGTGACAAAGCA
Source organism: Nipponia nippon (assembly GCF_047370975.1). Taxonomy (NCBI): domain Eukaryota; kingdom Metazoa; phylum Chordata; class Aves; order Pelecaniformes; family Threskiornithidae; genus Nipponia; species Nipponia nippon. The sequence continues at coordinate 111,706,895 of NW_028262336.1, forward strand.
AAAAGAATAAAACCGGCATCCTTCACAAATATGTTTCGAAATATGTTCATGGGGAGAGCTGCAGAAAAGTTACATGATACTTGTCTTTTTGTGTACTTTACAGAAGTATTCTGTTTTCCTGGTAAGAGTGGACTGTAATGTTTAGAGTGCTGGTGTTCTGGGGGCGTTGCTGCAGTATGGCATTAAGGCTGTACTGGAGTGGGTGGTGTATTCCTTGACTTCATATTTCCAGTTTTTCAGAAACGGGTAACTTGATAGCTTTTAAGACACCCAGAGGTGGTTGAGCCATGTTGAATCAGTTCATCAGGCTGCTTTGGAAGGACCTTAAATTTGACTCTTTCACATCAGAAGTAAATATCCTGGCCGCTGAGGTTTTTGCTCCAACAACAGGTGAAGGAGAACAGAGACAGTTCGTAGAACTCACAGAACAGGGTGCAGCATCATTAACACTGAGTCTGAAAATCCAGTAGTTGCATGTACTCCAGAGGCTGGTGCATTGACCTGTGCCACAGGGCATCTGCGGCTGGGACTTAAGCATTGGTTTGTGCAGAGCAACAGTGCAATTGGATGAAAACCAACATTGAGTTATACCATCCTTTGTTATTATAAAACAATATTCCAACTATTGTTACTTGTGACATTGGTGATGATATGCAAACAGGATCAAAGCTAACGCAATAGCAGAAACAATTGTGCAAACACAAACCACACTGGCTCGTTTATGTGTTTGTTGATGAGTTACTGCAGAACTGCCACCTTTCTGTCACGTGGCAGCACAAGAGAAGTCGTACCTCCATCCACTGCCTGGCGGGGGACGGGGAGGGTTCCCAGGCTGGTGGTGTGGGGGCAAGCGTCATCAATCTGGGGTCTTCTTTGGGCCAGGATCTCCATGTGTAGCTTCTCTGCCTTGGGCACGCAGCGAAGGCAGGGTCCTCTTCTCTTTTTGCTGATTTTGTCTGGCTGTGCAAATAGGTGGTCTTCAAGGTTTTGGAATGAACTTCCCCAGACTCCATCTGCCACAGCTTGGGCTCATATCGGTGGTCTTGGCATCACGTGGGCCCTTCAGTCAGTTCCTCATTCATCTTGCCATGACTTTACCCAGGCATGGTTGGCGCTGGCGGACCCCCCGTGCCTGCTCTGGGTTTCACCTTACAGCTCAGTTAGTTTCCTCTTATGTTACACCCCTCGTCTTAAAGCTACATTTTACGCACTTGTCACTGGTAGATTTCATGATGACTCCTCCACAGCGTCTATATGTATATATGTGTATACAGTATCCCCAGATGGGAGACCGGATCTGTATCTCTGTTGCAACAGGACTGCAGCCCTGGGGGGAAAAAAATATGTTCTCCCTTGCAGCTATAGATGCTGGTTTGATATTAGGTGCCTTAAAGCTGAGTTTGTGTGGTTTTAAAGTAGGGGCTTAAAAGCATTTCTTTAAAACTTCACTGATCTTATGTGCAAACAGAGCTTTGGGTGTTTTCTGCACTGACCATAGTTTTGGTTGGTTTTTTTTTTGTTAAGGTCTTAACCATTCACACTTAGCTTAGCTCTATCATGTCTTCGGTCACTGGCTTCTACTATTTGCTTTGCTAATAATGTTGCTGCTATTTGCCTTTTCTGTCAACCATGTTTTTTTGGTAGCTTCCCAGATGGCTGAAGTCTTGCATCTTTATAGACAAAATGTGTGAATGGGTTTACAAAACACGCAGGCTCCTCTCTGGTGAAGAAAACATGAATAGTGCTTTCCTTACCTGCCAACAACAACAACAGAAGTCCAACCCAAAAAACAAACGTGCTTCTTCCTGAGTGAATTAGGGAGGCTTAGCTGCAAAGTCTTTATTTTGTGAGGTTGTTTTAAGTGGGATTAAGAACAGATGTTGGGTAGCTGCGGGATAATGAATTGTTTAGCGGGGAATATATAAATATTACATTCTAATATCAAGAGAAATGACAATATTGTTTCTGGAGCTATTCTTCTGTTCATGTTACAATAACATTCCCACTAACAGCGCTAAGAATAAAATATATAATTATGACCACATTTCTTCACAATCATTTTTTCAGTAGGTATGTGGAGCCCTGTGACTGTTCAGAGCTTGAGACTTAGCTAATTTATGCAGGTTCTTAGAGTGAACTCAGGCCCTTAACTGTAAGGGAGTCTTAAAAATTGCCTTTTCTAAACAAAACCCCCAAATCTGTGTATGTGGAATAAAAAAATAAATGTCTTCATAAAAGAAGTGTGTTTTAGAAGAGGATCTCTCAAAATACCTATCATGTGTTTGCTCCTTTGTATATTGGAGGATGAATACAGAGATTAACTTCTTTGGTAACATGGTTCAGGCTGTACCTGCAAGAGCAGAACAAATCGGTGAAACAAGGTAAAAGTAAATGACATCCTACCCTCTCAAGTGTGTACAATTCTAGAGGTATTTTTGCCATTTCCCAGTAGTGGGCTAAATGTTAGGGAAAGGAGCTTTTTCTAGGTGTTGAGTGGAAGTCCAGAGTTTTTCCTGTTTTTTGAGTGAAAGAAGTTATTCACTTTACAAAATCTCTTTCAGTTTTACAGTTCCTCTTGGCTTCCTTATCCTGCAGGCTGGCTTAGGTGATGAGCTTCCTCCTCTGGCCTCTATTCTGTTGCTCTTTTTTTTGCTATGTCTTGATTTCATGTTCCCTGTAGTTACGTTTCTGTTTGCTTACACAATGCAGGTATTGTGTTTCATGTGTATTTTACTTGTGTCTGTCTGTAAGTTTCCATTAATGTGCTAACAGCTAAAAGCCGTTAGTAAAGGTTTTAGGCCGTGCCATTTTGAAAGTACACTAAACAAAAGGAGTTTTCCCTGTCAAATTTAGATAAACTTTGAAAACTTAAAAAAAAAAAATTCCATATCTGGCTTTTAATCAACTCCTTCCAAATAACTATGCTGGGACCAATTAGTTTTGAAATTTTAGCAGGATTGATGGAGGAGGAAGTGCTAAAACCTGAATTTTGGCAGGGGAGCTGGCTGCCCTGTGTGCCTGCCTTTCTTCATTAGCTTGATGACAGGAAATGCTTTTGTGATTGGAGGCAAAGCCTAAAACTCTCAGAAACTAAAATGCATCATTATCTCGGTTTAAATCTTTCACGGAGTGATGACTTTCAACTTCTGTGTTGGGGGGGGGTGTGTGAGGCAGCTGGGGCATTACCCGTGTGATGTCCTGTTACCCCTGTAATGTCCTACTCCATCTGCACATGCTTACTGTAGAAGGCTACCTGTAAGTAAAAATAATGTCACCCCTGCGACAATAGGTGGTTATAGCTGTAGTTTCAGCAAGTTTAATTTGAAACTGGACAGCAGGAAGAAATAGATACTACAAGATACTTCTTCATATGCAGGTAATATTAAAGTTTCTCTTGCAGTAGGAGAGCAGTTGATAGCAATACTTGATGTACAGTGAGCCTGATAAATAGGCTATATATCACCTACATCTCAACTTGTGAGCTTTGGAAAATGAGTATGGCCATTACCAGCATTATTATGATCTGCTGTCTAGTTGAAGAGGAGTCCTTCCTTGACTTAAAGCTTTGTCTTGAAATTCGCTGCCACAGTCCTGGCTTTCTTTTTTAAGCTGTGCCTACGCTGTCTCATAGGTACAGAAATGGACAATATTGAGATGAGCTACTTGAATCTTATGATCGAGTTGCGATTGTGATTTCAGGAGCTGTGGGTGGGCTAGGATCCTGTCTCTTGCTGGAGGACCAGGATGTGTTGTGGGGATAGTCCACCCTGCAGTGGAGGCTGCAGTGTGTGTTGATGCTGAGGCTTCTCTCCTTCCCACCCTCTAGAATAACAGACTCAGGGCCTGAACTTGGGACCCATTTGTCTTCCATGCCTCCTTGTAGGGAAAAGAGAGAAGCACCTGTAATTAGTCGGAGCTGAGGGAAAAGCTTGGTTCGTTTCCACCCACCCTTCTCCTCCTTGCTGCAGGATGAGGAGGCCAAGTTCACGCCAGCTCCAGGAGAACAGTCAGAGGAAGGAGGCAGGAGAGCAGGACTGGAGGCTAGTGCAAGTGCAGTTGTAGTAAGGGCACTTTGTGACTTTTTGTATCCTTTAGGAATGTATATTTTTATGGTTCCTGTGCTACTGCAGTAGTGATGTTTCATTCCTGCAGAAGTCAAAGCAAGCTGATTTTATTTTCTAACATTAAATGGTTTAAAAAGATTTGGAACAATGAGGTTTTCCATAGCTGTTCTGTGTAGTTATGATATTTTTCTTATCTTTGCCCTTCTCTTCTGTATTGAGTTGCACTTGTTCTGTCTTGACTGAGCTTTCTCTGGTCTGCATGGGTTGACTTCTTGTTGCTTTGTAGGATCTTACTGGCTTCAAGGGACTGGGCATGGATTTGCTCACTGCCGTCAGCCAGGCGTTTTACAGAAATTACTTTGCTGAACAGAGCTGCCTGTCGGACCTTGCTTGTGCTTTGAAACGTTAGAACAGTGAATGTGGAGATTAGGAAATAACGTTTTATTTAACAGTCTGAACCGTAACCTTGTGTCAGCATTCATCCTCTGGCTGTCCACGGCCAGACTACTGTAAGCTAAATATCCATTATAGGGCATTTCTCAGATTTATCTGTTGTCAGTGTGCTTAAACCGATGTCCTAACTGCAGTTGCAGAGGAAACAGCAACAAATAGGTATAAAGTGCACACATAATTTTCATATGCAGAATTTCCCATGCAGAATTCAGTCATTTTCCCAAATTCTGCTGGAGCAATCCTCCGTGGGGTGGATGGAGTCTAGGCTGATCATGTTCACCTAATGCTTCCAGAAGGTTGGCGTGAGTCGATGTACTGTTAGTTTAGTTGAATTTGTTCATTTTCTTGTTGAGCGATGTGCACAGTGGTCAGAAAAGAGAAAGTCCTAAATGAATCCTGTGAGGAGACCAACAACAGTCAGAGCTGATAGTGGATGAACGGCTCACGTAGATACATAGAGCAGCTACAGACATCTGTTTTTCAGTGTCCTACCACAGCTAGCTGAGGGCTATGCCTTCATCATCCTCGATTCTTTTCTCTTGCTCCTCTATGGTCCTGCTTCCTTGAACAAAGACTTCACTCCACCTTCCTCCCTTTTGCTGTTCAAGTCCTACCCGCTCTTCTTCAAGCAGTAGGTCTTCGGTACCTGTTCTGATGCTGAGAAGCAGACATGAACAGTGGAAGCGGTGTCCTCAGGCAGTGAGGACAGTTCCTATGCAGACTGGTTACCACGAATCATGGATCTGAAGTGTCTTGTGCCTATAAATGAATGGTAATTTCATTGGAAAACCTGTAACAGTCTATATTTGAGGGTCGAATTGTTAGTAGAGAAGTAAAATCTTGGGAGTCTTTGCTGCTTATCTTGGAGAGGAAGTCTTATCTCAGAAAACATTTTGATACTGATGGTAATGATTTACTTTGGCTCTCTAGTCAATCAATGTGTATATATAGTATCTTATATAAGACCATTTCAAAACTGAGAACAGATCTTCTCACAAACCGCAATTTATCTCCTGTTTTACTTGCAAAAGACTTCACATTAAGTACTTTAGCTCCAAAATACAAAGCAAACTCTGATACGAAGGGAAAAAAAAAAAAATCTTTTTTTCCCTATTGTTACGTCTCTGCATGAAAGGAAGACATGAGCGAGTAGATGTGTAGGAGGTAATTCCTCCAGCAGTCACGCATTTGTTCCAAATATATACCGAAAAATACTGGGCACTCTGGGGTTTAAATAATTCAAATCATAATTACTTTTGGGAAAGAATTTTTTTTTTTAAATCAAACAAAGTTTTTGTTCAGAAAGTCTTAAATTTCTACCATGTTGTCTTTATTGCAGGTCTGATTGGAAGCCATCTATTGCATCTTTCTTACCAATCTTCAAAAATAATCTTGAGTATCTTTTAAATTGGGAGATGAGTTACTGCTGTAATTTAAGTGATTATTCCAAAAAGCAAGTGCAAATGAGGTAATTGGAGCATACTTGAAGTTGTTTATTACACTAGCTACATTTTCTGTAGTAACTTAGCTATTACTCAACGCTTTGGCAGTCGTGTAACGACAGATCAAATTGGACAGCAGAAGCTGCTATTGATACCAGTTGTCCAAACTGCCTTCTGGCCCGGTGCCTGAGGCAGGAACGTCTGATCCACTTGTGAAGCAGTTGCCGAACGCTGTAGAGCTGAGCACCTTCTTGTAGCCTGAATTGTTGGCTGGTGGCATCTCCTTCATGAGTGGATCAGACATCCCTGCCTTGTTAGGTATCAGCGTCTGCTAGAGAAGTAGGGTGAATAGCTGAGAATGAAAGTATCTAATCATCCAGTTATCTGTGTCTGACCCCTGTATTTGATCTCTTTTATTAGCTGTTTTAATAAGGCAGGCAACAGTTATTGAATGCGCCATGATACGCTGTAAGAAAAAGCTTATTTAAAACACTTGAAAAGTGTTACTGGTAAAACTGGGGTGGAGACTCATGGCTTGACTCCACAGAAGCTGGGGTAATGCAGTTCTGGGGCATGTTGCTTGACGTGACTTTGGTAGAGTTAAACTTGGAATCTCCTTATTCTGAGAATCTGATTCTTTTGTATATCTCACCTATATATCAGAACTGTGCTGGGGTGTAATTATCTTAAGGTGTTTTTTGTTATTTAAGATATAGAAATCTGTTTTTAGGGGGTTTTGAACTTCTTAGTAGAAGAGCACAGTAAGTTAAAATTTCATGACTTTTGATTATTTAGGTGTGTTGCAGCTATAACAATTGCTTACATGGATAGAGTAATATATATAGCTGTCCTAAATGTCCTAAGTGCACTAGTTAAAAATTATTGCTTGCCCTTGTGTTTGATTATGTTTTTTCTTTTTTTTTTTCTTTCTCCTTCTATTTTTGCCTATAATCCTCAGATACGTTATCACCATCACATGGTGTTCCCCTGCACATGCTTCTCAGTTTCACTCATGATCTCTCTCCTTTGCATATGCCTTGCTGTTACTTGGCTTCCCTGCCTGCTGGGACATGTTGGCAGGCCATCTGGGCTTCCTTTATTCTTTGCTTCTCCGAGCGTGCCTTGCCTGATGGTGGCTGTCAGCAAGGTCCAGACCCAGTGGTGCCATTGCCGTCTGTGGTGGCTTTTGCTTATCCTTGTATATTGATAGAGATTCAGTTTCTTATTCTTGTTTCTGCTAGGCTTCCAGGCTCTCTGCAGCATGGAGTCTAGACACCATTCTGAAGAATAGCTAACGTGTTTAATTGGTTTTTCATAAGCTGATAACGGCCCACAGACCAGAGGTTGGGAACAGTTTTATTTTACCTCTTGACTGCAGGGAAGGCAAGATTCCCCTACATATTTGGGGAAGCTCAGTTTGGAGAGTTTGCGGTGAATTTTATGAAGTCACACTTCAGTAGAAATCTCAGATTTTTATTTCTAACCTTGTCAAGTTTGTAATGTGCTTTACTTGCAGACATAAACATTGCCTTTGGCAAGAAAGTTCCTTCTTGGCTTTAGTTGTAGCAGGTACAAGCAATTTGATCTTTTTATTTTTAAACCCAAGAAAATTATCTTAGTAGGCATGTTTGCCTTTCCTTAATCCTACTAGTGTTTAGGCTGTACTGTTCACAGGGGACCTTTTTTGTAGGTGGGAATACTGTGGGTGTCAGTTTAAAACACTCCGGTGCACTCCCTCTGTGTGCTCTTATGCAGCAAAATCTGGAGGAGTGTGTGGCTGTTCTTTGTGACATGCTAATTTGCAGATTTCCCCCAGTGTAATTGTAGAAAGATGCTGAATTCAGTTGTATTCAGTGCTGTCTTGCCATAGCAAAAGTCTGAAAAATCAGAATTTGTTTCTAGCAAACTTTTCTGTCTGCAAGGAATGAACACTGTTCATCCCATCCTTAATTATGTTCATACACAATCGTGGGCAGGATTTTTCTTAGCGAAAGTACGTTGCAGAGATAACAGTGCAAACTGGTTAACTAAATCATACTTAAATAAGAAACTATTCCATTATTGATTTTAATAATAATGTTGTCACTTGAATGTTAGAAGTTGTTAATTTTAAGATACTGCCACTGTCCACAAGTGACAAATAAGTAATATACTCTGGCATCTAAAATCACTTTAGAAAATAACATCACTTCTAATTTATGATCAAAAAATGTTGTATTTTGTATGTCTGTGATGATCAACATGAAACTGCCTGAACAGAATCACTTGGGGGGGGGGGGATTTGATACCTGTTTTTTTTTTAAAAAGGCAAAAAGTGTTTTCAGAAATAAGGGGAAGAAGCTAAAAGAGCAGACACCACTTCAAATGTGGATGTGGTGTTACTTCTTCAGCCTGTTATTGGCAAATACGCGGTGACTTCAACTTCAGTCTTATGAAGAGTGCATCTGATATTTGCAACCCATTTGCTGCCTTTGTCATGTCTCTGTTGCTTGGCACTCTCCATCCTGACAGGTCATAATTATATGTATTTTTTAAAGGTATGTTACTGAGGTAGGAAATGCTTGTACTAAGCATGTGGTTCTCCATATATATGTGTAGCTTCAGATCCTCTGTCTGCATCTAACTACTACTTCTGTTTAAAACAAAACAAAACCCCCAAGCCCCTTATTTTTACCCCTTATTTTTTCCACATGTACCTCCACCAGATGATTCCTAGTCATGTATGTATTTTCCAAATGACAGTTGGTCTAACCCTTTCTCATATCTACTTCTTTCCTGTTCTGAGTGTCACTATGCATTAATATTTTAAATTATTTGTAATATCTGTTTGTATTAATCAACTTCTGCTTAGGTAATGTATGCCAAATTTTTAGCCTTTTTAATTGTTCCGAGTTGTGCTGTCCTTTCTTGTAGCATCAGTGAGTAATAGGATATCACTTAAATTGATGGTGTACCATCAAGGGAGGAGCAGAAAAAAAGATGATCAAAGTTAGAAATGAGAAATCTGTGTTATATGAGGAAGAAACAAAGATGGGTTATTGTGGAGAGGAAAAAAGTAAGTGGCAATATATAAACTTACGGAATTAGATGGTGCTGCTGTATCAGGTGCACTTCTTTATCTTCCCATGGCAGAAAAGGATGGTTGCAGGCAGTAAGAACAGGAAAGCTAGTTAGAAACGTACCAGTACTGTCATGGTTGTTGCGGAACCCATGCTGTTTGGAGCATTTAATATTGTTAATTTGTTGCATTTGTAACTTCTGCATTTTTCACATCAGTGGATTGCTTATACTAAGATCGCTAGAGGTAAACAGTTGTTATGAACAATGTTGATGCTCCTCCTGTTTTGTTAGTAGGGAGAGGGGCAATGGAGTTTCCTCTGTGATACGCTTTCTCATAACATTCTCATAGTGGTTAGAAAGGGGAGAAGGAGGATTTAAAGGGGGTGTGCTGACCTCGAACTCCTTGAGGAAAATCTTTTATTTCTGAGGGAAAGCTAAATCCAATTTTGTTTTTATCAGGTTCCACACTGGAAAGAAAAGGTAATTGCATGGAAGTTATGTTCAGATTTTTGTAAAGTATCTGGTCTAATAGTCAAGGAAGGCAAAACCCGACTTGCGATTAGTTTTATATGACAGTTGCTGTCCTTCCAAAATAATTGTCTCATTGCTGTAACACCCATGTAAGCTGAGATAAGTGATCTCCCGAGAGTGGGCTGATTTTATTGTTTTTCTTTAAATGTACAAAAAGTGAAAAATCAAATGTAAGGTGATATCTGAGTCTGTGAAAGGAAACTATTAAGACTCTAATGAAGGATATAAGAGCCTAATCTCTCTTCCTGCTATTGAAGATCTTTTGAAGAACTTTTGAAAGGCTTGCCTGCATCTCAGATACAGACCGAAGGACTTGCTCTTGGTAGAACTGATCTTTATGTACAGCAGGAGCTGTAGTCATTCCCTGTGCATTCAGTCTTCATAAAGAGAGTTGGAGCATGCTTAAACTACACCAGAAAAATGTGTTTGTACCTATGATTTGGACAGCTTTTCTGTTTGGCTGACCTGTGCCAACACATTCCTTCAAACTGCACCTGTCTGCCTGTATCCCAAAATATTAGAAAGATGCTGACTGCTGAGGACTCAGTCCTGTATTTTCCATAATATGGAGAAGCTCAATCTCCAGCTCTTCTTTTTTTCTCAGTCCTCTTTTCTGACTGTGAGGTGTTAAAGGTGTTTTCTACTTTTGACTTCACAGACTCTATTTCCTCCTGAAGTTTAGTGTTTCTGCTCCTTTCAAAAAGATTTTTTTTTTTCCACTGGTTCATTTACTGTTGATGGCTTGAGGAGAATCATCACAATGATTTGTGCTCTTTGAAGAAGAGTGAGAAGGGAAGCAAGGACCTTGGCTTTCCCTTGCCTTTTTTTTTGAGCAGGAAAACCACAGTAATTTTTTTTCACAACCACACGGAGAAAGTATGGCGTTTCTGTAAGCACGTGCAGGATTTAGATCTTCTAACATGCTTATTGGCATTGGTACAATTTTGTCATCAAATACCTTACCTTAATTTTTCTCTCTCCCCCTCCCCTCCTCCCCCCCCCTCCTTTTTTTGTTCAGACTAGTGATAGTAGGACATAATGAAGTAGAACAAACTGTGTTTCTTTTTTTTTTTTATAAACTGGTTGACATGAAAGGGAAGGGGTTACATCACTTCCTTATTAGTTGTCCAGGCTTTCAGATAAGTTTAGTGGTCTTAAAGTATTAGTGCTAGTCTGCCAGAGTGTTTCTAGTCTTGTCTCTTTTCAGTTTCTCTCTCCCTTGTGTCAATAATCGCCATTTGAGTCGGTAGTCCTGCTGGATCTGAGCAGTAGGCACTGCTATTGTTGTTCCTGTTCTGCATCCAGACAACCTTTGTAGCTGAAAGGATGTAATTTTATTTATAATGCTATGTTATATAGGAACTCCATTCTTATGGGGCAGTATCTTGCTATGCTAAAACTAGAAAGGTGATCATTGTCCTGCAGAACTTTTTAGAGGTAACTTGAAAGACAAAAGAGAGAACAGATGGGTGTTAGCAATAACATCATCAGACAGTAGAGAAAGCAAAGTGGTATAGCTGGAAATAGTTTCAATATGCCAGGTTTTTAATTCCCTGTAAGCTGGATGGTAGAGAAGAGTTTGAAGGAGACAATTAGAAAGAAAACAGTGAACGCGTAGGTATTTTGGGGGGACCTTCCAAGCACGGTGGGTACTAGGGGTACATTTCTGTCCTTATTGTGCTGAGGGGATGCTGGGCACTCACCTAAGCCAGTGTTCCTGTAATGTGGAATTTGTACACAGAATATGTGTATGCTGGGCTTTGCTTTAAAGCCTTGAATTAGCTGGACTTTACTTTCAGTGTACAGATAACTACTGTTTGAATGAAGTGAAGGCAGTAGACTGTGAGCTTTAAGCTCCCTCTGGTGGCTATATAGTACAGTTTAAAGCTTACCTGTTGCACTTGTCTGTTCTGGGCAGTTTTGAGAGTGTAAGTGCATAATGTATTATTAAAATATTGTGATTTTTAAAATTAATACAAGAATATGATGTGCCGTATGCCTTTCCAAGGTGCCAAGGGTCTTCTGTTTTCAGACTTAAGAGAAGGGAGAAGATCAGAAAGGCGAAGGCGCAGCTGGAACTTAAACTGGCCACCACTGTTAAAGACAACAAAAAAGTTATTTATAAATATATCAGCGACAAAAGGAGGGCCAGGGAGAATCTCCCTCCTTTGTTGGATGCAGAAGGTAACCTTGCCATGAAGGATGAGGAGAAGGCAGAGGTACTTAATGCCTTCTTTGCCTCAGTCTTTAATAGTCAAGCTAGTCATCCTTGGGTTTTTCAGGCCCCTGAGCTGGGAGATGGAGATAGGATGCAGAGTGAAGTCCCAGTTGTTGAAGAGGTGGCAGTCACTGACCTGCTCCTCTACCTGGATGTGCACAAGTCCATGGGGCCAGATGGGATCCACCTGAGGATACTGAGGGAGCTGACAGAGGAGCTGGCCAAGCCACTCTACATTATTTATCAGCAGTTCTGGTCAAACGGGGAGGTCCCGGATGCCTGGAAGTTAGCAAATGTGACGCTCCTCTACAAGAAGGGTCGGAAGGAGGATCCGGGGAACTACAGGCCTGTCAGCCTGACCTCGGTGCCAGGAAAGGTCATGGAGCAGATCATCTTGAGTGCCATTATGCAGCAAGTGGAGGACAACTGGGGGATCAGGCCCAGCCAGCATGGGTTTATGAAAGGGAGATCCTGTTTCACTAACCTGGTCTCCTTCTATGACAAGGTGACCCGCTTAGTGGATGAGGGGAAGGCTGTGCATGTTGTCTACCTGGACATTAGTAAGGCCTTTGATACTGTCTCCCACAGCATTCTCCTGGAGAAGCTAGCTGCACACAGCTTGGATGGGTGCACTCTGTGCTGGGTTAAAAACTGGCTGGACGGCTGAGCCCAGAGAGTGGTGGTGAATGGAGTCAAATCCAGTTGGTGGCCAGTCATGAGTGGTGTTCCCCAGGGCTCAGTACTGGGGCCGGTCCTGTTCAACATCTTCATTGATGATCAGGATGAGGGGATCGAGTGCACCCTCAGTAAGTTTGCAGGTGACACCAAGTTGGGTGGAAGTGTCGATCTGCTGGAGGGTAGGAAGGCCCTACAGAGGGACCTGGACAGGCTGGATCGATGGGCCGGGGCCAACTGTATGAGGTTCAAGAAGGCTCAGTGCTGAGTCCTGCACTTGGGTCACAACAACCCCATGCAACACTACAGGCTGGGGGAGGAGTGGCTGGAGAGCTGCCTGGCAGAAAAGGACCTGGGGGTGGTGGTTGACAGTCGCCTGAACATGAGCCAGCAGTGTGCTCAGGTGGCCAAGAGGGCCAATGGCATCCTGGCTTGTATCAGGAATAGTGTGGCCAGCAGGGCTAGGGAAGGGATCGTCCCCCTGTACTTGGCACTGGTGAGGCCGCACCTCGAGTACTGTGTTCAGTTTTGAGCCCCTCACTACAAGAAGGACATCGAGGTGCTGGAGCGTGTCCAGAGGAGGGCAACGAAGCTGGTGAAGGGTCTGGAGCACAAGTCTTATGAGGAGCAGCTGAGGGAGCTGGGGTTGTTTAGCCTGGAGAAGAGGAGGCTGAGGGGAGACCTTATTGCTCTCTACAACTACCTGAAAGGAGGTTGTAGCGAGGTGGGGGTCGGTCTCTTCTCCCTAGTAACAAGCGATAGGACAAGAGGAAACGGCCTCAAGCTGCGCCAGGGGAGGTTTAGGTTAGACATTAGGAAAAACTTCTTCACCTAAAGGGTGGTCAAGCATTGGACCAGGCTGCCCAGGGAAGTGGTTGAGTCTCCATCCCTGGAGGTATTTAAAGAACGGATAGATGTGGTGCTCGAGGACATGGTATAGATGGACTTGGCAGTGCTAGGTTAACGGTTGGACTTGATGATCTTAAGGGTCTTTTCCAACCTTGACGATTCTATGATTCTATGAAGTAGAAGAGTTAAAATAACGTAAAGTTAGAGGTCTCTCTTCTAGTTATTGTAAGCATAAGGGGGTATTTCCCATAAAACTTTAATCCTGTTTTTTTTTTAATGGTGCCATAATTTGCTACTGATGTCCCTGAAAGTGCCCATAAGTATTACAGAACACATAAAATAGATATGATTTCTATATGATAAACTCAAATGTGCTGTTAATGCAAAATCATTTCAAGATCAGGTAGCCCTGACTTGCTGCTCTTGCTCTAAGAATGTGAATATCAGTGACCCCAGACTTGCAAAGTATTAGGATTCTCTCTAACTTGGCTGTAATTAGTGAGGGTTCACGAGACTGCAGAGCTGTGAGCTGCAAGGTCAGTACTGCTGAAAGGGCATGTCACTCCTTTTCTCCCCGTTGTTGCACTGGCTCTGGCACTTGCCTGACTTCTTGATGCTTATTAAAGTAACAAAAGAATGTTCATTCCCCTTCCCCCAGCCCCCTTTTTTTTTGTGGCTTAATTGATAGAAGGGATAATGCAAGGAGGTGACAAGACCATGCAGGTGAGAGCAAGAGAGGAGTGGGATCTCTCTTTTTGGTAGCAGAGAGTTATTAAAATAAGTCACTTGTCTCAATAAATTTGATTCTTAATTCTCATGAAACTTCATTGACCAAAGCTATGTGTTCCTTGAGACTTCTGAGTATTCCCATGGCATTGCACAGCAACAGAAGCTGTTGGTGCTGGAAAAAAACAGCCTGTCACCAGCCATTATGTCCTATACTGTGCTGGCACAGGCTTCTCTGCTGGCTTATGGTGAACCAGGCTGGGGGACTGATCCAGATGAAAATAACCTGCCTTTGGTGGGATGCTTTTTGGTGATCACTTCCCCAATCTGTTTCTCTGGGTGCTTGCAGAAATGCTTGCCCATACAATGGGGAAAAAAAAGTGGGGACTGCTTCTTTGTTTGGTTTGGTTTATTTGTGATAGCACTGACTGAAGTGCATGTCAAGCTGTTGCTGTATAGGCCATTCCTGTGTTTTTGATAACTTGCTTCAAATATTCTTCTGGCATTCAGTACAGCTGGCTCTGCAGTGAATGTAGCTAGAGTCCACACAGAGAAGCACTGTCCTTCAGACTGCAGAAAGCACGAGTGGTTGGCAACAGCTCCTGCTGATGCCTGGTTGCATGCAGGAGAGTTAAGTTTTTATCACAGAAGTGTCATGTGCCCCAATTCAGTGAGGCTGCTTCTTTACAAATTTAAATTTGCTTAAAAAGTTATTAAAAGTTTGAGTTCCTGCATTGGGTTGGAGTTTGCTGAAGCTCAGTGTCCTGGAAGGATTCGGGTGCTGCCATGGAGCTTACTTCTGTGTCAGTTGTTCAGCAGTGCGTAACGCCCCAAAAATCCAAAAGCTTTTCTGTGTGCATCTGTGTGCAGCCTGCTGACTTACACCCTGCAACGTGGCTCCGAGCACACAGCAGACAGACTTGAACTGAAGGCACGCTGCCTTCTACATGTGCGCACAACCTAACGCCCACTGCCGCCTGCCCAGAAGGGGGCATGGACAAACACTGATTTGTCCCCAGAGCTGCTAAGGTTGAGCTGTCCCATATACGTTCAAATCACTGTCCAGGGAGGTCCTGCCCCGAATCGGCTGTAGCAGAGCAGGTTTGTAAGGGGCAGAGCATTTATTCTGCATCCATGAGGCTTTTTTCCAGCCGCCTTCTTCCATTTATTTTTTTGCTCCCTTCCCAAGGCATTCATAATATCTGGAAAAGTTGTGAGAGTCAGAAATTGGCTGTGTAAGAAGGAGCACAGCTGTTTATTAGGACCCCCTTGATCCGAGGATCAGCAATCTGCTTTTCTTTGCTTCATGTAGTCAGATTATTGAAGAAATGATTGAGGAGCAGCAGCTTTAATCTGTGGTGTTATTAGCTCATATTTGAATCTTCTGTTGTCTGTGTTTTCTGAAGGGTGAAAGAATTAAATCAGATTTGATATGTTTTATTTACTGGAAAACATTTCTCTTAAGTTAAAAACCTTGGTCTTTATGCTGAGGTCTTCATGCTTTTATTCCCAAAGCATCAGGTACAAATCAAAACCAAAAGATACGTGGCACCTATGTTCTCCTGAGATTGCCAGGGACAGGAGTCGAGTTTGGAGTTTGGAAGTCCAGCTGCAGTTCAATAACCTACTCTGTCACCCTGACCCGGCTGTGTAGTTTTTATGCAATCTTTCTACGTGTGCATGTTCCTTTCTCAAAGGTGCATCAGTTCAGCTTACGCTGCCTTGTGGTATCAGTCCCCTCTAAGAGTATTTTGTACCGTCTGCTTGTTCAGATAAATCCCAAATAGCAGAAATTGGAGAATATTAATGGCAAAAGTGGAGAGCAGTGTGGTGTTATGAACAGCCGGTGTTTTCTGCCGGGTTGTTTTTTACCTTGTGGGACAGCAGCGGGGGGATCTAAGGGTTGCTTGGTGAGGCGAGGCTGCAGTACAGGCGGTTAGCTCTCACCTGCGCTCCGTAGGTGACATCCTACCTCGCAATGATCCAGGTTACCGCTTAGTTTCATGCTTTACCTATAGTTGATTTTCAGGTAGAAACCACCATGGAGCTGCCTTCCAGCAGCAGTGGAGCAGCAGGTGCTACCTGAGCAGTTAAGGTGCCCATGATGGAAAGGCATGGGTATATAAGAGGATGGGCGTAGGCAGCTGGGGAACCATCCCCAAATGAGCTGACCCCTCTCTCAAATTCAAGCCCTTACTCAGTCTTTAAGATGTCAACTGTAATGTGAAACACTAGAGGGTAGTATGTTACTGCCAATACTTTATTTTAGAACATATCCATAGTCACGATTTTTTAATCCCTTGAATTTATTATACAATTCAATATTTTAAAACAAGCGTGGAATTAAAGAAAAAATAGTGCTTTGTTTCTGTAACTGTGAGCGTGGTGTGCAATGATATTTTTGGTTTAAGTAGAAAAAGGATTAGATTGGATGTAGATCTGACTTATCTTTCTTCAGAAGCATCATTAGGAACCCAATACTTAGAATTATTCACTCTCTGCCTGATGTCTCAATATTCAGGCTTATGTGTACACAACGTAAATACACAGTGGTATATAAGAAGAGGCCATGAGTGAGAAAGAACAGGCAGTTTTACCAACATACGTAGTTTTGATGTTTAACTAGCAAATATTTATAAGTTCATGACATTGTTCATATGTGTTTACAATAGGGGTGGGGTCTTAGGACTTGAATAACTTTAATTTTTTTTTTTTTCTTTCAGGCACCACCTTCCATGGTCAATAACGAACAACGCCAACATGCCGAGCACATATTTTTATCATTTAGAAAATCAAAATCACCATTTGCTGTTTGCAAACACATTTTGGGTAAGTTTTGATAACTTAAGTTAAGCATGTACCTGTTTTAAAAACTGGAACTGTGCTGTTCTTCTGCAGCTGGGAATATGAACATCAGTTTTGATAGCTTTTGATGGAGGTACCCTTTGATGGAGCGTGAAGATTACTGCTGCCCTCCGGTTTTGTTTCTGGCAGCTTTAAAGTCTACAACACACAACTTCATGTAGCTAAAGTTCCTAAACTGATTTAATAGATTCAGGTTTCCTCTGCTACATGATTATTGTAATACTGTCTAATCTGTGGAGCTTGTAGAACTGCCTGTAGTGCGATTGCTTGGCTTGATGCTTCCCATTGAATGAACCAACAATGCAATTTTAGATACTTTTGCCAGATTCTGCACTGTTGCTGCACTTTTCCATGGTGAGAATTTATTTCAGGTTGAGTGTCTTAGTAAGTTGCTGTTAACAGACCAACTGTTCTGGTTTGGTTTTTTTTTTTTTTTTTAAAAAGTAGTTAGAAAATTTTCTGTCCATGTGGTGGAAGCAATAGAGTATTGAGTCAAAGTTTTGTGGGATTATACCTGTGGAGAAAGGAGAGAGATGGGTAGGTATCACCTTTTCTCAGAAATTTCTTGGGTTTTAATGGAAATACTGTAAATGTGGTTGTGTTACAAGTCTTTAAAAACAAGTCTGTTTTTACAGGCGCTGTAGAGACTTATTAGAGTTTGGCAGCTAAATAATCTGAAAATTGCAGGAGCAGTAAGCATGTAAGATTCCTGCCCAGCAGCACTGTACTGACCAGATGTGACTGTTGGGGGGAGGCAAGGGGGAAGTTACAGTGAAAGCTGACTCCGAAGCCTGGTGAGGAAAACCTGGAAATCCGTGGAAAAGAACACATGCCAAAACCACAAAAAGCAACTTTTCTTTCAAAGAAGTAGCCAGAATGGACAGAGAAATACTAGAATTGTGTTCAAAATATGATTATTTTCATGCTTAATTCATTTCACAGTAATTTTTTTAACAGTTATTTATAAATTTACTGGATTAGAGACATACAATTCATGAATATTGTGATGTCAATATTGCAGGCCTACTACTATGTTGTTAAATTATACTGTGATATACAGAGCAGGCTGTGGTTTCTTTCCTACACCCATTCCCCAACCAAAATTTTTTCTACAAATGAGTTTCTTGTAGTCTTAGTGTATTATATTAGTATTTCATCCGGTCCTGAAGACTATAACCACACTTTTTGCTTTATGGGTCTGCAAAATTGGTGCTTTTTATTTTCACATTGATTTTTAGAGAATTTTAAGTGGGGAAAAAAAACATACTTCAGTAACTTTGCAGAAGATTTTGGTCCTTTATAAGTGATGTATTTGTCACTACTCAGAAGTAAGTAATGGAAATTTATGAAATAAGTACCTAGTAGTGCTATCTGTGCTAAGGGTTACATCACTGCATCTTGTTCTCAAAGAAGGGAATACAGTTTAGTATTAATAATGAAATATCACTGCAGATATTTTTCTTTTTTTTTCTTCTGAAATGTGGCTGGTTGGAAGGAATGTGATCCTGTTTTTAACACCTTTTGGATGTCTAGAAATATTACATCCTTAAACTGCTCATGTGCTATCACCATTAAGAAACGAGCATGTTTCCACATGGGGCAGGTTTTTCCTGGCGGTGGCTTCTCCAGTAGGCAGTTGTGATGCTGAGATCTAGAAACGAGAAACTTTTTCTGAAAACTTTGTTCTTCGTGAGTTTGTACAGTCTGGACAGAAAGAACGGCTGGTTAACACCTGGGAGGTGAGAAGGGAAAGGCGGGGATTATGAAATCAGGAACCAAGAAGGGAAACAAGCTGTTCGTGATGAATAAAAGAGTTAACGTGTTCTGAAGGGACATGTGCAGGTAAGGATGGGTAGGAACCAGAGGATCAGAGCAGATGGGTTTAAAAAGAAACAGGAAAAACAGTCAAGACAGGAGTTGGAATGGAGGTAGACAGAGATAACAAGGATGTTGACAGCGTTCATGGAAAGAAGAGCGTATGAGTAATACAGGGAGAGCAACGGATACGATGTGCATAAGGAAAAGGGGAACAGCCACTACTGTATCGTTGCTTTAGAAACCTGGAGTTGAACCCAGGAAGTATGAGGCTTTACGTTCTTCTGCTATAAGCTTATAGCTCTCAAATGTACTGGCAAAACTTGTCCTGCTTTTCTTTAGTAACTTCATGTAGAGGATAGTGGTGCCCTGACTAGTTATAAGCTTACAGCAAGTGCTGGACGTCTGTGAATGATTGCAATTGTGCATCTGCAGTACTTGATGCAAAGGAGAAATTCCATCCTCTTTTTTTTTTTTTAATAGCATTCTCTTTTTGTATGAGCTTGAAAAGCCAAAGACCCAGAAGGCAGAAAATGCCACAATTAAAATACCCATGCAGGAATAATCTAGCTCATTTTTATGTGTGTGTTAGACACATACATAAATCTTTTAATTAAGTGGTTACTTAGTTTTCCAAATTAAGCTAAGTAGATTTATAGGTGGTTTATTTTGATTTAATCATGTTTACCTGTGTAGGTTTTAGATTTGGAGCCTGGTTAAATTACTTAAAAACATTTTAGCAAATTGGCTGCTATCTTGGATATAGAACTTGCGTATAAAGGAAATAGATGTTATGAACTTGTGTATATGTCATCAGGGGAAGAAAGTTTGTTTTGTAGTTATTTAAAGCCCATCATCCCCTGACTGAGGCTTTCTCGAATAAACCCAGTTTTTCTAGTCCTGGCAGGTTGCCCACCATAGCTCAAACTCCACTTTGTGTTCAAGAATTTTATTTCACCATTTCATATTTTATGCTCTTGCCACCCCATGGCTACACCTTTTCCAAATGCTCTTTCTATGCTTCCTACAGAGCTCAGAATGTTTTGAATCTAGCTACTGAGATAATACCTGCTATTCCTAAGTTACAATTTTTAAAAGCAAAGGAACAACAACAAAAATAAATTCTCTGTAGCTTTCTGTTGCCATATAAATTAAATTCAAATTCTGGGTTTTTTCTGTAAATTATATTTTGTAGTCACACAAACTGTCACCTTTTTCCATAACATCTTTTTCTATTTTCTTTAGTGCATCTATATACAAAGCAATCAGATATTCGGATAATAAAGGCTAGTGATTCCTACAGTTTGTTAGAAAGTTATATTTTGATTACCTCAAGATAAATACGGAAGCTTGAACATAACCTTAAATACACCAGTCTGTAAGCCTTTTGTTGTAATAATTAAACACAAATGTTGTCTTTATGTGTAAGTGGACTTGCTTCTCATTACTATCCATAAAATACATGTAATTTTATGCACTGTTGGTTCCAAAGGCAAGCACACGAATGAAAGAAGAATCTTCAGCTCTGGCATGCCTGACAATTTAATCATATCTTATTGTATTGTGATTAAATCTGTCATATTTATTTTTTGTTCCACAGTTGTGTTAGCATTCTTATTCTTGATTTTTTTGGTCAGTCTCCTCATGCAGTCAACTTTTCTTCCCCTGAGTCTCTGACTCAAATAATATTGGACAATTTGATAATGAGGTTATTGGTTTCCGCTCCCTTTTGAGCTGTAAATTCTTTGTCTGATTTCATAGGAACAAAATTCTGTTTAATAATAAATTAACTAATAGTAAATTCCATTTTTTTTTTTTTGGTAGAAATACATACGAGCTAAATACTTATGTCTTCTGATACTCAAATTGCCTTTGTTTTTCCCCACAGAAACTAGTAAAGTGGACTATGTCCTTTTTCAAGCTGCTACAGCGATAATGGAAGCAGTTGTAAGAGAATGGATTCTCTTGGAAAAAACTAGCATCGAGTCACTGCGAACATTCCTTCTAACCTATGTCTTACAAAGGCCTAAGTAAGTATAGAAAAACCAGCTCTGAACATGTAGGATTCTGCATAAAGTCTGGGTTACCTTTTTGTTTCCAAGGGTAGCAGTGGAAGACATTTCAACAATTTGTCTCCCATTCTTAACACTTAATTGAATTCTGTAGAGTTGTCAGCTTTCCCTTATGAATTCACACAAAATGTTTGAAAAATAAATGAGTTTAAAATGTTATTGCACATTGATGTTCAAAATTATTTGCAAACATATTTTTGCAATGTTGTTTACAGCCTTCAAAAGTACGTTCGGGAGCAGATTCTATTAGCAGTAGCGGTGATAGTGAAACGGGGATCATTAGACAAATCAATCGACTGCAAAAGCATTTTTCATGAAGTCAGCCAGTTGATCAGCAGCGGTAACCCCACTGTGGTAAGCATTTTATTTTCTTCAAAATTTAAGCAATCTGTATCAGCAGCATAAGCTATATACTTCGTGACTATAAAATCTTGTATACTTATCTAAATTAGTAATTAGTTGATAGCTATTCAAGCAATCATTTACTAGGTCAGATTTTGGAGTAAGAATGTTTTGGGACGACTAATAGTATGTGTAGTTCTTTGGTACACAATTACACCACATTTCTTAGGGAACAGGTTTCAATAGCTGCTTTAACTGTCACTAATGTGATGGTTTAGGTTTTTTTTCCTGTTTCTCTGGGTTTTTTTAATAAAACAGCATGATCTAAAATGGGTTTTCCATTAGCTGGCAGGTTCTCTACACACTCTGTTCCCCTTCCATCTGTGCAGTGCTGCACCCTCCTGTGCCTCAGCTGTCAGAATAGGCTACCCAGCAAGAGGCATAGCCTCTGCTGTTCTCTGGGAGACGGGTAGGTGGAGAGAAAGGGGTGTGAGGAAGTAAAACGTGGAATGGAAATACAAAACTCACTCTAGATTTAATGTCATACTACTAGGGGTAAGTGTTACCTTCCATACTGAGCTCAAAGTGGAAACAAGGTGTCCAATATCTATCTATGCATTTAGCGAAATTCCGTTTGCTATGCCAGGAGATAAGTTTAGAATAGGTCATAATAGAGGCATGTAACTAGAGATTAAAGAGAAGTGATTTTTCTCCTACCAAATGCAAATCAAAGATTATGTAGATTCTGTGCTGAAACTTTTAACCGAAGCGTTTCTCAAACAAAACAGACCTTGAGGGACCAGACTGCTAACATTGCTGAGCATTTAGAGCAACAGTTGTACTAGATGTGAGCAGCAAATGTTTAACTCTGAAAATTCGATCAAAATGTACTAGAAGTAATGCAGCTCATGTCATGGTCCTAAAAATAGTGTGTCACCTCTGAGCACAAGTGATATGCCCCCAGGGTATGGAAATTTCAGTTACACTTCTAAACCCTAATTTCACTGTTATTTAGCTTAAGGAGAACATTTCAGCCTTTTTGGTCGTGCATAATTTGGATAGAAATGGGTATTTGTTTAGGAGAACAATGTTAAGTTCATGCTTTTTTCCAGGGAACATAGCCTTGTTATAAAATGGAGTTAAAACTGAAATTTTCAAGTTTTTTTGCATGCTGGTGTGTATGCTTATGTAGTTTATATGATCTTTCCGTAAAGATACAAAAGTGGAGTAAATAGAAACCTGGATGTTGACAGAGAAGTCCTTTCTGAACTAACTCTTGCACAGTCCAACTTCTGCGGTTGTGTTCTGTGCATGCACTAATACACAGACACGCTACACTGAACACAGCATGCAGCAAGCTAAGACTGCCAGCTGTAAGTATATCACCCTGGGCTTGCTGCAGAGCAGAGCACATCGCAGAGGAGCTCTGGCTGGGGGAAGGGACAATATTTCACTCTCCTCTTCTCCAAGTTTCACTCGCTGCCACCATACAGAGATAAAGTTCAACTCAGCTTTTTATTTCCCTTTATCTACCCCTCTTGACAAGTATTACTTTCTCCATAGTTTTTCCAAAGTATTTGCACTTAGGTTTTCAGAAGGGTATTTAAAACGTCTTTAGTATATAAAGATGTTTTCTATTCCAGTATGCTAATACAGTGTACTAGTAAAAAATAACACATGATGCTGCTGGAACATCTTTTCTGTAAGGTGCAGTATGTCTTTGCCAGGCTGGTGTTAAACACATGCTCCCATGTACGTATGAGGTTTTATATTATAAAATAGTTCTCATTCATGAAAATGTTCTTGTAATCTTCTGAGACTTTGCTGCATAGAAACTCTGGTACTGGCACAGCTTTATGTGACCCAGGACTTGGCATACACAATTCCCAAGCAGTAATAAAATTGCGTGTTAGCACAGTACCTGCCACAACTGAGCTCTGAGTGGGTTCAGGGCATGCCTCTTGTATAAATATATAATAACTTTGAAAGGTTGTATGAAATAATTCATACAATGAATTATCTACTTATATTTTCAAACATGGGTGGGTGTTTTTACTAGTGTCTCTGTGGTCTTCAGCCATGCCCATCAGGCCGTGTGGAACCACAGTGGTGTTGCCTTGTTGCTGTGTGGAGTCTCAGCGAAGGGTGCTTCAGGGTACGGTATGAAGCTAAGGGAGTGGTACTGCTTTCAAGATCCAAGTTGTGCTGTCAGGATAGTGCCATGCAGCGTCACAGGTGTTTCTGCACTTCACTGGAGAGGTGTTTATATTAGTTATTCATAACAATGTGCCTCAACCCAAGTCAGGGAGGAGGCTAGGATATGGGTGTTGTGAGAGAGATCAGGAGATGTTTTCCAGCCCTCTGTGCCTCCCCAACTCCTTCCACTTTTTTAACACTTCTTTCCTGTGATGTGCACTCTTGCCTTGAGCCTTGTACACTCAAGCTTCAGGAGTCTGTCACACCTTTGTGACTCCCAGTTCTCTGTTGGGTCTCTTAGTCCCTTTCTCTATCCTTCCCAGACTTCTGCTCTGTGTTTCCTCCGACCTACTGCCCACCCATTTGTGTCTTCCTACCTGAGGTTCACTCCAGCAGCTGAGAAATAACATATGGAGTCAGCAGCAGGCCACTTCACATTTAAAAACATTTAAAGCTCTCAAGCATGGCTCTTAGCTGTTGGTAATGGCTTTCTACAACAGTTTGTAATTGAGAGAAAGTCCTTTTTTAAAAAGCAAAGTGGTCCCATGCCTGCTTCCCGCTTGCTTTCTCCTCTCTGCTGTCTCTGAAGCTTCCTGGCCCTTCTTTATCTTACAAGAACAAAGTAGGTACTTAATCTTTTCTATTCCCTGCAGCCCTCCACCCGGTTCCTGTCAGACATCTGTACTAGCTTTGTGTGTGTTACACTCGGGCTCCTTAGAATCTTTGGGACTTTTCAGTAGCGTGTTGTCAGGGTCAAGTCCTGAAGGTTGGTGTAATGAGGAGAACAGTGACTGTAGATGGTACCAAGTCTTTTTCATGTGTCCTTTTGCAGGATTTGATACGCTTAATATCTAACTTCTTGAGTTTTAGTTAAAAATATCTTTAGAAATGGATGTATTTTGAGGATGGAACTTGAAGGTATGTTGAGTATTGCTGTGGCACACTGACATGGGAGCAAGACTGATGGATGAACTGTTGAGAATGAAAAAATGAGAAGTAGATTGGAAGGAAGAGAAGGAGAGGAATAGTGATGAGAGGAAGAAAGTGGGCAGGAGATGAAAAAGATGTCTTTAGTATTGAGTAATCTCTTAATAGTGGAACACACTGTACATGTTAAGGAAATAACAGGGCACTAAGGAGAGGTAATACTACAAGGATGGAAAGGATGCATGGTTAGAGCCAGGGTTTGAACCTGGAGCGTTGGCTCCTGCTGCTGCTTCTCTGCTGTATGGACCTTTACGGATCTCATGGAAGAAACCTCTGTCTGAGAAGGGAAAGCAAACTAGACCCTGAGAAGGGTCTGGCTGCCTATTAATTTATAAATTACTTTAGGTAGTATTCCTCTGGGAGGACAAGAATTAGCTTTAGAGTTCCTGGTTTTGTTTTTCCGAGCTCCTCCTGTAACTTTAATACAAGCCATCCTCCTGCTCATGAAGGAGAGCCTGTAATCTCCCTCCAATAGCAATTTCAGGATCTCTTTTCAAAATCTTCATCTCTGGGGGACAGAGCTTCTGGCAGTAGACACAGTATCAGGGGCCAATCTTAAAATGCTAAATACATGTTTCCTATCACTGATTTCAAGAATTTGGAGAACTGTGGGCCAAGTTCTTCTCAACTATGAATGCCTTCAATTTCTTGGCCTTTTCTTTTTGTGTTAGAATATTCTGCTTTCGCATAGCTGAAGGATTTCCTTTGTCCTTCATCCCTGCCAGAAGGACAGGAATCCTGGCAGCTGAGGTGACTGATTCCCAGGAGGAGGAACTGGTCTGCATGTGAACACAATCAGATGGACTTTGTTTAAAGCTGGACTAGCATATGGGCCACACCTCGATTTGTTCCAGAATATGGGTGGGCAAATGCAGAGGGGTCCAACTGCTGTAGACCTGACATGGGACTGGGAAGCAACAGAAGCTGTGTCTTTTAAGATCTACAACGCATACAGTAGAATGTATTCTAATATAAAGCTCCGTACCTGAAGCCTACATTTTTCTGTATATGCAAGAAGACTTGTCAAGACTTACTGGAACAGCTCTGGGATCCTAACAGTTCCTTCTCTCTTAAAATCTGTAAATCTGTTGGTCTGTTTCCCAATATTCATGGTTGAGCTAGAGAGGAGATTCAGATGCTTCAGGTTACCTAAAACTGCTGAGGAATATGCTGTGAATGGATCTTATGTGAACAGTGGGAAATATTAATAAGCAGAACTCCAGGCATTCATCTTCATTGAGATTAATCTATCAATAATAATCGCTGCATAGATAATTAGTTACATTTATTTAGCATTTATCATTCTTATTTCTGTTCTTTAAGAGGTATTTTACTTTTGGATCCTTGTCTAGCTGTTGCTGTCTTGTGGTCGGGTGGGAGTTGGAGAAGCTCTCATGACTTTCACATTTAGACAAAAACATATCTATATCATTTTCCCCCCTCTACCCTCAGCTGTATCTTCTGGTCTAATAAAATTATTACCTTGTCCTATGAACCTTACTGCCCTTGAGACATGTTGAGTATAAAAACCAGATGGTAAACCAGGATATTTAAGCTGTTTCCTTCATGCTGACAAGTGGTCTATAAAGGCGTAAGTTAGTGTGTTAAAGATTGGTTTGGGAATTCTAGGGATCCAGAAACTACTCCAAATATGACGTTAAAACTTGGTAGTAGAAGTGTAAGAGAACTTTAAAACATCAGTATTTTTTTAGTAGTTGTATTAACCAGGGTGCCTTCTAAAGTTTTCCCATTTTTATTTTGAAAGAGAGCCTACTTTACTGGAGATGTAGTACAGCAAGACTGCAGCTTAGTTGCTTAATAACTTCAATATTAGAAATTGATAGCTCCCAGTATTATTATTTACAATAGAGCTACAGTTTCAAAGACAGGGCTGGGAAGTGAGGAGATGTGATTCAGAGGAGAGATGTGTGCCCCCTGTTCTACGTACGGCATCCGGGACTCGTCGTTTCCTCAATTCGACCATCTCATGAGATGTGCAGGTGTGGAGGCCCTCACCTCAGAGACTCACTGGGAAGGGAGAAATGATGGCTTTCCATGTGTTACACCTACATTTATTTGTTATTGTGGTGACACACAAATAAACAGGCTTGAGGGGAAAAGCTTCTTTAAGAAGTTTATTGACCCTAGCTGCTTGGTCTTTAGTCCCTCTTCCTCTGAGGTACTGCCCTTCTGAATATATACGTTCAGTAATAAACTGGATCTGTGTGGGAGTCTACTTAAAAACAACCAGCCTTCGCCCTCCTAACATTATTTTTCTCTTTAAGCCAATCTGCTGTGGAGCACAGCCATGTGATGCAGCTCATTTGGCATATCTGGCAGTATGGCAGGCAGAGGCGGGCAAGAAGGACCAGGAATGAGTACTGGGAAAAGTCGGGGGAGAGGGGACACCTGCCCGCCAAAGAGCACTTGCCAGGATGATGTACATTTAAAGGGTGATACTGATGGCGAGCTGCATGGCTAGTCTTACTATTCATTATTTTGAATTTAGTTGGAAGTCTTGGATTTGTTCATGCAGCTACTGTAGGAGTGAAGATTCAACTGGTGCCTTTCAGACAAGAACCTGAAGAAGGACCTC
Organism: Nipponia nippon; assembly: GCF_047370975.1. NCBI lineage: Eukaryota > Metazoa > Chordata > Aves > Pelecaniformes > Threskiornithidae > Nipponia > Nipponia nippon. Next base: position 111,733,786 of record NW_028262336.1, read on the forward strand.
TAGATAAATGGTTTTCAGACCTTCATTTTTTTTTTTCATGAGATTACTTTTTTTTTTTTTGCCTCCTCCTGATTTCTGCTTCACAACTTTGCCTGTCCCCAGAGAAACAAAAAAAAGCATGTTTTGCACCCTAAACTCCAGCAAACTCTGCCTGGACCTCTTCCATTATTAATAGAGGCTGCTACTTCCCTTCTCTCTTTGGCCAAAGCCTGCATGCTTCACATGCCACAAGATCATCTTCCTGTGGCCCCCAGTGATTCGCAGAGGAATTGGTTTTCTCTTTCTCAGCTCAACCTTGGGGATTTCCCTTGCTTGGTTTGGCTGGTTCCCCCCAAGGAAGGGAAGCGGGGTCTCGCCCGTTGCGCCGCTCTAGGCATGGTGTGTTAACCTGGTGCTGCTCGTCTGTCTTTGCACGGTGGCAGAGAGGGAATGGGAGGAAAGGGGTGCGCTGCCCAGCCAGTCCCTCACTGCTGACAGCACAAAACTGCAGCTGTGGGTCCTATTCCTATCGTCCTGTCCCTGCTTTACAGCTTTTTTCCACCAGTTGGCTCATTTGGGAAGGAACAAAGATAAAATCCAGTGGGTTCTTCCTGGTGCTTGCTTATATTTCTTCAGAATATATTCTGGTTTTCTTTGGTTGGGAACTACTACTTCAGCTCCTGGGTTCCCCCCGCCCCATTGCAATACTCACAAGTTGAAAAGCTGGAGTGGCCCCAGTTACTCTGTGTACATAATGGTATTTCTTTTGGTCCTGTGGCCATCCTGTTAACCTTTCCATTTGGAGTTGCAGCTTACATTCTAGTGATTTAGATATTCTGAAAATGTTAGCAAATACAGCTGTGCTTATTCAAGGAAGTTAGGGAAGAAGTATATTGCCACCTTTATAAAGGAAGCCTTGCTTTAAACAATTTATTTGGTAAAATTGCTTTTGACACGTTCTCACTACAGAATTTTATCATCTAGGAGCAGCATAGCAAATTCTGCCCCTGATAGATTTACTCTTTGATTCTTCCTGCTCTTGTGCAAGTTAAAATTAGCTGGTTTAGGGATATTATTAAATTCTTCTTGTGGTTTCCCTTTGGTTTCAGTAACAGAGTTTACATTATAGGGATGGAGACAAAAAGTCCTCTAAATGCACATTCAGGCTGGCAGTGATCTAATGTAACAGGGTAGATGTTACGATTTGCTCTGTTCAGGTGAGACCTTTATTCTATTAAATATACTTACTCATTTTTCTGTAGGTATAAATGACACTTGCAGAAGGCGGGGGGGTTGCTTGGTAGTTTAGGTTTTGTAGTAAAATGAAGAATTTAATCAAGCCTCTGACAAGCTAGCTGTTGTCTCTGAATTTCAGAACAGAGGAAACGCTTTTGGTGGTGTAGTTCATTCTGCTTTGTCTGTTGGCTTTTCTGCCTTGGAGCTGGTGTACCACATGTCCATTTTTTCCTAAGCTGTATTTGAACTCTTCTTCCTTTCAGATGCTTTGTAACCTAACTACCCTCAAATGAAGCAGTTCACTTATTCCATGGGCAGTCCAGGCACAAGTGTGAAATCCCTTCAAACATTATGGCTTTAACTTTTGTTATAGGGGACATTCCATTTGGAGGAATAAGTTGCATTTACCTTCAGCATCTGAGTTTTATGAATTATATATAAATGTTGTTTATTGTTAAAATGGTGCATGATATTTCTGTAGTGTCTGTGTTCTATTGGAGTAATTTAAAAAGAAAAACACTAAAACGATGTTACTACTGGGTGTCTGATTGCCAAGTTAATCTCTTATCACAAGTCCCATTGATCTTCTGTTTGAGCAGCTGAGAGTCTATTTTATGTATAGCGATCTTTCATGAAGTTTATTCCTGGTAATAAAGCTAACTGGGGTGAGTGCCAAGCTATTCTCAGAGGCAGTCTGCTCTCGACAAGAGAAGTATTTTATTTTGTTAGATGGGGTTATTGTTTGGGTATGTACTTGTGGCAGAACTAGTGAAATTGCTAGTGAGTGAGTCAAACTAGGTTCAGAGGTGTACTCTTACTGGTATGAAGTTAATGGCATTACTGCACAGTACACATTCAGATCTGACTTTTAATATGATGCCCAGAATGATGTGCATTTTCTACTTATTACTGTATGGTATTATTAAATTGGATTGTTAATCTCTCCTGTGGCATCGCAAAACCCTTAAAAAAAACACACTACAAAACAACAAAAAAACCCTCCACCCTAGAACTTTACATGTATTAACTGCATTCAGTTGTGTTTCACAGGGCACAACTGTATTAGTTTATCTGAAATTATGTTTTTGTTCACATTTTTGAAATCTTTCTTCTAATAGCCTGCATTTGTGTTGAGGTACTTAGTGTCTTCCTACCAAGCACACATGTAAATTAAAAAAAAATTTATTTCAAAATATTAGTAGTTAACTTTTAGTAAAGTTACTTTTCATAAAGTAAAATTTTACTTTTAGTAAAGTTTACTTAAGCTTTATTTCAGAGTTTCTGACATATTACTGTGTATTGAGAAGAGTTCAATAGATGGCAGGGCACATGTTCTTTTATGCTAATTATTTTGTTAATATTCATATAAAAATAGCAATCTTACTGCTATGCACAACAATCTGTATAAATTCCTATAGTCCTATGGCAGTTTTGGAAAGCAGTGGTGGTTTGTATGCAGCTCTCTGCAAATGCTTGACGTTGCAAGGACAGGTTACAGGTCTTGATCTGTTCTTCTGCTCTTGTGTATAAGCTAAACTCCTGGGGGCTGGCACCTACCTTCTAGGAAACCAGTCTCAAGCAGTCTCCTCTCAGCCTGTCGTTACAGTAAATTTTAAATTACTGGCCAATGTCTTATCTTTGGTCTTCTGCTGCTCTGGTGACCTGGATATACGGGTGTACTGACAATTCCTCATGGATGCAAGGGGTAAGTGCGGATGCAGGGAGTGACAGGAAGGCATGGACGTGCCTGTAGTGCATGCAGCGCCCTTGGGATGGTGAGGGAATGGGGCGGGATTTGCACCCCAGGTATCGAAATACCAAGGTGAAGGAGTTGGTGGGATGCTGAGAATTCAGTGGGAGGGAGGAGATGCAGTGTGCCCTGCTGTTTGCTGTGCGCTAGGCTGCTGTGGAGGGAATAAAGTGTGTAAATCTCTAGTAATGTCACGCTTCTCCTTTCATGCTCATAGCAGGTATGGATGTCAGAACTACATGAAATAGCTCTTACTGAAATCAGGGGGGCAGGTCACTGCTCAAGCTCCTTTATCAGGCTCTTAGCAGATTCAGTCAGCCTAGCTGCATCCATTGCTCTTAACATCTTTGAAGAGATTTCTGTACCATCAATCATAAAATTTAACCTTCCTTCTAAATTTCTTGAAATCAGGAGAAAAGCACACAGAAAAAAAAAGAACACAGTTTTATCATGCAATAGCACATTACTATCCAAACAGAAAGGATAAATCATTATATACCATATAAGCAAACTGGAGAAAATGGAAGGAGAAAGTGTCTATTATTTCAGCTAATATTAACTATTTGTAATCACAGTGGGAACAAACACTTTTTTTCCTGTTGCTCCTTACCTATCATTTGAACTTACTGATTTATTTTTCAATAATGGGCAACTGAGTGCAGATGATGGGTAGTCTGCATCACTACCCTGTGGTGGTCTGGGTGGTGGATTGGTGTGAAGATCTTTGCGTGATAAAGCAGAATCAGCTTAGCTTTAGCCAGGCTCTTGTACTGTTGTAATCATTAATACCACATGGTAATCATGGTATGTTATAGAGCATCAAACTGTACAGATTTGTAATTGCAACTAATGATGTCCTTACATCATGGCTTCTCTGTGCTGAAAAGTATCAGTGTGTCAGTAATTCAAGCATAAAATAAAAGCCTGCATTTTAAAGTATTTAAAGAACATTGTGAGACTTCTGCATCTCCTGGCACATAATGAAATTGGGCAGTGTTCCCTGGCAACTTTGCATTATTCCTTTAAAAACATGTATTCTTATCTGAAGCATTGTTCTAGAGCCAGTCTTTGGGTTTGGTTGTTTTTTGGTTTGGGTTTTTTTTTATTTTTTAAGTCAGGGTTCCCGGCCCCCCCCCCCCTTAATTCTTTTCATATGGAACTTTTAACGTTGGATCTAAAACTCAGTGTTAGCCTACAGTAATTTTTTTTTTTATATTGGATCAAATCTGGATTTCCTCTAAATAAAAGATATTTATTGTGTAAATAGCTTACACAGAAATGTGGAAATAAAATACTGAAATGTTTGAGCTAATTAGAAATGTTTCTAAGTTTAGTATAGAACTAGCAAAATTGCACTTTTGCTGGAGTAGTTTGAAGCGTGATGTTGTTTTTCACTGGCTAAATTTTGCTTTTATCATATGTGACGTGTGAAGTGGTGACTGTAGATGAGAAATAGTCCACTTGAAATAAAGTTACTTCTTTAAAATGGGAAAGCTTGGATTTAGCAGCTGATCAGCAATATGCTGGTCCACTGTACAGCTTTATTATATAGTAGAAGAGAAACCCCATGTATTATCATGAAGCCATTATGTTTGATCTGTCTGGGACTTATTTAGCAAGTAAGAATGTTAATTTAGTGTATACTGGCTAAGATAACTAGTTGTCCGGGGGGTCAAGGTACTGACTTCAGAGGCATTTCTGAACAAAGATGTTGCAGTTGGTGGGTGGATGGCACTGGTCTCAGCTGTTGTATGAGCTTGCATAAATAGTATCATCTCCACTTTAATCTTTCGGGTGTTCAGAGGTAGTGTGCATATTTCTGTTTAACCCCTGGACACTTGCTGGCATGCATGACCCTTTAACAATTCCTATCCCTCTGTCCATCCCTGGCACCTTGGCTCCAAACAGTCTGGGAGGATAGCCAGTAATTTTGAAGTTTTTTGTTAAGAACATCTCTTTAACAAAAAGTGTTTTCATTTCATCGGTATACAGTTTCTATTGTGCTTGTTACAGTAGTGTATGGCACACTTCTGAAGTACTTCTTGCATCTCCACTCTAGAATATTTACTCCCCTTTGTATGTAATGATCAGTTAAAAAAAAAAAACACGTATTAAAACTGGTGTTGATGGTTACTGGACTTTGGCATCAGGAAAAAAAGCTTTTTTTTATTTCAAAGAACAGCAACAAAGGCTGGAGCAGTGTGTTTCATAAAGGAAAGTTGTCTTTTAAGTTGGGTTTTAGGATAAGCATTTAATTTACCTTACCTTAAATTTTGAGAATGAAAAAAATACTTAAACCTTCAGTCTTCATGTATCTGTTTCTCCAAAATTAACGTGCCTTTTTCTCACCAATTTCTATATTGCTTCAGAGACATCGTTCTAATGGAGTAGTTTTAAAGGTTCTTTCTGAGGCTTGGGGATGTTGTGCTTTGGAGGGAGGTATCCAAAAGCTTTCAAGCGTCAGGGCTTTCTGCGTATTTGTCTTTTTTTTTTTTTTTTTTTTTTGATGGGGGGAGAGGGAAAAGATGTAGTAGGTGGTGTATTGCAGGTGGTGTTTTTGACTAGCTTTTATCACTTTCGGTGGTATAAATTTAATCACGATCAAATACCAGCACGGTAAGTGTAGCAAATGCAAAGAAGGGCCAAAGCAAACTTCGGAGTGACCTGAGCTATTAGATCAATAGAAATAAGTGGAAACCCAATCTTCCCTGAAACTGGTACCTGTAAAGCCCTGCGCACAGGGAGAGAAAGTAAACAGCAAGGCTGGGAAATGGATTGCAATATGTTTGTTTCCATTTTGTAGTGCTGATTACACAGGTGCTAGCTTTTATATTGCTCAAATACTTGAATTTCTTTTGCAAGGACGGAGCCTGGATGATCCCAGAGGTGGTTCACCCAAGGATCTATACTCCTGAAAGTTTGAGTTGTTCTAGTTTGCATTAGAAGAAACTGAAGTAATAAACATAGAAATATGCTAATAAAATAATTTACGGACAATGTAGGTGATATTACGTTATTGGACATCTTTTAGTTATATTATTCCCCCTTATTTTTTTTATAGCAAACTTTGGCCTGTTCCATTTTAACGGCGTTGTTGAGCGAGTTCTCAAGTTCAAGTAAAACCAGCAACATTGGACTAAGCATGGAGTTCCATGGTAACTGTAAACGTATATTTCAGGTAAACTAGTTCTGTGTCAATATATGCTACCTGTCTTTCTAAAATTTAAACACTGAGAAGCAGAAGTACTTTCTTGTGCCAGGTGCATTCAGGTACAGTGTGTGCCTAACAGCATTTAACAGGACAAATATTATATTATAAATGCAGATACTGGCTACTTCAGGAAAGTTGATAACGTATTTTTTAAAAACTTATATCAAAAAGGTGCAATCCCTTTTTGCTCATTTTATGAATGTAGAGCTACAGATCTTTATGTGGTTGGACTCTTTAATTCCTTGGCTACCAATTGCAAACAAAACGAACACTCTGTGGAACAATGATAGTCTTAAATATAGCTTTGGTTTAAAGCCAAGGAGAGCTATGTATTTAAAAATATTATTGCAGATGGTGTAGTCTGGTTGTCTCAGATGTATTGTTTGGCCAGGCAGAAATGTTTTTGTGAAGGCATTGCTTTAAACTGACTGTTGTGGAACAACTTATCAACTTTTTTTCATGCCAAAGACCAACCCTCTCCTCCACCAGTTGTTAAAAAGATATTGTTATGTTTTCCTTTTAATGACTAGCATTTATGAGAAGATTTTTTTTTTTCTTATTCTTTACAAACACAATCTATTAATTTTGGCAAAAGCGGGGGGGGGCGGGTTCTGACTGACAACTTCAGAATATCTTCTGTATTTTAATGAAAAATAGGGTGAAAACAGAAAATTCTTTTCTCTTTAGAAAAGTATTTCTTTCTAATCAACCTTTTAATTAATGACTGGGAGACTCTATTAATATATTGTGTTCGTCCTGACTATAGGAGGACGATCTGCGGCAGATCTTCATGCTCACAGTAGAGGTACTTCAGGAATTCAGCAGACGTGAAAACCTCAATGCTCAGATGTCTTCAGTGTTTCAGCGTTATCTTGCACTAGCCAATCAGGTCTTAAGCTGGAACTTCCTTCCTCCAAATTATATCCTTTTAACGTCAGGCCCTTTATTTCAGCTGACTTGGGGTGCTTCTACCAGGCGATAAATAAAGTCTTTGTGAGGAGAGAAAAATGTAAAACTTACAAGCCTGACATTTAGTCCTTGGTTTATGTTTTCTTCCATTAGTGCTCTTGGTCACCCCTGTGCTTGCTAACAGATGCTTACGTACAGAAGCTGCTGTTGCTGTTCATTAAAGTTTTAAAGTGTTTTATATAAAAGGCAAAACAAGTTCCATAGAGCAGCCCCTAGTTATGGGTTGATGGTCTATCTGGTTGGTGCCAGGGAGAGGAAAAGTGTAGTATGCTGCTGTAGGGGAAGAGGTCTAAGCTCTGTTGAATTTTTATGTGGAGACCTGATCTGTCCTACTTTTCTCCCTCAGAGAAGAGGAGGGGGCAGGTAAATGCCCCATCATCTAGGTATGTGGCTGCTCAACTGACTCCCTGTAAAAGAGCATGGTCATATACTACAACATGTAACAGGTTCTCTTTAGTCTGAAGAAGAAGTATTTGCTGGCTGAGAGAAGAAATGGCATCTCCTTTTTTTGGCAATACATAGGTGCCATTGCTTCCATTTGGACATATTTGTGATGTGTGCTGATTACGAAAGTCCAGAGAAAGGTGGAGATGGAAAGTAGAGGAGGAAATGGGAATCAGAAAGAGTCTTAGGGAAGGAGAGAAGAAAAAAGATACAAAAATGCTCAGCTCAAAAAATGGGCTAGAAGAATTTTGTAGAAATAATCAATCACATTCTCTATTTTATGGAGGGTTAAGACAGCACTTGCAGTAAAACATTACAATGCCTCTTTTAATAGCTAGACTGTCTGTAAGATGCTCAGCAAACTTTCCAAGAGCCAAATTTTTAAGCTGGTTTATAAACTTTTTTCTTAAGACCTTTTTGAAGTTGCTATTAAGTTATACATACTGCAGGAATCTGGATGTTGCCTTCAAATCCACTGTGAAGGATTTTATTTGCTTCCTGGTTTGATAGTCAGAATGCAAGATCTGTGTGTTTCTGTTGTCTTTGATTCTGTTCATTATGCAGTGGGCAGCAAAAGGGAAATTTATTTGGAACTGGATATTCCTTGGTTCACATCTGTAAAGCAGAATGCCTGTTATATTGTCTTTATTGAAGGTGTCGTGGATTAAAAGTAAATATCCTACTCCTATTAATTACTGAAGTGATTTGGCAGGGGCCCAGAGAGGAATTTAATGCATGTGCCTACAAGACTGAGACCGGAGTTAAATTATTGCATCTTATAAAAGTTTTTGGAAGAGGATTTGGGATTTGTAAGAATTCAAATGATGCGTGAACACTTTTTGTTTCCCTAAACTGTAATCTTAAATAGAAAGGAAATGCTCTTGTGTTGTGCAGTGGTGGGTAAAGGTGGTTCCCTCAACTTCAGTCTTGCTCTGTGCAAACCTCTGATGTAGTCCCAAATACTGATGATGTTACAGTTTGAAAATGAAGGCTCTGGTTCTTCATGAGCACTTTATCCTAGGCTAAGGTTTGCAGTGGTGGAGCTAGATGTATACAAGCAAGATGTGAAGCCTTGGGAGTTCCAGCTTTCATTTATAACTCTATATAATATGAAGTGATTTAGTCTATAGGTGCTACTAAATAAGTGTTAATTTAAATAGCTAAGCAAGCCATACTGCTGCTTAAGGTTAACAGTGTCTTCTGCTACTTGGCCTACTTGAGATACTACAGCTGTTAAACAAATCCTGGCCACTTCTGGAGATCAGATGGACCTTTAGTCTGAACCACCACAAGTGCTCTTGCATGGCTCTATTTCAAATCTTTTCATAACTTCTGCTCCACTTGATACTATCTTTTTGTTTTCTATCACTGGGACGTTTCATTTTGCTGTAAGAATTACAGCACCAGCTTGAGTCTCCCTCCTCTGTGTAGAAGCCTGTTTTCACAGAAGTTGGAATGGCTTTAATCGTCCTCGAGAAATGCGGGTCTTAGCTGACGAAGATTCAATAACTGTTGGGGTTTACAGCACCATGTTGATTATATTGTGGCATAAATCTCTCTTCCTTAAGAAGACTGGTTTAAAAGTAACTGGTGATCGTTAGCTCATGGGCAGTGAAACTTGATTGCAGTTTCCAAATAGGTAGCACGTTACATAAGAATGTAAGAATTGCTGTGTTGATTGATCAGTTGGTATCCTTTTGGTATCCTCTTTCCAAATCTTGACAGTACATATGCCGAAGCAATGGGCATAAATTTAATACTCGAAGCGTGGAGTAAAACGATCCATTGTATCCACAGATGTATCTTTTTTCCTTTAGTTGGCATTTCCCCTGGCAAGATGGTATTGATTCTTCGTATTCCCTACAGCATAACTGTAATCTGCAGTATTTGTATATAATCTTTAGCAAGATTCTTGTATCTCCAAAAAAAGGAAGTAGCATAAACGTGCATTAACTCTACAGTGACCGTCTCCAAGAAGCACGTTATTTAAATCACTAAAGTGCGAGAATTACGTCAAAACGTATAAATTTTCAAGAGTTCTTGTGCTGTTATGGGATAACTTAGTATGTGTTACATTGTTAAATGGACAGTGCTGGCACCAATTATAACAGAAGAGCTGTAGTAAGTCTGTATTGTCTATTGCTAGCAAGAAGAGCTGGCATGAAAGATGCATTCTGGAATAGCCATCTCATTGGAGCAACGAAAGAAGAGAGGCTGGGACCTACCTACTCTTAAGTTGGAACTCAATAATTTTTGAGTGTCTTAGGATGTAGTGCCTGCAGTAGGAAGGGCAGGGCGTGGCGACCTAGGAGGCCTCCTTCCAGTCATACGCAGTTTCTTCCATTTGATTTTCTAACACACAAGCAATCATCTATTGTTATTTTTATCTGCTACCTCAAGGTATTAGTTCACCTGGTGTTTGCGGATGCTTCGGAGGTTTTTGGCAGTACTGTTGGAAATGACAATAACGTAGGATTCCTATTTTGCACTAAGAACATATGGCAGTCTGTTGTGGCATGTTGGCTTCTGCAGAGTTTCTTTTTTCAGTGCCGTTACAGCACTGTTAAATACTGTTTACTCGGATGGAACTAGTTTTAACTGCATCTTTTCTTAAATGAATGTTTTGACTAATTAAGGAAGTACAGGTGATCAGTACTAAGAGGTACAGCTCTCTCCTTTACAAGAGTGCCTTCAAGGGTCCCATTCCTAGTACATTATCAGCATCCAGAGTCTCCGGTTAAGGAGCTGAATGTTGCTGGGCTTTAATGCACCTTGACATGGACATATAGTGTGTCCTGTGAAGTCAGGATATAATTGTAATTTATGTTCCTTTACCTCCAGAGGTGTTTCTCGCCTCTTCTTGACTTTGGGATTTATTTGTTCTTGGCAGCCACCTTCTAATGGACTTGCGATGAATGTCCTCAAATGCAAAAGTTCTTAAACAGAACATAAGATTTTGTTCAGCTGTCTCCCATCTACAGAAGGGTGTTTATTAACTGTCACTAGGAGCTGTCATAGAACTACTTATCCTCTGTTCATTAAGGTATGGATTTTTATAGCTTTTTGTAAAGAGTGCTAATAGCACGTGAATAAAGAGGAAATTGAGCTTTAGTTCTTGCTTTGGATTTGGTGCCTCTACTTGCTTGGAGGCAAGCTGGCAAATTTTCAAGTGAATGTGGAATAGGGGCTTGGATTTAAAATACAAGTTACGTAAACCTAATGGGATGCATTCCACTAATGTGCATCGTTGCTGTTCCACTGATGGTGCGATGGCAATTGTATGAACTGAGTGAAGCTTTTGTCTGATCTGAACACTTTTTTTTAAGTATGTGGGTTCCTCGGCCACACAGTTAAAGGAACAAGCTCTTCATATCTCTGTTCTGAGAATGCCTTTTATACCTCAAGCCAGAATGAGACACCTTTTTGGGAGATCCTGTGAACCATATAGCTCTGCAGACTTTCAAGATTTGAACTCGGTCCAACCCAGATTGGTAGCATCTGTTATGTGTAATGGAAGTGCATGAAAAACACACAGAATGCTCCAGAGAACTTGAGGTTTGTTTTGAGGAATGATTCAAGTTGGCATTGCTGCTGAAAAAGCGTCCTGCCCTCGCACCTCCCATGAGCGTGACACTGAGCAGGGAACCACCTGGCTGAAAACTTTTTTTAGCAGGTTGAGGTGCCCAGTTTTGATTTGTTGCACAGCTACAGAAATGATTGAACCTGTACTAAGGAGCAACAACACAGATTTCCTTCAGCAGCAGGGCTGCTTTCCTTAGGTCTTGTGTTTGTTAGCAGCCTGGGATTATCCTGAATTTACTACAGCAGTCTGTCCTTATCTGAAAGATGAAGGGTTGGGATACTATCCTGGCTATTGTTTGGGATATAAAGAAAAATTCAATGTCAGTAAAATAGCTGTATTTAGGAAAGTGCGAAAGAGAGCTGCATTTTACTTGTATCAGACACTCTTAGGTGAAAACTGACCTGACTTTGAAATCCCCAATATTTAGAAATTATTTCTAGGGTACTATGTGTTTTCTTGACAATCCTTTCTAGCAACTTTTTAAGACTGAGTTGGGTAAAACCAAGAAGATAGACAGATCCCCTGAATTTGGTCATAATTGCATTAAACACATTTGTATTGATATTGAACTTCTTAATAATTAGTGTTTCATCATTTGCATTTTCCTGAATTAATTCCGAAATCAGTTTGCAATGAAAGAGCATCTTAAAAGCATTAATATCAGAAGAGGAAAAGCAACTAGTAATGACCTTTTTTTATGAAGGGGAACTGATAAAATACATAGTTGGTTTTTTTTTTTTCTCTTCTGCTCTCTTGCTCCAGTGGTTTCCAGTTTCCAGTTTTGCAGTGCTTTGTCATCGGCTTCATAGATGGCAGCCAGTATATAGTGGAAAGGTGTGACTCTTGAGCTGCATCTGCATGGCAGTCACTTCTGCATAGCTGCTTTAGGTGTAAGCTAGGCTTAAAGTCATTAGCTTGCATATGTTAGCTGTATAACCATAGCAGCAAAATGTAGCAGGAGCTGCAGAATCCACTGGGGTGGTCAACATGAGACTTGGTACTGGCATGGCTACACCGCTAGCGGCTCCGGAATCGGCCAGCTTTAAAATTAGCTTGGGTCTTCCTACACTTCCAACGCCTGTTGCTGCACAGATGCCATCTGAATCCAGCGTCTCCAACACAAAAGTAGTTGTTTCACTCCCATGGCAGTTAAGCATACTTGTGTTTAATAATTAAATATTTAAGCATACATTCCTACTTCTGACTGCTGGATAGGTTTGCTGAGAGTGTAAGTTATAGAAAGGTTTGTGAGGCCTTTCTCCATAGGGGGCAGCAAGCCTCTGCATCAGTGTTAGACGCTTGCTCCTAGACTCATCCCATGTGCTTGGCTGATAACCTAGCAAGCCAGAGGAGGTCTTAAATCCAAATATAATCAGTATGTTGGCATTATAACACTGGGTGGCAGATTTCCAAGCAGTTACCTTTCCAATGCGGTTTTTCATTTGTAAAATGTAAGTCTAAGACTGACACAAAGCTCTCCAGAAATGTTCCAAACAACAAAGGTAAAGTGATTAAAATAACTTTTAAGAAAGATATTCAGGCCTTAGCAGTCCAGGAGTTTTCCCTGCATTTCTGAGTTGTTCTTCATTCCTGTGGACAAATTTGTGAATGGGGGTCTGGCAGAAGAAATCTCAGCTTTGATTTTTGAGTTCCTAATTTACTGCATTGTGGAAGGGCAAGCCTTGCCTCTCTTAGGAAAAAGACTGTGGGATCCATTCTCAGATACTGGAATTTGTGGGAAGTCCTGAAGTGAAACATTATAATCCCTTGTGGCTGCCTTAGGATATGAAATATTTTGATACTCATCCTCACCCATCAGTCCCTTCCTGGGACAGAGGCAAAGAGTGGGAGGAAATCTTTTATTTTCTTCTTTTAATATATTCAATATATTAATATATGCAAGAAGCATATAAAACTTCAAATTTATCTTTTTTTACAAATTGCAATTTTAGAATTGCAAATTTATAATTTTAAAAAGATTACTCTTATTTCTTGAGCTCATGAAACAAAACCAAGCATAGAGCTAATGGCTACATATATAGATTTAGGCGAACATAAAAGAAAATCTGTCTTACACATTATGGTCTTCTCCTCTTCCTCTCTGGGCACTATTTAGTGAGCATATGAGCCTTATCATAGACGAAGGCATCTAGTTGTAGTCTTATGCTTTTCAGTAGAGCTTGGTACATGCTATAGAAAAATCTTTTGCGATTCAAGCTGAAATTTCTGGTCTCTGTAGGAATCGGTGCCATAAGTTCTGTGAACTGGGTGAAACATTGCTGTGCTTCTGGTAGCTGATTCTTAGCTTGGATTTCTGTGTCATTCAAAGTGAACTGTAATGAGAGTTACTCATTCTTCAGTAGAACTGGGATTGTTATGAACATTTGTATTTACTACCAGCAGTGGTTTACAATTGTTTTTCACTTAAAAAACAAACAAAAAAACCCCCAAACCCTCCAAGATGTCATAGTAGACTATCTATGCTTATCATAAATCCGTTATAGCTTGAGCGCTTACAAAAAAGTGTTGTGCTAGTTCTGTACTTTTTGTTCCCTCGTAAGTATTGCGAATTAAATTAATTTTTGATGATGAAGACTGCATTTATCCTGTGTACACCCATGTACTAGGTAATTTAGTGCCATTTTGCTTCAAGTTTGGCATAACCGGGCTGCTGCTAATAAGACTGAACCATAGCAGAGTATAAGTTAAGGTATTTCATGGTAGCAAGCATCTCCACAGCCAGCTTATGCTAATGTTTGCCTGCGTCCAGTACGAGATGGAAAATGGGTGTAAGATCTCCATGATAGGTGCAGGCGTAATTTGTATTGTTCCATGAACAGATATTTTACCCACAAATCTGCTATTGTCAGATGTGTCATCGGTCCGTTAGCATGAGAAACAGTACTAAAAATAACAGGATAGGCCTGCTAAATACTGAGGCTTGTTAAAATAGTGACAGCAAACTGGCCCTTCTTTCATTCCACATGAAAAGTGTTATGTAGCTGGTCCCCTCTGTAGACTCAACAACCTAGTGAAGAGCAAATTGATTTTCAGAGATTGATAATGTCTCTATGACAGTCTTCTGATATTGATGTATTTCCAAGCCCATTGTTTATTGGAGAGTTACAGAAAAGGACACTTGTCATTAAATAACTTTAAAATACTTTTTTCCTAAAATATTCCAAATGACAAGGAAAAAAAGCATAGCTTAATTTGCCAGATAAAATTCGTTTTAATTTGTAATATTACTCCTGATAAAGGATGTTTGCATGTGATAATTTCATGCCCTTTTTTTTGTTTTTGTTTTTTTTTATCTGGGACAACTGAAGCATCTTTGATTACTTAAATGACATCTGTATTTCAAATGGAAGTAAAATAGACAATTCTGTGATTATTTTTTTTTATTTTTATTTTTCCCCATCTGAAATAATGGAGATCTCGTATGGTTCAACACACGTTGTTAAGTTTGAAAATAGTGAAACTGGTTTTGTTTTGCACTAATGTGAAAATCCTTGATTGTTGTTATGCATTATAATGTGCTGACAACAGTTCTGGACACGTACCGCCAGTGAAGGGCCACTCGGTACTGTGCCGTGGAAGAAGTCGCTTTTTTGGAATGTGGTTCTGCACAGTGTTGTTAGGAATTTCTAGTTTTGGCAGAACTCGGAAGACAAGTGTAAATAAAGTAAAATTGTGCATCCTGCCTTGTGCCACAATCCTTCATATTAAGCTAGATGTTTGCTTTATATATTCTTCTCTTAAACAAAACCCATCACAAGTTACAAGGTCTGCTTTCTTGAATGATACCATTGTGAAATTTATTTTCTTCTAGACATATAAATACTTTTTGATACATGTTTTTTATAATACCTGATGACTTACAGTACAAAAGTTAATACAGTTCAGTACCAATAAGTAAATTACACGCAGCTGAACATGCTGTTACTTATTCTGATGGTGGGGTTAGAAAAGGGATCAGAAGGGTTTAAAAAAGACAAATGAAAACGTAAGTTGCTGAGTTAAAGCAGTTTTGCTACTTTTTGTATTGGGGGGGCATCACAGAAGGAAGCACTTTCAAAAATCTTTGCTAAACACTCTTCTGCGTGATCAGACTGACAAAGAATGTAACCTGCTTGTTTAAACGATTTTGCTCACGTCTCTCTTTTTTCTGTACTAGAGCATTTGCAGAATCTTGTAAATTAAGTTATGCCAAAACACATGGTAAGAACTGAAATGAGTGCAGCAAAATCACGGCTTCACCGTGTGCCCATTTTTCACGCACGTCTCTTACAAACGTGTTTAATGTGACGATGCCTTGTGGTGCCTTATGCTTTTGTTCTTCACAGTGTGATTAGAAAATGTAGATTAATGCAGGGCTAACATATCTGCATTCTGTGACGCATATTTGGCTATTTAGAAAAATAGGATATAGATTTCAATGAGCTATCTTTAGCTATCATAAGGCCTTTTTAAAAGCTGCCAGGAAAATTTTTTAGAAAATTATTTCCCATTTTGCATAAATTTTAACACCTGTTAATTGCGGTTGCTTTTTTCCCTTCTCGCTGTGTCACATTAGACACCCTGGTTATCAAAGTGATCGTATCACTATGGTATGTCTCATAATTATGATCAAACTGTTATCTAACATTCCTGGAGCATTCTTTTTTTCAATACTTAATACCTTTTATTCCTTGGCCTCATGCATGAATTATGCTGTGTATGTGAAGAGGCTTAAAGTTTGTTTCCATTACATTCTTTCTGAATGGATCCTGTTGTATCTAGGATTTTTTTAAAGCCAAGTAGGAATGTTATTGTTGACCTTGACACCAGATAACTGGGCAGACATTATATAGCTATGTTTGAATCCTCACAAAATGTGATGCTAAAGCCAACAGAATCCTGGCGTGAGACCCTCCTGGACAGCAGAGTTATGGAGCTTTTCTTTACAGTAAGTTTCTTTCTTCAACTTTCATAGTCCAGACTGCAGGGAAAGCAGCTCCTTCCTGTTCTAAAACTGTTTTGTTGGACTCTTCCTTTTGCATCAGGTAGGACTGATTCTGTTAACTTCAGCTTGCTTATCAAAGCAAACAGAAGCACTGTATTTTTCCTAGGGTACTGAATATGTATTTTGCCTATAAATTGCCTTAAATTGATGAGCATTAACAAAAGAAAAAGGGGTATAGTTATCTAAACTTTTATACATTTAATACTTTTGGACATGTATTCATCAAATGACACCAAGTGTGGTGAGCGGTAGTAGAGTATGTCTTTCAGATAAGGTGTAACGGCTTTCAGAAAAGATCAAATGAACAGTATGTGTTTGCTGATCTTAAAGCATTTGCTCAACAGAGCAGCTGAAAATAAGTAATGTAATTACAGTTTTCTAGCCAGTTTCAGCATACAGAGTTTTGCATCTCTTTCCTCAGCACAAAGTAAATCCAAACAAGTTAAAATAGATTAAAGTTAGGAGGGATGGGGAATAGGTAGTATTGGGATAGGGGAATGTAATATTCAATTTCTATAGCTTAAAAAACCCATTATATTAAAACTGAATAAAATTAGTATTGTTTTCTGTCTGCCACTGTTGGGGGGAGAGAGTTTGTAGTCTTTGCTCAGCTAGGGGTTACTGCAGTGGCAACATATATTGGCTTATAAATTCGTTTACTGTGCTATTTTATCTTATGTTACATCTCTTGGGACCTGAGAACTCAGCATTCTCAGGCTATTTTCATTTTTGCAAAGCAGAGAAATAACGTGCTCAAAACTTGGACAAAGTTGTTATTAGACAAAGAAAACGTAACTCTCCAGTGCTGCTTGAGAGTTTTCTGATATGTGCTTGGATACATGTCCTTACTTTATAGGCTTTTTTGATAAATTAGTTTTGGTTTTGTTTTTTTTTTTAATTTTTTTGACTGCAAGTTTTTCTGTTCCAGCAGTTTTGAAAAGGTGAAAAAATCACTGGCAGAACTCTTAGCAGCTAGGCACAATCTGAACAGCTGTCTAGACTATCCAGACAGTTGCTACTGTCAGCTGTGAACCTCCACATGCAAATAACTTTTTGGCTTACATATTAACCCTTCCACGTTTAATAGCATGAAGTTGTCAGGGTTAGAGATCTGTTTCTTTGGTTGGTTTACAATTACTTATTCATGATAAAAATAATGTTTTGAATAACATGTAGAATTGTTTTAATACATTTGCATTTTACTTAATAGTAACCAAAACCTGCCTGTATTTGATTATTTTTATAATGAATGTTAGCCAGGGCAGTATGCTGTCAGTTTTGGTTTTAGATTCCTGATTTGCAATGGTTGAGGCTTGTAGTATTAGTTTGCTGTTTGAAGTAATGTAAGTGAATGGTAGTAATTTATATTCATTTATCTGATCTGAGAAATTTTAATAACCTTGCAAAAGTTGGCAGGACTGCCGTGTTAAAGAAAGAGCCTTCAGTACTAATCTCAGCCTAGTGTGGGATGACTATTAGGAGGGGTATTTCTGTTGCGGGGTTTGTTTCTCCTGCTAGCTTGATCTTTCAGAGATTAACTGTGCAGCTAATCCAACTAGTTATGAGTTGGGCGAAGTTGCAACCATAATGCCACAGAGAAACGGTTAGTGTTTTAACTGTACTTTTTTTTTGTAACTGTATGATATTGCTGAAATAATTTAACTATATTTGCTTCTGGGTGAAAAAGCTACCCTATATTTATTTATTCAGTAAATCTTATGTGAAAAAATAGGAGGCACAAGCCTAAGAAAATTCTTTAAATCCATACTTGACAATTAAAATAAGTATGTGAGAATACGATTACTGAAACATTAAGATTGGAATTTAGAGTCTCACCAGCAGAAGTAATGACATAACTGTTCGCAGAAATGCGGGAAGATTGCTGTTGGCTTTGTATAATGTAAGGGTGTCGCCAAGGAAGTGATGCATTCATTTTTGTATGTGTCTGCAGTGTTTACCTCTGCTAAAGAAGCATCTATATAATCTTGATTGAACTTGTTGACTAACTTTAGCAAGACTCCGTAGCCCAGGCATAGTTGGCATAATAGAGATGACTGTCATTATTGCTGTTTTTAGAAGGAGCAGCATGTCTGACTGGCTGGCATCTGTTTCTCTCTTTAAGACATAACATTCAGTAGACAGTTCAATTTTCAACATGTAGGTGAGACTTAACTAAATGTTAGTTTCAGTGAGTTAATTCAAGGCTTGCGATTTTGTGAGCTGAGTCACGATCTTGACATTTACTATGTTTTAGAGGGTTATAGAAACCCTTGCATTTCAGACTGAATGGAAGTTATAGTAAGCTTTTTTTGGTGTGTGCTCTTTTGGATTGAGAGCCATGTGACTGTTGTACGAACACCCTATTTTCCGTGTATTATTAACTATCTCACTTCCTGAAAGGTACATCGAAAAATCAGAGAAGATACAGATATGGCCCAAGATTCATTACAGTGTCTGGCACAGCTGGCGTCTTTGCATGGGCCAGTCTTTCCCGATGAAGGTTCACAAGTTGATTACCTGGCACACTTCATTGAGGGATTACTGAATACTATCAATGGGTATGTATGCCTGCTCTCTAAATTTAGATGGCATCTTTTAATCTTTAGTTTGGAGCGTAGCCTATCTGTGCGGCGAACTGGTATGGCTTGCTTATTTCTGGGTATAATTTGTGCTTACTGTTGGATTGCTTGAAATTAAGAAAAGGCAGTTTAAAGTAGGTACTTCTTAAGTAATATGAAATAGATTTATTGATTGAGAATGTATCAACAAAATCAATTCACTTTTAGTGTTTTTCTTACTGGCAAAAAACTAACTGCTATTTCTATCTATAGAATTGAAATAGAAGACTCTGAAGCAGTGGGAATTTCCAGTATTATCAGCAACCTGATAACCGTATTTCCTCGCAATATTTTAACTGCTATTCCAAATGAACTTTTCTCTTCATTTGTTAACTGCCTCGCACACCTCACTTGTTCTTTTGGAAGAAGTGCTGCCTTGGAAGAAGTGGTAAGTGCCCACTCTCAAATAGTAGGTAGTCTTTTTTTGTTTCTCTCTATTTGTGATAAGCATAAGGGACATGGCTGTTTTATTAATAACTGTTGTGAATGAATTCAGTGGTTTCCTTCTAGATATTTCTGAAATCACATCTGAGAGGATTTTCTTTTTGTTTCAAACAACCTAATAAACATAATTACACACTGTGTGCATCTTTCAGACTTTGTTTTGATTTAAAGCACCTCTCTTGTATTTTCATTTTTAAAAGAATGGATTCATTTAAAACTATTGAAGTCTTTAAATATCGCTGACTTGCTCTTGTAGGACTTCTCTGAAAACTGTTGTAGATAATGAACGAGCTGCAGTCCTGAAGGCTTAAAATGACTACATGAACATATGGACAGACTGAAACTTAACTGCTGCCAGGAGTTCTGAGTCAGGAACTTCTGTTTTAAGTGAATGTAGCTGTTAAGATCTGCTGTTAGTCCATACTTCTAAGCTGTTCAGATCATCCCTTCGTTGCTGACACAGTTCAAATGGTAATTCTGTGTACAAATCTAGCACAGGAGTTCAGAGGGTTTTTTTCTGTTTATTTACTTCTCTTAAACTTTGGTTGTAACATTAAAGAGCAGTAGGGGTAGTCTTCAGTTTTCTGCTTCTAAAAATTATATTAACAGTAAAAACTTCTTAGTTAAGGAAAAAAGCCCGTAAGAATTTAGGTGAATAATCTTGCACTTGAGCTATTTATGTGCAGTAGCTATTTACTTAAAATTAGACTATCAAGATACTAGCCAATATTTCCCCATTATCATTAAAAAGTATGAATTTTTACCAGTCTTGCTATATTGACTGGGCTTAATTACCCGAGTTTGAAAATAATTATAGAATTATCTAGTTATAAAGTTGATGGACGTGTTTCTTTACCAGAGATCACAGGTGTGTTAAGCAGCATTCATTGCAGAGCATTAGATCATGTCTTTGCTGCAAGGTTAAAGTGTATTACATTTGGCCCAGTGCTCACTTAAACTTTTAAGTGTATTCATGTTTTAATCCAGAAATTGATGATTACATTTAGAATCTAAAATACAGCTACTTTCCAAACCTTATTGGTCAAAACTTGCCTTGCTTTTGAGATTATTTAGTAGAACATTGAACAGATGTTCTGGTGCTCACCGACACATTTAGGAATGCTCCTGAAGCCTTTATAGAAAAGATTCAGTGAAATCATAGGCACCTATCATTTAAATTAAAGGGACTAAAGTGATGTTGTTTCCTCAGTTAGCCTCCTGTTACTTGAGAGCTAGAATATGCAACCAAGTTTAATGAAAGGAGTGCTTAGCATAACACCATTCAAAACACTTCATTGCTTGGTAAAAGCTTGTACCACTATCTGGTACAAAGAGTTTGTTTTGGAAATGACTGGCCACTTATGCCTGGTAAACTGTGGCTGCCTATGCTTATATAATCCTGTACTTTTTGCTGAAGAATGTCTTTTCAATATTAAACTTAAATGTTCTCAGATTCAGCAACATCAGAAAGAGAGAATACAAGATTTTTTTTTTTTTTTCTTTTGAGAGAATTTGCTCACTGTCCTTGAATCTTTAAATCATTATGTGGAAAAAGAAGCATTACAGTTTGGCTACTTCCATTCTGTTGTAGGCCTTTCAGATGTATAGTATATATCTCAACTTCATGCTGTTTCTCTGATTTCCGGGATGATACAGAATTCTGTGGTGATGAGCCTTAAAAAAAAAAAAAAAAAAATCTTAGCAGTGTGTCAGCAATAAGGCATGCTACCGAGACTTTCAAGCTATTGCTGACTTAATCCAGATGGTGTAACGATACTGTGTGCTGAAAAAATACTACTTTGCATCCCTGAAAGCAATCTTTTGACTTAGGCATGTCCCAACCATGGTTAATGTGTTCTTCAAGCTTCTTGCGTATAGATTGCTTGTAGTGACACCTTCAGTGAGCTCATGCGCTGTCTGTAATTAAGAGCTTTTGATTAAAGATGAAATACAATGTGCATTGGGCTCAGTAGAGTCCTAAGATAATATTCCTGGAACTTTTCAGAAATCTGAAATGCAGCCAGGCATACTCCACAAGCTTTGCTGATCGGAAAAGCTGTTTTCCCCATATTTCTGCCACTTCATATGCCAGCGGAACAGCTCGTGTGAACATTGCAGAAACCCCATCAGGCACAAGGATTCTACTTAGCTGAAGACCTGCTATGGATACTGTCAAAATTGTGAAGTCCTGAACCATAGTATGCAAACTGCTTCAAAGCAGCTAATATTGATTTTCAACTAAGGGGGAAAAAACCACAATCCAAACATCATGTTCAAATGCTGTTTTATATTAACCTGCCTGTTGGGGTTGCGGAGATTGGCTGAAGGAAGTTGAAACATTTGCCTGAACAGCTACACTGGTGGAAGGCAGTAAGCTTCAGCCAGGCCGGGGGTTAGTTTATGGTGCAAGTTGGACCAGTAATCTCTTCCTTTAATAGCACTGGGTCTGAGAGAAGATGCTTGTCCACAGCTATGCTTTGCCTTGCTCAACACTTTGTGCTTATGCAGAAATAGAAATCAAACAGTCCATCTGAATTAGGGAGGCGTATGAGCAGGATGTTGGATGAAAAGTCAACTATAAATAGAAATTATATCGAAAGCTTCTTTTTCTGAAAATGAATCTTAATGCACTGTTCTTGTTCCATGATTTTTTTTTTTTCAAAGACGATGTGATGGGAGAGATCATTCTGAATTTGGTCCTCTCTGCTGTGCTTCCAACTCTTCCCAGCTTGTTGCTGCTTGACAAATTTTAGAAGTGTTCTTTCTTCAAGTCATCAGCAGACTGTGAAGAAAGTACCACCAAGTTTCTTTTCCTTTCCCACACTAGAGAAATTAAGCATCTTTGCTCTGACTTTACTGGTTGTACCTTGCCTGTCCTGAAGATCTGAGTTCTGAACTGGGATCTGCCATTGCTTCTCTTAGGTCCATCAGGATGATCCAGCTCCCCAGTCTGCAGCGTGTCACTTAGTTTACGTGTATGACACCTTTGGTAGCCCAGCTGTAGCTGATCTGAAATAAGGATTGGGAATTTTTAGTAAGGTTCCTTTGTGACCAAATTTGTTCAATATGGATAAACTCTTTACTATCTGGCATGTACTTTATGGAGGCACTTATTAATCCTCGCTTCCTTATACGAATACCATAAACCGTTAAAACATTTTTTTTCATGGCGCTACCTTCTGTATTACCTTCTCAAATAAATGAATGGGATAGATTTGAGTTCTTTTGTTGTTCATAAAAAGATATGTCTGTTTATTGGTTTATGCTCTGCATTCTTATAAATCATTAAAAGTTATATGTAAGTTATATATGTAAATATATTATACACACACGTCAAAATTTTCAGGATTGAATGACTGTCTATGAATTTGTGTGTCCTTTAGCCAAGTTTTAAAAAGACAAGTTGTGGTGTCCATCCTAAATTTGTGGCTTATGTTAGTGTTGAATACAATTTTGCCTCTCTCCTTGTCATCTTCAGCTTTGGTTTTCACACTTGCATCAGTGTGTCCCATATTTTAACTTCTGTAAATATGACCACTTTGCAGTTACAAAATGATGCTGTGAAGTTATCTTGAAATGCTTCCAATGTGATATCAGTTTTCCCTCTTAATCAGCCATCCAAGCCAATGTTTTCTTTTCCTTGCCTGTTCATCCAGCCGTGTTTGTAACTTCACTGAAAGTCAGGAATTCTTCTGTCTGGAGCATGATTAAGGCCCTAATATCTCTTTATTTCACCAAGGAATCATTTTACTAAGCTCTGCTATCTCAAAGTAACTTTTGTGAGTGACCCTGTTAGTTAAAACTTGAGAAGACTTCTTAGAGGAAAGAAATGTCCTGCTTTAGCAGCATGTTTATCCGTACAGTCACACATAAGTTATTTGAAGTTGGATATATTTACTAAAGTTCCGGTTTTGCATCAGATCAAAAAGTTGATAGGTACATTAAAAATACTTTTAAAAAGAAATGGCCTCTTTGCTATCTGGCTTCTTTAGTTTGCCTGTAACCCAGGACTTTGTTTTTCAGATATGTTATTTCCTTTTGCAGCTTAAGTACCATGTAGAAACACATACGAACAACTAAAAACATGAAGCACCAGTTAAAATGCAGTAAGCAACTAGAGGTGCAGGCTTATTCTGTGGCATTCTGCTCTTGTTTTGGTTGCTTATAGAATGAAAAGTCTTATATCATCATCAAAACTGGCTACCTGCAGCAGGGTTTCTTGAACACATGCAATCTTACAATGATTTCCTCTGGAACAGAGAATTCTCATCTTTTCTCTCTCTTCATTTCAACAGTAGTGGAATACATGTAAATCTATATGCACATGTTCTATATTTGTCTATTTAATTAAAGAGAAATGGCTCAATTCTTTGTTGTTACTAATAAGAGCTGAGATGCTTGACATCTTTGGGGTAAAAGTTGAGTAGCTCCTGTATTTAGGTAATTATGCATTAAAGGCAATTTAAGACAGTGTTGGTTTTAAACATCAGATGAAGAGAAATAACTAAACACTCCGGCAGTTTTTTGAAGCCTAGCAAGCATGAAAGCTGCACTGACCTTTTCGATGCGTTGCTTCAGTTCATTCTGATATTTTCTTGGCTATCCTTAGGCGGGTTTTGTGACTGGTTTGTTTTTTGTTGTTTTTTTTTTTTTTTAAATTGTTTCAAGATTAGAACATCTGTTAAATAATAATGAGTATAAGTATGTTCCTCTGGTTTAGTTTAGGAATAAGATTTTTGTTTTCTTTCTTTCATCTCTTACAGCTTGACAAAGATGACATGGTCTATATGGAAGCATATGATAAGTTGCTGGAATCTTGGCTTACTTTGGTACAAGATGACAAACATTTCCATAAAGGTTTCTTTACCCAACATGCTGTTCAGGTCTTTAATTCCTACATTCAGTGCCATCTAGCTGCTCCTGATGGTACAAGGAATTTGGTAAGCTCTTAATCTAGTAGTTCTTGATGATGATATATAGTAACTAGCCCATGTCTTTTGGTGTGTACTACATTATGTAGCTCAAGGGAGCTAGTATAGAATTACTATTCATGACTTTGGAAATGAAAAACTTGCTGAATTTGTTACTCGGTCATTTTCCAGTCTGTTTCTCTCATTCTGAAGAAGAAATAAAGGAATACAAAGTGGGAAATTACTTTAAGAAAAATAGAAAAAAGTAGATCTGTTTCTCAAATCAATGTATATCTTACTCTTTTTCCCACAGATGCAATGACATAACTTTTGACCATCCTTCTCTGGAGTAGGGTCCTAGTTAAAATCCCCACTGAAATTGGAAGCCTTTTATACGGTTGTTACCTCCCCTACATTATCTTCAAAGTATACTTTTGAAGTATACTTTTGAAGTAATTGACATGCATAAATATCTGAAAAAATGTAGAATGACTATGCTCAGACTAGAAGAAACTTGCAATATTATGTGGTTCTTTTAGATAAAATGGCACATGAATTCCCAATTGAATTTTGAGGTGACTGTTGTAGAGAAAACCTAAAAGTACCTCAAGTATCTCTTGAACCATTGAGAAAGCAAGCAGATTAGTCTTTTTGCTAGGAGTCTGGATCTTACTAAAATAGATTCTCATACAGAAAGTTGGACATAGATGTTGGATGAATTAATTATTGCATAGATTCAATTCAATAACTGTATAAAATCTCTCTTTAATTTGATGCTGTGCAAAGATCTCTGAGATACCTCATTCTGAAAAGCACCATATAAAACTTAATTCTGCTATCTCAATATGTAACAGATGGTAATAACAGTGCCAAAACAGAGAGAAATATTTTGTAAGGGAACTTTGAATTCATATCAGGCGGTCTTGACATAACTTGTATACACAGGTTAATTCATGTCATTCTGTGAGATAAGTCATTTATCCCATGGGTAACCTTTTAAAAGCCACAGCTGGCATTTCAGAATGCTTCTTGTTCGATATCAAAGCAGTAACAGGAACTTGTAGTCTCTGCTTTGAGAGCAGAGGCTTCACTCTTCAGTAAACAGCTGCAACTTTGAAGTTGCCAAAAGAGAATGATTTGCTGGGTTACATAAAGAAAAGATGGGTTAAAAGCACTTCGGATAAGGAGCTGTGTGTGGATTCAGTTTTCCAGAGCCTTTATAGAAACAAAGCAGAGTGATAGCTTTCTCTGTCACTTGTATTTTACTTTTTTAGCTGTGTAAATTTTATGATTCTTTAAGAGATTTTTTTTTAAAACATTTTAACATCGATACTTAGTTTCTACATGCAATGGTTCATCTCTTCAAGGAATAAGGTCTCATTATTATTTAAGTAGTTTTATAATGCAGCCAAGATAAGCTTTGAGAAATCAGAGTGCAACTTCTGCATCAGCAAGAAATAAAACTGAGGAGATGATGATTGCTATCAGTATTCTGTTTCCCTGAGGTTATAGCATTTACTTTTTAAAGCTTTTTCCCCTTGACAATGGGTTATGGAAAATCTTTAATGAAAGAGATGATTTTCATTTCATCATGAAAAATACTACCTATTCTGTGATTTATGGAAGATCTCGGACAACTGAGAACACTATCTTTGACTAATGAACAGGGGAATGCATGGAAGTTCCAGTGGTTAAAATGGTTCTTGGTCTGCTATATATGTGATTTGAAATGCAAATGTACTTCAGCAATCTTCTGACCACTGGGTTTGCAGACCATCTCTGTGAGCCAGAGTCACTCAGTACCTTATATTGCACTTCTAGCAGTGGATGCTCAACAGAGCTGATTTACATACCCTGTGGTTTGAAGAAGCTGTTTTGCTATTGTCCAGCCTGTGCTTATCCTTTTAATAACAAGTATCCATTTTCATAACTCTCATCCTTGACTCTTTTCACAAACAGTGAATCTTTTGACTTGAGAGCACTATTGGAAACAGTAGCAAATATACAATTAACTGAATGTGGCATTTTGCTAATAAGTTTGTGAAATGCTGATTTCAAAGCAATAGGAAGCCATGTTTACTCCTCTGTTTAACTCTTCTCGGTCTAATTTAGTACAAGTTGTCTGTTGTTCATCCATGCAAAACACCTTGAAAGAAAAAGCCAAAATCATGTAGAAAATTGTGGTGATGATACAATTTAACAAGTATAACACTAACTGGTTGCTACTAATTTTTTTGAAATAACCAAAGACTGCCAATGGTGTGGCCTCTCGGGAAGAAGAAGAAATAAGTGAACTGCAGGAAGATGACAGAGACCAGTTCTGTGACCAGCTGGCCAGCGTAGGCATGCTGGGGAGAATTGCTGCAGAACACTGTATACCTCTTCTTACAAGGTATAAAAAAAAAATAGTCATGAATGAAAACCAATAAAGCCATGAAATATTAAAAGCCTGACTTTGCTAAAACAATTTTAAAACAGTGAAGTTCATTTTATTGTTATTTGTCCACAGTTTATTAGAAGACCGAGTGACGAGGCTCCATGGTCAGTTGCAAAGACATCAGCAGCAGTTACTTGCCTCACCAGCATCAGGCTCAATTGACAATAAAGTGCTTGATGACCTATATGAGGATATTCATTGGCTTATTTTAGTCACAGGTTAGTGAACCGCTGTAAACAGTAATTATTCTGGAATTCTTATTGCAGCTGGAACACTCCAGGAAAAAAAATAAAATCTCTGTATATCAACTACTCTTAACT
The DNA here is from genome assembly GCF_047370975.1 of Nipponia nippon. Lineage (NCBI taxonomy): Eukaryota > Metazoa > Chordata > Aves > Pelecaniformes > Threskiornithidae > Nipponia > Nipponia nippon. The sequence continues at coordinate 111,760,692 of NW_028262336.1, forward strand.
GACTACACATTTTATCCCTTATGATGCTTTCATCTTACATACACTACTCAAAGTCTTTGGTTTACTTTCATCTGCCTTGAGTAACATGAACATTATCTTTACAAGATTGATGAAATCTTTACATGAGGTATGTCCTTTGGAAATTCCCGCAACTAATTTTGTTATAGATTTTTTTGAGATGTGTTATCAGTCAACCTATTCAAGAAATTAGTCCGTTCATGAAATCAGTTGTATTGTCTGGGGGCACATGACTTTATAAGGGAATCAGGATAACAGTATTACTCAGTGGTGGCAAAGAATCAGGTAAGTTCCAGAATCTGTCAGTGCTGATGATCCATGTCCTGGCATTTTGTTATGTTTCGGGGAACATGAATTTCGAACCTTTTAGGTTTTGATTTTTAGATGGAACTATCTTTCATCTGTTTGCAAAACATAATAACAACCAAGACAGTGTCTGTACTTTGTTAGGAGAAATGTATACTTTATGGAATATTTTGTGAATATTTTTTTGAACATCTGATGTTTTAGTCGCTCTCAGGTGTTGACATGAATGTGTTCATAATTTTTTCGTATCACTGTGGGATGGAGTTTGTATTTGTAGCTCACAGATGGTTATGAGGTCAGACGTTGAAAACTACAACTAAAGCTGGAATTAATATTAATTATCTGGACACCAGAGTATTGTATAAAAATCCATGCTTCACCAGATCTGCAGTTGCTATGCAAGGAAAGCTTTATTATAGCACATGTGCTTTGTGTCTGAAAGCCTCTGACAGATTAGAAATGTTAGCAGAACTGAAGTCCCAAATGAGGTGGACTTGGTGGGGAACCTGTAAGATCAAGGTGCTTTTTATCACATAACAGAAGGAGAAAGAAGTGACAACAAAACGTTGCTCCCACCTGCCCCAGTTGAATTGACTGTAGTACTTTTATGTGAAACAAAGCTTATCTGTCTTTTATTTTTTAATTTGGTGGTTTCTTTTCCAGTCTTGGTTTCTTTAGGTTCTTCTCTACTAAATGGCTTTAAGGATTCTAAAGTTAACTTATACGTATTTAAACAGTGTTAGTCAGGGTTTGTACAAACGTTTGATTCTGGTGTGATGCGTGCAGTTAAGCCAATGGATTCTCTAATCAAAAAGCCGTGAGTTAACCTAGGGTAGAAAGTTGTGATCACTCTTTCTTTTTTAATGTAAGGCTACCTCTTGGCTAATGATACTCAGGGAGAGACTCCGCTAATACCTCCAGAAGTAATGGAATATTCCATTAAACATTCAGCTGAGGTTGACATCAATACAACACTTCAGATTCTGGGATCTCCAGGAGAAAAGGCCTCTTCCATCCCAGGGTACAACAGAACTGATTCTGTAATTAGGTAAGGATGCGTCTCGTGCTATTAAGTATGTTAAATGCCTTTTCAGAGGGGAAAAAAAGTGAGAATGTGAGTGGACTTTTGTGAATTTGAAAAGTAAAAAAGCAATATGTAAACACTGAACACTGGAAAAGAAATGTCTCTTAACTAGTATGAAAGTAAGGGCAAATAATTTATGAGAATGGTTTTATAACAGACATATTAAGGCAATGCTGTAAAAGAGATTAAGAAAAGACAGAAAAGATTACATGATCATTTTTTAGGGTAGAGAAAGGCAGGGTAAATATAGATGGTATTTCAAGTTGAGGTGATCCAGGGGAGGACTGAAAAAAAATGAGAGTAAGGCATCGAAACAGATAAAACTGAGTCAAGATGGGAAGGCTGAAATGACTAGATTGCTGACCTAATAGTCTTAACAGAGGACATGAGCCAAAGTCTTTGAAATAAACAGAAATGTTTTTATATCTCTACTGAAAACCCATCTTTGATCTATTTCTTACAGAAAGTCCTTAAAATGACTTAAATTACTAAAAAGTTGGTACATCAAAATCTTTAGATAATATACTACAAGCTCTATAATTCATTCGGCACAGGCACGCCTTACGCAAACGCTTCCCAGAGCATCAGTGAGCTTGTCTACTTTGAACACGAGTTACTGCCCCAACTTGGCAGTAGCAGCTCAGCTGGTCCTCGGTGCGGGAGGAGTTGTTGTCACTTACGTACACGTACCACTATTAGCCTATAAAAGGAGCAGGAGGGGATTTCCATTCTCTTTTTGCAAGAAGGCTGATGCCCACAAAGGACTCCTCAATTTGAATCCTCACACTTCAGAAGATTGTATTCCACTTTTAGTTGACGTGGAAGATTCTTCACCCACAATTAGTTGTTTTGTGTACTTAACATTTTCTTCTTCTGGAAGAGGCTAGAAAAATGAGTCTTCATTGGCAATGATTTGCCTAATGTTTAGAAGTTTGAATACTGCTCACTGATACTATTGGCAGCTTCAAGAAGTGGCCAAGAAAGAGGATTTCTTGATGCAGTGTCTTAGTGGTGATGGGAATAAAATCAGATCTAAATAAGCAGAGATTTGAGGCTCTCTGCAATAGCTCTGAAATGCCTTCAAGAAATAGACCACTGTCAACTTCTAAATTCCTTGTGCACTATCACATTCTTACCAAATTTAATTGATACACTACAAAAGCTACTATTTGGTGTAGTTTTATGGACTGATTGTATTAATGCAATCACCTGGTGATCTGCTATTTCAGACTGTTTCTCTGCAGTAATAAAAAAGAGAGAAATAACCGATCATTTCTGTACTTGCTCTTTAGTATGCACCACACTGCAAAAGCTGCACATCTAAGCTTGATGATGCAAGGAAGGGAGAATCAGTTTTTCAAAAAAGCTTTTCAAGCACTCCAAGTAGTCCATTTGTCTTCATTCCCTTGGTGGCAGAATGCTTGTGAGGATTCTTTGTTGCAGTAATTTTGATGTCAAAGATAATCACCCTATCTTTTAATGCATATTCTGACTTTTTGGAGGGTATTTGCCAGTCTATCCCGTCTCTCTCCTTGCATTTAAAGAAACAATAAATTCAGGTGCTTTTTACTTCATTAGAGATGAGCTACTTTGTGTTATCCCGTTCCTTCTGTCATACTTGTTTTTCATTAAGTGTGTTTGGTAGTCATGTTGCTTCTCCAAAAACCACTCTCAGCATTCTCATTGTATTTTAAATCTGCAGGTTGTTATCTGCTATTTTAAGAGTGTCAGAAGTAGAATCTAGAGCAATAAGAGCAAATCTCACGCACCTCCTGAGCCCGCAGATGGGCAAAGATATTGTATGGTTCCTCAAGCGCTGGGCAAAGACTTACCTCCTAGTAGATGAAAAGCTGTATGATCAGGTAAGGGTATAACTTTTATGAATTAATTGGTGAGTATTAGCAATAATATTATCCTGTGAATGCAGATGTCAGTGTAGCTATTTTAAAGTGCAATGATAAAGCATTTTTAATGCTAAATGGGTTGTGGTTTATTTTGGAATTTGTTTAAAAGTTAATGTTTTCTTCAGGTTTTTAATTGGAAATACAAGTTGTTAAAGGACCCTTCTTGCACATTTTGGTGCAAATGTGATTTTTTTTTTCTTTTTTTTTTGTGGCCATTGCCATAGCAGAATAGCACAGCGCGTTCTCAAGCTGCATAGTGGGTGAAACTCACTGACAATTTTATAAGCTGCTTCTCACTCTCCATCAGATCTTACAGTTCATCTCTAATACAGTGGTTGCCCTTGATAGATGCTTTAGTGAGTAACCTGGTCATGATTCTGAATTAGATATTTAACACAATCACAAGGTAGTATACATTAGCTAATGTCATGCTGCTTTCTCTCCTCTCCCCATTCTCATATGTTCTCATTGTATACATCATGATTTCAATGGTGCATTCTTTGCAAAGGGCAACTTCTTATCTTGTTTGGACAGCACTAATCACGATTAGACCTTGATCCTGATTTTGCTTATAGAACTAACTGCAATCCAGCTAGCTGACGGAGGCCACTCATCCTGAGGAGGTCCTATTGACTCTAACTTTCGTGAAGGAAGCCTCCTCCTCTTCCCCTTTATTTCCACTACTGAAGCAACTAAGAATACTAACGCTTCAGGATGCCCCTCCTTAACAAAAATAGGTATACCAGAGACTTGTAAATACTTGGAATCATGTTATTCAGCTTGTAGTTACAGCAGAGAGAAGAATTCGTAAAGGTACTAGTTGGGGAGGAATTGGAGAGCATGTAAGAAGGAGATCCACATGAGAAACAATGTGAAGAGACAAAATAGAGTATCTAGGAAATGGGCATGTTTAGTTTGTGTTGACATGTGAAAGTGATTGAAACCTCTATTTAAATCCTATGCTCAGTCACATATATATTATGAGTTTTAAAGTTAGAAATGTTAGTGGTGTGGTGACAGGAAGCCCCTGCACTATTATTACAAAATCCTTGGATTTCACTCTTAAGAAACTTTTTTTAAAGATAGGAGAACAGGCAATTTCAAGGAAGCATATTTTAATGTGCCAGGACCAGAATGCGACATCTTTCCTGAAAGATATATAGATTGAAGGAAGAATCTGCAGAAAGCAGATGCAGAAAAATTGCAATGAAAATAAGTTTTTACAAGAGTGGATCTAGATCAACAGCTAGGTTTATTTGTAATAATTTTTATCACTGAATTTTGAGGAATTTCAACGTAAATTCATGGAAACACTTTGGGGATCTTTTAATTTTTAAAGCTTTTGAACTTTCATTGGCATTAAAAGCTAGACATACTCAAACCTGGTTTTGTAATGAGGTTGGAACTTTTCTTTGTTTTAGGTGTTGTGGTTAAAATTGCAAGATAAATTTGGCAAAGATTTTCCTGTTACGGGTATTCTTTGCCTTTGTCTGTGTAACATTTGTGTATTTTAAGTAGGGAAGAAGTGACAGCCTGAAAAGAATTTGCTGACAATGATTACCATACACTTTGGGGTTCTGGCTTCTGTAAAACTCACTCATTTTAATGCTTTTCTTATAGATAAGTCTGCCATTTAGTACAGCATTTGGTGCTGATACAGAGGGTTCCCAGTGGATTGTGGGTTACCTTTTAGAAAAAGTGATCAGTAACCTGGCAGTGTGGAGTTCAGAGCAGGACCTTGCAAATGATACTGTACAACTGCTAGTAACATTAGTGGAAAGGAGAGAGCGGTAAGTTGCTATACCTATGGAAGTCAAAAAATTTCTTTTGCTTCCTTTAAATTTTTTTGGCCAAAGTAATCCAGATATAGGGCACTTCATATTCATGTCTCTGTAAGTCAAATTACTTTAGTAACATACTTTAAGTGGGAAAAATTTGTCTGACAAAGTGAGGAGTGAGACCTAGGTTTGACAAAACATAATCTAATTTTTCTTATTGTTTAGAAGTGCACTCTCCTTCCCCTACCTTTGTGCCTCACTCTTAAACAGAGAGAAGGGAAGACTCTCCTGGTCTCCACTCTTATTGCAAGGATTTTTGTGTTGTTGTTTATTTTTGTTGAATAAGTTCTTCCGGATTTAGAGTTCAGATACTGGCTAAGTCAGTATAAAATGTGTTTTGTAAACATATAAAAATTTTTTTAAAAATCCAGGATTTGGCGGATTCAGACAAATTTCAAAGTTTTCTTTGGTATTGCAAACTGTGAAGCAGGAAATTCTTGAATGTTTTACTTTTGTGAACTGACATGCAATTTTACATGCAATCATGCATTCACAGTCTCCTGAAAGACTGTTCTGAAGTCTGAGGAGTTAAACGCTTAAGGAATTTTATTTTTTAAAAAAAATTAAAAGCCACAGGAGCTAGTTTTGGAATAAACTGCTTATTTTATCATGACATAATGAGACTAAGCTTTTAATCCATGCAATATGTCCATTAACTCTGTGTGTGTACGTGTGTAAAACTAAAGCACTTCCCTGCTTTTCTCCCATATGAATTGAGCTGTTTTCAGAGTATATACTTTAGAAATCTTCGGGGTGAGGCATTAATAAGATGAAAGTCACAAGGCGATTTAGCCTTAGAATAAAGGAATTAAAATTAAAAAAAAAAAAATCTTCTGACAACTGCTAGCAACCTGATGCGCTCTGTTCATACAATTTTGTGAAGTCTTTTCTTTAATTAAACTGTTTTTTCCCTCTTCTAGGGCAAACTTAGTTATTCAGTGTGAAAACTGGTGGAATTTAGCTAAACAATTTGCAAGGCGAAGCCCTCCTCTTCACTATTTGTCCAGTTCTGTGCAGAGAACACTAATGAAAGCTTTAGTTTTAGGAGGTTTTGCTCATATGGATACGGAAACAAAGCAACAATACTGGACAGAGGTAAGCTATTTTTATGCTTCTGTCACCTTCATTTTAGCAAGTAGTACGAAAAACTTAGTTTAGGGAATTTTATGGTGACACAAAATCAACTCATACAGAATCTTTTGATTTTGAATATGTAATATTGATAGTTTTTTAAATTATTCTGTATTTGAAGGTCAATAGTTGTACGGCACCCAGGAGCTGCCAAAAATTATATCTAAAACATCACAACCTAAACAGAAACAACTAATCGTTACCTGGAGGATTCATGAAACAGCCAGTACAGCAGTACACTTGAAAGAGACTATTATAAAAAGTTAAGAATTTCCCTTGGAACTGTCATTTCTTCCTTTTATTTTAATTTGATGGTGTTACGAATTATTTAGTTGTTCACTTAATGATAATGACAGTAAGTAAAAAGCTAATGTGGAACATAATTAAGAGCCTTGACCAGCTTTTTGTGCCCTGGCTCCATTGAAGCTCCGATATGTAATACCAGGAAGATTGGTGCTAGAAAGTAGCTGAAAAGTGATCAGTGAGCACCGCATGAGTTTGTAAAGCATTGGCCTTCTGAAAGAAACTTGCTTTTATTAGCAAAGCTACGAAATCAGTGGTTGAAGGTAAGACTATAATGCACTGGAAGTGATTGGAAAAAGCATTTAACTATTTTTATGGAAGTTTCTAAATTGGTTACAAACACAGCTGATTACAAAAGATGTTGTGCTATTGAGAATCATAATATGACAAAGATAATTTTGAACATGAATCTTAATTAATGCTTTCACTGATGAACTGTAACAGTTTTTTCCCCTAATACTGCATTTGGAAGAGAATGAAATACTGTGAGCCAGAGGAAGTCATTGTCATTTGTTTAAAGACTACAAAATAACAAAAAATATTTACGGAGGTGCTCATTTTGAAACCAGCCTGCAGGTGGTGATGGATAATGAGAATCACTAATCCCTACCACTTCAGCTTATGTTAATGTGACAGATAATAACATAACTGAGCCATTGGAAACGGGAAGTGATTGATTCTTGTACTGCCATGCCAAAAGCAGCTCCTGAGCTTGCTAAATTACACCTCACATCTCACGTGATAGTATGCTTATCTTAATGTGACTTTTCTAAAAAAATTTTAAGGTTCTTCAGCCACTTCAGCAGCGATTCTTGAATGTGATAAACCAAGAAAACTTTCAGCAGATCTGTCAGGAGGAGGAAGTGAAACAGGAGATCACTGCTACATTAGAAGCACTCTGTGGCATTGCTGAGGCTACCCAGATTGATAACGTAGCAATTCTCTTCAATTTCCTAATGGACTTCCTTAATAATTGCATTGGATTAATGGAAGTATACAAAAACACACCAGAGACTGTTAATCTCATAATAGAAGTCTTTGTTGAAGTTGCACATAAACAAATTTGCTATCTTGGAGAGGTAAATACAACCAAAAGGGGAAGGAGGGGAAGAGTGTGTGTGTGTGTGTATGTGCGTGTACGTGTGTGTACAGTGCTATCCCTTAAACAAAATAAAGGATAGTGATTTTTAGATTCTATAGAGAAAGAAATGCTATATGGTCACACCTGTTAAAGGAATTCCTTTGTTTAAAAACATACACTTGCAAAGACTAAAAGCAGGATCGAAAGTGTTCTTATACCAATGAACTTAACCATAATTCATCACTAACCTAACTCGATGCATGGGTGGCAAAAGAGTACAGACCGTGTTGAATACTTTTTTTTAACCATATCAGACTTCTCTGAAGGCTTTTCTAGGAGAATTGCAGTGCTGTCCCAAGCCACTCTTAAAAAAAAAAAAAAATAAGATGGAGGAATTGATAAAAGTAATGTTCTGCTGTTTCAACAGTTAGGACATCAATATATGGCTGTAAGTGTTCTTATTGTTTAAAGTGGCTGTTCTCTTGATGGTTTTGTGTGCAGTTGTTACAAAAAGTGGTTATATAACTGAAATTAAAATCTTGAGGTATCATCAACCAAGTAACGCCATCTTAAAACAAAGTGTGTCGCTTTTAGCATGTGGAAGTTTTTCTTATTATCTAACATTGTTTTATAGGCCAAAGCCATGAACTTGTATGAGGCCTGCCTAACGCTGCTCCAGGTGTATTCCAAGAATAATCTAGGTCGACAACGGATAGATGTTACAGCAGAAGAAGACCAGTACCAAGATCTCCTTCTTATTATGGAGCTTCTCACTAACCTTCTATCAAAAGAATTCATAGATTTCAGTGATACAGGTATGAAGGAATTGGTAATTGCTGAACCACAACTTGTGTTCTAAACTGTAAAAACCATTGTGGGGCATGTGTTCAATCCAGGTAAAGTGAAAACTGAAGTTTAGGCTTGATTAGATCAAGATATGGAAATTACTATTTAATGTGCCAGTAGCAAAGGAAGGACTTTTCACAGCCTTCTAGCATCTGAAATTATTATTGCTCTCATAAAATAAATACGGCATGTATGAAACAGCTTGAAATCTGAATGTTGCAAGTCTGAACGTGTAGTAGCAGCAGTTTTCTAACAAAAAAATCCATAGAGAAGTCAGAATAGTACATTACCGCAAGAGGGCAGATGGATTATCATCCTAGTACAAGATCCAACTTTTGTGAAATGCTGAGCTCATTAAAATTCCATCACGTTTGAGGGTTTTCTGTATTCCTCATTCACAGAACATGCTTTATGGGTGTAGTTAAGGGTTCTGGTTTTGTATCCCAGCCTGTTACTTTCTTCCATATATTTGCCGCTTAAAATTGCAGTAGTCATGAATATGATCTGCCAGTTCTAGCTTAGCTGTGCTGTGCTGCTTTTGAATAAGTTGAAACACATTTGCATGATTCAGATCTCACCATGTCCTATACAGTTTGCACAGAAAACTTGCTCAGTAACAAACTGAATCTGCCTAGGTTGTTTTGATGGTGTTCGTTGCTCTTCTGAGGTACATCTTGAAAGAGAGAACCTTGTACTCCAAAATTCAGTGCATCAGTCTAGTTTTTTTGTCACGCATGCACAACACAAATACAGAGCCAGATTTAGACTTTGTCCATTGAATAGACAACTCGATGCCATGTAACATATTCTCTTTGAGGTCAGACATTGGAAGTTAGTCGCATGGAAAACACTGTAAAATACTTACCGTGAAACTAAAGAATGTGAATACTACCTAAATGTAATACCCAGAGATCAAATGTATCGAAAGTTGTCTGCATGCTGTTGCTGACTCAATGCAGGAAATGTAAAAGTAAGGTCACTGCCAGTTGATGGGAAAGGTGGGTCTTGCCTGTAACTGGAGAAAGCTCGGCAGCGTCTAACCTACAGAATTTTCTGCATTAACTCTCCCCGTTTTTTTCCTCCTTGTATTTACAAAATATATATAAACATAGGTAAATATATAATGTACATATAAAGTATAAAAAAGCAGTAATATTTTGCTCACTATCTGTTTATGTGTGCAGGCATGAAGCAGCTATCACTAGAAATAAATGCAATGTTCTGTAACGGAAGGGAGCCCTCAGAGTATCCGAAGTGTTCTGTTTTAGCATGCCATCTGGGACACGTGGTTATGAAATGCTTAGTCCTAATGAATATAAATATAGAGTGATGTGGCAGCCTCCACTCACTACGTTTCTATTTTAATACAGTGCCTCGTGTTTTTGTTTGGGGAGAGGGGAATAGTCCTATTTTTAAAAATGTCTTCATTATAAATAAATGGGACTCTTCCTTCAATGTTTAATCCTCCTTTTATACAAAACATTTTTTGTCCTTCTTACAGATGAAGTATTTAGAGGACATGAGCCTGGGCAAGCTACAAATAGATCTGTATCAGCAGCAGATGTTGTCTTATATGGGGTTAATCTAGTTCTGCCTCTAATGTCCCAGGATCTGCTGAAGGTAAGTATATTTTTACATGTAGTTGCTAGAATATGAAAGCTTTATAGTATTGAATTCCCAGAATTCATTCCTATATGCATTCCACCTCCATAACTTGAGTTTTCTAGGCTTTCAAAAATGCAAATAACTGTTCTGTAGTTCTGCATACTGTTTGAAAAGAAATATTGTAAGCCGAGAAAAATGTATATTTGAAGGGCCTAAACAAAACTTTTTTTTTCTAAAAGTGAGTCCGTGCACGTCAACAATTAACCAAACCTGAAACGTGGCTTGTGGAATCCTTTTTCTGATAGTGTCAGAAATGTGATAGTAAGTATAAACAGTGATATTAGTAAAAAAAAAAAAAAAAAAAAAAAAAATCCGGGAGCACATAGTACCTTTTAATTATTTTCACAACACAGCTGGCTTTCGTATCATAGACAGCAGCAGCCTGTCAGTAGAACAGTAAGATACGAAACAATGGACTGGCACTATTTCATTGGGTTGCACTGTGTTGACGTTTTACTTTGAATCAGGGGAACACTTCTGAAGTGTATCTCAGTGGTCCCTTCTTAACATGCTTTCTCATGTGGTGGCGCTCGCTGAGCAGGAGAGCTACATCCATTTTAGATGAAACTGAGTCAAAGGATGTACCCTAGGAGCCCCTCTGCTGTGACCAAGGCTTTTACCCCACAGGCCTAGACTTGCTCATGCCTGAAGTAAAACTCCTTGAATTTGTACAGAGCAGACACCAGACTCCCACCATCAACTGCTTAGCTTTAGCAATCTTTTTTATTGTACCACAGTGTTTGCTAATAAAGTTGTAGCCGTTCTAATGACTCTGAAGTTGTCTACTAAAATTGTCTTTTCTTCTTCAGTGGAAAGCATCAGTCCTGTCTCTTTGTACAGATGGAAATTATGTCAGAATAGTTACGTGATTGATTCTAAAATTACCATGTTTTTCTTTTGACAGTTTCCATCCCTGTGTAACCAATATTACAAATTAATCACTTTCATCTGTGAGATATTCCCTGAGAAAATTCCACAACTTCCAGAGGACCTCTTTAAGAGCCTAATGTACTCACTGGAGTTAGGGATGTCATCGTATCCTTTTTAGAGCTTGGGAGTGTTTAAAAATCTGAGTTGCTTTTATAAGGACCTGTTAAAAATCTGATTTTATTTTTCTTTGCATTTTTTTCCTTTTCTATCAATCTCTGTATCTATAATTATATATTGGTAATCAACTCTTACTCTCTGCTCTCTGGTGATTGGGAGTTTCACTGTAGTGGCTATTGAGATTCTAGTATTAGCTGAATTTCCTCCGACTCGTGTTGCCTGAATGCAGCCTTTAAGTGGTTTAGCGTGTAAGTTTTTTCTGGCAGCCATTCCTGCCTCCTCCATTACTTCACTTCAGAGTGTGTAACTTCATAAGCCTTCAGCTGGTATCCCAAAGCCATTCCTGAATTAGTTTCTCAGCTGGTAATACAAAACACTGCTGCTGTTCTACTGGGCTGGCTCCAGAGCATTTCCTGTCAGGGTGCCAATGGGCTCTCCCTCTCATAATGGGAGTACCATTTTCACTAATCTGTGGCACGTGTCAGAAACAGATGAGCTTGACCATAAGGGACTCTTTCTGAAAATGTTATGTCAGAGGGTTATGTTACCTTAGGGCATGTAGCTAATATAAGAAGGCAACAAAGTTGGAATTCTTTTTGTCCCCTTTTTTTTTTTCTTTTAATTTAATTTTTTAATTAACAGCTTTATAGTAAAAAGAAATCTTGGAACATACAAACATTTAAAATATTTTCTAGTGACACCACTGGGAAGTTTTACCACAATTTAATTGAAATCTGACTTTGATTCGTTAACGCCCGTTACCAGAATGAGTTCGGAGGTTTGCCAGCTCTGTCTGGAGGCTGTAACACCATTAGCAGAACAGTGTGCAAAAGCACAAGAAACAGATTCAACCCTTTTTCTAGCAACAAGGCACTTTCTTAAGGTAAGGCATCTGCGTTTCGTGTTCCTTTGGTTTTTTGCATACAGGTAGCATCAAGAGGCCAAACAGTGATCATATCCGACTGGGTTAATCATGATCACACATATAGTAAGAAACAGCCTGTTACCTAAAAAAGTGGCAGTTTAAGAAGAAAGAGAGCATGAAGGACTGGGGTGCAAAGGAGGATGGAGGCATAGAGGAACGAAATTACTTACTGCCAATCAACAAAACACCTGAGCCACTCAGAATGCAATTTATATTTATCCATGCTCTGGACGTGAGCTCTAGAATGAACCTGATTGAAAAATTTCACATTTACTGTGAAAGCTGTGAAATAGAAAGCTTCCAGAATTGTGTGAACTGGAGGCTGGGTAGAGTACTAAAACAAGAGAGAGGGGAAAAAAAGCATATTTGGGAACTAGAAAGAAAATGCTGTCATTTATTCAATGTATCCAGTGAATTATGCGTTTTCTTAATCCGGTATCATATTTAGTACTTTCCTTTTAGGACCATCCACTCTATCTCATTGAATTTTGGAGTGACCTGGTAGCAACCAGGTTCCTGCTAACTGGGAACAAAGTAATTGGGAAACTTGTGTCTTCTGATTTTGTAAAGACCTCAGTTTTCCTTGAGACATCTTTTCCTACCAAACTGACATTCAAACTTCTGAGGATTGCTCATTAAAAGCATACATCAGCCAAGCTGAGAGAATGAGAAACAAGACTCGACTTCTAAAAGAACTAGGCTTTCCAATTACTGATACCTAAATTTAAAAAAAAAGGGCAACAAAACAAACAACAAACTTGGATGTTTGTAAATGCATGTTCATTATTATTATCAGAAGTGAAGATGAGATGTTGGTGAAGTAGAAAGTTAAGTTTACACTTCCATAACTACTTCTGTTTTGTGATTTCAGATGGTCTTTGATATGCTGGTACTTCAGAAGCATAATACAGAAATGACAACTGCAGCAGGTGAAGCATTCTACACATTAGTGTGTTTGCATCAGGTACGTCATTTAGACACTTAAACCCTGAAAACCAGTCATTTGTTAAAGGAGAGTGGTTAGTTACTGTGCATCTGGCAAATCATAGAATCGTTCAGGTTGGAAGGGACCCTCAGGAGGTCTGTAGTCCAACCTCTTGCTCAAAGCAGGGGTCAACACTGAATTCAGATCAGGTTGCTCAGGACTTTTTCTAACTGTGTCTTGAAAACCTCCAAGATGGATATTCCAAAGCCTCTCTGAGCAGCCTGTTGAATGCTTTATTATCCTTACAATTCATGTGCTTTCAGCACCTGCCAGACAGTCTTGGTGGCCCACCACTGGACTCCTTCAATTTTATCAATATCCTTCTTGTGTTAAGGAGTCCAAAACTGGACGCAGTATTCCACATCTAATCTAATGAGTGCTGCATGAAGACAAATAATAAATAAAGCTGCTAGTGTTCATTGCTGACAAGGCACACTGCTGACTTGCTTAGTCTGCTGTCTACCAGGACCTTCAGGTCCTTCTGTTCAGCAGAACGGCTCCCCAGCCTGTCAGTTCGCAGTCTGTATAGTTGCAGGGGGTTGGTCTGTTACGGCTGCATGACTTTGCATTTCTCCTTGTTGGATTTCATGAGGTTCCCGTCAGTTCATTCCTCCAGCCTGACTAGGTGTCTCTGAATGTCAGTCCTGCCCTTGAATGCGCTGGCTGTGCTCCCCCAGTTTGGTTTCATCCACAGACTTGAGGAGACTGCATTTCAGGTCCTGCTCCTTAGGTCACTGACTAAAATATTTAACAGGACAAGGCCCACATGAGCGCTCTCAGTGCTACTTGTATCCAGCTTCCAGGTGGAATATGAGCCATTAACCACAGTCCTTTAGAGGCTGATGATAGAGGTGTGTTTTCACCCATGTAGTAGTCCACCCATCTAGACAATAAAATCCCAGCTTGCACAAGGATGCTGTGCAAGACTGCTAAAGGCTTACTAACATCAGGCATCCACTGCTCTCCCCTCATCCACAGATGTAGTCATTTCATCACAGAAGACAATCAGGTTGGTAAAGCATGGTTTTTACCCTTGGTAAATCCATGCTGGCTGTTCTCAATCCCTTTCTCTTTCACCTGCCCAGAGATAGCTTCCAGGATTACTTGCTTCATGATTTTCTTAGTCGTTCAAAGATGATGGAGAGCAACCTTGTAATGATATGAGCCAGCTTTCTGAACCCTTGGGTGGATTCTGTCAGGTCTCATGAGCTTGTATGCATCAAGATTTCTCAAGAGATCCTGGGTTGATCCTCTTTACTACTGGTAGTTCCTCTCCTCCTTGAACCCTGTTTCTAGTCATAAAAGTCTGGGAAAACCTGTCAGTGAAGATGAAGGCAAAGAAAGCATTGAGTATTTCAGCCTTATCTTTTGTCTGTTACCACTAAATCACCTGCTCCATTCAGCGGCAGGACCCACATTTTCCCTGTTCCTTCTTTTATGGTTAATGTACTGGTAGAAGCTGCTCTTGTTGTCCTTGATGTCTTGCCAAACTCCGCTTTAGCTGAACTTCGCTTTTCTGTCATTGTTCTTGTCCAGACAATGTTTCTGTTTTCCTCTTTTGTAGCTGTCCCTGCTTTCTGTCTCCTGCATGTGTCCTCCTTGCACTGGAGTTCAGTCATGAACTCTGTGCTTAGCTGGGTCAGTGTTCTGATGTGTTTATTTTGTTTTCCTCAGTATCTGGACAGGGCATTCTTGTGCTTGGAAGAGGTTGTCCTTAAAGACCTGTCAGCTCTCCTGAGCCCCTTTCGTCTTCAGAGCTCCCTCCCACAGGGTCCCACCCACCAGCCTCCTGAATAAGCTGAAATCTGCTCTCGTGGTGTCCAGGGTCTGTACTCACCTGCCCTCTTTCCTTGCTCTCCTAAGAATCCTGAACTCCACTATTTCATGATCACTTTAGCCAAGGCTGCCATTAATTGCCACATCCCTGACCAGCTCTTCCTAGCTGTCAGTAGCAGATGCAAAGTGACCCCTGGGTGGCTCATCTGGCATTTGAACAAATGTCAGGGGGATAATATCTCGTAAGTCTGATCTGGAAACTTCCTCCAGTTGCTTGAAGATGACATGGTCCTGACATGGACTACTCATCCTGTTTTCGTGATTTGTAGCAAGCTCCCACCATGATGTGATCTTTACCGCCCCTCCTCTGATTGTGACCCATAAGATTGTTGCCCTGTCCACAGAAAAGCATCCTTAGTTTGAGCTGCCCTTTCACATAAATGGCAATCTTCTGTCTTCTTCTTCCCCAAAGAGCTGTCCATTGGAGCACTCCAGTCATACTACCTGTCCCACCACATCTCCGTGCCTGCAGTGATGTTGCAGCTCTGCATCTGCACAGGGAGCTCTAGCTCTCCCTGTTTGTTTCCAAAGCTGAATGCATTTCTGCACAGGCATTTGAGGTTGGCCTCCTTTCAACCTGTTTCATCCTTCTTGATGAGCACTCTTAAACCCATCACACTTCCTTGCGTTCTTACCACTCTTGGTTTCTGTCTCCTCGCTTACCTACAAGCTGTTACCACCATCCCCCAACGTGCCCTTTAAAGCCCTTCCTGCAAGCTGGCAAGCCTTTGGCAAAGATGTTCCTAAGCCACTTCGTCATATGGATCCTCTCTCTTGTTAGCAGCCCTCATCCCTCAAAGAGGGACTCATGATCATGTAAGACAAAAAGACCCTGTGACACCAGCCACGGGTGGCAACTTCATGTTGTATCTACCCCCACCCAAGCCCTTCACCAGTAGAATTGAGGGGACTGCCATTCTGGCTCCTGTGTCCTTCAGCCTTGCTCCCAGAGCTCAGTAGTCACTGTGGACTTGCTCCAGGTGCCCCTTGGCAGTGTCATTGGTGGCTATATGGCTGAACAAGCAGTGATAGACTGAGGGCCGAGGATGATCCTCAGCAGTCTGTCCACAGTAGCAGCCCAGATCCTGTCCCCCAGCAGCGTTTTTTAGGTGTCCATCTCAGCCCCTGCTGCACAAGCTTCCATAGTCTCCGCTAAGTCCTCTCCAGGAGCTGCGCTGCTGCATACCAGGTAGCCAGGTGTTCCCCACAGTGGCTGAGCCAGGCGCCTGTTACAGTCAGTTTGCTGCTTTTCTCAAAACTCTCAACGGTTCTTTCGCTGGCCTTTTAGTCATGTTTAACGTGTTTTTGTCTCCTGTTTCTGTCCAAGTAAGCGTAAGAGGGAAACTTAGAAAGGAATCTAAGCTCTCTGTCCCAGGGAAGGGAATCTAGAGTAGGGAAAACCCGTGGGAGGAGATGGTTGGTACAGCACACCAAATGTGGGGCAGGCGTGAAGAAAGAGAAGTGCCATTTGCAGGACAAAGCCTATGCTAAGTAAGAGGCAGAAGGCACTTTGAAGGGTGTGCCTTAAAGTTTTCTTTTTACTCTGCACTGCAAAGCACTATACCTAGCTCTAAAGGCTTCTTTTAGCCTTACTGAAAAACCTGGTCTGATCGAAGGGCTTTATCTGGTTTAGCGGTAGGTGAAAGGCTGCAGGTCTGTAGTCACTTCTGGTACCCTCATCAGTGAAACTGGATAACGGGTGGAGAGGTACTGGTAGTTTTCTCTCACAGCCTTGATTCTGGATTTTGTCCTGATGAGAGAAGTTGTATATATTGTATCTTTTTTTTTTTTTTAAAGTTAATAAGATTCTTGTTTATTTAACAGGCTGAATATTCAGAGCTAGTTGAAACATTGCTATCAACTCAACAAGATCCAGTAATTTACCAGCGGTTAGCAGATGCCTTCAACAAGCTTACTGCAAGCAGCACCCCTCCTACACTGGACCGTAAGCAGAAGATGGCCTTCTTAAAGAGTTTAGAAGAATTTATGGCAAATGTTGGTGGACTTCTCTGTGTAAAATAAACAACAAAACTCTATGCCTAATTTAGACCCTTTCTGCAAAATGCACTGAGAAATGCTGAATGCTGACTAAATCTTGTACCTGTCTCTGGGTTCTTTGCAGCCATCTCAGATTCTAGAGAGCCTGAAAGTATGAACATGACACAGTGGAATAGGAGAGGTCAACTTTGAATCAGCTTCTGCTATTACGTGTTAGCTGCAATCTGTCATACTTGTGTGTGGGAGAGAATGAACAGAAAATTTGAATTTAATTTTTTTCCATATATGTGCAAACAGATATGGGCACAATGAAAAATAAATTCAGTGCCTTCCCCCCCCACTGGTTTAAAATATGAATGGCCAGATAAACATACAGATTTCTTTTCTACCCAAAATCATGTTAAGAGTGCGATGCAGATACATACAAAGCTCTAAACAGTTTAGCTGATTTTAAGCTTTATTTTTCCTCTCTTATTAAAGTTTGAGTTTGTGTTCCAATGGGGAAGAAAAACCAAATGGTATTTTTTAACTCATGTTTAGGTCTGGTTTTCTACATCAATCTGACATTGCATGTTTAATGCAATGCAGGTTTTTATATTATGTTCTGCTGCCTAAAGTTCAGAAGAAAAAAGGTGTATATTTTTGTTCCCCTAAAATGAACTTTAGGAACTGTAGCCATTTCATTGCCTTAATTTAAAAGAAAAAAAAAAAAAGCTCATATACTTTAGATAAGAAATTTAAGGCAAGATTTGCCTCTTCAGAGTTGGTTTAGGATGTTGGCATTAAGCTGCTGTGTACCTGTTGCAGCCCTTCATGTTGATGTGTCATCTTGGAATGAGTGTCTAATGCAAGGTTCATGTGTAGTTTTACTTTCAGTATCTGTTCTGATTCGTACCGGGGTTGCACGCAAACGCAATGTATTTCTACACTGAACTGTTTGCTTAAGCAATAACTCAAAAGGTGTAAATTACTGGCAAACTTTTAAAAGTTGGGGCATTAGCTAAAACAATTATGCTAGAACAGGGGCGTCAAACCCTTTTATGCAAGGGCCGTCTTTGTTTGACCTGAGAAAGGTAATTGGGATGTGTAGTGCTGTGGGGGATTTTTGGTTTTGCTGAATCTAGCTCCACTTCTGCAGAGCCCTCCCAGCTGCCCTGCTCTTGCTCGTTTTTTTTTGTATCAGCACTTTAGCTATTACGACAGCAGAATATAGTGCCCTGAGGATAGCGGACCAACAAGGGAGAGCAGCACATGAGTACAAAAGCAAGGCCTGCTTTGTCTCCAGTCATGAGCCAGAGAAAACTGAAGCAAACACAAATGCTGCATGTCTAGTATATTTTGTGGAAATAGATGGAGGCAGAAGTGGGCCCTTTTGTTTAAGACCTCTGCTAGATTATGGTGTTGAATATTTCCCATGTCTTTTTAAAATTTATATAAAATGTACAGTATACACCTTTACATGGCTATGTATAGCATCATGTTTGCAACTCTGTGCCATTCTTCAGCTATTCATCTCAAAATTAGTCACAATAGCCAGAATTTTTAAAAGATATAAATGACTAATTCTGTGCTATAAGTGGTCTAAGGCTTTTTTATTTTTTAGTTAAATCCATACCTGTCTCAAGCACGGATCCACAAGGCCAAAAATGCCATCTTTTCATTATACTTTTCTCTTTTAATTTATGTGAAAACTTGGCTAGGGCAGATTTACACGTGGAAAAAGTGACCATAAAACTTGTTAGATAATGTACCTTCCCAGCTAGTATTTTATTTCTAAGATAACTTGCATAGTATTTTAGATCGGGGGTATTGCTCTCAATTTTTTTCTTGAAACTTTAATGCTTTTCTTTAAAAGATTTCCTGACTGTGCACTTACACAAAAGATAATGATCCTGGCAGATCCTTCTGTTTTTATACTGTTCTGATGGCTGATTTTTTAAACTTGTCTGGGTTTCGCTATGTTTTTGAAACTGCTTCTGGAGTTTCTCGGAGTGTGTACATTGGATAGGGCAGCAGCTCTGAAACCTCATTTTTTCAGATGAAAGTCACTAAAGCCTGGGAACGTAAGCGGCAGTAGGAGCTGCTAGTTTGTCATGGTGTGCTCAATGCCAAATATCTAGGCCAAAGTCTTCAAAGAGATCATAGCAAATACCTTCAAGTTTTTTGGATCTGACCGAATAACTGATATTCTCAGTCATCATTTCTTCTATAACTAGCTCTGTCACTATCATTTTTGTAATCCTAAAGCTGGCTCACTATTTAAAAATATTTATTAACTTTAAAATTTTGAAATCCTCTTGCATATTGCGATTGATGAATGGGAGCACAAATTGAGTTAGTATTCAGGACAAAGTAACGTGCATACCCATTACTTTTCTAATCAGGCCCATTGTGTTATAACAAGCAGAGACGCACAGCATTTTGTGATTATCAAGACTTGCTAAAGTATGAACACTTACTTTCAAAGACTAGTTTTGAAGGTTGCTTAAAACTTTCCTTTGCCCTTCATTTAAAATTAATATTATATGTTAAAGGGAAGCTGTCCTAGTAAGGTGGTTTTTGTAATTTTCCTGCTTGATGTTATGCTAGACAACATTCTTCCTTTCTTGTTTCTTAATTTTTCTTCCGTTCTCATATATTCAACAGGGATCTTTCCATGCCATTTTATGTTTCTTTTAGAGCAAATGCTAAGATGTCTCTGCTTAGTGACATCCATGAAATTGTTGCAAAAGGTTCTGGGAATACATTTTATTAATTCGTACTCCTGCTGACTAGGTGGCTGCTTCTACTTAAACTATTTGGCTTCTATATCCCTTCCAAAAAAAACAAAAAAAAAAAAAATCCTTCAGTGATCTTCTACACGTCCAGTTGCTGTAAATCTAGATGCAAAAGCTCATTCAAGTCCATAGGAAAGACTCATAGACCATTTTTAGTGAACACTGAGAGTTGGCTCCATGTAAGTGTTCTGAAATTTTTATAGCATCACTGCATTGATTTTCCATTCACTGTGCAAAGTGAATAATGGTTCTAAAAATGCACCTGTTTTTTGAAGGGGAAAAAAAAAAGGCAATTCAAACGGAATTATAAATGCTGCATGATACAATTGTAACAAATATATTTGTTTAGACTTTTTTTGCTAATACAGATTATTGCTCCAGTGTTTTCATTCTGAGACTAGAAATCAAGTAGCTTCTTTCCCATTTTGCCAGCTCCTTCCCCATTGTAATAGCTAGTTCTAATGCTGGCATAATAATTTTCTGTTGTTAAACCTATAATTTTTGATGCTGGCAAGCATGACCATCTAGTTGGGTCGTGAAATTCAAGACCTTCTTGAAAGCACAGGTACACATGGACGGGAGAAGTGGACTACTAGTACATGAAGCTTCCACTTTCATGAGCATTTATGCCTTAATTATCTTCACTGAATTACTGCCAGAATCTGCTACTTATTGCCCAGAGATTTGTGTTTCACTCTTTAGTGATCAAGGGCTCACCATTTTCCTCAGGAACGAGAAACTTGTTTTCTCAGCATGTCCAAATCCTACTAGTTGAAAGAGAGGGGTTTGAATCAGAGTCATCTCATTGATAGTGCATAGCACTCACTAAAGCCCCAGTGTTTACCTGGGTAAATCCCTTTATATCTAAGCCATGTAGTTCTAGAAAATAAGCTTGTTCAGAGCAGTCAGTTGTCCATTTAAAATCTAATTCTTTAAATGGTAAAGCAAATTCTAATTTGTGAGCTGTAAAACTATTCAAAAATACAAATTGCAGCATTTCTCTTGTAAAACACTTCAAGTAATTTCAGTTTTGGTTAAAGAATTACAAAAGAAGGGGTGTTTTTTATGGAAGTAGCTTGATGAATATAAGCGCAGGAGTAGGAGCCAGGCTCCTCTAATTTTGTATCAGTTTTCCCACTGGATCCTCTGTGGCTATTGGCAAGTTGCTAGAACTGTGTTGTCGTTAAAATAGCGATAATGCCTACCTACCTCACAGGGATGTTGTGAGGATTAGCTTATGCCTATAAAATGCATTGAGGATCTGAGATGCTATGTAAATATTAAATATTTTAATTTTAGTTTTGTGAGGTGTAAGATTTACTGTAATGAAAACAGAAGATTTTCATAATTATAAAGCCCAGTAGAGGCAGCAGTGGTGCAGTATTCCCCAAGACTGGTCTACTGCAGTACAGTAATCCTTGCTGTAAATTGTAGTTATTTCAATTACAGCCAACTGAAGTGGTGGCTTCTTCTTAAATAAGATAAGATTCCCCACCAGTGTGCCTCGGTTCTGGTCTAAATAGTGAAAGGACAGTTGCTAGTTATTCAGGCTTTGGTGCCTCTGTGACAAGTGCCACTTGTGGTGGTAGGGTTTTTTGTTTGGTTTGGGTTTGTTTTTTGTTTTTTTTACACTTTTCTGCAAGGAACAAACACTGCTTATTTCTCCCCTATCTGTTCCAGTCACTCAGTATAACCAAAGCCTAATGATATCACTTAAAATTTAAAGAGCCAGCGCCACCCCCGTAAATTAGCTTTTAATATGAGTAGATTGTGCCCTCTTTGCAGTAAATGAGATTAATGCTTTCTAGCACTAATCATGAAGCAAATCACGAAGTGTGATTTGCTGTAGAGCCTTAAGCTCTCGGCTGTCTTACAAAACCCTTTTTTCAATGAGAGATTTCTTGGGGCCCTAGCAACTGAGAAATAAGGTATCCCTGGCTTTCCCTTCTCCTCAGTGAATTAAAGTAGATTCTGCTTTTCCATTTCTTCCCTTTTCCCTATCCTGCTTTTTCTGTCCTTTTAAGCCATTCTTATAAAAGATTTGGAAAACCTTTCCAACCTCAAGGGAAAGATACTACCCATGTGATTTTCCAATCTATTACAGCTTGATACTTGAAATTGATAAAATCCTTTCTAATACCATTCCCCAGCATATTTCAATCTCCCATTGAACCATTCTAGAGTTTATTTGTTCCCTTTGTGCAAAATAAGGAACCTCCATGCAGTGAACATGCAGTTTTAAGGCAATAAATGCTAGTACTGCTGTTGGTCAAGCGTGTAAATATTTTAAATGTATAATTCAGTACTATGTTGAGTTTATATATTAAAACCACAGGGATTGAAGTGCAAGTTGATTTCAAGTATTGTTTTACCTGTACAGTTGAAGATATGAAGTTGCATAGAAATATTTCACAATTTGTTGCAATAAGACTTGGGAAATGGCTGTGTAATCAAGCCTTATCACAACTGAATTTTCAATTTTGAAATGAACACTTTCTGTATTTTTAAGATCCATAAGGAGGAGGAGGATAAAATTGTTTTCCACTAAAGACTTTTATTATTTTGTTTTGGCCGTGTGTGATTTGTGTGTATTCTTGTTTAATATTTTTCTAAAATCTCACCTGTGTTGAATCCCTGGGATAGCATTTGCTATACCTCCTTACGGTAGAAAAAAAGATAGGAGTGTTATGAAACCTCAGGCTACACGTTGTGCTCTTTGGCTACTGGGAATGCGCAGTAATTCAGTTAAAGTTGATGGGGTAACGTTAATTTACATCAGCACTTAAGGCGTGAGTTTGTCCATCAACAGAAAAAAAAGTGATTAGGTGTGTGACCTGAGTATCTCACGGTGGACTACGATTACCAGAAGTGGCTATGAATATATAATGAAATTAATCTTTTCCCCCATCCTCCAAAAAAAAGTTTAATGGTGACTTCTCAGGTCACTGTTATTGGTGGTGTTTGTCTACCCAGAAGGAATTCTGATTTCTGGGTCTTGAATTTTTTTTTTTTGTGTAGATTTAATCAAAACAGTTTCTGATGATATCTGGCACAGAAATGTTCTCCAGGCTTGTAATCTGTTTCCATGTGAGCAACATCCAACAGTATGTTACTTCATGTATATCAGAAAAATTCAGTTAAAGGCAGCAGTTCCTAATGTGCTATAATACAATTACATTTGGATAAACTACAGTTATCTTCTGTTGCTCCCCTCTTACTTTCATGCATTCACATCTTTAAAAAAAGGAAAAAAAAAACAAAAAACAAAAACACCTTCAGAAATCCTGAAAGTAAAACTACGCGGCAACTATGGTGGTGACAGCTTGCTATACATCTTGGCTGTATGTATCACTAGAAGTTCACTGGTTTCAGAAGTAAAATTATTGCAATTATATATTTATGTTGGCTTGGTTTAGTTCAGTGAGTGTTTTGGTGAAGGACAGAAACGTTTAAGGTAATTTTGAGCAAATCCCTGAAAGCAGCCAGTAAGATTAACAGCAGCGTATCCAAGAGCCTTTCATGTAGAAAGTGGAACTATTCTGCATTACCTTAAATACAAGGTCTGGAATAAACTTGAATGATTTGGCTACAAAGCCTTTATTCACACTTGTTTGTGGAAATGTACGCAAAACCCAGCAATCTTGCCTTTATGAAACTTACATTTGCTTCAGTCGTGAGTGGTGGAGTTGGTGGGTTTTTTTTCCTTCACTGATTTGCCATGTATTACAAGCAGAAAGGTAGGAAAGTTCAATCTTCCAAGTGGAATTTACCTGGCAGGTCAACCAAGGTCGTACATGAACTGGAAAAGGGAAGGAGGAGGAGAAGAAAGTAAAAATTTTGCAACCTTATGTGGAGAAAAAAAAAAAAATCAAGCTAATGTGTAAGAGGAAAAAGAAATCCATAATACAAGTGTTATCCCATAACTTGGTAACCCATGTCACCCTGACAAGAATGAGTAAAAGCCTGCCATTTCATCAGCACATTTTTGGGGGAAAAGAGAAAGTGCTATTTTGGAATTGTATGAAATGCGATACTATTGGTGTGAGTTTTGTTAATTAAATAATAAAATCTTTATTTTGGGAAACATTCCAGGCAAATCTACATGTCCGAAAAGAACGCTGCAGTTACCCACTGTGACTGATATGTAACTCGTTGCTAGTTTTTCTCCCGTCTATATTTGAACCTCATGGAACAACTGTTTTCACCTTAACATCTATCAGATGTTATCAGATTTGATTTTTCTGACGCTTTGTTGCCTTTGCACGGTAGAGTAAGGCAGAGCTTTGGGTGCGATGTACTTCCCTTTTTCTTCCCCTGTGTCTGGCCTACTGTTCATGGTTGCGAAGGCGCGTATGTTTGATTTGCTTTAACGTATTGTTTTGGATGATGCAGTTTGGGTTTGTGGCATATTCAGACTGCTTCCAGTCTCTGGTGTTTACTGAATGAAAGTCATCACTAGACTCCAACACAAGTTGATTTGAAAGCCTTATTCATCACTTGGTTTAATAAGTTGTCAGGACATTTGCTTTAATTTTAGGACGGCACCGATACTTCGAGTGGTCTTTTGTTCATTCAAATGATGGTTGTAACTCAGAAAAAAACCCAAAGCCAAAACCCCACCACCACACTGTGGAGTCTTTAGGAAGATCACTGATGTCCTCACACAAGGTCAACACTACTTTGGGGAAGGCTTAACATTCTTCTGCCACTTTAAGGAGAGACTGTTCTTCTGAAGTACTTTTTGCCTGCTTTTAGGCTGTTATGCACTTTCATGTTTTCTTAACAAACTACTGTTAAAAATGTACTGTAACATGGATTTTGATAAGCGCACATGTATTTAAACAATCCACTCAGCCTCAGGAAAGCTGGAAAAAATCGGATACCTGTTTTGTATCTTGGTTAAAATGTTTGTTACCTACATCCTTTAAGATGGCCAGATAATGTCTAGATCCTGTGAGTGTAACTATTTAAGATACCAGTATAGTCTGTAAAAGGAGGACAGTGTAATTTTACTCTAGGGACTGAGAAAATGGTGTCCTTCTCTTATTTTTCTTAGAGGTATATATAGTCTGAATTGGAGTTTCAAAAGCAAAAAACAGTGATAAACCCCATTTACCGTTTAGGAAAAAAAAAAGTTTTCTTTCTTAACACTAGCTTATTTCTATTTTCTTCCTCCTCCTTAAAAAGAGTGTGTGAAATAAGCGTAGAGGTATGTGTAGGAAAAACTGTAAAATCTGCTGCTGTACATAATGTTTGCTACTTGACTGCATTTTCTGTTCCACTTTAATTTTACTGGTTTTGCTAAATATATTTTATATATTTTCCTTCCTGCTTCTTGTGATGGCAGCGTGATTACATCTTGGGGGGGGGGGGGGGGGGGGGAAGCAAAAACAACCATGAGAAGGCTCTGGCCAGAAAATTCCATCAAGTTGGTATGTTATCATGTATCTCAGGGCATTTTTTGAGAGAACAGCATAAATCAGGGGCAATATGGCATAGTAGAATCAATGGGGATATTAAAATGTACAAAGGTACTGGTAATTCTGTTTCAGGT
Organism: Nipponia nippon; assembly: GCF_047370975.1. Lineage (NCBI taxonomy): Eukaryota > Metazoa > Chordata > Aves > Pelecaniformes > Threskiornithidae > Nipponia > Nipponia nippon. Next base: position 111,785,990 of record NW_028262336.1, read on the forward strand.
TGGTTTTTTTTTTTAATTACTTCTAAAATCCATTTAAAATGTCAATACCACTAGATGGTATAAAGTGACTAGTAGTCCCTTAAGTAGAGCGTTTTTCAATCTGAAGTCTGTAGCCCCCAAATTACTTCCAAGGGATCCACAAAGCCTCGCACAATAGAAAGAAGTCACTGTGATCATGTATCACTGTAATGTTTCTAAGATTTGCATCTCCAATAGAGAAAGAGTTGGGAGTCCATAAACTGTTGGAGGATGAAAACTTACTACTGTACTTGAATTCAGGGAGTGACTGCAAGCTTTTAAAAGGCTGACTGATAATTTGTCCTGCTGCGTGACCCAAGGTCTCAGGAAACTGTGATGCACCTGGCCTGCAGAGCTCCCCCACAGGGCTCCAACGCACGTTTTATCCTGCATCTGTAGGAGAACAGCTCGGTACTGAAAGAAAAATGTGCAGTAAGCCTCTCTTACAAAGATGAGATGTTGCAGGTTGTTCTGCAAGTAGAGTATTTCCACTTCTATTATTTTCCCTCTTTGGAAGTAGGCTTATGTTGACGTTAACTAGAAGTAATTCTTGTATGGTTGTAAAGCATTGTGTGCTCGGCTGCCTTCCAAATGAAACGTGCAGTTGTTTTGCCAGCCCTAAAAATGTCGAGATTTTGGGGGGGAAAGCTATTAAGAAATTTTTTTAGACTTCATGGCAACAGCAGAGATTCTGCAATTAGAATTTAATAATCAATTTTCATACTAGTTAAAACTCATTGTACTTTTTCATATGGCTCTGGTTTGTGCTACAGCAAGAGAACTCAAAAGTACAGACTTTCATTAGTAAAGAAAAAATACAATAGAGTATAAAATAAAAAGAAAAATCTCAAAACGCAGAAGCCTTACGAGTAACAAGTTGCTATTACTTACCAGGATAGAACTGTGTTTTTAAAAACTCTGTTTCGTGCTCTGTTCCCGATCTGGTTTGACATAGAGGACTAGCAAATGTATTAGTGAAGTAGCAGTGGTCTATGTTGCCAGGTTCAAGTCTTAGAGATGCTGGTGTCACTGCTGTGTGACATGGGTCTGTCGGTGAAAGGATAGCAGAGATAGCTTAACTAGAAATACCTTTCTGCAAAAAAGGATTAGGAAACAACAAAACCTAATTATTAATAAGAAATTTCTTGCAGGGTGCACTTTACAGGTGTTCCCGTATTTGTGGTTCGTTTGTCGTCACATCCCAAAGACGCTGTATTGCAAGATGTAACCCGTTTTCTTTCCTACAGGGTCACCCCCCGCTCCTCCTGAGCTTTCCTTCTAGAACCGTCTTGTACCGTAGATTCAAGCAAGCTCCTGAGCTGTACGTTTGCTGCCAAGTAGTATCTGATATCATCATCTAAATAATGTCGCCCTGCCTGCCCCCGCAAGCTCCCGTGCAGCCATGTGCCCTTACATGATCTCTGTAGCCCTCCTGGCGAGGAGGAATCGCTCGTCACGGGGCGGGGGGGGGCTGTTGCTCCGGGAAATCTGGAGTGAGAGTATGTGTCTGCCTGGTCTCCTCTGTCCTGTCGTGATCAGCACCGTGTGGAACATTTTTCACATAAAATGCTTTACAAACATGTATGAAAGAGGAAAATTACTTAAGTTTCACTTTTTTGTAGACTCTCAACCAGATTTCTTACTGCACTCGGTAATATTATACAGGTGTCTGGTAACTGTCACTTTGCAGCAATGCAGGGAAAAGGGGGTTTTTGCTTGTTTTAAATCACAGCAGTGGCGGTAACGTGAATGGATGTGGGTGGACTCCACTGTAGGACAGTCTTCCATGCTGGGATGAAGACCTTTTTTGGCAAGACCTTTCAAAGAAGCCAGGAGTAATGCACCGCATGCCAGATCCAGACTACTTGGAATTCATTTAAAACCAAATGGAAAAGCCCACGGTTCTCTACTGTCATGCAAAGCCTTGCTTCTAAATGGAAGAGGGAGTGAGGTAAAAAGTATTGGGGATCTGAAGGAAAAATCAGCCTATCCCCACATCCTGCTCTGGCAAGAAAATTTTATTCTCTGTTGCCTACGTAAGCTGTGCTGCAAAAATATTTTATCAGAATTCAGTGTTTCTGTTCAGTGTTTCTGTCTTCCAAGGAAATAGTTCTGCTCTGCTTTTAGGTGCCCAGTGCTGAGCCTGGGACTTTCTGTTCAGCCGCGGTGAAGTGTTGCAGCAGATAAAGATTCAGCAGGTTGTAGATAAAACAGCAGTTTCTTATTCAACTCATTGCTGATAGGAACATCTAGCTCTGGAGGATGAGGAGAGTCTGCTGTTGGGTTAATTATAAATAATCTGATGGGCGATCTTCTAGGAGTTGGTTTATAGCAGAGTCACTGAACAACAGAAAGATAATGTTATGAAAATGCTTTTTCCAAATTATCAGGGCAAGACCAGACTTTGTTATAAAGAAGGAATGAAAAAATAAACTGGTGAGGAAGTTGTTAAGTTTTTGTTTTGGGGCAACGAGAGACGACAAGAACTGCCAGCCGAGCACACTGTGCCAGCCGAGCACACGGTGCCTGCCCAACATGAGAAACAGGGAGACGAGACGTTTGTCTGACCAAAGGGAAAGATGCAGTGAATTAGCTGAAACAAGGAATGTATTTTAAAACTTGCTGTCTTTTGAAGTTACCTAAGAAGCAGCTCGACTTCCGTCTGCGTGCGAGAAAGGGAGCTTGTTTGAAGTTGGTAACGTTTAATTCAAATGGAGAGACTGGACAGGAGAGGCAGATCAAGAAAACCAAGCGTGGGGAGCTAGGCTGCCAGTGAAGTCAAAAGCTCGTGGCTTTTGAACACTTGGCATCTCACTGGAGATAGATCCGTGGCTTCTACGTCTAACGTGACCGGCTACCTACGGGTGTCTGACTTCAGGTATATCCTGCCCAAGATCTCTGTACCTGTGCAAATAACTACTTCAACCCATGGGCGCTTCCCCGGGCCTGACCCGGCGGCAGGCGGGGGACGAAGGACGCGCGAACCCGGCGAGAGGCGGCGGCGGCGGCTCCCCGCACAGCTCCTGTGCTTTTTACGAAGCCTGGAAACCTGTCTGCAGGTCGCTTTAAAGCCGCCCAAACCACCGCGGCGGTGGAAGGCACAGCGAAACGAAGGCTTCCCGCCGGCTGCCGGCGGAGCAGCGCCCCGGCGGCCAGGCGCCTCCGGCCCCGGCTCGGGCGGCACGGCGGAGCCTGTCAGCGGCCGGCAGGGGCGCGGAGGGCGGGCGCGGCCGCTCGCCGCACCGCCGCCGCCGCACGCGCAGGGCAGCGCCTCCGCCCGCCCTGTCAGCGGGATCGGCGGGGGCGGGGGCAGCGCCTGGCCCCGCCCCGCCCGCGGCCGGGGCAGCCAATGGGGGAGCAGCCGCGGGGAGCGCCGCCACGCCCCGCCGAGGTCCCCGGCAGGGGGCGCGCGGCATCGGCTGGAGGAGGTCCGCGTGCGCGGAGGGATCTGGGGGCCGGTGAGTGGGGCGAGGCAGCGGGCTGCGCGTGGGGAGTTGTGCGGCCGGGGAGGCCGCGTGCCCGTCCGCCCGCCTGCCCTTCCTCCCGGTGGGGGCGGCCGGCGCTCCCCTCTCCGTGGGCGCCGGGGCCGGGGCCTGCTCTGCCCCCAGCCCGCGTTTCCCGCAGCGGAGGGGCCGCGCCGCGCCGGATGCGTGCGAGTGGCGTTTGCCACTCACAGCGGGGCGGCCTTCAGTGCCCCGGCCCTGGGCGGGGGGGGGGGGGGCGCCGGGGACGCGCCGCTCCGGCTCGGAAGGGGCCGCCGAGGCGGGAGGCTCCTGCCGACCGGGTGGGCTGCGCTCCCCCGCTGCGGGGCCGGCGGCGGGCTCGCCCCCGGGAGCGTGCTTCCCGGGCGGCGGCCGCGCAGCAGGGCAGGCCCGGGGTTACGCGGCTGCAGCAGTGGGCGCTCGAAGCCATTGAATGCGAGCGGGAGCAGCAAGGCAGGGCCTTGGAGCCTGCCGGTGTTTGTCACTCCCGTGCGGGAGGACGGCAGCGGCTCCCAGTCAGCCTGCTCTCCCTCCTTCTCTGTGCTTATTAAAAAGGATGAGAACCGGGCTAGAATACATCATAGTTTCCTTCTCCTTCAAGTAGCCACCTGGCCTCCAGACCTTACTTTTTGAACCCAATGCAGTTTCTACACATTTAGTAATGCTCTGAGAGCTTCTCTTCTACAAACGCCTGTGTCGCTTTGAAGCACTATGAAGTTTCATCACCGACAGGGATTCTGGAGCTCGGCAACACCTTGAGTCAAGAACCGGCTCCTTTTGGTTTCTTTTGCACCAGGCTCTTGCGGCCCACGCTTGCTGCCTTCTAGTTCTTGCCTTGGAAAGCAGCGGTTGATCTCTGCCCATGGTGTTCACGCCACTCAGGATTACAGGCTCTGTCGTACCCCTTCTCGGTTACTGCCTCGTACTCATTCCCCTGCAAAAGCCATTCTCGTCTTTGGATGTCTCCCTACCTTTCTTGAACCTTTTCCAGTTTCAGTATTTTCTCTGCTTTTTGTTGAGATGAAGGGACTGGAACTGCTGTTAGTTCTGTTCTGTGTGTGCTGGTATCTTGGCGCTCTTGGCAGATCCTTTTGAATGTCTTTGTAAACTCTACTTAATCATGTTCTCATCAGGCACCGTTCCTACTCAGGCAGGAGACTTCCGTATTATAATATGTGATTCTCCAAAAACAACATATCAGTGTTTGGTGGCAGCCAGAAAAACACATCAAATGTTAGAATTTTTTAGGAAAAGAAATAGACTGTAACAGAAAATATCATAAAACAACGGCATAAATGTGTGATCACCTATATCCTAGATACTGTATACAGTTCTAGTCTCCTCATCTCAAAAAAAGGGTATATTAGAAGTGTTTAACAAGGATGAGCAAATGTATGGAGAGGCTTTTGTTAACCAGTCAGCGGAGTGGGTTAAGACCCTTCAGGCTAGAAAAGAGCCAACTTGCGGAGTGAGGGAAGACTTACAGGTGTCTGTGAAATGATGTATAGAGTGGTGCGGAGAGAGTGTATAAGGGCTCAACCATTTGCTTTCTCTTCTGATACACAAAGTATTTGCATCATGTGAAGCTCGTAGCCATGTTCACAGCAAGAAGAGGTAGTTATTTATCAAATAAAACTTCTTACCAGCTGACATAGATTAAAAAACATTATGTGAATTTAAGGGATGCTGGACAAGTGTTTCTAAGAGAACTGCATTCACAGAATAAATCACTTCAGATGCAGAAACAACTCCCTAAGTGGAAAATGGTTAAAGTCTGGGAGAGTATAGAGTAGGGAGGTATCACATACACTTGCCTTACCTCCCTCCTTCCGACACAGCTGCTTTTGGCTGCCTTCAAGATAGAAGAATGACCAGTATCCACCCTTCAGGACAGAAGAATGACCAGTATCAACCCTTGATCTGAACTAGTACAGCTTTCCTCTTGAACCATTTGCCATGGACGTTAACAAAAAGTTCTCCAGACTTAATCCTGAAATGGAGCTGTTCTGCGATCCGTGGCAGGTGAGCTGCTCCTAGTCCACAAATCCTGCCTTGTCCCTCTTTCCCTACTCCACTAAACCATTAGTATATAAGAAAACTGCGTCAGCTTTGTGTGCAGGTTTCTCAGTTCTGCTTTTCTGACATCCCCCAGCTTGGCCATCCTGTTCAGAGGCCGTTCTGTTTCATGGCACCTGGGCCCCAAAAACTTGAGTCCTTGAGTTTTTCCCAGTTGACTGGGGACAAGCTGGCTGCCTGTGCTTGAGGGTGACCTCTCAGATGTTTGAGAAGTTTTGATTTGTATTAGAAGACTCTACAAAACAGATGTAGGTATGGCGTAGCATTTCTCCGTCTCTTCTGGCTAGACATCGCTAGCTAGCAGGAGGATTTTTTTGTCTAAATTACATCAGACTGATGTCTTTCATACACTTTGTCCTGTCAGTCATTCCTGTGAAAGTGCATTTGGCGATACTCCCAGTATCTTGTCAAATCGTTGACAATCAACTCTTTTTAGGATTTAAAGATCTGAAAAACTGTTTCCAGTAGGAGAGATCCTTTTTCTGGGCTTTTACTGTGGTTGGGACAGATTCCCTCAGCACTTCTGTGTGGGTTAGTTTGGCCACCCCTCCGATTGTTATCTGGGGATGTAGGATTTGGATCCCTGTACACGTTAAGGAGCTGAGGCTTGAGCAGAGTGCAGTACCTCCCTGGTTTTAAGGTAGTAGGGCATGTGTCCAGCCTTTTAGTAACTTTCCAGTCCCTCTGATCGGGACTTGTTCACCTCCAGGCAGGTGGTTGCAGCCCCTTCCAGGTGATTTTCATTACGGTTGCACACCATTGTCCAGCTTTTCTTGATGTGTGTTGCAAACACCATAGATGATGAGCTGTTTGTCTCAAATACTGACTTGGGTGGCTTGGGAAAAATACAGACAACTGTATTTAACTCCGTTTCATGCTATCTGTCTTTAGATCCAAGTTACTCTAGGATAAAATATTTTCTGAAGTTGCACATGTGCTTTTTATATTCTTGGTAGAAGATCTAAGGGGCTAACACCATCCTCTTCGTCCCCCCTCCCAGTGATGAACAAGGTGGCCTTCCAGTTGTATTCCTATTCCTTGGCCTTTCAGTAGTCTTTCCTTTCCCCTTCAGCTAAGGGAGATTTTATTACAATGAGATGACATCTTTAGGGTACCGTAAAAGAGAGCATCGGAAACTGGCAGAGCAGCAACGTGTCCTTCTGCTTGTACACATACCAAACGGTGTTTCCAAGTTGCATGGGCATTTGGGGAGGCCTGACATACGACGTGAGTTAGGTTGACACTACCTCTTTGGCAGAGAAATGTTAGCCAGTCATCTTTGCTGCAATCTGTTGGTAAAAGCTCTGAAGAAGCAGTTGTCTGCTTCACAATGAGAGTATTTTTCGAGGTGGCTTTGTAACTATGGATCCCATCTCGTGCCTGCCTGCCCCACAGAAGAGAAGCTTCCTCTTGAGTAGTGCTATGGATTGAGAAGGATCTGACCTCTGGAGCAAGCTATGTTTTCTGTCTTCATGGGGTGAGCAATGGTGCAAGGGCACACAGGGCACTTGCCTTAGCTGACCTGGTGACCAGAGGTTTCCAAACCAGATAGGAGCACACAGTTACATTTGGGCATCAAAGCTGCACTCTATCTCAAAGAGTACTGTTTTCCGGATGATCGCAACTTCATCGTTACAGGTGGACCAAATGTACAGGGGGCCAAAGGCTGTAGGAATTTTTGAGTGAGTTAATTTTTCCATAGTGTTCCTTCTAGCTTGGGGGGAGGGGGGTGTCTCCAGTTTAGCATTTGGCTATAGAAAATTAGAGTTTTCATATATGACAGCTGGAAACTAATGTTAAATAGGTACATTCTTGTGTAGACAAGGCTTTGGAGTCTCCTGTGCTACTGTTTCACTTGGTATTATCTCTCTTTTCATTTTTTTTTGTTTTCTTTGAAGAGCTTTCACTCTGTAGTGATGACATTTATCTCAGTTCATCAGCTAATGAGGGAGATTGAGCTGTGCAGAGGGGAAGGGACTAAGGAGTCTGCAGGCACCTCCACCCCCTCATCCTACCTGGTGCACTGTGTGAGCTGTAGGCCATGTGGTGTAGTTGTAGTCACTTTTCCCATTTTATGGGTAGATCTGGCCCTTCAGAGGCCAGCAGCATTCAAATTTGCCATTTTACCCTAGGAACACAACCTTGCCTGTTCATCTTCCACTCTATCTGTAGAAGCTTACCCCCTTTTTTTCCTGCTTTCCTTTAGATGAGCTTTGACTTCACCATGAGTCTTATTTTTCCAAATTCCGTATGCACTGTTCTTGAGCTGTTCTTGGAGATCTGATTTCTTTATTGTTTTGCTTTTTAATTAGGTCCAAATGCAACACGTAAGCTAAGAATTAATAGTAAGGAAGATTTGCCACATTGCTAGTTTTAAACCTTGTATTCCTATTAATACAAGGCTTTAATGTAAGTAAGATGGCTGTTTCAGCACTGTATCCCGGGGCATTCCTAAAACACAACCCCATCCCGCCATGTGGCTCTCGTAGAGAGTCTGCGTGAGGAGAGAGCGCAGGCTGCTCGTGGAGGGACCCAGGGCCTGGGGCAAGCGCGAATGGGCCAGCTGGAGCCTCAGGGCTCAGCGGCCTTGGGAGTCGATAGAGTTTAAAGGTTCCCTGAGCGCCAGAGGCACACGAGTTTCTCTGCTTCCTCCCATCCTTCCCCAAAACTTTCAGGGTTTTTTCTGGACTCGAGAGCAGTGAACTTTCTGGGAGGGATATAGAGGGGCTTTCAAATAGTAGAACTTTCTCCCTTGAAGCCAAAGGAATTTACAAGTCTTGTTCACATAAACTCACTTACTTTAATAGTTTTCTGATGTAGTTCTTGGGCATGACCTAAGTCGGTATATGTAGGCAACATATGTATGTTCAGAAAAATATCTTGAATTTTGAAGGTGTTCTTAATAGATGTACATAGTATTTTCACCATGTGTTCTGGGTTACCTCTCCTTGCAACTTCACAGTTAATTACTGCTTGGTTCCTAAGGCTTTAATTTATAAACTGAAAGGAAGACTATTACAAAATCAACTAAAACAATATTTATAGAAAAAAGATGTCTATGGCTGTGTGCCTTTTTATCTACTGAAACAATGGCTAATGCTTCATCAGCAATTTTATCTAGGAGGATTTCATTTCATGGGCATGGATTTAGTCCTTGCAAATGCCTATACAGGCTCACTGAACGTAAAATCAAAATTTCAGCTTTTGACTTAAGAACTGCAAGTTTGCATCTGTTTCAGTTTCTTAGTGTCAAAGTATAGATGTGTCCTTGCCTAGGCGATAATAGCAAACGAGATTACTACATGTATGATGCACTTAATAAAAAAGAAAGCTGTGAGATGAGGGGTGGTTTTAAACTTCTAACATCTGTCCTAATGAAAAAAGTTCCTGTGTAGGACCTAAAACGGATTGTAGCATTGCGTATTGTTAGAGCATTGTTGCTAAAAACTGTATTGTCTGTGAACTTGTAGTCATTTTTATAGTAAAGACTTGAAATAATACATAATAACATAATAATTTTAAAGCTTTTATGTTTTATTCAAGAAAAACCTAGGGACAAAATTAGTGATTTTGGTTTTACTAGGTAGTTTGACTCCAGAATTCTCCTCCTGCATGAGGCTAATGGCATAGGTGGGTCTTTAGGCTCTGAACGATTCCCTGTTTGGCCAACCCGGCCTGAGAAGCCAGCAAGTCAATAAACAATACTCTGGAAAAGGCAAGCGCTTTACTTTTATCACATGTAGGTGCGTACCGTGTCGGTGGAATGGCAGAGTAATTATTCTAGCGACTACTGATGAGTTATCTCGCAGCGGCAGGTTAATGGTACCATTTTTCCAGCAAGTAGGGAGAAGCTATGTTTTAGGAAATGTCTTGAAAGCTCTGCTAAGGGCGAGCAGCATGGAGGGAAGGGTGGAAGGGCAGGAGACCACGAGTTCTGGAGTTCTTGTTGTAATGCAGGGAATGGGGAGGAGAAAACCCGTGAACAGCTATATGTCAAATTATACTTAACTTTTGAAGCTGCATGCGGTTCTCCGGTGACTTCTGCACAAAGGCAGGCGTACGCCCGTTTCCAAGTTCTGTTCAAGTCATTGCTCGTGTACTAGTTCTTAGATCAGATGCAGAGAAAATGGGTTTATTGAGAGAAGAATCTTTTCCAGTTTTCTCCAGTACTTTTCACATCCTGGGTTCCTGTTTTCATCCCCTTCATTCCACGAGGTGGCCCCGTCTCTTCTGGGAAGGACACCAACGCTTCAGCTTTCCCTCTGGGCAGATGCTGCTGAGCTGCCTGGGGTGAGCAGGGTGAAGTGATACTGTGCAGCGTAAACCAGTTCAAGAGCTTTCTGAAAATGGCTGTGCTTTTCCGTTTCTATATACCGTGTCTTTCTGAGATGAGTTATGTCCATGTTCTTCTGCAAAAAATACAAAAATTGTTGGTCAAGTAGTGTTATCTTAGAAAAGCATCTTCTTGAGCTGCTTGCCTGCTTTTGTTTGTAGAAGGTTTCTGGCATTCAGAGGAACCTTTTTATGGCGTGGAAGTTAAAGCCAGGTGATGCTGATCCTAGACTGCTAGTTTACTTCATTTTGAGTCAGAATTGTGTGACTTTTGAACATGGGAAGGAATGACCAGTAGCTATCGTTATGTCTAGGAGGGAAGGGAATAATTTCTGTAGGATTTGCCAAATCCACTGAACATTTTTTTTTCTGCAAGCTGATACAAAAAAAGGTGTACGGATTCAGGAAATCAGGAACTGTAACGACAACTTCCCTGTAAGAATGCAAGCCACATCTGTGTTGTATAGAACGGGAACAGTGTTGCTGCTGTTCCTGAATTGTCTCTGGAGACATGTTATTTCCAGTCTGCCTCTCACTGGTTTAAGAGCTCCTAAGTAGAGGGAATATGTTTTCTCTTGTTAGGAGGTTTTCCTCGTTAGCTGTTAGACTAAGTCTGCATTGTCGGTGGAGGTTGTTTTACTTCAGGAGCCTATGCTGTTATTAAAAGCGTTCACCATTGAAAAGGGTTAATTTAATTTTTTTTTTTCCCCCTCTGGTTGACGTCTAGAAAAATGGATGATGATGATGATGACATTCCCCAGCTTTCATCCCATACCTTGGCTGCCCTCCAGGAGTTCTATTTGGAACAGCAGCAGAGAGAGGGCATGAAGACCTCCCAAGGGTTTAATCAATATTCCATTGGCTCAATAGAAGAAGACTGGGTAAGAAACAATAAACGTCAGTGAATGAAGCACAGTTAGAGGAGTAGCCTTTGCTGAGTTTCTTTTGTGGATGGATAATGAAATGAAATTTAAAAAGGGAACACTCAAGATGTTCCTGGAGTAGCAGAGTCAAACTATTCATGGACAGCAACACTGTAGGGATATTTGCTTTAATATTAAATCTGGGTATAGTTGTCTGTTCTACATGTGTGTGGGGGGTACAAACTGAAATTACATGGAGAGGGAATAAAGCTGCCAACAGAAGCATATATTCCTTCTGGAAACTTTAACTCCAGCCTGGCATGTGAATGTAGTAAAGATTCTTCCCTGAATTTGAGACAAACACAGTGTAACAAGATCAAGTGATCTTTCCCTTCACATCATATTTCTTTCTGTGTTCTGTTTCCTTGGTTTTGTGGAGGGCTGCTTTGCTGCTTTTTTCCCTTCTGATTTTTGATTTGTCTCCGTTTTGGTTTTTTTACTCTTTGTTTTTCTGATGTCTTCTGATTTTTAGTACTTTTATCCTTTATTTCCTTCTATACTGTCACTTTTCATGTTCCTTTTTCCTCTTCCGCTAAAGTAACTCAGTTTAAGAGCACAAAAATACTGTGCATCTGCACATTGGGTTTGAACGAACCTCGTCAGTGATTGTGCATTACTTGGTTTTCCTGATACTGCAGTAAACGCTTTGGAAACACAGAGTGTAAGCTGCCTGCTGCATGTTGCTGGATTACAGAAGTAAAAAGACTGTCAGGAAAATAGTCACCTTCACAGCTTTACAGCTTTACACCTGTAAAGCTTGTACACCTTTACAGAAGGTGCTATGGATTTTGGTTTTCTTCAAATATGACTCACCACACTTAACTGTACATAGCACAGTCAGAAGATTTGATGGTTTTTGTAACTGTGCGTTATCTTTCTCAGCAACTGAGCCAGTTTTGGTACAGCGATGAAACTGCATCATGCCTGGCTAATGAAGCGGTCGTGGCAGCTGGAAAAGGTGGCAGGTAGGCTTTAACAATTACACTGTAGATGTAACATGTCTTCTCTGTAAATATTTCATTTCTACTATGTAGACAGAGCATGCAGTTTCATTCATTACTCGCTGTACTTCATCTTTGTTCATCTTTGTTCAACTGAGATACTGCAGAAATGCTTTGCTGTTGTTTATTTAATTAATTAAATTAATTTTAAACAACATTTTAATTTAAACAACATTTAATTGAATGTTGTAGGCTTTGCCTTGTAAAAGTTTACTGTGAATCATTTTATTTTTTGAGATATACCAAGAGCTCCAGAGCATATTAATGACTTGTAATTCTTTTCTCTGTTTTCATACAACATTTCTGTAGAACAGATGGAAAAACTTGGTTTTCTTCCTATTTCTGTAAGGGGTCGTTTTTAATTTTAAGTATATTTCCTTGCTGTTCTGAAACAAGATTTTCTCTGTAATTAAGCGTAAGGTCTTTCTGCAGCATGGAGGTTGAATAGGTAATGGCTTTAATACTTCAAACTCTTATTAAAGTAATTATTTGTTAGAATGGAGGAAGAATAGCTTACATTTTTGGGACTAATGTTTAAAATGCCCTGAGGACTGCTGTAGGGTTTTTTTTGTTGTTGTTGTTTGCCTTTTAAATTAATACTCAAAGTTGTTGTCTGTTTTTCAGGATAGCATGTGTTAGCGCACCGAGTGTGTACCAGAAACTGAAAGAACAGGATGGTAAAGATTTTTCAGTGTGTATACTGGAATATGACAGAAGGTTTTCTGTATATGGAGAAGAATTTATCTTCTATGATTACAACCACCCCTTGAACTTACCTGAAAATCTCCTGCCACACAGTTTTGACATCGTAATAGCAGATCCACCCTATCTGTCTGAGGAATGTCTTCAAAAAACTGCAGAGACCATCAAATACTTAACAAAAGGAAAGATTCTGCTTTGCACAGGTATACTTAATAAAAATATTAGGTCATCATTAAGCATCTTCTCTCTCTCAAAAGACAAACTTACCCAAGTGAGAAAAATACTAACTCAATAATACTAATTTATCATTAATTCAAGGAGGAATATGTATCCTAAGCTTTTTATTGGAATACTTTAGTTCAACCTTTATTTTAAACTGAAGGCACGTCTTTTTTAATAGTTGAAGTCAGTACTTTTTTCATATGGCATTATGAGTTTTACTAAATTTTTGAAGAAATATACAATGATCCTGCAAAGTTCCAGAAATACCTTTTTCTTGTAAAAGGGCCACTCTCTATAATTGCAATGATTGAAAACTGAACTTATTGTTAATGTCTTATTCAATAATCTTACGGATTTGTGATTTTTTAAATGTGTCAGTAGCTGCAGGATTTCAGCTGCCACATACATACTACTTAGCATTTAAGGTGAGTTAAGTAGAAAGAATGACAAATAGGTTGGAATGGCCTTTGCTGAGTAAAGCGGGATGATCTTAGCTAAGTCTTGAAAAGAAAAACAAAGTCAATTTTTTTTTTTTCATATTACTTGTCCTTACTGGTAAACATAGAAATTGTAACGTGAATGAATGTATGAGGGGATTCTGCCACTGTGATTCAAGTAAGGAGAATTTAGGCACTGAAATACAGCAGGAGGAATTAAAAACCAGTGAGAAGAGCAGTGAAACTGGATAACTTACCAAGTGTACTTGCAGGTCCTTCTTTATGAAGATGCACTTGCTGGTTTAAGAAGCTATGAGTATCTGCCTTAGTCATGGTGTTTCTTAAACTGTAATCTTATTACAAGACATCTGAAGACATCCAGGAAACTTTTGCAAAAAACCAAAGGACAAAAGCCCTCTATACATACAATGCGAGGGAAGTCAACCAAGCAGGCAAAATAAAGAAAAATAAAATAATGTATGGCCATAGAAAGCCTCCTACTTTGTTTAATTGCACATGGCAGTCATGCGCAAGGATGGTTCTCGGAATTTTTTTCCCTAAAATGGATAGGTGGTCCTTCAGTTTACAAAGTTTGAGAAATACTGCTCAAGGAAGTGATTTCTCAGTGTGTAGCTGTAAATATCGCGCTGCGGTTTATTTAAATGAAAGAGTATATGTAATCTGTTTGCATTTCCCATGGCTCCCTACCATGTAATTTCTTTGGTGTGTAGCAAGAAGATTGAGTTCAAGTTTCTGTTTTCTATAAAAGGGGCAACGATCTTACCTTCTACCTATTTTTATGAAACTTCTTGGGCATCCATTTCCTTGTGGCATCTTCCATTCTTTCAGATTTATTTTAAATTTCCCAATAGATTCAGTTGTTAAAGAGGGCTGACAGTGTAGCTGCTTTAAGCCTCACTCCCTTAGAAAAAGCAGGCTCTCTATATATGCATGTGGGAGGAGCGATTAAAAAAGCCCAAACATTCTGTTACTGTTTTTCTCATCGAATACTAATTATTTTTGCTGCAGGTGCAATCATGGAGGAACAGGCAGCAAAGCATCTTGGTGTGAAGAAATGCAAGTTTATTCCAAAACACTCACGAAATTTAGCCAATGAATTTCGATGTTACGTGAACTATGCTTCTGGACTGGACCGATTCTCATAAGAAGATCTACAGTTTTTTCAGTCAGGCTCCATTCTGTTTTTATCAGTGACTCTACATTTCTCAATGCTGAAATGTTCAGCTCCAAGTACTGTTTTCTGGGCTAGCTTTAACCAACACGGTGCGATAGCCTCTCTCTTTTAAATGTGTAAGCATTTGCAGTTACTGTCTTTTGTAACTTACCTATTAGGTAAATGGGGACCAAACAATGCAGGTGCTGGGTAATGGGAACTTCTCTGTTAGAGTTTCATTCTAACTGGTAGTTTTTACCATTCAAGGACTCTTCAGTGACCGCTCTGAAGTGATTTTAGCTGGTTGGCTTATAACAACACATAGGTGCTTGCCTCACAGACACCAGAATTGTCATTGCATCAGAACTGATGACTTGGTAGCTAGTAGGTGGTTGAAAGAGCATGAATAGTGGTCTCCTTTCAATCTTGAGAGATGCTCCCTTAGTAAAAGGATTGAGAGATGTTTGTCCCGAACGTGTCATGTGTTTTCAGATTCATTATCCAGCAGGCTGATGTTTTTATAAAGGATAACTGGAAGGGAAAACAGGTCTCCTTCTGGGGAGACCTCTCCAGTTGCTTTTAATAATAATCAGAACTACCTACCAGTTGCCAAGTAAGATAAGACCTCTTATCCCTACTGTTGCCAGACTGGCTTTTTAAAAACTTGTGGTTATTATTTCACCTTTTCTCTAAAGCCTTGTCACAAACCCAGACTTTCTTTTTGTAAAAGATAAGATCTATTTTGTCATCACTTACCACCATATAAACTTGTGTGTGTATGTATGCTGTACTAGAGAAAAAGTAATGTACGTTGTGAAACATCTCTTTGCCGAAATACGGTGCGTTTATTTTGTGATGTTTATGTGTTAGTGCAACAGAAAGTCATGAGCTTTTAAAAAACCACAAAGCTAGGTTCTTCCATTTACTAGTTAAGCTAATCTCCAGAGGTGGTGTAAACCTGATGTCTCCTTGAAAAAAGCACAATAAGGATTTCCCCATTAGAGAGAACTTTACTTTCATTAAGAATCGTATACATTAGTCAGGCCAAACCACCTGGAATCCGAAGTAATGACTAAATAAATACATCAGCCAGTCCTTGCATTAGCGCTTCCGACTGTGTTCGTGGGCTCTCAGTGTGAGTTACTCTTGCTGTTGGTTATGAGATACTGCTGTAGTAATGTGACCCATACATGTCAGTCCCTTAAGTCTTGAATCGTAATGGATCCGATTAAATACAGTGCCTGTGTTTTAGTAGATTTCAGTATCAAACTAAAGATTTACAGGTATGTCAAGTTTGTAGTTACAAGAACAGTCCTTTTTTTCCAATTGCCCAGTTTTATCTTTGCCTCCTGTTCCACAGACACGTGCAGAGCAGTAGGATAGAAGCATCTTAGAAATCGCTGAATCTTACCAGGCCACTGAGGTATATCATAATGTATTGATAAACTCCCACTGTTTCTAGTAGACAAAAGTGAAATTTTATATACAAGGTTTGAGCTATATTTCAATCTGTTTCAATGAAAATAGATGCTACTTTAGAAAAACTTTGGGAGAGTAGAGCTTTTTGGTAACTGGGAATTTTTAAAGCCAGCTTTGACTAACCTTTTGACTACACTACTGATATATTTTCGGGTGAAAGCTGCTTCATAAATTCCAAGGCACTCAACAGTTTCATCAGCTATAAATATACTATCCAAAACATAAATACTTGTCTTTATATGACATATTTATATATTAGGATTGTGTAAAAGGCTAACAGAAATGCTGCATTTACAAAATGAACCACCTAAAATGAAGTATTAAGAAATATATTTTTGTGGTGGGGATAAACCTAATTAAGCTTGTGAGACAAGACTTTTAATAAGGTAGAGATAATACTCATGTGTCTCTGCATTGCTGCTGTTTGGATGCAGCTCTTCCCATCTGGTTGAGTAAACGGATGAGCAGGAATAACGTAGAAGGACTGTAATCCTCTCTGTGCTCACGGAATCGTGCTTCCTGAGCTGGACACAACCCTGGTTCATAAGTACCCGTCCAAGCCACTGTTGCTCTCTTCCCCATTTTCCAAGAGATCTGTTCACTTCCTAAGGCTTTTCCCTCCTTACACTTTCTATCGGCTGCTTCCTCCCCCTCTGCCCCCACACAGAGTTCCCGATTTTCTTTCTCTTTCCTGTGCCTTGGTTTCTATCAGACTGGTAATAGGTGGTGTTAAAACGAGAAAAGTGCAGCAGAGGAAGCGCTCACAGGGAGAATGGAGACCGGGCTCTTCGGACAGCCTCTGCGAGCCCACGGCTAATACAGTTTTGCCTTTCAAACCAGAAGCCATCCTTGCTGCTGAGCCCAATAAAGCCAGAATCCCCCGTTAAAATGACTGCCCACAGGTGACGTACAGCTGGGTTTAGCTGTTTCCCAGGAGGCTACGCCATTACTTTTATGTCGCCAGTTTCAAAATAAAGCAAACCAGAATGTTAAATGCATAGGCATTGGCACAAATCTGTACTTCACAATTGTAAACTGTTTTATGTTTACTACCTCAATGTCTTGCACATCGAGCAGATGGAGACAATGAAGTAACTCCTGAAACTTTATTTTTAACTACGTAGAGGCTTCAAGTGGGACAGGTACGATTGCCAGAAGGGAGGATGTTCTTCCCCCACCGCCCACCTAAATTAGAATGTGCTGTCCAAATACAAGCTTCACCTACGTTGCTGCTTGGCTGTTCCTTCAGTTGGCTGCTTCACTTTTGGTAAATGTGCGTTGTTGGGCTCTCTATATCAGAATTAAAAAGACAACTTTGCTAACTTCGTCAGAGACCTTTCTTAAAAAAATAAAAGTACACCATTCAGTTGTACCAAGAAATTCAGTTCACCAAGAAAATAACTGCTACTTCTCGCATGTAGGTCAGGCGGCTTTGAAAAGAGGCACTGTGAAGATGCATGATTATGAAAATGAGGGTACATGTGTAGAAGCACTCAACAGAGCAGCCCGTTGTCCACCAGCTTCCCTCTTAAAAGCCTGGTGAGCGCAGGCGGCTGCCCAGGCAGCTTGACTAGTGGCATTCACAGCCTTCATCAGTGAACGCTAGGAGGTAAATTATTTTTGTCGTACTTGTTTCCAAGGAAGTAGCTGTGTTTCTGAGAAGGCTACAAGTCACAAAAATTCATAGTGAATTTGTACTTTGTGCTATTGCCGTAACCTTAAGAAATATTATTTGACAGCAAAATCTCTTTTTTTTTTCTGTAATACAATTATGAAAAAAACTCCAGTGTCAAGTAGTGATTTGCTTGCTTTATTGTGCATGTCTCATGGATAGACTTTCTTTTGGAACAGACTGTGGAGAAGTGATCACCATGCTACTTTTCCAGTGGCATTTATAACTGCAGAGTCGTATGCGCTGCAGCCTCTTGGCTGCAGTAACGGGCAGCGTGCGGCTGCAGGACACCTCAATGCCCTGCTCTCGGTATGAATGCGACACTTGGCAGAGGCAGCCTGGGGTCTTGTGCACAGGCTGGTGGCTGTAGGTGGACGAGAATATACTGCAGCTGCCTGCACCTCGCCCCAGAGGACAAATGAAACATTTCCAGAAATGCTGTTGCACGAAGTCCAAGGTACCGCTTCCTTTAAGAGCTAGTCCGCACTTCCCGTTAAAAATGGTGTTGCTCTCGGCTCGATGTCGCACAGTTAGCCCGTCTCTGTACCACACAATCGCCTTCACCCCTCCGCCCGTGCCCCTCTGTACCAGAGCAAGTGGGAGATACCTCTGATGGCTGGTTTTGTCACTCTCCCTTGGTGACCCGCATGGCGCAGCCCCAGTGCTGTGCGGCGAGGTGGGGAACAGGGCGGCTGGGTGCGGGTTGCAGAAGCCCCTCCTCGGCCGGCGTCAGAGCTGTGCTGCCGCGCTGGGTCCACTCGTGTTCGGCAGCCTCCTTCGATGGGCGTACAGCAAAAACAAGAGGTAGCTCATGCCACTACTCGGCAAAACATGTCGGATTGACTCGCTCTCCCTCATGTGCCCTAGTCCAGGTAGTTACGCTCTTCCCTAATCCCAGTGAGATTAATGGGTGTTTATACCTTCTGGGCACATCATAGCCTTTTCCCCTTGCTGCTTTCACGTTCCCCCATGTGATTTCATGTTTACATGCAGCTGTAGACCTCCACCTATTCAGACAAAAACACCTTCATGTAATGACTGGCTAGTAAACCAAAACTATCATCTCAGGCTTTTCTCAACCCTCCTGAATGATATGAATTTTCCAACCTATCTTAAGTGATACTACAGAGAAGAAAAGAATCTCTTTACCAAGGATATTGTTCTGTATTTTGTGGCTCCTAATGTGTTCCAGGGACAACCTCATTGAAGGAAAAGACTTTCCTGGCACAACAAAAAATTTTCTCAAATCAGCTGCAGCTGCCAGATACTTTCAGCTTTGAATTGTTTGCATTTATTGGGCCTGGAGTTGGTTCAATGAGGCATTTCATGTCTGCCTTGTGTCAACAGTTTGTGAGCCTTGAAGCAACTCCAATGAACCCTCCCTCCCCCATGCAAATTAAAGGCAAGGCTGAAGCAGCTGTAACCAGAGGGCTAGAAGCTGGAAAATGTCACACCACAGTTGAAGTGAAACCGATAGAAATCAATGATGTGATGATCTCTTTAAAAAAACAAAATTCCAAACAAATGCAAACAATATTTAATACTCAAACCTTTTCCACATGAGCAATGTGGAGAAGGTTTATATATGGAAGGATATTTTGAAGGTTAACAAATGGTTGTGTAGCTAATAGTTCTTGATGTTAAGTATTAACAAACAGTTGTTCACTAACAAATTATTATCAAACAGTTGCTCATGCTAAAACATAAACATAACTTTTAAGAGCCACCTAACTGGAAAGCTGGATTGGGAAGCAAATTGGCTCAGCTAAAAAGTCCGTCACAGAAGAGGGTGAGGATTAAAAAAGGAAAATGGGCTTCTGAGTAAGATAACATGAGGTTGCCTGTAACCGTAGGAAGCTTTCTGCACTTGCTGCAGTACAACCAGAAGGAGGTCGCCAACATACATAATCTATTGATCCATTGAGGTTTTGCAGTTCTCTAACACTTTCCTTTCAGTCATCCAATTCCTGAAGCTATATGTAAGCTGAAGCATCTGTTTTTCTGGATTGGTGAAACTGATTGTGTTCCAGTTACCTGATCTTAGCCTGCGACTCCCAGAATTCCCAGAACGTGCTCTAGTTACTTGAAAACCTCAAACTGACTCCGTAATTTATGCCTGCAGGACAAGAGAGTTGCAACAAAAAGTGAGATTTTTTTTCTCCACATCATGCAAATAAATCCACGGGCTCTAGTAACTAATTTGTTGCAGACAAAAGTGTGTAGGCAGCCAGATGAGTTTTGCTGGAGGGCAGTGTTTAGCCAGAGCTTTAACTGGTAGCCCTTCTGGGTATTTACTAAATGTTGAGGGCTGCGTGGTGTGGGATCTTTTTTTTCTCATTGTTGGGGTTTTTTACTGCCTTTTACTGTGAAGACTTTGCTCTCTATGCTGTGGAGTCTGAAGGTACAACTTCACCCTGTCTGAAGTGCGTGCATGTGTGTGTGGAGAAAAAAAGCCCACAATTTAATAGTGAAACTGTAAGATCTTAGACTGCTGAAGCATCATCTAATGCAGTGTGTCTCCAGTTTTGCAGGTCTGCTTCCCTTTTGAGCCCCTCTGTCTTTGATTACCATTTCCCTCTTCTCGGAGGGTGAGAAGTTCTTCCGCGTTAGGAGGAAGGAAAAGCGGCTGTAATTGCTGCAAGTATTTACATTCTCCAGGGAACAGGTAACTACCTTTAATTGCTGGCAGCAGCGAGGCAATTAGCTGTTCTCTGAGTAGTATAAACACTTTATGACCTTCTTTGAACGCTCCTTTGAGAATCCCCTTGAGAGAGAAGCATCACAATTTGAGGAAACACAGATCAGAAAACAAGTAGAACTGTGGAAAAGCATCTGCACAAAAAACACGGTTATAAACTTCAGTCTGACATTGTGATGGGAATCTTTTATTGGTTTTTGGAGTTCTTACAGTTGTTTTAGGCTTTGTAAGAAGCTATACAGATTGCACTATAAAAATACTGTTATACTAGACTGAGTCAAAAAGAGCACAGTCAATAATTATGCAGCAAGACAAGGCGTTGTCATATGATTTTCATTCTCCATTTAACTTGTTAATTCTGTTTAGCTCATAGTCTTTCCGTTCTTCATCCAACGACACTCCAAAGGAGCGTGTGTTTGTGTAGCGTAGGGACTTTCTCCGCTATGAATTAAACCCAGTTTTGAGACTCTTGATGTAGCAAATACATTGCTGCATATGGTGTTTATTCCTTTTTGTAATGCTATTGCAGTCATGATCCTTCAACTGTAAAAGATATTCTCTGCTGTGCATTCAGAGACTTATCAACCTTGGTGATTGTGGCCCTCTGAGGAGTTACCGTCACGCAAGGTATGCCCGGTTATTCCTGATTCTCATTCACTAGACTGAGTCAACCTTCAGTCTCTTGTTCTGGAAATGCCAGTTTTTGTGTACCTAGGGTTTCTGGTTAGGGCTTGCCATCAAGTTCCTGTAAGCTGCAAAGATGGAAGACTGCTCTTCCGCAGACTAGCATCTTCTGCAGGTGACTGTCTGTTACATGTAGCAGAGGGAAAAATGAGTAACACTAATTGTATAAATCAGTTGGATTTAACAAGTTTGGATTGGCTGGGACTCACCTCAATGACCTCTGTAGCACCTAGAAGTTAAGTCCTAGCCTGTTTACTCATCTGCAGTGTACCTGAGATGAAGTCTATCCTTCATACTTATTTGTTTTTAATGGGGAATCTCCTCTCCTAACATGAAAAAGGTTTTGGCCTTTCAACTGTACAGAATACAGTTTTGTCACAAGAAACAGTCAAGCATTTAATGATGAATGAAATTTGATACAGAATTCTTGGGACCCAAACTGTTTTTTTTCCTAACTGATGTTTTCTGTGTAATTAGACTTAGTCCACATCAGAAAAGTCCACTGCAGATTTGCAATATTCTAGCACGCTTTTTCTCAACACTTTTGTACCCTTAGCAATTTGGCAAATTTAAAAATAGCAAACTCATAGAATATTGTTTCGTGAATGACTAAAACTCAGCAAAGGTTTCCTTGCTGTAGTGTATAAATAGCCACAGATGTAACTGCCAAGAACACTGCTTGGATTTGAGATATGCAATATAAAGGAAGGCTCTCCCAGCCTGAGAAATTATCCTTTTAACTGCTGATTTGGCACAGGTATGGCAGCTATGTGATTTTTGTATGAGAGTATATAAAAGTAAGAGTATAAGAGATTCCTTAAAAATATCTACAACCGGTAGTCTGCTATAGTAATAGCTAGCATGTCTTACAGTTGCATCATCTTCTAAAATTTACTGTGAATAAGCAAGGATAAAATGTTCTGCTCTAAGAAAAAAAAAAAAAAGCTACTTCTGAATTTGCAACAAATACTTACATGAACTAAAGAAGTTCTTAATATGAATTGTCATCTCTAATGATCTCAGTGAGCGGACAAAACTTTCCATCTTATAACTGAAATAACTGTAAGTAGAAAAAGAGGGTAAGTCAATGTGTTTGATGCCGTGGTGCAGTTTCCTGAGGTGGTAAAATGATGATGTGAAGCCAGTACTGTTAACACGACTCTTTATATATTCTTCATTCTGATGACGGCTTGTTCTGGCTTACCAGCAACTTCATTTCTTGCTTATCTATGCTGGAATTTACGCTTTCGGCCTCTTTTTCTTGCTCAGGTACACAAGTGCAGCCCACTGGGATAGTGACGTAATCTTCTGTGTAGATGTAACGGCCCCCAGCACACGACGACGTGCGACGGAGGATGACTGTTGGCATGTACACAGGGGTGCTGCGGAAGTGAAAATTCTCCTCCCCAAAGATCCCCATGAGGCAGCCTTTGCACAGACAGTATGCTTCGGGAATGTATTTAGGATATCTTGTGGGATCATAGGAAATTCTATAGGGAAGCAAATAATAAAGATTCATTAGTATCTCTAAAAATAGATATATTCATCTGGAAAATGTTATTATAATGTGATTTGACCCTAAACATTTATATAAAGTTTTTGTTTTTCTTTGCCAGGAAAAATAGCTGTAGCTGTTGCTGTCTGGCTTCTTGTTTGTAAAGTGTAAAGAAAAAACATGAACAACTTCTAGAACTGATCAGGTCCTACAGCGCACACTGAAGTATGAAGTGACTGGCTTTCTAAAACGGGAGATTCAGGGGTTTAAGCAGAGTAAGTTTTGCATTTTGGACTGAATGGGTATATAGAGCATTTAAAAGAACACTTGGGCATTTCCAGACTTTTGATCTGCCTTGAGTTCTTAAAAAATTGGTACAAATCCTTGTTAACATTATTATTGTTGAAGCCATGACATGACGTTTTAAAATTTTATAATTTAAATAGAATTAAATTGCACTATTATTTCTGCAATAGTTTTTGCTCTCTAGTATACTTGGGGCCTTCCTCTTGAAAGCAGAACTCTTGCTTTCTTTCTCTAATTCACCTCCTCGGTCTCTTCCTCTAACCAGAGAAGAGTAACATTTGCATGCCCACACTGAGATAAACTGCAAAGTTAACGTTTTCTCTGCCCTCTCCTGCTACCTTTGGAAGTAAAGCATTGCCCCAAAGCTTCAAGAGTATAGCCTCTATTTTTTGTTGTCTTGCAGTTTGTTGTTTGACCCTTTCTTTTTGCTCATTCATGCCCTGTCTCTGGAAATTCCTTATTAGCAGGAGCTGGAAAGCTTGTAACCGAAGTACAGCTTGGACCAACAAAGTCCAAGTTCCAGCATTCCTCTCTGGATGTTGTTAGGTGCAGAAACAAAGATGTGATACTATGATCTCAAGTCATACAGATCCTGGCTGACCTATAGCCATTGTTTTTAGCAGAGAGTAGAAGCTGATACAAGTCTGCTTGTTTTTTGAAATAAAAGACTAAGTAAACAGCAGAGTACATGTACTGGAGTGTGTAGCTGCTTATTGTGGTGCTGATGCGTTTGCTGCTTTGTTCTTTACCCACTTTTCCTGCTTATACTGGAAGTAATTGCTGGGCATGGCTGTAACTTGTACGTTATTACAACTGTGTGTCATTATTCTAGAAAAGATGCTTGCACCTCCAGAAAAAAGAGCATTTTTTAATATGTTTAGCTCCTACGTCAGCTGTCCTCTTTGTACTTGTAAGCTTCCTCCAGATCACCTTCTGCTCTCACACTGTTATAAAACTAGCCCTGCTTCGGCAATGGTTGCACGGTCCAGCTGGCGAGGGATGACGGCTCTCTTTGGCTGGAGAAGCGTTCAGCCCAGAAGCACGGCCAGCCGCCTCTCGGTGCTCCTCCCGCAGAGCCCGTCCCCCCTTTGGGAGGATGCTGACCCCGAGTATGTTACCAGAAGCACTTACCCACCTGTCAGCTAACAGAAAACCCTCTTCTGCCCTTTCCCGCGGCTCCTGCTTTCACACAGCAGACAGTTAAACCTACACACGGTGCACAGTAGTATCCTACACGCTGTTACTGGCACGCAGAAAGCATGAAGACCCGTTGGGAGGTCACCTAGTCCAAATGCCTCCATCAGGCAAACTCAGATATATTTGCCCATGTTTGTCCAGCCTGTTCTTAAAAACCTTCAGAGGCGTTCCCCAGCCTGCCCAGAGGCTCTGTTTGCAGTATTTCACCACCCTTTTACTTGCTAAGTTTTCCTAACAGTGAAGTGGAGCATTTTTTTCTTGCAAACTGAATCAATCATTTCCCATGTTTGGCCTGGAAATTACAGCAGCTGAGGCTAAAAAACTGAGTAATAGTCAAGGATTTTATATGAGAGAGAATGTTCAAGCCTGTAATGTTTACTGTGAAGTGCTGCAAAAACAGTAAAACTTCTTGCACTGGGTTTTAAGCCATCCTCTATTTGGTATCAGGATAGGATCACCACAGAGTAGATGAAGGGGGGAAATTACATAAGAAAAATGAATAAATTAAATACCTGTCATCAATATAATTACTTATGGGATGATACAAACTACTGAGTATACAACGCCCCCCTTCCCACAGCAGTTTCAAAATAACCGATTCTGAAAACCGCAAGAGATTTAAAGTGATTCCTAAATTGTGTTTCCCAGGGTTCGTACCACTTCCTTGGGTATCAAAAGCATTAGCCTTTTATCTTTTCAGGTGGTCTCTGAGATGAGAAGAGGTTTCAGCTGTGGAAGGGACAGCGTAAGTCTGCCTTGAGCTGTGATTTCACAGTCACTTCTAGTCAACAAAATCTGCACTTGCCAAAACAGCCAGGCTGGCTCTCCCTCTCGCCTCCACCCCTGGGTTGATGCTGACGTTTCTGGTCACAGGATTAGATCTGGGAATTCATCCAACTGAAAAGTAACTTCATCAAAAGCTGAATTTTGGTCCTTCAGCTGTCTTGCCACATATACACAGAGCCCTACACAAACCAGCCAGCATGAACAGGCAGCTGTAGATGGGGGCAGAAGGGAGCTGCCCTTTTCAGAAGTATCACCAGTTTATCAGGTTAAAACAAATCTGGAATCACAGCTTTAGCCAAACACAAACTTGATTATCCTGTCATCAAAGAAAAGAGACTTTTTTTTTTTTTTTTTTGCAATGGCCATATAATCTGGATTCTTTGTCTTTTTAAGGAATTTGTTTTCCTCACAGAAAAATCTGACCAGTTCTCTCATAGCCAGACATCTGTGATGTCGCAGATATTTTTTGCAAAGCTTCTCTGTCCCATTTATACTTTCTTGCTTTCCCCAGGAAATACCCTCATGTTACAGGATCTCACACCAATGTGAAATAAAATGTCTGGTAGCCAGCAGAAGAGAAGAAAGTGGAATACAGACTTTTTTCCCATGATACATTCCCATTTCAAACTCAAGTGTGAATAATTTCAGTGGTGGATTGTTAAACACACCATATGTCAAGTCATTGGTATTTCCTCTACTGTATTATCTCTAGCACCTGGTTTATGATGTTACTGGAAAGCACGAACATGCTTCTGGGTGCAAACATAAGAGTTTTCACTAATAACAAGAGAACACTGTCCCTGGAATCGTGGTCTACAACAAGCTTCCCTTCTGAATTACCATGTGGCAGAAGTCAGGTACAAATGAGGTTTTTTTTGGAAGGATGGTGTGGTTTTCTGCTTTCTATAGAAAAATCTCTTGTATTGCTAAATTTGCTGTAGATACCTCTACCCCATCATGTGAGGACTGGAAGGAATCAAGAGAGGATCCAAACCCAAAGATGGATCCAAAATATAGATGTGGTTTTGCATCCAGACCAGAACTTTAAGGCTGAAGACTCTGAGTAATGCCTTCTGAAATTAAACGCTGAAGTCAAACGTCACTAAACTTTGCAGCCATATGCAAGGTTCTACATCTTCAGCTCAAACCTGTTAAGAAAGGCCCTAGAACTAAAGCCTCATTTTCATCTTTCTAGGCAACCCAGCCTGACTTGGGTCTGAACTGCTAATGAACACCAGTAATCTAGCTGTATAAATGCAGTTGTGTGACCTGCTTCCTCTGTTTTCACGTATTGAAGGTAACCACTCTGTGCATGTAATGACCGCAGCCCCAGCTGCTGTAGTTTGATGCATCTCCATTACTCCAAGCACTGCAACTCATGTTTTTATGTCTTCTCCTAGAACAGGGCAAACGTTTCATTGGTTAATTAACTTGACAAAACACATACTCCAAGTTCACACTGACTCTTTCCTGTAAGTAGTGAAAGAGGCACCTAACTGGAGTGGACACAACAGAAGCAGCTGGGAAGAGTGGTGGAGAACCAGAGAAGTGCAACTTTCCACTGGCACCCAAGCGTCCCCTGCATCCTTGTGTCATTTGCTGTGGCCACTGCTCTGCAAACTAGACAACCCAGTCATTTCTATGAGGGTCTCCCCTGTCCTGTGAACTCAGGTTACTGGTATGTAAGGCTAGCTCTGCCTAGCCGGCGCTCCTGATTTACAGACGACGGGAGCAGTGAGCTATGCTGGGCTGCTATGTTTCGATCGGCTGGAACAAGAAGCAGGTTTGTACTGAACTGGAACTGCTAATGAAGTGTGACTAGTTCTAGGCTGCTTTTCCTTACGACCCTACGAGTGCTTTGAGAGCTCCCAGTGAAAAACAAACTTCCTGCCGTTTATGTACTAAGCCTGGAAACTCAAGAGAAAAGTTTCTGTCAGAAGTAAAACTCTTGCAGACTTCATCTGTCTTGTCCTGTACTGCTACTTTCATATGTAGTACTTTTAATTACATTACCACTTCATAGTTTCCAAGCTTCTAAATCCTGTGGGTCAGATGCTGTGCTGGGGCAGGCAGATACCGCTGCCTCTTCAGAAAATCACCGTTAGCACTAGGCTAACAGCTGGATGTTATCAGAAGTCTAATAAGCAGATCATCATCCCTTTACTTTGCACTCTGAAATGCTTACAGGATTAAGAGCTAACAACTTTTTTTTCCCTCTTGGCAAGGCATTTATTTCTCTATAGCAGGTGTTCTTTTGTTCACGTTATACTTAGTTTGTTTTATATACAGGTAGTAAGTACAGTGGTTGCATATAACAGCCTGATGCTAACAGTGATTTTCTGAAGAGTTGTACACACGTGTACTCAAATAAAAAGGATGGCAGTTCTCTGTCCCCTTGTATTCCTTCCCTCAGCTGCATCTTTGGGATATGCACACTGTGCCACACGATAATGCTAAATCCTGAAAAACATCTTGGGTAAGGTTCTTGAAAATCACTGGAGTATTATTTAAAAAGGAAAGCGCTTTTTCAAAAGCAGCGCAGACAAGCTTGGCTTTTACCAGTAAAAAAAAAAAGACTTGTCTGTATTGCTTTTATTAAGATTTTATGTAGATGAGCACTAAACCAAGGATGCTTATAAACTGAAACTGGTTTTTGAAAAGCAGAAGAAACAAGCTGGGCAATGTTTGAGAGAGGGACTAGCTAATATGGGATTTCATGATCAGAACAACACTGACAATAAAAGCGAAATCTCTGTAAATGAACCCTTAGTAAATGCAGGATTAGGCCCCAGAGACAGCCACAGAAGCCATGAGATGTGGAAATTCAGAAACGGGAATGATTTCTTGAATACACATAAAGAATTTTTGCTAAATTCATGCAGAAGTCTGTTTGCAGAAGACTCTGAATGTACTCCTACAAACTAGCTATGAATGCTATTATAACCTTAAGACAACAGAGAGTAAAAATAGAGCTGATGTATACAGCTGTTAATGAATGGCACCTGTGGTCTGTAGCACCACGAATAGAATCACAAATCAACACTACCTGTAAACACCCTGTTGACTTCAGTGGGATCAGATTTTTCAACCATTACTCTGAGTTTTATGATCAAACCCTGCAAACATTTAGGCACGCATTTAAAATCAATCCTTTTTATAATGGCTCTTGTCCATGAGCAACTTACGTGCGCATCTCTGGAGCTGAGCTTGCATTAGTAAAGATTCCCCATGCTTACGGCTTCTCTGAATTTTAACAAGCAGTGCCCATCCTGTGCTGTCGGCAGGGATCCGTCGGCGGTAAGACAACCTGTATCACTAATTCTTGTGAGGCAACTGCGAACCATAGCAATAGCCAAGGACCATGGCCCTTGCCAGTAACTCCTTGTACAAGCAGGCTTTCTGGATTTCATTGCATGTCCAACACTACTAGAAAGGACAAGCAACTCCTGCGTAGATGCCACAAATTGGCATACAGTCAGCCTCATGATTTCATGGCATGATGATTTCATGGCAGAGCTCCTGCCGCTGGCTCTATCTTTTAAAAAAACTGGGTAATTCTTAGACCAACTTCCTGAAGTGCTGAGCAAATCTAGTATGCTCAAGATTTCACTCCACACAACTGACTGCAGGGAACTCTGCTGTCTTTTTATAGCTCTGCAGGCTGAAGAGCGATTTGGGTGATTAAACTTCGTGCTCTGACTTATATACTGATCTCCTGTGGCCATCAGGATGGAATTTCAGTATTGGGCAGATGAACTAATATTCTTCCTCTAACTTTTGCCTCAAATACCAACTGTTGGTTGCTGCCAGCAGCAGGATCATGGACCAGATGGATCTGTGGTGCAATCCATGTGCAACTCCTGTATCTCTGGGTTGTAGCAAGCCAAAAATGATCTAAGTCTTGATTTTTGTATAACCAAATTAAAGACCATGTAATAGAAAATAAATAGTAAGCACAGAACAAAGACAAGGAAAGAAGCCATACAAGGATTATCCGAACTTTGGGTCAATCAAAGTTCTTCCACACTTAAATAGAACGACAAACTTGGATATATGCGATGCAGTAGGGTGAATGCTATACACAGATCTCTAAGACATTTCATTCTTTCTCACAAATGCTGATACAGAAAAATTTCAGTTGACTTGAACTGAACGGTCATGTGAGCAGAAGAATTACAAGAAGCAGCGTTAAACAGCTGGGAACAGGTGCCTAGGGAGATATGCAGGGGAAGGTAAGTAGAGCCAGACTTAATATCTTTATTATTAATGACCTGGAATGGGGAGTATAAACAGTATGTTAATGAAATCTGCAGATGGTAACAATGGGAACTGCTGCAACACCAATGAAGACAGAGAAACAGCATGAGGTATCTCAGACTAACGCAGGTCAAAAAGAAAAAAAGACCCTTTATGCATAGAGCAGAAGTCAATTGCGCTGTAACTCTTTAGGGGAAGAAAAGAAGTTGGAGCGCAGGATGTCTGTGAGATGCTGAAATGGGGCAGGCACCTTGATGCAAGTTTCAAATAGTCAAATTCATGCTTCGAGGGGTGTCTTATCAGGGTGTACAAGAGGGGGCTGCCTACAGTGAATTAATTTCTGAGCGTTCACTACTGGAACAACTCTGGTGACTCAGGAGGCAGTTCAGGAGACAGCAATGAATGACGGAAGGGGAGCAATTTCTGACGAAGGGGAGCAGTTTATGAGGAAAGATTAAAAGAATTAAAGGTAAGCAGGCTTGTCAAGAAAGTTCTCTATTACAGAGGAGAACTGTATGCAGTTTTTCAGATTAACACCCCAGCCATGGAGAAGAAATTGTTGGGATGGTGTAAGTGAAACTGGTTAACCATTGACAAGACGTAATGTGCCAGTAGTGGCAATCTTTAATAGAGAGTTGCATGTCCTTTTTATGCAGTAGCTCTGATGGGATTTGGGAGCTTGCTTCCAGGGTAACTGGGTGAACACCACAGATCAGGCCAGATCTTCATAATGCTTTTATCTTGCTTCAAAATCTATGAAATAGCAGGTTGTAATAGCAAATGCATATTACTGTTCATGAGCAATTTTATATTTTACGCTTTCATTACACATCTTGCAATGTCTATTGCTGTTTCATTGCACACTAATGCTACAGTAAAAACGTGACTGAAAAAAAAGCTGTAAATGAGATCTGTTAACAGGACAGTGTACTCAGGCCTCTGCACCCTAGAGAAACAATTTCTCCCCTAAATATAATTTTAGATTTTTTCCTTTAACACTGTAATACTTTTTTTTCACTATCTTTTAAAATTTCTAGCTTGGAGATGTCATCAAGTTACTTGTATGTGAATGGTTAATGGTCTGTTTGAAAACATTTTGATGAAAAGTACAGTGGATTTACAGTTTCTTAATAAACCTTTTGTAAGCCAGGACCCAAATAGCAGCTGGTTCTCTGTTAAGAAGTAAGCCGATACAGAGCTCCAACTGAAAAATAAATACCTGCCCAACGAGATGCGAGCATGGAAGGCACTGTTTTCAGACCAGAAGAACAATTTTCTGATAGCACTAGGATTTGGCAAAACCACTGTAAAAAATACCTGAGCCTAATGGTAGGTGTTCTGTTCATCGTACTTGCTTTTTGCACGCTTAGGTAACTTAAAAATTCCTCGGTCTGCTTACAGAAAATGTATTACTAAAAATACTATGTCTAAAAATACTTTGTTTATGAAAGGCTTATTGAGCAAATAAACCATTTTTCTCTCAGTAGGATTACTTCTTAAACTAAAAGCGGGCAAAAACCATGCCACAAAATAAATGTTTATTGGAGATCACTAACAAGGAGATATTTAAGTTTGCTGAATATACAGTAACTGCATCAAGGTATATATGAAGGATAATGTACAGAAAGTAGCAAGAAAGTCAGCTCCTTTTAGGTTTGTGCATGTTTTAGCTTGCTGTTGTCTGCAGTGTCTTTACAGAAAGCTGAAAAGAGAGAACCCAGTTCTGTCAGTCTTACTCAGACAAAACTACCAGAAGACTTGATAGCGAGAATGTGACCGCACGCTGGGTTTAGCGTTCTAGAAAAGTGGTTTCCAAGCTTTTCCAGCGTTCCTTACAGAAGTGCAGACCCTTGTTTTGTGTATTAACAGATCTACTTTACTTATTTTTATGCCCCCTTAAAAAGAGTCTGTCAGCCCCTGTTCCACCTCAGGGGAGGGGAGTTTGCAAAGTGTAGGTTGAAAACACAGATGTAGAAAATTGCAGTACTCATTCCTTGCCAACACTCCTACAGCAAACTGGACAGCAAGCCCTTGGGACTGTTTATAGTGGGGTACGTGAAGACACGTCTCTGCTGGTATGCAACAAGAACACACGCTGTACTCTGATAATGTTTTAGAAACCAGCAGCGCCTGGAGTCACACTCAGGGAAAGCATCCGAGCCCCTCTGTGGATGCTACGGAGTCAAGAGGGGCTTTCTTGGTGATGATCCTTTGCTGAGTGAACTTCACGTATGACAGCCTGCCCAAAGCGACTTTTTGAGGGGTGGTCTGCGCTCCCGGGCGGGTGTGTGGGTGTGAGCTCCATCTCACAGCTCGCTCCACCTCATTCATTCTCCATTTCTATCTTCTGCTCGTTAGACATACTCCTCACAAAAGTTGTTTGTAAAAACTCATTTACCTTATATCTGCCTATTCAGACGCCTACTTTAACACCTTTCTGTCAGGCTGGTGCTGGGTGCAGCAGTCATCCCTCAGGCCCGGCGCCTCCCGAGGCAGCCCCAGGGCAGGGGCGGTGAGGCACAGGGGGGACCCACACAGCGGAACCGGCTCTCGCCAGCCCGCGGGACCCTGGCACCGCTTCGCCCCTTGACGCGGCGGGAACCCCCCCCTTCCCCCCGGTGCCCCGGAGTCACCTGTAGGCCCACGGCGAGGCGCTGCGCAGGTTGACGGGCAGCCGGAACCTCTTGTCGGCGGCCGGCCGGCCCCCGGCCGGGCAGCTGGCGTTGTGCTGGCGGCCCGGCGGCTCGGGCTGCAGGGTGTGGTGGAAGGCGCTGAGCATGCCCGCCGCCAGCCGCCCGTACAGCTGCTCCAGCAGCTCCTCGGGCCGCTCGCCGCAGGTCCGGGTCCGCGCCGGCCGCTTGGGCGCCTTGACGGCCTCCGAGCGGAGCGGGAGCAGCGCCGCGCACAGCAGCGCCGCCAGCGCCGCCCGCACCTGCAACGACGCCGCCGTCAGCGGGGCTGGGACCGGGCGCGCCCCCCCCACCCCCGCCGCGCCCCGCAGCCCCCGGCCCGGCAGTCGGGGCGCTGCCCCCCCCCCCCGAGCCGCCCTGCCCGGTCCCCGGCCCGCAGCCCCTTACCCTGCCTCGCTGCATTGCGGTCGGGCTGCTCGAGGAAGCCGAGGGGAGCGGCGGGCTGCGGAGCCGCGCCGTGCCACTGGCTCTCTCGGCGGAGGAGCTGTTGGAAAAGTGCCCCGCTCCTCACTGCATCTCCC
Source organism: Nipponia nippon (assembly GCF_047370975.1). Taxonomy (NCBI): domain Eukaryota; kingdom Metazoa; phylum Chordata; class Aves; order Pelecaniformes; family Threskiornithidae; genus Nipponia; species Nipponia nippon. The sequence continues at coordinate 111,818,142 of NW_028262336.1, forward strand.
CTGGCCTCGCATGCCAGGAACATTTTAGGCGCTCACGGAGGAGGCGAGCGCTCAGCGCCGGGAGCCGGCGGGTCCCGCACTCGGCACGGCCCCGCCGTCCTGCCCCGCTGCCCCGGCCACCGGGGAGAGCCCCGCAGGCACGGACGGGCTTGGTCCGCCACCAGCCGCCGTCCTGCCCCGGGGCCCGGTCGCAGCAGCCCCCCGGGGTGACCCGCACGGCTCTGCCTGCGGGCCTGGGGGGTGCCTGGGCCCCTCGGCGGGCTGCGGGCGCCTCGTCCCCTCCTCTGCTCCGTCAGGAGGCGAGCATCCGTGGCACGGAGAGCAGCTGGGCGCTCCTAAGGCCTGCTGGGCCCCTCGGCTGGGACCCGCTGGGCCTCTCGGGTGGGACCCCCTGGGCCAGGGCACGAGGTTGAGACAGAGCCAGGATGGGTTTGGCCCGGTAGGAGCCAAGGTCCAAGGCTGATGAGAAAAAACATGGTGATTTCTGGCTGAAAATAGCACAACTCTGGCTATGTAACTGCAGCCGAGGAGGGGATTGCTGCAGCCCGGACTCCTTCAGTCACTTTGGAGCAACTGGCACTGCCCCTTATAGGGCTTTGGGATCTCCAGCATGCCTAGCTCCAGGTAGCAGCTGTGGTTCGTTTCTCCAGAAGCAGCCCTGCTGTGTAGATCCTCCAGCAGACACTGGGGTGGTTGAAGTCCCGCATGAGGACCGGGGCTGGCGAACATGGGGCTACTTCGAGCTGTTCGTAGGAGGCCTCATCCACTCGTTCTTACTGCTGAGGTGGCTTACAGCAGACCCCACCACAATGTCACTCTCCGCTGACTAAAAAGGAAACCGACTTCAGAAGGTGAGAAACTTGCATGGTACGTATCTAAATGCGATTGAGGTGAGTCTCACCTCTAATGACTTCTCCGTCCATTCTGTGCTGGTTTACCGGTACTTTTAACAGACACATAATGCAATCTATTCAGGGTCTCTGGCACAAACCACAAAAATGAGCATCTCTAGTACTCTGGGTCATAAAAGATGTGGTCCAATGAAAAGTTTTGCACTAAAAACAGCCTTTAGAATTTATCGCTTGAATCAAATATTTGGTGCGCTGTGATTAAGCCCTGCATGTCTATTGAGGCATTGAGTATAAGGATAGTTAAATATTGATCAGGAATAAGGGAAAATAGGTTCATAAGTCATACAAGGACTGTGAAACCCCAGCATGGTACCACACAAATACAAGACATCAGCTTCACAGACCGTACTGGGATTGAAACAGAGTGACCCAGCATTCATAACGTGATGAAGTGACTTGATTTCGTGGTTTCTGAAAAGTGATTGAGTTGAGTCAAAGTGTGATTTTTAGTGGTTTTGGTACCTTATGCATCACAGGTCAGTATCACTCATGAGCAGTATCTTAACCTTGAACTGTATGGGATTTGAATCAGGTTTCGACACTGAGGAATGACTTTTTTCAAGTTGAATTCAAAACTCTCCTTTGCAGTCATATCCTCAGGCGACAGACTGGGGCAAGGCAGCTGTCCATTTAGCCCAGACCAGTCTCACCCCCTGAGCCCCGTGCTGCACCTGACCTAGTGTTACTTCAGCACCAAGTGGTACGTGTGGCAACATGACTAATATTTGTCATGACAGATGTCTTTATATTACTCTTCCTGTGATAAACCAGTATCTTTTTTCAACACTTTCTGAATAGCATCAGGATGTCACACTTGACTTTTAGGCACTTCCTTCATATGCACTGGCATTTCTGGGAGAGGTCCGGCTCAAAAAATCAGAGCAGAAGCAGAGGAAACAACGGCACAGACGTTAAATTGGCAGTGAGTTTAAGGCTTTGAGTCTCATCTAGACAATATTCTAATTCTGTACATTAGTTTAATCGTATTATCTGATTAGCAACCTCATTGATTCAAATAATAATAAGAAGAATCACAGAAGGGCAGCAAATGAGATTCCATTACATGGGAGTCGAAAGAGTGCTATGCCAGCTCTCATGGCATAGTCTATCCCAGAGACATCTGAATCATAAAAAATTGGCTTATATACTTCAGCAAAACATAGATTCTACCATGACTTTCAGAAGTTACTAAGTTATTATTAAGGTACCAGTATCATCGTCATTGACTTTTATAATTTTCTGAGAATGAGAGTTTTTTAAAAATCTATATAATGAAATATTAGAAAAAATCTTTAGTAATAAAAAGCCTGTCCTGGATTTGATGCCATATATGATAATATTTCAATCAATAAATTCAGAATAGCAGCCATATGGACCTTTATGTGACTCTATAGGGAGTTCCATGGCTCACAGGTGTTTTTTAAGAGAAAACAGACAAGGCAGGGCGATGTTTTCCTTCAATGGCCTCAGGTGAAAACTCCCAGTGACAGTGCAGAACATCCCACCCATGCCCTTGACAACAGCTGACCCGGTGGCAAGGCCCGTATGGAGCCCACAGACTGCGTCCTGCCCCATCCCACTGGCCGAAGGACGTGACTCTTGGCTCTTTGTAATGGCACCGAGCCACCATTTTGTAAAACATGACCCTCTCGTTTTCATATCCTTTGTGATTGGCTCACGGCCATTACTTGACACCAGCCACCCCTTCCTGTCAGCCCTAGAAGGGCCCCGGAGTGGGAAGTCCCCTCCCACAACATGCACAGGGGCCACCATGTTGTTTCAGATGCCATTTTATGGCAGCTGGTCGCCATTTCTGACAGTCTGGTGGCCCACATATTTTCATCCTGGCCTGTGGCTGGCTGGCAGGACCAGCCACCCCTTACAGCTTTCCCAGCAATATGTGACAACAGGAAGCCCTTGCCCACTGCATACGTGGTAATGGCTGTTGTCGATGATGTCATACCCTCCTGTGTTTCATACTGTTTCCAACTGTGATCAGACAGTTATCATGTTTTGAAACCATCACACCCACATGATCTCAGAGCACCCTCTGACTGGCTCCCCACTTCCTTTATGTCATGAAGTGTTCCTGTATAATATACATATTTATAGAGAGAGATTTCTGTGCATATGTGTGGACAAGTTTACCCAAAAAGACCACACAAACAAGAACCAGCCAATAGGTTCATGAATCAAACAAGTTTATTTTGAGAGGTTTCACACAGAGAGGGTGGGTGGTGCAGAGCTCCCCTTGTCCACGGCTGTGGGGAAGCTTCCAGCTGCCTGTGAGACTGTGCTGCAGTACAGACTGTGGCTGTAAAAGACAGGGCAATATCAACAACCTGAGCAACCACCCTCCATCACCATGGGCAACCCCTGCCTCCCTGCCTGGGGCTCTCCCAGCCTCAGGTCAAGGCTGCCAGTCCCACATCTCCCAGGCAGCCAGGAGACACCCATCCCGGGCTGGCTGTGTCACCAACCCCACGGTGACATGGGCCACTGCCAGCCTGCTGCCCACTGTCCCGTGGCATCATTGGGGTTGGTGCCAGGAGTTGGTGTCATTTTTTATTCCTTATCTTTAAGTCGGTGTCCTTGTAGAAAGTAACAAATCTCTCTGGCTGAGGTCTGGTTGTGTCCGTGTCTGAGCCTTCAGTTCTAAAAGACAGAGAAGGAGCAGCCGCTGTCTCTCGTGCCACGGGCAACCCCTGCCTCCCTGCCCGGGCACAGCTCTCGGAAGGGCAGCGGCCCTCCCGTCCCTGCCCTCCTCCCTGCCCTCTTGCCTCAGCCCTTGCTCACCCGCTTGCCTCCAGTCCAAGCCGGCTCACCACGCAGCCCTTTTTATACCCGTCCTGGGTGGCCGTGTCACCAGCCCCCTGTGACACTAACGTTCTGCTCGCTGTGATATGGCCACCACGTCACCAGGGGGATCCAGGGCTGATGGAAGGCCCAGCCCTCAGCTGGCTGGGGAAAAAGGGCTGTTGCTCTTCTGCCTTGCCCAAACACAGTGGGATGGACAAACCCCATAACTCAGGCCCATGGGAAGCATGGCCGACATGGAGAGCCCGCTGTCACCCCTGTTTGTGTGGGGACAGCCTCTTGCCCAGGGCTGTGGTCACCTCACCACCCCGTCCCATCCCACCCCACCTCCCCTTGGCCACCTCCTTGCCGTCAGGACCAGATGAAAGGAGGTGGAGCTCAGCATGAGGGTGCAGACAAATAAATGTGGTGTCTAAACACTGGGGAGCAATTCAGGTGTTTAACATGCTGACCTAGTGCCCCTTTGGCTGTCTTAAAGCCTAATATCCTGTGAGCATGCAGGAAACTGGCAGATAGGACACAGACCTGGGATCAGCCATGTGGGATACACTAGGGCATCTCAAATTGCACTAAATCGCAATGCCTAGAAGTCCAGTGGCTCCGTCAATGGACAGTTGGCTCACAGCTGGCTGCACAGGGCAGGATTCAGTCGCCTGGAAACAGGCTCTGCAGTGTCACTTTGAGTAGTGTGAGGAGCCTCACCTGGCCCGGAGCCGCTACACCAGGACAGAGCAGGGCTGGCATGAATGCAGCACCGTGCTGGTCTGCTCTGCCTGGGGTGGGTCTCAGGCACTCCATGACCTCCCAAATGCCACTGCATATTGGTCTGTGAGGAACTGAACACTCTCTGCACAGAATAATTCAAGGGCTTGAAGTTGGGTCTCAAGTACATTTCAGATGCCCTAGGGTATCTGGCCTGATCCCCAGAGGCCACTTCAGAGACCCCCCATAGGTCCTGTGTCATATGTGGCAGCTCTACATGGATGTCTTGGGGAGTCTGAGATATGGCTCTACATAAATATGTTTTAGGCATTTAAAATGTATTCCTACATTTAGACTGCTAAATTTGGTTGTAAACAATGTGTTGCTGACAGATACCATGAGAGACTTGATTCAGTGCTCTGGTGGTTGTGATCATCTGAACTGTTTCAGAACTGTGTCAGAATGGGATGAACCCACTCCTAGAAATGCGGGTTTTCTTGTGTACTTTACCACTAAAGATGACACTTTTTATTTTGCTAAATAGAGCATTTCATCTTACAGGTTATAATTATGTGAATGCGTGTTGAATTGCTTATTGCAGAGTTCCTGTCTTTTAGTAAATCCTGAAAACATAATGACTGCAGAAATATGTGGCACAGCACTGTAGCAACAACATAGCTCGATGTGGTATCTCATAGGAAGGAAATACTAATTTATGTTAAAACACAACTGATTTCAGCCCCTAACATTCACGCTTTCATACATATGAACACCAAGATACACGTAGATAGTCCACCAAGCAGTCAGGCACTGCCACCTGTGTCCAGGGGGTCTGTCCAGGATTGTTTGCAATGACATGGAGGACAAGAGGCACTGGTTTTCAAGCCTATTCCCTGCACTTACTGCATCCTTCTTAGGAGGGTGCCGGTTTTGGACGCGTCTCTTACGTTGTTACTAACAGTTGGAGAAAACATATGTCATAGCAGGAGAAAAAATCCTGTTCAAATACTTTATCATCAGACCATTAAGAGAACTTGGAAAGTTGTTTCAGAACCATTAGAATGATCATGAAAACCTGCCAGTAGGTGTAAGAATGGAGCCCTTCCCAGACACATCAAATCACCACGGAGCAACCTCGTCAGGAGTTTCTCTTGGTTGGGATTGTTGTCTTCCATAGCCACCCTGGCATGACAGCCAGTTCCAGGTACTTTGGTTCACACATAAATAAAGCACGTTATTGTAACAAGCATTATTAATGATGCCACAGTAATGTACTTGTCACAACAATGATACAATTGCCCTAAACTGGCATATTCCACATGCACATCCCCATCCAGCTACAGCAGCGTGTACATTAACGAGATCCCATCTCTAGCTCAAATAATGACGTGAAAAACATTTTAAAAACTCATCATACAGATCTTCCAGTTGAACAACTCATACTGTTGTATGGAACAAACATTCAGCTGGCATCGCCAGCAGGTATAAATCTTCAGACAGAGAATTAAATTACTCCCCAAAGATGTCCTTCTCCCTCACATTCTGTTTGCAGGTAACCTGTCGCCCAGACTGCCGATTCTCTTCCCATTCCCTCTTCCCTGCATTTGTAAGCATTATAACACCACTTTGCAGCTTCCATGGCATCGCATCTTCTATAGCAGGATCTCAGCATATTTTACAGTTGTTAGGCAATTTAGCTTTGCAAAACTGAATTCCTGCAAAGTGGCGAATCCTTAAAGGCCTTCATTTTGCAAAGGTGGGAACTGAGGTGCAAACAGGTTAACCGTAGCCTTTCTGTTGAAAAGTTGAGCATCTGTGCCTTTGAAATCAAGAGCAATCAAAGCTTAGCAAATTAGATTAGTTTCTTACGGTCTCATACTACACTTGCAAGGGAACAGAAGAGAAACAGCCCTTCTTCATAAGAGTTGCAGAACTATTTATCCTTTTTTCTGTACAGTATTCATTTCCCATGTTACTCTAGAATAACTTTGTTTTAAAAGTAATGAGTTACGCAGTCTGTAGTGAAGGATATTCAGGGTGAAACATGAAATAAGTGAATAAGAATGTTTTGATATTGTGGAGTTAGGCTTGTTTAGAAACAAATAAAGAAAATACTGCCCAAGTAATCATTTGTATTTGGCTATTTATGCTGCCAAGATACTCACCACCAAGGTAACCAACTGGAGTGTCCACAGCCTATGCTCCGAGAGGCTATTCTCAAAGGATTTTTTCCCCATCCACTTCTGAAGCAGTAATTCACATAGAAGACTCTAGAGAGAATCAAGACGACGAATGTCTGTTTCAGGGGACGGAATTGCTGCGATTACTTTCAACCTTTATCCAAGGAAACTGAATTTCTGTATGATGTTTTGTAAAATGACAGTGACTCATAGGGCCATTACCAGAGAGCCTACCGTACAGAGAGACGTTTTCCATACATGTAACGAGAAAGGTGACTTTGTACCTAACTGAATCCAGCACATCCTGAAGAAGACTTAGAGAATATCTCAGGTCTGAGAGGTCAACTGAGGATTGTTTAGTATTGTGACCAATACATTTTTCACGAGAATACAAGCTAAGATAGCTCATGAGTCAGTTCCTCAAGAGGATTAGCATTTTCCTAAGTTTAATACTGCTGCCTTACTAAGATTAAAAAAAAAAAATAATAATAGCAGTCCTATTGCATTTACCAAAACTTTATTCAGCAATTTTAAGTGATCTACTAATTCCAAAATGATAAACACAAAATCAGGGCTTAAATGGTGCTGGAAGCACATACCTGCAGCGTGGCTTCTGGAGATGGAGTCCGTTTTGCACAACCAAACCTGACTAAATGTTTCTGCTTGATTTCTGGGATCAAAGTAGAATTATTTAGCTCATGCAGTGTTTCCACTCCTGTGGTTTCTGAGACCTGCCTCAGGAGTGAGGGCATCCTGCATGGCAGCAGGGAACACAACTTGCATTGCACCTGAGCTAAATGCCCACCAGGATGGCTCCAGGACAGGGGCAGGGTCATCACATCACCATAGCACAATAATCACGTATCACCCAGGTAATTATTTTAGACACAGCACCCTGCTAGCATGGCCGCGCTTCCTTCAAGACCTGAGCTGCCTGAATGAGGCAGGTGTGTTCATCTACCAGTAGCCTGAGGCCTTCCAACAACATGCTGACATAACTCTTTGGACACGCGCATGACTTCTTTCTCCTGAACGCGTTCCAGTTATATGAGTCCCCACCAGGGATCACCCTCCAGCCTTGAGTCCAGGTGGGATGCCACATCTTGTGCTCCCTCGCACAGAATGTCTCACACAGCAGGAGGAGGAGGCTGCACCTAAGCTGCTTACAAAGAATGGTTCCTGGCCCAGGCTAACCTTTGGGTCATGCAAGGGGATTGTCTGGGAGATTAATAGTCACGGGCCAAAACTGTACCAGGGAGCGTGCCACTAGTCTTACAGTACGGATGGTTACACATCATCTCCTCTGCTCTGGGCCTGCCCTGGCAATATTGCAATTCTAGTAGAGATGTAGCCATAGTTAACATCATTTTGAAGGAGTTGAACCTGGGCTAAGTCATTTTGACTGTGAGCAGGACTTATTATTCCATGGATCACACGGCTTTCTGTCAGTTCAGAACAAGCTCAACTGTGCTTGCAAAATAATGTGCAAATACGTCGCAACCCAGAGCATTATGTAATCAGATCCTCCTGCTATAGGAAACAACATATTCCAGAAGTTCCTGGGAGTTTGTGCAGGAGTGGAACAAAAGCACAACTCTTCGTAAAACACAGAATTTTACATAACGTACGGTTAGGCATCTGGGCAAACCGAACCAAGAAACTGTTGATCAAAATCTCTGCTGTCCATAGGAGTGTTTCTACAGACTAAGTCTGCCTGTAAACCATATTCCAAATTATTAGTGATTCATACCACTTTATCATGGACATGTCTAATGTGATTGCAGTGTTTGATTAGATGCTCTATTCAAAAGGTTTTGTGTTAGAAGACCATGACAGTATCTTGCCCGTCTTCTCCTTTGCCCTGTTTCACAGCTTTATCCATCCTCCCTGCCATGGTCCCAAGTACTTTCTCCCACTGTGATTAGTCAGATACCTCATTCCACTGCAGTCTGTAGCTGCAAATGCTCCCTCCTGCCTGGCACGTTGCATCCTGGAGATCCACGTCTTCCAAGACTGTAAGCCTGACAGGAAAGAACTACCATGATACCCAAGAATATGTCATCCCATGACCAGAGCAGTAGATATGGCAGCACTGAAGAACAGGCAAGAGAAAGCTGGGTCCCAAGCGTGACAGTAAGGTTAAGTCATCTGCCTGAGCCCTTCTCCGAGAATTGTTCAGCGCAGTTGCCTTTCCGTCTCCCCGCCTTTGTCTTTCTGACTGACACTTCACTGACAATATCAAAAACATACGCTGTTGTATTGGGTGTCAGCGCCAAGGTTTTGGCAGTGGTGGGGCTGCAGGGATAGCCTCCATGAAGAGAGGCCAGGGCTGCCCAGCGCCAGAGACGGCAAGTTCCTGCCACGCTACAACGGACCCAGGGTATACCCAGCTGACAACCGTACGGACTCTGCGTTCACAGGTGCGCACCGCCTTTGGGCTACTGCCAAGGAGTGGCAAAAAGTAAAATGATAAAGAGACAGAGACAAAAGAGGCAACATATTTCTGTATTTCTCATTCTAAAAGACACAGAAGGTCTCCTCAACTGAGGTGAACAGTCAAAAAGCCAAAGACTGCTCTGGCTTGGCATGTGAGTGCTGCAGTGTGGTATCCAAGCTCTTTAGCCACATAAGCCATCCCTTCTTTCCCATTGTGTCCCCACCTGCAGCAAAGGTCATCTTTTTTTCCTTTCTGTCCTGCTGCTAAGATAGAACTGCAGCACAGGAGAGACTTGCAGAAATGATATGGGTGGCATCTACTTCCTTCTCACGCTCTTCCACCCTCTAGAAGGATCAGGCCCCAGAGCTTACCATGTCTCTCTTCTTTGGGGAGTTCCTCAGGGTGTGCCATGAACCACACTGAATGGGCTCTGCTTATGCCACCAAGCAGAAGCTGTTGCAGCCCTAGACCGAGTGCTGCACCAGTATCATGGGAAACACGTTACGTGTAAAGCAGTCCATTAACTGTACCATAAACCCCACATTCCTGCAACTGTGCCGTTAAAGAAGTATTTCTGACCACTTGCAGAGACATCTTATGAGACCGGGCAGATGTTTTTAAAACCTGAAAAGAACACTTCATGAAGATATGAAGAGAACTTTCCAGTGCCACTAGTCAGGAAACAGTCTAAGCACCAACACTGAGAATGAGCACTGCAAATTTTAGAAGACTGAATCCTTGCATTTCAAAGTGTAATAACCAAAGTCTAGCTATTAAACCAAACTCACACCAATGTTTTAAAAACACATCCCTGCCACCCCAGTGTACTAGTTCTGCAAGTATTTATTAGGAAATTCTGAACACCTAATATTTGTGTCTCTGAAAGGTGATATAAATCAGGAACCCCATGTTCCTATTTAACATGTCTCAATGACTTCAGATCAAACTTGCTCAGTTCACAAGCAAAACGATGATTTCTGTAACTAACATCTTTGCACGTACTCAGCCTCATCTGTAGAAAGCTACCTCTGCGTAGCCAGTGCCACAATCCCCAACATAAGACTCAAAAGCTGAAATCTAATTAGCAATTCTGAACAAACTAGATTGGAATCCTGCCCACTCTGACCATTCCAAATAAAAAAAGCCCTCATCTTTGTAATTGGAAAAATACCTAGGAGATTGCCTAGAGAGTGAAAAATCGCCCTAGCTCAGCTAAGCATAGACTAAAATTAAGATGCTTTCTTCAGCATCAGTATTAAGTGCTTTGCTGAATTGGGGCCTTAAAGATGACCACGGTCATATCCAACATTTTCAGAAAGTCAATTCATAGGCCTTAACTAAGTTCTGGCTTTGGACGAAGGACATGGGACTTTCAACCTTATAACATTGCTTTAAGGTATTTTGCACTGAAAGGTGAAATTTTGGAGACTGCTGCGCTTCCTATTATCATCAGACGTATCTCTGAAAGCAAAAGCTTTATGCACGTGATACAGTTTGCAATGAGTTTGAATAGCTGTGAGTATGCATGAGTAAAATAACCTCAGCATTATTTTTTAAAAATCAATTGTAAAAGACACTGCAACTTCAAATCCACGTTTTTAATGTAAGATACCATATATGCAAAGTATTTCACAAATATTTTATCAAAATCCACTGCAAAAATCATCATGGATTAATGTTTTTCTGCTAAAACTTTTAAAATGAGAAAAAGTTATGAGTGGACCATATGCTATTCTGGAAGCAAATCCTCTCCTAGTTCTTCATCAGCAAAGTCATCTTCCTCAGTTCTTTTTCTTGCTGCAGTTTTTGGTCTTTCTGCTTGCGGGCCAAGTGGATCTACGTAGGAGGCATCTAGGGTTTAAATAAATACATTGGAAACAGTTACCTGCAAGTAATTTTAGCTTTGTTTCAAACATATACAATGAAACACAAGAGCGGGTTTTTGCACTACACATCTGCAAGGTATCTTTCAAATGCAGACCAGAAAGAACATGTGAACACTGGAGAACAAGATACCACATTCGGGAAGCAAGGCATGGCGCAAGAGCAAAGTACCTACGTGCTAGTAATAACAGCTTTTTTCTTCCTTTTTTTTTTTTAAATAAATTTCTCTTTATTTTATTACAGTCACTAAGTGAGAAAAAGACTTCGGAAAAGTGCATGGAACAGGAAGACTGATGAGTTGGTTAAAGGAAGTACCGCATTCCACATGGATTTGGGATTTTAAACCCCTTTGAAAATTCAATCTTAGTGAGAACTTATGACTGCAGAACCACAAGAAGTGAGTAAAGGATGGAGCAGACAGATATTGAAAGTAATAAATATTTACACGGGCCACATCTCTTAATATTTACAATTTCTTTATAGTGAGCTCTAAACAATGAAGCTAAAGCCATTCTTCACATTTATTTAATGGGGAAAATGTCTTCCTAATTGCCTAATTATATATGCTCTTCCAAGAACTTATTTTTTCCACCTCCTCTGTCTTTGAGGGCGAGGAAAGCAAGAAGGTATAAGATGCCCACTTGCCTATTTCTTTGCTGCCGCTACTTTCATAGGGTTCACTTGCTCCAGGCAAAGCTTTTAGTTTGGCACTCAGTCTTTCCCCTTTGGTACCACCACTATCTGGGGGGGAAAAAAAGAAAAAGTTGAAAACAAACAACATGCTGCTATGTTCTGTGAAATCATGATAAAAGAACAACATAAATTCAGCTACTATCTGTCAAACAAGATTTGGATGAAACCATCTTTTCATGATGGATACAGTACTCCTTTGTAATAGTGGTCATTAAAACACAATGGACACTGTGTCCACACATGTGTGTTTTAATTTATTTTTAAAAAATATATACAGCCTTATTTACTTTGGAGTAAACACATTAAAATATTTCTGCTTCAAATGCTGACATTTCAGCTGCTTATAAATTACAGTCACATTTTGGAGTTAAAATAAGCATGATAAATATAAACACTGTCACAACATATAGGGATATTTCATATGTCTGTGTGCTTACTAATATATTAGTATGATCCACCTGTTGAACGCTCTCAAGGTTAAATACAACACTAACTTTGCTTTTAATTAGAAGAGTATATTTGGCATGTGCTGCCTGCGTGGCAGGCAGGCACAGTTCATGTATGCTATACAGACCATCCTGGCCCTGCATCTTGCTGTAAACAGTGTGCTGGCAGCTCAGTTTGCAGCGGGGCCCCAAGGAATGTGTCAGCTCCGAGGGCTGCCTCGTGCCCAGACAACGTCAGATTAACATTCTCTTGCCACAGCAGTATTCCAGACACTTTAAATATTCTGTTCACCTCTGAATCTCTTTTTCACATTCATGGCAAGCTTTCAATCTCGTCTGCTACAACAAATTTTTATGCTTTTTTTTTTCTCCTAGGAGAAAACGTTTCATGTTTGGCTTGGTATATTTACAAGGCAGGACATGCCATGCTGCCAAATACAAACACGCTCGTTTACACCACCAAACAATGCTGTTATTAAAAGTCCTCCATCTGCAAGGACGAAAAATGCATTTCATTCAGCAAACATTCATTACAAAGTCTGGACTTGGTGACACATTTCCATTGTCTTATTTACTATAAATGTTCTTTTTTATAAATATTGTTACTATAAAAAAAAAATCTTCCACAAAGATGACAAACCTTTATTTCTCTATAAAGACTACTGCAGGGCTCAGTTTACTCAGCCCTGAATTGGAAGACAATGTCTCTGCTCCAAGAAAGATCTAATACATACAGTCACATGTCAAACAGTTAATATATTTACAAGACACAGATTACCGTTGAAACTTCAAAGCAAGGAAAATTTATTTTAATGTACGTTGACCTCCCTGGGATCAATTCTCATTGACAGGTTCCACGGAAGAAGCGAATGCTTAACAAAGGATTTGAAGAAACTGAAAGAAATCAATGTGTTTGATTGGAGGTGCTCAACCAAAGGGCTGTGAAATTACCAAAGGGTCGCCTCTGGATTTCAGCGGGCTTTGGGCAGGCCTGCGCAACAAGGAGGTGAGTGCTGAGCTTCAAAGATGGTGTGGATGAAAACGTTTTGAGGACAGTTTAGAGGAGATTATGAAATGTTTAACAGGGAGAGAAAGAGTAGGATAGGAGTAGTCTTGTGCAATGGAAAACAAGTAATTTACAAAATAACGAATAAAATTGGAACAAGCAGTAAGGCGATGCAAAGGCAGGAACGATACAGCAGAAACTACACTAGGGGAAAACTGAACTAGTCAAAGACACTCCATAGGTTTAATTGGTTGGCTCCAGAAAGGAAGAACTGGGTGCAATGAAAATAAAAGAGGAAGATGACATATCAAAGGTTTTCAACTGCGAAGGAGGAAAACACATAGGTTTTAGTGATACTACCAGAGGAAGGTGAAAGATCTTATATTAACTAAAAGAAGAAAAAAAAGGATGGTATACAACCCAAAATGGGCAGGAAAAACATAATATCCACAAGTTACCTGTACATCTTACTGCCCTAAAACAAACAATTGAAAACAGAAGCTTTCTTGGACATCCTAGGACCCTTAAGTTTTATTAGGACTACATCCAAGAAGGGAATAAAGCAGTAAGCCCAAAATTTGAAGCCAAATTTTCCCCCCTTTTCTCTCCCTATCTAGTGGATGTCCAACCCTTGAAGTATCTAAACCTCACCAACTGCCCCCCTCCCCGCACAGCTTTGAAGTTCCTTAAGCACTTATTGCTATGAGTGAGTTGCCCGAAATGGCCATCCTGAGCAGCAGGATGCCTGCAGGATGTTCAGCGTGCGACCCTGCTGCCTAAGCTCCCCTTTCTGTTTATAAGCCAATACAGTAAATGGAACTGTGAGTGCTGTTACAGTGAGCAAATGTTCATGCAAATGTAGCTTTTTAGGCTTCAGGCTTGACTCAGTTGCCCGAACACATTATTTACTGCATTTAATGAACTGAACCAACTCACCAAAGGGTCAGATTAATGCTAGAAGTAGCGCAAGGGAAGCAGCAAGAACATATGACCAGGAATGGGAAAGAAAAGAAGTGCTGAGGGGAGCCGGACTGTTCTTTCCGGAAGCAGGAAGTTAATTGATCAGTACATCCCACCTTGACTAAACGCACCCTGGAAAAAACTATAAAGACTAAGTGTCTATGGGCACAGTGTCCTCTTAACAGGTAAGCAGTAAGATCATATGGATGCCTTACTGGATTAAAGATCTATCTAAACTGGCTTATTGTCCATACAAAAGAACAAGATGCTTAGCGAAGAGCATCATAAGAAGAGCAAGCATATACAGTAGCTCTCCAAGAATAATTTCCTAGCTTCCAAGAATCTGTAAATCAAGCATGTGTTTGGGGGAGGGGGGCGGCTCTTCATATTTAATAATGGATTGATTGATTTATTCTCCAATAACTTGTTCAGTCTTCCCTGGAGCCCCTGTGAAATTTTTGCATCCGTATCAACCTGAGGTAAGGAGTTCCACCTTTCATTTACTCTGAACCTACCAATCTAGCCCCACCTCGCCACAGAAAGGAGCAGCCTGCCCTTCCTGCCCTGCATCGCATCCCCCTCCACATGCCATCACGTGGTAGCAGGTTGTGCTGGAGCAGGTTACTGATACGTTTAAAGCTAACCTAATGAAAACTTTTTCTCAAGTGGATCAGCAAAGTAATGCAGCTCACCTTACCTCTACATGACCATTATATCTACAGCAAGAGTGAAGGGAAGGTTAACATCTCTTCTGGTAGCAGCCCACAGTTAGTTTAACTTAAGCTAATACACAAAACCACATCAAGTCTCCATGGACTCCACTATGCTCTAAGCATACCTAAAAATGTGGAAGGAGCAGCATCTTTCATTTTAATGTGCATCTGGAAGAGAATAAGAGGTGGTTGACACCGTCTACCTTACACGGAGATGTCAGACAGCAGCTCAGGAAGCAAGAAGTCTGTGGCTTCAATGCCTTCCTTCACCTGAGGGAGTTCAAACCCACAGCTCCATCTTTCCAGAGGAATGTCCTAGTTGTTGAGCCATTTGGGGTAAGGCTTTTCTTGACATCTCTGCCATGGGATACAGGATTTGGCTGCCAATATGGCAGCTATTAAAAATTCTGCTGACCATATAACATGATCTGCCAGAAGTTTAAATCTCAATTTGAAATTACTTTTTGTAGTTCTATTTACAGGTAAATCATCTATATGTTTTTATTCAGTATACATACATATTTTGGCCAAAGATTTTATACACATTCCAGCTTTTGGATTATGGGAATGAAACTAACTTTCACTAAAGTAATACACAGAAAAAAAAAAAGAAGGTAACATTGGGACAAAGGATAATAATAAAAGCTCTGGATGAAAAGCTTTTTTGTAGAGTTTTTCTCTACTAATAGTACAGCTTTGAGTGTTAGTATCTGTCTGATTGCACTTGCAATCAAAGGACTACAGGTAGACATTTCTCAAACTGCAAATGAGTTATATCTGCACTACTCTCAACTTCCATACAAAAACTAATTTGAACTAATTCCTCCACATACAATTTTAAAAAAGAATCAAAGTATACAACTTATTTTTTAAAAAATTGTTAACTTTATATGGCAGAATAATGAATAAAGCAACATTCTGCAAAATTAATCCTATTTTGGAATAATCCTGTTTTAAGCAGTGATATCTAGCAAAAAGATTCTAAATGTTTGTAAGTGTTTCTGTACTTCCTACTTAGCAAGATACCTGTGTGTATACCACTTCAACCCATAGAATCCATGATTTTATATTTATTTTTAAAGGACTCTCACTAGTTGCAATTACAGTGATGAGACTACTGCATCAGAATTTCCTTCAGTATCACAAAGGACATAAAATAGAATTTTTAGTACCATTTTACTCAGCAGGAAAAGATATCAAAGGGTAAGGTTGTTTGGTAATCTACCTCCTCTGTAAAATGTTTACGTAATGAAGTGCATAGTGAGCTAATGCTTTTAAAGACTACAGATGCTTCACTAAATCCAGAATGTGTTTAAATGCGGCTCTGTATATCTTTCATATTTGGGATGAAGACACCATTGTTGGAGAAGAGAGGGCTTTGGTTTGGTTTGACCAAAGAGAAGAGTACATTCAGCGTAGCAGGCAGAATATTATATTAAAACTGAGAAATGGCATGGGAACCAGATGCAATTTTTAACTCCACTGCAGTTCATTTTGATTTGAAATTCTGTAGAATGAAAATTGTTTATAGTGTGTCAGTTCAGCTAACTCCTTAGGTGAGTTCAGATGCAGAAAACAGATTAAGATGTTCTCTTCACTCGGGTATTTTCCCCGTCTGTTTATAAAAAATTACTTTTTTTTTTTCACACATAGCCAATGGAACCATCCCATGATGATTTGTGATTAATAAGGCATCAACAGGCAAAATATAAGTGAAAATATAGTGATCATGAAGTCCTGGCTGCAGGGTAACATGAGAATCTCTTGCCTCTATCGCAGTCAAGATTATTTGGGATGCTTATAGCCCTAACATCTATAATGTACTTCCATATTATATGAGGAGATCCCTATGGGCTGGTAAAGGATGTTTGGTTATGGGATGTTTGTTTGGGATGGACAAAACCATTTCTCCACTGACAGCATCACAGGTGAAATGAAAAAGGGAAAAGACACCTAAATTATTCTCACGTGGTTTCCTTCCCAAATTTATCTGGACAGGCTTAGGTAACAAGGAGAATGAATAGTGCTCAGCCTTTCATCTTCTGAATTCAACACTGCTTCTTTGGGCTCCTGTCCGAGACTGCATGGCTCCTCTCATCCAGTACAAAACTCCCCTCTCATCCAGTACAAAACTCCCCATTCAGAGAGCAGGGCAACTGCAGAGACCAAGCAAACACTGCTGTGGTCATGTATTCCTTAAAGTCATACTTTCCCTTATCTATGAAAGGCCTTATGCTATTGAACAGTAAAAATCTCTTAGGGTAGTAAAAACCATCATGTCCTAACTTCCAAATTCTGGATGTTACTATCACATCTCTGCAAAACACAAAAAAAGTGAGTATGAAAACATGAAAAGACTATTGGAAAGGAAATCTTTGAGAACTGCCTAAACTCAGATGTACTGTTATAGCTCCCTTCAGGGTTTTGTTGTTTTTTTTTTTTCTTTCTCCTTTTTTAAATTAAAAAGAAGAATTTTAAGGGAGTGTACCAAAGTCATCTGCTTCCAACATGAATCAAAAAGATTGACAATCATAAATCTGATATTTGTGGGGAAAAGAAAATTTCACATTTTATAATAAGAGTGAACAAATGTGTTCAATTTTGGTTAGGCATTTTAGATTTAATGCTTATTCTTCTCACAAGACAAGAGCAGACTTTAACTGACACTGATATAGATGTCAGTTTTCTTGGTCTCCCTTTTTCCATTGTCTACCATTCATGCATACACTAATCATATTCTTCAAATTATGCTCTGGTGCATCTCATGCACCTTCTGTTTTAATTTATATTGGCAAAGTAATAGGTGTCCTATTAAGTACAAACCCTGCTGACTTAGTTCTCTTTCATAGAATCATAGAATCGTCCAGGTTGGAAAAGACCCTTAAGATCATCGAGTCCAACCGTTAACCTAGCACTGCCAAGTCCATCTATACCATGTCCTCGAGCACCACATCTATCCGTCCTTTAAATACCTCCAGGGATGGAGACTCAACCACTTCCCTGGGCAGCCTGGTCCAATGCTTGACCACCCTTTCGGTGAAGAAGTTTTTCCTAATGCCTAACCTAAACCTCCCCTGGCGCAGCTTGAGGCCATTTCCTCTCATCTTATCACTTGTTACTAGGGAGAAGAGGCCGACCCCCACCTCGCTACAACCTCCTTTCAGGTAGCTGTAGAGAGCAATAAAGTCTCCCCTCAGCCTCCTCTTCTCCAGACTAAACAACCCCAGCTCCCTCAGCCGCTCCTCATAAGACTTGTGCTCCAGACCCTTCACCAACTTCGTTGCCCTTCTCTGGACACGCTTCAGCACCTCGATGTCCTTCTTGTAGCGAGGGGCCCAAAACTGAATACAGTACTCGAGGTGTGGCCTCACCAGTGCAAAGTACAGGGGCACTATCACCTCCCTGGTCCTGCTGGCCACACTATTCCTGATACAAGCCAGGATGCCATTGGCCCTCTTGGCCACCTGAGCACACTGCTGGCTCCTGTTCAGGCGGCTGTCAACCAACACCCCCAGGTCCTTTTCCGCCAGGCAGCTCTCCAGCCACTCCTCCCCCAGCCTGTAGCATTGCATGGGGTTGTTGCGACCCAAGTGCAGGACCCGGCACTGAGCCTTGTTGAATCTCATGCAGTTGGCCCCAGCCCATCGATCCAGCCTGTCCAGGTCCCTCTGTAGGGCCTTCCTACCCTCCAGCAGATCGACACTTCCACCCAACTTGGTGTCATCTGCAAACTTACTGAGGGTGCACTCGATCCCCTCATCCTGATCATCAGTGAAGATATTGAACAGGACCAGCCCCAGTACTGAGCCCTGGGGAACACCACTCGTGACTCACCACCAATTGGATTTGACTCCATTCACCACCACTCTCTGGGCTCGGCCGTCCAGTCAGTTTTTAACCCAGCGTAGAGTGCACCCATCCAAGCTGTGTGCAGCCAGCTTCTCCAGGAGAATGCTGTGGGAGACTGCGTCAAAGGCCTTACTTTCCTCTTAGCTTCCTCTTTAAAAGCAATTTTATATCACATTTCCTAAAACAAGGTGGCCTGAATTATTAGTACTGCTAATATAAATAACTATATAGGGACAAAATACTTGGGGGAAAAAAAAAAGAACCTGTTAGGAATGCCAGCAAGTATGGGGACAGTGAGCTGGTAAGAGGAAAGAAATAAAACATGCATCATACCTAAAATATTTGGAATGCATACACACTTCATTTAGCTAGTAAGTACTCTAATTTAGCTAGTAAGTACTAAACTAAGGAGGATTCCATGCTTCACTGGGTTCAGTAATGATGGCAAATCCTTCATACAGTGTAGGAAAATGATCCCATTTGGTCTTGGCAACACCACTGGAAAAGATTAATCTTAAAATGTATACAAATGTTTCTTTTTTTAAATTTTGAAGCCATTAATTTATCAAAAGTGTACTAAGATTCTGAAATAAAATAACCCATGTTTATATTTCATATATATCTTCACACAGGCCACGTCCAGAAACTTCCTACACTGCAAAATACAGACTTGTAACCCAGGTGAACAATGCCAAACGTTGGACAAAACAATGTTTGGGTCTTCAGGTTTCTCTCAGTCATCCTCAGTAAAAGGCAGACAAACTGCAACACAGTTCTGAACATCTGTTGCTGTGAGCGTGCAGCTTCTTCACTGATAAGGTTCCCCAGAGTCAACATTACTAGTTAAAAAATGCATAATGCCTTTGACCCTTCTAAAAATATATATAAGTAGTACATCTCACCACAACTTTTAATTAGGAATCCCAACAGAAAGTTAACTCCAAGCTCAATACAGGACCTTCTTTGTACCTCTGCTTGCTTGCTGAGTCATTTCCAGAAAGGTTGGATCTTTGGCACTGAATTTGTATAACGGAGACTTCTCAAACGTGCTCTTATACAGACTTGTTCCCAAACCTCTGTTTTTTTCCCCATCCTTTCATGAATTTGACATAATATCTTGAGCAACAATCTAAGAATTATTGATAGGACAAATTCTAGGTCAATTCTGACCCTGCTTACCCTCTCATCCTCTTCATGTTAGCATCCTAAATGTTTGCATTTGCTCTTCTCTTATTACTCTGGTTATGGGGGAAAGAGTAATGCCTTGGAATTACTAGAGCTTGCAGTCAAAGTTCCTCACGTGTTCCAACTTTGGAGGGGAGGGGAAGGGATTTTTTTTATTTTAAAATTTTTAAAAAGAGACAACTTCGCATAGATATTTCTGTCTGTAAAAGTAGTACTGACAAACTGGTAGTTTGGGGGATTAATGTTGTCTTAGCATCTTTCCAGTTTGGTCATTATTTATATCCTCTTGCTAAATTACTTACTCACTCTCTCCCGATAACATGCCCCTTTTTCACTAACGAGGGTAGGGATAATTACAAAATATAGCTGTAAGAAAAGAGACCCTCTGTACCATTTGGCTGTATGCCTGATGCAATATTTTGCACAGCTGTAAATACCCTTGCCTGCTACCAATGCTGCTCTTCATTTCTATTTATTATAAGCCAAAGTGGATCTCCACTTTATGACATAAAACAGGTCCGCATGCTGTCTCAGGCTGCTGTTTTGCTGGCACCTCTAGCTGGCTGCCTGATCGTAGGGCTTATGCAACAAAGGAGAGTCCAGAAATGTTTCCATCCCTCTCTGTTACCAAAATAAGGAATTTCACCCCAAGAATTACTTTGGCCTGAGGCCCAGAACAGGTAAAATTCAATCCTAGGTGAATGGTGTTTTTTCTACATATCAAGAAATGATTTAAAAGCTTCCCTAGTGAAACTACTGAGCTGAAAAAGGAATGAGATCTCTCTGAAGCATCCAACGCTCGTTCTTAACCCTTAGAGAACCCAGGAGAGCATTCTTCATAAATGTAACAGCATTCTAAGGTCATCTTAAGATTACACTAGTAATATCCATGACTTTTCATGATCCTACAGAATTGGATAAATGTAGTAAAGCATCTGCTATGTAGGTGGAGAAATAAAATTACCAAATAAGAAAAAAAAAATCCATAAATTATTTCTCTGTAAAAGGAAGGGAAGAGAGGCAAGAATTTATAGGGGATATCTTTTTATGAGACCCACTAATATTAAGATAAACCAAACACAGAATACAAAGAAACCATTTCCTATTTGGGTCAAAATGGATTTTTTTCCAGGTGGCTGAAGTAGCCTGAAGTCTGCTAGTTTCCTTAGAGCAGCAGCAGGGAACAGTTAGGTTTAACATTACTAACTTTTCATGGATTTAATAATGGGAGGGAAAAATCATTAGCTCTGCAATATGTAGACTACCTAGTGCAGAAAAGACAAAGCAGGCCAGTTTCCAGACTTATATTGCTAGAGTTTTACATTTATGAAAGTCAGCATTGTAAATCTATAGGAGCAGAGAGACTTAATAGTCAGAGAGCAAGCTTTCCTCTGTGGAAGACTCCAGTACTTCAACTCTGCTGTAATAGGAAAAGGGGAAGAAGAAGCTCAAAGATAGTACAGGTGTCCTCTTATTACAGAGGTGGTTGCACAAAATAGCCTCTTGAACTTGTAATGAACACATAATGTAACAGACTAGATGGTGGGCACAAAATTCCCTTTTTTCCATGTTAAATAAAGACACAATGAATTACCGTTTTTCATGGCTTACACGTTCTGTTTTGTTATAATACATGATTCCTTATAGTAAGTATTTTAAAGTTAATGGGATAAAAATGTTGAAGTCCACAGTATTGAAAACCAGTAGAAATTTAGATTTAGGAATACACTGAGATCTGTATATAAAGCACAAATCTTAGACCAAATCCATGCTACTATACCAGTTGAGGTTTCATACAGCTATGAGATAATCAAAAAGTATGGAATGAAATTTGTGAAGTACTTGCATATTACTCAATGCATATTTGTGTGCACTTCAGAATGTAAGGAGGTTTTACAAACACTTTAAGAGAAACTATTTTCTTTAGGATCCTGACAAATGTGATATTTAAGCAGAGGCATTAAGTACTTACCGCCACCAGCATTTGCTTCTCTGCGGCTACGTGCACTGCCATCTCTGCCAGATTTAATGCGCTGGAGAACAGTGAAAAAGGTTTGAAAAGAACAGAACAAAAACCCCATTTAGTAATATACATTAGAGATAATTATTGAAAACTCAACTTAGCTTATTAATAAAACAGTAAAAGAACATTAAACTAGGCTTGCTATACTGAAACTAATAAACCTTGTTTTTTCAATGCACAAAATTGTCCTTAAAATCAGGGTTAAATCCAATGTTTACATAAAACAAGAGTTCTATGAAATTCAAACAAACTATCTCAATAAATTATTTTTCTTCAGATAAAATTTATACAAGGAATATGCATAAAAATAGTTCAGATGTACGTTTGTAAAGTACAGCTGAAAAAACAGGCAACATAGCCCTCCTTGCACGAGTTCAAAGTAGCCTCTGCCTATTAACGTCTTGTAAATCCCACAAGCGTTTTATTATTGTAAAGATTCAAGGGGGGGAAGTAGGGAAATCTATAAAAAGAACTATTCACTCCATAGATCTTAAATTTTGAATACTTGGCACAACACTGTAGTTTACAGCAAAATTTAATTTGCTGTTGAGTGTTAAATGCAAGATAAAGGTGAAGGTAAATACTTTAAAAGCTGTGTTTAAAAAGTCAGCTCTCTTGCACTGAGGAAGGTACCATAAACATCTTCCAGCTGTGTTTTTTTTAGTGTTATTTGAAAACTTTAACAGTTTATCAAAGCAATACCTCTGTATCACATGGCAGACTTGGCTTCCCCTGGCAAAACACCAAATTTCTCATGCATCTATCTTGTCAATTACAAGAAGGTACATCTCAGTGAGGTAGGTACAAAAACTTGGTGTCCAAAGCACTCAGCTGTTAATAAAGTAATCTCTGCATCTTATTTCAAAATATGAATTCAGGATCTGATTAAAACACATGTGCACACTACCTAACCAGGTATTCAGGTCAATTACTGTAGCTTCTTCATTCATTTTTCACCAGAAAAACATCATGGAGTCTGGCAAAGTTGGGATACACAGTAGAAGTGAAAGAACTTTGAAGATTCATGCCAACAGAAAAAGGAAGAACCCTTAAATCAAAACTCATAGGAGTCAGACAGGAAAGCAGTGAGCCTAGCGTGAAACCAGGAATGGTCTTGGAGCGATCCAGTGTGGGACCAGAATTTCTCATACTTTTTATTTATTTTGGGAAATCCTCAAGTCTAAAATATGTTCTCTGAATTCTGGATTAAATATCCAATTCACAGTCCAGTGAAGTAGCATATATCAGTCCTCCAGGAGGCACGTTCAGACTCTCCAAATGTTGAATGACCGACAAGTCTGCCAGTGGAAGCTTAGCTTCTGTCTGCCAGAGGAAAGTGGTCCCTATACGACAGTGCCCTCGTGGCATTTACATCCTAGGACTTTACTCCTAAAATACTATAGAAGTACTACAGCTTAAGCATATGACTAATTCCTGTAAAGTTCCAAGCGAGTAGTTTATAAGTCATCCCATACTAAAAGCAGACATTTAAAATAAGTCCAATGATTTCCACCCTAAAAATGCCTATTTCTCTCCCATGACTGCAAAAGAAATTTAGGATGATTAGTCCAGATGTAGATGCCTGAAGGTAAAGGCAGTAAGTCCCCCCAGTGTTTGCACCTATCATCACGGCTTCACACCACACCCAATCAGTCCCTCATTTTCAGCCATTAAGCTCGCTTAACAGAAATAAATAGTAATGTGTGTATACATCAGTGCCAAGAAGGTTGTGTGAACTTTTACACTATTACCTGTCTTTTTTAAACTGAAACATGAAAAAGGAAGATTAACGCAGTAAAAAAAAACCCAAAAAACAAAAACCAAAATAAAAACCACAACATATGAAGGTTACAGTAAAAATCCAATCCTGTGAGATGAAGGGAGAAAAACTTCTACAGGGAATGAACCCCACAGATGTTCCCAGATTCTTGGCTGGAAGTATTTAACAACTTGTCTATATTTGAGAACCAAGTGAAATAAGTACTCCAGAATGTTTATTTTGGTATAAACTCCATGTGGATATACTTATTCTGGAAAAACAGTGCCAGAATAGCAAATTTTGACAAATTTCTACAGGAAGACAAAGTCTGCGCGCAGACTTTGAAATGTACGTATATCACACTAGCATTTATCTATTTTCTCTTTACTGAGTGCAATCGAGAAATCATGGGTTAGTCTGAAATTGGGAGCAGGAATTGAACTATATCTGGCATTGCTAACTGAAACCAGCGTTCCTGTTGGAAACTTAGGTGGCGAAACATTAAAATTTGATAATTTTAGAACTTGAAAGTATAGTTTATGACTATATGCTCATGGATGACAGAAGAAATTTCTTAGGACAAAAATACCTAGTGATTTCCAAAGCCAGATGGTAGACATAAGACTAAAAAACCACACACACACAAACCAACCAAGCAAACAAAAAAAATCCCCCAAGCCAGGGGATGGGAACCCAGATGCAATACCAATAGCAAAAAGGAACTGTAGGGCTATTGTTTGCAAGACAGAACTGATGTTGAGATTCTGTCACAGAAAAATACTCAACTTCTAATACAGGATGGCAGCATACTAAATCGCAGTGTGTTCTGTAACGTCTTTTTTTTCTTAGTGTCTTTGTCCCTTTACTTCTACAACGGTGTTGATTTTTAAGAAAACTGGGTCGGTGGGTTCCTTGGTGGACAGAAAAAGTTGCTCCTTTCCTTGCGGAGACACTGAACTTGGGAGACTTCAGAGCGTGGCGGACGAAAGCCAGAAGAGATGGGAGATGGGAGCATGTTCCCCCACAACGAGGAGCTGCAAGAAGGAGCAGAAAGCAACCGACTGGGCTTCAGAGGTTCTGAAGAGAATGTACTAGGAACCACAGGGGCAGGATTCTGCTGCCATTCAGAAACTCACTGAGCTTACTCAAACAGGCTGGAAGCATGGGCCTGCCTGCAGGGATGAGGCTGACAGAGCTGACTAGAAACCTGGCTTATATTTCTATTGGTGGTGGTGGTTTGGGGGGGCAGGGGGCGTTGTTTTGTTTTGGGTTTCTTTGGTTTTTTTTAAACCTACTGCATTTCAGTTTTCTCTGCTCGAAAGAAAATTGGTTTAGTTTAAATTATAATAGAATCAGGCTTATTTTTATTTAAAAACCCATCTTCTTTTCTGGGCAACATGCTATAGGAAAGTATTTAGGCAGATCTACCTTAAAGCTTTGACTAATTAGAAGTGCCATCATAGACACCTTATTCTCCCCTCTACTCCACTCTCATGAGACCCCACCTCATCCAGATCCAGTACTGCATCCAGATCTGGGGCCCTCAATACAAGAAAGACATGGACCTGTCGGAGCAGGTCCAGAGGAGGGCCATGAAATTGATCCGAGGGCTGGAACACCTCTCCTATGAGGACAGGCTGACAGAGCTGGGGTTGTTCAGCCTGGAGAAGAGAAGGCTCTGGGGAGACCTTATTGCGGCCTTTCAATACTTAAAGGGGGCTTATAAGAAAGATGGGGACAGACTTTTTACCAGGGCCAGTAGTGACAGTACAAGGGGAAACAGTTTGAAACTGAAAGAGGGTAGACTTAGATTGGATGTAAGAAAGGCATTTTTTACAATGAGGATGGTGACGCTGGAACAGGTTGACCAGAGAAGCCGTGGATGCCCCATCATTAGAAGTGTTCAAGGTCAGGTTGGACGGGGCTTTGAGTAACCGGATCCAGTGAGAGATGTCCCTGCCCATGGCAGGGGGGGCAGATTAGATGATCTTTAAAGGTCCCTTCCAACCCAAACCATTCCATGATTCTGCTTTGTAAGGTTATTTTTGCGACAGGATAGAGTCACCAGACTCTTAAACAGGAATACTTAAAATACACAGAGTGAGCTTTCCATGTCATGGCTGAATCATGATCACTATTTAAGTCTGAACAGTCTAAAACAACCATACAATAACTTGTGCTACCATGCATCTGTACTGGATTCCATTGATATCTCTGTCATTCAGGTACTACTTAATAAAGTCCCTTAACACAATGTAGTCAGAATGAAAAAAAAAAAAACAAAAAAACCCACAACGTAATTTAAACATAAATTTCTGTGTTACTAAAATCTTAAATAACTTAGACTATTTCATCTTTTAAATATTTTACTGGTAACCTTTTTCCCACCAGAAAGTACAGAAATGTGTTTAGGAAAGCTCAGGCTTCCAACATTCCAAACAGGAATAGATGTGACAACTTTTTTTTTTTTTTTAACATACGCAAACATTAATTTTCTTAAAGGAAAAACATATTTTCCTTAGAATCCTCCACATTTGCAGATCTGTGGTACATAATTAACACCTTCAGTGTAAAAAATGCTGGAATTATATGCAAGGAAATAGATAACCTCTCCATCTCCAGGGACCTCTCTCTTACCAACTGTAAAATAATCCAGTTTTAACTGGTTTAATCTCTGAGCTTTCTTGAGTAAAGCACTGAGTTATTGTGAAGAACTATGTATATCACTGACATTGAACTGATACTCCCTAGAAACTAAGCAAAGCCTGTTTAACCTACTTCAGACAGATCTCTTAATTATGAGTTTTGCAGAATAGGAACATTATATCTGGTCAGCCGTTTTGCTTACTGATACCATTAAGGGGGAGACATAGAGGAATATTAGCTCCACTACATTTGTGGACTGCTTTCTTTTGTCCATTTTCCCAAGTGCTATAAATTTTACATTTACTGAAAATCCAAACCAATATACTTCAACTAGCACCCCAAAGTAAGGTTGTAGCATAACTTTGATCAGTGTTTCCCTTTGTGAGTTTCGTTTTTAAAATGTCCCAATGTACATGTGCACACTCAGACTCGCTGGAATTGAAGTAAAAGTGAAGTAACTCAGGATGCATTTACACATTATCTGAAACCAAAAGGGAGCCAGTACGTGTTACTAGGAGCAGAGTAAATTAGGTAAGACTTAACGTGTCCTAAAATGTGACTATGTAGCTTTGAGGCAGTTCACTGGATAGGAAGAGCAAGCTTGAACACTTTGCAGCTCAACAGCACGGATAATGCTTTCCAAACAAGATGCTGATTTGAATTTTAAAATCTTACTTTATCACAGGAATAGCAAGAAAACAATGCACGCATGTGCACACGCACACACGCTCACTCGTCTGAATAGAACGCAAGTTATGATCTCATACCTTTCACAGCCTGTAGCTTTTCCATGGAATTTTTTTTTCAGTTTAAAAATTGGCACTAACATGAATAATTTAGTTCTACCTATGTAATCTGTCAATGTTGCAGCTTTGTATACAGCAAAAAGGAGTTCTAGTACATGGACAAATTCTTAGGCTCACCTTCTCTCCCTACAGTTGCATTATTACTTGGCTTATAAATACACTTCATACAGTCTGGCAAATAAGTAGGAAAGACAACATTCCAGAGACATTGAATTATGCGGGTGGCTCCAGCATTCCCATCACATCCACATAACCCATCTTTCACTAGTATTTAAAAATCACAGAAAATCCAGTGCTCAAAAACCATTCAGACAGATATAAGGCTGATCGGTAATTTAAAACTAAAAACCAAAAAAACACAAAACACAAGCCTCTCTAAACCAGGAAGTTAATACATGTTTTATCTTGAAGTATCATAAACTCTATTTTAGCTTCATCTATGTACACAGTAATACTGTATAATCACAGAAAGAAACAAGCTTACCTGCTCTCTTATTTCTTTTAATTTTTCCACTTTCTTGAGCTTTGTCATATATTCCTGGACTTCCTTCAGCCCCATATCTGTGCAGAGACGAACTAAAAATCGGAGGCCTAATTGAAAAGCAAAACATTGTTAAAAAAAGGCTTACAAGCAGGTCAAACTGCAAGTACACCCTAACAGAACTGGACATACGGAATAGCAAACAATGCAAATAACTGGAAATACAAGGTGGCTCTAGTCCAGTATCACTATGCAAGTTGTGATATTTTGCAAATAATTCAACATGTTCTGTGATGCAGTGTCTACATCCATGAACAGTACAAACACCATTTATATATGTGGAAGGCACAAGACACACTGACTCATCTGGCTCAGAACTCTTCACATTTGCAAAATATTTTGGAAACTGGAAAGCATAATAATGATACTAAATTATTACCAAGAAGCCACCATCAATAGCATCTTGTTGAAAACAATTTTACAAATTCCAAATGAATCAGAATGGTTTGGTTTTTTCTGTTGCTGTGGTTGATTTTTTAAAGATTCGTATTTATAGAATTAAAAAAAAAACAAACAAACAAACAGCAAACCAGACGTGAAGATTGGCTATAACTGTATGATGGAACCAAAAGAACCCCTAAAAACAGTCTCCTGAGACACTATACCAAACTCTGAAAACATTGTTGCTATTCCTATGTTTGTCAACATCCCTTTGAAAGAACTGCCTCTGAAACAGAAACAAGCATGACATGATCCATTACCCTCCTGACTGCTTTCACAAATAAGTTATTTTCTTTTTGTGCTAAGTTAGTTTTCTGCTGGTTTAGGGAGCTGAACTTGTTCACTGAGGGATCATATAAGCATCAGAACGAGCATAAGTAAGATGGCTGGGAGCACGTGGCCAGGGAGGGATGAGTGAAGAACCATTGTTTCAGCAGCAGTAAACTTTTAAATCAGTTCAATTGTCTTGTCTAACTCCTGCCTCTGTTTCATAATCTACAGAAACTACATTCAGAAAAATATTAGCATTCTAAAAAGTTTACTAAATACTCTACCCCTCTGAAATGCGTGACCAATATCAACATGATATTTTGCTTATAACTTTGAGGAGCCATAGTATTGAATTCTTCTTGTACAACAGAGCTGTATGATTTCTCTTGTACATCAGATCTGTATGAGTCCTCTTTAAAAAAGCAGTATGTTTGTTAAAGCAGAACAATACAATTTTATTTTAAAATACAGTGAATGTTCTTCCCACATAGCATTTAAAAGCGTAGGCTTGTTGGCAACAACCTCGTATTTTGGAATTAGAGAGGCACAGTGTGGGATGTAAGAGGATGTTTGCACAATCAGTGACAACCCCTATTTTCTACAGGGCTTTTTCATTTAGAGTACAGGTGTGCCTGATTCTGCAAAATGTCTTACTCTTCAAAGTTATGTTTCCTGTAGTTTAGTTTGAAATTCTCTACGGATTTTCTAGAGACTGGTTGACCAACTATACTTAAAAACCCAACAACAAAATCTCACCCTCTACATTCTTTTGGAAGGCCTGGCTTTGGTAAAACTTAACAATAATATTTTCTTGTATCTAGAAATTTACAACAGGAGTTTCAACTAGCAGGGACTAGAAGTAAAAATATATATACTTTATCATAAGAAAGATTAAATAAGTAACATACTTATAAAATTTAGAAAGTATGTATGAGAAAGAACTCAACCAATCCGCTACAGGTAAAGTTTATTTTCATCTCTCTTCTTCAGCATTACCCTCATATTTCCTAAATCACGCTTTAGTGTTGTCAAGAAACCATGCAGCATTAGCATGAGCAAAAATGTTAGTTCGTTAAAGTATTTTCATATGAAAAATACTTACATCATACAATTACTAACACACATATTCAATGTAACAAAGTTTCCTTGGATAGTTGTACCACTCAATGAAAAAAAACTTACATTCAACATTCTCTGGGAATTTTCTGTGAATTACTTTGTATTTCTCTAGAGCTTTCTGGTAGTTACCTGCAAACAAAACAAACATCTCCTATCCACATATCCAAACATAAAAAAGAATATCTGATGAGAAACTAATACAGTTTAACATCACTTCATCTTTTTAGTTTGAGTACATGATTTAATGTAAGATCAAATTTGATAAAACCAAACTTAACATTCTTTAATAACTGACAGTAAAAATTAAGAGCATCTGAAAACAGTACAAATTACTCTGCAAATAACAGCATTAATTAAGAGGAGCTTCCTGATTTTTTCCCTTTTTTGACCTGCATCTAGGACCCCATTGTTCTATGACACATCTACTAGACAAGCTGTATCAAGCATACCAAGGCTTATCTGAGGCTGCAAATGTATGGACTGGTCAAATAGAAATGTGTAAGAGCTGAGCTCTGCCTACCCTTCCCTCCATCAGAATGCTGTGTGTCTCTCCTTTGCCCAGATCTGGTAGCAAACTAATTATTCTTTAAGACTTTTGCCTTCAATTTTGGCTCAGCTTGATTATTATGGAAAGGACTGATAGACCCTGTGAATCTAAAACCTCATATCCATAATATATCTTACAAAAAAGTTTGTTGAGATCACTATTTTTATTTTCCTAGTGTGACGTAGAGATCTAACTGACCTGCTATGTGTTAACACGATAAGCTGGGAATTTTGCTAATGAATCATAAATGCTCTATAAAGCAGTCAAAACCATTGTGTTTCTTTGCTGGGAAAACAGTTAATCTCTCTAGTTTTGGGTGGTGCTGACTGTTCTTAATTCACTGACTTTCCTAGGTCCTGTTCCTTTTCTCACTGATGTATTAAATAACTGAGCAGAGTGGGAAAATGCACTTATTTATAATGGAAGGCTGTTCTGCAAAATTCTAAAGAAACATAAAGGAAAGTGACAAAATGGGACAGCAAGAAAGAAGAGTATCATTTACATCACGAAGTGCCTTGAATGCATTTTAGGTGATGAAAAAACCCAGAAAGTTTAGTCCTGTCCATCGTGCTTATTGGCATATTATATTCCCAGTAAGAAAATACAGCACATTAAGACTCTCTTGTTTGTGTAATGCAAATACTATTTTAATATCAAAAAATTATACCTGCTGTAGAAAAGGAATTGGAATTAAGCAACTTTAAAATCTAATTACTTATGTTAATCAGATGGTAGTATAATTACATAAAAAACCCTTCTATTAGATCATTTATGCTGTAGTATCATCTTTATTTTACTTATTTAACAGCATAAGGAGTGTTTAATGCATAAGTCAGTGCAGGTACACTTCCTGGACTTAAAAGAAAAGTCATGTTTTATTATATATACACAGAAAATTCATAACAAAATAATATGTAACTGAATTTTCAAGAAAACTTGATGAGTTTCAAGGTTTGGTTTTTTTTTTTCAAGTGAACTTTCAGTTCAAGCAAACTAGGACCAGTATTCACATGAGGTAAAAAAGATCAAAAGAAAAAAAAATCAAAACATCAATCAAAATAAAACAAATCATAGAATGGTTTGGGTTGGAAGGGACCTTTAAAGATCATCTAGTCCACCCCCCTGCCATGGGCAGGGACATCTCTCACTGGATCCGGTTGTTCAAAGCCCCGTCCAGCCTGACCTTGAACACTTCTAATGATGGGGCATCCACAGCTTCTCTGGGCAACCTGTTCCAGTGTCACCACCCTCATTGTAAAAAATTTCTTCCTTATGTCCAATCTAAGTCTACCCTCTTTCAGTTTCAAACTGTTGCCCCTTGTCCTGTCACTACAGGCTCTGGTAAAAAGTCTCTCTCCACCTTTCTTATAAGCCCCCTTTATATACTCTCCAGGCTTCTCTTCATCAGGCTGAACAACCCCAACTAATTACAAAAAACATTACAAACCTCCAACCAATTACAAAAAAAGTTACAGAACTTACCACTTCTCCTGTAGCAACTGGCAACCATCAGCTGCCACTTCACTTGTGTCGGTCTGCATATAAATAAAATAAAATTATGCACACTGCCAAACAATGAATAAGCAAAATAATCTGCGTAGCATTGGTAAGCACCTACTATTAAACTACTCTTAAAATTTTTCACCTGGCATATTGCCTTCCTAGGAAGAATTTAGCCTGTTCAGTTCACACACAGTTTACCCCTGCGTCATGCTCCTGTGTTCAGGCCTCGATGTCACTCACTTGTAGTCCTATACTATAGTCTTTCTCCTGCTCGTGATCCTGTGCACCAGACACAATTAGTAGACCTGACATGTGAACCGCTAATCTTCGTCTGAGGTACAGAACCACGCGATGAGGGAGAACAAAATGCTGAACTGTATTCCAAGGAAGTCCCACCAGCAGGGTCCCAAGCGTGCCCAAGGGATCCCTGCCAGGAAGCACACTCCCTGCTTACAGCTTCAAACTCTGGCTTCTCCTCTGTGTCATCATCTCGATGCCCTAGCTGCTACCTGTCCTTCTCTTTTTACCACATAATGGTGATAGATATGGTCAGGGAAAATATTTGAGATGTTTGAGCATGTACAACAAACCTCTTGGACTCTTTCCTCATTCTTATCAAGATAGTGTGGAAATTTGGAAATTTTCATGGCAACAGCATATGGATGCTCTATAAGCCAAAGCACTTTTCACGTGGCTTACAATTCAACAGTAGCATATCCCAAAGGCACTGTATGCTAACATTTTCAGAATAGTTTTGATTCCTCTTCAGTTTTTCCCTCCAGTCACAGCACAGGCCATTTTTAACTCTAAATAATCTGTTTGCCTGGTAGTTGCCAAACAAGCTTATGAAAGACAGCTGCTTCACCTTTTTTAGTTTCAGCTGAACACATCTCCTGCAAACAATAAAGGCAGCCAAGCAGACACCATAATAAAGTTTATTACGCAGTTCAGTATGAAAATTCTAGAGAGAATAAATTGTCAGCAGCCAGCATTAGCTGCACAACTCCTTTTATTAATGACATATTTGTGCATGCTAGTAAAATGTAAAATAATGAAAAACTGTTTCTCAATTCATTGTCTAACATGTTATCTTAGAATGCAATTTAAAATGTAATTATTGTCATTAAAACAATACACTAAACTGTTAAACTAAAAAGTGCTGGTCACAGTTAAAATAAAGCTATAACTTTAAAATGTAACTTTATTTACAATTAGTAGCAATATATAACCCAACATTCATATTAATTAATTAGCATATCTAGCCTCTATTTTTAATACCAAATAAATACCAAAACATCTATGTTCTGTTATCTACTATTAACAATCTCATCCCACAGAAATAGTTTCTCTGTATTACAGATAGATTACAATTGCAAATAATACTGAAGAATTTCATATGCCAATTATTGAAAAGTACTTTACAATCCACATACTTCATGTTTTTTGCATGGACTGAGTGCAACATGAAGCATAAAATATTTAGATTTTTGCCAAAACAAGATTATGAAATAATTCTTTTTAGTTTCAGCTGTTTCTTTCCAAGTTTCTAAGAAGGCTGTGACCGCCAGCACATGCAATCTCATAGCTTGATTAAAATACAATTTTTTAAGGTGGCCAGTATTTATACTGAAAAGAATACTGGCAAACCTGTGAACTGTGATTTATGTGAACTGTCTCCTGTGTATTTTCATCTAATCTACATCTCTATTTCTTTATGATTATACCAAATTTGGGTGAAGTCTAAGTTTTTTAATTTATTTTGTTTCAATCTTTAATCCTTATTTAAACCTCGGATTTTCTCTTCTATAGTTAAGTCTCCTCTAACTCAAGCCCCTTCAAAAACAGAATTAGTATTTTTTTGCTGAACTTCTAACCACCTATTCACAGTATAATCTTTCCTTGAATAATATTGTACAAAATTTTGTTCACGTGCTGTCTTGTTCATGCAAATCATTCAGATTCACAGAACAAAAAGAATGCAAATTTTAATCATCACCAGACAAGCAATAATTGAGTTTTGCTTAGCCTGATTTTTGATAGGTTTCCCCAAACACAAAATAGAGAAATTCACGCTGGTTGGTGTGAATTTTAGTTGGTCTATTAACACAAAATTCTTCATGAACATATAGACAAATATTTGTTTCCAAAGAAAAGACCAGATGCATGTTTTTTTAGAATTCTGTTTGAACTCTGGGCTACAGATTTAAATTTTACCAAATTTTTGTTTATTAACCATTTGTCTGGTAAGCTCCCTTTCTGATCTAAAATAAAATATATGGCCTATATACTTTAAGTGCATCATATTCTGCTAAAGGACAATTTCAGCAATTAAGTTGCTGAACTAAACTCAATATATTTCAAATATCTCTATCAGGATCAATTTGATCCGTCAACTTATTTTCACTAACCATTGGTAATTCTGCACTGCATGTTTTTGCTTACTTCTATATTTTATTTGTAATAGACTTTTTATGGGAGTTGAAGTTATGTGAAAAGTGGAAATGCAGCAAGAACTGATAAAAGATGCATTTATCTAAACCATCAAATCCACACCGCATGAAAATATAACAGAAAGGATGTATTTCACATAAAGCCATACAGAAGGAGGTCTTGGTGGCTTAGGAGAACTGTTCCCCGCTTCACAGCTGTGTGAAAAGAGATTCTAATACCTAAAGAAAAGAGATTCTAATACCTAATACTATCTTAGGCCCAATGGAGGATCTTACTTAACATTGAAATTGCACAGTACGAGCAAAAACACACTGTAAACACACAGAAAGTTGAGAAAATTAAATAATACCCCAAATATTAACAACTCTGATATTTGCTTATACTATTAAAGTCATCCAACTAATTTATCTCTAGGTAT
The DNA here is from genome assembly GCF_047370975.1 of Nipponia nippon. Taxonomy (NCBI): domain Eukaryota; kingdom Metazoa; phylum Chordata; class Aves; order Pelecaniformes; family Threskiornithidae; genus Nipponia; species Nipponia nippon. The sequence continues at coordinate 111,852,449 of NW_028262336.1, forward strand.
ACTTATGGATGTCCAATCACAAAATATTTGAGTAGGCATAAAATAATAATTACTTACAGGATAAGTGCTGCTCTTTCAAAGTACTCAATGGCTTTTTCACAAAACTGAGTGTCAATGTAATAGGCTCCAAGCCATTCAATGACCTCAATGTTTGAAGGGAAATACCGGTACGACTGACAAAATAGGAAAGGTGACAGAAACACAATTTTAGTGATAAACAACATCTTTATGTTACTTCTGGAATATCTTACTCAAGTGTTTAATTCTCCAGATGCCAAAAACGTGTAATATATGAATGGAAGTAGTGTACTATACCAAGTAATCCTGAAAAAAAAAAAAAGAAAAAGGCATGCCAAGTTTTCTAATTACAGAATGCTTTTTAGAAGTTACCTGAGATGAGTCTGTCACATTTTCCATCTAGCCTTATTCAAAATATTATTTTAAATAGTTTGCAACAGCAAAAATGTTTACTTAGATCATGTCCACATGTGAATAAGGTACCTAAAACATTAAACAATGCTAACCAATACATATACAACTCCACACTCAAATCAGTCTGCTGGAAAACTCACCTAAAAGCATTCTTTTCTATGAAATACATATGTACATAAATAACATTTTTGGCTTTTTAGAAATTCCCACTGAAACAGGCAGCACAATTATCATCCAGCACAGCTCCACTAGTATTCAGATTGCAACACAGCCTTTGATCATCCTCGCTTTACAGAGGAAAAAAACTCTCAGATTGCAGCAAAGCAACTTCCTGTCTTATTCCTGTTTCTAAAACACAGGAATCTCTACAAACTACAGACAGTACTATACCTGGTTTGAAATGAGAGAAGATGCCTATCTTTAGACAACTGTCTATACATAATGTGTAGCTGTATCATTAAAATACATATATAAACTTAAATAAACGCAAACACATTATATATATTTGTCCATATCCATTATCCAGATATAGCTTCCAATCAATGCAGTCATGTTACACATCTTTAAAATTACATTTATTATATCCATTTTTTATTTCATCTCAGACTATACTCTAAATTAAAATTGTTAGGGGTCAATGTAAACGACGACCATATGAAAAATGAAAGTCTGAGGTCAAATACCCTGTGGAAAGACAGGCTATGTGTTTCCTTTGGATCTGACTAAAAAAAAAAAAATGAGATTTTGTCAACTCTCTCTCCCCCCAAATCTTTTTTCTTTTTTTTGACTTTTTAAAAAGTTTAAGTGAATCAATTGTTAATTTCATATAGGAACCTATGACAAAATTTTCTTTAATTATGACAAAGTGCATTGGAAAAGCAATAAAGAGCAAGTACCTCATAGTAATAATGAAAAGCCTGGGATTTATCACCTTCATTATCATATAATTTCCCTAGCTTTGAAAGTACATGTGGATCAGTTGGTACTATACTGATCAACTGCAGGAGCCACTCTATGGCTTGACTGGGATCTTCCATGATCTCATATCTGCGTTTTCTTCAGTCAAGGACTGACACTGATGATATTTTGATTTCCTCAGAATTCCTACTATATTACATAATGTAATCCATATGCTGGACAGATATGCCAGTCACTGCAGTGCGGAGATACACTGGGATTTTTTACACATTGTTTTCATAATTTCATTTGTATCAGAAAGTATTTTTGTTAAGCTGAAGAATGAGAAATATTCAGAGGCTTTGGCTGCTCATTTACCATAAAAACACTTCGGGCTCAACAGAACTTTGGGCTCGGTTCTCCTCTCTCTCTGTCACTTATTTTACTTTGACTTCCTCATTTATAGGAATGAAATGTTAGAACCAGGCGATTTATTTGTAGCCTTTACAACTTGGTTAGTTTTTTGTAATACATCATTTGTGCTAAAGTAAGTGATTAAGTAAAACTGCTATCCTCAAGAACAGACTTTTGCTCGCAGTGAGATTTTCTGCTGAATGTCTAAGAAGCACAGCACAGACAGCATATGATTATGGTCCAGAGAGCAGAGGCAGCTTTAGCTGTAATTAGGCCTGTAGTGTGCTCTCCCCCCCCAGTCACCCCGAGTGGCACAACAGCTCAGACCTCTGCAGCAATGTGAGGTGAAGCTACTGCCCAACATGTTTTTTCAGTTTCTGCTGCACCCTACCCTTCATGGAAAAAGCTTGTGAGTGTTGGTGGAAAGCAGTTTTACATAGCAGTGGAGCGGAGAAATTCACCCTCAAATGAGAACTGGGAGTTGTAGGGCCATTTATGCTGTTGTAAAGGGGCTACGCAAGGAATAGAGATCACAGCCCTTCTGTATTTTTGGAGGTTACTTATTTTACTGACTAAAATATATTTTTATTACCTTCACTATTCTTAAAAGTCTAGTACAGCAACTGGAATCTGTTCTGCCTTGGGGAGGATTTTTCTACAGTTTGCACATCCTCAGAAGCATTGTTAAAGAAATTCATAGTGTAGAATATCACTGGTGATGTGCAAAGCCAACCCTTCCCCTCCTCAGCTTTTCAATCTGTTGAGTTTTTGCAGGGCTGGGAGACAATTATTTTCTTACACACACACACACACTAACTAATCTGAAAACAGCTTTCAGAACACAACTTCCTTTTCATTAGCTATATTATTTTTTTCTTAAAGGTTTTACTCAATTGTGCTCACATCTGCCACATTATTTTCATAATAAAATCAGCAGCACTTTAAATATTCCAGGACACACTTTAATACTGAGCGTAAATGTATTCCCTGCAACGTGAACAGTCTTAATGTATTTCTTCACTTGCTTCACTGGAAATGTCCAAGAAGGTTGTAAATTCTGTTCTCGTTTTTAAAAACGTCAGAGAATGAATCTATGCATGACCATCCTAATTATAAGGGACACTACAGTAAACTTCTAAGTCATCATGTCATGACTGAAACACATATTTCAGATTTAATGAGTTTACTAAAAGCACCATCCCTTATCATAATCCAGAAAAAAGATACATGTTTGCTATCTGGTGAAGGACTTGGGCACTATTTCGAAGGATTGCATGGAGTTTCAGAAAACAATCCAAAGCTTCATCTATTCTGTTTAACTTCTTGTATGTTAAACCTAAAAAATAAAGGTTACAGTATTAATGCAATGATAAAAAGATGACTTCAGCATATTAACTGACAGAATAACCAAGAAAAATGAAATAGGAACACGGTACTCAGAGGCAGTGTAATTGCCTTGACATTGAGGGACTCTATTCTTGAGAGCCATGGTTCTAATTCTTAGCAGCTAGTATGACTTACCAAACTGATAAACACAAGGAACACGAACCTAATCAAAGACCAAGAACATATGTAATCTCACTTTTTGAACAAGATGAATGAGGGAAAGGGAGGGCTTTTAGAGGGGAACGACTCTGATGGTTTAATAATGCTAAAACTGGTATATTTTTAGTAGATAGAAATTTTTATCTTCAAAGTGACTTAATCATCTGCAATTACTAGTTGATGTTGTTAACACTGATTTTTTTTTTGCAGAACAGATAGGACATACAAATTAATACCTTGCTATAACATAAATTACTGAATAAAGTAATAATAATTAGTATATATTTCTATACAAGAAAACTTTGAAAGCCAGATTCTCAGAAACACTAGTGTTACCTTTAGACAAAAGCTAAATCACAAAAGCACCTTTGGCTTACCAAGATTATAAAGTGCTTCAGTGCATGAGGAATCATTCCTGAGAGCTTCCTTATAAAACTCAGCTGCTTTTTCATAGTCTCCATTTGCAAAAACAGTATTTCCTTTGTTAGTTAGAGCTGCTGGATTGTACCTATCAGAATTTACAGCTAAATCTGCATAGTTAGTTGCTTGTGTCAATTCATTCTCCTACAGGAACAAAACAAACATTGTATTAGTCATTTGTCAGTCAATTTTCTTGCAGCTGTGGCTTCTTACAGTTGATATAGTGGAATTTTGAAAGACTGAGGATGAAAAAAAATAACACATTCTTTAGTCCTAAAATATTCATTATGTATTTGCATAAGACAGATCATCTCTTTCAAGTTTCAGAGAACTTAACACTTGAGATGTCTTTTGCCACTCTGTCCCATTCAGTCTGGAAGTTTTCTGTGTTGCAACAAAGCAGTATTTCTTTAAAAAACAAAAATAAATCCCCGTACCCTACAAACTTCATGCACAAACACACCTGCCTAAGCTGCATACTTCACATGTTCCTGAAGTTCAGCCAGGGTCTTCAGGACCTGAGTTTTAAATGCAGCTGCTGAGCTTCTGCACAGATCACACTGCAGGCATACTTCTGCGGCTGGGACTCAATCTCACTCTTCCTCCCAGCAACAGGATACAAAGGACATGCTCCAAACTTCAACTACAGCCAAGAACACGTGTTCCAGAATAACTCCTCAAACATGCAGTTTCTTGTTGTTTACAGAGATTATTTAGACAGACACAAAAACTGCTACAAAGATACAGAAGTTGCTACATAAACTGCAGTTCTTAACTGGTTTTGTTGAAGCAAACACTTACCAAATAATAAAGGAATGAAAGGTTTGTTGCAGCTGCACTCTTTACTCTGCTATCCTTTTTTTCAAACATTTTTAAAGTTTCCAGTGCCTAGAGGTAATTTGGAAACAACTTATTTCCCACTGAAGCAAACTTATACCAAACTTCTTTCAGAAAGCATTGATAAACTTCACAGTAACAAACAGACAAAATTATCAACTCATACACATGATAATTACTACAGCTTGTAACACACACTTGTAAGCATGTACACAGAGAAATAGATCTATATTATACATAATATTAATCGTGGTCATGAAATTTCAATAGTATTGGCTATTTATTACTTCTTCAAAATTTAGATGAGATATGGCTACCTTGAAGTACACAGGTATCTGATAATTCTATACATACAAAAAACAAGTTTATATTATTTGCTTTTAATCTAGTCAACTAATTAAAATTCTCATACCTATTTTTCCAGTTCTTTAAGTGAACACAAAAGGACTGACATGAAAACTTTTATTAAAAAGCTAAAAAAGTACACACTATATTAAAAAATATGCAAAACAGTGTAGGATTGGATTTCAACTTGCAGTTGTTTTGTGTAATAAGACGACGACACCTGTCTAAGTTTAGGAAGTACTCAAGACTGAAGACTGAGGCTAGAAGATTTTTTCTTTTAATCTTTCACATAAAAACTAAATTTCATAAACTTCAAAATAAGGAAATTTATGGACAAAAAGTAAACAAGTTTATAGCTAATAAACTATCAAAGAAACTTTGAAATAAAAGGCAGGGTTTTTTTTTCCATTGACTATGTGATAACATTTGTAACTGCAGACTAAATTATTAAGAAAATCTGGCTTCTTTACACTAAATATTTATATTAACTACACAAACTGTTAGAGTATCACTGTGAGCCCAGTTCCGTCATCTCTTACAACAGAGATCTGGCAACCTCAATTTAGCCATCAACATTAGCAATTCAAAAGTCTCCTTCTTCCTTTAGGTGAAACCTACAAGCTGCTGTTTACGTATCAAAGTGAATGCATGATACTGTATGTGGAATGCCAAAACAAACATAAAGGAAACAAGTTGTAATTGACTGTCATATATACTGTTTTTACAGTTACTTTACACAAAAAAACATGACTGTAGTAATGATGCGTAAATGACAAAGTATGTACAGCTAGATGTAGTACATTGATTTAGTCAACTACATTCCACCCAAGAACTATCAACTACTAAAGATTGTAATATTCTCCTAATAATAGAAAATTCTCTAAAGAAATACACCAATTTCGATCAAGAAAAGCATTTTAAAGGTCAGGATTTAGATTTTGTGGTCTCTGACATGTAAGACTTCAACTGTGATAATTTTAAACTTATACATATATTTGTGATTTGCTCCAAAAATGGAACGGTCCCAAATATTTACAGATGTAACACTACTATATCTGAGGTACTCTACTCTTAAGCAAAGACTTGCTTCTTCAAGTAAAAGCTGTGCATTACTTACAATGGAACTAATTTTTAGTAAACTTAAAGCTGTATAGTTCAAAGTCACTTTCTGAAAAGCCATTTTCCATTGTAGCTGATTTGTTTATCTTTGCTTTTACTGCTAAATGGTACCTTTGACGATACAAATTAGTCTGGAAGTAATCTCTTTTTCATGTATCATGAAAAGTTCATATGACTCTGAACTCTATGAATTTACTGGTAAATTATGTTGCAAGTCTCTTGAACCATTTCAGCATTATGAGCCCTAGGATGAAAATGCATAGCAATGCTCCTTTTGTCCTTGCAAAGTAGAAATGCTCTCACTGTATCATCAGCTAAGTTTATATATTTCTAAATAACTTCTAACTTTTTAATCCCAACAATAATGATTACTTAAATTCAACAATCAAAACTATTCTTTGTGACATGTTTCCAATGTACCTGAATTATTTGCTTACAGAAGTTAAACTTCAAAGCAGCGTGCCTGACCCAAACAGGGTCTGCCAGAGATGTTAAGGAGTTGCATGGCTAACCTGCAGAATTTTCTTTTTAAATTAATTTTCAAAGTTTTTCTTTGAAATTAAGAAAACATTCAAACTATGTAATACACAAAACCCCTTACTAAGAAAATACAGTCTAGACATATTACGGTAATTTCCACCCTGAATTTTTTTTTTGCTAGGACTGTTTTTAAATAACATATTCATTATCATGAGTACATAGTTAAGCCCATTATAGTGACAGCAGAAATCTATTTCAGTTCTTTTTTGAAACACAATAAAACTTGCAGCCTTGAAACTGAATATTTCAAAAAGTTTCCATTCTTGTCCTTCAGCCAAAGGTGTGTTGAGCAGGTGGTGAGTTAGTAAGTATATGACGAACAGACAGACAGGATGAATATAAGTGGCAGCTGCAGTTTTATTAGAACAAAAAAAAGACTCTGCAATCACCATTCTGCAGTCCCACTCTACTAAAGTAGTTCCAGTGCAGGTTAAAGGTCTTCTATCACATAATCAAAATAAAAAGAGCATCTTCTCCACTTACTCCTAACGTCCAACACCCTCCCTCTCCCTCCACTGGAGTACTTCACAGAAACACCACCTGTATCTCATTTTACCTCTGAGAACTGATTTTTTTTTTTTTTAACATACACTGAATACTAACTGGAAATGCAAAAAATTACCATCAAAATAGTAAATTCTTGAGATCATATGACTGTTTACCTACCTGTAAGACTTTCACCCTCCAAAAGCTATCATCAATAAATCTACTAGATTTGCCCAAAATTTTCCAAACTCTCACACTGTTTCCTGATCTCAGAAAGGCTATCAGTCAGACATGCAGTATAATAAAGGATAACTCTCCTGCTGTATCTACAGGGAAGAAGAGGACAGGACAGACAGGAGGAGCAAGAGCTGCTCAGGAAACCAGAGAAGCTTAAATATGAGAACAAAAAGTGGGCTAGTTAAGCACGTGGCCCTGTGTGCATCCCCCCAAGCTATGGGAAGGTGAAGAACCTTGGAAGATGACAGAGGTATTCAGCTTCAGCTGTAATTTTGCTGTATATGATCTCTCATACTTCTTGCCACTCATGCAAACCCAGGGGTTGCTATATTCCTTCTTATTTATTCAGCATTCCTATCATTGAATGTACTGCATAGTGCATGTTAGAAGGAAATTAAGCAAATCCTGTCAGATAGCTGAGTTTCTTTTTGTTCAGATGAAGCTGTTTTCCAACTGCTCACATTTCAAACCAAGCCTTTTTTCACAGGCAAAGAAAAGCTCACATGACAATTTTGACAAAAAAATAGTATATTGTCCCATGATGTATAAAAAATTAATTAAGACCAATAAAATGCATTTGTCTTAAAATAAAACATTATAAGAAAGCTGCACATTCACTTAGATAATATCAAAAACTTAAACATGGTAAGTTGTGGTATTAATTTATATACCTACATTGGCAATTTATATGCATAGAAAAGGAAAGCTACAGTTAACAGCCTGCTGTACTTATTAGCAAGAGATTGGTGACGATTTTTACCATGAAGGCAATTCAGCATAAAATTCATTGGCAGAAATTTGTCTAACTAGAGATTGGACAGCGAGTTGCAGAAAGAGATCTTACCTACATAAACACACATAAATAATTTCAACATAGTCAAAAGTTACTTCACATGTATATTTAAAAATATAACAGAACAATGAAAAGGGAACATGTAATAATATGCATGATAAAAAACTGTAAAATCACAAAGATTTTGGTAGTTCTATGTTCTGAAATTCTGCCAGTTAATGACTTTTGAGCAACAAGCTATACTTTTACTTGGAAGTACCGATACTGTATCTTGTCTATGACCTTTCTCATTTGCTAATATACTCTGTGGCTTAAACTTCTATAATATCTTTTCAGTAATGGTGATTCACCCTAGCCCTCTGTGCCCTCCAGGGGGGCAATCTTTTGTAAGAGATGCAGAACTGTCCAAGCTCCCGAGCAGATGCTTAATTTAATTCCAGTTTGTATTTCAATGGAAGGATAGGAGGGCTAACTGAAGTTCAAGGTCAGATTATAGTATTTCAAGGAATGCTGTAGTACATAGGGAACAGTGAGAATACCATAACATAAACGATACATATGCAGTGCATCTGCATATTTTGGTACTATCATCAACCTGAGAGAAAGATTCAGCTCATACTAATGAAAACACCTCCATGTTGATTAGCAACATGATTTCTAGGCTCTATTGACTGTACTGACTACAGTTCCATTAACTGTAATGACAGCTTGGACACTAAGTGAAGATAACTAAATTTAGGTAAATTTTGAAATGAACTGCATTCACTGTAACTTCTGTGGCAGAAATTTCATTTAGATAAAACTCATCTCTTATCAGTGTTTTTATAAAGTTATTTTACAGAGCAGCATCAATATAATTATAATGTTTGCATAAATCATTCTTTCCCTTGCTGAAAAACATGCTGTGGCTAAGAAAGATATCTTTGCCAATACAGTATTAAAAAGTAGTAATGTGAAAAGTTACTATACCTGGTTAAATTCCTGCTGTCTCAAATAAGTAGTGGCTTTATTTATTTCCAGGTCATTGGCTAACTCTACATAGTGTGAAGCTTTTACTACTTCAACACACCTGCAACAGAAAGCAAGCCATAAAGATAAACAAAATGCATCTGTGCAAATGCCACTTTAAGTTATATACTTTTGTGTCCAATTCGCTTTCCTAAATGAGTTGTTCTTAGCTATTCTTTCTTTACAGAGGCAAAGAGCACTTTGATTAAAAATATTTGAAAAAACATTTTATTCCCATAACCTAGCTTAATAATACCATCTCTGCTCTCATTTTTTTTTTTTTTTGAGTCAGCTGCCTAAATATCACATTATTTTCCATCACTGAGTGATACTTGATGTCAAATATTGACTAAGATAATTTTTCAAACCATTTTCTTTGGATACATTCTACCAGCTGATTTTTCGAACCTGATGTCCTGTTGCATATACTACCAAGCCCATAAACCAGCTTAGTGAACAAAGCCAGAGACTGCAGATTGTGTCCTTGAGCTACATAATAAAGTCATAATAATAAATCTCTTTCTGATCATCCCCCAGTTACTTTTCGCTTAGGGTCTTCTGCAAAATGAGGGCAGAACAGAACACAGCAGACAGTTCAGGGGTTCGTTTGCAGACACCATCTTCCAGGGTTTGATGTGATGTACTTTAAAATTGCCTAATCATTTGAAGCAAGACCTTTATTTACTGTATGCATATATTGTTCTCTCAAACTGTTTGGAATTCAGCACATTAAATGAACAACTTTCTGGGATGCTTCCACTTTTTTTTTTTTTTTTAAGTGGTGGGAAGCCTTTTTCTTTTCTTCTAATAGTTGGCTAATTTCCCAACAAAAGTTTAAATTAACAAACTGCCTGCTGCTATAATTGCGCTGGCACATGGACAGTCTCTATACAAAGTATACAAATGCCTTTTGATGTTGGAGGAAAACTTATATTGAAAAAAAAAAGCAATTTCTGCAAAGACATCTGTAATAAAAGAAGGGTCAAAAACCTGTTTTCAACTGCTAGTGTTAACATCTTTTAACCATAAAATGCAATGAGATCTAAGTATCCAACTGTTCCTTATGGAATATGACAGAATAGTCCCAAGATTATGTCACATTTTAAGTAAGAAGTTATGAGATCTGAAGATTATTTGTCCCCACTTTATTTCTGTAAATAAAATTAATCTCCTTAAAAGCACTTTTAATACTCAAAGGACTCATAACAAAGTGTAGTATTTGGAAAACCAGGCTCAAACTGCTGGTTAAACTTCTTCACTGGGCTTGAATACCTCAGCCTAGAAGAACAGAGAGTAAATCTGTCCTGATATACACAAAACAATCCCACGCATCTCACCAAAAGTTGTTTAATTAGCCAGAACAGATATGAAAGAGTGTTTTACTTCATGACAAGTATTTTGTGGATAGCACTAAGGCAACTGAATATCTCACAATCTTTTTCAGTTTTCTTGAACAAAACCACAAGATACAGAGCAAACAAATCTGACTTACTCATGCTAACAATTTATAAAGCAGCAAGCTAATTTTCATAAGACATACTGTTTAAGTTCTAGTAAGTCAGAATGGCAAAAGTAGGGAAATTATAAGATTATAATGATTATTAAACCATCAAACACCACCTTGTGGACTCTAGCAGACTAAACATGTCTGTGTGAGAGATTATTTCATGTTAGTACAAACAGCTTTATTAGTAAATTATAATATAGGACCTCCAAAACTTGAAAATAATCCTAACTGGCAAAAAAAAACAAAACAAAAAAAAAACAGGTAAAGGAAAGTTCTCTTTTCCCATCAAACTTCCTTCACTTCCCAAACACTGAACATATCCGTTAGTAATGTTGCGGCTGCAGATACACAACCATAATTTGCGTACATGTTATTTTCCAATAACATTATTAAAAATTCTAAAAATATCAAAGTCCTTATAATAGAAAACTAAGAACTAGTTAAAAATGCATCTTGAAAAGTTATACTAATAATTTTTAAACTGTCCTTACAAGAAGTGTGTCTATTTTATTTTGTTTTAAAGAGAAGAGTGTTCTGCTGTAGAAAATACCACAGAAAGCAAAAACTAAACTGTAAATTGAAAAATAAAGTGGATACAAAAATCAAAATGGTAAACTGTATCAGCAGCCTATCACTTTATACACTTGTATAAATGTTTAAGAAACAGTAAATTAAGTTTACATTTATAAACATTAAGTTTATAAATGAAATGCAAATAAACCTTTCTAATAATATTTAGATTCCAGTGTTTTATACAATGATGCTATGGAGTAATGAAAGCTTCTCAGGCACCCCAATTCTTCATTATGCTACCTTCAAACTTACAGTAAAGAGTAGTGATCATTGCCTTCTATATAGCATTTCTCTATCGGGACTTTTAAAACTTTTTGAATTTTCAAATTGAATTTTCAAATTCAGTTAAAGTTTAAGAAACTGTGTTTGTGCTAATGCAGAACAGTTCAAAATGTATAATTTGACAGCTGAGTTTCAATGATACAATGAAATTGATTTTTAACACAAAATAGACTCTAATGCTTTCTTTTGTTCTTCTCCAGAGCATTACAGAGGCAAACTGAAAATAGTCTGGATGCTATGTTTGAGATGTGCAACAAACTGTGTTTCCCAGGCTGTTTATATTTGCGAATCTGGTTTCATAACTAGCACGAGAGACTGGCATATAGTTTAGACAAAAAGAAGCCCTGCTTGACTCTTACCAGTCATAGCCCACTGCAAAAGATGTCTCAATTACTGGCGCAATGAGTTTAGCAGCTGTCATGATGTATTCCTCTGCCATAGATTTCCTAACAAAAAAAAACAACAGAAAAACCAACACACAAACATGTCACCATTTCAAAAACGTATACAAAAAATAACCAAATCTTGTTCTTGCTTCCTCCTGCACTCGGGACAATCTTAGGTGTCAATCTAACCAGTCCCCTGCTACTGCTACTGCCCTGTATCTTGATAAAGCTCTCCATTTTTTCTGTTTTCCTTTCCCTGCACACCGTAGTTGTATTTTTTAAAAAAAACAACGCTGCAATTTTTAAGCAGTGTAACCTATAGCATTTGGGGTAGATATTCTACTTCAGTGCAGTACACTAAACTGAGTGATCCAACCTGTTCTTCCAAGCGTATTCTTTCCTAAGAATTATGAGGACACTTTTATAACAAGAGCTGCGGACACGTGAGAAGACTGATAAAAACTTTCAGGAGCTGGAATCCATGGCACCACGGACAAGAAAGAACAGACTCCACCATTACCTCTCACGTTCTATTTGTCTTAAGCTGTCATTTTTAATGGCTTCAATCAGTAGATTTGTATGTGGATCATCCTGGAGGGGAACAAAACAGCTACAAATTATGCCAGTATACATGCATTTTAATTATTTTATAGACAATATGACTGTAAACATAAATGGATGCAAATTACATAGTCTATAATGTCAGTTATTTACTTTTCTCATTTCAAAAAGCTAGCTTCAGTTTAAAGTAGTTTTCTAACCACAAAATCTGACATTTGGCATTACAACTACTTTAAACCTGTTTTTCTGCTCACGTATGTGGTCATAGCTCACATTAGGATTGTTAATAGGTATAGTTAATGTCATGTGTATCGGACTGGGAAGGCTGCAAATCACAGTGAGAATACTCACATGCTTAAAAATAAGAGCATACTTAAGCATTTGCTGAACTGCAGTGGTATTCAGCAGATGAGGACTCGTGCTACCTTCTCATTGCAATAACTCACACGATCATCTTGTGCTTTCTATCACAGCTCTCTCTTAGTTCTAAAAGAACTAATGCGGGTATGCTGGGTAGCCACCTCTTCCTCATTTATGGGAGCTAGATCACAGATTTATACAAAATAAAGGCCAGAAGGAAACTTTGTGATCTTTTCTCTGACCTCCTCATAACAAAATACAGAGCTTGGAATGTCTGTTAAAACTGTAGCTTGCCTATGCTTAGAAAGAACTTCTACAGTCTAAAGCTTTTCTTCCAATGAATGATCTTACATAGTCTTCAATTAATTCAAGTGTTAAATGACCCTTATGGTAACGTAATTTCTAATATGAGAAATTATATATATATATGTATATGTATATATATATGTATATAAAAATATAATTTTATATAAAAATACATAAGAAATTATATACATATTTATCAATAAATATAAATATATATGCTTCATATATTAAATTTTATTTGCTTATGCTAGGACAATAGGAAGCAACAGCTACTCTTAAGCTGCAAATAGTTTGAAAACTAATTGTATGTTTGATCTTTAGGACTGAAAATGGAAGCTTTGCATCACTGAAAAAAAGATTGCTAAGAGAATATAAAGGGCTTGCCTTGATCTCTCTATAGAGGACCTTTCTAAGAGGGACCCTAAGCCTATCAATCACTTTTTCCTGTCTTTAACATCATGAGCTGCTGGTTTCATTGTACAAAGGAAGTCCAGTTTCCAACAAAGTCTAAGAAATTAAAATAAGCATCTGTAAACTTTACTAAAATTTTCTTCTGTAAAATAACACTACAGTATTACAAGTTTTATTAGCAATCATTTGAGATAACTTGCACTAACTCACTTATTCCTTTGCTCCCTTTCTTTTAGCTTATAAATATTTTATTAAAATTTTATATAAATAAAGGAGGCAAAGCAGTAAGTGAGCTATGTAAGTCAGCCCAGATGAATTTCAACAAAATTGTTATGAAGACAATCATGTGGTGTGGATTTTATGTACATCGTATCTTTTGAGGAAAAAAAAATTTTGAATGTTCTCGACATTATTTTATACTTCTGAGCAGTACTGCCACACTAAGTTCATGCTGGTAAAAAAAAAAAAAGTTATTTTAGATATGTAAATACACATGGATTTACATATTCAGTATAGTCCAAGCATTCAATGTCTCTCCCCCTTTCTCCTGATTTACCATAAAAAGATACAGTTTATCTTGTTCAAACTTACATTTGGTGAAATGTATTTGTCATCATAATCCACTTCCAAGGGAACTGCAATCAGTTTTTGGAAGGCTTTTTTCATTTGCTCACTGTTTCCAATAGCAAAATAACATAGGATCAAGTTGAAGCCTGCCTTCAGGTTTGGAGACGTGCTCATTATATGTTCAAATGAAGAAATGGCATCAACGTATTGGCCAGTTTTAATAAATGCAATTCCGATATTTTGCATTATTTTAATCCTAAATAAAGAAATCAGGATTAGGTTATATTTTTAACTGTCAAATCATGCTGTATCCAAAACTTCTATTTCAGAACCATGCCTACTAGCAGAAACTCACCTCATCTCTTTGTGGACGCTAGGAATCTGGTCTAGAGCCATACGGTAGAACTTGATAGCTTTGGAATAGTTCCGTTGTTTTAAATATATATTTCCCATATTCACCTTCAGTCTACCTTTCAAAAGAAGTCAATAAGCCTTTTAAAGCATAGTTACAGCATTTTACAATTGTTTCAAAGTGACAGAGTAGAACAACTTCTTAATAAATTTGTCTTCATTATAGGGTACCAGTGGCCCTTTAAAGAAGCACTGCACAAAACAGCCTTCTGTGAATTTTCACTCAGAAAGAGATGAAGTAGTAATGAAACCTAGAAAAGAACTATCAACATAAGACGTATTCTGATTTTGATTGTGAATTAAGGGATGAGGTAGAGATTATTTATAGTCCTCTCCAGGAAGGCAGCTGCAAATAAGCATCTCTGATAAAAGTGCACTGTAGGAGTCTCAAAGATGTACAAAATACTAAAAGAAGCCTTCAGAAGGGGAAAGCTGAGTCTAAAGAAAAAAAAATAATATTAGAGCAGACAATATAGTGTGTGCTGCATGAGGAAATGATATATTTGGCTTTATGTTTAGCTTAGCCTATGTAAAGAAAAGACTTCATGAGTTGGAGAGCCAAATCATATTAAGTTATACCAAGTCAGAGATTATGAGTATCTGTCATCCACTCTGACTGGCAGACATGAGGGCTGAGATCTCTGTCAGTCAACACCATGCAGATGAAGTCCTTATTTTGAATGCCTGACTACCAATTTTAATCCACTTTGGAATGTAACCTACCTCCATTGCTGAACATCTTATTCTTCACTATAACTTGATAAGTATTCAGTGCTTCAGCATACATTTCATTAGCAGCATACTGACTGGCCAGATTAAAAAGGACCTATAGAAAAATGGAATTACAGGTACAAGAAAACAACGTTGTTCTCTCAACAGTAATAAACCTGAATTCATAATAGATAGTTTCCAATTAATTTACCTTGGAAGCATTGCTTTTACCAGTTTTAAGCTTCCCATCTTTAATGAAAATCTTTGATCTTTGTTCTTGTACACTGACATAGAGAAAACAAGTTTCAAATCTACTTGTTCTAGGTAATTCTTTTATTTTTGTACTTAAATAACTACCATTAAAAGTCATGCTAAGTGGGCCTTAAACCTAAGTAAACACAATGTTATAATTCAAGAGTATTAAAAAACATTCATACGAGTTAATTCTCAGAAACTGTGCATAATTTATGACTCCCAACATGTGGAAAATGGTCCTACTACCTGCGGTCACTCAGTTTATGAAGAGAAAATTTTCCAAACTGCTGTTTCAAAACAGGAGTTCTGTTGGTGTCAGGTAAAATACCTCCACATTTTCCCCCCAGCTTTACTCTAACCTTCACTGTAAAGTAAATTACTAGGTCTGCTTAACTCAATGTATTCATTGTTAATAACTTTCTCTACAGCACTACCAGGAGTACAACCTGAAATTCCCCCTAAGTATTTTTACGTATGTTGTATCCTTTTTTTTTTTTTTAAAAAAAAGTCTACTATCAATTTGAAAACCAGAACGTAAATCCTACCATATCTGATCTGGTACACTGCTAGGAACATTACAACACACACACACTCAGCAAAACACTGAAATGTCTCTTTAGGAGGTTTGCTACCAACACCTTTCACTCACTGAAGATTTCTAAGCACTTACTGAGTAAGTGAGGTCTAAGTTGATGTTTTCTGGAGTAGCAATTTGTTCACGTTGTCTCACCAATACTCTCTCCTTTCTTCCAGCCTCTTTTGCTTTTTCCAGAGCCTTAAATAAAATACTAGAATTTAGCAATGCCTTGAATCTTACTAACCCAAGATGGCAAAAATACATTCAAAACAAGCATGAAAAGAATAGGCTCATGTCCATTTTCTTCAGATGCACAGGCTGTACCCAATGCCTGAAAAGCAGCAATATAACCCACAGAACGGTGTTAATTAGCAAGAAGCAGACATACAGTTAATCTAAGTCTGCTTAGCTGTATAATTTTAGAGAAGTATAGTCACATACATATATACACCATAATCACTTAAAACCCTAGAAGATTATTCTACTTGTATTAATCACAGAAAGTGCACATAAATGTTTAAAAAAAAAAGAGGGAGTGTTTAGGCTTGGCATGTTTCCTTAGTTGCAGAATCCCAGTGCAGGAATAACATGAAGGCAGGAAGAAAACACGCACGTTACACAAGTGTATACTGTACATACACCTTGACTAATTCTGGATGCTGGTAAATTGCTTCCCTTTTTTATCTGTCCACAAGTGGTATTTCACATGTACGTTCGCAATTCGAGTAACTCCAAAATTATTATTTTATCCAGTGATAATCTTCTGCAGATTGGTGTCAAGACCCTTCGTGCAAGTAATGCTACAGGTCTACAAGTGCCGCTAGCAGTCCTGTATGCCTCTGCAAGGGTGCAATGGTTAAAAAAGTAATGGCTAGCACTCAAGGTAGCTATTTGGCAGCTAGCAGTGAAGTAAGTACTTCTCAAGACATAGCTTGATTCTTAGTTCTTACGATAGAAAGCAAATCCTACTTGGCTGTTTTATAGATAATGAATTGGCAACTTTGATGATTTCTGCAGGAAAATGGATATTCTTCTGGACTCATCAGAAACTAATACGAACATCCTAAAGGACCCTCAGAATGGTCTGGTATAATCTACATAAGAAACAACCCTTTGACATCAAGAAACAAAGAACATTCTTGGCCATACATGCAAGAGGCTAAAGAAAAATTAACAAAACAGGCTGGCTCATCTCCTAGTGAAGGTGAAATTCCGACATTGTATCAGAAATAAATTAGGATAGGTCTGTAAGGATACCTATCCTAAATGAACCTAATAAATGGATAAACTTCTTTCATACTTTCTGATCAGAAGCTATCAGCAGCAGAAAAAAAAAATGTTTTATTACAAAAGTGTAACATAAGAGGATCTTTGTCAGCTTGAAGGGTTGACGCATCCAGTCTAAACACCAGACTTAAGTCCCAAGGACTTAGAGTTTCACTGTTAGAAGCCTTCTTGTGAACTCCCCAAGGAAGTAAAGTCCCTACAGTGTGGACTGCTAGGTGAAGATATGCTAAGTGAAATCCTTCTCTCCAAAGGAGCTATCAGGCTATTAGCTCAATAAATAATCCAAAAATCATTGGAAAGGAGTATGACTGAGGTAGACCAGGATTCCAGATGGTTGTCCTAGTAGGTGCAAGCATAAAGGCAGTCCTCACACAGTACAGTATCATCCTGATATCAGAACTATCTAGGCTGACCTACAACAATCAAGGCGATCAATGTTCGAACTTGTCTTAATTTGATCAGGACCACTGGAATTGCTGCAAAAACTGAAGAAAGGCATATACCAGGCCTTTTGACCAGACAAACAGGAATGCATTCAGAGAGCTGGGACATCTTTTTTTTTCTCAAAAGCGATACATACAATGCTTCCTTGTAATAGGCAAAAATATATGAGACGTTACCCATCCTGAAAGACAGTCCTCAAGACAACTGAAATCTTCCAGTCATAGTCTAATAGGGTAAATGTCCTATTCTGTATTTGAAAATATTCACACTACAGGAGACATAAAATAAAATCATTGACAAAAGTACATTCTTGCTGTACTAGTTCCAAAGGTAAACTGCTGTCTTAAAGAGAGGAGAAAAACCTCGAACGAAGTATGCTTCTTAATGAAACACTGGATATTTCTCTACAAACAAAGGGCAGATCCCGCCACTGTAACATGGAGTATCTCACCTACAGGAGGCCTGAAACATGCAAATAACGGACTACTACTTAAGAAAATTGCCAAATATAGATAAGATTGTAAGGATAACATATGTAGTCTGATAAGAAGCATCACATAGGCACACAATATCACCTTTCATAAAAGAGCTAAGGAGGTCTTCACTGTGTGTGGAGAGCACTGGACAATATAAAGTCCCTTCAAGATAAGAAAGCCCTCACTGTCACTGGGTCCAGTGTGACTCCCAAGAGCGGAATCAATTCTAGACCTCAAAGCAAAGACAAAGACTTCCGAACAAAGAAGATCTATCAAAAGGTGGACTGCATGCTTCTTAACAGATCCAAACTGCAGCTAAGACTGCCCCTGCATTAAGACAGCTGAAGTAAGATCACATGATGCTGTACCCACCATGTTTCACAAGACCTAAAGAGATATTTGAAATTGTCTGAATCAGAGTGTGGACAGAAAAATATTCCTTTGTGTCAGACAAAAAGACAACATTTATGAAAAGTGCTAACTTGTCCAAACAGCTTGAACTCACTAATTACATCTATACTAGGTGTAAATCAAATGGGCTAGAGCCTGTTATTTAATCACTACTAACTGACACGACATTGCTCTAGTACCCTCTACAACAGATCAAATACATTCAACCCGCCAATTGGAAATAGTTCCTTATCACAGTAAACTTCAATCATGTCTAGGAAGTGTTTAGAAAAATGCTAGTTTGTCTGGGACAAAACTGTGCCAGTAACCATGCTAACAATTTACAAACCTATTGACTGACTCACAAATATAGACATTGTGTACAGTGGACAAACAGTGCCATCTTCCCCATTTGTAGCAAGGCTCAGACCATTACAGACCATTTGCAATCTTTGTAATGAATTCTGGAGCTCTTAGTCTCCAAAACATGAGAATCTGATCAAACCAAAGGCCATCTAGCCTAGGATCTGTATCAGACAGTATTAAGCAGCTCAGGAAAGATGCTTTACCCATTCTTCTAATCTAACAATACCTCCTCAGAATACACTCCTAAATTAAAAATTTTGCAGCTCAGATGACTGAGCAAGAAACATCCTCTCTCATAGCTCTAGTTAATTTTTCCCTTACAGATCAGATGCCATCAACTTGAGAGAGCAATGGATGAGCACAAAGAAACTCTACATTCCTAAGAACCCCATGTATCTCATTAATTCTAATAGTTGAGCCTGCTCTGCCTCCAGTAGTTTAGGAGCTGGAGCTAGCCAGTCCAAAGCATATGGAATAAAACATAAGCCTGGTCCTAAGAAGGAAGAGTTAGAGGCTATTTTGATACACTGGAACCCAAGGCTTATGTGTTTTATTGCCACTGTGCTATGAATCATAGAATCGTTAAGGTTGGAAAAGGCCCTTAAGATCATCAAGTCCAACCGTTAACCTAGCACTGCCAAGTCCACCACTAAACCATGTCCTCAAGCACCACATCTACCCGTCTTTTAAATACCTCCAGGGATGGAGACTCAACCACTTCCCTGGGCAGCCTGGTCCAATGCCTGATTACCCTTTCGGTGAAGAAGTTTTTCCTAATATCCAACCTAAACCTCCCCTGGCGCAGCTTGAGGCCATTTCCTCTCGTCCTATCACTGGTTACTAGGGAGAAGAGACTGACCCCCACCTGGCTACAACCTCCTTTCAGGTAGTTGTAGAAAGCAATAAGGTCTCCCCTCAGCCTCCTCTTCTCCAGACTAAACAACCCCAGCTCCCTCAGCCGCTCCTCATAAGACTTGTGCTCCAGACCCTTCACCAGCTTCGTTGCCCTCCTCTGGACACACTTCAGCACCTCGATGTCCTTCTTGTAGCGAGGGGCCCAAAACTGAATACAGTACTCGAGGTGTGGCCTCACCAGTGCAAAGTACAGGGGCACTATCACCTCCCTGGTCCTGCTGGCCACACTATTCCTGATACAAGCCAGGATGCCATTGGCCCTCTTGGCCACCTGAGCACACTGCTGGCTCATGTTCAGGCGGCTGTCAACCAACACCCCCAGGTCCTTTTCCGCCAGGCAGCTCTCCAGCCACTCCTCCCCCAGCCTGTAGCATTGCATGGGATTGTTGTGACCCAAGTGCAGGACCCGGCACTGAGCCTTGTTGAATCTCATGCAGTTGGCCCCAGCCCATCGATCCAGCCTGTCCAGGTCCCTCTGTAGGGCCTTCCTACCCTCCAGCAGATTGACACTTCCACCCAATTTGGTGTCTTCTGCAAACTTACTGAGGGTGCACTCAATGCCCTCATCCAGATCATCAATGAAGGATACTCGTGTTTGCACTTTCAGGTTTGCTTAGCTTGGAAGGTCCCCTTGTCTGAAGGTCTGAAAGAAGATGAAATAGTTCATCTTGATGCTGACCCCTTATGGTGCAACAAAAGCAATATCGTGTCTACCATATGCTATAGGACCAAACAGCCCCTGACATGGAAGGGTGCTGTGGAGGTGGCTTAAGTGAGATTGATCCTGGTGCTGAGCACCAGTCCTGGATGAAAATTACATTATCCAAAAAGCCCAAGCAACATCAAGGAAACGGCATGTCACTCGTACAAGATCCTTACACATCTGAGGATCAAATGCTGCAAAGATGCCAATTACAAGCCTGGTATCGAAGAAGGGTCACTCACTTCCACAGAGTCCGTAGCTTAGACTGGGCAAATCGGTGCCAGTGTGACTAATTGATCAGACCTATTTGAAGAGGCCAATGGAGATACGGGGAAGGGATTTTTTGTAACACTGAAATCTTAACAAATATATACACAAGAAATACAGCTTCTACTTTTTTTTTTTTTGGCAATACAAGGTATCACTGGATTAGAAGAGTCATAACAAAGTTAGAATTAAGATGATTTTAATAATTTGAAATGTTTGAACCCAAGGCAGTCTGAAACATCTATCTATACAAATTGTTCTTCACATAAAAGCAAAAGTGAAGTGAAATCCATAAAATTACCAATTTCAAGTCTCCACAGCTGTTGGCAATGCAGCTTTCTTCAACCAGTTCATTCACTTTTTTTTCCAACTGCCTAATCTTCTCTTCTGAACTAAAATAAACAGTAAAAGGATTAACACTAGTAACATAGCTGCAAACACTAAGCTTTTATACAGGATATTTTCAATAAACAACACAGCGATGTATCACGTCACAACTAAATGGTTTTCCCATCAAAGAAAATATAATGTGAAACTATGCCCAGAGAAGATCCTCCAAAGATAACACATTCACACTTCTAATTTGAGAACAGAGACCTAAGAAAACATAAATCCTCTTCCAAGAACAAGACAGATGTGCAAATTTCATGGGCTCAATTTGTTCAGGAGAAGTAATGACAGAACAAACAGATGGGCTGCTATAACTTTCAAATCAAACACCTAGTGAAATGAAATATTGTATTAAGAGCAATTAATTGAACCTTTATTTGCATAGATAACTTCAAAGTATAGCTTACAAATGCAGATTTTAATAAAAAGTTGTTATCCATCTAGATTTTTTCCTCCGTTAAATAATCAAATGTTTCAGTAGGATTCCCTATTCCTCCATGGCTATATTTGAGGAATACAACTTTTGTATTGAAAAGCTCAATGACTTGTTCTGAGTGAACTCCCCAACATTCACACCAGACTGCAAAACTTTCACAACTTCAGTTTTACCTCAAATGCTAAGGTCAGAGTGAACAGGGAGAAACACCAGGCAAATTCCCTCAAGTTCTTTCCAGAGAGCTGCATGAATCATGGTGTTCCTTGCCTGTCACACACTCTTCCGTAATCCTCCACAATTCTATGTAAGTATCACAGCATTTGTGTGGCAACAACTACGTCCAGGCTGCTGAGCTACAGTCAGAACCAGAAATCACTGAAAGCAGACGTTCCTGGAAGTCAGTGCAACTGCTCTGGCGAATCAGCTAACCATATGCATAAATGTTTGTGGCATTATTCCACAAAGTTAAGAGTTTGGCCCCTCAAGGTTTTGTAACTGCCTCATTGCTTTTAAACTTTACCCATGGTTGTTCTTTTGTTGCTGTTAATGCTTTGAAATAATTTAATGCAAAACTGAACAAACCTGTCTGAATTTTTCATTTCCAGAGGTGGAGCAGGACCTCTTGCTTGGCCAAGAGGATCAAATGAAGAACCTGCAAAATTAACAGAGTACTGAAAATTGTAAAATAACATCTCCCTCTGGCAGCTGGTGATTTCTACAAACTGTACCTCTCATAGCTGCCTTAGTGTAACCTGCAGCATGCACTGCTGTCATTGGTCGAGCAACCCCATCCTTAAATAAAAAAGAAGACATATTAAAATAATGTTCCTAAAAAAAGACTATGGACAGTATGGACATCAGTTACATATTACGAAACCTTTAAATACAAAAATCAGTTGTTACCACCTCAGTAAACTCAATTATTTTTTAAAATGTTTTTATTTCTCAAATACTATACATCATAACTGTCTACAGAGTAGAGGAGCAAACACTATTGGGAAACTGTAACTGACACAAAGGAACACTTACTACTTTGTGTATATGTATTCAGAATACTTAATTTCAAACATCTTTTATTTTTAGAAAATTCTCAATAATTGTTCGTCTTGAGATCTGTAACGTACTCTAGCTTTCTGTCACACTGTTTCAGAACTCAGTTGCTTTTTTAATTTTTCTTGACAATAAAGAGAATCCTATGGGATTACGGATCAGAATATTTTGCTTGATCTAAACCAAGGGAGGCACAAACAAACTACAATTCTTTTGTATTTGTAACTTATTACCAGATGATGCCTCCCAACACAAGAATGTCTTGACCCCAGCCAGCTTATTAAACTTTCCTGTCAGGACACTAAGTGCACTAATAAACCTTAATGGCCCTGACCAGACTCAACTGGGGTCTGCAGCCACACACCCTACCCATGGATCCAGGAGCTTTATTGAAGCTCAGCCCTGGTCCCTCAGCCCCTGCCTGGGCTTTGTTGGAGGACTACTGGTTTCCACGTCAGACACAGCTATGCCTTGCCACAAAATCCCTTGGTCCAGATTTCAACCTGTGGACTGACCTCCTGGATTGCCCTTAGCCTTGCCTTGTCACTATGGACCTGGCCAGTGATCACTGGTCCTAACCCTGGCTTATGCACTGACTTTTTGGCTTGACCTTGGACCTGCCTCATTGCCACGATATTGTTCTGGACTTTTGGTTGGACATGGCCACCATTTCTGGGTGGACGCTACTTGCCTCGCTCAGGTGTTGTGGGACTGGGTCCTGGCTGGTGAGGCCCCTGCACTGCTGGCCATGCAATTTCCCTCTAGAGTCCTGGCTTGCCTTCCCTTAGGGAGTAGCCCTACTTTTGATGCTCCCTGATAATTCCTGTTTCCCACCTGGCCTGATGCAAAAGAATACAGTGGCTATAGATACATTTAACATTAAGTCAATATACTTAAGGGTGGCAGTGGGAAAGTGGAAAATTGCAGCAGATTCTTGTTAGAGTATAAGTACATAAGAAAAACATGAAAACCAGAATCTACCTTTCTCCTATTTCAATGAAAAATTATTCATTGCACATCAGTAAGTGTTAAAAAGCATTACACTGGTATTGCTTCCAACCCTGTGCTCAAATAAAATACTCATCACAACCCTCAGGCTTTCTGACAGTAGTCTTTTCAAAAAAGGACAAATTAAAACAGTAATAATTTGTATTATTTCAATGAACTTTTAAATACTTGTATCAAAACCAAACACCAGAAAACTTCAGTGTTCCAAATCAATATAAAATGTAAATATTGAAACTTTTACCTGTATAGCTCCTGTCATTGGTCTTCCCATAGATGAAGTTAAAGTTGCCTTTGACTACAAAAATAAGTAAATTGTTTGAAACTAGCATCCACAAAGCATTAGAAGCCTGTAAAGGCTATGTAGTCTTCTTAACACTGAGTTTTAAGAGTCGATGTAACTCTCACATAAGGTCATAGCAAAATTCCCGTTTATGTTATTCATATGCAATCTACTGCCAGTGCCTGGCAGACTTAAAGATGTTGAACACTTCAGTTAGCATAAATTCACAATATTGTTTTTTATGTATTTGGATATTTCTGTCAGACCTTTTAAAAAAAATTGTACAGAAATTCATCTGAGGCAGCGGTACTTTCCATTATTAAATAACTGAAATTACTACCTTTAAATTGAACAAGTAATTTACAAAAAATACTTCACTAAGATTCTGAGTACAGCTGATAAGAGATTAATATAAGGGCAGATTTTAAGTCATACTTTCTTCAAGATTTATTTTATAATAAATACAGATACACTTTGAAACTGCCAATGGATATCTTTTCCATTAGCTGACATGCCGCATACTGTCCTTCTGTAGTAGTGTTAAAAATGTAAAGAAATAAATGTGAAATAGTCAGTAGTAAGTGCTAAAGGTTGCTACAAATATACAATACAAACAGGCAAAAATAAAGGGCTTCAGGCCATGAAAAAGTGTTCCCCTAATTCCCACTCAGAGGCCTCTGTTTTACTATTTTACCCACTATCCATCACACATCACGACTGTTTTTTGTTTCTTCTGCTAAGGCTGCATCTACATTAACAAGGACTGTAGTGTAGGAGAAGCAAATCTGCAGAGTGAAACAGGTAGTACTGTGGGCTGGAAAATGCTTTGATGGTCTCTAGCTCTACTAATGCAGGTACACACCTCAGTCTTCAGTATCCTTAAGAAGTGCCTTTTCGTGCACTCCTTTAACAACATAGCTTTACCTGTCATAGCGTGGTACTACACTAAACATCTGGAAATACAACGCAGTCTCAAAAGGAATATATCCAGAGCAGGTAACAGAAGGTACAGAGTAAAGTTGTATTTCATTGACTTATAATAGAATTTAGGTGTTCTTGAAATTGTTACCCAGCTAACTTGCATAAGAGATCTAAAGCAATGTAATCTCCCTTCTTTATGTGTCATAAAACTTACAGTAATGTTATATCTAAGAGCACTGTCTTTTCAAATTTGACTGAGACAGGCTAACAGGTTGAAAATTTATTGGGATAAGGGGACAGTGGATATATCACTAGTGCATAACTTCTGTTTCCATAGCAAAACAGGTTAAAGTGTTCGTTATTTAAGAGTTACAATGGGTTAAGTATACCAAAGAATATAACCAACTTTTTCTGATTAAACTAGAGGCCATTCAAAAGCCCATATTTTTTAAGACTTAATTTCACCTTAATTTTCAGAAAACTTTCCCAAGCCCAAATAACAACCCATCCAGTTCCCCCTGCAAGAAAATCAGGTTAATACCTTGGAATCTACTGCCTTGTGCAGTACAGAAGTCAATTTGCAGCATGGTTTGGGAGAAAAATTGAAAAAAAGAAAAAAAAATCAGTAGCCATGCCTTGACCAAGTGTGGAGTTGTGAATTAATTAAAATTAACGAATAGATGTAGTTCACTGGAAGGAAATACTTACATAAAAAGAGATCACTCTGTGCAAGGGATTAAATGGTAAATTTATTTTTTGGTAAATACCTCATTTTCATTAAGAATACAACAGAACAAAAACCTACCCCAAATCCAGTAACTAAAGTTCTTGAAGCTGATGTACCAGGAATTTTGTCTGTCACCTGGGTGAAAAAACAAAAAAAAACCCCACCCCACCAATTAACAACCATATGTGTTAATTATTAGTCTTTCCATATAGTTTCTATAGTGAATTCATAGAAATAATGCTTCAATTGTTATAGAAAGAATTCTCATTGTAGAACCAGATTATTCTGGCAAAGAAATAACATTAATCAGACAGTTTCAGCTCTTCTTTAGACATACAGTACGTACTTCTGAAGTACAGGTGCCAACTTTATATTTAGCTTTGAAAGCTGATATAAGATTAAGTCACAGCTAAATGAAAGTAAGAAAATTAATGTAAATCACATGAACATGGAGGAAAAAAAATGATCAGAACAATAACACACAGTTTTCTAAATCCCACTGTCTAGTATGTATCTCAACCTTGTAACTGTATGTCAGAGCCAGTAATTCTATGAATAGAATATTAAACAAAGTCCTTTCAGAATGTATCATTTTTCTCTTATCAAGGTTTTATCTCATTTTATCAAACAAGAATACCCATTTCCAACCGAAGTTCCTTGTTTGCTCTAGCTTAGCTCCAGAACTTAAGGGAACTTGTGCTCTGCTAATTTTTTACTTATTTTTCATATAAATAACTGAAGTCTGTATCTTCATGTTAGTAGTACACAAAAAAAAAGATAAGAGATGCCCAAGATAAGTTTGTACCAGTGCCAAAATCACAGCTAGGGCTCTAGAGAAGGTCTACACTATTGCAATGTATTTTAAAAGGTACTTACAGTGGGTCTTCTACCATGACTTGTTCTTGCTGCCTGTTGAAAAGCTACATCATTTTCTAAATCCTAGAAAAGATAAAATAAAAATATCAACCCTTTTAAAACCATAACACCCAAAGCCACAATTTCAGAACCTTATCACTACTGAAAGCAGATAGGTGGAAAAACAATTCTTCTTCCAAAAATACTTGACTTGAAGATAACCGAATGACAGGTTTTACTGACAATAAATAATTATTATATTATTTGGTCTATCTTTTTTGGTATTTTAGATTAGGAAATGTAAAAAGTCATTATTCTCTGAAAAATAAAAACACACTGAGGAAGCAGAGCTTAAGTGATAAAATAATACATGACATTTTATTTCCCTCCAAAAGCTTACTACTAGCACTGTTTCTAAATTTTAACATTAATGCCTGTCATGCCAATACATTAAGATATCTCATGTCTCTCAGGTCACACTGCAACTCCCATGAATTTGGCACTGGAATTTCACACAAGATGCCAGGGTAGTGGGTTTGGACCAAATAACCACCCTGTTGTTCCAATTTCACTACCCCAGCAGTTACCAGAAAGTGGTCTGTAGGGTTACTGTAAGTCATCCCAGACACTCTACCTATTGCACAGAGACCTGCAGGTCTTCACTCTACTGTTATCTCCTTCAGCTGCAGCACAGCAACAGATCAATGACCTATTGACCAATAAGTAGCCTCTTTCGTCAGAAAGCTTGCTGCTGCACACTGTCTGAGAAACAACACATTGAATGTGCCTGAATGTGAATTATGGCCTTCAAATAACTACGATTTTATACTTCATAAATTCTAACCATTAAGGCATACTAGATCTGCTGTGAGATGCACACAAGTATTTTGTTGGAAAACTATCAACAAAATAAGTATTCAAAAAGATCCTGGTGAAACTTGATGTATTTCCTGCTAAATAAAGAAAATTTCACTTCAAAGCAGTGTGCACTTGTGCATTACAGTACCCACATGTTCTTATCTTGTACTTAGAAGTTAAAAACCTATGTGTGGGAAACAGCAAATATTTTTACCTCTGTGTCAAATGTGGGATTATAATCATTGTAGCCAGAATAAAGATCATCTTCATCAGCCTCAGGAGCCAGATGCACATTTTGCATCATTTTTCTGTGAAACATTTAACATGCCAAATATTAACTCTGTGGTTTTATATGTATCTTCAAAAATGTAAAATATAAACAGTAATAAGGTTTACAAGTTCAAAAGAGCTCCAATTTAATTTTAGTTTTTAATTGCTGCCTTTGAAATTAAAAATAAGCTATGATTAGTCATAAAAACTAGGGTTCACCTATAAACAATATTAAAATGCACCATTTCACAGAATTAGATTTTGTTAGGTATTTATACCGCTGTCATAAAAACTGTTTTAAAGATATTTATCATTAAAACTAAATGATCATAATAAGTAACTGTATTACTTTTAGAATGGTGGCTTTACATTCTCAGATAATTCAGTTTTAAGATAATTCTCATATTCTAAAGTTTGCCTTTTTTATTAGGCCAAACCATAGTAGTCGGTCTAATCAAAGACATCTCTTCTAGCTTCAAATCTTCCTTTGTTCACCTGCGTCCTTATATCAACATGGACACAGCGATTCTCTATATGCGACATTCTTCATATAATTTTGCCATTTCAATTCAAGCAGTTTTTAAAAACTAGAAATAAAGAAGAAGGGGTTCCAATGTTTTTCTTCACAAATACTTTAGTCTCTAATACGGCTGCATTCACCTTGTGGTCTTTCCGTCGCTGAGGACACTAAGGAGGTCTCTCTGCCTGGCTACCTATTTTCATAAAAACCTTAAGGAAGACAGCATCTGATTTCAGCTATGACAGGAAACGCATGCACTTCAGCAAGCAATCCTCAGCCAGGACGAAGCGCCGCACGCCCCACCGAGGGCCGGTTCCCCTCCGGCGGGAGGACGACCCCGCCGCCTCCCGCTTGGCCGGGGCCTCCTCTGAGCCGTACGCGGTGCCACCGCGGCCCGAAGCCGAGTCGCTCCTTTTTGCGCGTTTCCTCAGCCGGCGCCCGAAGCGGCAGAGGGGGGCGGCGGCGATGCGCCCCGCGGCGCCTCCGCCTTCTCGAGGGCGGCGGGAAGGCTCCCGGGCAGGTCGGCGGCAGGCTCAGGGAACCAACGCGACGGTGCCAAGCCCCCCGACACGGCGCCCAGGGCCGGCGCTCCGGTCGCCCAGGGCCCGCTCCCCCTGCCCGGAGCGCGGCGGAGGCCGGCGGGCCCGCCCCGGGCCGCGTTGCTAAGGGGAAAGCGGGCGGACGCGCTCCCCTGATGCCCCGCGCCCGGCGGGTGACAGGCGCGAGCGGAGCAGGGCGCAGGCCCGGCGCGTGCGCAGAGCCGCTGCCGAGGCCTGCGCCCCGCTGTGGGCGCCGCCTGCTGTGGGGGGGCCGCCCCGCGGCAAATGGCGGCCGGAGAGCGGCGGGGCGGCCGGGGTAACGCAGCCCCTGGGGCTCGCAAAATCCATCCCCTCGGCTGTCCGAGCTGCCGGCTGGCCCGCCGCCCCTCCGCTTCCTGCCAGGATCGGCTTGGGCCTGCTTAGTCTTGGGGTTAAAAAAAGAAAGCCGACCCTCATCTCGTTTCTGCAAATTAAACAGCGAGAAAATTCTGTCCTCCAAAATGCGTAACTGCAGGGAGGAACCCACACAAATCCAAAAATTTCCATGACCAGCTTTTACATGGGAAACTACTGCTCTGACCTCTTCCGGACAGATTTTCCAAGTGGATTAGTGTTGATCGCTAAGCTAGAGCTAAATGCGAACTAAATTTTACTTTTTCCTTGTTCTAGGACTTACTCTGAATTGATGCTGCAAACATTTAAACATACACTGAATTTCCCGAGTTAGGTTATGCGTATTTCCAAGATGAGAGCCTGTGTGCTAAGGAATAAAGGTGGTGTCATACAATGGACGTACAAATTTTGTTTCCCCGTATGCTGTCCTCATCTTCTGGAAGAGGAACATAAAACGACTCTGAAGGACAGCGGACTCATTAGACTGCCTGCCCTTAGTCCACGGGATAAGGAAAACATAAATGGAAACAAGACCTGTTGTCTGCCAGACATTGCTTTGCTGTGTGCAAACAAAAGTCTGCAACGTGGATCATATTTACTGACTTTAAAGGGAAAATTATTAGGATATATGAGTTAGTGTTTCCGAAAATAGAGAGTGATTGAAATTCAGAATGGGGGAAAAATTCTAGACTTCTCCATAACGGTGAATTTGGGATTACAGGATCACAGAATAATTCAGGCTGGAAGGGGCCTCAGGACATCTCTCCCATCCTTATACCTAGTTTAAATTTCTATGTGTCTCTTCCCAAGAGTAAAGCCAACCTGCTGTCATTTTATGGTGAAAATTGGTATTTTATGCTATAGATTTACTATTGTGAGAGAAAAATGGCTTCTTCCATAGGTGTCACACCTTGCGCTCGAGCATGTGTCCCACACCTGAGAGTACCTCGTCACAGTGCATGCCTTCAGCGTGTTTCTCAAGCTCCAGACTATTTCTGGCCTGTGCCCTCGGGAGCACGGCAGGGCTCCGCCGGCAGGGACGGCTCTCGGGCAGCAGCCGGCACCTCCGGGCAGAGACCTCACCACAGTCACCGCTCACTCTTGGGGTGCTCAGCCGCACCATTTCTTCCAGTGAGCTGAGAAATCTGCCCTCAAAACTGAAAGGCTCAATAAAAAAGTCAGTAAAGCTTCCCATCTGCCATAGTCTCTGAAACTAAATAAAAAATTAAAGGCCTGAATGTCTTAGAAAAAGATGATGCCTACTACCATTTTTACTACTTTCTTTTAGTTGGTATTTTGGAAACCCTGACAAGTGTCAGCTGATTTGCCCACAGCAAATCATTACACTGAGGAAAGTTTCCCATGCCTGAAGGGGAAACAGAATAGAGCACGAATCTCTGAACATGCCTACAGTATTTTTGAGAGAGAAAATATTTCACGAGGCCAATGGCAACCTACCCCTACTGCCTTATGCTAATGGCATAAGAAAGCTGCAGAGACAATATACAGCGCAGAGTCAGTCAGAACACCCTTTTTATGGTCAGGTTTTGTGAGCATTAGGCAATGTCAGGGCTTTCTGCTGCTCACCTTCTTTCAGCCTCAAAGTCCTTTCTGAAGAGATAAGGCACAGAGGATATGAGTGAAAGGTCTTTCTATTCGGGCTCCCAACAGGAGAAACAAAGATAACATAAAGAAGTATCAAGACATTATCACTTCTTGCATTAGCCTGTTCACGTTCCATGCATGAACCACTTTCACACAGAAACTTCAGACTTGAGACCTTTGGACATGAGAATCTTTATACCTGAAGTTTCCGGAATACAAGTATTTTGCAGAATAACAGACTTAAGGTGGGAAAAATTTTCAGGTGACTTACTTGCCACAAATTATGAACTTCAGCGTAAGAAATATATATACATTTCCAGCCACCCTTTTCTGCCTGTGACTCCTCATATATAATTGAGCGTGTGGTTTTTAGATTTTTCTGATTGTCCCCAGACACATTCATAGGTACCCAAACAGCAGGTACATTCTGTGGCAAGAGCCCTAGCTCTGCTACCCAGCTTGTCCGTATAGGAGACCTGGGCATACTGGTCCCCAGCATATTCTGATGTTTCAGCCCAATTATCTAGGGCAGTGGAAAGAAGGCATCATGATAAGGAGGCAATGCATCTATCTTGTAAATGAAATGGTGCCGAAGCACCACTGGAATCTGACCATGTTCATATCATCAAACTTTCTTACCCTCCAAAATTGGGTGTATACATTCAAACCAGCTATTGGAAGTGGTCCCTGACCTGTACGGTCCCTGATCATACTGGGCATTGTTTGGGAGAGTAACTAGCTAACACTGTAATAGGTTATTTTAAGCCCAAAGACAGTCAACTCCAGCTCCTGGTCCAGCCCCTGGCAATGCTGCAGGTTGCCCATGCTGCCAGATCGTGCACCCGGGGCCAGGAGCTTGGGAACGCTCCCTGGCCCAGGTCCTTAGGCCTCTCAGTCCAGCCTCTCTTCTGATGCCCTCACAACAACATGAGAGTCTCAACAGACTTTATTTATTTATGTTTCTAAAAGCTGTGTCAATCTACAGTTATTTTTTATGAAGTATAAATAGACCTTAATGCTTGAAGATTTAACACAAACCCCCAAAATCTCAGGATCCTTTGCAGCTACACGAGGACACGGTTTAGTGGTGGACTTGGCAGTGCTAGGTTAACGGTTGGACTCGATGATCTTAAGGGTCTTTTCCAACCTTAACAATTCTGTGATTCTATGATTCTAACATGAGACCTTACTCATGGATTGTGATTATAAAATACCTTCTAACAAGATCGTGCTACAGGGAGAAACCCATATGATGTAATTGTCCTTACTGGTTTTGGCTAAATCGAGACTGCAACCTGGAATGTGAAGCTGCCAAAAAAAATGTAGTAAATTTAGCATACAGCCCAAGCACTGTCACTAAATGAAGTTGTCCCATTCTTTTCCCACCTTCTGATTTTCATTCCTGCCCTGGATCAGTCCTCTAACTGGCATTGAGTTAGATGCTTGTGCACGTGAAGCAAACTGCAGATCTGATCAGGTTTTTGTTTCAGTTACCTTTCAAGACATCAAGTACCTGATCCAGTAAATTCAGTGAAAACTTACATCAGATTAAGGAGATCATGAAGCTACATACTCTTAAACAGTATGAATTTCTTTGCCTTTCAATACATGGTGTATCTGTCTTTTTGCAGTGGTAACATTGCAAATACGCACTCTGACAAACTGTTCCAGACCTGCTAACTTGGGTTCAGGGGTTACTGGCCATCGTCTGCCTGTTACAGTCACTGTTAGTGTGTACCTTATCCTTGCTCTGGCAGTTTAACTGCATCTGATCAGCCACTAACTGACGTTTTTAGAAAATGGTCTGAATTGAAAAAGTAGTTCTCCCATTATAATCTTTATAATCTTTAAAAAGTAATTTTCTAGCACTGGATTCTGGACTGACCAGCTGTTCAGAATTTTCTGCTGTCACGTGGAGACCCTTCAGCTAGCTTGACTGCCACAAACAGTGAAGCTGCGTTCAACTACTCCTCTGGCAACTAATGGATCTTGTCAGCATACCTCTAGAAATTACTGAAGGGAAAGAAAATATGGAATGTGTTTAAAATTAAAGCCTTTCTAATACTTAACCTTTCAAAATATTTTCTTTTTTTTAGTTGAAAATTTACGTTGACTGGTAATTGAACTTAATGGCAATTAAATTTATTTTAAAGACAATTAAACATTAAAATATTAAAGCCTTAGATCATGTTCTTCCTATTTGAAAACTCAAACTTCAACTATTTAGTATTTTGCTGACTGGTCTAGGTTCCAGCCTTGATACTCTGGGCTCATTTATCTCATCAACAGATGTATACTGCATGTCACTTTCCCCTGTGATCAAGTGTATGAACAGTACAGGTGTTAGAATCTTTATATATTAGCTCATTATTTCTGTGCTGTTAGAAACACACCTCTATAGCACTTTTAAACATAAAGTTCTTCCAGTTAATGTTTCCTAACATAGAAACAATAAGTTAAAGAAGCCTTTTGTCTCTTGTAGGAGATTTAAAAATCAATTTTATATTTGTGAGCTCTTGAGTTGGTGTGCATAAACGTATATAAATTACATTAAGGGACATCAAGTTAGAAAATAAAGTTTCTGGAGCTACTCTTGATGCAAGGATCAGAATATTTTCAGAGTTAGGTTCTTAATGAGGAATTAATTAGGTAAAAATATTTTATAGAGTTATATTGAAAGTTTTTAAAAGAGCTATTTCAGAACAGTTCTAAAGGTGGAAAATATTCAGTGTAGTTCTGCTGTAAACATCGATTTCCTATATAGTCTGAATTTAGTAAAGCAAGTAAATAAATCAATTTATGTACAATTTGAAAACAAACAAAATGAATGGAAGAACCGCATTATGAATAATGTATGTATTGTAGTTTGGGTTT
Organism: Nipponia nippon; assembly: GCF_047370975.1. Taxonomy (NCBI): domain Eukaryota; kingdom Metazoa; phylum Chordata; class Aves; order Pelecaniformes; family Threskiornithidae; genus Nipponia; species Nipponia nippon. The sequence continues at coordinate 111,886,003 of NW_028262336.1, forward strand.
AAAAGACATTTGCAACACAAAAATTATCTTGTTAACAGGTATTTTTACTATTAAAGGATATAATTCCATCTAGTTTTGCTGAATCATGTTTTTGTAATACCTACTTTACTACTGTTTACTTTCTGATTCCTGCAGATAGCTTCTTTAAAAGTTAGCATTTTAGCAATATTGGTACTATTTGCATCAGACCATTTGCACTGTGAAAGACCACCTAAATTAACTGTACAAACTACTAGCAATAATTAAAATTATAGTTTTAGTTGTAGCATAATTTTAATATAATCACTAGTTACAATTACAGTATGCAAACCATTAGTTAGAACTCTACCAAATAGGAATAAAGTTATTAAATTAAAGCTATCATTTTAAGGCATTATGTTTTCTGAACCATTAGGGTCACAGTAGCAACATACCATAGTCCATTACAAAAGAAACAGACTTTCTGGCTGCTCTAGTGAGCAAGTAACGTATTAAACCGATCTAATACTTAACAGACGTGAACTATGCCTCTGTTTTCCTCCCATGCCAAAAGCTCAGGCTAGGACACTCTGTATTTCAGAAGCATGCAATTCCTTTATTTTCTGCAAGGGGGAATTCACATCTCCTTCATGTTCCACCTCCCTGTGGCTCACAGCTAATGCTAGTTATTTCCCCTTGTTCATTACGTGACTCTTTTATACCGTCCTGCTCCTCCCCTGCAGTAAGTCCGCCTCCTCTCTGCAGCCAGTAGCAGATTTCAGCTCCTCACGTGGGCCAGCAGAGGAGCATGCTCAACAGAAAGAGTCTAAAAACATGGAGGGGTCAACTTTGCAGCTCCCAACACAAGTCAAGTCTGCTCCTACTGCTGTTGGACTTAGAAGAAAGAATATATACGCTGGTAAGTGCATATTTGCTCCACTTGGGCCTCTCCTGCTGCAAGTACAAGCCCTACTTTTCACTCCCTGATGGAGCCCAGGACCTTTCACCATGTTCTTTGGCATAGGTTTTTGATATTTCTGGGCTTAGGGTACCTTCTGTCCTTCCATCTGAATTGCAGAAGAGGGAGGCGAATCGCTGTCCCTTATTCATGGATGCTGCAAGTACTGGGCCTAAAAATGCTTATGCTGTTACACAAAAAAGAAAATTTGCTCTTTTTTTCTAAATATTTTCTTCCCTTGACTCACACTTCTGCGAATTTAATTCTTTATATTTTCCTTTCTTCTTGCAAACTGTACTCTTGCTCCACTTTGGATCTATTCAAGTTTGGACTCACCAGTGTGTCTGGTCACCACAAACAATGGGGAATATGGCTGCTGTCATGCTGTAATTGAATAACTAATGCAGAGCTATGTGGCTTTGTCACTAATATATGGATGATAATAATATAGTTCAGATTTCATTGCCACAGACCTCTTGTTTTGTTCACCAACAGAACTTAAAGGCACTGTACTTGCTGTTATCACAACTGTGATTAGCTCTCAAACCCTTGTAGTAACCCCTCCTGAACAGTTTAACTGAGCTTTTAATTCTGCTGAATCCATTTGTCTATCTGTAATGGCTTGTGTCTCTAATAGTCTATTACTTAAGACAACTTAAGGTATAAATCTCAGGAGGTCAAAGAATATTAAAATAACTGATAAGTACTTCCATATGCGAGTAGTGGTGAACTTGTTCTGAAAACCACATTTCCAGAGCCCAAGAGACAGTAGTTTTATGTTCTAGAAACTTTTTTTTCTTTGAAGTAAAATCTTGAGGACACAAAGTAAGTATACATTGATCGCTTCAGTTACGTTTGGCTAGACAAAGGTCTTAGTGTTTGTAACACGTCCCAAGTCATGCCATTTTGAATTAGTCTTCCAAGGAGCAAAACTGGTGCTTGCTAAAATCATAAAACAATGCTTTCTATGCCGGCCTACACAAGCGATGAGCAGCAGAACTGGCACGCCATCCTGCGCCCTGCTGTCCTGCTCTGTTAAACCTTCCTGTGGCCCAGTTACAGCCACTTTGCTCCACCTACCTTTCCCAGCTCAGGGCAGGCCTCAGGTTACATGGGCGGCGTTAAGGTTGGGAAGTCAAGGAGATAGAGAGTTCGGTTTTCCACCTGCTGTCCATCAAGTGGTCTTCATGATGCCTTTAGGAATTTATACTCTTGACACCTCTGTCTCCTTGTTGAATGTGGTGGGAATTAGCAAAGTGCTAGTGAGAGAGATGGATGTGCAAAATTATTAGGTAGGTCTTTTATTTTATTTTTTTCTCGGAAACTAGAAGAAATGATAGCCAAACAAAGGTTCACTGAACTTCGTCAGTCAATATGAAACGTTTAGTCTGGGAACAAATGTTTTAATTTTCAACATAATTTTTTTTCAGAAAGCCAGAACCACAAGAAAACTTGCCAGTATTTCTCAGCTATATTGAGAGTACAGTAATAGAATCTTTGATAAAAAGTAAGTGTTTAAAATGTTAACTTTTGTTTCTTTTCAGGAACATCCAGCATGATTACAGAGCAATATGCAGATGAGTAGGAACTACACAGAATTAGAAAAAATGAGTAATGCAGCCTGCCAACAGGAACAGTAGATGTTGTAGAGCAGCTTAAAGAATTATGTTGACATTGTAATGTCATATTTTTGCACAATTTTAAAAAGTTTTTGTACAAAAAACAAGGTCAGCAAATTCATATTTTTAATTCAGAATTCAAGAAGAAAGTATTTTTAAAAATAGTTAAGGCCTTGCTTAATTGGAAAAAAAGTATGGAATTAGTTTCAAATTTGAGCTTTATTTTGGAATTCATTTGTGCCCTTGTCAAGAAACGGAGAGCAATGAGGCTGGATGCATTCTAGTACTGTCTCTGGCCAACGCGTGATGGGGTCTGCGTCCTCCAAGGCGGCAGTGAATCCCGTGGCCCAGACTCTCACAGGTGTTTGTTTCATTGGGAGCTCACCTGCGGGCACCTGAACACCTGTAATTACGTGGCCATAGGGGTCTACCCTTTTTCATGGTAGGGTAGGACCTTGGCCTTCATCCAGAGCTTGGCCTTGTCCCTCCCCTTGTCCCAGCGCCCTGGTAAAGGCCACCTGCAGGGCAAGGGGCAAGGGGCAGCAGGTGGCCACCCTCGCCTGCTGCCTCTCGGTGCAGCCTGAGGGCGGACGTGCAGGGCCCGCCTTTCCGCGGGGGCCAAAGCAGCGCTGCCAGCACATGGAGTTCGCGCGGAGGGCTGCGCCGGCACCGTGACAGAGGGTGCCGCGGCCGTGCCCCGCGGCCGGCGGCAGGGGAGGGAGGCGAGCGCGGCCGTAGCCCCGGCGGGAGCCGCCGGTAGGCGCGGGGGGCGGGGAGGCCCCGCCGTGTCCCTGCAGGCCGCTGAGGGGCGCGGCGCGGAGCCAATCGGAGCGCTCGTAGCAGGAGCCAATGGGGGCGGCCGTGACATGGCGGGAGCGGTGGGTGGGGGGCGGGCGCGCAGGCAGGCGGAGGTGGCGCTCGCCCCGCGGTGCCGGTTCCCTGTCGCCCGTCTCCCGGTCCCGGCCCCCGCAGCCATGGAGCCCTCGCAGGTGGCGATCATCGGCAGGTAAAGTCTCTCCTCTCCCGCGGGTAGGTGCAGCGCCCCGGGGAGGAGGTGCCAGCCCGGCTCGGCCCCCGGGGGCGCCGGGAGCGGGTGCCCGAGGACGTGCGAAGGGGCGCGGGCGCGGTCCCGGCGAGGTCCGGCCTGCGGGGAGGTGGCTGTGCCGCCTCGGCGTGGCGGGCGAGGCGATGCCTCAGCCGTCCCTGCCGTTGCCGGCGTCGGACGCCGCCGCGAGGTGCTAACTCGGGGCAGTCGGCGGGTCTCGGCATGTGGAGTCCGGGCTGGGGCGAGCCGGGCTGGGGCAGGGGAGCGGTGCCGGGGGGGTCTGGGCCGCGGCCGGTTGGCGCCGCCGCTGGAGCGCGGGAACCCGGCGGGCAGCACGCCCGCTTGGCCCGCTCCGCAGAGCGCCTTTGCTGAGGCCCCTGACAGCTCCGTGCTACTTTAAATAAAACAACCCCATGCAAACAACAGACAAGCATCCGCAGCACCTCTACTCGAAGTAACTCATCCTTTAGGTCCGAAAGACCGCAGCCCTTTTCCATCGCAGTGTTTTGTGTCTGTGTGCAAGTGCAAGAGGAGTGGAGAAATCTCAGCCCAGCTTTAAGATCCTGTTTGTCAACTACGTCAAGAAACTCCTGCAGTAATACTTTCTTGCCGCAAGTTACAGCGGTATTTCTGACTTATGTGGGAATGCATCGTTTCATCCTCTTCTTGAGCTAAAACTGGAGTTCTCTATTTGAACAGTCATCTGGTGGGGAGAGAAAAAACCTGCCAAACGGTAACAGTCCCCTACTCACTGCTGTAACTCTGTGCTAAAAGCGGGGGCTGCCACAAACTTTATCAGCGAGACCGCTTGAGGTCTCGGGACACGTGTCTCGGCACTGCCATGTGACGGTGACAAAGCTGTCTCTCACCAGTGCTGCTTGGGGAGCTTTTACTCGCTGTAGGTGCGCGAAGGGTCGGGAGAGCTGGACTTGTTTTGTATGCTCTGTGGTTTGAAAGAAAAACAAACCCCACAATCCTAAAAACCTGTATCGAAATACAGGAAAAAAAAATTTTTTGGTCAAACACTGATTTAAGGAAACTTAATTTAAAAGTGCAATTTGAAAGAGGTGATGCTAATTTATAAAGATACTGGTAGCTCAGATATGCTTGTTTAAGTGATCCAAATGCTTTTATTTTAGAAATACTTGTTACCCAGAAGGCTATGGTAGCTAAGAAACCTTGACCCATACCTTACCTTTTCCATAAGTGTGCTTGTTCTGTAGTTTCTTCTGAGGTCTGGACTTACTACAGTGAAGTTGTGTGTGTGTTTTTTGTTTTAAATTGTAAGTTTTGAGTGGGAACTTACTGTCTACTTAACCACACTAAATGTAAAGTTTCACTTTTTTTTTTTGTCCCAGTTATTTCCACTGATTCCTGCTGTTTCCTGAAACTTCCTGGTTTGTTCCTTTTTTTTTTTTTTTATATTTAAACCGGAGGCTGAACATGTTCCTGTTTTCTCTTCCTTCTTTCCTCATCTGTCCTATTGCTTTTCTCTGACTTTTATTCCCCTTTTAATCCTTTATTGATGCCCTAGTGGCCTTGCATTTTCCAGTTGCCAGAGGTTGCTTAAATTTAATGCTAAAGATACGGTGATCTCAGAAATGACAGGAAATGCATGTAATTATCAAAACCCCCACTGTAGCAAGTCATGGGTATGGAGTTCTGCTCTTGTCTTTGTTAAGGAGTTTGGGTTTTTTGATCTCAGGTTATTTAAGCTTTCTACACTGTTCTTCAGTGCTTCTGTTTGAGGAGGCTGATGACTGCTATAAACATAATTAAGTTAAAACCTGCATTGCTTTAAGAGATTTGATAAAATTGTCAGTTACTGCAAGTTTCCTCTATGTATTTCTGAGTAATGTGACTTTACCAAAAGATGTAGGCAGACTGTTCCTGTGTGCCTCCAGCATGGTAGGGTGTTTCATCTAAACATAAGGGTAGTGCTGGAGGTCAGTAGGTGGAAAAGCAGTATCAAACCCATAGGTTTTTTTTTATTTTGTTGTTTGTTTGTGGGTTTGGTTTTTTTTTTTTCCTTTTCACATGCTTATGGTACTTCCTGAATTGTAGAGGACCCGTGACTTTGGTAGCTGGGCCTTAGGTTTTCTGATCATCTCTGCAGCAGGGTACTGAACTCTTGAACCAACGGGCTGCTGTCTGTCTTTAGACTATGAACTGAACAAATGAGTTTTAAAATAAAAAAAAAAAAAAATCTCTTTAATGTAATTCCATGCATCAACTCCAGATTAAGACTGCAACTTACAAAACTATTGATACTTGAGTGCGGTGTCCCAAAGTGGTGGCTCCTACTCTTTTGAATTCTGCTGTCTTTTTTCTGTTTTGTCATTTTCTTCCTCATTGTCTTACTTGCAGCTCTCAGAGAAGCTGCTACACAGCTAGCAAAGGATATTTCTCTGTTAGAGAGAGATTTGTTTCTTATCAATATGTAACTGATCTTTTCATCAAATATTGAAGAGTCCAAGCTCTGTTTTCCTTCTTGCAATGCTTGTCAGATCCCCTTCTCCAAAATAAATGCTTCTTTATTAATTGGCTGATATTTATTTTTCTTTTCAGTGGGCTCATTGGTCGTAGCTGGGCCATGGTGTTTGCTGCTGGAGGCTTCAAAGTGAAACTTTATGATATTGCACAACAACAGCTAACAAGTGCACTGGAAAACATTCGGTAGGTCACCTGACTTGAAATGACTGGGACTGTAATGAAACTTTGGGATTTCTGTAATTATGAATGAACAGCCACATCTTACTATTTAAGGGGACATAGATTTTAAGCTTGGAAGAAGGCTTTAACTTAGAAGTACAGGTCCTGTTAAAGAACTGCGCTCCCAAATCTCTCAATGACACTTCTGAAGAGCACTTTAATTGTTAAGTAATGATTTAAGAGCTTAAGTTCAGATCCAAATTCTTGAAATGATGTTTACCATGATTATGTTATCTATAGGCTAAGCTTAAAATGAACATAAGAGTTTTTGCATAGAAAGACACCAAAGGCTTGCAAAATGGAAGTAGGTTAATATGGATTGCTGAGGACCCCTGCTACAATTATTAGTATTTTATAACTAGAATTTTAAAAATTCTTAAACTAATATTTTTTGAGTCTTAACAAATTGCTAGTTCCACTAACAATGCAACTACTGATCAGTTACAGTAGCGGCTGGGAAGCATCTTTAGAAGGAGCAAATTTGAGAGCGTGAACACAAGAACAGTCGCACTGGTTCAGACCAACAATCCTCCAGCCCTTTACTTTGTTGCCCTGAGGCACTATGGCTAAAGCTGCATGCTTTTGGTATACAACAGAGCTGCAAGTTCAAGTCCTTCCTGTCTGTTCCCCTCCCCCAACCTTCAGTGCGTAGAAGTTGCTTATGTATTCAGTAACTCTAACTAGATTTCTTCCAAGTATTTCTCTAACCTTCCCTTGAACCTGTGTAAATCCTTTTGTGGCCTCCTTGCCAAAGGACTTTGTGTTCTGCAGGTTTACTGCTCACTGTGCGAAGGGCTGTTCCCTTTTGTTTGTTTTCAACTTGGCTCCTCAGTTGCTTTGTTTGGCCCCTATGTCTTGTGTTAGAAGGGACAGTGGCTGGTTGGTTCTATTCACCATCTTCTTGCTGCACCTGAAATACAGCTTTTTCTATGCCTTTGAGAGCGAGAGTGCTTTTATAGAGTGGTTCTGTACACAATCTTATGTTGCCGTATCAGCATTTAATTCTAAAGTTCAGGTTGCTTCATGATCAGCATCAACCTAATGCGTCAGCCCTCCCTTCATAATGTCTTGAGTGAAATAACGTCAGCTGCTGCGTGTCAGCTGGTGTGGGGATTAAGCTGCACCTAAAAAAGGGTTGTGGTGTGTTGCATCCTGATTGCTTTCTGTAACAAGGCTTACAGCATGGAGGAGTGACATCAGGATCCCCTTGTAGGTCAGTTTAGTTGTTGGAGTTTAGAAGTTAAACAGTATGTGATACCTAGTGAGATTTGCTAAAAAAGGCTTGATAATGAAAGAGGGGGAAAATCTATCTCCTACAACTTTTTTTTCTTTCCCCAAACCTCTCTTTCCAGGTAGGTCTTAGTCAGACTGAACAGCACTGTTGCTACACCTAGATGACAAGACACTTCTGTTTTTTGCAGAATTGCTGTCATAGCAGTAGCCATGATGAGATTCTGGATTATTGCGGAGGGGGCAGTTTTGCAGTCTACGTTACTAAAGACAGCACTCGCCTCTCTTTCTTTCTTTTTCTAATAGCAAAATGAGGACTCTAGCCTTCTAAGGTTTTTTGCTTGGGAAAGTGAAGCATAACATATCATGTGTAATAGGGTAGAGTGCTATTTGCATGTGTCTTTACTGTCCTGTGCCTGCATGTGCTGTCCCATAGGAGTTCAAGGCAGGTTTTGCCTTTTACATAAGGTGTTCTTGACTCAACTTTTAACTAACTTGTGTATCTTGGCTGTTGTAACATCCTAGTTAAAAAGCCTAGTTTCAGGACAGTGTAGTTTTTGTGACAAGAATACAAGCTATGCACTTTCTTCAACCAGTATTTTAATGATTATATCTATCAAAATACGGTCAAGCTTGAACTTCCTTGCACTGATTTCATAGCACACGACCTGCAATAAATCCCTTTTAGTTACTGATAAGATACCTGTGTAAGAGCTGGAGCTCGAGTAGGTAATGAGGGCTCACCACTGACAAAGCTGGTTGGTGGCTACTTCTCTGGACTTGCTGGGATTTGCTTTCCTTTTTCTCTCCAAATAGCTAGTACTTTTAGGGAGGTTTTTAGGCTTAGGATTTTTGTGGGTTTTTTTGGTTTAGTATTGAAAAGTATTTCTTCCAGTCTAGTCTGCAGTCGAACTTGTAGTGTATGGAGGTACTCTACATATTAAGGAAAAACTGGAGTGTAGAGAGGACTGCTTGTAGTTTCCCTTTTCTAAACAAAAGAAAAGTGGGATCTGAGTAGTAAACAACATTCACTTTACTTCTAAAAGGAAATGATACTCCTTTGACAGAAATGATACTTAAGTATTTATTAACTATTTTACGTGATGGACTTTTAGTACATTGACTTGTAACTCATTGTTCCGAATTTATGGAAAGGGCATCTCAGGGTTCATTAACCTAACAAATTCAACTCTCACACAACAGTAGGTAGGCAGCAGCAGTGTGTAATCTTGCAAGAGGACTGGAATGAGTCTGGGATGGACCTACAATGATCGTGAGAGCCTGCATGTGTCTGTGTAGAAAACCTGAAATATACTCTGTAAATTTATTCAAAACACTTGATTATGGGTAAAAAATAGGATTAAAGTGTGGAATTTGGATTTACTGAAACTAGAAATAGGTATCATGTTGCCACAATGTCAGTAGACCAGGTGCAGAAAGTAAAGGAGGGTGTGTTTACTAAGGCTTACCATGGTGTGATGGATTTACTACCTATCTACCTGTTGCCAGACACGTGGCAGTCGGTGCCCTGACATGCAAAGTGACCACACGTTGGATTGAACTGGATGTACCAGTGGCATTATTAATCAGGGTCTACTCTAATGGAACAACCTTTTGTTCTGCTGAAGTAACAAACTAATGAAGAGCTTTATGCCACGCTTGACCTGCTGAATACATGCTGTAGTAACCTCCCTTGGAAAATATATGCTTTCCTCTGAGTCAGTGTGATTCTGGTTTGAATGCAAGATTGATAAACTTTAAAATAATGAGAATTAGAAAAACAAGTAGTACACTGTTCCTGAAAGTAATCCTAAAACCATGCCCCCCAAAAAACCTTTACGATTCTTGTAATATGTAAACTTTTTCCGAATAGTTACTGTGCTACTGTTCTAAACATAATTATGCTGCTGATAAAGACTGATTAATTAAAGTGAAAGTGCTGTATTTTTTCCTGTATGTAACTGGTTCATGTATAGAACAGTTTTTGCATGTAAAATCAAAGACTATTGCAAGAGGAAAAATTTAGTTGACTCTGAAGAGGACAGTAAAACTTGGATATTTGTGCATGCATTCTGTGATTTCTTTATAGAAGTAGATGTTGGTTAAATATAGTATTTACTTAGATACAAAACTGTATCTCCTCCAGGACACAGGAGCAGGTAACTGGTTTTAATATATAAAAACCAAACAGTTGCATGCATAAAGGCTATAGCTAACTTAAAAAAAATCGTAGAAGATCTCGGGAAGTAGTCTGTGCTAAAATATAAAGACAAGGTTATTTTTAAAACTACATTATTATATTCAACTGCACTAAACAGTAAATTTATACTAGAAGCTCTTTTCTATCTTCTGATCCTTCCTTTCTTCTCTTAGCCCAAGTAGAAAAGATTTTCTGTGACAGAATGAAGTTGACTTTGTGAAGCGGTAGTTGCATCTAGGGATATGGTCACATAAAATTAATATTGCTACTTTTATCACATAGATACAAGTGAAATGCAATAGTAGTATCAATACATGGAAATATTTGGTTGAAAGGGAAGCAACTTTGACCTTCTCTTTATTAAATAATAGGGACCCTCTCCCTTAAATTTAATTTAAATTGAATTCATTAAAATGAAAAGAAATTATTAGGAGTTCTGTTCTTCCAGAATGGACTTCTACAGAGCTCTGCCTTCTGAAAACTGATATATGGTCCTAAGGTTGCGTGGTACTAAGTCTAAACTCAAAAGTGAGGCTGTTCAGTGAGAATTACTCGTATGTCAGCTTTATCTGACTATAGGTTGCCCTTCTGCGTGGCTCAAAGATGTGAGGCCTTTAAAGAGTTGGAGCCAAGCAGGCTTGAGATCAGAATATCACACTTCCTCTCTTCATTAAGTATTAATTTAACCATAAATTTTATTGGACTTGATATATAGTAAAGTGCAGTATTGCACTAAGCAACCTTAACTTTTTCCGTGCACAATTGCTATGAAAAACAAACAAGATGTGGGGGCTAGAAAAAAGTAGCATTTTTCTGCCCACCCCTGGCCAAGTGGAGAGAAGTACTTCAAGAGTTCTGTACTGTTGTGAATGGGGATCTGGAACTAGTAATGAAGTGCCTGATGTATGGCAGGTTGCAAGGCCGAGGAAGCAAACCATATCTATGCCTATGACTTCGTTATCACCAGAGTTTTGAAAGACGCTTCCCCTGTAACTCAAGCTCATTGTCTTTCTTGTTCCAGGAGGAGACTAGTCTCTAGAAAAGACATTTGAATGTACATTACCTCTTGCTGTCTGGTGCCCTCTTATGCTTGCTTTGTATGAAAAGAGGAACCGCTTACTGGATTGGTTTTGTAGCTTGAGGAGTACACTGATACAGGCTTTGCTCTCTTTTCCTAGCTCATGGCATGTTCCGTGGCTGTGTGGTTAGATACTTTTCCCAAGCTGGCTTCTTCTTCCAGTCTCTGGTCTGTATTGCTGTATTGTATTGACACTGTATTTATATCAGGGTCAAAATGCAGCTTGGCTTAGGTCTTCCTTGATAGTTTTATGTATCTCCTTTGAGGGGACACCTCCTAAGTAGACAATTCTTATCAAAGTATATTTTAATCTTGAGTGCCTGACACTGGCACATCAAGCTTGTGCTAAATCATAGGCTTGGTTCTACCTTTCCATTTTATCCACAACTGCCCGCCCTGCCCCCCCCCCCAAAAAGTGCAGTTAACTAGCTAGGGAAAATTGCTTAATTTGCAGAACTAACTAGAGAATGTTTTAATAGGCTTTGGAAGGGGATAGATTCCGTATTTCCAAAGGTTCTATCTGGCCATTCTGTAGTCAAAAACGCTTCCAAAGGGAAATGTCTTCTCACCTCATTCCTGTGTGGCAGCCAGTCCCCTTGGCAGCTGGAATTGCTTTTTGCAGTTACAAAGGCTGTGTTTTGAGAACCATTATGGTGTTGACATTTACCTGATATGCAGAAGTAATATGTCCAAAAAGCTGGTGAAATCTCCACCCCTGAAGGCTTTGAAGGCTTGGCTGCACCAAACCAAGGCTAACCTCATCTCATGTCAGCAGTAGTTGTGCTGCAGTTGTGCTGGAGTGGTGACTTCCCGGGCCCCTTTCAGCCAGTATATCTGTGACTGTGTAGGAGACCCAGGTTTCAGGCTGGGTCTGCATGGTCAGAAGCAGGGATGTGAACTGTGGATCTCTATTTTAGGTAGGCCAACTTTGGTTTTGGTGAGAATTTCCATCTTGAACCTAAACTTAAAACAAATAAACAAAATATTAAGAACCATAGAAAATGCTTCCTAGCAAGAAGGTTTCCCAGCATAAACTTGTCAGTTCTGATGCCAAGATGCCAAAAAAATCTTGACAAACTTAACGAGTGAACTTACTTAGCTCACTAGATCTGGAGACAGCACTGGAATTGATCTTCTAAGGGTAAGAAGTGACATAATGAGTGAAGTAATGAGTTGCAGACCCTGCTCAGACTTGGCAATATTGGCAACTCTGTGTTTACCAGGGAAAAACTTAATGACTGTAACTGCCTTTTCCTGTTACAATATCTTTGCTCTTGTTGCAGCATCCAGTTTGTGTAATGCCATTATAGACACCCTGAGAGTGCCATGGCTGGAAAACAGTTTGTGTGTGTGGTAACTTTAGCAGATCTCAGAACTTTGATTGGCTTTTGTGCATCACCATGCTCTTATGCTATGTTCTGGCTCCTCTGTAGTCCTTTGCTTTGTGCCTCTTCAAAACTGTGTTAAAGGCAGATGTGTAACTGTCCGTCTTTAATATACTGCCATTGCTATGGATGAAGTGTGTTTGACAGCGCTAGATCTCTCTTGTCTGGACAGAAACATACATACCTTTGTGGTCCAGACTGTACTGCTGTTTCAAGAAGATGTAATGTGTAATAACTTTTCCATGGTTGTGTGTTGTGTGCTTACCTTTAGTCTGGGGAAAGCAGGAAGAGGGAAGGTGGTTGCTAATGCATTCATATGGCCAACTGCACCTCAATGTTAGCCGCTTACTATCTGGCTGTTGCACGTGTGGGCAGTGAGCTGGTTCCAGTGTCAGGAGCTTTCAGTTGCCTACTTGGTCTGTTGTGTTTCAGGGTAGGTATACGGGGCTGATGATGGTTTCTTGTTTTGGGTTTGGTTTTTTTTTGCCATGCCAGCTACCCTCTCATTTGTCAGACAGCACTAGATAGCAGTCTGGTGCCATGACTGGTTAATGGCCCTAGTCTTTGGGAAATGGTGGCTGGCTGAACTTGTGAAGAATAATATTGGTGCTGTCTTCTCTTCTTCGCTCCTTTCTCCTTGCTGGTTTGGGCAGTAAGTTTGTGATTAAGTGGTCTTTAACCTTGCAAATACTGGCTTGTTCCAACAATGTGTGCTGAATAGCATGACTGCCCAACTGTAGCTGTGGATAAAGGTGAGGCAATGGGATGTGAACAAGATGGATTAAGTATTAGCATCACTTGCAAGGTCCTTCTGTAAAAACTTTTAGAATAGGATTTGTAACCATGGGCATCCCAGGCAGTTCATGTGATCAGGAGTGTTTTTACAGATTGGGTGCCCTGCCTTGAAGCAAATACTGGCTCAGTTCCCAGAGTATCATAGAATTATAGAATACCAGGTTGGAAAGGGACCTCAAGGATCATCTGGTCCAACCTTTCTAGCACAATCTAGACAAGATGGCCCAGCACCATGTCCAGCTGAGTCTTAAACATGTTCAGCATAGCGGAGTCAACCACTTCCCTGGGGAGATTATTCCAATGATTGACTGTTCTCATGGTGAAAAATTTACCTCTCGTGTCCAATTGGAATCTCCCTGGGAGTAACTTGTACCCGTTACCCCTTGTCCTCACCATGTGACTCCTTGTAAAAAGGGAGTCTCCATCTTCTTTGTAGCTCCCCTTTAAGTACTGGTACATGGTGATGAGATCACCTCTAAGCCTCCTTTTCTCAAGGCTGAGCAAACCCAGCTCTCTCAGCCTTTCCTCATACGGCAGGCTTCCCAGACCCTTGATCATCTTGGTGGCCCTTCTCTGGACCCCCTCCAGCCTGTCCACATCTTTTTTGTATAACAGGGACCAGAACTGTACACAGTATTCCAGGTGTGGCCTGACAAGCACCGAGTAGAGTGGGATAATGACTTCTTTATCTCTGCTGGTGATGCCCTTTTTGATGCAACCCAGCATCCTATCGGCCTCCTTGGCCGCAGCAGCACACTGTTCACTCGTGTTGGGCTTCCTGTGCACCAGGACCCCCAGGTCCCTTTCCACGGAGCTGCTCTCTAGCCAGGTGGGTCCCAGTCTGAGCTGCACTCCTGGATTATGTTTTCCCAGGTGCAAGACCTTACACTTGTCTTTGTTAAACCTCATAAGGTAGTGTTGACATGGGCAGTCAGGTACAACAGTAAAACTCTGGAGGTAAACAAAGTGTGGGCTCTAAAAGGAAGTAGTATTTTCTTATGGAAAGAAAAGGTCTTTCTTCAAAGACCTTACAGGTATTAATCAAACTCTTCAAACTGTGCACACAATACAATTGCAAAACAAAGTCCTGTGGTGTGTTCTATGGACATGGCTGCAATGACTTCAGTCTGTGGGCATCTTCAGGGATGATCACCCTGAAGTCTAGGCTGCTTTGAATAAAGTCATCCAGTAGAGGTCAGTGATGCACTGCTGTATGTACAAACCAGCCTTAATGTATGATAAATAGCAGGGGAAGCTCCCTTCATTTGCCGCAAAAGTGCAGGCAATCTAATACCCCAGGGGAATATAAAGAGGGTTTAGCATTTGGAAGACTTAAAATTAATTTGTGGAACAAAACAGCCAGAATGTCAATAAATATATTGGTGAAGGTGGGGGGAAAAAAAATTCCTGGGAGGGAAGGCCAAAATTCAAGTAATGCACAAATTGTATGTCCTATTCCATGCTTTAAATAACTATACTAATTTAAATAAACGGCTAGCATGAAGATTGGTGATGTTAACAGGAAGATTTTTGTTTAGGAGGAAAAATCAGTCCAGCCTGAAGTTCCAAAGTATGAAGATGGTGGGTTTGTGGGTTAATTAAGAAATGGTGTTCTTGGTGCACAGTGTAGTGTGTAATGGTTTATGACAGAGAAGCAGAAATGATAGGATGGTCATCACTGGCAAAGAAGGAAAGGTATGGAACAGGAGACAGGTGCTGCAATCTTCTGTAAAAACTTGTGGAAGAAAAATAAAAGTTAGATCTTTTAGTCTGTCACTCTAGCCTTTTTGAATCCCTCAGTTACCAGTCACGGAGTGGAGTTCCAGAGGAGCAGGGAGGATGAGGCTAGTGTCATGTTGTATAGAAAGTGAACAAGAACTTCACCCTCTTCTTCAAAGAAAGAGATAATTCTGTGTGGTCTCTTCAAACTTAAATTTTGGTTTTGTTTTTTAAAAACAATATACAGCCTATGAGTAAGAGGAGGATGCTGGATTTAGGCAAGTGCACCTGGGAAATGAACTTCTGATGAATGGATAATTAAGACCTTTTGAATTAAGAGAAAATGGCCTCAAGTTGTGCCAGAGGGGGTTTAGATTGGATATTAGGAAAAATTGCTTCACTGAACGGGTAGTCAGGTACTGGAACAGGCTGCTAAGGGAAGTGGTGGAGTCCCTGTCCCTAGAGGTATTTAAAAGACAGGTAGATGTAGTGCTTAGGGACATGGTTTAGTGGTGGAGTTGGCAGTGTTAGATTTATGGTTGGACTTGATGATCTTAAGGATATTTTCCAACCCAAATGATTCTATGATTGGTTCCTTATCATCTCACCTCACAAGGTGTGAAGGAGCCAGAAGTTTGGATACTCTCGTTTGGGTGCACCTGTTTCTTTACAGAAGCAGCACTGGCACCTTTAGTGTGTTGGAAGCCTTAAGTCTTGGATGGAACTCCTGCCTAGCAAGCTGTGGTGTACCCTGGCAGCTTGGAAAATGGAGCTGAAGCATCCTGTTTCCTATTCTTTACCATGCAGATCACTCAAAGGGGGAAGTCTGCTTTCCAGCCATCCGTTTGCTGTGTTGTTAATAAACCAAATGGGGAACTCATCCAGAAACTTGATGAATTTCCTGCTTATTTCTGTGATGCTGCCTGGAGGGGTGTGTGTTTGAGCACCTTTTTTTTGTCTTTTTTTCTTTTTTTTTCTTCCTTTCTTGAAGTGCTTTTAAACAAAACTTACCAGAAAAGAATTTCTGACCAGTTTAGCTTTGGGTAGGAAAGGTCTGGTTTTTTAAGCCTAAGTCCATATTTGAGAAAAGAGGCAGAAAGCTATTAATGGAGCTCTTTTCATCACTTTTGGACTGCATAAACTGGTAGGAATACTAATTTTGGTGCCAAGTCTAAGGAACTCCAGGGAAGCAAACAGGACAGACCTGAGCAGTGTCTAAAAAGCGTATGACTCTTGGCTTCGTTTTCCAGCTAAGAATGAACTGAACCTTTTCAAAGCTCTTGTCCAGTGCAAACAGAATGCCGTGCCTAGCTGTTTACCCAGACATGCTCTGCCTAAGAGTCAAAAATCATTGTCCGTGATCAGCCCTGACAAAAATAAAGAGGAAGCGTTAGAACTTGCAGTACAGAAATGATTATCTGGAGTTAATTGCTGAAGCAGTTCACTGAAGAGGAGAAAGTTAATGCTTGTAGGAGTTAGCTCTGCGTGTGCACATGCATGTGGATTGTTGTTGGTGGTGGTTTTGTTCTTCCCAATTCAAAATATGGGTGCATATTCTGGTTTAGAAGGTTCACTGTCACCTTTACCAGCTTCAGAGCCTCTGTTGATATCTTACCTACTCCCAAGTTATTGGAAATCCTTTGATTTAATGTACAAAGTCCACGGTGATCTGAAGGTATTTGTTTCTTCTGACTGTTGTGCTAAACCAGGAGCAGAACTGCTCTATGCATTTTTTGGCTACTGCTAAGTGGCCACTGAGTGCTCCTTACCTTGATTCTTTTAGTGGGGTTGCTCACAGGATAAGGTATTGCTGCTCTGGGTTGGTGTCAGAAACATCTACTGGGAAGCTGTTTTGTTTGCTGGGAAACAAATGTTCTCTTTTCCACTACTTTGAGTGGAAGAAAGGACATCAAAGTAACTTGCAGAGCAGCAGATGTTTATGACCTCTTAATAAAGCCATGATAAAAGTGGTAGAGCTTATATTTGCTGTATTTTCTTGGACACAACTACATGGATGCTGAAGTAAAATTTTGATTCTTTGGAAGTTAATGGTAGATTTAGTAAGCCAGTTCAAGCTAAAGATCTGAGGGCCCAGTGAATCTCTGCTGAGGTTTGACTTGTTTCTGTACAGTTAAGTAGGAACTGGGTTGTCTTTAAATAGGTCCCTGCAAACTTTCA
Organism: Nipponia nippon; assembly: GCF_047370975.1. NCBI lineage: Eukaryota > Metazoa > Chordata > Aves > Pelecaniformes > Threskiornithidae > Nipponia > Nipponia nippon. Next base: position 111,902,880 of record NW_028262336.1, read on the forward strand.
TCTTTGATTTCAGAATACCATGGTCTAAATGTCTCATTCTGAGCTATTTTCTTTGGGGAGGAATAGGTGCTTCCATCAAAAGACAAGATGGATTGCATACTTGGATGCCTAAAAAAGATTGGACAAATGCACCTGAAATGCTTAGTTCTCCCCTCTTTAAAAGAGAGCTGAAGACGATTGTCTCAGATGTGCATGTTGACAGGGTAGGTGAGATGAATCCCACTCATTTGGTTTAGAAAATCTGGAGGAGGAAGCGTAATATTTTTATTTGATCTATGGACTCAATCCTTGTTGACAGGAATGAGCTCTAAATAAAAGGATGGTTTGACAAAGTGAGAGTGCATTATCACACGTTGCTCAGCAGATGGCCTGGAAAGAGGAGAGAGAGAAAAAAGGCAGAGGCAATGATCTACATCCCCTTTTCAATTAATTTAAAATGCAGCTTGAAAAATATAGATGACACCTCCTGCCACTTCATAAAGCAACTGAGAGCTGAGGTCCGGTTGCTCCCTGTCTGGTTTGTTTAGGATTGCTGATGTAAAGGTGGCTGCAGGGGGTGAGGAAATGCTGCTGCAGGGTGTAAGTGCTGGAGCTGGACTGGAGAAGCGGTCTGGGGCTGACATCCCGGTCTAGTGGCTGGCTGCCTGCCCTGCTTCGTAAGGACTGAGGATGGTGTCTGTCTCTGGCTGCTGTAGATTGTGACAAGCATATGGGGTCCCATCTCCTTTGAGGTCTCTAGATGCAAAAATAAATCCGGTGTTGCTGTCTGGATACATGGAGGGGCCTGGGCAGGTATATTAAAGACTGAGGTGTGGCTGGGAGTGGAGATCATCTGGGCCTGTATAAATAAGTTCTGCCCATTTAAAATGCACTGTCCTGTAAAACCCCTAATGAAGACTGTCATGTGTTCCCCAGTCACGTAGGAAACACATGATGGATCACTGGTTATTTCTATATACAGTTATATGATTTGTGAAATACAAAAATACACTAACTTTTTGCAGGCTGTACAGCTTCTCTGTTTGCTACCGCTTTGCCACCCTCCAACGGGGTGGCAAGTGTGATTTCTTTATCATGTAAAAAGGCATCCAAAAAGAAGCCAAAGCTTCAGAAGTAGATTGGCAGGGAGAAGAAAGGATTTTTTGTTTTGTTTTGTCTCCTGCTGGTAATCATTAGCTCAATTTCTTCCTCTCTTCAGGATGAGCAATTTTTGCTGAATAATAACCAAAGGCTCAGAGGAGCTCTGGCTTGAGGTAACTGACAGATTTAACCATGATAATGGGTACGTCAAATAGGTTTAGGTTGATCATGATCAGGTAGTTTAATCCCACTTAATTTCTGTGGAAATTGCTCCTCTAAGTGACTTTTAACAGTTTTGAAAATGGCTTGCTTACTCTGGACTTTCAAGGGTTTCAAACTGTAGAGACTTTTTCTGAGAAGGTCATATGTCCAGCCCCAGCAATAGTGTGTACCTGAACGTTCATTTCAAGCTCTGGCCGCTCAGTTTAGTAACTACTTGAATTTTCTGACATTTGCTCTGTAGTCATTACCTATGTAGGGGTACAGGTTTTTTAGGAAGGACTCCTGGCTGTATAGAATGTGTTTATTTATTTCTATACAGTTAAACAGTGTTCCTGTGGTGAGGCTTCATAACAAAAGAGCTGTTGTTTGTAAAACTAGATGAAGTATATTAAAGAGACCTCTCTTCCCATTAAATATGAGTATAAAAACTCTTGCTGGTCCTGCACCAGTGAAAATAGGTTTGAAGTCGTGCCAAGCTTGCGTCTAGGAGTAGATAGATCTTAGAGATGTCCAAGCTTGAAGAGAAGAAAAATGTTGTAAGATGGAGGGAGGAAAGAGAAATGACTGAAACTAACCTTTATATTTTTTGAGTATAAATATATGCAGTGGCACAGCAAAAAGCATAATAGTACTGGGCTGTTAAGAAGCTTTTTAAAAAATTAATGGTGTTTTAACAATGATAAAGTACTTAAATGTGTATGTTGTTTCTGTCAGCAAACAAATGAAAGAGCTGGAGGAGTCGGGATTCCTGAAAGGAGCTTTGAGTGCGGAGCAGCAGTTGGCTCTCATTAGCATCTGTACAGACCTAAAGGCAGCAGTAGAGGGTGCTACTTTCATTCAGGTAAGCAAAGATTTGACAACTGCTAGCAAACAGTGTAGAAAGATGATCAAGAGCTGTGCTGTGCAATCGATGGCCAATGGAGAGTTCAACATCCGGACCACATAAGGATGGTTGTGCTTGTTAAAATTAAAGTTCTTTCTAGCCTAGTAACCTGACATGGGAGATGATGCCTCTTTGCAGGATTTCCCTACTCGAGAGTCCTTCCAAGTTTCTTTTTGGGTTATGTTGGAAGAGGCTGGTGGCTGGCTAAGTCAAGAGGGAATTGCTGACCTCCATGTGTAACAAAGATGGTACATGTTAGAAAGACGAATGTGGCGCAATAGGGGGCAGGAGATTCTTGCAGGAGAGACTATCTCTTAGGGAACACGACACATTCTAGTGCTGGGACTAAAACATGTTTCTTCCTCTCCAGGTACCTCGGGAAGGCAGGGAGTATGGCTATGCCCAGGGGTGACTTCTGTTCTGACTTGGGGGAGCACTGTAGCCAAAAGCAGCTATCAGACAGTGTTAGAATATTAAAAACAGGGTTGATATATAGGGCTGGAATCTGCTGCTAAGTAAAATTGGAATGGGGAACAAGCTCTATTACTGAACCTGATAGTCTGTGGCTGCTTAACTATTAGTATGCTCACTGGCATGGGCATAGTTCAGGGAATAGGTGAATTGGGGGCCATTTCTGGGATAAAGTATGAATGAGTTTGCATTGGACTTGGCCTGTTCTACCCTACATGGTCGCCCAGTATTATTCCAGTGTTGTACCATTAAATGTCACTACATGTATGTGTGCTGCACCTAAGAGTTTACAGTTTATACTGTTTCAGGCTGTAAATCCCACAGTCTGCTTAGCTGCAATGTGTCCCTAATAATAAATTGAATTAAAAGGGGGTAGATTTCCAGACCTTTTCTTCCTCCCAAGTGGGTGAGGTGGAGGGGGAGAAAATGGGAGGCAGAGCAAAGCCTCACACGGGAGTCAAGGTGTGAATGCACTATAGATTTTTACAGTGGTATACTATTTTGTGTTCACTTCCTTTTCTCCAGATCATGAAACTATATACTGTTACACCAATATCTTACTCCTCCATCAGTAACTAGCTCAGACCTTGTCAGTTCATATTATTGTTTTCACATATGTATCGCTTACCTCTACTGAGTTTAATCTGCAAATTTATTGTCTAGTCATTCAGTCCTGTAAAGTCCTTCCACAAATGTTTGTGGTTGTAATGATGACAACAGACTTAATTTTATGAGCTAACTTTCAAGTCATTTATGAATGGATATAACAAAGGGCACAGATATCTGTGAAACGGCACTGGTCAGCATCTTCCACTGAGTAAGAACTGACTGTTTTTCCTACCATCTGCTTACTAGCTCTTTACCAGTTACTGTCCATTTTATCTCGCATATGACCAGTTAACTTCCTTGAAAGCTTTTATTATTTTTTGTTGCAAGACGTCTGGGCATTCACCCCAACTGCATCAGCTATGTGACTCCTGTGCCTGTGCTTGCTGCTTCCTTTAGAGAATTCTACTAGGTCTGTGAATCAGGACTTCCTCTGAAAAAGTTGTTTTGATTCTTCCCCATTTATGTAATACTCACAGTGCTACCCTTTTCTCTTAACTCACTTAATAGAGACATAAGGCTTACAAGCTTATTGCTGGGACCTTTTCTGAAGTTCCCTTAAAAGTTGTATCGTGCTTGCCACTCATCTGCTCTTTGGTACCAAAATAGTGTGCATTCAGTTTTGTTTCCAGTGAGCAGTTGTATATCACTGTTAATGGGTTGGGTATTCGAACCATATCAAAACATGTTCTGGTTCCCCCCTCCTCTGTTCTATGACTTGAGACAGACCCTGGGAGTCCCTGAGACTAAGGCTTCTGATTTCTTCCAAGGATTAGAAGGAGAAACAGAACAGTTTCAAAAAAAAATCACTGTTCTGTGCGTGTTTTCCAGATGATCATCCTTCTGTACTCTGATCATCTTTTGGTCCTATGGGTTTTCTTCTCCACGCATTTTGAAGAAAGGGAATTTTTTTTTTTTAATTACTCCTTGTGTAGATTGCTGAGGGAAGGTGCCTGCTTTGTTTTGTCTTATTTTGACAAATTAACAATCCTACATGGCCATGTTCCTTTGGATACTGCCTCAACTTTGTGAAGGCTGCCTTCTTGTTTCAAGTAGGTTTTCCTAGTTCTGCCTGTTTTCTTTTGCTCTTTCAAGTGTTTCTTACTACCTGGTATGTCCATATGGTGTCTTTACTTTCCCTGTATGCTACCTGTAAGGATCTTATCCCTCTTACTGCCAGCTTTGTATCTCCTTAGTATCCTCACTTTTATTTTAGTATCTTCTTTTGAAGCTGAACACAGCTGTAATGGAGTTCTTGGCTCTTGTTGCTCCTACAGAGATGTTGAATCTTAGTATGCTATTGTTCCTCTTGGAGAGGCTTTTCAGCAGTAAGATTTTTGAACAAGGTCCTGCATACTACTTCAGACTAAATCAGGGGCTGCATCATCCATCCCTTCCGCCATCAGCTGATCTATGAAACAGGCATCAGGTGCATGTTGCAGAATCAAAGTAATTTTGAGTTGGAAGGGACCTGTGGAAGTCATCTGGTCCAACCTGTTGCAGGACCAACTTACATCAGCTTGCTCAGGATTTGTGCAGTTGAGTTTTGAGTATCTCTAAGGATGAACACTTCTGGTCTCTTTGGGTAATTTGTTACAACATTTGACTACCTTGATTGTTAAACTTCTTTCCTAATATCTAAATGGAATTTCCCTCCTTGCAACTTCAGGCTCTTGTCCTTTATCCTACCATCATGGACCTCTGAGAAGAATCTGGCTTCTCTGTGTGTTCCCTTCAGGTAGTTGAAGACAGCAGTGTTGTGTTGATAGTCTCTGAATAGCAACAATCTACCTGGGGTAACTCAAGCTTTCTGGTACTAATTTATGTTCCCTTAACCCTTTTGATGTCTCTTAACATGTAGTCATTAAGCATATAAATAAATTTAAAAAAAAAGAAGTAGCTGCAGTATGCCTGTGGGTAACAAATCGTGTGTATGAAACATTCTTGGTGGTATTCATATCAGCTCATCAGTTTCAAACCATAGCATCAAATTTTGGTTTGATACAAAGTGTTAACAAATACACAATGTAAGTGGGCAAATTTATTTGAACGAGGCTTTAATTTGCTCTTGGAAGGGGAGTGGAGTAAGTATAAAAGAATCTTAATTCTAGGCTCACAGCCTTATTTCAGCAGTGAACAGACTGCTTTCTGGCTGAACCTTATTAAACTTCAGAAACATTGCCTAGTGCAGCTTTGAACCTGGAAGGACAAAATGGACTAATTGTAACTTATGAGTGCAAGTGTTCTGACTTTTACTTAAAAAATAAAACATCAGTTGCATTAAAACATCAGTTGTATTCATGTTAGTTGAATATAGAGGACTCTATTTTCTTGCTTAATGACATAACCTACTGATTAACTTGTTAGAAGCTTCCATGAGAACTGTATTTCTTTACCCTAGATTTCAGTTGGTTAAATCTTAACTTCTTCTCAAATTTGGCGTTTGTAGAGTAAGTCCACTTCAAGCTTTAAAAATTTCCTTGATGTTTGCACTCCTTGAATTCTGCAGACAGTTGCCTTCCAAGTTGTTTTCATGGGACTCAACTTAAAACAAATGGGATGTAGTAGTAAAAAGTGGAACTTCTTGAATGACATTAGTGAGGATATAAAAGTGAAAAAAATGCAAGAAATAATTGGAAGGACTGAGTAAGAAGAAAATTCATAACGGTAATGTGATGAACCTTTAAAAACAAGGTATGCCTTGATGCATATTATTTTCTGTATTCTCTCTCCTGAGCATTTTTATAAAGTAACTTGTCTTGATTAGTGTGTTTGCATCAACTTCAGAAGGAAATCAGTCTTGTTTTTTGCTCTCAAACTGAATATTCACCCAGTTTCACTCCTCAGAGCTTTTCTATGCTATTTAGAGTAAGTGCATAACCTATAGTATTCAGGTGAATGTGCACTGCAAGCTTCTTGCATCACTAAAAGCTTTAATTCTGAAATAACTTTTCCATTAGCTGAAAACTCCATGGAGACAAATTAATGGATACATTTGTGCTATAATGTCCCTGGCATGGGACTATCATGGGTGAGGTAAATGTTTCTTAAAATTGTGCTGTTAACTTTCCTGCATAAATATATGATGACTTTTGTCTTTTGTTCTTATGTAACTGTTGGGTACTGAACTTAATACTCCTTTCGCTATTAAAACCAGATTTGAGTGGATGTGTGTCTAGTTCCTAAATAACACAAGCTGAATAGAAATCGGCATAGCACTTGTATGGTCTCTTACCACAATGCCAGTAAAATTAAAACATATCTTTTTGAATGCTTTGCTTTGGAATAATTTACTAACAGGATAATAAAGTTTACTAGCTCTCAGAGGAGGGTAAGGTGACTAACTATTGGTAAGATCTTACTCTTGACATTTGAGCTACCGTGTACGCTGGTGAGTTGTGAGGCCTGGCCGGGCTGGTTGAAGCCAGGCATGGAGGGTGGCTGAGAGGTGATCTCTGAACCCGTCAGCCATGCTGTGGCATGGGACAAAGCAGGCTGGCAGGGGGATGAAATTAAGCTTGTAACTTACACCTTATGGTCTGAGGTATTTATCCTTTTTCATTTTAAAGGAACACTGCCTAAAAGCCTTACAACAGTATCTTCCCCCTGCCCTCTTTAAAAAGAGAGGTTGTGCCCCCCCATTACACCTGCAAACTCTTTTTAACTGGTGATAACAACACTAATGGATCTTCAGCCTAGTCCACTTTAGATCTTGCTGGCTCTTCTATCTCTCCCAGTTAGACGTATTTAGAAAAACAGGGTTACCAGCTTAAAAACAGGTTTCAAAAAGCCTAGTGGTGCCTCAGAAGGGGAAACCAGCATTGACTTGGGAGCCTTGACAGTAGGTGTCTCATGTCTCCTGTCATAAAAATTTGCCTCTGATTGTCTGGTACCAGTTTCTGCCACTAGCTTTTGTTTTACTTTCCTGATGGCTTTCAAGAACCCTTTTACTTCTGGGGGTGAGGGAATATCTGCAGACAGCAATGGGTGAAGATGTCTTTAGCTGCCCTGAGCTCGTAGGATATTTGACCGTCCTGGTTTGGAAGCTGCATTAATGATGTCCCTCTGTAAATACAAAGCTGCTGGAAGGCACAGTGTGCAAGCATTGCAGTAACATGGCTTCTTCTGGACTGGTCCCTGGTCAGCTCTGAGCACTGGACAGACAAACATGGGTCTGTTAGCTCTCAGCTGAGTAAATGTAACCTTAGGCCCGGTGTTACCCTACTTATCTTAAACACTGACTTGAGGCACCAGAAGTTATGTTTTGGCTTCTGAGGGAGCTGGTTTTAAGCATGTGACGTGACTCACCATCTTTGTAGAGGTCTTGAGAAAACTCTTTTCCTGATTTTTAGGATTTGAAACAGTCTGATCTCAAAGGCTTGCTGTAAAGTACTTTATCAAGTCAGTGTTTGAGTTGAACTGAAAGACAGTGTTTGGGTAAACAGCTCTCTGGTGTCACTGCTGTGGTGCTGCTGCTGAACGGACCCTTGTCCTTCCAAACTTTCTAATATTCACTCCCCATCTGTCCTGCACATACAACAACTGGCCTTGTCTACCATTACAGACTTGAATATGGTTTTGGTCCCTGTTACAGGAGGTGGTCATTGCCATAACTGTCATCCTGACCAGCAGTTAATCTTGCTCTTCAGGCTCTCTTTCAGTGCTGCCTGGTCTCCTTTCTAGGGCTGTGTTGTATTTCCATTGCCTTTCCTAGATCACTTCCCCTATTTTTCAGGGTGGATGGGATCACAGTAGAAGAAAACAGAGATGATGTGATCCTTTGAGAAAGGATGTGGGGAGGAGGATGTCAGTCAGCCTGTTTGAGATCTTATTGCCCTTCCCTAAGGGAACAAAAAGGATCTTCATCTCGTCTGTAGCAGCTGCATCAGCTTGCCTGTCTGTCTTTTGAAAGTTTTGTAGGACACATGAACATCATGGGAAAAGATGGGTGTCTTCATGGCATGATACTGACACTAGATGAAGCAAAACTTGCCTTCATTTGTTGTGTTTTAAACAAAACAAAAAACCCCACGCAATCCCCCCAAACCCTCCCAAATCTGCAAGTTTGACTCTGATTTTAGAAAATGTAGTTCTGAAAACCTGTTTTGTATTTTGTACTAAAGGTTGAACAGACATTTGTAATTCAGTCATTTATTCTGAGCAGTATAAAATGGCAGTAACTTGATATTTTTATTGCTCAGGTTCCTTAACAGGGCATGTTTCTGAACTGTAGGAAAGTACAAAATGTTTCCATCTAAATGCTGGATTTCACCTCACCAAAGTGTTATTTACTTGGAACAGTATCATGTGGTAGACAGTCTTTCATGTCACTCAAGAGGTAGTGATTTAAGAAGCATCAGATTTCACACTGGTATGAGCTCATAAATTCGAGACAACTAAGAAGTTATCACTTCTTTAGCTTTGAAGTGAGTTATAGCCCTAAATTAATTTTTTTTTTTTAAATATTAGATGGTGTTTTAACTGATGCTTTTACAACTGCTCCGTAATAAGCTTACTCATCTACTATCCTTTAGTGGATGGTTTTGAATTCTATTAAAGGTTTTGTGAATATGAACTTAACACTGTTCTAAAAGCCAGGCACTTGTAGATTTGCTGTAAGACACTTTTATAACTATATTTTGAATGGAAATTTAAACAAGTTCAAATCCTATGAATCAGAGTTAAACTTGTACGGGGGTTTCCCCCGCCTTGAGTCCTCTGCTCCACAGCAGAACAGTGTATGAGAGGGCCCCACGTTTATCAGAGGATTCACATTTACCTTTGTTGCCCTACCAACTACAGAGTTATCCAAAATCAGGCTGGAAGGGACTTCAGAGGTTACTTAGTCCAACCCCTGCCCCAAGGCAGGATCAGTCATACCTAGACAACTGTCTGTCAAAAATTGGTTAACCTGTTCTTAAAATCCTCATGTGATGTGATTCCTTCTCCTCCCGTGTTAAGCATTTTACTTCAGTGCATACCTACCCCATAGAATGTCTGTAACTGAAGCCCCAGGATATGGGCATACGTGACCATGCCTTTCTATTTTATTTATATTTTTTTATAATTGTGTTAAATGATCAATATGTGGCCCTGTCTTTAAAAAATTGCCAGTATGCTTTTCAGTTAAAGGAGCTGATGTCCTTATCCTGCTTTCTTATCCTTGGCTTAGAGGATACCAGTTTTTGTTCGGGTTCAAAATAAAGTCTTGGTTGCCAAGGTTGTGTGCCTTGGTTTGGGCTAACTAGAGTTGTTTTACATCTAAGGAGTCTTTTGTCGCCAAACATATTTTTGTTAATGATCTGGTATTTGGACATGTGCTTGAAACCATCTTGGAGGAAGTTGTGTACCCAGGTATGTGGAACGAATATCTGCAGGGGTAAAAGGGACAAACAGCCTGATGAGCTTCTGTTCCCTTGTGATACCATATGGTTTGGGTTCCTCTATCACCTCCAAGTGTTTCAGGGTCAGTCCCACTTAACCTCACCTCCCTGCTGTGGTGCACAGCCAGGTTGCTCCCTCTGCTTTCCCCACGACCTTAGCTGCTGGGGGCTCGAGGTCTAGTCATGCTCTAACATAATCATGTCAATTAGCAGGGGCTATGCTGTTGGTTGTTTTTGTGGGTTTTTTTGTTTGTTTCTTTCTTTTAATCTTCCTCATTTTAACTGATCAAAATGCTGACAGCACACTGAAAGGTGTGCAATAGCCTGGGGACTCCATCAGTAACAGCTGTGTGTGCATGTCATGTTTCTGTGCTGCATCCCAAACCCGTAAAGTGGTGAGCAAGAGCCTGTGTCTCCTGCCTGGCTGCTGTCCCTGCCTTTACCCTCAGGTGAGAGTATTAACACTTTCTAAAAGGAGACTGAAGTAAATATGTTTTCCTCCCACCATCTCTGCAGTTTGAAATTATGCATTTTTATTTGGCACCTTGTCTTAATGAATATCCTGGCATACTGGTATGTCAACATACTATCCATCTTTGAAGTGTCTCAGAATAAGCATCTAAAACTACTTCACCATGTAGGGGAGCATGATGGAAAAGTCCAAAATACTTGCAGTCACGTATTTGCATTTGAAATATGTAGTAACTTTGAATTTTGTGAAATTACCAAACCTATTTAACGCATGAAAAATTTTAGATAGTTGATCTAAATCAAAATGGTTAACAATAATATCAGAAGCAAAATTGATATTCTGATGTAATAATTTGTTCTGATATTAAAAATACCATTTTATTTGTGTGCTTGTTTCACTAGCTGAGCTCCCAAACTCTGCAGTTGAAATGTCACATTTTTTAATTGCAGGTGGTATAGTTCCCCAGGTTCATGTGCGTGGCTCTTGTTTACTGAGTAGAATGCACATCAGTGTCTGACATAGAATACAAAAGAAATAAGCTCTGGTTTCCTTAATAGAAGGTGCATATTTAGTCTTCCTGAACAGAAATATAGACCCAAACCCTGCAGGAGAAGACCAAACTAGCATGTCAATACAAAAGCCTAAGTAGAAATAATAGTAGTTAGCACTGAAATACTAATGATAGTAGTGAGCATTTTAAATGTTATTTTGCTTAAAATATAATTTGACTTTGATATGGATTCTGTAAAATGGTGGTAATGACAGAAACACAGCAGTCCGTATGCATCCGCACATGGAGCAAATAGATGCAATCTTGCTTTGATAACTTCAGTAACCTCAACTTTGCCAGTAGTATTGGGGGGAACACAACTGGTTGTAAAATTGCAGGGTTTAATTTGCAGAGAGGTTATTTTAGCATATGTACTTTTACTTTCTGAAGTCAACTAGGTTTTTACAAGAATCTTTTCATTATTATCCTTATTATTTAGATGTGATAAAATTATATGGAATAGTTGTATTTGACTGTGCAGTTGCTAGCTATAGTGATAGTGCTTTGAAATCTATGTTTCATTTAATTAAATTTCCAAGTCTCCTTTTCAGGTATTTTTAATGTCTGTCCTTATGCAGATAACCTGAATGCTGTTTAAAATCCACAGGTCCCTGCTTTATATAGGTTTATGTTAATCAGTCTTTGTTTTAGAAATACGACATTCTGAAGTGACTTGGTAGACTGAAAATGAAACAACTATGCCTGAAGTCTTTTCTGGGAAGTTCTTCTTCTAGTGGATTATAACTATAGAAGGTAATAAAACTATTTGTATAAATGGATTAGGCACCAAAACCTTCAGAAAAGCTGCTTTTCTGAGATCCGGAACTCTTTGTCCTTAATCCTGTGAGATCTTCATATTCCCACAAAAAGCTGGTAATGTATATTCCCACAAAAAGCAGGTAACCATAATGCGGTTCCTGTTGCAGGAGTGCTGACAGTCTGGGTCCAGCTTGTGGGATGGTTCGGTGCTCTGAAAGCTGCTGCTATGTCTTCATTCTACGAGAGGAGAGGATTGCTGTCACTCGACTCTGGGAACTGTTCTACAGAAGTGCCTCAAAATTGTCAGCTAAATCACAGCACTGAAAAGCTGAGACCACTTAAAATGCTGTAAATTATATGTGTATAAATAGAGGAACAGAGTCAGGGGTTGTGGCATGTTTGGAGATCCTCACTTAACTGCAGAAGATGAAGAGCTCCTTGTAGCAATCAAAGTGGTTATGGCTTCTAGGCAGTTTACCTGCTACTTGAAGCCCTATTGAATTTACTGGGAAGAGGGAAGTCATGGAACTTTTGAAAATAATTTTCTACCTCAGTTGTGGTTAGGGCAAGGCTACAGGGCACTCTTGCCGTAGCAGCTGCAGCATGGCAGTGAAGAACAGCTTTTGGGGGTGAGGTGGTGCAAAATGAAGGTAGGAGAGGAATAGCTGCCTAGAGTATTTATTGCATGCTGTGAGCTAGCATGCACAGAGCTATGCGTCGGTTTGAATAAGAAGCCAGTTGAGAGCTTATGGGTCAGGATTAACAGGATCACCAATGCAGAAGACATTGTGGTAGGTGTTTGCTGCAGACCACCTGATCAGGAAGAAAAGGTTTTCTTCAGACAGCTGGAAGAAGCCTCACATTCGCAGGCCCTTGTCTTCATGGCGGGGCTTCAACCACATCAATATCTGCTGGAGGGACAGCACAGGAGAGCACAAACAATTCAGGAGGATTCTGGAATGCCTTCATGGTAACTTCCTGACACATGGGTGGTTGAGGAGCAGAAGAGGAGACGTGCTGTGCTGGACCTCATACTTACAAGCAAGAAAGAACTGGTTGGAGATGTGAAGGTTGCAGGGGGAAGCCTTGGCTACAATGACCATGAGAAAGTGGAGTTGAGGATCTTGAGAGGAGAAGCAAGACAAAAAGTGGGATCACACCCCTGGACTTCAAGGGAGACCACTTTGGCCTGTTCAGGCCAAAATCTGCTTGGAATAACCCCATGGCATGGGATACAGTCCTGGAATGAAGAGGGGTCTAGGAGAGCTCAAGATTGATCTGTCTTCACTTGCAGGAATTTACATTATCATAAATCTTCATATTAAGACTGCCAGGGAAGAAATGTTTTCTTGATTATGTTTTGAATATGCAGCAGCCAGAATCTAGTCAGGAGGTGGGAACTCATTGTGCAGCTGTGGCTTTCAAACTTCTTTATTCAGCAGTTCCTTATGCTTGGTGACTACCATCAGACTCCATACTTGCTATTGAGAGGGCTCGATGCTGCTCCCTGTGATAGCATCTCCAGATGCTCCTACAGAAAGTGGCTTGCTCATTGCTGAATGATTGCTAATCTTTGACCTTCTCCATGCCAGTTTAAATCTTTGGCTTTCATCTTATACTGCCATGTTGGTATAGGACAATACTACTTATTTTAGGACCATACCACTGTGTTGCAGTGCTTTACTTCAGGCCATGGCTTGTTTCCTTCATCTCTCGGTGCTGATAAATCCACAGCCTTGGCAGCAACTCCCATTGCTAGTGTTCTTTTGCAGGGTTTTGGGGAGTGTTTTCCTAGAAGGTGGTGCAGGTGAGTTGCTACCTTGGCATATCTGAGAATGGATAGGAAGAACCTGGGTAGATGCCAGTATTTAAATATAGGCAAATGAAGTTGTGCGCCTAGAGCATGGACGTGTGTGGGAGCACAGATGGTGGATAGCGTGGTGGGAAAGGCCTGTACAAAACCACAAAGACACTGGATTTAAACAGATAAAACTCCCCAGCTTTCCATGTACCGGCGTTCAACAGGTTGTGTCATATGAGTGCAACTTTTTAACCAGGGGCAACTGGACCTCAATCACCTTGTCTGGGTATCAGTGTTGTCTTCTAGGGAGAGAGTCTAGTACATGTTTATCTTTGTGTGGTTCTTTAAGAGTTCATAGGCTGGGCAAGTAGCTGCTATGTGTTCTCTGAACATGTATTTGAATAGTGTAGTACCTTTAAGCCTAATACCTTTAATTTTGAATTGAATTGAATATTGTAATACCTTTAAGCCTTTAATTCAATACAACTCTTCCAGGAGGTGGGTTTTAAAAATTAACAACTGTCCTGTTCTGATCAGGCTGTTAAAAAAGATGTCTAATAAAGTTTAAATTGGAAGTCAGATTAGTAGCAACCTTGTTCAGGTGTTCAGGCCTTGGAATAAAGGTGTACTGTTCACTGCAAATGAGAAGTGTGATCTCTACAAAAAGGGCACAGAAATATACAGTGTCACTTAAAATGCGTAGAGGTGTATGCTAACCTTTTTGCACTGGTTCTTTGAGAGAGACTGTGGTAGCTTTAAAACTGTATCTCACCTGCTCACTGTTTGATCTTCTCTTTCTCAGGGTAAACAGAATAGTTTCAGACCTCTCCAGGCTCCATAACTGACAGCAAGTGAGGTTCCCGTTTAATGGATTGTTTAGAGCTTAATTTTCCCCCTGTTCTTCAGGGAATTGGTGTCTCTGAGAAAATAATTGCATGCTTGATAAGGACAGAAACTTTATTGCAGTGGTCCAACAATCTGAATACAATTGTGACACTATACCAGAAACTTCAAGCAAATGGCCCATTCAGAAACCTTACGTAACCATGGCAGGTTTGAGTTTCCAGCAGATTTGAGTTTGCCTTTTTGATTATCGTCTGATGTGAGAGGAGGCTTAGAGTTTCAAGTTCACAATAAACCTATTCAGAGCAACTCTTTTATTGGCTTGAACAGTATCTGCAGAGTTCTCTTCATCTTTGGCTTTACTAAAAGAAACTATTTAAACTTAACCAACAAGCAGGGATCCTGGAATTATAAGCAGAGTATCATTTTGTTTTGATAAGGCTGTCTATTACTTTGGGCTCTATCTGGAGTTCTTAAATGACCCTGTTTATCTCTTCTGCATCCTGGAACTTTTAGTACTGTTCCATGCAACTTGCTTATTTTTTTAAGACTTCAAATTACTTTTAACCCATTTACTTAAAAACGCTGGCCCTGGGCATTTGTGCCACAGAGTCTGTCTGAAGCTGCAGGTATTAAATGTAAATTTTGGATTATATTAAAGGTATAGCCTTTTTCCCTACCTTCATGTGCAGTTCAGCATAAAAGGAAGGACAGAATGAAGTACTGACAGGTGGGGGAAGGTTAGAGTTGGAAAAGAGCAGGTATTTTCTGTGTGTTTTAAGGGGAAAGCTGAGGTTTTACAAGTGTGGGATCCTGTTTGGATTTTTTTAAACCCTTCCAAAAAACCCAGAAAACAAACTGGCTTTGTTCCCCTGTTTTCTTCTTGTAGACTGAAGTCTTTTCGGTTGATTGTGGGATCCACTGTAGTTACTCTTCCATGTCCTCGTTGCTCCCAATCTGGTGGACTCCTGCATGCTCTCCTTCAGGCAGCTCCTGGGGTTAACGTTGAAATTCTAGTGACTGTGGATGAGCTCTTGGCTCATACATGTGAAATTTCACACAATACTGCAGAGCTGAACGTGCTCAATAGCTTTGGGAGAAGTTCTGATAGCATGCATTCTACTTCAGACATATTTCTCAGAGTTCAAATGAATGGAGATGTTTAAGCTTTTTAAATGTGAGGGTCAGTGAGAGGTGTTTCAGTGCAGGTTCCAGAACTGTGCCTTGGAATCTTCTGCCATAGTTCTGGAGATTGTAAGTTTGTCTTCTTTTGAGATACAGCTGTTAATTTCCATTTTGTCTGAGAGAGAATACTGACTTCTGTCATATGAGATTCTCTTAAAAAAAAAAAAAAAAAAAAAAAAAAAAAAAAAAAAGGAGACCAGTTCTTATTCCTCCGTACTGTATTATCTCTGTGTGTGAGTAAAAGTCTGTATTTTAGACAAAGCAGAATCATTTGTTTTGTGTTAAATCTCCTGTGGTGTGCGGTGGTCCATCTTCTGCTCTAGAGAAACTCTTAGGCTTTCCATTTCTTTATATGTGGGAAGGCATTTTTGTGTTATGGCTCACTGGTATATTTAGGCTGATTAAAATAGATGGTTTGTGCTGAGTTCCTAGGTGTCTGAAATATATGGATAATTACTATTGAACTAGAAGACTTCTAATACTGATTTTTGTTTTTATTCCAGGAATGTACTCCGGAGAACCTGGAGCTGAAAAAGAAGATTTTCAGTCAGTTAGATCTTCTTGTTGGGGACAATGTTATCTTGAGCAGCTCGACCTCTTGTCTCTTACCCAGCAAATTGTTCACTGGCCTTAAACATGTTAAGCAGTGTATTGTGTCACATCCTGTAAGTATGACGGCATGTTTTGGTTTTGTAGTAGTAGTAGTACAGGTGTTTAACTAAACTGCATCCTGAACTCTTCCCTGCAGACTGAGAGAGATGGAAGGATAGTTGGTGTGCTTGTGCACCATCATTAGTGTGCAGGGGCCTGACTTATCAGAAGAGTTTTAGTTTGGTCATTCTGTGAGCAGCAGCATCTACTAAATTGAGAGGATGTATGCATGTTTCATACCATTGGCTCAAGACACGTTCTCTCTGAGCTGTTGTGCTCATATTGTTGTGTGTTACTCCAAACTACTGGCTCTCAAAATGTAGGAATTCTCTGTTTTGAAGACAAACCTATGAAATTCCCTACTTTCTTCTTGTGGCATCATTAGTCTTTTCTAGTATCCTTTGTCAGCTGCTGTTGGGTAACAGTAAGGATCCAAACAGTGAGCTGCATGTGCTTGTCAGGTAATGTCAATGAAAGATGGAAGCGATTGACTCTGGTTTCTTCCGACTTCTGATGCAGAAGCAGTGTACCTGAAGAGGAAAAGCAGGTGGGTGAAATGGAATAAATTGTTCTTGGAGCTGAATTTGCATGCTTTGTGACCAGCTGGGACAGGACAGTGATGCAGAAATGGCATGACTAGAGGTGGCAGCAGAACCTCAAAATCCTGAAGGGCACCTGTGAGCCTCTCTGTAGAGGTCTGTGGGGCTACCAGACAGCAGTTTATCACATCTCTCCTCAGCATGGAAAAGCATTTTGTCTTGATCACTGGGATTCTTACTGCTTCTGTTTTTCCACTACTCAATAGCTAATGAGTTTATTAGTCTAATGTTAGGCTGGTGTTTGACAGATCAGTTAAGAGGACTGTTGTTATGAAGGCTTGCAGTATACTGATCTGCTGTCTGCAACTTGATAACTATATGTTGTCTCTCCAGGGCATCCCTCAGGGTGTAAAGTAAATGTCAGTTCCCTGGGCATGCTCAAGAGTGGCAGTGTGAATGCAAAAATACAGCACTACTTTACTGTAATATCTCTACAGCTACCTGTAGCCTAATGCTACAGGGTCAAAGCATTTGGTCAGTCCCTTTTTGACACCCCTCCTCCACCACCATTATGCCTTGGAGTGACTGGGAAGCAAAAGGAACAAAAGGATAGGTTTCTTTCTGTACAATTAGTTTTCATCCCCTTTTAATTAAAAAAAAGTCAAACTTCAAAGTATGTATCTGTGCCTAGGTTTAGCCTTTCTCCAGTCTAAAATTCAGTAGTTCCTTATCTCATATTTCCAGGGTTGTAACTTTCTGTAGTGCAAGAGAAGAGATAATGTCTCTTCTAGACTTCTGTATTAAGTAACTATAGCTATGACTTTTTTTTTAACCAATTCCTGGGCTTCTGCCCATTCTCTGACTGTTTGTCAGTCTTTGATTTTGCATTACTCTTTCTTACTGTTTTCTCAAGTTGGTCTGTACCAGTTGACTTGTTTAGTCTAAGCTGCAGTCTTTATAGGAGCCACTTCTGAAACCAGGTTTTACCAGATCTGGAAAGGTAGCTTAGTCCCTGCATAAACATTTTCTAGGTTGCTGTTGTAAGGATATATGTATTTTCCAAAGCAAATATTCTGGAGTGCCTTAAAATGTCTAATTGTTCTGAAATGGCTTTGCAATCCAACTGAGACTATTTTCTTAGTAATCTCAGCTTCACTCAAAGAGGAGTGTGCTGGAGAAACTGAGCCAGTGTACTCTTCCAGGGGCTTTTCTGCATCTGTTATGTCAGGAAACATGCTTGCTTTGTAGTAGTTGTTGGCTTTTGGTGGTTTTTGTTTTAACCATGTCCTTACTAACATCTTCAACACGACAGTAGGACATGGGGAATGGTGGCTGCAGGAGGCAAGCAGCTCTGGAAGACACTGTGAAAACAAGTGTGGAATTTGATATACTAGAAAAATTAAAAGCTAAACTTGTAAAGCCCCTGGCACAGGTGAGCGTGTTGAGGAGAAATGAAATGCCCAAAGGGCAGAAGGAGCTCATCCTTTTGCTTAACATAGCAATAGGTTCAGTAATTAGAAAAAATAGATCCCATAGCACAGCTGTGTGATAGAAATGCATGCAGTACTTGTAGGTACAGCTGTTCTCTGCAAGCAGTTTCAGGCAGTGTTTCGGTAGAGGTCTTCTGCCGAGTGGTTAATTTCTCATGTACTGTATACGCCTGCTAGGTCACACAGCTAGAAATACAGAGCTAGAGGAGACCATGTGCCATTGAGTGAAGTTCCTTGCTGTACAGGAAACCATGTAATCAAATCATCTTAAAAATGTATTAAGCTCTATCTGTTAGATTATTTTTTTTAACTCCACTACTCCTGTTGGAAGTTGTTTGTGTCTTCTAATTTTTGTTCCAATGTTATTAACAGTCCATTAAAATTAATTTGATGTTTGTTGGCAGCTTTTGTGTAGCTTAATTCTTTCCCTGTGTTTACTTTGTCATATCCGTTCTTAGCTTTCATTTTGTTAGGCTGACTAAGGTAAGCTCTTCTGCTCCCTGAAGAAAGGCTTTGCATTCCCCTTCTCATTTTTAGAAATCTTCCTCCACCCCCAATTTCATCTATGTTTTACCACTTTTAGTTTTTACCAACACCTATTATCTCACTCCTAAAAAATTGTCTTCCTAAGTCTCCTCAGTGTGCTCATGAACACGCCCGTATACTCCCCGTGCCAAGTTCATGAAACAGAATATTTCAATGAGATGACTGTCAACACTAATCTTGGAAGAAATTTATAATAGCCTCAGTCTCTCTCAACAATTAACTTGTCCTCTTCCTGATTGGAACCTGTGATATATGTAAGGCTTAGAAAAGCCTTCAGAGAACTTCTTGGTGCTTGTAGTCATTTGGGTCTTGCTAAATTGTCTGGCACCACACCTGCAATGGTGTCCATCATGCCATTCTCAGCATTGGTGGTGGCACTGCCAAAGAGACCAACGTGAGAAAGGTTATGTTGGAACACAAAGCACTTTAAAGGGGATGAAGTAAGTGTGTTACATCAGTAGTTAGAGCAGGCGTAGCCTACAACAGGTTATGCGTTGGTCAGACCTTATAGTAAAAGGAACGATGTAACTGCTGAAAAAAAAAACATACAGAGAAGAGAGGAAAGGCTGCTTGCATTGCTGTGACTAAATCCTGTACTTGCACTTACATGAGCACAGTTAAGAGCAGTTGACTATAAGGGAGGATGGTGAAAGAATCAGTGCTTAATTACCATCCTTTAAATGTCAATGTTATTTCTGGTAGTAATTTGATATGTTAGCCCCTTCTATTGCCTGGAAACTAGACCGAGAGCTGAGTTTTAACACCTTAAGAATATGGCTGAAGGACTGCTGCTTTTGGAAAGAGCATGCAGGCAGTGTTACTGCGTGTAATGCTGTGACCTGAAGAACTTCTAGCTGTTTCTAGGATGTTCTTTAGAATTTTTTTGTTTATTACTTCAAAAGTACATTACATGAAGGTCCTGACTTCATGAGAAATTACATTTGGGAAGAGTCAGGGAGAGTAAATTTTTGTTTTTCTTTAAAGTAGGTACAGTGTTTGAAGGTAACCTGTTCTGCAACTTTTTCAAAGTATGTTTTATGTGGTATCTGTTACTGTGTTTAGCATATGTTTACAGGCTTGGGCCAGTAGCAGCTTATCTATTAAGTGTTGCATCTTACAGGTGGTGTTTAGCAATCATTTTGTTATAAAGTTCCTGAATATCTAAAAGGAAATGCCTTGCTTCATTTGGAAAGACAGGTGGTGGCCACATGTCTTACAACAACAAACAGCCTGAGAAGACATCGGTTACTCAAGTCAGTATAAAATCTTCTAGTACTGTTTGAGTGCTATCATCTTTAGTGTAGCTCCATGAACTTTGCTGGGATTAACCAGAGTTAGATTTAATGCAAGATTAATTATTTTTTTCATTTGAATTAATGCACCAGCTTTTATTGGATTGGTGAAGTTGTTCAGGGTCTGAAGATCAGGCTTACTGTGTTCACAGGAAAATATCCATGCTAGTAGCAAGCTAAAAAGGTGCTTTATATTAACTTCTTCTGTTAATCTGTTGATAATTGACATTCTTCTTTTGTGTTTCTTCTTGAGGTAAATCCACCTTACTTTGTGCCGTTGGTTGAAATTGTTCCTCATCCAGAAACAGATCCTTCTACTACAGAGAGAACGTATGCTCTGATGAAGAAGATTGGTCAATCTCCTGTCAAACTAAACAGAGAAATTGAGGGGTTTGTTCTGAATCGGCTCCAGTATGCAGTGATAAGCGAAGCCTGGAGACTTGTGGGTGTATGTATTTTTTTTTTTTTTTTCCCCCCCCCCCAGTTTCTACACACACATATACTGCTGGTTTTGTAGATGTGACAGGCAAGATTGTATATTTAAATGTCCTATAAATTTGTGTCATCTTTGTTAAACTGTCCCTTATGAACATGAAATATGTATCAACATGTAAATTAAAAACAGTAAGAAGTGATGTCAGTTGTAAGTAGCAAAGACTGAGAAAAACAAAGTGATATGATCATAACAACTATCCTTTATTGTGCTTTCTTTTCATAATACTGTCATTTTTCAGGATAATCAAAAGAACAATCTTAAAAGCACAGAAAACAAAATACTGATTTTTCTTTTTTCTAGGTTGTCTCATCATTTCCCGTTATTTTCTGAATGTTGCCAGCCTGCTGTACAGTGGTTATGAAAATAATATTTTAAATTATTTTCTCTTTGGCCTTTCAGGAATTGCACTCATATGTTCAACAGTTATTTGATACTTTTAGTTAAAGACAGATTTCTCCTCCTCCTGCCCATTCAGACTTCTAGCTGAGAATCACTTGTTTGTGTCCCTTCACTTTTTCCCACAGTTACCTGTTCTGTGCTGCAAAGTCTTATCTTTCATCAGAAAGAGCTGAATTATGAGTCTATTGCTATTCTGTTGAGAAGAGATTCAGTTGGCCTTGAGTAGGGCTTACTTTTTTGTCATGGAGAGTGTTTTGATTTTTCAAGCTGTTTAAAACAACCATGCACGCAAATATAGGTAAAGATCTTAAAACTAAGGTAATATTAACATATCGTAAACAAAGCAACTCTTTTTCCAAAGCGCAGTTGCTGAACTGATTTTGCTTACCTCTAGTTAGCTTCCATAGCAAGACAATACAACAATATAAAAGAGATGGTGAATAATAATAAATAAACCAATATTGTTAGGAAGGAACTGATCTTCTACTGGAGATGTTTCTTTAAACTAAAAAAAAAAAGGTTTCTGTTATTTAAAAAGTTAATACAAAGTCTTAAGTATATGATAAGAAAAACACCTTCAGAAAGCTGTAATCATGTTGAAAGACACAGGATAGAAAGGACAGTAATCTCTAAATTGTTTTTTAAACCCTAATAACCCCAGATGAAAAAAAGATTTTGAGAATAAAAATGTAAAAATGACTACTAAAAAATGTGAACAAGGAAGGTAAGTTCGTGGTGAAAAAGCTGACTGAACTGCAATTGTTCCTTGTTAAGGAGGTTCCTACAATGTAAACTTTCCTTGGAAGGAAGGGATCTGACGTAGAAGTAGAACAAGTCATGCTAAAACCAAGATTTTTGGAGCAGGAAAGAGTAAATGAGTAATGGCAGACTGTGAAGGAGAAATTGTACTTATCTGAGAATCCCAAAACTCAAATACGAAGTTGATGAAATACTGATTGAAGCACCTTTTTACACATCAACAGCATAATACTGCAGAAATGGAAGTTAGTACTTACATCTAAGCTCTTTTGAAAGAGTTCAAAGCATTGTTGGGAAGCTGTGGACCAGTAAGTCTGATAATGTGTAGGCATACTGATACAATACCCGTGGTCAGCACAGGCATCTGAGGAAGTAATGCCTCAGAAATCTAGTAGGATTCTCTCATGTCTGAGAGGCATAAACTGAATTGTGGAAGTCGCTGCCATAGAAACCTAGGATGCTAAAAATATGAATGGGTTCAGAGAACATTTAGACGCGTTCATGTTAGAGGAAGACCATGCAGAAGCAACCTCCAGCTGTTGAAGTCTCAAAGACGGGACTGCTGAGAGCTGAGGCAGTACATATCATTGAAAGTATCACTATGTATTTGCCCTTCGGTTAGGGGAAGAGTGTAAGAACATTTCATGGGCTACTATTGGAAAAGAGGTATTAATTTGAGGTGAACCTTTAGTATGAACCTGTATGGATGCTTTTTGTGGTGGTGGTATATGAATAGTAACAAAATAGTGCTTGAAGCACTGACAGATAATGAAAGTTGCTTTCCTTGTGCATCATCAAAGTTTCCGAGTTGTTCTGTTTTTGTATAATTTTACCACGTTTCAGACAAATACACATTTAAACTGTAATAACTTTGGCTGTATTTCCATTCCAAAAGCCTGGACAACTACCAGCCATCAAAGGTGTATAGTTTCAGCTGTGTGACTTCAGGCTACACACTGCCTTTGATGGGAGGAGAATCACTGCAGATAGCTGAGAGCTGCAGGCCTGGGGCAGTTTCTGTGTTTCTACTGTTGTGCTGCCAACTTAGTGATTTTTATTGCAAGTCATGTTCTTTTAGTGTTTCCACTTTCGAAGTGGGGAAAAATACTTCTTGCTTCTGATTGTTAAGTCACTTTTCAGTTCTTACTGTTGAAAACATCAGCCTCCCCGGCCCTCAGTCTTTGAGAGGCTCCTGAAAATCAAGTCTTACCCACATTGATTCCTTCTGGTAGCAAAAGTTTTCCTTACCCGAAGAAGCACTGGGTGTGGAAGATAAACTACAAATATTAGCAGGAGGGACATATTAATAAAGCATTCTTGTCCAAAATGACCACACTATTAATCCTTTTGTGGTTAGATATGTAAATTGTGTGTATTGGATGAGGCAATCCAAGCCAGCTTGGATGCAGAACACCGACACTCTTACGAAATTACTTATGAACACCGTGGTATTTTCATGCTAATAATTGTATATTGCTTTTGACTATTGTAAAAGAACAATGAGACAGAACCATAGAACATAATTGCAAGCTTACATGTTTTATTGGTGGTTGTAAAGGTCTGAACAAGTATCTTTGTATGCCTACGGTTACACATCATAAACTGATCAGTGCTCCTATTTCTGTTACAAGTTTTCTTTAATTTTAACATGGCGAGTGCTTGAGAAAAATCTGTGTTGTTGCTGGAGGACTGTTGTATTTGCACTGTAGCGTATCAGTTCTTTGCCACATAACAAGGACACCAGTATTCCAGATATAAATGTTATGTGTGAACCAGGAGAGAAACAGAGCAGTCTCCAGGTGTTTTAATGGCACTTGAAATGATCTCAAATCAGCCCCTTTATGTAAACAGCTATCTGGGTTTTTTTGAGGACTTTGCTGAGATGCAAACTCGAAAGTTCTCATCTATGTCCTCACCTCAAAAATATTTATAGTAATGGCAGGGGAGTGATCTTATACATGCACACGTGTGCACATATACTTTTATCAAAGTCCAAGTTCAGACACCTTTGCATGGACAGTCCTTTTTTTTTTTTTTTGATCAGTTGAGCTTATTTCATTCAAGAAACTAGTGGAAGCTTCTCTGGTAGAAGTATTAATGTACTCCTAAAAAAGGCATTGGTGGTAGGACAGACTTGCAGGTACAGCTGTAATAATAACATTTATCTGGAAAACTTTATCACAAATGGACTGAGCAGCTTGCAGGATATGTTTTAGTTCCCAAATGTAGATCAGCAACAGATGACCTGCCAGTCTCTCTCTTTTCTGTAGCAGTACTGTGTTGGGATGTGTGATGGGTGAGGCATAGGACAGGGATCATACAATAGGAGAGGGGCTCTGATACAGAGCATGAAGATGAACATGAACGTGGGGCTGTAAAGAAAGCAATGTGGTAAATATAGTTGCTTGCTATATGCATGGGGCTCACCAACTTCTGCCATGTGGGTCCAAGAGTAGGAGAGGCTATAACACAGCTAGAAATCTGGGGTAAGGCCCTGCCAGCAGGTTGGGTTCAGGCTCAGATTCCACATGGTGCTCAAATTACATGTGGGCATGGACGCTGTAGCAGAGAGAGAAGCATAATTCAGGGCAAAGTAATGAAAGTAGCAATGAGAAACCCAGGTATTGAGATACAATTTGTCTTTGCCAAAAGTGCTGGAGTCCCCAGGAGCATACACAGGGAGCCTGGGATTTTGAAGCTGGGCACAAAATGAGTGCTGTGAATTCAGGACTGAGCCAAATGTGGGAGTGGGAAGTATGGAGTTAAGGTGGTGAAAAATTAGGAGGCCTGAAGGTTGAGATCCCGATTTGTAGGAAAGTAGGAGAATGAAAGGTCATTTGGAGACGTACAGATGGGTGCTGAGAACTTCGGCCATGTGCATAATTAGGAACATGGATTTAAGGATGCAGAAGTTTGACTTTACAAGAATTTAGAAGCAAAGACCATAGGTTCATTTATGGGCTCAAAAGAAGGCATTCAAGCAAGTGCTCCCCTTTGAGGCAGGAGTGCTACAATGAGATGTTTTATTTTGGATCAGAGTTAGTCTTTTGTGTGACAAGATGTCTTTTTGAACATTGTTTTGACTTGCAAGTCATGAGCACTTGGGCAATGCAGGTGTTTGTGACAGGAACTTTTTGCATTGGTTATCTCTGTCTCCCCATGCTCCACATGTATTCCATAAAAATGCAGATACTGGGAACACACTAGTATGTCTCTTTAAGGTCATGTATCTGAGAACTTCCTGTGGAACCACATAGTATGTGTGAGATTGACGTTCTTGCAGGTTTCTTATTTATGTTTTTAATTCTTAGGTCTCTGGTAGAAATGTTGCAAAGCTGATTGTGATGAGAGTAAAAGATGTGCTGTGAGATGTTGAGGTTGAAGATCTTATTCCTCTCTTCTTAACCCTAAATTTTGATATTAAAAGTTTGGAACTATTAGAATAATCTGTAGCCAGTAATAAGAAAAATATCTCGGACAGCTTTCTCTGTTATTCCCTGTTACCAATTATTTACTTTCTCATGTCTCCATCGACAGTGGTCACTGGTATGTCTGATTTTGTTCATAACTCCTTGGAGCAGAGACTTATTGCCTTTATTTGCCTGGGAAGCATGCTGTGCACTGCTGACACTATGACTTTTGTGCTTTTACCAGTACCAATACATTCTATAGTAGCTTGAGATTATGTTGCAAAAGAGTTAGTTGAATAGCTTGACTTGGTTTTGTTCTGAAGGTAAAGTTTTGGTTGACTTCATCCGGAAGATAAAAATTAGTACCAGTGCTTTAGATCAGAAGCGTCAGACCTCACTGTGAACATCTAGGACTGTCCTTTTACTGTGGATTACTGAGCAGAAGCTTATGTTGGTGAAATACTTTTCTAAGCGTCACCTGGAATTTGCAAGGAGGTCATGAAACACAGCAGCAGAGATAGTGAGGAGAACATGGCAGTTTTTCAGCCCTGATCTAATTTAGGAGTTTCAGCTGCTTTTAAGGACCTGCTAAAACTATTTTGCCTGACGGATCATATAAGTGTCTTTAGAGTCTGTATTTTCCTCTGTATAAGCTTTTGATACTGTCTTAATGTATTTTTTTTTTAAAAGTGGGTTTTCTTTTAGGTTATAGTCATTGTAAAAGACAAGAAGAATGGACAGTCCTGCCATCTTTTGGAAAATAAACAGTCATGATTTGGCTGTGTGTCCGTTTTAGTTCATTTTCACAGCAATCAGCTGCATTGGCTTCAGTCCCTAATTTACATACCTCTCTCTTCTCTGGTGACTAGCTTGGCAGTCCTTAAATGCTGGCAAGACTTTCTTAATTCCAAATTCCTTGTTATTAATAATTGTATTATAATGGTATCCAGAGGACCTTTCCAAAAGATCAAAGGTAGACGGTTAAACATGTGGTTACAGTGCCCCATAAAAGGGGGATATCATAAATGGAAGTTTAAAAGGCCAGGGGAAAAAAAAAGTGTTGATACTAAGTGTTTCTTACAGGGTGAGGTGAGTAAGGGTGCCGTGGAAGAAGGACGATAAAGGCCAGCAAAGTAAGGAGCTGTGAAGTGTGTAGGACAAGAAGTTTCTCAAACATGATGAAATGGAAAGAGATGGAGCTGGTAGAGGGATCTAGGAGAAAAGTCATATGCTCAAAATGATAGGACTGGAAAAAGATCTCATCAGGGCGTGGATCGAAGTGATTTGATTAAAGTGATAGTGAAGAGAAGGGTGTAACAAGTGCTGCTGAGAGAGAATGCATATATTAGTGACAATCAGAAAAAAACCACTGGATTTTGGAGATACAGAGGATAAAGGGGCAAATTTGGAGACAGAAAGTATGTGGCCCAGGAGGGATTGAAGTCCAAAGTAACTCTATAGACAGACTGGAGTGAGTAGGAGAACATGATGATAAATTAGTAGTATCAGAAAAAGTAGGATTGTTTTTTTGGCCATGTCACATTTAATATGATTACAGACCAAGTCAGTGATAGAAGTTGCGATGTGGGTGTGACTCACAGATGTAAAGACTATTGATTAAAACCAAGCAGGTTGGGTCAGGGCCTAAAGGTGGAGACTGAAGAACCGCCACAGGTTTTTAGAGCGG
The DNA here is from genome assembly GCF_047370975.1 of Nipponia nippon. Classification (NCBI taxonomy): domain Eukaryota; kingdom Metazoa; phylum Chordata; class Aves; order Pelecaniformes; family Threskiornithidae; genus Nipponia; species Nipponia nippon. Next base: position 111,929,404 of record NW_028262336.1, read on the forward strand.
AGAAAAGGGTCCCTGCATAGTGAGAAGCACTAATAAAATACCAAAGGAGCATTAGGATAATACTGTGGCATCACAGGAGATTAAAATCTCCAGAAAGATGAAATTGTGATATATAAATGGTGTCATGAGAAGTGTGGAGGATCCTGAGCTAGTCTAGATCTTGAAGTTTGACTGGCTGTTGGGGTCACTGAGGATTTTGGTGGAATTTATTTTAAATTAAGATCTTAATTCTGTAGCTGTGAAAGCTTCTGGTGAACTCTAACACACTTCCTCTTCCCTCTGACAAGAGCTCAAGGGGAAGGCTTACAAGAAGGATTACCCAGGATGAAGAGGATGAAAAATCCTCTGGGGAAGATTGTTTCACACCTAGACTTAATGAAACAGGGTTGGAACTCTTTCTTGTTTATTTCTTAGCATAAACACTGATCGTTGTGGAAGACACCTTTCTGACCTTGCACCTACCCTGCTGAATCATTCCACCAACTTATGATCTCCTTAACATAAGTGGGAGTAGGGTTATTCCCTAGGGGAAAACAGTCTTAACTGGTTTCTCATTTATGTGTTTTCTCATTTCTGAAGAGAATAAGTAAAAAGCTTTTCTTTAAGAGGGTCTGTGTGACAAGAAGAAACTGAGCTCACATGTACAGAATAATATATCCCTCAACTGGAGGGATCTGTCATATTTTCCTTCTGGTAGCAGCAATTTTTGCCTTTTAGCAGCTGTAACCATAAAATGACAGCTATAGTCAGAAGGCCAAGAGCAAAGCACTCATCTCATGATTCTGAGGGCACTTGGTCTTCAAATGTCAGTACCGAAGCTGAGGACTATGGTATTAAAAGAAATAAATCCGTTTTTAATTTGAAAATTAATTTGCAATGATTCTGAAGTGTTTCAAGAGCTTGTTAACTCTTTAACATTATGTTTACAGTTTTTAACTGCTGCTGTGGCTCAAATGCTTGTCTGGAACTTGTGGTTAATCTTTTGTCCACAAATCCATGTCAACCAGGAAAAAAAAAAGAAATCACTCATCAACCACAGCTTTACCAGCATAACTCATTGTTTGGATGAAGCACTCCCAACAGAAGAGTGCTTTTGTTGACTTTGCTGATGTTTCAGAGAAGTTGTGTTGCCACGTCAGGCGAAAAAACTTTCACAGAACGTATGGTGCCTGTGTTAGTTACCCCAGTGCTGGTTCTGTAATCCGAATGCTGCCTGAGGTTTGCGTTTAGTCCTGTCTTTATGCAGACCTTCCTGTCTGCATCTCGATGAGTTACTTTGCCATGCCTGTGCCTTACCTTTAAGTTGAAGAAAATAACGCTTTCTTATCCATGCCATTTTATGTCTAATTAAATTGTAACCAGAGCTGCGTGTTCCATATATGGTGGGTAGATCTTAATAATTACATTATCGTTTCCTTTTCAAGATAGAGTTCAAAAGCCACCTGCAACAGATTCAGCCAGGCTTAGTTTTGATAGGAGCAATGCCTACTAACAGATCAAAACTTGAGGCTGAGTCTTATAAAAGACTCTATTTAAGCCTGAGATAATGAAACTTGATGTCTGTGGCCAGCTGTAGAAGTTATGTTGGTCCTTGGCTTATCATTTGCTTTTAAAGTAACAGTAGATGATGTAGTTGAACACAGGGAAGACACTGTGGGTGGGATTCAGCTCACTGAAGATGGGATTTCTACAATGTAGACATTGACATCCAAGCTCCTTAGTCATCTTTCAGTCGGTGAGGAGAATTTAGGCCCTTTTAGGACACAACCCATCTTACCTATTCTCGATGCCTGCTTTAGGATGCTGATTTCTTTTTTCTTCCTAGTGATTATAAAGAGACTCTAGATGTCTAGCTCAGATGTCAATGTCTACAACAGGTCAGGAGAGCTGTCCTGCGCACCCGTAACACTAGCTGATCACTGTGATACGAAGGAGCATTCAGACAGGGCCCTGCGAGAGGGGAAGTTAACAGAAAAAGACCTGCCTGCGGCCAAGCAGAAGAATGTACATCCTTGTATTCTACGGCTCAAAGGGGCTTGTGGAGAAAGAGGCACTGAGTAGGGAGAGCACCTCAAGGTAGGGTGAGAAGACAAATTAGAAGCGGTTCAGCGTCTCTTCTACCTTCTTAACCAGAAGAAAATGTGTTTATGTCTCTGGGAGTAAAGAGGACGAGTTCCTGAAACCAAGCTTTATCTGATGGAAGTAGTTACAACAGGTCTCAGTTCATTTGTATTTTTCTGGTAGGTGGAAAACAACCTCATATAATAAATATTATTCTTCTCAAGTAAATCTGTAAGGTAATGAAGCATAACTCTTTCTTCACAAGCCGTGGTGTGCTTGCCCTAACCTGATGGGGGTGTTGGCTTTCTTGTAAGTGCTACCACGTGGGTGGAACAGCAGTGCTCAGTTTTTAACAGGAGAAATACTTCATTTTGCATGCTCCATATCCTGCCAGCTCTGAGATGTGAGGCTGGCAATGAACTTGAGAACCTGGGCAGGTTGAGGCTGGGTAGGTTGAATGTTCAGTGAGTTTTGTGGGAGGGAGTGGCAGCTGCGTTGCCTACGTGTTTGGTCCCAGCCTTGTTTGCAGGTGGCCTTGGGGGTAGTAGCCACGGCTGCACCCCCGTTCTTCCAGTTGTGACTCTGCCCCAAAGTCCAGAACTAAAAGAATATGAAGGGAGGTGTCAGATTTAGCCAAAACTCCTGTATTTAAAAGAGCTGGTATAGTATTTGGATTTGATATAAACTCTTTTGGTCATGTGCTATTGAGTGTCACGTTTGCTCTGTATTCTCTGATTCTCACTTTCTGAGAAAAAAGAATATTGGTTAACATAAACAGCTCAATTTAGTTTTAGTACATGAAGTATTTTAAGTATCAGGCAAACTAGTGTGTACAAATAGTACACATTGTATGAAAACATGTATTAATTTATAAATTTAAAAATAAGATACAAACTGTATCGAAGTGTATTTGGATTTTGAAGTACAGAAATCTTAGAGATGTGAATGAGTGTTTATACCAAACCACAGGAAGGCTCGCATAATAGATGGACATTTCTGGCAAACAGTTGTGTTTCTGCTTGCAAGCTAACTGCTACTTCTAGCCTTAATTTTTATTACTTCTTTAATTTTTAATTATATACAAAAAGCGGACAATTTTGCATTAAAACCAAACATTCACAATCTTCCTGGTCTATTTTTGCTACTTAGGAAGGAGTAGTATCTCCTACTGATCTAGACCTTGTGATGTCTGATGGATTGGGAATGCGGTATGCATTTATTGGACCTCTGGAAACCATGCATCTTAATGCAGAAGGTAGGTAGTTCAAAATGATATGAATGTGAAGGGAAGGCTTACATTGCACAAGACTCTGGAAATGTTATATGACAAACCAGGTTAGGATTGCTGCAACTATAACTCGTCTCTCTCTTCACTGTAATGATAAGAAAAAGAAAATTTATCTATAACTTGAGGTTGGATGAAGGGAAATGGATATTGACTATCCTACTGTAAGTGATCAGATGAAAGATGGCAAATCATTGAAACACTAGCTGTGCCCTTCATTTTTTTTTTCCAAGATTTGTCACAGTGCTTTGCAAACATTGCCATATGCGTAGTTCGGGACTATCTGAGTGTCAGGAAAAAGTGTTGAAAAAGTTCATCTAATAATCCAGTGTCAACAGAATCTCACTTTGTGTAGATGAGTGCTCTCTCCCCCTGCCCTCCAAAATTTGTAGCAAAGGCTCAGTGTAAATATCGCTGGAGCTGGCTTGCTTTAAGCTGGCGTAGACCCTGACTGAAGTAAAATTGCTTCTGTCCACAAAAATACCGTGCATATAAAGTTGATTGACAAATCAGTTAAGTAACAGTTCAACGTCTGTCTTGCATAATCAAGACAGATTTTTAGATGATTTTGGATTAATATACATGAATCCCAGCTAAATAAAAAGTTAATTGCATAAAAGGAAGTAAAAATTATGGATCAGGGTTACAAAGGTTTGAGGAATGAATTTAACAAAACATGAAAACTTGAAGAAGTGAAGATCAACTAAATACATTTTTAGCTCTTTATATTATGGGCTGTGTCTTTATTCTGGTTTTGTACGGTCCCTGATGTGGTAGGCCCCTGCTCCATTACTGGGTCTTTTAGGCACTGCTGCAATGCCTAATAATACAATAATAAAATAAAAATAAGAAACAAGGATCATAAAATACCAGTGCACAATTAGAAGTGTTATTTTATGTCTACTTGTTGGTTAGTTACTTGGCAGAAACTGATGTCTCTTAAGGCTGACTAAGCAATTTTGACATGAATGTGGAATTATGGATCCTCCACTGGAGTCTTTCATCTTGTCAGTTTAGTTGTATATCAGTAAATTAAATGTCACAAAGTGTTTGCTTTTGTGCATCATTAGGTAAACAACATCCATCCTCTAAACAGAGGCATCTTTCTAAAATTTTCCCTCTTCTGATCTATTAATGTCTGGCACTTTCCAGTCCTCTCTAGTGATTTTAGACATACTCAATATAAACCATATACATTCTTTACATACAACAGAACAGATGCATGTAGTAGTAGCCTTAAGCGCAGCAATCTACCTGGAGTCTTCCAGGCCAGGGTTGTCCAGTCCTGCCCCCACCACTCCGCTAAGCTGCCATTCCATCCTCTGCAGGAGCTGTCCATGCACAGGGTCTTCTGTCAGAGTAACTTACTGAACTGCCTCTACTAAAACATAAAACCAGAACAAAATGTTTGTTAATAACAAAAAAAAATTAATCCATTTTAGAGATCAAATCTTGCTTGTGAACCCTTTTTTTTATCCATGTTTTAGACTCCTTAATTCTAAAACAATGTTCACTTGAGGTGAATAGAATCATATAAGTCATCTGAGTTGGTTTTGATGCTCTTCCTAGAGTGCCCTTTGGCATTTGATGTTCCATCATGATCCGGCTTAGCTTCTTTCCTCCCATCAGGAAGTAGTCATTGTTACAAAAACCCTTCTGAAATTTCCCATCTCAAACCAGTTTTGGGTAACATATGCAACTGGTGGGTAGCTTATTCATGGCAGAGATTATTCAGCTTCTAGATTTAATGATGTTAATTCTGTTAGGAATTTTAGTATCCAGATCAGAGGAAGAAAAATTATGAAATATAATCCCAGAGACTGATAAACTGGAAGAGTAGTCTTGTGGTGGGCTTGCAAAATACAAACCCAAAATATACTTGTAGAGTTATTTTAACATTATATAGTATTCTCAATTAAAAATAACCCTAAAATAACATAATTAGTACACTTGTGGACTGGTCGACTTATGCAAGAGCACCTTGTTGGCTTGTTCAGTAACTTGGATCATGAGAAGTATTGCTTCACTCCCAGTCTTGCAGATGCATTGTCTCTGAGTCTAGGGCTGCTCCTGTTTATGTGCTGGCAGGCTGACTCAGGCTGTTGCTCTCATCAGAGGCAGTTTAAATCAAAATTGCTGATGTCAGGACATACGATGGTTTATGGTCATAGTTCCATACCAGTGCCAACTTCTCTTTGGTTGCCCAGTATTACTTCACATAATATGGAATAGTATGGACCTCCTCTTGATTGCCCAGGACAACCTGCTCTGATGCATTGTACTAATAGTGTCTATTTTTCATCAGTGGAGGGAAATGGAGGTAGAGATAAGAAACCCCCTCTATCCTGTTCGTTAGCCTGTCTAGCAGCTTCACCAGCTTCACAGCAGCTGCCTTTCTTTACAGCCATAAGATATTAATTACCCACGATCTTAAACTCTCTGCTAATCGGTGAGGAAGGATGTTGGGGATGCAGGAAGCATGTGAGAGAAAAATACTGTTATTTGTGGGAGATCCTGGAAGATGGAAAAGTTGGGGGGGGGGTTTCTGTTGTTTTTTTTTTTTTTTTTTTGTAAGGGTGATGTGATATTTTTGTTTGGTTTTGAATAAAGGATAAATAAATTCCAGTGATTTTTTTTTTTTCTGAGATCAGTGTTATTTCTTTCCCTGTGGGATGCGTGCATCAAGATCCTCCCATAAACTTCCTATATGCTAATGCCAGGTTTCCCCTGTGTTAGTTCTTACGTCCTCTCCTCCATATTCATAAATGGTCCTATCAAAAGCTATTATCCAGGCCACTTTAGATTACCCATTAATCCATGCATGAATATTAGGAATTTTGAATATATGGCAGTGAGCCAACAGCCTTGAACATGGAATAAAATGGGACAGCGTCAAGTCACTAAAAGGAGCAGAAGCAGCAACAGCAATTTGAGAACTGAATTACAACAGACAGGAAGGAAGCCCCGGGGGGGGAGGGCACATACAAATTGCATAATATTATAATGTTGATTTTTTTTTTGTTTTAGTAAATAAAATTAATGTTGATTTCAGTTTCAGTAAGCTCTGCCTTTTGAGTCTGTCATCACGACAAATGCTGTTAAGTCTTTTACAAAAAACATAAATAGACTTCACTAGAGTTATTTTACCCATTTACTTACTGTGGGATTATGTTAGCAGACACAATGTCCCTCCTGTATACGTACCCGCTATCTGTGAATATACTGAAGATGATCCAGCCTCAGTAAGATTGTATCTCCTAAATCTCTTGTTTCTTGAACTGTCAGCTCCTTTTAAGCCCTTGCAAAAAATCATCTGTAAAACCAGAAGCTAGACTATCATATACTGTGTTTTACATGTTTGCAGCAAAAGTTCTTCATATATATTTCACGATTGGCTGTCTTAGATCAGTTACTTTATTAGTGGGTTATTTAGTGAGCTATAATTGGAATTTAATCTTGATCTAAACTGCTAATATTAGCAGAAAAGCTGGATGGGGGAGGTTGAAGGATCTTCGTTGCGATTTTTCTCTCCTGCATTTATAAAAACACCATTCCAGGATCATATTCTACCTATCACTCACTGTGGTATTCGTACAGGTGTCTACAGGAGTTGTGTGGAAATTGGGGCTGATACATGGTCCCTATAATATAAGTACAAATATCCCGTAAGCTAGGAATGAGTCTTCGTGGTCAAAATTGTGTTTCTCTCACTGGAAGTGGGGATGCTTGCTCGTTTTAGAAGCACCTGCCAGATGAACTGGGTTTGGATGATAGGAGCAGAATTGTTGTGCTGTATGAAAAGCACAAAACATGAAAAGGAAAGAGGAGGGCAATCATAAGCCATATTTCAAAAGAAGGAAATTTTTCTTGTCTGGCTAGGCAAAACAGAGCCAAGTACTCAGCACTGGTGAGGCTGCACCTCAAGTACTGTGTTCAGTTTTGGTCTCCTGACTACAAGAAGGACATCGAGGTGCTGGAGCGTGTCCAGAGAAGGGCAACGAAGCTGGTGAAGGGTCTGGAGCACAAGTCTTATGAGGAGTGGCTGAGGGAGCTGGGGTTGTTTAGTTTGGAGAAGAGGAGGCTGAGGGGAGACCTTATTGCTCTCTACAACTACCTGAAAGGAGGTTGTAGCGAGGTGGGGGTTGGTCTGTTCTCCCTAGTAACCAGTGACAGAACTAGAGGCAATGGGCTCAAGTTGTGCCAGGGAAGATGTAGTTTGGATATTAGGAAAAATTTCTTCATGGAGAGAGTGGTTAGGCGTTGGAACAGCCTGCCCAGGGAAGTGGTACAATTACAGTCCCTGGAAGTATTCAAAAAATGTGTAGATGTGGTGCTTAGGGACATGGTTTAGAGGTGGACCAGGCAGTTAGGTTGGACAGGTTGGACCCACGTGTTGTGTTTTAGGATAATAAAATATCTCAGCTTAATTCAGGAATACTTGTAAGAGGGTACTACTGAGATGAAGTGTCACAGTGGTACATAATCATACAAAAACCTCTTCTTTCATGAACCCACCAGTTATTTCATACATGTTTACATACATTCAATTCACCTTCCAATAGGCTGAATAAAGCAGTTTATAGTCCTTCTAGAACTGCTGTTTGCCTCTATGCAGCTGCAGGGCATTTCTCTATGAAAAAGTTTGTGTGCGGTAAGCAAAGGTGTGAATTTTTCAGCATACTGGCTGCTGTGCACCAGTTTTCTTCTATGGACTGTTAGGTGTAAAGTGGTTCCCTCAGCCTTCTGAAAGGAGCACATGACTTTGCACAGGAATTCCTAATGCTTTATTGCTCAAGTCATTATAGATGTGTCCTGAAGAACACATCTTGGTGCATCCTTCTCCCTTGTGCTAACGAAAGAAAGTGCATGGCCACCAAATGACTCAGGCTGAGGAATTCATCCCATATTTGAAACTGATCTAACAAAAGAAGTGGTTTGTATTAACTCAGTTTAATTCCTTGATCCAGCTGACAGCAGTCCCGCACAAATATTTGTGCATTGCTGTTGAGATGGTAACACAGGGACAGTGAGAATAAAACTTGTTTTGGTGCTACCGCTGTCTTAGGGTAGTTGAAGGTATTCATGCAACTACAGTCTAAGTGAACTCTCACGGGAATTAATGTAGAGTGGCAAGTGTCCTGTCAATTCACGCCATAACTAAGAGCATGCATCTGTGTTCAGACACACCCTTGATGAAGACAGGATTACATTTAGAAAGTTTTCCTTGGAGCTGTAATGCCTAGAAATGTAATCCCTCTGTCAGCAAAACAAAGAGGTTGGGACTTTCTTTTCTCTGAACATAACCTAACCATGACAGATTCCTCCATGATGTTCCTGAAATACGACCCTTCTTTTCTGTTCTCATCTGTACTCATCTTGAGTCTTATGAAGTACAGCCTCTTCTTAGATTTTACCTGCTAAAATTAACCCCACCCCAATCTTTTTAAATTGTTGATGCTATTACATCAGTGGCTTGACCATCTCACCTACTCCTTTTGAGTCATTACAGTATCTTATTATGCTGCTCATCAGGTTCAAAGTCATCAAGTTGATACTCAGTATCGTGAGGCACCCTCTGTCTTTGGCATGTTCCCTGTCCTTGCCAGTAACACTTGCTCCTGTCTCTTGTTTTCTCTCACAAATATCTCATGCCTTCCTTGTTTCACCCCATGTGTAGTGTCCTTGCCAGACTGCTTTACGAAGTTTGCTTGCTTGCATCCTTCAGCCCTCATGTCTGTTGTCTTTCTTATGAAGAGGAAGGAATGAAACTTAGCTAAGATACTTGAAGATGCTTACATACTATAATGCATGAACATATTGCATTTTATGCTGTCATGTTTTCCCTTCTTTTTTCCTACTACTCCCATCACCTTTATGTTTATGAGCCTCACTTGTGACGAGGTCTTCTCAGGGCAGTGAAGCATTTTATGCATGCTTCTAAGCTAAATATCTGTCCTGAGTTTCTTTTCCTTCATCAATGCCCTGTTCACCCTGATGATGCAACTAGAGGCATTTTGTTGATACCCATGTTTGCATTACACCAGTGCAAGTCCTTCAGGTAAGGACCTGCAAACCCAAAGTGTAGTTATGTGAACAAATTCTCGTGGGACAGTTCATTAGCTGTTTTGGAAATTGCCTGGACTCTCATTGAAGCTAAATAAGCAGCAGCTTATTCTTCCTTTGTCGGTGGTATAAAGAACCTTGCATTTCCAAGATACATACATATGGGCAGCTGAAGAGCCTTGAATCAGTGCCCTCATCTAGCTTGTGATAACATGTTCCTGCAACTATACTGTAGAAGTCAGAAATGCTGGGGGGGTTTGGGACTTCCAACGAAGACAGAATATTCCCCTTTTCATCTCTATAATCCTGTATCCACTACTCCCTTAGAACATTTTGTTACTCATTCCTCTTCCATTCTCTGCCATAGTTGTAAACACGTGGTGGAAGGAAGATTCAGGGAACTCCTACCTTCCCTGGAGGTATTTCTGTCCTGTGTTTATGGGTCTCAGGTGCCTGCTGCAACATCTGCCTTCTCCCACAGCCCCCTCCTTCCAACACTGATGAGCGTGCAAGGAAGATAGAGGTTTAGGCAGGGAGCCAACAAACCACATAGACAAGAGGAAACTATCGTCATTCCTGTGCTGTGAGTATTCCCCTCTTTCTGTGTGCCAGGTGCATCTCTTCTCCAGTTGGAGATAGTGGGGCACAGCGTGGGCACGGCAACTGGATGCAAGGAGAGATGTTGATTGTTTTTAAGAGCCCCATTGTCTTCTTCCTGTCTCTCCAGCTCCCAGGTGCTGCCCTGTCTGTCTCACACTGTTTACAGATGCTAATTCTTCCAGCTTAAGCTGCTCCCTGGGCCGTATCAACAAGGATTAAAGTTAAAGGGATTCTGTCATATTTGTTTTCCATCTTTTTGTCCCTATGCTTCAGTGAAGCGCTCTTCTCGTCCACTTCTGCAATAACCCTGACCTTTGAACCAAAGGGCTCCTTAAGGCCTCAAGTCAAATATTTGCCAGTTTTGAGTTTGCAGTTGAAAAGCAAAGTGATTTTTCCAGGAATATTCCCCATTCCTCAAGTGCCTTTCTGAAGCTGGCAGCATAGGATTGATTTTGATTACTTAAACCAAGTTAAAGATTGCACTAGTCTCCACTGACATTTCACATTGGGAGTGCTAGCTGGAGTTAGCTACTTTGAAATTATTATTTTTTTAATCCTTGAGTGAGACCATGCGTATATTCTGACTTTTGGTGTATTTCCTTCCATGCAGCATACATGCCTGCATGTTGCCGTTTCAGCCACAATATTGAGATCAGCTATACTAATGCTGCTGCTCTTCTCTAGACCTGTAACTTTTTTTTAATCTTTATCTATTTTTCTGACTTTGCATAAGGCTTCTTTTCATTCATACGTTGCATGCAGTGAGTGAATTGTATTACCCAGCCTGCATTTGGCATGTGTCTCTTGCATTGGTGAGCTACACCCACCCAGAAATTGTTCTGATTCATTCAAGCTGTAGGTGAGCTGCCAGTAGGAGCTCAATTTCCAGGACTAGCTGGCTGAGCGAGCTTTGAAGGCCACCTCCAGCTCAGGTAAATGGATCAGCCACATCCAGGCATTCATCTTTCCCAAGATACTAATGTTATCTCTTTAGATTGAGGCTCATGAAAAAGATTTCTGGCACACAGGCTTCTCTTCTGCCTTATTCTGACTGTACCAGAATCAAAACTACTCAGATCTATGGTATTAGTACACAAGCTTACCAGGTGGTTGAGAGGTTCCCCTTGACTTTTGGAAAAGTACTAAACCCAAACTATTCAGCACTGGTGCAAGTGTCATAGACCTGTGTCAGCTGGATAAGCACCAGAATAACTGGTAACTGATATTGCTCTGTTTACCATTCCTTCTATCACCAATTGCTCATGTGGATTTGCTTGAATTGCCATATTTGACCAAATTGCCATTTTTTATTTTGTGATTGTCCAGCTGGCAACAGCTGCTGCCAGCAGCTTGAGTTAGCAAGGTGTACCCAAGTCTACATAGTTCTGCACTCTTCAGCCTCAGTCATTTCTACTTGTACGTCTGGGAACTTTCTATGATGTTGCATGCTGTGGGGGCAAACTTTTTGCTCAGACTCCTCACTGTAAGAAGAAAAATCTCACGTGATCAAGGTGAAATGTAAATATCATTGTCTTGTGGTTGGTGCATGAGTCTCATCCAGAATTGTCTTGGGTTCCCAAGATTGCTCATCTGGATAGCATATTCCCTGTACGTTGATCTGAGTTGGCTTCAGGTGCCAAAGTCTGTGAGCCCAGCTGTTAAGATGTAACAGGCAAGCACCTATGCTAATGACAGGTTATGGTCAGTAAACTCTGATAACCAGTGATCGTTACCAGAGTGTCTATGGAGGAGGATGAAGATACAATTCCCTCAGTGAAGAGATGGAATTGTATCACAGCCTGTTCCACATCCCACAGTAATGCTTCTCTTCCTGAATCTCACTTCCTGCCAGTCATGTTCTGGAGCCCGCTAGGCAATTTGAAGGTTTCTGGCTGTGTGTCAATCAAGAAAACAGAGCAAAATATTAAATTTCCATATAATTAGAGCACAAATATACCTGTATGACCAGCTGACCTCCCTTTTTGTGCTGGAGAAGGCCAGAACATGCCAGAGTGTGTTCTAGGAGCACATGTGCTCCATGGGTAGATAACACAAAGAAACAAGCTGACTAAATGCTGATTGGCACACTCTTGGCACCAGATATAGGTTCATGCTACTTAACAAGGCTGCTGTTTTTCTCAGAGCCTCCTTCCTTCTGATACTGGAGAATGTTTCTAGTCCATTTTTTAAGAGTTGAATACTCTCAAATCTCTCCATGTTACTCTCATGCAGTGGACATGTTCTCTCATTCTGTCTTTTGGGTTGTTTATCTGATGGTCATCATGACTTCACAGTGCTAATTTCTTAAAGGAAATTTAATACTTCCTTGAGCATCTGCCCATTGAAAGTTCTTTTGTCTTTGGTCCCGAAACAAGAGTGTTCTCCATACTCTTATTGACCTCAGAGGCCTTTTGGAAAACCTGTACTTCAGCGATTTCAGGTATGTTGAGCAGTATAAGCTTTGTAGTTTATGATTCATAGATGCCTGTAGTCAGAGGTTTCTGTTCCTTCATTCACCTTTCAACATCAAACATTTAGGGTTAGACAGGTGTGACTTCTATGGTATTGATATCACACAGCATTGCGTTCCAGGGAACTGTCTACAAGCTGTTCAGGAAAGAGACTGCTTAATGACTCTTGACCTGAGTTGCATTCTTTTGTGTGGTAGTCAGGCCACTCCACTTCCATTTCCTGCATTTTGTGGTTGAATAAGACCATGGGCAGTTCAGGTTCACGCTTCTCCGCCTGTACGACCTTCTGAGTCTTTGTGAAAGAGTTGGTGACTGTAACCAACTGTAAGCTTTCTCCTCTTTGCTTTGATAATTAGCTAGTAAAAAGAGAGTTAAGGATGCAAATTCTTCAGTCTCCATGGTTCTCAGAAAAGGGAGATTGTCACAAGCTTTTCATGGCTATCCAGAACTTCCCTTCTCAGATCTAGGGTGTTCATCAGAATAATCACATTCTTACTCGCGTCGGCTTGCTTACTGCCAGACAAGCGTTGCTCATCTACTGTTGTGATGCAGCTCATGACTTCTTGATTGATGTACAGTGGGAAAGTCTGCCTTATACTTTCTTGATTATGTGGTAGTTAATAGCACTAAAAAGTCTACTAGATGTATATGTCTAGCTAAATGACCGATTTCTCTTTTTGGTGCATTTATCATTCCAGTTCCTCTCTAGTGCCCCAACAGTATTTTTTTGAGATTCCTACGGGAGATGATGGAAGCTGGACCTTCCCCTAATTCAGCCAAGGTCTACTTGACTGCCATTTTACCCGTTATTACCAGTTAGCTGGCTCTCAGTTTCTCTGACCACGTGTTTTTTAAGATGTTCACAGCAGGGTCAGCTCTGAGGTCAGGCCAAGCTGCTCAGGCTTTCATCCAGTCTTGAAAACCCCCAGAGATGGAGACTTCACAACCTCTGTGGGCAACCTGTGCCAGGGCTTGAGTATCCAGTCTGAACCTCTCATTTCAAATTGTGCCTATAGTCTCTTGCCTTCCTGCCATACAACAACTGTAAAGAGCCCATCTCCATCTGCTCAGTGACCTCCCCATAGACACTGGGGAGCTGCTGTTAGGTCCCCCCAAAGCCATCTCTGCTCCAGGCTGAACAAGCCCAGCTCCCCCAGCCTCTCCTCACAGGGCAAGTGCTCCAGCCCCCACCATTTTGGTGGCCTCTGCTGAAGTTGCTCCAGTTTGTCTTTCAGACCCCAAACTGAATGCAGTAATCTGGATGCAGTCTAATGAGTGCTGAGTAAAGGGGGGTAATCACTTCCTTCAGTCTACTGGCTGTGCTGTTAACACAGCCCAGGATGCTGTGTCACAAATCCTGATTTAGGATCCGGCTGACTACGCCAATTTGTCGCGAATGGATGATTTAGAACGCTTGAGGAATCACCAACAAAGGTATCAGCAAAAGTGGCTTTAATATGATGTTGTAAAAATGCGACTTAACATAGTTCAATGGCAAGGTTCACTCTATTAATTACTGCATGGAAGAATCATACAAAGGAAAACTGAGTTAGAATGATTCACAGAGAGACCAAAGATGCAAAGAATAAGGGAGACCCTCCCATTGAATAACAATGTTCAGAGTAGACCCCTTTGCTTTCTAAACTTGTAACAGGAGCTTAGGTTTGGCTGGGTCCACTCTTAGTCTCAGACTTGGTCAATGGGTTATATCTAACAGACTGAGGAAGACCCTCCTGTTGAGTCATGAGGTTCAGAAAGGACCCCATTGCTTTCTAAACTCCTTCCTCATAGAGGAGTCTAGGTGCGGCTGGATCCAGTCCTAGTCTCAGACCTGGTCAACAGTTTATATCTAAGGGAGTGTACCTGCAAAATTCATACAATGTTTCATTAGTATCAATTCAGCACGCAATCAAAGTTACCAAGACAAAATCAAAGTTACCATACTACAAAGTTATGCGTGATATCAGTCGCTTACCAAAGATCTGTCATTGGTAAAAGGTCTCTGTGCCTCGAGGAGCAACCTTGAGAGGTATCCCAGCTCAAGGGGAGATCACTGCCATGCAGCCACGCTGCCTAGCAGGGAGAGCTCAGAGAAGGCTCACTTAGGCTGTCATATTTATAGGATAAAGTGGTTGGCTTGTAGTCAAATTACATGTGATAGAAAAGGTATGCAGGAGACTCCTCGTACCCACAACTTTCTTTGTTCCTTTGTTTCCTTGAGTCTTGGAAAAGCCACTTGTTATTCATGTGTCAACCATATGATCAGTGTTCCAAGCTCATACACATCGACGCTCACTGTGTCACTCTGCTCCTTTGTGGGTTTTCAGAGAACGGATTGAAACTAGAGGAGTTCATGGCCCAGCTGTGGCTCAGGCCTTTACATCTTCTGGAGCCTGCACCAAACCACCGCCAGTCTGGTCAAAGGGTCGAGTGCATCCGCCACGTTCCACCCTGTGACTACAGTCAATCCACTATGACTCATAGAGTGGTAGTACAGTTAGTTACCTCTTGCCTCTATGTTATAAATATGTGGCATGTTGTAGATCAGCGGTTAGAGTCCAGTTAAAGTGTTCTAATTAATGTTAGTTATATACCAGCTTAAATACAGAATCAGTTGATTGTATACATTTTACATGCTAGATTGATGTAATTTGTTTCATTTTTTGCCAAACTTATATACATAATGATTATAAGCAATAAACACAATGAGGTCAAAATCAACAGAACTACAATTGGATGCAGTATCAAATTCAAAATTCCAGTTGCTGTTAGGGACTGTCCAAAAAGAGTTTCCCACCAGGGATGTTCTCCGTCTTTCTTCACTCTTTCCAGGACATGGTGTATCTCCTCTGCATCGCAATGGACAGTAATTAGGGTTTTTTGTCCGTTTTTCCGAATTCGTTTTAGCAATTGACTCAGGTCATCACGTTGCAACAGTTTTCTCACCAAGGTGAGATTCATTCCAATGGGAGTAGGCAATAAATCTTGATACAATGTATAGTTAGATTGTAACAATTGGTGAGTTGTGACAGGAGCTGAATAGTTAAAAGACGCGTCCTATGATTTTGGTGAAATTACAAATACAGATATTTGAGTGATTGTATATATCTACAGTGGTATTGCCTATAAATATAGAATCACAAAGGGTTCTCATACAAACACATCCATTTCCAACGTATACGAGTACAGTTTCAGGGGTGTCATCAGGATGTATTTCAAAATGACAAACATTTTGTTCAGTGTCAAGACGAATGTCTTGGGCCTTAATGGTATTACTTTCACAAATAAATCCCTGTTGTTCTCGTACTACACATGCATCAACATCAACAGTTTGCCATTTGTTCCTGTTTTGTTGGGCCCATACTCTGTGTTCTAACGGATAGAGGACAGTTCCATTGTGATTTAATCCCAATGCAATGGTTGGGTATATGGTGTATACCAAAGCATCGCGTATTGTCAAAACAAAAGTTGTGGCTTTACTATCAGTAAGGTTATAGGTAAAATTGACGAGATGCCACCAGGACTGGAATTCCCTTTCAAATTGAGTCGCATTATCCCAAATTACTTCTCTAATTTCAGT
The DNA here is from genome assembly GCF_047370975.1 of Nipponia nippon. NCBI lineage: Eukaryota > Metazoa > Chordata > Aves > Pelecaniformes > Threskiornithidae > Nipponia > Nipponia nippon. The sequence goes on from NW_028262336.1 coordinate 111,945,464, forward strand.
GGGCAAGGTGCCCTCATCACCTTCCCTTATAATTGCTGTTACAGTAGATTGCACCCACAACTGAGAAACATGTATGGTGCAGAATGTACTATAGTTACCGTATTGATTAGCATAAATAAAGGAAGTGAGGGTCTTCACCCCATGCATTGGGCTTGTTGGTGTATAAGGCAAATTTGGTCCATGCTGACAAAGATTGCTCCTGCAAGAAGGATAAGCAATCCTTCAATGGATAACTTGATTTCCAGGGGGAGGTATGCTGGCATCATTCCCGGTATCGTTCCTGGAAAGGGAAAACAATACAAGTCTCAGCAGGGTTTTTCCGGATGGGTTACCCCTTAGTGGCTCAACTTGTTTCACTGCTCGGACTAAAGAAAAAGTCCTTTTTTCCCATTTGGAATATCTCTGTTCTGTCTCTTTAAATGCAGTCCAGCTAAACATTAAAGATCTTTTTGGCCTGCTCAGCCCAGTCTGGAATATATTGCAATAAGTACCATGTTCTCCAAAACCCCAGTCGGCTGTAATAGGGTCACGGGGGTGTACTGGTCCCAGTGACTGATATGTCTTTCATTTCCGTATTAGAGTTTTGACTGCTGCTTCATGCTCTGGGTTCTACTCCCATGGTTTTCCCTTTCGTAAAAGTGAATACAGTGGGCGAGCAATAATAGAAAACCCAGGTACATGTTTTCTCCAGTATCTTAAAGTACCCATAAGTTGTAATTCTTTCCTAGGTTGGGGCATCTGCAATTGTTCTATTTTACTTAGGGTGTCTGGTGGGATTGCTGCACTACCTGCAATTCACCAAGTACCTAAACATTTTACTTGTCTACTCAGTTCCTGACATTTTTTGGGTGGAATTTCAACTTCTGCTGTATGTAGTGTTTGCCACACTGCTGCTGCCGCTTCCCCCACCTTTTCAGGGGAGGTCCCTCCGATTAGGATAGCATCTGTATATTGGTACGGTTTCACATCTTGAGGGAGTGAGACTGTCTGTAAGAGTTCAGGAAGCACAGCATGAGCAATTGTAGGTCAATGTTTATAACCAGGGCACACTGTTGGTTCACATTCAGCTTGCTGCCTACCAGGACCAGGAGTTCTTGGGGTTCACAAGCCTGTGTTGTTGCAAGGAGCTCTTCCTTCTGAGGTGCAGGACCTTGCATTTGTCCTTGTTAAATTTTTTAAGGTTTTGTATTGGCTCATTCCTGCAGCCTGTCTAAGGGCAGCCGTGCCCTCCAATGTATCAGCTGGTCCATCTCCCTCCCACCCCCACCCAATTTGCTATCATTCACAAACTTCATGAGCAAGTGCTGTTAAGCAGTACAGGTCTCAGGATAGATTTCTGTAATACTCCACTTTTACTGACCTCCAGGTAGAGTACAACCCATTAACCATTACCTCTTAGCCTGAGTATCCAACCCATTTTTTGTCCATCTAGTTGTCTAAGCATGCAGACCTTAATGTCCTAACTTTGATACAAGAATACCATGGGAGACAGTGTCAAATGCCCTTCTGAAGTTGAAGTAAATGATATCCACTACTTTCCTATTTTCTACAAATCCAATGATTTTATCACAGATGGGAACAAGGTCAATCAAACATGATTTACACCATGGTGTACCCATTGGTGACTACATGCTGACTGTCACAATCACTTTCTTCTTATTCCTGTGCCCAGGAATTTGTTTCAAGAGGACTTGCTCTTTGATTTTTGCAGGGACAGAAGTGAGATTGATTGGCCTGTAGTACCTTGGATTGTTCTTTTGACCTTTTCTGAAGATGGGTGCAGTATTTGCCTTCAGTCATCTGGGAATCTCAAATGATGACATTGATGCATTGACTAGTATGATTTTTAAAATACGATAAAAAGCGGCCTTGCAAGGGCATGGGACATTTCTCTCGTATCCTTGGATACAGTCTGTCTTATCCCATGGTCTCAGGTGGGTGATGAACTCATCTGAGTTCTTGCAGATAGTCACTGACTGGATTGTCATCTACTGCTGATAACTCTTCTCCTCCTTGAACCCTGCCTCTAAGCATAGAAGGTGTAGGACACCTTGTCAATGAAGACTGAAGCAAAGAAAGCAATGAGTAACTCTGCTTTACCTGTTTCTCCTGTCACTAAATCACCGAGCCATTCAGCAACAGGCCCACACTTCCCTTGTTCAGCCCTCTCTTACTAATGTAACAGTAGAAGTCCTTCTTGCCCTTGACATCCGTGCAAGTCTCAACTGAGCCTGAATTTTGGCTTTGCTGACACCATCCCTACATGCCTAGGCAGTGTTTTTAAATTTCTCATTTACAGCCTGTCCCTGCTTCCTCCTCCTGTATGCTGCCTTTTTGCACTGGAGCTCATCCAGAACAATCTCTTGATATGTTCACTTGTCTTCATGAATATCAAGATGGACTGTTCTTGCCCTTGGAGGATGCTGACCTTTACTGGCCTCTCCACTGATACTGACCCACAGGCTCTTACCCAAGCCAGTCACCCATCCCATAGAATAGCTCCATACATCTGAGCTGCTCCTTTACAGAGATAGCACACCCCCTCCTTGTCTTCCTGCTTGTCTTTCCTGAAGCGTGTATCTGTCTGCTGCAGCGCTCCAGTTGTGTGAGCCATCCCACCACACCTGAGTTGCTCCAACAATGTTGTAGTTGTGTGACCACACATGGAGCTCTTATTTCCCCTGCTTGTTCCCCAGGCTGCACGCATTTGTGCACATACACTAGAGGTGGACTCCTTCTGCCTTTTTTTATACTTTCTTGAGGTTTCTCTTGTACCTGTTACCCTGCACTCTTTTCTTTCCACTCCCGTACACCCCTTCCTCACTTGACTACAGGTTGTAATCTCACTTTTCCAGTGTTCCTAATATAAAGCTTTTCTCACCAGATTGGCTGGGTTTTTGGCAAGGATGCTTTTTCTCTACTTTGTCAGGCGGATCCCATCTCCCCCATCAGTGCTCAGCTGTCAAATAAGGTCCTGTGGTCATAAAAGCCAAATCCTTGTTGTTAATCCCAGTTGCAATACAAGGTATTGATCTGCAAGATCCATCTGGTCCTCATTCACTGGAGGCCACCGGGGTCTCCATGCCTGTGACCCTTTCCCCCTGAGCCATGTTGCTCTTGATACACTCCAGGTCAATAAATAACAACGGGAATGCTTCAACTGATATGACACATACCAAACAGGAGGAGAGGAGAGGAGAGGTGAGAGCACTCTCCTTGTGGGCACTGGTCGGGGAAACTTTCTGGTCTCGGGTAACAAAGCACGAGTACATCCATGGTTGTGTACTGCACCCCTCACATAGCATTGCCTGTTGGTATGTAACATTAACTGGTTTGGCAATGAAGGCATATCCTACATGATTTTTCCATGAACCTTAATGGAAATGTGGTGGATAGAATCTGTTTTTTCTTGATGACAATTAGGTGTCTTAAGCATAAGAGCACACCTTTTTTTGGACTCCGATTTAAGACAGTGCTTAAGCACAGGCAGTCTTACTGAACTGAAGTAGGAATTCCTGTTGAAATGCAATTTTTCACTCTTATTTTTAGGTATTTCAAATTATTGCGAAAGATACCGTGATGGTATGAGACGTGTTCTGAACACCTTTGGACCAGTTCCAGAATTTTCCGGTGAAATTGAGCAGAAAATCAATCAGGTAAATATGGAGGTGATAAATGCAATGACATTCAGAACAAAGAATATTAGCTTTTATTTTAACATTTGTACCGTTTCAGTTTAATGTTAGAGGTGTCTGTAGTCTGTATTTCTTGTGTGAAGGTGTACTTTGAACAAAAACATCAGTACAGAATGCATGTAAGTCCCTTTTCAAATCACTTTGACATACATCAAGGGAAAGTGATTTAGCAGCTGAGCAACACCATTACTAGACAGAGGAGTCAACTGCTAACAACTATGGGTTACTGACACTAAATCCTCCATGCTATTTCTTACCATTTCTGTCCTGTATTCTCTACCATAATATGCACAGCTCCAAGCTTCCTTTCCTACATGACTTCTCCCCGTATTTTCCTCCTACTCCATCTTCCTGCATAAACCCTGTAGCTTTTTTCTTCTAGGTGTTCTTTTTCTTGCTTTTGTATACGTTACAAACTGGAGCTCCAGTCTGTAATGTGTGCAAATACACGTTTAAGTTAAGCATATGAGCAGTCCGGTAGGGTTACTTGCATGTTTAAAGATAAGATGTGTTTAAGTGCTATGCTGGATTGGGACCCAGTTTGTCTATGAACATTTCTAAGCCCAGAATTTGTTTATACTCACTATATAGGCTGTTTTGTATGATCATAGGAATTAACTGAAGTATCGTCATTCCCTAACTCTGCCTTTTCATAGTTGCCTTTTTAATGCTTTGCTAAAGAACACGTGTATGTGTTGAATCGTTCTTGATTAGCTGTCAGATTGGTTCCATATATGGAATCTCTCTGTCTGGAAGACTGCATTTTTGTTCCTTTTTTGTTGTTGTTCCTATTTATACAATTTCAACATCAGCTATGTTAAAAAGGAAAGAGGTTCTTTTATGCTTAAACAACATAGACTGCTTATAATAACAATCAATAATAATTATGGAGTTATTCACAGTTAGAAGCTTTTGATTCGTATGAAACAGTTTGGGTTTCTTTATGGAAAGCTGGATTCCACTTCAACATCTGTTTCTGTGTCTCTTTATTATCTTTGGTCTTCAATGCCAAAGAGGGGTTTGCAAGAATCCTCTTAAGAGTAAAACATTAAACATTTCTTATCTTACTCCTCTGTCCCTCCCCCTGACTTTTTTCTGGAGTGACTGCAACTTGCCAGTCATTGGTAGCAGCTCCAGGTTTTACCCAGTTTCTCAACACGTGCCTTTAAACCTAAGACCTCAGGTGCTATTTTGGCAAAGATGGCCTCGTGATCTCTACCTGCACTCTCAAAACAGCTTTTTTTCTTTGAAAGAAAATCTGTTACAGTGTACTAGCTGGCCAGAGCTTACTACCTCTTGTTCTCCTGAGGCAGAGAGAACATTTAACTGGCACTTCTAAGACAACTTTGATTATGCACTCAGAAATACTTTTTTTTTCCATTTTGTTTTAAATATCATTTTTGTGTGCTAACTTGTTCAGACTTCTACCTTTGTGTTCTCAAATAGTGCTGTACTTTCCCCCATATTCCAATAAGCAACAAAAATAATTCTGGGTTTGTTATGTGTCTTCCCCTGTCATTTCAATTATAACTGGCACTCCTAAGACAAAATGTTTTTAATAAACATGGTATCCCTCATTACATTTATGAGGAGTCAGAAGAGAGATCACAGCTTTAAACACACACGCACAGGAATTTGGTTTAGAGCACATTTTTAGCCACATAAATGGCCAAGTTGCCTTCTTCCTCTTTAATAAAAGGTTATTATCAAAGACACTAGACAGTGGCTGCATGGGGCAAACCGAGAGAAAAGGCTGATGCTTTGATGTTTCTGGAGGCACCTGCATTGCCACATTCAGGCCAACCTTCTCCAAGTGGGAGCATTTTTCTTCCCGTACAGGTTAGCTCATTTCCAGTCACCCACGTAAAGAATTAGTGGCCTATTGCTTGTGATATACTAAATGACAGTTTGTGTGGATGGTTACTTGGTCTAACATAGGGAAAGCAGGAAAACAATGCTGGTGAGAAACTTTTTACTCAGAACATGAGATGTAATCATCTCAAATTTTCTGTTCCAGGCAATGTCTGAAAAAATTCCAGTTGTTCCAAAAGTCCTCGATGCCAGGAGAAAATGGAGAGATGAATGTCTCACTGGTCTTTCCAAACTGAAAAAACAAATGAAATCTGACTGGAGTGCACCTTGTCTAACAGGAGAAACCAAATGAAGAGCAGATCTTCATAAAAAGTGGAAATTTTTGGTCATGCAGAAGAGGAGACTGAATGTGCAACCAATGATAAGCACAAATGTAGAGACCAATGAAACATTTGGTCCAAATTTGCTGTGACGTAATTCATGAATAACTGGAAACAGTTATTAAAAAGTTCAGTTAAAATTTATCAAATTATTATATATATGCATTAGATGTGCAAGCATTAAGTAGCTTTAGCAATATTAATATTGTGCAATGCTGGAACACAATCATGTTTTAAATAATGCATTTTTCAGCTTACTTAGGAATTCAGCACTTGAACAATATTTGCTTATGCAGGGATCCAAAATAAGCAAACATCAGCTGCTTGTCACTGGAGAAAATAAGCCCTCACCCACCTATCACTGTGACAGCAAGGTTAATTTGTAAAGCACTGACTGTAGATAGGAGAAGGTTGTGTTGAGCGAAGAGTAGATTGAGTGGCTGGTGAGCTGAGACCTCAGCAGCATTAAGGATCACTTCAACTTAGCTCTGTAACTGTTCCACAATGTAGGGGAGAGAAATACTACTCCTTTCCCTCACTTTGGCACTTCTGTACCTGTATGATGATCTAAATGTGAGTAAATAGAGCAGACTTTCCCCCTCATCCCCTACTTCTGGTTCTGTAAGACTTACCAGAGACCTACTCGGTCTTTAAGACCACGCACTTGATACCCCATGGCTTTGCCTCTGGCTTAAGACAGATGTTTGATGCTGGCCATTGGCATTGCTGCATAAATATTTGCCCCATTTTAAGACCTGTCTATGAGAAATAAGATTTTGATTTAATACTTAGTCTGGGAGACAGTATGGTGTAGTGGATTGGCCTGGACTTTCTCCCAGACTATTCCATGACTGACTGAGTGATCTTGAGAAGCCAGTTCACCTCTCTGTTGCCATGTCTATCTGAAGCAAGGAGTGCTTCTTTAGGACTCGGCTGTACTGAATTTAACAGCTGTAGCTGAAGGGATCTGCTATTTTGCTCCCCCACAGAGGGAAAGATGCAGTGGCTTAGATGTAGCATTTATGCTTTACTGCTGCCCTTCCTACAGGAGACACAACATCTCCTCCACATACAAAGACACAGTCTACACCTGGAAATAGTAATATCCTCAGCTACTGCCGTGGCGTGTTTTGGTCCACAGCAGACAAAGTGTTATTATTAATGTATGTACCCTGTAATATAGTTGGACTTTGATCTTAGCTGGAACCTCGGGGCAGTGTTGTTATGCAGATAGTAAGAATAACTTGAAACAGTGCATCGTACCCACACTGCTTGAGTTAAGCATTTCTGAATTTGTGCTAACTGGTCATGTAGCTTCAGTCACAGCACAGATGCAGAAGTGTTAAGCTGTCATTTTGCTAATGCTTAGCTCAGGGGCATTTCAAATCTTGTTTTTTACAGAGGGTGCAGCACACAAACAAGTTACTGAAACTTAATTAGTTGCCATTTTGAGCTGAACAGCAGAAATGTCTGCGTGAACATACCAATACCACTTATTTCTGCTTAGGTCACAGTAAAAGAGACCTAAGATGAAGTGTATCGCTTGATATAAGTGGTGTGCCAAGAACACATCTCTGGATGTGAAACATGGGGTGGGAGGCATAATGCTGAGGTTGTCCTGTGCTCCTTTATAATTGGTGGAGAGAAGGGAAAAATTGTAAGCTCAATTTATTTTATCCCAACATAGACTTAAAATTGTCAGGTTTCTTCTATTGTTTTTTATTGCCATAGCAACTGGCTTAACCTGCATTTAGACATCTGAAGTTGGGGAGGTCAATCCTCATTCCTGATGCCTTATTAAGCAATAGTATACTAATTATGGGGCTGAATTCCTCATTTTATGTATGTTTTTGTATTTCAGACAAGGCCATAGAAGGTTCCAATTACTGTCAAGATTAGACCTGTTTTTCTATGAGCATATGACATTGTCATAGCTAATTAGTTTGCATTGCTTCTGAGATATTTTAAAACTCGATCATGTCATCAAATATTTGACTCTATCTTTATTATTTGCTTATGAATAAAATATTTTAATGAAAAAGGTATTAACTTCTGTGCTCCAGTGTGATACTGTAGTGGTAGCACTACATAATACGTCTTTAGAAACCAGTGCCCTGGTAGAATAATTTGTGGAAGTCAGTGGGAGTAAAGAGACAAGAAATAATGTGCACTCTCCTATAGTTCGTGTGTTGGTGATCCGTTGCCACAGACGTGGGGCCCTGCTGTGAGGGAATGGCTTTCCGTGGGGGGAAAAGCACTCTGGAGAGTGCCAGAGCACTGCTGTGCGGCGAGCAGCTCCGCCGCAGGGTCTGGCGTACAGGAAAGCTGGCCTGGGAGCATCAGTTCCCACCCAGGGTCACAGCTACAAGCTGGGGGGAGAGATGCTTGACAAAAAATGTATTTTAGCTGACATTCGCTTAGGATTTGAAGCACACAAAATTATTAGTTGGTAAATGCAACAACAACTGGAAAGCATTAGGAAAAGGTAGCTAAAGGAATGAGACGGGCAGTCCTCATCCCAGGGCCCTGTTCACAGTTAATCCCCTTTACTCATCCATCGTTAGGCTGTGTCTGAATCCTGCGCCCAGCCTGGGGCTCCCAGTACAAGAAAGACATGGGACAAATGGTAGCGGAGGCCCCCGAGATGGCGAGGCTGGAGCACAGGTCCTGCGAGGAGAGGCTGGGGAAGCTGGGCTTGTCCAGCCTGGAGCAGAGACAGCTTCAGGGGGACCTACCAGCAGCTCCCAGTGCCTGCGGGGAGGTCATCGAGGAGACAGAGCCAGGCTCTCTGAAGTGGGGCTGGGTGAGAAGATAGAGACAATGCACAGAAGCTGAAACACGAGAGTTTCAGCCGGGATGTAAGGAGACACTTTTTCCCCCATGAGGACAGTCGGGCAGAGGCACGGGTTGTCCACAGAGGTGGTGCAGTCTCCGTCCTTGGAGGTTTTCAAGTCCCGACTGGATGAAGCCCTGAGTGGCCTGGTCTGACCTCAGAGCTGAGCCTGCTGTCAGCAGGAGGTTCCACCAGAGACCTACTGTGCTCCCTCCCGGCCTGCATTAGCCTGATTCTAAGTTTTACTTGATTTTGGCCTATTTTGTATCAGAAATGTTGCTCTGGCTTAAGTCAATTAACTCCAAAGAATGTATACAGATTAGTTCAAATCATCACATACATTCAGAGGACTTTTTAACCTAAATCATAAATGAAATTTAGGATGGTATGAATGGATGTAAATAAATCTGCATCCAGGCTTTTCCATGCATTTTCCTGGGCAGATTAACATAATATCATTAAATTGTCACAACTTTTCACATATAAAGAATTCCTTAAAGAAAAGTCTGAGCCACCACAAATCCCGTGCTGTTGGTCCCCAGGGGCCACCCCTCTTGGTGATGGATAAATGCTGCATTCACCTTGCCCAGCATCTCCACTGCTCGGGGCTGCAGGCAGGAGCGGGGTTTGCCAGGAGGGGAGGGTTCCCCTATCTCTCTCTCTCTCCCTTTTCACTTTTTTCCTTTACTTCTCCCTCTTAGTTCTTGGCTTCTTGTAATAGTCCATCACTAATTTAGCTGACGATTTGGACAGAACTGCTAATAGGTCTGCTGACGGGACAGTGAAGAATCCCTTCTGGGGAGCAACTTGTCAGAGCTGAACTGCTTGTAAGATACAAATCCCAATTCTCTTGAATTAATTGCTTTAATTATTTTCTTCAAATTTGTCTTACTCCTTTTATCCCATTACTTTTTTCCCTCAAACGCAATAGGCTTCTTGTGATAGACTGCACCTGCTGGTTTATGGGGACGCTTTCAGAATTAACGCCAGCAGTCCTACAAAGTTGCAGAACTCCCACAGGTACGGTCAAATATGCATTTTGTTTGCTTGTCAGCAGAAGAAGCAATAGTTGCTTCAATGTTCAAGCAACTGTTTTATGGTAAACTATGAGATATTTTGGAAAAATTTCTCTTGTGGTTTCTTTTTTACACAATTGCATATTTTAAAATCCTGTATTCTTTTTAATCAAGTTACACCTATAGAATTTTCTAAATCCCTCTCTTTGTTGCACTGTGTTTTTCTCTGTTTTACCAATTTGATATTTATTGTTTTCCTTATTATGTGTACTTTACTATTAGTTACTGCTGCTTATTGGAAGCAGAGTCCAATGTGTTCATACCAAAGCCTTTGATTTAATGCTATTGGAAATCAAACCGCCTAGCATGTCTAAGATAAGGAAGAAAGGGCAGATGGAGGGAAATACTCACCTGCTTCACTGAGGGATGTCCAGAATCTCTGTTTCCTAAATCTCTGAGTGTAATGGAAGTAGTTTGCAGCTTGCAAAGCAGTTGTGTGAATTCACCTTCCCTATTCTGTAGTTATTCTTTTGTTGAGTCATGATAACAGTTTCAAAATTAGAATGTGAGTATTTTCTGGTTGCCGTATTATCTGACTGGAATGGTATTAAGAAATTGCGTTATCCTATCTATACCATCTTTTAGGCAAAAATCAACTGTGCTTCATTAGGGAAGCAGGATAGCGCTTGTGGTGCTTGTTATAAAAACAAGAAAAATAATTTTGAGACAAAATGATGTCATTGTCAGACTCAGTTTTTCAAAAGAACAATGAGATACGCTGGCAGTGCCTGTATGGTTACATGACAGGATTGCATTGCCATAGCACGGAGTTACAAAAAGGTCTTTGAGAACATGTAGCTGTGGCACCCTTGCAGGGATGGAGGTACGGAGGACGGGAGCCCTCCATGAGAAGAGGAGCCTGGCAGATGTGAGCCTAGCACCTAGTGTAAGTGTCACGAGGAAAAACAAATGGTCTTTTGCTTTCAACAGCCTACCAGGCCCAAAGGGCATGTTTCACAAATTAATTTGGATCTATTTAGAGTAAACAAGTGTAAATGAATACATTTGCTCTAGCTGCCCGCTGATCTGCTCCCGTTCCCCCAAGCTCCAGTCGTGCCGGCAGGGTAGCCCTCTGCTCGCCCTGCGCCTCCCATTTTTTATGTGTATGTGTGTGTGTGCGTGCATGTGTACGTGCTATTGCAAATCAGTCACAGCGAGTGGAAAGACAAAAACTGACCCCAGGGGAAAACTCACATTTGATTTGGTAAGGCTTTGTATCAAGCCAACGGCCAAGGATTTCTTTCCATTCTTTTCTGTGATTTCAAAAAGAGAAAGGAATTCCTCCCTTCAGCGTGTTATTCAGAGTTAAGCAGAGATGCAGCTTGAGAGCATGCTGCTTAGAGAGAGTTACCCATTGACTGGTATTTCTTATAGTCCATTTTTCAGGTAAAACTTTCTTCTCCCTTCTGAGTTTTTCCTTTTATTGTGCAACTTTAATTTGGAAGAGTCACTTGATCATCGAACACGAGCTACTATTCATATGTGAATACTGATACTGATTTTTATAATAAGGAATAGAGAGACGGGAGCTTAAAGCTGGTGTCTTCATTTAAATGTCTGCACTTAATCATGCAAGAGCGATATTCAGATGGCAAGATCTTGCTGCATATCTTAATATTCATAAAGGCTTAAATATTACTTACAGCACATGTTGGGAGCAGACCAGTAGCAAAGCTTGATTCCTCACCGTGACGTCTGTACAAAGCTGTCCGTCGGGAAGAGTCAGTACCCCCATCCTCCACTGCTGCGCGTGATGCCGTAAGGCGCAGAGCCGTGGCTACACAGACCTGTTGCTTCCTTTATAAACGGGAGGTCAGAAAAGAACCTAGCAATTGAAATAGCTAATGCTGTCATATCAATAGTTTCCTAAGAATTGGGGGAAAAAGATGCTAGAGTGCCCTAACTTGGAGCTTCTTTGAGGCAAAACAGGGCAACCTTGAATGTTTGACCCCCAGAATTCACTTTGAAGCTCCAGTTTGCGCATGCTGATATGTTGTGAAACGCTCCAAGGGTCGTTTCGGCTGCCTCCGACTCCAAGCCAGCCGCGAGTGAAGCCATGAACAAGGGCAGCTGGACTGGCAGTTTTTTGTATACAGCTCATCAAAAATTGTCCCAGTGCCCTCCTGGCTGTGAGGAAAAGCCCGCACCACTCCTGCGGGAGCGGAGCAAATTTCAAGCAGAGCTGTTGGTAAGGGCACTGTTTCCACAAAATTCAGTGGACTTTTGAAATACATCAAACCACTTTGTTTTCTAGTTTGCTGGAAAACAGCATGATTTATTTTCTTAACGTATATTCAAAGAAATGCTCCGTTGGGTTGCACATCCCTCAGCATTTTCCCTTCTCTGCCTGATGTTTTTTGTTCCTTCACCAAACACTGAAATGAAGGGATGCTTGGAATAAAATGGCACGTAGCCTTTGTGAGATTTCTTCCTGAACCCCAGTGTGAAATGGAGATTTTAATGTGTGGCTTGGTAGACTTCTTCCAGCTACTGGGATTTCAAACCTGTATTCACAAGAAGTGGAGATGCAGAAGATGCAGAATCATCCAGAAACTTGTTTTCCTTTTTCTATGAGTAAAATGTGGTCTAACATGGAAAGGACAAGAGCCCGTACTTGCACGTGAATATAGGAAAGTTTTGTGCAGAAGTTGAACTTACTGTTTTTTTTAAAGATTCTGTAAAATAGAGCTGTAAATTTGGCCCAAATTGGATGTTCTGTTTCGCTTAAGCCTAGATGATGAGCACTGTCATAGTATGAATGTACCGCCCAAGGCCTCTGTAAGGGTCCAACACCTCTGTGTTGGCACAACAAAAGGACGTTTTCCAACAGAAAACATTAAAAAGCATCTGTCATTTGAAACATTGTGAAAACCTTCCTTTGCATTTGTGATGTGTTTAACATCAGGTCTTGCACTAATTTTTCCAATATTGTAACAATACATACTTTCCTTATGAAGCCACGGTTGCTTGTTCTTGGTTTGCTTTAAAGAGATAACACACCTAAGGAATACAACAGAGGCATTTTTTTTCAGCCCAGTGAGAAAGCGATAAAGCTGGAAAATCCTTGCTGTCACTCTGATATTACTGAAGAAATAAGGTTGTCATTTAGCCAGGAGTTACAGGGAACTGCCTCGATGCAACTGGTTCTTCTGAAAGATAAATGATTTTGGGGGTGTTTTTTCTTTCCTTGTCTTGCCCAATAATCATTTATACATAAATTAAAACTGGCATTACCAGTAGAAATGATTTACCATTGCCTCGTGCTTCACTACAGCCTCTGCCTCATCGAAAACCCTGGTATTCTCCACGTAGCACAGCCGAGTTCTTAATGCGCGCATTGCTCCTGCCCACACAGCAGCAGCACTTGGACAGCAAAATTACCAGTCAGCTTCACGCCCAGCTGTGTTGCTGTGGAGCTTGTATTTTCTTTTTAAGCTCTACTGAAAAACTTAATGGGGTGCAATCTGTCTACTGGGTTCTTAGTAGTAATATAGAAAGTATTTCTGTGCATTTAAAAACAAATTATTGGAATGACCGCTATAATACAAAGGCAGCAGACCAAGAAGTGCGGAGCTTTCCACATTCCAGAGCACCTTACGACCACAAAACCAGATTTTCTGATATTACTCAGCAGTCTCATTTCAAACCCATGCAGTAATGGAAAGATGTAATTGGGCCATTTCAAACATATGGGGCAGTGGAAATAGGGAATTGCGTAACCAGGCAATTTAACCCAATGGGCAGTGCCTGTGCCCGATCCGTGTCATACAAAAGTTTATGAAGTAGCATGAAGTTGCATTGTGCAAGTCTGTAGACCAGAAACATTTCTTGCATTTATCTTTGGTCTTCCTTTTTTAGGAAGAAAAATTAATTACAAACATCATCTCCCCCCATCAAAATCTGTATCCGTGCATAGTAAAAGGTGATTACAGAAGTCTGGTTGATTTTTAAAGTTTGAATATAGCTTCAGTTGCTGAAAGAGACAACATCATACTTCTCTAGCATGTCATTTACAAAACAAAAGCTATTCAAACTAAGGGTATGAGAACAAAGAAAAATATAAAATACAATTTTTCTAACAAGATGCGGGTATTATTTATATTACTACAAATAAAAACATATTTCATTAAGTTATAACCTGAGCTTATGTTTTAATCTGATCTTAGTATCTGAATAGTTTATTATAAGGAAAACCATTAGATAGGGATTAATGCAATCTTATTTAATCAGTAAAAGTGAGGTACGTGTTTGCTAGTATTGCCCCAGTACACTGTATGAACAGTGCTTACTGTGTCTGCCTATAGCAGCCTCTTCTTATAAAGCAAGTCTCTTCTTATAAAGCAAATCTCTTATTGTAAAAATTACAGTCCAGACTCTTCTCTAGCGTGCTACCTCGGGAGATCGCTGCCCTACCAACTCATCACGCTTACTGCCGTAAAACTTGCTGTGACAACTGTCCAGACAGTGGTCACTGACTGTATCCTCAGGTAATTATTGCCACGTCCACCCTGTTAGCAATTCTGTCCACATGTGTATGCAGAGCAAAAGAAAGTAATTTCCAGCTGCCAGCTCTCCTGTAGCCTGCGGATGAGTTTTTTGAATGGCCCTTCCTCTGATGCCCAGCTCCTGGCCATGCTGGTGCAGGTCAGTAAATGGGCAATGTGGGTAGCCTTGCCCACAGTCCTGGGTTTTGCTCCGTTTTGTAGGCCCAGTGGGTCTGCATCGGCATCCTGCCTGGCTTGCTGCCCTGCTTCTGTAGCAAAGGAGTTTTGGTTGTAATGTTTAAATAGGCCAGTCTGCCCGGTCCAGCTCATGGGAAGCCCAGCCGCAGCCCTGTTGCAGAGCTAGAGACGGATGTTAATGGTTCATCCCCATTCACCTGTCTTCCAGGCTAACAAGCTTGGACTATTCACCTGTAAAATCAATTTTTTCCTTCCAAGATAATTTATCTGCAAAAGCTAAGTGAGGTCCCTCTGCCCTAGCACTGTGCTGGTCCAGGCTCTCTGTTCCATGATCCCTGATGCAGCTTTTCTGATTTTCCCTAATGCAGGTTACCGCCAGCTGCCACCCATCTGATGGCATTACTTCAGTGTCAGGAAAGCTTGAGAACTTGCCATGAGAAAAATAGTCATCTTATCAGCAGCACGTGGCTTTTCTGCCAAGATGTGTGTACTTGTACGACCTTCTTCAGGTGGACATATCAAAGGCTCAGAAACCTATATTATCATAATTAAAAGGCAGAGGTGATCATCACTGGATGCTAGAGCCTACAAGAAGGGCTTGAATATGACCATGGTCATGATTTATGAGTAATATGGTGTAAACAACAGAGATAATTTGGAAGCTGCCTAATTAAGGCAGTGTTGAGAGACTTCTAGAACAATACATGATCACCTTGTTTACAAAGACCAGAACTGAAAAAAGCTCAGCTACTATGGGAAGACTGTTTCATTCTGTTTTATTTAGCATTAAGTCCATAGCTGTCTCTTACTTTTGGTAACTCAGTAACTTACTGGTGCAGCTTCTCTGAGCCCCTGTTCCCTCCAGCTCTCTCACTTCATATTCATTCTTTATATTCTCCAGCCATGAGATATATTTTTGCTCGTTTCCAGGCCTGTTTGGCAAATACCGTCCTTCCAAACATGGTTTTCTCAGGCAAATCTGCAACACCTGTTCCTCTTTTCTATTCCTTTTGTGGGGAAATTATGACATGCTTAACACGTGCTTCTACTTCTGTGAGTCTTTTTCTTGGATTGTATATGAGACCAGCTACAGTCACACAAACTTGGTAGTATCCTCCATCCTTGGTCAAAATCCCCAGCTCACACACCTGGGAAAACCACAGTAGCTGGGTGGAGAAAGTACAGTCTCCACAACTAAATTGCAAGCTGACTTAATTAAGACAGATTTATTAGGGAGATTTTTATGACAGTATGTTTTCACCTTTGGCAATAATCTAATAGGCAGCACAGCAGACAGCGCAGGGCTCAATAGCACCCCGAGCGCAGCCCGGGACGGAGGGAGGCTGCACTTGGTCATCCTCAGGTCTGTGCCAGCATCTCCCTTCACTGCCCAGGACGATGGGCAATGGTCCTGTGCCACTCTCATTGTTTCTCTCTGCCAGTTATTCATAGACAGTGTCCTTTCTCCTAGCAGCCCTTCTTTTTTCATTTGTGGCTTCACCTAGTTCCTGCCCTAATACCCCATCTTTTTTTTTTTTTTTTAAATCCGTGCCTGTTTGGGGTCCTCACAGTGTTCCCCTTCTTTCAGCCACCCAGGCACTGCTCAACAGCACCTTTGCCTTGCTGTTTTTCCCACCCACCCCGCGGTGCAGCCGCTCTCGGTGGGGCCGGCGGCCGTCTGGGTGATCCGCCCTCGCAGGGGAAGGGGGCTGGAGACAGCGGAGGGAACCGCTGCAAGGGCTGCACAGGAGCCGATCTGGGGGTGACGCCTCGGCAGAGGTTGTTTACTCCAGCCACAATCTCAGCCCTGAGCGTGGCAAGGTAGAAGACCCTGAATGGGGACTGAACCCCTGTCACCCTAAGACAGCGATAAACCAAGCAGATTTATCACCTGCTGCTCGTATTTCTGCATCTCCTCCTTCTAATGTCCATGATTTTGGCTGACAGTTATTTTAACTGTCCACTTGGTCATGAGTTTTGTTCCTTTTTAGGGGCATGGAGACCATCTTCACACACTTATCTACACTCTTGGGCTCACTGCTTATGAAATAGATTAAAAGATATTTTTCAAGCTTTTACAAGATTGTACAAAGTTCATCCTAGGTGAAAACACAAGCATCAAGAGAGTTTGATCCACAGCTTAGATTTTTTTAAAAAGTCTTCCTAAGTGTAAGTTAAGCAACTGAACAAGCTATTTAGAGCAGTTGCAAAGGTCTTTGAGTTCTTTTAGGGATGTTTAGATACACATCTCTCAGAAAAGATGCAGATAGAGTTAGTACAAATCAGAAATCCTTCATCCCTATAAACATGCAAATTAAAAACAATTAAAATACACAACATTGCCTAACGCTTACTATAAGCATACACCCAATGATCACACAGCCAACAATTAGTTTATCTAACAAAGAGACCAAGAGGAAGACCAAGAAAAAGGTGGGGTGACACTTGATCACAATAAGTAAAGGCTAGGTCGGAGAAGGTGGTTTCCAAAGAGGTATTTTGGGAGCATTTCAGGTGATTATAAGAAGAAAAAAAAAAGCTCACTGTAAACCACAAGATAAATATTCAAGGAAGCAATCCAAGATAGTGCCGGTGGTGGGCATCACAGAAAGGTGTAAGCAAACATGGTAAAGCTATGCAAGCAAAACAATAAAATCATTCCCGGAAAGGTATGAATAAGCCAGGGCTGCTGAGACATCACCATTGCACAAAGTAATGAAGAAATCACCAAGAGTGGGTACTCATATTTTTAGAAAGGAGAAGCCATGAAGGAAATGGGAAATAAAGTCAAGATACAAGAATGTGGGCCAGTAACGCCTGTCATAAGGGAACAGACGCTGTGACGGTGCAGGGAGTGTGGAAGGAGCACTCGGATGAAGGACTGAACAGTACAGTCCATCCCAACATAAGCCCTGGCGTGCTGGATTAACCAGGCAGCCTGTCAGGAGGGATTGGTGTCAACACCGAGGCTGTGACAGACGAGGGAACAGAAAAGGGAAACAGCTCCAGAGCAGGACACGCAGTACAACTGGTGGGGGAAGGCCACTGAAACACCAGAAAAGGTCTCCAAAACCAGGCAGAGTGCAAAGAGGCACTGACTGGCAGGGCTGACTGCACTTTCCTGATTTTTGTGGAGGATCACCTCAGTGCTTCCCTAGGGATACGATGGGAGTCAGTATTGAAAGAAGCCTTGGTGAAAGTAGTGGATTCACATCAGTTTAAAGGCAGCAGTGAGCAAGGAAGAGCCAGAGAGCCAGGGAGGGAGCTGGGGGACACCATGGACCGGTTGCGCTCATTCCTTGCAGGAGGCATCTGCTTCAGGATGCAGCACCTTACAGGGAAAGTGATAAATCATGCAGACACTCAAATGACAATATTGTCATTTAAAAAAATGATGTTATCGCAGTTTTCCAAGAATTGGCAAATGCTTAGGCCACTGTTTGAGGTCAAGCACTAATGGGAGCCGAGGAGTTGTGGAGCTCCTGTGCTTGTCCTTTTCATGAGCAAAGATTTGGCATTTTGGGGCTGGGAGAGGTATTCCCATGGAAGATCTGAATGCTGTTCCTTGGTCACTGCACTTAACGCAGTATAAACAGCAGTCATATTTAAATTAGTGACAACACTCTCCATTGCCCTGCAAACATCATTTTTGCCAGCTTGGATTTACAGCCTCTCGTCTCCAAGGTCTTCATCTAAGGCAAAGGGCAAAATGTTGCCCTGCTGCAGCAGGAGTTAATAAAGAGCAGGCCGATGCCATGTTTGCAGGAGCTGGACTCTGCACCACTCATTCCCCAATGGATGATGGCAAATGGAGATGGGGCTCAGCCACCGCTGCTGAACAGACAGTGGTACATGGAACCGTTCTTTGAAACCTATCTTTGGCGTCAAATGTGTCCGATCCTGTGTGCAACCGGTCTGTGGGTGTTATCGCACAGAGAGGATGGCTGCAGCAGGCAGAAGGCTGAGTAACTTAGAGAATTAAGTTTGAAAAAGCCCCGCAGATTAAAAGAATTGGTTGTAAGATAAATAGAGTATGCTGTGAGATAAAGGTACGTAATGGGCTACAGCTGAAAAGATTATAGAGATGATATGTAAAGAATGTCCTGAATTAATCACTTCTTTTGTGTAAGTATTTATGTTTTGCAAAACATTATCACTTAGCAACCTACACTGTCCTTTTTATTTTTTGCAAACTTAAACTGTTTCCTGGGGTATTATCTCTGTCTGGCTCAGCAAAATTAAACACCATCTCATTTAACATTGTCTATAACTAGATGGAAATAGTTGGCTCCAGATGTGTTATGATTTGCACTTAGAGAATTAACATGGTTTAGATCATAGAAAGTGGGGCATACTTGGTGTTCAACACTTTCTTATAGAGCAGTAATCCTTGTTTAGCTTTATGGATCTTATCAAATGCTTGTTCGGGCCAAGCTATGACTCTTGCCAAGAATACTTAAAGCCACATTTCAGGCAACGAAATGTAAGCCTCTGCACTGAGGCAGCCCCTGCCTGCCAGGGAGCCCGCAGGCACCCTCGGGAAACATCATGGGGAGTTTTGTCTAAGGGCTCCTGAAAAATCTCTCTGGACAGGGATTCTCCAGCCTCTCCCCGCACTCCACGCCTTGTACATCTTGGAAATGTTCCCTAGTAGCCAGTCAAAACACTCCTTGTTGCAGAAGGAAAACTGATTTCTTCATGTCTTTGTCTCCACAGATAATATAAAATGATCGTCTCCTTAAGAAGGTTTTATGTCTTAGAGGATTGTTTCCATCTTTGTTCTTAATATTCTTTTTTTGGCCTAAATGAACCAAGTCCTCAGTTTTTCCTTTTGAATCCCTTGGTCTATATTTCTCCTGACTCTTGCACTCCTTGAATGCTCCTCACTTTGTCCAGGTCTGCCCAGACCAGGACTCAGCACTCCAGTTAATTCATTCAAAGACCTTAGCATATATTAAATCACACCAAATTGATGGTCACTTCTGTGTTAGAGGAATGAAGACAACGCTTGTCTTCTCCCAGTCCTTCTCAGACCGATTTGCTGCCATGCCAGGGCAACCCACACTGGGCTTGGCGGTGATCCCGGCCGAACTCCGTCGCGCGTGGACCTCCCGCCTGGGCTGCCTGCACCTATTGCCCTTGCTCTTGCACGCTGTTATTTTCAGCCCTGTCTAGATGAGCAGGGAGCGAATGGGTGGAGGGCAGGGAGTGGATGATAAGTGGCTTTGTCCTCCTCCTCCTCCCTGAAATCTGCTGCCCGGCACTTGTGGCCGGCACAGAGGGAAGCCTGGGCTGGGCTGTGAGTCACCCTCCGCTCCCGCTCCCTCCCCGAGCCGGGAGCTGTACGTTCCCTGCCGGCTGCAAGCTACGGCCAAGGCCTTGGCCCCACACTTTGTGGCAAAAATGTCTTCCCTCCCTGCACATCTCCATTGCTGTTGCACAACCATGGCCCCATTTGAAGCAACGCTGTCTTCCCATTTTTCTGGCAGATGAGCCCCACTCCTCCATGTCACTGCTGTCAGCAGATGCCTGCTGCAACCCTGCTGCACAGCCCCAGCAACGGCCTTGCCGTGAAGAATTTCAGCATTAAAAATGAGTCAAAAAGTCTGAAGAAAAACAGCAATTGTCTCACGACGTTGTAATACCTGATGGAGAGCTAAGATAGTACAGGTCTGTGGTGTGGGCACTTACAAACCTGCAGAAAGCTACTGTTCCTGCCCTGATTAATAGCAAGGAAAGCTTAAACGTGCTATGTCGTTTTACTGGCAGCTGCATTAATGCCAGAGGTACAGAGTCAAAGGTAGAGGAGAACAGAGGAATTAAGCATTAGACAGCTTTTAAGTGTTAAAAACAATATATCTATGGCCATAGCATTCCACCGGGAGTTCCCTTTAACGCCTGAGCCTCCCAAACCCGCAAGCTGTCCACTGAAGGATGCTCTCCACCAGTGCCTGTCCACGCTCCAGCTGTGCATAGGGCAGGCTGGATGACCAGAAAGTGGGTGCGCACACCCTGGCACCGCTCCGGTACTGCCGGCTCAGGGGCATCAATCAATCAGGAGCATGGTGTAGAAATCATGTGAGTTTTTTATTGTCAAGAACACTTTTTATTAGTCGTTATCAGGGTTTTTTTAAAATTAGTTCTTTTTATTAGAGCACTTGGCTACTTTAAGATGACTTTTTGTTTCTTCTATCCACAATCCGCAGGATTATAAATGTACTGTGGGAGCTGGTTTTGATTTGACATCTTCTGATTGCTTGTGTTGTTTGCAGAGATTTTCACATACTCCAGGTGACCCAAGCAGCCCTGGCTTTTCAAAGAGGGCATCTATCATCAGCCAACACTTGTAAAATCCTGCAAACCCATGAACAGCATTGCACGGCCGTGCCTTGGGCTTCACTTGGAATTTGTAAATAATTTTGAGATGGTTCTGTATGAAGGTGCTGTGCAAGAAGTGCCAGTTCTTGTGCTGCAGCAGTATTTTCTGGTTATTTCTTTTCTATGCAAAACCTGAGCCCTCCCCATGTGTGAAGGGGAGGGGAGACTCCTGCTCAGCATCTCTGAGGGAGGGGAAGCTTTTCTCACCCTGCCCTCCGCTCCAGCAAGAAGTGGTCCCTCTCTCCTGCCCAGCGGCACTGCTGGGACCCACTGGGGCGGCACGTAGCGAAGCCGCCCTGGCGCTAACTAGGCCAGTCTGGGGCCATTAGTCATCTGGTCTTCCGTGCCTCACTGACTGCGCCCTGAACAGACGTGTTCGACTGCCTTTGTGCAAACCCCCCGAAGGGCCGGCTGGTGCCGGGGGGCGCCCACCGCCCCCACTGCCTGCCACCACGCATCACCCCAGCGCCCATCGGGGACCATACGCTTCGAGTGACTTTGAAGCCTGCCAAGAAAAGGCAGAGGTGCCCGTGAGTTAGGTGCAGGAGGACCTGCTGCAATGGTGCCAGCCTCAAGCCAAAAAGCCCACCTGGAGCAAAAGCCCCAGTCCCAGCTGGTAGGGCTGACCTTCTCCTCCCACCCTCCCGGCTGGAGCCGCACCATTGGGATAGAGGGTCGCCGTCAATTTTTGTGTCAGAGGAGGTGGCGGGGGGGCTCAGCCCCCTCCTGGCCCCCCAGCCCGCAGGCTCTGCCCCATCTCAAGCCAACAGTCCTGGTGGTTTTTTAACAAACATGAGGGATTTGGTCTGGTCTAATGCCCTCTGCAGCCAGCAAGCAAGTTCTTATCTTGACTTAACCTACAGGTAGAACGACTCTGGTCATACTGCCAGCATATTTCAGGGGTTTATGTCCACACCCCTGTGGCGTATGCGCTCCAGTATCCCTCAGGTAGTCTTTCATCATTGGTTATGCTTCAAGCCTCTGCAATCAGATAGGGTTATCTGAGCAACAGGGAGAAATATTTACCAAAATGAAATTTGGAGGGGAAAATGGGGAAGAAAGAAAGAAGGGGGGAGAAAAGAACTGAAAACGGAAGGAAACTCAATGTTATTTGAAATATGCACTGATGTTTGTTAGAAAATTAATTGGTTTCTCTTTTGCGCATTGGCAGTTTTGTATGTGAAGATTTATCTCATGCAACATATTCTTTGACTTCTGGTTTGCATGGTAATTTGACTTTTAAGATATTTGTTTTTTTCCTCTCTCACATGCTTAGCTCCTGCTAATGCTGAGGGAGGTTGTTAGTGAGGGTCTCAAAAGAACTTGGATTGTGACGAGCCGGGGATGTTGGAAGTCCAGTTCTGGATAACATTTCTACATTTTTACTGTTCTTCAGTAAACATCCACTAATTCTTTCACAGAGTTTCCTCTTATGGGATGTTGTCTTGGCTATGATCTACAAGGTACGGCTGAGATCTGGATACAGATTGCTGAGCAGAGGTGTTACCACACACTGAGAGATACCCCTGTGTGCAGGTGATCAACCCCAAATACCATTCACCTGCAGAAGCAGCCTGTTAGGCCGAGGAACACCCTTTCCTCGGGACCCTTTAGTCAGGACACTTTGGTCCTTGTATGAGAAAACAAGACCTTGGCTACTCCTGTGGCCATGACTTTGGGTAGAGCAGCTCAGTGACCTTGTGCTCTTCTACCAGACTCTTTGGGGATGGCTGACGACATCATCTCTCCACCTGGTGTCCTGGTGGGAGCGAGGGGAGACAAAGGAGAAGCTGTTACAACAGCTTAGTAGACCATTGCCATCTATCACCACCTCTGCGTGCAGGCATGCTGCCATGAGGAAAGCTGCTCCTGGGGGCTGGCAGCTGCTTTGTGCTTGCCTCTCCCCCAGCTGGTCCCCTCCGCACCCTGCTGCATCGCTTCCCCGCACCTGGTTTTCAGGAGGTGTTGTGTTGTACCTGGCAGTCGGGTGGGATAAACCCCGTTGCGGTCTCCTGCAACCACACAGTTCAGGGGAGGACAGACAGTGACGGAATTCATAATCACATTTTTCTAGGAGCTAGGGAACAAAGAAAAAGAAAGAGTGACGAAGCCTGAATGGTCTTGTGGCGAAGATGACCTTAGGACCCAGGTTGGCGGGTCACAGGCCTGTCTCCTGGTCCGGTGCTGACAGCTGCTTGATGTTAGGGCACTCAGGTTGCCTCCTCCATGCTCTGGTGTTCCTCACCTCTAAAATGGAAATTTTGCTTCCCCGATGGCAGATTCGGCTGGTTGATCACCGTGGGCTTCTCCGAGCTCCGGAAATGGAAAGTTGCACCAAAACTCGGTGTTGTTGCTGCTGGTATTGTCCACAACCCTGCGGGATTCAAATGGGATTTTTGTTCTCTACAAAAGTTACTCATCTGGCTCTTCTGGACACACCCTGACTTGTGACTGCCATCTCAGCACTTAATGAAGGGGTTAATGGACATCTCCTCCTCCTCCCTGCTCAGCGCAGTGGTAATGGCAGCCTGGACCCCTCAGGGAGGGAGAGCATGAATAGATCTCATCAGGGATCTCCTTTACAACGCTAAGACGCATTCCTGAAATCATGCTGTTGCCTTGTGACTATCTGATGTGGCACGGGTTATAGAGACATCTTTTTGGACATGGAAAGTGTTAAAAAGTACCTATTTATTGTGTTGCAAAGGCCATGCATTGCGAACTTGGGAAAGTATGTTAGGCAGCATGAATTTTGCCCTTAAGCAATAAGTAATATGTGAATTACTTCTTAAAATTAGTATCCCATGCTTGTTAGGATTTGTTTTTTCATTAAGTTCCTCTGCTACCTCCCCAGCCTGTGTACGTCTGACATGCATTATTATTCTTTCAATTACTGCACACTTTCTACCAGGCCCACAGGGATCAGGGTCCCCTGTACTAGGTTTTTTTACCCTGGGAGATTGCAATTTGCAGGACAAGAGCTGTGGAAAAGACCTGTGAGCACTCTGGAGCAGCCTGAAAGCATGTAGGTACATGCTCAGCTGCACCAGCAACCCCCAGCCAGCCAATGCCAAGGTGAAAGCATTGCCCTGACTTTGCAAAGGGGGAAGAGGTCGAATCAAGGTGAGATTTAAGTAGCTCATGTAAAGTTTTCCTTCTTAAGACTCCTGCCTCATGCCAGTGGGTCCCCCAAGGAAAAGCCCCGGGGAACACTTGCTCTCTGGGGTTAGGCTAGGAAACTGAGCAGGGAAACCAAGCGGATGTGTGATTTCCCAAAATGGTTTGGAAGATCTTTGACACATTCACAACGGTGTCGACGGGTGGAAGGCGATATGTGTCACGACAAAGCCACGGAGGCATGCAAAACATAAGCCAGTCTGATTCCCTCTCCTCCATGAGCTTTACTATATGCTGATGAGATGGACTCAGAGGGACAGTGCTTAGCACAGAGAGGGCCTGAGAGCCCTCAGAGATGGGGGAAATTCTGACAGTTCAGAGTGTGGGCTTTATTTGGATTGTATCCACTTCAGAAAGGCTGTTTCCAGGACAAATATTTATAAAAATTAGAAGAAAAGGAAAATAGAATAGGCTCCTTGAGGAAACAGCAGAAGCAGAAGGGTAAGTCTTGGACACCGTTTGACAGAGCAAGACTCCAGGTAGCAAACCAGCAAGATGAGAAAGTACTTTCTACCCCTGCTCAGCTTGTGGCATGGTCCAGAGGTCACATAGGCTTTGGAGACACCAGTTTCAGTCCCGTCACTAACCCAGTAATCACCTGTGTAAGCTGTGGCTCTGCGTCCCAGGAGAAGGCAGGGTCTCTCCTGGAGGTGAGACCCTCAAGCGGTCACAGCAGTCCGCGTCTCGGGCAGCTGGATAAGGCTGGGAGGGTATGGGCCATGCTGGGAAACATCACAGAAGCACCTGGACAAACTGAAACCCTCTGGACATCTGTGCCTTGCAGCTCTCCTTCCTGCTTGCATTTGGGATGCGGATTTTATGCATGGGACTCATCTCATAAAGGCAGGGAAAGAGCAGTTGTTTACCTCTGCCTTGTTCTCTGCTCTTGTTAATTTGCTATATAATTTTGTTTTACAGGTAGGCGGTGACTTTTATTTTCTTATTGGTGCAGTTATTTTATGGCTGAAGAAAGGGCAGAGTTGTATATGAAGTACCAGGTAAAGAAGGAGTCCCTGATGCTCAAGGTCCTGGTGATGGAAAACATACTGGAAAGGAGAACTCCTCTGCTCACATAAAATACAGGAGGCTTTAACAAAAATGTCTCAGGTTTCCCTTTTAAAAATTCAGAATTTACTAGAGTCTCCTGAACCAAGAAAAATGCATCCATGGGAAGGGAGTGCCAGTAATAACAGGCCTGCACTCACATCCAGTGGTAAAAGAGAAACAAGCAGCAGTTTCCCCTGAGGGAAGGGGGATTCTGGAAGTTAAACAGAAATGTTTATGCTTGTGAAGAGTTAAAAGGCTTCCTAGGCACCCTGGCTTCCCTTTTGTATCCTGAGCACCTCTGGGTAATGCATTAGCCCTGTGGCACAGGGAAACAGCCCATCAAAGAGTTTGCTTTCTGCAGCTGCATCTTCTGCAGGGAGACCGAGGAAACACCAGAACAGGGAGGTGGGTAAAAGCGGACTCCAAAATTCCTGGTGGGATTATTTACATGTTCTTTCTGTGCAGGAGACTGCTGGTTTCTCAATAGCTGAAGCCTTTGCCTGCTTTTGTTGAAAACAACTACTGTTACGGGATTTGCTTTGTTAAATTTAAGGCAACTCACACAAAAATGAAGCAGACTGAGTTCGATGTGAGTCACCCTTTACACACCGATCAACCCTCCTGTTCTCATTTCTGCATTTGAATTATTCTGTTAAATTTGCAGTTAAGACCTTTCTGTAACGTGACTTTTGGCTTGACACCAAATATGAATAATTATCCTGCTCTAATAACATCTATATTCTATGAGCACTCCTCCTGCAAATGTGCCATGTAATCTACACATGCATCGATCCTTAATTAAAAGACAGCATCAAAATCTGAGTCACTTCTTCTACACATTATTAAGTGTCCATTTTGGTTAAGCTGGCGACGGTTGCCAATGCCATTTCATACCTGCCCTTCCCTTTTTTCTAGTCTTTCTCTCCTGCTGGCAGAGGACTGCATAGATGACCAGAGCACAGTCTAACATGTCTTTGTGTCTGTCTTTCACTTGGTTTCCGTATGGATTTTGTCTCATGTCTTATGTCAGGGATGCTCCTGTGGCCCCATTCACTTGATGGTCTCCCCTCTTGCGCATCTCTCCAGTCTCGTTCAAGATGAGTGGACGAAAATCTTGTCTGGCGAAGCTGAACTCAATAGTCCAAAACAAATTCCCTGTCTCTGTTTTCATTGGGTGGAGAAAAATCTACAACCAAAGCAAATCTGGTTTCGTGGCTAAGAGGCAAATCTTTCCTTCCCTGCAGCCATGGGAGATCCTGAACGTGGTAGAAGGAAAACAGTTTTGCTGCATGGGGTAAGGGAAGGAGGAGGAGGAGGCAGTTTCCAAAGGGCAACCCCACTTCTTTGCTCTACACAGCAAGGCAGGAAGACTCTGTGCTGGGAGGACACCCAGGAGGCTGGAGGTTTGCAGCCACAGGAGATTGTGGCCAGGCCCTGTTATCTCCAACCATACAAACTGCTGAGTGCCAGAATTGCAGAGATGTTAGCCAGTGGATACTACAAAGGGGATAACTGGCAGGACAAAGTAAGTAGGAGCCCATTCATTGCTGGGCTGAAGGTTGGGATAAATGGGAAGAGTCCTTCCTTGGGAGGCAAACTGGTTTGCTGGATGACGCAGAAAGAGGTTCTCCTGTAACCTAAACGTGTCTAGCACAGATCAATGGGGAGTTTTAAGTGTCATGAGACAACAGGGTTTCCCACAACTTGAGTCAGCTCTGTAATCTCCACACTGCAGATTACCACATAGACGTGCACTCAAAGCAGCAGAAAAAATTGGAGATAGTGTCCCTCAGGAGTCACGAGTGCTTGATGGGCCTTCCTGCTGCTCCAGAAAATAACATCATTGTGCCAAACCAGGAAAAGCAGGGTGTGACCATCCTGCATTGCCCAACCTCTGCCCACTCAGCTGGTGTCTGCTTGGCCATACTGGTGGAGAAGAGAGGAGAGGGCTGGCTGGGCACTGGGACAGGGGGAGCATGTTGGCATGTGAGCCCGTGGTTAGTTAGGAGCAGCTGTGACCTGGGGTGGTTTTTGATGGGGTGGGCTGTCCCCAGGTGTAATCCTGACTGCAGTGTCCGATAGGAGACACTGGCTAAGCAGAGACTGTCCCTTTCTACTGAGAAGGTGTTAGATGAGAGGCACTCACTGGCCACTGAAAATCAATAGCGTTGGCTGAATGAAAACTTAGATAATACTAATGGGCTCAGTGGACAGGCCAGAAAGATGCAAATAGTCACTGGCTGATCTCAGCACCCGCTCTCTGACAGTGGCCCACATGCTTCAGGGGACAGAGGACACCCCATGGGATTTCTATAATGACCTCCTACGGGGTGAGGAATATATTTCTTACCTCTTCAGGTAGGATGTCATACAGGCCATCAAGTATGAGTTGTACCTGACCAAGTTAAAGAGAGGCTATGATTTTAACCGGGACTATTCTGAGAAGACTAGCTCAACTACTCTGGCCCATCCACCTGGGGATCCTGGCACTGCAGGAGAGGTTATCTCAGTGGGTTTTATTGATGGGGACTGAGGATCATCGCAGAGGGATGAGAGCTGGGAAGATCCTTTCCTCCTTTCTCTTCCTGCAGTGCCTGGCAGCCCAACTTAGTCATTCTCTCCTGAGAGGAAGAGACGAGGTCTGTCAAGACCTTCACTCCATCTGCATACCTTAAGTCTTTCTAAAGTTAGGCAAGTGTTGGGGCTGGGGACAAGAGTGCTTGAGCTGGAAAATGCTGCTAGCTTTCTGTTCAGCCCATACCTATGTTGCAGAGCCCAGTTTACTCAGCTTGCGTAAGGAGTGTTTTCTTAAAGCGTTTTGCTTTTGAGATGCTTCTGTGACCATGTGCTGGCAATGGCTCCTGTTCAAATCCAGTAGCTGACACAGCAAAACCTTGCATTCGATTGTTGCAAATCATTGATTCAAAGTCGCAATCCATTTGGAGTAACTCATGGAAACCCATTATTATTTTGCCACTGCTTGCTGAGCTGCTTAGATAATCAAAATGCTTGTGAGAACAGGCAAAAACTCTTGCTCTTGGCCTAAAAGATGTAAAAAGCAGTGACACATCCCAAGTGAGAAGCAACAAGATGTGTGGGAGGAGAGAAAGACGACAGGGGAGGATAAGAGCCATGAGACCCCCCTGGAGCCTCAGTCACAGGGACCTCGTCACGGTTAAACCCAACGCTTCCTTGAAAGGCTCTTACCTGTCCTCTCATTTCATTGGTAAGGTGCAAGGGAGGTAAGGGAGGAATGTAATGTGATTTTTTTTTTTTAATAGCTAGTAAGGCAAAAGCCCTTGCCATGTTTCAGAAACCCAGCACTCCTTAAGATGATAGAGACAACATAGGAGGCCTGGCCCAGCTGTCCAGGGACAGCTGGGAAGCTCCAGGAGAGCCTGCTCCTTTTTCATCCTGGGAGCCTGGGAATGGGCAATAAATTAATGGGGAACGTTTCCTTTAAGTCATGAGGAAAAATGTGAATTACTGCTGAGGTTTCCGTTCTGCACCAGTAGGGAGCCATTTTTTTACTCTGGCCAAAGATGTTAAGGAATATTTGGCATATGAGGACAGCAGTGACTTTGTGCATTGCTATCACATCGGCTTGAAACTGATGCCATTTACTGATTTAGGGCTTGATTCTGCAAACATGGAAGTAGGTGAATGCCTGCTTATCCAAATGGTTCTTTTGAATGATTTTGTGGATGTATGAAAACGTAAGTTTGCAGATGACACCAAGTTGGGTGGAAGTGTCGATCTGCTGGAGGGTAGGAAGGCCCTACAGAGGGACCTGGACAGGCTGGATCGATGGGCTGGGGCCAACTGTATGAGGTTCAACAAGGCTCAGTGCCGGGTCCTGCACTTTTGGTCACAACAACCCCAGGCAACGCTACAGGCTGGGGGAGGAGTGGCTGGAGAGCTGCCTGGCGGAAAAGGACCTGGGGGTGTTGGTTGACAGCCGCCTGAACATGAGCCAGCAGTGTGCTCAGGTGGCCAAGAGGGCCAATGGCATCCTGGCTTGTATCAGGAATAGTGTGGCCAGCAGGACCAGGGAGGTGATAGTGCCTGCAGTACTCAGCACTGGTGAGGCCACACCTCGAGTACTGTGTTCAGTTTTGGGCCCCTCACTACAAGAAGGACATCGAGGTGCTGGAGCGTGTCCAGAGGAGGGCAACGAAGCTGGTGAAGGGTCTGGAGCACAAGTCTTATGAGGAGCGGCTGAGGGAGCTGGGGTTGTTTAGCCTGGAGAAGAGGAGGCTGAGGGGAGACCTTATTGCTCTCTACAACTGCCTGAAAGGAGGTTGTAGCGAGGTGGGGGTCAGTCTCTTCTCCCCAGTAACAAGCGACAGGACAAGAGGAAACAACCTCAAGCTGCGCCAGGGGAAGTTTAGGTTGGATATTAGGAAAAACTTCTTCACCAGAAGGGTAGTCAGGCATTGGAACAGGCTGCCCAGGGAAGTGGTTGAGTCTCCATCCCTGGAGGTATTTAAAAGAAGGGTAGATGTGGTGCTTGAGGACATGGTTTAGTGGTGGACTTGGCAGTGCTAGGTTAACGGTTGGACTCGGTGATCTTAAGGGTCTTTTCCAACCTTAACAATTCTATGATTCTATGATTCTATGATTCTATGATCCATGTCAGACCCTCATAGCCCCAAGGGCATCAGGGAAAATGCCCACCTGGAGCTCTGAAGTTTGACATTAGTTATGACACTTCCAACAGGAAGCTAAATAACGACATTTCTTAGATATGATCATTTACAAAGTGAAAATGTCAGTGTAATAGATTATATTTGAAGATGTTTTCTTATGACTAATTATACATCTGGAAGTGAATATGCAGCTGCAGTTACCAGCTGATGGGGCAAAGTCAAAGGCCCATAAATATACTCTAACCATAATCATCCTTTTTGCAAACAGAAAGCATGGTCTTTCACAGCTGAAACACATATAAAAGTATAAAATATATATGAAAGCAGTGACACTGTGTAATTATGCAGTTTCTATAGAAAGCCATGGGAGAAGAGAGCAAAGCATTTGAAGGAGCTAAGTCATTTGAGAACTTTGCTGCTAATTCATTGCGGCTCTTTCTTTGCATTTCAGAAGCTCCTGCACGCGTTGTGTCTCTAAGGCTAAATTCTGCAGGCCCTTGTCAGCTCACATTTAAGGTTTAATTTATAGAGCCTCTGTCCTGCAGATTATGGTTCGTTGTTCTTTGCACAGCTGCATAAAACATTGTAAACATTTCATAGCAAATAATGTTGGAGTAGAAAAAAAAAGGCAGAGAAAGACCATTTTTTTGTGGTATGCCTGGATGCTGTGAAACTGAAGTAGCTGAATTAGAGGGTTATGCTTATTTACTCTGCCTGACTAAGCCAGTAAGGAAAATGGGGAGTTTGTGTATTTATATAGCTCTGTATTTATATATTCTTTCCCAAATTCATGTCTCTTACTGGCTGTCGAATGGGAGCAGATACAAGTGGTTAAACTCCTTTGCCCAAACTCTGCTGTTATCTATACCCGGCAGCATTCACTCAGCTCTTCCAGATGTAGACTGCATATGGCTTCTTGGCTTTTGCTATTGGGGGGTGTGTGTGTGTGTGTGTGTGTGTGTGTGTGTGTGTGTGTGTAAGGAATGTGAGAACAAGCTAATTTAATTTTCTAGGACCTACACAGAACACCCTGACCTTACCCCTGAAATGTTGCCTCTAGGAGATGCCCCCAGCAAGGCCCCTCTTGCTCCTTGGAGGATGGCCTTCTTTCCGAAGAGTCTAACAATACTTTCCAAATTAGGGGTATTCAACCCCCCCTGCCCAGAGTCAGAGAAGATAATTATCAGCATGATTCAACTGGAAAATTTTCAATTCTTGAACATACTGGGGTGACATTTGCAGATGGTATTTTAGTATGCATGGGAGGAACAGGGCTTTTTGTTAACATGTATATCTAAGGCAATGTGTGTAGGATTCGGCCTTTTCAGATCGCTGTACTAATGTTAACAAAAGGCTAGCATGTTAGTAGGTGTCCTGTGTTTATAAAAATCATCCGGCATAGACATTACTAAGGAAAGTCAGGAGGATGCTGTGGTGGAAAGGGAACTTGTTGGCAAAAACTGCTGTTGCTGACACTGTTTAGCGTGAGAGGAGCTCCCACAGCTCTGGAGACACGGGGTGAAGCCACACACCCACCCAGTGATCCTGACTCCCATCAGGGCAATCCAGAGAAACATCTTGTCCTTCACCACAGTCTTGTAATCTGAAATGGGGAGGAAGGAAAACTACAGGATGAAGAGAGAGGAAGAGAGGAAGTCTTCAGTTTTCCTTATGTGGGGAAAAAAAACCTCCGCTGCCTGCCAGTGAGTAACCAGTACTGCCTTTCATGACTGCATCATGATGAGTATCTCACAAAGCACCATGCAGGGAAACAGCACCCCGTGCCCCAGTCCATGCTCCAGGTACCGGTACCGTGCCTGCACACCCTGGGAGGTGGCAAAACCGTTCCAGGTGACAGGGTGACCTCTCCCAGCTACACACCACCCATGTGAAAGGGAAGAACCTCGTCCCCATTCAGCAGGCAACAACTCTTCCCTGCATGCAAGTGCGTCAAAATGGTTACAACTGATTTTTTGTTTGTTTCTCAGTTTGAGATAAAACCATTTGCATAAATAATCTTGTAAAGCTTTGTTTTTAATCTCTGTCCTTCTCTTTATTAGAGCATATTGGCACCACGATAATTACATCAGTGCAACGATGCCAATGAAAACCTCTGACAAGCCTGCACTGAAGTGACCTGCACAGATTTCGCTTCATTTACAATTTCTGAGGGAAGTGCAGAGTGCTTGATATCAGTGTTTTCCCAAATTGCAGAAGTCTCTGAAGTGCAGGGTGGGGCTGAAAAAGGGAACAACTTTAAGCTGTTATTAACATTTTAGAAAAGGACAAAAGACTTCACACCAAATAAAGGTAAAAGGCCATAAATACTTTCTTTAGGTTAACCATCTATGCAGCTATTGTTCTCGCCACAGGGGTGCTTTGCAAATACAAAGGGAAAGGCCGGTTGCACATTGAAGGGCAGTTGTCCCCATTTCTCTCTTTCTTAACGTGTGCTCCACACTATGAAACGCCTCGAGCATCCGTATTTTTGCATATATCAGCGGAGTGAATGGAACCACTATCAGAAAGATGCCTTACCACATGCAGAAGATGGAAGATATCAAGAAGAGTCTGACACCCGCTAATTCTAGAGCTAATTTTAATGTTATTTTAATTACCATCGCGGAGAATGGAATGAAGAATCTGTGGCCCAGTCCTGTTCTCATAACATTTTATGAGACGTTTGGCACCAGCTTGCATGAGAACAGGGCTGAGTGTCATACCTTCACATACTAGTAATGCGAGAGGGATTGCCAGTATCTGTATCATCTGTAAAGTCAGATGGCCTTTGTAAATCAAGCAAACGAGCTGAAGCCAACAACGGGAGGACCTGCAAAGATTAATTCAATATAGGAATTATATAGGAGAGAGAACGGATGTTAGAGCAGTGGGAATATGACTATGTTGCACTAACTAAGGTATACAGAAGCTGCGTACCCTGCCCTGCCTACCATGCTGGGCCTCCCTTAGGGAACTGAGCTCAGGTTCAGGAGCCTGTAAGAAAAAGAAACAAACTGAAATGAATTTGTAGCCGAAGGAAACAAACAGTTGAAAGCTTTTGGTGAAAAGATAACTTGTGTAGCTGGTTTTCAAGAACCCAGAGACCCAGCTCTCCCAAGGCATCTTCCAAGGTTCCAAGGTATTTGAAATTAATGGCGTCTGGCATCTAAAAACCAGAGGAGGCTGACCAAAAATGCCCTAGGAATACAGTGGCTTTTACACGCATGCAAAGCAGTTCAGAGACAGGTTAATTCACTGCAAGTGGAATTGAAGAGCATCAGCCATGCAGCGTAGGATGAGTAGAGGTCCCTCAAAGGCTGGAGGGGAAGAGAGGGCTGGAGAGGTGTCTTTGTAGACAATGAGATCCTTTCTTCAAGAAAACATTGACATATCAGTGAAAAGAGAGAAACAGAGAGAGGAGGGGCAACACACCCTGAATCTGTTCCCAGGAATACAGAAGCCAGCTGTCAGTTTGGCCACTGAGCGATGGGGATTACACTGGACAGACAAGCAGTCCTTCCTTGACTTTCTTCCAAGGCACTTGACAACACAAGAAAAAAGAGAAAATGGGTAAATAAAAGGAGCGAGGACGGGCCAGAAAGAACGATGTGGCCAGCAGGCCTTGGCCAATGCAAAGCCAGGAGGGATACATGCTCACACAAGATGTTGTGCATACTGGACTGACAGCGCAGGTAGAGCTGACTTCACCTGTATGCACTGAACTGAAGGGGCCGAGGGGAAGCCTGGGCTCACACTGATCCTTAACATAAATGCAGACTTACAACTTGACACATATGCTTTGAAAAAAAATTAATTCTCTGCTTGCAGAAGTGCATGTCTACTCCTAGCATTGACATCAGATGGGTAGTGGAGCAGAACAGCAGAGAAAAGAGGACGAGATATACCTACATCTCATTTTTCTGCTGAACGGAGACAGAGGGACATGCAGAGGGATAAGCCAAGCAGAACTGGGGAGACTAGGGAATGAAGTGAGAGCCAGAGAGTGGAGAGTGAGAAACCTGAACCATGATCAGAAAATTTTAGGTGAAAACAAAAGGCTAGAGTATGAGCTAAGGAGCAATGAGAGAAGATAGATATCCTTACAGTGGACAGAGAAATCTCAAAGGAAGTGAATGGATCCAGGGCAGGGAAGGAAGGAAGAGGAGCCAAGAGCCCAGATGATGCTGGGTAACATGCAATAAGGGGAGAGGCTTCTGGATGATACCTTAAAGGAAGAGAAAGACAGGTACAGGCAAGCAGTCGAAATGAAGTAAAAAGGAGAGCACCAGACAAGCGCTGCTGCCCGTGTAGGACTGCTAGGCAGAACAGGATAAAAAAAATCCCCCTATAGGAAGGGCAATCTGGGACACATTGAAGCAAGAGAAGTGCGAAGCCTTTGGGGGAGCTCAGGAGCAGCTTTTGGGGGAGCTCAGGAGCAGCTTTAGCAGCATCACAGCAGGGAGCGTTACTGTGGGATGCAGTGGTGAGAAAGCTGGGAGGAAAGCTGGAGGCAGACCCAGGACGAAAGCCAGGGAAAAGCAGAGGAGAAGGAAGAGGAGGATTAGAGGATGAGTGAGAGTAGCTCCTTGCGTTGGGGAAGAGCTGCAGGAGCAGAATGGCGAAGCAGGAAGGGAACAGAGGATGTGGCTAGAGGAGATGAGAGAGCATGTCCCAGGAGAAGAGTGGGCTGGTATAGGGGAAGGGGCAGAGGTAGACAGCATGGGTTAGGAGCCAGGAGCCATGCTAGCAGTTGGCAGCAGGAGCTTGCTTATTCAGCAAGTCAGGCAGTAATTAATTAAGTCAGGCAGCAATCAGTCAGTTAAATCGAGTAACAATGACTCAATTAAGTTGAGCTGGGGAACAATGAACATATTACATCAAACCAGGGAACAACGAACTAATTAAATCAGTTGGAAGCCTCCATGGGTCCATCCGGAGCCTGGGCTAGGTGCCACCGGAGGAAGGGATTCTTGCTGCAACTGCCCGCTCCAGGAGAAACATCCCGACGGCAACTGTGCATCGCTGCCGACAGCCCTTCTTGTCCCCCTTTGCCCAGAGTGAAGAAGGACACAGCAGATTACAGCTGGTCTGATGAAATATTTGTAATAAACCAACGGGGTGGGGAAGATGGAAACTGTCAGCTTCCAAATTAACAACAGTGTTGCAGAAATTAGTGGGCTGCTTAAGGATGGAGAAAGCTCTGCCTTTCAAATCAAGCTGATGCTGGATATCCGGAGCAGTCAGCTTAAGAAATTAACTGAGAAGCTTTGATGGGTGTCTGACAATGATTTAGTCTACTCTACCTAGCATGCAGGAGAGGTACACTTCCCAGTGGTGTCCTGGAAGAGCGTGGCTATCTACCAAAACGGCTGCCTATGTCCATTTTGAGGTAAAAAGTGTAAATTATATGGAATAGCATGAGTCAGGCTGGTCATATACTGGCAGTGCTAGGAACCATTTTCATCATCTTTTGCTGGTGCCCCATATAATTTGGGGTTGCGGTGGTTTTTTTTTATTCTCTCCTGTTCCTTATTCTATCTCCACCAGCAGGGAACATCACTGAGATCGCCAAGTTACCTTAGCAGGAAAGAACCCGGTATGTTTCTCTTGGGATATTTCATGAATATCAGTTAACTGAAAATAAAAAAGGGAAGGTCTCATTGATGAGGACAACCTGAGGTCAAAAAGATAAGGGAGACAGCCATCTGCCCCATTATTTAAGGAAAGTGCAATCCTAATTGTTCTGCAAGAGCACCTGTAAGGCCCTTGCAGGTGGGAAAAAGTACTGCTTGTCATAGCAGCGCAAATGCTTGCGGAGCTGTAATGGTTAACACCAATATTACATGAGGAGCCTTTATGATATTACACATTGTCATTAAAGTAATTATACTGAAAAGGAAGTGACTCTTTGGGTGTCATTTCTGGCTAGATGAGGTCCTGGGATTTGCCGAGAGTGTGTAAATCAGTGTCCATACAATCCCTGTAGGAATGTTGGCCAGTAAATTAAACTGGAAATAAAAGCTGAAGAAGACCAGCTTCCTGAGCAGCATACAACAAGGGTGGGGCTTGATCCGAGACTTAGCATATGGTGTCAGTACCATATGCATGCCTGGTGTCCCCTAATAAATGTGCCACAGGAGAGCACGCACTTTGAGACGCACCTGCACAACAGTTTCACATTGAGGGACTGGACTTAATTTTCTTTTTCCCCGCTCTGAACTGCTAAAATAGTCAGAGGGCGACAAGACTCTAATTAGAGATGTGAAGGTTTGGAAAGGAACCAGGAATTTTCAGGAAGAAAAACCCCCGACTTACAGTCTTCACCACGATGTTTGAGCAGCGGTCTGCCACGGGAAAACGGAAAAAGAAACTTCCTGATGTTTTCTTTTTCTCCTTTTTTATCCCTTCTGAATAATAAGAAGACTGAGAAGTTGGACTTGTTTTGTACAACTCTTCAGTCTAATGGAATACATTAAAATGAGGTTAAAATTTCAGTAAAAAGTTGTAGTCATCTCAGACCCTGGTTTGATTAGAGTGGTCACGAGGAAAACTTGACCTACACCAGTGTTTTAAAAAGGGTGCTCATGATTTAAATGCTCTTACAGGCTAGTCAGTCTTGCCTGTGATTATGACCTCATAGATGATGATATGCACTACCAAAGAGACTGGCCTTATCCTAAAGTTAGGCTTCATACCTAAAGCTACTCTTGGTCCTCAACAT
Organism: Nipponia nippon; assembly: GCF_047370975.1. Classification (NCBI taxonomy): domain Eukaryota; kingdom Metazoa; phylum Chordata; class Aves; order Pelecaniformes; family Threskiornithidae; genus Nipponia; species Nipponia nippon. The sequence continues at coordinate 111,981,914 of NW_028262336.1, forward strand.
TATGTTGTGACAACTATCTCTATTTATTTTCAAAAAAACGTATTCATGAAGATGTTTCTTTTGTACCTGCATTATCATGTGAGGCATCCAATGACACAGAATTTCCGAACCCTGTAACTTTAATTTTCCTCTTTGTTTATATGTCAAAAATAGATGGTTTCTATGTTTATCCATCTTTTTCTTCTCCTTTTTTACTTAAAAATTATGTCAACAAAAAAAAAATACTCATGCACATTATAGTGCTCTGCTGCAGCTATTACAGGAGGAGGGGTTGTCATCATACAAAAGTAATCAATTTACATGTATTTATTTCACAGGTTTATCAAACAGTACTTCTTATATGCTGCCTAAATAATACACAAAACATTCCTCATCGGTAAAGGAATAAGTACAATTCAGCTCTGATTACTAAGCAGTCAATTACTAAATATATTTCATTTTTTCCCCATAATTAAAGAGAAAACCCTGGGATTAAAACTAGGAAACTCTTTTTCTATTCCTTAAATTTCCAGCACTGACACATCTCTCATTCTTTCTATCTAGTGTCCCTTGTATCATCACTTATAACCAAAGAGCATGCTGATTTTACCAGGTCAGAGAAGTAGCATTCAACAGATGAGAGATGAAAAAATCACTCAGCAAAGGAGAACCTGGCCCGTTGCTCCCCACCACCCATTCACTCGGTGCTCCTCGCCATGGCTGTGGCTAAAGAAGGGCTAGTGCAATACTGTCTCATTTTTGAAACACAGAACATCACTAAAGATGTTTTCTTTGCCGCCAGAACTGCATGTTTCTGCCTTGGGGTAAAGTAACACCCTCCCAAAGGCAGTGCAGTGAAGACCTGATGCAAGGCAGCTTGGAGAGGTCCGCGCTGTACCCCTGCCTGCGGCTCATCTCCTTTAGATAATTTCACAGTGAGACCCATAGGGTCTTGTCTCCACTAGCTTTTCCTAATACTTTTCTTACTGCAAAGAAACTCTTTTTGGCAGCAAATGCAGCCTTGAAAACCAGCACAAACCGAAAAATTCTCCGCTGCAGCTAAATATACCCAATGTTTAAAGTATTTTGACCTTGGAAAGACAAAGATGGGACACGTTTTACTTTTTCAAGATCACTGAATCAAGCTGGAAGGTGACTGGAGAGGGAATAACACACGAGTTCCTTTTCTAAAGCTTTTCTTACGTTAGGAGATGGGCTTCCCCTTTTGCGAAGCGCAGATGCGTGGCCAGGTCTGGAGCCACGTCTCTTCCTCATACACACCGTACACATGAACCTTGAACGTCATCTCAACACACAACTCCCACAGAAGTCAGCGAATGCAGGAAGACTCAGGCCTCAGGTATTTATGGCTTGTCTAGCTCAGTGTAGCATCATATACCTTGGGACTGGTCCTACAGCTGCTGCAGTGAACTGACTCCAGCTGCAGCAACTGCTGGGTCCCCCATGGATGGGGTGTAAATATGGAACGGTCTGAGATAAGAGCTGGGCCTGCTTTGACCAGGAGGTTGGACAAGAGGCCTCCCGAGATCCCTTCTGAGATGAATTTCCCTGTAGTCTTAACGTGCAGGTTGCATGGATCGAAGTGCAAGGGTAGGGGGTGGCGGAGGAAACATGAGCGCGGCAGAGACAGGCTAATGTTTAAACCACAGCTGATGGCAATTTCTTATGCTTCAAGTATAAGACTGAGTTGCTTGTGCTAGAAATTTCTATGTCTTCTTCCTGAGCATGAGATCAATTAAGCCATTGACTTTTGCAAAAGATTTTCCCTGGGATTATTTTTATTCTAGGAAGTGGAGGTAAAGGGCAGAAGAATTTAGCTGGAAATAGTTTGTCATTTGAGCCCTTATACCGGTACTCTGAGCAAGCACACACACGTGCATTTTTCACCCAAAGCCTGAGCTAAGGTACTGTTGCTGCAGTTGTGCTGTGCGTTTTCTTTGGGAATTTAGTTAAGAGGATAAGAAACCATTTATTTAGTTTGATGTGCATGTGTGCAAGATGGAGAATTCAGTTTCGGGGAGAGATTTTTGAACCCAAGGTAAATTGTTTCCTCAGCAACTGTATTCCTTGGAAACAGAAAACTTTCCAAAATAGGTCTTTGCGCTGACAAATATCCACAGCTTGGTGAAAGCCTGCGAGTTTGCGGGGCACTGCTGTAGCATTTCAATCACACTAGAAAATAAAACTCAAAAAGCCAGAAACTACCGGCTCGTCCTTCTGCGTCTGGCCAGTAATTCCTTAATGATTCCCAGGAGAAAAGGCCTGTGTTTTTGTCTGTCCCAAGGCCCTTTTGAATACCTGGATTTGACAAGATGGAAATACGACCCTGTTATCTTAAATAGATACGCATTTCCTCTGAAAAAAAAAAAAACACAACCCACATATCTGCTGTTTTGATTTCCCTTCCCCTCATGCTCCCCCCCTGCAACCTCAAACCAGCCCCTGGGCGGCGGGAAGCGGCCGGGGGGGACACAAACCCTCCTGCCCGCCCTTTATTTTGGCTGTTTTCCCCTCACGTTCAAAGCCCCGACCTCCATACAGCCCCCTCCCCGAGACAGAGCAGCAGGGATGGGCGCCCGGCTCCACCCCGGGCTCCCCGCCGCCTCCACGGGCGGCCTGAGGAGGCGGGCGAGGGGCGGGTTAAAAGCGGCGGCAGGTGAACGGGGAGGGATCTTAAAGCTCTGGGACGGTCGAGGCCGGGACCGGCTGCTCCTCACGCACCTTCAGAGTTGCACTGAGCCCCGCCGCCCACCCACGGTGCCTGGTCCCGGGAGCTCCCGGCGGGGCTGGTCTCCCCCTGCGGCTGTGGGTACTGCTGAGGCAGGTGAGGGGCGCGGCGGACCGGCAGCTCAGCCGGCGGTGGCGGGGGAGGCTGTTCCCCGCGCGTCCTCCGTGAGGAGACGGCCCGATGGCGGCGGAAGGGGCGGGGGGGGGGGGCGCGGCGGGGCAGGCCCAGCCCGCCGGCCCCCTGTGCAGCCACCGCCACACTTGTTGCGCTCCGGTGCGGGGCTGGGGCCCACCGCAGCGCCGCCGGGAGCTCTGGTGGCGCTGCCCGCCGCGGAGGCGGGCCGGGGCCTGGGCCGGTGGCGGGGCGCCGTGTGCGCTGCCCCACACCGTGCCTGAGGGGATTTACCCCCGCTCGCCCCGGGAGCTCTCGGTTCCGCTTCCCGAGCTTAAGCATGAGGGGGAGTGCTGGAACCCCGCGACCAGTTTTAATTGCGAGTGCTCTTGTCTCTGTTAATTATGCATTAACTCTAACAATCTCTCTTTTTTAATTCACCTTCTCCCAGCAGCTCTTTGTAAGCACGTTATGTGAAGTACCCGACCGGCTAAGACACCAAGCAACATAAAGGCTTCTGCAATTACAGGTAATTTGTGACACGCCTATAGATTTTTGAGAGCTGCATGAAGGTAAACAGCTTGCATCAGTAAAACTGACAGGTCCTGTCAGTGTCTGATCACACACTGGAAACATTCCTCAGAATTACAGGGGGAATAGGAAATGAGAGGTGTGAGTCCGAAAGAAATGTATTTCTGAGTATCAGGGCTGGATAAGATCGCACGAGGAATAAGTACTCAAGCCCTTAAATAAAACGCGGGGGACATGTTGGAGTAAGGGCAGGAGTGCTTGCTTAGCTGGCAGCAGTAGCTGCTAGCTGACTGTGCTCCTGTGGCATGCTGGGCATGCCTTTTTTTTTTCCCCCATCATTGGGCTTTCCTAGATTGGGTGTTACTTTTCCAATCTCTTGTGTTGAAGAATCTCTTTTTCTCCCCAATAGAAGAATTAATTTCTTTGTCTTGTGCTCCATTAGTTTTCCTTATGTAGCCTGCAAATACTCTAGGAGAACATGCAAAGGGTTGAAAGAAGGAAGTGGCCTTTTGTTTTAAGAATGCTCTTTTAAACCCAGTTTTTGTGATTTTGATCACTAATGAGATTTTATTGGCTGTGGCCTGTGTGAAATAAGAGAGTTTGGGCCCAGATTCTGTTTGGGATTACCATGATGTATGCTGAGTCAAGAGCAGAATAAAATATACTTTCATCCTTGATTTTGTTAAAGAAGTTATACGTGGTTTCTAGTATCTCTTGCTTTCCACTGTTCAGCCTGGAAACCCTGCTTGCCAGATGCTTACCTCGAAGAACCCCAGAGGAAAGGCAGCAGGCAGAAGGATGTGCATGTGATTGTGTTAGGTTTAGCTTAGAGGACAAGGCAATGGTGGGCCTAAGCCTCAGCCTGGAAGAAGGAGGTACCTCCATGTGTCAACTAGGCATTGCAATGTGATTTTCCAGGTGGGATTTCCAGTGCATTTGCAGAGCCATGAGGTTATACCTCTACTGCATGTGTCAGGGTTTCTGGGAAACTTCAGCCCCCAGAACTGTCAGTCTCATAATTGGTAGAAGGACTACATACCACAGAGCTTAAAAATGGAACAATAAAAAGCCATGAATTAAAATATTCTTCTGGAGGAATTAATTCTGTCCTGACAGGGCTAGTTCTCTCAACTTTCTGAAGCTTGGGCCTCTGACTGTGTTGCTGTTTTGCATCCCTTGAAGCATAACCCAGGTAGATTAGTTGGGCAACCTCACTTATTTTGTGCAAAAAGTAATTGTACAGTGAAAAAGGTATAGCAGACTACCTCAGTAGCTGGAAAAATAGCAGCACTTTGAGATATATGTACAAGTTCTTAGTAACCGTCATTGCATAAGCTCAGTTGGTTACCTGTGAGTGAAGAGGGTGCTTTACAAGTTGATTCTTTGTGTTATTCATGTGAACAGTTCCAGTGAATTCAGTGCTCCCAGAACCTGCATGAAACCAGAGCATGGGTCAGATCTTTGTTTTTTTCTCTTGATGTTTTTCTCTTGACGTTTTTCCTTGTTCTGTTCCTCACTGCTTTTAATTGTTATTTAATGATGACTGATGTGTTATCTGAAAGGAGGAGAACTGTGACTCTTGCCTGGCTAAACACCAGTTTGTGTAAGGAAAAGCTTGAAGTGATGATACATGAGGAGAGATAACGTGCTGTCAAAGCAGAAGGAATGTGGAAAAAGAGAAACACATCTCCTATTAGCTGATAACAGAAAGTTGAAAACCAATTTTATTCTGTATCTCACACAAATGTTTCTTCCTGTAATAATTTTTTTAAAAGGAAAAAGTTGCTTTTGTCTTTACTTCTGATGAAAGAAATTATAACAAAATACCTGCTCAAGGAAAAGCTGCACTACAGTATAAAATCTTAGTGTCTGTAAATGTAATTAGCATTTCCAAAAGGGTGCAAGCTCTGTCTGTGTGTGAGAGAGACAGTGACTTGCCAATTCTGTAGGAAATATTACATTGAAGTGGGAGCAGGCAGACTTGTAGAGGGGATGTAGACATTTGCCTAGATCTAGGAGGAAGGAAATAGGAATTAAATAACAGGTTAAAAAAAAAAAGACAAACATGAAAATGTCACAACTAAAAGGTTGCTATTTTCATGACTGGGAGCAGGGCACAGTGTGTATAAAACTTTCTTTAGAAATATGGGAAATGGGACACTTGCATCAGTGAAGACATAGTCCTGAGGAATTTGGCTTTCTTTCAAAGCAAGACATTTAAAGCACACTTTGAAGGAAAGGTTTACAGGGGAAAATGGCTGAGAGGGACCAAATTCTAATAGGACTTGTGCTGTCGTGTTATGCCTTCAAGTGTGACTGGTGCTTCTGATTTCCTGTTTTCCACAAGTGGAGTGAATTCTGTGCAGAGATGTTCTGGAGGATGGTGATCCTCCATTTATAGTTGTAGGCTAGTAAAATAGCTATGGGTATTTCCAAACATGCTTGGAAAATGACTTAACTCATGTAGGGGCATGAATATGGGACAGTCATAAGTGGGTCATTGTGGGTAGAACTGAATCCTTAATGCTGTTGATATTTAACTAGCATACTTTTTTAAATGTTTAACTACATACATATTGGTTCCTAATCTGTTGTGTTAAAGGCTATCTCTGGGTTTCACACTGGGTTTAATTACAGCAAAGAATGCCTCCTATTTTCATAAACTTGAGTGGAAGAAAAGGACAATGCTTGCAGTGTTCGGACCTGCAACTATCAGAGGTTTCCTGTTCCTAATTAGTCTTTGCCTGTTCTTGTGTCAAATCAAATATACTGTAATCTCTCTGTCATGGCTCTTCTCCAGTTTCCACTCTGATCTGGAGATAGGTGTTCAGAATGAAGTTTTAAGAGCTACTAGAGAGAATTGCACAGGCTTTTGTGATTGTTAGACTGCTCTTTTGATCTTTAGTCAACTTCTTAGGAAAGAAGTAGAGTTGTTGATATTTCAGAGTGTTCCAGCTGCATGCTCCTTGAAGTTTTAAAATGTACTGCTGTAAAATTAAAATAGCTGGAAGCTGCCTATAATACTGAAATTAAAGGATTTTGGTTGCCAAAGTCTGAGTTCAAAGCTGCATCTTCTTACAGTTTGAACTCTGCATTAAAGCTATAGCAATGTAGGGAGCTGTATTCTTTTTCAGGTAGCAGGAGTATCCTGAATGATTGAATTCAAGCTCTGTACTTCCAACTTTGAACTGGTACTTATCTGTCTTGGTCCACTGATAACAAAGTGCAAGTCTGTGAAGCCTGTAATTGTAGTGGAGCATTTCAGAACAGCTCTGTGAGATGGTGACATTTTGTTATCCCCAGTTTAACATCTGGGAAACTGAGGCATGGGGCAGGCTGACAAATTAGGTAGGAAGTCTGAGAGAGTTGGCAAGTAACTCCTGCAGCCTGTATGCCAGCCTTTCTTGGTGAAATAAAAGGATGCTCTCTTTGCAAGACATTAATCTGTATTTATTAGAAGCTTCCTTGGTTCAGTCCTGACAATGCCGCTGTTCTTGCCGTACAGCACCAAAACTAACTCGGCAATAGGAGTAACAAGCCCACAAGCTAGCAATTAAGTGCTTGCTTTTTTGCTTAGCAGTAAACTAGACCCCAGGTTGGCAGGGTGAAGGTATGCTGATATAAAACTGCTGAAATTCAGATTTGTGTGTTCTTCAAATCTGGGTATGAAACAGCATATACAGCTCTAAGACACCTTGATGCTGGTTATCAGCCCCTATATGAGCTAGCACTCCCAGCCTAACTGTTTAGATTGAAATCTGAAGGGAAAGTTGTGCAGTGCTTTTGAATACAGCAGTGCGTTTGAAATACATGCTGGACCTCAGCATACAGCAATACTTCTTGTGTGAAGTTGGGTCATAAAATAATTTCGGTAGTGATCTTGGGTCTGATGCAGTTTAGATGTTCTAAAGCTTTTCTATGGCAAAACTTCTGCATTAGAACTGCCACTCTCAGGCATCTGAGTTATCTTTGTCCCCAGCTTGTGGCATGGGGAGGGACACTTGGGACCAGTGCTTTTTTTACTTAAAGATTATCTTGGTTAACACATTTCCACATGGAATAAAGTGACTTTGTCTTGGCAGACTGCTGATCTCGTATCAGTATCTGGAGGCACTACTGAAAGTGGTGGAGTGTCACACTGGACCAGTAACTCTTGGTACCTCCTACACTAAAATTCTGATAGGAGTGGAGGCATCATGAACACCCTCTACATTTCTGTGCAATTCTAGTAGAATAAGTAAATTGGGATCCAATTTGTAGCAGTGGGGAGAAGAGTATAATCTTACTCTGAATTTATGTGTAAGTTGGCATACTGTGGACCCCTTCTTGACTGGGACTCCTAGATGTTCCTATAGCATAAGCAAATATTGTAACGCTTGCTAATGACTACTTTTTTTTTTGCTTGATAATATAGCAGCAAGTGCCATGCTGTGTATGTGAAAGGAATGTATCTTCCATTGTGTTTACCTTCACTGTATTCTAGTTGTGGTTTGCTGACGCTGTGAATTTAACCATCAGCTAATAATTTCCCGGTATAACAGTCTGTAACAGAGTCAAAAAAGCATCTGCTAATGAGCTGTACTCATAAACACAGGAGCTCAATGATAATTGTCCTCAGTGTTGTGAATTGCGGGATTTTTCACTGGGTGTATGCACCGTGCTGTGACTGCAGTTTAATGTAACGCTAGCTCCTGTAAGCCTAAAGTAGAAGGTAGTCTAGCCATGGGAGCACAGAGTTCAAAACAACACTGCCCAGAAGCTGGAGAACTACAGAAATATTAAGCTGTAGTTCTTCTCTTGCTGCTGTCTAGCCTACTAGTGGAAAAAAAAAAAACAAACAACAAACAAAACAACAAAAAACCCCAAACAAGCCCCAAACTAAACACCTGCTTTTGTGCCTCTTTGTGTTGTGTGTTCATATAGAACCATTTCCCTCCTAACTGACTTCTCAGTGGAGCATGGTGATCTTTTATGATTGTTTTTTAACTCCTACTGTAACAGCCATATACTATTGTGATCCTCTGACTGTTGAAACGGAACAGAAGGTTCAGCTGGTAGCAGAACAGAGATCTGTGCTGAGGCTTGGAAAGGCTTATTTTCATGATCAGTTGCAATTTTTTTTAAGGAAAATTTAACACTTGAAGATAATACACTCCCATGTTAGAATGGGTTCTAAATGCTCAGTGACTCAACCTCACTGCCTTCAGCTCTCTTCTGTTCTTCCCAGCTTCTTCCTTTATAACCAGTCCCTATTCTCATTCCTACTTTACTTTTGCCTCCAAACTTCACCTAAGCTTTCATGTCTTTAACTTCTTGTACTGTGCTGTACTTCTGAGACCAGCAAATGAGGTAAGTCCTTGACTGTCTACATACTGTTATTTCTGTAGGCATTTAGCTGGATTTGCTCACACAGAAATAGTATCTCGGCTGGCTCCATGAAAATAAGAATTACCACCCATTAAAGGGAAGTAGCTTTCCTGCTTTCTTCTCCTTTGGTCAGTGAGACAGTTAATGTTTTACTTGCTAGTAAAAAGGTCTTAAAAGCAAGGATCTGGAAGAAAGATAACCTATGATCATGAGTCAACATCCTAGCTTTTGAGTAAGTTAGGAGTAAATGAGCCGTCACATCAGTACAGATAGCGCAAACTTGATGTTAAGCTGGAGTGATCTGTGCTGATGGCTTAATAGTGTGAAGGGCCATACTCGTGTTAACTTAAATTCTGCTTGGGTCACTGTGTCTGTTTATGGGAGAGAGGTGGGCACTTCAGCAGCCTCTGAATTGCCTTTATTAGATCCTCTAAATTGCATTGATGAGAGCAGTTTAAAGCCAGCTAGTAGGAAACACTGGGGTCAGTATTTGGATGGAGTTCAGGCTGCCTGAATATGACCCTACAATCTTAACTGTGCAACCCTTCAGGGAGGAGAAGATAGTGAGACTTTGCTGATATCTGATCAGTGCCTGTATCAATCTCTGGAGTGTCCCAGAAGTCATGACTTTCCACCAGCATAAAAACAAGCCTGAGAGGCCATGAGGGTACAGCAAGAAGGGGCAAAGGTTGGTGACTGGCTTGACAAGCAGCAGGAAGAATAGGGGATGGTGGCAGGAGGAGCTGAAGAGATAGTTGGAGGATTTGGAGAGGTAGGTGGGAATGGTGAAGGGTTTGGGCAGATATGAAAGACAAAGGCTTTTTTGGGAAGGAGGGGAAATGTCACTAGGAAACTTGGGGCGAAAGGCTGCCTCTCCAAAGTGTGGTGGCTTTTTCTGCATCGATCCGGGTACAGGCATGCTTTTTGCTAGAATTGGAGCACTGTGTTTTGGTTTAGCAAGCACGATATACTGTCAGAGGAGATGGAGCAAGCTGGATGAAGAGTTTCACCATGTATTGTCCTCAGCGATAAAGCTTTGCCAACCCCTCTTCCCCACTGACTGCTCATTCTTACCCATGCTTTGCAATTTGCAGCCTGTTTTTTAAATGAAGTTGTGCTTTTCACATGCTTTGTGGGTCTGTGCTGTAAAGCAGATTGGTGAAATGGATCAGCTTAAAAAAAAAAATCAAACCAAAAACAAACAAAAAAAACCACCAAAAAAAAAACCCAAACCAAAACATACTAGTACTGGGAATAACTTTTGAACAAGTACTGGGAATAACTTTTGAACAAGCCACCTGGTTTATAATGCACCCCCACAAAGTTGCAGGAGATGGAGAACTGCAGTGTGACCTCAGGAGCAAACAGTGGTGGGGAAGCATCTTGAGCTAACTTTGCCACTGAAGACAAGGCATCCTTTAACTACACCCTGAGGCACTCATATTTTGAATCCCCTTCTGCACAGGGAGACAGGAAGGAGTGATTGCATGTGGAAACAAATCCTTGTGAAGCTGTGGTAACAGAAAGGCAGCAGTATCGGTGTACAGCGAGAGGTGAAGCGTAAGAAACAGGGCTTATGAGGAGGGGATACACAGGTTCCACCCTTTCATGCTGTAAGGAGATGGCTGACAGGCAGGGAGAAGAAGGAACAATGACTGAGAGGAGAAATGTAAGGAGTCTGGTGGAATTAAAGGATAGGTGAATGATGTGTGTAATACCACAGTTTACATGGTGCCAGTCTTCTACAGGATTTATATTCAGCTGTGCGTAAGTATTTCTAGTCATAATACTTGGTTGTAGTGTCATTTTATAAGTACTGTAATTGCAATGTGTGTGTATTAGTAAGGGAAAACAGTAATAAAAGTTGTAACTGTTCCTCTGAGTTGTAACTGTTCCTCTGTTTAACATACAATGGTCTCTAAAGCAAATCCTGAAAGAAAGGCTGGTCTGATTGATGAAAAACCAGACTCCAAAAACTCCAAAAAAAGGAGTGGAAACAAATAATTGAAATCTGGCTAGTATGTTTTGTATGTATCTCTGGTATTAAGGGTCTTTCCTGTGCCCTCATAGGGTTGTTAACCTACAGAGACTTTCTCTATATCTGTATGCTAATGAAAAATAAACTTTCTTCTTGGAAAAATAACCTAGCAGGATAGGAAGGTTACTCTGTGTCCAGGACTGTTTTCAGACAGATACAGAGGTAATACCCCACATAGATTCTGCACCCTGAAGGAGGCTCAGGAAAGGTTTTCTCCAATCCGAAGAAAATCTTTGGTGTCCCCCTGCCTTGGTTATCACCTCCTGAAGTATAACCCCACACAGTCAACCAGCATGAACTGTGGGAAATGTAGTTTATGGAACCAGTGAAGGGAAATTACACTTACATTCCAATAACTCAAGAAAAAAAAAACCCTTGCATTCAGATAACAATTACATGTCCTCATTTTCCCTGAGCTGTTGTGTACTTTGACTAATGCTCTGTGTGATTGTATGTGACTTACTGATTATATGTAATTCTGCTGTAAAGCAGAAAGGGTTTCGACATCACTTCAGAATGGGAGTGTGACGCAGAAGATGACTGCAAAGAAATGTCTTCCATTTTCTTTCTCATGCAGTGTGACCCAGTTCAGAGTTAGGAAATCAATAACATTTCTGTCACGTGGTGGATATGATGGCCTTTGCACCAGTGGCTGCTCTTGTCTAGAAACCTCAAAAATGTGATTTTTGCTTATTGGTGCCCTGTGCTGTAAATGCCAAAGACAGATGGTCTGAGATGCAAGTGAATTAACGAAGTTGAGAAATAAAAACCTTCATGAGGCATTTCAGAGCAAAGAGATCTGTGAGCACTTTTAGAGGGTGCTGGCTGATAGGCACAAGAAATGCTGGTTTCTTGCCTTCAGAGTAACTTACAAACTAACTTGCTGTAAATCCATCTGAAGTGGAGGGGTGGGGGGAGGCGGGTTGAAATGACTCTGAATGCTCTCTGTGAAAGGCTGTTGTCTGGGTTTGCTCAGCTTCCACAAACAATTGTGGTGTTCCCGGGGAGGTATGTGGGAGACAAAGGTGAAATCCTTTAATTCATTACAGTCATAGCACTTTGAAACTTACCTGCTGGAAACTATATGCTTCTGTTGAAAAGCCTCAGAGCTACTGCTGGCCTGTCTGAACTCTTCAAATGTTGACTTTAGCACTCTCCCAGCCTCTGAAACGTCTCCCCTATTCTAGGAGTAATGCAGTCTGTATTACGGGGGGGGGGGGAATCATCTGACAGGCATTGACAATGAAGGAGTCTTCGTCTAGTTACCCTAGGCTCTCTGTAGTTGGTGGAGAGAAATGCAATTTTGGGGTGAATTTTTAAGCACTGATTTTAAACATCCAACTCAAGATGAGATGAATAATGACCAAGACTTCACCTTCATTGCCTCAAGCTATCGTGGAATTTGCTGCAACTAACAATACAGAGCTCTACAGTCACGTTTTTTAAATTTGTGGATGCAGGTTATCCAGACCTGCTCATGGAAGGTGCAGAGCGTCAGCAGCAATTCCTTAAGGTCTGTCTTTATTGCTGGAATGTACTCATGAAAATGTTGTTTACACTCTTAAGCCAAGTTGACCCAGCCTTAGCTTTATTTATATAGGAATTCTAGCTGTCTAACAATTTCTTTTTTAACATAACCACCTACGTTACTTCTGGCTGATGTCATCTTCTATTATTTTGTTACTGTTATCAAACTACTAGAAGTTATAGCTGTTAATTTAAGGCTGTTTTCATCAATTTCCCCTGTCTGCTTTTCCTACTTAATGTGGGTAATGGCTGTTTTCAGTTGACAAATACACTTAGAATTCGAATGAGTATGATACGATGTGTGTAATCAAGTAATGAAATACTACCTGCTGATACGTGATTAGATTATTATTTATGACTGCTTATAGGTCAGTCCACTGTGTTAACAAAATGTTACCACAGTCTATGGTTATGCTGCAGTTGTATGATATTGCCTTTATTTTATACCACATGCTCGATGGTATTTGTTTCCCATCTTGATTAATCTTAGTTTTGTTTGTTTGTCTTGTCTTAGGTCAGACGATTAAAACAAAACAATGGATTGGGGAGCTCTGCATACCATTTTAGGAGGTGTAAATAAGCACTCCACCAGCATCGGGAAGATATGGCTCACAGTCCTGTTCATCTTCCGTATCATGATCCTGGTTGTGGCTGCAGAGAGAGTCTGGGGAGATGAACAAGATGACTTTGTCTGCAACACTCTGCAACCTGGTTGCAAGAATGTTTGCTATGATCACTTTTTCCCCATCTCTCACATCAGACTCTGGGCCCTGCAGCTGATCTTTGTTTCCACACCTGCGTTGCTGGTGGCCATGCATGTAGCTTACAGGAGGCACGAGAAGAAAAGGCAATTCAGAAAGGGAGACCAGAAATGCGAATACAAGGACATTGAAGAAATCAGGAAACAGAGGTTTCGTATTGAGGGCTCCTTGTGGTGGACGTACACCAGCAGCATCTTCTTCAGACTGGTCTTTGAAGCAGTCTTCATGTATGCATTTTATTTCATGTACGATGGGTTCCGAATGCCGCGCTTAATGAAGTGCAATGCTTGGCCCTGCCCCAACACAGTAGACTGCTTTGTTTCTCGACCTACTGAAAAGACGGTGTTTACTATTTTCATGATTGCTGTGTCCAGCATTTGCATTCTTTTAAATGTGGCCGAATTATGTTACTTACTGGTAAAATTTTTCCTCAGAAGGTCTAAAAAACCTGTAAATCCAAAACATCACCCCAACCATGAGAATAAGGAGGAAACCAAACAAAATGAAATGAATGAGTTAATATCTGATAGCTGTCAGAACACAGTTATAGGATTTTCAAGTAGCTAAGGTGGTATCAGTGCTGGTGTTCACTCTTTTTGGAGTGAATGTTCTTTGTTTAAAGGCTGCAAATGAAATTTGTTATATGAAACAATTTAAGTTGGGGGAGACTTTGATACATAGTGTCAGGTGTCAATTGTGCACGTCAGGGCAGCCTAAACATGTGAAAATTGTGTGAGGATTAAATAGGAAAGTGTATCTTCCTATGAGTAACCTTACAAGCTGACTATGACAAGTGGGAAGCCCACTAATACCTTCATGCTGACACAGCTCCTGAAAACTACGTGCAACGGCAATAAGAACAAAATTCCAAGCTAGATATTCTAGTATTACAAAATGTTTTGTAATAGGGATAGTTTTTACTTGTGAACTGACAATTAAAATATTTTTCTAAAATCTAAGGTTCCATGTTACTTAAGGTGTTTATAGTACACAAATGACTGTGTTTTGTTTCTTAACCAGGCGTATGCAGATGAACCCTGTAATACCGTATTCATAGGGAGGAGACAGCGATAGGCTACATCTTCACAGCTTTGCAAGCGCTGCTTGAGTTCGGACAGGTAGCTCGAGAGACTTGCATACACAGCGCTGGCTGTAGGGGAAGGTGTGTGAAAGCCCACCACGTGTAGTGCGGATAATTGAGGTAGCTAGGTCCTGAGTGCAAAGTCATGCCTAAAACCAGCATGACAATATAAATAGAGCCTAAGTAGACTTGATTTAAACATCTAGCAGTCCTGGTAATCTTATCGATCTTTTAATTGCATGGTACCAATTTTATAGCAACATCCATAACTTTATGTAAGTGTTTATTTCTCTAATGTATTAGCTCTATTTGTTTCTTTATGCTATATCACATCATGGAACTTCTTTGGTTTTGATTTGTTTGCTTTTTTTGTGGTAGACCGATGGTGCTGTTATGAAACTAGGGGCTCTTTGGTTTGAAGGACATGGAAAAGTATCACTGGAAATGGAACAAGTCTTCTTAATAAAAGGCAAACACTTTAATCTTTCTCAATGAAGTGAGAGTCTCTATGTGAATGCTAGTGAGATCTTAAGCAGGACCAGTGCTTATGAAAAACTGTTTCCAAGCAGGGACTTTACATCCAAAGTGCGTGTAGCCCATACGCACCCCTCATTCCCAGCTGGAGCAGTGATGTTGTCCATACGCTAATGGAGGCGCACGTGCAGCTCTTGAGCGTGGGGGAGCCTGTGCTTGCGGGAGGGGTATGCTGTTGAAAGCAGGGGATCCTGAAGGTCAAAGAGGTGGGTGTAGTACAAGACCCTAGCTATAGTGTCTTGTGTGTGTGCTTCCTATTTTGGGTCACTTCTCGCCACGATACAAATGTCGTGGACACACTGACCTCAGCAGAGTTGCGCTCTCTTTTTTTTTTTTTTTTTAACACCAGTGCAAATGGATTAGCCTCATTTGTTTTTGTATCATGGAGCTACTCTTTCACGGGGTGTAACACAGAACAGGTATCCCTAGGAGCAGAGGTTACACTCGGTGCGGTTTTCCTTCTGCTGTTGCATCACGCTTTTTCTTAGAGGTGCCAGCACAGCTTTGTGCATGTCCATGCTGTAAGTGGGTTTGAGTTGGTTAGTTGTTTTACATGTGACCAGGAGAACCTAACGGTGCAGGCACAAGTAACAGGAGAGAGAAAATACCTAGAGTCGGCTCTGTCCCTGCACGAGCCCTGTCACGTATTTGTTCCCTTCTGCTGGCGAACTCCTGATCTTTCCTGCCTTCCCAGCACATTTTCTTTTTTTTAATTGCTCTTGTGAAAAGAAATTGCTGCTAGTCTTCTGAATGTGTCTACCAGCAAGCTGGAGGAAAAAATATACACAGAACTGTATACTAGTGGGCTTGTATTGTTCTCCCTGCAGGCGGAAAATACAAGTAGAAGTGAAAAGTACTACAAAAGTTTGCCTTTGTAGGCATCATTCTGGTGGCCTCATCACGGCTCCCTCTCCAGGCTCCATGGCCTGCTATGGCAATGGCTTAAACCTTTACTTAACGGAGCTGCTCCCTTAGGCTCCGGAAGGTGGGTGCTCAGGCTGTGCCTCACCGGATCGCCCCCCAGTCCGCCCAGGGGCAAACAGCGAGGGCTCAGGCCTTGCATTGTGCAGGTCCCAGGCTGCAGAGACACTGCCACTTCTGCTCCAGAACTGCGTTTCACGGAGCAGCTCCAGCTATGGACTTTCATCCAGGGCATGCTGCGAATCACATACCATATAGGGAATACGAATGGAAGTCAGTTAATGATTATGCCTGATTGTGTCTTACCACTTTTGGTGATCACACTGAAATAGCCCTATGCTGAATGTCAATAAACCTTGAAAACACCTTAAGGCGGATATGTTTTCCTCAAATGGAGGAAGGGGAGTTTTTCTTGGTCTACAATAAAGTGCAGGCCTGCTTAACCCCAAATGGGGATATGAAAATAGCTCTCTGCATGGTATTTTTATTTCCTGCTTACAAGTTTTCAAACAGTGGGTTTTATTCCAGCAACTGGATTTTTCTAGAAGACCAGTTCCACATCTGTTGTTATTTTAAGCCTGGATAAGTGGGCAAAGCTTAAATGAAGAAATTGGGTGTACCCGGTCCTTTGTGTGCCAGCACAGCTCCGCGCGCGGCCGCGCTGTCAATGGGTCTGAGTTGGTTGGACGGTTCCTGCGTGGTGGTGGGACCCGATAAGGTGCGGTCAAGCAACACGGCCCCGCTGCTGGGGTGTCCTGGCAGCCAGACAGGTCAGGAACAAACGTGCCAGTCCTTGTCCAACCTACGCCAAGGGCGGCTGTAAATCAAAGAGCCGGAGCTTAGCCAAGGCTCCACTGGTGATAAGTCATTGACTCAACAGCAGGGACCAGTTATGACTGAGATGTGTTTGGCTGGGATGTTTCTCGTCACACTGTGTGCAACCCTAATTATGGGCAGTCTCCTTTATCTGAACCAGCCCCTGACTTCTGTTACTGCCAAGGAAAAGTCCTTCATGGTTTCAGTGCCCTCTTTAAATAATTCCTCATCTCCCCGTTGTGTTAGGCTGAAGCAGATGGCATCATGAGGAAATGGCAGCTTTCAGTGTCTTGTTTCTCCAAGTCACCTTCCCACTGCCTGCCGCATGCTGTGCCTGAGCAGGGGAGGCAGCTGGTTTTGGCGGGGTGGTAGCCATTCCCTGGGCAGAGGGTCTCCCCCCCAAATTTCCGACCCACTGGTGACGGGCAGTTTGTACTACACTGGCACCGCCATCACCCCGTGGTAGTTCAGCCAGTTTCTCTGATGGCAGCTGGCTTAATTGCCCCTGCCCATCCCTGCTGCATCTCCCCACCCTGTGATTTCCCCTTTGTTATGCCTGAGGCAGAGATTGTTTAAACTGGCTGTGGTGCGAAACGATTAATCAGAGCCTCTGGAAAAACTCTCTTGCAAATTCCCCGCACCCCCTCCCACCCGGCTGTCTTGCTTTCCTATCAAACAGGCAGGAGCCCTGACCACGTACAGGCGCAGCAGCAGCGTCTGCCGGACTCCACTCCCATTACACACAACAGCCCTTGACTCCAGCCCCACCACATGTCCTCCTCCATCCCTCTCGCTTCTTCTCAGCCCAGTCCCCCTGCAGCTTTGGCTTTGTTTTTCCATTGACCTGAGCCCTTCCCAGCAACCCTGCGTGCCAAAGCGCTAAAAGCAAATGAGGCCAGTTGCAGGATGGGCTGAACCCGCTCTCCTCCTTTGGCATAGTTAGGCTGCCTACCCTACCCCGCGTACTGCAGCCGCGAGCATTTTGCTGCCAGATCGGAGCGAGTTCGGCTCCCGCAGCCCGTCTGCCGAGCAGAGACTCTGCTGGTGCGTGCCATGCCGGCCCAGCGCCTCACCCACCCTCGCCCTGCGATGGTGTGCTGGAAAGCACCACCACAGCCAACACGAGGCAGACCTCTGCTCCCAACTGCTTGGTATGTTTTTCTGTTACCACTGTTACCTCTATTTCCCTTACTGAACCAAGGCTTTATTATAGCGCTCCTGAAATAAATCTATTTCATAGAATCATAGAATCATAGAGTGGTTTGGGTTGGAAGGGACCTTTAAAGGCCATCTAGTCCATCCCCCCTGCAATGAGCAGGGACATCTTCAACCAGATCAGGTTGCTCAGAGCCCCTTCCAGCCTGTCCTTGAATGTTTCCAGGGATGGGGCATCTACCACCTCTCTGGGCAACCCATTCCAGTGTTTCACCACCCTCATTGTAAGAAACGTCTTCCTTACATCTAGTCTAAATCTACCCTCTTTTAGTTTAAAACCATTACCCCTTGTCCTATCGCAACAAGCCCTGCTAAAAAGTTTGTCCCCATCTTTCTTATAAGACCCCTTTAAGTACTGAAAGGCTGCAATTAAGGTCTCCCTGCAGCCTTCTCTTCTCCAGGCTGAACAACCCCAGCTCTCCCAGCCTTTCTGCATAGCAGAGGTGCTCCATGCCTCTGCTCATTTTTGTGGCCCTCCTCTGGACCCACTCCAACAGGTCCATGTCTTTCCTGTGCTGAGGACCCCAGAGCTGGACACAGTACTGCAGGTAGGGTCTCACCAGAGCAGAGTAGAGAGGCAGAATCACCTCCCTCGCCCTGCTGGCCACGCTTCTTTTGATGCAGCCCAGGATACGGTTGGCTTTCTGGGCTGTGAGAGCACATTGCTGGGTCATGTCCAGCTTTTCATCCACCAGTACCCCCAAGTCCTTCTCCACAGGGCTGCTCCCAATCCCTTCATCCCCCAGCCTGTATTGATACCAGGGGTTCCCCCAACCCAGGTGCAGGACCTTGCACTTGTCCTTGTTGAACATCATGAGGTTCACATGGTCCCACTTCTCAAGCTTATCCAGGTCCCTCTGGATGGCATCCCGTCCCTCAGGCATGTCAACCTCAACACTCAGCTTGGCGTCATCTGCAAATTTGCTGAGGGTGCACTCAATCCCACTGTCTACATCATTGATGAAGATATTAAACAGTTCTGGTCCCAATACGGACCCCTGAGGGACACCACTTGTCACCGATCTCCATCTAGACATTGAGCCGTTGACCATTACCCTCTGGCTGCGACCATCCAACTAATTCCTCATCCACTGGACAGTCCATCCATCAAGTCCATATCTCTCCAATTTAGAAAGAAGGATGTTGTGGGGGACCATGTCAGAGGCCTTACAGAAGTCCAGATAGACAACATCTGTAGCTCTTCCCTTGTCCACTGATGTAATCACTCCATTATAGAAGGCCACTAGGTTGGTCAGGCAGGACTTGCCCTCGGTGAAGCCATGCTGGCTGTCTTGAATCACCTCACTGTCCTCCATGTACCTTAGCATAGCTTCTAGCAGAACCTGTTCCATGATCTTCCCAGGCACCGAGGTGAGGCAGACATGGTTGGTAGTTCCCAGGGTCCTCCTTTCTATCTTTTTAAAAATGGGTGCAATTTCTGTTCTTCATAAAGTAGCGCACTCTGCCTTGCTGGCACTTCCCATTGCCACTGCAGTGACCGCGGCACGGCAAGATGAGGAGGTGCCCAGCAGCCAGCCTGGGAGAAGAGTCCCTGTTGTGTATATCTGAGTAATGATCACTCGCAGCTCAACTTCTAGCTCACAGACTGTGGTTATTGATTTGCAGCAAAAGGAGTAGCTGGGGACCTGGGTTAAGAGCAATCACGCTGCTTCTTGTCTTCGTTACCCGATGCTCACTGAGCTGCTCTTGCCATGGCGGGAAGGCAGAGGGGCAGGCATTTAAGAGTTCTCCATTAACATTTTGAGTTGTCTGGTGTGCAATCATCACAGACAAATTTCTGCTGTGCTCTCAGAGAGCATGGCCTCTGAAGCCAGAGGGACTGTTGGATCTGAGACCCTACCCCATACTGGCCACTGCTCTCCCCTCAGGTGGGCCTGTGGCCAGAGACCATCTCCACCTCAGCAAACTTCCTCACAGGGACTTTGCACCACTGCTGCAGCGAGAGCACCACCGTCGCAGCAGCCTTTCCCCTGCCAGAGGCAGTGCGTATGCCCATCTCCCTGCACAGCCCTGCATTGTCAGGCTTGGATTTCTCAGGTTAGGCATGCAAAGGTGAATGGCCTCCTTTTCAACTTCCACAGAAGCCAAAAATTGGCCAGCTTCACCAAAAAAGATGGGGATGGGGTACGAATAACACTTCTGCAATTTTCCACCTACTTATCCCTGGACCCTTGGTGCTAGTTGTGGAGTACGACTGCTTCTTCAGCGTGCACGCACAGCTGGGTGGCTCGGGTAGGCAGAAGCACCCAACGCTTCGTCTGACACGCAGAGCAATGGGCAGGCAGGTCCGTGGGAGGAGGAGACAGGGAGAGGTTCTTGCAGAGCCCTGACTCAGCCGTCAAGTCCTAGCAAGGGCCTCAGTCAGCACCCTGCTTCGTCCCTGCCAAGAGGCCTATGGACAGGAGTGCCGCTCCCTGCATCTTGTCACCACCCAGCTACCACCCGCCTGTGCTGCTGGGTCACCCGTCTACGCCAGAATTTCTACTTCAGTCTCCCCCCGACTCGTCGATGCTGTGAAAATCATGTTGGCACTTTCTGCAAGCTTGCAGATGTTTCAGAGCTGGATCCAAAGCTCCTCGCTGTCACTCAGCAAATCCCTGTTGATTCCAGCAGGCTTGGGCCAGGCCCATAGGGAGGGTGTAACTCCTTAAAAACACTGCAATACCACTCAGCCGCTTTCTGCACAGCCCTTTTGCGACATCAGGTCTCATTTCACACAGCAGCTATTACCTCCTTTGCACCAGATCTGTAAACGGGGTAAATAATTCCCCGTTCAGGCTGCGCCCGCCCACCACAGGCAGCAATGCTGCCCCAGCGCCGTGCGGACCAAAGCACCCACGCTGACGTGTGGTCATGCTCTCACAACCATTTTAGATGTTTCCAGTGATTTGCTGGTGGCTGCAGAAAAGAGCTTATTACTTAAAGAAGGAGGGAGAGAGCTCCCTAAAATGGTTTGACTCTTAACAAATCTGAGGGCCTTTTTTCTCCGCTGGCTTAGATGTTGGGTAGCCGTTTACTTGTGTACGAGCCCATGAATCAGAGGAGCTTGGGGTGGCAAGATCAGTAAAGCAGGAAGGTTTTTCACCCTGCCAGCTCCTGACCCGCCAGGATTCCCGATCCATGGGAATTAGGCTATTTTACTCCCTGCAGACCCAGCGGCAGAGCTGGTTACGCTCTTAACTCTCCAGAGCGGCGTGATGCAGCCTTTCTGTGTTATCAAAACCGTAGTGGAATCCTGGCTAATCTAACTTCTGGTGTCTTACACCACCACTCCCTTGTTATCTTTCACATGATGTACTTCTCAGGCCAGGGACCCATCTCAGTGATATCTTGGGGACATCTGGGAAATTTAGGCAATTATTAAATAACAATGACAACATCATATAAAGCATGATGATGACCTCAAGAGAGAATTGGACTGTGTCCTTTGATGCTGCTTAAGATATATGAAAAGTCTGGACAGAAAAGCAACTGGTGAACCCTGTGGCCCAGGTAAAATTCCCTGTATATCCCTGGGGCTGAAGTTCACAACAGCGAAACCCACATTGACTCTTGCAGCTTTTAGCAGGACCTGGGTGACACAGGAGGAAGAATTTAATCCTGTTATTAGAGCTGATGGCTTGGGTTTAATCAAAACATCTCCCAGGTAGGCACACAGTATGTGTTCAGTTGGGGATAATAAAAAACAGTTTAAAAGCATCTGACAGAGCTTTAATAGGCTGTCTGCAAAAACTGCCATGCTCACAGCTACTCAGTTCCCGGTTTCTTATCTAGTCAAAATTTAACTCATTTGCCAGTCCCTGCAAAGTTTCCCTGTGCAGATAAGGCTTGAGCAGCGAGCAGGAGCGCTCGTGTCTCACACCGCAGCCGGCTGGATGGGGCTGAACCCGGCTCCGACCCCACAGTTCCTCAGCCAAAGGGAGGAATAATAATAATAATAATAATAATAATAATAATAATAATAATAATAATAATAATAATCGCTTGTATTATCACAGAATAAATGCAGCAAAAATTAGAATTCCCAGCAAATACTTCATACTCTGGGTTGAAGATTCGGCTTTATTTTGGCATCCCTGATAATTATTTATGTTTAAAGGGATATTTTCACCAGAAGAGGCTGATAGAAGACAAAATCATCAGATAATGAGAGAGAATTAGTTGAGATCAGAGAAGAATTAAGGCACTTTGGAGAAAAATAATTTTAGCAGTCACGCAATGGTAGGTGGAAAATAAAATGCACTTCAAGGAAAAATTTGAACTCCTCATCCAGCTCCCTGGTTTCCAGGGGCCTGAACTGCCTCAGGAGCGAGAGCTGGCCAGGCTGGCACTTCGGTAAGCTCTGCCCTGTGCCCAGAGGTGATAAAGAAAAAAACCCCAAATATTTAGAAGTATAAAGAAGGAAATTAAAAATGAAATTGATAATTATGTCACCCAATCGTGCTGGCAGGTGGGGGGCAGGTTCAGCTACCCAAGGCGGGTCAGAGACATGAGGGGTTTGCTCTTGAAGACACGTGTGCCTTCTGGCACGGAGCTGGAAGCTCTGTCCACACCCAGCAGAGGTGAGGGGTGACAGCCGGAGACACCATCCTATTTCTTGGCCACTGTAAGGAAAAAAAGGGACATTGATAAGAGTAACTTTCTCACTTGTCACAGGCATATGAAACCGATAACCTGGAACTGCGCTGACTGTGATATTTCACAAGAATTAGGGATGAAAGGGGAATACTGCATAACTCAGGTTTCCCTCCTCACGGCCAAGGGGGATAACCCTGATCCCAAGATTATTTTTGTGTTTATCCACTGCTTATTACAAAACATAAAGTCATGCCGGGGCTTCTTCCAGAGAGCCTGACTTGCCAAACTGCCGCCCACACTTTCTCCCTCCGGCATTTCCCCTCTTCTTCCCCACACCGAGGTGGGGTTGATGTGGGGGGAGGCCCCTTCTCCACCCCCCTGGCCCCTCCAGCCACACTGAAAAGAGGAGCTGTGGGTGAACTTGCAGGTCATAGTGGAAGGCAGCCGGTGAATTTAAGTGCCTGGAGGGCTGGGCGGCCGCTGGGTGGGGGTTTTCTTTATTGCAGCTCTGAACGTAGGTGTCTGACATTTATTTAAACCCTATCAAGTACCTAAATAGTCTCTTGGAACTCATCCCAAAACCTGTCTAACCCCTTTATCACTGTGTAGGAAAACCTTGATGAGCAATCAAAGCGTTTGGCAGTCAAAGACATGGTACCAGCTACTCAGGAACCCAAGGGAGATCTTCAGACTCCCCACTGCCTCTGGAGACTGACCCAAAGGATGATACAGCTGCACGTCCCCGGGCCGAATGGTCTTGCAACATTGCCTAGTTCATACATGATTCACCAGCTTAATTTACTCCTCAGCAACCTAACTCTCACTCTTGGGTTTTTTTTTTTTAATAGTTCTGGTATTATACAGCCTCCTTCACCAAAGAGCTGGGAGGCATTATCCAACTGACCACTGAAAAATTAATCACTGAAGAATAACCACCTATTAAACATTATTAAAAACATAGCAGCAAATGCATTTTTTCCTAATGGATCTGTTAGTAAGAAACGTTACTTTTTTCCACACACAAACCAAGCAAAAAAAGTAAATATCAGAAATGAGAGGTCACACAGCCCAATCTGCAAATCTGAAGCAGAATCGAATTCACCTGGGTCATACCTGAGGTGTATTTGTCTGACATGGCATGCTTGATAAGGGCTATCTGGTTTTGCTTGGGCTTTTTCTATAGCAGAAAGGCTGTTTGGATTAACTAACTTAATTTTATATTTATCTTGATAAATTCCTGGAAAATTCCTGTGGTAGATATGCTTCAATTATTCTAAAGCTCATATACATTATTTTAGATTAATTTGGTAACCCATCAGTGCTGCTAAACCAATTTGAACATTGGATAAACTCTCAGCACTAGCCAAGCCTACCAACACTGTCAGCAAAAGCCTGGATGAGTGTTATTTTGGGGATTAACTATCACTTTTGGAGGGAAGTTCTCAAATTCTCAACTCCTGAAAACAATCCACGCTCAAGAGGTCAGTTTTCCACTCGTGTGGACACACATAACGTGGGTCCTCAGGGCACACTTCAGTGAGGCACCTCTGAGAGCTTGCCCCTCGGCCCCTGGCATGGCTGCAGGGTGCCCTCAGGACACCCCGTCCCTTCTGCACCACGAACCCATCGTCATGAAGAAGGAGCCACCGGTGTCCCTGAAAGATTTCGTCAGCGTGCTGTAGACATGCCTGTGTGTGCTTGCACACAATCTGGCACCTCACAAAATGCGTCCTTTCCTAATGGAGCTGGCTGGATAGTTGTCTGTCCCTCTGGGTACGTCTGTCTCCCAACAAGGAGGAGACCCAGACCTGTATTTCGTTTAGACTGCAGGGTTCACTCCCACATCTCTCCTTGAATCCCACATCTCCATCAATCCTACATCTCTCTTTCCTGAGGTTGGCGGCCGGGTGTGGAGGCAGGGAAGGAAGAAGGGACACTCTTCACTTCTGTGGGACACTGCACAGAGGGACAGAGAGCATGCAAGAGAGGTCCTAACTCACCTGGTGGTTAAGATTGGCAGCTAGGAAAGCCTAACATTACTTCTGAGTCATATTTGCAGCCTTTTATTCAGTGTTTAATGTAAAATGCATAAACAATCACAGGAGCAGAGACTCCAGAGCCTCCTCCCCTTTCCCAGCTGAGTCCTCTAGTCCTTAGGGAAAATTCTCCCACAAATTATCTCATTCCCTCCCCGTGTTCTTTTGTCCTTCTGACTTTTGATCCCCTCTGCCCAGCTGAATAAATTCTGCGGCAGAGGTGGAGACCAACATCAGCCTGGGCTAGCCTACAGCCTGGTGGTTATGGCGTTGTGTGGGGAGTAGGAGATCGAGGTTTGAGTCCTCTAAGGTCAAGAAAAGTAAAAATCTCCAAATCTTGAATGAGTTTGGGAAAACCTAAGGATGTTTCTACATTAGCATTTTAACCAGGGACAGGAACATGTTGCTGAAGTGAACCCCTGATTACCTCCACTCTGGTGTTTTGGTTCACACTGAGGAATCAGCCTGGGTCTCTTTTGGATTGAGAAAAACTGGAAAACCCTCTCCTGGAGCACAGCCCCTGTGCTCCACCTGCCCCAGCAGCCGGTCCACGGGGACTGGCCTGAAGCAAACCCTCTAGACGTGTATGCAGTGTGACTGCTGGATCCTTAGCACCAGCTGTTTCACCAGACTGCTCTTGTTGGGCTGCAGTGGTTGCTAATGTCGGCAGCCTGTGTCTGTAAATGTCATATTGCAATGTTGTGTGCTGTAATATCGTGTAAAGTCCTATAATGTAATGCCATGTAGGCATAGCCAGAAGTTATTCTATAAATGAGGCAGGTGTGAAAAAAGAGAGGATCCTTGATGTGGGATTCTGCATTTTACATCAAATCATCAGAACCAGCAGCTGCTCTTAGAAGAAAGCAAGCTGCTCAGCTTTTGGTAGGAAAAGCTGTGGGAGTGTCTTCCATGCCAAAGGAGCGGCTTCTGGGCTCCACATCCAAAGGGATGGTCTAACCTCAGGAGAGAGAGGTGGGAGTACACCCCCACATTGGCACGGCTCACAAGCCCTCTCTTGCTGTCCTGGGGTGTGGTTACAGAAATGTAATGTTTCTCAGAAAGTGCTGGATTTCAGAAATCTGGCCAGTAGCTTCTAGGGCTTACTGGAGAGTATTTAGGCAGCTTTCCCCATATCTTCCTTTGCTCTCTGGAATTTTGAAAGGAGCACAAGTTGTTTTATTCCTGAACCCAGGCTGTGGCTGCAACTCTGTCATAGCACATATCAAATGAGCAAAAGGAAAAAGAAAAATTAATTTAGCTGGTTTTAGTGATCTTGCTGTGATTTTCAGACCAGCAGGCAGTGCCATTACACTAGTGGGTAGTGCTGGAAGTGTACTGAGTGCCATAGAAAAGAAAAAAGAGATGCAAATCTGTGCATAGCTAAAAGGGCATGAACAATCTTGTTTCTTATGCCAACATTTCATGTCTCTGAAGTTATAGACATGCACGTGTATTTTGCTGATTTACAGGCAAAATTCCTGTTCCCAGGATGTACAATAGGCTACACGACAATGCAACATGTCTTGACACAAGGAAGAATGACCTCACCTGAGATTGCGGGTTGCAGTTTGGAAATAAAGTGTTTCACCAACAATTGCAATCCCTGATGGGAACTGGAAACTCTGCACATTCTGATCTTGCCTGGAACCTCCTTGTGGCTTCACATAAATGCTGTCAATCAGAATAATTTCCAGTAGATTCTATCTCTTTTGAAATAATAGAAACTACTGCAACTGATTTATGAGCACCCTTGCCTGACACTCTACCCATACCAATAAAATACCTAGCAGTAAAACATCTTGTGTGGTTTAGGCCTGATTTATTTTACATTTTTTCCACAAGCCAGACATGTACAGAGTTGCTATAAGGTTGTTTTAATCCCATTTTCCTGGTGTCCAAACAAAGCTCCTTGTTCAACTCAGGCCATCAGCCAGCTTGCATGAGCAGAGCCACTGTGTTCCCCATGCCAGTGCTAAGAGGTGAGTCCCACTGTGAACGCCCCTGGGCAGTGCCTGGTCTCATTTTGGTTTTGAACCCCGCAGCCTGTGGGTCACCAAGACCTGAAATTTGCCTCTCTTCCCCTCCTCTCCATTTTCTCTGAAAGCCCAGAATATTTGGGAAATGGCCTTTTCCTGCTTTTTACTTTTGCAAAAAAGCAGGCATCACTATGTGCCAAGACATCCCAACCCCCAGTTCCCTTGTGCTGCCTTGACCAGGAAAGACGTCCCAGTCCTTCACAGTGCCATACTGGGAAGGGGCTGCACGCACAGGTGGGGACAAGTAAGAAATTGCGGTGTAGGCAGCAGAGGGACTACGAGCCTGGGGCTACCACTGGGATCAGACAGAGCAGCATGGGACAAAAGTGAGTCTGCCAGAAGGGTTGGGAGTTACTCTGGGGCTTTCTTGGAGGGCACCCTAGCACAGCTATGATCTCCCTCTCGGCAGCTGTGGCCAGCCTGTGTGACACACCGGAGTGGATGTGACTGTGCTGGGGAGCAGGGACACGGGAGGGCGCAGGACAGAGCTGCGGACAAGTGCGGCTGTGGGCTGAGCCAAGAGGGGGGCTGGTAAGGCAGTCCCAGCTAACACAGCACTGCATGCACTCAGTGCGTGGGGTTTGGGCATTTCCCCTTGAGGGTGCCCCAAATCCTGCCAACCTCTCTTTCAAAATGTTACCCATTTATGTAGTCAGATAACAAAGGAATAGATTTTTTTTTCCATAGTCAATTTATTCTGCCACCCACCATTTATTCATAAAAAAAGTCAGTTCATACAGGAATGACTTAGCAGCAGGCACATTTCGGTGCTTAGAAAGAATCTCAAATAAAGGCAGTAGCAACCTGTCAGAAATTTATTTCTTAATAAAAGAAACTATCTACTGACCCATTAAAATACACCAGCAAGTCACCAAGGACCTGCTTAGCTGGAGCCCTTGACTTTGAGCACTGAGAGTACACGGGTAATGCAAACATTGCAGAAGACAGTAGCTTTCTTGGATGTCCGCCTTTCCCTGCCTGAAGCAAATCCCTTTATGGTGTACTTGAATAAAGTGGAGAGCAGAGGCAGAAACATTCATGACCCAAGGGGGTTCATTTTTCCTTCTCTTGGGGTGCTGGTTGAAAGGGATATTTCTTGTCTCTGCCTGGAATTTTTGTAAATCTGAATGCACACATTGCTTAGGAATAATATCAGTGGCATTTCTGAGGAGATGCTGTGTGTCTCTTTGTCATTTCTTGGCATGATGGCTCTGTTTCTTCTGTGTCTACAAGATCCCTTCCCCCAGATCTCTGCAATGGGCTCTGCTGGGACTTCTGTGATTAGCAGCATGATGACAAGCAAGGTGGAGAGACATTGGTACCTGGAACATTACCTTCCCTGGGGCTCCACCACCCTTTGGAGCCAGAAATCAAGGACTCCTTCCTTATACTAATTTAGCATTAATTACTGCTCCACTCCTGAATGATCTGGTCCCTTTGGCTTGGTCCAAGTCCAGCTGATTCAATCTAAGTGTAGACTTGATAACCTCCCGAGCTCCTTTCCCGGATTCTATGCAGCTCAAACGCACCTGCAGCTGCACAGAAATCCTGGAGAGATCTTTCAGGGAACATCCTGGCAGTTTGCAGCTTATCTTTTCCTTTCAAATCAGCCAATACAACTGTCTCCCCAAAGAGCTTGGAAGTCACCTTCCACTGTCCATGTCAGGCCCAGGGAACAGCCTTTCCTCTCTCTGGGAGTATTCTGCACACCAGGGATGACTTGGTCCTCAACAAAAAGAAACACAGAAGCGAGAAAAATTCTCAGTTTTTCCAGCATGTGGCAGCTGCTGACAAAAAGATTGGGGAGAGTGGCAGGGCTGAAAAGACACTGTCCTTCAGGCAAGGAAAAGGGGCTATTAGGAAAGTCTTGACTGGGAAGCGCAAATGTGAAGTTCGTAAGGATGTCAGGGAGAGCCTAAAATAGCAGACAGACAATTCAGACTACCTGGGGAAGAGGTTCAGGGATTTCTTCACCAGCAGCCTTTGTACCCCAAGTATACTGCCATATTCAAAGTGTTCTCCACCTCTTACTGCACAAAGCCAGGGAAGAGCCAACATCCTTATCCCTTTCCAACCTGTTACAGACAAGGGCTATGAAACTTTGATGAATACAAAACAACTACTTCACCCTTCCTGTGGCTGTTCACAATGATTTATACTGTCATAAATTACTGACTCTTTTCATGAACCAATAATTCAGTCCCTAGCTGTTCTCCCCAATTGTAGACCAAATTTATCAGTGACGGTCATCATAAATCATAAGCATCGATCATTATCTAGCCCTTAAATATTAAAAGTCCATCTATTTATAATGAACATTTGTTTATCACTTGTAGAAATGCAGCAAAGGAACATAGCAAAACCAGAAAAATTTGGGCATGAAAAAGGTCACACTTACTGGCCCATGAACGTTTTAGTCAACTGCAGAAGAATTATTTTAGTAAGAAGTTATTTTGTTTTTTTTTATTTGTGTTAGCAAGGTATCTAATATTTCTCCTGGTTTTACTCCTGCGTTTATTTATCAGGTTTTACATATGAAATACACTATCTGAGACTTGTGCTACTAGCCTGGGGTTTGCATATGCCATAGAACTCAGAAGAGTGCTTCCAAGCAGCAACACCGTGCTGCAGTCCAGCGCCACCTCCCCCAAAACCCAGCAAAGCAGGATCTGCCTTCCTCTGACAAAGGAAGCTGCCCTCAGCTCAACAGCATTTTTGCGTACTTTGCTACTTGTTTTTGTGTCTGGTTGTTTCAGGTCAGCAGAATCATTCCAGCAAGCTGACTTCACTCCCCACTCTGCTGGTAACATTTCCCTCTTAGGTATGAGGTAGCATGTAGATCATCGCTGGTATCTTGTCAAGTTTGAGGAACATCAATGAGTAGACAGTACCTGAATCTTTTCTTAATGCTGTTTGGTGTCCAGCATAGACATTGATGAACCATAGCTGTCACTCAGAAAGCACTGCTCCCAAAGAGGAGGAGTGGATCTGGGCAGATACTACTACCTCACCTATTTTCTGTTATTTGAAGTGTGCGTGGCTTGTAGTTTCCCAGTGCAGCCTCTGTTACTTCATGTGGCAGGCTTCCGTTGACCTTCCCAGTACATGTATAACCTGGGAATATACCCTTTTGCATTATATACTCAGTGGCCTTTGGCCAAACAGGTCTTCCTGAAGCTTACTTTAGCTTCCTATTATTTCCTGTACAACACAGAGCCGCACAGTCTTGCATAATTTCTGTTGACTTTCCAGCTCCAAATCGTTGCCCATGACTAACAGCAGTCAAGCTCAAGCATGCAGCTGCCTGCTTTGTTTTCTGTCATGACAGGAGCTCTCCTGATGTTGTCTCTGCACAGGGGCACCAGTGCCAGCTTTGCATGTAGCTTTGTGTGCTTCAGTGCCCAAGAGCTCTGCGGGTGCTGTAGACCCACAAATAAAGAAAGAACTGCTTGGCTTCGACATGTGAAGGAGCCATCTGATGGGATGAGTGGCAGGTGCTGTTTGACAAGTAGTTGAATTGCCAGGAAAAAAAAAATCTAAAAATGGGGAATGCAGAAAAACTAGAAAATGAAAAAGTGAACAGTGGGCATCTGAGAATTTGCCTTGTCCTTACTTCCTGGGACACTGCCCAGATGCATCCCAGACGGCTTCACAAGCATGTTCCCAGGGGCACTGCTCCAGTGAGTAGCACTGGACATGGGGATGCCACCCAAAGGGCCCCGGGGTTGCAGCTGACTGAGAGCGCCACGCAGACACATGATCTCCAGGTCACAGCTGTAATCCAGCACAGATCTGTTGGTGGAACATGTTGGTGTGGGCTTGACTGTAGCTTCTCCCCGGAAAGCTCTATGTAATAGCCACTGCTTTTCTTTTTTTTTTTTTTTTTAGCAGCGTGAGATTTTAACTGCATCCCCTTAGTTCCTCATGACTCTTCCTTCCCAAACCCAGCTCAACTCCTTTGTCTCTGATTAGCCTAGCAAGAGGAAATGTTTTCCATTATATGTTTGATGATGCACAGATAGGTGCAACCAGGTCGTTGCTGAATCATCCTATTCCTGTTCTTAATCTGATGCAGGACTTGCACTTGAGACCTCAGCAAACTGCTGGATTAGTCACAAAGTCAGTGATTTGAATATTGACAAAAGGAACAAGAGAATGTGCTTTATTCGGACTGAATTAAAAGAATGCAAAACATGTGAATCCAGCCCGCTTTCCATGGAGGAATCAGACATCATTCTCGGATGCTGCCTGCTCTCCCCTCCGTTCCCCTTGAGCTCCTGTCACTGAGTCCAACGACTCACGGCAGAAATTTTAATTCCAACGCTCCCCTCCCACATCTTCTCCTTCCCTCTGTGGGGTGCACAGGATCGGTCCTTCTCCCACTGTGGCATCCAGCTTCTCCGCAGGCTTCACTGGCACTACCCTTTGTACCTTGCAGCCTTTATGGCTGCTCCATCAATACTGCCTTTAGCAATTTCTCTCCCCAGGCTTCAGCACTTGCCACCTATTTCTCTCACTGGCTTCTTTCCATTCTTATCTGTGAATATGTAAACTAATGTGGATTTCTTCTATGCTCTGTGTGCTCCAAGAGATACAGAAGAACAAAACCTCCCCAGATAAGCATCAAAGATTAAAGTGTTCTTGGCAAACCTGAGAAAACTTTGCCTGAACAGTGAGTTTACAGACATGTAATATGCATGACAAAGGGTGGGAATTAGTCAAAAGTAAGGTCTGCTCCTAGCTCTGTACCCTACACCCCTCTCCTTTGGGGAGAGATTATTTCTGAGGGACAATGCAAAGCACCTTCCCAGAAGCAAAGAAAATCATGACCCTCGTTTATAAACCCTCCTCTGTCTGTTGGTGCCTGGCCTTGTGGTGCATCTTCATGACACAGCTGTTTGTTGGTGAAATGGGACCCTCTCTGTGAAAACGTATCATGCCACCTCTCTCACATGAGACTCCGCTACCCTCTCCCAAAACGTTTTTTTTGAGCAACAGATAGGAAATATGGGTCCTACCCACCAACTCTGTTTTACCTGCGAAGGGCTTTGAGCCTTTGTGCACAAGCAGGGCCAGGGGCTGCAGAGCTCAGGGCAGTGGAGACCTCCTGAGCTTCAAGGCCGGCTGGGGCAAGCAAGCTGGGACAGCCAGGTGCCCCCCATGAGGGGGACAGGCATCGGCCCTGGGAAGGTGTCTCTGGAGCTGCAGGACTTGGACAAAGGACCTGGGAAATGGAGGGAACCATACTTATCTGTTCGGATTAGGGAGAAAAGGCAAACAGCCATTAACAAAGTAAATTCTGGTTTCCACAGCAGGCTGAAACAAGGGCGCGGGCACCTACTGACACTTTAAAGTGTCACTTTAAGTGTGTCATTTTAAAGTGTCACACTGTTGGTTTTGTTGATTTTTTTTTTACAGCTGGATGAAATGATGAAACCTGTTTAACTTCCTTGCTGTCCTGCTCAGCCAAGACTTCACCCACAGAAAAGACAGGGCCCACACTGTTTTATAGAGTAACTTTGGAGATTAACTGTGAGGAACAGTCTGGTAGAAGACAGCTCTAACTCATGAAAGCAAACTAGGTGCTGTGTCCCTCTCCAGAAGCCTCCTGAATTGTCTGAACAGGGCAGTGAACATAAAAAAAGGTTGATGTCTCCTGCGCTGGCTTCTTTTTTTCAGTGGTCTTAAACTTTGTCTGATAAAGCTTTTTGGAGACTGTAAGGATTATGGGATCGATGCCTGTGGCCAGAGAAGTGAGAGTGACCTGCAGCAACGTTGCAGGATCAACCAGGATCTTTGCAGCCCTTACATTAAGTTGGGTTTAAAAAGCAGATTGGATGCTGTTTTTACACTCAGACCAGCCTCACATTCTCTGATCCTACAGCACTTAACCATAGTGGTATGTTTATCAAATTAACATTTTACTGTTAAAAAAGCTGAAGGGTGATGAAATAGCAAAGTATTTATGTCAAACAATAAAAGTTTGTTCTTTATAAATAAAATATTCCTTGAAAATAACGCATGAGCCCATTTCTTCTGTGCGGGGAGGGAGGAGGCAGAGGGTACCGAACATGGTGGCTGTGTAAGCTTCAAGAATTCAGTGTTGTGTAGTAGACAGGGAAGCTACGACTTCAGGGATTTGAGCTCCTAAGACTGTGTACTTGCATTAGTCAGACCTTGCCAACAGCACTTCAGGCACTGTTCTACAAAATGCAAGGACTTAATTTTTAAAGGCTGGGAGGGCAATTAAAGTGAACATGAAAATAATGGCTGGGTACTTATTTCAGACACTAATATGCATGTAAAGATATCGAAGGAGACAAAATGGTTTGCTCAAAGGCTAAACAAGTATGGTATTTTTGGTCTTGGTATGACTAAAGCGAGTGTTTGAAAAGCAAATACAGAGACAAACTGGTTACACATGCTGAGTTGAACTGGGAAGGTGCTTTTATTGCTGAGTTAGTGCAAAAATGTCAGGTGTAACACATGTTTAGCTCTGCCTCAAAGAAATGAAAACTATTTCCAAACCACGATGAGTCTATAGCTGCATTTCCCGTTGATTAACAACAATTGTGCATGACAGGTAGCAAGTAAGCTGCTAGGTGTTGAGCGAGCCTCATTTTAAGCAAAAATGATGCATAAGGAGGCTGCCACACATATGAATTAGCAAAAATCAAAATGCTTGTGAATAGCACATTATAAAAGTGATGCTTCATGGTAGTCAAAACTCAACCTGACCATGAGGAATAGCAGAAGATCTTATCCAGTGTGAGCAACTGGATAATAAAATGGCAAATGAACCTCAGTGTCTGCTGGTGCAAACTAATACACAGTGAGAAAATTAATCCAAAGTACACGTATTCAAGTATATATATATATGTGCCCCAGGAGGTACTGTTCTAGTTTCTAGAAACAGTTAGGAAAGAATCTTGGAGTGGCTATGAAAAAGTCAACTCATTGCTTTGAGGTGTCTGAAAAATGAAAACAAGTAAATAGGAATGACTAGAAAATCACGGAGAACGCAACAGAAAGCATTGCTCTGTGCGTATATAAATGTGCAGGTACCTGGACTGCTCTTGTAAAAAAGGCACAACAAGTTGTGATGACGATAATAAAGATATCTAACAGCTCCTGCGTGGCACAGATTCAACACATTAGGCCTTTCAGCACAGAATAAAAAGGACAGAGAGAGGATATGACAAAAGTTTATGCATTCACGGAGGAGATGAACAGGGAAAGACAATTAGCTGTTACTCCCAATGGTGAGGACTGAGGAATGTCCCATGAAATTACATAAGAGCAGGTTTTCAGTAAATGAAACGTCTTTTTTTTCACTGCACATAATTAAGCTGTTGAGTTAATTACTCCAGGATCTTGTGGCTTTTGAGATATAGATGGGGTAAATATTAAATATTTATATAATCCAGATACAGGTGACGTCAAAGCATGGTTAGACAAAGCAGAGAGTGAAGCAAGGGCTCTTAAAAGTATAGAGCCAGACAGAGCCTCTGGAATTGCCTGGGGGCTGTTGAATGAAGAGATGCGGACACCGTCTTTGGAAAGCTGTAAGACATTACTGGAAGATGATGCCAAGATTTCTGCTATCTTGAAATAAGCTAAAACCTGTTTCTGTGTTAAGAAAGTTACAACAGTGTTTGTTTTCCTATTTTTACAAAGCTTTTATTTTCGCATTACTTTACAATCCACAAGAATCAATGTTTTGTACATATATACACACTTTGTAACATTCATCCCCTTCCACACTACCAGAATAACCTGTCCTTACAGCTGAACCTTTACAGATGCCAGAGTTGTTAATACTTGGCTCTGGCAGCTCCTGCCAACTAGCCAGGTGTTCGGCAAAGCGTGGGCAATAAGCCTGCACCCCCGGATTTGAGCTGCCAGAATTCCTTGCCAGGATTTCCCTCTCCTTCCCAAATAAAGCATTGCATACTTCCTCATGCATACAAGCAAGCAAACAAAAATGACGGAAAGTAAAGGTAGCCCTCAGCTTTACCATAGATTTAGTTTGGTTGTAAATGAAAACCACTGTGGCAGGACTGAGCAACATGAGCTGTGGATTTCTTTCAAGCATTTACATTTACCACTATCAAACTTGGGTATTATTTTATAAACCACAGTTGATTCTTCCAGTCATTTCTTCTTAGATTATTTAAAGATCTTACATATCAGACTTAATTTTTTAAACCTCTGAGAGCAAAACCAAATTCACTTTGCCATTTTGCAGATACACATTCAAGTTCTAGTTTCTTGTAGTGTTATCTATACAGATTACTAGATCAAGCTTAAATTTTATTTAAATCCCTACTGATGAAAGCGTTTCAACTTCCAGACATGCCTCATAAAACCAAGCTCAGTACTAAGTACACCATACAGGACAGATCTTTACTTCAATGTACAGAAACAAACACACCATTTTCAGCAGTACTTTATAAACTTGGACAAGTTTTTATTATCTCACAAGTCATATGCATGGCATTTCACCACCTTCTAGCTTTCCTACAGACCCTCTTTAACACAGCATTCTTTTCTGGTAGGATTTTTGGTCACAGCGTTTTAAAAAGCAAAGACTCTTTACTGTGTTGTAATCGAGCGTCCTTTAATGGAAGTCATCCTTGGCTGGGTGCTTTGGGTGAGGTGCAGGCTGCGCGGCAGACCCGAGCCCGGCAGCAAGGCTGGGTGTACTTTACAACCAAAGCCCAAGGCAAGGGCTGCAGTGCTGACCCAACTCATTCGTGCCGGGCTGGCCATGGCCTCCATCCTCAGCAGCTTTCCTTAAAGACAGGTTTTAAAGGACACTATAACTAGAGGAGGCCTTTTTTTTTTTTTTAATTGTCAAAACCAGAGCTCAAGCTCCAGAAAAATAACACCTAGTGACTTTTCACATGGCAAGTAACTCCTCTTTGATTCACTTTTTATACTTTCTGCTAGATTATTTTCTCTCAAAAAAACAACTTCAGCCCCTCGCTGTGCGCAGTAGCAGTGAAATCAAGGTTGGGCACACTAGTGAGGATACCGGAAAGGTTTCTTACAGCTGCAAGAAAGCCCACAAGATTTCAAAGGAAGAACAACCGTAAGTCTTACTTCGATCCTGCCCTTTGCTGCCTGCTGCCCTTGTAGGTTGCCCTGCATCTGGCTACCAAGATTATTCAATTTGTTAGTATCAAATTAGCAGTTAGTTTATCTGTTCCTTGTCTTCCAAACTCAAGCCACCTAAGCAGGTCTCTGGGGTTTCTTTCTCCAGCCCTGCCTCACCCTACAGAAAGCTTCTGGGAGCTGCATTTTATCTGACCGTTGTCCGAACTGGCCCACGGTGGCGATTTCCTCGGGCTGCCACGGCACTGGGGCAGTTTCGCGGAGACCCACAGGACTGGATTTCCCTCCGGGACACGTTTGCTGCTAACACTTGGGAATCAGTCCGGGCGCAGGGCCGCGCTTGCAGGGTGCCGAGCCCACTCTGCCCGATGCTCGTCCCCGGGCAGGGCTCTGGGCAAGGCCGTCCCGGACGAGCCCCGGGGCGCTCCCTGCGGGGGGCACCGGCGGCTGTCGGAGCCGCGGCACCCCCGCTCCGTCCCCGGTCCTGCCCCGCGGCGGCGACGGGCGCCCCACACCCGGCCCCGGCCCCCGCCCCCGCCCCCGCCCCTCCCCGGGCTCCCCGCCGCCTCCGCGGACGGCCGGAGGAGCCGGGCGCGGGCAGAGGCGGGCGGGGGCGGGTTAAAAGCGGCGGCAGGTGAACGGGGAGGGACCTTAAAGCTCCGGGGCGGCGAGGCTGGGACCGGCCGCTCCGCAGGCACCGACGGAGCCGGGAGCGGAGCGGAGCAGCGCGGCGGTCGCGTCCTGGGCGCCCTGCCGAGCCGAGCCGAGCCGCGCCAGGTGAGGGTCGGCAGCGGCTCCCGCCTGCTGGAGCGGTGGGGTCGGGATTAGGCTGCGCGCCCCCCGAGCGGGTCGGGATCGGTGCAGCGTACCGGGATCGGTGCAGCGTGCCGGCGTGGGGCCCGGGCCGGGCGTCCCCGGCGGGGCTGGGCTGGGGGCGGCCGGAGGCGGCGGCGAGGGGCGCTGCGAGGCTGGGGCAGTCACGCCGCAGCCCCGTCCCTCGGGTTGCGGCGCGGACCTGGCGGCGAGGCGGCCGTGCTTGGCTTGGGGCTGCGGGTCCCGGGACCGGCCGAGGCGGCAGCCGGCTGGGGCGCTCCGCAGCGCTAGGCCGTTCCGGGAGGAGCCGTCGGGCCTCAGAGCCAAAACCGGCGTTTGCAAACGGGTGTCTGCTGACAGGAGCCGATTGCGATCGGCCGCGGCGTTTCCCGCTGCCAAAGGCTGGCTGCGGGCTCCCTGTGCGCCCCGGCGCTCCTGCCGCGCCGGAGCGGGGGGCGGTGGCTGGGGGCCGCCTCAGGGCGCCCGGCTTGAAACCGCGAAGTGGTTTCCAATAAACGGTGTCTTGGGTGGCAGGGTGAGCGTCCCGGTAGGTTCACTCTGTCCCCACAGCCAATTTCAGTGTTTCTGTAGCGGCAGATGAGCAGCGAGAAATGTTTTTTCCCCCCAAACTTGCAGCACTGGTTCAGAACGGCAGCGTGAGCCTGCACTTCGGAGCTCAGGCTGTTCATCCCACTGGGATATATGCCTCAAATACTTTCCATCAGTCCTGATCAGCCCCTTGTGAAGGTTTCATTGACTTTATTTTAATGACTGTGCAGCAGACACGAGGAAATTCTTAGCAGAAAGGTGCAGGGATCATAGCCTTGAGTTTAGGTCAATGTAAAAAGTTGCATAAAATACTGTCACTTTCAGCAGAGACAAAACATGAGAAATCGAAGGAGTTCCAGCCACCTTCTCAAAGCTTTTTTTTTGCCTTACCCAATTTCACCTTTGCTCATCACAGTAAATCTGACCTCTCCCTCTTGCCTCAAGGCTTGTCTGTACAAGCTAGGCCCTTGTACCAAGGGTGTGTGTTGGGGCACGTTAGTCCTTTAGTTGTGTTGTAACTACACCAGGGTAGAGAATTTTTATTTTTTTTCTCTGTTACATGAGAACGAGAGATTTTGAAAGCTTTGACCAGTGTGGTGTTGCAGGGTACCATGCTCTCCCCACAGCACACAGCCTGCACCAGGAGAAGACGCAGCTCTCATCCATGGCCAGCGTGGCTCTCCCACACAGCGAAGTTGAGCCCTAGCCTCGAAAGATGATGGACCAGCTATGCAAGTTCCCCGCTCTGGTTTCAAAGTGTTTTGTCCCGATGCAGTGATAGTTTCCAAATGGCTGCGATCAGTGAAAGCTGAGCCCTGAGACTGAATTCTGACTTCCACAAAACTTTTAGTTTAACTTTCAGAGGGGCAAAGAGTGTGGATTTTAGTTTTCAAGAGTAGGAGGAAAGGAGAAAAGCCGAAATGGAGCTTCCCTAAAGTTTGACCTCCTGTTTATTCTGCCAGGGTGTGATAGCATCTAGAAAATCAACATAAACTCTTTAGCTGAGGGCTTCTTGCTCCCAGCTCTATGGCTCTGCTTGTCTCCTTTTTGAATGAGATAGCAATCAATGTGGCAGGGCAGGCTCTGCAGTGTTGGTTTGTGCTGTATATGCATGCAGCCCTGACAGAGCCAGCTTGAGGCTTCTCAGCAGTGTTGGCAAAATCAAATGCTGTACTTCTGAGATGAAGGGCCTGCCAAGAAAGGGACATGTCTGAGCTACAGCAGAAAGCCTTGGAGGCTTGCTGGAGGTGTCTGGGTCCTTCCAGAGGACTTCTTCTGTGAGGGCTTCTGCAGAAGAAGGCCAAGTAGAACTTACCTCAGAGGCAAAGAAAGCACCAGCCCAGCCT
This sequence comes from Nipponia nippon, assembly GCF_047370975.1. NCBI lineage: Eukaryota > Metazoa > Chordata > Aves > Pelecaniformes > Threskiornithidae > Nipponia > Nipponia nippon. The sequence goes on from NW_028262336.1 coordinate 112,020,040, forward strand.
TCTAGGGCTGTGGTGTTGGCAAAGAAATCCGAAGAAAACTACTAGAGAAGTCTCTGCTTTGTCTAGATGTGGCCTTAACTTGTGTGGCGATAGTAATTTCTATTGCTTTGGGAAATACACTGGCAAGAGCCAACCACAGAAAGGGAAATATCTCAAGAAAGGGAAGGAGGGCATAGAGGATGCACAGAGGAAACGTATTTGAACATGTCACTTATTTCCTACCCAAAGGCTTGTGGATAAATATATCAAGGTATGCTTGTCTCATCATAAATATGTTGAAGGAGAGAGTTTAATAAGCTGTTTGAATCCATAAACATATGGGTGACATTAATGAAAGTGACTTGCATTTGCCTGTGACTCTTGAGTGAGTGCTAGGAAATCCTGTTGTTCGTAGAAGGTCTAGAGCTTGATTCTTCACCCTTTGAACACTGACCGTTTGGTGTATTATGTCATCCTGCAGGTAAAAGGACACAGAAGAGAAGATGGACTGGGGAAGTCTGCAGGCTGTTTTAGGAGGCGTAAATAAACACTCAACCAGCATTGGGAAGATATGGCTCACAGTCCTGTTCATCTTCCGTATCATGATCTTGGTTGTGGCTGCAGAGAGAGTCTGGGGAGATGAACAGCAAGATTTTGTCTGCAACACACTTCAGCCTGGGTGCAGAAATGTTTGCTATGATCACTTTTTCCCCATCTCTCACATCAGACTCTGGGCCCTGCAGCTGATCTTTGTTTCTACACCCGCGCTGCTGGTGGCCATGCATGTAGCTTACACCAGGCACGAGAAGAAAAGGCGGTTCAGAAATGGTGAGAAAATTGATATTGAAGAGCTGAAAAATGAAAAGATTCACATTCGGGGGCCCCTGTGGTGGACGTACACCAGCAGTATCTTCTTCAGGATCGTCTTTGAAGCAGTCTTCATGTACGTGTTCTATTACATGTACGATGGGTACCAGATGCCACGCCTGGTGAAGTGCAGTGCATGGCCCTGCCCCAACACAGTGGATTGTTTTGTGTCTCGGCCCACTGAGAAAACCACATTTACTATATTCATGCTTGCTGTGTCCGGGATCTGCATGATGTTGAATCTGGCTGAGTTGTGTTACCTGGTGATAAAAATTTGCATGAAAGAATCCAGGAAAACAACAGCTTTAAAATAATTCCCCAGTTTCAGGATTTCCTAGCTCCCTGTTTCCCTCAAACTTTCTTAGGTGCCAGAAAACAATCAATCAGCAATATTTTCACACTCGACGAAAAGGATAAAAATGAAAGTTCATTCATGTTTTAGAAATGATAGCCTCCCTGGGAAGCTGCCACTGAGGCAGGTTTTAAAGCCCATGAGATCATAATTCAGTATTCCTGCATCCACAAATAGAGAGAGCAGCCTTCTGGCAGCAGCATTTCCAAGTATGCCTGCTGCTGGGATCCTGTTGTTGGGACAGAGTCACTTTTCAAAAAGTGGGAGTGGAAGGGCCCAGAGGAGGCTCTAGTGCCCAAAGGAGAGCCAGGAGTCACAAACGCATGGTGTTATCTTCAGAGGCAAGCCAATAACAAAGGGTTTCGGCCAAAAGTGGGATGAAGGGGTTTTGGGAGGAATTTACGGCTTGTGAAAGGGAAGAAGGCAAGGAGGTGGTTGTGTTTATAGCAGGTGTCCTATTCTCTCTTTTAAGTATTCTGGAGAGCGAGGAAAGGGCCTAGGAACACAGGTACTCCATGGTAATGCATGCTGTCACCTCTGCTGGGCACCAGCAGTGGTTTTTATCTTTTTATCTCCTCACCCGCACTGAGGAGCATCTCCTGCAGGGTTGGGGGTGGCCAGTCTGAACTGCCTGTGAATGTCCTTAGGTCAGTGCTGCCTCCCTCCACTCATGGGGGCTGCAGCAGTGGGAGGAATGAAGTTTGTTGTTTCATTCTCTTGGTCAGGTAAAAAAAGGGTTGTCACCTTTGAGAAGGTGGGGGCAGTGGAACTGTCTGCCTCCTTCTCTTGTTCTCCCCCAACGCTTTCTGAAGAATCTCAGTACAGTAGATTATATTTGATGAAGAGACTTGTTACCACTTGAGTGTGCCTCCTTCAGCTGTGTACTTCTAAAAGTTGTTTTTTTGTTTTTTTGTTTTTTTTTTTTCAGTAAAAGCCAAGAAAAATTGCCTTGTTTCATTCTGTTTGCTATCCAAAATAAGTGCTTCAACACTTACAGCATGATAGGCTGTAGATTGCACCTACCCGTGCTCCTTCCATCAGTCCCTTTTTCCTATCCAACCTGCACAGCTTTTCTCCATAAAACCTTCTCCCTATCTGAGGTACCTTTCAAGTGAGTCCATCAAACCACTCCCAATCTCTCTGACATTCCACACGGTGAGACTGAATCACCCTTCTTCTTACAGTAGGTCTAGCAGGAATGACAGACAGCTTGCAGGTCTAAAATAGCAAAGGGACCTAATCAGAAATGAGAAGGAACTTGATATTTTTCTTAAAGTTCACGTTGCTGAGCTGTGAATTGTATATCACTAACTTGAAGAACTATGTGAGTCAGTCTGGGCTTGGCTCTCCAAAGTAGTCTCAAAACGTGTTTTATGCCTGTCACGGGCAGCCACACCAGCACATACAGCAACACAGTTTATCTCCTGAGTGCCTGCCCAGCGAACCCACTTCTAGAAAACTGGCTATTTCTCCTCCTTAGCTTCAATAACTGGCTTTTCCCCAAAATGAATGAGCGCTATGTCAGCTTCTCTATTTGCATCCATCTCTTACTGTACACTTAAGTTTATCACCGTTGGAGTAAACAAAGCTGCATTAATTAAGACCCGTGACCCCTCACTGAGCACTGGAAGCGGAGCATAAGCAGGCTCCCGTTGTTTGTGAGCTACATCCAGTGTTACAACTTGACTGCAGATGGAAATCTATCATCTAAGAGGGGAGCAAGAAAAACATAAAACCACCATCCTCAGAAGCATGAACAAAAAGATGGAAGGTCATTAATAATGAGCTGAACTGGAAACTTGGACTGTGAAAACATCCTTAATTCAACTCTAAAGAACAAAGCTTGGCACATATCAGGTTTGTGCTTGGTAAAGTTCCTGCATTGTTCCGTGTACAAGTATGAAGAGAACAAACTATCTACGCTCCCTGTGCTCTAGTATTACATTTCTTTTGTAACAACAGGATTTTTATTTTTTCCTGAAATTACAATTAAAAGCACTCTTGTGGTGTCTGTTTTCTGTATTACGTGTACGTGCCGTGTATTACCTAACGTGTTTAATGAAAATCTGTTTACCATAATGGAAAATGTGTGCACCAATACTGCATTTAATAGCCAAGGGCTACTGTAAGGATTTTAGCCTTCTGCTGCAGGTTGTTTTTTCAGTTGCTTACATTGCCTGTTACCCTGCAGTCTTCATGAGCTGATAGTGGAAGGTCACATACGTGACCCCTACTAGAAATCAAATGTGCTGCCTAAGTCAGCCTTGTACTACCAGAACTGCAGCTGGAAAAGGCTGATGATCAATAACTTAACCAGCTCCATAGGGGAGAGAGTTTGTTTTGCCTTTGAGTTTAACTGGAACTTGGAATGAGACACACCAAAACTGGTAGCACTAACACTATGAGGTTATCTTCCACTAGCAGTTTGGCAACCAGATTATCACACAGGGAAAAACGATCGATAGAAATAGGGAAAGTGTCTGGAAGTGGCCGAGAGAGGACTTTGATCCAGAACTGCAGCAGTGGGTGATAATAGTTCTGCCGGGGCATATTTACTGTCTGAGGTTTCTGTGTATATTGAATTTGACTAAATAGCTGCTTTGTAGGGAAAAAAAGTTCAGGTACTTCATAGGAACATAGGAATTGCACCTACTTCTACATGTGCTACATTGCATGGTTGACCTCCTACAAATGGATTTCATACAGATTAAAATACAATGCTGTGTTGGGATTACCTGTGTCCTTTCCTGAAATAATACACTAGAAGTGTTTACATTTTTGGCACTTGGTTCCTAGACTCTCGTCAGAATGAAGGCTGCAAGAGTGTTGAAAACCAAAGGAGCAAATCTGAAGTCATGACTGTAAAAGAGGATGATTTCTCGCTGTCCAGTGTCCAGTGTAGCCAGGATATAAAGTGTCAAATAATGTCAAATCAGAACTGGGAAGTGTAGGAGTGGGACTGTCTAGCATTATACTGTGATTGAAATCACCAGGAGAAATCACCATTGACTTCATGAAGCTAAACTTTCACCCAAAACCTTGAAACCGAAACTACGAACATGTTTGTCAGACGGGGGGCGGGGAGGGAAGGAAACTTCACTATGAACTCACAGACCCAGCTAGAGGAAAAAAAACCTAATTCCCACGGGAGAAAGACTGATTTAAAAGGAAATCAGAAATGTAAATCTGTATTTTGACTTCTGGACATAGACATACCTTTATTAAAGGTTTTCTTAAACAAAAATTAAAAAAAGCCTTCAGATGTTTTACAGTTACCATGAGCCAATGTACTGTGTTATTTCCTATCTGACAGCAAGAATATGAAAGACAAGTGATATGGTCCATACAGAGAAGAGCATTCCTGTACCATGGAGGTTCAATTCAGAATAGCAACACTGTTAAAAGTTGCTTTATTTTGTAAAAAGTGTGCTGCAGCGAATAAGCAACAGCTAAGAGTACTTTCCTACAAACTGAACTTGGTGAAAATGAATCTCTTTTTTTTTCCCTAATCATAATTCCCTCCCCTTAGGAGGGAACTTAGGCTAATGTGTTTTACTGGGCAACAAAATCACACTCAAAGAATTGCACTGTATTTTGTGGTCACCTGTTCTGATATTCAGGACAGCCACTACCCTGGGTGTTAATTACAGGTTTCTTTGGATTTTCACCATCTTATTATCTATACAGTCATTTGAACCTGTTTGTAGACAGGCAAGAGTAATGGTAACTATCTGAGGCTTAATGAGCTAAGACTAATGGTAATGATCTTCAAGATAGTTCAGGAGGTACATACACTTTTTTCCCCATCTGACCAACCCAGCTTGTCACTGTAATTTTCTTTCACAGAACATATTTCTCTTCTGTAAATTTGGCCCAGCTCTGACCTGGGTATTTTCTCCCTAAGCCTTCCTAGCCACCAAAAAGAAGTGTTTATAACCTAGGTTTGGAAATGTATTAAACTTTAATCTGAGGAAACAAGTCACATCTCCGACTTTTGACCTTTGAGAACATAGCTTGCCCCTGCTCTGGTTGGTCCCCCGGTACTACCACAGAATTCAGCCTCAGGTGTGTGAATGCAGTCACACTGGACTGAAGCAGGTGGCATTTTTCAGTGGACAAGCTGTGCTGGGCAGCCTTACGTGCTTAGGCAAGGTGTATCTTTTCTGTTGTCTTGGCAATTATGGTAATACAGGCTTGTTGGCTGGGAAAGACAATAGCAGTCTTAAAACTGTTTAAGTCGGGATCATGAAATTTCATTTAAAAGTGTTTTGCAGATCATTTTCTACTGAGGTTCAATCTTTAAGACAACACATAAAAATCCCTTCCACACCTCTAAGTGATCCACACATTAGCAGGAATGCTGCACTTTCTTTTGATAGGGTGACTGGGAAACTTGCTATCTGTTTGGTATCCAACTATCAACGTTTCTTCTGTCACAAGACTTATTTCACTTGATTTGAAAGTACTATAGCAGTCCTAGTACACAGAGTTAACCCTGAATCTCATTGTTTCTGAATTTCCCCAACTGGAAGACAAAGGTGACAATTGTGTCATGTTCACAGGGAGCAGAACAGTTTAATCAAGTGCTATTTGTTAAGATCATTGCAACAGGTGCCAGAAAAAGTATTTTATAATTATTGTGTGGTAAAAATTTCAAACCTATCGTATCATTAGTGTAATGTCTGCTTATGGTTAGTCATGTCCCTGCCCTAGGTGTTGCATCCTTTCCAAGGACTGAGCGTTTAATATACAGTTTAAATAGCTTCCACAATCTCTCCAGCGCAAATAAACAAAAACAATCTATGCACTTACCCACACACATGCGCACACAGAGACAGAGGAACAAACTGACTAAACCATTATCTCAGTTATCTGATAGAAAACTCAGACATTGCAACATGGATTTGTCAGGAATAATGTCTGCCTATGCCATGATAAAAGCTTTTGTGTATAGCAGTAACATAGTTATTAATGACTCATTGTCAGAGTGTAAGGATCCACCGAATGGGATAAACTGTATGCAGCTGGGAGGAGCTGCACATACATGGGAAGATAGGCTTAGAATTCCATCAGACCTTTATCACCAGGAGAGAGAAAAAAAAAAAAAGCAGTTTGAGAAGCTAGGAAGGACTAAACGCTGCTATTGTGAAACACTAAGCACTTGCAGAACTATAGGATGGAGACCTGTTCTGAACCAAAGTTGGCCTGGAAAAGTCTGAGGAAAGACCCAACAGCACTCTTCAAATACGTAAAAGATTGTGGCAAAGAAGATGAAGATGTTGCTCTTTACATCCACTGGCAACGGGACAAGAAATAATAGGCTTATGTTGCAATGAGATGTAGGCTGGTCACCGCAAAACCTCTCTGTGAAGAGGGCTAAGCATTGGGTTGGATGACAGACTCCATCACTGAAGACTGTTAAATGGCAACTCAGCCCAACATCTGTTGTGGATGGTCTCGGTATAGGACTCTGCTTGAGGGCAGAGGGAACTTCTAAAATCCGTGAGGAAGGGGACCCCACCTGAAAGAGTCAGTTGTACAGATTCCTTTTGCTGAGCCAAAGCTCAGCTGCTGAATCAAAATCTTTTTCATATATATTGAAGTCTACTTGTCAGTGCAGGGTCTATCCAGCATGATATCTGTCAGCATGGTTCCTTTGTGCTTTTAGCAATTGTAATGATATATTCTTGCGCTATAATAAATTCCACCTGACAAAGCATATGAGGCGGCATTGTGAGTAAATAGAATTGTAATTAATATAAATTAAGTTGGTGATAGAATTTTTTTTTCTCCTCACCACAGTGGGTAAAAAGCTCCTTCTGCTTTGGATTTGTGTCTCACAAAATAGGCATTCCTCCCAACAGGAGGAAGACTGAAACCCAGATCAATTTTCAGTTTTGCTGCCCGGTTGACTATGTATACAAACACTGGTGGAGTTCACTGAAGCCTGGTCTGTGTCCAGAAGTCTCACAGAAATAGCATGCCGTTTTGCGTTACTGGTTTCTTTCATTTCAAAGTCAGACCATCACGTTGTGCATCAGTTTGAATTTTGTAGACGAATTTTCCTATACATGAGCTTGTTTTTCTATTTCAAAGCAAGATATCTATTGCTGTTCCTTTCTGTGGAAGGTAGCCAGTATCTGAGGCCTTTACAAATTCATCGTGCATGTCAGCAAGGTGTATTCCTGGTAAAACATACCATGTTTGCTCTTATCCTGAACACAATGTAAAAGAACATCCTTGTTTAGGAGCTTTGGTTGTGGTTTGGCACTATGAATTGTTCACTGGTAGCGCTAGTTTAAGGCATTAACACTGATGTCATCCCTTCCTGCTCATTCTTATCCTGTTTGTGTCTCTCTCTCACCTCATTCATCACCATGCCTCTGCTCCAGGACCTTTCCTGTGCCAGCACGGTTTTTTGCACAGCTGCGCTCAGCACTGGACGGGCTGACTGTTTTAGCTGATGAAGAAACCAATGTTTTGCTTGGCTGGATTGGTTTTTAGCTGGATCAATTCCTTGATCTGGCTTACAGGGAGGCCACATGAACTTTTATGCTGACGTGACTGCGGGGCAGTAGGCCATGGCGTTGGGCAAGAAGAGCTGCAGGGAGTGAGCGGAAGGGGCGGAGGGAATGGCAACATGCTAAGTTGCATTTGCTGCTACACACACTGTAATTTCAATCCACAGCCTCTGGCTGTATTTTCATAAGCAACTGCTACTAGAAAGGCAAAAGTCTTACTGCCTTTTCCCTGTTTTGCTGCTGTACCCTTCCCTGCTCTCTACTGGCCCTGCTTCTCACCTACTGGCCATCTTCTCCCTTGCTCCGACACCACCTCTCAACCTTTGTGTGAGTTGATTTAACTCACTCACTCAGCAGAGAACTATTTGAACTCTGCGTTTTGTTTTGTTTTCAGCTGAGTTAGCTTTCTGCCAGGCTTGTGGCAGGTGTGAATGTATTTCAAATATAAATATTTTTATTTCTTCATATTTCTGCCAGTAGTGTGGGGAAAAAAAGCATCACACCATGACAGAATGATAAAAAGCATCATTCCTCTTAGAATTCTGCATGTCCTGTGTCTCTCTTTTTTGATTCTTCCTCCTAACAGATGCCTGGCTCGTACAGTTATAGTTCTTCCTCTGCTGTGTCTCACATGGAGCTTTTGCTTCCGTGAAGATGACCTGAAAGCATCTTGCGGCTACTTATCCCAGAGCAGTCTGGTTCTTTTGTTGTATTAGGAGGCTTCCCACAGTTTCCAAAGGACTTTAGAGAGGAAGCCTGTTCTGGTGGGTAAAACGTCAGCCTAGGACCTCAGTGCCGTTCTCAGAACCGTGTAACCTAGGATGAGTCATTAAGTCCTCCTGTGCCTCCATTCCTACAAACTAGAAGTCACAATAACTCCTCCTACAAACTAGAAATAAGAATAATTCTTCCTGTCACGAGTTCTTACTTGTTAATATGCTGTGTTCTCTGACATGCTTGACAGTAGTGTCTAACAGAACGCTAATCACTGATTGGGAAAATAATAATAATTACTATATAATACAGATTAAACTACTACTTCAGTCCTTTTATTACCATTTTATTTATCAGTTAATTAGTTCTAAAGTCTGTCGATTCATCCATGTAGAAAACAACTAGAGAAGAAAAGATTTTAATCCTCCTTGCTTCAAACTGTGCCTCCTGAGGTAGCAGTACCCTTTCTCAGCATTTAAATATCTTTGGTGCCATCTTCTGTAGCGCAGCGGCACGGCAAGGGTAATTCTTTTTATTGACATACCATGCAGTACCACTACAAGCTGAACTGAAGGCATCTGTAGCTCTTTTTTTTAGGCTGACTGTGTGGACAGAGCTGCTATCAATCACCACTGCCGAGCCATCTACCACCTTGGCGTGGCTTGTTTACGACTAACGACATGTACCGCAGTTTAGGTGTCCATCCGCTAGACTGTGTTTGGGTGCAGTTATAGTAAGAGTGATCCTCTTCTGTCCTTCAAAATAGATGCTTGAATTAGAAATAACATGGGGTAAAACACTGTTTTGGATCAATACTGATCTGAAAAAGGTCCGTTTTTCTTGTTGAGCAGCAGCTCAGGTTCAGGCTATGATCAAGAGATCTCTCCTTAACTTACGAGATCTTTTTATCATTTCATAAAGCTTGGTGTCTATTTTTGATCTTCTTTCTTTTTACCTTGCCATGCAAACCTGATTCTTCTGATCTTGAAAATACCTGCCTGACTGTTCTGTCCACACACTTCTTGAATTCACTTTGTTTCTGCACCAGCCAAATCATACACTGATAAAGGTCTGTCTACGTGTGGAGCAGGGGTTGTCATCTGTGTGGAGGCTTGGATGGAAGACAAAGTGGTACTAAAGAAGATAATTAAAGGAAGGCTGAAATTTATGTAAATATGCATTTTAATGTAAAAATTTAAATGTCGCCTTAAGTTTTCTGTTGCTGTCTAGTGTCAATGACAATGGAGAGAACCCTTTAAACATAGTAAATTAAATTGACCACTGGCAGTGCTGTGTGCCTTTAAAGATGAGTGACAGCGAGGAAGCTAGCAGGATGGCTCTTTCATGGGAATCCCTCTGTCAGAAAGTCCACATGCAGAGAGACTTTTTAACACCATTGTTTAAATATGGGCGTATTTTCCTTCTGAATAAATTCCTCAGGGAGACAAGTCCTACTTTTTCTATTTCCCCCTTATTTGGCTTCAGATCCTCCTGTTCTACTATGCGACTAACAAATAGTCCTCCATACCTCCTCAACACACTTTCATGCTTGGGCTTTCACCAGTACATAATTGGTCCTTTATTTTTAAAGCTGCTCCCTTCAATTTCCTCCAGGGAATTTGCATCCTTGCCTGTCTCATTTTCTACAAATGCCCCAGAGGGTTTTGTTGACAGCCCAAACCTCTTCTTGTAAGAACCCAGAAGGGAACTCTTGGAAAGGAAATTGTTAGCTGATGGATGTAGCCCCATGGTAGGCAGGCACTGCATCAGATTATCCCCATTCGAAATGTATTGAATTCTGTCTTAAAACCTTCTGTGGCAGTACTGAAAGGCTGCTCTAGAACCTCACTGCTCTCCTGAGTAAGAATATTTTTCTTACAAAAAGGTGTCAAGGCCAGTTTGTACAGATGGTGGAACATACCACCTGAAACCTTCCAGAGACTGAAAAAGCCATCATGGAAACACCCAGTGCTTCATGCTATTAAACCTTTTGGACAGATGGTTGAAAGTGAGAGATCTCTCTCTACCTCTCCCTAAAACCAAACCTCCTTCAGTTGACCTGATGAGCCGAGGGACTTCACTGCATGAAGGAAGTTATAATGTCCGGAGTTACTGGGGCTGCTGGGATTCCCTCCCGTACCCTAACACGGCCCCTCATGCCCCACTGCTTCAGGACCCACACTGCGGTACTACTACACTTACAATCATAGCAGCGCTGTGTTTCAGATATATCACCCATCTCAGAATAAAGTCATTTGTCCTTGTGCCACCACAAGTGCTTAGGTCAACAGAGATCTTCCTCCTTGGTGTTTTCAGCTGAAGATTTATAGGGCGCAACCAAGCGTTGCAAGGATACAACAACATGGGGATGGTCTGTTTCAGTTTGTCACCAGTCCTCTGCTACACACAGCTCCTCAAAGCATCTCAAAATTTTTCTTGCATGGTATTTTTACTAAATAGAGCAGCAGAGAGCCTTGGGAATGACCTGGTGTGGTTAAGTTTTCAGCTCTCTGACTGTAGAGTAGCTATCAACAGAAACTCATACGTTATGAGTTAAGAGTCGTCGCATTGTCATGCTAGTTCAAGTCATTCTGTCTAATGTTTTCCTTTCTCAGGGCAACACTAAAGAACACAGAAAAGCCTAACCAAAATATAGATGATAGCAATGCTATTGAGTACTGATGCTGAAAATATCAAGAGCCACCTTTAAATCATCATTTTGAAAATAGTTGCAACCGATCTGTTTTTTCAAATGGTCTGTGCACAACAGCTTGACAGCTAATCTTGAATGAGGAGAGTCTGTGGGGAAAACAACTTTTCAAAAAAATTATCCGTAGTGCCTTCTTTTCCTAACATAGGCTCAGTCCCAGGTATCGGCTCTCAAACTTTGAAGACCCAGGCTTGTCATTTATAAAATTTGACAAGTGTCTTGAAATACTGCAAGGAGTTGATGCAATGCTGCCTTCACTCTGAAAACCAAAGGAGCTGTCTTGTGAAGCACCCCGGCTGGCGGGGCTGGCAGCCCTTCGGGGTTCTTCGTACAGGACACGCAGGCAGCAGCAGCAAAGTTTACCTCCTCTCAGGATAAAAACCCCTTTTTTCGGTGAAGAACTTTTTGGTTTTGCTTTAAGATATATCGAACACCTCATGGGTGAAAGCGGGATTCTCTCCTTTAAGGTTTACAGGCAGTGAGGAAACCGCACAGGAGCTCCCCGCCGAAGCCAGCCGGCTCCGGCCAGCCGCTACCAGACCGCCAACGGCCGGCGCGCGAGGGGCGCCACTGGTCGGCGCTGCTCCGCCCCGGGAGTGAGCGTGTGTGAGCGCGAGTGTGCGAGTGAGTGTGAGCGTGTGAGTGTGAGCGTGTGTCTGAGGGTGAGTGTGAGAGTGCGAGGGAGCCCGGGAGATCCGGGGCCGGACACGCGTTTTCCTTACGGCGGCCCCGCGCCGGGCGACGGCCCCTCTCCGCGGCCGTCAAGGTGCGGCAGCCGGTGCCGGCAGCCGTGCCCCGGCTACCGAGCGCCCCCCGGGCGGCCGGGACCGCCGTTTCTGAGGGGGAGAAGGAGGCGGGGGCGGAGGGGGGCGTGTAGGTGGCGGCTGCCTTGGAGCGGAGCCCTGCGGGGCGGGCGGAGGCCCCGGCGGGGAGGCTTTTATCCTCTCGGAGGAGGACGCTGTGTATTTCTCAGGAGATCCCACCCTGGCTGGCGAAGGAGGATGGGTTACCTGCACAGTGACAACGTTTTAAAAGCCAGGGAGGGAAGGGCAAACGCCGCGGCCGCTCCCCTCGGAGCTTCCCGGCTGAGGAGACGAGGAAACCAGCCCTGCCCGCAGCCCCTCGGAAGGAGCTGCCTGTGCAGCCGGCGGCCCTGCCCGCCATGGGAGGCGGGCCAGGGGAGGGAGGGAGGGAGGGACGGGCGCCCGGTGCCTACGGGGGCGGCCGTCAGAGGTGCCCTGCATCCGCGGGCCGTGGGCAGCCGGCCGCCCGAGGGGCGCGTTGCCAGCCGAGGCAGCAGGTAGGGCGCTGGGCACCGGCCTCCCGGCGCGTCCCGCCCCGCCCCCGCACCCCGCTCCGCCGCTGTTTGCCATTAGCCCGAGCAGCGCTTGGGGGCTTCCTTCCCCCCAGTTGAATGAGCTATGTGCCAACACGGTCCGGACTCTCCTGAACGAGTAAAGCTTTTGCTACTTAAAATAGCCTTGCTCCCGCAAAGCGTAAGTAGCGCGACCCTGGGCTGCGCCGCTCGGCACACGGCTTCAGGCAGGGCCCGCAGCCCGGGCAGGGGGGGGCTCCGCCGCGGGGACGTGGCGGCGGGCAGACGTGGAGCCTGCGCTGGGGGCGGGAGGCGGGGGCCGGCCGGGGCCCCCTGCCCGTTTGCCGGGCCCCTCGGCCCGGGGCTGGGCGCCAGGGAAGGGCAGGGCGAGGCCGAGCTCTGCGCATCGTGCCCGGGAGGAGTAGTGGGATGGGCATCACTGCTGTACGTGCCTCCCTGAGGGACCCTGGTGTTCCGCCCCGCGGAGGGAGCCGGCTGCCGGCAGCGGCGCTCGCAGCGGGACTGATAACTGAGCCTGGGGTGGCAGGGAAGAGTGTCCAAACCTCACAGAATACCTCAGAAAATGCAGTGGAGGGGGAAGCATCACACATCATTTGTGCCCAGGATTGTTGCGGCCGTTGCCCACCCAAGCGTGCATGTGTAGGGGCATGTAATTTCTTCCTTAAGGGTTGTCACTAACATTGACGTGCATTTCAAGCCAGTTTTACACTGGGAATAAAGTTAAATCCTAAATATAAAGCAGAGCCAGAATTGGTTTCACCCTTCTAAGTGGTGCCGCACAGAATGACGAAGTTCACGAGTGTAACCCAAGATGGTTCTGGGCTTTCTTGCAGTGAGCTCCGGGTTACCTGGCCCTTACAAGCACTTCCTCCTGATCGTGGGAAAACAGCGAGGTGGCCGCCTTGCATTGACCGGGCTTTTACCTCAATCTGGTCGCATCTTTGGTCTGAGAGTTACCAAAACATGCCAGTTACTCACTTGTTCACTTAGGACTCATAAGGGATACAAAGTATTTGAGGTGAATAAATATTCTTTGGAATTCTTTGGAAGATATTTGTAGCTTGATTAGGCAAAAGTTTGCCAATGTGATAAGCAAGAAAAGCTGTTTCATTTGTTGTTTTTTTTTTTTTTTTTTTTTTCCTGTAGGCAAAAACAGTATCAGGAAAGTATTTGGGTTCATCCCTGACTCACTGAAGAAATCACATGAGCCTAGGATGTTATTAGGAATCCTGAGTGTGCGTTAGCTCTTTAAGACACTGGCATAGATATGAAGAAGGAATTGAACTGAGTAGCTAGAGCTACTAGAGTTTCCCTTTAAGGGAAATTTAAAGGGAAAATCCTATGGAAACATTTTAGAATTAAACAAGAAAAAGATTGAAATGGTTTCCCTAAGACAAAAATGTACTTTAAGAAGTTTGGACAGGGCGTATAGCACGTCTCCCTTGCAGCTACCGTACCTTGCCTGAAGCCCCCTCAGACTGATACCTGTCTGTCGGGGTAGCTGCTTCTTTGCAGTGAAAAAGGGTCTCGAGTCTTTGAACGCCAGAAAGGCTTGTCCTTCCTTTGTATGTCTGGGGCGGGGGGCGGGACACTCCTTACTGCGCAGTTTTTAGATCCGTGTGGCTGATCGTATGTGGGCACCTGACAGATCTGTCTCATTCATGCTTCACTCACTCGGGATGTAGGGACTGTTGCCCTCGTGTTTGACGGCTATTCCGTAGTCCCCTGGTAGCTCCACACCCTTCACACCTTTCAGAGTTTTATTGGTAAGTCACTGTCTTTTAATTCCAACATAGAGCTCTAAGATGGCATTTGAGTATTCTGGGGGAAAAAAGGGGTTACTTTTTGTTCTGGTTTTTCTCCTGCGAGTAGTGAATCAGAGCAAGGGTTTGTTACGCCAGGGAACAGAGGCGTTTAACAGGTGGGGTGTAGCTCTCCTGCTGGGCTCAGCCCTGCGCTCCTTGCGCTTTTCCTTTACTCAGGCCAAACTTTCATTCAGAGGTCAACTGAAGTCAAGAAGTCAAGAGAAGTTTTGCCTGGGATTTAAGGAAGAGGCTCCATAGCAGTAAAGTAAGTTTAAGGTAATAACAAGGTCATCCAAAGGTTTAATTTTTAACAAGTGTTTGAAATACAATGGAAGTGATAATAGATGTGTCTGAAAGCATGACACTGTGAGCAAGAAGGAAGGTATTTTTCAAGTCCTCATTTAAACAAGTTTATAAAGCGAATTATGAAACCTCAACCATTGTGTTTTATATATATGTACATGACCAAATACCATTAGGTTTCACTGGAAATTATAGTAGCTCATTGTGTCCCTCCACATCTGCCAGTTTGCCTGGAATGACATGGTCACACTGCAGACTTTGTGCAGGGTGACTACTTTTATAGGATTTAAATTGGCAGAGTTAAAAACCTGGTAGTAATGGGGATGCCTGATTGTTTAGTGTAAAAACAAAGGAAATATTGCAAGTTGTTTTCTCTTTTAACAGCATTTTTTTTCTCATACTGGTTTGTAAAATCTACATAATTTTGAAGATAGAAAACTAAATCCCAATATTTTAGACTGTCACAAGAAATGAAGGAATTGTGGACTGAATTTAAGAAATTGTATTCCAACAAGGACATGTTAGGTTTCTAAATAATTGCTAAGGGACATTTTTTAGATATATCAGTATAATAAAATCATAAATATACCAGGTGTCATAATCTGGTAATTTATGTAACATAGCTGTGTAGTTATTTATGTGTGTTTATGTGTGCGTATGTGTATATAAACACTTAAACATATACATGTATGAGTAAAATTACAAATAAAACTATTCTGTGAAAATGATAAATAATTAAAATATCATGTTTCATACACTTGATACATAGTGATGAACCTCTTTGGTGATGTCACCAGAAATAGAAATAATAACTGGCAAGTTTATACATGCCAGATGATAATTATTTCTGTCCTGTAGAGGGATATATATGACATCACGGCTTTTAAAATTTATTCTCTCTCTTGCTTGTTCTCTTTGTCACACACACACACAACCACACAGACATCATCCACAAAGTGTATTTGTGCATGTGCTAAACTTAGTAATTAATGATGCAGCATTGATTCTTAAACAGAATGCCATGCCAATTTTTATGAACTGCCCATTTTTCAATATTTGTCTCAGAGGAATGATTTTCGAAGTGACACAAACAATATACAAGTCCCAGTTCTTATTAAATAATAACAAGGTTTGTGAAGTCCTTGCTTTTCATACCATTGAACTGGATTGCTTTCTGAGACAGATTCTCTGTCATTCCCTAGTGGGTATTTCTGCATGAATGTCATGAAATACGGATAAAGATAAGGGTTATCACTAACATTGATGTGCATTTCAAGCCAGTTTTACACTGGGAGTAGTTTCATTTCTTAATTCTTCATTTCTTAATCTGCATTTTTTCCAAGCACAGAAAGAAAAAATGTCTCGCTTCACAATCCGTATGTAAGATTAGGGCTTAACAATTGCCTAGCTCTGTATTTCAGCAGCGCTGAAAGTAGTACTGCGCAGCTGAACTTTATGCAGTACTACAAAAGCAAGCTTGGAATTGTTCTCAGCTAAAATATTGAGTTGTGGCTGTTCAAATTTAGATTTACGTATTTTATTGTTGAGCTTAATGGCGACAACTCAAATATTCTGTGAGCCCTCTGGTTTTGTTTGATGTCATTTAGTCATTATTTGTATCAAGGCACCCCTTTAAAATTGTTGGTGTGATTTTTGGATGAGTTACATTGGCTTTAAGAATTACTCACTGGAGAATGTATTGACATTGAAGAAAGATACGGAACCTGGATTTCTGAGAACCCTCCAGCCAGTGGAGATATGTATCTTTGCATTGCCCTTGGAAATTATGTCCTTTCTCTATTTATGTATTATGGGTAGTCAATTTCTGTAGTGAAGGCAATGATTGCTGCAGTTCATACTAAAATGAACACTAAGGTTTTTACCTATGTATAGTTAAGACGGTGTGAAGCATCTGCTCACTGCTTAAACACTTTTTCTTTGTGTACAGGAAAAATTTTCAGACTCTGATATACAGAAATAAATCTTTTAATTAATGTAAGCATTAGAATAGCTTTTTTAAGTGTATCCTTTGAGAAATGCATTGTGTCATGTCTTTGGTGTCCTGAATTATCTCAGCTTGGGCATTGTTGGCCTGTAGTAAAAAGACAAAAACATCTTCGGTAGTATTAGTGAATGGAGGATGGTTGAGAATAAATTAGATGCTATTGTTTGTCATCTTTCCTTTACTTTTTACAGATTGTTATTTTTCTTCTTCAGCTAATCACTAGATAATTCTTCAGAAAAGCATAAGAAAAACCTACTTTCATTGTAGTCAACATCACCTGTTGATCTCAGTAGGAGGGGAAAAAAGATTGCCAGCTCTGTTCACCTTACAGTGCAGGGGTTATAATTTTTCATGAGGGCAGATTGACTTCATTTTTTGAAACAATAGAAGGTAATATCTGTCTTTATGAAGAACAGTGTGCGGCCTCTGTGCCATTGGAAGCAAGGGTAATGACAGCCATGCTGACAATGGACCACAATTAATGAATTGAAGAAGACACTTATTGTGCTAACTTTTGCTGATTAATACACTTTCCATTACAAATATTAGCAACAAAAGAACAAACTGTAACTTTGACTACTTATTATCTGAGCTGCCTATTTTGCTTGATCTGGATAGAAAACACAGTGTGAGGCAGAGAGAACTGAACTGAGAGGCACAGAATAATGGAAAGGATAGCAGAGGAATGAAATACTGGATTTAGGGTTATGCTAAACTTCTTTAATCCATCAGATATCACATTATTAATTTTGCTGTTCCTACATAACAATCTTTACTACTCAAAATGAGAACATTCCCAAACAACAATTTAGTTCTGTCCAAAGATGGAACTAAACTGAGTATATCTTCAAATGGTTTTGATTAAAAAAGATACAAAATTAATTCATTATTCCCTGAAAAATTAATACTTCTCAAGATTAAAATTACTTCACCATCCAAAATATTGTAAACCTTATAAAATTAAGATTGAGGATTAACTTTTAAAATCATATAAACATATTAAATTGGGATTATAAAAAGAAAGTATTCTAACAAAATGTATTCAGTTTTGGGTTACTATTTTAAGAGGGGAAAAAACACACTCCTTAAAAAAATCTGAATTTATTTTTAAAAAAATATTAAAAATTGTTTTAGGACCAGTGACATTACTACACAAAATTGGTATTTCATTGTTAATATTGTCATTTACAGTTTATTGTGCTATGCTGGAAAAATAATTCAATTATATTAAAGGGAATGTGTTTTTGTAGAATATCAAAGAACTTTTTTTTTTAGGGGGAGTTATTGTTGAATTAACTTTGTGGGGATAAAAAGTGAATTAGTATTCCAGGATTTACAAAAATGCAAAATACTAATGGCTGTGTTGTTGCTTTTGTGTGAAAGTATACCATTCTGCAGTTACAGGTATTTCATTGCCTCATAGTAAAATCAAGTTATAAAAAAAGTACCTGAAAGAACTTTAAATTTCTTTAATTACCTTATCTAAAAGACTGAAAGAAGTTCAGTACAGACTTTGGAAATGCTTCCTCTAGAAAAACAGTGACATCATTGTTGGAAATCACAGTAAATATAAAACCGAGAACAGTACATGTTCTCAGTGGTAAATTCCTGCCTGTAATGATGAATGCCTTTTCTTCTTGGGAATTGTAAGACACATGGGTATTTAGACAAGAACTATAAGTATAAAAATAAAAAGAGTAAAGTGTAATTCAGTTATATTTATAAAATATTCTGAAATTTTTAAACGAGAATAATCAGGCTTTTCTGATAGTGTTGGGGTTTTTTTTGCATGCAAATTGTTATACCTGTATTATAATTATGATCTAAGTGTTTCTGAAAGTGTTGAAATTAGCTGAAAGTAAAGTTTTGTATTTTGTTTTCAGTTGAAAGTTGACATATAAAATATAGAAGTGTGTTCATTAGGACAATGAAATGTTCTTCTTACATATATTCCAATATTCTTACATATATTCCAATTAGGAACAGACCAAGGAAAACAGAAGTGATACCAGCAGATAATAGCTTGTTTCTCAATTGAAGGCAGCTTGTGAGGAATCTGATCTTAAAAAAAACGCTTGTATTTTAAGCCTTTCCAAATCAGAAGTTATGTCACTGCCTAGAACTGGACATGGGAAGCCCATCATACATGAATTGGTAGAAACTACTGAGAATATATACCAGTTATTTATCACAGAAGTAAGGTCATAGGATATAATTTTATTTTTCCAAGAAAATCTCTGTGCACAGTTGCTGAAGTGCCTTTGAGGGTTTTTTGTTTGTTTGCTTGCTTTTTAGGTTTTTTTTTAATTAATGTTGCTGTACATGTGGTTCAGTAACACCGCCTGGCAGGACAGTAGGGGAAATGGCATAGAAACCTTTCCACCATTCCTCTCAGAATTTCCCATTCTTCCCAATATTTCAAGTTATTCAAATAATTCTCTCTTTTTAGAAATAAACAAACTCAAACACGACTAGGCTTTGAGAACATGCTTGTTGTTGGTATACACATTCCAAAATTAAACTGTAAATTCCATAGGTTTTGCGTAATTATTTTTCTGTGTTTGTACAGTATGAAAATAGCAGAGACCTGGGACATTACTAACCTCCTGAATGCTGGAGTAAATAAGTCCCGATAACAATAAAATGATTAAATTTAGGCAAACTTTGTATCACACTCTGATACAAGTGCAGTCACGTTAATAGTAGGAATACGCTGTTAATTGAACCAATTTCCATCTGTTCTCTTCTAAAAATAGGCAAGAACTGTTAGAGGCATCTCAGGTGGAGGAAACAGAGAAATCATGGGTTTTAAATATTTAAATCTTGTAGAAATTCTGGTTATGAATCTTTCTTGACTGTCATTGTGACACTTAAGTGTCATTCTTGACACTTAAACCTGTGTCAGCTAGGTGAAAGTACTAAACATCCCACTTCTGTGCTCACCAAATTCATGGCTGCATGGTCACAGGGTTATGTAGTTCTTAACATAATCTGCAAAAGGAAGTGCACTTAAGAAATGTCATTTGTTGAGGATCAGTCTGTTCTGCCCTGCCATTGTGTAATTATAAGATTTTTTTTAACGGTGCTCTAATTGCTCTACTGTTCTCATTGTAGGTTAGAAATCTGAAACAATGGGTGACTGGAGCTTTCTGGGGAGACTGTTAGAGAATGCACAGGAGCACTCCACGGTTATTGGCAAGGTTTGGCTGACGGTACTGTTTATCTTCAGGATACTGGTGCTGGGGGCTGCTGCTGAGGAGGTCTGGGGAGACGAGCAGTCGGACTTTACATGCAACACACAGCAACCTGGTTGCGAAAACGTGTGCTATGACAAAGCCTTCCCCATTTCTCACATCCGCTTCTGGGTGCTGCAGATCATTTTTGTCTCCACTCCAACCCTCATCTACTTGGGCCACGTGCTGCACATTGTACGCATGGAGGAGAAAAGGAAAGAGAAAGAAGAGCTGAAAAAGAAGGGAAACGTCAAAGACAGCAACTACCCAGGAGCAGCAGTGTCTGCTGGCAGTGGTGGTGGAGGAGGCAGCAATAACGTCAAGGATCCTCTTGGCAAAAAGGGGAAGGAGAAGCTCCCGATCCGTGATGAACGTGGTAGAATCCGTATGGGGGGTGCCCTGCTCCGTACCTATGTCTTCAACATAATTTTCAAGACACTGTTTGAGGTGGGCTTCATTGTGGGCCAGTACTTCCTATATGGCTTTGAGCTAAAGCCAGTCTACCAGTGTAGCCGCTCACCTTGCCCACACACTGTGGACTGCTTCATCTCAAGGCCCACTGAGAAGACCATCTTCATCATCTTCATGTTGGTGGTGGCCTCTGTCTCCCTGCTGCTGAACATGCTTGAGATATATCACTTGGGGTGGAAGAAGCTTAAGCAGGGCATGACAAGCCGGTACAGCCTTGAGATGCCTGTTGCAACAATGACACCGGTCATGGTAACAGGGGAGCCCAAACCTGTTGCCCTGCCACCGCCATCACCACCCGTGGTGGTAACGACTGCTGCGCCCCTCCCCGTTCTGCCTGACACCCGTGCTGTCACACCGCTGCTGGCCCCGGTGACCATGGCACCGTACTATGCTGCGGCTGCTCCAAGACCACGGCCCCCCTCCAACACGGCCTCCATGGCCAGCTACCCTGCTGCTCCACCAGTTCCTGAGGAGAGGCGCCGTGCTGTGACTCCCACTCCCATCTCCACTCCCGTCACCATCCCGACCCCCATCCCCACACCCACGCCAGCTGCCATCAACTACTTCAACAGCAACAGCCGTGCCCTGGCGGCCGAGCAGAACTGGGTCAACATGTCAGCTGAGCAGCAGGGGAAGGTGCCCTCCAGCTCGGCCAGCACCTCTACCCCCAGCAGTGTCCGCCATCCCCTTCCCGAGCAGGAAGAGCCACTGGAGCAGCTACTCCCACCCCCAGCTGGGCCACCCGTTGCTGCGGCCAACAGCGGCAGCAGCACCAGCCTGAGCGGGGCAAGCGGCAGCAAGTGGGATGTGGAGGGTGAGGAGGAGCTGTCGGAGGAACGGCCCATCTCAGCTGCCTGCACCACCGTGGAGATGCATGAGCCACCGCTGCTCATAGACACGCGGCGCTTGAGCAGGGCCAGTAAGTCAAGCAGCTGCAGAGCCAGGTCAGACGACCTGGCCGTGTAGTGCGGTCGCCTCTGCTCAGAGGAGCAGGTGATGGAAGGCAGAGTGGGCAGGGGAGCTGCCCGGGGAGGCCAGGCCTGGCGTGGGTGGGATGGCCTGGGTTTCAAACTTTGACGCTTGCTGTTTTTGCACTCTGTGAGTTGTAGTGGGGAACAATATCAACATTTTCTAATAGGTCAGGGGTGGCCGAAGCGCAGCCTGTGGACCAGGGGACCAGTCCCGCTTTCCTTCGTGTCCATGGCAGATCTCCCAAGGGCAGCCATAGGGGAGGCCTGCACAGGTAACAGGTGGTGATGGTAGCTGGTCGTGTGCCCTGAGGCTGACTTTCATCTGAGAAAAATGTTAATATCCCTAGTGCCCATGTGCCTGGCCATCATCTCCCTCTTGCCCTTGCCTTCACTTCCACACTTTTTCACATAAGCTCTACATGAGTGGATGCGATGACTTATTTTCTTCCTCTTGAATCTTACGTAGCCCTATGGCAAACATCAGGGTGGCATATTGCCTATTGGCACCTGTCATCTCTATGGACCAACTTGCCATATTAAAGGTGACTCAGTCTCTTCCATATAACGTGCCTTAATGAAGCCTTTGTGCTCATGGCGAATCACCAGCGTGGTCCTCAGCTGGGCAAAGTTTAGGTAACCCCTGTAATAGATTTTTGAGGTTCATCTTTCTATATTTTTTTTTACTCTTGACCTGTTAGGAAGTGTTTGGTTTGACCTTCTATCCAGTGTTTGCCGACCATGATCACACTGTGTTTTTAAGCCCACAAATATGTTTGAGCATGTTTGGTTATAATTTTAGATGACTTCTGAAATTGCTTAGAGGAGGACAGGAATTTAAACCACACCTCAGAAATTTTTACACAGAACAATTTCTCTTCAGAAAGCAAGGATTATGATTTCAATACATTGTGGCCCCATACGTTGCCCGTGGACAAACAACAGGATAAAGTACAGCTCTGCATTTTAGACTATTAGATATCAGCTTAAGTTTGTTGGAAAAATGCTTTTTAGAGGTAAACTTGAGTGCATATTTTTAAGTATTTGAACATTTTGAGAATAATTTTGATCTGTAGGTTTAAAGTTACTTGACTGTGTACTTAATCATTTTAGTTTGATCTTTGATCTTAGAAGAAAATGTAAGGGGAAAGAAACTTACTAATGGTGAAATTCACAAAGCAACATTATTTCCTGTTGTGTTCTACCCTTTCGTTTAACAACAATCTGTAGTGTCTTACAGGTCAGTGAAAACAGATTTAGACAACACTGTATTGCAGATAAGGTGGCTAAAATATCTGGGCAACGTGCAGTGGCTGAAGGGTCTGTTCTGGTCCCACTGAAGTCACTTGCAGAATTTCCATTCAATTTAACAAGGAGCAAGATTTGGGGATGGATCTTGCAGGCCTTATTCAAGCAAAACTGACATTCACATGGAGTTTTGGGAGCCAGAAGGAATGTAGATTTGGGGCTTAGATAAAGACATTAAAATCCTGCTTTTGAAAATTGTGTGTTTCCCTTAAAAATGGGTGGAAGAAAGTACTGGGTATTTTTTTTCTAAGGTGCAGCTTTTCTTACAACTGGCTCTGTCCCTCATTCCTTTGTAACAAGTACTTTCACAGACATTAGTCAGAATTTTGAATGTCTGATAAGGCTCGGGAGAGTTCGGGCACAACAAGAATGCAGGATTAGGCCTAACTTCTGTTCTAAGCAAAAGCTAAAAGAACTGAAGCTTGGAGTCAGTCCTATTGCTGCTATAAATTGAAAGTACTGTAGCTGGAGAAGAGCAGTCAAACACACTGGGATAGCCTTTTGCATTTTCAAAGTATTTGGCCTGGCAGTGCAGTCCTTACTCAGGCAAAGCAGGGTCACCCTGTAGCAAATAGTTATAATTGCCAGTTATCTCTGCTGTTAAATGTTTTCCTGAGTGTGTTTATTTTATACAACAGTTAAAATATATTCCCAGCACTCAAGATTAAACATTTATTTTAACTGCTTTCTGAGTAGAGTTTCTCATGATCAGAGGCACTGTTCTGCAACCCTCGGGCATGTTGTCTTATGACTTCCTTGACCTGCTTGTGGTGAACCAGGTGAGGAGAAGTCTTTCTGCTGCCACTGATCTTGGGGGCAGACACTGCATTAAAATTCAATGTACAGTAGTACAATAAAGATATTTACTATTAGGTGTTCAGCTTCAGGCATGCTCTTGTGAATTTTCTGTTATAAGCCATAAAAACCCTTTCTGCAAGAAAGCTAAAAACTAAATTCTGCTTTCTGTTGTATCCGTGCGACTATGCTGAACTTAGACTAAAGTTGATAAAGTTGCCTAGATGTAAACAAAGGCAGTTTAACACTCAAAATTTTTAGATTTACTAGCATCGATAGTAGCAGTTTTGTAAGTTTTGCTAAATGCCAAGTAATTATATTGCTGAAATAATGCAATATGCATCTCTGTATTTTAGTACATCAAAATTCATGGGCTATATCTTCCCTTCTTTTCTGCCTCTGAAGAATGAAGTCAAAGTCTCTCTGGAGTGTATTTATATAAACCAGACCACCTGGAATATGTGCTTTTTTTATATCAATGCCTGAGAGCAAAACTGACTTGTTTGATGGAGCTCTGAATCTTGCAGTCCTTGCTTTAGTACAACCCCCACAGAGTGTGTCCTGCAGGACTGCATCCATCTTGTATATAAAAAATAATAACAGAGATATAGGTTTAACTTAGGATCAACTGATACCTAGTCTGCCCTTTTCAAGTTAATGTGTGTGGTTAGACCTGCAGAGAGTTCAGGTGCTTTTGTGGAACATATGGTATTTTCAGGCAGAGTAACTGCTGGAAAGCTGTAAAAGATCATTTTTCCTGTTAGGTGAAGCTGGGAGGGAGAAATGTAACTCTATTGCAACCCCCAAGAGAAATCTGACAGAGCAGCCTCCGCATCCAAGCAGTGCTGGTCTGAGCTACAGCAAAGCTACAACTCACAGGTTGTGTTTTTAAGGTCAGCTTAAGTTTCATCACATAACTATACAGCCTCAAGCTTCTTGATTACCTATAATTTCACTTGAGGTCCAGTAATTGTTACTTCATTTAAGCCCAGGTAACTGTTTTGGCAGAACTCCCCCTTTGTGCTTACAATTGCTTTTGGTTGCTGCATCACATCTGGAATCAGATTTGTTGAAAAAAATCTTACTGGTGTGGCTGATTTTGAGTACTTTAATTAATCTTTACTCATGAATGATCACTGAATTCAACATGCTATGAGCAAAGCATAACTATGCAGACTTCCATAGTTCTAGAAAAATATGTACAAACGCCAACTAACTTGCAGAACAGAGTCTGTTGGCAAAAATAATCTGCTAATTTCCAAGTCGTTTACTCTTTCATATCACTTAATTCCAAAGAGGGAACTGGTAGCAAATGATGATTTGATTTAGCCTGGTCATATGGCTGTTCAAGCCACAATCCTGAAAGATCTTATACGCACACCTAACATGAAACCAGTAGGTGAGTTATTGGAAAAGCGGAAGTCAGAACAGCATCATGCCTGATATTAAGCAAACTGAAAAAAACCCACTCATTTTTGCTCTTTGAGTAGAGTGTTTGTGAGAAAAATTGTTCCCTCTCTTACTTGAAGTTAAAAAAAATGCTAAGGAAAAGAAAAAGAGAAAACTGAAAAAAAGATACTCCTTGAACAAGTTACTAGGTGTATGATGTGCTACTCTTTTTGCAGTAAGTCAACTCACTAGTACTAGTTGACCCTGCTTGGAGCATAGAGGGTTGGGCTAGATGACTTCCAGAGGTCCTTTCCAACCACAATGATTACATGAAACATATTTTCCATATCACTGATTTCATTAGTACATTTTTCATAGTAGTTTTACAAAGATATAATAAAAATATATCTACATTGCACATAAATACATAGTTTCTTGGCTGTGGGTACAGTTGATCTGTTTTCTATATCACTGGGTTTTTTAATTAGTGCAGCTGTCAGTTAATACAAAAGAAGATGAAGTATAGACAACTTGAAAGCCCCCATTTCTTCCCTTTGTATTTTGATTAAATGAAGACAGCCTGCTAGAGCCTTCCCTTTATTAAAGTGGAATGTTTTATCTATGAAAATCAATCTCTTGGTTTTTTCATAGATAAAAAAGTGCTCCTTGAATTTGTTGGTCCATGCTGGTATTGAAAAAAATCATAGCTTCTTGAAAATAGGTAGCATGCACTGAAAAAGCAGATGAACTGTGTTCTTTTCTGGTGTAATTTGGAAGCCAGTTGTGTGCAAAGTGGTACCAGGGATTGATTTGGCTCAGTATATTTGTCGTTCATAAAGGCACTTAGAGCTAATTAAATGTCTGACATTTTGCAGCTCTTGAGATTATTTTCTGGTATGAATACATAAGTGTAGTATCAGTAAAATAATTAAGGCGTGCTTTAAAAACCAGATCAGTACTTAGGTCCTTTTTTGGTTAGTTATGGGACCACCTCCTCAGCTGATACAAACTGTTGTATTCCACTGAGTTCACATGGGCGACAACAGTCTGCAGAAGCAGAGCGTTGAGCCCCCAGGTCTTTTTGTTTAATACAGGCACTAACACCGTGGATTTGAACAGGCTGTTTTTTTTTTTCTTTTTCATTCCAAATGTTTTTGTTTCATTTACTTTGATTTTTCTTGTGAAAAGTGTGCTCTTGTAATTTTGGTTTTCTGAAGTTTACATTCAGTTTTTGATTTCAGATTGCACATTTGGATGAAATAAACTGTTTTCTAAGTTTACATTTGTATAAGAAGTAAAAGAATGGCTCTGCCAATATGTTAAAACTAAAGAGAGAAATGTCTTACTATAACACAGGAACTCTTCAGACATGAGGCAGTACCATTAAAGACAATTTAACCTGATCACTGATCTATAATATCAGTTTTCTCTGTATATTTAAAATATGGGAGCTGGACATATAGGGAGCACACTGTGGAAGAAGATACTTTTCATCATGAGCTCAATTATTACCAAATAAGTTAAGGTTCATTATTATTGATATGCCTTCTTGTGTGTTTAGAGGTTCAATGCCAAAAACTAGCTGTGACATATGTCCTTTAAGAGCTAAATTTACAGCCTGGTTTAAAATTCCAAGCAAAATACTTGTGGAGAAACACTGCACCGTTACATGGTAGAAGATTTTACAAAAGATAAATGTTTTGCTTTCTAGCCAAAAATATGGTTCTGAGCCTGCAAATACAATGATTTCATGCAAGTTATTTTTACTCTTGCAAATAAGACCATTAAAGGTAATGGGACTATTTGCATAAGCAAAAAACACTGATGTGAAAAGGAAATTGTACATTTGCATTTTAAGTTTGTTGTAAGATGCCAATCAAATTCCAGAAGTTGCAGTCCTTGAAGAGTTATGCAAGATATGTGAACGTATTTTAAGGTGGAGAATATATTCCTGTTCCCATTGACACTGTTTCTCACAGTTAAAAGGTTGTAAAGCATAAGAAAGCTTACTGAGAGCTTTCTTGTTGCTTACCGGATGTTTGTCTTTTACATGACAGAATCTGACAACAAACACAATGAGTTTTCTGGGCCGTCAGGAACTTGTCATAACAATAAAAACAGCTAAAAAACAGTTTAAAATGCTGTCTTCAAAGAAGTGCCTTGTGTATTAAATTCTGTAAGAAACAAGTTGATGTAAATGTTACTTTACCTCATATGTTTACAAAATCATGACTAAATAAACTTTTTGTACCACAGCATTGTCTCTTTTAGATTAAATTTTCATGGTTATGTAGATGGTCTTTTAAAATACTAACACGACGGAACAGTTAACCAAAGTCAGTTAGCTCTCTCCCTTTATTCACGTACGCTGCTGCTTCCCTTCTTCATATGAAGTGCTCACTCAGTTGCATCTGTTGGAAAACTGGATGTTGAAACGCATCTCCATGCAGAACTCCCAGTGGCTTCAAAGGAAGGTCACAGTCCAGAAGACACGTCTGATCAAGACCCACTCCAGCAGGTGCAAGGGGTGAAATGCTGACCCCCTTGAAATCAGTGGGAGGTCTGCCTCTGCCTTCCACCAGGTACAGGTTTCACCCTTGGCTCTTGTGACACACACGAGTCACTGTTCATCTCGTGCGGTGTTGTGTGGCGGTAATAGTGACTCCCATCTTTTCCCCCGGTGCTAACTCACTAACTTTGATTTATCCGTCTAGCTGATGTGTGTAATGAGACTGTTACCTGTAAATGCATGAACGATTTTAGTGCAGGGAAGATGTGTCCGTACTGGGGATAATGTGGAGTACCCACTGCATTTGAAATTTGGCCCTTATCGGCAAAGTTCACAGTTTAGCACACAGAAGTGTAACCCAATTTTGTACTGAAAATGTACAATGTACTAACGGCAAGTTAGTCTAAGTATTGTATAGTCCCGTGAAGAGGCCAGGTCCAGGCTTCCAAGAAGTTTAACTTGTGAAAAGCAGCAATGTGGGCAAGACTAAGTGACTTTTGCATAAGTCTTAAACTAAGTATGAAGGTCTTGTAAAACTTTATTTCATATGCAGCACTTCTATGGACCTGGCAGGGCAGGATAGGTTCCGTCCTGTAGTACCGTGTGTTTGTCTCTCTGGTAGTACAGTCGAGTGTATTTTTTTGGTGCCTCCTGTGCTCAGGCAATGCTGTTTCTGCTTTTTCTGCTTTACATGATGTATCTGTATGGTAAACCAGATTATTCACTATCTTTGAAGACTGGGCAGGGGTATAGCAAGCTGACAGGAGTATAATATGGATAGTACTAAGATGATGCTTAGCAGTAATAAGCTAAGGAAGAAAGTGAATAAAGTGATATGGTAATACCAGCTGTATTGCTAAAGATAACTCACTTGCCTCTGACCAAGAGTGCTTTACTACAAATATATGTGGCTGGAATATGTTGTATACGTTCTATTCCGATGCATGTTTCCTCGCAAAATTGCACAATTTTGTCACTTGAAGAGCGGACAGTCAGAGTGCTCCCAAGAGAGCTGAGAGAGCATCAGCCGGTGCAGATGCAGCTGTGTGCCGGGCTCTCCTTCCCTTGGGACGCAGCCACGCTGCGTCCACCTTGCATCCACTGCTTCCTAAAGAATTTCTGGCTGGAGTATGAAATGTGAATGTTGCTACTCTTGATCTCTGAAGGCCTGTGTGATGGAATGGGTACTTTTTGCTGCCACATGGAGCAAGACAGCTTGATGTGAGCATGTGGAGGAAAGGTGAAAAGTGTGCCCCACTCATCCACAGCTGCATGGTGAAGATCCTGATGGTAATGGGAAGAGGTGTACTGGGGGGGAGCTCTCTAACATCCTCCAGTAAATCTCCTCTGTACAGTTGTGCTGGAAGCCAAATGAGGAGCATCTCGCACACTCCTGTACTGCTGCTGTTGTCCCCAGGGAATTGACACAGGAACAATCAGCTGGGCTTTTAGCAAGAATTTTCACTGTGACTGCGCAAAGAATGGGATTTAACTAACCTCATCAGTGCTTTCCCACTCTGTAGGCATAGAAATGAAGGCAGTACACACTGTCTCCCAAGGAAACAAATGTCAGATAGTCATGTCTTAGTAGGGCTGACATTTTTAATCATTTTTTGGCAACTGGATGTGCATCAGGTCTAACCATCTTTGTGTCTGTTTTCAGCTGACAATAGAATAAGCAGATGAAGAGAGAGCCTTCTCATAAAGATGGCCTAGGAAGAATGTGTTATTCTTGGAGTGTCGTAGTCCAGGAAAACAGGGTGTTTGAGGAAATACACATTTTAGCACTTACAGGTACGTGAAAGAATTTATTACGCCAGAATTACAGGTAACTTTAAGTACTATTATTGCACTAGTAGAACAGTTGGATTGCACCAGCTGCACTTCATTTTATAAGCTTTTTTCATTTTTAGAAAGAAATTAGTGGTACATAGCAACAACATGTTGTCCTTCATGGGTAGTTATCTCCTTTTCTTTTTCTCGTGATAGGTGATCTATGTATCTGTGTGTCGTTAGCAGTAGTTCAAGGTCTATTAGAACTATTTTTAGGATCTTGAGGAGGATCTTCAATGTGTGGGCTTTCACCACACCTTCTTTTTAAGGGTGACCCTTGGCATTTCTGACAGTGGCTACAGATGTGGTTAAGGTGCCTGGTGCCACAGGGAGCAGGGATGGGTAGGCTGACACCAAGGGCACAAAGAGCTGCCTGGGCTCACTGTGTTTGTCTGCATCACTAACGTAGCCAACTCTAACCTATGTGCGGTGGGTGCCTTTTGTCAGCCAGATCGCTGTCATTTTAGAGGTTGTCTCCTGAGAAAAAAACAACCAAATGAATACCTGCACTTCTTCATCCTCCTCATTTATTTGTCCCATGAAAGCATGACAAAATACATTAAAATGTCCAGACCTTTGCACTTCTAAGTAGTGTGAGACATGGCTTTTTAAAGAGTTCCTGTGCTATCTAGAGAATATTTTGAAAATAAAATGGGCTTAACAAGTTCAAACTCTCAAAAAGACAATATATTTTTCTGTGGGATACATTTTTCCTGTGTTTGCACAAGATCCACCCAAGTCAGTGAATAGATGGAGTAAAGTGAAATAAAACCTTACTTTCCACGTGAGAATATGGGTTGTATTTCTATACTCCTCAATTAAATGAAAACTGAAGAGGAGGCGCAAACAGTTATCAGCTATCGTATATCTCACTGGCCAGTCTGAGAAGATTAAACTTTCTAAAGATTTTGGCTTTAAGGAATGTTGTGGTGTTCTGAGCAGAGACTAAGGGATAATTATGGTTGAACTATCCAGCCCCACAGAGAAACCTACTGTTTGCTTTGCATGGCTTATGTAGTGGCGTTTGCTATGCAAATTCTGCACAAAATGCAGAAGTAAGCAGCTGAGGATGGTTTGCCTAAGCAAACTCATTCATATTTGGATTATGGATACTCTGAGGGGAAAGTATCTTCTTCATTATGAGCAGTGGAAGATGAGGAAAGGCAGAGTCATCAAGTTAAGAGTAGTTACATTTTCCAGTTCTCTGTTGAGGTGTTTAATGTTGAATTGTACCAGGTCTCTAAAGCAGAGGTAGCTTTCATACCGCCGTGCACCATCCCTCCTTTCTGTCTCTGCTGTGTAAGAGGGATTTGAATTTTTCTTTAAGTCATAAAGTTGCTTCTGTTTTTCAGACTACCAATACATCCTTTAGGGCCTGGTACATGTCTCTAAATAGTCCTGTAACTGAAATGTGAATACAGTAAAACCAACAAAATCAGACAACAGAATGAGCAGTCAGGACTGACAGCATCAGTTAAACTTATTTATATTACCCACATTTAAGCGTGGCTGAAGTTTTGTCATAAATAGCTGTCGTAATGCTGAATGTGATTTCTCCTAATTTATTTATGACTGTGAAGCTCTACTCATCACTGTCACATGTAACAGAAGTGCTCACACATGGTTTGTTCAAAAAAACCATTGATTTTTTGTAAACGACACCAACTATTTTCTTGAGAAGACAGTCAGCGTTGGCATGTCCTGGACAGAACTGAGAAAAACCTGCAGCAAAGCCAGCCTGGCTGGGGTATCAGAAACACACATGGCTGACTCTCTAGCTTTTCAGCATCCTGGAGTCTTTTAAACTCTCTACTCAGTTAAAGTAGTAAAGCCCAATGCTTTGAGAGCAAAATTCTTGGCCAAGAGCCTACAAAATAACGCCCACATTTACATTTGCCTGTGAATGGGGCTGTACTAGTGACTGCAGTGGTTTGGGATTTTGCAGCACGGAGAAGGATGCAGTCTGCACCAGCATCTTGCTGTGGCCTGCATGAGAATTACAAGTTCAACTTTTGGGATGTAGTTTTAAAAGCTCTGGTCTTCGTTGTTTACGCATGAGTGGACCCTTTTTTCAGTGTATCTGTGGCTGTAGGTAGAGTTGCAAGTGCCCGCCCGTTGGCCGCCTCCATGCCATTCTCCTCGCAGCAAGCAAAGTCAGTCCTTCAGAGCAGCTCGGCAGCACAGGCTGCTCCCAATTCATCCAAGCTATATGGGGCTTAATTAAGGTTCAGAAATTACTTAAGACTAGGAAGAAATTCTTGTCTTCCTGTGTAAGATAAAACCATAAAATGTACCTCAGCAATTCTTGCATTGTCCATCTTTTTGTGTCACTTCCCTGCTATGGAAACCCAAATGTCTGGAGGTCCCAGTTAGCACAGTTCTCTGCAGTGTGCTGCAATCGTAGCTCCTGGCCACAGTGTACCCAACATTTCTTCAAAGGAAAAATATCTGATCAGTCCCAACAACACTAGAAATTCATAGAGTTTCGATCCTCTAGGCTGAAAAATAACAAGCAAGATTGCTGCCCACTCATCATGCTGTTTTTATCAAGTAGGATCAAAAAGAGCCCCTGTTTGTCATTCATCTGTTTATAGAACAACTAAAATAGCAAGCAAATCTTTCCAAGCCTGTAAAAACCTCATGTACCAATATGGCTATTCCTGCAGAAATAGTAGTTTGCTTGAACAAGTGCATTTTGAACTGGGAAAAACCTCTGCACGCTGCACACAACTCAGTGAGTTTTCTTTCATTTGGAGCTGAAGTTTCTGGATGAAGTGAAAGGAAGCAAGGTCGAGACAAAATTGGTTGTGAGAAGGCAACTGGAGGCAAACTCTGTTCATATTTTAGGGCTGCAGAACTAGAGACTAGAGCTGAACCCAGTAAATGGCCATTTTTTATTTTTATTTATTCTTTTTTTGCCTTTAAAAGAACAGCCTTGGATGTAAAAAGATCACTAATAGTTGAATTTTCACCACTATACTCAACAGGGAGCAAACTGTTAGTGAGGAACGGAACAACCTGTAGGCTCGTTGCTGACAATCAGTTTCCCTCACCTGGCTTTGTTCTGCCACATTACTTTTTAAAAGCTTCTTTTGCTTACAGAAAAATTATAGGCCTTAGAAAAATGCTTTCAGGAACAGGACTGTCCCTGCTTCTGTTGGTCTGGTCTGTGAAAAAAAAGCTCATCATTGCAAAATGATAGTTGCAACTAAGGTCAGTTGACATTCAGAATTTCTATTTCCCAAGGGATCCTGATATTTCAAATCAGAATGCAATACATTTTCACATATTCTTCATGAATCCAAGCTGAGAAATTTCCTCAAAAACATTTTGCATTAGAAAAACATCCAGATGATAATTTTGGAAGCAACGTGTCATTCTGGAATTTAGTTCTTTTTCCTATTTTATATTATTTTAAAATTATCTTGCAACATGTGAAGGGTAGCTGCACCTCATGCAGCATCAAGCCAAACAAAGTGGAGGTGGTGATGATGAGGTGATTTCTGAGCTCTTCCCTTTAAGCACATAAACTCCATGTATAGTTGTGTTTTAGACACCTATTCGTTATTTTGCATCTTATTTCTTCATCCTTGACTTCAAAGCTTTCATACCCAGAAAGCTGAAGTGCCATCTCTGTAGATGATCCAGATGGGAAAATTATCCCATTGCTGGCCCGTAAAATGGAGAGAGCATGGACTGCTTGCCATCCGTGCGTAATGGAAAAGCTTAAATGTATTTGCTTAGATGTTGAAATCTGTTACAGCTAAAGCCTTGACCTAACTTTCTAACAAAGTTTTGTGTATTGCTCTGAATTCCTTTTCCCTACAGCTGCTATAGCAAGTCATGCATGACACTGAAATGTGCATTACAAGTTTTTTGGTGTATAGGAGAAGTGCAGTGATCTGCATGTAATTTGGGCAGCTGTCTTTATTTTCAGCTGAAAGAATTCTCTCAGTTGCAACAACGTAAATCCAGTATAACTCCCCCCACACTGGTGTAACACAGATAAGACTTTCTTTGTGTTTAAATGACTGCAGGGAACAAGATCAATCGCAGAAAGAATAGTTCTTTTTTTAAAGAAAGATCTGCAAGTTTAGTACATAATGGGCCAAATTAATCGCCGCTGTAAGTACACTCATTTTAGTGGTGTTGCAGCAGGAATGAATTTAGCCTGAGGCAACTTTACAATAACTCATATATAAGCACGCACAACTAAATGTATTACACTTTAAACAAACTCAGCATTGTCTGGAGCACAGTTGGTCTGCTGAACCTCTGAAGCTAGGAACTAACCATTGTGTGTTGAGTTTGTTTAGACAGTACCATTTTTGTTCAATTGGCTACATCCGTGGTATTTTAGTGACAGCAGAAATGTTCCCCCTAGCTACAAAGTGACATTATAGCTGTCAGACACAATTTTTATTCTAGGACATGTATGCCTTAACTCTTTTGTGCACTTTGAAATAAAATTATAACCAAATACAGAGAAATAGTTTACTTGTTTCACCAATTCTGAAATGTTTCAGTTTAACTCTTTAATTGAGTTACCTCTTTATTCCAAAAGGGGTTGAAATGCTTTTACAGAATAACCCTCAAAAGTAATAGGAGTCGAAGAGTGTGAAGACTAAACCAAATCAGATCCAGACACCTCCCCTCCCCAGCTTTAGATAAGTTAATGTAACATTAATTTTCCTCTGGTTTCAGACTTGATTTCTGTATAGTTTTCAGTTATAAATGTTGTAAGTGATACCAGCCATTGCTACACCCGCCAAGTCCCTCAGCCTGCAGTGAGTGCGATTCTTTTGGAGATCTTTGTCTGTTCAGACTCCACCAGAGGAACACATGGGCTGCATGTTTTTAGGCAATCACTATCTGTCAGAGTTGCACAAATGCCAAATTGCTTCTTGCCTAAGGAGAGGAGATAACAAGTATCATGGAATCATAGAAATGCTGGTTGAAGGGGACCTCCAAAGATCTCTAATCCAACCTCCCGCTCAAAGCGGGACTATCCCAAAAACTAGATATGGTCAGCCAAGGCTCTGTCTAGCCAAGTCTCGAATACCTCCAAGGATGGCGATCCCACAAGCGCTATCCTCTGTGGTTTTCTTAATGTCCACTCTGAAAGTCCCAAACCACAAACCTCTGGCTGTTGCCACTTTTTACACCAACTGTCATGACCAAGAAGAGTTTGGCTTTACTGTGTTTGTAACACCCTTATAAGTAGTTTTAGTATCCTAGTACATCTTTGAGGCTCAAGGCCCCTGACCATCTTGACTGACCATTTCTAGACCCTCTCCAGTTTCTCCACATGCCTCTTGAACTGAGGACCATGCAACTGGACACAGTCCTCCCGGTGTGGCCTCCCTGGTGCTGAGTAAAATCAAGTAAGTTGTCCTCACTTTCCTCCTTGAGAAGATGATTCCCAGGACAGCCACAGCACGACAGCAAGCATTCAGAGAGGTACGCAGGTAGCTCTCTGCTGGGACAGGAGTGAGATTACTGAGTCACAGGTAGATTTGAAGTAGCCCTTTAAAAAGCTTCAGCAGCAAGAAGATATCAAACACAAGTGAATCCAGAAGAGAGGAAATTGAAAGCATTGCAAAGTATATTCTGGAAGAACTAGTCAAGAAATATTTCTGTGTGAGACAGAGTTAGTTTTTATAGATGTTTAGTATCATGGCTAGGGCCAGATTTGAAGCTATTTGAGCTGTTCCTAGCAAGAATATTTGCACTTAGAAGAATATTGTCTTCTACATTGTGCATTAGCTTTTGCATTGTCTATTGAATGTCCTGTACGTCCTCTTGGGTTTATTAGCTGTGTGTGGTGGCCAAATACCCAGCTGTCACCTCATCAGATACAGAGATTCAGGTCTGGCTGAAGAGCTATGACGATGTAAGGTCAAAGCTTTTGGCTTGATGGGGTGGTGGGGTGGCGACAGAGGATGTAGCTGAAGAGGTTTCAGCAGGCCAAAGGTGATTTCCATTTTTTCTTAGTTGGCTGCTCTAGGAAGAGTAAGGGCACGCTTATCGCTTTGGATATTTATAGGGTTTCCTACAGCAACATGGTTTATAAATAACTAGGGATCTCAGGACAGCTTTCAATAACAGAGAGAAAGGAAGTTTAGCCTTCCTTTCTCAGAGTTTAAAAAGCTGCTGCTTGCAATGCTTTTCCTATGATTAGAACTCCAGCCACAGTGTCTGTGATTCAGCAGATCTGTCCAGGCAACTTGCCCCCCCCCCCCCCCCCCCGCCTTTTTTTTATACAATTAACTTTCAGGTGCTTTTCAGCACCCTGAGACAATCTTGCCCAAGGGGTAGTCTCATCTTTGCAATTTCAGGTGGTATTGTCTTGCAATTTTCAGCCCGTGCTTGCAGTGTGGTTAATGGCTCCCCTGAACTGACGTGCCTTTGGCATGTTTGCATCTTGGCAGACTTTCTCCTGTACGGCTGCCATGACAGCCTGGAGTTTAGGCAGGAATGAAAGTGCTGATGATTCTTGGGGGCTCTCAGCAGTATTCTCCCACACATTTGGAGCTTGGCTGGGCAATGGCTGGGCTTTGCTAAAGAGCATTGGTACTTAACGGTTGGACTCAATGATCTTAAGGGTCTTTTCCAACCTTAATGATTCTATGATTCTATTTGGGAATACTCTCTTCAGTAGAAAGGACTCTGCTGGCAGGGACAGAGACAATATGCCATAGAGCCTGCAGGGCTTCTCTTAGTGATTGCGAGTTCTAGTCAGGTAGAAATCCGTTAAGGAATACAGCCAGGAGATCTCTTGCTGTCTAGAGATCCTGGGAAGCTCTGATGTTGCCGACCACAGGGGTCAGGCTTAGTTGGTTATTCATCTGAGGAAATGTTAGAGCCTTCTGGAGACTGGGTTTATGGACTCTTTAGCCTTGGTGCCGGCTCTGGGTGCTGGCATTGGCAGTCTAGGCAATGAGGCTGTTGGGAAAGCACAGTGTCCTCGATCTGTAAGGAGAGCAAGAGATCCTGGGGTGACAGGCACTGTGACTGGCATGGCAGAACATTGCTTTTGCGTTGCTGGTCCTTTCTCCTTTAGTGTCTTTACTCCTTGGCATCCTGGCGTGAGATGTAAAACCCCATCCCCGTCTCAACCAGCTGCTGTCATCACTGTGGCTGAGGGACCTCTTACCTCTCATGCTGGGGGCAGGTCAGTGCCCTCCAGGGACTATCTCCACGATGGGTCTCAGGTAAATGCCAGCAAAAGTAGGGAGACTATTGTGGAGAGTGTACAGTCTGGTGGCAGTGATCAGGACACGTTTTGAACAGCATGGCCAAAGAGTGATGGCCTCCTCCTGATCCCGTGCTGGTGCTGCGTTGGTTTCTGTTGATACTGTGCTGCTGGAGGGGCCCTGGAAACCAGATGCTGGAGGTCGGCGTTTTGTTGGCACTGGTGTCTGCAGTGACTCTCTGCTCAATATCAGTCCTTTGTGAAAAGCCTGAGGTGAAGTGCAACGAGGTGATGTTTGAACCACCATGCTGAGTATTAGGGAGGAAAACCCTCCTAAGGAAGAGAGGGAGGATATTGAAGGTTGGCTGGAACCAACTTCCAGAAGGACTAGAGTCCAGTGTGTTGGTACAAAGTACCTCATCCCCAATTAGGGGATTTGTAGGTAGTCCCTGGAGCACTGACAGTGGGAGCTATGTTGATATAGATGTGGGATCTACATAAGTGCTTAAGAATTCATTATTAAATGTAATGTTCAGAAAAAGGGAGCTTATTTCTCAGTCTTGCCCTTTAAACTTGTCAATTCTAAATTTAACCAGATCACATGCCATACAGCTGATCCTCATTTTTATATTTGCACAAGAACTTTTTTAATGGCAGTATTGCTTGCTGCAGTGCAGAGGGACTCATACTGGTTTGTTTTTCCTAAAACTTGACATTGTGTCATGTGTTAAGTGGTTAAAAAAAAAGGCTCATTTAAGAGAAGCAACCAGTACTGGGTCTGGACTGAAATTCTGGGTGAGGCTGCTGGGGAGCCCTTGGAAGATCACGTCTGAGGATGTTCCCAGCCCACTCAGTCCCTCCAGAGGCAGAGGTCACTGCTTCCTGGCCGCCTGAGAACAACTAAAAATGTCACACTGACAGATTTCTTTAGAAACCTTATCTAGGCTATTTTGTTTTACCCTTACTGTAACTCTATGCTTCTTTCTCCTCCCTTTCCTGTCCACACATGCTCTGCGGTCCCATCACTTTACAATTCCTTCCTTGCCTCCACATCCCCATCTATCCATGCCTTCTGCCTGGCCATAACTCAGAGTTGGTGCTTCACACTTACACTCCTCAGCCTCTCAGGAGCCATGTTCTTCTTGAAATTTTGTCCTCCTTTCTTTCTGAAGTTCTTTTGTCTTCTCCTTATCCTCTCCTTACCTCGCTAATCAGTCTTCCACATGTGCTTTCAAGGAGTCATCTCATTTCTCTTGCAACTCTTTGTAGGAGTTTCATGGGTCCTTTTTCTTAGTGTCTCACTCTTCTCTTTACAGACGGTGAGTTTTGGGGGAACTTCTTACAAACTTAACTATCATCTCCTTGAGGCTGTCACACATCCCAGAGGAATTCCCAAGCTAAAACCTCAGCCTGTCAGATACATCATTTTGAAGATGATTATCAATTCCAGCTCAGCATAGCCAAAAGACAGTCTATGACCTTCACTTCCAAACATGTTAAATTACTAAATGCTACCATCCATTTTGTCACTTATGGGCTTTATCTGGGTGTCATTTTCTATGGAGATTTCTCTATACATTCTTACAGCTGGGCCCTGCCTACACCGTCGGCCCTGCCTACGCTGTGCATAATACAAGGACTGCTAAGAGACTTTTTGGATAATATTTCCAATATATGACCTGTGTGGAGTGGTATTGTGTCAGTGCTGATCCTCTAAGCTTTCTGTGCCATCTTGTAGGATATTGTTGCTGGTGCTACCCCTATGCTCAGAGTCTGCTTGACCTTGGTTTCCTGCAGCTGACGTTGTTGAGCCATGTCATGTCCTGGCATCAGCCAGTCCACATCCTCTGCAGTCCTGGGCACCTCCCCAGGCACTGTCAGACAGCGTGTGGAGCAGATTAACCACCTGGGGAAGAGTGAACCAAATCACAGGAGTGTCTCACCACAGATGGTCTTCTCAAGACCTTGAAGGCCATCCATGGGACATACCTATGCTTCAGAAAGGACTCTGGAGGTATCACTACCTATTCCAGATGCTGGTGCCTATACATTATAATCATTATAGTTACCTGACACGCAGAAGTACTGTGCCAGGTTCCTGGGTCTCATTCACCAGGGTGGGTTGGCAGCATCAGCCCTGTATTAAAGATTAAGCAACTTCTTCTGCTGACTGAGTTGCCAAAAGTTAGACCCTGTGAAGGCCCAGCAAGGAGTTTTCAGGATAATGAGGGTTTCCAGGTTCTGGTGAAAGTCAGTGTTGATTTCTGCTTCTGAATCATCTCCAGCTTCTCAAAATCCCTGCTTTTAAATCTGCTCATCAACACCTAAATACAAGTTACTTACAAAGTTGAGAGACCAGTTTCGCTTAGGACCAGGTGCTACTCAGCTTTTTTCTAAAACTAGCCCTCCTGTAAACGTGCCTACATATTGATTTAGCTTAATGCTACTGTGAACCTTCCCTTTTAGCGTAATTTTTAGCAGAGTTTCATAGGTGATTTCTTGAGACACACTTAAAATATAGTTTAAAAGATAATAGTCTTCAAAGATGCAAACTTGAAAGGTGCTTGGGTCTCTATAAGGTCAGTCATGAAAAATGAAGCAGGTCCATGCATATTAAATATCTCACAGATAAACACACATCATGAAGAGATCCAGACATAGAAACCTGCTTGGCTCTGGAACAGCTTCCAAGGACAAACAGAGAGCTCTGCCTGTAAAAATAAAGTATTTTTTCCTGATTGGCTGGCTAGTGTCACCCAGACATGGCAGGCTGAAAGTTTATTTTGCCTTCTTCAAGGCTCAGAAATATTTTTTTTCCTTGAACAAAATGTTCCATCAAGCACTGAGTCCTTGAGTTGCCTCTTGATCTGGTTCTGGTTCCTAGGTTATTTCATTTAATGCTCTCAGCCATCTCTGCACTCTGCTGCAGTCAACAGTGTTGACACATCCCCGCACACTGCAATCTGCTCTCTTCAGGATGCTTATCTGCCTGTGGCAGGAGCCCAGTCGCACTGAGACCCTGTGCAACAGTGTCTCTGGCCAGATTTTCTGCTAACTTTATGATGGGTCTTTCTGCATTTTTTCCCCCAGAGCAGGTGATTGTGGAGCAGGTCAGTTGGTATCTTATTGCTTCCCTGGACCAAAAAGGGCATGCTTGCAGAATACATCTGTGCTTGACTTATAAATACTTTGTACTAGAAAAATAACAAATGAATATCTGTGATATGCAAAGGGAACTTGCTTATGTTTAACTGTTTCCAGCTACTGGCCAAGAATGATAACTTTTGGCTGCAGGGAGTCCCAGCTGGGGTCCTCACCAGGAATGTTCCTCTTCGACGTTGCAGTCAGAGCCCTTTGTTGTGCGTCATCACCAGCACTTGGCTAGCTGGCTGGTCTTTTGGCCAGCAGTGGTCAATTGAATTTTTTGAGCTCTGCTTTTCAGGCTGAGATGCCTAATTTTTACATGTAAGAAACTAAGATAAAATTCTGTCTATAGGTGTCAAAGCTGCAATTTGTTGGCTGTCCTTACGTATGCACCAAACATGGATAACCCCGAAGAGGAGAGCTAAAGGGTTAAATCTAAAATGTAGAGTAGTCACCAAGCAACTATTTTCCCTTCTGTATACAACGCTGTGTTATCATTGTGTCGCTCAGAGACAGGCGTGAATGACACAGTGAAGTGGGCCTGGGAAGCGTAATCAGCTTCGTGTCCCTTACTCCTGCAAGCTCGGCCGGTCTGTTTAGAAGAATAACGCAAAGTACAGGTCACCAAACCAGAAAAGCACATTCTGAGTATCAAAAATCCAACTGGTCTGTTGACTTGACTGAACATTTTTCTGTATCTCTGGGTTCATGTCAGAAAGGTGAGGAATTGCAAACTGTCTGCATATGTCAGCCCGGCATTCCTGAGGAGGGCTAGCTGGCCGGAGTAACCTTTTCTAAAAATGATCTGCTGCCAAGACTGGATTCACACAGCAGGCAAGCTTTGGCACTCACTGCCCTTATGAAGTGTAGTAGCTTACTTTTATACTTCTCCAGAATGATCCCCCAGTGTTTCAGTGCATTCTCTTTACACTTGGTGTCAATCCAACAGCTATGAAACCTCACTTCTCTTAGCAATGCCTTTGCATTAACCTTGAGAAAGTCCTGTCACTGCCCAATAGCTCCTTTTCCCCATCTTCAAAAGGGGGCCATGACTTTCATCTGCTTTAAGAAGTGCTTTCACATCTGCAGATGAGAAGCTTTATGTTGTACAGAGATACTTTCAGCCACTGGAAAGGAGGCCAATTTTTAAGAACCAACAATGGTAAGTTGTATAAGTTTTTGCTTATACACACATACACAATAATAGTTCAAATTCAGCAAGCATGATTTAACAAATCCTATATGATGAGTAAAATTGCAGAATTCTGCAGTCTTGCAGAATACAACCTATGACAAAATTATTTATTTCTAATTATAACATCGCTGCTTCTCTATATCACTTCATTCCTTGCTACAGCTCTAAAAATCCCCGCCGTGTTTCTATAGCTTCACTAACTAGCTAAGGACACTTCAAACCATCCCATAGAGTTCCATGACAATTACCATAGTCTTCTTTCATCTGAATTATGTTCCACCAAGTCCCTAAAATATAAGCCAGAGTAATTTTAGAGGGAAGCCCCAAACTGAGGAAGAATTTGGAGACCTGCCATGAGTGATGGGGGTTCAGTGTAACATGGAAAGCACCAGAGCATGACTGATGGGGATGTAAACAGTGTCACATGGGGAAATGATCTGAGAGAGGCAAACTCTGTACATCTCCAGGCTCATTTTTCCCGTCATGAGAAGGCAACTGCAGAGTGTTACTGATTATCTGTGTTAACTGTTTTTTCATGCACTGGAAAACAACAAGAAACTTCCCACATTTTCAGACATTATGTTTTGTGGGACCCTCCAAGCAGTGAGATTTTATTTTTGAGAAGATCCATGCCTGTGGTTAAAACCAAGTGCAATGTCTTCATGAAACTGGGACCTCTAACAGAGGCAGAAGGAGCCAATGGTTGTGTCTCAGGAGGCTACTGCTGAAAGTGTATTGCAGGATAAAGACAACAATTTTTATAATGCCATTTGATTGATTCTGCATTCCTAGGTTGTCTTTTAGATCCTACTAACTCTGCCCCAGAATCCTTCAGTGGAAAATATCTACCTATGGTTGGTTTCAGAAAGCAATTATAGATGTTTTTTGGAAGATCTCAGGAAGTGGAGAGCAAGTGTGTTGGAACAGGCTTGGATGTGAAGTAGATGGACAGGATGGCACAGGGACTGGCAGGACTGGAAGGAGCCTCTGGGCTGGGGACAAGACTCCATCCAGCCTGCAGCTATGGAAATAGTGCCCAGCTGTTTGTGTCCCCACTCCTGTGCAGATGTTGACACACTGAAAGCCACTGTCGCAAGAGACAACTTGCTGACAGTGCTAGTGATGAGGTCAAGCACTGAAAGTGCACCAGCACTCAGTCCTTCACTCTTTCTCCTCTGTTATGCTAGCACTTGAGATCCCAGCTGGAAGTAATGTGGAGGGCAGAGGGTGCTTCTGATCTGTCGAAGAGGACTTTAGCATCATCAAAATGCTGTTCCCCATAAGCAGCATCTTTCAGCTTTTACAGAAAACTTGAGTGAAAATGATGAACTGAGAGAGCTGAAATGCTTTCAGCATCTTGTTAGGAAATTAATTTGGTGTTGGATTCAGATGGCAAAATATCACCTTTCCCTTGATGCTGTGCTACACAGAGGGGATTGGAGATGATTTCTTCCAGAATAAACTTGCAGTAGATGCTGCACAGATATGACATTGATGTGCTGCAGCTACAGGTCAATGTTAAAGGTAAGATACTAGAATATAAAGAGATACTGACAGATGCAAGGAC
This sequence comes from Nipponia nippon, assembly GCF_047370975.1. Taxonomy (NCBI): domain Eukaryota; kingdom Metazoa; phylum Chordata; class Aves; order Pelecaniformes; family Threskiornithidae; genus Nipponia; species Nipponia nippon. Next base: position 112,062,239 of record NW_028262336.1, read on the forward strand.
TGATGATGCAAAGACTGAGAGATGCAATAACGAGAGATGCAAACACAGAACATATGACAAGCTAGATGTCAGCACATGAAGTCTGGAGTTATGTTGTGGCTACTGCCCAGAAAAAAAAGCTCTTGCTTTCAATTTTATTTTGAGAGAAAGGGAAAAAACAATCCCAGTGAGAGAAAAAGTAGGACGCTGTAGCATTTTTCCATTTATACACCTGAATCTCATTTAACGTTAACAGGAGGAGGTGACTAGGTTGGGGCGTATCAGGGAGAGCAAGAGAGAGAGACTACTGGAATTGCACCCTACCTTCCCTGAGACAGGCCCAGCAGGCAGACAGGACGCACGATACAGAGGATGCCCTATCCTCTCTCCGCCTGGCTGAACACAGTGACTTAAGGGATAGGGGGCAATAGTGACACGTTCCAGCCCGGTGCAGCAGGCGCATCTCCTCTGTGACTGCCCCACCTTCCCAGGTGCCCTTGCATAATAGGTATGAGGCTCTGCAAGTGGAACCGAACAGTAATGAGGATGATGGTTCATCTAGCTTGGAGGTGTTGCGGAGAGTAAGTCAGCCTATGCCCTGAGCCTAAACTGCTTCCATAAAGAAAAAAAGCGCAGGTCATTGTCGTAGGAGACTCCCTTCTGAAGGGAACAGAAGGCCCAGTATGCAGACCGGACCCACTTCTTAGGGAAGTCTGCTGCCTCCCTGGGGTCCAGGTTAAAGATGTGAAGAGACAGCTTCCTGCCCTGGTACGGCCCTCAGATTATTATCCATTACTGATTTTTCAGCTAGGCAGCGATGAAGGTGCAACAAGAAGTCTGAGGGCAATCAAGAGCGACTGCAGGACCTTGGGACAACTGGTTAAGGGAGCAGGAGCACAAGTGGCATCTCCTCTCTCCTTCCAGTTGCAGGGAATGATGAGGGAAGAAAGAGGAAGAGCCAGCAGATCAATACCTGGCTCCGAGCCTGGTGTCACCAGCAGCATTTTGGGTTTTTTGATCATGGGTCGGTCTACACAACACCAGGCCTTCTGGCAACAGCCAGGGTACACCTGTCTCAAAGGGGGAAAAAGATCACAAAATGATAGAGATTTTGATTCTTGGAGAAGTAAGGAGGGGGGTCAGCAGAACTGCTACCTTGGACTTTCGGAGGGCAGACTTTGGCCTGTTTAGGAGCCTGGTTGACAGAGTCCCTTGGGAGGCAGTCCTGAAGGGCAGAGGAGTCCAGGAAGGCTGGACATTCTTCAAGAAGGAAATCTTAAAGGCACAGGAACAGGCCCTCCCATTGTGCCGAAAGACGAACTGGCGAGGGAGAAGACTGGCCTGGCTGAACAGAGAGCTTTGGCTGGAACTCAGGAAAAAAAAGGAGAGTTTATGACCTTTGGAAGAAGGGGCAGGCAACTCAGGAGGACTACAAGGATGTTGTGAGGTTATGCAGGGAGGAAATTAGAAGGGCCAAAGGCCAGCTAGAACTTAATCTGGTTACAGCTGTAAAAGACAATAAAAAATGTTTCTATAAATGCATTAGCAACAAAAGGAGGGCTAAGGAGACGCTACAGCCTTTATTGGATGCAGGGGCAAACATAGTGGCAAAGGATGAGGAAAAGGCTGAGGTACTCAATGCCTTCTTTGCCTCAGTCTTTAATAGTCAGACCAGTTGTTCTCGGGGTACCCAGCCCCCTGAGCTGGAAGACAGGGAGAGGGAGCAGAATGAAGCCCCCATAATCCAAAGGGAAATGGTTAGCAACCTGCTACACCACTTAGACACACACAAGTCTCTGGGGCTGGATGGGATCCACCCAAGGGCACTGAGGGAGCTGGCAGAGGTGCTCACCAAGCCACTTTCCATCATCTACCAGCAGCCCTGGCTAACCGGGGAGGTCCCAATTGACTGGAGGTCTTCAAGTGTGATGCCCATCTATGAGAAGGGCCAGAAGGAGGATCCAGGGAACTACAGGCCTGTCAGTCTGGGCTTGGTGCTGGGGAAGGTTATGGAGCAGATCATCCTGAGTGCCATCATGCAGCATGTACAGGACAACCAGGGGATCAGGCCCAGTCAGCATGGGTTTATGAAAGGCAGGTGCTGCTTGACTAACCTGTTCTCCTTCTATGACAAGGTGACCCACTCAGTGGATAAAGGAAAGGCTGTGGATGTTGTCTACCTGGACTTTAGTAAAGCCTTGGACACTTTCCCACAGCATTCTCCTGGAGAAACTGGCTGCTCATGGCTTGGATGGGCATACATTTCCCCGGCTAAAAAACTGGCTGGATGGCTGGGCCCAAAGAGTTGTGGTGAATGGAGTCAAATCCAGTTGGTGGCCTGTCACAAGTGGTGTTCCCCAGGGCTCAGTATTGGGGCCAGTTCTGTTGAATATCTTTATCAATGATCTGGATGAGGGGATCAAGTGCACCCCCAGTAAGTTTGCAGATGACACTGAATTGGGCAGAGGTGTTGATCTGCTGGAGGGTAAGAAGGCCCTACAGAGGGATCTGGACAGGCTGGATCAATGGGCCAAGGCCAATTGTATGAAATTCAACAAGGCTCAGTGCCAGGTCCTGCACTTGGGTCACAACAAACCCATGCAACGCTACAGGCTGGGGGAGGAGTGGCTGGAGAGCTGCCTGGAGGAAAAGGACCTGAGGGTGTTGGTTGACAGTCGCCTGAACATGAGCCAGCAGTGTGCCCAGGTGGCCAAGAAGGCCAATGGCATCCTGGCTTGTATCAGGAATAGTGTGACCAGCAGGGCTAGGGAAGGGATCGTCCCCCTGTACTTGGCACTGGTGAGGCCGCACCTCGAGTACTGTGTTCAGTTTTGGGCCTCTCACTACAAGAAAAACATTGAGGTGCTGGAGCGTGTCCAAAGAAGAGCAACAAAGCTGGTGAAGGGTCTGGAGCACAAGTCTTATGAGGAGCGGCTGAGGGAGCTGGGGTTGTTTAGCCTGGAGAAGAGGAGGCTGAGGGGAGACCTTATTGCTCTCTACAACTACCTGAAAGGAGGTTGTAGCAAGGTGGGTGTCAGTCTCTTCTCCCAAGTAATGAGCAATAGAACAAGAGGAAACAGCCTCAGGTTGTGCCAGAGGAGGTTTAGGTTGGATATTAGGAAAAACTTCTTCACCAAAAGGGTAGTCAGGCACTGGACCAGGCTGCCCAGGGAAGTGGTTGAGTCTCCGTCCCTGGAGGTATTGAAAAGAAGGGTAGACGTGGTGCTTGAGGACATGGTTTAGTGGTGGACTTGGCAGTGCTAGGTTAACGGTTGGACTTGATGATCTTAAGGGTCTTTTCCAACCTAAACAATTCTATGATTATTGCATTCACTGACATTGTCCTCAGGCAGTTGTAAAATAAATGCCTACATCTAGTAGAGGCAAAGCAGACATTGTCATTAGAGCAATTAGCTCAGGCTGCCCTGGCACTTTGAACTGATTTACTTAAACATCAATGCCACCATTTTTTTTTTTTTTTGTGAATAGACCTTACACAAGATATATACTTCCAGGAAGATACTCTAAGATGGAACAAGTTATTGCTGTCTACACAATTAAATGACAAACAAAAGAAAATCACAATCCCTGATCTTTTTTTTAGAAAATAAACCTGGTCCCATTTTTCTAAACTGTTGGTATTTTTCACTTTCTCAGTTGCTTTTTTTTATTTATACACTCTGTAATGACAACTCCCAAACAAACCCCTAAATTTCTTTTTGCTTGAAGAAGCATATGAGGCCATGCACAGCTATTGTCGGGTTTCTGTGTTTCCATCCTGCACCAGCCTGGGTGGAACCATGTTAGAGTCACTTCAACGACCTCCATTCCAAAAATGATGACTCCTGTGGTCAGAAAGGAGAGTCACGATACTATAAGGAGGGAACTACACCTCCAGCCCTGCCACGCTCAACATTTTTTCAATTTAATCATCTCTGTAGCTTTTGCAGTCTTACCTATCCATCCTCTCAGAGATTATATTGTTGATACCACTGAATCTGCTTTGTCAGGAATAGAAAAACTAGAGAAAAAGTTCATTTGCTAGTATTTGGGCTTGTATTAAACTTGCTAGAATTTTAATTTGTATAAACACCCAATATTTTACAGAACCAACAGAGCCAGATAATTTCAGGAAGCATTCAATTAGTGTGAAAGGATTCAACATGACAAAAATCTGTGTGATACAAAGTTCCCGCTCTTGATTCTCCTTTCATAAATTGTCTGCCTAAGAACCATGTGTTTGAAAATCCAGGGCTTAACGCTTCCCCCTAAGTGTCTGCAAAGAGTTTCTAAAATGATACCCTCACATAGGATGCTCCCTTATGGGAAGTTTCAAAATGGGATGTAACCATAAAAGGGCATATATGGTGAACGCTGTCCCAGCAGTGCCTATTGAACAGCTGGGTTGGCAGACATTGGTGAATTATCTTTAAAATGGAAAATAACTTTCCAGTTTATGAGTTTGATCCAAAAGTCTTGAAAGCTTCCTCACATTTCTACAACCTTGGGATCAAACTGAAAAATTATATCCTAAAAGAATGGAACTGCTTTTAACATACAGCCAAAAGATGTACTTCCACACTCTGATTTCTACTTCTATTATTTCTATTCTGATGCTTTATATTTATTCATATTGCCAATAAAATAAAGAATTATTCTGAATTTCAGAAGGGCCTACCTGCTGGAGACCTGAACAAGCTTTCCTCTGGTGGGAAAAATAGTCAGTTCTGTCTAGTTTTGATCCTGCCTGGCTTTTCTGTGTGCACAAACCAGAAGTCTGTGTTGTTCATATTTTCACACCTCAGAAATATAGTCATCAATCTACCTGATATTTAAATTTCTGTACGCCTATATTCCCACATGGGCTGCCTAGGCTCCTGTTTTTCTCAGAAAATGGAAAGGAACAATAGCCACTTTCCTGGAAGTTTTGCGTGCTCTACTCTTCCCTCCCTACAGAGCTGATAACCCCTGTTACCACTTCTGAAGGGCTCACTCAGAAGTCCAAGGACAGTTGACGGTAAAGCCCAGAGCACCTCATCAAACGCAGGGGATGCCTGGACTGGGGAATGGCAATGTGCTTTCTAAAGGCCCAGCTACAACGGACAAACCTATCTCAGAGCACAAGCATATGAAAGGTTAGTCCTTGGGTCACATCTCTCACTCCCACACCCCATTTCCCTGTGTGAAGGGCAGAACACGTCTCATCCAAGTTGCCCAAGTGCTGCACAGCTGGTCCATCCCATTCAAGCCAGTTCATCCAGCAGGCACTGGGGAGACAATGGTATTTCCCCACAGCAATTTACCCCTCAGTCCTCTGATTCTGCAGTGCACTACGAACTCCTTATTTCTCCCATGTTTTCCTCTGGCAAGTGCTTTCCTAGGCCAGGGCAGAAGTGTCAGGGCTTTGCTTAAGTCATGGGCTTTACAGGCATTCTTCCTGCCATTTAAGCTGTTCATACTGCCTTTGTTAACTGCTGTTTTATGAAGGTCAGAGGTTGAAAAGACACTGATATCACATAATGTCCACACCTGACGTCAGCAGAATAGGGTCAAGAAAGAACCGGCTGGATGTGGAGGTCATGGTCACTCTATGGACATACTTATGAGGTTACCTACAGAGAAATGAAAGGTTTTTCTCTGAGAAGAGTGTGTTCCAATGCAAGAAGATGCCATTATTGAATAATCAAGCCAGGTCTTTCTGGTTTCCCGGGGAATATCTGGGTTTGCAAAATTCTACTCACATGAAAAACATAACCCTTGCTCCTGAGGCGGTAACAAGGATAAATAGCCAGGTGTCCTCTGACATTCCTCTTCCTCCAGCTTCAGAGGACAGCACCTTGCTTTGAACATCAGTTCTCCTGGGAGCTTTGAAGGAAGACAATGATGTCCTATGCTGATGACCCAACGCAGAACAAACTGTTGTACTCTGAATCAACTTTGAGTGGCTTAGGGATTTTTTTTTGTTGCTGACGATTTGTCCTTCTAATGCTTCCTAAAGTCTTTCCAGCATGCTTTTCCTTGACTGATCTTCCCTTTAGCTCTCTTAGTCCTTTTCAGCTTCAGACTTTTAAAACATAAAAACCTTCCATGTTGATCACTTAGATGGGGCACTGTGTTGCAATGTTCTAGCAGTATTGTCTTTAGTTCCACAGTAAATCGTGCAGCTCCAGGATAGGGAAACCATGGACATGGTGGTATTCCTTTCTTTTTGACCTTAATTTCCCTTTCCTCTAGCAGAGCTGTGTGAAAATGTTTTTGATCCAAAGGCCGCATCTTGAACTCCTGTTGCTGTCATCACTATAAGGGAGACAGAAACCAAGCAAGAGAGAATACTGTGGACACAACGATCAGCAGCTGCCTTCTTCATTTCACCTATGTTTTTCGCAGTGCTTTGTCTTGTCCTTCAAGTGCAGAACATTGCATTGTGCTCTTGACAGGTATTCAGAGACTGAAATAATGGTAGAAAGGGGTTGACAACAAGAAAAAAACCTGTATGAAGAAGGCAAGTGATACATAGCTGATAAGTGAATCATATTTCCTGCCTGCAGTCGCCTGACTCTCAGGGCTACAGAAAATGATTTTCTGACATACAGCCAGGTCTGTGTCCAGTAACTCCTGTTTCACCATGGATGTCAGCACTTCCCTGTCTCCAGGGAGGACAGTATTTGCCTTGGGTTTCAGAGATTTCATATGCTAACCTGGTGCAATGATTTCCTCTGCGAATTTTGGCACACATGTGAATGTTAATGAGATGTAAGCTTTGCAAATATACACTTAAAGGATAATTGGATTGTAATCACCATAAGAGACATCCTGCATCAAGAATTTAGGGAGATTTTCCATATATAAAGAGCGTAAGAATAATTTTATGGTTGAGTAACTAGACAAAGACTAAGACAAGGTTTAGGCTCCAGCTTTGCTGCAGACTTCCCTTCCGACCTAGGCTGAATCACTCACTCTCTTTCACTGCCTGTTGTTTGGAAATGTGCAGAATTAATGCTTTTTTCTTTCTTTCTCACTCTCCTGTTTTGTCCTGATTTCTCAGATTTCTCGACTTTCTCTTATTGTGCCTTTGTAAAGCTTGAACATGACTGGACACTGAGGTGCAGCTATATTACTCATAATTATTTTGTCACTGTTATGCTTCACTTGACAAGGAAGTCAGTGCTGCAGAACACCCAGTTATACACTGGTTTAATTTGGTTTATTTATAGCTGTTCAACAGGCCTGGAATAGTGGGGGTCAGCAGCAGCATGTAAGTAAGAAAAAGATCTTTTCTTGAGGATGTCACCCCATCTTGTCTGCTGCAAGAAAAAGATCTTAGCTTCAGGGGGAAGTGATGCTTGACCAAATTGACAAGCTTCTATAATGAAATGAGTGGCTCGCTAGAAGGCGGCACAGAGCAGTGGATATTGCCTACCTAGACTTCAGTAAGGTTTTCAACACTGTCTCTCATAAGTATGGGCTGGATGAGCAGACAGTGAAGTGGACTGAAAACTGGCTGAATGGCCAGGCCAAGAGGGTGGTGATCAGTGGGACAAAATCTAGTTGGAGGCCAGTAACTAGTGGTGTGACCCAGGGGTCAACAGCAGGGCCTATCCTGCTTAACATCTTCATTAATGATCTGGATGATGGGACAGAGTGTACCCTCAGCAAGTTTGCAGATGACAGCAAACTGGGAGGAGTGGCTGATAACACCAGGGGGTCGTGCTGCCATCCAGAGGGACCTGGACAGGCTGGAGAAATGGGCCAACAGGAACCTCATGAAGTTCAACAAAGAAAGACAAGTGCAAAGGCCTGCACCTGGGGAGGAACAACCCCAGGCACCAGGACATGCTGGGGGCCAGGCAGCTGGAAAGCAGCTTGGCAGAAAAGTAACTGGGGAGTCCTGGTGGACACGAAGTTGAACATGAGCCAGCAATGTGTCCTTGCAGCAAAGAAGGTTAATGGTATCCTAGGCTGCATCAGACAGAGCACTGCCAGCAGGTCAAGGGAGGTGATCCTTCCCCTCTGCCCACCACTGGTGAGGCCAAACCTGGAGTGCTGCATCCAGTGGTGGCCTCCTCAGTACAAGAGAGACGTGGAGATACTAGAGAGAGTCCAATGAAGGGCCATGAAGATGATGAAGGGACCAGAGCATCTCTTCTATGAGGAAAGGCTGAGAGAGCTGGGACTGTTCATCCTGGAGAAGAGAAGGCTCAGGGGGATTTTATCAACATATATAAATACCTGAAGGGAAGGTGCAAAGGGGATGGCGCCAGAGTCTTCTCAGTGGTGCCCAGGGACAGGACCAGAGGCAATGGGCACAAACTGAAATGCAGGAGGTTCCCTCTGAACATTGGGAAACACTTTTTTACTGTGAGGGTGACCGAGCACTGGCACAGGTTGCTCAGAGAGGTTATGAGGTCTCCATCACTGGAGATATTCAAAAGCCATCTGGGCATGGTTTTGGGCAACTGGCTCTAGGTGGCCCTGCTTGAGGAGGGGGTTGAACCGGGTGACCTCTGGAGGTCCCTTCCAACCTCAACCCTTCTGTGACTCTGTGAAAGACTACGAGACAGAGCAAACTCTAGCAATGTTTACATCATCTATCAGCAAAGATCCTGTAACAACAAAGCCAGACAATTGTAGGCAGAGCTTTCCTTCAAAAACTAAAAATGTGATCACATGCTAAGAAAGGGCCTGCGCAGGAATGGTGACGTGACATGCCATGAACCTGCAGTTCTGGAAATGAAAGAAACTTTTACACTCTGTCACTGCAGTGTTGTTCCCCATAAGACATTCTGCCATGGTATACTTCTTCCAAATTTACATTTCCCAGTTTATATATTTTCTAAAACATTTCTTACAAAACTATTTTACAACCCAAGTCATGAAGATCTTTTTGCCACTTTTTGTCTAAATCAATGCATTTCACACCTGTGAAACCAATAATGTCCTGTTGCTGAGGTTCTAATGATATACAGGGCCATGGGGAGACAGCCGGTCTCTGGGGCAGCAGTGACGTATAGCTTTATAGTAATGTTCGGTTAAAATTTGATGATGAGGGAGCAGGGTGATGAGATGAGTAGTGCAGCTTCCTGCTCCAGAAAGCTGAGGAATCAGGGCTGTTGCGCAGTGCGGAGGGGAGGGAGGCATGACAGTCTGATTTGGGGTGGCAGAAGGCAGTGGAAATCATAGAAATTCCTTTGTGCTTCCGACCAGGACTTCCAAGTTGTTTAAAAGGCCACCCAGAGAGACTGTGTCCCCGATTTTATCATCAAACAAGTTTACCTGGCTGCTGGCAACTTAAGTAAGTGCTTCCCACTGATATTCTCACTACCCCCTGCTCGGAGTTACTGCCCTTTCCTAGTCCTGTGAATTAAACTAGATAAGAAATGAACTAAATTAGTCATATAAGGCAGAATATATTCAACAAGCCACCTCTAGGATCTGGAGCAACAGGAGTTGCTGGGCAGACTGGCCCCCACATTGGTGACCATGTTGTAGCCACGATTCCTGAGTGATGAGATGGCACTGGAATGCCTCACCCCATACTTTCCCTTCAGGTAAAATAGTTTTTGACTGTCTTGAACACTAGAAATATTTTGTGATATATGTAACTAGAAGATTGGATGGAGAGTTGAAGATGTGTCAAAATTGACAGTAGTATTTTCAGGCTTTTCCTCCTACATTTTGGCATGAAATAAAGTCTATAGTTTAAGAAAATTATAATTAAATAACCATTAGAAATTATTTTAGAACATAATTGGAGTTGAACTTTTTATATTTACATTTTTAATAACATCTTATATTCGCTATTTAAAGTTTTGCAAATTTTTTTAGCATAATAACCAACTTTAGTTTTCACTTGAGCTCAGAGATGGAGGTGGATACTGATTGCACATTCCCTTTTCAGTGGATGAATCGTCATGCCCTGAAAAGACACTTGTTCTAACCGAAACGAGCTGGAAATACTTGCACTTATTTTAATTTAGTTTTTCCTAGTTATCTAAAAAGATCACACTGTACTTGCTTAAACAAAACATTTAAAAATGCAGTTGTCATCTATTCTATTCCTCCTGTAGTTGAACACTTTGTTGTTTTATAATAAATGGTGACATTAGTTCATATCATGTGATTAAAAAGGATTCATCACACATTAGAGCCCATAATCGCAGCCTATAGTCTCATTTTAACATTTCTCACTGGCATATCCTACTTGACCCTGCTTACTGCAGCACTTCTATTATGCTGTCTAAAAGGACAAGAGGACTGAACAGAAACAAAAATGCAGGGGTGAACATTGCTTTCACACTCACAGCTATGTGTTCAGTGCTGTTATAGCTCTAGATGAATAGAAGAAATCTGGAGTCTGGCCAACACCGCTCGACAGAAATCTCCATCTTCCCCAAAAAATGTCCTGATGTGTTTAAAATAAACTGAACAACTAAACCAGTGAGCAAGAACCTTCTTTCACAGAAATATAGGACACCACTCAAGACAACCTCATTTAATATGATATCATCAGCTTCATGCTTTATGCACTGTCACTGTTTAGTGGTGTTTATTTTCGTTCTTGGCACACTGGTAATATATGATGAGGATAAATGTCAAAAAGTTGAAGGCTACTGATTAGATCTTTCTGTCTAGGTTTGCAATAGGTAATGCAGCATTAATGTATTGCTTAGGAAAGAAATCCAGCTACAGTAGAGCAAAAGCACACCTTCATGGTTCAACTTTGTTGCACACAGTTTGCTGATAACATCATGAAAATAGCTTTCATGTCTCTATGGATTGACACAAACAGCCAAAACAGATCTTTCTTCTTTTAGCTCTTTCGTTTTTCCTCTCTTTCTTTTAAGAGAGCTGCATATCAAAACAATGTGAAAATAAAAGGTAGCAAGGTGCTGTGTGAAGCTGAGCAAAACAAGTTTTGCTAGAGGTTTGTGCCATGGGCTCTTGGGGCCGGTGGAGGGGCAGGGAGGCTGCCGCTGGTGTCGGGGTTTTGGGGACGGAAGGAGGGCAGGCAGCCCTGCTATGGGCAAGGAAAGGAGGGCTTCGCATCCAGCCTGCAGGGCTTGGGCACTCCGCATGCTGGCGTTTTGCCCCAGGGGCTTCCAGGTGGAAATATGGTGAGGAAGCCCAAGCTCAAAAGCAAGCCCAGCTTGAGGTGTACCCTGGACATTTGTGTTTCTCTGCTACTTACACTTAGTTATCATTATTCATCCCTACTCATTTAACTGCTAACCAGTCTTAAAGTTTGCACCCATCAGTTTTCTTTACTGTTGCCCTCTTCTACTCACTAAAAAAAGCCTGTCTAGAAGCCTGCATTGCCCTTTTTACATTGCCATAGTTTTTGCTTGTTTTTCCCCTTGTGGCCTGTCTGATGGGGTCACCTGCTGATGAAATTGAAGGAGCAGACCGTGAGTACGAGCACCGGGCACCTGATGTCCACACTGCCTCATCATGGGCTCTGCCACCCACCTCTCCACAGCAAATCTGCTTGAGATGGGGCTGACTCGGAGCACTGCGGGTGCTGTCTTCCCGGTGTCTCAGGACTGGGGATTTGGTCTGGACTTCCTTTATTTAACAGTTTTAGGATAGCCTTGGAGAGCCCAGGCCTGAATGAAAGCTGTTGGGCAGGTGCATGGTGTGGTTGGGGTGAGGCAGAAAATGTCCCTCTGTCCTCGTAACCCTGCTCCTGGGCCCCAAGTGTGGCCACCTGCACGTTTCCGAGCTACAGCTCTGGCCGGGCCAATTTAACTCATCTTCTGAACTGAATCTTCTCCAGCTTTGCTGAAATCCAGGTGCACGATGATGGCCGGTGTCCACCCAACAGCAGTTCCCCTTCCTGGGGAAAAAAATCCCAATTGATCTGAACCACACCACCTCAGTTTTTTCCATTTTAAAACCTCATTCCACAGTGCTTATTGCTCCTCTCTCAATTGCTCACATTTTCTTCTGGGACGAAGAAACAGTCTGTTCCAGTGGCCTCTTTTTTGCTTGGCAAAATCAAGCTAGACTCAGGCATTCCCCAAACCTCTGATAGCCTTCAAAAAATGATGCATACAAACACCTGTGCACAGAAAAAACACATGAGACATCCCACAGTCCAAAGTATTTCACATCACCACTGAGGGACTTTGAGGGATTTTCAAAATTAAACAAAATCTTCCCTGCTCATTTTGCAGAGGCTGGTTATACTGGCTGGGCCTTTTTTCACAGTTTGACATATTTTTCATGATATCTTCTAAAGTCCAGGTTCCAGGGCTGCCTTACAGTGGATCTCTTATTCTTCCAGTGTGCCTGATGATATCCTGCCCTTTCCATAGTTTTCATGGTCCTGTCGTGTCTCGGCTCTCCTCCGGCCATGGGCATCAGTCAGCTGCCATCCCCTTTTGCTTGCACCTACGCCGCAGAGCTCTGATACGGGAACAGGGTCCAGTGTCAGAATCAGCGTGACCATTCCTGTAGCTGTCAGAGGCTCCCTCCCCACGGGAAAGGAGCCCTTTCTCATCTCCTGCCCACCAAACCCAGGCCCTTTTGCTGGCTACCACAGAGATCTTCCATTTCTTCCAGAATCCATCGTCCACTGGTGTTATTTCGCCATTGAATCAGCATTTACCCAGCAGAAGTAAGAGTTAAATAGTTAAATAATTATTTCAAGCAGTATCTAAGTACTTTGTGGTGGCAGTTACTGTAGCATCCAACCTCATCCAACCTGCTCATACCCTGTAGCACCCAGGCAAGGAAGGGAAATTTCATTACTTTTGTTTTCCAGCTGTGCATTTGCCCACAGCCATACAGAAAAGCTGTGGTGCAGCCACCTCAGGGCACCCAAGTTCTTCTGGGCTATGAAAATACCTAGGTGTGATATGGATGTTAACACGGAAACATTCCTCTAACACCCCTCCATGATAGCTTCTTGATTTTGACAGGTCAGGATATTGCATGTTTACATCTATTACATCTAGAAAAATAAGTAGATAAGATAAAAGAAATGGAGACCCTGAGAGTTATTTGGGTCATTTAAGCACATTTGGGATGGGAATCAAATTGTCTAAGTTTAGATGGGAGTAAATCTGTGTTCCCTTGGAGTCCATGGTGAGAGACAGACATTTCTGCATCTGATTTGCTTCAGATATCTGCACTGGGATGTGCACAACAGAGAGCTGTGCCCCAAAACTGCCTGTTCTCTTACTGAATTTGGAGGGAGCTGAGAGGGTGAGCTCTGATGGAGATCCCAGCATCATGGAGGGGACTTGCCCACTCGCAGCTCTTAACTGCTGCTCTGTTAACAGAGGTGGCTACTGGTGTGCTGGTGATTTAAAACACTGAGTGACGCTCAACCTCTCCCACTCCAAGATTCACCACAGTGTTGTGTTCTGGTATAAAAAGCCACAATGATTTTTCTGTGTATCTTCACAAAAGGTACCTGTTATCCAAGTATCTGCCATCTGAGCCCATAGGAATCCTGGAGCCGGTGAGGCTGGACCCATGGGGTGGTTGCCAGCAGGCAGCAGAGCACCAGCTTTTAGAGTAATTTCTTCTTTTCATTCCTTTGGAATGATTTTCTCTAGATTTGTTTCTTCAGCTTTTGATGCTACGGTCGCCAGTGCCACGAGTGCTGGGTAGACACCCCCAGTCCTGCCCCCAGCCAGAGACCCCGCTCCCTCCCCAGCCTACCCCATATCCTTTGTCCCTGGGCAGTGGTTTGGGTGGCCCCAGACCATGCTGTTCCTTGCTACCGCTGCCGTGGGTTGCCCAGGGTTCTCATCTTCAGTTTGGAATTAGAAACTCCATCATAACCTCTTCTTGTACCCTTTTGCCTGAAAGACCCTATTCCGCAGTTGTGTTAGGTTTCTGTAGGGCTTGAGCAGAGACAACTGAAAGCCACAAAGACCACACAACTCCAAGCGTGATCCCAGCAGCATGCACCTTCTTCTTATGGTGATAAAGCTCCTCTTTCCTGATGAAAAGCATTCTCAGCCAAGATGTGCTCTCCATAAAACATAGAAGGAAACATGGCTAAGGCTTCCACCGGCCTGCAGACATTACCTGTTCTGGGACCTAGGGCTGTAGGCACGGCCAGTTTAGGCCAGTGATTTCTCTTTGCAAGAGTACAATTGCTTTGTGTGCGAGGGAGGATGTGGTGATGCTGTGCACGGGTCGTCCCAACTCACCTCTGAACATTTCCCCAAACTGCCACAAAAAAACCCTGCAATCACCGTCGAAACCTGTCTACAGCGTGGTGCTCCCCTGTATGCTCCTGTGTGCATGTTGCTCCCATATACATGGTGCGTGGTCCCCAGCATGGTGCTCCTGTGTACAGGGCGCATGGTCCTCAGCGTGGTGCTCCTGTGTCTCTGCACATGAAGGGAGCTTGGCCGCTGTGTGGCCGCTCATGGAGGAGGTGTCAGAAAAATTGCAGTAACTTTCACATGAAGTGGCAGAGCACTCCCATTAGGCTGTAGCCTTTCTTGTCTCGGCCCCAGTCGCCTCTTCCAGGCCACCAGGACTCAGTGCTGTCTCCCAACACCTCACCTTCCATGCTGAGGGAGTCAGCTGTCAAATCATTGCTGCCCAGCTCAGTCCTCCTCCAGGCCAGGCACCCACTCACCCCACGACTGGGGGCGGCTGCAGGTCTCCTGCAGCGCTCTGCTGCTTTGCTTCATTTCTCTCTGGTCTGTCAAATAGGAAAGAAAAACGTGCAGTGCAAAATTCCTATCCCCCCCCCCCCCCCCCGACTGCTTTTTAATCGTATATTTTTTTGAATTTGTCTGGTTACATTGGCTCTGTCTTGTCCTGCTTTATTGTAGCACATCTGTATGCCTGGAAACCAGCAGCACTGACACAGAAGTTCAGGAAAAGAAGAGAGGTGAAATTAGATTACTGTTTTCCCCCCTCATTCTTGAATAAAATCAATGTTTTGGAAATCTTTTGCTTGTTAACAGTACTATGTAATTAATGTCTCTCATTTCACTCTAATATGAAACTCTCTGAGACCTGCGCTGTTCACGTTCCTGAGTTCTCATAGAGTTAACAAAAATGTGGTTACACCGAGCTTTCATTGTATGCGGTGCCAGTTATGCGCTCGGGGCTTTGTTAGGGACCGGCTGCGCGCGCGCCCACGTGACCGTCTCAGACACCTCACACAATGGCATAAAAAGGCTCTCGTCTTGTCAGCAACACCACATTTGGCAAAAAAAAAAAGAAAGAAAAAGATTTTAAACAATTGTCTTCTGTTGCAAGAGCATATATTTTAGTAGATAGCTCTGACGTATCACCTTTTAATGCAATTAATACAGTATTAATTTAGGTGCTGACAGCATCACATATTATTTAAGGAACTGATTTTGATCACCAAAATTCCTACTGCAAATTAAATTTATCACTGACTGCCATGGACTTAATTCTGAAATTTTCCTAGTCTGTTCTTGATCGTGCTTTTTTGCCTCACTGAGAAATGCGTGATGGCTGCACCGCGACCTGCCTTCCCTCATATATCACAAGCTATTTTGCCTGGCACTGCCAGTGAGACTCCTGTTTAGCCAGACTATCTTTCACAATGCTTAGAAGACTGAACAGCTGAAAATTATGTTGAAAATGAGTACAGGTTATGAAGTAGCACTACATATAAGGTACTTGCCTGCTGACACATACTGTTTCTTCTGTGAAGATCACTGTTGAACTTCTTCTGACCCAAGACATATGGAAGTCAAACCTGGCAGAGAGTACAGCAATATATAGTAAATGGAGTTAATGTTCCCATTTACAGAAAAAATCTAACTGATTTAAGTCTTACTCTAACTGAGAAACATAATCACCATAATATGTCCATTGAGCTACGTCCAAAGCTCATGGAAACCAATGTCACTGCTTTCCTTTCCTGCAGCCACCACTGGATCAGGACCTCCCAGTGGCAGGTGGCATAGCTGCTATGAGATGAGCTGCTTACAAAGCTTAAAATACACGTAGCATTTTTGTATTAAAGAAATACCACTTGATACTGGGGAAAAATAGAATTATTATGCAAAATGCTTAGTACTAAAAGAACATTTTCTGTTAGAAGAAAAGTTATTTGTCTCAGGTGTGTTACACGTGCTCAGAGATTGCTATTGAACACGATCCCAGTAGGAGAAACTGCTTGTACAGCAATTTCCCATTGTGCCTTCTGCTGGGTTGATGCGTACATTCACCTTCACCTCGAGGTTCTCTTGTAACCAGCAGTATCGTGGCAGGAGCAGACCTACATTTCCTCTGGCTTGGAAATAATTCCTAAGCTTGCCAAAGAAGCAAAGGCAATCTGAGGAGTTTGCACTGCGGTTCAAGTAAAAACTCCCTGCTTCTCCCTTGTGAAACGTTTTCTTTTGCCAGGTTTCCAGTGCTTGTATCATGCATTTGGTAACCAGCAGAGGGGAGGGACCTGTTTTGTATTCCCAGTGTTCATGGGTCTCACTGTCAGGGCCAAAGGAGGGTTGTCTCTTGCAATATTCCCACTAGCAGAGGTGAGGATTAGCTCTTACAGACCTTCACAGACAGTGAAGGAGCAGCTTCAGCTTTCACTACTGTTTGCAGTTTTTCTCCTGATAACAAAATATGAGGCTATTGACGCAAGGGGAAAAGAACAGAGGCAGCGTTAGGGAGGGTGAAGAGCAATACTTGACAAGTGTGAGCAAGGAGAGACGGGAAAAATCACACCAAGGTGGCAGGGGTCACGCAGCAGGGAATAGGGAAAGGTGAAGAGCAAGGACTGGGAAACACATACCCTGAAACCAAAGCATTAATTAAGCTGGGAGGTGAGTGGGTGACCCGGGGTTTGGCCCCCAGGAGAAGCTGTTTAGTGGTGGCCTCTGCTCGTAGCAACATGCTGCCAGTAACACGGCAACTCCCAAAATCACTGACTTTGTGCAAAAAGGCTTGTGGTTTGATGGGTGGGTTTGGCGCGTTGGTCCGGGCAGGCTTAGAGGAATCTTGTCTGCCTGGAAGAACACATGAAAAGAAACCAGAGCAGCCCTGCAAACCGCCAGGCACTCATGAAAGGGGACACTATTTGACAAAATAGTTTTGGCTAGCAATTGCTTCATAGACCCCTTTTCTCCATGAGCTCAGAGCGAAGTATTGGAGGTGAAAAAACATGCTCTGGTCCCTGCTCTGTGGCAGTGACCTTGGCCTGGAAAAGGTGCTGAGGGCTTCTGTCCTACCTCCTTTCCACTTTGGCCACCCAGGGCTATGCCATGCACTAAAGTTGGTGGCAAAAAACCCTGATGCACCAGTCAGCAACTGGTCTACTCCTAAAGGGCACATCAACATACGCTTCAGTTTGGGCAGTAGCCACCAGCCAGTCAATTTGCTTTCAGGCCACATGGGTCTGCTGCAAGGATGGACCTTCTCCAGCAGATTGGGCTCCACCCAAAATCTGCCAAAGCTGTAATGCTTTGGTGTAGAACAGGCAAAGAGTCTCTAGGCCAGAGAGAGAAAGTGTGAAATGAGCTCAACTGGGGGTAAAAGCACTAACACAACGGAGGGGAAACCTGGGCTTTCTTCCCTATTGTGGCCACCCCTTATGTGCTGTATTCAGTAATGGTTTCACATACAAATGGAATAAGCCTTAAATCAGTTGTGTAACAATTCAGAAAAGTTTAGGTATTTCTTTGGTTTGCTGGCTACTGGGTTCACACCACTGAAAAGTCACATAGATGCCTTCTCCCAGAGGTTGTTTCTGGCCAGCACTGTTCCAGGGAGCGATGTACACGTACAGGCTTAAACTACCATGGAAACAACTCTAAAATGAGATTGTTCACTTGATGACGGACGCACTTGTACTTCCCTCTGAGCTTCATGCACCAAACATCAAGTAGCTGATGTAGAATTTCTTTTTTTTTCTATGATGTTGTAAATTAATTGCAGGGAAAAGAGTTTCTCTTTCAAGATCAGCATTCCTTAGTCAGGCTTTCTGCTGTATGAGACAGCTCAGTTTGGGATGAGCCTAAAGGGCTGCCTTCTAAAAACATCATAAACATGATTATTTTTTAACCAATACCACATATCAGCTAAAGAAATCTGCTGCCTCTTATCCCTGCTAGAGGTATAGGTTAAGACAAATTGCTGCAAGACAGCAGCACCTCAGGTGTTTCTACTGAAGAGGAGGAGGTGGGGAGTTTGGGTGGCCTGGCAGGCAGCAGAACATCTCCAGAAGTGTGCAGGGAGCAAAATAGCAAGCACGACTACGTTCAGCAAGCTTTGGCCCTTGAGGCAGACAAAACAGTCCAAGTTCTCCATCTGAAAGATCTGCCATGTGCTGGCCATAACTGTTTCTGATGTGACCTCCTGTCACATATTCCTTTCTCTGACCACAGAGATTTCCTTCTGAGGAAATCGATCTTAGCAAGACTCTGATAGCAAATGCGCGTGCATGTCTGCCATTGGGTGAGACGTGCCCTCGCAATATTTATCACCTGGAGCATCCGTAGGAAATCGGCTTTCAGTCAGGGTCTCTGTATGACCAAACCCAGTTGCTTATGGGTTGAAAATGATTCATGAGAAGATTAGTTTCCTGTGCTTGATCTCCCTGCCTGTACTGAAGAAAGGTTTTTCTCAGAAGTTGAAATATTGTGCTGATAACAACAGTGCTTTTTCTTGAATTTGACCCAATTAAGTCTGGTACCTTGCTGGGCATCCTGGGATAGGCCCTCCTTTTTGACCCTGGCAATATTTGTATTGCCTTTCTTAACCACAGAGAAACAGACCTTTTATAGAGGCCAAACCATGACTCGTTATAGTCATGATCTCAATTTGCAAAGCCAGTAAAGCTGTTTTGAAGGCCTTTGCTACTGTGTTAGTTACCTTCCTGAATCAAGAAGCTTGGATCTATTGATTCCTCTAGCAACAGCTCAGCAAAGTGATTGTCATGAACTAGAAATGATGGGCTATAAATGCTCATCGTCAAAACCTTTTCAAAGAAAAAGCAGCCCAAGCCCTTAAAGGATTCCTAGCATTCTCCTTGGTACCTGCATTTTCTGTAAGATAGTTTGGGAAGTTGAATGCTAATTTCCCCCATAAGTTGAGAATCATACAAAAATAAGTTGTAGCAGAGTTTCCAGAGCTGCATTCAAATGAGCCAGCTTATGTCAAATTCCTTCTCCCTCGCACGCACTCCTAGGGTCTGCCAGGAACACTGCGGCTGGGGGAGCCCGGCGGGCTTCTGCTGGAGACGTAAAGACCAGAGCAGGAGTTCTCAGGCACGGCTAGTGCATGCGGCTACCTGCTGCAGGAGACATTAATAAAAAAATTTTGCTTTTATTATTTTGCTCTTTTAAAGTTAGGATACAACTCTAATGTGCATCATGATGTGAGTGAGGAATCACTGCAGGTTCTGGATGGATATACCTCCAGGCTCTGTTGTCATAAAACATCAAAACCCTGCCAGGGCCAACATGCCCCAGGACTGCAAAGTTAAGGCAGATCACCTTCTGCAATCGGTACAGATAGGAGAGCAACACACCTACGCTATAGCTCACTGTCTTCAGCTCCCAACCTGAATGATCTATTAACATCTGGGGCATCTTGACATGAATCCAGACTAGTGCCCAAATGCACCCCCGGGGATTTTCAAAGGAGGTCTCACACTGCTCCCCCGCCCAGCCCTGCAGGCTCACATGATTCCCACCACAAGCCCTGCAAGACCCCTGATGAGGTGAGTCTCCTGGTGGTTGCTTCCACCACAGGAACTCTGCAGGCAGGGCACAGCAGTCACCCTGCAGCACCAGGGTGGAGCTGCCACTGCTTCGCCCCTTGGGAGTGGGGACCTTTTCCAGCAGGACATGGGAATTCCTCCGTTAATGAGAGGAAACTAACTGACAGGAGCAGGCAAACATGAGAGCGGGCTGGAGAGGTGTTTCCCAGGACAGGCACCTCCATCGCTGCCAGCAGCACAGTGCCTCAGCTCCCAGCCTCCTCCACCAGACCAAATGCAGCCCCCGTTGGTGCACCTCTAGCCCATGGTGGCAGCGAGGATGCCACTGACACCGAGAAGTCTTTTTCCTCCTGGTAACAATCATCTTAGAAGAAGACAGCAGCACAAGACAGCTCCCCCTTGACTCAGGAACCTCCTTCCCTGCGCTGGGAATGGCTGTGCCTTTCGGAAGGCAGAGCACAAAACAACTTGTAGATGGTCTTATTTCTCTGAGGCCCTTTTGCTTGCCTGTTTCTCCTTGCACTGCAGAAATCTGTCCCAGGGTGCTGCTGGAGGAGCAGACGGAGCTGGGATACTTGCTTAAAAATACAGGGGAGAGGTTTCACTTTCTTGCATTTAAACAAACAAACAAATCTATACATTGTTTCTGTGATTGCTCTCCTGATGCAAAAAACACATCCACCCTTACCTAGAAGACTTAGCACTGCTCCCCCCAACATCACATCCCAACAGGTTTCTGCAGAGTAACAAAACACGCTGTGAAGCACTGTTCTTTTCTTGTTAATTTTGAATTCTTTTGCTTGACAGTTCGTAGTAACATCCCGTGTTATTCACTTCCTCCCTGCTGAGCTTAAACAGTCCAAATCGTTCAGTCTTTCTCCCAGAAAATCCTTTTCACATCTTTGCTAGGCTCTGATCCTTAGAAAGTTCAATAATTGCAGCACAAAGGCTGGTCCCTTGTTAAACTGACTGCAGAGCTACCAAGGAATTTTATAGGATTCGCTCTTATTCTGGCAATGTACTGAAACTTAACTCACCTAGGCTACTGCCTGGGGTTCTGGGGATTTAGCTGATGTGAGGAGTTACTTGCTCCTTCTCTCTTCCTTTGTGGGATTCTCCAGTTGAAGCTGGAGGAGAAATCATGCTATTTCGTGATAAGAGACCAACAACACAGGCAAGGATGTCCTCCCTTGGGGGTGAGCACGCTTTTTTTTTTTAAATATGCGAAAATACACATTTGACATCGCCTCTGGGGATGAGGTGGGCTTTTATTATAAGAAATACTTTTTGCCTGAAGGTCAGCAGACATGACTGCTTCAGTGTAATGTGGTCATCTCTCTGGATGAACAGTCATACAGATATAAATACATAGTGCAATCTATAGATACTTCTTTGAAGTATACCACTTCAAGTACATTGGCTATAGGAGCTGTCCTAGATACAAGAACATGTATATGAACAAGTCTCATTGCAAGAGACACCTGGGCTCCTATCCTCCAACCAACCTGAACTGAATGGACACACTGCTAGAGAATTCAAATTATTTCCTTTTCAGTTCCCTCAGCTGACATTAAGCCTATCAAAGACTGCTCTTCCTCCTGTTGTCTTTCAAAACTTGTCTTTTTTTATTTATTATTTTTTAAAACTTTCACCTTTATTCCTGATAAGGTTACCGATACAGCCAGAATTCATCAGAGGGGAAAAAACCCAAAGCTTTATTTCTTAAGTTAATGGAAATCAGACTGTAAATCTTTCGATATTTATTCTTTTGGTTACCACCATAGAGTTGTCGTGGATGTCATGTCTGGGGCTAGAGAAAAGACAAAAGAGAAAATGTTTTTCGATGTAATGAGGAGGGGAGACTTTTGGGATTATTTTTTTTCCAGAGGTACCGAGGCTGATGGTTTTGCCGTGATGGTGGGCCCCTTCCTTTGCCTTAGTGACACAGCTTTACCCTGAGCTGAAAAGTTTCCTCTTCACTTCCAAGTAGGGTATTTTTAAAAGTATTAATTAAAGACTAGAAATGCAAATACTACACTTATATTGCCTTGCATAATACATGCTGAAAGCAGAAATAATCTTCATGACTGGAGGAAGGATACTGCTTATTCAGCAAACATACTAAGAAATAAAACAATATTTCATATTTTAAACCAGTAAAGCACTTTTAGTGGTTTGGCACAAGTGAAATGTCAGTAGTTTAAGTTACATAGATAACAAGGATGTTCCTGTTCATTTCCCAGAAAGGACAAAGAGGCTTCATGTTTTATGAACCAGAATTTTAGTGTAAAAACAAAATAGAGGACTTACAAGTATCTAGGCACATTGTACATGACACAACCCACCAGTGCTTTGAACACTTCCCCCCCCTGTGACTGTGAACCAGGAACAATTATTTAAATAAATAAATCAATGAATAGATAAATAAAGGAAGAAGACGCTAGTAAACCTAACTCTCCTTGTACTGGGGAGAAGACCCATCCTTGAGGAGTTCTTCTGAGAGAAACCAAAACAGCCTGCTTGTGTGTGGGAAGAACCAGCCACCCAACGCCTTTTTTTTTTCTTTTTTTTTTAAAGCGTACAAACTCAAACTCAGGAAACAGCCGTAGCTCAAAGAAGGAGCTGGTTTAATGCTAGGTTTTGTTCTTTCCAGACCTCTCAAGTCCGAACTGCTGGCTCCCCTGCTCGGCTCCAGCGGGCCTTGCTTTCCAAAGCTTTCACCTCCTGCACAGCTGGAAGCACCAGGCAACAGAGGGACACGCGTTTTCAGTACCTGCCCTTCTGTCAAACTTCCACCATTTTGCGTAAACGCAGGTAGAACCAGTACAATAAAGATTTAGACAATTCTAGGAAGCTTTCAGCACTCACGTCAGGAAGGAATACAGCTGCTTGGCTGCTGCCTTGACATTGTCCCCTGCCCCAAGGTGGGGGGCAGCCAGAAATGGCCCTCACCAAGTGCCACATGCTACTTCTCTGAGAAACGCCGCATTGCGGAGAAAGCAAAACTCAGATCATGTTCAAGTCCCATTCATACTCACATCCTTGGAATCCAAAAAAATTACTTGAACAAGAAATCAAAGTTGAGCTTGATACTCTCATTTTCTTTCTCTATTTGCTTTTTGTGAACATCTACAGAAATTGTTCTGTTCAGAAGTGTCTCCAGGACTGCCACCAGCACTGGTTTGCCTGGGTAAAACCACGCTTCGTGAGGGCAGCAACAATCTGGGCTGCTTTTCCCAGCTATGACAAACAAGAGGGTCACCCTGTTGCTCCTCACCTGTAGCCAGCTCCCACATCCTCTGGCCAGCAACGGAGGAAATGACCGACACTGTCCTTGAAGGATTTTTCCAAGGACTCAGCTATCTTCAGAGATTTTCTCCTTTCATTTCACAAAAAAGAAAACAAACAAACAAACAAAAAAGGACACTGGAGGTAGAAAAACATTTGATTAAACAATTAGCTGAAGTGCTGTGATGCCTCGGTGGTACCGGTACCTGGGACACAATACAGTGATTTAACTGCATCCTTCCCTACTCAAATTATGCACATGCAAATGTGCCGTGATTGCTGTATCAGTGGCTTTACTCCATGAAGACAACTGCTTCTTTGGTGAGGAAATACAAATATTTCTCAGATAGATACAGGTATTTGGAAACACCAACATACTGCTATTCTGAAAATACAACCAGCCAGACTAAGCACTTTTAAATATATACCTCATTTCCACGTCCACTGACAGCATACAGCAGTCACTGGCTGAAATGCTCCGAGCCAGGCTACGCAGGCACTTGGAAGAGGTGACAGAAGCTCAGAAGGGATCAGAGTGTGAATTAAACCCATGCTCCTAAATCCCATTAACTGTTCAAAGTGGATACAGTCTATCTTTTCTGTCCCTTCTCCTTGCCCATCAATACCAGCTTCTCTAGTCACCATCATCTCTCTCTCTCTCTCCCTCCCTGAAGCTCTTTGCTAGTGTCTCACTCAAATCCTTTCTGATATTTTGCCTGTGAGAACCAGGGTGGGGATGAGGGGGTTTGTAAAGGTAATGTTAAGGTGCAGTTATGCCTTATATATAAGGAAGAGGTGGAATGTTAATTTCAGCTCATTCCCCGCCCAAGGCTTATTTCGCACCCAATCATGAACTTGGCTCACGTTGCAGTCACGTTTTCCATCAGAGACCAACAGCGAGAAGCTCTGATGCAACCTGATAGCAAAGAGATGCCCCGAGCGTGGCGCAGGTCCTGCCCTGCCTGCGGGCAGGAGAGGGGAAGCGCTCCGCAGCAAGCTGGGGCCCTGCCAAGGCAGCGCTGCTCCCAGAGGCTGCCAGCTCCGACCGGAGCAGCACAACGAGCACGCACTAATCCCCACGTCATCTTCGTACGTCCGAGAGATGCCTGCTGTGCTCGTGGTTGTCCAAAGAGATGGCTCGTTAGCGTTACAGACACTAACACCAGCCTAAGTTTTGAAGCACATGTCCCATTACATGCTGGTTTCAGGCATCCACCCCACGGCTCAAGTGCTGAGGCTTTCAGGTTTCACCATTTCAAATTAAAAAGCTGCGAGAGGAAAGATTGATTTCTGACTTGAGAAACCAGAAATTGCCACGCTTAACCAAGCCCTTGGGGACAGCATGTCCAGCGCTGCGGCCACATTCAGACCCCTCACACAAACTCTACAGCTTCACTCTAACCCTAAACAAAGGGTTACTCAACCTTCAGGACTTCCAAAGCATCGTTAGCATTTGCCATTATAATCCAGAGAGTCACATATGAGGGTCTAACACCCTTTTAATTCCTGATGACTTCTTCACCTTACAACACTTTGAATTTCAGCTTTATTGAGAGTCCCCACGCTCGGTGCAAGAGGAATCAAAAAGCTCCCACTCCACTGACTCTGCATCATACTCCGTCTTTTATGTAATGCGTATCACATAATGCACAACATGAGTGTAATGAACTGAAAAGTGGATGTTTACATAAATGGACATTAAAATATTTAACTGCCCTTCCTAACAGCAACAGACAAAAATGGGAAAGTATAACAGAAAAAAAACACTTCTATATAATAAAAAAGGTCAGCAAAAATGGAAATGGGGTGAGTGCCTACCACCACTCACGCCTTTTCTCCCTCCACTTTACACACCTCCTCCTTTTGGGACTGCAAGGTCTATGGGCCACCTCTCCTGTTTTCCCAGCTATTCACACAGCCTCTCACAGGCCGAAGTTCTAGATACTAAGAAAATAAATTTTGCTGCATTATAGAATCACACTGTGAGCACTTTAAAGATAATTAATATTGTACACATAGAAATTACTCCACAACCTTTTTTGTTCAATAAAAATTAACTTTCATAATTTATGCTTAATTCAGTAATTACAAAAAGCTGCACTTTCCTCAATGAATGCACACAATTATTTATAGAAAAAAGATGACTAACAAAGCAAGTTTCTTTTCTGAAAATTGCATGAATTTTTTGCTATTTCACAGGCTGAACTATATTTTGTATGTAATGTGCCTACTGCTGCTGTCTGATTTCCTTAGGATCTTGAGGCTACTACTTCACCTGTGAACTGTTCAAAACTAGATCTCAAACTGAGGGGATGCAGAGCACATGCCGGCATGATTTGGGAAGTCAGGAAAATCCCGGCTAGACTGGACTGGATCGCCAGCACCGTCTGCAGGGCTCCGCACAGGCAGAGCGGCGCAGTCCCCGCGCCGCCTTTCTCAGGCGAGCTGTGCCAGAGCTCACAGGGATGGCCACAACGGCCGGTGGCCACTTCGCACCCTCGTAAGGCCGAAAGCAAGGGCAGGTTCCTGATAGGTATCATTGCTTGGAAGCTCTGTGTAGAACAGGGCATCGTCCGTTTTCCTGCACAGCAACCTGCAGGTAACTCAGTGATACCAACCCGATTCTAGTCCGGCCACTGACAGTTCTTACAAAGAAAAAGAAAATGTATTTGCCCTGAACTCCTAATTATTATCAAATTGCATGGCTTTATTTCTTCAGAACTAAGGCCTTTTATTGCATTTTGCATCACGATTCAAATTTAGGAATAAAATGCATACATTGAGCCATGATGCATTCTTGACTGCAGTATCTCAGCCGTTTACAACGTTCAATCTAAACACCCTAAACACTTGAAAAACATTATTGCTGATGATGGAATAGCTCCATCTTCTGGAATAAAAGTTACTTTCTTGAAAACCACCTTTATATTTCCAACGTGGATCTATGTGTAAAAATTTCTATTTCAAAACCTAACTTGAATATTTTTACTGATATGGAAGGTGAATCTTGGGTAGAAAATGGGAGGAATTCAGGATAATAATGTGATTTCTGATAAACTTCAGGGAGCATTCATTATTTTCTAATGACACTGAAAACACACATCTGTTGTACAGTGTACCATATTAAAAACTGACCTTATTATTTAAAAAATAGCTGTAATCTGATTTTGAGAACAAGAATTTAAACTGTTTAAGACAAAACACTCAACACACACATACTTAACTTTAGTCCTGATTTAGGGTACTTCAAGCTTCACATTAGAAGTCTGTAGTTTTAAAAAGTGTGTTTGTATCGAAACACCGTCCTAAACAGAGAGTGATTAAAGCCCTGCTGAAGTACTTGAAGTCTGAACTATAGAGAAGGGGCTACAAGAGATCCTTACTGCTATTTATCAAATAACTGAAATGTATGTTTAAACAAAGTATTTCAAGTTAAGCACACGATGCATTTTGGGCAGGTAATTAGTAACAATGGTTCCCATACATAAAATTTAACTTATGGTCAAGTCAGGTGTTCAACTGGAGAGGCCAGAACAAAACGATGATTACAATTTCTGATTTTATCGCTTTTATGTATCATGGGCACATTCTATGGCTGTTGCTTGAAAAAAACCAAGCCTTAATGAACTGAGTTCTTACGTACTTATTCACAAAGGGAAAAGAACATTGAAACTGTTAGTGATCTACTGACTGGTGCTGCGTAGTATTTCTTGATTTCACAGGAAGGGTAGAGCCACCAGAAAAAAAATTGAAAATTAAACATGTACATCTCCATCTACTTTGGGAATAGTGGTATATCTAAAGTTAATACATACTCACGGACACACAAGAATAGCAGAAATTTAAATAAACTTGCTTAACAAAACAAAGCAACTGAAGCTTTATTTCTCTATATAGAAAGAGATGTCCCTATGTGCATTCTTTTAAGCCAAGGAAAATGAAAAAGCCATGCAGCCCTCACAAGAAACAAATCCTAAGGTGGTAATAAATATACACAGAAAGTTTCCCCTTTAGTAGATGATTCCTCTCAACAGATGCTTAACTGTCATTTAGGAGAGCCAAACTTATGACTACTTTATAGTAGAATATTCTACTACATTTTTTTCAGTACAATAGCAAAACCATTGCATGAACCACCATATTGCTCACATCAGTTTAACAAGAGCAAGTAACAAAACTTAAGCAGCTAAACGTATCAGACTCCTTATGCAAAGTAAGCACAATGAAAGGATATAAAACAAATGAAAGGACTTTTCTTCAAAAAAATTATCTTTCAACTTTCTGCAACTTCACGTCTCATATGGCTTTTGAATGCAGGCATTAAGATAAAAGAATTTTCCCACCCATAGTCAAGTATTGACTGTATTTAAATACAGCAATGCAAAGACAAAAAAATTAAAAATTTAGCATACCATATTACTTTATGTAATACAGCATTAAAATCCCTTTTGCTAAGGCTACAAAGGACAGATTTACAGTAGTATGAGGTACCGGCATTTATGGTTAGAAAAGTAAAGGAGGAAAAGAATTATATAGCATTGTCATCAGACATTTCTTTTCTCTTTTTCTTTTTTCCTTTTTTTTTTTTTGAGGGGGTTTTGGTTTTGTTTTTTACAAAATACATGTCTTGATGACCACATGCTTTAAGCTTATATTCATTTATTTTTATATATATATATATATATATATATTATTTGTAGGGGCAATTGAGAGAGAGTCACAAATAAGGAAAGGACACTAAGGTTTTAATAAGGGCAACAAAAAAAAAATGTTTTCACCAGAATAGATTCACATTACAGTACACCAATATTGACAGCATTCTCTTTTGTCTATTTTTGGTACATAAGATGGAATCTCTCTACATAACCTTATAAGGCTTCAGTAACTAAAAAGTAAAAAACCTATTAGTTTACAATTTATTTAAAAATTCTGAAAGACACAGCAAGTTCTAAACTTTAGTAGTGCTACCCATACACAACCATCTGGTTTAAGAACCCATTAAAAGAGCCTCCTTTCAAGGGAGCTTCCAACAGCAGAGTTGTGCAATATGGATGTCTCTTACTACAAGGGGGAAAAAAAAATTACACATGGCACATTCTCATTCATATTTTGCAATGTAAAAAGTTACAAACATACCTAATCAAATAAATAATAAAAAAAGAATCTGAAATGTGTTTGTTATGTATTCTAAAACCACTATGCAGAATAATGGAAACTTTCACTCACAGACTATTTACATGGTAATACCCAGGTGAGGGTACACACTGCTACAAAACTCATAAAACAAAGGGTAAACTTGAAATGTTTTCCATAGTAAAGGTCTAGCAGCATGACTATATCTAATGCTGTTTGTTTTCTTGACGGTTTTTGGAAGTTTGTTTTAATCTATGTCTTCATCCAGTTCATAATTGTCTTTATCATAAATATCTTTTACTAAAAGAACCCGTACGAGCATATTTTCCAAAGTGTTGCGGTCCAGTGAAGTGGCAGTGTACCAGATGGGACTCTCGGCGGAGACAGAGCACTCTGGTTGCAGATAGAACATGTCTGTCCTCTGATTCAGATTCTGTGGGCTACAAGGGGGGAAAATACAGGGGTTAGAAAAACAGCCTCACAGGACAAAACAGTACATTAGCACTTCTGACATCCTCTGCAAACAAAACTCTAACCACAGGCAACTTGCAAAAAGATTAATGGGGAGAAACGCAGTCTCATTCATAGAAGGAGCCATGCTGGGTCTGGTCCAAGCCCAGCCAGTCCCACATCCTCAGAGCAGCCAAAAGCAGACGCCCGGACTGAGCAAGCATACGGGAGACCACAGACTCTTCCAGCTTTCAAAAATTTGCAGCTCCAGGACTTGCTAAACCAGAAAGTACTTTCTATCTATTTAGGAACCCTGACCGACAGATTTGCAGAGAGGCCCAATGCTGACACCAGTAATTGCTTGCACCACAGCCTGATGCAGCTATCTCTGAATATAGAGCCTGGGGTTCCCTTGAAAGTCAAGGATGGTAGTTCTGAGAGACGCACAGAAATACAACAAAAGCTCAAATTCCTCCTCCTCCTATTTTACTTAAAGAGTTGGTCAGTGTAAGTCTTAAAATCCTTTAATTCCTGATCTGCTATACTTCAGAGTTCGTACACATGCTTGATCCAGCTCAGACATATCCTCTAAGCCACTAGACAAGAACCCTCAAGGAAATTCTATCATTTTGTCCATTTATGCAAGTCTCGGAAAATAATTGCCAACTGCATGAGATTCAACAAGGTTAAGTGCCAGGTCCTGCACTTTTGGTGACAACAACCCCATGCAACACTACAGGCTGGGGAAGGAGTGGCTGGAGAGCTGTCTGGCAGAAAAGGACCTGGGGGTGTTGGTTGACAGCCACCTGAACATGAGCCAGCAGTGTGCTCAGGTGGCCGAGAGGGCCAATGGCATCCTGGCTTGTATCAGGAATAGCGTGGCCAGCAGGACCAGGGAAGTGATTGCCCCCCTGTACTCAGCACTGGTGAGGCCACACCTCGAATGCTGTGTTCAGTTTTGGGCCCCTCACTCCAAGAAGGACATCGAGGTGCTGGAGGGTGTCCAAAGGGCAACGAAGTTGGTGAAGGGTCTAGAGAACAAGTCTTACGAGGAGCAGCTGAGGGAGCTGGGGTTGTTTAGCCTGGAGAAGAGGAGGCTGAGGGGAGACCTTACTGCTCTCTACAACTACCTGAAAGGAGGTTGTAGCGAGGTGGGTGTCGGTCTCTTCTCCCACGTAACCAGTGACAGGACGAGAGGAAACGGCCTCAAGTTGTGCCAGGGGAGTTTAGGTTGGATATTAGAAAAAACTTCTTCACCAAAAGGGTAGTCAGGCACTGGACCAGGCTGCCCAGGGAAGTGGTTGAGTCTCCGTCCCTGGAGGTAGTTAAAAGACGGGTAGATGTGGTGCTTGAGGACATGGTTTAGTGGTGGACTTGGCAGTGCTAGGTTAACAGTTGGACCCAACGATCTTAAGGGTCTTTTCCAACCTTAACGATTCTATGATTTTAAGTGCTCACTCATGCTCCCTCCTTCAAAAGTACTGCAGACTTCAGAGGTCAACTGTATTTCATGTTTGTTTGGTAAAAATATGAATTTTTACCAGCTTGTCTTCCCAAACTAGCTGATGAAGTTTCAGGTGTTGCTCTTCACCTGCTGGGGTAAATTTCAGCTTGTTCTACTCTCACATAAATCAGATTAAGAGTCAGATAAGAAGCCAAAATATGATAGTTTAAAATTTTCTAATAATTTAAATATTTTAACCCCCTTCCTACTTTTTTGACAAGCCAGTATTTTTATAGGAACAAGCAATGATATAGTGCTCATAGCTGTGAATGAGAGGATCCTGAAATTTCAGCTGCAACTGTCCACTAATTGCCAAGTATATTTCAAACAGCTGACATTACCTTAAATTTTACAATAGCTTTTAAAGTGTTAAATATTTTATTATTTCATCAAAGATGTGAGGTATGTTATTAGAAGTGGAACCAGGAGAAGCAGTCTGCTGCTCCAGTCAGAAATGGTGACTAATGTCTGTAAGACAACAGGACTTGAAACCACACCACAAACAATGCTCCAAATAGGTTTAAGTGCATTCTTTTCCCCAAAGTCGAGATTTAAAAAAAAAAAAAAAAAAAAAAAAAATTATTTGTTCTCTCCCCCCTACTGGCTTTGTAACTCAGTTCAAAAATCCAGCTTCACCGTTTAGTGATATACCTTCTCCAAACCATGACAGTGGGTAGTGTGAAGCCAAAAAAAAAAAAAATCCCCCTGCAACAATCCAAATTAAACGGAATTTATAAAACCAGGTGCTTGCATTAACAGACAAGTCACTCTTTACATGTTTCTCTCTGTAACATCACATACTTGCTTTTCTGCCTACATTGTACGTAAGCTCTTCCTTCACTTTTAAGAATAAGATGCTGTCTCCTAACACGCTGGGTCTCATACTTCATTTGATTTACTGTGTTGTATATACAGTGTGATTTTATTTCTTTGGTATCACTCGCCTATATTTCACTTAGAGTAACAT
Organism: Nipponia nippon; assembly: GCF_047370975.1. Classification (NCBI taxonomy): domain Eukaryota; kingdom Metazoa; phylum Chordata; class Aves; order Pelecaniformes; family Threskiornithidae; genus Nipponia; species Nipponia nippon. The sequence continues at coordinate 112,093,238 of NW_028262336.1, forward strand.
AAAATCTCCATTAAAATCAGTCACTTGAATGGCTGTTCCAATTAAAGAAAAGTGTTTCCCATGAAATCCTGTTTTCAAACACTTCCAAAACGCTTAGCTGCTAAATTGAGTGGGTTGGGTTGGTTTTTTTTTGGAGGGTGGGGGTGGGGTGGTGGGGTGGTGGTGGTGTGTTTGTTTCTAGAAGAGTTGCCTGAGCTTTTCTTTTTAATGTATTAATTTCTGTGCAGACTGGAAGGACACAAGCTATTTCTAAATGCTGGGTTACTGTCAGTAGTAGTTTTTTCTACTACAAAATATTTTAAACATGCTTTCAAACTAGGTATTTCAAAAGCATCTACATTTCAAATTCCTGATAACTTAAGCAAATCAATTGTCTCAATCCAATTCTTGCTGAAGAAACACGGACCTCACAAATGAAACCTTCAGTAGCAAAACCTACCAGATCCCTTGCTGGTAATTATCTGAAGAGATACTTGGTGTTTCCTGGTAAGAAAATTGAATCATACCCTCATTCCCAGATGGAGTCCTTGACAATTAAAGTTCTTTGCTGCTCCCATACTTTCTGCACGTCTTGTCCAGATACAGAACTGGAGATTTCAGTGCTTTCGTTTAGCTGCTTTTCAGAAGATCTCAATCCATTCCCTTTGCTTGAGAGAATTTCATGTTGCATCAAAAAAATCTCTCTTTTCCACCTGGTCTACTCTAGACCACTTCTGTATTACCCCGTATCATACGTACCTTTTAGACAGATAGCACTCAAACATTTTCACAGGGCATCTAGCTGGATCAGACGTGTTTTCAATTTGTTCAAATACTGGTTCATCATCTTCATGTTTCCTTTTTCCAGTAGTAATTTTATCTTTAAGAAGAAAATCAACAATATCCAAGCCATAATTTGAAGTTATTTTATATTTTTCAGTAAACACCCCAGAGTGGGCAGCCCACCAAGCACTGCAATGCAGTCACCACAGCTATGCCTATCTGCAAACTGGAAATGCAACCTACAGCCACAACAAAGTCGCAGCATTTAGCATGGAGACCAGTGGGCTCAAAGGGATCATTTAACACTGAGACCCTGTAGTCTCCACGGACCACACACTCCAATTAGAGATCCGGGAGCTGAGAGCTGCTAAACTTTACGCAAAGGCAGACCTCTGGCTCCTGGCAAGGTGCCCAGATATCCCTCAGAGGAGCGCAATGTGGATGCTCCTGCAATACTTATTTTGGAATTGCATATTACCTTCACTATCAGCTCTGCACAGGGAAGACACTTGATATCGAAGACAAGCTTTGCTTTCCATTGTCAGAGGATTTTTTTTCCACTGTCTAAAAACAGTGCCAAAAGAAAGTCTTAAGTGCTGCTCCACTGTTTTCAGGCCAAAATATTTAGTGTTAAAGTAGAAGAGAGTATTCAGCAGAGCAACCGGTGAATGTGATCCTAGCTGTTTAATCCTCCAAAGGTAATCTTCTTCAACTCGAGAGAATATTGATCCTTCAAAAAAAGAATATTAGAGAAAATACAATGGATTAGCCCATAAGCTGTCCAGGTGCAAAAGAATCAAGTGTCTGTTTACTGTAAAATTTAACAAAATGCTCATGACAGAAGCCTCTAACAAGCATATTTAATTATATGTCCACACCCTCAAAACCACCTCTTAAAGACACAGACACTGTTTCAGGAAGAGGCAGTCAATGGGAAATATCAATATAGGCAATTTCACACAGAACATGTTTCTGTTTAATTACAACAGTATTGCTGACATACAGCTCCCTCATGTTATTACAGAAAAACAAATGTTCGGGGGGCTAATATTAATCACGTCATAAAAAGTGTATTTTTCAGTTCATTTTATTCTGCTCAGGCAAGGCCTCCAAATAGCTATACCTTCTTCTTTCTTATTGCTAATGGATACCTCATTTGGAAAGCACTCCTGGGCCATATCAGGGTATAGGGAGGGCCCTATACAGAGGCTCTCCAGAGCTACACAGAGAAAAGCCCCAGTATCAAGCAGAGAGAAGAAAGGGGCTGGTAAGGACAAGCCCTCACTCGAGAGAGGATTGAGAGAAAGATGGAAGAACAGTGGATTCTGCAGTTCAGCACCACCATCAATCTGCTGGGGAAAATTCCCATTTTCTCCATGAACTGATGATCCTCCTGAGCAGAAGGCCCATAGCAGAGAGTCCTCCCAATCCAGCTGAGAAGGACTAAAATACACAGCTTGTTAGCCCTACCCACACATAGTCCAGCGCCTGCCTGCTTCCCATCTGGGAAAAAAAAAAGGGCAAAAAATAAACTCGGCTCAGGTAAAAAGTACAGGTCAAAGAGCAGCTGCTTATTCTTTCTCTCCTAAAAATAGATAGTCAATTTAAGATTAAGAGGCGGTGGCAAAATCAACTGTTGCAGCATGGATTACCAAGAAACAAGACAATAACGACAGGTAGAGTCTTAATTGAACTCCTGGATGACATCGTTATGATTTTTAATCAATTATTATCGCAATGCATAAAATGTTTGTATATATCTACATGCTTAAGAATACAGAACTATTAAGAGATGAAAACCATACATGACCAAAAAGAAAATTACCATCTGGAAGTATGCTTGGTTGCCAACTTCTAAGGATTTTATTTAATTCCTGTTCAAACGTCTGGTAAATTGGATCAATAAATATGTTGTCTTTTCGATTACTTCCATATAAATACTACAGAAAAGAGAGAGACAGACAATATTTACAATTCCAGATTAGAACAAATCCTGTGCTATAGGGTTCTTTTTCACTACAATGCTTGCACTTTTAGAAAAAAACAGTACCTAAAAATAAAGCAATGACACTTATCCAATATTTAGCAGTTAAAGGTTACCTCCAATAAAACATACATTGTAAATTTCTAACTGGATACGAATCATAGGTTAATTACAACTCTAACATTTTTCTCTAATTTTTTTTGTGTGCAGCATTGTATCAGTGAATGAGGAGTCATTTAAAAAACCAAACAACTAATTTATCTTTTCCTCCACCTAGTTCTTCAAAGAAAAAAAAAAACATTTAGCAAGAACTTACTATTTTAAACGTGAACTCTGGACACTAACAAAAGCATCTTCAACACAGAAGTGGGAGCAAAAATAAACCCCATGTATTTGTGGTAATGATACGCAGCAGTGTGGGAAAAATGACAGGATGGTGCAAGGTGCCTGCCTATTCTGCAATCTAATTATCTTAACCCTGTGGACCTTACTGACAGAAACTCTTTTGAATCTTTACCAAGAATTAATGGCTGAGGGCTATACTAGTATTTGACATTATCCTCTCTGGAGACATTTCTAAAAAATGGAGGATTGGCTTCTTAAATTTTCCACTTCAGCGTTATCTTTGCGTGAACAAGCCTGTTGTTGGTGAATACAATAAAAGTGACAGACACACAAAAATGTACTCACTTCTGGAAATGGCATCTATTTCTGTACACATACTTGAAATAACATTAAACACAGCACTCATTTATACTACGCGGTTCAGCATATCTTGACTTCCTTATCTTTGCACTTCGTTTTATAAGGAAAAATGAATGAATACACTTCCTAGAAGTCTTCAACACAATATCTTCATTTAGATAACTATTTTTACGATATGTTCAACCAATTCTTCAAAGCACAATATTCCCCAAAATGTGCCTGTTTCTACATATATCGGTTTCGATTTCATAAAGCAATTCTAAACCAGACAATACAGCTTACTGTAAGCTTCATGAGGTTTGCCCCTCTGTTGCCTGGCTCATTTTTCCTCCATGAATTTTCTTTTTCTCTGGTTTGCATTAAACGCTCACACTGAACGCTGGCAGTGAAACTGAAATCGAACTGAAAACTGGTTCAAAACCAATTCCTACACAAGCCTGTGAGAACTCAACTAAAACTATTTCTGTTTCCTGGTTCAGAATAAGTGTTTGGCTAAACCCTGACATCCCCGGTAGAAACCTGTGAAGCACCCCGGACCATTAGCACCACAGGGTCTACAGAAGAATGATGTTGTGTTGCAGTCTCCCCCATTACACAATACCCAATAGGAGTCTTCAAACGTCCATTTCCACACCATAACACTGTGCTCTGCTACTCTACAAGCTCTAGAGGGGGCAGGGTTAGCATACACAGTTTCTGTCCGAGATGAGCTCTACTGAAACTGCAGAGACTGGGAAGGAACCCGACATACCTCTGAGTCCCACAGTGGAGAACAGGCTGAATCACTGCCCGCAGCACCTTCAGGCAAACATCTCCCAAGCTCCATCAGTCTGAATTTTGTCCAAACCACCCCATTATTACATGTGCAAAAAACCAACAACAACAAAAAAAATCCCCAATCTGCACCGGGACAAAGAATGAAGGCCATGATGCAGCAGGGGAGCGAGACAGGCTAATACCTTCTTCTACGTGAACCCTTTCCACTAGATGACTGCCTGACCATGCAACAACCTTTACTTTTAAGTGTGATATTTTTCAGAACCAGTACTTCAGAGTTATCAAAATAATTATTGAACCATTTCTGGCTGGACGCAGAACAATTTCAGCTGCAAATGAACCTGAACTGAGAAAACGTATCGGTTTGACACTGGGACTAGTTTGCTAGAACAGATTTTCCAAGTGCTTCCTTTAAGAAAAACAGTTATTTTACAAAGTCAGAAAAACAACTTAAGACTTGAAGACTCCTGAGCACTTCCCCTGTGCTCAAACCGTAACACACCCAGGAGGAAAAACCTGAGCCCATACATAGCCACAGTGAGTGCAGTAATTCTGGTGGAGGGGGGAAAGTGCTGTTTTTCTAACCTATGGCTTACACATTCTCCTCCCTTGAAGAGAGAAACTTACTCTAAGTTAGCAAAATATTGCTGATCTTTGGCACAACTTTATCCTTAAATGGCATAATTTAATCTCCTCTGAGCCCCTGAGTTAAACAGAGCCAATAATTTTATGCAGTAGCAGACAATTTATTCTCTTTCAGGAGTATACATGTCACGGTTGTCAGATGGGAAGAAGGACTAAGAAAATACTAGAGGCCAATGGAGTTCTGTTGCATGTTGCGACAACTACATTGCATTTAGTGTACCACTAACGTGTTTAAAGCCGTTTCTTCAGAAGGGTAACACATACCCATATACGTACAATTTGCCATTAGCACACAGATGTTGGCTGCAGCCCTTGACAGCTCACATGCTTACATGTTTCTGTCCCTCACGTGCTGTCTGCCTTTCTGAAATGCAGACTCTTCAGAACAAGGTGCATCTTCCTACTAGTCTGAATAGCAGAGGTACAATTGGGCCAATGAAATGGGGCTGTTAACATCACCTGAATTAAATACTGGACACTAAGTATAAGCAATAATTATGGTAACATAATTTGTTATTATGTTGTTCCTCTAATGTTCCAGCGTTGTGTATGTGTATTAGGGCTCATAATAATTGTGTTGTGCCACACAAACTTTGGTTCTTATGAGCTAAAAAAAAAAAAAAAAAAAAAAGTGTTTTACACATAACTACCTTTCACAGTAGACAAGATAGACAATGTCAAAGGCACAAAGAGAAAGGTGAAAAGAGAAAAGATATTAGTTGAGTTTCATTTTATAAACACATAGCTCACTCTATGTATTGTTTATCAGCTCAATATGAGTATTTTCAATTCAACAGAAAGATACAGAGAGACAGCAGATCATGCAAGTGCAGTGACAGAAAGCTAGCTGAATTTGAAACATGCTTTGTAGCAATACTGACTAAAATGCCAAACAATGAATGCTTACTTCTCAAATTTCAACCATGAGGGAAAGATATCAACTAATTCCTTCATTTTGCATACTCTCGATACAGAAGAATTAGTGGAGTACTATTTATTTTAAGATTTTGATTAAAAGATTTGATTCAAGTCCACCTTAAGTATAAAAAAGTTTAAGCAGGATTGCAAAGCCTGTGAACACCTTGCTTTCCACATATGCATTTTTTTACCGCCTTTTAACTTGAATGAAATTTTCTGTGTTCTCAGCTCTGAACACGACTTATTTTATCTGTGATTTGCCTTCTGTACCAAAAATAAAGACATCATCTGCTTAGAAGATAATTAGAAAAGCTATTCCACAGCTTATTGAGTAATATGTTATTGCCTTCGCATACAATACATCTAAACTGACTCCCTTTCGCTTTGAAATACAATGTAATTGCAATTTGGGGGCAGGGGCGTGTGCGTGTAAGACAGTAAATATAACAGAGTTTCCTACACTCTACAAAAAAGCCTGACCGCCCACAGTCTGCATTATTCAGTAAATTAGACTCTCCCCAAAAGACACTTCAAATAGCTTGTTTCCGCTGTACGCTAGGTAACTGAATTAGTAAAACCTTTACAGATTATTCCTTGTTTCATTCTGCTTTTACATTAAGCCATCTTTAGCAAATAAAATTAAGCACAGCATTTGGAAAAATTATGCCATTTTAGACTGCAAATTCCTTGCTTTAACACAGCAAGAAGCTTAAAATTATTACAATATACCAGTTTACATCTGAGTTTTCAGGATGGGTCTGCAAACACACTTTCTGTACAGACAGCTTTCTACAATGTGATCTACACAGCGGACTCTGTGTTCCAGATCATAGCCATTATATTAAGACTAGCTCCTAGCCAATAAATCCACATTATCTCCATTCTTCCCCTGAAATGGGTTGGAGTCAAATCAGCAGCTCTGCTTCCCATCTCTACAGCCTCTACTAACCTCCTGAATCCCAAGACACAGATAATAGATGCTGTCAGGTGCATAGTTCTCTCCATTTGGCCTTCGAATTTCGTTGACAAAATGTGTCAACCCATAGTTTAACTCAGCTGAAGTATGTGATAACAGATCTTCCTTTAATTTCACAGACTTTGCTGTAAAATAAAGAAAAAAATGCTACATTATACAACAGTATTATTACATGGTAGGGGTGGGATAGGGTATTTTTGTACTGGAGAGCAGGAAACCGGCTTGATGTCCTCTCCACTAACCAACGAATGAGTCAAACCATATTAAGTAGTTAAAATGTTAGGTCTATATTAAAATAAACAAGGCTACCACAGTAAAGACTAATTAATCCAACGCAGTATCACCCACTGATGAATGTACTGTCATGCACAGCTGAGGATGACACAGAAGTGGCCCAAGATGCTGAAGTGAACACAGTGCTGTAGAGAGACCTTCAGGGGAAATGGCAGTTTCCAAAGACCCATCACCATAATGCACGGGTGCCAAGATGCATGTGGGAGCTGAAGAACAGCAGGAGTAGCAGCAATTCCCCTTTTCCCTCACGGTACAAATGTACACACAGAAGAGTGCTGCAGAAAGAGCAGCAAGGCTCCATGGGAGTGAAGGCCACCTCGTGTCAGAGCTCCACAGCTAGGTAATGCCAGCCTCAGACGAAGGCTTTGTCTTTCCAGGACAAAGAGTAGGTTGCGCCTCCCTTGCAATTTAGAAGTCCAGAAAAGATGTGAACTCCAAGGCAAGTTAGGATATGAGGAAAAACAGGATACAAACAAAAAAAAAAAAAAAAATCAAAATGGTCATGGGAAGTCAGAAGAGGCCAAAGGTGCTGTCCTGGCTTGCACAAGAACTGTAAGACCCAGCATTTTGAACCAAGTAGGGAAATCTAGGGAAAAAAGTTTGGCAACTCTGTGGTAAAATAATCCCAGTCCCTATGGGAACACTAGGGACATGTGAAAACTTCTACTAAAAATTCCAGCTGAAAATCAGACTCGTACAGCAATTCTCCCTACCAAATAAGAATCTGGATGCCAGATTTTTGGAAATACTTACTTGATTTCAGTTCCTCTAATTCTGGAAGCTCTTCATCTAAATGCCGAGACTTTACCCAGTGCTTCCATGCATTTACACCATATGCGTATTTGAATGGAAAACTACACTCTGAGTTTTCAGAGCTGTCATCACGAGACTGGTATTCTGACACCGCTTTCCTCTTCAACCCCTGCCATTGAAACACAGTGGTTAACACTGCCGACAGCCGCTGACAGCAATTAACACAGCAGCTGGGCAGAATAAGCAAGCTGCAGGCCAAATCACACTGTTCAGTGTAAAGAAACACGTGCTTCATTCAGTAGGTAGTTTCTGTGTTGAACATACTTCTAAGGACAGTATTTACTTAAGCTGATAGATGTTTCTATTTTGCCCTTCAAACTGGTTCCTAACACAGACAGAATAATTTTTGATAATGGAGTTGCTGTATTATCATATTAAGCAACAACCACATGATGCACCAAATAATTCAGTGCATTTATAGGATTTCATTGTGTTAATGCGCAGTAAGTTAATGGTGCTACAAATCTGTGTCAGAAGTTCAACTTCTAGGCTCAAGTGAACCCATCAATGGAAAAGCCAGGATTGGTCCCAAATTAAAGCATGTCCTGCAGTGGATATGTGGATAATGTCCAGTGAACAACAACAACAGTTTAGACTCCAAATTTAAAACTAGAAAGACACATTTATTCTTGAAAAGTTTTACTAGAAGTTGGCTGGGTTTTTTTTTAAAGCTGTGATACCCGGTGCAGTTATTGCAACAAAACCATTTCAGCTTTGTGCCAGGCACCAGAAACCATTTCCCGTTAGTTTCCTTCTAAATAAAAGATATGGCTAATTGATTTGCAATGTCTAAACTAAGATTTTTAGCTGAAAATAAAATCTGGGAAAATTACAAGCAAATAAAAAAAAATTTTTTTAACTATTTTATATAGGAGATGCTATAGCTCCGTATAAGCCATGGTCATGCCAGCATTCTTCCATTTCACTATCAAATTAAACCAAGACAGCTTTGTTCAAAGTAGAAGGTAGAAAAGCATTACCAAGAGTACGGTAAGTTATACACACTAGCACATTACATTAACAGTTCTGCCAGTGTGAAGCAAAAATGGGATCAGAATTTAGAAATCACACTCCTATTAAATCCAACAGTTAACTGCAACAGACATAGGACTGAAATAATTTTATTATTTGAAATATATCAATTTACATCAGAAAGATAGGATATTAGGTATGAATAGGCAGTAACACTTTAGAGCAGTACGAGAACTGAAAATGTTTGACTTTTTTTAATAGCATGACACAGTTACCTTCTTTTTGGACCGAGGCCTTGGCTGTTCCTCGTATTCTTCCCCAAAAACAGGAGGCAACAAAAACTCGTTTTCTGTATCAAGTTCCTCAGTTGCTGAAAATACAGTAATAGAAACCTATTTCTAAACAACTTTTGAATAACATTGGTTTGAAAAAAACAATGAACTACATCAGTGTGCATTAAAATAAGGGGTCCACAAAAGCACACATATAAACATGACCGAAGACTGGATTTCGGTAAGAAGAAATAAACCTATTCTTATTTTGAGAGTAACGCAAATCTATCAAAATGTTTATTTCTAAATAAATTGTAAAGGACATAATGCTCAACACTTTCAAGCACTATCTCAAGTCACTAAGGCAGCATTTCTTACTATGGACCCTTACACAATTTTCCTGCCTTGGCATTCTTTGGTATTAAGAAGCTTAAGTTATGGCGAGAATGAGCAGCTATGAGTGGAAAAAATACAAATTAACTTACTACATGCACTTTTGTTCATGTGTTTCCATCATTTCTATTCATGTTTTATATTTTATATAGCACATTATACTTGGTTAAAAACATTAAGAATTAGAATGTAAATTCTTCCAGAGAAACTGGTTTTAGTCTGTATTTAGACAAGTGGCGGAGGTCTAGCTCATGATGGGTATTACAGTAATTTTGGTAAACATATATGGTAATATGTCAAAATACTATTTACTTAACATTTCAGGGGTAGGATGAAGGACTATTTCAGGCAACACAGTGGAATGAGACAACATATGAATGGATTTAATGTTGCAAATTCCACCTTTATTTACTTTACTGGAGATGGCTCATCCCTCATTTAGCCATCAAACAATGTCTTCATTCAAAACTGAATGCTCTTCTGATAGTTAGTCTGACTCGATCACCTTACTACTCAAGACACCATTCAAACTGGTCCAGATGAAATAGCACTCACATGCAAATATTTAAGAACTCTGCCCCAGACTAAACACCAGTCCTTCTCCTGCTACCACAAAGAATCTTATCTCAGAAGCACTCCAGTGTAATTAATATCTACTACAAACTGCTATTACTTACTCTTCCACTTTGATTATTTTTGTCTTTCATGGTTTTTCTTTCTCATGTACCAAGACTCACTTACAAAGAGTTAAAAATCTAGTATGCATCTGGCTAATTAACTTCCTAAGACTAAGGTCAGACTAATCCCTACACTTGATCTTTAAATTTAAATACAGCAAACTGAAAAACCCAGTCTGGGCATCTAGTGCAGGTATCTATGGCACAAGGCAAAAGGAGACTCTCAACATCAGATACAGAAGCTATCCAGGGGAGACACGAGAGTTTCATGTCCAAGAGAAGCTATGCCAAGGGAGACAGTAGCTACAGCCAGGAGCTTTCTTGGATCTTGGATTGATTAGGACGTGGTATAAGGAAACAGACACTGTTGCCTGCATTCTGTAGAGTGGTAGAAATTTTAATACATAAAACCAAGACCCCCTTTCAAGAAAGGTCTCAAAGTAGTGATTTCCCTGCTAATTCAAATAACGCTACCTTTTTCAAATACAGGTATGGACATTAACAAGATACTAAAAGGTAACACAAGTGACGTGCAGCATACCAGCTTCTACTTTTCTAACAAACTTGAGTGGGAAATCTACCCCTTTGTCATTTCTGCTCTAAACCACCACTTCCCATGGAAACACCTGGTGACTGAAGAATGCATTCATTATTGTTTTCCATGACACATGCCATCTGAGTCTTTGAGCCTTTAAAATAGCTTTCCTAAATCCATGTCCAAAACCAAGTGATGCAGCCAAGTTCATTTGTGAAAGGTTAATTCCCCCTTTTCTTTGCATTCTGTTTCAAATACTGTGTTTAGAAAGATGGAGGAACTAATTCAGAAGTCCCCAGTCTTGCAAAGACATGGTGAAGTTTTACGTAACAGTCAGTCAAGTGTATCTTGCAAGCAAATAAAGCGCCTCTGAAAGGATGATGAAACAAAGTACAATGGTTGCCCACATGTATATTTCACAATACTTATTAAAATGACAGAAAAAATACCTCTTGGAAAGTCTATTTCAATATCAAGGTCTGGTTCATACGGAACATCAGGCAAGCTTGTCCGTGCCTCTGTTTCTGAGTTTAGTAGATTTGACTCAACTATCACACCTGTTAAAAAAAAAAAAAAAAAAAGGAAGAACTCTTGTTATTTTAACCAACACATGGATTAGTCAAAACAGGGCAGATTTAGAACATTAGAAGCTGAGTGGTTCTAAAGCTGCTTGTTCTGCTCATCCCCATCCTAGGTTTTGTTGTTCTTGGGATCTCAGATTTACTTCTCCATTCTGAGTTCTTTCAAACAGAGAAGATACTTACTAGCCCACCTGTCCTTCTTCATTAAGATGAGTCAGCCAAGCATGTGTATAAAAAAAAAAATCAAATACAGGCAAATCTGGATCATATCAACCAATCACAGAATTCAAACAAGCCTGACAAACCTAACTATCTATTTTTCTACGTGATTCTGCCCACAACAGAACAGACTTTCAAGTCTGTGAAAGAGATCCTACAAAAGCAAACAAGGCAGGCAGGGAGAAACAAACGCTTGACCTCTTTCCAACTTCTAGCAAAGACAGATTTCTCCAAATTCAGTTCTCTGTAAACGAGCAAGCCCTGATCCCATACATCTACTCGTTCAGCTAGCTGTACTTAGCAAAAGAGAGCAAGGAATTGCAACCAACAACCTTGCAGCACTACTAGAAACATCCAGCTTTAGTGAGGGAATGGCAACAGTTTGGAAAACAATAAGCCTCCTGGGACTACAGCATCATTGGCCTCCTACATACCAGGCCCAAAGCATAAGTTCATGTCATTTATCAACATCCTTTGAGACATCTGTCGAAAGAGCTTGGAAAAAACCCAAAATTTCACCTGAGTCATGGCAAAACCTTAAAATCTAGTTTTTGGAAGAGAAGGTAAATTCTCCTGGGAAGATACAGAAGAGACTTGAGGATTTTGGCAGACAGAGCCAGGAAAGAGGGGCAAAGAGGTATGCATACTGTGAAAATATCATTACAGGATATGCGGGATTTTTTGATCTTCAGCTGTAAAGTTGTCCCAGACAGTACTCTCCTTTTAGGTGAGCTGGTGGGATGACAAGCCATTTCAGCATCACAACCCCAACGATCTATTAGCTGATGCATTACGATCTTCAAAGAGATGATACTTGCAGGTCAGGATCAATCAAGAGCAAAAGCACCATTAGGTCACCTGGTTTTGTTGACCACAGTTCCAGTTGTGAAACGTATGTTTCTTGTAGTTTTAACAGTCCCCTCTTCCCCACCCACAACATAAAATGTGCCTAGTAACGTGTTATCACAAAGAGATCAGACCCCTGTCATATCCCACCTTGTTCAGAAAAAGTTGTGTTCACACCTGTAAGACACAGCTATGAAGACTGCTTTCCCTAACCTTTTGACTTGAGTTTTTCTGGGAGGAAGAATAGATTGGTTTTGGCTTGTTTTGAGTTATGCTGAGAAGAAAACGTGCATGCAATCCTGGATGACTGCTTGCCATCAGCCAGGGAGCTGGTTCAAGCAAAGGGAATGCCTGCATTTTTAAAGACAAAGGTCTGGTACAGCACACACCAAAGTCACATAACAGACTTCAGAAAGTTTTCTGTATTTCAAATGTGCTAAAATGATCTTTAAAAATATTTAAATAATTAAGATTTCAACTTAATATAAGAACTCAATAATAGCACTGTTGTACTCGAAGAAACTTTCTCTACAATAAAAAAACCCCAACCCTTCTCTTGATTCACACACCCCCACACATACAACCAGCACTCCAGAGAGTCAAAAACTCAGCAGGAAACTCACTGGCCACATCAGAACCTTCAGCTTTTCCATCATGTTCAGGTACCACCCCCGACAAGTTCAGTAGCTCAGTTTCCAGAGGATTTGAGGGCACTTTTCCCCTCAGCTCGTCTATTGCTGCAAGGATTTTCTCACTGCTATCCAGAGTAGTGGGCAAGAAAACTGGAACTGGCACCTATGCAGACAGGGAGGAAGAGATAATTAGAAAAGAAAAAATGCTGCAACAAAGCATCAACAGCAGTCAACACAGAAACAGACTCTACACCCCTATTCTAAAAGACAGAGTTAATACAGATTAAAAACATATCACTTCAGTGTAGGCTAACAAAAAATGTTGACAGGTTAAAAAAGTAAACATAAATGATTGAGAACAGAAGGGAAAGCAGGAAAGGATACAGAAAAAAATTAAATATGACAAAATATAGTGGGTCAAAGTAAGAACAGAAGGGACTTTGGAGCTTCAAACCTGTCTGACTATAACTTCAGACTACCAGTTTGGACAAATCAGCATCCTGTTTTAGTGGATTGCTTGTGAAACACGGAATTTTAGGAATTCAGGTTTTTTTCCACCATTTGGATGAGATTTCGTACATAAGTGATAACAAATTTAACTTAAGAGTTATTTTCTTTTGCTGGCACAAGGTTAATTATTTTTGCTTTTCTTCCTTCTGTTTATCCCACTCTGCCATCTTTCCCCAACACGATCTTTCAGTTTCTCCATTACCAGAACAAATCTTGCTGTTTAATGCTTATTCAGCAAACTCAAAGGCATCACTCAGAATTGTTCCTAAAATGTTCGGCAGCACAAGATTTTCACATTCAAAGCAGGCAGATAGGTCCTAAAGGACAATCAGGAAATTAAGTGCCACTGTCAGATTTCTAATGCTTTTTCAATAAATAGTGCCACAGCATCCTGCAATCCTTTAGATGGACCAGAATGAGAACAGTCAACAATACAAAGTGGTCCCACACATGCGTGTGAATGGATGCCAATTTAAAAAATGAAGCTGAGATGTCACTTACAGGAACAGGAACCATTGCAGGAACAGGAACATTTTGACTATACATGTTCATAGGCACCGGAACATAGACAGGTACAGGAATAGGCACTGGGACATACTCTTTTTTCCAATCATCTTCTATTAAAAGAAAAAAGAAAAAGGCAAACACTGCCAGGTACTTAAATATATTTTACACCTGCAGTTTAGGGAAAAAAATCAGAATATTTGCAATATGTTCCAAGACATTAACAGTTAAAAATATCTGCAGTGAAGAAATGAGTAGTTCCAGTACAGTTCAAGAGTTACCTGTCTGACAAGATTTTGTCTGCATATGAGGTTTGCAGTATGTGGCTTTCGTCATTGTCAAAGGCTTGCAAAGAACTGCCTTGTTCTTCATTTCTCTGTTAGGTGTTGGAGAAGGTGGCGGTGCTGAGCCCTACAGACAAGCAAATAAAAGAGGGCGTGCTTTTACACCACACTGATTTCAACACAAAGTTCTTGATTTAATGTATCAGTTGATACTTTTCATATATGAGATACCGAAGAGAAAGCTCGCAACAGCACAACAAAACAGCACCAACTATTATTCTTTAATTACAAGCTATTCTACATTTCTCGTAATGAGCTGCCACTGCCAGGAATGTAACATCGCTGTATCTTGCTCAAGGCTAGCACTTTGATTAACAACTTCTGGCTCATTTCCCCCCCCCCCCCCCCTTTTTTTTTTTAAAGGTACTCTTAAGATACTCTTTTTTTACATTCTTGTTTAAATGAAATTGCAATTTAAGCGATTTTATAACTTGAAAAATAATTTTAGCTGTAAAAAGAATTCACTGTAAGTAGCATAACAAACTTTTGGCTCAAGGTCTAACCTTCTTGTAATATGTTATAATCCAAAGATCACATTTTTTTTTAAAACGTATTTCTAAATAAAATATCTCTAAACAATTTTTTAATACCCTAAAGCATGAACTTCGAGCTCCCCCTGCCGGCTCTACAATAGTGACAACAAACACTCGGGAACATCACATAATGCTCAAACTGCACCCTTACGATCATCAGATAAAAAAACTTCTTGTTCCAGACATGGTTTTTGTCCCCTAACACCTGTTTTAGAACTTGATTTAAGAAACAGACTGTCACTTTTATTTGGTCATATGTAGTAAGACTAACCCCACATATCCTTTTAAGTATTGAAAGAAAGTCAAGTCATAAGAACAGCACTAGACTTTATTTAACAGGCGTGCACTTTCTAAAATATATTAAAAAGTATCGCATATAGCTTTTATATGATCTTTAAAAATTTATGGACTGAATTAACATCATGAAACATAAAACACTAGATGTTTTTAACATGACAGTTTAGCTTGCCTGATGTCTCTAGTTACCTAAGCAATCTTATTTTCTTTGTTTTTAATAAGTATATTTTATAATGTCATCTACTTTCACTTAAAATCTAAGATTTACCTTACAGAAGACTATTTGCATTAAAAAGTCAATGAGTCAATTTTTTTGTGGAAAGACAGGCAGTTCTGAGATCTTCCATGCGACAAACAAATTAAACCAAAACTAAGTTCCAAACAAAATACACTAAGCTAACTGAAAAAATTATTAATAATACTGTTGACAAGCTGACAAAAACTGAAACTCAAAATGAAGGCTGCTGCTCCATTGATGATCCCCACCCTCCCAGACAGCGATTCTGCAAAAGGTTACGCTTCCCTACTCTGTCACCTGCAGCAAAGTCAATCAGACCTTGAGCACCAATTATTCTACTCTTGGGAAGTATAATTTAAGATCTGAAGCTTTATTTTCAGCCTTTCAAAGCTGAAATACAACCTTAATATTCTAATCAACCAGTGAAATTCTCTTCCCTTTCTACACTCAATAAATACACCTCTTCAGTCTAAACATGTGAATAAGAGAGACATAGTTTGTGGATAAACTTTTAAGCAACACTTAGATGCACTATAGATGTAAAATACATGGCTGACGATTTGGTTTCCAAGACGACATCAAAAAGACAAAATATGAACATTTAACAACTTAATTTCAATTACTGATGTGAAAAAGACTAAAAAACTCCATAAATTTAGCTTAGCATCATTCAAAGATACTGATTTGTTTTGGTTTTTAATAGCATCCCTTTAAGCCACCAGGGTCTCATATTTTAAATACATCTAATTATATTATATACACGTTAAATATATGTACTTACTGTTATTTTTGTTCGGGGGGTTTGACAGCCCTGATCTAAAAATGTAAGAAAACATTTTTAGAATTTTTTTCCCCTTTTTCAGAATCAAAGCAAACTTCGGTAAGCAACTCAGACAACATCTATCATCAGGATAACATTAAATTAATGGCATTGATTAGTACTGTATCGCAGGTGAGAACTGCATGCAGGACTTCTCGTTCATAGGCACCTCACTACTCCAGCACTGAACCTTACACAAAGGCAAACGCTAAATCAATGCTCCATCCAGATGTGAATATGGCTTCTTTCAGAAAAGTAAATACCAAAATGTTCAAACATGAAAATAGCCATACAAACAAGTTGTGCTGCTATAATTACATAAATTAAAAGGCTGATTTACTTGAACTCTTCCTGACTTGCTATTTAAACCACATAAACATGCACTCAGCCCCCACCAGCAAATTTACATGGTTACCTATTGCCAACAGGAGGGGGGAAAAAAAACCCCAATGTATTCCTCTTATCTAGATACTTTCATTCCATTCTCATTTAGTTTCCATTTCATTTATTTCCTTTTAATTCCATTTAATTTCTTTCTTCTTTCATTCCTAGTGCATTTATCTGCTCTCTGTGACCAAAACACATTTTGAAAAGAAGTGTTTCCACAGATCAAGTAATGACAAACTGGAGCACAATGAAAGAGGAAAACATTTTCTGTCCCCATGATGATACAACACTAAAATTATGCTTAACCTAAAAAGAAGATTTGTTTTTTAAAAAGTGATTACAAAACTGTTTGATTACCTGACAATGTTTCAGCTCTCGAAAAAGCAGTAAAATAAAGAGCTAAGATGAAAAATAGCAACCAGCTCAATGATGCCTCTGATGATAAAATAAAAAAAGGGTAATCTCTAACACAGTTTATTACAACAAATAAATAATTCATGCAGCTTTAAATTTTTCATTTAAAGGAAGCATCTCGTTTGCCATTTAGCAGCCATAAAGCAGCACATACCATAGTGTAAGTTCTCAGGTCCTTTTTGGGTTGCCAGATTTGGTTCGTTTTGTTGACAGTAGAAACGGAGCAAACAGTGCTGATCACAAAAGTGTTTCATTTCGCCACGCCACTGCACTTTCTCTTTGAGAGTTCCTTGAGACTTACAACAGTCACATCGTGCAGCCTTAATGCAAAGGAAGATTTCGACATTTTTAAACAAGCCTTGGAAAAAAATTATTTCTACATTTTAAAAGGTTACATTTTTTAAGAGTACTGAAGAATCATTACCGCTACACAGTTAAGTCTCACTCAGGTAGGCTCTACGATAGTTAAACTACCTTCTAACCTGTGCATACAGGCACATCTGTCACTTTATTTTCAATTGTTTGCTGGGGGTTAACACCCAGAATGAACCTACTTTGTTTCACTAAGTCTTTACTAAGTCTTTAAAAACTGCTCACTTCTAGACAGCCAGCAAAAAATGAATTTTATGCATCAGTTTGAATTAATTCCACTGAAGCATTTTGTAAAACAAGAGCAGAAAGTGACTAAGACTCCTTAAAGGCTCTCTTGAACTGAGGAAAAGTAGAGTTGGTTTTTTCCCCCCAAAGTTAAGTGGTTTTTTTAAGTCACAAACAGAATCACTTCTCCAGGTATCAAATCAGAGCCCTTTACTGTAAATAACTTCTATATTTTCATTATTTTAGTAGTTTGACAACAATTTCAGATTCCAATTATTTAGTTCAAAGTTTCTCTGTGATTTATAAACAACAATAGGTCTCAAACTAAAGAGGTTTCCACAAAATCTAGTTAGCACGTAACTTGAAACTCAAAGCTTTGCTCTTCTGTATCCCCAGCTAAACATTTAAGTAATACATCTTTCACCAGCCTACATGATAATTTCATGAGGCATCGCTATGAAAAACATTGGTTTTCTCCAAAATAGATTCCACTGAATTTAATCAGCTATGTTATAAATTATTATCTGAACAGCGGTAGCCCCAGTTTCAGATCTTCAAGTAAGCAAAGAATGGTTTGCACTACTGCTTCCCTTGATATTGCTTGCAACTTCCATCCTAAAGCAGTCCTTAAAAAAAAAAAAAAAAAGCTTTATGGATGCTCAGGAATCCAAAATAAGTCAACCTAATAATGCAGCCAGGAGAGGAAGAGGGAGGTTATGATAATATGCAACATAAAACATTAATACGTAAAACCATACACAACATCGCAATTATGCACAAGGCTCTGATGGCTTTAAAAAAAAAAAAAAAAATAAGGTCCAACTGTAGTTCTTGCGACTCCAAAAAAAAGTATGAACAGGCCAATTAGTTCAAATTTAAAAAGCAATTGAATCTTGAGTTCCTTCTCTGTACTTGAACAGTCCGGCACCATCCTCTGGCAACGTAGGAAATTCAGTTCTCAGTTGGAATTTTCAAATATTTAAAAATGATATAGAGAGAGACTTGATTCTAACAGTATAACCGGCTTTAAATTGGGAGTAATTAAAACTGTGGCTTGAGGATCCCCTCGCACTAAGTGCCAGGTGTCCCTGGAAGGGCAGCTACTTCTTTGCCCCTCCTGGGTGCAGGTGTCAGCAGTAGTGCCTACGCACCTGCAGGGCACACAAGGTCAGGGCCCTTACAGCACTGCATTACCCCCACCCTCCCTCAACTGCTGTTCCATTTGTCACTTTGACTTTCTGCTGATGCTGATCCACAGCTCGTTTTGCAGCAGAGATGTTCTCAGTGGGACAAAAGAGCAAGTAAGTTGTATTCTTGGAAGGGAGTGGGGAAGAAGTGTGGAGTGTTGCCAAAATAGCCTAGATTTATCAGTTCAGGGAAACTGTGAATTCCCACCTTTAATGCAAATGCATCTGCCAAAGCCACCAAAAGGCTGAAATACCAGTAGAAAAAAAATTTATGTAGAATTCACTCTAATTTTACATCTCAAGCCCACGTAACACTGATTGACAGCTGACCCTTGTACAGAAAAGCCCGCCTATTCTGACCTAAGCTGCACACTGCTTGACTATCAAAGCACCACTTTCTGCTCAGTTTTCTCTCTCCTTCAAAGAAAGAAAAAGGTGACAAATCTTGTCAAATGCAGCAACTACAGCCTTCCTGCAACTGTTCTCTGGCTTTCCTGGTTCTGCTCTTTCATTTAGGCCTTCAAGTAAGTGTCTTATTGTCTGGGCTACTACTAAGGTATTTAGGTGAAAAAATTCTGGTTTGCTTCCACATGGAAATTACTATTCCTTTAGCAAGCCCACGATTCCTTTGTAAGGATGCTTCACTTCTAATCCCTGCATTTGCTACACTGTACTTCCACCGTTTCCATACTCATGCTTGCCGTCAGTACTATCCACCCTTCCGTGCACTGAAGTTTCCTACCACCTGCTGGCTCTCCCCACTTCCCTGACCATGAAATTAACTGAAAGAGAAAGTGTGAATTCATGATTTTCTGCCTTTTCCTTCCTTCCTTCCTTCCTTCCTTCCTTCCCCTTTCCATTTGTTTTCATTTGGGATACTGGCACTATATGTTAATTGAATCTCCAAAATACCTGACTTCAAGTCTGCTCACTCTCTCTGTTTCCAAAAAGTCCCTCTATACTCTCTGTGCTCCAATTGCACACAACTCCTTTGCCACTCATAACTGCTTTTTGGTCCAATTCCGTTCCCAGGTCCAACTTCAACATGTTCAAATGGGCATGGTGATTAGTATAAATCACTAATGTTTGCCCCAAACTTGGTTTAAAACCAAAGGTTTCAGAAGTGGGGCTTTCATTTACATTTTTAATCCTCCGAGTGTCTTCCAATGGTTTGGACTGGTATTAATTTGACCTAATCTTAGCTGTCTATTCTGAGTTCAATCTGCAATAAATAGGAAGCAAGAGATGTTTCCAGAGAGTGACTGATTACAAGAGAAAGGAGATCAACTGTTCTGAAACAGCACCTACTTGAAATTGAGATGCCTAACTGTACAATGGCTAAATTCAGACAAGAGAAATTCCACGAGTTTGTCTTGCTGCCTTTACCATTTAGATTAATGCTGGCTCCGTTGTTTCAAATTTTACCACTGTTGATAATGATTGCTATCTGAGCTCACCAGCCACAATAATTTTTCTGTGCCTGACTGTAGTTCCCCACCTCCTACTTAGCCTTTGCTGAAGACACACGACCTCCACTGAACACACAGTCATCACCGTACATGCTCAGTCCAATCAATACTCCACTGTAGCCTTGAATGACCTGTAAGCGCCCTTCAGCTGTAGTATTTTCAGCAATGTTTCACAATGCATATTTAAAGAAACAGATTTCTGATTTGAAGAAACAGATTTCTGTCCTGTTCTCAGAATGCTCTAATATAAGTAACATCAAATGATTAAAACTGTCATCAAACATCAAGCTACTAAAATATTTATATATTTTAAAATATATAAAAAATAAAATCTCCCAGGCATTTGGATTAACATCCAAACCACAGCATGCAATTGATGTTTACAGGAGGAGCTCTAATAACTTAGGGAGCTAACCTCAAGACACCAAAAATTTTACCTCTTTTCTTAGAGGTGCATGGACACCACACAGTATAAATTTCCTCAGAACCTGGCACCACTTGGTAACTGTAGCTGTCACCCAACAGATTATTAGGACTGAACTATTCTTTTACATTTCAATTCCTCATATTAGGCTTGAAGAACACTTCTACATCAGCCTGATGTGCTTCTAATACTTCTAGATAACAGTCTGTTGTGCTTCTACCACTGCTACATTCTTCTGGCTTTTTGAGAAGAGAATTTTGGCATTCAGGGAAGCTCTCCCGCAATACTAAATTATTTTTAGAAGTTGTTTTCCAGATAATACTACATGAGAAAGATATGTCCATAAAAAGAAGTAGACAAAGAAGATGGAGACAAACACTTGTTTAATGAACACAATGCTGGTGTTAAAACATTACTAGGTTATTACTACTTATTTCTCTTCATGTATACATTCATTGAAACTCCAAAATAACACTGGACATTGCATAAATGAGACAAAGCTCATACATATGTAACTATTCTTTTAAGAAGCTAACAGACAAAACAGCAAATGAAGTACAAATTCGGGGAGGGGTCTGTATTTATTCTGTCTTCCTGTATTTTGATCATTATCTATTTATGGCTAGGTAAGAACATCAGCTAACAATGCACTACCAAATCTAAGATATCTGGAGTGACTTTTATAAAAGGGGGAGAAGTTACCAGCAAGGATGTAAAGGAAAAAAACCAAAAAAACCCCAAAAAAACAACCAAAAAACAATTTTAGCAAAACGCACAACTTCAAGACCTATTACGTGTCTTCCCCATGTAATAAATCCCAAACTTCTATAACCAGCACTGAATTAGGCAACGGCTTTAAGAAGTATTTAAAAAAAAATGACAATCAACAATTCAACATCATGTAACACTAGTTCCACTAGCAAGCATAAGATTCAAAAAGTAAAATATCTAACACTTCAGTGTCATCAAAAGTATCAAAAGTCATTAGTTACCAGCAAGTCTGTTTAGATTAGATTGCCTTTTCAGGGCATCATGTCTAACTTTCCTCTACCACAGTACCAACAGCATTTCTTAAGCAGACTTAATGGGCCAATTAAGTTATTGCCTTACCCCACGGATCAGAAGGATAACCTGAAGTCCGAGTTTTCAAGTGGTTCTCAAACCTGAATCAGAGTACAAGCTTCCATAGAAGTTTATGTACATGAAACTAGTTTGGTATGCACACCCCCAAACTATATTCTTTGCTGAATTACCAAGAGATTTCTAAAGCACACCAAAGCTTTATTAAGTTCGTTATGAGAAGGCACTTTTTTACGCAGGGATAAATTTCACCCCATACCCCAAGTTTTAAGGCATATAGATTAAATATTACTGTATGAAGTTAACATTTTAGTACGTTTAAGAGCTTTGCAGCCAAGCTTTGTCACCCTATTTTCACATGAGACAGAAGAAACACATTCTGGTCTTCAGTAGTTTTCTTTCAGGAATGTCTAACAGGACCCTACACACATTATTCAAAATAAAGACTTTACAATGTTTGGCTGTAACATTTCTGGCATCAGCCATTCCAAAATACCAGATATGTCTTCAGATTCAGTTCTTTTATGGTAGGTAGATCATCTTGAATTACAGGACTTGTGTATCTAGCCCTCTAACATTTCAAGCTTTTTATTGCCTTCCAGGCTGCGTACAGAGTTTTGGTAAGGTGATGAATTTTGTACTGTCTTTTTTTGCAATTGCATCCACAAGTGTAGTTCTTGTTTTGATATTATCAGTGTAGCTTTCCAGGATGTTCACACCAGAGATCAAATATTTTATCCATGGTACTAATCGCAGGTTAAACCCAGTCCAATTTCACCTTTATTTCTTTCAAAAAATGAAAACAAAAAAACCTCTTAACGTGAACTCTTTGTTCGTTGTGCTTCAAGGTAGTTAAGCTTCCAGAGATTTAGAAATAGATGCCATCTGTTTGATTTAAACTTTTATTAGAAATCCATTTGGTCTTGCTTTTCCCTTTGGCATTCTTTCCACTGGGAAATACTGAACAATCAAAGCCTCTGCAGTTCAAACTGTGGGAGAAGGGAAAAGGCAAAAAAGGAGGCAAAAACAGGAACAAGAAAAACTCTGCTAACCTAGTTTATCGTCAGTCAACTCAAGGTATTATCCAGATGCTATCACCAGTGTTTTCAACATTCTGAATACACAGTTAAGAAGTTTTGACAAGAAAAATATGGTATCAATTGAGGAGAAAAAATTGGAATTGTAAAGTAACAAATATACATAGTAGTTTCTTGTTTTTCTGTAACTCAAGACTTCCTTGCCAAATGAATTAATAAAATCAGATGGTAGAAATGCTGCTCTAAAGATCTAAGAAAACTCAAATGATGAAATTAATACATTTGCTTATTGTGTAGCAAATGCTTCTCTGCAGTAAGCCATATTTGCTGCACAGTCCTTGAGATATCCTCACATGTGCATTTTTGGTTTTTTTAACTGCGGAGCTCTCGTCAAAAATTCTGAGTTACTTGCCTTGTAGTACCAGTCCTGAAATTTTTTACAGCACTCTTCACTGCAGAAATCTCTCACTACACCATCAAGTTCCTTAGTTGCTCCCTTTTTGCACAGCTGTGAGCAGTAATTACAAGTAACACATCTCAGTCCTAACCGTCTTGCAAAGTCTTGTTTATATAGCAGCTTGCAGCCTGGAAACAGATTTTAAACATTAGGAACAAAGTAATTTTTACAGAGAGATATCACAGTTAAGAGTTAAATATTGAAAATTAAATGAATACAACAACAGCTAACAACTGGGGCTTCAGACAAATTCAGGTTGCATAATAGACTATATTTCAAGACATTTTTACCTGAATACCTTTCCTGCACAACTCTACGGTTTCAGGTGACGTCTGCATCTTTTGCAAAACACTACGCTTGAATTTGTGCTTATGAAAGTCCTGAATAAACAGTCAGAAAAAAATACATAATTTTCTTTTCATATAGACCCATGCAAAAGTGTTGACTTGGAATTACATTGCTCAGTTATACATCCTCAGAATGCTACATATCCAGGCAATGACGAGCAGAAATTTGAAGCCAGACAACACTACCCACTAAAACAATACCTATCTTCAAGGATCAACTTATTTCTATTACTACTTTCATTCATATTAATACAACAAACCACTTAAGACAACTCATTAATTTTTAAGAACACTAATATGTACAAGATGACCTAAGAACTGAGGAGTTTTTTAAAAAATATAACTATAAAGTAAGCAATGATCAGTACTGAGAATAATTATACAATGACAGCAGTTTACATATGAAATTTGTATAGGATTTGTATGCAATGAATCTTTTGGTTTTTCTCTTTTCACATCAGGTGTGGGGTTTTTTTTTTTCCGCATTTGCTATGCGGTCATAATTTCAGGGTTGCCATAATGAGAGCTATATTCTTCAATAATCTGATCCGCCCTCAAGCAAATTAGAGAAGACATTCTAACGTATTAAATGCATTAAAAGATGAATACTGTAGCTATTACGTAGGCTATTTTGAGAATATAATGTATTTAAACTACCTCAAATCTAGCGTCTATTCAGCTGATGCCTAAATCATATACCATATATCTCTGTAATTGTGCTAATTTTACAGGAGAGAACAGTATGAGAAGATGAAGTAACTGTCTATATTAAACACCGGAAGGACAAGATAACATCTACACAGACCTTTAATCTAAGGTATTGCACCTTTTTTTACAATCTTCCAAATATCACAGTACCACCAAGACCAGAACTCAAGTCTTCCAAGTGCCCACTCTGCTAGGGCATATAGTCTAACACATGCAGTCTTCTGTACTTCTGGTAAGTTATGAAAATCAATATGTAACACACATGCTGCACTTCCTCTGGCATACAGAACATAAAAATACTAAAATTATAATGCATTCAGTAATTTCAATTAAGTGACTTGTGCTGTTGTCTATTAGGGTAGAATTTCATATGTGTGAAACTGATACTATTTTAAAATCACTAAAAGCACAAGAATGCAAGTGGAAGCTGCAGCAGCCAGCCTCTTCCAAAAACAAAAGGTTATTGAGCAATTTTAACTTGCAATACTATAAGCTTTGCTAACAAATTAAATTTCCTAGCAATGTCAAAACAAGACAATTATAGAATAGCATACAAATAAGACATTGTAGGTAGTAACTGTGTTTTGAACTGCTTTTTTAGTTATATATCTGATTCTTTAACAACAGAACAAATAAAATTACTAACACACAAAACAGGCAGTGCAGATGGAAAGTGCCAAATCAAGCAATCATCCTTACAGTGCAAGTAATTTGGATGTTAAATACACTGCTCTGAGGGAAATAATAATCCTGAAGATACCAGTGTGTGGAAGCTATTAGTTAAAAGTACCCATTAAAGCACTGAAAATGTCTTGCCAGTATTTTTTCCTGCTTGCTGTATCTCATTATTGTATGGGGCATCAGATTCTTTCCGCTTCTTCACAATTCCAGAGATAGCTCAGCACCGCAATGTAGCCTCCTCTTTGGCTGTGCCTTAGAAGAGCCTCAGAATGCTGCATCAACCTTTAAAGACTACAGATTAGAAGAAGTACTCTACTACCAATCAGACAAGCTATGTGCACCCAGCTAAATAGTCTACAAAAAGGAATGGACAAAGTTGACATTTTTCTTGGATGCTAAACTATAGGGAGTAAAATTGAAGATACTGATGTTACATTAAAAAGAAGTTATTGGGTAAGAAGTTTTCCATTCTACAGTCGAACATCTCGCACATCTCTGTGACTCATGGAAAATAATGAGCAGTGAACATTAAGTAAGGGGAAACAAAAAGTCCAAAATTCTAGCCCTTAAGACTAAATGCCTGAAAAACATTGAGTTTTTTTATAGATCACTGACTGCAGGGCTTCTTGCTGAAGGAAGCCTCTACAGAAGATAGAAAACCCATCTTTATAAAACTTTAGATGTTGACAGAAAATTGTTACAACCCTGGAGACTTCTAAAATGGAAGTATAGGCCTTTCTTTCTGCAACGTCATGAGCAGAACTCTTCAGATTTGTCTGATACTTTTTTACGTCTTTGTAACAGGTAACTTAATCCACCTGACCAGGGAACATTTGGTTGCTCCAAGATCGTGTCACTTCAGACAAAGGGAAAACAAAATGGCTTTCTTTTTACAGGATGTATTTTAATTAGGTCCTTGGTACTTCTGTGCATACCTAGGATATAACTTTTTATTATAATGCTATGGTTTTGATTGGAATAGTAAGACTTTCTTTGAAGTATGGAAAAAGGTATTCGCCTTTGGCAAAACAGATTCTGTGCTCAAACAACTTGGTCTTCACGGTGCACATGTAAATCATGAATCAACAGAGCAGTAGCATCCATGCTGGCTTTATAGATGTGACCAAGAAGTGGGATTTGACTGACAGTATGTTGTGGATAGGTAATCGAAAAAGCATTGGTTGTCTGATCTTTCCAATATCAACACTAAAATCCTGAGGGTTTGGCCAGCCTAACTCCCCTGGGGACTTGGGGTTCATGAGTATAAGCACTGCCTAAGACAAACAGTTGACAACCGGTACTCAAATTAAAATTTAAATGACATGACATTAACAGTATCAATGTTCTCCCTCTGTAGACAGAGGGAAGATAAGCATATAATCTCTTCCTCAGCATAGTTCTAACTTTCAACTTTTTCAATTACAAGAACGCTGCCAGAAGCATCAAAATCCAGGTTAACAAGTTAAAATTTTCAAGTCATTCCAGAAGATATGCATTCAACAAGCAATAACTGGAAAGTACATCTATGCGATCAGACTCTTCCATGAGTAGAATCTCACAAGAACCAACTCTCCAGCTCTTCCATGTGTGTTTGTCTGGAAGGCACAGACCTGTGCCTTCCTTCAGCATAGCCAAGAGCCTTCACTTGGTGGTTCTGCAGCAAGGGAGCGTGTTAAGTGTTTCATAAGGGACTTTTGTGATTTGAATATGCTGTCTTTTTTACTTTAACTCATTTTTATCAGCAGAAAAATATCTTCGAGCTTTTACAGTAACAAAATTTGTTTGGAATAGTCATCTGCAGCAAAAAGATTTAACACCAGACTACTAAATAAGACAACATGCCCTGAACAACTGCACTGTGCCAATCAGTGTTCCCTAATGAAAACCGCCGTGGCTCAAATGGATGTCAGTGATGTGCCACTGTAACTTTTGTCAATAGCAGTCAAAGGAGATTGTATTCTCTGAGAACAACTCAGGCACCTCAAAATCCCTCCGAAGTTGACTTCCACTTTCCTACTAACCTGATCTGTGGGAAAGGAATACCTTCCCTCAGTAACAACATAACCCTTGCAATTGTGAAAGGGCGATTTTACAGATCATACATTTTACAGTATTTAAAACGTGTTCTGCTTTTCATTTCTCCCCTTTTGCCAGGATATTCCAACTCAGCAACAAATAAACCTTCAAAATAAAGCCACAAGGAAGCAGACATTTCAGGTTAGAATTTATCTCACAGGGACACTGTCAAAGGAAGTGGTCAGAAGCAAAACCCAACTGTCTAACATGCTAGGCTAAAGCTGAAAAGGCACCATAGCAAGCACAAGTTATTCTAACATGGTAGGCCACTGTCAGAGCTGCAGAGGGAGATAACAGCTCTGTGAAACACAAACCCGAGAGCTTGTAACAGAAGATTTTTATTACGCAAAACACTTAACTGTGATATGAAATTTTACATACACTAAGTATCTTTTTTTCCCCCCTCTAACTACATTCTATACTACTTAACCAATCCTTGATAGCTTTATGAGGTCCTATTGCAAAGTAGCATGGAGTTAGGAAGTTGTAATTACGCCACAAAATTTTTCATTAAAATGCGTGCTTTACTACTATCTTCAAAAATTTCTGTATGCTAGCCCAAATTCTGCACATTTTATTTTTAAAAGATCTATCAGTGTCTCTAAAAACAGATAGTTGATAATGTAAACTATAAAAAAAAAAGCTGTGTTTGAACAGTTTCCGTAGCTCTCATGTTGAACAATAATGAAACCAAACATCGGGAATGAAGAGGTTCAAGCAGGCTTGATGGCAAACCCCTTCACCTAGTGGAACACTGGAGCTCAGCATGGCAGGGCCAGTGTACCAATTTTTCCTCAGTGCAGCTCACCTGCTGTAGAAGCCCAGCAACTATAACTAAGTCTTAGCAACACTTCGTATCACATATCAATTTTGAAACCAGTTTTTTAATTTTTCTAGTAACAACAGGACTTGCTATAAATTTCAGGTATCACAGAATCACAGAATGGTTGGGACTGGAAGGGACCTCTGGAGATCATCTAGCCCGATCCCCCTGCTCAGGAAGGTTCACCTAGAGCAGATTGCACAGGATCACGTTCAGGCGGGTTTTGAGTATCTCCAGAGAAGGAGACTCTACAACCTCTCTGGGCAGCCTGTTCCAGCACTCTGTCACCCTCAAAGTAAAGAAGTTGATGGAACTTCCTGTGGTTCAGTTTTGCCTGTTGCTGGGCACCACTGAAAAGAGACTGACCCCATCCTCCTGACACCCGCCCTTAAGATATTTGTAAGCATAGATAAAATCCCCTCTCAGTCTCCTCCAGGCTAAACAGACCCAGCTCTCTCAGCCTTTTGTCATAAGAGAGATGCTCTGCCCCCCTAATCATATTTGTAGTCCTCTGCTGGACTCTCTCCAGCAGTTCCTTGTCTTTCTTGAACTGGGGAGCCCAGAACTGGACACAATACTTCAGATGTGGCCCCACCAGGGCAGAGTAAAGGGGGAGGATAACCTCCCTCGACCTGCTGGCCACTCTCTTCCTAATGCACCCCAGGATACCATTGGCCTTCTTGGCCGCAAGGGCACATTGCTGGCTCATGGTTAACTTGCTGTCCAGCAGGACTCCCATGTCCTTATCCACACAGCTGCTTTCCAGCAGGTCAACCCCTAACCTGTACTGGTGCATGCGGTTATTCCTCCCTAGGTGCAGGACCTTACACTTGCCTTTGTTGAACTAAGTATCTTAACTGGTTGTGAAACATTCATATATAAGCACCTGTATGAAATGTAACACACTCGTGTTTAGGCTATTCCCAATATCTGTAATGTTTTCATATAAATCTAAAAATTAATCAACTAAACATTTAATAGTATACTTTACTGAACAATGGACTGCGCAGCAGTAGCTGGAAAAATGCCACTCTAAAATTTACAATGCTTTAACTAAACATACATCTTTCCTAGACATACTTCGTTCTGAAATCACTTAATTTCCTAAATGTCTTTTTGCACTTGTCAGCTCTACAGTATTTCAAAAGGGGTTATCTCTACTTAGATGAAACATCAGAATTGTCTACATTTGAGTTTAATTTGCAGAATCCATAATTTCCAGAAACTTATTACCATATGTCAAGATGATAGTACAGTTGGTAGTTTCATAGCTGTCTTATCCGTATTATCCATTTGAAAGGAACTCCCAAGCATCAGATAACTGAGTTACTCCACAGCTTACTGACCTTCTCCTTCCAAGAAGCAGACTACTGGATATGAATCAGTGTTATTAAAATTCACATTATAAAATTATTACAAAGCTTATGTTATTTAAATCATAACACTTAGTTCCATCAAAAAGATGAATTAAATGCAAAATAAGTCTACAAGTAAAAGAAGTTATGGTGATACTCATCATAAAGTAGTTCCATTGCTGGATTGCCAAAAACTGATTTGTTCTCCTAGACCCTCAGAAGGGATATATATATATATATTAAAACCCCCAGAAGTCAATAACCTGAAGATTTCCTCAGGATTAAAAACTTGCACAGCCTATCCTCAATTGTCACTCATGTAACTATACATACATAAAAATCCACAAGCAACTTTGATCTTCTTGGTTTAGCATATACATCTTATTTAATTCAGATCCTGATGTTTTTGAAGGAGGCATTCTAGTGGCAAAACACCAGGACAAGTTTAATTTCCAAAACCTCAGCACCAGGGGAACAGATTAAACTTTTTCAACTAGTCCATTCAGGTTGTTCGTCCTCCACATAGCATCCGAGTTTTGGATAGAAACAGAAAAAGTATACTGTACTCCATGAAAGAATTAATAATCATCTTTAGCACAAATGATAGGTCAGTTCTAATTACACCTTATTGCAATGGAAGTTTCAGCTGGTCACTGCGCATATTTTTAAATATCTCAAGAGAAACATATACAGAAAGAGAGTTGGAATGAAACTGCACAGGAATACTGATCCCAGAGACTTTAATGTGGGTGCCAGGGTTTGTGTGTAAATATATACATATGTGCATGTGTAAAAAAAACCTCAAGTATGAAGAATGTGAGCAGAGGAATGACGACATCTTCAGTACTTTGGCTAGGAAGGCATAAGCATTCAAGAGATATTTGTGGTTGATCTTATAGACACTTCCCCATCAGTGTGCTTGAAGTCGAGCAAATAAACACTCTTGCAGAAATTTCAACACCTGTTTAACTTCTGTTGATTTTATCTAGGAGCCTTCTTTTATAAACATACACCTGAAATTTTCCAGTATTTTCCCTTGAGAGTTCAATTTCTTCCAAAAATGCCAATAACTTTTGTGACTGAGCACCTTAGGTTACTTCTTCTCAAACTGTAATACATTGTCTTCTGGTGAAGAATAATTGCATGCTCAACAAAATAATCTATGTTGGTGAAGTTTCTTGAACACTTTACAATATCAAAACCAGCATGGCCTCCATATCCAACAAGTTTAGTTGGTACCCCTACTAGTTTTTCTACTTTACAAACAGTTGGACATATTTCTGGAAAAAGGCTATGACATCAAGGAAAAAATTGGTGGTGTTTGGGTGCCTGGAAAAGAGGGAAGAGAAATCTATCACCTCTGATGATGGAACTTTTATTTGTTGACCTCCATTCAGTCCATCTAAAGACCTGGCCCTCTCCTCCCCACGTCAGATCTAAAAAGTGTTAACTCTTGGATTCCACTGTTTCTGCAGCAGTGACAATTGTTGGTTTTCCTTTAAAATATGGAGCCTAGTCTGTTTTCTGCAGAGTTTCTGTCCAGGTCAGCAGTTTATTTTCATTGGGTAACAGAGACAGCTTTTTTCATATGCATCACAAAGTAGACCTAAGCTAAAGCTAACAGATGTGTGCCATATTTATTCAAGTTACATTCTACCTAATGGTGCTTTTGACGACCTTCTCTCTATTACTCAGTGGTTCAGTTCATCACAGTAAGACGATAAACTTTGTTTTAATGGTAACATTTGGCATATTCATCCTCATAAAGATCACCTTTGCTCTCAAACTGGCAGTCCAACACATGCAAACTCAGGACCCACACTAAGACATCTGGCAATGGATTCCCCCCATGTAGTAACTGTATTCATGCAGGAGAGAGTGTTTTTATTTCTTTCCTTCCTCAAATTCTCCGATAGGAAATACAAGTTCTCACTTATTTCAAGCCTCCTCATACAGAAACAGATCTACGCAAGTAGTAATATGGCATAGCTCGCATTATGAATCTTACTGATTTCATTGTGACAGCCACCAGGCTTTAAAATGAGGGAGTCGTAAGTATTCACAGTAATACCAGCATATACTGTAATATCCAGGCCAAAAAATGTTTGCTCTTGTCTTTGAATATATTCTGTGGAATTGTTTTATTCACAGAAACATTTTCAGATGTTATTGAGTACTGCAATGATACACTGTAAAACTGGACCTTGCTTTGCCCTTTTTTCCTCTCCAGCTATCACTTCGCAGTCCAGAACCCAAGACGAAAGTAATGATGGCAAAGAAACCTAAGCCACCACACTCCATTCATCACAAACAGAAGATTGCAGAGTCCAGAGCTATAAGGGAACGGCATGGAGGGAAGGCTGCCTTCAGCCTTGCACTCCACCCCTCTCCATCTTAACAGGATCCTGCTACAAGTAAATTGGCACATCTGCTGTTTAATCTGCTTGAAAGCAGAGATCTTCAGCAAGGTTTATCAAATGATAGTGAAATTTTTGTTATTATAACTAATGAAAAAAAATATTCACTATATTCTCCAGAGATAGGTCATCCAAACTCATAGTTAAACTTCCAAGATCAGGATTAAATACCAATATTGAAGGACAGCTCAACAGAAGTAGAAAGGATAGGTTCTTGTTAAGACTGTATTTTGCTGTTTCTATTAAAACAATATTTCAACGCAACTTAAAAGAATCCTATGCCCATATACCTCCTTTTTTGTTTGTTTTCTTTTTGGAAATCCAAATCATTAGTCAGGAAAATTATGACAGTAATCAACATACATCAACAGGCATCATTCAAGTTATTGCTTGAATAACCATTCTAAGCCAACATAGAATTTCCACTGTCATATTAAATTTTGAAACTACTAATCAAAGAGAAAGCTTGCTATTCCTCAATGCAGTTAGTGTTGGTATAGGTTCTGCTGCATAAATTTAAAAAAAAAAAAAGACAATTTAGGTATAATTTTTTGTCCATATGTATATATGCATGTGCATACATGTATGTGTATGTATTTATACACACATACACTTAAGAGTGTTGCCTGCTCCTCCTCAACCTGGAGTAAATAGTGAAAAGCTTAACAAAAGACCATAAAAGCAGCTCAGATAAATTAGCAGGTACATGCACTAATAGTAACAAGTACATGCACTTCATTAATAATAATGAAGAAACTTCTGGTTTATCCTCAAGTACAACAGAATGAGTTGTTACCTTAAATTTTAACATTAAATATTAACATAGTAAGTCAACTGCAGTAAAACTACAATGACCAATACCTCAGAAAAAAACCCAAACACATACATACCTTCACTACAAAAGGGTCTTTTGATGCCAGAGAAATTCACCGTCTCATGCAGCGTTTTCTCTTCTTGACAGTATTCACAGTATGTAACTATGCAGTGCAGTTTCTTATAATCATCAGAACATGCTCTGCTGCAGAACTGATACACTTTGTTCTAAATGCAAAGTTGCAAAGCATCACAAATAGGGTTAATGGATGAAATCTTAAAGTCCGGATAGTGGCAACTTTAAATAATAGTTTGCCATTAAGACACAACTTTAACATGCAAAGTAAACAGAAGTGCAAATACACAATTAGGGTATGACTTCTAATGCTAACAATTAACAACTCTCACTCAAGCTGACAGTGAGTGCTACAAATACTCATCATTTAATATGAAAATGCTAAAAAGAAAATATGCCAATCAATCTTAGCATATCCTCTTCAGGTATTTCTCTCCTTTCACAGAGAAGGGTAACAATGGTCTGTCATATCTACAGTCATACAATAACTGAAGATGAAAGCAGATTTCAAACTTACAACTGATCTGAGAAATTATATTTTTTCTTTAAACTCCACAGATGCTTTTTTGTTATTTGTGAACAAAGACGACTGCTTTTATCTGTACCAAAGTTAAATGATATTCTACAGAACCAGGTTAACTTAATTTTTTTAAGCTTCAATACCTTACGAAATAGTTATCTAGAAAAATTGTATTGGAGTTACAGGTTTAAACTTTTATACACTTCAGCATTCTAAAAATAACACCAAAACCCCCCTTACCTCCCATTCCAGTACTTCTGGCTTTGAACAAAAAGAACTTTTGCAATAATTACATTTCAACTGAATATCACTGGGAGAGACAAACTGACCGTTTGTTGAAGACTGCACACTGAGAGTCTGAAAAACAAAACCATATATACACATTACTAAAAAAGTTACTTTTATAGGCTTAATTGAAAAAACCCACATTTTAGTGTTTGAGAATTTGGGAGTTTATAAACTCAGGAGCATTTCTGGCAAAAGCACAGCAGGTTAGTCTTTTCCCTCAATTCCTTTTCCCTTGTCATCTTAGGTTTTTTCAATCTCGAATCTTTACCCTTGCTTCCACCGTAATTACTTCAGGTTGTATTTCTTTTACCTTACCTTTCTAATGCCTGTTATTTAAGGGTAATTATAAATGCCAAAAAAATACTCTCCCAAAACCGAACACCTGTTAATCACAAAACATTGTATTTTCAGATAAACACGTTTCACAGCTTGCCTTATTTTGGTCACAAGAGTTCAGACAAAGACCTACAAACAAATATTTTCAAATCCAAACCTCACCAAGGCAGATTATCAACACCTTGCCTAAGCATACCACTTGAAAATACAAATACTAAAGTAAAAGGCCTTCAATGAGAAACCCTGCAACTACTCAGATTAAGAGAAAACTAGTTGTAGCTGGCCTCAATCACCACGGCAGGAAGATGCAATCATTCGAACAGCCAGCCTCTAAACAATTAAAGGGTTTTTAGAGTGAGAAAAATACTATAAATTGCATGTGTAGATATGAGAATTTAATTCTGTAACTGAATAATTCACTTAATGCATTTCTGAGGCAATTAGGAGATATAGAAATCAATTTTACAGTATCTGTAGTCTTCCAGTAGGTCTTATATACCTACAGAACAGTCTTTCCCTAGATCAAGCACATTCCCTAGATCAAGCAACAACTATTCGTGCATTACACATGCGACGTTCAATACAAAATTTTAATCAGTAGTGATCACAGTCACTTGAAGAATCCAGAGGACGAATTTCTTATGTCTGTCTTCTCAACAAACTTCCCCATGCCGTTCGCAACAAGACAAATATATTTAAAGATGACAAGTTCTCTTCAGACCGATTTGTTAACTACCTCTCCACCTTGTAACAGCGAAAATGTAAAACATTTCTGTTACAGGATACTTCTCTTCAGACTCTCATGTTACTAAGGGTTCATCTATACTTAAAAAAAATTAAAAAAAAAATTGTGATGAGACTGATTACTGATATAAACCCTCACATAAGCGGACTGGTACTGCTGAGTGCTAGCTAGCTGTGCAAACAGTACCATTTTATGCAGATGCACTAATTCTGTATCAGGAGTTTGCAGACATTACATAGTCATGCACATTTCCCAGTCACGGACAGGACCTGAGAACAGAATGCCATATACAGCAGAAAAGATGCCACCTTTATCCCAACGGTCCACTGTCTCCTAACAACTTTAACAGAGTCTGATGCCCACATACAGTACATATTTTTCCCACTATATCCAGCAAATGTCCCTGTGGCTGAGAGAGGTTTGCTAGACTTTGGCTGCTCTAAATAGGTACCTGAAGACTTGTACTAATATGGGAGCCACAAAGGCGTTTTAAGTTCAAGGTCCAATCTGTGTATTTCTGCATTTGCAGGTTTCTTCACGGAGCAAACACCATGCTCAACACGTGCTGCCATATGGGTTATGCAAGTACAACGAAAGTCCTAGAAGTTCTGGTTGACAACAAAAAGAAATCAAGAAGCAAGTATACCCACCACCTCCAGTCCAGGAATGAAGGAAATGTTAAAGAACTAGCAGATGTGACAACTTGTACAGAAACACTGAAGACAGAGGGAGGAACGAAGACGAAATATATTAAGTGCTCATCAAATGAAAAGCAACCGTACTTTTTGATGCCTGTAATTACCTTTAAATGTGGGACCAAAACACCCTATTGTGAGGGCTACAAGTTAAGAGTAAAACATGTGTTTTTGTTGTTTTCTGATGAATAGCACTGTTAGCTTATTTTACTTCTTTTCCCAACTGTTTGCTGTGGTAGAAATGCAGGCCCTACATAGTCTAGGGGGCAGGTAATTGAACAATAACAAAAGCTAGAGATGTGAGAACAATGAGTTTGAGACTGTTTAAAATTAAAAGTTGTTTTAAAGAATATTTGCATCTAACTGGAGATAAAAAAAAATCTAAACGATTACGCATTACTGCTTCTAAAACAAAACCAGTGTTTTTTATCACAAACTCCTAAGGTCAACTAAATATTTTCCCACAGAAACCAGTGAAGAACTGCATTCATATTACTGGAAGCTCTAAACCAAGCAGAAGATGGTTGTAAAACCAACAGTTAATCACAAGATGATTTTGTATGCCTCCTTACAAGTTTCTATTATCCTGCTTACAATTAAGGACTGCTTCTGTATAGTATTTTAATGAGTCAAGATGACATGCACATAATATTTTCATCATCTTGCTTTGGCTCTAACTTACAAGATGCTTAGAATAGAGAATATCTTCAGGAATTATTTGGGAGCATTATTACACACAAACAATAATGCAGCAAAAAGATTGTAAATTCATTAAAATCTTGCACAGGTCATGCTAAACACCGAAGTTTTATCAATGTTGTGCTTTATCAAAGATACCTTTGAAATCATATACATATACATGCGCTCTTTTGAATACCTTAAATTCAATAAAAAAAAAAAAGTTATGTTTAATCTGACTTTTTTTGAGCCTGCCCTGAAAAACAGGAGCATGGGAATGCCAAGCAAAGCGAAAAATCATTGTAAAGCTCTTTTCAGCCGTCAACGCAACCACCTCAAACTGCTCTAAGCTGCTCAAACAGCAGGCAGACACAGCCTAGGACTCTTCTGAGAAGATCAGCAGAGTAGCACAGCTTCTGCCTTGCCCCTGCCACCACAGCACAAGCAAGAGAAGCATAAGAGGAGTTATCCTTGCTCACAGCAACACAAAATCAAATTGTGGAAACATTTCTGTACATAAACTTCTATGTGGAAGGGCTAGGAGGCAGCCAGATTGTGGTCATTTTTTTTCTAGTTGAGAAAAAAATAACTTTGAAAGAATCAAGTTGCTTTTAATGTGAAGAAGAGAAGTAAATACATATGAGGAATCTTTTACATACAGACATCCACTAGGACGGTTCCACAAGCAAAATCAGGGGCACTAAATTAAACAGGGAAGGAACCAAACACTCACCTTGCGCTCATGCACACACAGACCTTCCAGCCTCAGCGTGGAAGCCTCAATTATTTTTATTATGATCAAATTTGGAAAAAGTATTTCTGTGACAAGCATACCAAGCTTCCTCCACACTTCCTGCTGCAACACACTCCTTTTTTTAAATATATGTTTGTGTGTGTGTGTGAGAAATATGTAAGGTACATAAAGAACACTTAAAGACACCATAATGATGCTGAAAGAGAACACAACATTAGTGAAAAACCAGAGTGAGTAATCTGCTGGAAAACATTGTACTTATTCTTACACATACTGGTCCTACAACTCTCCACATACATCCATAAACTGAAAATAAATCAAAGCTTCAGCACAAATTTTTTGAAAATTTTGCATAGACTCATGTTTTGTAAGATAGCTTGTACTTTAAGACACTTATACATTTGCTAACTTTGGGAAGACACTTGTACTACAGCCTCCACATTCACAATAAATAAATTAGCAGTTTATTTTTCCTTTAGAGACAAGTTCAGAGCAAGATCTTCAACTGACCCAGTGAAGGTACTGACAGCAAAACTGGCTTAAAACAAAGCAACTTTGGAACAGTTCTGTCCTTAACTCTGCAATAACATCCTCCAAGATAGAGCATGAAAGAAGACAAGACACAGTCACACTATTCTACCACCAACTCCCCCCCCCAAAAAAAAAAAAAAAAAAAAAAATCACACCAAGCAGGCTATTCTCTCCCTTTTACTCTCTTTCTTACAAGGATGAATGCTCTTGCAAACTGTCCGCACAAAGGAGAATATAGATATGGATGTTAAGTTGCACAACAAGCAGCTCGACAGAATCTTTCAAATATTTTAATACATTAAAACAAAAGGTAGCTGGAAACAAAATATTATTCACAAGATAAAATGACAAGTAACCCTAAAGTACTGTAAACACATTGGGAATTTAAATATTCCAAACCCATGTGTAAACCAAAAAGACTAAAATTTTTGTGGAAGGGAGACAGAGCTGAAACAGCAGTTATTCTGTTCTGAAAAGGGTAAACCCTAGCAAAGAAAAACCTAAAGGAAGAAAAGGCACAGTAAGAAAAAGGGATGAAAATAATGCCAGAAAATTAAAACAAGAGGTATCTGCATTAGTAAACAGTGAAAAATATGGAGTACCATAGTAAATCAGCCATTTTTTCAAAAGATCATTGCAAAAAGCGTTGCAATTGACTGAATGGATTAAACCATTTTCCCAATTCAAGTTCAAGCCCTTATGTGTCACTTCGGTATAAAAAAGCCTCAAGGCAACACTTACAGTCCCATGCTCACATTGTGGTATACTGTCCTTTCCATCTAAATACTAAATGAACAGAACAAAGAAGCTGTTCTCATACAATTAACTCTTCCCTAATGGTGAATACATTTTATTCTTCTAGACAGTGAATATATGAAAACTATCAAAAGTCAAAATCTGACAGAGACGTTTGAGCAAACTAACTGTAACCAAGTGACCACCTACCCGTTCTTACTCTTTTTGAGAACTCACAGACTGTATGGCTGCTCTAATTTAACTCCACTACAACATTAAAGAGAGAGATCTACATGTAGCACTGAAACTGCAACAGAAGCATCAGCAAGGTCTCAGTAAGATCAGAAACTCACAACCAGCATCAACTGATCCGGCAGTCATATTCAATAATGTTGCTTAACGTTGACTTATCTGCAAATCCAAGAAGGCCCAAGCTGTATTTGTCATTCACTAGCTTTATTTTTCTCACTCAAATAGCAGAAAGGTTTTGTTCTGAGAGCTCTTGGGGCTGCAATCAATTGTAAGACCATGTAGAATAAAATAGATGCTGAATGAGTTTGCAAGAAGTATTACAGATTTGTCATGACATAGTAACAATCTGCATCTATTTTTGTTAATCAGTTCCACTGACAGACATCATCGACATTGGTTAGGATGGAAGCACAGAACAGGGCTACACGATGGAGGTATATATCCCCTATCCAGGGTATATTGAGGAAGCAATTACGAGACTGATTTGCTTTCCAGTTGACAGAAAACAGCGAAGTTTAATGACAAATGGGAAAACTCCGTATGGGTGTAACTGTTCAACAGCACATGAGAAGGCAATTATCAATTATACAGTGCACATCTGGGAAAACTGTTTTTATATACAAAAATTGAAACATTTTCTTGAAAAATGTTCTTCGATCACCTAGAGATTAATCACTACGAGAGATTTTACATATGCTTTAACCTTAAGTCATATTAAAAATATGACATTTTCAAAAAGCATAGCAGCCTCTTCCAGTGTGCCTATCATTAGGCTTGCAACACTCCGGTTTCTGGACATAACTTAAACAGCTAGTTTCATCCATAAATGTTCTAATGGCTTAGGCTCTAACCTTTCATTTCAGAGACAGTCACTATTCCCCATGGCACACCTTTGTTAGTACAATATTCAACACGAGAATTTTGTTACTGTATTTAGTATGAGAGAGATGAAATTTGTTGATCTTCAATGCAAAACAGCAAGGCTCATCTCCATAAAGAGGCTGTGATGGTAAAAATAAGATGAGCAGTGATATTGCTTTGTGTTTTCTTATGGTATCAAGGAGAAATGAGTTGTTATTATCCGATTGTCTAAGTTTAAGACAGCAGCTAATGTTATCATCATGAAAGAGTACTTTGATCGAAGACATTGTTATGAGCCAGAAGCATCTGCTATGTTAATTATAACTCATAAACATGTATATACAAGCAAGTTAGTTTAATACGCAAATACCTAACACAAACACAGGTACACAAATATTTAGGGAGGAAAAGATTTAACACAACAGCTAACCTGAAATTTAGCTACACAACTGGAACTGCAAAAGTTGTACAGTTTTCCATCAGGCATTGTGGCTTGATACTGAGGTAAAGAGTTTCGTTTACAAAAGTGGCAAATAATTCCCATACCTAAAAGAAAAACGTAGTTTACAAACAAAATAAACACAAAATAGTAGCGCAAAAAAAAAAATACTGGATTACAGGTCAGCTCTTCCCACTATTTCAATGTAAAAAGCTAAGATTTGTCTGTTTTCCAGTCAGCTTCTACAAGTCACATAAAACAAAAGAAACGGCAGAGGTTTTGCTGAATTCTTCCGTTAAAGATCAGCATTAAATATGAAATAGCACCTTCTTCTATAAAATTCACTAGAGCATTTTCAACTTTGAGTTCGCTGAATTGAGATCTATGCCTGCTTTGCATATTGAAGAACACACATTTTGAGTTATTTACCAGTTCCTTTCACTCAGATTAAAAATTTTACCTAGAGAATATCCATATACATTATAACTACCTCTATCCTTGTCCAATTTGTTGCTTGAGGAGATAAAATGGGGTGGGGTTGGATCACAGACAAGAGAATATTAATTCACATGCATGAAAATTGCACTGTCATTCTGTGACACATCAGAACACATTATGTCTCAACATTTTTTTCCCCAGAAGCCTTAAGACAGTTGAAAACTGTTTCTGACATCAAGCAAAAAGGCCAGTGGGGAAAATGACCCCTCATAGGTCCATTTACTAGTGTTGAATTCAAGATGATTTTTTTTTTTTTTAAGAAGTTTAAAAACTTAAAGTCGTATCTACATAAATTCTAAAACAAAACAACCCACCCTCAGTGTTCAAACTTTAAAAAAAAGTCTACTCTTATCAGTGATGAAAATCCATCATCCTTTTCACTTACTTTGTGATTTTGCATATTTTGATTTGTGTGTGTTCATGCATGCAGTTGAGCAGTATGGCTCCATATATCCATTAGGTCCTATGCACTGAGTCATGTCAAAAAACCTGCACTGAGCTCTGCAGCCAGTACAAGATGTTAATTTGCCATATTTCTAAAACATAAAACAAAGCAAAACAATGCATTAGTTAAAACTATGTTTGGCTTTTGGTTTTAAATTATGGTATAACAAACACAGAAGAAAACTTATTTACTTCTTCAATTTACTTCTCCATCAGAACCTTCCTATATTAACTAACTCTCATGATCATCTTCTCAAGAACATTCAGCACTATGGTTGGGTCTCTTACTCCTGGGGGGAAGCTGGCTAAAATTAAACTTCCGTGCAAAGACAAAAACCAAACACACACCCCTCAAAAAAGCCCAACCATCCAAACAGAAAACCCATCCCAAGTCCCACCATCTACAAACTGTGAACTGCGGTAAGAGTATACAGCAAGTTGTGCTGAGTTGGAGAGTTTGAAACAACACTGTTCCTCTCTCCTTGTTGATGGGGCAATGGTTCTGAGAAAAGAAACAGGAGTCTGGCACAGCAAACATGAAGGATAAATAATGGTGCTAAACTTTGAAAAAAAATTTGTACTCTCCAAACGATAACATCCTTAATGTTACCATGTATGAGTTAAGCACAGCAGTTTCTCAGTAACAGCACTGTTGGGAGAACCTCTAACCTCTTGACTCTCCTAGTTCCAGTCCTCCAAGCAGGAGGAACACGCTGCAGAGCTCTTATGCTCCCCATTGGATCCAATGAGGAACTGTGACCCTGTGAACCTGATAACAGACTCAATTTTGACATCTCACAACACAGCACTCAGTCAATCAACAGTTTTCCACAGAAGGGAACAAATGTTCTATAAAAAGCACAGAAAAGTCACACCAAGCAGAAATACCAATGACACAGTCAACACACAAAATCTATAGTTCTGATCTGCTACGTGTATTACACATTTCAGTGTTAGGCAAACATCTCAAGCACCATAAAGCAAGTTTCAGAAAAAAATGTCTAGACACCTTCCCTGCCCATAGAAGTTGTATCATGGTTTTGATAGTGATCACAGAGAACTCCTCATCTGAAGAGCAATGAGTCTCCCATCAGACAGGCTCTCTCCTTATTATTAGAAAATACCCTATTAACGCTTAGGCACTTAAGATTTCTTCCCTTCTGTTGAGGAGTAATTTTGGCACCACTTCTACCTCTTTCCCTCTTCTCAAGGACTGAAGGGTGAAGGTAAGGCAAACCATGTTTCCTAGGTGCTTCACTTTGTTCAGAGTAACAGAAGCATCAGTGGGTATCTTTGCTCTTCCTATCTTTAACTACTTAGATCTGAGAACTAGCTAAATCCAGTCTTACAGACAGCCAGGGAAGAAACTTACAGTTTTATAACATGTATCATCTTCCTTAGATTAAAAACACGTACATAAAAAACCCCATACAAATACACATGCCCCTGCCACGTATCGGGTGTAGAATCTTGCAGAGACCAGCAAAATTTCAAAATACCACACAACTTCACAATTTTCATATGTTGCTTTGATGAAACCTTTGCTGTGGATTTCCTTCGAAAAGGAGTATGTCTCAAGATATCACGCTCCTACCTAGAGGAGAGTATTTTACACAGCTCCAGGATCCTTCCTTCCTACCTTATTTCTTTTTCTGTTTGCCTTTAAAATGTTACCCAGCACCTAATAATCCTCCTAATCAGCCACAATATTGACAAAATTCACACTAAGCACCAAGACCAAAATGCAGCAATTATACTGTTCTATGAGTTGGAGCTATTCTTCCAATATACATTCATCTCTGACAGGCCAATAAAAAGCAGGACATCAAGAATACTTCAA
Organism: Nipponia nippon; assembly: GCF_047370975.1. NCBI lineage: Eukaryota > Metazoa > Chordata > Aves > Pelecaniformes > Threskiornithidae > Nipponia > Nipponia nippon. Next base: position 112,135,449 of record NW_028262336.1, read on the forward strand.
TTTATATTACCAGCAAGAACACAGGCAGTCACAATTTACAAAGGACTTGACTTCTTGGAACAAGCTTAATGGACGACAACCATCAAAAAACCTGCATGCACAAATAGCCTTGGTACCTCTAGAATAAACCAAAACGTAAATCTCGAAGCACTGATGCAAATACATTGACAAACAGCTTAACAAAGAGTGTTCAGGAATATAATCAGAAAATAATGCACAAGTAAGTGAAGCTTTCACAAGTTCTAGGTCTGAAAGGAAAAACAAAACAAAACAAAACAAAACAAAACAATCGAACTGAGGCCATGATGACTTCAAGAGACAGCAAGATGAAACTACAGGTTATAATAAATGAATTTATAGTAAGCTGATCAGAGCATAATCAGAAGAGATTCATTGTGTCAACAGACTACATGTTTCGACAAAAATCCCTTGAAAGTAGAAATAGCTTTTGCTAACCAGCGTCTCAAGTATCTCATTATTTAACTGATGTCAAGAAAGGATCATGCACACAAAGTACAGTGCAGCAGCACATCCACCACTTCTGAATGTCAAATAGCCTTATAATACTGGAGTTCTTTACTGATTTCACCTTAGATCTTTCAGACTTAAAAGCAACAAGAAGAATCTTTACCAATATCTAGTAACTATCTAGCAAAACTAGATCTAAATCATCAACACTATGAAGAACATGAATTTCCAAAAAACATATCAAGGATGTAGAAGGTTCTGTCAGTAGAAACAAAAGCATAATAGCAAAGCTCTCACTTTATTCTTGTCACAGCAACCAAGAAGAGTGTTTGAGTATTTCTGCATTATTAGAAGTTTAAACATGTTGTTACACAAGTGAAGGAGACAGGACACCAGTGAAGAAAAAAAAAACAAAAAACGCCACGTTAAAAGGTCTGAAACCTCTTCAAATTTATTGCTCCCAAAACCTCCCATCATCTCCTCCAAGTAGAACTTTTTCCTGCATTTTTATTACTCTTGTCAGCACTCCCCAAACTTACAAGTTTGAATATTAAAACCATTCAAAAACCAAGGAGTACAACACTATTATAGGAAAGATTAAAGCATACCTGAAAGTATTCATCAATCAGCATTACACAGGTGTCTCAAACATTTATTTTAATAGTCTAATTCAAAGGCTTCCTCCATTGACAACATCAGAGAACCTCGTACTGTACTATCCAATATGTGTTTAGATAGCCATAATGCAAACCAAGAATTTTCTCTTGTTCTTAGAATCATAGAATAGTTTGGGTTGGAAGACACCTTCAAAGCTCACCTAGTCCAACCCCCCTGCAGTGAGCAGGGACATCTGAAGTGTCAAATTTCCAGACGAGACTCTGAAGTTCTCAGGTAACTTACATTTCTACTCTCACATTCATCACAACATGTCATCTTTCATCTCTAAGAATCTGCAGTATTAATTTAATTCTGTAGAAAAAAAAGATTTGAGAATCCTTTCCCTAGAAGTACCCTTCTAGCTGGAATAAATAAACAGAAAATTCACTAAAACTAAGGAGAACTACAGTAATACATAGGGTCGAAGAGCATTCTTATGAGGTAAGGATTTTTGGCCTGGAAACAAGATAAGTTAAGAGGATAATGACAGAACCAAAAATGGTATAATGTGGGGCACTGTGGATCAACTGTTCATTGTCTTCTAATATTAACAACCACGGGAAATCATATGAACAAACAACAGGAGGCAGCTCTTCACATAACAAAGAGCACATCAGCAGAACTTCTTACCGAAGAACGTCATGGATGGAAAAACTGCTTACGTATGTTCACGAGGAGATTAAACAAGCACTTATTAAAGAGATTCACTAAAAATAGCATACAGTAACATTGCATAAAATTCAAGAGATCCCCTGACCTCTAGAGAGTCAGAAGCTAAGAGAAAGCTCAGGGGAAAATATCCGAAGTACCTGCCCTGTCTTTACTCTTCCATGCATGCCCACTTACACACGCTGCAGGAGTCTCTATCCCTGATCTGAACCAAAACAGCTGTTCTCGTCTTCTTACTACAGAAGATTTTTGTTTTTAATTGAATATTTTAACCATCCTCAAGGAAAAGTGGGTGTTCAGAAAAGAAATTAAGAAAAATGTAAAGTTGTGTCAATGTTGTTGGTATTTCATGGTCAGGAGGCAAAAGAACGAACTTCACTGGTAGAGAGAAAAACAGAACAAAGAATACCAAAATCTTCATTACTGACTAAGTAAAGAGGGAACAAAGAAATACAAAACTTCCTGTTTTAAACATCACTGCCTCATTCTTTGTTTCAGAAGTACAGAATCACAGAATCATGTAGACTGGAGGGGACCTCTAGAGGTCAAGTGCAACCTCCTGCTCAAAGCAGGTCCAGAGCTGGTTGCTCAGGATCTTGTCCAGTCAAATCTGGCCATCTCCTAGGATAAGCATTCCAAAACCTCTCTGGAGGATTTCACCACCCTCACAGAAAAAAAAAAAAAAGCTTTTCCTTCTATCTAAATCAGGTTTCCCCTTGTTTTCGAGTTGTGTCTGTTACCTCTCATCCTTCAACTGTGCACTTCTTAGAAGAGTCCAACTTTGTCCTCTCCATACCCTCCCAATAGACAAGTGATCCCACTTTAGCCTTCTCAAGGTTGAACAAACTAAGGTCTCCCAAGCCTGTCCTCCTATGTCGTGCTCCAGCGCTCTAAACATCTTGGTAGCTCTCCACTGAACTTGCATCAGTATGTCAACATCTTTCATCCTGTGGAATCCAAAACTGGACACAGTGCTCCAGATGCAGTCTCTGAAGTGCAGGAGGATGGGAGGTGGGGGCAAGGCACAGAACTCACTTTCCTTGACATGCTGGCTACACTCTTGCTAATACAGCAATACTGCAATAGGTTGTCCACAGAGGCTGTGGAGTCCCCAGCCTTGGAGATACTCAAAACTCAAATGGACACAGTCCTGGACAACCTGCTCCAGGTGACCCTGCTTGAGCAGGGGGGTGGACAGAATGACCTCCAGAGGTCCCTTCCAAGCTCAAGCATTCTGTGATACAACCCAGGATGCAGTTGGCCATCTTTGCTGCAAGGGCACACTGCTAAGTCCTGTTCAACTTGTTGTCCACCAGAACACCCAAGTCTTTTTCTCCGAAGTTGCTTTCTTGGCATTTATCTTCCATTCCAGATGAAGTACTGGCTTCATCTTGTGCTCCCCATGATACTTCAATGGTAGGCAAAAGTGATTATAGACAAAAACCTGCACAAACTAGTCTCAGTTTCAAAGTTTCCTTCAAAGATGGAATTAACTCAGTACCAATCCACAAAAGAAAGTATCAAGCATTTTCCTTCCATGTACCACTTCCGGCAAATTCAAATCTACAGTGTCCTATAAAAATACATGCAAGTTTAAGGACTGCTATTTTAAGGAAAATTTTAAGTAAAAACACTGCTATCAAGTTAGTAAAGAAAATTCTATCAATTGGATTATTATATAAAAAAACTTAAGTTAATTCAGAGGCAAAATTTCTGGAGAATAGCCCAGTGCCCTCTGATGAGGAGCTGGTCTGACTACATCTCTCCCTCACTACTCCACCTAGATTCTGCAATGAGATGACCTAATTTTAGCTAGATCCCATTGCATATTTGACTTCTTGCAAAGCATAAAGTCTAAGGTAAATGCAGAAGCCTGAATATTCTTCTCTTCTTATATTTGATTCTAAACTCACTTATTCTTTCGTGACTTGTTTGTATACCCTATTAGAGACTTAATTCTAGAAATCAGGTCTACTTCATGATAGGTATCTCATGATAGGTAACTCAGAAAAGACATTATAAAACACCTCATGCGATTTGAAAATTCTGAGAGGAGTTACTAGTTCTATACATATTTCAAGTCTTCATTCTATGCACTAGGACAGTGTTGAACTCAAACTGGAAACTACAGAAGTGGCTATGAAGATACAAGACAAAACAGATGAATGGGATATATTCCAGAAATACAGGTGTTGTGGCAACAGAAATCCAAATTCCTGGAAATAAGAGAAAACTCACTTGGAGAGTTTCTGAGGAATTTTTATTCTTGCCATTATCAGCAACAATCACTTTAGAAGGAATCTTGATCTTCCTTTAGATCTTACTGAAAGGATCATGGAAGTTGAAGTCTAGAGCTCTTCTTGCATATATCTTACTAAGAAGAAATATCAAGCTCCAAAATATGTATCAGACCAACACTGTAATTTCATGGTATTTTAGAAGTAAGTCACACTTCTGATTGCAACTGAAACTAATAGAAGTCCCTGTTCTTGAACTTTCTGGCTGCAAGAGTATTTCAATAAAACTATTAGTGCCTTGCATCTAGGCATCTGTGCTACAGACTTACATTCTTGACTGAGAACAGCAGTATGATCTGCTTCATGTGCCTTCAGAAGGATAGAGAGCAGGATGAAGAACATGCCTGCAGTATAAGAGAGCATTCTTGCTACAACTTCATACAAGGGCCAGTCAATCGAGAACACCAGAATACCAGCTGATTACTACAACGCCATGTAGCAGCCCAAAGATTTGTTTCCAGTTGAAGGAAATGCTTTGCAGTTAAATTCCCACAGTTCGTGGTAAACCAGACTGATACCTACTTCTCAATCCAGGCAAACTTCTCTCTGGTAGGCTTTACAGAGTAACACTTTCGGATTAGAAATAATATAAATACCAGGAAAGTTTCTAGAAAAGAATATTCTGGGACAGGAATGCAGTCAACCTGTGTTCAAACAGAAAGGTAAAGGAGAAATAAGATAGCCACTCTCTGTAAGTAGAAAAGCAGAGAGATTCACTACATGGAATTCTATGATAACAGAGATCCATTTGTGAGGCAATCAAGAAAACAGTAGCTAAACTACTTCAGATTTATTTGAAAGAAGGATGGTCCGGATGGATCCAGAAGCAACATGCACGTATAAGAAAATAACCAGATGTCAGCATCTTTGCTGTGACAGCAAAGAAAGAAGAAACTATTATTTATATAGTCTTTTGAAATACTGCACCCAAATCATCTCTCCCCCAAGAATAACAATGGTAAACTCTTCCCTGCTCTAAGAAAAGAGATTAAGATTAGTAACACCTCAAAAGCATTTGCCCAAGTCTTAAGAGCAAAAGCTAAAGTAATTGCTTTTGTGGCCCCTGAACACAAAGTGATTTGTGCTTACATTGCATCAGCTGAACTCTGCAAACAGCCAAATCAATAATCTGTCCAGTAACTCTTCTTTGGCATCTCCAACTACCAGTGCTCCTTCTTTTTGCCAGTTTTGTTCCTGCTCTCAGACACTTGCCTTCACGCCTTCAAGAAAAGCAGAGCTTAAAATCCCTTCTTTCCCTGCCTCAAAAAACAAGTCACCTCTGTCATTTAACCATGGCAGATGGGGTAAAAAGCATTTAGCTATCTCCATGTGTAGAAGTGTACATAGTATCAGACTTCAGTATTACCAGACATTGTTTAATACCGAACTAAGCATTACCTGAAGTGAGACAGAAATGCGTTACCATATGAGGAAGAGATTCCACTATTAAACCACAGTTTGAACTGACTGAAACCACAGAACTTCTCTTTGAAAGTGACCAGAATTAAAAAAAAAAAAAAAAACAACCAAAAAAACCAACCATACACAGTAAAAAAAGTCAGTATTTCTAACATTTCAACGTAAAGGAGCTGTTCAACTCTCACAATTACTGGTTTTGTCAACAGTATTTACTCTTGAAACAGACACTTGGAAACAAGAGTTTAGAAAGCAGTAAAATGGCAGGAAGCAGCAGATTTTGTAATTAATTGTATTATCAAAATAAAAAGAAGGACAGATCTGTCTTAATAGCAAAGCAGCACAGAAAAAGAACAGACACTGCATGGAACAAGACGAAGTTGAAAACCCTAGATGCTTCCAGTGAAGTACTATGTGACAAGACATTCTGGCACAGCATTCCGTGAGATTTAAACCAGTAGATAACAATACATTTTGTGAGACTAAACACAAACTCTACATAAGCAGTGAATCATAAGTTGCAGAACTGATATGTATATTATTGTATACAATGCAGGCTCCTAAACCCCAGCACATGGATAAAGCAGATGAAATGAGTTTTAAGAGTTTCACAAAAGCAGTTGTTTGGCAAGGAGCAGAATTTGAAACAAGGAAGCACAGCTGCCTAGGTTGGGTTTTTTCTATTGTTTGTAAGTGAATAGCTCAAAGGGATGGCATAGCCTGGTTAGTCTTGAAGCACATTCAGTAGTAAGTCTTCATCTAATCAAGGAAGTCAATCAAACACACTTTTATTCAGTACTGAAGGAAAATTTTCACTAGATGAAAAGACACTGCAAGCATCCTCTCCAACTAGGAAAACACTCATTTGGCTTGCGTTCACCCAGTACTCACTTAATTCCAGAGCTATTAAGAAGCCTATGAAGAAATAGCTACGGAGCTCCTTCTCCCCTTTCTTGACAGCACATGAAGACCGTAACTTTTGAGCAGCACCCAAATCAAGAGAATCCCAGGTCATATTCTAACAAGAAGAATTTTAGTTAAGGAAACAAAGCAAAAAAAGTAAAGGAATATTTTAAACCAGTAAAGCATTAAATGCTTTCATGGCAGAATCAAGAGTGCTGTCGACTGATCAGGCCAGTAAGCAAAGCAGTTAAAGACTGTATTTTTAAAAATAGACACAGACTCAGCTTTATTTTAGTTGAACAGCTGAAAATTAAAAGGTATGGTTGCTTGCACAAGCCAAGTCACAGAACACACTTGTTCCTTAGAACAAGATTGTCAACCCTGTACCCAAATCCAGCAAACGAGAACACAAACAACATTGCAAATGCCTTGAAAAGGAAGTCAACTGATTTTTTAAAGACAAAATATGCAATAGTACCAGAAACAAACATTGAAACAACATACGTATGTGCTTTTGGTTAATGTGTCTTCAGGGCAGGCATACTGGGGGACTGTTTCAATTTGTTGCATAGATACTTATTTTTGAATGAATCACTAAAGTATTTTTTAAAATGGTTAAGTTCTCATTTTAATCATATGAAATGCCTACTCAAAGAAATAAAATATTTCCGCTTTTGCACAATTACATAAACAATTTAGGCACCTCCTTGTCAGATATGATCTCATTCTCTTCTAGCATAGTTTGTTTTATTCATTTTGTTTAGCATCATTCTTTAAGTCCCTCTTGCCCCTTCTCTACATGTGAAGAGTTTGAACCTCAGTGCAACAGGCAAAGAATTTACTATCTAGAAGTAGTAGTTGTCTTCAAGTTTAAAAAAAATAACCACTTCTAATAAGGGTTTTGTTTTGACATTTTATCTAAATTGTCACAGTGATTTCATTTTTGGAGGAAGTATTTTATCATTGTTTTCTCTTTTTTAAAAAAGCTTGGCTTGCACTTAGCTGTCTTCATGAATGGCTGTTGTGACATCAGGAAATTAACATGCTCTTGCATATAACCACAGTGAGCATTAGTTAGGCTATGTCTATTTTTTTTTTTTTTTTAATTCTTACACAATTTATTAATCTATTTTTCATAGCTTTTTTTAAAATGAAAGAAACCTAAGCTCTGCAATTACTTCCGTTTTAGGTAAGAAAGAACAGCCATTTACCTCTCAGAAAAACAAAACACAGGATGCAATACTCAAGAGTATTTCTGTCTCTGTTTTAAAGCATGTTCTGAAACTGGTATGTAGAAAGCTAAGTGCATCCATCACCTTGACAGGTGACTTAGGCACTTCAGAAAAAATCTACTCCCCATCCGAGGAATAACACTGTTTCTTACTCCCACCAACAGAGGAAAAGCAGAGGAAAGAAACCCTTTGTAGCCGATAGATTATTTGCACTCAGTGGCCATTCCAAGAGCCACGGTAATTTTTATTACCCACAATTTTAACTTTTTCATTCCAGGAAGAAAAAATGTCCATGATAAGTTATTGGAAATTAATTGTTCAAATCAGTGTAATATTTATTTAAAAAAAATAGGGATTAAGTATATAGATAGGTACAAGCAATAAGAATCAGTTTTCATTTATTACTACAAATGTATAGCATATTGATAGGTGTATGACATTTACAATATAAACTGCTTAATACAAAGCTCATACCAGTAAGACCTATGTATTTTACAACTGTTTAAGAAAACATTTGCTAAAATTGTTATGTGACACACGATAATCAGTTGTACAACACAATGCTGTAATCAAATGATACATCAACTTTGCCTATATTATTGATTCCATTGAGTTTATTTCAGTATGTAATAGCAACTCTCTCATATTCTCTCCTTCACCGGTTCTCCTTTAAAAGCAAGATCTAATAAAAAGTTTCCAAAACATTGTCACGACTGAATAAAGCAACCTCCAATTTACGAGTTGTGGCCCAATGAGTTGTCAGTGACATTTTCCAAAGTCTAGACTCCTTTTATAAAAACAGAATTCCTTCAATACATTCAGTTCAAAAACCCTTAATGCAAATGGAAGTTCAAACCTAAATAAATCCTGCTAGGCAACTAAATATTCTCAAATAATTGTGTCCTGAGCAACTTTGGCACCTACAACAACATACACCAAAAAACTCCTAATTTTATAGTTTGAGTTTCTCTTAATATCAAAAATACCCCAAACCCCCCATACTCCAGGAACATTTGAAACCTACCAGTTAAGAATTACACTTAATCACCACTCCAAACCAGATGCACATGACCACTAGAATTAAGCTTCTCACAGCCTATTACAGTTCCCCAGTACCAAATATTTCCACAAAAGATTTAAGAACTTGCTTGAATAGAGTCTGCTGTCAGAACTGAATGCACCAAAACAATGCATCTCAATTTTAAAGGTTCTCTTAAGGATCCTCACAATAATGCACAATTCCCGATACTACTTGTGAAGATTCCTGGTACTGCAAACTGCTCCTCCGCCCCACATCAAACCAGAACATACAACTTGCTACCCATATCCTTCTCATTCTCAAATACATATCTAAACACAAAATACAAAAATATCTGAACAAATAGAGTACAGTCTGCAATGAGAGTTAAGTACAGATTTATCATTCGATCTCTCAAAATTCCACGTTCATTTCATAATTCCATGTGTAGTGCATGTTATACTGGTTGTGTGGGAATGTCTCAAGTTCAAAGTTAATCTCATGCCTTTTTGTTTCTTCGAGAGACAGTATTCAACGTTTCTTCAAGTCTTTCCATGGCTTCTGGGTATGACTATGTTTTTAGTATCTTGGAAACCTATCCTGTCCCTTTTGGTATAGCTGTGACAAAAGAATAACGCTTATGTTACGTTTTCAGTTACGCTGTTTACATATGCACTTTCCAGATTTGCTGTTTGCACATTGCATATACACAAGAACAGCCATCCCCAAAAGTATCAAAACCGAATGTCCAAAGAGAAAATACAAAAACATACATGATGCAACATTAAAGAACTTAAAAACATTCAGCACTGCAGTCCCTTTTCTCTTGAATCATTGGTTTCTTCAAAATGGAAAGAGATGAAGAAAGAACCCAAAGCAATGTGCAGCACTGGGGCCACTCACATATTCAAGTGTGAACTTCAAAAATCAGATAAAGAAATTTCTTGCTAGTAAAATAGTACTTTCATATATCTCATAACACTATCCCTACAAACTCAGAGCGGAACGTACCAAGCAAAAAAACCCAAAGAAAAAAAAAAATCCCCAAATTGCATATCCGCCTCCAAAATATTTAATATTTCAGAGCTATCCTATTATACCATAAATACTGTGATTAACATTTAAACCTTCCAGCCAGCATTAGCAATGGTTCAGAGCTAAGCTGGCTCTGTAATATGTAAAAGACATCAGGATCAGGTTTCTTGATTTGGAATTACTTTTAACCACAACAATTATTACTATCTTAATGGTCTTAAGAATAAATAAAAACCAAACCAAGTAAAGAAAATAAAAGCACAAAATTTAACATGTGGAAGGATGAAAGTAACAATAAAGTTTGAAATCCTATCCCGTACAGTGAAGGAGATTAGACATAGTACAGGTACAGAGCCAACGAGCAATCAGTTAGAGCATTCTCACAGCAATGTCCAATCTGTATGCTCTGCACATTTTTTACTGTTTCAATTGCATACAAGTGAGCTTTTATATCTAAAAAAGAATATCACTTAAGGACCAGTAAGCTTGTGTGTTGGACTTGCTATCGATACACTTCTGATACATCCATTAGAAAGAAATCGAAATTATTAACAGAAAGTTTAAATTTTAATGATATTTTCATTAATAACAAATAGGTATTGCTATTACAGAAACATCAAAAAAAAGCCAGTAGTAGAAGGTCCATTCTGGCTACTCTGCCCTCAGTGGAATCGATTTCATTTTTAAAAGTCTGTTACTTAAGACTTCTAATGAGAAGTAAAACCATGTTATGAATAACAGGATAAATTTAAAATTAAACAAACATTAATATTCCTTAATTTATAGGTAAAGAAGCAATTACCTGCTTGTATTCACCAACGCAGTTCTGACAACAGAATCTTTTCTGCTGACCATCAATAGTAAGAATATTGTTTCCAGCTCCTTTACTGGGCAAATACTCCCCGCAATGCTCACAGCAATTCATTATTAAACCATTTGCCATCCTGTATCTATTGAAGCAATGGTCACTGCACAGCTTATGAGTCATATTTTTAAAGCTAACTTCATGACGAATCTAAAAAATAAAAAAGGCATTCTATCACCACACAAGCATAAAGTCGCCTGAAACTACTAGACAACCCAAAAGTCTTACATTCAAGTACAATAACTAAAACCAGATTACACTAGCTCACTATTTAAGAACAGGGATGATTGAAATGACCATGAAATATCAAAACAGAAATTGCTGTTTCTGTTGTCTCCAAAGTTCTAGAAAAAAACTTGGACCCATTTGTTCTTGTAGCCTAGAAGCAAAGATCACAGGGAAGGATGTAAAAGTTGCATATTAGAGCAGAAGGTCAATTTATGCCATTTTATAAAAATACTCAATTTGCAGGCTAACAACATGGCATATAAAGACTGGCTAGACACATACATTGTGTAAAGTAGTATCCTGAACTATGGTGGGCCCAGTACTGCCATCAATTAATACATTAATGTCAATTAACGTATTAACTGTCAATTAATACATTAATGAGAATTTAAAATTACATACATTCTACATATATCTAAAAACACTTGCATAATCTTTCAAAATATACAGTAAAAATAAAGTAAATAGAGTAAATCTTGACTTTTTTCAACAGCAATTCTTCTACGTGGGAGATCTGGGTTATAATTACAAGATTCCATGCCTAATGAAAATTGTTGACAGTAGCTACAAGATATCAGCAAAAGGCACTTGAAGTTTCTGAAATAAAAATCAAATATTAACCTCCTTCAGTAGCTCTTCAAGAATATTAAGCCTGCATATCTTAATATCTGCATATGAAAATACTGAATCATATTTTAAAATTTCCTTATTTTCAGTTCTCTTATTTCAGAATATTAATTAATATTGTCATTACTGAGAAAGATAAGAAAAAAAAAAAAAACACCAGTCAACCAGACCTCAGTTAGTTTACCACAGATAGTGCATCTTGATTTATTCAAAACTCCTTTTGAGGGATTCTGTTTATCTTCATAGAAGGATAAACATGACGTACTGCAAAACTCCTGGAAAGACTCACTTGAATCAACTTGAGCAACAATGGTACCTTTCATTGTTGTTATATCTCTGAAAGACAAAAAAAACCCTCTAGTGTGCTTGTGTATAAATACATGTATGTATTTAAACAGGAACACTTTACATCTAGTAATAGTCATCCTTCTAATGCTTATATTTCAAACAAGTTTTGTGGATGTACAGTTGTCAGTCACGTGTCAAACACTAAGTTTAGTAATATTTTTACAACTACTGCAAGTCCAATGTCTTGCCTGTGTAAAAACCTTTTTTTTTTTTTTTGTTTGGATTGGATTTATTTTTTTCCCCATTACCTTATTCTAGAACTAAGTGACATTAATGCACCATTAGGTACCAGCTGTGGCAAACTCGATCTTCTACAAAAAATTAACACAGCAAATTTAAACTAGTCCTTTTGCAACTTTACACAAAAGCTATACTTAAGTTTCATACAAAAATTTCAGATTTATAGTAAAAGGCAAGAAAGATCTTTATTTGTATATAACTCCACCATTTCCAGTATTAATCTCAGGACAGGATGAGGGGAGGAGAAAAGGTTGTTTTCTCATACTTATAACAAAAAAGCTTAAAACTCTACCACGAACTTGCTTAGAAGTTTTATAATTTAAAATATATGTTAATTCCATCATTACTTTGAAGTTCCAAAGCATCTGAACAGTTCATGCAGTTGCCCACGAAACTACACCAATTTAATGCATTAAACCAGACAAGTGACCATCAATAAAATTAATTTAAAATAGAACAAACCTTCTTCTAACCAAACTGACTTACACTGTTTTTCACTGAAGTTAATTCTAGACTTCCTTGATTTTCAGTTGTATGCTGCACATGCTGCAAACTTAAAAGTCACTAATATCATGCTTGTCAGTGCACCTTTGTAATCAGGTCTCCCAAACTTCTAAGGTCATTTCTAAGGTAGTTTCACTCTTAATCCCAAACTATCACATACCATAAATTAGAAGCAGTAAGCGAGAAGAAATAAAAACCTTCCCCTTTGCCCTCTAAGTAAAAAAAGTATTACTGACATACAGGAAATTCTATTGGGCTGAAAATAAAAAAATTGATTGGGCACATCTGGATCTCTATTCACATCAGGACGGATCATCAGTTGGAAAAGACATGCTCCAGACACTCATACCTAGGAGCCCTAAAACTAGGATGAGTGGAAAACATTGGCAAAATGCTGTATGCTTTCCCAGACAGAGTCCCTTGAAAATAAACTTGTACCGCCCCAGATATTAGCACTTGCAAGTCTGCCTTCTTCCATCAAAGGCAAGTCAGCAGATTTTGGCTTGCCCTTTGGCAAGCTATAAGGATTTGTGCTGGGGAGTGTTATCACTTCTGTTCTGCAAAACAAAGCCAGAGCTCCTGCCCTGAGGAGTTTACAGTTTCTGACTGGATTCCACTTATAAATACTATTAACTTGTATTAAAACACGTATTAACTTGTATCAAAGGACACAAGTGTGAAGTCAAAAAGAGTAACACAAGTCAATAAAAATTCTAAACGCTAAGGAGAATGCCAGGTATTTCCTATACTTTCCTTCTTATAATAATTCCTACTTTATGTAGTTACAAAGGTTCAGAAGAGTGCTAGAAAAGTGGTTTACAATAAAATATGTAAGAGTTCTGACTTTTCAGATGGGGTTATACAATTTTTTATACAGTTATTGTGGGCTTCACTTTTTCCCCTTAAAGTAATCTACATATTTAAAGATAAATCTGAGCATTACCTCTGAAAGTCTGACCTATGACATATCAACTATTATCATCTATCCCACCTACATTCAAGATCTGCTGGAGTTCCCTTATCCTTTCACTGAACTGCAATCTGACAACGTTATGTTAGCTTTAGTAGGAAAAGAACACAGAAGCAAGTATGGAGCAAAGACTACGTGGTTTGCTACCACCAGGTAGCAAAATTTTGGCAATGAAGCAAAAAAAGGCTGGATAAGATTGGGCTTCACAATGAAGCCATGCTGCAGAGGAACAATTTCATGTATATACTGCCTTCTATTCAACTGCGATTGAGTAAGCAACTGCATACTAGTGGAAGAGCAAAGACCAACACCACCACAATAACTGTCAAAGGTGACTTCACAGAGGTTCTCTAGAAATCAAATACACTAAACAAACTATTTTAAGTAATCCCAAAAGCTAGAAATAAGGTATTTCCCTTATCATTCAAAAATAAAGCCTTTTCATTTAGGGCAGTTTTATATGTAGCCTCTTACAATACACAGATAAATATCTCCAAAGTTGCAAGAGAGACAGATTTAGCCATGAATTTTCAAGATTTCAGTCAGAAATAAAAAGATTAATCTAATCTTTATACAGCTAGCTGAATATGGTAGTCACCAGATTACTTATAAAAGTAGTTTATAAACACGTACAAGCCAACAAAAAGAGTACAGAGTGCTTTTAACTAGCTCTGCAGGGGCAAGGGTTGAGAGAATTTGAGCTTTTATGTGTATTTAAAAAAAACACTAAAATATGTTAAATCTAGGTTTTCAGCGTACCAAGAAGGTATGAATACACAGGATATCAATACTTTCTATAGCTTATTTTTACTGAGTCTCAAGAGGCAGGGCGGGGGGGGGGGGGGGGGGTTATACTCAGATCAGTAGCTTATGTCTGAATACAAGCCATTAATCCACCACACTGCATACTGAAGTAAAACTTTTTAACTAGTTTAAATCTGTGATGGAGCAAAGATCACCCTCTCCAAAATATACATTAACGAAGGCAGTCTTTACTGCAAACCTTCTTTATTTCAGCAAGAATTCATCATTTAACCAGTGTCAATGCAGGGTGTACTGGATTGAGACTTTACTGAAAAAATACGAATAAGTGCAAGTATCTCAGTAATCAGGACACTGAAAGAAAAAGATAGTACAGGTATTTTGTACACCTAACACTACAATAGTACAAGTATGGAAAACTTCTCTTTGGCAATTTTGTGTTTGGGAAATAAGGAAAAATAACAAGTCAAACCTAACCAATAATTTAGAATAAGCCACTTCTAGGTATGCTTGTCATTGCCTCTGTACTGCCGACTTAAGGTATCTTGAGCTTCAAAAGTTGCCACAGTTGCCCCTAACTACGGGGAAAGTCTAAGGCTTCTCCTCTCCCCACACTGCCAACAGTGGAAAAGCTCCCAAATTTCTTCCAGCTTCTTGCAAGTATCAGTTTCTCCTTTTAAGCCTCTTGATATATATCTTCATCTATCAAAATGAAGTCTTTCTATACAACACAAGGTCCCCCTTTTTTTCATAAAGGACTTCAGATATAAAAAAATGTATCTTGTCACAGGATATATTATAACTTGGACACCTTGTTCCTTAAAAAACAAAACAAAACAAACCCCAACACCCAAAACCAAACAAAAAAACCCCCCAACAACCCCAAAAAAACCCCACACAGTAATTTTTAGTGTATTGGCTTTCATGGAAACAATGTGCCATACTCCAAAATCAAAAGCTGGTAGACTTTTTGTTTTGTTATAGCAGACACATTGAATTCGATATTTCCAAACAACATTGAAGTGACACTATATAAAGTACTTGTTCAATTTTATATCATTAACAGAGTAATTCTCATACATGCATGAGAATCTCAAGAATTACTGGATTTAGCTGCTAATATGAAACAAAATTTAAAAATCTCTTACTTTCTGCACATAACACAAAGTTTCTTTGGAGCGGGTTTGTGTGAGAATGATGAGAGGCAGGTAGTAGAACAAAAAAGGTGAGCTGATCCTTTTCGCTGATATGCAGTCTGTCCCTTTTGTAAAGGCTTTTTGCAGTTTGCACATGTGACTTTAACCTGTTTAGAAGGCTGCTGCTGGGCAGAAGGCTGGAAAATCTGTTTAGGAAGTGATGCTACTGGTGACAAGGAATCCACACCTGGTTGCTTCTGATTCCTAGGGAAGGAAGCTGACTGGGATATCCAAGAATCTTCAAGACAAAAACAAATAAACATAAAAGTGAACAGGCATGTACATATATAGAGAATAATATTCAGATATATGATCATAAAATAATTTTTCTGTTGGAACTGAAAATTAACAGAAGATAGATGGTATTTTAGAAATTCAAGTTTAAAGTAAAATCCTGTTTGATGGTATCATTCTCCATTGTTACAAAGCTTCAGAACATGAACAAATTTCAGGATGGTCCCATCCTACATGTAGTGACAAGTTTTGCAGACCTCAATTCACTTGCACAGGGTTTGCAAACTGGCAATATTATCTTCAGGAAAACAAAACTGTAATTAAAAAAAAAAAAAGAAAAAACAACAGAGAACATGGAATTTCTAAACTAAGGTTTGAGACAAACTCCACAAATTTGTAAGAACACGACTATTTTGTTGTAAGGCTTTAACAAGCATCTGTAAAAGTTCATGAGTCCAGCCTCCGTGATAAACCCTAGGGCTGGGGTTCCCCATACTAGTTTCCTAGCCCAGCCTGCAGCCAAAGAACCATACTGCAGAGAGTGAAGCACAGTGGCTCCACATCTGGGATCTGCATCTACATCACTGATTCCTGTAAGAGTTCCTGTTTTTCTCAATAACCTTTTCAATGCAATGAATACCATTTAATGTGCAAACTGGCAAAGTCATGAGAGTTCCAAGTCTTCCTCAGTAGAAATCAATGAATCTAGAAAATAATATTTCATTAAGTTCTGGCAATACACAAATCCATGTCCCTGTGTTCCAGACTCCACTAGTCTTCCATCTGTATTTTTGGACAACAGAGTACTATGGAATGAAGTCATTTTTGCCCAAACTTTTGTAGCACAACATGCTACAGAGTAACCTGCATAACAAGAACTTAAGTAAAATGCTTTATCCAACAGAAATAAGTCTAGAAAGATCACATGCTTCTGTTAAATTACATGCTCAGTATCTTGGTTTGGTGCAGAATATCCAGTTGGGGGGGGGGGGGGGGAATCTGCCAATAAAATGTAATTTCTAGGCTTTTCTCTGGAATTTAAGCTTTCATTTTAAATAATATCACCAGAATTTAGGAACGTTGAGCTTCTGAAGAATACCAAGAATGATACATTACTTAAGCATGAATTAAAACCTGAATAGCAGCTTCTTTGCATTACAAAAAAACATTTACACACATTTTCAATAGTATGTGTCAGCTATCCCAAATACTGTCACAGCACTTGGGACTTACCTTTCAAGCTTTTTATTCCCAGCATCTAGAACAGTACTTCACTGTTTCTTGCTGAACAGTAAACACCTGCATAAATATTACTGTATTTGGTAGTACTTGTGCTACTACTTTTAAGTAAAGAATAAACACAGCATTTACTGCAAATAAATAAAAATACTAAGCCTTGAATATCTTACTGCAGTATCTCACTGTATTCCCGGAGTGTTACTACAACTAGCATTAACAACCAAATATAAGAAAGGTTATTTTAAATTCTATAACTTCAGATAACAAAAACCTTAACCTACAGAATTCAGTAATTGCCCATACCTTATTCTTAAGGGACATTATCTTGGTCCGTAATCATACATTAAATAGAAGGCACCCTTTCCTCACACTATTTTCTAAAGTCCTCTCTTATCCCCAAGAGGGTTTTATTAACAACTTATTCTGCTGCGTAGTTTTAAAATTAATTTTAGGGACAAAGTTCCAAGAACCCTTGTTACAGCAACAAACATTCCTTAGCAAGTAGAATATCATTTTCTGGTGTGACTTGGTAGCTGTCAAGGATATCCTATTTCTCAGACATGCAAGGCAAGTTGGAAATTTACCCATTGTAATGCTTGAGGGTAAACAGAAGAGCTGGAACAAAGGGGTGAGAGAAAGGTGGAAAGGAAACAGAACAAAACACATTCCTCTCTAAACCATTAAAGAAGTCAACCTTTGAAGGCATGAGTATCCATACTGACAAACTAAGATACGTTACCACAGTGCATGAAGTTAAAATTCACTTGAGCGCCCTCTTCAAACTTTTCTATACTATATCTACTACCTCAGATATATTTATATCCTGGTAGCACCTTAACATCTCAAAATATTTTGAGATTCTCCTCTTTTCTCATAGGTTTCAAGTGGGAGCACACTGTATCGCTTATCAGGAATACGTAGCATGTCCAGTAAAGTTACATCCATTTGTAATTCCTGTAGCGCTCAACTGCCACTCACAAAAACTTGATTTTGCTAGGTTCATTTGGGTTTCAAACTTTTACCATGACTTCCTAGTACCTCATTAAGATTATTTCAATCTTTCCTTAGTATCCTAAGGCTTCAGACAGCCTCCCTTAATTGACATTTTGTTGCATTTCTCCTTCCACAAACATACCACAAGAACATCTAAAGATCTTCTTGCCTCTCCTTTTTTTTTTTGCTTTCACTTCTTCCACATCACACCTTTGTAGACATTAATTTTTAGATTGTGACTTTTCTTCACATCTCACTTTCTAACCACATTGCCTCCTCCACTTTATATTCTCTAAAAAGAATCTGTAAAATCTGTTTTTCATGTCCTTGAACTGAGAAGGTGTATCACACTTCCTTAGTTGACTCCTGGTGAGTTTCCATGCCTCACTGCCCTTATGTTTTCATCCTTCAGGTTCCTAGCTGCAATTCTTTAATGGCCAAGTTTATGAGACGGTACGGTTTCATGTTCAATTTCTTCTTACTATAATGGGTGTTCAGGGTGTTCCCATTCTTTCGCACTCATTCCTGCTCTAAACTGCTATAAAATTATTCCTTACTCTCATTGGCACCAATACATTTATTTGTGGAGCCATCTTGCAGAAATGGCTCAATGAAATGATGCCTTTTAAAAAAGCTGAAAAAAACCTGTATTAGCACAACTTGGGGCAGAGGTGGGGAAGAAGACAGTAACAAAGTTTTACAGAGGTAGGCAGCTCTTGAAACATATTCAGCTACACATGCATTAATGATCTGGTTCAGATCAGTGCAATTCTGAACTGCATCCTCAATTTACAAGGTGTTGGTTCTGTTTTTGGAACAGTTTTGATGCATAAAAACTAGACTCCATTCAGAGAAACAAAACCTAAGTTCCAGTCCAAAAGCATCTGAAACTCATCTACATGGACTTCCATTCATCTACCTGGACTTCTCCAAGACCTTTCATATGGTCCCCAACAACATTCTTGCTGCTAAATTCAAGACATATGGATTTGATGGATAAGGAACTGTCTGGATGGTTATGTCCAAAGAATTACCGTTAACGGCTCAACGTCCAAGTGGAAACCAGTAACGAGGTGTGTGTCCCAAGGGTGCATACTGAGGCTGATACTATTTAATATTTTCATCAACAACACAGACAGTGGGATTAAGCACACTCTCAGCGAGTTTACAGATAACACCAAGATGAGGGGTGCAGTTGATAAGCTAGAGGATGCCATACAGACAGACCTTGATAGGCTTAAGGAATGGGCCCACATGAACCTCATGAAGCTCAACAAGGCCAAGTGCAAGGTCTTTCACCTGGGTCAGGGCAATCCTCAGTATCAATGCAAACTGGGGGATGAAGGGATTGAGAGCAGCCCTGCAGAGGAGGACTCGGGGATACTGATGGGTGAAAAACTGGACACAAGCTGGCAATGTGAAAGCCGACCATATCCGGGACTGCATCAAAAGAAGCGTGGCCAGCAGGTCGAGGAAGGTGATTCTGCACCTCTACTCTGCTCTGGTGAGACCCCACCTGGAGTACTGCATCCACCTCTGGGGTCCCCAATACAGGACAGACATGGGCCTGCTAGAGCAGGTCCAGCGGAGGGCCACAAAAAATGTCAGAAGGCTGGAACACCGCTCCAGTGAAGAAAGGCAAAGAGATTTGGTGTTGTTCAGCCTGGAGAAGAGAAGGCTCTGGGGAGACCTTATTGTGGCCTTCCAATATATAAATATTGAAATTTTTATATATATATATATATAAAAAATATATATAAGAAACATGGAGACGTACCTTTTACCACGACCTGTAGCGACAGGGCAAGGGGCCACAGTTTTAAACTGAAAGAGGGCAGATTTAGATTGGACGTGAGGAATAATTTTTTTTACGATGAAGGTGCCAGGACACTGGAACAGGTTGCTCAGAGAAACTGTGGATGCCCCATCACTGGAAGTGATCAAGGTCAGGTTGGATGGGGCTTTGAGCAACCTGATCTAGTCAAAGATGTCCCTGCCCTGTCCAACAACTAGATGATCTTCAAATATCCCTTCCAAACCAAACCATTCTATCAAATGTACTCCAATGCCTACTGGGGACATTAGATTGTGAATTAATGTGTTGGACAGAAGTTTCTCTGTTATGCACCTAGTGCTTCCCACACTGTGGAGGCACTTAGCTGGGGGGAACAGACTAACACTGATTCAATTCAGAAGAAATCTTCCAAACCACATATAGAATAATTTAGGTTGGAAAAGACCCTTAAGATCATCAAGTCCAACCATTAACCTAGCACTGCCAAGTCCACCACTAAACCATGTCCCTAAGCATCATGTCTACACATCTTTTAAATACCTCCAGGGATGGAGACTCAACCACTTCCCTGGGCAGCCTGGTCCAATGCTTGACCACCCTTTCGGTGAAGGAAGTTTTCCTAAGATCCAATCTCAATCTCCCCTGGTGCAACTTGAGGCCATTTCCTCTTGTCCTATCACTTGTTACTTGGGAGAAGAGACCGACCCACACCTTGCTACAACCTCCTTTCAGGTAGTTGTAGAAAGCAATAAGGTCTCCCCTCAGCCTCCTCTTCTCCAGGCTAAACAACCCCAGTTCCCTCAGCCACTCCTCAGAAGACTTGTGCTTCAGACCCTTCACCAGCTTTGTTGCTCTTCTTTGGACACGCTCCAGCACCTCAATGTTTTTCTTGTAGTGAGAGTCCAAAACTGAACGCAGTACTCTAGGTGCGGCCTCACCAGTGCCAAGTGCAGGGGGACGATCACTTCTCTAGTCCTGCTGGACACACTATTTCTGACACAAATACATATAATGTATTTGCCAGAGCCTCATTATCAACAATTTTGGTCTACGATTTTTCTAACAACATGTAGATGTCATACGTCCTAATTCCTTTGTCACGGGGGGGGGGGGGGGGGGGGCGCGCGGGGAAGAGAAGTATCAGGAAATACATGCTTGCATCTTCAAGGCTTCAAATCCTTTATATAGGAAGCAAACATGAATAACAGGTCTTGTCCAAGATGCAAGCTAGAATGGCTTTAGGTAACAGACTAGTTCTGAGATTTGCAAAACCGCTCTGTAAATTGGTATGTTCAGTCCTTATTGCAAAGTTTTGACATTCAACAAATGCTAACTAGCAAATCCCTAAAGAAGGTTGTGGTATCTGAAAACAAAGTTTGCTATCCAACTTCTTACATCCCATTTCTGAACTATAAGCAGTGTTTTTCAATCCATGATCTTCAAATTATATAAATCAAAGCATTTTTATCATCAGTAGGCTTAAATAGGCTTAAATCGGTAGGCAGGAATCTCCACGTCCATTGGAAACATTTTGGGAACCTGGAAATCAGAAGAGATGGAATACCAATGATCCAGAAAAGATGAATCTATCCTTAGCAACCTTCGACTGGAATTCTGTAGAATATATTAAACATATTTAAGATCAAATCATAGAATCCTAGAATACCAGGTTGGAAGGCACCTCAAGGATCATCTGGGCCAACCTTTCTAGCACAATCTAGATGAGATGGCCCAGCACCATGTCCAGCTGAGTCTTAAACATGTTCAGCATAGCGGAGTCAACCACTTCCCTGGGGAGATTATTCCAATGATTGACTGTTCTCATGGTGAAAAATTTACCTCTCGTGTCCTATCGGAATCTCCCTGGGAGTAACTTGTACCCGTTACCCCTTGTCCTCACCATGTGACCCCTTGTAGAAAAGGAGCCTCCATCTTCTTTATACCTCCCCTTTAAGTACTGGTACGTGGTGATGAGATCACCTCTAAGCCTCCTTTTCTCAAGGCTGAGCAAACCCAGCTCTCTCAGCCTATCCTCATACGGCAGGCTTCCCAGACCCTTGATCATCTTGGTGGCCCTTCTCTGGACCCCCTCCAGCCTGTCCACAGCTTTTTTGTATAACAGGGACCAGAACTGTACACAGTATTCCAGGTGTGGCCTGACAAGCGCTGAGTAGAGTGGGATAATGACCTCTTTATCTCTGCTGGTGATGCCCTTTTTGATGCAACCCAGCATCCTATTGGCCTCCTTGGCCGCAGCAGCACACTGTTCACTCATGTTGGGCTTCCTGTGCACCAGGACCCCCAGGTCCCTTTCCACGGAGCTGCTCTCTAGCCAGGTGGGTCCCAGTCTGAGCTGCACTCCTGGATTATGTTTTCCCAGGTGCAAGACCTTACACTTGTCTTTGTTAAACCTCATAAGGTTCTTGTTAGCCCACTCTTCCAGCCTATCCAGATCTTCCTGCAGGGTGGCTCTCCCTTACAGAGTGTCTACTTCCCCACTCAATTTGGTGTCATCTGCGAACTTCATCAGGCTACACTTGATCCTGTTATCCAGATCACTTATGAAGACACTGAATAGCTCTGGGCCCAATATCGATCCCTGGGGGACCCCACTTGTGACGGGTTGCCAGTTTGAAAAAGAGCCATTTACCACCACCCTCTGGGTGCGGCCCGTCAGCTAATTCCTCACCCACAGCACAGACCACTTGTCCAGGCTATAACACATCAGTTTCTGCTTCCTGTCATATTGTCAAAGTCTCTAACAGGCAGGGTTAACTTCTACTGACAAGATTTTCTAGAAGAAAAGGGGGCAACTTCCAGGGAAAAAGAACAAAATTGAAACTTATATCTTGAAAACCTTTCCTTTACATCTTTGTAAGTACAAAAGCCTGTAAATGATCCGCACCTACCGTGTTTCAGGCTTTGTCTTGTGTAAAAGCCATTTCTACTACAGCTGTCTTCCCTCTTTCCTCCTCTTCTTTCTTCTTCTCAAGTTCTTTTTCTAATTCCTCTTGTTTGGTATTTTTCTCCTTCCCTTTTACCTGTGGCAGCCCTTCCTGCTTCCTTTTGAACCTACTGCTCTTATTTTTCACATACAAAGACCACAGACATAAAAAAAATCCTATATATGTACACCTTGAAATACATCTCTCATATCCACTAGTAAACCTATTTTTTCCTCCTTTCTGAGTCTTTTTCATCAGGGCCCTAAAAGGACTCCCAGCCACTACTCCAGTCTCCCTGTACTCAATCTATTTCAGCACTGCTATGGTACCAGCCTATCAGACTTCATACCGGCAAAATTCTGGTGTCTCTCTGTTAATTACACCAAAAATAAAAGTTCCGTAGTTTAAGGGAAAGCACATGCTGATTTTCTTAAGATGCGCTTTCCTCAAGAAAAACAAAGGCACTACTTTAAGGTAACAAATGCTTTAAGTTCTCATCCACAACTACTTGACCATTTGTGATACCACAATAATCATACCCCATGCCTAAGGGATCAACTAGCAATAGTGGGAATATTGGTTTTAAAAGATTAGGAATTGAATTTCTAAATTATTCAGGTGAGACATCCAGACTATAATAACTTCCCGGCTTCCAACTTCAGAAGTCAAATTTTGAAATCAGTTTCAAGATTAACATAAAAACCCCACAACCTAACATCCTACCTAAAGCTTAGCGTCACGCTGCCATTTCCATAATACAATGTGAAAGGTATTAATACTTTTGCAAAAGTACATTTGGCAATATATGACCAAATTGAAGAACTGTGCTATTTAAGTATTCGTTGAAAAACAGCTAAAAAAAAAAATCCATGTTTCAATCAGCATATGAGCAAGTTAAGAAATCATGCATTAATAAGGGTCCACTGCACCTAGATTCTAACTGTTTTAAATTTTCCTTTTAAAATGACCCTAAGTAGTCTGAAGTTAAACCTGTAGCAAAAGCGGTAATTTGGTTTTTTCCCCCACTTCTAGCCTAACAGGGCAGCAGGGCACCAGTATATGTTGGAGCTTGGAAGGTTTTAAATTGCTTATGTGGTAGCTTAAATTCTACAGACTAGCAATTCCAGAAGACCATTCATCGCTGTTCCATCTGGCTTTTAGCAATACCTGTTTATTTGCTAAATCAGGAGACAATATACTGCTATTTACACAGAGAGATAGAACAAAGCCAGCCAATTCAAATTAATTAATATCGTATGATATAAATACATATTATCACAGGTGACCGAATAGCAATTATAAAGTGTATATAACTTACTGCAGGAATATGCGAGTCCACAAGTAACTTGGACTCCGTTTTGTTAAGCATTATAAATACTGAGAATTGCTCAGTATGCAATGAATTATGACAGCTAGCTACTTACAACTTAAGATCAGACTTCCAAATTCAGGTTTTTTGCATGTCAAATTATATTCAGATGGCAAGACAACAGATCAATAAAATAACTTTGATGCATTATACTAGTCATAGAACTGCACAAAAAGGTACAAAAGTTACATAGATACACTAACCTTTATCTGTGTCAAATAAAGGGGTACACTTAAGAAATAAAGGGGTACACTTAAGTCATAAAGCAAGCTTTGCTTTAGATACAAATACTTGCATCTCAAAACATCTGAAGGTATCACTAACTGCTAAACTGGGATAGTTTACCTAACACATTATGTTATTGAGCATATTTTAGTCCAGAGTCACATATGAGATTGTGATGGGGATGAAGGGAACCAAGATCTTCCATATGAATTAAGCTAAAAAACTAAGCAGTGCCACTGCCAAAAATATTTCAATAAACATTCTATTATTTATTTTCAGCTTTTAAGGAAATGTTCAGAATCGCAACTTACCAGGATTATGATGAGTCACGGATTCTCCATTTTGAAATACATCTCCAGCCACGTTCATTCTACCAGGATTGAAAGGTCCTACACCAGTCTTGGTCTGTGAAGTCAAAGATGGGGTGTATGTTTGCATATTAACACCAAAATTACTTGACTGCAGTCCGTTAGATACATCTCCCAAGTTGGCATTCTGCAGTGATGTAACATGTGTAATCATTAAGTTCATGTCACGCCCTTCGGCATTTTCTAAATGACCATCACTCACAGATCTCATAGCACCTGTTTCTAATGTAGTAACATTAGCAATCTGAATTTCAGAGTCTGGTTCTGTGGTTATACCACTATTACCTATTCCTGAATTTACCTTACTTCTCGAAAAACTGGAAGCTGAGAATTCCATATCGTTGGTTCTATTTTTACACTCTGGAAGTTTTCGTTCATTAAAACTGGAAGCATTCTTCTCTTGTCCTTGATTTGTTTCAATGTCTTCTTCATCATCAATAATTATAGTTTCACTTATACTCCCCTTTTGAGAATTTAAGTCTTTCGGAGGAGGAAGCATTTTGCAATCATTCCCTTGAAGTTCTTCATTTCTTGATGATGTAAATGCAGTGTTCCTTTGATCTGCTATCAGTGACGTAGAATTTTGTGGAGGTTGTATAGGTTCAATAAAAACTACATCATCGTCATCTTCTATAGGCGAGTTTTGGAATTTATTAGGTCTAGAAACTAAAGAACTTGGTGGACCTCCAAATGTATTTCCTACATTTGCAAGACCTGCTGCCATGGTGGTATTCCCTAGTAGACCAGGAGTGTGCTCAGACAGTTCTAATCCTCCCAGAGGACTCGTGTCCATTCCAGATCTGCTGTTTAAAGAAAAACATAAAGCAAGAAAAAACACACCGAGCTTCAGAGTAAGATATAACTTTCCAATAACAGTTCTTAAAAATAACTACAGAATTAATAGTTCCAGCTTTTACTTTGTCTTCTTCCTGAGATCAGGTACAGAAGAAAACGAAGTTTCTCTATGATCTTCTTCGAGTGTCTTAACATTAATTTACTTTCTAATCCTATACTAGCAAAAAAATACCACCATTACCAACATTTCCCACACAATAGCTACACATCATTATGTTTAGCAATACACAGGAAATAGAATTTTTGATAGTATTTATTACCCAATCCTGATTTCTCAGTCCCTTTCCCACCCACATATGCACACAATGATCCTGTAACACTGTTTTTGCTAGACTGCAAAGCAAGATGAAAAGTTAGACATGCAGAAAGAAAATCTGAATTCCTAATAAATTTCATTCCTATTAGAAATGTTACAGTTTCAATATCAATAAGTTTACACAATAAAAGACTGAAGCACATATCCAAATGCCTAGCAAAAAAAAAAAAAAAGGGCAACTTCATTTTGCATATTAACAACTTTCACATTCGACTGATTTACCTCCAACCTCACACTGCCAAAGCTCCTTAGGTGGCCCCAATATAACTGGAACACAGAAGTAAGCAAAAGAGATATGGAACTTCTGCACATGACGAGAACAGATACATTACGGAGCAGCGTAGCAGCAGCACAGCAACCTCTCATTTCTAGCCACTACCAGAGGGAGCTCATCTGAGGTCCTGACTTACTATGTTCCACTGCAGCTTTCAACAACTTTATCTCTTTTCTTTTTAACAACAAGCAATGCTTCTTCAGGCTCCTTCCCAACAGCTATTTTGCCTGCAGGTTTCTGTTTGCTTTTAGTAATTGTTCAGTTTGGGGAATCTGTCATTTGTAATTGTCAATTCTACCATGAATTAAAAAAATATAAAAGGCAACCTGGATATACGATTTCTGTACCTGTAATTCCAAACCGGTATATAATCGGTGCTAAAGGCTCTAAATCTCTCTAAAAAACACCTGTACTAAAAATTAATAAATTAAATTGATCTTGATATACACAACAAGAAAAATACAGACATAATTACGTGATAATTTGGGTACGTCTTGGGGTATACACTAATGTGTGACATCACTGAGCTTTTGTGAAAGGCTAGAAGTAGCTTTCTGTGCATTTTTATAAATCCGTTATAGAGGAATTTAAACAGAGGAAGTAGAAATATCCTGCTCATCAATACTTACCCATCCAGAAATCCACTGCAGTCTGTTTACCTTAATAAGTTGCTCCAAGAGCTTTTCTTTTCTTTCCTTTCCTGTGGGGAACCTGCTCTTGTATCAACTTGCTGCCCACCACAAAAGCAGTGTGTTCTGAAACAGGGTTAAAATAAACATTAGATAGCTCAAACACTTTCTTCATCTCAAACCTCTTCTACCAACTATGTTCATTAAACTGACTTCCTTCTAAATTCACAGTGTAAGTTCAAACCTGACTTTTAGCAGTATCATCCTACAACATTAGAGAGAGTATGTCAGTCTATACCATCATTGCCATAGTAAGTAAAGCAGCAACAGTACTGTTTGTTCCAGATTTTCCACTCCATCACATCACATTTCCACAATGCTTTGTTTGATGCTTTATAGGTAGATGGAAAAATACCATGTTTGGCAAGAGACAAGCAGACATAACTGCAATTAAGTAATCAAATACTAGAATTAAGAAGTATATCTGTAATAGAATATTAAGGAAATAAACAGTTCAAGTAAACTGAGCTAGAGAAAAGAAACCTTAGCAGTTACATTTCTTTGCTTTTTATTGTGTCAACCTCCAATGCTTGTAGCAGAATATACTATGCTAAAATTAAGATATAGCAAAAGAAAAATTACAGAACATACCTTATAATTCAGGCTTACAATGCAATATAAACCTTACATTGCTAATGATTTTCAAATAGTATATATGCACTGCAGTGATACTTAGCACAGGTTAAGGCATCCATAGCATATATTAACATGTGATCATTCACATGAGACTGAAAATGTTCAGAGTTCAAGCGTATATTTATTCTTCAGGTTTTATAACAGTCATTAGGTTTCCCAGACTTGGCAGCATTTTTAAAACAGAGAGTATCAACTTGTGTAGTTATCTACTGTTTGAGGACAGCCCTTAAAATCCCCAGACAGTAAAGAGGCCCAGAGGAATAAAGCTCAAATATTCTTCTATGCATTTACAACATCATTCAAGCCCTCTTGTCCATTAACTGAACAGAAGCAAGGTGGGGGCAGGGGGGGACCAAACAGCAAAGCTGTGAACCAGATTAATCCTAGAAGAGAGGAGACCACCTTTTAATTCCTTCATATGTTAGCCTTACAGCCTAATGCCATTATGTAATACCATTTGAACCACAATAAAGGTAACATTCTATCGGAATGAAAGAGGTTTTCTTACCAAAGAAAAAATTGTATTATCAATGCAGTTGGCTTGTACCTCCCTGGAAACCAGTCAGTTCCACTGAAGATTAATTTAATCCAATATTCTCTTTTACCTATCTTATTTTTCCCCTCTAGGGCTGAATAATTCAAAGTTAGATTTCCCTACATCTCAGCTTTTGCTGAAAAGAATTCATTCGGTTAACTGATTCTTAAAAAGTTTCCCAGGTTTATTCCATATATTTTCTTTCTCTACAAGGATAAAAGCATCACAAGCACAAAAAGCTTTTAATAAAGTTTTAAATATACCTGAACAGATGGGAGCAAAGAAGAAATTAGACTATGCCAAGACTCTACCTCAGGCCTGACTCAAGCCTTTGCTATTCCTGTTTTTACAGATCCTTAGTGGAAAGACAGACTTGGGCTGCATTATAGCACATGCACATCATATGTAGCAAAGGTAAGACCCAAAACATATCTCTTTTTGCCTAAATATATTTATTTTTTCCACAAAGGCTCTTAGAAAGGTTTTAATGACCTGTATTATTAGGTATGACATAAAAATAAGAAAAGTTTACGTGCTTAACTGTTAGTGCATAGTCATAAGTAAAATCTGCATGCATCTCCCCACAAACATTAACTCCCACCTCTGCGAGACTCAACAACAAAATTACCCAAAAAATCAGATATTTTTTTTTTTTCAAAAATTTGCAAAACAAGGTAGCTTGTTTTCTAAAAATGCTAGCACCAAGGAGAAACACAAAAACTACATAAGCAATGTCACAGTCAGTATCTCTAAATGAACAGCTACCAAAAAATGCATGATTTACAGAGTGAAAAGAATAAGTTTACAATGCAAAACTAGGAAAAACTTCACAACTGGTAACAGTGAAAGATGCTTAACAATAGAAATACAATTGGTAGAAACCTGTAAGATTGATTAGACTGATCACTGGATGAAATGTTGAGACTTTGAAAAAACCGAACTAAACAAACTGGTGAGACCTAATCTGCAGAAAAGGCATGTTCAATACTGCTACAGAATGAGCTCAAGGCTTTGTGGTAGTGCACAGGCACCAAAATTGCAGCTGGATGGAAACAGAGACACTACCAATATACACCAGTCCTTCCTGAACCAGGCTTTCTGTGTTCTTCTTTTAAATTAGGCTACATCACTTATCCATAAAAACCTCTGTGATGAAATAAATTACAATCCCGTAGCTACATTCAAGGCTTAATTGCTGGAAGAAAAAGGCAAAATACAGGCAGTTCTTTGGAAGGATGGCAAATACTACAGCTTTTAAGACAGCCAGCTAGGTAATGCTTCAAAGGTCAAGTCTTAACTCCATAGTTGAATGATAAAAGAGAGTTTAAAGTCTATAATGAATTCCAGAAATTGGGGTGGGGTGTGTGTCTACCTAAAAAAACAAAAATCTGTTCCACTTTAACAAAAGCAGAAACTGGAATTTAAAAGCCTTTACTAAGTGCCTTTAATAACACCTGGGATGAAGGTGACAGAAGAGCACAGTCATGGTTATGTACACTTGGAGCGAAGTCACAAAAATCAAAAGGAATCACTGAAATCCAGCCAGAACTACAGTTCCACCAACACAGGGCACTTGAAACAGAGATCCAAAGCAGGACCAGCATGTACAAGTGCTTCCATTTAAAGGCTAAAAGCCTAAAAATAAAAAAGGAAAACTTGAAAGACTGTTTTTGAGAAAATACATAACTGAGACATCTCAAAAGTGAATGGATGAACAAAATTCAGGAGACAATATTATACTAAGGTACAAACATAGGAATAACAGAGCAATTGATTTGCCCACGAAGGAACAGTACTTTCTGCTAGGAAAGCACAGTATCCTAACTATTCACCTCAACAGCTACTGTGCTACATTTTAATTCCATATGCAAACTAGAAGAAATAGTGTATTAATGGTACACTTCCACTCAACAGTGACAGCACATGTGAGGTAAGTGGAACATGAGAGACTGCAAATGGCAACTGAAGACTTCAACTACTGTTGTGCAGACTAGGGGAGGAGGGCAGATGCCCCCCAAAAAACAAAAACAAATACCCCCCCCCAAATGAAACCACAAAAAACATAACCCCCACCACTGAATGATGGAGACAAATTCTTACAACACAGCCAACTGCAAACAGCTAGAAGACTAACAGAAGGAAAACCAACAACTGATGTAATCCTGAGCCAGGCAACATAGTTCAAGACGTAATTATCCAGATAGCACTCCAGAAGAACATATTTACACTCCCAGGGGACTAAAAAAAAAAAAAAAATTTCATTGCTTCAACATTTGACTTCAAAAAGGAGAACAAAGTAAGTGTGAGAAACCCAGTTAAAAAGAAATTAAATGGAGCAGCTAGAAGAAAAAAAGCTTCTTGAGAGCATGAAGGCCATTTAAAAACTCACCATATTAAGTATACCACCAATCTACAAAGACCCTCAAAAAAACATAAAGACTACTATCAGGAAGTCTCTGAGCTAAAAAGATGCCAGAATTGTATTAGGCAGAAGTTTCATATACATTTGCCCTATTCTTTACCTTTTGCTAGTCATGGTTCAAGACAGGCTACTGAGCTATCTCAGAGCAAAGGTTTGTCTAAAATGCCAGTTCTTGCCAATTTCACAAACAGTAAAATTTTCCTAAAGAGTATCCAAGAAGCCTGAACCACAGCAGAAAGCACAGAATAAACTCTTCGCATTGGTGTTCAGTAAGGAAAAGATCAGGAAAGATGACATCTAAGCTCTTTCTCTAAGGTTCAAGTCAGAGGAAAAATGTTGTATCAGAGTGCTAATAGAGGAGTATTTTAGAACAAATCACTAGGGCCACATGGCATTCACTCAAGATTTCTAAAGACAGTCAGAAATTTTATATTTCGGTATCTGTAACCAGTTACTTAAGCAGAAGGTGATAATGATTACCCAAATAATTACAGACTACAGTCCCATCTCCATCACTAACCAGACTGATAAACACTACAACTGAATAAATATACAAAAGAAAAAAAAAATATATGAAGAAAGAATTAACATGGATTTTGCAAAGAAAAAGTAATCCCTCACAGGACTACTGGAGAGATCTTTTGAAGGGTTCACACACTTGTTGACCAACCCTGATTAAACTGGTATACAGCACTTAAGAATTCCAAAAGGCATTCAAACACATTCCTCACTAAAGACTGCAGTGGTAGTTATCTATAATAAAGATTTGGGAAAGGGTTCTCTGGGGGATTTGTAATTACTTAAAGCAAAAAATATCATGTGGTGTTTGCTGTTATGACAATAAAGAGACATTACCAGAGGGATTCCAAAATAAAACAATACAGGTCAACACACGTAAGTCAATCATAAGAGACAGTGACTACCAAAGTGAGAGTTTCTTAATCATAAAAAATTATTCACAGCAGCTGAAAACAGAAACTGGTTGTAAAGAACTACAGAAGGATATCACAGTGCTGAATGCTCAGACAGTACAATAAGCAAAATCACTAGTGATAAATGCAAGGTAATGAACAGGGAGAAAAAGGTAACTACAAAAATAGCTGTTCCTCTAAAGTGGAAGTCTAAGATCCAAGTTGCAACTCTTTCACTCTTTGAAATCAAATCTACTCAAATCATCAACAACCAAAGAGGAAAAACAATATAAAAAAAGAAGAACCAAGAACAATACAGAACACATTTGTCACTACATAAGCAAGATGCTGGTGAACTATGGTTTTTATCAAGAGATGTTCAGGTCACCCCCTTTACAGAGAAAGGCAAAACCAGATGAGTTACATAAACAATTTATATTAAAGGAAAAGTCTTCTCATTGGAAAAGACAGACAACTCAAGGAAGATGATAAATCCACAAGAAAAAAAAAATAGACAATAGAGAGTGTCTTACAACACACAAACAAAAAGGCACCCAGTGAAACAATTAAGTAGCTTTCATAATCTATTGTGCAGGAAAACATTTTCTTTTCTTCTTAATTGTGAGAATCACTGCCATAGAAGGCTGCAGAGGCCAGAAATGCAACCAGTCCAAATAGAGATTGGCAAACATGAAAATAAATCCACTGATGACTGTTAAACACAGTGGTCCAAAGGCAACTCTACAGAAGTCCTTCACCAGCCAGCTGCTGAAAACCAGAATACACCTGCAGAAAAATCATGCTATAACTGCCAAGTTTCTATTCCTAGACATCACTGTTGCAAACAGGTTACTGAATTGTCTACTAAACTAGTACAGCAATTAATCTAACCTAGTAGAGGAATAATAATATTCTCACATGCAGAAGAAACGTCACTAGTCTCATGGAAGCTTTATCCACTTACCCAAAATCTGAATTTTGGCCTATGGCTGTCAGGCTGACTTCGGTTGGGGGATGGCTGTCAACATTTAGGCAAAATAATAAGGTAAGAGACTAATCTGAACGCACCTCAATGTTCTGTGAGCCTATACAGTTCTAATGATCAATTCCTGACTCTGACATTTCCTTGGCCATAACATCATTTAATTCCTTAATTCAGCAACTTCTAAGAGTTCTTATCCTTCCTTATTACAGAAAGTCACTTTTTATCATTTGACTTTTCATAAATCTGATGATCAAAAACTGAGTCTATTGTAAAGACTGTATGCAGCTATCAAGAAGCTCTTTCTCAAGCTTAACTTAAGAGTACGCTGTAACGTCTTGCTACAACTAAGAAATGTTCATTCCCTACACAACCAGATGCAACCCACATACCATGGCTTTCTTGGGGTATGAACCATCAACTGAACGCCAGTGGCTGACCAAACGTATACCACAGTTCACCCCAAAAGCAAAGTAAACCACTCCAGTTAAAATCACCTTCAAGCAGCTGTTTTACGCTGCAACTGACGCAATCTAATAGCCTGACTATACCCACTTGTAAGGACCGAAAAATGCTAGAAAAGCAGAAGTAATACAACATTTTTAAAGGGTTGCAATTTAAGCCTGCTTTAATCTAAATCTGAATGCTGCTACTGCAGTCCAGTCTCAATTTGGGTAGTGAATATTATACCCTGTGTATGGACAGACACCTACCTATGTGAGTAGAACTCCATGTTAGAAAAAAGGAGTTGCAGGGCCCTTCTGGGTCATCAGATATAAAACTCTTACCACAGGCAACCACACAATAAAACCGTTTTTGTTAAACATTCTTACTATAAACATTCAGCATTTTTGGTTTGGTGGGCATTCGCTTTGGTTTGGTTTTTCCTTCTTATATCCTTCCTGAGGATATCCAGTCATCAACCCTAGCATTTTATGCTCCAATATGCCTCGGATATGCGGTGGCTCTGATTTACTGTCAATTTTTACATCTCTGACTTTAACAAAAATTTTAACACTTCTGAAGGTCCACCTAGTTATCAGGGCCACAGACTCATTTTGTTATGCTATCATGTGGCAGAGCTGTTTCTGCAACCACACACATAACCAGATAAAAGCTGATCCAGCTGACAGACACTTTCCTGCAGAAGTCTATTCCAGCCGGATCAGTTCCCCACAATAAAAATGTCAGTGCAACACTTAACAGCTGTGCCTGAACATAACAAGGTTGGTGCCACAGCTCTGAACTTCAGCGTAGAGATCATTTCAGCAGACAGGACAGTAGTGACAAGCCAACAGCCACAGGCTTAACTGCACTACCCTGACAGCAAATACTCTTGTAAAATACTCCAAAATGCACGTGCTAGCTGACAACAAAGCAAGCAGCAACAGACTGAACATTAAAACACATGTATATCCACTGGTTGCAATCAGTAGGGTATCTGAAACTTTTAAGACTTTAAGCAAACCTAACATACTACATTAAGGCCACAACTATTTAATCAGTCAACCAGCTTCACACACAAATCATGCTAGTGAGTTCAACATAAATACTTGCATACTTAGGGCTAAACTCAAGTGCAAGTATTCACAACACCAAAGTAAAACAAGGGTCTTTCTTAAAATATTATACAAGTTTATTATAAATATTAACCAAGAGTCTGAGTCACATTTAACATTAACCCTTCAATGTATTTCTATCACTGTTTTTCAGAACATAGGTGAGAGCTTTCAGGAACAGGATACTAAGTTTAGGTCCACAAATCTAATCTACCCATTGTCTGAGTACCACCATTACAAAAGCCTGAGATCTCACTACTTCAGCCTAGAGACATTACTGCAGAATTTATTTTCCACTAGGTTTGGAGCTGCTTCAAATTTCACTCTTTCCCCAGATTTTCAAACCAGTTGTATGGATTGAAGAAATTAGCTTACTAAAAGTCATTATGTAACACCCAAAATGTGCTTGTCACGCAGATTTCTTAAAGAGAAAAGCATACGCACACAGACACCTGTAATCCAGCAAAGAGGGCAACCAAGAACAGTAAAAAGGCAAGATCTACATAGTGAAAGAAATATTTTTAAGCAGTTGAGTCAGTAAGTTTTGGTTTTATTCAAAAGAGAAACTACTTACACACAAACTAAAGCTTACTGAAAACATGCGAACTTCAGTATCTCCTGAGCACCTTAACTGCACTGCAGCCACCAGTGTTACGTGTGAATGCTGACATCTGGTTTCCAACTGATGTTTCCAGGAACATCTGAATACCTTTATTTAACACAGCCTCTTCCTTGAGTCTTTCTGCTCAACCAGTGCTGAGAATTGCTCCCCTGTATGCACGAGTGGAATCAAAATTCAGGGTCAATCTCAAACTTGATTCTATTCAGAGTCAATCTTCAATGCAAGCATACCCACACCAAGCACCTATCATTTTCAAGATTACTCATAGGGGAATAAGCAGCACTTGGCATAGCAGTTCATGGCAAATCAAAATCATAATGTTGACTAACTATATATAAATTTTAGAGCAGCCATACTGACATGTATGCCCCCCTTAGACACACACTTTCAATGTACTTCATGGCTGTTTAATCATGAAAAGGTGCTGACCAGCAAGAACCCTGCACCACTTCTAGCCTTAAAAGCCATTATGTGTAACACAGAAGACAGTAAATTTTCTCTCTCTGCTACTCAAGCAGTACCATGCTGCTTAAGAATATCCTTTATTATAAATGGAATAGAAAGGTGAAACAAGACAAAGAACCAAAGGACCCACAGAAGAAGTTGTATCTAAATGCTTATCTATTACTTATATCCAAATGCATATCTATTTCCAGGAAAGTAAGTAACACTAGACCACAGCAACAGACTTGAAAGATGACCTAAGTGGAAAGGGAGCAGTACAGTAACAGTAGAGAAACACTATGCTAGAGACATGAAAATAGGAAAAGGGCAAGTAAAACACTGAAAAATAAATAGTAGAAAGTGGCCTTAATACAGCATGCAAAGAGGCCAAATTGTAATTGGACATATCTTAATTTTAAAAAATGTAACACTTAGTAGGAAAAAAATACATACTGAATGGCTAAATCAGAAACAGACCTGAGAATAGTAAAATTATTTCGATGTCTGGACTGGGCAATGGAATACAGGCCACTGATAAATGTCAGTGGGTCACAGCACACGTTTTAAAAACATGCCTTACTCTTGCTGCACAGGGACCAATGAAGATTAATTGAGAATTCAAATCTATGAAGTCCCTAGCTTTTGCTAGCATTCAAGAAATTAAATTGAGATAGTAGCACAGAAAATGTATAATCCCTTTAAAACAGCATTTAATTATTACAGGTTCTAGGAAGCAGGGTTGGAAGTACTCCGTTAACAGACGTATTAGAGCAAACACTACAAATTTAGTATAGATACTAATGAAAAAAAGCTCTATAACTAAAAAAATATTCTATTTGTCTTTCATAAGAGGTATAGTTGCATTGGCTATACTTTTGATACAATTGTATCATGATTATAGTGACTATACTAATCTGTACACACCTAATATACACAAGTAGCATGCAATCTTTCAAATTTGTAATTTACAAGAAATTGGGGGTACAGCCAATCACATATAAACCAATCAAATCTGAAAAAACAACCAGAGATAGGAAAGAGGAAGAGAAATCTCAAGTGAGAGAGGATGAGATAACTACAAGTTCAGAAACAGACCAATTTATTAGCTACAGTAACACTGATTCTGTTAATAAGTTAACTTTCCCTGTAAAATACAATTTTTTTAGTCAGTACATTTAAGGCAATTTTCAGAAGCAGTTTTTAAAGACTATTTCATGCATTTACATTTTATTAATAATTTTACCCAAACAGCATAAATTCTTATTTTGGTGTTGGGAAGGGAGTGTTCAAACTAACTTACAGTAAAATACTGCATATCAATGGAGAGCATCTTCCTGGTCGCTAAATGATATCAGACTTAGCTTAAGCACTGCAAGTTTAATAGAACAGCTGATGTTGGAAAGGACCTCTGGATATCACCTGATCAAACCCACCGTAGCTCAGAGCAGTGACAAATTAGAAATGAGATCTATTTTGAAGTTAAGTCAGGTTGCTAGGGTCATATCCAACACAGTTGTGAATATCTGTAAGTATACAGATTTCCCAGCCTCTCTGGACACTCTCTTCTAGTGTTTGATTACCTTAGCTATTCAGGATTTCCCTTGTTGCAACTTATGCCCATTACCTGCCAGCCTATCAACATGCACCTCTGAGAAGTGCCTGGCTTCATCTTCTCTATACTTTCCCATTAATTAGTTGAAGACAGCAGTAACACGTCCCTCCAGCCTTCTCTTTAGGCTGAACACACCCATCCCTCTCAGCTTTTCCTTCTTCGTTATGTGCTCCAGCCCTCTAAGCTGGCGGCCCTCCACTGGGCTCACTCCAGTATATCAGTATCTTTATTATAACTGGGTCTACCCAAAACTGGACTGAACACTGTAGATGTGGTCTCCAAAATATCAAACGGTGGGGAACAATCACTTCCCTCAAGCTGCTGGCTACAGTCTTGCTTAAGTCAGCCCAGCATGCTGTTTGCATTCATCCCTGCAAGGGTGCATTATTCATGTTCAACTTGCTGTCCACCAGGGCTACCCAAAGCAGCCTTCTATCCTATCGGTGCCCAGCCTGTACTATTGCCATACATTCTGGAAACAAAGATGCTTTACTAATTGTCAACAAGGACTTTTCATGCTATTCTTCGTTAGTGCTTCCTCTTATTTCATTGGGTTTTTTAAAATTTTTATTTTAAACTAGCATACAGTCTACATGTGTATACGTACAGCCCATGAAATAAGTAACTCTGCAAGGGCAACTGGTAATAGCCATGCCTAATGGCATACCCATTTTCTCAGTGCCTGATTGCACGCATCTTTTTTACTAATGTTTTAAAAATCCTTTCTTTTTACTTTTGCATGTGCTTGGAAAGAGGAAAAACTGTCACACCATAGTTCGTAAATTAACAAGGAGTTTGTAGATAGACCATTTTCCTTGTCTAACAATAACATCAGCTAGTAGTCTCAACCAGATTTTTCATCCCTAAGAAATACCCAAGTATCGGCCAACAACCTAGTATTTTTGGCCCAGTATGGACAAGCTTCTTCAATACAATCTACCTGCAGTGACTAGCATTTAATGCATCTAGTAATTCAGAAGAGGAAAACCAAATTTAAGAGAGTATGTGAATATTACGCCACATATAGGAAAGAAACCCACATAGACTATAACCAAGTAAACAGGCAATGAAGCTACAGTATAACAAAGGAAAGAAAATCTTAACATCATAGATGAGATAAAAAAGGAAAGGGAAGAAAATAAAAAGTAACCACAAAATAGTTCAAGTTCTATGATGAGGTAAGGTTGACGGGAAATGGGATCCAAGGCAAGAATGGATATGGTCAGCAAGGCAAGTATGATAGGTTTTCACAGCTGCACTCGCTGGCTGGCTGTAAGTTACATTATGCAATCAAGGCTCCAGTTTATTGAGCTAGTTTTAAGAAGTAAAAGGTAGCTTTATTTTTAAACAACTAGACGCATATTGTATTTGCTAAGGCTGCAGTTCCACAACAATAAACCACATCCAGTCTAGGACAGGACTATTGTGGTTTTGAATTCCCACTCCTCTCTCCCACTTTCTCCAGCACAACTCTTTCCCCCTTTCTCACTAGCTGTTCACAGATCCCAACAGCCAGTCTGCCATGGGAGCCAATGTGGTAGGAAGCTGAAATACAAAAAACAGAGCAAACAACCAACACGTACACAGCTCCCCTGAAAACAAATTTCATTGTGATGATTCATGGAGCTAAACTGACTCCCAAAAAAAGAAACAGAAAAAGGCCAGTGTTCGTACAAAGAAGAGAGGACAATGACAACCCTAAGTTAGGCTGGTTTAAATGGTCATGCAACCAAGCATATATGCTTGTTTGAATTTAACCCCATGAAAAATACACTATATAGCATTTGTTCTAAGCCATCTGCAACTGGAATAAAGACCTGCATAACAGAAAGTATATTCCAAGCCTAAAAAAAAAATAAACTAACTTTGCTAGTGGGGAGCTTTTCAAATCCTCCTTAAACTTTTGCATAAAGAAAGTAATGCCTCAATAAGTTATTCCAACTCTTAGTTATCCTACCAGCTGAAAGGATAACTTTCCCTGTTTGAATTTGTATTGCTTAGGCAATAATCAGCACTAAGAAATTAAGCCTTTAACTAATTGGGGGCAGGGGTGGGAAAAGCACCCTATTATCTAATATGTTATTGGGCACACAGTCTCTCCGAGACCAGGATTAAGTCACACCCTAATTATTCTCTTTTAATTGAGGAATAGACCAAGTTTCTGAAGTCTGTTAATAGAAAGCATGTTTTCCACTCCTTAAGTAATTCTTGTAGGTCTTCTCCAAACTCTCCAATTCTTTTTAATTATTAAAAAATGCTAGACTTAGTTCTAATCATCATTGCTATACCATACACAATATTAGTCAGACCATCTCAGTATTTTATTTGTTAATTCGTTGGACAGAAGTATACATAATGATGGCCAAACACAGTTGCAATGGCAACAGTTCCAAGACATAGCCAACATTTGCGTCCAGTAAAAAAAAAACAACCAAGTTTTGTTGCACTCTCCATTTACTGTCACTTCTAAATTACAACCTTTTTTTATTATAAGTGTTACAGAGAACTTCTTACCTGGCCTTTCTAGATACTACTTGGCTTCTTTAATGAGGCACCATCTACCAGAACAAAACCTCACCTTCTGAATGAACATTTTTCAAATTAACACAACCACCACAAGCAGAACAAAATAAACAAAAAACTCCCCTAAACCCATGCATGCAGAAATACTAGCTATTAATTCAAAAGATGTCTGGTAAATTCTTCCAGCTTAGTAAAAGTTCTTAAACATATATAGGTTGGTATATTAATTATCAATTCTTGCACAAAAAAAATGATGAAATTATTTCAGGTATAACAGAACACTAGGTCATCTTCTCCTTTCCACACACATTTAAAAAAAAAAAAAAAGAGAGAGAGAAAAGAAAAGACAATGATACCACACCCATATATTCCAAGTCTTATCACATGCTCCTAGGAGCCAAAGTTACAGACCACATTATGCTAGCCACTGTACAGAGAAGACATGTTTAGCTTTTTTGCTCTTTGAACAAAGGGACAACAGATTGAGAGAGACAAAAAGGAGAATACAAGGAAACAGCACCACCATAAACAATGGTTAGAATTAGCTCTTGTTCTAAGATGGTGTGTTTGAGTCCCAGGGTGACAGGAAAAGGTGGTGGTTTGGTTTTCATTTTAGTAGGCTTTGTTTCCTCAAGTTACCTTCTTTTGCATTACCAGGTTGCAACTGCTTTAAAGGGTGCATATAGGGAACTTCTCCAAGCATGAGGAGCATCACAGAAGAATGAACAATAGCATTTAACTGGCCATGATGTCACTTTTTAAACAGCACCTAAAATCTCTTTAACAAAAACAACAACAACAAAAGATAGATAATACCCTTCACAGCTAAATCCCAACTTTAATTTAAAGGCAAGTAACATGTTACTTTTACAACCATAAAAGATCTAAAAAGACCAGGCAGTCAAAGCAGAAGATGAGGAAAGCACTCCTGTTCAGGATTCTGAATCCATATCAACAGAGCAGGACCATTTTTACCACAACCGTAAGAAAAACTGTTACCACAAGATACAGAGACCAAAGGCAAAGTATGAGATTTAGTCATGTGATTTATTAACACAACTACATAACGAACACTTAATTGTTTACTAACACTTAAAAGAGACAGCTTATTATGTGGAAAAAATCTGCAGTCTGTTAGAAGAGTAGCGTGTGGTGTGTCTAAAACAAGGGCTAAATTACGGGCTTAAACCAAAGATCTCATGACAACACCGTCTGCAAGTGACAGACAGCACAGAGGGTTTTCCTTTTGAAGAGGAAGGATTGCCCCTGCGATAGTAGCCTGAGCTAAAGGTCAGACAACCACAAAGGGAAGTCAGAAGCACACACTGAGATTTAGCTGGTACAGAAGGCAGCAAGTCTGGAAGAGAGAGAGACTTGAAGGTCATCCATATAGAGATGATAGCTCAGTTTATGACCGAGATTAACAAAATAACTTTTAAAGGAATTTGATGTAGTACTAAGGGTAAATGCCAAACTAGAGAGGTCTTACAGGGATCTAAAGAAAAGGAACTCCAGAAAGAATTAAGGTTTTCACCAAGGTTAAACTTTCAAGGGCGGATGGGAAGGAAAAAAAAAAAACCTGATAGTTGGATCATGAGTGGGCTTTTGTTTAAAGTTCAGTACCATTATATTGCACAGAATAGCCTAAAGGAACACAAGATGCCAATATGCTTGCAACAAAAGTCTGCAGGAGAAAAACAAACAAGTCCATGTTTCTAAGAGTGACTATGAGCCATAAGAGGCCTAAATTAGAAAATCATGCACATAGCTATTCTATGGGTTATGCCCAATTTTACCATCTTCTTCCAACGCCATCTTTCACAACAAAAGAACTGAGGAAACTGCATCTAGAAACCTCCTCTCCTAATGATCTGCTTTCTTTGCTGGCCTCCCAAGAGTTAGATTGGTGAGCTATGGTGCAAGTATCTAAGCAGTTGTTGCCCTATCAGTGTGTGACCAAGTGTATATCACTACTTTGCACCATCTATGAAACAGAGGAAAATGTGGAATTAAGATGACATCCTGCTCCGCATGTGTCAGTAAGTATTAAAACATAGGAGCAGGGACTATGCCTCGATAGACTAGGTACACAAATTTAGGTATTATGGCTTTTAAAAGTTACAGTGATACGAACTGAAGGATTCTGATAGTCTTGTATGAGTCAAGGAAAAAAGTTTATAAATCTTAATGTACAGTTAAGTACAGAGTGCCTAATTAATTTATTTTCGTTAAAACAGTAACATATTAAGTATTTTAGAGATCTCAAACCATCGTTTCTGCACAACAGCAATGCACGATTAAGTAGTCTCATCTCAAACTTAAACAAAGCAAAGAAAAACCCCACCACAATCCTCCTGTGCTACTGACACTCAGTATGGCTGGGGAGAGCACTTATAATGCCGGAGTACATTTCAAACCATTATAGCAACTACTCTGTTCGGAGCACCGAACACTTGCTTCTGCGCCCCTGCCTCAGTGATGAAACCCTGCCACCCCCATCAGAATATTCTCCAGTGGCTGATGGTAGAAGGGGCAGAGAAGGAATTTATGGTGAAGGTAGCTCCAAAAAGCTTGGGAAACACAGAGGAAGGTAGAGTGCTTAAGCATTAGGATGAACTTACAAAGTGTAAATACCCTCCAAACACAGAGCAGTTTGAAAAATACATTGGTGGCAATCATGTCACTGGACACTCAGTTGACCACACAACTGAATAATCTCTGTTGATTTTAATTATGTTGGACTAGTAAAATCTGAATTTGTCATCTGTATTATACCCATTGATTGAAATAGTTTTGTTCTGACAGCAAACTGGAATAAGAGAACAACTTTCATCATTCACGTATCCAATCCAAGAGACACTTCAGGTGAAGGTACAAGAATCCCTCAGTAGACAGTTATGATCTAACCTGTCTATAAAGGACAATCGTTGACCTCATCTAATGCAACTGTTGATGTTCTCATCCATACAGACATATCATCAAATTTTCTCCATGTGTGTGTGTGTGAATCCTATTGAACTCTAGTGCACTGAGTTTCACAGAATAAATATTTGATTTGTCTTAAAATCGGTAATTTCTGGAAGGTCAC
This sequence comes from Nipponia nippon, assembly GCF_047370975.1. NCBI lineage: Eukaryota > Metazoa > Chordata > Aves > Pelecaniformes > Threskiornithidae > Nipponia > Nipponia nippon. The sequence continues at coordinate 112,177,520 of NW_028262336.1, forward strand.
AGAAGACAAAAGCCTTAAATCGCCAAAACAACTCAAGTATAAGCAAGTGGAGTTGAAATCGTAGAATCATTTAGGTTGGAAAAGACCCTTAAGATCATTGAGTCCAACTGTTAACCTAATACTGCCAAGTCCACCACTAAACCATGTCCCTAAGCACCACAGCTACACGTCTTTCAAATACCTCCAGGGACAGGGACTCAACCACTTCCCTGGGCAGCCTGGTCCAATGCTTGACAACCCTTTCAGTGAAGAAAGTTTTCCTAACATCCAATCTAAACCTCCCCTGGAACAACCTAAGGCCATTCCCTCTCATCCTATCACTTGTTACCTGAAAAAATAGACCAACACCCACCTCGCTACAGCCTCCTTTCAGGTAGTTGTAGAGAGCAATAAGGTCTCCCCTCAGCCTCCTCTTCTCCAAACTAAACAACCCCAGTTCCCTCAGCTGCCCCTCACAAGACTTGTGCTCCAGACCCTTCACCAGCTTCATTGCTCTTCTCTGGACACACTCCAGCACCTCAATGTCCTTCTCGTAGTGAGGGGCCCAAAACTGAACACAGTACTCGAGGTGCGGCCTCACCACTGCCAAGTGCAGGGGGACAATCACTTCCCTAGTCCTCCTCGCCATGCTGTTTCTGATACAAGCTACGATGCTACTGGCCTTCTTGGCCACCTGGGCACACTGACAGCTCATATTCAGCAAAGCCACCCAGAGCAGCATGAATGCTCCCTGGCCATCTCAGTGGGGGTAAGGGATGGAGATCCACACAGCAGCAAAGATGCAAGGCTTGTTGATGTGTTAGGAACCACAGAAGCACAAGAGAACAGTCACACAGGTATTGGGGCTTCTCCCCGAAAAAAGGTGGCAAGATCAATAGCCCAATTCAAATGCATCTACACCAATGCACGCAGCGTTGGCAACAAAGAAGAAGAGTTGGAAGCCATTGTGCAGCTGGGAAACTACGATATAAAATCAATATAGTCAAAGTGTTAACTGAAGAGGACATACCACGCAACTGCATTCTAGAAGTCTGACAGTGCTACCTTCTACCAGAAATTTCTCTTAGAAGTACAAAACACTATCCGACAAACCCACAAATCTTGGTCCAAAATGAAGAATTTTAATACTAGCATCTAAATTTAGCAGATCATTCAAGTTAGCATCTACTGCCAACCATATTTGCCAGCAGCAGGCATGGTAGGCTACAAGTATGGAAGAAAAGCTAAGTTTCCTCTGAACTCTAATCTCTCAGAAACCCAGTTATCCTCCTGGAGCATTCACCTAGTAAGATTAACTCACTGAAACTAAGTTAAAGTTAAAAAGAAGTTGCAAAAAAAGTGCTTTCAACTGTTAAGTTAAACTCAACAATTTCATCAGACAACAAAAATCCTGTAGCATACAGGGCGTTAAGAACCTCCTGAGGCAAGTATTACCTCAAACTTCTCAGAAGGGACAGCTTACTAGTCTTTTGAACTTCAAATTCCAATCCCTTTCCACAGCTAGGTTGAGTTCATTGTTATTTGTTATGTACATGTCTTCTGGAAAAAAGAAACAGTTCTCCACGAAGAATGGATTTTCCATTAGTAACAATACTTGATATAAATTCTTCACAGAACTCTTCATTCTGCTTTCGTTGCAATCAATTGATATACCCTGCAAACTCTAACACAAGATGATAGAACTTCAGTAATTCTGTATTTAGTCCTTCAAACCAAAATGAAAGCTACTGTAACAATGCAAGACTGTTCATGATAATGCTGGACAAAAAAAAGGAAAGCAAGCCAGCAAAAATCTGAAAGAGGTTTTACCAATTTTGGTCCAACATCCCTCTGTATACTTGAACAAGCTCTGCAGAAGACAAAGAAACCTGCTCTCACTGACATTTGTACATTCTTGCTGATGCAAATCCCTCTTAGCATATTATTCCAGGGTAAGCAACAGTAGAACGCAATCATATATCTGGGGCCAAAGAGGATTAATAACAATAATATAAATCAAATTTATTAGATACTCTAATTAAGACAGTCTTTTATTAAAACAAGTTTTTTAGTTTAACTACCTAATAATGTCCCATCATCACTTTCATTTTACAAATTGTGGCTGAGTTTGGTTCCTAGAGCTGACCTTGCAGCAGTAAGCACCGAATACATTCCCTCACACACCAGCATGGCCCATCATGTGCCACAGGACACACTTTTTACCTCCAGTCATGTGCTAGAGAAAAGGCTGTCCCACCACCACCACAGTTGGAGGAGGACAATGTGCCATCTACTAGGGTGCTTTTGTGCAAGATGTTAGCGTAATTCACAAACCAGCTGGCAACTGCTTATTGAGGTTTACTGAATCTTAGCTATACAGCTGTTCTTGGCAGCATTCTCATCTTTTCATAGGCAGCCACACAAAGCTGCAATAATTTTTTCAAACCAGCTCCAGTACACAACATCCTTTTTCACTCCCTTCCAACACAACAGCCTCCCTCCTTCCAAGGCATTATTTGCCTTGATCACTCTTAGAAGTAACTTTTTTAACGTGAAGAAGCATCAGAAAAAGCAGAACAGCTGTTAGACTGGAATGTATAATGAACCAGAAGTAAAATTAGATGGTAGCCTTACATCCAAGACACAGTAAGAGCTAAAAAATTACAATTAAAATTTCAGAATTACAGTAGTAAGCCAAGGTTTAGAACAGACCACTTTATTAATGGTAACAGGCCCTACAAACTCTCAGCATCTTTCATGAGGTTGGTAATTTTAGAAGCTCAGAATAAATCCGAACCTAATGCCCTCCTCCTAAGCAGTGAGGTTTTGCAGAGAACCACTTATTCTTTGTATATGTAAGCCACCAAAAAGTGACAAAGAAAGTTGCAAGCTATGCAAATCTACTATGGCAAGGGAAGAAAAAAAAAAAAAAAAAAAGGAGAAAAATAAATTTTTCAAGATACAAGTGGTGGTGAAGACTACGCCACCGGAATCCCCCCGGCACCCAAGCGCAGGACCCAGCGCGCAAGGCAGGCGCTGCCTTTTTGTTTTGTTCTCCGGCGGCGCGCTGCCCACCAGGGCCGCCGGGCCGGCTGCGCTCTCCGCCGCGGCCTCTAGCGGCGGCGGCCGCGTCCAAACTCGGCTCCCAAAACCTCTCCCCATGCGCACACCGCCTTACTTTCTCCTTCGCTGCACTACTTTGCGATTTCAGAATCCCCCGTGCCTCAAAGAAAAAACCCCGTTGTTAAAAGGGGAGCAAGCCAGAGTCAAATCACGCCCCAATCCTACCGACAGGGCTTGGTAAGCAACCTCTCCTTAGCCGACCCAACACCCAACAGAGACCACAATCTGCGTTGAAAATCCCACACAGATGAAACACTGAAAACGCTTGCTATTAAGAAGCTGTGGGTTTCCCCAGTGACTTCCAGCTTTTTGGGGAAGGGGCAAAGCAGATGGCTCAGAAGCCCCACCACGGCGCGCAAACCGCCAAAGGTGCCCAACAAAATCACCCAAGCAGATCTGTGGGCGTGAAGAACCCGTCTGAACGCACACAGGAGAGACGCCAGAGTATGCTCCGCAAATCGCTGCGTTATTTTAAACCTCTCATTCCTCTTCTTCGCCTCAAGATATGCAGGACACAGGATTGGAGAAAGAGGGGAAAAAAATTAAAGATGGCTAAAGGTGTCTCGTCACTGATTTTAATACATGCTCTAAAACTCTAGAGGGCACCCGAAATATGCCCTCCCCCTCCCGTCTGAGCCGGGTAACGTGAGCAGCGGCAGCAGCCCGTCGTCTGCTTGCCGGAGTTGGTATTGCAGGAGCGATGTCTGCAGCAGCAGCGCCCACCCCGAGGAGGAGCCGCCTCACAGCCATTACTGGGGCTTCGCCTCAGGGCAGCAGCTGCTGGACCCAGGAATTTCCCCACCCAAGCCTGGAGGCCCCTCCTTCTACCCCTGCCCCCGGAGAATATGGGGGGGTGGGTCAAGCCCTCCCTAAGCAGGTCTAGCGGAGGCAGAAACAGATACATAAATAACACTCACAATGGAGCTCCCTCTCCTTGTTGGTCTCTGCCAAGGCTGCACCAAACTGGGCTGGAGCCTAAGGGAAAGACATGGGGTTAACACGGGGCAGAGAGGAGCAGGCAGCGCCCCCAAGCAGCGTTTCCTTTGCCTGTCCAGGGCAGGTACCGCCTGCATCGCCCACCACTTCCCTTTAATCCCAACCCTTTTAATAATTAAATAAATAAAAACTGCCCTCCCCGGGGGCGGCGGGGTGCTCCCAGAGCGCACCCACGCCGCCTGCCCCCGCTGAAGGCGGGGGGACAAGGAGCCGCCCCGGGCGCAGCGGGGGCTTCTCCGAGCGAGTGCGGGGGGAAAAGGCAGCGGCGGCACCCACGGCGGGGAGCAAATATTACCTGCTAACTTGCCTAGAAGCGGCCCTGAACCGGCGCCCCGGGGGGTGGCAGGGCCCTCAGCGGCGGCGCCTCAGCGCCGGGCGAGCGCCTGGGCCCCCCGCCCGCTCCCGCGGCAGTTGCCCCCGGTCTCGGGTTTGCCCCCCTGCAGTCGGCCAGCAGCACTGCCGCCTCCTGTCCGCCATTAGCGAGACCCAGCCAAACAATACGGGAGGGGAGCAGCGACGGCGGCAGGATCCGCGGAGCGCCGCGCCGGGCAGGGGAGGGGAGGGAGGCACCCGCGGGGGGGCGGCGAGGAGGGTGGGTGGGGGAGGCACCGGGGCAGAACAACAGCCCAGGGCCCGGCGGGGAAGGGACGGAGGGAGGGAGGGAGTTAAAATAGGAGGCGCTAAAGCAGACCCGGCCCTTCCCCCAAATGCCCCTGCCCCCCCTCAGGGCTGCCCCCGGGCGCCCCCCCGTTTACCCCCGTCGCCCACCTCCAGGCCACGATGGTTATCCGCGGGGCTGTCCCCGGCGCTGCCCGCGCCCCCTCCGCCGCCGCCAGAGGTGGCGGCGCGGCAGCGGCGACGACACCGTGGGGTACTTAGCCCGGGTAGCTCGGAGGCACGGCGGCTGCTCTCCCATCCCCGCCCTGGGGGCAGTTCCGCGCCGCCAACCGCCCGCCAGCCCGCCCCTGAGGCGCAGCACCCCGCACCCCCGCCTTACCCGGCTCCCCACCGCTCGCCGGCGCGGACACCCCCCTCCCCCCCGCGGGGGACGCACGCACTCTGCGCTACTCCTCCGGCGTCTCAACTCTAACTCGGTCCAGTCCCGGGCGAAGCGCAGCTGCTAGCGGAGGGGAGGAGGAACCGGGCCAAGCGAGCTCGGGGGGATCCGCCCCCCTGCCCCGCCATTGGCTCCCCCAGAGGGCGGGCTCTCGCGCAGGGCTAGCGGAGTGGGCGGGCCGCCCATCCATCAGAGCCGCCCGCAGCCGGTTGACCCTATAAACTGCCAATCTTCCTCCTGGGCATGCCCGGGGTTCTTCCCACTTTGATCCATCAGGTTTGAGGAGCCCGGATCGTTGCCCACCGGCTCGTTACCCGCGTCCGAGGGCTGCGCTCCCGCGCAGCTCTTTGACAGCAGCAACTTGCAGAAGTTTGCGCTGCCCGCCGCGCCGGGCCGGCCGCGCTCCGCCGGCGGGGAGGTTGCGCTGCCCATCCCAGCCTTGCGCTCGGTCCCTGTGGACGCTACGGCCGCGGGGCGCGGGCTCACCTCTCCCTCTCCGCCCCCCACCGCCGAGCGACAGGGTTGGCAGGGCTCCTCCGTGGCCCTCCGGGAGGTCTGGCCCCGCTCCTTCCCCCAGCGGGGCTCTGAACCTGGGGCCATTTCCATGAGGGACAGAGCGTGGATAATGGACGCGTTCCCACAGGGGAAAGGCAGAGAGCGCACGTATCCCAGGGAGGGCGCCTCCCCCTCAACCCCGCAGCCTGCCCCGCCGAGCAGCGCCTCCCTGCCGCCCTCGCCCTAGGACGCCCTCCTGCCCCCACCCGCTGCGGGGGAGGGCGCCATGTCAGCCGCCGACATGGCTCCTGGAGGAGCTGGTGGTGGTGGTGGTGGTGGTGGTGGTAGCAGTGGTGGCGTCCTCCATTTTGTCGGAAGCTGCTGCGGGGAGCTTGGGACCAATTCGAACCAACGTGAGGCGCAGCGGGACGTCCATTTGAGGCGCCTCTGCCCTGCTCCCCGCGGGAAGAGGAGGCGGGTGCCCCCGGCGGTGCCGCGGGGTGGGGAGGGGTGCGCCGGGCGGCGACGGTGGCCAAGCGCCGGGAGCCAAGCTCTCCGCCCGCCCTCCGCCAAAATGGAGGATGCGCACTTCCCTTGCGCGGCTCCTTCCCCCCGCGCTGGCCATGGCACTCACGGCCGCTCTTTCGAGGACCTGGGGAGCTCAGCCTCCCGTCTTGCGCGCCGGTCCCGCTCTGCCCCATTTACTCATCCTCTGCCCAGAAGAGGGAGAGAGAGAGAGAGCAGATACCCGCCCTGCCTCCTCCAGCCGGTACCAATTCGTGTCAACCACGCGGAGCAGTGTCCCCTGCAGAGAGCCTCTTGCCTGCGCAAGGAGCCGGGTTCAAGCCGCGGGCGCCATTTTCAGCTCGGAGCTGGGAGCCTCCCGCGGGATCAGCCTGGGAGCCCGCCGAGCAGCCTTGCTCTCGGGTGGCGCAGAAGTCACTTAAGGGCTGGCTCCTTCCTCCACCACCCTTGATGCGTTTGGTTAATAATTTTCATGTGTGGGGGAGACCAGAAATTTTCTATCATCTTCTATTGTCACAACAATACATCTGATATCTTCCTGACGGTCCCACCCAGAGACACAGGCTTCCGTCAAAGACTCAAGCCAAAAGCTTCTCCAACACTTACTGTATGTTGTTGATGGGAATTAATGACTTTTTTTCACATCATCCTAGCCATCAGATAAAGCTTGGAAGGGCTACTTGGTGTGGGGGGAAAGAGTTACCTCGGGGCTGGCGGCAGCTCGCACTGCCATTGCTCGTGCCTGAAAGAAAGAGGTGAGCTGATGGTGAAACAGCTCTAACACAACAACTGCCAAGGAAGAAAGTGCCACGGAGATGAATCACCACCCGTTTTGAAGGTCTCCTCAAAGTTGCCCTGTAAATTCATCAGCTTTGTTCTGTGGCATCACACTGTCCAGTCAATTATGTTCATAGTAACCAGACAGCTGTTGAAATGTCAACACTGAATCTCGTACGCTCCATCAGGTCAGCTGTCTCCTGACCATTTCCATTATTAGCCTTGAATATCTTCTAGGTTGGTAAAAGTCAAAACCGCGTTAAGTCATCCTCCACATGACGTATTTTCCAACCTTTCCAGTCGTACATCTCAGGAAGATGTCTTTTGTTCTACAACAGTGCTTATCCATAAACATTTAAGTTCTGATGAAGTTCATAAAGAAATTCAAGAGGACTTAAGCACTTGTTTTGGGGAGCTTTGATGTGTCCAGAGATGGATGGTAGAAAACGAGTGGTTTTCCAATTTAGAACATGTTAAGTGAAACCCATCACTCTTATTAGTCATTAAAAAAGTAACCAAAGAGCACCTTCCTCTTACCACTGCCCTAGCAATAGGCATTACCTAACAGTGTTATCTAGGACTTTTATGGAACAATGTAGCAACAGACCATTTTCATTAATGTTTTAGATTATACAGTTCAAACAGAAATTTTAATGGTTGTGCTTGCAATTTTGGACCTGTACTGAAATATATATAAAAGTCTATAACTCCAGAGAACCCTTGTCCCCCTGTAGACATGTAAGCCTATTTTTGAATTTGTATATTCAAATGTAGACAAAAATAATGAAATACACCATGATTTTTCCATTGTTTTTTCAACTGACATCAGGAGAAAGGACAGACACCTATATAAATTCCTATTCATCTGTAAAATGATGTATAATTCAGATTATTTTTAAGAATAATCCAGATCAAGTAATTCTTTTTTATGGTTTGCAGGAGTTAGCATTAGCTTAAACACTAAGCAGTAAAATCTCTTCATGAACACCAGAGATCTGAAATGGATGTATTTACAGGCTCCACACCATTGCTTTCATGGACAGGCCTGATGTCAGCAACTTCACTAAAAAGTGTCAAACATATTGACTGGCAGTAGATAAATTCAACGAAGCTGAACCAACAGTATGCTCAATGACTTACAGGAAGAGTGACATCCTTCTGTCTGTCATGGAGTAAAATTGTCTCAAAAAGCAGTCAACTGTATTTGAACTGAGAAGGAGTAATCTGATATATTTTGAAGAGTTTATGTTTGAGCAGGAATCTTAAGAACACTACCAAGCCAGCCTGCAAGTGATGCATAGTATATTGAACATAGTTTAAAGCTACCTCCTGCTATCAGCAATATTTATCTATGATAAAGAATAGTGGCATTTGTTCCAGAATTAGAAGGAAACATATTCCTTTGACTGAAGGACTTCTTCAGCCTGAGCACTGTTTAGGTTTATATCAATCTAATTGACTGGGTGTCTAGAACAGCGTTCTGAGGACTGAAGGGAAATACTTGAACAAGATGTCTTTCACTATTTCATATATGTAACACTTGGAAAGTAGAGGTTCATGAAACCCTTTAGGACACAGCTTATTACAGCTGATTTGAATTTTGGCTTGGAAAAAAATTGTTTGGAATGCAGATAAACCTTGTGTTTATAGAAGTGTCTGTGTGTTTCCACCACCTGTGGAAGTGAAAATGGAGTGTAATCCTTTGTAAAGTATGTGACCCCAAAATTTCTTTCATGTCATTGTTGGTTTCTATACTGCCCTGCCCCACAAACCTTGTAATCTCTGCCTTACACAGTTCTATTTGTCCTCTTTATCTTATTCTTTTCCCTACTTTCTTCCTCTACCATTTCTGGCAATATTTCTCTTTCTTTTCTGTCCTTAATCTCACCTCTTTGTCTATTTAGCCTCAGTCCCCCTTGGCCATCACAAAGAAGAAAGATGTGGACAAACTGTATTGGTTGATGGAACATGTCGTGTTTTCATGGTCATGGCATAATGAAATTTTGGTCTACTAGTTGGTTGCCCAACACAATCTCAAGAAATAGTAGTGGAAAGAAAAAGATTAAAAAACCAAAACCAAACAGAAAAAGTAGAATCTTAAAACACCTATGATCAGTAACACCTTGATCATTTTGTCTTTATTATATAGTATTCCCTCTATTGGTGTTCTGATTTTTGAGTTTCATTAGGCATTGCATCTATTCTTTATAGACTAAAGCTCTTAATGAAAAGATACCATATGTGTGTATATGTTTGTACTGTATATAACAGAACCCATACTATAAAAAAATTGAAAAAAAAATTGCTCTCTACAAAACATTACCTGCGGTTTTCATTATGGTTGTTGAACTACATATACTTTTCATAATATTTATAAACAAATCAATATGTATCTATAAATAAATTGCATTCAGCTGTTTAATTTGCAGCTTATTTAACCGAAAAGTGATCTTTCAAAAGGTCAAATAATGAGGCAATGTATACTATCGTATGAGATTACTATTCATTGCATGATATAATATGTCTTCAAATGACCTTTACGCCACACCCCATATTTCAGTTTTGAAAAAGTAAAGAATAACTTATGTTCTAAACTGGGCAACCTCCCCGCAGAAGACATTGCAATACAGTAAAGATGAAGAATGTAATACCCAATAAAGTGTTATTCTGAAATCACTTGCAGTGAGTTTAAAATAATCAACATAATTTTTACTTGCAAAGTAATTTTTATTAGTTTTTAAACACTTGGGGTTTTAGTTGGACGAATCTCTTGTCTCTATGGAGAAGAAATAACAGTGCAAAGCAGAATATAGGACCTTAAGACTGGAAGAGACTCCCTAGGTCAGTGAGTCCAGTTTCTTGCTATTACAGGAAACTGTGTCATATAATCCCTTCCAGAAACTTTTCAAGCTCCATCTTAATGGTAGTTTGATATGTTTACCCCCTACTCTTGTTGCAAATCTGTTCCAGAACTTCATTGTTTTGGTGGTTAGAAACCTTCCTCTAATTTCCAGACTAAATTTATTCAAGAATCCATTATCCATTTGCTTTTGTGCCAGTATTTGTCCGTTGGCTTAAATAGCTCTTCTCCCTCCCTGGTGTTTACCCCTGATATATTTATAGACAGTAATCATATTCCCTCTCAGCCTTCCTTTGCTAGGCTAAACAAAGATCTTTTAGTCTCTTCTTGCTCAACACATCTTCATTCCACTGGTCATTCTACTAGCCTTTATTGCCACCTGTCCCAGTCTGAACTCATCTGTCTTGAATGTGGGTTCAAATTCCCATAATATTCCATTTCAAATTGAATGACTACATTGTACAGTACATTAATATTTCCATATCTCCATGAAATATCGCAGTCTTGGGTGTGCAGTTGCCTTTTTGCACAACTACATTAGATAACCATCATCTGTTCTAGTAGTACCTATGTTCTTTTCTACACCACTCATTTACTGGGAAAGTTCTCCATTAACAGCAAAATTTTTACTAGCCTCCAAGTGCATGACCTTGCATTTTGTATTATGCCAGTTTGTTTTGTTTCCATTAGTTAAATCATCAAGGTCATTCATTGTTTTTCCATATGACATCCCACTGCAGCTGTGTTGATGCTGCTGCCTGATTTTGTGAAACCAGCCAATGCAATAAGCTTATTTTCTCTTCTTTGCCAAACAATAAGATCAATCCCAAGAATAACTCCCAAAGAAATCTGCTAGCAGACACTCTCCAATTTGACACTCTTTTGTTCAGTACTACCTGCTGCCATTTCCATCAGTCTGCCCTGGAAAATATCTTACCCCTGTGCTTCTCAATGCGTAGCACAGCTTTTTTGCTACTCAGTCCCTCTTTCCCTGAAAGCTCTCTACTTATTCTCAGTTATCCTTTTTATGCACTGCGTTAGCACCTGCCCCTTGAAGAAACAGCAAATCATTTCCATTTCAAACTCCTGACCTCCTCAGTTCACTTGACTTGATTAACCAGGTCCCTTAGTTTACCAAAATTTGCCTGATGAAATCAAGAGGCTTAGATACAGACCTGCTTGTGTTTTCTTTGCATGCAATCTACACCAAATGAACTTTAGGATAACTTTCTACAACTAACTTTTCTATACTGTCCTCAAACTGTAAGTCCAAGTCTAAAATAGCATCATTTCATGTTGGTTTAGTGACATTTTGCTGAGAAAAGCTGTCAGCTATGACATTCAGCTATATTTGGGGCCCTGCCACCATTAATAACATTTGTTCTCCAACCTACTAAACCAATTAAGGAAAAAATAAAGGCGAATAGCTTTTTGCCACCTTAGTGAGTTGAAGTGACTTATGTGTCAGACAGGTACTGAAGCCCCCACAAAGACAATCCAGAAGAGCGTGCAGCCTGAAGGAGGACGGAATGACTCCATTTCAGCAGGAGGGAGTTGTTGCATGAACCTAGCTTCTCATTTTACCATAACCTATCTTTGCAGCGCCATCTGTGTATGTATTCATATTTATAAAGAAAATTCCTTATTCTTTCTAAATCAAATTTCTTTCTAGGTTTTCATTATTGGATCTCTAAAACTATTTGATCACAAATATTAATCAAGTACTGGATTTGGTAAAGCAAACCTTTTCTAGTCTCCTCCCAAACAAGATCGTTCTACTTACAGGTTGAAGATCTCCTCCTGTGGCATCTGTAAGAACAATGTTGAAAGAAAGGGCTTCAGTATAAAAGAACCTTCCACTCTGTTTCCTCCCATTAAATCTGACATATGGCATTCCTTTATTTTCCTGGTATTTCTCATACTGAGGATCTTGAATAAGATCGGGCTCCATGAGGTTTAGTGTATGGTTTCACCACAGGCAAATTGCTGCATGATAAAGCTGCTGCCAAAAGTAGCGGTCCTGTCCTCTCCTCAATGACTGGTTATAAATTTCTGTCACCTTTCTATGCTGACATGAGCATTCATGTGGCTAAAAATTGGCCAATTTTCAGTTGGACCAACACATTGATTTCGCTGCATGTGCAATCAGACGAGTGATAGTGCCAGATAAGGGGGTGCAGTGGGAAGCACAGGGGAACAATGCATATCCCATTTGTGAAACTGCACTGCTCACCTGCATAAATCAAAGCGATGCTATATATATGAAAAGAAAGGAGTATTTTTTGACTGGTGATCTGGCTTCTGCTTTATCTCAGTAAGATCCACAATGCAGTTTTTAATTGGTTATTAGCATTGTTTAGAGCTGGCTGAGAGAAAAAAAAACCTGCAAAATATGAAGTTGTGAAGTGAATTCTATTTCATAAGGCTTAAAATTGGTCAGTTTTTAAAACATTAAGAAATTTCTTGTAGGAAATTTAATTTTAAAAATCAAATTATTAAAAATCATAAGATTCTCTTACTGCAAATCACTGTGATGATAGCTTTGACAATATTTTGACACAGTTCATAGACAAAAACTGGGGAAAACGGTAATTTTTTGCAAACCTTTTCATTTTCAAAGCAAAGCCAATTTTCTTCAGTTTCATTCCAAGTGTCTGAGCTGTTTTAGCAATGAACAAAGTTGTTTTTTTAGGCAACTTGTCCTTTCATGTTGGATGAGGACTGTGCCGTGGCCATCAGTACCTTCAGATTGGATTAATGCATTGCTGTTTTACAGGCTAAAAGGCCATTTGGAAAAATGAGTTAGGGCAGGACACAGTCAGGAAATTCACTACAGGATCTTTCCACCAGGGCTTCATTGAACTATAAAGTGGATGGGAGAGTATGCTAGACAGCACCGTCCCTTCCTTGCCATGAGACTCAAAATACGTGCTGCACAGAGCCTTGCAAAGGGGAAGGATCCAACCCTACTTTCCACGAAGACAAGATTGTGTGATGAGACTCTCATAAGACTCCTTACTGACTTTACCATTTCTTCCTTTAGAATGACTGCAAGATGAGACTTCCATTTGTGTCCAGAAAACTAAAATTCTTGTTCTTTAAATACCTGTCATCATATTAACTTTCTAGTGTCTCTTAAGGTACCTTCCCTTCAATCTCTTGCTCTTACTCTAAACTATAATCTTCTTTCACAAACATTTCTTCATTTTGTTCTAAATCATTCTTGCACTCTCCATTATAAATAAATGTTATACACAAAAAAGTAATTGAAGCAACAATAAGTTTGCAAAGTCAAATGTTTACAGGTTAGGAAATGCCACATTCCCTACATGCAACTTCAGTTCAGTTCTAAAAAGCCAATTGTGAAAATCACAGCCGATTCATGACATGGCTTTTGAGAAATGCCTCCCGTACTCTCCACTCCCTGGAGCTGCTATCTCCTATCCTTGAGCCTCGCTGCCTATGTTCAGCTCATGTGTCATGTTTTAAAGATTCAGGATTTCAAGATACCAAACATTGACCATATTATCAAAACAATCTCAACCAGCCCGAAGTCATTGTTCTTCTAGAGAACAGATGACCCGTTGCAGTAGGCAGCTCCTTTCTCTACTCAGAAATGAGATGCGAGTTAATTGCTAAACAAGGAAGATATAAAACTTTGATATAACACATGAGAGAGGAAGCTTACAAACAGATAACGTACAGGATAAAGCTTCATCTGAAAATATACTTCATTATAAATCCCTTTACAACAAAGACAAATGCCATAAATTTTAACTCTCTGCAGTTTATAGACCTTTAATTTAATGGGAAAGATGTCAACAGATGCATTTTACTGATTGAAAAAATAAAGTATTTGTCTCTATTTCTAGTTATGTTGGTAAAACAGAAGTAAAAGTATGGAACAGAAGTAAAACTATGAAGACACCTGTGAGGAAAGATCCTAGGCTGGAAACTTTACTCTACAAAGTAACTTTTCATCACACACAATTTTAAATGGCTAGAGATAATTAGTATAAATCCCCATTATGAAGAGCTCTCCATCAGCAGATGACTAGGGAATCGGAGAGAGGGAATTCATGTAATCATGTAATTCATGCAATCTGAGAATGGGAAAGAAATGAGTATCAGAGTTTTCTTACACTATACCTGATGGGTCACTGGTAACAGCAGCAAAACTTAGGATGGCATAATTTAGAGAAACTCTTGCTTTAACTTCTGTGGCGACCCAAAAGTAAGAGATGAGAAGACACTTTCCACTGTATACAGGAGCAGCACATAACACAATGTGATCCAGTAAGACATTTATAAAATGAAGTTGAGGGTCTTCCTTGTTTTCTGAGTATAAGCCAGTTAATTAATACAGTTAATCTGTAAGGGCTTGTCACTCACCTAGAATGATATAATCATTTAGTAAGAGAGTGCAAGGAACAAATAGGCATTTTTATATTTCTACATGCAAGCTCATCAGTTGGGAAGAAATTTTACCATCTTTAAGGGTCCAGGTGCTCTATCCTGGCCAGTGCTAACTGGGTCACGGTGAAATATGATCCTTCAGCATTGTCTTGTAGGCAAGAGAACCATTATAATCCTTAAATGTATAAAGAACAAAACATTAAGAGGTTGTAGGAAAGTTATATTAAAATGTACTTGGCAAAGTTGTGGACCAGTACTGAAGTACATGGTCCAAAACATGAAAAAATAGACAAAACAAATGAGAAAATTATGGAGAATAACTGAGAGTGTGAAAAAATGGATTTAGGATGTGTTTTTCCTCTCGTGAAACTGCACTACTCTATAGACGGTACAGTATTTCTGCACGTACTTTTCTCTCACCATTTACTGTTTAGGGTAGGCTTGATGCTTGCTTATTCTAAATGCCCAACTTTTGGATGTCTGAAGAGAGCAAAGCCAATCTGTAGTGAGAGACACCACTGTACTGAGAAGCTTAGGTGACTTTACTTTTGTACAAATCCTAACTTTATTTAAGATTTCTCCCATGGGAAACTTATATTTGCTAGTACTAAAGCTCCTTGTTTATTGCCTAGATGTTGAAGTCAGACATAATAGAAGAAAAGGATCACAGGTCAGCAAGAATTCACCTGAAGAGCAGCACAAAAGAATTCCAGCCAGTAAGTTGGCTTCATTGGGGGCCGAACTTAAATGCCTCTATGCAAATGCACGCAGCATGGGGAATAAACAGGAGGAGTTAGAGACTAGAGATGTGTGCACACCTGCAGGGCTATGATCTTATTGGCATCACGGAGCCATGGTGGGATGGCTTCTATGACTGGAGTGCTGGAATGGAAGGATACAGGCTCTTTAGGAAGGACAGGCAGGGGAGATGAGGAGGGGGTGTTGCCCTCTATGTTGATGACCAGCTGGAGTGCATGGAGCTCCGCCTGGGGATGGATGAGGAGCCGACCGAGAGCTTACAGGTCAGGATTAAAGGGAGGGCAGGGACAGGTGACATTATAGTGGGGGTCTGCTACAGGCCACCTGACCAGGAGGACCGAGCGAATGAGGCCCTCTGTAGACAGGACCAGCCTCATGTTCACAAGCCCTGGTCCTCATGGGGGACTTCAACCACCCCAACATCTGTTGGAGGGACAACACAGCAGGGCATAAGTAATCCAGGAGGTTCCTGGAATGCATGGATGATAGCTTCCTTCTCCAAGTGATAGAGGAGCCAACGAGGAGAGGTGCTATGCTGGACCTAGTTCTCACCAACAAGGAGGGGCTGGTGGGGAACGTGAAGCTCAAGGGCAACCTTGGCTGCAGTGACCATGAAATGGTGGAGTTCAAGATCCTTAGGGCACCAAGGAGGGTGCACAGCAAGCTCACTGCCCTGGACTTCAGGAGAGCAGACTTTGGCCTCTTCAGGGATCTGCTCAGTAGAATACCATGTAATAAAGCCCTGGAGGGAAGAGGGGCCCAAGAAAGCTAGTTAATATTCAAGGATCACCTCCTCCAAGCTCAGGAGCGGTGCATCCCAACAAAGAGGAAGTCAGGCAAAAGCACCAGGAGGCCTGCACGGATGAACAAGGAGCTCCTGGACAAACTCAAACGCAAAAAGGAAGCCTACAGAGGGTGGAAGCAAGGACAGGTAGCCTGGGAGGAATATAGAGAAATTGTCCGAGCAGCCAGGGATTAGGTTAGGAAAGCTAAAGCCCTGATAGAATTAAATCTGCCAGGGATGTCAAGGGCAACAAGAAAAGCTTCTATAAGTATGTCAGTGATAAAAGGAGGACTCGGGAAAATGTGGGTCCTCTCTGGAAGGAAATGGGAGACCTGGTTACCTGGCATATGGAGAAGGCTGAGGTACTCAATGACTTTTTTTCCTCAGTCTTCACCATCAAGTGCTCTAGCCACACCACCCAAGTCGCAGAATGTAAAGGCAGGGACTGGGAGAATGGAGAACTGCCCAGTGTAGGAGAAGTTCAGGTTCGAGACCATCTAAGGAACCTGAAGGTGCACAAGTCCATGGGACCTGATGAGATGCATCCGTGGGTCCTGAGGGAACTGGCGGATGAAGTTGCTAAGCTACTACCCATGATATTTGAGAAGTCGTGGCAGTCTGGTGAAGTTCCCACTGACTGGAAAAGGGGAAACATAACCTTCATTTTTAAAAAGGGAAAAAAGGAAGACCCGGGGAGCTACAAGCCAGTCAGCCTCACCTCTGTGCCTGGCAAGATCATGGAGCAGATTCTCCTGGTAACTATGCTAAGGTGCATGGAAAATAAGGAGGTGATTGGTGACAGCCAACATGGCTTCACCAAGAGCAAATTGTGCCTGGCAAATTTGGTGGCCTTCTCTGACAGGGTTCCAGCATTGGTGGATAAGGAAAGAACAACAGATGTCATCTACCTGGACTTGTGCAAAGCATTTGACACTGTCCCACACGACATCCTTGTCTCTAAATTGGAGAGACATGGATTCAATGGATGGACCACTCAGTGGATAAGGAATTGGCTGGATGGTCGCACTCAAAGAGTTGCGGTCAACAGCTCAATGTCCAAGTGGAGATCAGTGACAAGTGGCGTTCCTCAGGGGTCAGTATTGTGACCAGCGCTGTTTAACATCTTTGTCAGTTACATGGACAGTGGGATTGAGTGCACCATCAGCAAGTTTGCTGATGACACCAAGCTGTGTGGTGCGGTCGACACGCTGGAGGGTAGGGATGCCATCCAGAGGGACCTTGACAGGCTGGACAAGTGGGCCCGTGCGAACCTCGTGAAGTTCAACAAGGCCAAGTGCAAGGTCCTGCACATGGGTCAGCGCAATCCCAAGCACAAATACAGGCTGGGCAGGGAATGGACAGAGGCAGCTCTGAGGAGAAGGACTTGGGGGTGTTGGTTGATGAAAAACTCAACATGACCCGGCAATGTGCGCTTGCAACCCAGAAACCCAACTGCATCCTGGGCTGCATCAAAAGAAGTGTGACCAGCAGGTCAAGGGAGGTGATTCTCCCCTTCTACTCCGCTCTTGTGAGACCCCACCTGGAGTACTGTGTTCAGCTTCATGGACCTGCTTGAGCGAGTCCAGAGGAGGGCCATGAAGACGGTCAGAGGGCTGGAGGACCTCTCCTATGAGGACAGGGTGAGAGAGTTGAGGTTGTTCAGCTTGGAGAAAAGAAGGCTCCGGGGAGACCTTATAGTAGCCTTCCAGTACCTGAAAGGGGCCTACAAGAAAGCTGGAGAGGGACTTTTTACAAGGGCACATAGTGATAGGACAAAGCGGTAATGGCTATAAACTGAAAGAGGGTAGATTTAGGTTAGATACAGGGAAGAAGTTCTTTACTATGAGAGTGGTGAAGCATTGGAACAGGTTGCCCAGAGAAGTTGTGGATGCCCCATCCCTGGAAATGTTCAAGGCCAGGTTGGATGGGGCTTTGAGCAACCTGGTCTAGTGGAAGGTGTCTCTGCCCATGGCAGGGGTGTTGGAACCAGATGATCTTCAAGGTCCCTTCCAACCCAAACCATGCTATGATTCTATGAAAAGAAAGGCACAGGCTGCACTGGAACTACTTATCAAGCTTTGGTATGAATTCTTCATCACTACAAATGTTTTAATCACAGGTTTTGTTGTTTTTCTTTTTTTCCTAGAAGTTATAATATAGCTTATGTTGGAATTAATTCTGAGAAAGTCTTTTGTTCTATGTTGATTAGGCAGCCAAGGATCTATTCTAGAATCACTCAGGAGAGGGGACACAACAGCCCTTCCTGGCTTTCTGATAAGTGAAGCCATCCTGGATATCCTTTTGTCATTAATAGTGCCCAGGTAGTTTAACTAGAATCAAGAATTAGAAAGAAAAAGGGGAAAATGTCCGGTGACACTTAAAACTACATGTGGTCTAATCAGTTTGTCAGAGGAAGACTGATGAGTTTCATGTTACTGTTTATTTAGATGTGATTATACATAAGCAGATGGCACATCAAGGAACTGGAGAGAAAGGAATTCAGAATGTGGAAGTACTAGAGAAAAGTTACCATCACTTTCTTGTTCTTCTGCTATAAAAGAAAGATAAAATTGTTTGTGTATGCCTCAGAATATATATCTTTTTATTTCTTTGGAACTAAGTGGGATTGCATCAAGAAATAACTGACTTTATTATTAGTTTTTCTTCTGGCGGAAACAAATCAACACGCAAAGTTGTGGGGAAAACCACTGAAACTAAACAGAGGTATTGCATTTTCCACTAAACAGCTTTTTGTTGCTTGCTGTTGGTTTTGTTGTTGTAGCAATTACTCATTTTGGTAAGAGATCTTTTCAAGGGTGATTAAATTCTAAGATAAGCATAGCAGGAAAAACTTGTGTTTTATTTACAAAGAACAGTTAATAATAGGTGACCAGTTATTTTTCCTGAATTGGGTTGCATCTCTTAATTCTGATTTTCCTCCAGCAACAAACAGCAAGGGGCTTAATTTTCTCCACATTTACCTAGATGCAAACTTGGACAGATATTTTAAATTAATAATTACATTGTTGTCAACTTCTATATTTGCTAGAGAAAATAATCTGATTCAGACATTTTTCTGTGGATTAATGGGCACATTCAGCATTTGTTGCAGTTCTATATCAAGTCTGTCAGTGCTAGGAATATCATAATCACAATAAATGTATAAATCCAATACAATGCTTTCAGAATTAAAAGAAACTATTTTACTAGAAGTAGAAGCAGTGAGGTAACAGGAATTTGGATTGTACAAATGAAATTAAAAGCAAAACCTTGTATATTGTAAGATGTGCAGCTTTGTAGTAAACATTTCTCAGTATATGGAGTAAAAGTCAGAAGTTTTTTCATTTTCTTTCTTTCACTGACTCAGAGGAGGGTTCAGAAGCTTCACAGGATTCCTACCTCTCCCAGTTCCCTTCGTTCAAGAAACTCTAAAGCAGGTGTTTCTTGGACATTGATCACTTTTAAATTTCACACTAAATGTGAATCATGTAAATAAAAAAAATATAGAGATGATGCAGCATTTTCCTGTTTTAGCATTCTCACTTTCTAGTTGTCACTTAGAAGTTGATGTATTGAATATTCCCAGGTAGTGGTTTTCTTGTGCATCTGGCATTGGCCCAGGGAACCATGATTACGCTTCTTTGCTATGAAATGGAGGAATCATGTACTATTTCATACTAAGCGATTGAGGAATATTCAACTATGTTCATAATTTAAGAAAAGACTCCAGAGTAAAACAGAGTTAGCTAACTTTTTAGAAAAAATCAGTACGAATTTTTCTGCATATCACAGGACTTTTAAACATGGGAATGCAATATTGCTTGAATATGGAGCAAAGCTAATCCAGTATATTTTGCATTATAGAGAAAGAAACATGAAAGTTATGCGCTTGGAGAGTTCTCATTTTGTATGCAAGGTTAATAATACTGTCTTGAGATCAGCCCTCTTTGCCTAAAATACTGCATGTATTTTCCTTATTAGCTGTTGAGAAGCATTATTCCAAGATGAGTCTAGACCAAGCCAATGGATACTGAAAGCGGTTATAAGTAGCATTTTGAAATTAAAACACTTAAAACAACATATATATTAATAGCTGAGAATATTTGCACCTACTATTTCTCAACAAGCAATAGACCATGCAAAATAGGCCACAGCAAAACCCACAAGTTTTCATTGTAAACAAAGAAGATGCTGAACTCAGGAAGCCAGAACTGTCAAAGGATTTACCAAATTAAGTAGTCAGTCAAGTGTATGTCCACTGACAAAGCTAAAAAGAACCAAAGAAAGTTTTAGCGTATGCAGAGGGCTGGGGTGATCTGGTCAAAACCAAGTGCCACTACTGGAGTGGGAGGGGAAACAATACAGGACCAGAAAGCAGATCTCAAGAATATCAGTAAGGACTCAAGAGCAAAAGTCAGGAGCATGATTACAACTGAAATGCAAAGAACAGCAAAGAATTCCAGTGCACATGAAATGTATGGGGTAGATCTCCTTTAAATACAAGGGGCAAAGCCCTGGGGTCAGCTTCTAGCTTGTCTGCTTGTCAAGACTTGCTGTGGTCAGCTACAGAGCTACTAGCCCAGAAAACGACTCCCAGAGCAGTCTGACCGCAGGACCCAACAGAATGTAATCCTTAATGCATTGATGCTACTTGGATTTCTCAGTGGCACAAGTGAGAAACAGCACCTCTCAGCTCCAAAATATATTTTACAGCTGTGTATGGTCTTAGAGCAAACAGAGCAAAGGGTTTCAAAAAAAAGCAAAGTAGAAGTTCCACTGTGGACTGTGGCAAAACCCCTGTTAAAGATTAGTTCCATCAACGAAAAGCTGTCTTTAGACATTTTGATGATATAATATGATTTGTTTAGGTTTCTTTCTGGGAATTTTAGTTATTGCAGCAGCTCCATTACCTAACACTTGGGGCAGCACGGCTAAATTCAAATGAAACATTATACAGTAGAGAAAAGTTGAGTTGGTCTCAGCAGACCAAAGCTTCCAGTTGCCATTAAATTTTTGTAATCTGAAATGATCCTTCCATATCATAGTACATATTTGCATATAACTTGTCATCCTCCTCTGGAGACAAGATATACAGTATTTTTAAATATGTTAAGATGATACTGAAGGCTTTTATATTTTTAACTCTAAACCTCTTACCTCTGTAGAACACAACCATGTTTGCATTGATAAGAAGTTCTGAGAACTGGAAGAATATCACCAGTATTGACATGGAAAGCAACTTACTATAGGTAACATCTACAAGTTTTAGTTTTCAGGGTTGGAGACAGCTCCTGTGTTGAGTGGTAGCTGGATCCAGGTGCCCTCTTTTATCCACCTCATGACAGAAAGAGTGCACCTCAGCAGGGGTGCTAATGTGAGACTGGGAGGGAAGCTAGGAGGGATGTGACTTTGACTTTCTACCCTGATTTGTAATCGAAAAAAGGAATACCTGGCATGGCAGATGTTCAGTTAGAGAAACAAATGGGTTTTGGACACTTGGTGATAAAGATACAGAGATAAAAAGTAACAACCAGCAGAGTAATGGACTTCTCACATCTGCCATCAGTGATGGCAGGTGAGACTATCAAGATACACAACTAGAAGCAGCTCACCTGTTGTGTATGGCACAAACTGAATCCGGTGGAAAAAAAAGAGATGCAACATGAAACCAAAAGTGGACTAGTTCTTGGTAGCATGTATGGTACTATAATGAGAAAAAGGACTTGCTTAAATAAACAACTTATTCCATCTTTATTTGCTTAAAATTACAGTTTAGAATATACCAAAGATAGTGTGAAGCACCAGAACAGTTATTCCTGGGAAACTTACTTTATTCCTGGGAAAGTTACCACTGGGAGAGGTAAAAATGACAGTCATCGTTACATAGTGTGGTATCTTCCGCAAATAAAAAGAAATGACAAAGTCAAGGAGAATGACAACCACAACACATGCAAAAGAAACTGTCTTGCACCTTTGGGAACAGCTAATTACTCCATAGCAGTCTGTGCACACCGACTGATCAGAAGAGGTCAGCATGTGACAGTATGCCATACCAGCTCTTTTTAGAACATCAAAAAAATATTCTGGCACTTTTCAGGTACTGATTGGAGAATGAATAATTAATTCCATTTCAACTACTGTTCTGTATCTTTAGGTGCAAAAGGTGGCTGGAATAGTCCCAAGTATTCTATGCAAGAACTGGAAACAGTGAAAGTAATAAGGCCCATGAACCAGAATTCCCTGAACAGACGGTAAGTGACAATGGCTCAGTTCTCATATGAAGAGTTCCAGCTGCTTTTCGAGGAAATGGTATCAAAGTGACACATCAGCCTCTTACCCTCCTGCCATGAATGGATTAGTGAAATTATTCATTCAGCCATTTGAGAAAGCAATCTAGGCTCCATTCCTGCATGGTATTAAGCTAGCTAGCTCAAGCTCGTTAACAACACAATAATCTTCTGTCTGTAGAAACACACTCTAGTACTATTGTTTATAGGACTTAATTTAAGACCTCACCAGGATGTCCTAATCCTTAATCTACAGAAGGATACTGAAAATAAATATTATGACTGAATAGTCACAGCTAAAAACATCTGAGCAAGCAGTCTTCATGTTAAAAAAAAAGGATATTTTTAAGGCAATTTGGAAAGGTGGATTAATTAGGACAGAGACTGGTCCTCTGGTTCACTAGACTGAAATCTCGGAACTAATTAGGTTGTGGAGAAGACATGGAATGCTAAGGCTGAAGGGGATCTCTCAGGGTCATGTAGCCCATCGCTTTAGCCCAATGCAAAATGAATTACATCTCTATCATTCCTGACCCGCTCTTTAAAACTTTAGTTAACTTGTTTTTAAACAACCTCTACAACCTCATGAATTTTACCCCAACACTTCAACATCTTCAACATTCAGAAGTTTTCCCTAACATCCAATTTGAATCTTTCTTGCTTTTTCAGAACAAATATACCCAGACTATATTCCTCATTTCTTTCGGAACATATTTTCTACAGCTATAGTCATTCTTTTGGTTTTCTCTGGACACTTGCTAGTTGATGCATGACTTTGTTGAGTGCCTAGAATTACAGTTGAAGAGTTTCCAGTGCCACATAATGTGGGATTATTTCCTGTGTCCCGTAGACTGTATTCCTGTTTATCTACCCCACTATTGGTGTTTTTTTTGTAACACCATTGTATGTTAGTAATACGCCAGGAGTCCCACATCCTCTTTGTATAACAGTCACTGAGCACTTCACTGTTCTCCATCCTACATTTGATTATTTTTGCCCAAAGGTAGCATCTTGCATTTTTCCCTGTTGAGTTATAGCCTTTTTTTTCTCCAGGTGATTTCCTCTTTTGAATTCTAATCCTGACTAAACGTAGTTAAAATCTCTCCCATTTTTATGTCATCTGCAAAGTTGGATTTTTTATTTAACTACTCGGGTATCTTTTGAAATAGTGAATAATGCTGGACCCTGCCCCTGCAGGACTCCAGTCAATACACTCTCCACTCTCCCACTTGGACGGAGAACAATCAATAACAACTCTATTAGTACAGTTTTGCATTACAGTAGCTTCATCTAGGTCATGTTTCTCCAGGTTATTTATTAGACTTGCACATACAGGAATGTCAAAACCATTACTAAAGTACAAAACATCGACTGGTTCTTCTCTGTAAGACCCATTAACCTGACATAGAAAAGAATTAAACTAGCTTGCTATGATTTGCTTTATGCTGGCTGTAACTTTTGTTCTTTCTGATTCTTATAAGTAGTTTGTTCCAACATTTTTACAGGAAAAGGCATTAGGCTGATTGGGTTAGAATGCCCTGATTTCTCTTTTCCCCCTTTTATATATAAGTACGATGTTTTGCCTTTTCTAATCTCTCATTACTTTTCACAATTTGTCGAAGATAGCTGCTAACTACTTCACGGAGTGCTTTAAGTATCCTAGACTGAGGTTCGTCAGGTTCAGACAATTTGAGAGTACACAGTTCAAAGTATTTTCTAATCTGTTCTTTCTTATTCTTGGCTGAGTACTTACTCCTTTAACTATCACATTGTGCTACTATCTGATCGGAACTGACCTTGGTGGTGGAAGCTGATGCAAAAAATGCATTAACCTGTTAGATCTGTTGATAACTTTCTCATGTATTGATCAGTGGGCTAATTCTTTTCTTGATACTCATGCTATTGCTAACGTAATTAAATATATATATGTACTATTCCTTGATGGTCTTACCTCACTGCCTCCTTTTTTGTTTTTATTTTTTGTGTGTCTTGGCCTCTCTGATTTTTGTACCTTTATACTTATGCTATACATTTGTATTTCTTCCTTGGTAATTAGACCTATTTTGCACTTTCTCTGTGTTTCCTTGTTGTTTAAGAGGAAGGAAGAACTCATGGTTTAACCAGGTTGGTCTCTTTGTACATTTACCATCTTTCCTACATAAAAAAGTTCCTCAGTTGGTTAAAATGTATCATGTAGAAGCTTCCTTCAAGGTGCTCTCCCCTGCTGCATCAAAAAGTTTTCATCAGAGCATTGTAGGACCTTACTGGACAGTCTGCGTCCCACTGTGTTCTTTTCCCAACAAATAATAAGCCTAATTAATAATCTACATTACTATCAAATAGTTGCTCTGGATCACTTGTCTACTTGCCCACAAATAGTTACAATTTTTGGTTTGCTGATCTGTAATAGGTTCCCACAGTGGTAAGACCCATATGTATTTCCTTTATTCTTTGTCCAAAGATCTCCAGCAGAAGATGTCCCTCTACCATCTGCAGCTCATAGCAAAGATAAGCCTTTGCTTATTTCCCTATATGTCCTTCTACAACAGGCTTTACCCTATTAGTATTCTAGTTCCTTGAAAAATAATACAATCTGTTACACCAATTTGATCATAACTTGGATCATGTATTAAGACCTAAAGGTCTTTACACACAGTCATTTAGAACAGTTATATTTAAGTGGAGGGGTGAGGGAAGGGGGTGTTTGTCTTCTAAGCATCAGGTGAAGACTGAAGATTCATGACTGCTTATACTAACCATGAACGCTCAGGGCTTCTGGTTATTTTAAGATATCCTTATCATCCTGTAAGTTTCTATACTGCAAAGACCCAGAGGCTTCCCTACTGCTTTTTATTCTACAGTGGGGATCAGCAAGTTCTCAGCCTACAAGACCTGTCTGACAAATCCCAGTGTACTATCCATACATTTTTGGGGCATCTTCTCCTAGCCCTTCAAGTAGTCCATGGACTCAGGTACATCATGGCATGGGGTTCCCATTAGCTTTGCTGTGGCTGCTCTACTGGCGTAGTGGCAGCGCGAGTTGCCTTCCCCACCATCCTGGCAGGAACAGTGGCACAGACTCTGTTATCTACTCCCAGACAGCCCTCAGGGGATGACTCCTCTCAGGAACAATGAAGTGACTACAGGAATCCCCATCTCCCTTCAGCGGGGAAGCAGGAGCAGGAAGAGGTATGCATAGATAGTGCTTCTCTGCAGCCAAGCTATGCATGTGCCTGTGTGTGAAAGAAGCCATCTGTGACTGCCTTTGTCTGTTCACCGAGTTCTTTCACTAAGTGGTAGTTGCCACTCACACTTCTTATTTAGGCTGGGAGATTAAACACCCTCAATCAGTCATACCTAATTTATGATTGCAGTATTTCCTCCACAACCACAGGACTGGAAATCTGCTTTTTAAGTTTTAAATACAAGTCAGAGATTTTTATTTAAGCACATTGTTCCAGGAGGTAGACAGCAGGCACTGGGATATAATATCTATGCTTTAATCCTACCCTAGATAAAGTTAGCTCTCAATGTCCTAGAAAAACTCTAGAATGCATTATTCAGATCAGGTGGATTTTCTAACATGTTATTTGGTGGGCTAAGAATAAGATAGTAAGATAGACATTGAATAAGCAACTGTATTTTCAAAAGTGACACCCGAAAGTTCCTAATGAACTTACTGGTAACTGTTGATTGCTGTTGCCCAAAATCAAACTATGTATTTAGAAAATGACATATGGACAGAAGATACTAATTTTAGATTTCCGTTAGAAAACTCACAAATTTCTAAGGATCTATAATGTAACTGTACAACCAGTTTACAGCACACCGAAAAACTTCTCCTGCACCCTGAGATTAAACAATGGACTTTCCATGGGATACATTATATTGTGAGAATGAAAATTGACTTGAAAATGTCCGTATTTAAGTAATTTTCACAGTGCACTAGCTCGGAATCATTCTTTTTAATAATCTTTATACAGTGCAGCTGAAATTGTTACTCAGGTGCTTTAATAAAAAAAAATCCCGTAGTGGGTTTCTGAAGACACGCTTCCTCTGCTTGATTGATAGGAACAGACCATAAGGCCATAGTTTCACAAGGTTGTCAGTCTCTTTTAGGAAATCTAGTAGTATTGGATCAAAAACATTGCAGCCATGTGATGCAAAGTCCTGAGCTCATACAAACTCACCATGCAACTTCAAGTGTACGTAAAAAATGTGAAGGTTAACTCTGTCCTAGAAAATTTGATATTGGATCAGGTATTACCTCACCAAGCTACTTTTGACTTCTTGCTGAATCAACCATCTTTTGTCCTTCTATAGACAGTATGAAAAAGGACAGCCACCGTAAAAGAGGCATAAACACTGTATCAAGTGCTCTGGTAGTGTGATGGAAATGTAATGCTGTATTCATGCTTGATCTAGATGAAATCTGCACTGAAAGGTGATCCAGCATGTACAAATTTGGAACCAGGTCCTAAGGCTTCTGATCAGAAGCAGCATTCCAGTAAATGACCGGGATGCTTATTGCACTCATCATAATTATGTATAGTTTTACTTAATTACAACCTCTGTTCAAGTAAAACAACCCATTCATTATTTTTACAGGAGTTTTAAGAGTGAAAGGCAAGGTAAGATAGAAATAGATCCTTTTGAACTAGTGGATCCCAAGATCCAGATCCTACAAGGTATTTTGCTATCAGACTACAGTGACTACAGTTCTATATAACTTGAATATTTTGGGTTCAAGTAATTTTAAAACACATGTCAATGTTGCACACCACCAGGATTTTTTCTTCCATCATCTGGAATTCAGAACTAGTCTGTCCAACTTTTCAAGTCAAACAAACTTACTGAAATAAAACAATACAGGACTAAAGACAGAATTTAGATGGAAGATTAATTGTGCTCACAACAGTTCTACAACTGTAGCAGTACAATTTCTATACGTAAGATTGAACTAATTGAGTTGCATATTTAACTACAGTAAAAACCAATGTATTCTAGTGAAATAATCAGGAATTGGGAGACATGTCCCAGCTTCAGCTGAGTAAATGGAAATTTAATATTCTGCCACTTAACAGACAATTAAGTAACAACAGTTACTTTTTAATTTAATTACTCCCAGTCAGTCTCTGGGAGGTGAGTAGAAATGGATTTGTAATTGTAACTAAGAAGAAATGTGTAACTTTAAAAACCACATTGTCTGGAACACCTGGTATTTGGGATACTAGGTACATAGACCGGAGTGTCTTTGTAGGTAGATAGTTTTGTGACCAGTTCCCAAACAGATCCACGCAGATCTTTAAGCCTGCTGAATAGAGACAAATGCAAAACCAGAACGTGTACTCCTACAAAAACATCAACTGGCAGCAGCTCTAGTTTCCAAGACCGGCAGCTAAGCGGCCTGATGGATGTTCTTCCTCCATCATTATTTCACTGTGTAGCACAACTAGCTGACTGTGTAGTGATGATCTCTGAACCACTTTTCACTGTAATTCCTGTCATTCTACATCAAATAACTTTGCATATCAGGAAGACCTATGTAATCTGTAAAGGTATTTCTTCACTGAGACCTCATTCAAGCTTGGTCTCTCTGTGCCATTCATCCATTCATTTAAGCTACCTGGAGAGCAAGTTTTGCAGTTCTGTCTTTTTCCACAAGTTTAGAAAAAGAATATTAGTTGCCTTTGATGGCCTTACTGCACTCCTCTGTATGATGTGAGCCTTTTCCACACTTCTACAATATGTGCTTGGTTTTCCTTTTTGTACTGTTTGCTCCTCTGATCCTCAAACATTTCTGTTGGGAGAAGTAAGAGATTCATACCAGAATATGGAATATATATTTTTAATTCTTGATGAACCAAACCTTTTATCACACTCTCAAAACAATTTGCATCTGAGGATGCTGGGATAGGCTTCCCTGAAGTGATTTTGAAATACACAAAGAATGTTTTATAACAGTAAATACAGCGCTTCTCACAGGCAGCTCTTCTCTAGGTTAAACATTCACACTGTCTGGATGGACTGCAGTCTGTGTTCACAGATTTATGTATATTTTTCAAATACAGTATCACCCATTTTGCACAGTATGGTCTTCTGAAAGTTCACTTGGCAAGAAACAGTTCTTGCTAAGTATAAAGTGTGAAATCTGGCCATAAAATTTTAAATTAAACCCAGCATTTTTCAGCCTACATCCTGGCAACTGCTGTCTTACTAAAAAGTAGCAATTTCCAGCCAGTATTATGTGTAGCGGTGTAAGAGGGTGTAACTGAATGCTCATGCTTCTGCATTTATTAATATAAAATTTTGCTTAATAAGTTATAAGATCTTACAATGCAATCTTCAGTACTTGTATTGGTAACAGATAATCCCAATGGTATAATGATTTACTTAATGTAATGATGTTTTACATTGCAGTATTACTTAAGAGTATCACATAGTCCCACTGTGTTAATGACTTTATAAACATCTTAATACCTGTTCCAAAGTATTTACATTTTAAGTGTGTTCATTTTAACTTTATACAGTCTTAATGTATTAATTAATATTTGGCTTAAAGTGAGTTCCATGAGATCAATCAATATCTGCTGTAAAATATATTGCAATTATAGTTTTAAATGAAATTAAATTGTAGAAATTGTATAAAAGAAAGTGTGTATATTCACATAATATCTGACTCAGACTTCAGAAACAAGCAATTAGTTGGGGATATATTTATCTACCCAAAACGTCCCACTTAGCTTCCCCAACAAACACATTGCTTTTCTCCTCCACTCTCAGAATCAGCTTGAGACAAGCTTAAAAAAAAGAATAGCATAAAGTTCCCATTAGCTATTTAGATAAATATTCCTAAGGAACATTTAATATATTTCTTTTTCAGACTTTTTAAAAAACAGTTTGTGCTATAATAATTTTTTGAAGATAGCTAATATTTTTTTAATCTATCCCTTACTTCAAAACATCACCCCAAAGAGTCTCATTAGCTAAAAACTAATTAAATAGTAAACATCTAGCACATTAGAATTTATATTGACTTGGAAACTTTAGAAATTTGAATAGCTTGTATTATCTTCTACTGTGCAAATTTATGCAAGTATTTTGAGAAGGAAGACTACGAATACAAGCCCTTCTGTTGAGTGAGATCAGTCAGTGGAACCGAAAAACTGTAGCCATTGGAAGTCTAGATTGCAAATGCCTTTATTTATTAAAGCCTAATAATATGTTTTCCTTTAAAAGCTGTTCTGACAAGTTGCACTTTAAAAAAACAGTATAATTCCAAGAGGTATTATTAAATGAATAAAAACAAAATACTTGTTTCATCCTTCTACATCTGACTTGCAAGATGCATTGAATATGCCTACAACCGCATCATGAAAGCTAGTCCAAAACTGCTGTCAAAGTCCCGTTCCCTCAGGGGGATGATGCTACATTTGAAGCTGTGCCTGAAGCATTTTCACCGTCCGTCCCTCCGCGGCAGGTGACCCACCAGGCATACCGGAGCAGGCTGCCCCGGGCAACGCTGCCGACAGGACACCGGCTCACCAGGCACCTGGCCTTACAGCCACTTCCATCTCCTCTTTTTCAGAGCAATGTAGCCACAGCCACTGAGATACCAGGTATGGCAAGGCAACGATGGATGGGCAAGGATGACTGCAACACCTCTGTTGAGGATACAGTGAACGTTCCCCGTAAGAAAGGTTAAATGGAAAGAGAAACAGTAAAATGACGTTATTATCTTTCAATGTAGTGCCCATTGGAGAAGTATCTTGTAAGAGTAAATACACATGGCGGAATCCCGGCCAAGCCACCATCAAGGCAAGTGATGCTCAGTCCCGTGGTCAGAGAGGAGACGGCACTCGGCCCTGACGTTTCCAGGCATGAACAGATGTACCAGTGTGGAGTCAACTTCTTTACTATACATAAAAAGTAGAGAATGTGCTTCTGAAGATTTCAGTGCTCTCTTATTGAGTATTAAGTCAGTTATAGGATTGTGTAAAGCAATTACTTAACCTAGAAGTTAAAATTGATTGTATCATCTGAAGTTTTCTATACTGTGCAAAGGCTTACTCTCCTAAATTTTGTTCTAATATGGAAACGAGGTGGATCTTTCAGATTCCTACCCTGTTGAAAACCGCTGGGACCTCAAGCACGGCATCCTTTCAGTGTTACACGCGGGGCTGTTTTTAGTTGATGACCGTTTCCCCGTGTTCCCAGACGCCAAGGTTCACCCTCCACAGAGGCCGAAGCCGCAGCCGCCGGGCCCGCTGCAACGAGCGCCCTCTTTAAAAATGGCGGCGAATTCACATAGTTTTCAATGGGAGTGAAGCCGCCATCGCCCTCAGGCCTCCATTTCAAGAGCGGCGGCAGCTTTGTGGCCGGGGAGCTCAGCCCAGCGGGAACAATGGCACGGGGCTGAAAAATGGCAGAAAAAAGCACACCAGGCTGTGATCTCGGCCCCCTTGGGAAGAATGGGAGGCGCTGGCATTGTGGAAGGGATCAATTATTCATGAGGTTCCCCACAGGCGACTTTACGCGCCAGCCTCTCCTGACAGATAAGCCCCCAGTTATAGGGGGGAAAAAGGTAATAATTAAAACAGGAATTAGACCATCAATGCTAAATAAGTATTTTAAAAGACAACCTATGGTAGCACATTTACTAAAAAGATGGTAAGAGATTAGAATAAGAAATGCGCGATGCTATGCAAGGCTATATGGATGTAGAATAAAGGAGAGAATTACCATATACATAACAAAAATGTGTGTGTTTTGTCGCATACACAGAGTAACTGCATGCATGTAATTCACACTTCAAAAACCAAACTGGCCACTTATTGCAAGTGCAGCTAGATCTATTGCTGTTTGCGTAGCCCAACTCCTTCTCCAAGGTCTTTTGCCGACTCTAATACCTCCGATTTTTGTGCTGATTGCAGCATATTTTCCTTTTAACACTGTTAATCCTTTTGTCTTTTATGGGAACATTCACTGCTCTCTGGGGTGGAGGGTACTAGTGTACAGCCCATGACAGAGAGAATAGCTTCAGCCCTCAATCTGTTTTGGTATTTTGACCAACTGTCTCCTCATCCCCCAAGCACTCTGTCTTGGGCATCTCCCACTAACAGCAGAAACACGAAGAAGCGAGGGTGATGTTGCCATGCTGTTAGATGAAGGCTTTCGTCCTTGCAGTGCACTTGCTCTCCAGGCTGGCACGTGCTGGTTCCTTGCATTGGTCATGCACCTTCTTTCTTCTTTCCTTCCATGTCAAGGCAGATTATGTTGCATTTGGTTCTCTGTCATCCATGTTCTAGACTTGGCCGTATCTGTCTTGATAGGTGGGCTGGATGCCACCGTTCTCCAGTTATTTTCCATTTTGTCCCTATTATTGACCTGTATCTATAGCTTCCTCCTATGATTCATATGGCAATGCAGCTTGGAACGATGCCTTTTGCCACTCTTCAATGTAACAAAGTGATGGCTGAACTCACCAAATACTTAAATGTGTGTAATAACATCAGGTCTTTGTCCCTGATTATAGCAGAAAGTCTCCTTTGCCTTATCTTCTCTTAATTCAAACATACTCTTCATGGTTCTTTTCGTGTTCTTATTGAAAGTACAGTATCTGTTCTTTAGTCAGCCCACTGATTACCAAATCAAAGCTAATCTTTAGTCCCTGAAAGGATGCATCTTGATGGTTCAAAATTGCCTAATGGCACTCCAGTTCTCTACTTAGCTTTTGCTATTCAGTCTTGTCTTTATGGCCAATTTTGCCTGTGCTCAAATTCTATTCAGTGCAAAACCATTTAAATTCTGCTGCAATGCACGGTAGTACCTTGCCTGAGTGCGGCCACCAGCCAGGTTTAGGTGACCTAGTCCAGGACCAGATCACATTAAGATTCCACCTGGTCACGTGAGAAAGCAAAAGTAAAAATTAACACAATGAGATAGAATCATAGAATCGTTAAGGTTGGAAAAGACCCTTAAGATCATCGAGTCCAACCGTCAACCTGTCACTGCCAAGTCCATCTATACCATGTCTTCAAGCACCATATCTATCCGTTCTTTAAATACCTCCAGGGATGGAGACTCAACCACTTCCCTGGGCAGCCTGTTCCAATGCTTGACCACCCTTTTGGTGAAGAAGTTTTTCCTAATGTCTAACCTAAACCTCCCCTGGCGCAGCTTGAGGCTGTTTCCTCTCGTCTTATCTCTCGTTACTAGGGAGAAGAGGCTGACCCCCACCTGGCTACAACCTCCTTTCAGGCAGTTGTAGAGAGCAATAAGGTCTCCCCTCAGCCTCCTCTTCTCCAGGCTAAACAACCCCAGCTCCCTCAGCTGCTCCTCATAAGACTTGTGCTCCAGACCCTTCACCAACTTCGTTGCCCTTCTTTGGACATGCTCTAGTACCTCGATGTCCTTCTTGTAGTGAGCGAAGATTATTATTTCTTAATTTCCTTTGAGCCATGACAAATACTGAGAAAGAAAACATTTTTGCCACAGAGAGCTCAGGCAAAAGTAATTGAGTTATTGGTAGCCAAATAAAGCAACCTTCTCTCACCAGACCTATTTTCCATACACAGGCTCAGAGATCACAGTATCCCTTCACACCTGGACCCCAGCTACTCTAGTCTCTCTCCCTGCCAACTGAATTGGCCTCTCCATTTTAGGGCTTCACTGAAGTCTGACATGTTTTAGAAAGTGCATGCACATGGCTGAGGAGGCTCTCCTCACTGCATTCTGCATCCCATCACACTCAGCATAGTGTGTCAAGATTGGGCTAGTTTGAGAAAAAGTATCTCCAGTATTCTGGTCACAGTTCTCCCTTGAGTATCCACCAAACAAGTTCATCTGCAAAAAGCTGAATTAGTGACTTTTTGTGACCGTATGGTTCCAGTTTGGTTTGACTATGTCCAAAAGAATTGGACACAGAATATTGGACACTGCAGGACCCTGGAATGTCACTGGGGTCTCCAGAGGTGCTTCTGGATCATGACTGTTTTTTTAAACTTCACACTATTTCCCATACACGCTAAATGAGGCATTCATCCCTAGCTAGGCTCAGGCATGTATGCATCCCACTGTGCAAATGCCACGGGTTGTTAGTTTTGGATGCGGGCTGCTTTGTACATTGTACATGGCAATGTAGGTTGCATCGAGGATGCCTCTGTGAGGCATCAGGTGATCACAAGAGCTGATTTGCAGAGTTGTAGTAGGGGTATCTAGCTTTAATTTTTTTATTCTTTCCAGTCCTGTTCCTACAAGAAGTACATTCAGTCCTTTGCCTGATAAAAAAAAAAATGACCACAGTGTCCCAATTTTTCTTAGAATTGGAACACCTAATGAATATCACTTGCTTTGGGGATTTGTCCTGCTCACATTTCTGCCATAGGATAACTGGGATTCTGTGTGTGATAATACACTATTAATCTTGGGAATTTATACTTGAAGAGTTCCTTTCTGTTGAGGATTCAGAGTGCTTAAACGTTAATTCATATTACATTACATTACCCTTGAGAAGCAAGTAAACATTTCCCCCAGTGCAGAAACTGAGATATTAAGAAGATCAAGACTTTGTAGACTGTATGACCCATAGACATCTATATAAAAATGGCCTTATTTTTGAAGGTTGTAAGTACTTACGGCTTCCACTGATTTGAGCCTCTAGCTTTTGTCACCTGCTTTTGAAGATACTGACTTCTTAAATAAATTGCCCTGGGTCACAGGGTAATGTATTAAATGTGTTCACAGGAAGTATCTGCCTTTGCTTGCTCTAACATTCAAACAGAAACCCTACTTTAGCTCCCTTTACAGTCTTTAACACTAGGAAAAATATACCAGAAAAAAAAAAACAAAACAAAACAACCAAACAAAAAGGAGCTCATATATGTAGTCTTATCTAGAAGTTGGCAAAATGCAATGTTATGTCTTAAATTTCTATATGAGACAGTACAATTCCTAACAGATTTCTTCATTGCTGGGCAACGAAGCAATCTTGCTACGCTACAGATTTAACCAGTGACTTGCAGTGTAAGTAGCACCATCAGGACCTGTGGGAGCAGCTTATTCTGCCCTGTAACTTATCAGTCCACTGATGCAGGGAAGCGCTCAGGGCAACAATTCTCTGCTAGGAGGCTTAAATGGGATCCCAACAGAAGTAGGAGCTGGCTGGCTACAGGAAGGTTGTCTTTAAGTGCAGGAGGTTTTCTTTGACCAGGCTATCACTGCAAGGCTGCCTGACCTGCAGGCATGTAGAGCGGTTTATTGTATTTGTTGAATGAGCTAAACTGCCCTTTCATTTTTTGGGGGATTAAAGCTTGCTTGAGAGATTAACTGGGGAGCCTGTGGCCTTCTTTATTCTGGTCTGGAAAGAGATAAAATGGACTATACTGGACTATTACATGGACTATAACTTTGGGAAAAAAAGTGGATCGACATTTAATGTTTTCACTAGGCTAAAAGTTTATGGTTAATTTTACTGTCACGATTCAGTGTGTTACATTTCTCAGCTGCCTGCTTGGTAGCTGAGCTACCTCCTTACCTTAGTCCCAGTAAGAGCTGGGAGCAAGAAATATGTGCTCGTGTCTCATTTGCTCCAGTTCAGCCTACTATTTTAGCTCAAGTCCACTTTGATGATCAGTGTACCAGAAAGCTGGGAAGACTTGGAAGAGAGAAGGCTGACACAGGGATAGAAAAGTTTTAAACTGCAGCAGGATCTGCCAGGTTTCCTCCTCAAATTCCTGAAGTGCGGTTGTTACAGGGACAGACTCTTTGTCATGCTCACACAGATGGGTACCTCCAAAGTCTGGATATCTAAGGCGCTGGTACTTTAGGGAGTGTTTCTTCCCTTCCCTCGGGGAGGATGAAGCCTCTGACAGATGCATCCTTTGAGACTAGGATGAAAGGTGGTTCCACATTTATTTGTTATCAACACTGGCTTGAACAACCCTTCACTTGTTCCTCTTCTCCCTCTCCCTTTATTCTTTGAGCCGGTGTAGTTCCCCCATCCCGTTCACATGTGGCTGTGTAAGCAGCTGAGTAATGTGTTAAAAAAAACCTGCAGTAAAGAAATAAGACAGGGACAGTAAGAAATGTCAGGGGAAAGAATGGAGCAGAGGCTCTGCAGAGCAGTGTAAGTGGTGCTGCTGGGCACAGCCACAAGACTTAGATTCTCAGAGTTTTGCAAAAATAATACAAATATATAAAATGTTTAAAATCTATGTGCTGTATAATTTTAGACATACACCTGAATTAACAAATACTGAACAGCAACTATAGCAAGTTGAAAACAGCTTACTACCACATTACACAATGTGAAATTAAACTTAATTGTCTGACATCAATTTTAATTTAGCAACTTTCAGATTACACATCTTGCATTTTTTTTGTTGATTTTTTTTTTTTTACAGTAAAACTGTACATCTGCTACCTACATCTACTTCCTAGACAGATGAGCACTTTATTCTGTTAAACATTTGGCATCGACTACCTGTCAAAGATAGTACGATGAACTAGATGGGCTTTGGGGTTTCTCTATTATGGCAGTTCCTGAATTCCCATGTGCTACACTACAGACAAACCACATCCTACTTTAAAAACAATTAAATAAACTAACATTGAAATTAAATATTAAAAAATATGTCAAAACAATGTTTCAATTCACCTAATTTGTTCATTATTTCATGATTTTGATTAGGTAAAATTTTTAACTTACTAAAGTTTCAGGATGGTAAAATATGATGACCTGTAGAAAATGCTCAAAGATTATAAATACTGTTTCTTGTCTAGCTGTAAGAGTGATTGACAGATATGAGTGAAATCAAAGAGGTTTAGGTAAAAGTATTAGATAAACTACTGAAAATTGAGTTCACACATTCCTAATTCAGTTTAAACTCCTTCCCTTGCCAAACACAAACCCCAGTCCTGACCTGGAAAGCAAAAATAAAGACCACAGAGAAATGTCTCATACTTTTCCAGATCATAGTCACTGTCTATTGCAAGAGTTCTTAAATTGTTCAGTTTACAGAACATTTCAGCCCCAGTGGCACTGTGGAAGGGTAAGTCAATTCACAGAGAAATATTCTTATGCTCCAATTTGAAAGGAAAATCAAAAGAAGAAATTACTATACAAAGATGAATCATGTAAGAAAATTTACAGAAGACATTAGCTTAATCAGAGAAGATACAAATAATCAAATGCAAGAAATATATTTTCCTACAGATTGTAAGAGAGGTGATTTGGAGTAAAAGACAACCAACCGTTGGCCGTCTACCACATCCTACTGGACATCAAGTGAATCGTCCCTCGAATGAAAGGAAGCCTTTAAAAGCCACATAGTTCTCTCTGCAGTGTTATTGGCGCTTTAGACTTTAAATCACGGAATAGGTAAATTCTTTCATCTTTTCCACAATGGCTGGATATTGAGAAGTTATTTTATAAGTATCTGTACATTTCCCTACAGGTTTTATGAGTTAAAACCAGTACTTCACTGCACTTGTTTTAGTAAGATGCTTAGCAGAGAATATCTGATTTGTATAACACTAACACTTCCATTTATGTATTTCACAGTGAAAATATGTGATTTAGAGACAGGGTTAAATATGTACTCTTCTGAATTTTGTCATAGTAATAGGTTTGCATGAAAAACATAAGGCTACCAAAACTTTACAGGTCACTTTACTTCTAGTGGTTGCATGTTTAGGCAACCAAACTCTTAACAAGTGCTTAGTTATGCAACCCTGTAGGAGACAATGATATATGTAATAAATATTCAAAGCCATGTGCAATTACTTATACAGAACTATTTTTCAAGGATTCTCTGTCTATATTCTCTTACAAGATTGAAGATGTCAGTATCATAATCTAGAACATTCTAAATATTGGAATTTTGCGGGGATTTTGTGAACAGTATCTCCATCAATGGACTTCCAGAGGTCAAGGCTCTATCAGGGAGAGGTAAACTGAAGAAGTTTATAGTCTGGGGTTACAACTGAACTAGAATATCTTGTACACAGGTTTGGAACTGAGCAACTATTTTAGATAACATTAATAACGATTATAAAATACAGTGTTGTTGCCAAATAATGTTCATACAGAAAAAAATATTGTCTTCATTATCCTCAAACTCAAAAAGCATCACTATGAAGAAGTCATAAACAAAGAAACTCCTAGCTATGCTGGAAAGGGAACTTTTCCAGGGTTGTTTCTTCACCTGATGATACCACCCTAGTTTCCAGGTGATAGCAAGGCACGCTTGCTCCCTGCTCTGGCAGGATGCAGTCCTTCCTCGGTACCGAGGCCATCCAGGCTTCAGCCTCCACTGCTTGTTCTAAACCAAAAATGACAAAAGGTAAAGTTCTGTAATGGTTGAAACTGAAACACATCAACCCTTTTGTCATTTTCCCTTCTCCCTGCTGTTGGGAAGCCAGCCAGCACAAGGAGGGGGAGACTCTGGCCAAGGGTGAGAGGAAAGTAAGGAAGAGAGAAGCAGTAGAGGAAGGAAGGGAGTGTTTACTCCCCCATTTTGGTGACAATGAACTATTAGACCAGCTCAGTTGCTTGTGGAGATGTATCTTAAGTATACTGTGAGAACTGCTACTAGATCACCATATGTGCAGACTATGAGTCCATCACTTTAATAAGGGAAACAGTCCATAGGGAACTCATTCAAACTCCAGCTTCTTTCTTGCCTGCTACTGCAGTGAAATCTCTTGCTCAAAATCATTAGGGCAATAGAGAAGCACTGAAAATAATTGCCCACTATCCCCCAAAAAGTCTCCAAAAAAAGAAACTGAGATAGCCAGTGCCTGGAACCCACTTACCTCCATATCAATGATCTAATTGCCAGGCATGTCTCCTGCTTATCTAGCATTTGAGAATTAGATGTTAACAGCATCTTCAGCCTGTCCCATGCTTCCAGCTGTGCTAAGTTTCACACATTT
The DNA here is from genome assembly GCF_047370975.1 of Nipponia nippon. NCBI lineage: Eukaryota > Metazoa > Chordata > Aves > Pelecaniformes > Threskiornithidae > Nipponia > Nipponia nippon. The sequence goes on from NW_028262336.1 coordinate 112,215,514, forward strand.
ACTGTGATACTCTCATAATTGTCTTTTGAACCAACAGCTGTTTATCACATCTTTTCAGTGTGATGCCACAGCCCTCTCCTACTCTGTGAACCCATGCTCCAGATGTGGCGGGTTACCACTTCCCTACCACCTGTACCTAAATTCCCCATGGAGCAGAGGAGAGGTGTCAGCTCTGCATCAGGACCTGTGCTGCTTAACAGCTTCATCCTCAACAGCTGGTAGCCTACTCATCTTCAACCCAGTGCTCTTCCCTTACTCATGTGATCCCAACAACAAACTCTTCCTGCATCATAAATGGTGTGACAAGCACTGAGGAAGAAAATACCTGATAGGTGTGGGGTTTAGTGTTTTTAAGTACCTAGTACTGTATCAATGGCATGGCTCAATTTTGAGTGATTGCAGTGCAGAGATTGTTGCCATGACCCTAATGTGTGGTTATTTGGACGATAGCTGCTGAGTAGAGATCATAACCACAGATAAACTGGTGGTCAATCCTTTTCATGGTGTGCGAAGTGCGGGATGAAGAATAGCAGGAGGTTTTGTGATTTGGTAGTGCAGTTTTCATCAGCTCATATCAGGGTTAAAGCGTCAGAGAGTGGTTAAAGTTTGTCTGCACACCATGTGTCATGGTAGGACTTCACAGGAAGAGAGAGGCTTCCTGAGGCCAGAGAAAGACAAATATGCCCAGTGGGAAGTGCAAAAGGGAAGGCCTCTGGGGCCTGCGGGCTATTTCGGTTGGGCTAATTGCCCAGCTTGGTGGTAAATGGCAACTGCCCAGGTTTGTGTTAAACTGCTTGGAAGAAAATGGCCTGAATAAAACATGTTTGTGGCACTGCTTTCTTTCAGGGCTAGGAGCTCAGCCCTTCTGGGTCTCTCCCAGTCACTTTAACTGTTCCATACAAACTGCTGCTTCTTCCTAACCTAATCCCAGGGACGGTCTGTCAGGAAGCTCTACTGCCTGATGTGCTGACAGCATGCCGAACGATTGTTTAGAGATAAATTAAGGGCTGAATATATTTGGGGAATGCTTCCTTAAGGCTTTAACTTCCAGCTTGCCTTAGTAGTTAACTGTCACTCTTCTACAGAACAGGCAACAACAGTATGCTGAAAAATATTCAAAATGAAGTGCATTGGTTATATTAGTGGGGAAAGTAGCTTTGGAAAAGTTAGGTAACTTTTGACGAGCCTAAATACCCATCTGACAAGTACATTTTCACAGACAAATATATTTTCATATATGTTCAGTCCTTGTTCCCTAGAGATCAGTGTTGTTTTAAAGAATAATACTGACTTGTACTCGGATAATTCTGAAATACTGGTTTTCATTCGCGTAAAAAATCTATTAATATGGCATGCATATAGGTGACTATATATTAGGTTAGGCTTTACAGATTATTTTAGAAATGTGTTTCATATACATTTCTCTCCATGTAAAAACAATGAATGTATCTTGTTGAATTATGCTAATATTGAGGAGAACAGAGAGAGGAGGCCTGCCCACCAGGTTTAAAAATAGAAAATCCAAGTCATCCTGTTCATCTGGGACCAGAGAGATAATTTTATTGTAGGTTTTCCATCTTTATTTTCACTTGATTTATTCTATTAAAGTTCTAGTGATAATTCCCGTATTTGTCACCAGATGGCACTGCAATGACATCATCTTGTAACCACTCTCATTGCCCGAGTAGTAGCATGAGGTCATCCTCAGATAATTACAAAGTATGCATCACTTCTTCAGATTGCATTAAGCACTTCTGTCTCCACACCGCTATGTTTATACCATCAGGCCTGCTGGCCCAGCTATGACAGCTAGTGTTTTTAGTATTCTTAGCCAATTTAACTTTGTAAGAAAAGCTCAGTAGTGGAGACCAAAAGCTACCCTAAGCTTAATTCATCCAGATATTGCCATGAGTAATCCTGCAGGCAAACACTGCCTTTAGTGGCAAGAGATGAAGAGCAGCAGCAGCTCCCACCTCTGTCAGGTCGTGCACAGAGATGTGCCTCAGCTCCCTGGCCCTGCACTTCTGAATAGGATCCCACCCGCAGGCCATCAAACGCTGCCTACTGCATTCCCTACTTTTTCAGTGCAGAATTTCATGCTTTCCCTTGTTTCTCCCCTCCTCCCAAATGGCAACCCTCCCCTCCTCCCCTCCATGCCCTAATTTACCTCTCAGTTCTAGTGCTCCCTGATATATTCTGTCATAATCTACCACTGTAGCTTGAGTTACAAATACTGATCCTAACCGTGACTTGTTGCAGATTCTAGGAAGTAAAAAGAAATAAACCTGGGAGTCCAGAGACGTGTTGAGCAGTAAGCCACAATTACCTCTGTTGAGAAGCCGACTTTGGCACTAATACAGCTGTCACCACTGGAGTGCTGTTACCCGAGCAATCACTTTGAAGTTGTTCAAGGGTAAACACAAATAGTTTGGGATTTTTATCTACAGATCAAGATGTGTAGCATTTACAAGTTTGCAGCATAAAAAGCTCTCATGACTTTCTTTTAGAGGTTTGATGCCTAATGCCCTGGTTTTCAGCGGGATCCTCATATTTAGTAGGGAAGTAATGCTGCAATACAGAAAATTAAAAGCTAGAACAGTTGCTTCTGACTGTGCCTCAAATGGCACATGGCTGGATGGTGTGTGTTTTGGATATACACCCAAATCTCTTGATAGTGTTAACACTTTAGCATACACCAAACAGAACCTTCCTCTGTGGCAGACAAAAATGAAAAATACTGGTGATTTACACAATTCTGCTCCTGTTTACTACCACTAAAATGCTCTTGTCCTTAGGGGAATAGTGATTGTACTACAGTCAGTCATGCATATGCAGAATATTGTATTTATGCTAATAAATTTAAACACACACCCATTTGCAAGATCATAATCCGAGGCTATACAAGAGTCAGAAGAGAGAGTCTGGTAGTACATGTGAAGGCAGTATATTACTAATACAAGATGTTGTGACCTTTTTAAGGTCTTAAAATAAATTCCAGGCCAAAACAAACTTTGTTAGTACAAAACTAGGGTTGTCTGTTGTGGCCTTTTGAATGCCAAGTTGAATAAATTCAGGCTTCCAAAAAAAACCCCTCAAGAATTACAGAGTGAAAGCAAATTACTGTGTGATCATAACTATTATTCCCCCACTCTTCTGAAATTGCTTTCACATAGTTAAGTTGCATTCAAAGTATTATATACCAGACTTAGGGAGAGTGGCTGGAACAGGCAAGCAGAACTTCTCCTGTGATACAAGGTGCTATTAGGAAATCATAAAAATTTAAGTGGATGTTTATAACAGAAGGAAAGCATTGGAACAAGAACTTCAAGGGATCCACTTTGTCTCCTTTCAAAACGTTTTTTTGTTAACTGGCATCAGTGGCAAGGTGTAGCAATCATTGGGCCACGAAGACTCTGGGCAGTTAGGTAGGAGATGAACTGTCTGGGGTTGTCCTGATGAATGAGTAAAATGTGAAATAATATATTGTAAATGAAAGTGAGGAAGTGATTGAGCATAGCAGATGTCACGTTCTTTTTCTACATCACCCTAAAATGTTTGACTGTAGGGCACATGCAAATTGCTCCTGCTCAACAAAGTTTAAAAACAGTGCAAGTATGTGCATTATGGTTATACCGTGAGTCTGACTAATGAAAGCAAGCTATGGATACATGAGCATATTAAATATATATTTCTCCTTTTTTGCAGATATATTCCTTTTTTTGTTTCTGGAAGTTGGAATTTTATTGATCTATTTTACTTGACTATCATAGACTATTCAGACATTGCTACAGCTAAGGAAAGGTAAGAATAGCATGGAATTTCTAAACACTCCTTGCTCTTCCTATTGACTTTTTTATAGTACACAGGAAATCATGGTTGTATATTTAAGTGGTTGTAGCTTTTATTACTAACCTGATTTGGAAAGCTGTGTCTGAAAACCATATTATGCAGCATCGGCAATAACTTAACAAGCAGACTTCTACGCATCGCCCTTTTCCCATCTACTGAGCTTTCACTCTCTGCAATGTATAGTCACATAATTTCTAATATATATTTCACTCCCTTTACATGCTTACCAGTTTTAAAAAGCTATTGGTTTGCTCTAAGTCATTCCTTTTTTGTCTTAACACTTGTTATTGAATCCTAAATACACTAGAAACCATAGCTCTTTGGACAGTCAAGGTGATTAAGCTTCAGGGATCCTATACTGCTACTCTAATAGCTCCCTCATGTCCCTACACTGCCTGACTTCCTGCCCTTGCTGTGAGTAGATACCCTTCCTCTACCATCCATATTTTGGATTTTCAGAGGTTTAAATGGGGTTCAGTTCAATGCCCTACAACCACAAGTCTGCTTCGGAAACAAGTGGGCTGATAAAGTAACACATGCTGTCTGGGAGCTCATGCTTTCTCCAGATCCTGGTACAAGCTGAGAGATGGGAGGAAAGGGACTGAGATTTTTCTTGTGCCTCAAATGGAAAAACAAGACAGAAGAACTTCAAAAAATTCCCCAATGGACAGGGAAGTCCCTAAGCAATGGATTCATGCCTGTTGTAGAATTAATTTTTTCTTTAATATCATGCTTGACATTGCTTTTTCAAAAGAACAGTATATGCCATGCACTAGCTGAAGTAACTATTAACCACATGAGATTGTCTGGACTTTTTCAGTGCTTTAGTTGTATTAATAAAACAAATAATAGTTGTTTCCTCATGAAGTCTTGCTCTATTGTCTAGGAGTTCCCCTGCGTAATGCAGAGCTATGTGGGCACCTGAAGAACTCAGGCTACTCTGGTAATGAGCCAAGAACTGATGATTATCAGGCTTTCTATGAGGCCCCGGGCAGCCTGATGAGCTCTGCCTGAGAAACCACGCGCCAGTTGAATTCCTGGTTGAAGCACAGAGATCAAACCAAGCAACTGGGTGCCTGGCAGGCGAGGAGGAGAGAAAACTCTAGTCCTGTGATGCAGACGAGAGACCTGTAGTCCTAGCTGCAAGAAGGGAAGGTCCAAGGAAGGAAACGTTTGACTTCACACCTCTCCGAAGAAAGTAATCACCTGCGTAAGGAGAGCTGTTGCCCTGTAGGAAGTTGCTCTGTGAGCGGCAGACGTAACAAGGCCTCTCTCCACTCGGGTTTGTCCCCACATCTAACTCGGTGAAGGCTTCTCCTGCGCTGCCCGCCGGTCCTCCCTCCGGCCTCCCGTGCCGTGCGGCAAGGCTCCGGCCTCCCTTCCCCGGGCCGCTCCCCTGCAGCGCCTCAGCACCTCTCGCCGCCTCCCTATCCCGCAGCCACCGGTACCCCAGGGCACCCCGCCTTTCCCTCAGGGTAGGCCGCAGCAAGGCCTTCTTCGGCCTGGGGACGGGCCGTCGCCGAGCTCGCAGGACCCGAGACCACCAATCCAACATGGTTGCGTTTGCGGCTGCTCTCCGCGGGTCAGGCACCGAGGCAGCCGAGCTAGCAAGGAGCAGCAGGGAAGTTTCCGGGCGGCTTATCCGCTCGGGCGGTGCAGCCCGCTGGTGCGCATCTGTCTCAGCGGACGCAGAGGCCCAGCTCTCGCGGTTTGAGGCAGGTTCGCCCGCACGCCGGAGCTGAGAAGGAGCCGCCGCGCCCGAGCGCAGGCGGGACGCAGGGGCGGGCAGGGCGGGGCGGGTCAGCCCCGCCGCCGCGCGGGAGGGCGCAGGCGCGAGCCCCTCCCCGCGCCCGGCAGCGCTCGGGAGCCGCGGCGGGGAAGGCCGCGCGGGCCATGGTGGGCGGGGCTTTCCGCCGGGACGTTACAACTCGCCGGGGTTGGCGGCGGCGCCATTTTGAATTGGCTGCGGGTGGGAGGTGGTGGTTGCTGAACCGGGCTCCCTGTCCCCCGAGAAAACCAGGGAGAAAGGAGCGACGTCTGAATATGGCAGCGAATAGGAACTTGAAGCAAGTGCGGATCGAGAATAGCTCCCCAGCGGCGCCGCTGGGCATGGTGGGGGGCGGCGGCGGCAACCTGAAGGGATTGCGGGGCCTAGAAACGGAGAGTGAGGCAGCGGCGGCCATGGCGCTAGTGCCGAGCAAAGAAGGTGGAGATGAAGAGCAGGAGGTTGGCTTCACCATCGATATCAAAAGCTTTCTCAAACCTGGCGAGAAGAGCTACACGCAGCGCTGCCGGCTGTTCGTGGGGAATCTGCCAACTGATATCACCGAGGAAGATTTCAAGCGCCTCTTCGAGCGCTATGGGGAGCCTAGCGAGGTCTTCATAAATCGGGACCGTGGCTTCGGCTTCATTCGCCTGGTGAGGAATCGCGCGAACCTCTGTGGCTGCCCCGTCACCCAGGGGCTGCCTTTGCAAGCGGGAGACTCCTGTCCCTCGCTCCCTCCCCGCCTTGCCTTGTCGGGCGGGTGGAAAAAAAGACGGTGGCTGCCCCTCATTCTCTCCCTTTCTCCTTACTGCTCGCGCTGTTCCCTCAGCTTCCTCCTCCTCCTGCCCCCTCCCCTGTTTGCCTCCGTGCGCCCACGCCAGCGGCCTGCGCTGTGGGCAGCCTTCCCGGCCCCTCGCGCGGAGGTTCCCAGCCGGCTGCGCGGTGTTCCGCGCCCCGCCGCCGGCTGCCGTTGCCCTGCTGCTGCCGCGGGTGCTCCTGCAGCCTGTTACTCCTTAGTCAATGGAAGACGTGGTTGCGCGATCTGCTTTGTTCGTGTAATACCTGTGTGAAAGCTTTCCTGATTTCACTGGGAAAATTTACCGTACTTCAGGACTAGAAAAAAAATCCTCCTTTGCGCAGAAGCAAATTTCAGCCTGTGCAGTTCATTATGAGTATAGGCTTGGTCTACGAAAACACAGTTAATTTTAAAGACTGGACAGGATTGTTTTAAAATACCACTGCTCACACATTGTGAAAACGGAACGTGTAATCTCAAAATTGCAAAGAAATGGGACCTTAGTTTGTTTAAATTACTTGTGTCCGGATAAGACTAGATTTTTAGGGGTAATCGATCGAATATGCTCAAGTGAGCATGCAAAAAAGGAATCATCTGAAAAGCATATGGTATTGTATTTAAACGTCAATTTAATGTGCGGGATTAGTTTTCATGACTGCCATCTCTAGAATGCACTGATTTATATCATTCTAGGAATAGTTTTAGAGTGTTTTGGGTGTCTCTAGTTATGATTTCTCCATATATTTTACTGGTTAGGATTTTTTTCTTTTTGGTTGTCATCTTAAAGATAATTGCTTGTGGCATTCTGTGATACATCTTTTACCCTGAGAATCCTCCAGCCTGAAATAGCAGTTTTCTGGAGGAAGTGCGATGTATTTACATGTCATTGCTCAATTTTGTATGTGATAGAGATTAGATATAGCTTTTGTCTGAACTTCCTTTTCCATTATGTTTAGGGAATATATTATTTTTTTAACAATTTAATTAGTCACTTGAACTGTGGAGAAGATGGCTATGATCTAAAGAATAATTTCTTTAAATGTAAGGGATTGCAGGTATCAAACTTGGTGAAAATCTCTGAAATGAGAAAAAAGGCAGTTACTGATGCAGACTGTCTCATGGATGTGGGTGCAGAAAGCCCATACATGTGAGAAGAATGAATACATGAGCAAAGAAGGTAATTTCATCATTTGTTGATGAAATTGGAACTGGACATCCATTGAGAGTTCATCCAACAGCGGTAATGAGCGAGTGCGATACTTTCGCTTATTTAAAAATAAAACAAAAACCCAAGCCAAAATGCAAAACACCTTAGATCCTGTAGTATAATCTTTGAAAATGCTGTTTCCTACTATATGGAGCTCGGGATGTAGAATATAAGCATTTGAGTAGGTAAATGTGGAAAAGCATTAAGTTTTCAACTCTGCTGAAAGCCTTTACAGAGCAGCACAAATGTATCCATCAAAGTCCTCCAATGTACAACAAAATTTTTCACCTATGTCGTTTTTTAGAATAAATCATGGAGGATGACAAATGCATTTCTTTTTTTTTTTTTTTCTGTCAGTGGACAGGAACTTTGGGGCTTTTTGGGGGCGGGGAAGAAGAGTTAAATGACCCTGATGCTAATGTGCTCAAGTTAAGGAAAAAAAAAAAAATGCTACTTTTCGGGGGGGGGGGGACACACACCACAAAAGTGATATCTGTTGTCTTTGAAAATAAAATATATAAAATATTTTATATCTTGAAAAAGGAATCTAGGACACTGGCTGAAATAGCAAAGGCAGAGCTTGATGGTACTATTTTGAAGAGCAGACCACTTCGAATTCGATTTGCTACACATGGAGCTGCCCTAACGGTCAAGAATCTTTCACCTGTGGTTTCTAATGAGCTGCTGGAACAAGCGTTCTCTCAATTTGGGCCAGTGGAAAGAGCTGTTGTTGTAGTAGATGATCGTGGCAGAGCTACAGGAAAAGGTTTCGTAGAGTTTGCAGCAAAACCTCCAGCACGGAAAGCTCTAGAAAGATGCAGTGATGGGGCATTCTTGCTAACAACGTAAGTTCATAGGCTTTTGTTTGAATTTGTGTGAGTATATATTTCTGATGTGAAAGAAAACTGCATTCATGAGTGTTCCCGAGTTCTTATTTTATTTTCAAATTATGAAAGTCATGAGGTGAGAAATTAAGGTGTTTTACATGAATACCCCAAATACTCCTGATTTTTTTTTTTTTTTTTTTTTGGTGAGGAAAACTATCTTTTTCTGCTTACTGTTTATAAGACTTGTAATTACCATATGAGAGTCTGATAGCAACATTTTGGTTGTCTATATGCAATATTACTTTTCATTCTCTATATGGTAGGGCTTTTTCTAGTGACACTTTATTTTCATTGCTTGCACTCTTCCTGATCCCAGTAACAATGTGACAAAATAATATTCCTCTGTTTCTTAGCAAAACAGTGCACTACATTGCTCATATTTCTGTAAACTGAGGGAAGTCTTCTTGTGTTTATTTCTGTCTCAAAAGTTTTATTTGTGCCTTGAAAGGCCAGAAGTAGGGTTTTTTTTGTTGGTGGTTGTTGTTGTTGTGGGTTTTGTTGTTGTTTTTTTGTTTTTTTTTGTTTTTTGGTTGTTTTTGTGGTTTTTGTGGTTTTTGTTGTTTTTGTGGTTTTTGTTGTTTTTTGGTTTTTGTTGTTTTTTGGTTTTTGTTGTTTTTTTGGTTTTTGTTGTTTTTTGGTTTTTGTTGTTGGGTTTTGAAGATGAAGACTTAGATTCTGCAGAAGATTATGGCACCATTCTGTGGAAAACTTTCTATTTCAAGGGCAAGCAAGCTTGCAAATTACGGCACTTGTGCATCTCTTATTTCTGTACTTGCTGAAGAAAGCTGTTAGCTGCTGTGCTTTAACACATTTACTAGTGACGCTTTCAAATGCTTTCTTAAAGACTGTGTGAAATGATAGGTATTCAGGATTTTTTAAAATTTTTATTTTTCTGATTCTCATTTGGGAAAATAAGGCTGTGGTTCCACAGCATGGAAGCTTGCTGCCATCAAATTGGCGAACTTACAGTTCTTTTTGTCTTCCTGCCCTGGTTGTGCTGTTGAGCTTTTATCTGCTTGAGAACTTTCTGATACTTCCATAAAGCCACTTGTGCTTGCTAAAACAACAGCAAAGTATTCAGCTGTTTTTGTTGGGTTCATTTTTGGCTGTTTAAGAATGTGAAGGTGCTTGCTAACATGGGTGCTATGAACATCAGGTCCAGCAGAGGATAAGACAGGAGGAGATTGCAGGTGGGGAAAGGGTCTGGAACTCCTTTTTCTCATGATAATCTAATAAATCTTGAGTGCCACTGAACTGACCTGGTGGCTATGTAGTAAATTCAATCTGAATACGCCTTTACTGTTATCAGTAGGTACCAGCAATTTGTTCGTATCCCCTGGGTTTTCTTGGCATTAGTATTTGAATGGAAGCATGGTGAGCCAAACCAGGGAACTAATCTAGTTCAGTGTTACATGAATGCTATTCTTGGCATAAGAGATGTGGCAGGGAAAAAGAAGCTAGGATATGAGGGAGGGTATTACTGTTTTACCAGCTCGATAGATTCCTTGGATTGAAATGACTGTCTAACCATGGCCTGAGTGAATAAATCTTTATCTTGCTTAGGTGGCTGACATGTTCACTAATGCGCAGTTGCAAAGATAATTAGCATGAATCTGCTGCCATGATACTTTGATTTGCTTCAGAATCTAAAATTTTACATTTTTAGCTGAAAACTGTTTGATCAGAAGAAAATATTTCAATTCATGGGCTAAATATATCAAAACTAGGCATTTGAAATGTTAATTTAGAGATCTAAAATAGTTGTTTTAAATAATAACTTGTTAACACCACAGTTCGGTTGCATTTAAATAACAGAACTGCCAGCAATTGCCATGCAGATAACATCAGGAGAAACAGTTGCTGAGTTGTGCTCTATGATTCCAGACTTCATCTTTTTAATCTACACTCAAAGCCCAAAGTTTTCTTTTTCAGCTGTTGATGTTGTTAAAACATATTGATTTTTTTTCTGTTAAAAGATCTGCAAAGTGAAATAAAGGTGTGGAACACAGTAAATAAGCACTGGCGTTTAATAAGCTAGTGTGTCTAACTCTTTTCTTATTGCGTTAAGGTGTGTATTGTAGGCTATGCTCTCAAGACTGATGCAGAGAGCTTTTTACACAATTCAGGATCCTTATACTGCTGTTCTTGGCAGTACTGGCTAATACTTGCCTCTAATTACTACAGATAATGAGAATTCAAGGAAGATATTTTCAAAGATAAATTAGGATTCTGATTTGTGAGAGTATGGTTGTTCAAAGAATGGGTTTTAAATAACTTAATCAGAAATGTTTTTCTAATTATCACTAGAATATTAATGCCAAATTACCAAGCTGTTTTCAATTGTAGAGTAACTTTCAAAAGTAACTTTTAATATTCTGTGGAAATATGAATAGGTTGTGTTGCTCCATTTTGGGTTTGTTTGGTGCTTTTCCAATATAATCGTGACCCCTGTCTTGCCTCACTGATAAAAACAAAAAGGTAGTTCCTTCCTCAATATTTTGTAATTGTTTGTAGATGAATTTGAGATTTTTTGTTTTAATCCTTAAATGCTTCATAGCAAACAGAACTAGATCAAGTAAATTGTGGTTTCTAGGTAGAATAGCTGGTTTTGGGTGTAGAAACAATTATTTTCAAAGATAATTCTTAAAATCAGGTTTCATTGGAATTCTACGATTTAAGAAGAATTTGCTAGACACAGGGATTATAGATAACGTTAGCTTTCTGGAGTGTTTCCTCAAAATGCTAAAATAACTTTTAACTGCTTCATTTATGATTCAGTTATTCAATTGAAACTGTCTTCCAGAACACCTCGACCTGTTGTTGTAGAACCTATGGAGCAATTTGATGATGAAGATGGGCTCCCAGAGAAGTTAATGCAAAAAACACAACAGTATCACAAGTAAGTTGTATTCAGCTTTATTTTCTAAAACATGATTTGTGTTACTTAGCTAGCTTGGTAAATGTATGCTAATTTTTATTTTTGAGTTCGTGTAACAGGAAGTAGTATTTTATATGTTGTGCTGTTTTGTGTCAAAGGATTAAATAGGACCTTGCCAAGATTTCCTAATCATAGTAAAATTCAGACTTGACTTGTTGCTTTAACATTCTGTGCAGTTACTAAAGCAGATAGATTCCTGGCCTACACTGATACCAGTTGGAGATTGTTGCCAACCAAGCTACAGTCTTTTATGGATTAGGGGTGTGGTCTAATCCTGCAGAGATTTGTATACTCACAGATTTTTTGCTCTCTGAACAGCCCCTTAATTGTAAAGTCAGTGGGGTGTAAATCTTTGCAGCTTCCATGGTTCAGATAAAACTTTTAGCATGACATAAGAAAGTGAGTCTTCATCATGAGGTGGAAAAGAAGTCACCTAATCTGATAATATTCATTTTTAATATTGAAATTTGATTGCTATTAGAGATCCTGTTGCTTGAAGTTAAAATGCTTGTTCTGGTAAGGCTGTAGAATACCACTTTTTAAAAATGTGTCACTGTTACAATATTAGTGTTAGAATGTGAAATACAATGTCGGCACCTTTTAATGTTTAGAGATTCTGGGTAATATTCTGAGCTGTCTAGTAAACTTTGATATTTAAATAACTGGTTTTATGAATTGACTGCTTGCTTTAGAAGGCTGAACACAGTTAATCTAGTGTTGCAGCTTAGTATTTTGTACTGACGTAAATATGAATTTTTATCTTAAAATTATATAAATTTAATAGTTTTGGACAGTTTAACTGATCATATAACTTGTCTTAACAGCTGAATTAAGCTTTGACTGGTTTAGAATGTGGTCATCTGACAGGTTGTTTTAGTGTCAGATCTACACTTGAAGTGATTGTTTATAAATTCCTTGGCTGTTGCAGCTGTTGATCTAAATGTGTCCTTCTGTACATTTTAACTGCAAAATTTTTATTAGGGAAAGAGAACAGCCTCCACGTTTTGCTCAGCCTGGAACATTTGAGTTTGAGTATGCTTCACGGTGGAAGGCTCTTGATGAGATGGAAAAGCAACAGCGTGAACAGGTTGACAGGAACATTAGAGAAGCCAAAGAAAAACTAGAGGCAGAAATGGAAGCAGCTAGACATGAGCATCAGCTAATGCTGATGAGGCAAGGTAAAAATCAGATAATCTACTAGTATTAAATTTATGTCATAGATTTTCTTTGTGTAGCATATTGAGCTGTATATTAAACTTAGAGGTTTTGCTAGATGTGATTAAACGCATTGAACTGAGAAAAGGGAAATATTTCTCCTTACGCATATCCTTGATGGTTTGCAGAGATGGATTAAGAAACTGAGAAAGGGGTGATTGTCTAGGTCTGTTTTATTCACTTTATAAGTTGGTCCAGTGTAAGTAGTTTATGTAAAGAAATTGAATGGTAGGTTCACACTCATCAGTAAAATTATTTTCCATTTTTGGTGTTGCTTGTACTAGATAGGACTAAGTACTGTTTGTGGGTCATGTGCAGGAAAAAAGAAAAAATGATAGCTTGTACTTCTTTTGGCTGTTCTGTGCACCTCTGATATGATTTTAAATGTTACAGTAGCTAACGTTACTTTTTTTTTTTTTCCCTTTGAAACGCAGCTGAGAAGTCTGATGGGTGCATAGTATTGTGTGTATGTAACAACTCAAAATAACTCACAGTTGCCATGAATTTCAGTCGTTCTTGAAATTTTAAGATCAGGTATCCCTCCTCCATAATTGTTTGGACATCTTATTTTCTGCTAGTGTTGGGGGAAAAAAAGGCTTCTAGCAAACGCTTTCAAGCCCTATCTTTAAGAATGGAGCTGGATGGAGCTTGTCTTTCTTGAGCAGAGAGGACAGTAACAGGGCGAGTATCTGGTACTTTTTGCTTGTTAGCCTTCTCCCCAAAACACGTTTTTCCCAAAATGTTGTAGACATACAATCACTGCTTTCCAGTTCAGAACTATTGAACTACTGCTTGATTTTAGTTCCCTATGTATGGCTGCTAAATTGCAAAACTTGAGTGGACGAAGTTTAAATGTATTGCAAATCAGTTGGAAAGGATCTCAAGGTTTGTTGCATGAATGAAACATTGAAGTATTTTTTTTAAGTCTTAATTTAAGGGAGAACATGGCTACCTAAAATTATCGTCCCTAAGACGGTTAGATCATAAGACAGTACAATAACTAGCTTGATAGGCTGAATAAGACTGCCTTGTCATTTTAAAGGGATTTGAACTTCTTGAGATTCTAAGTAGTGGATACGTTTCAAAACTTAAACCCAGATAACTCATACAAACTGTCTGCTGCAATTATTTGGCTTTACTTAATGCTTACTGTTAAGAAAGGACATCTTTGTTGATAATACAACTTCCCTGTGTGAGACTGGTTTATCATAAGTTTTTCTGCTGACTTGAATGACATGTTGAAAGTATCTATATGAGCTGGATTAGAGTATTCACTAGGTTGGTGGAATTAAAGCACCTAAATGCTTGGATATATTGAATGTAAACACATAGTCTTTTAAAATTAGTTTTAAAACATTTTCGTAACTGGAAAAGAGATTAAAAAGAGCATATCTCATTTTTTATATAGTATTCTTAAATCTACAACTGAAAGTTGTCATTAGGAAAAGGTTTACTTAGCATTTTTTTTCTAAATAGGCATGCTTGCTTTTAATATGAAACTATACTGTTTATATAAGATCTTGTACTGAAATACAGAACATAATACAGCAGAAAAATGTTTTGAAATGCCAAATAGTTATTGCAGCACCTGTCATGTTGTTTCTTGGTTTATTTTCCAGGAAAAAAATGTTAGAGCATTTCATTTCCATGTAAGCATAGGTATATCTTACAGGTGAGGAATGTGGATGTTAATCATAGAATTGTTTAGGTTGGAAGAGACCCTTAAGATCATCAAGTCCAACCGTTAACCTATCACTGCCAAGTCCACCACTAAACCATATCCCTCAGCACCACATCTACCCATCTTTTAAATACCTCCAGGGATGGGGACTCAACCACTTCCCTGGGCAGCCTGGTCCAATGCTTGACAACCCTTTCAGTGAATAAATTTTTCTTAATATCCAATCTAAACTTCCCCTGGTGCAACTTGAGGCCATTTCCTCTCATCCTATCACTTGTTCCTTGGGAGAAGAGACTGACCGCCACCTTGCTACAACCTCCTTTCAGGTAGTTGTAGAGAGCAATAAGGTCTCCCGTCAGCCTCCTCCAGGCTAAACAACCCCAGCTCCCTCAGCTGCTCCTCATAAGACTTGTGCTCCAGACCCTTCACCAGCTTTGTTGCTCTTCTCTGGACACGCTCCAGCACCTCGATGTCCTTCTTGTAGTGAGGGGCCCAAAACTGAACACAGTATTTGAAGTGCGGCCTCACCAGTGCTGAGTACAGCGGGATGATGACTTCCCTGGTCCTGCTGATACAAGCCAGGATGGTGTTGGCCTTCTTGGCCACCTGGGCACACTGCCGGCTCATGTTCAGGGGGCTGTCAACCAACACCCCCAGGTCCTTTTCTGCCAGGCAGCTCTCCAGCCACTCCTCCCCCAGCCTGTAGTGTTGCATAGGGTTGTTGTGACCCAAGTACAGGACTCAGCACTGAGCCTTCTTGAATCTCATATAGTTGGCCTTGGCCCATTGATCCAGCCTGTCCAGGTCCCTCTGTAGGGCCTTCCTACCCTCCAGCAGATCGACACTTCCACCCAACTTGATGTCATCTGCAAAGTTACTGAGGGTGCACTCGATCCCCTCATCCAGATCACTGATAAAGATATTCAACAGAACTGGCCCCAATACTGAGCCCTGGGGAACACCACTTGTGACGGGCCACCAACTGGATTTAACTCCATTCACCACAACTCTTTGGGCCCAGCCATCCAGCCAGTTTTTTAGCCAGGGAAATGTATGCCCATCCAAGCCGTGTGCAGCCAGTTTCTCCAGGAGAATGCTGTGGGAAATGGTGTCCAAGGCTTTACTAAAGTCCAGGTAGACAACATCCACAGCTTTTCCCTCATCCACTGAGCAGGTCACCTTGTCATAGAAGGAGAACAGGTTAGTCAAGCAGGACCTGCCTTTCTTAAACCCATGCTGACTGGGCCTGATCCCCTGGTGGTCCCGTACGTGCCATGTGATGGCGCTCAGGATGATCTGCTCCATAACCTTCCCCGTCACCGAGGTCAGACTGACAGGCCTGTAGTTCCCCGGATCCTCCTTCTGGCCCTTCTTGTAGATGGGCATCACACTTGAAGACCTTCAGTCAACTGGGACCTCCCCGGTTAGCCAGGGCTGCTGGTAGATGATGGAAAGTGGCTTGGTGAGCACCTCTGCCAGCTCCCTCAGTGCCCTTGGGTGGATCCCATCCAGCCCCAGAGACTTGTGTGTGTCTGTGTGGTGTAGCAGGTTGCTAACCATTTCCCCTTGGATTATGGGGGCTTCATTCTGCTCCCTCTCCCTGTCTTCCAGCTCATACCCCGAGAACAACTGGTCTGACTATTAAAGACTGAGGCAAAGAAGGCATTGAGTACCTCAGCCTTTTCCTCATCCTTTGCCACTATGTTTCCCCCCGCATCCAATAAAGGATGGAGATTCTCCTTAGCCCTCCTTTTGTTGCTAATGTATTTATAGTAACATTTTTTTATTGTCTTTTATGGCAGTAGCCAGATTAAGTTCCAGTTGGGCTTTGGCCCTTCTAATTTCCTCCCTGCATAACCTCACAACATCCTTGTAGTCCTCCTGAGTTGCCTGCCCCTTCTTCCAAAGGTCATAAACTCTCCTTTTTTTTCCTGAGTTCCAGCCAAAGCTCTCTGTTCAGCCAGGGTGGCCTTCTCCCTCGCCAGTTCGTCTTTCGGCACAATGGGAGGGCCTGTTCCTGTGCCTTTAAGATTTCCTTCTTGAAGAATGTCCAGCCTTCCTGGACTCCTCTGCCCTTCAGGACTGCCTCCCAAGGGACTCTGTCAACCAGGCGCCTAAACAGGCCAAAGTCTGCCCTTCAAAAGTCCAAGGTAGCAGTTCTGCTGACCCCCCTCCTTACTTCTCCAAGAATCAAAATCTCTATCATTTTGTGATCTTTTTCCCCCTTTGAGACAGGTGTACCCTGGCTGTTGCCAGCAGGCCTGGTGTTGTGTAGACCGACCCATGATCAAAAAACCCAAAATGCTGCTGGTGACACCAGGCTCGGAGCCAGGTATTGATCTGCTGGCTCTTCCTCTTTCTGCCCTCATCATTCCCTGCAACTGGAAGGAGAGAGGAGATGCCACTTGTGCTCCTGCTCCCTTAACCAGTTGTCCCAAGGTCCTGCAGTCGCTCTTGATTGCCCTCAGACTTCTTGTTGCACCTTCATCGCTGCCTAGCTGAAAAATCAGTAATGGATAATAATCTGAGGGCCGTACCAGGGCAGGAAGCTGTCTCTTCACATCTTTAACCTGGACCCCAGGGAGGCAGCAGACTTCCCTAAGAAGTGGGTCCGGTCTGCATACTGGGCCTTCTGTTCCCTTCAGAAGGGAGTCTCCTATGACAATGACCTGCCTTTTTTTTCCTTCATGGAAGCAGTTTTGTCGCAGGGCATAGGCCAACTGAACCTTGGCGACACCCAACAATGCCTATAATACACAGTACAGCCTCCCCCTTTTCAATTTGACACATATTTTTAATTTTGTGTATACCTGTGACTTTGATACTGGTAAAAATGCAGTGCCGAAAATACAGGTTGGATAAATTTACCATTAATTAATTGTTAATATTTGACAGTGCTGATGATGCAGTTCTAGAACTTACACTCTTTAATTTTTTTTAGGATTTATCTACCTGTTGCCTTTACTTGATGGCAAGGTTAGGGATTATTTTTTCTCAAATTGTCGTGCCTTAATCATGTTTTAAACTGAGACAAGAAGATAGTGGCCTGTTTATTAAGATAGAAAAGGTCTTGATGTTAAAATGTGGGAGAACAGCTTAGGTATGTTTTGTGGATATTAGAGTTTCTTTTAAGGACACTGTGAAGGAAAAAAAATATTCCTTTTTGAATATCTATTAAGCTCTACTTTTATATGCAAAAGGAAAAGAATTACTCCTTACGTTAAAGAGCCACTAGAATATGAAGGCTTTTGGCGCTAGTATTCAGTGAGGAAACATGCTTTTTGTTAGTGTGGGAAGAGGGTTTCTTCCTTCCCTGTTTATTTAGTTAACAGAGTACTTCTCTTTGGTACCATATAACTTGGAGTTTCGTTCATTTTATTAGATTTCTGCTTATGCACCTGCAGATGTTTAATTTTCCAGACTCTCGGGTTAGTAAACATTCCTTCTGTTTTAGTGTCATCAGCTCTTCAGCTTCAGTGTGTATGAAAGTAAGGTGGTTTTTTTCCTCTTGTATTTATTCTCAGACATTAGCTGCTTCTAAATCTTGCTCGTCTGAACAGTGTCTCTGGGTATAAGTTCAGACCATGCCAAGAATATGAATTATATTAATGAGAGTGCATCACAGGGTTTTTAAGAAAGATGCAATGAAACTTTTGAGGCATCCAGACCTAGAATTAATATTTTTGTATACTTGATGCACAAACCACAGATGTAAAGGTGTATTGAAATAGTTACTCTGAAATATGAAATACAGTATATTCATTGTCAGGGGCTAAAAAGAAGAGAGGAAGGGTGAGCTTACTAGAGTTCATATACTCCTGCAGGTGAAGGTTTTATAGAAATTGCTTTATGAAAGCTAATAGGACTTCAGCATGTTGGCTGAAGTACTCAGGATTTCATGGTGTGGCATTAATACTGAAAGTAGACTTCATTCTTTTGATACATGTAATTTTTCACTTCAGTGTCATGTTTTGACAGATTGAGTCAGCAGTAATTTGTAAAGCAGAATACGTGTTTCCATGTGTAAGTAAATTGGCATGATGTTTCTTATCTACATATTGGTGGTATGCTTCAGACTTTTGTAAATATTCCCTCATAATGGTGGTTAAATAGTTTATGAAAATACTGGAAAACATAACTGAATTTAATGAGAAGCTTCATTCTTTATCAGTTGTATGGAAGCTGGACATTTCCATTTTTAGAACCTGAAAACTCATCAGCTTAAAACAATTTAAATCTTTTTGGACTTGGTATTCCTGCTTGTAGGATTAAGTTCTGAGGTGAGAGTACACTTTCACCTTCTGCCCTCTGCTCTGAAAAAGGTTGAGAATAAAATGAAGACCTTGCCCTTTTTTAGGCACAAGAAAGTGCTGAAACTAATAATGATGCTTTCTGTCTTTTTTTTCTTTCACAGCTGCTTTAGTGCAGGTTTTTTCTATTCAGAGAAAGGGCCTGTGTCCAACATATGTCAGTCCAGAATTACCATCATTGCAGATCTTTTAATATGAATGGGTCTGTGTACAGCCTGAACTTCTGGATCTGTATTTTCATCTTGCTAGTAAGGCTTTGTGTCAATACTCTGCCATTGTCAAATGGTACTGGATCATAAATTGGTATGTTGAACTTCAAAATATGAACAATTTCAGGAAAGGCAGTAATCAGAGCTGTGCTGTGGAAAAAATTAATTTTTTCTTGTGCATTAACACAAGAAAAAGGGAATGCTACATAAATTTGAAAGAACAAAGAACTGACAAGGAAATTACTTTTCCAACAGTGGACAACACTCAATGTAGAATGGGTCAATTCTTGATCTCAGTAGTACTCTGAAATAATCTAAAGCTTATTTTAAAAAAAGTGTGCTTGTGGTGCTCCCTGAGTATCAGGATAACAGTGGCCAAGCCTGCAATGGCAAGCACTGTTGCAAAGAAGCAGCCCTCAGACTTTGTGATTTGAGTGAATCTTCAATGTAATCGTATTCTATTGAAGTGTGAAATGTGTTCATTTTGCAAAGAGATTGGAAAAGCAAGCCTGCAAAGTGTGCTTGAGAAAGGACTCCCAATGTCAATAGGGATGCTGTGAGAGTACAAATCTGATAATCTTCTTTGTTAGAAAAGAACCCAAATACACGATATTTTGGTGAAATGTACTGGTCATTGTAGTTGTTTTTGAATACTAAAGTAAAAGGTTATGTTGTAATAATATATGTAAATGCAAGTTTGAGGAGAGCGATTTGCATAGCTAAAAAGATGCTTTACTTAGAATAGTGAGGAAATGCATAGAGAAATGTGTGGAGTAGTTGAACTAAAGCACAAAAAGCATATAAGGGGCGGTGTAGTGGAATGTTCCTCATGGTGTCTGTAAATAACGTCATGTGGCCAGTATCCTATGAAGACAGAAAGGGCAAACAGCTGCATTCTAACAAAAGGTAGAATTAATATTCATTGAAGAAAGCATAAATTTCCAGGCAAAAATCAATAATGTGACTGGTCAGAAGCACAGCAAAAGTAATTACTATTAGCTGGGCCCTGCTTTTTAAGAGCATTTTAAGTGCTTTTTAAGAGGATACAGCTGTTCCTTTCTGGTAGTGTTACAGATTAGTCATTTGTAAGTCGCTATAAGCAGAGTCATGTGATAAATCTCTGTGGAAGCTCAGATTACGTGCACCTGAAGTTCATACCACTTTTCTGATGTGTGCCATGCAGTGGTCTGCAAAAGGTAGTGGAGAGTATAAGCTCATATATATTATACTAGTTCTCTTGCTAGTGTGCTTTTAGCAGTACACAGCATTGTGAGAAAATTGATGCCTTGCCCTAGATGTAAAACCAGGATGTGATTTAAGTGATTGAGCGTTTTTTCTCCTTTTTTTTTTGTTTGAGGACTTCAGATTTCTGTTTCCATAACATGCTTTGGAGGCTTTGCCAGTTCTGTACCTTTCTGTGTTTCTGTGAGCCGTGGATCCCATGTGGTTTCTTTCATATACTAGACTTAACTTTATGGGAAGAAACTAGTTAAATGTGCTGAGAAAATTCTTTAAAAATTTAATATTAGAACTCTAATCTGACAGTAATAGCAATTTTTTGTGTTGCCACATTGCTGATTGGCAGCTTTTATCCTTATTACATTTTTAATCCTGTTAGATCTCATGCGACGTCAAGAAGAATTGAGACGTTTGGAAGAACTTCGCAATCAAGAACTTCAGAAGCGCAAGCAGATACAATTGAGGTATTTTGTCTTCTACTGTGCAAAGGTGTGGCATGCTGCTGCTGTAGGGCTGTGTGAATTGAGATACTGTAGCTTGTAGAGCTTGCTTTTGATAGCAAATAAAAATGTTTCTGCTGCTAAAAAGCTGCTTTTCCAAAGCATAACGTGTGACGTTTCTGTTAATGTTCTTGAACAGAAAAGTGACCACTTATGCTAATATAAAAGAATGGTTTCAAGTATTTCTTCAATTTTTTCACTAATTTCAGCTCTACTAGTTCTGTTGTAAATTTCTGAGCTTTCTAAATAGTGTAGAAGTGTCTTAACATAAATTTTTTGTTTCATATGATTTATTTTAACCTTGTGACTGAAGCATTGCTGTAATAGATATGAACGTGCTTCTAAGATTTATGGGCAGGTGATCTGCATGTGGAGTAGTAGCATTGCAAATATATAGTCTGACATGAGATTTTTTGCAGTTATTTTCACTTGATATTCTGGTATGTTGCGAACAGTTTTTCCTCTAAGATGTGATTCATACAAATATTTGCCTCTGCTAAAATTTAAGAAAACAGACATAGTATAATCATGTTGATTGAGTTTATAATTTTTATGTTAAATATCACAGGAAATGTAGATAAGAAAAAAAGAACAAAACGCAGACACCTCACAGAGTTAAAAATGTGTCTTTTGGCAGTATTGAAATGTTTTAATCCATAGTGAGTTGTTAAAAACTGGAGTACTTTAACCTGCTTACCAATATGTAGCTGGAAGAACAGGTATAGAATGTACTGGTATTGTAGTCACCTGTCTTCCAGTTTCAAACAAACAGACTTCAATAATATTCAAACCCGTCGGGTGCAGTAGATTAGTGCCTTACACTATATAAAAATAATTACCAGATTTGTTTATATGCTTGATCTTATCTCCTGAGACTGAGTACAAGCCTGAACAGGTTCAAGAGTCTAAGTTGACCTAGTTTTTGAAAAATATTCTAGACATGAAGAAGAACATCGACGTCGTGAAGAAGAGATGCTACGTCAGAGGGAACAGGAGGAATTACGACGACAGCAGGAGGGAGGATTTAAGCCAAATTTCATGGACAATGTAAGTAAAATTCTATGACGGAAGTCCAAATTGTAAAAGATTTTTTTTTTTTTAATTGTAATATTTTTATATACTAGCTATTGAGCTGCCACCTTCTTGTTTACTGTTTTTCCTTCAGTATTCCATCGTTCTCATAAGTGGAGTGGTACAAATTTAGTAGTGTAGTTATTCTCTTGTATGATGGCATCACTGTTAGTTTTCCTACAAGCTGGTGATGTGACATTTCAGTTAAGTGAAGGTGTTCAGATAATAATTTGCCTTTTATTCAGGAAATGAATTTTTCCAATAAAAAAATAGAATTTTTCGAAGTGAGAATAAATGGGAATAAATGATGTTTCCATAAGAAGGTGCCCTAGTTTGACTGAAGGTTTAAATTTTAAACCAGTTCAGGCTGTTAAGCTTGTTTGAATTGCTTGTTTTGGTTTATGCTTAACTTACTAAGAATAATATACTTCAGAAACCAAATGGGCAGTGTTATCTTCAGATGGAGCCTAAAATCACTCACCCCTTTGACCCTTCTGCAAAACTAGATGAGGAAAACCTCAAAATCTTTACTAAAGGAGACCGAAAGATTATAAAGGTGGGAAAAAAATGGTCCTCTGCTATAAGTTTTATGTTATTTATATTAGTAATTTAGGCATGTTCTGCCTCTGAAGACTCATCCTGCAGGACTAGCAAAATGGTGGTACCAGAGGAGTCAGCTTCTAAATTTTCATGATGATCTGTTTTGGTCAAGGGTATGATTTTTCTTCTACCAACCAAAGCAGTTAAATCAATGCAACTGTATTGTGAATGCTTTAGTTTCATGTGAGAAGGATACCTTTTACTTTTACAGCTATTCTTAGTGAGGAAGCAATGAATAAGCAATCCACACAATGGTCTTTTACATTATTATAACAACTGTAGTCTGCAGGGGGGAATTTTGCTCCCCTTTACAGGTACAGCTTCATACATTAATCAAAAATAAACTGCTGGTGTCTCAGCTATTTTCTGATTTTGTGTTTTGTGGAAGAAATACCTATTTCACATTCTATACCGTAACATTTTCTATAGGGTTGAGAAGAATATATTATGTATGTTCTGAGACATCCTAAGAGAACTTAGAAAATAAAAGATTTCCTGTTCTCAGCAGGATATCTTTTTTCCCATCCTCTGCCCCTTAGTGTTTTTAGTAAAGATGGGGAGGAAGTGAAATTGTTCCTTTGACGTTACTAACAGCTATCAGTTAATTTTGCTGATTGTGCTTTGAGAAACTTGCAGCAGAAAACAATCAGTCATTTATTTCCGTATGTGCTCACACTGTAAAAGAAAACTGCTTTCAGCATGTATTTTCTTTGGGGTGATGAAGATCAAGAATTCAAAACTCATAACGTCCTTTAGTGTGTTCCCACATATTATTAAACATACTTTGTGAAATAGCACATAACAATTGTCTGATGTAATTTAGAAATAGCACTTACTGATTGTGACTTCTGTAGTGCCAAATACGAAATCTCATTTCACCTTAATATCTTCACGTAGCATCTTTTGGGGTAGCCTGACTTTCTGACCCTATAAACTACCTGTCAAAACTCTCCTGTGGCTGCTCTGTGAGACCCATACTACTTGCTGCAGAGTGCTGCAGCTGGGGAGCCAACCCACAGGCTTGAGATGGCAGTAGCTCCCTCAGATTCCACTGCTGTTAGGAGATTGTGGCCTATACCCTGCAGCTTGGGGTGCTGGGAAAACTAGATAATGTTGGCCACAGCAACCTCTGCTGATTTTCTTCTTGCAACTGTCTTGAGGTAATGTTACTTAGCCTCTGTGCTTGAATTGCTTGCCACAGTTTGGCCATCCTCATGCTTATCTGCATCTTTAAATTCCGAAGTGTGTGTGAACAGAAACTGTTGAAGTTGGTGTGCTGGACATGGCAAAGATGTAGTGTAAGAAGGGAAGAGGAATGGTTCAAATGGAAAGCACTTCAATCACTGTGCATAATTTTTGCGACTTTTATACAATGAAAATTTTGTGGGAGGCAAGGTAAAGGTGGAAGAATGCTTTGGAAGAGTGTAGCTTTCCTGCTGAGTTGCATTGCTGGAATTGTGTGTTCATCTGCAAGTAATTAATGCACTGCAAGAATGTATAGATGTATCTCTGCAGTGCAACCCTACCAAAAGTGTTACATGTTATACAAAGGAATATATAGTAGAGGTGTTGGTTTTTTTTAATATCATGCAAAGCTGAAGTGGCATATACAGTAATTTTAAAAAAACATTTTCTCTAGTCTTCAGACTATTCTTTAGTATTCTGGTCATGTGTTGACTTATGTTTTACTTCTGCTGTCCTTTGAACTTCAGAAGAAGAAGAATTGAAACAAAAATGGAAGTGATGTATTTACTCTCTTTAGCAACTGTTTCTAATAAGGGCAGCTATGTAACTCTAAGCATGGCCTATCATTTTATAGGCATTCATTATAACGTCTTTAGATAACTGTACTTAAGTTGTATAGAGTGAATGGGAGTTTGAAAAAGCCTTTGTATTTTGCAGCAGTGTAAACCATTTCTGGAGATTGCAAAATGATACATCAAATCTTTTTTCAATTTAGTAGAATTTTGTGTACAACTAAATTTTTTTATTTATTCTTACTAATACTTGTTTACGGTGAACAGACTCCATCTGGTTATTACTTCTAGTCTCAGATTACTGTTGTACATACACTGAAAAATTTATTCTCTGCTTTAAGAGTTTAAAAGTTGCTTCCTGGTGAAAATTGCATTTTATGATACTGTTGGACAGTTTTTACCATATCAGGTCTTGATAAACTCTTTTGGCATAATCCTTATAACATACTAAAGTCTTCTGCCAACCACGTGTTTAGAAGGAAAATAGCAATTGTTTCTAATCCTTGTTTTTGTTTCTTAAAAGCTTTGACAAGTAAGCTTCCTTCACTTATATCCTATCCCTTTTTACTGTTCAGTATAAAAGAAGGACATAAATGGTAAGTGCAATGACAACCAGAATTGGAACCTCTCATAAGGCTGCAGTATTAGGCTTTCCTGTTTAAAGTTTCTTTCTGTATCTTTTCCCTAACTTGTTGAACTTTGATTTTTTCAGTATGACTACTTTTAAAAAATGTCTTGTAATCAAGTTTAATGCAGTTACCAGTTACTTGGTTTAGTTACAGATGATAAAAATATTTTCTGCGTGGGGATTTCTCTTCCTGAAGCATTCTTGTTCATGCTGATGTTGTACGTTAAAAATTTGATTGCATGGATTGTTACTGTAATGGCCAACCTAGTGATACCTAAACAATTTATTAGTGTAGTTGTGTGATCTCTAGTAGATAAGTTATTTATAAACACTTTTGTATTGCTTAGGGTTTTTGTCTTGTTTTCTTTAAGTCGGTTAGTTGAAATTGGCTGTTACAGGTCAATATATATGCATACTAATTTCATGATGGCTTAACCAGGAAATTTGTTTTTCTATAAAATTTTGCTAATTTTTATTTTGCATACATATTTCGTGCTAAAAGAGGAGCTTGCTGATGGTGACTGGAAGCAGCACTTTATTTTTCAGCAGCACAAATATTTTTTTTTTTTAAATATAGTACTTCTAAGTGCTAGTAATACATTAATTATTCAAACTGTGCCATGGTTACTGTCCTATTGTGAATGGCTTACATAGATTTACATTGTTAAATCTCCATCAGAGCCTTTTTACCAAATAATTCCAGTTCCAGGAACTACTTTTGTTCATGTCACCCACTTAGAAGAGTGAGAAGATTGATTTGGATTTAGTGTATTAAAATAGTTTTCATGTGTCTACAAAAGGGAGCAAAATATGTAGGAGTTGTAGTCTTTGTTTTATGGTGCACAGATTTAATTCTGTAGTAACACTGCAAAGTAGTGTCAGGTGGGTATTGTACTTAATGAAACAATAGCTGTGATACTGGCCTACAGCTTACAGCTCTTCTTACTGGTGGTTTAAAGAGGGAGTTGAGATTTTTGGGTGTCCTTGTCCTCTTCTCTCCAAGGAAACTCCCCCTTTTTCAAGTGTAACTTGCATATGTAAGGAACTGTTTCTTGTGAGTTGATCAGTTTCAACTTCTGAATGCTTACTGTTCTTTCATGTAAGACTGTATATTAAATACTTTTTTTTATCTCCTAGTCTTTTCACGAGTTATTTCTAGATGATGTTTTGCTTTCCTTTAATTTTTCTTACCCAGAAGCTCTGCTGCTCAAGTATGTTGTGTAAGTATCAGCATAAAGTGGCAGCCGCTAAACAGTGGAGATTGCTTCAACAGCAGAGATTGTAGTGGACTTGGATCAAAAGCTGTAAGATGGATGAGAGCAAGGGAGTAAAAAAGCACATTCCAAAACAACAACAAAGTTCATAGCTTCAGAATCTTTGTTCGAAGAGTTTTGTCCTTCTTTGGAGCAGTTTATAAATGTAGCTTCCTATTTCTTTATTATTTTGAGCCTACTGAGGTATATCGTATCCCTTACTTCTACATTCACTTGCAAGTTTAGTAGACATTTTTGAAGGAAGGCTATCAGTTAGACTTCCTTGGACTTCTGTAAATCAGGAATGGGTTTTTGCACTTCTTAGCTCTTAAGTGAATAGAACTGCATTTTTTTTTCTGTCTTCTGATTCCATTATGCTCAAAAGCCCCAGTTATGTAAGAAGTTTGAATTTTCCCTGAATGCAGAATTGTTTCCTATCTTATTCAAAACTAAACTAAGCTAAGGCAGGTTTCCAGTAATAAATAAACTAATAAAAATTTCCAAGGATCTTTTCAAATTTAATCTGTTTTCTACTAGTAATAAATTTTGGTTATTTTATCTTGGCAGGCTAGTGTACTTAAGCTGATGGTGGTGAAGTTTTATGAGGTTGTATGAATATAGTCTCTGTTTCTTAACAAACTGCTATAAAGCTAAGCTGCTGTATAAAAGCTCTTTTGTAGAGTTTGGTTGCGAGAGATGAATTACCTCCTTATTGCAATCCAGCATACATACCCATGGAAGAAGTAAGTAGTTCATGTTTGACATCTTAAAAGCCTTCTAAGGTAAAACTAGCTTGGAGAAAGGCAGATATTAAATGTAGAACTGAAAAAAAAAAAAACCCAACCTGACAAAACGTGCCTCCTTTCTTGGCAGTGATCTTCAGTGATGAAGTTTCTTCCTCTGCGTAACGCAACATAGGCTAGGCCTTTGAGCAAGCCGTTTATAAATACGCAGTTTGTGGGTTTGTGGGTGGTCTTAGTTTTGGCAGTAGCACTAATGTTTTTTTATTTTTGCAGGATTGCAGTGATATGTATCAGTAGACAGATGCTTAAATCTTGCATTTCTTCTGTTCCTCAAACAGTGTTTTAGACGCTAAATTTGGTGCTTTAGGCAAGAACAATAATTCCTTAACAGGCCTTAAAATATTCACATTGTATTATTTCCAGAAACTAAATGAATTATTTCAGCCCTTAATTACACTGCCAGATGTCAAAACCATTTTAACTGTCATATCTGCTTTTTAATATGAAAAGACATAGCATAAAAATCAATGCAGAACTTCAGCCATCTTTTTGTAGCATGTTACGTGTATACATAAACCAAAGCTATTTGTGGAATAAGATACTTTTTGGTTTAAGTATTTATTTCATGACCATTTTAGGATGGTCATGGATTGACTTTCTAGGTTATGTTTTTATGTGTCTTGAGGATGCTACTAAGGTAATTTTTCAGTAATGAAGCAAATAATCATTAAAATGTTACATTTAATTTATAACTATTTCAGTGTGTGTGAACTATGAATATTTAGGGTAATGGGATAAGTTTTCCTTGTGTTATGTTATAGGTATTTAGGAGACTAAAATCTCTTACTCTGTTGCCATCATCTTCTAATGTTTGCGCAAAATGCTTTAGAACATAATAATATTTACTTCATGTGAACTGCAAACAGAACAAGTGACCATTCATAAGTATTTTTTTGTCCCTTAAAGTGCTGCCAAAAGTGCATAAATCTCCAGTATGAATTTGGGTGTTGCAGTACTACTTGTAAGCATTCCCAGGTTTGTTCTCTTCTACAGTAATTGATAAGGAATTTTTTGTCCGTGTTTTTCAGATTGTCTGTTTTTGTTTATAACTTAATTTTCTTTCAGTAAGACTAATGGATCAAGAAACTAAAAGAACACGTTTCTAAAGATGCTTCATATGCAATGGCAAAATGACATCAGTCTTTGCCAGTCTTAGTGTTTCATGAAGCCTCAGATTTAGGAGATACCATTTTTGTTCAATTATTGATGGAAAGACTTCAAATACATCTGGTGTGCTTGTTCATAGAATATTCCATTTACATACCTAGCTTCTCCTATATCATGGATTTTACAGATGAAAATGGAAAAATCTGTTAAAGAGCAGATGTAATAAGTCTATATTCCGTATTTTTAATATAATTTCTGAAAATTACTGCTCACAAGTTAAAAATAATCTACTTACCTAAGTTCCTCAAATACAGAGTTCTTCAATTTTCCATCTTCTGACAAGTAAGAATGAGGCTTTTATACATAATTTAGAAAAATCCTTTGTTAATGTAATTGTTTGATAAATGCCCTACATATTTTGAAGAAGCTAAAATTAATGCTTGCCTTAATAACTTTCATTTTTCCTTCCTCAGCTACTGGAGTTAAGTTTGACTTGGAGTTTGTACACGTATTTACCCAGACTAAGAAGAAATTAACTTTCAGTTTGTTGTCTACTTGGTACCTATTTTGGAATCATCCACCTATCTAAATCCTGAGATCTTACTTGGTGGCTTTGAGACTTGGAGCCAAAATAAGTTCCTCTGCTTAGAAAAGTCTGTCTTTATTCAAAGGGTCTGTGTTTAAAGAAAGAATAAAACACCCAAGAAGCAATAAGTGAGTCTGTAGAAATAGTATTTTTGATGTGAGGAAACCTGTTCATGGATCTGTTGCTTAGTGTGAGGAAAGCTTATTTATAGATCTGGTTTCTCTCTCAAGAGGCAGTGCCTTCTGAGTAGTTTTTTTTCCTTAGTGTGAGCAGTAAGCCTCTGACCTTTTGCTTAGCCTCTAATGTTTTTCTTCAGTAGCTCTCACTGAGTGGAAAATTTTAATAGTGGTAACTGAGACATACAAATTAACGTGTCTTAGTGAGGCTGCCTGTCTTTTGATACCAGGCTAAATGCTAATTTTTAATTAAAATATTTAGGGTTTCTCTCATGGATATTTCACAAGCCTCCTTTCTGTAGTGTAAGCATCACATAGGTTTATCTCATTACCAGAGCTATTGCTTGCTTTGGGTTATTAAATCTTCGATGAGGAATATGGAATTTAAGTCTGATATTTCTGTCTTCCATCAAGTCTTTCTTTAGGTTCCACTTTAATTTTCCAGAGATCAGGTGTTATTGTTAGATGAATCAGCATTTTTAATAAGTAGTGGTTGGGGGGGGGGGGGCGGGAAGATGAGATGAGTTTCTGTACAGCTCTTTTGTAACTGTTCAGATGGGGAGTTTAATATCTTGGTTAATAGAAACTAACATTTAAAGAGTCAATTAAATATATTTAAGGTTTACCATTTAAAGATGTTTTTCCCGAACATTATCATGGAATCATAGAATAGTTTGGGTTGGAAGGGACCTTTAAAGGCCATCTAGTCCAACCCCGCTGCAATGAGCAGGGACATCTTCAACTAGATCAGGTTGCTCAGGGCCCTGTCCCATCTGACCTTGAATGTTTCCAGGGATGAGGCATCTACCACCTCTCTGGGCAACCTGGTCCAGTGTTTCACCACCCTCATCGTAAAAAACATCTTCCTTATATCTAGTCTGAATCTACCCTCTTTTAGTTTAAAAGCATTACCGCTTGTCCTATCACTACAAGCCTTACTAAAAAGTCTGTCCCCATTATGATTTCCTACAGTGGCTAATGGCTCACTAATTTAGGCTTAGCATTGTGTAAGGTGAAAGAGTATTTGTATTAGTTTTGTACATGACATGAAGCACACTGCTTTTACTAGTGTTGCTGAATGCAGTTTTGTCGATATACTTGTGGCAGGTTAGCTGGTAGGTGTCTCTTCTAAATGTATTAATACAGAAGATCTGAAAAAGACAACATAATGTCAAAATTAGGTTCTTCAGGCTTTGCTTCTCTTCTGTATATAGTGCAGGTTTTTATAATCATTTTTAAATCTTATTTACTTATGGAGTCATTGTGTTTGTTCCCCCCTGCCCTTTCTGATTTATTAAACACTTGTTTATCTATAGGGGAACTTGTATGCTCTTCAGGTAAGAACTGACTATTCTTGTCTGTCCCTATTCATTGTGATGCCCATTGTGTCCCTAATACGATTCTGACCTTTGGGTCTATAGTACCTAAATAAAATAGTAGTTTTTCTTAGCTATCTTTTGATGGGAGCAGGCACTGTAGCTTAAGAGTTGCTCTGTGTGGACTTGGGTCAGGGGATTTAACTAGAAAGGAATTTTTCTTAATCCATTTGAGTTTGTTCAGATGACCAGATTCTTAAACTTTTGATTAAAATACTAAATTGCCTGGCACAATGTATACTGTTTTCCTCGGTCAGAACTGTGTTTATTCAAATGATAAGCATCTTTCTTCATTCAAGTCTACCTCATCTTGCTCCTGTTTCGCAGTTAATGGCCTCCAGGTTGTATAAAAGTACTAGCTGGAAAACTATGGAGAGCTGGAAAACTATGGAGCCTGGTTTCATGCCAGGAAGTTTCATTGATGCTTCTTTATTCATGTTTTGTATGTTTAAGTGCTGTATGTGTGGACAGGCCAGAACTTTGTTGGGGAAATCTTAAATATGGAACTATTCTGATTGTAAGCAACATTCATAACATGGATAAAAGACTGCATATGTTTGTTAGAAGTTTCTCCTACAGGGCCTCTTTGTAGTGATGAAAAACTTTGGATTTCAGCTTCCTTTTGGCAAATACTTGCATATTCTAATGACTTGGTAACTCAGATCAGATATGGGGTGGGAACTACAATTGGACTTTTTTCTTCTTTATGATTTAGTCAGCATATATAATATTTACTTGGTGAGGAAAAATTGTTAATACAGAAGTCTGGCAGAGAGTCATATTTAGTGTACTGTGGCTATAACTAGTGTTGCTTTTGAAGTGTTTTAAGTTGATTTTGCAATGTTACATTCAACATTACAATTCAGAAAAGGTATAAAATAAAACCAGAATGATTCTAAGCTGCAGCATAAAATTCTCTAATATGCCTCTGAAGATGTGAATATATTATGAACGTAATGTAATTATATTACACGTATCAGTTATGAACTTGGTGATATGGTGGATATTGCTTTCAGAAAGTAGTTTTGCAGGTGAGTAAACAGGTGCCTTAAATAGATTATGAATGAAAAAATATTTGCATTATGTTCAGCTGTTGAACTGTATTTAATTTATGTTTTTAATTTCATTACTGTCATTCAAAAATGAAGCTAATAGAAGTAGAAGTGTTTTTATATATTCGTTCCATGGATCTAAAGTGGCTCTTAACTTCAGCGGAACCAAATTAAATGGCAGAATGTTGCAATGAGGAAATTGCTATTGAGAGTTACTATAGAGGTATCTTCCTTTTTTTTTTTTTTTTTTTTTAAAAGGATTTCCAGATCTGTTAAAAGGGGTTACCTTCTCAAAGCACCTTTGCCTTGTGAAAAATTATTTTTTAATTTTACCTTAAAATATTTGAGAAGCAGAGTTTACCTTCCCTGTGAGTGTTAGTTGGTAGGTCATGGGGAAATTTTGACAGAGTATCTCTGTTCCTGTTTGCAATCAAATGGTCAACAGCGATGGCATTTGGGGAAAAAAAAAAAAATCTGCCTTTGCAGTTATACCCTCAGGTAGTGCTTCATCTGTATAGCCATAGCAGTGAAGGGACATGGTAGGACTTTCCTTTACCTGAACAGGT
This sequence comes from Nipponia nippon, assembly GCF_047370975.1. Lineage (NCBI taxonomy): Eukaryota > Metazoa > Chordata > Aves > Pelecaniformes > Threskiornithidae > Nipponia > Nipponia nippon. The sequence goes on from NW_028262336.1 coordinate 112,247,085, forward strand.
GATGTAAAGATGACTGAACAGAGGCATAGAATTAAAATCTTTGGATTGTTCATATGCAGTTTGTTTGGGGCCAGATTTTGCCTTCTGTATACATTAATTTTTTGGCTGGTGAATAACATTTTCCACAGGTTGTGAGAAAATGAGGAACCTTTTTAGTCAGTTTTATTCTGTAGACGTTGTATATACAATATTTCACTGTATTACAACAAATGGAAGTGGGAGAGTTGGGGAAAAACCGCAGGAAAGGATATATTAATGCAGTGTTTTAAATGCAGTATTAAAATTCAGAGAAGCAGCAAGTAACTACAACACAAAATAATGAAGCAGAAAAGACATAAATCTCAATATGGAGCAAAGTTTTGTAATCAACGAATTAGGTTCTATAGTAAATCTTAGCTTATTTTAGACTACTTTCTTTTTTGTTAACAAGTTAGATTGTCATTTGAATTTTTGGCCTGCAATATAGCATTCTGAAGGTATGAGTTCCGTGTAAAATAAAGCTGCAGTAGCATATGTGATAAAAGCTCTTCAAAAAGCACATAAGCTTTTTTATCAAAATAGATTAATACTTTTATTCAAGTTATTGAGACTTCTGGATATTTTCTGTAAAAGATTGCAATTCTCAAGTTTAGTGTCTAAGGTCACTAGATAAAGACATTCAGAAAAATCTCTATAGGCACGTAGACAACTTCTGTAGTAGAGATGGCCAGTTTTTAATATTGAAGACAGGTGAATATCTCTGCATCCAAATCAGTGACTGAATTCTCAGTTGTCTCCATGATAAAGCGTCTATTCATGAATGTCTTTCAAAAAAAAAAAAAAGTTCATACTACTACCTTTCCTGGCTCAGACAGTATTTTGTTCACTTGTTCCGAGATGAAAACCAGTAATGATTGTTCACTTTTTTTTCACATGATTTTGAATTTTATTTGTCTTTTCTAGTTTGTTTGCCTTATTTCTATAGTTCAGAGCAGTGGTTATTTTCTGCTTCTTATAACATAGGAGTGAGAAGATGTCTCCATTGTATAACAGTTGCAAGTATTTTGGACTGTTTTCCTAATCTAATTTACTTTCTACCCCAAACTTAAATTTTAGAAAAAATCAACTTTTGACAGTATTTCAACAGTTTACTGAGAGTGACTCTTTACTGCAGACAAGTTTCACTCTAAGGTATTTGCCGTTTTCAGTTGACTTTCTCTTGAAAGAACCAGCTCTTAACTTGCCTTCTTGCATCAGTATTTTTCTACAGGATTTTTTAGTTTTCCCTTTGCTAATTTTGAAGTAGTAGCTGAAACCTATTTCCAGGCTGGAACAAGCCCAGTGTGCCATACGGAGGTTGGTGAATAGCAGGAGTGTTTGGGAGTCTTTTGTGTTGTGAAAAATAAATTTACTTTCCTCTTTCAATGGTGGTGTTTTGGTCCACATTTTATAAAAAGAAAACACATTTTTTGATCCAGTTTTACTTTTTGATTGTGTCAGTATATGCTCATGTTCTACAGTATACGTCACAGGTTTGCTTTCTTAGAGGTGGAATTAACTAGAACATTTTGGATTTAAAAAAAAATCAAATAAGAGAAAAGGACACCTGAAATGTAAGTAGAATCTTGTAGATAAGGTAATGGTTCTTCTGCATTACAAAGGAAAGAAGAACATATGGACTGCTGCCTCTTATAAACAGCAGTCGTATTTGGAAAGTATGAAATACAATTTTTCTTGGCCAAGATACAAGAACAGCAAGTATGTTAACGTACTCAGCTGCCCTTTGACTTAGATTTTGAGGAAAACTTAAAATCTTACAAGTCATGTTGAAACTAGTCTTAAGAAAAAAGATTACTTGCAGCAGTATCTTTTGAGAATAGTAGTAATGTAATGATTGTTCATTCTTGAATGTTTTCAATATTTGTAATCAGACTGCATCAGTAAGACTGCAGCTGCTGTAGATGACAGTCCTTTTGAGTGTTAACGCGTACAGTGAGACTTACTTTGTAGTGTTTGGTAAAAGTGTTGCAGTTTCTGGGATCTTTGTCTCCTTGATACTCACAAATTTGAGGGGCCTCCTGGTGGTCTGTGGGCTTACCTCTTTTAGATTAGCCTAGTAGCTGTCTCTTCTGTATTAAAGTGTTTTCTTTCAAGTGATTATTAAATGTTGCTGGTTAGTGAGGTGTCCCCTAAATGTCTTTGTAATGTGCATAATATTAGTGCAATTAAACTGCTTTCTTTTCCAAAACTGTCACTGTAGACCTGACTTAAATATCATGTGAGGATTAATGTGTTGAAACAAAGTCCCCTTTTCTTCAGGTTGGGTTTTGCATCCAGCTGTAGGAGCATGACTTAAAAAACAAAGCATGCTGGGACGATCACAGTTATTTAAAACCGCACTCTCCCCAGAAAAACACAGCAACTTGCATGTTTTGGAAAGCAGGAACTAGTTTTACCTAAACAAAGGAAGATCTTAAACTGTCTTCCATCTTGTAAAGATCAGAAATGGCTGGTATTAAAATAAAGGTGAATTTGAGAGAATATGTGACTTTCTTCTTGAAAAGAGTTTCTTCTAAATCTGTAAGATGGAAGTGTTGAGTGTGTGTTCTCCCTCTCACACACAAGAGAGAAATGCAATCCATTTCTGTCTTTTCCAGTGTTAATGCATGTGAGGTGATGCACTGAGAGGCTTTTCAATACTTCGTTAATGAGATTGTATAATGGAGTAATATCCTACCCAATTCTTTATTAATTCTCTGTAAAATATGCTAGCACATGTTACAAGGTATATTAAGACTGATGGACTGATGTTTTTAATATGCTGTGGTGGCTGTCTTTCACATTAATATAGATATAGTATTTTTTATTAGAAAACATCTGTGATTTTAAAACATTATTCAAGGTAAAATACTTTTTTTTTTATTTTTAAAGAATAACTTCAGCTTAGAGTAGTAAATATTTTTGGCTTGTTTTAACTGCTTTTGGGTTTTTTTCTGTGGGGTTTAGATGCTGAGGACTACTCTCAGCAACTGAGTGCTCTCCAAAAGATGTAGAAGGGAAATGAAGGAAGGCCCCACAGAAGTTGAAGATGTTTTTTGTTTGTTCCCAAAACCAAAAAAGATGTAGTGCATGGAGGTTTTACCCAAATACATTGCTATACTTCTGCTGTTAATTAGTTTTAAAAGGAATTCCCCTATTTTAATAACATTGATATTTCCTTTACAATATTATTGGAATGATGGAATATTTAAGAAATGCACTGGACAAATAATAAATCTTTTTTTTCCATAAGGGAAATAATACTTTTTTTTTTTTGTCAACAGCTATAATTATCATTGTTACTAGCATTAGGAATGTTTTTCCAACTTGTAGCATTTACTGGAATATGTGTATCTGCGTATATTTCATGCAATGTGTATTCCTGTTTTTACTGACATGATAGGTTTTTTAATGTATAGATTTTTTTAATGGTATATCTTAGTGAGTCATCTCCATGAGCTCTGTTCATGACTTGAGTCACAGAGGAGGGAATTGGCTTTAACTATCTGCTCTAGCCCTGTTAGAATGTTTTTCTCAAAGATCAAGTCCTGTTGACAGCTATTAAACCTAATGAAAATTCTTTCCGTTAGACTTCCTATTTAAAAATAGGGCTGTGTAGTTTCCTGTATCCTACATGTTTTATAGCTACATTTACTTTAGTTGTTACCTAGTTTAATGTATTTGCTTGTGTAATTTTGTGTGAGGTAAGAGATCTTACTTTTTTTTCCAAACTCCTGGGTGGGAGCTATCAATCAGTTTGTAGAATTCTTGAGTAGTTTAGGCTGGAAGAGATCTCTGGAATCATCTGTGATCTCTGGAATCATCTGTAATCTCTGGAATCATCTGTAATCTCTAGTATGACGCCCAGCTTGGAGGAAGGATTAGCTCTGGATTTAGGTTGCAGTACTCGGAAACACACAGAAGTCTTGGATTTTGAAAGATGATCAGTATTTTTTATTCAAAATTATTCACTATTACTACATGTGATGGAATAAAATGAACTATTTTGGGATATGGTAACTTTCACATCTTAACATATAAATCTTAATTGATGGATAAACCAAAGAGTGACAAGAGGGGTGGTTGGAAGAGAAGGCTTTTATTACTTTAACTCCTTGCTGGCATCTTAACTTCCAGTGACCTAGTCATTGGATTGAAACAGTAGAATATTCTGAGGAAAGACAAATAACGCACAATCAAAAGTATCCCCCAAATTCTAGTTTTGCCTGCCAAACTAGCAATTTTAACCACTTGCTTGATTTATGTCTTTAAAATATAGGTGCCTTTCAGTAAATTACAGTTTACTGTGTAAGGTTTATGGGACTTATGCTTCCTGGAGAGGTCTTTGGAAGTAATTTTTCTTTTCTAGAAAGAACTTAATGAAATAAACCAGTCTAGAAGGGAGTAATGAATTCTAGTAAGAGATACAGACAGGTCTTGCCTATTTTGACAAACATAAAGTCTGCTAGAAAATAGAATTCAGCTTCCGTGTTAATGAAAACTGGTGAGAATTAATAGCGCTGTGAATTACGTTTTGCTCTACACATACAACCCAGGTAAAGTGCTAATTAACTTACTGATTTTAATGTGCAACTTTAAGTTTATGGGGTAAGTGTTCTTTTTTTTTTGATAAGGCATTTTTTTGATGCTGTGTCTTAGTGTTATTTTGGTCACCATTCGTTAGCTGAAAGGTGAGTGAATAATCCTATGTTAATTGGGAGTGCATCTCCTGGCCACAAACACTTGAAGAAAACTGTATGATTTGTCATCTTAATATATCTGTTGATATCTTGCTTTTTGCTTTTCTAAAATATTCCATGCCATATTTATTCATTTTTTTTGACAGTTTTGGTACCATGAATATTGCATCGTTTGGAGACAAGATTTTTAATTTTCTTCAGGCTGCTGCAATTGCAAGGCCTGTTTCTGGGGGAAAAAAAGTAGTATTGGTTTTCAGTTATAAAAAAAAAGAAATAAACAGTTTTATAACTACTTGTATTTTTATTTTCAATGTGAGAAGGGAATTGCATCTGATACATTCTCTTATATCAATTCTTAGGTGTCTTTTCAAAATAGTTTCATGGTTTTAGAGAGTGAATTTGAAAATACACTAATATATTTAGAAAAAACAGAAGAATCATCTTGGCAGTTCTCGGTATACTTAGACTACTGGTATCAATGGTGGTTGAGGTAGAAGAGCCTTGTGCATGATATACCTCAAATGCTCAAGACATCTTGTGTCTAATACTTGTAAAAAGGGGAGAATCCATACTATATTAAATGTACAATATATATGTAATTTGAAAACTGGGTGTATTTGATATTTTTGTGTAGATCTACTTTTTACAATTGACATTAAAAGGAGTTGGAATTGTGAGGAAATCTCGTTTTTAATGCTTGTATCTAAAGTAATTAGCAAGTATAATGCAATAGTTGCCACCATAGCAGTTTTTCTAAAAGCAGATTACTCAGATGAATCAGACGTTCTTGAGATTTGTTTGCCTTAGTGAGTTCTGAGGTATTTTACAAGAATCCTGCAACAGAAGTCATTTGGAAAGATTTCTTTTGAGTCGCATAAAGAATTATCCTTTTACAATAATAGCATATTATTCTTTGTTTGCCCCCCCCCCTTTTCATCTTCCCAAAGCTTAAATTACACTTTACTACACATTCTTTTCCCCCTATAATTGTGTATCATCCATTTTTATTGTTCTCTTCCAGTTTAAGTTGTTTTCCCAGGTACCGGGTGACTTCAGAGGTTCTTAATCGCCTCCCTACGTATTTCTCTAGTAAAAGTTCAGCCCTCCTCTCTTGCTGCTCAGTTCTAACTTCCTGTTATGGGTAGTTATGGGTGGCTTCAGGCAAGGGACTGAAGCAGGCTGCTACTCAACAGAAGAACGGGCAGTCGCATAGTGAGGAAAAGAAGCTCTGAGAAGATAACGCTATCGTTATGTTCTGCAAAGGGCTTGAGTATCCAAGAATGAAGCTCTCAGGTGGGCTGGAATATCAGCCAGCACTGGTTCGGCTACTCTGTCATAACTGCCTGTTGGTATTCCTTTCTCTGTTGGATTTTGGGCGAAACCCATGGAATAGTTGACCTAACTTACCTGCAGTAATTGTTTGTGCTGACATAGTAAATAGCTGTCTAGGAAATGATTTGCATGGGATATGACTGAATCTTTGTTATCATCTGGACTCCTGCGCATACAGGCTTTGGCAAATTATCTAAGCACGTGTTTTTATAGCTAATATGTCAAGTATTTAATTACATGAATGATACATGCTGTCAGTTAACATTTTAAATTGAGTATTTTCTCTGACAGGGGATTTATCTTAAATAAATTTGCTAATTCCATGTTAACCGCATAGAATTTCCCCGTGCTGAAAATTCAAAAGAACATGATAAGTTGTGAACATGCAACAGTAGGAATAAAAATAATTCTTGTAGACATGTTGATAGATTAACAGGCAGCAGAGATCATAAGGCACATTTATGGATCTTGATTCTATAGCTGAAATGTTTTTTGTATGGTAATACTTCAACACCAAAGTTAAAGCTACAAAATGGCAAATAATTCATGTTTTTGGTTACAAAGGTTAGACTAGATTAAAAAACATAATTATAGGTTCTGTCCCTCTCTTTTGTTGTACTTCTTGTTAACTGAAGACTGGTAACATTTCAAGCTGAGAAAAAAATGGTTTATTGCTAGGAGGAAGTGTAGTGTGCTTTTTAAAAAAAGTGTACGTTATAGCAGGCCAATGCTTCTATCCTTTGCAAAGAAAATGAGTTAAGTTCTAGTAACTAGTACAGCTTTATAGCTCTGTACTTAACATCCTTATCTAGCTGGTATTGTACTCAGCCCTGCCTTATATGGGACATTTTGCATTAAAAAAAACACCATCAGCTTGCAGTTGAACCTGAGATGCATCAAGTAAGTATGTGTAATAATTCGAAATCTGGTACTTTCCCTTGTAGCTAAAGAGTATCTCACAGCTGTTTGTGGCATGTCCTGTTTCCACACACGCACATGTGCAAGCATGCGTTCACGCACAGTCTGAGTGATGTAAACCAGTAGCCACAGTGGTTTTCTACCATGTTGGGCTAGGGATTGACATTAGGGATGATATACCACTTTTCCTTCTGCTTCTTCATGTCAGGGCTGAGGTGTAAAAGCAAACTAATATCAAGAAAGTTGTCTGCTGATTTTGTGACTAACTCATTGGTATCAATTAGTGGGTACATTTGATCGTAATAGGGCTGCTGATTTTACTTAAAATGTCAGTTGACATTACTGTGAAAGGTCTGACAAAGTAGTTGCATGTTCTATTATAAAGGTTTGATGTGGCATCTAGGATCAGAAGAAGAGGTCCTACTTAGTGTTCATCAACAGCCTTTCATAGCTAGACCTTAAAACTGCCTGTATCTTTTACTTATGAGGCCTTACTTTTCCTCTCCAGACTAAGCCATATTCTTTTGAAAATAGTGTATAATCTTCTTATGTTAAGTTCATTTTCCAGGTAAATATGAGTTTCTAGAAACAAAGTTATTGACCTGAGATCCTTTTGTCACGTATCTTACGATAATTTCCCATACCAGGATATTTTTACAAAACTATTGACTCTGTTCTGTCAAATATTGGTGTCTGCTGCTTTAAGTGTATGAAGATAGAAGACTCATGTTTGGCATCCCAAACATGATTGAATGAAAAGGAGTTTTGTGAACCCATTAAAATACTGTGAATGTATTTTGATATGATTAATTTTTCAGTTTAAAGGTTGCTTTTAGCAAGACTGAGTCAGTTGCCTAGTATATGGAATTGTTTTCAAAGTGCGTCTGAATTTACACTCTTAAATCATAAGTGGAATGATTTTCAGAATCAGGTAAATTTTTTTTTGCATATGCTTATTCTCAGCATACGTGTGTTCACTCAAGAGTGGAATATACATTAACATTCTTGCAGAAAATTCATGAGAAAAAAATTTTTGGTACAAGTTTCATTAGTTTTCATTTTGAACTGTGAATCTGTTTGTATTTCATCCTTTTGATGTAAACAGTAATACTAAAATCCCTTGCAATTATCTGTGATAAGTGTACTGTCTTTTCCCCTAAGTGATGATTTTTGCCACTCCGGGTAGCATCTCTTGAGTATTGTTTCACAGCAGGCCATGGTTCATGATCAGTAATGTCAGAACTCTTTTGCTGTTGGATGACTGAGCATCAATTAAATCTGGATCAATATGGTGTGTTATTTGTCTATTTAGTATAAATTCATGTTGATACTACATTTTTAAGCTGGTTGCAAAAGGATGGTCAGTATCTGAACTGACATAACAATAGCATGATACAATTTATCAAAAAATGTACCACCACCAAGTGGTCAGAACTACTTGAACAAAGATGAACTGGCAGATTGAATTTATATACCATAACACATCAGAGCTTGGTTTCCAATCAACACAAGCATTTTTGAGTCGTGAAGCCAGATTGACTGTATTATTGAACCATGGCCTTTAGGCAATACTATAATAAGACCTCTTTATTTACAGTTAAAATGTAAATATACTGCTTCTTGTTAATGATAAACATTGAGTGAAGATCGATTCATTTGCAGTAGATCACATAACTATTTGAGAATTTTGGACGGCTGCATCTGATAAATTAAACTTATGATATTTAACCTTTAGCATTATGCAAAAATGTACAGCATTGCTATATTGAACTTCTTATTCCATTTGATTTTATAAAAACAGGGGAGTATAGTTAACTTTATTTCTTGTACATTTTTGTAATCAATGGAAACTTCTGAAACTTGAAAATTTTTATTTTCATGGAGTAAATGGGAATGTTTTAAGTTCTAAGAATAATAGGTTGACCGTGAAAACTATGTTTACTTTCAGAGAGAACAGGAAATGAGAATGGGTGATATGGGTCCTCGTGGAGCAATAAACATGGGAGGTAGGGATCTGAAGGAAAAGGCTTCTGTAATGTAAAATTTCTTTTTCTTTGGGACTGTACATGTTACTCAAGCACTATTAATTAGTGACAACTACTGGTAAAAAGGAGTAAACAGTATTAGGAAATAAAAAAATCTGCTTACAAACAGCTGGGTTTTTTTCCAATGTGTATCTTTATTTTACTGTTTTGACTACCTATGGGAGAAAAATATGATGTGCAAGTTAAGAGAAACAAAAAGGCAGGGAAGGGTGATGCTCTGGAAATTATCTGCTACAAAAGAGGAATTTTCTGTTCAGAAAGTATTTGGCATTCTTTTTGAGGGACTACCTATTCAGAGAAGTTGTGACTGTAATTGCATGCAGTGAAGTCATGCAGAGCTTAAAATTGGTAAGTTATTGTTGATGTACCTGACAAAAGATTAATGAATAACGTGATTGGTGTTCTACTAATTTATTGCAAGTCTGTATTTGCAAATATTCTCAGTTCACTTTTGTGACTCTAAACTATTGTCCTATTGTCACTCCTAAAAGCTTACTGTAAAGTCTGGAAAGCTACATTCTTAATAATTAGTGCTTGCTCCATATATGCAGACTGAAACAGTTTGAAATCTTACTTAACCGCAATATCTGCTTTTAAACAAGACTGAAACTTAGAATATTTATTAAAAAAAAAAAAATCTTACTAAACTGTATTAACTGTCAATATATCTCTCTTGGAAGCTTCCTGATGTTCATTTAAATTAAATTAAGATGATAATTTTAAGAAAAGTTAATCCTATTTTTGCATATTTTAAATTTGAATGTACATACCAAACCTAGTGAACATTGTTGCCTGACCTTTTGAGTAATGTGAATTTATAGACTAATGAATCTGCTTGGTCCAGATTTTAAAATACATTATTCACCATTTCCTTGCATTTATTAACTGAGACACATTTATAGCTGCAAAATAGAAATAGGCTTTTTCTTTCAGTGAATAATGAAGAGCTTTAAAAAAATTCTAAAGGAAGTCATTGTGAAGTCATTTACAAATAATAAGCTGAAGCATAAATTGTGACTAATTTTTTTTATAGTTGTACTTTTGCATATTATTGCAGTCTACTTGAAAATTTCGTTTAATTAGGAGACTTGGTAATTAGTGATACTGTGGAAACTACTAATGCCAGTTGTCCAGATGCACAAGATACACTTTTTATGTACAGATTTTAAATGTGTATTTATAGTACTCGGTTCACAGCCCTTTTCTTGTCAGATTTTAATGCTTAACAATGATGTTCATCATAGTCTTGCTTTGTAAGCTTTGTGCTATAACTTTTGATTTTAAACTTGATACAAATGCTTTTAGAAATAAATGTGTGGTTCCAAAAGAAGTTAAGGTAACGGGGAACTAGTATTTTAAAAAGGGAAAAATATCCATAGTGAATAGGTAAAGGTGGTGTTTGTTTCCACAGTATCTGGATTTTAGGTTAGCTCACTGTAGAGTTGTTTTTTTTTTTTTTCTCCAGCCCATTAACAACCCCACTACTACAACCAAAAAAACAGGACTCCAAAAACCTGCAGTAGACCTTTAAATAGTAGGCCGTTGATTGTTGATTTTAGCATCCTTTCTCAACATTTCTGTTGGAAATGTAACTTTATTTTTAACTGGCCTTTACCTGTGCCATTTGCAACTTTTCATCATGTGGGGCAGCGGGGAGCTGGAGTATCTTCAATAACAGAAATACCCGCATGATAGGGTTATTAGAAAGCAAGGTACCTCTGTGACGGATTTAATTAGTGTTGTGCTGACTTGTGCAGGACCACTCATTTTTACATTGTTTTCTGTGGCAAACAAGTTCTGAGAGAATCTATATGCCTCACAATAACACTTAACTGGATCTTGTAATGGTAGGTGCAGCTGATAAACTTTTCAATATGGGGAAAAAAAAAATACTTTTTTGGGAAAACTCTCTGCATTGATGAGGATTATTGACTGTGGCTTGTTGCCAGCTGTGCCAGACCTTGGCATGTGCAGTTTGGTCACTTAAAGTATACTTTTTCAGCCCTTCAGATTGCACAAAAAGACATTTTTTATTGTCTGCACATTGTGGCATGAACACTGATGACTGCTTTCCGTCTGTTGTTGAACCTAGTCCAGTGAATAAACTGCTAACATCAGTGTCCCACCAAAAAGAATGGGCACTCAAGCAGTGCACTCTTAGGGTCTGCTTTGGAGCTAGGAGGACCTCTGAGGTATAGCTAAAACGCCGTAGTGGCCTCTTGCTGAAACTGTGCAGGGCCCCGCTCTCTCCTTGCATTACACTCCCCAGTTATCCTCCTATCAGAGCTGCATGAAACTGGCTTAATAATAGAGGTTCAATAGTATAGGTCACTATACGTCACTCTGGAAGCAATGTGGGTGCGTTTGTATGATACAGAGGATAAGAACTTCGTTGCAGTTGAGGGATAAGTGAATGGTACCCAAGTGTGGCCAGCTGGCTAATTTCAGTTAGGCTGCTAAGCAAGCCAATAACAGATAATTGAGTGTTGACTGCTTTTGGTTAATGGTACTACTACCAGCACTAAGCACTGCCATCATGATAGTCCTGCAGAGTACTTCTAGCCTCTGAACATAAAGGTTTCTCCTTATATTGGCAGTTCAGACTTCTCCTTTTCGTTTCATATTTAGTCACTGGATGGATGACACTAAAAAACAGTTTTAGGGCATATTCAGCTGTAATTCCCTTGAATTGTAGCACAATCTTCTACCTGCTACGTGAACTGATGATGCTTGTGGGTAGGTAAGAAGCATCCAACTTGCGCATACCTTTGTTTTGGCTCAGTGTCATAGGGAGAGGTCTTGGGAGTTTCTCATTACTAAGCTCAAATGAGTTCTGGTTTTAAAAACGACAGGATTTTTCTCTATGGCTTCTAATAAACTTGTGTAGCGCTTTATATGTGCTACTGTGTTGCATGGGTTGGTTTTGCTAAGCAGCTTGCAGTTGGCATAATGTATGTGATCAAGCCCAGGTCTGCAGTTTCAGCTGCAATACCTTGGACGCAGCTGTTTCACTGACTGCTGCGATATCTGTACGCAGGGCAGGTAATAAAGATGCAAGTTTGCATACGTGCAGGTAGTCATGGTACTGTATCTGTGCTAAATGGTCTGCTTACAATAATGTGCATTTATACATTCATTACTAAAGAAGTTAGAGTTGTGATGAGAGGTGAGAGGTTGATTTTTGAAATAACAATTCTATTAGCCTGGCAACATGTCAGATTTCTTTATATTATTCTATGTTGTCATGACTTAAAACAGGCTAGATGCCAAAGGCATGTCGTCTTCCATTATCAAATTTTGGATGCACACTTTTGGCTGAAAAGGATTGTTTATCATTGTGGGGGGAAAAAAACACATCACCACCAGTCTTAAAGTTGATGATGTGTCGTAAGAGCAGATGTAAATGATATGTATAATCACACTTTTTTCTTTCTTATAACAACATGAGAAAATGTTACAAAGGCAGTTTTACCTACCTGTTGAGTATATTAGTGGGTACTGGCAGAGTGGTGTTTCGTAGCTCAGCATTATAGCTAAATGATCTCCTCAAAAGATGTCTTTAAGCTTTTCTTCTCTCTCTTACTGTGAATCACAATTTTGGAGGAGACTGTTCTGTCGCTTCTAATTCTAACAAAGCTTCCCTTGGTTTTCTGGTACTTTTACTATAATAAATTACTTTTAAATGCCAGATTTATTTATGCCATATTATGAATAATTAATTGTGAAGTTGAGTACCATCTTTGGCGTTGCTTTTAGTTGTTAGACTAATATACTGTAACATTGTATACAGTTAACATAATACTGGTAGAACAGTTCTTGCTAACGTATATTGAATATGTTATAATCCCTAAAGAACCAAGTTGCCTTATAGCTGCCAATTACTGCAAAATCACTTGAGATTTTTGCTAATTTGTGGTGTGTATACTGCATATATATGCTATATGAACACTTCAATTCCTGCACAGAAACTGTACAGCTATATTTAGCTGTAAAGTTCAGGATTTTCAAATACATGAGGCAGATTATGTAATGCAAAATAATAGGGATTAATGAAAATCTGTTTAAAAGCAGATGATTGAGATAAATGTACAGTCTCAAAGAATCATTTTTTTTATTTCAAGTATTGGAAGTCTTGTACATTTGGCTTTTTAAATATTGTAAATTGTTTGTTTATTCTTGTAAAATTAAGATAGGACAGCTCTAAGTATAGATTGTTTTGCATAGATGCGTTTAGCCCAGCACCTGCTGGTAACCAAGGCCCTCCTCCAATGATGGGTATGAATATGAACAACAGAGGAACTTTACCTGGCCCTGCAATGGGTCCTGGTCCTTCCATGGGACCAGAAGGAGCTGCAAATATGGGAACACCAATGATGCCAGATAATGGAACAGTGGTAATGTATCACAAATTTAATTACTTTGAATAGCTGTCATGTCTCATGGCGCATTTTTGGTACAAAGATATTTTCACACTGAGTAAGAACATGTTAACATGTTTTGAATCTGTTAAAAGTAATTGATAAAACTTGCTCATCCAAATAATTTACAACACAGGAGGGAAATCTTTATTTGATATTACTATGAAAATCCTACTTCCCTTAAGAATGGAGTGAGTTCTTTGATCAGTAACCAAACTTCAAATTGAGGGTAGAATATACAGCACTTGTGGCAAAACTTTGCATGTATGACCTGTCATGAAAAACTCACTGATAGAAGGAAATCACTTTTGTGAAGTGAAGATGAAAGTGAAGACGGAGTAATCTGTAAATTTAGGCATTTGCTGTTTTTTCTTTTGTGAAACTAAATTCTATGTATTAGCTTGTTGGGATTTTTGATGAACAGTTAGATGTTGGAAGCTATGTAGTGTGAAGATATCTTTGTGTAAATGATTTAATTTTTTAAAGTGACTTTAGTGTTCTTGTATTTCCTTTCTAACGGTGTTGAAGGCATGAGATTATGACAGTAATTATGCCAGTTAGAAAATAAGTATGCCAACAGCTGTTAGGGATAACTGTCATATCAACACAGGGAAAATACTGTTGCCCAGTTGCCAAGGGTGGTAGGGAACGTCTTGTATGCATCTGGAATTTTTTATCAAGACCAGATATGCCATTGGGATGCAGTTAAAGCACTAGCCATTTTTTGTCTGTTCTCATAGCCACTCATTTTTCCTAGCTGTAATGTCTTATGTAGAGAAACGACTATGTAATTTTTAATCTGATTTTTAATTTTTTTTTTCCCAGTATTATTCTGTAGATAGATATTTGGGATGTTCTAGTGGTAGTGTGATATAAAGGAGTATATAATATAAACAGTGATTCCATTATAGTTTTATTGGAACACAGAAGCGTTTTGTAGCTGTAGTTTTTTTATATATGCCTTCTCAACAGTATCCATCTGTGATTGAGCAATCTCTATAATGAAGTTTGGACAAAATTCTTTGTTCCTTAGAGGAAAATGACGTTTTGATTGAACACAAAATACATAATGAGTCTGGCCTTTACCAGTTAAAGGAGAGGATCTCACTTCACATCATAGGAACCAGCTCATTTTATCAGTTATATAATTTCTCACAAAGTATTGTAGAGATGCATTTCACAAAATACTGTTTTCAGAGATGCTTTTGCTGGAGACCAGTGTGTTACTGGTCACCTCTGGAACATTCTCTTGTGATTATATGGACACTGAAAAAGAGGTGTAAGGTAAAGAACATGGTATTGTAAATCATGGTATCTATCTCACTGTTGTTTTTCTACAAAAAGTCATTCCAGGTATGGAAATGCAGGGAATATACTGACCCTTCAAAATGCATGTTTTAAAAATTTTTTTTTTACTTCCATTTCCTTTGGCATGCTACTGACTCACAAATTAAATGCCTTTTTTTTTTTTTTTTTTTTTTCCTTTCCATTTTGGACTTCCAAGGTTTTTAATTTGGGGGACGAGCCCCTACAGAAAGGCATAGCCTTATTGCATTTTTGCTGTTGTTGGAAGGACACTTTAGAGATGCTTTGAGGGCTGTTTACTAAAACACTGTAACACTTAATTTCAGTTTCCACTGAGAGAAATGGAGAATATGCTTTATAGAGAATATGCTTTATAGACCAGAAATGCAGTGTTCGTTTTTTAAATGGGATGTTTTTCTTAAGTCTTTTAGGGGAAAGTTGGAGCAGTCTTCTTTTTGTTCCACTGCAGTCTTTTGAAACATAGATTATGTTTGAATATAACATTTTTAAAATAGCTTTTTCCCCCCCATACTGTATTGTAGGTAGTTAATTACTGCAGTTTGCTTGTTAGCTGGAGAGAGGGGTCCTTGTTGGAAAGAGGACTTGACTTTTTGTCTAAAAGTCAAATTGTGGTAAATATCAGGAGTATGTGATAAGCTATTCATTGAAATGCATATCCATTGCTAACAAGCTGGCATGAGTTAAAGATACTTTTTTAACAATTTTTAACTAGTGCTGCAGATTTTAAGGTACTTTGGGGCAGTAATAGATCTTTATGCAGCTGTTGAAGTAACTTTTTTCTTATTCAATGTCAAATTTTAAACAATGCACATACATATAACCATGATCTAAGTTGCATAAATTTTTATCTATGTAGATATAATGCTGTGTTTAAATAATATATATATATATGAATTAGCAGACTTTGGAAGTGCTGAGCTCTACTACTGTTACTGGAGTTAGACTTTCAGAAGAATTATTTTCTGATTCAGGCATATAAATAAAGTGTTAGTCTTGAATGTGCTTGTTGAACTCTGTATACCTGAGCAGTTAATGTAGATTGCCGTACAGAAGGAATTTCTTCTGAAAGCATAACTGTCCTCAACAGGTGAATGGTGAGTTATTTCAAAATCTGATTGTACCATATATCTGTCCTTCTAATGGTTTATGTTATGTTGAGGTAATGTTTTAAATTTCATCATGTGGGGCTCTGTTTTTAAACACTTGCATAAATACTGAACTGTAAGTGCTCAGATGCATGTTTTCTGTTTTAGGTCTTAATTGCTATAGCCAAATAAAGCTGTGTAAGCACATGTACCGTTATTAATATTAGGCACAGAACTAAGGAAAATAAATGTGGAACATGAACTGGATTTTCACCTTATATTGATATTTCAGGTTAACCTTTAGCTCTATATATCAAGTTTTTTTTAAACTAAGCATAGTCCAGTTATGCATTTTGTCACTAGTTGTGTCAGTTTATTTGGACTGAATTTTAAGTCTTAACTAAAGATTCCTGAAGTGCCATACAAAAGACTGACTCCAGGTAGTATGGACTGAAATACACTTTATCCACAGGTATGTGGGTATATAAGTCTTAAGGTTATATTGCTATTAAAAGAATAAACCTGCAGTCTCTAGAAATACAAAAGCTGGTATTTTTTTCCTAGTTTGACAATGTTTCTATGTCTAATTATTTAAGGGAAAAGCATTGTAGTTGGTATGTAAGGCAGAATAGGGCTCAGGTATAAAATTGTTTGCTGTCTCTTCTGTTACATAGAAAATATGTATTGCTTCAGATGTGCTTGAAAGGATGAAGTTTCATTCAGCACCAGAGTTGGTCTTAATACTTAAGTTTTAATTTACTTTACAAAGTTGGAGCATAACATTAGCACTCTTTAATTTCCAGCTCTTTTTCCATAATAACTAATTGAATTGCTCCTTTCTTCCCTCTATGTGTGATCCTGATTCTGCTGGACTATCTGCTGAACTTCATGACAACATCACTTGTGGTTTTTGTTGTAACTCACATTTGGCATGTTCCAAATGGACTTGCGTTAGCATAATGAGAGATTCCCTCAAGGAGGTCCATCACAGATGGGTTCACCTCTGGTTAGTAGAACGGGCTCTGAAACTCCTCAGCCGCCAATGAGTGGTGTAGGTGCCGTGAGTGGTGGACCTGGTGGCTTTGGTAGAGGAAATCCAGGGGGCAACTTTGAAGGACCTAACAAGCGTCGCAGATACTAAAACTTAATTCATTCCTTATTGTTTAGAAATTCAGTAAAACTATACGGTGATATGCCTTTATAATTTTAGCTGTTATCTGGAAACGGTTTTATTGTTATTGTAGTCTTTAAAACAGTTTCTTTTGTAAAACTTCTTTTGTATTCAGTCATAGGCTTTGTAGTATAGAGCAGAAATGATGCGAATCATTATGTAAGGCAATGTTTTTGTGACTCTAGCAAAATACAATGTGTGACTATGCTGTAAAACGTGCAGTTATCTGATTACAATAAAATATAAAAATCACTTGAAAGGATTTTGGGAATGTTATTACTAATACTGGGTGAGAATAATTTTATGCTTAATTATAAGTGGCATCATTTTCATTTTTATGTAGTTTCTACTATGTGTCAAGAAAGTTCCATTCTTAATAGTGAATCTGTTTAGCTAAACTGCATGTTGCAGTACATACTATGAACAATTTATAACACGGCTGCTTTTGTTTGTTTCGACTTTTGAAAAGCATCAAATTTTATACAAAGTGTTCTCAAGGGTACTGTGTCCTTGCATCTGAGTCTCCCTTTGCAAACTTAGTCATAATAGGCTTATCAATAGAGTATATCCGTTACTCAAATTATTGGAAAATTTAACTTGGGGGGAAAAAAAACACAATTTTGGAAAAGGAATCTGTATGTGTGCTTTATTCATAACAGTATGAATGAATTTACCTAAACCGTACTTCGACAGAAAAAAAAATTGTTGACATCTGTGTGTTCTACTGATCATTAAAGTATCTTGCCATTGCAAGGAAGGAGACATTTGTGCAAGCTGGTTTAAAGCCTTTCACTGTGTAATGCCTCACTATAAGTATACATTTCCCCCAATGGTTGGTTTGAATAGAAACAAGTCTGTTATCAATGATTAATTGTTTAATTAGGAGGCAAATACATGTTTTCCAGTTAAAATAATTGTTCACTTATAGTGATAGTAATATGCATTTAGAAGGATTGCACAAGTATTCTTGATAAATGTTTTACAGAATAATGAATTTGAAAAACACCCATTTCCAACACAACTCAGGCTAGATTTGCTGATTGAGTCTTAAGATAAAACTGATGATAAAGCTGTTAGGAAGCTTATTATGATTCAGATTTTGTCAGTCATGGAAGATGATGGAAAAGACCTATTGGTTCTATTCCTGTAATGGCAAGAAAGTAGGGATATTTTAGGTTACTATTACTTTTTTCCTGTGCAAAATAGTTGTAAAATATTGGTGTTCCATTTTTATCAGTTCACTCACGTTTTCAGAAATAGAAATTACTAAAATTTATCTGCATGAATAGTGATACTAAAATGATTAAGACCTGATTTAACACGGTGCCCTAATTATATCGAAATGGTAGGTGCATAGCTCAAAACATGGGGTGCAAGCAGCAGAGAGAGCCTGCATATGTTACTTCTGAATATAGCAGTGATGGTCTTGGTGAATTGAATGGTGAGCAAACGGGTAATAGGAAAATGGCAGCATTGGTGGCATTTTGGAAGTACACTGTTATTTAAATTGCCAGTGTTATATGGCTTAAGATAGAGATTGTTTTCATACAGTTCAGGAGGTATCACGTGTGTAGGTCCTCGCTTGTGACATCTGTAACTACTGAGCATTTTTCTCTAGACTGTCTTTAATATTGCCCTTTTTTGCTCGACTTGAGGTACGTGCCACGCTTTATAGTTTGTAATGCAATATTGAGTTAGGTTTAAAGTCTGAAATACTCCTTCCCCTACTTGATGTATGTACCTCATTACAGCACTCATTCTTCCAAAAAAACCTGCAGCTGGTTTTACTTAGCACATTGTTCCTAAAACTCAACATTTGGGAAAATGGCTGTTTTTTCACTAGGTGTAAACTAGTGTTTGCATATAGCAACTACTTAAGCTCTCTGCTTTGGTGTACTGCATTCAGTTGAAAATGCAGTTTACGTCGGTGTCTAGTGAGGTGTCCGAATGTTAGATACTTTTGTCTCATCTTCTCTGCCCTTGTACATGGCAACTTTTATGGGGGCTGAGAAAGTACTGGTATGAGTTAGTAATTCTAAACTGTAAAGCTGTTAGGGGAACATGTCTTAAATATAACTTGAACTAGATTCAAGAAATCTGTTCAGTTTTTCAAAGGAAAAGGCTGTGTCATTCAGGCCTTTTGGCTAACTTCTGTATATTTGTTTAGCTATATACACCATCTGAGTATGTTTCAGAAGTACATTAAACATACCAAATCTGCAAAAAGTGGTTCATTCTTTCCTTGCCAGCCTCATGCTATTTTCAGTGCATGTTTGTTGCACTACATCTTTACTAGCAAGCAGAGGTATGTATGTATTTGAAAGTTATTGTAGATTTCAATTAATATTAGTGATTTTCATTCCACAGTTGTGAGCTACCCTTCCTATAAAGCTCTTGATTTGGATGGCTCTGCTGCATGATAGCAGCGGATTTATCTGCTGTCCTTATTGCAGTAAATCTTCTAATCTCTTTTTAAATATCCATGAATGAAGCCCTTGAGTCCTAAAAAATAAATACTGACATGTTGAATTTGGGCACACTGTAAAGATTTAATGAAGAATTCCTTTTGTCACTGATGACAGGCTGCCAAATCCTGCTTTTAATAAAATCTTTCTTAGGGTTGCCTGTCCATGTTGACTGTATACAGCTCAATGGTAAAGGTAGTGATTTTTGTTTTGCCATATGTGGTAGTAACTGACTTTAGCTATACAATAAACACAAAATTTTGTTAGAAAAGGAATGGTCCCAGTTTGGTTCCTAAAAATGGTATGCAGGTGCAGCCCAGCAGCATTTTTACTTGAAGGTACTGCCCATGCACTGGAAGTGATTAATTTTTCTTGTTCCTCATCTGGCCAATCAGTTTATCATTTTTTCTGTGTATACATGTACTTAAGTTTTTAACTGTCCTTGGTCTGTTTGACTAGAAGGCACAGTGAAGTTCTGACTCTTTCTGCTATATGCTGTGGTAAAACAAATAAGCTTGGAAAGGATATGAAATCGACAACTACAATGCACTTACTTTTGCTTGTACTTACTGAGTTTTTACATTATTCCTGAAATTTCAGTCTAAATGGCTTAATTTTCACGTGAGATACAATTTCAATACTTAAAGATAGCAAAACTTTACTATTCTATTTAAGTAAAAGAAAACACAACACCGCCAGAATCCAGCTTGTCTAACTGCATTTGCATTTATTGCCTCAGTCATTTGAAGGGGAGCTGTTGGGCACTTAAAAATAAGATTCATTTTGGTTCTGAGTTAATTCCTTTGTAGTTCTGTCCAGTGTGCTCATTAGATAAAGTACATTGATATCTTGGGAAACTTGGTGGTGATTCAAATATACTTAACTGTATTTATTTCCTAAGAAAAATACAAATTACTGTGGATTTATCTAGAAAGAAAATGTCTGACCTTAAATTATTTATTGTCTACATCTATTTTATCCAGTTGAACATAAAGATGTGATAAACTGGAGACTCTTATTAGAACAAAAGGTTAAAACAGATGGCAAGAAGACAATATGAACTGAACGTTGCATTAATTTTAACCACAATCCAACAGGATTTTATAATATGCATTCTTTGAGGAGCATTCTGATCTAAAGTATACTGTCATATTTAAAACTGTTATACCAAACTCATTTTTCCCCTTTTCCACTTATGATTTCAGATTTTTTTAACTTGAAAAATAGAATAATCTGTAATTACAAATTCTTTTGAAAGGTACTAAATACAAATGCATTGATTTTTATGAAATACTGATTGTTAAGTGATCACAATCTGCCTTGAGATAACTTGGCTAAAAAATGCTGAAATAACCAATCTAAAGGAAGATTTTCAAGTGAAAAACAAAACCCCTTAGGCCTTTTGAAGGGAGAATATACTTTGAGGTGAGATGTTCAGCAAATGAGTGGTGTGCTCTGATGGCATGAAGCTCATTTTACTTAAGCATGTTGTGGAAACTAAATTTTTGGCATACTTCTTAATGTCTAATTTTTTTGTATAACAAGTTGGATCATAATTCTTCCCTTCTTAGTGAAGATAAGTCAAAATAAACTGTAATTGAACTATTAAAATGGCAGGGAAGGCTGGGTAGCAACTGTTGGCGTCAGTTTACATTGGACTGCAAACGTGAATGGATTCTCAGTCCTTTTCCTGAGACTTGAAGTGGTTCATATCCATAGGTGGTTTTACAGAGTCCACATCCAGTATCTCTTGCTAGCTTGTGCCTGGGGCCAAGACTGGGGGACTTGAGAGAGCACATATTTCAAATGCAATTTAATCGTCATCTCAGGAACCCTGAATTTATTAATTTGGGCACTGTGCTGTCATCAAGATGCAGAACCATCTTGGGATTTGGTGCTTTCCTTGGACTGTTGGCTCACTTCTAGCATGAGGGAATGGCAGTCCAAACTTCCCGGATTCTTGAATAGTGAGGAGGGGAGGGAGTGTGGCCTATGGAAAATACAGAGGTTGGACATTACTCCTTTAGATTATTGGCTCTTCAGTGCTCGTTGAGTGGCAAATGTTGGACAGTATGATCCCAAAAGCACTTGCTTTCTTAAAAATCCATTCAATGAAATGTGAGAACTTAATGACAATAGAAGGATTGAATAAAAACTTGCAATACTTGATGTCAGATATAACTTTTACTATTGGATTGGCTTTTTGTTGCCTTTTGGGATATACTGTAAAATATACTTAGTCTTAGTAGGTGGTCTCGCCAATTTGGTGTTTTGCTGTTATGAAGAAATCTGTTTTGTTAATAGTTTTGGGTTTTTCCCCATAAAATATTTTAAAAATCATAGCTCTAGGCATTTCAGGTTTGTTTTCGGAATAATCCATGAAATACTGAAGTTTATCAAAATTAAGTTATTTATGTCTAAAATGTAAGCAGAATAGATAAACTGAACATTAAATTTTCATGAAAACAATATTTTGATGATTTTAAATGCACGGAAACAAGCCCTCAATGTGTTTGTTTTCAATGGGATAGATTTAATAGGTCTTTTCCATCTTGAACTTCCTTAAGCTACTATGAAAATTAATATGATTGAGATTTGGAGGTACTTATATTAATGACCTCAGCCTGACTTCTAAAAGCAGTAAGAGATGGTTTTCTTCAGAAAAGCAGTTTAGAAAAGCAACCATTTTTTCCTAATTGAAGGAACTATTCAGAAAAGTTTAAATTCAGAGATAAGCATAGCATACTTAAAGGTAAAACCATTTTAAAAAACTGCTTTCATATAATGATTATTTTATACCCGAATCACATTAAAAAACAAACAAACAAACAAACAAACCCAAAAAAACTTTGTAAATGTGGGTAAAAACTTACTGATTTGTATGTAGTCCCTCGAACAGAGGACAAAATGCTCATAATAAGAGGTATGAAATTCAAAAGGAACGTAACTGTATAACTGCATACACGTGTCGATAAGGTTTTCCATTCGTTTTGGTAAATGGTTTGTCTAGAGCTATTGTTTCTACTTTTACTAGTGTGCTTTTATATCTTAATTTCTGTAGAGTAAAGCGTAGCTGTATAATTTGATTGAATTTACATGCTAACTGTATGCGGGACGTTAAGTGCTTGACTTGAAAGAAGTGCAGTGAGAATAAAGATATTGTTCTTGCCTTTGATTTCTCAGTAAAAAAAACTGCATAGAACCTTCAACAGGAATAAGTGTGAAGGGTCCTGTATGTAAACTGAAAAAAGATGGGGAAGGCGGAATAAAGTAACATAATAAAAATGGGAGGAATTGTGGTTTAATTTTACATCTACAGCAAATTCACAAAAATAACTTTAAAGCTTGTTATACATGAAAACCACAAACTAATTTTTAATGAAAAAACCAGTTACATTAATGTTTTGGATTTTTTTAAACTTTGAGTTTAGTGTTGTGCAGATGGCCAAGGAATATCAGAAAACCAGAAATGAATTAATGTTCTAAAAAAATCTTAATATTCATGGCACATAGGGTGGGGTCGCTGCAGTTGGATGCATTTCTTCTATGTTGTTGTTATGAAATTGTTCTGTAGGACTTGATTTTTGTGGCTGAATACAGCAACTGTATACAGCATACACACCTCACGTTGTCGTAAGTATGAAACAACTGATTTTAAGGTTGTTAGCCTCTCATCAAACCAGTGAGAATCCGGTCTTACACCTATGTGTTATAGCCAGAGAAGCACCGAACAGAAGATGGTGTAAAAGAAAATAAAATAGTGAATATTTATTGGTAATTATGGGATAGGATTAAGGGGTTTTCAGTAGTTTTTTGCCTTAATTTCACTGTAATAATTTTTTTATTTATGTGAAAGGGAAAGTAATTTTATTCTCGGTGAATATTTGAAAGAAAAAAAAAAAAACACCAAGACAAAAAACCCCTCCCAAAAAACCCAAAACAAAACCACCCATGCCTAACCCCCTCCAAGCAAAACAGGTTTTCCCTCTTTAAATAATCACATATACTTATGGAAGGTGGAAAATCACATATACTTAAGCAAGTTGGAAGAGAAAATGTAAGAAATCTAAAAAGATGCAAAAACCACAAGGATTTATTGTAATTCTTTTTGCAGCTGTTTGCTCTTGGTGTTTTGGGCATTTTAATGTGTGTCTCTTTTTAAAAGCTCCATTACTGTTCATTATTTGCTGTAAAAGGATTTATTCTGCAGTGCTGTTACTAAGCTTTAAATGTTATCTAGTGTAAAATTGCAGGAAAAACCCTGCATAAACCAGCTATCGCAGTACTGTAGAAAGCAGTCTTTGAACTGCCAGCTGGAAGGGGTCTTTCAGGCAGCTTACAAATGTTTCAAATATTTGTATGCTAATGGGAAATTTGAAATCTTTGTATGCACATTTAAAGTAATAATTCAATACATACATTGCTGCAAATAGGAGTAATCCTTTGCCCTCCTTGCTGCTTGGTCCTGCTGCTCTGCCTGCTTTGTGCCACCCTTGCATCTCTGTGCCCACGCAGTGAGCAGGGTCAAAGAAACCCAGTGAAAATTATCAGTTCTGCTCATTTCCGTGTGGAAGGAAAGAAGAGCAAGGAGTGGGCAGTAGAGCAAGACTTCGTAACTCTGCGGACGTAGGTTAGCTTGTGCTATATCTACATGCCACATAAGAGAATGTAGTTTTATATATGCTCTTCTTAAGTGAGTTTGGATGACTTTTCAGTTCTTCTAAGAAATACATAGCTTAGAACAAATAGGTAAGAAATATGTTGAGGGATTTAGATGTCTGAATAACACAGTTATGTTTTACATTCTTTAGTGATAGTTGGCCCAAGAAGGCAAGTATTTGAAGTAATGAAGAAAAAAAAAAGTACACTAAAATGTTGAGCCAAATTATATGTGAGCTTGATCTGTCTGTTCACTTTCTGCAGTTGCCAAGAAGGTTACATGCAAGCCATTAAAATATGGAAAATAGTGTTCTCCATGATTTCTTCAGGAAAGATGATATACACAGTTGCTTTAGAGAAGCAAGACTGTTCACATGTACTTTTTCTTGGAAGAAAATACGTAAACTGCAATTACAAAGATGGGAAATACTGTCTTTTAAATGCTAACGTTCTTCATTCTTTGATACAGTAGCACTGCATTGTTCCGTATATTATGTTCCACTTTTAAGGGACAAAGCATGTGAAAGGTAAGCTGCAGCTCCAGTTTTAATCAACTTCAAATCAAAAGCCTTTTCCAGAAGGCACAGAAGGAAAAATTTAATAATGAAACAGTAGTTCATCTTCAGTTTTGTTCCAATGTGGAACGTTGTGCTTCTAGAACTTCCAGCATTGTATCAGTAGTGGTTCCACATCTGATGTTTTCAGAACCAGAGCTGTGCCAAATAATGCAAATAAAGTTTTTGCCTTAGTGTGTGGAGAATGCAATTATTACATTTCAGAAACTGAATGTTCAGAGTTTTGAAAGAAAAATGTATGAAGTAATTGTGAAATATTGAATTACTGATTTAAAAGTGAAAATTATGTCACGTTGGCAGTTGGGATGGCTATGCTTTTTGAACCATTTTGGTGTATGTGCCAGTTTATTGTTGCCATGTTATACTTTGTGTAGTTTTTGTAATATCACTTAATGCATGTTCAGCATCGTTCTTTCATCACAGTTGTGTACAGTTTCACATTTTATTCACAGTGCTGAACGCAAATGTCTGTAGAAGGGGGGTACTAGGGCATTTTGTTCAGTATTATGTAACTTGTTTAGGAGGGTTTTTCATTGCTAAGCTTGCTTTCTCTTTTGTGTTCACTGCATGTTTTGTCCAAAATATGCTTTTTCTATTGCATATGGGGAAAAAGTAGCAAGTCATGAAAATGTGTTAATTAGGAAAGTAAATGGAAGTCCTGGTTGCCTCTTACTGCTTCTAAAATGACAGCTGGCCCAGGAGACTAAAATCACTTGGTATACTTTCATGCATGATTACATCTAGATTTTTTCCTGCTTACAGCCCATTTCAGTATTAATGTTAAAGATAAAATAAGTCTGAGTTTAGTTTCCATAGATAAACTGTTTTTTATCACAAGTATATGTACAAGACAGTAAATTAATCACAAATGACTTGATGTTTCCTTGGAATAGTACTGTAACTCCCCAAGTTGCATTAAACATAAAAAAAAATAATTAGTTTGATTTTCATCATTTTAAAACTGAAACTTTAAAGATGGTATTGAGTGAGAGTAAGCCAGCCCACTGGGGGGTGGGGGAAAGTACAAATCTGTGGAGAAATCACGCTCTTGTTTTGAGTTGCATTATGTTACTGGGCATGCGTTTTTTACTCTTTAAATTGGGGCCATTATGCAAAACTGTTTGTTATAAAGACTTAACGAGAAATATAATTTGTCTTATTGTACCCAGTTGTAAGTATTCATTCATTGTTAGCATCTTAAAAATAGAATTGTTTATATTAGGCACATGTACTTTACTGGAGATGATGGCATGTAGTATGAATATCAGAAATAGGATAATTCAAGTGATGGTAGTTACTGAAGACTTAATATGTTGTGCCTTTAAGCCTAGTTGGATAAAAGCTGATCCTTGAGCATTATTCTTACTACCTTTGAAATGAATTCTTTCATATATCTTTTTCTTCTTCCAGTTAACCATAAACCTGAATTTCCCAGGTGTCTGATATTTTTGAGAAATAAATACTGATTTTAAAACTCTGTGCTCAGAACCTTGATACTATATTTGCATTTCTGCCTTATTACTGTAGTAGTCACAGAAGTAGTCACAGGTTTCAAAGCGTTCATCTAGATTTTTGAGGGACGATAAAGGATTGATGATTGTATGTTGCTTAATTCTTGAGGCCTCAGGTGGGAAAACTGGTAATGTAGAATCTTCTTCATATTATTCTAAAGAAAAGAAAAAAACCCAAAATTGTTTAAAAATCTGGTATCTTCAAAACTGCCCAGCGTCAAGGAAGCTGAATGGTGTATCTTTAAAGAAGGTGGGAAAACTTTATTTTACTAGAGGTCTTACATATTTATGAAGTATTTGAGCTCTAAATCTTTCACTGGTCTGACATTGAGGACATTGTGACTCAACCCTAACCTTCCGTTAGTATTACGGTGAAAATTCTGCAAGCTTCCGCAAAGCTTCAGAAGTGATGTGAGGATGTAATGTGACACACTGCCCATAGGACTGGGCCAAGTCATTCATCTTTGGAGACTGTCACCGGCCTGCTCTGGGTGTCCTTAGCCATTCCATTTAGGACTTTGTTTCCTATTCTGTATTCCAGGTTTTCTAACTTTTCCTGATGTGGAAGATCTGAGCTGTATAAAACTTCATTTGGGGTTGTAATACTAAACTTGATGGAAATGGGTTAAAGGAAAGAATCAGATGTGAGATGCACAGTAAAAACAGTTCTTTATATGATTTGGCAAGTCATTACATACCTCTCCATATGTGTTTCATTAGTATATGAATATCATGTAGGTATTCTTCACCTGTTGTGTCGTTAAAAAGGATTTATGGCTCTTCGGGGGGGGAAGACTTTGTTCTGGATTAATTTAATTTTAAAGTTTCTCTTTTGTGTAAATCAATACACAGTAATTAAGTGAGAGAATGTATGAGAACTTAAAAAAATAGATAGGTACCCTTTCTTGACTCATAGGTTTATGGAAATACTAATATGAAAAAGTAAAAGTAGATAAGTGCTCTTCATGGATTTACAGATGGGGGAGATAATGTGGAAGAGCATGAAGATGTGGCTTGACCTCATCTTTCAGTTTGTTTAATCTAAAAATTTGGAAGCTACCATAGAATAAAACCCCCACATATGACTCTTGATAAACCTAATCTAAAATTCTTAAATGTCGTTTCAGAGTTCTGCTATAAATGAAACTAGTTCAATGTAAACACGCAAATAAAATACATGCTTTAATAGACAAAATAAGTCCGAAAGCCTGTGTTTCATTAAGATATGGAGAAGAGTAATGTTATTGGGGAGTTGGCTATATTTTCTCGTATTTTTAGTTTTTGTCTACATAACCTTAAAGTAACAGAGGTGGAACTTTATTGATGATATGGAGGGAAAGGCTAAATATGCAAGACAAAACTGCTGAGAAAAGGACTGAAGTTCAAATATGTATAACTTAATGTACCAGTGCTTCCAACAGAGGATTTCCATCATGAGTTTAGAGAGCTCCTGCTTGAAAACAAACGCTGTCTAAATCTGGTCCTGCTCTTATCGCAGGGAAACGTCATCTTTGCCTTGCTCACGACAAAACAAGAATAGGACTATCAGCATTTAAGTTTATGAAGAACATAATTCTTTTGCCACACTGATAAATCTGAGTAGTTGAACAGTCAGCACCTGAGGTAGCTTGTCTGCTGATCGGGTACGTGTACAGCGATGTGACTGTCATAACCTTCCCAGGACTTTGAATATGGTAGTGCCTTCGGTTGTTTCAGCAGTTGCTTCACCTGCCTCAGCTAATGAAGTTCCTTTGTGGCTACAAGGATGCTTTTCAAAGTTTTCATCTCTTCTGCTTAGCAAATACCAGTCGCACAGTGGCAGCTACTGCAGCTGGGGGTTGAGGGTGGTGTGGTCATGGAGCGCTTAAATCGGCATTTGCTCTTGCCAGCTACAGTCTTAGTTTACACCTTTTCAGTCATTGCAGGGCGCTTCCAAATGTTACCTTTCATGAATTATAAATGTGGTATTCTCGATGAGGTATTGATGTGAGCAAGCTTGATATATAATATATATATTATATACAAATTTTCAGAAAACGCAAACTGGTTACACGTGTACTGTCAACAACACAAATTCCTTTGATATGAATCTGTTAGATGATTATTTCAGTCTGATTCCCTAATTTTGTAATAAAGATGCAAAGACCTGGTTCTACCTCCAGGTTCTGAGGTTCATCTTTAAACTATTTGGATATCTGCATTTATTTTAGTTTACACAGTGTGGTGTAAACTAGAATCACTCAAAATTTATGTATAAATATACCCTGTCAGGCCATATTCAGCAATCAGATGCTGATCAGATGCGAGATTTTGCCGAGCTTAGAATGAAACTAAGATAACTGAAATAGGTTTTTAAATAGGATGGAAATAAGTTACGAGAAGACAAGAACAAGATTGAGCAGAATAGGAGAGCAAACTGTGAGCTCTTTGAAGATGGTCCGTAAAAAGTAGTGGAAGAATCTGGTAACAGGTAAATGTTCCGTTAACCTTTCAAAGAAATTGATGCATCAGTATGCAGAACTTCGGTTTGAAATATGGACTTCATTGGAGAAGCTGCTGCTTGCTTATGTGGAGTTTCTTTTTCAAGACATAGCAAATAACGTTTGTAGTGTGTTAGAGTGGACGTTTTTCCCTTGTGTACATCAAAAGTCACAAACAGGTAACTGAAGTACCAACTTTCATGTTCTAGTCTGTGTTCATAACCATTTTCTCATTAACGTGTTGATATTTACAAGTTTTGTCACCTGACATGATTTTGATAACTTTTTAAACGTATATTGTTAATGTGAGAATTATAGTACGAGCTTGCATCTTGACATCCGAATGAACCGTGATGAAAAATAGTGCTAACAGTCAACCTCTTTGATTCAAAATATTTCAGTCTTGAATATGATGCCAAGCGACTGCCTTTGTATGCAAGATGGTAACAGAGGGAAGTTCCCTATTTCTTACCACGTGGTCTTGGCTTAGTCTTGTGCAAATGTGGTTTCATCATTGAGGCCATTGTACTTTGTTGTTCTCAAGAGAAGAAGGTTGTAGCCAACTGGAGTGTCTTTTAAGGGGGTAGATGGTGGAAGGGTTAATTTTAATAGTATTCCTAACATACGCTGAGATGCCTGATAGTTAAATCTGTTACTCAAAGCTGAAATTATTCCTAATATTGTGCTTTTCAGTCCTCTTCGTTACATGTTAGCAGGTGCTTCCTTAGCTCTACATATATGAGAGCTGAGGCTTAATGCTTTTTAATATTTCATATTTACTTAGGAAGCTATTTCACTTTGGGGAGGAACAATAACTTTATCTTACAGATAGTAGCCACTCCTACTAAAATAAGGAAAGTAAAATGGTAATAGAAAGTTGAGATAAATCTTACTTAGTGCAGCCTCAGCAATACGTGCCAGTAAAGGACAAAAAGCCAAGTTTGAGTCCCAGCTTGCCAGACGATGAAGCTTGTACAACAGTAGCAAGTAGAGAATCTCTGCTCTTCAGTTTTATCCGCTTGAGTTCACCGCATATTCTGCCTTAAAAATTTTCACAGGTTCCTTGGTGGTGCACAACTTTTAGCCCAGGTCTGAATAGTAACCTGCTTAACCTGGGCAAGCGTAGGCGTGGTTTGTTGTAAGGAGCAGTTATGTCATATTGAAACAGGTCTGTACATACCTTCATCTCTACAAAACACAAGTTTTCCTGAGAAGTGGTACCTTTATTCAACATTGCTTTGTGGTTTTTCCGTAAACAGGTAAGTGTTTATGTTGGTGGACCAATATGTGATAAAGCATTTGCAGGATACCCTGCAGTTTTCTGTTGCCTTTGTCTTGAAATACAGATTCCGTTTCCTTTGTATTTCAGATCTAATGTAAGATTTTCTTTTTTCTACCCAATACATCTTCATTATGGTGGAAGCTAGAAGGTGGCGTTCAGTATTTGTCATGAACTAATCAGAGAGAAAAATTGCCACCCGGCAGAGTTAGCATAGGAGGGAAATTAATTGCACAATGAATTCCCAAATCTTTTGACAGGACCAGAGGCAATGGGCACAAACTGAAACGCAGGAGGCCCTGGCTGAACATCAGGGAACACGTTTTTACTGTGAGGGTGACTGAGCACTGCAGTCCTTGCAGATATCAAAAGCCGTCTGGACATGGTCCTGGGCAGCCAGCTCGAGGTGGCCCTGCTTGAGCAGGGGGGTTGGACCAGGTGATCTCTAGAGGTCCCTTCCAATGTTAATCCTTCTGTGATTGTCATCTAAATAAAGTTTTGACTTCATTGAACTTTTTATGACTTAACGTTAAAAACCTATTACATGCTTAGGTATTTGGATGCTTCCTTACTAGGTTTCACTTCAATATAGGTGTATATGTTGCTTAGTATTGTTAAATTTTACATTTTCAAATGAAGCACTTCAAAGATGAAAGCTCTTTGAGTGACCCTTGAGTTGTTGCTCTTTATAAGGATGGTGCGACCAGAGCTTGCCCTGCCCTTTCCCCCAGCACAGTCTTATGGCTTCAGAGATTTTAGCCCCACAAAGGTAATCAGTTCTGCTGTCATTATTTTGGAAGAGGAGGTTAGGACACTGGCCTAACTGGGCACCTGCTGCAAAAATGACAGGTAAGGAATCCTACAGGAGGGAAAGGGGAGTGTCGTGTGAAGTTGTGTAAAGCAGCATTGCTAACACTTCAGAAGTAAACGCGCTGCGTGTCACTGAGTTTCACAATTCCTTAGGAATGCTGCTTTTTTAAATTAGAGAAGGTTGGATTATGCACAATCTAGGAAGTTTCCCTTGAAACTAGATTCCCCCCTAGTTTTTGGAAGATCCGAAATATCCTCAAACTAGTGAGGTCATCACATCTCAACTGTATATAAAGTATTTTTCTATAATCTAAAGTTTATGTTGAGTTTCTGTAGTCTTAAAACTGTAAAATCTGGGAAAACTGTCTCTTGGGCTTTACCTATACACATTTTGTCTACTTTAAAACAATTTAAAAAATTATTTGGAAATCAAACTAAATTGATGCTAATAAAACTATGCCTATTTAAATGTCTCTAAAATTTTCTTAGTGGTTCTCTCATCTCAGATTGCATAATTGTAAACTTGTTTGCACAGCGTGTAGCGCAAAGATATCCTGACTTCTGTTAAAGCAGTAGAGCAATACTGACACTACTTAACTCTGTGCTACCTGTGCTGGTTCAACTGTATCTAGTTTACAGCAGACTTTTCTGAATTTGTTTCAAACTCTGTATGTAAACAAGCCGTAAGTTTCTGTGATAGGTGAGCTCACACGGAATTTCTAGAACCTGACATAAAACAAGCTCATGAAATTTTAACTGTAACTTCCAGTGCTGAGTGATGCAGTGGTTTCAGATGCTTTTGATCTGTCAGGTTTCTTAAGTTTTCTGTTAATCGGTGAAATCGCATCTATACGTCATTATTTCTAGGTGAAAGAGGTGATGAGGGTTAAAGGTTATTCCCTTGCTCCTTCAGCAGTTTTGTACTTCTTAGCTGTTCACGTTAAGGTAAAGTATGACAAAATGCTCAGGAAGTTCCCATCTGCGTAACGGGGCACGCGAGCTGGGAGTGGAGAACGTGATGCTGTTGCGTGGATGTTTGTCCAAGCTGCTCAGCATGAACGTAATCATTGAAAGTAGAAATCTGCACATCCGAAGACATTTCTGCTGCATTAATGACAACATATGTAGAATGGATAATTACAAAGATCACTGTCTGATTAGCCAGCTATTCTGGTGCTGCAGATTCCTCAGCTTGACGTGGGAATGTTAGGGAGCAACATAGGGGAGGGGGCTGTATTCAAAAATATGGGACTGAGTTGCTGTTTCGTATAGGATTATTTTAATGATTTTGTATGACTGTAGCCTCACAGTTCACAAAATTTTGCGAAAATGTAATGTATATATAGAAAATACATATATAAATATAACACTTTAATTATACTGTGCGATAGAAGCCTCGGTGACGTTAAGAAGTTAAAGACTTCGTTCCCTTCTGCTGATCAAATCCAAGCTTCTTTGAAATTGTAGGGAATCTTTTTTTACCAAAAAAATGAATCCTCCTTTTGTATTAAATGCAGGGTCTTACATCTAGGAACATAATGACTTGCAAATTTTTATTAAATTTACAAAGTACTTTGAAATTTCAGTGTCTTCAACTTCAGACCTTGCTTAAGCTGCACAGACGAAATCTTTGTCCTTTCTGTTTAAATATTTTCAGACATGCTCATCCTTCCTCAAATACTGAAGAAATAGTTTAAATTCTGTAGGAGTGAAGTTTTGCAATCCAGGCAAAACAGAAAAATGAATGCCCCTTGACCATAGTATTGTCACTGGTATGGGTTTATTAGCTAGTCACTGGGAACTGCCACCGTTTTCTCTTTTTTGAAATCTGATTCCAGAAGAGGAATATTGCTACATTCGCATTCCTCGTTCTGTGCAAGATGCTAACTTCAGGTACCCCATACCTTATCAACTGAAAATTGTGAAATAGATGTAAAATGTTTTTAATAGTCTTGTCAAGGAAACTGAATGCCTTGCTGGCTCAGTTCAAGTAGTATTTGCCCTTTTGTTTCTAGGAACTTAATTTTTCTTTTGAGCCTTAATTTGGTAACGTTCACTTTTTCCCTGAAATACTTACTTGCTTCTAGCTGTCCACAAGTGTACGCTCTTAGGGAGAGAATTTGGGGAACATAAGGTTGGGGAAGGTTATGTTGCTGTTTGTCTCCTGTAATCACTGGCAGCCATGCAGCGATGCCCAGGTGACAGCTGATTTACTCTCTGATGGTTTTATTGTTGCAAATGTGTGCTTTTGTCTTCAGCAGAGGCTACTCATGATTAAGGTGAACAGGTTTGTCCAGGCTTGCGTAAAAACTGAGAGAAGAATGGGGAGGAAAAGCTTGCTTGACCGTTTACAAATGTCTAGCACTGTATCTTCTGTTGGTACGTCAGCAGCCAACATTGTTATCTGTTACCTTTTGATAGGTAAACCTGAACAAATGCAAACGCGAACACAGCTCTGCGGATCATCTCGGGTTCCCTTTGGAAACCCCAAATAAATGGCCACAAGGGATTGTGTGTTTTCCTGAGAACAGCTCGGCATTGGAGTTCTTCCTTTCTGTGCGATGGATAGTGGCTTTGCTACTCTCAAAACGATACCTGTGCCTGCTGGTGCAAAATGTCCTATGGTGCGCTTCAGTGGAAGTCAAAATTTGCCCATGCTGCTGTTCTGTGTTGCTAGGTAATTTTTAAAGTAGACATAAAATAAAGGGGGAAATGGGGGGAAGCTCTTTGTTACAGTAGCCACCAAAAATCCTGTTAATTTAAAAACAAACAAACGCACCCCCCAAAAAAACAAAAAATAACAAAAAGACAAACTGTTCTGTTGGTCAAGCCAGTGAAGCTGCGCAGCACCAGTGTGCAAGGTAAATGTAAAACGTCCTTCAGCGTTGTAGATTGTCGGGGCTGTTTCTGCTGGGTGTGCTGCTGTGGCAGCTGGCAGCTTGTCTCACGTAGCAGTTCTGTGTTGGGAAGGCGGTAGTGGAGAGCACTGTTAGAGTGTGCATATGTGTTACTTGAGATAGGTTGTACTGAGGAGCTAGTTTTCAATTTTCCTTGATACTGGCACAATATATGCACAGTATCCCTCAGTTTGTGCATGATGCATCTGTTCTCTGCAGAATAGGCATGTTTATCATGCTGTCAGCCTTTCAGGATAGTTCAGGTTCATTTTGCTTGGCACCATACCCACTTGGAGCTTTAATTTAAAGAAAAGCTTTATCACATGAATGAAGATGGTTCAGAGTCTGTTACTTTGAAAATGACTGTGTGTTGTGTTCCTGCTCACTCTTACAAATCCCTTTTTTCAGCGCTAGCTGCTAGGATACATTCAGGTCTAACAAATACCATAATCATAAAGTCTCTCATATGGGGTAGAGAGGTTGAAATGATCTTAATTTCTTGTAGAGAGAGAATCCTGAAGAAATAACGCAGAGGCAGAGACATTCTGTTAAAAAACCCAAAAAACCCACACTATATAATCACTTTGTAAGTATTTGAGTTGTGGTAAATGATTAATTTGTAACACTACCTTATGGTCTTACTGGCTGGTTTTAGGGGTTGTCTTCAAAAACATAGCAGATTTATTTGGCTGCAGCTCTGTCATTAGTATCTACTAGTTGCCAAGAATCTGGCTCCCTGCTTTCTCTTCAGTAAATCTGGGTGGCCAAGAAAGAGACGGTAATATACATTGGCTGTTAGAGACGCTGGAGAGACTGCGTTAGGCCTTTGGAGGTCTTAGCCTTGCTGTTTGTAGATAGGGGAAAAAAGGAAGAAAAGCCTAATTATTATGTTTTTTTCATAATATTAAAATACAGGCTGAAAGATGTGCAGTTTGTAATTGTAGCTTCCCTTTAAGATAGGTACGTACTTATCGATGGCTGGATTAGTTTCACCATGTGGAGGTCATGTCCCAGGATGCTGATATTTGTCCAGATGACAATTCCAGCCTGGTCCTCGAGGCTGACAGTCATCCCTGCGGCCATTATTGTGTTTGACCTGCTCGGTGATGTTAATACTAGCACTTGCAAAATTATAGCTCTAGTTATAAAGCGTTAGTGGGCTGTGCTCTGTCATACCTGCTTTAGGAAGAAAGTATCCATCTTGCTGAGTGTCTGTGTTAAGGAATAGATAACAGAACTTTTGAAATTTGGTATACAGCAAGCTGCATCGTGGAGCGGGGGTGGGGGAGGCGGAAAGGAAGCAAATGGGAGAATTAATGAATTAACAGCAGTTTTAACAGGACTCTCACATTAAACTGTGCCAACTCTGAAATCGTATTTATTCTGAGCTGCTGGCTTCAGCTGTTTTTCAGCTGTACCTGATAAGGTAAATGTTACGTTTGTTGTAAATGTTTGTGGTTGTGTGTTGTAAGTTGCACATATGTCACCTCTGAGTTGCTTTTTGGGGCTGTTCCCGAAGCGAAGCTAGCCTGAAAGGTGCAACCTGCGTGTGGCTTTCCAAAGTCATTCTTCCTGTAACAAATACTTCGCAGGGTGTGCTAAGTTTTCTGATCATCAAACAGGACCTCAAGATGTTGGTAAATTGTTTCAAGGAGTCTTTATCTGAGAGCACACGGAGCTCTTCACCCCCTTGTGCTGCTGTAACTGGGGGCTTTCCAGGCAGTCTTCCTCGCCGCAGAGATTTCTTCAGGGCTCCGTGGCTCTGCAACATGTGTCTATGTCTGCTTTCCCAACCTGAGTAACGGGTTATGTTAAACCTATCAAACGTTGCAGCACTCGCATGTTATTTTAAATCAGAGGTATTTGTGGAGAAGAGGTGATTTTAATTTGAGGGGAGGAATGTGTGCGTACGGGTGAGAGCCGTTCTGAAGCCTGAATCACTGGGGCAGGGAGCTGTTGAATTTTGAACACTTTGGATAATTATTTTGCATATCGACTCTGGAAGAAGATACACAGAGTTCAGGATGGGTACCCTTATTAATGCTTTCAGTTATTATTTAGTCCTTTTGGAATATAATTATAATAATTATGAATTAATAAATGTAATAGGAATAAAATTATACTCTGACTTGCTGTTTGTTCTTCCAACTGCACTTACTGCAAATGCAAGCAGATCTATTGCAGAAGTTTTAAAATGACAAAAGTCTTAAACTGTTGCATCAGTTTCTAATGCTTTTCATATTAAAATGTATTTTAATGAGACTTTTACGCAGTTCTGTTCTGAGATGTTACAAAATAGGACAACGTTTTACTCCAGTTCAGTTCAGTGGTATTATTTTCATATATGGCTTTGCCCCTTTTAAGTATCCGTTCAATGTCTGTAGCACGGCAGGCTGCGAACAGGGAGGCGGCTGTATTTCTGCTTCCGTACCCTCAGTGCAACTACAGCGAGAGCAGCTAGTTCTCAGGTTTCATTAATAACTCTGCGTTGTGTGCAGGGATCCTAATTATCGTAGTGGCAATAATACGGGGAGGATGAAATGGCACTTTGGCCGCGCGCATGGGCAGGCCTAGAAGAAGACAGCGTTGTGGTGTTTGATGGGTGTGTTCTAAAAACTGACTTAGGGCTCTTCAGAGCAGAACTGCACTTAATCTACTCCAAGCAGAAGTATAAAAATCTAGGAGCTTGTTAATGTTCTTGGAACAGCTGTGTTTTAACTGCTGAGGTAGTAAAATTAGATCTGAAATCTTGAGAGAAGTCTGTGTAGTAACAACTAAGTGGTAAGAATGGGTAGGAAATAAATGGATTTTTTTTTTTTTTCTGGTAATGTAAAGTTTTATTATGGTTTATTTCTCCATATTACACTTCTGGGTATTTGAAAAGAGAAGCTACTGTATTTTCTAGTTTGTTTGAAGCGCTGCAGTTATTTACTGTCTCTTTATTTTTTAGGTTACTATTAAAATCTTAAAATGCAGATGAAGACTGGCTTGTGCAGAATCCTTCTGCTCTCTTATGCGTACAAAAGGGAATCCTAAACCAAGTGTTAGTACGAGGTATGTATTAGGATATTTGGCTGTATTCAGCAATTACTGACATTAGGAGCCCGCTTTTTGTTCACATTTGCAATTTGATGTAGAGTAATTCTGCTTCTACACTTCAACTAATACTTGCTTTAAATACTGTAATTCCTTGCCTAATTCCTGTCATATGTTAGCATGTTTTTAAAGGACTCGAAGTATATATACACAGCCTCTTGCAGACAGCTCAAAATCTGGCTAGTCAGAATGCGGCTTACATCCAAAAACCATAGTGCCACGTTAATGTGATGCCATGCCTGAGCTACCCGATGGTACTGATACCTTGGACTCAGAATCCAGTTTTTATGATCAACATTGTAGTTTCTGATTCTGAACACTCGTGGGGATTAGCCAGCAGGCTTTGGTCTGAAAGGCTGTGGCCACGTTCAGTTTGCGTACACGCGGGTGCGCAGTGTCATCTCCCCGGGTGTTGGAAGCGTCTCTGAGGGCCTGACAGATACGGGGGTTTTAAAGGGAGATTTATGCAGCTTGGTTCAGTAGTTCTGATAGTTCTGAAATTCCAAAATATCAGTTGCTTTTATAAGTAAAAATAATTTTAAACACTGATGAGATTTAACTGAGATGTGCAAGTTGTACTGATACAGGAAGAGGAATTTGGGTTAGTTCTATCCTGTGTTCATTTGGCCTAGTAAACGTGCTCAGAGTTGTCTCTATAGTTGTGTTAACAGTAAATAGAGAGCTACGTATACATAGAACAAGAGCTGCTTATTAATGCCATGGACAGGGATATCTTTCACATGTCAGAGGGTTGGATCAGACGATCTTCAAAGGTCCCTTCCAACCCAAACCATTCTGTGAGTAGTAGTTTATATGATTTATTGCTAATTACAGGGGTCCTTTTACTGATACTCAAGTCAGCTGGTAAATTAAGTGTGGGAAGTAAGCAGTAAAACTGCAGAGTGTTGCATGGGAAGTATAAACACGATTGGGGTCCTTTGTCATTCTGTAAAAAGCATGGAAAGGGCAACATGAGAGGAGAAATCTTTCTGCAGTAATACATCTCAAACTGTACTGCGAGTTATAACTAATACTGAAAAATTGCCCATGTGGTCTTTGATTTCCAAGACTCTGAAATAGTTCAAAATTTCTGCCTAAGGCAGAATCCTATTATACTCTCCACAGAAGCTCCGTCTCCTTTGTTCCCTACCTTTTACTCTCTACCTGCTAAGGCTTGTTGCATCTTTCACTTAGGTAGCCCTGCTCTGTAAAGGATTTTTCCAAAGAAAAAATTTTCTCTGTGCATGCTTCAGGTGGAGAGCTGGAGCCCTGCCCCCCTCCTAGTGTTCAGGTCACCCCAGTGATGTGCGCTATGTCAGACTGACTGGTAGTTCCCGCTGCCACTGGAGATGACTTCTCTCCTGAGCCCCGCAGCGCTGACTCCCGTCTCACCTCTGCAGCTGAAATTGGGGCAGGCTCTTCACAGAATGCCAGAATGTCTGAGGTTGGAAGGGTGCTGTGGAGATCGTATAATCCAGCCCCCGGCTCAAAGCGGGGCGTCAGGTAGAGCAGGTTGCCCAGGACTATGTCCATTTGCGTTCGGACTCCACAACCTCCCTGGGCAACCTGTGCCAGTGCTGGGTCACCCTCACAGTACAAGTTTCTTGATGTTCAGAGGGAACCTCTGTGTTTCAGTCTGTGCCCATTGCCT
This sequence comes from Nipponia nippon, assembly GCF_047370975.1. Taxonomy (NCBI): domain Eukaryota; kingdom Metazoa; phylum Chordata; class Aves; order Pelecaniformes; family Threskiornithidae; genus Nipponia; species Nipponia nippon. Next base: position 112,285,521 of record NW_028262336.1, read on the forward strand.
CTGCTCCTGTCCCTGGGCGCCACTGGGAAGACTCTCTCATCTTTATACCCTCTTGTTAGATGTTTATAAATATTTGTAAGATTTTGCCCTGACTTCTCCTGGCTGAACAGTCCCCGCTCTTTCCGCCATTTATAACATGATAGTTGCTCCAGTCCCTCAGTCGTCTTCCATTCACTCTTGTGCTGGGGAGCCCAATACAGGACACAGCGGTCCAGACGTCTCACCAGTGCTGAGCAGAGGGGAAGGATCATCCATCTCTATCTGCCGGCAACTTTCTTTGTAATGCAGTGCAGGATGCCATTGGCCGCCTTTGTGGTCAGGTCATTCTTCGCTCATGGTGGTTCTTGGGAGTTCACCAAGGCCCCCAGGTCCTTATCTGCAAAGTTGCTTTCCAGCCAGTGGGCCTCCAGCCTGTCCTGGTGCCTGGGATTATTCCTCCCCAGGTGCAGGATTTGGCATTTCCCTCTGTTGAACTTCGTGAGATCCTGTGGACCCATTTCTCTGGCCTGTTGAGGTCCCTCTGGATGGCAGCATGACCTTCTGGTGTATCAGCCACTCCTCTCAGCTTTGTATCACCTGCAGACTTGCGGAGGGTGCGCTCTGTCCTATCATCCAGGCTACTAATGAAGATGTTGAAAAGGACTGGCCCCAGTCCTGATTCCTGGGGTACTCTGGTACTTACTGGCCTCCAACTGGACTGTGCCATTGATCACAACCTTCTGGGCCCGGCTGCTCAACCAGTTTTCTGTCCACCTCATTGCCCACTTACCTAGCCTGTACTTGCCACTGAAGATGACATGGCGGTATCAGAAGCCTTCCTGAAATCAAGGTAGACAATATCCACTGCTCTCCCCATATCCACTGAACTGGTCACTTCATCGTAGAGGCGATCAGATTAGGATCATTACGGATTTGCAAATCACCCCTTTGTAAATCCATGCTGACTACTCCCAGTTACCTTCTTGTCCTTCTTGGTCTGGAAATGGTTTCCAGGAGTAGCTGGTCCGTCACCTTCCCAGGGCCTGTACTTCCCTGGGTCCTCCTTCCCGCCCTTCTTGAAGACCAGCGTGACATTTGCTTTCCTCTTGTCCTCGCACACCTCCCAGTTGCTGTGCCCTTTCAGGGCCAGAGCGGCCTCGCAATGCCGTCGGCCAGCTCCCTCAGCCCTCGCGGCTGCCTCCCAAGGCCCAGCGCACTTAACTTGTGTCCTGTTTACGTGTTCCCTGTCCTGGACCCTGCTCCCTATTAGATACTGGGGTGGGGGGGTGTCCTGAGGAGGTGGGAAGCTGATACGTGCCTTGTTTTGTGGTTTTGCCTTGCCCTTTACTAAGGGGTTCCCTGTTATTTTCTAGTTGTAGTAAAATCACAATGAAATCATAACATAAAAATCATCACACAGTAATGTGTAATATACACCAGGCTACGGAAATAAGCAAGCTACAAGCATTTACTTACAAAATCTAAAAAAGACAATACAGTTAAAACTTTTTATCAGAAAAGTAGTAGTAACAGAAAAAACACTTGATTAATTTTTTCGAAGTTTGACTCATAAGAAATTTTTCTATCCAGCTGACGTTTTGCCTTGACCACGTAGCTGCTGGGAATTCGGCCGCCTTCCTTGGCCTTACGTATCAGGCCGCCGCTGCGCAAAAGAGCCACGCGGGAGCCTCGGCGCTTGGCCGGTTTCCCAGCCGTCTCAGGGTTCTTCTGTCCTCAACTTACAGTTTCCTTCCTGTGAAGGGAAGAGCGGATGGCCACGGTTCCTTGGAGATACAAGCGTTTCTTTGACTGGCTAAATAATGACTCCTTGTCTCAGTGGAGCGATAAAATCCTTTCTTTCTCTTTCCCCATTATTCGTTTGTGCGTGTGCACTTCAGACTGCAGCGTGAACCTGGCTGACAAAGCCCAATGGCCCAACTAAATTGCGTTAAAAATTGAGGGAAGATTAGATACAAATGAGTGGATTGCATTGTATCTGGGGCAGAGCGTGCAATAGCAAACTGAAGAAGTTGCAAAAGACTGGGAGAGCAAGCCAAATCAGTCACATTAAAAAAAGCTACACCTGCTCACTTTGCTCTTCCTTACCGTGTTGCTGAGCAGTATTTTGTAGAGATGAGAGCTGGCCTCGGCCTGTCGTTGCATTCCCTTCTTCAGCTCTGAAATAAATTTGCATGCAGTTCTACCAGAAAATGCACTGGGCTCCCGTTTCATTCCCAGTGAGGTCGGAATGGTCTGCCAGGCCTGCTGCTGCTGGTGGTAGAGAATTCCGGGTGACCTCTTGGAAGGGCCAGAGGGAGGGCGTTAGCGTTTCCCAGCTCTTCATCCAGCCGCATTTGCTGACCCGTGGCTCTGTAGTCTGCTATCGGAGTCCTGTTGTTTGCTGGACTTCGATTACAAAAGCACGTTTTCAAGGAAGTTGTCGCTTAAGTGCGATTCAGGCTGAGGAGCTCCAGGAGGTACTGATGTCCTGAAAATGTTCTCCATTGCATTAGGTTTCAATGAAAACGGCTGGTGGCTGTGCACCCTCCCAACTGAAGCCGGCTTTCTGCTGCACCGTGATTATGTGCAAAATGCCGCTCGTCAAGCCGGAATTACAAGGACCATCAGGGGTGAGAATATCAGGGGTGTCGTCACTCCTTCGAGCACTTAACAGGGGTTGTGATTCGGGGGATGCAATCTGTTCCCTTTGTGCTCGGTTATCAGTCTCTGTATTATTTTTGTGCTTAACAGGTGCTCTTTTTTCTTCCTTGCTCTCTGTGCTCCTGGGCACAAGAATACCGCTGCTATCCAGCAGAACAGCAGTTGGAGCTGTAGCCCCTAGCTGAAGGGGGCAGAGGGGAGAGCTGACAGCTCACCTAAGCTGTATTCTTTCTGCTTGCAGAGGGGTCTGCCCTGTGAGGCCTGAGGGCGCAGGGCCCTCAGGGACAGGAGGGGACCGGCATGGGGGCAGCGTGTCCCCACCAGCACCCCGGGCTGGAGAAGACACCTCAGAAGAACCTGAACGCGACGTCTGCTTGCGAGGTTCAGGATGCCTTTTCCTGTGCGAGGAGAGGAGTTACAGCTTTTGTGATGTTACCGTCCTCAGCCCCGGCGGAGACGGTGGCACCCGGCGCTAAGCGAAGTCGAGCGTTTTGCGGCAAAGCTGATGTTGGCCAACTCGGATGCGTAACTGAGGTCTCGACTCCCTTTTTGTCTGGACTGTACTGGAAGCAGATTTTCTTTCCAGATCTCCAATGCTAGTACTGGGAAAGGGTGTTGATAAAAGGATTAAAGTCTGTACGTGACAGAACAGGAACCAGTAAATGATATATAAAGACCGCTCCTTGGTTAAATGATTGGTTTGGGACTTAAAAAAGCCTTTAGAGTTAAATGAAGTAAGTAAGAAAATATTTTCAAGCCCTAAAATATGTGATAAAAGATAGGAGAGTGGTGGGTTTTATATTTAAAGAAAAACCAATAGTGTGGATTGTGTTTGTTGCAGTAGAGTTTAAAAGAGCAGGGCAGCATTAGGTAGCTAGCGAAAATTGTATGAGCCAGCAACAGCTGGAAAGGACACGTTAACCCATGGGGGGATGAGAGCTGCAGTAGGGTTTCACTGTGCCGTTCAGTTTGAGTTGGAAATTATGCTAAAAATGCTAAAAATGCCTGCTGTCTTAATGTAGCCCAATAAAAAGATGAAAAACAAAAACCATGAATGAAATGAAAAATGAATTTTGATGCAATGAAATTTTAACATTGCACTGTAATGTATCACCAGTTTTTTTCAGGGTTTCTAGATCTCTTATAAAACTTGTTTCAAATTAATCTATGAATACCAGGATGTTTATTTTCTGTTTCCTAAAGTGAACAAGGCAGTGAAGATGAATCGAGGGCCCGACGGGAACCTCACCGAGTTCTAACAAGGCAAACGTGAAGTCCTACAGCGGGTACTGCACTGATGCAGTTGTGCGGCCTGGGCACGGACTGGTTGCGAAGCAGCTTTGCAGCAGCCGATCTGGGAGTCCTGAGGGACAAGTGACAAGTCCTGAAGGTGTCCAACCGCGTCCTGGGCTCCGGTAGAAGAGCACAGCTGAGTCGACCTCTCCTCTCTGCTCAGCGCTTCCCAGACTGCAGCTGGAGCGCTGCGACCAGTTCTGGGCTCCTGAAGACAAGAGGGATACGGGAAGAAGTCCAGCAGAGGCCACCGAGGTGACCAGGAGGTAGAGCGCAGGAGCTGTGGGGATGGGCAGCTGGGTTTGCTCAGTCTGGAGACCAGGAGCTCGGGGGTAGGAAATCTTGACTTCAGCTGCGTACTGGACGGGGGTAGAGGAGATAGAGCAAGGCTCATCTTAGTGGGGCAGAATCATGAGGAAATCTTGTCGAATTTTCCGTGTATGCAAGTGTTGCATCATACCACTAATAAAAATAGTGCAAGTGGGTGCTGCCTTGCTGTACTTCATTGGCCTCCCCAGGCTGTGGAACCTTGGGGAGTTCCTGGTAACCCTTCTGTTCCAGGAGGGGCGAAGGCAGGGCACCCAGCCCCGGGGGTTGCGTGGGGTGATGTTCACTGGTGGCTGAGGGCTCTTCAGCCTACTGCTCACAGAAATATGAGCTGTTGAGTATGCTGACAGATCCAGGAAAGCAAGGGAAATTCAAATGCTTGCACCCCTCCCATGCAAACCTTTCCAGACAGGCTGTCACAACCAGCTTGGTAAAGCCTTTTTAGAAACAAACAAACAAGCATAGAAGGACAGCCTTTGCAGGCTGGGGCTCTGCCTGCTACTGTCTGTGGCAGGGGTAGCAGCTTTTCCCCCATAACAGGGATGAGTGTGTTCAGTGTAAGACGTGCAGCTGCTGTAGCAGGCCTAACTGGGCTTTTCTTGCCCAAATTCATATTCTCTCCACTTGGCTACTGAAAGTCTGTACAGGTAACAGCCCCTGGGGAACAAGACTTCTTGTCAGAAAGCAAGAGTTTGTGATACAGGATCAAGATGTCACCGCACGGTAATACTGTCCTCCAGTTTTGGAGCAGGCAGCCGTCTCCCTGCACGTGGTGACGGTGTTTTCAGTTCCCATACACATGGGTTTGGCTGTCATAAAATGATGGCGGGCACAGCTCTGGCTTTTAAGAGTGGCATGCACGAGAGGAACAAGGCAACATTAAGGTGGTTCCATCTACTATAAATGAGACCGTGCCAACAGTAACTAACTGCAGAGGAGTTCCTTGCAATTCAAGTCACAGGGGAAGTATTACAGAAATTATTGAAAAAAAATTCAGTGGTAGCTATCCTGCATCACCACTGAGACTTTGCTGTGGAGAAACAGTCGAAATCAAAAAGACCCACCTTCTGCCTCGTCCCTTCCTCCTGGCTGCTATACGTGAGGTATTTGAGATTTTAGTTTTTTTGAGAGACCCTTTTTTAACCTTAATTTTTACTGCTGCCTCAGTCCGGCTCACGTTTGTATTCCGCGCTGTCTTTTGTCTGCCTTTGGTATTTTTTCCCTAAGCCTTGTCTTTGCCTTTCACTCAGACAGTTTTAAGACTGGTTCAGAATCTGAAAAATATTTTCCCCATTTATGTGGGACACAGAAAAGCTGAGGAAGTTTAGAGCTTGAGGATCCAGTGACAGGCTTGCAGTGCATGCCCAGGCTGCCCTAGTAGCTCAGAAAAATGTGGCCTTTATAGTTCTCTTGCATTCTTAAAAGAGAAGACTCTGTTACAGCTCCACGTGACGGAGGGAGACTCCAGCAAAACTAAAGACCCTGCACGAGGCATTCCCATAGCAATCCTGTCTCCGCTCCCATGCTACCAGACTGCCACTGCTCAGACTGACCTAAAGGCAAAAGATTTTACACTGGCTGTTTTCCAGTACTGTATGGGAAGGCAAACGGAGGTAACAGAATTACAGCAGGTACAGGCGGGCAGAACATTTTAGGACGGTCCTCAGGCACTTTGAACTGACTAAGATGGCAGCTGCGCTCTGCGCTGTCTCTTCCATATATTGAAACAGCTTTCTTCCATCCAGACTGATCAAAAAATATCTCTTTTTTGAAAAACAGGTGCAGAAAGCACAGAGGACCTGTTAATAAAGTCAGCTGCATCACCCACCAACCTTCAGAGTCTGTGAAAGAAGCCAGGAACACCAGTAGCGATGACGGAGCAGTGAAAGATCATGAATCCAAGCCTTCAGAACCATTTATTGCCACTGCAGTTTATAGTAACTGCAGCTGCTTAGCCTTGCTGACAGGTAACAGCAAGAAGAAACTGAGCAAGGTATTTCTCCACAGTGCCTCAAGAATTGCTTTTTATTGTAGCTACTTTCTCTTCATCTTTTGTCCACCAAACCCTTTTTCTTAGCACCTGGATAAAAACCATATAATAAAATCAGACAGAAACCAGCTTCAAATATCTTTTCATATGCCTTTTATGCATCTTCAGTAGGGATCTGGAATTTGTATCGCCAGCTAAGAGAAAGAAAGATGGCTGCAAAATCCATCCCTCCATAAAAGAATCATGAACCCAGATTTTATTCCCATGTCCTGTAAAATTCCTCCCTCTCTCCCAAATGCCTCAAGGAGAGAAAAAGCCAAACCAACCCCCAATAGTCCAACACAAAACCCCAAACAAAACAAACCCCCAAAATCAACTGGCCTTTGACAAACTACTTGCTATGTCAACTCTTGGGAGCATTACTAGACATTTTTAGGTTAGACTGTACAACAGTTTTGAAATAGCATCTGTATTCTATGGACATTTGTTCAAAAACCTTGTGTCCCCACCTTGAACAGCTCGACCGTTTACCACCGACGCGCTGCACAGAGCTTATCGCACAGGCTCCGTACTGTTGCCTGTGCAACGCTTCCCCTGAGGAAGGGACAGCCACATACGTGGAAACCGTCCCTCCGACATAACGAACCACGGATGTCCCCTTTCCTTATTCGTCTCCCAGGGTTATGCACAGTGACTAAAAAGAAACAGAGCTACACAAAGTCCCGAGTGCTGGTGGCGACGTACCTGAATCTCAGCCAGTGCTTTTCATGCAGTTCAGGTGTTCACACTTAGCAAAATGAGGTATCTATCTATCATATTTCAGAGAGGTGGAGGTACCAAGTCTGTCCAAAACCCAGACTTGTTAACATCTCGTCAATACTGTTTGCAAGAAGATAGGCAACTATTCTAAATCAAAACAGAAATGAGTATTTGTATGTCATGTTGCTGTTCTAGTTTTATATAGCTTAATGTGACGTTCCACAAAATTGAAATAGTGTGCTTTGTTACTCATTTGGCATCTCTTAAATAGGAAAGTTTTAAACTTTCAAAAACCAAAAATTAAAAACTGGTTAATTGACCTTTATATTAAAAAGTCACAGTTCTTAAAAGGATACTTAATACATCTGCACCATTTTGATGGTCAGCACTCAAATACATTAAGATTTTATCCACAATAGTTTTGCTAACAATATAGGCACATAGTGGCGTGTAAACTACATGTGGCAACCAGAACAGCAAAGGCACAATCCGGGTTTTTTTTTTCTACACCCCCCCCCTTTTTTTTTTTTTTTTACTTTTCAAGATGTTGGTTAATTTACAAAGAAAAATATTCTATACTTCATGCAGAAGTATTACATTTGTATTTTATAGCACAGGACCATTACAGAACTGCTCTCATCTGATAAAATGGGTCATTTAAATAAAAAAAAACAAACAAAAAGATAGCAGCTCTTTGCACTGAGGAACTGAATTTCTGAATTAAAGGACGTGTTCTCATCTGTCAGGCTGAGAACATCTGAAATCCTCTATGTGCACTGCCTGCACATTGAAGGTAGTTGAAAGTTTTCTGGTCTGCTGTTTTCAGCTTGTATTTGTTTTCCCATATGTCACTTGACTAAGAACTCAAGAAGTCTGTAAAACTATGAGGTGCTTCTCTAATACAAAAGTAGTTTTAAAACACTGATGTAAGTAGGAGTCTGATTGCGATCCCCTATGAATTGAGCCTATTCAAATGTCTCCGTTCATACCTGCAGACCTAACTGTGTGTTCGAAGGGAATCACTCTGAGCACAACCGCCTTCTCATCGGGAGACAGTAGCAGGAAAAGTTTCAAACCAGATCACAGCCCTCAGCAACTCAAAGTTAAATCTAATGCAGTGACTTCAAAGTGTAATTTCTGCCCACGGCTCCAAGAATGTGACAGTTCTGCATTTTACATAGAAATGTTACAGTCAGAGTAAGTAAAAAATTCTAGTTTACAAATGGAAAAGATCTTTCTATTAAAAAAGACATTTCACGTGGTTACCTTAAATAGTTCTTATATGCACCATTCCACATTGTGGAAAAGCTGAAATACGCAGTCTGGACTCCACAAGTTAAAGAAAAACAGAATTATATGTATTGGCACAAATACTTACATCTACATCTGTACAAAGTAAAAAAAGCTGACAACCCTGTCCCACCAGCGCAGCGTATTCAACTGCTCTCCAACACACACTTTCCTATGTGACTGCCAACGAGTGACAGCGAGATGGGAACTTAGTCTTAAGAGCGTGGTGCCAAAAAGTTCCAAACTGCTCTGTCAGTCTCTAAACAGAGGAAATCAGAAGTATATCCAAAAAAGTGTCAGTCCGCTCAGCGTGCTCGCAGCTGTGAGGTCACTGCAGCTGCACTCGGTACGCGCCTATTAGCAGCTTTACCTGTAAAAGCAAACAAAGGTTTCAGATAAAGATTGTTCACGTGTAACTACTGTGTTAAACACTTCTAATGCAAGAACAGCATGAGAAGAGGCATACCATTGCTAGTGACCGAGAAAGGAAAAACAGGAATTTACAATCTGTGTTCAATAAAAATCAGCTTACAGCAGCCCTACTGAAGCATGGATGGCCTGTAGGACTCAAGCGGAATACTACTGCATTAGGTGGTGTTTAAACAAGTTAGCCCCAAATCTGAACCAGACAAACACATATACTTGCATCTGAATAAGAGTTCAATTTTTTCCCTTTAAGGGGGGGGGCATGCAAAATAAAACATTTCAGAGTATAAAGCTGAAGATCTAGAAAATTTACTGGTGCATCTTCCAAGGACAAAAGAAATGCTACCAGAACAGGATCCGTTACTCATCTTGCAACATCTAGTGGGACTACTGCCCAACCACCTGGAAAATACAACAGACTACGCAGGCTATTTAAAAGCAGACCGCATATCCTAGCAAATACTTCCAAGTTCTCCTAAACACACAAGCAAAAACATCTGTATGCAAAAAATAACTGACACTCCATGTATCTGTTAGTCATTAAACTCACAATATAGATGGCGAAAATGTTCTGCTGTAACATTACTTTATCCTGGTGCACAAATTATTCTGACTGCAGCATAAAACCATTTAATTATGACAGAACTGACACCCTTGGCAACGTCACAGGACGGAACTGTAACTCATGGGAAGTGGGATGAGGAGACAGTGGAAAGCTCTTAGTTTTACATTTGCGACACACAACTAGAAGCATTTAGACTATGGAAGAGTTATCGTGCAATAAACTAACACATTTATTTTTGAGAACGTTTTGTACCTTGGCAGTAGGAGCTTCTGCCAACCGTATAAAAAGCTTGTTAAGGCCTGCAGTAGGGCTGAAGGAATAAATAAAGTGACTATCCTAAAAGGAAAAAGAAAATGGACAAAGTTAATGGCAGGACATGGCTGAAAGCGCTATGCGAGTGGACTAACAGGACACAACATTTTAACTATGCATTTTTTGAAAGAAAGTTGTGTATACTGCAAAGAGCCTTTGGTGCAACCACAGAGAAAACAAGAGGACTTGAAAAAGCATGCATAGTGATGCATTTAATAGATTTAAAAAAAATAATCAAAATTTCGAAATTAACCATCAGAAATATGAGGTAGGTTGTTAAAGCAAGGTGTTATATTTAAGAACTTACTTGGGTCAAAAATCTGAGAGGCTAGGTGAATTTGAGAAGTGAAACAGCTTTACATTCAGAGTTCTCGCCTGCCTGCTCAAACCCTCCGTTCTGAAGTCACAGAATCACAGCAGGGTTGAGGCTGGGAGGGACCTCTGGAGGTCACCTGGTCCAACCAGGCACCAGCTGGTGCTCAAGCAGGGCCACCTGGAAGCAGGTTCTCCAGCACTATGCCCCTGCCTTTTAAGGCATAAATTTTCATGGAGTCTTAAGTATATGCAAGGTTTGTAGTTCTCTCCATATACAAAGAAGAATTAAGTTTCATTTAAAAAAAAACCCTCTATCATGATAAAAAAAAATTGCTTCATCACAATACTCAAAATCCAAACGAAGGCACTAAGATTTCCCAGGCTGCTCCATAAAGACTTTATAAAGCAGTTTTACAGTGAATCGGTTGTATGAAGAGATTTACCAAAAACACAGGGAGCTGGAATTTGTCGTTTAAAACCACAGCTTGTACACTGCATGGTCCACAGAGCCGAGCAATGACGTCTTTACCAAAGAAATTTGCGTGGAAAACAAAGAGAAGAATTCCAGATCCTGAAAGGGAAGGCAATTTAGTGACATGAATTTGAAATGAGATCCATTATTTAGAACAACTGCATACAGTGAACATTTGAAGACAGGTACAGATATATAAAAATATTATATAGTATATATTAAACACCAATGGAATATCAAAGCAACACGCAGAAATCCAATCTCCCAAAGCCAGTGGATCCCAGCACAGAATACAACCGACTTGGTCACTAAGTTAAGGTCTTTTGGCAGCAGAAATAATTTTATGCGGCTATCAGAAAGGAAAGCAAAATGGATACAGCAATCCTCGGTACGGTCCACCTCTGTGGTTTTAGGTTTACCTGAAGAGAGTTATGAATTTAGTGTGGTTTGGGTTGTCTGTTCTTTTGGTAAGGACAACCCAGCCCAGTCAGTTATAGATTTTTATGAACTGCACTGAAATTCAATAATCAACAATCTTCAATACCCACAAATACCTCATTTTAATACATAAACTTATATGAGGTTTCTTAATTCTACAAAGGATACCTATAATCAAGAACTGGAAGACTTCTGTTACAACTCTTAACAACTAGAAAACAGGCAGACACAACAACTTTCAATCTTAGTTTAAGTAGTATTTCAGTCACAATAATGTATTTTTTTGAGAAAAATCATTATCGGTAGATATTTCCCTGATATACGCAAAAGGTGACTAAAAATGACTCAGCTAAGCCAAGCATCAGAGATTAGTAGCTGGATTCCTGAAAGAATGAAGAAACATTCCCAAGTATCTTGGGAATTTGATTCCCAGCTTTTTCAAAGGGTCTGTGGGCAAAACAGAGTTGATTGATGCTGGCTTCTTTTCTATAGTATTTCTACACTGCCTTTCTATCAGGACAGTGCTGTGACTATACTCCGAGACTCCAGTGCATTAGGTACTGTCTACTAAACAAGATGACCCACTACGAGATTTTCTAAGTATGCTCTTAGATAAAGATTTTTCAAAATTATTAATTCTAAGGTAAACCACTCCTTTCCTATAATACCTGTCACTCAGCTATGTAACCCTACAAAGCTACCATAACCCTTGAACAGAAGAAAGCAGCTGTGTATGTAGCAATAAAATAAACCTCTTAAAAACCAGACAAACCCCACCCACAATGCATCAAAACACTGCTCCTCTCCCTAGACTTCATAATCAGAGCATCCTTAATGTTATATGGCATTACATTATGTCATACAAAAAGTATCTGCTATGCAAAATCATTGAAGACACACTTACACAAGGCAGTTTCTTAACACATTGTTCTATTTAAAAACAAACAAACAAACAAACAAAAACCCACCACAACAACAAACCCCTTACCTTCTGGCACATTTTGTGGGGGTTTATAGTTAAAATCCGTAGAAAAGTCTGGCCCTTCACAGAGACGATGACACGCAATTGGAAAGACTGGCTCCAGCAAAGCAAGACGAGCTTCAAAATAATCCCTGATGGTATCTTCTGCTACTCTTGAGAGCCTAAAAGACCAAACAAGTGAGGCCTGTACTTCACATAGTAACATTACTTTACCAGACAGACAATGAGAGCTGACGCAAAAAAGTTACCTTTTCGGATTCCCGACTTTCAGGAGCGAATGCCTTCATCACTAGCATTTATGCATAGATGAACCCCAAGTCCCAATACCTTGTTAACAAACCATTTTCTCAGTGATCTGTTTGTGAAATTCATCTATCGGGTCCACAAAAATAAACAGCTGAGACAAATGCACTGCAGAAGACTGAAAAAAATTCCAACTACCCACATATTTTGAAGGCTCTTCATGTAGAGAGATGTCCCTGAAACATCAGTATGTACCTAGTGGCCAAACAGAAACAGGCAACCACTTCCCCAGCATGGCTGATTTATCAGTCTGACTGCAAGTACAATGTAAAAATAAATAAATAAGTTACTGTATAATTTTACTAGCAATGCTATTGAAAAAATGCAATTCCCAATTAACTCTACTAAAATGCAGTGAAAAAGTAGCAACGTTACCATTAAATAGCCAAACTGGGGGGTTTCTTGTTTGGTTTTTGGGTTGGAGGGGTGTTAATTTACGCAAGCAGTCTAGCCTTCAAGAGAGAGACCACATTGACCACCAGCGTTTGGCACTTTTACAAGCAGGTTACTAAGTAATCCTCTTCAGAAAGCTGTTTTGACACAAATGGGTTTTAAAGGCTTGTGCAAGGCAAAGGTCCTGGCTCGCTCAGCTTTATAGCTTTTTGAGCCATTACTCAGAGCACACTTCCCCCCACGCTAGCTGAGATTACCATCTGCAGAATCTAAAACTTCAGTGTTTGATTGGAAAGAAACCACAAGAATTGCCATACCAAAGCAAGCCCAGAAGCCCATCTAGCCTAGTTTCCAGATGGTAGACAAAGCCATATTAGATATTGGAAATTAAACAGTTGTCTTTTTGGTACACTGTCCTAGTTTCCAGCAATCTGATTTAGAGGCATCCACAAACTAGAGACTGCAGCCAAATCGCCATCTCTCCTTAGATCTACTTAATCCCTTCTGAAATCCCACGCGTTTGCGATTGCAGCATTGTGCAACAATGAAATCCATAATTCAGTTTTTCTGTGCAAAAATATTCCTCCACTTCAAACTTACCATTAAATCGTTTAACAGGATGGCCTGTAGAGCCTGCCTTGTGGCTCTGGGTTATTTTTTGTTCTTGTTTCCTGATTTTATTTTAAATTTTGACCTTTTAATCTGCCTCAAGGTGACGTGTGTCATCTCCCTCCTCTATCCTCACAGAAGCTACTCTGTATCTCTGATCATCTTTACTTCTCCTTTCTGCTTCATCTCTTTTTGAAACAACAGAACTGGAATGGCACCTGCTATTTAAGGCATTCGGACACCATGGATTTACATTTTATTTTCAGCTCCACTACTACCACATTACCTTCCTTTTTGACCGACAAGAAGCACTGAACCGGTATTTTCAGGTAATGAGTCTAGAAGCTTCCTCAATTGGCAAGAGCTGTGTTACTCCCTGTATAATTCACATTACTACAGTGGACATCACTGCATTTATCAATACTTAATTTCAACTGCCATTTCACTGACAAAATTACATGTTCAAGATCTTCCAAAACTCATTATTCAGATTAGCCAAAACTGAAGGTGGCAGATTTTAAATAGGAAACAAACTGGAAAAGGCATCAAATAGTGACTGAGTGACAAAGGACTAAGCGACAAAATACACTGAACAGCAGGCGCCAGATCCCTTTTATCTGCATGCTTGCTGCTGCCTCTAAAACCTGGGGAAGACTCAGCATACTCCATTTATCCACTCCAACCGCCCCTGTACACTTCAACAAGTTTTCTATGTTCGAAAAATTATTATTAGTTTTTATGCCTTTAGCACTTTTTTTTCCCCATTTAGCCTGCTGCAAGAAGAAAACATTCCTTATAGCTTCTCTCTGCTCAGGACAGAAGTTAGATGCAGTGATCTACAACAGCTCAGACAAGCTTTACAGCGCATTAAAAATACTGGCATCGCAATACTTTCCTGCCAGTATGAAACTGGATCAGAATGCATTAGTTCAGCAAAAATCAGTAGCACAAAGTCTAGTTGGAAGCCAGTCACTACTGGTGTACCCCTGGGGTCACTACTGGGTCCAGCCCTGTTTAACATCTTCATTAATAGGCTGGATGATGGGACAGGGCATACCCTCTGCAAGTCTGCAGATGAGACAAAACTGGGAGGAGCGGCTGACAACACCAGGGGGTCGTGCTGCCATCCAGAGGGACCTGGACAGGCTGGAGAAATGGGCCAACAGGAACCTCGTGAAGTTCAACAAAGACAGGTGCAAAGGCCTGCACCTGGGGAGGAACAACCCCAGGCACCAGGACATGCTGGGAGTCACCCAGCTGGAAAGCAGCTTGGCAGAAAAGAACCTGGTGGACACCAGGCTGAACATGAGCCATCAGCATGCCCTTGCTGCAAAGGTGGCCAATGGTGTCCTGAGCCGCATTAGGCAAAGTACTGCCAGGAGGTCAACGGAGGGGACCTGCAGGGCTATGTCCAGTTCCAGGCTCCTCGCTACAAGACAGACATGGGCATACTGGAGAGAGTCCAATGAAGGGCCGTGAAAATGATGAAGGGACTGGAGCATCTCTCCTATGAGAAAAGGCTGAGAGAGCTGGGACTGTTCAGCCTGGAGAAAAGAAGGTTCAGGGGAATCTTATCAATGTGCGTGTGTGTGTACATATATATATATATATATAAAAAAAATACCTGAACTGAGGGTGCAAAGACTGCAGATCCAGGCTCTTTTCAGTGGTGCCCAGTGACCGGACACGGGACTATGGGCACAAACTGAAACACAGGAGGTTCCCTCTGAACATCAGGGAACATTTTTTTACTGTGCAGGTGACCAAGCACTGGCACAAGCTGCCCAGAGAGGTTAGGAGGTCTCTATCCTTGGAGATACTAAAAAACTGTCTGGACAGGGTCCAGGGCAACCAGCTCTAGATGGCCCTGCTTGAGCAGGGGGGTTGGACCAGATGACCTCCAGAGGTCCCTTCTAACCTCAACCATTTTGTGTTGCTGTGATTCTGTAATTTCGTAACCGAGTTGCTTTAGAATTCATAGACAAATACAACCTTGCCCTGGAAATGTATTTCATTGTATTTTACTGGTTTGCACTACAACATTTTTTACCTGACATTTCCCTTTGCAAATGTCCCACAAATTTCTCTGCCTTACAGAAGGGCTCCATTGTGACCACCGCTGCAATCATCATATGGGAGCATTTGCTTAGAGATCTTACTTTTTACACTTAGTATCCTTAAATTTAGTATTTAATAACGTTCTAAAGGAAAGAGCACTAGTAACTACTTAAAACAGAATAAGAGTATCTGTAGTACTACAGCGCATATCAGTGACCATTACAAGGCACTTTGCGTCAGGACAGATTTAGGATGTTAGCTGGTGGGAAACACAAGACATCAGAGACAGAAAACAGCTAGGGCCTTCTAAACACTAAAATAGAAGAGAATGAGCTTTGACTACAAACTCATTGATAGATTGTCTTATATTACACAGATAAATCATTAGGATGAAATAATCATAAACCAATAAAAGGATCTTGCACTGAGACAGTGTTCTTCCAGCACTAACTATGCATTCACAGCAAAATCTCACCCGCTGCAGAAGCTCCGAGACTCTCGAGTCTCCTCCACACTTAGAGATTGTTGGTTACGATTTCCTGCCCTGATACGTTAACTATCAGTATTCTTCCAAACTGATACTTAAAAGAGCTTGCTCCTTCTCTTTATTTTGTCTCTGTTTAGCATCCATATTCATCAGCTCAGTATATTTTACATGACCATATGACATGAATGCTTCACATACCACATACACTGCACTGCTCTTCAGTCATTCTGTTGCACGGTGAAGATTTTTATTTCCATCATTTACTGGCATGACAGCTTTACCCTAGCACTCTCGGCTCACAGACATCAGCTGATATTTAAGGGTCCAACATCCTAACTATCTCCACTGACTTTTCATGGTGTTTTTGTTTGGTGTTATTTGTTTCTATTTTTTTATGCTTTTTAAGCAAGGTATTTTATTTGGCATGCCCTAACGGAAGTTTACATTCAACTTTCTGGTGCTTATAGACCTTTTAGTTTTCCTGATTGCTGTATTTCTAGTTTAAGGAATCTTTCACTTCCAGTAATTCCCTTTTCCTCCTTTCCATCTTTTTACTCTGTGTTTAAGCAAGCATCTGCTAATTCTGTTAGCTCACATCGTTTTCATTTCACATGACTTATAGGTTAGCTTCCTGCCCAAACCAGATCTGTTTTCTTTCCTGAAATCTCCCCCTCTTCCCCTTGACTTAAACCAAAACTATGACATGTCCAGTACTGCAAACGTAACCAGAACAAACTTCAAAGTACAGTTTACTCACGTTTCCAAATGACTCTTGAGCTGCTCATACACCAGTACGTTATTACATTGTTTAGCAAAATGCAGTGCACTGTTCTGATGCTTTGACAAGATGTTACAGTCTGCTCCGCTTTCAATCATAAGCCGCACTATATCAGAATTCCCTCTTTTACAAGCCTGTGCAGAAAGTGAGAAGATGGAAGGATGGACAACAATGAGAAATCCCCCATTAGAACAGAGCATAACATTGGAGTAAGCAGAACTGCAGAAATGAATGAAAATCCAAAATTAGTTACAATTCAGAAAACAAGTTTAGGCATTTGCTCTGTGAATGCTAACACAACTCGAAACTCAGGATCACACTCCATAAATATCTTATCTTTACCCAGGCAACACTACACACCTGATCCCACAGAAGCAGCAATACTCAGGGTGACCAAATGGACTTAATTAGGAAAAAAAAAAAAATAGAGAAAACAAACCCCAAAAGTTCTGTGAAAACATGTAATCTGCTGGAGTTCAGTAACTGTAAACTTTTTTGCAATTGTTTACCTGAATAAATGGGTTTCTACAGAAGTGTTCAAAATGACTGAAGTAACACTTCCAAGTGTCTGTTTCTAGGAATCTCAGTTCAAATGGTACTTCAGGCGTGCGGTAAATTAACAGAATTTGCCCCAAATCGTTATTTAGCTATGTTAGACCATCGCTGTTACCAACTGCCTAAGTGTCCAAGGCTGTTCAGTGTTACTTACAGCAAGAATTTCAGGGCATGTCAACAGAAGACTTGACAAAAGTACAGGAAAGTCTAAAGAAAGCTTTACTTTGAAGAATGCAAACACATGCTCTTGGCCACTTGTTTCCAAACACTTCACTCAGATGAATTAGGGAAAGGCACAAGAAATATAAATGTCTATCTTCACGAGACCTTTCAGAAGTTAACTTCTGAAATTTGTCTCAGCTCTGAACTTTCATCTGTGCTTTCAATCCATAATTTTCCATAAACAAACCAACCCACCTGCCCGCCCCCACAAAAAACCCACAAAAATCACACACCACCTCAGAGAAAGGAATTAAGTGCCAAGACTTTTTCCCTCTTTTAAAAAGTATGATCCAACTCCTAAGGTTAAGTAAGAGTGACTTGATAAACACATTTATATGTTTATCCACACATGGCTAAACTTATTGCAGTAAGTTACTGGAAATGGAGACTCTATTCTTTGTATCTGCACAGCAAAACAAATATCTGGAATAAGTCACTGTAGGCTGCCAATTAGAAAGTATGTACAGCTGTTCATCAAATACTAATAAAACCTTTAAAAACAATGAAGGTCAAAACCGAGGTTCATGGAGGTAGCCAAACTATGAAGAGATTTTGGACTGAAGTGGCTGAGGAAACCACAAGTGTGTTATTTTCTTTACAGAAAATGCGAATTCCACACACTTGTTAAGCCTTGCAGAGGACAGAAGAGAAACAATACCACATTGTCTTGGACAGAAAAGCTTTTCTAGTCTCTTCTGCAAACAAATTGCCTTAAACAGCCTACATATAAATACAGCAAGTTTATCGGGAAAGGGAACTTCGGTGAAATTATTTGATATAAACAAAAAAAAAAAAAAAGAGAAGCACAAACTGTTTTAAGGGTCTTAGAATTTTCCCATTACAACAACAACAACAAAAAAATTTCCTTTGTGATGGGAGGGAGTAAAGGTGCAGAACAGGCAGTGGGAAGGAGACTGCAAAACGTTTTTTTATTTCTGGCCTGCGACGAAATGACAGAAGTCAGTCACAGCAACGCTCAAGTGAAAGATTCTCCTTTCTGGAATTTTTCTCTTCCTGCTGACAATCAGATTATCTCAGTTTTAAGATCACATCTGCATTTCTTTGAGCCAAACAATGGAAGAGGACGATGAGCCACATTTAACACTGTACGCTGAGGGCATCTGCATTTATTGCTTAGATATAACAGTACATTAAAAAAAAAAAAAGATTAAAACACTGCCTAGAATAACTAAGAGTAGTATCTGCATTTCAAATATAGTACATATTCCCTAAATCAACTCTACAAATATACTTTTATGTTTTATTAGTTTGCCAAAAGTATTTACTATTAAACTGTGTCAGGACAAGCACTGAATTTACCTTCATTAAAGCAGTTTCACCACTGCTCTGCTGCATGTTCACATATGCCCCAGCTTCCAGAAGAATAGCTACCGTTGTTAGAAAATTCTGAAAAAAAATAAAAACAACCACAAAACCACAAGACAAGTCAGTAGAAAATATTCTAGTTTTGTTTCAGAATACAAAGTGACATTTATTTAAAATCCATCAGTAAAATCCAAAGCATGAGGCTGGACACAATTAACATTGTTCTCTCCCATGGCTAATAAAGAGCAATTCAGACTCAGGAAAGTAGATACCCATGAGTATTTACAATTCTTACTTTTTTCTAAATCTTGCAATAGTGAACACCACAGGAAGAAAGCAGTATGTTTGCGTTAATCACCCAACGGGAATCAAGCTCCCTTTTGGCCTTGTATCTACTGCATGGGAAAACACATGAACCAACTTGAACAAAAGAGCACACCCATGAAACATCCTCTAACTTACTAGTCTAGCTGGTCTTAGTTTGAGAAGAGCTTGCCACTGTCTCCATCTCCCAACTCTTGAACAGTAAACCCTGCTTAATCAGAGATTTGTTCTCAGTCTCTCAAGTTTGGATCCTGTGTAGCCAGAGATCATAACAAGCAATTCTAACACAAGAACTTCAGCCCCCATGACAGACAAATTCAGAGATATCCTTTGCCTCCACTTTCCCTCTAGGTAGCCCTATGATATTCTCTGCTTAGGGCAGGGTTTGTGATCAGAATTTATTTACACTACAGTAACCACAGCTGCTGAAATTATGCCATTAAGGTCACGCTGCTATACCCTGCTAACTACTTTTGAGCCATTGTCCAAGGGAAAAAAAAAATGTGTACCACTTCTGAAAACAACTAAAAGAGCCAAGAACCACAAATATGACAATAACCAAGCCAACCTTTTCAGCTGCCTGTATCAATGCAGTTGTTCCATTTTTCTGTCTACCGTTAACTTTAGCTCCTTTCCTGATTAGGACCCGGAGAAGGTCATCATGCCCACCAGCAGCAGCAAGCATTACTAGGGTCATTCCACTTGAGTCCTGCAACAAGAATCATTGCCATTCAAAAAAAAAAAAAATTCAAGTACTTTAAGATAAATCAAAGCTGCAAGACAAAAATTTCAAGTGCGTTAACACGTTTCACATAGATTCCCCTCCCTGGCAGAAGAATTCACACGTAAATGGCTGCCAGATACCGACAAACTATCGCCTCCCACTTCTCTTGTCCACAGGCCTCGCACTCTGAGCTCCATAATCTGTAAAACCTGTAACAGTCCGAGGACCAGAACAAGAAGGAGGAAAAACAGAATGAGCCAGGAAGAAAGGCAGCAAGGTATTTGGGAGTGGGGAAGACAGCAAGACAGTGGAAAAAGGAATCAGCAGCCACTGGAGGAAAACCACAATGGCTCAAGTCAGCTGCTACCACAATGCTGCTTTTGGATTTTATCAGAGTATAAGTATGAAGAGACTTCTGTGAGTGGCCAGTCTCCTCACTCATTCTTGCATTTGCCACCAGACACTACGGTTCAAAGAACACATGCTTGCCTCAGCAGTTCATTTGGCATCTTTTCTACTACACTACAGAATTCTTAGCAAAACGTATAGTTCTCAAAATGCTACATAATACAAATACAACATCACCAGTGAAAATACTGGTATCAGAGATTTTTATCCTCAAAAAAGGAACTATAGTACTATTTAACAGGAAAATACATTTTTGAAAGAAAAAACAGTAAGAACACGGCTGATGAAGAACTGGCAGAAAACTAATTATCAATGAAGTGGTCCTAGTCTGTCAAACAGAACATTTACCTTTTTTTTTTTTTTTGCATGTATAGATATTTAACATAGTTTAGCCACTTGACCTAATGGGTATCATCATTCTTTATACTATGTAAAGTTCTAAATTTAATATTCAGTTAAATCCAGTGGGCAAATCTGCTGCAAATCCAGCTACTAGCATGCTTCTATCAAAGTATACTTTATTAAACTCCATTTTTTCTTTGGAAGAAATGGATAACAAATATTGAAGCCTCAAATTCTGTACTCTCTTCTCTCACCTTGTGCTTTTTTTCCTAAGGTGAGACAGAAATCTACTAGCAAGAGGGGAAAACTTTCAAACAAGCCAAATTTGTACTCTTCCCTCCCACCCCCTCCAATACTTCTATTGCAGAACAACTACCTCTTGATCCAGATTATACTCCTCGTTTGAAGAAAGTGCCATCTTCACTGTCATATAATCTCCACTTTTAACAGCATCCCTCAGGAGAGCTAGAAAATAAATTCAATGCAGTTATAGGATATTTCACTTTGAACGCCAGCGAAAAAATGCCCCTTCCTCCCAGCAAGTACTCACTACTTGATATCGGTTCTGTTGACACATGATTCTCATCTTCTCCATCAAGATGGTTCTGAAAGTCTTCTAGTGTCAGCCATTCTAACTGCATGTCCATACCCAAACTCAAGACTTGTTGCTTGCCATCTATCATGTATTTGGTTTTATGGAAGAGAAAATGTAGAACAAGTAATAAGTAACTCACAAATTTCTAAACCATTCATTGCTTGCCATTGCTTCAATGATCAACAGCTTAACATACTGCCACACTTTCATTCAAATAGACTCTGGAAGTCAGCATGGAATGGTTCCAAACAATGAAGGCTATGTTACAAACGGACATAAAATGCTTTTACTCAAAACAAACTGTTTCTTTGTTGTAATAAATTAGGCTGGAGTGATAAGAGATGGTGAACACTCTGTTACAGTAATAGCAGAAACACACTGAGTTTCAAAAGAAAACATCATTTCAGCCTCCTGGGGAGACAAGAATTGGAGCACTAAGAGATGCAAGCAGGAATGGAGAAAATATTAACTGCCAGTGCTCAGCTTTCCCCTGCATTTGTTTCTACTGCTCACCAGAGTTCTCCATTCGACACACATCCACTACTTCTCGATCACCTTCTGCAGCAATGTAAGTCCATGTGTCTGTTTCATCTCTTATGTTCCTCCTTTCCTTGTACACCTTGCTGTCTTTTGATTTTAATTCTTCTATGAATTTATATTCTAGCGAAGATTCTTCTCTTTTGCAGTTATTCTCAGAATATTCACTTTTTTCTTCTGAAGCTACATTAAACAAGTCAAATGCACTTTTGATGTCCTTAAAGCCTAGAATATTAAGACAGTTACCAAGAGTGACTACTTGAGCCACTAAGGTCTATTACATAACAAAGTTTAAGTGAGTGACCAGAGTCCATTTAGAAAAGGTCTGTTCTCTTTCCGTAAGTTAATCATTGGTGAAGCATAGGAGCAAGCTTAACAACATAAGGCAAAAATCAGGAAGAGTTGGTTCACCTCCAGCTACCCTGGCAAGTCTGAGTTCTGACTGCTTTCAGACTGCTTTTCTTCTTTTTAAGAAATGTAGTTTAGAATTATGCATAAATTACTGCTTTGAAAATATGGTTCAGTATCTGTGATGAACAGATGAAGGACACGTGCTGTATAAGGAACAATAATGAATCATACTGTTTGTTACTACTTTTCTTAAGCATTGTAAGCATCTATGCTGCTTTCAGTAAAAGACAATTCTCTAACAACAGCTATTTGAAGCATAACAGCTCCTCCTATATCCATTCATGACCATCAAAAGTGGAGTTACCTAGTTTTCCTCAGTTCATCCTCATCAGAGCAGTGAGTGAATTTATCCTGAATAAAATAATCTGGAATTTTACTGGGATCAAGAGTGGTAACATTAATACTCCATTATACTATTAAGAATAAAAATACAACCTAGACATTTTTCTTCATGTATCAAATCATCCAGTTCTGGTGATATTTTAAGGGTTGTATAATATAAGTCATCATTGTGGCTAAAGGAAGAGGCAAGAAGTTTGTCTGATGGGAACCTCTACTAGTTCTTCTAAACATACAAGGTGTGTATTCATAGTATCATAAGAACGCTTCTGGAAATAACCAATCGTTGGATGAATCCCTCCAAAAAAAGATTACTGTTACATGCCACAGAAGCACAGTTGACCATATCAAATGAAAAAGGGCAAAATCTTGACTTGTCTACAAAAACATTAGATCTATACACT
Organism: Nipponia nippon; assembly: GCF_047370975.1. Taxonomy (NCBI): domain Eukaryota; kingdom Metazoa; phylum Chordata; class Aves; order Pelecaniformes; family Threskiornithidae; genus Nipponia; species Nipponia nippon. Next base: position 112,308,145 of record NW_028262336.1, read on the forward strand.
TCCATGCTTCATACATGAAAATACATACAGCATTCACATGAAGCATATACTAACAAAGCCATTAAATAGCAGACTTGTGCTTCCTAAAATAAAAGCACAAATTCTTGTTTCTGGCATGTGTTACAGAACTATACAACATCTGCTCTTGTAGAAATAAAGAGGAGAATGTCCTTTCTTTTAAGCAGCTAACACTTACTTTTTAGGCCCTTTTGTTCTTTTCTGTTCTTTTCTTCTTTTTCAGATTCCTTTTTTTGAGATTTTTCTTTTGCTTCAGTTTTCTTTACTTCTTTCTCCTGATACTGAGAACAAAGATCAAATTAAAGTGGTATAGAAAAAATGAAAAATAAACTCCTTTCACCACTCCAACAATAAAATATATTTAAAATTAACACTACTGAAACCTGTATATAACAGATTTGTGGACATTCCTAAGAAAAGAATTAAATGGGTGAGTCAGGAGTTAAGTCTGTGAAGGCTTCTTCCATAAAAGAAGAGGTGTTATTTCCAAAATAAACCAACTTCAATTCACATTTTTATTGCATCCCAGCCATGCAAGGTGCTTTATGGCATGAGATGCAGATATGCCAAAACCAGCATTCTGAAGGAAATCCAAAATTACGAACTTTTCATTTGTTCCAAATACTGAACTTGAATAGAATGTAATTATTTCTAAGTATTTAACACCTTTGTAGCACCATACTCAACGCAGTTATGATAGCACTGACTTGAACCTTAACTGAGAAAACTTGACATTTGTATATCCATGGTTCCATGTATATCCAGGTTCCATGTTTTCCAATTTACAGATACAGAACGTTATGGCAACAGTCATTTGTGAAAAACAGACACTCAGAAAAATCCACCCAAACTCATCATATCCACAAAGAAGACTGAGCTTAACAATATCCAATATCACAGAAGAAATTTATGGTAGATGCAGATATATAATCAAATTTGCCAAAATAGGATTCAACTGCTTCCACCAAAGGCTGCCTTTCTCCTCCTGTCATCCCCTCTCTCCATTCAGCCAGCAAATTCCAAACTGCAGAGTGGCTGGGACAAGGCTCCTTGGCATGGCTTTCTATCAGCCCCTGACACTAACCTGGTATATGGAAAAGCACTGGCTTTCTGAAAAAGAAGTGGCCCTAAAAGAAGTCCCCACAAAAACTACAGACTGAATTTATCATTAAATGCTACCATTTCTTTGACACAGGAAAACTTCAATTAAAATAGATGAATTTGGGGTATCATAATGTGTTAGCAGAGCTGAGACATTTAATCATCTTCTCACCCCCTCCCTCCTCCCGACAAAACCTCAGCTTTTGATCACTGATACGATTAACTAGTAGCACAAAGAGCTGTTAATCCCGGCAGATGCCCAGTATTTAGGAGGAGACCGGTAACTTACTAAAGGGATTACCAGATATTTGCTACACCAAGAGGCTGTTAAAATCAGTAATCCTGAATTCTATTCCAGATTTCCAATACTGATCAGATGCAGAGCATACACTGTGCACTTATTTTTGGAGGCAAATCAAATGGAAAGAATGGTTCGGCGTGCAAACTGACTCCAAACAGAGAATACTGTATTATAAATTGACATGACAGTGTTCTGTAATCAGAGCTATATAAGGAAAGTCAGGTAGCTGAAACATAAGCAATGATTTTATTTGAAAAGCATAATCTGCTTGGGCCAACAATTTAGTGAAGCCAAAAAACTTCCAGAACTCTCCACCAAGCCCACCCATATAATAAGTCCACAGCTGCTCTGGAGAATAACCAGCCAGTTACAGAAAACATTGTTTAAGCCTCCTAGGCTAAAAAAAGCAAAAAGCAGAATGTCTTCCTTGCTTCCTTGGTACCTAGGAGCACGACCTTCCATGGAGCACGACCATGAGAAAGGCGTACAGACAACTTACTGAGGGTGCTGGCTGAAGAGCCATAAACAAAACAGCTTTCACCTGCTGTTGATTTCTTCGTGTTTGGGGTGACAGGATTTTTACACTACTGGTACATAAAACAGAATTCCAAAGACTTATCTGATTATCATCACTGATGTCTCTCTCTCATGAATGCTATAGCCTCGAACTATCAGAAAATACTTGAGTAATAAAGGGCCATACCATTTCAGTTATTTAATTAACGTTTTGAAACTGGGCTATGCCTCATAGTAATTGCTTAACCTTGTTTACAAAAGCTTTCACCGCTAAGCTCCTGCAAAAACACTGTTTTGTGTAGCTCTACTCTGAGATTATGCCACGTAATTCTCTATCCCAAAATCAACTTCCTTATGTTTAAAGTGGCCTACTCCATCCATACAACAACCTTAAGCAGAGGATCACAGCTGAACCTACAAAAGATACTTGCTGCCACAAAATTATAGCCTCAGAAGAAGTGGGATATAAGCCAGTCAGTATCAAGGTGTTTTGGCTGCAATCCTGTTACAAATCAGAAAGGGGTTTCTCTGAGCAGCCAAAGATTTATGAACTGCAAACTGTATTAGAACAGTCTGAAGCAGCTGAAACAAATTATATTCTCAGAAACATTCCAGAAATACTGGGGTTTTTTTCCATTTTTTTTTCTTTTACCTTTACCATCCTGCTTTTCTTAAAACACTACTGTATTAATAATAAATAATAAATATTCCAGTATTTGCTTAGCTCATTTCTTAGAACAGGTACAGCATTTGTAATGAACATGAAACCATGTCCTGAAACTAAGCATTTTCTCCAAGAACCCCAGGAACTCTAACAAGATAAGCCAGCTGCACAATTATCTGGTAGACTTGGGTTTAGAAGCGATTTCAGCATTCCAATTCTCAGGTAGGTGCTAACACGTGTAAGGTATAATGGAGTGGCCAGCTTTTGAGAGAGATCAAGTGAGTGTTTTAGCTCAAAAGTGCACTTCATTGTGCAGTGCTGGATGGATAGTTGCTCAAGACTGAATGTCTTACTACACAGGTAGAAAAAAAGTCAAACTGAGGCAAGTGTTGAAGGTGTGGGGAACAAAGCTAAAAATGACACCGTGCTTTGGAGGAACAGTAAACTTAATTCTACGTAAGTACACATAAAAACCAGGAGAAACTCATGCTGTCATGTTTAAAGACACCCTTCTCTCCGAAAGTGTTCCCACCTTTATAGTGTTCAGAATCCAGAAATTCTTCAGTCTCTCCTATATATTGTGCGGTGGGCCTTTCTTTAGCTTCATCCAGCTCATTAACTTCCCAATTTGTATTTTTCTCTTTGCCATCAGGAACATGAGAGATCTGTACCTCAAAGATGTTTAATTTAATCCCCAGCCCCTACCCCAATGCTTTAACATCGCTTACCTCCCCAGTTGAATCAGTGGACTTGCGCCCTCTTTCATCAGCGCTCAATTTCAAACCCTTCTGCACTGGTGAAGGAGCAGGTGACACTTTCTCCAGCTCTCCGGGTACCATTTTTACTTTTTCTTGACCCTTTTGTTTTTTGTGCATGCTTTTCTTCTGTGAATAGATATCTTGAGTTTCCACTTTTCTACCTTCCTCTTTATAATCTTCAGCTCTCTGAATTTTTTTCTTCTTTCTTTTAACCTTAAGATCAATACTATCATCTTCATTACTTGCTGAGCCATCAAGATGCCTATCAGCAATGGAATCTTTTTCAGCAATTTCTTGTTCCAGTCTCTCTTCTCCACTTACTACCTTTTCCTTCTCATCTTTATTTTCAGAATTTAAGTCTGAATTTTCATTATCAGTTCCTTGAGAAAATACATCGTCTAGAGTACTTGATTCTGAGTCAAACTGAACATCTCCATGCTTCTCCTTCCGTGATTTTTTATTTTCTTTAGAATCTTCTTTAGATTTTATTTTCAAATCTTTAACTTCTCCCTTCCTTTTCTTGATTTCTTTAGTATCTTCTTTCCTTTGCTTCTTTGGGTCCTTTGAATCCTCCCTGGTTTCTGAAGTCCTTTTTTTTGGTTTTGAATCTGAAACCAAATAATCTGAGGAATTTTCACATTCTGTTCTGCGTTTTTCTTTGAGTTTTGCAGACTTAGACTTTTTCTTCTTCAGATCATCTGGACTTCTATCCTCTCCATCTTTTGACTTCTTCTTTTTCTTCCTTGGTGAAACATCATCTTTTGTTTCACTTTGCCAGTCACTGTCAGATTCTGCTTCAAATACATCATCATTTAGAGACAGTTTCTAAAAGGTAGGGAAAAAAAGAAAAGATTTCTTTCCCCATTAAACTGTATCACTTTGGTGTAAACTATACAAAACAGTAGTGGTGGTGCTTGGCAAAAGTAAATTTTTAAACACTTGAATCTTTTTATCACTGCAAACATCATTCCTCATTGTCCAATTGTAAAATTTGTAAATACGATTCTAGCTCACTTACCTGAATTACACTACTAACTGCTTGGATGAGAATCAATACATAAATAAGTCAAGTAAACCAATCCGACATCCAACAACCAGATTCCAGAACAGAACCAAATCTGAACTATTTTACGTCAAAAACAATTCACCTGATTTTGTAAAATTTACCTATAGGTTCCCCAGAAGTAGGGTACCAGTTTTCAAAGCAGATTCTTATGCTTCATTTCCAAACTGATTGAGCAGTTAAAAAAGAAAAAGCTATATGCTGCCTTCTTGCAATTAATTTTTTTGTATTCCTATCTTACCAAATTTAATGGTTAACATGCACAAATTCATCAATCTGCTACACAAAGCAGAAGGGTGAATTGAGCAGTGCCCAGCTTCACTGACAAGACAATATGCATGTGGGTAGGGAAAAGGGCTTGTTTTAAAACTGAAATAAAGTTTAGATGGATTTAGAGTCTGTAAGCAAACTTGTCAATTAAAAAAAAAACAAACACCCTAACCAGAGAGCAGCAACAATGTTCAGTTTCACATGAAACAAACCACTTTTAGATTGAAAAGATTCTTTAAGTCTTCTTAATGCCATATCCCAAATGTGTTCCCTTCTCCCTCCCCCCATTTTGCAGAGCCTAGATAGGGAATACCTCTTCAGTGTAAGATACTGGAAGGTGTAACACACCTGTATGTCTTTTTTAACAGGTTTAGGCTTATTGTCCACAATTTTTTTCCTGAATTCAAGCAGCACTTCTTTGCAGTCTTCCAAATGAACCTCTGGTTCCCAGGTATCATCATCAGAGGTATATCCTTTCCACCGTACTTTGTAGAGAATTTTACCCTGTAAGAAAAAACCCCAACATTTAATACAATACAGCACAGTACTGCATCACCTACTCAGTTCTGGGGGATCTCAGTGGATATATCATTTTGTGTATATAGAAATGAATATAATGGGAGTTCAACCCAATGTTGACATAAGAATTCCCAGAATTATTTCCATCTGCATCACATACTGAACCGAGTAGGCTGTAAAATGCTTCAGTAGTTGGAGTGGTTTTATCAAAAATATTTGTAATATCTAAAATTTGTTCAGAACTACAGCTACAATGTATAAATCAAACTCCCAATCATTTTACTGAAATGGATTTTCTGACAGTTATGAAACTTATTTTTTAAAAAGTTTTAATATTTCTTGTATAAAAATTTCAAGCTTTAATTGCTTCTCTTTGCTGAAAAAGTAGATATAAAACCCCAAGATTTATAATGCATTAACACCATTCACCTAGTTTTACATTGGAATTTATACCTTATGTTAGATTTGTAATCAATGCCACTATTGATAAACTGAAATACCAACAATTAGGGAAAAAAACCAACCACCAATGAGATCAAGTCAAACCTAGACAAAATCTGAGTGTGCGCATCTCAGTGGAGTTAGAAAGATTTTGGTAAAAGATTACATATGAAAGCCCTAGACCAATTGTTTCAACAGTATTTACCTTCACCGTAGGATGAAATTGCACCTTTTAGTCTCCATCTTGTTTTTTCACTAGATCAGAAATTTTTTTACTATTAAAAAAAAAAAAAAAGCTTTCCACCAAATTCTCTCTTGCCTTTCTCATAAATAAAGTAGTCTGAATCCTTATGTTTCTCAAGACGGACTCCTTGCTGAGAGGCAAGGCTTATTAGCTTGGACTCAGCATGTTGCTGATATAGCCAGACAAGTGGCAACTCTGGGCCTTCTGCACCAAGCTTAACTGGAAAGCAGAGACATGTCTGATGAAATCAATGCGGTCACCTTTACTGATTAAACCTGCAGTCTCTAAACAGATTTATGACAAAAGCTAGCACCAAACTTAAGAAAATCCATTGTCCATATAAAAAAAGCTAACAATGAACCTGAGGCAACGTAGCCATTCTTGAACTTATTTTCGGGGGGTGGGGGGTGTGGGTGGGTATTAGCAAATATACTAAGGAAAGCACCTTTGGAGAGGCAAAATAATAGTACCTCTTTCTTTAAAAATAGATTGATAATGCTCTGAAAGACCCTACAAACTGCTAACCAAGCCTGGAGAAGGAAAGCGTCAAAAGAACTGCCATTTGACACTTACTATTAAATTTAGTTATATCCATAAATTTACATTTTTGCCTGAACACCATTAACCTTTGACCCAGTGTATATCTATGCCATTAAACTGAAGCAATCAACCCTACTTACATTATTCTGTATTTTGCTTCACAGACACATAAATAAATAGCCTATATTCAGATACTTTAGTGCAATACTTCTCCTCTTATAATTTAGTTTAACCATACACTCTTGATTTAGGAATTAGTTTTCAAAATCATGTTCACCTGTCTCTCTCTCTTTCTTCTAATGGGGTTACTCATGAAATAAACGACTAGTAACTTTCTTATTACAGTCACAGAATAATTTAGGTTATAAGGGATCATCAGAACTAACAAGTAAAATGCCCTGCTCTAGGCAGGACCAACTAGGTCAGGCTGCTCAGAAATCTGCCCAGTCAAGTGTATTCAGATTTCCCTGTGTTCCAGCTTGTGTCCACTGCCTCTCCCATCCTTTCACTCTGTCCTCTCTACGTCGTACCATTAAGTAGATACAGATACCACTATGATCACCCCCAATTCTTCTCTTCTTATGGCAGAGCAAACCCAGCTCTCTCAGTCTCCTGTGCTGCAGCTCCCTAAACTGTCTTCACAACCCTTCACTCCAGTATGTCCATGTCTCTTCTGTCCTGAGGAGCTCACAACTTCACACAGGATTCTGGATGCATCTCAGCAGTGCCAAGAAGAAAGGAAGAAGTATCTATCTCCCTCAATCTGGTGGCTACACTCTTGGATGCTGTTGGCTGCCTCTGCTGCAAGAACTGCTGACTCATGTTCAAGTCACTTGTTTGTGGGGACTCTCAGCTTCTTTCCCAAAAATCCACTTCCTAGCCAGCTGGCCTCTCACCTGTCTGGTGGTACAGGGTTATGCCATTTCAGATGTAAGACTTCAGTTAGCTGCAGAGCTACTGTTACACCCTTGTAACTCAGGTACAAAATGAGTTAGAAGACCTTTTCTACATTAATTGAGAAAGCTGGATAAAATAAAGTCTAATGCAAATGTAAGACTATGCGGCTGCTGAATGACTCTACAGCCAGTACATGGGGAGTGATACAAAAATGCAGGTTAAGTGAAGACAGGAGATTGATCTTGTAGTGCAGTATGAAAGGCTTTCTAGATATACTGAGAGGAAACATTTCTGAACTTTGATTGCTTTTTCCCTTAAGCAGGACATGTTAATGCTTTATTTATCAGTAGGTCTAACTCAGGCCCAATCCCATCCCAGGAGCAATGTCGCTCATGCTACTACTACTACCAGCTCCAGCAACATCAGGACTGCGAATGAGAAGAGCTTCTCTGCGCGGCGCTCTCCAGCTCTCCCGCTTCTGCAAACTGTGACACGAACGTAGTGACTGGCCTTATGCTGTGCTGGACAGTGGCTGACCCGGTGTACCTGCTTGGACTTTGTATCAGACTCGGGAATCTGCAACCTGGGAACCACTAGTCTAAAGCAGACTACATAAAATATACTCCACTGGATGTAACACACAGCTTTTCCCAGCCATTATGGAAGTTAGGAATGGGTGCGAGTACCTGTCTTGCCCTGTATTTCTGAAGCACAGGAGCATGGCCCCCATTGAAGAGCAATGGAAAGGTGACCTGATGCAACTGGAGTCCATGCTACAAAGCTACAACCAACACATACTGAGTAAGGCAGACGCATACAGTAAAGCTAACTGCACTGACCCAGCCTGGAAACCTCGAGTGCGTACAGCTCAGAACCTGCTGCAGAATGGGCTGTTTGGAGGAGGACAGAAAGAGGGGGAGTAACAAACACACCTTTCTACCAGCACATGCCCATGACATTTTTATACAGATTTTAGGTTCCATTGCTGGGGGGAAAACAAAGAGGGGGCGGGGGGGAAAGGGAAAAAGAAAAAAAGGAGTCTTCTTCTCCGACTTATTATTTTGATCAACACTTCATACAGGCAAAGCTGTAAATGCTGTATTACCCCGAAAGTGTAACATTCTTAAGCCACTAAGATATTTCAGCCAAGATAAAACCTAATCATGATAGCATCACAAATGTCTATGAAATTCTTGATCTGAAGGTTCTCCAGCCTAAGGGTTTCAAAACACTGATGTTTTACACTAAACAGGCAGAATTCTATACTATCAAGTACCTGACTGAAGCCTAAAATAAAAACCATAAATAAGTTAAAATAAACAATTTTCAGACACAAAATCATTAAAAAAAGAGCTGTGTTAATTATTTTTTGCATTTCATGTTTAGGACATTTTAGAAGAACTTCAGCCAGTCTAGGCTGTTTTCAAAGAAGAGAAGGTATGATATTTCTGTCTAAACAAAGCAAAGATTGCGACAGCTAGTTATTTTAATTGGAAGAAGTCTCTCTCATTTTAAGAGGTCTTCACACATTTTATAAGCCAGTAAACATAGCCTCACTAAACATACCGTGAAACCACCTCCAAGTTCTCCATTATATTCAATCCTGCCCATTTTTGCACTCAAACGCTTTACATCAAAACATTACTGCAGTTCAGCCATAAAAGCAAAAAGTAGTTTAACAATGCAGACAACAAAAACTTAGTAAAGATACCCTAGATTTAGTCTCTTTAGTCAAAGCTGTAAGACACAAAAAGCTTCCTTGCAAAATTGTGCACAACGTGTTTTAAAACACAATTACAGCGGAACTATTATTTCTGCATGGTTCCCGCCCAAGCGTAAAAGCACCGTGCAGGAAAATCTGCCTGAGCGGCAGCCTCTGCCGGCGCAGCCCGCACCGCCTGCGCGCCCCGACAGCCAGGGAAGCGCAGCCGGCCCCCGCCGCGGCCCGGCCCACCCCGCGGCCAGCGCACGGTGAGCAACCGCTCCGGCTCCCGCGCTGCCGGGCACCTCCGCGGGGAGCGGGGCGAAAGCCGAGCCCAGGGCAGCCGCCAGCCCCAGTCAGGGGGCGGCCGGGCTGCCCGCCAGCCCCGCTGCCGCAGGGCGCAGCCGCCTCCCTGAGGGCCCCGCCGCCGCCGCCCCAGGAGAGCGGCCGGGGGCGCCGCGCACTCACCCCCTCGGTCTTCACGTCAAGGATCTTCTCCACCTCGAACACGTCCTCCTCCTCCTCCTCGCTCTCGCCACCGCCGCCGGCCTCCCCGCCGGCTGCCGCCGCGCCCGCCGCCTTGCCAGCCTCGCTGCCGTCTTCCTCCCCGTCCTCCTCATCCTCCGCCGCGGCCGCCGTCTCCTCCTCTTCCTCCGCCCCCTCCAGCCTGGCCGCCGCCGCCTCAGCCCCGCTCCCGGCCGCCGCCGCCATTTTGGGCCGAATTTCAAACGACAACGGTGAAAAGCGGCTGCGACATCCACCGCCGGGCGAGGAGGGAGCGAGGCGGCCGCTGCAGCCAATCGGCGCGCCGCCAGCCCATGACGTACGGGGGCGGGGCCGCCAGCCCGGAGGCCTCCGTGCCCTCAGTGCGGCGCCCCGCGGCAGCGGGAGGCCTCGCCGGGGTGCCGCCGGGCCGGGTGCCGCGGGGCCCGCCCTGTGCAGGCGGCGGCTCCGCTCGCCCCGGGGCGGGCTGTCCTCCAGCCCGAGGCCCGCCGCAGCTGGCCGACGCGGGTGTCGGCAATAGGGCTGCCGGGAGCCCCGCTCCTGTCGGCGAGGGGCGAGCGATTGCTAGAGCTGCCTCTCTGCACGCTGACCCGGAGGCCCCTTCCTGGAAAGCGTGGCCGAACCCGCTCGGCCCCGCGTCAGGTTTGGGCGCCCGGCGCAGTAGCCCTCCTCCGGGGAAGGGAGGTGGCTGCCGGTGAGCGGAGGCACTCGAGGTTACGGTGCCGGGTGGGCCCGGCTCGTCGGAACAGAAAGAGAAGAGCGCGCTGAATACCCCGGTACAAAGGTGTTCCTGGCCCTCCGCTGGGTGAGGCTTTGGGGAAGCGCACAAAAAGGACACACAGGGACGCCTCAGGACGAGGTCCTGCTGGGGTTTCACACTAGGAAGAAGAATCCTTTTAAATTTGGTAGTGTTTTGCATGTTAAAATAATTGCCTATAGGCAAGCACAGCTTTTTTAATGTAACATGCAGGAGAAAAAAAGACAATATTGTAAGAAAAAGCAAATAAACCACACCCTATTTGCTTATTCAACTGCCTTTGCTAGAGCCAGAGTGTTAATGTATGTCAGAAATGGTTCCTTAAAGAACAGACATCACTCAAATGAAACTCGGGCTTTAGCGTGAGTGTATACTTTTCGTACAGACCTGTATGGGATGAATCATTGCAACAGTGAAAACACCAAACTATTTGAATAGTTAACTGCAGTGAAGAAAAAAAATTTGTTCATATTGTTGCCAACACTTCCTTTCTAAGGTAACTCTAGTAATGCAGCAATTGACCATACAAAGACGTAACAGCAGATTTAGAAGCTCATTTATCATTGTCTACATTAAAGAGTCTTTCTAGTTCTTAAGAAACCCATATCCTAGCTCTTCTCAAACAGAAAGTGTAGTACAAATTTTTCCTTTGTATTATTTACTGAAAAGAGACGGTATCTTGCACATGTGAAAACAAGGATCCAGAGCACCTTAGAAACAGAAGGACCTCAGGATATCCCTCTTAGCAACCTCCCCTACAAGATTAAGTGTATCTATCCCTCCCTGGCAGATGTTTGCTTAAATTCTCGTGAAAACATCTATGAAAGAGATTCCACAGTTTTCCTTAGCAACCTCTTACAACGCTTCTCTATTACTGCTAGGGAGCATTCTCTGTTTGCTAGGGCAGTGTAACACATTACCTATGGTGGCTGTGGAATCTCCTGCTTCTGAATATTTTCAATGGTTGGACAAACAAGCGTAGAATATGTTCTGTACGCACTGGATCCTGCCTCAGTGCAAGCAATTGTACCAAGTCTCTACATTTCCTCAGATCACAAAGTACCAAAGTGTGATTCCATGCAGCTCCTTAATTTAGAAGAGGTAATGCGCTCATTGAAACACCTGTGAAAAGCCCATGAAATTAAAATAAATTACTTTTACTCTGGTTTTGTTATTAGGCTTCCATGTTTGGTTCAGTATAAAATAAAACTAATCAGTTAGTTTTTTGTCAGCATAAAATCAGAATACAGAGTAACAGCAGAAAAAAAAAAAGAGAACTTATTCCTCCTACCAAAACTGACCTAGGTATTCACAAATTGACCAATGACCAATAAGAAAAGCAGTGCAGGAGAAAAATAACTGTTCTGCTGTTTGCATTTCAAGACACACTGTAGGAATTACAAAACCATCCAACTGAAAACACTGATATGTTATGAAGATATTTATTAGTTCTTTATCACATTCTTGTATCTGTCAAAACATCTCCTGCCATATTTAACTGAATTACTACATTATGCTTTCTTTACCATGCCATTAAAGAAGTACATAAGATTTTAGGAAAAATCAAAACAAAGATATTATAAAAGTACTTTTGTAATGTGCAATGAACCCAAGAGATTAATGTAAAAAAATGAAATATTAAGGTACTTTTAACAGAGGTACAGGTAAGTAAAATACTCCATATATGTAAAATCGAGACTTAGTAACTATAAGACCCTTTATTTCCATAGCTTTAAGACTGTGACTATGAGAATTATTATTCAGTAATAATATAAGATCAAATGTCCTCAATTTAAACATTTTATGTAAAACTGCACGGAAAGCTAACTCTGCTATTATCTTAAAGACTTAGTTGATTAAATATTGTAAGTAGAAAGAGAATTGCTGTTAGATAAACTTGATACCCAGTATCTTCTTGGTGGCAGAATCCCAGTCTTTCCCAAGTTCAAGTCGATAGCAAATAGATGGAAATTGCCTCTCAACTTTTCTTACCCACTCTGTTGCTTTCTTGATCAGCTCAAAAGCCCAATGAACATCACTGTATGTAGAAATGAAGTTTTATTATAATAAAATCTTGTAAATCCACCAAAGGAGCAGAAGAAAATAATTTCTTTTAACAATAATTATTTGAAAGAGAAAATTTTCTATAGTACGATGATCCAGCCTGTATAAAATATCATCTGATGCAGAAAACATCATCATGTGCACCGCCCTGTCTTTTTAGAGTCTTCCACATGGGATGTATGTAGACTCATAATCATTACTTGCATTTATTTGTACTATTCCAATCACCACAGTGAAGTACTATGCATTTCATAAAGGCAAACGTGACTCCTCCTTTGTACATTCACATACGTTAGAATTGCTTTCATCCACCAGTCAATGCAATTTTATTTGTACTCCTGATTAGAGTAGCCAAAATTATGCAATCAATTTTTCCCTCTGTCAAGGAGTTTCAAAAGAGGGAGGAAGATTTCCAGGGCTCTCCTGACTGTTTCTTTATCCTGTTCCTACATGCCCTGTAAAGTATGAAGTGTGCAAAGCTTCTGATTTTGGCACAAGGAATGTGTTGGTGGCTGGGTCAATCCAGATTCTGGAGGCCTATTCCTTCATGCTTCTTTTAAGATCTTTGTCTTCCCTCTATACCAAAAAACTTGCCAGCTGATAATTGTTCACTTCACCCCCAAAGAAAGGGAATCTCCAGACACAGAGACCCTATATTCAACAGATAATAGAGCACTGGGACATACAGAAATGAGGGGGGTGGGATTCAGAATGAGCCAGCATGAGTATTCCCCACAGCTAAAGGAAAGGGTGGAAGTTGTGCTGTGAAGAATCATCTGCTCTATTAATTTCAAAAGTCTTGTCCAGAATATTTTATGGTGTATGCTTGTGAAGAACACAAGCCATTAATATATTCCTGAAAAAGGGTGCAGGGCAACAGGTGTAAGTTACATGAAGGAAAAAGTCCGATAGAATTTTTTTCCTAATTTTTAACGTAAGTGATATTAAACACTGGAAAAGGTTGCCCTTAAAAAAGTTGAGGTTGATGAATCTCCATCCTTAAAGATATTTAAAACTCAGCTGGGCAAGATCCTGAACAACTTATCCAACATCTGAGTTGGCCCTGCTTTAAGGAAGAGATGACGTCCAGAGGTCATATCCAACCTGAATTATTCAATGATTCTAATGAGAAGCATAAAATATCTTTTACTACTTTCTATACTTCTCAATTTTTATATCATATTTTGCAAAGTATTCCTTCCTCCATCCATCCTCTTAAAAGAAACGACATGCCACCAATGATTAATACCTTCCATTCCCTTTTCTACAGCCATATCCTGTAGTATAGTCATTGACTCTCCATAATGACATTAATCTTCTGTATGTTGATGTTTATATTACTACATTAAATTATAAGATTTTATTTAAAAGCATACCTTGAATTAGATGAATCATCCAGTTTCATCAGTGTTTTGAAAACTATCCCTTTCAATTCCTTTGTGCAGCGTATGAACTGTAGCACAAGAAGAGTAGCAATCAACTGCAGTAGCTTTTCTTTTCGGTTTGGGCCTAAGGAAGAAGAAAAGGGAAGCGGGATTACTATTTAAATGATTTCTTGACACCAGAAAAGGTACTTTCTGCAGAGTACTCCAGATCACTTTAAAACATCAGTTGTCCTAATCCTATTTAATTGTTTCACCGTACAATCACTACTATCAAGAGTATTCACATTAGTGATTTGACAGACATGCTCCTGGCTTTCAAACTTAAACTTGGTAATGCTTTGTTGAGATTTCTGCAGTTTCTGTTTCCTTGGGTTCTAATCTACTTTGATTTTAATAGAGCAATAATGGGAAACTTGTAAGATTTTTGTCCTTTATGAGGTATTGTGCCCTCTAATAATTTAGAAAGAAGGAATTGCCTTTTTTTTCCCCCCAAGTTTTCTGGTCTGCTGCCAGCAAAGAGCACCAATTGACAGAATCAAACAGCAAAGCGTGTACAGGCAGAGTGCATACTGAATGCTGTGGTGTATGTGGGGAAGAATTACATAACTATTATTCATATTATTTGAAATGTGAAAAGCAGAAGTGATCTCTGCCTCTCTCCTAGGAGAGAATTTTCTTCCTTTTTTGTCTTTAGTAGATATTAATGTAGCAGATACAATAATTGAGATAAAAGAACCTCTGTTGCTACTCCAACTATCTCACATCCTCCACATATTTCTCCAGATGTGCTTAGCAACCAGGACACTATATTGTGAGAGATGCTGAGAAGAAACTGTATTATTAAAATCAGGCACTTTTGAAAACTTTAAGTTAAGAGATCCATTTAAATTTTGAGCATATCTTGTTAGAGTTCCACTAGACATACAGAGTAATAACACATACAGATAGGAAATATAATACAATGTACTGCTTTTTAATGACAGAAAAGTATTTACCAAGTGACTGAATGCCTTTTCTAATAAGGCAATTGTTAATTAAATGATCGACATCAAATTTCAAGATTTTTCCCAACTGTGGACTGAGATTCCAAGAGCCATCCTGTGGAATAAACAAATATATGGATAAGACAAAGATTCAGGACACCGAAAATGTATCTGGCAAGAATAAAATAGACATAGGAGAATTACTGTAAGTATTTTTTAAAAAGCTTATACAAACACAAAAACTGAAATCCACATAATCAATTTAGGTGATTCAAATATTAAACTTCAAAAACCTTTGATATACCATCAGATGTCTGCAACCGACCTGGAATTTTGTAGTTAGCCTACCTTGTAAAAAACCCTTAAACAGTAACAACAAAGTCATTTTGAAATCACTCCCATATAAAGTATGCACAATGACAACACTAGCCTTTTCAAATTTATTTCAAAGAAATTCCTTCTGAAAAATATTTTTAAAGGTGCTAAAAAATAAGCATTCCTCTTACTCAAAAGAAACAATGAAGGATCCCTCTCCTCTGCTGAGAATGCAAAGTCTCTATAAAATTATTGTTTACTATATATGTTGTTAAATGCAGTATTAACAAAACCAATCCTATTTTATCTGACTTTCCCTGCCAAAAATTAGACAACTCTCATGATTAAAATTATCTGCCAAATGGTTTGCTACCCTCAGGTCAGATGGAGGACAGGCTTTCAACAGGATGTTCAAGTATGTATTCTTCAATATTAAATACTTCTGAAACTCTACCTGTCCTTGCAGCTTTATGTCTTAGAAAACTGCAACTGTAGACACAAATTTATAACCAGTCGTTTAAGGTAATTTGAAGATAATATATGCTTTCAAATGGATGCTTAGATAGTAATTATCCAAATTATCTTAAAAAGCAAAAATCTCTAGAATACTAAGTTTAATTAGTGTAAAAAAACATTTAGTTTTTTAGTTTAGTTTTAAAAAAACATTTTAGTTTTTAAAATTCAACAATTGGCAATTCTGCTGAAAATGAAGAAATCTTGAACTGCACTTCGGGAGTTAATTCCCACAACAGTCAATCACAAGTCTGCTGCTCAAATCCCCATTGTATCCATGTGGCATATAGTAATGGTTCAATGTTTAGAAATAATTTCATAAAAGTGTCCTGTCAAAAATATAGGAAAAATACGTCTCTCTTCTTAATGCTGAGGTTGGCTATACTTTACAACTTTCACATACAAACTTCATACATAGAGTTAATTACACAGAATGAAGCAATGTTTTTAAAAAAAAGCAAGAAAGAGTCATGAGGATGCAAATACTGGGTGGACTCTGTTGCACAAAGGAACACGAAGCTGGGGCACCTGAAGACTTACTGAACCTAGTGTATAGGGTGTATTCCCAGGAAAAGGGAATTCAATATACCACCATGCTGAATGGCCAATCTCTGACGATAAACAACAGGAGTCTCTGCTGAGGGTATCCCATGGTGACTTCACTTGGATCATGTATACTCTTGAAAACCTCATTCTGTTTATTACTTACGGATATTGACTGTGTGACCCACAATATCTGATTGTTGATCACGACCTCACCCCTTAAGGGGGTAAGCTCACCAAACTGGTGATGGGTTATGTGGAACAGGGACTTCTCCCACCACAAGGGACATACCAAACCAACAAAGCTAAACATTACCTGCTCTGACTCCTACCTGCAGCATTCTTGGATGGTACAGTTTCATTCAGTTACCCTAGCAATTTGTCTGACTGTCCAGGGGAAGTTCCTGCTGCAACATCTTACAGTCCAATCATTTAAAACCCAACTACTTTTTACTTTCTTGCACAATGTGCATTAATTGCATCAACTTCTTCCACTTAGCATCCCCTTTATGTTTTTATACTTGTCCCAGGAAGTCCCCAAGCTGCAAGCTGATGGAGGCTGTAAGAAGGTTCTGGAGGCGTATTACTACCTGTTGGCCCTGATTCTATACTATTCCTTACATATCCATTGCTGAGTTGCCCATGAAAGCAATAAAACATAGCATGACTGATGTCATCATACACTTGTAAAATCTGTTTATAGACATTTTATAAATGTATTTTACTTTATCTCAGGACAGGATAAAAGTAAAACTGTTTTTTTCCTTCTACCTATATTTTATATTTAAAGTAATGCCCAAATAGATTATGGGTGCAGTACCTGATTTTGGAGCGCAAAAGTTTCTTTCCAGTTTACAGAAGTCAACTCAATTCTCTGTGGAATGTTTTCTTTCTCTGTTGTTGTAAAGCACCTTGATTGTTCCTGGAGAGGATAATGTTAATTAAGAATCTTACCACCATTACCCATGCAGCTACTCTATCATGATACAAAGTACTTTCACTTAAAAGTTTAAAAACCGCTCTTCCTTTTAAAAAGGAACCTCTTTTTCTGGTTGAAAAAGGTTCATTCTCTCCCACTTAGGAAAGCATTTGCACAAACATCGGCTACAGCTGGAGAAAGATCCTGTTTAGTAAAATCACAAGGAATGAAATAATTCCAGAATTAGTAAGATACTTTTCTCTTTTTAATCAAAACTGTATATCTTCTTGTATTATGCACATTATCATTATGCTGTCATTTATATGTTCAAAATGAAAATAAAAACATATTGTTCAAACTAAAAATTTCCTACCCTGTTCTACCTTACGCTGGGCAAATCCAGAGTAAAACTGGACTTTGGAGATGTTATCACCACTGCTTGCCTCTGATTTTATACTGTTTCTTAAGCATGACGGGTTGCCCATGAAAGGAACAAAAAATAGCATGACTCTGATGGCATCATGCTCTTTATAAAATCAGTTTATAAAGCAAAGAAAATAAAATCATTTACAAAATGTTTATCTCAGGGCAGGGCTGAAGGTAATTTTTCCTTCTACTCATGTCTTATTGTTAGGTAATGCATGAATAGAGGATGGGTATTGCACCCGGTTCTGGAGCTCAGGAATTTCATTCCTATTTACCAAACTGAATGGAAGTCTTTGTGGAATCCTCTGTGTTGGCACAGAACAGCAAGATTGTTCCTGAACAAACAGTAATGTTCATTAAGGATCTTGTTCTACCACCATTACCCATGTAGCTACTACTTCATGATACAAAGTAATTCCATTTAAAAGTCGCCTATTAGAGTAGTAAGGAACAAGTGGTAGAATGCAGAGTGTAAGACTCATCACTTTGGAAAAAAAATAACTAAAACCCAACCGAACAAAAAGAATGCTTTCTGCATTTCAGGGTCACATTTCTTGAATTGGAAAGCAGCCTCATTACAGCCTTCCCATGTTCTTTTTTGGCTGTACATCCATGAACCTTGAAATGCAAATGTTTAAGGCAGCTTTCATTAGCTGAACGCAGCTTCGATTTCAACATGACGTGACATGTGTCGTATCCTATATATAAAAGACGACTGATGGAAGACTTACCGCAACCTTAAACCCCTCAGTAAATGCTCCTTCAGGAGCCGTAACATCATGCTGACGTACTCCCTTTCTCTGACACCCCAACAGTGGCAAGACTTCTTTTCTATTAGCTTGAGAAACAGGAGATTTGGGAATAACTTGTTTTTCAACATTAGTCTTTTCAGAATTTGTGCGTGTAGGGGTAGATGAACCAAACAATCCTAAACCCTGCATCGGAGCAACACAAGAAGAATTAACTTGTTTCATGGCTCCCACTGGTTTTTGAAAAGAACGGGGAGGAGGAGGAGCAGGTTCAGGAACAGCCACACCAACCCCTGATTTTGTAAGTGCAGGTGTCTGAAGTGGTTTTTGTTGAGTCAGATCAATTCCTTCTCCTAGCTTAGGTTTAAAACCAAATAACAAGCAGGGTTCAGCAACTCGCAGCAGAGGAAGGTCATGTGGTGAATGTGAGCTTGTTCCAGATGATGTCTCCTTTGCGACAGCGCTACCAAAACAGAAATTTGATTTGAGACTGCAAACGCTGCTTTGAAGTTCAGGAACATTTCCAAAGCCCTGCGCCATGTTTTTTGGTGAGATGCTCTTCTGACTACCAGGAACTTTTTCAGGTTGAAACTGGAAACTTTCAGGTTCAGCTTTCTCACTCAGCAAATCAGATGAATGAAAAACGCCTACTGCTGGGGAATATGCCTGTTTAGTAAAATCACAAGGAAACAAAATTCCGGAATTAGTAAGATACTTTCTCTTTTTAATCAAAACAGTATTTCTTCTTATACTGTGTGCAGTATCATTATACTGTCATGCATATGTTTGAAATGAAAGTAATATCTCAGTTAAACTAAAAATTTCCTTCCCTGTTCTACCTTATGCTGAGCAAATCCAGAGTAAAACTGGACTTTGGACAAAATATGAGCAGAGAGGTATTTTACATTATTGAGATAAAAATGATTGATATAATGATGATTATGAGCCAAGGAAGTTCCACTGTACAATAATGTTGTACGTACACAGAAGATAGATCTACACAAAGCGAAGCATGGATCCTGCTTGTGCTGCAATTCTGGCCCATGTACCAGCTAAGGTCCAGTAGCTCCTGCATACAAGCTAGTGAGCCTGGACTATACTGCTGCCATACACCAACGTAGATGTTTTGTACTCTTCTGCCTAGGAATTCTTGGGCCAAAGGATCAGGAAAATGGCTTTATATGAGTTGACTTAAGTTATAGAACACACACCCAGATTCTGTTCTAAATAGCTCACAATCTTAATACCTTACAGACTACAGGCTGAGAGATGCTCCTGAGTTCTATTAAATGCACATCATGGTCATGCACAACATAATTTAATAGACAAATAATGATTTTCTTGAGTCCCTTACACAATTTGGAGATGTAAAGCTTTAATCTGTTAAGACTTTAAGGACTGACAGAATTATACCTGCTGTCTAACTGATGCAGGCATCTCTTGTAGTTTCCAAAGTCAAGAGAAAGCTACCATAACTAGCAAAGATCCAATTTCACTAGTTCAAGTTTCTCTCATTGCTCCCCCCTCATCCCACAGATTGTCCCATTTCCTGCTAGCAATATGTCTTCTTCCAGTCATGCTTATCCCCATTCCCAGTAGTCTCTCTTCTCTCCTAGTAGAGACTTAGTTATGGATCAATACCTTGATTGTCTTTGAAACTCCCTCCCTCCCCACCCCCCCAGTTTCTTGGAGTTTAATTTAGGGCTTCATCTACACTAGCATATTCTTATGAGAAAATGCTCTAACAGGTGTTAAGTTTCTTCTGGAAGGGAGAAGAAATCTGTATTATCATATTGTCTCTCAAAACTTCTGCTGCACTCATGATATTTTTAAGTGTACTTTATTTTTGGGACAGGTTCCTCCAAATTTTAATGTTTATAGTAAAATTCCACACAGTACTTGTGTGGCATTAATTATATTCAAAATAATTAAAAACTGAACAGATCTCATGAACAGTTACTATATGGTTACACATACAATACAGCACCACAACTGGATAATATACCAAAATTGTTAGCAGTAAGAACATACATTAAATGTAGTTACATGGGCATCAAAGGCAAATTCTTCTGAAAATAAGGAGCCAGATGCCATTGACTTTTGGTCCCAGTCCATGTAAGGTAAAAAATCTACATCTTCTTGAGCTATAATTTCCAGGATGTTTGGAGCATCAGCAGAACAAGTTTCATTAGCATCCTAAATTAAAATACATCACAGTTATGAACCTGAAAATCCTCTGGCATTATAGAGACAATGCATTTTTCTTTGTGAGTTTGAAATGTGTTGAAACCAGGGAATAAGTAGATAACGCAGTACATTAAAAATAATCTGTATATACAAAAAAAGTAAATGTAACTTCACATTTTTTACTATATTGAGGGACAATGTATTGTCAGTAATTAGATTCACATGAAATATAAAGGTGGACAGTATATATTTGTATGTATAATTTGTTCACATCCACGTAATTGAAATAAAATCCAAATCTTGTGCAGTTCTTTTTGTCAGAATCCTATTGCCACCCTTTAAAGGAAAGCAAACATAAGCATTATTATAGATGTGTTTAAAATACATTGCATTCTGCAAAATCATGTCAAGACAGCAAATAACATAGCATAATACAGTACCAAACTGAATGGGCTACTTTGGGTATTTCTGCATGGTATTGCCTTGTGTTGTGTAAGTGCTTATGCCTTAAGATGTCTGCACTGGGTCAAAAAAGTCATCCTAGACTAGAAATGAGATTAAAGCTGTCATATTTACAGACATAATTCAAATATAACATTCTACAAGTCTGTTTCTTGAGAAACATCATATCAACAAGTGGAAACGGAATCTTTTGAAGAATTGCAAAAACAGATACATAAAAATCAGAATGACAGAAATAATCTGTTGACACCCTTCATAAACAACTAGTTCATGAAATCACACAGGTATTCCCTTGCTAATCTGCAACGTATTTTTTCTTCTGAATATTGCTTCTGTTATGTACCAGATGGAATATTCAGGTGCATTACAGAAAGATATTTAAATTGACTCAGTTGAATTATCTTATTTTGAAAAGTAGTCCTTGACCTGGGAATTTCTAATAACTTCACAGCATTGCATTTTATAGTTGCTTTTTAATCAGGTGTTTTTTGGAATGCATGTCTGTCTTTTGATCTTCAATTGCAAATGTTGGAGTTGTTACTCAGGAAAGCAGTATTTCCAGAAAAATTTAACTCTTACCACGTACATATGCTACTGGTATTGTTTTTTTTCGTAATAATGTAGACATCAAGACGGAACAGTAAAAACAGGAAAAGGTATTCTTGTTTTATCCAGCATCTCCACTGAATTCTTCATTCCGGCCTACTTTTATTTATATTATAATACCATGTGAAATACTAAATTGTGATGATGAAAGAACTGTTTTGGACACTGTAAAAAGCTGTAAAAGTTCTCCTTTTTTAACTTCATGAGGTTCCTGTCAGCTCATTTCTCCAGCCTATCAAGGTACTTGTGGATGGCAGCATGACCCTCTGGTGTGTCAGCCACTCTTCCCAGTTTTATATCATTAGCAAACTTGCTCAAGGTACAACTCTGTCCCATCACCCAGAACATTAATGAAGATTTTGAACAGGACACGCCCCGCTATTGGCCCATGGGGTACACCGGTAGTCACTCGTCTCTAACTAGACTTCCTGCCACTGATCACCACCCTCTGGGCCCAGCCATTCAGCCAGTTTTCAATCCACCTCACTGCTCATCCAGCCCATATTTCATCAGCTTCTGTATGAGGATCATATGGGAGACCGTTAAAAGCCTTACTGAAGTCCAGGTAGACAATATCCACTGCTCTCCCCTTGTCTACCATATCATTCATTGAATCTTCAAAGTTTATCAAGTTGGTCAAGCATGACTTCCCCATGGTGAATCCATGTTGGCTACTTCTGATGACTTTCTTATCCTTCATGTGCCTGGAAATGGTTTCCAGGATTAGCTGCTCCACTACCTTCCCAGGGATCAAGGTGAGGTTGACCAGCCTGTAGTTCCCTGGGTCCTCCTTCTTGCCCTTCCTGAAGATAGGAGTGACACTTGCTTTCCTCCAGTCTTTGGGCACTTCTCCCAGTTGCCATGATCATTCAAAGATTTTTGAGTGTGGCCTTGCAATGACATCAGCCAGCTCCCTCAGCACTCGTGGGTACATCCCACCAGGGCCCATGGACTTATGTATGTCCAGTTTGCTTAAGCAGTCTTTGACCTGATCCTCCTCCACCAAGGGTACATCTTCCTTGCTCTAAACTTCCCCCCTGCTCTCTGGGGCCTTGAATTTCCAAAGGCTGGTCTTGCTAGTAAAGACTGATGCAACAAAGGCATTCGGTACCTCAACCTTTTCCATGTTCTGTGTCACCAGTTCCCCTACCCCATTCAGCAGCAGGCCTACATTTTCCCTAGTCTTCCTTTTGCCACTTACGCACTTACAGAAGCCCTTCATGTTGTCTTTGACATCCCTTGCCAGATTCAACTCCATGTGGACTTTGGCTTTCTTGATGATGTCTCTACATGCTCAGATAGTGTCTCTGTATTCCTTCCAAGTTACCTGTCCCTGCTTCCACTGTCAGTATACTTCCTTCGAGTTTTTCCATGAGTTCCTTGTTCATCCATGTTGACACCAGGCCTCCTGGCATTTTTGCTTGACTTCCTGTTCATTGGGATAGACTGCTCTTGAGCTTGGAGGAAGTGATCCTTGAATCTGAAATAGTGACTATTGGTAACCCCTATAATCAGTGCTGAGAAAAAGACCTCTTGAGAAAATTAATCTGCACTGTTTTAGGTATTTAACTTTAGGATGAGATGAATCAAGCTCTAGAAGTATCTATTTACTTTCATTGACCATGAGATGAAGGCAAACGTGACTGATATACTGCTAAACATATACACATGTATTTGGTCAGATGAATTCCCATTCTCTGTGCCCCATCTAATAATTAATCCAACTGACATCATCTTGCTTATCGTGATACAGCTTTCCATTTGAAAACTCTTCTTACTGACCCCTGAATTTCAAGGTTGTAATTTATATGTATTTCTTTCCATCTGCTGCAAAGCTTTTGTTTCTCCTACCACTGTTCTAAAACTGAAAACAAATGAAAAAGTTCCATAGTTTACTGCAATATTAAAGAGAGATTTTTCAAGCTTTGCTTTCCTTGTGGCTTCCACCTGACACAAACTCCCCTAGAATGACTTTTGCCAATACAAAACCCATTACTTCATCAATCCATGGCTAGAGTGGCCAGTTTGCTGTAGTTTGGCATCCTTACTTTTTATGAGAAAGGGTTCTGTGGCTTATGCACCAAGGATTGAAGAGTACTTTTCATCTGGCCTTGTCCTTTGACTTCTCTGGCTCCCACAGCACTACCAGAAATTACAAACCCTTATAGCAAATCATAACAGGAATACACAGATTGACAAACTTTGATTGTAAAGTAAGGACAAGCAATATAAGAGATAGAAAAGGAAAATAGCTTGTTGTACTGCAGAAGACACCAAAATAACGTAAAGATTAATAGTTTTAGCTCTATTGTAAAAGAATAATCACAGCTCAGCAAAAGGAAGACTGGTTTTGATATGTACAAGGTTACAGAATTTAGAGTCTTTCGACAGAGAAGCTAGTGGGAACAAGATGTTATATAGAAAACATACCCTTTTCTCAACCGCAACGAAGCTTGTAAACTGGCTTATAATTGAGTTCTCCAAGCTGAGGTGAATAATCATGTTTTTCAAGATTTGTTTCTTCATCTAGATTGTTAAGTATTAACAAATGGAACAGGCAGAAAAAATATAATCAGCTAAAAGAAATGCTGATGTCAAAACTGAACACATACCTATGAACACACTTATGCACTCTACATAGGGACATGTAATAGGAAGACCCGATGTGAATATACTGGCCTGCCTAACTGTCTACTCCCTTCTCACTTTCTTTACTCCCTCAGTCAGCTTTGGGCAGGGATATGCAGTTCCTCTAGTTAGAATTCTTTTGGTTCTATCCTTCTTCTTGTGTAAGAAGAATGTGCATTTTATAAGAAGAATTAGTCTGAAGTCTCAAATAAGCCAAGATGGCAATATGGTAAGTTTTTAACTAGCTAAAAGCCATTTTTTTAACAGATCATCAGATCATTAAGTCTGTCTGTCTGTAAAACACAGGCCATTATCTTCCACCATATCCTATACAAAAGCTATGGACTTCTGCTGGACTAATATGTATTGATCTTCACAAAACTAAAATGTTATATGTCACAGGAAAAGAAGAATCACCAATGGCCTCCAATGACAGCGTATAGATTAGGAAAAATATGCACACATTATGCCAATAGAGGGCATTCTTATAGTGGAGAAGAAGAAAAGACTGTCCCAAAATTTTTCAAAACCTTATCTCGGAGGATATTACTATATGGTGACTTTAACCTTAAAATGATACTAGAATTGCAACCTTCTAGTTATGTTTAACAAAGCAAGAAAATCTTCTCTATTACATTGAAGTGTTTGCTATTTAGCATTTTAAACGTATACTTTCTATTTCAGATTATCAAACCTCATGTTCTGTTTCATTCTCATGAAGAATCCCATCTTCATAGTCATTAATGAAAGCTCTTGCTGCGAGTTTGTGCAGTACCTAGAAAGAAAACTAAACTGATGATAAGAGCAGTAACTTTATTTTTTTTTTAAATCTTCCTTTCATTTATGAGGTCCAGCTTCAGGCAATTAGCTTCCATATTTACATGGAATCCCATTCTCTAAGGAAGGGTCAAGCTAATTTTCTATTTGAAAAGCAAGCACAACAACCTGTACCTAAGGTACATTTTTATTTCACTTAATTTCAGCAAACTAAAAAATACCCAGGTCTTTACTTGTTGTGCACATTCTCTCTAGAGTTGAAGGTGAGGAAAAAAAAAAAGCAGGCATGCAGACAAACAGAAAAACTCCACCAGGCAATTAATCCCAACTTGAAATGGCTAACTAAAACAGGTAGGAAGAATGCCCCTTCTGGATGTACACATTTTTCTCCAGCGACTGTAAACAGAGACTGAACAACTACCTCAGATTGAACCAACAATATTTATATAGGCAAAGTTAGGTAAATTAATTCTGTCCATAAAACTACAGAATTTGTAAAAGTAAAAAAAAAGTAAAGTGAAAAAGTAAAGTGAGTCTAGAGTGTTCAACTTTAAAAAAAAAAAAAAAAATCATTAGGTCTACCATAATCTAGTGATTTTTGACCTGAGGGGCTGTAGGCAGAAAAGGGAAATACAGAACTGTACTAACCAGAAATTACTTTTTTGAACTAAACCAGTCTTTCATAGAAAAGAAAACCAATTTTGGTCGCTTCAAAATGTTAAAGCTAACAAAGAGAGAGAGCTCTGTGGGGGCAATGTGGTAAAGTCCAGCTATATTCCAGTTCCAGTTGCCAAAACATTCCCACTGGCTCATTTCTGGAAGAATATGATAGATGCTAAAGAGAGCCACTTCTGAAGAAAACCTCTTAAGCAAATAGTTACTTTTTGAGCTAAGGTAAATTGGCAAGAAAAACAGATAGGAATTCTCAGAGTTCATCTAAAGCATCAAGAATTAAGAATTTTTTCTCATTTTGACCCTGGTTTTTATCATTTTGCCTTTTCAGTTTACACCTTTCAAAACTTTCTTTCTTTTTAACTGCACCTGGAATTTGTAGTACAGCTATTTTTGTGAAAGCAAATACATTGCTTCTGCTTGCCTATTTTATCTGCCTGTAGAAGAGCGCATCCCTGGAAACCAACTGTCCTTATGGAAACCAACACAACCAACATATCCGTTGAAACCAACCCATGATAGTAGCTTTCAAAGTAGATTACACTAAATAGGGAAGAAAATCATTTCTATTTGAAAACAAATCAGCTTCCCTTAGTGGGGAAGGGGTGACAGTCATATCAGAATTATTACTGAAGGTTGACTATTCTTTTGATTTTTCAAGTGTAGACACCTGTTAGATTTAATAAATGGTTCTTTTTAGCCTGTTTTCCTTTTCAAAATGCATCCTGTGCTTTTCTCTGCATAAAGACTCCTTACTTCATTGTCACTGAAGCAGAGGAAAGACTAATAACACTTTACTCTTTCTTTTTCCATACATTTCTAGAGATGACAGACTAGTGATGAGATGTTCCCCATAGCAACAATTTACAACATGAAAGAGAATGCTGCAGCAGCTTCTTCACAGAGGTTGCCTGAAGAACAGCCAACCCAAGGATAAAGCTAGAGCCCCAATGGGCTGCCAAAATAAGAAGCAGCACTTCCTATTCCGAGAAGCTTAAGTTTTGTGTTAGAAAGCATAGAGAAAGGTGACACTTCTATGTAAAACAGTTTCCCTTTAAAAGTCTGAAAACTGAAGGTCTGTGTTAAAACATCAGAAGCAAAAATAAAAGTGCAAGAGCTGCTGAAAACAGGGGTTTCAATTCCTTCAAAAGAGCACAAAGCAGCACGTAGTTGTTTAAAGCTGCCTGTCTCACTATGGCATGTACAAATAATGTTGGCCAAACTCACTGTTCCTGTCGTCTTCTGTAGTTCAGTAGTTGACACCACAGTCTGTAGTTCTTTGTCATTTATTACTGCTTTTAAGGTGGCCTAAAAGGAAAAAAAAAATACTGCTTCCTTCTCTGTCTTGCTATGTTACCAGCACACATGCATGCTGCTCTGTCTCCCAAACAGAACTCCAATCTGTAAGTCTTTGCATGTCTAGGTTTATAAATACTTCCTCTTATGACAAGGGGACAGTCACAAGTAAAAGAATCCTGTATTTATCAAAGCACAATGATAGAAATATTAAATTAGGTAACTTCTTCCTCTCTACTTCTTAGAGGGAAGACTAATAATGACAGTTAAATAGTAACTTAATTATATTTTGCAATGAAAAAGAAGCTAAGTGCATGCTGCATAGAGGATATATAATACAATATAATATTTCCTTTGTGATTGTTTTACATATGAATTTCTATTCAGTAGTGCATGTGCATTCCAGTCTTTACCTGAGTACAGTGAGGGATGAATCCATAGACAAGAAGTCTCTCATTGTTAAATAAAGACTGTATTTGAGCAGGAGCCTGCTTTGGCTCTGGTGCACCTGTATCAAACTGCTGCCATTTAATAGAAACTGAACTGCATCCTGGAGAAAATATTCTAGATACCTGGCTCTGTATCTGTGTAAAGAAGCAAAACAAATTTGCTCTGTTTGTTAGTAGGCTTTCAAAAGAAAACATAATCTCTCAATAGAAAATAACTTATTTCCCATGTGAATGGAACTGATTTTTTTTTTTAAACAACTAAAACAAGCCACATACTATTACTGGTAAAAATGAGTCTAATGTTTGGAGGTAATAAGGAGAGTCACTCAGCCATTATTGTACTGGCTTCTGGAATAATGAGACTTCTTTTAAGTAAAAGCTGAAATTTGATAGTAAAGTTTCTATGCATCAGGTTGCCAAACAGGCTAGGGAATATGGCCTGCTACACTTAGCACCATCTCCTACATGTGAACTCTGAGATATGCGAACAGTTCTGCACGTCCCCATGGCCCACTCTGGATAGTTCTACATATATCACTCAAATGA
Organism: Nipponia nippon; assembly: GCF_047370975.1. Classification (NCBI taxonomy): domain Eukaryota; kingdom Metazoa; phylum Chordata; class Aves; order Pelecaniformes; family Threskiornithidae; genus Nipponia; species Nipponia nippon. The sequence goes on from NW_028262336.1 coordinate 112,335,960, forward strand.
CAGCCAGAATAGCAAGAGGAGAAATCTATGCTTTCATCCATTCCCCCAGGCAAAAATGTGCCAGATACTAGCCTTGCTTCAGCACCTTCTCTGCTGTCACTCTTCCAGGAGGGATCAGATTCAAGATAGTGCTGTAGACACTAACTATAAAGGGAAACTGAAAAGCACTGCACATGGGGTCCTAGATTGCCTGAGACTCCTAGATGCACCAACAGCCAAAAGTTACAGAATACATTTGCTATAGGCTGCATCACTATAGCAAGGACAACATAGATGGACTGTGACCTATGACAGAAGTAAAGCCATGTTTTTCTATTCAGGGACAATTATTTATATAGCTTGACATTTTTAAAGCTTTTCCCAAGTTGGTGTTTTTTTCTTTTTCCACTTACCAATAAAAGTACAGGAGCTCTCTCAAAAAGAATAGAAAAAATAAAATAAGTCATGGCTTTCTTGTTTGTTTTTACACGTTCAATGACCGATCTGAATGAGAAGGTAGGGGAACTACAGTGACAAATTCCCTCCCTTATCAAAGAACTGAAGGTTCTCTACAGCTCTCATATCCCTTCCTATAGCACGTGTTCCTGCTGAAAATAAGGCACCTTTGTAATACTCAAACTAAATACTGCTCTTTCTCACTTAGTATCAATTTATATTTAAAATAAAAGAAGGCTTAATAGACAAGCATCTCTCCTTCCCCTTCTATCAAATGTTTCTCGAACTATCTTATTGTAATAGGAAAGCCACATGATACCATGAAAAGTAGTAATTCCCATTTTGAGATTCTGAAGATATGCAGTATCAGATATTGATATATCTGACAATGATCACATACTGAATATAGTCAAGATTGATAAATGTACCTTTGCCTCCCAGTTATACTTTGATTTCGGGTCAAAGTATTCAAATGCTCCAGCACCATATTGGGACAAAGATCTCAGCATGTGTCGATTTGCTGTGGAACTAACAAAAAAAATTCTTTATGTAATTACTGAACTAAATTGTTCATCTGATACTATTTCTATTTTGTTTTTAATTAGTACTGCAAGCTTTTTGAATCTGAGTTTTTAAAATTCTATCCCTTTTTCAGGGGACAGACTAACTGAAAGCAACTGAGCCAATTAATGTGCTGCTGTATTAGAGATTTCTTAGCAACATTCGAGAAAATTACATGGTATGTGAGTTTTTACATGTCACAGTGCAGAGCTGTGCAGAGAAATTAACTTAGGTTCAAACATTAATAAGACTGCATCAAAGTGATCCTGATCTTGAGCTAATTAACCTCAATCTCAGCAGAGCTATTTAGCGTGGACACAGCTATCTTACAGCTAAGTCCAGAGTCAGCTAGGGAATGTTACTATCTGAACAACACGGATATAACCAATATGGTAACACTCATTAGCTTGACAGAACAGCAGGCTCTGCTAACTGACAGTCTGACTACTGTGAAGCTATTTCATAGGTATATATACAAATGAGAGCTTTATAGAGGATTAAAGGAGAACAATTAAGCAGATGAGAATTCCTCTGGGTGAGAAACAGCACAGAATGTCTCAAATCTTTGTTGGACAGAAAGTAGACTCATTCCTCAACAGGACCATACCACTGTCTTAGTGACCTAGTGAATCCTCACTAAAACCCCTCATGGCAAAATTAAATAGTACAATTGTACCTATGCTAGGAACACATAACATCTTGGGTTTAAAGTTTACTGCTCTTTTAAAAATCTTTTTATAGATTTTGCTGCCTTGTACAACTCTGTGAAGTACAAATCTTGCACTAATTAAAAATATTTTTTTTCATTTACCCGCAGAGAATTATCACAGATAAAATAGATGTAGTATTTTCTATTAATTCAGCCTTCTAGAAAACACTCTCTTTGTCTACACAAGAGTATGAACCAGAGTGAACTTCTCTTTTACACCTCTTCATCATTATTACTTTACCAATGTAACACATTAAATAGAGATCCTGCCTACTAAAAGCAGATTGTTGCACATTAGCACATTAACACTAGTGGTCTACAGAAACCATTAGGAGACATGCCCTCTCAGACTACCAGCACTGAGGTAATCCATTGCCAGGCCTAGTTCCATCATATCAATAACCAATAATCAATGAATGTAAATATGCTCAACATGAACATAACAGGGATGTAAATATGTTGAAAATGGTGTCAGTGTGCTGCTAATGGACATGTACCATCTGTTCTTTATTGTGTGTTGATGCAAATTCTATTATAGTCATAACATATGATTACTCTGGAAGAGCACTGGGATGTCTGGTACCTGGCCTGAAGGGTGTGCTTTCCCCGTGCTGGGAGAGGGCCCACAGCCGTGAGATCTGGGGAAAGTTGCAGGAGCTATGGTGATGGTGCAATTAAAAAAAAACAGTCCTAGAAGAACATGACCCTCACCACTGGTCTTTATTTTGATGTGTCCTTGCCAGCCCTCCCAGGACATGGTAAAAACCTAACACCTCCCTGACCCTTTCCCATTTATGCCTCGCAACCTGAAATATGTAACTGTAACCCAGTTTGTTTTTTTTTTAAGTCGTTTCAGTCATACATATCTTTCTAGTTTGTTGTTACTGAAAACAGTCAAACTACATTCATTGCAATGAATTTCAGTGAGGTTCTGCCTGTTCCTCTGATTGTTGAGAAGTCTAGTGCTTACTTTGTCTTTAAGTAATTACCTTACCAAACAAATGAAAATTAAATACTAAAATTATACAACTACTAATGTTGCATTGAAATTGCACTATTAAAATGAGACTATACCAAAACATGAAATGCAAAGTTTCAAAACATTAACTCTTGTATTTTCCAATTATATTCTTAAATAGTATAGTTGTTATAATGAAGAAAGATATGAGTAGGTAAGACTATCTGGACATGGAATTAACATTATTGTAGGCATCTTATGTTTGAAATTCCTTTACAGATTTTCCATTCTGTTATTAAAGCTAGGCAAACATTTCTGCATTTAATCTAAACATACATATATATTTAAGACAGTACACTCAGGCATCTGACAATTCTCAGCTTATTAACCTCTCACTTTGAATAAATTATCAGTGATTTTACACAAATGCAATTGCCAGCTAACTTCGTACTTACCCAACACCACATGTAAATAACCTTGTATGTTGGACATTATCTTTCACAATCTGGAAGGTCATACTCTCATTCTGAATGTGTCCATCTGATATAAGAAGAATGTTACGGTGTCCTTGAGAAGGAAATAGCAGACTTAAGTAACGTAAGGTCTTCCATAAATCAGTGTTTCCCAATGTTGCAGTAGCAGACTGAAAAGTAAAGTATTACAATTTTAGTTTGAAGTTAATTTATTTTTTTCCTAAAATAACATAGAATGTATAATTTAATCTTTATTTTACTATACATGACTCCTGGTTTCCAAATATAAATAATTAATTTTTAAGTTTTATTTGTTCCTGGTCTTCTATAATTACTGTTAAAGATAGAGCTTAAGGTCCATTTAGTCCTGGAGCTTCTCTGGCTTAGGCAAAAGGCACAGGCAAAACAGATATGAAAAATGGTAAATTCTACTCCTACATTGTTTTCAGAGCTTTCAGTAATCACTGGTTTGGGGACTTCTTGAACTGGAGTTTTCATCCAGACTATTGCATCTAAAAGCTACGTACGGCTCTTTTAATTTCCCTAACCCGCTTTCTGAATTGAATTACAGTTTAGCCTCAACATCAAGCATGACAAGAAGTTCCACTATTTATTATTCATGAAAAGGACTGTTTGGTTTTTATTTTAAATCTGCTGATTGATTATTTTGCTGGCTGTCCCATGATCCTTAAAAGGTGAGAAACAGCAAGTAACCATCCCTACTCCCCTTTTCCTCTGTTTATCCTGGAAAAGGGATTACTGAGTAAGGATTCAACAGAGGCTAAAAAAAATCAGGACGAGTCCTCTCCTTGTACAGCAGGTCTTCCATGTATCTGGCCACCTTTGTTTTCTGTCTCCCTAGCTCTTCAATTTGAGATGGAGTAACCAGAAACGCATTGTCGTGGTTTAACCCCAGTCAGCAACTAAGCACCACACAGCTGCTCGCTCACCCTCCCCCTGCCCCCCACTGGGATGGGGGACAGAATAAAAAAAAAAGTAAAACCCATGGGTTGAGATAAAGACAGTTTAATGGGACAGCAGACGAAGAGAAAATAATAATAATGATAACAGAATGTACAAAACAAGTGATGCACAATGCAATTGCTCACCACCCGCTGACTGATGCCCAGCCCATCCCTGAGCAGCAATCGCTGCCCCCCGGCCAGCTCCCCCCAGTTTATATACTGAGCATGATGCCACACGGTATGGAACAGCCCTTTGGCCAGGCTGGGTCAGCCCCCCTGGCTGTGCCCCCTCCCAGCTTCTTGTGCACCGGGCAGAGCATGGGAAACTGAAAAGTCCTTGACTTAGTGTAAGCACTACTTAGCAACAACTAAAGCATCAGTGTGTTATCAACATTATTCTCATACTAAATCCAAAACACAGCACTATACCAGCTACTAGGAAGAAAATTAACTCTATCCCAGCTGAAACCAGGACACGCATACAGTATTCAAGATGCCATAGTGACACAGATTTATACAGCTACCTAAGTGCTTACCTTTCTGACTGCTGCTGAACACTGGGCTACCATTTAAAAAGGCCTGTTCACAATGGCTCCAGTATCTCTTTTCTGGGTTAAAGGCCAACATTGTACAGGTATAGTTAGTGTTGTTTTCCCCTTTGTGTTACTCTGCATTGATCACCATTTACATCTTACCATCCCGTTTTCAAGACATCCATTGTATTAGTATCTTACGCATTATGCTAGCATCAAGGAGCTTTAGTTACAGGTGAGAAGCCTACTTCTGGCACTGACAAGATATGGTACTAACCAAACCTGTTGTCCTAAGTAGTCTGCATTTGATCTTTTGGTGCCAAAAGCATTTTCCTTTTCACTGAAAGTACTTCGGCCTAAGTGCTGCCTTCACTTACAAATTATAGATTTCCAGAAGGAAGTCAATCATTTCCTCTCTTTCTGCTGTGAGCAGGCAATGAGAGGTATGAAACTCCAAAAGATAAGTTTAGGGGGAAACACTGAAAGATGTCCTAACACTGATAGCTACTCAGCTTCAAAATAACAACTTAAGCAATAGCTTAAAACCAAACTGGAATTAATATTCAGATGTGGCTGTGCTTGTTATTAAGGAAAACAGACTTCAAATAGACTAAATTACAGAAAAATCGTAGAAGCTGGCCTAAAGAAAAAGAAAAAAAAAGAGGAAAATTTGCATAACAGAGCTTTGCAATGATAAGCATCCCATACAAAGAAGCATTCTTTAGGATACAATCAAACTGATTTACTTACTGTAATAAACTCTTTCAGTGATGGCAAATCACTTATGGTGTTCATTGAAAAAGAAGAAAATTCTATGAAATCTGTGAATAAAGATTGATATTAAGAACATTAAAATATTAAGCATGTAGCAACAATATGGAAACACAAGTTTAAGTTTTATGACTGGAACAGCAGAGTAGAAATATTCCATACTGCTACACGTTCTTGGTTGAAGTTCAGTGTATTATGCTGGTTTGATAATAATGATGTGCATAAAATTAAGCCATGACAAGAGGGTAAAAGATGGCTCTCAGGTAAAAAGGACATAGAGAAACTCACTTGTGCCAAATTTGACTACATTCACTCTTTGTCTGAAACAAAATAGTTCCAAAACACGTAAAGCAATCTGCTTTGCTTGGTGTAGAGCTGAACCTGCCATAGAATTCGAGCAGTCTAATAAAATAATAATTTCACTGGACAGCTGCTCTTCTTCAAATGCTGTTTCAAACTCTGGTTGGAATACAAGCATGCAAGCCTATAGAGGGAGAAACAAAATCATCAGCACAGTGGACAAATACTATTTCATTAGAAGTGTACCCAAGCACCTTCATTTTTCTTATTATGGAATGAGAGCAGAATATAGCCATATTTCAAAGTTTTAACAAATACGTATCATTTACTCTTCATGCCTGAAAAGTGCAACTTCCTTGTCCTTTACCTATATCCTAGGTCTCACATGAAAAACTGAAAAAAGAATTTTGTGGTTTCATGTTCCTATCTGATTCACTCTTCTGCAAACAGCACTGGATTCTCTTCTATAAGTTAAAAAAAATATAAAAATTACAAATATTATCTTTTACAATCATCACTGCCACCATCAGTTTGTGAGATGTACTAGAATTAAAAAAAATATGTAAACCAGAAGTGCATACTGTCCTTACTATGAACAGAGATGCTATAAAAAACAAAGGCTTTCAAAAGTGGAACAATGAAACGAGTGAAAGCGTTTCCAATAGGGAAGGAAAGGTTTGTAGTTTTGAAACACAAATACGAATCTCTTTCTTTCTCCCTTCCTTTGGGGAATATCAGTATTATTGCAGTCATCAGAAAGAAATCCCGAAACTAATACATTTAAACTAATCAACTCTGATTAAAAGGAAGAAAAATAAAAGACATCATTGTTGGAAAGAAAACAATCTTATCTGTCACTTTACTTATTTTAATCAATTTCAACATTGGATTTACGGATTGGTAACATCAAGACTTTACATTTCACCTCTACAGCATTTTATCTTATTTAAGAAAAAAAAAATATAAAAAGGACCTGAAAATAACTAAAAGTGCCAGGGACTTCACAAAAAATGTGGGAGAATGAATCAGCTTCTAATAACATGGAATCACATATTTTAAGTTTTAAATGTATTTCTTGGGCAAGACGTTACTGTGGGTGAAGGTAAAAGGGGTTGAACTGATCCTTCCTTTCCTACGTAACCTTTTATTAATGTTTTCCAGTGGTGACAATGAGCTCTTCTGTGGCACAGCCACAGATGGATTCTGTTTCTGGGTGACCCAGAGTGCTAGAAGTGCTAGCTATGTCTTTTTTACTTATTAGTGAAAAAGAAAAGATTCACATGCCTTTGAGAATAATCACTGCAGCAGTAATAACTACACCAGAATGCAAAATCTTCTAGGAAGGCCAGATGCCTTAAAATAAAACACTGACAGATTCTATAAATATTTGTGTGTAAGTTGTAAATACAGCCCTACAAATTTCATGGTTTAAAATTTTACTTATTTTTAATTAGTATAGCAATTACATGACTCTGAAGCTACTTAGTTCTAGCCTCAGCCATGACTTATTTGTTCACTTCCACTGCTGCAAATGCAACATCTGTATGAAACACTGTAGTCACATTTCTATGGAATACAAACAGCAGCACAACAGTTAGAAAAAAAGTGTTTTAACAGCAATGATTGGACACTGTGTTGAAACATGTACTCTCTTACAAGGCAAAGGATAAAACAAAAGCGACAAGATTCTATGCAATTGAAAAGAAAACTCATTTCTGGAGAATACTCAGCTTAATAAAACAGATCAAATTGACCACTGTCCACAGTGTGAAATTTTTCTTCATCTTTTACCCATCAAAACTAAACTGTTCCTGTTTATGATGTTTTAGCATATTCAGTATTACCTCATGGAACAGTACAAGTTATGCAGTACCTCACTCATTTTGTTGGGATGCTTCTCTACCCACATTCGAGGTAGGTAGACCTGAGAAATCCAGATATCTAGAACAAAGCCACTAACGTCCAAGGAGCTGTTCTCCACAGTCTTAATTACAGCCTTGCAGTCTGTTCTCTAGAAGAGGAGAAAAATAGGCATTTAAATATTTATTTAATAACAATACAGTGAATATTATTTACTTCGTGAGAACAGGGAATGATGACAGCAGATTTAATAGGGGTTGTCACAAAGCTTTTTGCCAAAAAGGTTATAGAAAATTTACAAGGTAGAGTTTCTATTTACACATTACATCCTTTAAAATATCATTCACTTTCCTGAATGTATTTTTAAATAAGAAGACAACCAAAACAGAAAGGCTTCAAGCACAACAGAAATTTTCATCCGAGAGAAACAGAGGACCAAGCTGTTTGCAGAATGAACAGTGCACAAAGCCAGACAATTCTGGCACAAGCGTCTGGCACAAGCGTTGTCTAGGATAAAAGTTCCATTTTAAATACACAGCAGAACTGCCAAGGCAGAGACATAGTTACAGTGAAATTAATTTACCTTTATTTTAAGTTTATGTGTCCAACTATGTATGCGTTCAATACTAGATGGCATCTCAATAGACATATCCACAGAAAATCCACTAAATAAAGAGAAACAAACAAACAAAAAACCCAAACTGAATGGCACTCCAGAGAAGATGATGTTTAATCTGCACACCATGACATCTCCATGAGAAGGAGCTATGTTTCCTGTCCTTTTTAACTCTTTGGATAAAAGGGGAGAACACTCAACTAGTTAGACAGGTTTGTGTCCCTAGGATACCCAAATAACCATGCTGATTCACTACGGGTATTCATAGTTTAAAAGGTTAGAAGGGATCAAGAGGCCATTTGACATGATCTTCTCTATAACACATTACATAACATTTTAGCCAGTTATCTCTTCATTTAACCTAATGTTTTATTTTCTAAAGCAAAGCTTCATAACAGACAGCCAAACTGGATTTCAGAGAAGGAAAGTTCATCGTTTTCCCTGGCTAACTGTTCCAAACCTCACTGCTAAAACTGCATATCTTTTTTTCTTATTCAGCTTTAATTTCCAGTCTTTGCCTCTTAGTTTATTTCTGTAATGACATTAAAAAGCAATTTGATAGGTGCAGTCATACAATACAACATACATAAAAGACAAGATACCATACAATGTGATGGAATCACCTCCTAGTTTGCAGGCCAAGGTCAATGTGTGTGGCCTTGAGGCTGGTTTTTTTGTTGTTGTTGTTTTTGCTGGGTTTGGGGTTTTTTATGTTTTGGTTTGCTTTTTATTTTTTTAAGGTCTTCAGATTGGCATTTTGCCAATTTCAGTCAGTCTTGCTTGACAAAGTAAAATAACCTCTCTTCACTACTTCTTGGTTTGTATATTTTGGGACTGTATTAGCCATTTTTGCCACAGTATCACAATGGTTGTTAATTCCAGGTTGTTGACTCACTGGGTTATTGGTAGTCGTATTCCAGGATATAATCTCCCAAGATGTAGATGTGTAGGGCTGCAATCATTTCACGTATGTGTAGCCTTGCATTTGTCAGTCTTATAGCATTTTTGTTACATGGGCCCATTTTAATAAATATTCGTGACTATTCTGACTCCTAATCTCAATTATTATTAATGTACCATGAATCTGTGTATCCTCTGCATATCATATGAGCAATTATTTTCTATTTACAGCCACATCTCCATTATCCTTAAGACGCTTGTGAATAAAACATGCAATACATATGCACAGCCCCAAAGTATCTGAAGAGAGAACCAGCCTGCAGCCAGAAAAATGCATTATGTTATTAATACAATATTAATGAGTTTGCAGCTAACTTGGATGTCTTTGTGCTGCTCCCTCTAGAACCTGAAGCTGGAAAGAGTGAGACAGAGATACCTGATCTCCATCCTCACACAATAACTATTCTTAAGTGTTTCCCAATTTTTATTACTATTTTCTAGTTGAATTTTCCCTTAACATTAAAAATGAAACTGTATTATCATTTTAAATACCTTTTCTACAACTGGATGTATAGTGTATGAACTTATTCCTGATATATGGCAGAAATAGCAACAAATCTTTAGCCAATCAGTACAATATTTCTACTAACAAGTAGTAATTGTACCAAATAAAAGCAAGTTAATAATAGGAAACACTATTTCAAGATTAAATATAATTTTAGAAAATTATAATAGATCTGGTTTTGTGCCTGCTTTGCAGACAGAACAGAGAAGAAATTAGAACATGCTCACGAAAAGCACTTTTCATGGTTTTTGATATGGAAATATAAATAGCATTAAGTTTTGACACATTTACTGCTACTACTACCTGCATTGGTTGTTATTCTGGTTAAGAACAGCCATATGCAGAAATGTTACTGGGAATAAAATTATAATACTCAGTTTGCAAGAAGTCTTACTTTACCAGCAACATCACAGTTTCAGATAATTGTAAATTTTTATTTAAAATGCAAATGCAAAGAAAGGCTAAAATATTAAGTGCAGTGATATTGAAAAAAATGAAAATCATAGTCTCTATAAGTTTTGTGACTTGGGAATATATATATATAACCCTTAATAACAGAAATGTTTCTGAAGCAAAAGGACGTATTTAGCGAAGAAAAAGAGTATAATAATTAAAAGTTATTTCCCTATGATATTACCTATCTAAGGATAACAACAGATTAGAGTAAAAGGTGAAATTAAACTAGTTTCCTGATAATGCAATTTACCATCAAATATTCTCTATAAATAGAAAAATGTTAAATTTAAATGTTTTAACTGAATCACTTAAGTTACTGATAAAATAAAGAAGATAATATTAATGAAAGCAACTTACTTTTTCTGTCGATTTAATTCTTTAACACAAACCTTTTTTATTGTATCCTACAAAGAGAAAAAAAAAATCACCTGCACTAGTTATGAAATATTTGTATCATAGAATCACAGAATCATAGAATCATTTAGGTTGGAAAAGACCTTTAAGATCATCAAGTCCAACCGTTAACCTAGCACTGCCAAGTCCACCACTAAACCATGTCCCTAAGCTCCACATCTACCCATCTTTCAAATACCTCCAGGGATAGGGACTCAACCACTTCCCTGGGCAGCCTGTTCCAGTGCCTGACTACCCTTTCAGTGAAGAAATTTTTACTAATATCCAATCCAAACCTCCCCTGGTGCAACTTGAGGTTGTTTCCTCTCGCCTTATTATTTGGGAGAAGAGACCGACACCCACCTCGCTACAACCTCCTTTCAGGTAGTTGTAGAGAGCAATAAGGTCTCCCCTCAGCCTCCTCTTCTCCAGGCTAAGCAACCCCAGCTCCCTCAGCCGCTCCTCATAAGGCTTGTGCTCCAGACCCTTCACCAGCTTCGTTGCCCTTCTCTGGACATGCTCCAGCACCTCGATGTCCTTCTTGGAGTGAGGGGCCCAAAACTGAACACAGTACTTGAGGTGCGGCCTCACCAGTGCCAAGTACAGGGGGACGATCCCTTCCCTAGCCCTGCTGGTCACACTATTCCTGATACAAGCCAGGATGCTGTTGGCCTTCTTGGCCACCTGGGCACACCGCTGGCTCATGTTCAAGCGGCTGTCGACCAACACTCCCAGGTCCTTTTCCACCAGGCAGCTCTCCAGCCACTCCTCCCCAAGCCTGTAGCGTTGCATGGGGTTGTTGTGACCCAAGTGCAGGACTCAGCACTGAGCCTTCTTGAACCTCATACAGTTGGCCCCGGCCCATCGATCCAGCCTGTCCAGATCCCTCTGTAGGGCCTTCCTACCCTCCAGCAGATCAACACCTCTGCCCAATTCAGTGTCATCTGCAAACTTACTGGGGGTGCACTTGATCCCCTCATCCAGATCATTGATAAAGATATTCAACAGAACTGGCCCCAATACTGAGCCCTCAGGAACACCACTTGTGACTGGCTGCCAACTGGTTTTAACTCCATTCACCACAACTCTTTGGGCCCGGCCATCCAGCCAGTTTTTTACCCAGTGAAGCATACACCCATCCAAGCCATGAGCAGCCAGTTTCTCTAGGACAATGCTGTGGGAAACAGTGTCCAAGGCTTTACTAAAGTCCAGGTAGACAACATCCACAGCCTTCCCCTCATCCACTGAGCAGGTCACCTTGTCATAGAAGGAGAACAGGTTAGTCAAGCAGCACCTGCCTTTCATAAACCCGTGCTGACTGGGCCTGATCCCCTGGTTGTCCCGTACGTGCCATGTGATGGCGCTCAGGATGATCTGCTCCATAACCTTCACCGGCACTGAGGTCAAGCTGACAGTCCTGTAGTTCCCCAGATCCTCCGTCTGGCCCTTCCTGTAGATGGGCATCACACTTGCTGACCTCCAGTCAACTGTGACCTCCCCGGTTAGCCAGGGCTGCTGATAAATGGTGGCAAGTGGCTTGGTGAGCACTTCCGCCAGCTCCCTCGGTGCCCTTGGGTGGATCCCATCCAGCCCCAGAGACTTGTGTGTGTCTATGTGGTGTAGCAGGTTGCTAACCATTTCCCCGTGGATTATGGGGGCTTCATTCTGCTCCCTGTCCCTGTCTTCCAGCTCAGGGGGCTGGGTACCCCGAGAACAACTGGTCTGACTATTGAAGACTGAGGCAAAGAAGGCATTGAGTACCTCAGCCTTTTCCTCATCCTTTGTTGCTAATGCATTTATAGAAACATTTTTACTGTGTCTTTATGGCAGTAGCCATATTAAGCTCTAGTTGGGCTTTGGCCCTTCTAATTTCCTCCCAACATCCTTGTAGTCCTCCTGAGTTGCCTGCCCCTTCTTCCAAAGGTCATAAACTCTCCTTTTTTTCGAGTTCCAGCCAAAGCTCTCTGTTCAGCCAGGCTGGTCTTCTCCCTTGCTGGCTCATCTTTCAGCACATGGGGAGGGCCTGCTCCTGCACCTTTAAGATTTCCTTCTTGAAGAATGCCCAGCCTTCCTGGACTTCTTTGCCCTTCAGGACTGCCTCCCAAGGGATTCTGTCAACCAGGCTCCTGAACAGGCCAAAGTCTGCCCTCTGAAAGTCGAAGGCAGCCGTTCTGCTGACCCCCCTCCTTACTTCTCCAAGATCAAAATCTCTATCACTGTGCCCAAGATGGCCTCCAACCATCACATTACCCACCAGTCCTCCCTGTTCACAAACAAGAGGTCCAGCGGGGCACCTTCCCTCATTGGCTCACTCACCACCGGTGTCAGGCAGTTATCTTCCACACACTCCAGGAGCCTCCTAGACTGTCTCCTCTCTGCTGTATTGTATTTCCAGCAGACATATGGTGAGTTGAAGTCCCCCATGAGAACAAGCGCTAACAGTTGTGAGACTTCTCCCAGCTGCTTACAGAATATTTCATCTGCCTCTTCAATGTATGTCATTCCTGACACTTTTATCACCCTGGAACTCCTTTCTTTTATTATATCACTAAGTTGGGATTGCATGGAACCCTCTTTACTTCATTTAATCATATAGCTTTGTAATCTGAGTATCATAGTGACTAAAATTCAGATGAACATGTGCATGTTTCTCTCCCAAGGACACAGTGAACTTCAGAACTCAGTATAATACAGCCTTGAATTAGAAGGCACGATTGTTGAACAGTCAGACATACAATACAGCTATACGATCTCATAGGGACTAGGACCACAAGGCCCATCTCTGGCTCTTTGCCACAGAGATGACCTCCCCTCCCACCTGGAGAATTCAGGAGCCATCAAGGGCACCCAAAGAAACAGAAGGGTAACCTTGTCCCTGAAGCAGAGAAGGATAATAGCAGAGTGTTCAGCAGATGCTAAGCTGCTGTTTCGTGATGGAGATAATACAATGTCTTTGCAAGCCAAAGGCATCACAGAGACAGCAGATAACTCAAAATATGAGATCTAACATGTGCCAGCTCAAGTCAACTTTCTAAGTCCTGCAGGAGCAAATACATCCTCAGAGATAGTTAAAGGCCTTCTACCAATCACAGCATTCCTAAGTTCATGTTCATGCTGCTTTATGACAAGAGTGGTTACAATTATCTTCCAGCAAAAGAGAAGAAATGAAAAGGAAAACAATCATAAACTTACTGAAGCCTCTTGTGTAACTACAGTCCTCTAGGCACAGAAGAAGATGCTATTTTAAGATTGTATTTTAACAAACCTGCATGTTTTCATTTAATGCTTTGTCCTGTTGCCATGGTGACACAGAAGCAGGCATATGAAAGGTGATACAACCATGCTGAAAACTCAGTTCAGTGATATAGGTGATTTTGATCACAACTGTAGAATTTGGAGGTAAGTTTCCAACACTTATTACAAAAATATCCTAAAAAACAAAAAAACCCACAAACTAGCTTTAATGACATCATTAAAGCCTATGTTTTCCAAAACAATAATTTAACTGGTGTTTAGGCACACTGAAACCAAATGCTAACACAGAAACTACTATTTGGTTCTGGTGAAGTGTAAGGAAAAATGGGACTACGACACAAAATTTCAAACTTTCAATAATTCCTGAATTTCTGGCAAAAACTGATGAATAGTAACAGAATAAATCAATCTTCTTAAAAAAAAAAAAAAAAAAGGAAACCACCTGAAAGAGAAATAGGTGTTTTATTGAAGCTATAGCACATATTTAAAGAAACAACAGTTGTTTTTAAAAATGATCAAGTTTATGGTCCAAATAAGTTCTAGTAAAAATGAGTTTCCCAACAAAGATATGAATCAGCGAAGAATCTGTAACTGGACAACTGCAAAATTTTCAAGTAGGTACTAAACCACGATATTCAACATACCGGTGCATCCTGGTCCATCAGATAAGCTCCATCACCCTGACTGATAGCTTTCCGATATTCCCTGTGTGCTTGTTTCTTTTCTTTAACCTATGAAAGATTGTTCCAAAACAAGTCATTTCATCTCTACAGACAGAAAACTTAACCAATATTCTCTTAAATGACATGAATACCTTAAAATCCAGTCAAGTAGTAACAACCAAGGATATGAAAGAAACCAAAATTAGTGTTGCACATCTTCATTACTAATTAAGTGCTTTCAGATCTTGAGACTGAAGGAGCTACATTAAAGGCAAAGTAAAATAACATTTTACCTCTCCAATGATGTGTTTTCCATTGATAAAAGCTTCAAATCCACAAACAGCAGCTTTATCATCCAAAGGAAAGACATATTTAGCTTCAATTGGTTTACTGTTTTGATTGGTGTAGGTCTGAAACATTACTACCTGCAATGAATATTTTTTGCGTAACTGTAATGTTAGAATGTGATTAAAACATCAATACTTTAAGTGTATCAGCATAACTGCTTTGCACCACAAAATGTCAATAGGCATGCCACAACCGGAACTTCTATTTGTTAGAAATTAAGGTATAACATTCATCAGTGCTTGACAAATAGACATCTCCAGAAACATGCATGGAGCTGGAGAACTTTTAATCTCTAAATCATTAATCGAGTCTCTTCCAGAAGAAGAGTAAACCATGACCTTCTAAAGGTTATCTGATATACTGGCAGAGCTGGAGCTGTCAAGCTATTGCCTACAAAAGAAGTCACCACTGCAATATAATAGTTTCAAGCCAGTAAGGACTAAACAAGAAGGAAGACTAAACCTCCACAAAGAATTGGTCTATTTTTATGATATACTAAAAGGGATGTTTGGAATAGCCTATGTTACTTCTATATGTATAGTATCCATCTTCTAATGACAGAATTTCTGTATCTGAGGTGGCAGATTGCATCTGACTTTCTTCTCACATCTGCTCTTCTGTTTACTTCCCGCGTGTCGTAACAAAACTCTAGCAATTCCTCATTCCCCTTTGCTACCATTCTTATTGTCCCTTGCCATCTGATCATTTCTGGTTTATGCTCTGTACCTCAGCCTTATAGACTGTTTTCTGCTTTGATGGACTGGGTCATAGAACAGATGCCACTGGATAGTAATTCATTCCATAGGAAACCAGACAAAAACCAAAACCAAACCAAACCAAAAACAAACAAAAAACCCCCCAACAATCCCTCATGAGAAGAACAGTTGTTCAAAGGAATCAGACTGATCAGACAACAGTTCTGAGTGTCAGAATACTTTAAGCACAGACTCATTTGCAGACAATTCTTTCAAACCCTTTTCTCCACTGTTTTCCCCAATTTCTTCTTTAAGGCTTTAGCAACAACATATAAAAAACACTATTTACTTTTATGAAGCTACTTTGGCACTGGAAACCCCTGAATACAGATGCTTGTGAAGAGACACATGTGACAGAACTCAGTAAAGCCATAGCTTTAACATGATCAAGACTGCTTCAGGCAGGATGCAGTTGAAGGGGGAGATTGTGGAAGTATGCCCCAGGATTGGAAAAGACCTGTGACTTACACAGAATGTGTTCTTAGGGCATATGTACTAAAAAACAAGGTGGGCCCTTATTATAGCCTGCTTAGCTAACTTTTATTAGCTAATTTTCAGGTTAGAATAGCAAGTTCTTTTGTATTGATTGATATTTTACTTGTGACAGCTAATTTAGGTTGTCTAACCAAAGTCAAAACCAAAACACAAATACATTTCCATAAACCTTTAATGATCCTAGGTATTTCTCACTGGTTTATAATTCAGCTGGCAAACAGATCGCCCAGAAGGTCTTTTAAAGGGAAGAGAATGCGTACACTACTGCAAAAAGTTTTTCTACAATGATCTAAGTCTGCAGAAAACAGACTTAAAAAATAAAGCCAAGCCTTTCACTGTCCAAAGAGCTTTTAGCATTTGTTGGACTATACATGTCTAAGAATAAAACCTGTTTCCACTCAGTTTCAGGACTTTCCTTCATTTAGAAATTGAATTGCCTTTTTTTTTTTTTTGCAATTAACTAAACACTAAATAGCATTTTGACTAAAACACTACTTAACAAATGGATTAATTTTTCAGGGCTGAGTTATGGAAAAGGACAATAAATAGCATACTCTACCTGCGCTACAAAGTCTATTATCCTTGCCTTGATATAAACACCTTCCAGAGGGACAGGATTTCCCAATCTGTCCTGAAGACCGGTTTTTACAGGATTCGAAAGATTTGCATTTGGTAATGCATAGCCTAAACAAAGAGTTTAAGAAAGATTAAAAAGATATTTTTTGAAATATACATTCAGGAAAGATGATTGAAACTAATTCTATATCAACAGCCCATGTTTATTTATGCAATTCACAACACAAAAGTAACACAGTTTCTATTATGAACACTTGTGTTGCATTGCTGAGTTGTATTGCTGTCTGTCTAAGGGATTGTAAGTTCATGATAGTTCTTTAAGGTCTTACAAGGTCTTTGTTTAGAACCTTGCATTTGAATTATTTAAAGACCATATGATGATTTATGCAAAAGTGCTTCCTGTGCTTCTCTTGAAACACACTGTGACAGGAGGAGTTGCAACTGCTGTTGGTAATTATGTCTATAGGAAATCTGTTAAACAGATGCTACACAGATGCCGCATGGTAATCACTAATTTGGTAACATCCGCAAATAAACTACAAATTATTTTTTATTATATTATCTTCATAAAAGCACTCTAAAAAGGGTTCTGATAAGTATTTAGGAAACTCTGGAAGCAAGTCAATATACAAACAGTAAACATTTCTTACTCTCATGCTGTAAATGACATTGCGGCTCTGGCTCATTGTTATGTTGCTCCAGTTCCACCCCAGTTGCAGGCTGAAATCGTTTTATTTGATCTTCAGCAAGGCAAAACTTAACAACATATCTAATTTTAACCTGACAGGTTTTATACACGACAAATTCATCATCCTGGTAGAAACAAAGAAAGGTATTTTACAATAAAAACAAAGCTGTAGATAATATCTAAACCAATGCAAATCGATTAAGAGGTGAACCTAAATGACACATCATTTTTGAAAAATAATAAGAATCTGACAGCTTTTATTTTCACTCCCCTAATCTCTCTGTATCACTACCACTTGCATCTCTTATCTTCTTACTTTGTGTTCTCCACACTCCTTATATTTCCTCTTCTCCATAAAGCACAATCATTCCTCAAAATAACTAAGAACAGAAAAGGTAAAAAACTGGGGGATATCTAGAGATCAACTGTATCTGTTAGTGTGCCACTACAGCTATCATCCCTGCCTTAGAGTACCAACCTATAAGGACAGGGATTTTTATCAGCTGGGTTCATTTACAAAATAATGAACCTTCCATAGTACTCATTTCTTATTGCACACAAAGTAGAATATCACTTCCAAATAACAATTTAAATATCACAGACCAGATATTTATATGATGATTCAGTTATAATAAAATAAAAAAATAATATTTACATCTTTCTTTTAAGTATTGTTTTCTTGCAAGAATTCTTTACAAATAGCAGTTTAGGGGCTTAGAAGGTTTATACGCACTTTACAGGCTGCAAGACAGACAAAAGTGATTTTATGCATTACTGTCTAGCGATTTAGTCTCTGAACTGAAATGCAGGTTACATTCATTCTATCTATCAGTCATATAATAAATAAAAAATTTCAAGTGCCTTTTCAAGTGCCCAATACTGCAGGATCAGTACCTCAAAGTCTGAAGACATGTCTGCTGTTTTACGGACTCCATGCACGCTGTCATAACCTGATGGTGCATTATTTAGTGAATAATCTCGTTCATACAAATCTAAGCAAGATCCAAGTGCCACGTCGCAAACTGCCAGGAGCCGTGTTCCATCCATTTCACTGGGTGAGGAATACTTAATACTGGTGCTACATGTAAAGAAAGATCATACACATTTTTTTAGAATTTATATTAATGTAAACGTCATAGGAGTTTAAGGATACACAAGTACCTCTGAACAGATGGACAGGAATGAACTTTATAATTAAATTACCTTAAAAGTATTAAGTATTATTCTACTTAATTTGTAAAGTAAAAAGAATACACAAAGGATAAAGGAAAGAGATATTGTTGTTTTTCAGACCTAACAGAATCACTGAAGTAAATGCCACTGCCCAGATTCCCAGTGTCAGTTCTTTCCAGGCCATGACCTTCAACAACCACTTTTGGCATCAGGAGTCCTCTAGAGAAAAAGAAGGTCACACAATGAATGAAGTGCAAAATACTTTTGCATATAGCATGTGGGCTAATACACATTGTGCAATTATGAACCACAGAGGATTAAAACAAAATACACTTTATAGAAACCATAGACACTCAAGGAAAATAAAGTCTATTCATGAAAAAAAATAAATCCCAAAGTTGTATTAATCACCAAGACACTGATTACATAAACAATAAAGACTGTTAGCATTTCTTCACTTAGCAGAAAAACAATGCGTTTTCCAGATTCACTGCCAAACACTCAAAATAATTTTTTCGTTATTAGATGAGTAGTTCTGCATTTCTAGCAACTGTGCTGTATTCAATTTAAAGAAACTGTATAATATTTTTATATCTAAGAAAAAGAAAGTATGAGTTTTAAAGGTAGAATGCTGGGGAATGGATACTTGGAAACTTTTCCAATGCTTAATTTGCAAACCTATTGAGTGCAGAGATCCCATCCTTAGACTGTTTATGAGACATTTGATTTACTACTGATTGATGCCCATAGAAAACATTTTCTATATAAAGAATGTAAAAAGACACAATATTTAAGTAAGTTCAAGAGTTTTGTAACTTAGAATTAAAATCTGCAGTATGAGGAAAACAGAAGGTTAATATGACTTTTGAGGTATTTTACTTCTGATGGTGTTATGTATCAGATATGTTTTTAAAATATCCTTAAATTTTCAGTGGCTGGTTGTGGTGGTGTTCTCCCCCTGCCCCCCCGCAACCTGGCCTTTTCCCGTAACTCTGATCAAGTGATAACCACCAGTGGTGCCCATGATGGGTGCATCTGGTCTTGATGGCTGCATCTGGCTCAAGGCTCAAGGTCGATTTGGGGGAGATAGATAACAGCAGACTAGCCAAGGGCTAATTTATGGTAATGTGCCCACCTGACCACAGTGCTGGTCCATGTGGATTCAAGCCAGATTTGGAAGAAACTGGCATCTGTGATCGGTGTGCAAATATGACTATAAGTCAATCTTCTTACACCCATAAATAGTGAGCAGACCAAAAGCCCTTTGAGCTCTCCTGCGTGGTAGCGGGCTGTATGCCGGGATCTCCCCTTGAGTAGGGACATCTCTTAAGGTTACTCCTCGAGGTTGAGAGAATCCTTATCACATCAGATACTCGGTAAGTGAACTGGGAACAAGTGCGCTAAAACTGTGCAATCTTAGCTAAGTAATATAAAGGATTGATTGTGCATGTATAATCCTTTAGACATAAACCGTTGACTTAAGTCTGCGACTAGGATTGGATCCAGCTGCACCTAGACTCCTCTCTGAGCAGTTTAGAAAGCAAGGGGGTCCCCTCTGAACCTCATGACCCAACAGCAGGGTTTCCCTGACAGTCTTGTCTGATACTGTCCCCTATGCAGTAAATAATCAAGTGTACCTTCCCATTGAATCTTGTTAAACCACTGTCACATTTACTATCAAACTTTGTTATCAATAAACATATTGCTCTTACGACTGCACTCTCACTCCATCTGTGACACTGGTATTCACTGCATACATGCTGTAACGAGGATTTAAATATGTCAGGCTACTAGAGGTTATATTATTTTAGCATTATTACTGTGCCTGAGTGAATCCATGGTAGTCAGTCATAGAACTAGATATTCTGTTATTCCAGGAAATTATGATAATCTAAAAATATGCCAAATAAAGTAGTCGTGGGGAACTAATGTATAGAAATGGAAGGAGGACATTGTCAATGCAATTCTTTCCTAAAACAGAATAAATTTTCCACACAGCCGTTACTCTCCTACTCTCTCCATTTTCTCATCTTTCATCTGGATTTAAACCACGCTCCTCACCATCATATCCAAGTAGCTGCATCTCACGTCTAAGCTACCTGAAGAGTAATTAAAGTTATCATTACAAAAGATTGATTTTCCTTCCAGAGGTCTGTAGAAGTATATGGATGTTCATATAAATGTTAACAGTAAAAATTAGGTTAAGCATAATGCAAAAGAGCTTCATTAAAAAAGAAGTCTAAATATATTTAAGAATATAATTAAGCCTGATTCAATGTCAAAAAAAGGAAATGTAAATTTTTACCTGGAAAGAATTCCCATGAAGTTGCGCACAGATGATGCATGGAATAAGGATCGAACGTTTCCAAGACTGCTCAGAAATTCTGCTGTTTCAGTTATTCTGCCAACCCTATACACTTGTAAAATTCTCACTGGACACTCACTGCAAGAAATTTGAAATGATCTTTGAGATCTCATGACTTAGAAAGTGCATTTAAGATCAATACACTGCTAAAAGATAAAGTCTGATTCTAAATCTCAAAGTAACATTCAGCTTTTTTTTGTTAGCAATTTGGGTGGCAATTATTAAAGAAAGAATATCATAAAAGAACAATCACCAGAGATATTAAAAAATTAATGATTAAGTTCAAGATCTATTTAGACTTTTAGGCAGAAACTGAAAATGTGCTTTCATGCTTAAAGTCATATGAAATTATCTCATTTGACATTTTGGGATCTAAATTCAAAGATGTGACATACAAAATCCCATATAACTCTATACTTACCGACTCTGAGCTGTATATAAATTATTGCCAGCAAATTTATCTTGTACTAAAAATTCTTTTACTAAGAATACTCAGAGACCTCACTGTCTTGGCTGAATTACACATATCTTAGCATCACACTTCAGGCTATCTGGAGGTAGTAACTCCCAATTAAGAAAGACTCCCAATGAAGAAATACACTTGAGAGGAGGAAAACTTGGGTTGCAATCCCACCTCCAGCAAGATTTATGCATTTTACATACTGTAGTTACAGAATGGAGCTGTCATCAAGATTCTTGTCCTTCCCTTCTTGTGATTACACAAAACAAAAGATTCAGATTCTCTCTTTACCTCTTCTTACCTTTATCCTTTCCAGCTGAGTGCTCTACTTAGCTAGTGTAAAGGTCTGAGTGTAGAACAGTGTGCCTACCACCTTCCTTCTGCTTAGGCAGTCTGCTCTGTACACATGCTTGGAATGTACTTCCTCAGATGGCAGACTCTGGACTAAGGACTGAGTTGCTTAATGGTGTAAAGACAGCGATAACCTATGAAATACCCAGAAAATAATTTTAGGATTCTAGGATTCCTAACTGTCACAGAGTGAGGAACCTCTGGATTCACCAAGTAACTGAGAAGAGGACTTAAGGATCACAATTTTAGATTTAGATACTGAAAGTAGGCAGTACCTGGAAAGTAAAAGCATAAAGCCCTGTTTACAAATCAAACCTTTATGCTTTCACGATTCAATGAGCTTCAGTCAGGTTTCAAGTTCCTAAATGCTAGAATAATATTGGTAAATAGGACCTAGCCTCTTTTGTAATTTTGAACACTTTACTCAAACTGCGTGGTTTCTTTTGTTGAGGATTAGAGATATATTGTGTCCTAATTTATGAAGCTGCTATATGAACTTTTTTATAGGAAGGGGGTTTTTTGTTTGGTTGGTTTGGTTTTTTTTAAGAACCTTACTTGAACCCCAATCCTTCAGCATGCTTCTACTGCAGTTGAAGTTTTTTAAAATTGTTTTTAGATTAAAAACTAAGATTGCAAATGCAGAGACTGAAAGGGAATAATTATGCACCAATTCTTGCAATGTCATTATGCTTATCTATTGTATAAGAGTAGAGTCAAAGTTTTGCGGGAAAATCCTGTCCTTATAATTAGTTAGTTTATGAATTAGTATATAGGCCCTAACATGGATAACTGCTATCTACAAAGAGCTGTCTTGTGGATTCAGGTAACAGCAAATTTCCCAAAACTTTACTGAATTGTTTCTGTCACAAAGAACTGTAAGGTGGAACTGAGTCACATAAACTATTGTTCTATTAATTATAAATGACTTAAAAATTTAGACAAAATGTCAAGTAGAAGTCGACTTCTGAACTTTGCTGAAGACAAACAGGTTTGCATGTTCCAAGCACAGTGCTCCTTCCACACTTGAGCAATATACATTTGGGTATAACCACTTAGTAACCAGTAGTTGCTAGGTAGGTTTAGACCTTAGCTGCTTAACAGCATATTTACTCAGTAAAAACAAACTTGAAGTGACTATATATATGTATAATTGAAGCCCACTTCATTCTTCCCTGTATGAATGATCTAACCATGGGTTATTCAATTTCTAGCACCATCTTCTCTTTAATTTCTCCATATTTATCCATTTTTTAATTTTATTAATCAAAGAGACAGGGTGCCCAGTTAGAAGCCAATGCCAAGAACATTAAATAGAATTATAGGCAAATCTGCAGAATAACTTCCCAGAAATATGTCTTTTTCACGCAATTGAAAGCTAACTAGAAAGGAACGGCAAGTTCTGTACATAATCAAAAGTTGACCAGGTATCCCTCCCACTCCAATCAAGTTTATTTGCACAGAAAAAAATTATTTGTTTTACTCAGCAGAACCCAAAATTTTACTTTTAGGTTTACTTTCCAGTTATTTTATAAAATGCCTGGAAATAAATACTGAGAAGCAGAGTAAACAAGTCTAGACCCCATATATTTTATTTTAATAGCTCATATGAATAGACAGCTCTTCACAATTAAAAAAAAAAAACACCACCAACAAAACCCCAATAAAAAACCCCACCAAAATTGACACTATTATAATTTTCAGGGTTTTTTAAATCTACCTTCATTTTGTTCTAGTATAGGTTATGGTAAATACACCAGCTCTGCAATCCCATTAGCGCAATCAACAATGCACAGTAACAGAACCTGATAATTCAGTCCTCTTCAGCAGTATTTTGTGCAGTATACCTTGAATTTTATTGGAATCGTTGCATAACTATTAAACACTCACTTGTAATTGTTTTTTAACACTTGTTGTTCAACATTGAAACATTCATAACTCTCTGAGTCAACAGCTTCAATCTTGCACCTCAGAGCCCGGTATTTGGCCAAAGATGATGGGTTTGGGCATGACATATTTGCTTCATGTATATTAAGCATGTCTCTGATAAGCTAGAAGATATAGACAGAAATTTGTGAATACTTGTTACATTTCAATTAAGGAAACATGCAAACCAGACTGAATTATATAAAGTTACAGCATAGTAACAATGAAATGGAATACTCAAAAGAACATTTCCACTTGTTAAACACAGTTTGGAACAAGAGCAAACAGCTGTAGAATCCCATGAAAACAATTCAGAAGAACAAGGTATTTGAAAAATAGTGCTAAACTGCTTCTGTACAACTCCAAATGAAGGTTTTTTAACATCTCCACAAACCAATATTTGTGCTTGGTTACCTTTTTCATTTTGCTTATGAGGCAATTCTTGTTAGAATCTGTCATTTTGTCCCTGAGGCCACTATCCAGCTAGGGCAGTAGCACAAGGTACCCATGCAATTTTCTCAGATCAGGAGAAAAAAGGACATCTAACTTTGAAAAGATTGTAATGCTATACTTCACTAAGCCATGGGAAAGCTTTATGAGACATAGTAATTTCTTTATATCAGAAATATCAAAAGGTTTTAATTATCAAAAGATTTCCAAGGTTAAAGGCACAATTAACATTTGTTCTTTTAGAACAGCAAGGAGCCTCCTTCCCTTTACCTCTCCCCTTTTGTATTTTGTAACTTACGGAAGACTGACTTATGGATATCCTTTGCCAAAAGAAAGAGGTATCGCTGGCAGAATCTATGGAATTTACATTATAATCACAATACAAGGAGGAAATTTGAGTTTGCTCTATAGTTACAAGAGCGATGTAGCTGTCAGAGCTCTGACTGCCTCTCGCCTCTCCAGTGGGCCTGGCTGCTTGGGCTCAGGGCCAGCTTTGACAGTGCAGCTGTGGAGCCTTGACAGATAGCTGCAAAAAGACTCAGCAGATTCCTGCCCCTCCTTTGCTCAAGAGATGCCTCTGAGCTTAGGCTCTTGCCCTTGGTCCCTCGGCTGAGCTATGTTGCCAATATGCCTGCATCCAGCCTCCCAACTCCCTGGTTCTGACCCAGATCCTGTGGACTTGAGTTCCCAGTTTGACCTTGGACCTGCCAGACAAGCCATAACAAGGAGGCAATGTGGACTGACCCTGGCTACTATCACCAGCAGTCACTGTCATCTGCTCTACTCTTCCTATTTGGGTACCATAGGACTAGAGCCACTGCCAGTGGTGTAACTGCCCTCACTTTCAACCCCAGCCCCGTCTGCCTGCCCTTACAGAGCAGCTAGACCTTGCTGCTGGGCGCAAGGGCTTCATCTGTGTGCGCACTCGGCACACCTCATTGGCAATCCCCCTGGCAGGCTGAGAATTTCCCAGCTAGTTTCTGCAAAGATGAGACAATGAACTGACGTGCAGCAGAGTAACGGAATTGACTGAACTCCTAGCCAGCTTAAAAATGAAGGAACTGACTGAGTAATACATAAGCTGAGGGGAAGCTATGGGGGAGATCCTTGGAGATTCCCCTAGGCAGGCCAGCTGTGCTTAGACTAAGTGAAAGATGTTATCTGTTTATATATGCTGACTAACTTTTCCCACTAACAATCCAGGCAGTCCAGGGAACTCCCCCAAGCAGTCTGTGCTGTAGAACTGGGAACAGACCAAGCTGTACATAGACTGGTAATTTTAAATAGTCTCTAGAAACTGCTCCTGCATACGCAGGAAAGGGTACACAGAGCAGTCTTTGCATATAGTTAAAATAGCTCAGATATATTTTGTATATAGTTTAAGATAATAAATAGAAACCGATTATGTGTATGCTGGAGTAGCTGCTATCGTCAGCTGGATGATAACAACAGTTCTGTGATTCTCATTTGATCCAGCTGAAGATGCCATCACAACAATGACTGCAATGGAAACTCCTGTTGCCATCTGGACAGCAACTGGTCTTCCTGTTCAAAACACTGAATTCCCGCCATGAGCATTACTCTATTCATAAGATTCCAATAATTTTTTTTTTTAACTGACAGCTTGTGCAAAGTATCCTGCCAATGTATCTAGTGAGTATGTTCAAAACTGGTGTAGCACAGTGTACATCAGGGCTTACTAGCAATCTGGAAAAGTTACCTGACACAGGTCCTGTTTTCTAGATAACAGTTTTTTGGAAACTTTATAGTCTATTCCAGTTTTGTGACGTATAAGTTGATAGAATTCCGTCATCATCTCTTTTAGTGCCACCTCGCCAGCTCCCTCATGCAGTGCATTCTTTACTTGGAGTAAAATACCTTCTGCTTTGCTCACCTTTAAAAGAAGAGATTATTAAATTGAAAGCTATCACAAAATTGCAGAAAGAGGGCAAAGCAATAAATACTGAAAACGGATCATTTAATTCCACACTGAAATAAAACTTTAACTCTTGTTAGTGCAATGTCCACAAAATATTTTCTTGCAGCTAGGATATGAAAACAGTATTTTAAAGTTGGATATTATTCTGCCCTTATACTTGGCTACTTGCAAAGTACCTCAAGCAGAGCTAAGAGACAGCAAAATAACCTCCCTGAAATAAAACAGAATATGAATCAGATTGAAAGATAATGTTCCTTAACACCTTGTTGATTCATATTGTCAGCTTTAATGCATTGATGAAGTAACAGAAAGTAGAGGATAATAAATTTCTTACTAAACGTCTAAGTGGACTACTTCATCCTAAAATACATAAAGCAGAGTAGAAGTCCTATTTATAAAGTGCAACCTACAGAGGAAATGAAAGTAATGATTAATTTTAGACAGTTTGTCCAGACAGACAGAATATCGATTTGCTCATATCTCTATATTCCTTCTCAATTGGAAAATTTTCGCAGAATACTCTATATTATTTTGTCTTCTCAAGGCAGGAGGAAAAAGGCAACAGCTAGTAAAATGCTGACATCAGAGGCTGCATAGCAATGTCCTACTGCAGTTCAATATTGATCCAAGACTGGTCTCTGTCTCACAAATGCCTTTGGGAAAAAAAAGGAGGGTTAATCTAACTGAACAGCAACCCACTTCTTTATTATTGTGTTTCAAAAATCCAGAGATTTTTTTTCTTTCAATACAAATGCTATTTCTCTTGCAAATTAATTATAAGTGGGAAGAGTTAGCGAAAACAGTTTTATCATATTCTTACAGATCGATGCACTGAGATACAGAATCTTTTAGGCCTATGGTTCAGCTCTTGCAAAAGCTACCAATGATTGAACATTATTTATCAAATTTCATCTTCATCACATATTCATCACATTTGTCAAATTTCACCTACCTGAAATATGTTAGGAATCTTAATATCCAAACAATTGCACCTCATAAAAAGCATTTACCACAAACAGGATTTCCTTATGTCTTTGCTGATTTATGCTATGCACTCACTACTGTCTTTGAGTACATGTATACAATATTACTAATGTACTACTTACTCACCAGAACCTACATAAATGTGTATTATTTCCACATCAAAAAGTGAAAGGAATATTCTTCTACCATACATCAACTGAAGAACATTAAAAGCGAGTTTCAAATAATAAGATTAGGGCAAAGTCATTCCAGAATTGGGGACCTTCTACTGGCAAAGCTCTTCCACTTTAAAACCAACATAACCTTTGGGTAATTTTGTCTTCAGTGATAAAAAAGATGAACAAAACTTAAACAGTAATTTTGTTGGCTGTTAAGTTATACGAACTTAAATTACATGAATAAACATTATCCTCTTAAATGTCTAGGGAGCAAAGCAGAAGAATTGAGGTATGCGGAAAAGGGGAATTAAATGAGCCATAGACTTAACAAAGGCGTGGATAGGCAGTTACCCTTAATAACAGCTGTAATATCCAAAGGCCTTCAAGAGTAGCTGTGTGTCATCTGATAATGCAGACAGGGACTATAATTAAAACTATTTTTCCATTACAAGAGAATGGCTGACTGAAGTATAGTTGAAACATACTGGCAGGAGCCAGTGACCTGCTATTATGCACTGCCGCCTTTGACTGTCTTCTTAATGTGACTTATCTCATGGAAGGAATCCTCCCATAAGAATTGTGTAAATTGCTTTAAAATGGAAAAGACAGCCATCTGCCCTAGGGAGTACAGCATGTTTTTAGTGTCATGATTCTAAAGCAATATTTGAGATAAAAATTTCTGAAGCATGGATTTGTTGAAGTCCAGGAGTATCAGAAGTGTAATTACCAATCCCAATCTGAAACACAACATACGTGTTTGCTGGGAAAAAATTTCCTCTAACAGCATTTATGTATTCATCCTCACAGAGTAACAAGAATTAACTTACATCATTTAGGCTTATGTTGTTTACTGATTCAAGCAGTAAACTATCCAGGTGGCCAACAGCTTCTGCCCAGATCAATTCCACAAAATCACTAACTTCCTGACATACAGCACTTGAATGGATGGCTTCTTCTAGAAGTAACTGTAGTAAAATAAACACAATTCAGTGAAAAGACAAAGATGCAAGTCATGGCAGTGAAGTTCTTACACAGATAATTAAACTTGCCTATTCCCATAAACAATACAGTGCACAATGCTCATTCATGCTTAGTATAATTTCTTCAGTCCTATTAAACTAAAGGGAAGGTTTCCTTTTATAAATTCTTTCAAGTGGAGAGCACGGCAGGCCAGATGGCCATGACCTCTCTTGAAAACCAAGACATAAAGTCTTGGAGAAGACAGAAGTTGATTTGTTTGGTATCTTTTTCAGTACATTGTACTATCAGGTACATGGAGATAACAGTCTGCACACCCCAGCCACTTCCTTTTTTGCACAGCTGGTAAAAGAACAGATAGTTCAAAATCGCCAGTGTTTTATAACATCTCTAACAGAGGACAGTACATCTCTAGTTCGGAAAGCTCTGTTGGGAAAGACATTATTCCTGTGAAAATAAAACACTGGAGCAGCAAAGCTAAAGGAGAATAAAGAGGCCATGAAAATCAGTGCAAGTCATACATCAAAAAGAGTTGTGAAAATTGTTTTTCTCATGTTCTTCTGAGGAACATTGTTAAGGCATTTATTTGAGCTTTTTCTCACTGTTCCACAACTCGAGAAGCTGCCATTAAACTTGATGCCATTAAACAATTCTCACACAAGTTTGGACATTCTACATTACTTGTTTATATGGCATCAACCATACAGCTTCTGAGAGCTCTAGAGGACATATGTGGGCCTTTCAACATTGCTGGATAGAATCTATATGCCAGTTGTGCCCTATAATAGAAGCTAACCATGGTGGAAGAGAGAAGTAGATAAAGTACACTGAGAACATAAATGGGAAAAAAAATTCTGTCACACTACAACCATTTTAAATAGCAGTAAAACATTGCCTGAAGAGTACTTTAGGGAGCAGAACCCAACTGCTATTGCCATTGCGGGGAGTCCTGTTACTGACTCCAATATGATCTACATCAAGCCTGTGACATCTGTATAGTGTGCAGAGTAATTCGACAATCAAAGTCATACATCACGCAACAATTCTGTTTGCTATATTAGCACATCACTTTTTAGGTACCACATTAGTTGATAATGCATCTACTGAGAGAAAAAAAACTATAATGAATGTGACTACATTTGCTTTTAATGTGTTTAAGTACTGGGAACATTCACTCAATATTCTGAAAAAAATTAATTTCAAAACATTTACATATAAACCGTTTCCCTTAACCTAAGGCTCTATCGCTGTGATCTAGACAATGTTTACCACATTCAGAAAATTGGGAACTAAATCAAATCATTAAAGACAGAAAAGTGTAAACATGCAAGTTGTACAAGCCTTTTGCAATTTTGTAGAAGCTAAAGATTCTGCTTCTGGAGGAAAAGCTTCTCTGAGCAGGAAATCCTGGCTCTTCAAGTCTGTAATAAAAGTCTTGTACTTTTCTCTTATTTCTTCAGCAGTCTTAGTTATGAATTGTTTATTATTCTGTAAATTGAAAGAGTAAAGTTAGTCAAAGAAACTATAGAGAGACTTCAAGAATCAATTTATCCAGACACTGCTCTAACAGCTGACAATCCATACTTAACTTCTGGGTTGTGATTTAACAGGCTTCCAGCAAGGCAGTCCTTTCATAAGGGTTCATGAGACATGAAGAACAAGCACAGGGCTCCATATCCAAACCCCACAGTGACAAGACAGGTTCACCTAAATGTGTGCTGGAACAACTCGTTCTATCAATTAAACTATTCAAAATTCACCCCTGATACAGCTCCTTTGACTTGAATCTAATGTTGTTACAATGACACAGACTGCAAGTGCTATACCAGAGTGCATACATAATTTGTATGCTGAGAAATACATTTAGACTGCCCTCAAGACAAGCTTTTCTGTCTCTCAATAGTATGTCCAGAATATCACTCGCTATAGCATTTCAGCATGTAAACATGTCATTATACAGTTTAGATATTGCCAGGAAAATATATGTGAGTATGAGGCAGGTGCATACAGGACCATGCTGTGTTGCTGCCAAGTCCCAAAACAGTTCTTTTGAGCAAGTTGTAAGCAAAAACACAGAGTAGAGGAGCTAACTATAAATCAAACTTTTTATGATAAAGCTTAACAGAGTGACCTCCTGTTATCTAAGGATTAGCCTGCAAATAAGAATGAAAAGCATTTGAAGCTCTCCGGAACAGGTATGTTCAACGTGCATAAAGAAACAAACAGACAATATCAATGAGTGGTTCATACCTTTGTTCCATTTGATGCACTGAAGTGTGCATATAGTCGAAACGGAAACTCATAACGCTTTTGGGAACACTGTAATTCAATAACTACAAAATCTTTGCTTTTCTTGGAGTTAACCTAAATGGAGAGATAAATAAAGCCCCCCAACCCCCAATTTATTGCTTAAGAATGTTTCATTCACGTGATATTGCACCAAGTACTTCCCCTTGTCCTCTCTATTTTTTCACCCCATTTAGAACCACACACTATGACTGGCTAAGAAAAGAAGTAGAATTATTCATTATTTGTATCATAGTAACAAGCAGAAGCTCCTTTCAGGGCTTCCCTTTACTGATTGCTGTACAGTTCCATAATTTTTGTGTTTTGAAAGATTTTTAATAAAAAAGTTTAAAATTTAAATTAGATTTAACACATAACAGCCATGATAACATATACCTTGTCAGAAACAAACATATTATTCTACTGCAATACTTTGGTGAGAGCACTACAGCGATAGAAAAGTTTTACTTGGGTAGAATTAGGCTGAACTGAAAGACAGAAAGCGTTAAAGTACTTTTCAATACTCCTCTTTGCATTGCAGTACATGATAGCATAGAAGAATTACTGCTGATGTGTATAAAACTGTAAACCTTTTATTCATCTACTGAACAATAACAGAAAGGCTTACTTTTTCAAGGACACTGTATTTTGCAACTTCAAAATCTTGGGGAAAAAAAGGAGTATCTTGATCATTTTCATTGTAAAATCTGGAATGGAATCCGAGTAATTAAAATCACATATGCCTGGTAAATACTGTACTGTGATAGACTGCAACATCATACTAAAGAGCTAATATAAGAAGATAAATCTATTTTTTCAGCAGCAAAATAACAACAAAAAAACGTTTTGAGAAATGAAATCCCACGCACACAAGCTGCTGCACTAACAGGCCAGAATGTCTAGTGTGAATCTGAAGACTAGATTTCAATCTTCGCTCTTTAGAAAAACTATGGAAGCAACACAATAAATGTATTTTCATTGCCTGTTTACATGTTAATTTTTTAATAGCTTGGTCAGCTACTTGTGCTGTCTGAGGCTAATTCCTCTCTTATTGCTGACTTTCACATTAGGATACATATGTGTAGTCATATCCTTCAGCATGAGGACTTTCAGAGCAAGTGCGACTTCTAGTGCATTCCCACAGAGTAACTAAATACCTACCCTATAACTGAACAGCAGTCTCTAAAAGTGAAAGCTGCATTTTATTAATAGATTTAAGAGTGTTGGAGCTGGTTTTGTTCCTTTAACTCAATAATTAGAAACAGCTATAACAATCCTGCTTCCCTATCAACTAAGAGCAGTCTCAGTTATCTTGATTTTCAGCTCTCCCAAGAATTTTCATGGGAGAAAGAGATGCTCAGCACTTCTAAAAACAATGAATTGGACTGGATTGCAAAAACCTGTGTGAACCAAGAAAAGAAAAAAAATTGTGATGATAAAAATAGCTCCAATCAGAAAGTCATAAAGCTTGGGCCATACTAATGCCTGCTGCGTTGGTAGAAGCTTTGCATGTATTAGGGAGCTGGCCTGTAGGTGTACACTAGATGGAAAAATGTAAAATCAATTTCCACAGTCAGATCTGAAGGTAAAAAAAAAAAAAAAAAAAAAAGAAGCTGTTATAAATTCATACACACAGAATACAGAAAATGAAGGAAGAATAATTTTATGTTCTGCTACATTATTAAGATAATGAGAGCCATCTTCAGAAGTCACTGAAACAGACTGGGAAGTGGGTTTTTTGGGGGGGTTTTTGTTTGTTTGTTTTTTAATTTACAGAAATATCAACAGAGATGTATCAAAATGTATCTTCAATTTTATTTTGTTTTATTTTACCTAAAAGTCCCCACTTTGGACTCAATTCTTCTCTCACTGTCTTCAGTAACAGTAAGGTTGGAATTCTTAGTTTCATTTTTCTTTGTGGCATTTTTATTTTCAGCAGATGACAAGTCTTCCACATCTGCAATCAAAACATTTATTTACTTGGTATAATATCTGGTTTCTCTAATTGAACTTATGAATAGTTAATAAAAACAATACTACTATTTAATATTCATAAATATTTTACACGTTGAAACAAGTTAACAGCTTCTAAGGTCACATTTTATTCACCCATATAACTGGCAGGATACAGAGTCAAGTATTGAACAGCAATAAATTGAACAACTGCCTCACTGCTAGAATTAGTACCTCCCTGGGCTATGCCAGTGCTTATTCCCTCCAGGCACTTTGCCACCCTAACCTCTGTGACAGGAAGGGAAAAAAGAATTAGGGCACGCAGCTGAGAGCTACACTGTGCCACTTGACCACAGAGCCTGAGAACTATTCCTCCGTGGCTGATGTTGGTTCTGGGGGTTTTTGGTTGGTTGGTTAGTTTGCCTTTTTTTTTTTTAAGTTGTATAGATATAGTGTATGAATGCAGTTTTACTTCTATCTTAAAACTGTTTAGGATTGCTACTGAATGGATCTACCCAGCTTCAGCCATGCAGGCCCATGGCCTCTGCTCTGCAAAATCAGATTTGTCTAACAGACTCCATGACACAGCAAATGTACAAATGCAGGGGTCCCGATTCTCACTCTTATATATAGTTCTGAAAATTGTACTGATTCATGACATAAGAATGTTCATAAAATAAAATGTATTATGTCAAAAGTAATTACTTTTAAAAATACTTAAAGACTAGCACCCAACAAAATGCAAGAGATGCAAAAGTAAAAGGAAATAAAAAGCGTAGTTACTAGGAAGAAAAAAAGAGAATTAAAAGACTAATAACTTTCAGGATGATAATTTTTTGCTGACTGCACACATTAAATAGAATTATCTTTCTCATCTCTTTTTCATGTTCTTTGGCTTGTCTCACAGCATTAAAATGAACATTTGTCTTTTTTCCTTCTACACAGAGTTATAGTTGTTTGCATCTGAACCATGTTACATAGTGGAATGCTTGAACTTTTTCTGTGTTAATTATGTTGCATTAAGTATTTCTAGCCCATGTTAACTTGTTCTCTAGCTATCTTATTTTCTCATCATTTTGACTTCAAAACATAACACTTCCTCACACAAAGGCATTGAAAACCCACTGCATTCTGTTGAAATTAACTAAAACTTCCAGGTTACTGTCATTTGCTTCCAGTGAAGTCAAATAAAGACAGTCATCGGAGTAGCTTTTTTGTTATTTTTAGTATTTTGTCCACATTTCCAACTTGAAGTCTTCTTTGAAGTTTTATTAACAGAAAAAAAAAAAAAAAAATCAATGGAAAGACTCCAGAGAATGGAACTAGTATTTCTTTTCTGAAAAATTCTGACTTTTTTATCAACTTTATTGCCAGTTTCCATGGTTGCTCATTTCTTAAAAGCTGATTCTAAATGAATATTCTTCTAAATCATTCTTTTCCAAAGTAACTGATAGATGAATAAACTATGTCAAATATACCTACCCTGGCTGGCTGGCCTTTGGTCAGAAGTGTCGTCCTGTGATTTATTAACCTTATATGCATCAATCTGTAAAAGCTTCCCCTTTTCAACTGATTTCCAAATAAAATCTGCAAATAAAACAGGAAGCTGATACTTCTGAATAGTTTTCAGATCACGACAGCTGAGGACATCAGCAGTATCCACAAGAACATGTGTACTCTGAAAGACAGGTTACAATTACAGTTGCTATGCACACATAACTATAATATTAATCCAAATACTGTTTATTTGCAATTCATACTGGTACAATCCTGGAGTCCAGAGGAAACATTTAAAAACAGACAAGCTTTTTGGACCATATTTTAATTGAAACATCTAATTTAGAAACATAGTACCTCTGCACTTCATCCATAGACAGCAGAGAGAGCAGGACTCTTTCAGGTGACAGTTCAGCTCAACTAAAATACGCATATATTCAGAGTGTGTCCACTTTTCTACAGTAACTATGAAGATATGAAGGTGACCAGGTACCAAATGTTCTGTAGAGCTTTTAGCAGCACATAGGAGGCCCAATAATGGGCCAAGATCTGTTGTGGAGAACATGGTACAAACCCAAAGCTATTCAGGGTAAGAGTGTTAAAAAAAAAAAAAAGCTGGGCAAAATGCTGAATAATCATAATATGCTTTGGTAGCCTTATAGAGAATCATACATTGTTTTACTGGAATTGTAGTTAAAACTTTCTGCATAGTTAGGACAAAATAAAAATGTTTCGAGAAGTCACATCAAATCAAATGGTTGTAAGTAAGAGGCAGCAGATTTTGGACTTCGAACAGTTAACATTAAGCCTGCAAGAACTGATGGAGACAGATAAATGAAAGGTTATTACATCAGAATGAAATTAGATCTGCTTTCCTTGGAAACAGGATGATTAATGCATGTACTTTTATTTGTCACATATGGCAAAAGTACAGTTTTAAAAAATACGAGCTCTTCCCTGATACAGCAGCACCTAGCCCAGATCTGTAGAACAGGTTCTTTTTAATCTTTAATCATCATGTAATTTCTGAAGCTTGGGTAAGATTTATCCTGAACAGGTTGGCCACTTGTTAGCTGTTCTCAGCATCCTAGAACTCACAAATTTTAGGTACTGAAATATCTCTCTTCCCACTGTATTTATAAAGATGATTGAAAATACATATTTCAATTAATACATATTTGTACTGCATTAACTCTTAGTTCATATGCTATTTTAAAGAATTAAATTTTTTTAGCAAAGCTTTTTTTAAAGCTTATTGTTTTTATGAGGCAATTTCCTTGACTTTTTCCCCCAAAACGTGAGCCTTAATTATTGTCTACCTGTTGCTTCTTTACAAGATCACAGGCACCACAAAAAGATGTGTCAACGCATCTTGGAAGATCCTGAATTTACAGTGCAAAGAAATCTATCACATCTTTGGAATACTCTTGCTAGACTTTGGTACGTTATTCTTCAACTCTTCACTTTCTCTCCTAAACAGATGTGCATTGTGAGAGTCAGCAGGAAACTACTGGGCTCCAAACAAGATGATAATGTATGTGCAATATTCCTTTTCTTCACACATTCCTTTCTTTTTCCTTTAATGCCAACACCTTATGTTATGCACAATTTAAACTGCAGACTCTTGAGGACAGCATATACAATTTTTGCTGTTTGTAAAATGGCAATCGCCTATGGGAGTTATACATAACAGTAGGATTTAAAGTCATTCACCCAATGTTATATTAGGAAATATTACACAAGAGTGAGAGGGAGAAATTAAAAAACTTAATCATACTCTTCACAAAATTAAAAAACTGTATACAGAGAAAACAAAAAAATGAAATCATAATACAATGCATTACCTTCTCTCCAAGGCGGATTAGAAGTAAGCACTCTAATATGACAATATTTATGAGCTTGCTGTAATTACTAGCAATAGGAAGGAGGAAATAAATGTCACTTTCAAGTGGCAGAAGTAACAAGGTATTATGCCTTCACTACTTAGATAATGTTAGATAATTCCCTGTCACTGGCAGGTGAATACTTCTATTGCTAAGGCATTAGCATGTTCCTTGGCACACTTCTAGCTTCTGCCAGCTGACATCCTCCCAGTTTCCAGGCATGGTTTGGGAGACAGATCATCACCATGACCATTGCCATTAGGCAGTTTGGATATGAACATTCAGTCCTGAGGACCAAGAGAGTTCACTAGTATAGGTGTGGGCCAAGCCATGCCAGCCGGCCACGGTCCCTGTGAGCATTCCTAGGCATGTAATGTAGCAGTATAGATGCAGCCCGCTGATTTCATTGCTGTGCATGTCCTGCATACAGGCTCCTTGATTTATCCATGCTGTGTCTTCAATACATATTCAAAATAAAAAGCCGTATTTAAATAAAAAACTGCAATATCACAGACTTCTAACTCTACAACCATCTTTTCCTCACTCTGTAATCAAATGCTTGCATTAACAATAACATAACCAAAACTCAGTTCAGTGATGCATCTCCTTATTCAGTTTCCCCTCTCTGACAATGAGAGAATAAAAACAGCACAGCAATTTTATCCAGGAAAAAAACCCTCCCTGGTTCTTTTGTGGAGGGAGAACATTACTCTTGAATTTTTATGTGACATTTCAGTACTACGGAGCCAGATGCATTAAAAATGTAAACTGAATATTTCTGTTTAAATATTGAACAGAGACATAATCTCTACAGTTCTTATTTCTCTACCTGTGGCAAGATTAACACTCTACAACACTTGCACCACTCGCCATTTTCCTACTGAGATCTCAGAAATAAATCTGGAACTTACCTTGTGATTAAGGACAAAATTAACTACTCCACCATTTTCTTTTATGCATGCTTTCAGCTTGCTCTTCTCCTGAGTGGCTAAGTATTTAACTTTAATGAAGAACTCACAGTTTGCAAAGATTGCCATTGCCCTCCTGTTAAAAGAGAAATTTTTTTTTTTTGGCTGCGAAAACTTTCATTCCCACTATCCACCTAAGTAGTCTCTCACCAAATATATTCTTTGCAACTCTAACAAGTTCCAAAACAAATCGCATTTTTCTAGCATGGTAATCAAATCCATTCAGAACATCTCTTAATGGTTTGTGTTTTGTTTTTTTTTTTTTTTAATTATGTGGAAAATTTAGTGTAACCTACATTTTCAGTGAAGTCATGGCTTGAACTAACTGCCAAACTGTTGTCTTGATATCTTGCTGCTAATACCCACTGCTAGTAATGTGGAATTATCTTAAACTGGAACAACTTCTCTTTCAGTTTCCCTTCCACACAGTACCATTGTAAAATAACTCTCTTTTTCAAGAATGTAAACTGCTTTTCATGTTTCCACTCACTGATTTATAATCTGTAAACATAAAAAAACCTTCATCCCACAACATTTAAAGAGAACTTTGGAAAACTGATCCAGATTAAACCCAACACACAAAAAAACCCACCACCACCAACAGCAACAAAACTCCCAAAACCAAGAGGCTAGTTTTAATTCAGATCTCTCTTCTGATTGAATTCACCCTCTGGCCTACAACAAAGATTTACAAGAAGGAGTAGTGTAGCAGTGGAAGTGATGAAGAGGTAGGGGAGAGATGGAAATAGGGGGACTGCTTCTCTTCTCAGCAGGATTGACTTAAATTGTCTGTAAAACAACTTGAATGAAAATCGGCTGTGTGTTGTTTGTGACAAACTATGCTAAGATAAGCGAGGCTAGGAAAGTTTTATTTAAACAGGAGTAGAATTTATGACAACAAAATATAATGGCAGCATTTGGCTTAAGTGATTAAATGTATCATCAATGTATATTTATTTTCCTAGATGCTTATGAGTGTAAAGCTATTTTAAAACCTGATGAAAATTATAATTATAGCGTAAATGAGAACACTATACAGAGCACTGTGCTCTTTATATAGCATATGAGCGCCTCAGCATGTCACAGGCTTTCCAGGGTTTCAGAGCCCTTCAGTGGTAAATGAGTGCTAAGTGTGAGCTAGAGGGCCTTATGACTGAGTGGGTTCAGACAGAAGCCAAAATCAATGCCCCCACTAAGCTTATTTGAAGCACAGTGCTCAGTTTAGTTTTCTCTGAAAGGCATTCAGAGGGTACACCTCAAAACCACTTTGAGAACTTAATTAACATAAGGCAGCTCTTGACAACCAAAAGATTTGGCTTAAAATTGCATTGCTGCTCCAAGCCAAACTGCTAATGCAGACATGCTGCTAACGCTACAGTAACTAGAATGAAGAGAACATATGCTTGTAAAACAAAATATTCAGGTCATAAATTCTTTTTACAATGATTCTCTGGATCCCTGTACACCATGTACATATCTCATCCAGAGGGTTAGTATCAGTGTCACTGGCAAATACTTTGTTTTTACTCTATCTGTTTGTATTTCTGGAAAAGCTACTTGATGATGTAAATTTTCCACAGTGACTTAAGGCCCAATAATTTTATTTGTGAGATAACTGGACAAAACTGACACTCTAGAATACTTGGCCTCTCCAAATTCATCCTGGACTCACAGGATGAGGCAGAACAAATAAGAAATTGCTTGTTCGAAAGTAAAGGTAATGTGAAAAGAAAGCAGTTCTTGTGTTAGCCAAAAATGTCTGATATTAAGTGCCCTCTCTCTTGGGGAGGCGATTCGGAGCAAAAATGACCTTTCTCCAACTTAATGAGAGCTCCCACATAGACTGCAAATTCTGATTAAGCTTCTATCCTGCTACTTCTATATATAAACAACACCTACATTAAAGACTGCAAAAAGGAAAGCAGATGCTGTTTGAACTACTTGCTTTCATTTACCAATTCACATTTCTCTGCACTGTGTATACGCAAATGAGGAAACATTTGTTAGAACAGTTTCTTTACTAGTTTCTTAGGACTAAAACCAAAGAATTCAATTACCCAATAGGTTCTTCTGGCTTAAAAATTAGTATCGGTCAAATTGCACTGAAGCCTTTACAAGGTCAACAAAACCTTTACATCAACCCTGCAG
Organism: Nipponia nippon; assembly: GCF_047370975.1. NCBI lineage: Eukaryota > Metazoa > Chordata > Aves > Pelecaniformes > Threskiornithidae > Nipponia > Nipponia nippon. The sequence continues at coordinate 112,374,750 of NW_028262336.1, forward strand.
AAAGATTCCACGGTAGTGTGGAGAGACAATAAACCAAGAGACAGTAACAATGCAGAGGAAATGTTTAAATGGCACTGACAACAGCACTTCACAATCTACGATAAGATTATTGTTTGATTAATTTATCAAGGACCCAAGTCCAGATTATTAGGATAACGTTTCAGATAAAAAAACCCAAAAACCAAAAACAACAAACCAACCAAAACACATTAGCCTGAGGTAATTTTAGGGTGAGGTTTAGAGTATGTTAGCTATAGGACATTTAAGGAATGTGTTTATTTTCTTACTCTACGGCCTATTTGATTTTCAATGTATGCAAGTAAAGTTGTTCTTCGGTGCAGTAAAAAAGGAATCAGATGGCTAGCTAGCATGGAATAAGTTAAATTATTAGCTAGAAAATAATAAGGAGTTAGTCAAGGAGAGAGAGCAACATAATTCATTTGAATTTGGGGTTTCATGAAAACCTGGAAAATCAACACTATCAGATGCAATTTTATACATGTCTGTATAATTTTATCTCAGAAAGGTAATCTATAGGAAGGGCCCAAATCATCTACTGCACTATACACCTGATAGAACTGGCAACTCTGTAATGGTGATACGTGCATTTAGGTCAGGCAAAGGAGCAGATCAAAGGGCACGTGAGGTCATTATATACCTGTATTTTGTGGCTCGTTTTTTATGGCATTAGCAGTGCTTTTGGCATAAAAGTACTCTCTGCTCAGACAAAAACCCAACCCTCTGTATTTTAACTAAAAGGTTTTCACAAGATACTATGTTATCTGATGTGATAAAAATATTTTACGATGCAGCCTTGGTATAACTTGGCTCTGTGGGAAACTGTACCTTTAAGAAGCTCTACTTCACGGTATAAAGTCTTATTTTAAGCTGCTTTTATAAACTTTATTTTGAATCTTGTCACAAACAAGATAGATTAATTTGAGGCATATATTAGGGCAAACGTGCCACTGCCAAAGGCTTCCTTTAATAACCATAGTATAGATCTGGGCACTGCCTCCCTCTTCACTAGAGCTCCGTGTGCACTCGTTTTCTCAATATATTCTCTAAAGCAGATTCTGGATACTGATAAAGTATCACCAGAAGTTGTCTTCTCAGGAAATAATTAACTCTATTTGCACAGCCGAAACAAAAAGTCTACTAGAAGGCAATGGAATTCATGAAACCAATTGCAAGTGTCAGCCCTGCCTATACATCCACGTCATCCGGAAAACACCAGAAGCAACTGAAATTCGTAGCTATACGTGGTGCAAAACTCCACAAAGGTATTTTATATTACATTTGCTTATGAAAACGAAGCTGCTAAGAACTGAGAAAAAAATTCTTGCGAGAACTGATCTGTAAATAAGCCATAGGTCAGCTAGTAAGCAGAAAGGAATGCATAAACTTGAGGGTTTCATTTCCTCCAAGTCTGTCTGCAAAGACACCCCCCCTTCTCTGTTCCCAGCATGAGAGGTATTAAATGACCCCTGATCCCACTCCTCTCTTTAGATTTTGAGGGAGCCAAATCTTTTACACTGACCTGCTCAGGCGGCTGCCCTCCCTGAAGGATCTTCCTGCTTCCCCAACAGCGTGATATACAACTGGAGAGCCTGAGTGTTGGAGGAAAGAAGGGCTAAGACGCATTCATACTTCCCTGTAAAATGCCCGAAGGGACAGCAACCCAGTCAAATAAATATACCAAGCAAAGTGCAATCTACCGCACAATAAGGGGCAGTAACCCTTGCTGCGCTTGCAAGGAGGAGGGAATTGTCACTGTTGAAGCACAAGTGAACTTTGGAATACTTGACAGAGAGCAGGAAAATGAGTTAAACCTGTTCCAAGTCTGTTCCCAGCAGCTTTTCTCTCCCTTGAGTGAAGATTTTATTCTCTTTCATTGTCAATGAATGCTACCACTGAATAGTAACCTCTCTTCTCCTATTTCCCTAGAGAACCAAACTTCTCAAGGAATTTTAGCAGTGTTTGGCTTTACTCTTTCTGAATGGCAAAGCTTCCAAAACTGAAAATCAGAATAGAAAACTACTGTATTTAATCTGTGTGTTGAGAATTAATTAACTGCTGAAACACTTTTATAACTGGAACACTGTGTTATTGCAGCACCAAATAAGGAAGAAAAACTCTGCAAAGCAGAACTGCTGACAATTATCACTAGTTTAATTCTTACAATTTTAATTTATGTTGGTGGAGATCCATAAGGCCCCAATAGCCTCAAAAGGATTTCACACAAGCACGAGCTCGTACTTCATGATCAAACCACAAATTCAACACCATTGTTAGAAACTGATTATATTTTTAGCACAGCGAGGGAGCCAAAAAAAAAATTTTTATTGCCCAACAATAGCCCGTGAATAATTTGTAGTCCTGTAAGGCCTTCAGTGTGCAGATAAACTGAAAACAAACTTCTACTGTATTTTCCTACCTAAGATGTCAAAGGGACCGAATGCGATGCTGTGCTTTAAAAAAGCACAAGTACAAATCCTTGCATTTTCTAGCACAGTAGCTTATCACTGGTAATGCACAATCCAGCCTGGGGACAATCATCTAGACAATATATTCATAACTGGCAAAACGAAGGCGCAGGAAAGATGATGGAAAGTTTAGCAGCAAGAGCCCTGTGGAACTACAGAACGTAACAGCGGGAATTAAAAGCAGCAGCAGGCGGCCGCAGGGCTGCCCTGGGTTCATACAGCCTAGAGCTCCGCCTCGTTCTTGCCCACAACAGCTACGAAAACGGATCACGGCCTGCGACGTACCACAGGCGTTTGGAGCCCGACGCTCCGCCGCTTACTGGAGTTTAGAGGGAAACGCTACTTTGGCTCAGTGAGATACAGCACGCCTAAAGCACAAAGCGTCAGAAAGGCGGGGGACGCTTTTTGCCCATTTATCTTTCCGTTCCTCCCTTACTGCAGCTATTTAAAGGTTAAACGGGTATAATTAGCCGCAATAAAAGCACACCAAAAGTCCACAGCTTCACCCCTGCAGAAAACGCCACACCCCGAAAGGCCTGCGGACAGCTCACTAGAGAGGAATCTCCTCACACACCGCGCCGGGACGGTCGCTGAGGGACACCGCGGATGCGGCCTGCCGCCTCTTCAGGAGCGGCGCTGCCCCAAGAGAAGCCCCGTCTCTCAGAAGGGCCACCAGCCGCGACGCGGGGAGGACGCGGGAGCCGCCTCCACCTGCGGGCCGCCCTCCGAAGCAAGGGGCAGGCCCGGGTGCCTGAAAGGATCCCCGCCGCCTCTTCCCGCCCCTGACAGCCCCGGGCAGGAACCGGGGCAGCGGCGGCTGCGGGCGCACTACTTCTCTGTTGATGCCCATCAACGGCCTTTTCGCCGCGGAGGCTCTTGGGAGCTGTAGTTCGAGCGCCAAGCACCGCCTGGCAGCTCGGCGGGGAAGAAGGCGGCTTGGGACTACAACTCCCAGCATGCTCGACGCTGGGGCGGTGCCCAGCCTGTGGCGCCGGGGGGCTGCGCGATGGCGGCAGGTTTGTAATGGAAGGAGAGGGGTGGCGGTCAGACCGGAGCGTTGCTGCGGAAGCGGCCTGAGGAGCGGTGCCGGCGCTGTCGCCCCGCTACCCGTGAGGGGCCGCGGGTCGGAGCTGTCGCGGTGCAGGTGCCTTGGGGCCGGGGGAGCGGCGGGACCCGGCGGCGCGCTTGGGGCGTCCTCTGTGAGGGCGTCGCGGTGCCGCGGGCTGGGACAGTGTCCGCGGCCGCGGGCGAAGGGGGCCGCGGGGCCTGGCCCCTCGGCTGGGGTGACGAACGTGGCTGTGCTCGTCTCCCCACCGGCGACCTTGGGGGCGATCCCTTCGTCCCTCCTCGCCTCCCCGGGACGGGTCAGCTTCAGCCCTGCCAGCTCTTTGGGCTGGCACGAAGGTGGTGCTGCCGCCAGGCTTTAGGGGAAGCTTTAAACTGGCAGGCTGCCTCCAGAGGGTCTCCAAAAGGTGACGGGAAGAATAGCGTGTGAACCCTGTGGGCTTGAATTTGCCTATGCAGGAATCTGTGCCTCGCTGGGAACTTCCAGTGCCGTCTCGAAACAGAAGGCAGTTGAAAAACATTTTTCTAAGGGGATTTCGCTGTTTCTCCTAGTCACAGTTTCAGGCTTTGGTTGAAAGCGTAAGCCCTTTTACAGTGGGAAAAATAAGCGAGAGCCGGCATGAACTGATCTCTTGGGAACAGGGAAGCTTTAAGGAGTTACTTCCTGATCGGCAGGACTGTTGAGTGGGTGCTGTGCTCGTCTGTCCCTTGTTCCCTGGCCCCTTCTTTCTCTCTATTCCCCGTGGCACACCATATGCACAGGCAGAAAGTTAATTGCCCTGGGACTAGTTTGAGCAGCAGGGCTGAGTGGTCAGGCTTTTGCTTGCCACTTTGTCATCGGCAGCAGTTCTCTTTTGTTTCCTAAGTGAGGAAACCACTCTGGGTCTCCTACCTACCTGAATTCATTCGTGTTTTATGACACGTACAGGAATTTGGTTATCACTGAAACTTTTGCAGTCTTCAAACTTTTTTTTGGGGGGGTGGATTTAAAAAAAGAAGCTGGTTGGAAGGAAGAAGCTAACAGGCAGCATGGTTGTAGAGTTTCCATGAGAAACTAAGGAAGAGATGAAAATGATAAGTGCTGCATTGAAATATGTGCAGTAAAATGTTTGTATTTAGATGGACATATTTGAAAGTTTGCATTAATATGAAGGTCCTGTGAGGGAAGTCTCTCTTTCAACTCGTCAAATCGCCTCTCTTCTTTTGTTGCAGGCACTTCAAAAAAATTCTGAATTTCTCTCTGTACTACTGAAGAGAATATTATACATAGCTTTATAATATTTGAGATAACATTAACTGTTATCTCAAATAAATAATAATTAAATTGTTTATCAAATAAATAATAAGATTAAAAGTTGGATTATGTTGACTTCCTGCACAGAAAGTGTTTGTTACTAGTTGTCCAAATTGTTTCTGTTGCCCAGGGAAAAGCAGATTGTGACTTATTTTTATAAATACACTAGGTTGGTTATAAGAGAGTAACTTTCTTTTACTGTGAATCTGTTACTGTAGATTTCTTATTTTGTTTATCTGCTTAATTTCTAGGTGCTAGAAATAGGTAACCATCCATACCAAATACCTGGAGCTTTGAAAGTTTTACTGTCCTAACACTACATAACATAATATTGTTATGTTAATGATATGTCAGCAAATAAATTGGAATACAATTTACAAGATGCCAACTGTTGAAGATCCGAGTAGTGAACAAAACTTCATTGCACATTGGATGTCTGATAGTTCCCGTGCAGGAGTCTTATTAGATCCTAGTTTTACCGGTTTGAAAATCAACAAAGAAAATCTGTTATCTGGACCCGAAAACATCACTGCTTTCCCTGCTGAAGTGTTGCATATTTCGGACAGCTGTTCTGTAAGTGATGACTCCTTGCGTGAAGAAGAGTCTGGCAGCTCTTGTACGCTTCAGCAGTATACCACTGAAACATCTTTTCCAGCAGCAGCATATAACGTAGAAGCCTCTAAAACAGACTTTGTCCGTGGTGAAGTGGATGGTCAGAATAAATCCGATCACAGCGATCCACTCTTACAAAAGCTTGAACAGGTAAAAGTTCTAGAATTCCTTGACGTACATCAATTAAGATTTATTTTGTTTCTGCATATGATTTTTCATACCTGGAAGTAAGCAAACTCTTTACAACATAGAGAACACAGCAAGCTAAAAGAACAAGTCCTAAGTCACAGTTATGCATGCATAAAAATTGGTGTCCTCCTCATGATGTGCAGTTATTGAGAGTCTAACTTCTGTTGTTTCCAGCTGGCACAGGTTCCAGTTTAAAATGAAATTGCATTCAGTGGCAGTGTACTTGTTCTCAAAATCTTTTTACCTGGAAAGGTGCACACAGTGTTACAATGTTCTGTTGTTTCTTCACTTGAAGCTGTGGAAACGGGGTGCTGGTCAGTACGGTGGTAGTGCTTCACCACAGATACTCACAACATGGTGAAGTTGTATGTTCTTGTATCTATAGCAACATCTTCTGTTAGTTCCCAAAGTAGCTATGTACACCTATGTACCTGTCTCTGTTTAGATGAAGAGAGATGTTAGTGTTGAATGTGATGAAGTATCCATGACATTGGGACAAAAAGGCCTAGAATTACAGCGCTGTGGTGTTATTGTTTTTTTCCAACGCAAGCACGTCAGTTAATCCACTGTAACTGGCTATACATTCACTCGTAGCTCTTCCCAATTGCTAAATATAAATTGTGTTAGCTGTAAGTGTTCATAGGCACTTCAGTAGGTCTTGCTGTTAAGGACTGAGAACTCACCTCCTTGTCCACTCTGCTAGCAGCTGCCTCAGCACAAATCCCTATGTCTCTTCACTCAGGTGGGGTGTGTGAGGATGTGTGTGTGTGTGTGTGAGTCTCTAAAGCAGAATTCCACAACTTATGTGGTGCTATAAAAGTTTTCTCCTCTATTTACATGACAGGAAAATATTTATTCACTTTTTCAGTATTGTCAGCAGTATCAAACAGTGGCTAAATGACAGATATTAGCTGGTTTAACAGTATCTTAAGAGGAATTGTTAAGTCTCCTATCTTAGAAAGTTATTGACAATCTAATATATATATATATATATATATATATATATAAAAATCTGATTCTTGCAGTGACAAATGTAGTTTTGGATATACAAGATTTCAGTTTGGTTTTCTGAGGATATTATCAGAACAGGTATGATTTCTTTAATAAATTAAGTGAAGGGGTTGGAGATAAGACTTAGGTGATCTTTGGATCTTGATCATTAGCTCACAGCTTCTACTTGGATAGTGCCTTTCTTCTGTTTTCACTGGAATTTTAAGGGACTACAAGGAGAATTCAAGGGAAATTTTTCTTACCTGTTGGATGATAGATGTGGTCCAATTGTTGATCTATGGAAGGATTTCATCAGGCCTCCTGTCTTTCCTTTGAAGGAGCTGGAACTAGCACATATGTCTGTGTTGGAAGTATAGAGATGGGCATGGAGGCCCACCACCCATTGCTGTGGTTTGGTAGGGTACAGAATGCTCTGCCTTCATGGGGCCCTCAAGGCTGGTCTTGAGGCAGGGCCAGGGACCCTGCTACACAAGAAAATGAAGACTGGATTACTGAATTTAATCAGTATTTTAATTCCTTTTTTTCAGGCAGCTTCATGAGTCTTAATGTTTTCCGATGTTCTTTTTCCCCTTTCTTGGTCCTTTGTATCAGTACTGTTCACTGTAACTGAGATCTTGGAGAGAAAAACAAAAACCCCATGCTTTTTCTAAAGCTTTGGTTATTATGAAGTATTTCACATTTTAATAAAAACATGGCATAGTAGAAGTTAATGTTAAAAGAGCAGAATTTGAATGTTTTTCCCATGCAGTAGAAATGAGCATTCTGATTCCTATTGTTTGCAGATTGGTCAATTAAAGACTAGTGGAATTGTTAATTGGGCAAACTGGAATTAGCATGTGCATTCATAGATAGAAAAAACTGAAAATTTTGTTTAGCGTATCATTTCATATTCTTAATTTCCTTCATGTTATGCTTACCTAATGGAACATCTTTAAAACAAGAAACACCCTTTGTCTTCATGACACTAATCCTTAGGTACATTCTAAGTAAACCTAGCCTCTAATACATTTATTTTTTTTTTGTTTAAAAAGCTGAAGGAATTGCAACAGCAGAAACAGGAACAGCTAAAGAAACAACAGATGGAGCAACTTCAAAGGCTAATGGAAGAGCAGCAGAAGCTACTTAGCATGGTATCTGGCCAGACAGCAGTTCTTGGTAAGCTGAGAAAGCAAGCACGTCACGTACTTTGAGTAAACTGAAGAATTTGATTTCATTTTCCAGTTAAAATCTGAAAGTGTATTCAGTGTTTTTCTTCTTGATTAGTCAAAGAGAAATGCTGCATCGCTTCAGTGCCTGAAAGTTGAGTGCTACTGTAGAAGGAACACTGGTTTTATAGAAGGAATATCCTGTTTTTATAAAAGGCCAACTGTAATTGTAACTTGATCAATATGCGCTATGATGGGAGCCCTTGTTTCGAAGAACATATTTTAAATATAAAAGACAGTGTAAAACAAACAGTTGCTTTCCTTTCTGATTAGCTGTTTCTCACAATACTTTTGATTGCTTTAAGCTATCACTTTATCCAGTCGAAGTGGTCCCTCTTTGTTTGTGCTCACACAGCACAAATTTGTTCAGGTGATGAACTGAACTAGACTAAGGAGCTGATCTGTATTGAAAAACAAATACTTGTAACCTGTATCGCGTTTCCAGTCTCGTTTGCTGTGTGCAAAGGGAGGGGACAGTGCTGAGCGGAAAAAAGCTTGTAGAGTTGAGCGGGGATGTTTTCTCCTGTTGGCAGTTATTAGTCCAGCCTGGCTTAAATTATCTTTCTTTCCCTCTGCTTACCTGAGAAAATGAATTTAGGGCTTAGCTTTAGGAGAATTAAATCCAGATTATCACTTATTCTTGATCAGTAATGTAAGGATGGAGGCTGGGTGATCAGTCTTGCCATCCAGTGCCATTTCTTTTCTCAGGTGGAACAGTTGTAATACAAATACAATGACACAGCCATTTTTTTTTCTTTTAATTTTAAGGCTATACTTTAATGGCTGAACGTCAAACGCTAAGACCTGGGCATTCAGCAGGCTTAACAACATACCAATTGCCATCATCTGGGTATCAGAATATCTTTGAAGACAGAGCTTATGCTCCAATTGTTTCTTCACATACACAAGACAGCAATTTTTTACAAAAGTTAAACAACAAAGAATGCACCTCATCTTTGAAGAACAGTCTGTCAGGAGTGTCTGCCTGTGAGAAACAAGGTGTGGGTGTGCCTCTGAAAATGCAGAATTGTTTGAAAAATGAGGAAGACGCATATATTACTGGTTAGTCATTTATAGAAAGATAACCTGGTGTGTGGTGGGTTTTTTTTCCCTTGTAGTTACTGAGTGTAATTTTCTACTACTTATTGCGAAGATTTTATACAAGTGTTGGTTGGCTTCATTTGTTGGTTGGTTTACTGACAGCTTACAGACCTCAGAGCATTCCTCTTGCTGTCCATGTGAGGTTTTTGTTAAAAGCAGCATGAGGAAAAAATCAAGTTCTTCTGTCTGTATGAAATGCTTGTCTGTTTTAGGAAAAAAAAAATATAATCTTTACTGCTAAAGCTTATATACGATAAAGACTGGGGAAATACCAAATAATGACAGATATTGAATAGCTGAAGTGTTTGGGCTGAACCGTACCCACATTTTCATGTGACAAATGGAAGATAACAATCTATCCAGGGATACAGAATGTCTTCAGACCAGCTCTATTGTGAGGATTAGTAAGTGAACTGGAATTTGGAGTCAAGATGGGCTGACAAAGAGATCCCATCATATGACTAAAAATTATTTGTACATCAGAAGCAATGCACTGGAGTTCTTTATCTTTCCTCCTCTTCTCAGTTTTACCATTGGCACCAGCATGACTACTATGCTGCTATGACTGGAATAGTGGTTTTGGTTTCAATCTAGCAATTTAATAGGATTGCTGAAAATCTGTAGAGGTTTTGGGGAAAAGGTATGAGATTGCATATCATCATACTTCATACCAGCTTTAAAGCTTTTAATCAGAGGGATTGGTCTAAGAGGATGTGAAAGGATAAATTGATCTTAATTTATACCTATGTACATGGGAAACAGAAACTTGATAAGAGAGCTCTTCAGTACAGCAGAAATCCAGATTTGTTCAGTTATTTTGTTTCTAAGCCATAAATTAACAATAGCAGAGATGATGAACAATAGAATGGGTTATTTAAGGTCTGTGGAAAATTTTAATACATAATTGGATGTTCCTTTAAAAAGAGAGCTCAAATTCAAATAATAATTAATTTGGGGAAATCTTAGGATTATTTTATGTAGCAATTCAGACTACAGCTCCCTTCTGGTTTTAATCTGACTTGAATGCTGCTTAAAGTATGAGCTGAAAACTGATTTGTTGTTGGGGAGGAAAAAAAATTTCTATTAATTTCATAGGAAAAAACATGTGGTGTCCAGAAAAAAAGATGGAAATATTAATGGAGAGTGAAGATCATCACATTGATCCTTTATGCGTGGAAAGTGCAGATCTCCCTGAAAATTCCAGCGGAGGAAAACATTTGTGGACTAATACAGAGGAAAGGTAATTCAGACCATTATTATGCAGTTTTAATCAAATAGATAACATGAATTTGGTTGAATTCTGAGTCCTGATTGAAAGAGTCTTATATTCTCAATTTGTATAGCTTTCTCAACCGAGGATTCCATGTTGCCAGGTACTGTGGAGACCTGTAGTAAGAGAGGCTCTGGCTTGAAATTGTTAATGCTGTGAAAGATGTGATGCTGTGTATTGGCTGAAGAGGTGTGTGCAGCCTGGGGTAATGATAGTTTAGCAGCACGTTTTAGCATAGGCTTAGTATATGAGCAGTTGTAATTACTGTTCCCAGTTTGATTTATTACAACTTCCTATCCACTGTTACTTGGCGAAAGTAGTAATGTGAAGGAGGAGTGTAAGGCTGTGACTTTTTAGTTTATTACCAGGAGTTATGTTTGTTTAAACATCTGTATATGGCTAAGAAGTAATAGCTTCTGCCACAAGCAGTATTTTCTCATGTATGGTAAAAGCTTTGTTTATGGAGTTGTTGGAATAGAAGTAGTGGTTGGTGTTGTTTTAAAGCCCTGCCTTGTCTGCTGGGTCATCACAAAGAGAAGAAATTTTTGTTCCGGGCTGTGGTGGGTTGAGCCCAGCCAGCAACTAAGCACCCACCCAGTCGCTTGCTGACTCTGTCCCTCAGAGCGGAATGGGAGAGGGTATCAGAGGAGCACACTTGAGAAAACTTGTGGGTTGAGATAAAAGCACTTTAATAAGTAAAGGAAAGGGGGGGGGGGAACCCAAGTGATGCAAAGGCTGTCACTCTCCACCTCCCACAAGGAGACCAATGCCTACTTGGTCTCTGAGCAACAGCTACTTTTGGATGACCAAGTCCCCAGTTTTTACTGCTGAACATGATGTGATATGGCATGGAATATCCCTTTGGTCAATTCGGGTCAGCTGTACTGGCTTGTCCCCTCTCAGCCTCTTGCCCACCCCCAGCCTGCTTGCTGGGGCAGGGGGAGCAGCATGAAAAACCAAAGAAAGCTTTGATGCTGTGCAGGCACTGTTCAGTAATAGCTAAAACATTGGTGTGTTATCAACAGTGTTGTAGTCACAAATTCAAAACACAATACCGCATGGACTGCTACAAAGAAAGTTCACTCCATCCCAGCCAGACCGAGTACGCGGCTGTGAAGGAGGAGTAGTATCAAAGGGGGAGATAAGGAACACAATCTCAATAGCATTACTGAGTGGGAAGGTGATACTGTAGAAATTGGCAGTATGACTAAAATAAGAATGAAAGTTTGGTGGTCTGGGCAGAAGAAAGGATCACTGAGAAAAGCAATGAAAGAAGAAACAGCAAAATTAAGCATACAGTATCTTTTAGATATGTATATTAACTGTAGCAGGGATTTGATAAACCATTTCTCAAAAGATAAACAGCTAGTGTTATAATGCATTTCTCGGATTCACTTTGACACTTAATGACCAAAGTACCTCATAATTTGTCATCTTTTATGTAATTGCACCTTAGGTCTTTGAATAGCAGTGATGTTAAACACAGTTATAGAAATGCAAGACTTGAATTTTTTTTTTTTTTTTTTTTAATTACACTAGACCTATTAAAGCTGCGATTCAGGAGAAGAAACAGACATTTGAAGAATTCCTGGAAGAACAGATACAACTAGAAGAGCAGCGTCTGGAGCAAAACCAGAAGCTACAGGTTAGTTATTTTTTTTTAACTTTATTGTTCTTTATATATTGTGCCGAGATGTGATAGGTGCTTTAAAAATGTGCAAGGAAGATGCTAGCATCAAAAGCTAACACTGAATGCAATATTCACATTTTTAAAAATAAAACAATAAGCCCCAAATATTTCACTTGTTTAAGATGTCTTTAGAAATCCAGTGGAAATGTACTGTATAAATTCCTACTCATATGTGGGGTTTATTTGAAGAAATCTTCAAACTGTGTAAGGGGCTTTTTAATATTTTGTGTTTTACTTTTCCTTACCCCTTTTCAGGAGACAAATGGATCAGCCATTCAAAAACCAGTGACCAAACGACCCTTCCTGAAAAGAGGAGAAGGCTTAACAAGATTCACTAATGCCAAATCTAAAATTACAAAACTTGGAGAAAACACCCCAAAACTTCAACATAGGGCTTCAGATGACAGAAATGTTATTAAAGTGGACAGATCACAAATACAGAAGAAAACTATGCCTCCTGGCAAAGAACTATTTTCTGAGAACTCTTTTGCACCATGTAAAAAATATAACCACCCTGATAAAGCAAAACATTGCCCTATTCAGAAGAACCTGGTACTCAGGAATCACAATGGAAAAAATATCTCGCTGTTAGAAACAAGAATGCAACCAGGAAAAAATCATGATGGAGAGATGAGAGATTCTTTCCCAGCAGAAGTTAACAACAAAATGGAGAATAAAGAGAACGTAGTAGAATTTGCTAAGCCTAACACTGGCAAAATTGGAAACAAATTACCTGGCACAGAAAAGCCTCGGTTGTCTCATGAGTTGGTTGGTGCCTTTTCTAATTCTAAATGTCCTATAGGTCACCCTGTAAAAGATCCAGAACTGTCTTTTGAAGTTTCATTTCAGAATAAGCTGGAAAACTGGGAAAAAGAAAAAGAAAAAGAGAATCTAGAATTAGATGAATTCTTGTTTCTAGAACAAGCTGCAGATGAAATATCTTTCTCAAGTAATTCCTCATTTGTGCAAAGGATCTTAGATCGAGATCAGCAAACTTTAAAAGGCCGTAGAATGTCTTCTACCCCTATCAAGGCAAAACAGCAGCAAGTAAAGGCGCTGGCTGTTGAACTTATAAATAAGAAAAATAAAAAGGCAGACTGTATGACACAGGGAAATAAAAATGATAGAGCAGTTACGCATACAGTCTCAAATTCAGGAACAGCCTTTAGAATGAAGGATCCATTGAATAAAATGGACAGCGTAATATTTTCATCTTCTTCCATGACGGCAGCTCCTGTTTTAAAAAGTAATCAGTGGATTGTAAATGAAGATAAGGGTGAGGGCAGTGATGATACTACTACAGATTCTGAGAGTGACTTTGAGACCACATTGAAGCATGAAAATGAAGATGCTAAGACATCCTTTGTGAGCCATAGAGAAAGTGATCCAGAATTTTTTGACTATGGAGGTTCTGTTACAGACATCAGCAAAGAAGGCAAAAATGGAGATGCTGACCTTGGCTTGTCAGACAAAGATTGCAGTGCACTGTCAAAGGAAAAGATAAGAAAAGCTTTAGACCATCAGAGAAGCATGTCTTGTATAAGTAGGAGTAAGTTTGAGTTTGATGATGAAAGAACATGGAGTGATCTTGACGAAAATTATGTTAACAGTGATTTACCTGAAAAATATACTAAAATACCTTTACAGACAGACTTTTCCAGTAAGAATGATACAACTGTCCCAGATAAAGCAATAAAGAGAAAAGTTGCCTCAAAGAGGGGAGATGAAATGTCCAAAGAGTCTGCAGTGGACAGTGATTCAAATGGACCTCCTGTGTCAAACCTGATGATGAAACTGTTTCCTTCACTGAAACCGAAACAGAAGGCCGGCTGTCATTCAGAGCACGAAATCAAATCAAATGTGGAACAGGAGCCAGGAGGTGAGAGAAAAGCAATTGGTAGGAACTGTTGAAGAAGACACATTTGCAAATCTTTCCTTCTAAGACTTAAGCTGCAACCTGACGTTACACCAAAGGGTGTAAGTATAGACTTCTGCTGCAGGGAATGGCCCTATTCTCACCTTTCGTCTCCTCTCCTGGTTGCAAGTCTGATGTCAGATCTAACAGTTATGCAGCTTGCAGTATGAGATGCTTGATCACTGTTTCCAAATCAAGGAAAGTGTCAAAGCCATGCCAAAAACGAAGTGGTACCTCTCTTTCCAGTGGCAGTGTGCATTTACGCTACAGTAGGGTAATGCTATGCACTGTTAGGTTAGCTGGTTGCTCCTATAAAATATAAGGAGGTGGCAGCCCCTTTCCTTATTTTCTGACAGTAGTATAGTATCTAGAGAATTCACATGGAATACGGGAAACATGGATTCCTTTTTCTTTGTTGCCCAAGTTGATTTCAACCATATGGTTACAGTCTGGGGAAGGACTGCCTCTAAAAGCTCCTGTTGAAGCTAGTGCATTTATGTGAGATCATTAAAAATGCAGTTGTTCAGTGAAAGCATGATGGTATAGCCTAGCATTTAAATCTCTTCTCTGTAAGGTGGTGAGATCTTAGTTTCAAACTCTGCTCCAATGAATGTTCAGGATTTTGTTTAGGATTTTATGAGAAGTTCATGTACAAGCTGCTACATCTGCTTATTGTTTTGTGGAGAACTGATTTTGTAGGGTTGTCTAAAGATGCCTGCTAGATGTTGTTTGCAGGAAGAGGGGTAGGGTTTTTTTACTGAATCTTAGCATTTAAGGGTGAATGAGGCAACTACCTACCCTGCAACATCAGTATTTAGGCTCTTCTCTTGCATACTCAGAAGCAGACTAGTAAAACCCTGGGAGTGTTAAGTAGTGACTGAACAGGAAACTGGGATGGCAAAAAAGCCCACAAATCCTATTATCAGCCTTTGCAATAGGTTTCACATCAGTGATGGGTGTGAGCAAACTTTGTCGTGAATAAAACTTGGAAAAACTTACAACCATAAACTTTCCTGTTTGACGTTTGGCCCGTAGACCTTCATTTAATTTCTCCAGCTTGATGTGAAGCCCTTCACATTCCAATTCCTAATATATATTTAGTTCTACAAAGATGATAGATACACTCAATATTTGAGGTACTTGAGTAAATAGCACAGAGTGCTTTAAAATGTCACTTCTGTGTTATTTGAATAGTAGAAATTTTTTGCAATACTACTACTATCTCTAAAATGGTATCACTTGATTTTTTTTTTTATTTTTTTTTTTTTCCTAACTGTTGTGTGATAGTCGTTTACATCAGTCTTATGGATGCTGCTTAGATAACTTGCATCTGGCTGTTCTCTGGTAGGAAACACTGTTCCATCCCAGGTACTGAGGGAGAGACTCGCTGAACTGGAAGCTGAAATAGAGAGATTCAGAGCTGAAAACACAACTCTAACTAAACTCCGTGAAGAAAGAGAGCATGCCTTGGCAAATATCAGGTAATTATTAATTGAAACATTTTGGTGCATTCATTTACATGGTATGTGCCAGACTATCATAATGTCCAGTTGCCAACAGCACAGATAAATAATTGGTGTGTTTCAGTTACAGTGGAGACGGAGGTCAAGAAACTGGTTGTTGCTCTATGTATATATTAAACTGTAATTATTACTCGCATACAAATTATAATACTAAGAACCCCTGCTAGTTTAATGTGATATCCTTAAAGGCTATACTTGGGAGAATTTATATACTTTTGTTTTGAGTGATAACACATCCCTTAGTTGGTCTTGCAAAACTGATCTTTGTGCTAACGTGACTGATGCTCTTCCTTTGGATTGAATGTTTGTCTGTACAAACTGAGAATATTTTCATTTGAACTGGGGGATTTATAAGTGACAGAATAATTATCCCTGGTGACTTAAATGTGGCACACCTTTTCCTACCAAGGTCACTTTTGTTTTGTTTGGAAACAGCACCGTGTTGTTGGCTAATGTTTAATTTGTGACCTCCTGCTGTTAGCAGATTCTTTTCCCTGGTGCTTTTGGGCGAATGGTGTTCTACTGCTCTGAAAAATGTTGCAAGATTTTAGCCAAAGCTTTGTTAAATTCAGGATAACTTTTGTGACTAGAAGATATAAAAATAGAAATTGTTGGACTTCAAACACTAGCTGTGTGACAATTCTTACTCCTTAAGTATTACTGTTTATAGGTAAGTCTTCCTGGGGGTAACAGATGCTGGATTGGAATCAATGACCACAAAGTTTAGAGTCTTCATTTTCTTCCTTAAAATCCAGATTTGAAGTACTTTGGGGCTAAACCAACAACTTTGTTTCATAATTATAGGAAAGAAATTGCAGACTTTCAACGGCAGAAAGCCCAAGAACTGGCTGAAATAGAAGAATATAAAAAAAAGGAAATGAAAAAACTGCAAAAGGAGCGTAAAGTTTTTGAAAAGTATACCACAGAAGCTAGAGCAATTCCAGATAAAAAAGAACGTGATGAAATTCAGGTATAAAAATACATTATTCTTCTAGTCCACACAGGAACACTTACATTCATTTAAAGGCAGTTGAGAACTAAATTCTAACTTAATTGCAAGGTTGCAAGTGATTTCAAGATGGGAACTGTTAGTAGACATGGCCTAATTGAGGAAGGAACTACAGTCTTCACAATGTTGTTTGGTTTTAAGGCAAAAACCCTGATGAGCAAATCTTTTTGTCACGTTTCCATACTAAAAACTGCTCATGACTATGGCAGAATCATCTTCAACTTTAACACAAAATTACTGTAGTTAAGTTGTAAGTTTTTGTTCATGGTAGTGGATCAAAATGCAAACTAGGACTGTACTTGAGTTTTATTCTGTCTATAACTGTTGTACAGTAAATGTAGTAATCTTCTACAATTTTCAGAGTTACGTTTTGTTATTACTTACTTGTAGGTCTTTAGGTATCAGAGATGTAAAAAACAAGATCTGTTTGTTCCTTCATTATCAGGATGTATGGTACATGAGGTGTACAAACAAGCTGTATTAAATATCAGATGTGGATTTCCCTCCTCCTTCCCTACAAATTTTCCTTACATAACTTCAACACATTGAAGTAACATTTGCTAAACCGGCAAGGCAGATCCACATGCATTTTATGTGATTGTGTCCTCCCTGTTTTCCTGTGCCAAGATTTTTGAAGATTCCTCTCAAGGGTAGCCTAAAAATTTCATGTTTCTGTCTCAAGTGTATTTGTGGCCAGTCTATGAAGTGTAAAGGATGCCAAAAGGGCAATAAAGACACTTCCTGTGATTGAATTGAGCTTATAAAGTTGGTAGTCTAAAGTAAATAATATCTCTTTCAGGAAGAAAACATCTACCTTTCACCCTCTGTCCCGTTAAGCTGATCTTTTTTTTTTTTTTTTTCTTTTTTTTTTTTTTGCCACTCTTGTGCTTTTTTTGTGTGTTTGTATTTCTATAAGAACATTACAGTCTTTCAATATATTAAAAAATGAACGCTCTTTAATTTATAAACATGCATTTTTCTAAGGCTTTAAAACAGCAGATTGCAGAGTTACAGGAAGATTTAAAACGAAAAGAGGCAAAATGGTCAACCACCTATCGACGCCTGAAAGATCAAATAGAAGCTTTGGTAAATGAGAATATGGAGCTAAAAGAGGAAGTCAAAATTATGGAGAGGTTTCGTCTAGAAGCCTGGAAGAAAGTAGAAGCTGCTGGAAGCAAGAGGAAAATAGAAAATTCTGGGATGACTCTAAAAAGAGCAGAATCTGTAAGTTATTAATCTTGGTGCTTTAAATTCATCTGTGTGAATACTCTTGAGTTTTGGGTCACAAACTTGGAATCCAATAGCTATAAATTAGATGTTTACTTTTAATTTACTAATCTTGGGACTCCACTAGTGGTGACAGACACAGGATTTTGTTAATGTCACATTCTCTCCAAATGTGTATGTTCACAATGTGCAGCATCCATTCTGTTGAGGAACTCTTCTTAGAAATTCAAAATGAAGCGATTATAAGTGAAAAATCATAGATGGGATCTAACCTGTGAACCTCTGCACCTTAAGGGTCAGCCAGGCAAACAAAGCAGTTCACCATTGTCTAAAGTAGTTATATTTAGTTTTGAAACAGAAACTATTATTCTAGATTGCTTGCACCAAATGAACATTCTGCAGTTGTTGGTAGCGAGGCAGCAGATAGTTCCAAAGGAGAGCTTGGGCTACATCGCACAAGCCCTTCTATTGACTAAATCTCAAAAACATATAATTTCTGCAGAAAGCTTCCAGTAAATTTCATGTCACATGGTGTATAAATTTTGTTGCTGCTGTATGAACAGTTATTCATAAACGTCATGTAAACCACAAATAACTTTCTTTCTTTTAGTGTCTACCAAATAGAGGCCCAAAAAGTCAAACTGCATCTCTGCTTCTTCCAGTACAGAAGTGCAGCAAGATAAATGGCAAAAGTTATTCACAGGCAAAAGGTATAAATCTGTGTCTGATCAGAGAATTCTGTTAACTCTTTAAAAGAAAATTAATGTGGATTTTTGCTTTTATTAAAAAGAGTGCACCACCACCTCAAAAGTAGGTAGAGAATAGTTGTAATGGATTCAAGTGTATGAATAAATACCTCGCAGGGTAAGATGCTGGAGAAAGCGGTGATGAGACCATTCTCGGGGCGAAAATGCTTCTGGTCACAGTTGGTGATCTGGCGCACACCAGGAGCTGTGTTCTGTAATCCAAATTGGCATTCATCACTGGTGTTCTGCAAGGTGCGGATGTTGATTAGAGGACTATGTTGATAGCATCAGAACTGCTGTGTCTCTTCAGAACCTTCTGTTATCCGGATCTGTAATCCTATGGGCAATGCCGTAGCAGGTGTTCCTTCCGCACAGTTAGGAGCAAATGCTGTTGGCAGCTATACCCCAGTGTAGCTGTAACTGGAGGGTACTTTTTTGACACCTCCAACAGCTCAAGCAACCAACATGTTACCTGTTAGAAGAGTATTGAAGCCCTTGCCAGTTTTATTTTGGTAATCTTTCTGGCGTGCTAGGAGAGACATGGGAAAAGTCTGCCAATCAGTTCCTGTTAAAAGGTTACATTCATCTTCCTTTATTCGTTGTAAGGCATAACTAAAAATGTTGTCTAGATCCCTAAGGGAAAAAAAAAAAAATCCTTTGTAAATCTACAGAAATGAAATAGGAGCGAAAGTGCAAGTATTATGCCTGTTGCAATGATTCTTCAGTTGTAGCTTCTTGCTGACACACGAAGCAACGACATACCTGAGGGAGCTGGCTTATGCTGATTCTTTTCATAAATATACTGCTTTCAGTTTCTACTGTGCTTAAATGTAGCTGTCTTGTACAACTTGACCTCACATATAATTATGATTGTAATACTTAAACTGCACTTTAATTTTACTGTCCAAATTAACTTTATTACATGTATCTGAGTAGGAAAGCTTTCTAGAACACCTGCATCGGCACCTGCTAATGACAGAAGCGCCTCTGAGACAATGACGGCAGTAGAAGATTCATCTAGGACTTTTATGGTAGTAAGTCCTGAATCTTGATTTGATTTTTAAGGGGGAGGAAAAAGCCTAAAATAAAACAATAGTTACTTGTACTTAAATGAGTATCTGGAGGGTGACTAGTGAAGCTGTTGACTCACCTTCTTATGTTCTTCAACTGCAATTCTATTGTCATACCAGAAAATGGCTACGTAGTAGTCAATGCAGAGTGTTTTACCTGTGTCTAGTAGTCGCAACATTCTTTGACTGAGGAAATAAAACAAAATAATAATATCCTGCCCCCTTGAATTTGGCAAAATGTTTTACCTTTTGAGAGAGGGGAAAAAGATGGATGTTTATATGTTCCATGTAGGGCAACTGTGCAAGAATCTTGTAAACAGTTGAATTAATTCTTACCTTAATTGCTGTAGGTAGCATTCAGGTTTTATGAAACTTCATCAGCTGTTTCATACCTTGATATGGATGACTTAAGGCAGTTGAGCACCATGTGACAACACACCACTGAATTCCACTTTAGCCCAGACTACAGCTGACCCCAGACAAGCAGTTACTGCTGAGCCTCAGTCTGACTTACCACCTGAATTATACTAGGAGTTGTGTAAAACCCAGATTGCGTTTATGCCTTCCTATACTTGTCTTCCTCCACTGATGGTCCTTGTTCCCCAAAATAACTGTCAGCCTAGGGAAAAAACATGTATAAAGACAAAGCTCAATCTGAGTTTATGCTTAGATTATTGTTGTTTCAGGACACCTCTCCTAATGAAGCTCATGTGTCGCTACCACCTGGACCTGCATATACAGACAGTGAAGAGATACAGAGAGAAACCACTTATCCTGACGGAAAGGTAAAATGAGAGCTCGGCACTCTGAAATTCCACCAGACAACTGTTGTGAAACAGGAATGAGATGTGAGTGTGATGGCTCAATACTGACCTCTCTGTGATGTATTCATTAGGTTGAAAAGGTTTTGAAAAATGGCTGTCATCTCATATTTTTCCCCAATGGGACATGGAAAAAAGTGGATTCTGATGGGAAGACTGTAACGATAACCTTCTTCAATGGGGATGTGAAGCAGGTTATGCCTGATCAAACAGTGGTATGTATCCTACATCTTCTGCATTTTTCCGTAAATACTTACTTATGCACACATGTATACACACACACACACAAAAGATTTCTCGCCAGTTATGTTAAATCTTAACTGTTTTCTGCAGATTTATTATTACGCTGATGCTAAGACTACACATACTACATACTCTGATGGCTTAGAGGTCTTGCATTTTTCAAATGGACAAATAGGTAAAGAACTCATCCAACCGAACCCACCCTCAAAATTGCTGCCCATATATATACCCCCCTATTTATATAATAAGCACATTGCCTCAAAATTCATTTCAGAGAAGCATTATCCTGATGGCAAGAAAGAAATTACTTTCCCTGATCAAACTATCAAAAACTTATTTACGGATGGGCAAGAAGAAAGCATCTTTCCAGATGGTACTATTGTTCGTATTCAGCGGTAAGCTTTACCTTTTCAGGTACCCTAGCCTGTTGATGGGAGAGTAGCAGCTAGGGCTCACTGACAGAGGCAGCATATGGTGACACCTCTATTTCTAGAAGTTTACATTTGAATATACTATACTGTGAACATGTATTGACTATTTGAAATTTTGATTTGGTTTTTTTTTGTAGCTTGGAGGAGACATAAAGACTGAATGCCTGTGTGTATTTATATCTCTCATACCCTAACCTGAGAGATTTTTCAGGTTTGTGTGTAACTTTAGAGAACACGTGAGAACGTAGTTGGTGTGGCAAGCAGGTCTGACATCCAAACTGATAGTGCTCAAAACGTTAAGTTTTAAACTTTTCTTGGACTGTTGCAGCAATAGATTTAGTGTAGAGGCTCTCAAGAATAAAGAAGTTATGTCAGTTTTGCAGAAACAGGTTTTTGAGTACCAGCCGGCTGGGATGGTATTTAACAAAACAGGCCTTTCACAAATACTGTGGTTTATTAAGTTCTTCCTTCATTTAGGCTTGCACATTTAATGTTTGTTCTGAGATTAAGCTTAAGCCTATGTACAGTCCTTACAATGTTGTTGTTTGTTTGTTTTAAATACTTATATACATTTATTTAATGCAGAGATGGAAGCAAAACTATAGAGTTCAATAATGGCCAGAGAGAACTACACACCTCACAGTTCAAGAGGCGGGAGTATCCAGATGGTACTGTCAAGACTGTGTACGTGAATGGACAGCAGGAAACAAAGTATGTCTCTGGGAGAGTAAGAGTGAAGGACAAGGATGGCAATATTATCATGGACACTAAGTTGTAATGTCACAACTGTTGGAAGCGTTAGCACATCAGCAAAAATAATGTACATTTCTGTAATCAAGAAGAGAAACCCCTTTAAGCTTGTTGTGTATATATTGTTTATAGGTTTTCTGAAATAAATTTTTCAGTGGGTGTTACTACATCAGAGCTTTTTCTAATTTTTTTCCCCATTTCTACTTTTAAGAAGCAGTTTATTGATTCAGTATTCTGTCATGTGTAGTTCAAATGGTGTTTTTTAAATCAGCTGTCAGTGAAAATTCATCAAACAGCTGTAGATTACCTTATTTTAGACATCTCGGAGAAGATGCCTCAATCCAAGGTGAAAAGTTGTGCTCTTGGAACCCTTGCTGTGGCTTCACCACAGCAGATGGCTAGATTTAAGAGTCTGGGTATCAGTTTACTTATTGTTTGACTTAGAAGAGTAAACGAATGGCAGCATTCCTTTTCGGTTAGCCTTAACGCTATTCTTTTCCTTCATAACCTTATTTTTTCTTAATCTCACAGTTAGGAGGCAATAGCATTACCAGACCCCACACTCTGTTCTGTAACCTGCTCTTCTGTATTCATAAGGCTAGGACAGATGAGACTGTGGACCAGGTTAATTCTCTAAGCTACTCAGAAATGTGGGAGGAAACACTAGCAATCACCAAAAAGGTAATCATCATCTCATCCAATTCTTCCACCTAACAGGCATTTTTAAGATGATTTGTCTTGCTTTCTGCCCCTTCTCCTGAGTGAAAGGAAGCTCTGTAGTTACTGTACTCGTGCCCTTTTTTACTCAAGAAGTAAATCAACTTGCAGTAGTGGGAATTATTCTTACTCACAACTAAAGTTGCCTGGTTGGGTGGATAAGTGGGTCGTGGCCTTTCCGGCAATCTTAAAAAGCAGTTTGTATGTAATTAGAGTTAAGTCCCTTTCAAGATGGTTGATGGGGGATGAAGGGATTGGGAGCAGCCCTGCAGAGAAGGACTTGGGGGTACTGGTGGATGAAAAGCTGGACATGAGGCAGTAATGTGCTCTCGCAGCCCAGAAGGCCAACCACATCCTGGGCTGCATCAAAAGAAGTGTGGCCAGCAGGTCGAGGGAGGTGATTCTGCCCCTCTACTCTGCTCTGGTGAGACCCCACCTGCAGTACTGCGTCCAGCTCTGGGGTCCTCAGTACAAGAAGGACATGGACCTGTTGGAGCAAGTCCAGAGGAGGGCCACAAAAATGATCAGAGGGCTGGAGCGCCTCTGCTATGAGGAAAAGCTGGGAGTGCTGGGGTTGTTCAGCCTGGAGAAGGCTGCGGGGAGACCTTATTGCAGCCTTTCAATACTTAAGGGGCCGTACAAGAAAGATGGGGATAGTCTTTTTAGCAAGGCCTGCTGCAACAGGACAAGGGGGTAATGGTTTTAAACTAAAGGAGGGTAGATTTAGACTGAACACAAGGAAAACATTTTTTCATGATGAGGGTGGTGAAACACTGGAACAGGTTCCCCAAAGAGGTGGCAGATGCCCCATCCTTGGAAACATTCAAGGCCAGGCTGGACGGGGCTCTGAGCAACCTGATCTGGTTGAAGATGTCTGTCCTGGTTTCAGCTGGGATAGTTAGCTTTCTTCTTAGTAGCTGGTAGAGGGCTGTGTTTTGGATTTAGGATGAGAATAATGTTAATAACACACTGATGTTTTGGTTCTTACTGAGCAGAGTTTACACTGGTCAGGGACTTTTCAGCTTCTTGTGCTCTGCCAGGTGCATAAGAAGCTGGGCGGGGACCCAGCCAGGACAGCTGACCCAGACTGGCCAAAGGACTATTCCATACCATATGACGTCATGCTCAGTATATAAGCTGTGGGAAGAAGAAGGAAGGGGGGGACATTGGGTGTGATGGCATCTGTCTTCCCAAGTAACCATTATGCATGATGGAGCCCTGCTTTCCTGAGGATGGCTGAACACCTGCCTGCCCATGGGAAGTAGTGAATGAATTCCTTGCTTTGCTTTGCTTGTGTGCATGGCTTTTGCTTTACCCATTAAACTGTCTTTATCTCAACCTTACATACTATAGCAGTAAAGGAAAACAAGCTTTCCGACGCATGCTGAGCAAGCTCCTGTTTATTCCAATGCTTTCAAATGAACACTGCAGCTCCAGGAGTAGGAAGGAGGTGCAAGGACACCCAAAACACATCCATCTCATCATGACCGAAAACAGAAAACACAGTGGCAATGCAAACATGTTCTAGAACAAAGATAGTAACACTTCCCCACCCCCAACTGTTCATTCCTGATCCCAGACTGGTACTGGAGAAGTCTGTCACCAAATATGCCTGAAACATAAACAAGAGTTACATCACAGTAATTATCTATCTAGTCTTCTAACAAGATACTACAACAAGTGTGCCCAGCATCAGCTTTTTATCTATTTCTTTACTACTATACATTATGAAAAAGATATCACAGAATAATACTTAAGGCTCTAAGGTCAAGAGATTGAGATGTGAATATACAGTTCCACTCACTATGTCAAGATTCAAAAGTGTTGGGAATGTTATCTGGAAACAGATTAGAAGAGTGCTTATTAAATGGGAGGGAAAAGGACTACTTAACATAAGAGTCGGCCAAGAAATTTGAAAATCCAAGTCTCCAGTATTCTCTGTAGACAACACACACTATAAAGCTTTTCATTTAAAATATTTCATGTTTGACTAGATGTATGGACACCCATATGTTATCATGGATCTGTCTGAGAACCACGGGCACAGGACGGTGAGATCAAATGCTGAAAATGAAGAACAGCAATTAATTTTGATTGTTGGGCAGAGTACACTGCCACACATCCACAAGTTACCTTCTCCAGTTACTAGCAGCAAAAGCTCTCTGTTCTATTGCCGTAGGGCTCTTTGTTTCGGTACCTGTTAGTTCTTAGAGCTATACTGTGGGCTTCACTAATATGTACGTAAAGAAATTCAATTTTTTTAACAGCATTTTATTTTATTTTATTAAAAGAGTGGAAGTGTGGACAGAAGGGATTTTTTAAAAAGAAAAATGAACTCTAGTTGTCAACATTACTGACAGTTAAGACTTTGCTTAAATCTTTTGAAACCATACCTTCGTAACAGTAGGCATTTGTAGCTCAGATTCACTGTACTTACACGTCACTCATCCAAATCTGCAAGTCCCATTTCTATCAGTTTCATATGAACTAGGTTTTGGTCATCTTCATACAAAGAAATGGTGACCTCTGGTGAAAGAGCCTGAAAACCAGGACAGAGTTCTGACAGTAAGAGATTTAAATCTCAACCTAACCCATAGTCAAAGTCAATTTACTGGCTATACTCACTGCTTAAATGGAACTGTGAATATGCAAAGAATATTTCTGTTTTTAAGTAAAGGAAACACATTTTAAAACAACAGAAATGCTCAGAAACTTTTTGTTTGCAGGATTAAGAAGAGCACCACATGACTTCCTCTCTTGATCAGCATTCCTTCATGGTAAATGGTTCACGATTTTAAATTATGAGGGTTCACAGTAAAATAAATACTGAGAAATTATACTCAAGAGTGCTAATACGCATTTTAGGCTGAGGAAGAAGTAGAAGAAAAAAAAAAAGTTTCTCACAAGTATGGAAGCAGAGAGCTGTTTTCCCTCAACGCACTCCATCATAGCCCACAATGCTTCCACACTCCATTCTGGGGAATACGGAATTCTTTTCACATTTTTGTCATATAAAGCAGGTTTAAATCCAGCCAACAGAGCTCGTACTGCCTGAACAGGGTACTTCAGCAGATGGTAAGGTATGTGACGCAATCTAAAACAAAAATGAAAAATGTTTGCCTGCAACAATCCACCTGTCAAGCTAAACTGTCAGTATAGACATAAGGATAGCTTAATGGTTCACGTGGTAGCTTTACAGCATGGAAATTGGCATCAGAGTCCCTGCTCTACAATAACATGCTGGTGTCACACTGAAGAGTTCATCAGGTAGGGCCAGGCCCTCTGAAGGACTTCAGCACAGTAACTATCAAGAAGCAGGCCAGTATCGTACAGACCCCTCAGCCTGCCAGGCACACTGGCTCCCCATCACAGTGCTTGGGGAGGAGTCTCAAGTGCCCAATTGAGATTTGAGCACAGGAATGCAAGCGCATGTCATCACAATGCAGGCTCCAAATCTGGTGCGTCTGGAAAATGACATAGACCTTTGTGGTCCAAAGCGCTTCCCGCCTGGATGTGCTCTAGACACCCTGCTGGAAATCGGTACCTTAGTTTCATATTAGCATCTCCCCATTCCTCTACCTATCCCAGAAGCAAGGGAACGGGGAAGCAGAGCAGGGAGTGCAACCCTGAAATAAAACACACTCTCTCCTCCCATGACCCTAACAGTCCACAAAGCAGGAAATCTGTTCAAATCCCCATTTTGCCTCACCTTCAGCAAGGACCTGTAGAACCCCCAGTGAGCTCAAGAGCAAGTCAATGCGATTAAGCAGTATATATGTATATATATCTAAAGTGAAAGTGCTTCCAGAGAGAAAATTCAGCCAAGCTTAGGGGACCCTAGAAGCCTGGGGTGTTTGAGACACTTAGCTGACATCTGTGTGTCAGCACAGGAGCACTTCCTAGAGTGGAACAGGGATTTGAACTTCCAGTTTCCACACAAGCAGCACGGGGTATGTCCCACTCAGATCCTCCCTTATCTTATTCCCCAGCTGTCTTCTATGCAGGCTGCAGTCACACAGGACCAGAGGATTTGTTTGTACACCTGGAGGGCTCAGTCCCTATTTTGCATAAGCTTCTTGGGTGCAAAAGCAGATTATAAACCTGAGCCTACTTCACAGGTTAAGTAACCTGAAGATGATGGAGAAATCTGATATTATAATAATGAGCTTCTCCGAACAACCTGAGAAAGAGAAGCAGGTGCACAACCCCATACCCTGCAGACAGAAATTATTTAACCAGCCAACCAGCTTCCTCCAACTGAAATATAATGCTAAATTATTACAAGTAATATATCTATAGTTTATATAAATAATAATAAATGTAAAAATACATACATTATAATACATACATACACACCTAGACATTTTACATAAGAAAAAAATGCAAGTATTTACCTGCTTGTTGGGACAACTAAAAAACTACCATAGTCAACAAACTGAACCAGGACCTTAACAGGGTCAGATTCTTCAATGGAGAGGAGCTTTGCTCTATACCATAAACCATCTTGGTATTCTACAAGGCAAGGCATTTCTGTAAAAAGAAAAAAAAAACACCACAAAACACCCAAAATGTACTCACAGTGCAGTACAAACTAACTGAACTTGAAAACTGATTTTACTTTGTGACTAAGATTTTTTTCTTCCTTCTCTAACGCATGCTAATATTTTGTTCTGTGATCCTTCAATTCTCTCTGAACTCCAGTTCACAACCATTAGTATGCAATTTAAGTCAAGTCTCTCTACCTCACATGGCAATGATGAGAATTAACAGAAAACTGCTTGGTAAAGATGGCAATCCAAACTGTTAACATTTAAACTTTTCAACTTTGACTCATCTGCACGTTTCGGTTAGTAAACAGATTGATCTGTAAGAGAACAGACAATAATCTGGAGGACACAAGGCAGATGCTGCCCAAAATCTCAACCAGAATTTTACTAGTTGGTAGAACCAAGTACTAGCAGTAACTGGTTTCTTCACACAGTTTTAGACCCACATATTTTATTTTATTTTAGGCTCAACAGCTGTGGACAAGAGAATTAAAGCCCATCTTTTGCCTAAACGGAGAAATCCAGAATTAAAGTGAAATAATGCTCTTTAGGGTTCATATTAATTTCTAACTCTTGGTAACATGATTTTCTGTACATTACTTGTGTTTTTTGAGGATTTAATAGCAAGATTTTCACAGTTACAGCTTCAGTGACAGTCACCTTAAGGGAAAAGTTTTATTTTTGCGGTATGCAATCTAAACTCAGCTCATCAACTTTAACAGGCATCAGAAGTCTGAGTTCCTTCCATCATTTTCCAGTGGAGCAGAATGACAAAGAAGTCTCAATTTCATGAAAAGTAAAAACATATGATTATAGAATAGAAGAATCATTTAGGTTGGAAAAGACCCTTAAGATCATCGAGTCCAACCGTCAACCTGTCACTGCCAAGTCCATCTATACCATGTCTTCAAGCACCGTATCTATCCGTTCTTTAAATACCTCCAGGGATGGAGACTCAACCACTTCCCTGGGCAGCCTGTTCCAATGCTTGACCACCCTTTTGGTGAAGAAGTTTTTCCTAATGTCTAACCTAAACCTCCCCTGGCGCAGCTTGAGGCTGTTTCCTCTCGTCTTATCTCTCGTTACTAGGGAGAAGAGGCTGACCCCCACCTGGCTACAACCTCCTTTCAGGCAGTTGTAGAGAGCAATAAGGTCTCCCCTCAGCCTCCTTTTTTACACTCCTGATAGCGTATCATATGATTATAGCGTACTGTTATTCTCCAAAAGTTTTATTTAAAGATACATAGAAATAGAATTATTCCTATTCTTCAGAAATAATTTCAGGCTTTTTGTACATCCACAAGAAACAACAGGGAAAATAAACACACTAATATACCTGTTCGGAATTGCGTTAGAAGAGGAAGAGACTCCACACTTTTATTGCACCATTTCAGGGCTTCTTCAAGGCTCTCCAGCTCCGAGTCACAGTTGACATGTCCCTCTGTGGTAGACTGCTTCATAAGGTTCTTAGAAGGATCAAGGCAAATATATACCTACTCAAAGAAAAGGCTCTTGTATTACAATTTTTGCAGACAACTTAGAGCCTTCAAATTCCATCAGTGATCAAGGATTATTATTATTATTATCATCCCCTTTCTTCTTTCCTCAATTTATGAATAATTTCATATTAACACAATTTTTTTTTCCAAAAGCAGGAGAGAGTCATGATTTATTAACGCCACATTTCAATGTTAAAAAGTAAGAATGAAAGGAATGCACATACTAGAGAATATACCCATATAAGATTTCACAGCTGTGTCTTACAAGGATTCCTCCCTCCTGCTACTTGGTAAATAATCTCACTTCATAATGATCAAACCAAAGATTAATTTTAAAGTTAACGAAAGAACTTTTTAAACAGTGTTTTGTTTGCTATGCAAGGACATTCCATTTACCTAATTTATAACCCATCAGTATAATGCTGTAGGTCAAGGAAATTAAAGTTTAAAATTTAAACATGCACAGGTGAATTAAAATCTACATAACAGCTTCTAACTGAAATGCCCTTTTTTTAAAAAAAAAACAGAGCCATTTCAGAACATTAAGGTATTTTACTGATATTCCAAACAAATTAATGAGTAGGTTATTATTTTTTCTAAATTCAGCATTATAATTCACTAGCCAGGAAGAAAATTAATTTTCATTTTCTAATTTGTACACAATATAATCAAGCCACAACTCCATCATGCAACTGCTACCTAAACCTATAGGAGTCCAGAGCAGGATCTAGTGTTTACAATTATATACCATGTTCAAAAGCAAGAGTTCAAATCATTTGCACAAAATGAACAAAAAAATATTAATTATGTTTCTCCTGTAAGAGAGGAAGCAGAATACACAATTTAAGAAAAGTCCTTTTCTAAGATACCCAAACACTTCCATCTTGTATTTAGTCAAAACAGTTGTATATGTACACTATACATCTTTTTTAGTGGGCTGAATTTATATTAGACCACGATGCTGAATTTAAAGCAATCGCTTCAGTCCTGTTATTTGGTTTACAGATTTACCAAAAGGAACACAAGCACTTCAGTATAAATCAATCCACTTAGATGATGTCAGGTTTTGTAACACGATCAGCTTCTCACTTCTTCCTGTTCTCGTATCTCATCATTCAACATTCAAAGTCCACATAGGAATCTTTTATTTGATCAATGAACATTACATTCTGCCTTTTGCCTGGGAGACTACTAGAGGGAAGCTGTGTGGGTTTACACAAAAATCAATGATGAATCATCGACCAAAGGCAGTAAAATACAACTGTAACAGCCAGAAAATGTTCACATTACTGTACAACATCCCAGTAATTTAATTCTTGGCAAAGAAAGAAGAGAGAAATCATTATTGCTCTGCCAAGTTAAAATCCAGTGACCTATGTTATTAATATACAAGGTAAGTACCAGACTGCAGTATTGTAATTATTAAAATTAATTTTTTAGGGAAATGGTCAGTATTTATTTCTCTGCCCCCACCCAGGAGGGTATTTCAAGTAAGAGTTCATTCAAATAGTTGCACTGCACAACCACCTGTATCAATAACTCAGTAGCATTTTGCAACCTTACTAATACTTTTTTATATTATCTAAAATTGTTAGCCATGATTTCCTTTTCACCAGCATGATGGGACTGCAACATTTCCCATCTGCAAGATGCATGAGATGTTTACAAAACGTACCTCCTTAGGGGACACCAAATGGGTAACTCTGACAGGAAAGGTATCTCCTGGAATAGGTAGCGGTGGTAACACGTATGAAGGCAAAACAGGAATGTCTCCTTCAAATAGCTCCTAGACCACAACAGACTTAAGTCAAGCATCATATTTAGTAACAAAAGGCAAACTAGTTTTGGAATGATTTCTGGTTCAAAGGAGCTATCTAATAATGTATACAGTGTGTCCTTGATGAAAAAAATACTAATCAACATTTCCTCTCAACACTTACTAGGTTTTTAAAAAAGCTTTAGCTAAAAGATAACAGAAATAGTTAAGTAACACTTTTAAAATATAAAGAAGATATCTTTGAAATGGTCCTAATATATCAACTTGCTAACTTGATTGCTGTTAATTCAAAAATGCATTAAATATGGAATTTCCCATTAAAGAGAAAAAATATTTAGAAAGAAAAACTAAAATAATGGCAATTAATTGGCACAGATTAACCTGAATGCCATGCCCAATGTTACTGCAGTTTGCCAGAGCAAGTTATCCCTGAAGAGAAAGGCAAAGGATAATTTAACTCCTTAGCCACCAGAATTATCACTCCTTCAAAAAAATAACAGATTTTGCAACATACAGACACATATTATCTCAGTAGCACAGCATGCTCCAGTGTGTCGTCTTCTAGAACCACATATTTATGGTTTGAGTTCTACAGGCCATTAACTCATTTGGTTCATGACAAAATAAACCTTGGTGCATGAAATTATGCCTTTATAAGGATGTACAGCACATACCTCAGTTGGATCATAGGTCATGAATACAGTTCCTATTCTCTCTTGTACTTTAATATGATACATAACAAAAGGTACAGTTTCTCTAAAATACACTTTACTTTTACACATCTACTTGATGAACAGTTTTTACTATGCCCAGAACAAAAAGAAAAGTGGAAGCAACCAGATATATATAAATGCAAAATAAAACAATAAATTCTGACCCTTTCTTCCTCCCTGCATGATCTGACATTGGGTACAGTACAAAAAAACCATTATGTTCTTCAGACTTCACTAGGAAAGAACAGTTTTTCCATTGGAAGTACGTACTCCCAAAATTAAAAAAAAAAAAAAAAAAATCTATCTTGATAAATACTAGTAAAGAAAGGATGTCTACCTACATCATAGATACATACAAACTAAATGCCAGATTTCTGCAAAACAATCAGGAACACTGTGACAGACCCCTGACTACACCTGGCTCTAAAGATTCAACTTAAATTCCAGCTCATTCCCAACTGAGCACTGCACGTAGCTCAGCTGGGTATCTTAGTCAGCTCTTGTGTGTGTCTTTGAAAGAAAAACTGCATTGGCATTTTTGTTGTTAATATTAACAGTCTTTTCTTAGTGTCAGTAGATTGGTTACTGCTGGATCTACCACACTTAGGCATAGACAGTCCAGCTGTAAATACTGATACTAGAAAGACGTTCTACCAAGACATCTTTAGGAGGTACCTATTTCAAACAGTTGTCCCCCATCCTTTCTCCCTTTGTGTCTATTCTTTAAAAATCTAAAAATGGCTTACATTCCTTATTACATCTGTAAAGCCATAGCAGAAACCATGTATTTCTAATATATAATTTACACATCACATAGTACTGTATACTTAATAAGGCAACAAAAGAGTGCTTTTCAGCAGGAAGAATTTAATCGAAACTAAGTAAATGACAGGCTGCAGCACAGTGCGTTATGTTGTACTTCCTTCTCTACCACACACAAAGCTTTTTTTACAAACAGCCTACATGAGCCCACCCAGTAGCGTGAGGCCCTAAAGACATCTTTAGGATGATGAAGACCGAAGTGATAGCCTGGCAAGACTCAGATTCTCTATTTCCCTGAAACAGACAGGGTGCCTTAGACCTTCATGTTGACAAAAGGAAAGCAGAAAGGGGTTTCTATCTAGGCATTTGCAGAATGCTTTTCTACTGGTCTTGTTGCAAACATCCGTGACAGAACAGGTCTTCTTGGTGCCAGAGATGGTGGGACTTACGACCCACACAGATGGCCTTCAACCCACATGGCTGGCCTTCAATATATGTCCACAGTCATTTGACACCCCCGCCCTTCATCCAGGTTTGTCCTGACAAATTCCTAAAACAAGGAAACAACAGCTTAGGGTATCTGGCAGGTCTTTTAGTCATGCAGATCATTGGTTTTAGAGGCAATTAACTGCCTAGTTAAAAGTGGGGAATAGGGACAGGAGCAGTAAGCCTTCACGCAAGCTGAAGTGCCAAATCACATAACCATTTCAGTGCTAGAATTTGTAATGATGCATGCAGCACTGTAACACCAACTGCAGTATCTGCTCTCATCTACCATGGAAGTCCATGCAGAATCAGAGGAGGAGAAATTAGCCCTTTGTACACTGCTGCTTCTGCCTAAAGATTTCTCCCTCTGCCTGAAAAAACACTGATCTCTCTCTAGAATTGCTGGCAGGCTGAACAGCTCCTGGTCATGCTGAAAGTGTTCAGATGACTACAAGTCAGTAACATCAAAATGGCTTTGCATGAAGTCTTTTCAGCATTGTTTTTGCTGTTATTCAGAAGGCAGGTGCTAATTGAATGAATATGGCTAATATGTCAACAGCAGCTCGAAGGGCATCTCTCCTCTGACCTAAACTAACAGACTATTCCAAGAAAAACAGCTTTGGCATTTCCAGGGGTGAATTAAGATGGAACAGTCTCACCAAGTGTTCGCTCAGGTTATGAGCTTAAAATCTGAAGACTTCAAGTACCTCACTGTAAAGGGGCTGATAGGCAATGCAGTGAAATACAAAAATAGTCTGTATACAGAATTTTGAACTGATTTTGGTTCAGATGGTTGGAAATGGTTTGTAGTCAACTGTTGTAGAAAAATTAATTCTAAAAATTATTGTTAAGCCTGAGCTCAGAATGAAGAGATTAAGCTTGTCTGAGATGAAGCACGGTCATAGTCCCCCATGCCTGAATATATAAGCACAAGGCAGCACCTGGCTACTCGGTTCCGACTCACAGTGGTAGAGAAACAAACAAAACCAACCAAACAAAAAACCCTCATCTCCCAAAAAGCCAAATCAAAAAATACCACAGTATAATGGTGTTGTATACATAGGCAGGTATGCAAGTGCGTATATGTGTATACGCACGAACACACATAATGTACACATACACCTAGAATGAGATTCACTGCTGTAAGCTCACCATGCTTGGGGTTCTGGTGTACTCTCCAATATCCTACTGCCTACTAGGGAATTTCTGGCTAATGACTAAGCCAAGATTGTCATATGGTAATGAAGACCAGCTCCTAAACTCACCTGTGCAGCTCAACAGAACTGCACCTCAAAGACACTCAAATATGCTCTGCAGCGAGACACAGGTGTAGTGGGCTCTGCATAAGCAACTTATTACCACTATTAACAGAATTACAACACTCACAGAGACAGAATACAGTCCTTACCAGATTACTTATCTGAAAACACAGATTTGGAGCAATGAAATAAAGTTACAGAACTATAAAATAATAAAATATATAATGGCTATACTTTATATAATAATAGTATCCTTACTTTATATAATAATAGTATCCTTTAGTCAATGCAGTGTATCAGTTGGCTGGTGAGGATGGCTGCTTAGCCTCTACAGCTAAACCCAGAGCTGATGATGTGTCAGCATTCTCAGAGCTGCGTACTTCCTACTTTGCTATTCCAGAGGTTCTGCTCCTGGAACCAGCTTGACCTCTGGATGCCTTGTTCCTTTTCTGGTCCACAACTGAACACCTCCAATATTCATTTTCTTACGAATTGTTCTGAAACACTTATTCCTGGAACGGATCTGCTTAATGCTATATTCCTTGCTGAAAGCATTCCAGGCTTTCTGAGTGCTTCCTGCTTACGACCTTCTTACATGGCTTTATTTTTGTTTTCCAAATTTCATTTTTGTTTTAAGCATACAGTCTCATTTCAAGATCCATATTTAGTTTGCTGAAAGTTGTGTGTCATGTGCTGACTTTATGCAAATGCAACAAAAGACTGATTTACAATTAGGTTTTCCATGGTTACTCAGTTCCAATACACACTGAGATGTTTCTAACTGCATCACAAGCCCACTGACATACATGCCAAGACTTAGAACAGCAGTGACAGCAGCGTACTCTGTATTGTAAAATTATTTTCTGAAGCAGAGGCTCATGTTGGAAAGAAAAAATACATAGGCAGGCTTAAACAGAATTAAGAGAAAAATGCAACAACAAAGCTTTAGTAATTTAAATAAACCCGATCCTCAGATTTCAAGAAAAAGAAAATAGAGAGAAATTACTTATCTAGTTTTTTTGTGTTAAGACAATGAAGTTTGGTGAAAATTTCAATCCTCCTCTAAAGAACGCCAGATGAATATCCCAGACACTAGGAATGAAGAACTAGGTAACTCCCTTAGAAATCACTAGGTTTATGTTGAAATACTTGATTAAATTTACTTTTGAATATCTCCATCCTTGGATATATTTTGATGATTAACTCATCTCTTCAAGTGATAAAAATATTACCCTATTCCTATTCTTTTAAGTTTTAGAGGAACACAAAAACTAATTGGACTTTAAACAGAAACACAAAAATATCTTTTCAGTAAGGAGTCCAAGAACAGACTCTTGGCAATTTGCTATTCCATACAATCTTACCAACACATTGTATCTACACTTGTTATGCTACAGAGCTGTGTACTTCGTCTTACTGCTGTTTACATCACAAAACTCTACAGAAATACAGAAAGAAATAACAAATCATCAAAGGTCACAACAAGCAACTGAGTAACCTTTATAATGTCAGAATAACAACAGCAAGACACACACACACACACACACACACACACACACACACACACAAAAATCTCACCAGCTCTGGTATGTCCTGACAATCTTCAGCAACACAGTACTTCTGGTAGGCCATGAAGGAAGAAAGCGACATTCCACCAAAATACAGGTTGATGGACAATTTGCCCCATGGGTTATCTGGTAACTCCTATTTACACAAGACAAAATAAGATTATAACAGTAATAGCGTGACCGAGGTTTTAGAAATAGTGACCAAGAAATTCAAACCTGTCATTCCTATATGCACCATACTCGTTCAAAGATACAAAACCAGTAAGGATGGCTATTAACATCAGTTATGACACAAATGGGAATGTATCTCTGGAATGGCAGCACCGACTACTCAGTCTAACACTGAAACATTACCTCATGTTTGCTCACTCAACAATAAACCCTTCTCTTTCACGATTTATCATTAGAAATTAAACTATACGAAAATGCAGGTTTTCAAGACAATACAGATTGTGTGTCCTATAACGTTAATAGATTAATTTAAGTATGTCCATACTTAGCTATGCCAAATTTTAATCACTTAAAATTGAATTTAGAGGAGTTTATGCTGTTGGTAGGTAGGTTGCTTGTCAGAACAACAGCACAGAATACAAACAGGACCAAAAAATATTAATACCTTTAAAGGACACGTTTAAGGCCTGAAAACTATAATAAAGGTAAAGTCATAGAAGAAATAACTTCAGCTTTGAATTTTGTTTTGTCTAAGAAATACATTTACTGCTATACTCCTTCACTTGTTATTCTTAATGCAAGTTAAAAGGAAAAAAAAAAAAAAAAAAAGAGATCAAGAAGTAAGCCTCATTCCACACCTAGGAATAAATTAAGCTACCTGAACATGTATTTCAACCTCTTCATTTGTAAGTAGTTCTTGAAGGCAATTTACTGCATCCTGCTGCCAAAAATCTCCAATCTATTTGGTGAAAAGCAAGAAACCGCCACACGTTAAGACGCTGACAAGTAATACTCTTACTATTCTTAACATAGTAAGATGAAAATACTGTCATTGAAAAACTTATTTGAAAACACACATCATTAGTTTGATTTTTCTGCAACAGTTTAAACATAATCTGCTATTTGGTACACTAAAACTTACCGTGTCACAAAGCTGACCAGCAATTTTCAGATCCTGAAGTGACTTAGAAAGCGATGCTGCTTGCCAAATCTAACCTTTATTATATACATAATAACGTATGTGTGCACAATTACCCAAAGCATAACCCAAAGATAAAGAATTACACTCGAAGATAACTTAACAGACAACAGAAAACACAGGATACTTTAAATACTTCTTTTACTCACTGCAATATCTGTTTGCCTCCCAAATCGCAGGCTTATAAGCCTGTCTTTCTTAATCTATCAGTTGAACTGCTTCCAGCAATAAGGTTTTCTTTAAAAATAAGTTTAAAAGTAAGCTAGTCATTTCAGTAATTCACATTTACTAAATGCACCATTCAAATTTGAATAAGATGTGATGATACGTGAAGATGTTATTTACGTATCAATTACTTACTAACAAAACCCCCTAAAACAATTCACTTGTATTAGTTTAGCGTAACAGATTGTTTCCTACACAGCTAAGTTCAGAATGATAGAATCACTTTTGCAGGACTCGAACATTTATAATTTTCTGGCCATTTTGTATTACGAAATCCAGGCCTTCTTTCTTGCTGCTGTTACTGCAAAACGAATTACCACTTCAGAGTATCATCCTGCCAGCTACTGCAGTGTCCCGTCTCACAAAGACTTAATTCCAATGGCAGCTGCTTTTGAAGCATGGTCACTTCATAAAGCAATCTGTCATTTCCTGATAAAAGGCTGCCTGGCTGAAACCATCCTTATCAGCTATTCTCTGAATCCTCCTAGGCAAGAAAAAATACCAGCAACCTGTCTCAACCTTTGTATGACCAAACAGTGTATCGATTTGAGTAACTACCTACTAAAACGTCTTCAAATTTACCATTACTCACTGGTACTGTCTTGTAGAGCTGACATGGTATGCAAAATGGAGGAATACCAGTATACAATGTAGTTGGATACAGATGACACTGAGGAATCCTCTCTATGCAACCATGGTCTATGTACTGTACCTATATGAAAAGAAAAGCTTTCCTGAAATAATTCCTGTTTTTAAAGTGAAGTCTAATAAATGAAAATGTTCATTTACAGCATTTACTTTTCTGGAGGAAAAAATAATAATTTGCTGATCAGTAGGTGATGTGACAAAGTAGAAATGAAGGAAAGGATTAAAACACTGGTATGGCAGATTAGAAGTTCAGCTTCTAAACTTGTCTTGCAAGAGATCCTACCTTTCATGTAATAACCTACAGCAGCTTAAAATTGAAAGAAATAAAAAATTTGTTAACTGGGATAGTGTCAGACTTGCAAATCTACATTCAAAAAGCATGAGCAGACTCGAGTTTAGATAAGATTAACTGCTACTTAGAAAAAATAGCTCTATACCTGTGCAGCAGGAAGAATTCAAACCAAACAGCCAGCCATTACTTTTTGGGTGGGGGGAAGCTAAACCTAAGCATTTTCAAAGCATTCCACATATGATAATAACAACAGAAGAAGAAAAAAACCTAAAAGGGATTACTTACAGGTGATCAAGGGTAGCTTTTTACTTAAGAATATTTATCATCACCAAGAAAACTATGGGAAAAATTGTGACAACTGAAATAGGCAGACAGAATTAATCTTTAAAATAAATGTAAAAATCAGGACAGTTATCACACTTTTAGGCAGAATGAGCATCTGGATAGTCAGGTCAGCTGAATGAAAAAAGGTGTGATAATAAGTTTATTTTAGAGGATTAGATTATTTGCCCCTCCCCCCCCTTTTTACATACATGTGCACATGTTCATGCTCACACACACGACATATAATCACTTACCTGGAGAGTACTACCACTGAGTTCTACAACTTTACCTCGATACCACATGGTATCTGATCCTCTTACAACACAAGCTTCTCCCTTTTTCCAGCTGTAGGGTTCCAGAAGACCAAGGCATTTGAAATGATTTTGTATTTCAGTCATCAATTTGTTTAGTTCAATTTCTGGGGGAAGAATAAAAAAAATTCAAAATAGTTTGTAACATAGTAGCACAAACTATTTCCATCACTAAAAACCAGTAGATTCAGATGAAGACATGTATAAACATAAAATACATTTGCTGCTCTAAAAAATGTTTTCCAACACTGATACAATATGTATGTTCAACTTCTAGTATAAGCAAACAAGTTACTACTCAAACAAAAAGTAAACTGCATTTCCAATTGTGAAGCCACTAGTAATTCTAGATTCTAATCTCAGAGAAGAAGCATTTATAAATTTTGCAACTGACACCTCGGCAGCACTAATACATACAGCCTCTCCATAAACAAGACAACAGATTCCCAGAAACAGTGGTAGCACACCATGAAACAACAGAAAACAGGTGTCCAGAAGACCCTCTTCTGCTATGGGTGCAGTCTATAGCAACAACTGCAAGAATACAGTCTTGGGCAAGTGGGGTTACTGTACTTTGAATTTCAAAGTTTTATGATATGATCTAACAGTTAAATGTACTTGTAGAGTAAAAGAAAATTAAAAACCAGAACGTTCTCATACAGAAACATTTCTCTAAAGCACAATATATTATGGTACTGAAGACTTGACACTGCATCTGCCAGATGAAAACATACCTCTTTCGAACAGTACAAACAAAAAACATTAAGAGATACAGAATCTGTCACAGTACAAATAAAGAGCCCAAGGAAACTGGGTACTGAGCTTACATGGAAGGAAAAAAAAATCCAGTAATATTTGAGAACCAGCCTAACTTCCAAGAATCTTTAGGACTGTATCTTCGTTATTATTAGTAAAATGTATCACGATCTCAACATTATAAAATAAAGCACTTGCCTCTTTACTCAGTACTGCCTAGAGAAGAGAGGCAAGTAACCTGCCCGTCCAGGTGCCTGGGATTTTTTCATTTCTTGGGCGGGTGGAAGGCCCGGGGAGCAGGTT
Organism: Nipponia nippon; assembly: GCF_047370975.1. Classification (NCBI taxonomy): domain Eukaryota; kingdom Metazoa; phylum Chordata; class Aves; order Pelecaniformes; family Threskiornithidae; genus Nipponia; species Nipponia nippon. The sequence goes on from NW_028262336.1 coordinate 112,413,745, forward strand.
TTGCTGGGCTTAAGGACGGGGCGCCACCTCCTGGGGATTTGGGCTTCCTCCGCCGGGAGCCGCGGGACCTCTCCCACCACTGCAGAGGCAGGGAAGGCGGGCATGCACCCCTCGCCCCCCAGGCCAGAGGTCTCATCACCTCCCAACAGCAATCCTCCCAGAACTGTGGTCTGGTACAGAACGTGTACACTAGAACACGGATCCGCTATATTCTGATATACCAAAGCTATCATATTCATAAACTTATTTTCTTCTATGTAATCTTACCGAATGATTTTGGTATTATATAAATAGTTCCATCACGTCCAATGCAACTTACTACAGCTTGAAAAATTTTCGCTTCAGGTATAATGGGGCATTTATATATTTCATCCATTCCTGAATGAAGCAGTGTCTCATGTGTTTTGCATGGTTTTTGTTCACTCTCTGAAACAGTGACGTTTTCCTCTGGAGCAGCGCTGTTTTTTCCACATGCAGTTTCTGTATTACAACCATCCAGTCGCGTGTTTTCTTGCTCCAACTGTACTTTAAGATGTTCCTTGGAGGCTGAGCAAGCCATACCAGCTTTATCAGTTCTAGCAGATTCAATCAAATCAGATCAACGTATTAACTGATAAAGAACTTGGTGCGAAGTGCAAAAGAATAAAATAATAGAAGTAAAAAACCAAACACGCAAAGATGGCAAATGCTTGCTAAAATACTGTCAATCAACTCATCTACCAACTTAAGAGAACTGAAACGTGCAGTGGATACAATTAATAATGTTATACTCAAATAAGTTCACTAAAGATGGAGTTCTGTTGCTCTACGTTGTAGACAATCCAAATTTTTGTCTTATTAGCTCATCATGATGTGAATACAAGAGTCTGAAAGAATATAAAAATAAAAGTATCCAAACCTTCTGTTTCTAAAAGCCAAACCCTTTTTAATAAGGTGTTCTGAAATATCAATCAATTGTCCTGTTTCATCTTTGCAAAGAATTTTCACAGGCAAGGCACAAGCCACATCACTTTCCTGGAAAAAAATGAGAGAGCTGGACAACATATTACAATATGCGTTTCCTCTAAACTACAGGCATGTTTTTCATTTTATTGGTACTGACTGCAAATCAGATGTTGTTGAATAACTGATGCTCACATCAGAAGACCCAAAATTCATTTAATCCATGTCACAATTCCCATCATTTCATCAACTGTTCTAAACATGACATTAAAAAAAAGTAACAGAATAAAAGCTTGCTTCTTCCCTTAGCTGTTTTATTAGAATGAACTGCCAAATACAATACAAGCTTTAAACCCACTCATAAATAACTTTGCTATCAGTGCTTTTATTTCCAGACATACTGTGAAACCTCACTGGCATCTGCCAACAGACACTGAACAAATCAAACCCTCATAATTTCACTTTTTTACCAGTGGAAGAAATCAATTACTAATGATGTTCGTACAGCATTGGACTTGTTCTTTCAGTTTCTAAGGCTTGAAAACTAATATACTAGCTGCTGAAATTATTCTCATCAAGAAGATGAGCATCTTGCTCATCTGTCCCTAAAAGTTGTCAGCATCCAGTGATCCCAAAGATGTAAGCATTATTCTTCAGTAACTCAATATATCTAAGACTGTGTTCTTTCCACACTGGGTAGCCAAACTGCTCTAATGCTCCACTGAATAATGAAAATAAAGCAGAAGAAAGAAAAAGCATCTTTCTTCCCTACAGCAAACAGCAATCTAAGCAAGTTCCACTCAGGACTTTTTTTGAAGAATGAAAATATTCAGAAAAAAATTAACAGACAACCTGACAGAAATTTTACAAATACCTCTGGTCTTGATTACAAACCTGTATGATTATTTTTACTTGTGCCCCGGTTAGGTAATAAGATAAACATTCACACACTGTTGCTGTCCACTGTGTGCTTCCACCTGTTGGTCTAACATAGAAAAAATTATAATCTCCTTTAGTACAAGAGAAGTTGGCATCTCCTAAGCTTACCGACAAATCCTTCCCTTTACCGAGTTTTGATTTTTTTGAAACTGCCTGTACTGTCAGGGAAAAAAGACAATGTCCATTATGGTCAACAGTAAAAAGAAATGGTTCTTCATCTCTGGATCTATAAGTTAGGGAGAATTAAAAAATATAACCCCAAAACTTCAAAACTGAGAAGGATCATGAGTTCCAAAAGTATGACACCTGTCTTAACAGAACAAAGGAAAATCCATACTTCATCTGCAAATCAGGCTTTTTATATTCATTCAGGGAATGGGTATTACAAACATGATTATTTTTTCTTCATAATATAGATAGCACACAAACAAATGCACAAGGGAATACCCCAGTTCTCTCTTTTCTACAGTCTAGAAAAGAGAGATCTCCTGTCCATTTTCATGAGATCTAATTAATCTTAAATTCTGAGCCAAGGAAAGAAGTGTTCAGTAAAATGAAAAACCTTTATCATCTGTCCAGTATTTTATAATTCATCCTATAAATATTCTTTCTTTCTATAGCACGGTTTCTGCTTTACTGGTACATAGCATAACCCTTAGAAAAAAAAACCCTTTATAAAACAAATCACAGCTGCCATCGCATTTCTTCTTTATTCAAAAAACAAACATCCAAATAGATAATCAGTGCTAACACAGGAAAATATTAAGTTATGTCATTATTAGGTTTCTAATACTGCTACTCAGTATAAGGGAAAGACTACCTTATATCTGCCAAGGAACATTCTATTGCTAATGTCCTAATTATCTTCATATTTTCCTCAAGTTTTCTTAGACAGCTGATATCCACTGTTTTTTCAGCTCCAGAATCATAAAGTATTACCTGTTACAGACAAGAAACACGATGAAACAGAAAACCGCCCCCTCTTAGTGTTATCTGTAAAGAAAGACAATTCAAAGTATGCCTGAATACATAAACAAATTCAAATGAACATTACCAGGATTCAATGAATGGCCTTTGCACTGAAGTACTCCATCACACAACACAAATGACTACCACAGTGTATTGAGAGGACAAAACACACAAATGTACTCAAAGGGGGTTAAACAACTTTACAGAGGCTGTTACTTGAATATTTCTTTTCCCCTACTTCAGTTATGTTGGTGCATTTAAATTTGTAAACTGAGAAATGCTGAAATAGCTCCCCTCCACGCCTTGCTCTTCTTTTGTTCGAGGGCTCTTAGCCTTAGAAAGCAGATGATGCAAACCAGAAGTATAGAAAGTCCCACTTCTGTTTCCTACTAACAAGACCCATGGGCATAATTGGATGATGGTGGAGAGAACCAATGGTAATCCAGTCCTGGATTATCTGTATGATTAAAAAGCCACTCTTACTTTTGAGGTAAGTAGTTATCTATTCATGAAATGCCTCTTCTGATGCTCCTTACTCTTTTTGAATGAGTGCAACAAAACTCATGTTTAAAGCAGCACTGTGTGAGAAGTTACTGTGGAAAATGTTACACCTACATGGCACAGTGCATCACCATCAGTTTAGGGTTCAAGCAACAGCATGATTACAGGTGTTCCTGTGGTGCTGCACCCAGTTCAGCTGGCTCCATCTTTTAGCAAGGATCATTAAGTTTGAATCAATGTGACCCTCAGGTTCACACAGCTTCTGGAATCCAAGCTAAACCATCAGGCTACAGCTTGGGAATCTGTGCTACGTGGCAAACTGTAGTGTAAACATACACAAAGTCAACCTCATGAGCCTTCCTCAACTACCAGCTTCCCTGCTAAAGGCATTTGAGCTTTGATGAGACAGTAATCTTATTTGCAGCAACGTACAATGTAACTTAAACTCTCAACAAAAGCAAAAGGCTGCATGAGGAAAATGTTAACGCAGAAGTAAGAAACAAAGATTTGACTTTATTTTCATCAATGAATGCTTACAAACTTTAGAAATAGAAGTATGAACCCTCTTATGACGGGTTTACCTCTGCACTTGTTTCAGAGACAATCCTGCTTATTTGACCTCTTTGCCACTGTTTCAAATCACGTACGTAAACAGCACAGTGCATACTACTTTCCCACTTCACAGACTGCGGCTGGGATTCTTTGTAGATGGTAGCCATCTTTTCCTGTAAACTAACATTCAAAAAAAGACTTTTCTAGTGGTAAAATTTTATCCAGTGAGTAAAGGCTTTATTTAGCCCATTACTGCTTAAATAGCATACAGTAAAGTTTTAGTAACTGTTTAACAGACACATAGTATTGTAGTTTTTCTTCATGACATGTTAGAAATACATGAAATGGAGCTTCAAAACACATGCAATCTGATTAAAACTCTGTAAAACTATCATGTTTTCTTAAACAATGGAATTAATCTGAGCGATCCTGATCCTTCTGTATAGCACTATTTGAAAGATGCACTATTTTCTCTTGACAACTTGAGAGCGTGGTACTCATTTAGTGTCACAACTAATTCAGTAGGACTCTAGGTAGCTACATGCAAGAAGGTAAAAACATGAAAGAAAGGAGAAATAAGAGGCAGAAAATAAGCAACTTGCACTAAGCAATGATATTTCCATTTAACTGTCTTCAAACAGTACGCATTATTACCTAAATGTTACCTAAATATCTACCAAAGGAATGTTGATACACTATGTCTAGAAAATACCTTCAAGCTTTCCTAAAAGCATATTAGAATCATGTTGAAAGAAATAACTTGATTGAAGTTCTATGCCTTATGATATCTGTATTACTTAACAATATTTCTAACAGAGGAATGAGGAGAAAAGAAGGAGCCAAAAGATTTAATCCTTCTGGACAGTGTTGCATTTATCAGGCCCCAATACTTACTACATTAGAACCAATTTGAAATAGGGAGTTAGATCACGTACTTAATTTGGAATCACAAATATTTAATAGTCCACAACATAGTGCCAATCTGTCTTCTGTTCCTATACTTTCCTCAACAAAACAACGTCAGTCAACAGCATTCAAAAGAGTACCCAGTGCCAAATGCAACCCTAATCAGAATTTGCTCTAACTATACTTCACCAGTTTGTAATAAGAATGCCTTAACTTGAGAAAAGTTGTGTTGAATTTTAGTACCTTTTCAGTATACTTTCTGATGACAGCCACTGTATAAAAATTTTACTAGGAGACACAACATGACTAATTCTCACTTGTAGCTCTTTCTTAGAAACTGATTTGAAATCTCCTTCATCTACAGATTCCACATCTATAGGATTTGAAGTTTCCGAGGTTTCAGGAATTTCTTCTAGAGGAACATCCCATATTTCATTAGGCCTTACAGCAGTACTTTCAGTGTAACTGTGAAGAGCATAAGGTAATCAGAATGGAAACACATTTTAAACAAAGTGAAAAAGAGCTCAATAATCACAGTTCAACATGACAGGAATCATTCAGCATGAAGAGTGAAGAAAAACAAAACTTAGAAAAGCAGAAAAAAATCCCAACAAAAGACAAAAACATTTCTAAATGCTACTTCTGAAACACTCATGATAGTAACTTAGTTTTGTTCTCTTTCAGAAGGTATTCTTGCACATTCTACTGACAGATGAAAGCACTAAGCAATATAAGCTGCCAGCAGAAAAGCAAGCCGGACACAAATGGGCTGTTGAACATAAATGTTTGTGTCTGGCTTGAAAGACATCAAATTACTAGTATCGTGCTTCTGGAAATCAGTGTTGCCTCTGAGTGAAAGCTGCAATGTTCAGCTTCTAAGATGCGTAAATATTCCTTTCAGAAGTAAAGAATATTAACATTAGCGAAACATTTACCTTTCTAACATTCCCTGAGGATACAAATACAACACAACTGGTGCTAGCACTTTCCTAAGTAGAGTACTGAACGAAGTATGGTCATGATAATACCTTGATGAAAACTTGTTTAAATTGTGTGAACTGGATAGAATAAAGCCCAACAGCAATCAAGAGTTGGCTGGTATGTATTTTGAGCCACAGCCCAGCTTAGTACCAGTCTGTGTCAATTATGCCAACTAGAGAGAGAGATGCAAGAGATTGCAGTTTGGAAAAAAAAAAAAAGCCCTTAATGCAAAAGAACTGGCTTCTTGTAAACATCACTGACTAAAGGAGAGAGCAAGCATGAAGTTTAACTGCTGGCCATTTCTGGCCTCAAGGAAGAAACTCTTTTCTGTTTTCAGAGATTGACCACCTGTCTTTTCCTTCCCAAGAAGGAAACAAACTGCTCTGTCAGAGAGAAAATTCCATAAAGTATTCAATCATGTCCTACATACTGCTACACAATTATTTATGCAAACCTTCCTGATGCAGGTATTTGGAAACTGCTGGGTAAAACAGCTAACTTGTAGAACCAGGAAAGAAATGAACACCATGGCTCATAAATATGCTTACCTTGCGTACAACTAGTCTGAACAATGAAATGGACAGAGGCAATCTGCCACGGAGAGTTCTCCCAAGTGAAATACATGTCACGTGTCTTACAACCCCCTCTCTAGTAACTCCAGGATAGCATTTTCATTGCAAATCCATCAGAAAACCCAATCAATTTAGAATGAACTTCAGACTGCAAGGTTTCTTTCTGGAATTCTGTATAGACTAGCTCCTATCTCAATGCAAGAGTAAGGTTACTGATGTTTGCCTGTCCGCAAGTCAGTTTCAATGGAGCGCTGTGCTCTCCTGCTTATGTTGTCTTATACTAGTTTACAGCTGGCCTGGGTATCCCTCAACAGCATTAAACATGGAAGAGTAATCATAACCCAAATGCGATTCTTAATGACGTAAAGCAGAATTAAATTATTCACCAGCCTCTTGCCTTTTTGCAGACACCCATCTTCACAAATGGGAAATTCAGTGAGCAAGTGTGACAAACGAGCTCTGGAGGGCAAGAGATCTAAGTGCACTGGAAAACAAAGCAAGCCAAAAACCCCCAAAGCCCCCACAAAACAATCTTGCCCCCCCCCCCCCATCATTCCAACTAAAAGACAAGGTGCACTGGGTGTAAATGGCAAGGTGTTGGTAGCTGGGGAGAGGGGCTGCAGGGGTGACTTCTGAGAGATGAGGACAGGTGCTGCCCCATGGCAGACACAGCCCGTTTCAGCCGCTTCTGCAACAGACCCTCCCCAGGACATGGCTGAGCCCGTCAGTGAAGCTGGTGGCACCTCTAATTTAATGAAGGGCAGAAAACACCAGGGAGAGAGAGGAGGGAACAGAGAAATAACATAGAGAACACCAAGGTCAGAAGAGTAGAAGGTATTTTGTGGGGGAAGAGGCACACTCCTGAAGGGACGGAGGCCCATGGAGGGCCCATGCTGGAGCACAGGAAGAAGAGAGCAAGCAGAAAGGAGCAGCAGGGAGAAACTGCTGCGTCCTGACCCCAACCCCTGCACTGCTCGCTGCCTCACCGAAGGGACGGAGCATAACCCGAGCGTAGGGAGGAGAGGTGCTCGGAGCGAAGTTGAGCCTGGGAAAGGAGCAGGGTAGGTGCTATACATGCTTGTCTTTTGTGTCCCAATGCCTGAATCAGTAATTAAATATTTATGCTAATTAGCAATTAAGTTAAATTAAGCCTGTTTTGCCTGCAACAGTACTTGGTAAAGCGATTTCCCTGTCTTTATTTTGACCCATAAGTTTTCTGGCTCCTGTTTCTCCTATTTTCTTCCCAGGCCAACTAAGAAGGGGGAGTGAGCGAACAACCAGAAAATCCACATCAGTGAAGTTATCAGTGTTACACAGCAACTTATATTAAAGTAACACATCCACTTGTTTGCAAGCCGCAAGCAGGCATCTAAGTATAGCTGCAACACAACAAACTACCCTACTGACAGTCACAAAACAATTCAGCTGTTCAGGTTTAAATAAAGCTGCTTAATTTTACAAAAATCTTATTAAAAATTGTGACTAGTACAAGAAAAGTATTACTAGGGTTTAGTTATATTTCTGAGCTAAGAGATGAAAAGCCACTTATTTGCTTCCTCCTGAAAAAAAAAAAACAAATTCAGGAATTCCCTTTTGGAATCAAAACTTTCTATTTAACAATCTTTTTATTTTTATCAGTATTCAAAAATTATTAATGAAAGAATAATTAGATTTTCATGATTATCTTTTTCATGGATTATCTTTTTAAAAAGCCAACAAATTAAATGCAGCAGTGTTATCTCCTTATCAGCCTCATCTCCCCCAGCTGGCTTCCCAACTATTCTGTCTGTAGCTGGTTATCTGAGTATTTCTTTTCTAGTAACAGACCTTCCAAAGAGATGACTTACCTTAGGTACGCGTTAAACACACAAAAGTGTCACTTCTTTTCTTACTACAGGGGAATGGGAACCTTAATGATAACCAGTTTGGGAAGATTTGGCACTTAAGCACATTACAAGTATGATGTAAACATTAAATCTCTAACTTTTGAATCAATTTCAATAAATTATGTTAGTCAAGATTTAGTTTGAGAATTCAATAATGCAAAACTGCAGAGGTACACTCTGTAACTTATGTCAGTTGATGAATGTGATTTGTAATGAATTTATCACAAATGTGGTAAATTCGAGCCACTGGAGGTAACATACTAAAGCCAGTGATCTTGTTACACAAATTCAGTATTTTTAAATACTTCGAGTTATGCACAGTGTATTTACCTGGGTATGTAGGATGCTAGGTCTTCTTTAACTAGCTGGCAGTTAATACTAAAGCTTCTTCCATGAACAGAAGAGTCAAAGAGTTCAATAGATAGGAAGTTATTATCTAAAATTTCTGTGAATGAATAATATAAACATAATTAGTGCTAATCAATGACAGTATAAAGCCTATTTATGGTTTTGCAGACATGGCAAATGGTACTAAGAGACAGAATTGTGTAAAATTACATTTGATTTATAAAATAATTGATTCTGGGAGGCTTAGTTTTGCACATATCTATAAAATTAACTTAAAATACACCAACAATTAAAAAATATTTTTGTACAAAGAAACCAACTGCTACATGTAATTTTATTTATTAGATGACTTCCAAGCCATGATTCCACAAGTGCTGAAAAATAACTAGCCGCATATTAACAATAAATGGTATTGAGAAAAATCATACTAAGGCATATATGGTTTTTTTTGCATGACATTTTAGAGCAGCAACCATCACATTCCCAGCTACCAATAAAGTCAGGAAGAGTCAAGGATAGCTACTGCTTTTGGAAACAAGCCCATCTTAATAAACCAGAATATTTATATCACATAATGCTGGTGTGGTCTGTAAGAGAAGACATAAACAGAGCTTTTGTCAGAAGTTGTATCTGTTATGTCTCCTCGAATTAGTTCATGTTTACATATTCTCACTCCAGGCTACCTGTCTCAAGTATGAACATAAGCATTTCAAATAAATACTGTTTGAAATATGAAAGTGCATATTTCTACATTTGAGTTACTTTAATAATATTTAAATATAAATTAATACACTCTTGATAACTTACCAACAACTGAACACAGCAGAAGTTTATCTTCAGTCATTTCTTCAAATCTCTCCTTGGCTCTTCCGTTCCACTCATTTGCCCCTTTGTAAGGCTCAATGCAAGCCAGCCTGCACCTGATTGCCTAAAGAATAACTCAAATTATGTATCCACCATCACGTATCAAGACCACCTCATTTACAGCCAAATCGCAGCCTTTACTTTGCACTCATGCAGGACAGCAAGACAGCATGACCTTGGCTTCTGGTTCCACATTACCATTGTTTGATTTGATTCAAAATGATCCCCTCTCCCTGCCAGCAGCTGAGCATGAACCTCAAATTCAGATACATTCTTGCTGAAATAGAAAGGGCTTACTTCTCCTTGCCTCCCTTTATGGTTAGGCATACAATCAGCTGCAGAGATCAGGAAAGATTACTGCAGAAAGGTGACAAAGAAAGCCTTCATCCTGTTTTGCTTATTGTGATGTAATAACCCAGACTCAAAGCATCTAAGATTAATACGACTATACCACTGCAGAAGTCTGAAGGGCTAAACACAGAGACACCAGAGTACCACAATACCTATGTCAGAAAATTCCTGCCAGATGTTTGAAAGGTATTAATTAGGAGACATAAAAAGAGAGACATGCAGGAAATCAGATGAGACTAAGTACTTTGATTAAAAGAATTTTTGTTTAGCAACTTTATTGCAAACTTTGGTGGCTACGCTATGGCTCAATTTTAAATTAACTGTGAGTTATTGTTTCCTCCTTCTTGTTTATTGCACCAGAAGGAGAGTAACATAGGTGGGGGAAAAGGGAGAGAAAGGAAATAAAGACAATAGAAATAAGAATGTTTTGTGCAGATAGTCTTAGGATATGGGCAGTCAGGAAGATGAAAATAAGACTGACTGACAGGTTAAATAACCATTAAAAGAAAGGGTTGTGGATGACAAAACCAACACTACATTAAGCACTACTCATTCCAGTCTTGGCCAAGATTTCTGCACCACCCAAGTCCACCAAAATGCCTGCAAACTATATTAATGGGCTGAAAAAAGTTTGACTTCTCTTGCAACAGCCCAATTCAAATCTCAACCAACCAACCTACATTTGAGGTAATGCAATATGTGATCACGTGTGAAGACTTACCAATGCTTAAATGCAACAGGACAGACCTGCACAAGCAACCTCACTTCTGATACTCTTACCTTCTGAATGCTTCATTTTGCAATCTTGTGTTCACGTTTCAAAGAATTTTAAATCCTTAAATTTTTTTTTTAAATAGAAAACATTTGAAACCATAGCAACACATAAGCAGATTCAAGCCTGCTGATCTTTCTATTACTCGCATTAAAACTAATGGCAACAGGAAGTTGTTATTTCTTACATAAAATTCAAGTGTAAATACCTTGCCAGAGTGTTTCACTGTAACCTATACATGGCATAAGAATACTGACATTTGAGAATAACTGATGGGTTTAAGTTTTTTTAGACCATTCTCTGGTGGTGATATACTCATCTGTATCCTTAACTCTTCAGCCCCTTCTCCTTTATGTTCAAAGTGAGGAGGCCTAGTAGCATGTGCTCAAGAGCTGACAAACTGAAAGGATTTTTCTGAGGATTTAGATTTGGTCAATAACAAGCAATCAGTTGGAATGATGGGATAACATACAGCAAAAATCCCAACACCCTTATTCATTAGCCGCTCTGATCTGAAGCATTAAGACATCGCACTGCAAGAACATTTTGCCATTTTCAGAATGCTTCCTCTCCCTTGCTTTTAAAAAAGGCTCAATTATTTTGACTGAAACTTTTCCCAGAAACATCTGCTCAAAATATAAACAATTAAATCCTATTTTCAGTAAAAGATGCTGGTCAACCTTAGTTACAAAAATCACTACTTCTGCTGCCTACAACTGGTTCAAAAACCCCTATCAACATATGAAGCTTTAAAGTTTAGCATAATTATGGTTGGCAACCAGAACTATCAAATGAACAGCTGAAGAAAAAGAATTATTTTCTACTTATGTGCGTTTTTTATTTGACAGAAATACTTTGCCATTTCCTTTCCCACTCAGTTTTTCTCCTTGTCAGAAGGGGGAAACTCCTACAATACCTAAAGTTAGGAAAATACCAAACTTTAAATGCCATAAACCAAACAAAAATATAATTTTTAAAAAAGACCATCATTAGATCATCATTTGAAAATGAAGAAATGTAAAAATTAATTCAGCTTAGTATGGAGTAAAAGGTACTTGAATTAAACACACACACAATGTATATACATACCTCCTCACTGCAAGGTAACATTAGATTTCATTTAAAACTGAATGATATAAAAAAATTAAGAGTTTTCAATGTGCACCCAAAACATATTAAATAAGTCACATCATAAACTCTTGTGAAAAGGAACTTGCTTAACATTTTATTTACTTCAGAATGTTAATAACCCTCTCTTTCCCCTTCCACCCACTGAGATTCTATTAATTTTGAGTATTTAATCCAGGCAAGCACTAATTTACCTTTTCTGGAAAGCTCAGAAACTCCTTTTTTACCCTGCGTATGTCTTTAAGAGTTACGTTAGCAACGTTGCCAAAGTCAACATATTTTACCATAACTTCTTGACGACTTGGCAGCCCTTCAAGAAAAACAACCCAAGTTATTAAAATAAAAAATGAATATCTGTTACAGGTTAAAGCACCAGAATTTCAGAGCAAAATCCACATTTGCACCATACAATCATAAAATACCACATTTTCAAATGTTCTATAACCCAATTCAAAAACTATATTCTTTAAGAGCCAGCTCTTTTAGGTTCCTGAAATGACAGTTAGCATTTTGGTCCCCTTCCACCTAATCACTTTATGAGACACTGGCACATTAAATACATGCCAAGTAGACATGTCAGCATACAGGCACGCTACACTGCCCATACAGGCAACACAGAGGTCAGCCCAAGTACACCTTCCATCCCCTTCAGAATTACTACGGGAAATTATTAACCCACACTAGTCACACTCAGCAGTTGGCTACAATAGACAAATTTGTAGTTCAAACTGTAATAGTAAGTGAAACATTATTTAAAATAACTGTATAATATAATTTCAGTAATATATAGAAAATGAAGTATACTACTTCTCTTTATTTAAAAAAAAAAAATAGATGTATAAAACACTCCACTAATAGCAAAAGAATATAACATGAATTAGTGCTACTGACTTTATGAACTGACCTGTTAGTATAAGAATGCCTAGTAAAAATAATGTCTGTTTGCTACTATTCATATCCAGTGTGTGACTCTGATCTAGTACCACATCTGATTTTGCAACCTAGCATTAGAGTGAAAAAATCAATACTTCACCTATAATCTGTGCTCTGTACCAATTTCCATCTTTCTGTTTTGCAATACAGGCTTGGCCTTCAACCGGGCAGACAATTTCAAAGTTTTTCCCATACTCGTGTTTATATACCTCCTGAATTTTCTTTGGAAGAGCTGAGGAATCCAGGCTATCTCCCTAAAGTAAGAAAAACAAAACATACATACACCCCAGATGTTCTTATTTTTTTAAAAATGGCATTTTTGCTCTTTCAAGAGACATTATTTCTAGTAGTGTACTTCCTAGCCCCCCCCCCCCCCATTAAACAGTGGTTATGAATACATGAAGTGAATTAAAGAGCCTAACATTTGTTGAATATTGCCCTGTTCAATCATCACTCTAAACAGTAAAACACTACATACCCACATAGGAATTAACCATGTAACGAAACTGACAAAAAAAATGTTAACTTTCTGGAATTCTAAGAATTCCTGGAATTAATCTAGGATTAATCTAGGATTGTAGGAATTAATCTCATCTGTTAATTCTAGGAATCCTAAAACTGGTAACAAGTGACAGAAATTAATGGAAATTGTAGCTTATTTAATGTGGACGACAAGTAGCTCAACATTAAAAAGTTTTTTTAGTTTTATTTAAACAGACCTTATTTCTAAACTTACCAACTGGAGATAGAAATCACTTGGACTATTAATGTGGCAAACTACAACAGAGACTTCTTCTCTTTCTTGTGGAATCTTAGGTGGACTATATTGCAAAACGGTATTATTTTCTAACTGACTGGGAAGCTGTGATCTAAACCTAAGGTAAACAAAATGAAATTTTGAATAAATTCTGTCAAAATTCACTGAGAAGGAATCCTTTTATATTCAAATGTCAAGTTTCCCATAAAAAATGCAAAATGGTCTTATAAAAATAACTTGATTCATGTTTGTATGAATAGCTTGAACTTTCCTTCTTGCAGTTGGTGCAGCCAATTCTCTCTAATCCTTCTCCTGTCACAAATGTAACATATGAAGAACAATATACGGCAGCTGCCTCCTAAAAAGATTTTGTTACTTGGGATGCAGTAGCATACACTTAAATTGTTAAAAAAATACAGTAAAAGGCTAGAATTCACTACACTGGCAAAACCATTTTCTTTGAGATTTCCTTTTCCTCACTTATGAGAAAAAGCAATTACCTGAGGAACACAGATGCAGTAAAAAATTATCTCCCACTGTTCTCACCACCATAACTAGTTACGCTCAAATATAAACAAAGACCTTTCTCTGTGTGCAGCAAAACGAACTATAGTATCCTACAGATTTGCATGGCGTACCGCTGTCCCCAAACACCAAAATGCTCACGTTGTTCTCTATCTCCTGCCTCTTCCACTGGTCCCTCCAAAGCAGCTCTCCTCCGTCCTAATGCCAATATCAAGCTCCCCCTTGTGCCTATCGTTGTGCTGTATGCATCACGTGACGTGGCTGGTTCAGATGTGCTGACTGGCCTGTTACTGCCTACCAGCCAAACCAAAGAGATAAAAGGCTGACTTCTGTATGTTTTTCTGTCCTTGGTGGACACTAAGGGCTTTTCCCTTCAACCCCCTTGTTACTCATACTTGTACAGAAATTTACATTTTGTCATTTTCTAAAATAAAGTTCATTATCCAAATAAAGCCCTAGTGCAAATGAGTATGCCACAGTGCTGATTAGTGAAGGTGGAAAACAGGAAATCAACAGATATTGCTGAAGATTAATACATCACACATTAATATATCAAACACTCAGAAACAACTTGCTTGGTAAACTTCAATTTATAAGAATTATGCTGTTATCATTTATGGCATAAGAGCATAAACTAAAGGAAAACACATACCTTGCCAAGTCTAAAAAAACTAATGCATCCTTGAGAGACACTGGCATGTTATTGCTTATTTTATTAAATGGAGGTTTTTTCAAATCCACAATGAGAACACCATCCTCTTCTCTAAATATTGTCATTAAAACAATTTTATTATTTACCATTCCTAAAAATTTTTTCCTTGCTTCCTCTCCCCAGCCTTCACTCTGTGTTAGGAAGAAAGAAAAAGTTACTGAAGATGTAAGAGAATGTTAAAACAAAACCCATAACTTATAATTAAAAATAAAATAAATAAATAAAAAAAAAATAAAATAAAAATAAAAATAAAATAAAAATAAAAATAAAATAAAAATAAAAAAAATTAAAAATAAAATAAAAATAAAATAAAAATAAAATAAAAATAAAATAAAAATAAAAGCAAGGAAGGGAGCACAGACACATCTGAACAGGTGAAATGCTGAACACACTGTTAGACTATCTAGTCCATAGCCAGGGCAGCACTAAACAGTATTCTTCTATGATGGATTTATAAGTGTTTTTAACTGTATAAAACTGAGTCAGATCAAAGGACTGCAGTTTCCACCATGTTTCTTTTAAAGATTCAAGATTTCATCCCCTCTGATTGTTCTGATGGATAAACCAGAATTGTCATACACTGTTTCATCTCATGACTTACATTTCTGCTATCCCAATTCGTTTCAAAGTTTATTCTTATCTTTTTGTGTCTTTATACAAATGTACAACATAGTTTGGTCAATTTACACACTTTTCCTCTCCACAACATCCTTCTTGATGTTTTATTTACCTTGAAAAACCCTGTCTGAATTTATTTCTCTTGGATCAAGTTAATGCATTTCTCTTTTGATACTGCAAATTTGTGCCTTTTAGGTGTGAAAAAAATGAAAGCACATACAAGGAAGGCATTTTACCCACAGCTGTGAAAATTGTTCCAGATCTTTCCTATTTAAAGCTGTTTCAGACAACATCAGACTGCTAAAAAAACCCCCAAACCAACCAGCAGTTATACTGTCAGAAATGCACAGCTGCATTGGACATAGTTCATTCCCTTGTGAACGTGGCAAAAATAAAGCCTAATAAATAAGTGAATATTGAAGAAAATAATGTTGTATGTCCTTTTTCTAAGGGAATAAAGGCAGAGAGTGATTTATTTGCTGTTATACTGAAAGAGAATAAATAACACTTTGCAATATGTGGCAAAAAAAAATTAAATAACAAAGAACAATCCCTGAAAAGATTGTCTTAAAAATTCTGAAGCCATTTCTTCTCTGTCTGGTTGATTTTTGAAAGTTACTACTTGCATGAAGTTATCAGACAGCCACGAAATAAGAATATCAGTTCTGCAATTTGTTTTTAAATTTGACAAAAGAACATGTCTAGAGTAAGAGTAGTGAGATTTAAGCCTGAAATATGTATTCGTAAACCAGGAGGATTTTTAACACAGACTGCTATAAGCTCTTGTTTCCTTTCCAATGAAAGCAATGCAACTCATCTTTTTACAAGAGATGATTTAACTTTTTTTTTTTAAATAAAATATACCCTGTACTCCTCTCAGGTTTCCTTCTGTTTATACTGGAATAAGATCATTGTAAATTATGTATTTAAGTTCTTTAACATAAATCTTAGGAAGGAAAAAATCACCTGAAATAGCACAAACAGCTTTTACTTACTGCATTTTTGGGAACAACATCCTTCAATGAACACCGTACTGCTAAAGGAGGAACAGCTGCAAGTTCTGCCTCAATATGCTGATCAGGCTTCCTTACAAACAAACAAATGTCATCTGTTTCAACAGCTTGCAGAGTAGCAGGTTTGGGCCTTTCAGTGGGAACGTATCTATTGTCAATGGGAATAAAAGCAATGCTAGCTTAAAAGAAAAGCAAAAAAACCCCCACCACCAAAGAACCCTCAAACCCAAACCCTAGACTTAAAATAAAGGTCATTATTGCAATAATTGGCATAATGTCATCTCAATGAAACAAAACTAGAAAGTCTCAATGAAATGCATTTTTTTTTTTTAAACACTGAGGACTCACGTGTTCTCTTTTGCAATGTAAGTCTAAGTTAAATATTTTAACATGTGAAGGCTTGTATACTTGTGCACTTACATACACTGCCACTTTTTCTGTGAGAAATACCTATGTACAGAACATTAGCGTCATTTGGATATCTGGTTATCTGGTTGTGTGAAGCTGATGGAGGACTTGTTTCTTAATAAAGATCCTCTTGAGTAACAATAGTCAAGGACAATTGCAGACAAAAACCTCTCTGTAAACATACCCTGAGTAAATTAGAACTACAGAGCTCCCAAAATCAATCAGGAATACTTCCAGCAGTGCAATATCACAAACTTTGTATCTTATTGGACCACAAGGCTTCCTCTCATTTTTACTTCTTAGGGGAATTAATTCAGTGATAGTTCCACGGCACCACATTCCAGTTTCCTTACTCTTAATAAAAGTTCTAGCACCTATACAGAAACAAATAAAAAAAGAGAAAGACTGAATTCAGTACTTGTAGATATTTTACACTGGAAGTATTATTACAGTTCTGCATAATGTTCCATTGTTGCCTATCTTCCACACAGGTAGTAAGAGTGCTACTGCTAAAATAAAGACACAAAGACATTAAAAACCTTGTCTCGATAGCCACCACAAGTTTTCTCCCCACATTCATTTACACAATGTCTGTAAGGCTAGGAGGTGTTTGGCTTGTATTAAGACGTAGTTTCTGGCAAACTTCCTATACCTCTTAGTTAAGTGCAAAGAAACGACTGAAGTTGAGGGCTATTACGTACTTTTTATCAGTTTTCTAAACACCTTCTAGAAGCGAGTAACATTATCAACATGTGGGCTAGAAAATAATTTTCATGATTTAGCAATGTATTATTGTCTTTCATTTTTAATTCCAGAATGGTTTCTATACAGTTAGTGAACTTTAAAAAAAAAAATCATCTATCCACTTGAAGGGAATATTGCTTGCATGAGAGAAAGCTGATTTACTCAAGTAATGAAAGAACTAGACTAGTCATTAAAATCAGTATACTGAAAAAAATATCAGTTAACAATTACCACCTAATGTTGGAAAACATTAAGTTTACAGCCAGGCGTTTCAACTGCTTGTTACTCTAACCACTCAATCTGTTGAGGTTGAGAAGAATTGCAGAGTCTTTTTTTACTTCTGTTTTTGTTTAAGTGATTTAATAAAAGCCTACTTTACCAAACAATGTGTACAATGTTTCCTGAAAAGAACTGTAGATTCCAGAACATATAAGGACCACTTTACGATGTAAAGGGTAGGGGGGAAGAGTAAAAAAAAAGATTATTATACTAAGGAAGACACACTGCGAGATAGTATTTTAAGCTAATGCAGACCTTTAGAAATTAGTAATTTACCTAGTTCCAAAGCATCTGAAGGCCAGAGATACGAACTCTTACTACAACAAAAGTTTTTCAATTTCTTCTCCAAAACCGCTGCTTCTTTCTTCTGTGAGTATCTCCGAATATAGAAGTGGCATGGATTTATAACATGGCTTACAAACACTAGTTCTGTCAAACCTAAGTAAGACATAAAACAGATTATCAAACAGTCTCTAAGTGACTCCAACAGATATTATTAGACAGGTGATTATGTTTATGTTGCATTAATCATAACATTCCCTCAAATAGCTTTTAATCTGACAAATCTGCTCACACTTGTTTCAAACTAGTTACCGTGTTTGCTTTCTGATTAAATCCGCTCTTTTGAACTACCTCCCTTATGCTACTCTGGAAAACAAAAGGCTGTCTCACTGCTTACGAGGTGGTATCCTGAATTTAAGCAGGTAATTCAGAGTTTTTATTCCCTCTATTTAACAGAGGAATAGGAAGCTTCTAAGAAAGCAAATTAGAGAGATTGAGACTCCTACCTTTAAAAACAGGTATGCTACGCACTTTTGTACAGTTATTCAGTGATAATGCATGAAGATCAAGAATGGCCTAGAGCTAGCCAAGAGATGACCCTATGTAAGAGTACTTCTGACTAAGCATCCAAATCCTTTGTACTGCAAGCACCTCCCTTGACTTGGGATCCAAAATGCAGGTTTCTCTTTCTGAAGCTACTCATCAAATGTGGTGGATGGGTCAGAAGGTTTTAGAAGCCCAGCAACTCAATTCCTACAAGAGTATTTTACACCACAAAACTTCCTGCAAAGAGTGGACAGCATCATCTAGATCCAGTGTCACCTGCATGACTGATCAGGGCACAGCAGACAGATTTGCAGCATCCTAGAGCACTGCCATCTCTGTGCCCATCTCTGAACTACAACTGATCGTGGGCAAAAGATGGTACAAACAATGTGGCATTTGAAACATTCTGAGCGTGGATGCAGGACTGTGACTTGGAAGTTTAGGAAATGCAGTGTCCAGAACAGATGCAAGATTACTCCTGGGCATTTCCAGTGGAAAAGACGGTATCTGAGTAAAAAGTCTGAATGACTTGAAAGATTTCAGCTATAGATACACTAACTCTTCTGGATCACCCCTGGTCACCATGTCCAATGATGTGATGAGTCAACTAGCTTAAGCAGACCAGGAAAAGCATGTAGTAACAGTCACTTCACTAGATCAGTGGAGGCTGGTACCTCCAGCCAAAAACAGTAACAGGAGCTGGGCCAGTTCTGGATCACTAGAGCCAGGTGCATCCAGAAGAGATGTTTTTAAGCTGTTTGACTATGTTCCTTAAACTAAATGCAAACAAAAAACCCCAACAAACCACAGCTGCCTGAAAAGGATGTGAAAAATTTGTCAAATATTATTCGTCTGGTAACTAACCCTACCAGCAGGAGATAATGAAAAAACTCATTATATTGAACTTCAAATTATGCTTCCCATAATCCAAAAAGATCCAGTATTGCACAAAATACATATTTTAGCATATTACTGATAAAAACAATCACATCAGGTAACTCCGTGATCATTTAATCTCTTAAGATCTTGCTCTCCTAGTGTATATGTGAGAGATACTCAAGTGTCTGGTAAGGCTCAAACATCACACAACTGTGACAGCTGTGAGGTGTTTCTCTCTCCATGAGAATTCTTTGATGTCTAATAAAGGGTGAGCACACACTACACTAACTTCAGTGTAGGCATCAGGAGAATTTCTCTGCTAACTACTTATTTCCACAGAATTTGTTATGGACTTAAACTGCTCAAATTCCCTAATACTCTGACAAGTCTCACTAAGAGCAGTCAGGGAATTCACAAGTTATTGGACAGGAAATTGTTAGGGGAAAACGGACTTACATAACTCTGAGGCTAAAAAAAAAAAAAACCAACCAAAGAAAAACCAAAAAAAACCCAACCCAAACCAAACCAATGTAATTTCCGTAATCTTTTTTCTTTGCAGATGTTATTTTGTGTCCTAGATGAAGGCACATCTTTTTGCAGCAGTGCTTCTTCCTCTGTCAGATTCTTAGGTCAGTTTCTTTCTTTCCCAATACTGCTATCTCTACTCTTCAACTTTTATTACCATTTACACTCAACAACGAACAAAGCTCAAAACTCAGCACAAACTGTGCCAACAAAATTTTTTAATGAAGTAGCTTATTTCCTCAAATTACTCTCTGTTTTGTACATTTATCTGTTCACTCATAATTCAGAAAACCAAACACAGATGGAGGGAGAACAAGATAACAGTTCAAAATTCAGTATATAAACTACTGACCTAAGAAATGGGTCCCACTGTTCACAGCAAGCACTGCTGTCATTACATCAAATATCTGCCAGGTGTTGAGAAACACTGCCAATGTTGAGTTTCTGAAGGACTTCCTGTATTATATCTTCCAACTACGTGCTGTTATGGTAAATCTTGAAAGATGGTACAGTCTTTACATTAGCAAGGAGAGCAGACCAGGGAGTGGTTTTGCAGAGCAAAACTGCTAAGAATGATATCTGCACTGTAAGCACCTCCCAGATTAGTTTTAACTGGAAGGAAATCAATTCACGTGCCCCAAGTCTGCTCTTACATGTGAGCAAATACATACTAGCAATGGTCAGATCTGCTTCCTAGTACATTCCTGATCCCAACTGGAATGCTAACGTATGTGTCCAACTCTCCAACAAATTCCAGTGTCTGCTCTCACTGCTTAGAGGATGGGTCCCTTCTAGTAAACTAAACCATTTACGAGATAGCAAAGCCACTAACCAGCTTTGTGTTGAAAAGGTGTTTCCTTCTTGAAGAGCTTCTTCCTCTGTTTATCAGCATGATATTCTGTGGGAAACTCTTGTTTATTGTTTTAGGAGAAAAGTTTAAAGAATTAGGTTAGTTGAATATTTATACATATGTAATAAAGCAGCAAACACAGTAAAGAGAAATTACATGTATGGTAAGGGTACTGCAAAAGCAAAAATTCTCATATCTGATGTGACTGAAACAGATGCACACACAGTGACTATGTGCACACAGCCAGCCCACATGCTAATTCCAAGATTACAAAACTATCATTAAAATTCTTAGCTTCAAGACATGCAAAACTCATATAACACTGCAGCTTGAAGGAATTTTGTTCTGACAAGAGTTTCATGAAGACCACTGGGATTCTGGAATAAACTATTTCAGACAGTCATGCCCGAGCTCTGATATTTACATCACCTTGATCACAGCTATATGCTACCACAATTACTGTCACATACCACCCCTACCCTCCTCCTCCCCCATAGGGATTTTCTAGGTATGTTGCAGATGTAGAACACACTGAAGTTACGCATCTTAACTATACTGTGGAATGCATCTATCTATTCCCCCCCTATTATCTAATTGGAATTCCCATGTTCCAACTTAGAATCATAGAATCATTTAGATTGGAAAAGATCGTTAAGATCATCAAGTCCAATTGTTAACCTAGCACTGCCAAGTCCACCACTAAACCATGTCCTCAAGCACCACATCTACACATCTTTTAAATACCTCCAGGGATGGGGACTCAACCACTGCCCTGGGAAGCCTGTTCCAATGCTTGACTACCCTTTCGGTGAAGAAATTTTTACTAATACCCAATCTAAATTTCCCCTGGCACAACTTGATGCTGTTTCCTCTCGTCTTATTACTTGGGAGTAAAGACTGACCCCACCTCTCTACAACCTCCTTTCAGGTAGTTGTAGAGAGCAATAAGGTCTCCCCTCAGCCTCCTCTTCTCCAGGCTAAACAACCCCAGCTCCCTCAGCCGCTCCTCATAAGACTTGTGCTCCAGACCCTTCACCAGCTTTGTTGCCCTCCTCTGGACACGCTCCAGCACCTCGATGTCCTTCTTGGAGTGAGGGGCCCAAAACTGAACACAGTACTCGAGGTGCAGCCTCACCAGTGCCGAGTACAGGGGGACGATCACTTCCCTCGTCCTGCTGGCCACACTATTCCCGATAAAAGCCAGGATGCTGTTGGCCTTCTTGGCCACCTGGGCACACTGCTGGCTCATGTTCAGGCGGCTGTCAACCAACACCCTCAGGTCCTTTTCTGCCAGGCAGGTCTCCAGCCACTCCTCCCCAGGCCTGTAGCGTTGCATGGGGTTCTTGTGACCCAAGCACAGGACCCGGCACTGAGCCTTCTTGAACTTCATACAGTTGGCCTTGGCGCATTGATCCAGCCTGTCCAGATCCCTCTGTAGAGCCTTCCTACGCTCCAGCAGATCAACACATCCACCCAACTTGATGTCATCTGCAAAGTTACTGAGGGTGCACTCGATCCCCTCATCCAGATCATTGATAAAGATATTCAACAGAACTGGCCCCAATACTGAGCCCTGGGGAACACCACTTGTGACTGGCTGCCAACTGGATTTAACTCCATTCACCACAACTCTTTGGGCCCGGCCATCCAGCCAGTTTTTTACCCAGCAACGAGTACGCCCATCCAAGCCATGAGCAGCCAGTTTCTCTAGGACAATGCTGTGGGAAACAGTGTCCAAGGCTTTACTAAAGTCCAGGTAGACAACATCCACAGCCTTCCCCTCATCCACTGAGCAGGTCACCTTGTCATAGAAGGAGAACAGGTTAGTCAAGCAGCACCTGCCTTTCATAAACCCGTGCTGACTGGGCCTGATCCCCTGGTTGTCCCGTACGTGCCATGTGATGGCGCTCAGGATGATCTGCTCCATAACCTTCCCCAGCACCGAGGTCAGACTGACAGGCCTGTAGTTCCCCAGATCCTCCTTCTGGCCCTTCCTGTAGATGGGCATCACACTTGCTGACCTCCAGTCAACTGGGACCTCCCCGGTTAGCCAGGGCTGCTGATAAATGGTAGAAAGTGGCTTGGTGAGCACCTCCGCTAGCTTCCTCGCTACCCTTGGGTGGATCCCATCCAGCCCCAGAGACTTGTGTGTGTCTAAGTGGTGTAGCAGGTCGCTAACCGTTTCCCCTTGGATTATGGGGGCTTCATTCTGCTCCCTCTCCCTGTCTTCCAGCTCAGGGGGCTGGGTACCCCGAGAACAACTGGTCTGATTATTGAAGACTGAGGCAAAGAAGGCATTGAGTACCTCAGCCTTTTCCTCATCCTTTGTCACTGTTTGCCCCTGCATCCAATAAAGGATGGAGATTCTCCTTAGCCCTCCTTTTGTTGCTAATGTATTTATAGTAACATTTTTTATCGTCTTTTATGGCAGTAGCCAGATTAAGTTCCAGTTGGGCTTTGGCCCTTCTAATTTCCTCCCTGCACAACCTCACGACATCCTTGTAGTCCTCCTGAGTTGCCTGCCCCTTCTTCCAAAGGTCATAAACTCTCCTTTTTTCTCCCTGAATTCCAGCCAAACCTCTGTTCAGCCGGTCTTCTCCCTCACCAGCTTGTCTTTCAGCACATGGGGACAGCCTGCTCCTGCGCCTGTAAAATTTCCTTCTTGAAGAATGCCCAGCCTTCCTGGACTCCTTTGCCCTTCAGGACTGCCTCCCAAGGGACTCTGTCAACCAGGCTCCTGAACAGGCCAAGGTCTGCCCTCTGAAAGTCGAAGGCAGCAGTTCTGCTGACCCTCCTCCTTACTTCTCCAAGAATCAAAAACTCCATCATTTTGTGATCGCTGTGCCCAAGATGGCCTCCAGCCATCACACTACCCACAAGTCCCTCCCTGTTCACAAACAAGAGGTCCAGCGGGGTGCCTTCCCTAGTTGGCCCGCTCATCAGCTGTGTCAGGCAGTTATCTTCCACACACACCAGGAGCCTCCTAGACAGTTTCCTCTCTGCTGTATTGTTTTGCCAGCAGATATCTGGTAGGTTGAAGTCCCCCATGAGAACAAAGGCTAGCGATTGTGAGACTTCTCCCAGCTGCTTATAGAATATTTCGTCTGCCTCTTCATCCTTGTTCCTAATGCCTTCAGCCCTATCCCTAAGCCCCTCCTGGACACCAGCTTGGTAGGCTCTGCAGGACTTGCTCCAGTATGACAGTGACTTTCAGTACTGCAGGGTCCAAAACCGGACACGGTACTCCACATTCAGTCTCAGAAGAGCCTAACAGATGGGAAGGATCACTTCCTGGACCTGTTAGCTACACTCCTACTAATACAGTCCAGGGAAAACCTGACAAGCTGAAGAACTTAGTTGTTATTGCCAGTTAACATAGGACAATGCCCTGGGAGAAGATTCAGGAAGCCAAGGGAACTGCCAGAAAAGCATCCTCCAGAAGCTAATGTCAGAAACTCCGAGAGGGACTGTAATCACTAAGAGTCAAAGAGAATCACCCAGGCAGACACAGGATCTTATGACCCCTCTTTGAGAGAATTTGTGAGAGAGTTGTCACTAAGCTAAGCTGAAGGAGGACAAAAAAGAAATTATGCTAGCTCAAAGGAAGATAAAGTGAAATACAGACATCATTAAAGAATTCATATGAGCCAAGTATAACTACAGACATACAACATAATACAAAACACATAAATAACATCATGCTCAACAACGGAACGCTGAAACCATCAGGTTTTAAAAACTTACTTTCCAGGTCATCTTCAAATATTTCTTCTATTATGATGTCAGGGCTGGATGGAGACTTGGATAGAGCAGGAATACTCTGATGATGTAACATAGAAAGTGTTTCTTGTACTTGAGTATTTTTCGCTTCTTTGTGAACACCGAGTTTATTTGCAAGAGCCTTTATTTTACTTTCTCCGCTAAGTGCTGGAAACATATTCTCTACAGATGACTGAGTATTGCAGCCTGGCATTTCTTCTTTGTCATCAAGGATAAGTCCATTATCTTCACTGTATTTGGGAAAACATTTATTTGGAGACAAATTAATATAATCCAGTCTGTTTTCTGAAAAGCACATGAGTCAAAGCAGAAGTTTTATTGAGAACATATCACTATGTTAAGAAAACACCTCATAAGAGCTGGTTGAAATAAACTGTGTTAGGTTTTTGAATACCAAGACAACAAAAACAGTAACATGATTTCTGATCCCTAAAAAGGATTGGTACAGAAATGACACATATTCCTGGGCACAGCTCAGTACAAGACCTACCCCTGCTTAAATGATCAATCAGCGACCACAGGTACAAACTATTTGAAAAAAACGTTAATAACGTCATCGATAGTTCATGTTAAAAACAAAAGGCAGGTCAGATGCTTGTACTAACAGTTACTCATCACTGTAATCTGCAGGGTTTTCAAATACTACAGCATGCAGTACGCCTTTTTTAACAACCAGTGCTAACTACAGCGGCCCTAGCAGCAACTCCATTCCATTTTCTCAAGTTTTTGTCAAAGACTGCAGGGAAAAATAAATAAAGGGACTAATAAAATAAAAGCCATTATAATTTTAAAAACAAAAGTCAGTTTTTCTCTGGTTTAAGATCATCTTAAGTAATTTCTTTTGGCATTTGACACGATCAGTATTTAGACTGTGAAGGGGAAATACTGTAAATTTCACTATTTGCTGTTGATTTTAGAGATTTATTTACACTTATGTGAAGTAATTTTCATATGTTGAAATAATAAACATCTCTATTACAGGTGCTATGAATGTAATAGAGCTTAGGGACATGGTTTAGCGGTGGACTTGGCAGTGTTAGGTTTACAGTTGGACTGGATGATTTAAAAGTCTTTTCCAACCTAAATGATTCTATGATTGTATCATTAAATGCCAGCCAAAGCAGAAAAGCACACAGCATAAAAAAATCTTGATAACTTCTGTGATACAGTGAAATATAGTTGGGTGAAACACAAGTAAAACTGAAACGTCAGAAGTGAAACACTAATTGGATTAACTGGAATGCTGACTGAAATACCAGCATCTGAAGTTCTGCTTTCTTCCATTATACTCTTACAAACCCATAAGCGTAAACAGATTTTTTTTTATATTTTTCAATTTATTCTCCAATAAATATTCATCCATTAGAATAACAGGTAAGTCACTGTACCTATCCTCTTTATTAAAAAAAAATACTTACTGCCCTGTTGTTCCCCATTCAATCTTGCCCAAATTTTTTAACAAAGATATAATCTCATCAGTGTTCAGGAAGAATCTCGAGAGAAGAAAAGAAACATTACAGAAGGTGACATGAATACCTAAATCACTCTGACAGTTTGAAACGTACAATATTTTTCAGCACAATATTCATGGAAGGGCAACAAAAAAGATTAATTACCTACTTCAGTTTCATTCTTCCACTCCTATTAACAACAGATTTCATTGCTCATTTATCTTCACATTCATACTTAAAAACTCTCTTGCCTTTTGCTTTCTCTCTCTCATGCACAGAGTACTCCAACATTCACTTAACTGAGTTTTCACACCTATACCTAGTTTAGTTCAATAAATTATTCTGCACAAAGAATTCTCCAACAGTTCTGAAGAACAAAACCGTAACTGAAGTCCAAAATGTATGTTCTTTTTGTTCTATTTATTGTTACACCCATAAACAGCTGTTTTCCTTACTGATGAATGCTAGCAAAATCTTTTAAGTACTTTTACAGTTAGGCTAACAGAACTGTAAATATAACTTCGTTCAATCAAATCCTTAGTTTTGCTGTCCAGTTATGGTGCACAATTTGCGAAAACTAAAGTGTAAGCACTATTGAACAGCCCATCTTTTCTTCTTCCCACTGCCCCTTCAGGAACGTGTCTACCCTTCATTCTACGGTATTTTATGTCTACGGAAGGTGTCTCAAATCCTATGCACCTTCTAGCTGTGATTTTTTCACTTCGGTGTTATTTTGGAGTGGCGCCAGCATGCGAGGCCTTTATACTCATCCTTCATCAGATCTCCTTTTTCCCCTGTTTTGTTCAAGTTCTTAAAAGGTGTTCCAATGCAAACAAATTTGATTCTGTCATCTTTTAGCTTTCTTCTACGTTGGGAGAGTTTGCCATTGTGCATTTAAATAGGCTTCTCCGAAATTCTCATTCACCACTGACATTATTTTCAAAATAGGCCCTACCTACCAAGTCACTAAGTTTACTAGAAGATGGTTTTAAAGATTCCTTTATCCATATTCTAGTGACTCAACTAACATATGACAGGAGGAGTCATAATTTTTGTCAAACATTGGAACAGGCTGCCCAGGGAAGTGGCTGAGTCACCATCCCTGTAGGCATTTGGCTGAGAGAGCTGGGGTTGTTCAGCCTGGAGAAGAGAAGGCTCCGCGGAGACCTTATTGTGGCCTTTCAATACTCAAAGGGGGCTTATAAGAAAGATGGGGACAGACTTTTAGCAGGGCCAGTAGTGATAAGACAAGGGGTAATGGTTTTAAACTAAAAGAGGGTAGACTCAGACTAGATATACAAATTTTTTTACAATAAGGGTGGTGAAACACTGGAACAGATTGCCCAGAGAGATAGTAGATGCCCCATCCCTAGAAACATTCAAGGTCAGGTTGGACAGGGCTTTGAGCAACCTGATCCAGTTGAAGATATTCCTGGTTATTGCAGGGGGGTTGGACTAGATGACCTTTGAAGGTCACTTCCAACCCAAATGATTCTATGATTTAAAAGACATGCAGACATGGCACTTAGGGAAATGGTTTAGTGGTGCACTTGGTAGAATCATAGAATCGTTTAGGTTAGAAAAGACCTTTAAGACCATCGAGTCCAATCATTAACCTAGCATTGCCAAGTCCACCATTAAACCATGTCCCTAAGCACCACATCTACCTGCCCTTCAAATACCTCCAGGGATGGGGACTCAACCACTTCCGTGGGCAGCCTGTTCCAGTGGCTGACTGCCCGTTCGGTGAAGAAGTTTTTCCTTATAACCAACCTAAACCTGCCCTGGTGCAACTTGAGGCCGTTTCCTCTCGTCCTACTGTTAGGTTAATGGTTGGGCTTGATGATCTTAAGGGTCTTTTCCAACCTGAATGATTCTATGATAATTTTTCACACTCTGCATGCAAGTAATCAGCTTTGAGCTTTACTCCTCTATGCATCAGAATCTGATGGCACACAACCACTCTATCGCCCAGAGTGGTTCCATGTCATGAAAGATAATGAGATCCCCAAGACTTTCCCATCTAACACCATCTTTGTTCTGTCCCTCCCTCATTGTTCCTGAAATGTGGCCTTTATACACTAGGATTACAGCCTTATGAGCAAGCTGCATAGGGTCAGCTGTACCACAGCCATGACACATTTTCTCGCTCATTTCTGGTATAGAAATCATATTCATCACTTCCAACAAGGGCAACGTGGTAGCTGGGATTTTCCACAAATTTCTTCTTAGACATCAGTGCCCCAAAAAGCATTTAAGTCTTTCCTGAAGATGAGAAATTGATTCATTTTTAAAAAAATAATTGTGATTATTTCCTCAATTTATTTCTACTTAGAAGGAAAGGAGAGGAAGTTTAAAAGTGGCAGAAGTCTGTCAAGAATTTTTACAATGCATATATAGCAGCAAATGGTATGTGCTTTCTCCGATGCCTCAGATGAAGGCTACTGCACATTGTTAGTGATGAGTTTATATACATCTGAACTAGTACTTTTTCAGTAAAATGCAAGTGAAGCAGCTCGATTTCTGCTGTTTAACTGTTATATGGACAGTTTTTGTAATTAAGATAACCAGTCCATCCATCTACCTCCCAATATACCTCCTGCTCCAGTCATTTACCTTGGAGATATTTTTTCCTTCAAACTATTCACTCTTGAGAGCTCAGCCTCAACTGGCAACTTTAAATTATAAATAACCTGAAATTAAGAAGTACAGTCTTAGCTTCTATTATACAAAAAGCAGATTATACAGGCACTTATTATCTACAACATGACAAAACCAGAGTATGATATCTTTAATTTTAGAGAAGAAAAAACCCAAGACTCACTAAACTCATTAACAGCCAATAGCCAATTCTCAGTGACGTCTTCTTACATTGCTAAGGCCTAATGGTTGGGGATTTTGTAATGTTAGCATGTAAACAGAAGCAGGAGTCAGGTTTTCCTTTTGCATGAAGAGCTACTGAGAAGGTGACTTCTAAGTAAGAAGGTAGGCCTATGGGAGCACAACGGTGAGTGCAAGCTCCTGAAAGTCACACTGGGCAAGGTGGAGGCAAATGACAGAAAAAAAGAGGGAATCAGACTTCTTTCCTGTGTCAGATGAGAAAGACTAAGTTTCTTCATACAGAAAGTGACAACTGGATGCATGGAACATGACAGTCTAAAAGTCACACTACTTCAAAGAATGACGAGACCAGTTATTCATTATTTTTCTCAACACAAGGACTACAAAGGCTCCAAATGAAATAACTGGGTAGCACATTTAGAAAGAACAGAGGGAGCTATTTTATGAACACCTCATTTTAAATATTAAAATGTGGAACTCACTGCCACTGCATATGAATATACACATAGAATGTACATATGTACACCCACATAGCCACTACCACAAGCATTATGAAGACATTAATGGAAGTGTTACACAACCCTATGACACAATGAGGTAATGTTTAGTCAGTGTAATGACCCTGATGTATCCTGGAAGTCATAAAATCCTTAACCTTCAACCTCCTATACTCACTAAATGCCCAGGTTCTTACATTCTTCCTCCAAGCATCTTTTCCTCTCTGTTGTCAGAGACAGGAGATGTCACAGGATGGACCTTTGGTCTGATACAGCATGGCAGGTAGCATGGGTTTTTATTAGCAGCAGATATGATGGGGAAGTAGAATGGAAGTAAAGGCCTGGGACCAAGAGGATCAGGAGAGCATGGCTATTAATTCCAGAGTAGTTCAGTAAGGTTGGAGAGCTCTAGAATGGGAAAGGCTCGAGAGACTTCTAAAGTGCTGAAAACACTGCCTTTTCACTGATCAGTACCGTGTCACAGATTTTCCTGTCCTCCCCCTCCATTTGCCGTTTCAGATAGCAAGCTCTTCGAGGCAAGGACAATCTTTTGTTTCACGTCAGTCACCAGACCCTAACTTGTGACCAAGACCAAATATAACCTGGGAGTGTATGTGTAGAATAAGAATACGTTACTGCAAAAATCTCAATATTGAAGTCGGCGAACTGAAAGACGGATCACAGAAACTTTCAATGCAAATTTGAATGTATTCATCAAAAATAAATGATTTCACAGTGCAAGAATGTAACTACCTGAGCGAGATCACAATAGGTTCTTACAGAAGGTGTAATTTTTAATTCCTTTGCAATCCTAATGGCACTCATCAAGCACTTTTTCTTCTCTTCAATGACTTCCTTAGCTTTTGCAATACCAGCACTGTAGTTGTTGATGCTCTTCACTAATTCTGCACACAACTTCCTCTTCCTGTATTAAAAACATTCTTTTCAGAATTTAATAAGCACTCAGCCATACAGAGCCAAGCTTCAATTCTAACACACAATTGCCAGTTATACCACAATACAAAGTGGATACAACTCACACAGAAATATCATTTACCTCAAACAGTGAAAAGTAGAAAGCATGGAAAATCCACTTAATAATCAGAGGAATCACAGAAGTTAAGAGTTAACACTGAAAAGCCACTTTGTTTGGAGAAACAGTGTTTTATTAAATGTTTAAAGCACTCTTCCATTCAAGCCTCCTGATACTTACACACACACCCAACTGAAAATGAAACAGTTGCATTTTGTAATTCAGTCTATTAAGATATCTGGTCCCCCTCTCACAGGCTCTTCTGGAGTCCTAAGCTTTGACATCCCCCCATACCCCCGAAATCTGAAGATACAAGTGTTTTTTTAAAATGAAGAAATAAAGCATCCTTGGGCTTCTAACAACTTGAAATTTGCAAAGTCAATTTTTTAAAAAGTTATTCTTGCTGTTAAACTGATCATCCACTAATGGCGGTATCAAAAAACCCCCATAATTGAGCTATTTCAGAAAACTAACATCATTAACACTATTCTAAGTTTTAAAGAGCAGAGGCTGCATACGCTAGTGTTTTACAACCACACAAACCAGTGCCGAGATGCCAGTACAAAAGGGCAAAAATACTGCACAGAAATTAAAGACAGGTATTATTAAATACTGCTACAAGGAAGACCGAAATTTTATTCAGAATTCTTTTATCTGAATTAGAAGCAGCTTCCTGATTAAAAACAACTCACCCCCGCCATCCTACAAACCAGATTCCTACCTTGACAGAAGAGAAGTAATAAGTTCATCAAACGTTCCATCTGCAGTTTCTGCAACTTTGTCTCCTTCCTGCTTCACTTTCAATTCCAAGTATTTCAGCATCTATTTCATTCAGTATTGAATAAACATGCGTTTATTATTTCATTATTCATTATTATTATTTCATTACTGTCACATTACTACTTTTTTTTTTTTAAATTCAGAACAGAAGCAATGAACAGTAAGACAGCGATCAATGCTCCAGTAGAAAGAGTGACACTAAACCATGCTGTGGTTGGGTTAAAAAAAAAAAAAAAAGGCAAATCAGAGGTTAACTACATAATGTAATGGAGGAACAATTATAGCTCATGAATCCCTTTGTTTTCTCTTAACTTCTAGTCAGCTCGTACTGTCTGGATCCTCATGTTAACTGAAATCTTTAGCTCTATGAGGCAAGAAACACATAGATCCTGGGCCCACTACCTCACTTTCCTTAATAGCACCATACACAGAAAACTGGCACGCTAAGGTTTCTATTGTTTTTTAAACTCATTGTGAGTATAAAGGAAAAAATATTCTTCCTTTGGCTAAGCATCAGTTTTGTCAGTATAATTACATTTAATGAAAACACTACGGAAAAAAATCTCAGTAATGCAACACTGCTTTGGCAAGTCTCGGTCTTTGTTGAAAAGCTGTTGGAAGACCACAGGTGTATGCATGAGTTACTATACTAGAGCTGCTGAAATGGTAGGTTTTTACAAGATGCTATTAGTATATGAATTAGGTATTTAACATAGCTTTATTTAACTGACAGATCAGCCACTGCAACAAAAAAGTTAGAAAGGGAATGGAAAACATGTTTTAAGGACACTTCATGCCACACTTACTAGAATGAATTTGCTTTAAGCTTTTGGATCATTGAACACTTCTATGCCTGGTATCTTAGAATACATGTAAAATATAAATAAATGGCAAAGACAGAACTGCAAGCTTTTTCACAGCACATTTAATAAGACTTAAAAGTTTAAATAAAATAATTATCATTGATGAAGTTCATAGGTTTTACTGAGTAACCTATTAGCAGCATTATCCAGTATTTTAGGATTCTTCCTATATTTGATACTGTGTGTAAAAATGCATTACTTGATTTATATGTTTTGCATATTGTGTCTGTTAAAATTATTACTTCTGTTGCCCATATAATTTCTTTTCCACCTTTAAATCCAGAAAGAGGCACGTGAAAACTAGGAAGTTAGCATAGTTGCTACAGCAAAAACAAATGCTGAATTTTACCCTGATCCAAGGAACCACAAATTTAGTACTTAAAGACTGGCTTATATATGGTTCTGCTAAATATATGGGTTGACCTGGGAACTTTAAATTATGCATAGGCTCATGTACTCCTTTACAGACTTTACTACTCCTGTAGTCTGTAAAGAGTTTAAAGCTGTATATTCACAGAAATAGCACAAATAGTTGAAGGACAAAAGAGATGTCAAAACAAATGCAATAAAAGCATGTTTAAATAGCACGTTAATGTGTGACTACTCATAACAAAAAGCTTCATTCAAGGATAGGATTTAATATTTCACGATTTATTTAACTTATTTTCACCTACCTCGTCTGCATCATGTAAGTGGCTGAGATTACAAATAGCTATGCACAAAGCTTCATCGATATCTTCCATAGTTTTGCTGTCCTGGGGAAAGATTTGCCAATGACTATAAAGTTGCTTGTATGACTGGAAGACAAGATGGATTACATTCATTTGCCATTTTGACAAATAGTCACTTGATGTGGGTGACTGATGATCTGCATAAGGCTCTGAGCAGCTCTATAGCTGCAAACAGGCGCAAAATACTTAGCTCACCTGAATTACACTGAGAACATTTACACTGTAGTATTTCTGAAACATGGATTCTAAGTTTTTTTGTTTGTTAAATACGTGCGATTTATTCGCACAGACACATACACACAAAAGCCAAACGAAAAGACAGTACGTGAAGGAAAAGCAAAATAAAGTTACTAATACAGAGAAAAGAAAACATGCAAGATTGAAGAACAGGAATACTGCAGCCTAGAAAAAAGTAAAATATTTAGGACTATCATTCAGGGAAAACCAATAAAAATGAAAAAATGTAATAACCTTCCAGTGTTACGCTGATGCAAAAAAAGACAATAAAATACTTGCATATGAATTGACACAGAAGCAAATGTACATACAGAAATGTCTTACTTTATCACTGGCAGTACTAAAGCTGCTGTTGAAAGTACTGGTTAGAGTGCTGATATTTTGCTAAAAGCAAAATGAGAACATCGTCAGCTGGGGATGCCCCAAAAAGTCAGGGATGGTGCTGTGTATGTCTGTCACTATTAGGCAACCAGTTCACTTTGCCAAAAGGCAAGTTAACTAATATGCAAACATTCCCAATTTCTAAAGGGTTCCTCACCAGTGTTAAGGAGAACAAACACAAACTAGCGAGAAATTGAAGCTTAGAGTTCAAAAACCTGAAATAGTTCTGCCTCTGACCAGACATTGGTTTAAATGAAAGGAAGTGCTGCCCACAATCTAGGAAAGACCTGTTAGTCACACAGATCATTATGGAGTTTATTAAAGATGTTTGTTGTCACCCTCCTCTCTCGAACAACTTTCCCATTAATGTATCAGAACATCTCAGACCAATTATGTCTCCTTCCTAGAAGCAGAAAAAGCGAAGAAAACCCTCCTCCTATTACGACTTGGATATTAACTGTGTCAGGAATACTTCCCTATGACAACTATTCCCACTCTATTTTGAGCAGATGCAAGGAGCCATAATAGGTAAAAATGTCATGGAATTACATTGCTCCCTTTCAGCTGTCTCAAATTTAAAAAGAAATAAAAAAGCCCCAAACCCAAATATTGTGGAGCCTTGGGTGTTTTTTTAAAAAAGCTAAATTCAAAATACAGTTTCACAGCCAGCTGAATACACTAGCCGTCCTCAGCTATGATCTAGTATGTTTGAGCTGCATTCATTTTGTCAAGTTATTTTATTAACACTGTAGCTGCACAACAATTCTATGATAAGGTGGAATACTAGCACATAACTACTAAGGCTGCAAGTTTTTGTGTTTCAAGAAGTGCAGTACTAACTATGCATATACAAAAATAACGAGTGAGAATATAAGGAAATTCCATATTAACACACCATGTCCACTGATGGAACTAGTGCTGGTTTACCCCGCAGCCCACCATTTGAAGAAACTGGGTGCTGAACATTTTTCTCTTCAGTATTGTGACTGAAGGGCCTGCAAAACAAAACTTTAAGGAAAACACCTGCACATTTTAAATAAAATATCAAACTTCCCACAAATACTTTAGACACAATTTGAGTATTTCAAAATCTGTCATTAAACACGTACACAAACCTATTTTTAAAACAGTAGAATTCACCTTGCAATATACTAGATAGGAAATTTTTCAAAAAGTTTCCTTTCTAGTAGCATCACCTGAAAATTCATATTCAGTAACTATTTTTCGTCTGACAATTTTATCAAGGCTGAACAAAACCTTAGCACATGGCAGTGATTTTTATCCTCGATGAGAGTAAAATGCATACACGATCAAATCAACGCTTCAGTGATACAGTCCTTCCTACTGCAGCCTGGCATTTCAGCAATTCTCTACTCTCCCTCTGAACCCTTATCAGGGAGTTGCCACAGTGTTTTAAAACTTTTGGTTCCAAACATTTTCAAGTCAAACCAATCTGTTTCTCGTTGCCTTTCAATGAAATGTTTTGTACTCAAGTGTCAAGCGAGCTGTGCTCCCACAGTACTAGACATCCATACTGAGAACACATTAGTAAAGTTTAAAGAACACATTTAAAAAAAAAAATCAGCCCAAGAAGAACGGCTAGAAATGCTTGCTTGGTCAAGACCTCCCCCCATCTGGCATCTAAACACATAAAAAAACAGTTCAGTTGATAGAGGTTTACCTGGTTAGCCTTTGTGAGTTGCTACCACACAGCCCAAGTTTAAAATCAGTTTTGGTCTAAATTCAGAGGGAAAAAGTAAAGCAAGTTCAAATACAGGGTTAAATCCAAGTCCCAGTAAAATAATGTTCTATAAGCCTGTTTTCACTTTCAGTACCCCCCTGCCACTTCAATGAGACCAAGCTTCAAAGCTGGTGCTGTTGAATTGAGCAACGTGTAAGAAAACAGCTTCCAAGCTGAAGCTCTGTAGCCATCAGCGTATCTTTGTGGTAAATGAAAAGTGTTCGTAGCAAAAGGAATGCTGATTTCCTGTTTGCTCTTAGTATTTTTCCTACTATTATGCAAAACTTCTAACATATTGCATTAGTGAACACTATTACAACTTATTTTTTCAATGAACTTTAATGACAGGCCTTATTCTTATAAGACTTGTCTTAATTGTATTTTGCAATAAAGGCTAAATCTGAATTTCATAACAGAAAAAACAGAATGGCCATACCCTACCTTTTGCATATATTAAAAATAAAGAAAAGCACTTAATGTTTGTCCAAAATACAGATTTCTGTGAAACAAATGGCATTAGCACGTCATAACACAGAAAATACTCACAAGCATAACGTTTTTTTAAAATGCAGAAACAGAAATATATTCACAAGTTATGCACTACTGTGCAAAGTGAAGTTTTTTTTAAGTCCTTTTATTTGGGAGCTGACAGGGTAGGGGTTTTTTTGGGTGTGAGGTTTTTGTTTTGTTGGTTGTTTTTTTAAGAAAAACATACACATGCACCAGTTGCTTTCTTCACATTATGTACAGACAAAAGGGTAGAACAGAGTTGGCAACACAGCACACTAATGAGAACCGTAAATTAAACTTTCCTAAAACCTGACTTTGGACATCAGGTGTGCACTACATTGCTACACTGCATAATGAGAAATGCTATCAAAGACTTGCTGAGGAGCAGGTGGTTATAAAGTGCAGGCCCTTATCTCAGGGGCGACCTGAGTTTGCTTTAATCACTTTCAATGAAAACAAAAGATCCTGCGATATCACTATTTCAGACCACCACAGTGACTACTGAACAGAAAGCTTTAGATCAACTTACTTCTGTAGAAGAGAAACAAAATAAATCACTGTCCTCATCCTTCACATCATCATGCAATGCTGTAAAAGCAAGCATAGGAAATACTTGACTGTGAATGTTGTTAACTGGAGGGCATGTCAATCAATGAGACAAACAGGAATACGCGATCACTGGAGTAGTCTCCTACATAGCATTCATCTAGTCAACAGGAATTTGGACACTGACTTTTGTAATGACAGAATTTGAAAACTAGGAATAGAAGTCCAGATAAATAGACATAGAAGTTAGCTGGGAATTAAAAAAAAAAAAAAAACCACACACAAAAAACCACAAACAAAAAAAACCCAAAACAAAAAGTTACTTGCATTTAATGATTAGGCTACGTCGTGGTTTAACCCCAGGTAGCAACTAAGCACCACACAGCCACTCGTTCACTCCCCCACCGGTGGGATGGCAGAGAGAATCGGAAGGTTAAAAGGGGAAAACTCATGGGTTGAGATAAGAACAGTTTAATAATGGAAGTAAAATAAAAATAGAACAGTAGTAATAGTAATAATAACAATAATAATAAAAACAAATAATAATAATACAATAGTAATGCAAAGCAAGCGATACACTGTACAATTGCTCACCACCGGCCGACTGATGCCCAGCACACCCCCAAGCAGCGATCGCTCCCCCCCCCCCCCCCCCGCTCATATACTGAGCATGACGTCATGTGGTATGGAATAGCCCTTTGGCCAGCCTGGGTCAGCTGTCCTGGCTGTGCCCCCTCCCAGCTTCTTGTGCACCCAGCAGAGCAGGGGAAGCTGAGAAGTCCTTGACCAGTGTGAGCGCCACTTAGCACCTACTTAGCAACAGCTTAGCACTACTTAGCAAGACCCAAAGCATCAGTGTATCATCGACATTGTTCTCATCCTAAACCCAAAACACAGCCCCATACCGGCTACCAAGACGAAAATTAACTTTATCCCAGCTGAAACCAGGACAGGCTATTATCTGCATGATTACTATATTAGGTTGCTGTCACATTCACAACAGGATAAATACATGAAAGGGAAGGTAAAAAGGCCAAAGAAAACATACATTCGAAATGTGTACCCATAGTACAGGAAAAAAAACCTGTTTCATAAAGCATCCATAAATACTATGTACTCAACACAATTTTACAACTCTTGGAAAAAAAGATACTCAAGCAGAAAATCCCAGAAAAATGAGGTTTAAAACAAACTTTTCAGTAGCTTTGTGAAGAAAACCAGCAGGAGGGGAAGAAAAAAAGGTATCGGTCATTCTTGCCGAGTACTAGAAATATAGTAAATAAACAATGCATTAATCAAATCTGGCAGCCCATCTATTGTCTTTAACAGACCATATATAAAATATAAATTAACGGGGAATACTGCACACCACAGAACTGCTGGAAATAAAAGTCAAGATCCAAAAGCCTTACCTTTCACACTCATAGCTTTTGACATATGACACAAATCACTGTTTCTCTGATGTGGTTCTGTAAAATCCTCTTCTAGTATCTTAAGACACTGCCTTCAGAAGTAAAAGTTTAAGAAAATTAGGGATATCAACCAAACACGAATTCTAGCTTCCAGCTCTCTTAGAACTAAGCTTGCCCACTTTTTACCAAATGACATTATATACAAGAAGGTGCAGGTCATAAAACACACGCCATGCACACAAAAATTGTTACCCTCTTTTAACTGGAGGAGAAGCAATTTACCTCTATGATACTGAATTAATCATCCATTAGCATGGAATGCAGGTATGCAGAACCAGCACTTAAAGTAACTAGAACCATCATTAATAGATTGCTATATAATCAATTTTAATCACATTCATTCTATAGCTATTTAACTAAAAATATATTGAATAGATCAACAGTGATTTATTTACTTGTAAAATATTGAGACAGATCAATACGAGTTATTGGTAGCCTGGTAACTTGGTATTTGACAACATCCCAAGACGCATTTAAAATGTCTTTCTCCCTGAGCCTACTCCAAATGCTACAACTTTCCACAAACTGCATGTTTTACGCACACACATAAGACATAAAAATGGACTCACTGGCAACACTGCAGAATACAAACATTATTGTCTACATTTCCTGAATACTATTTCCTGATAATGCTGTCAGAACTTAAAAAAAAACAAAGCCACTAGAGCAATCTCAAAATTCACATACCTTATAGCTTTCATTTTCCTTCTATTAAGCTCTTCATTACTGTCATCCACCAAGGAGAACTCTTTCTTTCTACTCATGATGGTGTCGGACTTTAAAAAAAAAAAAAAAAGTTACATTCTCTACAACATACACATTTCATCACTTCAGCAAACACTATAGGCTACTTAAATCACTTGGCAAAGAGTAAAGTGAGAAAGATAGACACAAAATTCGTAGAAAACATACACCTATTTTTTTCCTTGAAAATCTTTCAAATGCAGCAAAACACCAGCCTGTTTAGCACTACCCAGCTACTCCACTAGATACACTACTCTACCCCTAACCTTACCACTACCAGACACAGCAGGAGACACCACTGCTCATCTCCAAACCTCTTTCCTGTTCATATATCCTCAATGATTCTCTTTTCTGCAGTTATCTCAAGACTGTAGGTTCATGCCCCGTTTGTGATCCACCATGCATACTGACCACAACTCCTTTCCTTAAGGCCTGCTATCTGGCCTTTTTTTATTCTGCTACTCGACGGGAAAGGTGCCTTTTCCTCCCTGCCGGCGCCCAGAGCGCCACTACCACTGCAGGTGCCAGGAGGCGGCCGGTGAAGAGGCTGGGGCAGGGACACACCGAGACTGCCGGGGACGGGAGGCGACTCCCCTCAGCACGAAGGAAGTACAACAGCCGCGCGGCGGGCAGCCTCCGAGCCCATCGCCCGCCAAAACACCTACCCCAACCACCAATCACCGAGCGCCTCGTCGGCCCTGGTTCCCACCGCAGCCAATCATGGCGAGGCGGGAGGGGGGGAGGGCGGTGGTTGCTGTGGCCCGCGCCGACAGCCTTCGCCGCCATGTTGGCGCCCTGAGGCGCGGCTGGGTTACGGCGATCGGCGAGGCGCTGCCCAGGCTGATCCCCCCCCCGCCCCTGCCGGGAGAGCAGAGGTCATGTGTTGAAGATGGGGTTTCTTGCGCTAGAAGCCATAAAGTCTATACTTTGGGGTTACTTTACGTGCATTCTCATTATTTGCAGAACAAGTAAGAGACGTTTTTGCATTGTTTTACTACTCCTGTTTCGGCTGTTATAAATTTAGCATGATACTCTCCAGATCTGTGATTAAATCACCTCTAGTAAAATACAGTTAAATTTTTAAATTAAAAATACACTGATGTTTTCCTGTGACTTTTAGATACTTGCAAATCATGAACTAGGCCAGCTTTCCAAAAGGCAAGTTCCCTAACAAAACCTACGTTATTCATTTTTTTGCACTGTTCACACAGTAAAACTAGGTTCTACCCCAAACCTTTCATTTTAAATGTACTAAGTAAGTGTTTGTTAGGCTGGGGTTTTGACTCGGATAGCAAGGCAGAGTTGGAAAGGTCACACAAACTCTAGGTTTTCTTAACAATAGGGAGTACTTCGGTGGTGTGGCCAAGGCAAACAGTAATTGTTGAGAAAAGAGGACTACAGTCCTGCCTGCTGAAAGGGCAGAAGAAGAATTTCAGGAGTAATGGGGAAGAAGGCATGAAGGAAGGAGCAGTAAAGTTAAAAAATTAGCCAATTCTATGGAGCTATGTCCTCATCTCCTTTTTGATAAGACACCCCAATCAGGCAAGCTTGCATTGGTTTTGTTTATCTACACTTGAATGTGCATGTTGTTGTGAGGGGCAGAACTTCCCAGAAGTTATCTTCAAACTGATTCACCTTGTAAATAATTTTCCTCAGAAGCCTTTGTTAACCAGGACCTGATTAGACTCGACTTTGTATAGAATCCTTTTGGAGATCTGTTGTCAAATTTTACAGTTGTGCCTTGTGCCCCGTCTGGTTCCTTTTGGTGTGGTTTGGCCTCTGGAAAGTTGGTAGGAAACCTTGTTTGTGAGACTAAAAATCAGTATGAACCAGACTGAACTCGTACGTACAATATAACTTCCTGTTACCAGTAGTGTGTTTTTGAGAAACAACCTGCAAAGCAGTCCTACAAAATACTGTCAAAAGACAGGGCTGAGAACTGAAATTCTTATTTCTCCTTGACATTAAAACTTACAGACGCAAGTTAGATAGTGGTTCTATGGCACATTATTATTGTCCCATCTTCAGCTACCCTGTGCTCCACAGGCAACAAATTAACCGTCTCTGTCCCATAAGAGCTAAACCCCCTTCTCCTGCTCTGTAAATACCAGTTGTCTTTTCGCTCAGATTCTCCAATGAGTTTTTGCAATGAAGTTAAAATCTCAGCAGTTTTCTCAACTTGTATTTAGCTTTGGAAATTGCTTTCTCTATTTCAAAGGTGAGGAAAGGCTTGTGCACCCAAAATTTTGTCTTTATATTCTGTATTCTCTGTTAATTCCCACTTAAAAATTAACTCTTACAAACATTACTTAAGAACATAGTGAATAACAGCTGAGGGGTAAAATGTAGGGTGGGTGATGGCAGACCTGTTGTGGATGTAGCAGAGAAAGGGAAATGATAGTAAGGATTGCCTTGATTAGAGTCTGAATGCAATTTTAAACCAGCAGTGTACAGGATTGTCTAAAAAGTAGCCTAACTAGCTCTTTGATGAGAAGCCTAATTAGGCCTAATTAGCTCTTTGTTGAGAAGACAGCTCATCCTTGCTTTTATTTCAACTTTAGCTCCATTTAATAAATAAGCGAACAATGGCAACTAACGCTGATGTTATTTTCTGCTTATGAATTTGTTAAAATTCATAAAAATATAGCTGCAGATTCCATTCTCTATGCCTTTACAAAGAATTATAGAAGATATACATACATGTTTTGTTATATATCATGCATATATTACGTTTGTTTGTAGCTCTGTCAGCCTGTACATGAAAGAATAAATAAACACACAGTGCACCCCTTCAGTTTTGCACTCATACCACTCTGAAAATCTGAAGACAAAACTGGAAAATTGGTTTATTATTTCTGAAAAGACAACAGTAATTTTCCAGAAAAGAAGGAGCACCTTCTGTCTGTGCCATTAGCTATTCAGAGAACATTACTGATGTTTCATAATTTTATACAATAGTATTTTAAATGTAGGCAATATAAAAATCAGTGTTTCTAATGTTAGTAACCACAAGATGGCAGCATGGATTAACCCTGGGTGGACTCGCTCGTCCTTCTGGCTTTTGCTTACACAAGTGTGATCGCAGCTACTTCACTAGCTTTGTCTGTGGTAGAAAATACACTGTACTAGAAAGATAATACTGAACAGACTGTTGTCTTTGGTGTGAACAATGTAGTTGTATTTACAAATCATAGTCAATTGTAGGTTGAAAACATATATTGTCTAAATCATCTTTCCAGTCAGGAACATGTAGCAGTTGTTATTTCTTCAAATGCATCCTCCTTTCTCATCGCCTTGCTCTTTCTCAGCAAGAATTTCTGCTTTCAAAATTTAATGTCTACATGCACTAAAACTGTCCAATGTTTGGGTTTGGTTTGTTTTTTTTTTTTCTTTTTTTTTTTTGTCATTTAGATGATAGATTCTGCAAATGTATATCTTGGTTATTTGGTATGTAATCACTATTGGATTTTTTCTGTAGTATGGCCATGTGATTCCATGGTAAGTGAAAAAACAGTTTTCCCCTAAATGTTATGTGAAGGGCTGCATGTGTGTTTAGAGAAGGAAGGAGACCCTGTTGTGTTACTGCAGACAGGGCCAAATGCAACGATTCAGAAAAGTTTGTAGGTATGGGATGTGCATGTGTATAGGAAGTATGATTTCTTCAGTGATTGTGTAGCATTAACAGCTGAATTATCCTGTTTCTAAGGAGTTAGACAAGTAATCTCAAAACATTCTGGTAGTCTAACAGAGAGGCACTGATACCTGAAGGAAATGTTGTACTTCATCGCAAATCCTCACCCACAGTTTCTGGCTCATAATATTTATGTCCTCATAATAGTGGTTATTGGGTGCTTATATTCAGTAGCTATTATTTATCTAATTTTCTACTAATGAAATTAATTGCAAAGTATGCCAAATACTTTTTTCTCATCCACCCTGTTGGTTAAAACCAACAAACTATCTGTAAATGTAATGGTGGACAGTTTGCCCCTAGGTACTTCTGTGGCATTGGTGCCGAACTCACACTGCTTTCTTTTCTCTACAGAATCTTTTTTCTGTCTGAAGCACAGTGTAAAAAATTTGCTGAGTCTGTCTTCAGGTATATTAATAGTAAAAATATGACATGAAAATTCATAGGTATAAAAATGTTTAATTTAAAATGTTATTGTGATTTTGACAAGATACCTTTAATGCTTGAATCAAGCTTTCATCCTTTAAAATTCCTCTTACAAGCTTTTTACTGTTAGCATAACACAGTACTTTTTGTTTAAGTTCTGTCTTTTTTTTTAGCAGGGAAATAGCAGCCAGAGGTTGGACTGTGAGTTAGCCTTGTCCGTTGTGCTCAGTTGCTGAATCTGGGAGCCTGACAGCGGTGAGGCTGTTGCAGCTCCATCTCTCCAGGTCCAGCCAGTAGTGAGGCTGAGCATGTATTCCCAATTTTAATTTACTATTGAAAAGGCTGCGATGCACCTTGACCACACAGTATAAATAGAGATATCTGGAAATAAAGACTTGTTAAACAAAAAGCAAATCTTCTGACTTAAGCTTTCAACCTCTGAAACTCAATATGTCTGTAGCAAGGCACAGATTTGGGTCCTAATGCAGAAATGAGTATCAAAGAGAGAGACTGTGATATCCTGCAGGGTCTGACTGAAGGCTCTGTGCAGGCACTGAAGTTTGTTTGGGGGTCTTTCAATTATATTTGTTGTATGGAGATGTATAAAAGATGTTGACATCTTGCCAAAATGGGTGTTGTAGATCAGCTACTGCTAGACTCATTGAAGATGAAATTCTGTCTCTAGGCAAACCAAGCTTTCTCTTTTGTTTTTAAAATCTTTAAGAAACTTGGTTTCACACCAAAAATTCCATCTGAAATTCTTCATTAAATATTTTTTCTAGTCCAAATCTTTGGATTTTGGAAAATATTGTTTGATTAGTACATCAGGGGGAAAAAAAGGCTAGGTTTTTAGGGTCTAAACAGATAGCTGAGAGGAACATGCTGGTGAGCAGGCTTGTTATTTGTTTTTACCCTATCATATAATGTAACTTTAAGTTCATCCTTTATTGCTTAGGCAATTTTAAACCACAGCTTCAAAAATAGTAAAGGTACATGGAGCCTTCAGGAGACTTTATTAGAGCCTAAGGAATAGCAGTATTTGAATAGCATGTGAACCCAATACTGACAAGTGCTAAGCAGTGCTTTTTGGAAGCAAATATTTCAGCTACATACATGCTTGTGTAGTCCAGAATTACTGTAAACTCTCCAGGAAAAAAACAGAATGGCTCTCTGTGCCACTGCTTTCAGAAACCAAATGAGATGATAGACTGTATTAACAGTCTGTGGAATATAATATTGCAGAAAGTACTGTAATACACTGTGCTGCAAAGGCTGCATGTAGTTTTGACTGCCATATTTCTGCTCATGCATGGAAAGAACAACTCCAGTTATGTTTTATGGAGCTTGTTTGCAAGAGAATGAAGACGTGGTAACCTGGGCAACCAGACTCCCTGGTAAGCTTTACCGTGCACGCTGAGGCTTGCAGTGTCGTCTTTTCATGTATTACTGTCCGAATTAACTGGATCCAAGGTTAATAATATACGCATATTGCAACCGCATCCGTCGCTGTCGTATGTTTATTCTTTAGAGACAAAAAATGAAAATTATTTGCCAGTCACAAACAGAGGTGGTGGAGGCAAAGGCTTAGGAAAAACATAACCACTCTGGAAAACAGGCATGGTCTCTTCTTGTATCCATAGAGATTACATATGGAAAACATGCTGAAGGGAGATTTGACTCATGACCTACATTGAACTTCGTATGCAAAAGCTATGGGTAGCCACAATGCCTCACCTGAAATGGACAGAGAAGACATTTCTTCTCTCAGTTCTCCTTTGGGGTTTTTCTCAGTCAACAGCTATGCGCTGTATGCCACGATGGAGCTGAGGTAAATGCAGTGATCTGGTCCTATGATAAAGAGTACTCCCCAAAAATCATCTTCTTTTGTTAAGAACCAAATTTATTAGAAGATTTGTCAGAATCACCTATGCGAGATGAAAATGAAAATATCAGCAGTACTCTTTCAGTGCCTGTACATGAAGTTTCAGTGGTTCAAGATGAAAATGTGCAATGAGGTTCCCCTCACAGCAGATTATTGAAAGCACAGTTTACCATGTGTGTCTGTGTAAGCCTCTCAGCATCCCACTGGGCTGCCCAGCTTTGGTGTCCCTTACTGGACCTCTCTGTAAGACAAAACCAGTAGCTTCTTTGTCTTTTATAACCAGTATATAGA
This sequence comes from Nipponia nippon, assembly GCF_047370975.1. Lineage (NCBI taxonomy): Eukaryota > Metazoa > Chordata > Aves > Pelecaniformes > Threskiornithidae > Nipponia > Nipponia nippon. The sequence goes on from NW_028262336.1 coordinate 112,458,424, forward strand.
AAATATCTGATTTCTTAAGAAGGCGTTTAGAGGATTTACTAGTTAGAATTCTTCACCATGCATTGAAAATGGGGATTGATGAAGGGAGAGTATGGATTATTCCTATGGTTAATAAGGCTTTGTCTGATGGTTATGAGCTTGGATGTTGAAACTGATGAAATGGCATTTTAGTACTGTAATCCTCCACTAACTCCTTGGATGGCCTTGAGCTAGTTGGTTACTTGGTCATCAATTCCCCGTGTCTATTTTGGTTGTTTTGTGATGTTTTGTCCAAAACTGTAGACAAAGGAGTTGGACGGCTATTAGGGGTTGTAATACCCATGGGAAATATCACATACCATTAGTTCTGAATTCTGTTGCTTTACCGATGAAAGTGATGTTTAAGACGAACAGGATTACCACCCCGTGGCACACCCATTCCAATCCCTGGTATTGTAATTACTATCAAATTAATTCTGCCTGTTCTAGGAAAGATATTTAAGTATTTTACTAGAAGGTACTCTATGTCTTAAGATTTTTGTGTTATTCATGTGTAAAGAAGAAGGAATAGAATCAATGACAAATGGAGAATCTGAATTTAAAGAGAATGCTAAGCAAATGGGGCACATTCTCAGGACTGTGAGTATTTTAATTTTAAATCTATCACTCTCTACACAAGGTATAATATTAAAAATCCAGGAAACACAATGTTTGTGGTCCCAGAGAAACCTAGGATTGTATGCCTCTTGTACCTGCTGTTCCCAGAAATGATCTTTATATTGTTTGTTTTTTTCGGGTGCACATCTGCTATTGAGAAAGCGTAAAGTGTTGCTGTTATGTATACAGCATATGAGAATTAATACACCCAGAGCTTTTGTTGAATCAAAAAAAAGATCTGTTTAAGTTTCACTTCCTTTCAAAATACAAGAAAATATCATGAACAGAAAGTCTTTTTGTTTATCTTGGCTAGTATAGCTGGCTGCTTCATCTTTCATGTACTTATCCATCTTCTGATTTTTTCTGGAATAATAATTGAAATATGTAGTTAATAACTTTTATTGGTGAAAAAGCTATCTTTTAGTACGTTCGTATAATGCTGAGCATAAAATTGAGGTTGATAATCACATGTAAGGAAAAATGACTCCAGATCACTTACAGGAGCATTCAGTTTTGTTCTTTGCATTTGAAGGCAGAGATAAAAATCACAGTGAATGATTAGAAATATGCAGAGATTTCCATAGGAAAAGGCTTACTTGGGCTATAACACTTACGATGGATGTCACTGAAAAATGGAGTACAAGATAGAGTTTTCAGTAAGAACATGGACAGGCATGGTTGTTCTTTCCTTCTAAGTAACATAAGCACCAGAAGGCATCTGATGAAATGACAAAATGACAATCCATAATTTAACAGTAAAAATTACTTCCTACCAAATTATAAATGTATTAAAATACGACCAGTCAATTTTATGGTCCATGAATTAGACCAGAAGAACTGTTAAAAAGGATGATGCACACGATAGCTTTCTTAGTCTCTAAATGCTCATAGCAAGAGAGTCTACTAAGGGAAGCACCATTCCACACTGGCCTATTTTTATATGTTTGTTCTAAAAATCCACTTATGGCCACAGTAAGAGATAAGGCCACTTTTCTCAAATTGTCTCTTGGTATGGACCGGTATATTTTTGCTTTTATTTCCATGCTAATAGATTCTGACCCCAAGAATCTAATAAAGGTCTAATACAAAGTTAATATTGTAGAGTAATACTGTGATATAGTACCTCTTTTTGGAGAGATTTTGATTCTTTCAATCATGGCACAAGATGATTCAGTATACATACAATAAAATTTTTACACACCTATTTCAGGTGTGTGATTACATATATGTGATTTAAATCCATTTATGATACCGATGACTAAGTAGTTACACATTAGCTATTTGATAGCATCACTGAAATACATTTTGAGTTTTGGTGTATTCCCTGGTTGGGAAAACATCCCAATTAGCATTTTGGCTGTTACATTAACTTTAGTAAAAATTACAGTATTTGAGTTGAGAATGGGAAAAACATTCTTTCACATGAAGATATAGTCCTTCCAATAAAGGCTGATGGCTTGCTGATGAAATGCAATGGGGAATCTTGAAGAGCAGTTAAAGCACAGGCTTACATTTCCTATGATAGGCATTCTGGCACCTTATTTAATTCAGACATGAGCTTGTTTGTGAATACTTATAATGTGTCTCAAGTTTGTATCATTTCAGAGAATATTTAATGAAAATTTATTAAAAGTATTAATCAAGGGACAAAAAATTGAGCATTTCCAGCTGTCTGTTTGTCTTCTGTGAAGGAAAGGCTTTGCTGGATTTTTTCTCCATGTTGCTTTCTCCATTATTTCAGTCACACTTGTCAGGCTGAAATAATGTGTGGAAGCTCTTCCCTGTAAATCACGTATATTCCAGGAATCACTGGAGTTCTAACTGGAAAATGTGAAACCTGTTCTTCTAAACTGAACAACATACACAGCCAGATTGGAGCAGTAGAGCAGTGTCTGGAACAAGGTGAAAAACAAATCCAGACTTTTCAAGCAGACTTCAATTAAAATAGTGGAAAATACTAGGATAGAATCAGAAATGCTAGAAATTCCTCTGAGTGTATTTCCATGTATTTATATAGGGGAGCTCAGTCACATTCCGGGCAAAGTTGATCAGTTCATCCCTGGCCAGTTGTTTTCAGTCTTTCTAAGCAGGTCATAGGTCCAAGAGTCCTGGACATATGTTTAGAAACCCAAATCAAGTTGTTCTTATCCTGGAGTTGCTACTCAGTCCAGGAAAGAGCCTGCAGGTTGATGTGAAAGTGTATGTTGTGGGTTTTTTTTTTGTTTTGGGGTTTTTTTTGTCAAGCACTTTTAAAAAAACATCCCTCTCAAGTGGCGTTGTGTATGGAGTTTGCAGTTGAGGGATGTCATTAAGTAAGATAGGTTGGTTCAGCAGCTTTTGGATGTGGACTTGAAGGGAGATTACTTGAGAATGTAGAACAAAAGAGCTATGGTGTTTGTGAAATTGTAGGTGGGAAGAAAGGACTTAAGGAGAGAAAGCTTGATAAAAAGTGTGTTCATCCCTGCCCAAAATACTCTGCTGAAAATTTTACCTGGTTTTATTTAGCTTGTTTTTTGTTTTCTGCTGATGTAGCAGTAGAAGCTCTTCTTAGGACTCATAAAGGCCCATAAGTTTTACTAATTCTTGAGGCTAATAAGAGCATTGTATTTGACAGGCTTCCTGCAGTATTATTAAAAGGAACAGCTTCAAAAGGAGTTCCAAAGCTTATACAGAATACTGTTAAGCTATGTTGCTCTCCATTATAACAGTTACCTGAGGCTGGGAAGAAGTGAAGATGGCAAAACAGCAATATGGCTTCACTGGTTTCTTCCTGAAATATTCCCAAAGACATCACAAGAAAAGGTTCGAAAATATGTTGTGTCTGGCTAACTTATTCTTCTCCCTCCTGTTACCCAGCTGCCACCCTCTAAAGAAAGCCAGGGCCAGAAGAATTCTGAGCAGAAAAGGCCGTGCAGAGTAACGTTTTCCAGATGGGGCTGGTTCCCTGCAAACACTCCATGAATGCAGTTTTAGCTCTTGTTTAGCCCTGCTTGTGAACAAGCTGACTTGCCTAATCATTACTTGTGAATAAGCTGACAAGAATGACATGGGACCCAGAGAAGTGGAGAATACCAGCTCTGTGCTACGTGTGCTGAAGAACTATCATGTCCGCAGCCCTAATAGGCATTTGCCACCTCAAGGGTCAGTTTATAAGCATATGGAGTCCTAGATCTTTGCAACCTGGACATGATTCATCTGACCACTCTCTTGTAATTGGTGAAGAGGAACAGGCACTTTTAGAATACCAGTTTTTGCATTCTCACGGAGATGTTTAAAGCAAAACATATGAATCATACTTACAAGTGCCTCTTTTTCTCCATTGACCATAAAGGGAACTTAGAGAGACTAGCTGAGATTGCGACATCTACATTACAACCTTTCACTGAGATGAATCCTGCCCCAATGATTCTGCTATCTTATAATGTGTCTGGAAGAGTTTTCTCTCCAACCCATACAAGTTCTCTTGCATTCTGTCCCCTCACATTAGCCATGTACTGGGTTTGGGATTTATTAATGCTTTCAAGCACAAGTGAGAGAAGGCCGAAGTGCAACTGTCCACTACAAGCGAAACTTTGAAGAAGTGTGCAGAAGTGCCAAGGGTGCTTGACATCTCAGTCCCTAGGAAAAAAGCAAAGGTTTCATTTTATGCTCATCCATTATTAAGTCGACTTTTCAAAGTCGACTTAATTCAGCCCAAACAGTAAAATAATCTGACCACAGGGAACACACTTATGGGCTATCTTTCTTTTAGCAGAGTAGCTAAAAGTGCATTTTTCATGATGCTGTATTAAAGAGACCACCCCCATGCTCCTGAAGTCATCATATGTTTTTATCCACTCTGATGTCAGGCTTCAGAATTGTCCATCTGGTATGAGAATTTACTGAACATTATCTTTTGAAAGATTCACATAATATCTTACGTTTTTAAAAAATAAAAGGGATTGTGATGCTATTAGTGGTTTCTCCCCATCCAGTCTAAAAACTAGGGCCTACACTAAATTTATTTGCAAATTGCTATAAATTAAATTACTATAACTGCAGTTCTAGAGGCATTCAATTAAATTAATACCATTAACTGAAATTACATGTCGTCCTTTTGCCAGGTTTTGCAAAGATGGTACAAATTAGTTCAGTCAGCTTGGCTTTTACTTATTTTCTTTGTTTCTTTGTTTTATTGTAATTGCTTTTTGTAATTATTACTGTAATTAATTGATAAAGGTTTACAGCAAACAATTAATAAGAAGCCATTGACAAGAAAAGCTTGTTTGTGTTTTTCTAATAAGATATAGCATTTGCTTTCTGATGATTCAAGTGGCAGGTTATGTAAACATTTCTATTTCTGATCCTTCTAAGGCTTTTGTCTCTTGTCTATTAAGTATTTTGTGGGGGAAAACATGATCATCAAGTCGGCAATCTGCCTAGGATTTCAGAATGGCATGAAAATAAATAATTACACACAATGAAAACATTTAGGATATTACATTGTGATCATTTCATATCACTGGCAGACACATTTCAGGAACAAAAACAACATTACATAAAGTCTAGGGGTACAGTAAACAAGGGGATTTAAAGACTGATGGATATTGCTGTCTGTTCTCTCCCTAGGATAAAGTATCAACTGTAATACTTTAAAATTAGGTTTGGGGTTTTTTTGTGTCCACAACAGAGAAATCTGCAGGTGGCTGGTAATAAATAATAAGACTTTGGCAGTCTGTAATAGCTCTTATTGGAAAGAGTAAACTAGCAGGAACAAAGGACCTATTTTCATAGAAGGATTTCCCTCCGAGACCACCTGAATTTGTAAACATCTTACTTCAGTCACCTACCTAATCAATAGGAGAAACAGAGCTATGCAATTCCAGGTTCCAGGCCTGAATAATACAGTATTAATGTAATATTCGTAATTCCCTTCAGAATCCGAATGTAGCTGATATTCCCCTGTATTTATTTCTTTTATCCTTGCTCTGACTGTAATGCTAATACTCATCTGACCTTCTGCCCAGAAGGAAAGTTTGAGATACATGCTGCATCAAAGGATGAAATGAAAATGATCATTAAATGACAAGGTGACCTAGTTTAATGTAATTAATCTACCATGTTAAAAATAGCTTAGACATGTCTGGTTTTCAGAAGCACTACACTTCCAGAAGGCTAGTAGAAGGCAGTGGCATTAGCACTTTCATAAAACAATTCCTATGCCCATATGCATGTGGGAACAGAAGCTTTTGACAGCTCCTATGGAGCTGTATATGTTTCTATATTTTTAGGTATTTATCTTGCCCTCTGATCTCATAAACTGGACCTACTTAAACAAAGCAACTTGAAGACCTTTTTGAACAAAGTGCAACAGATGTTGTTACATCCTTGGTTTTTGTCAGCTCTTGTGCTTGAAACTCTTGAAATAAGGAGCGCCACTTCCATGCATCTTTTCTAGTGTGAACCTGCTTTTGTATCAAAGGAGTCCCCTTGGCTTCTCCCATTTGGAAAACTACGTGATCACTGCGCACTACTGAATGAGTGATACAACGTCTGTGATTCACATTGCTCTCAGCCTGAATTAGTGGAAGTTTGGGCCAGAGAAAGTAGGGCAGCTGAACACATTTTGTCTTTGAAAGAAAGAGAGGAACTGCCTCATCAGCAAGGAGTCATGCAAAAAGTGGGTTATTGATAATGACAAGTTGTTTGCCCTAATTTGTGACAAACATGTGAAGACATAGAGGTTTTATTTCACAGGCTTTTTCTTCCAGGCTTTATCTTCAACAGTAACATAGAAGATAATAGATATTATACACTATGTTCATGCAAGGTGATACAGTTAGATTCTCTTCAAAGAAAGGCAGGAGGTCTTCAGGGTTGGGCACTTAATGGTGCTATAGGTTTCTGGGAAAGACAAATGCTTTGCTGCATAGGAGTAACACATCCTCACCTGCCTTTGCCATATCTCCTCTGTTACTGCTAGCCCACCTGTTCTCTGCGTGGCAGCCTTTTTCAGATGCTGTTAGGAGGGAAGGTCATGTCCCAAGACTATTAGTGCCACTTTCTTCCATCAGACATTGCGTTGCGGATGTTCTCAACTAGGATGTAAACTGGGCCTGTATATGTTCTATGAAAGGATTTTGAAATTATGTAGTTTAGAAGTCACAAAGTAAATGGGAGCCCATAACGAGGCAAGCGTCATCTGAAAGATACTTAGTGTAATTTTTCTGTTTGGCAGCCCTCACTGCTCTATTATGCCAGTTTTGGGGAAGCATGTCAAGAAAAAGGTGGACTGGTTGGACAGAGTCCCAGGGAAAGCAGCCAGACTTCTCAGGGTTCAGGAAAGCACAACCAATGAAAAGAAAATTAAAGGAACATGAATAACAGTGAGATGGATTATCTTGGAATATACAACAGGTACCAGAAAGGAAGAAGTCAATAGACTGCCCTCCATGTTCACTGAAGAAGGAACAGAAGTTCCTGCTGGGAGCTTTAGCTGAAAAAAGTTTGGACTTCAGCTGAAGCAAAGAGTAGTTAGGTTAAATACTGTGGAAAAGTGTTCAAATGTTAAGGAGAGATAACCACTTAATGACATAATTGATATTTGAAACTACTGCACACCTTAAGAATATATTAAAAAAGCATCTCTTAGGAACAATATTTAGCTCTGGCTTAGAGTAAGGTGTTGGACCATGACTTTATAATGTTCCTTCTCTACCTATTGCCTATGATTTTATGGTAACTACCTACAATATTGACCTCGTAAAGGTAAAAACTTAGAACACCAGTTTATAAGAGTAGCTGTACTGGTTTTGGCTGGGATAGAGTTAATTTTCTTCATAGTAGCTTGTATGGGGCTATGTTTTGGATTTATGCTGAAAACTGTGGATAATACTGTTATTAGTTATTGCTGAGCAGTGCTTACACAGTGTCAAGGCCTTTTCTGCACCTTACACTGCCCTGCCAGCGAGTAGGCTGGGGATGCACAAAAAGTTGGGAAGGGACACAGCTGAGACAGCTGACCCCAACTGACCAAAGGGATGTCCCGTACCATCTGATGTGATGCTCAGCCATAAAACTAGGGGGAGGTTGGCAGGGAAGCTGCTGTTCAGGGACTGGCTGGGCATCCGTCAGTTGGTGGTGAGCAGTTGTTTTCATTTGCATCACTTGTCTTTCTTGGGTTTTATTTTTCTGTCTGTTATTTTTATACTCTTCCTTACAATTATTATTGTTATTATTGTTATTTCTTTTTAATTATTAAACTGTTTTTATCTCAACCCACTAGTTTTCTCACTTTTACCCTTTTCATTCTCTACCCCATCGCACCACAGGGGGGAATGAGTATGCGGCTGTGTGGTGCTTAGTTGCCAGCTAAGCCACATTTAGTTGTCATTAAACCATGACAGTAGCCTCACAGGATCAGACCAAAGAATGAACTAAGCCACTAAATCAGCATGACCAAGTACCTCTCTGGAGTGCCTGTATGCTGGTGCATGCCACATGGGGAGCAGACAGGAGGAGTTACAGGTCTGCATGCAGCTGCAGGGTTACAATTGCACTGTGATCACAGCAACATGGATTGCTGCAGTGGATTGGAACCACAAGCTGGGAAGACAAGGAGGGGGAGTACAAGAATGTGCTGGACATACTGGAACAAGTCTACGAAGGGCCATGGAGATGATTAAGGGCTTGAAGCATCTTCCATATGAGGAGAGGCATAGATCGAGAGCTGGGACTGTTTATCCTGGAAAAGACTTAGGGCTCCTTACCAGTGTTTATAAACACCTGATGGGAGGGAGTAAAGAAGGTGGAGCCAGAGGCTTCCTAGTGGTATCAAGTGACAAGACAAGAGGAAAAGTGCACGAATGGAAAAATGGGGAATTCTCTTTGAACATAAGAAAAAGCTTTCTTACTGTAAAGGTGGTCAAACACTGGAAAAGGTTGCCGAGAGAGGCTGTGGAGTCTCCCTCCTTGAAGACAGTCAAAACCTAGCTGGGAACAACCTGTTCTAGGTGGCCGTGCTTTGAGCAGAGGTGTTGGAGTAGATGTTCTCCAGAGGTCCCTTCGAATCTCAGTGAATCTGGGATTCTGTCGAGCAGTGATTCCTGGTAAATAGTGGATGCATAGAGAAACAGTAGAGGTGCAGATTGCTCCTTCCTCTGGTTTGTTCTTCTAGCTTTTGGAGTCAGTAGCTTAAATATTAATAATGTTTAATAGTAATTGATAGATCTTCTCTGCATAAATCTGTGTAATTATTTAAACCTATTTATGCATATAATTTCTCTGGCATGTCGTCGTAATGAATGCCACAGTTTGATTAGGCATAACATAGTTCATGCAACCAGGACTATAAAATCAGGCCAGTGAATTCCCCAAAGCACAAAGCTCTTAGCTATTGATATCGGTAGGAAGGTTGCATGGGGATCAGAGGGAGAACATGACTTTCTGTGATAACTACTGAGGTCCTTATGATATATTCAGTGCCTTTTGTTTACATTTGCAATGCACTCAGAAAATCTGGTCCGCTCTAGGCTGCTACTGTATTTTGTTCACTTTTATCTCTCTGCTCCTTCTTTCCCTTTCCTGTCTTTGAAAGGCTTCTGTCTTTTTTTTGTAACATTTCCCTCCATGGTGCAACTCAACTCCTAACAGAGCTATTTTCACTCCAGTGCCTACCCTATCTGAACCACTAATATGCCTGCTTCTTGATGAGATAGTTTTGATTCCAGATGACTTTTGTGTGCTTTAAAGCAGATAATCCAGCTAAGGGGGACTTATGACTGCGTACTTGGGTAGATAATGTTGGATGAACTTGCCTCATGCTTGCAAGGGTCTCTGCAACCATGAGATAGGCTAACGTAAAAAAAAGTGATAAGTGGATTTCTAGAGATTTCTATATATCTATATCTATGGCTATGTAAATATATTGTGCCATCTCACACATTTGAAAGCCTTTCTGTAAAGCCATGTGAATTTAAAAGAATACAATGCAAAGACTGATATTTTATACTTTGACAACGCTAAGCCATATGTTGAGTTACAATCTTAGAAAACTACCCTTAAAGCTTTCCTCAAACAGTACAAAAGGAATAACTAATGAATTTTCAATAATGTAAAAAATAAACTGTGCTTTTAAAAATGCTTGAAATACCATTTAAATTACTAAAGCTGTTTTTTTTACTGCTATGGTTACTACTATCACTACCAAAAATAACAAAGCTTTGTAACTGGTCCTGATCCAGTTGAAGTAAAGATTGTTTTTGTGTGAAAGAACCTGGTTGAGGATTAACTTGAGTTATATTGGATGCCATCCATACTGATTTTTAAAATGAGTCACCATTATGAACTGAATTTCTTGCTTTTCTCTTCGCTAGTTTGGAACATTGTAATGTTAGACTACTTAAAATATACAAATCTTATCTCATTTCTCAACATTTTGGGACAAATGTTTCCTAAGTACTATTTTTGGGGGATTTTTTTTTGGGGGGGGTGCTTTTTTAATTTAATAAATTAGAAAGTAGTCCAGTTCTTTTCAGGTAATTTTGATATTAGCTGAATTTTAGAAAGAAATTAGAAAAATAAGAAACAAAGGTGTGAAATAGAGCAAGACAGAGAAATGACACTAGATAGGCTGGATTCTGTGTAAGTTCAATTCATTATGTGGGAGGTGCATGGCTGGCTGTGGAAGTTAAATCTACTCATTTGGCCTTTAACTCGGGCATGGTTCTTTAGCCACAGCTCTCGTGGGCCTGTGTGGTTCAGGCCATTTTGCTCTGTGTGAAATTGTAGGTTTCCCTATGTGTCCCCACATGATTTTCTCAGCTGGCTGTTTATGGTGCCACGAGTTGGGCTGCAGGTGTGATACCAGACCTGCTTCACCTCCCTCCTTTTTATATCCAGATCTGCTAGTTCTACTCACTTTGAGGCCAATGGAAAGAAAGGCAGAAGGACTTGTGTATGTGAGAAACTCTAGAATAAGATTGAGCATGCGTTCAAACACTGCACTTCAACATGAATACAGTCCACTCATGACATTAAAATGTCCACAGAGGCAGCTTTGGAGAAAGAGGTTTAACTGGCATAAACTACAGAATCAGAGGAACTGGGAATAGGAACGTTTTCTGTGAAAAGCTTTGCCTGCATTGCATTGACAAGGGGGTGAGGTACGTATACAACAGGCAAAACCAGACGCAGTGGTGGTAGCCTGATGTCCTGCTGAGCCACAGAGCACTAAGAGCATTACCTCCACTCTCCTTTCTGCTCCTCCTGCCCGTCCGTGAGTCAGTTAGAAAGATGAAGAGTGTGCAGGGAACACAGCTTACCCATGTGTCACGGAGTTCAAGCAGATGGATATTTCTAGCACAAGGGACACAGGAGGGCTGGAGTAACTGTCCTGCTGTGTCTGTATGGAGAAGGTCAGAAAGCATCTCTCAGCATCTCCACTGTGACAGCCTTCCCCGTGGAAGCTCTGCTGCTTGGACTGAGCACGAAGGCTGGCTTGCTGTGATGGAGAGAAAGGGAGAGCACGCACAGGTCCAAGAACATGCTAGCACCCACTGTCAAAGCTCACATAGGAGGTACTTGGTATGCTCCTGTAGTTCAGGAAGGTGCAATGCACACCCTAAGAATTCTGGAGAAGACCCCTGTGAAGAGAAGACTTTTTAGGCTAACTGGGAGGTAGAATAGGTTAGGAGGGACCAGCACTGAGAACCCACCTTTTTTTTCTTTAACAGCTTTGTTTTAAAAAACTTTGAAAAGGCAGCATTCCACTACGTCTCTGTGGAGAAACAAAAGTCAGAAGCTTTTGAGCGATTGCCCCTTTGACAGCCTTTCCTTTGGGAGCTGCTTTAAACACTTTTATGTTGCTGTACACTATGGCAGAGGGCTTACAGCACTCAGCTCATTGCAGGAGAGGGAACCAACGCACAAGGAGATGGATTTTTATAAATATATTCTCTCACTTATACATAAAAACGTAGCAGCTAGCAAAATCTAATCTAATCTTTAACATGAATTTTTCATTTAAAAAATGGAACAAAGAAAATTACATTTACTGTGACAATATTAAGCATGCAAGGATAGACTGGGTAAGGACAAGACGACTGTTATTGCCAAAAAGTTTTGGATTAATTTTTCTTGTTCTACTAAGAGATTTCCTATATTTTATTCTCTGTGATATCTTTTGTCATCTTACATAGGTCACGTGAAACTTTTATTCATGGTAAAAAATGAAAACAGGGCTAAGAGAGAGAAGGTTCAGGAAGAAAAGTAAATAAACAGAAGATTCAGTATAAATCCTTGTAATGTCAGGCAGGCAATGTTAAGTAGTAACTGTAGACGCGTAAACAAATTAATTCCAAGTGGAGCAGCATACTTTTTACTATATCAAGGTGAAAAAGTTCTTGAAACATTGGGTCTGTCAGAGGCTACCAGCCACTCAGGAGCTAACAACTGCCCTTTAGAAAAGTGTGCAATGCACAGAGATATACAAAATATTGTCAGATCAAGGCTGTACAGAAGACAATCCACCTGGAGCAGATTCTTGTCCTAATGATGTAAAGTTGCCTCTCTGTAAGCCAGCAGGGGTTTGCCTCCAGCAGTTTAACTATAGCTGTCCCCAGCAGATTTGTGAAGAGCATTGGATTCATGTGCATAGTTAGATAGCTTATAGTAGCCTTCTCAGTGGGCTACTGTCTGTGGTCTCACTACTCTTACAATCTTAATATGTAACATTTTTAAAGCATTCTCCATACACTTGAGAATTTAGAACAAAATTGGTAATGAGCTGGTTGAGTGTCAGCATCCACGATGAAGACAGTCTAATGAGTGAGTTTTACTGAATGCATACACAACCGTGCAAAGCTAAGCAACGATATGTCATCATGTTAGCAAGAGCTCACTGTTAGCTGTGCAGTGGTCAAACACTAAACTGGGTCTGCAGTTTTGCCATTCGGTATGAGAGATGGTTCCTCCCAGGGTGCTGGAATGGATATCTTCAAAATGATGAGGGAGATGAACAGTGTGGGAAATAGAAAATGCATGAGGAAAAAAAAAATAATCTTTCTGCAGCACTATTCTCTTATTCATTTAAAATGTTTAAAAAACTGTGCTTGCAAGGCATTGTATGTTCCTGTCTTGTCTTTTTACTAACAAGTGATGAAGAAGGGGTTTCTGAAGAGAACGCTAGAACTGTATGAGGATACATACCTGCCAGTGATCCAAATGCTTCAAAATAATACCATTAAGATCTAAATGGCTAATATATTGGAAATTATTTATTAAAGGGTTTTTATAAATATCGCACTTATCAGTTCTTTGTATTTTTATTTCTGTGTTCATCACTGTATATTGAATTGCAGATATCAGTAACTTAATCTTTTTAAAGAAAAGAATTTTAAAGTCAAAGATTATGATATTATATAAGATAAAGAATAGGTAATGCTTACATCTTGATATCATGCTAATATTAGGCGTCATCTATCAGAACTACCATTTGTTCCAAGCAGAACTAATTTGAATGGATCAGGCTCATCATTGTACAAAAAAATGCACTTTATTTAAGGAAGCAAGGAGAAGTTACTGGCCACAGTTCTTGCTTTTCTGGTGGTGAGATCTCAGTGTGCCTGAACTCTGATATCTGTGCATCCTGCTGAGCTGTGTCCAGCCGTTGGATAGGTGAGGTTTTGTATCAGACCAGGATTAACTTGGTTGAAGTTTCTTCTTCTTCTTACTTGCTCCATTGCCTCATCTGAAAATGGATATTTTCTTCTTACTTGTTCTCTGTAAATAATGTGACTGCTTACATTCTATTGCTGGTGGTTAACATCAACAGCAAAAACAGGTTTGAGCAGTTGCATGTGGGAAATACCCTTGCAAAGTATGATTTTCTTTAAATGGTGAAAAGCCAGTGGCTTTGGGAGAGGAGTCACGTGGAAGTCAATCTGTCCCAAATATGTTATAGGTCAACACATTTAACCATAATACTGTGGTTTTGAAATTTCTTGCAATAATTTTTGTCTTGTAACTTTTATTACCATTTATGGTGGCCATGATTTAAAGATGTGCTGAATTAAAGAAGCTAGTTATTTATGAAAAAATCACTCTTACTATTCTTCACTGTCTTTTGTGCTAGCTGTTAATTGCCATGAGTGTTAATAGCCTTCAGAATTGCACCTGGTTTTGCTTTAAAGACTGTAAATTAAAGAAAACTCATCCCATTTATAAGAAAGTGATTAAATTCCTTGTTAACTGTTTCCACCTATTTTTAGGCCAAAGTCTCCAGTTTCCGTATCTACATACTGAATCTCATTATGTCTTTCCTCTGCTAGCTTAAAGATTCACCTACTTTCAGAAATTTCTCTGCTGTGTAGATATCTAGAGACTGATCGAGCTCTGTGTTCACCTTCCGTTAAAGAAACTACGTAGGCCATGCTTTTAATTCTTTGATAAGAAAGCTGTATCTGGATGTGCCCCTGTTGTTTGGACAGCTTTCTGAACCTTTGTCTGTGTGACCTCAGGACCAGACAAAATGCTGTGTACCGAATGATTACCACTTCACCACTTCTATTGCATAGTGTCTATTAATGCACTGTAAGGTTGCATTTTTGCTCTCAGCTAAAATTAAATTGCTCTCAGCTAAAATTAAATCACTCTGAGCTCATATTCAGTTGGTTACCATGTCACACCCTTGTCATTTTCTCTGCTTTCTAAAGTAAAGTTTCTCATCTGCCAAATTACACAAATTTGTTTTTTCACTCGAGTTTACAGATGCATGGGTTTGACAAAGCTATGTATGTATGTATTTATTTAATTATACCTTTGAAAAAGTACTTAAAGGAAAAATATCATTATGAGAGTATGAACATTGTTATGACAGTATGGAGGGAATCAAGCAGAGATCTAAAATTTAAGTGCTCCCTTATTATTCTGTCTTCTTGTACTACAGGTTCTGAATCTAATAATGTGATGTGCCAAAGACAAACAAATGGAGATAAGGAGCCAGAGATCGTGTTAGCTTCACTAAGAGTTTTTGCATGTGTACCAAAAAGTGATATGACAGATGGTCTTAGCAGTATAGCTGCCCTAACTGTCCATGTGCCCATATCTGTCTGATATTTTCAACAAAGTATTCTAAGCAAAAAGACTGAAGTTTCTGGAGTGGTTGTGCTGAAGGGTATGCATCAATATTTTGGGGGTTGATTCTTTCTTTCTGGTTTGCTCTTTTCATTTTCTGTCCTTCTGCAAATCTAGTTCAAATTTTCAGGGTCATTTACAGAGGTACCAAACACCAGGGAGAGTGTCAGTTTTGGTTTACATCTGAGGAAAGTGCCAGACATTGTACTGTCTGAAATATTAGAGAATGGCTGAGTTGGTTTCTTCCTAAAATATAATCATCTCTACAACTGTTACAATGTTCAAGATATCTTACTTAGGGAAATGTTCCCTACAGAAATTCAGAAATCATTATTGGCTCCATTCCTCTACTGTATTCCTCTTTTAAATTTTTTTTTAAATTTATTTTTTATTTTACAATTCTGTTACAATTCTGTTAATGTAAGTGAAGTCAAACTGGTATAAAACTGATGTGAGGGAGTGGAAGACAGGATCCCCTCTGAGTGCACTGATGTATTGTGACTGGAGGACTCTGTTCTGACATTTAGAGAAGATAATGTAACTGTGAAAACGTCATGTTCATTATCAATATCTGAATGTCATCATCCTTTGACCTCAGAGTTCTGTAAAGACTGGTAACTATAAAAGAAGCTGTTGTGTTTTCCTTCCCCGTTTGTCTTCTGAGCAGAGTTTCTCCTGCTTTGGGAACAGCACTGACATTTATTTGAGAACTTAGTGGCAGGCAGAAAATCACATCCTGAAAACAAACATGTGGAAACTTGTTGAGACATGCTGGCAGCTAGATACTTTCAACTGTGCTGATTTTCAGATCTCTGTGGGCAGATGTTTTGTAGAAAACAGGTGTCACGAAAGAGATGTGAGCAATATGGATAATACTGACTTCTTGATGCTCACGAAATTCTTGACTTCTGATAGATTCTGCTCTGAGCCTAGGCAGGAGTGACTATGAGAAAGATGGTGGGTTCTTTGTATGGTAGCTTGTCTGGCAAGTGACTGACTTGCACTACCTCTAGAAAAACGGCTGTATTGCAAATGCTAATGTAGTCTGTGACCTTTGCATAATAAGAACAATGATAACGGATTTTCTGATGGTGCACTCATTAATAGAGCGTAGGGAATGGGGCTGGTACGATGGGTGTGAGGCAGATAGAATTAGTCAGTATCTTTAATCATCTCTTCTTGATGACCGAACTACTTCACACACATTTATCTTGGAGGCATGGGGTGGAATTATACATGAGACCTCTACAACCTCATTAATATCCAAGTAAAGGTTGATATTCTTTTCAAGATGATGCTAGACACCTTTCTGCCTTGCCTGACGTCTGAGAGGCCACAGGCGCTGAAGTCTAACACAGGTAGGATATAGTTATTAGGGTATCCAGTTTCCTGTGAGGATGAAGGGTTATGCCTTACAGAATGTTTTCTAGAGTTCTGTGCAGTTTTAGAAGTCACTGGCAACAAAGTCCACTTAGAGCAGGACATGAATTAATTAATTTTCATTGAAGTGTTCTGCCAGTGGTCTGCTAATTTGTACTGAATCTTCCCAACAAGAAGCAGAATATTGACTCTGTGTTCACCTGGCAAGGAAGGCACTCTGCTGCTGGGAACAGTGCTGGTATGCTTACCAGGAAAAAGGTAAAACATGCTCCTACAGCAATGTAGGAGGCAGCATGTATTTAGACAGGACTTAGAAGCATTAGTGGTATATTAATACTGTATATACTGTGTACAATGGAATCCTTCCCTGGCTGAGTTAACGTGGAGAGGAGCACTGGGCCATGCAAGGTTTGAGAAGGATCCAAAAAATATGGCAGTAAATGAGGGAAACACATTCTGCGATCATCATATGCAATTATCCTTCATTTAGATGAGAATGAGGACATCACTAGAGACATTGTAAATCCCACTGGTATCATAGAAATAGCCCAAGAAAGTGAGTATTAATCTGTAAAGCACTGACGAGGCCATTTATTCCAACTATATAAATGTGTGAGAAGGCTGAACTCAGCCACACTGCTTTCACTAAAAGACATTTGATGCTGTTTTTGAAACGTCAGTCTGAGATCCTGGGTAGAGAGTTGTCTGGTCACATAGTCGCTTCATTTCTTACTTCACTACAGAGTTGTTTTGGTGACTCTTTAGTGGTACAGGCCTTACAGTCACTCAGATGTTTCCTGGAAGACATTAGTTTTAGACTGAAATTAAGTTCAGGAGTGGATTGAGTAATGATCTGAGACTGGGGATGTTGATAGTGATCTTTTTATTGACAATGTGGAAAGGTATAATTATTACTTTTGGAGTTAGTTTAGATACTGTCAATTTGTTCCCAGTGTGGCATATACAGTATGTTTAAACAAAATAAGTGTTGCCATGGACGCATATTAAAAACATGTATTACCTGTCAACCCTCTAAAGACTGAAAAGCAATCTGTAATGAGGAAAAAGGTCCAAAGTAAAAAACAAAGAACTGCACAAGGGATTTCAGATGGTGCGGAATCTCCTCTGAATTTCTCCGAGCAACACCTATTACTTCAGCTTCATGTTTCAGTTACCTATAAGAAGTAAGATTGCTGAAAATCTGTAATTTTTTGAAATAAAACTGTCAAAAAGTAAAAAGACTAAAATGATGAACAGGAGGCCTCTTTTCTACTAACCATGCTGGTTATGTGCTCCCATGGTCCCATTCCCCGAGCATCCATAGTGCTTTGCTCT
This sequence comes from Nipponia nippon, assembly GCF_047370975.1. Taxonomy (NCBI): domain Eukaryota; kingdom Metazoa; phylum Chordata; class Aves; order Pelecaniformes; family Threskiornithidae; genus Nipponia; species Nipponia nippon. The sequence continues at coordinate 112,475,887 of NW_028262336.1, forward strand.
GGGAGTGTGCCTGACAACATCATGAACTGCCTACTTTGAACGCCAGATCCAAAACACCCAGGCTTGCCCTTCAGCCCGTATGTACACCCTTCAGCCAGTGTGTACATATGGTACCTCCCCTGGCTCTGATATCACCAGTGGTATATCTGAGGTGGAGTTGCCACGTGGCCCAAATGTGCCTAGTGACTAGCCAAATTGGAGCCCAGAGTGGTCCCAGCACATTTAGGTAGCCTTTGCCAGTACTGTGCATATTTAGATGTAGTAGTTTGGTCTTTCAGCTTCTACTGTATGTGGTTGCTACCCGTGTGTGCTTAGGTCTTTTGCTCCATTCTCATCAGACAGCAAAAGTTGTCCCAGCCAGCTACTCCATTGCAAAGAGGCACCAGCATCAGCCTGGCCTCATGTACATGTACAAACATGCAGGCAGCATGGTGGGAAGAGGAGCCAGAGGAGCTGTCTCCCCTTGGACCCAAAGCGTTCTCATGCTTCCCCATTGCTGCAGCCCTGCCCTGCCTCTTTTTCTGCTACCTGAGCTACGTTTCCAGATGCTGCTGAAGGAAAGGATAGTGCGTGGCCCCATGTCACCCACCCAGCCTGGTGTGAGGTCCCAGTCATAGGGCTGGCACTACCTGTTGTGGTGTGTAAGTACTCAGGAGGAATTCGGTACAGCGTGCCCTAGTCTGCCACGAGTCATCCTTGGGGATGGACAGCACAGGAGTCAGGACTGCCAGAGTCAGTCCACCTCCTCTTGTCACCAGTAATGGTACTAAACCACACATGCCCTGTCCTGGGTCTGCTCACATTCGCACCTGGGTTTCTGTGACAAAGAGAGAGAAAAAGCCTGGTCTGGGTGTTCTTCAAATCAACGCCTGAAGGAGGTGGGACTCATATTACTTCTTCCATGATGTTCTTGAGGGGAAGGGAGCTAGTAAGATTTTTTGGTGCACCTAATCAGATGTATACTTGAGAAAAAAAAATACGGAGTCCGTCCAAACCAAAGACTTTTCTACCTAGCATGACTGTCAGGACATAAACCAGTCCCCCCTCCAGTGCAACTTTCAGGCAACAGCCTTTCTCACAGATGTCCTCCTGTAAGTATAGAAGTATATAAGTATAGCATCCACTGGTTCTTCAGCACATCTAGCATGAAGACTTTCTTGAAGTGTTGAGGGAAATACAAGCTGGAAGGCTCTCTTAACCCTACCAGCAGACTCCCTTCTCCCTGGCGAAAGTCAATTGCTGTTAACTTCACCTGAAAGCACTGGCCTCTGCAGCGCCTCTGCAGTGCTCTTGTGGTCCTCTCTGTCCTTTTGCTTCTCTGAAACATCGAGATACGGTATTGGGAGCATCTTCTTGTCTAGTTAGGGTCCTGGCAGCCTGTATGAATCTATATGAATCAGATTTTTGTGTGCTTGTTTGGTGGTAAAGGGGAGATGTAGTCATCCCCTATTCTTGCATCTTTTGCTTAAGTTTTACTTGTGGCATCCCAAAGTGTCAAATTAAGATACTGCTTTGCATTAGAGAGAAACAAGAGAAAATCATACAGTTCACTATGAAACGTTCTAACTGTGTTTAGGAGAAATCACACTGTTCAGAATGAGACCACCTGATTATTTGTGAAATAATAGAATATACTGTGTTCCTGCAGACTGAGTGTATAAAATATAACAATCAGATTGCAGCTCTGGTACATAGTGTGCTGAAAAACGCTTGCTCTTACTTCATTATTTTCTAAAGCAATTTGAGTTCTTCCTCCACTTCCATCTACAGGCCTCTGGCTTTTTTTCAAGAAGGGCCATTCCCATTTATTCAAAAGGGAATTTTGCCTAACTTAAGATTGCAGTTTCAGGGTGGGTGTTTATAATTCTCACAGATGTCTTTACCACGCAGAGGGATTGGAAATTACAGTGACACAACCTCTGGGAAATGACATGAGCTATATTAACCATAGAAAAACGTCTCTTAGGAATTAGACAGTAGAAAAAAAAAAAAACCAAAACAGTGAGAAACTGTACTGTCAGGAGCAAATGTGAACTGGCATAAAAACAAATAGTGTCATGCATCTGCCTTTCTAAATTCTACTATTTTGTTTGTTCAAGCTTGTATATACACAAAAAGCTCTGCTAGGCTAAAAGGACTTGTGGTAAGACTGAAATCCCTGTCTCACCAGTCACTAGAACTAGAAGTGTTTCTGTTACACTGCTTGCTGGATTTGAATTACAATAGTAGGAAGAACGAATTTTCTTAGACATATAAACTGTAAGATATGAAAGAATAAAAGTAATATTCATTAAATCATAGTAGGCCTGTGAAGCCTGCTAACCCTAAGAGGGGTCAACAGCAGATGCTTAGGTAAGAATGTAAGAAATGAGCAGCATTTATTGATACTTTTTCCTCCCATTTTGGTATGGAGGAGTAAGAATTTCCCGCAGTATTGAAGATGTAGTTGCCTGTCCAGTGACCTGTGATTCTTTTTTGTCTTCCAGTACTTTCAAAATAATGTTTTGTATTTCTTACAATGTTATCAGGTTATTTCATGGAATCACCCCATGGCCTCATTCCTGAGTGGCAATTGCCATCTCAGAGTCCAGCACCATAAACATGCAATTACAATTTTCATCCTCTGTATCATTTTAGATTTACCTGTACCGAACTTGATCTGTCATTTTCTTTCTCAGTCACTTAGTGATAAGACCCTTCTGCATTTCTGCAGTCAGCTGGCATCTCTATTACCTTGCACACCTTGGTATTGTTAACAAGCGCTGACAACCCTTATGCATATTGTCTATCTCTTGATAGATATGGTGAACAGTGTGGCCCCAAGCAGAGCTTCATAGTGACCTCCCACAACATGAAAACTGAGTAAGTATTCTTACCCTTTGTTTTCTAGCTGTGTAGCCATGTGAGGACCTTTCCTCTTGTGCATTTTAGTTTGCTTCTTTCAGAGTGTGTCACAGTAAGCCCTGCCAGATGTGTTTTGGAAATGAAAGTAGATTATATCAAATGCATCTTCTTTGTCCACACATTTATTAAAAGTATAATCAGAGAATTCCAGCAGATTTGTGATGCTTGACCTCTGTGAAGGCTGTGCTGATCTTTCCCACTTTGTACCAGCTAGTTCTATTCCTTGGAAGAGTTGCTACCAATTTCCCCAGTGTAGATGTTGAGGTTATTTGCTTATAGTTCCTCAAATCTCTTTCAAAAGCCTTTGTAAAAACTGTTGCCACTTTTCTGGCCATGAGGCAGTTTTAAGGGATTTAGTAGTTTGGCTTTTTTATCCTTGAGAGTACCTTTAGAAATCATGAGTTCCTACCATCTTGTCCTGTCCAGTTGTTATTGCTCTTTCTTTTTTTCACTCTGTAACTACTTGTATTGACACCTTGAGTTGAGACAGATCTTCCATGTGCTTACCATAAAAAAGTGTTCTGATGGGTACCAGCATATCCTATTTCCCCCCCCCCCCCCCCAGCAAATGTGGTTACAAAACACACTTAGTTTTTCTGCTATGGCTTCATTTTTTTCTGAGCCTTTCTGTTGTAGCTTCACCATCTATTGTCTCTGCAGGGTCTCTGATATATTTCTTGCTCTTACTGTATTTGAAAATTTATGAGGTTTTTATTCCTTACTATGTTTCAGTTCCAGTTATTTGGCTTCTTCTCTCTGCTTACCTGAACTCTGACAAAATATCGCAGCTATCATCACAAGAACTATTGTTTGTGGAAATGTCTGGATTTGATTCTTTTCTCATTTATGACAGGTCAAGCGAAGAACAACACTAAAATCAGTAGAGTTAATCAGTGACCTTTTTAAATGAAAAGAAGAGTTACAAACCTTGAATTTGCCAAAGCATTTCTGTGACCTCTAGATCCAAGAATCCCACATCTGTTGGTGTAGCAACCCCAGGATGTGGTCCTACCTCAGTCTCTAATAAAGAAATAATGATACATAAAATTTCAGCCTAATGCCCATTTTGATCCCCATTCAGAGCGTAACAAATGTCTGACACATGTTCAAGGCTACAATACAAGACTTACATCTCTAAGACTTTGTACCCAAATGCTTACTTGCCCCCTCCACCCCTGAAGCCAGATGAGGGAACTATGATCCAAATACTCACTTGTACCAACCACAGTCCAATCAGTTCTGTTTTTCTAGACACACAATTTCAGGAAAAAACTGCTCTTTAGCTTTTGAGTGTCTTGTTTTTCACTAAGGTCATCCAGATGACTTCCCAAATATGGGGTACAAAATTACCAGGAGCATTTGAAATTTTAGGCCTGTAATTTTTGCTCTCAGCCAGAGGAATACTGGAAAGAATAATGTTACTGAAAACAACATGAACATATCCCGACACATCACATAATGTATGTAGCAAAACGTCTTCCTGTTCTTCAGGCAATACTGGCATTTAGGCTTTCTCTTTGTATGGCACATCCATGAACATGATACTAAACTGGCTAATCTAGTTTGAAAGGCTGAAGCACCTGTTCTTTGCTTATAAGCTTTTACTGCAAGCCCAGATGTTGAACAGAGTATGTTAAATTTAAAATATCAAAATGGAAAGATTTGAGGAACCTTTTTCTTCCTTATCTCACCTTTCAGACCTCTGGCACTATTCCATCTATTCTGGATCACAGATGAAATATTTTAAATGAGGAAAATGTGAGAATATAATATGCACTGTGTGGATATAAACAGAATTCAGAAATAAAATTACTGAAACTTCTCAGACTCTACTTTATCACTTGAAAAATTTACAATTAATGAAGCAAAACAAGCAAAATTGTACCTCTTTTGCAAAGAGTGAAAGCAGATTGCTTTTGAGCAGACTGGTTTCCCAGATTGTCTCAGATGAGTCACAGTGAGCTCTGGTGTTTGAACTACAGTGAAGGAAATAAAAAGAAATCCTCACCCCCCTCCAATTTTTTAAACTAATTTGGGAAAATTTTCTGCCTCCACACTATAGAAAGAAAGTGGGTGTAAATGAGAGATAAGCAGAGGATACCTGTCATACAGCTTTATTAAAATGTAATATCATAATATCAATTTGTAGGAACAATAATTGTCCTACATAATTGTACTAATGCGATATCTGCTTATAAGATATATTGCCTTTGATTAAATTCTTCAGAATTACATGCCTACGAAAGATGCAGAAGGTGATATATTTAATCTCAGCCCCAAGGAGATGCATCTTTGCTGCTTTGCATGGGTGTTTTGGAGATACATTATCTCAGCTGTATACCTAGGGGTCTGGCTTTGTTCCCACTTTCTTCTTCGACTCTTCTTCACCAAAACACAAAGGAGACCTTTCCTGTTTCCTTTATTTAGCAGGCAAGTACAGGAATATCTTCTCCCTGACGGAATCTGATTGTGACCTTGGGCTGTGTAGCTTGCTGGAGTCTTCTCTTTATGCAGCAGAAGTCCCATTACATTTTTTCACTAACCAGAAGAACTGTTAAATCAGGAGTACTGAGAACAGTTGGGATGCTGTTCATGATGGGTGAGTAGGTTCCCACTATGAAAAAAAAAAAAGATCCCATTACTAGTGTAGCTCCACACTGGAATCTTGTTTAGAAATACTGAAGAAGTAACTGCAGAGCCACAGTGTCTTACTAACTTTGGCAAAGAGGAAAGGGCTACAGCTTTCCTTTCTCTGAGAGGCAGCTATGTAATTCAGAATAGTCAAAACTTCTCTGAAGTAAGCAACAACTGAGATACATATAACAAGGGTCATCCTAAATGCACACATTGATATGAAGAAATGCTTTGTGGGAATGAGAACTGTTAGGTTACAGAATCACTTCTGAAAGCATGCGGGAGGAACACTGAGACCTGCAACATTGACAATTGGCAGGCTATAAAATGTACTGAAATTGTAAATAAGAAAATGTAAATACAGTCATGTAGTTATAAGGAGGCAGACTTCGTTTCCCACTTAGGGTTCTTCCTCTCTGACTTCAGTCATTCTTGCCTAAGTTATTACTCTTTCTGTTATTCATAACCTCAGGATTCATTCAGGAACTGAAAATAGGTTACATCAAGACAGAGGATGAGGAGAAATTGATGGCAATATGAGGACAAGATTTTTTTTAAAAATGGGTAAAGCTTGCTCCAGTCTCATTCGACTGTTAGCAGATGGCAATGTGCTCCCATTCTTGGCAAACTGTTTTAGAAGGCTCTCTGAGCAAATGCATATGGGGGCAGAAGTTATGATGCAGTTCTGAAGTAGAAAAAAACCTTATAACTCAAGGTTTATATATTTTAAGCTATTATGAGCAGCTGTGAAAACACATATTTATTTTGACTATTTGCCTTAGCTTCAAAATTTGTAATTGGAATGAGAAATCACAGGGTGTTCCCTTTCTATTTCCTTTTTTAAGGATTTGTGTGCAGGGCTTCTTTACACCTGTGGATTCCAGAGCTATAAGTAATGCAATAAAAGCCTGATCCAAATCTCACTGAAATTAGGAAATGTCTTTCCATGGGCTTTATGGGGCTTTCTGATGGACTTTCTCTAGCTTTGGATCAAGCCAGATGCTTTACTGTTTTCACATCTACATGAAACACTTTGCCTATTTTGAGGGTCTTGTTTAGAAGCTGGGGCAAGACATCTCACTTTCAGGCTCTGACATGCCTGAGAAAGTTGCAGATCTGCAACTTTGCAGAGTTGCAACTCTGTCTACCAGGGTTTAAACTGAAGTAGAAATGACAGCATGAGGGGCTAATGTCTGACTTGAAATGGGTTTTAGGAAGATGCTGAGCTCTTGGACTGTGCTACTCTGTGCATGCACCAAAACGCAGGAACTTGCCAAGAGAACTTGGGGTCCCACCCATCCAACTGGGGAGTTTTGGCAGTCATAGACTAAAGCCTTCTGACTTGGTTCTTGGATTTGGAGACATAAGCTTCCTCCACAATCCCAGTGTGAACACTTCTGCATCTTGCTATTTTTGTATTTCCCTCATATAGTCTACCATCTGCTTCATCCCCTTTGTTTAGCAACTGAATGAAAAAGTTGTTTTAAAACCCAAAGTGGGACTGTAGAGTGATTCATGACCAGGTATGATGGGAATAGCTCATTCTTAACTCATTTGAGAATTTGTTTAAATTTTGAGAGTACCTTTCCAGAAAGTACAGGAACCTGCAAATTCAGATCATCAGAAGAAATTCATACCATAAAAACCAAGGAACCATAGATTAAAATGTAATGCTGAGCAGTCCACGTAACTGACTTCATCACGTATGAATGAGAAAAGAAAGTTGTCTTCTGCCACTGTTTTGCTGGGACCCTACAGAGAGCTCCGTGGAGTGAAAGCCAATAGGTGGGTCAGCTTGGAAACATTTGCTGTTGCTAGAGTGATTGACCCTTCCAGTGGTATGGGGTTTCCCACTGAGTGCTCAACAACTGTAGGCTTCACTTGGTTTTTCTGGTCCCTTTCATGGGTAGGAAGATCTCTCTTTTAAAGCAAGAAACACACTCTGTGCTATCCATGACTATGAGATGCTAATCTCTGTAATTATAAACCACTGTGAATCACTATGTACATTTTACCACTCAATAGGAGAGAGTTTATATTGCCTAGCTATGGCTGCTGAGATTAAATCTTCTCCGTACAGTGACTCTAAGGGGCTCTGAGGAGGGTTGATTATATCCACACTGTGCTTACTTTAAGCTCATTAAGTTACAATTAAAATTATATCTATGAAGCTTATTGAAAAATTAAATTGCTTTTAAGGTTGCTATGGGCTGTTTCGAAATAATTAAGTTTTGCTTTGTAGGATATAGTATCTAGTTTGGAGAAATCATGTGTTTTAAACCCACTGAAAATTAGCATGATAATACATAGTGCTCTTCTTTTCTTCAGTAGTAATGAGATAGCTTCATATGCATCAGAAGTACTGTTTTTTGTGTTTATGTCAAATTGTGAAGGTCAGCTAATCCACTCTGTTACATCAGTTCTATTTCAGAGGAAGTCTAGAATAAGAGAGTAACCTTCTCATGAAGAAGTTCTTTCTCCAGCACTATTTGTGGAGTGCTGAGTCCCTGCCTGGTCTGATTGTGCCTATACTGAAGATTCAAGTGCAAGTTTTCCTTGAGGCTTCATAGAGGTGTTTGATAGATGAGAATTAGTTTGTATCTTCTTAGGAATAAGATAGGTACAAAATATGGAGAAAGGATTGAGCTGGAAAAGCAAGCAGTTGTATTTAGTAAAAAAATGGAGTACTTGCCTATTATTTTCTTTAAAACTCTTCCATTCAATTTAGACTAGATGGAAAATGAATTGAATTAAGGTTGATCATGCACTCTGAATTCTGAAACGTTCTGTCTTTCAGACATAATTTAGGTCACAAGTTTAGGCACCTTGATTTCAGAGAATAGGTGGTAGGGGCCCAGATTACAGTTCTTGCCTACCTCTTTCCCATGCAGAGTTCCCACTTGCTTTGAGAGAGGGGTGAGAGAGGAACCAAAGAGGTCTTCTCCCTCAGAGAAGTGCCTTCATGTTGGTTAAGACTTCCACACCTTTTAGGATGACCCCACTACTCAGGAGGGGTGGAGGTTGTCTCCACCATGGATTTTTCTCTGGTCTGATCTTAAAGGCGTTTGCCTGCAATGTGAGATCTGTGAATTCAAGGTTGGGGGGGCTTACACATCAGTTTTCTCATTCTTCAGTAGTGCTCTAATTTCTTTGTCTGTTTGTTCAAAAAAACCCTCCAACCTCTTGATTTGCTGTCTTCTTTTCCTTCACTCACTCCCTTCATTGCTCTCCTCTCCTCTCTTTCCCCATCAATGTCTGTCCCCGAATAAGAGTGTTGGAGTCTAAATTGTGAGTGGAAGCTGGCAGCCATGGAGACGGCCTGAGCGAGGCACCTATGCGGACGTGTTGCCGGTATGCCTGGCCTTTTGTATGACTAACTCCTGCTCTCTTCTTGTTTGGCGTTTGGAAAGGCCAAGTTGCGCAGAGTGGCACCTAGGATTCTTACAAAATCAATGGTAAAACGAAACGCCTCACTTAACTGCCTATAATCCCTCTTAGAATATGTCTCAACCTCTTCATTTACTACATGGAAAGCATTATCCAGTGGTGGCAACTTTTTGGGGGTCTGGAGACCAACTTATTACAAAAATCAGCTTTCCTATGAGTAGAGGTGCTAGTGTGAGTAGCTGGCAATATAGGGACTTAATGCGATGTCTGCTGTTGCAGATCTGTGCACCTGCATAATCCTGTACCTGGATGTGGCTGCTTTGAGAGTTACATGTGTCACACTCATTTACTTTGTAAGACATTTACTTGTATTGCATTTTATGTAATTCTTAAATGAGAATAACTTTTCAGAGAAATACACTGATTCAAAAGATTTCACAGTCAGTGGTAAAAATTTAATGTGCAAGAATTTCTAGGCTCTTAGGATTTAATTTTTGCTGTTGACACTTGGTGTTTCACATTGAAGAGTTTTTAATTGTTCTCCTATATCAATCCTATATAATTTTTACAAATTTAATTCAGCTAATAATTCATATTCTCCATCTATACCTTGTTTACAGCCAAATGGACAAAATTCTGCATTTATAATACTTTAAATTTAGCTTTATCAGGGTTCATGATGAACTGGATCATTCTAATAGTTTTTCTAGTGTTTTTTTTTGTTTTGTTTTTCTTTCCAAGTAAAAAATATGACTAAACTTGTCATGAAATAATGAAATTGAAAAAATTACTTAATATCTCCATGTTCCATAATTACTGTCAGCACTGTTGTGAAAATGCTCTCTTATCAAAGTAGCTTCAGTAAAAGGAAACAATTTTTCAAGTGTAATCCTTGAAAATGGTTTCTCTTGAAGCTTGAGCATACTTTGCACATTTTTTTCATGATCTTGAAATAGATGGTTTAGTGTTTTGAGATCAAGATTAAAATTAGCAAAACACATGAAGCCCGTGGGCTACTGTTGATAACACAGTTATGGATAATTCTGGCCAATGGAGGCTAGCCATAATGTTACCTCTTCCAAAGTCTGAATAAACACTTGCATATGACTAACTTGTCCCATACTTTTATTCATCAACATCACTGAACACTGTGAACTCCCTTTTCCAAAATTATCTTGAACTAGTGATTTTCAGTGCTTGCAAAACAATTCCCTTTATATTTTCTTTACAATTTTCACTTATTTGTTATTTTTTATAATTTTTGGCCTTAAGTGTTTTGCTTTGTCTGAACTGCTTCATGTGTGGCAGTGAAATGCCACGTGAATGCCCGCTTACTTTTTCATAAGGGTAAGAGTCCACAAGTATCTCAGATTTGGTTCACCATTTGTTAGGAAATATGTGGGTTTGATGTAACAAAATCAATTTCAGGCATTAAGGTCACAAACATCTTTGATTTTGTTGTTCGTGGAGCGTAGTTACTCTTTTAATACAATAAGATATGGATACCTAATTGTAATTGTCAATCTTGTCTCAGAACTCTTTAATCTAAACAAACTAAAAAGTATTTCTCTTTGCCCAAATTAACTTTCAGTAGGTTTGTAATATCATATCTGAGTGGGCTTATTCTTTTTTAGCTGTATCCTGCTTCATATTTTGATGCATTCAATACTTTTAAACCTAAATCTTCAAGAATGACATAGCAGAAGGCAATATAGTTTCTTTTATGCAATCCTTGTCAGATAGGAGCTTTCCGTATTGAACAGTAGAACATGCCACCTAATAATTTATTAAATAGTAAAGTCGGGTTTAGTTCTTGTTGATGCGCATCCCATTAAAGTGGATTAGGAGCTCTGGAGAGAATTACAAGTTAATTAAAAAATAAACTCATCCTTCTTCTCAAAATACTGTAATATCACATTACTTCAGTCAAACATGTTATTTCCTAAGCATGCTGCTCAAGTAATAAGAATTCTTCTTTCTTCCACTTTGAAAATGAACAATAAACATTCTACAAAATATTTTCTTTTCAATAATGCTTTGCTCTTTCATTCAATCACTATGTGCTTGAGTATCTATCATTTTTGAGAACATCTGCCAGCACTTGGTTTTACTTTTTTACCCCTAGGCTTCATCATTATGAAGCCAAACAGCTTAAGTGTCGTGGTGTAGTATATAACGTTTCACAATTTTTAACCTTTTTTTTAGGCACTTTTAACTGCATTAATCAATTTACTTTTCCAGAATTGAAATAATAATATCAATTGTGTCGAGAGAGTTGATCAGCTTGCTTCTGAAGTGGGATGCAAGTGAGGCTTGGCACTAACTCCTATGCAGACATAGCCTCTGGGTTATGCCATTCCACCAGAGTCTTCATTCCTGCTCTTCAAAAAGTTTGCATGTAGGGAGGCTGTATATGGGTGTGTTATGAAAAAAATCCTTTTATAATAAGCAGTGCTGTAGACATTATTACTGGTGCCCACCCAAATCTGTCAGGGCCAGTGGTGCCGGTGTTTCATTACTACTGGCCTAGATGTCTGCTGCAGAGGGTGAGAGTCCTTGGGCCTTTGTAGCACTGAAGTGAGGTGTCTGAAAGAGATGTACAGAAGCTGCCCTGTTCTCTCCAGTTTCTTCCACTTCTATCTGCCTCATATTCTTTATAGCCCATTTGGTTCTTGTTTTCCATTTAATTTCTGGTGATGTTCATTCCATCTTTTGAACACTTCTCATCTCTGTGCCACGTTAGATGTCATTCTAGGTCTACAGTCCTCTTGCCCAACCATCTTTACCTCTCAAAATAAACTCTCCAGATCATTTAAGTAAAACATTGCTAACAACCATTTTATTTTTTATGCATTGATCTTTACAAAACTAAAGTCTTCAAGTAAGTATAAAGAGATAAGTCAGAATGCAAATAAATACAGATTGAGCAAATGACAGTTCTCGGAATTAAATATATGGTACTGAGCTTGCAAATAATTATCCTACAAGTTTTTGGGATGTTACATCGGTGTAATTCTAGCTAAGTTCCCATACTTTAAATAGTGAATGATGTAAATCTAACTAACCAGCATCAGGAATTCCTCAGAGCTGATGTCAGCAAGGGACTTTCAGTAATTTCAGAGGAGAGACATTTCTAAGCTGAAAAAACATTTTTATTATGTTTATTATTAGGATTAAGATGAATAGACCTATTATTCCAAAGCCTTTTTGAAAATGTAGTTGCACAGTATTAAGACAAAACTGGAGGGAACTTCTGTGAAGTAGCAGAAACTCCAAATGCATTCTTGTCCAAAGACAAATTTGACTCTGATATCTAAAGCACAACTGCCCTGAACTGTTTTCTATGACAGCAGAAGAACATTTTTTGTTCTTATACCTTAAAGTACACAGATGGCCTGTATCAATGCAGTCACCTTTCTTGCTTAAGAGAGAACAGATGATAGAAGTTAAATTAGAAATGTGAAAGTGCTAAGTAAGAAAGTGCTAGAGAGAAATCTCTTCATTTCTCTCACCTCCAAATCTGCAATAGCCTCTGTGTACAAAATGTGGAGGCCTGTGGTCTGCAGGATCACAAGGGGTGGCTGCCAGAGTGGCTGGAGGCTATGAAAACGCAAGTTGGAAGGCACTGACTTCAAAGAGACCTTTATATGTCAAACAGGAAGAAGAGGATAGTCTTCAAAAGTGCAGTAATAGAAATGAAAAAAAAAAGGGCAACAATACAAAGCGCAGGACCATGTAGTTACGAAGTAATAGAAGAGCATCTTCTGCAGTAATGTAGGAATTCATCACTAAGACAGACCTGAAAAGAGCTGACTTATTAAGAGCTGGATGTAATTAGCAGCAATCCTGGGACCAGTATGAGCAACAACTGTGTTACAGCTGTGAAATACACAAATAGATTCCCACGATGAACAAGGCAAGATGTTTCCATTGGATACAATCTCATCAACAAGTGCTCCCCTGGAGTGTTGCTCTCTGCTCTGGCTGTGAATGCTCAAGGAAGAGTTAATTGCAGAGGAGCAGATACAGGGAAGAGTTGTTTGCGCAGTGGAGGGAATAGAGAGGATCTTCTTCGAGAGAAATAAAAAGAGCTTGGTTTCTCCTAGTGAACTGAAGTTAACAAGTGGACATTATTGCTCTATAATTTAACTGGAGGTGGCAGAAAGGTGAGGAGGAAATGAAAGAGCAACATAAGTCTTTGCATGTAGATGGGGAGCTTTTTGCTGTTTTCCTTCTGTGTTTTTCAGGAGAAAGGAAAACCTGAGCCCACCTCATTACCAAGGTTCAACAGACCCTCCCCTACCTCTTCAGCTGCCTAGCTAGTCCTTATCCTGCTGCAAGAATATATTTAAGTGGGAAGTAAGAAGAATATTTTTTGCCATCACGGAAAGGAGGCTCTGGAACAAGAGCAGTGGAGACAAATTACCTAACAAATTTAAACGTGAAACTTGTTCACTTCATGAAGATCTTTATGGAACATTTACTGCAAAGCAAGACAAGACCCAGTGACCCCGGACATCCTTTCTAGTCCTGTATTTCTATGAAAAAATTACTCTGAAGTTCTGCCTTCTGTTGCCTTAAATAAATGTTCTATGCTCAAAGAAACAAGACAATGAAGGCACTGCTAATGTCTATACACATCAGTGTTTTCTACAGAAAAATCATGAGGCAGGGGCAGCCAAAGGGGTGCCCTGGAAATCGAAGTGCTTTTATGAGAATACCTGACCCACTCTGTGACCCTCTCTTCTATCTTGCTTTACTACAGATCTGACTTATAGCATACTGGACCCCTTCTCTATAAGTTTAAGCAGGAATAGAGGGGCAAAACTGAATAAAGTGATGCTACCTTGAGCTAGGTTTCCTGTTCATACTGTAGCAAAGGACTGAAGGGCCAGCCTTCACCAAATCACTTTTGCTTTTCACCAAATCACTCCAAAATATTACTACGATTTTATTCCCATTCAGATGAAGAGATATTGAAAAAAACCTTCAAATTCAAATCTCTGTAATTTTCATTGCACAAGAACTGTGAAGTGCTGAGAATGCAGGGTGATTTTATCCACGAAGGTAAATATTAACAGCATGAAACTGAACAACAACTATCAGTCAAGTCTGTCATCTTTATCTGCATCATTAAAGAAAATGTTTTTTGTCAGAAAGAAGGCTTTGGCTGAGTGGTCATGATTAAAGCTTTTGACATCTATTCTGATGAATAGCTACCCTGAATTTTCAAGAGACAGCTCTTTTCTCCTGTCAGAAATAATTCTTCCAGAAACAACAAATATGCTTTGAGTATATATTGTAGAGGGAGGTCATCTGTGATGTGAAATAGCAAACTCTGCTAATGCTGGACTTGCCTTCCTTCTGTCATGCCAAAAATAGAGGTTTATCATCTGCAACCTTCAGAAGAGAGTCTTAGAAAGATGCTTTCAGGTTGTTTTCATAAGGAGGCCTTCTCCCATTCCCCAGTAAGGTCTTCCACCCTATTTAAAGTACCTGCCCAAGTGTAGATTAAACATCTTTTAAGAAAGAAGAGGAAAAGCTGTGATGGGTGTTGAAGCACTCAGTGCTTCCTAAGCCAGAAAGCTTTCCACAGGCAATTGGTGTTGGCAAGGAGTGCAGTCTCCACCCCAAAGCTATTCCTTGCACAGTTAAACAAGCTGTTGGACTCTTTTCCAGGCAGCATATAAAGTTTCACTTGGAAAGAGAAAATCAGGGTCAATCTATCAAGACCATGAGCAATCAATAGTGGATTTTGTGGCAGGGAGATGGGCTGGGTGGTTACAGCACAGTATCTCAACCCACAAATCTTACACAGCTGAGGTCAACAGAATTGTTTTATTTTCCTTTTTTAAAATGAAGAGGGAGAATAAAGGTCACGCAGAAATCCCAGCTCTTCCTTCTTGTTTATGAATGCAATCAATAGATCTGCTTTAAATTAAGGGACCAGTCCTTCCTTTCTGCTGTCAGGGATTAATGTCAGCAGTAATGAGGCCAAGCTTCTCTTTGGAAGAGAAAGTCTCTCCCAGATCAACAACTGAGATGTGAATCAAACCCATGAGTCCTTTGAACTCCAGTGACATTCTTTACCTTTCTTTCTTTGAACACTGGAAAAAGCAATCTGATTATGTGCTACACATCAAGGAACACGTATTCAGATGCAAATAGAGATGTTGTGTGGCCAGTATGGGACTGGTTTTCAAAAGGGTAGAGCATCCATAGCACAGATTCAGGTCAATGGGAAACAGTAATGCTCAACACCTCTGAAGAAACCAAGGCCAAGTTATTTTAAACTGAGCTTCTCTCTTCATGAATGAAGTTCATGAAAGCTAGTGGTTAGTTTGAAAAAGTGTATCCCAGTGATTTTCCCATGTACACATTGAACCTAATAAAGTATTTGAAATGCCAGAAGCAATATAGTCAGTCTAGCACTGTAGCAGTTCTTTCTCCACTGTCTTCTTTATTTTCTCTCTGTCTCTCATGGGCACCATTTTTAATCATTCCCCATGAGAAAAATATAAGCATGAGGGCAGTGCCATGAAGGTATTTTTGCTTTCAAGGTATCTTTGTACATATTAGCAGGGGACATACTGAGTAGTTGTTTAAGCATACAGGTCAGCGTAGCACCTGTATGCACTCACATGACAGCTGCCAGCCCTGCACAGGATTTTTCTGCTAAACAGTAGAGATTAAATTTATATCGCTAAAGGAAAAATTACAGCATACAACACAAGCAGCATCCAACATCAAGGAGTGATACATGAAGATTAGCCTTTTAAAGAGAAAGCCAACCACGCTCTGTTTTCTCACATTGCAAGTAGCACAGCAAGAGGATGCAGGTAGGTGCTCCCTTGTCCTGCAAAAAGTGTTAAGATGAAGTGGGAACAAGTAAACAAGCCCGGGAAAGCAGCTTGTGCTGCTATATGACAGAGCCCACTCTTGTCTGTGGGTAGACAGTAAGAGCGAAAAGATACCTGTTTGTTTGAGTAGCTGCAGAAGTGCTAAAATACAGCCATGAAAACATCCTTTACCTTTCTGGACAGCAAAGTCTATTGCAAAGAGCTTCCTATTATGTGACACCAGATCTTCTCACAAACCTTGCTCTTCACTGTGATCGTGAGAAATTAGTGTGGAGCACTACAGGAGCCACTACAGGAGATGCAGGGTAGTACTGTGGGGCGGTTATTCATACTCTGGGAACTCATCTGCACCTGAAGTTCAGCCACTGGGACAGCTGTCCTGGTGCAAAGTCTTGGTGCAGACACAACTTGCAGTACTGCTATACAAGTCATGCAGTGCTGGCGTGGACCATGCTTACCTGAGAGAATTGTATTGGCACAGTTACACCAGTGGCAGATGCGCCTCCAGACAAGAGGTGGGTTACAGACACGAGTGACCTCCATTCATGGAGCTGCCAGGTTTCAAAAACCGGGTTTTGTACTGGCTGGGACAGCCGCAGTGTGTGCTTCCTGGATATTGCACATTAATACCCCGTCAGAGAGCGTTAGCCTCTTTCATCTTAACAAATATAAGTATCATCTGTGGTTATGATGAAGCAATCACGTGGCAAAGCCTGTGTCGTGTGTGTCCCCATGTGTGTCCCCTCCTGCTCCCCACTGATTCTGCGATCCCCGTTGAACCGTACCCCCATCTCAGCCGGCAGCCTTCCAGGCGCTGGGTGCCCTGCTTTCTGGGGCCGCGGCTGCTCTCACATAATTCTGCGTAGGCATCTTTATCTGGCACATGTGCTGTGAAGCTCATTTTACATTAACTTGCACCACGCTCCCTCAATCAGCAGCGTGTAAGACAAAGAAACATATGGGCCTTTATCGTTGTCATTACTGTAATGATGATTACCCAGGGAAAAAGGGAAGATAGTTAAGAGCAAAATCTAAATGACAAGATTCTTGTATTAACATGCCATTCTAATCAAGTAATCTGGTTTAAGTAATTACATTATGATTACTCAGAAGGTATTCATTTTAAGATCCAGAAATCTAAATTTAGGAAAGGCCAAAGCCCTGTAGCATCTGTGTTATTACTGCAATGCATATGTCATTGTCTGGACTAGATATGGGAAGACTTTTTCTGGAACATTTGCTTTGCAGTGAAAGTAGGTTTCTTTACCATGTATAAATAACTTAAATCAATCCCTTCTTCTAAATTAAGAATTTTCCTTTCTTCTTTTGAGATTTTAAAGACAGGCGTATTTAAATGTCTGTGGTAAATTTCTCTAATTTATTCTGTGTTAAAAGGAAGACAGGAACAACTACTATATAAATGTGCAACCATTAATGATAATCAATACTAATGTACCGATATCTATGTAAATCATAAAGATTAGCTAAGGAATTTTCCTTTTGTGCTTAAATGATACGTAACATTGCACAATAGCTGAATAAATCTAATTCAGCGTTGCTCTGCTGTTTTTGAAATACCTATTTACTAGCAGATTGGCATGCATTTCTAATGACAGTCATAGTAAATTTGGCCTGTTTTGTTCTGTTACTATCTCATCTAATTAGTTTAAGCATACGGCAAAGAACAGAACCCACAGTTAGTAGTAGACTCAAAACGCAGTTCTGGGTTCACAGCTGCATAATTAATTTCATTTATTGCTGCAAAAATGTATGTGTGGTTCATCTGCCTTTATTAGTTTATGTTAGATGGATTATTTGAAAAGTTGTTTCCCTTTAATTTTGCTATGCTTCATCTGAAACCTTGTTCTCAAGTATGTCCAGCCAGCTTGATCTGCTGAGAGCTTCAGGGCAGCCCTCGTTCCCAGTGAAAGACCTTTCAAGAAGTGTTTGGTATGATATAAGGTCAGACCATAGGTTTAGGGTTCCTGCTAAGCTTACATTAACCTTTTCCCTTGCTTCTATGCAGAGGATCTTCCCCAGCCGTTGTCCTTCTGACTGGGATCCTCTGTAGTGGCTGCCTCCAAGAATACCTGCATCTATTTGCCTCTTTAGTCTCCAGTTCTTTGCTGGTCTTTTTTCCTTCTTTCAGACTCTGCTTTTTTCCCTCTAGCTGTGTATTTACTTCTGTAAAGCCCTTTGGACACAATTTACATACAAAATATTAGACAAAATAAGACCATATTGCATGAAGTTTGGGCTTACTCTGCATCCACAGCTGGTAGTAATAGAAAAACTGAAACATTATCAAGTTGATTGTGATACTGCTTGAATAAAGAGCTGTGATTTCATATAGAGTCTCCATTTTTTTTTTTAATAGAAAGCTCTAACATGTCTTTCTGTGCAATTTCATTAAAAAAGCACATGCTTCAGTTTTGTTTGGCAGGAAACAATGGGCACTAACAGCCCAGTGACCAGCATTTGGCAAGTACCCTGTCCAGAACACGTATTTGCTGGGTAAACAAGCTATATGGAGTTAGGAAACTGCTGATTTGATAGTGCAAAGACAGTGAATATCTTCTCATGTAGAAAGCATGTGGTGCCTTTCTCATAAACCCTACAGGTAGAGTATGTGTCATTCTTTAACGCTGCTATGGGGAAAATTGCAAAATGGAAAAAATACTAATAAGCTTTTCCAGACGGCAGTATAAAAACATTATTGCTTCTGCTACCATGTCTGCTATTTATTATATCTCCTGTTACCCAAGCATAGCTTAACTCTATCATAAGTTTCCCTCAGTTCAGTTCTGTTGGAAATGCCTAGGAGAGAAATATGGAGCAGGTCTTCTGCTGAAGGTAGCTTAAGTGTGTACTTCATTTTCATAATTTTCTATTAAAATGCTAGAGTTTTTTGAGGCAGTTTATCTGGTTCTGAGATTTGCAACTGTTTTTTTTAGTTTGATTCTAATTCCTGTATTTGCTATTCCTCCAGTTTTGACATCAACTATATAGAAGGGAAGGGAAGGCCACAAAACATCAAGACATGGAGACACTTTGAAAGTCATGGTTTAGCTAAACTGATAGGCTCAAGTCTTTTGTTGGTGTCACAACAGGGGATGCCATTATGTATCCTGTGAGCAGCAGTGTGTAAATACTCTGGAAGACAGTTTCTCAGTGCTCAGTCAGCGGTAAGTCAAGAACTGTAAGGGAAAAGGCACTTTCCCTGGGTAATCACATTGAAAACCATTGCAGAAGGAGGACTGATGCCCGGAGGTGCACAGTGAGGGGTTCAAGAGGAAGCAGGGGCCCCCAGGCAGTCCGTAGGCTGCATCCAGCCTGCAGGAGGA
Organism: Nipponia nippon; assembly: GCF_047370975.1. Taxonomy (NCBI): domain Eukaryota; kingdom Metazoa; phylum Chordata; class Aves; order Pelecaniformes; family Threskiornithidae; genus Nipponia; species Nipponia nippon. The sequence continues at coordinate 112,495,016 of NW_028262336.1, forward strand.
ATCATCCCCATCGCCAGGAGCCTGCAGCCTCCTGCCAGCTTTCCCAGTAGCCCCTCAGCCACATCTTCTCTAGTACCTGGAAGTATATTCACTACATGATGTGCCCTGCTCCATGGTAGGTCCACGTGCACATTCATGTTAAGGGCTGTGAACATATTACAACTGTAAATAGTGGCCTAACCGTGCTAATGATTGCTCCTGTAACAAGACACTGACCCAGACCGGTACTATCCAGAGAAGGGGAATCAGTTTGCTGGAAACTATAGGAATCAAATTAATTGTTAGGGAAAGTGAGTGAAATCCTGTAGAGACATTTTAGATTCACACCAAGGAATTAAGCTTGAATTGTTATGGTTTTTTTCCTAGAGCCTTTTTATCACTGGGAGAAGGATTTGCTTGACGGGTGTTAGAATGGGAACAGCTAAATGAGCGCTAAATATATGGTAACTGGGTACCATTTCAGAAGTCAAGGTTAAAATTAGAGCTACCATTTTGCCATGCAAGAGACTTATAAGGTGAACAGCCTAAAAGACTGGATGCAATTTTCTGTTGTGGATTCTTCTGCGAAGTGGACTCTTCCTCCAGAAGGAAGTGTTATGAAGTCTCTGAGGAGTCAAAGACTAGTGCCATGTAGCTCCCCAGGAAGGATGAAGTTGTTGCCCACACTGCACAGACTGAACCAAGGCATGCTGGCTGAAATGAATAGGATCACTAAGAAAGGATTTCTGGCCAGCAAAAAGGCATTTGCCTGTAGGTGTTAAAGTCCTGTAATCTGTGAGATCAGTGGTTGAAGACTGCAAAGAGAATCCACCTATTGTGGAGTATCTCTGTTACAGACTAGTAGAAACTATCTCCTGAGCAAGGTCTGTGTATTTTTCTCCTGTCTGGTATCAGTGAATATATGTCATTACAAAAACTTCCTGGAATTCTTTTCCCCAGATTTATGGGGATTTGCTTTTCCCAAGGATGTGCTGATGTTATATGTATTTGGCATTAATGGTTTTGAATTGAGTCATTACTGAGTCTGAGAGCTGGCTCATCTGCATGTTGCTGGCTTGCTTGCTCTTAAACTTAATGGATTGCTGGGTCAGATTTTGAGAGAGTTTCTGGGAGAACAGCTTCTGGGAAATCTAGTCCTTGATCTGTCCCAGGGTAGATGAATGTCTGCCATTTCTAAGAACCCTTTTCCCTTAGTGGTTTGAAATCTGTGTACTCCTAGGCCAGTCAATTGCCTCCTGTTGTCTGTTGCTTGCAGCAGACCCATAATCCCCCGAGACAGCAATCAGATGGTGTAGTAATGGCATGTCTAATACAGAGGGGGTAGATATTGATATCTAGCAATCTATTAATTAAAGAGTTAAGGGTGAAAAGAAACATAGCTTTTATTTGCTGAGGGAGAAGGAAATTAAACTGCGAACGATGTGTAGAATTTGTGTCCATACACATAAAGGAAGCTGGAAGCAAGTGATGACCCACTGCTGAGCAGTCAGAATTAGTCCTACTTCAGCTGAAATGGTAAAAAGCTTTGAAGAGACCTTGTTAAGGTTGAAGATGAAAATACCCCCCTTCATTCTACCTCTCAACAGAAATACCTGGGTTAGAGAGGGAGCTAAGTGAGGCTGTCTGTGTCTGTGAAGTCCACATAATTTTCCTACTCACCCCTCAGAGATGCAGGTTACAAGCTGCTTTGGGCTGGGGCCCTGGTAATGTTGGGTAGACACTTTGCCATTTTTTTGGTTTATTTGCTTAGAAAAATTAAGCCTGTTTAAATAGCTTTTCTTTCCCACACTATGCACCCTGACTAAAATGCTGCAGGACTTTCTCTTTTAACCTGCATGTGGACTGTCATAAAAACATAGCACTTTAGAGAAACAAGAAAAAGCAACCTTGAGAGTCTGTTTAGGTCATCTTTCCTCCCTCAAACAGGATTAATTTGTGTCTATATAATTAATGATTCCTAATTATCCAACATTTTCTTAAAAGCTCTGATTGTAAAGATCCCACAGTCTTCTCAGCTGTCATCTTCCAGTGCCTCACTATGCCCATAAGTATAAAGTTTCTTCCAGCCTGCTCTTTTCTGGATCCCCAGTGATGACTGTTTCTTCACATACAGTGCCCAAACCTGGACATGGTGCTCCAATCAAAGTTTCACCAAAACCCTTGATAATATTGCAAGTTACAGTTCTTGTGACTTGCAAGATACGCTGTTACTTAAACTTGCTAGTAGGATTTTTATCTTTTCTATAGCAACATGATTTTTTTCATTCAGCTGGACCTTGACCTCAGATGGTGGTGCCATCCACCTCCCTGTTTCTCTCCCTGTATTTATTCTGTTGATTATTCTAGGTAGAGTATAGCACCCTGAACTTGTTCGTCTTGAGCTACAGTCTCATTTTTCCAGCTTTTTTTCCAGCTTTTAACTGCCATTTTGAATCCTAATCCTGTTCTCCAACACATGTGCAGTCCCTCCTAGTTCTGTGTGATCCTGCAGATTTAATAGGCATATTCTCTCCTGGATATCCAAATTGTTACTAAAATACCAAACAGAACTGAATAACTGAAACAACCATGCAGAAAATAACTTCAAATGTTCTCGGTGTTGAGAAGGAAACATTCATTGCTACGCAACAACATTCACATAGACCATGTTCTCTCAGTTACTTATGGGAATGTCATGAGAGACTGGAAAAGGCTTTCTGGAAGTCAAGATAGAGCACCAGTTACTTCTTCCTTATCCCCAATGCCTTGTTAAACTATGGTAGAAGGAAGTTAAAAGAACATAATTATAATGATCATCGAATTATTTTTGACTTGTTCTGCTGTGTGTAGCTTAATATAATATTTGAACCAGGTCAGTAAGAAGGTGCAAGTGCTTTTGCAGAAAGTAGCAACAACAGGTTTCAAGAAAAAAAGACAGTAAAGTATGTAAATCATCATAACCTTCCTTTAAATGGACAATTTTTTGTTGATTATTCTTTCTTAAAATCCTACATGATATGCAGTGAAAGCTGTGGCATTACCAATTGGTTAAGTTAATTTTTCTGTGGCTTTGAATGATTTAGGAGTTGAGTACAACCTTCATTTTGACTAAGGACACCAGGCCTGGCAAGCTGACTCTCTGGCAGAAGTGGTATGATGATGCCTGCAGAACTGGTTGTTGCCCCTAATGGAGGAAGTCAGACTGCCTTTGTCCAAAACACAGCATCAGAGGCCTTTCCTCTTCAGCTCAGGTATGTACCTCCCCTCAGCCATGTATGGGTCCAGCAGTGTTTTTTTTTCAGAAGGCTTGGGATTCTTTTGAGGATGTGGTCCTGCTTTTATAAATCCTCCTGCCGTTCTGATGAATGTCTTCTGTGCTCTTGTACAGCATAGCACTGTCCATTCCTTGGATTCAGGCAGCCACCATGGCAGAAGAGTGGAGCAGAAGACAACACATTGACTTTTTCTGGGCCAGATCAAGATAGTTAAATAAGGTTGCAGCTTTTGCTTTACCGTGAGAAGTTCCTTCAGGGAGCTGGAATTCCCATGGCCATTGCTTGGGATTCAGCTGCCCATGTGCTTTCCTTGCTGTGCTCCATCAAGAGTCCAAGGGCTGTGAGTAGTGGCAAGCCTTCTGGGAATGCTTTGCTCTCCCTGTTTTCCATGAAACTAGAGCTGCCCGTCTTCTTCTTTCCATTGGGAAAAAGTTTCCTTTGGTAAGAAATGGAGACACCCTTGTTCTTATTTTCCCTCCCCTTTCCATGCAGTGGCAGTCAAGCCCTTACATCTATAAAGAGGCAATCCTAGTGCAAACATCCAGCTCTGAAGGTGGCAAAGCCACCAGCAGGAAGACCTTGCCCACAGCCGTGTTCCCAGACAGCCTGGACTGCTGGCAAAAAAGACATCCGGCTGGTACCACAGGGAGTCTGATGGGCTTAATGGAGGAGAAGGAAGCCAGGCTTCCTTCATGGTGCAAAATTGCTGTTCCCTTGTGTGCCTCAGCTGACTCTCTTGGAAAAGGCTGGCATACTTAGACAGTGTCAGTGACAGACCCACCCTCTGTGCAAGAATTTGTTATTTGGGAAAATGGAATTATGTATATCATGGGGTTTTTTTAGCCGTTTGAAAATGCCAGAAGTTCCTCAAACTATTTGAGCTCCTGTGTCTCACTTTCTTGGAAATGACTTTGTGTTTCTTAATAAACAAGATGTTGACTTTTTAGATGTTAGTTATGAGGCCTTACATGGGATTAAGAGCATCTTACATTTTTACAGAAACCCTTAAATCAAATTTGTGGTTGAACAGCCTAAACCTGTGGCAACCTAATGTGTTTTGTTTCCCTTTTGTCTAGTCACAGTCTAGACTCAGTGTGATCCCGTATGTTCATAATATTTCTAGGTTTCCATAAAATATATAGTTAATTTCCATGTTTGTTTGGAATATAATGTCCAGTGTTTGAAAAAACTACACATTTATATGCTTTCTTTGCATTTCAGATTGAAAAGAACATTTCATCCCTCTGTGGGTTAGTGATTTGCTAATACTCAGTCAAACAATGGAGTATATATTTAGCTGATTCTGTAAAGTGTTCAGCACATGATGCCTCCAACTGGCTAACCCCAAGGGATGTTTTTAAAGCTGGGAAGTCCTGATAGTGGCATCATGGCAGGTAGGTTGAAAAATCTTTCTTGAGTTGAAGATTAAGAAATCCTTGTGAGGGGAAGGATTTGAATACAAATAACTCTCTAACTTTGGCTTGGGATCTAAAAGCCAGCTCTTCCTCTGTGGAAGCAATCTGAGAACATAATAGAAATAAGATCCCCATTCATTTGATTGCAAAGCCTATGAAAAACACTAAAGAGAATATGGAGGAAACACACTGAGCTGCCTGTCCAAACTGCTCTGTGTGTATTTTCATGTGATGCTTCTGTAAATGTCAGTGTAAGTGATGATCCGAAATTTCTACTCTGATAAAAGTTTCCTTCCTTCTCCATGAGAATCAGAACTCATGTGGTCCCTAAGCAGATGAACCACTTTACAATAACGTATATACCAAGAGGCTCATCTGAGTTCCCGATGGCCTTGCAGAGCACTGGGAGCTGAAACAGGATTTCCAAAGAAGACATGAAGAATGTATGCTTTAGGACCTTTTCTGAGTTATAGATACATGTTACATGGGCCTTTATGGGAAATTAACTGATCTGCACTCTTCAAAAATGTTATGGGTAGGGAGAAACTGTCATATAGGGACAGATTATAGAGACAGATGACCAGTTTCGGCATCATTTTGCTATGCATAATTTAATTTAGCATCAAAGAAGAGTCATTACCTGCAAGATAGAATGCATTTCGGCCCAATATTTGTAGTGTTAGGAAAATAGTAAGAGGAGATACAAGAATGACAAACTCCTGAACTAAAGGGCAGCAATGGTTGAACATCTATGCACTACAAAACTGCTGGATGATGGAAGAGACTGAGCTGTGGTCCACCCTGCCATGTGGTGTACAGATGTATGAGGCTGTCCTACCACGCTTCCCCCAGTGCTGGAGTGGGAGGCTAAAAAGTCCATGCTTACCCCATTGCACCTTGTCCCACTCTGAGAGTGTGGGGGGCTCTGTGGAGGATTTCATGGTCTCTGGCCTTGCCAGCTGCGCTTCATCACCCTGGGAGGCAGGGGCTGGAGATGGTCTTCACGTGGACTGGGCTGTTCTAGCTCCTGCACTTCTAAAACTGGAGACCACGTCTTGCCCAGCATGTTGGTTTTCTCAGACTCATCTGCTTTGCACCTTTGTAGAAGAAGTGAAACACTGCAAAATACCCATCATGTTGTGTAATGGGGCCCAACTTATGGAAAGAGAAATCATAGCACAAGGGAAAATGGCAGATGGGTATGCTTTGGGTAAATGAATACTCATCTGTGCTTAAAATGGATTAAATACATTATTTTCTGTTATCACAGCTACCTTGGCTGCTGTAGCAATACAGAATATTGATTCTGTCTAGTTAGAACAACTTATCTGACTACTTTTTGTATTATAAAGTGATCTCATCAGCTGTTAGGTGAAACCAAATGCTAAAGCCCATGCCATGGTTAAGTGTCAGTGTCAGCAAACGGAGAACTAGGGCAAGGAGAGAGGTTGGCATCCCTACAGAAACATGCAAGACCAGCACTTTCTGTGCGGCTTTCTGTGCCTCTGCCTCCCTCCTCAGGTCTGGCGCAGGGTGAATCTGTGCAATGTGGAGTTGCTGGTGGAAAAGGGCAGTGTTGTGACTCCTCATGACACACTAGTGTGATATTAATAGCAGGAAAAGGGAGGTGAGGTCAAAGATGAGGAGGATGAAATACAATCATCCTCTTCCATACCAGTCTGTCTGGTCCCTTGCAATGGGTGTAAACTAACACACTGCTGTGAACCTGCCGTTAAATTGGCTGGGTTTGTCCTCTGTGCCTTCACAAGATATTGGGAAGTTACTGATGCTGTGATGCCAGTGAGCTGATGTATTTGTTCTGGTAAAATCTTTTTTTTTAAAAATTATAATTAGAATACAAAAACCACTGATACATGTTAATCCCAAAGGAATGTATTTAAAGACAATATTATTGTGTTAGAGCCAAGTACTTTGATTGAATTGGTATACTCAGTTCTTCAAAGAGAGTCACTCTGGGTATGGCTTTGTTTGCAGGAAGGTTGGTGTTCTGCCATGGTCTTGGGTACAGGGAGGCTCAGTCACAAGCAGAAAAAGATTTATCTGTTTCTATAATCCTTCTGTTGAGGTCATTGCAGGTGGATGACTGTGCTATGGCCTTCAACAGAAATAAATACTTCTGAGACAAGGTAGCCAAAAATAGACAAAAGGTGAGAATAATAGAAAATATAAGTAATTATAGGGAATAACACATAATCCAACTTTTTATCCAGGTTTAATTTCCTACCGACATTAAATCAGCTATTTCTTTTGCTTTCTGCCAAATCTATTTTTTGAAGCAGGCAAAACTTTCAGAAGTAGTTGAAATTAAGACATTTGGAAAGCTTAAAAACTGGAAAACAAGCTGCTTTTTACTTGCTTTCCTATGTCCACATGGCTGCCTAGGAAGCAGCAGCAGCTGGACAGACAGAGAGACAGTTTGTGAAACACAGAAACAAAAAAAGTAAGACTTGCCTTTGGAGGGGTGGAAACAAGCTCCCCTCGTGGACTTCAGAGTTGCAAACACCGAGCGTGTTTCTTTTTGATGTCATTAATGGCACATTCTTTCAATGTGCTCCATGAACTGGTCAAGAATTGGCAAGTGATAAAATGTTATTTGGTGGCTTATCAGAGCCCCTGCCAAAACATATGACTGTTAATGCAAGGCAACCCTTGAGATAAATAACTAAATGGCTGTCCATGCTGCTTGGGGAGGACTCAAGCATTTCTTCCTCATCAACTTTGACTTTTCAGAATAAGCTGCCGGCGTGGTCCTTGCTGAGGCCTCACTCGAGCTATGATGGCAGTGCTTTGCAGGATGATCTCTGCCTCTTTCCAGATGCTTTCTTAGAATTATCTGGGACAAGGAAACCGCCTGAGCACCGACTGTCACTGCTGCTGTCCTGCTGGCCTCACTAGATGCTGATCTGTACCATGGCAACAGTAATGTTGTCTCTATTGCTTTCAACCTTTTTGTATTCTGCTGTGCTTTCTTTTGATTTTCTGACACATGCTGTCACTTAGTAATAATAAAGCTGTCAATGGTATCAACAACTGATCTTTTGATACGGGATCAAGAAGTCTGACAGGAGCAAAGGGGATGCCAGATTTCTAGTGGCAGGTTAATTTATTCAAAGTACTCTGAAAATTATTTCCATTCTTGTCATATGCAGATGATGCCCAGCAAGGCCAGTGCCTGCAAGATGGGATGCAGGCTGCAGAAGGATTCAGCGTGCAGGAATTCTGTTAAGTAAACGATTTAGCTACAAGCCAAGCTAATAGCTAAAAGCTGTTTGCTAAATATCCTGAGGCAGAGCCTGTAGGAATAAGTTGGAATTACTAGTTATTTGAATAGGCTATGAATCAAATTTTCAATTCCTGCTCCATATTCCTAGGTGGTCTCAGCAAACAGATAAGCTGTTTTAGAAGACCCCGGCTCAGCAGCAGGCTTTCCCGGGAAGACTCATTTCCGGAGGATGCTGGGTGCCACTTTGTGCTGAAGCATCCAACACTGCTTGTTTTAACGAATATTTTTCAGATCTGCTGCAAGCAGATCTGTTAGTAAGCAATCCCCAGGAAACAGTACACTGGAGAAAATTATTTTGCTTCAGTACATTAGAATTGTAGCTGTAATTTTTGTTTGTTTGTTTGTTTTTTAAGTTATCAGTGATTTTAAGTCTGTCTTTTGTGTTCAGCAAACACATACAGCGCCTAGTTTACAGAGGGGAGAGTGTGTTGCTTTCCAAAAGGGAGGTATCTTTAGATATCTCCAAAATGAGGCATTCAAATCCACTGGTCACTTAAAATATCTAGAAAAGCATGCTTATGAGATGCCACACAATTTGAAAACATTTTATATTATCGCTTGAGGGATTTTTCCTGAGACTGGATTGCAATAATTAGAAAAATAAAGTAGTTATCTGCAATTTGCGGAGGAAGACCTGAGTAGCCCTCATTGATATTTTAACATCCCTTTGCCGAGTTTTCTTTGTCACCAAGGAGGGCAAACGCAGTGGATAGCAATGGTTTTCAACTGAAGTGAAAGGCAAAACATAGATTACATTTTGAAATATAGTAAATTTTGTTTATTTCTGTAAATTTTTTTAGAGCCAAGAGAGTAAAAGAGAGCAAGAATAATATGGAAAATGAGGCCATCCACAAGCAAATTGGATGAGTTTAAAAAAAAAAGTTAGTAATCTTTATGCTTCAATGCATAGGCCAGTTGCAGGGCGTAGGAAGACTGAGTATTTCATTATTCCATTTCCTCTGAAGCATCAGGTAATTAATTAAATTGGACTGATTTGTTCCACTCTGTCGATCTCTATGTTCATGTGACAGATAAAGACTGTGCATAGCAAATCATGCATTTAAAAATCAACTTGATGATTTAAAATAAATTATTTTCACCTTTTAGTCTCTTCTACCCTCTTGTGACTCTCTGAATACCGTCCTAAACACCATCAAGCACTTCCCAGGATTTTCTCCATGACCTAGTCCTTCCAAGATATGTTTCAGTGTCTTGGCTGAGGTCAGCCACAGGATGTGCCGTGTCTCAGGAGCACAGCTGGAGATCGGGCACTGCGGCAGCACTGGTGAATCTGGCTTCAGCTCTGCTCATCCTGACCTTTCTTTATGCTCTATCTTAACAAGGCAGAATGACTGCTTGTTTCTGATTCCTCGTAGTGCCTTTTGACATTCAGAGGACCGTGGGTAGGGTATGCAGCAGCAGAGCTCAGGCTGTGCTGTCTGACCCTGTACGTTTCTCAGTACACTTTTCCCATCTACCCACCGTACTGTTACACATGTCCTAGCTCTTACCCTACCAAATCCTGGCTGACATTGTTTCGCGTGCCTGCTCGCAGGGACATGGCTATTTTTGTTCCATTTACAACAGTGAACAATTCTGCCTTTGATTATGTTGGGTTTTGAGGATATTCACAATTAATTTCTCTTTTCACTTTAGGTATTCCTTGGGCTGAAAACTGAGTTAAATCATTAGTACAAGGAGAAGATGCAGATCCATGCCCTTGTCTCCTCTGGAGAAGGAAGGTGCTGGTCATGCACCTTCTCCTGGAGGCCTGACATTAGTTTACTTCTCTGAGCATATTAGTTCTGTTTTAGAGGACTAGCATTCCTCCTGGTCTGACAAACCATTTATTTCATAAATACTGTAACTTCTGACTGGTCACAACATGGTATTGCAAGCTGACAGCTGCTTCTCTGCACCCTTTCTGCTTCTGTTGTCAAAAACGTACCCTGTGCAATCCATACCAATGCTTTTTCCATGAAAAAGAGAGTTACAGAGGGGTCCCAAAACCACCAAAAGCTCAGGCTTTCAAAGGTGATTTACAAACATCATATAATCTAAGTCTTCCTGAAAGGTCTATAAAGGTCTAGGACATCTAAAGCTCAAGGACTTTGACGTTTGACTGATATTTTTGAAAACTGTGTGCATCATGACTATAAGGGAACATGACTGGACAGGTCTTTTACTATTAGCAATATTTTTTGCTTTGTGGCTAGCCATATTTTTGTTTTAAGAACTGATAGATGGCAGTGCCTGAGAAAAAACAAGCCCTCTGAACAAACATGAAGAAGATCACCGAAGTCCCATAGTCAAATAATCGTGGAAGGCAATAATATTGGTCAGTTAAATAAGGTGTTGAAAGGTTTTAATTGGTAGACATTGCAAGCTTAACACCAGTACTGTGTTGTTCAAAGCATGCATACTAATATCTACTAAATTCATTGGTAATTCCCAAGGCCATAATATGGCAGACAGGAATTTATCATGAAGTTGTGGTGACCTGTTTGGGTTCTTGTGATGACATCCAGAGATTATGACAAGGCAAGCCTTTCAGAATCATAGAATCATTTATGTTGGAAAAGACCTTTAAGATTGAGTCCAACTGTTACCCTGTCACTGCCAAGTCCACCAATAAACACTGTCTCTAAGCACCACATCTACACCTCTTTTAAATACCTCCAGGGATGGGGACTCAACCACTTCCCTGGGCAGCCTGTTCCAGTGCCTGACTGCCCTTTCGGTGAAGAAGTTTTTCCTAATATCCGATCTAAACCTGCCCTGGTGCAACTTAGAGGCCATTTCCTTTTGTCCTATCACTTGTTACTTGGGAAAAGAGACCGACCCCCATCTCGCTACAACCTCCTTTCAGAAGAGATGGAGAGTAGCAGACAGAGGTGGGGCTTCTGGGAATTGGTATTTAATTTGTTTCTAGATCAGACTTCCATGCCATATATGAGCAAAGTGCTATTAAACCAAAGTAATCTCTAATTACAGTACCTTATTAAACTTTAATGAAAAATTATACTTTATTTAACTGCTCCTATGAAGTTTATACTGCATTCATTCAAGGTAATTTTCCTATCGTCTCCTTGATCTGGGAAACGATCTCGTCGAAATAGCAGGATAGTTAATCTGAAAGAGAAGTGATCAAAGCATTCCTTTTAATTGCTTTTAATGGACATGAGAAAACAATGAAGTCTGTTCCTCCTCTTCCTTATTCTTTTAATCTGTCATTTTAAGGATTTTTGTACACTGTTTTCCAGCTGATATGAGCCTGCAAATCCAGTTCATAATTATATTAATTGCTGGCAATTATTATGAGGAGCATACACCTCTGTATTGCACACATACTGTTGGATTCATCTCCGCTATCCTCTAGCCATCTGAAAGATAAGATGTGGTTTAAGCTAGTCATCAAGGCTTTCTCATTCCGTGTTCTAGAGGGAGGTGGGCACCTCCAAGGAGTGAATCATCCCATTGTAGGACAGGTCTTTGATTTTACCTGGTCTTATTTTTTCGTTGGTTTTCAACAAAAGGCAATGGCACTTCAGGAGATGTATCAGGTTGGTTGGGTCAGGAGAGCTCCTACTTCAAAATGCAGGAGGCTGCAGTAGGATCATGGACCCCAGTTTCCTGGGATCCTAAATCAGAGTCTGCCTTTGGAGCAAGACGGATGAACTGTTGGGAATGTAAACAAATTTCTAGCTCATTTCCACTGGAACAGAACTGAAATCAGGCCATCTTTGGGGATGTTTTCATTTCAACAGACTGACAAAATCTGAAGAAAATTGTTCCGCCAGGACTTTTTTAATGTGCAGCTTTACAGACATGAATGGATTGGAATTCGGGAGATTTGGCTTCAGCTTCCAGCTTTGTGGCTGTGAGACTGGACGAGTAACATCACCTCTGTGTTTTGTTGATCCTTCTGTTTTTTTCTGTGTTATCCTCTCTTTGGTGACCTCCCCTGTGCTTGCATGTGGCACCATCACAGTAAAACCAGTAATAATACACATTTATGAAGCCAGTCTGCTGCTACATTGTATCATTTGTTATGCAGGCTGATAAACACTTCTCCATTTCACACTTAATGAAGTATTCATTTAAAATAAACTTCAGAGTAATTCAATATATTATGTCTTCATTAAAGAAAAGCTATCATCCTTTTTTATCCTATCAGCATTAATGTTGTCTGAATACTTAGTCTAAACTTGCTTTTCGTACAGTAACGTGAATTTGCATGAGCAACATTACAATACCTAGTGATTGTTACGCATCCTTTATAAATTGAAAATGTAGCCAAACCCTAAAGCACAGTCAGCGCTGGCGAGATAAGTGGAACTGTATCTATCAATTAACAGAAGACAAAGAATTAACCTGCCGGCCAGCTGGCTGGAAAGCAGCTCGGCAGAGAACCCGACTGGACCTGAGCAGCCTGCTGTAGGTGACCCTGCTTTGAGCAGGGGCTTGGACTAGGTGATCTACAGACGTCCATTCCAACCTCAGCTATTCTGTGATTATTAGGATATCATCCACTATAAATACAGTAGAAAAGTGGTATATAGGCATTATTATATGGTTATTATGTTAACCTCTGGATGTTTTACCTAAACCTAGGCATAAGAATCCGAAAGTATTTGCACACCTTGGTTTTAGCTCAGTAACTGCCGTAACAGAATACTTTTCAGAAAAAGTTTTTATTTGGAAGTTTTTCTCCAGGCTAAGGCTCAATAACAACCTAAAATGGACAGGCAGAAAAAATGAATCCTAATTATTTATTTGTAGTTAATACTGTCTGCTCCCATTAAGCCTGTGAAGCAAATAAAAGCCCAATCAGAGATGTAATTCCCCTACTACAGGAGAAGCCATTAAACATAACCTCTAACTGTAAGAACTGATGCCAGTGTTAGCACAGTGCCTTGGAGATAATAATTATTATGAATTCTTTTTCTTGTATTTCACATGCCTTGTACCTGATTACTTCACTAAAACAGGCTAATTCTGTCTTCTCACATGTGGGTCTCACTGCTTTCTCCCACTACTTCACACTGGAATAATTCCACTGCTAATATGGATTCACTCTTACGTATACAAAAGGAAAGATAGGCCCCCTTTCTGAACATGAAGCAATACTCATGAAACTGTTATTCCCTTCAGCTTTAAGAGATATTTAATTTCTCTTCAGGAGTCAAAAACCTGTGCTCTGTTCAATATGTGCAACTCTCTCTGCAGTGATGGGTGCTTTCAGTCACATAAAATTTAGCCCAAGGTGTATTCTGCCACCAGGAGACATCTTTTCATTTTCACAGTAACATGCAGCCTGTTGCAAGATGAAATACCTCTGAGATTTTTTTTGCATGAAGCAAGGGTTTATTTTTAATTCTATTCAGCACTGGACTTAATGCATTTCTTACATCCCATTTAGGCTCTCAAATAAACTTAAAGAATGAGTAGGTTTTGCATTAATATCATTACCTGCCTCATAGGTGAGGATGTGCCCTTTTGACACTGACTTTGTTCACACCCCTTTAATCCTCTATTTCTGTGAAAACACATGTATATACCTGCATATTTTATAACTTCAAAATTGCAAGACAGACCCATAGTTCTGTTGCAAAATAAAGGAAGGTAAAACTAATATTACTAGTAATTTCTGTGGTCTCATCCAACCCATTTCTCTGTGAAAGTGTCTCTCTGCCCTCTTGGAGAGCCCCATGGCCAGCAGGGATTCCATGCAGATGCATGAAGCTGTCTGATGCATCCGCACCTTTGCTTGCTGAAACTAATGGCAATGCAGCAAACCTGGCGATCAGGATAGATAGACTATCCATTGCTTAATCTTGCCTCCACTGAAGCCAGAACCAAAATTGGTTTCGATATGAATGATTTTTCCCTTATCTCTGTGTTTCTGCCTGCAAACCCACATAGAGTGTTTGGATTTACCCAGGCAAGTGCACTGACTTCAGCAATATATAAATTAAAGCCAGAAGGGGCCATCCTCTAGTCTGACCTTTTCATACCACAAGTCATAGGATTTTCCTGACTTCATGTATGTCTGATCCAGAGCACCAGTTTTAGAAAAGCAATCAATCCAATTTTCAAATATGTATAGAGGGGGACTCCACTGTAACACCCAGGGAGCCATTCCTATGGGTAATTGCTCATGCATTTAACTTCAGCTTCCACCCATTGCTTCCTCATTACATGTGTTTTTTCAGCATAATGAAAAAAGTGGAAGGAACTGTCAAAGAACCCCATTATGACATTTCTGGAGGTATTAAAAATGATGATCAAATCTATGTAAAATGTCCTTCTTGGTAAATTAAGAGATTATGCTTTTATCAGTTTGGCAGCTTTTAGTCCACATAATACATGCCATGTTGATATTGTGTGATTATATTTTGTTTAAAATGTCATGCAGTCTTAAGTCAACTTGCTTACATAAGACTGCTGTTATTACATCAACACTAGTCTTTTTATCATCCAAACATATAATCCTGTGAAAAAATGTCAGTCAGCTGTTTCACCAAATCTGTTTTCTATAAATCCACGTTGATATTCAAAGATTGCATTAACTTCTGTCGTTCTGTATTAACTGAGTATAAGTCACATGCATTCTTATTTTTCTGGAGATCCATGTCAAGCTAACAAGCTTGTAAGTGCACAGGTCATACTAGCACAACACTATTTCTCTGAATGTCAAGACCTTGTAAACGGCCCTAGGCCTTTTAATGTCCACATTTCTTAAGGACTGAATCAAAAACCTCAGCATGAATGATCCAGAAAACTCCTGAGCTGTCGTCTTCAAACTCTTATGTGGAATTTAGGCAGACAGGCTTAACTAAATGCTTAACTTTACTCCCAATTTTTTCTACCTCCTCCCCCTGAGTGGCGCAGAGGGACGGGGAATGGGAATTGCGGTCAGTTCATCACACGCTGTCTCTGCTGCTCCTTCCTCTGCAGGGGAGGACTCCTCACACTCTGCCCCTGCTCCAGCGTGGGGTCCCTCCCATGGGAGACAGTCCTCCACAAACTTCTCCAACGGGAGTCCTTCCCACGGGCTGCAGTTCTTCACGAACTGCTCCAATGTGGGTCTTTTCCATGGGGTGCAGTCCTTCAGGAACTGCTCCAACATGGTCCCCTGTGGGGTCACAAGTCCTGCCAGCAAACCTGCTTCAGCCTGGGCTCCTCTCTCCATGGGGCCACAGGTCCTGCCAGGAGCCTGCTCCAACGTGGGCTTCCCACAGGGTCACAGCCTCCTTCAGGCATCCACCTGCTCTGGTGTGGGGTCCTCCACAGGCTGCAGGTGGATATCTGCTCCACCGTGAACTTCCATGGGCTGCAGGGGGACAGCCTGCCTCACCATGGTCTTCACCCCGGGCTGTAGGGGAATCTCTGCTGCGGTGCCTGGAGCACCTCCTCCCCCTCCTTCTTCACTGACCTTGGTGTCTGCAGGGATGTTTCACATATTCTCACTCCTCTCTCCAGCTGCAATTCCCCAGGTTTTTTTTCTCCCCCTTCTTAAATATGTTATCCCAGAGGCACTACCACTGTTGCTGACAGGCTCGGCCTTGGCCAGCGGTGGGTCTGTCTTGGAGCCGGCTGACATTGGCTCTATTGGACACAGGGGAAGCTTCCAGGAGCTTCTCATAGAAGCCACCCCTGTAGTCTCCCCGCTACCAAAGCTTTGTCACGCAAACCCAATATGGCTTTCCTTTTTAATTTTCTTAAATTTCTGGTTTTTGATATGTTAACTTATTAAAAACATATAATGATATTTCTGGGTTTTAATATGTTAACATATAAAAAGCATATAATGATATTTGCATTGCTACCATTATCCCTGCTTTACTTTCTCTTTAAGCCAGGCTGATCTGTTAATCAGGCAAGCCTTATTTTTCATTAGTGCATTCATGTCTTTCTACTTAAATTCATTCTCATAACCAATTGAGTGCAGAACAATCTTCGTGAAACCAGCCCTTTCAAGCTGCCCGGTTTAGTGGTCAAGACGTTTGCTATAAGAACTGTAATCAATGCACAAGCACTTTTTCTGGAGCAGCCACTCCAATTGGAGCAACCTTTTCTGTAATCGGCTTTATTTTCTGTGTCAAGATGAAGCCTAATATAGATTTTTTTCCACATTTTCCATGAGTTAGGAAAGTGAGATACATATTTTTAGAAATCTTAGGCATCACTTAGTACTGGCAGCATAAAAAACTGAGCACGTCACTCAAATCAAAGAGACTATCAGAACACTTTTATTCCCACTGTACGAATTATAGTACTTCTTGAAGGAGCTGCTATATAGCAGATATCAGCTATTGTCCTCTTATATATGCTTTATACAGTAGAATATGAATTTCTAATTGAAAACTATTTGCTTCTGAGCCATCACAGCTACAAGAATAGGTAGTACCTTTTTTGACACAAAGGGTGTAATTTATATGACCAAAAATAATCTTGACCCTGTAGATGTTTGCATCTGCTCTAGTTATTGCCATCTTGCCTCCTTTGTAGCTATTAAACAGGCACATTCAGGCCACAGTCTTTCACCCGAAATCTGAGGTGGGTGAGGGGAATCATGCCTTAAAAGCAGCTGTGTCTCTGCCCTTGGCCACTGAAGGAGCTGAATTTGGCAGAGAGGAATTTCACCTAGAGCATCATTCCCTGTTTGGAGAGCTTGGTCCATCCCACCAAATCATGGCGGGTTTTTGTTTATAATACAGGTGCCTACCATGGAAATTACACTGGTATAACTGAGCCATACCAGGAGGGATTTTTGCTGCTTTAACTTTACCAAGATGGCTGAAGCACTAATGTCCGTGCATGCACTGAAGATTTGGCAGGTTGGACTTTGGCACATGATGATGTCCAGGCTTCTCCCAACACTGTAATGAACTACATCAGCATGGCCTGGTCTTTACAGGAGTTTCAGTTACTAGAGTTTCAGGCTACGTCTTCACTGTTAAATAAGATGAGCTTTTGCTTTAGAAGATGTTAATGAATGAGGACAGTCTGCCATCATATAGGTGAATCCTCAGCCCCTACCCTTCTTTCTGGGGAAAGGACTGTTTTTAACTAGAATTAATTAACTAACTCGATCTGAAATTTCTGTGAAGAAAAGTCAGTTTACAGGTTTTATTGGCTAATCAGGTTGAGACGGAGAGTTAGCCTCTTCTAATTATCTTCCGTCGCAAAGATAATTGTTTTGTTAGGACAGCGTCCCTGTGTGCAGCTGGTTTGCAGAATGGAGGGCTGGGTGGGATGTGTCTGCTTTCTCCGCTAGAAAAAGTGACAAGGATATGTCAGTGTCATCAGGAAAAACAACACTGTGGATATAAGGTGTCAGTAATCTGTATTACTGATACAGAATCCTTTCAGGTCATCAGATAGATGATCACTCATTTCCATGGGCTTTATAGTCAACAGTTGATAAGTGTTCTAGGGTTTGAAAGGCCCCCAAAATCTGTATCTTGATTTCCTATTATTATCAGGTTTTGAGTGAGTTTCTCTTCTCTGTATCTGAGTAAATCTACTAAATCTACCCAGAGACATACAGTATGTTTTACACAATGCTCCATTTGGTGTGGTTAAACACTGTGCTTGTTTTCAGACCCATTACTTTCCTTCTGCTGAATTGGCTATCCAAAGGTACAAGGCTGTGATTTTACTTCCTGAGTCACTCCAGATTTTCCTTTGCTCAAAGGGCATTTTCTTTTCGTAATCCTTTCGTGTGTGGCGCTTTTCAGTGCATTGCGTGGTTATCTGTAGTGTTCATGCTTCCAAGCACTCAAGTCTGGTGAAAAAGCCCTGCTGTTAATTGTTAAAAGCAAAGTTACGGTTAGTCTTAGTATTTCAGCTTCCCATATTGGCTGTTACTAGACAATAAAATGCCCCTTGTTCCTTTTACCTACTCTGACAAAGCGGGCTTTCATGTAGCACCCAGAGCGGTAAATGGGTTAGACTTGCCTTCCAAAATCTGCAGCCCTGTAGCTGGATTCTTTCTGAAGTCTTTGATCTTCGTGGAGCAGCACTATGAGATGGTACAGCCTGTTCCTTACAGACTATTTGAGATAATAAAGAATTCAAGGAGAGCTCAGGGCTTACAGCTATACCAGCTTTCCGTATCCCCTTGAAATCAGTGGGGCTGCTGACTGGAGGAAAGTTTGCTTCCTTTGGCAGACGATGGTGGCTTTGAACTGATGAAGGGTTGCGTCCTCTGGACTAAATTTCTCTACATCCCCTGCTACGCTCCTAGTCTCCATTTCCAGCTGGCTTCTCCGGATCTGGATCCTTGTACTATGATGATGTTCCTCATGCCCTGTGCTGTAATTGCTGCCTTATTTCTTTTTCCTTCTCTCCATCTCCTTCTCACCCCATAATTTGAGTTTTCCTGCTGGAGCCCTTGCTGCAGTGGTCAGTCAGATACCTGCCTCTCCTTGCCTTGTGCAAGGAGCCCAACCCATAATGGAGCTGGGAGAGCCACGTTGTGTGACTGCAATGCAGAGATGGGGTTGAGGGGGGACAAGAAGGCACTGAGGCAAATGACACATCTAAGCTCTGAGCATGTAACTTATAAAATTGAACCCAGCAGGTAAAGGTTGCACTCAGCAGCTGTGTATGCCCTGAAGAAAAGCGTGGCACTGTGCAGTGCAGAAAGAGCCGAAGAGGGCAAAGCCCTCATCTCTCTGCATCCTCGTCTCTACAAAGTTGTACTGGTGGGAAGTGACAGAGCTTGATGTACAGAAACTAATAATTGGGGTGTTCCTGAGAACGGACTTATATGGCTGATCCAGCCATTTCGTTGACAAAGAAAAGTTATTTTTTTTACCTGCTCTCATGGTCAGTTTGGCAGCAACTGCTAGTTTTGTCTCAAGAAACCCGTGAAGATTGAATCACAAATTTGGTGTGGATGAGTAATAACTTACTAATGTCTAGTTCTTATATAATTTTGTTTCTTCTTAGGTTGAAAGTGCTTTACAGAAATGGTCACTTAAATCCATTTACAGAGAAGAGGTCCAAGACACAGGGGAGTGAAGTGACTTTTGTTGAGCCCTCCCAGGCTGTCCCAGAGGAAATCCACAGCTTTACGCTCTCAGCTCAGACTCCTGCTCACATTGCTCTCCCTTGCAGCCCATCTTTATTTACCTGGCAACCTTAGCAGACCTTTTTTACATTTTCTTGTACATACTGGGGTTTTTCTTATCTTTTCTTTACTGTTGCCTGTGCTGCTTTGGAGTCCCGTTAAAACAGAGTTGAAAGCGACTTCTTGTGACTTTCTAGATCGTTCCCTGCCTTCCCAAACAGGGAACTGAAGGAAATGGCTTTGGATGTTCTATTCTTAGCAGCTATTGAAAAATGTCAGGAACACCACTGAGCTGTCTATGCTAACAGGCTTCTTACACCAGCCCACACACGGAGAACTTTTCAGTACTGTGATTTCCATAAGAGCATAGCTGTTGAAGCAAATATCTCAGCTGGTATGAAACTAACCTGGCCTGTGCAAAATGACGTTTAACAAAGGTAATAGCTGCAGCTATAACTGTGGTAGTATTGCAGCTGAAAACCTTCATTTTCCTAGAATTAAGGCTGATGCAGTTGGACAGACCAATTAATAACCTTTCCTCAGATAAACAAGGAACTTACTCTTAATGCAGGTGTATTGGTATTTTACCAGTACTTGGATTTAAAAAATTTGGCAGTATTTCATAAAAATAACATTAAAGCTCATGCCATTGCCACCAACATAGGCAAGGCATAGTAAGAAAAGCAGTTATTTATTTCCTTAATGAATTCACTTTTGGGATAGAGCTCTCCTGTTGTAACTAGTGCATCACAGATTAAGATAGGAAGTGAAAATAAGGAGATTGTAGATATATGTAGGGAGGATCTAAGCTGGATAATTACACTGATTTGAGCTTGAAATCAGCCAAACATTGCCTTGCCTTGCCGCCTTTGCTATGCTATGCTGTGTTGTGCTGTGCTACGCTATGCTAATTTCTCAACAGTACAGCACCTTCTAAGAGTGAATTCTTTAACATGACTAATACGTAATATGATTTTTCTGTTCCTTTCAGTTGAAGAAAATTTTCCAGGTGGTGGTTTAATTTTGAATGTGTAAAGAAGATGATATATCAATATGCATGGCTGTGGCTCTCTTTGGAGGAGACAGGGTCAAAGAAATGTGCTCTGCCCTGGGAGTAGCAGGCAGAGAGGCTGGGGACTGTCTTTAGTTTCAATACAAGTGCACCTCAACGTTTAATACTGTCTCCTGAGGAAGTTTGGTTTGGTTTGGGTTTTTTTCCCTCTGTACAGAGAAGTTTTTATTCTTACCTTAGTAAGTTTTATTGTGCTGCAGACATGAAGTGTCAGCCAGACACTTCATTTAGAAGTAGGTGAAGGCTGCAGTGTGCCTTAGAGACCTGCCTGGGATCTTGATTTCAGGTTTATTACTCAGGGGAAGCCTAGGAGAGGCAGTGTCGGAGAGTGAGGGTGGTTTGGTTTGTTTCTTAGAGGTAGCATGGCTGAGGCTCTCTCAGATGTGAAGCTTGTGTGCTAACTGGAATCTTCCAAGTCCTGAAGGAGTCACATCCAATGTACTGTTTATTTAACACACCTCATTAACAATATTGCTAATATTGTTACTATTATATCGCAGTCCAACAAGGAGGTAACAAAGCTGTGGAAGCCAATGACCAGACCATAGCTTGCAGGGAATGGAATCTTCTCACCAACCACAGAAAATTAAGTGATTTGGGGCCTCTGATGCTTTCTTGTTTTCAGGAAGTCAAGTTTTCATTTCTTGCAGCACAATATGATCATATTGAGTTTCTGGAAAATTGAGAGTGGAATATATTTTAACCTTAGCAAGGAATTTACTATTGCTATCACATGGTTTTCACCGTAGAAACTGGAAAAATATGAACTGGATGGAACAAACAAAATGAACAATCATCCTTATATTTCATCATGAAAATACTTTATGTGTATCAAATAACTTTGCTACTTGGGTAGAGGTAAACAACTGCTTAAAAGAAGTGTTAGTCCAAAACAGCAGCCATGCCATTCTTCTCGGTACAAGTGCTACATTTGCAGTGCATGGTAGGACTGGAGAATTCGGCACAGACTTTGTGTATCTGGAAGAGCATATGTGGAAACATGCTGCAGAGAGCAAAGTGTCAAGCAGCACACTTCAGCTCCCTTTAAAGACTTCACATTTCCAATTACTGCAGTGAATTCAAACCTTGGAGCTGAAAATACTGCTCATGCAGTGCTCGGAATCGTTTCCTCTGAAAGATGAAAGGCAACGTTCAGGTTTGGGAAATTTCTTGAATTAGTTTAAGTAGTTTTGAAAGCTGAAATTATGAAACTCCAAAAGGCTCTGCAGCAGTTAGATCAAATTCAGTCTTCTTGATAAAACTCAGCATCTCATTTTCACTGAGAGGGACAGATAGAAGAAATGGAAATGTTTTGCTATGATGAATTAATCTATCAGATTGTCGTCTTGTCTGTAGCAGAGTTTTCTAAGTGCTTTTGTCCAACCGTATATTCAGTGCTTCAAGAGAAAGATCTTCCATAAGTTTCTCTGACATGCTATTCCAGTGTAATGAGCTTTCCAATTAGTTAATACTTGCTAATATTCAGGCTCCATTTTCCTTCCAAATCCATATGGTGATAATCCTAGCTTTATGACCTACAGCCCAAGCTTACTGAGAACTTCAGGGCTATTAATAGAGCTGGTCAAAATGCAGAATTCCTGTCCATGGAGCTTTTTCTCACTGTGGTATTTGTCTCTGTTCTGAGCTTGGAACTGCAGAAATTCTGAACATACCTTATTATACATAACAAAATAAAATATTAGATTCATTTTATATTTTTTTGAAACATCTTATTTTTTGTCTGTAAATCACATGGTTTCCCCCTCATGTTTTAATGAAACACTTGCATACTCTGAATGAGAAAAAAGTATAAGCACTGTGTAATATCAAGAGGTGCAGTTGTTTGCAGTATTGATGTCTTGGAGCATTTTCCTCTATACTGAAAACATTTGATCCTAGCACAGGATATGGTGCTAAATGAATGAGATTTCATGAACAAATTTCATTTCTTCAAAACATGTTTTTGTTTTTTTTTTTTTTCTGGGAGAAGCCTGTCCCATAAGGTTTTGACCGGAACTTGTCACAACCAGAATTAGGATTCAGATCGCTTCACTAAGCAAAGAAAGTTTAACCTGGCAGGCCAGAGAAACTTTATCCAGGCTTCTTCACCAGAAATTGCAAATCTGAAGACACTGCAGAAGCACTGTTTCTCCACATATTTTTCTATCTGTAGCTTTAAATCTGTAGGTCATCAAAGCGGTAAATAGAAGCTAGCTGTGATTCCTCTCTGACTCACACTGCTGTTAATCAGGAATAGCTTCACTGAAATCCATGCAGTTATAAACAGAAGTGATTGGTGAAGTGAGGTCTGGGTCCTTAAAGCCAGAAGCTAAGTTAACTTACAAGGGTACAACAATATCCTAAGCAATGAATTAGCAAAGAAGGTAGACCACGGCTTGGGGTGATGAAGGACACACAGGTCTGGTGCCTGCCTCTGTGAAAGGGTGCTGGGGATGATGGAGGTGTAAGAGTTGATTGCAGCTGAAATGATAATTCTGTTATATTAAATTTCTGTAATTTATATATTCTAGAATGTGTGTATAAGCATATAATATCTTCTTCCCAGATATCTTCTGTTATGTTGAAAGCACATAGTTCATCCCTTTTTACTAAATTCCCGTAGGTTAAACAATCTGCTAACATTGTCTCTAGAGTGTCTGATTACAATAAAAACCTGTTTGGTCCAGATGGGTGACCAAAGGGAGAATCATTTCCAGTTCACCAGCTAATGTATTAGTCAGCATTTAAAAATCCATGATGAAATATGGGATGGGCAGAATGAATACCACCTCTCACATCTTTGCTTTCTTCTGTCTGAGAGATACCCACTGATGATCAGTGTAACAGCTCAGGAACTGTATAATCTGTCTATGAAGTGAGAGGAACAGCATCAGCATTCAAGTACTGATACATGATCCTTAAAGATTTTAAAAACTGCAAAACAAATCATCAGTATTTGGAGACTTCCTGAGTGGCCTGGTAATACTTCTGTAGTTACATTCGTATTAAAGGGAGAATGGAATACTCACAGTCATTCCTGTGAAAAGAGAACCAGATCTGCCTCCCACTGCATTCAGTAACATTTTCACTATGGATGGCAGTAAGACCAGGATTGACACCCATAGTCATTTGTATGGAAAACATCTACCTGTGAGGCCAGATTGATGTAGTGTGTAATAAATTCCCTAAGTCCCCTTTTAATTAATGAGGAGTCCAACATTCATATGGAGATAATTGTGTGTAACACATTATTTGTATTCCATTAAATTAGACTGAGCCATTTTCATCTGAGAACAGGTTCCAAACATCTGCTTCTAGAAAGCATTATTATTGCTTGTTTGTACAGGACTAACCATGTGCCAGCTGCTTTACCAGCAGATAGGAGCCAGGTCTTGGCTCCAAAAAGTTTGCAAATGAAATAGCCTGCTTGAGGACTAAGGGGGATTAAGGTGAATGAAAGACAGCAGTGCCGTTGAGACGAAGAGTTTCCCTTGATTCCATCAGAACTCTGATTTTTGCAGTGATATTAAAAATCCTCGTTCATTGAATATATACTGCCCCTACACAGGCTGAAGAGTGCCAGGGGTATCCTCATACAAATTTAGCCACTTGAAGGAGAATCTAAGCACATTTGGTCTCCTCTGATCCCTGGAGAGAGACAGGCACTTCCATGGGATGATTCATCCTATCCAGAAATAGGGGAGGAAGGGCAAGTTCAGTCTCCATCTGTAGTCAGTCTGGTGCTTCTCTCTCCACTAGCATAGCAGGATCCTAATGGCTAGCTTAGACTAGAGGCCTAATGTTCATATGGCTGAAGTTGGAGGAAACGAGTCCCGCCCTGAAACCTCACCCTGTGAGCAGTCCTCTTGCTCAGTCCAGTCGCTGCTGTGTGTGCTTGAAACGACTCTGCTACTCCAAATCAGAGGCTGGAAGAGGTCCTGTTGGGAATGACTGGCAGATCCCATGCCCCAGCACACACCACTTATACTGCCGAGGCTCTGTTCACTGGCTCCATGCATGCTTCACATGCTGCTGAGATGCTCAGCCCTCCAGGAGAAGGAGATCCTGGAGAGGGGTTTGATTGGCATCACGCTTCCAGCAGTATGGATCTCTGGATCCTCCTATGTCTCTGCGGGCAGCTGCCTCTGACACATCCAGCACGCGAGCTTCTCCTTGAGCACGAACATGTAGTGGAAGTGTGCCTCTGGCACCCACTGGCACCTGCGCGGAGGAAGCATAGCTCTTGCTTCACCGCAACATATGGCAGAAAATATCACGCAGCGAGAACATTAGAAAAAACACATCGGGGACAAAACAGATACGAAAGAAACATGTGGGAGTACAGCCATACTCTAGTGTGAAAGAGGATTTTGGATGTAACACAGAACAGGCACCCAAATCAAAAACATACGGGATGCATAGCTTGAGAATGCAGGTAGCCACCCCTGCAGGAGCTGAGCCTGCAGAAGGCTCTCACCAGAGCCAGGTGGACCTTATCGCTGTGTTGTGAACAGGCAATGCGATGTATGGCCCATCCATTTGGACTCAGGTGCTGGTGGTGTTCACTTCTGTCAAGTTAGCAGATGACAACAATTTGGGGGACCTGTTGATTTGCTGGTAGGGGAAGGGGTGTTAATTCAGAGGGACCTAGTCAGGCTTGAGGAACAGGCTGACAGAAACTTCATGAAATTCAGCAAGAACTAGTGCCAAGTCCTGCCCCATGGATGGAAGAGCCCTGTGCAAGAACACAGGCTGGGACCGACTGCCTGGGGAGCAGTTCTGAGGGAACGGCCCTGAGGGTCCCGGTGTGCAGTGAGATGGACATGGGCCAGCAGTGCGTCCTGGCAGCAACGATGGCCAACAGCAGCCTGGGCTGTGTGAACAGGGGCAGAGCCAGAGATCAAGGGGAGTCATTATCCCCCTCCACTCAGTACTGATTAGACCACATCTGCCCACGCAATACAGGACAGACACCAATAAACCAGATGGAGTTCAGGGAAGGCCCCTGAGATGGTGGGACTGGAGCACTGGCCCTGTGAGGAGAGGCTGGGGGAGCTGGTGTTATTCAGCATGGAGCAAAGATAGCTTGGGAGCGAATGGACCTTACAGAAGTCCCCAGTGCCCGTGGGGAGATCACTGAGGAGATGGCGCAGGGTGGAAGGATGTGAGACAACAGACATAAGTTGAAAGAAGAGAGTCTCAGCCTGGAACAATTTTTCCCCATGAGGACAGTCAGGCAGAAGCATAGGTTGCCCAGAGAGGCTGTCCAGTCTCTGTCCTTGAATGATTTCAAGACTCAACTGGAAGAAGCCCCGAGCAGCCTGATCTGGCCTCAGAGCCAACCTGCTGTGAGCAGGGGTTGGACCAGAGGCCTCCTGAGGTCCCTCCCAGCCTGAGCTGTCCTATGACCCTGTGACCATGCGGTGTCAGAGTCGCTGGCCTTGAGTGACTGCTGACCACAGAGCCATGGTCTGCCCCCATGAGACACCAGGACACTGCATGCAGGCTGCCTAGGATGGACCTCTGTGTCTGACTGAGACTCGGGAGGTTTGTGTGGGGCATCAGGGGACTGACGTCCACGTGCACTGCAGGTATCTTCCTGTAAAGGACAGATTCCCAACTGAAGGTGACTTTGGTTGGTTCAATTAAATGGCTGAATATTTGAAGAAAAACTGAGTAAGACCAAATGCCATTACGGGAAGTCTTTGTTCTGCCAACACAAATGGAGAGAACAGCATTCCTTGAGTTCATCTCAAACTTTAGATAAGTAACTAAGGCCACTCTTTTCAGTAAGAATAATCATGTGTTTGAGGTATTGTTTGAACTGAAGCATTTTGCTCTTTGTTGCTTAAAGTCCTGGTGCTTTTATAGCCACTCCAGCTTTCTCCCTATGGAGCTGCAGTGACCTGATGAGGTTCATTCCTGGTTAACACCACAGTTGGTGAGAGGGAAATTAAACCTTTCATATAAAAGTTTGCTAATCCTATATTTCTAAATATGCTGACCACCACATTAGGGAAGCTCAAAGACATGACACGACCCAGATTAAGGGCAATCATGAAAATCTGCTGTTATTAGCCCATCAACACGTCCCCTGCACTGATCATGGCCACCTGTAGCTCCTCTTGTTCTGCAGATTGTCACAGGACATGCTGGCCAGGGCAATGCGCTCGTGTGCTTGATTAACTGCATCATGCATTAACCTTTTCACCAGGGCACCTCTCTGCTGAGAGGACAATTTCTCTCCTATATCCTCAGCTTCTATATCCACGTCTGGAAAAAGCCTGAGGAAGGAGATTTGACCTTCAAGGGTTATTGCTGTGCAAGGAACGTACACACATTTTTGTAAAACATGAAAGGCCAGGAGAGCTTGAAGTTCCTTTTCAGGAATAGCTCAGTAATATTTTGCTGCGTTTGATTCAAATACAAAAGACCATTTTTCTCACATCTTGGCTGCCATATACCTTGGCAGTTTTCTTGGAGTCTGTTGCCAGAACACACAGCAAATATCAAACAGGTAACTGTGGGACAGGAGCAGTGGAGGACCAGCACATTGTTTTTTGGAGTCTGTTTTTCTGCCAAGGACCAGTAATGCTCCAGTCTGAAGTCAGTGTGATCATGCAGCTAATGGCAGAAGTAGCTGTACATTAGTGGCAGAAAGCATTTTTCAGTTGGAGCTCAAAACCAGGCTGCAGTTCAGTGTAACATCCAGAGAGAGCCTATAGATCTGGGTGAAAAAGACCTTTAATTTGTGGGTCCATTTAGCCCTTACTTTCTAACATGGATTCTAGATATTTCTTTTTGCTGTAGGTAATTCCGGGCTCACATGAAGAGGGGTCAGCAGTTGTACGTTGCCGTTGTGTCACACAGCAGGACGCATAAGCCACACCAGGCATTGCTAATGGAGGAGAGAAAAGTTGTGTAGTTTACAGAGAAGAAATTTAGTTCTTTCTGAATTCTTTATCCTGAAAACTTAACATGTAGTGGAAATCAATACCATTACTTTGGTACAAAAAGATGCAAACCCAGTGTGTAATGAGGAGTAGCTGTGACAACTCTTGGGTGATGGTGAGTGAGGGCAGTTCTCCCATCATCCTGGATGGGACTGTCTAATTATTTTTTGTATACCCTATCTTCATCAGTTATATTTTTTTTCTACTAATAGGTTCTAATATCTTTCTTTGGCTTTTTGTTTCGTTTCATTTTCTACAGAGCCCAGCCCAGCTCATAATTAGTGCTCTAAGGCCCTTGGGTGAACTGGTGATTACTATTTTTGCTGCTGTAACTTGGAAAAGCATCTCATATCTGTACTCATGTTCTGTGCAGATTTGCACAACAAGATCTACTGTTCTTGAGTTTTTTTCAAGAAACAGGGCTTCAGTGTTCCCCCTGAAATGAAAATTTGGCAAAATTTCCATTCAGGGACTATTAAGATATTTTATTTCAATAGTATCACTTTGATTCATTTTGGTTTGCCTTTAATATTGCCATTCAATATTAAACACAGTGCAGCTTATTTAACATTAAATGCTATGTACTGTGTAACCCATTATTTGCTCACTGTTTTATTACAGTAAATAATCAAACTGAAATGCATCAAAACAACTCACTTGGAAGAAAAAAGTCACAGTGGACACAGTGGAGTATTTGCCTTTATCTAAACAAAACCTGCAGCCATTTTTCTGCTGAAAGACTTCATGGGAATGGACATATTTCATTGAAATGCCCCAATCCAGCTGCAGCTTTCAGCAGAAAACAATCTAAAAACAATCAAAAATGTTTTCTGAAACTCCTTATGAAATATTAGAGAACCTGGCTGACATGTACAGTAGCAACCTGGATTAAAAAGACAGGTGCTACCTACCATTGAAAAGGTCCAGCCTTCTGCAGAACTGAAATAAGAGACCACGTATCTGTTCTAACCGTGATGGGTTTGTCTAATCCCATGATGGGAGACAGTCTTCCGAGTCAGGCAGTGAAATGCCGACAAAGTGCTGTGCACAGTGACAAACAATGGGTTCATAGTCCTGATCAGTAGTTTCTGATTTAAAATCCATCTTCTTTGTCCTGCTCTGTCCCAAAGCTCAAACCCACCCTGGACTGGGACAGAAATTAAATGAGAAGAGATATTTTAAAAGATTCCAGTCTAGACTTAAATAAAATGTAAGATATCAAGTGGAATAAAGAATGCTGAGAAATCGAATTGGACTCCTGCTTGAAGGCAAAATGCATTTGCCAGCTACGGCTGGGGCTGAGATTTTCTCCCTGTGATACAGCTTTGCACAGCAGTCTGGGTGCATTACGTGGCATGTTTTTACTCCTCCTGATGCCAGAAGCAGGCAGCTGAACCAGATGAACCCCTGGTCCTTTTTGGTAGAGCAATTTCCATGTAAGCATGTAATTTGAAAAACAATGCCTTATCTCTTTACAGCTCCCTAGTAAATAAAATAATTTTCTCTTCATGATGTACTTCTATATTTTGTTGAAAGGGTATTTTTCTCCAAAAGTATAAATGTACAAATGCTAACAACTCTCTTTGTGACTATCCCTGCTATAATAGATCTATGATTAAGGGGTTGCTAAATTATTTTAATATTTATTTATGCTTTCTGTCAATCCCCTCTGGTCTGCATCTTCAGCCCATTCATTTCTATGTTTGAACTAATCCTAGATGACCTAATTTGCACGCACCACTTCAGTTATTATCTCTATTTTGGTGACTCACAATAGCCTTTCTATGGCCACGTAAATCGAATTCTGTACCTTTGTAAATAATTGTTCACAGTGGAAGTTGTTTGGTGAAATTCTGAATCAGACTGGATTGTAAATTTTATTCCTGGCCTTAAAATCAGTGAAGCACCTCATATGTAGCTGACATTTCATCAGTTATTGCTGACCTTCTGTCCTCTGTTCAGGTTCTGTAGCTGTTACTCTGCTGAATTATTCTGGGTTTCCCCTGCCACTCAAATGTAGATTTAAAATTGAATTACTGTGGTTCTCTCTCAATCCTCTTCACTTCTTATACCCTGTAATGGGGCACCAAGTCAGCCAAAGCTTTGAAGTGAATTTGCATAGACCTTTTCCATAAGGTAAGCACTGCATAAAAAACAGCTAGGACTTACCAATTCCAGTGACTGGCTGATCTCCCCATATGCAGGTTTCCTTTAATTTTCTTCCACTTATGCATTTCTCTCTTTTTTCCAGTGTTCCTTAATTCTCCAAGTTTACCAGATGCTAAAAGCCTAGCCCCCTCCTCCTCCTCCTCCTTCCACCCGCAGCCAGGCTATCCACAGCTGCTCTCTTACTTACCTGTGGAAAATGCATGGGACTCTGCTTACCTGCTGACTGACAGGAACATTTTCAGAGTAGGATCCATTGTGTGTCAAGTGCAATAAAATGCTATAAAGGTGCAATAAAAAATTGCAATTATTTAATCATACTGAATTTAAATTCAGCAGCCTATCCCACCTATTAGTTTTGGCACATTTATATTGTTGGGACCAGGTCCAGAGATCTTTGAAAATAACTGAAGATTTGTGATGGAATATAGGTTATGGTTTAAGTGTTGGCTTTCCAAATGACATTAAGAAGGTGTTAATTGTCAATCTTTCTTGTCGAAGCAGAACAGAAGAAACGTGTCACTATCTTTGTCAGATCTGCTACTTAAAAGCGTGCTCCCTGAAAATGTTTCTACACCACCACTATGAAACCTAGCAGCATTTATTGAGAACTTACATGATGAAAGGTAGGAATAGATTTTGTACTTTTCTGCTTTCCTTGGTAATTTTGGAACAAAACTCTTCATTTTTCCATCTACATAGCTTCTAGATGCTATAAAATTTATTATAAAACCAACTGATGCTGACACCTTTTTCATTCAGTTCTTACAAGTAGAAAGGTTACATTTGCATGAAAGTACATTTGCATTTTCTTATTTACGGAACAAATATAACTATATACGAAGCAAAAATAAAAATGCCTTGTTGGTTATTAACCTCTTCCATATGTCATATGCGAGGCTTTAACATATATGGAGTTGCTTTTAAAGGGACTTTTACAATTAAAGCTCTGTGGAAAGCTTGAAAAACATGAAGGCAGAGATGTAGAAACATAGTCTGAAGCATACCTAACAATAGAGTAAGAGTAAGAAGACACTTGTTTTTCATGTTTTTAAAAACATTATTTACCTTTCTGTCTGCAGGATTCTGGATCTGACCCTTAAATCCCAGCAGTGGAGCTCTAACATGGAATTCAGTTGATTAAACCTGGGTGCCTATTGCTGATATAGGTGCCCCAGGGCATCCAAGAGAGCTGCATGGGGCTGGCAGGTATTACAGAGGACCTGTGAAAGACCCTTGTCTTCTGGGATAGCCACTGGAGGTGGGATACTTAAGAGCAGCTCAAGATGCTTTTCTGTAGGTAAGAGTCAAGCCCCTGGTCAATACAGTCGGTGGAGTCCAGATAACCATGTAGGTCCCTGTCTATTTTATGGTGAGCTGAATCTCTCTCTGGGCTCCTTGACTGACTCGATTATATCTCCACTGACAACAAAGGGAGCAGAGATACCTAGTGTGCATGTAGACTTCTAAATTTAGCCATATTAGTTTGTGAGCTGAATCCTACCTGAAGCGTTCAAAACATAGCTGAGCCAGAACTGGCTTGCCGAAATTTCCATTGTCAGGTTTCATCAGCCAGCACTGGAATGTCTTTCTTTGATGTATCACTTTATGCAGAGCAACAGGTATAAAATGTACAATGGGTCTCTAATAACTGCTGTCAGTTCCTCATTTGTTCTCAGCTGGGATACAGCTGCTGCCGTTTGCTCTTTATTCTGGGAATCCACAGATAATTGTTTTTCTTCTTTCTCTTTTCGTCCTGCTCCTCTCTCCAAACATAGAATCATAAAATCATTTACATTAGAAAAGACCCTTAAGATCATCAAGTCCAACTGTTAACCTAGCACTGCCAAGTCCACCACTAAACCATGTCCTCAAGCACCACATCTACACATCTTTTAAATACCTCCAGGGATGGGGACTCAACCACTTCCCTGGGCAGCCTGGTCCAATGCCTGACTACCCTTTTGGTGAAGAACTTTTCCTAATATCCAATCTAAACCTACCCTGGCACAGCTTGAAGCTATTTCCTTTTGTCCTATCGCTTGTTACTAGGGAGAAGAGACCAACCCCGACCTTGCTACAGCCTCCTTTCAGGTAGCTGTAGAGAGCAGTAAGGTCTTCCCTCAGCCTCCTTTTCTCCAGGCTAAACAACCCCAATTCCCTCAGCCGCTCCTCATAAGACTTGTGCTCCAGACCCTTCATCAGCTTCGTTGCCCTTCTCTGGACACGCTCCAGCACCTCGATGTCCTTCTTGTAGTGAGGGGCCCAAAACTGAACACAGTACTCGAGGTGCGGCCTCACCAGTGCCAAGTACAGGGGGATGATCACTTCCCTGGTCCTGCTGGCCACACTGTTCCTGATACAAGCCAGGATGCTGTTGGCCTTCTTGGCCACTTGGGCAAACTGCTGGCTTATATTCAGCCAGACATGGACCAGCACCCCCAGGTCCTTTTCCTCCAGGCAGCTCTCCAGCCACTCCTCCCCAAGCCTGTAGTGTTGCATGGGGTTGTTGTGACCCAAGCACAGCACTCAGCACTGAGTCTTGTTGAACCTCATACAGTTGGCCCTGGCCCAACGATCCAGCCTGTCCAGGTCCCTCTGTAGGGCCTTCCTACCCTCCAGCAGATCAACACTCCCACCCAACCTGGTGTCATCTGCAAACATGCTGAAGGTGCACTTAATCCCCTTGTCCAGATCATTAATAAAGATATTAAATAGAACTGGCCCTGGGGAACACCACTTGTGATACATACTTCTCTTCTTTGGCTCTATTATTCGCTCTCTATCATATACATAAATGGACGGTATCTTTTTTAATTTGACACTATATGTTAATAATTGTCAGGTGCTCATCAGGATACTGTTTACCACCCCTAGCAGAGTGGCATCCAATGTTTTAAAATACTATTGGGCTGTCAGGGGAAGATGCTGGCTGACAAAGAGCAGGTTTGCTAAAGAAAAGTGCATTGCAACATATGACACAGATCTGTGGAGACCATTAATCCACATCCATTTTACTATAAGCTTCTTATTTCAAAATACACACTGTTCAGAGGAACACTAGGACAGATGGAGAAGAAAGGCTAGAAAAGCCTGGGGTATTTACTGTAGTGCTGTAGACACAGCCTCCTACCTGCTGATATTGCCGTCGCACTAAATGTATTTTTCAGCTTAGTGTTTGTTAAACAAAACCAGAGGCTCTTTTATTTAGCAGCTCATTCCATGGAGCTTTTTGTTTGCAAGGTCTAAGGATGCTGTTGATGTCCTGGGCAGCATTTTCTCTGCCTCACAGGGAATTGCTCTAATGTAAAAGCCTGGGTACAAGCTATTCCAGAGATCGTAATAGCTGTTGTGCTGGCTCACACAGGCACAGCACTATCACTGTAATAGTCTTGAAAGCTTCTTAATAGGTAATGCTGACCAAACTTAAATGTGTTAGATCTCTCTGCATCATCATTACAGAACACTCTGCCATCAAAAAGTTGGTTGCAACAAGTGAGAATGGGATCAAAATACCATGTTCTGCGCATTTATGCTCTGTCAGATTTTTTTTTGCCTTTATACAAAATAATTCACCTTGAATGTCATCTAGGCATATGAATATTGCGGGTTTCATGCAGATTTATGAAGGCTTGATTCATTTCTATATAACTCAGTTTCTTCTCAGCTGCTAATGTGCAGATGGAATTGTGTTTGTGTACATAGACTCTGCTCAGCATATGGTCCACAGCCAGCAGCAGATAACACCTCCCAGCTGTTGTATCCTCCAGGACTGCTCCCACAGATCATTCAGTCTCTTCAGAGTCTGAGTGTATTTCCCATAAAGCTCACCCATAAGGGGTTGAAAAATGGCTGTTTTCAATGGACACAGCAGGAGGTAGGAAGATCAAAAAAACCCCTCTAATGTAACACACAAATAGTTGCTTGTCAGTACCCTCTATTACACTGGTGTGAATCTGGAGAAACTGTTGACCTCAGTAGCATCTATTTTAACCCTACTCCTGATTAGGGATGGCAGGAAGAATTGTGTGTTTGGTGCTGGATTCATAACTTGAAAAACAGGGTCCTTAGTCCGCTGTGAGCCGCAGGAGTAGGTGACCTTATTCTTTCCCTCCTTGTCCAGTGTAACTCAATTTGCACCTCTGTGAAAGGTGAGAGCATGGGTCAGTTTTCCAGTTTCTACCTCTTTTCTCAGTTCACAATAACAGCTACCAGTAACTGGGGTAGTAGTTTATCTGCTGCAGGCCTGTAGCAGCTGAAAAATAAAGTGAAGCCGCGACACCATTTCTCATGTGTTCCTGCCTGGTCATCCCATCATAGCAAGTTGCAGTCACTACAGATGAGATTCAAAGTGATGACTTGAAATTGTGTTTTCTTCCCCAGTATCTTCCTTCCAAGATCTAGCACATGATGTTATGTGTCATTTATAGGTTCAGCAAAACAAGTTTGCCCTTCTTATTTATAAGGCTTTTAACGGTCACCAGGGGTTGGGTAAATCTGCTGGCGTCCCACGTTCTGCAGCTGCCTATTATGACTCAAGTTTGGTATGGCTCTCACTGGCTTCCTTTGTGCAGTACTTTGTTTAAATTGGAGAGTTATATTACTTCTTATTGGCATAAGTTTACATCTTCAGAACGCCATACGTTGGCTGAGACTAATCCAATTTATTCCTTGCTGACAGGAATATGGGAGGGACTGTCACTTGCTAGTCTCAGTATAAAATGTGATTTCATGCTGACTCTCCCCAAAAATGCAAAGCCAAGCAAGTGTTACAGAATGGAGATATTTTAAAGACCATGACAGTTGGGAAAGTTTTGCATTTGGCTCAGCCTTTTTCAGACTTTGACGGTTTTGTTGTCTTTACAGTCTTAGCACAGCCTTGTTGATTTATCATTCTTGTTGTATTTAACTCTCTAGGATCTAACATTTGCAATCTTGGAGAGCCTGTATGCTTCAGTAATTGTTTTAATCGAAGGAGATTCAGGACATTATGACACTGAAGTAGACTTTTTGTGGATCAATAATTAGGTCAGGCTGTAAGTGAAAATTTTAGCTTGAAATCTTCACCCTTATCACCAAAGTACATTTGTCTACCTCCTAGACACAGTGACACCCTTCCTAAGAAGGGGACTTTCTAGATGAGCATGTCTTGCATGGTCCAGGGCATACTTGATTCTCTTAGATGCCAGTTACTGCATGACTTAAATAGGAAAAGAGGGTTTGAGGAGGTTCTTCAGACGAGAAATAAGATGTAGATAGCAGATTACAGAACTGCTGTATTCTGGAAGCAAGCAATAGCTTCTTGTCTGCTACTAGGAAAAACACTTTTAGTAAAAAGATTAGTTGCCTGACTAATCTAGTGGCCTTCTACGATGGAGTGGCTGCATCAGTGAACAAGGGAAGAGCTATGGATGTCATCTACCTGGACTTCTGTAAGGCCTTTGATACGGTCCCCTACAACATTCTTGCTGCTAAATTGGAGAGATATTGGGCTTGACAGATGGACTGTTAGATGGATAAGGAATTGGCTGGATGGCCATGTCCGAAGAGTCACAGTCAATGGCTTAATGTCCAAGTGGAAACTAGTAATAAGTGGTGTCCCTCAAGGGTCCATATTGGGTCCAATACTATTTAATATCTTCACCAACTACATAGACAGTGGGATTGAGTGCACCATCAGCAAATCTGCAGATGACACCAAGTTGAGTGGTGTAGTTGGTAAGCTGGAGGGAAGGGCTGCCATCCAGAGGGACCTTGACAGGCTTGAGGAGTGGGCCCATGTGAACTTCATGAAGTTCAACAAGGACAAATGCTCTCTTTCAGTACTTTCTTATCTCTCAGATACCCCAAAGATGCTTTTCTGCCATCTGAAAATCACATTTATTTAACAGTTGAGAAGAGAATTTCTGTCTACTGAGAAATACAAGGAGGATGTTTAACACTTAGTTACTGTATAGCCAGTAGTCACTTGAAACGTGATGGGGAAAAAGGAAGTGTGCAGCTGATTTTTACTTGGTTTTTTTCACAAAAGTTTGATGTTTTAAAATGTGTGGCAAAATGCTACGGCTCTGGAGTGGAATGCTGTCATGAAGATTCTGTACAAGACTAAAATAAATATTGATTCAAATGAATTTTCCCCCTCACTTCCACTTGTATAACTAATTTTAGACATCAATTAAAGGCACTGTTCTTACTAGAAAGAATGGGGTTCAAGAAGGGATGCTGTGTTGCTGTCAAAATATTGAGTACAGTAACGTAGGCAGGCCAAGTTCAATTCTCTGCCCTACAGTGATTTCCTGGGCAAGCAGGAGCAGGCTGAAGCAGTTAAGGTTTAGGGTCCTCTCTGCCTCCTGGAGTTCAAAGCTCATCTGTGGGTACAAACCTGCATGCAGAGCCTGAAAGCTGTGCTGGAAGCTGCCTAAGCAGCTACTTGTGTGAGGAGTGTGGTCTCAGATTATAGTCACTAGTGGTGAGGTTCACCTCTGTGGATACCTCTGGTGTGGGCACCTCTATCAGAGCTGGTTATTCTCTGCTCTCTGTATAGTCAGGGTAGACAGACAGACAGACATGTCTGAGCACTTCATAAGGAAGTGAACTGCTCTGGAGATCTCATAGGAATAAGGTGTCTCTGCCTTGCACCTGGTTTGCAGAGGAGCTTTCACAGGAGCTAAATGCTCTCCTTCTACATGCACAGAAAGCTACACTTGAGCGTAGAGGGAACTCTGTTATGCAAAACAGAAAATCAAATGCCTTTAGGACCCCTATCTATTTATTTGTTCTTCATTCTTTGCAGTGTAAGGTGCAGAGGTCACTGTGTTGAGCTTCGCTGGACTGTGTCCCATCTATGTTTTATATGAATTTAAATTACGGTGCATCTACACTGTCAATAGGTTTGCTCTGTATTTTCCTCCAGAGCTTTGCTCCTCTGTTTGTCCAAAATGCCTACATGCTAACATCGTGCCAGAGAATACTGCCTGGAGTAACGGGGTTGTTCTCTTTGGGAGGAAACCAACACACAGGTGAATCACAGGATAGCTGAGCCTGGAAGGCACCTCTGGAGATCACCTAGTCCAACCGCCTGCTCAAAGCAGGGTTCCCAGGACCATGTCCAGTCAGATTTTGAATATCTCCAGGGTGGAGACTCCACAACCTCTCTGGGCAGCCTGTGCCAGTGCTTGACCATCTTCACAGTAAAAAAGTGTTTTCTTATATTTAAATACAACATCCTGCATTTCAGTTTGTGCCTATCCCCTCCTGTCCTCTCACTGAGCACTACTGAGAGGACTCTGGCTCCATCTTCTTTACATCCTCCTGTTGGATACTTACACACACTAAGATCCCCCTGAGCCTTTTTTTCTCCAGGCTGAACAGTCCCTAGTTGTCTACAAGAAGGTGGACAACTTGTCCACCAGGTCCTTGTCCACAAGGACCCCGAGGTCCTTCTCTGCCAAGTTGCTTTCCAGACAGTGGACCCCCAGTCAGTAGTGGTGCCTGGAGTTACTCTTCCCCAGGTATAGGACTTTGCATCTCCCTTTGTTGAACTTCATGAGATTCCTGCTTGCCCATTTCTCCAGCCTGTCAAGGTCCCTCTGAATGGCAGCACAACCATCTGGTGCATCAATCACTCCTAATTTCATATCATCTGCAAACTTGCTTAGGGTGCACTCAGTGCCATCATCCAGATCATTAATGAAGTTGTTAAACAACATTGGCCCCGGTATCAGTCCCTGGTGTACATAGTTACTGGCCTCCAGCTGGACTTCATGCTTCTGATCACAACCCTTAGGGTCCAGTAGGCCAGCCAGTTTTCAATCCACTTCACAGTCCGCTTGTGTTGTCCATAATTCACCAGTTTATTTACAAGGATGTTGTGGGAGACAGCACTGAATGCCTTGCTGAAATCAAGATAAACAACATCCACTGCTCTCCCCTCTTCCACTGAGCCAGTCGTCACCTTGTAGAAGTTATAGATATAAGCACTGTTCCCTACATTGTGTAGGTGCAGGCCCTCATAGCTTTTTAAGTGTGCATCCTCTAGATATTATGTAAGAGAAATAAGTAGGAACAGATCCAAATTATCTTAAAAAGCCATGAGGGTAACTGAGTTCTCTTTGCAAAATGAGGGGGTGGGGTTTAATTTCTACATTTCTCTTCATTTCCTGGGTGTTGTTGGAACAGATACAAGAAAACCCTTTTTTTTTCCTGTGGCATATTACAAAGACAGAGCTGAAGTTCAGTTTTATATAAGGAATTTTAGTAGGGAATTAGGAGAACAGGTTTTTTTTTTTCTCCTGTATTTTCAGTCCAAGAGCAGAGATTACAAGAAAGCACATGAAAAAAGCTGTTTGGTGGGGTTTCTGGGACAACATTGAGAATGAATAAAACCAGAGATATTTAGGAGAAGATTTTCAGCTTTAGAAGATTTTTTCATATTTGAACTCAGCCTAAATTATCTTCCTATTTTTCCCTAATGCCAAAGTATAGGCAAGAGAGATCATTTTCCACTGGGAGTTCCATGTTATGATAGAAAAGGATGTAATGGTTCCTTTTATTTTCTAGCATTTTACAGGACTGTAAAATCATATCTAAATTGAGAAAATAGCTCAGTTTCTGAAAGAGGAAACTGGTGCAACTGCCCATTTTTAATCCACCGGTGTGACAAGCCAACAAAAGCTTTGCATAAAAATTCCTTTCATATTTACATTTATTGAATTGAGTATATCCAACCATGGACATACCAGCTCCTTCCCTAGAACTCTGTATGAGGAAATCCATTTAATTGTCTTAGAACAAGGCTGGATTTGCAATCTGAAGAGCTTGGTTAGCTGGAGAATAATTTTTCTCGAAACAGTTAATTTCACAATAATTTCTGAGATTCCATTTTGCATGTGGTTTGAGAGAGTGTGTTAGAGTGGTTTGGAGCTTAGAGAGCAATTACTTTTGACACACTACAGAATGAATAGTGTACCCATTGGAATATAAAATCATTCGCTGTTTGGAAGCATACTTGGCCCATGATTCATAAAAATACCAATATGTTACTATGTGTTATGTGAAGTTTGAAAATTACTGTTATATTGCCCTACCACTTAAGGAATGTTTCTTGGTTTTAAAGTACAAATAAGAATTACAGAGCTTTCAAACAACGATTGTACTAGTCTTGACAGTAGCCTAAGGAAAGCACAGAGACAAAAGTCAGAGTCTCTTGACCTTTATAAACATTTCTGATTGTGATAGAGCCAGTGTGGTTGGTTTTGATTCAGAAGACCATAGGATGCTCTCAGTTCACAAACTCCCCTCTGACTGCTGGATACATTATGTGTACAAGGAAACCGTGGCATTCCAGTGTTCTCAGGCTGAAGCTAGATCTGCATAATGTTGTATAATGATCAAAACTCTGGTTTGTACATTGGAAGTCTCAAAATTACATTTCTGTGAAACACAGAATCTACTGCATTTTATTGATAATTGTTTCCTGAAGTATTGCCAAAGATCACTTAAAAATGGACCAAATCCTGAAATTTTCCCTGCATCTGAAGCCATCCCGTAGCAGGACCTACTTCAATTAATTTAGGGCATTTATTTTTTGTAACAGGGTTTGGCAATTAGGTGTGAATTTGGCCAAAATCATGAAGCACAGTGCATCCCTTCATACAAAGCGCTCATGGATGAAATCAGATCAATATTTTGAAGAAATGACGAAGTTAGGATTTAAGTTGTTTGATCCACCAAAAAGGAAAGATTTTATAATAAAATACTTGGAAAAAACAATGGAAGAGGACTAAGCTGAAGGTACTATTTTTATAAGTCCTGGGCTTCTCCTGCCATGTGCTTGGAACTGATAGAGTACAAGACTTAAGCAAACAAATCTAAGTAGCTCAGGACTTGACACGTGGATTAGGAAAAACATGAGGCTGGATATACACACATTATTAAGAAATTTACAGCGTTGGGTACAGACAGGAACAGTCTCAGATAAAGTAATGTAGTGTCCAAAACTTGGCACTTCTGAAGGTCTGGAGTCAAGTTTGCCTGGGAATTGTCCCAGTTTGTGCTGCCAGAGGACCTTGTCCCTGTGGTAGGCATTGTTGGAAGTCAGCAGGAGTTTTTAACAATATTTTTAGTAAGGAGACAACAAATATTATTCAGCAGAAACTTACAGATTTTATGTAGGACACTGTCAGGATTTAATCTGCTGCAGATAACTGCTTGCATTGCCATAATGCTGTAAACAGACTCTGGTTATCTGACTTCACTCTTGGCGTACCAATGCACATCCCAGTCAGCAGGAATGTCAAAGCAGATCCTCCTTCTGCTAACAGCCTCTGACCAAGGAGGTGAAGGGGACCTGCCATTGCTTGTCAGATACAGAAAGCCTATGACACAAAGCTGAGCAGCTCTGGCCTCATCCTGTGGACAGTGATGGCACACACCAGATCACTGCAAGACACACCAGATCATCACAAGGCGGCTTACCTTTCCTGGGAGGATCTCAAAGAGATTTGGTGAAGGTGGCTGTTGCTGCCCTTGTGCCACTCAGGCTGCAGAACTGCACTGTGAAGGGGAATGAAATAGAGAGCATGTGGTCTGAAAGTGTGTCCCTCAGCTATCCCACCTTCTCCGGAGATTTCAGGGATTGGATCTGAAAAAACATCGCTTAATTAGCTGATCAGACTCCCTGAACCTGGAAGTAATTGGGTTTTAATTCACTTTTCATAATAAGCTTTGTTTTTATGAACCTTGTGTGGAGCATTCACTATGTAAATAAATTATATTTTCACTTTTTCCTCTTCTCCCCACACTGGGCTCATTTAATACTCACTTGGCTTGTATCTTAGAAGGAAACAATCCCAAACCGGAAAGACCAGAGCTCTTTAGTTTAAACAAATCCCTTATTCTGGAGCTGAAAATTTAGTTTAGTCTCAGCAAAATAACAAGCGTATGTAGTCTTTGGAGGCACTTTTATTAATATATTAAAAAGCTTATTAAATTATTACTGCCTGGCTGCCTTAATGTCTAAAGGCTGCCTAAAGATATAAGGTTAACTCAATAATATAGCAGTCAGGTATCTACAGTTGGACTTAAGTAGAATTTGAGGTACATCTCCAGGGAGCAGCAAAATACTGTGCAGGGCTGCCTCAGCTAATGATGACTGAGATGGTTCGGTTATTGAAAGCATGGCAGCAACACAAGCATGGCCATATTATTATATGATGGAGCTCTCTAGTAGTAGGGGATTGCCGCAAGCAATCCCCTTGGCAGGTTTAGACTTGGTCCTGGTGAAGGACTGTGCCCAACAGGGAACCTTGTGATGCTAAAGTACATTGACCAAAATGTCTGCAACTGTCACCATAACTCTCTCATATCTCTAAGTCATTGCCCCCGTTGGGTTTAGCTTTGCATCTAAAGTTAACTGCTTCATACTCTCTATCCTTTTGCTGGCCTTTCCAGCCCCTGTTATGGAAATGGCCCCTACTCTCCATGTCCACCCCTCTGGCATGACAGCTCACGTGCTAGCCTAACCCCCTCCATGCCAGCATGCCAGCTGAGGACGACAGTATCCCAGGTACAAACACAAGCCATGTCCTCCCTGCTTACTGTGAGCAGTAATGTCCCGGTGACTATGGAGGGTGCCGTACCTCCAGCCAGCTTGGACCCATGGCCAGAGGTGAAAAGGCTTCGTTGCAGTATATAGATTCTTTGGGGACCTAGAGTTGCCCTCAAGGGCCTACCTCTTGGGACAGGTATCCCATGCTCTGTTTGTTTTGAATTTGCAGGTAGCCTTTGTATCTGATTCCCTCTGGGTTTGTTTCATTTTTATGGGATATAAGTCCATCCAGCCCTTTGCTGTCAGTAGGAGGGATTTAGGGCCATTAGACTGCCTTACCCTGGTCTGTAGGGGATGCCTAGACAAGTGCTGCTAAATTCTCTCCAGGAGTAGGTTCAACTAATGCAGGTCTTGAAAGGATATCCTTAAACATGTTCCTTAAAGAATCATATACCAGGAGTGATGTTAAAAAGGAATTAAGATTGCAAGGTTAAATGCTGGGAAATTAGGAAACATCAGCATAAAAGTTATTTGAGCAATCTTCACCCATTTTCTCTGCCTGTACAGTATTACAGTATTGGCTTACATGAAATAAAAATAAGCTAAATAAAATAGAATCTGTGATCCTATGATTCTAACTCCTGCTTAATTTTGTGTATTTTTACAAAACCAGGAGGAGCAGAAATTCCCTCCTGTGGCGCGGTGTCTTCACAGTTCACCAGCCGAGCGAAGCCATGTGTGTTAGGGGGAGGTAGGAATCTGCTGCTGACCTCCCCGCAGGAGGAGCCCCGGCGCTGGAAGGAGAGGAGCCCCAGGTTTCACCCTGGGTTTTACACTGGGACGCCAGTGTAGGGAGCCGGGCAGGCGGGTTGTACTCCAGCTGTGGTAGAAATGGTCTCTTTCACCCCCCCGTATTTGAGTAGCACCCATGGCAGAGTGGCCTGTGGTGGGTGTGATCGCAGAGGATGCCCTGCTCAACCTTGGCAGCCCCACTTACACTTATGGCAAATATGGAGCTTCAGGGGAATTTAGCTGCTAAATTCTGCCAGAGTGAATGGTGGGTTTCAGAGCCATCCAGACGACATTAACTGTGGGTGGTTTTTTAGTCTCAGCACAGGGCAACCCCTTTTCCAAACTTCAAGGGTTTGCTCCAGGATAGGAGAGTGCTAAAGCTCCTAAGTGAAACATTTTAATATGAGGGGAAAACAAGTTCCTTAGCCTCTTGTTAAACATCATGCTTTGGCTGGAAGTTTCCAAAGGAAATCAACCTGAGAGAGATACCAAGGACAGAAAGATTCAAGCTGGGTGAAAAAAGTTGGACAAAGTCATCAGCAACTGAAAACAAGGCCTTGAAACAGCAAATCTGAGGATATTTTTAACTGCATCTGTTGCTATCTGTTCTGCCTGTCAAAACAAGAGCCTGTTTCTTGCCCCCTGTGTTTCTGACAGGCTACGTGTGAGGTGTTCATGGACCAGTTTTGCAGTCGGAGGGAAATGCAGCCGCTTGTGAGATG
This sequence comes from Nipponia nippon, assembly GCF_047370975.1. Classification (NCBI taxonomy): domain Eukaryota; kingdom Metazoa; phylum Chordata; class Aves; order Pelecaniformes; family Threskiornithidae; genus Nipponia; species Nipponia nippon. The sequence goes on from NW_028262336.1 coordinate 112,537,325, forward strand.
GTCGCAGCACTTGGCACCGCAACATCTCAGACCAGGGAAGGAAGACAGATGCATTCATTGAGTCTATCTTTAGAGTAAATTTTAAGTAGGCAGAAGTTAAATATTTAACTGGAATGTAGTCAGGATTCCAGCTCTCCGTGTAAAACAACTACAGTCAATTTAAAAAGCTGAAAGAGATTTTTACTTCTCTGTTCATATTTTGTTCAAAACTATTAAAACGTATTAGAGAAAACAATTCAAACTTGTAAAAATCTTTATTGTAAGAGAGGAAAATCTCATAACAGCTGTAGCTGAGACAATACTTTTGACTTATCACGTTTCTGAGATAATTAAGCTAAATATTCAGACTGTATATATGTCTCCAGGCAAATACTTAATCATCTGCTTTTTTGTTGCCGTAAGGGTAGTTATTTATCGTAATTTGCCAGTGATGAGTGGAAAGCAATGCTTCTAATCATCATCTCCCTTCACTGTTCTGCTGGGCATGCTGAACTGCGGATAGCACACTGTGGTATATTAATCGTGTGATAGGGATTTATGGTCACTGTTCTCACTGATGCTAATGGAGATAATGTACATTCATAAATCCTGCAAGCTTCCAGATGACAGCGTGCTTACTAACTAGCAGGTCTGGCTAGAAAATATTGAGAAATATACAATTATTGTCCTGATTTGCCTCAGGCTTGAGGTTCCCTGGAGAACCTGTGTGAGCTGAAGATGCTTTGGTAAATATAACCAAATTATGGAGTCGTACGGCAAGTGGTTTCTGTGCATGGTTCAAATTCCACAATAGCAAGCCCTCTCCAATGAAAGGCTAAAATCCCAACCTGACACCCCATCCCAAAGGTATTCTTTGTGAGACAGGCAGTGGAAGAGCATTGGGGACAGTCAGGTCTCCCTGGCAGCCAGGCCAGGAACTGCCAGGAGATTACAGCAGATCCTTGCCATGAGCTCTCCCATCTGTAAACTCATACACACCTTTCCTACGCTGCCAAAGATGCTTACAGGAGGTAAGGATTGAATGCTAATCTCAATAGTGATTTGAGTGATTGCCCTTGCAACCCAAAGAAGGTTAAAAAAGGGATGAAGACAGGCTAGACAGCCCCAGTTGCAAGCAGAGCACTGCCACCCTGCAGCCTTGACCCTGAGCCCCCAGGGCTGAAAGGAGATCTAATAGTATCAGACCTATTGCACACAGGTTGTGTAGTTAACTTCACAAGTTCACAGACGTGCTGGTGGGAAGGGACCCCAGGAGGTCTCCACTCCAGCCTCCCACTCAAAGTGGTGCTATCAGTCAACAACACTAGATCAAGTCGACTCTGGCTTTGTCTAGGAAAGTCTGGTAAACCTCCAAAGATGGGGATTCCCAGTCTCCCAGTATCTGGTTCCAGTTTTGCACTACCCTCCAGGTGGATGAGTTTTTCCTAATGCTCAGCCTGAACTTGCCAAGCTGCAATCTGTGGCCTTATCCCTTGTTAGACATCTGCCACTACCAAGAAAATTTTGTCCATCCTCTTTGCAACTGCCCCCTCAAGTAGTTGTCGGCTGCTATTAGATCCCCCTCTTAGCTTCCCCTCTACCAGACAAAGCAAGCCCCAAGTCCTCAGCCTTTCTTTGTAGGCCATGAGCTCTAGGTCCCTTGACCATCTTGGTAGCACTCAGATGGACCCTCTGCAGTTTTGCAATATCCTTCTTTAACTGGGGGCCCAAAATTTGTCAAAAAGTGCAACAAGTCTAATCCACTGGGTTTATTGCGGAGGATTTACTGACACCCTGGAGTTCGGTATGAGTGCTCTTGCAACACAAAATCTGATTTTATTGTGTTTGTGATGTAGAAGCACTCTGTGCACGTGCATACCAATTGTGCATGGAGGCAGATACTGCCTAGGGCCTTCTAGGTTAGGATGGTCCTGAAGCACAGTCTCAGCAGATACCTGAGCCTCTAAGAGCATCCTGGAGAATGGGAATGGAGCTTGATTAAACAAAAGGGCATTGTGTGTAGATTACAACTGACATACATGAGCTTTCTGCATTACTGTGAAACCCACTGATTAGCAAAAGTTTTAAGATTGCCTTTACTTCAAGAAGGTAAGCGGTCAATGAATATCTTTCATTCAAGCACTAAATAATATCTTTATAGCCATCCTTTTTAAAGTCTGTAAGTTTTGTACGACTAAGCCTGATTAACTTCTTAAATATATAGGGTTTTTGTGCTATGTTATAATCAAAAAATGTGATCCAGAGTTGTCTTTGGAAAGAAAATAATTCTGCTGCAATTGCAAAGAGGGATTCAAATAATTGCTTTAAATGTATGTATTAATTATCATTTCTATATCATTCATCCTCGAACATCCAAACATTTGGAGCCCTGAAATGATTTGCTAGAACTTGGACAGATGTGGTAAGAAGAAGAAGAAGGTATTTTCATCATTTGGTCCCAAGGCCAAGTTCTTCAGCACTGCTGAAAATGCAGTTTTCTTGGCACAAATGAAGACATTTTCTTTGAACAAAATTAGGCTTTTTTGGCATACTCCAGCTGGCAGCTTTCAGAAACCTTGCAACATGTGAGGAAAAAAATTGAAATGGGAAAGGAAAACTGAGGCATCTGACAGCATGTATGGCCTTTGCTTATGGGCTTTATTTGGAGGATGCTGGACTTCTCCCCCAGCTCCATTGCGCAGTCTGTGTGTTGTTCATACTGAACCCATTTGTTAAGGCCAGATGTGACTAGGGGCAGCTCTGCTTTTCCAGCGGCCCACCTGCATATATCTCTCCACCTGCCAAGACACTACCGTGGGATACAAAAAATCAGTCATACACTGCACCGTGTGATTTATGGGTTTTGGGTAGTTCTGTCATCTCTGTGGCATACAATTCTTTCCTCATGATGCAAACTGTGGCCAGTGCATGTATGTGCACTGCAGATAACTTTTGGGTGGAATTCATTTCAAGTAAAGCTAGAAGTCCGAGAGCTGGCCGGACCTGAAGTTTGTTATATGAGCTCCCTTCACAGTCATGGGACAGGAACAGGCACCTTCAGAGGGTCACTTGCCCTCCCTGTTTTGTAGGCTTGTGCCTGTTCCTCCCGACTGACTCCCAAGGGAGCATCACTAGCTCTCTAAGGCTGACAGCTGAGCGACATGGCTCAAGTTAGGTGCACTGGTCCTCGCTTCTGGGGATCAAAGTGAAACAGCATTCTCTTACAATTCAGTACTCTGTCAGGGCTAAAAAGTCGTGGCTGGTTCTTTGTACATCTTTTCACAAAGTGGTCTGGCCTTTTCCCTTATTCCTCCCACATCCAGGCACAGGCTTAGTTTTGACAGGTTAGAGACAGGAGCCAAACAATGGTGGGTGACAATCAATAGGGATTATTGTTGAGGGTACAGTTGTAAAACTGTATCACTAGGAATAACAAATAGAGGCTGTAGACATTAAAATTAATGTTTATGAAATGTTTGCCAAAAAATAATTTATTAGACAAGTAATGCCGGTCCAGTTTTCCTGATAATTCTTTGTTTATATCGTCCAGCATTCCTTCACTTATGGTTGTGATATATCACTTATTTCTTTAGGACTATTCCAGCAAATAAGAAGACCATATTAAGTCCTAACAGGACCTCTGGGACACAAAACACTGTCTAAATACTTTGAATTCATTCGCCTTTAAAAACATAAAATAAATCATGAACTAATCAGATTCCTTACTGAAACTCGCCTGTAAACCATACGTATTTTTTAATCCAGTTTCTCAAAATGTCGTCCTTATTACACCAACCTTTTCCAGTGATTCTTTTCTAATCTTAGAGACACAGCAACAAATCAAGCACAGTAATTGCATTTCTAAAATGTAGTAAAAAAAATCCTTAGAATGTTAAAACTACAAGCATATATAGTCACACGTTTTATTACCTGTGTGTATTTGCAATTGGCAAAGTGATACAGCTAAAGAATATTAACAAGAGAAGAAAAAAACCTCGATATTATTCACACATATGGAGAACCAATTTTTCTTTCGACCGATGATGTCATCTTCCTAGTACAAAGTGTTGAGGGGGGCCAATGGATAATGCAATAACTCATCTCATAGTCTTTATAATTTTTCAGTGGTCTGGTTTGTAAAATTTGTCATTGTTTTTACTGTACATGTGCCTGAAACAGATGCAAAAGCACATTTTAGGGAAGAAAACCAGCAAAAACTCTTGGAATTTCACAGGTTTCAGGTGGAAGCATTCGAGCAACTGTGTCTGTCTCAGTTTGCCTGGGCAGCAACAGTCCCAGCTACTTTGGCAGGGCTTCAGGTGCAAGTGTGCCACTCTGCACGTGAGTCAGGGCGAAGGACTTAGTATGTGAAGGTGTAACACGCCGTTCAGTGGAGATGTAGCATGAGAATATAGAAGGTGTGAGACCTCTAGAAGGCAACATGATTATTAACAAAGAAATGTCCTGTCCATTCTGCCTGCTGTCTGCACCCCTAAACCCACCAGCATACATCTTCACGCAGAAAGATAATAGAGCCTTCCAGCAAAAAATGTGTGTGGCTCAACAGAAACAGTAAGAAGGCTATGAAAGGGAAAAGACTAGAATTTACAGCATGGAAAGATTACCCAGATGAGGGAACAGAGCACCCATAAAACATGGCATGTCAAGTGTAAACAGAAAGAGAGCTACAGAAAAACTGAAGAAAACTGAAGTTTTTCTGTACACACAGCCTTGTGCCTTGCAAAAGGGGATAACAAAAGGCTCTTAAAGTAGCTCTGAAGCAGGAATACAGTAAGGAGACTGGTAGGACCACTTGATAACCAACATGTAAAAGGGACACTCACAGATGATGACGCCAGAGTAGCAGAGATCAGTGAATGCTTTGCATCATCCTTCACCATGGAAGGCCTTGGGTAGATTCTTTGGCAAATAGATCAGAAGAGCTACATCAGGTTGAGATGAAGATACAGGGTGTGGCAGTCTAAACAAGTAAGCTACATGCTAACAAGTCATGAGAACTGGATGGCATTGATTTGGGAGTGCTGAAGAGCTCCTGTACAAAATTAGAGGGCTGTGGGCCAAGGTATGTGAGTTGTCATTATAAACAGCTGCTGTGCCAGAGATCTGGTGGATTTCCAGTGAAACTCCTATCCACAAAAGGGCTCCAAAAAAGGAACTCTGACTTCCAGCCCTGGTAAGATGGCAAACTCTAATGCAGAACAGGATCATTGAACAAATGGGTTATCATGATCTCTTGGGAGAAACTCAACAGAGCCTCTGTGAAGAGGTGAACACCTGATGGTGTTCTGGGAGGGTGGTAGGAAGCATGTGGATAACGGGTGCACTCATACTTGGGTATACCAAATGTGGATTTGCAAAAACCTTCTGATAAAGTTCCACGCCAAAGGCTGTGAAAGAAGTTACGTTGCTATGGGACTGGAGAAAGGTCCTTTTTTTGACTGAAAGCTGCTTAAAGGATTGGAAGCAAATTATAAGTCTTAACGGTCACTTTTCAGGATGGAGAAGAGTCAGCAGTAGGGTCCTTCAGGGATCACTGCTGGGACTGGTTTTATTCTGCATCTTCAGCTGTGACTTGCTGAAAGAAACGTGCAGTGAAATGCCCAAGTTTGCAAATGATATGAAAGTCTTTTGAATGAAATGAAAAGTTGATGGTGAAAATTCTAGAAAGACTTCACAAAATTGGGTCAACTAAAAGGTGGCAGAAGAGCTTTGGTATACATAAATTTGAGGTAACATACCTAAGGAGAAATAATTCAAACATGCACGTACAATGTTGGACTTGGAAATAGTGGTTACAAGGTGGGCAAGAGAACTTGGGGTCCTCATGGGCAGTTCTCCAAAATCATTGGCTCAGTGTTCAGTGACACCCAAAAAAGCCCAACAAATTGGAAGGTACTACTACTCTCAGAGTACTACTACTTCTCAGGAAGAGTATTGAGAAAAAAGACACCATTTTGCCAGTATGTACACTTTGCCACTATAGAAAACCTTGCTGCGTTCCCATTGTGAAAAACATCTGCAGTTCGGGTCTCTGAATCTGAACAAGGACTTGATGGAGATAGAAGAAGTACAGGGAAGGGCAACTAAAACAGTCAAGAGAGCAAGAGAGACCAAAAGATTGGGACTGTTCAAGTTGGAGAGAAGGCAGCTGTGAGGAGATATAGTCAGGGTACAGTATCATAAAGGCAGCGGATAAAAATAATTTATTAGTCAAATTCCACAAGTACTCGGGGGGGGGGGGGCATTGAAACTAGTAGGAAATTGGCTTAGAGCAGATCTTGTTTTAGATTCTAAATATCAAAGTTTTTCAAAACAGAAAGTACTTCTTTACAAGTGGGTAGTGATTTTTTTGACTTTGTTGCCCCAGGAGATTGCTGAGCTACTTTACCAGAGCAGATTCAAATAGGAATTAGACAGATTCACTGAAAACAGGCCCAAAACAAGTATTAAAGGGAAGAGACAGGTAGGTACCCTTTGTCATCCCTCATCCAGATTAGCAATTGATAGCAGATGATGGGGAAGTATGATGGGAAAGCACCACAGATAGTGGCCAGGTTTCTGTGCTCTTGAAATAGCTTCTCCTATTGCCATTGTTGAGGCCAGGTACTGCTCTTATCCATGTCCTTGTATAAAATACAGGTATTTTTGTTTATTAAGATTTATTCTTACTATAAAACTCTTAGCAATGTTTATCATCCCTAGAAAAAGTCAGAGTTCTAAAAAAGAAATACTGTTTGTTAAAAATATCCGTCTTTCTAATCTCACCCAGGAGCTGTGGGTTATGTGGGGGAGTTTATTTTTTAATGAAAGGAGGCATGCCAACAACAGATAAATTAGCACAAACCGAAAAAGGGGGAAACCTGGGGCAAATCTAACTCTTCCTCAGGTACAAGTCTAAGACTTGAAGCCCAGGGTGAAAACAGCAATGCAGACTGCGTGCCGGCATCATAACACGTCAGCTGTGATTACAGCTGTCACGCAGCCAGTGGAGCAAAATATCCTTCAGTGTTTTTTGCTGAACAAAACATTTCTCTACCAGGATTTTGTCCTGACAAGAAAACGAAACCCAGCCAAAGAGGAGGTTTGGCTTTGTCCCTCCTGTGTCCCTTCCTTCCCTGGCCTGGCTTCATCTCTGATGGGTCCTGTGGAGCCCCTGCCCTGCTCCGTCCCGGTACTCCTTCATCGCAGAGCACTTCCAGGCAGCTCACAGGAGTACCTGTGAAGATGGGGCTTCTGACTGGAAAGCATCTTGTACAAGTGTAAGCCAGAGAAATTGTTCTCACCACCTGGACCTCTGCTGTGGGCTGTGAGCTGGCAGCTCCTGCGTTAGCCACCTCTCTGCCCCCCTCTCCCTCTCCTCATCCTGTCCGCCTCAATGGACGCTCTTCAAGACATGATTTGTCTTCATCTGCACAAGTCCCAAAGCCCACCTGGCACCTACCTCCCACAAACTTACCTGCTAGGTGTTTTAAATTTCATGGTTGGTACTTGCTTCTGCCAGTAGGTAAGTTTGAAAATCTTGCCTTAAAACACATTTTGAAGTTAAAGTTTTTTTCCATTTGTTGTTCCCACAGGATTTCTTCCATCCCAGGTGTTCTCTGATTTCTACTGGAAGAGGGATTAACACTTGGACTAATCACTGGATGGTGTCACTTGATGTAATGGTGTTGAGAACCAGATGTTATTTGCACACACTTATGCACTTTCAGTGCTGCATGTGTGGCATTAATGTATGAAAGTTGTTCATACAGACATTTCCCAGTCTTCCTGACCCAGCATGGACTGTGTCATTCAGCTCTGCTGGAAACCTCTAACTAATCGTATTAAATGATTTTCATATAGAGCAAAAATGCAGGCACTAGTGGCTTGATCTGAGTTCTTCTACTGTGTGTGTGTGTGTTTCTGTGTGTGAGGCTGTTCATTGCTACACTATACATTGCTACTATAAATTTGCTGGGCAAAATGGGGTCACATGGGTTTACAGCAGATAAACATGTGCCTTTGAATACACTGATTTTATTTATATGTTATAGTTTCCTTTTTTTTTCCCTTTCATATCTTGATCTGAGGCTTATTAAATTGCTATTAGAAATCACTACATGGCAAACAATATCTTTATGGCTCTGTGTCCAAGATGCTTTAGTGATGAAGAAGGAGAAAGAAAATGAAATGAAGGCATCTGTTAAAATGAGCTGGTTATTTGCTATAAACCTCTATACACTGTTGGGAGACCTGGTAAAAATACCTAGAAAACCAGTAGGAACTCAGAAAACATTGGAATGTGTTTGTCCTCATAGGAGACACCCCTCTTGTCTAGAAGACTCCTAAAATCTTGACAGAACAGAAAATTGTGTTTGACAGTTCCTATTTTGGAGGTCGAGAGAGCTGGAGATGTTTTGCTGGGTTAGAAGGTGCAGCAAGAAGAAGGTGCAGAATGTGTTAATGCAGAGCCTGGCTTATCTTCACAGCAACAGAGGCCATATGTAAAATAACACTATCAGCACCAGCATACAGACAACTTAGAGGAGTTTCAAATATTCTGGGGAAAAAAACACCTTTAATTCATGTTCAGAAGGAGTTGCTCCACTGCCGATATAAAGGATGGAGTTTGCCGTCTTTGGGATGGAAATTGTGATGAAAGGCCTTGTGGGACCATGTCTTCATCTTCACAAGGGTTTTATGAGAGTCTGCTGGTTCTTGCAGATGCTCCAGAAATGCTGACTGAAGAAGATCTCTGCACCCTGCTTGGCTCTATATAATTTCTGAGCAGCTTGTGGGAACTATGGCTCAGAGGACCATGCTGAGTCCCTGATGGTTCAGACTCTCTTCTTAAATGTCCGGAGGCAGACTCTGTCTTTGGGTTGCTGAGATGCTTGTGACAAATGCGTAGAGTTGATCCTGCCAGGCACGGAACACTCTGGATGGAGTCAGCAATGAATGTAAGCACAGAACTGGTTCCTTTGACAAAATTATTCAAGTCTTAAAACCCACAATCAGACCCCTTTCTGGACTAAGCCAATGTACCCTGCTTTGGGCATCCCCCACCCCAAGATCTTACATGAAATATCATTGCCTCTAACAAGTGTGGTGGTTTTGCTGGTCCAGCATATATGGGGGCAGATTTTGTAAGCGGGGGGGGGGGGGGCGGGGGGTGGATCTGGGGGATCAGGGTGAGGGGATCAGAGGGATGTGAATTCTGGGTCCTCTTAAGCTTGAGGTGGGAATGAATTGAGAGCTCTTCTCAAGAGAGATCAAGTTGCTGGGCTGTAATCACCTTAGGAGGGCATCCTCCACAACCAGGAGCCCATCAGAAATTAGCGTGTCATTAGGGCACTCAGCAGAGGGGCAGGTCCCAGGGGCATAGCCCAGGTTTTTCTGATCACTCATTACAGCCCATACACCTTGCTTGAGGAGAAGGTGCCAAAGTGCTATCCTGGATCTCATCCTTCATCCTTCTGCATGTCCAGGATGAGCAACGCAAGTAATCTTAGGAATAGCTTTCATCTGGTCCTTTTCTGAGACCAGCAGTAGCAGCAATTCTCATGGTACACTGAAGTCCGCTGCTTATCAGTTGGGACATTTTCCCTTCATCATGAAAGTACTAACTAACGCTAGCTGGGAGAATCACCTCTCAGAGCAGTGTGTCCTCAGTGACACGTATGTGCCAAGCCGGGGCAGGATCAGCCTCCGTCAGCTTCCCTGGCATCTTCCAGCGGTCGGAGCTGGATGCTGCCCAAGCGGGCCTTTCCCAGCCCTCCCTTGCCTCCTCTGCCAAGGAGGGGAATGCCACATCCCCTTCCAGGGCTGTGTCAACCCCCCCAAACTGCCATACATCTCACTTGAACTCCTTTCAATCTGCTGTCCTAGAAGTTTAATAAAGGTAATGACAGTTGTTTGCCCCAGGCCATCCCTGTAAGCCAGCAAGGAGTGCTCTGGTCTTGTAAATCGTGTTGTAAATTGCCTGCATATCTCTCAGATTTTGTTAGTTTATTTGTTTCAGTTTTCCTCTGCAGCTCTCAGCTGGTGCTGGATGAGGGAGACCGGCTCAGACCAGACCGACCACGGATTTGAGCCAGCATGGCAAATCTGGAACAATTCCTCTTTTTTTTATTTTGCAATACAGCAGCAGCAAGTTAGCTTTTGAGCCAGCACCTCACAGTCCCTTCTGACTATCACAGATATAAAAATCATGTGATATTGCTTGGTAACACTCAAAAGTAAATACTATACCTGTCACAAGGACTGCACTGTATTTAATCAAAAGTAAGAAATACTATATAAACACACCAAATTCAGGGGTATCTGCTATTAATTCAACAGAGCAAGGGTAATAGTGCTACTCATAAATTTGAAATTCTCTACATATCAAATAGGAATTGCTGACAACACAGCACTTACCATACAATCTGTAAAAGCGGAGAAAAATACGATTTGCTGGCCATTGATAAATCAAAGAAATTAAACCTATGGAGTAAAACCAAGACACAGAGAAGGCAGTCTGTCAGAATCAAACAAAACAGCATCCAGATTAACCCGGGCAAGATCCAGACTCAGGCTATAGCCACAGATCAAAACATTCCTCTGCATATAAACATCCTGCCATGGGGGCTGATCAACATCTCACATTAGTAATACTATACTCCCCGAGAAGGGCTTTCAAGGCACACATCAGCACAAAAGATGTGAAGTTCAAAGCCAACAATAAGAAAACAATTAGAAACAGACATCTCCTACTCACGGACTCCACCAAGAATGGCAAGCTTTTTTATTAGCACAATAATCCCTGCAGTGGCAAAGGAGAGCGCTCAGAGAAGTCAGAGAAGAGACAAAATAGTCTGCAAAAATTAGAATAACAATATACTAGTGGACAATATTTTGTATGTGCAGAGTGGGAAACAAAAACCAGGGAAAGGATAGCACAGCAATAAATGAAGATTCAGACTTCTTTAACCCCCCACCAAATGGGTTTCAGGTTATGTTACGTATTTTTATATTTCTCCTACCCCGAAATTGGAACAGTTTGTGGTCTTTAATGTAGTTATGAACATGAAACCTTTCTGTTAAAGGGATTATCCCTATTTTACATGCAGGGAAATGAGATCTTACACAGGTATCCTGTGAGGAAGCGGTGAGTTGAATCTGTCGTTTTCAGCGTGAGGCCGGTCTTGGACCATGCTTCCTTTCTTTACTGTAGTTTTTCTCTAATCTCATATCATCACGCAGTATATATGTGTTTTAGTAGATAAAATGGATGTATAATGCTGTCCTATTCCATCAGGAAAACCTATTTTTTTCTGCTACTGTGTCTTTTAAAGTTTGTGTTATGAACCAGTCTGCATCTGCACTTACACTTCAGGAGCTCCTTTTCTCTACCCAGGCTTGCTTCAGCTCCCAGATTTTTGCTGCAGCTGTTAGAGAAAGCATCCCATAGTTACTGCGATGGCGCTAATCACAAATTGTTAAGATAAACATTACTTTTTACATTAAAATAAAACTATGCAATGGCTGTGCTGCTGGATCATGTCCTTTGGTCTTCCCTCTCTCTGTTTTCTGACAACTGCTCCATCGAGGGCCTTACCTGCACCATCCCTGTTACTGCTGTCGCTGCAGATACTTGTGGCCACTCTGGAATTAGCTTGTCTTTTCCAGTATTTACTGTTCTTGTGGGTTTTTTGTTTCCTTCGCAAATGTAATCTCGGTATATTGACACCAAGGAACCACCAAGGACAAATGTTTGCTTAGAGGTTTCCTGTGCAGTAACGCAATCCAGGAGGAGACACGAGACCACTGAAGATGGCTTAACCACAGGTGAGACCTTCCTGGCAGGGAGGCCCCCAGAGAGTGGTTGCAGCGGGGCACGTTTGCCCCCCCTCTGAGCAGCAGCCCTGGGATCCCCCCACTAGAGCTTTTGCTGAAATGCGGCATCCACAGCACTTCTTTTAGACAGGGAAGGCAATTACCGGGGAAGGTTTATTCCGGGATGATCAATCATCATCCCCAAATGATCCGTCTCTTTCCTATCAGCACTTTGATGTGCTGTGTCATAAAAATGTTGGAGAACTTTGGCTAAGATCCAATAGCAGATTTTTACTGTTCAAAACTACTTCTTCGGAAATGCTGAACAAGAGGAAACCAAGCTAGAGGAGGAGGTATTTATACCAGAGGAGTGAATCCGTGCAGCATTTTCCCTCTGTGAACACTGTCCGTTGCTGATGGCCAGGGTCAACAGCCTGAGAGGAAAGGAAAGAATGGGTGTGAGAGGACCACGCTGCCCTTCATTTCATACCATAAGCTTTTTCTTAATTTCATTTGAGAAAACATAAATCTCCCTGGAGTGGGCTGTCAACATGAGCTGGTTTGGGGAGGGGGGTTATAGAGAGATTGCCTTGGGGTAAAATCAACCTCCCCCTTCTGATTTGCTCAAACCTTTGGCAGCCCCTACAAACATAAACCAAGTAATTTTGTAACTGTGCCTTATTAAAAACAAGTTATAGAGAAAAAAAGAACAAGTTTTAAAAGTGGACAGGAGTGGTGATGAGTTCCAGACCTGGTTCTGAGCGGCAGGTGGTTAACAGGAACCTTCCGAGGAGCCGGGCTTGGGAAGGTGCCCCAGGGACGGGCTCTGCAGTCGTATCTGTTAGCAATAATTTCTCCAGCAATTCTCTGAGGTTGTGAAATAAATATAGGCTTCAATAAAATAGATGGTGCTTGTATTTAATGATGACTGTGCTCAGAAAGAGCTTGCACTGTGTCAAGAGGGCCATAAGGTGAACAAAGAAAGTGAAATGTAACTTGAAGAATATTATGCAGCTATGAAACTACATTTGGACTGATTAAATGGATGAGGAGAGCAAAAAATCAATGTAGGTCCTCCACTCTGGGATATGACTGTGAATGCGTTACTCCTAAATCCTCCAAAGACAAGTGCCAAGCAAATTCCCTTATGGGCACTTCCATCTTTCACTGACTGCCCTCAAAACGAAGCCCATTCAATGAACTCAATCACTCTTAAGGCAAGATTTTTCCAGGGACCCTATATCCAAGAAAATCAGCCTGCTATAACTTCCAAGTACAAAGCACAGATGTCAAGCTCCAGCTGCAGGTCCTGGGTTCATTCCCAGGGTTACTCAAGATGCTGGTTTCTGCACAGAGGTTGGGTGCTTCACCTGGCAGTCTATACCCCATCCATAACAATGATTCACTAGAAATAGCTGAAATAACTATAATGAATTAGCCATAAACTTTGTCATTACACAAGGTGGATGTGCAGGAACACTAATGCCAGGAGAAGCACTGTAGCAATCACAGAAGTCAATCACTTCATTACAAACGACAGCAATACCTGATTAAGCAAAACCAGTGAAATATTTTGGAAGTTTCCTCAAAACAAGCCCAATTCCAAGCCTCACTACCCACAGGCTTCTGAAAAATAGATTTCAACTGGGATGAAGTGTTAAGTGTTACAGATGGTTCTCTTTTTTTCATTCCAGTGTATAAACCAAATTTTAGAAATTGGGGCAGTGCTAATTTTGTTGGTTTCTACCTTAGAACTTTGTCCAAATGCAGTACATTTATTTTTTAAGTTATCATTTTCATTATTCTGTAACTATTTTGCCAGTGACGCTCATTTATCTTCTAATTTATAGAGCTGCTCCTGAGTGTTGGGATCATGGTAGGCGATAAAATGGAAGCATTAGCCTTCTTTTTCACTGTGCTCTCTCTTTTTCATCAAAAAGAAATAAAACTCTGTTAAGAAATCCCGTAATTTTTTCACAGCCATTTTCAGATGCTGTCTCGTTCAATGTTTTCAGTTGGAATAATGATTCTTTAAGAGAAGGCCCAATCCGTTTGCGTGTTGTGGGATTTTAAATGGACACCTTGAAGAAACTGCTATGAATCGCAGTGCCCCAGCCAGCATGGGGGAGCAGCAGGTCTTCCAGCCAGGAGAACGCCACTGTGAGACACGCTGCCCGGCACTGACAACATGCTGTGTGGCTCCTGGGGAGCCGCTGCAGACTGCCCGGGGCTGTAACTCTTTATTTCAGCGGTAACAGATGAAATGTAAAATTCCCCTTTGCAAGGAAGCCTTTATAACTCAGGTCTGGTTTATTCATTTGATGCTGAACTGCTCTGAAGGATCAGTGCCTTATTGCTATGTAGAGCAGAGAAGGTCAGTGTGAAGGTCACGCCTGGTTTGCAAGGCTGTGTGATGGGGTTCATTGGGACCCACTAGCGACAGAGGCTCACACATGTGTTACTGAAGCATTGGCATGACACGTGTCTTCCAAGGGCATCGCCATCTCTGTGGGAGCGGTAACTGTTAGGCCAACTATGTTCACATATTGTTGGAAATTTAAAAGCAGGTCATGCCCAAGGCAAAGTTCACCCCTGCAGCAGAGCATCAGAAAGAGCCTTGAATTTGCAATAAACAAAGACAGAGCTGTTGACTGGAAAAGCTTGTAGTGTGCAGGCCTCTTCCAGACCTTTGGAGCAAGCCCTTTCCCAGGTTCCCACCAAGCTGCTCACAAATGCTCAATGTGATGGGGAGCTGGGGAAGGGCACAGACAGGCTGAGAATCTTTGTAACGCACAGAAGTAAAGAAAGCCTGGCCACATCTCTCCTAGTAAATTAAACAGGCCAGGGAACATCCTTGAGCACTGCAACTTGACTGTTTGTACTAGCCCTAGCTGTTTATTGGGGGTAGTTTGCAAATGGCTACAGTTTTAGAGGCTAAGAGATCTACCTGTAGGTCACTCTGGGCCAGCTGGCCTTGCCTTCAGAGGACACTCCTAGGCACATTTCATTGACCGGTACAGACACAGCCCTTTTGTATATGATTTTTAGATCATGTGCTATCTCAAGAGGTCCTGGGCATGACTGAAGTGCCTGCAGAGGAGTAAAGTGTTGTCCTGCTTCATTAGACAGACAACGTAGAGTCTAGTCTCACAGCTCACGTGACGTGGGTTGTGTTGATCTCTGTAACATGAAGCCAGGTCTTATGGAGCAGGCAATGAAGCCCTAGTCAGAGCATGCACAGCGGTTCTGGTCCTCACTGCCTTTGCAGAGTGCTGCCTCGTGTGTGTGCAGTAGATGCCACATCAAAATGATGCCACGTTGGCTCAGGGATTTCTCCAAAGAACAAGTTCTGCTCCAAAGGACTTAGATCTTACTGTTTAGAATAGGTTGAAGAAGTCAAGTTGGAAAACAGAAGGAGAAAGGTTGCAAGATGATGGATGAGATAATCAAAGCCCAACATAAAGGTGTGTTCAGGGAGATGAGGGCAGCCTCAGAAGATCCAGAGCCACTGAAACATATGCAGAGGAACCATCAAATATGCTGAAGGCTCAGTGAGGTGAGAACAAGAACGCAAAGCTCACTAAAGACCTTGGAGGTGACCAGCGTCAATCGCACAATGCTGACAAATGTAGTAATTTAGGGGATCCAGGAAAGAGCTGGTAAAAGCATTAGGGGGACAGGTCTGGAAAAGCTTACAGATAAAGGGAAAGGAGAAGGCAGGGTGTTCACTGCATATGCTTTGTAGGGGAAAGAGAGGTCATCAGTGGGATTTTGAGGAACAATGAGAAGATGCAAGAAAAAATTTGTCTGATGATGTTGAAGACGGAAGGCTTTCTCTGTAACAGCAGTTATCTTAAATAGCAGTGTGCTACTGCAGAAACTATTATGTCCCTGCAGTAACACATAACCATTTGTTTATCCCCGCCTTCCTTCCTTTCTTCTTTCCCTCCCTCCCTCCCTCCTTCCTTCCTTCCCTCCCTGCGAACACGTACAAACTGGAACACTGCAGGTCTAAGGCAAGCAGATGGTTTGCAGGCAGAAAGAGATGTTCAAGCTGCCTGGCCCAGAGGCATCACTACACGTCTATTCAAACCAGGGTCTATTTTGGGCTTGGCCCCCTCCTTGGCACAGTCCCGAGCTCCTCCTGTGACTCTGCCAAACTGTGGGCTGAGTCTCCTTTTTTTGACAGAACTGGCACATGTTGTTCTTCATTCACAATCTGTTTTTCAGAGTCATTTTTACAGCAAATAACCAAAGGAAACAACATTTTATTGCATAACAAGACAGCCCAGAAATAGTGAAAAGAAGGTGAGAAATGCATTATCAGGAATGAAATTAATAATTAAAAAAGAGGTTTGAGAGCAGGTTAGCTCATGCCTTTGTGCTATTTTTATGACTCCTACTATTGCATTGTCATGTCCTGGCATAGCACTGTGTCTGGAGCTCCAGCCTGTGCTTCTGACTGCAAAATAAGCACTCACTTTGGAATGCTTTTCTCATTTTGTAAAGCATCTTTCCCTAAAGAAAATCAATGAACAAGTGACCCAGACAGTGGGGTTCGCTCAGTCCAGCGGTGCCTCAAAGCCTGGGATGCCAAGGCCTGGTTTGGCTGTGCCTGACACTTGCCGCTTCCACCATGCATTCGAACACCGGTTAAATGGAGCAGGAACAAAGCCACCTCCTCCCAACCTCCGAGCAAGGTGTGCAAGCGAGGGCTTCTCTCTAAGAAAGGCACCTGCCATGCTGCCAGGATTTTCCAGCATTGAGCTCTCCAGCAGTCCTGTTTGAACCACAAACGTCGCTTCCACGTTCTTCTTGAACATGTGCCATCAATGGTACCCAAAGCGGTTGCATCTCCCATCAGTCTGCTTTGCTCCCGCACCTCTCTCCTCTAAGTGCCTTCTCAGAACAACAGCTTTTCCTAGAAGGGTAGCCATGGAGCAGACCGGTCATCCTGTGAGCCCCAGGGCTGTGTCTGTGTTGGCACATGGGACATGCCCAGTGCTGGCGCTGAGGCCAACACTGAAGCAACAGGACAGTTGCACTGAAATGGTGTATATCAGGAGTGCCTCCTGAACTGTGTCCAGTGACTGGTTGGGGTGGATTAGCTGTTCTGCTCCAAAATGGTGCTGGGATTGTGCTATCAACTTAACAGGGTACACATCCTGGGGATGTTCCCAGGCACTCAGGTACAAACCAGGCTGTCTAGCCAAGTGAAAAAGATGGGTGCACAATGTCCTTCCTGAGTAATGGGGTAACTGGCCCCTCTGAAGTTGTCTAGGGCCAAGGCTCCAGGTCTGTCAGAGCAGACCAGCCCTAGGTTTCCTAGTCTTGGACATCTTGAAGTTTCGCCCATCAGGAAACCAAAGGTGTCTACAATGAAAATAAGGATGGGCAGAAGGAGAGAGAACATTTTCCCTCCCCAGCTCATGCCTGCCTACAGACCTTGTTCTGCAAAAGAGAGCAGTGCTGGCATGGTGAAAGGAATCCTTTTCTTGGGAGGTTGTGTGGATGGATGGATCAATGAATGGATGGAGAGATGGACGGAGATCAAGTGAGAAAGAATAGTTACAAAATATGTAAAGGCTGTAAATACACACATAAAAGAAAGATAAAGATAAGGAAAAGGCTGTCTTTCTAGGACTATGTTTTTAATTTAGCCACCACAAGGCATACAGCAACACCTTCTGACTGCAGGGACCCCCACCCCAGTCTCAGCGGCTCTGGCCTGGCCCCGCTGAGGTCCCACAGAGAAACGCCCACTTCCAGCAGCTGCCCTGCATGTGGCATCCAGAGCAAGCACCGCACATTTTAATTTACTTGAGTTGGCTAACACAGACAGAAACTGCTTTGCAGGAGTCTGTCCAACGGGGTTTCATGCCTGCCTCTGTTAGGAGCATATTTGGTCTCAGTGCCTGTGTAAAGCATGGCCTGCAAGTGTCCAGCAGATGACCTTTGGGGCCCGGCGTGTCACGCTCCTGGGCTTTGTAGGCTGGCTAAAGCTTGTCTTACACAGCCAGGAGTTTCCTCTCGCTGCTCTGTAGCAGCCACCAACATGCTCGGTTTGCCCAGTCTGGCTTATGGGAGGCACTACCTGATAACCCTCTTCTAACCACAGACACCAGGTAACTTCCAGCTATAAACCTGTAAACGGGTATTAAATAGGAGCAACTGCCCTTAAAGTCATGGGAGCCATTTCACATGTAACGGCAATTATTTTTAGCCTTAAACTTATCTTGCCTACCCTTATATGCCCATAAATGTTGTTGTTCATAAATGCAGACACAGACAAGTACTGGTTTTATACAGGCCTCTTTAATACATACATCAAGAGAACTAAAATTAAGGGCATACTTTTACCTTTACGTGTTTCGTGGGAAAGACTAACATAAAATGAAGTGAGTACTTTGCAACGAGCACTGCACAGGTCAAACATAACATGTTTTGTTACAAACTGACCTTGGCTAGACTGGAGTTTTTAAGAAGGTTTCAAATCTCAGTGAACTGAAGAATTGCAAAGACAGCTGGAGAAATTTTAGCCTCTAATTTTCCCTAGAAGTCTCCCTGCTAGGAATTCAAAGTTCACATTTTTGCCCATGGACAGGGTGATGTATGTGGGAATTCATGTGGTGTACGCTCTAGTTCATTAAAAGAGTAATAAAACTTAAATCTTTCTGCAGTCATAAAAAACTACTTCTCACCTGAATCACCACTATAGAAGGCTGTGAATGTTTTCATCTGAATTATACTTGAAATATAAAATGTTACTAAATCAAAATAATTTTCAACCCTTTGACATGTGTACACCAATACATCAGCCTTACTGTGTATGTCATGAATTTTATCCATGTATTTCCTTTACCTCTCTTTCTTCTCTTTTTACTTCTATTATTAATTACTAAAACCCACAAAATCTAAGAAAGTAGAAACAAATGTTTTGATTTCTTGGGACATTACTTACTTACCTGCAGTTCTCCCACAGCATAAGGAATACACACTCCTTGTCTTCTCTGTCTCATGGCTCTCCTCTTTGAATGACCAGGTTGGGTTTCCTTGTCGCTGCAGAGAACCATGTCCCACCCTCCTCTCCTTTCTAGCAGTTATGCAAATATTTAATTGGTGGTACCAGGGCTATTCCAACAGATAAGTGCTAGTCAGCACAATTTGTACATGACAATCTACGGAAAAATACCCTGTGATCAGTAGCTGGATTAAACTGAACTCTCCTCATGTAAGAAGTTATTCAATGATAAAATCAATTCATGACCTTATTTTCTAACTTCAGATATTGCAATTATTGTTTCTATGAAACTACTGCAAATTGTTAAAATAAATTTTAAAACATTTTTACTTGCATAATTCAAACCTGAAGTGATTTTTCCTTAACTTCAAACTCTGCATACATTTCTCACTGGAAATCTTGCCAGACAAATCTCTTCTTTGCATGTTTTTCTTTATTACTAACTTATAAATTTCAGAAAGTAAGACAGTGTATCTAAATGTTAACATAACCTTAACTCTAGGCCCCCACATGACATTAGAATAGTAATTTCTGTGGAGAAAAATAATATAGAACCATAGGAAAGAAGAAAGAACCAACACGATGGCTAACACCATGCTTGTGCAATTAAAAAAAAAGCAAACCAAGAGAAGGTAGAGCATAAAATGCACCTCTGTTTACAACAGAAGCTGTCCCGTATCTCAGCGAGCCTGCCCATGGTGGCACAGAGCCTTGCAGTCTTCCACTGAAGCAGTGCCATGCTGGTGGGCTACCATAATGGTATGAAGCATCCCCATGTTGCCACTGAGTAGCCCATGGTCAGAAGTAGACCAGGCTTTCTGTAGTTGACATGAACTACCACTGGTGTAAGTAACCCATGGCTGAGCTTTCCCCCAAACCCAAGAACCTGCCAGTGCTTCAGACGGATGGTCTGAAATGGGAGGATCTGAACTTGCCTGGTCCTTTGCATCAGGCTGTGTCTGGGCTCCCACAGCCTCCAGACTGGGAAGATCTTGTGAGCATCACAGCCCAGCTTTAGCACCCAGTTTTAGGAAAAGTTTTAGGTAAAATTGGCATTTTACTGAGGGGCTGGGCAGAGATTGCCCCACTGCTGAGCTCTTCCACTGTCTTCCTTGGTGGCACTTGAAGTGACTTGTACAATCTAGATCACAAGCAAGACAAGGTAAAGCTGAGCACCAGCTAGAAAGGTAGCCAGGAAGGGAAGCAAGAGCAGTGAGGAGAGCCTGGCTGTGGTTCAGGACATGGGGAGAAGGTGGGGATGGTAGTAGCAGCAAAGGCAGGCTAAAATAACAGTAAGGACGCCTGGCTTTGGTCAGTGTTGCTTTGAGGCAGGGCTTTTCCCTGGGAGAGCAAGGAGAGACCTCTTCCCCTGCAAGACCTTTTGGCCAGAAAACTCCCCCAGCTGACAGAGAAGGCAGCAGCTTCCATGCTGGCCCTGGGGCTGGATGTGGCAGTGGGCAATCAGGAGCCACTCCTGTGCCAGACATACTTCTTTGCACAGCAAGAACACGTCAGACCAGAAATATGCCCGGATGCCTACAAGTCAAGCCCAGAGCATCTGCTTGTTTATCTCAAACCCTGGATGTTTTTGCTCCTTCCTCTAGTGTACATGACCACATCCACATCTTCCAGGGCATACAAGCATGCTGCACCCCCACTTTGTACGTTGCTCTACAGAAATATCAGGACTGGCATTGCTGTGTGTATGTCCCGGACAGAGCTGCTGTGCCTTATTCCTGTGCACCGAGGTGCTGTGCTTGGAAAAGAGTGATGTGAGGGGAAAAAAAAGGCATTGGCTGAATCCTGCAAACATCCCACTAATCGTTCATAAGGCTGCCTGGCAAAAACCCATTAACAGCCTATAGTCTAATAAAAAAGGCAATTACTTTACATCTGTCTATATGCACAAAAGACAGTAAGAAGATCCAAGATGCCTTTTGGTTTAGAAAAGACAAAGACGTTACATTTTGTCTTTTGTCCTAGCAGATGCTTGATCTTTGCCTTGGTACCAAAATGGTAAGGGCTTAGCTGATGCTTTCAGGATCAGGCAGGTCCTCTTTCACCCCAGGACGGGATTGCTGTTCTCACGCTTCTGCGTTTTCTAATGAATTTCTTTGTTTTTATGAATGCGTTTTGCAAGAGCCATCGTGCTGGGTCTTAGCGTGTGTCTGGGCATGCGGTGTAACAGCCACAGTGAAGCTGAACAAGCAGCTTGGCAGCAAAACAAGATCCCTAGGACTGTGTGCAACAGGCATCCCTGAAAGAATGGGAATGAACCTCATACTGGGTGAGTGGGAAAGTATTCAATTGCTGGGAAACAAGCTGAATTTAACAAATGAAAATTGCTCCTTCGATTGGATAGCACAGGCTGCCAGCTTTTCTCAGTATCTCCCTGACAATCAAGTCCTGCACCCAACATCTGACATGCCACGTGTTTTCCAGTTTCTTGACTTTCACCCCAGCTTTTGACTGTGCTTTTTCACTGGTTTCTCTGGCTCCTGCTTGGCATTGCCCTTTGATTTGAGAGGTGGATGCCATTTCCAAACCTACTGCCACAGATAGTTGATGGAAGTTGAGCCTCTCTCAGGCAAGCATTACTAATAGCTTCCATTTCTTACAGCTGCGATAGTAGTAGGTAAGGGTCTTGCATCAACTGCAGAGTCTTCTCTTAAGTTGTCTGAAATGTCTCAGCCCTCCTGAACTGTGCTCAAGTTAAAACCTTGCACTTAAGAGGTTCATGCAGAACAATGCTCTTGGAAAAATATGTCAAAGGCATAAACCAATAATTTTCCCTACATCGTTCCTACATTTTCCTTCAGTGTAGTGCTTCATCTATCTCCTCGTACAATCTGCTGTAGATTAACACTGGAATGGAAACTTGTGTAACTTATTTTCTAACATAGAAAAAAGCAACTTGCTTACATTGGTACTTGACATATCAATGTGCATATCATCCAGAGAAAATGTCAATAGTTGGGACCAGCAATTTCATCAGAGGGAATGAAATTAAAGTGAGCAAATGTAATTGTAGCTAATTTCCATTCTCTGGAAGAACACGCTATTGAAGGTTGTTGTAGGCGAAAAAATAGTTTAAATTGTGAATGCTAACAGGCAGCAGATCATTGGGTATGTGTGTGTGGGCGTGTGACTGTCCAAAATTGAATTTTTGAACGCTGAAGCAGAAACTCGCTACTTGCTCGCTGCGGTTGGGATGGTCTGCTTGCAAATTTTTATAATAGATGAGCTAAAGAAAAGCAAAGCAACCTGAATACTCCAGTTAATAGAGCGCCATGAGACAGAGCCACCAGGTAGGAGGCTGATCACGTGCCGGGCTTCTGCACATGGACCATTTAGGTTGGGTAAACAGGGGTCTTGGAGTTCTGGAGAGAAGAGCTGGTCCCAGAAAAGAAGGGTCCCTATCAAGAAGTGATCTCAGAAAGAAAAACTGTGGAGGGAAGATCCTGGAAGTAGGGGAAGATCCCGGAGATCAAGGAGATCCGTGGAGACTAGTGCCAGGGGTGCCTGGGGACCTTGGCCGCTGATGCCCAAGGCCAGTAGCAGGGAGCAGCAGCACAGCAGGAGCTGACCCAGCTTTCTGCCCGAGCATGGCGGCGCAGCCACGACCTGCCTGCGGGAGGGACGCGGAGGCCTGGGAGAAGTGGGGAAGTGAGTGCAGGAGATAATGACAGAGGGCAAGAGCGCAAATCGTGTCAGCTCTTAAATAAACCCCAGTACCCAGATCCACTATGTGGTGTTATTTACTGTCTCACTCCTGGCAAAGCTGTAATTAAACCTTCAGCAAAGCAGAGAGGACTCCATAGATGAGTAATGCAAGGAGGTTTTATTTAAACAGGCATCTGTGGAACAGAAAGGGGAGAATGCCTGACTGGACATTTTCTTTTATAAATAAATTTTGGGTTTTTTTGAAATGGGAAACAGTTGGCCCAACAGCTGCCAGTTATTTGACTGCATAAGATTTGCAAAGTGGGATGAGCGTATTTGGAATACATTTTTGCTACCCTATTAAAAATATGTTGGCAGGGGAAGAGACACTTAAAACTATTTTTTAAAAGTGTACAGATTTTATTTTCTACATCTGAAAATGTTCTTATCCTGAAAGAGTTCTGTCTGAATCTGAAGCAAGTTGTATGGCAAGCAAATAAAGGCAAGGCAAAGAATGATAATTCGGTGTCAGAGAAAATGTAGGTGTGTGAAATGCAGTTTCCTTCTGACAGGTCAGACAAAGTGAGCTGCTCCTGCAAAGTGAGGCACTCCTCTTTTTTTCTGACCAGCTTTACAGTCAAAGCATGTCTAGAGTTTGGAAAAGTTTATTACTCATTATTTTTTGCATTGAGGAGACTTGGGAAGACCATGTAAGGAGATACATAAGCCGCGTAAGAAGATATTCCATGCCTCAGAAAACTCACAAATGTGGAAAAGGAGGTGACTGGGGTAGCTAGCCACAGGAAGCGGGAAGGATGCTGCCCATAACACAGTCATGGCTGGGATGATGAACGGCACTCGTATCTCCCTGGTAAGTGCATTTCCTAAGTGCTCCAGAACATCATTCCCGCGGTGGATTGATAGTGCCTAAAGCTGTACATACACTATGAAAAGGAAGAGGCTGGGGAAAAGGGCTGAGCACCAGCCTGTATTTAGTGCACACCCAGGCATGGTACTAACCTGTGACACTAGAGCTGTCCCCAACAACATCTGGCAACTTCTGGTAAGCACCTGGGACGTGCTCACCCTGTGCTCCCTGAGGAGCAGCTCAGCTAGAAGCTGTGAGACTGAGGAGATGGAGGCTTGTGCGAATGTAAACCTCTGGCCACACAAAGTACAAGCCCAGCAACCCACCCAGCGCACACCGGCTCTGCTGCCCGGAGCTGGCAGGAGCCACTGGGAAAGGTTTCACTACAGTTCATAATAAATAAACATGAAGAAGTTCTCCGAGCTTGTGCCAATATTTGCCTTGTGCTGGATTACAGCATCTGTTTGCACACACTCCTGATGCCTCAGCAGCAGTGAGCACAGCATCACTGAATTTTGGAAGGTGTCTGCAGAAGGATGCACTCGTGCCCTGCTGTTCCGTGCCACCGATGCTTTTTGTCTCTGAGGTGTACTGAGGGGTCTCAGAGGGAGTTATTGGGGCAAGTGTGAAGGGAGGTTTGTACAGCCCGGGTCAAAGTCTGAGTAATGCACAATAACAACTGTTTACAGTGTCTGGTCCAGGCCCTCCTTTTGCTGTAGCTGAGAGGACAGACAGTGAAATAGTTACTTTAAAGACTGGTTATTATCACCCTATTTAACTATTTGCTTGATGATTTTTTTTTAATTTTCCTCTTTAAGCCAGAGGGTTTGTGTCTGTAAGTGAGGAAAACTAGATCTGAGCACCAGAAAGCTCAGTTAAACTTTCCCAGGTTTCGAGGTGGCTCAAATTGGTGTTTTATTGGTGACCCCAGAAATCTGCACTTTTCCCTTTTTGCTGTTGATCAGAGAGGTTGGAAGGAAGCATTACCCAAAATAAAGATCTTGGTGCTGGCTTTATGTATGACAGTATTGTCATTCCTGATTTTCAGATGGCGAAGTTCATCCACTCTCCACATGCTGGAAGCCCCAAGACACCCCTGGGAAGCTCCAGCTCAGCAGTGATGAACTTCGGAATTTCTCCATTTTGGTCAATAATTTCTCCTCTCTCCTCCTCCATCATTTCCCACGGTGAGGTTTATGCCAGACACAAACAGCATTGCTTCTCAAATAACGCAACCTCATAGAAGGAGGCGAGCTGTCATTTATTTTTTATCTTTCTCAAATAATTCATAGTCTGAATGCCTAATTTACCCTGTGCTCGGAGAAGGACAGGAAATATCAGGGGAATGCAAATAAGCAGACAGATTTTGCAAAGCCAACCTTCAGGCAGGCTAGCTTTCTTCATTTAAATTAATGTCCTATGCCCTTTCTCCTCTCACTCCCTATGTCCAGCGGACCCAGAGTTTCTCTATAGCCTCAAAATGTTTCTCCACTGCTGTTTGCCAGAACAAGCCCTGTGCATTGTGCTTCTCCTTAAAGCACTGCTTAAATGCTACCAAACTGGTGCCCAGGCTCTGTACTGGCCCTCTGGTTTCCCCTGCCCCAATGCAGAGGGGCCCTAGCAAGTCTGCCAAGCGTGTGCTCGCGGGGGCTTGGGAAATGCACATTGCTCACACAGAGGGATCCTGCAAATCTGCTGCTACTCATAGACACTTTAATAAGCTGGATGAATGGCTGATTAAAGCCTTGCCCAGCCCTGCTGGAGGCTGGGTTTGTTACTCTGCTCTGGTGCTGCCTTGGCTGAAGGAAAGTGCCTCTTGCAGCTCCACGGGGAGCCCCGGCACGATCCGCCCTGCGAAGGTGTCACGTCCTGAAATGTCAGCAGGGAAACGAGCAATGATTTTTCTGGCACTACAAAGCCAGTTCTGCATGTACTGCCTCGTATCACAGCAGGACTGGGCAGATGATAGACAGGGCTGGTGGGAAAAGCTATTTTCTCCTGAAGCTCACGAGGCCAGAGAAAGCTCATGTCACTGCAGCCAGCCAGTCATGCCAGCTCCTCAGATAAAGATCAACTCCCTGATTTTTGGGAGGGCTTTGAATAGTCCTTAAAAGGCAGTACAAGATGCAAGAAGATTAAGGTGCTTCATAGCTTTCACTTGCTCGGAAGGCTCTTGGAGCAGGGAATTTTATCTCTCCCATAAGCTGCCCAGCATCCATGGCGGTATAACATCTTCCCAGCAAGCAAACGCATGGAGTATCTGGGAATGTTCCTTCTAACAAACCCCGCAGTATCTGCCCTGAAGGCAAGATCTTCTTCCCCCTCACACTTTGAGCTCAAAAATTAGCTCCTTCTCGCTGCTGGCTCTACAGAGTGTACCATCCTGGTAGTGATACTGGCTTTCTTTTTATGCAGTTTTATCCTAGAGCAACTCTGTTGGGTTCAGTGGTTCAGCCTGCATTTAATTCCTCTTTAGTGAGAGAAAAGCTGCCCCTTCATTTTTAAAAATGCTGCATTTGTTTCTTGATTTGGCACTGCATATGGTAATCAATGTTATCAGTTATTTTACCTATCCATCAACTGTATCTAGGTGTGCACATACACACACGTGTCTATATCCAAGCGGGACTCATTTAACCCTGTGCTTTTACTTGCATACTTCTGTGCAAGTAAAGCCCTGTTAGCATCCTTTCCTCCTCGCTGCCCCTCCCTCAGCACATGGGGAGGGTCATTTCCCAGCCCCCTTGGCCGTGCCACGTGGTAATGCGGTAACAAAGTGAGGATTTTGCTCTGAACAAAGACTCATTTTGTGGAGGCTGTCCCTGTGCCCCGCGGCCGGTGACCAGGGCCCAGCCCAGAGCAGGACGAGCTCTCTGATGCCTCTGAGGACGCCGTGGGTGAAAGGTGATGGGGTGGGATACCCATCACAGGCGCAGAGGTTTGTCCTCCACAGGGAGACTCTGGCTGTGGGAGACACTTGCACATATATGTTTTAATTACAGCTGGCACTTCTAGCTGATGGTAACGTCTCCCGCTGACAAGTCACAGCCTTTGTGGCTGGTGCAATGGGGGCAACCCCAGTGTAACACTGCAAGGCAGTTTCTGCCAGGATCTAGTTCTGCTTTAACACCCAAAAGGGTTTTTTTTTTTTTAATATTGAAACAAAATATGGTTCATATTTACACATACAGGTGCGGTTCTCTTGAGGCTTAAACTATACTAAAACTGGAAAGGAAGTTGGTGCCTGAAGTGACAGCTATCTCAGTGTGAAATCTGTGATTACAAAGATTGCTGGAGGTAGGCTCAGAGTTTGAGCATAGTCTACCTGCTTCTTAAGTGTAACAATGGACACGCCTTCCCAGAAAGATAGCAACTAAATTCACGATAGCTGATTTTTTCCCTATGACAGTTCTTCCCTTGGCAAAGAAAATGAATTACAACCAAAATCCCACCACAACAGGCACCCTGCCCCTGTGCTCTGCAGTTGAATATATTGTAGCAGATGTCTCTGATGCCCTCTAAGGGCATAAGGACAGGATTATTTTCAGCAGAGCTGAATCCTTAATCAGAAAAAGAGAGCACAGTGCAGTGGCTGTGGGCTTCATGAGATGGACAGAGCCAGAAACAGAGAAACAGACTGGAAAAAGGCAAACATGACTGCTGTCTTTACGAAGGGCAAGGAGGAGGCTGCAGGGGACTGAAGGCTGCTCAGCCTTACTGCAGCTCCTGGAAAGATTATGGAGCAAATCCTCCTGCAAGTCACGTCCAGTATGTGAAGGAGAAGGTGGTGATGAGGCTCCAGCCCCACTGGGCTTGCCAAGAGCAAATGGTGCCTGACCAAAATGATTGCTTTCTACAGTGAGATCTCTGTGGTCAAGAGGGAGGTGTCAGACACTTCAGAGAGATCTCAACAGCCTGGAGACATGGACTGGAAGAGCCCTCATAAAGTTCAGTAAAGACAAATGCAAAGTCCTGTAGCTGGGAGGGAATAACACTCCATCACAGTGCAGGCTGAGGGTCCACTGGCTGGAAAGCAGCTTTGCAGAGAAGGACCTGGGGATCCTGTGGACAAACAGTTGAACATGAGCCAGCAGTGTGCCCTTGCAGCAACGAAGTTCAATGGCAGCCTGGGCTGCATTAGGCAGAGCATTGCCAGCAGGTCAGGGGAGGTGATCCTTCCCCTCTGTTCATCCCTGGTGAGACACACCTGGAGCGCTGTGTCCAGTGCTGGGCTCCCCAGTATAAGAGAGCCATGGACATATGTGAGTGAGTCCAGAAGAGGCTACCAAACTGGTGTGGGACTGAAGCTCATGGCTACAAGGAGATGCTGAGGGAGCTGGGCTTGTTCAGCCATCAGAAGAGAAGCCTGAGGGGGACCTAACTGCATCATTAGCTACCTAATGGGGGTTATAGAGAAGATGAAGCTGGACTTTTCTTGAAGGTGCAGAGAGAAAGGCAAGAGGCAATAGAGACAAGTTGCAACATGGGTAATCCTGATTCTGCATAAAGAGAAATTCTTCTGAGCGAGGATGAAGAGGAGAACAGGGGCCCAGAGAGGCATCTCCATCCTTGAGGGAGTTCAAAACTCACCTGGGCAACCTGCTGTAACTTTGAAGTTGACCTTGCTTTGAGCAGGCAGTGGTGGATGAAGGCGAGATTTCTTCCAGCAAAGGGGAAAAAAAGTTACAAGATTTTACCAGGAAGATACTATAGCAAATGGTTCCTATTGTTCATCAACTGAAGTGCTGATGATTTCACTGGTAATATTGTCTGTCTCCATCTTCTCAGCAATGCAGAAATTGTTAGGGGTTTGTTGTGATTCACTTGGCAAATGTTGCCAACAGAAAGCAGAGTATAATGCTGTGACCATGTTACATGGAGTTTCATGGTTAGCTGTCAATCCTGCTTTGCTTTTAAGGCAAATTCCATTTCTTGAAAAGCATGTTCTTTTATTTATTTTTCTTTCCCCACCTGACTGGGGTGACACAGGCTCCTATGGAGTTTTACACGGTGTCTGTTGTCACTAATGGACAAAAATCAAATAAGACAAAAGGAAGGACCATTTCTGCTCTGTTTGGCTTGATCTCTGTTTTCCTCAGCAGTAAAAATTGGTTAGGATAACTAACGTATGCAGGAAGGATACATGGACTCAGTCCAGTGACTTCACACACGTCTGACACAACCAGGTTGCCAGATTTGCCCTTGCATTCAGAGGGCAACTCGGTGATGCTGGCTTTGAAAACAGACTTCGAAAACATGGATCTAGCTCTGCTACAATTTGAAAAATCACATCTCGCAGGGACATTTTGTACTGATGTCAAGTCTGCTCAACATCAGCGCGGGGGTGTGAACACAACCGCGAAGCTTGTCGTCGCAAGCCAGGGATGCGTACCCAGAGCGTGACGGAGAGCTGGGGAGCGAACCTCCTTCTCTGCTGCTGCAGCAACATTTCTGCACTACTGGGGCTCGCCGCCAGCATGCTCTCAGCTCTCACCTCCCTGCCTCCTGCCCTCACCTCCAAAATTAAATTGACAAGTCACCAAAACTAAACGTGTGCAGCCTGACTTGCTTGTATGGAAACAATTAAGTGTCTGGCTGAAGGAATGCGTTAACTCTCTGATGTCCAGGGGTGTCAGTAGGTCTGTCTCCTGAAGATGAGAATTTCCTGGGGACCTTTGGGAGAGTGCAGTGGCGCTGGGCTCCAACCCACGGGGCTTGAGCAGGGCTGGGCTCTGGGCCATCAGTTAACCCAATACATCATTTTATTCAAGTAACAGCTGAACACAGTCTTGGTTTCTTACTGCACCCTGGCCAAAGCAGGAGGGACAATCAATTTTCAAGAAGGGCCAATTTCCCAAAGCTGAAAATATTTATCAGAAAAATTGACTGTAAGGAAAACTGACCCAGACAAATGTGAGCAATGTTTGGCAGTTAAGACCATGTTACTATGTGTCCTAAAACCATAATCCCACAACCACATTAGACACCTATAGAGGTAGGTTGAAAAAGCAATGTGGTGTAGAAAGGAAGAGAAAGAGAGAATAAACAAGGAAGGATGGAAGTTGATCTACCTAATTTAGACACCTGACTGTAGGCAAATAACACACAAAGCTTCCCTTGAATCAACCTATTTCTCACTGCTGACTGGGGCAGACACTTAGGCACCTTCTCCAGGAGGGTTTGTTCATTCACTGCAAACTAGGGGCCCCAGCTGGGCAGCTGACTGGCTCTCACCGCTGGAAAAACAGTAAATGGTTAAGAGGGAGGTTATAGCAGTGAAGATATAAGCAGCAAGGAGAAAGACGAGAGAAGCAAAGGGAACCAGTGAAGAATTGGTGTCCAGTAAGGACAACAAGGAGGATGCCCTCCTGAGGTCCCTTGCTACCTGAGTGGTCCTCTCACCCTATGATCTTTAACTTAAAAATGCTTTGGGGAGGACCTCAGTGTGGTACTAGACAACTGAAACACTTGATCAATAACAATACAGACAGGATGCACATGCTTAATAAACACTTCTGTGCTTAATTTATATTATATTCAGCATTATGTAGTGATAAGGAATTATTTTCTATCCAGCAGTAACTGAAAGGGTTGTTAAACAGTAACTGCTAACCAATTAAAAATCACTGATATCCAAAAGATTGTCTGAGGTGCACTGGCACTGGGAGAGCAGATGTTACCCTTTAATAAATCTTGGACACTGAGGGAGGTTCCAGCATATGGCCAGAAGGATGAGGCTGTAGTGGTGTTTGAAAGGGGGAAATAAACACCTGAAGGTTTGCTAACACCACATAGCCCTTGCACAAAATGATGGAATACCTGCCTCCTCCTTGCAGCCTCCAAGCACACAGTAAGGAATACAGAACCCCCTGGGAAAATCACATAGACAAAATAATCTCTGCCCAACATCGTTAGCCCTATTAGTCACCCAAGAGCTGTCCCCTTACTTAGCAAAACAAGGGTGTAAGAAATGACTGCAGTTTTCTTTTAAGGTTATGCAATGGATCTAAGGAGATTTACAACTAGGTCAAGCCTTTTCTTCTAGGATACCTCTTTAAGCACAGGGCATCACACAATATGACCTTAAAATAATCTTGATTTCACTTGTTTCTGTTAACATGTATTATTCTGTACCAGTAGTGCCACATCAGCTAAAATGGCCGAAGCTCAGTATTTCAGGGAGCGTTCTTTCCTGGATGCCCCTGGTACTAACTTCTTTCCAAACAGATGTTGCATCAGTTGTTTCTTAACTGCTTTTGTGTATGTGTGCTTTTTCCGCGTTTGTGTTCCATGTCTTTGGATCCTATTTTGTACTTTGTGTTCATTTTTAGAAAGTAAATACACTGTTTAATCCAAACATTTCCATATTCTCAACAGAGACATTTTAATAGTGATTTGAACAATTTTCTCAAGAGAAAAAACAGTGTTGAGGCTGTTTTATGTTAAAGCTTTCAAACACAGTTGTTTAACTTCTTTTAAGTGTCAGAAATTTATTCTTTAAATAAAGGAGAGCTGCAAAACCCTAATGGGGACTAGACAAGTACTTAAGTGTACTGTTTAAATTTCACCTGTTTCCATTACGCATATTGTAAGGAATCTGTGCAGGCTCTCCAGTAGCTGTGGTTTATGTCTTGCAGTGCCTCATACTGGTATAACACGGGTGTGAAGGCTCCAGATTGCAAAGGAGTTACCGTGATGTTTTCTAGGGAGAAGGACGACGTGTCTTGTAAATGACAGCATGTTCTTAAAGACCGCAACTGAGCATTTCAGAGATCTGCAGCAGACAGCCTGATAGCAGGCTGCTAACAAAATAAAAAGCAGAAAGTGCCTTTAAAGAAAATGTATTTGTGTCTGGCTGACCTCTGTGCAGAAGCAACTGTCATTCCTTGCTGTGTGCTCTCTCTCCCAGGGCTGCAGAGGGATGCTGCAGCCTTCTCATGGGTTAGGGTAACTCCTAGGAGTTGTTCAATGTCCTCCAGTTGGTAATGGGCCCTCAGATGTTGCTTCATGAGCTGGAGCAGGTAAGACCACAGCTTACGACGGGATAGAGTTATCCGAACCTCACCAACACACTATTTAACACTACTTAGCCTCATGGCTGGGAGCAGTTCACAAAATCACTCTATGCACCATTCAGTCCTAAAAGCTGTGAGACGTGGGAGTGCTCTGGGGAGGCAGAGATACAAGATGGACCTTCCTGAAAACCTGAAGAAGCAGGCGTTCAGAGATCTGCTGGGACACCACCAGGAATGGTTCCCACCCTGGCTGCCCCAAAAACAGCAAAGAGGGGTAGGGAGGACATCTACAGAGGAAGTCTAAAGTGATTAAACACCTAATTTCAGGTGTCCAAATGAAGTGCTTAAAAGTAGGTGAGATGACTCTGGGCAAGGATATCCCTATTGTAAAACGCAGGGAGTTATCCATATTTTGCTAGCAGACGTAAAGGACATTTTCACAATAAACCCCAAAGGAAGCAACATTTTCCTGTTCTGCAGCTGAGGGCCAGAGTAGCGAGCTGGGCTGTCTGTAGGTCTTTGCTGGTCAGGGCTCCCATCTCCAGAATGAAAGGCTCTTTCACAGTCTTGATGACTTCCAGCTCATTTTGCATGGCAAGTTAACTTGAGAGCAGGTTCTTGTGCTTTTATTCTTGTTGAGAAATTTCATCCTTCACATGCAGCCCCATGGAGCTACCTGAAATCATTTTTGTTCACATCAGCCTCAATAAGTATATTATTTGCCCATGTGGAAACTGCAATGAAATAAAAGGATGTTTGTATCTCCTGACTCTGCAGATACCCTCTCTGAGACACGCATCAGCCTTGGAAGCTCCATGTACCATTGATTTTGCATTTCCATGTTATCAGTGAGTTTTCTCTGGCTTTGGAAAAAAGGTACCGATTCAGATTCCTACGTCCACCCTGCTGCTGCTGGGGCCCGTGGGCAGGAGGCACGCAGGTCCTGAGGAAGGGGCTGCCGGCTGCATGTTCACCATGCCATCATCTGCCTGATACAGACGAAAACCTCTTGGCTTCTGTAGCATGTTACAAACTCGTTGTCCCCCAGTCCTGCCCCTTGGGAAGTCAAGAATGGGGGGCACTGAGAGACCCTGATTTATTTTTTTTTTTCCTTTTTTCCTTCAATCTGTCCAGTCTTGTCCATGACAGGTTATTTTAAAAACACAGTTCTGGCAAACAGTAGCTTTGCCAGAAAGTATGCCCCCACGCCATCCTGTAATGAAGCATAAAGTTAAACTGAATTCACTAGAGGGTTTCACTTAGAAAAATATTTTTCTGGTTAGGACTTCTGTAATCAGAGGGCAAGATGCCATGCCTCCTTCATCCCAGGGCTCACCACATTCCTCCAAAATACGCAAAGTCTATATTTAGTGACCCCCCGCAGCCTGAGAGATTTGAGCCCTGCCCAAAGGCAGCTGTCTGCAAAGTGTAAGGTATGGGGCATTCAGGGGTGACCTGAGATGACATGTTCATGCTTGGTGTGGACCACATTTGACCAGCACTAGGAGTAGAAGACCAAAATCCCGTCTCTCCTCTGAGTGCCCCGCTCCAGCATGTAGATGTTCGGGAGCTCTGAGGTGGGTCGGTGGGATGGGGCGCTCCCTCTGCTCAGCTGTCTTGTGGCTGTGGTTCCCCATGAGGAGTGGGAGCCCTTCGCTTCAAGCCAGAGCCTCGACTTCCCTGAGAGAGGGGCTGCCACGCTCGGCCAGATGTTTGTCTCTTTGAACACGTTATTTGCAGAGCCCTACCTTGCCTCTGCCAGCTGGCTGCACAGTAGAGGGGTTTCAGAGTTACCTCGCTGCAACCAGAGCGTTACTCTTGAGCCTTCACTCGTCAGCCCAAGCAGGAGAGGCAAAGGCAGGGGAAGATGGATCCCTAACCGGGGTGGGAAGGGCCATACAAACACAAGTGGTGAGGAGTAGAAGAACAGCACTGGTGGCCCTCAACCCCTCAGTGCGTGACAAGCGATGGACAGGTGGGACCTCACTACTGGTCTTGGTTTTAAAGAAGTTTTCTCCTAGTTATGCATGTGTCAGGGCTACTTTATTTAATTCCTGACGGCAGCTTGGGGGCAGGCAGCAGCTCTGGCTCAGGGTGGGCTCCTGGCTCCTGACAGCCTGTTTGGTACCTCCTGTACCTTATTTCTCTGCCCCCTTGCCACTGCCCCACACGGCTGAGCTGCCTGCAGAAAGCAGCACCGCAGGCACAGGGCAGCCCCCGAGCAGCTGCCGCACGATGCCCTGCTCAACTGGGATGTATGGGGAAAGCCGGCAGAACCGCGCTTCATTAGCACCCTTCTCAGAGAAAAACTGCTCTCCTTTCACCCGGCAAGGTTTAATGGGCAAAGCAATGACACCCGTGTGAAAAATAGCCGCTGGGATTACAGCAAGGTAAGCGTGGCTGCTTGCAGTGAGTCACTTCTCACACCTGTGCGACACCGCTGCCTTTAATGGAGAGCCCTCTGATTTATAGCCATGTCGGTGGAACAAGAATCAGAGGTAATACATCTTTATTTCTTCCCTTTGGTCTGCTCTGGGTGTAATCAGTGCTAGCTGCTGAAGTCAGTGCAGCTGTACCTTGGGCTGAGATGAACCACAGCTTGCTGCTGGTGGTGACCAGCAGTATCAGTTGATGTAACTCTTTCTATGGAAACTGATTTCACCCCCTCAACTCCCTGTTCCAAAAACACTCAAGAAAATACAAAACCTAAGATGCTGGAATGGCAGAAAAATCTACATGCCAAAAAAAAAACCAACCCAAACCAAACAAAAAAAACCAGCTCTTCCAAGAGCTTTGGCTCACCCACAGCTGCCACCACCAAAAGGGAAGGCTTTAAACCAAACAGCTTCAGCAAACCCCTCATGCAGAACTGACCTAAGCAAGTGGCATAAACCCCTAAGGAACTCGCCTAAAAGAAACAAAGCAATTTAAAAAATGTTCCCTTTCCTTGTTTTGTAAACATGACAAGCTATAAAGCTTGCTGCTACAGTAATTACTGAAAGATGGCCAGATGGCCTATTATAGTTTTGTCTGATATAAAATGACACACAGAAACAGGGTGGAGGTGATGAAGCCACCCACAGTTGGCAACAAGCACATCCCCTGTGTTGAACGAAGGAAGACTTGGGCATCCAGCAGCATCCTTTGCCTGCAGTCCACGGGGATGGGTGGTTGTCAAAATGCTAAACAGCAAAAGAGCTCATTTCTCCCATGCTCTAACATAAAAAGGAGCACTCGGGGCTCTAGGTGCTGAAAAATTGTCCCAGACCACACATTTTCCATGCACTGGATGACCCATAAGCCGCTTCGAGTGAAAACAAACATCAAGGTAGATGTGTTCTCGCCAGAAAACAGCCAAGAAAGGAAGCACAGAATGCCGAGGAACAGCCTCATTTTGGTTATGATTTTTAGGTTTATTAAATCAAACAGGGTCCTACTACAGGCTCACTTCATTCCTGCAGCACCCTCGTCATATGCATGTCATTAAAACTTACCAAGCAAAGATAAAGCCTCATGCGGAGGAGCCCTTTTAGCATATGTTTCATGTAACCATATCCCTGGGAATGCCTTTCCCTTTAGATCAAAGTCCTGCCTTGACCTGCTGAGGTGAATAATGAGGGGCAGGGAAGTATTTTTAACTCCAACTGTAGGCGCACCCCAGAAGGGAGATGTGGGGTAGCAGTGGCACTGGTCTATAAAAGGTATGGCCAAAACAGCCTGGCCTTGAGCTTGTGGGGCTGTGGGCAGTGACCTGGCTCTGCAGGACCCCACTCAGCCCACTCCCCAGACAGGGACACTGCTGTGAGGAATGGGAAGGGGATGTTAATTTTTAGATGGGGGTTGATGCAAGGCCAAAGTCAGAGGGCACTGGGGAGGTGACGTACATAGCTCCCGGTGCGTACATGCTTCCCCCAGCGGAGGTGGTGGTGTGGGGTCCCGGCTCCACTGCTCTTTGGGAATCAGCCACCCATGCAGCTGGTGCAGCCACCCATGCAGCAGTGACCCCCTCCTGGCACAGCAAAAACAGGGACATAAAAGCCACACTTCCAATTTCATATTTAAACATCTGAATATGTGACCCAGACAGGCTCCTTTGCAGCTGCCCATTACTCAGCATCCCAAAAAAACAGATTTAAGTGCAGTTAGTATGAATTATGAAATTAGTGTGAATTTAAGGGTCTAATTCTTGGCACCCAACTTATGAAAATCTAAGTTTTCTGATCTAATCCATCATGGAGAATTCTTCTTTTCAGCCTTTGCCAGCTTTCTTTCCCAGCGTGGCTACATCTGAGCAATGTCATATATTTCATTTTAATTTGTGAGACGCTTTGGGGGGCTAAATGTTACTTGCTATTAATATGGAACTGAAATGCTAGTAGCATTTTTTAATCAAATATTATGAATAGGAAAAGAGAAAATGGGGAGTGGGGGAGAGAGAGTGGAGACACGGCATCATTTACAAAGCAAAAATGGAAACAGTGGAGTATATATAGTTTGTACTGTACTTATTATAAATTGGACAAATCAAAGGAAATGCAGACTTGCTTTCCAAGTAGCCCACTGTGTGAGTCTAAGAGTGCTTACAAGTACATGCATTTCTTATCCCCCGACATCCTGGAGATTTGGGGATCAGTTGATTTACAGCCACTGACTCAAGATCATTCTCTTTCATGGGCTTTATTTCAGTAATATGGGTAGCACTAAATTCAGTCTACTCATAAATCCTGTGCTGGTAATTCAGTTATAAGTGACGATGCTTTGTCAGCGCTGTCTGCGCACCCTCCCTGGTGGGACCGGTGTGGTCCCCACGCACGCCTGCACCTCCAGCCCTGGCTGCCCTCCATCCTCGCTCCTACGCAAAAGCAAGGGTCCTGGGGAGGGACCCCGGCCCACCGGAGCAGGGAAGAGACAGCTGCACTCACAACTGAGCTATGTTTTAATGGAGAAATGTTTAATTGCAACATCGTTCTCACTTAGCATGAGAAACGAAGTTCCTTAGGTGGGAGTGATGTCCTGAGCACGGCCCTCCAGCTGCCCCTGCCAGAGTGGGAGACAGCAATTTTATTCCAAGGGATCTGGCTGTGGTACACATTGTAGAAGGAGTGAATTAAAAACTGTTCTCCCTTTAGGAAAAGCTGCAACACCTTCCTTACCGTACCAACACCACTCATCTATATCCCCAGGTGCAATTCTTCCAGTGCCCTGTCAGAACAATTGCTGTCTAAAATAATGACAAAGCAAATTACTATGGCCAAAAGAGGGATCCCAGGCAGAGATCATATCCTGAAGATATGTCAAGGACTCCATGAGGTCTGTCCACCTTTCATGCTTAATTTCACATGAGAGACGCTCAGCTGTGACAGTGGTGAAGGGCAGCAGGAGGCAGGGAGGCAGTGATGTGTTCAAGCAGCTTTGCAGTGATGCAAAATGGGACTAAGCAACAGGGGCTCCTTCAGATGCCCAGTCTCTGATGAAGGTGATTCATCTAACGTTAGCCGTCCAAAACACACATCCCATGCCTCCTGCTCTGCTGTGGTCGGTGGGGTGCTGCAGGGTCCCTTACATCCCACCTGCCTGAGGCAGAGGAGTTGCTCTCGGGAGGTGCCTCGCTCCCTCCAGCACTGGAAATTTATCTTTAAATTTATTACCGTAACATTAACTAATGAATTAAAGTTACCTTTACTAAAGAGGCAGCTGACTTTTTGACAGTTCAGGTTAGATGAGACAAATCTCTCCCTTGATGTGTTCAGCTCATAGAAGGATACTGCAAGCCCTAAAGAGTTAATATTTACAGTAAGCTGAGAATGGGCTCCAAGACAACTGTAAGCTGAGAATGAGGGTTCCAAGACAACAATCACTGCAAAAGTTTTAAGCACAGTCACACAAGGGAACTGAGCCATAAATAGAGCAGCAGCCTTTCCCATTTGTGGTTGGGGATAATCTTTCTTTTTGTCTTTAAAAAAAAGGAAAGACCAACACACAACAAATTTCTTCTCTTTGATGAGATGTGAGATTACATTCCTTTTAACTTCAAATTTTATGATATGCTGTCATGGCAAAGGGGTGATGAATCTTCTGTGTACAAACTATTCCCAGCTGTTGATAAAACCATGATCACCGGTGGCTTGCCCTGGCCAAACGCTGTATGCAGTCTCTGCAGCCAGATTTAGAGGAAAGGAGCTGCTGCTTTTGTCCAGCTCAGGAGGCCTGTTTTACTGATGGGCCTTGCTGGAGCACATGGGGAACTAACGGAATTTAACCTAATCTACCAGTTTTCTGGAGCTGAGTTGAGGTTCACGTAATTTTTAAGTCTTAATAGTTCACATATTTCTTTGAACATTTTTCCTTATGTTTTTCTTTGAAGTTGCATGAGTACAACCAGAGTTACGCTCTGCACCCCTTGCTCCTGGTGGCTGCTGTTTCCCGGGGTCACACAGGAGATGGGTTTTGTAGCCCCTTATTTGATGCAACTGATGGAGAAGGAGGAGCGGGATGACCTTTTTCATCATGCTCCTCTGTTGCAGGGGCTTGGTGAAGGAGCTGTGACAGGTGAGACAGAGCAGTGGCACCACCGAAGGCAACGGGCAGTGCTGGCTGGCTGGTTTTCCAGCGTCTGGCATGGAGAGAAACAGCATATTGCTGACACCCTACCAAAACTCACACTTCCATCTGCTCTCATACAACGGCAGTGCCGAGAAACATCACGATTGCTTTGCGTGGAAGAAGCTTCTCAGGCTGAAAGGGCATCCACGTCCACAGGGGACAGGACAAGAAGTCCTGATGCCTTGATAGGCATCAGGGGCAGTTTGGGCTGGACATGGAGGCTCAGTTTCTAATGGCACAGGCAGCATGCAGTGGAGAGGCTGCCTGGCGAGGCACTGCCTTGGCCGTTGCTGGAAATTTTTAATTAAACAGGTCAGAGGAATACATTGGGAGCAGCGGTTGCTCTCCTAGGGCAGTGGGACAGACCAGCAAGGAGCAGAAACCACAGATGCCCAGGAAATATATCGCTATAAAATGCATCATGTGGTCCAGAAAACAACATTTTTAGGGTCACTAATGCATCTTTCTTCTCCACTGAGGCCATTGCAGCTGTGGTTAATAAGTATGTCTACCTAAGTCAATGAGTATGTTTGATTTTATTAAGAAATGCAGAACTGGGAGGACAATGTGAGATGTAAAGGGCTGTAGTGTCTTCAGTTTAACTCTTCCCTTAAATTGCACCAGCACACATTTATGCTGTTAACAGAAAAAAAAAAAGCCAAACTATTTATTGCTCCTTGATTCTCTCTGCCAACAGTGACACCACATTTCTTTTCCACCCTTTTGGAGTGATAGGCTCTTCACTTTTTGCTCTGAAGTTCGACTGGTCACAGCTATTTTTCCAGACTGTCCAGGCTTTTTGCAGAGGTCTATATGCAGGTCACAGGCATTTCAATGACTCAAGGCTTGCCTCCCAGGGAATAACTGCTGGAGACATTTATTTTAAAGTAATAGAAGGCTGAAATTCTGCAAAACATATTAGGAGCTCAAGAAAGACTAATGCATAGCACTGCCATAACCTGATTCCTCCCATCAGTGGGAAACCGAAGCAGGCTGCATGTTGAAATTTCTGCACTCATTTTTTAATATTTTTGAACAGCAATCATATTTGCAAAACACATTTTGCTTGCAGTTCATTAGCAGAAACAAAGTGAGTGTGTTGTGAGTTAATGGTGTATCCTGACCACCCTGCAGTGGGCCTGACATCTCTTGGTGGGTGCTGGAGATCTTTCGCTTCTCCATTTTGACAAATGCTTTCTGACAGGGGAAATCTGAAGTCGGTGTGTCAGAAATGGGTCCCTTGAGTCTCTTCTGAGGAACAGTGGCAGAGTGGGGAGTACAAAGTGCATCTAAGTGATTGCTGCCTGCTGAAATTTATTCAGAGCTCTCCAGTCTGTAAAACAGGTTAAACATGTCATGAGAACAAGCTGTTCAGTTCTTACCGAGCTTCTGGCCAGATCAGTAATAATATAAAACCTCTGTCATACTGCATATAATCTTATCTAGTCAACCTGCCAAGGCATGTGTGCTGTGGTTATCACCCCGATATTAGAGTGCTTCAGCTCAGAAAATAATTGTGGTGGTGTCACCAGAAGAGCCTCAGAGTGCAGGGCAGGATATATAGGAAGAGATAATATCTTTTATTAGACCAACAAACAGAGATGACAAAATGTGGACAGCCTACCCCTGGCTCAGAGCTGAAAGGGGGCTGGGGTCTTCCCATCTCTTCTCTTGGTGACATCCTCTGCTCTCCTGGATACTTTTTTCTGAATGTCTGACAGATTAATACAGTCAGACTAAACCCAAAACTCATTCTGGACCTACATCGGCTCCTTTTGCTGTGCCAGTCCTAAAGAAAGCTTTGGTTTCCTCAGGGCTTGTTTTCTCCAACTATGTCCATCCATCTAAAGAAGGTATTAGCTCTCCCTTCATTTGCCTCAGTGGGGAAAGCCACTTCAGGACAGAGAGCAAACCAGGGCATAGAGAGGAATGGGAAATTAAAGTCACAATATACAGCAATGTTCTATTCAGTGGCTAGACCTGGTACACTGTGATTTCATCCCTTGCCTCTGCTTGCAGAGCTCTTGACCTTGCAGATAGCAGCAGGCAGCTCTTTACAACCTGCCAGAGGCTAACCTCACCGGTGGGTAAATTTGGGCTTTACTGGAGCACTCAACGCAGCCCAAGCAGAGTTCCACTGGGTTCATCAGCCCACGCCGCAGCAGTGGCTCCAGAGCACATGGGTCTAGGGCAAACCCTGCCATGCACACTCCTGGGTGGGGTGCAGCCCTGCATGGGCTCCGGGATGTGCCGGCTGCTGCATGCCTTCCCAGAGGGACGGGAAGGGTACAGACATCCCCGGGGGAGCTGGCTCCTGTCTGCAGGCAGCAGTGACAGCTTAGTGGCTCCGTGAGTCATGCCACCAAGCACCCAGATCCATGGGAGCTTGCGCTGGAAGTAATAGGTGGGTTTATTTCAGTAACCAGGGTGTGCAAGTAATTCCTCTAAGAATTCCTCTTCTTCTTGTCAGTTTTCAGGGTGTGTATTTTTTCTCCCTCAGCTGTTCCTTAGACTTTATCTGCACAGTTTTTCTTACTGATTCAGACATGGATGCTAGGATGAGCTGTTAGGAGATCAGCAGGAGCTTTCATTTTGTTACAGCTGTATTCACGTAAATGTAATAACAAAACACAGCAGTGTAGTGTACTGCAGTTACACTGCTATGCAGAGTAGACACCTGTGCTACTGTCTGCCAGCCCAGCCATATAAGGGGCTCTTACCCCAGACTGATGGAGCTGAGATAGTAATGACAATTCATATACAGCCTGTGCAGGCAGGGTGGTGCTTTCACAAGGCTAGATTATTTTATCTGGGCAGAACAGGTAGCAAAGACAGGAGAGAGTATAGATCCACCTGCTGTAGGTCCAGCATGTATACTGCTAGCAGTGCGCTAGCAGGGTGATTTTTACCCTGGCCTGGCCAGAAAGTGATCCCCTTTTGAATGAATTTGCTTACAGCACTACCAAGTTACAGTTCTTCCAGAAATACTGCCCTGAGCTCACACGCCCCAGGTGACACAATGGAGAAATGCCTGTGGGACTGTGCTAGCACCCATCACCTGGGGAGCAGCATCCAGTCCAAAGCGTTTGGGAAGCTCCAGCATGGCACAGACACCTTTGCAAGTGGCAGAAGTTACTGGAAGGACTCTGTTTCCTATGTAAATGCACATGAAATGTCATACACATGTGTATCTGATGGCAATGCCTTTATTTACTGGAGTAGGGATTGCATGCCTCGCTGGTTCCTGTTATTATTCCCTTAGAGGTCTAAGTTCTGTCCATCAGCATTTTAGGCCAGAAAAATGTTTGTTTTTCTGTTTCTTTATCCACTTTTTCTACTTCTTTGAGCATGTTTCCCAAACGTGCCCCTCTCGTTCTGCACTGGGAACTGGCTCGAAACTAGGTAGGAGGTTTGATAGCTAGATTACATCCAGGACTCTGATTTCAGAAAAAAATTGAATATAGGCTTGAAGGCTTGGGCTGCCTCTAATCAAAACAGTGTTTAGAGGAGATAGGGCCAAAATCTGATGATACCCATACCTGGGAGAGGAAGGATGGTTCTTGGGAAGCTCTGGGGGCTGGGGAAGATGTAGGTTCACTTCCCTCTTCCATGTGGGTTTTGTAACCTTAGCAGTATGCTTTCCCTCATTTTCCCCATCTTTTCACCAAACGCTGTGGGGTGGGTCTTAACATCAAATGCTCATTGCCCAGATATTGCAAGACTTCATTCATTATTGCTGGCAAACTACTTGGAGTAGAAGGTGCTCTGGGCATGCATAGACATATCTTGATGTCGGCCGATGTTTTAGACAGAGGACGTAAACTGCACCTCTCTTGGTACAACCCCTAGTGCACACTAAGTCCTCTTACTTCCCCTTCCATGTTGTTGCAGCCAGGCATGCCAAGATTCAGTGCAATTCTTTATGGACTGCCAAAGAAACAAATTATTATGCACTACAAAATGAAACTGGCATTTTAAATCTAAAACACATGACATCAGCATTACATGTGGAACCAGATACCATCAAATCACATGCCACCTCATAAATATTCAGGCTGGTGGGGCAAAAGAAATGAGAGGTGGATTGCTGGCCAACAGTGCTCCCAGGGGTCTACTGCTTCGTAAAAGGCTTTTAAGCAATACGAGGAGTGTACATACAGTCCACTTTGAATAACCCACGAGGAGCTGACTCGATAGTGCTTGCAGGTTTGCTTGGGAGGCTGTAAGCGGGGGCCTTTTTGCATCAGAGCACTGGGGTAGGGGTGTGTGTCCAGCACAAGGGCCACAGGAGGGGACAAAGGCCAAGAAGCCAGTGGTAGGAACAGAAGTAATATAAAGAACAAAGTCATTTGGCTTGAAATCCCAGAGGAGCGTGTTGCTGTTCAGCATCGCATCACCAACCTGCTGGTATGCGTGGAAGCGTGTGAAAGCGCCTGTTTGCTACCCCTTCCCTAGAGCATCCGTCAGAGCAGGGAGGGGCTGCTCAGCTTGTCCCAAAAAGCAACACCTGTGAT
Organism: Nipponia nippon; assembly: GCF_047370975.1. Lineage (NCBI taxonomy): Eukaryota > Metazoa > Chordata > Aves > Pelecaniformes > Threskiornithidae > Nipponia > Nipponia nippon. The sequence continues at coordinate 112,579,805 of NW_028262336.1, forward strand.
ACCTGCTGCAGGAGGACAGGGCTTCATGTTTGCCTCGCCAAGGGCCCAGGAAACTCATGCACAAGTTGGAAGTTGTGGCTTGGTTTCCTGGCATCAGCCCCCAGTGCAAACCCCCCCCCCCCCCCCCCCGGCAACTTCTAGATATTTGAAAACTAACCTGAATAAACTTAGCATTTGATTAAAATAAAGTTCACTAATTTTTCTTTCTTTTTGGTAGCATTGGAAAAATTCAGAGAAAGAACTCATTCAGACTCCAAAATACCTTAGAAATGTGATTCTCCCATTATCTCTCTTCACAGCCTCTGTGAGAAACTCTATTTAAATCACATTAACATAATTCTAAGAACAGGCTATTCTTCTCCTAGTATCCATCCATCCTTAATTTATTACGGGTTCACCAAATATTTGCCCTTTCTTTCTGAATGTAAAAAGGATATGAATTCAGACAAGTCTTATAGCATAACTTCATGCTAAGCTTATGGAAGATTTGGAAAGCATACTTATTATAAGGTACTTAAAAACTGCTCCTAAGGGTGGTGTAGGGGTCTCTTCCAGCATGTATGTAATAATCTGTATGCTGGCAGCAATATGCTGTAGTAATAATCATTTCCTGATTTTTATGCTTTACTTGTGAAGGACCGTTCCCTAAACTTGGAGAAGAAAAACAGAAATAGCAGAGCACTTGGGAGACAGAGGATGAATTAGGGTTTTCTTTACTCCTGCAAGAACTCTGTCGATCCACTGCCGCAAGCCGTGGAGGGGAACAACCCCCCCTCCGGCACTCCTGGCCACCAAAGAGAGGTATGGACAACGTGTGTGCGACCACTGGAAGACGGCGAGAGGGACAGGGTGCTGCAGCTGCGGGACCTCACTGCAGAGACCTGGCAGAGCTGTCACAGCCATGGCACTCCCACCCCGGTTTTGGCTCCAAAGGGGAAGGCAGGAAAGCTTTGAAGGAGCTTTGCAATGAACAGAGCTGCATAGCCTCTGCAGCCCAACATCTTCATGCCGGGTAGATGGTGTGTTTCCAAGAGCTTAGATGCTGGATGGTGGGCAGAGCTGGGCAAAAGTGTGGTTCGAGCTAAAATTTAATGCCAGAAAAAATGCGTGATTTCACGTTGAATGACCTTGCTGGGGTTTTGCGGCCACTTCTGCTGTCTCTGTGTGTGGCTAGAGGACAAGGAGTGGTGGTACCTGATTCTGTAGTGGTGGGCAGCAGACCCCTGTATGAAGCCAGGCTCTGCTTGGACAGGACCTTTATGTGGGTTTGAGGGACATGCTTATCTGTAGAGTTAAATAAATAGCGTACGCAGATGTATTATGGGGCTGCAGGGGAAGCCAAGGTGGAGACAATCCTCCTGGCATTGCCCAGAAACCAAGTTCCCCTCGGGGTGTATCACCAGAAAGGGGTGTAGCACACAGCAGAAGATGCCTCGGAGGGAAAAGCACAAAGGGTGGCTCTGGTGGCCCAGAGGGGACTGCTGCTGGCCCTGGGCTGGGATGTGCTGTGTGTTTGCCATCTCCTGCACAGCCACAGCCAGGAGAAGGGTGGATTTCATTTCACTTCTTATGAACAGTAAATTTCCAACTGTAATGATTATCTGGAAAACATGACCCGCAAAGGGTCAAACACCAGAAGGCAGGGAACAAGAACCCGTTATTCATAACTTTTATGATACTGAGAGCCAGCCCATGGCTGGGCAGCAGGCACGCGGTGTTTGGACAGCTGGGGCTGGGAGCGGGGCGTGGGGCAGCTCGCAGCCCCGGGGTGCCCAGCTGCCCCCGGCCCCGGGAGGCTTCTGCCCCACCGCGATAGCCGCCTCTCCCTCTCCCTTTGTAAAAGTGCACGCTCATTCGTAATTAATAAGAATAAGGCGATTAAGGTGCACAGCAACAAACAACAGACAAGCAAGCAATGAACTCACTATTAGAAATCATAGCAAGGCAAAAAATTAAGCTCTTTTCATTTACGTTTTACCTTTCAGTTTACATTTAGTTGGCTTAAAAGTGCAGGAAGGGTCTCTCTTCTTCCCACCTCCTGATACCATTTCTTTAAAGAAAATGTTTTTCCCTCTGCTGCGACAGTACAACAAACCTCTGAAGAGAGAGAGTGATTGTAAATACAAAGAGGCAATAGATGGCTGCCAAGAGATAGAGGGCTGTGTGAATGCACAAAGTAGGGGAAAAAAAACAAAAAGCAAAGAGTAACAGAGACTTTTACTTCTGCCTTGTTTTCATTTATACTGAGCTAGGGTTTTATTTGTAGCAAGGGACAGTAAGTAATTTCCAGGCAGAGACGCAGTAATTTTTAAATTGACAGTGCCCTTGTGAGCGCTCAATTGTATTTCTAATAAATACATTTAGTACAAATCAAGAGAATGGAGGTGAATCCTTTATAAATATGGCTTTTTGCTGTTCCCACAGACCTCTGGCTTTTATCCTTTTCCCCGCAGAGTGAAGGACAGAGTTAGTGTCATATTTTCCCTCTGTACTGGTAGAACAGACAGAAACTGAAAATGAAATTATATTTAAAGAAAAATACTAAATGGAATGGAATAATGTATAGTAAATTGCCATCACCTTTAACAAGCACAGAGAGGATTACAGAGGTTAATAAGGACATATTTTAGAGTGCCTGCTTATCCTGAGCTCCACTTGCAGTCAGTTATCCAGTGCAAATGTTCATTAATTACAGTGGGAAGAGCGCAGCCTATTATGATTACAGACAATTAGAAGAAGCAACAGGAGAAATGCGAGAAACAACAAGATATATGCTGTGCCACAGTGGTTCTGTTTATCCTACTGTTTTATTGCTCCCTCTTGCCACCACTTTCCAGCATTTATTTCTTAGGCCGTATCTATAAATTTGCTTAACTGTGGTTTAGACCAAGGCTTTCTCCTTTTCCCTGCCTGTGGGCACTCAGAGGCTGTTCAGTTCAGGTAGGCTGTGAGTGTGTGATTTATGGGGGCTTCCCAAGTTATAGCCTACTTGCTCACGTACCGAAGCTGATGGGTGGCAGCAGCCAACCCTGGCTGCACCAGTGTTAAACTGCTGTAATCAAACATTGAGCACATCTCAGCCCGTCTCTGTCTAGGGGGAAGGAGGACATTTGGTGAGAGGAGCTGTGCCCCAGAAGTGTCGTTCCTACAGGGACAGCTTTGGGTGAAGCTGCCTGCAATGTCCATACCATGGCACATAGCTTGTTGGGGAAGGGAAACACCAGTATGAGCGTGGGTGATATCCACAGGTATCACAGTGCTGATGAGGCCATTGGCAGCTCAAGCCAGGACCTGGCTAACCCTGCCCTCAGCCGGCCCAAGGATGTGGTGAGAGACAGGGACGATGGCCTGGAAAATATTCCCACTTGCAACGAGGGCAGTGAAGCTTGCATGGCACTCGGGAAACATCTCTGCATTACCGATGGTGCTAAGTGAGCATACAGCTGAAGGCTGGTGCCTGCACACTGTCACTGGGGAAGCTGGCAATTCGTTATCCTGAGTATAAATATCATTATAATGTAAAGGGACACCATCAGCCTATCCCTCCATACACACATACACATGCACAGAGTCTGTGTTCAGCGAGGCTGTTTATTTCCAGTGACTTCTGAAACAGAGAGTGTCTCTGTGAAAATCTGGGTGCAGGGAGAGGCTGTGGCTTCACACTATGGCTAAGCCAGTGCAACCTGCTGGTGAGAGGGACAGCTTGGCCCCTGTCCCTATCCCAGCCTGTTCCTTGCTGCGGGAGAGGGGAACGAGGAGGAGCAGAGGAGGAAGGACTGTTGGGCTATTAACAGCTGCCAGGTTTTCTATTTAAGTATATCCACAGCTTGGTAACACGGCATGGTGGGTGCTAGTAGGAATAAAGTCCGCCTCTGTCTGTGGCAAAATGTACTGAAATACTTGTAATATTTCCATTTGGCAGTGGTGACATCACATATGCATAGTATGGAAAATGTGCTTTTTTTCCCAAATTATTCCATTGCACATTGGTCCATGGACTGCCTGACCAATTAATACTGGTGGGAAAAGACTGCAAGTTTCACTCAGAACCTCCTTATTTTTTAAGCTGCTACTAGGTTCTTAATTAAAAAACCACACAAGTCTCTAGAAGCACACATGATGTTGAATTGTCACTGCTCCAAGGACCGACCTACTTCTATCGAAGACTTGAATTGTTCAGATCTCCTTCAAGATTTGTTTTTAATCATAGAATCATAGGATGGTTTGGGTTAGAAGGGACCTTTAAAGGTCATCTAGTCCACCCCCCCTGCAATGAGCAGGGACATCTTCAACTAGATCAGGTTGCTCAGAGCCCCGTCCAACCTGACCTTGAATGTTTCTAGGGATGGGGCATCTACCACCTCTCTGGTCTGTTTTTCACACAAGGTTTTCTTGCAGAGGATGATACAAACACAGGGTCAGCCCTTCTCTGGGCATCCCTGCCTGAAGTACAGGGGACTTGCCTTTTCATTGTCAGATAGAACAATTTAAACACATGTTAGTTCCAGGTAAGGGATCGTAATTAGATTTTGATCTTGGGAATGGGTCATGCCCATTAGCCACCTCCAGGAACTTGCCTCTTCTGTTCCTGGAGATTAATATACTAACAGGCACAACTCTTCTAAATTACAGAATGTTTATTAGCTGTTTTCTTTTAATAAAAAGGGTTTTAAAAGTATAAGATATTGGTCTAGTGGTACATTATTGCTGTCTCCAGTGGGAAAAAATGGAGTACCTGGGGTTTGGCAGCTTCAACAGGTGTTTTCCAGGTGCAAAGGCTTCTCAGAGTGATGATGCTAACTACCTGACTTACAAGGTTTTCACTCTTTCTTCATCAGGTGATGTGGCTGCTTGTTACCCCCATGTTTCAGTGCACCAGACACCATCACATTTTTCATGGTAGAATTGGATGTTTCACATTGGGATGGGTACAAGACAACCCTCAAAATGAACTCCAGCAATGTGTGATTCATCCCAAAACATCTCATCAGTGAAATGAATGATGAAGAACTTCTGGTACGAAAGAGCTCTCTTAGTGGTGGCACGTTGCCTAGAAAGAACACAATTTTCAAAACTGTTGTGGACCTTAAAACTCCAGAGTGCTGATGTTCCTCAGAGATGCTAAATCAATTACAAATATGACAGTCCTTGCTTCTTCTCTTGATTCAGCTTCAACATTGACCTTTAGTTAAGAATAGGAGACCGGATATACTGAGGGGTAAACATTTTATTTCAGAATGGACTACTCAAGGCAGAGCCGTGATTTTGACATCCTGTCATTTGGTTAATGCTGCAGTAAATTATGAGCTAATATGCTTTGTTAAAGACCAGCTCATCACCAAGAAAAATTAATCAAAAGGAATTTAAACTTTTATGCTAATTTTTAAATCACAGTTGGGTTGTGCTATTCCAAAGTCAGTATGTTGCTTAGCTCCAGAGCTGGATGAAGACACTTGGGGTACGGCATGAGCTTTTTGGAGCTGGCTGCTTTGAGTGTTTTAAAACTTTCAGATTCAATTCTCTGTGATTTTGGTAGCCAAGAAGCAGTCTACTTCAAATTGTGAACATTTTTCTGAGTCTGAAAGCACAACAAGCATCCTAGATGTAAGACAGATCACATTTTTTGTCAGAAACGTCTTATCAATAAGCATACCTGTTATTGAGCCACAATTCTCAGCTCCAGAAAGGATTTCAAAGCATCGTTATTTAGCCCTGTTTTGATAAGAATGATTCAAATTTCCATAGTGGAACATTGTACCTTGTCAGCCCAATCATCCAGAGATCAATGGTGGCTGAACGACAGGCAGTCCATGACAGATGGATTTCCCTCCTCGCAGCTTCCAAACTTGTGTCTAACAGTTGTTTCCGCAAATTGCATCCCCTCATATTTCCATTCATCCCATGTCTCATCCTGGTCTACCAGAGGGTGTCTCAGTTTCTGTGTGTCGAGGACTGTTATGGAACCAGAATTTGCGTCTTAATCTCGTCCTTGGGATCGTATCGAAACCTTCCCCGACATTGGATCGGGACACTGTGGCTTCTGTTTTTTTCAATAGTGTCTCAACGCCCACATCAAGGTTCATGATGTAACTCTTCAGGGTTGCAGAAGAGACCTCCAAACATGCTCTGTGACTGCTGCAGTATTCCTAATTATCTATAAAAGACAGGGCTTGGGCCTGAGATCCTATGGGAACAAGTTAGACTCCTGCTTTCTAGGATTATTTTAACAAATCAATCCACAATCTTTAAATTAGGACTACCAAAGTGTCAAATTATGTACTTTACACATTTGCTGATACGCAAAGCCATCATTTCCTTAGTGAACCAGACCACCTCCAAAACCCTCAATGGGCATGAACCTGTCAAATAGACTTTGGACCTAAAATATTTTGATGGAGAATGGTATACTTGGTCAATGGGCAGGGATACGGCAGAGCAAAAAGTTCCTGAGGACTAGCCAAAATCAGCTATCTACTCAGTCAACGCATAGCCCTTTCTCTGCTGATTGCATTCCGTGACCACTTTTGGGTAAGTGGCACCCCGCCATGCCCAGCTGCCAAGCACATTGGGTGGCATGGGAAAGAGGGGGGCTCACGAAGCGAGGATGGAGCCATTGGAAGAGAGACCAGTGTCTCTTTCTTGCCCCATTTCGTCTCTCCAAAGTAGGTGTCCAGAGGCTGCCTTTGCCTTGGGCCAGTACAGTGCTGTAGGGGCTGCTTAGGGCTGCACAGCTACAGTCATACCACTGTAGATGTGGTTTTGTTATCTTGTTCTTATCATACTGGTTTTGGCTGCTGGGTATTTGGGACTGCTGTGGAAGATAAGCGTTACGATCCATTTTTATCTGAAGCGGCTTGCAATCTCTTTGCTTAGCTTGCTGGCTGCCACACTGCAAATCAGTTGAATATTCAGAGCTGAGTGGTCTCTGCTCTGGCCAATGGTTGCTTTACCGATCCATGGACAGAGGTCAACTAGGTAGGATCATTTTTCTTATGTCCTATGACATTCTTATATCACATGGCATTTTAACATTTTCTTATGTCCTGTGACTTGAATTCCTTTTGCCTCTGCACAAGGCTGCTTAGCCCTCTTGGTCTGTGTTTCCCTGTGAATTACTGGAATACATGCAAGTAGCCTGACTATCAGATCACTGCAAAGTTGATGAATACAAGATGTGAGTCAGACCAACTTATTTGATTTAGCCTGCTTATCACAGTGACTTCTGCTTTGGAGCTTACTTTAGATGTGACTCATGTTGTACCTGTACTTGCAAAAAGCCTGCCTTGAAAATATTTTGATAAGCTATCTCAAGTAATTGGCAGATTCCTGTTAATGCTGTATCCTGTGAGTGCCAACTGACCTTTGCAAACATGGTTCAGAGCAGGTAGAGAGGAAAAAGAGAATTCTAATTAATTTTGCCAGAGCTGAAATACATGACACCAGCTGACACAAAACTGCTCTGCCTGACCAGCTCCATGTTGTGCTTCTCCTTGTGAGCACACTTTGCACTATAGAAACACAGTCTTTCACGGGGTGGGCATTTTGGCAGTTAACAAATGCTTGATTAACATGAGCTACTACATAATTATAAGCCTCAAATTAAATGTCTGGGGAATTGATTCAGGTCAGAAGCTGTGAAGCTAAATGAAGGTTATCAGGGTTATTGGCGCTGATCTGCAGTGGAAACTGTTCAGCACAGGAGGCTGGGAATCAGCTTGGTGTGTGAGAGCCGAACATAGCACTTCTCAAATCAAAACGGTTTCCAGGCGGACATAACTGAAATTTCAAAATGTGATGATGAAGGTGATCTGCAAGCAGTTGTCACTGGTGTCCAGTGAACTGAGCTGCTGCACTGGTGTCCCTGGAGCAATGCTGATTGGTGTTGCATCAAGATCTGATGCTCTGACCTTCAGTAATCTTTCTCATCTTATTTTACAGTCTCAGTTGGCGTTTCACAGCTCCTTCAACCTAATGAAACAATTGTAAGCTGTGAATGGCTGATTGCAGGCAGCACACCCGAGAGGCACTGCTGGCCATCCGCTTGCACTCTTTCTGGGCAGGTTCCTCTTTTGCAAGTGTCTGAGTTTAATAAAGGAAAGAGGGAGAATAAAATATCTAGTCTGATAGTTGGTAATCCGTTGGTCATTTAGAAAATGATGAGGAGTTGAAAGCAGTTCAATCTTACCACACAGTGTGTCTGCATGGCTGGAAGACTTTTTATTTTCCATAACCATTTCCCTCAAGTGTCCCCAGCCTTCCAACATCTCAGTTGTTTAGGAATCATAACACACGAGTTGCTTGGGTAACCAAAATCTGCCTGACCCCCTGTATCCAGCTGCCGGGGAGGCTCCATGTTTCAGGACGTGGATCAGTCCTGGAAAGAAACCTTGGCCAGATGTGGCATGGCTTCCCTGTCACAGGCTCCGGCAAGGTGCTCGCAGCAAGCTGAGAGTCGTGCATGCAGACAGCTTGTGCTGCTATGTGAGGAGGAGACTCAGATTGTGGTTTCTGGCCAGGGTGAGTCTATGGGACAGCAGCATTTAACATCTGCACTCCTGCACACCACAGAAAAGCATGCTGGCTGTTTCCAAACGGTCATGAGCCCACAGCATGAAGGTCTCGCTCTCCTGGGTAGCACTGTCATCTTGTCTTTTGTTTAGGTTCATGGCTAGGGAGCACCTCCCCTACAGAGAAGAATAAGCAGGACCTGCCCAGCTTTCTGAAAAGCCTCCTGGGGAGCAGCTGATATGTGCATCCCATCAGCTTAATCCACTGTAAGTTCTGCAGGGTGCTGGCTTCGGTCACAGTTTCTTTTTACTCGTGTTTTTGAATCCATTCAAGTTTTTGAACCCATAAATGTGATTTTCAGTCTGGACTCTGGATGCTGTGCTAAGGACGCGTGCTCAAGGTGGGACTGAACTATTGCAGCACTCATTGGCTGGAGGGACTGATACTCTTGAAAATATTTGGTATCATTTCACTGTTTAAAATTAGATAAGTTAGGCAGTAGGAGATGTGTCCTTGGAGACACTGAAGACTAAACCAGGTACACCAACAAGCTGCATACTACATAAGTAATCATACTCTGGAGGGGTCAGGAGACAACCCAGCAGATTTCCTCCCATGAGGTCACTGCGCTGTCCCTCTGGAAGTTTCATTACAGCTCAGATGAACCTGCAGGAAAGGACCCTCACTGCCCTGCTGCTCAGCCCCTCTGCTTGCGGTGGTTTCAGTGGATGTGGGGTTTTGCCCATCCTCTTTGAGAGCTCTTCTGGACTCAGCTTGGACCTCTAGTTCTTTGCCCTTCCTCCATCGTGGGTCCTGACCTCCATGCCGTCCTCCACATACTTTTCTGTTTTGGTGAGGAAGTGTTAGCCCCGTTTGAGAGATGGGAACACAGATCCTGTATCATTTGCACAAGACACTGAAAAATCTCTCATGGGGTTGGGAACTGAGTGCAGGGAAATCCTCAAGTACGGACCCTTCTTCTTCTCTCAGCTTCTGGTCAGTTCTCAGAAATGAGACTTCTGCAAACTCAGTGGGAAAAGGCATTAACCATTGGCTTCACTGAAGTCTCTAGGAGCTTTATTTAAGATTTCATTGGAACCATGGACTTATCCAGCAAGATCAGTAATAACCAGTACTTCTGCGTATATTGGATCCTAAAGCATAGTTAGATGTATCATCTACAGTCATTGCATAATTTTCTTCATTTATGTTGGATTTCTAAAGCACAGCTGGATTTGTGAAAAGAAAATCCTACAGAGTCCCTGCATAGGACAGTACAATGCCAGGTGGCACTGATGACCCTGCAGCACATCCGTGTAACCTAGTTAACCCTATAATGTATATCCCCAGATACATCACACACCATGTCAAACCCCTGCCTTGTTGTTCTGCCTCAAAACCATTACTGTTTCATTACTGGTAGGTTGAATGCTCAAATAAATTTGGCAGATAGTGGATAGCTTTTTTTCCTGACAGATGCAAAACTAGTTGCACATGTCCTCTCCCCACAAAGCGTGGGCCGTCTTACAAATACAAAAGCAAGTAGATGAATTTTATCCCAGGAACATACTATTTTTTTTTTAATCTTTCCTACTGTGAACTGCTAAACTATAAGGTACAATGAATAGAAAGTTTAATTTTGGGAGCAGAGGGTATGAGCTGCTCCCCTGGTGTTGGACTAGGCCTGGTGGTTTTCAGGACCCCTTTCCTGGTTGTTCTTTCATGCATGTTTCCAGCTGTAAATTCTGATTTGGTGACTGTATGCTGGAAAGTTTCAGCATGTTCCCTGAAAATACTGCACCAAAAGTCTTCTCCTCTCTCTGATATTCAGAATTGATGTCATCCTGGTCCCTCTTAATTAACCTGATATTGCTTGTGCTGTGCTACTGATTTCGCAGTTATGCCTATAACCGCTATTAGAAGTGTGATGAATCATTTGTCTTTTCCTGGAAATGTACTTGAATCTTCTGCAGAATTGCCTCCAGTCTTCTCCCTTCCTGTCCAAAACACTGCATATGTCTCTGCTGTGCTCTGTGGCTGCAAAGTGTTACTGAGTTCAGGACTGAGCTGCTCTGAGCATAAATGCTCAGAGTTGTTATAACAAGATGTTCTTTTGAAAAATAATTGTTTCCCCCACTTCCTCCAAAAAGACATGCAGGGATAACAGGAAAAATGTGAGCTCCTCGCTCTGGGTGTTCGTTCGGCAGGATTATTTCAGAGAGGCAGGCTGAGGGCCCGTTGCAGCAGGTATTGTATAAGCAGATGGTCCTAATCCAAAGCGCTTACAAGCTAATTGCCGTGTCTCTGTACTCATTAGCGTGTGGGCACTTTTCCCAGTCCGTGGTGCAGGGCTGTATGTACGTCTGGCCAGTATGTCTGGCCAGCTGATCCAGCTAACCACACCGGTACTTCTCTGCTCTGCTTTCTCATTGCAACCGCTAGCGATGCTGGCCTCAAGCCGCCAACCACCAGCGCCGTGTTCACAGCTCCTCCATTGCCCCAGCGTCACCTCCTGCACAGGGACCCACGAAGCCGCCGCACAGATCCTCACCATCGCCGACTTCTGCTGTGATGCTCATCAAACGAGTCCTCCTGGGACAGGGGAGGCAGGCGGCCATGGGGATGGACCCTGCTGCACTTGTTCGACCCTGTTAACAACAAGACACACTAGAGGACTTACCTAATGGCATGCAGCCTAGCCAGGGAAATGCTCTCTCCTGTTACTGCCCCTAAAAACATGCACGTTACTGTAAGCGGTGGTAGCAGTAGATAATAAATGAGCGTGTGTTTACCTAAAAGGCCGGTTCTTTGCCCAATTGAGAAGGAGAATGGTTTCCCAAGACTCAGTTCCCCTGCTTTTGTGGCTTCTTCCTGCTACAAGGGCTGCCCTGTTTATCTCTTGATTTTCAAACTTCTAATTTACTTTCTCTGAAAAATATCTGCAAGTAGTTAAACAGTGCTAATATATAACCACCAAGGGATGCTGTAAAGTTTTTAAATGGTGACTGGGTGTTTGGCAGGCAGAAAGCGAATTGCTCTGTCTTTCCATGATCTCACGCATCACATAAGGGTGAACAAGGGACTTTCTAAACTGCAAAGTCCCAGTGCTGCTGTCATTCGGCAAATGCTGGAGCCATACATTGAACAGCTCCTATTTTTATTGGAAATATTTCACTACAGTAAAAGGGGGTTGAAAACCAGAATACCATCCAGTTTCTCAGCCCCAGAGGTGGTATTCTCCAGGTCAGGGTTGAGCAGCTCTGGAGGATGCTACGGTTGGGGAAGTTTGCACTGCTGCGCTGGATGGATGAAACTCACCCCTAAATACAGGATTTAGTTAGGATATGATTAGCACCAAGGTCTTATATTTTCCCTTTTTACTGAGCTGTGTTCCACCCTGCAGGGACAGAAGCGATCATTCTTCAGTGCCTTCCTTCTGGTACTTTAAGAAAAAAAATCACATTAATAATACATAGCAATAAATAACCTCTCTGTGGTGCACACACCAGAAAGATAACTGCCACACAGATTGCCATGTCCTTGCTGTCGCCTGTGATACTGAGTATCACACATACTCAAGCATCCCCGGGGCCAAGCAACAGGAAAATGCGATACATGGAGCTCTCTCACATGCTTTCTGGTTTTAGCTGCTTCCATGCAGAGTGATTTCTCTTCCTTTTTAACCTGTACTGAAATACACTAGCAAGGAGTGGCTGTAGTTCAGTGGTTGCGGCTGGAACAGCTTCATGTTCATGCCGAGCGTATGTTTACATTAATAATAATGACACATAAGACTCATTCCTACAAAGAATCGCATTCAAATTAGTTCCATGCATCCAAAGCCAGGGGAATTACTCATTGTGCATTGGGTTAAACAGGTACATGTCTGTGCAGAAGCAGGACCTTGGCTGGCAGACCGCAGAGCGCGTTGCAGTTACAGGCTGCGTGGTGATGCTGAACCAGTGCATCCCGTCCCTCTGTGGGCCCCGCTGGAGCTCCTCAGATGTGGTTTTTCTGCACAGAGAGCAACCTGCTCCAAGAGCCTCGGCACAGGTTTCACATCCAGCATTGCGTGAGTGACAGCCCAGCCCGGCTGCTCTCCCACCAGAGAGGGCTGCATCCCAGGGAGCGCAGCTACCCCACCGCCAAGGCCAAGGGCGAGCTTTCTACTGCTTCCAAAAAGCCCTGTCTCGGGAGCACACCCAGTAGCCAATTTGCTACAGCTTTATTATCCATGTGGAGCTGCACCTGCTTCACCGGTTTCTGAGCTGGAGCTGTGCAGAGTAGCAGCCTGGGCTGGAGAAGCTTGCTGAAAAACTTTTGCTTGCTGCAAAGGGGAGAGGGTGAGAAGGGGGAATGTCAGATCAGATGTTAATTCCTGAGGCTTGCCTAAAAGTGGTTTCTCAGGAGGGGAAAAAAAGAACTTGTTTTGTCTTTTTTTTTTTTGAAATGTAACCTGGTACATAATGTTCCAAGTTACCAGTGTCTCATATCGTGTGTTGCTTCATCCACTCTAAATATCATCTCTTTCTGCAGTCTGGCTTGACGTATTCATCTTAGATTATCTCATTTTGCTGTGTACAAATGCATCTGTGGCTTTACCCAAAATTACAAAGGAAATATCATGAAAATGGGTTATTCAAGCCAGAGCAACCAGAAACTAAAGTTTCTCTTCAGTGTCTAAACACAAATTTCCCCATAAGTGCCTTGGTACTAGAAAGTCAGTTTATTCAAGTTAAATGTCAAATATTAAATGTGGGTCACAATTCATCAAAAGAAATTCTCAACTTTTGGTATTCGGCTGTTCTTACAGATGTCTAATGAAGTACAATTGGGAGACATTGAAACCCTATTGAAAACATCCAGAATTTGGGGCTAAGTGCCTTTTGTGCCCTTGCTACTCGAGTCTATAATAAAGGAAACATAGATCTCAGCTTTTAGCTTTGAAAATCAGTCTCTGTGTAGGTACCTTTAGCAGGCAGGGTACAGAAAGCCTTGAAAGACTGGATACACGGTTGCAGTGGACAGCAGCTATAGTAATCCCACACTATACAATCTGTAGTATCACCGACACGTCCTGCCAAACCCCACGCTGCAGTGTTTCCAAGGAGATATTACATCACATGAGTGTGTTGTAGGAGTTTGAAACCTGCTCCATCTGACATGTTATTTAATATTTCCACTAATAGAGCTTTGTGAAACTACCAGTTTCTGGTCAAACTTCTCTCAGGTCAGAGACCAGTAAGCACCCTTGCACATGGATGGGGGTTTTGGTGTCTACATGTTAAAGGATGTCAAAAAACCTGGGAGAAAGTAGCAGAGAAGAGCTTCAAAATGCTTTGAGATTAGAGAGGCAACTTGCAGTGAGAGGCTTGAGCCCGCTCCGTGGTTTGCAAGGGACAGGAATGAGAGCAGAGATGGTCAGAAAACTCAGGGAACCAAATTTGTTCTCCAAAAACTTGTGTCCATCAAAAATGGAAATGTTTTGTGAAAGCCAGCACTTTGCTCATCATCTGTTTTGGAGGGAAAAAGGATAAAACATTGACTTTTGCTGTATGAAACTCAGAGTTTTTTCTTTCTCAACAGTGACAGTGCACTGAATAGTGATGAGCACAGAATACACAAGGGACATGCCCAAGGCAGGTTAGAGAAGCAAACTCCTCTCCTGAGCCCATGGGAGAGAGTCGAGTGGAGCAGCAGTGCTCATGTTCACACTCTGAGATGCTCATTCATTTTCCTGCCTGTCCTCATCCTCCAAAATACGTGACTGTGTCAATAATAGTTTCACTAGTAAGGCAGTAATGAAAACCTTACTTTGGCCTGGATTTTGACCCTGAACCCCTATAAAATACCAATGAGCACTCAGAGCTCCTCTTATCCATCGTTACATTACCTCCCTGGGGACCAGTCTGGCACACAAGAAGTAATCAGCTAAATTTTCAGCTAGAGACATTTAATTTTAAAACTTTCTAATTATAAGGATAATTAAAGATTTTTTAAGACAAGGTCAGAGAAACATCCATCAGGAACAGTCTGGATGTCTTACAGCCTGCTTTCACACCTTCTGGTTCGGTCGGACGGCTGCAGCCAGCTCAGCTCTGGATGCAGCGCCCTGCCCCACCAGCCGTGCTGTGTGAGGCTTTCTCTGACAAGGAAGACAGGAGGCCTTCCAGGTGTGAGAATGTTAAAAGCAAATATAATTTTGCATCGTAAATGACAAATCTCTTCCCATCCATGCCAGAACCATTCTCCTGTCACTCCATTGACTTTAATTTTACTCTCACTTCACACTGGAGAGCAGGACTCGGTCATGGACGACGACTGCAGAATTTGGCTGCCTTTAGTAAAGCCTTTGGGCTGCGTGCTTTTGTCTTCCAGCCTCACGAGAGGCTCTCGTGTGAATTACCGTAGCTCCCCAATGAGCGATGTAGGTCATACCTGATAAATTTGCTTACTGGATTAGTGGACGAGGGGGAAACAGTAGGCATGGTTCATCCAGGTGTCAGGGGTGCATTTAATACCACACTGCACAGCAGATCAATTTGCAAGGGCAGAAAGCATGGCATAGAATAGGCAGAAAAATGCTGAAAGGGATTAAAAGATGGCTTAGGGTCAGAGAAAAGGCAATGCCATTAACGGGGAAAATTTTAAGTGAGTTATCTTTATTATTAGACCCCTTTTTTTTGCTGCCAGTCCCCTTGAGGAAGGTACTGGGAAAATAGTGAAGGGGGAGAATGGTCTAGCCTGGGAGGATGCAACAGATGCAAATGCAGAGCTGAGGTGCCTTCCAGCATGCTCCTCTCTGCCCTAAGGAACTGGGCACCAGTTTACACCAGAGGCTGATTTGACCCAGAAAGCAGGAGCTGATAAGCAGGGGACTCAGCCTGCTTCTGTGGGATCCTGGGGTCCTGCTCATGCACAGGGAGACACGGAACTGAGGTTTTCCCCTTCGCTCTCACATCTTCTCCCTGGGCTTCCCCACTGTCTGAAAAAGGTATTTAAGCCCTCGGTTTCAGTTCACCCAATAAATAATTCTTCATTCTAGCAACGCCCAAGGGCTTGTCTTTGCCACCTGTGTGGCCAGGCCAGGCAGCGCTGAAGCACAGAACAGTTTGGGAAGACCCTACAGAATGACCCCACACAGCTCCAATTCCTCTGCTCTGTAAGAATCTTCGAAAAATTGGTTATCATCTGTCACTTCGAACACACCCAGGCTGTAGCCCTCCTCGAGGAGTTCTGAGACCTTCTTGGCTTGAGAAAAAACACAGGCAAAAAGGTGAAAATGTAGCTTCTCTTCAGTGCCATCTTGCCTCGTTGTTACCTTTCCTGACACCACTTTCAGATCAACTTCTGCATGAAATGATTAGGAGGCCTAATGTGGCTTTTGGAAACTTAGGGCTTTTTTTTTTTTTTCTGCTTCTTCCTGGTTTTTAGATTTAACACATTTTCTTTTTTCAGCTATATACTAAGTAGCATCAAACTGTAATGAGACAGAATAATTTAAAAAATACCTTAAAACAGACAAGAGTTATAAAAATAACAAATCCTGTGGGTAGCATCCAAAAGACTTTCTATCATGCTGACTGATTAGAAGGCTCATTTAATTGTCTGTATGCAAATTTTGTGTCACCAATTCCTGACATTCAGAAATCTTGAGATTTTAAAATTAACAGGTTCAAATCACTTTTATTTGCCTTTTGGCTCATTTTGGGACCTCTGCCCTGCAGGCTCCATTGTTTCAATGGAAGGATCTTTTTTCTGAAAAGTTGAGGAAAAGAAGCTTTTTTAATTCTTAAAAGCAAGCTGAGATTTGCTCATGTTCACTGGGTTTCAGGAACTGTGGTCTTAAAATATTGAGGTGTTGGGCATGCCACAAAGGCTACAAGGAACTGTAGGAGTCATTTGTTTTCAAAATAAAGAAAATACACAGATTTCAGTTTCAAAAACTCCCTTTTTCAGTGTTAACACATTTCCACCAGGAACTGGACTGACTGGCTGCTGCTGGGCTCTCACTTGGCCAGCGGTGCGAAGCGGACAGAGCCTGGTAGGAAAAACAGGCCACGCAACATGATTTTTTAAGGGCTGCATCCTGGAGGATTTAAAATCTTGATTTCACAGTCTCCTGAAATGACTGTAAAATGTCTCATTGCCTTTCCCTGATTCAGGTATGCCCGTCACTGCTTGTCATACACACCGGGAAGGTGCTCCATTTCTTTACAATAGACTTTTAGGTACTCAGAGGGTGTTGCCACCTTCACCCCTGTCCATGTCTCCCATGAGCACCTCCCGCAAGCCTGGGCTGGACTCTCTCAGCTGCTGCCCAGATGGGGCCAGAAGATGGACCCCGGGGAGAGCTGGGCTCCCTGGGGAAGGTGACCCGAGACGCGTGGTGCCGGCAGAGCTACAGCGAGGGAGCTGGACCCCCATCGCAGTGCTGGTTCCTGGGGCAGAGGACTGAAGCTCTGCATGGACGTTGCCTTCGGGAAAAGGGACTTCAGGAGCACTGGTGCTGCTGTGTACATTTCTGGAGACCAGGTCTGCCCAGGATCCTGATAACTTCAACCGATATCTCAGGTATTAAGCAGAACTGGGAGACAACCAGTTTACCTCCCAAATTTTTTTCCTGTAGCTGAAAACATGTGTTGGCCCGCAGTGAAGAGCGGTTTACAGAAGCAGTCCCGATAGCAGTTAAATTGTCCATAGCCGAATTTTCTTTAAAAAAGTTTATCAACCATCCCCATCAGAGGGTTTACTTAAGGCAGGGTCCCGCTTGACCAGACAGGCAGTGTCTGAAAGCTGGAGAGCTGTGTAAAAGTGACGCCAGAGGGACAGAGCTGCGTTATCAGCCCTGGTACCAAACACAGCCGAGGCCGTAACTAAGTTTTGCACATACCGGCATTGTTTAAAAACTGCGCTCAGGCCAGGCTCTCCTTGATTAAAAGCAGCCAGATGGACACCATAAATCAGTTGGAAAACCCTGGGCCGAACTCCACAATCATACTGATTCAAACAGCTCCATTTAATGTCACAAATGGGATTTGTGCAAACGGAGCCCAGAGCAGAATTTGGCCTTTCATGTTTGTTTAGATTAAGAAATTTGGACAGTAAAAGCCCGCTTATATTCTGGCTAGCAGGCTGGGTATTACAGCACTCAAATAGTGGGAAGCCCAGACAGATGGTTATATGAATCACAGCGAAGCAGGTCTGATTATCTTGATATTTTCCATGCGATAAAGCGGAGGGACATGGTGCCATATGGTGGAATATGGCTGAGGCACCCTCAGCAGCTGGGCGGGATGCGAGCACTTTCCAAGGCAAGCGGCAGAGTGCAACACCCACTGAGGCGATGAGGGGGACGGACGAGGAAGGGGTGGCTTTCTGGGACAGCCAGCGATGCTGAGCCATTAGCAGCATCCTGATGGGAGGACAGGAGAGTAAAACAGGAGAGGTTGGTCAGGTCCCCTAGTGCAAAAGCACCTCAGGATTCAGGGAAACAGGGAGGGGGAAGGTAAATGTGTGAGGGTGAAGAAAGAAGGGGGAAAGAGGTTTTGCATGGGGGAGGAGGGAAGCCAGCAGCTTCTGTGGGGCTGAAAGTCTACAGAAAGGGCAAAGGGAACAGGAGAGTGGTGCTGCTGACAGGGAACAAGTCTGCTTTCTCTTTCCAAAGGCTGCTGTTGTTTTGCTGGACCTCAGAGTTATTTCTTACAGGCTACCCTGGAACAGAAACAGCCTATGGTTTGCTGCTGCATCTTATCCTGAGGGCTGCAGAAAAAAGGAAATTGCATAAAAGGAGTGGATTTCCACAGACGTCTAAGAGCTGTTTTTAAAAGTGAACTCACGCACAGAGATTGTTTAGAGCCACTTCACTTTCATAATCTGTTGGCTGGGGTTGCTGGTCCGAGGCTTTCTATTTTGTGTATAGCAAATCTTTTTGCAGAATATCACATTTTAAAAAATATGCTCCCTAAAAGCAAGGAAATTTACTTTCCTGAGGTCATCAAAGGATACAGTGGGTTTATTCTTTTGAACCCGAAAGACAAGGGCTCTCCAGCAGACGGTGCCCAGGGCCAGTGGTGCACCAGGGCAGTGGGTGCTGATTCTGTGGAGAGCATCAAAAAGATGCCAGAGCGCCATGGGACCCACCAGAAATAGCTCTGCCCTCACATCAGCAGTGAATCCAGAGCACAGCGCTAAAAAACACAAAAGAGATTTTAGCAGCAACTCCTTGGTTAACCAAGGGAGCAAGGGGCTGGTCTCCAGGCCCTGGGCGCCCAAGAGGGATGGCAGTGGCACACGGTGCAGAGATGCGCAGCGCTGCACCACAGCTTGACCAGCGTTTGCCAGAGAGGGTGGTTTGGTTTTTTTTGCAGGGGCTGGCAGGAAAATCTCACATGTTTAAATTGGGGAAGTGTTGTAGATGCTGTTTGGGTCTGGTCAGGGAAATGAGGAATGAATTTTCTTTTGTTTGGGTTCTGCGGTTTGCTTGCTGAAGCCTATGGCTGGCTGTATATTTAGCAGACCTCAAAAATAAGGTTAGATACATCAACGAGCAAGTGGAAAAGTACTGGGGAGAAAGCACGCGAGGGCTGTCTGGGAGATAACCATGCGAGCCGGCTGGACCGCAGGGCGGGCGCACCAAAGCTCATGTCCCGTGGCGCTGGATCTGGCCGGCGACATAAACCCCACGGGACGGAGCGTGTGAGCCCTGGTGACGCTGCGTCAGTGGCCCTCCGCCTCCAGGCCCTCCGCCGCCGGGAGCCAGCCCAGCCTGGCAGGACAAACTGGAAAGGCAGTGCTCAAAATCACTTTAAGGGGCAAAGTAAGGAAACAGCAGAGTAGATGACTCTAGCTGGAAGTAACTGGGACAAACAGTTTCAAACCAGGTGCCTAACTTTACACAGTCACGTGTAATCCAGCATGCAGGTAGCTGCTCTGGTTTATTATCATTAACTGATGTCCAGTAGTACAATTCCAGAATGAAGCCATAATTCCCACCTTTTTTATAACTGTAGACATCTCTAAAGGCTGCTGGGACTACACGTGCAGACAGTGCAGTGACAACTCATAATATTTTCAGAATGGAGTTGCTCATTGCTGTTTCATTCTAAGAATAGGAGAGGACTGTACAACAATAAGTTGCTGTAAAGTCGTTACCCCATAAAAGAGTTGATTGCCTCCTGCATGCTGAGGAAATAGCAAATGTCTCTTTTTTTTGCCATTAGAAGATCAGATGGACAGATTGCACAACAGAGGAACCGGGCCCTTTGCATGGCGAAGCAGCTGCGTGCAGTAAGTGATGGCCTTTTGAGTCAGCAGATGTCTTCGTCAAGAAAGATGGGGTACGTTTGCAGGGACGTAAAAGTGCCAGGGCTTGGCTAACCTCTTACCAGAGGTAGTTAATAAGACAGGCCCAAGGGAATGGAAGTGGTGAGGAGCAACCTTGTTATGCTCCTGAGGTGTGGCTCATGTCATGGCACACGGCATGAAAGGTAGGAATGATTAACTGTGGTTGTCAAAAGAGCAGGATTTAGGGTGAGAAAAGGGAATTGATGTCAGATTTAGTGTCTGAGGCATTTCACGGAATGACTCTGCCAATTTGTTAGCCAGATCAACATATGATTCCTCTTACTGAGAGAGGAAATGTTCATCTCTGCTCAACATGCCAATGCGGGGATGGATGTTAGCAGAGACAAGAACACGGACCGGTTTGCCTCATCTGTCCTCCTTTTGCAAATGTCTTCACTCTTGGTAGTTTATAGCTTCCATCTTCTCTGCATAATTCAGAAATATCTCCAGATAAACCCAGAATTCAGAGGCCAAGCCACAAAATCATGTGCCAGCAGTGACCCGGCACATGGCAGAGCCAGGAACAGGTGGCGAGGCCCCGCGGCACCCCCAGCCTGCAGCAGCCGGTCCTCTGCCACCGCCATCGCCAGCAAAGGCGCCGCGAGAGGCAGAGGTCTCCTGCCAGATCTCCTCTGAGCTCAGGGACAGGCGTTCGAGGGATTTCGACATACTCCCAGCAGACAGGGTCTTCATGCAAAGCAGCTGCCTGGACGGGCTGTGCAAAAACGAGCTCTGGGCAGCAGGACTGAAATGATTTCTTGGAAAGAGATGAGGACTTGCTGCTTTGCTGGAGTTGCTGCGACTGCAGTACAACACCACGTGTGCTGGGAGCGAATGGCAATTACTCAGTTTCAAACCAGAGGTCACCATCATTACTGCCAGGGATCCTCTCTGGCCACGGATGATGCAGTAAATAATAACAGCGATCGAGCCCACAAGTCCAGCGTCCAAAGCACAGCTTCGGAGGTTTGATTTTTAAGATGCTCACCCTTACCCGGGGCCTGTAGTAGCCGTTTGAGATATAGTCTTGTCTAATAAAAGCAAGTTTCTAGAGTACCAGTTTGATAGAAATATGTTTTGGTTGTTACCTTGTGAGATTATTTCCCCCAATAACGATCCCTGAGATGGGAAGGGGCTGACCCGCAGCATCCCTTGTCCAGGCTGTTCCTGCAGGGCTCCAGGGGTGGTGACTGCAGCGTTGCTGGGAAAGCTGCAGACGACAACTGAGACTCCCGTCTATTGCAATGCTTGTGCGATACTTTACCAGCACACTTGATGTTTTGGTTCTTTCTGAAGATTAGCCAAGGCAAGCCATCAGAAGGTGCACAGGTCTTGCAACTTCTACCTACGTAGCAGAATTTTATGAATTAAACTGTATTTTAGCAAGTTTCTTAACTAAAGTGATCATCAGAATTCCAAACATTTTAAACCTTGGCCTGCTTGGGCTGCTTTTTTTTGTTTTTAATAACGGGCTTAGCAAGTTAGTTTTCTCACAGACTTGAGCCTGATTCTCCCCAATTATTTCCCCTCCCCTGGACATCGCCCCTTCATTTCCAGCTGGATACCGCTGTTCCCCATTCTGCCGCTTCTGACTGTACCACTGTGAGCTGAACTCATTTGTCTGACAGTTATGATTTCAGAACAAAAAAGTTTTGAGATAATTTAGTGGTTGACTCAGCAGTTTTCCCCAGGATAACTTAATTTTGAGACAGGATCCAAATTCCCCATGCCCAAGATATTGAAAAGTTGCAACCCCCTCACAGGTGACTCACTTCATGTCTCAGTGAAGCCCAAAGTCTGCCCGTCTGGGCAAGTGGGATGGTGACAAGTGCGAAATTCAGTCTTTCTGCAAGTGCAGGAAACTCAGTTGAAAATATTTCTGGGCCAAACTTATGAAAGTGCTGAATAGCAGACAGCTGCTGTCCTTGCCCGCAGGATGACTGATGTAAAATATTGGTTTAGCACGGACTTGTCTGTAGTGAAAATCCGACAATGAGGAAAAGAAACAAACTGTTTCTGTCCCAAAGTTTGGTGTGATTATTGCTGCGGTACTGTACAGCGACGTCTCTCACCTCTCCTTGTCAAGTGGATGCCACAAACTCTAAATCAAGTAACATTATCTTTGACATCTTGGCTCTTACAGTACCAGATCAAAAGATTTATATCTTGCTCAATGTAAAGTAGTTACAGCTTGTCTCTGCTGAGGAAGAAGTCACAAGTGGAATTTGATGTCATTAAAAAAATTTCTTTCTCCTTAAGTCAAACCCTGATCATTATGGTGATTTAATTCAACCTATCTCCTGTCCGTACCACCAGCTGCTCAGGGATGCCTACTCAGCTTTCAGCTAGGAAAATAAATCTCTCTAGCAAGTCCCACCAGTGTTTTCATGTTATCAAGGCAAAAATAGAGACTCTATTTGAAGAAATTCAACTTCAGACATATCAGAAATACAAGCCACCCCCTTCCAAACAACCAGTTCGTTTTTACATGGTATGCTGAATATGCATCTTTCATCTCCTCCATCAAACATGTTTGTAACATTTCCAAGAACAAAACGTGTATACATATATACACCCCCCCAGACTCATAGATGTACGAAACTATAATGTATTTACTTGTCCCTGTCAGTTCTCTATTATGTATATATGAGTTTATTTCCAAGCCTCCACTCCTTGCAGTCAGTAGCGAACTATGCAGAAGTAGCTGAGTACTCCCAAAGTGATCAAAAACTCTGCAGAGGGAAAATTCTTGAGTGGAGATAATACACTTAAACCTCAAAAACCTCCATGCTTATGCACCCTGCATTTTCAGAAATGTATATATACCTAAATAAGGACCAGAGGGGTACAAAGGTTAAGACTGAAAATATAATTGACAAATTTAGACTAGTCTTTTCCAACTTGTCAACATCCAAATGTTTCCTGATTGTCACCCTTTTCCTCCTTGCTGGGAATCTGTGATGATAATTTAAAAAATGGAAGTAAATAGAAAAGCTGAAAGAAACCAGTGCAGCAAATTTCTCCCAAATCTTCCCCCCCGCAAGCAGTGAGTTTTCAAATTGGCCAAGACTTGGTTTACTGATTAAAAGCTGTGGCTCTCTGCTAAATCGTGGTAAGCCGTGGCATGGTGGTAAACCACAGCTCTGCATATAGAAAGCTCTTGAAACCATTAGTGAGTTGGCATCACTCATGCATTTTACAAGTATTAGATCTGTGATGCAAGTTATGAGAGAAATCTTTTTTGGTTTGTGAAAGTAATAAACATCTGGGGGAAAGGATGACCTTCTCGCTGAGAATTAATGATAAAATAAACAAACAGCCTAAACCACATGGAAAAATAACATAGCTCCCTTGCATATGTGCTCTGCATTATAGGACATGCGTAAATGCATAAAAAGTGATTGGTCAGGTATGAAACAAATGTGTCTGTGTCCCCCTTTCCCTCCACATTAATATAACATTAAGACTGAAAATATAATCATGAAACATCAAGAGGGCAGCAGAATTATGTGCAATAAGCCATGTGTGTTTCTAAATAAAAGATCTTGCCAGACAGTCTTGATTACATTTTATGATGGAGTTTTACCATTACTGGACAAAGGCAATGACGTAAAGGAAATATTCTGGGATTTCAGTAAAGCAAATGATAGGGTATATCACACCAAAGAATAATAATCAAAACTGGCCTGCAAATGCACATTGTCACATGGACTGAAAACTGGCTGGAGAGCTATAAACAAAGTGCTATGAAGCATAACAAAACATCCAGTAGAGAAACTTCATGAGGGACCAGAGACATCGGCCTTTGATTCATTCTTACAGAAAAACTAGGTCTAACAGCCAAGACCGGGGATAGCCAACCTGCAGATCGGGGCAATATATGCCCAGAATGAAGTATCTGGCCTTCAGCCTGCTTTCTGCTGCCAGCTATCCTCAAAGTCCCCCAGGCACAGGCAGGATGTGAGCACCACTGAGAACAAATGACTAATGCTAGCAGACATTCAGAAAGATGAACAAACAATAAATTGGGACAAAACACGGGAAAATACATTTTTTTATGCCTGGGAAAATATTCCTTGCTGTAGGTAACTGTAGAAAGGAAAGAGGAAGAAGTGATTATGTGGAAAGAAAACTTCAACTTTGAAATCAAGCAAAAGCAAAGTTCTCAGAGGTTTTTGGGTGTCACCAACCCTGTCACCCCTCATGCAGGGCAGCTAAGACACCAGTGACTTTATATCAGTCACAATTATTCTGCTGAGCTGCACTTCATTTTTTGTTTTGTATTTATCACCATCCTGTGAATTTTTCTAGAGTCTTGTGAGAATATGAGCTATTACCTCAATAACTCTTTAGTACCACTCAGAAATGAACATTGCAACTTTACTGGGCAATATGGAAATGTGCACTGTGGCTGATACAGTGCTACAGTCTGGGACCTGTACATTTATAATGCCTTATGCAGGGAGCTGAGTGGCATTTGAGCCAAGAAAGCTTGTGGTTGCGATCATTCCCACTTGACAACAGCAACAACTAGTAGACAAAATGATACTTGCTCCACATTGATCAACATATAGACCAGAAAGAAAATCAGTTGTATAACAGAAATCCTTCCATGATGTCATTTAGGTATCAATTTAGCAGCAGAATACTATTATTCCCTAACATGGCATTAATTTTCCCACCATACTTTATAGTATGCAAAGCCCTGAGTACAAGAAGGAGCTTTCAGTAATCAGCCTGCTCTGATTGCTAGCTTTTGGTGCAACTGTCTGGAACAGTAAATCATTGTTATCCGCATTGCCATGAACATAATTCATTAGCTAACGCTCATATGCCAATTACACATCAATCCACATATGCCAATTAAGCAATAAAGCAACCAAAGACACAGGCTGGCAAGTCAAGCTCACCTTAGCTCCTACAATCTCTAAGACATGGAGCTTAAAGAAATACCTTTTTGGGTTGGGTTAGGCAGCAGACAAAGGCATAGCTGAAAATACTTGTCGCGCTCACTGAGCGCTGTTTGGTCTATAGTGAGCAGCCACTGCTCCGAAACGCAGGGTGGCCACCCCAAATTAGAGGGGATGGACACAAGGGGAGATGGGGATGGGGCATGGTGGTATTGCGAGGTGGCCAGGGGTGGCTGGGGGGGTGAGACATCACCAGCAGCTCTCTGTTTTCAGAGGTTTTGAAAGTTGGGAGAGACAGATGGGGGCTGCAACATTCCAGCATACCTTGGTTATTCAGCAGGTTAATGAGTCTGCAGGTGACCTTGATCTGCTGGACGGTGTGAGGAGCTGGGGTTTAAGAGATGGGCTTTTATGTTACAACTTAAAGAGCTGACATTAATCCTTCAGGCCAAGACTTACGAGGCACAGGAGCGGCTCCTGTGCCCTGCAAACCACCACATCACCTAGCAAAGCACCCCCGAAATTTCCCCACAAAGGCCTGCAAGGCTGCAGCACAGCTTTGCATCTGCACTCCGACCTCCTCCCACTCACCCAGCACTGGAAAGGGGTCTTAAATGAAAGGCATCTTTCATGTGATGTAAGGAGCCTTTCATATTGCTGGAGTGGTCTAAAGGGCCTGGCAGCAGATGGGAAGCAGCACGGCTGCTGTGTTTTGGGACCTGTGTGGTGGAGCAGCCAGGACTCTGGAATTTGCAGTGTAAACTATTCATGAGATGTGATAGGGGATTTTTATTATCCTGCCAATAGAAACTTTTGAACTAAAGAGAATGGGAAAGCTCTTGCACTGATGTAATTCAGAGGGTTTCCACTGTTAACACTGGAGGTATGTGACCATACATCAACCGCGCTTCTGGCGCCGGTTCCTTCTCAAACACGGTGTTACCCTAGAGTCTTCATTAACATCAGATTATAAAGCCCTCTTAAAGAAAGATGATTTATGAGCATCTTGCATGTGAATGCAGAGGTGGAGGTTTCCTGAACCATTTTTAATGGGTTTGCATTCAGGTGGAGGAGAAGGAAAGGTAAGCTAGGAAAGGCCTGGGCTGCTGGCGACTTTGTGTGTGAAATAACCTTCTTCTGGCAGCTTTTTACTTTTCCTCATCGATTCAGTGAGTTAACTGTAAAATTATGGCATCCAAATAACATTGCAAAGCATTAAATAAAGCACGAGGCCAGAATATATTGTAGAATAAGTGGATAATGTGACATCAGTGTCAGTTCAAACTTTTGAAACTAGCAGAAATGTTCTGAGGACATAAAAATCTGTGCCATTATGTCATACTGCAAAGCATTAAAAATCCAGCAAAACCTACACTGTACATTTATAAGCATTTTAATTTCAGTTCATTGAAAAGGACTTTTTGCTGCCTTGGTTACTGAAATTGGCCTGGTAAGCACATGACTTGGCCAAAGCCCATAATTCACTCATTTTTCTTGACAGGCCTCTCAGGATCAACAGTTTCCACTGACCTGTAAGTCTTCGAGCCAACAGCAAACCTCTTTAGCGCAGAATTAAACTGTGAACCTTGAACGGCAGCAGAATCAACATGATAGTCCTGTGATTGCTATTTCAGGTTTCTTTTTCATAAACGCACAACAATCTTTCTGACACTAATTTTAGCCTGTTTTTTTATTTTTGTAGCCAAGTACACATCCCCACAGCCAACTATGTTTTGACAACTGCTAATACATAAGATGTGAAGCTGGTAGGCTTGTATGTTGTCCCAAGAAGATGGTTCCGAGGCATCTAATAGCAATTATCTATGCTATGTGTTTTATTTCTCCTCAGGCCTGCCATTAGCTTATATCCCAATTACATAAAAATAATTGTAAGGCGTTCTTCTGTTCAAGTTGTGTGCAAGGTATTGCAATGTGTGGTAATGCTATATTGCTGATGCTATACTTTATGGTGACCAGCTATCCGACCTCATGCCTGAGGGTCCTCCAGAGAGAAAGCCCTCCTGAGAACGAGACCATCTAAGTGCAATATTTAAAAGCATCTGGGGAAAAAAAATCATGTTCCTTTAAGAAAAAAGCATGGCTTTCAGTGAAGTCATTTGAACATGCCTCACATTAATTAGCTTTTTTCCACACTGTACCCTTGTAACAGTTATAATTAATGCGTACACAATATTTATGTTGCTATTTTTAGGTTGAGGGAAGATCCAGTTGTTCCTTTGTCAAGCTGATGCTGCTGCCTGCTCGCCAGGGGGGCCAGGCAAAATGGTCCAGAGGTATCCCGTCCTCCCCGTCCAGGTCACCGACCCGCTGTGTGCCTGCAACGATCTCCACGACAGCAACCCAGCTGAACCCGTGCTGCTGATGAGCAGACACTCGGGGCTGTGCCTGCGACGCCCCTGCCACCTCCGTGTCCCCTCTTGCTGCACGTGGCGTTTCTTGACTCAGCAGCACCACAGCGGCCAGCTCTGTGTCTCCTCTGCCCCCGCATCTCTTTCCCACCCCTTCAGGTCCTCTCCTGCTGCTTCTCAGTCCAAATTCCTGAGTATTCATGGCAATGAATTTTTTCACTCTTCCAGCACCCTGAAGGAATTTTTTTTTTTCCAAAATAGGTTAACCTTTTTTTTCAGATTATTTTTTCCCTACTTTTTGATCTAAAAAAGTTTAATTTTTAACAAAGTTTACAAAACAGTTTTTGTTTTGAACAGTCTGGGAGTTACTAAAGTAACAAACTCTTCTTTTTCTCGAGCTTGAATCCTGAAATAATTCAAGCCCACAATTATCCTACGGCTTAGGTTTCCATCCAAATGTACGCACTTCAGTAGCGATCACCTTTCCGTTAATTTAAAAGCAATAACCATTTAGCTTTGCTTGATAACCAGGGCCCATATCCTGCTGATTCAGGAGAAATGCTGGGTCACAGCTTTCATATTGAGAAATAATTGTGATAGGAATATCTGCTGGAATCTTATCTAAACTTACACTTTCCAAATATTTTAATAGCTTTACGTATATTTTCTGGCTTCAACAGTAATAACAACACTTAGGAAATGTGAAACTAATACATTTTTCCTCACTAAATGGCTTTCTGCATCATGGGGAATAATAAATGTTTTTGTAAAATATTAAGGATGGACTGCCAACCTCCCTGCAACCCCTCCCCATGGCTACACCTTTCTTCAGTTAATAAAAAAGCAGAGAAACATTTGGTTTGGTGGTGGGGTGTGAAAGGAAGAGAAACATGTGTGCGGCGTCCTTACAAACAAAACACATCCCCCTTTGGAAATGATGATTTAGAAAGGAAATGTACCAAATGGAAAGAATTCAGAGAACAAGATTGATCGGAGGACTAGGAATCATCAACTGCAAGGAAAAGCTGAAGGATTTGGTATTGTTTAGTCTAGAAAAGAGGATTGTGGGGACATAGTGTCCAAATATGTAGAAGGTAGTTCTCAGGAGGAAAGAATAAACTCTTTTCATATCCCCTGGGCTTAGGACAAGTTGTCATAGGCTTAAGTGAAGAGGAAGCAGTTTCAGTCAGGCATCAGGGAAAACAGTTCCCAGTTGTGGGAACATACCCTGCACATGCCCATCACCGCTCCTTTCTAAGAACAAGCTATCCAGGAGGCCTTTAGGAAGGACCTAGGTAAAGCTGCTTGATGATGAGATTAGGTGATCTTCTGAGGTCCTCCTAAATCTGCTTCTTATGATTACCATGTTGGAGTCAGGAATAGCTTGGATACACTCCAAAACCATCGCTTTTTCCCTTAAAATGTTAGGATGCTGGAAGTAGCACCTGAGAGGCAGAGGGGCGGTGGTGGGAGCCTGGCAGGGACCACGAGCACTCCTCTGCCCTTGTCCTGCTGGCCGCCCCTTTCTGGCGATTAAACTCTCTTGCCTTGCAGCAAAAGCCAAACTCCATTTGGAGGTCGACAGTCCTCATTGTCCACATCAGCCAGAAGATCCAGGAATTTCAGCCCTCGTATCATGGACCATTTAAGCTGTAAACCACTAGTGGTGTGGTTAGAGGCTAAGGCAGGCAGGAGAGCCAAACCCTCGCTCAGTGGAGTGCAGTGAAGCTTGGGCTCCCACCTTGGCTTACAGAAGCTGAAGATATGTACATCAGATTTTACTGAGTAATTTGACACTGTGTACAAGAAAAATAGAGCTGTTTCCTCTTGGAGCCCCAGTCAGCGGGAGGATGTCTAGCTCATATTTTATTCCTCTGAGTCAGTTTTGAAAGCATCCCACTCTTGCAGTTAAAAATTTTGCAGTGTGTTATGAAAGGGCAACTAAAAATCTTGCCCATCATTTTTTTAATGATGTCTGTCATTCACAGCTTGACAGTCCTACAGGTTGTTAGGAAAAGGGAGTTCTCTACGGTGAATGGAAAATAGTAAATCCAGGGAGAGATCAGAAGTGCAATGCAATCCATCAGTGTGCTAAAAACACTAACAAAAAATATGGCCCTCTGGGTTCTTAAACACACTCGCAGTAAAAACTGTCTAGGTTGTGAATTAGAGAGAGAGAAAGTGATGCCTGAAATGAATCCAGAGCGAGGATGATAATGTGATAACTTTTATGGATGAGTGCATGTTACACTCGAAAGGGTCTCCTGTTCATGGGAGCTTCCTTCATGTTTCCTGAAGAGCCAATGTCAACAGTCCACTTTCTGCTTGCAATAAATTTAAGTCCCACCAGCTATAAAACAAAGATGCTCTATTCTTAATGCAACCCCAATAACTTCCCATTCTAGTTACTATAAACGTTCCTGTTATGAATGTATAATTCTCACTGGGCACATATATGCCAACCTGACTCATGTTACCTAATTTATCACTCCGTGCCTCAACCCACTGAAATGGGAATTCACTGTCTGCGTGGCCAATGCTTTGTGGAACTCCAGGGAGTCCGTCAGCAACACCTGGCTATAACACAAAAAATAGTGTAGGTTATTTATGATCTGTATGCTGATGACCATGCTTCTGAACTGTAATTTTGGGGCAAGCATCTGAAAACACCCCCCCATCAAATTTTAGGTGATAGGATGTCTTTTCTCAAGACTATGTTGATGAATAGAAACCAACCCTGGTGCTGAGCCTCACTGTGAGTGCTGTGGACTGTGGGTTTTGCAGGAGTCAAGTAGTGTGATGGGTACAGTGAGATCTAAGAAAGTTCGAGCTTGTACTGAAGAGGTGTGTGTCCTGCACATACCTGAACACTTAGGAGGTGTTTCCTAAAGTCAACCTCCCTTCTCTCGATGGCACCTGCATTTTGTACTCAGGATTACACTGCAGATTCAGTTCTATATATTTCCATCACTACCCACCTAGCTGAGAGCAAAGTTAAACAGCTCCAGGTGCAAGTGCTCAGATATAGTCCAGAAATGTTGCTTACAAAGAGAAGAGATCAGGCCTTAAATTAAATGCTATCCTTTCATGTCTAATACTTAGCTCCTATGCAAGGTCTCTCATGGATGAATATCCAGTCACTGACTTTTAACTTTGCCTCACAATTTGCAATTGAAAGGTTGAACTCTGGACAATGACCGTAAAAAAATCTTCGGCACAGAGAAACTAAAAATAAACAATATCTCATGAGTGTAATAATGTGAACAAAGGAAATAATGCATAAAAATCAGAAGTAAGATGTAGGAAAAACAAGGAAAATGTGAACAGTAGGAAAATCTAAATGTCACTTTTTTATGGGCGGTGTTGATATCAGGCCATATGCACATTGAGGCGCTTACACCAGCCGTATTTGCTCACAAGCATCGTACTGGTTTAACTACACTGATTATAAAATCAAGCTTAATTAAATCAGAGCAATGTTTGTATGCAGGAAGCATTCAGCCCTTCAAAGGCAAACTTCCCTTTGATGCACTGGACTGAATTTCACACAGCATATGTAATAAGGCTGAAGGGAATATTAAGAATTGGTAGGATCGTTGGTAGGTCCCTCTGTAGGGCTGGGTCGTGACAGTCTTTCCTCATATCTGGGCAGCAGCTCTGGCTGGCCATAGCAGTGATACTTGTGGTGCACCCAATGCTCGGACTCTCCCAGGGCTTGTGCTGTCCCCGGTTCTACAGCAGAGCTGTCACCTGGGGTCCCCATTCAATGTGCACACTCGTCCCTGCTGCTGCAAACTCGCGCTCCGCCTTCACACGGGGCCACCCGGTATTGTTGGGGTAGAGAGAGCAGGTAGATCTTTGGTTATTTGACAAGCTTTGGCAGAAAGTGAGGTGTTTCTCAGTGCTTATGGAGTCTGTGAGGCAGAGCATCTGGCACAAAAGGCCCTGCAAACTTTAGAGCATGGGAAGAGACAGAATGGGGTATTTCCTGTTAATGTGAACCGATCTGCACAAAGCATTAAGAACTGCTGTGGCCTGAATGCCAGGACCTTTGTGAATTCCACTTAGCAATTACTCACACAGCATTTGGCAATTTTATTAGCAATCTGCTATCAAAACAGAAGGGCAGGGCTTGGCACCTGGGCTTTCTTCTGTCCAGACCCTCTGGGACCACAGAAGGTGGAGGATGCTCTCAGCTTACCACAGCCTTTTTTGCGCGGAGCAGCAGCAAATGCTGTCAAGATGAGCAATGGAGGATTCATACTGTAGGGTAAATACCTGCCACTAAAGCTCCTCAGCTGAATTCCAGAAAAAAAGAGGATGCCTTCTAGTCAGCATTCCCAAGGGATGCTCTAATTTATGCTAGGAATCAGCCAGATGATAACTGCAAGTTGAGGGTGACGTGGAGCTGTTAAGTCATCCATCCTGTTCTCCAACCTTTCCTTTCAACTCAGCTTTTCTCCATCTGAGTAGCTCCAATCTGTACCAGGATATGGCCCTATTTTTAGCTGCTCATAATGTATGAGCAGCATGAGATTCTAGGTATTGGGATATTAAAACAGAAAGCCGTTGCATCAGATCTCATTGAAATACAACTGCCTCTGGAGCTTCCAATGCGGATCTACTGCATGGCTTTAATTGCATGCGGCACTTGCGAGGTTCATACAGTTAGTGTTCAGGTAAACGTACCCTTTTGGGGCAGATTTGGTGGAATCACATTTATTCAGTGCAAGTTAAGTACAGCTCACTCATTTCTAGCCTCACAGAGTTCCTCAGATATCATGATTTTCCTGGAAGGGAATGTCTGCTAGTGCTAACGTGTTTGGAAAGCTCATAAAAACTGGAGGTAGCTGCAGCCTGTGTATATCTAGCATTTGCTAACAGTTCACTGTGGGTTTCCCTAATGTGGCAGATTTACAAGGGTCATATTTCCATCTGGATGGGTTTGCCTGTGAATAATTCTCCTGTGTCTTGTGCACAAACGTGATTTTCCTACAACACCCATATATTTCTCTGTCCCAATCCCCCCTCTGTCTCCCCAGTATTTTTCTTCACACAACACTGTGGCCAAGGTAACAGAAAGAAAATCTTTCTGTGAACATGCATGTTATTTTCTGAGCTTTGTACGTCTTTTTTTAGGGCAGGGCTCAAGCAGGATTTTAGTTGGTGGTGATGGCAGCTGATGCAGTTTAAGGATGGTTTGGTGCAATTATACACCTCAGCTTTTCATTGTTCAGCCCAACACGGGTCAGAAATACCCAGGCTGATGTCAAAACCCAGGTAGCGCTGGTGTTGTGAGAGGAAGCGAAGAGACCCCCCGCAGGAGCCCCGTGTGCTGGCCAAAGTCACAGCCTGCGCTGTGGGGTGGCAGGGACCGGGGTGGTCTGGGCAGCAGCAGCCCTGTCCCTGTGGCTGGCTCCGCACCAGCCCGCGCGGGAGTTTCTGCATCCACTGGTTTTCCCATTGGGAATCTCTGCACAGAGGTGGGTAATGGTCAGGTAGACGCAGCACTGGGGATGCCGCACAGGCTGCGATTGCATCCTGTCCACAGCCTCCATCACGACACCAATTTCCAAGGGGCTCTCAAAATCCAAACTAAAATCAATAAACAAAGTCCTGATCTGCCAGAAAGAAACTGTTGGTTAAGCTCTGAACAGTTCTTTGGGAAAACCTATTTTTCCTGTTGCCTGGTTTTGGCAGTTCTTAGCGGGTTTGTTTATTTATTTTTACCCTTTGAGATTAATCACTGTAAGGTGTGGGACCCGCTTGCTGCCAGCTGTACCCCAGAAGTCTTTTTACAGGCAGGGTGCTCCAGGCTGCCTGCACATCGCTGCTGTACCTCGTGCGCTCCCTCCCTGCCTCCATCGTCCGGCCGCCGCGCTGCTCGTGCTGCAGCAAGGGAAGCCAGGCTTGTGAAGCCCTGCTCCCTCCGAGTCACTCCGGCCAGCTCACGTCTCCGGCACTGAACTTGCCGTCCGCATTTTCTGCTCTAATGAAAGTATGGGAAAGTTAGCACCAGGGAAGTACTGCAGCTAACAAAAACTTCACGGCCGCATGTTCACATATGCACACAAATGTATTTGTGCTGCGCAGAGAAGAAAGCTGCTTCTCCAATCTTGCTTACCAAATGGCAATATTTTAATCTATTTATCCCAGTGAGTAGGTGAAAGAGTCAGTATTCAATGAAGACTGTAGGAAATGCGCTCATGGTAGTAGATAAAAGAACACCTCTAAGCACGTGTGAGCATTTCGGAAAGCTTATGTAACGTTTCCTTTGCAAAATAAACGTATACTTATATCCCCATTTCCAAAATGTCACCACGAATATCATCACTTGCAAACATTTCTGGGGAGGAGGTTGCCAAATTGCTAAATATATTCCAGGCTTCAAATAGACGTTTTATACCATTTCCTTTCTACCCTGATAAATCTTTTCTTAGCCCTCTCACAGAAGCTCAGAGACCTGCCTGGGGACTGCATCCCACTGGGTTGGGTGCTGTGCAGTAGTCATCGGAGACTTGCCTCCCAATTTTATAGATGTGGGCGCTGTGCCAGGGGAAGCTACGACTCTGCTTTTCCTCCACTTGCTATGAACCACCCCCCAGGACCAGCGCCATGGTGGAAGGAGTGGAACAGGGACACAACCAAGGGGCCGGGAGTAG
This sequence comes from Nipponia nippon, assembly GCF_047370975.1. Classification (NCBI taxonomy): domain Eukaryota; kingdom Metazoa; phylum Chordata; class Aves; order Pelecaniformes; family Threskiornithidae; genus Nipponia; species Nipponia nippon. Next base: position 112,613,603 of record NW_028262336.1, read on the forward strand.
AGGGACAGGAGAACCCGCGAGAGCACCGGGACAAGGTCTACACGGTGCGCAGGGACGCCTGCTCGCCGCCTGGCCTGACGCATAGCTCGCGCCAAGGCCCCCGGGTGCAAAAATTAGCTGACATCATGGCTTTTGGAGACTCACGCTTTAAAAATTCAGGGGTTTTATACGCTGGTTTGCTTTAGTGATGTATGGCCATCTGTCTGTAAATTACCACAGATACCAAGAATGCATCATTTCAAGGTTTTTACACTTCGGCTGAACGACCGTACAAATTCAATGAAGAGGAAATGGTGCAACTCATGACACGTTAACATACATAATGCATACAAACCTCTGCCCTAACCATCCATTTCTCTTTCTCAAGGGTATCAGGGGCAGCCTGTGGGCTTTCTGAGATCGGACACGCAGGCATGGTGTTACCAAGTGCTATCCTGGTGGCCCAACGGTCATAGAAGAAAAGTTAGGAGGAAAAGAGGAAAAATTAAACAGTTGGATCCAGGAAAACCCAGTGCTTCTGCATGAGGAGGCAGAAGCACTCATACTGCATCCTAGGCTTTAATATTTTATCTTGCCTTTACTTGCACTTACCTGATTCCACTGACTTGCAGAAACGAGGGTGCAAGGAGAGGGCAGGTGCCCACATCAATCTCAACAAAGAGATCACTGAAGCACTATCACATGGACGTGCTGGGCCTAAATAACCTGCCAAGGTGGCCGCATAGCATGGAACCAAATAGCACTGTTTACTGCTATTTCAGTCATATGTGGCAAGAGCAGCTGCCACCAAGTTATGGAAACAGCACAGACATTTCTGCATCCAGGAGAAGAATCAGCCTGGGCTCTCCAAATGAAAAGTAACCCTATAAAAGCTGGATCAATTCCCAATCCAGTTCATCACAGGGAGATGGAAACTCTTCTTCCGGCAGAAGAAAAGCGGTAGATATGAAAAGCTGCATGTGAGATGGCAGGATCTCCCTTTTTTCTGCTATTTTTCTGATCAACACAGGGGAAAATGCATGTAGAGCCTGTGACAGCTGGAAAGGCTGCAGATAAAAATATTCCTCGCGACGTGTAGGAAGACAGGATTAGAAAGAACCTCCTGGGTGATCAGGAGCAGCCCCTTGCTGTTGAAGACACAGTATTTAATGAGGGTATACGACAACGTACAAACACGACAGCCGTATCAAACCGCTGCCGCAGCTACGCCTTTCGCTCCTGGCTGGCAGGGCTCCTCCACAACCTCCTCTTCTCACCATCAGCAGGATTTCTTCCCATCTCCAGCCCAGATTCATTTATAGCCTATTTACACCCATTTGTTCTTGAGCCAACGCCGTCCATTAGCTCAACTAGGGGTTCCTCCTCCTTATTGCTCAGGCTTTCTGGAGCGCAATGGCATCCCCCCAGCCCCCCCGGGGGGGCCCAGCGGACTGGCAGCCTGTGCTGTCACCTCTCACACCAGGGACCCCCGCACCTGCACCCACACCTGCACCCAACCTGCCGCTTGCTCCCCAAACGGGGACCACCCCTCGGGAGGGCTCTGAGGAGGGCCACGTCTTGCGCTCACCTGCCGTCTGCAGGGGGGCGTGGGGGGGATACTTCTGGGGCACTGCAACACCCACCCCAGCCCTGCCACCCCGCCCCACCGCCCCACCCCTGGGACCGCGGCAACAGCTCCCCAGCCCTGCCACCCCGCCCCACCGCCCCAGCCCTGGCACCCCACAACACCCACCCCAGCCCTGCCACCCCGCACCGCCCCGGGCCCCCCCAGCTCCCCGGTGGCTCCGCGTCCCCGCCGCCCCCCGCCCCTGCAGCGCGCGCGCAGGCGCAGGGCGAGGGCGCGCGCCCCCTCCCCGGCACGAGCGCACTCCCCCCGCCCCGGCTCCCAGGGGCGGCGCATGCGCGTCGCCTCCTCCCCCCCCCCCCGCTTCTCCAGAGAGCGGGGCGCGAACCTGCGCGGGGGGCGTGGTCTCGTGAGGGGCATGTCCCTCCGGGGCGTGTCCCGCGGGCGGGGGCGTGGCAGGGGGGCGTGGCGCGGCGCGGCGCGCCCTGTCCATGGTGCGGGCGGCGGCGGCGGCGGCGCGGGTGTCCCCGCGGCGGGAGGGCGGCGGCGCGGGGCTGCATGGACGTGATGTCCCCGCAACAGGAGCACCTGGGGCCGGGCCGCTCGTCCTCGGTGAGCGGCGAGAGCAGGGTCTTCGCCGCCGCCGACAGCAAGAAGGTGAGGCCGCCCCCGGGAGACCCCGCGGGAAGGCGCCCCGCGGCCCCCGCCCCGGTCCCGGCGCCCCCCGCGGGGCCACGGCGGGTCAGCGCGTCCCCACGGGACACCCCGCGGCCCCGCCGCACCGGGCCCTGCGCCGCCGCCGCCATCGGAACCGGGACCGGGGCCGGGGGGAGCCGTCGGGGGAGCCGGGACTGGGGGTGTCCGCGGGAAGGGCTTGCTGCGCGGGTGCCCCGGTGGGCTGGGGGTGCGGCGGCGCCCGGTGGAGCTCAGGGGGCCCTGCCGGGTGGATAACGCCGGGGACCTAAGGGGGGTTGCTGCACGGATGTCCCGGGAGCCAAGGGCGGCTGCTGCCCGGGTGTCTGGGGTAGGCACGGAGCGGTGCTGCATAGGCGTCCGGGGAGCTCGGGGAGGGTTTGCTGGGTGGTGGCCGGGGGAGCCCAGGAGCTTTGCTGCAGGGATTTCTCGGTGAGCTGGAGCGGGGGTGTGTGCTGCATGGGTGTGCTGGGGAGACCTAAGGGGAGGTTTTGCTGGGTGGGTATCAGAGGGAGCTGGGGGGAGGTTTGCAGAATGGTTATCCGGGGGAGCTGAGATGTGTGTCTGGGGGGAGCGAGGGAAGGGTTTGCTAGAGCTGAGGGGGTTTGCTGGCTGCTCTCACACATGCTTTGTACAAGAGAAAGGTAAGAGCACCTTCCCGAAGAAGCGTCTTGCGCTCTTTAAGTATACCACAATTGATAGCAGAAGAGCGTCATCCCACCTTCAAAACTGGTTGTAAAATGTGTTTGATGTCTCGAATTGCTTTTCAGCATCTGACACGATCAAGTGCAAAATGCTCTACTTCTGTGTACAGCCAAGTACTTGTTTCTGCCTTATACTTCGCTGTAACGAGCGAGCTGTAATAACCACATTCTTCCCACTGTGTAAAACAGGAACTCTTTTTTTCTCCTTGCTTTAGCAAGTGCTGTAGTGTTTTTCTACCAAAGTAGAGCTGGTACCTTCCTGCCTTACCAATTTTGCCTCACAATGACAATCTATGCACTGCCTTGTCGTTAGAGGTGCACAATACTACTGACTGCTAAATACGCTGGCAGGATTAGAATGGCCAGGTGACAGTGTCCTTTACTAAATCTGTCCACCTGGTGACATGAATTTAGGATGCCTGGTAGTAGAGGCTGAGCTTGTGTCCAGTCCTGATGCTGAGCGGTGGCTGGGGCTTTGCTGGCCGTGGCACAGCGGTGCGGAGAGGAGTCCTGATCCCTCGCGTCCTGCTGAAGCATCTCTTTGGGCTGGGAAGTGATGCTGTGCATTTCCATGGGATGTATCCGTGTGTGCCGTGTCCCACCAAGGCACGTAGCGCTCCGCCCTGGCTGCAGCCCTGGGGACCTCTTCTCATGGCAGCTGCTGCCAATGGTGAAATGGTTGCCTGGAGAGAGTTTGGCCAAGTTTTCTACCACACTTCGCTGCAGTTAATACCTGACTGGTTTCTGAAGAGAGAGTGTGATGCACCTACACAAAGTGGTGGAGTACCTTCTGCTGCCCAGCTGGACAAGGTGATGGAGTAGATACTCACCCTCTCCAAGTACTGCGATCTAATTTGAGATGGCTAAATATGCAGCTTTGATTTTTCTTCTATCATTTATTTCATTTTTGCTGAAGACAGAGTACCACGTACCTTCCAACCTGGCAGAGCCCTGATGCCAGGCGCCTGCCTGAAATGAGAAGGGCTGCTCAAGTACTGTGAAGATGAACGTTTTTTTCTTACAAGTTCTGCTTCATGATTCAGCATTCTGAAGACAAATATTAATTGTAGTACTTGTGTTTCCTATTCCTGCTCCAAAGAGCCCACAGTCGAAGGAACACAGACCTTGTTTTTGCCAGTGCTGACAAGGGAGCGGGGATATTACTTTTTACGGATCTTGGCAGCCCTTTTGGAATTCCTCAGCGTGGAGGCACATGCGGCGGGGGTACAGATGGAAATCCTCCTGCGGAGAAGCAGCTTGAGACCCTGGCTGGGCCATGCAACATATGGCAGCTTTGCACACCAGGCACAGCCAACGCAGGCAGCCACCAACATCCAGCCAGCCACTCAGCTGCTCATCCACGGTCGTGGTGCTCCCTTGAGACTACTAGCACGCCATCTCTTTGTGTCTGTCTGGGGAAGAAGATTCCTACCTTTATGCTTGTGCAGCAGTGGGCTAGTCCTAATTTTACCTGAAGCTGGATCTCAGTGACAGTTCGAATATTTTTTTTACTACTTGGGTCCTATGGACTCTATGTATACCTCCGTTTTGTCTTCCACTCAGTGCCAAAGCATCGTATTTTTTTACTGTGCAGAAAGTCTTTCTTACTAATGGGGAGATTACACTGCTTGTGTTGGTTACATACAGTTAGATGGAAGAATGTGTTGGCAAGAACTCAGTTTTGATACTGGTGACACAGCATGTCAACTTGAACAATTTTGTTGCAAATATGTATTTAACATCAACTATTTTAATTTCTGGCACAAATACCCCCAAATATGGGATGCTAAGTGACCACTGAACCTTTCTGCCTTTTTATTATTGTGACTATACCTTTCTCAAATTAAATTTCTTCAGCTGAGATTTGCTACATTGTTCTGTGGTTGTCTGAACTCCTACTTCATCTTCTGCTTGGCTGAAGTATCACATGCATGATCACATCATGGGACCAAGAGACAGAAATTGTCTAGGACTTTCTGTCATGTGTTTTGTGTGACCGTTTAAACTATTTTCCTGGAAACACTTCTTTTCCTTTTTCTTGACATGCAAAGTGGTTTGAACGGCTAACCTACCTCACGGACACTGGGAGGTTCTCTCTGTTAAATGCTTACAAGGCATTCAAGATGCCCCGCTAAAAGGTGACATTGAAGCGCAGTGTTTTAGTGAATGCGTTGGGAATATTCTGGACCAGATTCCCTCCTTACTGGACTTACCGGAGCCACTGGACTATGTGTGGTTGACCCACAGAGAAGTTTTGTACTGACTGTTTAGTTTAGTAACCAATACCAGTAAATTGATGCAACTCTGAAGTGGATTGAAGTAACATGAGTAAGAGCGATTATACTGATAGAGCTTATTTCTACAAATTTATCAAAACAAACTATGCAGCAGAGACATCTTTTATGCCAGTGTAACTGTGTCAGCAGTAGCAGCTGCGGTCATTTAACCATATTTATAAATTCCTGATGTTTCACTGCTCTCTTCTTAGAAGGGATAGATTCCAACCAACCCTGAATATTTTACACAAGACAATATTTGGTAAGATAAGAATTCACTCTTAGGATTTTTTGCTGCCTCCTTGAAGATTTCAAGTGACTACTTATGATTTTTTAGAGGCTCAGCAATTTTTTATATTTACTCATACAATGTGTGCAAAAAATTAACCATTTTGCACACTAAGCAAAATAGTCCTTACGGTTGCAGGCTTGAAATATGGTATCCCATCACCATAAAAATGTGTTTCTTTGTGATTCTGATCACAAATAGAGCAATAGTTTACTCGCAGGGAAAGGAGAGTTATAGTGGTCCCCAACAGCGTACTAAGTGGGTAAAATTCAAGCAAATTAACGGCATTGGAAGAGTAAAGGTGGCCATACATAATCTTCATCCCTTTACTTGTCTTACTCTGCAAAGATGAATCAAGTACGTATTTGCCCTTATACCTGATGATACCTTGATCTCACGCCCTTATGTATATGTTTTTTAACATAAAGCTTCTTAAGCAGAGATTTCTTCTTCCTGTGAGTCTCTGTCCTCTTTACTGTGATCTGAGGATCTGGGGGGTTGCTGTCAAAATCACACCTGGTAGTGCCGCGAGTCTCAGCTGTCCAGGAACACTTCTGGCACTGCTTAGTGAAGTGATGGGCAATTCCTGTCATCCCGTAGACATCTCCTGTAGCAATTTTGTCTCTGATGAGGACTAAAAAAAGCCCCTGTTTTAATGAAGTCATCCACGTGGTTGGTCCTTAGGTTGAAATCACCTTGGCAGGCTGAGCTGGTGTATGATAGCTTACTGTTGTGATGTGCCTCCCGATGCTGCTTTAATTATGAACTAGCATTAGCAATCCTTCCTCTGTCTGTCCACAAGAGAAATCGAAAATTATGCATAAAAAAACGTGTTCTAGTTCTTGAGTTTCCTAGTCTTGGTTGTTTGTTGTTTTTTTTTTGGTCCCTCATGGGGGCAGTAGGAAAGAGAGGGACTTGGCATGTCATGTGGGATCTAATACCCAGGAACTGTGTATATCGAATTATTGCCTGTTTACTTGATGCTGCTCAGGTATCCATGTGGAGTAGGGGGGAATCTCCTCCCTCTCTCATCCTTAAACTGCTCCTGAGAAAGCTTCGCTGTGCAGAAACCGGGGCAGAATCGTGTCCATGCGTTAACTTTCCTGCTTTGTGTCAGGCTTGAAAGGAAACTTTGGGCTTCATCAAAGCCACCACAACCAGAGTCGCTGGTCTGAGCACTGTGGGCGCAGTGCAGCTGACAATAGGACCCATAGGCTAAATATTTGGCGCTCCTCTCCTGCACACTTTTAGTAATCTTCCACACCTCCAGCTTTTGATGTAGATGGTTGAGCACTTTTGAACACATCAGGTCAGTGCTTCCAAAGACTGTTATCCTTTGGGAGGTAGGACATCTTTTGCTTACAGTTGCTTTCATCAGTTTTTCTTTCTACTCTGAGATGGTCTTTAGTCTCCGTCTTTGCTGTGCTCTCTAGCAGCTGCTGTTCCATGATGATGTGCTTTTGCTTCCACTGTGTTGATAGCTCTTTCCTCTTGTGCCCCTGCAATTATTTTCTCCTTGGTTATCCATCCAAAAATGGCTTTCTTTTTAGGAAGGTCCTTGTAAGTAGAAGTATTCTGTCAGCATAAACAAAAGCACATAGTTTCGTCACCTGCTCTGCCTTTATGGTAAATGGGCTCTCCATGGGACCTAGACATCTCTGCTGCCTGAGCCAGCAGCTCCAATGCAGTCATCTTCTCACCCTGTTTATAAGGCCTCGGGGTTGTTATAGGTCAGTATAGGGCCATTTCTTGCTTTACCAAAGTATAAGAGATTCTTGTTATTTCTGGTGTTTTTAGACAACCATATGCTGTAAGTCTAACAAATGCTGAATTATGGCATATAGGAAAAAAGATTTATTGCCTCTCGTAAGCAGCCCGGTGATACAGGGGAAAGAGTGATGCCCAATTGTCCTGGAAAATTAACTGCTAGGTGCTGAGGTTTGTTTTGATTTTTTGATTGTCGGGCAGCTCGTTGAACTTTGCCTTACAGTTTTTGGTAAAGGTTTGTGTTCTGTGCTTCGGTTCATGGCTTTGGTTCAAACCAGAAATGTATGCCACAGATAGGTTTTGTTGCTCAGACAAGAAAAACAGAGTTTGCATGGGTGAAATCCCTCACAGTTATTAACTTAGATAATTTTAAAGAGTAGGCTTTGTTAAAAACAGACTTCCTTTTATTAGAAAAATAAAGCAGTGAGAGGGAGAGCTTAGCCACTTGAGTGCAATCCTCAGCTCAAGGAACGGGCACATCTGAGTGTTGTCCCTGTCACCCAGTTAAATGACCCAGGTGCATGGCCCAGCCTTGACCCACTTCTGCAGCCAGCCTGTAAATCAGGAGCCTGAAATCCTTTCATGTCTGGGGAGGCTTTTACAAGGGTGTCTGCACATCGCTGAGGAGGCATTTCTGCTGCGTTCACCTGTCGGTGAATACATTTTTCAACTCTTTCGTATATGAATCTCTTAAACAGACATCAAGTAGTATCATTTTCTCATCCTAAGCTCGAACCACTCTCTGAGACATGAATTGTTCCCTATGTTATTGAGCTCCTGAATTTGTCTGTTCCCTGTCCTTTGCTTAGATAGCAAGGAGGCTGAGCTGCTTAACTCAATTTTCTTGGTCGCCTTAGTTTCCTTTTACAGTCAGTGGAGGAAAACAGCACTTCTAGGACAAGATGAACTGTGCGCTACGTATGTCCTTTTCTCTCCGTTGATTACAAAAGGAGCACAGAGCGAATAGCTCAGGTCTGCAGGTCTGAGGTTGGGTGAGAGGAGTCCTCCCACACGCGTCTGACAGCATGCAGATGCTGCTCTATGTTACCTTTTTCACAGAACAGGAATTAATACCATAACTTGGCAATATGTTAATTTACGTAAATTCCATATAATACCATTATCCACTTCACCTGCGAGGCAAAATTAGTTGAATACTGGCAGTCAGGAATAGATTTTTCCTCCAGATGATGACTTTTGAGATACTTGTGAAAGTTTTACTGTAATCCTGTAATCCATAGGGGTTCCGATTCCTGAGGAAAGACAGCGTATTTTCACTGATGGCTTGCAAGGTTACTGTCCTCAGCATGGTGGGCTGATCTGCTCACCTACCATCATAGTATAAACCACCTACCATCATAATTTACAAAACAGTGCTTCAGAGTGTAGGTCTGATCATTATCTGGTGTAAATTAATTCTTTTGAAATATATAGCCCTATGTCTGTTTATATCAGACGAGAAACTAGCCAAATACTAACGTATACCACCAGTCCAACAACTGAAAAAGCAACCCTTTTTGTTTCTGTTAAAAAAGCAGTCAAGACAACCACCACCAGCAATGCAGAAAGTATGAAGTTAAACCTGAATCGGAGGGGAGGGGGGCAGGAACTCAAGCTTTTGAACGTGAGGAAGGCAAAAATACCTCTAGTTTGTCCTGACTGATACAAGATTATCATCTTTGCATCTGGCACACTGTAAACATTCATTATGAATACCGATTTTATGATACATTTCACATGGGTGTGACTCAGCCAGCAAATATGAGGATTTCTCTGTGTTGACCTTTCTAATATTTACATGAAAAAATGGGAGGTTATGATGTGGGACACATGTTGAGAAATGCTTCTCTGTGTCCCATGCTTAGATAATTGGTCATTGCATCTCCTTTTGCTCCCAGACATCTGCTCTCACTACAGCTGTCCAGGATGTATCTCCTCTTCTCCGCATTGCCAGGGTGACATCTTTGCACATGTAAATGCAGTGAAACCGAGGAGAGCAGGCATCTGGGTCCAACTTAGCCAAAAACGAATTTGTCCTCTTCCTTCTCAAAGTAAATAAATTCAAGTTACCATGATGGTCACTTATTTTATTTTCTCAAACTCTGTACATAGCAAAATAAAAACAAACCTCCCCTTTCTGTCTGTAGTCAATGTCTCTGTGTGATGTTTTTATTTGCATACAGCTGACCTGACTCACTTCACTTTTGCTGTGAAAATTTTCCTTTTCCAAATCTCATCAGTGATCTTTTTATGTTTTAAGGCTCTTTTTTGTTAAGCTTTGCTTAATACCTGTATTAAGATGTTGCCCGGAGAGGCTGTGGAGTCTCATCCTCGGAGATAACACAGACCTGGACTGCAGGCGGCCCGGAGCAGCCTGCTTGAACAGGTCCTGCTCTCAGCAGGTCCGGAGAGGCTGGACTGGAGACCTCCTGGGATTTTAGCTCTTATTAAACTTCTTGTAGTCCTAATCTTTACCTTGGTCCTCAGATATTTAAGTCAAGACTGGAGTCTCGCTGCCACGGGCACTACTCAGTGCTGCTAGCCCAAGCATGAAAAAAATTGCCATAATTGAGAGAGATTTTAAAATGCTGCATTTTTTCAGTGACTTCGTTTTCAGACCTGAGAAGCCGACAGATTTAAGATAAGCAGACCTCCACTGCACTCACAGGAGCTGAGATGCTCTAGGTTTAACCGCCCCCTGAAAGCCACCTGCCCAATAATCAGACTTGCAGTAAATTTCTAATTGGGAGTTGATGCTTTCGATAAACGCCTACAAAAAATGCTGGTTGGGGGAGATCTGTGGCTTGTCTTCTGTAGGATGCTAGACTGCATGATTGTACAGGTCTCTTTTGCCTTCATATTATTTGTAGATATGCTACTTTTTAAAATGCTAACAGCTTCTCAGATTTGCTAGCAGTAAGACAAACTGGTTTCATTCAGTAGACAAATTTAGCAAAGTATTTTCTTTCTTTTTTGCCCAAAACTAGCAAAAATGGGCATCTATGTTGTTAGTGATCTCTTAAGTTATTACCCAGTTATTTTCTGATCAGATAGAAGACATCTAAATGTTCCCAGGCTTAATTTATCGGTTTTGAGAAGATTATTTTTTGATGAAAGAAAGAGGGAGGAGGGGATAATTTTTAAAGGTGAATTGAAATGACACAGCTGAATTTATAACAATTGCTGCACAATAGCTGTAACTGAGTATCTGACAAAACAAACAAGCGTGCGCTACATAAATAAAGGAGGAACCAAAAAAATGACACAATAACAAATGCACTGCGATGAGTACAAGAAATACACTTGTCAAAAGCAAGTAAAGCAAGTAGTACTGTAGAGTTTCATTTTTCCAAGGGAAGCACGCTGTCCACCTGCCCAAACAAAATGGGTGCCACATCCAGCAAATACATCTTGGCAGAAGAATCAGTTGTTTCCTAACGTATCTCTTCCTGGTAGCCAGTGGCTATTGTTGGTATAAAGGAAGAAAGTCTTGCTTTGCGAGTAGCTGAGAACAGAGACTTCATGACTGTCAAAGGTTCACCTGTTTGAGGGCTCTCAGCGGTTACCTGGCTGGTGTAAGGTACTGCTCCAGCACTGGAAACTGTCCTGTCAGGGCCTCAGGAGGAGTTCAACCCCGGTCCTTTTGTTCACCAGTTTATTTTGAAAAATATTTGAGCTAAATAAGGTAACAACCACCCTTCTGGCGGAGGGTCAGTGAGAGGAGAGGTCGTGCCCCTTGGCAGCAGGCTGCACAACCGGTTCTAGGGAGCAGCTCCAAAGTTAGGGCCAGGGCTCCTTAGTCCTGCTTCTGGCTGCAGGAGGGAGAGGATACAGTGGTGAATACATTTGTGTTCAGGGAAACGTGTGGGTTTCTCTCCTGTGGGTGCTTTTGAAAATTTCTACCTCTGGGGAAAAGAGTGTTGTTTATTTGCTCAGTATTTTTATTGTAGTATTCAACTTCACTCAATGGGAAGCCATGCTCCCTTGATAGCTACTGACATTTTCATCCCTTCCCTCTGCTTTGCCTTTTTTTTTCCTGCTGCATTCTCTGTCTTTGAGCGTCTCCTTTTTCCCATTCCCTTCCTAGTTCTGTGCTAAGAACTGCCCTGCCTCTCACTTTCCTATTTTGTCCTTCCATAATCAGGAATGAAAAAAATGTCATTATTGACTACTGAGAGACAAGATGTAATGCTCCGGCTAGAGTAGTAGGGAAGGAAAATGCCTTCATCTCTAAGGATTTGGAAAAAAAAGGTAGCCCAATGTCGCAAATAAGGTTAGGTGGGTAGAATCCAAACCTTAATTAATGGTAAATGTCAGACCTGACACAGAAATGTATCAAGCATTTGAAATTTGAACCACCATCTGGATATTTGGTAAATTTAAAGTACAATACATTATTAAGGGACAAAAAGCGGTTCAGGGCAAGCTCTAGGCGTTTACTTCATGTGTGCAGTGTACCTCAGCTATCTGTGTATAGACACTAATTATCAGCTTTTCTTTATCACTGGCTTTCTGGTCGTGCTCCTGTTTTTCTCAATATGTGATATTTTACAACCATTTTCCCTCTCCAGGGTTGCTGATGGCAATAACTCAGCCTTTTTCCCATGGTTTGAAATTCGAGTCTGGCTGTGACAACTCTGTATGCATGCAGTTTTTATTCCGAATCTCACCTATGATTTCATTTTGTTTCTCTTTTCAATCAGAAAATGAAGAGTTTGGCCCAAAGACGCCAGTCTGCACCATCTTTGATCTTTGTCAAAGCACTTAACAGATCTCGATCGGTCTCAAGGTGAGTCAGTGAGTTTGCCTGGCTGTGCTGTTTTGCAGTTTCTCAGCCCAAAACTTGAAATGTTTTTGAGCTATTGTCCATACCAGGTTGTCAACCACAATTCGGGCTGCTCGGTAGCTGCACAACGATAGAGCCTGCTGAAAGATGTGACAGACCCAGCCCAGATGCCAGCTGATCTCCTAGAGGGGGTTTCCCCAGCGCTGCCAAACTCAGCTTTTTATACCCAATAGGGCAACCAGAGCTGTTCCCCAGTTTGCAAGCAGGCATGCAACATTTGGCCTGCGCAGTTCTAATTAATTTGTGGCTGGCTATGATTGCCTGCTGGGGAGGTGGCATGGGCAGAAGAAGATGAACGTTTCCTACTTTCTGCCTTGTACACTTACACAGCGCCAGGCATAACTCAGGAGTGGTTATTGTGGGACTGTACGGTTTAATTTGAGCTAAGTTTCGGTGATGGACTGCTGCATGGTACAGGCTCTCTGGGGCTCTGGAAGCACCTGCTGGTTTAGGACAATGCTGTGGGCCAGGATCTGGTGGTCACAGCCTTCTCCCATCCAGCACTAGCAGCTTGCGGGGCTGTGTATGTGGGGGTGTGCGGGTGTGAAGCATTCAGCATTTTTTGTCTTGATCTTCTGCCAGGATCAGCCATTCCTCCTCCCTCCATACCCTGACGTAAAGCTACCATAGAAATGGGAGTTTCTGTGGAGCTAGTGCAGTGTCCAGCCCCAGCCCTGACCTGCCATTTGAACCACTCTGCATACATAACTTTTGTCTTCCTGCATTACAGTTCATTAGACTTTAAACTTAAAAAACATAAGTGCTTATCGAGAAGGGAACCATCTGGTAGTCTCTTAATGCTTCCAGCTGTGTAGAGCTCTTTGCGAAGAAACATTATTCAGGAAAATTAAAGTATGGCTTTGTAAGGAATATTTTTTCCTACTCTGTGGTGTGTTAAGTAATCAGTATGTGAGCTTTGGAAAGTTTTTTGTGTTTGATCTAACTAATACCTGGTTTCATATTTGTCATCATGGAGGATTCCACAGTATTTCAGAAACCTGTGAAAGTATTCTATGAAAACATCAGAGTTGCAAAATAGGAAAGGAAAATGAGTTGAAAGTACTTGCAGGTCTTTTTGCTGGCTATGACATAGAAGAGGAAACTTAGAAATGAAGTCTTAAAGGCATTTGCACCTTTTCGTGTAGTCTAGTGGCCTGAGCCTAAGACTGAGAGCCACCAACATGTGTTCTGGTTCTGCCTGTAAAATTTCTTCTCTGGCCTCTCTCTGACTTTGTTTCCAGGTCCTTGAAATAAGATTAATGGATATTTTTTAACCCCTTCATGAGAATACTGAAATTGTTTAGATTGTCTGTCCTACCATATTTATTCTTCATTTACTATTATTTCTTCATTGTATTTGTAGCTATGTTCATAATAGTGATACCACCTTTTGGGCATAGATGACATGTTCATAACTGAGGTGGTTAAATTAGAGATGCACTATTACTATGGGGAGTAGCAATAAGTGGAGAGCGCAGGGGACAAGAGATGGGACCTCTCAGCCCTTGGACTTTAGGGTTTCCTGCCACTTATACACTTATGTCTCCATAATGCCTTACCTTCAAGCTGTCTTAAGACTTGCTCCTTGATATTAAGAGAATGAACTATATTTGATGCTTATATTTCAGTCTTCTGTCATTTGCTTGATAGGGTTCAGATGTGAACATTTTTCTTCAATTCCACTTTTTGTTTGTTTTATTGCCTGCTCCGTAAATATCAGAAATTGGACATAGATGGAGAGACACTGAGTGGGATAATACTCAGCATGTACATTTTTACCTAAGAATTTTACACTTTCTTAAGTGTAAATATGTCTTGCTTGTATAGCCTGGATCAGAATTATTTCCAGATCTGGTGTGTGGAGGATTTTTTTGTAAGGCCAGTTGGCGGAGACTTTGTGGTGGAGAGGACCGAAGAGGGGAAAATGTTGCCTTGTTCTGCAGTAAGGGCAATGCTTTGCCTCGCCGATGGACCCTGCCGCTTTCACAACTGATGGATGCTGCCTCAGTCATGTCTGTCCTCTGCCTGTGACATGCAACAATTTAGCTGCTCTTGTTGTTTTGAACTGAAGTCTGCAGCCGTAGTGAGAGGTATCGGGTGAAGTCTGAGGACCCTGGAGCCAGAGCAGGTGATTTCGTAGCTTCAGAGTCTGTCAGCTAGAGGGTAACACTTTGGATGGTGTTTATTATTGTTCACAGGAGCAGTAAGTCTCACCTGTGCCTGACTTCCTTGTTTGGCTGTGCAAAACACATTCCTCTTCATCACCAAACTGATGGATGAGTTTGAACTTTCCACTCGGTTTGTTGTGTAAATGCTTAACTCTTTTGAAGTGCTTTCTCTTAAGGCGAGCTGAAGAGCAACAAAATGACTTCTCATGCTTTCTAATCTCCTCCAAATGTTTTATCTCAGACCTCTCTCAGCTCTTAGTTCCCCTTCTTGTAGACACAGCCAGCCTGCGAAATCCATTATTCTCCTCTGGCAGTGATCCTTAATACTGGGACTCCATAACACTTACTTGTTAATGGTTGATGAATGACTTGTAGATAATAAAGCTCCTATCTGAAGTTGGCAAACATCTGTGAGGGATTTATATGAATCCTCTCACCTCAGCAGCTGGCTCACCTCAATATTTGTTGAAATTAATGAACAAGTGCAAAGTTTAAAAGGGCAGGAAATACTTAGAAGCACAAGTCAGTTTGTATTTTTATCCCACTTTATATGTCAGGTGTCCTTGGTTTACATACAGGGCACTTTCATAAAATGTGGTGGCACCCAGTTTGGACAGACTTACTTTGGGGCATATTAAAGTTTATTAATGGTATTTATTCAAGGAAACCATTGTGACGTCTGGAGATGGCTATTTAGCATTCAGAGGATTAAGGTTTTTTAATGGTAGTGTTGTTGTAGCTGTGATGGCACGAGGATGTAAGTGAGGCGAGATGATCTAACTGGAAAAAACAGGTGCTTGTTTGTGCCGTTGTCCTCTTCTTCAGTCCTGAAAGAGAAGCAAATCTGAAAGTCTCGTGCGCCTAAAAGCTTGTCTTCCTTTTCTCCAGCTATATCATTTGGTTTAATGAAAGTTAAGCGTTCCTTACAAATCTTGCCTTGCCATGTCAGTCATGTAAAAGGAGTTACAAGGTATTTGGCCTACAGAAGAATTCTGGGATTGATGTATGGCACGGTGGTGCACAGATGTGCAACCACGCTGTAATCCCTGCCTCACTCAACTGTAACTGCAGGCAGCAGAGGAACATAATAAATTCTACAGATGTGATAGTGGAATTTGGGCCCTTGCTTCCAAGAGATTAAAATATGCAGATTATTCATTGCCTCCTGTTCTTGCTTCTCTTCCTTTTTTCTATACAGTTCCTCTTTCCTCACAAAATAGTAATGAATAGGCATGTAAGGACTGTTTCACATCATCAGATGTTCTCCTTGGAAGCACTTTGAGCAAAGTTATTCTAGAAAATACATTGGAAAAGTAAGCTTTTGATATTTTTCTTGGCTGATACTCAGATGCAGAAAAAATAAGTTTGATTGTTAACTCCATTAACATGTATGAAATCAGCAAAGGATTTGGGTTAGTTATATTTGGCTCTGGACCTGTTATGCAGTTGTAATTTTCCTCTTACTTTTTCTTGGTGTCCTTTAATGAAAACTGGACAACTTACTTAATGATATACTTCAGCGCAACACAAATTATGGGCTTGAAAGAGAAATGTCTGAGGCCTGGATTTAAGGTCTTGTAATCTCAAAATAATTCATATAGAATAATAAAGACTTGTTTCAAGCCAAATTTTCAGCCTTCATTCTGCTGTCCCTCAAAACAATTTTCATATGTGATAAAGCCCAAGCTACCAAGTTTCTGCTCTGTGTTGGCAGACTTCTGCTCGCATCTCGGATACTTCACAGGGACAGCCAAATTCTGTGTTGCAGTTGCTGGCAGCTTCCCCTTTCCTAATGCATGCCTCACCAGATTGCTGAAAGTGATATTTTTACATGTTGAAACTTATTAATATAATCTCACAATTTCTGAGTCTGCATGACTGTTTATAGATATGTGTCTCTACACACTAAAGGTGTTAAAATATCACTAATGAAGCTACTCTTTATTACAGCGTGAAGCATGATTATGATATTATTTTGGTGTAAGCTAGAAGCAGGCGTTGTTTTTTTAAAAAATTAAGCGTAATTTTAAAAAGGTTTTATGAACAAATCTTTAAAGAACCTGAGAAGGAATTACCTAAAAAGTCACCCCCACCTGATTTTATTATTTGGATTTTATGGTCAAAGAACTTAAAGGTAAAAACTGAGGATTTCACAAGTTTCCAAGGTGCTTTTTCCCCTTCTGAACATGGAAGCAGTATTGTGCCATTCATGGAGAGGCTGCTCTTCCTTCTCCCAATGCACAGTAAGTGATTCTGGCATGTTATCTTCCAGGGGTCCCGTGCCAAATGCAAAATATCCCAGATAACAAAGATCATATGTGTAATCTAGTAATACATTCCACTTGGCGCTAGTCAAATACAGAGTGTTCCCAAAGTCTTGGACATTGTGTTTTCAGGGTTTTAGTCAGAAGATATGTGGATGATCCAAGCTATGTGACTAGATGAAGACAAAAATAGAGACTTTTAATAAATGTAAATTGCCAGAAGGCCTTAACTGTCTCTTTTTCAAGGGGAAGATGAGTATTTGGTGTTTCAGGCAAATCCAGTTGCGGGGAGGAACGGAATAAAGGTTCATTGCAAGTAACTAACTTGTTAAGTAGGTATTTCGGTTGTAATAATTTTGCTCATGCTTCACTCGTTTCCATGGTAGCGAATAATTTCGCCTAGCAAAATAATCTCTGCGAGGCGCATTTGGTTGGTGAGGCTGAGCACCTCGGTACCGTTCGGGGACATCAAGCGGGAGCGGCTGCCGCCCTGTTGTGCCCCACAGCCATTTTATTTACTGTCTGTCGCAGGGCGAGGCCTTTACAGGCAGGTACGCCCCGAGCAGCTGCTGTCCCTTCGGCCATCGTGGCAGAGGCGGGTGTTGCTCAGCAAAACTTGTTGGGTAGAGTAGCAGGACCGTTGGCCGTGGCCACCATGGCCTGGCCCATCGATAGTGCCATCGCCGGCAGCATGCAGGGCACGGCCTTAGGGCCACCCCGCTGCAGGGCACAGCCTGGGGATGGTGCGAGACAAATGGCGCTTAGCAGCTCAGCCTGAGGGGCTTTGCGAGGCAAAGGCTGCCATATCGCATGTGTGCACATTTCCACGCGTGCTTGCGTGTGTCATACGTGTGATCAGTGTGGGGTTTTGCCTCCGAAGCTGTGACACACCACCAGCGGTGATGGGAGAGAAGGGCTCAGAACCAGGACAGGAGGTAGCGTGGCTGGATACTGTCCCAGCCTCCTTCCATTTCAAATGCAGGTGTCTCAGTTTGGGAGGGAGGGCATCCCTTGAAGGCTGCAAAATGGAGGGGAGGGAAGGGGCTAACAGGGTAACAAGTCACTTTGGGCAGTAGGGGAAGATTTACAGTGTTGCTGTCAGGCAAGCCAGGGCCCTGCCTGGGGGTTGCTCCCTGGCGTGGCCCTCACCCGCCGCCCCATGGCGTGTGAGAGGCAGACGTGGGTGGCGGGAGGCCGGGTAGCTACCGCTAGGCATGCACGTGCACAACTGAAACAACATCTCTGAAGCCTCCCCGCCATGCCCTCGGCCACCCAAATGGCGTGGTCACGAGAGATGAGGGCTCTTAAAACGCCTTCATTCACCCTTAGGAAGAGGCATGCCGTGGAAGGAAGCGCTTGCAAGGCAATCTTTCTGAAGCCGCTGGGCTCGTGGTCTTTTGGGAAGCACAAGGGCTGTTGCTATTGTCAGAGTGGTTCCCCCAGGTGAAAATCAAAGTGGCAGCACCCTGCAGGCAGCCCTGTGTCCTGCACTCCTCGTCTTACAGTCCTTTGTCTGAGAGACTCCAATACACTCAAAAATACAGAAGAGCCATTTTATGAAAGAAAGGATGAAAAAGAGCAAAATCCCACAGAGTTTCCCAATGTGAGAGATTAAGTACAGACACCGCTCACTTCATGTTGACGTGTGATATTTCATAGCTTTTTCCATAAAGCTCCAGCTCCAGGAGTCATGCGGTTATAAAAATCACAGTTTCATTAGAACTCAAGTTTCTAGTCATCAGGACGGAAGGAAAATCCTGTTCCTAAAGACTCAGTCAACAAAGCAAATGAAAAGTTCTTTGCTTCTGGGTTTAGTTTTTAGATTTAATTCAGCCTCAAAACTTCTGATCAGGATTTTTTCTGAGATTTTCCATTTCATGAAAACTTTTGATGTTTTAACATTCTATGCTTAACCTGAATGGGCAGAAATGTCTGTATGAGAACTTTCCCAGGTATTTCCCCTCAGTATGTCATGTTTCCCTATGTAACGTAAGGATACATGAATTTGTAGAAAAACAGTGCTTTTTTTTAAAAAAAACCCACGATTTTGTATCAAATGGCTCTTCCTTTTTAATGGAATTGCACATAATTGAACTAACTTGCTATTGTGCAAGTTGTCATTTTTATAGCATTTCTAATTCATGCTTGATTTAAGCTAATTATGACACTGGAGTATTGTTTCCTTAAACCATGTGCTTGAACGCAAAAGTTATTTTTATGTAGTAATAGCTGGGGATAAAATTTTATTAACTGTTAACAAGGAACAAAGTGAACTTTCTGAGGCCTCAAATGGCCTTTTAACTCAGAGATTGGCATTCCTGTCCCCCCGCTGTGTTTTTTCTGTTTTGTTTTGTGTGTGAGCATGTGTGTGTATGTGTGCATATGTTTGTTTTTGATAAAACCCATCAGGTCTTTATTTATGATGTACAAACTGGCTTATAGGGATGTTTGTACATCTGGAGATCAAAATGCTCTGCGGCTCTCAGAGATATGCTGCCTTTTTTATTAAAAGAAAGGGACTAGAGGTAAAAAGAAGGAAGGCTTGGAAGAAGGGGTTTGGAGGGATTGGAGTTTAAGCGAGGGATTAATTTTACAATAAATGACTAATAGTTTAACACTAGCGCTTTAAGCCGATTCCCCTTTGGATGGAGTTGTGACAGTTTTAAGACAAGACAGCAAGGGGCACTGCTCATCGGGATGAGCGCAGGGCTCTGCTTGTCCAGATGTCTCACTGTCCACATGTGCTTTTGGCTGCAGCCCATTTTGGGGGCTTTTTGGATTAGGCCTTGAGGTCTGGCAAAATGCAGCTGTTGTCCAGCCATTGTGTATCCCTGATTTTAGGCAATAAAATCTCTGCCAAATGACAGTCTGGCCAAGCAGTTTGGGCAGCGGCATACCTGAGGAAATCACGGACTGACTCGCTCAGACTGCTTTGTGATCATTTATCTTGTGTAAACAAGCAGAAAGCCTGTAATGATGTGCAGGCTGACGTGCAGCCTCTGGTGCTCTCACCTCTGACAAGGGCCAGCGTTAAATACGCATTGAACTCTCCTCCTGGCTGATATGGCATCGCTTCTCCTGTTTCAGTTCCTTCCTCATGGTGCACAAAACTGCTGGTAAGGAGTTTTTAGTCACACCATGGGAGTAACAGTCTGTCTTTAGATTTCTTCTTTGCCCATGTCTTAAGTGTTTGAGTACCAGGGGCTAGATCCAATAAAGGATAATAAGCCTCAAGGGCAAGACACGGGAATAATTTAGGTACCTGAATCTAAAATCATGACTTAAAAAACATCATCTCAGTGGCTTCCTGACCTCCCAAGTGCCTCTGTTCTTTAGGCACTCTCCTACTGACCAAAGAGCTCCCCAAACACCTGGAGTTGTGCTTTTGCACATCCCAGTACGGCATGACTGTTGGCAGCATGACCAGGTCTGTGTCAAAGAACTAAACATTGCTTCGTGTGAGGCTCCCGAAAAGCTCCATCCATTAGTCCACAGACCCTGTTTAGCCTGCCCGGGCAAGAGCAAGGCCTTCACAAAAGCAGTTGCAAATGTTGCTGTCTTTTAAACCTCTGGCCGAGTCTGCTTTTCTGGAGTGTTTTTTTAATAATCGTTTAAGGCAGTGGTTTCCAAACATGCAGTATCAGGGTTGAAGTGGGAAGGAGTCTGGCTCATTGGGTATTTTGGCAGGGAGAGACCATGGTCTATGTGGCAGCCAAGGTTCGTGCCATCTAGCAAGCTTGATGTAAGCTATGCTAGGCGTTTCTAGTCTGCTCCTTAGGCAGGTCCCTGCAGACCACCACTGCTCTTTGTGAAACTGCTAGCCTTGAAGTCAGTGTGCTTTTGATGGATCACCCAGGTTCAGGTCTCTGCCTCCTTCCCAGAAGAGAGATGTAACTACTATAGCAGAGGGGAGTTGAAGCGAGTGGAGACTTTCCTTCTTCCTCCCACAGTTGAAGCTGGGCCACTGTGCAGAAGGACATGCAGTGTTCTGGGACCAAAATCTTATGTTCACAGGAGGAAGCTCGGCTCTGTAGATGAATGGTGAAAGCACTTACCTGGGAGGGGAAAGGCCTACGTCTGTTCCCATGATTATTTTTGCGTGTCACCCATTGACACATCCATGTTCAGCCTGTCCTGTGCCCTAGCTGAAAGTGGTTGTAAGTACTGAGATGAGTGTGCTGGTTTGGACCCTCGTGCGCTCTATAGGGAGCCTGTGCACTGAACACAGAGTGCATTCAGTGGGAGCAGGTATCTCAGTACATCTAGGTGCATCCTAGCTCTTCATGGCAGGATTATTCAGAAAATGCAGAAAAGACTGGTAAAAAGACCTTCACCTGAATGAATAAACAGAGCTGAGGTGTTTTCATCTACCTTCCTTCTGCATTTTGTTCTGGTAGTAAAACCATATCCAATATTTTGCAAGGCATCTCATTTTATCAAGGCTCCTCTTGAAACACATTTGGGTGCTGAGGCCCTCCGGCTAAGCAACCTCACCCTCATTCCCCTCAGTTTTGCTGTCCAAGAGCAGGGCAGGTTTCCTGATGGGTGGTGTGTCAAGTGTGACATACGTTGCTACAAGGAGGTCACTAATCAGACACAGGCAAGCTCTGCTGCTGTAGCAAAGGCTCAAATAAACACGGGAAAAAAAAAGTCATCATGGGAAAGGCTCTTGCGTTTCCCCCTTCCCCAGGCTGCCGTCCTTTGCAGGTAACTGGCCTGTGCCTGCTTCTCCCTTACGTAAAGTAATTACCATCGGGTGCACGGATGCAGGGGATCCTCTAACAGCCTTTTTCTCCAGCTCAGATCACTGGTGGAACAGAAACCTCTGACTAACCTGCCTGAGTAGCTATGCAAAAAACTCACTGAATATGTAGGCAGTTAGTTGTAGGAAAGCAAACCAGTGCATGTGGCTACAACTAATTTGTCTGCTGGCTGTTCATAAGGAATCTGGGTCATTACACTTCCAATACCTGGCAGCGGCAGGCATATCAAGTAATCTCTTCACTGTAATAGGATAATTCCTGTGCTGTAGTACTAGTATCAAAATATCGTTTAAAGCCCTTGAGGCAAACCAAAGCCAGATCTGCTCCTGTTATGGCTGGGACAGGTGCAGTGAAGTGACAATCCCGTCTTCCATGCGGCATCCATATTGGTCGTCCCTCATAGGCAAGCGGCCCTTAAAAATTTAAGCCAATGTAAGGGCTGGGCAGATCTTCCCTTCACGTCTGCGGTGGAGCTTTGTGGAGTTCACCCCACAGTGTCCCACAGTTGTGGGGACACGGGCAAGGCCAGGCAGCAGCACCTTCAATGAGAGCTGCAGCTTGCGGGAGGATGAAGCGTAGTGAAGGGGCTTATCTTTCAAAGGCAAGACTTGCAGCTATTTATAGGTCACTTTGTATGTGATTACTTTGTTTATAATCAGCAAGTTTTCTCCTGAAAAAGGGCAATCAGGATACAGCAGCTGGTGGATTCCAGGTTTGCTTTACCTGGCCACATATTTGAAGTCTTGCACTGTTTTGAATGCATTTGTTTTTCTTAAGATTCATTGTTGCCGAACTGCAGACTCTACCCAGGTGGCACGAGCCGAGGAGGGGAACAGCCTAGCTGAATTACTTCTTGAAGAATAGGAAAATCAGAGGCTAAGGGGGAATGAGTGTTGAGCAATGAGACTTTGAGAGACAGTGAGCAGCCCCCCCCCCGGTATTACCTGATAATTGAGTGATATGACTGACAGGCAATAAACCTAGGCAGTCACCTAGAAAATGCTGTTTCCCTGTTAAAAGGACATGGTCAGACAATTCTTGCCCATCTACAGCCTGTGTAACATGTAGCTGCAGATGACAGGGTAGGCAGGTACACACAGGCCCACTAACAGCCATACACGATGGTCCAGAAGGGATTTCTAAAGATGCCCACACCAATCTTTTCACCTCATGTTCACCTCAGCTTGAAATGACCTGTTTCTGGAGAGGTCTGCAGCCTGTCCTGGCTATTTTTGGTAGCCCAGAATTCCTGGCTGTTACATGACCTGCGCTGAACTCTTGTAATACAGTTTGCAAGAAGATATTTGAAACCCCCTTTTGAAGGAAAGGTTCGTTTCATCCATGAGGTAACTCAAAATCAATGGAGTTGAGCTAGGTTTTTAAATGTCCCAGCTGTGATTAAGTGGGATTAAATGTCCCAATTGTGATTGTTGCTTCCCCCAAAAAATAAGGTAGACCAGAAACCTTATCCCTTCAGGCTACTAAAATAATACTGGATCCTCCGAGGGGAACGTGGGTGAAACTGAGATCCCAGAGCGCTCCCCTGTATGCCTCCTTGGAATGGGTAGGAAGGAGCCGCGGTGGAAGTGGCAAAGGTGGCCTGTGCCTCCAGACTTCTTGTAGGCCACAAGAAGCTCCAAAAAGCCCAGACAGCCATGGTGCAGAACTGCAGTGCTGGGGTGTTAAGTTCTGGCTTTTTCTTTGCCCTCTGTTCATCCTGTTTTTTTCTTTTTTTTTTTTTTTCTTTTTTTTTACCCCCAAAGGTCACTTTTTCCCTGGCTTTTTTTCATCTGAACAACGAAATCTTTGTCTGGGTAGACAATGCCTGGAATGCCATTTCCCTGGTGCAACTGGAATGGGAAAGTAACTCAAGGTGGTGGTGCTATGTCACTCAGTAAAAATGAGTGGGAACTGCAGTGGGGAACAGAGGATCAATTCTTCCAAAGGCCAAAAAAGGTTTTATTGACTTCTACATGTGAATATGTCCTCCCCCAAACTTCTCTCCTGCTCAGGGAGACTTGGACCAAAACCCCTTGGACTTGTTGATTGCTAGCAGAGCTGTATAGCAGGACTGGAGGACACCCACACTGCAAGAGCTTTCCAATAGGATTTAAATAACTTGCACTGAATTCTTTTCTGGGAGAAATAGGCAAAATATGACCGAAACGTGTGGTGCTAATTTATACCAATAGAGAATTTTGCCCTTGTGCCAAATTTTCAGAGTAAACACCTTGCAGCTGTTTGTTAAAATAAAACAAAAAACCTTGGAAGTAAACCAAACCACAAGCATGTTTCCTGTCTCCAGCCACCACACTGTAGTACATATTTGCTCTGCAGAGAATATTGTCCTTTTAGCTATGTAGAAATTACTTAAGTGCAGCTTGTTTTCAGTTGAGCTGCCAAGCTTCCATCCTGAAATGTGTGAGGATCTTTTTTAATGATGCATTTTACCCTACAGCTATGTGATATTTTACTGCAAGTCTTAATTGTTTACTGATTTTTGGAAGACTACAGAAAAATAATACAGTTGCATACCTCAACACCTTGAACTTTTAGTGTAAACCATGTTATTCATCATAATAATTGTTATTACTTCTAATAAGATTTTGACATCATGCAAAGATGATTTCAGATACTTACAAAACAACTTTTAGAATCCTAGAATAATGAAAGTTGGAATATTTTCTCAATGTATTTAGAATTAAAATGTGTACACTGAGTTTTAGAAGCAGAAGAGTGGTACCTGATATCTTAAACATAAGCCCTGATTTCTGCCCTAAAATGTAAATTTATCTATCTATCTGTGCAAAACTTGCTCCCAATCTCTATTAATATTCATCTTCCTTCTGTTGTCCAGGCTTGTGCTTGCCCTGCCTGTGCTGGAGAGGGGGTTGCAGTGCATTTTGATCTGAAGGCTCTGTGACCCTGTTGGGACTCACTGTTTTATCCAGGGTGCAGTGCTTTCCGCTGCGGCTTGCTGAGGTCCAGCCACTTGCACGGACAGAGTGAGGGTAGCCCTGTGCTAGGGGCTGTGAACCGAGGCCAATGCGTGCCTGTGGCACAGCGCTTTCTGTGAGATCCACAGGCACAGTCCATGAGGGAACACACAGGGGTGAGAGGTGACCACCTTGGATTTGTTCCAAGTAATTATTCGTGAAAAAGGAGTTGCAACCAGTGAAACACACTTATCAAGTAGGAGCAGGCGTTTTAATACTTAGAAAATAACTAACGCTCTACGAAAAACGGAGCACATCTCACTTGTTTCATTGTACAAAAGCTACTCTACGCGATGGTGATGGCCTAAGAGACTTTAACGGAGTGGTGCAGAAAATAGAGTTGCTATTTCTGGAATGCTGCGCTGTTTTCACAAAGTGCTGCTTCAACTGTATAAGATTTACCATAGATAACAGAAAGCAAACATGCCCAGCATCCTCAAAAAGAAGCTCCCTTAGCATAGCAGGGATCAAGTTGACAGCAGATTTTCAGAAATGGGTTGGCAGCCCATGTGATTAAGAGAGTTTTATGCTTGTCTCTCCAAGTCCCTTCTATAAATAGTCAGTGTAAGATTGCAACGGCATGCTAACTTTGTGTTGGCCCATGTCTTACCCACCACCTTCCTGGAAAACACTCCTACCCTCCAGGCTGATACTTTTTGTGCTTACTTTCACCCTCCAGGTATAATTATTATTTATTAGAATAAAGTGCTGCATAAATTTAGATGAAAAGCATATTCTGAATCATGCAGAGTCAAAGTGGGAAGAAGCACCAAAGATCCTGAGCACGTGGGTGACTCCCCGAGGGCACTGGTCATGGCTGGAAGGCAGTGACAGTAGTGAGTGGTTACCACCTTTAAAAATGCAGAGGATATTTTTTTTATATAATCTGCCTGTCTAAATAGGGCTCTGCGCTGCAGATTGCTCCGTGTGGGTGAGCCTTGTCTGCATGGAGCCTCGTTCATGGTGAGAAGAGCTGTGAGTGCTCGGCCCCGAAGCCAGCAGGTCTTTGCGTGACTGTGCCGAACAGGTAGTGGGGACAGGGCAGGCTGGGCCGAGCAGCTTTTTTCAAACCATGCGCTTTAATGAGCTGTCAGTATGATAGAGGCTAAATTCATCAGGAGCGTAGGCAGGACCATCTCCGTTGTCTTGCGTTCAGTCCCAAGCATGGGATTTGGTTTCAGTGTACAAAAAAAGTTGTTCTTTCACTTCGTTTTTCACTCTTCTTCTTTCTTACACAAAACGTGATGATCTGTTATCATGATATTGTCAAGTTGGCCGGGTTACGGTACACGTCATGTCCAAACTATCATTTATGATGAAATTAGATATGTGTTGAAGTCCTGACATGTTAATATTGCACTTGAGTGCAACCCTGTGGTACAGATCAGCACTCACTGCTGTGTTACAGGTTTGAGGGGTTTTTTTTCCACCTTATCTCAGGGGGGACAGGGCTTGCATGCCAAATTAGCGCTCTTTTATTTTTGTTGGTTAAAGAATTGTTCCGTATACCTTATTAAGTTAATTATCTTGAGCGCAGAACACCCTCTAGCCACACAACATGGGTAATATGTGCTAAAGGTTTTCCATCAGTAAACCATCTTGGCTCCCAAGCTCCAGTTAGCAGGGCCTGCCTCATTAGCAAAAATAGGAAGCAAGCATCTATTAAGCTGCTATTGAAGTTCCTTCTCACTGGAAGTTTTAGGAGCTTAAGGGTCTGAGTAGGAGGCACAGAAAAAAGTGCAAATATTCTTACCTGATTTCCAGTATAAGCTCAATTAAGAAAATGAAGGAACTTGACTTCTAGATCAGGCTTGCTTTTTGGGGGTATCTCTGCTGGTCACAAATCACATGTCATCCCTGACTGATATATCCATTTTGGCAAAAATCCGTAATGTGGGCAGGGCTGTAGACGTTTCTAACTGAGCAGATAGCTACTGTTTTCACTAGTCTTGAAAGGGTGTGAATAGCTCCTGCTTCTCTCAGTGGGTTGCTCTAGCCCAATGCTGTGACTCGGTGATGATAAAGTAAATGCTTTACTGAGAGACACTGAAGTTGAAAATTCATTGGCTTTGTTTTTCCTAAAAGATAAATTGCTGGTTCCTTAGAGCCATCCAAAACTGGCCTTTGAGATACACAAAAGAAGCCTGTTGTCTCTGAACACCGTGAGGAGGGTTGGCAGGTGCTCTGCTTGGTGGCCTCTCTAGCCTGTAGCCAAAACAAGGTTAGCTTTATGCCGTAAGCTGTAAGCTCTATGTGTGTAGGCACAAAACTGGAAGGAGCTTCTGGTCCTTACCTGGGCTTCAGCACTGGCACAAGCATGCAATATTTTTGCTTGTCGTACCTATGTGTGAAATGAGCGTAGGCTAAGTCGTTCACTGTGAGAGGAATTTGGAAAGGTAATACGTATGTGTAAGTATTGGACAGACCATGTGCAGCCTCTCATGTGACTGGGCTGACTCAGATTTCAGCCCTTTAAATAGCTGCTGTTTTACTGCTCTGCTAATGAAAAGATGCATTTCTCACCTACGTCTTGTGAAGGACTTCAGAGGTTAAAGAGCAAAGTGATATTTTATTTCAATAGGTATCAGTCGTGCAGAGAGCATTGGTGCTACATCATTAGAGGAAATCAACTTCTGCTGCTGCAGAGATATCATCAGTGGAGAGAAGTTCTGGCAGAGGATGATAACCAAAAGAACAGAGTGAGACTTAGGGTGGAGCATGAGCAGTCTGTGAGAGGGATGTCATATAGTTGAGATACCTGCAATAGCTCATCCCAGCTTAGGTACATTGGAACAGATTGTTCCCCTGAGGCATCTTATAGCTTAATCTAAATCATAGACAGGCTGAAGTCATCATCGACTGAAATCAAGGGAAAACTTCCCATTGGCATAAATGACGTTTGGATCATGGATGTAGTAACCGCTTGACATGGGCTGTTAAACTCTCCTTTGGAAAGTATAATTTCTTTCTTTTTTTCACTACAAATAGAGAATAAAGCTGACATCTCCATTACACCAAGAATAAACATTTTGGGGGTCATGCTATTCGGGTATCAGTTTTACTGAGAAACCCCAAGGAAGCTCTGCAGGGGGAAGAAGAAGTATTTTTTGTGCTTTTGTGGTTTCTGGTAAACACAGGATTGATGAAGTGAGGAGTGATGTGTTTGCTTTCACACTGAATGCAATGGGGATGTATTTTTCAGTATTTGGCTGACTACTTTGGATTTCAACTTCATATATTACACCTACAAAACTGAAGAGTTCTTTTAAATCATTGTGTCTTTTAAATAGGCACAAAATGCCTATTTTGATTAATTTGAAAAAAATAATAAGTGTAAAAATTTAGGCTCTGGAAATGCCAGGAGAAAAATCTTCCATTATCTTTCTAATAATTTCAGCCAGTACAGTGACTTTAGTCTTTTCCTGAGTAACTCAAGAATATCTCTGTAGATATCCTCAAATTACGGAATTTACTCCTTGGTTAAAACCACACATGGAAATTTCAGATCCCCCCCAAATAGTACTTTTAGGAAGAAATGTCCACTTGAGACTAGAGTTACAATGACAATGCCATCTCAACATCACTATCAGCCTTGCTTCTAGTGGAACATGCAGGATATCCACATCTTTTGGAAATCAGTTCGCAGTTCCTTCTTAACAAACTCGGATGATGGGGTTTTTTTCTGCCCAACTGGAAAGATGTTACATTGTGGGATTTTTACATGTGTTAGTCACAGAATAACTCTTAGGGGAACACACAGAAGGCTCTATATAACTTATTTTACTTTTAAAATTATATCAGAAATCACGTAGATTTAAGTACTGATTTTTGCATAATTCTATTAAAAGGAATTTTCAGAGAGTCAGTATTCAAGTGCTTAGCGCTTTTTCACAATTAGACCCATTTAATGGCCAGAAAAATCAGTGAGCCATTAAAAACTGAACTCCAAAAATACTTCTCTTATATAAATGCCTGTGCCTGAGGGTATAGCTGATCTGCATTTTTTTCAATGTAACAAAACTTGGGTTTCATTCATGTCGTATAACAAGGGAACATTAATTGAGAGGATCAAAAGCATACTTTCTAAAAGACATTTTCTGTCACTGCTGGTGAATTTCCTCTATATTCCTTCATCCTGAGGCTTTAGAAGGTTCTCGTTGAATTAATGGCTTTGATTTTTTCCACTTTGTTTCAACGAAAGAAAATATTTTCACTTTTTTTTGATAAGGCATGTCAGGTAAACTCTATTAAAGTATGCAAGAGTGCTTGTTAGCGTTCAGATGACAGAGAAGCTTGAAAGGCATTGGGTCAAAAGGCAGATTTCGTTAAAATAACTGATTTATGTTATTGTATTTTCGTGTTCTAAAACAAAGTTCAATTTGCTTGACCCCTGCTGTCATTAATAAACCTACTGCACCTTCCTTTGCTTACCTGCATGACAAAGATTTTGCTTCGTTTGACTTGGGAGGTTCCTGGGCTTACAAATCAGGATGTAGAAAATGTACAAATGGGAATAATCAAATAGAGTTGCCTATATGGAGACATATGAGCCTGAACCTACAGGAAAGACAGTAGGGGCAGGCCCTTCAGTATGATTTTATGAATGTTTCTGCTGATTTGGTTACAGCAGTGTAACATGAAAGGGTTTTTTCTAACTATTGTTGTTACTGGGTTCAAATATAAGTGAGTATTTCCCTGACTTAACCTTTGAGGTAAAGACCATGCATGGCTTTCACGCAGGTGGACTGGTCATCATTCCTGATTTCTGCTTAAGTTTCTGTGCCAAGTGCTGCTAGGAAGTTTATGAAATTGAGTCCCAGTAACCTATCAGGCACTGATGAACTGGTGAATTGGTGAATTCCCAGTCCCACGGCAGCGGCAGGGTAGGAGAGATGCTTGCTGTTCCCCTGACTCCTGTTGCTGGCCACACGGCATGTGTCACTGCTGTATTGGACCAAAACTCCTCTCTGCTTTAACTCCACACTCCTGGACACCCCTTCTGCTGAGGAACGATCAAATAACTTCAGGTTTGCATTATTCATTCTGACAGTCATTCCTCTTCTTTCTCTCTTCCCTGAAGAGGTAGGTAATGAAAGACAAGATTAAGGCACAGTTTAAGACAAATTACGTTGAAGAATTCTTTCAAAAACTCAGGCTCCCAGCCAGAAAGGGGAAACCAAGGCCAAACAGGGCTCTCCCCAGCAGGTAGAGATCCTCACCAGCTCCTTACAGATCAGTGAAAGTGTGTCCTGCTAATGTAGGCCAATCTCAGAGCTTATCCTTTCTCTCCCAGCTGTCAGGATTTCCTAAATAATTTCCTGAGTAATCCAGCCATGGGCACCAAGGAGAGGAGGGTCGGGAATCATCCAGGCTCTAAGAGAGGTACAAGATGGTTTATGACCTTTTTTGAAGGTTTTCTCTGCTCACTCTCATTTTCTTTCATATCTCTTCCATTTGTTTTGTGACTTCCACTGTATAAGGTCCATTTCTTCTCCCAGCAAAGTCGTTAGGTGTTTGGCATCTATTCCAGTGGGACCAGGAATAAACTATAATCACAAAGCTGCTCACTCCAGCCTTTCCTTGCCAAGCTGATCCTGCCAAGTTTTAGCTTAATTTTTCTTTTTTTTTTTTAACAAGAAAAAATAAGTAAATACATTTGAATAAAAATTGAACTGATTCATCAAACCAAAGGGCAATTGTTCATTTGGAGGCACCTCAAGGGAAAGCAAATAATTGAAAAGTTGCATTTAAAAATCATGAGTAAAGACGCTGATGGGTCCTGGTTTTAATCCAGAAATTAATTATTTAAGGTACACCAGCATGTAGGAGACCCAGGTTTAGTTCTCTCACCTGCCTGGGAGAATTTGAAGCCATGTCTCTGGCTTTCCAAGGGAGAGCCTGACCTGCAACCAGCTTCTAGAGAGCCGTAGAGGAGGAGTGACCTCCCGTCAGACCATCGCGTTCATTCAGTTTGGCAACATATAAATAGACATTTGTTAGGGCAAGGCTCAGAAACTAGGGATATCCTGTCTGGGTGAGTGAGCTGACCATCGTGCTAGAGAAGCTCTCATTTCTGCTTCAATAACTATTCAACTACTTTATGTCATGCAGAACAGTTAAATCAGGAGGGGTTGAGGGAGTCATGCCTCCACCATCAGTAACCTTGGACTGCAACCTACTCAATACCTCCTTAGAAAAGGTCGGTGTCTTCCAGGAGGGAGCCTGCTCTGCCACGCATAAACCTGGGTTTGGATTATCCAGCAGCCTCTATGCACCACAGACCAGCATAGCCATGCTGCAGTCACATAAGTAAACCCTGCAACGGGAGCTTACTTCAATGTGGGTCGTGTGCTGGGAGGGAGGCCGAGCTGCCTCTTCTCATGTTGCATCCAGTACGTGGTCTGTCTCTAGCAAGCTTCAGTTGCACCTTTTCTTTGTCTTTGGTTCTGAATAATTTCTGTAAATTGCTCTTGACCCCAAGTATGAGTCTCCTGACCAAGGTGGGTGTGCAGTTATCCCTTTGTCAGGTATATGTCTCCACCCTCTTTATGGAGAGGCTACAGAAGGTGTGGTATTTTCTGTAAGACTTCAATACAGAGGGAGACAAATACAAATAGACAAAATGGAGAGGGCTGTATTTAAATTTTGCTAAATGCTATCCATGTGCTTGGGCTGTAAAAGATTCAGTGAGGACAGTCCCTAACAGATTTTGTCGCAGAATCAGACTGGATTACCTTCTTGTCCCTCTCACCTTTCACTGAAATGTGGTCAAATAAATTGCTTTTTGGCAACGGGTGTGGGAAGTCGCTGCCTGGTTCTCACTCACAGGCAATCGGCTGATCTGCTTTCCTTTATGCCCTTTGTTTCCTTTTGCAGGGAAGGCTGCTTCTCCCCCATCAGCCCAGAGGCATGTCCCCTTGTGCAGTCTTTCATGTGCCACAACCGAACGTTCATCCTGGATGGCCATGTGCAGCTGAAGACGGGGCTGCAAACCCAGGAGCGACACCTGTTCCTCTTCACAGACCTTCTGGTTGTTGCCAAGTCCAAGTGAGTACGGCACCTCAGGTGCTGCTCCTACAGAGCAGCCCTTTTTCTCAGCAGAGCATAACATGGATTTCCATAATGCCTTTTTAATAGCAAATCTTATCTAAATCATAAGGAAGCTTTTTATTTGGTTGATGGAATTTAGGTGCCTGACCTCTTCAGGTACCTTTGAAAACCCCATAGCCATAGAGGAATTCCAGGATGCAACATTTTAAAGAAGTATCAGATGTTCTTGAATATATTGCTTGTGTTGTATCATCTTCCCTGCCTTGGGAGCACAGTGTCATAGAAAAGACTCATTGCTGCTCGACTGTGTCCATTGCACTGCCTTCTACTGACTGTTGTGTTTCCGACACAGTCCTATGGGGTGTGCATAACACCACTGACGGTGCCGCAGAAGAGCTACAGGTCTTAACGCTTACCTGGAAGCTGCTTTGATACACACAAGTGATGAGCAGCTGTATAAAAATAGAGATTACAAGCGGCATTGCAGTGTCTGTCTCTGTAGGTTGTGCTGTGCCAGGAGGAGTGTGGGGAAGGGGAAGGAGAAAGGAAGCGATGCTGAGCAGTCTGGGTAGTGTTCATGTGTAATCAGGCTTGCTCCTGAGCTCTGATTATTCACTCTACCATTCACAATTAAATCAGATTTACAAGCTGTGTCTAGCATGCCAGCTTCATGCAGCATTTGTGGTTTAAGGCAATTTTAGAGGGTTCTTTCACTTGTTGTTATGGGGAAATAATAATAAAAAATCATGATGCAGCTTGATTCTGTGTTAGGCAGTGCGTTTGTGGTTTCACAGGGTGGGTAATCGCAATGCGAATCCTGGGCTTTTGCAATGTGTCTTTTCGCTTAAGCAATTGTTTCAGAGGCTGCTGGGAAAAGCCAGAATAAATCTGTGTTTCCTGTAGAAATCTGAGCTGTGTCCGTTTGAATCACACATAGTAAATGTACACCCCCCCCCAGCTGAACTCCTTCACTTGATGTAGTGTGACAACACAGAGGATATTTTACCCAAAACATGTTCCACTACGAGTAGGTGGTGAACATAAGGATATTTAGGGGAAATCTTGCTATTCTACCAGCAGTAGCAGCAATAGCATTGTTACTCTATTTATGTAGGTTTGTGTCATCTAATTTAAGCTTTCAAATGTTAAATATTTGCAACTTACCTAGGCTTCTAGGCTCCTTTTATAGTCACTGAGGGAAAACCAGCACCTTCCTGCAGCAAACTCACCTGACGCTGAAAGACTGCTGGCGGTGGGTGAGGGGAGTCACGCTCTGTCCACTGGCTATTCAGCAGGCATAATCTCACTAGTTTAGGTCTAAGCTCCTAAATTGTAGAAGACTAAAGTCAGGTGAGATGAAGCCCTCCCTCCCCGGTCAGCACGTTGAGCAGAAGCAATGTTACAACCCCAGGCTGAGCTGCACATTACCACAGGTTTGGCTTGGTCCCAGCGGGACTATTTGCATAGTAAAGCATTACTCTTTGTAACCACTCCAAAATCTGGTCCCCTAGGAGTAGTAACGGCTCTTACGGCATTTGATTTAGTGTGGTGAAGATTCTGCAATGTTTGAAGAAGGTAGAACAGAACAAATTGTGCTTCTGCGTGTGAAGAAGGGGGAGGGGGACCAAGTCTTTGCTAGAAATGGTAAAAATAGTATTTTGAGTGATATTACTTCATGTATTTTAAAGAACTAATTGGGATGTTCTCTCTACAGCTTCCCTGTCAGCAATTAAAGCATCAGAGCTGTCACTAATGAATACTACTTAAAAATCAGCATTTTTAAAGATGCCTCACACTAAAATACCATTGCTGATTCCTAGAGGGAAAACCTGAGTGGTGTGTATTGCTGTGCAGCCATGACTATTGATTGTTATTGACTTTTTAATAGCTGATGCAGAGTGAAGACAGCAGGTCACCAGGACAGAATTAATGATACAGTTGAATCTGACTTAACTTCAGAATTATTCCTTGTGAAGGTGCTAAAAATTTGTAATACTCTTTTATGTTAAGTAGTTTTTCAGCTTGGGGCATATGAACACTTAAGATATCTTAGGTACAGGTCGGCGCTGTACTGGTGTCAGCTCAGCTGCCGGTAGCCAGTCACTGTACAAAGGGAGCCCATGTATAATTAGACTTCATATGATCAGCAAATGGGTACAAGTTTTTCCTAAAGAGAGCAACAAGTATCTTGTGTCCTCTGAGCTTGCTGACTAAACTCCTGTACAGCACTGAGCTCCTGCTTAAAGGCAGCGAATTGGCATTGCTCCCATAGAAATTGGGGGGGGTAAGTCCTCTCTACAACCGGTCTGTGTATGACTTTGGACAAGGTGCCTGTAGGTTCGTTTTCTGCTACTGTCTAATCATTTTTGAAATGCAGACTGTTATCTTTTCAGATCATGCATTAGCCCAGCTTATAAAAAATAAGAATAATACTCAAATGCTGCGCTTCTCTCTCTGCTGCCCCACCTTTTACTGTCCTCATGTGAGGAATAAGTCATAAATTGATTGAAAGAGTTTTTCTCACTAAATCAATGTTAAATATATAGACTGTTATACTGTTTTCTATATATTGATTAGATTTCTTACAGAGAGCGTGTGTTTTAATTTGGCAGAGTAAATATTTCAAGGATCTGTGAGTTCAATGATCAAGGTTTCTTACATAAGTTTTTGTGTGGGAGGCAGAGAGAAACGCCTTCCTCTTTCTCCGTTGTAATACATACATGCATATATACACATCCATTTTAAAGTTATTTTCCCAACGTGGCTGGACATAGAAATTGATGGTTGCGTACATACATGGAATTACGGTAGCAATCTCACAGTAGATACATTAATGCTTTTGTCAGAGGGTCCTATTAAGGAGATTAGCAAACCTAGTGAGGAGTTAATCTTCCATCTGTTAACAGCCACAAAGTATCCAATTGCCACTTACAGAAAGCAAAAGGAACTGAGTTTACTCTGCAGAGTTGGTACAATTTGGGGTGTGTCAATACCTACACCACTGATGTTCATGATTTTTCTGTTGAATTCAGTGGACTCTGGATCGGCCTGATATTTACAGCGTAACACTTGCAGGGGAACTTAGTTCCTTAAAAAATAAAGAAAATCTTCATTAGCTTGTTACTCTTCCAATTTTTCACATGTTCAGTTGCGCTGCTTCCTTAGTCAGCGATGATACGTTCATTTCTAGAGGTAATGCTTTGGCACTTAAATAGAAGACCCACATTTCACAAACAATGAGAACCCATGGATTGCATAAAGGACATGGCAGATAGAGATGAAATTATACTTCAGGCTCTTTAGATGTTAATGGAGGCTACTGTTTCAGCGCCTCTGGAAACCAGGCCACTTGAATACTGATGATAGCTGAGAGGTGTGACTAGGCATGGCAAACGGGGTAAGAATATGCATCAAGCATGACTGGAGAACATCTTTGTCCTTCTGCCAACACCCTGCTGACACCCGCTACTGGCACTGTAGGGGTCTGGCTTTATGTACTGTAAATGTTAAAAAAGTGAAACAGCATGTAGAGAATTCACTGTACTGGGTAAGGGGAAAAAGAAATGGAGGAGAAAGGGAGGGTCAACAGATGATTGATTCGGTGGCGTCAGACCGGGCATCCATTTAGGAACATCCACATGAGAATTCACAGCTCTATTTATTTTTAAAAGCCTACATTTTCACAGTTCAGCCTGTGGTCAGTCAGTTACAGGTATGTCTGTATTCTTGACAGATCTTACTTGTTGCATCACAAACTGATTTGTTGACGAGGGCGTTGAAATGTTTTCCTGTACTTTAAGTTTCTCTCTGATGGAGTAACAAAACGTAATAAAGAGAGGAGAAATATACAGCTGACCAGGAAACACTATGGTATAGTTTAAAGAATACATGAACTTGAGATGGTATTTTACAGTATTTTATGGCAATCTAATTGAAGTGCACCTTTTTGCCAGGTGTGATATGCACTGATGGTCCTTTCTTGCCCACCACTGTCAACGCTGCTGGGTTATTAGGGTTGCTCTACCCCACTACACCTGTTAGCATAATGTCAGCTGGAAACCTCAGACCGGTCAGGGTACTGCAAGTTCATCTATGTCCTCTTTAAAGCCACAAGGTTCAAGTACTTTCATGTTTCATACTGTATTTGTTCAGTCTCTCCTAAATAAATACCTTGTACATGAG
This sequence comes from Nipponia nippon, assembly GCF_047370975.1. Taxonomy (NCBI): domain Eukaryota; kingdom Metazoa; phylum Chordata; class Aves; order Pelecaniformes; family Threskiornithidae; genus Nipponia; species Nipponia nippon. The sequence goes on from NW_028262336.1 coordinate 112,649,165, forward strand.
ACTAATCTCAGAGAAGGTAGTCCATGTGTATAAAAGCTCTAAGAAACTGCTTACCTGACATGTTTATTTATAGAGCACTAATCACCATGGTGCCTGGCACTGTCCCCATCCACATTTGCAACATGGTGTTGAGCTGACATGGTCTTGCTTGCAGTCCTTGGATTAGAAGGGCAAAACATTTTTGAGGGGGAACACGTTTCCTCCAGCCTTTCCCTGCTGGCCCAGGAGAGCTGTAGCTCCGCCAATTCAGTCTGCGAGGCCTCTAGTGCAAACCTGCCTTGAAGTGACTGGCTGTTGCATTGCTACACAGCTGGACTGACTTTATGAGATTTTACTTGTTTCTCGCATAGCACTGGTGCCCACCAATCCTACAAAGGAAGGAGACTTATCATGAGAAATTAAGTGGAAGAAGAGTTGAAATAAAAAAGTGCAAGTCTGTAAATTTGACCTTTATTGTACTCTGATGTTTAGTAGGATAAAATACAGGAAGGGCCAAATTTTTAAAAAGTAATTATGTCAGTGACTCGATATTTTGAGAATGCACAAAGTCCTGGCTCATTCTCCAGGTGGTGTGGGCTTAAAGCTACCATGCAGCTAGTTCATGGAGGCTGTATGTGACCTGTGCTGTAGTTAACACAAATGGCAGTTTTCTGCTTGTTCTTTCTTCCAGATTGCCTAGTTGTCACTACTTAAACTCACCATAGTGGTTGACCCTGGGGCTAAGCAATCCAATGATCCTGTAAACTCCTCAATGACATTAAAGTCACTGAAAGGAGAGTCCAACGCAAGTGGCAATCTTTGCCTTATGGTGAGATTTGGAGGGGAGCTCTAGACATGGGGAGAAGTCTTCCCCCAAGAAGGGCGATGTCCAGGGATGCCACAAGCAACCTATTTATCCCACACTTAAGATATCTGTTGCCCTATTTAGATGAGAAATTGGTATGTTTTTATATGCAACCCAAATAAAACATTGTTTTCTTTAACTAAAGCAGAAGTGCTTCTTCCATCAGCTCCAATGCAAGCTTCACATGTGCCTGAAGGAAGAAGAAACTCTGAGTTGTTTAACCTGCCTTGCTATGTTTTCATGTGTGTGACATACATACCTGTGAATTTCTGCCAGCAGGTCACACTCTCATTTCAAACTGAAGTGCCAAGCACGTCTCTGTGAGATGTGGACAGCATTTTGTACAGAAGAAGTCTGCGAAGGCAGCACAGACCCAGAGAGGTCCTTCGTTTTGGGCTGGCCCACCACAAACTGTGTGGTGAATTTCAGGTAAGAATTGAGATCTGTTTTATTTACCAAGTTACTTAAATGTTTTTAGGCTGACAGGTAACAAGTCTATCACGGATTCATTTCAGCACCAGGGAAGGTGGGAAGCAGGAACTTACTGATTCTTAAACCAATTCCTTCTACTGCTGTGATCAAGTCACTTGCCCTCCATGCCTCATCTCCTGTCTCTGCAAATGTGGCGGTGATACTCGCTTATCACTTAAAAAATTGAGAAAATATGTGATTTGGCAAAGCATTGTCTGTGCTGCAAACTCGCTCAGTGGAAATTCTGTTTTTTGGGGGGTATAATTTGACAAACACCTTGGCTAATTAATAAGATGAACTACAAATAGTAAACAGCCAAGCTAATGAAAGGATCAAAAAGACCATCGTAGGACACTTTTAAACAGAAGAGCTTGTATTGGAAATAGTGGGAAACATACAGTGAAATAGTGACCTTGTCCTATTTCTCTTTTTAATTTAATTGCACCAGAGAAAATATCAAAATTCCTCTTAAAGCAGAATCTCTGAATTTTAATAGAGAGAAAGACTTTCCGTCTGTCTTTGCAGCATTGACTGTAGGACACATAAGGGCTGTAGAGGTAATTTTAGTGATTAGGCTAATTTTAGTCTCAGCGGGAGGGCTCTGTCGTCAGTTTGGATAAGGGAGGGCATCGTCCCCCTGAAATCCCAGCTGCTTAGCCACAGTAATTTGGCTGGGTCTTGGAAAATGCATTTTCCTCTTTACCAACAGAGAGCAAAAGCTGATGCATGCAGCTTAATTTGTATGTCACATTGTCCCTATCCAAAGAGAATGCTGTGCACAAACTGCTCTCTGTTGAGCTGGTTGTGCTGTTTATGTTTTTTTCACTTAATAGTCCTGAAACAAAGCTGAAATTTTCTATTGATTTTCAGTTGAACTCTTGCCAATAAACATGAGCTCTGATCTAGAGACAGTACGTGGTTCTTTATAGCTATCAGAAAGTAGTTGGATAGGAAAGCAATAGCTTCAATCAAAACAGAGTCAGAGATTTTGTAGAAGTGAAATTATTTTATGTCTGGAAGTACACAGAAAAATCTAAAACACCACGCATGAGTCCGTAGGTGCATATCCAACAGAATTGAAGCAGCCAAAGCAGAATGACATTTTTACTGTTTACAAAGTGCATTCCCCTCACAACATCATTCAGTAGGTTTGTAGCTCCCTAAATGCCTGCTCTGAAAATTTGAAGAACTTGATTTGCAGAAGTAGCAGTGAGAATAGCAGTTACTCCATCTGGGGCAGGATTTAAATCAAGAAAATTGAAGCAAAATTAGGTTGGATTCCTTGCACTGTCCTATTATTAGCTACATTTAACTGGACAGTTTGTATCCTTGAAAGTGTATAAATGAGATAAAGATAATGAGATAAGCCTTAAAGTGTCCAAAGTTAAACCCTACTAAGTACAATGGGACCTTTTTTGATTGTGGCTTATGTGTACTTTGTAATGTGGTGATAAACCAAGTAATAAATAAGAAGAGAATTAGAACAGTGAAAGTGGAAAGAAGTCTATACACCTGAGGAAATACCTTTAAACTTCTGAATTAAGCTCTTATTTTAAAGTGCCTTCCTCTTCTATTTGGACATTAGTTTAAGAACTCAACCTGTTTCCTACTGAATTCACTGGTAAAGCTTTAACTTCTGTGATAAAAAATGGTAACTGGGGCTTTTGATCTCCATGGCAGGCTTTTCAGTTGATTTTGCGGGGAAACAGATTTTTCATTCAAATCTGGAAACACTTTTTAGTTTTTGTAGGTATTTATGGAAATTGCAACCAAGAAGCAGTCTGTGCCACCGTGGTTTGTACACAGGCTATTTTGGTATTAGAATGATGGCTGATTTGTCCCTGTTTTTCTATAATTCTTGCAGGTCTGCAGAACAAAAGGAAACATGGCTGTCTTTTTTGCAAAGGTACTTTATTATACAGTCTTTGAAGACGCTGAAAAGAATCCCAGTCATCTAGACCAGTGATTCCCAAGCTGTGGTACCTATGCCATCATAATAGATAACCTCTTTCAAAGTGATATTAAGAAAAAGAAATCTCACGTCTTCTCCCTGCAGAAGGTGGTATGTGCTGTTCATGCAATGATCACTGCGCAAGGAGGGAAATGCTTCCCTGTGCCTGAACATGGCTCAGCACAAAACTGGGGCGATTCCTATCATATGTGGTCCCTTCCCTAAGCAGTTGTAGGAGCCTCTGCACCATCGCTCTAGTTGAGCCTGGGGCTCTTCCCATGGTGATGGCATCTAAGCAAGCCCAGCTCAGGAACCTCTGCTCTAAGGCTGCTCATGGCTGGCTGTATTTTGGTCTTACAAAATGGACTCCAAGCTGGAGAGTATGATGGGAGGCTTTGCGTAAAAAGAGCTGTCTTATTTCAGTCAGTGTTTGGACAGAAAACAAAAAGTGGTGGTTTTGTTTTCTGGTCACCTAGTTCTGCTGGTTGAGGTTTGTGTCTTTATCTGATTCTTCAGGGTTCCTGGGGCTGTTTAAATCGTCCTTGCTGGGGATGATTTCTAATTCACTCTTCTCCTGTTCAGTCCTTTGAGCTGGTCTCTACAATGGATGTAACATTCCAGTAGGAACCTGTACTGCAGACTGAGGCATCACAATGATGGGTAGTTTTAGCTTGATTTTTTAAATCCAGTTTCTCTGCTGCTTACACTGATTTCTACAATGAACTTTAATACAACAGGGCATTACTGGGGGCCACGGTCAGCATCCCTTCCAGATACTGCTTGATGCTTTCTTGTCCTCAGAGATCTTTCTACTGCAGTACATCTGCAAACAATCTGCTTCTTATCCAGTCATTGCTTGATTGCTATTTAAATATCCATCTTGCTATTTATGTTTACGATATTAAAAATTTACTTGTTTTGTACTTGTTTTGTCAGTCGAATAAGAGAAGAGAAGGAAAAAGACTATCCTAAAAGCATTCCTCTGAAGATAATTGCAAAGGACGTGGGAACTTGTGCATATGTAAGTGCTCTTGAGCTAAATAGGGGTCTAAATCCACATCACCTATGAATGCTAGTCACCTGTAAATCCTTTGGATATTGGGGAGGCTTCCTTTGGGTTGCACCCTCCTTTAAAGATCCAGCCCCTTTAAAAGACTTGGCATATGCAGCCCTGAAATGTTTGTTTCCTGTGTTTAATACATGAGTTCCTTTTTAAAGACAGTGTGCTTGGTAAGAAATACTGGTTCTGGCACGCAAACTAAAGACTGTACAGTGTGAAGTCCCAAGAAAACACCTTTAGTGGAACTTACACATAAGAATCTTCAGAAATGCCAGTACAATGCATCCTTTTTTTGCTTGTAAAACTGATCTAAACCCACAGCTGCCTTCATTCAATTCAGCAAAGTTGCAACGTGCTTTATTGTTTATAACGATTGTAAGTCAGTAAAGCTGTGTATGTGAACACCCTGAAATTGCTTTAAGCATGTTTTTCATCAGCTAACTGATGTTGGTAGATTTATAGGCACAAGGTAAATTAGTAAGGAAAGGTCATCCACAGGGTGATTTGCACCTTTTTTACTAAGTAATTTTTAACCAATTTAAACTAAATTCTTTTATGTAGCCAGTTCCCCAGGGATACCCTAGCATTCAGTGATAATCCATCTATTCTTCCTCTGCTTCTTATACATTTGTCCTTTCTTTCTAACTGCACTTTTAAGATCTGTATTTCATGCTCAGAAGCCTAAATAGCATTTGCAAGGACACGAGAAATTTTTACAGAAGTTAGACTTCATTGGAGGTCTTTGCCCAACAGTGAATCTCCACTTAGAATTCTGTATTTGCATAAACGTAAGCATAAAGGAGTTCATCTTTTTTCAGATAATCATTAATAAGGTAAAGGATAATAGTTAGAATTGCCAGGTTGCTAAGACAAGTGTTAATAAACAATAACAATAATTGTGATAGTTAAAATGCAGGACTGCAGATCAAGCTGTGCTCAGGTGTAAATGTCTATAAATCATACACGCACTCAGGTGTTGCACCTTTGTATCAGGGTTTGTTTGGGGTTTTTTTAAATGTCTTTTCTCCTTAGCTATAATTAGCTCATGTGCCAAATATGGTTTCCTGATCCTGACAGTCCTAGAAATAACACACTGTAGTCCAGCTATTATCAGTAATAAAACAGTGGAGGAGCAGATGGAAACTTTCTGATGCAAGTAGTTCTTATGGCACTGTGGTCCCTGTGCTCCAGCAGCTGGAGATGCCCAAGAATTATTTCATTTTCGGATGGTAAGGAAGGCTGAACACAAGACACAAACCATTTTATTATATTCTAGCCAAGAGCAAAACTTATGCAAATGTGCTGACCTACTCCTGAGAGCCAGATGTCATTGCTTCAGGCAAATGTTAAATTTTTTATGGTATGAGCATTCGGATATGTCCTGAAGCAAGATATACAGTATTCTCACTACTTTCTTTTGATTGCCATGGCAGCTTGTTACCATCAGAGACTTATACAAATGTACAGCTCAGATCTTTTCTAAATGCAAAATGTCAGGCGTTTGTTTCACCTGAACACCCTATGGCCAGTATAAAATTGATATGCTACACAGGGGAGCAGCGTATAGCAAACTGTCTTGGGACTGGCAGTGAACATTTGCATCCCAGCTCTGCCACCTTCCCTTCCTTGGGCCATTGGATACGGCTGGGCGGTTTGTTGCAGCGGGCATGCGTTTGTTCTGCCAGGGCTTTAGGCTGGCCACGAACCAGCTGCAATCCCAAAGCTGTGTAGTCTTGTTAGCAGAGCCAAACTAGCATGCTTCTAAAGAGGGCTTAGTAACTTATGCTTGATGTGTGGGAGCTGCCTGTCGGCTTGGAAGTGAGGCCAGCGTGGGTGTGATGGTGCAAGCAAAAACCACTCTGGACACTTGTTTCTGCCTCTGCAAGGGGATGGCAGCGGTGCTGCCACATCCTGGCGGGGCTGAGGATGGAGTCGTTAATCCTGGTGCGTTTGAACTGCCCTGCATAAGAGCAACCCATGGTGTGGAGGTACAGAGCATCGCCCAGCTGTACGGGAGTAATGCTGGTGCCAGGCAGCAGGTGCTGAAATCTCACTCTGGAAAGACTGCCCTGTGGAAAGCGTCTCTTCCTCCGACAGGAAGCTCAGCACTTCGTCCTGGTGGCCGTAGCTATTTAGAAAGCGGTGTTTCTGCAGATCCATGCTTTTCCATACTGCTGATCAGCAGATTCTGGAGGATGCCAGAGAGGTAGCATTTTAACTGGATGGAAGATTACCAACAGGAAGCGTTTCTGGTATTAAGCCAAATCTATCTTTGAGAAGTCTATATAGAAAGTGGCAAAGGATATAAAGATGAACAGCCTGTGTACAGTATTTTCTTACCAGGGAGACCTTCAATAGAAAAGGACGGAAATGATTAAAAATTGGTACGAGAACCTCTTATTTCACTGAAAAACTCATTTTTTTCAAAGAAAACTGGTATGCTTTTAAATTAATCAAACCATTAAGTTTCCCTCATGCAGTGTCTAAAGTGCAGTTAGTGGCTGTGTCTTTTTGCATATTTTAATGTGGAGGTCTGTACCCAGTAATCATGGCACTCTCCCGTCTGATGGAGATGGGGAAGCGGGGAGCAAATACAGAAAGTATGTGACAAAGCAGAAGAGTCAAACCTTAGTCTCAGACAACTGAGTCTTCCTCTATGTAGTATAACTTATTTATCAATTAAATTTTAACAGGATACTCTCCATTTTTGAACAATGAATTATGCAGAGCTATTGCACTTCAGATACTCTTTGCAAATCCAAATTTTTAATGCCACTTTCCTCTTCCCCTTTTTTCTGTTCACAGTCAAAAACCCTGAGTGTAACCAATGTTGATACAGCAAATGATGTAATTCTCATGGCCCTGCAGCAGCTGGGAATTAATGTAAGTCCTTGCACCAGTTTTAATGAGTCTTTTTGTAGTAATTTTAATAATCAAATCTTCTCTTGCACTTCTTCCAAGTTTTAGGATATGAACATTAATTGAATCCTTTATCATAGCAATTCACTGTTGTTGAAATGAAGCAAAAGTGCCTAGCTATTATATAGACCTCCGGAGATCATCTGGTGCCTTAGAAATTTTGAATAATTCTTTCATGCCTGTAAGGGATCCGTCATGTTTGAAGTTTGTTTTAAATCTGTTTTGCTGATGCCTAAGAGGAGATATCTTGACACACAAGAAGTGAGAATTTGATACAGCTCCTTTTGCATACTTCAGTATGAACAGGAAACCTACTGACCCGCTTGTTAGTTGGTTTCAAAATGTGCAAACATGCATGATCAGCTGTGTTCCCAGATTACACGTACAAGCACTGTTCTCAAGTGTCCAAAACAGACACTCTAAATATCCATGGACCTTTAGTGTCATGTGAGATATGAATGTAGCTGAGTGCACAGAATCTGAATGCACCCAATTTAAGCAATGGCCTGAAACTGTTTTGGAAAAAGGCTTTTGCAGGACTTAGGATAATGCAGGGTAGTGCACCGAGTAGATGCAGTGACTCCTAGTAGATCAAGTACTGCCTCAATTGGCTGCCTTTGCTCTAAACCGGACAAGGTAGTGCCTCAGGTGTACTAATGCATCAGTGCCAGGGACAAGAATTCTGCTCCCTTATTCTGTTTCTCTCATTGTTTCACACTGTGGCTCCAGCCAACACCGATGATTATAGAAGCCCCTGGATGACAGCTTTTTAACTGGCCTGTCAGTCTACTGTGTGGGTAATGAGATTTTTTTAAATGTCTTAGTCTTGATGTATGTGTTGAGCTCATTGCATGGACTCTGACAAGTCTTTCCGTACCACAGCCCTGAGTGCGAAGAGTCAAATATGACCAAATGCCACTCTTGTGCTTCCCCAGGGCTTCCGGAGACCCCCAGAAAAAGTTAGAGTAACCTCAGAATTTGCCTTCCCTAGCATTCATTATCCCTAATTTATACAGGCTTTTAATGAATCCAGGGGCCTATTCTGCTAGCTTGGTATTTCCTAGGTACAGCAATTTCTGTCTATCTAAGTGTCTTGTTATGGCTCAGGCATCCCTTTTACACCAGGGCTGCGGCTCTGGCCCGAGCTCCGGATCCAGCAGTTTATCCAATTAGGGTAGCTCTGGAGTTGATAAGGGACTGCAAGGTGAAGAGGATAGGATGTGAGTTAAAATCCATCCCATTGTCTACCCCAGTCTGCACCAAAAATCAAAAGACTGTGCTGTATTACAACTGCAAGTCTTTACTATGATGTGTTTCATTTTTACCCATTTTATGGGTGTCATTTGCACTTCCTCATTTTGCGTACAGAAAAAACAGGAAAATGGTAGTATTGGAAGAGAATATTTTGTTTTAAATGAGCAGGAGGAGGAGCTGGTTAGGCTTCAGCTTTGTGTTCTTTTGTATGTATCACGATCAACCCTTTCCTCCTCTTTACATTTTTATTTCAAGTGGAAAAAGAATGAAAGCCATCTGAAAGATGTAAAATCTTGCCTGCAGAATTATTTTCCCAAGTAATATACCACACTTTTTCACTGCATCTTCATAGCATAAAGCCTTTTTCATTAGAGGCATATCATAAGATTAGCAATAAAAACAAACAAGCTAAATAAATGAAGCTATAGTCTGTATATCAATCAAACACCCAACCCCCTCGTAGGACTGTTCTGACTGCGAGGAAGCTTTTCCTTATGCGCCGTCTCGAGGGTTTTTATTTATGTCCAGAGAGAACCACTTGAAAGGAGCTCTACGACTTTTCAATGGCAATTATAAAAACTACATTTCACATGTTGTGTGATTAATGGGGCTATTACTTTGGCTGAGTTCACTCTGGTTTAACGCATCAGGGTTTTTCCCTCTGTGGTTTGTCTGGTAAAATGACAACTAGTTCGTGCGAAATGGCATTGATCATCTGTTCCAAATTACCAAGTGGGGCAGAAAGAAGGGCCTTGGGTTTCCCAGCTCCGTAAGTACACTTGCTGATTTTTCTGGGACAGCCGCATTTGTACTGACAAATGGCCTCATAAAGCCCATAAAGGACAACATTTGCAATCGAGAGATGAGCAGTCTGCCTCCTGAAACTGCTCTAACTAGCTCTTCCCCTTCCCCTGCTTCCCCTTCACAGCAACGAACCCTTTCATATATATATTTAAAAGGAAAAGTAAATACCCTTTCTTGTGCTCCTCAGCTGTATTTATTTGCTCCTGGCTGCTTGCCCTGAGGCATCAGAGATGTCTCCAAAGCCTATTTATTTTCCTTCTGCCCCCTGCTAGCTAATTTAACAGCAGTGCTAATATGGGCCAGAAAGCTCTGTGAGTCAGAGAGCAAACTGCGAAGACTTTATTGGGTGTATCAGCATTACACCGGGTGTGTGCAGCAAGTAGAAAAAGTCTCAAGAACTTTGGGGACACTCATGAAGGTCCAGACAATGCAGGATAGTAGGCAAATCTCTTTAAAAGGAGGTAGGATTTAATTTTAGAGCTAAATAAATGCTGTCATGAGGTATTTATCACCAGATAAATTTTTGTAGCCAGAAAACTTTTAGACTTAATTATCCTGATTTAGCAGTGTCACTGAAAAGGGATTTAAGGTATAATAGATCACTTCTCATGCAGTGTATTTATCCACTTGCTATTACCTTTTGTCCTGAGAGTGCTTTATATTAAATGTCATTCTTTTTATCTCTACCGTCTCACCATCATACCTGAAATAATGTACTATTCTTCAGTTAAACTGCAATATTGACTTGTATATTTATGCTAAAGGCAATATTTAGAATTTGCTTTCAAATCAGCGGTTTTACACAGCTTTTCGCAAAGATGTTCACATTTTCCAATCCTCTGGAAATTGTCTCCTTTGATGTAAATTTATCCTCTCCACTGTAAATTTTAAAAGAGAGCTCAGCAGTCTTAAAGCACTGTCCAGCGTTCCCCAGTCCTTCCACACAAAAAGGCTGCACAAAAGGGCTGACGGCAGCCCTATGAGCAGATTTCTGGACAGCGTTGAGTGCCAGGAGCCCCTTGGGTGCCATCCTGCAGGTGCTCCTGCCCTGCTGTCCAGCGCAGGGCACGGGATGCTGTCGGCTAGTGAGCCTGAGCTCCGTAGAGGAGCTGCGGAGATGGTGGAGCAGAGGTCTCAGGTGTGAAGCTGGGCGTGCCTGTGTGCCAGAGCACGTCCTGGAGGATGCGATTACCCTGGTACTCAGGACGGAGCTGAAGGGTCACCTTAGCTCACAAGAACTGCCCGCTGTCTGCCACACGCTCTGCAGCAGGCCTCCGCTTCATGCTGCTTATCTGTAATCCCTCTGGGGGATCAGACCTGTCTCTCCTCAGGGCTGGGTGCTGCTCAGTGCCAGCAGGGAGACGTGGGGCACAGAGGTGCTGGGAGCCAGGAGTGGCACAGAGGTCCACTCCACGCTGGGGACTGCCTCATTTACAGCCTCCTGACAGTGGGGAGGCACGCAGGCCGGAGACTGACTCAGCCACATGGCGGAGGGGTCTGGCATGACTAACGTCTTGCTCTGACCTCAAAAGCAATCCTGAGTCCCAGCAGGCTGTGACCTACATCCCCCTGCTTCCAGGAGCATTGAAGGAACTGGGGCTAATCTCCCCCTTTTTCTTCAGAAATAACGGGCTCCAGCCCCTCTCACTGCTCAGAGCTGGATCCTGATCACATAAACCACATTGCACATGACATCTCCATCCTTTATGGGATGTGGGGGGAAACATAGTGACAAAGGATGAGGAAAAGGCTGAGGTACTTAATGCCATCTGTGCCTCAGTCTTTAACAGTCAGACCAGTTGTTCTCCAGGCACCGAGCCCCCTGAGCTGGAAGACAGGGACAGGGAGGAGAATGAAGCCACCATAATCCAAGGGGAAATGGTTAGCAACCTGCTACGCCACACAGACACACACAAGTCTCTGGGGCTGGATGGGATCCACCCAAGGGCACTGAGGGGGCTGGCAGAGGTGCTCACCAAGCCACTTTCCATCATCTATCAGCAGCCCTGGCTAACCGGGGAGGTCCCAGTTGACTGGAGGTCAGCAAGTGTGATGCCCATCTACAAGAAGGGCCAGAAGGAGGATCCGGGGAACTACAGGCCTGTCAGCCTGACCTTGGTGCTGAGGAAGGTTATGGAGCAGATCATCCTGAGTGCCATCCTGCGGCACGTACGGGACAACCAGGGGATCAGGCCCAGTCAGCATGGGTTTAAGAAAGGCAGGTCCTGCTTGACTAACCTGATCTCCTTCTATGACAAGGTGACCCGCTCAGTGGATGAGGGAAAGGCTGTGGATGTTGTCTGCTTGGACTTTAGTAAAGCCTTGGACACCATTTCCCACAGCATTCTCCTGGAGAAACTGGCTGCTCATGGCTTGGACAGGCATACTCTTTGCTGGGTAAAAAAACTGGCTGGATGGCCAGGCCCAAAGAGTTGTGGTGAATGGAGTTAAATCCAGTTTGTGGCCGGTCACAAGTGGTGTTCCCCAGGGCTCAGTATTGGGGCCAGTTCTGCTTAATATCTTTATCAGTGATCTGGATGAGGGGATTGAGTGCCCCCTCAGTACGTTTGCAGACAACACCCAGTTGGGCAGAGGTGTTGATCTGCTGGAGGGTAGGAAGGCTCTACAGAGGGACCTGGACAGGCTGGATCGATGGGCCAAGGCCAACTGTATGAGGTTCAAGAAGGCTCAGTGCCGGGTCCTGTGCTTGGGTCACAACAACCCCATGCAATGCTACAGGCTTGGGGAGGAGTGGCTGGAGAGCTGCCTGGCAGAAAAGGACCTGGGGATGCTGGTCAACAGCCAGCTGAATATGAACCAGCAGTGTGCTCAGGTGGCCAAGAGGGCCAATGGGATCCTGGCTTGTATCAGGAATAGTGTGACCAGCAGGACCAGGGAAGTGATAGTGCCCCTGTACTTGGCACTGGTGAGGCTGCACCTCAAATACTGTGTTCAGTTTTGGGCCCCTCACTACAAGAAGGACATCGAGGTGCTGGAGCGTGTCCAGAGCAGGGCAACGAAGCTGGTGAAGGGTCTGGAGCACAAGTCTTATGAGGAGCAGCTGAGGGAGCTGGGGTTGTTTAGCCTGGAGAAGAGGAGGCTGAGGGGAGACCTTACTGCTTTCTACAACTGCCTGAAAGGAGGTTGTAGCGAGGTAGGGGTCAGTCTCTTCTCCCGAGTAACAAGTGATAGGACAAGAGGAAATGGCCTCAAGCTGCACCAGGGGAGGTTTGGATTGGATATTAGTAAAAATTTCTTCACTGAAAGGGTAGTCAGGCACTGGACCAGGCTGCCCAGGGAAGTGGTTGAGTCCCCATCCCTGGAGGTATTTAAAAGAGGTGTTGTTGTGGTGCTTAGGGAGATGGTTTAGTGGTGGACTTGGCAGTGCTAGGTTAATGGTTGGAGTTGATGATCTTAAAGGTCTTTTCCAACCTGAATGATTCCATGATTTTATAATTCTATGACAGATATAATTCAGAAGCTTTGCTGGTGGCAAATTCGGGCACTGCAGAAGTAAAGGGCGTTCCTTTGACCCTGCTGGCAAGGTGCAGATTATCCTTACATTGTGAGAGACCTAACGCGAACCTGTTCTTAATGGCTGGCAAACTTATTCTTAATTTTCATTTTAAAGGGCTCTGAAAAAGACTACAAACTGTGGGTGATTTCAGGAAGAGAAGATGCTCCTTATCCTCTTATTGGTAAGTTCTTGACATGGGTTTGTTTTTCAACATTCACTCAGTTTTTAGTGCTGAAGGAAGCAAAAAATACAGAGAAGACTGAAATACAGTTTCCTCTTTTGTTTTGTTTTGTTATTCCCGTTTTTTCTCTTACTTCCCTGTCACACAAGTTGGCCTATTTGGGGAGCTAGTCAGATGCTGATCCTTTGTTTTGAAGAGCATTTGTCTGCTTGTGTCACTAAGAGGTTGAAAAAGTTCATTTATTTGTGACCCAATTTTGCTGCATGAGCCTCAGTCTTTCTACAGATTCAGCCTCTCCGCTCACTCACCTCCTCTCCTGGAGCCAGTCCAGCTTTACCATATTTCTTCCTACACTTCCATAGCACTGTTTACTCCCCTCCTCAGCAAAACTCAGTAGAGTTTTGAGAAATGTTCTTTTCTCCCACAACTCAAGTTAACTGATTCAAGAGGTCCTTTCCAATTCCATATTTCTCTTACTGGCTGACAGCTCCCCTCTGATTAGGGGCAAATTATTGCTTATTCACTTTCTAAAATGCTTTTTGAAACATTTCCTCCCCAAGAATCAACCCAAAGCTCAGAAGTGATTGGATGGAGTGATTTGATTTTGGCCCATGATTCACTGAGAACAAATCCCTTCCTGTTATTAAGAACCTTTCCCTGTGGAAGCCTGGCATTACTTGTGCTATATGAGTTCACAGATGATTAGAACAAGAAAAATTTGTGGATTTTCTGTTTTCCTCCTGCAAATCTAACCCCAGTAAATCTTAGCATTCCTTCTTAAAGCAGCCTTAGGTACAAAATGCTTTGCTGGAGTCAAACAACATTAATATTTATGAAATGTCTAACTTGTGCACCTTATAGACAGTGCAAACTGTTTTGTCTTTGAAACATACCAGACTTTGTCTTTCTGACTATTATGTGTAGCTTCTTCAGATAAAATCACAGCCATGGTTTTAAACATAGAACCAGAGAACTGAGAGATGGGAAAGGCCTTTCTAACTGACTGACTCTATCTCACTGCAAATTCAAGTTACCATCCTTGGAAAAGAAGAATCTGATATAAAATTGATGCCGTTCTTGATATTTATGCAAAGGTTTATTAGATAAGGCCAGCTTTTATCATAGGCAGACATCAGAAGCAGAGTTTGACTGTGCTTCAGCTTCACACTACCTATAATTTCAAATAACATCTCTTCCACTATCAGTGTTCAAGTCTAAGTGCAAGTTAACTAAAACGTCTTAACATTGTGCCCATATTTAATGTATTTCAACTGCCAGGTCTTTATACAAGTCCGAAAAATATCTTTCTGGTGGCATTTTTGAATGCTCCTCCAGAAATGAATTGCCTCTGTGTAGTCCCCAAAGATGCTGGTTAATGCCAAGCATAGCTCATTTGCGTTTGCCCTGTGATTAACGTTTCCTTCCTGTTTCAGCCTCAGACAGGAACTGTAATTGTGTCTCGTTTGACTGAGTTGATGGCTGTTGCATGGTGAGGGAGGGAAGATCACTTTCACACTGGATTTTTTGGTTTTTCACGCTCAGCAAAAATTCATTAGATGGCTGCTCCCAAAATCTCCTTTCTTGCCAGAATCATGTGAGCAACCAGCACCTAAACTTTCAGCGTCACGAGTAAATCAGCAGAAAGAATAAACACTGAATTCAGAAATAGTCACTTGTATTTTTTCTGATGGGCTTTTATGCGATACAGCTGTAATAGGTCTGGTTTTACTTTTATGTCTGTTTAACTACACTGAACACAGTAACTCTGTATCTGCCAGCGTATGATTTATGCCGGTGTAAATATGCAGAAAAGCATCAATTCTGAGATTACTGAGAGAGAAAGTGCTGCAGGCCAGCATGCAAAATCTGCTTTTCCTCCAAGGCAGATGAAGTTTTGCAAGTCTCCAGTCAATCCAACACAGATTATTATGATTTCTCTTTGAACAGGACATGAATATCCCTTTGGAATTAAAATGAGCCACATTCGCGACGCTATGCCCCATGGATCAAAGCACTGTGCCTGCCCCAGGCAGCTTCAGGGGTCCTTCTTGACGGAGCAGCTGCCCCAGGAGCTGCAGTGCCAGTTTGTGCTGAAGCCAAGCCGCCTGGCTGTGTGCCAGCAGCTGAACGGTACGTCGCCCCACTCGCCCCAGCATCGTCCACCCACAGCCCGGCTACCTCCCTGGCTCTGCTATAGAAAGCAAACGTGCCGGAATGGGGGGGGGAGTGGAAAAAGAAGAGCAGTACGCAGATGTACCTTCCAGCTGCACGGGGGATTTTGCAATGTCTGTCAAATGGTTGTTCTAAAACCAGTGAAAGAAAGACAAGATCTCTCCTGTGCAATTTTTTATAAGTCTATTAGCTGAGCTTCTCTTTGCAGCCCTTGCTGTGCTCTGTAGGAAAGCAGGGTGGTTTTACGGTTCAGGAGTCAAGGCTTGACTTCAGCCCAGAATTCCCATGCAGCGTTTGTCAGCATCCTTTATCTCAACAAGGTACTTAGGACTACACACCTGCCTCACTGGGACCCTCACATGGCAAAGCCTAGGCATGTGCTTGAGTACCTAGATGAAGTGAGCGAATAAAACTTCTTTGTTTCAGTTTTCTTTGAGTAAAATGAAGACAGTAATGTTTTCTCCTGCCTTTGGTCTTGATGCTGCAAAAATACGAGCACCTGCTCTCTGTTTTGTACTCTGCCATCAATGACGCAATGACTGCTCACTGCTCATGAGTAAAAAAAACCAAGGAGATCTTTACAGGATTGGGGCATTAGACTAAAAACTCTGTAGGGCAAGGATGCATCCCGTGGTGTGTTTTTATTGTGCTTAACACACTGGCATGCTCAGCTCAATAGAAACTCTGCCTTACTTCACTATTAAGGACCGTATAATAATAAAAATAAGATATGCACACTGTCATCCTGTGCACTCCCCAATAGCTAAGATCTTCCACAATATGTGAATAGAATCCATTTGAAATGTTTTTAGAAATTAAATATAGTGAGGCTATACCAGTGTCTATTACAAATTATTCCGGAAATTGATTGCATTTTGTATAAATTAATTTCCTTTCCACACTCCTTCATCCCCCCTTCCCCAGTAATTTTATCATATATTACTTCATGGCATATTTTAAGAATGAGGCAATCTAGCAAAGGGGTGTAATTAGGTTTACAGGCCCCGCTTGGCAGCTGATGTTGACTGGCAAGAGAAAATAGAAATGCAAATCAGGCCTGTAAAGTTCTCATGCAGATGTGTTGTCAGTGGTGCTGTGCAAGCCGCAGGAGGGGAGGCGAGGCTGGCCTTGGGGCAGAAGAAGCCTGGGGCAGCCTGCAAGTCATGCACAGGGACTGCGCTAAGTGGGAGAAAGAGGCTTTTAGTCCATTCACCTTTCCTACTTTCATCAGACAAAACCTTTTAAAGTGATGTATAGGTCTGGCTGCTTGCAAACCAGATTATCTTGCATACAGAGCTGTTCGTTGTGCTCTTCCTAACTCTTTCTTCTCACCTATTTCAGTTTTGGAAAATGGCAAAGGGTAGCTGTGTGCAAGCCAAGGCTATGATCTGCCTTTGGGTTTATCTTCAGATCAGCAAGCCAAAATCTGTGTTGTTGTTAGGTAACCACTAGGCACACCACCACATACAGGGAAAATTTACAGGGAACGGAGTCTGTAACCCCACATTTCACTGCCACACATGCTGTGCTATCCTCCCTCCCATCACTTCGCTGCACTGATACCGCTGTGCTGGACATGCTATCCCTTCTGGAGGCAGCAAGGGGTAGCTGCCCAGTTGTACCAGCATGCACCATCGTTAGGCAGCATTGTCGGTTTTGACAGGCAGACATGACTGACAACTGTCATGTCAAATAAGTAGCTGTGTGGACATCAGCTGTGGTGGTATAGTTGCATCAGCTGTCCTGGCAGGATGGTTAAAAAAAGTACAGAAGAATTTACTGTGTGAAGGAACTGGAGTGTTTCTGTTGCCTCCACTGCAGCCTTTCAGCATGTAACAGGAATGGTCATCTACCAGTTAAACAAAGCCATTAAGTAATGCTCATGAGCGCATGTCTAAAAATTGTTGTAAATACTGATTTGCTTAAAGTTTAACTTGAAAGAACTGCCTGCTGTCAGTGGCTAGTCTGTAATCCAAATTATTAGTTAATCGTCTGTTAAAAGAGAAAGCAAAATTTCAACAAGTTGGTCTCAATACAGAAAGGAGGTCTTTGAAAACTGTTCGACAGTTAGGGGGTTGATCAGAAAGCATGCTACATTGCTAAACAGACCTGAGGTTTTATTTAGAAGTTTCTGGCTAGTTTGCAAGAAGAGGAAATGCCACTTGCATGGCTGGGACACTACCTATGACTAGAAATTCCCTTCATGTAAAATATGAGCAGAATAGACGGCTGCTGTGAGCTCTCAGCAAGATCTGCAACCAAAGAAGTACTGCTTCTTTTCTGATTCTGGCCTAGAATAATCCACCAGAGCAAGGCTCTGATGTTTTTGTATGGAAGCACTTCTGCAGAGCAATAATTGGCATCTGTCTTGGCTGAGAGGAGGCTGGGCTTGTGTTGTAATTTTTCACAGGTTCAAGAAAAGAAAGTGTGCATCCTCCCCTTCTCATCTGCTCTTTACCTTAAGACTTCTCAACCCTCTTAGAAAAGGGGATATGAAAAGGATGAGTTTTCCTGTTGTTCAGTGAATGCTAGTTTTGTAAGCAGCAGGGCATTTCGTTGCCGTACATCAGTTGTTGGTTTCTGGCCTGGTATGTTGAAGAACACTGGTTAAGATTTCCTTCCTGTCCCAGGGGAGAGCTGCAGTTAATCACAATTACCCCTTGCTCACATTGTCAGTTTGGGCCATGGCTTTTAAGAGTGGAGCAAACAGTGAGAGACTAAGAAAAGTTCCTGATTTTAAGACCCATTTCTTCCACTTCTGCTATTCCTTGTTCTTCAAAATAACATTTCTTCTTAATTTTTACTTCCACTGAGATCTACAGGGTTGCCAGAAAAAAACACCAATATGTACTTGCCATTGTGTGAATAGAACTCCAAGTGAAGCAAACCATATTCACGTGCTAATATCCAGCTCATCTGAAAGAAAAATTGATGTTTTGAAAGTTATAGGTTAGTTATGTTCTCCCAAAACATGATGTGTCAAGTAAAGCCTTAGACACTGCCAAGCTTATATTTCATGAAGCTTTGGACGGCTTAAAATGTATATCCTCCTTATTATTTTTCATTAAAAGAATTTTTCATTAGGCTTTCACATTCATATGTTCACATTTTGAGTTAAACTGTAACTTTTCATCCTATAAGCCTCTAATGAAAAGACTTCCACCCATTCCCAAAGGGAGCATTATCTAGAATGGAATGACGTATAACGGAAATCACTATTTGGGCTAAAAAACAAGTGTAGTAAAGTATAGGAGAGAAAAATCTGGTATTATACCATAATCCTTACTTCTGCAAGCCTTGGTTCTACCCTCTGCCCTCCACAACAGCAGAAAGCAAACTGTTTGACCAGGTGGAAGAACCAGCTAATAGAAAGGTGCACAGGGTAGGTAAGCTACTAAATCAAAGCTGACTGGCTTTGACAATATCTAGAAAAGGAAAAATATATCCGAATAAGTTTTTTCTCGTTAGCACTTTCATGATAAACAGTTTCAACCCACCCTTAGCAGTAGCCCATGCTGTTAAGAAGCATTTACACTGGCTGATGTTGAGAAAGGTCGTATGAAAAAAAACCCTTTTGGTATCCTAATACCGGTATTTCCTTCTCTGTGCACTGCAAATAAGAGCTTCAATTAGTGATACTCTTTAGATATCTCATGAAATACATTAAAATAAATGAAGACAAATGGCACCCATCAGTGTGTTAGCAGCATGCTGAAATGCCATCTGGAAGGCGTTGATTAAAGGGCAGGCACCGTCCCTGGGCCACGGTCAGCAAATACTTGGAGCGATGCCACTAATGATACGCTTGCTTTGCGGAGAAGAGAGCAAAGGCGGCGACTTTTCCTGGTCTGAAAATGTCTCACCCCATTAGTTGTTTCTCTGGTGTTACTTGTGGAGAGAGCGGGTGCTCTCCCGCATTGCCAGGGGAACTAGGGTGCCTCCAGACAGCAAGCTAAGGTGAGGGCAGTGGTGTTTACAGATTTTTTTTTTTCCAAAGAAGGTCTGTGGTTTTGCACGTGTGGGTAGGAAATGAGTTACTTAGCACAGTCCAGCTCCGTGTGAAGTCAGCGGGCTGAAGTTTGCCATCCTGCACTTAGTGGTAAGTGCTGACGCTGTGGTCCAGCAGTGCAATGCAGATCCTGGTGATCCTTTTAAGAGCGTAAGCACATTCTCCACACACACACACACACACAGGTGTGTGCATGGTGGATTAGGCTGAGCCAGATGCCAAGAAGTTGGTTGAGTTCATGACATTTTTTCCTTTGAAACCATAGCAACCACCACAAAACAAATACTGGAATTAGAATTGAAATGCATTTCTTCTAATAAACACCTTTCTCTTTCCCCAGACTTAAGCCAAAAGTCATTTAAAAGGAAAAGATCTATCATAAATTGGGCTTTTTGGCGTGGCCCAGGCACTCACTTGGACAATGCACCCCTCTCCTCAACATCTGCTGCTCCTGGGAAGCTGTTTGGCCTCTTGCTAACAGCCATCTGTGAGGATGACAACCTGCCCAAACCCCTCTTGGTGAGTCCTAGGCTCAGGGCTAGCTCTTACAGTGGTGGAATTTCTTTGTGTAGTGAATGAGAGCATGGGGACACTTTGTAAACGGGACACTGAAATTACCCAAGTAGAGAAACTAGAAGGAAACCTCATTCGTGGTTCTCAGCAAGAACTTTGGTTTTTAATGTATGCTGTGGTCAGGCCTGGTTAATAACAAACAGCTTAAGAAATGCATGTGAGTAGTGTGCTGCTCTGGGCTAATTCTTCTTTGTAGCCCACACTATAAGGCTGGTTCCGTAATCCTCACTTACACAGTGTAAATAAATGCCACGTTCAGACACACTTTTTAAACCACTCCCAGGATCTCTGTAAAATCCCCAGCTCCATAAATGTGGCATCTACTGTCCCATATAGAGAGCCCACACATGCATACAGGTGCTACCTGGCCTTAAGTAGACAGTTTCAGAGCCTTTCTTGAAGGCATCCCAGGGCAGGCAAGCACTCTGGGTCCTCATTTTTCATCTGACAGCACCACTGCAAAAATAAGTGGGAAGGCAGAGACTGCAGGAGCATCTTTTCATCCTGTCTCAAGGCAGCGCTAGCGCTGTGGGTGCTCTCAAAACCAGTCGAGGAACATGAAAAAGGTTGTCCTAGAGCCCATTCCTAGGCATAATTAAGGCAAATGTGTGGCTTTTTGGTCAGGACTGAGAGCTGCAAGTGAAACGTTTGCAGAGTGGGAGTGAGCCCCGCAGGACTGGGCCCCTCATCCCAACATCCCGACTTTCAGCTGGAACAACTTGCCAGGACCCCACTGAGATCAGTGGGGTTACACCAGTTTACAGGAAGAGATGGTTTGTCTCCTAAGCTTGTGCTTGATGTGCTGCTTTATCACTGCCTGAATAGTGAATCATACCAAGACTTTTCAGGTCTTTTAGTAGTGTGGGTTTATTATTTTCTTTTGAGAAATTTTTATAATTTAGGTTATTTAAATAAGCCCTCCAGAGATGGACTCTGTAAGAACCTGGTCTCTCATTCTCTCTGAGAGATGAGCCAATGCTGCGTTTCAGAAATTTCTCCAAAACATACATATTAGTAAAATTTTGTCTGAAAAAACCCAAAGCTACCGAGCATAGAATCACAGCTTGGTAGACATTGTGCTTTGAATCTTAAACACTGTGTTTATGCTACAAAGTATAACTTACTTTTGATTTCATGCAGCATCTCTGGAGAATGGAATACTGCATCTGAGGGACTGTGTGGGATTTACCTGCTAGAGAAGGAAAATATCAGGGATGAAAGCTGCAGGCATGTTTGATAGCTCTGCTTCAGAGCTTCAAACGTGCTTTCACAGCTGAAGGGCTCTCTTTTAGCCATTGCCACACTGAATTGTCTTACACGGTTAGCTTCATTCATGTAATTATGTCTGGGTTTACCACTTTAAGAGGGGCTTTCCAGATTTATCTTGTGGGTATTTTATTCAAAATATATTGCCAAAGCATTCGTTCATGTGCTAAGATCCTGTGCTGTGGGACTTAGCCTTTTTTGACAACAGAGCTCTAAATCCCTGCAAAGAAACTGGAAATGCTGACGCGAGTCCTGCTACCATGAAAGGTGCTCCTCCAAAGTGTCTGCACTTACATGAATGTTTAGCTTTCAACTTCTGCAAGAGTGAGAAAGAAACGTTAAAGAAGAAAAGTAAAAATAATAGTTTCCATTAGACTTATTTGCATCGCTGTGTGTCAGGAAGACCTGCCTTACAGCCCAGACTAGGAAAGTCACCAAAACCCACTGCTTAGCCATTACTGTTACAGTAACTCAGTTTAATGATGACAGACTCTCCCCCAGTGTCCATTTTCTTGCCATTTCTTATGATAACTCGGTCCTCAGACCACGGCGTGCATGCACTAATCCCAGAGACTGTCTGCACGCGTTTCCCCCTTGGAAGAGACAAACATGACAAATTCCACATCGCTTGGAGCAGGCCTGGGGAGAGGTGACCAGCAGGTCTGAGAGATGGCCCACAGGAGACTGCAGAGAATTAAGCAGCTGGAAAATATCATGTACATGTTACCTCAGGAGAGGTCTCTGATTTCAGCATTTCCTTTTCTGCTCTTTTTTCTCTCTTATTTAGCAGAAGAAATGAGGCCCTCCTGTTATTTTAAAAGCTAGGCAGGGATCTGCTTGTTTTCCCTTTCCTTTTAGATATCTCATTTAGTGAGCTGCCTACCTGTTTACTCCTTTGCAGCCTCATTGGCTTCATCAGAGCCATAAGCAAAGCTTTAGCCCCCTCTGGGTGACCTCCCAGGCCCACCTTGCCCCAGAGGCGGTCCTGCTAACAGCCCTGAGCTGCTTGCCGAGTACGATACCACGCACAAGAAGCAAAGGGGGTAAAAATCTGACTCCGATCTGCTGTAGAAGTGCAGATAGATATTAAACAAAGCACTTTCCAGCTTAGATAAAATCTCATTTTTTTCAGATGTTAGGCAGGGAACAGAAGTCTTCGTCTCTGGTCGGTGATAATATCGAGCACACTGGTGAGCAGTGAGGGTCTCATATCTCCCTGCAAAGTGGTGTCTGGCTGAGGCCACTGTCAGATGCAGAGCTTTGGATTAGGACCACTCTCCTTTTCCCATACCACAGTGTTCATATATTTAAATGACTTGGCTAAAACTTGCAGAGATCCTGGAAGATCACATAGGAAGTTAGTGCTCAGCAGTGGCAGCACAGTATTTCTGAGGGGATGTTTTCCAAAATCAGTGCCCCAGACCACAGCTTCGCTGTGCAGTTTGGCATGGCTTGGAGGGTGCGCCTTGACTTGTGTTTGATTTGTGAGCTTTTTGAGGACTCGAAGGTTTTGACCTGTGGCAAAAGTGGCAAAACTACATTTGAATGGCACTAGACAATAAAATATATTTCTGAGAAAGCCTCTCTGCCTTCTGATTTTGTTTAGGACATGCTTTCCCTCCTTTACCAAGAGGGCCCTTCCACCGAGGGTATTTTTAGACGCTCTGGAAGTGCGAAAACCTGCAAAGAGCTCAAGGAGAAGCTTGATTCAGGTGCTGAAGTGGACCTAGCCTGCGAATCCATATTTGTGACAGCATCTTTGTTTAAGGTTTGTGAAGAATGTTCCTTTCCCCCTTTTTGGATGAGAGCAGTGCAGATCCTGGGCACAAACAAGTAGGACTTTTCCCCAGGGACAGCCCCAAAGAGGACTTGGTGGGCTGAATTAAGAAGAACGGGCTGGCTCATTAACATTGTGAAGATCTACAAAGGAGGCCACCACTGAATTAGGATGGAGAAGAGAACTAGCCAGCTTGTTTTGCTGCCAGCTTTCCTGAGGTCTCAGCTACAATCTGGTCTTGTTACTCTCTTTATCTCTGCTCAAAGTCAATGAAATACTAGAAAGGCAGGTTTGCAGACCTGTTTCCTTACTCGTCAGTCATACCTTACACTACAGACCCTAGCAAGCGTATAGTGTTGCCCAAAATATTTGGATTAATTTTCCCATGCATTATCTTTTCTTACAGACTTGTACATTAAAAACAATGTTCCTTGTGCAAAAAGCATCCCAAGCCTTCAGTAGAATTTCAGCTACGAGGAGGACTGGCGTATTTCTTTTCACATTTTAGTACAGTGAATCTGTTTATGTGTAGTTTTGGCTTAAAAGAAATAATAATCTCCATTCTCAAGCAATCACTGCTTCGGTGGAATAATTTTATTGCAGAAAGCCATTCCTCTTGCAGCCATGTGAGAGGTTTTCATGAGTGAGATTTACACAATTACTTTCCTACTGGTGGATTTAGGACATGCACTTAGGGCAGGACAGCTGCACCATGCAACGTGCTGGTGTGCAATATTCATCCCATGGTAACAGTTTCCCTGAGGGGCAATTGCTTAGCATTTATAACAGTGAAGAGCAAATGTGTTATTCATGTGCATCATAGCTTCCCTTACCCTAGCTTGTTTGGGAAGCTAGGATTTGGGCTTCTTCCCAAGTTGCAACAGTTTGCCCGCCAGTGGTTGAGGTATTATGAAACAGGAGCAGTAAGACTATCCGTGACTAGTGTAAGTACTCCATTACCAAAAGGGATTGATTAGGGAAAGGAAGGTAGGGGTGCCTTGGAGTGCTTATGGTCTGATGGTATCAGAGCTTGTCAGCTAAGGAGACGAAATGGGAACTACAGATGAAGTTAAGTGATAAGTAAAGGCAGACATTATGCAGCATCAAAATAACTGGTACCACTGCAGATTTTTTAGTTCAGCAATAGCGGATGAAGCATCCAAATACCTATATTTTGACAGGAAAGGGTGAGGAAAGAGCAGGAAAAAATTCACTTTAAGCATACTCCAAAGTACATGTTTATCTCAGATGATTTTCTGCTGGTTTTGGTTGCTGTGTAGAACAAGATGTTTGTCAGCTAGTGCTGTCCCACTGATACATCCTCTTGTATCTACCTATCTTATTCCTACTCCCTCCCACGCTCCAGAACAGCTGTTCACATGTTTTGTTCTTCTTTTCTCTTGATAAGGATTTTCTTCGCAACATCCCAGGCAGCATTTTGTCATCCCAGCTCTGTGATAAGTGGGTCTCTGTAATGGATCAAGGAAATAATGAAGAGAAGATAAAAAGCATCCAAAGGTAGAGTTACTTATATTCTCTGTATTCTTTTTCTATAAATTTATATCCCAGAATGCAGAATCCCAAATATTCAACTTACAACTGACAATTAATTTTTCTTAAAATAGATTTGTATATCTTTTGTATATGCTAAAAATCATAGAATCATAGAATCTTTGTATATGACAAAGCATTCAAACTTACATATATACTTAAGCGATTGCCTGTGTGGGACAATTTTCTGACTTTCTTTTGTCCTGCTTTTCTGCCTTTTGTGGATACCAGTAAATAAATACAATATCCTTTCATGAAAAAAGAGATTTATGGTATTTATAAATACACTGTCCAAGACCTGGATTTCTGCCTGATACCAAACCCAAAATCATCCACAGGGAACTTCAGGGTCCTGGGTGAAAGGGTGGCTGAAATCAGTTCCTCATATATTCCCCCTCATTCATCTCAAATTTTAGTGACCATTTTGAAG
Source organism: Nipponia nippon (assembly GCF_047370975.1). Taxonomy (NCBI): domain Eukaryota; kingdom Metazoa; phylum Chordata; class Aves; order Pelecaniformes; family Threskiornithidae; genus Nipponia; species Nipponia nippon. Next base: position 112,673,944 of record NW_028262336.1, read on the forward strand.
CCAAGATGGAATTGTGAATGAAATACTGGAGCATAGTGACGAGGGAAGCCTCCACCCTTGCAGGTGATATAAAACAGAAACTGGGCAAAGTTTATGTCATGGGAAACAAAGCTTTGTACACTAGCTGACCTCACGCGTACTTAGGTACATAGATACTTACGGCAACTAGATGGCATGGAGAGACAACTGAACTGTTCGGTTAAGTGAATAGTGAATCATCAGGCACCTTAGGTGAAATACAGTTTCATGACATACATTATACTTGGTTCATTAGTTTGACAGAGTGTAATTTTAATTCTGTGTTAGGGTGTTTTCTGTCCTCCCACAAAACTGTTCAGAGATGTGTCACAGTGAGGGAAAGCAGCTGAGCAAGAACACCTCTTTGACACACTCCCTGGTTTAATTAGTGGACCATGTTACCCTGTTTCTGTATTTCCATATCTTGACTTGTGTGTATCTATGGAAAACGGTTTTATTTTGTCCAGTCACTAATCTGAAGAATTACATTTGTATATGTTTTCAGGTTAATAGAGCAGCTCCCCAGAGCTAATGTTGTTCTCTTACGTTACATCTTTGGAGTACTGCATGGTATAGAAATGCGATCTAAAGAGAACCAGATGAATGCATTTAATCTGGCTATTTGCATTGCACCTAGCCTGCTCTGGCCTCCTGTTTCCTCCACTCCTGATATAGAAAGTGAATTTACAAAAAAGGTAAGAGACACTGCAGCGTAGTAAAAAAACAAACTAACCTTCATCCTGCTCAACCGAGCTGTTCGTTACAAATGTGAAAACAGTCAGTACCTCTTCAGATCAGGACTTGTCCTCTTATCAGGGCTCCAGAAACATTCATCGATCCATTCTCATAATCTGCCTGGAAGAAGGGGAGAGAGATCATAAAGCAATACCCAGTGTATTAGCAAAGTGCTTCTCTCATCAAAAAGATCTCTGGCTGTGGTGACCTTGGATCAGCACAGAGTAGAAACAGAAAAGGTGTATACAAGGATATATACTGGGTCATTTTAGCTGGGCCTGGCTGTTTTCCACAGGGCCAGGAGATTGGGAGAGGAGTTCCTGGCTGTCGGGGGGTGTTTGCTCCCGTTCCTCATCTGTATGGTGAGCTTGCCCTGAGTGGAATAATGGAAGATGTGACACGACACTGCTCTCTCATTGCTTTGTTGCAGATTTCTAGTCTGGTACAGTTCCTCACTGAGAATTGCTGCAGGATTTTTGGAGAGGAAATTACCTCCCTCTTTGGAGAAATACTGATGACATGCAAGAGAGAGAACGGCTCAGGTAATACCGATGATGTTTTGATCCTGTTAGACAGCTAAACTCAGACAGGCAAAAGAGCAGTATATTCCATGGAAGAATGCTGTTCCCTCTTCACGTGGGGTTCCCAGATACTGCTGTTCTCTTTCCTTTGCCCAAAGTATTGGTGATAATCACTGATTCAACTTATCATAGACCTGGACTGTATCACAAAATGCTCTCCCAAAGAATCCCTTGCTCCTATTCCAGTCATCTGAGCCACTATGCTAAAAAAGAGGGGAGGGGAAACAAAGAAAAAGAAAGACAAAAATCTGGGGAAGGTTTCGTCTCAAGTCTAGAATTTTTGTCCCAGCCTATGTTTTCCCAGAATATCGGGAAGTCAGTGACCAACAAAGGTTATAATACAGCTGTCACACCATTATATTAGGGTTGAAAGCATATATTCTTCATTGTCAAAAGAGAGAGATCTCCAGAGTTTCAATGGGACATCCAGATTTTGCTCCTAGCACATGGGATCTGCTGTGCAGGGATGTGCTGGGATGTGCTGGGACTGAGAGCTCAGACCCACAGTAGGTTACGGCAGCTGAACAAGTTTTCAGGCACGCAGTGAGGCATGGTGACTGCTCATGCGTGAACTCCGTCTGCTGCAAATGTGAGATAAGTCAGCTTAGCATAGCCCAGAGCAAAAGAGATTTAATGTAATTCCAATTATCACATATATGGAATAGGGCCCAGGTGTGCACTGCTCAGTGGAAATGAGGTGACTGTTTAAACTGAGACTAGAACTTTCTTCATAGTGTTGCTCTTAAAAATACTGTATTTTCTGGAAGACCATAAAAGTACCAAGTATGCCCTGTTTTCTTCATTTGCCTAAAAGAAGGAAAGAAAGGTTACATGTTGCTTTCAATATTCAATAACAAACAGAAAAATTCAATAAATTACTGATTCAATATACTATATGTAAGTTGTTGTTTATGGCTGTATTACCTACTACTAAAGTTCCCTACTTAAAAAAAAAAAACAACACAAAAAACCTAACCCTTATTTGTGCCATTATCCTGTATTTCTTGACTGAACTGAATTTAGCACTCATTTCAGTTTTTCCATTTCAAAATTAGACAGCAATTTTTTCTGAAATTATTGGCATTTCTGCTTGAAGAATTTTTAAAGGGCAAATGCTTCTGAAAGTAAAGGATACTTGCCAAAAAAAAAAAAAAAATGCAGCTGCTTGTCAGCAGGGTGGTTCTGTCACTGATGTGTTAACACTTGGTTTGTCCTTGCAGATGCTGCTTCTCTCCATCTGAATGACTCTTCCTACGACAGCCTGGAAAACGAGGCGAACGATGAAGCTGACTCCTCTTCCAGCGACTGGATTAAGAATCGCGATCAGGATAACAGGAGCAGGGAGTCTGTCTTCACTCTGAGTGATGGTGATTCAGAGCAGACGGAGGTGGATGAAATCCAAAGTAAAACCAAATCGAAACAGTTGGCAATTTCTGTTGATGTACACCATAAATTTTCATCACAAGAAAACTCGGAGAACGAGTCTCTCTGCTCCAATGCACTGGGCTTCACTTCAGCAGCTACCTCAGGCGCTCTCAAAACCTTGAGGAGACACAGACGCTCCTCAGAGCCGGCAATTGGCCTCCTCGCCCCCAGCTTCGCCCGCATTGGTGACAGTCATGAGAAGGCAACACGCAAAGCCAGCTGTGACATTGTCCTGTCTCACGAAGACGAAGACTATCTCCGTCAGCTTCGGTCATTGCAGATGGAGGGGCAAAAGCTTATCAATCAGAGCTTGATTATAGGGATTAATGTTGGTAAAAGTGACAACACAAACCAAAATGTCGAAAAGAAAGACTTGTCCCATTGCCTCCTGCCTCCAACGCCAGAGGGATTAAATATTTGCTCAGGATTTAGCTCTTCTAGCCTGTCTTCTCCTGGGACGTCTCCATCTGTGTCATCAATGAGCTCTCTGGACAGTGCTTTCTCCCAGTTCTCAGACCAATCTGTGTTTACCCCAACTGAAACCTCCTCCCCTTTCGATAGCACTTTTCAGTCGCTAAAGAAACACGAAGACACTGCCGCTGAAGCGGCTGATGACTATTTGGTTACACCCACCAGGCTGCCACCATCTCCACAACCTACCGATGCTTTGGCTGAGGGGGGCTTGGTGGAGCCCAACAGCAGGCCAGTGCCCCTGAAACCTACTGACGGAGTTGACGGCTATTTGATTAAGCCTGACATTCAGCCATTACCTCTGAAAGTCACAGGAAGAGACAGACTTCATGATCCAAGATCAAAGAGGAGGTCTAGAAGAGCATTACAGCAATCCAATGTTTGAAGAGACTGACCAAAGCTTTTTTGCGGAGGAATCTTAACACTTAAAATAAACACCGTAAAGAAAATGCCTTTGGTGTTAATGTGTGTTCATTTTAAGTTCAATATCCAGGTTGTTCAAATTTAATTGAGCAGTCCCCAGATTTGCAGGTTTTCTTTTTTTAGGAAACTGTCTGAGTAATGTTGCCACATAAAGCTTTGCAAGAACATTTTAAGAATAATAAAAATTGCTAAAAAGCAAGAAAACGGAAATCTCTCGAAAATCCAGAGGGGTCCCAGGAGGTAACTAAGAGAAGCGCCCTGTTCTCTGAGCCTGCCAGGGCAGCAGGCTGCCTGCTGGGCCTCTCCCCTTCACCACTCATGTGTTGAGCCTTGCGGATGTGAGTCCCAGTCCTTTGTGGTTTTGATGTAGCGTGGAAAGTCAGCATAGCTTCCATAACTGTGGTATTATACTACTGTTCTGAAACCGATAGGTATTACCTTCATTGTCCTCCAAGGAATAAGTGTATTGTTTTCTGTATGTTTATAAGGTATGGTCAATAGGTGTAGTTATTTCTTTCACACTGCAAAAGAAAGAAAAAAAATAAGCTCAAAAATATGTAAAGAGAAACGCTGAAGCTTGTAACTGACACCTCGCAACGCTGTGTGTTTCATTTATTGTGCTTCGTTGGCTGTTCTGTTCGTGTTTAAGTTGTGAATAGTTTCTTAACATTGCTGTAAATGGCATTATGTATTATTGCAAGCAGAACACATGTAATTTTATTATGCAGCATCTAAAACATCATATAATATATTAAAAGTAATGCATTATCTAAATGCTTTGAGTTTGTATAATATATCCTGATAAATTTTGCTATTATATATGTTCTGAAAAAAAAATGTGTATTTTTGTACTTGCAAAAAACTGCTGCTAATTTTACGAGTTCTGTTTTGTTGTTACAGCACTGGTATTGATGTGTATGCATTCAATGCTATATATTAAATATTATTTGTTATGTCATAAATTCAGTTTATATTCTGTGTAATTTTTTTTTAGGTGTCAGTTCTACAAGCTATTGCTGAAGCCAAAGTCCCAGTGATGCCACTGCAAATCTTGCGGGAGGAAGGACTGCAGCACTTTTCCCCCTCTTTGGGTGGCATTGTTCATACTGTATGCCATCATCCTCTTAACTTTTGTAAATTTTAGTACTATTCAGACGAGAATTCCTACCCTTTTGCTCTTCGCCTAGAGAGATGAGGGTGTTTTCAGCTAATGGGATGCAGTTAACAGTATGGAGGTACAGAGAGATCTTTTTGGGTAATAGATATTAGGGTTGGGAGCAAGGAAAGGAGGGGAGCAAGACACTGGATGAGAGCAAGATTTATTCTTTAATATTGGGAGGGTTATAGAGAAAGCAAGAAGGAACGGCAGGGCTAAACTAAACCCATCTGGGCATGTGTGCATTCGTACAGTGCTTCTGAAATTGCATTGATTCATTCATTAGCTTTCCCTTTTCAAAAGCCCTCCCCCACTCCAGTCAATACTGGCCAGTAATGGAGTTTCAGATCCTGTTCTGCTTAACTATGCTCTTGGAAAGGCGCTTACTCTCCTAAGTCACTACGGATCTCAGAAAAATGTAAACATTGCCTAGTGCTCTAAGCCACTTCCAAGTATTGCCAGCAGAAAAGGTTTTTAGCTCTGTATCAGACAGAATGGATACTCTCCAGCAGATTTGGGGGGGAGGGATGTGTGTTAACAAAGCTGGAAATATCCTTAATTGAAAATATAGAATCAGAGGGTTATTATTTTGGGTTCTAATCCTGCAAATGTTATATCTGTGAGCAGAGCTGCATTTGTGGAGGCCCACGTAATGCAATAAGCCATCGTGCACTTAGAACTATACCAGCATGTATGATTGTGCACAGGCTTGAAGACTTCACTGCAATTTGTTCTTTTTCATCTTTCTCAAATTCAGCTATTTTAATAAAAATGGTCATATGCAGAATCTGATCTGTAATAGTCACCTTCCAAAGGTAAAATCCTTTGTATGTGTTTTGAGACCTGTCATTTAGAAGCCCTACATAGGCACTTCCTCTAAACCAAAACAAAACAAAATGCTATTTTGAAATAAAACAGCTACTCTGCATTTCTTTTCAAAACGGTAAAAAGCATATTGCCGTGCTGCCAAGATTACATCAAGTAGCAAATGCTGATTCATTGCAACAATAATAAAGCTTTAGAAAAATCCCTAGTCTCTGCAATATAAATGTTCTGTCCTACAAATGGTATCTTCCAGCAAGTCATTTATCTCTGCTGGTCTGAAGTAAAGGTATATCCAAGAATGCTTCGATGTGAAACAAATTATGTGTCTGCTTTTGAGCTGTAGCTGTGCTAGAGTGCTTTCAGTTTTAAACATATGGTGAACAAGCTGGATGTAGACCCTGTACAATTTAAAATGCACTCCTGTCTTACAAGAGACGCACCCCACTGCCGCACGAGGCATGTTCTGTGACAACCACAAAAAAGAGCGCTAATGGAGACGATCACTGTCTGCAACTCCTCACTGAAGGAATGAAGTGCTATTAAGATCCAAAATGAATTATACTGAACCTTTTCAGAGTGTCAGAAGCGACTCTGAAGACTGCAGTAAGCAGCAGCTTCAGGTATGCTGTTGTTGGGAGGCCAACATTTAATATACCGGGGTCCCTGCTGCTCTCTTCCCCTGGGCACCCCCACGGGCCGGGATGGGGTCTCTGGTTCAGGCAATATTAAAGTTCTGGAACTTTTTTTTTTTGGCTCTGCTGCTGCTCTGTGAGAAGGTGTTGGGGTAAGGGTGGCCCCGAGGGCTGAGCCCCGCTTCTGCCCCGGCTCCAGCTGGGAGCCCCAAAGGCTGGGGTCCCTGGCGAGGTCCTGCCCAGGTCCCGGGCACTGCAGGGCACCACGTCTTCCCCAGCCACCTGCCTGCCTCGACTGCTTTGGAGAAGGTGCCTGAGTTTTAGGGACAAATGGTAGGTAAGATGTTTCCAAAATGTTTTCTTCTTTCCTGGAGTAGCAAAGCTTCACAGAAAAAAAAAAAAAAAAAAGACTGACTTAGGGAAGAAACAGTGGCAATGACTCCTCGTTCACTGCTGTCAAGCACACAAAATGAACCAAACTGACAAATTAGCTCTCTCACTTGGACTTTCTGTCCCACAGGGGTTCATGATCTCATCGTTAATGAGCATCCTGCCTCTGCTTCACAAGTACCAACCATCATTCCTTTCAGGTGATGTCAGAGATTAATATAATGAAAATTTAGAGCAATTTGTTCTCAGTCTGCATTTAAAGTTTTCGCCTTTTTTTTTTAGCCCTCTAAAGGGTTTATGTGCCTGAAATGTCAAGGTTTGGTTTTTTGGGGCGGGGGGGCTGTGGGCTTTTTCATTTCTCTCTATTGGTCTCGTACATGCTATTGCTTCGTCCCTGCAAGCTTTATCTCTCCAGCACAGCCCAATTCAAGAAGCGGGAAGACATGTCCCATCTATTTTCTGCTTAAACTAGTTTGTAGAGTTCAAGCAAAACAGATTATAGGTCCTGGGGCTGAAGCATGACCTTTAAACTGAAGGTGGCCATCTATCCATGCCTCCAGATCACCAGATTTCTGTTAATACCTGCTTACCTGCTGGTCCAACTCCTGTCTTGTTCTGGGGACATAAGTGGCTCCAGGCCCTGGTGGTCGACATCTCATTTCCAGCTTTGCTCCTGAGCTGCTGTGTGACATTTGGCAAACTTATTTGCCTCCTCCGCTCCCTGTTTTGCACTGCTAGTCTTTAAATATCCTGGTTTGCTGGGACAGGCTGGTGGCCGCTGGTGTTTGCCCAGCGCCCAGCCCAGGGCAGGGTGCTGCGTGTGTGGGACCTGGGCAACGGTGCTGTTGCACAAGGAGCAGGGTGAAACCTGCTGACAGCCCTGAGTTTATTATGACTGTGGTGACCTCTGTGTTAGATGGGGAACTTGCTAACCAAGTTGTTTGGTAGCACGGAGCTGTTATTTAACTTTCTACCACATCCACAGCCATGCCCGTGCCCATTCAACTAACCTCCTTCACGGATGCAAAGTCCAGGAGGGCGGTGGTGAGAAGTTCTCTCTTGAAAGGGAACTGCAGATTCTGACTTTTTCACTTTCATCCATGCATAACCAGATGTGACGGAGATTGGGAGATCAGGAGGTGGCCAGTGCTTTTGGGAACCACACACACATGTGCAGTCACACATATGTGCACGTGGTGCGGCTGCCGTGACCCAGGCACACAGACCTGCCTCACATGCCTTGCGGGCTGACCTGTGCATCTACAGCATTTCCAAGACAACCTCAGTGAGCTGGACCTATCAACCTCCTCTCACTTTCATCTATAAAAACACAGGGACGTGGGATAATTAGTGCTGGAAGAGACCTCAGGAGGTCTCTCGTCCAGCCTCCTGACACAGGCTTACACGTCCATGTAGCTCATGTCTGGAAGAAGGATAGCAATACTCCAGCGATTCACTGCTATTCATCATGGCTGGAGAAATTTAGCAAAAGGTAGCTAGCTCAGACAGCTAAATAAAATCTTTTGGAACAGATGATGATGATGATGATTTTTTAAAGAACCCAGAAAATGCCTAAGGAACCAGCAAAAGCAGTAGTCTTACACCCAATCTTCAGGTTATCCAATAACATTTTATATTGGGAGCAGAGACTATATGATACACATTTTCCCTCAGTATTTAACATCTCCCCATATCCTGGATCCGAAATACCTGAATACATGTAAGGAGATAGCCTCGGTGACACCACTGGATAACCTCATGCACTTACAGCATGTTGAGGAATCATCTAGAGGAGGACCCAAGGTGCTGCCCACACTGGGGGCTTTTCCCTCGCCAGGGGCTGCTGTGGGGAGAGGCTGAGCGAGCGGCCGTGTTTAGCCTCATCTTTGGCCTTTGTGCAAGGCCGCTTCCCCTTGGAAGAGTCCTTCGCTCCTACCAAGTGGAAGGGGCAGTGGAGCATGATGTCTGCCGGCTAAGCAGAGCCCTACATAAACATCAAGGGAAGTGCGCCAGCTCTCCCATTCACAGAAAGGCTTGCATGATTTCACTTACTCTCAAGATTAGTTACCAACGTCTCTGTATTGAGGCCACCGTCAAGCTAAACTAAGTGACCCGCTACTGTCCACAGGGGAAGACTCTTTGGTTAAAGGTGTTGAATATTTCTGTTAGGACATGGTTGCCACACAGGGCCTAAAGGTTTTGGGCATCATTTGTGTTTTATAAATATGTACAATGCACTGTAACGATTTTTCCTTGATACTATGTTTGCTCCAGGCCTTATTTTGTCTGGGTTTCGTAGTGGCTTCACTGCAAATGTCAGCAGTTCCTTGAGGACAAGTACTCCAGTAGCTGCTGCCAGTTGCATTAAGTTAAATATTTCAGAATTTAGCTATTCAGTGACCCTACATAGGAGAGGTGTATTCAATACAGAAATGATTTCTCTGCACTTGATTCTCTTGTCACAAACTATTTTTGTCAACCTGCTACAAAACTGCTCTCAGAAGCAGCTTAATTCTGATGTGACCATTGAAGGCAAGGCTGTCCTCCTTCTCCTCCTCCTCTTCCACCTCCTCCTCCTCCTCCTGGGTAGCCGGAGCTTCTGCAGGGTTTCCTGCTGCCCCAGGGGCCAGGATGGGCAGGGGGTGGCCAGCGGTCTGCCAGCCGGGGAGGGACGGGACAGGACCACACTGCTGACATACACAGCTGGGGCTACACGATCCCAGTAGAGGGCTTAGAGAGGGAGCCCCCATGGCAGGGGCTGATGAAGCAAGCGCGACCTGTGGAGGGCACCCGCTGGTGTTCAAGCCTGGCCGTGGGAACGTAAGGGATGTTCCAGGGATCAGAGGTCTGTGCTGGGTGCAGGATCCCAGGCACCCCACCTGTGCCAGGGGAGCACCAACCAGCTCCCTAGGACCGTCGGAGGAGAGGGGTCAGCCCACGGTCCCTGGGCGAACCCCACCGAGGAGCCAGCGGGGCCACCCCCTCCCCAGGCTGACGGGGGTGTGGGGCTCACGGGGGGCTGCAGGGAAAAAGCATTTGGGGACGTTGTACAACTTCTTGTAAGGTGTATTAAGGGGGTTGTGGGAATGTGCAAGACTTGTTATGGGATGTTTAGGGGAAGGATCAACGGCAGGGAAAGGGAGGGAACAAGGTGGACTGGGAAGGAACCAGTGTGAGAAAATAGAGGGAAAAGGGGATAAGAGGCACTGGTCCTGGGTAACAGCTGGCTGGTCAGTACGCTTGTCTGACCGGGGCCTGCACCCCATCACCACAGCCAGCCCTACAGTCCTACTAAATATTCTTATAGAATGATGTAAATAATTATTTACTGCTAATAATAATTACTCTTACATTCTTTCCATCCACATTCTGTGCAGGCACACCGTCTAATCTGACCTTGTGTGAGAGGCCACCAGCAGCCTCCAAGCCAGACTGGTGGGCAGCAGCGAGAGCCGAGTGCCAGCAACTGGAGCGGGACCACGAACCCCAGAGGCTGGAGGGCGCCGGTGCCGGCACCTGGGGAAACCGGGGCCTGAGGCCAGCTCTGGGGCGGACTGAGGAGCTAATGCCAGCTGCCGGAGAGACCCGTTTTCCATGTGTGGGTACGCATTTCACTAGCAGACGTTAATCGTAAGCAACCAGAGAGGAACAGTACCTGCCACCCGTGCTGTTCACGTGTGTGCAAGCACTGTGTGTGTGCAGCTACCTTACAACATTGTCAGCAAACAGTTTTGAACAAGAAGGTTTTTTTAAATGTCAAGTTCCCCATGGACAGCTTGCACAAAAGATGTGGTGTAAAATGTATTGAAAGTACTTAGAGCGGGAGAGGGATGATCTTCCCACATCCAGCTGGAGCCACCAAGGGGCCAGTCGCCATTGCTACAAGGGAGCAGCTCATGTGGACCCCCAACCTCACAGCAGTCAATAGCAGCTTTGCTAATGCGAGCAGCCTACTTAAAATGTTTTACCTGAACAATCCGTTTTTATCTGAAACACCATTGCAAGCACCAAGACGACCCATTCCCCCAGCAGAGCTGGTGGTAGGAGGGAGGCAGGGCTGCGGTCAGGTGCTTTATTGGCCCATCTGCTTGGGAAAGGGATGTCTGACACCACCATCCCATGTCCACAAGCGCCTTTGACTCGAGGAACCTGAGGTGACCAGGGACCCGAGGAAGTTCATGCCCCAAAGTCACCTTTGCAAGCAGGGCTTGGTCTCCACAGATCAGATCAGTGAGGACAGGTTGGCATTGAAAGATGCTCTTTGTTGCTCATGCCCATCTGAATACTTCCATGGCATTGTTGTCCCTCTACTAAATATCCAAATACTTGCAGAAATGTGCAGCATCTGAATAATGTCATACTTTTCATGCAGAGATAGCATGAAGAGTCTGGAAGGTCAACTTCAGCAGAGTGCCTGGGCTTGGGCTTAGCCTAAATGCATAAATAGCCCCAGAAAAGTTTAAGAAGATCATTTTTGTGCTTAAATTCCTTACTGGGCTGGAGCCCACGTGCCTATTTTCTAAATAAATTAGAAACCATACCAGATGTTCCCACACTGCTTGAAAAATTTCTCCCTATCAAATTTCCATTTACAATTTTAATTTCTATTACAGACATCTATCTAGTATTTTATAAAGTAGAGACTTTGGAAATATTTTTTCATTGTGTAAGAACTAAGAAAAAGTATTCAGTACTTATGCGTCCTGTCTAGATTTAAAAAAAAATGAAGAATTTATCCAATAAAATGTTTGGCAAAGCCAAAGTCTGACTTTTTTGCATTTTTTTTTTACCTTGGGATACGAGTTTACAGTATACTTGTCTGAGGTGTGTAAATTCAACAGTATAGTAATTGGTTTATTACACAGAAACTGGAGGCTCCAACTTTGCCAAGAATTTTTACTGTGTATAAATTCTTCACTTTTCTCGCCTTCAGAAAGGCCATAAAAGCCACAACTCTGCAAACAGGACTCTGTGAACAAAATTCCAGCCCTGCCTTGTGGTCAGGGGACCCACATGATGTGGGTGCAGAGCAGGTCCCATTATAAAATGGGTTGTTAGTCCAGGCCCATCACTCCGAGGCATTTATAGTCTTAATACAGTCCCCATATGAATTCACTTAGCTTTCTGTTAGGAATGTATAGGCTCTCATCTCATAAAGGGATGGATGCTCTCAAATCTGATTTTCTTACATAGCTGGCGGAGAATCAGGCCCTGAAACTTATTTATTTTAAAATACATTTGTTTTACTGAGGTTTATTGCAATGAACTGAGCAGGTAAGTATGGCAGTGCTGGGAGATGAGCGGGGTGCATAGAGGGCTGAAAGATGCCCATGGTCAGGGCATGGACTAAGGCATAAAAATGCTCTGTGTGTCCACGAGGTGAGAAGATGCTGAGGCCATGCAATGGGGCAGGGCGATGGCCGGCTCTGGGGAAGCGGCCATGGTGCCCCACGGGTGTCCTGGAGCAGCACGGGCACCACAGAGAAGGGGAGGAGGTGGGATCAGCTGCTGAGCTCCCAAATGCAGGGAATAGCACCTCTCTTCAGGTCTGGGTCCCCAGCTGGGAAGCAAAATGCCTCCTGAGGAGGGACAGGGAAAGGACAGCCCTCCAGAGCAGGACAGGGACACCTGAAGCCTGGATCCACGTCCAGAATGAACACTGATCTGCTGCTCCATCCTTGAGGCATCCCAGGAGACATTTCACTGCTTGTTTGCAATAGAGAAACAGTTCAAAAGCACCTTCTTCTGAACTATTTTCTGGAAAAAAAAGGAATTAATCTCGCTGCAAGCTGCAGTTCCTCTGGGCCAGAGCATCAGATCAGGAGCAGGCATACAGGTGGGCTGTGTCCACAGCTCTGCCTGACCCTGCTGCAAGACTTCAAGTGCTCAATCCCCTTCCTTCCCTGGAGCTTTTTCCTGGCCGTACTTTAGATGTGCAGTCCACATAAGATGTAAGGGGGAACTGGTCTGCCCTACCCTGGTCTGTCCTCTCCACCTATATTTAGACATCTCCATTCAGCAGACACAGGCTCCCTCCAAGGAGCTTTGAGGCCACTTTCGTCTCTCCACGCCTATAGAGGGAACACAGGCACTGACTACAGGAGGAATGATTCATTAGTCTCCCAAAATCACGAATAAAGAATATGCCTAATCCATGGGAGGGACTAGATCCCACCCCTGGGAGGGAGAACCAGTCTCATGGCATGTGAATCATCTACCTTGTAGAAGAGAGTGTCTATCACACCTGGAGTCATCACTTACTAGTGGTGTAAACCACCAGCCCCTGATGGTTCTTGTATTTCCAGTGACAAAGTGGCTCCAGTATCACACTTGTCACCTTCACTGGAAGAGCTCACTGTCCTTTTGTTGTTACAAGCACCCTGCTGGGTTTATTTCTGCCAGTCTCTCATCCATTTGTCTCCTACCCAGGTGACACTGGAATAACTCAGCTCCACAACGTGACTGCGTGTGCCAGACCCAGTGGGTTGGTCTTTGGTTCCAGCAGGCAAGTCCATGGGGAGAAGCACAGCCATTTTACCATGAATTTCCACACATCTGCAAGTCAAAATGGAAATGAAAATATCTCACATCCTACAGGGGTGTAAAGCAAAGGGACCTCAGGAATGAAGCATGTTTAGGAGGCTCCTTCCCAGGGTGGAGAAACACAGCTCTCACCGTCTCCTGAGCATCACGTTCCTGCTGGACGCCAGCCAAGGTGTCTGAGTGCTTTCTTCACCCGGCACGGAGGGCGTTCAGGTGAACACCCAATGAACCCAAGATAACGCATCAGGTTTGAGGCAGGAAAGGGCCTCAAGGCAGGCAGGCCCTTCTTATAAAGGTGACCTTACTCTTTAGAAGAAATAAGCAGGCAAAACAACAGCGACAAACAGCAAGCAAAAATTTTGTGTTAAAATCTTGGAATATTCATGATTGTCAATCACGCCTTTATTTACCATGAGGCTTAAACTAGAGATTTAGTGACATCTTGCCATGTGCCCAGCATTTCAGCTGTTGGCCAGGGAATTTCCATGTCCAGCCCAGCTCTAACATCCCCAGTGGGGAGCTATCCTTGAGATGCTCCTGACGGCCATCACATCTGGGTGATTCATTGCTCATGAACACATAGAAATACATCAAATGCTGACAGAACTGATGCTTTTGACAAAATTGCCTGGAGCAGCAACTCTTTCTGGCAGTGGCAAGGTGAGGACAGGGCTGTCCCACGTACCTGCTCGGTGATGGGACCACCCATGGAAGAAGAGCCACCTTGCAGCATTGGGGCTGGAGCTGGCGCTGGCTCTGCCTCCCTTCTCCCTCCTCAGGGGCAGATGTGGGCGAGAGGGACCAGCTGCGGTGGCCTTTGACTCCTTGCACAAGTGACGCCTGCGCATTTCTGTGTAGGTGAATTAGGCAAAAAGCTTTCTGGGTTCATGCCAGCTTTTGGCATCTCAAACCTGCTGGTAGCAGTGAGTCCACTGCTGAGCTCTGCCTGGGTGAAAAAGGCATCCTGGGGCTTTGTCTGACACCTGCCAGCCATGCCAAAGTGCTGATGAAGAGCTGGCTGGCATCGCAACCAAAGTGTCCCCAGGGCCAAGGCATCCAAAAAGCCCTGGGATCCAGCCATGGACATGTCTGAACCTACATACTGCAGGACCTTGTCCTCCTCGAGAGGCCGGGTCGCATACAGCCTCCTGATGCTTTTCCTGAAGCAATGGGGTTCATGCTCACTTTGAGGAATTAAATCTCTCTGCTTTTCAATACAGAGTTTCTTACTTGTTGAGGGTATGGGGAACAGGTTTTTATTTGCCTGAATATCAGGAAATGGATGTGTTTTGTAGGTTACATTGAGCCTTATATCAAAACCAGTCCAGAAGACTGCCATTTGAATCCCTTATTTGTAGGCTTACAATGTGCGATTGGTCTTAACTGGAGTCTGGGCACTCCATGAACACCAGCATGCCTATGAAAAGCTACATATACATATGCATGTGTGTGTATTCATCTATGTGCACAGATGAGGAACATGCTCAGCATTGCTTATTGCTTTCTCCCCCGTTCAAAGGTTCGCTCATCCCATCAGCAAGACCTGGAGGCTGCCGCCCTTCTCCCGCCTCCCTGACACGTGCACACACACTCTCACAATTAGCAAGAGCACAACAAGCTGTGCGCTGTGGGTCCGTTGCCCAAATCATTGCAGAGACACTGCTGGCTATGGAAAAGGGCATCAAAGAAAGCAGGCTGGGCTCGCAAACAGCAAAAAAAAAGGACTGTATTCTTCAGATAATTTATTTGCAATGAATAATTCAGCTAGCTTTTGTTGTGAAGCTGAATTAAATACAGAGCATTAAGCACACTGAGATCCCCAAATAAAGGGCACTATTCACTCCTAGCACAAAGGAATATTATTTACTGTCATTAATTAACTTTCACACAGAGCCACAGCCATTTCTTTAGGTTCTGAGAAAGAGTAAGAAAGAGGAGAACGTGAGGACAGAGCTGCTATAATTTCCCTTCTCTTTTTTCTCTCCCCGCAGACACAGACTGGCTGTAGGCTGAGCTTGGCTCACTACAGCATTTTTGGCAACACCGTCCCTGTGCTGGAGCGCAGGCAGGTTGCTCGTAGCGGGGAGGGATGCACCACTGAACCCATCACCTCCTTGCTGCTCGCGGCAGGGCTGTGCCTGGGGTCCTGCCCCACACCGCCACGGCGCCGGGCTGGGACGGTGATGGCCATGGGGCAGCATCCAGGCTTGCCAGTACTGATGCAAAAACTAGTACATGGTATAAACTGGCATTCCCTGAGCGTACGCAGCTTAAAGAATTCAGATTGCTGTGAATAAAGCTAAAGGAAGCAGAGATGCGTTTGCCTTTGGGAAATGGGTCAAGGGCCTGGATGCTCCATCTACCTAGGCAGCGAGAACGTTTTTTAGCATTTAATGAGCCAATGTGCTAATTAGTTCTCTGAAGTCCCTCATTTGAAATACCAAGCTTTAGGACAATCAGAAATGCAAATTCTTGGCAATATCGGCAATTATTATTACTGCTGCAGTGACTAGAGAGCAGCTCTTTGCAAGCAAAAAGGGAGATACCAGGCTTCTGTTGGGTGGTTACAGAGCTTTTCTTCAGCAGTGACATCATGCTCTTTGCAGGTGACATTGTAGATCACAAAAAAAGCTGAGTGGAGATTTTTGGCCAAAATATTTTTCTGTTGGAAGACAAGGGTTTAAGTTATATTGAAACATTTCATAAACACACATCAATTTTGCTTAATTGTTTCCATTTAAAAGGTGCTGAAGCCCTGTTCCCTTTATTCTTCTGATATTTTAGATGAAAAAAGCAAAATTAAATTCTACATCAGATCGTGCTTCAGTTCATGACATACTTTTAGACAAGTCAAGAAAAAAGTCAGAAATTCAATATCTCAGGTTGAATTAAATGCTCCATTTGATTCCATGTGATTTCCTTCAACTTCTCTGTTGAGAAACCTCCAAGGCTTTGCAGCCTTGAGCCTGCTGGGAGGAGGACATGGGGTGGCTGAGTGGGAACAGAGCTGTCAGCGATCACAGTGTATACCTGCCAGCCCATCCTGAATCTGGAAGCGTGCCCCTGACAAAGGGCAGGACAGGGAGATGTAAAATGCCATTTTTAATTGAAGAAATATCTGGCTAGGATATAGTTGGAGAACAGGCCCTAACTCTCTGTCCTGAGTCCAAGGTGGTCACCTAGTCCTCCTGCGCTGTGATCCAGCCCTGGATGTCCTACAGCCTCTTGTGGCTGAACCTCATCTTCCTGATGTCTTGTTATTACTCCAGTGTCATCAGGTCATTTTGAATTTAGATTTTCCTGTTGGGATTCACTTCAAGATTTAGACCCCTAATTTCAAGTGTCTACACATGTGCCAGGCAACCCAGCTCCCACTGCAGTTAGTATGGTCAGTAGAGCATAGACAGCAATTTGGTCAATGACTAATGGCATGCAGAGCTGTTTGGCAGGTGAGATACGTTGTCCAAATATGGGCACTTGCTGCTATTCAAAATGTCCTAGGACAGTGGCTGCAGCTGTGCAGGGCTGGCAGATGCCATACAGGAGGTGCAGGATCCCTCATCCTCTGGGACAGCACCTGGAGACCAAGCAGCGTCGCCTGTCTCCAACGTGGCAATAGACACCTATGCTTTGGCAGTCAGATCCTTCCCTGGTGCTTCCTTTAGGTGACCTGAGTCACCCTCTGGACTCCGCTGACCACGTTGACTGGATCCCCAGTAGATACCATGGAGCTCAGGACTTAGCTCACGTGTGGACACCCATGTATATACCCCTAAACCTTGGTGGGCACCCGAAGAGCCCACATTCAGCCTGCATCCCAGCCTGCCACCCCTTTTACGTTAGCATTGTCTGCAAAGCCTCTTCTCAGCTCCAATCTCCAAATGGTCTGGAGGTGCAGAAGCAAGTGGGGAAGGACAGACCCCTGCGGAGCCCCTTCCAGTGCAGACAGCACCGGGGCCTCTCATCTGCTGGTGACTGCTCTCCAAATGCAGCTATTTGTCCATGCCATATTTCCGCTGTTTGCAGTAAGCATGCCATGCTGTTCGGCATTTGAAGTTAAGACGTAGAGTGTCTACTGCCTCCTCCACCTCCTTTTATCCAGGTGACTGTCAGAGTAAGAAATTAAGGAGAAGGCAGAAGAGCCAGACAAGAAGCATTTTTTACAATAGATTTTTCTGAATCAAATGATATTGTTTTTCAAATACCCATCTGTGTTTGAATTGGGCAAAGTTTGAGCAGGAGAGGGAAAGGCTCCTGGCCAGCACATGTGTGCATATGGGGCTGGAGAGCTCAGCTGGGCTCAGTCAAGGAGAGCTGCTCTGCTCCTAAAACCATCATTACTCTTCCCTTCATCACAACAGTGGCTCAGGCTTTATTAATTATTTCTGTGTAATCAAATGAACTCTTACTCCTTAATTAGGCCATTGAGGAAATGCTTCAACAATGACCATTAGTCTGTGCCCTCAGCATCCAGTGACGCACTGAACAGCATCTAGCAGGGCAAGAAGAGCAAGCATCTCTCTGCATCAGAGAAATTAGCTCAGATGAGGAGAGCAAACCAAGCTGATGTTGCAGTACTCTAAAACATGGAGGTCAGAGCTCTCCATTCAGCTTTAGCAATAATTATTGGAGGAGTTGTTCTCATTAACCGTGAAGAACAGATAACCACAGCCCAGCTCAGGATGGAGGATAGCTCTTCTCACACTGAGCACACCCGCATGCTGCACTCATGGTTATCTCCTGAGGGGTCTTCAGGCCCCTCCATTGTTCCTGCGACACCACAGGCTCCCAGCAGGTTCCTGCTCCAGAGCAAGTGGCGTGCTGAGTGCCAGGTCCCACCTCGCACAGGGCACCCGTCCCAGCCACCCCACGCGTCCCACAGAGCCGTAGGACCTCTCAGGAATGATGCCCACAGCCCTGATTCATGAGCTGGCTCAAGGCAAAGCTGCCTTGCAGCTGAAGGAGTTGAACGACTGGTTCCAGTCTACGTTTTTCTCTAACTAGTATTTACTTTAAAGCGGTTTGTTACACAGCTTTGGACTCCAGCATGGCATGACAAAAGAGAACACTTCACCATGCTGCAAGGGCTGTGCTCAGCCATCAGTGAAGGGGGAACTGATGCTAACGTACAGCAGAAATAGGGACCTTGCCTCTTAATACTCCTTCTTGAGATGATGCGCTATTCTTCTTTTCTATTTCAGAGCTCCTTTGCTTAGATGTTCATAGAATCATAGAATCATTAAGGTTGGAAAGGACCTCTGAGATCATCAAGTCCAACTGTTAACCCAAGTGCCTGGTCCACCTCTAAACCATGTCCCTAAAAGGGGACATGTTGAAGGGTGTCAGGAAAGACATTTCCATTGCAAGGTTTACTCAGCAGCTCCCCACCCAGGGTTATGTGCTGTTTGGGGAAGGGGAAGGGGAGGAAGAGCTGGCGTCGTAGCTGCTGTGGTCCGGCTGTGCCAGAGGAAACAGCCAGCAGCAGAGGCACAGCCGCTTACTCCTCTGCCTGCCAGTCTTCGCAACTGCTGAAGGTCTTGTTTTCTAAAGGAAGGTAATTCCAGGGAAAGCGTCAAATGCTTCTACAGCACGCCCTTAACTAACCACATTGGTCTGATTTTTTTACATTTCTCCGATCCTTTCCTCCAGAAAAACCGCGCTGGCTTCTGCCTGGAGAGTTCGCCAAGCAAACCTCTGGCTTTCTCTCTCTCTCTGCTGTAGGCTAACAATAAATTAAGCTGCTATTCTTTCGGCCTGTCCCCTCATTAGGCCAAGAGCACATTTCACTCTCTAGGGGTGGCTGCGGGACTCTCTGTAGCCCAAATGCTTTCTATGCTCGTTAACGCCCAGGGAAGCAGCTCAGGGGTTCAGGGGCAGTGAGCGAGGAGGGTGGGTGCCTCTCTCCCAGCTCCATTGATTTTGTGGGTGTCAGACTTTCTTAACCCCTTTCAATTTAAACTTGGGCTGACGCCAGTCAGCCACCACATGTGGGACAGAAGTGATGTTCACCCATCAGCGGAGAGGTCTTTCCTAACATGGCTCATTATCTGTCTAGACTAGACGTTTACAAAAAGGAAAAGGCCTCACTGAGGATTCTTGCATGTAGGGCAAGAAAATTAGGCAGAACAGACCAGAGAGTAATGGTAGGAGAACCCAGAGCTCAGTACAAGGTGTGTGTGATAGAGAGGATATGAACTGCAACACAAACGAGCCAAAGCTGCTGAAGGTACTTCATGTTGGAGACTTAATGAGGACATGTGCATCTATAATTTCCACATTTTTCAGACCATCCAGTCATGGCCACCTCAGATTTCCTTCTGAACCACCCTGCACCATTTTTACTGAGAATCCTGCCTAAGGAAGTGCTGTAAAGCAGGGGCTTGACAGCCTCAGGGACCCCAGTGCAGAGACAGGACATTCAGGACTACCCAGGAACGGGCCTTAATGGTACAGGAGACTCCCATTCCTCAGTGATTACTCACAACTCCCTGGGCCTTAATGGTACAGGAGACTCCCATTCCTCAGTGATTACTCACAACTCCCTAACGATTACTCATTTTGTTTGGGACAATCACAGACAGTCCCAAAGAAGAGCTAGTTATATCCTTAACATTTAACCAGTAAACATGCAAAAATCCATTTTCTTTAACTGTGCCTGCATCAGAGAAAAAACAGGCTCATAGCGGGGCATTTCCAAATGCAGCTGTTGCTTTCTTCTTCCTGCAGAACCAGGTCATTGGGCATCTACCTTACACCGATATGTACCTGGATTTTAGGCTACTAACTGAAGGAGAAGGGGATGACCCACTGTCCTAAAGCCTGGGTGAGATTGAAGCCATCCAAGAATTACTGTGAGATCAGTGCTGGGTTTCCCCTACAGCTGAAGGATCATTCAGAGGTGCCTTCTCCCATCCCCAAGCCGTTCTTTGCAGTGAAATGAGTGCTCCCTTCTCCACCCCCCAAAAAAAGGAGCCTTGGCCACTGATTTAGTCCCACCACCTGACTGCCAGATGAATGGAGGTACATGAGAAGGTACCTCCAAGTAGAACCAACTGGTACCATAGAATCATAGAATCATAGAATGGTTTGATTTGGAAGGCACCCTTAAAGATCACCTAGTCCAACCCTCCTGCAATGAGCAGGGACATCTACAACTAGATCAGGTTGCTCAGAGCCCCATCCAGCCTGACCTTGAATGCTCCCAGGGATGGGGCATCTACCACCTCTCTGGGCAACCTGGTCCAGTGTTTCACCACCCCCACTGTGAAAAATTTCTTCCTTATATCTCATCTGAATCTACCCTCTTTTAATATAAAACCACTACCCCTTGTCCTATCACAACAGGCCCTACTAAAAAGTCTGTCCCCATCTTTCTTTTAAGTCTCCTTTAAGTGTTGAAAAGCCATAATAAGGCTCCCCAGAGAGACAGGACACCAAGGCTCCCACACAGCCAGTGAGGACTTTCCAGGCTTTAATCCAGGACACAAGAAGTTAAGCCTCTGCTGCTCTCTGTTCACCATACACACAGCTCAGGTGCCTCCAGAGAGCAGTTTAGGCCAGCTACGTTATGTGCTACCTTTTCTCGTTCACTGTGCAGGCAACAAATAGCAAAACACCTCTTTGGGATTCACTCCTCTTTCTGCTCAAGGGAAATAGTTGACTTCTGTTAAAAAGATGAGAGTTTTTTTCAGAGTTACAGTCAACCTTCTGGACTGCAGTAAGCTTAGAGAGGAGAGGACACCCTGGAGCAGGGCATCCCAGTGTTCACCCACTCCTGACTTCAGGCACAAAAAACCTGAAGTTCAAGCAGGGAGACATCTCCTGAATTAGGTGTCATGCCACCTAGGGGTAGAGAGAAGACTAAGTGGGTCTCTAGGATTTAGGGGAAATTTAGGTGCCTTTTGGTGGAATTTAGGTTAAATCCCATTTTAGGTGGGATTTGGAAGGAGCAGCTCTAGCCACGGTTACCTCTGTTTTACCATCTGAGGAGCACTGAAGGGCAGTCACAAACCCTCTAGACATGACCTGGGTGTGGTGGAGTGGAGTAGGAGGGGTTTTGTGCATTGCACATCCCAGAGGCTGCCTAAAGCCAGAGACCCCTTTGGCACTGCAGCCCACCCCTTGGCAGTGGCAGCCACCACCGACCAGCATAAACCCTGCTTTGAACTACCGAGGTGGCTACTGTGTGCGTAGGTGCCCTTTGAACCCCTCCAGCTGCCTAGGGGAGACCTTCTCTCGGTCTTGTAGAGGTAAGAGCAAGGTCTGGGTGGGTGGGGGGAGTTTCTCAGGGAGAAACCTGGCATGGAGCAAGGGTCAGGTTTTCTCATATTTGTCCGTTCTGGCCTTATGCAAGAGCTCCATCGTCCCACTGAGCTTCTGAGACAAGGAACAAGCTGTGATTTTTAAGAGTAATTGCCTGCAGGAGCTATTAGTTCTATTTTTATCCTTCCCTGTAACAAAAGCTTTCCAATAATGTCCTCACCACTCATCAGCATTACCGACTAAATACGTTTAAATAACACAATTACTGTATTACCCTTTTTACTCCTTTTTACTGCTTGCTGCTTAATGTTTGGCCCAACAAATAAATGCCACATTTCTGTTTCCAATTCTATTGTATTTATACATTCTCACGACATCTTCCAAGATCATTTCCCAGGACAGAAAGCGTCTCTGTTGTGAAGGGGACTGTCCTAACCTGTAAAAGAAGAAAGCAGCATACACACACTGACCTCACAAATTAATTGAAAATGCACACTGTACAAAATAAGAGATTATAGGTCAATTTGGGTGGAGTTTCAAATTCCATTTGAACAACAAAGATGATTAAGCAGAGAGGATGTATTAAGGCACCTGGTTGCGTAGTCCCTGATAAAGCTGGGATTAGTAAATATCTTGAGCATGGATATCCATCAAATATAAGATGTAAAACCACCGTAAGCCACTCCCAGGCACAGCAAAGCCCCAGGGAGCAGAAAAATCTGTTGTGAGGTGCTAGGCTGGACCTAAATTAATTATCACCCTTTGTAAATGCCCCCCTTAAAAAATAAAGAAAAAAGTAGGCAGCCACCAGAGATTACAGGGAAAGATATGAACCATAAAGGCTCCTCAGATCACCCCTCATCTTGCATGGCCATTATGGACTTTGCCAGACAGAAGGTGTTGGAGGGACCTATGTACCATGTCTTACATAGGTGCCTTAGTGGTGACAAGGCTGGCAGCAAGCCCTCGCACCAAGCCCTCGCACCGTCCCTGAGCTGCAGCCTGCCACGACGGTCAGGGCAAGGCAGGGCAGTGCAGGCAGGGAGGGGTTACACAGCCCTGGGAGCAGAGGTGCACAACGTCAAACTCTCTACATGCAGACAACTAAAAGAGCCCAAGATCCCCAAATGAAGAGGTTAAGAGTCAGCTCTTCAGTGGCGGCAAGCAGATGTAGTTGCAGTGATGCGGCCACAGAGGTTTGCACCCTCTGAGGCCCAGCGGAGAAGTTCCTTGCCCATGATGAAGATGAATCATCGAAAAAATCCTTGGATGCAGCACCAGAGGTGATTAAAAATGTCTCTAATCCTCCCACTCCAATTTCCTTAATTTCCCAAGACAAATGATAGCATCTGAGTATGTACATACTTCATGCAGACTGACAGGAAAACAAAAAGACCCATCTTCCCACCCAAGATCATAAGTTTTCTCCTCCTTCGGGGAGTATCTTGACAAGTCTTGGATAATTGCAACCTAGCTGAAACACCATACCTTGAAATAACTTTTCTTAGAACTACCTTTTTACCCACAACCCCTCTAGCCCTCCAGGCATGTCCCACCCATTCCAATCTCATCACCAGAAGCAAGATAGCTCTGTCCAACAAACACCAAATGGAGACAGATCTTGCCAAAGCACATACAAAACAGGCTGATACAGCTCTACAATGCGTCCTCATGATAGAAACACCAAAAGCCAGGGATGATAGTCATGCTCAACCAAAATGCTTTCGTGGAAATTTTTTGGGTGAAAACAAAATGACCATTAGTCACCAAAACTGACTAACTGGGAGAGCTGGTAAGGACCCAGAAGTATGACGCTACCTGTGAGAGACATGCTTTCACAGCACTCCATTTCTCACTCTTGGCTTCTGATATCATGGACTCCACGAACATGGTTATTTTTCCAGCTGGGTGGTCTGCTAACAAATATTTCTCCTTCTCAGCCTTGATCTCTGAAAAGCTTTTTCAGAATTTTTTTCTTTTGCTAAGACAGCAGTGTTTCCTCCTAAAGCAACATGTTCCTGTGACGGCCACTCTGCTCACATCAGGGTAGGACACACTGGGCTCACAGACGTCACACCAGAAGCTCTACACTAAGAATAACCCTTGAACTAACTCTTTGACGAAATCCTTACACCTGGGAACTATGTTTAAAAAAAACAGCAACAAAACCACTTTCATAGCCTAAAGTACTTCAAGTTTATCAACCAGTTAGTGACAAAATTACTGACTACAGTTTAGGGTAAATTTTGTATTTCTTGGTACGCTGTCTCCTTATGAACAAACACCATTAAGAAGCCCCTTCCAGACTGTGGGTACCAAGAAGTCCCCACGGTGGCTCATGCCCTCAAGGGCACTGGAGACACCATCCAACGTGTTGCTAAATCTCTGTCACCCTACAGAGAAGCCAAGGGTTGGCAAATGGCCACCGTGGCCACCTGCCATGGACTCACAACCACTCCGCCCTGGCTCTTCAGCCCCAATGAACCCTTGGCTGGGAAGACTGAATCCACTCCTCTACTTCTTTTTGTTTTACTTGTTTGCTTGTTGTTTTTTTAATGGAAAAAAGTGTAATTTTTTTCCCCTATAGATCAAATAGAGACAATGTCACATGTGAGCAATACTCCTGGTATCATACTGAGTTAAAAAAAAAATGTTGAAGGTAACTGTTCTATAATGTACCAGGAATTATTTAGCGGACTGTTAAGTCTGAAGTCTGTGAAAACACACCAAATTTCAATACAATCAAATTCCTCAAAAAATCTGGACAAGTTCTGCAATAAACATACTGGATACACTAGAAATTTTAAATTTTTAAATTCAACTGAATATCCCGTGTTTATAACCCTGTGCCTGTCATTTTGGAAAACAATGTAATGTTAGAAAAGATCTTTTAGAGACTGTGCTATAGACAGACTTAAAGACAATTTCAGTAATTATTGGATTTGGAAAACATTATGAACAAGCTTACCAGAATTAAATGGTATCATGTGCAAACCAATGGAATGTATTTTCTGCCCATGCCTTTTAAATGAACAGCTTGCACTATATGAAGAGCAATACAAAAATATTCAAATTTCACACTTTTTTCAAGAAAAAAAGAATTGTTTTATTCAGCAGTTTATTTCATATTTTCCATGAGAAAATAAAAGTGGTCATTGGGAAAACAGTGTAGCTTGGAATTAAGTTTGGAAGTCAAAAAGTTCCTAGCCAGGTCCTCGAGAAGTTATCAGCAATGGGGATTTTTTTCAAAAGCACTAATATCAAGGCTATGAAATTAGACAAAGAGCACATTGACATTACAGATGGCATCAGAGCCGTGGATAACCTGGGAAAAAACAGAGGAAGCAGGCTCGAGATTGCTGCTGCTTCATCTCTTCAGAAGTAATTATGATCATTTTTTTTAAGGAGGCTATCAAAGTTAATAGCAATAGAAGAGAGAGCCGTGCCTGGCAGAGACAGCATACGAAGGACGCAGTGGCGGATGAAGCTGTTCAGACACGAGGTTTCTAAGTAGTCACTAATTAAATTGTCCCTTGCTGTACACTCAGCCATCCAACATGCCTTCAGCACTTTGCAGAAGGAGCTTTGGTGAAAGCCACGCAGCAGAAACGCAAGGTTTTCTGGCATTGCATGGCTCTGAGCACACGTGCTCCACAAATTCCTTTTGGCTGCTCCTCTACGGCCCCGTGCACTGAGCCGTGCCTCAGCGTTACGCCGGGGTCAAGCCCTGAGTTCCCCCTACAGCTCCCAGGAACTGAAGAGGGGCCAAGGCAGTACCGAAACACAAGGATGCAGCTCCTGTGTCCTTTCCCTGGGCTCCTGGAGGGGCTTTTATTTCTGCCAGCAGTTTACCCCGTCAGGATGCCAGGCATCGCGGTTACTCAGAAAGTAAGAGAAAGCTGAAAAATTTCATGATGACTGAAATGAGCAGAGTTAGCATTTAATGCAAATATTGACTTGCGCGGTAGGAAGGAAATTTTTGCATTTTGCAGATGTTTCTCTGACAAAGCAACACAATAAACAGGACAGAAGCTGAGCAGGAAAAAACCAAACCAGATGTACCCGCTGAGCGAGTTGAAGTCATGGGATCTGAGCGAGGAGCTGCAGGCGACAGGGCAGGAGGGAAAAAGCCGATAAATCAGGGGCTCTCCGGCAGGAGCAGCGTAGGAAGTAAAAGAGGAGAGGGCTGGAAGCTCAGTGCATGCACCAGCAAGGCCTGGCTAGGCGGCTTATTTTTATGTCTAAATATTCCGCGTGCTATGGAAGGAATATTGCTGTTTTCAGTTCGGAAATAGTGCTGTGACTTGTGTCAAATGTAATTTGTTTCAACATTTTTGCTAATCCAAAATATACGGGTCTGTTTATTTTGGAGAGATGGGGAGCAAGTGGCAAGGATCGGCTAAAGGTTCTTTTTCTTCCCTTACTGGATTTGGGTCAAGTGTTTACAGACTCAGACCTGCTGTCAGAGCAGCATCCACCCAAATCTGCTGCCAGGAATAAACTCCTTAAATGACGTGGGTCTCCTTCCAGGCTTAAAGGTGACCACGAGTTTTCAGCAAGAGGACCTTCTTGTGTATTTCTGAATGCACTCCAGATTTGAAGGAGCAAAAAAAGCTCTGTCGTTCTGGTAAATAATATCTCATTGCAGAAACCACGAGCTGCTGACTGCATCTGCCTTGTGCAATACGGCAAGTGCCGGGGTAGTTGTATTTGCACTGACTATGCTGCAGCTCAGGCTCACTTCGGGCTTGGAGCTGGGATTCATTTTTCACTCACTAGCAAAAAGATTTGGGGAAATTATTTTGCCAGAGAGTAAGAATTTCTGGCACCTGACCCTCAGAGGAAAGTTAATGTTACAAAATTCCCGGGATCTAGAGCCATTATAGAGGCGGTTCAGCTGAAATGAAGCAGAAATGGATTAAATGTATTATTTATGGTGAAGGCAGGGCTTTATGGTAAACCAGCAGCAGCCCAGTGCTGGGCACTTGGCAGCACTGATTAACCGGTTATATAAGCAATGAAATACCATAGCAAATACCCTGCGGTTACTCTGTACTTTTATTCTAAGAATTAACTCCTGTTCCCTGGTAATTGGTTTTCCCCCTTCATTTCTGTGTGCTGCTGTAAAGGTCTCTGATATCTTGTGCCTCCTTTAGACATTTTTACCTCTGAAATAAGTACTATAACAGGCAAATCAGAAACATTTCCCTTCCTTCTTATCCAGAGACAAATACTTAATAAAATGCAAACATGGTAGAGGATAAAGACCGGCGATGAGGTCTTTAACTAAGGTCATTTTTCACGTGAAGCTCACATGCGCTGCTCAAACGCGGGCTGTTTGAGCTGGAAGCACAACATTTGCTGCATGCATCACTCAGTGGAGGGAGATCCCAGTCTCCCGAGCTTCCCTGCCAGGACAACATTCACCCTTGGGGCAGCTCTGCTCCGCTTCCCCAGGCCTTCACCTCGGAGGCTCCTGTGCTGCCCTTCTCCTTGAAGGATAGGCCCAGAAGGGCAGGAAACTTCAAGGCAGTGGACATGGATTGTTTTTTCTTCTCCATGCCAAGACAGAATGTGTTTTTCATAATTTCTGACGATAATCCAATGGCTGTGATGATCATAACAACTCAATTAGGCCGGAAGAAAAAAAAAATAGTGCTGAAATCTGAAGCAGAAACTCTCCTGCTTCGGCCATCCCCTGCTGTGCTCCCTCCTGACACTCATCAGTCCCCTGGAACTGAACCACAGCCTGAATGAGCTTCCCCATCACTCTGAGCTACCATATGCCTTGTCTCTATGACACCATTTGTTTTCTTTTACAGCTATTTTCATCTGTTGTTAAACATTCCTCTGAGATGAGACCTTCTACCTTTATCCCCAGCCAAAACCCATCGCTGGCTCCCTGGGTGGTATATGTCTGCCTCTCTCCTGGATCCAAGAGGCTGCAGCTGCATCACCGTGATCTTGCGTCACCTCGCTCTGTTTCCCTTTCTCCCCTCCAGTGAGAGTTTTCTAGGAAGGCAAGGCCCTTCTTCTAAAACCATTACCAGTAAAGCTTGTGAACGTTCACAGACCAAAAGCTAGGGCTGGCTTACCTATGCAAAGCCAGGCTGTTAGGTGAGGAAGGGTTAATGAGCCACTAACCCGCCTCTGAACCTGCTCAGATGCACTTGGCTGGAGTAAGAACCTCCAACTTGTCTGGGTATTTGTTTGATTCAAAACTGGATTAAGGAGAGCCATTTTTGATCAAAGACAGCCTGAAGGAGAAATGCCATCTATGGCCTGGCATTTCCTTCAGTGAGATAGGACAGAGCTCTCCAAACCCAGAGATTTCAGCCCATCAGCTGCCAGCGGCAGTTTGGTGCCAGAGGGAAGAAAACCGACCCAGCCGTAGCTGCAACCCAGGTACAGCTGCCGCAGGCACCCACAGAGCTCTCCGGAGCATCTGGAAACGGTTACTTACTCGGCACCCGTGCCCCATGTCATTATCACCTCTCATGTGTAACGTGTCCTCTGTTGCCTGCTGGAGAAACCAGGAGCACAGAAGTCCTGTCCCATCATTGAACAGTGTTAGGTTACATGAGTGACGGCTCATCCCCACCAACACGAAGGAGCAGAGGCACCGTGACAGGCAGGGGAACCCCGTAACCTCACCAGAGCTGGCTGAGCCCCTGAAGGGGCTGCTGCCAGGGCTGTCACGGGGAGCCACCAGCCCCGCGGGCAAGGGGAGTCGCTCCCCATCGGCTCACAGATGCAGGGGGGTGCTGCCAGCAGGGGCCTGGGGCTCACGAGGCAGATGGCTGGTGCCGTGTTTTCTGTCTGCATTGATCAGCACGGCTGATGCAGGTGTGTCTGTACGTCTGTCTGTCTATGGGACTACACGCTCAGCCTCGCCGCCAGCTGGGCACGGATAGCCGGAGCTGTGGCAGCCTGGCCTGATCCAGCAATAGCAATTTTCCACTAGAACACCAAACCTAGGTTTCTTTCACAGCTATAGACACCCGAGCTGGCTCCATAGTAACCAGCGTCATCCGAAAGCTGTAGCCGAGCTGGGCTCACCTGCACGGCTGCTTTAACGTGCTGCGCAGTTCCCACTCCCAAATTTTAATCCCTACCAGCGCTGTGCTGCAGGGATTTACCACCTGGGGTCAGCACCAGCTGGATTTCAGACCGTATCCTCTTTCCTAGCACAGACACGCTCTAGAAGAGCCAGAAATGGGGAGGCGAAAGCTCTCCTGTATCTAAGCGGGTGTAAAGAAAGTTGTACCAAGTCCGTCCCAACCCCTTTTTATCCTTTCTCATCTCTAGCAGATGCAAGAGGCGCACCCTCCTGCCCGCTGGGGGAAGAAGGCGCCGTGATGCGGAAGGGGTTAGGAACAAGGGGATTGCACTGGCCGCACGGAGATAACACCGCTCGCGGAAGCACGCGGGCAGCTAGACGATGCTCGAAATTGCGTTCCTGCTGCCGGGCTGAGGGCAAGGGAGCTTCCAGAAGCATGGAGGGGGACCCCAGAGATACTTCTCTCTGCACAATGGGGCCATGTCTTTCGATGAAGAGTTTGCCCCTGTTGCAAGTGATAAACCACTGCTGGCCAGAAATTACTTTAACAAGACCTTTTTGAATTTGGATTGGTTCACGTTAAAAAAAAAAAACTAAAACCATTTAACTTCATAAAAAAAGAAGAGGTGGCCAGGAGATTAGAAAGTAAATCTGAGGATTGCTTTTAATGCCTGTAGTTTTAGATGCGAACCAGCCCGCTTGTTGCTCTCCTGGCAGCACAACGGGGAGAGCGCTGAGGCAGGACGGCCCGCAGCGGCGTGGGGATCTACACGGGCACCCCCGGTGGCAACAGACCCCACCACGCAGGAGACCCCCGTTCCCCTTTCGCATCTCTTCAGATCACTTGAGGAGAAATCACTGAGTCGTCTACAGCAGCTTGCAGCCCCTTTCCAACAGCTTCTACTGTCTGATACCTCAGTCACTCAGCTTGAGCATCTCTTCTAGTCCAAGATTTACTTCTTTATCCTCTCAAGGGATGAGGATTTTTTAGGCTGCCCTACCTTTTTGTATACCACGCTGTCCTCCGCAAGGGCAAAACAAAGTCAGGTTGTAGGGAACCCTCTCCACGCCCAGACCAGCGAGTGGGGGAAGCACTGCCACTTCCACTGCCGCTTTTTTGGACGTGGCCTTTTCAGCTTGCCCCCAGCCGGGATGTGGACTAAGCTTGGACGTATCTCCCTTAAATCTTTGGGAGCCCTGTAACCAAAAGCCGTGAACTTCAGATGCAGAAGTTTTGCTGACCGAGGAGTAACAAACTGCCCGGAGACCGCGTCTCTTCCTCTCCCCGGTGGGAGCCCGCAGGCCAGCTGACGGAGGCTTCCCCGGGCAGGAGGAGGCACAGCGACACTGGAGCGCGAGGCAGCGCCTGCCTTCCCCCTCAGACATCACGCCGCGCACTAACAAGTACAGCACTGACAGAGGCAATGCTCATTTTCCTCCTCATTTTTGAGGGGAGAGAGGCAGAAGAGACCCAGTGACTCCACGTTTTGACAGAAAAAGGAAATGCCTTTAGAAAATGAGTTACCTATAATCTTTCTTTGGACAAGGAAGTAAACAAATACATATATATTTAATTAGTTTTGATGTTTGATGTTATATTTGATTAGTTTTGATTAGTTTTTTGTGTCATTGCACAATAATTCACACTTATTTTTGAATGTGCATCATTAACTGTTAAGTTCCATTTTGCACCCAGAAATACGTTCAATGACTGGGAGAAAAAAGGAAGAAAAATCAATACAAACAAGGTGTGTCAGAAAGTGGTATAAAATAAGATTTATTTGCAAATCATTTTGACAATAAGGAAACAAGTATCTCTGAGCTGTGCATTTTGGGGATTACATGTCAGTTCCTTCACCTTCCGAGATTTCCATTTGCATGCAATATGGGATACCTCTAGAATTCGAAGTGAACTTTGAAGTGTCCTTTTTTGCCTTGCTGTGCTAAATAATTCCTTCCACAGGCACACTACAGGAGAGTCAAAGTCTTTGTAATGACAAGCCGTCACAGGGAATGCACAATGAAACAGCCTTGGCTTAGAAAGAAAAATGCCGCATGAGAGCCATTTCAGATTTGTTTAACAGTGTGAAGCGCTTCA
This sequence comes from Nipponia nippon, assembly GCF_047370975.1. NCBI lineage: Eukaryota > Metazoa > Chordata > Aves > Pelecaniformes > Threskiornithidae > Nipponia > Nipponia nippon. The sequence continues at coordinate 112,704,563 of NW_028262336.1, forward strand.
AGACTCCCACAGGGAGAAGTGCCTGGTGCTGTAAGCAAAAAAAAAAAAAAAAAACACACCAAAAAAAACCCAACCAAAAAAAACCCCAACAAAAGAAACCCAAAGCAAAAACCAAGAAAACCCCAAAACCTAACAAACACCAACACCTACCCCCAAACCCCACAGCTGTACTGAAACCTCCAATTTCTTTCCTATGTAACAATGCACAGTACATCTGGTTATGACCTGAGTTCCCTCTCTTGGAAGCTAAAGACCTGAATCTCATGTAAAATATAGAAGTTCAAGATTTAATAATAATTAGTGTATATAAATGAACTCAAGGCAATGCAAAGGGAGAATTGATTTACCTTAGCGCCTGATTGTGGGAGGGTAACCTCTAAATTATGGTTAGAGTCACAGCAGTTGAAGAGAAAGACAGCAGTATCTTCAGAACATTTCTTCAATTTATTTCCACCCTTCTCCCTGGCCTTGCTCTCTCCGTCTTTCAAAAAGCCAGGAAATTTCAGCTCTGAAGTCACATTTCGAATGAGATGAGATAGGAAGTGTATTCTGAAAACCCTGTATGATTAAGTTCTGAGCAGACCACATTAGGCATATCTTGTTTTAGGGGAAAGTCCAAAGGGAATACCAGGAAACAAAAGTAATAGCTACTCAGAGAAGAAATCAAAGAATCTCAACTAGAACCATTTTCAATACAGTTCTAGAAAATATTTCTTTTTATTACAAAGAGGGACTTTTTTTTTTCCTCTTTATAAAGCTTAAAATAATCCCAATATTCAACACTGGAAAAATAATATTTTTCCCCTCTCCCATAAATACAATAATGCAAGAAAAGATGTCTAGATGTCATTGTCACCCGTTCAAATAAGGCATTCATGAATGCATTAGATCATTCAAATGTAAATAAACATGTTATATATATAAATATGCCCCAAAGTATTAAAATAACCTTATAAGGGTAATAACTATTATATTAGTGACAACCATTTAAGTATTCAGGCAACAAAAACCGGAGAGAATAATAAAGAATCTTAGAGACATTATTTTATTTTGGTCTACTTTAGAAAGACTAAAACAAGATCCAACTGAAAGCTCTTCATCGTCAGTCCACACGCTATCCCACCATGGGGGTCTTCCCTACCCTCTTTATGGAATAAATTACTTGGTCATTTCACATCAACCATTATTGAAATGATCCTGAGAGCAAGGCCCAGAATCCAGCAATCTCTTCAAGCTGAATGCCTTAGCTAACATCAGGCTGCCTCCTGAACAAGAGCAAACTGAAAAAGTAAGGGATAAAGATTTCAGAACAAATCTTACATTGACAAACATTGCCCTCTTCAATCCCAGCTCGGCCATCTTCAGAGAATGGCAAGGATTTACATCTACCTCCAGTGGTTATGCTCTCCCGTTAGACAGCTCCGAGGCTTTACTCTTCCAAGTCATGCGTATCCCCGTATTTGTGGTGTAGTCAAACGTGAATACAGTTGAGGTTTACTGACTTCTGATTTAGGCAACAGAGATGCACTGCAGCAATTAAGCTGCAGGTGCCAACATTCTGTATTGGCCCCTAGATTTCATGGTTTTAACAGTATTTTTGCAAGACAAAATTTGCCACATCTCATTAAGATTCCAACGTTTGGAAAATCCTTACCCTGAAAATCCACTATTTGCTGAGGAAGTATCATATTTCCCGAGAATGTGAATTGGCTCTTGAATGTATACCATCTTTAATGACAACACTTTAAGAAGACCCTATACAGTCTTACAAGTTTTGTTCTCTTACATATCCAGGTCTGAAACCTAGAAATGACCAGGGGTTTTTAGAAGTCTTGTAGAAGTGATCCAGTTTTCATTAAAGGTTTTGGCAGAATAATGTTGTATGAAATCTGTAATACACTTGCTAACGTTTATAATCCAATGATCAGTTATAAGAAGTATTATTGCATTTTAAGCGTAAAAATATAGGAGGTTCTATAAAGAAAATTAAAATAGCATTAATCTAATATTGATAGTCATATAAAATAACTCACAATTATGTAAAGTTTCCATATTTAATTACACATTTAAAAATAAGTTATAAAAATAATTAAGCTTCTTTAAAACCCCTACGATATTTTCTTTTAGGAGTTTTTACTCATATCTACTGATTGTCTAGCATCAGCAACAGCTTCTGGTACTCGAACAGTCATATCATCCATCGATTTCTTCAAGCAGATTTGGCAGCCTAAACGTGATCTGTAGGGAAATACAACATTGTCATTAGTTCTAGCCAATCATATATCTAACAGCATTTACTCCTTATGCCGCCAACGTTTGGCCATCCCAAACACATTATGATCTAGAAACAGCCATCCTTGTGCATGGTCTAAATCAAGACCAGTAGTGAATTGCACACATCGATGCAAAGATGTAAGTGGCAATAAACATGATTTACGTTAAGGAACATAGCTCAGTACATTGGAAAGTTGTACACTGAGTACTTCCTACTTGCTGAGGTAACATATAATAAGGGTGGCTCTTTCATTTTCAGTGGTTCACTAATAGTTCAGTCAAGTGCAGGGAATGACACGATCTCCCAATGGACATTTGGCATCTCTGAAGAGATGAAGGCAATGAATCTGAATGAAAGCCTCAGAGCAAGCATAGCCTAACCCATCCAGGGCCTGAAGACAGCCCAATGTTTTCAAACTAAACAACTCAAGATTAGGTCATTAAGCCAGAAAGGTAAGAGTAAAGAGACAAGAAACACAGGAAGGAGAAGGACAAAATACTCATGGCACCTGAGGAGATGCAACCCTTCATTTTTTTACCTATCATTCAACATGAAAAAATCTTCTGTGAGCAATTAAAATCAAAAGATTTAATACCACCACAAAATTCTGCCGACACCACAAGCCGCTTTTATTGCTGGGATATCTTTAATTCAATGTCCATGCCTTGGTACTTAAGTATAGAATACTTAAACGTCAGCAAGAATGGGCAATGTTCTGTAGCACCAGTTGAATAATTACTACGTACAGGAACGTAGGCAGAGATATTATAAAAAACGGTACTACACTAATATCTATACAGAAGTTTTTCAAGCGTGTAGTGATCAACAGTTGTTAAAGCTTCCAATTCAGTACTACACCCGAAAGTAATACTTTTATGTAAATGACTGTATACATCAACTTCAAATTACTGGAATGTATGTGTAAGTACATACACTACCAGAAGATTTCATCTCATGAATATGAATCTGTAAGAATAGCTTTAGAAATGAAACCTATTAGAGAGACGTGATTGCTGATATTTATATGTAGCATTGCCTGTAAGGCTTAATTTGACTGAAGTGTCTGTTTTTCACTAATGACGAATGCTAATTGCATATGTACTCTGCAGTGTGGCAATGGATTCACGTCATGTGAAATAACACTGGCCTTTGTTTCAAGCCTGCTACACAGCAGTACAAAAAGAACTAGGCAGCGCTGAATAGCACTGCGAGAAACAAACTACCTTCTCCTATTCAAATTCTGCCACAGCATTTACAATTTTATAGATATTTAACCAGATTCCCCCACCCCTTAAAGATGAAGAAGCTTGGACCCCAAAAAAAGATGACTTCATCAATCCCTGCATAAAAGCCATTCCACCTTTAACCACTTTTATAGGCCTTCCCTTTATTTACTCTAATTCTACTACTTTAAAAAAAACCAACAAAACAGAAAGTCAGAGTTGCACAAGCATAAAGATATGGTGAATCCCCATTTTGTCATATAATGGTATTTTCTGGTTTTCTACCTGTTCCTACCTAATATTGCCAATGTTCCATTTACCTTTTTGAGGGTTTTTTTTTTTAGGTTTTTTTTGTTGTTGTTGTGGGTTTTTTTGTTTTGTTTTGTTTTTTTACACCAAACCTTACGCTGACATTCCTGGAAAGACACTAGCTAGCTGACAGCCTATTTCAAGTATACAAAGTTACCACTGTTCTACTCACCTCTCCATATGCATTTATCTGCTCCTTTTAACACCAAATTTCGTTTCTATCACTCAATGGCACAAGATCCTTGCACGTGTCTTCACTGAGAGTTTTCAATTTTACCACACTGAGAAACATAGCACTATATACAAACCTTACTCTTCAGTCTCTTTTCCCAAGTCTTTCACAAATATGCTCTCTACATAAAACCTAGCACCGATCACTTTTAGATCACACTGTTGATCGCATACTCTTAACAGACAGCCAAATACTTCTACCTTGTTAAAAGATTTTTTTTTTAACCAATTACTTATCCTTTACAGGGCCTCTACTCTTATCGCATTGCAATTCAAAACTTAGTAAAGGATTTCTGGGCCTAAGTACTATATGAACTGTAAGATCTTTCTTCATGCTCCTTGACTCCTTTGAAGAACTCCTATATCTGTTACTTCCCTCTACAAAAGCTCTGTTGAATTCTTTCCTTACCATTATTTAATAGACACTATAAAAAAGTTATTCAAAACAATTCTGCAGTTATTCAAAACAATTTTGTTTTAACCTTTCTAATTAGCTCCTCATTTTAAAAAACATTAACTTTCATGGCAGCTGTAGCTGAAACCTTCCCAAATCAAGAGTCACTGACAAGAAAGAGCTTTTATCCTTATACTTATGACAGAGCATTAGTAGTGCATCTCCATCAGACAAGTTTATATCAGCACAGAAGACCAGATAACTGGTTTGCCCCAGAACCCAAAAACTCGTAGGAGAATCATGGCAGATGGTAAGAGCGAAGTAAATTCGCACTTAGTAGGCTTATGATTTTTTTCAAGATTGCAAATGTTTTTGGGAGACAGGAAAAAGGATAAAACAAAAGCAGCTGAAACAAGTTTCTCATAGCTTGACTTCTTTTCCTTTACAACCTCCCAGGAAAGTTAAGATTTGGCTGAAGCGAGAAAAAAGTGTACCCTCATGTAGAAATGATTAGCACAGGATTCCCATTACTGGTATAAGGAGATAAACGAGTTAATTCAGTGTACTCCTTTGCAGAGACATAAAAAACCCTATGCTATACAGGCCAGGTATAAAGCCCTCTGACATCACTGGAAAGATTCTCAAAAACTTTGACAAGCAGTTCTATTGAAGCATGAAGGAAAGGGCTTATGAAACCTTGTGAGGCACAGCTGCCTACTGTTCATGTGGGTATGTTCTACGATGCAGGCTATGTGTACACCAGCAAGTAGTGCAGCCCACTAAGAATGGGTCTGTGATGAGGATGTGACACCCTAATTACAATGTGTGTGATGGTGGGGGAGATGCACAACAGAGGGTTACTTTAGACTAGCACTAGTCTAATCCTATGCACCGAAATGCCCATTAGGGCACACTTTGGGATTAGTTTCACCCAAAGGGACTCTGGCTTGTGTGCTCTAGGAGCACTCTGACATGAGTCAAAGCATGACAAGCGGGGACACTGTTTATCCTACAGAAGGCTCAGGAGGGGGATCTTATCTATATACATAAATACCAGAGAGGTTGTGGAGTCTCCATCCTTGGAGATATTCAAAAGCCGTCTGGACATGGTCCTGGGCATCGGCTCTAGGTGGCCCTGCTTGAGCAGGGGGTTGGACCAGATGACCTCAAGAGGTCCCTTCCAACCTCAACCCTTCTGTGATTCTGTGAAAAGAAGATCTGACCGAAACTAAAATACTATTGTAAACACATTTGTAAAATACATTAACTAGCTACAGACTAATGGAGACAGAAAATAGAAGGAAAGGTAAACAAGAACAAGAAAATTCACACACGACAGCAGTGGCAAAGTTATTGTTGAAAGCACTCTGTTTTTGGTCATACTTCAGTATCTGACACTTCTGTGTTGGACACCTCTGAAGAGCAAGTATGGCAAGTGCCACTCTTCAGTTTACAAAAACAGTACTGACATCTTTTTAATATGAATTCAGATAAACAATATTTAAACTTGGCGGTCCCATTTGTGTAACAGAATCCAGCTATTCCTTAAAAGCTGATTAAGGCATTCTGAGAATACTGGACTGCCCCATCTGCAAACCCTTCTTTCCATTCTTTGAGGTAGTGAAGTGTTACATTGCCTTACGTTTCTGTGAGGCCATATGCCAGGTCCAGCATGTCCATCTCTTCATCAGTAATTGCATCTAGTTTCTCAAATATATGGTCTTCAAAGATTAAATGACAAGTTGAACAGGCTAGTGTTCCTTCACATGCACCTAAAGAAAAAAAAAAAAAAATCAAGATAACAGAAAATTCAAGTTTCAAATTACAGAACTACAGCAGAATTTCAGAAGAAATCCTGTGTTTGTCTCATACAAGAACCATCTCTGCTGATTAATAAAATGTTTCATATATTCCCTCAATCATATATCTAACTCTGCATTCAACTGTCAATAGTATTTCTACAGTTCCTACAACATTAAGGTTTACTTGAATGCTGTAGTTATTTAAAATACTTAACTAATTCCCTTTCTACCATTTAAAGAGAGAAAAGTTTTCCACTATAAGAATGCAAAAGCAGACAACACTGTCAATCAACACTAATTTATTCCCAAGGTTGATCCTTCTATCCCTCTTTTTCCCATGGTTTTGAGAAGGTCTCCTCAAGAAGTTCAGCAGAAGATGCCTGCTATACAAAAAAATTCCTCAGAAGTACACGAAGGTGGGGTTTTATACTTGGTATTTCTTCTCACTCAACAGAACACTAATTCCCAGCAACAAAGGTAGTGAGGCTAGAGAGAGATGGTTTTCTCTGTGTTAGAGGCCTACATGTACTACTAGGCAATCCAGCCTGAGCCAAGGATCTAATAATTTGCTAGGGCTGAACAGAACAACCACCAACTACATCTACCTGCTAGAGCAGTCAGGTCATCACAGGACAGCAAAAGTTTGAACACTAACAAATTCGTCTCTGCCACTGTATAGGGCTTTCACCACGTTCTCTACTTTGCTGAAAAAGAAACATGCAACTTCAAGAGGAGGAGAAAGCTGAACTCTTCACACTTGTGTGGAGACCGGGGTTGGGACACACAAACCCCCACCTCTGATTTAAATTGTTAAGAGAGAAGCAGGTAAGACATTAGCCAAGTTTAATTTATTTACTCATTTCCAGGAAAGCAGAACCAAGACTATTGTGACCACATCACCTTTGTACTCATATGGAAACAAAGGGAAGCAAGGCTGCATGTATAACCACTGCTATGAAAAGAAACAGTGGGATTCATCATCAGACCACAAGAACCATACTGAAAGCACCGTGCTATTACACGTAGTAATGGTATCAACAGCATATATGCAAAGTGAGCATGACACTGTACTAAAAGACTTGATTTTTAAAATATATGAAGTCTTCTAGTACATACAAATGCATGTGAAAAAGTAGAGTTTAAATAAAGTACCAAATGTAAAATTTGTCGTATCAGCAGTTTAAGCGTTTTATTGTTGGGGGAGGTGGGGGCAGGAAGACAGAACACTGACCAGTCTATTTGAACAGCGGAAGGTCTTTCTGCAACCGTAAAGCTAGCAGTAGCAAACGAATTGAGTGAAGCTGCATCATTCAACAGTTTAAGTCCTTACACAAAGGTATTTCTATTATTACTACTGCACATGGGATGCCCCCTAGTGACAGAAGTAAATAGGTAAGATTTACATTTTACAGTTTTTCCCTCATGACTTTTTTTCTGAACACAGAACATATATTTTTACATTATTTATACTGCATTATTTCTCTGCCCTAGTATGATGTTTCATTAGCAAATGACTATTGAAATGGGACTAGCATATATTGTAATTAAAGATTTACAGTAACTCCGATTTTTAGTTTGGCTGCTGTTTATTGACAGCATTATCTTCCCCCTTTCCCCCCCTACTTTACCACAATGCTTTAATGTGGCTGATGTTTACACAAACAGAGAATATTTACTGCGGAATACAAGCAGACTAGCCATAAGCCTATATGACACATTTAATAAGTAATACATAAAGCTACTTATCCCAACACATTACAGATTTTTAAGAGATAATTTTCTTCCCCAAATGTATGTAACTCTAGACATAAGAGTTGTCTCAGACATAAGTCTGAGACTTAAAATCTTATGAAACATTTTATTACTAGCAGTGAAATTTATTTGCATTTAAATAAAACACACCTCAGATTTTAAACTGTGCTACACTAGCCTACTTATTTTTTTTTTCCCCTCTAATCGCTCCATGGTATGCATTCACTCATGCAAATTGTACTTACACTTCTGCTTTAGTTTGTATTATTAATTCTTAAGCTCATGTTCATGCAAATACCTGTCCGGAGGTATTTAATTGCCATTACCAAATACCGCTGCTTTGCATGGTCAGAATCCTAGAACTTCAATGGAACTAACTATGGAAAGTACAAAAGTTTGAAGGAATAGGGAGGTGTTACAACTTCCTCCTATTCTCATTTTAAACAGAACTTGTACCAAGTTAGAATTTCACTAGGACATTGGTCTCTTTTACCCCAGTCCTTTAATAAGAATTAAACTTTTTGCTCTTCCCTGCTGACTGACATGGATTTGGTTGTTTCTTTCACTTAGCACTCAAGTACTACAGCAATTTGTGCTACAAAAAGCCTGATAACGAATTGAGACAGTATGGCAATAATGAAGTAACCAGACACTGCCAGAAATACACCAGTTTTGTGTTGCCTCCAGAACCTTTCAGCTCAGAAGCGTCTGCAGGTGGCACCTTTCAGATTCCACCTTGACAGCACTCCCACATCCCCCTCCTTTAACATTCAAGCAAGGCTCACCCCAAATATTTTTTTAGAACTTGACCCAAAATATTCTATGCACCTGCAGGGGAAAAAAAAAAAAAAAAAAAAGGAGAGAAAATCCAAATAAAGTACAACTAGGTTTTATAAATCAACTGTGAATGAATATTTATTTATGAATTTGACTTGATGATCTTAAGGATGATCTTCGAATCTAAATGATTCTATGATTCTATAAATATTTATGAATAAACTGGTAATAGAACATAATTTCTAGATACTGAATACAGTATTCAGTGAATCTACTTACCAAAACCATCTATGTCTAGATTATTATCAACAACCACATCCAGCAGGGAATCCCCAGGTTTTCCTTTGGCTGTTAGTTTGTCACCATCACGATTTATGAAATGAACAGTTATTTTATCTTCTGAGCTGAAAAAAAAGTACATAATGGAATTAAAGAAAGAATTATAGAATTTTTTAAATCTTTAAAATTGATTGAATACTACTAAACCAGTAATCACTATCAACTCTAAGAGCACAAAAACCTCAGTTACTGGCTTTTAAAAGCTGTAACAGGTACAGGCATTTACTGCTCTGCATTGAACAGAGACCATGAAAAAAATAAGAAAAAAAAAAACCAACTTGGTTTGTGTTTTGTCACTAGAAGCTATATAGGATCCTGCTGCTTTTTCACTGAAGAGACTCGGAGCTATTTTATTTAGGCACAATATTTGTATTTTTACCAAATAAAAGAGGTCATTTTAAATGCTTCACTCCTTTCTTCCTGTGTATTTATAAAATTTTAATTGTTCTCATTGTTGTCATTTAGGACAAATTTTAAAATTTTCCCATTTCTGCTTAGAGTTTAAGGCATTTTACTTTATTAGTTCCAAAATTTGATTATCCTCTCCTCCCAAGAATGAAAATCCTCCAAAAGCATTCTGCTTTTTTTTTGAGCACAGATTCTCTTAGGAATTTACTTTGTAAATATTAATTCCAGTGAAGTTCAAAGTTTTGACATTGGCTTCAAAGAAATAAGGTTTTGCTTTTCAGACAATTATGTTTACTTAAGAAAAATTTCTCTTGCAGTCTGCATAAAAATTTCTTAAGCCTAATATTTTATTATGAAAAAATATTTTTTGATGGTTCCATATTATGTCATTTCACATGCAAATTAAAGAAAAGCTGTTAAAATACTAATAACTAAAATACAGCTTGTTTGTTTTTAAACTATTTTCTTTCCTATAGAAAGTGAGTAAAACAAGAAAAACTTGTTGGATGGACTGCAAAGAAACCTGCCAAGAGATGAGAGATACAAATAAAACAACTGGAAGCTAATGCAAAAATCTATGTTTCAATGTGAAATCCATGTTTAACAACAGCATGCTTAACATTACCTTTAATCTTTTTCGTAATTTGGTCTTTCAGTGATCTATCATATGGAAAGCATACAAGCTTGAAAATCAAGTCACTCCCTGGAAAACTCTAATCTGCAGAGCTGAATATTACAGCAAAAATTTGCAAGTGGCCATACTGAAACATCAGTAAACAGCTTATTCTTAGAACTGGCTGTAAAAGAAAACGTGGCTTTAGCAATCTGAGTCCTAGCTTGTTTTGAAAAACAACAAATGTTTGTTGCTGTACACTTAATATACTCGCCACAACTGTAAGCTCAGTTGGCAGCAGTACATGCCGTGATTCATTATGATGTCGTGTTCAATTCTTGTCATATCATCCCCCAGTCCATTCTCCAGAAGGCAGCCGCAAGCTACTATTAACTATAAATTCATTCCAAAATTATAATCGATAATGAAGGATTGACCTTGCTGATCTGCAGAATGCAACCGAAGCATGCACTACAATAAAATTCAGAAATCTTGAAGATCTAGCTTTACAAAATACAATTAATGTTTCACGGTCACCTGTGATATCAAAGGACCACCTCCAGCAAACCGTTCTGTAGGGGTTTAAGTTACCACTCGGCTCTTCTTTTTGCTCCTCTGCTGTGTTAACACCTCCCACAGCACAACTAAGGGAACAAGCACCCACTTCTTAGATATACTAGTAAAAAATTCACCACCTTCACTGGAAGTTTAAGACCGATGGGTTTAGATTGCATCTGGAAAGGTATAGATTCACTTTCTGACAGCCAAAGTAAACCACTGACAGTGTAATTTTAAACTGCTTCAAAAAGCCCTTCCAGAGCTCACCAAAATACACTCTCATTTAGTGAAATATTTCTGTCAACATGACAAACACAACCCTGACAGGAGCCACAACACAAGATGTACTTGTATTTATGGGCATCCTCTGCTCAAGGCATAGACACAGCAAGTACTAAATATTTGTTCAATATCCAAACCATACCTTTTCCTCTATTATAGGATGAGGCAATCACAAGTAACATGGACCAAACAGCAAGATGTCTGGCCCTCCATTAGACCACCAGAACTTTTGTAAAAGACAAAGTCATCTCCCTCCCAGTTTTCAAAACACACCTGAAACTGTCTTCACGTGTGATTACACTTCAATCTGGAAAAAAAGAACGGTCCTGGCCTCCCTCCTTTGTTCCTTCTATCTCCAGCACTCACACTGTCACGCAGTAAACTAGGTCTGCAAACAAAACTGGCTGAAACCCAGCCTTCATAGGTCAGTGGCCATATGAATGTCAGAACCGGTACACAGATCTGCCCGTTATAGGAGATTTACGTCAGTTTAAAACAATTGTGTTACTGCAACTTTCTGATGCAATAACACAATCTAAGCTTCACAGTCAGCTTAAACCAATCTATTTCTAATATAAGAATGTGGTTTTGGGTGATCCCCACTCCAAATCGCCCTGCCATCATCCTTACACTGGTATTGCCACAAGTCAACTCATTTTGTTAGTCTGGCTGAAAATCAACCATAAAACCAGTCCCAGCTGAACCAGCAAGCAAAACTGACAGAAGCGCCACTGCCCACAACAAAAATGAGGAAACAGGAGTTGGATCCTGTTTTCAGTAGTAACAATCTTACATTAGCTTCAGCCAGTTGTGGGACTGCACCGTGGCTGTGCGTGCCTAACTGCTGCGTCATGCAGCAAGGGGACAAACCAAAGTACCACCACTAAGCCACTGACTTTTGTTAAAGATCACTACAGTAATTAACGGGACCTAATCCACCCTGGTTGATAAATAAATAAATAAATTTTAGTTCCAGAATAAAGCTAGAGATAGCTTTCTTAAGCTTTCCAGTAGGATCCTTTTTTCTGCTATTGCCATCTTTACCACTCTTCACATAGCCAAAATGTTTAATTTAAAAAAAATCACCAGGGCTTTATTGTGCATGAGCATGAGCAGTGAAAATACTTTCAGAAGTGCACGTACGTAATAATCAGACTAGTCTGACATTCGAAACACACACTTTGCACATCTTTTCAATGACTAGGAGATACCATTAAAAAAATAATTATAATCACACCTGCATGAAACAATATTTAGGCTTTATAAATTTGAAGTAACATGGCTTTTGTCTACCCAGACATTGTTTGCGTGAAGGAAAAAAAAAAAAGCAACCAACACAAACCAAAAAACAAACACCACCATACTGTGAACTAGTCATAGGCAATTAGTATGAAACACGTGACAGGTCTATGCAAGTATAGCTAGCCTCAGGATCATCAGGAAGAACAAAACATATTTATGCATAAAGCATAAATATCCCAATTCACGCTCAAATGAACCCTTTTCACCAGATGTAAAATACAATTAATTTCTTCATATGGTTGCCACAGTACTATCAGCTTTGTTATCAAGCTTCCCCAGGATACCCTAAATTAAGCATACTGCAAATGCACAGAAGAGCACCAGAGAACTGTAAACGCTGCTCATTTTTCCATGGGAGGGACAAAGAGTAAGTACTGCAACAATCCTGGCAGCTACCTCTTCCCCTTAAAAGAAGCATCCTTTTGAATCTTTGGCTATTACTTCCAAGTTAAGAATCACCTCTTGCATTCCTCCAAAGAAAGCATAAAGATAACAACTGTAGTCTGGTGTTGCACATGGCGAGACCAACTCCATTATTTCCAGATCTTCTATTAAACGGTAAATCTAACAGCCTTACCTAATTGCCTGAAGAGTTTAATGAATGAAACTATTATACAGGCCTCAATTAAAATATGGAAGTTGTAAATCTGAATTAATCTTTAAAACAGGTAGTAATTACGTTGTGCACCAAAAACATTGTACAGCTATCTAAGCTGGTATAAAAGAATTCGGAGATAACTACTGTTCACCATGAAATCAGAAGGGAGGATAATGGAAAAAAAAGGAGCAAGAGAAAGAATGAAATGGAAATGAAAGCGTAACACCTGAAGCTTCACTAAAACCCTTGGTAACTTCTACTCATAAGAATCACCTCAGCTGATGATTTATACAGCTAGGTCTTCATCCTCCAGGCACAAATACAGCTAATTTTACATACACAAACAATGATGTATCTTTTTACCGGAATAACACTGACTGACTGCATAAAGTTCAGGAACTGGGTCTCAAATAATATGACATCCAGAAATGGTAGGACTAAAGAAAATAACTTGCACAGAAGTGGAGAAAACACTAACATATGAAAGAAACAAGGATTTTCCTTTTCTCCCGTCTCACTCAGCCAGGCTATGACATAGAGTATATAAACAATGCATTTGAAATACTTGCTTGCGTGAGCTTTTTTGCTGGTATGCTTGCGCAATGAATGCGGATAAATTCCAACTTGTAGTCTGTTTGTGAAAGAAGTGGGGGATTACAAGTTTTACATTACTATTAGGTAATGAAATGTTTCCCTTTTTAGTATTCTTTTTCCTCCCATTATACCCTGTTAAATAATTTTTAGGAACTTTTAAAAATTTGACAATACTTTACAAAAACTTTTTGATTTTTTGAATGAAAAACTGCTAATCAGGGACTTCAAAATAACTGATGGTCAGGGCACTCACTCAGTGGAGACTTATTTTTAAGACACTCAGCAGGGACACTGAGAGATCTAAACTAGAACTTACCTGTCTCACATGGGAGCCCTAGAATAAAAAGTTAGTTCGTCTCTCCATATTAAAAGTATCTGCTGGAACAAAGTAAAACAGCACCTAGAGGAGAGTTTAAAAGTGAACTATTGAAACAGCTTTGATGGCAAGAGCACTACTGAACCCTCTGGGAACAGGCTAGGCTACACCACTGATGTCAGACAGCTGATCATGGGTCCTGTTCTGAGTCAAAGAAACTTCTCTTGCAACGAAGTAAATCAGGCTTTTAAGACTTCTGTATTTTAAATACTGAAAGTTAACTGTAGGCTCTGACCTATCTTTGCGTACACAAGCTACAAGTCAGAAGGTCATGCATAAACACAGTCTTTGACTACGTGTACTAAGTTGCAAATCTATAGTTGTGGGCCGTGGAATATTAAATGTCTACAGATGTAATGCATTTTGAAACACCTACTCATATATACTGGTGAGGAGAGACTCTGTGCACTTAGATGCACAAGTGCTCTTCAGTAAAGGAAAACTATACTAAAGGGAGGTGAGATCTTCAGTATTGGGCTCTCTCTGGTGTGCTGTATTTCTACCACAAGCCTAGCCAGGCTTCCACAAAAAGGAAAAAAGAAAAAAAGAAAAAAAAAAAAAAAGGCAAGCACTGCACTGCACAAAAAAGCAACACTGATAAGGTCACAATCTTTTAGAAAACTAGTTTGAATGTTAGGAACCCTAGTTTGGCTTTCCATAAGATTCTAAGTTGTGTCAACGGGGTTCCAGATCGCATAGGCCCTGTGGCTTAACCACGCCGCGGGGTCGGTGCGGTGCCCAGCCCGGGCCGGCCCACAGGCACCGCCAGCGAACAGCCCGGCGGGGCAGAGCCCGCCCCACGGCCGAGGGCGCCCGGCGCCACCCCGGGGGGAGGCGGGTGGAAGGTCCCCCCGCAGAGCGCTTCGGTGCCACCGCCACGGCAGGCGCAGGCGGGACGGCGAGAGCCGGGGCGAAGCGCGGCGGCGAGAGGGCCGAGAAGGCCGGGACCTGCCCCGGGCGGGCCCGGGACAACGGGGCACCGCGGGCCGCGGCACGGCGAGCGACCGGGGGAAGGTCAGGCAGCGCCAGCCCGGCCCGGCCGCCCCCGCCCGGGCAGCCCGTGCCACAGGCGGCCGCTGGCCCCGGGTGCCCTCAGCGCCGAGGCCCAGGCAGCGGCCCGGGAAGGCACGGCGCTGCCGCGGCGGGAAGGCGGCCGCCGCCGTGAGGCGCCCGCCCGGCGCCTCGCGGCTCCGACCCTCTTACCTGAGCACCGCCCGGGCAGAGAGGCTGAACAGCCGGGCTGCCCTCACGGCAGCAACGGCGGCGGCGCTGCCGCAGCCCGGCCTCGTCCCGGCTGCCGGCGAGGCGGAGAAGAGCCAGCGGCGGGAGGAAGCGGCGGCGGCCCGGAGGAGCCGGGCCGGCCCCGGGGCGGCCATGGCGGCGGCGGCACGGGAGCGCGGGGCCTCTGGGCCGGCACCGGGCGAGGGGCGGGGGCAAAGTCCCGGCGCTTACGCCTCCGGCGCGAGCTGCGGCGATTCTCGCAGCCGTCTACGTAGCGCACTTCCCGCCCCCTGACGGGAAGAGCGGGGTTACGCAAAGTGCGCAGCGGTGCGCTGAGGGAAGGGGCCGGGCCTTACGGAAAAGGCGCAGGACGCAGCTCGCTCGCGGGGCTCCCGTCAGCTTCCCTCTTGCTCCCTCAGACCACGCTGTAGGCCGGTGAAAGCTCTGTGGCTCCCAAATCCAAGCCTTATCCCTAGTCTTCCCGGGAAGGTGGTCCCATGGAGCCCCGCACGCCCCGTCTCCCTCCCCGGCTGGGGCTGCGAGGGATTTCTTGCTCAGCCTGCCTGGGCCCCGGTGGAGTCCCTGACACAGGCTGTGGAGGCTGTGCCCAAGGAGTCGGCACTACATCCCAAAGGCCCCTTTGGGAGGCCTGGCCTGTGAGGGACTGGGCTCCTTGGCTCCAGGCAGGGCAAGAAGCCCGGCCCCAGGGAAGTGGCGCTGGCAGCTCGGGGGTCTCGGCTGCCCGCCGGGCTGTCCAGGCATGGCCACCGAGACATGCCCAGGTCCTCATTACTGTTTCTCATGACAGAAGATCAACTTCTAAAGCTCAGGCATCAGCAAAGGGACAGCGATGCTATCAGAGGTTTTAACAGGAGGTGAGCATTCATGGTCAATGGCTCAAATATCAGTATGTGCAACAGGAAATTTTGAGATTTCCTGAGCAATTACAGACCGCATATGTAGACTTAATTTGGCTCTTTGCAATGTACGCATTGCTCTACAAGTTTTGATTAGATGGTTATGTAGATCCTCTTCACTCTGCCACACCCAGACTGGAGAGTGCTGAGGGAATGAGGAAAAAATGGAGCATTTTCTTCAAAATAATTCATTCAAACAGGAGTGGAAATAAATGGGGAAAAGGAGGACATGTTTACTTCTGATGCACTTGAGGTAGCTAAGATTACTCCTGATGCCTTATGATTTTAGGAATGTGGTTTTGTTGCATCAGAGTAAGATCAAAGAGGGAGATAACATTATACTATGTAACTTAAACTGGTATATTTTCTTTAAGGAGAGGAGAAGGTTGTGGAAATGTCAAGAGCCTCCAAAATGTCTGGCCATAAACAAAGTGACTTGCATGTGCCAGTTATCTCTGCTTCAGGTATATAGCTCGTACCCTCTAAGTTAGACTCAATGTCGTTATAGGGATTCCCTTTACCCGTGACAAATATGGCCAATGTAAAATTTTACACAGTCTGAATCTTGTCTTTTAAGCTTTATTTCAATCATTGCTATGTCAAAGTAGCTTCTATAGCACCTACATTGTATGAATCCTGTTATACCAAATTTATTTCATGTCATTATCCTTTACAATCCAGTATTCTTTCCATAAAAACAAATTTACTGCTGTGTCCATCTAGATTTGGCACAGGATTTTAAAAGCGTTACAATTACCTAGATGCACAGTGTATCTCTGAATTTCAGCTGACATGAGGTTGACCATTTTTTCTAGGCAATTTCCTTAAAAGCTGTACCTGTCACAGAGGCTGCAGTAACTTTACACAGGTCGCCACTCTGTAGTACAGGCAGAATAGCTTTCAGTGGTTCTTTGATTACTAGCAAAATAATTGCACTTGTTCAAATATACCGTTCGTAGAGTAATATTTTTTAAATATAACTGAAATCAATGCACTCAATATGTTTATTAAATCGTATATTAATATAAATGCAGTTAACATGTGGATATATCATAGAGCAGTCACTGAAATAAATACTCTGAGGGCCAGATCCTCTCCTAGTATACTGGTATCCCCTCACCCACGCTGAGCTCTCTTTCATTAGGTTTCGCTCTTTTGCAACACAAGAGAATGTTACCACAAACAATACAGTTTATTTCAATATTGTCACTACAGCACAGGGTCATATATGCATACTCACAAGGCAGTATATAGCTAAATATATACAGCTTTATATTGTAAAGCCAAAAGAGCACATCAGATAATCTAGTCTGACCTTAAAACCAGAAGGCTGCTTGTCATAAATTAATGGTTAATGCAGGAAATAAATGTGAAAGGGATCCTCTGGACCTTCTAATGTAAACCTTTGCTGTCACATGCAACTCAAGTAACTAAATATAGAAGTATTTATCTATTTCTTGAAGTTTTCTTGAAGTTTTCTTGCTGGTATTAAATGCACTGAAAAAACAGCCCCGAAATTCCACTCCTAGGAAGGGTAGAAGGTCTAATTATTAATTTTTAAATAATTTATTTTATTAGTTTAATTCTTAGTATAGCATTATTTATACCGATTTGTCCTTGGCCAATGTTGGCCATGAGTTTAAATAGTTTTGTTCTTTGTGATGTTCACCCATTATTTGTTGTACCCTTTCCAGCCCTTTTATTTTAGCCTCTGTTGTTACTAGTCTCCTTTCATAAGACAGGAAACTCTAACTATTCTCCTCATTATCCCACTGAGTCATTTGTGTGTATTTTAGTTTGAATTTATCCTTGTTAAACGTGGGTGACTGGTTAGTACACTCACTACAGTGTCTCTAATGGAAATACGTGGCCCTGATACATCCTAGGATTGCATTTGATTTTTTTTCATGTACACATCAAATTAGTAGCCTCAAATAATTTTGTGATCAGTTAATAACCCAAATGTCCCTTGTTGCTTCTCATTGACAAAGCCATTGTTAACAGCAAGAGTTCTTGGTTCCCCCAAACTGAACACTGTAAGCTCTTTGAACTTTGCTTCGATCTACTTTCATGTGGGATTTTCATTCATACACCATTTTAATGAATATGGCCATTTCCGTTAACCAACTTCATCCCTGTGTTGGATGTGTTCCATAGCTCTGTTCCAGGCCTCAGACTGCCATGGCCCTGAGCACGTTACCCCCTTGCAGAAGTTTAGTTGGCAGAGTCCAAGGTCAGCTCCTTCACTGATAAGAGCAGTTATGAAAAAAGCTAGCAGCAAGGGCCTGCCTCTCCCTTCCCTTCAGAGCCACGTTTAAGCTGAGGCAGCAGCTCTCTTTGCACCATCTCACGTCTCCGTGAGTCTGGCCCTGACCCGGGGTCGCTGACTTGGCGTCCTGGCTTGGCCTGGGACCTGCCTCCTCACTGCGGCCCTGCTGGCCAACCACTGGACCATGTCTGACCCTGACCACTGTCTCTCAACCCAGTCTTGACCCTGTCTTGCTGCTCTGCATCCTGGCTCCTTGTTGGTGAGGTGACTGCTTTCACCCGCCT
Source organism: Nipponia nippon (assembly GCF_047370975.1). Lineage (NCBI taxonomy): Eukaryota > Metazoa > Chordata > Aves > Pelecaniformes > Threskiornithidae > Nipponia > Nipponia nippon. The sequence continues at coordinate 112,723,087 of NW_028262336.1, forward strand.
TGGTATTGCCCTTGGCTCCCCGCACAGCTTCCATTGCAGAGCAGCCAACTCTTGCTGCTTCCTGACATCCTCCATCCCCAAACACAGAACCCTCCTAATTCCCTCATAATTTCTATATCATGTACGCGTTTGGGTGGGCATGCTTGAAGAATTAGAGCAAATTAGATCAGGACACCTCAATGAAATAAGAGTAGCAGAGTGAAATAAAAGAGAGAGAAATTACAAACAGCGCATACCTAACATCCCTCTGAATCTCACCTTGGTTGTGTGCAAGTTTTTGTTGCTTGTCTCCATGGCATGTTCATTCTAATGGTAAACACTTTGCCAGAGGCGCTTCATCTTTCCTATGTGTTTCTATAGGTTCTTGCACATTGGGAACAGATGTAATACAACCTTTTTTATACTTATGTCCTCCAATGCTTTACTATTTTTTAAGTTTATATTTGTAGGAAGCCAACAAACCACTAGATGGCAAACAATTTCAGCAAGATAATACACGGGTATTCACACAATCTTCTGTCCTCAGCTTCATCATTGAGGCCATGGAGTGTAGTACCATGGCAATTTATAGAAATCTGGAGTGAAGCTGATATGGTCCTGCTCCTCCCTGCTTCTCCCTCCCTTTTGCTGTTCTAGTGTTCATGACCCAGGTGTGGAGTGGATTCCTAGAGCTGATCTATGCAAAAACTCACCTGGGGGAAAAAAAAGAAAAATAAAGGAAAGGAAAAAGAAGAAAGTAAGTGGTTTTCAGCTGTTTCAGTTCCATCTACCAGCCTACAGGCTGCCTGTGCAAAACAAGAAAATGTATTCTGGGAGAACAGCAGTCCCAGCTTGGATTGTTTTATGCTGCTGAGCAAAGGTACCACATATTCTTCTACTAGGCGTACAATTCCAGGGTTCAGGATGATAAAAACATTGCATGTGTATACCAATGATCAGCAGATAATTTCTATAAGTTACTACAGATGATCTGTCTGAGTTCCGGTTTTCTATCTACGAGAGACATGGCATGAATGCATATTTACAAAATGCAAATCCAGCTGTTTTAAACAGATTTTTAAAATAACAAATCCACCAAGTAATCAGACTTATGTGTACAGTTAGCGTTTCTGGTCATTATCTGTTCTGTGTGAACATGTGTTTTAACCTGGATTTTCTTGGAAGCCAAATTGTGTCAAATTATCCCTTTCAGTTGAAATACTCAAGGAGATCAGAGAAAGGAAAGGATCCGTGGTCCGTGAGAGCTCTCCTTTTGTGATCGTCTCCTGTTAGCCAGCATGGGAGCAGAACCATCTCATCCGAAGTTTCTTCTCTAAGGTAGCATGATTTGTGATATCCTAGGATTCCCCACTCTGGTTTTTGGTATGACTCTTTCAGTTCAGTCCTCTTGCTACTGTTTCTCTTTGATTACAAGAGTGCAACTAAGCCCTCACACAAAAAGACAGGAGAGCAGCGGGCCACATTATTTCATCTTGGCAACCTTCATGTGACTGGGGGCAGGAGTGGTCATGTGAGCTGCTGACACAGAACGTTTTCTACATGTTTGTTCCTCCAAACAATGGCATCTCTTCAACCTGACTTTTCTAATTCTGAGACCGAGTAAATGACCAAGGTCTTTCTCTCCACCTGCCCCTGACAGTTCAGTAACACAGACCTTGATCTAATTTTAAGCAATCAAACATAAATAAAATGTAGTCATTGATCGTAGGAAGCTCCAGCCAGTCAGAAACCAGTGGAGATTCAGTCTGTAGCTGAGTGAGTGGGACACACAGTCCATGCACTTTGTTGTTACCTTCAGCCCAGGAGCACAGGACTTGCGAGCAGTGAGGTCTGAAGTAATCCATGCTTGAAAGAAGGCAGGAACGTGAAGGAGAGGTCATCAACTGTGGTGGGTTGGCCCTGGCTTGATGCCAGGTGCCCACCAAAGCCACTCTATCACTCCCCTCCTCAGCTGGGCAGGGGAGAGAAAATATAACAAAAGGCTTGTGGGTCGAAATAAGGACAGGGAGATCACTCACCCATTACTGTCACGGGCAAAACAGACTCAACTTGGGAAAAAAAATCATTTATTACCAATCAAATCAGAGTAGGGTAATGAGAAATAAAAACTAAATCTTAAAAACACCTTCCCCCCACTTCTCCTTTCTTCCCAGGCTTAACTTTACTCCTGAGTTCTCTACCTCCTCCCCTCCAGCAGCGCAGGGGTACGGGGAATGGGAGTTGCGGTCAGTTCATCACACGCTGTCTCTGCTGCTCCTTCCTCCACAGGGGAGGACTCCTCACACTCTTCCCCTGCTCCAGCGTGGGGTCCCTCCCACGGGAAACAGTCCTCCACAAACTTCTCCATCATGAGTCCTTCCCATGGGCTGCAGTTCTTCATGAACTGCTCAGGCATGGGTCCCTTCCACGGGGTGCAGTCCTTCAGGAACAGACTGCTCCAGTGTGGTCCCCCGTGGGGTCACAAGTCCTGCTAGCAAACCTGCTCCAGCCTGGGCTCCTCTCTCCATGGGGCCACAGGTCCTGCCAGGAGCCTGCTCCAGCACGGGCTTCCTGTGGGGTCACAGCCTCCTTCGGGCACCCCCCTGCTCCAGCGTGGGGTCCTCCACGGGCTGCAGGTCGATATCTGCTCCACCGTGAACCTCCATGGGCTGCAGGGGGACAGCCTGCCTCACCATGGTCTTCACCATGGGCTGCAGGGGAATCTCTGCTGCGGTGCCTGGAGCACCTCCTCCCCGTCCTTCTTCACTGACCTTGGTGTCTGCAGGGCTGTTCCTCTCACACATTCTCACTTCCCTCTCCAGCTGCAATTGCCCAGTTTTTTTTTTTCCCCTTCTTAAATATGTTATCCCAGAGGCGCTACCACTGTCGCTGATGGGCTTGGCCTTGGCCAGCAGCGGGTCCATCTTGGAGCCGGCCGGCATTGGCTCTATTGGACAGGGGAAGCTTCCAGCAGCTTCTCACAGAAGCCACCCCTGTAGCCCCCCCTGCAGCCCCCCCTGCTACCAAAACCTTGACACACAAACCCAATACATTAACCAATGAAGGATTAATGGGTAGGTAAAATGCTCATGAGGTGGTTGTTTTTATTTTGGGAATTAAAGTGGTTTGTAAGTCTTTCTGTAAAAGGGATGTAATCTGAGTACCATCAAAGTGTGTGTGTAGCCGCCAAGCAATTCTGCAGCTAAAGGGAGATTTGGGAACTTTTTGGCACTTTGTTGTGAGGATCCAGTAACTGCAGTGCAGCAGGGCAGGAGAGTGTTTTTTTTTGCAGTTGCTTTGTCTTTGCTGGTTTCACTATAGCACCTGAAATACAGTGGGAAACAGATAGAAATGTTTGCAGTTTTGTCATTCAAAGAGGTGGAGCTCTGGGAATAAGCCAGAGCCTGGTGTTATCCACTCAGAGAGGAAAGCTGAGGAGGTGGGTCTGTCTTATGACAGGAAGGTGAATTACTGCCATGGAATTCTACTAAACTGTAAATAATGCGTTGCTTCAAAGCCATGGTTCCATCATACATAAGAGACTGTGAAATCTGTGTGAGAATTTGCATCTCTGAGTAGGGGATTTAAAAGTTAGTTGTCTCAAAGTCTTGACACTCTTTAATAGCAAGATGTGTGAGTGTTTCCACAGGAAAACTTTTCTGACTCTTCTGAATTTCTGAAATTCTTCTGCTTCATGTTATGCATAACATTTCATAGCAACAGCTCCTTCAGATGATAAGTTGAAAAAGTGCGTGGACAGTTTAATGTGGAATTTTCAAAACAAAGAAGAATTTGTCATTGCTGAAGTAGAGCCAGATTTCCATTGTGTATATTTGTCTCCATCAATAGGGGATCTTAAAGTGTGTTCAAAATACAACTGTACAAGGTCATGAAAGGGAACTCCACAGCAGGCTATTAAATACAAAACCACCATGTCCAGCTCATTCCTGAAGTCCTTGATCTGCAAGTTGTTGGAAGATGGGAAGGTATTCTGGGGAAGTCAATGCTTGCTCCATTCTTACATTGTTTCCCAGGTGTCGACTTTCACAGTTACTGGAGACAAAATACTGGGCTTGAGGGACATTTGGTCTAACATAAAATGGACTCTTCTTTGGTCCAACTCCTTCCTCATTTTCATGCATGTAATAACACCCTGAAGTTGAAGTTGTGGAGTTCTTGCTGGAGGACAGGAGTTGAGGACCAAAATCTACCACACCTTCCCTACTGAATCTGGGCTGGGGCAATCTTTTTCACTACTACCAGTGTCCCAACTCCTGATCAAGACAGTAATTGTAGTCTCCAATTAAACAAAAAAGCCACTTTGCAACTGCACAAGATTTGTGTTGACAATGAGCCTGATATCCTCTCCTGTGGCCTACTGGTGCCCACTTCTCTTCTCTGGATAATGCTGTTATGAATTATCAGTAACACATTTTTACTGTCTTCCCAGGAGTCTTCACAGTTGTTTGGTAAGAACACATGCAACAAACTGTAAGCAAAATCTCTCCATTAAGCAAGGATGTTGATTGCTGTGGATGCTGCAAGTCCTGCTGTCCTGTCAGTAGCGAGTGGAGTGAGTGATATACGAGGTCCTGCATGCTGGTCTTTACTACCCTTGAAAAATACGTCTTCGTATAGCCCTCTAGAAAGTAATGCATTTACTTTTAGTGGTAGCCTATTGGTTTGTAATGAGAAGCAGCTCAATTACACATGAGAAAGTCTTTAGTATGAAATTCTTACAGAAAGTGTGATGCACAAAGGTAGTGTACTAAGGCAGTCGGTTTGTGTGTCCACCAGGAGGCATAGCAAGCTAGGGCTCCATCTTGCTCACAGCACTGAACAAGTTGCACGTACCAGCAATGAAGGGAGGCAAAAGTTTTCATCAGGTTTTTACATCTGGAAGTCAGAAATTGAGAGATTTCTAGAATAAAAATGAGAATGCGGAGAACTGGCAAGAAGCTGAAGTCATAAAATGCATATATGTCAAAATGTTATCTGGTCAAAAGCTATAATTTCAAATAAATTTTGTTGCTGTTGTTCACAGTCATTGGAAGTCAAAATTGATATGACTGAAAATAAAAATGCTAATCAGTCTATAAAGCAATACTGGGGCTCAGCTTCTTGAAGTATACACCGGCAGTTGTGTAAGACGCCAAAATAGACACCTCCTTGTACATGTGGAGAAGGACAAAGTTTTGATGCTGTCAACATTTATGCATGGGAATGATCATATCTGTTATACCTTAAAACTATAAAAGAGATTACAAAACCAGCCAGAGTGTTACCAATAAGTACTTTCACATTTGGGACTCCACAGGAATCCAGGTTGTAATAAGCTTATCAGTTATGTTTCTCCTCCAACAGTGTAACTGGAGTTAGAAACAATGATCCTTCTCTCTGACATGCTAGGAGCATGTATATCACAACAGGAATGTTAACAGTGGGGTCTTCAAAGCTGCTAAATTTTGTAATTTTTAAAGTATGGTAATCAAAGCCTTTTCTGTCATTTCAAAATCAGGTAATCAGCTAGGAATTGAAAATCTAAAACCAAGCAAACAAAAAGTTCTTTTCCCAGGCTTGAAGAGAAATCTGAATATAAGAGCATGGAAAGGAAATAGAGAGAACCCCAAACTATTATTAAGGCCTCATGAGTTGGGTTTTTTTTTTTTAATGCCAGTCTCATGACTTTCTGGGAACTGATTTATTGAAAGCCTTGGTTTGGCAATTCTGTGCTTGGCTAGCTTGGGCTTGACCCAAGTCCCCTTTTTTCTTGGCAGCACTTAAAACAGATGAGATGTAGCCTATGCTCCTTTGTAATCCAAGATTGCTATGTGCAGTCAAGAACCCTTAAGCACAGAAAATGAACAAAGTGACCCAAAGCCGTGGGGCCTGGCTGGTGGTGCGGGCCGTGGGGCTGGGGTGAGGGGCCAAGGGCCCACTCTGCTCCTCAGGACCAGCTTCTGCAGGGGTTTAGTGCAGCTGACACACTCCGACTGGTGTAGGAATTCTATTTTACTTTTAAATTGCACTAGTTTAGCTGGCAATAATCCAACTGCTGGAAACTCGGTTGTGTAGAGAGAACTCGTCTGATATTTCCAGTTCTTCAGCATTTACGTGAGCTGCTGCTGCACAGCAAACAGACACAGCGTGCGGCACATCTCCTGTAGCAGGTCACGTCCTGCTGGAACAGTGCAGCAGCAACGCCAGGCATTTTCGTGACCGTTCAGCAATCTCAGCAGTAAGGTAGCAATAAAACAATGCTTCCAATGTATTGCACTGGCTTTGCCTGCCAGCTCTTATTTCAAGGCAGAGCACTCTGCAGGCATATATATATATCGTATAGCAGGTTTCTCTTGCACTGCTCCTAGCGCTCTTAGCCAAACTGCTGGCACAAGGTTGGAGTTAGTAACCCGTAGCAGTACCACCGTCCTTCCAAACTGCTGAGGTAGCACTCTACCCTATTACTTTTTTATACACTTCTGTTTTCTATATAGAAACAAGGGTAACGGAATCCTGCAGCTCTCAAGTCTTAAAACAGGCCAAATTCTTTGTTCTGCTGCATTATACCAGCACAGAGCTGGGCTGGCCGTCACGATGCAGAGGCCTGTGCAAAGCCAAGTAAACTAATTATCTAACTCTGGTGTTTATGCCCTATGTGATTAAACATGATACTTCTTTTAGTAACCCTCTTAAGAGCAAATGTCTTTTAAAGTTCCGTTGTAACACCCTGATCTCACTGACTCGCCTGCCTTTGGGATTTCAGGACTGGTGTTTGTTGCACTTGACAGCTTTTATCTGTAGACCGATGTCTTACTAAGGTGGAAGAAACTTTAACTATTCAGTTATATAATGGAAAAGCAAATGCTTTTCCAGAAATCACTATTTGTTTACTGAGGGAGGGTGGGGGTGTGTGGGCTGTTTCCTGAGCCAGCATTGTTGCAGTCATTGCCGACCTGCTTGTGTCTTCGTCGTTCGCTAGCTGGGACATCCAATTAATTAGACTGAACTTGTTTCCTTTTGTATCTACCCATCCTGGGTTTATAGTTTAGAGGGTGTGTATGAAAGACTGAAGGCCCTGGCACTGCAAACATATGAATGGTTTTATTCAAAAGACTAGTCTCACTGCATGAAAGACCAAAATGTCATCACACAACAGCTAAAGCAAAAATACTCAGATTTTTACATCTTTATTATTACAAAACACTCAAATTTTACTGAAGCAAAAATACTTCGATTCAAACACAAGGTCACAGAGTTCCATGCTTTTATTTGAGTGTATTGTATTTTAATAGAAGTACAACAGCAGTTAGCAGTTATAATGGCAACCCCCTCCACACCGGAGCACAACCTGTGTCAAGGTGTGCCTGTCCCTCGGGCAGATGTGCTCACGGGCAGCCCACGGGCAGCCTGGTTCCATACCGATGCAGCGTGGTGCCCAGAACGGAGCCCTGCCTACTGTGAATCAACCTCTGAGGCATGCTTGCTTGCTCTCAGATCCCCATGCAGGGGGCCTGACCTGACACAGCTGGGTTTATGCCTGATGGAGTGCCTCTATTCTAGAGGAAGAGTGTGGAGCATCCCTCAAAGGGCAGCTGAGAAACACCCACTCAGGCCAAATATGAAACCAGAATTACCCACATCCTTCTCTGCACTATCAGTGTTTCAAGTGCATCTTCCTCTGCTTCACAAGAAAAAAAATCTGGGGGAAATCCCGTGTTCTCTTCCCAGATTTTTGCTAGAGCTCTGACATCTTGTGTAAAGAAGTACAATGGTCCCAGCTTAATTTAGGGTAAACAATATCTGGTAATCCATCTTTGCTTGATTTGCTGAATTATCTTTTTCCACAGATTTGTTAGTGGCTTTGCTTACTGTATAAGAAAAATACCAGTCCAGTGGTTTAGATTTCACTGAATCTGGAAAAATTTAGATCACCAGTTCTGTGAACCAAAATGCATATGATCAGTTCTTTGACTAAAATGATTAGGACTACTGAGACTCATAGGTCTTGTGAGACTAACTTTACCCTGCATTTTAACTTACTGCAATAGAATGTAGTCAGCATTTGAGTAATAGATTACATTAGGTACTAAACAAATATTTTTGTAACTGATTTCTGAATATATTAAGATACAGATTAGCAGGTTGAGTATTTTAAACCGACAAAGAAAAATGTTAGCAATTCAAAATCTCTTCCAGGGATTTTGACAATGATGTGATGAGAAGCAAATGACATCTGGTTATACTAACATCTTGAAGAAGGCCTGAACCTTTTATACAGTGTTGCTCTGAAGGCGTCTTGATGAAGAAATTTCAGCAGCCGTTCTCATATGGCAAGGTGAAGAAGTGAACACAGAGCACGCCTAAATCTCAGTGCAGGTGACAATGCAGCTGCTGGTTTTACTCACAATATCTGGATTAGAAGCCCCTGTGCAGACTTTGGGCATATCTTAATTTTGCTTGTAAAACCACCTTAATAATACAGCCTCCCTTGCTGTATTTTCCAGGATGTGGTGTTTCAGTGTTATCGTAAAACTACTAATGAAAAAGACACATAAGCAAAAATGTTGTATTCTGCTCCGCTACCATTAGCAGCAGTAGTGTGGTTACGCTACTATTGAAAAATAAGCAGGTTACAGTAAGAGCTGGATTCTCCTCTTCCACGCAGAGCTGTATAGTGGGACTACTGTCATCAGATTTTGTATGTGTGGGAGAATGAATATGAAAACAAGCCTTTGCAAATCCAGTGAACTTTAAAGAATCTTGGGTGGAACCATGACAGACCCTTCCACAGGGAATAGTAGCACTCTCGAGGATCTTAATAGTTGACGATTGCATTTTAAGTCAGAAATTTTAATTGCTAAGCAGAGCTATAAACAGGAGTCTAACTCACCATTTTCATGGCCTGTTGCATTTGCAAACAAGGTTTTCTGAGCCCCGAGAGTTGTACAGTAACACCTGAAATGGATCTCTGCATAAATAAATTTCCCAAAAGCCTAAGTTGCCTAGAAGAACTGGCTTCCTACAGAAAGGAAGGATTTTCTGAACAGTTGTGTAACATGTATTTCTTACATTCTTCTAAAGGGAACTAAAAATTGACCTTTCAGGAAGAGGGAGTTTGGTGCAATTACTTGCTCTTCAGTAGTCTCTCTGAAACTTTGCTTTACAGAATTAAACCTTAGAGATTCCTTCCCGTGTTCTTCCTCAAGGCATATACAGTTTGATCACTGACATGCTCTCTCTGTGGGCTAAACCTAGTTTTATTTCTAAGAAAATGCTGAGCTCACTGGAGCATATAACTTGCCATACTGCATTATGTTCATTTAGCCCAGTTGTGTATCTCTAACTGTTGTCAATTCCCAATGCTTCTAAGAAGATGCGAAACCAAAACAAACTCAAACATATTTTCAGCAGAATTGGGGTGACGGAGACTTCATCTTAATTGCTAACTTGTTTAAACTTTGTGTTTCAAGCTGTTTTTTTTCTTTTAATACCTCTTTACAAGAATATCCAGAAATACAGTAATTCTGGACAAGAGAATATTGCCCTCTCTCTTAGACTCTTGCTGAGTGTTTTGACTTCAGTAACATCCTGGAGCAGTGGGTTTCACAGTCTATTTTGTTCTTTGATGAAAAGACAACACTCGGTTTGCAATATCCAGCTTGTCAGCTACGCAGTCTGCCTCCTCTTGCACTACAAGACTAAGAAAATGAAAGCTCACCAACCACATTCTCTATTCTATTTTTACGTTTGCAAGCCTTTTGCTAGATCTTGACCCAGAATTTCTAGGGAATATTTACTAAAAGGTGACCTAAATAATACTGTAGTTCCCATTTACAAACAGCTTAACAAAGCAGAACTTAGAAAGGAGGAAAGTAAAGGAAGGGAAATGGGACAGCAACTACATTTTCCCTAAAGGACAGTAGTTATAATTTAGAGTTGTCCTCTGATTTCTTAGTGCAAGGGGCAGCTACTTACCTCCTTAGGTAGTACTTTATTCACTGGTACTTGGTGTCAAGTCCAGTGGATTGACCACCTGCCTCACTTTAGGCTGCTGCATGCCGAAATGTCACCATGTAATTTGGGTTAGTTGCTCCCAGTCACCTGCTGTCCTTTCCTACTGACCATCCTGCTGGCTGTTCCTTTTTGTTAGTCTCTCACTAGTGATTTTGTGCTTTTTCATAGGAGATCACATATAAAGACACAAATAATCTTTGTTGCCCCAGGAAGATTGTTTTTTACAGAGCTTTCCATTCCCCTTCTAGGAGCTGCTGCATCCCCAGGCGGAAAGGGAGGTTTTTGATTAGGGTGACTGCTAGCCCCGAGCACATTTACACTGAGTTAGTTTGCCCAGGCTTTTCACACATTACTGTAATTACAACACTGTTTCAAATTTATACCCTGTTTTTTTCTCAGTGGCTGACTTGTTAACAGAAATTCCACAAAGCATAAACTTCCAACAGAAGGTTCCAAGCCTGCCTGTTTCTCTTCAGCTCCTTTTCTATCCACAAGATGCCAACGGAGCACTCACCCCCTCTTGGTTTTCCATTCCTCCACAGTGCTCAGGAAAGGGCTGCTGGTTTTTTTTTTTTTCTCTCCTAACCCTCAGGCTTGCATATTTGAATCTCTTCTTATTTATTTCATTTCTTAGGCAAAAAGTTCTAATTCAGTTAGAGGCCTTTTTTTCATGCCCCTTCAGTGTCTCCAAATGTCTCCTAATTCTGTAGTCTTTTAGGCTGCAACAATCAGAGCTGTACACAGATTTCAGCTGAGGTTGTATGATCTGTACATACATGAATCTTAAACATTTTGTTGATCGTAGCCACATACTTTACTGTCTATATTGATAGCTCTGTCTTTTTCTGGAAACAAGATTATTAACATATAATGTGCAAGACTGATTTTTCACCTTCTCTAGTTTGTGCAAACTTCATTTGCCATTGTCCTCCCTGTACACCAACACTGATGAAATTCCCCCAGTCTTTTGTAGATTGACAATAGAAATGAATTTTGCAGGGCTCAGCTGAAGCAACGAGGAAAAAAATTCTCAACTGTACTTACATGATAGGAAATAATGTAAAGAAGCAAGAAAGGGCAGGTCTTCAAGCTACCAAACCTTCATTTGCATGCAAAGCCTCAGTGGTTTTGCCTGGCTCCGTGTAGAAGAAATTCCATATAGAAGATGATGAGCAATCAGCAGGGCAACCAGAGTAACTCTCCTCTTGACCTGTTAAGTGGGAGCAAGGAACATGTTTTGTTTAAAAGAAACAAAAAATGACCAAACCAGAGGTCTTAGCAGGAGGAATGCTTCATCTTGTCTAATTAAACTCAAAAGATGAACATCTGAGCCATAGAGGGGCATGCACCAAACAGATTTTCAAACTGCTCCCAGAATTTGTCAACTCCAGGAGGTAACAAAATTTGGAACTTTCAGATGGAAAAAGTAGTAACCAAACCTGTTGGTTTCAATGTAGGCTGTGAGTAGCATTTAATGCCAAATGTTGAACTTAAAAATGCGTTATCTATAGTCTAGTCTGAATATTAGTTCGGGATATAAGAAAAAATTGTTCATTGTTTAACAAGATAAATGACTTGGACCGGTACTTCTTCTGCCTTCATAGTGGATCTCAGTTTTATAACTGTTTTCAGCCCAGCTTTTGTCATCAAACTAGGTTCCTCTGCAAGTTTACTTGGTAACTTTAAAAACTATTAGCCAACTTCAACCAAATGCAACAAAGGTAGGGGCCTTGGAAGAATTAATATCCTACAAATTTCCTGTAAGTGGCCATCAGGAGAGAAGAAAAAGACAACTGAGGCGTCCCAAGTTGGGAGGGATTGACTGGGCGATCTCATACCTTCTCGGTCAGCTGGGAATCCAGGGCAGAGCTCTCAAGTCTGCCTCAGCCCCAGGGAAGAATTACAGCTACACCAAGTCACTCAGTTACAGGGCTCTGTTTCCAAGCACACACAACCCCAGTCAATCTAGTTTCATGGAGCAACTTATCTATTTTGTATTTTCGATGTCAGCAGCATCTGAAGTATCAAATCTGTCATTATGTGCCATCCTTTCAATCTCTGCTCACCACTGAACTTCACGAATGACGTGTAATAGAAAATCATTAGCAGAATTCAGACCCTTAAGGGGACTGTCAAACTAATTTTCCATTTCAATTTAATCATATTTCATTGCTTTGCTACTCTTGTAATATTCTAGTCCACCTGGTTCTTCAACTGCCTGTGAGGTATCCTTAAGAGTAGCCAAAGACTGTGTCTTTTTTTTCTAAAGGCGAATAAATACTCTTAAATCTTTCAGACCCTCTTCATACACAGTGAAATGAAAAAGGAGCAGCCTTTAAAAATATACTTGGAGAAACAGCACACTGAAGTTCTTAGCATCCTAGAATTATCTTGCCTTTCTCCCTTTCCTGCCTTATGTTTCTCTTTGATGAACTTTAATGGAGGGTGATTTGTTCTGATAAGGTTCGATTGCAACATAATAACTGCTGCAAGAGCACGTGCCCTCTTCAGGCTAAATTACCTTCCAGACTCAAAATTGCATCTTTGTAGGTGTGCTGATGATAAAGCCTTGAGGTGAATCTGGTTCTGCAAATGAAGTGCTTTGATACTTTCCGCACTTGGTATGCTCGTGAGGTGACAAAAAATGAATCTGGGGGGGTATCCACTCCAGCAATAGAGCTGTCGCTGCTTTTAAGGACACACGCTTTTGCTAATATCAGCTCAGCCTTTTTGTTCCTAAATTCCTTCAGAAGCCCAGAATGTCTGCGGACTTACAACCTTGTACTCAGTACTAGCAGATTAACTTTGAAATAAGCCAGTGATTTCAGAGGAGGCATAACATCTAAAATAAGAGAGGAATTATATTCAGTCCCTACTTCTTTACAAAATGTTCATGCTGGGACTTCTTTTTTTGCTATTGCTTTTTTCAGCAGAGTTTCACGATGAAGGGCTACGCAGGGTTTAGCTGAAAACAACTTTGGCAAAAAATGCCATCTGTTTTCTTCTAACTAAAACATTTTCTTAATAAAAGTGGGCTGGGGAGACTGTTGTGGAATATCCCCTTTAAAGAGGTGATGGGGTGTTTCCTTTGGTTCCGCGGGCATTTTCTCATCTTTTGTGATGCTACTGGCATGCTATCAAAAATGTCCTGTGTCTGAAAAACACAAAACTGAAGAGTCTACTTCAATTTTCACTCTTTTTCTCTAAATATATATAAATGTTCCAGGAAATTCCCATCTAGAAAAAGGAGTCTTAGCCACTCTATTTGGAAAGAGTTGAGGGGAAAGGTGGACTTCTATTTTGAGGTTTTGATGTGTCCATTTTGGTAGAACAAGGAGATGACACAAAATCCTGAGAATATATTTTGCCTGAAAAGTTGTAATGCTCCTTCCACAGTCTTGCTTATTTCTGCTTGTTAATAAGGAAGCAAGTAAATGCAGTAAAATTAGAAAGGGTCAGGACCTAAAAATACTTCAGTGACTGATTCCTAGTAAAAAGCTCTACTTTTTAATATGATTTTATTTATTCACAAAGTTGTATGGCAGTATCTCGGAACAGGATACATGTGCCTTAGGACAAAAAAAACAAAACCAAAACTCAAAGCATTTGCTTTGGCTTTATCAGTTGTATATATTTTTCAAGCTTTCAAACACTTGCATCCAGTTCCTTGGTAACGATATTCCTTTTTTTGCCCACAGAAAGAGTTTCATCAAAAAAAGTTGTTGTCTGGATTGGTGCCTTTGTCTCTGCCTAGTACCTTACCTCCTATTTTATTTCATTATAAATGCTTAACATCATTTCACTGAAGTAAATACCTCCAAGATTATCAATAGCTTTGATTTCCAATACTATGGACATGACCCAGCTACAGCCACATTATAACTAAAATAAGCACTGTCACTAAAAAACCAACGCTGTCACTGCAGAACAATTTGCACTTGTCATAATAATTATAACTATGAATGAGATAAAAACCATGAAGTGGCCAGAAGCAGTAACTGCAGCTAAGTGTTAGCTGTTTGATGACAACCTTATGTATCAGCGAAGGCCTGTTTGGGTGACGTGACACAAGAGCAGTGACATGAGCAGGCACGTCCCATCTGGGGGACAGGAGATCAGACAGCTTGCCCCAACCTTAATTGCAAAGCAGCTTAATTTGTTAACTTGTCTCTTGTGCAATTACCGACAGTTACAAAAACAAATCATAAAATGATAAGGGTGGCTGAAATAATAGATGGAACATAAGGACTGTGCAATACATACTTTGTGTGCAAAAATTAAATTAGCAAATTATTACCACAGAGATGCAAATACTGATTCATTTAGAATGAATTGTTAAGATCCGTATTTGACGCTCTTGAATAAACACACTCCTCTACAAGTGACGTTACTACTTTCAGTCTTGAGCATAAAAGGTATTAAAATTTGGTCCTGAGATAGGCTGACACCACTGCGGTACCTTTGCTGTAGTACCGGCGACTAAATACGCGAGGGGAAAACAAGGACGTGTCATTGGAAGAGGCGGTCAGTGGGAAAGCCTTTGGGCTCCTCGCTCCCCCCGGCCCTAGCCAGCGTAACGCGTCCGCTTCTGGTGGGAACAGTCATCACAAGGAGCAACGTTCTCCTCAAGTCCTTCACCAGCAGGAATCCACTGGGCCGCAGGACAAAACTTTTGCAAACAACCTGACAGATTTTCAACAGCGAAAGGTGACTGCTGGCCAGGCAAGTATGGATGCCAATGTTAGAGGCTCAGCCTCGTCAGCTGGGTTGTTAAAGCAAACGGTAGCACGGCCTGACACCAAGCCAGCTGCCAGCACAGCGGCGCATTAGCAGATTATCCTGACCACTGTTTTTCAGGCATTTTGATCAGGCTTGTGGGTGCTGCTTTATCCTTTGTTTCCTACGTGTCCCTGAAGAGGAGGGAGAATCCCCCTTCCAGATGGCTTTTTGCACGCTGGGGCTGTTCTCCCTCATCACAACACTCGTGCAGGGGAATATCCAGCTGAAGGGCCCTGGGCCTCAACTCCCCGACACCTTCCCGGAGCCGAGGCTCGTGGAGGCGCTGCCGACTGCAGGATCGCAGCACGGAGGGACGCCAAGTGAGCTTCACATGGCATTCTGGAAAGGAAAAGGACAAAACCTTCCAGAGTCATACCCTATTTTGGCTTTTGGACTCGATCAAAGCTGAGACTATATATACATGCAGGCAATAAAGGCCACTTGGAATGCTCAGTGTTGCTACTGGAACCCTTGTATTTTTATTGAAATCTGGTATTTTAATAATGCATGAAAAATATTTTTTGGAAATAGATACATTTAATTTTAAATGCCAGACAAATTTAACAGACATAAAAACTATTGCTTCAGACATTTATTGTAATTTCACCAAATATTTAAAATATCCGTGAATTGGATTCATCTAATGACCACAAACTTCTTTCAATTCAGTTTGTTTCTAGCAAAGACTTTAAAAGGCAATCTAACATACTTGTTGGGAAAAGAAATATGATTCATGTCCACTAAGGTAACATATCCTATTATTGTTATTCAAATACTAACAAAAGAATAAACAATTTGGTTTTAGACCATACAATTAGTAAAATTACCCTGCAATAATTTTAGACTATGTAAGGCCTGCTTCTGTAAACATATTAATAGATGAGTATGTGTGTGTTGAGTCATATGCATAAATATTCCCAGACAGGGTGGCTAGCTTCCAGGCTCGTAGGCTAAGTCCATGCATAACTTTTCATGTTAGGGGCACGGTATGGGCAGAACTACACTTCTGTCCCTGCTGACGGCATAAATCTTACCTGAATTAGAGGATAAAGGTGTGTTGCATATCATTTAACATGCCAAAAAATGATAAATTCCTCAATGTGTTTTTTTCCTTAGTTCTCCTTTCCAAAATGCCTTGTCCAGTAAATGCCCCTTGGATTGTACATTTAGCTTTAATACAAGTAGACCCTAACACACAACTGGGTCTTCACAGACTGACGCTTTATGCCTCTGCAGTTGCACTGAAAAAAGAAGAGAAGCATTGGCCCGGAAGTCTTACTTTCAGAAACCTTTACTTATCATTAACTTTATCTTTACAGCCTACCTCTTAAAGAACTGTGTAATTTAAGTTGATATGGGTATCTGAAAGCTCTCTTTATTGCCTGTAGTTCTTTCTGTAGTTTCAGTTTCATGGCTAAAAGGAATACGATCTCTAACTACACTTCTGTTTTTACTGCCCTGTTTTATCAGACAAATTGCAATTTTACACCTTGTTAAGTAAGCAAGGTGAGAAGAAAACCACATTATACTGTTGACAAGGAAGATAAGACTATTATTTACCTTGACATTTTTGAGCAATAACGTTCTTCATGTAACAGGATAAGAGATAAAGCATATCCTACGGTGATAATGCACCAATTGAAAGGAACTTTCTTCCACAGGCTATCAACACTAGTAAAGATGCCCTTCTGCAATAATCCTGTATTTGAGCCAGTTCGCAATGGACTATTTTGGAAGCAAAATGCACCTCTACTTCTGTGGTGACGACTGCGAGAGAAATGCCTTTTTGAAATATACGCTGAAATGCGTAAAATCATCACAGATTAAGCTCATTAAATGCCTCTAGGAGAAGCAATTAAACTCAAGCTTATGTAATTCAATTTAATTTCATGATAGTTTGTGTTACGTAGTCATCTAGGTTATCGCAACGTTCTCTAAATTTTGTCCAAACAAGTTGAAAAAAATTTGGTCAGTGAGGCTCCCACAGATTCTCTGGTAGATTATTCCTCGTTGTTTGCCAGCCTGCTCTCCCCTTCTTCCCCTTCTCCCCACCTCCGATTCATCTTAAAATGTTCTTATTATTCTTTCTGAAGCAGCTTTAATTGAAAATTCCTCTTAGTTCTTCCCCCAACCTTTCTTTCTTTATCAGCCAGCCGGAGGGCGAGCAGTATTAATAGCAGCTGCGTGACTCAGAGCCGGTAGCTGAAGTGGATCCCTCTGCCCTGAGCCTTGCCGTTCGGCCTCCCCGCCGGTGCTGCCACCGGGCCCAGGGAGCGCCTCGCTTTGCGCAAACAAAAATAAACTGCAAAAGCACAGAGGGGGCCGGCGCTGCCTCAACCTCTCCGTCCTGCAGGAGTCTTCTCAGTGCTGTTTTTTCTCCATCCCCATTGGGATTGTATATGAAGAAATAAAAATATGTATATGAAAAAAAAAAAAAAAAGCGTGATGCCATCCCCCGGTGTGACTCCTTCCCCCACCCGAGCGATGGAAGAGGCGCGAGGGCCCCATCCCTGCGGCCCGACGGAAGGGGGGAGCAGGGTCGGCGCTCTCCCCTCACACCGCACTCCGCGCTCTCTCTGAGGGCCTCCCCTTTCTCACAGCCGCCGCAGCTTGGGCCTCCCCAGCTCGCCGCGCCCCGAGCCCCGACCCCGCCGGCTGCTTCCCCCGGCCGCGGGCACGGCGCCGGCCCGCTCCGTGCCGCCCTCTCCCGCCGCGCCCCGGCCCCACGCCGCCAGCTCCCCCGCCCTCCTCAGGCGTTACGGACACCTCCTCCCCCCGGCCGCCCAGCTGGGCTAACGGAGGCGCTCTTTCCCCTCATCTTCTCCTCACTTAGGTGAGCGGAGCGCTCCGCGAGCAGGGCCGGGCTCGGCTGATGTCCGCGGGGCACTCGCCCCTCCGAGCACCGCCTCAGCCCGGCCGTGCGGGACGCGGGGAAGCTCCGTGCAGAGGGGCCTCGGGGCCGCCGCGCCCCGGACGCCGCCTCACAGGGTGGGCGCCCGCCGCCGTCCCCTCAGCCTCGCTGTGCCCCCCACGCCAGCTCCGGTCCCTCACCCTCCGTGCCCCGCAACGAGAGCCACCGCCCCCTCACGGCCGCAGCGCGGCTCCCTCCGCCGGCCCCCACGCCCCCGCCGCCAGCGCCGGCCCTACGGGCAGCGGCTTCGCGCCGCCCGACGCGCACGCCCGGCGGCGCCGCGCATGCGCAGTGCGGGCGCAGGAGCAGCCTCTGATAGGGGGGGAAAATCTGAACGGCGGCGGCCGCCGCCATATTGCGGAGCTGTCAGCGGCGGCCGCGCTTGGCGCCTCGTCCCCGGCGGCGGCGCGAGCAGCACGGGGCGGCCCCGCAGCGCCTCCTGCCCCGCTGCCAGGGGGGAGCTGCGCGGCGGGGGGGGACGCGCCGCCCTGCCCTGCCCCCTGCCCCAGGAGGAGCGGAGAGCGCCGCGCCCGGCACCCTGCCCCGGGGTCTCGTCCCCCCCCCTCCGCCCGACGCCGCGGAGCGCCCGCCCCGCTCGCGGGGGAGCGGAGCCGCAGGTGAGACGAGACGAGACGAGGCGAGGCGGCGGCACAGGGAGCGGCCGCCCGGGCCGCGCCGGCCCCGCGGGGCTCTGAGGCGAGGGGAGCGGGGGCGGCTGTCAGCGGGGGCGGGGTCTCCCCCGCCGCGGCGCCCCGGAGGGCGGCGCGGGGGCGGCGGGCCGCGGCCTTGGGGGCCCGCTCCCCCGCCGCGCTGGCGGCAGCCTGAGGCGGGAGCCCGCCCGCAGCCCTCGGGGGGCGGGGAGGGGGGCACCAGCGCCCAGCGGGGCGACTTGTTGCGGCGGCGGCGCGGCGTTGCAGCGCGCTGCTCGGGTCCGGGGCGCGACGCCCGCCGCCGCCGGGGGGGTGGGGGGGGCCTGGCTCGCCGACCCCGCCGCCGCCGCCGGGGAGCGGGGCCTGGCTCGCCGGGGCGGGGGCGGCGGGCGGGCGCTTTGTTGGGGAAGCCCCGGGAGCGCGCCCTCGGCGTGCCCGAGCCGCGCAGCCCCCGCTGCATTATTCATCTCCCCCAGCGCGGTGGCTCTTGAGGTGACCGTAGACATGTGGCAGTCGGGTCGGCCGGCTGGCTGTGGCGGTGTGGGGGAATAATAAGGAATTACTTCATAAACAAGTTCTGTGGAGCATCTGTTGCTGTCTATTGTTTTCAACAAATGCACGTTTTTACAGTCCTTAAATACTGACCGACGTAATGGGCACAGCGGCCCTGAATGAGCCTTTGTGCATTGTTTTTTTGAATGGATTAATGTTTTGCACAAGTCGTGGGCATTTGTGATGAACCTTGCCGCTTAAAGTCTAGCGCAGATAAGGGGTTTTAGTTTCAACTTTGTGGAATTCGTTTCTCTTTTGTCAGTTTTTTCTTAATTCGAATGGAAAAAAATAACTCTTTGGACTCCATGCCAACACAACTACTCGCATCAGTTATAAGGTGCTATTAAGCTGTCTTTTCCAGTCTGTGTAACACCCTAGACAAGTATTTCACGTTCCTCTTTCTGGTACAGGCTTTTAAAAAGATGCCTTTTTTTTTAACTGAGTTATGGGAGTTGCAATTCTGAGTTTTAATTAATTCTGTCTTTGTGACTGGTTTGTATCAGGCCTCAGACGTGTCCCTGCATCTTGCTCTGTTTTGTT
This sequence comes from Nipponia nippon, assembly GCF_047370975.1. Taxonomy (NCBI): domain Eukaryota; kingdom Metazoa; phylum Chordata; class Aves; order Pelecaniformes; family Threskiornithidae; genus Nipponia; species Nipponia nippon. The sequence continues at coordinate 112,742,512 of NW_028262336.1, forward strand.
TTCATCAGAGATGCTTGTCATCGCGTTTATGTCACAGAAACGTTTTGAGGATGCATCTGCCTGCGCAGCACTTCACATACTGAGAAGACCATAGAAATACCATTGTTGCTCTCAGCTCTTATATAGTGCCTTGGCACGAAGCTGCTGGGCAGCGTGTGTTGCAAGGGAAGACGTGGAGCTGGTATACAGTAACGTTATGGCTGCTGCAATGAGGTAGTTTTCGTGATCGTTAAAGATAAGAGACAAGTAGTGTCTGTTTATCGAATTATAAGACTTGTCTCTATTGATCTATTGATTCAGCATAAGAGGGAATATCAGAAAAATAAACTGCAAGTCAGTGCAATGTTCCCAGATAAGCAGCCTCCCAGCAAATGGCAGTTGCAAGGCAGTGGCATATTTCCAAGCTTTGTGCCGAAGTGACACAGCTCTTCCATCAGGTTGGGAGACTAGAGAGCAAAAGTACAACAAACAGCTTTAGAAAACACACAGCAAACGACATGGTGTGACATGTCAGGAGCTGTCCAGAGAGCTTTCCTTGCATGCTGACTGAAAGAAACGGCGTAAAAGCGTTTGTAGAGATGACAGAGAGTTCTGGTCTGACTATTTCTGCCATTGCAGTAGAGAGTGTTGCAGGGCTTGATGATAATCAAGCTGCCAGAAAAAAAGTTTGTTCACAGAAAATTAGATAAAGCCATAAAGAGAGTGAAAATATGGATCCATCTAGAAGAAGCAAAATGAGGGGAGTAAGTGTAGAGGTTATGATATTAGAAGGCAGTTCCTGATAAAGAAGGTTACTTTAGCCACTGCCGGGATAGGTATACGGCCTTTCTCCTTCAAGAACCTTGCTTAGCTTTTTGAGAAGGGGCACTTCTGTTGGCAGAGGTGAAGAGGGAAGTTGTTTAAGGCATTACTTCTTTCTATTGGATATGCTAAATATTTACATCAAAGCTGTCCTATCACGTTGTGTTGCATTCGGAGTCTGTGGGAGTAGAGGAAAGGGAGGATTTTCAAGTCTGTAAATGTAAACAAAGCTTTACACAAACTTCTGAAGAAAGTCCTGATTGTTGAAAGATACTGCTCCATTAAAGCAGCACTCAGCGTATCTTGCATGCTCAGCGAGTTTACTCCAGAGCTGAAGGGGCCTAGGTAAACTCTTTCCTTTCAACATTGAAGGGCTGCATCTGTGGGCTAACTTTACCAGTACCTAATTCTTAGCTGTGCTTTGAATTCAAAAACTTTTTTTTTTCCTTTCTGCTTTAGGCATTTATTAATCACTCTGTGAAATGAAACCTTCAAGTCGTGTAGTACAAGGAAAAAGAAATATTACATTGGCCCAGAAAGAGAGTTGTTAATCTTTACACTAGAACATTTGATTTAAGAACTCTAGCTGGTGTATGTGGAGACTGATGTGAGGGGCCAGTTCATGTTCATAAGTTTCCTTTATTTTATGGAACTAGTTCTAAGAGATGTAACAGCGTTATTCAGAAAATATAACACCTGCTTTTGAAATGGGATGTACCCAGAATTTTGGTTATGTCATAATTCTTTGCTAACTGTATTTTTAGATAAAAGTTTATTTCACCTTGAAACAACAGAGTACCTGCATCAGTCACGCTTCTTAATTTCCATCTTTGCTTGTATATCAGATGCACGTGGGAAGATTGGCCATCCTGTCATTGAAGGACTCTTCAAAATTTTTGAGTTATTTCCAGTAGTGCAGTTGTGGGTACTCTGAAGCTAAAATTTGAAGTAAGGTTACTAAACTTAATAAATATAAACTATGTAAATTGTATAGCACATCTATAGAATACCAGTTTATTAACTGGTAAAACTGCAAGTATTGCAGGAATATTCTTTGGCTGGTCTGTGTTGCTTTTTAACTACTGTGTTGGCAACTCCCAAGTTTTCATTTGTACTTCTGAAGTTCTCAGGAACTCCAGTTTGGAAGAAACACTTCACTCTTCAAAATATATTTAACGATAAATATATTTAATGCATAACAATTGTATTGGTTACATTGCAATTATTTTTCAGAGAGACAGCAAGCCTATCTCAAGTATTTCGGGGAAGGGTGGATTGGGGGAAATTGTGGTTTTAAGAAGCTAAAGATACAGTACTAAAAAAAACCCAGTTGGTATGTAATACTCTGCATGTGATATCTAGCACTGATCAAATCTCAATTATTGCGTGTTAGATATAGAATTCAGCTCTTTATTTTTCTTTTTCCTTTTTTGTGAGATAGATGGCTTGTTTTCATTCCCCCCTTGGTTTGCTTTCATCGCAGACAGTTGTGTAGACGACCTCTCTGTCTGTCTGAAAAAGACGTACGCAGAAGTCTGTGGCAAATGAACTTCTTTATTGGACGGCAGCAAGTGTGTCATTAGGGAGCTGTTAGAGTAAAAGATGATTGCCCTGCAGGCATTCACAGGCTGCTTTGGAATAGAGAGGCGTTTTTGTAGAAAGCTGAGACCAGTTAGTCAGGTACAGTGGCCTGTAAGTTGCCTATTGCTGCCTCCCCAAAGATGTAAAACTTCTAGGTATCACAAAAAACGGAATGGTCTAAGACTTTGAAATGAAAAAGTATATTAATTTTAAATAAGTTCCTGTAAAGAAATGAGTTATTTGTATTGCTGTGGCTAAAGCTCTGTGGTCCCTGCCATCTGTATGTAGGAATATAGGTGATGCTCCTCTTGCTGGAGCTTAGGAGGCACACTGCTGAAGAGACTGCCTCTGAGAGAAGGTCCTAAGCTGTCAGGTAGGGATCCTGCTTTTGAGGGCTGGTTCTCTGCCAGTCAGGCGTCCTGCTCAAGCCTTCTGCCTCCTAGCCCATCCTCACCTGACCTCAGACCCATGGCTGTGTGTATGAATGTTTCTTTTGAAAACAGCTGCTGCATAAATTATTTGACAGAATTTTGGCATCAAGCATTTTATGCACCATCATTTTCTGAAGAAAGCTTTCTTTGTCATCTTTCAACAATTGCTTTATTTGTTGGCTTCCGTGGCATAACTGGAAACATGGATGATACCGATTTAAAAATCGTAACTGCCTTGTAGTGAAATGAATTGAAGTCACAGTTCTGCATTTCAAGAGAATTCTTGAAGTTCTGGATGAGTTTTTGTTTGTTTGTGATGTGGAGCCTGCTGATATTTTGGCGATTTGGTCCAGAGTCCAGATGACTGCATATGCTGCAAAGGTCTTGAGGTCTGGAGGGCTGTAGCAGTAGGAACTCTGCAGAGTCACAGCCCTGCTAATCCTGACTTGGAAGAGGCAGCTTTGGGAATTGAAATGCCAAAGGGATGAGCCTTTATGTCTAGTAGGTCACAAGCTGGTTTCAGAATGCAGGAAGCAACAGGGATATCGTTCCCAATCCCAGCTGCCTGTTTTTTTTCCCTATATTTACAATGCCATTTCACATGAGTATTAAGATAAAAGTAAGTATAGTAATTAATTGTTTCAAAGATAAAAAATTAGTAAAACTCGTACGGTTGCATCCACTAACTATAAATTTATTGGAAACACCTAAGTAGCAGAAGTGAACTCCCACTCCAGTAATAATAGTGGAGATGCACAATATTTTGCTTGGTAGTGATTTTTTTTTTTCTTCTGGCCAAATATTTTCCTTATATTTGTTTTGTTTTTAATCTTAGCTGGTGCCAATAATTGGGAAAGATACGGTGTTATTTTTCTATTTGATGCTTATTTGATTTCAAATTTTGCACAATTTTAAGATCTGGGAACTTATTGATTTTTGTATACCTATAATACTTAGTTGCAATGCTTTTTTGTGAATATACTGTTTTGAAATTGCATAACATTTTGAGTATGAAACCATATAGACACAGGCTGTTTTTTGCATTATATATAAAATGGAAACAACGGTCAATGAATTTAAGTTGCAGACCCTATCTGTCGAGTTTGGGGTTTTTTTTTCCCTTATAATATGGCACAAGGTCTTTATGATCTAAATAAAAACAAGTTTCAGCATAGTTGGCTCTGAATTTATTAAATTTTTGTTTTTAAAGAAATGATAGAATTTTTTTTTACTCTAGTAAAAGATGTTACAACAAACACTTCAACAAAAAACACCTGGGCTATTATTTGTATTGCATAGATTTTTTTTTTTTTTTCCTGTTGCTTGTGTCCTGTGATAATTTATCAGGCCCATGAGATCTGTGGGGCTGGCAGTAAGACTTCATTTTTATTGAGCTTTGCACAAGAGGATTCTTACTTTTAGCTGATAGCTGTGTTTTATTGCATGCGAACAGTAAATGTTAATTCTGTAAACTAAATTAAATTACATGTCTACCAATTGTGATTTGATGACATAGAATTATCCTATAAAACTTTGTAGTCATGTTTCTGATTTTAAAAATTACCTTAAGGTTTTCAAACATGTTTTCAAATAAGTAATTTAGGGTTAGTTGATAGTAGTTTATAACAAAATGTTTGGATAAAACCCAAAGTAAAAAGCTGGGACATATTTATGGAAGAATTTGCAATGATAAAACACGTGAGGGTATGACAGGCATTTTAGAAGGTGATAGACATGGTCTCTCTTAGAAAGACCTGAGAGAGTAATCAGTGGATGACACAGATCTCATCCTTCTGCCATATGCTCTCATTTGTCTCCTGGCGACTGGACTGACTTATCAGTCATCTTACCATACCCCTTCTCGTCAGTGCTAATATAACTACAGGCACATAAAAATAGTTGTGCTACTTTCTATTTCTTTTAGTACTGTTGAGTTGGCACGCTTATACAATGGTGGATGAGAATCTAATTCAGCTTTTGCATCGTTAATTAACTGAGTTTAACTCTAGGGCTTCAATCTGCCTTCATTTTTGCAAGCAATGAGCCTCCGTCAAAAAGGTGAACACAGGGATTACTACAGCTCGGAATCCTGCTTACTGTTAGCAGATATTAGAGCCAAGCTTGTTTTGCTTTTTATTACTCTTTTGAATTTTTCTGAGGAGTACATTAGGGAAAGGAGGGGAGAAGAGGGGGCAGTCTCTTCTGTGAACTGGAAATGTGCTATTGAATTTTATCAAAAGTCAGTGTCCTAAGGACCCAAACAAACTCCCTGCCCCCCCCCCCCCCCCCCGAAAGCTCTTTTGGCTTAAAAGAAAAAAAAAAAAAGGTGTGGGGGGAATTTTGGAAAAGTATATTAATATTTTTCAAGAATATATTGAACAATATCTTAGAATAGTAGTCTTACTGATACTGTCTAATACTTTAGAATATCTTCCATGATTAAAAAAATAATCTGCTGGAATGTGATGGTCTTTATGTTAGGTAAACATAGTATTGTAACTTTATAGTTGTGCTACATTAATTATGTCATAATGAATATAACTTAAAGATACTGTTTTAATTTTTTCAGGCTGTTTTTTCATTAAACAAAATTTGTTCCATATCTGCATTATACCATTCGATCTTTCTTTCTGCAATCTTTAGTCTTAACACTCATTTTTCTTTACCAGCCAGCAACACTGAGACTTATTAAATTCTGTTTTCATCCTTTATCTCTTTTTTCCATTTCCTCTTTTCAAATACATCTCTATAGATTAGAAAAAGAAATAAAAATTAAATACTAATGCATCTTAGGTTGCTGTGCAAATGTTTCTAATATTTACTGATTTTTTTTATTGCCAAGAAGCAAGGAAAATAACTTTTTTGTAATATATGTATAACTACTTTATATTTGCATTTTCTTTATGAATGAGAAATCATTTATAAAAATGTTTGCATTTGATAAATGAATTACTCTAAACATTTTGCTTTTTTCCTTTATATATATTTTAAAGCATTTCTGAAAATTTTATTAATCTGATGCAATCATGGAGTTGTTATACTGGAATCTTGGATTATTCAGAGTAGTATGTCACTTTCGTTTTTCTTAGTATAACTATAATTCCAGTTTAATATTATTTTTGAAGGCAATGCCACCTTTGGTACTCTTTGCAGACCAGCGGCAGGACTGATTCATGGAAGTCATTACTTTAGAAGTGTGCAAGAAGGTGACTAGCTGCTTATTCTTTCTGAGTTAGAGTGAACTGAAAAGGAGGCAGGATGCTATCTACCAATAACATTGCAAGCTTATTTTTTTCAAGGCATAAAAACTTGTTTGGAACACAACACAATAGTGAATAGTTTCATTACCATGTAGACATAATTTGCAACCTTTCTGCTTAAAAAAAAAAAAAAAAAAGCTCTATTATTTTAACCAGAGCAGATTTTCTTCCTTTTTTTTTTTTTTATTGTGACAGTGTACTTGCATTTCTCTTCGTTTGGGAAAAATGACCGTATCATTCCTTCACTGAGAGAAACATGAAATACAATTTCGATGCTTTAAAACTATGTTAGGATTTTTCTTTGTTTCCATGATGTTTCAAGTTTGACTAGAGTTGACAGATTAAATTGCAGCTTTGGAGTTCCTTGTACAAATTTTACTTCCTTGCAAATAATGTTAAAGGTTTTTAATACTAGAAGATGTCTGATATCAAACGTTTTAAAAAGAATTTGTTGCACTAGGGGAACTGTTGTCTCTTTATTCTAACATTAGTGGATTATTATTCTACAAAAGCTAGAAAGGGGGTTACTGCTTAGAGACCTGTAGATTCTGGTACTGGCTAACTTAGTTGCTTTTTACGTTGTTTACTGAGAAGTGTATTTTGTACATGTAGAGCACTTGTTTAGCTGCTTTGGAATTTGTACTATTTGCTGTGATGTACATGAACTCTGTTATGATTAATTTAAAAACAACCCTTTTAATTTTGTTTTTGACAGAAGGGGATAAAGAGTTTGTAGAAGACTTAAGTGGACAAGAGACTGAAGAAAACAAGAAAAATGCCGAAACCAGTAAGTAGCTGTTCTCATCTTAAGTAAGATGAGCTTACTCATATGAAATCTAACAGGGTTTTCACATTTTAGAGTGGTGATCTTATAACAGCTCTAGTTGTTTTGACTCTGCCCTTTCTAGATTTCCTAAGATCTGATAATATACAATTGGGGTTGAGAGAGTTTAATACCAACGTGTGAAAAAAGATCAAGAAAGCTTGGTACTGCAAGTTGCATGGAGTGTACTTGGAGATGGGGCAGTACTTATAAACCACAATGAACTTAAAGCCCATTTGGCTGGCAGGAGGAATGACTTTTCAGGAACTGTTGACTTTGAGATGAGATGACATACAGTGGTTAATGGAGGCATAATTTGAGCCTGACTTAACGTCTGTGAGAATCAGCGGAAGGATTGGCTGCAGGATTTGGCAGGGGAAGATAACGTGTAAAGTGTCTGTGACAGCAACAGCACTAAGTTAGGTGGTAGTTTTACCATGGTAGAGGGTATAACCTAAAAGGTAAGTGTTGAAGGGAGGAAATAAGCAATGTTTGTGGTCTCCTATTCATCTCACTTCAGCTAAGATAAGGGGTTATCTACTTTCTGTCGGGGGGGAAGTCTCCAACTTTTGTTTTGATAATAGTTCTAGAATTATTTGAGGAAATAATTATTCAGCAGCTTGATTCTTTTGCTGTTGATGTAATACTGGTTGCTTAGGATTTCATCTGCCATGACTTTTGATTGTCTCTTCCCCTTGTATGCAGTGAGCAAAGCATTCAGAAAGGGAACCAAATTGTCAGGGGAGATTATTTGTATTCAACTCAATTGGTTTATGTAGCCTTCAGGCTTTCTTTGTTTGCTAATGTTTCATTGAGGTAGTAGATTAGGAGTAGGGCAGATCTATTACTAAGAGTAAATATGTCTGTGTGCGTGTGTGTACACATAGACATACCTATACATAGATGTATAAAAGGTTTTTGCTATTAATCAGAAATTACCGGCGTAAACAGTCTGCATTGCATAGCAGTATTTGCAACTGATACAGCTTAATGAATAATGTGACCATGGGACTGTTCAAGGGCTAGAAGTTCTGCTCTTAGTTTTGCTGTTGGTCTACTGACCAGCTGCCCATACCATATTGCTTCTGTAATTTCTTCTTTTCCCCCCTGTGGATTGGGAGCAATATCTTAGCGCTTTCCGAAGTTGGAAGTAGTTATTTGTATCCTGCCCCCTTCTTACAGAAAGCTGCACAATTAAGGGCAGGAAAATGAATTAGCAGCATGCAGTTTTCTGACCTTTTTGGAGCCCTGGCTATGGTAATTGAGTAGTGCCTTTGATAGAGCTTCTCAATTGGAAAACTGAATTTTAAGAATAAGGCAAAAAGTCACTGTGAGCCCGTGTGATTTCTGAGTCCCCCAACTTCATGCAGCTACAGAGCAATGAAGTCATAGAAGTGATGACTAGAAAAAAAGACAGCCTGAGTGAGGTTACTTCTTTTTAAATTCTGGGATTGGAACCATGAAATTTAGGCAGGTAGGGTTCCCTCTGTTTTAAGGATCTGAGAAAATCGTAGGAAATACAGTTTAAGGGTTGTTCAGAAGAAAAGCAATATCCTTAGAACTGAGATTGTAGGGGTGTTGGAAGAGCTCACAATCCACGCTAGGAATGGAAATTAGCTACCAGATCTTAGGAAAGAAGCTGGACTCATGTCAAAGATGAGATAATTTTTTTTTTCCTTTTATGAGAGGCTTTATATAAAGAGTTCTCATGTTGGGATGTTCTTGTATGTCTCCTGATGATGTAGGCATGTGTGACGTCTTAGAAGGAAGCAAAGTGAAAAGAGCCATTAAGAAATGAAATCAAATTGATCGCATTTCTTGAAAAATGTCATATGGATTTCTTCCTGTAAACTACAGGTTGCTGTAATTATAATTGGTAATCAGTGAATGGAGAAGTAGCACACATGCCAAAGATAAAGTAATTTTCCCTATAAAAATCAAGCCTCAGATTTTGCTCTGGTTGCTTCTTAGATCACTTTGGAGCTTCCTCCCTCCCCCCCCCCCCCCTTCTTTGGAGACTGTAAGAGCCTAGTCATTGGTGATGTTTAATGAATCCGACATTGTTCTTTGAAGAGTCTTGCTGTTCTGCTAGGGTTTGATAGTACTGGACTGTAGAAGGTCTCTTGCTCTGGACATTCACTGTAGCTCTTTCCAGTTGTCTTTAAAGACAATCCACAATAACTAAATGTACTTCTAGTCCGGAAGCTATTTGTGCTTCAACTCCTTGTTCTTTATTTTTGACAGCTGTTGCAGTAAGACTGTCAGTGTTCTGTAGTTTTATTATTGGAGGTCTTTTAACCTGAAAAACAATGAAATAATCATGGATAAGACCTAAGAAAACCCAGTTAACATAACTGGTGAGATTTTTGACAGTGTTATTTTATAGCTCTCTTCTCTGCATTACTGTGACCTATTTAGGTATTTTTTTTTTTTCCCCCAGATTCTGCTGTAATGATCTAATTGATAGTTTTCAGAAAATCTGGTAGTCTTGTAAATATGTGAACCTGTGCAGTACAACTATAAGTAAATTCTCTCCACATTTTTGGAATGAATTTTTTTTGTTATGCATAACAAATAATTACGCTATAGATTGGTTTAAATGAAATCAGTAAACACTAAATCAGAGAAAAAACAATGGAATAGATTTTGGTTTCACTTTTTTGCTTTCATGTTGAAAAGTTTTATGTAGTATTCCAGACAAAATTAAGTAAATGAAGAGCAGTAAAAGGTCTTGGCATAGTTGAATTTTAAAGCAAAGTTCTTTCATTTTTCCCAGAAGTCTCAGTCTGAAATAAGGTTCGTGCCACTGTGAACGGTGGTCTTATACATGGTAGTAAAAGGTCACTCTTCTTATGTGTTTGGGATTTTCTGTCTTAGAGGCTACTAGGTTAAATAGCTTGAGTGAAAAGGCTGTTTTGAAAGGGTAAAAGTGTCTTAATAGCTCAGGACAATATATTAAGGTAATATGTGTCTGAGAAATATACATTATTGAAACATTTTCTTGTTTGATTGCTTCAGTGGAAAAGTCTGTTCACTTTGGCTCTGTTTGTAACAAAGTGGCTTTCCATTCTTCCAAGCAGTTCACTCAGCATCTCCTCTACTTTTAAAACAAAGTAGTTCTGAGATTTAATATTCTCAGTTCTGCCTAGCAGTGCAAAATTAAGTTTCATTTAGCTTCTGTTGTGATCCATCTAAAAAAAAAAAGATGACTTCTTTGTTTAATTAGGTCTTCGCTGCTGTAATCAAAATTGGAGCTGTTAATAGGGCTGTTTTCAGTGTGATTAGTGAAGAATAGGAAATTTGTTGAATCTTATTTTCAGTGCTTTCTTCCTAAAAGAACAGATACAAAATGTTTCTCAGTTGTATGCCATTCTCCCACATCTTCACCAAAAATAGAAACATAGAAACTAAAATTAGACATCATTAGTTACATAACTGTTAATCATTTCATAGGCTAAGAAGATTAGGTTTAATTGACTGAAATATTAGTTGCATTTGTAGGGTATACCAGGAGTTAAAATTATCAGCTATTTTTGCTGGTAGCTTGCAGCATTTTTGTACAAGACTGCAAGGCGTGAAAGAGAAAGCATTACGCTAGGTAGTAACAGGGGTAGATGTCAAAGCTTAAGATTAAAAAAGAATTCCTTTTTTTAGACTTCTTCAACATTTTACGATATCATGTATTCGGAAGGAGTAGCTCTACATATTATTCAGAATCTGATGTTTAAAATTTGAATTAGTATTTACAAGATCAAGTTAATTTCTGTAAACTGGTTGAATTGAAACAGTGTATAAATTAATTTTTGACTAGAGTGGTGGTGTTTTACAGGAAAATCTTTGATATGTGTAGTGCAGTATTTGAATTATGGTTTGAATATATATGATTTATTTCTGCAGCATAAATAGACAACCAATGTCAGTTTGGAGGACTGCTTTCTTTTGATTTGTCTATTAGTAAAATCTATTTGCCATTATTCTATAGCCTTCTGTTCCTCATGCTGTTTAATCCTTACCTTTTTACCTTATCTTCTTCATTAATTTTTCTCTTACATCTCTTCCTATGTCTGCTTTGAGGTTGATGTGGAGAGTGTGCTGTGTATATTTGTACAGTGTGTAAAGCAGTGGGACCAACACACTGCTATTCCTTAACACAAATAATTTAATATGCAAACTTGATACAGTAATCAGCTGAACTAGTATGAAGAAACTCTTGGAAGAAACTTTTTTTGCTATATGCAATTCTCTTATTTATAAGAATTGGACTGGTTTCTGTGGCTTTTACATGTGACTAATTCATATTGCATTTATTAAAACAAAGCAAAACCACTGGAAACCTTTTTCATGTAATTTTAAATGGCTTTCTGACTAAATATTGGTACCTACTCAGTTTTGGGCTTCCTGATGAAAGCTGAAGTGCCATGACTAATATCAGCGAATGACAGCTGAAGTACGGTAATAGCAAGTATTAGACTATTAAGCTAACAGTCAGTTTTTGTGCATATCCTATGGAGTGTATCTGTGTTTGAGAATAGGTCCAAAGGTTAATGTCATGACTGTGTAATATCCCATTAAATTGTGGAGGGTTGAAGTTAGATACTACAAGGAAGTGTAGAAATATTTTTTTTCAAGTCCTCAAAGCAGTGGAAGAATACAACAAAAATATAATTCCCATATGAAATGCCTGCTTTTAATATATGCACATTGATGTTTATTGTTCCAGGTATGTTCATTGACTATATTCTTTATTGGTTTGGATAAATTCTTTCATACATAAATTGCTTTAGATTGTTTTTTATAAATACTATTCTGTGAGCTGTAGCAAATGTCCTCATAACCTATTAGCAACATTTGTTATCAAAACATCAGTTGCTCCCTTCACAAAGAATAATCCACATATAAGTATGTATATGTTCTTCCCTTTCCCTTGACTGTTTTAATCATCCTGAAGCAAGTCAATTTCTTCAGTCGAGGATGGTGAGGCACTGGAACAGGTTGCCCAGAGAAGCTGTGGATGCCCCATCCATGGAAGTGTTGAGGGCCAGGTTGGATGGGGCTTTGAGCAACCTGGTCTAGTGGAAGGTGTCTCTGCCCGTGGCAGAGGGGTTGGACCCAGATGATCTTTAAGGTCCCTTCCAACCCAAACCATTCTATGATTCTATGAAGTCTGGTAAAATACAGATAAACTCAGATGGCTAGTTCTGATGCCAAGGACCTGGACAAGCTTGAGAAGTGGGCCCATGTGAACCTCATGAGGTTCAACAAGGACAAGTGCAAGGTCCTGCACCTGGGTTGGGGCAACCCCTGGTATCAGTACAGGCTGGGGGATGAAGGGATTGAGAGCAGCCCTGTGGAGAAGGACTTGGGGGTGCTGGTGGATGAAAAGCTGATCATGAGCCAGCAATGTGCGCTCGCAGCCCAGAAGGCCAACCGTATCCTGGGCTGCATCAAAAGAAGTGTGGCCAGCAGGTTGAGGGAGGTGATTCTGCCCATTTGCTCCACTCAGGTGAGACCCCACCTGCAGTACTGCATCCAGCTCTGGGGTCCTCAGCACAGGAAAGACATGGACCTGTTACAGCAGGTCCAGAGGAGGGCCACAAAAATGATCAGAGGGATGGAGCACCTCTGCTGTGAGGAAAGGCTGAGAGAGTTGGAGTTCTTCAGCCTGGAGAAGAGAAGGCTGCAGGGAGACCTTATTGCAGCCTTTCAGTACTTAAAGAAGGCTTATAAGAACGATGTGGACAAACTTTTTAGCAGGACCTGTTGCAATAGGACAAGGGGTAATGGTTTTAAACTTACAAGAGGGTAGATTCAGACAAGATATAAGGAAGAAATTTTTCACAGTGAGGGTAGTGAAACACTGGAATGGGTTGCCCAGAGAGGTGGTAGATGCCCCATCCCTGGAAACGTTCAAGGTCAGGCTGGATGGGGCTCTGAGCAACCTGATCTAGTTGAAGATGTCCCTGCTCATTGCAGGGGGGTTGAACTAGATGGCCTTTAAGGGTCCCTTCCAACCCAGACTATTTTATGATTCTATAAAGTGAAGAAGATAACTGTCACAATGCAAGGGTTTAAAGCATTATTATTTGGGAAAAGTTTATTAGAAATAGATTAAAAACTATGTATGTATACCCAGATATTGGGACAAAGTGTTTTTGTCGGAAATAAAGAAAAACTATACTTTTTGTAGCAATTTTTTCCAAATGTTTGGTGAACCTTTTATGGTGAAATGTTTCTGTCCCCGGCCATTTGTTTACATTGTTCAGTATAGGCAAATGAGCCAAGCTAAATAATCACTTTAAAAGCTGTGAGGTAGGTATTGGTATTCTACACAGAGATTTGATGCTCTAAAATAGAGCTTTGCAGTAGCATTTTCCTAAATGTCTAGCAGGCTTTTTTCTATGCTGTGCTAAACTTCACTGTGTTCTTTATTCTCTCTTAACAGCAGCTTTGTTTATAAAATGCACTCTTAAAGGTAGCCAGCTGAAGAAAACTTTGTGCTAAGCATTTTCTTCCTCTTAGAATTTTTTTTAAAAATTAAAGTAACTCATTAACCTGCCCTTTTATCTTTTCCATTATGGCCTTTTAAATGCAGCCTGTGCTTTTCTAGATCCTTGGCTTATGTAATTTAACATATAGTTGCACAAAGGCAATATATTCAGGATGAAATTCTGCCAGAAAGAGGCAAACCCTAAAGGTGTTCACATTTTGGGTTGTGGGTTGGTTTTTTTTTTTTTAAATGGCACCTTCTTCCCAGCACAAGAGTGCACTTCATGTCCTAGCTTTACTGGATGAACATCAGTATAGTCATATATCTAAAATGGGAGCTGAGAAGCTGTCTTATATCCTCTGCATTAAAACTGTACGTAGCTCCATGGGTTGGGTGTTGGAAGCATTGGAGTTTTGTGGTTGGTTGTTGGTTTTTTTTGCTTACTGTGTATGTCACAGTGGCCTAAGTCGGTGATTTCTGGTGCTGGATGTAAGAGGGCTGGTCTAGGAGTGCTGTACTGCCGGGTGCCAGTGCTGTCTGCCATCGCAGAGCTGCCGTTTGGGTGTGACGTTGCCTGATCTGTGGAGGAGGAGGGGAGGATCTCTCACCACATGGACCTTGCCAGAGGATTCACAAAGTCTAAGTTACCCAGTTACTAAGCCTACAATAGCATTTTAAAGTATTTCCTGGACGTGATCCGCATGATATTTTAGCATTTAATATTTGCATAGAGATCTCTAGGCCAGTAATAAGTGATATAAATTGTTAAATTGTGGCACCAAAAATGTTTGCATATAGCCACTTTTTAACCTTAAAAAAAACAAACAAACAAACAAAACAACATAATGTTTGTTCAGGCATACTCATATGAATTGCAGAACCACCTAGAGAGTGTCTTGATTAGTTTACCAGGGTAGGATCCTTAAAAGGCATCTACTCAGAGTTCGGTCAAAATTACACACGAATGCCAAATGAGACTTGCTGCAGCTCTTACCCTGAGCCTGTGCGCAGCAGAATGGGCTTTGTCTCATGACTGAGCAGCTGAACTAATTGCCTGAGTCTTGTCTAGTGCTTGGTCATGGTTTCTGAGTTTTGAAGGAAGATGTGCAATCCTGGTGAGGGCAAGATTGAAAAGCAGTCATTAAATGGGTCTTGTGGTAGGAGTAGTGGTAGCCTTCCGACGCGCGCTACAGGAAACCTTCATCCATTTCTCTTGTCACCATTGCAAGAGCTTCCTCTTCCCGTATTCATGTGGTAAAGTTGGTTCAGAGTAATTATGTTCAGATTAGCGTCTGTCTTCATAATTTTGTGGTTGAGATAATTTCCCCCTGTCACCAATGTCACGTTAGGAGTGTTGCTTCAAAGTAGCTGGATACCCAACAGCAGATTACGAGTGACAGGCCATTGCAGAATTTACTGGGCCTTCTTTCTCTGCCTGCATTTTCTCACTTCCCTGCCTTATTGATAACGTGGAAACTTCCCCCATGACTCTTCTTAATGTAGTTGGTTAGCTTTATTTTACAGACAGTGCCACTGACACCAGAGGTTTGATTTTGTTGAGAGCGTGCGGTGTGATCGAGGTTTGGATTAGATAAGTAAACCTTCTGGGCTCAGTCTCAGGTTTTGCCAAAAGTAACCTTATTTTCCATGCCCAGAAATAACTGAAGCTGTGAAACAATGTTATAAGGTTGTAAAAGCTCATTATTTGTATGCCAAAAATCTAAGTTGGTCCAAATGTCTTCAGAAGGAAGATGATCAAGTGTAGTGTTACCCTTGCAAGTCTCTTCTTAAATAATATCATATAAGGTAACATTTTAATATTGCTCGCATTTAATTTGCAACTGTCGTGGTAGAACTGAAAGTGTAAATATTAATTAGCAGTTGGGTGATCTGTTAATCGGAAGTTCAAAGAAAAAGAAAGTTGCTGAAGACTTAAGCAGTTACTGTAACGCCCGTAAGCGACCAGGTATTCCTAACGTGTATTTGTGTCTCTGGCAGCTGCAGCAGCTGTGCGCTCTGATAGCACTCTGCTTTCCTCTGAGGCAGTAACCTCCAGAAGCAAACAGCACCCACAGGCTGTGTTCAGCTTGCCTCTGCATTGCATCTATTGTTTTACTGTTTGGGTGTTTTAGTTCTTGTGAGGGACGTAGACTCTCAGGTAGTAATTCTTGCATTTGTAGAAGATGACGTTTGTTGCGAGGATATTTATGCGAGAAGTTTCTGCTGCAGCTCTAAAAAGTCTGCTGCGGTTAGTTGAACTTGCTGTGCTTTGTAGGTCTTCCCTGGCGCTTCTCCTTCTGGCAGTGCTGCTGTTACATAACCCGGTGCTTTGGCATTTAATAAAGTTACATTTTAGCCTTATCCTTTGTAACTCGCTTACTTGTAGCTGCCTTAAGCAGGCTTCGTTTTTAAAATTGAAAAACTGCGTAAAGAAAAATTAACTTCTTGTAATTAAGGGGCAACTCCCCCCACTTAAACCAGTGCAACTGGCAGTGAGTTAGATCTGCTATTTAAATTGTCTTGTTCTGTTAGAGAATAAGCAAATTTTTTTCTCTTGAAATGGGCAGGGTGAGAGAATCTGCAAAAACCACCTCTTTTCCCTCCTCCTGACACACACCCCCTCTATTTTTATTTTTTTTTTCAATAAAAGTTTACTATCTTTTATTCCAAAGCCTTCAACTCTTGTTCTTTATCAGTGTTTGCACACAAAAACAGTTTGCTAACCCCCCGCTATCTTCCTTGTTTGCAGGTCTATAACCTAGAGGTCCTCAGACTCCCGCTACTCTTGTCTTGTGTTTCCAGCTCATGCCCGAAGTGTTTACCTTGATACTAAAGAAAGGAGTGAACAAGCTTAATCTGTTGCACGGGGACTAACTTCTCTCCAGTTTTCTTTTTCACACCTTGGATCTCCCTTTTGTGTTCCCCGTCTTGCGGAGACTTTTCCAGACTCTCAGTTCTCAAAGTATTCCACCTGGTGGCAAAATTAGGGAAATAGTTAATGGAAATGGTTTACGCAGGCATAGATCAAGTAGCGTAAGGACCTGTAATACAAGTCCTAATTTATTCCTGTTCCATATTTTATAGTAGAGAGAAATTAGAATATATCTGTGTGCCTTAAATAAGTTTCATGTTTCTGGTTTTTGCATTTATAGCAAAGTAGATTTGACCTTTAACACTTTATATTCCTATTCGCTAAAGATAAATACAATGTGATACCCTGGCAGTAGGAATGGAGGACTGTTTTAACAGTGAGAAGACAATACTGTGCATTTAGTACTTTGTTCTGTTTCATGAAAATTCTCACTTCTGTGTGTACCAGTTGAAGAGAAATTGGAACAGACTGTTGTACTTCCAAGTAAGGTAGGCGTCCAGATATCTCCTGGAATATTTGACTGCTTGTTTTAGAACAAATAAAAGCAGTGACTGTTAGGAGTCATCTGGAAAATGCTCCTCTATTTCAGGAGAAAGAAGTTGTTCATTGAATAGCAGTGGCTTTTCAGTCTTGTGGTAAGGGAATTGGATGGAATCAGTATTAAGGGGAGCTGACTTCTATAGTTCTTCCTTCCATTGATGAAAAATATGCTATTAGTCTGTCCTGAGGTCTACAACCTCTAGTCCTATATACTTTAAGACCGCTGAACCTCTTTATTTTAGAAATGGCAGGGCAGGAGGCTGCTTGTCTTTTTATACTGGCAAGTAATAAATACCTTAAAATGATAATGTATATGACTAGGAACTTTTTCTCTTGCACGCATTTGGGAAGCCCACTGAAAGACAGCGCCCAGTAGCTGAATGTCCCAGTGTTCTTTGAGTGTTCGGTAGTCATGTCAGCTGTCCCATTAAATTGATTTTGAACTTTGTTCTCTGGTTTGACCTTCAAACCTAGTGTTAAATATTATCCTGAATATGCTTTTATACTAAAAAGATGACATTTTTTGCAGATTCAAATTTTCCATTTTTATATCTGCTGTGTTCTGTCTGTATACAAGACCATTAAAACTGTTGAATTTACTTACCGTATATTGTTTCTTACAGGCTAATCACAGTATATAGAAGCATTACACTGTTACAGTATGATTTAAATATTTCTTTATTTTCTGTAGATCAATGTCAGAGTAACCACCATGGATGCAGAGTTGGAATTTGCTATCCAGCCCAACACAACAGGCAAGCAGCTCTTTGATCAGGTAACTTATGTGTGTGTCTGTGTATGTATGTGTACAAGCACATAAAGCTATTGTGGGTATTAAGGCATGGTTTGAGAAAGTGGAAGTGTTTTCGTGTATAGATTGTGGTTTTCCTTACATTATCTAAGGTGTGCTCTTGGTTAGTTTGAACTTCCTCATTACTTCTGATGGAATGTGTTAAATTCAAAGACAGCTCTGCATAAATAGGTTAACAGTGACGCTTCAGCTGAATCCTGTATATAGAACTGCTTTGAAATTAATGGTATTTTTTATGTCTAATCACATCATAGTTGCAACTATAATATAATTGTTAGACTTATGTGTATTAGAAATTTATATAGCTTTCATTACTTAACAATGAATGTAACAATAAAAGTTCATTAAGGAAAGCTAACATCTTTTTTATTTTCTCAAGAATGGAAGCTGTAGATACTTTTTCACTTTCTAAATGTTAGAAAGTAATGTCATCCTATGATCCGGTTTGAAATTTAAGTTTAAAAAAAAAAGCAAAACCAAACAACCGAAGTGGAAACATGAAAACGATGGCTTTAATGTGCTTAGGGATTGCAGACCCATCAGAACTACACATTCTCACTTGATAGTGTGTCTGTTGTACGCCAGTCAAAAGGGTTAAACAAATGATTTCTTAAAAAGATTTGTTCTCACGTTCATTTTGTGTGATGTTAGCCATCAGAATCTTGAAACAATTTTTTGGTCTAGGTTGTGGAGAGTTCTAGAAAATGTTAAGCTTGTCAATGTGTCGTTTCATTTTTCCTCAAGAAGCCAGTAAATACATTATTATCTAAATACAAGATGTATGCATTTAGTTAAAAATGCAGAAATATTCGAAGTAAGTCTTCAAAAACAGTTTAACTATATCAACAGTTATGTCTAGTAGAACTGTCGTTTCTGTCCACTCCACTATAGATGCTTAAAGTATGTAATGACAGGTATTAAGAGAAAGTAACATATTGAAAGAGTTCTTTAAGAACTCTTAAACTTTTAATTGACCTTTAAAAGTTGATTAAATGTCTTGATATATCAGTTGAAAGGAGAATGTTTATTGTTTTGTAACACTGAGCTTTTTCTTTTAGAGGAAAGAAATTTCACTTGCAATTTTTGTTTGAAATGACTGTCTGACTCTTAACACTTCTACCCCCCGCCCCTTTCTTTAACATCAGTAGCAGTATATCTTCAGCCTCTACATAGAATTAGGCTTCATGACTCTTACAAAGACTTCTTGAAGAAAGGGGCTGTCCTGCTTTTTGTCTAACCAACATCAAATGAAAAGTATGGTATTCTGTGGCACAGAAGCCTCAAGCTGTTACTTCTCTTTTGCCAACCTTTGCTATCTTCTGCCATGCAGTATTGGGTGGGGTGACGTTCTGCTGTGTAACGTCTTGTGCCCAGGTAATCAGGGTCATCCAAATTGGGGCATTCACAAACAGGGAACAAAGATACAGCTCTGAATTCTTCTTCATGGTCTCTTCAGCTTTGCTTCTTAATTCACTGTGTGGCTTTTGACATCTCACCAGCTCTTACAATCAACTTCTGGAAGTGTAAATTGAAAAACTGTTAGGTCAAGCAAAATCAACCAGCGTAGCTGTATGTGAGGAGAGAAGCATTTTCAGCCTGATCTTAAATTCATATACGAGTTCCACAGAGTAACATCAAGAGCTGAACTGTATTGCAAAACCAGCATGAACTTTTCAGACAGAGGTTATGCTGTTTCTCTATAGAAAGATAATTTAGTAGCACTGTGTTGTGGTTTAACCCGGGCAGCTAAGCACCACGCAGCTGCTTGCTCACTCCCCCTCCGGTGGGATGGGGGAGAGAATCGGAAGGGTAAAAGGGGAAGACTTGTGGGTTGAGATAAAGACAGTTTAATAGGTAAAGCAAAAGCTGTGCACGCAAGCAGAGCAAAACAAGGAATTCATTCACCACTTCCCATCGGCAGGCAGGTGTTCAGCCATCTTCAGGAAAGCAGGGCTCCATCACGCGTAACGGTTACTTGGGAAGACAAATCCCATCACTCTGAATGTCCCCCCCTTTCTTCTTCCCCCAGCTTTATATGCTGAGCCTGATGTCATATGGTATGGAATATCCCTTTGGTCAGTTGGGGTCAGCTGTCCCAGCTGTGTCCCCTCCCAGCTTCTTGTGCGCCCCCAGCCTGCTCGCTGGTAGGGTGGTGTGAGAAGCAGAAAAGGCCTTGACTCTGTAAGCACTGATTAGCAGTAACAAGAACACCTCTATTGTCAACCCTGTTTCCAGCACAAATCCAAAACATAGCCCTGTGTTAGTTACTATGAAGAAAATTATCCCAGCCAAAACCAGCTCAGCTGTTACTGAGACAATTGGTCTTCAAGGTTTATGCAGAAATGGTGGACATGACAGTAGACTTATTGGTTATTGCTTGCAGAAAATAACCTCTCCATGAATTTAGTTGTTGTCTGGTGCTTCTCTACATTTTTGGTGAACAACTTGTCCTTTTTTTCAGTCAGCGGTTCTTTTAAGCTTTTAATTGTTGTCTTCTGGAGTTGTTGATTTGTTTCCCATTCCCTGTGTGTGTTTTCATCATCTTCATCTGCTAGCAGACAAGAATTCAGCATTTGACATTTGTGGCTTTCTCTTTTCTCTGCCACTGGGAAACTCAGTATAGTTCTTATTTATTGCACAAACTCATTTTTTAAAAATTACTCCTATTTCAGAAGGTGTCTTAACATATTTATCATTAGTCCTTCTGTCTATCCTGTCAGTTGTCAGAATGGGCATGAGGGGATCTGTCCTCCTTTAGTCAACCAGTTTAGCACCTGTAACTTTCCTAGGAGAGGAAGAATCCTGTGGTGGGTATGTTTACATGCACTGGTAGTAATGGTGGGGGTTGTTTGGTTTTCAATAAGGTGTTAGCACTGAGCATTAGTACCTCTGGCTTACTGTAGTTGCCATTCAGAAAGAATGGGAGGGTTGTCTCCTTTATTTCAAGTTATACTCCACTGTCCTTTCCAGATGTCTCAGAAGCCTCCCTTACGATCTTTGGAAGCTGACTCAATGAAATCCTTGCTAGGTTGTCTTTATGTGTATGTTTTGATTTGCCAAAACATGTCTATTGCTCTGGTTGCTCTTCTTCGCCAAGGAGTTATTATTGCCTGTTAATAGTCAAGTTGAAGGATGTGATGGTGGATAAATCTGTTTTACAGATGCGATGAAGACTTGCCTGAAGCCACTTAATGAATCTTTTCAGCCAGAATTGAACTCCTGAGTTTCTCATTCTGTACTTATTTTTCATATCATGCTACTGCAGTGCATAAGCGCTTATATTATCTTGGTACAAAGTTTCAGAAAATGTTTTTCCTTTGAGCTGAGAGGCAGTGATAGACGATGCTCTTTCCTTATTTGCGGAGTCTAAAGTGAAACAGGTTAATGTGTAAGCTGTTTTTAGTGTTGATTTGCAAGCATGTGTAACTCTGCATTGCAGCAGACAAGTTGTCTGTATTTAAATAATGTGCAATGTGCATCTCAGTTGGAGGGCTGTAGTTAGCAGGTGAGAGCAAAATGTTTTGACGTGAGCATAAGCACTTGTCTCCTTATGCCTTATGGGCAGAGCTGTTGAGCATCTGCAGTTCTTACTGACTTTTGCAGCTCAGAGGGCTGATCAGGTACAAAGGCTCAACTTGAACAGCAGCAAAGAGCATTCTCAGAGTCATCTGATAAAGCCATAAGTAATTTGATTAGCATCATATAGGAGATCTGTGCCAAAAGAAGCAGCAGGTCTGAAATTTCTGTGTTGGGACACCAAATTTACTGTTACTCAGGACCATACTAGTAACATAAACTTGTTCTTAACGTTTCTTATGTTCTAAAGTAAATGATGTAGGAATTCTAGAGAAAACAACTGCTTGCTAAAGGAATCAGGTTGGATCCATTAACGTTGTCCATTCTGTGCTTTGGAGCTTGAAGGTGAAAGGGCAGAGGAGGAAAAAAGGTGCACTTGAATGATTGTTAAGTAATAATGCAAATATGCAAGGCATCAGAAGTAAGTTTGCACAGCTGTCTTGTGACGTTTTCTAATTTTCAAAATCTTAATTTTGCAACCCGATAGTACTACTTTAAAATGGAGGAGGATCTATGTGTAAAATTCTATTTACTTCACATGCATCTGAATGCTTCCATAAAACAGTCTTCAGTAAACCAGCTTGCCAGCATGGTCCAACCTGAGAACATACGTAAGTACTGCCATACTGGATCTTTTGGAGCCAGAGTTTATAGTTATTGAATAATCTTTGCTGGACCTTTCTGATTAATTGCTTATTGAATCCATGTGTACTTTTACTATGCAAAAGACTTGTAAGGTAGTTTCAAAGTTTCATTATACTCTGTGTAGTAAAAGTGCTTCTTTGTTTGCTTTGAACCTGCCATCTAATGATTTCTGTTGATTCTCTTAATTCTTACGTTATGAGAAATAATGAATAATCATTCTCTATTTTCCTTCTATCTGCCATGCAAGTTTTATAGACCTATAACATATTTTTTCTTTCCTCGTTTCTCTGTCAGTAGCCTTAGTTCTCATCTTAGCTATGCAGAAAATGTTACATGTCACTGATCATTCTTTTCAATGTTTCTGAAACATTTCCAGTGCTGCAGCATCCTTTTTTAAGTTGATATGACCAGTCCAGATGTAGTATTAGAGACTTGGGAATACCATAGACATGTGTAGTAATATAACAGCTTTGTTGCTTTTTTCCTTTACAACGAGAACTTTGTTTGCCTAATTAAAATTGTTGTCTTTTATGTACAGTATTTTGTTTTTATTAAATATCATCTTTTACTGAGGTTCATCTTCCTTTTTACTGTTCATTCACAGATCTTTATGGAAGGTTTTCTACAGCAGATTTTGTCACATGAGTTTCATCCTTTTTTGCAGATCACATATGAAGTCCTGGGGGACTTCCCAGTGATTACACTACAAGTCTGTTGTGAAAACAGTTCGTTTATTTTTTTCTTTCTTTTTAACTAGTATATTCGTAAAAAGACCTTCCCTCTATTCAAGGACAGTTTTGTTTCTTTAGTAGCCTTTGGTGGGAGACCTGATCAGAAATCTTACAGGAAATCCACGTGTGGTTTATCAGCTAGATCATCCTTATCCCTTTTATCATTAACTCTTAGAAGATCTCAAAATTATTTGAAGGAGGTGATTCATCCTCATTACCTCATACTTGTCAACAAGTATTATTCTTTATTATAGTTTCACCAGTTGTCTTCTGTTGAAGTGGATGTACTTGTCTGTAGGTCTGCAGATCAATTCCCAGATGTGCTTTCAAATATCAGGGTCCTGTTTGCTACCTTGTATTCTTCAGATGCTGAGTTTTACGTATGCGGTAGTAAGCTGCGCACTCCAGTTGGTGGTTTGGCAACATGGTGTTTGAGTTTATTTAGAACTCTGGGGTGAATGCTTCCCTGAACCTGATGTTTTGCTACTATTTTAAATTTTTTTTTCTTTTAAAATTTGATTACATTTCAGTTTGAGATGGTTTCTGTAGCTTAATTACCACTAAAAAAATCCTTTTGTAGTGACCACTGATGATTATGGATAATTTATCTTTAGGTGGTGAAAACTGTTGGTCTTCGAGAAGTCTGGTTTTTTGGGCTACAGTACGTGGACAGTAAAGGCTACTCAACTTGGCTGAAGCTAAATAAAAAGGTAACAATTCCTTAATATTTAGTCAAGTGTACAGTTTGAAATATACTTCTATAAGGCTTGCTGCTTTGTTGTTGTAGGTGAGATATAGCTGGCTTCAAATTTAGTTGAAAAGTTGTTTTTCATTTGCTTTAAATGACAAAACACAGTGTTAAGTTTGGTTAGTTATAAAAGAATATGCAAAGCTGCATCAACATTTAATGTGAGAAGGAGATACCGTTTTCTGTATTTCCAGTACCATGGTGATGCATGCATTAGGAAAACTTAAATTCATACGATTGTCCTGTTGTCATGTAGCAAAATATAATAGAATAAATGTTTTACAGTTGGGGGGGTGTCTGTGAAGTATTTGAGCTTCAGGAATTTGCATGTATACAGCTCTCCTTAAGCAAGGCACCAATCATAGGATCCTGAACTTCTGTTTAGGTATCTCATAGGTAGATTGTAGGATAATTTTTGTTTTGTTTTTCCCCAACAGCACTGAGCACCTTCTGTTTCCCAGCTATTGGGAACCAGGTCATTTTACTTTTAAATTCTATTTATGAATTCGGATGGTCACTTTTTATTTTAATATTGGCTGTCAGGTTATTAATGGCACTCTTAAAGAGATTTTTTTTTTTTTTTTTTTTTTTAGTTTAACTTAATCAAGAATACCTCTTTTATCTGAATTGACATCTGAAATGTTGAATATAGTACTTACGCTGCCTTACGTACATAATTAAATGGTTGCATTATATTACAGTTTTTGATACTTCCTACAAGTCAAGCACACAGATGCATCATTTCATGCGTAGTGAAGAAGTTCTAGAGGGACTACTAGTGCACATAAAATTAAATGCGTAAAAAAGTGCTTGAGGAATTGGGATGTATGAGATTTATTTTATTATGAATGTACCTTTTAACAATCACTGTATTATTTAATGTTAAAATTAGTTTAATTTTGAATGTTTTTGCTTTAGTCATAATCAGTGCTGAAAGCTGAGCCCAAATGAAATGGAAAATTCTACATAAAAATGAGTTTTTGTTGAAATTTGAAGTAGACACTTACTTAAAGCTTAAGAGGACCACATCTGGTCTCTTAACAGAAATCATGATTATAAGGCTTATCCATTCTAGAAAAGTAATGTGATTAATGGAATTATGGTTTTTGCACAGGAACAAAGCACATGTATTTAGTTCAATGGTTCAAAGACTCTTAAAAGAATCCAACTTTACACTTACATTGAAGAAATGTGCTGTGGTTCTTGCTAAAGAAACCTCGTTAGACCCTAATTTGTTACTTCCTGCAATTCATCCTTGAATGTAGTTTTGATTTCTTTTAACAGGTAATACAACTTCTTCTTTTCAAGGTCTTGTGATAAATACAAATTCACACAAGCCTACAAAAAAACCTCTTAAACAGCCTTTGAGTAGTATTTCAAGACTGTCTGACTTATCCAAATTGGTGTACTTGATTCAGTGCCATGTGAACCGCTAGTGAGTTCCACAGTAGGCTTGTCAGGAAGCACTGGATTTCAGTGTTAGAGGAGCTAAGAGAGTTCATTACTACTGAGTTAATTATATTTAATATACCATCTGGTGCTCTTTTTTAATTTTTTTTCTTTGTTCCTCCCCCTCAGGTAACACAGCAAGATGTAAGGAAAGAAAATCCTTTGCAGTTTAAGTTCAGGGCCAAGTTTTTTCCAGAGGATGTATCTGAAGAATTAATTCAGGAAATAACTCAGAGACTTTTCTTCCTGCAAGTCAAAGAAGCGATCTTAAATGATGAAATATATTGCCCACCAGAAACTGCCGTTCTTCTGGCTTCTTATGCTGTCCAGTCCAAGTATGGAGATTACAGTAAGGAGATACATAAACTAGGCTACCTAGCCAATGACAGACTTCTCCCTCAGCGGTGAGTGAGACCATTTTTGCATCATCTGCTGCATATAAACTTGATTACAGCATATTTTTTATAATTAAAATATTTAAGTGATAATGTGCATTTAATGGTAGCTTTCTTAAGAGTGCATGTTTTGCTAGTAAAATTTAGAGATCCCAATTTAGACTCTAAATAACAAAGCAGCATCACAACCATGGGTTTCTTGATACCTGTTTCCTGTCCCGTCCACAACCATCTGCACAGATTTAGTTGAATAAATTTCCAAAGTACTCCAAAATGATCTAATGTTCCTGGAGGCTTGCTTCTGCTAAATTAGGATACTCCAATATAGAAGTTACTAAGATCCATTTGATACTCACTCCTTTTCTTCAGTTCTTGATGTTTTTGTATGCTTAAATGATGATAATTTCCTGAAAATAATTAAAGTGTATTACAAATAAAATATATTGCAGATAACTGCTAGCCTGGACAGAAAATTTAGAAGCTAAATTGTTGCCATTGCTGTTGAGTATAAACTCTTTTGTATCAGTCACTCATCTAAGTGGTTAGGAAAAGTAAGCACCAAGATTATAGTTCTGTTTCTTTATGCGACTGAAACCATGCTCCTGGCATGTATTGGCAGCAAGAGAAGCATTGCAACACAAATGTAAAAAGTTAGACAATTCTGTTAGCGTAGATGAATCCAGAGTGATGTATTGTGGACCAATGTGTGCTTACTAAATATGTGACATTAATGCATCTTCAGAGAAATGAGAGCCATGGAATAATTTGAGGTTTCTTTAAAAGTCATGTGCTTTGTCTCTTTGGTTTGAAAACTAAAACCAGAAACTCTCTTATTCTTGTAACTAAGCTTGAGAATTTTCTAGCAAGCAAAAAAGCATTTCAAAGGATTGTGGTGAAGTATTGGAAGAAATATTTCTGAAAAGGTTTGATTTTTTAAAAAATCCTGGCCAAGAGTTTGGTTTTGGCTGTTTACTTCCTTCTTGTGACAGTGAAGTCTATATACCACTTTCTACAAAATACCCTTTGTTAGGAAGGCAGGGAGATGCAGAACCAGTAAAACTGTCATTACTGAATATGTTAGTTCACAGATCTTGGTTTTGTTCAGTTATGAAGACAGCTTGTGAACACTGGAGTGCTGGTGTACGACACAAACTCAAATACTTAAGATGCTCCTTTATAAGTAGGCAAATGTTCAGATGATTTCCCAGCATATGCTTTCAACCAGTCGTGTGCCAGTCTGCACTGAGTGAGCACATAGCTTTTGTATTCATTCTAACACAATTATTCCTGTTTTGCCTCCTGTTGCCAGGAGATTTGCCAGAAAATTAACAAGTACATCATAAAAATACTTCAGAACAACATACAATGTAACGTCAAAAATACTTACTTGTTTCCCAAAGTAGACTAGCTTTGCAAAATTTTACTGAAAAAAGTGAGAAAAGATTTGCAGTTTCCCGTTAATTATAGAGTCTTAATGTTCACCTGTCAAAACTACTGCATATTGCTTGGCTCAAAACTATGAGCTGGGTAGCAACAAGGCATCAAGTCCTTGCTGAGTTATTCTGTTGCAGCAGCCCTTGCATATCTGCTAGTGATGTTTCATCAGTAGTATGTGAAGAGAGAATGGAGGGGACCAAATGAGAAGATGGCTATTGCCAAAGGTGTTGCCAGCTTTGTTGAGGGTGTCATAGAAACACAGAATCGTTTGAGGTTGGAAGGAGAGCTCTGAAGATCTACTCCAGTCCCCCTACTCAAAGTAGGCTCACCTAGAGAGGTGGCTGATGCCCCATGCCAGTCAGTGTTTAATAGTCATTTGGACAACGCTCTTAAAAACGTGCTTTAACTTTTGGTCAGCCCTGAAGTGGTTAGGCACTTGGACTCGAGGATCATTGTAGGTCCCTGCCAGCTGAAATATTTTATTCTAATTGCAGCAGGTTGCTCAAGGTCTTTTCCACTTGGGTTTTGAATATTTCCAAGGATGGACACTCTGCAACCTCTCTGGGCAACCTGTCCCAGTGTTTGACCACCTTCGCAGTAAAGAAATAAAATAAAAAATTGTGTTCAAGTCTATTTCAGTTGTGCCCTTTGCCTCGTGTCTTTCAATTCAAAAAGAGGAAAGTGCAAAGAATTTCTGTAGAAGTAGAAATTTAACTTAATTTGGAAAGCCCAAGAAAGCACAAGTCACCATGAGGGTAACTGAGCACTGGCACAGGTTGCCTGAAGAGCTTGTGAAGTCTGTCTCCTTAGAGATATTCAAAAGCTGTCTAGACATGGTGCTGGGCACCTGGCTGTAGGTGACCCTGCTTGAGCAGAAGGGTGGAGAAGATGACCTTCAGAGGTTCCTTCCAACTTCAACCATTTTGTGATTCTGTGAAGAAAGAGCTTGGGAGCAGGGCTTTTATTTTCAGATGGGCACTTGTGTGACATAATCCTGGGATCGTGTATTTTGCAGTATCCTGTTTTGTCCTTTTTTTTGATTGTTAGCTTTATGTTGTACTGCTATGAAAGCTTTTGAACATTTTGTGAATATCTGCTGGAGGAGGAGTAGAAGAAATAATAGTGGAAAGCAGCTCACAGTGTAAATATCACAATGTAAAAATCAGGCCTGATTTAATTACAGAACTTCTTTAATAAATTAACATTGTCCTAGAAGACTTGGAATTAATTTTTTTATGTAATAGAAACTTGTAAATGATTGCCAGGTTGCTTTTAGATTATTACAGCTGAAGCAGGCAGTCCTACTTTGTCCATTCTGTAAGAGGCTTCTGTAAGTATTATATTTAGTGCTTATACTTATATTCAAGGCTAAAGATGAAGAAACAAATAAACAAAAAGGATGCCTTGTCATTGCATGTTCTTGTATCATTTAGATGTGAACACATCAGCTTTGTGCAGGTGCAAAAACTGAAACCTCTGCCTCAGTTTTGAGGAGGAAAGCTTGTTGATATGGATGCGCACTGATGATGTGGCTCCCACTGAAAAGTGCGCTTCACTAGATATGGGGCAGAGTAGCAAATCAAGTGACAGATCCTGTAACAGAAGAAACATTGAATTAGTATCTTCTGCATCACTCAGTCTATTCCTTATTGTACTTTGTTAAACATGTAGAGAAAAGTAGCAAACCCTTACTTTTCTCAGTAAAGAGAAAGGAAGGAAAACAACTGTTCTGACTTCTTTAATAAGATTATTTTGCAGTCTCTTTTTTTTTTTAATTGTCCTTTAAAATAATTTCTCTAGGAATGCTTGAAATGCTAAGTGCATGGAATAAAAGCATAATAAAGTTATATGCATTTGATTTCTTAGTGCAGTACTACATTCTGGTAGGCCAAAAAAAATTCTAGGAGGTCAAAAATTCTAGTAGGTCAAAACATAATTCCATTATTGCAGCCTGCTGTAGATAAACCTCAAATAGTTTTCTGAAACTGCTTCATTACTGATTTTATTTATAAAAAAACAAACCCCAACAAACTAGTCTTAATGTGTTACTTTTTCTTTCAAACTGCAGCAGAACGAAAGCTTGAGTGTATCTGTGCATACCTAGAGATTAATTTGCAGCATTGTTGTATGAGGATTTTATAGGTCTGCATTTTCAGGTGTTGCAAACATTACATTTCGTGACTTTCAGTAAAAGTTGAGATATGCCATGGTGTGACTTTTATATTACAAAAAGTATAGAATACCGTGAAAAAATAAGTGATTTCATACTATTTAAAAGTGTATTTGTTGAAATACAAAGCTTCTGTGTCTGTCTGGGTTAAAAAGATGAGCAGTGTATAGGAAGTCATGTTTAAGTTTATTCAATTGACACATATGTTATGCTGTGTAATCAAACTTGTTTTTATAACTTTAAGAGATTAAATTGGTTGTCAGTGTCATTTAATAGCAACAACTTCTATTCACAGTGTGTTAGAACAGCACAAACTGACAAAAGAACAGTGGGAAGAAAGAATACAGAACTGGCATGAAGAGCACAGGGGAATGTTAAGGTAATTAGAAATGTTAGAAAATGTTCCAAGACCTCTAAGGTTTGGGGGTTTTTTATTATTATTATTAGGATGTATTTTGGGAGATGTTGTATTTGTTTGGAAACTGCTTTCTTTCATTCCGACCAGGGTAGGCAGTTATCAAAACCTTCCATGAAAGCCGCAGTGAGGGTAGAGTTTCCAGTTAGGTTACCTATGTGATTTGTGGTAAGGTCATCAGCTGCTTTTGTCCACACTTGCTTGCCTCTAAAATATACTTATTATTTCCTTAGCTCACAGGGTGAAAAGACAAAGAGCGGTGATTGAACTATACTCGGGTATTACATGTAGAGCTCTACAAGTACCTGAATCAATGTACACATGAATTTCAAAGAAGAGAGATTTAAGTCCTAACTAAATTTTACACTAATTAGTTATTCTGCAGTTCCATTATTCTTACAATGTACTTTTGATTTGTCTACAGTATAACATTTTTTTCTTCTTTCATCAGGGAAGATTCTATGATGGAATACCTTAAGATAGCACAAGACTTGGAAATGTATGGAGTCAACTATTTTGAAATAAAGAATAAAAAAGGAACTGAATTGTGGCTAGGAGTTGATGCTTTGGGTCTGAATATTTATGAGCATGATGATAAGTAAGTGGCTAATACTCATTTTGCAGTTCTGTCCTAGGAGATCCTAGCTGAGATTATACAAAACCCACCTTATTGTGTGTTCAATAACATCTAGCAAAACAAGTTCTCAAAGACCTTGTAATCTATGTAAAAGATAGAAAGACATAGACATTAACTGCAGGAATATTTGAATTTTAAAGATTAAATAGGGATGCAAAAGAAGGGAAAGGAAGAGCAGTTCTGTGTAAGCTTAAATTTATGTTGCTTAATGTGGATGTGTGATAACTAGACCATCTTTAGATGGCTTCCTTCTGTACTTTTCACTCCTTCAAGACTTCCTCTTGAGTCAGGATGAAAAGGACATTGAGAAGCTGAGCAACATATTTAATGAGAAACATTTTGTAAGAGCAGTGACTAGGATTATAGCTGTTAGAGCATGAAGAAATTTTGGTATTTAAAAGTGAAACCTTTTAGTCATCAAAGAAAATAGATGAATCTTGTGTCCTGATAAAGAGATCAAAGATTCTGTCCTACTTGAAGAGGGATAAGGCTGAAATGTACAAAACTTGAAAAATCTGAGAACAGAACAACAGACTTAATCTTTTGTTTCTTTTCAAACACTTGTTAGTAGTATCTGATGTCAACAGTCCTCTCACAGTGATTTGAAGTTAAACGTGATGTGTCAAACACCAGATAACAGTTGTCAGCTGAACTGAAACTTAATGCTCTTCGATGTATATGCTCTGTAACAAAATTCTGTAAGACTTAATTGCCATTAGATGGCAATATAACTCCTGAAAGAAGGAAACATTCAGAAAATGTTCAGATCAGAGTGAGCAATCAACCAGTTTTTGGTATGGTTTAACTCCCCATAGTTAGCAATCAAATACTTAAACATTTTCTAATGCCTGTAATTAAGATAATATAAATTGAAAAAAAAACTTTCTGTGCTTACGGAGAAAAATATTTACGGTTATGCAGTTGGTGCATAACATAATAATGGTTTCTGAACTGAATTTATTTTACTTAAGACGCGAGGGAAATAAATTTAACTTGAACTTTGGAAGTGTAAGAACACATCTCTCACATTTGAATTAAACCGAAGTGCAACATTGTTGAAGGCTAATTTAATTTCAGCCTTCGGAATGTCAGACTTCTCAAATTTAAATAGTTATTCTTTTCACTTAAAATTATCAATAGCTTATAAAGAATCAGTACATGATTGTGATGTTTAGCATCTATTTAATGATAGTAGAATAAGTTCCAAATTGAAATTTCTAAATCCTTTTGTTACAGTGCCATGTAATTTATTCATTTGATGGAATAATATGTAGAAAATTGTCTACCAAAGTATGCTTGAACTGTTGTTAAATTTTGTAAATGTAATTGTGATAGTGAAAATGGTATGGAGTTATGACTTAGTGGATATAAATAAAATGTGTATCTTTGCTGCTTCTAATGAGAACTTTCTTTTCTAAGGCTGACACCCAAGATTGGTTTTCCTTGGAGTGAAATAAGAAACATCTCTTTTAATGACAAAAAATTTGTCATAAAGCCAATTGACAAAAAGGCCCCTGTAAGTAGTGTGTAGAATAGTATGCCTTTGTATATGAAGAGATATAAGCCTGCAGGGACTTGCTCTGGCATTATGGCATGAGTAAATATTTTGTGACATTTATTATTCTTATTGGTCGAATAGTCAGTAATCAAAAGGCAATTTTGATTTTGAAGTATGGTATATTTATTTTCTCTCTTTTAATTCTGGTTGATACTCTTAAGATTTAAGTCAACTAATATTTTGTGATGTATTGAAAAGCCACAGTGTAAGATGCTAAATTCTCTGGCCCCACCCACCTCTGTTTTTCTTTTTTTATATTACAGCAGCACATTTCGTGAGACCTTCTAGGTCAAAACTCTTCAGTTAACTAACTTATTGAAATAGAGAATCATCTCACTTTTTTAGAAGTTTAAATAAATAATTTTGTGGAAAATAGATAAGCTCTACATGGAGGAATCCAGGTGTAATTTTGAATTTATCTTGCAAGCTCCTTACAGTAACTAGATTTATAGATTATGGTGTTGGATTGCTCAGAGATTGAATGTCAAAATATTTGTAAGTTTAAATTTAACAAATGCAAGCATGCAGTAATGCTTTGAGTCTTGTCACAACTGTATTTTTAGATTAATGGATATGCTGCAATTATTTTTGCCAGGATTTTGTTTTTTATGCACCCCGTCTGAGAATTAACAAGCGAATTTTGGCACTGTGTATGGGAAATCATGAATTGTACATGAGGAGGAGGAAACCTGATACAATTGAAGTGCAACAGATGAAGGCCCAAGCTAGAGAGGAGAAACATCAGAAACAATTGGAAAGGTAATTAACCAACTTCTATGAAACAGAAAAAATTCTTCTACCCTTTTAAGAAAACTAGGTCATAGAATATCAGACATCTTGGCATTCTAGAAAAGAGAGAGCTGCTTTTTTGCTGTAATATGTAAGCAGGTTTGTGGATTGGCATGGCTCACCTGTCTTAATAGAAAGCCGTATCTTTTTTGAACTTTCAGCATAGTAATAGTAGCTGTACTGTTGTTTCACATTATGTTTTTGTGAAACAGTCTTAACTCTCTGTTGCTTGATTCTTAGGGACTTTTATACTCTGCAGGTGAACCTTTAAAGAACTTCAGTGAAGAATGTCATGACTTACCTTTTGTATTTTTAAAAAATACCTTTGCCATTTCTAGCCCAAGTGAAACGTCAGCCATGTCTAAAATGCAAGTATAATTGTGGATTTGCCTGGTTGAACTACAGCGGAGGCTGTTAATCAGTTCTGTTCATAAATTGTTTCTCTGTACAGTATTTTGAAACAGAAACTTGGCGATTCTTGCATTGTAAACTGAATTGGAAACATTTAAAATTATGTGCTTCTCTACTAGCTGATTAAACTGAAAAATAAGACTACCAGCATCCTTAGAGTAGAACTTAATCTGAGGTTAAAAAAATTTTTTTGCTATTTTTTTCAGGGCACAATTAGAAAATGAGAAGAAGAAAAGGGAGATAGCAGAAAAGGAAAAGGAAAGAATAGAGCGTGAAAAGGAAGAATTAATGGAACGCTTAAGACAAATTGAGGAACAAACAATGAAAGCCCAGAAAGGTGAGCTCTTGCTGGTCCTGGATTTTTTATATCTGATGACAATGTTTAGTTCAGTTAGGTAGTTCAGTTCCACAGTTCTCTTAGTATGTCTGTTTTTGTTTTTTTAATTACTTTTATTAATAATAGCAGGGATTTAGTGATGTATTTAATTTAGGAAGAGAGATTCTTTTTCAGTGTTAAGAGTTAAAAGATGGTGTGTATGTCTGTATATTTGTAATATAAAATAAATTTCTAATATAGCAAAAGTTTCAATTTTCTTTAATAAAAAAGAAATTAATGTGTACACAGTTCAACTCAGAATTATGAAATGCTTAAAGTGCTGAAAAGCTGGAGTTGGAGGGAACAGGGAAATTAGAGAGGAAGATTCAAAGTACTTCCTCTAGGATTTTGTTGAATTTAGCTTTTCATTTGGAAATTCCTTGTTCCTTTATTTTCCTTTTCCCTTGTAAGATTTGAGAATTTTTAATTTTACAATCTTGTCAGATTTCAGTGAATAAAGGTAGTTTCACCAACCACAGTTCTTTGTGTTGAACCACCCTGTAGAGCCCCTGCCTCCACTGCTTCCCAGTCCTTCCTCTCCACGTTCTTTTTTTGCTTCAGGTTTGGTTCACATTCATAAAAGTTCTATTCCTCTCTTCTGCTCATAACTGTTGGCTTCAGGCACGATAGATAGAATCACTGACTAAATCTATGCAAATAAATTACATATGCCTGGCACTGTTCTCTAGCTCTACCCCCATATTTTTCAGTCTTTCAATGCAGGACAGGTTGGACACATCCAGACAGGTAACACATGAACTGTGCCTTGGAATTGTTTAAGGGAGAGCTATTTAGCCTAGGACAAAACAGTGTCAGGGTCATTCTAAAGGTTTAACAATATACATTTTTTCGTAACTTTTGTAAGCAATGTAGCCTAACTTCTGATGCAATACATAATGTTCATGTGTTGTTGGTCTTTTTAGCCTTCTATTCACATATGGAAGTGTTTATGTCAATGGTGTCTGCATTCTGTAGTTGACTTGGTAGTTAAGTGTTCTCCATCTTCATGCGAAGATTTTGTTTGAGTAGTGTGTTTAAATATTTATGCATTTTATTTAATTTTCTAAGTACAGCATTTGTACAACTCCACATACTTGTCATGCTGTTCATTTCCTTTTGTAACTGAAGCAGTAGTCCTCAGAAACCAACTGAAGAATATTGATTACATGAGATGTACTTAAAACTACAAGTGCAAAGATTAAGCATGTGTCAGCATACCTGGGGAGATGCTTTTTTAGTATTAAAGCATATGGTAAAGGGCAAATAGGTTGTTCCAATAACTGAGCAGTTGTTTAGGTTTTCTGGTGAAGGAAGCTAGCCTAGACAAAAACATAGTGGAAAATTTATCACTAGAACCAGAAAGGAGCTTCGGAAAGACCTTTTTCATAGTTGCTTCATTTCGCGTATCAGAGGAGTGTATTTTGCCTGTGCAAATCTTACCTTGCAGTACTGGTAGATTATTATTCCTGTTTTACTCGGAGTTCTGTCCTTTAGATTGCAATATTTTGCTAACTAGGCAGCTAGACAACTGTTATCCCTCCCTTGATTTAAAATTTTCCTGTTTGCTTCCTTTTTGGCTCTGTTCTATGGAGAATTTTTCTGACCTGTCCAATGGGTCGTAGGTCATTTTTCTGGAGGCGCGTGCCTAAATTGTCTGTTGCAATTAAGGAATCTTTGTCAGGCATTTCAATAGAGTAGAAGAGGTTTTTTGCTTTTTTACTGTAAGAGAGTATGATTTAATGTATATAAAATCTCAGTAGTAAGAGTGCGGGTGTATGTCCATGTATATGTACATATATTTGAGTATTTAGTTTTATCAGTGAGGTGATAATTTTCTGAAACACTGGGCTGTCAGAACTGTCAGTAGAAGTATAACCAAAGTATGTCTTAAAGACGGGGAAGAAAATCAGACGTGTGGAGCACAGCTTCAGGTAACATGCTCTTCTTAGCTTGAGGCAGCCTTGTAAATCTTTGTCGGCTTTCTAGGTTACTTCATTTTGAGCATGTTATAGCTGTTATCTGCGTTAACGTATGAGGAAGAGCTAGGTAGTAATATCTTGTCTGCAAACTTTCCTTTCGGCAGAGCTAGAGGAACAGACTAGAAGAGCTCTAGAACTGGATCAAGAACGAAAGCGTGCAAAAGAGGAAGCAGAGCGCCTGGAAAAAGAGCGTCGAGCAGCTGAAGAAGCTAAAGCTGCTCTAGCCAAGCAGGCAGCTGATCAAATGAAGAACCAGGAGCAGCTAGTAAGAATCTTTAACCTTATTTCGAAGCAAATTGAAAAAGATAGTTGGAAATTTAGCCTTTATTCTTGGTTATATCTGTTTTGTCAAATGGACAAGTATGTTGAAACACAAATAAAAGTACGTGAAATACTGTTACAGATTGTTCTGGGAACTTTTTTAGGAAACTACATTAGATTTGCCACTATTGGCAAGAAAAAAAACCAACAAACTCTGTGGCTATAGGAAATTAAATGATGGCGTAGACATTTCAGACTGACAACACCCACTACATTCTTTTTCTAATAGTGTCAGGCTTATCCAGCTGAGAACAAGAGTAGCTTCCTTCTGCAGTCCACTGGGAAGTCTGTTCTCTGAAGCAGGTCTGATCTGAAGCTTGGTGGTGGTGGGGAGTTGGTGACACTATGGGGTTTTTTTGTTGTTGTTTGGTTGGGTTTTTGTTGGTTTTTTCCCCCTCTGTTTCCAGCATTCACAGTATCTTCTCACAGTCTGTGCTAGACTACTTCTAATTCAAGATTTGTACATAATAACTGAGAAAGGCATGAAAATAGTAGAAGAAATTATTTCTCAACTATAAAACAGCTTTTGGTCTTCTGTAAACTTAGCACACAATTCTGAAGGCAAGATTTAGCTTAACAGTACTGAGATTATGATCCAGAGTCGTAACCTTATTGGTGGGACCATTAAAGTTGTATTAAACTGAAACAGCCCCAAATGCTAATTAGTAACTACAGTTCGCTCTTTCCCAGCAAGCTTTGGAAATGCAGAAGATAAATATTTTTTTTCTGGACTTATTTCCATCAGGCAGGAGTGCTGATTCATTCTCTTTGTCATGTATGCTTAAAACTTCTATTTTTAGCAGAGAAGTGATGGATGGTAACTAACTCTCTTCAAGTCAGTTCACAGCAAAGGCTCTGCTTTCTTCCACTGCAGAGCCAAAATGATACCAAATTAAAACTTCTACTTAATTTTTTTGTTTCAGGCAGCAGAACTTGCTGAATTCACGGCCAAGATTGCACTTCTAGAGGAGGCCAAGAAAAAGAAAGAAGAGGAAGCCTCAGAATGGCAGCACAAAGTAATGAGCTCATGCTGTGTGAAGTCAGAACTTCAAAGAAACTAAGGGAGATGAGTGCATAAATCCTACTGGAAGTCCATGGGATTGAATCTCTCTTTTCCCTTAGGCTTCAGAGAAGCCTTTCTTAAAGGTTGTTTTTTTTTTCTCCAGTCTACTGAAGCCAGCCTGTGCTTCTATTTAACTCATTTCTCATTAAATAGTCACGAAGGGGGGAAATTCTCATCACAAAGGTATGGTCAACGATTTGAAATGGCTTCCTTACGTATGGTGATGAAATAGATTGGAGCTTCGTGTTGGAAAAGAAAACACCTCAGGAGGGAGATGTATAAAACCCTGAGTGCTGGTGAAAAGATTAACCCGAACAATAACAAAGGCACATCAAATGCAACTGGACAATAGTTTAAAGCAAACTACTATTTCTTCACAAAATCTGTAATTAGCTATGGGATGTGAATACTAATTGTGTGCACAGCTTCAAAAAGTGATTGAACAAATTCTTGTAAGTTCTGGTCAAATATGAAATTTGAAGACATCACCTTTGATTAGGAAGTCCCTGAGCCTCACATTTCAGGAGGCTAGGAAAGTTGGAAAGCAATTGGTATGACTGCCCTATTCTCTCACTCTTATCTTGTCTACTGCTGGAAATAGCTGGACTCTGATACAGCTGGTTTTGAGTCGTATCTTTTTTACCCTGTATTCTTATTTCACAATTTCCAGTGCGTAAGCTAGTTGTGTCATTTATAAAGGACAGTTTCCATGTGTCTGAAAACATGTCAAATGTTTATTTTTATTTTTCTGACTATTCATAAATCATTTTAAAAGATGCTAAGTACTGTTTACTATATTTAGGCTTTTGCAGCCCAAGAGGACTTGGAAAAGACCAAAGAAGAACTTAAATCTGTGATGTCTGCTCCTCCTCCACCTCCTCCCCCACCAGTTATTCCTCCAACAGAGAATGAACACGATGAACATGATGAGAACAATGCTGAAGCCAGTGCAGAACTGTCTTCTGATGGTGTCATGAATCACAGGAGTGAGGAAGAACGGGTAACAGAAACACAGAAAAATGAACGTGTTAAGAAACAGCTCCAGGTAATGAAGATTCATAGTTGTATTAACATAATTCAGGCTTTGGGTTTTCATTCTTTGTTTGTCAAAAATCTCATTGAAATTATGGTGTGCCAAGGAAACAGCCTTTTTATCATTTACTAGGTTTATTACTAATTTACCAACCAATATCATTCATAGTGTTCTAAAAGTGGAATAGATAGAAAGATTGGATGTCAGATTGTGCTTTATAGCTTAAAAGTATTAGTATGTTGTCGCATTGGCCAGTAAACATTTCTAATAATTATATGATGTCCAGGACACTGAACATTAAAAAGTAATGCTTTCCTTTCTCAATACTGAAATTCATTAAGTGGTATGAACAGATGCTTGCTTAATAGTATTTGTGTTTATTTGCAGTCATTCACAGATGTTGTAAATGCAAAAACTGAATTATGCCCATTTTGGATTAATCTTATTTCCCTGAAATGGAGCATTTCCTCCTAGACTAGTTTTACCTCTTAAAGTATAATAATCTGTGTTAGTGGTAACCCTTTGTCTTGTTATGAAATGTCTATTTGGGAAGGAAATAAAAGAAATGGAAAGCTGCTGCTTTTTCTGACAGCAGCATCTTAGTAACCTGTATGTGTAATATCCTTTCTGCTTGGCCAGAACGGGATCAAGGAGGTAAACAAGAGCTGTATTTAGTCAAGCAGAAATTGAAAAATAAGGTCATTCTCCTGCTTTATCCTGCCGCTCCCCTTCTTCTTGGATGTTATGGTATGAGGCCTTTTCTCTTTAGCTTGATGCCCACACTTACATAAGGAAAGAATCCTATGCACTCCTTCTCTTTCCCTCAGCAGTCTTTCTGATAGACCTCACAACTTGAGTTACTCAACAGCACAACAAGCATTTCATAGGTTGGCATTCAAGAAATCCTTATTCAGGATAGTTGTTATCAGAAATTCCAGAATCATTAAAAGATTAGTCAAAGCACTTAAATGCAAATATTTCATTCAACAGGCTTTAAGTTCTGAGTTGGCCCAAGCCAGAGATGAAACCAAGAAAACACAAAATGATGTCCTTCATGCTGAGAATGTTAAAGCAGGCCGTGATAAGTACAAGACTCTTCGACAAATCCGACAAGGCAATACAAAGCAGCGCATTGATGAGTTTGAAGCAATGTGAGAGCTGTTATATTGCATATATGTTCCTCGTAAAGCTGAACCACCAACAGAGAAAAAAGCAGGCCTTTGCAGATCTGATGGATTGCACCCCACTTTGCCAAAGCACTTAATACCAGTTTGACTACAGTGTCTAGAAGACAAATTTAGGGGAAGCTATTCAACAGTAAGGCAGTCTGTCATCCCTAGCTTTTGGGGGGGAGGGTGTGGAGAATGATAGTTTTTCCCCCATCATGTTTTCAGTTTCATTGTTTCATATTTTTTTCTTTGGAAACTGATGTGAAGTATATAATGACTGACAAGCATATGTATTACCTGAACATTAAGGAATAGAAAGAAGAATGAAACTGAACCTAAGCTGGATAGGTACTATTTCAGTATGAAGTTTGAAATTACATTTTTTCAATGTAGTTACACCATTAAGAGTTTGATATTGCTGGCTTTCAGTTTTGTTTTGTTTTGTTTTTTTCTCCCAAGTGAAATTTTTTGGTGTTTCATGTCCTGTCATCATTGATGGTTTTCTTTGCCTACCTGTTCACAAAGGTCTGGATGGCAGGTGGTAGTTCCAGGAAATATTTTTAAATGGAACACTACCTGTGGGCAGCACGTGGCTGCTGATAGGCTTGAATAAGCATTGCTTTTCCTAGGTGATTCTTAGATGCGCAAAATGTTCTAATGCAGCAAAGGAAAAAAAAAACCATAAAGCTTCATGTGCTATTTGCTTGTAATTATTTTATTTGCAGTAGGGAGACCTGGACCTTTCTGGCAAGGGAGCATATGAAAACATCAGTCCCAGGGAGGGGACAGTATCCTACCTCACTACTATATACATGATGACTGGTCCTTCAAACACCATGAAAAAAGCTATTTAAATTGACTATCACTAAACAGTAATATCATAGAACGCTAGGAGCCCTTACTCCTAGGATTTTCTTTTACTTTAAGATGGATTTATAGTGCTAAATACTGTCTAACTGCCTTTTGTTGAGTTTAAATTGTAAAAGCATCTTGTGTGTTTTAAAGCTGTAACCCGTCACTGGTATACCATCTCCTGGGAGGGGTGTAGAATGTGTGTGTGTGAGTTAGTTTGGGTTTCCAAATACAAAATGAAAGTCCCCAGAATTGGAGTAAAAGTGTCCGTAGCTTCAGTTTTCAGTGAAGCTAGTATTGTAATTGTCACATCTGATGTCAGATCATTGTTATTAAATCCTTTCCCTCTTGAAAAGGAGACCCGGGTTTTTTTGAAAAATTTGCTCAGAAATTGAATTTTAGAAATAACTTTACAGATAATGTGGACTGCAATTATTCCTTCTGTTATAGTACCCTAGCAAATATCTACAGTGGAAGAACCCTGTTTTCTCTGAGGATGGTTCAGCTCTTTTCTGTTTGATATTATGCACTCATAAATTTACACTTATCTATTAAAATTTGCCATTTTATTAAACATTTTTTCATGCACAATAGGTTTAAATTTCTTATGAACAGTCCAACTAAGTTTTTTTCTTTTTTTTTTTAATTATTTTGCGCAGTTAAAGGTTGGCTATGTGGGGTGACATCATGAAAATAAAATAAAGATACATTAATATATTTTTGGTTTGTGGGGCTAAACGTATCTGGTTGACCGTGAAGATTGGTGTGCAGATGGTGTGCACATGCTTCAAAATGCTGTTTGGTGGAAGTTGGTGTTTCTACTTGCAGTGTATTGTAAGAACAGTTTCTGTTTCATAGGCTTCTTCACACACGGAAGCTTAAGCAAATTTCTGAAGTATTCGAACAGGTTGCCATAGCAGGTGAAATACTGTGCTTCCAGTGAGTTTTCATTTTTCCCTGGAAAGCGTGCACTAACACTGACACATCAGTTTTAGTGTTGGGAAAAAATACCAGTGAAGTTTGCTGTTCATAAATCTACAATATATAGAGTAGGGCTAAATGGATTAGATCCATTTATAAAGCTGTGTGATTTTTTTTTTTTTTCTAAACAACCAGGAACAACCATTTGTAATACGGATTTTCACAATGAACAAAGTGGTAATAGCTGGTGTCACCAGCAGTTGGGAACACTTACTGGTGCGGAAATACTAAGAATACATTTAATGATTACTTGGTGAAGTAATTTTCCACATGCTTTTTCCTTTACCATCATGTTTTGTGTTGTACAATTAAGCTACAATTACATCTACTATTTTGGATAACATTCATTGGTTAACAATAAAGAGATACAGTTAATTTCTCTGAGGTCCATTGTTGTTATTTAACACACTTTTTTCTGGCAGCTTTCCTAAGTGCACTGTAATAGCCTTTTTCCAGAGCAGTGTACAAATTTTGATCATCTTTTGTTTCGCTGGTCAAAATGAAATTTTAAAAAAATATTTTCAAATTGTGTCCCTAGAGAATGGTACTCTGTGTAAGACATTACCACATGCAGTTGGGAGGAAGCGCTGGTGATTGTCAATTCAAAACAGGATGTGAATCATCAGAGCAAATGGGCTTTCTTGAGAACAGGGGGGCAATTTGGCCACTAAAGAACTTTCAATCACTGCCTACATATTGCTTTGCCCCAGGTTAAGTGAAATTTAGTTTAATAGGCCGATGTCTTAAGCATCGAGAAACCTTGACGTGGTTTTTTGATACTGCACATGATAGTGGACGGTGCTGTCAAATATATGCATGGCCATATGCTTTAGGTAATGGCAAGTTTATGGGCTTTTTCACCTGTCTAGTACGCCTGGAGAGAGCAGGAACAGTCCCATATAAGTAGGTGTACAAATCGATCTGCTAAGCAGCTCTCGCATAAATGAGACCTCCTCTCAGGTGATATTCCGTTCCGTCTTGCATTTGTTTGGCCTTGCACTCAATACAAGCACAGGACCCTTTTTGTTACTCTGTATGACAGAATTGCTATGATGAATTAAAATGTCTGTACTTCATACTTTTTACCGCGTGTATTTCTAGTTTTATACCTCTCTCGGAGCCCCTTCTGCTGAAGCATTAGATTTAGGGTTTCTCATTTATTAGAGAGCCTCTGCATGGGTATGTAACTACAGAATATTGTGCTTTAAAGGGGAGGTAAGTGCTTTGAAAGGTGTTGTGTTTTTTTGGGTTGTGTGTTTGTTTTTTTTTTTTTTTTTAAATACGCTCTTGAGGTGGGGAGGAAAGGATACAAAATAGTGCCACTATTTACAGGCCAGACTAATACAATCACCCAGAATGCCTCGATGAGAGAAGATATTCTGTCTTCTGGAAGCAGTCCCCTTGGCACATCAAAACCTACGTTTTTCTGCTGGTTGTACTCTTCGAGTACATGTTTCTTGTATACTCTGTTTATTTTGTCCAAAACAAACAAAATTCACATCTGCCTTTATAAACCTAGTTTGGAAAGCATTATTGTGCTTTTGCCTCTTTCTTAAAACATGTTCTGTAGGGCTGTTCAAGTACCCTGCTTAAGCACCTCTGAGGAAAAAGGAGGTTTGTCCTAAATAAAATATTTTAAACTTCTGAGGAGAAAGTACCTCAGGTATATTTTCTTAATTTTTTTAAAAGAAAGAATAGAGATTAGAATGATTAGTTAAAACCTTTTGCTTTCGAAAAGGAGTTCTTATGCAAGCATTTTCAATGTCTGTTCACATGTGGATCATTTAAAAACTCTTGTTCTCCCCAAGACATCAGATTAGTTTGAAGAATCGGATTTTAACAAGGATAAATCCCAGTGGGATGAGGTGGTTGATGCTAGTGTTCATGAAGATACTTTCTGGGTAAAAATACCAACATAAAATTGAAAGCTTCTTTACAAAAAAGCAAATTTCACTCACGAATAGAAGTTGCCTCATACACATCATGTAATGTGTCTTGGCTAGGTGGTAAGATTTTTTCCTGGAAAATGTAGCAAGTGTCAATGGATCAGCATACAAACTGCGGTCATTTCTTTGTCTCCCTCAGAGCATATCTTTATGCGTAGGGATGGCGAGTGCCTGCCTCCCAGCCGAAAGGCCGTGCTGGTCGCTCGGCTGGGTGGGCGGCTGGGAGGGGATGGTTGTGGCCGGGTGCTGCGGGCGCCTGCCCGGCGGCCTCTCCCCTTGCTCCGCTCCCCGGCCGGCCATGCAGCGTCTCCTTCCTCCCCAGCCAACGGGTCTGCAGGCGCGCGAGTTGTACGTGGCTGGTCCTTTTCCCAGTTTGGGACCCAGTCAGCAGCCAGGAGCAGCTCAGGGCTGGCAGGGATGGTGTAATGGTGAAGAGTAATGGTAGAGGACTATAAGAAAAAAAAAAAAAAAAAAAAAAGCCTTGTGGTGAGCTAGAATCCTTAACTGGCCCATTTATTCGCTTGTGTTGAGGACTGCTTTTCAGTGTACTATTGCAGCATCCATAAATTCGCTATGTGTGACCAATGATTTGTTTAGCGAATTCAACAGCCAATTTGTTGGCGGGAGTTGGAGCTTTTCATTTCCCAGAGTCGGAGCCCAGGTCTATAGGCACAGGCCAGTTACCTGATTTTGTTTTGATTCATGGAGTCTATCACTTATATTCACTTTACTGTTTGCAGATTCTGAGTTGATAAATTGTTCCTGTGGAGTACAGTTAGATAAGCTTTGACTTGTTTTGCCTTCCCCCCCCCTTCACTGTGCAAAGATTGTTGACATATCAAATGTATATGTTTCATTTAATGTGAATGAGGTGGACTCACCAAAGCCCAACAAACCCTCCCCCCAAAACGCCAATCCCAAACCATCAAATTTCTTCAGTGCCTGCAACATTCTAGATATTCAGGAAGAGAGAGATTATGCCCACATAGCTCATATTTTAGGGAACGACAAAGCTAGCAAAGGGAAATGGAGCATTTGGAATTGCTGGGATTCCATTAGGTGTTTATGTTGGCTTCCGTAAATAATGTGTCAGTGTTTCTGTTCACAGCAGTAGGCTTTAGGCAGCAGAAGAAGCGAGGGGAGATGGAAATGCACATCAAAGGAGGCCGCCTGGTTGGTGCAAATATTCCTAATGCACACGTGCTTAAGAGTTAATGTTCCCTGTGCTCTGGATAAGTGGATCAGGTGAAAAGAGATCAAGCTCAGAGGTAGGACAACTGCATTGCTGCTTTTTGCTTGTTTGGGGTTTTTTGTTTGCTTTTAAACTACCTTATTTACACGAGAGCAGTTGCCATTATCTGAATATTTAATGGCAGGCTTTTAGAAAGCCTGCTGCCCAGCACTGAAAGGTCTTGGAGTTCTTCAGGCTGCGTGTACCCAGACTGGCCTCTGTATTATAATGTGCTAAACTTCAGCAGAGGACATCTTCTGCAGCCTGATAATTTTGCCTTGGAGCATTTCTGCCTTGACAAGATAAGAGTTGTGTGCATCCACAGTTCTAGCTGCCCCATGGCTTGTTCCAGCAATGTGAAACCCATGTGTACCCATGTGAAACAGCGATCGCGTGACAGGCTCTGTGAGCACATATGCCGAACTCCGCGGGATCTCATATCAAGGCTACGGCTCCCTGTGGCCTCAGCTTTCACGCTTCTTAATCACCCTTGATTTCTTCATTAAACTCGATACAGTATTTAACTTCTTAATCTATAACTTCAATA
Organism: Nipponia nippon; assembly: GCF_047370975.1. NCBI lineage: Eukaryota > Metazoa > Chordata > Aves > Pelecaniformes > Threskiornithidae > Nipponia > Nipponia nippon. Next base: position 112,786,577 of record NW_028262336.1, read on the forward strand.
ATATTCTACTAAACTGAGCTTTCAGTAAATGGTTGACTATTGTGTCAAATGTTTTCTTAAAATACATTATGCTGATGAGTTGAAATAGTCTCGCTTTACTCTTATTTAAGCAGCACTTCTGATTAATTAATAATCTCTATGAATATGGTAATTGCAGTCGTATTGCCAGAGAGAGATTCATTTGCATCGGGGCTGAAGCTGAAAACTTTTCTGCCAAGTGCACTTCAATCTTCAACAAAGTAAGTTGAGAATGTGTAGGTAACATCCAGAATACGCAGACCTGCCGCCGCCTTTATTACTGGGAACAAATTCATTTTTACGTTTACATGAGCAGATTCGGTGCTTAGGGATTTGGGACAGGACAGCAAGCTTGTTCACACATCAGAAAAATTTCTAAAAATGATAAGAAATCTTCATATCACTAATCTGCGCTTCTGCTGTATGTTTCCTGTACTCAATAGTTTTTCTTCAGTTTATTTCACATTTTGAATTCTTGGATCTCTTCTCTTGTGAACAGTCTTTCAGGCATCTGTCTCGCTGGTCCGTGCCAGTTGTACTTCTCTGTGCCATTTGAAAATGCAGCTCTTCTTTCTTCCTTTGCATTTGGGATCTTACAGTGTTGTTTTCAACAAAGCCGGCTAACTCATCATATTTAAATTTAGAACTATTACTGCTCCTCTTGGAACAATATCTGGATTAGTTTTGGCTACAGATCCTCTTATCAGGCATGCACAGTATATGACACCTTGTAGAAGAAATAACTGCATTGACTTGTTAATAATTGCTAGTAGCATTCTGGAGAACAGAAAATGTCAGAAAACAAGTATGTTAATGCATGCAGAAAACTGGGGAAGATCTGAATCACAGTGTTTATACCCAAGAGGCTCAACTTTGAGCCTAGCCCTAGTCACGCACACAAGGGAGCACGTGGGAGAGAGATTCTGGGCTTTCGCTGTGTAGCTTATCTGCCTGGCTGGACTGTGCCAGAGAAAGCGCTGGAATGGGATGGTTGTGCCCGCAAACAGCAGAGCCGTCGGGCACAACTGCATGGTGCTGGGGCTTTGCTTTTCTGCACAACAGTCGTCCTGGGTGTAAGAATACTAAAAAGAAAAAAACATGAAATAGTTGACCTTTTCCTGTGGATCTTTATTTAAAAGAATTATGGTTATACTGCTGCCTGGCTTCGAACCTCGTCTGCAGGTCACCCTGGTAAAAGCTGAAGTCATCTATAGCATAAGCTCAGGTATCTTTGAGGAGTTCTCCATCCATCTGCACTGACTTTAAGAAGCAGTGGCAGGTGTCGGGGGAAAAGATCCCTTACCTGTCTCTCTTCATTTTTATATGGGCCCATGAAAATAAATTCTGGAGAACCTTCTTTCTAGCAGTGGCTTCCATATGCTTTGGGTGGCCCTTTCCATACGTGTTTCTCACAGTCTTTGAACTGGTTCTTACTTCTCACCTTGCTTTACCGCTGTTGTTTTGTCATGTTTTTGGGGGTTTTTTTGTCCTTGCTAGTGTGTCATGCCATTTATTTCATCTGAAGAATAGGTTTCAGTTTCGATCATTGAGAGCTTTAATGCAATTAAATAACTTTGTTTCAGTGTGAGAATGCAAATTAAGACAGGGAAGGAAGATGTTGCATAATTACTAGTTTAAAAACATTGTGGGGAAAAAAGTTTAAGCCCTAAGACTTACCAAAAGAAATGTGTTGCATTAGCTGACTACTTGGACTACAGGGTGAAAACAAGAGGCAGGCAGCTACCTATGGCGAGGCAGGCTTTTCTCAAACTAAATTTATGGTAGCAAAGTACTTCGGTAAAATTCACCAAGCTATTTATTTATTTATTGACATTTGCTGGATTCTTTAGAGGGCACTGGAGAAGAGAACACTCGGTATTTCTTTCTTCAGTCCTATTTCCTTTAATTACTTCTGTTGTGGCTTATTCTATCAATTTAAGAGTAAAAATGCCTTTTTGCTCCCCAGTGATTTTGTAAAATTGTGTTTTGCCTATGACACTGCAACTAGCTTTGCAATCTGGAGCTTAATGAATGAAACTGTTTTTTGAGGGAAAGGTGGTATAATTTGCTTTGTGTTTAACTGAGCTTGACAATTTATACATAGCTATACACACACGTATATATAAAAAAAGATGTATATATAGCACGGTTAAACTGGAGATTTCTATTACAGTATGTGGCATCAGGCCTTGTAATGGCTGTATTAAAGTGAAATACACAAGCTGCTACTTATTTTTATATAAACTTTGATCTTGAATAGCTTTAGAAATCAAGCTTTTTAAAGCTAACTATGTTTAAAAAACGATTTTGAAAATATTACAGCATGCAGAGTGAGTAATGTTCAGTTTTGTCCTTGATACCAAAATCAGATCTATTTACCTGCATGTTTGTTTCTATCCTCCTGCAAAAGCCAGTTGCTTCTGGGGATCTCTTAGCACCGGGAAACATTTCACTGGTTTCGGTGGTGCCTTCCCAGTTTACAGTTTCACTCACTGCCAGAAGCCTCTTTCACCTCCCCCCCCGGCCAGGAATCGCTGTCAGACTTTTAAAACGCCAGAGTGGTTTTAGTACTTCTAAATCTTAGCCACACGTCTTGTTTGCTTATGCTCAAGCCCTTGAAGTTCTCACTGACTTTCTGTGCCAGAAAATGATTTGTGCGGGAAACAGGCTGTGGGATAAAATTTGATGTGATGCTCCTACGTGTTACCTGCTGTAGCTGCACTCGTAAACATAAAAAAGTGCTATTGGGGGCTTCCTACTTTTGAATAGCAACTCACTCCCTATGCTTATTGAATGACAAAGAGAATCCGGTCGTTAAGTTTTTTTCCTGATTCCTTTTGAATACAGTTCTGATTTATTAATACGTATAGCTGAAGTGTTTCTCTAAAACAATCAGAATGAGAGGTTCACGCTATAGGAAGGCTGAATTAAAATACTGATTATTCTTTGCCTCTTCACAATATAATATATTTAAGGAAGTCATTCTCTAAAAGGAAAACATTTTTCAAGCCACTTCAACAACGAATTTTCATAAAAATCAACATGGATTTTTCAAGCCACTTCAACAACGAATTTTCATAAAAATCAACATGGAAAATACACATTTTTGAAATATATCTTTACTCAAGTAGGTTTTGACCCACTGTACAGACTTCCACCAGAGAACTTTGAACTTTAGGAGAGAAATAAATTTGAGAGAGATTCTTTATTCTGTCCTCCCCTTTTCTCCAAAAGACTCATGCAAGGCAATGAACTGAATAAACTAAACCCCAGAGCTTATACGGCAAATGGTGTGCTAAAAAGAAGAGATGTCTGAAATCATATTATTGGCTGTGATTGAATGTTCTACAAATATGTCCTATATTTCGTGTATTTATACACAAGACATCTTACTTCAGCCACCTTTGGGAGCAGTTTTAAGACGGTCTTACCTACGTCGCACTCAGCTGTGGTTTGTGTCATCTGCATTAGCAAATTAGTCCTTTAAAACTACTCCCTGGGTGGATTTTAGGTTAGGTTCTTTATAATGGTAAAATTTGTCATCAAAACTGTACTGGTATGTGCAAGAATTTGACTCTGGCATAGAAGAGTAGTTAAACAGCGTTGGATCTGCTCTTCAAGCTGAAAGTCAATGAAGATGGGTTCTGGGTGTCCTTGGGGGCCTTGGCCACAAGAACCATGTGTTTCTTAAATCATCCTTTTCGGGTGCTCCCTCGTTCTGCTGACATCTTGAACAAAATTCAGTTGGAGATTAAATTCAGGAATTTGATACTTTTCAGAATAGTTACAGGGAGTAAAGTATGGCTCTTACGATGTTGCTGCATAATTCTATTTATTATTTTTGTTTAGTATCCTTTTGCTAAATCTACTTGATCTCTCTGTGTCTTTCTGTGCAGGTTACAAAAGTACGATCTCTTGCAGCCCTTAGGATAGGAACAAGGTAAAGATCAGCAGAAGACCTGGGGTCTGCCAAGGCCTGCCATTGCGCTTCTGTAAATCCGGACAGTTTACAGCGCTTTAAATTAGGTGCTGCCTGGTCCGTGAAGAGTTTTCTGGAAGGACCAGAAGTGCTGTTACGACATTTCGTTAATGTTTGGTTCTCTCATGGTCTCTCTAAATCCTTTGTTGTCTTTTCCCAGGAGAAACTTAGCTTTTTGAAGTACTTAAGCTGTTGTTCTTCCCAGAAAAACAGGAAATAATACTAATATTTTAATCTTTAACATGTAATGGGACGTGTTAGAGTGAACGGTGATGTCACCCTTCAAAGTGTTTGGGGATCTTGTAGGCTTTGCCCACAATAGGATGTAGCGTGGGAAGCCTGACTCTATATCCAGCCTGGGTCAAGTGAAGTAAGAGTAGATACTATCCAAGTTTTATTGGTTTTCTACACAATTTCTAATAGCCTCGATGATACATGAATAGCGTCAGATAATTTTCTAATGTAAAACTCCCAATTTATTATGTCTGTACATACCTTTCCAGTGTAAGCACCCGTTGCTACTTGCCTTTTTGTACGCTATTAGGATGTGCATACTGTGTATACGTAACTGCGTTGAATTGTGCACCCTGCACAAAAGCCTGAATAAATGGGTTTTAATGTTAATCCAAAGAATCACTCACTATTCATTTGATGATCAGTGTTGCTTATCGCTAGACTGTACCATTTTTTTTATTTCTTTGAGAAGTTTAATTCTTTTTGTGGCACCAATCCAAAGTGGGGTTTCCAGGTATACGTCTTGTCCTGTGATCAGATGAGCCATGGGAGGCTGGATTTGCAAAGAATGGATCACTCTTGAAGGAAAAGATGGGAGCTGGTAATTAAGGCAGCTGGTAATTGAGTTGACGGACACTTGAATTATTCCCAAATTCAGCTAGCATCCCCTGAGAATATAACAAACCTTGGAAACACTTGTACTCCTTGTGGTGCCTTCCTGCACAATGGCCTCCTGCACTGGGAACTGTGCAGGTATAGATCCATTGGAGAACTCAGATCTGAAACGGTGGCTGTCAAAGCCTTACAGCATGTGTCCAAAATAGGTGGCTGATAACTGCCCAACGAGGGAACGGCCTCGGTGCTCTGCAAGCCTCCCGTTGAACGGGGACGCTGCCTCGGTGCTCGCTGCTGTGCCTCCTGTGGGCAACCGGCACTGTCTGCAGGGAGCAGCCCCCCAGCTCTGCTGGGGCTCTCTGTCCGGGCAGGTTTTCGGATGGGCAGGGCGGGCTGTGGGTCGTTGCCGGCCTCCTGCTGAAACCCCTGCAGAGCTGGAAGGAAGCCTCCCCCCACCTCTGACCGGTGCTGCGTTACACCAGGGCACCACCAGTTGAAGGGAGACCCTGGCTTAGCTCTTGGAGGGCAACGTTTGGGTTCAGGACCCTGAGGCAAACATAAAATCCATAGCTGTGGGATTTCAGGGGCTGCTTTGCACATCTCGGCTAGCACTGGTACCTTGGGACTGGCTTGCTCAGCACTTGGGTGATTCTTTTAAAATTGTTTCTGCAGCCTCTCTCTCCCTGCGTGACCCATGTGGGGGGTTAGGGATGCTCCTGGTGCTCAGGGGAATCAAGGCATGGTGGCCTCCATGAATTTTCTCTCCAGCCAGATTTTAAAGTGTTTCTGCAGTAACTGCAACTTGAAGCACCCAAGACGGTGTTTACTTCAGGTTTCTAACAGTAAAAGGTAATAAGACCCTTTCATGCAGATACATCTTCAGTACAACTGCAAAATGTTCCCGAGGGTTTTATTTACGCTCGTGCTGCTTTTGCTGATGCCTGCCTACGATGCTTTTTGGCTTCTGTTGTCAGTGTTGAAGTTCTCTGGTGGACGTCCTGCGGAGGCAGAATGGTGCAAGATGAAGGGTGATGGACCTTAGCAGCCAGATTTAAAATAGAAACCTGAACCAGAGTGATTTTGATGTAATGAAAGCTTTGGGCTCTTTCTCCCTGCTGATCAAAATATAGCTGCTCTGATATAGCTGTAACAGATCAGATCGGCTGCTCGTTAGCTGGAGCGTGCAGGGTCACAGCCAGCACTGGTGGCCAGCAGGAGCGGGTCTGGGAAGGGGTGGCCGCTCCTGGCCGGAGGACCCAGCCCCGGGCCATCGCCTCCTCCCCTGCAGCAGCCTCTTTGCATAAGCCTTGATGGCTGAAAATTGTCACGGTCTTCCATGCGGGGTGACAGTCGTGCCTGTGGGAAGACCACAGGAGGTTTCTCAGTCACCCTGGGGGGGGTCAGGATTTTGCCCTGGTGAAGATGATGATGTTGAAACAGCAGATTGGTATTTACCTGTAGGTAAAGGTCTGTCTGAAGTGTTGTTGTAGCAGAGGTGTATGATGAAAGATGCTGTCCTGCAGGGATGTAAAGTGTGAATTCAATCCTGCCTGCGAATACCCGGCATGAAAGAGCAGTGCCTGGCCTGTAAGGCAGAAAGCAACTTGATCACCACTTGAAGTGGCGTTTTCCCTCCTTGTCCCCCTCACCTCTCGCCTCCGTGCTATTTCTGAGCTTGGTGGCTGGCCAGCGGCTTTGCTGCTCCTTGCGGAAGTTCATCACGGCTCTTTCCTCTGATTTCACAAGTCGGCTTTGCATTTGTGGCCGCAGCAGGGGCTGGATTTGGAAGCAGCCGGGTTGCAGCTGGCCCGGGCCAGGCGGGCACACGGTGGCCGGAGGGCAGGCACCCTGCGTCTCAGGGCTCGACCGCCTTGACTGCGGACGGCAGTATCGTAAACCTACATACATTTTTGGTTTTTTCCCCAGTTTCTGTGATGGCGTGACTGAAGTTCTGCTGCTGCTTTGCTTTCCATAGTTGATGTGCGCTGGCAAGTTAGTGAATGAAAACGTGTGTGCCTCCCCAACCCCGGCAGCCTCCTACAGAAGCACGTGCTGGCCCTCGGTGGTGGGGGTGGTATCCCACTAAATTAGTTTTAAATGTCAAAAGAAAAGGGTGGGGTGAACAAGTCAAATTTCATTAAAAGTCGGACCCGGGTTTAGAATAGGGTAACAGCCCTGTTTCCTGGCAGCACGTGGCACACGAATGCTTTCCATTTTTATCATGCTGACATTTTCCTTTCTCTGAAATAATTCCCTAGATGTAGCCCATGCCAACCACGAGCAGCTCTGCTGCGTCCTGTGTGCACGGAGTTTCAGCATTAATTAAATCACTTCATCACAGAAGGAGCCAAGGGAAACTCATTTCTTCTTGTATAAAATAAATCAATAAAGAAACATAACATCATCCCTCTCTGCAGTTCCCGGAGCATCTGCCTCTCCTTGGCCATGGTGACTGCGACGAGCCCAGGGCAGAGCCTCAGCCCCCGAATGCTGGGGGCAGGTTTGGGCTGAGGGACACCGCGGTCTGCACCCCTGCAAGCCCATTTAACTGGGGCCGAGCCCCAGCAGGTTGGTGGTTACAGCTGGTCTGCAAATACATGGCTCATGCTGGAGCCACTGGCAGCTCCTGGAGCAGCCAGCGGTGCTGCCGTGGCCTGCAAGATGGCAGGTAGGAAAACACACCACCCGACAAGGGGAGTTTTGCTACTGAATTCAGTTCATTTTTTTTCCCCTGAGGAAAAAAAAGAGGAAAAAAAAAAAAAGAGCATTTCTATCATCTCTGAAATTGGCAAAATATAAATTAAACCCAGGTTTGTGTGTGCCTGAAAGTTTTGTATAGGTGGATGAAAACCAAATTCCTTCTCCCTGCCTCCCAAGCACCCCTGGCAAGATCCCAGTGCAGTTTTCCCCTTTTCAGGCTGCTTCCCGAAGGGCGGAGTGCTGGGTCACCCTGGCCACCGCCGCAGCTCTGGTTCCAGGGCGCAGTCGGGGATCTCTGTAAGGCGAGCCTGGCCGATGGAGGGGACCTGCCTGGTGAACGCCTGTTGCCAGCTCCTTATCCCCCCCCTCCTCTTGCTTGTGCTTCACCCACCTCATGTAAATTAATAGCGGTGTCTAATGTCTGTTGTACCTACCTGCTGCTCTGGGCAAGTTCAGCTGCGGGGGGAGGGAGAAGAAGAAAAAAGCCCAACCCTTCCCATGGAGGCCATTAAACAGAGCCACCAGGACCGTCTTCCCCACACCTACCCCGGGGTGCTCACACGTACGTCCCAGCACCCGGCTGTTGGCCACAGCGGGAGAGGGGCACCCCTGCTCCTCAACCCACCCTGGTCCTGCCCTGTGGGACTCCAGTGAGGACTGGTCTCCTACAAGCTGGTTTTAGGCAGGTCCTCCTCAGCCTGGAGCTTTTCCCAAGCTCTCCTTGGAGAGGCTTGTGGGGTTGGATAAATCCCCAGGGCTGAGCAGAGAAACACAGGGCAGCAGCTCCTTCCTGGCGGTGGCTTAGGCCCCCAGGAGCCCGCCATGCAATTGGGAAGGTGCAGTGGAACAGGGTGTGCAACAAACCTGATCGGTGGAGGATATTTCAATAATTTTCGACACATTGCTGCTTCTGCCATGCTGGGTGTCTCAGGAGTGGGTCCCGGGGCTACTGAACACAGGTCCTCTGTCATTATGCTGAAGAGCAGGATGAGGGTGGCATTTAATGCGTGCACTCCTAACGTGCCCGGTTCCTTGCCAGCCTTTCTATACAGTCACAGCAAACTTTTGGAGCAAAGGGGACAGTTCGTGCACTGGAGCAGATGATAATCTCTCATACATTTCTTCAGCACAGAATGAGCTCAAAGATCCTGCGAGGCTGGAGGACACTGCCTGGAGCAGCCAAAGTGACACCTTCTCCTGTTGGGAAATGGCCTCGCGCGGAGCATCCCTGTCTGGCTGTACAACAGCCTCCCTTGTAGCTCCTCTGGACAAGGCCACGCAGGTTGGCTAGTTCAGGTTTCAGCTCCAGGACGACTGACAGAGCCCCTTCATCTCCAATGTAACAACACGTCAACCTGTGTCAGGAGCTGCTATGGTGCCTGCCAGGCTCACATGGGCTCTTGCTAAAGCCATCGCAAGAGACATTTGTAACCTGGCAACAGGCTGTCCGAGCCTGCCTTGCGTGATGCAGGCAAGCAGAGCCTTGTGGGATGTAAAAGACTCAACTGAATTGGGGAAACTTGCTTTCCTTGATCAGCCCAAGGGAGAAATCAGAGCTATGGAGGAGAGGCCTCGGGCGGTGGTGCAACCACCATCCAAAGAGACCAAACCAGATTACACAAGCATCAGCAGCTCAGGGTCTTGAGCAAAAAATAGGCTGGATTTGGCATTCTTGAAGCAATCCCATAAAATGAAATCCAGCCTATGCCAGCAAACCACCCGTGAAGAAAAGAGCATGTCCAGGGATTTACCCGAGGGATTCTCGGTTGAGATCAGCTGCAGCACTTCTACTGCACTTCCCTCAGTGTTTTAACACCATCCCCGATGAGCATACTGTGTGGAACAGAGTGGGTAGATCTTTACTTTTGCATGCTGCAGTGGGCTGCATGCAGCATCACAACCATAAACATAAGCAATGAGTTCAGTAATTAAGCAATTTTTAGGGCACTTGTGGCTGAAAGCTGACTGGAAGCTGCGCTCTGGGGGTGCTTGGCCCTCTCACAGGAGGGAAGACTGTGATGCTCACCCCGCATCTCCCGCCAGGTACCATCCCACAGCTCAAGAGCATCCGACGGTCTAGAGTCAAACAGGGAAGTGAGCAGCGCAACCAGGGAAGCGGCAACTATTTTTTGGAAAATAACTTCAGTGTGCTAGACAACTACGTAACAGAAAAGTTATAACCTGCTCATTAGATCTTCTACTAGGCTTATAACCCAAGCCTGGTGACAGCTCAGGATATGCTCTAGGCCCCATTACCTCTTGCTCTTTGCAGGGCCAAGAAGCTGATGGTTATGGTCGGGCTGCAGGCACCCACCCAACCCTACCTTTTGCTCCTCAGCTCTCTGGCTTTACAGTTCTCAGCTCTGGAGTGGCTCAGCTTCAACGTCTCTCCTACCTGCAGTTTGCTTCTGTATCTGAAATGGATTTTTCTCTTCCCTTGCTTGGAGCAATGCCTTCGAGGGAACAGCGACTTGCAGGAAAAGCAACCTGTCGTCTTAACTTGTCTGGGTGGAGGCTGCAGGTCAAGCAGAGCAGGACAGGGCCCTCAGAGATGTGGGGGGGTCCTTCAGACACCCCTGCTCAGCCTGATATATACAGCAGAAGTGATTTGCACCTCTGAGGCCATAAAGTGGGTCTGTCCTTTACTTGTGCTTTGGGGGAATCAAGCCTCTGCCCTCTAAAAATTACATTTTCCTGCCAGATGAATAACATAAGATACTATTTTAAAAAATGTAAGGGAAAGCTTGCAGATGATGCTATTTAATTTCCTCATCTACTGCAAACAGAATTTCTGAATCTATCATGCGGAGACACAACGCAAATGCTTTCGAGCGAGAGACTTCAAACAGCTGGCCAAAGGGACTGACAGTGCCGTGCCGTGCAGATCAGCAGCCAAGGAAACCTCACCTCAGGCCATCGATCCATCTCTTCTCGCTGGAGATGTGATCATCCACCCTGAGCCCGCCCTCTGTTTACAGACACGCACTTTGCTCAAGCTCCAAGCATCGATTTACTGAAAAGTAGCTACGACAATTCAAACAGTGCTTCAGAAAAAATGATGTATCTCCACGCGGCGAGTGCGAAGGCTCAGCTGAGCTGGAGGCGATGGGAACACCCGGGCCAGTGATGCCCCATCACACCCCAGCCTGCCTTCTGACAACAGAGGTGCTCAGAGTCCAGCAGCAGATCAGAAAAATGCAATGCAAGCACAAAATGGTATGCTAGCGACCAAGCAGCCTCACGCCGGAGCTTGCAAAGGAACCAGAAGCGGAAGCCCAGCAGCACGTGAACGATGGCACGGGCAGCTCCTGGGACGGGACCACCTCACCCCGCCAGGCAGGGAAGCGCTTCCCGCCCCTGCTATTACAGACACGCAGCTTCCTATCGCTCCTCTGCTCCGCTGCCAGCGCGATCAGTCACGGTTCATGCACAGGATGATGAGTTTTGAGATCAGCATCCCCGGAGGTACATCGCTGTAATATTTCCACCCAGCTGCTGGGGAGAGACCTTTACGTTCCACTCCAGTGCCTTCGTTTGCCCTGAAAGGAGGCAGTCATATCATATGCTCAGGCTGGATACAGTAAAACAGCAGATGTTCACAGCTGTGCAAAACATTTGCATTAAGCAAATTACCAGTGGTCACAACTGATGAAGGGCAACACTACGGGGTTTTTTTTTAGGCCAACTGCTCATTCCGTTTGCATATGCCTCACACCGCTTCGCTCCCTGTTGCAGGGCTGGCAGGCTGCTCCTGCGCCCACAGGCAGGGCTGGAGGGGGAAGGAAAAGGGGTCCCAGCCAGCTTGGCATGCAGGCCCCAGCCAGGCAATGCCATTTGGCACAAAAACAACAGCTCCCTGTATTTTGAACAGCCCTTTTATCACAGCTTGTAGAAGCTTCTGTTTTATCTTTACATTCATCAGATAACTATTCTATTCTAGTTTAAATTCTATTCTATTTACCCTGCAATATTCTGAGCTAGGCCACTAATAATCATGCAATGAAAGATGAACAGATGTGTAGCAGTACTTGAACGGAGACCAGGTCCACCGGCACAAAGTCTCCATCCAAATTCTGCTACTAAGTGACTGACATTGCTATTTAACCCCAGAGTTTCAGTCTTTTCAGTAAGCAAAATGAGGGGAAAGCACCTATTAAATGTGAATTACTGCATTAAAAATGAACTGATAATCTATAATAATTTTTTATGTTTGAAACTCCCTATCTGTTTAAATTTACTCAGAGTGACCAGTTTTGTTGTGCAGGTAGGACCACAAAGCTGTCTATAACTCACTGCTACTTTCTATGCTGCTCAAGATTATTTTCTTTTTTATGAAACAAAAACAACCCATCAATGAGGAAAATGAATCTTTATTTTTTTTCTCTAAAGGCAGAATCCATGTACATGTTCTTCTGTATAGTTTAGAAGGTGGTTTTAAGATGTGAATAGTCACATCACAGAAATAATACAGAACAACCAGTGAAGGAACGAAGAGCCAGTTTGACAATTGCTTTATCAAGTAGTCCAAACATTATTTTTAACTGATGTTTTTGCCGGAGCGGCCTTCAGGACAATATTAAAATCTCACCTACTCAACACAAGTACAGAGATAATGAGGGGAAAAAGAACTACAAAACACAATTATTGCTGCTGTATCTGCATTTCTGTTTCCTTGCAGGATGTTCTGTAATATGCTGGTAAAACAGTTTTTAAATATCAGTTTCATTAAGAACGTCATTCAGATGATAAAAAGTATCCAACCAGCCAACCTAACTTGCTAAATTAGACTTCATCTGAGACCAAAAGAAAAAGTTGGCTTACAAAAGGCAGAAAGGTTTTGTTTGACAAGGTGAAGAGTAGACTGTTACATCTTTGAAGCACTGAGGATGGATGTGTGCTTAAACATCTAAGTACATTTGGCTTGTAGGTGTTCCCAATGACCACAAAGTGCAATCCTGGCCCAACGACCTGCCAGCACCAGTGAGCTCTCATCTCTTTCTGGGAGCAGGCAGTTCCCCAGCTGTGCTCCTCAAGGCCCCCAGTCCTCCCGCACTTACACACATACCAGTTGTGCTCAAGTTGGGCAGATGTGTAAGCATTCAGGAGACTGGGCTCTCGAATGGCTATTAAGTCTAAGAGAGGGGATGGGAACTATTGCAATCATTTAGCTTAAAGGGTAGACAGAGCAATAAACACTTCAAGCACAAGTTATGGCAACCCTTTAAGACCTGAAAATGAAAGCCGGAAAATTATTTAAAGCATACTTGCTACTATGAACAACACACTGTATTTGATAGTGCCTTTATAAACTGCTACATACTTCACACGTACGGGTGTATTACCTTGTAATGCACCGCAAGGAAAACCCAGCACACAGGAGGAGGATTCACACGCAGACAGACATCTCACGTGTGACTAGGTGGCTAGATCACCAGTTTCTGATGAAACCTTAAGACATATGAAATGTATCCTAGAACATCTAAAGATGAAGTCTGAACATCTGTCATGTTACCTAGCAAGAGGTTAGCTGGAACAATCATGTAAACACAGATGATTTTAGGATTAGTTACACGGTTAGTCTAAACAATGTGCACATACGCATTTAATTTGAACAAAATTCTTAAACTACGCTTCTCTAAAATTTACAAAGTATATAAAACACATGATTTGACATTTATAAAACCTCAGCCCTTCTATAAAAAAACAAAACAAGGCCATAGACTTTTGTTTTAAATCTATTGTTTTTTCTTCTCAGCAGTTTTAGTTCCTATGATAAATAAAAAATATAAATGGCACTCCACCACGGCCTTATAACGCAAGGAATAAATTAGCAAGAGTCACACTGTAAATTAAAATAAATAACTTCTAAATTATTTTTATTTAAAAAAACGGTCTCTTTAATTGCACAGTATTTTAAATTTTCAGTAGCAATGAAAAGTCAGTTGGGTATTTTTCTAAATGCTCCAGAGAGTATGAAAGCATTGTGTCTCATTTTTCAAGCTTTACACATTGAAAATACCTTGGTCAAACCATCAACCGATAAAACTGATAAATGTTTTGGTAGTCTCTTACTGCAGCAAGATGCTGCGGTATCTCTCACCCAAGGCATTTAGTCCTCCGGCGCTCGCCTTGCTGGGGCAAACGTCCCCAGCTTTCCATTCCAAGTGAGGTACTCTGGTTTACACTGACAGCTTTGATATTTTTGGAAAAGTGTTATTAGCTATGACTTTCACAGCAGAAGATCATCAACAGCTCAACAACAGTCCACACGCTCCAAGGCTGCAAAAGTCCCCTTCAAGGGCTTCACCAGACCGGCACGCCTTCTTTTTGGGGTGTCACATGAACACAGCAGGCTTTTGGCTCTCCCCAGAGGCGTTCTGCAGTGGAGGACCAAGCCACAATTCAGACACACCAAAGAAAAGAGGACACTTGAAAATATACGATTTTTACCTCAGACTATTAGCAGTAGTCTTAAACCCACCTGCCAAGTATTCGTGAGTGTGTATATATACATATATATGCACACACACACACACATTTGAAAAAAAATAAGACGACAACAAAGTGATTAATACTGTCATAGCCTGGGCATATTCAGCTCAAAGTTAGGTATCCATGGGACATGTTTAAAAACTTTAAATATTGGCAACACATTGTATACCAAACAGTTGTGGGCAGATGCCTAATGTAAATGCGCATTCAAAATACTGTGTATCTCTGTACTGTTACTGATGTAGGTAGCTATAACAGCTTGGGATTGTATCTAAAACCATGGGAGTTTCTGCTAAGTATCAAAACAGCTCTTAAGTACCAAAGATAAGGGAAAGTGTTGCCCTCGTCTTAGCAGTGGGACAGGCCTAACTTGAAGGTACTTAATCCTTCACTGCCATTCTAGCACTCAGCTGGGGCAAAGACAGCATCACTGAACTACCTTTAGTGTTTAAGTAACACAAGATGTTACAGTTCAGTTATTTGCATCAACGCAATTACATTGACAAACGTATTTAACCAGTATCATGGCGCTCATGTTTATTACTGGCGTTCTCTCTAAAGGCTGTTAAATATAAAGACTGATCATGGAGGATTTCACACGCAACGCCTCATTCTCTCTATTATCACAGCAAAAACAAAGGAAATATCAAGGCCCGTATTTTGTCCACAGTAAACTTGCTTTACCCAACATAAAGAGAGTCTAAGGGGAACTAGCACATCATTGCACAACATTAAAAACCACCAAATTACTCCTGTTCTTACACTTTTAAAGCATTTTCAGTGCTCGAATACAAAGCACAGAACCTATTACAAGAATTCTCTAGCAATCAACACACTTTCAGGGATTCAATACTGCATTAAACGTACGCGGAGGCAACCAATACTGACAACCCAGGTCTGGGTGCTGCAGCGCACAGTCCCATGCGTCTCCTCGCACCGTTTTAACAACGTGGCTAAGCCTGCTGATCCAACACTCTAGGCCCGACTGCTACATGTAGGTAGTAGGAAGCATTCTGATGCTCATAGGGAAAAAGACGAAACGCCTCTATTACGTACACATGTTTCTGTTCATGCTTAAAGGAATTCAACTTTTGGCAGAAGTAAATTCCTACATAAAAAATAAATGTAGAAACCCATTAAAAACACAAATATAATAATTGCATTATTAAAACAGCTGCATCTACACTATGGTGTAGTACTTAAGTGTAATTCAATTTCAAAAAATCTTAGCGTACAACTAAGATGAGACCCATTTCCCAGTCCAAACCTCAGCATCAGCGCTGCATCGATCTACATTAAAACGTGCTCTACAGATGGCGACCAACCAAATCCAGGGAAAAACTGTTGCCACAGGTGAAGAGGTCCTCTCCCTAAACAGACAACGCAGGACAGATGGCATAGAGCCCCGCCGGTATCGCCGCAGGGACAGGCGACGGCAGATCCCGCAGCACATCAGCAGCGGAAGCTGCATGAGCACTACGTCCTGAATCGGTTTGCTGAACATGGTTCAGATTATTGGATATGTCTATAAGCACAATGCTCTTTAGAAGCATTTACTGTATACCCAAACCCTACTCGCTGCAACACATGGTGTCGCACAAGTAGTGAAAATGTCTTCGTATTCAAAGGTGCTTGGACATCATTTTCAGGCAGCATTTTACCTTTATTTTAGTGAGTTCCCACTATAAAGATTTTAGAAGGAAGAAGATCCCAATAGTTTCTTTTTTCTTTTTAACATGTGAAATTGAGACAGACACCTAAATAAATATCTACTTTTACTTGCCTAAGTCTATTCTATGTCTGAAATCTCTAATTTTTAAATAAGGGATAAAATGTTGCCCAAAAGACTAGTTAATAGTTATACATTTGTGTTTCTACTAAATCTACAAATCAAAATAGTTCTCAGTTAAAAAGATACAATTTGTATCAACAGTAAAAGGTACTTTCTGGTTCTTCAGGGCCTTACTTTAAATTCCAGCTAGCGTACCAAAATTATCAGCAGTAATAGTGTAAACTAGTGAATTTTTTTTTTTGTTTTAACATGGAACATTGTTACAATGGATGGAAACCTAAAACTGTTGGCAACTGACTATGTCACGTAAGTACATCTGACATCAATTGCAAAATCTATTTCTATTATATATATATAAAAAAAGCTTACGAGGTGCTAGTAAAACCCATGACTTAAAACCAGAAATATCCCTTACTAGTACTAAAACAGACTTTGTTTGTCTGTTTCTAAAACTACACTATTTGTGGCAAGAATCAGGCCTACACGATACAACAGGCCAAAAACTAACTTCAGGATCACATACGGTATCTCCTCTCCCTGCAACCCTCCCCTCCCCAACCGAAACAGAAAGAAGAAAAAAAAAAAAGTTTAAGTTATTACTTTGAGCTACAATATCATTACCATAGTGCAGTTAATAAATGTTGCATATCCTCAACACACAAAACCTTTTCAGGCCAGCCTTGATAAATAGCAAGAAAAATCAAACAGTATCTTAAATACAAAACTTGCATTGAGATAATTAAATTCATTTAAAAACAGGTAAATATTTTATGAAAAGCGTATTTTATCCAGTACACTTGTGCAGCAATACAAAGAAAAAAACACATAAAACAACTAAAAGGGACCCTATGATTTCAGGCCCCCTTCTACTGACCAGAACTACAGAGCTGGGTAACGACACACAGGAACTGAAACAGGGTGGCCTGGTTTGGGGAAGTTCTGAGTGTTTGCAGCTTCTGTTAGGTTCAAAGGGGGCTGCAAATTCTCAGCACCTTTGAAAATCAGGCAATAAGGCTTTTACCTTATCCATAAATCAGAAAAAAAAAAAATTCCTTCTCTGATTGCATCTGATCTTACTAATCGACTGCATCAACAAAACATGTAACTATTTAAACAAAACAAAGAAAGCAATGAAAAGTGCCATACTATAAATTACCAATATATTGTTACCCATTTCACTGTTAACTGGTAACTTAATTATTTATTTAAAAAAATGAAGTCAGTGCTGTAGTAAATCTTTGTTTCATATAAATAGATGATTATAGCACAAAAAAGCTCACAAAACCAACCAAACAAACATAGATACTTGTGGTGGTGTAAAAAGTTCCAAAACTTGGCTTGAAAATTGCCTGCCAGAAGTAGCAAAATCTGCTTTCTGCAGGTTGTTTTAATACCACACAGCCCAAGGACAAACATCCAGCAAGTTAAAAAATGAAAACAAAAATCCCAACAACATGTAACAAGGATAGAAAGTGCTGCATATAAACCCCTGATGCACCAAAGATTATAACCAGAGACCACAGATTTTTTCATATATATATATATATATTAATTTAAACTGGAACATTCTCCAGCTGTGAAAATAGCCATTTTAAAATTTTCAAACTAGAACACAAAACATATCTGGTACTTCTGATGCATGGGGCTATACATACAGACTCCATGATACAGTATTTCACATAAACGGATTACTATATAACCTCCTTGCTGAGAAGGAGATCCCAAATGCTATTGTAGCAAACCTCCCTCAGCGTTAGAGCTGAGCTGAAAACTACTAGACACCACAAAGATGCATCATCTCTCAATAACCTAGCTGAGATTTTTCCACTAAGATGGCTGCAGCGAGCTGCTGAGCGTCCGTCACGTGAGGGTTCTTCTTCATCACGATCCTCACAAGATCAGGGGGGAAGATGTTGCAGAGGTTAATGTAAACCTTCTCCCGAGTGTCTTGGTGCCTTGGAGGGT
Source organism: Nipponia nippon (assembly GCF_047370975.1). Taxonomy (NCBI): domain Eukaryota; kingdom Metazoa; phylum Chordata; class Aves; order Pelecaniformes; family Threskiornithidae; genus Nipponia; species Nipponia nippon. The sequence goes on from NW_028262336.1 coordinate 112,804,372, forward strand.
CTTGAGGGATTCCACAGTAAGGTACACGCCAGGTCTGGTCCTGCTGTTCAGGTAAGCTTTGGAAGGCAAACTGCTCATAACACGGCTGCGTGGGGTTACTTGGCAAGGAGTAATTCTGGCGGTAGCCATATGCATCCATCCCGTAACCCTGCCTATCCCAACTTCCAAGCCCATCTTGGCCAGAATAAGGCTTTCTGTGTCTTAATGGAGAATTATCATATAAACGTGAGTCTGAAATGCTGTCTATTCTTGTGGACACGAGAGCTCTCCCCAGATGCATGGTCTTTGAATGTGACGAACTCTGAGATGTAGAGTAGTCGTTTGGACAACTAGAACGAGCACCGACTGTCGGATGCTGTAGATGCACAGCCATGTATGGAATTGGAGGTTTGTGGTGATGCTTTGGTTCTTCATGACTGTAGCTTTGCACTCGCGTGAGAGGCTCGTGGTAGCTCTGTAGGAAGGGCTGACTGTTAAGGCGGCCATGGGGGTGCATATGTTGGCACTTCAAGTTCTCCTCTAGCTGTGGGTCAGGTGAACTCATGTAAGAGCGATCGCTGTAACCCACGTAGGAATCACTACTGCCACAGCTAACGCTCCCTTCGCTGCTGCAGTCGGAAGCTACAGAGCTAATCCTATAATCCGTGTCCAAGGAGAAGCGCCTTTCAGGACTACGTGGACCAGATATACTCAGATTTGAATATGCACTCAGCATAGAGTAATACCCTACATCCACAGGAGACTCACATTTTGGATACTGGTCATAAGGCATTGGCGTTCCGTGATTTTTGGTTGCCATCATCACTGTAGGATACTGTCCCTGTGGTCTTTGATCCTGAGGTGGGAAGTGAACTCCGGATGGAAGGCCGTTACTTAAAGGTGCAGTACTTTGGGGTTTTGCAGCAGAGGAACTTGGTATGCTAACTAAAGAAGGTACAGACCTGGTTTCCAATTTGTTTTTGGTGGGAAGCTTTTCCTCCAAGTCTTGATAGACTTGAGTCCTTATACTAGGATCCGATTGCCTCTTTGGAGCAACACGCTTTAGCTCAGAAGTGCCATCATTTTTAGTGCTACAGGGAACGCTGTTGCTTTTTACCAGTCCTCCTTCACTTGTAGTTTTGGCAGCTGTGCTTCTAGACATGGCACGAAGTTCATCAGCTACAGATCGCTGAGGCTGATTTCCTCTTTCTGGATGATAGTATTTGCATTTGTGTCCATAGGTACATTTCTTCCCTATTAATACAAACATAATCAGATTAAAAAAACTTCAACCAAAATCTGTTAATCATCAAACAATGGAAATGCACCTCATTTAAAGTTTTAGTGATGATTCCAAAGATCTTGCAAATCATTTTACGTGACACAGAGTGAGATCTAAGATCATCTCTCTTGTATCGCGGGAAAAAAGAGGCAGTGGTAGTGTGCTGCAGCTAGTGCTCTAGGAATGCAGATCAACACTACCAGCCACATTCTGAGCTGAACATGACACTGTCAGTGTCTCTATACACACCTGCTGTATTGGGCCAAGGAGATACACAGACAGAAAACTTAATAGGGTTAAGTCCCACAGAGTCATAAGACCAGCAGGTTTCAACTCAGTCAAGATGGTGGTGTGCCTTAGGGATGCTCAGTAGCTAAACTTCAGACAGATCAATCAATTTTCTGGGAGAAAACTTATATGTGTTATGACCAAATCCATTAGAAAAGGGCTTTCTGAAGCGTGCAGAATTTAGGGGCTGTTTTGGATCTATTCCTATGAATGATTAATAAAGTTGCTCCTTTAGTTCAACTAGTAGATAGAAGTGTTCTCTAACCAGCACGTGAAAAAAAATTAGTTTCCACCATCAGCTCAGCATTTCAACCATTCTCAGGCTAAGACAACAATGGAAAAACCTCTGTTAAAAAGCTTTTATTTTTGGCAGTGTTAAAATAAAGTAGGAGCTCAGTCCCCAGTCCCAGCAGTATAGAAAACTGACAAGTTAAATCAAATTACCATATGGACATGGTTGCTTCTTATGTTCTGGCACAATAGGCTTCTTCCTAAGAAAATTGTCCAGACTTGGACCATGGCGGCCAAGAGGATCATCAGGAGGCATAAATCTATAAAGTAAAAAATAAAAAAGTATTATGGAAGCAAACAAGCCTTTTCATATTCCTCACGCAATGACCAGGAACCTCATGACTGAGTCCTACAACACAACCTGCCATGCTAACATTTTTAAGCCTGGGTACTCTGAGAACTGTTTTGAAAGGGCAACTTTCTGCTGCAGGTACTGCCTGAGAGATAAGTCATAGAAAGAGACCGTGTGGACACCCCTGTCTGCTTCAGACACCTTCAGTCTAGCTCAGCTGACTGTTCTGTGGCAAAGCAGGGCTGCACACAGCCCATTCCTAAACCAAAGTAAGGGCAGCAATACAGGCAGCGATTTCTTAAAACATCACAACTAACTTCGCAAAACTGTGCTCATTGTCTAGGACTCTTGCATCACTATTTAGGCACTCAAATACAAGTGCCTGCTTGGCAGAGTACTGAGTCCCTCCCACTACAAGAAAGCACCAGTAGTAACTGCAGTTGATGCGTATGCTGGGGTGTGAAGATACTGTAGATGGACCTAGGCAGACAGCTGAACTAGAGACCGCCTGAGGTTCATTCCAACATGGATTTTTTTATGACTCTAGGGTTTAGGAGTCTAACCACAGGCACTCAAAAATGTTGGCTCAGTATATCAAGAGAATTGGAATACTATACCACAGCATATACCAAATATAGCATATATATTGGCATACACCAATATGGGAAAAGAATAGCATAAAAAGATATAAAGATATTGTTATAAAAAAGCTCTAGCAAAAACCAGAGTTCGAGTACTTTTAATCAGAAGACCAAATCTATGATTGACTATTCCTCCTGTTTTCCTACATGTACCTAATGATTTAGGTGTAAGATAAGAAATTCATACAATCTTCAAACTGTCCTTTCCTCAATTATTTTAGTGGCATATATAAAGATAGAATGACTTACTTGTCATTAACAAATGAATACATCAGCAAGCGTTCATCTATGAACTTCTTCCATTCAGGCTTTTCATTAGCTAGATCCCTGTAGTTATCATTAGAAACAATGATGCCATCTGACTCAAAGGCCAACTTCACTATAAATCGGTCATCGTAGCATACCACCCTTCTCCCTTGAACTCGGCGGGATGGCGTGAACACAAGAATCTTCTCCTTTTCTAATTTACGCAAGATTTCTTGATCTACAAGGAATAAGAACCGAAAGTTAAAAAAGAAAAAGAAAGAAAAGAAGATGTTTGTTTAATCTCCAAAGACATTAGATTTGAGGAAGAAAATCCAAACATTTAGGACTAAACATGTCTTAAATGGTTATAGTCCAGCAGCAGGTATCTGATATACGATACCTGAAGTTACAGTCAGCAGTCAACTGGCAATGCTTTCAAAAAAAAAAAAAAAAACCCAAACCAAATCGAAACCTCCTGCTCCACACAATTTCTCTAAGACCAACACAGGGGACCTTGTTCAGGTTGCTGTGGTTAAAAGAAACACTACTTATCAAAATGCCTGTCAAAAACTCCTCTGGTTGAGGAGGGGAAAAAAAAAAAAAAAAACAACAAAAACACAACCACAAACTTAAATCTTACTGAATGTTTCAGCGAATAGGAGGGCTACACTCAAGTACAGCCAAGGGTTTCCCATAACTGAGCTCCTTGGTAAAGACAGACCCTTTGTGGTACCCAGCAAGAAACAGATTTTGAAATAATTCCAATAGCTCACATTAATGGGATTGCCTCATACAATTTCTGCCCAACAAGAGAAGGGGTTACTACTAGTACCCACAAAGACTAGAAAACCCACATTCTGTACAAACACTCAGGCTCTTCACAAGTGTTAACAGCATCCCCCAAAAAGACAGCAAATGTCATCTTGTAACCAAGAGAAAATGTGGGGTTTTTTTGTTTGTTTTATTTTACCTTCAGTAATAGTTCAGAACATGTCTTTCCTTGAAGGGTTTACAGTTTTATATATAAAGTCTTAGCAAGTCCAAACAGATTTCTCTTTAATCCTGCTAAATAAATGTGTTTAACATTTTATCTAATTCCTTCTTGTCCTACACAGTCCATCAATCACCTATCCAAAAGCCTTTTCTCTTTCTTTGTGTGGGACCTGGAGATCCCAAGGAGCTTTGAAAGGTGGCCTAAGGAGGTTGGTCTGAACTAAGATACTGGATGTAGCACCAGTGCACCTAGCACTGAAGCACATACCCCTTGAGTCAATTCTCCTAGCTATCACTCTTCTCAGACCAGACAAGCTATGGAAGAAAAATAAACAAAAAGCTAGGCAACATCTAAAATGGCAGAAGATGCTTGCGCAGTGAATATAAGTCACGGCTCTTAATAATGATTTAGATCTCAAATAACTCAACTGTTTTGTAGCACAAGAAACTTGACAGGGAACATGTTCCATCTAGAAAAAAAAAAGACTCCAACAGGAAGAAATACAGCATTAATATTACATATAAGCAATATATTTGATACAAGCATTTATCTGCTTAGTAGAAAAAGCACAATATTTTCAATGAAATCCAGCCTTTCTGTATTCACACATCACCCCACCACGTGGTAAGTGATGAGTAAGAGTGTGATGGAAGGTGATTTTTTTTTTTCCCCTCACTAAGAAAGAATAAAAAAATTTGCCATGTGATGACTGGGAGATAATAATAAGAAAGATGCAGCTGTTGTTTAATTCAATAAGCTTCTCACAAATACTGATAGTCTAGAAGCATCCTCACATTAGTCATCTAAGACTTTTTCAAAATTGCAGGTGGCCGCATATTTCAGGTGCATATCTCTGGAAACGGAGTGTCAGCGCAATGTATTCCACAAGACTGGTAGCAAAAAGGCTCCCAGCGTCCTGATAAAAAAAACCTGAAGAACTTCTGTTTTACAGAAGATACAATAACCTTTGTTGATTTTCCTCCCATTTTCAGGGTCCATAATGACACACGGCAAACTGATTTTTCATTGCTAGATAACTGGTCAATTCTAAGTCTTGCTGCTTTCTGGGAACTCCTTTTCGGGCTGCTAGCCCTATCCACAGCTCCAGCAGATGTCACAATTTATTTCTAAACAGCCAAATCTTTATTACTTAGCCAATGCTTTTCTCATACCTCAAACACTAGTACAGTGAAAGAGAAAGCCTTCAAGAGAAAGGCTCCACACTGCCTGTAATGACGGGAGAACAGCACCTTTCCAAACATTTTCTTGCATTAATGTGATATATTCTAGTAGCAATCAAGCAAATGAAGTGTTGTGAAGATCTTTCCAGATATTTGAAAATGCACATGGTCATCAAAACATGCTTCCATATTCTTTTAGAAGCCATAGCTACTACTCTCAAAAGCTTCCCTCCCTTTAAAGGTAGCCATGTCTTAAAAAAACAAAAGAAAAAACCAAACCAAACCCAACAACCCCCCAAAAAAACCCAATTCCCCATTCCCCCTAAATTCTAGGTTTTTCTTTAAACCCAAATTCTCCTCTGCTTCAACTTTAGTGCAGAGGGAGGACGACCCCCCAGCCTTCACAGAGAATCAATCAGTTTGATCAAGAAATAAGTGCCTCTACCGATCTTCTTTCCTAGATAAACAGGTTCAAAATTAAGATTTTTCAAAAGCTATCTCACTTGTTAATAGTAATGATGAAAAGGGGAACCATTCCCTTTCTGTCAGGATAATTCCCAAAGCGCAGGCAGTGAGTCACTGCAGGTGACCGGCAGACAGGCCAGCCTGGCAGAAGCTGCTCACCACAAGCAAGATCACCCAGTGAATCACTAACTTCAAACCTCTTCGCTGCATATGCTACATGGGCATAACAGATTTAACAACTGGAAATTACATTTTTCAAGAAATAAGTAGCAACGTTAATGGAAAATTTATCAGGTGAGCAGAAAAGGAGGACTTGGAGAGGGCATTGCTTTATCTTTTTCCTTCCTCAAGATCACAATGAAGTTACTACACCAAAGATACTTTCTACCATAGCCTTTCATTTCTAAAGATTTGTTCATTTGAGCAGTAGCACTCATGTTGTGCAAAGCATCAAACAAACCAGTGAAGCTGGAACAGAGCTTACCTGTGATAAGAGCATCAGGTCTCGACTGTTCTTTCCTCCATGCTGGCACGAACACTGTAACATCCTTGTGGCCTCTTTCCAAAAACCAGTCTACTGCCAATTTGATTCCTCGACAAGAAAATACTTCTTTGTTCCCATGGCTGAAACACACATTAAAATTCCTTATCATATGACTTTGCTTTTCTATGACTATAAACGGAGCACAGCGAAACGCGTATCTCAAAGCCATGCTCTTCACTTGCACCATGGTTTCTAAAAGCACCTGGGAGTCAGTCTGAGCCTTGCCCAAACATTGCCATCACATGCAAAATGGTGTGGGAGAGGGATACTAAATCCACCAAATGTTTTTAGCATCTGTTCGCAGATTCGACAAGTAAGGAAAAAATGTAAGTAGAGAGTGTTACAAATCCTCATAGCCCAACCAAAAGTATGGGGTATAACAGGCACCATGGAGACTTGATGAGGGAAAGCAGGAGGCCTGAAATAACAACATGAAAGAGGGCAGTGTGTGTAGGAAATGCCAGCAGATGAGTAGGGAGCACCGGTGTGCACGGCGGCAGGGGAAGAGACAGCAGATCCCCGCTGCAGGAGCTCTGCGATGTCCCATCTGAACAGGGAAAGAGAGGAGAAGTACTCCAAGCCCAAGGAGGTGGCAGGCACCCTGCAGGACAGATTAGGCAAACTGGAGAGACTGTCCAAAACCAACATGACAAAACTAAGAATTTGCTTAGTACTGCACTTCAGAAGGAGAAATTAATCGTGTATTAAAAAAGCCGTGGAGAGACAGTTCAGCAGAAACCGATCAGACACAAGCAAAACAAGAGATGTGCATCTGCTGTGCAACAACTGTCTGAGGTAAGGCAAGAGACGCAATTATGTCATTTTCTAAATGCAGATGAGTCCTCAAGCCAGCTTTTACATCCAGTTTCAGGCATGACATATTACAAAAGACACAGAGGAACTGGAAAGAATCCAAAAGAAAGTGAAACAAGACCTATGGGGAAAGGCTGAAGGAAGTGCATTTAGTTAATCTGGAGAAAAAAGGCGGCCTGTGGAGGAACAAAATCTTCAATATATAGGAGGTAATTAAAATAGAGGACAGCAATCAACCATTGGGTGTCCATAGAAAAGTTTTGGTAGCAGGGGGCTGCTGCAGAGTGGCCTCTGTGAGAAGAGGTCAGGGCTGCCCCATTGCCGGGCATGCCCAGCTTCAGCCAGCTCCACAACCAAGGAGAAGGGAATGGAGGGAACACCAAGGCCTGAGGAGGAGAAGGTGCTCCATGAGGAACAGGTACACCCCCAGAGGCACTGCAGCCTGTGAAGAACAGGAAGAAAAGCACAAGAGGAAGGAGCGGCAGAGAGAAACTGCCATGTCCTGATCCCAAGCCCTGGCACCATTCACTGCCTCTCTGAAGGGACCGAGTGTCACCTGTGGCCATGACAAGGTGGAGGAGACGTGGCTGGAGTGGAGCGAGCCTGAGAAAAGGAGAGGATAGACATTTTTCCCCCTAAGCATTTAAATGTTTGTCTTTTTTGTTTCCCATTACCTGAATCAGTAATTAAATATTTATGTTAACCTTCCAACTGAAATAATCTATTCTATTCTATTCTGAATTCCCAAAGTTGAGTCTGTTTGGCATGCAACAGTACTTGGTGAGTGATTTCCCTGTCACTGTTTTGACCCATGAGTTTTCTTGCTCCTGTTCCTCCTGTTTTCTCCCCTGTTCTGCTGGTGGGCAGAGCGAGAACCCAACTGGGTGGGTGCCCGGGTGCCAGCCGCGGCCAACCCACCGTAGTCCCACTGGGTAAGGACAGAAAAGTCCTTAACTAGCATAAGGAACAGTTAAGCAGTATGTTAGAAAAAGCTTTCTAACTGATCAATGGGACAGTCTGCCTGTGGATTTTGGGATCTCCTCACTGGACACTTTGCAGAACAAGTCAGACGGCTCCTCTGGGGCCAGTCTGGGTTCTCCATGCACAGGAGAAGAGCAACTTTTCTGAGGTCTCTCCCAACCCCACAGCTCTCTGTAACAGAAGAAACACAGGGGTACGGCAGCAAGCTGTTACCTTTCGCTTGGCTGGCTTGCCATGTATAGCACGTGCGCCACAATCTGCTTTCCGGAAAGGTAAAAGACAATTCTTTCACTGTGGAGTGATTTGTGAAGGGGACAATATGATGATAGATAGACACAGGGATCCTAAAAGTTCCTCCTACTTGCATGTTTTGAGGTAAATAAAAACATCAGAAAGGTATTTAAAAACTTTTTCTTTAGTAGGACCATTTTAAAGTACTTACTATTTCCAGCTTTCTAAAACATAGCACTGCCATATGTTCCTTGATACTTTGAGGGAGCTTGAGTAGTTGTGCAATGGATAAAGTGACACAGTAGAACTGAGAAAAATTTCAAAACAATGCTCAGATTCCAGAAGCCTGCAAAGGAGGTGGCGTACACATTCACCTGCATCTAGGTGTCGAGAGAGAATGAGTCATGGCTAACACCTCTCACAAAGCATCACGTCAGCAGAGGCTGTGTTGAAGGTCACAGGCCCCAAACAAAAGAAAAAAAAGAAAGAAAAAAAAAGAGGGGAAAAAAAGAGCCCACTACCATTATCTGGGTTTAAGCGAGGAACTGTACTACTTCCTTTTCTAAAGATGCTGAAGACAAGACCTGGAAACATCATCATATACTAAGATATTGCAATTGTTGATGGATATAATAATCAAAGTTTGTAGATTTTAGCTGGCACAAGGTACTCCCAAGGATAGTTTAAGTCCATCTTCTGTGCCTATAGGGCTATACTAGAAACACCGGCAGGAACAAGACATCTATGTACCTTAATATCCTGTTTAGCTATGGGTATAGCCCTCTGCAATAATACATTCCCTGTATTGTACAGTGATGTCGTGTAATACACTATTACATTGTAATAACACAAAACACATAGCAATATTTTTTCTAGGCATCGTTTTATACTATACAATTATTCTTGTGCTTCTTTGGCTGAAAGAGTAGTATCTTTGCGTATTTCATAACTTCCCAGGAACGGGAACGAAACCACACACAGATATGCCACACTTAAAATGCACTTACACACATGCGTAGAAAATACGCCCAACAGTATTTCCAGCCACGACAAGTCTAATTACATCTCCCCCTGAAGACACAAAATCAGGACACTCGGGTGCATTCAGGACCCAGTGGGCAGCCATAAGGCCTCCTTTGCAAAGCCTGAGATACAAGAAGTTACTGTGCATGCTATCAGCAGGTCATGTGCAACCATAAACATATTGCAATCCATTTTAAAACAGTCAGGAAGAGCTTGTTCCAGCTACTAAATTCCAGTGGAATCACTGTACTGTTATTACTTTAAACAGTCTCCATGGTTTCAAATGGATAAAACCACTTTTCACTCCTGACAGCGAACAAGCCTTTTGTTAGACTGCATTTTAGTTACAGTATGTTTCTTCCCGTAAGTCTGAGAAATCATTTCTGGAATGAAATCCTGGCCTCTCTGAAAGAAATGGACGTTCTTGCTTATTGCTTTCCATTGGGTTGGAATTCAAGCCACAGTTTTAAAGGCAGAGGGAGGACCAGGCAGCTCAGCTGCTCAGTTTTTTCTTGCCTAATACAGATCATTAAAATTCTTTCATCCAGAACATAAATTTTAAATATACTTAAACTGTAAGAAACAGAAATAGGAAATGCATTACAATGCATACTACTAGCTTTTCTGCATTGCTGAGCAAGTGGATTTATAGCTCATATAAATCTTCACATTTTTTTCCACGCCTTTTCAGACACATGCCTAAGCTGGTATCTGAGCGGATACAAATTCCAAGAAATTTAAATGATTAGTGAGAAAGTCTGTGAAAAAGATGTGCAATTAAAATTTGTTCTTTTCTTCTGTTTTGTTGTCATGCAGATTTGATGCTCTCCTTTTTGTGATCTTTGTGCTTCATCAGCTTTATGATACATCGTATGGTGAAAAGACTGAAATCATGCTTTCTCTGACTTTTTTCCTTCTGCTTAGTTGTAAGAAAGAGGAGAAACGTTTGTACTTCTTTGTCAAGAAACTTTCTTTTAAAAATCTCTTCCCAATTATTACAAGTATGCGAAAGCTCAGAGCAGTCAGGGTGACAGCTGTAGCCCTGGATGAGACATTGGTGTATTCTGCTTTGGTTCTGCTTGCTGACTATATTTAATCTACCACTCTGAGTTGAAGGAAGATAAAGTATATTCCTTAAGACATATCTATTTCTCTTTCATACCATGCACGAACAATTCTTTTTATCACCACTTTTATATTTGGCCTGTTGATAGCTGCTTTATTTTTAAAAGAAAAAAGCAATATAACACTTCCTGAGCAAAAAATCAATCAAGATTTTTGAGGCTAGCAGAGTTAGTAGAAAGTGGTAAAATACGATGAAACCATTTTCATTTTCTCCGTTACCTTCCTAGGCCCCAGATGAGATTTTCAAGTGACTAAAGTCTTGAAGAGTTGTGGTATACTCTTAAAACACTGACTACTTACAGTAGATGCAAGACTTCTGGCATGCTGTAACCCAATATTCAAACCAACACAGAGCTCTCAGATTTTGAAAGCTACAAAAAACATACACACTGATGACAAGAGACATTAGAGCTGAGGTCTACAGTAACATCTGCTGTAACATATATACAGGTTTTTATATGACTGAAATCTGGACACATCAAGATCAGCCTAGTAAAATTAGAGAGTTACCAAACTGTTTTCTTCCACCATGTTATAGGAGGAAAACAGTGTCCAGTCCGTAGCATAGAGGGATAAGAATTTCCACCCTGTATCAGATTAGTGACTCATTAGCCTGGCAGCCTGGTTTTGTCACTAGCCTCATCCCTTTTTTTAATTTTTTTTTTTTTTTTTAAAGCTCCACTAATTTCCTTATCACAGTAATAATTTGTCCCATAGCATTTCTTAGTACCTTGGGCCTTCTGTCAGTCCTGCATTTGTTTCTTATATATACATTTTGGTGCTGACACAAAACGGATGAAACAGTTCCCAAACGGTTTTTGTCCATTACCCCGTGACAAATTACTCCAATGCTTTGAGGTCTTTGAAGGAAAAAAAGCCTTGGAAGCTGTAACACCTTTCAAAACATCTTTTGTCTGTAGGGCTTCCAACGCTGGGGCACTCTACGGAGCACGGCAAGCGCGGTCGCCAGCCAGACACGCACACGGGTGTCTGACCAAGCAAGAGTCACGCACTCAGCAGGCAGAGGTCACATCAGGCAAAGAGAAGTTATACTCAAAGCTGCCAGTGACAAGCTCCTATCCGCATGATCGTTACTTGTTGGAAAAACATTTTTATCTATTCCTTAAAGCGACTTCTCAAAATAACCTAAGAAACAAGCCAGGCTACAAGGAAAATGCTGCGTTAGACAGCCAGTGCCACTGAAAGATGAACGTCTGAATCAAGGTACCAAGGTACCATCACGTCTACCAAGCTCAGCAACACACACTCTGAGAAGAGGCTAATGGAGCCAAATTCTTAGTTAGATTGTTATAATACATATGCAATTAAATTGCCGGATGAAAACTACATCTGGCATAGATGAGACAAATCAAACCATCCTTTGGTTGACACCGCAGGGAGTAATTTGCAGTTGTGGAAAAACTTCTATGCAGACAGGGTATCAGCAAACCTTTCACTACAGCCAAATGACCTGCCTTGTGGTTAAGACAGGGGGACAAGACTCAGCAGCCTAAAAAGAGATATCTAATGCTGGTTGAGGCATCTTTGGGTATCTCACACTTCCTCCAGCTGAATGCCACTCCTGAATGGCACTGGGGTCTCTGTCACATCTGTCAGGCCTGGGTGTATGTTTCTGATGCCACCAAGCACCTACTCACTCACAGCTGGCGGGATGGCTGGGCATGAAAGCTGTAAGAAAACTGTAAAATACCTGTCTCAAGTGGGAGTGCATTTAACTAAAAAACCAACCCCCCCACATCAGCATCTTCCTCTTACAAATAAAAATTAAGTATGCAATGGTTATCTCACATTGCATTTTCCCTTGTGCAATGAAGTACCATCAGGCACCGTTTAAATATACAGGCCAAGGTTTTCCAAAAGGGGAAACTGAAGTGCATCACCTCCATGGACTGGGAATCCTGAGGGTGAAGTTTTCAGAAGAATCTAATTGCTCAAAACAAGATTCATCGATTTCAACCTGCAAACCCAGATGGCATGTGACCAAAATACTTCAATTCTTTTGCCTGTATCATCTGAAAGTGGTTATCTAAAAATTATAATACAGCAAGTAAAATATCCAATTATTTGCTTATCGGTGTTGTCTTCATGTTGCTCTCTGTAAGCACAGCAGACTTTTTTGCCTGTATGTTTTCAACACGAAGTTTTATGTACATTTACGTAAAAATTGAAACTCATTCTTTTCGCTCTTAGCAAAGAAAATCTGAAGGCACTCAGGGTAGCCAGGGAAAACTAACAAATACGGAACAGAAGCAAATGAATAAAATAGTTAAAATCTTCCCACTGTCTTTGTAACTAACAACTCTTTTCCTTATTCTTTACTTCTTGGTGGCAAAAACCTGACTTTGATTCCAGCAAAAAGAAGAATCACAGCAATAACTAATTTTAGGCAATTTTCAGCATCCCAACCTTATCCTTGGAAAAGGACAAGCAAAGGAAAAGGACTGTGTAAATATGCTGCAGTATATTTCTCTCTTCAGAAGGAAATCCCTCTCTCTCAACCTCAGTAGTAAAGGGAAGTCTTAAAATGAAGGGGCGAAAGAGAATCTCAAAACCTTGCCTCTGCTGCCTCATGGAGACACAGGACCTTCTCCCCTTCGTTCCAGACTGCGGAGGCTCAGCTGAGGAAGGGGGATGCATGAAGAGCAGGTCCAAGAACACACCGGAGAACAGACAGATGTAGGGGTGAAGAGCTGACGATCTGCTGTTGCTAGATGGGCACAGATCACCTTCTTTCACCTATCTCAGTTATGTAAAGGGAAAATTTAGGGTAGCTTAAATCTCATCACACCAGGATACAGAACTACCATTGACTGAAATGTGTTATCTGTCTAGTATCTACGCCGTGCAGTTTACACTAAATAAGGTCCTGAGTGCACTGTTATGTCAATGGACAAATGCCTTTCTTACTCATGTGGACTAAGGTTCTAAATGAAGATTTTGCATTACAACATCATCATCATCTACATGCAAAAAACCCCCACCTTATGAAGCAGGTTTAGAGCTACACAGTTCTCTGGAAAGCTAACACAGACCACTGGCTCAGGTACGGCACAACTGAATCCCCGGTCCTACCCCTTAGTCCAGCCTCACTCTCAGCTGTGGGAAGTGTCTATCAAGAGCTCCTCAGCTGCTCTAGGGGACTGTCTAATTTGCTGTTCAGGCCTGATTGTAAGTTTACACACACATAGAGAAAAATCAGTCTCATCTGTAAGAGCGTTCTAACAAAAGACTTTGTGTGTGTTAGGCTTAAACACATAGTTACCTTTCCTCTTCTGGAAAAGGATTAAGTCAACACCATGAAAGCTAGAATAACGAAAGAATACGACCAGCTTTGAAGCATCCCATACAAACTAAATGGCAATTCTTCAAGACATAGCCTGCAAAAGTCACCTTTCTGCTATTCAGTTGAAAGAGAGGGTTTGCTTGTTTTTAAAACTTTAACCATTTCGTATTCTTTAGCCAATATTGGAGCTTTAAACTTGAAATACCCAAGACACATCTGATCAACCGCTTTCAGTTTAAAGGACAAATGACAAGCAAAAGTATAAGAAAAGCTTTCCAAGCATTACCAAAAGGCAGAAAAATTGAGTTTTCTTTTTTTAACTAGTTTGCTAAAGCAGCTTGTCTGGAACAGGAGTAGTCACCAGACTAGACCAGCATACATGCTGGCGCTGGCTGGCCAGAATAAGTTATTCTAGCCCAAGCCTTGTTCTGTGCTGCCCTCAAGGAACTCACAAATCTACCCATCATCAGTTGCCTAGATGCAACCAGTTACACAAATATGAACATTCAGTCACATAATCAGACACATCTTTCCTTCTTTGTGTCAGACCTAGCTGTTCTCCCAACCTCAAAAACATTGGGTTTCATTTACAGGTCTAATGGAAAAATAATTGTTTCTGATTTTTTTTTCTCTGTACTAAGAAGTTGAATCAACTCATTTTGCAGCCATGCAGTCACTAGGTGAGATGCAGGTAGGAAAGAATCCCTGGCAGTGAGACAGAGGCAACCCCTCAAATCCAGGCAAGGCTGAAAGTAACTCGCTCTGTGTCACCCATTAGATGTTTTGTGAAACCGCATCCTTAATTAGTCATGCAATGGAGAGACAGGGCAGCATACAGTGTTTGATCCTTCCAGAAGAGGACAGCTGTCTCATCCTACTTGTATTACTGGACATCACTCACCTCAACTTTCTCCACAAAACTCCTGCCCCATCAAATACATCCTTTAAAAGAAAACTAGCAGTTCTTATCTAGAATAATTCTCATAGTAAATGGTACCATCAAGTACATGTATTACAACAACATGGGAGTAAGAATACAGATCAGAGTGTACCCATTTCTGTGAGAACATATGAGAGCTCCGAAGAATATCTCTCAAAAGACTCTCTACAGTCTTGCTTAGGGCACAGGCCCATTTCCCTTTAGCAACTCCGAAGTGAACTCATTGGCCACAGCTTGGAAAAACAAAGAGGAAAGAAAACAATAGACTGTGCCAATTTATAGGTTAGTAACTCGTAACAGGACCCTGGACATTTAGATATAGAAATTTGAAAGAGATTGTCTAGACTGCAGGTGAATTCCTGTATCTCCCCCACTGCTTTGAACATTGTTCTTTTGCATGTAAAAGCTGAAATCTTTCCTTTTAAGTATTTAAAGTGCTTATTTACTATTACCTATTTTCTTGAAGGGAAAGGACAGATCCTGCCAGTAAACAACTGCTTGCACAGCTGGTGTCAGCAACAGGGACTCATCTTTTACAAGCATGGTACTGGCTTTCATACTCAAGGACTGATTTCTAGGAAAAGGTGGGATCCACTCGATCAAGCAGAACAAAAGCATCGTTGCCAACTGGCTGACCAAAAGCAGAGTGAAAGTGTCTTTGCCAATAGGCTGCCCAACACAGCAAGGCATGAGCAATCCAGGAAGTTTCTAGAGTGCATTGACAAGAACTTCTTAACATGGGTGACTGAGGACCCAACAAAGGAACCTGCTGGACCTCATACTTACAAAGAAGAACTGGTCAGAGATGTGAAGGTCAGGGGCAGCCTTGGCTGCAGTGACTGAGTGGTGGAATTCAGGATCCTGTGAAGAAAGAGCAAGGCAAAAAGCAGGATCACAAGCCCAGACTTCAGGAGGGCAGACTTTGGCCTGTTCAGGAGAATCCCACGCAATATGACCCTGGAGAGAAGAGGGGCACAGGAGGGCTGGTTGATTTTCAAGGATCACCTCCACCAAGCTCAAGATTGGTCCACCCCAATGTGCAGGAAGTTGGGCAAAGGTGACAGAACAAGACTTTCCCTCAGCAGACGTTAGGGAACACTGAAATGGGACATTCCCAAGCTGCTGGGCCCTGATGGGATGCACTCAAGAGTGGTGAGGGAGCTGGCCGATAACATTATGAGGACACTCTTTGGTAATCTTTGAAAGGTTGTGGTGACTGGGGATGTTGCTAAGGACTAGAAGAGAGCAAATATCCCTTCTATCTTCAGGGAAGGAAAGAAGGATAAATCAGGGAACTACAGGCTGGTCAGACTCACCTCGATCCCTGCAAAGGTGATGGAGCAAATCCTCCTGGAAGCCCTTTCCTAACGAATTCTGTAGATTGGGTGAAGGTGATTGGGAACAGTCAGCATGGATTTATGAAAGGGAAATACACTTGACCAACCTCATAGCCTTCTATGGTGAGATGACTGGCTCAGTGGATTAGGAAAGCAGTGGATTCTGTTTATTGTGGCTTTAACAAAGCTTCTGACAGTGTCTCTTATAACATCCTCACTGACAAACTAATGAAGTATGGGTAAGATAAGTGGACAGAGAGGTGGACTGAAATCTGAGTGAACTGCTGCACTCAAAGGGTTGTGATTAGTGGCATAAAGTCCAGCTGGAGGCCAATCAGTAATGGTGTACCCCAGGGACTGATACTGGTGCAAGCATTGCTTAACATCTTTGCTAATGACCTAGATAATGGGACAGAGTGCACCCTTAGCAAGTTTGCAGAGGACGCACAACTGGAGGAGTACACCAGATGGGTGCACCTGGCAGGGTAGAGAAATGGGACAACAGGTACCTCAGCAAGTTCAACAGAGGGAAATGCCAATCCTGCACCTGGGGAGGACTAACACCAGGTATCAGTAGAGGCTGGAGGCCAACCAACTGGAAAGCAACTCTGAGAAGAAGGACCTTGGGGTTCTGATGAACACCAAGCTGATCATGAGCCAGCAATGTGCACTTGCAGCACAGAAGGCCAACAGC
This sequence comes from Nipponia nippon, assembly GCF_047370975.1. Classification (NCBI taxonomy): domain Eukaryota; kingdom Metazoa; phylum Chordata; class Aves; order Pelecaniformes; family Threskiornithidae; genus Nipponia; species Nipponia nippon. The sequence goes on from NW_028262336.1 coordinate 112,821,023, forward strand.
CTCCTGGGCTGTGTTAGGAAAAGTGTTGCCAGCAGGTCAAGGGAGGTGATCTTTCCCCTCTGCTCAGCCTTAGTGAGACACATCTGGAGTGTTGCGTTCAGTTCTGGGGTCCCCACTATAGAACAGACATGGACAATACTGGAAAGAGTCCAGCGAAGGACAACAAAGTTAACCAAGGGACTGGAGCACCCGTCATACAAGGAGAGGCCAAGAGAGCTGGGACTGGAGAAGAGACGGCTTGGGGGATTTTACCCATGTGTATAAACACCCGATGGGAGGGAATAAAGAGGGCAGAAACTGACTTCTCACTGGCGTCCAGTGACAGGACAAGAGGCAATGGGCACAAACTGGAATACAAGAAATGTTGTTTAAACATAAAAAAAGAAAACTTTCTTACAGTGAGGGCATTCAAACACTGGCCCAGAGAATATGTTGAGTCTCTACCCTTGGAGACATTCGAAACCCAACTTGTCACGGTCTTGAATTAACACTGCTCTGTGCAGGGGATTGGACTAGAAGATCTCCAGAGGTCCCTTCCGAACTGAAGGATTCTGTGATTAAATTCAGTAGAAAACAAGTAAAGACCTGTTAATTTGATTCTTGGCTACAGAAAGACTGTTATATTAATAGATTTAATCTGTTTTAAGACTCTGTAGCATGCACAGCATGCATTCATATTTGGCTCATTTTATGTAGGTGGTCAAGAAAGTAAATTGAGCATAGGAAGGCAGGTCCTAAATATTTATGCTAATAGCTGAATAAACATTAAGGAAAAGTGACTGATCTGGAGCTACTTCTGGAATGTGTTCAGTGCAGTTTGTGGGAGAAGCTGAACCTAAGTCCACCCACTAAGTCTGAGCTGTGCTAACCAGCTAACACTTACACAACTGTTTTGGATTTATGTGAAATACAATCCAAACCTATTTTAGAAGTCTCTGGATAACTTCTTGGTTGAGTACCAGAACAGTGTTTGTTCAACTGGACATACTTCCTTTACAGCTCAAGTTGAATAAAAAGATTAGGAATGACATGTCGGGTAGAAAGAACTCACAGGAATACATCATTTACAAAGAAGTAATATCCTTGCTTTATGGGCTAACACATCTACTTAAATAAACAAAAACTATCATATTGGTGTAAATAAGAGCTGTATTTACATTTCATTTTAAAAAGCCTCATGGAAAGGTAATTGACTTGATTAGGAGCTAAAAAAACCTGGGCCTTTTGCCCACAAATGTCTTACACAAACTTTTATTACTAAGCTAATGAAAACCACACAAGTCATCAGAAGACTAAAATTGACCTCCTAAACCATAGTGCTAGTGATCAGATAATCCTTATTAATTACCCAATTAGTTACTAATTAATCTGTCATTTAATCATTTGTATAGCCATAACCCCCCCCCCCCCCCCAGCATCTCTCTCTCTGCCGTTTCCTTCTCTCTCTAATCACCGATGAAGCAAGAGCCTCTCGCGTCCCCACAGACAAGTTTCTTGCTACGCACCTAGATGACTGGAGTCAGGATGGGTGGATGCTGTAGGTAAATGTGTTATCTGTGGACATATAAGTGAAAGTCTGAAGCATAGTAATCTCAGGAATTAATGGAAATAAAACGTAACTCCAAATCTGATAACCAAGACCAATTTTACAGACAGAGCAGTTATCATAGACTAGCCTACCAAGGAGAAGTATCCCTTAAGCCACTTAATTCTAAATTACTATTTTATAATCTTAAGGAACCTTACATTTGCTTTAACCTCCTGTATGTAACTGGATACAGCAATTGCCCATAGCAATGGTGCCTACCAAAAATTAATTAAGTACTAGACTGGCAGTGGGAAGGAGAGATTTGATAGCTGCCTACAAAGGAAGACTGGCATTAACCTATGGTTGTTCTAACAGCGAGTACAAACCACTGAACTCTTACAGACCTCTAGCCTGATTACAAGACTGGCATACTGTGCCGTCACCAAAGACGCTTGTGAGAGAACCTGCACACAGTTTTAGGCAATTATACTGAACGTCAGTGCTTGAACAGGACAAGGTCATTCTGTTACCATTTAAATATAAAAGCAAACTCTTCATGGTCACATACCTCATTGCAACATTGCTGCCATCAATAACTATTGGCCTCAGGTTGTCACCATCCTCTGTCACATCCTCCTGCAGCGGAGACTCTGACCTCTGAGACTCTATGGAAGACGCTTCACGCATTACACTAGTGTTAGCATTAGTTACGGTCTGATCAGTCTCAGTTTTATTCCCAAGTTTGACAAGTTCTCCCAAAATATCATTTATTAAAGCATCAGTACCAAGTTTATTTAGTACAAGTTGAACCTGCTCTTCAGAGTAACCCAACTTAAGTGCAAAGTCCAGTTTGGTTTGATATTCTTTCACCGCATCAGGGGGCTTTTTGACTTCCTTAGGTACTATCTGAGCCTCTTCTATCCTAAAGTCTTGCAAGATTTCATTTCTTTTTAGTATATGAGGCTCTAAGCAAGGAGATCGGCACAGCTGTCGGTGAGTCTTAGGCAATAAATGTGATTCTGATGCAGAATTATTCAGTCTCTCTGAATCATTATCAGAATTTGTGCTTTCTTCAGAGTCACAGCTGGAGCTTCCAGAAGTCTCTTCAGATGCCTCCTTGTCTACATCTTCTTTCCTAGAATTAACCTTATCCATCGTTGGCTTCTCCACCATTGACCAAGGTACAATTGCATTTATTTGTGTGCCAGTGCTCCCCACATAAAGGTGGCCTAAGTCATGCCCCAGATGATCCTTCAAGCCCATGAAGCTGCTGCATGTACTTGACTCCACTTTGCTGTTTTTCTTGTATTCCTGAATATAAAGTGTTCCGTATTCCTAAAGAGAGAACAAAAACGTTGCAACTGGTTACACATATTACTTGTTTGTCTTTTCTTGCTGCTTCCTCAGAACTGCATTTATTCCTTCCCAGCAGAGAAATATGACCTTTTTTTTTTTTTAAAAAAAAAACATGGAAAACTTTTTTGAGGAAAAACTTTTCCTAAGGAACATCCATAGTGAAGCTGATAAACAACTGATTATCTGTTTTCTAAGCGTATCAAATGCTTTTACTTAAACCTTTCTAGAAATGGGTTTATTAAAGAATAGGAAACCAAACACTGCAAGTTTACCTACTGTAACACAGAGACAGAAGTCTCATCACAATTTAAAGGAACCAAGATATTTCTTCTAGCTTAGGACAGTACTGTAACAATGTAAAAAAAATGCAGCTATAAAATACAAGTACTAGAAAAGCTTTTTAAACTAAATACCTTAAACTCTCTGTTGAATAGAAAGAATTTAGCATAGTACTAGATTATCTGGCTTATTAGGCAAGTATGAGACATCATAACACATAAAATGAATTAGTAACAGAAAACATGATTAAATGAAAACTTATTGGCCCTAAAAGACACTATCAGTTCAACTGAATACACTCAAACTATTTCTGAATTCCCTTATAAAGTGACAATTAAGTCAAGAAAGACTAATTGCTCTCAACAGAGTGCTGCATTACTAACACATACAGCATTTAGAGACATGGATTGATCTAATGGCCAATAAAGCCAATGGAAGTCTGTACACTGATTGCAACAGACCATTCATCAAGCCAACACGGCAACAAAATTAAAATCTGGTTTCAACTCTTGGACTAGACTTGTGCAAGCCTTTTGCTGAATCAAAACTAAGTATATAGATAGAAATCATGTAGGAAGAATGGAAGAAGAAAAGCTGTGGTTTTCTGGACTTCATACACTTGCCACATCAGTTTTTCTGGAGGAATTTTGCATAACGGTAGTTATACAGAATTTAGTTAACCATTTCATCACAAGGATTACTTCCACAGTCTACATTTAAAGGCAGATTGCTACCTCTTTCCCTTATTTTGTTCTTTTAAACAGGAATCTTTGCTAATTGCTTCAATAAAGAAAGTAAAAGAGAAATTATTTCTCATAGATAAAAATGGACCATATGGACCAATTGTACTGCAAGGTTACCATGAAAAAGAAGAATTTACATTAAGGGAAGACTATGAAACAAAGTTCTTTCACACTTCCATCTTGCAAGGCAGAACATAAAAGCAAGAACTAGAGGCAAAGAACTTCACTTGAACTTGACAGATACACTACAGACACAAATTTCATCAAGGAGGATATCTTGATAAAAAACATTATGTCAAACAGAATTTCTTGATCTATACTAATACAAATTACAAGTATGTCTCACCAACAGCCAAAATCTCTGTCAGTAAATACATTAACTCTCCCATCCCCTTACAGGTTACCATTTAAGAATGACCCAGTATTTTTAAAATATGGTGTACTTTCCTCTTCTTGGGATAAAGATCTGAGAGTACACACAAAAGAAATTCATCCAGGCTTAAGACTAGAGAGAATCAAGCAAAAAATCCAATCCATGGTTCAGTAAAAGCAGACTCTATAGGCGCTGAGTGCCAAGACATCACCACTGTGGTGGAGTTTTTTGGCTATGGAGCACAAAAAACTTACTTTACCTAAGCAATTCTAGTTAAAATAAATAAATAAACAAATCTATCATCTGCGTTTTCATCTCCAACACTTCAATCCAGGCAAGACTGATAGGAAAGAAAATACTCTTAAAGTTTTATTTAGATCTGATCTTGTTAGAAGGTGGTAGGGCTGTAACACTCTCAAGCAGTGTATCAAGGAGTATTACTTTCTCTTCACTCGAAGCTTTAGGATTTCAAGCAACACCGCAGATTAAACACAATGAGAATTTAGGAAATGAACCTTTTCACACAGTGATTTATTAACTGAAGTAATGCACTCAATGGCACAGCACTAGTAACAAATCACAACAATATCCCAATAAAAGGATACAGTTAAAAAACCCAACACTGTGGCCTTCACAGAACTGACACCCAAAAAAAAAATATTAAAAAAAAATCTCCAACAAGAAACCCCTACTGGAAGCGAGGCTGCTTAGCAACCAGCCTTTAGTTGCTAGGATGCGCTCCTTTAACATACCATCATGAATACTAGCACAGCGAAAGAATAATTTGGTATGAACAAAAGCCCATGAAAGAGAGCGAGACTTAAGTGCGTCTGGTTTCCCCTCGGAGAACAATGCAGCTGCCAAACCGATCTGGAAGCCCCGACATCATTGTTCCACCAACCCCACAATCTGCTCTGACTCTAGGAAGTCTAGTTAATGGGCAACACTTTTAAGCTGGACTGAAAAGTTGAGCTGGCTCAAGTACTGCCACCGCAGAATACGGGGAGATAATGGGTCACTGCCTAAATCCGTGTACTGTGAAATGTCGTTTTACTATTGAACTAAAAGTAGAGGGAGGGTTTTTTTTGGAAGGGGGGAGGAGGAGGTTGCATATTAACAGCATGGAATAAACAAAGCTTGAAGTGCACGGATCAGAAAGAGGATTTTTTTTTTTTTTTAGCGTTAAAATAATACTTAAGTCATTCTCCAATCGCTTCTTCCTTGAAGTTTAAGTGCTTTACAGCGACTACAATCATAATACCCTCCAGTGGGATCCAAAGAAGTTATTAACATACAAATGTGTCTGAAGATCAGACATTATATGAAACATACTTTAGATGATTTGCACATCAACTGCGTATGAAAAAAGACCATAAACTGAGCCTTGTCCATTGTTGGGAATGTATACATAATCAGCCTCGCATCTATCTGCTTTAAGTCTCCTGTCAATCTCCATCTTGCTCCAATATATAATTCCTTCTTTTGCACAGAACTCTACTGTGTTTCAGAAAGTATTTAAAGAATAAGAGAGTAATAAGAGCAGCAACTTTAAAATCTGCCACAGATAGTAAATAGCCAGCATACTATTGCTTTAAAAGGGTAGTTAAAATGACGCTTACACTGTAAATCCAAAGCTAAAGATTTCTGAAATAGTTTTGCATAAGCAGTACCCTATTCCTGGCATTTGGACTAAACCCTGCACGCAAACTGAATTTATTTTCAGATAAATTTTTGCAATGTCTGTGAACTTTGTACGCCATATTTGTGGTCAGCAGCATCTCTTAGAAACGCTAGACTTTGGAGCTCCCAACATGATGTCTTTTATGAGATTCATTGATTAGAACCATGAAAATCAGATGTCACTGTTGAACACTGCTGGAATTGATTATTTTATCTTGATCTGGTTAGTGAAGAGCAACATGCTAGCCAGTCTATTTGAATGAATTTGTATTCCAAATAAACACTAGTGTACCTATATATAGGACAATGAAACTCACAAAGACCAGAAAAGGTCACGTTTATCCAAGGAGTAACATCAGATAAGAATTCCTTGCACTCTTTATTTACAAGCAACTCTCATTAGGCACATATTGTTTTAAAGTATGCTAACCGATACAAGGCAATACAGCTAAGAAAAATATCTGCTATGAATTCTGACTCAACTGAGAGCCAAACAAACAAAATCAGCCAAAAAATTCTTGTCAAGAAAGTTTTCAACTTTTGGTTATGCTCACCACAGCTGAGTAACAGAATTTGTCCTTATGAAAAAGTTAATAAAACCGGTAACTCCCGATTTAGACATACTTATGACAAGATAAGTTTTAAACTGTATATATATATATATATTTATAGCCTGTTTAAAACTACAGTATCTCACACTACGTTTGTTGTTAAAGGCCTAAAATACTGTATTACTGAGTCAAAGACATTTATCAAGTGTAAGTATAATACTCTGCATGAGCACTGTGCTACTACATTGTAGAACTGTATTGTTTTCCCATTTCTTAAGTCACCACTATTTTCCACTCACCATTAACAATAACCAGCTCATCAATTCACCTTCACACAAAATATTTCTATTTCTCAAAGGGATGCGGGCAAGGAGATCACCTAATCTTTTAATATGTACTCAGAATATTTTCCACTTACAACTGAACATAGAAAAGTAGTTTAATGCAAATTTAGTTCACAGAGGAAAATAAGGAGTAAAATAGCGTGTCATGTGGCACAGTGTAACAGAAATTGTGCATTCTCAAAGGACCGTCAAAAGTTTCTGAAGATACATTCTACAGTGAAATAGTTCAGCATGTTTGCACACAGGCAGACTTATTCTAAGTCTTCTAAACATAAAATGGAAAACATTGAAATCACAGTTTTTGAAACACTGTCATTACTTGTCACAAACAGAAGTGCAGGGCTGATCAGAGAAGAAAAAAATGAATGTATCAGTTATCCAAATGATAAAGATACTGCAACAATGCAAATAAAATAATGAATATGTAATAAATACCCACTGCTGTAGTTTCTATGTATTTAATTACCATTGTATTTCAGCGAGTGCTGTTGTCTGCATCATTCTACCCAACAAAGGAAGGATGTCCCATTGAACAGATTGGTTAATGCTCTGGGGCAACAGATGTCTACTGGAACTGCAGGAGACCAGCAACTGGTGGCCTGCCCATCTTCTGAAAACTTTCAATAGACTCATGCATATGTTCACACAATAGGGCATGTGGTAGAAATGCAAACCTCTTTTTAACCCTTTTATATGCTCTCTTTCCCTCCCAACTGATATATGAAGGTCTTTGTTTTGTTTTTTCTTTACAGGATCCTTGGAACACCGGCTCATGGAGTATACAGTGTTTGCTCTTCAGCCTAACATCTGAACTCAAAACATAAAACAAAACAGATTAGAAAATTTATAAAAATAGCCAGGCTAGATCTGACACTTACAAATAGCTTTCAAAGCACAAAACCTTTGACTGGAACATGTTCCCACCTAAGAGCACCCTATCTCGCACTTCAGTATCTTCAGATAGCCCACAATGGAGCTATTCCTATTTTCACAAACAGAGGAAATTTCACCTATTGTATGCTATAATGGAAAAGTTGTTTGATTTTTTTTTTTTCTTAAAAGCTTTTCCTACCAGTCACAAATGAAAGTAAATAATAGCTTGTTTGCAAAGAAGGGTAAATACCTATAACTTAAAGTTGAAACCTCCCCTTCCCCCCAAGGGGCTAGAGGAGAATTTGTTCTGTTGATGGCTACTGCCTACCATTTTCAATTTCTTGGAAATACACCATTACTGATGCTTTCGAAAGTTCCTTAATAGAACGCACTCAGTGAGATCATTGCTCGTCAATACACTTAATCTTCAGACATAACTGTTTTTTCTTTCCCACTTTTTCCAAGAGACACTCAAAGTGTGCCAATCTCAGCCGACACACACGCTAGCTACGTTGTCCAAATGCAAACTGATATGCTGAAACACCAGAAAGGCGAAACGTCCCATTTCTGCAGAGAGAAGCCCGTATACTTACGTTCGCTGGAAAACACACAGACATTGGTTTCTTGTAGCTGTTCCAGAAGCAACTCCTTAACAGGATTTCAGCTGCAGACTTCAGGCAAGCAAGCAGAACAATGAATGGACGAACAGATGGACCCGCAATGTCTTTGCTTAACCTATTACTGAGCGGCCGCGGAGCCAATCACGACTGGCAGAGCTCACAATTAGCTGGCCGGGCAGATGCAAGGCAACCTCCCCACCCTGCATCAGGTTCGGAGGTTTCTAAGATAAGCAAGTTGATGTCATTCTCAGGGTCTGCCCCGGGCAGCATGTGTATTAACGAGGGGTGTGCAGCAACAATAGGCCATACAAAAGAGACTAGCAGGCAGCTGCTGTATGAGAGCCAGAGTCATTAGGGAGCAGGCTGCCAACAAGAAACACCTGGCTTGGGCAGACTTCAGCTTCTCCTCATTGTTTCTAATTCATGAAACAAAGAAAGGAATTATTTTTAAGTAGTAAAAGTTGTGAGTTCCTATTAAAATATAGCGGTCTTAAGGAATATAATCCCTTCTATTATGGAAACAGAAAGTTCTTTGTAAGGAAAAATATTAAAGAGAAATAAATCTATCAGTAGCTATTGTAGTCCCCTTTTCTTGTTAGCAGAATTAATCATATTGGTATAAAGTGCAAGGAGGTATGAAAGGAGACCACGCTAAACACTGAAATGTATTCAGAAACCGCTTTCTGAATTTCCCAACACTTTTGTACACCAGTCAATAAATGTAATAAACTTGCATTTACACACAAAACTCTAACAGAGTACTTGTGGGTAATTTCAATGGAAGGTGAAACTGATTAAACTAAAGCCACGTAATATTAATATATGGAATAAGAGAAATTTTTAAGCAGTGGCATTGAAACATTAAGGCACTTGATAGAAAGGAACTACAAACCACTCTTTTGTTCTGGAGTCACTCATATTTGCTTGCAACAGAACTTCTTTCCCTCTTATTTCACAGATCTGTTCTAGATGCCAAGATCCTCCTGTCTTTTTGCAACGATGAAATATTTGAACAAAAGTCAGGAGCTAGGCCATAGCCAGCTTTTTATTGGTTTTATTTTTATTGAAGTAAGCCACATGGAAACAAAAACTCCAGTCCACACCTCCCCTCCCCTCACTGCCCAACATTTCCAATACCACCAAGCCCTGCAACACACACATTTAGCGATATAATGGTAGCAAGGTTTGATGCCTGATAAAAAAAAGTGAAGCAATGTGGACTTTGAAAAAAAAAGTTGCCACTGCTGGTAACTTCAGTGAAGACAGCTCAGCACACAGAAGGAGGGGATTCTACATTTGCAAATGTTCATCTGAGTAACTACTAGAAAAGCATATTTACTGAACTTTAGCATCATTACATGACTAAAAGCAATACTGAGAACCACACAGGCAGCTGTCCTCCTCTGCTTGGGAGGACAGGCGATCTGCTGGGAAACATCTACTGTGATTTAAAAGAAGAAAAGAATGAGAATAGGTTTGTTAGAACTGTTTTGAGTAATTTCCCAAGCTTTATGTGGATATTAAAGCGATTCAACATAGTAAATGAAATCACATATCATCATGCCATTACACTGATGCATTTATCATGAGCCCAGATATTAAGCTGCAAAGCAGAAACATCAACTATAGTTTCTCTGCACTGGCCATTACACTCCTAAGAACAACTACTAACACCGCTATTTTGGAGCTTTTAAGTCGGAGGCAGAAGGAGACTCCTCACTAATTTCTGCCACTGTGAACACAAAGAGTGAGAGAAAGCTACCCACGAGCACAGTGGGACGCCTGATCTCCAGCACTGGATTAAGCCTCTTTGCAAACAGCGAATAAAAGCAGTGATCTGAAAAAGCTAATCAGTCCCTGCTGTGGTATTTAGACTACCTCAGTTGCTGGTATTGGATAACGTTAAGCATATTAAAACTTCTGTAGGCAAAATAGGAAGCCAGTCCAGTTCACCTATGTCCAAGAACTGCCCTTAAATGCAAGCAGGATCACTTGGCTAGTCATTAGTTGAATACCTCCCTAATTAGAGCCAGACACTTCTGCAATACCAGAAATGCTTGTATCATACACATACAGAGGATGCATATGATACCCTTTATGTACATCTGTAACAAACCGAGAACTCTGTAGCACAGACGTCGTATACTTAGGGCTCTACAAGCTCAACTAGGGCAAGCGTATGATCGGGCTTAAAAATGTGCCTTAAAAATAAGGTTGTAAGAGGTTTACTTGCAAAGACCCGCCCCCTCAATGTCTTCTACAGTAACAATATGACTATCCCCTCCCCAAACAACTCTCCATACTCCAAGTGCATGTCTTCAGGGAACCAGGTCTAAACTTTAGTTGCAGATTAATGTTCATGCTAATGCCATGCTGCAGCACTGACTATGTCCAAAGTCAGAACAGACACAATCTGAAGACTTACGTTATATTGTTTAATTTACAGAAACTATTCTAGCAAGCTGTAGTTGCATGAATTAAGACAACGTTTTCTAGTTCTATCCTTTGCACAAAATCAGTTACTTAAACCAGCTGTCTGTTCTGGGAGCATCTCCTCAGCTCTTCCCTAAAAGAAGTTGGACTGTCCATGGTTTACAAGGTGTCAGATCATCCTATTAAATCACGCTTGTGATGACACAAAAGCATGCATATTAAGGTTTAACCAGTACACGAGGCTTCCTTCTGCAAATGATGAGCTCAACAAAAACCTTAGTAAGAAACGCTGTGCCTCTCCCATCACATCTGTGAGAGGCTATAGCAGCATCACTAAGAGGTACACAGAGCAAATGGACAAAGCAAGTTCTACTTCTTGTGCTGAAACCTCCAAATTCAATAATCTGACTCATTCAGCAATCTCCTATTACCGTATCTACAATACAAAGAGTCAGTAAGTTAAATCCAGTCCCCAAAATACAGCAAACTTAACAGCTCTTCACATTCTGGTCTTGCAAGATCAGTAAGCTATAAACAGCTATTTTTGTGGCTCCTAGAGATCGGACACTGTGTGCAGTGCTCATCAGGTCCCTAAAGCCACTTGATTAAACAGCAGACCAGCACAAAATCCTTGAACTGGCTGGAGGTGATGGGCTCAGAGACTCCATGATGGAAGGAGATTTCTGAACGGCACACAGCAAGGTGATGGGATGCTGCAGAGAAACACGGACCAGGGTGAACCTCTCAGCTGGGCAAGGGGTGGGAAGGAGAGCATCCCCTCCCCTCCGCTGCCCAGTTTGGTATGAAAAGCACGCATGGGAGGATCAGAAAGACCAAAGGAGGGAGAGCTGGAGCAGCTGGGAAATTCAGACAGCGTAGGCTGAAGATATTAGGGAAGCACTACTATAAGGGGAAAAAAACCACCCTAAAAAAAAGCTGCTAGCTCCAGCCAACTCTTGTTGTTTCAAACACGTTGAAAACAAAGCCTTATTTAAAAATAAATTATTTTATGCAAGCACACAAAATGGTCCTTCTGTAACTCAAGTGGTATTATTGCAGCAATTAGAAAGACAACTTGTCCCATTAAAGTATTTCATTATCTTTTATTGTAGAACTTTATGCTAAGCCTCCAGTAATAAATGATGCATTTGCAAGAATACACTGCATAAGTTAAATCAATCACATACCACTGCATTTATGAAATAGAAATGCTACAGACAAAACTCACTGCTATGCCATTGCAAAATACCCTACATTTACTGTTGGACTTGGGAGCTGCAAGGGAGATGCTTATCTTTAAAATTACAAGGTGGCAATACAACAGAAATTCATCTTTTCCAGTTACTATGTTGAGATGCAAACTACCTTAAGTAGAACACTTTGAAAGAAGTTTACTTAGTTTTGAGGAATAGTAAGTGGTGCTCTAGACTGTATCTACACAGAGTCATAAAAACAAACAAAAACCCACCACCACTCTACAGCCATACAGAGCAGTGAATTAAATGACCAGTAAAAAGTGCCTAGAATTCAGAAAAACTCATATTATGATAAAGATAAGTAATGCTTTGCCTAGAGAATAACTAGCCTTAAAAAAAAATATTTTAAAAGGATCAATTGCATTTTCAAATGCAGTGTAATTTCTCTATAGAAAAATATGCACTTTCAAATGCATTAAAACAAAGCAGCAAAGAGTTCTTTCACTCCGAAAGAAGACTCAGCTGTCTGTAGTTACCCTTAAAATTCAAAAAAGCAGAGATGCATTTTCCCACAGGCCATCATCTTAAAAGAAGGTTAGAAGGTCTACAGTTTCTAGTATAATCCCATTAGATCATCAGTATTGGCTGCATGTAAGCCTTGAGCAAATGGTTGCAACATTTATCATGACATCCTCTGATATGTTTTGAAGAGAAGGGGAAAACCGTAAGTTTTATCATAAGTAGTGATTACTTTTTTGCTAACCATGGGTATAAACAGATCCAGTCTTTTCTTGTCTGTGGGTAGACAAAGGCCGTGACCATGAGCTGTTCATCACAAGACAACAAGGTGCCTGCCTGCAGCTGCACCTAACTGCAGTTTGCCTACATTAGGAGCCCAACAGGCTTGAGCCACAACAGCCAACCATGCAGAAAGCATAAAGCAGCATTCTGCAACAGCAAAAGCACTGGCATCACCCGTCAGTACCACACTGAGAAGTAGCTCCTGAAATGAGATATGCTTTCCGAAGCAAAGACTTTCATTTTGAAAGAAGCGAATGGTTTTGAGCATGTTACAAAATAAAAACCCACTATGTTCACCTAAGAGGATAATGAAAAAGTAGTTGCCTCAGCACCATAACTTCAGATACCCATTGTAGGCGTGGATCCCTAAGCAATGCTCCTTCCGCAGTATCACAGAATCACTGAGGTTGGAAGAGACCTCTGGAGGTCATCTGGTCCAAGACCCTGCTCAAGCAGGGCAACCTAGAGCCAGTTGCCCAGGACCCTGTCCAGACAGCATCTGAATATCACCAAGGATGGAGACTCCACAACCTCCCAGGGCAACGTGTGCCAGTGCTCAGTCACCCTCACAGTAAAAAAGTGTTTCCTGATGCTTAGAGCAAACCTCCCGTGTTTCAGTCTGTGCCCATTGCCTCTGGTCCTGTCCCTGGGCACCACTGAGAAGAGCCTGGCTCTGCCCTCTTTGCACCTTCCCTTCAGGTATTTATACATATTGATAAGATCCCCCTGAGCCGTCTCTTCTCCAGGCTGAACAGTCCCAGCTCTCTCAGCCTTTCCTCACAGGAGAGATGCTCCAGTCCCTTCATCATCTTTGTGGCCCTTTGTTAGACTCACTCCAACAGCTCCATGTCTCTCTTATACTGGGAAGCCCAGCACTGGACACAGCCCACCAGGTGTGTCTGACCGGTGCTGAGCAGAGGGGAAGGATCACCTCCCTTGGCCTGCTGCACCACTCCTCCTAACGCAGCCCAGGACACTGCCAGCCACCTCTGCCACAACGACGCATCACAGGCTCAAGGATTTTCCCATCTTTAAGTGGATGCTCCAACTCAAGTGTGGTTAAAACCCGGCACAAACATACAAGTCACTACAACCACACCTGTACAAGTACACCAGGGCGTGCGCACACAGGCAGCGTGATCGCAGAAGTCTTGTTTCCAAGGGACAGAAATTCTTGGGGTTTTTTTTGGAATAGACAACCAAGAGCATTCCACCAAATGCGTCAGGGAAATGTTTTCCTTCACTAGGCACATAAGCAATGTGACCATTTCCACAGTTTGGCAGATTAAGGTTCAATTTTGCAACTATGCCTGTGTTCGTAGGGGTAGATCCCTTCACTCCCTACTCTGATGCAGCCATGTGTAAGACCCACTCCATTCTGTGAGTCTTCCTTTAGGACCAAGGCCTCAGTTACCATTTCCTATCCAAAAAAAAAATAATCTTTTTATTTTATTTAAAAATGCAAATATAAGGAAAAAATACAACAGCTGCCACTAGCACCTAGAGGTAGGTTTAATAGTCTTTTTAGCTTTCTTTAGAACTGCACTTAATATCTTGTATTTGTTTCTGCCGGTTTTGGGGATGCAAGAGTCTAAAATGTCTTAAGTTATTAAGAATATTACCCAAATTAAAAATCCTTAAAAAAAAAAAAAATCACCTGCCACTGGTTTTCAAATTCCAGTCTACAGACACCGAAGGGTCTATCCTGTTTTTACACACTTTGCCAAAGAAACCCAAGAAAATCCAACCTACAGTTTGGCTACTTTGATGTTGGGCCTTCCAGCCCTACCAGAAAGTTTTCAGGGGTCTCCAAGCCAGAAAACATTGAAAACCCCTGCCATGCACTAAGATGGCTGTCAAGCAACCGCTCTCATCAAGACCAGGGCAGCGCGGAACATACTGCCAATTTCTGCAACAAATGGGGGAACAGTGATTATTTTAAGATTATCGCTGGAGGGCACTCTGTTTAATTTCTTTCTTAATTTTATTATTTATGCATTGAAGCAGAGACACTGAGATACAAAGCTCTCCAGGAGAAAAAAAGTTTCCAGCAATACACATTAGATCTGATCTCTTCCCACTTTCAGAATGAGTCACGCTGTCTGGATGCTTTCTGAGCATGAAAATTTGAACTGTCTAATTAACTTTCCCTGTGACAATATTGGGCAGCCAGACAATGCCTACAACTGTACAAAGTGTACGCCATCATGCTTAGCAAAGTACTTTTATTCAAATTTGCTCTGTCAGAAGAAAATCCTCTAACAAAACTAACATGGTTATGTGAAAAAAAAGTATTCTCTTCATTTAAATACAAATTTAAGAGATTTAGCTAGTCAACCTAACATCTTTTATCTGTGCCACAGACTATTATTAAGAGTCTGAAAGGCTCGTCAGAGGAAAATAGGCTTCTCAAACTGTCTAGCGACATGGCCAGGTTGTGTTTCAGGTCATGCTGCTGGCAACAGAGCTCCATAATCTCCAGGGTTCCTGGACGGAGTTCAAGGTGTTGGTTGGACTCTGCATCGCCCTAAATGGCTTCACAGGGTTATGCTTATTTGAGAGACAATTCCTGTGCCCGTACCACACGGCTGCAGTTGTCATTTTGGACGGGAGCCTTCTGCGAGAGAGCTGCCAGCAGTGGATTTTCTGCAAGACTTTCAGCCTTGCCATTTACTCTCTACGGGGATGAAAGAGCCAGAGAATATGTTAAGGTCCAATTTTTCACCCGGATTTAGTAAGTTAAGAATTGGGGAAGACAGAGATGGTCATGCGGTTTGTTGAGACACACTTAGCATATAATTATTTCTTACTTTCTGGGGAAGCTTTTAATAGACCTGACAAGTAGCAACAATAGCCAGATCTTACAGAAACTGGGTTACTGTAGCTGCAAATCCAAGTTCAAAAATAAATAGAAAGAAAATAGCTACACAGAAGTCTATCTTACTACCTCTCTTTTAGGTATGCCTTTTCTTCGGATTTACTGTATCCCTGAATTCAGGAGAGACCACCAGGAAGTCCCCACACTGAACTACGTATACCAGGCTTTGAAATCCTAGTATTTTATATATCAGTAAAACAGCTTGCTCACTTTTGTTTAATAACCTAATATATCAGAAAGAGACAAACCATCTGTGAGTGATTTCACATAATTTTTGTAGGTCTTCAGAGTCTCAGAGTCATTTCATTCTGAACTCAGAAGTTTGCAACTTTCAAAGTAGAAATTAATATTACAGACCAAATTTCCTTATGTTTAGCCTCCACTTTATGAATCTTTTTTCTTCCTTTTTTTTTTTTTTTTTTTTTTTTTTAAGTTGGAAAGCCAACTAGATTTTAGTCCTGTGAATACCTGTGCAGATTCCTTCATTAAGGTCAATATTGCAAACCCTTTTTGGCCCCCAGGGCTCACATTTTGCTTTTCAGAGTCCCACCTCATCATGAAGTTAGATCTGACAATGACAGATGCAAATGGGAAGACTTCATTCAGAACTGGCGATGCTATTAACATTTAGAATTAAATTATTTAGTTTGGAAGGGATCTCTGGAGGTCAGCTAGTCCAACGAACCCCCGCCCAACACAGGGTCAACCACAGTAGGTTGCTCAGTGCTTTCTCCAAGCCAATTTCTGAGCATCTCCAAGGCTGGAGATTCCACAACCTCCCAAGGCACCCATCCCAGTGTTTAAGTATCCTCATGGTGACATTTTTCCTCATCTCCAGCCAGAATTTCTTCACTGTAACTTGCAACTGCTGTCTCTTGTCCTTTTGCTGCATGCCTCCAAACAGAGTACTTTGTCTTCTCTATACCCTCACATTACACAGCTGAAGACAGCAATAAGATGCCCGTTAGTCTTCTCTTACTAAGGCTGAACAAATTCAGCTCTCCCAGTCTCTCCTTGTACGTGACGTACTTCAGCGCCCTAATCACCCTGGTAGCCATCCACTGGACTTGCTCCAGTAAGTCAGTGTCTTCTCCTGTCCTTCGGGGACCAAAACTGGACGCAGTGCTCCAAATGCAATCTCATGAGTGCCAGAAAGAGGCAAATGATCACTCCGCTTGATCTGCTGGCTATGCTTTTGCTAATACAGCCTATTTGGCCTTATTACCTATTTTTGCAACATCATCTTGCACTTACCAAGGGATGAGGCTTTACTTTCCACAAAAGCATTCCACGTCAGCAGATGAACTAAACTCTATTTACAATGGCCACTGGAGCCATCTGTTTTCAGTCTGCCTGCTAGAAACGTTTTCCCTCCAGAGCTCCCACAGGCATACCGATGAGCGCATCCAAGCTGCAGATGAACAATTCAAACTGCTCACAGAAGTACATAGAGCACAGCAAGAAAGATCAGCCTTAAAACGATGATGCTTGTTTTCACACTAATGAGTTTGCTTATCTGAGGTCTCTCTTGCAAAAGCTGTATACATCAAAAGGTAACCAATTTGTAACACAGTAATATCTGAATTTTAGCAAGGTGTCCCATGTGAACCAGAGACTGCTACCACAGACTCATGAAACTTTGGAGCTGCTGGTTTTATGAAACAAATCACATGGAAGACCATCACCAAATACTGAACAAAACCTTATGGAGAGACCATGCATGGCATCAACACAGTTAAACTTATCAAAGCCGAAGAGCAATTATTTTAAGTCTTGAAAGAGACTGGCTGCGTAATTCCACAATGCAAGCACATGCTAAATCTCTGTGAAGATCTGTAGTTTAATTTCTCCTAATCTGTCAGGCAAGGGCGGTTTACCAAGTTTCACTTATAAGTGATGGTCAAGTCAGAGAGGAAGGCAGAGAGCTCACGTTGAATGAGTTTCGGTAGTAAGGCCAAAATCCAGCTAGCAGGCACTACCTAAACACATTTATGAGCCACACAGTCTTTTGCTGGAACCAGATGAAAGTTGCATCAATGCATGCATGATACCAGATGTTATTTTCTTCCACACGACGACTACAATAAAACGCTATTAACACACAAGTGAAAAAGTGGCTGGGGAAACAACAGCTGAAGCAGAAAACTCTGATTTTAATCTTTCAACAGTAAGCATGAGCTTGTTGCTGAGCTACAGCCCAAGAAACCCAGACTGTAATCCCAACAGCGACAGTTCCAGATACACTAATGAGTCCAACTCACAGCTCGGCAAGAACGGCAAAAGCCCAGTTGGCAGCCCAGCAAGAACGGCAGCAGCAATCCCAGAAGCAGCTGCTACAGAGACTCATGAACCCAGGTGCACAGCCCTGGGCACTTGTACATCACAGCCCTTCCCTAGCCAGAACAAACTGTTTCCACAGGTGTATCTGGCATTACAAATAGTACGTATTGGAATTATTGCTGAAGGAGAAATCATTTGAGGTTTTCAAATCAGTTGAGTATTTTAAGGTAGAAAGACCTTAGGGGATGTTGCTGCAAACTATGAGGCCCTCAGACCCTCCACGTAGATAACGTGGAGGTCTTCATGATGGTACTTTTTACAAGAGAAATATCTCTCCTCAAGGATGAGGCCATGCATTGATGCTGGAAAAGTTAAATAACTCAGTGATTGAAACATTAGCTTTACAGATGACGAAGGATTGAAGAGACCTGTCGAGAGTCAGGGCACCAACTATAATGGTGACTAGGAAAGCAGAGAGGTGAGGATTTATAGATACCAGCTATTTACGTTAACAGTTTGCAGAACAAAAGGAGAGTAGGAAAGTAGCTTCTGTTAAAGGAAATGCAATCTGTCCCTTTTCCAGCCAATCTCTGCCAAACCACCAAATTTCATTAGTCCTAAGATAAAAGGTCTAAGTCGCAGTACCACAGAAATTTTCAGCTCATCACAAAACTTCAAAGTTTGATGGTAATGATTCATTGATTTCGCAACTTAACACATTACTTTTTACAGCTCATAGGGGAGGATGGCTCACACAAATGGTCATTTAGGAACTATCATGACAGTTTTTGTCAACTAATAAAGGACTCAAGGATTTAAGAGTTTTCCCAGCCTCACCCCTTCCCAACCTGCTTGCAGCAAGCAGATCGCTTTTCAGGTATCTGCAATAATCTGTGTCACATTTACTGCTGAACACCTCCAGCTTCGCCGACTTCCCCAATCTCTGGCACCCCTCTGCAACTTTCAACCACCTCCCAAGACATTCCTTTCATACCAAAAGAAATTACTATATTTCTTTCATTGGGAGGGTTAGTAACGTCCATTAAACTCTCCTGCACTCCCAACCACTGAATGTCTTGCTTTGTCTCTCCGTCCTCTCTCCCCACTCTTTTCTCAAGATATCAACTTCTTATTAAGCAAAATCCCTCCTCCTGAATATAGCTTTAGCTTCCTCACTAGCTACCCTCAAGAAAACTATAATTTTAACACAGAGTACATTTTAAGTACTTTGTATAATCTTGCAGAAGCTTTATGCAAAGGACATAGTTATCCTGAAAGAACTCAGAACCACATCACTTCGGTCTAAAACAGGTATTGGGAGCTGTATTTGTGAGCACATAGGAGCTTTCTACATTTAAAGGATGGCAGACCCTGGGATGGTCTAGCATTCTATTCTGTGTCTATCTATCTACCCATACATATACATGTACAGATATATACATAAACAGACATCTCCCCTCCCAGGGAGGAGGATGATGTATGTCAAATTTTAAAGTGTTACACCGGTATCATAAATCAAGCAAATACAACCTTAAAATGGCCAGGCAGTCAGGAGAGGCAGTCTGGCACATGCTGTGAGGTAAGCCTGGAGGAATGATGAATCTCACAGTTGCAGAGGGTGAGCTTCGTTACTCCCCAGGGCAAACTTTGAAAAGGTCTTGTCCAGACCTTTCCAGTCAGGACAGCAGAAGTACAAGTCTTAAAATGAAAGTACTCTTTCAGAACAGTCTCATTCTGCAGCTATGATTCAAGAATGAATGGAGCTTGAGTTTACCAAAAAGCTAAAGTAATTCCTTAACTGAGGAATACAATATCCTTGCAGAATGGGAAAGACAGTATCAAGTGTCAAACCCAGCACCTCATACTAAGCAAAATACAGTTTGGATTTTTGGTAATGCAAGTTCAGCCTTTTACACAAGAAATGTAATCTAACCTGAAGTAATCGATCCTGATAGGTAAAAGAGAAATGCCTAATTCATCTAAACAGAAAGCCCCAAGGTTATGAAAACCTTCCTCAATTTCTGCTCGTCACTAAACAACACGGTAAGGAACATGCTTTTTGACAGAGCCTCAAGCTGTTACACAAAAACATTTAAAGATGCAGAGCTTTACAATGAAAAATATCCATACAGTATTTTTCTCCTCTAACTCTGGAGAGCTGCCTATTCCACAAGACATGCAGAGGAAAAAGTATGGAGAAAGGGGGGGGGGGGGGGGGGGGGGGGAATAATTAAAAAAAAAAAAAAAAAAAAAAGAGACGGGGCGGGGGGAGAGATATGGGGAGAGAAATACCTCATAACTCTATCAGGAAGGCAATTATGAGCAGATTACAATTGATCTTCTATCTATGTGCTAACTGGAATGACTACGGTTTGAGACCAGGAGGTAAGAAAAATGACTCTGCTTCTTCTTACACCACCTCACCTCTGCTTTTGTTATATTCTACCTTTAACATATAATTTAGTAACTAAAATGAAGTAAGTGTCAATTCTTTCAAGCATAAAAATACGGGCTTGTTCAATTAATGGGTTTCTTGCTTCAAACATATGGTAGAAGTAGTACATTTATTGTAAATATTTAGCAAGCTTGAAGACAGGAGGCATTTTAAACATAACTATACATAGTAAGAGATATAAAGCATCACTATACAATAACTTCAGTCCGAAGACAGAAACATTTCAGTCTCTTCATAGAAACAACTCACTGCAGTCTTTGTACAGCATCTGTTTCTCACGGTACCTCAGATACAGTTTCCAGTACCACCAGACAGAAAACGAAGTGTAACCACCTTAATCACTAAAAAGGCCGCTGGCTAGCTGCCATGGCAACAAACACTACGGAAATGAATGAACGATGAAACCTCTCTTGAATAACTTAAAAAACCCCTTATCCATGACTTCCTAGCTACATGTGGGACACTGCTTCACAGAATAGCAGAAGCAGCAGAATAATATTTACAGAACAGGAAAAAGAGGAGTCTTACACCATAACCTTACATATCACACACTTTCTAACCTTCCTCTTAGTTACTATAACACCCTCTCCCCCTTTCTTACTACTGTCACTCTCTTTCAAGCACTTTAGTTTTTAAGAATTATTTAAAATACAGACCATGAAGAAATCCATGATTGGAAGCTGAGGCTAGCAAAATTCAGATTAGGATCTGTTTTAATTAAAAAATAAAGTGCAACCAGTGAAAAAACTACACAGACTTCAAGTGTTCAAGGGAAGATTTTATTTTTTTTTTTTTAATTACTGATTCAAGCCAGAAGTTATGAATCTGATGCAGAAAATACCAAGTTTTATGACTTCTCTAATGAAGTACGTCAAACTAAATCACACATCTCCTTTCTACTGAACACAGAGCTGCTTAGCCATAGCCATTTCTGAGTACAACAAAAACTGACCTGAGCCAAGCAAGTTCCTCATTTCACTTCATGCTGACTTTGAATTGTTTTTTTCCAGCTCGCTTAAAGAGTATTTTCAACTGCACATAGGATATATAAGATCTCATAGAAGAAAATCTTGTAAGGTTTGCAACTTACCTATGTAAAATTGAACAGTAAATAGGTTTCATCAAATATCAAACTGAATCTCCAATCTTTTCAAGTCTCATCGACTGCGAGGCTAGTTTTCTTCAAAAAAAAAACCAAAAAAAAAACCCAACAAAACCAGCTCTGGAACACCAGTAATGCTTTTAAAGGTTGGTACAACCCAGAGAAGCAGGCAGTGAAATCACTTCAGCGGACTGCTGCTCAGCTCAGCAGTCAGCCTGAAATGCACAATTTACACAGATGAATCAAGTCTGGATAATCCCTTCATGCTCTGTCAGGTTCAGAGTATGGGGTTTGTTTTTAAATTGCATACCGTCAATAAACTCCACTTCTCTTTGCATTTACATTATAAGACGACATTTTTTAAAGCATGTTTTGATTTGCAGATGACTAAAAATATTGTTAGTGGAGCTCTGTTGATCAGGACCTCATAAATAATAACTGCCTTTTTAAAAGGATCACAAATGGTAATGGTAATTATCAGACCACTGACTGCTGCTCTATGGAAGCCTAGTGTAAAGGTGTAATAACCATGTTGGACTAAAACCATAAATACGGCAAGGTTTGTGGAGAGATGAAATACCTTGAATTGGTTCAACTACCTCTGAGGGGGGAGAAATTTTTGAATTCTCAAGACTAATTGGTCTAATTAATAAAAAAGAAGGGGGAAGGGGGACAGAGAAAACACAGAAACCTTTCCCTACTTCCCTAAAACAGTTGCAAATGTGTTTTATACTGATGTAACAAATACTCTTTAAAATGACAACATGCTCACATTTTGATCCGTTCACTATAGTACTCTGCTGAAGCATAATCTCACCTTGGAGCATCCCCAGACAGAAAGTTTAGTTCATTAAGATTTATCTAACAAAGTACTGGAAGAAGTGCTACTGTGAACTCACTGGCTTGCTATATGGGCAAATGCTAAGTGGTAAGGAGAAGGTGGAAGAGGAAGTACTCTGCCACTTTGAAAACCCAGACATACTTGAATGGTTTATTTTCTTTCCAGATCAAAAGACTTAAGCTACTGCTACCTTATGTCTGTTGCTAATTGCATAACCCTAAGAGCCGCAATTATGAATTATGTCTCCGCTTTGCAAACACAAACCAAGAGGACAAGACACAGTAAACAGAGACATTTCAATACATCTGCTGTTAAAGTGTGGTCTGCTGTTCAGCAGGACGGGTTCACTTAATCTAACTTTCAGCAACGCCATCACATTAGGGCTATTTGGCCCTGCCAAAGCTACCAAACCAGAGTCAGGCACGGGAGCGTCAGACAGGACCGGGATCGGCTGCAGAAGGTGCTGTACAAACACAGCACAGCAGAGTTTCCTCCCCCGGGGACATTATAAAATAACGTCACCGCTCCAGAAATACAACCATACATGCCCGGCGTTACTCAGACATGCCTGCAGAATTCGGTCCAAAACACACAGGTGAATGAAAATTAATTTTTAAGAGAAATTGCAACTTAAAAGCCACAGCTGGATCTGAGAATGGTTCAGCCAATGCTTTTAGAGGCTTCTGCCCAAAAGGGTTTGGTTAAATAGAGCAAGCCAACTTACGCAGCCGGTTCTCTCACCCAAAGCGCAGAGAAGGAATCTCCGCTGTTCTCACAGAACCATTAAAAACCCCCAAACCCAAAAGTTAGAAGCAGGGAACGGCGGGGTAGGCAGAGTACCTGAAATAACTTTTAAATGCCTTCTCAGACTCCCGGTACGGGCGGGTACCTGCGTCCCCCGGGACAGCCGCCGCTCCCGCAGGACCAGCCCCGGGCGCAGCCCAGCGGGCGGCCACCCGCCGCCGCGGGGAGGCACGGCCGCTCCCGCCCGGGTCGGCAGCGACGAGGTCGAGGAAAACTTTCCGCAGGGACGGGGCCCGCCGAGGGGCCGGCCGCGGGGCCTGCCGAGGCCCGCCGGACCCCCGGGCGGCGGGGCAGAGGGACGGGGCTGCCTCCCGCCTCCCCGGGAAGCGCCGAGCGGCAGCGGCGGCGGCGGCTCCTCCCCACCGCGCCGCGGCCTCCGCCGCCCGGGCGACCTCCGCCGGGCGACCTCGGGGAGGCGCCGGGGGCAGGGCCGGCGCCGCGGCCCCGTGTTGGCACACGCGCCGGCTCGGCCCCGGCAATGGGCGGCGCCGGGGCGGGAGCGCGGAGCGGGGCAGCCGCCGCCGGCCGCGGCCGGGCCGGGCAGGGCAGGGCGCTCCCCTCGCCGCCATCGCCGCGGGCAGCCGCGCACCCCGCCCCGCCCGGGGCCGGGCCCCCAGCGCCCCAGCCACCCACCTGCAGCCCGCCGGCAGCCGCATGCCGTCAGGAGGGCGGCCCGGCCCGCCCCGCCGCTGCGGGCGGGAGGAGCAGCGGCAAGGTCGCCTTCACCTCGCCCGCCGCCGCGCCGCCTCCTGCCGCCCGCCTCATGCCCGCGGCGCTGCGAGAGGCGCTCCGCGGGGCCCTGCCACCGGCCGGCCAGGCCCCCTCGCCGCCGCCGCCACCTCCCCGCCTCCCGCCGCGCCGCTGGGAGGCCGGGCCGGGGCGGGCAGGGCCGCGGCGGGCGGCACCTGCTGCCGGGGTGCGACGAAGCCTGACCGGGGAACCGCCCGCCCCGGCGCTCGGCGCCGCGTGGAGAGGGCCCGGCCCGGCCTCCGCAGCGGCCTTCGGCGGTGGGCGGCGGAGGGACGCGGGCCACCGGCCCTGTGGCGGACTCCCACCCCGGGGGCGAAGGCCGCCGTAGTCACACCCTCCCGAAACGCCCAGACGTTACCGTCTCCGGCCGGGGCTAGAGGGGGGGCGCGGCGCTGAAGCGGTCCGGCCGGCGGGGGTGGGCGACGGGGGCCTCCCGGCCTGGCAAAGGTCCTGCTGCCATCCGAGAAGATGTCCGGGCGCTTATGGACCTTTGTTGTTCAGGTCTCCCCGTGCCTTACTGTGTCCCCGTCTTCGTAGATGGAGAAAGGGAGGTCGTCGGAGAGCTTTTTGCCAAGGATCATAAACTCAGTCTGCGGCGGAGTTGGTAGAAACCTTAGTTTCCGTCCCGTGTTCTAATTATGAGATGTTTCCTCCCACCCCGCAGTTACTTTTATGCAGATGAAGTAATCTACCTTTCACCATCCCACCCGGCCTTCTGTGCTCCTGCCGAGGCGGCTGAGCGCCAGGAGGCTGCTTGGAGGATATGAATGAAACTCGGGTGTTGTGATTACGGCCTGCGAGCTGACTGAGCGTATCGTATACAAGATACGACATACAGCTATTGCTACTCACAGACGGGAAGTGTGTGTGTATAATTGTTACTCGCGCCTATTCTACTACTGAAGTTTATAAAAAACTCTTCTGGTACCCAGCAGAAAACGGGCTAAATTTTTTAAATTTTGCATCTCATCTACGCAAATCCTATACAGAAATATGAGTCTGAAGGGCTGCTCTGCAGGGTTTATTTTTCCAATAAAATGTGATAGATTTGCTTGCACAAAAGAGGAAGAGCGGTATGTTGCTCTGCTATGTATGTTTCAATAAACCCTCCCTCTTAGACCTGACATCGCCTGTAAGTGCAATGGCATGATTTTGCCTGTTCAGTTCATTCAGTACGAGGTCTGTTGAATTCCTCAGTGTATCTCATCCCCATCTTGGGCGTGAGTTTGGAGGGCTCAGCTCATGGTGCAAGAGGCTGGCTCTCTCCTCTGGTTAGTTACTTAGCTGTGCAGAAGGAGTTTGAGACCTCTACTAAACAAAATAAAATGCTTGTTCCCTCAGTCCCAGACATGCTGATGCTGTTTCAGAAATGTCAGAGCGGTGTCCAAATGCAACTATGAATATTAAATTAATTGAGGAGATCGGTGAAAGCAAGACTAAAGAATTAGACACTTGCAGTGCTACTTCGCTGCTTATTATGGAAGCCTTTGCCAGTGATTGAGGAGCGTATGAGTCAGTTAAAAGCACTGTAGCGCTGGAGAAAATGGTTCTCAATTATCAGAATAAGAGAGAACAGAATAATACGGAGTGGAACTGATTTTGAAACTACTTAAAGTCACAAGAGAGTTTCAGATTAACTTTTTTTCCTTAGTATACTGTAGTTCCTGATGAGTTTGTCTAAAGGATCTTTTTGACCTCATCTCCTGTTTAGAAGAGATTGTGATTCTGTAAGCCTACCGTACCTTTGTAATTGATTAAAACGTGCTAGTTATAAGCACGAGTTAAGTCTGCTCAAATGTGAGCCTTTCTCGAAATTAAGTGAGCTGCTTGATGTCACTACATTGCTTATTGGGAAAACCTCATTTCCTCTCTATTGCCTTAGGAAGCAAGTTGCTTCCCAATTAAAACAGACATGTGGGAGTCAGAATCCGGGATTTTTCTGTCCCATGACCACAAACCCCCAAAACAGCAGTAGTACCTTGGAAGGGGGGGTTGTAAGCGTTAAAAGACTTTCTCTGGATAGGACAGTCAGGGGCTGGGGATTCATACGCCTCCAGCACTTCCCACATCTCTCTCTTCCTCTGGGTCTGGTTCCCCATTGTATGTCAGCAGCCTTTCCCACATCACTGTTCTTCAGGTTTTGCCGAAACTCAGGATTTCCGTAGCTTCTCTGGGACTTTCACATGTTGCACAACACTTTCCTGGTCAGCAAACGGAGAAAAAAGTTGTTAATAAATGAGAACGTACTCATGGGATTAATCAGTACTTAAAAGCAAGAAGAGGGAAAACAGGACCGGCTGCCCCATTCTGAAACCAGAACCTCCTTTGTTTCCAGAATCTGTATTTGCGTAACTACAACGTAACAATACAGAATAGCAAAAGTTTATAAACAATATTTTTTCTATAGAACGGGCCTCCTGTACATGCTAACTCTGATTTCCCTTCTGTCTTTATGAATCTTTGTCAAGTCAGACTTGCTTTAGCAGCTTTACAGTTACCTTTAAAACAGTTACCTTTTTTTTATTAAAACCCCACACATTCGTATTTTCAAAATTTCTTTACCTTCTCAATTGTGTTGTGCATTTCATCTGCCATTTCTGTGCTCCCCTGATGAGCTACAGCTGTTTTTCATGACTGGAATATTTTCTGCCTGTAACACAGAGAATGCCTCTTTTATTCCCACAGTTGTCCGACGAGCTGGCCAGCCTGTGTAACAACCTGTTCCTCACCCTCTTGGCCTGGGAAACCTGCTTTTTGTGCCTCCGTTCACAACAGCCCACTTCTCGGGTAACCCCTGCCCAAAACTCTCTTGATCAGCTTGTTCCTGAGATTATCAGGTGTGCCAGAGCAGATAACTGATTTCAGCAGAATGTCATCACTATCAGTGTCTGTTGCTTTTGTCTTTTTAAATAACTGCTGCTTTACTTGAAGATCCTAAACATTAAGTCTCCTTCTTGCTGGCTTTCTGCTTCAGTCTTTTGAGTACCTTTTGCAGGTAGACCCTCATCCTTTCCTTTCTTCACTTAACCACAGTTATGATCCCTGATTCCAAACTGGCATCCTTGAAATGCCTAGATGATTTGTCAGCTCTTTCTTTAGCCTCCACCTGGCATTATTTTCCCTTTTCAGCCACCACGTTTTGTCCAGTAACTTTTTAATCTCAGAGTCTTGTGCTCCTTCTGCCATTATTTGCGTAGAAAAGCCTACAGACTTTAAATGACAAAGCTGCTACGACAATGTACATTTTGTTAATTTACGTTACCACAGCAACTGAGTCATGCGAAAATGTAACGTTACATAGTTTGGTACCGTACCTTGATATTCTGATAAAAAGCTAGGGAAACATCATCTGTGTAGAGCTGCTGTGGAGCTGGGGCTTAACCAGGTAGACACCCGTGCCTACAGAGTAGGTATCAATGGCTGGTGTCAAAATGAGTCTACCAAGTAGGAGCCTCTAGAATCTAACTCCAGTTCTGTTCAGTTCTGGGAGGAATTGCAATGTGCAGGCATGTTGGAGGAGGGGATTAAAATCATAGAATCGTCAAGGTTGGAAAAGACCCTTAAGATCATCAAGTCCAACCGTTAACCTAGCACTGCCAAGTCCATCTATACCATGTCCTTGAGCACCACATCTATCCGTTCTCTAAATACCTCCAGGAATGGAGACTCAACCACTTCCCTGGGCAGCCTGTTCCAATGCTTGACCACCCTTTCGGTGAAGAAGTTTTTCCGAATATCTAACCTAAACCTCCCCTGGTGCAGCTTGAGGCCATTTCCTCTCGTCCTATCGCTTGTTACTAGGGAGAAGAGACTGACCCCCACCTCGCTACAACCTCCTCTCAGGTAGTTGTAGAGAGCAATAAGGTCCCCCCTCAGCCTCCTCTTCTCCAGGCTAAACAACCCCAGCTCCCTCAGCCACCCCTCATAAGACTTGTGCTCTAGACCCTTCACCAGCTTCGTTGCCCTTCTCTGGACACGCTCCAGCACCTCGATGTCCTTCTTGGAGTGAGGGGCCCAAAACTGAACACAGTACTCGAGGTGCGGCCTCTCTAGTGCCGAGTACAGGAGGACAATCACTTCCCTGGTCCTGCTGGCCACACTATTCCTGATACAAGCCAGAATGCCATTGGCCCTCTTGGCCACCTGAGCACACTGCTGGCTCCTGTTCAGGCGGCTGTGGACCAACACCCCCAGGTCCTTTTCTGCCAGGCAGCTCTCCTGCCACTCCTCTCCCACCCCATTAGGATGTTGACAAATACACAGCTTGGTGGGGACAAAAGCAAGCTGCTAAAGCTAGGCAGGTATAAAAAATTGCACAAATTCAGGAAAAGGTGCAACTGGTGAAAAGTAATCTTCCAGAACGGCATCTGGAGTCTACCGTAAGTCACAAGCTGAATATGAGTCAGCGATGTGTTTTCATGGCAAAACCAGTCAACATCCCAGGAAGATGTATGTGTGGGAAGCGGTCTGTGGGCTCTATGCAGTGTTTGTGGAGCAGCAGTGGAAGGGCTAGTTTTATGCACCATAGCTCAGGAAGTATGTGAACAACAGGAGACAGGGCAGTGGCAACAAGAATGAGCAGGAGATGGGAAGACTAAAGGAGCTGGAGTTGTTCAGGCTAAATAAAAGAAGGCAGAAGAAGACACGCTAAAAGTCTTCATATACTTAAAATGCCATTGCAAAGAGAAAGGGAATAATCTATTCTTGGTAGGTAGGGTAAGATGTAATGGACTTAAATTGCATCAAGGAGGAAAAGCTTTTTTAATGGTAACATTAGTGAGGCACAGCTTTATATTACAGAGGGTGTAATAGTGTCTCCATTACTGGATGTCTTTAAGTACATAGTGGACAAATAGTAAGTACTATTGATCTGGCATTGGAATTGGAGGATGGACTAGGTGACTAATCAAGGTCCATTCCAGAACTATTTTTCTGTGATTACATATAATCTGAGGCTTCTCATTGATCATCATTCCTTTATCTAGTCCCATTGTACTTTCTGTTTTCTTTTCAAGTAGAATCCCCAGTCATTCCTGTGTTCTTTGGAAGAAAAAAAATGTTTTGTCCCATTTTTCTCTGAGTGTGGGCGAAGACCGAAGCCTTTCTTGTTTTCCTGACAGCCTGCAACGGACACAGACTGGTGAGTTGTACCGCAGCGAGCTGCTGAGATAACTATGATAATTTCATGTGAGTCAAACATGCCATAACAATTATTTAGGTGACCGTTGTGGGTCTATTCAAACACCTTCCACATAAACCCTACATAATGTTAACATAAATCTGAGATTCTTTAGACATATACTAGATAAAATTACTCAATTCATAAAATGTTATTGTATCCCAGACCTACCTCATGCACACAATCCTAAATTCTCCAGTCTTCACTGCAAGGAACCCATAGAAGTTTTTAATGTGAACTGTACTATGTTACTTATTTTCTAGACATGATTTGCTTTTGCAAAGTCTTGTATATTTTAAAAAAATGTAGTTTAACATTCACTTATACATAAATAGCTTATACCAAGAACAACTGCCATTTGTTTACTTGGCAGATGTAATCAACAGACAGCATGCCTGATAGGTTTTCTATTTTTCCAACCACGTTATCTAGTCTAATTAGATATTACTTCTTTCTACAAACTTTTGCTGTTATAGGCTTAAATCAGCATGTCTGTGAGAGCAGACCTGTGTACATTCTGGGCACCCTAGAATAAAAAAGCTATTGCAATAATTCTCAATGCTGAATCTATTACTTGCAGAGCTTTTAAAGACAATGTCCATCAGGAGTTTAAACCTACCTGGTTTTCCCTTTAAGGACAACTTTGGCAAATAGTATAGTCATCCTTTCAGAGAATGAGGATTTTCTTCCTGTACTGATTTCTTGTTAAAGATTAATACTGTGCTTTTCTACACAAAACATGCATTGCCCATGCACGTGTGCTGATCAACATATTCATAGGTGATGTGGAAGAAGAGGTGGGGAATAAAGCAGCAAAATTTTGTGATAATATTGGGTTTCTCAGGGTCATAAAAACTAAAATCCAGCAATGAAGAACTATTGACCTCATGTGAGGCAAAGGACATTGGTGTTGTAATGAAAATGTCAGTGTTCAGCCATGGCTGAAAGACATAGATATTAAGGAAAGAAGACAGAAAGCATCATTATGCCACTGTACGAGTTTATGGTGCTCCAGTTTTTTGAATGCTGCAAGCAGCTCTTGCCTTCATATCTCAAAAGAGATGCAGCAGAACTAGAAAAGAATGATAAGGGTGACCAGGGGTATGGGACAGCTTCTCTGTGAGGTGTGGCTGAATAGACAAATTCCTCAGCTTCAAAAGGACATAGCCAAGAGAGGCTATGAAAGGGATCTGTAAACCATGGATGGCACAAACCCCATGAATAGACTAACTGTCTCTTTTAATATAGGAGTTAGGGAGCATCAGATAAATTTGTCAGGTTTCAGAGATACAAAAGGAGAAATTCCCTGAAACTACCAATGTTTTCAGAAAGCAAGTGGATAAGTTCATGAAATAAAAATCCATCTAGAGCTGTTAAAAACTAAAGTACAGACATCTCTTTTTCAACAAGTCCCTAAGACAGCCCCAAGCCCCACGTTCCAGCCCTACTGGAGCCTTTATACACTTGTTTAGTTCTTGTGTTTGGCAGAGGACATCTTCAGCAGGCCACTGTCACAGAGAGGTTCTGGGCTGGACCGAGATGCGTGTCCCAGTGTGAGCATTCTCACTTTGTTGTTTATTAGCCTGCTCACTGAGAAAGCTCTGAAACCCTTTGACTTGTCTGGGGCTGTGCTTCTGCAGCCTTGCAGCACTGTGGGGGACACTTAGCCTGGGAACTGATCAAAAGAATAAGCAGGAGGCAGAAATCTGCCTTTGATAAGTCAGAGCTTTTTTTTTTTTTTAGTAAAAAAAAAGATTGCCTCCTACATCTGTGGACACAGACAAGCATGGACAGATGCCTGACTCCATTATCACCTTCTCCTTCATCATGAAAAAGCCAAGCAAAATCCTAAGGCATGCTGAGGCCACAAAATGGGTCAATAATGCTGGGGGTGGGGAAAGCAGTGAAGAAATTCCCTCACTGTGCTTGCCGGAGAGTGAATCAAGCGGATGCAAACCTACTTTCTGCAGCTGGGAGACATCACTTGGGGGATCCCTGAAGTGGGTCAGGGCCGGGATCAGGCTCACTGTTCTCAAAATTTCCAGAGCATCAGCAAGAAGGAGAATTATCCACTGTCAACACATCCAGAGATATGATTGAAAACTAGCATGGGAATCTTCTTCCCAGCAGAGCACAGCAAAGCAAGAGTTTGATGTTTGAAAATGTCTGACTGACAGGAATATTAAACAGGCTTTCACTTAGCGGGATGCATACGTGCTGGCTTCTGGAGACCAGGAAGGACGGAATTCACCTCGAGCAGCAACTTGTTGGAGAATTGTGAGACACTGTATAGCCAGAGGAACAAGATTAGTGCTGAGGGATTCTTCATACCTGTGATCCCCTTTAGGCTGGGAAGAGCACTGGGAGAAGGGAGTGGAGAATCCCAATGTTAGCGTAAGAAAAATAATTTTTAGGAAGGTCTTTATTACTCCATATATTCATCTATTGCTACTGTCATGCTGCTGTTTAATGAATAAGGGAGAGAAGGATATGGGAGTGTAAAATGCCTTCATCCCATTTAGTTGCTATTGGGTGTTTGTATTTTGAAGCAATGAAAATTCAAAATTTCAGATTTTGAGTCAAAAACCTTAAAACATTGAGCACTTTTGGAGGCATAAATTTTACAGAGTTTTCATTAAGTCAAATAATTTGTGTTTCCATCCTTAGTGGGGTTTTTTGATTCCTTGATTAGGAAGAAGTTTTCAGTCTGAAATTTCCTTTAGTTTATCTTAAAATATTTTAAATGCCAAAAATTAAAATGAAAGAGCACTTGGGTGATAATTTTCAGATAATCAAATGTTGACCTTAGATCTTTTATATTTTTCCCAGCTGGCAAAAATTGGCAGAGAACTACAGAGCAATAAGCTCTTTTCTGTCCTGCAGCCAATATGGCTTTTAGTCATAGTGTGCTGTTTCACTTGACAGTATTTTTTATTATAAGTTTTATAGCTCAGTGCTGTGGGTAGTTGGTGCTTTTGTAAGGTGAAGTGATACCATTTTTTTTCCTTTGTTTTGGTGAAGTCTGATGTTACTGACGAAAAAAGAATCAATGCTTGTACTTTCTTTCCTGGGGGGGGATATTTCATATATAGTTCTGCTTCATGGTGTCTCAGAAGTCAACACAACAGTTACCACAAATGAACAAGATGGCTTTCGGTTGCAGTGATAATTCATTGTTTTCAGGAACTGTGCAATTTCGCCAAAAGCTGCTAACTACATTTTCTTAGTGGTTTTGCATGTCATTAGTGAGATAGCAGTAATATCTTTTCTCCTAATGGTTGCTGTTCTTTATACCTCGTCTCCCGGGAGAGGAAAATCTCTACTTTCTTTATTCCTTTCATTTATATAATTTTTCTGCCCCCTTTTTTTGAACAAAGCCCTGAAAGCAAACAAGCATTAAATCATATCTATTTATTTATTCATTGTATTTGAGATAGCAATACTATGATAGTTGGGACTGAGCATCCATGTTCTCAGATTTTGGTTCACTTTGATTTCTTTTCCAATTTTCATAGAATCATAGAATTGTTAAGGTTGGAAAAGACACTTAAGATCATCGAGTCCAACCGTTAACCTAGCACTGCCAAGTCCACCACTAAACCATGTCCTCAAGCACCATGTCTACCCTTCTTTTCAATACCTCCAGGGATGGAGACTCAACCACTTCCCTGGGCAGCCTGTTCCCATGCCTGACTACCCTTTCAGTGAAGAAATTTTTCCTAATATCCAGCCTAAACCTCCCCTGGCGCAGCTCGAGGCTGTTTCCTCTCGTCCTATCCCTTGTTACTTGGGAGAAGAGACCGACCCCTGCCTCGCTACAGCCTCCTTTCAGGTAGTTGTAGAGAGCAATAAGGTCCCCCCCTCAGCCTCCTTTTCTCCAGATTAAACAACCCCAGCTCCCTCAGCCGCTCCTCATAGGACTTGTGCTCCAGACCCTTCACCAGCTTCGTTGCCCTTCTCTGGACACGCTCCAGCACCTCAATGTCCTTCTTGGAGTGAGGGGCCCAAAACTGAACACAGCATTCGAGGTGCAGCCTCTCTAGTGCCGAGTACAGGGGGGCAATCACTTCCCTGGTCCTGCTGGCCACGCTATTTCTGATACAAGCCAGGATGCTCTTGGCCTTCTTGGCCACCTGAGCACACTGCTGGCTCCTGTTCAGGCGGCTGTGGACCAACACCCCCAGGTCCTTTTCTGCCAGGCAGCTCTCCAGCCACTCCTCCCCCAGCCTGTAGCGTTGCATGGGGTTGTTGTGACCCAAGCGCAGGACCCGGCACTGAGCCTTGTTGAACCTCATACAGTTGGCCCTGGCCCAACGATCCAGCCTGTCCAGGTCCCTCTGTAGGGCCTTCCTACCCTCCAGCAGATCAACACTTCCACCCAACAGAACCAACAGAACAGTTTCCAGTGTCTATATTTTAGTCAGGAGGCAATAATGACTTTACACAATCACTTTTTTATCTGCTCCAGTCTTTGAGCCTCTTGGGGCCTATTTCCGCCATTCCTGGCCACCCTTGTACGACCTTATAAGCAGAATCGTAGAAATCATAGAAAATAGTATGAGAAGAGACATCATTTGGCCCATCTTTATACTCCACAGCAGGATTGTCGCCACCTAAATTAGTCCTGAAGGTGTTTGTCCTACTTCTTGATAATGCCTGGTGATGGAGGCACCATATACTCTGTAGACAAACTGCTCCAGCACTGACTGGTCTGTACTGTTTGAATAATTTCCCTGGGAAATGTCTTTCAAATAGTCACTGTGGGACTAATTCTCTAAGTGGAGATGTCTACGGGTATATATCTACAAATACTGTAGTTTTCTAAGTTTCTGCTAGAAGAATTGGAGATCTGGATCTTGATTCAGTTGTCTACAGCTAGGTGATGAGAGCCATCTGAGGTGTAAAGAGCATCCTAATGTCTAACCTATACCAAAAGCCATTTCGCTCTGTCTCATCCATAGGACAGGTATGGAGTTCAATTTATTCCTTTCTTCTTTGTTGTACCCTTTTACCCTTATTTATCATGTTGCCTCTCATCTTCTATAGGCTAAACAAGTCCACTATTTCTTTAAACACTGTTTATTCTCAAATCATCCTCTTTGTTCCTCTTTGGACTCCTTCCAGCTGGTTCACGTAGTTCTCGTAATAAGGAACTCGAAACTAAACACGTGGTGGAAGAGAGACTGTGTGGTATTAAATGTACACTGTGTGAACCCCAGCTTATCTTTTAGGACAGTGGGTGGGGAACTTAACTGGAGGAAAAGCTCTCTTCCATTACTCTCTTCCATTACATCACTGCTGAAGCAAAAGCAATACGTGCAGCTGTGTAGCGCTCGCTTCAGGCTATACTTACTGTATAGCTGAGGGCTGGATACCAGTGAGCCACAAGGCCTGGTGGGAGAGTATCAAAATCAGCAAGCATCATGTCAGGAAAAGTGTGCTTGCTGTTACTTGATGATTTATGTCTACAATGTTTTAAAAAAGATGCTTGCAAAAATAAGATGCCGGAAGTGCTCGTAAGAAACTTTATTATCTCGATCACTAGTTTAAGAAGGTATTGCCTTCATTCTTGAAGTTGTGGAGTAAATTCTCAAGTTCACCTGTTGGGGAGGAATACTGAGTGGATTTTTTACATATATCTAAAAAGCAAGTTAATCTAAAAATATGCTCCTTTGTAGCTCAGTGTTCAGAAATATTACTCTTTTCAGTTCTATTTTTATAAACAGCTTAAATGATTTATAATAGTTCCTTAAAAAAATTCTTTATTACTTTAGTACATCTTATGATGGAGGATAATTGTTTTTGAATCTTCTAATTGTTCGTGTGTCAATCAAACTCAGAACAGTTTTGTGAGAATAACGGAACAAACTTCAAGTGGAGAGAGTTGTCTGAGGTCAAAGGAAATACAAGGGAAATACAAAGAAAATACAAATGACCAGACTGATACTAGGACTGTTGGAGAATGCAGGAGTATCTGCAAAGAGCGTCTGTGGTAAATCCATACCACTTTGATCATACCTTGATTTTAGTAACATTATGATGCAAATAATGACCATAATGCACATGTAACCTGAGATTCTGGATTTCACATGAATATCGTTGGTTTAGAGAAATCATCACAGTTTGAAAGACAGAAACCAAGACAGAAGACAGAAAATTTAGTTCATACGCTGTTGCCACTGTTTGTTCATCTAGAAACATCATATTTAGCTCCTGCTGCTTTGATGTTCTGGGTTCAAAATCATCTGAGAGGAAAGACAGGACATTGGAGACAGAGTTGAATTAGATTTTCAAGTCTGAACTGTTCTTGCACCTCCAATCCTCAGGGCAGAGCCCACTGGAGGCATGGAGTGGGCTTTTTGATCAGTTGTTTTGATGCAGAGCCAAGATCCTGGATGAGTCCCAGCAATGGCATGTGACCTGACACATGGACTGAAGGCTTCTATGGTAGAAACCTAGTGGCCTTTCGGGTATGAGTTTTGTCTTTATAAAGCTTTACATTGTTCAGGACTTGCTGACATAAAGGATAACCTGCTTCTTCCAGTTTTTCAATTATTATTTATTGTTTGTATTATTGTTACACTTAAAGGCTTAGTAGTAGTAGATTGAGGAGTTGTTCTCAGTGTTACACAAACACAGAATGAAAAGAAGATCTCTGTCCCCTCCATAGCACATAACTTAGAACAAGTGAAGATAGATGGGTGCCACAGTCAGAGGCGTGTGATCTGAACAACCATTGGTTTTGGAGATATGAAATGAGATATTTCAAGATTTATATGTAGACAATTCAATTTCTCTCATTTGAAAGTGACTTTCCTACTGAAACCGCAAGGTGAAAAACCAAAATCATCAAAACTAAATTGAAATCTCTTTTTAAACCCAGGTAATTTCATCTTTTTTTTTTTAAATTGACACGAGCACTTCTTATACTGATTTGGGGTGAAGAATTTTTTTCAGTTCTTGAAAATTTTCCTCAGATGGGAAAATTATTTGCCATCTTCCTCTTCCCTAGAGGACAGTGGGATGAGGGAAGGCTCTTTGGGTCTCGTGGTACAACCTGCACTGATACAAGGATGTGTACAATGAACTATACAGCTCACTTTTCATGAACATCAAGCAATTTTCTAGTTGATTTCCCTGATTTTGACTTCTTCCAAGTAATACTTAATTAATAGCATTTACTAAGCATGCCACTAGTGCTTTTCAAAATTTAGAGTCAACCATGTTGTAGGTGACCTGTGTTAAAGGACAGCTTCTCTCTAGAAGCACCGTGAGAAGCAGGTATGAACAAATTGAAACCATGGCTCACTGTTTAGCATTTGAGAGGTAGGATGTAGAAAAGGCCCTGACACTGGTTCTCTTTTTCTCTTGTCAAAGGTCAGGTTAATTTTAGTTACCACTGTTGCTTTTACTTGGTGTTCTATCTGTAGTTGGTCTGAATTTGCTTCAGCATTGTAGACTATTGAACCTAAGGCAGAGTGACACTAAGTAGGGTTGATTCTATGTTAGCGGAATATTTGTTATTGTTTAGACACACCATTGTAGGGTGAAATCTCACCATCTATTTAAAAGTGACAGTGTGAAAAGATTAACACATTAAAGAGGCATAATGATTTCCAATTTGATGTTTTAATATGTCCTATTGCAAAATTCACTGGCTTGATTGCTGTGTATGCAATTCGCCAAAATTAGTTATGCAAAACATGTTATAAAAGGGTGACATCTTAGGCAGAGGTGAAAAAACAGCTCAGAAATGCTTTCCTAACCCAAATACACTTGCCCCATGCTAGACCTACCCTAGACATGATTATTCTTTTTGTCTTGAAGTCTCCAAAAGTTTTCCTGCATTTCACTGTCTATACAGCACATTAAATACAATATATTGTGATCGCCACCCTGGTTCAAGTAAAAATAATGCTGCAATTTGTCATTACAATCCAAAATGAATTTAGTGCATGTCTGGAGGAATGTACATAATGCCGGATGGAAAGCTGCTTCTCTGTCAGCAGCAGCATGTGGGTTTTCAGTAAACGAGAACATTTGGTGATGTTTCAGCTTTCACAGATGAAAGGTAAGAAAGATTTACATTTATACATAAACATGCACAGCATGGGGGAGACTCGTCTGCCTCACTGCTTGCGGCAAGTGTTCAAAGGAAAATGAACACTTGTTAAGAGTACTATTCTGGGAAGTGCTAAGAGTCCATGCTGCTCATTGCACCAACGGCCCCAAGAGCAATACACCTTAGATGTATGCTACAACACGGTCTGGCTGACAAGCATATCCTCAGCTTCAAAGGCTTATGGAGTTCAATGAATTGTTTATTGATCGTACATGAAAGAGCTCAGCAGCTAGTGGTGGAGGCTCCACCCTATACCAGAAACATCCATGCTTTGTCCTTGGGAGAGATACAGGCTGGCAATGAAATAACATTAGTACAATGACTAACCCAGCAGGAGGTAGGGAGGTGGGAAGAGTCTGGGCCATGTATCTTCCATGGTACCAGAGCACTCGTGGTGCTGCTTTTAATGAAATCCCGGCCAATTTGGGACAGGCCTCTATTGCAAAATCCTCAGTGGCTTTGTCTTACTGGAGGCAAATGTGTCTTGGTGTTTGCTGAGGGCATGAGTGCAGAGCCACTTTCTTCCTGGGGTAGATGGGAGAAATAGCGAGCTCCTTGGTGTCCCAGATCCATGTGATGCTGTAGGATCCTTATTGTTGGGGATGGCAAGAATTGCTTGATCGCAATATTAAACAGCTTTGATTTTAGCTCATGTCCATTTGTGGTTTTTGGCCCTGCTAACAGTCCTGTGCGCTGCGTGTGTTCAGGGTTCTGGCACCCAGGTGTTGTGCACAAGGTTTATGTTTGCTTTGTAGCCTTGGGTAGTTTCTCTCCACTGGGATTTTGGTCGACAAAGAACCACACCGTGCTGGTTTGTTGAGCAGAGGAATGGTTCCCTACCATGGAAAAACCAAATCCCCAGGCTGCTTCTTAGAGCTGTAACCTTTTAGAGACAGAGTGGGGTGTTCCTGCAACAATCTTACGTCATGTTAGGGGGAACCAAAAGAGTCCCGAAAAGAAATCACAAGGCTACTGTCTTTGCCTTCTGTACATCTTACTCAAAAGAGAATCACTTGTACTCATATTTGCTGCTTTTTAGTCGGTAGCAGTGAGACTTTAACATAAGAGAAAGTTTCTTCATTATCAGTCAGACCATGAATTCAGTCTTACCTCTTTCTGCAAGAGGCATTGCTAACCAAAGATTAGAACCTTGCAGCTTAGGCTTGGCTTAGCCATCTTGATAACAGTTTATAAGCATCTTGCCAAAATATTACCATAATATGTACCAGGACTGGCTCTAGGCATATCGCTGCATGAACCAGGCCTCTTTGTATGCTTCTTCCAAATGGCTTGCTGAAGGCTATGGTTGCAGGAGGATGATACTCCGGTAATGGTTTGCATAAGGTTAAGTTTGTATCCTGTTATCTGAACCGAGCTTGCAGCAAGCCTGAATGAAACTTGCTGTTCTTGTCTCATTTTCTGTTAATACATTTTCAGGATCATCTGCTAGTATTACTGCATGTATATGTGCATCACACTTAATCAGTATGATTAATCTGCTATTTTTACACAGGCGACAATCTTCTATATTAGGAAAATGCCAGGTCCTTGCCTTAGATGTCACAACAGCTCTCACCGTATTTTTGTCTCTACTTTTCCAGCTACCCTAAAATCACTCATTAGCACTATGAGTATCAGTACTATGGGAACTGCATTTTTAAGAACAAAAATGAAAAAAACACATATTACACTAAAGAAGAAGATGTGAGAAAGTCATTGCTTTGTTTAATGTCAAATACACAGAAATGTGCGAGGTTTGTTCTTTTTCGTTCAGCTACAAAGCTCTCAGGTTGCTCACTGAATCCAGTTCTTTGATGAGTCTCACCTTCAAATTTGCTTGTCTTGAAATGGATTCTGATTTGGGTTCAAACTTATTCTTATGTCACCATTTTTCTCCAGAAGCCTTCAAGGAAGATTTCAAGGAAGCCCTCAAGTGAATCTCCATAAAGCTCTCTG
This sequence comes from Nipponia nippon, assembly GCF_047370975.1. Lineage (NCBI taxonomy): Eukaryota > Metazoa > Chordata > Aves > Pelecaniformes > Threskiornithidae > Nipponia > Nipponia nippon. Next base: position 112,860,167 of record NW_028262336.1, read on the forward strand.
TGGTCTTTTGGAGTACAGTTCACAACTCGGTACATAACCCTTCATAAAGTAGCCACTGAAAATGGAATTTTATATGAACATACTAGTTGCATATCACTTCCAAGGCAGAATGTTTATGTTTGTAAAAGGGGGTAAAATAAAAGTGATTACTGATGCTTTATAGATAATTGTTGTGAAGATATCAAAATGAATCTGGGAGCAATAGCATATTGGTGTTAAATGACTCCGCTCTTTCCCAGTGGTCCCACAGGTCTGGCTTTCTGACACTGGGATACCATGCTGTGTGTCAGAAAGCTGATAAAACCTCAAGCAATTAGTTCTGTGCTGTTGGCAACTCCACTGATCATTGCACGTGAAATAGCATTTTAGACTGAGCAGATGCAGTCACAAAATCTTTACTGTGGAGGTGCCTGGTTCAGCTGAGAAAGCGGCTTTATGGTGCAGTTTCTCACTGTTCATTCCTGGCCTGATGGCACTCGTACTTCACCATTCTGTTGTGGGGGATGCGTAGGAAACTGAGCCTTTTGGAAGGTTTTTTTTTTTAATTTTTTTGTTTTAAACCACAATAACTCCAGCTGGTGCTGGAGTAAAGATATCTTATGTATGTTCATGTATTTTTAAGAGCTCCAGCTAATGCTGGGGGGAGGTTTTTTATATATATATATATATATCTATATCTATATCTATCTATCTATCTATAAAATTAAATACTTTCTGCATATTCATCTGTGAACTCCTTGTTTTATTCAGTGAGTAACAATCAAATGAGGTATGTTTTTGAATGCCTTTTTTCTTTCACTGGACCCTGACATCCATGTAGTATCAGGGAGGGTGGCATTAATTACTCATACCGTGTGATGTTCTGCACCTGTTACTTGTGCTATTTATTGCTTTTGATTCTCAAGAAGTGCAGTACTTAACAGATACCTTGAAAAATCGTTTTGTCTTGCCAGATTTTTCCCCCTACTTGGTGAATGTGGTTTCACCAGGAAGGATTTTGATAGAGGGTTATTTTTCCCCTCTGCTTGGTGGTTTTGTGCCAGGCTTTATGAAATGCTGATCTGTTTTTCTGTCCAGAGAAAGCATTCAACGATGGTATCAACATTTAAGGGAAAAATGACTGATCACAGAGGTTACGTACTAGCTGTTATGGGAAGAGCCCTGTTCGCTTCAAATGCAACTGCTAATGGATTTTGCATTAAACTAAAACAAAGTTATCGCAGGCTTATTGCAGTAACTTGCAAACCAGCCAGGGTCATGTTTCTGTTAATTCTGCACTTGCATGCATTGCAGAAAACTGTTGCTACAACCTGTCAGATGGTGTTGATCACAGGAGCTCTGATGTGTGTTGCTTTTGGATAAAGTATCCTCAACTGCTGTCACATTTGGTGGCATCACTGTCTGCGGGTGACCACTCCGAGCAGCCACGGTTCAGAGCTGCAGGTGCCTGGCTCCATGCACAGCCCCAGCCAGGAAGTGGGTGCTCCCAAATGGCAGCTCAGGGTGCTCAGCGTGACTGTCTCACCGTTCCCTCCGTTTGTGCTGAGTTCGTAGCACGCTTCCCGCATCGTTTTGGCCTGGGCCAGCTGATGCTGCGTCTGGGAAAGCGTGGTTTAGCACAGGCCTGGGACTATTCCCTGCAGGCAGTTTGGATGAGGTCAGTCTGCTTTAATGGATGGAGGGTATCTACATGGATGTGAGCTGTACTGTGCCAGCTGGTCAGATAAGAGTCCCTGGCATATTTCATTTACTTGTACAGATGTGGTGTGATAAATAGTCTAATGGGCCTCACTATCTGTATTTTAATTATTCTTCTGTCATATGGGTTTAGAAAGTATTACAGGAGTGCTATAAGAATAAATACATTGAGAAAAAGCTCTGAGATGCTCAGAAAATGTGGCTACCAGGGCTACTTAAGCACTATTTATCAAACCGGAGCACTGTGTTTAATGTATCTCTGCCATTTCTTTTCCTACTTTAATGTTCTTGCATGCTCAGCATAGATGACACTCAAAAAGCATGAAGAAGTAAATGCATATAAGCCAGCTTCCCCAAAGTAAATGACAGGAGAAAAATAACTGTGCCATCAAGGGCATGCATTACCATATTGCAAAGCATGTGAATGTTTTAATTGCTGTTGGGAGTGAGCGAGCCTCTTGTTGTTCCTGCCTGTTGTTCCTCTTTGTTTCCCTGTTTGAGATAAGGAAAAGCGTTTATAAGGCCCTCTTAAAAAAAACAGGTAGTGTGTAACCATCCAAAAAGCAGCTCTTTCTGCATCCAAGGAATCCTTTTGGTCTCCCCTGCAGCACTTTTAACACATAGCCCAACTGGAAGAGTACAACGCACTGCTCCATCCCTGCTGGCCCGAAGGCTGCCCCGATCACGTAGACACAGACTGAACTGTGATGTGCCTTACGCCAGAGCTCTTACAGCTTCATTATGACTTATGAGGTCTCAATCAGCTTAAAAACAACAACGCTTGATTGTGCCAAGTGACAATGTGTTTGCTTCATGACTGTGCTCTGCTCTGTATTGTCTCCCCTCCCACTACAGTGCCTGGTTCACGATGTCCCCTCAGAGCCCTTTGTGACCCTGGCCTGAGCTTCCTGGGCCCCCACTGGTCCTGGTGTGGTGTGCGGTGGAAGATGTCCTCTGCTGAAGGACATCCTGGGCTCATGAGGCCCTGAAGGGCCATTGCCGTAGCCAGGCGTACTCCAGCTCCCTCAAGGTCAAAGGCAGTACCGTGGTCTGAGAGAGGAATATTTAAAGCCCTGAATGTGCTGGAGCTTGTTTAGTGTCAGAGGAACTCACACACTAGCAACTAAATAAATACCAAACTGACTCACAAATGTGGAAAGCCCTTCCAAGCTGAGCTTTTAGTTAAGAATCACCGTTCCCAAAATATCCATCTAGCTTGTCCCATAGGTCACCCCAGCTATCTACTGTATTAAAGAGACCAGGAATTACTTTCTCTTCCAAGTGAAAGTATGTGGCAGGTGTCAGCATCCTTTCCAAGGTAGAAGGCCAGGCTGAATGTTTCCTTTCCAAATTAAAGGTCAAATGTGCCAGCAGAGAATTGCAGGAGCCAGAGCAAGATGCCGCTAATCAGATATCTGAAGCATCTTGGCTCAGGGTGAAGTGCGGGCCGGAGGAACAGGGATCTGAAGCCCTTCTCTCTCCTGCTGCTAGTAGCCCTTTTAAAGTGATTATTTTGAAGGGCAGAAGCTCAAGGGAGATGGGGTGGGGATACGGATGAGAAAGATGTTCACAAAATTACCAGATTCAGTTGTTGAAAAGTTGTGATTCAGATTTCCCCCTGCCAAACTGGTGATGTTTTCTTTAAAACGCCGATATATTTTATTTTCTGCCCCTCCCTCCCCACTCCCTGGCCACGTCTCCATACTCTATTCCCTCACGGCAAGAGTTAGAAAGGGGATTAATTTACACTAAAGGCCAAGCTCCTTGCCCAACCGCTGGCCCTGGGCTTTGAGCCAAGAATGGGCAGGAGCCAGGATAACAGTGTGGCAGCCAACACCAGGGACTTCAGCCGCAACAGAGGGTGGAGAGCCCACTCCCAGACCTTTAGGTGCGTTCAGAGGGCAGAGGGAAAAGGCAAAAACAGGCAGCAAAATCTATTTTAGCAGGCTCAGAGAAGCAGGGCTGAGGATGAGGGTCTCAACGATCAGTTTTGTAGCTCTGCAAATCTGAGGAGGCATTAAGGAGTGTCAAAGTGTTTGTGATATCTCCTCCTTCCTGACTCACTAGCGGGATTGCCTGTGGCAAGTACTTACCTTATTTTTAAAATTGGTCCAGGATTGGGATTTTTTTTCCTGAGAATAATTAAGATGCCCGGAAAAATATGTTTTTTCTTATGTCTTTGCTGATGACTGCTATCAGCCTGTTGCAGACATTTTGCCTTGTCTATCTCAGGATTAGACCTGCTGTTAGTTGGTGTCCTGCATGGGCTTGCTCTGAGTCCACTTTATACTGCATCCTGCTAGCTAGACCTGAAAGACCATTCAGATAAACTCCAAATGAATTTAGGAGAGTGCAATGCCTTGAAGGGGACACTGCTGACCGGGGCCAATGCTGTCAGGATGTTTCTTTTCCACTAACTCTATTAGTGAATAAAACCAGTGCTCATCACTCATCTTCTGCAAAACATGCCCCTTAAAGATGTCGAAAATTGGTATATAAAATAAAATTTTTAAAATTTGGACTATCATTTATTATGTCTGTAGGTTTTTTGGCTAAGAGGATTGTGAAAAAGAAATGGAATATGGGTGAGCCCTAAAAACTTAATAAAAATCTTTTTTTCCCCCATTATGAAATGTAGCTTTTCCATTAGCTGAACTCCTCTCCTGGTAGGTCATTTCCAGTGGCAGGGCTGAAATCTACTTGCATTTAACACCTCTGAATGCTCCTGTGGTCATTACTTGCAGTGATACCCAGATCTAATTTGTAGAAACAGTAGGCAAGAGAGGGGAAATTCAGTCTGAACATTTTGTCCTTGAAATTATGGGCACAAAGTTAATAACATAGCTAAAACTTTAATTACTGTTATTTTCAATCCCCTTTCTGAACCAGAACTATTGACATCTCTGGTGTAATCTCCTGAATGCAACCCCACAAAGCCTTCGCCCACATACCCCGTTGTAGGAACCACAGCACCTGAACACAACCTTGTTTGTTGTCCTGTTCAATCAACCTTAAATACCAGTAGCTTTGCCTCAGCAGCAATGCCTTGGGCACGATTCGTCATGCTCTGTGCACTGACTCAGTACCTCACACTTCGCCGTGAATCTAACCTTCCCTTTTCTTTCTTCAAAGCCCTCGGGGGCGAAAAACAATTTGCTGGTAGTAGTTCTGCTTTTTTATGGATGGAGAAAATATTCTATTTGTTTATAAAGATGTACAATTACTTTTCATGTCCTTTTCCTTTTCTTGTTAGCTAAGAACCTATTGCAAGAGCTTCTTTTCCCTCAGTGGATTTTTCCACATAATTAGTGAGAAATGGCAATTGCAGTGTTCACCATGTACTTGTGCTGTGGACAAATCACATTCAAGCACTGTGAAAAATGTAGTGTCATTTCCCACCGAACGTAATGAACAATATCGTATCACCTACTGAGTGACAATCTGTAAAGCACTGACTGCTCAGGAGTTGATGCAGAATGACAATTTAGTGGTTGATGTTCTCTGTTTACTCACAAAGCCTAAGTGATATAAATTTGTAGACCACGAGATGATATATAGGACTTAATTTTTATTTCACAGAGTCCTTCTGGAGGGGTTATGGTGGTTTTGATCTGTCCGAAAATGCATCTATCAAACAAGCATGGGAGTGATGGCCATACAGGGCAAACACGTGGGCTATCTTTAGCCAGCTGTCTCAGGTACTGAGCCATGATGCTTGTCTTGTGCCGCCCATTTGCCCTTTGTCCCAGCCTGCTGACTGAAGCTGGCAGCTTTTGGGATGCAGATAAATTCCCATTAAGAGTGGAACTGGGATCAGAAACCTAGTCATTTCTAAAATTACTGCGTCTTGAGAGGACTGAGATAAATGGGCATCTTGGAGGATAAAAAGTCCTCAGCCCCTTCAGTTAAGCCTTCCAGCAAACCCACTTACGTTTTTGTTGAGATAAAGCAGAGAAACACTCACTGCCCTCTTTACTGTCTCCCCAAGCCAATCAGTTAAAGCTGAGGACTCAAAGTAAAGGAAGGTCATTAATTACCATACAAAATCCTGGTCTCCGCACTGGGCAGTGTCCCTTAAACAAAGCAACAATTCATTGCTGCTACACCATGCAACGTTTCCTCATTCAGTTGGTATACAAGGGCATGTGTTGCATGGCAGCAATGAAATAGGACACAAAGGTGAAAAAAAAAATTCTCAGTCATTTACCATTATCTGTCTGACAGCCCTAATAACAGTAATTTAATAAATGATTCAATATTTTTTACAGGAGGCAGTAAAAGGTCAGTTATTCACTGTTAAGAGAATGAGACTTGTATCCCAAATGTCCGGTGTGCAGTACATGTACGATGTGCAACATCCTGAGTATAAAATCTGAGTTTAACTCTCCTGGCCAGATTCTGACTCAGGAAGAGTACAAATGCCTGATCCCATGGTCCTTCAAAACCAAGGAGATGACTCCATTGGAATTCCGTCTAATACAGATGAAGCTCTACCATGGATTAGTTAGGTTAACTTCAATCTCTGTTGAAGTCAGTGAAATTGCTAAATAGTATAGCAGAATAGGAAATCCAGCAGGTTATTTCTGCAGTGTACCATAGTTCTCAAGTCTGCAAACTCTCAGCCTGGTCATAGGAGATGCTCCTTGCGATGTACTTAGAAATCAATACAACAGAGCTTGCTTTCTACTCATGGCTTTCATTGTAAAAAGACTGTAATATTTAACAGCTTTCAGCCAAAGAAAACTTTGACGCCTTTATTGAAGAAGCCTCTTAAACAATTACTTGTTACTTTATATGAAATAGCATAGGAAGTCAAGTGCTATTTGTTTTAAATGGAAACAGAATCAGTATCGTTTTCATAGAATCAGAATGTCCCGAGTTGGAAGGCACCCACAAGGATCATCGAGTCCAACTCCTGTCCCTGCATAGGACAACCCCCAAATTCACACCATATGTCTGAGGGCATTGCGCAAATGCTTCTTGAATATTGTCGGGCTTGGTGTCTTGACTACCTCCTGGGGGAGCCTCTTCCAGTGTTCCACCACCTTCTGGGTGAAGAACCTTTTCCTAATGTCCAACCTAAACCTCCCCTGGCATATCTTCCTGCCGTTCCCAACAGATGTTTTTCCTAGCAGTGTCAAAGCTGTGGATATCATGGGAAATGCCATACTCCTCATTCCTAGATGGGAACCCAGGTATGATATTGGATGCACTGGCCCCTTTTCTTGTGCCATTTCCTACATAGCTGAGAATTATATCTGGAAAAACCAAGGCTGGATGGCTCCTTACAGGTCACCTACAGTTGTCCTTTTACCCAAGGAAAAATGAACTGTAACTATGACATCCCTGAGACATGTTTCTCCAATATATTCTTAAGGATGATGAGGATGGGCAGGGTTCAGCTGAGGCCTCATGTGCTCTGAGCAGGTTGTCGGTATCTTCTACGGCTTTCCTGCCCGCTCATCTCCAGTTTATTCACTGCTGGGATGATTTGTGTCTTTTTGCAAGAGTTTGGCTTCTCTTCATCCTGTACTTTTCTCTAATGGTACCCTTTCCTGAGCAGTGCTTCATCTTTCTTTCTGTACATGTGTGTCTGTAAATGGGAATTATGGAAGTATGGAAGTATATCCATTATACTGAGGAAAAACAGAAATGTTTTTTCTGATTTTTTTTTTTCTATTTCTGTTTTTGTTGTCTTTGTTGAAATGTGTTTCAACACAGGAGTTTGGGAGAGAAGGGCAGCACTTTTCACCTTGGTTTGGCTAATTCATAGCAAAGTCCCCAGCTGTACTAATTCAAAGCTGTTATCGTGTCTTTTGGTTGTCTGGATAATACAAATTAGCTGGATGCATTGTGGCTGGATGCATCACTGGCATGTCCCCCATGGTAGGAGGGACATGGGAAGTGACTTAGCCTGTTACTCATGTATAAGCCTGGCCCAGCTCCCCTAAGTTTGAAATAAGAGAAGAAAGTGGCACTTGGGGCTTGTTCAATAGATGAATAAAGAATTTTAGCATTTGTAGCTAAAATTTGACACTGTCCACTTGCAGTAGATTTATGAAGACATGCAAACCCAGAGAAAATGGTATTATATGTAGGAGAGTGTCACAGGTAGGACAGATTAACTGAGATCATGGCCACATCTTTTTAAAATTCAGTAGCAGATCTGCATTTCAAATGGTAATTTCGTTCTGTTTTCTCTCAGCTTAATTTCAGCAGGGCTAAATTCCTGTTTTTAGGCTTTTCTCTCAGCTTAATTTCAGCAGGGCTAAATTCCTGTTTTCAGGCTCATTTGCACAGATGGATTATCTGGCAGAACATAATACAGACTCCTGAAAGAATCAGATTTCTGTGGCTGGTTGCCATAACTCACAGCATATTTAAGGCAGTAAAAATTTGCAGCAGAGGGAAAATAGAGAATTAAAAATGGGAAGCAGAAGAAATGATGCCAAGGTCACTTCAAGATCATTGAAGTTACAGGAAGGAGATGCGTTGATTTCCATAGCCTTCAGATTGGGCCCACAGGAGACAATTCACAAGAGCCCCTGGGCATTGGGGTGAGTTTTTCTCTGCAGTTTATTACTTGTATTGGGATTACAGCAAGAATGAATTTAGCAGAGTCATCAACCTCTCATATAGCTCCTTTCATTTATACTCAACATGCTGTCCCTTCCCTCCTTATATTTCGCTGTTCCTCATCTGCACCCTGATTTTGCAGCACATGGAGTAAGAGGCAGATGCCCTTCAGGTGAGACTGGGACAGGGTAGTGAAGGCTGATCTGATTAATGTGCTGTGGGAGAGGAGGGCAGGTCAGGGGAGGAGAGGTGACACCAGGGAAAGTTTACCTCAGAGTCCCCTCTGTGAGAGCTGCAGGCACTATCAACTTCTCCCAGTGTTCTCTCCACCTGTGAAAAGAGTAGAAAATAGAAGCTAAGCCCTTGAGAAATAAAACTCTGCAGAGGCCACTCCAGCTTCTTCAGCAAGATAGAAAAGCACAAGACATAATTGTCCAGCATTCAGGGCAGGACTCAGTTTGAGATTATGAAACCTGAATCATAGAATCATAGAATCATTAGGTTGGAAAAGACCCTTAAGATTATCGACTGAGAGCTCTGTTGCCAAGGATCCCATCGTGAGCAATGGCATCCCAGCTGAGACATCCCTGGGGTGGAGGGAGCTGCTCAGTGGCCAGGCACTAGGGACCTGCATGCCTGGTCGGGTGCCTGCACATAGTGTCATCTACGCTGCTTGGCCTCCAGCAGGCCATGGTCCCCTGTAAGTCATGGGGCTGTCTGCCAGCCCCGCATGGAAGCCTCAAGTGTCCCATGGCATCCCAAACAGCCCTAAATCCTCATGTATGGAAAACTGAATCAAGCAGTAGATAAATACGTCAGGGTGAACTGAATTGTTTTCTGGGGTCTGCTGGCTGTGCTTCCTCAGGATTCAATCCAGTTGTCTGCACATAGGTGCCTAGTGCTGATTGAGACGTCCTTGAGTATCCAAGACATCCATGTGGGCTGGTGTATGTGGCCTATACGAGAGTAATGCCCTCTGTAGCAGCAGCTGGGGACCAGACATGTCAGATGGCACTCAACACTTACCTGAGCGGAGTCCTATATCTCCACTGACCACACTGGGCCCTAAGTGCCTAACTCATAAGTAGACATCTCTAAGTACACGCCTAAATGTACATGGATACTCTGCAACTGCTTGCTACCCTGGGTTAACTACCCTTACCTCCTTAGCTAACCATGCCTTGAGAAGGGAGCATCAGCTGGTAAACCCAGAAGGCACTTTCACTAAATGAACCCTGTCGTGACTGCAGAGTACATCCTTACATTTGAGCAAAGGAGGCAAAAATAATAGAATTATGGACCAGAACTTTTATTCTTTACTTAGGGAAAACAACATTCAGGGTTGTTGGCAGTGCTGGTGAAGAGCATTACTTCACATTGAATAATTATTTAATACTGTGTAATCATGCTAAGATATTGCAGTCATTTCCCAGAAACTAATCTCTAACCACAGAGAATAATAAATTGATTGTCATCCATTGATTTGTTTGTGACAGTGTTTAAAAAGTAGAAGTTATTAAAGCACTGTTTTGATCAACACGACTTCACTAATTATATATCTCATGTATCTCGCTAGGTTGATTTCCCTCTATATTATTAACTCTGAAACTTGGCTTCTTCTAACAAAGAGTTATTTCTAAATCCAGTATTTCCATTACGCAGTTAATTCCATCTGTTTTCTGCACATTGTGCTGGTTACAGCTGAAATGTCAGTGTTGGCAACATGGTATTATATGAAGTGCCGAATATAGGAGATGAGGTACCCAAAACTGCTGACTGATTAGTGGCAGACTCCCCTCATATACTGCAAACACGTTGGAGAAATCAAAGTCACCAGGGCCCAACGTCACCCAGGACATTTTCTCCACACATCCGAGACCCCCTCCATGGGATCTGTGCTTGTGGAGCATCAAAGTCGTGGCAGGCAGACTTCACTTCACCTAACTTCAGTCATCTAGAAGTAAGGTCCAGGCTAAGCTTATGAAATAGCCTCTATCAATGGCCAGAGAGGCAGAGGAAGGCATTTCAAAGGGTGATTCACTTCCCCTGTTGACTAGAGAGGGAACTTAATGATTAACTGAGGCTGGATACCTAACTTTTAGACAGCCGAAGTTATGTGACATGAATACCTCCAAAGTCCTAAATCTGTAGCAACATTTGCAACAGCTCTGGAGCCTTTTGCTCAGTACTTAGAAAATTGCTGCATCTGCTGTGATTTTAAGTAAAGGCCTATTGTCAGTAAAATTGAAGCTTCAGTAATAAGCCTGACATTTAAAATTGTGTTAATGAATTGAAAGACCTGGGGAGACCATTTAAAATTACATGCCTTTCTATCTGTGCACTGAGTAACTAATGCTGGTCTGGTTACTAATTTCTGTGTAGTTTAGCAGAGTACTCAGCCTATTATCTTACTCATTTCATCTGGAGCAGAAATCAAGACTGACAAGTACCACTGCACAAATCATTATCACTCACTGCCACTCTTTCTGCAGTTGCCTTAACTGTACTTCATTACTTGTATCAATATCTTGTATTCCAGGTTTTAAGTAAAATTATCTTAGTTTTCAAGGTATTAGTGGAGAGGCTAGTTTGGACTCTGGCATTTCTGGAGACTGTTTAACGGTGAAAACAGATTGCCAAATGCAGAAAGCTTAGATTTTTTTCTTCTATCTGGTATTAACTTTTTCTCAGTGTGATTTTAACATTTATTTTCCAGTCCAATGAATCCTATGTAATGGATAGTATTTTGATCATCACCTCTGATTTTAAAGATTTTAGAGTTAAGTTTGAATATCCTACAAGGACGTTGTTTTTCAGTCATATGGGCCTCCAGCTTCTTTTCGATGGCACCAAGAACCTTCATTTTCCACTTTGTGTTCCCTTTACAAATCCAGGGTCATTGGTTTAAATAAGAAAACATAACAGAAGTACTAAGAATTGGACAATTGTTACCAACTGTGCCCTACATTTCATTATGGTTACAAAGCATTTTAGGAGTCTTTGGAATGATCAAATACTAAAATGCAAATCTTGGCCAGTACCTTTCAAAGCTGACAAATCATTTGGGACATCTTATTTTTTAAGTACGCACTGTGACACCTTGACCAAAATTGCTGGGTTTGACAAATGTGCCAACTCCCAACCCCTAAAAATCAATTCCTTTCATTCAGTTGAATTAAAACTCCAGAAACATCGACCGCTAAATGTATGGATCTTATGTTTAGGAGGAAAAAGGCACGCTTCTTCCTTCCCATGCTATTTTTTCTGTCAATCAGACTAATGAGCAATCTTGGTTTAGGTAGAGATATCCTGTACAAGTTTTCTTTTGACCTTGAATATTAAATTTGGCTCTGGCAAGCAACACCAGTAAGAATTTAAATATACATATTTGGGATTTCAAGGTTTGGTTTTATATTTGTCCCTTTTGTCTGGTGCCAAGAAGTCTTTTATTGCAGAATTATTTCTCAACTCCTTTCCAATGAATATCTAAAATTCTACTGATGGCAGGGAATGGTCTCCCTTTTGATAGGTATGTTTCCAATATCTTCTGCCCATTTCCCCTTCACATCCCAGTTGCAGTGACATAAGTTTGCACTTATGATCAACAACAAAAATAATTCCAATTTTCAAAATGCCATGTTAAGAATCTGATTATCTCAAAACTGAAGAAACAGGTGGCTCGTCTTCACAAACTCTTCATTATCAAGTTCAGAGAACAGACTTGTGATATTAAGTTGATTAAGGCTGCTTATGATTTAATCTCATATCCAGGGCTTAAGTTTTTCTTCAATGAGAGGAAGAAGAAATCCACCACCCATGACTCCAAAAAGTATCTCTTAGCAGAAAGACCTGTAATAGGGAAGACATATGGCCTATTATTTAGCTTTCTTCTTATTTTGATGTGTAAGTCTGAGAGCTCCATCAGACACTGCTTCTTTTCAAAACATCTGTCTCTTTCCCTGTTGCTGTTAGTAGCTGATGGGAACTTCACCTTCTGATGCCAAGCTCAGTTTTTGGTGGGAGGACTTTTTTCTCCTTTCGTTATGGGTGAGCCTCAGACAGTTCAGGACTTGGCCAGCTTGCTGCCTGCTTCAAAGCCTGTAGCTGGCCAGTATTCCCTCTAAGACTAAAAGCAGCAGCATTCCTGTTATATGCCATTCCCTTGCATACCTGAGTGATGGCTGATGGTTGTTTTTGGTGCAGAATAGCTTGGTGGGGAGGGCAGACGTGGCAATGTTCTTTCCCTCAGGCATGAAGGGACTCTGCTGTCTCCTGACTGAACAGAACTTGAAAGGGTTGATGAGATTTGGGAGATTGTGAGAGACTTTATGGGCTGGTAAGTAAAAGCAGGCCACTCTCTTTCTCCTCTTGAGCTTTCCTGCTTTTTCCAACTGCTCTCTAACCCATCCTGGAATAAAAGTGACAATGCGGGAACAGTCAGTCAGAAATAGCTACTCTTGGATTAGTCTCCCATCAGGAAAATCAAGAATATTTTTTTCTGATTTTTGGAGCAGCAGGCTTTGTGCCATCTGCAGATCAGGTCCTGTATCCAGTTTCAGGTCCAGTTTCTCAAGTTGGCCCTCAGATACTGAGGTCACCAGAATCAGTGACTGCTCTTTAAAATGTGGACATTAATCCCAAATGCTTCACACTGAGATCAGAGTATGGACAACTGAGATTCAGTGGAAAAGACATGAATATTAAGAGATGAAGAGATGACTTAGTGGATTTGTCTGCTGTTACTTAGAGTGCATCACTAAAGTGGACCTATAGTTTCAGCTTAGTTGTGAAATTTGCATCGTGATGTGAACAAAGAGGTCACAGAAATGGTTTGCCAGACATTGCAATGAGCACATCCCTTGGAAGCACATGTGCAGGAACTGATGCATTGACTCACCGAATTAAATTGTGCTTTAAGCATTAAACTGACAGCTGCTAAGCAAGTAAGAGAGATGCCTATTCTCAAGTGCTGATAGAAAGAATATAGTCAACATCTTTAAAAAATGTACCATTACAGCATACTTTGTAACAGGTTTCAGTCCCTTACACTTCATGAATTATTAGCAAGTTTGACAGCATAGAAAACCTTTGATCAAACCACTCCAGTGCTTCAACATCACCCCAAAATGGCAGACAGGAGTTCCTGGAGAAAAATGAACCAACTTTCCTCCCTGCTTTGGACCACAGTGAGTGGGAGTGTAATTGCCATTCCCACATAATTTTCAGCAATTTTCTATTTGTAATAATGGAGCCTTTTTTTTTCTTTTTTTTTCTGCCGAAGTCAGTGCAAAGCCTCCCACTGCGCCCGATGTCCCGCGCTGGCACGCAAACACGAGCCCCAACATCGCCTGGGGGTGACAAGTGCCTGGTCAGCAAGCACCCACCAGAGACACTCCTGCAGCTTTCTTGTTATCAGAGGCAGCATCTTGACAAGAGAATGGGTCTGTCTGCCTGTTACGTTCAAGATATGTTTTTTCTACTAATTTTCACAATGCCTAACAATGATTGTGCTTATTCCCTTCTCTCCCCTGTCATTTCTTTGGTGAAATAACAGAGTCTGTAGCTGTCTGTTTGAAGAAAGCCCCTTCCCTGCTTCTGAAGACAAGCAGACGGTATTTTGGGATAACTTTGCAGTGTTAAACCCTAGTCTGAGGAAACGTATGATTCACAGGACACGTATAAATGCTACCCACTGTTCACCGCCTCTCGCTGTTATACAATCTCTCCAATCTGATAAACACTTCTAGGGCTTTGTCAGATTCTCTTTGTTCAGGTATGTGAACAGTCTTCTATAGGATAGCACGTAATTGATATAGCTTGACTTTCATTGTACTGCAGATTTAAATCCCTATGGAGGGTCCTAGTTTATCAGAGGCAAGAAGTCTTCTATTTGGGAAAAAAAGGGCTAAGTTGAGTACAAACTCCTCTGTAGTGAGTCTAAGGAAAAAAAGAAAACTATTTTAATGAAAAACTAAAACTGGGAATAAAGAAAAATGTTCATCGTCAAGACTTTGAGGCAAATAATAGAAACATCTCACTTTTAGGCCAGAAGACCCAGGCTGATGCAGGAGAAAACAGTTTAATGGCAGAAAGGCAGCAAGCTGTCAGAAAGGGAAATTATCCTGCAGGTAGACCCCTTCTACCCAGTGCGGACTCTGTACCCACTTGCGCTGGAGATAGATACTCCCTTTGGGAGTGCCATGGGGAATTTCTCCCCGTGGATGGGAAGAGGCAAGCTAAAACGGAAGATACTTTGGCTGTCAAGCATGTAGATAACTGGGTTTATGATGCCTGCTGGACACAACACTGGGACATCTTGTAGACCTCTACAGAGACTTGTAGGGAGTACCTGCACGATGGTCTGCCTTTTCCCAGTCTCCCTAGAGGTCTGCGGGATCTGCCACCACTGCACCCAGCAAGCGTCATGAGCCCAGTTATGAAGGAGGGGTAGAAGCATTGGAGGTGAAATGGAAGCTGTTAGGTGGGAGGATAAGCACCAGGACCCCAGGGCTGTCTTAGCTGAAATGCTCCCAGTGCCGTGTAATGGTACAGAAACACTGAAAATCAGTCTTAGGCTGTGATTTAGGAAATGGGAAAAAGAAATGATGTAGAGTTCACACTCATTGGAAACTTTCGAAAGAGAGGTATCCTGTTTAGGAAACGTGGTCCTACATTTAGAAATGTTAGAAATGGAAGGTGGCATTCAAAACTGAAAAAGTTGTATGGGAGATTAATAAAGATCTGTGAGAAAACAAAGAGGTATAGCATCTGGAAAGGCATGTCCTCCTGGGTGAAGGCATGAAAAACTCTACATCTTCAGCTGAGTGATAGTGTAGAGACTGATAACCCAGGAGAGAAACACTGAAGATCAGTCTGAAGAAAAAGTCTGATTTAAACAAGGTGCATGGACGCACGTGCACACACATACACACAAGTTAATCCATCAAGGTGTCTGTGCTTCTATTGAAATGCTGGAAGTCTGAAAGCTGAAATCAGGGAAAAGGTATATTTGCTTTTAAATTCAGAAGTTGACACAGCAGGTACTTCAGAACTGGAAAGGAAAAAAAAGATAATCTTTGGGACATTGTAACACCTAGGAAAAAATATGGCAAAAAACAAAAAAAGTGGCTGCCCAGCTTTAACAGTGGTGCTATATGTTAAAGAAGACATGCAGTCAAATCAGATAAATAAGTTAAGTGCGTGATTCAAAGCACGAAGTCGCCATGGATAAAAACTCCAGACCTAAATAGCAAAAACACAGCATTAAGACTATACTTGAGACCAGGATGGATGGAGAGAATGATTGTAATGTACTAATAGAAATTAGAGAGATGACGAATGCAGAAAACCCTGTTGCTTTATGTAAATTAAGTACCTGCAGTGTGATTGCAACATGATGCTGGGAATACATTTGTAGACTGCACCATAGAGGAGCTATTCAGGGAAAAGGCAGGTAGAGCAGCAGCTCTCCACTGAATCCGGAGCTGTGCACAGGCCTGGTTTTAAAATATTACTGTCAAAGCCACAATGTTCCATTAAAAAAAAAACAAAAACAAAAAAAAAAACCAAACCAATATAAATATGATTATATTTGTAAAAACCAGACAAAAGAGTGAAGTGTTCACAGGTGACATAAGAATTGTCTGAAAATATCAGAGACTTGAGCAAATGCACGATCCCTCTCAATAGCATCTGTAGGAAGACCACCAAAAAAAGCCACCATCAAACTATTGTAGTTCAAGAGCAGGGTAAGTAAGGCCATCCTTAAAAAAATGAACTTAGTGAAAAAGAAAAGTGGAAATAGACATTAAGTCTGGGAAGCAAAATATAAAATCATGGTAAGGCAGGCCAAAAAGAAACACAGAGCTTAAGGCATAAAAATGAATATATCCTTGCTTAAACACACATGAAGCAAGAAACCTACCAGAGAGTCTATAAACACTCAAACTGCTGAAGAATTTCTGAAAGAGTATGGGTCTATAACAGAAGAAGAGCATGAATTATTTGCATTGCTGGTTTTAGTGGAGGAGGTTGTTGTTTCTTTAAGGGCATGAATGTTGGAGGATCACAGGATGGCTCCGACAGGGAAGGAACTCAGGAGGTCTCTGGTGCAACCTCCTGCTTATGGCAGGGTCAGGGCTTCATGTACTCTAAGATTAGTAGAGAAAGTTTTACAACATGGTGCTTAAATCAGTGGAAGCAGCTTGGTGTTTGTGAAAGAATTTAAAGGGCATTTTGAAGTTGCTAAATAATAAGTTGTTATGGATACTCTGTTGATTAAAATTGCCTCAGTGACAGAGAACTAGAAGGTGAAAAATGTGGCTCTGATTTTCCACCTGGATCCGTGGGCCACCTTCAGCAAACTGAAGGGAACTACAGTAATGGGGAGGATCAGCAGATACATGGATAAACATGGACTCGGGAAGGACCAGCAGATCTTCTGTGGAGTTCTTAGCTAAGAGCCAGTAAGCATGGGAGCTAAGGCAATCTGGCTCATGTACTTGGGTTTCCAGAAGGCTTTCAGGAAGATCCATCACTAAAGACACAAAGATAGTAAGTTGCCAAGGATCAAGGAACACATTTCCTCATGGATTAATAACTCATTGAAGATGGGGAAAAATGAAGTGATGGATATAGAGGTATTGCAAAGACTTCTGAATGCTCTGCAGGAGTTATTAAATCTCTTGCTGGAGGTGGGGAAGTATCAGATAAGTATTTTGAGGAAGGTCATAGCTGTACTTTCATTTAATAGCATTTCCTTCTTGAGTGACATAAGAAAAATGAAACAAATGTCTCTTAGTTGCATAAAAGCAGCAGCACGTCAGGACCACACAGGATTTCATTTAGTTTCTTCTTTCCCAGTTTCGGTCCAGTCAAGTCTTTCAGTGAAAGTGATTCTGCACTGTGAAGACTGGTGTTTCTTCTCTGCCATGTAAAAACTTTACTTCATTCCTTTTTTTTTTTTTTCAATGTACTTGGCTAAATAACTGATTAAAGAGGCTTTTATTTTGAAAAAAGAAACTCTTTTCATAGAATCATGGAATCATAGAATCATTTAGGTTGGAAAAGACTCTGAAAATCATTGAGTCCAACCATAAACTTAACACTACCAAGTCCACCACTAAACCGTGTCCTCAAGCACCACATCTACAGGTATTTTAAATACCTCCAGGGATGGGGACTCAACCACTTCCCTGGGCAGCCTGTTCCAATGCTTGACAGCCCTTTCAGTGAAGAAATTTTTACTAATATCCAATCTAAAACTTCCCTGGTGCAACTTGAGGCTGTTTTCTCTTTTTCTGTTGCTTGTTACTTGGGAGAAGAGACCAACCCCGACCTTGCTACAGCCTCCTTTCAGGTAGCTGTAGAGAGCAATAAGGTCTCCCCTCAGCCTCCTCTTCTCCAGGCTAAACAACCCCAGCTCCCTCAGCCACTCCTCATAGGACTTGTTCTCCAGATCCTTCACCAGCTTCACTGCCCTTCTCTGGACATGCTCCAGCACCTCGATGTCCTTCTCGTAGTGAGGGGCCCAAAACTGAACACAGTATTTGAGGTGCAGCCTCACCAGTGCCGAGTACAGGAGGACAATCACTTCCCTAGTCCTGCTGGCCACGCTATTTCTGATACAAGCCAGGATGCTCTTGGCCTTCTTGGCCACCTGAGCACACTGCTGGCTCCTGTTCAGGCGGCTGTCAACCAACACCCCCAGGTCCTTTTTTGCCAAGCAGCTTTCCCGCCACTCTTCTCCAAGCCTGTAGCGTTGCATGGGGTTGTTGTGACTCAAGCGCGGGACCCGGCACTGAGCCTTGTTGAATCTCATACAGTTGGCCTTGGCCCAATGATCCAGCCTGTCCAGGTCCCTCTGTAGGGCCTTCCTACCCTCCAGCAGATCAACACCTCTGCCCAACTGGGTGTTGTCTGCAAACTTACTGAGGGGGCACTCGATCCCCTCATCCAGATCATTGATAAAGATATTAAACAGAACTGGCCCCAATACTGAGCCCTGGGGAACACCACTTGTGACCGGCCACAAACTGGATTTAACTCCATTCACCACAACTCTTTGGGCCCGGCCATCCAGCCAGTTTTTTACCCAGCAAAGAGTATGCCTGTCCAAGCCATGAGCAGCCAGTTTCTCCAGGAGAATGCTGTGGGAAATGGCGTCAAAGGCTTTACTAAAGTCCAAGTAGACAACATCCACAGCCTTTCCCTCATCCACTGAGTGGGTCACCTTGTCATAGAAGGAGACCAGGTTAGTCAAGCAGCACCTGCCTTTCATAAACCCGTGCTGACTGGGCCTGATCCCCTGGTTGTCCTGTACGTGCTGCGTGATGGCACTCAGGATGATCTGCTCCATAACTTTGCCTGGCACCGAGGTCAGACTGACAAGCCTGTAGTTCCCTGGATCCTCCTTCTGGCCCTTCTCGTAGATGAGCATCACATTTGCTGACCTCCAGTCAACTGGGACCTCCCTGGTTAGCCAGGACTGCTGATAAATTATTTTGCTTCTGTTTAGGTTCCTGAAGGTAAATACAATAATTCTAAAAGTTGACCTGGCTGGGGATCGCAATAACAAGCATGCATTGATATGTTCCGTATCTCAGGACAGGAAAGTGCCCTGCAGGACAGCCCCTGGAGCTGTAGAGCACCATCACCTCTGCAGCTCTGCTTGAGACGGAGGTCTGTGCTGTGACTTCCTCTGGTGACCTCCACCCCTTTGCCTGAGGGGTCCCTGGGCCCTGATGTCTCCCAAGGCCCACATTGATCTCCCAGAGACAGTGTCCAATATGTTGGTGTACCTGGGGTTTAGAAGTTGCTGTGATGGGCATCCCTCTGCGGGGACCCCTCTCAGGTTGGTGATGTTATGGGCAGGGTCAGTTGTGCCCCAGTCACTATGGGGACGTGGTGCACAGGCCACTGGCACTGAGGTCTGATTGGCCACATCCTGATGCCTCTGGGCCCACAGGACAGTCACTCATGCATGGACCCAGACTGTCCTCCAGCTGCAGGAGGAGTAGCAGGAAGACACTGATTTGGATATTTGAGACCCTCTGGGCTGGCTGGTTGTGCAGTGCTCAGAAATACCATTTGGGCCTCTTCCACAGGTTGAAACAGGGGTTACAAACTCTGCTTTGGGTCCAGAAAAGATGAGGACAGGGGACTGAAGTTACCTCAGCCCTGATGGGGCTGCAGTGGGAGGCAGAAGAGCTCAGGCTCCACTGACTTCCTCACTGCAAGCTACAATGAATGCAAACCAATCATCTCTCAATGAAAATTTTAAGAACAATTAAAAAAAGCCCCAGATACGTGTTTTGTTATTAAAATAAACCCATGAAAAATTAAAGTAGGTTGTGACGAAAACTTTCAAAATGTGTTCTCTTATTTTGTGCAGTCTACATCATGAAGCTAAAAATGATACTTATATTTCAGTGTTGCTATGGTTACTGATACTATTCTTCTGAGTCTTCAGAGGAAATGAATTGATTGTGTTAAGGAGCAGGCTGTATACAGGAGGTAACCTCTGACCTTCATGACGGTTTCATCTATATTGGTCTAACTTCAAACTTTCATGGCCTAATCTTCACTTCACTGAAGTAGCTGTAGTTTCATTTTTCTGTCTTTGTACAGACAAGTTTAAACTCTAACAGACAAGATTGAAAGTTTTGGCCTGAACTCCCAGAAGACAGAATTTGTTGCTTATTTACTATTGCTCCCCAAAGCACTCCATGAGATAAATACCTTGGTGAATGTCCTGGTAGACTTTCCCATTTAGCTTGATGACTCCCATATATTTAAGAATGCAGAATATATTTTTCTAGTAAGGATGATCTTACAACCAAAAATATTTGTTCTTTGAAGCCTTTCTCCATCCCCTTTCTCCTAATCCTGCACTGAGTCCAAGTGCTATTTGCTGTGAATCACAGGATAGCTCAGGCTGCAAGGGACCTCAGGAGGCTCTGGTCCAACCTCCTGCCCACAGCAGGTCAGCTCTGAGGTCAGACCAGGCTGCTCAGGGCTTCATTCTGTTGCGGCTTGAAAATGTCCGAGGATGAAGTGTTGGTTCCTGCCCCAAAACACCTGTGACTTCCATGTACAGGAGAGACAAAAAGGCAAAGGAGCCAAGTGACAGGAGCGGATTAGGGCCATATGGAGAGCATGTGGTGGCAGAGCCAGGAGCAAAGGCCTGATCTCTGGTACTCAAGTCAAGTCAACAGAAGTCAACAAACTGTTCTATAGACACTGATTTTATGTAGCTTCCAATTTCTCCAGAAGCAACACAGCTATGCAGCCCTTCACTGTAGGCAGGCCTCTCTCTGGGGTGGTGTCTATCATCGGGGCCTGCAGTCATGCAACAGTTAAGAAGACCATCTCATAGCTTTGATGCCAAGATCTCTCAGGTGCATTAGACATGGTTCTGCATTCATCTTCCTACCTGGTTGTGCTGGATGGAGTGGCTTATAGCTGTTAGCGGTGATGGTGGAGCAATGCCCCAGGGGAGGAAAGATAAAAGATGCTGCTGCTTGATGATAATGCCTTTCAGCAACGAACTGCAAGTGGTTTGAGGTGAGCATGTGAATGAATGATTTAAAATAAGGAGACACGCAGAATTGGTCTTGTTCTCAATATGTTTGTGCTGTAATCGCACTGTGCTGATGACACTCAGCTTAAGCTAATGCGTTAGCTGCATTCGGAGCCCGCTCATGGCAGCTTAGAGCTAATGCACATCCCGTCCTACAGTCTCACTTACTAATGAGACCATTTGTTTCTCAGCTGGAGAAGGTGAAAGCATACGCAGTGATTTAAGACTAGCACAATATTGTAGGGACAGCTTAACTTTGTCTAAACCTAGTTTAGCTTAAATCAAATGGGTAGTTGTTTGAATTCACACACACAATGCTCGTGTTGTTTTCATTAACTGTGTTTGGAAATCACTCTGGCTAAATCAGGGCATCCCCTGGTGTGATATAATGAGGTCTCTCCTCAGATGAGTTACACAGATATAAAGACACTATACAGGAATGGTCAATGCAGCATAAAACTGTCTGTAAACAAGCCTTAAGGCACAGCAGATTAAGATGGCCTGCTCAGGGATTTGCACTGGTTTAATTAATTTGGTTTGTTAATTGAATTCCATTAAATTACAGAAAGTTTTGATTTTAGACAAAGCCTCAGGCCCCGATCTTCCATTCGGACCTATCAGTAGTGCTGGTTGAACTGCTTTTGGTGAACGCTTCATTTGCAACACTACAGTGTTGGTCATCGACAGACTATTAGTGAGTATGACCCAATTTGCCAAATGCTTTCCCTGAAAAGCAGTTTCGGGGGCTGATGATGAGGTGGTCTCCTATTTATGATCTCTGAGCTCATTAGCTATGGCACAACTCAGGGTGTGTAAGACCCTAGTTCACTTTGAATCCTCTGCCTAAGGGGATGTGAACTAATAGCTCCTTGGCTGAGCAAAAAGGTTTTCTTCCTCCTCCACCTCAAGAGCCGTGTGCCCTGTGCTCACCACAGTAATGCCATTTCTTGTAGGGTTGGTTCATGCAACAGCTTGGAGTATCCTGGTTGTGGCTGCTCTGAGACCAAGGAAGATTAGAGGGGAAGAGTGGGAAAGCAAGAGGAACATATTGGCTGAAGTCAGGAAACACAGCTTTGCCAGTGCCCCTTCTGGAGATCGTGCTAGTTAGGTGGCTGTGCCTTGTCTGAGCAAAAGCTGTGGACTGTGCTGGTTCCTCCTTAGACACGGGGTGACACTGTAACGTGGACTGGAAAAGCCATAAAAGGGGGTTTTCTCTAGAAACTAATGTGAAGATCTGGTATGGAGAGAAAACCTCATGTTCTAACTCATTGGGTCAGTGTGTTTCCACCGCTGTTTGCTTGTGCCATGTTAAAAAACAAACTAAGAAACAAACAAACAAAACCCTAGGAGTTTTGGGCCACAGAGTAAGTCACTGTAACTGGGATGGGTGTGTGGTATAGAGCACAGCAGTTATTTCTGTGAATTGCATACTTATAAAAATGGAAGAAAAGACCTTTACACCATGTAAAAGCATATGAATTTAATGCAACTTGATTAAGCTTTGTGTGAATGGTACATATTTTCTTAGAGTGCCAAATACGATCAAAAAGAAATAACCTGATGAGTAAACTGCAGCATTTCCAAGGAAATGCTGCTGTGCGCTAGCTCCCTAATTCCTGCTCTGGTAGGTTTTGCAGGCAGGGATGATGGCGTGTCTTCTGAGGGTCTAGAAATACAGCTGAACAACCATTTCTTTTGGGCTTTTTTCTTGGTTTATTTCATCCCTCCCTCCCCACTCTGAACATTTTTGTTCCAAAATGTTGCCTGAGGCATGTTACCTGTGCCTCATGACAGTAGCAATTTGGGTGACTAACCCTTCCATTTTCCTTCTCAGGTGGTGCTCCCTGGCTAAGTGATGCCTTCCCAGGGCAGCACATCTTCTGGGACGCCTCGCGGCAGTGGCACGGCCACTTGCCATCGAGAAAGAGATGCGTTACATCCCAGGAAACACAGCCCCTCCGAACAGCCTGGCTCAGGGAGAAGGCAGCAGAGGGCCTTCATCTGGGGCAAGGCTGTGTTACATCTTGGTGTGTCTGTTTGGTGCAAAGTGGGGCATACCTGGTGTGGAGCGGTTAATAACCATGGTTCACGTTCTTGCAGCTCTGAGGTGCTGCCAGGACGAGGTGAGATCCTTTCCCTGCCCTGGAGCCAGACCCTGAATGAGGAGGGAGAGCCCTTCATTTTGCAGGTTGAAGGAGAGATGGGATCAGGTGCCAGGAGGTGTGTAGCAGACAGACAGGTTGGCTATCTGCTCACTCTGTTGGTGCTGGCTGCCTTCCCCTGTGACAAGGTCTGGGCTGCACGCAGGGCTGAGCTCCGCACCCTCCAAGGGATTTGTGCTTTGCCGGCTTAGGCATGGGATACGCTTGCAGCCACAGTATGCAGGCGCAGCTGGGTGAGAAAATACAGAACTTCCTTGGAAATTTTGCAGTTTACTCATCGGGTTACTCCTTTTTGCTTGCATTTGGCACTCTGTAAGAAAGCACAAACCCAGCTGCACCCATGTGCTGTTGCACAGGGCCAGCACTGCTGCTGGGGGCACCCCGGGACCCCTGGGCCTGCTGGGGTGGGAGCAGGGACATTTCTGCAGCTGGACAGGTCTCACGGGTGGGTGCTCGGGTGGCATCTCTGGGGACCTCCGGCCAGAGGGGCGGCAAGGCGGCTCTCCTGCGGCCCCGGGCCTTGCTCCCGCTGCTCAGCGGCGGGTCTGCTGGGCGCACGCAGGGCGTCTCGCAGAAAAAGCAGATTTGGCGTCTAACAGGGTTTTTTTCTTCAGCTTTTAGGACGGCACCGTCTAGCGGGCTGTGTGAGTATTACTGACTGCCGGAGGAGCTCCGGCCCCACCGCATCCTTTCTCACAGCCGGTGGTGGAGGGCCGGCCCCCGGGATGCTGCGGTCCGGCCGCCGGGATGCTGCGGTCCGGCCCCCCGGAAATACTGCGGTTCGGCCCCCCGGGGATGCTGCGGTCCGGCCCCCGGGGGATGCTGCGGTCCGGCCCCCCGGGAATACTGCGGTTCGGCCCCCCGGGGATGCTGCGGTCCGGCCCCCGGGAATACTGCGGTCCGGCCCCCGGGGATGCTGCGGTCCGGCCCCCCGGGGATGCTGCGGTCCGTCCCCCGGGGATGCTGCGGTCCGGCCCCCCGGGGATGCTGAGGTCCGGCCCCCCGGGGATGCTGAGGTCCGGTCCGGGGGCTTCGTGGCCTCAAACCCAGGTAACGGCCTCAGCACAAGCACTGTTCCCCAGCCTGCTGCAGGGCTCACTGCTTCCTGTATCCCATATCCTCAGGGAAAGGTTGGGGATTTTAATCCATCACTCAGACTGGCATGGGGCAATATTAATAATTCTCCCCAGTCATGCTTTTTTTGGTTTTTTTTTTTTTTTTTTTTTTTTTTTTCTGTCCTGGTGGCTTCCTAGTTCTACTGCCTACTCACCCCAGCCTCAGACAGTATTTTGCTCAGGTTTTTAAGCTCTCCCTAGTCCCCAGAAAGCATGGAGAGAGAAAAGGAGAGGGAGATGGAGAGAAGCTGAAATGGTTGAGATGTGCCACTGCAGATGCTGCAGATAGAAGGGCAGGAGAATGGTAAAGTCCAGAGGCCCGTGCAGTGCCCCTGTGCCTGCAGAGGCATTAGGTGAGATGGGGAGTGGTAGTTTCAGGGTCAGAGGACAGAAAAGACAAGAATTACTCACTGAAAAAAGTAAACTCTGAAAGCCCTGAGCCACCTAATGTTATTTTGAAGTTGTCTCTGCTTTGAGTGGACACTGGATTACATGACCAGCAGAGGTCTGTTGCAGTCTAAATTATTCTGTGATTCTACAATTTTGCTCTATGTCTGCATTTTAAAACAACAAAATTCTTCTTTGGTGATGTATGGTCTTTTGGGAATCGTATTACTGGCATTAGCCTGGTAAAACCAACCAGTTACTTGTCTAGAGTACTGACACATCCGTCTGCAGCATGGGTACATTTCAAATGTTACTGGGGTCATCTTCCTACCTTGGAATTACAGGATGTTTTCTGACAGCTTTGGAAAAGAAAAGAAAGACTACACTCCAGGGTCCGGCTGTCAAATTAGGGCTTTGTACATTGACTGCATTCTCGAAACTATATTTTAAGAAGTAGAGAAACCTATTTGCTGATCACAAAACTGACCCCATGCAGGGCAGGAATAAAACATTTTAGATTTGAGGGAGAAGGACACAATGGATATTCCCTGGCTCTGCAGAGTTCGTAGCAGCAGTGCTATTCTGTACAAGCAGGAAGATCTACAGATTTCCAGAAAGACAGCAAATGCATGTTCCACAAACACTTAATGTGAGTAATAGTTCAATTTCCAAAGGAAAACTGAAGGTCAGTTAGCGCCTTCTGTTAGCACAAGCAGCACGTAGAGGAAAGTCTTAGTTAACTTTTGAAATCAGTTGGACTTGAGAGCACAAATTGGGAGTGACATTGTTTGTCTCCCCTCCCTGCTGGAGAAGTGATCCTGCTGGTTATTTTGTCCCCTGGCAGGGTTCAGGGTTATACCTGGTTTCTTGAAGTGCAGTGACCAAACAGCTATCAGTGCAAGCAGATGAGATTGAACAGCAATAGACCTGGACCATGTTGCACAGGTCAGGATGCCCTGCTCAGTCCCGCTGTCCTCCTCCGTGCCCGCAGCGGGTGTGGGTTTTACTGCTTCCCCTCCATTTCACAGGCATGATTTGGAATAGCTGCATATGCTTAGGTTTATAGACACATCAGGAAAAGGCATTGTTGTGCTTATTCTGCATAACTGAGATATGTGGGGCGGAGAGAGGGAAAAGAAAACCCTAGAGGAAGATCATGTCTGTAGCTGTCTGCAGCACTTCACAGCCGTGGCACTCCCTACTCACTAAAAGCACATTTGACCTTCAGGAGTTTCCGCATTGTAAATGCTTAGGAAGAAAAAGACGAGCTTTGCAGAGGTTCATGCAATCTGGGGCACAGCAGGTGCCCAGACGTGAGACCACAGTAAGTATCAAGGCAGAACCACACCGGACCCCTCAGACCCGCTGGCTCTGTCCTGTCTCCAGCAGTCAGCTTTTCCTTGGGGTGACATGTCCCCCCCCAGCATCCCTCTGCGTGCCCCCCAGGGCAGAGCAGCCCCCTGAGAAGGGGGTCAGGGAAGGGGCTGGCGTGAGATGGGACCTGGTTCCCAGCGCCGGGGCGGCGCTGGACCCGTTGCTGCACAAGCCACGGTCCTGCATCCTCTGTGTGCTGCTGAACTGAAAGCTTGAGAAGAAACAAAATTACTAAATAAAAAAAAAAAAAAGAAATCCCCTCAGAAGCAATATAAAGAAAAGGATTTGCACTCCCCCGTGCCTTCCAATATAACCATGAAGCGGAGCAATTTTAAGTATTTATACTCTTATTCTCCAGGCACCTGCTGAATATTTATTACTGTAACGTCTCTTGCGCCTTTCTGTCTGTTCATAAACAGCTCAATACCAGTGATTTGAGCATTCATCGCTTTAAACTGAAGCCAATAGTTACTGAAAGAAAGTGCTTATTCCACGCAAGTTCCCCACATCTTCCGCAGAAAAGGTGATTAAGGGACAACTGTAACTCAGGGACTCTAGAATATGATAATGATGCCCTGCCTTTGGGAATGAGCCACAATTAATTACCTGCCTTGGAGTGATTTGATTGTTGCTAGTGGGTTTCAGACAAGCCAGCTCCCAGGTGCAGATCTCCTTTTCCTTGTAAGAGGAGAAGCATCTGTGTAGTCAACCACAGGCTTTCACAGCTGGGGGTCCTGGAGCTCTGCCAGGCTGTAAGACGTCAGCAAGTGCTCTGCAAGTTAGGAACAAGGACTTCACATGTTTGCATGTAGGCAAGGAAAGAAACCAAATGAGTGGATATGAAAAATAGTAAATAAACATTCAAAGCTGAAGCTTTTCTTTTTTTTTTCCATTTTTCATTGGAAGTGAGAACTGCACAAAAAGGTAATTTTTTTTTTTTCCCCAAAAGTGGCAGTTGGCCTTGATGGAAAAATAACTATGCTCACTCCTTTGTTTAGGCTTCACAGGTTTGTGAACAGGCATCATTAAGTCCTTCTCGGTCAGATCTGTGGGATGGGGGATGCCAATGAAGACACTCAGACCATGGAGTGTGTACTTAGAACTGAAACTGAGCTGGATACCTGCCCTAAGTTCCCACTGCTTCCCGGGGAGACAGCACTGGAATCCTGGAGCCGAGCTGGCCATGGGAGCACCTCCTGCTCTGGTTCCTGCTGGCACAGCTCCTGCAGGATGCTTGTCCTCATCACTTCTTCAGAACTGTGACCTGCCTTAGAGCAGGGTCTGTAATCAGACAAATTCTTCTCCATCCATCCTGGCAGAATTTCTGTCTTCTCAGAATGCATTTGGTTTTTCTTTCGGGGTCATTTTTCTGGGTTTGCTTTTGTTTTATTTTCACATGGGATGGTGGGGGGACTGGTGTAAGAGACACAGCCAGTGGATCCACACCGAGACTATGAATCACTGTTTCTTGGTTTAATTTCCTCAAGAAGTGAGGTTTATGGGATCATGCCATTGCTCTTTCCCTCTGTTCTTCTACCCCTAGTAACTTTTGGATCCAGTTTGAACCAAGCTGGACAGGAGGGTAGGTGTATCAAATAATACAAAATGTTAGCATGTGTTGAGTGAAAATAGCTGGAGAATCTTGGTTTCTTATGGAGGGAGAAAACAAGGAGGTCCTGCCTTATTAGACACCAGAGAACATAGCCCAGTGGCTGGGATTGAGACGGAAATGCTGGGTACTGGAACACAGTGGTTCTGCTGCTCACACAGACATTGAGTCAGTTCAGCAGTGGGGAGACACATCCCAAACCACCTCCAGTCACTTGCCAGCAGGGCACTGGTCTGAGCACTGAGTCCTGCTCTCTGCTGCGGTTCGTGGATGAGTGCTTCGGGCAGTAGGGATTTAGAGGAAGGTCTGGTCCCACTGCCTGAACAGAGGTGGTCAATGCCTGGGCCAGCAATGCCTTCAGCACCTTGTGGGAGAGACCGCTAGACCTTCAGGAGGTGGCTGGATGGTGCAGTCCTGGCCAGCCCCCAGTTGCAGATGTGGTCCGTGGTGGTGACATGGCGCACGGGTTGGCTGTACCTGTTTTCTTAGAAAGGGAGGCAAGTGGTTGGAGAGTGTCTTTCTGTGCTCCAGAGGGGATTGTCCAGTGGGATGCAGTGTGTGCTGTTGCAGAAAGAGAAATAGCACACCAAGGTCTTAATACTATCACCGTGTTGAGAAAAATGGGATCGGGTTTAAATATGATGTTTATCTTCTTTTTCATCAAGCTGGGTGCAGTGCTGAGCCAGATGGGTGCAGTCTGTATTGACAAGGGCACTTGCTTTCTAAGAAGGAGTTTTGTTCATCTATCCATCTGCTTTGTATCCATGCAACAGTGAAATGGAGCAGCTTTTGCATATTTATACCCTTGTTCAGCCTGCAGCACTATGAGAACCAAATGACACAATCACAGGGAAGTTTGCCCACTTAGAAACACTCCAGCAACCGTAGCAGAATAAATGTGAAACGAATGTTATCATTTAATTATTTTTAATCAATAGTAGAGCTTGGCAAATTCTGCAAAGAAGTATTCATCAGTGTTAGCTCAAACAAAAACTGTGCTTTTGCTTTGGTATTCACTCTCCTTTTTAATAGTGTTCTGAGAATGTGCATACAAATGATTTGTGCTCAGCTGAATGCAAGTGTGGTGCAGAGAGGCCATTTTTCAGAAGGGAGGGTGGCCTTGTGATTAAAGTGCCATGTCTCAGGACCTCAGGGACAGGTACTTAGTGCTGTTGCAAATTTTCTTTGTGACCTTGAGCAAGACATTTAGGGGAAGTGTTTTAGAGCACATACTGGACCAGGCATGTGGCCATCAGGTAGAATTTGGGTGCTGGATCCTACCTTATGCCCTTTAAAATTTTGCCCTGCATCTATCTAAATAGCTTCAATTCCCCTTGTGCAAAATTTGGATAATCATGTTTTCTTCTTGTCATCTGTAATTTGTCTTGTCTACTTACACCATAGACTGTTGCAGGCAGGAGCTGTCTCTACCTGTGCACTTCTAGGGCTCACAGAGGAACTCTGAGACCTCTAGAGCTACTGCTGCAAAAATCAATTTGCGCAGAGTGAAAAACCTTACCAAAGTTCCTGAAATGGCCATCTTCAAACTGCTTTGATTTCCTTCTAGCTGTGTGTCATTCTGGGCACGGAGTAGAGAGCACGAGAGTGTGCCCTGCCAGGTCCATGTTGGCTCCTCCTGGGCTGCGACATCTCAGGCACCATCTCCAGGGTATGAATCCACCATGGCTAGAAGGTCTGAAATCCTGGAGGCCAAGAAAGATCAAAGCACCTGGAACAGTGGTTTTTTATCCCACTTAGATACAAGAAGAGGCTCACACACCGTATTGAAGAGGAAAGTACAAGACCAGGCTTAAGACAGGACAGCCTTTGGCAGGGTGAGAGTGACTGTGAACAGCTCACCAACAGCGCAGAGATGGCCAGCGATTGTCTTGGGGCTTTTGAACAGTTCCCATTAAGTGACAGATTAAAATTACTCCTGTGGATGGTTCCCAGACACAGGAAAGGGCTGTTGTAACCTGCTAAAATGTTGGTTACTGGCCACTATTGTGTGAATGAACACCACGGCTAACTGGATAGTATCTTTTCTTCATGCTGCAGTGGGATACATATAACACACCTTGGTATATGCCCAAGATATATGCCCCTATATGTTCAAAAGAGGTTATGTTGGACAGAGACAAAGTGAACATGGTGTGTAGAGGCAGAAACAGAACGTTTTTTGGAAACTTCTGTATTCTCAAAAAAAAAATCCAGAATTATCTCCCAATTCAAATAAAATCTGTAACCTCTTCTTTTCTTTGCAGATTCAAAGGCCAGTGCAAGTCAAGGCTGAATTGAGGTGTAAGGGTTTCCCCCAGCAACACACTCTCAAGACCAGATCTACTGTGCCATGAAGGACAGGGGACCTGGGCTTCAATGAGAGTGACCTCAGCCCAGCTGCCACTTCTGTGGCTGCTGTTACTATCCCTCTGGCTCAACCCTGTTCGAGCAGCATTTGGCACAGGCGAAGAGAGCCTGAGAGCAGGACATATGCAGCTCCTTACCTTACCCCCCATGTGGGGGCTTTCCCCCTAGCCTTTGAGCTGGTAGTGATGCCATCTCAACCACCCTACCTCTGCCTGCAGTGTCACCTTTGTGTCCTTGCCAGGCTCTGCTCTGAGGATGTCTCACGGCTTCTTCTGATAACTGTGCAACGGCCATGGCAGCCTGAACTGTGGCTGTGCAACCACAAGGGCTGTATCAGAGCTGAGCTTTGGGGCCTCGGGTGCAGGCGGTTGGTCCTGGCCAGGGATGAGGAGGTGACAGACAGGGTTGTGGACAGAGGTTGCAGCTCCCATCATCGATGGCCTGATAGCATTTGATCATGGATGCCATCCCCATGCATGGTATTAGGGCTTGGTACCAGGCTGAGCCTTTGCTTGCACTACTGCCTAATGGGCTGCAGCCACCAGCTGGGATAAGGGTCTTTGCAGGTCTGCAGGAGCCAGCCTTGCCCCGCTCCCTCATCCGTGCAGGGCATGATGCTGCTCTGCTCCCAGGCCTGGAGCTGCGCTGTTACGTTGTGCTCTCCGCAGCCAGCCAGCGGTATGAGTGGCTGCTGTGATGCTGGAGGAACTGTGACATGGTGGATGATGGTGCTGAAAGTAGCGTTAGCTGTTTGGGGGGGTATTTACAAAACGTGACAGTGTTTCTTTACCTGACAGTGTAACCTTAGTGCTGGCAATGTGAAGACATCAGCTGTGAAACTTTCTCTCCAGCTTGAACACATGCAAATCAAAGTATGCATATCGCAAAGCATTATACTGCATAACAATTTCAGACATATAAAAGTGGGTTTCACTGGTGTTTAATACTTGCTCTTCAGTGACAGCAATGGTCACATTTGTGTGTTTTCTAGTAGATATATAAAATATATTTGTCTCACCTTGTTATAATCTACGCAAAAGTCAGTAATCTATATGAACTCCAGTAGCTTGTAATGACAGGGGATGGCATCAGAACTGATCATTCACAGAGTGAGTTATCCTATTGCAAGTTAATTCATGCAGCAAAGCAAATATCTTATTCTAATTTATTAGCTAATATTCCAGCCAACAAGGCACTATTTCTCTGTGATCTTTCAATTGCTTTTGTTCTTTATTTGCTTGATATCCATCAGTTCCATCCTTTTCCACTAGTAAACAAATTTTCTTTATATTTGGCATAAATAAGCAAGCAGTAACACCAGGATGACATTCTAGTGCAGCAGAACGACAGCTACTGAAATCCTCATGTTTTCTAGGCATAGTTAGTCTTACTTCAGAGATCTTTTAACATTGCTCCTTAATGCTTTGTTGCATCTTGGACAGAAAAAGAAATTTTTAATGGCTAGGGTGTTCAATACTATTAAAAATTGGTGGCTTACCTTTCTTTCTTTCCCTCTAAAAGAGGTGTTGATTTAAAACTGGTTAAGGATTAAGTTTATCAGTTACCAATTAAGTTTTTCAGTTAACCATTTGCATTTGAACCATTATGTAAATTGCCTTGCATAAGCCCTGGTTACTATACAGGTATAAATTTCCTCTAATAGCTATCTGTACAAGCTGAGATTGTTACTTCTGTCCCAATTAAATCACAGTATTTTATTATTTATTACTCACCTGTTCTAGATTCTTTCCATACTTACACACTTGCTTGACAGGACTTACAGGAGTCAAGAGCAACATCAGTAAGTTGGGCTGCTTCCCTTTGAGTTCTCATCCTGTGGTGGACCACCCTGTAACACAACCCAACAAAACCCAGCAAGAGGCTTATTATATTTTTGAGTGCATTTTCCCAAAGCTTGAACTAAAATTGATGAAATCTCATCTTTCAAGATGGGTTTGCTCTCTGCTTTGGTATTTCTGTGTGCTATACTGTAGGGCTGACAATTTCCACGGTTACAACTGGATCTTGTCCTTTCCTGGAAAGCCCCTGTGGGGCTTCACTGAACCGCTGGCACACAGCCTGCCCTCCAGCATTGTACTCTTTGTAGTTTTGGGGCTTTCCAAGTCCCCTTCCTTTTTTTCTTTTTCCTTTTTTTTTTTAAGTTGCAGCCTAGCTGCAGTCTTTTGATTTTTTTTTCTTTTTACAATTTGTTTTATTTGAATATATAGCTATCCAATACTTAATATGTTTAGCTGATTCATCTGGTACTTCATTAACAATGCATTATGACTGAGGTGTCTTATTTCTTGGCCAGTCATTGCCATGTGAGAAGAGGATCCATGTATGACAGGGACGGAACATAAACCATTACAGTGAATGGAAGTTTTTCATCCCAGTCTTTTCCTGTGCTGCTGGACGTCTTTCCCAAGGCTTCCTTTAATGTTCAGTTCGCTCTGCCTACTGAGTGGGAGCTTTGGGAATGTCCCTTTATGTAAAATCATTGCTTGACTCCTGAAATATCATTCCATTTTGGAGTAGCAGCTCTCTCTCTCTGTCTCTGTGTACTCCGCAGCTCTTAGGGCTGCAGCCTTTGCTAGTGCATCCACTTTGTTACCTCTGTCCCCTCTGTCCCCTCTTTTCGTCTGATTTTTGGTGGGCCTTCACATGCATTACTTGTTTATCACCATATCTTTTCCTCAGGGTCTGGGCCACTTGTTCCCAGAGGACAACATGTAGTATTAGCTTGCCATCTCTGAACATGTCCCTTTGTTTTCCCATGTTGGCAGCCAGACAGCAATAGCTTGGCAAATCTATGGAAATAGCAAATAGTTTCTCCCAGTCCTCATTTTATAGTATTTCTTTAGCAGGCCAAGTTTCAGCTGCTCGAGCTGAATGGAGGCATACTCTCACTTTTGTGTATGTTTTTGTGCATGTTTTTGTGCTTATCCAAATAGCTGAAAATCCTCTTTCAGGTTCCCCATATTTACAGTAACTGGATCCATCAGTAAACAGTATTAGCCATTTTTCTTCCCTCCTTTTGTTTAAGTCCGAGTCTGGATTTAAATGTGAAATTTTCTTCCTGATATTTTCATATTCGGATCCTCATATTTGGTAGAGGTGCAAAAACCTTTCCTCTTCCCAGTGTTTTCCCCTGACTTGTTAAGGCTGGCTTCCGCAGCATTAGCTGTGGTTTGCTATCTACCATTTCAAGCTTTCCCAGCACTGTGTGTTGGCCCCATGGCCACCATCTCTTCTCCTTGAGGCACATGGTCAGTGTCCGGCTTTTGCCTGCTAACGTTGGAATAAAACTTCTGGAAAGTTAAATATTCTTTGCAAGGCCCATAATCCTGATATGACTGGTCGTGTGTGTGTGTGTTTCAATGAGATTTACCTGTTGCTTATCAGCAACCTGTCCTCTTTTGAGCTAAAATTATGCCCCGCTCTTTAAGTTCCCAATGTTGAGTTGAGTCTTTGGTCACCTAAACTGAAACCCAGTTTCCTGCAGCACTATCTCTTTATTTGCTCTCATGGCCACACAAGAGGGTCCATGGATCAAAATACCATCTACAGAAGGTGTAACTAAAGCTTGGCTGTTTTCCAATAACTCCTCCACATTTCCATAACACACACGGGGCAAGCTGCCGAAGCATTAGGATCCCTAAAGCACCGGCTGCCCCATCTGAGTATGAAACAATCCTAAAATCTCTGTTTCTACTTCATGTCCAGTATAGGTCATGGCTGCTTTGCTTGGTGGCTCTCTGGGGTCCCCAAGGGGCTCTTGCATTGAGCCAACTGAGGCTCCTGCACCTGTTAGCTTTTAGAGACTATGTGTATTCACTTTGTTGTGATCAGCGCTCTAGTTGCTGGTTGCTGTAAAGTATGGATGGGTCTGGGCAGAAGCAGCTGGAGGTTTTGAGAAGGTGGGAATCCCTACTGTGCAGAATCAGGTCTGTCTGCGTCAAGCTTTACTGCTTGTTGCTTTTCCAGCTCTTGTGGTTTAGTTAATTTGGGTTGTTGTTCTTAAAAGGCACTAAAGGGTGCCCCTCTCCCAGCATTTATGTTTTCTCCTTCAGTCCTCAGCTCCGTAACCTGCTGAAATTCCCTCTTCCATCTCTGTCTCCAGTACTCCAGCAAAATCACTGGCCTTTGCCTCAACTTTGTAATACTGCCTTTTCTCCGTTAACCTTGGTTTTTATGGAGCAAACAATTAGTGGCAAATGTTACTGCTCGGACTGTTTCACAGACCCTCTTCTTCTTTCTCTTTACATTTTCTATCTATCTGCACCCAGTAAAATTGTTCTTCCTGAATGACTTTCCTCTTAAGCTAGAGCTGAGTCAAATGCTGTTGATTTATGGGTTCAGTAATTGCCCTAGCAGCTGGTACCAATCCATCCATCACTGCAGGTTTAATTTTGAACCTCAGCGTTAGGTTGCTGTCTTGGTCCCTCCTGCATGAAATCTGATCTTTTATTCAGTACTTGCTTTCTTGATTAAAAAAAAAAAACAACCCTTTGGTCCTTCCTCAGCTTTCTCTTCTTCCAAACCGAGCAACAGCACCACGGTTAGGAAGAGCGCCAATGCCGCCGCAGTCCTCTGCAGCAGACCCTGATGTTCTCCCCCAGCTTCTTCCCTTGGTGCTGCAGGCACTGGGATGAGGTTGGACGGCGCTGTGGTGAGGTTGTGATCACTCATGGCTGTTCCTGGGGCTCCCCTGAGTTCCACCACCCCTTTATAGCAGTATCCATGCAGGGTCCTAGCAGCTATCATACAGCTCTGGCTTGTTCCAGGCTCTGACTCAGGTCTGGCTCAAACCCGCTCCTGCATCCCTGCATCAGCAGCTGTGCCCCAGCAGTGACCGGGGACATGAGGAGTGTCGGGGGTCCAGTGCTTTGCCAAGGAGCAGTCAGAGGGGAGGGGCAGGTGTTGACTGAGTAACCTGGTGACTCTGCATGAGCCAGCCCAGGATTAGACTAGCCAGCCCCCTCCCCAGCCCAGGAGCCAATATTTGCCCCACAGGAACCCCTCTTGGAGGCCTGCAGCCACAGCCTGCTGCTGCACGGCTCTTACAAAGACTTGGTTGTCCTCTGGCAAAACAAAGCATTCAGATCCATGACATTGAGTGTCTTTTGCCGTTGTCCTCACAGGTGCCCTTTGCCGACCTGGATCCTGATCTCAAGTTTCTGCTGTATTAGCTCTTGTAAGCAGTCCATCGCATCCTTCCTGGGCTTGCTCGGCCACTGGTGTGGATGGCAGTCTCTCTGCTGCAGAGTCACACATGTTTCTGCCTCAGTTCCTTCAGCAATTCAGTGTCTTTTTTTTTAAATCCATCTTTCCCTTTTCTAGACCTGCAAATTTGTCTGCAAGCCCTCCCTTTACCACTTTTAGTAGACTAGTCAATGTAGCTGCAACTTTCCACAAAGCCCATAGCCAGCAGCCTTAATAAGTCTTGACTTTAGTGCTCTTCTGGCAGACTGTAAATGCTTTCCCTGCCTCCCCTGGAGCACTTTTGCCCATGCAGTTCACCAGCTGCCATGGCTGGGCTCATACTGCATGACCCAGATCCTAAACTTTGCTGTGGATCGGAGAGTCTGTCTCTCCCCCTGCGAGCAGTCTTGTTTGTATCTGGGTTGTGGTGCTCAGTACAGGAGCCCCAGTGAGATCTGAACCTCCCCCTGGGGTCATTCTGGGCACCCTTCAGCACATGTAAGGAGGTGCTGCAAGCAGGACACATACAGCTCTGAAGGAAAAAAAAGGGTTTGCAAGCCTTTTAGGACTTAATATATTAACACAGTTATGGCAAATTCCAGGCAGAAGTCACTGACTCCTGGGAAATTCCTGAGCATTGCTACCCCTGCCTGCCTGGCACCGAGGTGCACTCGGTGATGGGGCAGGTGCAGGTCTGCACTCATCTCTGGAGGGCAGGAAGGTGTCAGGAGAGGTGGTTACTGCAAGCCAGCTTCTGGCAGAGAAAATCACAGATTGCTGTAGCCAAATGCATTTGAGAGAGGACAAGTTGCATTCTTCTGAATGCATATAGGTGAAGGATTGGCATTCTTTGCAGATAATTTTTACTTGATATGTTGCAAAGTGGTTTGTTGATACCCACTGAATTACTGGGTCTGCTTGGATTTCTTGCTGGAATCAACCACATTATCTTCTGAGTTTTAGGTATGACCGTAGATAAGGTTTGATGTTCTGTCACAGTATGGGAGTCCTGTGGAGTCTCCTACTATTGTTTTGGATAACACACACAGGATAGCTGGGGCTTAACGAGCTACCCAGCTGAGCACAGGGAGCTCACCACCCCCATATGGCACCCCAGTGCCTTCGCTGGCTGCACAGGCACCACCTCGGAGGGAGAAGGGTTGGTCACATCCTCAATGGTGCTGAGTTGCCCTATTTCACCTCCCTGTTTGCTTCTTTTTTATACCTTCCCACAATGTTTTTTTTTCC
The DNA here is from genome assembly GCF_047370975.1 of Nipponia nippon. Classification (NCBI taxonomy): domain Eukaryota; kingdom Metazoa; phylum Chordata; class Aves; order Pelecaniformes; family Threskiornithidae; genus Nipponia; species Nipponia nippon. The sequence continues at coordinate 112,896,488 of NW_028262336.1, forward strand.
TGATGAATCCTTGAGCTGGTAGTGATGCTATCTCAACCACCCTATCTCTGCCTGTGGTGTCACCTTGTGTCCTTGCCTGGCTCTGCTCTACAGATGTCTCATGGCTCCTTCTGATGGCTCTGCAATGCCCGCAGCAGCCTAAGCCACAGCCACACAGCCACAAGGGTTGTATCAGAGCTGGGCTTTGGGGCCTTGGGTGTAGGCCATTGGCCCCAGGGGGATAAGGAGGTGACGACTGGGATTGCAGAGGTTTACATCCCCAGCTGCTGCTGGAGACAGTGCAAGAGCCGCAGGTCAGGGAACTCTGGTGATCCCCTGCTCAGCTCGTGAATAAATGGGTGCTGCTGGTAGGTACCATGTCTCCCAGACCACAACATCTCCTTCCTGATTCCAGCAACATCAGTTTTAGGATGGGTGCTGTGGTCCACCATGCAAGCTGTAAGACACCGAGCAGAGACCTACACTGATGAACACTAGGAATGTTAAGATTTTTCACTCCTGCATAGAACAAAAAGGTTTCTTCAGAGCAAGGGAACTGGCAGTAATTGGGGTGTATCAGTAGGATGTTTGAGCAGCAGTGATTATAGGAGTGCGGTAAATAGCAAGGCTGAGTTGCAGTGGTGCAGAGAGAACTGTAAGTTGTATGTTCTGTCTTCTGTGTATGCAGGCTGCCACATCACTTTTGTAGCCACAAATCAGGCCCATCTATATGATTTACTTTCTCCTCCTACCATCCGCCTTTATTAAGTTAAATCAATCATCCCACTACTCTGTGATTTATGGCTTTATGTTTTGCTGGGAATGTGTCACAAAGTGAAAAGCGGAAGTTTTGATGTATTAGTAAAACCAAACTTGTCTGCCTAGGGTGAGACTGGAAGAATTTAGTTTCCTCTTGGGTGAATTCTGACAGATGATATAAATTTCCTTCCTTCCCTCTTCTTCCTCCTTCTCCTCAACTCAAACCTGTCTGCAAAGAAAGGCTTTGAAATAGGTGGTGTCCAAGGCTCAGCCATTTCCCAACCTGTCAGCCTGTCCTGGCACACCTTGACCTGCAGCCTGCCATACCTGTGACACTTTAGGGCTCTGTGGAAGCTCTGCATGAAGCCATGGATGGATGGATGGATGAAGCCGAAGAACTCAGCCCCATCCCAGGTTGCCCTGATGGCCTCTAACAGCCAAGTGTGGCTGACATCGGCCATGGCCGACTGAAGGTTCAATGACTCCAAGGATGGAGATGCCATCAGCTAGCTGTCTGGCCAACGTTACGTGATATGGTCAGTCTTTGTCTTCACCCAGGTTCAACCAAGGAGAACCTGGCCAATGTGGGAGACCTTGTGTGGGGAGGGAATGGAAAAGGAGTTTCCCATTCAAGTGGAGGGGGAAATGGCTGGTCAAATACCAAGGCCACAGTCTGGGGAGCACTGCAGTCCAAACATGCTGGCTTACCCACCACCCCATGCACTCTCCACTCCAAACCTGGACATAGAGAGTTTTATTTGTGCTGGAGGAAAAAGCAGAGGGGCAGGTATGGCCACCATGGCACTGTTCCCTCTTTCAGAAATGGAGACATTGTCTCTCCCCATCACATCCTTTAACTGTGCTGAGCAGCTCCTATCATCTCTGCTCTCTCTGCTATACTGTGGGGTATGTGTGGCCACAGGTCCTTAGAAGCCCCGTGTGAAGGGTTTACGCCTCCCTAGACCTATTAAAAACCCTTTTTCCCTGAGGGAAGGTCCACTGTGTGTCTAAATTGCCTCTCCTTGTCTCCTGTTCTTCCCAAGGGTGGAAAGCAGCTGCTCCCCAAGTTCAACTCTTCTCCTTTCGATTGGAGGCTTGAGAGGTAGCAGACTGAGATGGTAATGTTGTTTATTAATTAAGCAAAACACACCTCTAAAAGGCTCGTAACACCTTAACTGCCTTATAAACACACCATTTTTTAGTAGCATAATTCACAGTTACATCACTGCAAGTAATACAGAGTGACAATTCTATTGCTTATACGAGTATTAGTACTGATACATAATTATATTACTATAAAGAAATCTTATAAATCAAGCACTTATTAAGCTGCAATTCTATTGCCTTTTTCCCTGCAGTTAGTATTAAGGTACAAAGTCTATCCTTCCTTATAAGTTTATGCATCTTTACTGCACTCTCCCACACCAGGTCTTGTGGACCAACCTGGTGGAGAGAACAGCATGTTCTTCAAGAGGGGTTCCCTCCAGCATCCCTGGTGGTGTTGGGTCCACAGCTCAGCTTTGGCATCTGCACTCCTTCCATCAGAAGCTTCTCGCCCTTCTTTGTTCTCCACCTGACCTTATACCTCATTGCCCATTTATTTCCTTTTCCTGAATTCGCATTTTTGCTTCCCTTGCATGTCTTTTTTGCCCTTCGGACTCCTCCCAAGTAAACAATCCTTAATTACTCATTGGTCTCAACTCTGTTACGTTCATACCCAAATTCAGTGTTTCTGATGCTGTTACTTGGGCATTTTAGGCCCAATAATACCAATATATGGTATTACTGATACAATTCTTTAGATGAAGGATGTCTTATATTGCAAGACTCCCTCCTGACTGTATGGTAGCATTTGATTTACATTTTATGCTTTTTGGGGCAGAATTACCTTGCTTTAGTCTTACTCGCCTACCTAAGTTTAATTAAGCAAAAGCAGTTTCTCATCTCAGGTGCAGAGCTTGCATACCACAGCAACAATATTTGTGCATTTTGTTCTCACATCCTATCTCTCATCCTATCACAAGGTGAGGTGACGAGACAGGTCCAAGGTAATGGAGGATGACTAGTGAGCAAACCAGGATTGTCAGGGCACAGGGCTGGACACCAATGCACCTACAACATAGCTCAGGCAGGGACAGAAGGCCCAGGGCTGAGCTTAAGTGGAGCTCCTGGACCAGCAGACAGTGTGTGCATGGGTGGAAATGCTGGGTGAGGTCAGTCAGGACAATTAAGGCACTCAGGGCACTGACAACTGGGTTGGAGAAGCTGCAGGTGAGTTCATTCCTGGGGAACTTAGCAAGAGCTAGGCTGGTCTTCCTGGATGTAAGTAAGGCTATGAAGTTTGCTGGTCCTCACAGCTGTCTTCCAGATGGAAACAATATCCTTCAGTAGCAGGTCTGGACTCAAAGTGCCTGTCAGGTTTGCAATGGAGGCATCATCTTGCCTGTCTTCCAGGAAGGATCTGAAAGTTTCCTTTAGCCTGTGGGTGAGACAGATCATAATTTTAAGTGTCTGGAGGACTGCTGGGTTTCCAAATGCCCTGACCTTTGGCCCGCAGTGCTGGCAGTCAATGACACTCCGCGCTGAGATGGCCTTGCAGCTGGAAGCCAGCCAGTATTCTCTGGGGTGTCTCTGGTGGTATCAGACAACAATGTGGGCAACTGTTGCTCAACATTGTCAACAGTACCCAAATAGAGGTTGTGGCCTCCTGAGGTCTCTCAGCTTCACTGCCTGCCCCATCTCAGGTATAACACAGCATGCTCTTCCTATCTGTACTCAACTTGATATATCCCCAGCTCCCTCCTTCATTGGGTCTGTCATGCTGTCACTGTGGCATTTTCTGAGACCTTTCTCATGCAAGAAACAGGGAAAGGGAGGTGATGTGGCCACATCCTCACATTGAGGCTTCTAATTGGTCCTGTATAGGGAGCACCTTTTTTGTTCCCTTACATGATCCCCCTTTTTTTTTTCCTCAAGGCCAGACACATACTGAACTGCATTAACAAGAATGTAGCCAGCTGGTTAAGGAAAGTGATTTTTCTGCATTTGTGAAGTCACATCTGGAGGATTATGTCCGATTTTGTGCTCCCAGTATAAGAAAAACATTGACCTTTTGGAGTGAGTTCAGTGGAGTGCAACCAGTATGATTAGAGATCTGGAGCACAGGACATACGAAGAGAAGGTAGAGAACTGGGTTATTCAGCCTTCAGCAGAGAAGGTATAGGGGAACTCTAAATGCATCTTTAACTACGTAGTGGGAGGGTGTCAAGAAGATGAGGCCAGACTCTTGGAGTGCCCAGTGAAAAGACAAGAATTAACAAGCACAAGATGCAACAGTGGAAATCCTGACTAAACATAAAGAAAAAAATATTCTCCACACGGGTGGTGCAGCCCTGGGACAATGCAGAGTGGTGGTGGCACTATCCTTGGAGTCAGTCAGAACTGGGCAAGACCTTGAATAGTCTACTGTAGCTTTGAAGTCAGACCTGTTTGAATCAAAGGGGTGGACTAGAGACATCCAGAGGGCCTTCCCAACTTAAGTCTCCATGATGCTATGATTTTTAGTGGTTCTCTTGCTTTCCCATGACATGCCAGATGAATTGAAGGTGCTGAGGCTTCTGCTCTATTTTCATCCCACTTGTCTTTACCTGAGCATCACAAAAAGACTCAATGATGCTCATCACAGCTACAGTAACTCCCACTTTTGGAAGGCATGGCCCTTCTCTCCAGCAAGCTTCAAGAGCCCACCTTAAAAGGGACTTCAAGACCCTTCAAACCAGGAAAAATCTGCTCTTACCCCCACTGTGGATCAGAGCTATCCAGAAGCACAACGATCATCTCATGGAGCTCAATGAGGAACAAGTCGAGGTTAACTGTGGCGAGTGCAGTAGTCAGAGCCTTCTCCTTCTCTGCAGTCAGCTCCTCATGGTACTGCTTAGAAACCAGGCAGAATGGATTCTGCAATGACAAACAACATGAGCAAGAGGACAGCCTGGGACTCCCCAAAAAGACCATCTGGGGGCTACATCTGATGGAAGAGGTGGAACTGGGACCCTCTTTGTTCCTGGCTCTTGTGCCAGGGCCACCAGAGACCACAGCACCAGCTGCTGATGTGACCCATGCCAGAAAGCACCACTGCTTCTAGCACAAAATCTTGTGGATGGCCCTTTTCCAACGATCTTAGGTGACTTAAGTCGATGAATATTGCTTGGCTCTTGCTGAATGGCAAGATAGTAAGATCACAAAATTTTCATTTTTTTTTCCCTAAAAATTTCCAAAGTTTTCCACAGAAAATGTGTGTGTCTGTGGGGGGGAGAAACTTTGTCAAAAAGTTTCTCTGTTCCCCTAGGTCTTGTAGACAGTTTTGTGAACTGGACTGTCACCCTCACCTGATTCATCTGCACCAGCAGCACAGATCTCTTTGCTGACAACGTCTGCCACAGAGACAGGATGTGCTTCAGCTGAGTGTTTGATACCACCTGGAGGAGGAGAAATCAGATGGCAATCAGTCAGCCAGTTCCTGCTCTTCAGAAAGGCCACAACTGAGTTGCAATGGGTTCGCTCGCAAAAAGGTGTGTGACTTAAAAGGTGATGTCTTAATCCTTAGGGGAGGGTATGAGGGGTGGAAATGTTCAGCCAATTTCCCATTCAGTACAAGCAAAGCACCTTGCTTACCGGCATGTCTCTGAATTGTTCTACACTTGCATCCATCTTCAGCTCATTTTTTACATAGTCAGACAACTGGCGCTCTGGGTCCCCACCAGTCACGGCCAGGAACTCAGCAGCCACTTTCAAGGTGGCAAGCGTTTGGGAAATAGCATTCACTGATCGGACTTCTTCCATGATCCATTTCAGCTGGTTCACACTTAGTGATTCCTATCAATAGGAGAAATATAGCCAGACTGTGACTCTGACACGAGGTCTGGGTCCTGCAAGTGTGTCTGTACAGCGAAATGACTGTATAACCTTTGGCACCAGTTCTGCTCTCTTATCAGAGAGAGAGTTAGAGATACCTTGCTGCTGTCTAGGGTTTACATGGGAAAGACACAGACTACAAGAACATGGGTTCCCCAGTCTAGTTACAAGCAGGAACAATACGGTTCCTACAGGTGCCACCTGTGCTGATCCACCATGCCAGTGCATGGTGTGCTGTGGTCACCATATCCCCTTGGTTTCGACACTTGTACAGATGAGTCCATCTGAGTGAGTTGCCTAGATTCACTTTAGAGCCATCTCCTTGTGAGGCTCCAGCCATCTGCTTGATTTGGACTTGGACCTTTTTACACACCCTGCAGGTTCTGTATTCTTTGTTGAGCTCTCTGTCCCCTGGGATGGCTTATTAATAAGCATTAAAAGGCAGAAGAAAGCTCGGATGGAAAAAAAGGATGGTAAGTTCTTTCCATACCTGTTGCAGCTGTTCTCTCACTTTTGTTTTTGTGTACTGCAGGGTCTTCCTCCTGTTCAGTTCAAAGGATGGAGCCGTCTGGAAAGCAAAGGAGTGGCTATGAAGACACAAAGTATCACTTGGCAGAGGCCAAATGGGAAACCCATGACCATGCAGTAGGACACAGCTACCCATGTCTTGGCTGCAGGGCTGGCGGCAATGACAGCCTAGTGTAGGAGGTATAGGGGAGGCGGAAGCAGGAAGGGGCTACCCAACTGGAATATAGAGACATTGCTTGGGCATGCAAGGATGGAGTTAGAAGAGACAAAGCTCATCTGGAGTTGAAACTGTTGAGGGATGTGAAGGCCAACAAGAAAGGCTTCTACATCAATACATCAGTAGCAAAAGGAAGACCAGATAAAAACTGGGCCCACTGCTCAACAGGGAAGGGGACCTTCTGACAAAGGACATGGAAGAGGTACTCATTGAGACACTTTGATGCCTTCTTTGCCTCACTTTTTACTGTAAAGGTCTGCTTTCAGTCCTCTGTGTTTACTGACAAAGTTTAAGGCATGTCACAAAAAAAGAGGACCAAATTAGGGACTACTGAGATAAGTTGCTGTTGTGGGAGCTAAGCACCACAGAGCTGCTCACTCACTTCCCTCCCCTCCTTACCTGCAGTGAGATGGTGAAAGAGGAAAGGAAGAATAAAAGTGAGAAAACAAAACAAGTGATGCAAAGGCAATTACTCACCACCTCCCACAGGTAGACCAATGCTCAGCCACTTCCTGAGCAAAAGATGGCTAACCTCCCTAAAAGCCCCTCTTCCCCGTTTTATTGCTGAGCATGACATTATACACCATGGAGTACCTCTTTGGTTAGTTTGGATCATCTGCCTAGCTGTGTCCCCTACCAACCTCTTGCACATCCCCAATCTATTCACTCGTGGGAGAGCAGAATGAGAAATGGAAAAGGCCTTTGATGCTGTGCAAACACTGTTCCGCAATAGCTGAAACATTAGTATGTTATCAGCACTGTTTTGGTCACAGATCTAAAACACAGCACCATATGAGCTGCTATGATGAAAATTAACTCCATCTCATCCAGACCCAGTATAACTGGATATACACAGGTCCATGGGACCAGATGGAATGCATCCAGTGGTGCTGAGGGAGCTGGCTGATGTCGTTAAGATACTTCAGCAACAACTGACATGACATCTCAGCAAGGTTGTGTATGATGATACCAAATTGGGGAAAGGAGCTGATGGGCATGGCTGCCATTCAGAGGGATCTCAACATGCTGGTGAAATGGGCGAATAGGAACCTCATGAAGTTCAACAAAGGCAAATGCAAAATCCTGCATCATGGATGGAAAATCATATGCAACAGCATAGGCTGAGAGCAGACCAGCTCTGGAGCAGCTTTGTATAAAAGGCCTGTGTGTCCTGGTGGACAGTCCTGGTGGACAGGTTGAACAAGAGTCAGCAGTGTGCTCTTATGGTGAAAAAGGCCATGTGCACACCAGGCTATATCAGCAGAAGCGTAGCCAGCAGGATGAGGGAAGTGATTCTTTCCATCTATTCAGCATTTATGAGATTACATTTGTGTACTGTGTCCAGTTGGGGGTTTCTCAATACAAGAGACACTGACAAATTGAAGTGAGTCCAGCAGAGACCAACAAGATGCTTGAGGGGCTGCAGAACAGCATGCAGGGGACTGTTCACCCTGTAAAAGAGAACCCTATGGGGAGAATCTAGGTGCTTTTCCACTACTAAAAGGGGGATCACAGTGAAGACAATAAGGACAAGGGGCAATCAGGGACATCCTACTTAAGTGTTCAGAAAACATTTTCACAGTGAGGGTGCTAAAACATCAGAACAGAGGGGCAGAGAGGTGGTGAATCTCTATCCTTGGAGATTTCCAAAATTCAACTGTACCACACCCTGAGCAATCTGCTCTTGCTTTGAAGTTAGCCTTACTTGGAGAAAATGGTTGGACCAGAAACATCTAGAGGTCCCTCCAGCCAAACTCTTTCAGTTTCTCTGTGACTGTGTGTCAGTTTCTCTGCTTATCCTATTCTACTACTGGATGAGCATGTCGACCTAAATCACTACGTGACAGCCATGTTATAATGCCCTTGAACCTCTTTTTCCCACTCCCTCCTGGCCAGATTTTCACATTGTAAATCTAAACACCCAGTAGGCCCCTCCTCTGACACAGGAAATAGCTGGGGCAACCAGAAGTCATAGGAGTGCCCCAGGAGAAGTTTACATAACCACCTGAGGGTTATGGGAAGTTTTAAAGTGGCTGAAGGGACTTAGGTACCTAAATTAATTGCTGTCCTGCAAGACTTAATTTTTGAGGTATGTATCTCTGGCCTGCCTTTTCAGATGTGAATAAAGCATTTGCAGATCTGGTCCCCTGAGAGCTTCTGGAGGAAAACCAAAGGCTAATGTGAGTAAGTGAAGATGAATACCACAGAAGAAGACCAGCTTCTCCAACATGGTTCAGAGACCCACATTAGACTCCAGACCTATATTATACCGAGGAACTCAACTCTCTTGAGTCTTTTTGGATGGTGTTTGACTCCTCCTTGGTTATAAGAAAATCCAGGCCAACCTCCCCTTCAGGCTTTGAACAGAAAAGCTCACATTGCCTTTCACAACACCAAGGTTTGCTGAGCACAGTGTGGTTTTTGACCACACAACTGTTACAATCCAAGGAATGCAGATAGATGCAGAGTGGTGGGCTGCCAAATGTACAAGAACCTTCATGTGTGTTTGCTCCAGCTCTGGAGAGGTGAGTACTGGGTGCTGGAAATAAAATCTTACATCCTGTTCTGGCCTGAAGCACTGCAACTTGGCTTGTGCTGAAAGTACATCATGCTAAGCTCACCTGAACTTTGATGATAGGTTTCCCACTGATAAAACGTTGAATCACTTGCCGCTGCAGTGCCTCGAAGTCAAAATGGGTTGTCTTGGTGCCGTCTTCCTCTATCACATACTGGGAGTTGGCCAGCGTCGCAGTGATCAGATCATTCTCAGTTATCTTCAGCACTGAAGATGGTTTCACTTCTTCTGCAGAGATGATCCTGCAACAGAAGAAGTTACCTTTTGCTGTTAAGGATAGCCGCTTGCTTCTTACCTCATCCGACTTTGCAGTCAGTGACACATGCAGCTCTAGACAAGTCCTGATTTGCTCCAGAGGGATGCTTTGAAAAGTACCGTTGCTTTTCCTTTGTGATCTGTGTAGCTATGTCCACACAACTGTTCTGGAGCTGTATGAGGAGCCTTGTCACAAGGTAACCAATAGAAAGCGGAGTTGGGAGGAGTTTCAGGAGAGCAGTGTTGGCATTGATGTCCTTTGGCAATGGGTCCAGGGCGACTCTGACATCTGTAACAAAATGGAGGTTTTCTCTTCTGCCTCATGTGGTGATAGGAAGAATTCTCCCAAGGGGGAAACTCAGGCTAACTTTTGTTAAAATTTTTTTGGATTTTTTTATGTTAGGTTTTGTATTTTTTGAAGGGTTTTTAATTTGTTTTCAGCTAGAGGGTCAAAACAAAGCAAGCTCAGCAACTGGCACGGGTTCCAGCCTTCATCAATGGCTTAGGAAAAGGAAGTAACAATACCTGGGAAGCCAAAATACCTGAGCAGAGTGGTTGCATTCTGATATTGCTCCAGACTTTCTGGATGGTCCCTATAGCTCGGCAGAAAGCTGAATGCTGGTCCTCTTCAGGCACAGAGAGGGAAGAAGAACAGGAGTGTCAATGCATGCTCCCAAGAGAAAGCAATTGAAAAAGATTTATTTTTGTTTCCTTGAAAGATATAGCTTATGGTGTGCAACTGCTCAGTAAACTGTGTTAGGCTGGGCCTTGGTTCACTTTCACAGCTGTGGCTCCAAGCTTAACCAGAGCTAATTTTTTTCCAGCCCATATTATATCATATCTGGCATTAAGGGGTACCAAATCCCAGCTCACATGCACCATGCTAATACACCTGTTTACAGTCTTAAAAACCTGTCTCGTGTATGTTGCCCATTCATGGGTGAAACAGCAGGAAAAGTCTCTACAAGTTTCTCAAGTCCTGCTGGCTATACTGACTCTGAGGGTGGGAGGCAATCTGCCCAAGACCCATTCCAATGTTTCAGAGATCATTCCAATGTCTCAGAGATCTCTACCTTCTGCCTCAAACCCTAAAGATGACTATGAAGATGGAGATGACTGAGAGTCGCCACTGTGAGCTTATGTCAGGGCCCTGAGGGCACTAATAGGCCTTAATAGCCCTTAGCAGCATGACCTGGGGACGCCACCTCACCCCTTCCCCATGGGCCCACGAGACATGTGTAAGTGCAGGTCAGTGACTGAGTTGTAAGCAGCCCCGTTTTCTGCTCTTGTAACTTATTGACTGGAATTCCTAGACTCCTCCTGGACTTATTACCTTGCCTTGTGTTACGATCACTGAACTGTCGACAGAATCTGGCTCTATCACTGCCCTGGCCTTGTCCTGATACTGGTCGCTGCCTGGTCTGTGCTGTGGTCACCCTCAGCTTCTGGCTCATCTTCCCTCATGGAGCAGTCTTGTGTTTGCTGCTCCCTCACAGCTTGCAACAGAAATCACAGGTGCTGCTATAACATCAGAGCAGAGCATGTGGGTGTTGAGGAGTAGTAGAGGTGAGTTTACTGAGACCAGAATAGGTCCATGTCATACCTGAAAGTTCATGTTGGTCTAGGAACTGTTGTACTGAATATGTTTCCCCTTCATGGCTGTTCTGGAAGAAGTGGATCAGGACTTTCTGTAGACTGAAAACGTCAGGCAGGTGTTGGACATGCTGGATGTTTTGGAGCTGGAAGGGAAAATTCAGCCTGACTTTGCTATCCACGCACTTATCTGAGGCACCAGGATTGTGTCTGGCATTGTGTGGTACTCAGGAGAAGGGCACTGTACTGGGAAATGAGTCAACTTAGTGCCCCACTGACACCAACAATGGTGAATCCACATGATGCCTGTCTGCTTTGAAGGAGGAGGAATGTTTCTACAGCAAACCTTAGACATGAGCTCCAGAAGAACAGGGTAGCGGTTTCCTCCACCTTCTCTGTGTTCTTGCTGAAGTAGATGCATCAGGGTCTGGATGGACATCTTCTGTTCAAATCTCCACATGTAGGACAGGCCAGTCAGTCCAAGGTTTGGCTGGTCTTTGAAAGGAGTCATCTGGCCATAGGCTATTTGTAGGAGCAGGTTGGAGCCCTGAGGATCTCTCGTCCTCTGCTGCTTGACAGAAGTAAGGCTCTGCTCCAAGGTCTGTGGAATTTGAAAGGTTGTTAGGAACTGCCTATTGTTACAAAAGGGTTTGGGAGGACTTACAAGTCCTCCCAAGGACTTACAAGGGAAGACAATGGTGGCTCTGAAGAAAAGGAAGAGACAGTAAAATCTTCCTGTTGAAGAATGAAGCTGGGACAAGAAGAAAATTGCCCAAGAAGAAACCAACAGGGAATTTTCTTGCCCTCCAATGCATAGAGCCATTTTTTTCCTAAAGGGGATTTGAATCAGCATGTAAAAAGCATCTTAAAAAAGAGGTCAGGACATTCTTAAAAAAGAGGCAATAAACCTATTTATTGCATGTGGTAATATCCCAGCTCATTGGATGTGTCTGGGTATTCACCAGAGCCCATGTGGGCTCTGCACTTGATCCCTAGCAAAGCAGTAGTTTGTATATGGGATACATGGAAACACAGCAACCAGTCCCTTGCGTACCTGGAAGAACGGCTGAGTCAGGGTTTTAAAGCAGGTTTCCCACTGCCTTCGATCTTCTTGCCTGGGCAAAATGTTCAAGGCCATGTTTTGTCCTGCAGGAAATGCAAAGCAAAATAAGGACCCTCTCCCGGTAGACACTGGAGTCTCTGCAGAACAGCTGCAGTCATGGGATGACAGCCACCAAGTTCCAGAGACTGTGTGAAAACCAACCTAATGTAAGCCTGCTGGTACCCTCCCAATGTGTGGAATGTACCTTTACCTGTTGTACTGTTGCTCAAGTGCTGGAGAAACAGATGGACAGTCACTGTGGCATCCTCCGTGTTTCTGCTAAGTGCCCCTGCCAGGCATTCAATATCTTTTTCAAGGTGGTCCCAGAAGAACTTTTCCATATCATTTGGCTTCTCTGTCATCAGACTCAGAATTGCCTGGAAGACAGGTTGGTTTCTTAAATTAGATCTCAAGAAAGCTTCCTCCCAAAGTAGGGCAGAAGCTATTCATCATGTGGAAGCTGCAGGTTAAGTGAGGTGGACAGACAGACAGGAGGTAAGGGAGAGAAGAGAAGCAGGGGCTGTCACACCTGTTTATCTGTATAGATCCCCAGCAGCATGGATGAATGCAGCAGAGCTCTTGCAAGAGAGACAGAGGCAGGCGACAGGTCCCTCTCCAATTCACTTCTCCGTATTGAAGGGCTCCCAAGGATGTATCCTTTTCCTGTTTTATCCTCTGTGCTGTGATAAGGAAATGGAATTCAGTTTACACTCTCAATGACTGGGCTCTTCTCATAAGTTAACATTGACAGAGGCTTGGCCATCACTGGGTCAGAACAAGTGTGAACTTGGAGTGAAATGAGACTTCTGGAAGGGAAGAACTGCTGCTGAATAAATGCCCTTTCCAGCTGTTTCATACCACTCATGCTTTCTTTCCTCTCTGTTCCCCTCAGTAGGTATTTCCAAGATTTCCTCTTGCGGCTGGACCCTGGGTCACAAAGACCTTGCTTTGCCCAGCTACAGTGCTTCCCCTGTGCCCAGAGAATGGAAAGAGGGTCAAGTGGCCACAGCCCTGTTTATCTCTCTTGGGCTGGAGGGGAGGGAGCATCAACTTACATTTCCATCCTCACGAACCCTCTCTCAGGTTTGTGATTAATTCCTCCAACTTTGGCACCACATAGGCATTGTTTGACTTCCCAGGGACGCCCGCACTGTAGGTAAAGAAATGACAGCAGCCTAAGACATAGGGCAGAAAACCTAACAGCAGACAGAAGACCCTCAGCATCACAAAAAGCCAAAAGACACTTACGTTGGTGACGATCCAGTATGATCCACACTGACAAGCTGTGTATGAAAGGGAATTAGATTAATCAGTCAATTGTCTCCCAATTACAAAATCCTCTGTGATGTAAGCACAGCCAGAAATTCACTGGGAAAGCAACAGCCCGGGTCCTTCCGAAGTAAGACCTTCTTCCCATCTACTGGGACCTGGTCTTACAACATGATTCTCACAGAGTTTGCCATAAATGGACCTGGAGTTGCTGCGGCCAAAAGGAGATCTGTAAAATACTCAACAGAAGCACAGAGGTATCTTTAAAGAAAGCCACCCTTTCCTCCATCCACCTACTCCTCCTTTCCCTCCATCCCCTTGCCAGGCTGTCTCAGGACATGTTTCTAGTAAGTTCCCCGTGCCTGCCATCCATATAGGAGCATCTGGGCTGAATTGAATTAAAGCTTCCCCAGCACTTACTCCAGGGTGTATCATTTTGACCGATTTTCCAGTTCTTCTGATCAAATAGCAGGTCTTCAGGCATGGTGGGAAGGTAGGACCCCTTAGAAAGGAAATACAGGTGTAAAGAAGGATTTGAGGAATCATGTAACCATTTTCCTAGTTTGCTTCTCATCTACTGGAGAAATAACAGTTCTGGAGATAAACACATTAGGTGCAAATGGGTACATGAAAAAGCTTGACTAAGAACAAGGGACATGATAGCATCATATCAACTGCGGATACAGTGGGGATGGCTGGTCTTACAAGAACAGCGATGCCCAAGTTAACGTCTTCGTCACTTCTTTGGTATCTGCCTACCAAACTGAGGATTCAGAGGGAAGGAGCAATATCTGGACACTGCCATTGTCTTCACAGCCAAGAGATGGGCAATGCACATCTCAATTGCTTTCTGCACTCCTCAAATAACAGGAACAATTTATGCACCATTAGATGCAAAGGAGGGTGTAGTCTAGTAAAAAGTTTATCTTTACCTGACAGCTGGCATATCTGTGGTCAGAATGAAGAAGTTTGGGCTAGGATTTGAGTCATATAAGCTCAGTCAACAAGTAATATTTGGTAGGCCCCCAGGCTCCCTTAGACTCACTGGAGAGAGATGGGCATCTCCAGCAGGCTGCGTCCCACACTTTCAATACAGATCATGATGGACAGTCTCAGTTTGCTCTCAGTGGACCATCCGGAAGGGAGCAGAAAAACTAGAAAGCTCCATATGGTGTTTGCAACAACACAGAAAGCTGCAAACTGACTCAAACCAAATCTGGCTGTAAGCTGACAGAGCTGGTTGTGTAAAAGCAGATCCCATCCCTGACAGTGTTATCATAAAGGGAAGTATCTGTATCCCTACATCTTGACTTACCTTCACCACATGAGGCTCAAAGCAGATATTTCTGAAAAGTTGAGTGAGGGGACTTTGGGATAGGGCCAGAGTAAATGCAGTGTGAAACACCACCTCCATCAAGACCTTATTTTTGTGTCTGCACAGAGCATCCACAATCATCTTCATCTTGTTTTCCAGAGGGTCTTCTGGGAACAAAGGTGTTTGGAGGATGTTTTCCATTTGTTTTATGACAGGCTAGAAAAGAAATTGAACAAACCAGATGGAATCTTAGGAGACCCATAAGGTACCTCTTGATGAGGTGCCCACTGGTAGGCTTTAAAAGAGTGTTTTATATAAATGTGATGATCCTTTTCTCTCCAACTCAGGACAAAATTCCTATAGCTTTCTACAAACACCCCATAGAAATCTTCTGTAGGAGACACAATGAATACTCACCATCAGCCTCTGGACTTCCTGGGGATCTTTCCTTTTTATTTGATTTTCTGCTCTGTTCAGCACTGAAATCATCAGTGTTATATTTGACCAGGCACCCATATGCTGTGAAATACAGATGTAAGTTATGTTATCATAATGGAGATACCACCAGCATGTAGAAGGCTATTTCAAGCCCACTGAAGCATTCAGATGGACCCCTCACAAATGCTCATGTTATTTTTGTGTTGTGGGTATTACAAACTTTTTTTGCATATTTTAAGATTTGTATCATGGGGGCAAGCTTGGGGTACTGTAGAGATATGGGGTCTGAAATCTGTTGTGCTTGAATTTTACTGTGCAATTGTTTCATTTCTGCAGTCTTCCAAATAGATGAATAGGTGCCTCCAGGGGAACAGTCACGTGCTAAGCAGGTAATGGTGCAAGTCACATGATAAGCAGGTAACAAACATGCTAAGGAGGGATGAATCGTTCTCTAGAAGAGCTTATATCTCTCCCCAGACTAGAAGAAAGCCCCCAAGAAGAATTTTTTCATTACTTAAGTTGGCTGATTCCTATCCCTTCAGCTCTGATAAGGCACACAGGCTACAATACAAGATGTATTTCACCAAGCAGGGCTCAAGATAGCCAGCTGTACATGCTCAGAGCTGGCTGCAAAGAAAAGCCTGTGTGCATCTGTGTGCTTGGGTGGCACAACTTCAGTGACCTGTAGATGAGCTTTTGGAAGACACTCACCTGTGAAATTTCAACCCCTCTGGGTAAAATCCATTTTTCTGCTTGAAGGATCTTCTGCATTGGGATGAACCCATAGTTGTTACAGAGATTTCTAATGAGGAATATTTGAGGCCACGGTGTCTGTGCAGTTGCCACCAGCTTCTTCATTGCATTCACCAGGTCTTGCTCTTCTTGCTTGTTCCCACCAGGAGACAGTATGTTTGAATCTGCAGCTACCAGTGAGATTTCTCATTAGGCTCACTTCCATGCAGTCATATATCATAGATCTTTTTTGCAAGCACACCACCTGCTTAGATTGCAACAACACTTTTTCCCCAAGAGTAGAAATATGGCCTGCAACCATAGTATCCTGGGCTTCTTAATACCTACAGCATGCAGGGAAGTAGAATACTAGGCAGTGAATATGTGGACTGAATGGCCTACTGTTTTCCCATTTTTGGCCCTTATAGGATCTTGGTCGGGTAATCTTCTCTAGCATCTATCTTAGGTCAGAGAGGAGAGCACTCAAAGGCCGTCCAGAAGGTAAAGAGCAATCTCATGGCTCCGTTCTAAGTAGCTGAGAGAAGTGGGAATCCTCTGGCCTATTTTACATCTCGGCCTTATAAAGGGTCTCATATATCTCTGTTTATTATATGGGTTGAGGTAAGATTGTGGCAGTCTCTTTACTCAGACTTTACTTGGACACGCTTCAAAGCTGAAAAAGATGTAAGGAAGTGAGTCAACAGAGTTTAACGTGCAATACATCCTCTTCTAAACCAAGAGACTCACACATGTTCACTGTGTACTCCATTGACTCTGCTTATCATTCTCAACAGACTAATGGGAGAACAGAGTCCCAGCACGTGCACCTACCTGTAGACACCTAAATGATTACCGTGATACACTCCTGCACACTACCCCTTAAGTCAGGTGAACTATTTATTCAGGAGAAATGCCAATATTCAGATAAGGTTCTTTTAACTCTGAACAAAAATGAGATGTTTCAATACAGAGAAAATAACCCAGAAAATGAAAATAGTTTCAGAGCAAGTTCTAGGTAACATACATTTTGTGTGCAACATACACATCTTTGGATGCAGCCAGTTTATATACAAAATTTAGCAACTCTAACCCCATTCAGTTTCAACATTGCAAAAAAATAGTTTTATAGTATCAGAACAAGAGGGTTAAAAAATTATCTAGATTTAAAAGAAATGAATTAGCCGTCCTGATCCTGAAACACGTCTTGAAAATTCATCTGTTAAATCCCTTAAATTTAGACAAAACTTTGTCTTTTTTTCTCTTTTTTCCCTCCCCCCGAAGAAACCTCCTGTACTAGAAAATGTTTGGCTTGTTCTAAACCTGCTTATGAGAAAACACAAATCTCATGCTCTCTGCTGCTAGCAGAACGACTCACCGCAGAGCACCTGTCTACCAAGCACAGTGGCCACGTGGCTGATGGAGAACCTGAGACGCGCTATGAACTGGAGGGTGTCAATTTTTGAGGCCTTGCCTGAGCAGAAAGCAGAAAAGTCTGCAGTAGAGAGGCAGCTTTCGGCAAACTGGTTGACATCATCTTGGGAAGAAGGATACATAAAATCCTGTTCAAGAGAAAAAGAGAGAGAAGGAAAGTTAAGAGTCCAAAGCTGCCATAGGTTCTGGGTAGTCCCTTCTTCTTTCCTAAGCCTTTTCACCAGGTGCAGAGCTCATTTCTGCTGTGATGCTGTACTCTGTGAATCTCAAGGCCCCAGCAATGATCTGCATTGCAGGTGGGCTATTTTTCATCATCTTTGAGGGTAGCCCCAACTCTGCATCTCTGGCAGGAGAGGACTGCCTCCCTTGTTGATTCACTTGGTGGAGAATCACATGTTGAACAGATGTGCTTGTTCTGCTCAGAGTATCAGCTGTGCTCAAGGGAGGCTCTCGTGGCTTGCAAATCAGGCCATGGACACCCCTGGACTCCAGGAGCTCCAGGTCCACAATTCAGACCGTACATTGAACCTTATTAACTCAGGCCTGGGTTCTTCCAGACTATGCTTAGGCACATGACCAAGGGAGGTCAGCAGCCTGTTCCAGGTGGCCTCAGGAGCCAGTGGGGGGAAAGAGAGGAAGAGTGTGATCTGCAAAGGGCAGGACAGGAAATGATTGTTAGTTTGAGTATGGATTCCAGGAACATCTCAAGGATATTTGCACTTACCTCCAGACAATGCACCACCATGAAGTAGAAATGGTTCCAGTTCCTTTTGTTGAACGTTATCTTTTCCTCCATCTCAGAAAGGTATTTTTCCAGGTGAACCTTTATGTTGTTGAACCTATGACAAAAAAAGACATAGGATGTGAGCATCCATGTAGCCCATGTGGCTCAGTGATCAGGCTGGGAGCTACCTCATGCTAACCCATGTTGCAGAAGCAGTTTCAAGAGGGAGGACTTGATTGTTGAACTGGTGTCCATGCACTCTTCAAAGGGTGACAGCTCACTTTTTGGCTTGCAAACTAAAAATGAAGGATGACATTCATTATTTTTCTTCAGTACAAGATCAGGTGAGGGTCCCAGTGAAGTCAGGCTTTTACCTCTTTTTGCTGCCTGATGCTCAGGGCTGGATGGCTTGCAGGCCACAAACTGGATCAGTTGGGTGATGACTTCTGGGGATGGTGTGCCTCTGTCTCCCAAGACAGAGGTGGTGACAAACTCCACAAAGAATGAGTTACATTTCCTCCTGAATTTGTTGTGACATGCAACAGCTTCCCTGTAGGGAGGAATAAAATCAAGACCTACCATCAAAAATGCAACAAAGCAAAGAAACAGCTTCTCTTTTCTGCCTCTCTGAATGTGACCAGGTACACCTAGACTGTGGAGAATAAATACTCTTTTTAAATAGAGAGGGGAATGAACCCCCAGAAAACCCACTGCAGCATTTTTTCTTGAAAACTGAGGACAAACTTTCTTATTCTCCTGTACTCTCTCTCTCCCCTATCTCCACTCAAGATAGCTAGAGAACAAAGAAAAATGGATTCTCATGTAGTATGTATGCCTGGATAGACTGCCTGTTGAGACAGAAGCAAAAGGACTGGAAGTGACCGCAGGTCACTTCACGTGAATCCTTTCACCACCAGGGGTTTGCTACACATGGTAAATACTGACATTTCCATGGAGGTCCCATGTTAATGACATTTGTGTAGCCTCTGCTCTAGTAACTATTCCAGTATCTTATACAAAGTGATAGAGACTGAAACAACAAAACTAGTTGTTTTGGTAGTTACAGGATACCTTGTGGCCGCTGTAGCTGTGGGTGTGTAATCCTCTGGGAATTTGTCCTTGCAGATCTTACACTGCTTGCTTCTCCACTCACGGATGCACTGTGAGCAGAAAATGTGGCCACAGGGCAGCTGTGCTGGGTCAGTGATCTCCAGTAGACAGCTCTTGCAGTCCTTCACACCCTTCCTGAAAGTTGCCACCAAAGGAAGACACAACTCAGGGCTGATTTTACACTGGTGCCAGACTTGAGGGTGGACATGGTATTCTCATGCCCAATATTTGCCGTAGGCATCAAAACTGGATGGTCATTTCTGACTAGCCTTACTGGTGAGCAGAGAATAAGGGCAACATCTGCTAGTATAATAAGTGGATGGCTCCACCAATGACCATCCCATCTAGGAGATGCAGCCTGTCATGCTAAGCATGGCTGGGTGAATTGACAGTCTCACTAGGCCTGTGAGTACCTACATCAATTACACCACATTCAATTCCAGGGTTGTCCTGTCACCAACCAGGCACAACACTGCATGGGAAAGACTTTGCTCCCTGGCCTCCTGAGGTTGGGCATTACATGCCCTGGCATTAGGCGTCTCCAGGAGGAATCCTTTGGCCTGAGGAGATTCATGCCCATTGACTAGTAGCAATCTTACCCCGCCCCTTACAAAAATCAGTTTTGGTGTAAAATGTCCCCAGAAAAGCTTTTTTTTTTTTTTTGGCTTGGACTTACACAAGGTACACAGTGTCAGCACTTTGGTTACATTTCTTGAGCACTTTTGTCACCAACTCAAGAGTTTCTGCTGGCTCAAAATTTTGCGTTTCAGTCAGGCGCTATAGGAAAGAAAGGGTGGTGAAAGCTCAACGGAAATATCTTCTTGGCATATGAAAGAGGAACAATATGGGATGTCAGCACCACAAAATTATGTAATAAAACACTAAAACCAAACAGACCCACCAAGTATCTTTCTTCGTGTAATACCAGGGATAATTGGCCTGAAATATGTCTTAAGCTTTCAAGAAAACCTTCCTTTAAATAAAATTCTGATTTTGGGGTGCTTTCATGATGATTCTGAAATCTCAGTGTTTTTTGCACTGGATGGTGTTTCCACCCTTTTCCCACCCTCATCCCATTTCTATGCCCTCCCTCAAGCTGGGATCAGAGGAATCCCTGGAAGATAAGGCTTCTTCCAAACTCTGCTGGTCTCCAAGGCTATAAATCAACCAGGCAAGCACTACACTGAGCACGTACATTCCAGATGAAGATGAACTGCTTCACAAGAAGTCTCAGAAGCTTCTCATCTATCTGTGTCTCATTGTGCAGCAGGTGGTCGAAGAACATGTAGACAATGTTGGTGCAGGTCCACTTGTGTCTGGAAAACACACACACATGGATGTTGAACAAGGCTTCAAGACTTGCCAGAGAAAGCCATGTGTAACCTACTCTACTGTTGGCAATGGTGCAATTTTAAGTGGGAGACTGGCCTACAGACCTCTGAGGTCCCTTCCAACCAAGACGTCTATGACAGGTCCCAGGTATCGCGAGATGATTTGAGGACACAAGACCTCCTGGGCTAGCTTTGGAGGACTAGACTAAGCAAGAAGAGAAATGGCATGGTCCTGTCTACCTCGCTTGTTGGAGTGTCCCCACACCAAACTGAGTTATTAAATCGTTACTGGGTTTTGTCTATGGAGACACCTACTCTACTACAGCAAGCATCCTGGGCATGATCAAGCATGCAGTCAGATGTTCAGGAAAACAGGTCTTATTGTCAAGAAATGATGGGTGCGTAGTTCTTAATACAGCCTTTTGCAGTGATTTTTGCCAATGCTTTTGTGATAATCAGACAACAGAATGAGCAAAGGATTAGGACGGAGCCAACAGTTTCACGGATCAACGTTGTCAGGCTAATTGCTATGGCTTCCCAAGGAAAGGATGCATTAAGCTCACAGTGTAGACACCTAGCTCATAGAAGAGGAGAGATAAGGCCCCATGTATTTGCCTGAAGTCTTTCAATTTTGAAAAACTGGATTAGGAACTCCAGGGAAAAAGGGTAGGCTATGAGCAATCTTTCTCCACAGACTGTATTTTTAAGCTTCAAGCATTTTAGTTTTCACATCTTTTGGTGAGAGCTGGCAGAATCTTTTGGTGAACACATGCCAACAATTTGAAGGAAAAAATTTTGGCTTATCTGAAAGAGGACCTGTTACTTGAGAGACGAAGATAAGGCTGCTTAGAAATGTAGGACTTACAACACGCTCCTCAGGAGTTCCCTTTTCTTCTGGTAAAGATGAATCTGGTAGTTGTCCGTACTGATCCACTCCATCCAGGGCTTAATGGACTTGACCCTTCTAAGCCATTCTGTACAGGCCTCAAATGACAGAAGATTATTTGTGGGCTGCACCTTCTTCAGGAGAATGTTCAAGGTGTCAAGAGTGATAAACTGAAATTATATTTAAAAAGAGAGAAGAAAAAAATAGCTTTTATAGCTGATCTAGCCCCATTGCACCTTGGTGAAAAAAATGTTCTGGGAAATTCTCTGAAAACCCTAGCTTGGTGCACACAGCAACAAATACCATAGTAGGAATTTATTAGGTGGGGAAGTGAGAACAGTACAGAAACCATAATTGTACCACAGTGTAACTCTGTGTTGCACTTGTGTCTTGAATACTGTTTGAATACTTGAACCAGAGCACTGGTTTCCCTCCACAGGAAAACTTTCAGATCTAAGCTTCTAAGCTTATTGACTTCAGTCCCCTTGATGTTCAGGAGGGAGAAATAGGTATCTCCAAATAACAGTTCTTCCATTTCACAGAAATATGTTTAAGATTGTTGAAAGACTTGTTCTTTGGAAAGACTTAGATATTTAGGTGGGAACCAGTTGCCCTATTGTAGGTCTCTGCTGTCAGCTGAAATGCCTTTGGATGTCTGAGACATCTATACGGAGCTGGCAGATAGGGCACAGGACCTACAGGAGACTCATGTCCTACTGTAGAAGGAGCTGGAGGCCAAACAGCATCTGAAATGTCAGTAGATGCCTACTTGTGGGCAACTGAACTGCACCTCTCCCCTCAGTTGTGAGTCACTCTCCACTGTCTCAGAACAAAATTTAACTATGACCATCACCTATAAGGTCTGAGTGTCTAAGAAGGGATGAATGTCATATACCCAGAATAACACAAGCGACAGGATGTGTAATATTTTCTACACAGTGCAGATTAAATTATAGAAGTTTTGAAGACCAATAAATGGAATTAAAAAATAGTTAGAGGAGGATGAAAGACAGGTCCTTTGGTGGGGAATGAGCTTGATGTGACCACTAGCTGAGAAACTCCCTAAGACTTACTGGAAACTGGAAAATATTTTCAAGGAAAGATCCCCTGAAGTCTTGACTCTTTTCTTACACACTTGCACTGGGTATTTGCTAGTGGCCATTGTTAGAAACAGGCTGTGCCACTTTGCTCTGTGAAACACCAGCTGTTCCCTTTTGCTCACCATTTCTGGCGGGTCCTTTTCATACAGTTTTTGCAGCTCACTTGTTACAGTCTCATCACTTTTTACCAAGTCAACAAAGAGTTGATACTCCTCTCGTAGGTAGAAATATTCCATATGAAGCCAAATGGGGGAAAAGCTTATTTCCTCCTGCCCCACAGAAGAGCAGAGCTGTTTCGCATTGATTAGGAGAGCTTTTGACAGAATCTGCAAATAAAACAAAAGGTGTTACTTCTGCTCCAAACAGAGGGGACTGAGGATGGCATTCTGCATTGCTGAAGCAGTCTAGTCAAGCTTCTCCATCAAAAAAACTTTTCTGAGCACCAACAGTTGTTGGGAAGTGTGTAGAACATGAGAAGCTATTTTTTTTTTCCAGTTCTTGGAACCATAAATATCTGTAGCCCTGTGCCATTTAAAGCTTGTACTCCACCAAACCCCATTTACCTCATAGATAGAAAGATCTTGCCCAGGAAAAGTCATCCTTAGAAAGTCATTGGTGTAACATTGCATCATCCCTGGATTAGTGCCATCTAGCATCAACACATTTTTGATCAGCGCTTGGAACAATTTGGCTGGTTCCTTCATAGGCACTTTTGGATGACCTAGAGGAAAGGACAGAGATGTCAGGTAATCAGAAAATAGAAGTTGACAGGAAAACAGGAATGCATAACACACTTTCTAGGTCATTATGGTTGCATGGGGAACAGAACTGCTATGGTTGCTTCTACCACAACCTTGGCTATTGTGGGAAACTTTGGAGATAAGCTTCCCTGGGTTAAAGAACAATACCTGCTTGAAAAGTCTGATGTTACCTTTCATATTATAGACTCTCTCCCATAATTCCTCCATGTAGGCCTTCAAAACCCAACTGAATGGGAACTGGCAAAACACAGATGTGTTGGGGTCTTCAGTCATTGACAACACGGAAATCTTAGCATCTTGATTCCTTAAACAGCACAGAATGAAGCAATCATGTAATATGCTCTATGTGTACTGAACTGAAGCATCACAGAGAAATTTCTGACTGCCACTGGTATATGTTCTGCTTAAAAGGTTACAAAGCACAGAAAGATATTTTGTAAAAAACCTCAGCAACAGTGAAAACAAGGCAGCAGCAGAAAAAGTTCCTGCCAGTGGGAGCTGAAGGCTAAAAAAGACTGCAGCAGGGGAAAGGCAATTGAGTCAGACAACATCTGTCTTGTCTCTGACCACAGCTGCTGTTCAGAGTAAGCTGACTGACTGATCAATTAAAATGTGATAGCTGGACACTAAATGCATTTTGTGCTGGGGAGGGGACTGATCTTTTTTGACCTTAGGAACTCAAATTCAAGTTTCTAAATTCTGGACCTATTGTTTCTGACTTTACCCTGTGTTAATCACCATTCCAAGGAACTGGAGTTCCTTGCTAATATTCCTGAGTTGCTGAAGGTTTAAGAGAACAGGAAGGTTCTGATTCCAATGTCATGACACAAAGGACTTATCATGGATAAGTTATGAGGTGTGTGATCTTATCTTAACTTCAGACTTATTGTTTTACCATTTCCTTCTGCAGAAAGTTGCATTATGAAAGCAGGTTTTTAGTCTCCTAGTGTACATACTGTATTCTTCCACCAAGTTTCTTACTTGTTGGTATATTTAATTCTCAAGAATGATTCTTCTTTGAACATCTGAAGCCACAGTTCTGAGAGTGGAGACAGTGGAAAGAGATGATCCAGGTTGTTGTTTGCATCCACCACCGCAAGAATTTGAGCAAACACATTGGCCACAACGTCTTCTAAATACATCCAGAGCGCATGCCTAGAAGCGATAACACGGCCTATCAAGTGTCTTCCTTGTACCTGACCAATCCCCTATTCATCAGAAACTCGCATCTACTTCTGTACACCAGACAGAAATAGCCCTCCTGTTGTCATATCTGAGCCCCATTAAGTATTGTGCTTCACACACCACAGTTCTTTTAATGCTATCAGAAACAGACCTGTTTGTTTGTTAGAAATTTGGAAAGGGCTGCACAGATAAAAGTACCTGAATGAAGTGTCTTCAAGGATGAACTCACTGGAGATCGCTCTGCGGAAAACCCACTCCCTTGGCTCAAGGCTTTTTTTCTCACGTTCTTGTAGGAGATGGCAAATTCTCCTTTTCAGCACACTCATAAAATGACTAGAAACTAATTATAAAACAATGTTTATTAAAACATTTGAATAAAAGGAGTTTCCATGCAAAGTTTTCAGTCAAAGTAGAGCCAGTCATAGAAAGTGACCTCTATGAAAAAGTTCTTGGTTTTCCTCCACAATGAAATCCAGGGGCTTTATATTCTACCCTAGTCTCTTCCCTGTCCTCTTTATTTCTAGTGAGTTGATTTGGGGGGTAACATTTAGTAAAGACAAGCCATTTTTGATGGAGGAAAGAAAATTGACTTCTTTCTGTCTCAGTCTTTTAAAAATAATTGTGTGAATTATTAGGTTCTTTGGTGTATAAATACTCTGATATTCATATTGATATGGAGAAATGTTTAGTATTGTATGTCACAAGAATAGTCACAGTGCTGCAGAAGGGTTGACATCCTGTTCTTATCAGTATGATGCTGGTATCAATAGAAAATAAAATTGATGGGATTGTTTCCATTTCAGTACTTATATAACCACAAGCAAAATTCATCCTGCATTGTACTGAGGAATGAAGATGTCACTATCAATCACAAGAAGACATCTTTTCCTGAGGGGTATTTTTTCATAGTCAAAATTTTGTACAGAATAAGTTCTGGTTTTGCCATATGACCACAAGGACTTCACAGACCCACCACATCTTTGAAGTGGCAACATGGTCTTTTTTTTCTTTTTCAGTCATTAACAAACATCCTAGGCACCTGACAGGAACCTATTGCTCAAAGAAGAGCAAGTCATGTACCACAGAGACAAAGTCTTTCCACATGCAGGAAAGAATAATTTCCAAATGCACCTGCAAGGATTTTGGTGCTTGGTTTCTGATGAAACGAGACCTTTCCATTTTGCTGAAGTCACAGTTTTCTATCAAGACACGACATCACCCGCACAAATAATTTGTATCAATTCTATGTAGAAATCAGCTGGGTGGCTTTGGGCTCCAAAATAGTCATGGAGGTATAAAGTGACCTCTGCCTCAGATTTTTCTACCAAGGTCTCCATCAAAGGTCATGCAAAAAGCTGGATGTTTCAGTACAGACTCTGAGAACAGACAACATGGAGTGCATGGAGAGTAGAAGAGGCCCTGAGCACACCTAGTCCTCTCTCCTATGGCACCTCCCCCCATGCTGGCCTAGACGGGCACGAAGACAGATCATTAAACCACTCATTTAATTCCCGCTGTTTCATGGTTTGCAATGTGCAAGTTGCAGCGTAAATAAAAAAAAACCCAACCCACTCTGGGCCTTGGTTTGTACTCACTTGTGGTTCTATTATGATCCTGGAAAAGCAAGTTGTGAATGATCATGATTCTTTCAGTGGCACGCCGACTGTTGTCTGTCTTGTCTTCCAGCTGGATCACAGCTTTCTGGATGCTCTGTTTGATCATAGAGTCCATGCTGAGGAGCTGCAAATGGAAAAGATTGGAGGTCAGTATATTGCCTAACACTCCATTGCATTTGCTCTGTCAATTCCTACTTAACTTGACACAGTGGACTCCCAGGTTGTAAGTCTGCTTCACCATCCCATACCTAGTAAATCGATCCCAACATTGCAGAGAAGTGCTAAAAGCCCCGGCAAGGGATGGAGAAATGGGGAAAGAGATTTCATGCTTTGTCAAAGTTCACAAAAGGCTTAAATGTGCCTACTCTGACCTTGTCCTGGTCTGTCATAGGGTGGGGACCACTTCCCCCTCACTGTGTGACTCACAAAGACCTGCAACTACTTTTTCCTGTGGCAAATGTACTATCCGAACCAGGGACCAGCATAACTGGATCCCTAAACGCCTATGAAATCTATTGTTTCCTAAACCAGTTCCTGTGTAATGTCAGGCAGCTGGAATAAGAGAAAAGAAATAAATCATACATTTTCTTCTGGAAAAAGACTGGACTTGGCTGGATCTTCAAGAGCAGCAGATTCCTCTGGAAGACCTGAAATCACAATCACTCATAAGACTCCTTTGTAAAAAATGTAGAAACCTGAAAAATAGATACCTCTATCGAAAGGAAGCATCTGGAGTCTCTCAGCAATCAACAAAGGGTTGCAAAGCTGTCAATCTAAGAAATTTCAACCGGGGCTTTGTCCCCTCTGGGGACAATTGCCCAGTAACCAGATATCAGTTTTGGTTAGCACCCCATAGGAAATGCAGGTGTGTCAGGACAGGAAGTGGAGTCCCTTCCCAACTGCTCCTGCCTCCCTTTCTCCATACATCCTGAAAACAATGTATTGAGTCGGCTTTGAACTCTCCAGATCTGGAATATTTAGCATTTTTATTTGGGCAAAGTGGGCAGAAATACTTGCTGGGAATCAGAATAAATAAGTATGTGTCTATTGTATGCTGAATGCCACAGCAGTACAGCCAATTTGCTACTGTAACTGAAGAACTACCTTAGGTAGCCTGCTACCCTACAATCACACCTTGCAGACCAGGAGGAAAAAAATGCAGTGTTGTGAGTACTTCAGAAACAGAAGGTACAGTAAGTCTTGCCGAGACTCAGATCCAGTACCTCCAAGGACCACTTGATCTAGCTGTACTTAAAGCTGTAGATGGAGTAAATGGGACACAGAGGAAGGGACAGAGCTGCGCAGGTAGCAGGTGAAAAGCAAGTGGCTGATTACCTCTTAGGAGATGCCCCTGGAAAGTCGTCATGAAAATCTCAGCAATAGTCATTTTGGCGAGCTGGCCTAGATTGGCTGTAAAGTTGTCTGGGGGCATCAGATCATCCAAGTGGATTGACATCCATTCACCTGGGGAAGCAGTAAGCATGACAGAAATAGTAGTACTGGACATAACTGCTGTGAACAGTTGACCTGTTCTCCTTGATGCACCACACCCATCCAGAAAAATCAATAAATTTGGCTGCCCTGACCTCCCAGCAGCCTGGATAATAAGATATTGAGAAATGGAAGATTTACCACCTCCTGTTTATTCCTGCTCTGAGGGAGGATGCACTTCTCTTATATCATTCTGTTCCCTCCCTCCATCTTCCCAGTGCTAATGGGCACAAATGCCCTGTCATTCTCATCCATTAACCAGGGAAGAAAATGATCCTATAACCCAAAGGTGTCTGACCACCTTCAACATAAAGAAGTTTTTTCTTATGTTTGAATGGCATTTCTTGTATTTCAGTTTGTGCCTATTGCCTCTTGTCCTGTCATGGGACACCACTGAAGTGTCTGGCTCCATCTTCTTTACACCCTCCCATCATGTATGTATACACAGTGATAAGATCCCACGAGCCTGCTCTTCTCCAGGTTGAACTGTCTCAGCTCTCTCAGCCTCTCCTCATATGAAAGATGCTCCAGTCTCTTAATCATCTCTATGGCCCTTCACTGGGCTTGCTCCAGCATGTCCATGTGTCTTTTATACTGGGAAGCACAGAAATGGACACAGTAGTCCAGGTGTGGCCTCTCCACTGCTGAGTAGAGTGGAAGGATTACCTTCCTTGACCTGCTGGCAGTGCTCTGCCTAATGAAGGTTATGTTGGCCTTCTTTGCCACAAGGACACGTTGCTAGCTCATGTTAAACTTGATGTCCACCAGGACCACGAGGTCCTTCTCTGTGGAAATGCTTTCCAACTGGTCAGCACCCAGCCTGGGGTTATTCCTCAATGGATGCAGGACTTTGCACTTCCCTCTGTTGAACTTCATGAGGTTCCTGTCAGCCCATTTGTCCAGCCTGTCCAGGTCCCTTTGGATGGCAGCATTAGCCTCTGGTGTATCGGCCACTCCTCCCAGTTTTGTATTATCAGCAAACTTACTGAAGGTACACTCTGTCCCATCATCCAGGTCATTAATGAAGATGTTAAATGGCACTCACCCCAGTATTGATCCTTGAGATAAAACCGCTAGTGACTGGCCTCCAGCTGGACTTTGTGCTGTTGAGTAAAACCTCCTAAGTGCAGCAGTTCAGGGATTTGTCAGTCCAACTCACAGTCCATTTATCTAGTCCATACTTCATTAGTTTGTCAGTGAGGATGTTAAGGGAGACAGTGTCAAAAGCCTTGCTAAAGTCAAGATAAACACCATCCACCATTCTCTCCTCATCCACCAAGCCAGCCATCTGATCATAGAAGGCTATGAGGTTGGTCAGACTTGATTTCCCATTCATAAATCCATGTTGACTTACTGCTTTTCGTGTGTTTGGAAAAAGTTTCTAGGAATATTTGCTGCATCATCTTTCCAGGGATCAATGTGAGGCTATCTGGTCTCTAGTTCCCTGGATCCTTCTTCTTGCCCTTGCACAACCTTCCCTTTCCCTCCCACTGTCTCCCTGATCCAAAAGATCAATTTCAACCTTACCACTGTCAAATGCCAGGTAGCTGCAGCCTCCCAGAACTCGCGGCACTTGAGTGGCCAGCACAACATGTGATCGGCCTGTGCTTGTTGATTTCCTTCTCTCATCTATGATACAGTACCTAGAAACAGGACAGAGAGGCTAAAAAGTCCATTCTCTCTGTCAGCTGGGCAGGGAGTCTCCCAAAGCCACGCCTTGCCTTTCCAGGGCTCAGGCAGAGCTTTTGGAAAGACCAGCAGCTCGAGGTGAGGCTGTGCTTCAGTGGTGGAAAGGGAATAGAGAAGGTCAGCTCAGCCCAGCCCTGCTCTGGCAAGGCCAAGAGCCAAGATGGTGTTGGCTACTTCAAGACTCATGCCCATATATCTCCCCTACACCCTCTCCAAGCAATGACTTAGTCACATGCCTCAGCAAGCTCTTCCATGACAAATTTCCCTCCCTGCTGAACACTAAATCTTTATTTTAATCTGAATTTGTTTTGCTGTACATATGGGTCTCTGCACAGTCATGTTCTTTCTGGCAATCATGGGAATAACATTAGCAATATCTGCCACAAACATACAGACAAATTAGACAACAAAAGCCACAACACAGACCAATCCAGGACTTGTGGGGAAACAGGCCAAAAGCCAGCATAGCTTTCCTAGAAGTAGGACCAGAAAAGTTCAAGTCCCTCTCTAGAAAAGCACAAATCCACCCAGAACAAAGCATTTCAGGAGACAACATGCATGTTCACTGAGATGGCGAAGAAAGGGTACGAACGGGAAATATAGGAGAGTGAGAAAGGGGGTAAGAAGGATCGTATTGAAAGAGGATGTGTCTGGTTGGGGGAGGATGTCACTAATGTACTTCAAGGGCTTAAGACCAACATCATATAATGTCAATGTCAATGACCTAAGCCCTCACTGGTGCAGAATGAAGAAGATGCTCTTCTAGACACACGAAAGCTGAGATGGTAGGCATGTTTTATCTTAATGTCTTAACAAACACATGCTTGGAAATTTAAGCTACAGAACATAAGCATGAACGCACACACACAGATATACACATAAAGATATGAGAACATCTGCAATGACTCCAGTGAACAGGTCACTAAAACCAACGGTATACCCCATGGCTATTTGGCCACTGCATCTTCCCTTACCTTTGCACCTGACTAAAGAAATACAGAAAGAAAGAAGAAAGAAGGAAGGATGTTTACTTGGCACAAGCTAGAAGCCTTTTGCTGCTCTGTGGCTCATCAAAGTGAAACTGGATGAGGAGCAATTTCTCTTCTGATGATTGTGCAAAAAAATTCCTGCAGATAATGAAATGGTCTGTTATTGCTCT
Organism: Nipponia nippon; assembly: GCF_047370975.1. Taxonomy (NCBI): domain Eukaryota; kingdom Metazoa; phylum Chordata; class Aves; order Pelecaniformes; family Threskiornithidae; genus Nipponia; species Nipponia nippon. The sequence continues at coordinate 112,926,647 of NW_028262336.1, forward strand.
ATTCATAAAACCACCTTTGTTCTCCACTCTCCCTGCTCCCCTTTGCCCCCTTTTCCCAAAACCCCTATTTATAAAATTACCAAACAAATGTGAGAAGGAAATTTCTCCTCACCTGAGTTCCTGGCGGAAAGCGTATTCAGTGTCAAACTGGCTTAGGAAGAGGCAGTGGATTTCATTTTGAAGGTTAAGTGTCTTCCTTATTTCTTCTAAATCTCTCTCATTTAGAAGTCTTGCATGTGTAGAAACCTGCAGTGAAAGGGAAATAAATTCCGGGGAAATATTATGTAGTTGTTGTATTACCATCCCTAATGGGTGGGAAAATTGAACTGATCTGCTTATGGACCCTTTCAAGTGCTTCCTAAAGGCAAGACTCAGAAATGTGCCCTGCTTACAGGGAAGAAGGGTGGGAGCATTGTTAACAACCAGAAACCCCCTGATTCCTCATGCTAGAAGCTACATCCTTAGGAATGACTCAGATGCTGTGAGGCAGTGACTCCAAAAGAATCCTGCTGGGAGATGTACATGAGCATTTGGAACCTTGAGGGCTGAAAGAGCCTTTCCATGCAATGTTATGGGCCTAGCACGATGGTCCTCACATGTGACTCTATTGGGCTGACTCCCTCACAATGTTGTGGGCTCTCCGTACTGTAGATCCTGTCTGGGGATTCAGCTGCTACCTTTTTTGGTGTCTCTATGCAACACAAGCTCCTGAGCTTCTGTGATGGGCACTGGAGAACTGATCAGTATGCTTTCTTTGGCATGGACAGCTCCTGAAAATAGATGTCAGGGGACAGTGGGCATGATCCAGGACCTGCAGAATTGCCAGAACCACCTGAAGTCCTGCTGGAGGCTTGGTTGGATCCCCACAGCATCACCAGTGGTGCTTGTCACTTGTTTGCAGGCAATGAATGATGCCCTGAGTATCTTAGCCTTGAAAATCCATAGCCTTCAGAGTTAAGAGCTGGCACCCACTTCCTGTCTGTTAGCAGATCCACTACATCCAGGTCAAGAGGAGGAGCAGAGCCCACCCTGACTGCAGAGAACCACAAGGCAGAAGCCAGGCACGTGTGATACATCTGATGGGACAGGAGGTAAAGAGGACATGTGGAACTTATCCAGTGGCTTAATGGAGGTTGTGTGGCAACCTCCCTCATCTGGAAAATAAAGACCACTCTTACTGCTTTACAGTGAAGCACACATACCTGCAGGCAGAGCCCAGCAGTCCTCTCCTTCCTTGGTTGCTGGCTAACTGTCTCTCCCAAGACACTAACAAGGCTGTTGTGCTTCTGCTTGTGGAAGTACAAGTCTTGGATCTGCTCAGCATCATCCAGAAGGGAGTATTTAAGGCGCAGGATGGAGTCAGGGGTGGCACACTGAACAAGTTTCCTTTTGGCAATAGAGAGCACTGGCTCTTCATAGGGCTCAAGGTCTCCCCAGGACCTGCTCTGAGTGCTCGCCAAAGCAACAGCTGCAGATGTGTCATTGCTGAAACCAATGAAGACATCCTGTTCCTTGGGGCTGGGCTTGGTGGACCAAACATTGGAGAACATGCTGCTGTCAATGGAGACAAACTGCCTGGCCCAGGTCTGCAGGTCCTGCTTCAGCTGTTGCTGCTGCCAGTTCAGAACGGTGTTCATGTCCAAGCAGTGCTTCTCCAGCCGGTTCAGCAGCGGGGTGGGGAACTGGGTGTAGACTACATTCTTCTCCTCTATCACAATGAGTCTGAAATCATCCTTCACACGGCTCTTCACTTTGTGAGTGCCAAGACCCAGGTCCACATAGTAATTTCCTCCCAGGCTAACGAAGCACTGGTTAAGTGCATCATAAAGGCTCTCATAAAGGTTGTGTATATTTAAAAGAACAACAGGCCTGCCTGTCTCCATGCAGATCTTCACTCTGCTGACAGACCGGCATACCTGGGAATAATCTTGGTCCTGTGGAAAACCAGAGCCAAATATGATTTCACAGTTCTCAATATCTATAAGCTGTGTCATCTGGATGATGTGGAAAGCTGCGTGGTTGGTTGTCAGCAGCAGGAGGTATCGAGACATGAGTCCTGCCTGCTGTTTGCTCATATTTTCCTTCAGCAAACGAAGTGTGTGGCTGGTTTCCAAGTCAGGGGGAAGATGCACCTCACTGATGTAGTTTCGGAAGAGCTCGACAGGATTGATATCACTGGAGCCTCCAAAGTTTCTTTGAATCACCTTTATAATGATCTCCTCTTGAGAGATGTACTTCTTGTCCTGGCTGTAGGACAGTATCATTTTGATCAAACTGTAGAAATCACGGAGCCCAAAGAACTCAATTTTTTGTGTTTTTAGCACCTTGCAGTAGAATTCTGCCAGCAAAGGGAACAAATACATAATGCTTTCAAGGTGAGGCTGTGCAGCACAGATGCCGTTTGCAGTTTTAACTAGCTCTTCTTTGCTAGGGTCAGTCCGAAATACAAGAAGACCCCTGTTCATTTTGGCAGGGTCTAGGGCCCAGTTTGAAATGCCCACAAAGCCAACTTTTTTATAAGATTCTGGGTTTTCGTCATCAACACATCCATCTTCAAGAAGAGGGTGCAGTGTCTTCAGTGGCATCTCTGGTGAGTCTTCTGCGAGGCCGATCTCATCCAGAAGGACCACGGATGCAAACTCATCCAGATTCTTCCCCTTCTGGAACTGTGCACATTGTTGGAAAGTGGAGATGATCCCTTCTGGCTTTGAATGGGGACTGCACTGAAAAGACACCAACTGGATCTCTTTGCATCTTTTGAACAACTGGCTTTTGGACCGCCTGCCCTCCATGGCATCCACAGCAATGGTTTTAGACAGGGATTTTGAGCTTCCTGGCTTCCCAACCAGAAAAAGTGGAACTCGTAGGTCCATGCATACAACTATCATGAAGATGTTTTCCCTCAAAGCATCATTGCGGGCTGTTGCCTTGGGAACAGAGAGGTTATCAAGAAATACCTCTTGGCAAAGCTCAATCTCTTGCTGCAGAAGGGATGTAGGGACAGAAAAACATTTTGCAACCTCCTCCAGGTAATCTTTGCGGCTCTCCAGAGATACATAATAGCAAACTCCCACTGAAAGGACCAAGGCCCTTTGTGCATCATTTAAGACTGGCTCCTGTTCTTTTTTGCACTTCTTCGCATCAATCTGAGGAAATAGCAGGTCTCTTAATCTATAAAACCAGAGCACAATGCTCATGCAGCGCTCTATATCTCGAAGACTGGCAACTCTGCATTCATCTTTCTTCTGCCTGAGGAACTTTTGGGAGGCTGAAATGACACTAGTAAAGATGTCCAAATTTCCAATGGCAATCTTGTTCTTCATAGTGGACTTTACAATCTCTCTGATGTACAGGCTCTGTGTCTTTTCATTCAGCTCTCCAAAATCCCAGACAAGAGGCAGTAAACTAGGTGGAAGGGGCTTGACCCGATACACTAGCTGCCGCAAAGGAATGTAGCCCAGTTTCTCCAGTGTGTCTTCACTTCGGACTCGGTACCCCAAGCCAGCTTTTTCCAGTTTCTCTATGGTTTCCTTGGTATGCCTTTTGTAAGGGTTGCAAGCAGTTACTACTTTTAAACGGTCAGTGGGAATCTTCTCTCCATTTATACTGTGATCACACAGCACCTCTTTAATTGCAAAGATAGCTTCTGATGTGTTGGCTTCATCAAAAAAGAGTACAGTGTCCACTTTGTGCCTTTCTTCATTGATGTGTGCCAGCTCAATTGCCTGCCTAACTTTCTTGTGGATGTTCTTGGAAGTAGTGCCACCATGGACGCGTACCACCACCATGTTCTGAATGTCCCTGCCTGCTCTTTGCAGACTGCACATGAACTGCACAAGCTTTGTCTTCCCACAACCTGTTTCGCCCATGATGATTACAGGGATCCCACACTGGAACCGCAGGTGAATGGCAAGCATCTTCATGGTGTTGTCCAGTGTCAGCTGATATGATTCATCTGGATCTTGGGTGTAGCTCACACCAAAAACTCTGCAGAGCACCTCCAGCTGCATTTTTCTGGGCAAGTCTTCAAACTTCTTATTGAAAGGAACTTGCTGGGCTTTCAAAGTCTGGTATAATTTATCTTTGATAACATTCCTTTCCAAAACAACTTGAGAATGGGCATCAATAGCATCCAAGTTATTACTGATGTGAAAACCCAAGAACTCCATGGATTCATTGTCTGCATGGAAGACTATATAGGGGTGGGACTCTTGTTCCCACTTTCGTCTTAGCTGGTACTGTCTCATAATGCTGTTTTCCTCATCATCATTTTCTGCACTTGGCACACTTTCATCAGAGATGTCAAGAGAGGGCACAGCAAAGTCCTTGGACATGATGATCATGAACTTTACCACAAATGTTTTAAACCCCTGGAAATCCTTTCCAACTGCTGGGCTACAGAAAACCGATTTCTCACATTTGCTTAGCTGGAAGTTTAGGAAATGAGTGAAATTGCTAAGCTCGGTCCAGGAAGGGTTGCGTCTCCCACAGAACTCCAGTAAGAGCTTCAGGCACTCTTTCTCTGTCCCTTCAGTCCTCTCAGGGATGAAAACGAAACGGTCAAGGTTTTCCTGCCTCTTATATCTTCTGAGATACTGGTAAGACCTCTGGAAAGCTTCACTCTTTAACTTGTCTCGATCAAACTGTTCCTCTTTCATTTCAGAAATACAACCAGAGCTGGAGTGTTCCAGCAATTCAAGTACCCGCGTAGGTGATACACATTTCACTGCAGGAAAAAGATCCAGGAACTTTTCTTCTGTTTCACTGGACATCTAAAAGGAAGTCAATAAGGAGTGCACAGATTACAATGAGGACAGTTGCCCAACCTTCTGCATTTGCCTACAGTTCAAGAGGTTTTTTTTTTCTGCACACAAATAGGTCAAGAAGCTGGGAAAAATCACATGTAGATCAAATTTGTCCAAGCCTGCCTACATGCTCCTAGATGGATATGTACTGACATGCCCATAACCTGTAAGGTCCTGGTACTGAGTGGATGTCCAATTAAAAGCTAGAATAGAGCAAGCATGATTATTTCCACCCACCAAACGATCTGCCAAACAGACAGGTTTCAGCACAGGTTACTCTCCATCTTCATTTGCTTTCTCTAATTAGAAAGCCACAATGGCTTTCCCTTCCAAATACTTGGCCAGACTCGCCTTGCACCTGTGTCAACCTGTCAAAGGAGGCACACACAGCCCCCTTTGGCAAGGACCCTCACAGGTTTATGACCTATACCGTGAAGAATCACCCCCTTTTCATTTGTTCTAAGCTGATCTTGTTAACATTGTGTGATGCTCCTGGTTCTTGTTTTGGAAGAGATGGTGCATGCTTGCTCCCCATTCACCCTCTCCAGGCCACTCAGGATGTTCTAATTCTCCGTCACATCCCTAATTTCCTCTTTTAGAGTGTCCTCCCTCATTTCTCATATGGGAGACTTTTATTACTTTTTTAATATGTGAGATGTCTATGTTATACCAGGAATGAACTGGAAAAAAACCCCAAACCCCGCACAACCCCAAACCCCGCACAGCACCTTACATTTCCTTTCCAGAGTGGACACATGCTGGGACTGCTTGTTGCTATGTAGATGAGACATCACTCCACTGGAGAGACAGACCCTAAATTACACATACCTTTAAAAGAGACTTTGGATTTTAGCAGATTTACTGCAGGTGCAGACCTAGTTATGTTACCATCCTCCCTTACTACTCCTCTGACCTGAGCACACCATCCCCAAAGCAATACCTCTTGTTTCCTTGTTCTGCTAACACCTTTCCCTTTTGCCAGGCACTCAATCAAGTAAAGATGAGAGGATTTGCACTTCCAGACCAAGCCATTGGGACTCTGGATGTGTCTTAGGATGCATAGCTCAATCAGCAGCCGGTAAAGACCTGTTGACACCTGACAGGGAAGAAACATTTGAAAATTAGTGAAGGAAATGTCTGTCAAAACACACTTACTCCACTACCCATGGCAGGTACTAGTACCTGAAGCCAAGCTACAGCCTCTCTCCCATTCTTGTGCAGGATTGCTATTCCAGTCCACACTGAAACAGCTGTAACTGTTAATATGATCTGATACTTGGTGCTCTACAGCCTTCTGAGGTAGGACTAGGTCATCTGGATTCACCTTCTGCCCTAAGCCCACTACCTTTTGTTTAAATAAAGCCCCTTCCAGAGAGGTACCAGATTGGATGTGAGATGGAGAATCCACCCCTTCTTCTCCTTGAGTATAGAATCATAGAATCATAAAATTGTTTAGGTTGGAAAATCGTTAGATCCCCCGTTAGCCAGGACTGCTGATAGATGATGGAAAGTGGCTTGGTGAGCACTTCCACCAGGCCCCTCAGTGCCCTTGGGTGGATCCCATCCAGCCCCAGAGATTTGTGTGTGTCTAAGTGGTGTAGCAGGTCACTAACCATTTCCCCTTGGATTATGGGGGCTTCATTCTGCTCTCTGTCCCTGTTTTCCAGCACAGGGGGCTGGGTACCCCAAGAACAACTGGTCTGACTATTAAAGACTGAGGCAAAGAAGGCATTGAGTACCTCAGCCTTTTCCTTATCCTTTGCCACTATGTTTACCCCCACATCCAATAAAGGATGGAGAGTCTCCTTAGCCCTCCTTTTGTGGCTAATGTATTTATAGAAACATTTTTTATTGTCTTTTACAGCAGTAGCCAGATTAAGCTCTAGTTGGACTTTGGCCCTTCTAATTTTCTCCCTGCATAACCTCACAACATCCTTGTAGTCCTCCTGAGTGGCCTGACCCTTCTTCCAAAGGTCATAAACCCTCATTTTTTTCCTGAGTTCCAGCCAAAGCTCTCTGTTCAGCCAGGCCGGTCTTCCCCGCCAGCTCGTCTTTCGGCACATGGGGATGGCCTGCTCCTGTGCCTTTAAGATTTCCTTCTTGAAGAATGTCCAGCCTTCCTGGACTCCTCTGCCCTTCAGGACTGCTTCCCAAGGGACTCTATCAACCAGGCTCCTGAGCAGGCCAAAGTCTGCCCTCCGAAAGTCCAAGGTAGCAGTTCTGCTGAACCTCCTCCTTACTTCTCCAAGAATCAAAACCTCTATCATTTTGTGATCACTGTGCCCAAGACAGCCTCCAGCTATCACATCATCCACAAATCCTTCTCTGTTTGCAAACAACAGGTCCAGCGGTGTGCCTTCCCTACTATGGGGGCTTCTATGTCTGATCACTTGGTCTGAATTCAGCCATCCTCCAGTGCCCTACACTCTGATTGATACCACTGTATGAGGAAAGATTGCTTTTATGAAATGGGACCCATTTTACACAGCTTCCCCACCTGTGGGCATGGAACAAGGCAAATGCAGCCACCTGAGCTTCCAAACTGTACCCAGAACTTGTTCACTTTAACTTTGAAGCACCTGCTGCTACTACTGTAGATGAGAATAAGCCAGAACAAGAGGCTGTGCAAATACCCTCCTCTAAAAAAACCTGTGAGGTCTTGGACACTCCATATTCCACCACCAAAGACTCTCACCACTGGTGACACATCAATATGGAAGACGGTGGGCTGAGTTTCAGTCGGGTATTCCTCAAGAGAGAGTAGGTCCTCCAGAAGGAACTGGAAATCAATCTCTGACTCCATCAGCCTAATGGTTTTGTGAACCACTGGTAAATCACCCAGCTGGGCACGGATCTTTCGGACGGTATTTTCCACGTAGAGAGACTTCCCTAAGGAACAGAAGAGATGGCCAGGATTCATCGTCAGAATCAGTCTGCCCTTTCACAGGCATGGGACAGTCTTCCTCCAGACATCTGAACTCCCTCCAAACTGAGTGGCCATGTCTCAACAGCCTCTTCAGAACAATACCTGGGACCAGATGGCAGTCACATGAGGGACAACCTCCAAGTCTGTGCTCACAATTTTAGCAGTATGGCTCATTGCAAGATGGAACTCATGCCCCAACTCCAGCCCCATTGAGGTTACCAATACAAACATAGACAGAAGGCCTGGATCCTGATCAACTTACCTCAGATGTGCCCTACAAAATGTCAGAAAAGCTTACTGTCCAAAGAGACATGTCTTTAAAGGTTTCAGAAATGGTATGAAGCACAAGACATCCTGCTGAGGCTTGCAAAGGGCCTACGGAACACTTGTTCCATTCTGGAATGGCAGGTGGAGGCCAGTTGGGCTAGTGTATGGTCTTTCAGAAGACACCTGGCCTTATTTAGGCAGCTGACTCCCATCCCTATGATCTAGTTTATCCTATAGAGAGAGTCTTGTTTCTTGTTCTTTCCCAGAGTCTCACACCATTATTTGTTTCTCTTCAGACTGGACAACTGTAACTCCCTCAAAGCTCATGTTTTCTAGACTGCATTGTCATTCCCCTTTGGACTCTTTCCAGGTGGCCTAAAATCCCTCTTGTAATTCACTAACCAAAACTAAACACATGTGAGGAGCGTGGAGGGCTCTCCATTGCACACCATGTTCCTCTCAAGGCCTCCTGGTTTGAGACGTGACTCACAGTAGGACTACTAACACCTACCCATTCCTGCTTGATTTGAAAATACGAACTTCATGTTCTGCTGATAGGGCTCTTCGAAGGCCTGAGCAACAGGGGCTGTCCCGCAAGGCACTTTGAGATGCGTGCTCAGGTATGCCTGGATTTCTGTCTTAGAGTAGCATGGGATAGTAACTTTGTAGGTGTCGAAGGCTGTGATAACATAAGAATTGTGAACTTTGGCATTGCAAAAGATAATGAACCTGTAGTCAGGGACTGTAGAAGATTGCAGCAAGCGGAAGAAGTGGGACTCCAGTTGTTTGGAAACTTTGTACACTAATTTCTCAGCACCCAGCAAGCAGTAGATTTTCTGGTTTTGAGAATCAGACGAAAGAGCTCTCCTAACAATCAGCTCCACTTCTTCCTCCTCTGTGTCTGGTGTGCACACCAGGACCTCATCATACGTTGGGAGAGGTGCTGTCTCAGTGTATTTGTAAATGGAGAGCATGTAGAGTAACATTTCCTCTTCTTTACACATGATTAGAGAAGGTTTCCTGGCTTCAAGGCCTACTGGTAAACTTCTCTTGATACATGTGGTTTCAAGAGCTGCTAATTGCTTCAGTGTTTCACCGAAGACATCCAGGCTGATGTATTTGTCTGACACAAGGCCAGTGAATTTCTTACAATAAGCATCCCAGAGCATATTCACTTTGTCATAGATGGATGGCAAACTCTCAAAGGAGGTGGCCAGTTCATCTTCTGCAAGGGTGCTAAAAGTTGCCTGGTCAACACCTCTGTTTTTCTTTTTAAACTTAGTTGACTTCTGCAGAAAGGCTTCTCGCTGCTCATCATATAATTTGCTCAGATTTTCAACCTCTTCCTTGTCATCGCCTTGTTCAAAGGCAAAATTCATGAGCTTCTGCTCTGTAATGTCAGAGTTTGGAAGGCAGCTCTGCAGGGCTGCCTTTGCCACTGACGTATCGTAGCCAGATTCAGCCAGGCTTTTGATGAGCTGGGGAAAACGAATGACATAGTCATGCCAGGTAACAGACTCCTTGTCTCCTGCTGATGTGTTGACAGAGTCAAGTGGAGTCATGAGGGCTTGCTCCAGGGCTTTTCTAATATCTTCTGCTTTAATGTCATGCTTTATGACAGAAAGCATATTAAGAATCTGTGGCTCTATTACACTATTGTGGGCTTTGGCCAGTTGGCTACATAAATAGAAGAGCTGGTGTGCAGTGAACAGGTTGAGATGATAGTAGGTGTCCCGTTGAGTCTCCAGATATTTCTTCCACTCTACCAGGCAGTGCTCCAATGCTTTGCAAAGGCCATCCAGCTCCTCCAGAACGGGTCTGGTGCTCTGAACAAGGATGCCAGCAATTCCAAATTCTGTGTAAACTTTTACTTTGTGTTGGGGATTGCAGTAGATGTCAGCCTTCCAGTCTATGAAGAGGATATTACCAACATTGAGAAGCTGCAGGTACAACTTTCCAATCATTTGAACTTTTTCCAGGATCTGTAACATGCCACAGACAAAATAAGGAAATGGATTATCATGTGTTTTCAACAACTACTGAATACTTCTCACATTACATTTTCTTCCAAAGATCTATAAACCTGTTAAACAAACAAAAAAAATGGCTTTGGCTCAATTTTTACGTACAGCTGCTTCTCAGGATACATTCCTTGGCCAAGGACATGGTCTAGAAGTGCACATTTTCCTGGAAGACTTCTACTACTTTTCAAAAATACAGGTTCCATGGTAACTAGTACATGTCTACTGGGGCAAGAAGGTCTGTAGAGGGAGGACAGCTCCATTGTCTCAGGTAGCAAGCAAATCCCACCCCTAAAGATTATGATGAGCTGTATCCCACCCTCAGAATCACCACCTTTGAGATATTTGGCCCTTGTGAGGTTCCTTCATCTCTGACTGAAGCACTGCACTCCCTGCAATTGATCAGACAGCAAGAAGTTGAAGTGGTTCCTCAGGTGCGTAAGAGAACGCCTCACTTCAAACACCTTCTGAATAAACAACTTGTATAGGAAATAAGGAAAGGGCATTTTTGGTATGTGAAGCATCTGGCTTGGGGTGAGTGCCCACATTGGGGTGACCTCTATCACACCCCTGGATTTTCCTCTTCATTCACCGCAGCAGGAGCTTAGATGGCTTGCTTGGGTGGAGATATCCACATCATTAACATGCAGGTGAGGCCAAGACCTCAGAGAGTCAGACTTCTACACACTCCACGATCACCTTACAAGGGAATGGCTGTATTTGTAATTTGCCTTACACATGAGATCTGGGAGTCTGCTACCTCTGTTCCTGAAAAGTCAGAGCTGAAGGTCAAGGATGAGTGTCCATGAAAGAATTCTAGCAAAAAAACCCAAGCCTTACAGACACTTTTCCAAGCACAGACTGGTGTTACACTGTGGCTTACCTCCAGGAAGCGGTTTGCCTCCTCTCTGCCTTGCTCAGCTTTTGTGGTGATCAACATAAGCTTGTTCTGGAGCTCTGTGAGCTGAGCCAGGCTGTATTCTTTATCCTTCTGATCTGTCTGAGATGCTTCCTCCGTGGTATCCTTCGGCAGTAGCACTGAAACACAGTCCTCAAGGGCAGCCTGGAAAGCAGGTAAAAGGATCAGCCCTGCTCTGCCTCTTCTCTGCGCAATTCCCTATCCTTGTGCAATGGGCCTTCAAGAACAGTAGTAGTACATCCATGCATATCACAGCCAAACATCAAGTTTTCCCATGTCTTAAGATGCAGATCATTCCTTCCCTCTTCTATTGTGCAGGGCTCACTCTTTCAGGGTATGCTGCAAGCACCACTCTCCTTGAACAATGGAGTGGCAGTTCTCATTTTAAATGTTTCCCTTTCCTTTTTTTACTTTCTTAGTGATCAGATGAGTTCTTTTTTGTATTAAAATATTGCTTCCTTGCCTCCCTGGGGACAAATCCCCCCCTGTTTTGCCTTGAAAATGACCAAGGCTTAATAGAAAATGTGACATGAGGTTGTGCTCCTTTCAAATCTGACTAAAGATCTATTGGCTATCTGACATACTCCTTGGAAATGGATTTCAAGAATGTTAATTTCTTTGTGCAGAAACAATCCCCTGGAAATCACTCTTTGAAGCATGGAGAATGGTTACCTTGAATTTTTGAGGTGCTGAGATGATAAAAATCCCTCTACTGTTGATGACTCTGGCTTGAGAGATTGAGGAATGCTCTATGGAGCCATGAGAGTCATGAACCATCTGTATCCACTCTCTGTTATCACAAGAATCTTTCTGTTAAAGAAAAAAAACAACATGACAGAATGAAACCTAATAATCAGTTGGCAGCTCTGTAAGAACAATTTTGGTAAGAGTGGGGTTTCTTGTGCTTGCTGTGCCTGAAGAGACAAAGCACAGCTGTTGCACCCAAATCTGCATCTATCTTATCAGCTTTCTGAAAGCCAAAGCCAGTGAATAAGTATTTTGTGAAGCTGCTGTTCTCTGCCAGTCTATGGCAATTTGGAGGAAGGGTGTCAATTAAATTGTACCCTGAGTAGGATGTTATTGTTTCTGTGGAGAGGACTATGCAAGACAGTGCTAGACTAGACTTTCCTAGAGCATTTGATTCACTTTCTTCTGCATGTGACAACTAATGGGTCTCCTCCATTTGCCCTCACATAGGCATGTGAGGTTTATTTAAAGTGACCCAACTGGACTTCAGCCCCAGACACCATGGATTTCTCATAGGTCTTACGTCATATCCACTATGCCCACTTGGATGTCTTGACTCCCCTAGGGCATGACACCACACTTTGGCAATTCATTCTTCTAGTACAAGTCCAAGTAATTTTGGAACATGGGATTTATAGACTCACCAACTTCTTGGGCAGATTCTTGTCTTTTGCAGTGGCTTCGCTGATTAATGACAGGGCTGCAGAGAACTGTTCAAATCCAGATGTGGGTCTCAGATCATATATAATGGGTGCTGAAGCAGCCATGGCATCACGGAAGAACCTCACTTTGTCAATATCTATGTCATTTTCACCTGCGGAAATTGATGCCAGCTCTACAAATACAGGTATTTCTGTTTTGTCTGAAAAAAAAAAACCAAAACAAAACCAAATAAAAAAATCAAAAAATGAAACACATAGTTGAGGAGTTCACATAGTTGATGCATACAATGTCTCTGGCTGTTGTGACAAGTAGGGACTAACTGATCCCCTTCTATTGCCTCTCTTGTCTGATGACTATTACATCCCAGTACAACTCACCTGTTATTATGGTTTTGATCCAGGAGACAAAGCCTGTCCTTGTGCATTCAAGAAGTTCCCTCAAAAAGTCCAGCATCTCTTCTGGAAGGTTGCTCAAACTATTTTTCACCTTCATTAAGTCCTCAGTCATATAATCAAGTCTCTTATTCCTGAATTCCAGCTCTTCCTGAAAAAAAACCCCAAGACATACTGATGTGTGTCCCTTGGTAAGAGAAGAGGAAAGGTAAGCTCTGCCTCCGCCCCACACATCAAAGTTTCATCAGCCATTCAGGGTCTTTTCCAAAGGGCAAGCTTCCCAGAGACTTCTATTCCTCTCATCTGATCTATTTCGTAAACCCAGTCTGGTTATTTCAGTACAAGACCCTGCAGCAGAGGCACAGAGTTATGATATAAAACTTATCTGGCATCTGCATTGAAGTCCTGATCACTAAAAGGACCTTTCCACAAAATTTACAACATCTGCTCCAATTTTAAATTTCTGGGGAAACCCGTTCAAAACATGGAAAGCTATCCAAAGTACAATAAGTTACAGAACATCCAGCTGCTCCTTGGGAGTTACCAACGCGCTGCCCCATCATTGCAACCATAATAGAATGGTTATGACAATGTAACATTTTAGCTTATACAGGATTGGAGCAACGAGGCTTGGAGATCTGCAAAAAAGAACATGTGGAAGCCAAATTAAGAGTTGCTGGAGTTGGTAGAGAATACTAGGTTGGGATCTGTTATTTAAATCCTGGAGTTTTTAAGTCTTGGTTCTGCCAGAAACTTTCCATGGAGGCTGGGGAAGATAATACTTCCCTGTCTATTCCAAATCACTTGATGCAGAATTTGGTTGCTGACAAACACAGATGCCTGCATCCATCAGCCTCACACAAGGGCCTCAGATGCCCTTGGGCATCTCTAATGGCACTGGGAGCTCATTTGCGGACAACGAGGAGTCTGGTTAAGGATGAGCTGAATCCCATTCCTGACTCCACTTACTCCACTATAAAGGTGCCAGGCTAAAAGAGAAACTGCTACAACAGTGAAATTTATATTCCAGAAGAAAAATTCCATCCACTGTGTCCAGTATGATTTAGTTAAAAGTTAAGACACACAAAAGCAGAGGTTCCCCATTCAGACCTGCCAACACAAAAGCCACAAGAGCACTCAGTATAAACCAGATATCCACGTGTGCTCTACATACATATTTTGTTAGGTCATTGAGAATCTGAAAATTTCCGTTAAGATCAAGTGTCTTCCGCAGTTCATCAATCATCTTGGCAGTCTTCACCACTGTAGACAGGGTCAGGTAGTTTTTAATCTTCTCCACTGCAGCATCTATCCAGGCAGCTTTTCCATTCCCTTTCCCTTCACTCATCTCCATCATTTTAAACTCCTTTGTGAGTTGACTCTCATTTGCTAACTGCTTCTCAAAATGGCTCTGCACAGTTCCAAGGGTGATGGAAAAGTCTTTGAGGGCCAGATACGTACTCTGAAAGTCAGCAATGGCTGGCTTATAAATGTTTTCTTGCACATCTTCTATCAAGAGAATTTTCCCTTCAGGGATTGTGGGTTTGATTTGCTCTGCTTTTTGCTTCCACAGTCTCTGAAAATAATTGCTTTCCTCTAAGATATAAATTTTTTCCAGCATGTCAGTGTATTTAGCAAGGAGGTGCAATTCAGGAATTTTCTTCTCGCCATTCACAGAAAATTTGCTTACAGACGTCTGATCCTTAAAAATTCCTCTTTTGTCGATGCTTTTCTTCACAGTCCTTACATCCACTAAACAAGGTGGAAACAAAAAAATTAGTGAGTTTCTCCAGCTAGAAAGACACTTACCCTCTAAGCATGGAAATATTCTGAACCTGACTGCAACACCAAAGAGGGGCGTGTGTGTGTGTGTTTGGTTGGTTTTGGCAAAGTTCTTGGGGAAAAACTGAATCCAAGACCAACACTAAAACAAATGGTAGGCAAAATCAATTGTTCCATAATGAGGAAGGGAGCCTTCAAACCATGGCCTTGAAACTGTGGCAGTGTCTGTACTGTTAGAAAACAACTTGGCCCTGAAGTAGAGGTTGAGGAGACTTACCCCACCATTTGGCCCACCCCAACAGGAGAATCACTTCTATTGATTCTTGCACTCAATCCGAGAACTTCAGTGCTGGGACGTGTATGTTCCACTGTCCAGCCTGAAGAGCTCACTGGGTGAGTCTTCCCAACCAATATACATTTCTGCTCCCTTTTGCTAGCTCTGCCCTTCTCTTTACAGGTCCCAGATCTTGTCTGAAATTGTTTTTCCTGTCTGAAATGCACTTTCCCCCTACAAACATTTGTCAAAGTAGGTAATCCAACCTTGTGTATCTCTTAGAAAAATGAAATAGCTGGCACTGTTTAATCTTCCCCCATGAAACAGATCTTCCCACTATTCTGAACTCCTTCCATATATAAACTCCTACCAGACTTTCCCCATTCCTTTTTTTTCTTAAAGAGCTGCCTGCTTAGTCTCTTCTCCCAGTTACTGCTTGCCACTACACAGTCATGCAGCACCGTTTCCTGGAGGATTTGCTACCAGCTCTTTATTTTAGGAGACAGCTCCCCATTCAAGAATGACATAGGCAATCCCACCCTCTCAAATAGAATGGGATGGTACCTCTTATCACATGCTCTATGCTGCTGCATAGATGCAAAAATGAGTATCTCTGCTTCTTCTGCTTTTCCAATTGCTCATATTCCTCCCTTCTGACTTCCAGCACTCTTGCTATACAGCTGGAGACAGAGGAATCTGAGGAAAGAAAAACAAAAGCCCCTCATACCCAGACCTCAGATATAAAGGATTTTTGAGAAAATCACTTGCAGAGAGAGAGAAGAGCTACTGGAAACAACAATTGCCATTAAAAAAAGCATACTTGATTTTGCACAAGGGCTGTGTCACTTGATCTAAAAGAAGCAGAGATCCAGAGCCATTCTGATGTGATCACTGCCAAAGTCTAAAACACTCTGACACACATGGATGAAGTTCATTATTGCAGAAGAATTTGGAAGAAATTTCTTCCAGGTTTTTGTAAAATTTAGGCAGATTTTGAAACTGGCCTGTGACCGTGAAGATTATTGTGTAACCAGCATAAATAGCAACAGGAAAACTAAAAATGCTACACTAAGCTAAGCTGACTAGGTGTGGTTGACATGCCTGAGGGACGTGATGCCATTCAGAGGGACCTGGACAAGCTTGAGAAGTGGGCCCATGTGAACTTCATGAGGTTCAACAAGGCCAAGTGCAAGGTCCTGCACCTGGGTTGGGGCAACCCCTGATATCAATGCAGGCTGGGGGATGAAGGGATTGAAAGCAGCCCTGTGGAGAAAGACCTGGGGGTACTGGTGGATGAAAAACTGGATGTTAGTTGGCAGCGTGTGCTTGCATCCCAGAAAGCCAACCGTATCCTGGGCTGCATCAAAAGAAGTACGGCCAGCAGGTCGAGGGAGGTGATTCTGCCTCTCTACTCCGCTCAGGTGAGATCCAACCTGGAGTACTGCGTCCAGCTCTGGGGTCCTCAATACAAGAAAGACATGGACTTGGAGCGGGTCTAGAGGAGGGCCACAAAAATGATCAGAGGGATGGAACACCTCTCCTATGAAGAAAGGCTGAGAGAGTTGGGGTTGTTCAGCCTGGAGAAGAGAAGGCTGCAAGGAGACCTTATTGCAGCCTTTCAATACTTAAAGGAGACTTGTAAGAAAGACAGGGACAGACTTTTTAGTAGGGCCTGTTGCGATAGGACAAGGGGTAAAGGTTTTAAACTAAAAGAGCGTAGATTCAGACAAGATATAAGGAAGAAATTTTTTACGATGAGGGTGGTGAAACACTGGAATGGGTTGCCCAGAGAGGTGGCAGATGCCCCATCCCTGGAAACATTCAAGGTCAGGTTGGACTGGGCTTTGAGCAACCTGATCTAGTTGAAGATGTCCCTGCTCATTGCAGGGGGGTTGGACTAGATGACCTCTAAAGGTCCCTTCCAACACAAACCATTCTATGATTCTAACAACACAATTAAAATTCTATAAATAAATCCTAAGAACACTGCAATATTTTAGTTGCTATCCATTGTACAGAAGAATATTGTGTTCTGTCCTTCATAGTGTTAACAGGACTTAAAAATATCGCCTGTATTCAACTTTTATATTTTTTACTTTTGTGTTTGTTCTTTTGCAGAGGATTTTTTTGTTTTCTTTGTATTTTAGATACCTTTCCAATAGATATATTTTCTATTTGCTGCATTGCATAGGAAAACACACCACATGGAACTACTGTTTTGGGAAATAAATTTGGAAACTGTGAGCTTACCGCAGACGCACAGTATATTCTGAAATGGCACTTGATACTGCAAGATGATGGACAGTATGTTGCAGGTGATGTCTCCTGAGAAAACTTGACGCCTCAAAAAGCAGAAAAAATTGGAAAACTGGGAAAGCAGGATTTTTGCTTTTTCATTAATCTGATTTTGAAGCTTGTGCTCTGATTTTTCTGTAAAATAGATGAAATCTAGTGATAGAGCAGTGCTTTCAACAGAAGCAGTTTCCCCACTGGATTTCTTTTTAACATATATCCTCAGGAAGAGTTAGCAGCTTCACAGCTCCCTGCCTCCAAGCCATGAATAGCAAGGGGATCTGTTACAGCCACCTTTGTGGACTGCACAGATTTGGTTGTTTTCCAATTAAGAGGCCAACACCAGCATATGGGAAAAATGTTGCTTTGTTCTCAGTCAATGTAAAATAGCATTTCTCAGTTGTTTCAGGTACATGAAAACCAAAATGTATCTTTTGAGGACCCTGGCCTAGCTTTTGTTATACTCATCCTTCATGCAGGAGACAAACCTCTAGGGTGCTTCACAACTAGAATTTCTGTTATTTTTTTTCATTTTCAGAGAGTAATTTTTTTTAATATCATTCATTTAAAAAATGAAACAACTCCCATGAATGTGCAACAAAACACTGTTTCAACTGGAAAAAGAAATTGAGATGCTTCTTAGTTTCTGAAATGAAACATAATTTTTCCAGGATATGTGAATATTTTGTGTCTTCCATTTTGTGTTGGCAACAAACTTGGCAGATCTTTGAACAGAGCTGGTGAAACCTCGTATTCCCTTCCAGCAAAAGAAAGGTGTTGATAGCAAACTTCACTCAGCTCCATGGCTGAATTTTGTTTGGTGTGGGATTTTAGTGATATGTGCATCAGATGTTGCTTGGCTTTTACAGCCCATCAAAGCTCACGTCCAAAACAAGAATTTTAAAAAAACCACTCTGTGGGAAACTCACTGACAGTGAAGAGGAGATCACAGACCACAGAAGAGCTGAGCACCTCTCTGAGAACTGGGCCTGTGCTGTCAACATGTTTTTCCAACATGCTCATCTTGTCTGAGAACATTTTCTCAACAACAGCAGAAAGCACTTTCCCGACAGTTGACCTGTCTGTCTTGAGGACTTTGGAAACCATTGTTCCTAACATGGGTTCCTGTAAGGACAAGAAATGTCTCCTCTTAGTTGTAAATAAGCTTTGCAAAACCTGTACCTTTACAGAAAATTCCTCTTCCACTCCATTAACCCACCACAGGCCAAATAAGCATAGCTAGCAAAGTGGGTCCGCTCGGTGTGGCAGGAGGTAGAAACTCCCAGCTGTGCAAGAAGGGATGGTGGCATTTAGACAGGAACTCTGTACCTCGCTTTTCTCAAAGTGTTTAATCCTTTGAATCACACAATCTGTAAAGCAGCTCTCTAGATTTGTATTCCAACGCTTGTCCTCCTTCATGAATTCCAAGTAGAAGTCCAGAAGTTTTCTGCCATCTACCTGCAGGAAGGAAATGCTTAAGCTGCAGTTGCTTTCTGGGGCCTTGTCAAATATCATTGGGTTCTCACGGTGGGGAGAGATGCCCTCTATGCCCCTCTACACCAGCAATGAGCGGGCTGCTTCATCTCCCATCATCTAGACACTGACTGGGACAAAACAGAGGATCCTGGGGTCAGGAGAAGTCTGAGCATCACCCCCTTCCTTGGAGTTAAGTAACCGTAACTTACTTTCTCCAGCCACCTTTCAACTATGCTGTGTATCAGGCTTTGCCATTTCTGGGTCCATTCCACACAGAGGATCTCAAACAAGAATAGCTCGTGCCACACCTGTGGCAGAAAAGCAAAGCTGGTCAACTGGACCTCAAGGTACAGACACACTTTCCAGAGTGGGTGGTCATCCCTTGTGTGGGTTCTTGCTACTCACATGGATGTTTTCCAGGAACTGTCTGTTTTCCATGGGTGGCCTAGGCAAGGATTTTTCCAGCCACTTCTTGATGTAACCTGCAAACTCATTGAACCTTTTTGAGATAAACTGCTGATATTCCTTGGGAAATAAAAAAAAGAGAGAATTGGCAAGGAGAGACAGATTTTCCCTCTGGCTTTTGATGCTTAACTGCTGTGTACAGAGTGAAAATTAAGTCCTTCTCACAACTATCAAGGGCCTCCAAGAAGAGAAATGGCTGGCACACTCTGAGATGCTACCGGCTTTGTTTGCACCTCTCTGTCCATGCAAACCCTTCTCATCTGCCCCAGCACAAATTCTGACAAGGTTAGAATATGTAACTGAGAAAGGTAGCCACATGCTCTGCTGTCACTCCTGTAGTTGGCCACATTTGAATGAAGCAAGCCTGAACTCCTGGCCCTTCTCAGCTAAAAGACATGGGTGTATGTCTTCCTGAAAGCTATGGGTGTTGTTTTTACCTGATTTGCTTGCAACTCATGTGATTTTGCAGCAAACATGTCAAGTATCCGTAGCAGTGACATTATCAAGCTAAGTGGCACTGCATGCCAATGATTTAAGGAAAATGAAAGCAAAGCATATGTTGAATTCAGACATGGCAAGACATCCTCCTTATTCGTGGGCTTCGTCAGCTGCTCTGTTTCCCCTGGCAGGCACCTGTGGACATAGAAAAGCACTATACACCTCTTCTGCTAATTCTAACAATAGCATTTAAAAAACAGTCAACACAACCTTGAGCTTGTCCTTCATTTGCTGGACAATGCTGTGCAGTCTCAGATGACCAGAGCCACTTATGTGTCTGAATTTGGAGCTGAATCCGACAACATGAGATGGAGGCAGACTGTCTGACAGGACAGATGCCCCTGTGGACCTCCTTCCCACATGGTACTCCTCAGCCCCAGAGTGGTTTAAAAGATTATGACATACAACTAACAATGAAAATTACTACAACCTCCCTTGTTCTGCTCAACCACAAGTCTAGCTATTCCTTCCCACGTCCTCCACAGAGCTGTCCTAGTATTTCTCCTCTCAGAAGGTTAGCACTTACAAGTCCTTGAACCAGAATGCCATCCTTTCAGCAATGTTGTTCAAAACTCCAGTCAAATCCTCTTCCTGAATAGAGAGTAAAAAACAACTGTGAAAACACATCCATTCTGAGAGCTGAGGCAGTCTCCTATGAAAACTGGTAAGTGTAAAACCTTCAGAGAATTTTTTTCTGCCAATGTTTGATTAAAAAACAAAAAAACCCGGCTCTTCCAGATGGACAGGCAGACCTAGCTCCTATTAAAACAATCACTTCAAATCCCACAGAAGCCAGCTGTCTCCAAGAAGTTTAGAGTTCAGAGGATGGTGTGGGAGGGCTTTGCTCAGCTTTTTTCAAGTACAAATCAGAGTTTGTTGGGGGCAAACCCTATAATAAGCACCAAGAAGTAGATCTTAAGTGGAATTCCTCTCCAGGGCCTCAGAGGATATTACAACAGTCTAGTTAAAGCATAAGTGAGAATGACAGAAAGTAGGTTCCCACAAACAAGTCCAATTTTGATTTAAAAATAATCTCTCCCCCAAAAATGCAAGTTAGAACTTTAACTTCCTTCTTTCATCCTTTCCAGCTTTAAACAAAGTTCCAATTGCTTGATCCCCACGATGTTCATTTTGGGTACTGCTTTTGGGGACAGGATATAAAAATTGCTTAAAGATTCTGATTAAACTTCACTCAATACAGCATTTGCTAGTCATTTTCCAAGAAGGCCAAAGCCCCAATAAGATCCCCTTGCCCTTTCTCTTTTGCCACTTCTCTCAAAACATGGGTATTGAGCTCTCACTCCAGGTTCCTATGACTCCACCCCTTTGGATTTGTTGAAAATTTCTTCAGGAGCCAGGGAGACTTTCTGGCTCACCTGTACAAAATTGCACAACTTTCCATAACATAAGAAAGAAACACTAACAAGAAGTTGATCTATTACTGTGTGTATGGTCTGATTGCCTTACGTGCACTTGGGATGGTTTACAGACGACGTTAACGATGCGTTGGTACACAGTATCCAGGAGGAGCTGAGGTGGAAGCTTGATTTGGAGTAGGGAGGCCTTGGTGAAATTCTTCAGTGCCAACATCTCCAAGACTGTCATTGCCAGTGGAGAGCAGCTTTCAATGAATGACTTGTGAATCTTTATCATTGCAAGGACTTTCCTGTGAAAATGAACCGTCAACAACAGATGCACTTTGGAGCATCAGGAGGAACTTTGTGCCATCATATATGCTCCTGTGGCTGGCAAACGTGGCACTGGACTTAAAGAAGAGGTGGCTGGACACTGAATGGGATATCTGGGATTTTATAGCAAGTGAATTTACACAGTAACACTTCTTTTTGAGGCTTTTAAAGAAGAAATGCTGTGTTTGAGACTTTCAGTCCTGGAACACTCTTGTGTGAGTGCACATACGTGCCTTTGCTCCCTGTCCAGTTTGCCTGCAGATAGGATATTTTGGAATGAGTCCACCTTTCTCCCTGTGAAAGAACGCCCAAATGAGGACCTAGGGGTACTTCTCTCCCTAAGGCCACTCCCAACAGGCTGTCTGAATGAGACTGCACAGTCCTCAGCTCAGTCTTCCCCTTCCTCCAATTCGCCTTCAAACACCCTCCTCTTCTCCTAGTTAAGAGGCCAGAGCAGAAGTAGGGTGTATGAGAAAGGCAATGACTTGCATCCCAGGGAAGAAACACGGAGTTTCTGGTGGTTGAAAGTCCACAAGCAAAAGCAATGAAAAATTACTCTAACATAGAATCATAGAATCATAGAATACCAGGTTGGAAGGGACCTAAAGGATCATCTGGTCCAACCTTTCTAGCACAATCTAGACAAGATGCCCCAGCACCATGTCCAGCTGAGTCTGAAACGTGTCCAGTGTAGCAGAGTCAACCACTTCCCTGGGGAGATTATTCCAATGATTGACTGTTCTCATTGTGAAAAATTTACCTCTCGTGTCCGATTGGAATCTCCCTGGGAGTAACTTGTACCCATTACCCCTTGTCCTCACCATGTGACTCCTTGTAAAAAGGCAGTCTCCATCTTCTTTGTAGCTCCCCTTTAAGTACTGGTACATGGTGATGAGATCACCTCTAAGCCTCCTTTTCTCAAGGCTGAGCAAACCCAGCTCTCTCAGCCTATCCTCATACGGCAGGCTTCCCAGACCCTTGATCATCTTGGTGGCCCTTCTCTGGACCCCCTCCAGCCTGTCCACATCTTTTTTGTATAACAGGGACCAGAACTGTACACAGTATTCCAGGTGTGGCCTGACAAGCGCTGAGTAGAGTGGGATAATGACCTCTTTATCTCTGCTGGTGATGCCCTTTTTGATGCAACCCAGCATCCTATTGGCCTCCTTGGCCGCAGCAGCACACTGTTCACTCATATTGAGCTTCCTGTCCACCAGGACCCCCAGGTCTCTTTCCACAGAGCTGCTCTCTAGCTAGGTGGATCCTGTTGTAACAGTACTACAACTTATTTCCCTGACCCAGCCTTGATACTCTCTCCCTTTCAAACTTACCTCTGCTTCTCTTCATCATTTCTCAGCTCCAATAAATGTTGTAAGGGAATGGTTTGTCGAAAAAAGCGGTCCTCCATCTTCTCTGTGATTGCATACAGCAATGGAATCAGCCAAATCCACAAGGTGTTGCCTTTATTACTTAAGCAAATTTCTTTCACAGATGAAATGTAATTGCTGAAAAGAAAGAGAACCACCAAAAATCTCCATCAGTGGTCAGAGCTCCCACAACCACCTCCTAGGATGGCAGTGGGAGCTGTGTGCTTTCCCCTCAACCCAATGGCATTCATCTTGCCAACATGTAGATTCACGAAGGTGTGTGAGAGAGAGCGAGAGCTTCGTTCTAGAGACCTTATCAGCAGACATTCATGTACAACAAATGAATTCCACCCCAGCTTTCCCAAAACAGTCTCCCTCTGTAAGTTTTATGTCACAAAGGAAAATAAAAAGAAAAATAACTCAAATGCTATAGGTTATATCAAAAGAGCATGACAGAATACCGTAATCTGACTTTGTGGTGTAATATATCCATTTTTGTAGGGCTCAATTCAGCTGTCTACGCAAAGTGTCTAATTCTATTTGAGATGTCTGGGACATCCAAGACAGACCTGCAGGGTTTTCAGATATAAACCAGAACTTCTGGGAGACAGTAATCCTGTCAAATTGTCATTAGGAGGCTTGGTGATATAACACATGGCATCTAAAATGACACTGATGCCCAGCTGAGTCTTGGATCTCCAAAGATTATAACAGAAGCCCAGACACCTATAGATGTGCACAAATGTAAGGGCCTGAATCTCAAACCAATCCCTGCCAAAAATAGGGCCTATGGCTCTCCTTCCATCAGGGACCTGGCAGAGTGGACAGGCTGCACAGGTTATGGCAGCCAGTGGCGGAAATACAGCTAGGAAGCATTGAAGCGAAGGGGAAAGTGTGTTGGGGGAACACATTCTACCTCTGTATTCACATAATTGCTCCATAGAGAAAATGGCTGAATGAACTGAATGACTACAGAAGGATCTGTAACTCAAGAAAGTAGGATGACACTTTTAATTACCTCTTTCCTCTCAGATGCTTGAATTTGCCTTGAAATGGGCCGATGTCCTGGATGAGTTTTTCAGCCTTTTCAATGACCTGTTTGCTTAGTGAGATGTTATAACAATGTGAGGTGTGTAAAGCAAAAAGCAGCCCATCATCTTTATGCTCCTCTGTCTCCAGGTGTCCAATGATCTTGTCCATGAACTTTATCATGTTATCACGCAACTGGACAATGAGAATAAGGAAGGGGAATTTCACCAAGATAGATAAGACAATTTTACTTGAGTAGCTGGAAAATAAAGTTATTTTTCAGTGTGCCAATTTTATTTTAGGTGTCCGCAGCCTTAAACTGCATCCTACCTGTGGTTCATATCCCTGAGAAATAAGTCAAATGGGAATCTAAGTTTAGACTTTAACATGAGGCATTGAAGCCAGAACATAACTGCATGCAAAATTCTTTTTTTCCATGCAGGATTCTCAAAACCAGGGTAGTCTTTCCATGACCCAGCCTCAAAGCTAGTTCTACAAATGACACCATCTGGGTCTGATTCCAATAGAAAATCTCTTTTGACCTCATCAGGCTTTGGGTCCAACTCAGAAACTGGAAAAAGCAATGAAAATAAGGTCCAGCCTTTTCATGTTCTCTGGCTGTGGTTCAGAACCCTCTGTGGAATTAGAGGTAGCTGCAGAAATTTCTCTTCAGGGGTCTGTCTACCTGGAAACTGCTTACTACTTTGGCTTGGTATATACTTACCACTTGCTCAGTAAGATTAGTTGGAGAGTAGAGTTCGCCTTTTGCAGCATCGCCGAGATAGATTTTGAAGGTCTCTGTGTAGATCTTCAATTTCTTTTCTATATTCTTAAAGCCCTGCTGGAGCTTGACGGGCCGGCAAAATTCATCTGCAAGGTGTTCTATGATACCACAGTTGACTGACTTTTGGGGCATTGTTGTTGAAGACCAGAATTTGAAGGAAGGCAAGTATTTTTTTTTTTTTCCAGGAAAATAGCACTTCATATTTTCAAAAATGGTCCATGTTTCTGGGGAGGAATTGAGGTTTGTGAATGAACCTTCAAACCTATAAAGGATGAGTCTTAAACTGGCCCAGAGCTAATGATACCAATTGCTTTATATGAATGCCAAGCCCATCTGAGCTATAACTAAGCCACTAATGCACAAAACTCACCATGCATATTTAAATTCAGCCCTAGATATCTCACCCGCACTTTAGATGGGCCTGGTGTCCATAGCCCATGGCTGATTCAATTACCCCAACAATAGGTGTCTACTACTTTTTTGAGTCATCCTGGCATATTCAAAACATCTATACAGGGCAGCAGATCTGACACTGGACCTCCAGCTCGCTTGCACCCTTCTGGAATGGCAACTGAAAGCCTGATGGTAGATGCAAAGGTGATTCAAGGCTTCATTACACACTCTTCCTTGCCCAAAAATGAAAGGTCTGAGTTTATTCTGGGAAAAAGCAAAATAACTTCAACACTTCTTCCAGAATAGTTTGTGTTATATAAAGAATCTGTTTGTGTTAAATAAATAGCCCATAAGCCTATGTGTCAAAAATCCCCACAATAACAATGCTTCTGTTGTAGGAAGCAAGTGCTGCCCCACTGTGAAGCAAAACAAGAGAGAGCTTATATTCTTCTGTTGCTTGCAAGGGTTTGTTGGTCATACTTCACCCCAGTCCTACCTTTGAAGAAAGTACACCACTTACCATCTGCTTTGATCTCTTCCTTGGGAATGTTTATGACTCGATGTAATTGACTCTCTATATTCTTGGAGTCCATTCCATAAATATGCTCTAAATCATATAATCTCGTTTCAGAGTCGGTTGAGAGGACATTAAGGATAGCATATTTATAAAAAATTGGTCCTCTCTGCAGGTCAGAAATGGGGATCATTGCATGGCCCACGATCAGCTTTTTTCTGGAACAGAATAAAGAATAATATTAATTAGTTACTATACCATAAGGAACTCCCATCAGATTCAACTCCAGATGGACTTTGGCTATACAGATCAGTTCATGCAGCAAGAATGAGCAACCAACATTCACATTCAAAATCCAAAGTTTGACAAAATGCCTCTGGCCTTTATAATGGCAGACAAAAACTTGATAATCTGACCTGAGCTTGAAGGTTTATCAGACAGGAGAGAAATAAAAATAACTGTAAGAAGTCTTGATGTGAACAACCCTGGTCCTAGCCAAAGTTGCAGCTGCCTTGTAAAAATAACAGGAAATACATCTAGAGATATTCCTGCTGAGTGCTGCAACTGTACCAGAACTGAGGTGACTCAATTCACTCCATCTTCTCTCATGCAAGGCACATGGTGACATTTGAGAAGCTCCGTAATGTTTTAGACCTCCATGCAGATCTGGCAGATCTGACACAGGACCTACAGAAATTAGACTTAACACTGTAACTCACTTCTAAAGACATCTAAATTTAGGTGTCTTTGTCTGGAGCTGAAGCCCAGGCTGGCACCCTAAAGTTGGGGTGACCTATATGCTTTCTGAAAATGTGACATCAACATACATTTAGGTATCACTTTTACCTTTTTTTCAGAACAGCAAATTCCTGGTATTGTCCAGGTTGCTTGTAAAAAGCAACACAGATCTTGGATGACTCTTCAGAAAACCTGGATTTTTTTGACATTACAGCAACAAACTCTAGGGTCATTGTTTCTTCTGTTCGAAGTCTTTCATTGGACAGGTATGGATTCTCCAGGTAGCTATTGGAAGGGAAAGAAATACTCTAAGGTCGACATCAAGCCCCCTTCCACCACTCTGTTGCCATCTTCACCTGATCCACATCAGGACTTCAGGGCACCGTTCAGACACTTACATGCATTTCTCCCAGCCTCCGGCTACAGGAGCTTGAAGAGTATCTTCTGAATCATTTCTTCCAGTCCTGTACAAATAACCTGATTACCATAAAGCATTTACAGTGGTCCCAGCTGCCTGCATGCAAGTATCAAGCCACTGTGTGAATAACTCAGATATAGACAACATGCTGTAGACCAATGCACATTGCAAAGAGAGCAACTCCTGCCCTGGAAGGCCTCTACCTGTCTCCATCTCCATCTGCTGGTGGGGGAAGAAGTTTAAGGGTAAAGTAGCCTGATGGTACTAAAGCTACAGATCCTCGCAAAGACAGCTTTTTCCCAGCAAGCTCCCAGATCTCAGTCTCCTTGAGGTCTGATGGGAAATCCCACAGCACAGATTTCCACATCAACAAACCTGCTATTGGGTCCTAGGTTTTCTTTGCTTTCACGGTCACCTGCAAGTGAGGAGAATGTTTGGGTTAACATCAGCAGAAGATACACCAAGCCAAGAAAAACTAGAAGACAGTTGCATGCTGGGAATGGGAGAGAAGTTCTTGAATTTAAAATCCTCACAGCTTGGGTATGGTCCTCTAGGTCTTTGAACCAATAATCCCAGCCCACTTGTTGGGTGACCTTTTACCTGTCTTGTCAAGATCCACCAATGTTTGGTACAGCTTCCCTGGGGACAGGGACATGAAGGAATCTGTGCTGCTGGGGGCAAGGGTGGGGGCAGTGAATGGGCCTAAGGACAATAGTTAGCACACCCCACATTGGTGGAGTTATGGGTGGGGGCAATGGGTGGAAGGACAGAATGTACAATTACATGAGCAATCAGTTTTGAGACCTCTCTTACCAATGGTCTTTCTCCTCCATGGGCAGTTCATGGTAACAAGCCAAGTACCTCTAGACATTCAAACAATTTACATGTGGCATCGCCAGGAGCCTCCGACTCCCAGCCAGACTCTGCACACTCAGGCCTGCTCTTCACAATAGCCAGCATCAGATTTGCATCAGAGCAGAGATGGGAATGCTAAAATACACTCGTTAGTTACCTCTTCTGTTACAGTTGCTTTGCTCCACTGGTTCCTCTCTCCTCTGGTGACTCAGGATGTTTTTCTTGGAAAATAAAATTTTAAAGTTAAAGAAAAAGAGACCCCCAGCAATGATTCAAACCCCAAAGCCCAAACAACACCAGAGGCACAGGGCCAGGGAGGGTGGAGAGCTGAAGAAGCCATTCAGCCTTTCTTCCAATATTTCTATTCATGGCTTCTGCTTTGCACACAGCAAATTATGAGTGCAAAGAGCAGAGCTGCATCTCAGCATAACTGCAAGTGACCTCAGAGTGCCACCTTGCAAACTCCATGCTAGTGACCTCCCATACCCAAAAGACCAATGCTATCCTGCATGTTATAGGGGTGGAAAATACAGCCCTCTTCCATTGTCCTCAGGGCCCCCCGAGGAGTTCAGCCATGGCTGAGTTTGCTCTTTGACAGTTACAGTGTGATTCCCACTCAGAAGGCGTTCTGGCTTCCTTGAACGCTGGGAGTCCTGGGTTTCTGATAGCCCCACTTGATTGGAAGCAGCACTCAAATAACGGTCCCTCTCCACTGACACAGCAGACTGCTGTTGGTATGCTGGGACTTGTTGGGCGTGGGTCTCCTCCTTGGGGTGGGGCTGCTGGGCCATAGAAAGGAGAAGAATATGTGTACTAATGGCCATAATTAGAGTTTCGCTCCTGTGTGCTGCATCAGTCCAGGTCTCCATCAGTGCCAAAGGGCTTTTGGAGGAACTCCAAGATTTGAGACCATGTGAAAACAAAGCATGGCTGTGGCCAGGACAGGAAATAACTCCTACAGGAGCAGGCAAGAAAAAGACATAAACAATGTACGGCCTAATATCGTTTCTCTCAAAGCAGGAACACTGGCAGCACAGAAATCCTGGGCTCTTAGAATATTTTAGCCCAATCCAGTAATGCCCAAATGTTCACAAGAGGTTCTGAAATTTGAAGGCTTACTTGCACTCAGAGTTTTTACCCTGCTCGTAGACTGTAATACATCAATACAGTCTGTTAGACCAGAACTTTTATAGTTTGACAGTGGGGTTGATCAGCAGCAGAAGGAAGACAAATTCAGTGGGAAATCTTGAATTTTCAAGTAAAGATTTTACTTTTTATGTGAACAAAATCAAATGGTCTTTTGGCAGTAATTGGCTTTCTCCAAACTGTTTTCTCACAATGGATTTTTTCCATGGGAACGAAACAGGTCAGACCTCAAATTTTACATTTTTATTTGTTTTATGTGGATGAAGAAAAAGAAGCAAGACACCTGATTTTATTTGCTGTGCTGATGGTGATGAAGAAGGCGAAGTCAAAGAAAAAGTTTCCAGAACTATTCTGAAGACATAAACCAACTGGACATTCAGTGGACATGGTCACATGGAAATCTCTTCAGAGTACAAGCTGCTCTGTGGTATTGTCAGAGCCACCCTTTTATTTCTGCCTCTTACAGCCCAAAAACATTCCCAGAGCCCAGCGCTGGGGCACAGCATCCCTTTGGGATCACCAGCTTGGAAAAGCAAGCAAGAACCATACTCAGGCTTCTTAATGGGGCCTTTTGAGTGAGACAGGAAGAGGCAAATCTCTTCTTTAGCATTAAATATCTAAGTTTAAGGGTTTCAATCACGAATAATAGCGAAGTGCCCTAGGTATAGCCTTATTTTCTCTCTGTGTGACTTCTGTCACAAGTTCTTTGGCTTAAGTATGTTCCTTTGACATCAGTGATAATAAATTAAAAACTCTCACCTCATTAGCTCTGGCAGAGGTGTCATCTCTGGACTTGGGGGATGATTCCTGCCCAGCACAGTGATCTCCCAAGAGTTCTGCACTTGTCGTGTGTGCCTGGAGTTTCTCTTCCTCTGCAGTATTTGGAGCTGAGCACAAAGTGAGATCAAGGTTTCCACCTGATCCCATCACTGTGCCTGCCCTCCCATCTGTGATCCAAAGCCACCAGCTGGCCAGCAGAGAGGCACGCGGGAAGCCTTGGGGCCCATGACACTGATTGCAGGGAGCTGCAGACTAACTTGTCAGAGAACTGGGTAGGGCAAAGATCATCCAGGAGGGGTCTGAACCAGGCCACTTTTTAGGGCTGCTCCCTCAAAACGACAAATCCCAGGGCTGGCCCCATCTTTTGTCTCACAGGCTCACTTCGTGGGAGCTAGGAAGTGAATTAATGATGCTGCAACACAGGGAGTGAGGGAAGCAGCAGCAAGGTAATATCCAGGAAAGAGTAGAAATGCCTGTCTACTCCTCAAAATTGAATACTGACCTTTTTGCCTGGGTTTTCCTAACCATGATGAAGCAGACTTCATCAAGATATTCCTCACTCACACTGTACCTGAATTGGTGGGCAGAATGTCCCAGAAGCTGCTGTCATATGTAGTTGAGGGGTCACTTGTCACCCGTCCCAGGGATGAACTGGTATCACAGCTTCCCTTTAGGAATATTTCAGAAATCAGGATACACTCTTCAGAGAAGATAATGGGGGAGCAGGTTTCACAGGGAAGGACTATGAATTCCAGTGCTGGGGATCTAATGAATGTGGTTGTATAATTCCCAACTACTTTCCCCTGCCATAAGCCCCTTTCTAGCCAGCTGTGGTTAAGATACCCTGCAACCATCCACTCATTTTGCCAGCTTTTTTGTGGGACATGAAATAGGGTGAAGCTCAGGTCTTACAGGATGGGCCCCTGGATTCCCCTGCAGCTCCAAATCCTGGCTAAGTGATGCTCAGAAATCATGTAACTTGACCACCCTGGACCTAGAGAAACAGGGTTCCCACCCCAATGTTTGGTCCTAGAGCTTATACCTGGGATGCAAGCACAGTATCTGTCGGATGGTCTGTGCAGAGAGGTTGCTGCTCGTTGTTTTTCGGTGCTGCAGATTTCATTCCTGGTGCAAGAAAATGCATGTATTGAGTACAGTGTCTGTCTTTACCATATCTGCTACAATGATGCTAAGCCCTCTCACTTTGCTCCTAATAATGAAGGAGCACCATTTGCTTTTAAAATGCTCCCTTTTTCCAATTAAAATCTGCTGAAAGGTCTGAGCTGGGCCAGCAGTCAGTCACAGAGCCCAGATTTCCACCCTAGTGGGTGGACTCATCTGAGCTAGATAAAAGCTGGCATATCTAATCTGAGCCAGTTATTTAGATTTAGTAGAGACAAGTTAACAATAGTGCAGGGAAAGAAAATGTCATTGAAAAGGATAAAAGAGAAGCACATGGAAAAGAAGCCAAGAAGGACTGATCTGGGGCAGGGCTTGCACCAAGTTTTATGAAGTCAGGAAGCTCTGATTCCTGCTGCTGAAATTCTGCCACATTCTGCACTTTCCAAGGAAAACCACCCAGGAACAAACTTACCTGTGTCAAAATCGTGTGGTAAGAGCAGATCGTGCCTGTGACATGAAGGCCGGCCAGCTGGCCAGCCAGCCATCCAGCCTGCTGACAGTGCCGTAAAAATGTGCACATCAGCACTGCTCCTCCCCATTTTTTGGGACTAGCATACAAATGGAAAGGCAGGGTGTGTGTCCCCACTGCGGACAAAGTTTATTACAGGGCCTTTAGCGCAAGTTGTGGTATCTTCTGCTTCTAGTTCTGCAGACTCCCTGATTAAATCCCTGGTGTAGGAGGCAAGAGACTGGCTGTCACACAAATGTGATGTGCTGCTCCTTGCAGACAGCTTTTCTTTGGGCCTAGGGAGACTGGACAGAGCTCGCCATCTTTTTCTTTTTTCTTTTTTTTTTTTTTTTAACAAGTGAAGCAGCCTTTCTTTTCTGGTAGCACTGATGGGAGGTCACCTTTATATACATTTATATACATTTCCTTATAAATAACAATCAGATATTTTAAACACAGGACAAAGCACCCTCAATTACAGGAGCTGAAAGTCTTCAATAGGCAAGTACCCTTTTTTAGTTAGTTTCACTATTTACTATCCCTTGCTGTATAAAGGAGAAAGTTGCTAGATTAGAGACATGAGGAATGGGTTGGTGGCTGTTTACATTGCCTGCACCCACAACATTTCCTATTACCTCTTTTCTCATGTAGCAGGTTGCTGCTGCCTTCCTGGACAGATGGAGGCACAGGATGCGGTTTCTCTCTGCTTTCACCCTCTGTGTTGCTCTCTGCACTCTCCATTGTGGTAGCTCAAACCTGGGCAGCCAAGGAGAAAACTTCCGCGAGGAGACTTGCAGCTTCAAAGCTAAAGATCTAAAGGAAAGGTTAAAAGATCACAAAGATCAACCTGAGAAGCCCAGGTCTGGTCTTTTTACCTCCCCCCTGCAATGAGGAAAAGAATCTCATTTAGTCATTACAACCCCACTGGTTTCAAACCCCTCTTCAAGCCATGTAAGGGTTTGCCAACACCTCTGAGAATACTTAGGAGCATGGAAAAAATCAGGTGTTTTTTACATCCTCTCCTGGAAATGCGACCTCAAGGGAACATTTTGAAGTACTTCTATGGACTGGGACTTTCCAGATGAATGGAGTTTAACTCAGTCCAGCTCTGCTTTGTGAAAGTGAAAGAAAAAGAGCTAAGATTCTGTCCTTGAATCTCTCTCTGTGCATTGTTTAACCCTTTTTCTGGTGTCCTCCCTTCCTCCTTCCTGATACCGCTCTCAGCCATATTGTACATTGCTCGTCTCTCTCTCTCCGCAGCTTGGTCTCTAAAAGCTTAAAAACTGCGCAATTCCTTTCCCATTGCAGTTATGTTTTTTCTCTGAAACAGTGAAACTAGAAGACAATTCAAAAGGCAATTATTTTTTCCCCTTTCCTGCCAATATTTTTCCTGCGATGCAGGAAGGGGTGAGAGCAGCACATTTTGAACAGCCCTGTAAACTCTCCTGCCTCCGCTTCAGGTGCACGGGGACAATGGGCACCCTGTTCGGACCTGGTCATGACCTGGGGTGGGGGAAATGGAGGCAGGGACGGTCTTCCCTTGCCCTCACCCAGACGTGGAGGCTCCCTCAACCCCGCTGGATGCCTAGGCGAGACACAGGGATGTCTGGGAGAGACGTGGGGCTCCCTGGAGATCCTGCGAGGGGGAAGCACCCACAGAAACATCCCCCCAAAGCCTCCCGCTTCCCTTGGCTTTGAAGTCTGCAAAGGCCCGAGCAAAACCCGCAGGCAGGACCCTGCCCCAGCCCCTACCTTGTCCTGTGGACGCCTCGGGTGCATCTCTCCACCAGACTGGGCTGTCACTGCCTCTTATACCCGCCCAGATCTGCTGGCTGCCTTTTCTCAGAAATCAGTGGAAAGTGAAAGAAATTATCAAAAGGCAGCAGAGCGCTGCTTGTTTCCCATCACAGGGCGGAAGAGGAAATTTCTTAGCAATAAAAAAAGCCAGGGCTCAGAGGGGTGTGGGGGCCCCCCACGGGGTGTGTGGCTGCCCTGCCATGCTGTGGGGCAGCCCGGGGCTTCCCTGGCACAGATGTCATGTGGGGGTGCCTCAGCCCAGTGGGTCTCCCCCTGCCCCAGGGATCTTGGGGTGCATCAGCTCTACAGATCCCACCCCCCTTCCACAGTCCCTTGGGTTTCCCAGTGATCCCACTGGTGTCTCTGCCCCACAGATCCTCCCCATGGCCCCGAGGATCCTTACCCTACAGCTATTCTCCCACCACACATGCATATCCCTCTGTGCCCCAGGGATCCTTGTGGTGTCTCAGCCCTTGTGTCTCCAGGGTCCTGGGGGCTTTCTCCCCTTCACCTCCCTCCAGCTCTGGCTGTTCCGAGGATCATAAGGTCCCTCCCACTTGTCCCATGTGGTCCTTCTACACAAGTCCCCAGATATCCTTGATGTGTCTTAGTCCCATAGATCGCCTCATGGCCCAGGGTCCCTCAGCCTCTCCCTGGACCAATGGATGCTCTAGATCCCAGCCATCTGTCCTTGCACATGGGGCAGAAAGCCAGAGCTCACTGCCCCACTGCCCAGCACAGTGGAGCAGTGCCAGCTGAAGAACATGCCCAAGGCCAGCAGCAAGGCTGCCATCAGGAGGGCAGCAGGCCCTGGGTCTGCTCAGGGGCGATCCTCAGGCTGCTGAGGGGAGGCCTGATCTGCAATCTCCCCTGCACATCCCTCGAGGTCCTGACTGACAACCCTGGACAGGCTCAGCGGGTGACTGTCGTGGTTTAACCCCAGCCAGCAACTAAGCACCATGCAGCCGCTCGCTCACTCCCCACCGGTGGAATGGGGGAGAGAATCAGAAGGGCAAAAGGGAGAAAACTCGTGGGTTGAGATAAGAACAGTTTAATAATTAAAGTAAAATAAACTAGAACAGTTAAATAGGCAAAGCAAAAACCATGCACACAAGCAAAGCAAAGCAAAGCAAGGAATTCGTTCACTACTTCCCATCGGCAGGCAGGTGTTCAGCCATCCCCAGGAAAGCAGGGCTCATCACGCATAACGGTTACTTGGGAAGACAAACGCCATCACGCCGAATGTCCCCCCCCTTCCTCCTTCTTCCTCCGGCTTATATACTGAGCATGACGTCATATGGTATGGAATAGCCCTTTGGCCAGCCTGAGTCAGCACCCCTCTGGCTGTGCCCCCTCCCAGCTTCTTGTGCACCCGGCAGAGCAGGGGAAGCTGAAAAGTCCTTGACCAGTGTGAGCGCCACTTAGCACCTATTTAGCAACAGCTTAGCACTACTTAGTAAGAGCCAGAGCATCAGTGTATCAATCATCGACATTGTTCTCATCCTAAACCCAAAACACAGCCCCATACCGGCTACCAAGAAGAAAATTAACTCTATCCCAGCTGAAACCAGGACAGTGACCCAGCTGGTCCTCACCCACAGTGGATGACACGGTGCCTGGGATGCTCCACAGGGGACCCAGGTGCCTATTGAAATTAGACCTTTATAGTATTGTGTTTGGTCATATGAAACTACAACTCTGTGAATTCGGAAAATTCAACTTTGCCTCCTGCTAAAAAGACAGAAGATACAATGTTTGTCCAGACCTTGCCTTGCCACCCACAGTCCATGCCCTAGTCATTGCAGTACAAGGTTTACTTCATTCCCTCTTCCATGACTCAGAAAGAAATAAGAGAAACTATGTCAATACCTGAGAG
Source organism: Nipponia nippon (assembly GCF_047370975.1). Lineage (NCBI taxonomy): Eukaryota > Metazoa > Chordata > Aves > Pelecaniformes > Threskiornithidae > Nipponia > Nipponia nippon. The sequence continues at coordinate 112,961,189 of NW_028262336.1, forward strand.
AGAATAGCAGGTGAATTAAATATGAGGCATTTGTAAATTCAGGGAGTGTAACAGTAGCTGGACCTTGTCTGTCCAGGAGAAGCACCCTACCCATAGAAAGCATGTTCGGAGCAGGAGGAAGAGCAATGGGATGAAAGCTCAGCATAGCAATAAGACTGCTGTCTCAGATGACTAGGGACAGACGGACATATCAATGAACCAAGGAGAGATGTGTTAACAGGGCCAAGGGGACTGCAACCCATGGGCAAGCATTGATCGTCCAACACTTGCTCCCCTTGCACGATAACAGAGATGTTGAGCTGTCAAACAGTTGCTGGCCAGCGTCTTCCCCATTGCACCCTTATCCAGCCCCGCTGAATAGGCAAACTGCCACGGCCCTGAGCTTGGCTCATGCTTCGCCCCAGAGTGCCAACAGCTCGGACGGGACGGTTGGTCTCCATGCTGTGCTCCTCAGGTTTCGCCTCCAGCCTGGGGGGGTCCTCTGCACTTCTGAGCTTCGTATCCTGGCGTGGGGTGGCCGGTGTCCAGCCCCAGGCCCACAGGTGGTGAAATGCACGCACTGAGCTGGCTGCCAAGACCCGCTCCTGGTCCCAGGACTCACAGGTGCCCTCTGGCAGAACAATCACCGCTTCTGATACCTTCTGCCAGAATGGGATCTGCTGTACCTGCCAGCCGAACTCCGAAAAAAGGCATTTCTAGGCTCTTTAGGAAAAGCACACAGGAGCTGCCAGTCTGTTGCTGAAAACAGCTTATAAGAAACAGAGTTGGAATACTGCCAGTATTGATTTTTTTTCCATATTTGCTACTTTATACAGCTGCAAGGGTGAGAAAGGAAGAGCACTGAGCTTGAAGAAAAACCAGAGCATTATAATGTTATTTTTGAACATATGTCTGTGTTACTCTATTGAAGCTCTTGCTTGGTTTACATTTTTCTGAAGCTTGTATTTTAAGTCTCCTTTTTTTCCTTCTTTTTTTTTTTTTTTTCTTTTTTCCCCAAAGGAGCCAACCAACCAGCTCATCAAAAGAAGACACTGGAAAAGTAAAATTCCTCTATAGAGTTTTCAGTGTTCAAAGCCCTAAATCCTGCCGAGAACCACAGAAATCAGCATTACAATACATCATTTTAAACAAGCTCCTTGTACCAAGGGATTCTACAAACAGAGCAGCAGATACTACAGGATCTATTTTGCCCGTTTCCTTATCAAAAAGCAAAGATAAAGACTGGTTCTGTAACATAAACTACACTGTCTAGGAGAGTATTGTCTCTGTTATCTTTAAATTGACATATGCCTTATCACATTAACGTTATTTCATCACTGTACCAAATTTTAAGAATAGGGAAATATTCCAAGTTATCGTGTTAAAATCCATATCACTATTCCAAGTAGCATGTATGGTAGCCTATGAACACATTAGCTGAATGACCTGTCATTTTTATGTTGTTTTTATTTACTTAACTTATTCTTGCCTGAGTAATCCTTTTGTGTGTGTGTATGTGGCAAGGGTCAGGTAGGAAGAGTTCTGCTGGGGTTTTCAAGTAGCAAAGTTATTTAGTCCTGGTGATGGGCTAAAGTAAGTACTTACAAAAAGTCTGAGCCCCTTGAGCTAAAAGAGATTATATAGTTTGATATCTCCTGATCTTGTTAGGAGCTGCCACTTTATCTTACCAACAAAGGCAATACTGGGGGGAATGATTTGTGTGGCAACAGATACAGATTAGCTGACTGAAATAGCACAGTTCCTTGAAATGGGGTCTTGGTAGGTGTCAGCCCTTAAAAGATTTTCAGCTCTGCAGAAGTACAAGTAGAAGAAACTAGATGCTTGAGAGGCCCATATCATTCAATGTAAATGAATGAATTGCAGATAGGATGATATATGCAGCAGCAGCTAGTTCTTTACCAAGAAAAGGTGAAATTTTGCTTGTTAGAAAAATATCCCCCCTGAAGACATGGCATTTCTGTAAAGTTACAATGCTTGGGCTTACTTAGGAGGATTGGTTTCGGGTAGCAGCGAAGTGCAAGCTTTAAGCTGTAAAGTAATGCTGCTATAATGTCAAAAAGTGCTGAAGCTGGTACGATATATGTGAGAGACATGGTTAACCTGTAAAATTCAGATACTGTAGTGCAGAAAGAAAAACTACATCAGGAAAGGCTTGAAAAAAATGAATGTGTAAAGGTGAAAATGTATGTGTAGAAAGTATATATGTATGTTTTGATACGTTTCCAAATCTTCCCCTTAGCTTGCCACTGCAATTAGCATCTTACTTTGCCGTGCCATGTTAGAAAGCTAACATGACAGGACAGAAATAACACAAAATACCTTGTCTAATCATCCTGTAAAGTTTACTCTCTGCTCTCTTGAACAGCCCAGCTCTTGCCCCACGCACCACAGACGTCTTAAATATTCCCTGTCTGCTCCAGTCGGGAGCTGGGTCTAGAAAACACAATTCTCGGGCACCTCTTATTCCCACCAGTCTTTGAGAGGGTTGAGGAGTCACTACAGCCAACTGCTCAGCTTCCTTCCCTTTCCCTTCACTGTTGGTGATGTCAGTGAAAGTTTCATACCTAAATATCATTGAGGATCTGGTCCCAAATCCCCAGATGCCTCTTGAAAATGAGCTTTTGAAACTGGTGTTCAAGATGTTGAAACATGCAGCAGGATAACCCTTCGTTTTCCTCATAAAAAAATCAAATCCTTCTTGATTTGATATAAGCGTAGACTTCAAAATCATTGTGCTTTAAATCACGAGTCTGCACTTCTGGAAAATCTGATGTTCCTTTTTTTCTCCCTGAGATTGTTGATTTTGTTCCTTCTCCCCTCACCCCCTCTGCTTTTCTTTTCTTATTTTACTTTATCTCATCTTATTTCACTTTATCTCTTCTTATTTCAAAGAGCCTTAGTCCTGTTGCATTTTCTAGGGAGTGAATGTTCTGGTGTAGTAATGCTGCCTAATGTCTGTACCAAAGCTTAAGCAAACCCAGACATTTGCATCTGAGATGTATGAGGCTCCTGATCTAGGGACTATTTTAATCACGGTGCTGCTTTTACAATCATTTTACTAAACCATTAAGAGAGAGAAAGAATCATATTAGGAATTACTCTCTGGAATCTGGAAAAAAAAAACACCCTAAAACATTTTGCACGGTATAACATTTGTTTTAAATAAAAGGAAATCCTGCCATGGCAATACTGTGATTAAAATGCTATGAAAAGGCTTTAATAAACATCAGAGACATCATAGGTATCTCCTGCTTTAATGACTGCTGATTAATTATCATATGGAGCTTATGCTGTATGTTATTTGGACAAATTAGAAATTCTGCCTCAGGCCATCAGACACTGTACTCCTGGTGCTGCACAAAATGGATGTGTGCTAAACAATGACACAGTCTGATTCAAAATGCTGAAAGCAAGCCAAAGCAGCTGCAGTTGTTTGCTCTGTAAATCGTCCCAGGGGCTTCATCTGCAAGAGGAAATTACAAGTTTGCAATTGCCCCCCAGCACAGCTGTACCACTAGGTTGTGTGAGAGTCACGTGGTAGGCAGGGGGGACACATTTTAATTCTAGAGCTTCTTGCCTCCTTTGGGTAAGGTTAGAGGATGGACCTAAATATCCCTGTATCTGGTTTGTGGCACCTCGCTTTGAAAACACTGGCAGCACATGCAAGTAATGCAGTAGTGCATACATTCGTGTGCACTAAGGCACCTCTCAAGCACTACAAGAGCTCAAACAGAGAGACTTAGGTGCTGTTTCTGAAAGATCTTGTGCAGGCTGTGCTATGCAATTTTCATAGCTTGTTCTGAAGCTTATTTAATTGTCAGTATTTTCTCTCCTAATTCTTCACTGACATTGTGCTTTACAACACTATCTAAAGTTTTGCAAAATATTCAGAAAGAAACCAGCAAAATTCATATGCCAAATTTAGGGATTAATCTGACAAATTGTGGGTCCAACTTATTTGTTTGCACATACAGAGACCCAAGAGCTATGTTTGGTCTATAGCCATGTAGATTTTTCCTCACTGCCATAAAACTTACAGAAGTCTCAAGTTCTAATTCTGCAAATCATTTTTTAGCCCTGTGAATATCAACACAAGTTCTTGTGTTTTCTTACCATGCAGGTATAATAAGCAATGACCTTTAATCTTGTTTTCAATGGGCAGGGTTCAAACTGTAGCTCTGATCTCCCAAGTATTATAGCAAAGGTTATTTTCGTAGTGTGTCATGCTCCCCTGGCTGCATGCCATTAGTAATCTTTCTTAAGAAAGAGAAATAAGCTCTTAACTCCTTCATGTAACTACAGTCTCTGTTAAATCATTTTGGCATATTAAGAATAGATCAGAAGAACAGTGAAACTCTTTTTCTCCTCTATTATGATCTGAATTATTCTATCTCTGCATGTACCATTGACCAATGTACCTTCTCCTTCCCTTAGGGCATTTTCAGTGTAGTCTCCATGTGATGATTGTTTTCTGGTGGCATAAAGCAATACCTTTTCAAAGAGAGGTCACTTTGAGGGCACACAGGCTATGTTTATGATATTATACTTGGGCACATTTTCCTTCTGTCATTGGGATTTACAGCACAGTTAATATTTCTCCATGTTTAATCATAAGTAACTGCCCAAATCTACATTCCTGGCACCACTTTTCCCTGAAGAAGAGAGCAAATGGTTAGTGCTGCTGCTGCCCAGCTCAGATCCTTCCAGATGGTGTAAATCGGAGCTACAAAGCTGGTTCATAGGTAGCTCAGGACCTGCTCACCTTGTCTGTAGTCATGCTCACATACAAATAACAAATCTGACTGTTGCCTGATGTTGCATTTTCTATATGTTAACAGAGATTCCCCCACCCAGCAAATTGCTTACTCGCCAAATAGTATCACTTCTACCACGACTGGGCAGGTGACATGACTTACCCTGCTATGGCAGCCTCCCAGCCCACAGTGCCCTTCTGAGAGGAATAAGATGCTCCTGATCCTGACCTACCCAGGGTCCACGGGCCTCTAGTGCTACTGAGTATATAATGGGGCATCCCCTTTAGTGATTTTCCCCCAATGGTTTCAGACAGGGCAACTGGAACATTTTGTTAGCCCAAAGGCTCAGGGAGTTTTTCTGCAGGGAGGCATTAGCCTGCACAGGTATAAATAGTGCTGTCTGCCTCCTGCAGGTTGCCAAGAACAAGTGAGCGCTTGCTGACAAAGGACAGCAAGCAGCTTAGGAGCTACTCAATAAGGACCGAGGCTTTCCTCATATGAAGAGTTTGTACAGGCACCTTATTCAAATACCATCAGCACATCAGTGAGCATTGCTGAAAACACCTCTTCTGTCTGTGCCTCGGTCTGATGTGCAGTCACAGCACAGCAGGGCAAGAACATCTTTATCAAAGCAACCACTACAGTGCAGTCCATCCCCCTTTTGTGCCTGGGATATCTGATCACTGCAATTAATTTGTCCCTGTAAAGATTATTTTTCACTTAGTACAAGTTATCTTTGGGTGCATTGCAGACATACTCCTGTAATTTACTCTTAATTACTTGTTTACTTATATACTGTTGCTAATAAAGGGAAGGGGGGGATCCCATTTAGGTACCTAAATAAAAGTCAGGTGTTTGGCCAAATTTACTCTCACTAGCTCCTGTTTTCACAGCTATGGAGGCTTTGGCTGTTGTTACCATAAGCTTTTTACTAAAACCCAGATGCTTAATGAGGTAACTAAAAAAGTACTGAGCACTCCTGGTGTGCTGTTTTTGGCTGGGATAGAACTAAATTCCTTCATAGTAGCTTGTATAGGGCTATATTTTGGACTTGTGATGAAAATGGTGTTGGTAACACAGGGATGTTTTAGTTATTGCTGAATACTGCTTACACAGCATCAAGGCTCTTTCTGCTTCTCACACTGCTCCAACAGCAAGTGGGCTAGGGGTGCAAAAGGAGTCAGGAGGGGACACAGCTGGGACAGCTGACCCCAACTGACCAAAGGGTTATTCCATACCATATGGCATTGTGCTCAGCAATAAAAAGCTGGGGGAAGAAGAAGGAAGAGGGGGAATGTTTGGAGTTGTGGTGTTATGCGTGAGGGACCCTTCCAGTTCTCTCCCTCATCTGCCCAGAAGGGAGTGAGCAAGTGGCTGTGTGGTGCTTAGTTGCTGGCTGGGGTTAAACCATGACACCCAGACACCTAGCTTGGGTAGTATGGTTTTCCTTTCCCCTCTAGATTTTCACCAAGGCTTTGCCCTGTGAGAGTAATTGTTTGTTGCTGATGTCAACAGAGACAGATGAAGCAGCTGTGATAATTGTTTTATTCCAAGTACTCAGAGATACCAGTCTACTGTTGGCTCAGCACACTGAGTGGGCAGAGCTGATGGCTGACCTGGTGCCTGCACAACTATGGACAAAAAGAAACTGGAATCCCTGTCTGTAACTGTCAACAAACCTCTGAGTCTAATGTACAATCACTTTAGCTTTTAGCAACACAGATGAACACAGAGCTGGTGGCTACTGCCAAACACCCAAGCAGAATTGTGGACTCTGCTGGAGGATGCTTGGAAGATGTAAATGATCATATAGCAGCATCTGCTGCTATGTTGTAGGCTCTGGTGTGGCCCATGCAGAGCCGCAATGACACAAAGCTTTCCATAAAGCTGTAAACTTACTGGACTGTGGTTGTACCATAACACATATCAGGGAAATAAGTATTCAGTGCTTTGGATAGGCCTGAAGCAGCAGATGATAACTGTGTAGGTTAAGATCAGCAATGAATGGTTCACAGCTGAAGCTTGTACCTTTTCAACCAACACAGGCTGGAAAGTAGTAGCTTCCTTAGCATTATTATTAACGTTAGCTTTCCCAAGTGCATCTACTAAGGTGTGTGACTGTGTGGCCAGCATCACCATCTCTGGGTAGGGGATAAGTGTTCAGCCAAACTTTTCTTAAGCACTGGGCAGGAGACTGACTTCAGTAGTACTAGATTCTTGAGGGATTTGCTTCAGTGAAGGTGACTTTGGTGACTTCAAAATCTGTTCTGAAATGGCTTAAAACCAGCACTTGACCTACGTAAAAATATGCTAGTCTATGCAATATCTTTAGACTCTAAATGTATTCAATTTTTTTTTTCAACTAAAAAACTCTCCAGAATGTCAAAATATATGTAAAGCTATTATTTTACAAGCACATCCATCAGGTTAGCTCACCAAGAGTTTTCTTCTAAAACTCCTCTTCCATGTGTCAAAAGGGAATAGAGACCTCTGCAGCTGTAAGAAACCGAGAAAAAAGATCAATGGCTTGAATATCCTACTTTTCCACAACGTTTCTGTAGTGTTTATGCTTTAATATTTGTTCACTGCTACTTTGTAATCTTGGGTTTATTCTGTTAAAGGCCATGCCCTTCTCTTCTCAGAGGGAGCTGTGGCTGTTTAGCCGCTGTTTTTTGATGAGATTTATTCAGGTAGTCGGTGACCTTTCCTATACCCCCTATTGATTGTCTGGAATGGCTCGGCCTGACAAGGTGAAAATAGCTACAGTGTTTTATTGTTTCTGGTACTTGTTTATTTACCCGGTTATGCAATGCACTTATAGACTGGCTGGCTGATTGATTTAGTGCTGCTTTGTACTGCTGCTGGCGTCCTTCTGGGCAACAGGACTGGAAAAGGACTTTCCGCAGCTGAGAGCTTATGCCACTGTCCATGCATTAACGAACTGCATGTAAGGCATTTTAGTCAAAACCATCCCTTGTAAGCCATGGCTGTCCATTTGTCCAGGGTTTGTGATTACAAATCTAGGCTTATACGTGCTGTAAGACTGCCAGCTGGCAGTGCATCGAGTTACTGCTGAGACAGGCTTGTGTCAAAAGCAGTATAAAAAACAGGGAAAAATATATTGTAAAACATAGTAAAAGAGCCACTCTAACTTCCGTCACCACTATGTAACAATATCTCTCAAAGAGCAGAGTGGACACAGGACAAAACCATGTCTTCCTCCAGCAATGCTTGTTTCTGGGATTATTCTGCAGAGGCCTAGGAGAGAGATCTCAGCTGACTGGACAGAGTGGGAATCTATGGCCAAAGTGTGACTAAAAAGTGTGAATGAATGGGGGAGACCTTATGTTGCCCTGGCAATCCAAGGATAAACCAGTCACGATGATCCAGAAGCCACAACATGGTTTTTCACCTCTGCAGGTAACTTGGGACAGCTGTCCCTTATGAGCGTGAATCCTTTGACAAGAGCTGAGTGAAGGTGAGGTCTGGGCTGTTACAGGGCAATAGGCCAGTCAAACACTGTTCTATGGCATGGTCTTCCACAGTGCCTGGTGTTCAAGAGCAGGTGATGGCCACTGGAAGTGCAGAGACCCATATGGAACAAGGGAAAAGGAAGGTGAGGAATAGTTAGATTTGGGATCTGGGGAGTGGGCAGTACTAAGCTTAGAGGTGCTCATGTTCCTCTCTTAGGTCGGACGTCTTTTTTTTAGGCAAGAAGTTATCAATCAACTGACTGCTCAAGAACGAATAAACTTTCTTCTAGTGACTCAGTGACCATGATACTCTGAAACATATGTATGTGCACTGACACACATCTCTTATCTGTCTCATATCAATAAACACTAATGATGCAAAGCTCTGCATGGTGTGCATGGAGGTACCATGTTACTCCTCTTGGCTGAAACTACATAATTAACCACAGTGGGGTAAGATAGCATCTGGGATGACTGATCCATAAAATCATTCTTAAAGAGGTAGATAATACCATCCCCTAAATGGCTGGGACCAGGAGCCAAGAAACCCTCAAGGGAAAAGTTTCCTCTGCCTCTTAGTGCTAATCAGGAAAAGAGAAGATCACCTCAGAGGAAGAACCATAGCCTACTGGAGGTGCCTAGTTCCATCAGAGAAAGTCGAAGTCAGGGCGTCTGTGGAAGAAGCTGATTTAGGATCACAGTTCAAACAGTGAGATCCAAGCAAGGACAGTCCAAGTACACAACTTCTGAAAAATGGAGAAGAAACCTACTGGGATGATTTTGTGGGTTGTAAGGAAAGTTATGGCTTCTTGATCAAAAGGAAGAGGCCAAAGGTGGAGCTAAGGGTGCAAACTATTTAGCAAAGTTAGTGACAAATGGATAATCTATCCAGAAGACCTGGAAGTGCAGCAGAATGTTCAGGTGGAGAAGAGGGAGCTTCTGCCTGGACAGGTGAATGCAGTGGATGGCTCCATCTGTCAGAACTGAGGAAGTAATATGAAAGAACTAAGAAAAATCTGTAACAGTGCATGCACTGCAGGTGATGGAAGTATTCACAGAGTTAGGCCAGGCTGGATTTAAGGATAAGTCATCAAAATGGGCATGACTTATATACCAGAAGTCCTGAGCCTATTTCCTGTGGGCTTTTGAACTTTCAGCCTTTCCTGTCAATATGGGTCCTAAAATCCATTCAACACACGTGGGAACACCAACTGGTGTCCCCCACAATTACTCTCCTCACACCTAGGAAAACATCAGAGAAAGGATGAGCCTTTTGATGAAGATGTGGGTGGAAATAGGCTGGAAAAGACTCCCACTTAAAGCACGTCTGGCTGATGCATGGGAAAGGTGGTCACTAAAGAGTGTGTAGAAAGACACCACATGCTTTTAAAATATTTTAGCATATCTGAAAGGCACATCAGTTTTTGGGAATGGGATGTAACCATTATTTTTTTGGCCATGTATGGACTCTTAATACCTCACAGGTATCACTGAGGTGCCCAGTTCCTTCCTTCCTTTCTCACCATGTTGCCTGCATCTCTCACACTGGCAGCATGACAGGACAACCTCTTCCTCATTGCTGTACACAGTAGGTCACAGTGTGATGAGCCCATCAGCTTTGTGGAAATGGGAAGACCTAGGGAGAGAGGCCACAGTGCTCAGTTAAGGACTGTGCCTGGTGGCAGGGACAGGGGGCTTCTATGACGAGGCATCCTCAACATGGAGACATTCACCTAAGACAGGGGACCAGGTGCACGTGTGAATTCATCACATGTCACTATGTTTCTGTGTGTAGTGGATGTGCTCCAGCCAGGCATATCAATGCATAAAGTTTCACACTGAGAGGAGAATAACTTGAGAGATCTCCAGTTCCTGTAGATACTAAATACCTAGATGGCCACCCATATGCATTTTCATGCCAACTGATCTCAGTTAGCATCTGAAATTCAAAAAAAACCCCTCATCTCCTGGTTCTTCCCTGCACTTCGGTCTTTGGACAGTGCATGGTCACAACAGGTCTGGCAATGCAGTTATGGCTGCAGAATATGCACCACAGATATCCATCACCTGCGACTTCTCAAGCATGTGCTTTTCCAGTACCACTTCCAGCCTTTCAACACTGGGTGGCACCAACAATATAAAGAATCAAGGCCACGACTCCAGCCTTTCCCTGTTCAAAGGGAGTTGCTATCCGGGAGAGGTGAGGTGCTATCAGTTTATTTGTTTATAGTCTTGAAGTAGTGAATGTAAGAAAAACATTATTCTAGCAAGAGACCTCAGGTAATGGTAGGATTAGGAGCAGGTGGGGATATAAGATAGGAAGAACTGTCTGTAAAGTTTGATTACTTCCACTGTGGAACTATTTAAGCTAAAAACCCCTATCTGTGATTAAAGATTTTTTTATCTTGTTGTCATGAATAAACCCTCTCCTCAGGCACGGAAAAAAAGAGACAGAAAAGCAGTGGAGAGGTAGGGCCAGTCCCAGGCTCTGTGCCAGTGTTGTCCATGTCTCAGAGACTGCTGGAGTCAGGAATGGCACTTGCAGCTCCCCTGCTCCCTCCATCTTCAGCCGCATTACACTCTGCACCAGCCAGCAAAGCAGGAACCAAGCAAGAGGCAGAGCCCCTCCATCAGCAAGTTGCTCTTTCTCACACCTCATCTAACATGAGCAGATAAGGCCAAGTTCTTTAGGGAAAGTACTGTGCATGCAATTTTTTGTGGGAGCTTAGAGACCGAAGTTTCTAGATGCTGACCTGGGGAAAAGCCATGTGCTCACTATTGATTTCTCATTGCTAGCTATGATAAATTCCTAGAGTGTAGCAACACAGAGCAGAAAGTTGTGGAGGACCTGCTATCTTATGGAGCACTTCATATGCCTTCTTTAACATCTGTCATTTGTGACCAATGCCACTGAATGCAGTTATCCAATAAGATGCCAAACTGTCAACATTTCATTAAAATATGCTGCAGGGAGTAGTTCAGTAAACTACTTAACATGCCAAATGCATAGTATGTGCCAACATATTTATCGTATAATGTTCTTAAGAGCTGCAAGCCTCTGTTCATTGGGAGTAATCAATTCCATTTTCATATGCAGTGGACCTTGAACCCTGCTCTGCACTTACATTGCAACAATTTAATTTTTTCAAGGGACGATCAGAATAAGTAGATGCAGTACCTCTTCCATGAGCTTTGGCAGTAATCTTTATTGATATTCTGGGCTAAAAAAGCCCCACAGATCTCTGCAAACTGTAGGAAGGATCTAAAAATACATCATAAAAGCATGATTAACACAGCATGCAACAAGGTTTGCAGATCATCTTGAGTGCCATTACGTGGCATGTGTGGGACAACTGGGGGATCAGGCTCAGCCAGCATGGGTTTATGAAAGGGACGTCCTGCTTGACTAACCTGGTCTCCTTCTGTGACAAGGTGACCCGCTTAGTGGATGAGGGAAAGGCTATGTTGTCTACTTGGACTTTAGTAAGGCCTTTGACACTGTCTCCCACAGCATTCTCCTGGAGAAACTGGCTGCTCATGGCTTGGATAAGTGCACTCTGCGCTGGGTTAAAAACTGGCTGGATGGCCGAGCCCAGAGAGTGGTGGTGAATGGAGTCAAATCCAGTTGGTGGCCGGTTGCGAGTGGCGTTCCCCAGGGCTCAGTGTTGGGGCCGGTCCTGTTCAATATCTTCATTGATGATCTAGATGAGGGGATTGAGTGCCCCCTCAGTAAGTTTGCAGATGACACCAAGTTGGGTGGAAGTGTCGATCTGCTGGAGGGTAGGAAGGCTCTACAGAGGGACCTGGACAGGCTGGATCACTGGGCCGGTGCCAACTGTATGAGGTTCAACAAGGCTCAGTGCTGGGTCCTGCACTTCAGTCACAACAACCCCATGCAACGCTACAGGCTGGGGGAGGAGTGGCTGGAGAGCTGCCTGGCAGAAAAGGACCTGGGGGTGTTGGTTGACAGCCGCCTGAACAGGAGCCAGCAGTGTGCTCAGGTGGCCAAGAAGGCCAAGAGCATCCTGGCTTGTATCAGGAATACTGTGGCCAGCAGGACCAGGGAGGTGATAGTGCCCCTGTACTCGGCACTGGTGAGGCTGCGCCTTGAGTACTGTGTTCAGTTTTGGGCCCCTCACTCCAAGAAGGACATTGAGGTGCTGGAGCGTGTCCAGAGAAGGGCAACGAAGCTGGTGAAGGGTCTAGAGCACAGGTCTTCTGAGGAGTGGCTGAGGGAACTGGGGTTGTTTAGTCTGGAAAAGAGGAAGCTGAGGGGAGACTTTATTGCTCTCTACAACTGCCTGAAAGGAGGTTGCAGCCAGGTGGGGGTCGGTCTCTTCTCCCTAGTAACAAGTGATAGGACGAGAGGAAATGGCCTCAAGCTGCGCCAGGGGATGTTTAGGTTGGATATTAGGAAAAACTTCTTCACCAAAAGAGTAGTCAGGCATGGGAACAGGCTGCCCAGGGAAGTGGTTGAGTCTCCATCCCTGAAGGTATTGAAAAGAAGGGTAGACGTGGTGCTTGAGGACATGGTTTAGTGGTGGACTTGGCAGTGCTAGGTTAACAGTTGGACTCGATGATCTTAAGGGTCTTTTCCAACCTGGACGATTCTATGATTCTATGATTCTGTGATTCTAAGGTGAGGAGTACATGCTGCTGAACAGAAACAAAGTCTTGACAATGTAAAAGCAACAAAGCCAAATAAAATAATTCAGCAACAAGAGTATTAAGCTCAGCCTCATTGCAGTATGAAATAAAGGACAGTTATGTTTTTAGTGGAGCTGAAAGAATCTACCCCAGTGACTGGTAATTAATAGTGCAATGAGACCTTCAGTCCCCTGTTCAACCTTTGGATTGCCTCATTAGACATTGTTAGTTTCTGGGACATGCAAATCCTATGTGTCAAAAAGCACTGGTTATCATACTTGGTGACCTTTCTCAGCTCTTGTATTCCCTCTTTCCTTTCTGTCTGACTACCCAAAGTTCTTGCAGAGACTCTCTTCCCAGACAATTACTTGTTAGGCAGCTCTCCCACAGCTGAAATAGGGTCTCTCCTCTGATATTGAAAGCTAGGCAGCACTTCATTGAGCCAGGACTCGTGTCCATGTTCAGCAACCCTACACAACCTTTCTCCATGGGATAGAACTCTCACGGCTCCTGAACCTTGGGGTTTTCATCCTTACTTGGTATAAAGTGCTGCCAAATAGTTGTAGTCAAACCCCGAGGCCAGCAACGGGGCATCAGCATGTTCCTGAGCCTTGTGCCCCTAACCCTTCCCATCCCTGGCAATGGGCTCCAGCGCCCCGTTGCCCACATCTTTTGCTAGGGCAGACAGAAAATGTCTGTGATATCACATATCTCTTTAAATCCTAAAATGCCACTCTGGCTCTATAGCAACACTAAAAGGCATCATCTCTTTTTTTATAGCTGGGAGGCTCACAGAGGCCCTACTGCAGTGTTTTGCAGCTACAGTTAAACAATTCAAACCTAGAAATGAGTCTGAGGTAAAATCTCATCTGTTACACCTCTGCTCTCAGACCGTGCTCCTGGAGGCTTTATTTTAGATCTCAGTGAGATCTATAGAGAGCTTTACAACCTTGAAATTCAGACTCCATATTAGGATCCCAAAAGAGGATGTGGAAACCCAGCTCTTAGCTTCAAAAATCAATAAAATAGGACATGTAGAACATACTGACACACCGAGACTTGCAGGGACTGTGTATATGTACAAACATCCTCATAAAATCAGACAAGGGTTTTTCCCCAAAGTGAGTGTCTCCTCAGGACGAGCTTGCTGAAGGGGAAGGTGTGGGGAGGAGTGGAAGGAAAGAAGGGAGGAAGCACAGGAATAAATTCAATTTAAGTGTGCACAGGAGCAAGGAAACCTGTAAACATATCCAGAGTGATAAAAGGTAACTGAAGCAAAGGGCTTTTTAAAGATGTGAAACCCACCAGCTCTGTCAAGCAGAGCTGAAGATGAATAAAGACTTATGATCTGGGTGAGACAGTTTGCTGCATGCTTGTCCCTCCCAGCACTGCTGTCTATTCCTCTGAGGCAAATGGGCTTGTTTGCTGCTGATAGTGGCCTGGAGTGCTACCTGGAAAGCAGCTCCTGTGCATAGCCCTGACGTATATGGAATAAAAGGTGCTCTTTAACTATACACAGGGCTCAGAATGGCCAGACTGTGTGGACCAGGCCAGATGCTCACAGTGTTTACTGCTTTGCCCACGTTTACAACATCCAAGCCCAAATCACAGGTATTTATTGTGCCTTTTCTCCCTCTCTTGATGCTAGGTTTTGGATGCACTGGCCTGGCCCTGCAGCTGGAGGATGCACGACAGTGGTACCGTGCAGGGCAGCAAGGCATCACGGCCCCTTCCCTGAGCTGAGAGTGCAGGCTCAGACCTTGATTATTTGGGGGAGAATATGTGAGCAGTCAGCTCATATTACAGTCTTAATCACAGCAGAAACGTAATGAATAAATTCTTCTCCTTCTGCATTATGTAAATAATTTTCTGGGCTGTGTCAGCTCTTCTGCAAGTGAGAGCTTGTTTTCATCACTCGAGAGGATCTGACTGACGCAGAGGCAGATCTGCTTACTATAGGAGTGCATAGTCTGGTAGAGTTGCTTTTCAGAGCAAAGTTTTAAAGTTTTCAGGCTTTTTCTTTTATTTCCATCTGCTATTTTGTTTCATACCTTCAATATAGCAGACATGACAAAAAGTCAATGCCTGGGGAAGGAAAGGCTGCATCAGACTAAGAATACATTTGAAGGGCTGTGTGTACTTCATACATATTACAGGACCACAGTGAGACTTTGGTCATACACTTCCTGGACAGTTTTTAACAGAGGAATTGATGCTTGGCAGTTACATTTAACTGGTAAATTTTTGCTGTTAATCATAGAGCCTGTTAGAAGAATAGGTTGCTTATAATCATGCTGCTTACTGGTGTATCTGTGACACTGTATAAGTGTTCCCATGTCTTTAGTACAGTAATACATTACTTCTTCCCTCTTTTCTTTCCTCCTCTCCTCCCTCCCTTCCTCCCTCCCTTTCCTCCCTTCCTTCCTTCCTTCCTTCCTTCCTTCCTTCCTTCCTTCCTTCCTTCCTTCCTTCCGTCCTTCCTTCCTTTCCTGTGCCCTCTCTCCCTCTGCCCCTGTGGTGTGCTGACACAGGTACCAGTCACTGGTGGTCCATGGTGAGCTGACCAACTTTGTGAGTTTGGCTTCATTTTCTGTATTGCTACTGGAATGGCATCCAAAGACTGGTGCTGCACTCTCCTCCCTTTTCAAACTGCTTTCCCCATTAGCAATGGCTACAGTTGCCAACGGGCTACAGTGCAGTCAGAAGGGGAAGAGCAGTCATGGTGCAGCTGGGAATGTCTCCATTTCTTGCTTCACAGCTGGGGAAACATTGGTTCTGGAAGAGAAGATAGGGTCTAGCAACTTATTTGAGTTTGTCACCTACACCTTCTGATGGGCAGGACTTGAAAATGTATAAAAATTTTGGCAAAAAAAGAAGAAATGGGCCATGCTTTTGCAGATTTTGTGGCACGCCCCTTCTCCTGCTGCTTTTTTAATTAGTTTCGCTTCTACCCAGCAAGGGAGGTAATGAGAGCCTCCTTCTTTTTGTTTGGTTTTCTGTTTGTGGTTTGGTGGGGTTTTTTTGGTTCCTCCTCCCCCCCCCCCCCCCCGCCCCCCGCTTGTGCCTGTCATCAGTGCAGGAAACAATTTGCTATGGTCTTTTTTTTTTCTTCTTCTTCTTTTTGTGTAGCTCTTACCAGTTTCACAGGCTCTGACTTTTTTCCAGTGGGTCAGCTACACTTTTCATGGCCTGGTGAAGACAGACGTGAGAGAAGAACACAACCAGCCCTGGTGGGGCTGGTAGTGACATGTAGTGGGGTGCAGTCTCTGAAACTCTGTGGCTCCTCTGGTACAGCCAGCCAACCCCGCACAACATTTGTTCACCACCTAGCAATGTTTCAATAGCTTGCACTGAATTTATTTACTGGCGGGTGTCCCAGGGAGGCAGACATGGCATTTATCAGGTGCCAGTTAGAAAATTCTGCTACCTTTGCCAGTAAATTGAAGAGCCACTGCTGTGTTAGGAAAAACATATTATATACAGAGCACCTATTAATAGCCTTATGTCTGTCTACAGTGAATCGGTAGGAAATGCTCAGGCTTCTACCCAAACTGCAAATTCAAAATGCTGTTCGGGTTGAGCAGACCACAGGGCAGAAAACCAGTTTCATGCAAGCTCCTAATGCAATGTAATTCTGCAGCTATCCATGCTGAAGCTCCAGGTGATAAAGATTGCTCCTGAACATATCCATCAGTCTCTGCACTGCCTGATATTGCTGTCCTTGTCCGAGCAACGGCTGTTCCCTTTTCAATGTTTTTTTTTCCCTCTGTATCACATGCTGGAGGATACAGGTGTTCCCCAGGAGGTGAGTTTTGCCCTCCTACTGACAGACACTGCCCGTGCCCTTCTCTGACCCAAACCCCCTTCCTACCTGCTTTGTATTCCAGTTCAATCACCAGTGTTAGTGGCACTAAATGCTGTCTAGCCATCCATCACAAGACATTCAGGGCATTCATTATGATATGATTCATTTGAGCAATCTATGTTCATTATTAATCTTCCCTTACTGCAGGCTAAAGTAACCCTGGCTTGTAAGGTCTCTGCTCTTTTCAAAGCTGGCTTTACTATCATTGCATTTTCTGCTGCACCTGCTTACTTGCTTGCTTCTCAGTGCTTTGCAGGGTGTTGTCCCTCTTCATATCTTCTGAACTGTGCCATTCATCCTGGAAAATGTTTATTGGGGATTAATATGCTGTCAATCGCTGCTGTGCTCTCAGCTTCTGAAAGACTGCTTTGAAGTATAGCTCATCCCTTCACCAGGCTGAAGGGGTTAAATACATAAATCTTGTTCTTCTTTCCTAAGTTCTTGCTCTCCTGCCACCAAAAAAAGGAATTTGGATCTTTAAAAGAACAGGGACAGGCTGCAGTTTTTCAACCTTGTGCTTTCAGTGTTAAGCTAAACAAATTCCACCTGGTTTCCCCACTGACCATCCAGATGCTGCCGGGTGAGTGCTGTGTGCAGCTCTTGAATGCATTTGTGCACCCTTGCAGGTTACCCGTTCTTCGAGGTTAATTCTTTTTTTCCCTCAGATACTGCAGATTTCATGAGATTAAATCACATCTGTGCCCAGCCAGTGCACTGGAGAGGGACAAGGTGCAGGAAGCCTCTATTTCCAGCCCAGATATTCTTACTAAGGAGGGGACAACAAAAATAGGTGATGGCACTCCAAGAATCATAGAATCATAGAATCATAGAATCGTCAAGGTTGGAAAAGACCCTTAAGATCATCGAATCCAACCGTTAACCTAACACTGCCAAGTCCATCTATACCATGTCCTTGAGCACCACGTCTATCCGTTCTTTAAATACCTCCA
Organism: Nipponia nippon; assembly: GCF_047370975.1. Taxonomy (NCBI): domain Eukaryota; kingdom Metazoa; phylum Chordata; class Aves; order Pelecaniformes; family Threskiornithidae; genus Nipponia; species Nipponia nippon. The sequence goes on from NW_028262336.1 coordinate 112,978,878, forward strand.
GGGATGGAGACTCAACCACTTCCCTGGGCAGCCTGTTCCAATGCTTGACCACCCTTTCGGTGAAGAAGTTTTTCCTAATGTCTAACCTAAACCTCCCCTGGCGCAGCTTGAGGCCGTCTGTGAGAATGTGACAAGGAGATGAGCTGACCCTAGGCAGCACATGGGACCCCTTTGAGTCAGTGACACCAAATCCTGGCCATTGACTGGGATTCCCAGTTGCACCCTAGGAGTAACAGAGAATGCATATGCCACCAAACTGTCCTGGGTCTGCTACCAAGCCCTGCTTGCTTCCTCCACAGCAAGGAAGACATATTCGCCCAGCACCTCTCAGATGTACCAAAGTGAAATGGCTCTGGGAGCCTCTGCTCAAACCACATTCCCCCTTCCGGAACACAACAGCTCTAATTCATGCTTCTAAACAGTTACAGCAAGGGATGGACAAGCCCACATCATCTCTGATTTATTAGGAAAAACCTTTGGATTATTTTTTTTTCTTAAAGCAGGGTGGAATAGCCAAAGGGCAGTACATTCTGTTGTATTCAGGGTTAAATCACTCTAACACTGGTTTGATTGAGCTACTGACAATTGACTTCTAAACGTAGCCAAATGTTAACAAGCAGTAATTTTTTTATGGGGCATTTATATTCTGTATGGCGAGAATTTGTCAAAAAAATTTTGATAGCCAGTGATCCCAAATATTTCAATAACTGTATGATTTTTTTTGATTATTAAGAGCTAGGTTGTCCCCTCCCTGCAATGCAGAATCAGTGCTGTGGCATTTTTATCCGCCCAGTAGCAGGAGGAAAATTAGCTCCCTTTGCCTCCATCGCACTGAAAGCAACTGCATTTTATGTTTTAGAGGAGTAAGCTGCAACAACAGAACTGGAAGTGAAGGAGCTGGGAATAAAAGGCAAGTACCTCTCAGGAGAAAAGACAGAGGAAATACACAGAAAACTTCTGCTTGGCTGCTCTGATGCTCCTGTCCCCAGCAGTGCCCTTCCTAATCACAGCACACTGTGCCTGCTCACACTGCTTTACTCACTGACAATTTCATTCAGGCCATCAAACTATCCAGGAGAGGCAGCATGGGTAAATTAATAGCAACCAGACTGCTTGGTAAGTCTTGGCTCTGCCACAAACTCACTACTCATCTCCTATCTGCTCATCTCCTATCTGCTCATCTCCTATCTGCTTCCTTTCCCATCTTTGTCATCTTTGTTTCTGGGATACTGCCTAGGATCCAGATGCTTGTTTAGGCATCTGTGGTTCACATCCTTAAGATTGCCACTGCAAGGTACACTTTTTCACACAACATAGCCATGCATCTGGACACGCTGCTGTTCAGGTCAGCACTGTCCCCAGCCACCACCCTTGCACACCAAGTCTTCACAGGGAACTTGGGAGGTCATCTAGTCCATCCTCCCACTCCAGCCAAATTGTTCTTCAATATCTTGGACTACGTATGTGCAGAGTGTAACGCAGGGGAAAGCTGGTCTGGATTGGACCCAATGGATGCTGCCCCCGGAAGTGGTAAACAATAATAACAAAAGTATGGTCCACATGCCAGGATTAAATAAACAGAAAAGAATATTTGGTTTCTGTTACTGTTATAGGTCAAGTTGTGGATTTAGGTATATAAACTTGGGCACTCTTTGAATGTCGTGGCTGTGAAAGCCAACAATGAGCACAGCAGCTACCCCTTTCCAGCTACTGCAACTTCAATCTCTTAAAAAGGAAAAAAAAAAATTCAAAAAAAGAAAAATTGTAGATTGAATATGACACAGCATTTAGCGGTTTTCTTTCTCTTTTCAGTTGATTAAGTGGCCTCTTCTATTAAAAACCTCTTGATAAGACAATGAGAGCTATTAGCAACTCATGAGAATCTGTGGTCGGTAAATAGAATTACAACTCTGAGAAGAAATACTGCAGATATCATACAGTGAGTAAGTGGCATGGCAGTAGAAGTAGGTTAAAATACTGTGTTATTCTAGCAGATGAATTCCTAGAAGATGATTGGGGAAGCTGTCACAACCTGATTGAGGTCATCACTGAGTGATACCTGCAGAAAGACAATAACATATCACCTGTACAGCTGTCAAATCTGTAAGCAACTTTCTTGACGCTCTGACCTGAGCTCCAGCAACGCCCTGTTTAGGGTAGGCAGAGTGTGCCCTCTGTGTGTGACCGGAGTCCCAGCTTGGAAAGGTTCCCCTTGTCTTCCATGTATGTCAACCTTCATTCAAAAGGCACTAAGCTCACATTAATCTCCCCTTATTCTGGTGCCTGCTCCCTCGCATACTAAAATCCTCTTTTGGCTGGTTCAGTTGGCGATAAGAGCACATCTTCCAGATGACAGTATCTGTAGCACAAACACAGCCCCCTCTGCCTTGAGAATCCTGAAATCAACCCAAGTGCCAGAGCTGCTCTTTAAAATATTAAATACACAAATATTTTACAAATAGTATTTTAGCTGTGAATAATAACCTGGTAGTGCCTGGGAGAGGCAGACAATTTACATCCTCCCTTTCCATATGAGCTGTTTTGCTGTGACTTCCAGATGCCAAATAAATTATTAATCAAGTCTGAAAAATACACTGGAGCCTTCCTTCCTGAGAGGAAGGGTGATGCTAATCACCAGATGGATTTGGCATGTAAGTCACATTGCCACTAAATAACTGATCAACATCTTTCACCACTATTTTATTGTGTTCAGAGCTTACCTGTCTAACTCGGAATATGTTGCAGGTGTGCACTAATTCCTCCTTTTTCAGTGCCACCACTGGTGATGTACACTTGCCCTGGCATGGGCACAGTGGCGCATGTGGACACAATCTACAGGGCAGACGGCAGAACGGCATAGCATGCTGGTGGGGTATAAGAAAGCACAGGAGAAAAATCCTGTGGATCTTTGTGTTTTGGGCTGTTGTTTGTTTTTTTTTTTCTTTTCCATTTGAGCTATGATTAATGGCTGCGTCAGACATCACAAAGCAAAGGATGCAGTTTGTGAACACCCCTGCATTGACTTCAGGACAAGGTGGCAGAGAAAAGGAGAAATTTCTGGTATTTTCATGACTTTTTCCCAGCTTACTTTTGCAGTGTCAGAGACACTTGACCAATGTATTTCTTTCTTAGCACAGGGCAGAGAACACAGAACAGGACGCAACACAGAACAGACATATCAGCTGAACTGTTAATGTATGCCCTGAGTTAGCTGAGGGCTCTCGTTTTCAAAAGAAGTGGAGTCCAAGAGCCTCGCCATATAAGCAAGCCCACCAGGAAGGGCTGAAGACTGGTCAACCACTGTCAACCGCTGACAGTGGTCAACCACTGGTCAACCAAGTGATCTTTTAAAAGTCTCTCCTAACACAAAGACAATTCTCATGCCTTGCTTTCCAGCTAGAGGCTAACACAGAAAAAAACATTATTGTGTCTCAGGCACTGCTGGGTTTTGGGCCATATCTTGTGCCCTAACATTTCCATTCAAAGCCTGATTGAGCCATAGCTGTGAAGCTGGGTGCTCATGTCTCCATGATCCCAGTCTCTACCCGGAAAGCCTGGGCCTTCAAAGCACGACTGAGAACCAATGATAAGTACTGCTAAACACAAACTGGCCTTTGGTGGTCTCCAGAAACACAGCCCTGGTGTTCCTCTGCTGCTAGTCTGGCATCAAGGGGAGCAAAGGCTATGCCAGTTGTGTACAGATCACTCTTCTGTGGTACAGAGAGGGAGAGAGGAACCAAATGCTTTCCCTGTTGATTCTGCTGATGCTTTCTTTTAAAACACATTTAGATTAATCTTTTAAGTGTCCAGTTCTACCCTGAGTAATGTATATGTATATATGTATATAGAAATACATTACTGCAACCAGAATGCACACCAGACAACCCACAAATATGTTCACACACAACATACCTTGAGATGCATTATATTATTTCTTCACTCTTCTGTATGTCCCCAGCTCCCTGTATGTCAGAATCATCTCTTGGCACCCTGCTTAGTCATAATAAATCAGGCTCAGCTGCTATGATCCAGAGCCAGTGAGCATCCTTGATACATACCTTGCTGCCAACCCATCCTCTATTAATCCAAGGGTTCACATGCATGTGTGTATTCGTAGTGCCTCATTTCCTAATGAAGTGAGTCATTAGGAAGTCAGACAGATGAAATCCCAGCAAAACTGTACCAATTAATTTTCCTGCCCATTTTTCCAATTGGAGCATGGTATAGTGCATCTTTCTCCAATGTGACCATCACCTCATTGTGTTAGGTACTGTATAAAAGCAAGTACAAAAAGCCTCTGTCTCAAACAAATAACAACCGATGTATAAATTAAGAGGCAACACATGGGAGACTGAAAAAGCAATATCAGGCTGTCAGGAAGGGGTCTTGGTGCATGGCTGCCTGCTCATTGTCAAGATTTCTGTGGCATAACAGCAAAAGAGACATTTATACAACTTATTGTTTACAACATAAATATAAATAATTCGTGAAAGAACCCCAGAGACCTTGTAAACTAAATCACACTGAAAAACCCTCCATGAAGACCATAAGCTGGCAAAAGCTTATGCCATGTATTCTGATCCCTTTCTTTAAACAGAAAAATATCTTCCTAATTAATGACTGATGGTATTAATACAATGAAAGACTTTTATATCTTCAAACTCAGTTCTGCCCAGAAGGCTTTGATACGTAGGAGTATATATTCAGAGGAACATAGTGAGTGAAGACACCAAATCTTTCTCTTGTACAAGAGTGTCTGCTGGTTTGATCATTACTCCTAGGAAGTAGCCAAGCAGTAAGAGCCACTTCCTAGCAATGGAAGAAATATTAGAAACAAGGCAACATACATCACTAGAAGACAAATGGAAATGGAAAGTTTGGGTTTTCCCTTTATCTTTCTCCTCTTTTTTTCTTTCACACACTTTATTTCAGGGAATTGAGAAAGAGAAGATTTCATCAGCCAAACAGAAGATATTTCTGGTGCTTGCAACGATGCCGTGGGTCACAGCAGGTGGTGGGCCTTCCCCGTGAGGATGTACAAGGGGAGCTGAACACAGGGAAGGCTCTTCATCCTGTATTCATGTCTGCTGTACACCATGTTTGCTGTGGGCATATTATCATGTTCTGTATAATCCCCAATGATCTTTCAAGAGATATTGTCCTTTATGATAGAAGACTTAAAGGACATCCATTTTTCATGTGATCAGAAGCACAAAAACATCATTCAAAATGGATCATGAGACACCTATTTGTGAAATTAATGCTAGCATGTCATTCAAATTTTTCTTTTGTTTAGGTGATTAATTTGCCTGTGTACAGGTATGATAAACAACAGGTTCTCTCTCTTGCAACATTATTTTCTGATCATGATATTTTCTAAGAAGTCTATAGATTGGCACATATGACATATAAATGTGCTTGTACAGATAGACAGACGGAGAGACTTCTTGAACAGAAACTTCTTGGCCATTCCTATTTCATGGAATATGATACTGCAAAAAGCTGATCCTTGAACCTGATTGAGAATGCTAAAAAAAAAACCAAAAAAACAACCAAACAAAAAACAAGAGACAAATTCAAGTTTTTAGGCATCTCAAAGGCCATGGAAGTGAGTCTCAAGAACAGGAGTTGATATGAGCTTGAAGAGGCTCTGGTTATATGCTGACCTTGCTGACAAACAACCAAGGTAAAAATTGCAAGGTGCAAGATTGGCATTTTGTTATGATGACTTTTATTTGATATAGTATAAAACAATTCTGGGAAATATTCTGATAAGTAGCAGCATAATAGCGAGCAAATACTTCCTATAACTCCTCACACAAACAACAAGTAACAGTCTCGTAGAAGCTGCAAAGAAAATACATGGGAGCATTTTTCAGAACAGCTGGTTTTGGAAGAATTTAACTATAAACACAGTACACAGGGATGAATTTAGTAGGATGACTTAGAGGGTCTTAAACCTCACCTACTACATTCCTCTTCCCTCTCTCTCCACTAGCACTGCTTGCCTGCGTGAGCTTGCTTCGGACCAGGGCACATGGGCAGCCCTCCTCCCTTTCAGTGCCTCTCAGTGCACAGGACGAAGCAAATGGAAAAACTCTCATTTCAAGATGATTTGGACTGAGTCCCTTGACTATCTTTGTAACAGAGTTCTCCTTGAAGAGGCTCGCAAGGAAATGGTATCTGTCACTGCCTCTCTGCTCTTATCTGCCTGTTGAACCAAATTTCAACAATGCGTAGGCATGCACCCCTGGAAGCCTCCATATGCAAGTTTTACAAGGAAATGCAGTCCTGTGTGCTCCACAGACTTGCCTACTCACCTGCAGGTTTTGGGCAGAATTGATTCAGATCTAAACTGAAGGCTCTCCCTGTGCCTATTAATCACCTTTCCTCATGCAGCGTTTTTGCAGCTGCCACCACATACACTCCTTGGGCACCGATCCACTGTTTTGCACCTCCCAAAGTTGCGCCATAATCAGTAGCACTGATTTTTATCTTCGGTAGTAGGACAAATCTTCTAGGGCAGCTATAAATGATAAGTAACTTACATAATTATCCTGACCACTGCACTCTTAGTCAGTTGACTACTGATTTAGATTATAATGATACTTCAGTAATATTCAGATCAATCAAAATTCTGCCCAAGATATTATTTATATCTTTTCATAGACAATAAAACCAGAAGGAGCCACTGTGATCATCTATTCTGACCCCTGCAGAAGGCTGTGGGTCAAGACCTGAGCCCTGAAAGAACTACACCGTATCTTGTACAAACTCATCCTGTGTTTGCGGTGATGGATAACTTTTAACTGCAAGACTTGGAAAGCTGCTCCAGTGTTATGCAGGATAGTGGCTAAGATCAGATGGTTTTGTGTGAAAAAAATCCTTTTGAATTTGTAATTACTATGTAATTTGAAACATCTGTAAAAAGAAAGATAAAAGGGAAGCATTCACATGCATGGGGAGTAGCTTATAAAGAATGCAGGTTTCCTTTTATATCCCTACTACTGTGTTTGATCCTCTCCAGCTTCTATAATTGCCCTTTGTGCGATTATCTTCAGCACAATACAACATTTTTTAAGTCAGTGCAGACTAAAATTGTATTGTAATACAGTGGCTGCTTTGTCTCCAGTAGATCTTTAGTAAATTTGTGGTCAGCAGCAACACTATTTGGTAAATAATATAAACCCATGACAGGTTTGCTCGAAGCAGAAAAAGCCTCAGGGTGACTAAGATGTAAGAAACAGCTCTGAATGAGCAATTCAAATGGAGGAGGCATTTAAATAATTAACTTCCTTTTGATAGGATTTTCCTGCTGCAGTGGCAAAAAGGATAAACAATTAACAACTGAAATGTTCTTTCTTGCCCAAGCTGTCCCTGACTGTATGAAATAATGGGCTTTACTCCAGGAGGGGAATGGCACTCAGACTATCCTGATAGCTGAAGGAGACCTTCCTTTATAAAGGAGGAGGAAAGGGGAGGTAAAGGGGCTGTAGGCTCCGTGCACAGGAGGGTGTGGGGTGAGTTGGGCTGTTTTCCTGCTGCTTACTATTTCTCCTTGGTGCTGTGGCAGTGAAGTGTGAGGCTGTGCCCAGCGGGACCGTGGCAGGCAGAGGGGACCCATGCGGGCAGGTACAGCCACCGAGGATGGGTTGACACCATGGCACCTTCACCACCTGTGAACTGATGCCTGCCTGTGCCAGCCATGGTGCTCAGCCTCTGCTGCGCTGCTGCCAGACCATCCCTGGGCAACGGATGTCTTCCAGGAGTGGGGCTGGGGTAAAGGCCAGAGGTTTTTCAGACAGAACAATAAAACAGATGGAAATGAAAAGGGAGGGAGAGGTAGGTGGATGGCTCCGCTGCAATGTGAACATGCTTCACAAAACTTACCCAGTGCAACTGATAATAACAGGCAGCGGCAGCAGTCTCCAGTGCTGGTCTGCCTACCGCGTCAGTCGTGATGCACATGGGAGTTAGTCACACGTCTGCTGCAGAAGGCCATGTACGTTAGTGTTCACTTATGCAAACAGGAGATATCTGTCCCCTTTAAATACAAATTGTGTGAAACTGTAGGATATAATCCAAAAATAGGATAAGCCCAAAACCTGTCTTTTGAATTGTCTTCTGCTTGATTTGAAACTGGGGGAGGAGCAGCAGGCTGTGCAGCAAATGCCTTTTGCTGCAGAGACCTACAGAAAAACCATTCCATGACCCGTTTATACAAATCAAACCACATGGCAATACCCAGCATATTCTCCTAACACTGTTAATTAAGAAACTGTTTTGACTATTCACTGGGTACCACTTCAAAAAATAATCCTCATCTCTTATAAATGCCAAGCTGAGGACTATTAATATTTTCAGTTTACTGTTGCTTCCTAACTCATTTTCATCCTTATCATTTGCTTTTGGGGATTTGCTTAAAAAAAAACAGGAAAAGAACAAAGTATATTAAGACACGCAGTTGGAAATAAGGCTAAGAAAACATAATAAAAAGTATTGATGAGAAATGCAGACCACATATGTGTTTGCAGTCAAATGCCTAGCAGTATATAACTGAATGGTAGTCCTGGCTTCTTTAATACTGCATGTACAGCAGTCATTGCAGAAAAGCAAACAGATGCACACATGCACAAACACACAACATACACACACATGCATGCACTACAAAATCACCCTCTGAAAATCAGCACAGTGTGAAGGAACTGGAGCTAAAGGGAGGGGGGGAGTCCAAGAGAAGAGAAACCATAGGAACTGACTGAGCTTGCCAAATCTTGATGGTGTTTTTCCAGCCATAAGTCTCTGGTCTCTGCCTGATTATGACAGAATACTTTTTCAACAGTGTTTCCAATTTCTTCCACAACTTCAAAGAGGACGTTCTGGGCAAAAATGGACAGAACTCTACCTTGCTTTCTGTGAAATCTGGAAGACTGTAAATCTGGAGGGGGAAAGTATTTTTGGGCATCTTCCAGGAGAGGGACATACTTAGCTCAGCCCTGCCCAAGAGGCGTTTATATGGTTATGACTGAATCCTTCCCCAAAGAGGAAGAGAAGAAGCAGGACCAGGGTCTAAAGACCCAGAAAGGATGGCACACGCGGCTGTGGGCAAGGAAGGGATGATGGGTGGTTCAGGTCTGGGGAGGAGGAAGAAGGCAGAGAGAGAAGGTAGGTCTCTATGCCAGGGAAAAGAGATGGAGGAAGGGGAAGAGACAGAGGTGTCAGGTAGGACCCCAGGAGGTCACACAGCCCCTTTTGCACAGCAAAGAGAGTAGAGGTCAGCAGTCAGTGAACAGGCAAAACACAAGAGTTTTGTGGCACAGGGACTAGTGGCCCGATGGACAAGGTAGGACAGGCTGCAGGGTTTCACTGCAATGGGTGGTGCGGGCGAACCCACGCGGCTCCCCCCTTGGCAAAATTGTGGGGTTGCTCACAAAGCCCAGTCTTGGCAGAATGGCCTGGTTAAAAACAGCTGCTAAGATAGAAAGGTGAGTGCATGCAACATGGGAGCAGAATACCCCGAAGTACCTTCAATTGCCCCAAACGGAGCATGTTAAAGAAGACAGCAGCAATTAGCTGGATTGAACAGTGACCAGGGAATTAGAGAGACACTTCTAAACAAAGGAGTCAGCTTAAGAAGGCTTATGAGTGAAGCATAAAAATTTGTAACAGCAGGGAGAGACCTTGGGGTGGGAACAGCAGCAGTCAAAAGTGTGATGCTGCCAGAAGTACCTCCAGCATCCCAGCCTCTGCTGAGGCTGGGCAGAGCAGCCACCCCATTGGACACCACGAGGAGCTGGCATCCAGCTGGTGGGGTGACAGCACGGGGTGCTGCAGTGGGGACCCACACCTGGGGTGCCTGTGTGTGAGCCTGGGGGGCCTTTGTCACTGGTGTGTGCGTAGGGAGCACCCACATCTCACAGGGGATGTGTGAGAGCAGGGGTGCCCCCATTGCCAGGAGAGGGGTCAGTGCTGGTGGCGCACATGGCCTCTGAGGAGTAACTATGCACAATGTGGGATTAGAGCTTTAGGGGATTAGTTATGAAGGTTATTTGAAATTTGTAAGTGTTTATTAACATTTCATAGGCATCTAGTGCTGTGGTTTGTCTGTCATATTACTGATATTGATCCTGCCTGTACGGTCCTCTGATTGCCAGTTAATTATATGTCATTAAAAAATCTAAAAATTGCTTTGATCCTGATTTGATTTAAACCACATGAGCTGAGCAGTTTTTCCCTGTGACAGTGGATAGAGGAGCTCTTACAGAAAACAGCAAGGGTACAAGCTGCCCCAGTGCTGCCCCAGCTCTCACGCAGGAGTTGGGAGGGGCAGCAGCGCTGAGCTCCTTGAGCCTCAGGGGATCCACGAGCAGTGTGAGGACAGATCCCAGGCTGGGGGGATGTTATGTGAGTTGGGGTGAGGCTGCGAGAGGGAAAGAGCCATCAGGGCTCACTGGGGCTGGCTGGGACCAACCACACGCCCGCAGCTCCCTCCCAGGAACTGCTCTGGGAATCCCCTTGGAGGAGCGTGGCGTGGACCCCGCAGCTCTTGCACGCATGCGGAAATTTGTGTCTCAGACCCACAGCTTGCAATATGCTTTCAATCTGCACCAGGGCAGGACAGACAGCCATGCTGGGGGAAACATTTCTTTCACCGTGTGCACCCTGCTGTGCTCTAGAGAAGGCAAATATGGACCATTGCAGCTCCCTTGGTCCAGGTGGGCTCTGCTCCTCACCCTGTGGTGGGAGATGTGGGTGAGAAGACACATGCTTTGCATTCACACCCATGATCCAGATGGTGATCCATTTAGGTCAGCCAGGGGATTTTATCTCCTTCTTAGACCCATATGCAGCCCTCTAGACAAGATTGCAACCATAATTCCCTTCTCATGAAGGAAGAGACACCTGTAATGTGCTCAAACTGGCTTCATGGTAGAATTTAGTCAGAGCATGAAGGAAGCTTGCAGGAATGCATTGAAGCATGCAAAGCTTCAATAAGATACAAAGATGGGTGCCATTCCAGGGGTTGTGCTTGCAGCCCCCTTTGCAGATATTCATTACCGAAGGTGTCGCCAGACAAATTGTCCCCTTTCTTTGGATGAAATGAGTGAATGTGATGTACAATTCTGCCCATGCTGTGCCTGAGAGAAGCGTTTCAGTAAACTCTGCCCTGTGCTGACAGGACACGACTGAAGAGCCCACTGCATGAGCTGGCACTGTTCCTCCTGTCCACTTTCTGCAAGCAGCTGCAAGGATTGCTATGAAGTGAGCAGTCACTGAAAATGGAGGTGAGAAACACATTTCCCTCTGGTTTCTGCAGGTTCCCAGAGTCCTTGGGCTAGGACCACTGTGCAGCTGGCAAACAAGGTACTGCTGGCCAGAGGGTCCTCATGCACTGCTCTGACAGCAAGGGCATGGACAGCTAAACAGCAGAGCAGCCACCAACAGCTCTTTGAAGACTTGCAGTGTCTGGGGGGCAAAACTCAAAGGAATTTGTGTCTATCAAGTGTTTTCTGCTCATTTCATTTTAGTCTATCACAGCTTGAAAGGCAAAGTCTGTGCTTTGGTTTGCATGTCGTGAAGGACTGGCTTCACTTTTTCCTTGGGACAAATCTCCGGTCAGGGCAAAACAGCAGGGCTACACCACATTGCAGAGGACCTGGGTTGCTGCACCATCTCCACAGCCTCATAACTCACACTTCACCTTGCTTTTGTCCTACAGCTTTATTTCTGCAAAGCACTTACATGCAGATTACAAGCTAACATTTATAAGACTACAAGTAAAATACATATCTATGCATCTGTGAATGCAAACACTGCTTCCCCCAGCCCCCCACTGACCTGAACCAGTGCTTGGCATTAGAAAAGACAGGAGTATCCGAAGCATCCCACGCAAACCAAGAGTTGAGGAAGGAAGAGAGACAGACAGACAAAAGCCTAAGAGCAGCCACATGCAGAAGGGCATAATGGAAAAGTTTGTGACAGTTGGATAACGAATAACTAAGCCTTCGGAAAAAAAACATTTTTACAAGTTGGATGGTGAAAATGGCCTCAGCAATATTTTCCCCTCAGATAAATCACCCAGTGCCTTGGGGTGAGTAGCAGTTATGCTCACTTCTCACCACGCCGAGGGAAATGGCGTAGGAGGATGCCGTGCTCACCCGGCGAGGGGCAGGGGAGCGGATCAGGCTACAGAGAGCTGTGATGAGGTGAACTTCACTTGTTATAGACAGACTTTGAAAAGTAAATTGAAAATGATCAGAGGGAGCAATAAAGGCAACATGTAACTCCTGCAGGTTGGTACTCCTGTCCACAAATGTGGCTTAGCTTCTGTAAGCCTGATGCCTGCAGTGTTGAACAGACACTTGAACCTAGTGATGATTACGTGGAGATAGAGAAGGCTCTTGGGCAGCTGTCATCTATCACACACTTCAGACAGAGGGGGAAACACAGAAACTATTAGCTGAGCAATAAGGACTTTTTCTGCTAAGACAGTTCCATCTCAGTGGTAATGACTGTGACAAATATGTAAAAAGATTCATTTGCAAACAGCAAAGCCTGCAGGGTAGGTCAGCAGTAGCCTTGACTAAATCGAGTTAATTCCTCATGAGAGATGCTACAGGCTCTCCTGTAGCTCCCCGGTCCCCTGTAGTGTGGGGATACTCCCATGGGCACACAGGACTCAGTGTGGCGTTGGGACCACTGAGGCCATACACCTGTGGGTTTTATGGGATCAATGGTTGATATCCACAACACAGGAGTGGGTGTCTGTGTCTGTTCTGGTCTCCATACAGCCAATAGAGAGAAACAGCAGCCACAGGGATGCAATTTGTCCTGTTCATACCTTTCAGAAAGGGTAAAACGAGGCCCTGTGCTCTCCAATTTCTCTCATCGGGTAAGAACCCCACTGAGCTCCAAAAGGAGTCTGGGTTGCAGTCACCTGCCCTGTAGACATACAGGCTTAGGGAAAATGAATCTTTTCTCCTGTATTGCCTTCCTTTTGAGCTGGGAGAGGGAGCAGGACTCAGTGCAACTGTCAGTATGTCACCTTGTACAAGATGCTATGAAGAAGCATCTACCCAAAGCTCCTGACGCTTAGACAGGCCAGACAAAGAGGAGGAGCAGTGCCAGGACCTGCCCATAGAGCTGGCCTGTGGTAGATTGGCACTAGGAGTTCCACGTCAGTGCCTTCCTGATCATATCCCATACTCTACCCCATAAGGTACACGTGGCTCTCAGGCCTTTTCCCACACTTCAGCAAGTACGGACAGGGCATACAATGTTGCGGGTACCTTCCTGGTTGCAAACCTGTGAAGCCCGTAACTCCAGGATGCTTCCACCTGGGACTGCACAGTGCAGCCCTGTCCCAAACCTTCCTTCATTGGAGGGGATGAAGAATTCAGCTTTAATACCAATAACTGCAAATAGTCTAAAATTAAGTCCTGGGCTTATAAAATTATCTGAATAAATACCAGTTATTAGAGAGCACAAGCTTCCAATACTGCCACACCAAATTTGGAAGAGCACTGCCCCTCTCTGGCCTGTTGCTTTCCCAGAAGCAACAAAAGCACAACTCAGCTGCAGACACCAAGCAGAAGCTGCTGCTGCCCTGTCCATCTCTGGGGAGCAACAAGCAGGGCCACCTCAGACACGATCTGCCTCTGAAGAAAATGTATTTATTTAACTGTTATTCAGGATGTGATTCAGTTGTCTATGCCTAGGCATCTGATGTCATTTTGGGCTTCTGTACAGAAATACCTTTTGGGATCCCATACATAAAACGAAATGGAGGAGCCACGCACACCATGTGTTGCACGTTCATGTCATCCACCTGGGTCATACAAGACAGCCGCAGCATCTCCACCTTGGGCCAACATCTGCAGCTGTGCCTGTTCCTCCTTACGGGTAACCATCTGAAAATCCCTGGGGACAGGGAGGAGGTGTGAGGGAGAAGAGGGAGATAATAATAGTTGAATAATTTATTCAATGAGATTCATGGAATTTGGGGAGTAATACATTCTATGAATAATATTTTCATTATTTTCCCAACTCCAGCTCTAACAGAAGATATGAATAATGATTGAAGAAAACACTTTCATTATATGAAAATGCTATTGAACTTTGGAAGCATATATTACACGAAGTGAGGGGACTCTAGTTCTGCCTGTTGCCAGTTTGATGTAGACGTTCTCAAAAATGGTGAAATATGTATTTGACACTTTGGCCTTTCCTCACAGAAAGTTTGCACTCAGATTACCTGAGAATAAGAATCAATCAATAACTCGCATGCTGTTCCTCTCCCAGAAAATTGCTGACAATTGCTTTCTTTCAGCACTTCAGAAATTACATCCCTAGAGATGTCAGACCTCTCATCTTTACAGTCCCCTCTCACCACAGGGAGGCATGTCCTTATGTTCGGAGGGGAAATTCGCTCCTCAGGGGCACTGCAACCTGCCATTGCCCCTCAGCAGCATGTGCTGACAGCCCTCGATGTTGTGGCAGCTCTCTCTGCAGCAACTGGAGGCAGATCATAGAGGGATGCTGGCCAGGCTCATATCTCATCCCTCCCAACACCTCCTCACCATTGGAGGTCCCTGATAAATGTGGACTCTAGACACAAGGGCAAAAGGAGAATTAACTGGTCCCTGTGAAGTTTGGCCATGAAATCCAAGCTGCAGTCAGATGTACTTCTACAGGGTTTCTGCTGCTTTTCCCCGACTGTTGAAGGCCAGAACCACCGACTTCAGCATGTGGTAGCTAAGGGTCTATTTCCAAATTGCACGAAGAAGTAATTCCTAATAAAATCAAAACAATCTAAGACTTTATTACTTGGGTAGATTTTAGCCCTAAACGAATTACAATGTCCTCTTATCTTTGGCTTAATAGAGGAGCTGGAGAGTCAATGGACATTTCCCATCCAGCCTAAGAAGTTGTGGATGAACAATAACATGTCTGTTATATTACGAGCCAGAGCAGATTTAATGACTCCAAACAACATGGGACCTACTGCATCTCCTGCTATACTGTGAATAAGGTTCATTTGCGAAACTAAAAGATGACACAAATTCCTGGTATCAGTTCACTGACACCAAATGCACAACACCCTTTGACACCAGTGGTGAAAGATCACGCTAAAGAAAAAGAAAAACAGCCAATAACTTCCACCTTCCAAAATTCATAACCTGATAACCAAGCTTGCTGCAAGGGACTGACTGTCATTCATCAGCTAAATGTTGAATTCATCAGTTCCTGGAGGGCCTCTACTCAGTCAGAAATGAACATGGTTCATACACATATTTAATTCTAACTTTGAAAGTAGAGAGGAGTTTAACAGAACATTAGAGAGTGATGAATAAATTATAATGGCATTAATGAGGCCGATGCTTATATCTAAAGGGAAAAGTCCCAGAGGGTTCAGGGAGCTGCAAAGTTACTAATAACTTATTAATTTTAGAGTTGATAGTAGATAACAAATTAAACATGCTAAATATGAACATGCACTGTGATTTCTGCTGCAGAAGACAAAGTCTTTCGGCATATTATACTATGGGGTATCATTTATAAGGCCAGAGAAGTAATTATTCTTTTTTATATGTCTTTAAGAAATATTGCAGCTGGATAGCTGTGTGCACTTCTAGGCACTTGACTACAGGAGGATACTGATAAACCAGAAGAAATTTGAGAGATTCCAACTATGAGCAAACAAAATGATAAAAAGGCTCTGAGTAGGGGACAAATCCTCTTCAGAAAGATGGAAAGAACTAGATACGAACAGAAAATAAATTTGGTCGGAAATTATATGACACTCAGAAGAAAAAAAGTCCAGCAAACAAGTGAAATAAAAGTCACTGGAAAAAAGATTTCTTTACCAAATGAATGTGCAAAATTGCTGTCACTTCTTACATGAAGTAAAAAACACAAGGTGGTGAATCAGAACAAAGCTCCCAAAGAGCCAGGACACTTTCAGAATCTGCATGTCTTAAATGTATTAAGTTGTGCCCTGAGGCTTCCTGCCTTTACTTCTTGACTTAAGACCGTAACTGGCAAATATTTACCTAAGCAAGTATCTTCGTATCCCTAAGGTTTTCAATTCAGTTCAGCAGATTTTGTGCACGTGAATGACCCGATTGATCTGCTCAGGTGTGACACGGCCACATTGCATTTCACTGCCAGCCTGCTGGCAAAGTCAGCCCAGCATCACTCCAGCACAACTATCCCAATGTCAACGTGATAACACAGTGAGGCAGAACTGGGATAAATTCACACATATCGCTTATTTTCTGAGAGGCTGGTGCTGCAGGGAGACATATGTATAGAAAAGAGAGAACAGTGAAGGAAAAGGAGCATGGATGGTCACCAATCTTCTGCCTAATTGAAATAAGAGGTACTAACTAAAGTTAGAGCAAGCAGAGGCCAGGGTAGGCAGCACACTGTGAACTGCCTTGAACAGCACACCGTCACAGTATGTATGTGGGTTAAAAAAAAAAAAAAAAAAGCTGTAGTCTGCCTTTATCCTCCTAAGCCCCTGAGTGTGCTGTGGGCCTTTTGACTTTAGCAAGGGTTTGAGCCATCATAATAAGAAAAGGTCCTTGAAAATGGAGTATGTGACATTTTGCATTCACAAAAAGAATGAAAACATTAAATAACACAAACAGCACACGCACAGGGGACATTTTCCCGGCCATGGGGGACAGGTATTCCTCTTGCCACCTCAGCCTGTTCCTGGCAGCACACCTGAGTGGCTTCGGGGTTGTTCATTTTCCCCAATGGCCCTTCTGTCCTTCATCTGACAATGTTTCTGTTTGGGCTTTGGCCTTACATAGCCTGAAAAAAGTGGAGCCACAGAAAAAAAACAGTCAAAGGTTATCCACATCCCAAGATCATGGTCATGGCAATGGCAGGATGGTTTGCCTGAAAAGACTGACAGACCAGTTCAAGGGCTACATTGGCCAATGCTCTGTCTCAAAAGAAGACCAGTATGAAGTCACAGGACCACAAGATAGATCAGACTGGAATGGACCTCTCTGCTCCAACCTCCTGCTCACAGCAGGCTCAGCTCTGAGGTCAGACCACGCTGCTCAGGGCTTCATCCGGTGGGGGCCTGAAAACCTCCAAAGACTGTACAACCTGCACATCTGCCTGACTGTCCTCATGGGGAAAAAGTTTCTCCTTATATCCAGGCTGAACCTCTCCTGTTTCAGCTTCTCCTTTTTGTTTCTCACCCTCCCTCCCTGCACAACTGCGAAAAGCCCATCTCCATCTCCTCAGGGACCTCCCCATAGGCACTAGGGGCTGCTGATAGGTGCCCCCAAAGCTGTCTCTGCTCCAGGCTGAACAAGCCCAGGTTCCCCATCATCTTGGGGTCCTCACTTGAACTCAGTCATTTATCAATGTCTTTTTTTTTATTGGAGGAGGACAAAACTGGATGCAGTATCTAGATGTGGTCTAGATGTGAATAGAGGGGGAAAATTACTTCCCTTGATCTCTGTTTCTGTCCCTGTTCATACAGCCCAGGCTGCCGCTGGCCATTGTTGTTGCTGGGACTTGCTGCTGGCCCGTGTTCTGTTGGCCCGTGTTCTGCTCACTGCCCACCAGGGCCTCCAGGGCCTTTCCCACAGATCAGCTCCTTGGGCAATCTTGAGCCTGTGTTGTTGCAAAGGGTCCTTCCATCCAGGCGAAGGACTTTGCATTTGTCATTGCTGAATTTCATGATGTCCCTGTCAACCCATGACTCCAGGTCTCTTGGGATGGCAGCCCTGCCCTTGAACATATCAAGTGGTGGCTCAATTTGATGTCATTGCAAACCTGATGACCAAACATTCTGTTGCCTCCTCCCACCCACTGGTAAAGATTTTAAACAGGTCCCTGGGACAGGTCCCAGGACAGACTGCTATGGTGTTCCCCTTGTTGCCAATCTCCATGTAAAGAGGAATTATTACCCATTACACTCTAAACCCCACCAGCCATCCAGATTATAAACCACTTGACTTTTTCCTATCCCTACCATAGCATCCCATCTTGGATACTAGAATACGATGGGAAAGAACCTTGAATGCTTCGCTAAACTCAATGAAAATGACATCTCCTGCTCTCCTCTCATCCTGAAACGTGGTCATTTTATCATCAGCAATTTATCATAGCAATCAGGTTGGCCAGGCATGACTGACCCTTGGTAAATCCATGCTGACTGCTACCAGTCACTTTCTTCTCCTTCCTGCACCCAGAAATGTGCTCTGAGAGGACTTGCTTCATGACCTTTCCAGGAACCAAAGAGAATCTGACTGGCTTGTAGTTCCCTAGGTTGTCCTCTGGCCTTTTCTGAAGGTGGTGTTTTGAAGTTGTTTCAGAAGAAGATAATAAGGAAGACCTTATTTAGGCCTCTAAAGCTAGACATGGGGTTAAAAATAATTTCCCAAATTATCATTAGTCATCATTATATCCAGGTATGTCTGATACCCATTCAACAGTGCTTGAGAGTTTGCTCAGTTTTGACCACAACATTATGGTACAGCAATTAATTCCAGCTTATGTGAAAAAGCATTTTCTTTTCTGTCTCCATTGGGTGTTGTGAGAGAAGATGAGGGTGTTTAGTATATCACCATGTAGAGCTCCCTGTGTAAAATCTGATAATCTGGGAAATTATAGCAAAGAAATGTTTACCTGTTTGATGCAAGCCCATATTTTTAGAGAGAAGATTAGGCTGTTCTTCAGAAGCTGTTGCAGCTTCAGCTTTTTAACATCTTCTTTGTGGGTAGATTTATTATAGTCTTTTAATCACAGACAGAACATCAAAAGATTTACAGAAGTTCATGAGTCTCCATGCCCAAACTGCAAGGCATCTGGGACTAATTTACAACTTCACACTGAAAAAACAAAATGCAAATGTCAAGTGCAGCTCTTCTAGGAAGAAAAAAAAAAAATCAAATAAAATAATTCAATTTCTTCTGGAACAAATTATGTTGGAATTCCTGGAGAACATATTGAAATATATGTGGCTCCATGCACAAACCCTCACAAACCCAAATGACAGAAATTTGATTGACATTACAGGACTGGTCAGGATGCTAAAGCACTGCAAGTGAAATACCATCCCTTTTACACATCGATCAGCCATATAACGGAACATCTATACATCCTGCGGAAGCCAAAGAGAGATGAAGACCTTCGCCATACCTCAGGGTTCAGGCTTTGAACAACAGCCGGCAGCTGCATGGTAATAAGTGCTTTATTAAGTTGCTATTGTTAGATGCAAAATGCATGTTGCTCAACTGAGATCCACTGGTGGGTGTGGATAAAAGATTGGAATGAAGATGATTAAATTGGAAAAGGGCTATATTTGTGTCACTATAAAAATTACAACAGCGGTTAACTTACCTGAAGCTAATAATAACTTATTAGCCTCCTGAACAAATCTAAGCTAGAGGTTAATACTACAGTATATTTCCTGTAATCATTTTTGTATTACTTAGTTCCAGCCTGCAAATTGCTTGGAAAAAATGACTATATCAACTTCATCTGTTTGCTCCCATCTAACTGAATATGAGTTCAGATAGTGGATTTTATAGTCTATTTTAATTACTTTAGGTAAGATCTCAGTAATAAAATTAGGCTATACCTATATCTTTGCCAAACAGCAACAAGATTTTGTACCCAAAAGCCTGTGTGATTAATTTAAGAAATAGCTTTTCGGAAATGATCAAATATTGCTTCTAGTCATGCTATAAGCTATTATGTGGTTCTACTATGCTGCTACTTATTCATTTTTATCTCCATTCTATCCCATACATACTTTTCAGTGAAATGCCTAACAATCAGTTTGAGATAATTTTTCTTTTTTTTAGGAGAATAAGTAGCTCTGGGTTAAAATTGAAAAAGCATTATGACCCTATCCCTATCCAGTCAGTTTTCTCCAGCACTGAGGGAACCAAAAATAGGCTCATGTAAAATGGAAAAAAAATCTACTGAAGAGTTAGTTTGTCCTATAAAAATGAAACAAGCCCTCTACAGTGTTATTATTTTGTCTTGTGTAGCAGGCTGTTATTTTCTGAAATAATATTCATCTGTGAGACAGGAGGGAATTCCTTCCACTTGCTTTCATCCTCAAAATGCTAGGTGCCTAGACTAAGCCATCTAGCATTTCCAGAAGGAGCTTTTGCTCTAAACCCCAGAATGGTTTGCCACTTAGACAGGTTTCTCTCTCTTCTCTGACTTCTGGAAACCCTAGTCAACACACTTGAACTGGATGCTTTACTTTTAGACAGCTTGAATTGCATTTAAAGATGTAAGAAATTCTTACACCCAGGAAGCTTAGTTCATAAGAAGAGTAAAGTGCCATTAATAAAATGTGAAAATTACACAGTAGTGATTTTCTGTGGCTGAGATCTTACAAACGCTTCTGAAGGTGCATAACTTAACCCCTGGGAACAGTCCTACTCATGTCAGCAGAACTAATCCCATGAACAGGGGTACAGGTGTAAGTGTATTCAGGGTTGTATGGGGTATACATAGTAAACAGTAGGAAATTTTCTTTGCATTTGCCTTTTCCGTCAGAAGAGACCTTGGTATGAGGAAATTGTTTAAAACTCTAAAACTTAATTTTATTGTATCAAGACCAGACAATTCAAGTTGGAAAAGAAAAGATGAATGGAAGGTTGTGCTTTATACACAAGGTGTTCTCTTCTAGTTAACCCAATGAAAAAGAGTATGTCACCATATGATTAATAGCTAAACATAATATGGTGCTGAATAAATAATCACTGTAGATATAGCTATCTTCACAGCAGGGGAAGCCTTAGCACAAATAACAGCAGGCTAGCTGACAGCCAGAGAGATTACAGTATTTCATTTTCAGACACAAGTCTTAATCTGAGTGGCTGTGGTCAGCAAGAAATTGTTTCTAATATGTTTGGCCGGACTTCGAATTCAATCTGTTGACTGTTGCCAGATTTACCAGGCAGGCTTAATGGTCCATCGATTTTAATGGACTGTTAATGAACACAGCAGATTATAATTCGGAAGGCCACCAGAAACAGAGAAGCAGGACAGTATAGGCAGCAATGGTTTGATGTAGACAGCAGTGATGAGAAAGGGGTATCTCAGTTACGTGTAAAATATTACTATTCTCTTTCCATATTATCTGAGCATACAGCAAGTGTGAACCCAAAATATCTCTTTAGAGCTGCCTGCAGTGGCAATATTCAGCCTCCCTGCCTACATCAGAAATAAAACTTCCTCCATAGTTTTAGGTTGGCCAGGAAAATACATACTGAAAAAATGAGTTACATACTGAGTTACATATCACAGTCTTAAAAATATAAAGGCAGACCACAGAAGAGAGCAAATTCAATCTTGCCTGCTCAGACTGCTCTGTTTTGCATCCCCGCAGGTGGAATACATCTGGCCATGCTCTTCCACAGTTAAGCACGTCATTTACACCAGTCTCCAGGCTTCATCCTCAGCCAATTCCTTCCTCAGAAGAAATCATACTGCCTATCTTCAACACCTCTCTCCAGATAAATGTGCTTTTCCCCAAGGGCCCAGTAGGTAAGACCCCCCAGATGCTTGAACCCCTTTTTGCTTTTGAAGAAGATTTAGAAAACCTGGACACATGAACCTGGTGCACAGCCTCTCTACAGCAGACTCTGACAGCAAAGAAATAAAGGTAAAACCAGGCATGTAGCAGTTTTAGACTCCTCACCATGTACATAGTGTGTCAGTGTAACAGATGCTATTCCTGTACAAGAAGATCACCTTTGTAGTAGTGCTAAAACGTTGTCCAGAGGGATAATATAGTATAATTACAAATGACAAATAGTTACAGCAGTGTAAAAGCCATATGCACTTTGTTTTCTATGTGTATATTGGTTTTCATGCTCAAGAAAGGTAAATTCAGCCTGGACCAAGTCCAGGTTACACACCTAGGAGAAGTGGGGAATGGAGAGATGATCATACAAGAGATGACAGGAAGAATTTGGCTTTTTTAACCCAGGAAAGTAAAGACTGAGAAGAGAAACAGTTTTGATTTATATGTAACATCAGGGGGTAGACGTCCACCAAGAGAAAAGCTGCAGGGCAGTGCTAGCAGAAGAACAAATTAGTATAGCCATGAATAGACTTCAGCAGAAAATTAAACTGTTTCCACCCATAAGAATGATGTCCTGGCAGCAGCTTTTCAACAGGAACATTGTGAGCCAAAAATGAAGTTACTTTTAAGACACAATTCGGTATTTTTAAGAAGGGGATCATATAATGTGGTTGCCTGTAATATCAAGGGACAGAGCCCGATGAGTCCAAAAGTCCCTTCCTGTCCCATGTTTCCTATAGCCAACATGTTGTGATGCTGGTTTGACCATGCAGAAAGGCTACAGGCTCTGCTTTTCATGCATGTCTAATCCTTTTTAGACAGAGCCTGGTTACAGAATGCAGAGAACAGGGATGGTGAGTCCTCCAGAAGCAAGATATCCCTGGGAAAGCTGGAGAAACTGCTAAGTTATTATTTTAATTAAAAACATGTTTCCCAAGTGTCCCTGTTTTTGAAAGCTGATAGATGCTGAAATTAAATTCACATGTTCTACATTGATGTGAATAGTGTTCAGCTGGCAATGGAAGCCGGTCATTTCAGGGAGCTGGTCATTTCGGGGAGCAGAAACACAATGCAGACTTAGACCAAGCAAGCCATTTTTGAAGACAGCAATGGATAAAACTAAAAGGTTCAATGTGCGAGCTCATAAAACTGCTCAATATTCTCAGTTCATTTTGCATAACTCGGGGCTTCACAACATTAGAAAGCTTGTGAGAACAAGCTCTCCCCTGGCTCCTACTTCTCTTGGATTGCCACTGTTGGATGGGGTAGGAACAGTAGACAAAAATGCTGCTGTTATAGGTTTTTGGCATTTCATTTTTTAACGGTGTCCAGAACTCAAAAACCCGGATAAAACTGGAAAACATTTTGAAAACGCAGGAAATGTTCTCATTTGGAAAACTAAGAAAATCCCTAATTTCTCTGAAAGGTTTTACCCCTTCTTAATGCAATCCCCTCTTCTATAGGAATTTCAAGGAAGTCTGCAAGTGCAAATGAATGAAGCAGTAATCAGGAGAAAATGTTGTGAACAGATCATAGCTCCTCAGACAGCCGGGAGGTTTAGTCATGTCAGCGTTTCCCATGGTGGGTGTGTGGCAGGCTCCCATGCTGCCTGGTGTGACCCTGGAAGCAGGGTTTGACATGACACCTCTGAGAGCAGCTCCGATAAACAGCCAGCCCTTGAGGCTACTCTCACAGCTGAATCAAACTCTGTCGCTTTTGAAGCTCTCAGTTTACAAAACAAACTCATGTAAATGTTTAATTCCTCCAAAAACACAATTATAGCAGCTGCTTAACAAAACTAAAAGACACTGGAGCAGCACTCTCTGCAGCTCTGCAGCCCGGTGCTCACTAGCCAACAGTCATTCTCCCATGGCATGTAAGTGGAAATGACAGTCCGTCATGACCTAGAGGACAGCCATCTGCTCTTCCCAGTTGCAGAGGAGATGAAGAGCATCCTTCTTGAATAGGAGGGCTTCAGAAATGCAAAAGCCCTTGAGACTCGGGGTGTTATTTATAAGACACCAGTGAATCAGAGGCCCAGAGGCTTCAGCTGGAGCCGGGAACTGGGGGTGAGATGGGTACACTGCTCCTCTCCAAATGGCTGCTGCAGGCTTGAGAGTAGCCTGAGGGCTGGGCTCAGCACAGGGCTGCAGACCTTCCATGCTGTTTCAGACCAGGGTTAGGGTGACCAGCTGGTACAGCCAGGGGAAATCTTTAAGCTCTCTGCAGCGCAGATGTAGTCCTGTTTTGTTTGATCCTGTGCTCTGTGCTTTGCGTAATTCCTTCCAGGTGTCCCAGTCCCTTTGCAGCTGCACCATGGGGCCAGTTTGGGCTGATGAGGCAGCCTGGGGTCCTTCCAAGAGAGCCTCAGTGCTATGAAACTCAGTGACAAAGAGGATTTTCACAGAGCCACAGGTCTGGCACGTACTGAAGTTCAGGACACTCCTATTCAGAAGGCAGAGTATAAACATGATGTGTTTGCGTATACATAACCTCTGCCTACTTTCTCCCTCTACATGTACACTCTTACTTAAACTGTAGATGATTTCTACCATACCTGATCTCAGAGATGTACCTCTTTAGTACATCTCTGTGATCCCTGGGCTTGTTGGTGGTGTTTTTTATTATTATAGATCTTCATAATCAGTGAAGGAAGTGGCTTTTAAGAAAAAAAAAATATATATTTACTCTCTCAGATGCTTTACAGATTGCAGGCATACTATAATGAATCTACTGCCTCCATGGTTTGCAGGACCTATTGCTCCTGCAATGCTCACAGACATCTTGTAGTCCCAAGGGCAGCACCTACCCAATCACTTGAAATACAAGCTGCAGCTGTGGTAGAAGCCACGAAAGCTTCAGGACATTTGACCTTCTTTTTAAGTCTCCCAGAGGAAAGACCAGGATACTTCCCATGGGTCCTGTCAAGTGTTCTTGGTGCATCTGAACAGAGATGATGTTTCTTCTCCTGTTAGTGCATTATATCCACATTTAGATTAACTCATGACTGACCTTGTCTCTGGGGTGGACTAAACCAGCAGGTTGCTCCTGGACCCTTCACTGCTCTTTGCATTGCCTCAAAAGCAGCCAAGGGCAGAGCAGCTGGTGAGAGCATGGCTCTAGTCTGACACAAAAGCCTACTTCTGAGGCAGGGCTTTATGCAGGTCTGCAGGTCAGGCGAAGAGAGAGAAGGCACAACTGTGCTGTGGGACATCTGCTGTTGTTAGAGCTTTCTTTTCCTGCAGGGTGAACCTAGAGCTGCTACAGGTCCGTAGAAGTCACTGGGGATGAGCCCAGACTGAGGGACACTTACCAGTGTCTCTTGTTACATCCTGCTCACATCCCTCCTCCAGGGAACCAGCCCAGGCATCCATGTACAGGTTGCAAAGTTTGGCTCAGGACACAGCCATTCAGGAGGATGGGTGTGAGCAGGACTCGAGAAATCATCAGTGTCTGGGGAGTAAGTCAGTTTATCACCAAGGGAGAGGGAGATCTTGATCATGGAGGGGTAGCAAAGAAACTCTTGAAGGAAGGAAGCTCTGCTCATAGCTAACCCTTCATGTGTATATAGTTGTGGTGCCCCTGGCCTTTTGGCTATTAGAATATGGGTGGCTTCTAAGTCTTCTCACTCACCCCAGCACCCGAAGTGTGGCATAGAGGGCTGTGTCCTCCCACAGCCCCTGACAGACATTGGCCATGGGAAGCGTGGCACACCAGATGAAAGGGCTGCACTGCCCCTGAGGGTCCCTGGGCCATAGCCTGCATGTGTTCATGCTGAATGATCCAGGCAAGCAGAGGGTAGATGGCCTGGTATGGAACAAGCCAGCCGCTCCACCCAACATCTTCCAGCTCCAGTTTTGTATGTGGGACTGCTGATTTCTCAAAAGCTGCCAGCATCTTCACCTGCTCTCCCACTTTCCAAACCATCCTGCAGAGTTTGTTTTTTTTCTTTCCTCTGTTATGCCTTTCTTGTTTCTGCCCCTCATGCTCCAACACCACTCCTCTGTGCTAACTGTCATGGGAGGAGCAGACCCAGACATGAGGAGCCCCTGTAGCCCTGTTAATATACAACACCAAGGAAATCCTTAATCCCAGGTCAAACACCATCAAAAACCACTTTCATTAAAGATGCCATGCAAGGCCAAGACTACCCAGATAAATGAGTCAAAAATACCAAGTTTGGCTATGGATGTGGCAGAACTGGCACCAATGGAGGAAAGGGCTTCAGAAGCAGGTTTTGTAACTGGGGTTAGGCTGGGGTCTGGGAAGGGAGATACAAGCAGCAAAAAGGAGGGCCAAGAACCAGGAAATGGATGTTGAGGTGAGCAAATCCCATGACAGGGTCTGTCTGAGGGATGCGCTGGGCAGCCCCGTGTTTGCTGATGGTGGCTGGAGCAGTACAACCACCCAAACCCGCTGTCCTGACCATGCTGTGAGGATCAGGCTGCAGCCAGGGTGGGAGCAGGGTGGGTGCTTCCCCTCACTGGTGAGGGGGACAAACAGACATAGACAGATGGGTTGAGCATCCTGGTATCACCATGTCGGTGCTCATTTCAGGCCTGATGGCACTGGCAGCTACCCACAGCTTTGTAATAAAAACTACTATATGGGTAAAATAAATATCTTTTATTAGATGGACCAATATAATTTTTCCAAGCCTAGCAGCTCATTTAATAAAAAGATACGACCTCTAACCTCAAGTCTTATAATACTTTTGACGGCATTTATAAACATTTAATGCAGTATACAGGTTGAATTTGTTTGTTTGTTTTTTTTTTAACCTTGGACAACTTGGAGTGTGGGCTTACCTGCAACTATCCCTCCACTGCAGAATGGTCTTAGAAAATTGAACAAAGCTTTAAAAAAGTTTATTTTGTCTCCAGAAAGTAATAAAGTACACATATAAAAAGGACATTATAGCAATATAAATAATGAAAACTGACCAGGTGTAAAGGATAACACACAAATAACAGACTGATATTGTTAAGCATCAGTCAAATTACGTACAACTTGTACTTAACGGGCCCATCTCTAAAATGAGAAATAACAATGGTTCAAAGCTCTCTGGTAGCATCATTCCCTAGAATCATAACATAATCTTAAGGAAGGTTCAATTCTCACTTTCAGTTCAACTCAAGGCATCTGCTACAGCTATCCCTGCATTTATCCAGGGTCTATTCGCCACTGATAAGAAACAGCTCTGATTGGGTACCGTATTCATTTGGGGTGTCTAGATTTTGAGTCCTGGAAGAGACCAGAAAGAAATAGATTCTTCCAGTTTGTTTACTTCAAATCTTTGGTGGCATATTTTTTAATGATTATCACTGTTCCACAGCAGGTTGTTTTGTTTTTTTTTCCTTTTGCAGCTTTTGTGCATGAGGAAGAAAAAACATTTTAAAAATAGCAGTACATAACTGCAAAGTCATAATTGGCAGAAGAGGAAGAGCAACAGCTTTTAATTTATTTTTTTAAAAAGCTCGGGTTTCAAGTTGACAGCATCTCTTTAAAATAATGAGACCAAATAAGAGGCAGAAAACATGCAAATGCACTAGGAGAAAGTTAGGATGGCACTGATGACAATTAACTAGCAATTATTAATCCCCCTGATACACATTGTAATAATGATAATTATGATTAACTCATTTTGTTTCATTGTGGAGGCTGTTAATATTTGATTTCCTGGGCTTTTCCTTGCAATTTACATTAATTACTGTCCACCTCCTGTCTAGTTTTCCTACCGAAACTTTACAAAAATTAGCAGTCTTTAATGCGCTCAACAAGTCTTTTCCAATTGACATTCAACCTAATTGGTATTGAGATATTTTCACTGCCTGTCTGTCCCATCATCATACCTCTCGAAATAAGAGTTTTGTTGAAAGAAGCTTATTCCTCCCTTTTCTTACCTTGACTTGCAGACATGCTTTTTTCATTTGCCAACTCCAGTAACTGACTTATTTTCCAGCCCAGATCCTTACCTTTGCACATGGCTCCACTCACTCTCATACGTCATGGAGTCCAACATCCAAGCTACTGATTCCTATTTGTTTCCTGGTCCTTTCCGCTAAGAGTCATTTGCAGCCACCTCGTCCATTCCTATCTGCTAGATCCCCCAGCCCCTTGCACAAGTAACCTTCCTCATCCAGTCTTCCTAATAAAGTCAATGAAGACTGCTCAGTTGGAGATCTAGACCATTGTCACAAATTATAGATAATCTGCATAACCAAGATATAGGAAGAAGAGGTCTAAACTTGACATTATTAATTTCATACAATAGGTAAACCAGTTTTCTTTCTAAAGTCTAGCAATGGCTACCTCTTATGAAGCTCATTCCCATCCCAGCCTATGCTTGTTCTGGACATCATGCTACTATGTGGGAATTTCCAGATTTATCTAGAAATGTTGCAGGAGAAATCCCCTTGAAGTCCTCATATTGCTAATACTGACAGAGCCTGGGAAAGCTTCAGTGATCCCTGCTACACTGACTTGAGACTTTTGAAGTGTGTTGAATCCATTTCAGGGAATTTTTAAACTGTAGTCTAAAAAAACCCATCCACATCTTCCAGAAGCTGAAAGAAACCCACGATTCATACTGGTGTCCCACTGGATCCGTAGTTTTTGCCAAAATCTAGCTCAGATTTTGGAAGGATATCAACAGCTCTCATTCTCAGTGAATGCTGTGTATATGCTGTACTCAACCCAGCTATTCTACACATTGAGACGCATGTTCATACCCATAAATAATATAACTCCCTCTTCTGTATGCTGCATACCTACATGATTGAATGCTCCTGGGAAATTCTCTTCCTAATTCACATACCGCTGTAGTGTCCCTAACATGGCAGGCTATGTGCATGCACTGCTGGGAGTGCAGGAGCAGTTGTTGATAAAGCTGCCAGACACTTGCCATTATAAGAATTGTTTTTCAGTTGCTTGTAAAATTTACACTTTGCTGTATGTTTCTATAGGGCTATGAGGAGAAGGCCTCCATCTCCCAGGAGGACAAACAGCATTGTTAGCAAAAGCTGCTTGCATAAGGACCCCCAGTGCTTCTGATGAAGCCTTTCTCTTTAATGTCTTCATAAATAACTTGGATGCAGGACTTGAAGGATTACCATCTAAGTTTGCCGATGACACAAAATTGGGAGGAGCTCTTGACACTCTCGAGGGCAGAGAGGCCCTGCAGAGAGATCTAGACAAATTAGAGAGCTGGGCAATCACCAACCGTATGAAGTTTAATAAGGGCAAGTGCCGGATTTTGCACCTAGGACATGGCAGCCCTGGATGTACACACAGACTGGGGAAGGAGAGGCTGGAGAGCAGCCCCACGGAGAGGGATCTGGGGATTCTGGTTGACGGCAAGTTGAACATGAGAGCCAACAGTGTGCCCTGGCAGCCAGGGGGGCCAACCGTGTCCTGGGGTGCATCAAGCACGGTATTGCTAGCCGGTCGAGGGAGGTGATTGTCCCGCTCTACTCTGCACTGGTGCGGCCTCACCTTGAGCACTCTGTGCAGTTTTTAGTGCCACAGTACAAAAAGGATACAAAGCTACTAGAGAGTGTCCAGAGGAGAGCCACAAAGATGGTGAAGGGTTTAGAGGGGAAGCCTTATGAGGAGCGGCTGAAGTCACTTGGTCTGTTCAGCCTGGAGAAGACGAGACTGAGGGGAGACCTCATTGCAGTCTACAGCTTCCTCACAATGGGAAGAGGACAGGCAGGTGCTGATTTCTTCTCCCTGGTGACCAATGATAGAGCCTGAGGGAACGGCAGGAAGATATGCCAGGGGAGGTTTAGGTTGGACATTAGAAAAACATTCTTCACCCAGAGGGTGGTGGAGCACTGGAACAGGCTCCCCTGGGAGGTAGTCATGGCGCCAAGCCTGACAATGTTCAAGAAGCATTTGGACAATGCCCTCAGACACATGGTGTGAATTTTGGGGTTGTCCTATGCAGGGACAGGAGTTGGACTAAATGATCCTTGTGGGTCCCTTCCAACTCAGGACATTCTATGATTCTACTCTGTGAAATTCCTCTTAGGAAGGCTGGTTTGACCTGATGGCCTTCCCATCAGTGCAGCCATGGCTCGAGAGCCTGTCCTGCATGGCAAAGTAGCAAAGCAGAGAGTGGCTGAGCTGCAAACTGCATTGGGTCTGCCAACTTTGGGAGCTGTAGGACCTCAAGTTTGCAGAGTAGAAGAGACCAGAGCTGTGGGCCAAGTACCACATACTCATTTGGCCCCACTGTTGGACAGTCAAACCAAGTCAGCCTGGGAGCTGCCAGAGGGCTCTGCAGAGCCAATGTGCCAACAGAGCTCCTTTGCAGACACAATGCATTTATTTTACTTGCTTAATCAGATTTTCCTTGTTTTCTACTGGCAGATCAACTGCCCGTGTCTTCAATGTCCTTCTACAAACAGGCCCATCAATCATTGCAGGACTAAACCTAGTAAGCCTGTGACAATACAAGCGCAGCACATAAATACATTTGCATACCACATGGTGATTTTAGCAGAAAGCAAGTTTTGCCAGGCCTCACGTAGGTGAAAAGGGCAATTATTGGTGCAATAATACTGCAGGAATATTTGCCGAAGCTTTAGCATCCCGCTGCTACTTCAACATTGGACACAGATCCAGAAACCACGGTTTGCACCTATTTGCAGTCAGAGAGTCCCTTTCATCTGCTTGTACCTAAAAGAAAAAAGAAAAAAAAAAGACTTTTTTTTTTTGCCAGTATCATATCTCTGAGGCTTCAGGTTTGCTCCCTCACAGTGCCCCAGAAGTGCTTTGTGATGCTGTAGTATTCCTGAACTTTCAGAAGGGAAGCAAAGGTCCAAGCAAGCCATTTCCAGGCTTTGATTGTTTCAGTTCATCCTCTTTGGCTTGACATTAGCCTGTGCCTGTATTTAGGGATCCTCTCATTCAGGGTTCCCAAAGCATTCTGCAAATATTAGGAAATTCTCAGGGGGCACTGCCTTCCCCTGCCTAACAGCAGATGGAAAGGGAGAAGCAGGGACACAGCAGAGAGAGGCAGGAGTGTGAGGCATAGTCCTGGATGTCCATTTGGCTGCTTTAACCATTCAAACCACACTCCCAAAAAGTAGCTGTATTGCTGCACTGTTGGGAAGGAACTCAGAAGCTGGAATAGCTGAGAACAAGATGGAGCCCAATGGGATTGTAGCGAGTATGTCCCTGTTCTGGTACAGGATGGGACACCATGGGAATGCAGGTCTGATACAAACAAGGACATTTCTTCAATGCCTTCTTCTAGATTTTCCCTGATATAGTTCCAGTTCCAGGAAATCTGTACATTCAGGAACCACAACGTGTAGAGGAAACTCAGCAGGACTGAGGGTAAACCCTCATCCCCCAAAAGGGTGGTGTCACCAGAACAAATGTCCCCTTTTTTGAAGACTTTCAGCTCACTGAGACCCTCACCTGGGATACCAAAGACAAACCTAAGTGCTGACTTCACCTTCGAGACTCAAGAAAGCAACAAGCAGGTCAGATCCTCATTTTCCAGAGCTGTTGGACCCCTGGTTCACTATGCAGGGAAGTGAAAGGAGCTCTGGGATGCTGAGATGCTGCTGAAGGAGTTGGTGCTGGGAGGCAGCCTGACCTTTCTCAAAATAATGAAAAGAGACTGTGAGAAATGTTCCTCTTAGATATGGGGGTAATAACTCCTCCATGGGATGCCAAGAAGGGACTGAAAATACAGGTCAGGAGGGGTGTTGCTGGAGAGGACTCATGGCAAGGAGGGGCATTCTCAGGTTGGTTTGAAGGAGAGAAACGGAGATTATTCATCAAACATTAACAACTTTGGGGAACAGGAGAGGAGACAACTAAGTTGTGTTACCTGGAGAAATTCAGAAAAGAAGGGGAAAAGGGGATGTGAAATATAAATATAAGATGGATGGGCAGAAAGGGCTTTCTCTAAGGGGAATGGAAACGAAGAAATTTGCTAATATCTTCCTGTGCAGTTCATCTGTTTTTCTTGTTATTATCCCTGATAATAAAAATGTTCCAGATGGATGTGGTTAACCAAATCCCTTGATGAGAAAGGTTTTAGTTTCCTTCCTTTGCTTCTCTTCACCTTTATCAGCACTGAGGAAGGGATGGGACCAAACCAAATTCACAGAGCCATTCATCATCAGCCCAGGGGAAGTCAAATTCCTGTGCAAAGGTTTTCACTGGCAGAAGGACAAATATGTGCTATATGCCAATGGGAGTCCATTGCCTGGACTTCCTGCATATTAATTCCCCTACCTGATATTTTATGTTGCAAATGTGGCAATAGGTAGGGTGGCATCCCCATGGTGCGATATGATATCAACGTGCCATAAATAGCAGTGAGGCAATGTCTGAAGGTAGTAAGAGAGTATTGGATATCACCCAGTCAGTGCATATAAGAAGATCTGAAATAGGCTAGTTCTGTTCCCACAGATATGAATAGGGGTTCATCTATTTAAATTCCCAGGAAAGTTCATCTGAATTTACTTCTGAATGGAGTAGCCCAAACCCCTGCATGCAGAATTATAGCTGCCTTTGATGATACAATTTAGTTCACTCCCAAAGGAGCAGTGGATCAAAAGCTCTCATTGAAGACACGTTGTCAACTCTACTTAAGATTAACACGGATCTTCATTTCCTGCTCCTGGAGGTGGCTGGGCAGCAGGTGGCCAGTCCCATCCCATGCTTTTTCTTTCCTCTGGTCCCTGGGTGAAAGGATGGATCTTGGCTTTGGACGATTTTGCTGGCGTGCTGTGCTTCTTGTAGGGCAGCTTGGGTTGCACAAATAATAGGTTTTGGGGAAACTCAAATGTGTTCCCTGGTGGTCAGTTGTCCAGGGCTTGCTTTAACATGGGCAAGGACAGGATGCCCCCCTAACTTGGGCATCTGGAAGCAGAGATGGGTCCCCTAGTTCAGACATTTAGCACTGAACAGTTGCTGTGGGGCTGTTCTGGCTGTCCCTGTCCAGGTTAACAAGTCCCAAGTACATGATGTGGCTGGAAGGAGGGAGATCAGTGTGAAATCTGAAGATTTCTCAGATTTTTGTAGTCATTTTTATAAACATAAATATAATTGGTTAGCTGCCTAGACAACTGAGGCATTGATATTTGTTGGAATATTCATTCATACTGCATTAAGTTTAGCACTTGTTTATTTATTTTTTGTAAGTAGGTGTTTTATTTGCTCTTCGCCCTTTGGGAATGGGAGTATGTTCCTGCAGCTCTTTGTACTGGGAGGAGCTCCAGCAATGTCATTGATTTTACTCTCTCTGCAACAACATTCCACTTGCTCTCTTAGACCAAACACCTGCCCCACTAATGTGAAATCACTTGTGTCTCAGCTGCTTCATTAATCACACGGATATTCTGATATTTTACATTTCTAATCAAACCGCTTACTGCCATATCACTACCCAATTGACTGATTATGTTTACAGACCCAGTGAAAGCTTTGCAAGAATACTGATAAACTTTACACTTAAAAAGTAAAATGACATCATCTATATCTAATAAAAAGATAAAATCTAGAGCCTCATCACTAGAAACAGCCACAACATTGACCGCTTAATTTCATCCAATTATCTCTGTGCTGAGTCTGATCATTTGTGTTTGACCTAAGCAAACTTCAGAAAGGCATTTGGATACATCAGGAGATGCAGAACCAACCATTTTCTTCAGTAGCTTGCTTCAATAGTTTATAACCTCCCTAAAACATATTTGCACCTTATTTGTCATTTAAATTTGTCTAGCTTTGCTTTGAACCATCATTTCTTGTTATGCCTTTGTCCATAATTATGAAGTGAATTAAGGAGCACTTCCATTTCCAGTTAATTTTCCTCTTGAGGTTACCTTGATCTTTTCTTTGTTAAGCTAAAGTGATGGTGCCCTTTACATCTCCCAAGGAATTATATTTCCTCCAATCTCCACATTTTTTAGGGTATTTTTGCACTCTCAGCAACTTTTCATGATTCTTTTAATATCAGTACACCAGGACTGCACATTACCCTAGGCCTAGTCTAGCCAATTTTGTACATAAAGGTAAAAGCCACCTTTGCACCCTTAATCATTACTTTCTTCTTTACACTGGCAAGAATTTCATTAACCCTTTCTGTCACAAAATGCTGCACAGTTCATGCATTCTGACTTCCCTGAATGCTTTCTAGAATTAATTCCCAGGACCTCCAACCCTCACCTGGGTGTTAAAACCAATACTCTTTCGGCCAAAGCAAATATTGGAGACTAAGCACAGATACACATGGCACACATGCCACGTGCACGCATGTCAGGTCTTTGAATTCTTTCAGGTAAACATAAATTTAGGCATGTCAGTCCACAGCCAGCATACAAATAGGCAGATATGAGCAATGCAATGACTATCTTGTTCATACAAACACAACACGTCTTCTTGGTTTCAAAAAAGCTTAAGTAACTTGTATGGACTCTGCCATCTGGAAACCTGAGTCCCTCGTAAGTTTTGCTCTATTTATGCAGAAAACATACCTGGATACGTTCAGGTTTTCACACAGGTGTCTGAGGAAGAAAGAACAGTCACAGATGCATAAAAAAGGGCTTATGTGGAAGACTCTGCAGCCTTCCCCATCCTTGGCATGAAGAGTGCCCGAGCTGCCGTGGTATGGGCTAGCCAGGGCAGAGGTGACCCTCCAGTCCTTCAGCTAAACTTATTCTGCACTTCAGAGAGGAACAAGGGATTTGCTAATCCAAAATCTAATATTTTAGCTGAGGATTTGGCACTTGCTTTTACAGGGAGAGACCTGAGGTCCAGTCCCTGCTCTGAGGGCAATACACACATTAGACTAGAAGGGATTCGTTAAAATGCTAAACTGCTTCTTGGAGCAGGACCAGGAATCCTAACACAAAGCAAAAAGCTTACCCCAAACTGATCCCCAGACTGTGCTTAGATTAATTTATGACAACAAAGTTTCTGCTCTGTGCAGTAATCACTTCAATTTAAATGAGTAACAATAAAAAATTAATGAAATGTAGCTTTATCTAGGGTGGAATTATTTACCATAAACTTTGATTAAATTTTCATAAGGTCCTAATTGATTTTGGCACATACATTCCATTGTCTGCCTACAGGACTTTGTCTAGTAAGCTATTATATGAGCTCTAGAACATTTTTTCTAGTAATATTTCGGTTACACACCATATCACCTTTTCTCCACTGTAGTTCTGCTTTTCCCAACCAAATGATTTATCTCCAGTCTAGCAGCAGCCTCACAAACCCTTTGGTCTGTGTGCTGGGTGGTAGTTAATTACGACCCCTAACAAGAGCCTGCTGAATTACACCAATCAAGAAATACATTTGCTGGGGCTTTCCACTGATGCAGCTATATTGGTGTACTGAATATATACACTCAAAAAACCCACAGGACTCCTAACTGCTCTGTGATAGTGATTAGACAAGATTAACATTTCATTGGAGCTGTGTCAGCACAAATGTGAATGTGGAAAAATTGAGCACAGCGATGATACTTTGTGGTGAACAAGTTTTCAGTCCATGATTCAAAATTACAGCACGTTATCTTCCCTCAGCTAAAATTGCAGAGGGCTGCAGATAAAATGTTGACTTTATTTTCCATATTTGACCGGAGATTATATATTTTTCTGTACTGAAAGCTCAGAATTATCAGTAAAGAATAGCCTTATTCACATCACTTTCATATAACACATTGAAAATCATAAAGAAAGAAAATTCTGAGTAAATTTTTTTTTATCTATCTCCAGCAATAGGCAAGGGACACGGTTTACCTCTTTGCCCATTGCTGCTGTTCCTGGGTGGTGAGAGGGATGAGCAGCGCAGAGAGGAGTGGTTGCGGTTATCAGCAGGCAACACACCTGCCTGTGCCTGGGTGTGGAAGGGATGGGATCAGAGTCAGGTCCCCAGCTTTTCCCCCCATAAACCAATCATGTCCACACCTCTTCCCTCAAAGCCTGGTCTTGATGGCATCATGTCCCTAAATTGTCCTGGCTTCTTGTGATCCTCTCTCCAAACAACAAAGCCCTCAGCCGCTGTGGGGCAGAGAACACCAGACGGAAGAGGCTGCCCCATTGCAGGGAGCAGCGATGAGGCCCCTACAACCCTGTCCCATGTCCAGGGGATCCCTCCCAGGCAGCAGGGTGAAGACGTGGGCCATGGAAAACAGGGGTACTCAGAATAATTATTTTCTAAGACAAAAGAACAAACTTTGCTAAAACCTCACAGGTGTGTGGTTGAGCATTGTCTGATTATATTCTAGTACTGAACAGTGGCTTGTTGCAAACCTCTGGAGAGCAGTGGGGATGCCCTCAACCTTTACAATGTTCTGTTAAATCCTCTCCTACATCACCTCTCCTACATCACAGCAAAGGCTGCCATTTTGCTGCAACTAGACACTCCATAAAATAAAGCGACAAGCTGCTATTAATGACAGCTATATGCACAAACACTGAAATCAGATGCACAAAACAACTGCCAGCACAGTCTCTGCACTCCCCAGAGCACAGCCAACAGGAGCAGCCAACAGTGGCAAGAATTTGCACAGCTGCTTCTGGGCTTTGCTTCGAGATCCTCCCAGTCTTACGGGCTCTTTGGAGACTCCTGGGAACTCTCAGTGAGTGTGGGGTGTTCCAGCTACTGCTGTTGGGTAAGGGTGGCCAGGCAGACTTTTGTATCTAGCAAACTCCAGCTATTCTTCATCTTAAGGTGCTCTTGTCTCCAGCTGACTGCCAATGAGGGAGTACCAACCACCCATTCAACAAGTGCTAGAGACCTAGATAGCTGCCAGGCCCAGTGCACGCTGAAGTGAAGCAGCTCGAAGATGAAGCAGTTTTTGCAGAAAGGTGCATGGGAATAGGCTGGAAACTCTGCTGAGGGCAGAGTACACATGCTCAGCAGTGGTGGTGACATGCCATAAGACATGGTCCCCAATACCAAGAGCAGCAGCACAGCAGGACCCTTGTCTCAGGCTGAGCTCAGGAGCACTACACAAGTCTGTCCTGGGACTAGTGCTGTCTAATACCTTTAGCAGTGCTCTGGAGGAGGTGACAGAAGGCTTGCTCATCAGTTTTCCAGATGACACCAAATTGGGGAGACCAGTTGTTATGCTCAAGGACAGGGCTTGCCATTCAGGTAGACCGAGACCGGCTGGAGGAATGGGCCAACAGGGATCTCATGAAATTTGACAAAGACAAATGCGAAGTCTTGCACCTGGGATGGAACGACCCTTTGCAACAACACAGGTGGTCCTGGTGGGCAGCAAGTAGGACATGGGCCAGCAGCGAGTCCGGACAGAAATGACAGCCAATGGCTGAATAAACAGGGACAGGAGAGGTGGTGCCAGGTGAGCACTGAAGAGATCCAGCTGAAGGCTGATAAGCATGGAAAGTTTTTGCAAGACCCCTGATAGTCTCTTGCCCCTTCTCTATTGGTTCTTCTCCCTTAGAGAGAGCAGTGCTTCACTTCACCAAGAGAAGAGATGGAGCCCGGGGCTAAGCATGTTAACAACCTCTTCACTCACAAGTCCGGCATGTGAAGATGAGGCCTTAGTATGAGAAAATGAGGTCTTTGGACATATCACACAGGTGAAAACATGGAGTTTCTTCCTTAAGAACTGTCCTTTCTGGAGACATTTGACACTATTCATTTTGTCTCCAGTGGCAAGGCATTAGCTGAAGACATGATTTCTATGACACCTATCAGACAGGAGAGCCTCATCTAGATCAGATGTGGTTCAACTTTTCCAGCTGATGTGGCTGAACACAACCCACAGGAGTTCAGCAGTACATCCATTTTCCATCTGCCTGCAAAAAGGCCTGATAACCACAGGATCTCCCTGCTTGCTTTTGCTGGAAACATCTTGCTCAAATGATTTTAGACCATTGGAAGAGAATGCAGCTGAAAAATGCTTGCTGCACATTTTGTGTGGATACAGAGATGACTGAAATATTATCAAGAGTAGCAGAGGCTGCTGTTTCCAAAGGGAGAACTGATGATAGTCCAGGTCACCTAAGGGAAAGGATGGTGTTGGGGGATATGAGGATGGAGGTGTCACATGCCCCCAGCTCCCCCTTTGCAAGCAGTGATTGCTGCGACTCGCAACTGCAGCTGCTCTGCCTGCATCAGCTGCTGGAAAGGCTGGAAGCAGCTACAAAATCTTAAAGCCCTTTCATGATGGGACTTCATGGGAAACACCTCCTGGCAGTCATCTCAGCTGGCTCCAGCTGACACCAAGCAAAGGGAGGCACCGCTCTCCAGCTCTGTGTGCAGGGAAGGGAAACTGCCATCCTCAGCCTCTCCACCACCATCAGGTACATTTTTAACCAGGCAGCTTCAGGAATCAGGTCATAACCATAATCTGGAGCCTTGCTGTGCCTTCGCTAGTGTCACAAAAGCTTTTGATACGGCCATAAATAAACAGTCTGTGACAGAAATGAAGCATTTTAGCTGATGAGTGGGGGTCTAGTTTTTGTTTCTTAAGTTTATCTGCCTTTGAACATTTGCTACGTTTCCACTTTTCATCCCACTTGGGCAGGAATATTTACAAATATTGGAAAATGCCTCACTTTTGGTTTTGGAGTCTCGCATAAGTTCAGACCAAACATCCCTGCTATAGGACACAGTGTCTTGTGTCCTTGTGAAGGACTGCTATGAAACAGCAAAGTGAAACATAACCTCCGATAACGCAATGCCTTGGGCCCAGGAGTTCACAGGATTGCCACTAGAGATAAATGAAGCTTTTGCTGTGGGAGAAGGGCTGAGTTCTTGTCTCTGAGGCTCAGGATGTTTCATCCCTATAGGGACACACCCCATTTCTCTGTGATGCTTATACTGCAATATGCTGATGACAGTGACCTTCTTCAGGATTTATTACAGCTCTAGATGGCACAAGGAAGTTAAATAATAATGACAGATCCATGCCCCCAGGGAGCATCCAGAGTAAGAAAAGCACACTAAAAGAGATGGCAAGTCACAAAAAATGTAGGAAGAAGAATGAGATATCCAGAGAAGAAGGTGCTTCTGTACAGCTTTACAGTTGCTGTCTCTGCCCCTTGTTGCTGTCAGAATCAGAGACAGCATCTCTGATGATGAGTGGGTAGGAGCCAAAGTGACGTAGCCCTAAGCCAGAGGCCTGAGCTCCTGCTACCAGGGCACATAGCAACATGCAGACATGTCAGTGTTCCTGATGGAGGAGCAGGCAGAGCAGTGTCACAGATGGCCGAGTGTCTGTTGCTACAGCACTTTGGTATGACAGATGAGCAATGGATCTAATTATATCACTGGAAGAAGAGAGCCATCTTGCACTCTCCTGCGATCTACGTTACTCATTGCAGAGCTGCTGTGTAGTACAAGGTGCAGTGGAGCATTAGCTTCACTATAGCACTGCAATACATCATGCATGTACCCATTCTGTGGCCACCCTAATATACTGCACTGCCTTTGCTTGCCAGTCCATCACTTGAAAAAGGGACAGGGTGTGTAAAAAGCCTCAGTCAGATAACTGCATTGAGAGTATGTTTCACACAACTCATGCTGAAAGCAACGAACTGTATATTCACTTTCCCCTGACCACTCAGCAGCTATTCATAAAAGAGCATGAAAGAACAATTCCAGCTGACTGCATATCCTAATGCACTTATGTTCCTGTAATCATTCTGTTTCATCTCGATTATAACCAGAACACATGGTGCAACCAGAGAGGGAGAACAGCAGCAGGAAAAAAGAGGTATAGCTGTATACCATGGTTTAATCCCAGCTGGCAACTAAGCACCACACAGCCGCTCGCTCACTCCCCCCCCAGTGGGATGGGGGAGAGAATCGGAAGGGTAAAAGTGAGAAAACTTGTGGGTTGAGATAAAGACAGTTTAATAGATAAAGCAAAAGCTGTATGCACAAGCAAAGGAAAACAAGGAATTCAGTCACTGCTTCCCATCGGCAGGCAGGTGTTCAGCCATCTCCAGGAAAGCAGGGCTCCATCACGCGTAACG
This sequence comes from Nipponia nippon, assembly GCF_047370975.1. Taxonomy (NCBI): domain Eukaryota; kingdom Metazoa; phylum Chordata; class Aves; order Pelecaniformes; family Threskiornithidae; genus Nipponia; species Nipponia nippon. The sequence goes on from NW_028262336.1 coordinate 113,018,445, forward strand.
GTTACTTGGGAAGACAAACGTCATCACTCTGAATGTCCCCCCTTCCTTCTTATTCCCCCAGCTTTATATGCTGAGCCTGACATCATATGGTATGGAATAGCCCTTTGGTCAGTTGGGGTCAGCTGTCCCAGCTGTGTCCCCTCCCAGCTTCTTGTGCGCCCCCAGCCTACTTGCTGGTGGAGTGGTGTGAGAAGCAGAAAAGGCCTTGACGCTGCGTAAGCACTGCTCAGCAATAATGAAAACATCCCTATATTATCAACCCTGTTTCCAGCACAAATCCAAAACATAGCCCCATACTAGCTACTATGAAGAAAATGAACTCTGTCCCAGCCAAAACCAGCACGCTGTCCAATAGTTACCTATTGATGTATGTGCCTGATGTTATAACAAGTAAGTGCCTGAGTTGAAAGGGTTACTGCAGACCATTGCCCTTGACCCCTGGACCTGAGTGAATGAGGTGGTGTGTCAGGGCCCACACGCAGTTGTGCATCTCTGAGAAGTACGCTCCACGTTCCCTCCCTGTGGTACACCTGACCCCTTTCCTGCAGGTAGCAGAGCTGCTCTGCACAATTTTACAAATTGTCCATTTGTAGGCTTTTTGATGTAAAGAGGTGAGAAAAGTGAGAAAAGGGGGTCCTTCTGAAGCTTTAAGTGCTTGCAAGAACTAAAGTCATAGCAACTAAGATAGTAACAGTCGACAATACTCAACTCCACTCCTATGGAGATCGTCTACTGCCACTACTGCATCATCCCTCAGATCAGTCCTCTTCCAAAGGCTGAATTAATACCATGGTCTAGCACATTAACATATAAGGGGCTGCAATAGAATCTAGCACTTTAATTTTGTTTGTGTAAATCTGACACTGGCAATTCATAAAACACAATATACAGTGCAGTGATGGGCACGCAGAAGTATGCACTCTTCTAGTTTTCACTGTGGATGAAAAACCTGCTAATGAAATTGAATTACCCAATACAGCCTGCTAACTACGCTACCCTTGGGTTCCAGTTTTTGCAAATCTACAGTCTTTTCTTTTTAAAGAATGACAATATGGAATAGGCAGAAAAACAAGTTATATTGGTGATTCTCATAAAAAAGTGTTTTTAAGCAATATGTTTTAAGGAAACTATCTAAAGAAATTAAAATAGAGATTTTTACTGATGCCTTCTCTAGCTTAGCTGACAGACTCCCTGCAACTTCAGTACTGGATCTACATACTCTAGGGCTTAGGGCACTGCATTGTTAGTCAATGTATACTGACCTTCTGACCTGAATTACTTTTATTTTTCCATCTGAATTCCCCAAAACTAACCCTGCCATTTGGTGCCGGGTGTAATCAGATCATACCAGAGGTGTGTGAAGGAACAGCTGTTTAACGATACAGATGCGGCCGCAAAGATAAAAACCAGCCTCCATTATGGCGAGGTGCCTAGGGTGCTGGGAATGGGTCTAGCATCCCTGGCTGTGGTAGGATTGCAGGGTTATACAGCATTCAAAGCAAATCAACATAGTCACCCTTTATCATGTTGCTGGGTCCAAGAAAGCAAGCTACTCATCACTGCAGACTTCTGGAGGCTACTTGCTGTTCTGTTGTCTGGACTGTCTATACAGAGGTATTTTCATATGCCAGCTGTCTCACCAGGGCAGAACAAAGACGTAAACACAGCCTACTTGCAGAATGGATAAGATATCTGTCATGGGTCACATTTTCTTGTTTCCCTGATTTCACGCTGATGCTACTCTGTTCCTCTTCAGCTGCTGATAACTGTTTTTAGAAGGCTGAAGCCCTTAGACTGTTGGCGTAATCAGGAAGGAATGATGTCTCACCAGTGACTTTTATTGCCGTGGTGGATAATTACTACCTGCAGCATCTCCTGGAGTCTACTAGCTTCTTGTGCCTTGCAGCATTTCTGAAGAAATGGCTTGGGAAAAGTTTTGGAGACGGTACTCTAGGCAAAGTTGAATGTGCAAATAGGCTTCAAAAGTCTTCATCTATATTTTATGTATTGTGGCAATTCCCAAATTCTTAATCTTAGGCTAACACAGCTCCTTATGTGCTAGATACCTCACAAATGCAGAACAAACCCAGATGCTCTTCCTTAATATATTTACCACCTAGGCACACAGACTTTGCTTCTTCATTTTTGCATCACTTTAATTAAGAATTTTAAAGACCAAGTAAAGGATACAACCTTTAAAATTGTTGCACAGACTAGAGTCGTGCTCAAGTAACCAGTGAAAATGCGGCAGTACTTACATACCCCAGTGGACAACTGCCTTAGTTTAAAGCTGTTCATTTCTAACAGACTTTCTCTGACTTACCCCTGCTACAGATCCTGCCCTGTCTCTTGAAATGCCTCTAGTTTGTGCACAATAGTTGGGATTTAAAAGGGGCCTATGCATATTAGTTTCCAAAATCACATTACATTTTAATAAGATTTCTACATCTAACGGACTGAGGTCTCTCGGAAAACTCAGCTTGAATTCCCAGTTTCCATACTGCTACAACTAAATTAACTCTGTGGCAATTTCTTCCAGAAAGCTTAGTGTTAATTTTTATTTTTTTTAGCAGCTCCTCTCCTGCACTTCAGTGATTTAGGACTTTCTTCTTGCTTGACTTGTTTTTGTGCTTCGTGTTTTTTTTATCACCCTTGCTAAGGATATCTCCAAATACAGAGTGACACTCATACCTGACACCATGAACAGAAAAATTGATGAGTCACAGCAGCTCCAATTTCCCACCCGCATCAGCAATGGAGAAATATCTTGCTAGGAATAACCATGCAATTTATAGTCAGCTTCCCCCACGCCCATCACCCTGAGTTACAGATTTTTTCTAAACTGCACATTTACAAATGCACAAAAAAAATAAACTTCAAGTTTTAAATAATAGAGACAATCAAGGCATGCTGTCCATGAGCCATTGTCAGAGCTGTCCCTCCACCTGGCCTTTTCCAATCAGCCTCAATCCTTTTTCCCTTTGATCACCAACACCTGTTTCCTAGGTGGGACACAGCCATGAGATGGAGGAGGATGCTGAAAAGTCCTGTAGGGCTATTGCATCTCACGAGCGCTACATGGAGTGGTACTACTGGGGGGAGGAAATCCTATACCTCCTTTACGTTCCTCTTGTATCCCTGCCTAGCTGCCAGGGAAGCTGCTTCAAAATGTTTTGAGCTAACAGACTGTGGTCAGCCTGTAATGTGTTTCTCACAGGCTCTCCAGCACTTCATAACCAGACTGACAGTGAAAGCTCAGTGCAGGTCGGGGGAGCTGGGGCAGCTGCTGCACCCAGGGAGCACCAGGGTTTCTGGTGGCCTCTCGCCATTAGGTTCACTGGTACTTTTCGGGCATTAATGCCTGGGAGATAGAGCGGGGAATTTTCAGTTGGAGTGCCTCCCATTGCAGAAGGGGAGTGAGGTTGGACTTCACAGCATGTAGGACGACAGATCTGCCCATCTCTTTGGAAGCAAATCATACCTATGAGAATTTAACTGGTGTAAAAATCCTCCCTAAGTGTATAGCCAACATCAGCCTCTTCCAGGGAATCTCTCTTCTCTCTAAAAGATAGCTGTCTTTAACAGTTATTCATGTCTAACTGTGAGAGAGCCTTTGCATGCATTCCTGCTTGTAAATAATATGATAAAATATATAGGCAGCTCCGGTGCTGTAGTGCTTGCAGCATCTTTGATGAACGCACGTACAGATATACGCTTCCTGTATTCGTTCTGAAAAATTTCAGAGACCTTATCACAGCAGGAGTTGCTGGTTTCCTCAGAAACACTCTGCTAAGCACCTCTCGCTGGGACCTTGTCAATGGTTCAAGTTATGATCCTCTGCTCAGGGCTCTGCTCAGCATCGTGTAGCCTCTCGTTGACAACAGCTCTGTTGGTATTTCACCAACATCTCTTTTGCACTAAGTGCCTTGAAAGGTGGGGGGAGCAGTGCAGGGTCCTTGCCTTTGCATGGACTGTAAGGGACAACTTTGGAGGGATGTGCAACCTGGTCCCGGGGGGTGCTCCCCTTGGCCATCAGCTTTCACACCCCATACTGGGGCCAGACACTGTAACAGCTGCACACACGAGGCCATCTGAGTGAGCCTCACTGCCAGAGGGACATGGTTTGTGTCATTTCAGACACTTTCTTTGTATATTGCCACAAGTATATCACCAAGATTTTGAATCCCCAGTGTTAGGGACTGCTCTGTGTGTCCAGAACACCTTCTAGGCTCAAGGACAGACCCTGACCCCTGCTAAATCCTAAGGGCTGGCATGGCAGTGGTGTCCTTCTTTTGCTGCTTGAGCCTATGTGGACAGGGCATGAAGGCACTGGTCCAGGCTGGGGCCATCCCATGGGGCTGACTGGTGAGGGCTGACGTGGCCTTCTGCATGCCCAGGCGAGCAGGGTGGTGGGGCCAGCCATGCTCCTCAGGGCAGCTGGCCAGAAACCCTCCTGCTTCACCCGCTCAATCTACCAAGATGCAGACACTGGCTCCACACCACGCTCCGTCCCACTGCTGAACCAACAGCCCTATGCAAGCAGATTAAATTAATATTTTCCCCATCTAGGAAATTGCAATCCTTGGAGGTGGGCAGGTGGATCAAGAGGGTAAGTGACTTGCTCACAAGGACTCAGCCGTCCTGTCCCCCCTCCCACCTTCTCCCTGTGGGGCTGGGGGAAAGCCCGTAGTCCCAGGTTGGGAGGCTGGGTACAATCACCTCCAGGGGAGCCATCAGCCATCTCATAATGACACAAAAAACTAAACTTCCTAAACTTTCAGCCCATTACTTTTGAATGCTTGGCATCCTGACCTGCTCTCACAGCTGAGAGGAGACTCAGGATGTCAAATTCTGCTTGAAGCCATCTTCAGTGTGTACTAAAGAGAGGCAAAATTGTGAAGGGTGACCACACTCACATTTGCAGCAAGGAGAGCTAAAAGTGTCACTTCAGTGCAGAGCTGTTAGAAACCACAGTAGTTTCTGCCTCTGTGCAATGAGGTGTGTGGTGTGTTCTCAGTGTGCAATGAGCTGTGATGAGTTCTCAGTGGTGTTCCTACTCTTCTGTCCTTACTGTGTCATCTTTGTCCAGTAAGTAACCAAGAGAAGACTCCACAGTTACGTGTTTTAAAATGTTCTTTGCATTTCTGCACATGTTCAGACCTGCAGTGTGGATAATAGAAAATGAATAGAATATTAACATGACTGATTGTGTCATGTCATTAAAAACAAACAGCAAGATGGGCAGCTCTCACATGCAGATTTAGCTTGGATCTATGAAGGTGAAAGACTAACCTAGGAGTAGCAAGTAAAATCTACTACATTTTATTTTATTTTTCTTCCTAACTGGATGAGCTTCTGAAAATGATGACTTCTTTAAAAAAATCACAAATCTAACATGCTTCATCTGTCCAGAAAATGATCTCTGCATTCACTGAGCTAATGATACAAGCATTATTTTCAAATTATCCTAACATACCTAAGACTGTGCATAAAACTTGCTGGGAAATACGGGTTTTTTTTAATGCGAAATTTAAGGAAGGAAGAGAAACAAGAAGTAGAATATGAAAAAGAAAAATAATATGCTATTGGCTTCTCATTTTAAAAAAAGGATAACATTTAGGAGAAATTGTGGGGTTTTTTTTCCCTGCAGATACTATCTCTGAGCCAGAAGCTGTTGATCAGCTCCTGCAAGCTTTCATGGCTGTGGTCATGAGAGAACTGCATAACAGCCAGGCTTTTTTTGAGTGTGATCTGTAACACTGTCATCACCTCTAGCTCTCTGCTTTCCTCTTTGTGGTTTTCCTGCCACCTTGCTTTAAAGCATAAGCTCTAGACTGGAGTTGTTTGGTTACTGCCAGACATTGTGCCCAAAGAAAAATGTCTTACTTTTTTAGCTTTTGTTTCAAGTAGCTGTATTCTTTTAAGTTCATCCTTTTTACCATCAGCCGTGGTTGCAGACAGCCAGCTGATTGTCAACAGTTTCCTACTGCACTGATTCATCTCTCAGTGTCTTTTCATTTTTCCATGAAAAAGTGTTTGTAAGTAAAAAATGTTGACCAGTTCTACTGTGCTCTCCAAAACATTAAAAGAACAGCGGGTATGAAGTCTTGTAACGAGCTGCCACGTCTTCCCTTTTTCAGCAGGTTTCTTTGACCGTAGCTGAGCTCACTGATTAGAATGCAGGATTTTTACTATTAGATGAATATAAAAAAAATTGGAATGCCTGCCGTGACAAGCAATTACAATGCGAAGAAGAATGAGAGAAAGAGTGAGAAGAAATATTAAGGATATTAAATGTAGCTGTCTTTGCAAGAAACCCCTCAAAATTATAACAGTACTTTCTTTCAGCTACAACAGAACTGTGATGTTATTGCACTGGCACTGGCATTTCAGTCCAAATCAGGAGTGCTCCTTAAACCTGAGTCAATAGTCCCCCTTCTCTGTGTTTGGATCACCTTATGGAAAGGCCTTGGAGTGCACGAACAGGATTCCTTCTGGATGAAACAGGACCAGGAGATATATCCTATTAATTCATCAATGTCTCTCATGGGTGTTCATTCTTGGGGCCAGGCTGGATCTAGTCTGAGGGAACTTGCTTTGAAATGTGAGCAATATGGGTATCACTGCTCAGCACCAACTCTTCTTCTGCACAGACCCACCCCAAGGCATTGCACTGCTTCCTAACGCATAGCCTGTGACTAAAGAAAGGTCACGGAGTACTCCCTGAAATCAGCCAACACTGCAATGTTTGTAACTCAGATACATTCAGTGAGATTTCCTATCCTATCCTATCCTATCCTATCCTGTCCTGTCCTGTCCTGTCCTGTCCTATCATTATACAGTGGCCCATCATCATCACTGTAAAATCTCAGTGTCTTCCAGTAGTGCATTAAGCAATGAGAGTAACATTTGTCAACATTTACACAAAGGATAATCAAGACCTCATTGTTTCCAGGCTCTCCGAAACTGAACAAGGAGCTGTAATAATGAAATTCTCTTATTGATTCAACTGATCAAAATGTATTTGCATTAGTAGCACAGGATAACTGGGGCACATTATAACAAAAAAACTGATTGGTAATGTAATGCTGTTCTGAATATGAATACATTATCCTTTCATGCATTTAATATTTCCATTAATCACTAACTTGGTGCCATCTTCAATTTTGCTGAACAGCCTTCAAGCTGGGAAGCTTTTTTTAAACCTACTGTTATATTTACAGACCCTCTTAGACTGCCTGACAATAAGAACCTTTCATTTTAAATCAGACTGAAAATCAGTGTGAGATAATTCTTATATTGGTATCCTTCTTCCTCTTCTTCTCTTGGGACATTGCTTATTATTTGTTTCTTTAGCAGAGGAAACAGAAGAGACCTGGCAAATGTAGAACTGCAACCTTTTCCTTCTGCAATGTACGTGGCTGCTATTATCCTAAGTCAGTAATATGTCATTGTTTCCAGACTTGGCTCGGTTGCCCTGTGAAGATTTCTGATGCAGGGAGCCCCATACTTCTCCAGGCAGCAAACACAGAAGACAAGGTGGAATCACCCATTTCTCTGTCCCCCCTTTCCCAGACCTCAGCTGCTACTAACTACTGAAATGAGACAATCTATTTTCTTTCCACAGTACCTGATCTCCAAGGAGACATACTTCTAACAAACAAGACAAAAATAATATGAGGCAACGTGATACTCCTAGTCCAACATTTTGCAATTAGGCACATTTGTACTGTTGGAAGAACAGACGTTGACATCAGGTCAGCTGGACATATGCAGCATATAAAATGTGGTGTGCAATCAACAGGTTGTAAGGTTAACAGGACTGCAATGCAAATATGCAGCCCTCCAAGGACCAGCATAATTCTGTCAAGTGTTACAAGTGCTCAAATCCTGCTGAAGGTCATTAGAGTTGAAGGCCCTCTGCATTTTTCAGAAGATCTAAAACATTTAGCTTTGGACCAGATCCTTTTTGCTAAGGGAAACTGTCCCTCTTTTCTTTTCTTGGGAACTACTTTGGTTTTGTCACAGATTTCCTCCCTCCTCACCTTAATCCCTTGAAGACAGGTTTGCACATTTTGCTAATCAATGAGCAAGATCAGGACAAAGAATGACAGATCAGACCATATGTCAAAAATCTGTCCAATAGTCACTGCTATAAAAATGCACCTGTAGCTTTTTGGATGATGCTTCATAACCTTTTTTTCAAGGTTACAATTTAGTTTTTGAAACTAGCAATCACATATTATATCTTAAAATCCCACTTATGTATTCATAGATACAGTGAGATTCCAAATTATATCAGTCCATTGAGTTAATAACTAACATAAGGGTCTGCTAACATTGTGGAAATGCATTGTAAATTCCTTCAATATCAGAAAGATCAAGAGTAAACACAGCTCTAACCCTAGGAAATTGCTGAAAATTCTGTGAAAACAAATTGATTTTGTCTCTGCTCTGGAAGTGGCTCCCCAGTGCACCCATTAGAGCAGAAGCGAGCCCTGCCAAAGAAGCACTAAATGCCACAAAGAGCCATCCATGATGTCCAGTCCAGCTTCCTCTGGAACTCATTGCCACAGGCAATTATGATCGAAGCAGCAAATTTCTCTCAGATTATACACAATGTGGGATAAGATCCTATATTTGTACAGCTTTACTTGTTTGGAGAAATGTCCCTGAGGTGCAACAGAAGGCTATGCATTAGATTATTTTCCTTTGTTTCTTTGTTTGCTCAATAATTGCCATATGTAAGGAACCTAGATTAAGAATATTTTTATACTTTCTGGAAAATTATCAATGTTATCAAATAAACATGACATGCTTAGCTTTGGTAAAGACCAGTTTTCTGCTTCTATAAATGTCCCAGGTAGAAAACATCAGAAATAGCTGCAGGATTTTGGGAAATAAATGACTCCATGCAATTTTTCTGTTTAACGTCATGCTTTCTATTGTTTGACCACAGGAATTAACTTCTTTCCAGAGACACAAAGAACAGGAAAAGACAGCTCAGTAGTTTAGACTGACATAGGCACACTGAGGAAGAGGGGCCAAACCAGGATCTGCTGGGGCCTGCTGGGTGATGAAGCACTGGGTTACTACGGCAGGTACTGGTCAGGAAGCTGCAGGCTGAATAGCCATAAGTAAATACAATAGTCATAAATGAAGTCATTAAAGGAAAGGCCATTCCCCAGAGAGAGGACAAGGACTGCAGAGCATCCCTGGAAAAACCACACAGCTCAGGAAAAGCTCACACACTGGGTCCTGCAGATGTGAATGTGAAGACACCATTCTCCTTAGAGAGACTGCTTTGTGACATGAAGGGTTACCAGGATTTTGGACAGTCACAGCCAGGAGCGTGAGTGACTCATCTCGAATGCCTCTGCAAGTGTCTTAGGTTGTGCATTGCTGAATATTGCTGAAACTTCCTTCTTATACACCAACGAACCAGTGACCCTTCTCATGCACACCATCAGCAGCTCTCCCCACGCCCATTAAATACACAGTTTACATTGTCCATCCATGAACAGATCTAGTGTCCAGCTTCAGTGAGTTGAGGCAAATGTCAGAGAGACAAATCTCACCAAATCTCCATAGAAGTTTGTGTTGTCACCAGCTTCTTATCAGTCACGGAGCTGTGGTCTACAAAGGTGAATTACACCACCCAAATGGTGTAGCTGCTTGAACAGGCCATGAATAGAGAAATTTCCATATGGAAGACTGGAGACCACTGTGTTAAGAAATTCTGTTTCTCTGATACAAGAAGTTTTATTTTTGCTTTCTGCACGGTTCACTGAGCTCCTGCCAATCTTCTTGTGTCTGTGCTCAAAATTCTTACCTGTTCTTGCTACACTCAGGCAGAATTTGCTACCAATTGTCAAAGCACAAAGTGCATGTGGAGGTCAAGCGAACCCCCCACATTATCTTGTCTTTTGGTGGGAAGCACCACAGATTTTACCCATGAGAAAGTCAACGTACATTTCTGTTCTTCTCAGTATGTGACAATAATGCAAATTGAGACTTACTGCTGAAAAACAGAGAAGAAAACTTTTTTGCTGTTGCAGAGAGTTCTTTTATGTCACCTACAAACGGGCAAAAATGTGTCATTTGTGCTCCCTTATGTCATTCAGACAAGACCTAGAAGAGTCTCTTTTTTTCTCCCGTTGCTTGTTTTTACCTCGGTAATATGAAAAATGTCAAGCTGAGGCTGCCCTTGCTTGTTTGAAAACTTTAAAGTTCTCAGGGGTGAACAAGCACTGCAATCCTTGTACTTGCCTGCCTTGCATTTCCCACAGTTTGTCTTTTTCATTTTTAATCAGACTGTGGTTCCAGTCCCACAGTGAGCGGCCCATCAGCAGACAACTGCTCCCATATGCAATTCAGGTGGGCAAAGAGCCTGAGCATTGTCTGCTTCCTACCACATCCCAGCAGATTTGGTGGGTTCCTGTTTCCTTGTCTAGAAGAAAGCAATGACACAGTAACTGGCAATACGTTTGGTGTATCTTATCTTATCTATGAATATTCACCAGGTCTGTAACAGAAAGCATTCAAACAAGTGGCTTTTCCAGGAATTAAGCCTGGAGCCTACACTCATCTCTGCAGTCTAACTGCTTCCAGGACTGACTCTGCTCAGAGCAAGTAAAACCTCCATGGCTAAAACCATGGTAAAGAAAAGGCCTCCAACAGTGTAATATTGCTATCTGATGATCTCAGTCTTGATAATATACATGTAATTTTGAACTTCCTGTCAGAGAAGGTATTGAAGGCTCAACAACTCTGAATGCATCTAAAATTGAAACAATCTACAGAATGATGTCAACCCATCACCACCTGGCATTTCAAACTTGAGCGAAACAGAGGAAATGCTGAGTCGTTAACAAAGACTTCTTCCCTCACCAGAGTTAATGATTCCAGTCAAATGGATGTCAACAAAGGTAAAACAAAAGACTGACTCAAATAGAAACAATAAAAATTTATTTCTGTCTGAAATTTCACGGAGTATTGTTTGTGATAAATTCTGGTTTGTTTCCAGCCATCTATGGAGTCAGTCATGAAGTGTAGGGCAAACAAATTTCAATTTGTCACCTGAGCAGAAAACAAAAAAGTAAACAAAGAAAAAATCTCTTTAGATTCCCACACATCACAGCTAAACAAAACAGGGTGCGATATCTACTTTGCCTTCTAATACCTCTTCAGCTGCGTCAACACTGATGGGCATAGGCTTCCATGTCCTGCATTCCCTCAAGCTCCAGGTCAGCCGAATGCAGACCCACAGCTCCAGTCGGGTGGGTGGGCAGCCAGAGTAAGAGGGTCCCAATCTCAGCCAACCCTGTTCTGTTGCTAGCTCTAGGTAAGCAGTTACGAAGCTGTGCTACACAACTGGTAATAACGACTTTTCAGTCTGCATCAGGTGCTCACCATCTGGTCTCTTGCCTTTGTGAGGTCCGTAATTCAGAAGACGAAAGTAAAAACGACAGTTTTGTGGAGAAGGAGACTGTGGCCAAAATTTAGTGAAACATTTCTGAACACATCTAAATTGAAGTGCACAACTTATCCCAGTACACTTCAGGAAAGCATGAGCTTACTCCCTCAACTGAATTGCACTTTTGTGTTTAGCAGGCAAAACATAAGCATATTGTGCTCCAGAAGCTTATGGTGAAGAAGGATGATAATGTAGCTTAAAGAAAGATATTTTTGCTTACAATGAAGAGAAAAGGCAAGACAGTCTTCTTGCTCCAATGTGTGTACTTCAATCTGTTAAGGTTTAGGAAAAAAAGACCACCTGTTTCCACGGTGAAGTTTTAGTGAAATTCTCCTCCAATATTTTGACACCTTGTTATTTGCATTTCTCTTGTCCTTTAAAAAAACCCCACAACTCTGTGTACTGAAGCAAGCTAGCAGCAAACTTCTTATGGCTTTTGGCAGCTTGTATTCCAGATGGTCTGGACAGAACCATATGATATTATATAAAAGATCCAATTCCACAAGTCAATGCATGGAGAATATTTCAGGTGATGACACTAAGTTGTTTACCAGGGCATGTGTAGTGTCTCCCTAGGCTGATATCATCAAATGCTAAACTCCTGGTGGTCTTAATCCGCATTCATCAACTTTACTGTTATACTTAGAGCAGCTGTCTGGCTCTCTTAATACATGCTGCTCACCAGATGGCCTCAGAAGACACAGCCATATGAAGTCTGATCCCACTTAATTCTTAATCTCTTCATGCGTTGCACTTTCTTGATTTTGCATCAAAAAGAGGCATAAGCTAGTAGCCTGAGAGTCGCAGTTGATTCGGTCCACAGTTCTGCCCTTGATGTTTGTGATGGAGACAAGGCAATGGCATCTCTCTAATACATAGCCTTAAAAACCTGTTTGAAAGGGAATTCAGCTGTGACAAATAATATTTTAAAGTATTACAAGGTTTTCTGTGTCATTATAGTGTGAGAATCCACGATGGAGGCTTCTGAGGATCAGAGGACATAAAAGCATTGTTAAGCTTTTAATATAAAAGACTGCTATGCGATCCTCTTAAAAGGACTTCTACATGGTTAAAGCCAGTCATTGTCATGTCCTTTGTGGAAGAAAATAATTACTTTTCTTATCTTCCTTTTCGAAGGTATCTCCCATAGCTGCATAAGGAGGAGTTATGAAAATGAACCTGTGGGCTTTCCTTCCCTTCAGTGCCCATGCACCTCTTTATACTAAGAACCAATTTAAAAAGACAATTCTGTTCAATACTTAGAGCACAAACCCAATGTCAGTCCAGGGTACTGCCTGGTTTCAGGACTGAGAGCATCCCTTCATTGTGATGAATCATGGGATTTGTTATAGGACAGGCCACGCACTTGCCTGTAATTTGTCAGACAGCCTTGACAGATAAATGTATAGTTAGAGGTGATGGCAAGCAATAATTAAAAATTCTGCCCTACTTCCCTCCATCATTGTGTAGTATCTAAGTCCAGGAGGCTGCTTCTGGAGGTTTGCAGGTGGATGACACCTACAGACATGAAACCAATCAAGCTTAGAAAATACTTCTAGGATTTGTTTTTTTCCCCACCTTGGAGATCCTGAGAAATATTTAAAAATGAAAATGTGACTTGACAACTTGCAGAGAGAAATAGGACCTATTTGGTATTTTTCTCCTGCTGATCTGTGGTGTGTGCAGTGATTCATGCACAGGCTTAGCAGTGTCAAGAGCTCTTCCACAGACGTCTTTGCTCCTTCAGCAAACAAACTTGCAATGCAATGGGCACCCAGCATACCATCTTCTTATCCTACTTTTAAAAATTGAAATGACAACGTTGGTCATGTCCCTGCAGGATTTGTTGTGAAGTAACCTCATTTGCACCAATGAAGTTACTCCTTCCTGGTTTATGCCAGCAAATGTGATTATAGAATGAGGTTCTTCTGCATTAATTTAGCATCCTTCCTGCTGGGGCACCAGTTCTGCTAGTGATGTTTTACCCATCCTGGGTTAGATGTGCAGTCATTGACTGTCCCACTGGTGCCATAGCAAGCAGCTTAGGTGGAAATCCAGTCTCTCCCACATGAGCTGTGCTGGAGACTGCTGAAATGAACCTGAACTCTTGGAGATCAGTTCACCAGCTGCTTGTGAGGGGATGCTGTGATGCAGGATCATATCATGCAGCCACTGGAAATGGCTGTCCCCAAGGAACCTGTGCTCCTGGAGTTTGTCTTTAGGGCATGGCATTTAGAAGGAGTAACTCACACATGTATTTCCTTCCGTCTCATGCATGTGTTCAGTCATTCTTTAGGACTTCTTTGTGATAAGGGCTGTGTCTGTCTTGTGAGCCCAGGTTCACTTTGGGACATGCTGTAATCATGAAGCATCTGCACCTCACAGCCGCTTTGTTGAACATCTTCCTGTTTTTATAGCACAAACGTTAGAAAGCCTTGGCTGCCCGCTTCCCCAGTGGGGAAGGCAAGGACACTTGTGAGCATCTGACATTTCAGTCTAATCCAATCTACATAAGGACGCCTCATCCCCTGTCAAGGGCAGTGAATTCACTAGAGATGCTCCTGCAGGAGTACAGGGCCATGCCTTGTGCGGTGGGAACAGCACGTGGGCAGCCTTGGGGGAGAAACATCCAGCGCAAGTCTCAAGTGCAGAGCTGAGGGGTGGTCCTCTCTCAGACTCGTGTGGTTTGCACTAGGGTAGCTCTATAAGGAATTATGAAAGATAATTGCAAAGTGGGTCCACTGGACATCCTCTTTACCTCACTGCCACCCACTAAAATCACTGAGCTATGGCTCAGTACAGAGGCCAGTGAAAGGACAGACACAGCCCTTAGCAACTTTTTACGCAGCTCTTTCCCTCTCTTACCAGCTCTGACCCTCTCCTTGACCTTATCAAATGTGTTTAACTTTAGGCAGCTCTCCCTCTACTAATAAACTAGATGAGTCAAGGACCAAGCTGTGGCCCAGAGGCCAGCTGGTGCAGCACGGCTCATGTCCATGCAGCTGACCTCTCCTACAACCACCCGTGGTGGCCACATCCAAACTGTTTACCCAGAGCCCTTCCAAGCCCACGCTAACCCTAGGCTGTGCCCAGGGTCAAACCACCCCCAGGAGAGTGAGACAGCTCAGCAGTATGGGTGGCTGTGAGCTGGGGATGAGGTCCGTCTCCTGGCTCTGTTAGGAACACAAGAGGAGGAAAGAAATGGGGCCCCAGAGATGGGGTGCTGTCATGCTCCTGCTCCACTGGGTCCTGTTCCAGCTGCTTGGGACCAGTCTGGGGGGAGTACCTAGGACATGGAAGAATGGGGAACAGTGGGGAGCCCCTTGCTCCTTCCCCACCAGCCACTGGGGTGGTGGTGGAGGGCTGGCTGATGGTAGTCGAGTCTGTACATGGACAGACACAAGTCCTGCCTCTACCCTGAGCCAGGCTGGCTGGTGCCAAGGGCATGGGAGCAGGGTGCACACACCATGGGGGAAGAAAGGGAGTGGAAAGTGGTGATGGAAACCAGGGAGCATCATGCTCTGCTGACACTCAGGCATGGAGAGGGCAGCTGTAGAACAGACTCTGAGGCATGTGCCTTCCTTACACCTCTGCTGCTAACCCTCCCAGTCCCAGCTTGTTCCTGGGATATCCTCATTAATAGCCCAAGAGAAGTAGAGAGAGAACAGTCCCTATGGCTGCAGAGCACAGGACCACAAACCAGCTAGGCCATTACACACAAAACGTCCTCTCTCCCATAGCCCAGTCTCAACTCTTACCTGTCTAACAGCCAGCAAGGACCTGGACCTATGCAGGCAAAATATACAGTGATGCCCATCCACGTCATCATTTCTGGCATGCATTTTGTGATGGAAGAGTTTGATCCACCACCACTCTGCTGTTTATTGATTGCCCATGGACATGGAAGACTGAGCAATTGCAGTTATCTTTGGAAACAGTGATTTCACTATCTATCTGGTTGTTTTTTTTCAACACAGCAAGGAAAAGTGTAGGTCACAAAGACACTGGCTACCTGAGATGTGTCAGTGGATCACCACAGCCAGCAGCAAACTGCAGGGTAACTTCCACTGCCTCGATGGATCGCACGCAAAAACACAGTTTTTGCACTGTGTACAGAGTACAGAGAAATGCTTTGGATTCCACGTGTTTTTCATTCTCTGTGGTTTTGTACAGATAAATGATGTTCAATACTGAATCAAAGTAGATTTTCAGGGGTTTTAGCCAAAATGGAAATGCTCTGCTAACACTGCCAACCTACATTTATTCAGCTAACAAACACTGTTCCTGAAAAAAACTGTCAGATATGACTGTCATCTGAATCAAAGTAAATAAAGAGGCTGCCAAATTTGCCTTGAAAATCCCAATAATTGCCCATGTATCCTTTATTTGTGTCAGGCGATGGGCAAAGTAGGGAAAATGAAAAAGGGGGTATTAAAAGACAGCAACAGAGAGAAACTAAGATAGATAAGAACAACTATAATTACTGTCAGTCCTGAATTATGGGAGATTTGAAGGAAAATACATATTTTAATTTACAGGATGATTTCATCTCAGTACCATTACAAAGAAGCTCTCACCTGGTACTAATATTCTTCTACATTTCAAAGATTATTAGTTATATGAAAGGGTAAAAGAAAATGTATGAATCAGATGACTTAACCGCAGCTTGCACAAGAAATAGGAGGGAACATAGGGATTTTAATGAGCAAGGGAGCTTTGATCAGTGTGTGGTGATGATTTCTGAAATGGCAACATGTCGGGGGGTCGGTCTCTTCTCCCAGGAAGCAAGTGATAGGACAAGAGGAAACGGCCTCAAGCTGCGCCAGGGGAGGTTTAGATTGGATATTAGGAAAAATTTCTTCACCAGAAGGGTAGTCAGGCACTGGAACAGGCTGCCCAGGGAAGTAGTTGAGTCCCCATCCCTGGAGGTATTTAAAAGAAGGGTAGTTGTGGTGCTTAAGGACATGGTTTACTGGTGGACTTGGCAGTGCCAGGTTAGCAGTTGGAGTTGATGATCTTAAAGGTCTTTTCCAACCTGAACAATTCTATGATTCTGTGTCTGCTGGCAGCATACGCCAGCAGATGCAGGGCTGCCAAAAGCAAATGCCAGACCTCCTTGGTCTTCAGCTCCACTTTTAGGGAACTTATTATTCCCAGCATATGCATTTCTTAGACATCCTTGCCGAGGTACACATTCTCAAATTCAAGCCCAGACTATTTCTCATAGGACAATACAAACAACAGAGATGGATTACATGATAACAACAACATATTAATGGGAATTCTGAGTTCTCTGCACCTTTTAGTGATAACTGAAATGCTCTCGGGGCCTGGGAGAGTGTGGCTTCTAAGAGGCAACTTGGTGCTTCTGCAGTGATTCTGTCTTGTGGGTATCGGCTGCAGGGAGGTAGAGGTCCAGAAGAGTTAGTGGGAATGAGCACATGAGGCTGGTAACATCCTCAATTAACACTGTCAACTCCAGGAAAAGAATATACAGAGAAAATGAATAAATGATGACTCAGGAAATTACTTCCAGTGGTGGACTCCAGAAAATGAGCATTTTCTGGCAGGTACGACATACTTATTCCTAATACTTACGGTATCAGTTGTGGTGTCTGAAGTACCACAGGGTAATCCCAAGTGTTGGCTTTCTGGCACAGCCCTTGTCTCTGCTTACTCCAACTGAGTACAGAACAGCCCAGATTGTTTCTACCTGCCTGGGGCTGTTTAGTTTTTTTATTGTTAACCAAATATCTGCCTGATAATCCTGCCCTGGTGTCTTGGCCTAGAAAATAAAACATTTGGTCTTCAGTAGATGTGGGAAATGGGGACGACTGGCAAACAGACCTGAGCAGGCTCTGGGAGCACCCCTCCAGCTGTGCTCCTGTAGCCCCCACTGCTGTGGAGCTCTACTCTCAGGGTCACTCAGGTGACTAAGGCCTAGGCTTCCTAAGGCTTGTCTAATAATGAGAGATACTATATTTGCCACTAATTAAAACAAATAAACAAACAATCAAACAAACAAACTGTGGTTCTTAAATGAGGGAAATTCTTGTTCTTCAGCCACCAGCAACCAGGGGACAAGTCACTGCACAGTTCATTTTGCTTTTCTTATAATGACTTTCTGTCAACTCCTGGAAGTGTTTATCTGAATGAATTTCTTAGCATCCTCCTTTCTTTCCAGGATATTCCAAGTTTCTCTTTGTGGAGAGAAATAATAGCACCAAAGTAGAATAGCTTCTTGTGAAGCACTGAGATGCCTGAATCAACAGAAGATCAGAGAAAAGTACCTGAAGGACTGCAAGAAGGAGCTGCTGTAGCATACAATTGATTATCCAGAGGCTGAGGAAACCACAGCTCTGAAGAACCAAGCAGTGTCTGGATCTGGTAAAACACTGCACAGAGTTCAGGAAGATTTTGCCAGGAGTAACCACGGGAGATTCAGACGCGCCCCTGGAAGCGCGACAAACAGGACGGGCAAACAGAGAGTGGTGCGGCAGTTTGCGCAGCAGTTCACACAGCAGTTCGTGCAGGCAGGGCGAGCAAGGAGGGTGCTGAAGCTCTGCCAGCTCAAAAGGTAAGTTCAGCCGGTGGTCATCACCCTCTTGGAAGGAGCTCAGCTATGGTCTCCACCCCGCAGAAGGCCATGTCCTCTACAACCACCAGAGTGGATGTGGCAACCCAAACTGCACTCCCAACAAACCATGCAGCCACACAGGTCTCAGGCTCCAGGGAGTGCCAGAGCCTCTCACTGGTAATGGATGGCAGCGGTGAGAACAGCTGTGTGAGGTGTGACCAGGTGGACGATCTGCTCAGCTTGATGGCAGAGCTACGAGACGAAGTAGAAAGGTTAAGGAGCATCAGGGAGGCTGAGAAAGAGATAGACTGGTGGACCTGTGCTTTGCCTTCCCTGAGGCAGAAACAGGAACAGCCACCAGAACAAACCCAAGATCAGGGGGATCCTGTATCCTCCCACACTAGGCTGAAGGCAGTAGCTTAAAGGAAAGGAGTGAATGGAGGCAAGTCCACACTCAGGGCAGCAGGCGAACCCCTCCCTTGCCCAGCTTGCCTTCCCAGTGCCTCTGTACAACAGGTGTGAGGCTCTGGATGTGGAAAGCCAGTCCATGAATGACAGTCCATCTGCACCAGAGGTGTCACCAAGGTCAGAAAGGCCTACCCCTTGTATCGAAACCACCTCCACGACGAAGGAAAGAAGGGTTATAGTTGTAGGTGACTCCCTTCTGAAGGGGACAGAGGGCCCAATATGCCGGGCAAACCCTCCTCAAAGGGAAGTCTGCTGCCTCCCTGGGGCCTGGGTTAAGGACATCACCAGGAAACTTCCCAGCCTGGTACAGCCCTCCGACTACTAGACGTTATTGATCTTCCATGTAGGTGGAGAGGAAGCTGCAACCCGTAGTCCAAAAGCTATCAAGAGAGACTTCAGGGCCTTGGGATTGTTGGTGAGGGAATCGGGAACACAGGTTATTTTTTCCTCCATCCTTCCAGTTGCGAGCAAGAACATTGAAAGGAACAGACGGCTCCAGTCCATTAATACATGGCTCTGTGGCTGGTGTCAACATCATAATTTTGGGGTTTTCAATAATGGGATGGCCTACATGGCAGCAGGCTTGCTGGCATCCGGTGGATTTCACCTTTCCCAAAGGGGGAAGAGGGTCTTTGCTCAGGAGCTTGCGGGGCTCATTGACAAGTCTTTAAACTAGATTTGAAGGGGGAGGGGGTTGACACCAGGTTTGCCTGTGACAAGGGGTGGGATGGAAAACCGTGGTTAGAGGGACAGGGTACTAGCGGGGGATGGGATGCTAGCTGGGGCCCTCAGCCTGTTGATCTGAGGCGTGCTGGAGACACTGCAGCACAGTTGAAGTCTTATGGGGATGAGCGGGCAGCTCTTGAGGTAATAGGAGCCAACAGGGCAATATTAGAGAAATTCCTCAAAAGAACCAAGGGGTGTTCCTCCAAGAAGGTGACACAGCTGACAACCCAGCTGAAGTACCTCTATACCAATGCACGCAGCTTGGGCAACAAACAGGAGGAGCTGGAAGCCACCGTGCTGCTAGAAAGCTACAACCTAGTTGCCATCACTGAAACTTGGTGGGATGAATCCCATGACTGGAGTTCAGCTATCAAAGGCTACAGGCTGTTCAGAAGGGATAGGCAAGGTAGAAGGGGCGGAGGCATTGCCCTCTATGTCAAGAAATCAAAAGAGCGTGAAGAAGTGTCCCTGAAGAACAGCCATGAGAAGGTTGAAAGTTTATGGGTAAGAATTAGAGACCGAGGCAACAAAGGGAGCCTTGTGGTTGGTGTCTACTACAGGCTGCCTGATCAAGGGGAGCCTATTGACGAAGCCTTTTTTCTTCAGCTACAGGAAGCTTCGTGCTCACAGGCTCTTGTCCTGATGGGGGATTTCAACCACTCTGTCATCTGCTGGGAAAGTAGCACAGCAGGTGGTAGGCAATCTAGGAGACTCCTGGAGTCATAGACGACAATTTCCTAAGCCAGGTAACAGATATCCCTACCAGAGGGGATGCAGTACTGGATCTGGTGGTCACCAATATAAGTGAGCTCATTGGTGATGTCAGGGTTGGAGGCAGCCTCGGCTGCAGTGATCACGCACTGGTAGAGTTCACAATCCGGAGAGGTAAGGGTCAGGTGAAAAGTATAGTCAGGACCCTGAATTTTAGGAAAGCAAAATTCCAGCTCTTCAAGGAGTTAATCAAGAGGACTCCCTGGGAAATGTCTCTCAGGGACAAGGGAGCAGAACAGAGCTGGCAGGTCTTCAAGGATGTTTTCCATAGGGCACAAGAGCTCTCGATCCCCAGGTGCAGGAAATCAGGCAAGGAAGGGAAGAGGCCGGCATGACTGAGCCACAACCTGTGGGTCAAACTAAAGGCCAAGAAGAGATTGCACAGGCAGTGGAAGAAGGGACTGCTATCTTGGGAAGAATACAGGGACACTGCCCAGTTGTGTAAGGATGGGATCAGGAAGGCCAAGGCTCGGCTGGAGCTGAACCTGGCGAGGGATGCGAAGAATAACAATAAGACCTTCTACAGGTACATTAACCAGAAAAGGAAGGTTAAGGAAAGCGTACTCCATCTGATGAGCAGTAGTGGTGAGCTGATAACAACAGATGAGGAGAAGGCTGAGGTACGCAACAACTTTTTTGCCTCAGTCTTCACTGGTAATCTCTCTCCTCACACCTCCCGAGTCAATGGGCCACTTGATGGGGATCAGGAGGACAGAGGTCCCCCCACTGTAAGAGAAGATCAGGTCATGACCACCTGAGGAATCTGAATGTATATAAGTCTATGGGTCCCAATAAGATGCATCCAAGAGTCCTGAGGGAATTGGCTGATGTAGTTGCTAAGCCACTCACCATGATACGTGAAAAGTCATGGCAGTCAGTCAAAGTGCCTGGGGACCAGAAAAAGGGAAATATTGCAGCCATTTTTAAAAAGGGCTAAAAGGAGGACCCTGGGGACTACCGACCTGTCAGCCTCACCTCTGTGCCTGGGAAGGTCATGGAACAGATCCTCCTGGAATCTATGCTAAGGCACATGGAGGACAGGGTGGTGATTCGGGACAGTCAGCACACCTTCACCAAGGGCAAGTCCTGCCTGACCAACCTAGTGGCCTTCTATGATGGCGTAACTACATCAGTGGATGAGGGAAGAGCTACGAATGTCATCTATCTGGACTTCTGTAAGGCCTTTGACATGGTCCGCCACAATATCCTCCTCTCTAAATTGGAAGGATACAGATTTGATGGGTGGACTGTTTGGTGGATAAGGAATTGGCTGGATGGTCACATCCAGAGGGTAATGGTCAATGGCTCTGTGTCCAGATGGAGAACAGTGACGAGTGGTGTCCCTCAGGGGTCTGTTCTGGGGCCAGTGCTGTTCAATATCTTCATCAATGACATAGACAGTGGGATCGAGTGCACCCTCAGCAAGTTTGCAGATGACACCAAGCTGAGTGGTGCAGTCAACACGCCTGAGGGACGGGATGCCATCCAGAGGGATCTGGACAGGCTGGAGAGGTGGGCCTGTGTGAACCTCATGAGGTTCAACAAGGACAAGTGCAGGGTCCTGCACTTGGGTCGGGGTAATCCCCGGTATCAGTACAGGCTGGGGGATGAAGGGATTGAGAGCAGCCCTGCCAAGAAGGACTTGGGGGTACTGATAGATGAAAAGCTGGACATGAGCCAGCAATGTGCTCTCACAGCCCAGAAGGCCAACCGCATCCTGGACTACATCAAAAGAAGCGTGGCCAGCAGGTTGAGGGAGGTGATTCTGCCCCTCTACTCTGCTCTGGTGAGACCCCACCTGGAGTACTGCGTCCAGCTCTGGGGTCCTCAGTACAAGAAGGACGTAGACCTGTTGGAGAGGGTCCAGAGAAGGGCCACAAAAATGATCAGAGGGATCGAGCACCTCTTTTACGAGGAAAGGCTGAAAGAGCTGGGGTTGTTCAGCCTGGACAAGAGAAGGCTGCGGGGTGACCTTATTGCAGCCTTTCAATACTTAAAGGGGGCTTATAAGAAAGATGGAGAGGGACTTTTTAGTAGGGCCAGTAGTGATAAGACAAGGGGTAATGGTTTTAAACTGAAAGAGGGTAAATTCAGACTGGATATAAGGAAGAAATTTTTCACAGTGAGGGTAGTGAAACACTGGAATGGGTTGCCCAGAGAGGTGGTAGATGCCCCATCCCTGGAAACATTCAAGGTCAGGCTGGATGGGGCTCTGAGCAACCTGATCTAGTTGTAGATGTCCCTGCCAATTGCAGGGGGGATGAACTAGATGACCTTTAAAGGTCCCTTCCATCAAAAAAGCATTCTATGATTCTATGATTTTCTTCACTTTAGTCCAAGCACATTGTGCTTGATGTTTTGGAGATGCTGTTCTTTATACGAATGCCCTCATTGGCTGAGGAACAAGGCATTTGTTGTTCTCTTCTCAACAGGGATTGCTCCTGTTGCTGTTTAAAGGTGTGTCTTCAATGCAAGACCAGAACCCCTGCTGAGGAAGTGTGGCTGGTCACCAGCTGCCCATCAGAGCTGTCAGTGGGGACTATCCAGCTAACAATTCTGGAGATACTTACTGAGAGGAAAAGCCGTTGTCCAAGCTGCTCTGTTGATAGCATGAACGCTTCACAGCATCCATCCACAAACCAAAACAGACTGTTTTCATTACGCAGTGTTTCCAATTTGGTCTGCACTAGTAACTTCCTTAATATGCAGAACTTTTACCCTCTAGGGGAGCCCACCTTTCTCCACTGACTGCAGAAGATTTCAGCAAGACTAGCTTTGACCTAATGTTTAGATGGCTGAAGCTCAGTGAAATGAACTTTCACCCTCAATGACTGTTAGGTAATTCCACTCAAAAACTTCCCACCATACTTCCCCAAAGCATTTCCTTCAGAAGACATTTATCAGACAAAAATCTGTTTTTGCTTGTTCACATTGTTCTGGTGGACTATTGCTTTTCTGCATTACCTCAGTCACTATCTTCCCACTTTAAGTTCATCTCCATCATCACATAAACATCAAAGGTGGATCTCACAGAAGCTCTCCAGCTTATGATCAGGCAAAAGTCTGTGAAAGAGTATCAGTATGCCACTGCAAGCTGTGTAATCTTCTCTACTGTACCGATATGAAATACTGCATCCTTAAACATTTATAATGTATATGCTCAGATATTCCACTTCTTTGTTACTTGTTTTTTTTAGATTTTTCATGATGTCTGTTTCATGTTCTAGATGCTTCCCATAAGAGACAATAATCCAGACATTCATTCAGGCTCTCATGGTTTTTGGTAGGCTATTCCCACACCATACCTAAAACAGAGATCGTGGTGCCTTTTAGTCATGCCATAAAGTAGCCCGTAGCATCCATCTCTGTGGCATCTATCTGACTCTGTCTCACTGTAATAGACCGTCATGTGTATCTCTGACCTATTTTTCTAGTGCAGACTTCCACTGTGCCAGAGAAATGAGTTAATCTTATCCTAAATTCTGAAGTCATAGAAAGGGCCTTTTAAATCTTACCAATCCATTTCATTCATATCTCCTGAATAACTCCTGGTTATTCCTTCACCTTTTCCTACACAGAGCCATTCCTGTCCCCTGCTTGAATGCTTGGTCAGAATGAAGTCATTGCAATAAGCTTGGAGGTTTAACAAATACAAGCAGCGACTCTCCCCAGCTTTGCCAGGAAGCTGGTGAGCACTTGATTAAACTGGAGCTGGTCTAGCAGAAATATCTAGGGTTGTTTTAGTATGCAATGAAATGTCATAAGGTCAGAAATCAGCTAATGGACATTAGATACAACAGAAGCTTATTTGGGGCCATATATTCTCCTCTGGGCATTTGACGTTTGCTGATACTGCATCGTTCACTAAATTGACCTGGCGTAGGTATGTGTAGCTCAGATCTGTTTAGTGCTGTTCTTGAGGGAAAAGAAGAAAAGATTTGCTATACCTGCTTCAGTCCTTAACAATTATCCTCTTGTGTGAAACCTTCTTCAAATCACCTTAAGTCTACAAAACTGGCAAGAATGGGTTTGATGAGTGAATTCAACCTCTGCAGCACAGAGACAGAGGGAGGTTTCCGGGGATACACCGAGAGGAGCTTGCCGCCCAGCTCTGCAGACAGTTTGGGCAGTTTCTTTCTCCCTGGAACAGTCCTGCTTCTTGTCCACCTGAAATAAATTATACAAATAGCCCTAAAGAGCAACTTCATTGCTTTTGGAATAGATCAGACTGCACTGAGTAAATAACAGATATTATTTCAGAAATGTCCTGGGCTGGGAAAATGTTCTTTCTCTGCCTTGCAAAGCTTTCTTGCCAACAATTCTCTTCAAAATGTAAAGCCAAGCACTGAGCTGTTCTATCCACAGACTCAGCTGGCCAAATCCCCTGTGGATATAAATCATCTGAGTTCAGCTCTGCTGGAGTAATTGGAGCTCTACTGATTTACATCTGCCAAGGACCATTGGCAGTATACACCTGGGGAAGGAAACTGAACACATTTGTAGTCGTTCAAATACATACATACAGTCCTTCCTTTCCTGGTGCCCCATGGGTACGAGTCTGCATTTTTGTTTAAATGAGAGAACAGTAAATAGATTATGTGTACGACAAAATAAACAACACATGAACCAACATGAGTCAACAGCTAGCTTAACTGATTTGGGAGGTTAGGTGTTATTGGGGAGGGGCTTAATCAGAAGAGTCTTCTGTTTAAATTCATTTTAAATGATTTTTTGCTTCCAGATTGTTTGGCTTTTGAATAACACTAGTGTCAGGCTCTTCTAGAATGTATTTTAAAATGAAGATTGCAAAGTATGCATTAAATCTAACAAATAATTTATGGATCAACAGATGACTGTTAAACACTCATCACAGTCAACCCATGCTGCTATCAGGACTGGAACCTAAAACTTCAAGCACCTGCCCTTACTTCAATGACAGGGACATCATGGGACTATGGGCTCATAGACCCAGCAGCGGTGGTTTAAGAAGTTACTAACCTCCAAATGCCTATTATTCCCCTCCTCCTTGCCTTCTTTCTCCCCCACAGTTGGACACAACTGCCTTCAAACATCAAGTGTGTGCCCTTCTAGTCTGTTCTAGCAGAGTTAGCTCTTAAAGCTTAAATTACTGAAGGATCATCTTAGGCCCCACTAACTGGGCCACAGATGGGAGGGGGAAAGAGATGAGAGAAATTTTTATATGACTACACCTACAAAAGCCTGTCAGACTGCGGCTGTGTATGTTAGCATCACAGAGTACAGTATCATTGAATTTTTAGACAGCAAAATGAATTTTTACCCCCAGTGAACATCAAGGAAACTCATTTAAGTACTTCTTACTATCCTTACCCAAAACATTTCCTTGCAATGGAAAGCATTGACCAAAGACACTTCATTTTGCCTGTTGACATTGTCCTTGTGCACAGAAGAAATACAAGCTTCCATTGATTAGAAAGTGACACTTTAACTAATATGAGACCTTTTCCAGCCTCACAGAAATTAAGTGCGTGCTTTGAAACTATGCTAATTTTCTCACTCTCCTGGAAAGTGTCCCACTTGGGAATGCTGTATTATACAAATAACATGATGCACATCAGGGCAATTTCTTCTGCTTTCTGATGATTTCAATGTGCCTGGCAATTTAGTATAATCAGGGTAGACATAGATAGCACTGTACCTTCTACCTAACAAATATTACTTCAGCTGGAGTCTGAGCTGGAAACTTGAACGGGTTTGCACGAACCCCAGATTTGTTTGAGTTTAAGCAGCCTCTTAATGACACGTGGCCCTCTGTGTGGGTTTTCATGGCACTTTACACTTATGTCTCTGCTGCTGCTAAACATGGACCCAGGGCCCAACCCTGGACCTGGACGCCAGGTGTCATGGGACATCCTGCACCCAGACTGTGGCCTGTCTATAGCAGATTTGTCTTAGGGGAGAGCTGGTGACATGGAGGACAGAGCCAGGGAATGAATTACCAGCTAAGGAGTGTGATCGATACCCAGGGCTCAAGCTGAGCTCCTGGAGCCCCTTTGCTTGTCAATTCAGCATTGGCAGGACCAGTCTGAAGTCAGGATGGCCTGTGAAGGGTCGGGTCCCCCAA
The DNA here is from genome assembly GCF_047370975.1 of Nipponia nippon. Taxonomy (NCBI): domain Eukaryota; kingdom Metazoa; phylum Chordata; class Aves; order Pelecaniformes; family Threskiornithidae; genus Nipponia; species Nipponia nippon. The sequence continues at coordinate 113,044,566 of NW_028262336.1, forward strand.
TCCACCTGCACAAGTTTGGTGGCACCATGTGGAAGCTGGTCCCCGTACTCTCCCCCTTGAGCTCCCAATGTTCTTGTCCTCTGCTGAGAGTGGCAATAACCCATCCACCAGCCCCGCGTGGGAAGCAGGACCATGACAGCCAGCACAAGCAGCAGCCCCACGTGGGGCTGGCGGAGAGCCATGAGAGGTAGCAGGCACCTCTCTGGAGAGAAAGAGAGAAAACTGCTGCTGTTATGATAATGCTCCAGGAATTAGTTACTGTTGACTTATTTACTGGTCTAATTAATTTCTCATCTTTAATAAAACTGTTGCTTATTGCCCATTTAATTCATGTTTGTGAGTGGGAAGAGCAGCTCCTTCAGTGCAATAAAGCTTAGCATCACTTTCCCAGGTTCCTGGTTGTGGGTTTTGAGAGGGATTTTTGTAATAATCTGCTTACATTTGAACTTGCCCTTTGTCTCTGCCTCTTGAAAGCAGAGAGGAGCCAGGACCTCTCATTGAGTTGTTACCCTTTCACCATCCATGCTAACTCTGTAAGCAAAATCCACTTTTGGCCAAGAGCCGCTGGGTTAATGTCACACAGCCCAGAGCTAAGGAACTGTCCCACCTGGCCCCATCTTACCTATCAGCATCTTCCTCAGGGAGCTAAGGAGCAGCTCAGAGCTGACAGGTGGCAGCAATCTTTGAGAGAGTCTTACTGCTCTGTGTCACAGCCAGGATGTGAGGGAGAATGATGGAGAGATCAGTCCCAGAAAAAGAACTGGCATCTTCCCTCCCTCGACAGGGAATTGCTCTGCTTGGAGGAATCTCTCATGGCTCAGTCACCCACAGCTCTTCTCACCTCCTCAGTCACTTCACTTCTGATCCCCACAAACACAATTTCTTCAGACAATGCCCCAGTCCTGCATTTTCACTCAGTCTCTCAAATTCTTCCCATGTGCCCTGCCAATCTGGTTCCTGCCTTGGGTGGGAGCTTATTGTTTTAGCTTTGGCTCATTAGGGGAATATCAACTGGTCCTTCACTTTAAATCAGTGCAAAAAGGAAGTTTAGCCCAACAGCTCTTCAACAAGACCTTCAAATGGCAATGATGTCTGGCAATCCAGATCCACGAGAAATGTGGAAGTATGCCAGTGCTCCAAATCTAATTAAAATATCTCAGGTACATGACCAGCATGTCCTGCTCACATAATCAAAGACAGACTGATGTCTGGATGTGGGATTGACGAGGGATATACTTGCAGAGACCTGGAAGTTTAGTGGTGAATTCAGTCTCTTCCTCTCTGTTGTAACACACTGGGAAGGGTCTGGTGGCCAAAGTGCAGAGATACTGGATGACAACAAATGCACCGCAGTCCTATGTCCTGGCGCAGCTCATCACCAAGTCCCTGCTGGGGCTTCCTGCCCTGCTTGGGTCTCCCAGCACACCTGCATGTGTGGTCACTCCATGCTTACATTTTTTCCCCTAAATAATTCAGGTTAAGAAAAAGCTGAATTGGCGTTTTCTATGGTTAATTACCTATTCGAGGTGATTTTGACAAAATCTCCCACATTCCCACTGACTTTCTTCCATTATGGTTCATTTTGAATGTGGAAGAGAAAAATAAAACCTGGCATGCCCTCCTGGAAATGTTACCAGCCTCTCTGCACTGCACTGCCTAGCTAGGGACTGCAAAAGGGTTCATCAACCAGTTGAGGATCTGCCCCTATTGCAGTAGGTCTCTGCCCACGGTTCTGCCTTTCACAATATAGCTCTATGCTGCTTCACTCCAGTGCTGTTCAGCAGTCCATACCCTGATTTTTTTTCTAACTCTACAGATGCTTCGCAGCACTGCATGATGCCTTGCTAAGGATAAATTGTGTTTTCTGGTCGTTTTTATTTCAAGCACCAAAAGGTTTTTATGCACATAACACATAAATTAAACATTATTAATGCTATTACTATGATTGTGTGTTCCGGTTCCCAGGCTTATTTTAATGATGTACATTATGAAAAAGCCATGTTGGCATAACAATGAAAAATATGCTGCTCTCCATGGCATTTCATTTTATAGATCGACAAAAGAAGTCTATGATGATGACTAATTTCACGATAAGATCATGTCACTTATTGCCTGCCATAAATGAAATGTCATATGCTGTCACCTATTCTACATTCTTGAATTCATTCTAATTACTGTTCTTAAACAAATGACTGTGACTGAGATACCCTGCAGACAACAGGACTGTCTTTGCATTTATTCTTTAATACATGCCAAATCTGTGCAGCACAGGCTAAGACTTGACCTTAAATGAATATAAATTCTGGCTTGGCAGTCAATAACACCCATTTTTTTAATGGTATGTATTGGGGGGGCTTTGTGCACCCAGCCTATTCCCTCCTATTGGGTTCATTTCATAACGCCTCATAGCTGCAGAGCTCTCAATTTAATCTAGACATTTTCTTTTCAGTTGATTTACTAAGGTTTCAATTCTACACACAGATGATTGAATAAAGTAACATAAATCTCCCAATGATTAGAAAATGTGATCATTTATTACATGGACAATCAGTTTATTTAAAAACATAATTAGTTTGCACTTCAGGAAACCTTTCCCCAGTTGTGATAAACTATAAATAATTACTGGCTCTCCTTCAGTGAAATTAAAAGCCACACAATGCTGCCACTAGGAATGTGTGATTTGTTGGAGAAAAGGGGTTCTGTTTTCCCTCTGTATTTTCAGCAGATCGATTTTTCCTTCTTCTCATCCCTTAAGAGGGAGAGAGAAATAAAACAGATAGATTTTAGGGAAGATTGACAAAGATAGCATAATATAGCCAGAATTACCAGTGATTGTGGGAATCTACTTCACAGTCCTCCTGCTAATCAAATGAAAGACAAAATCTTCAGTGATGATAGGAGGTGTTAATGGCTCTGCCAGAAGCAGACTAGCCAGCTTTCCTGATCCTACAAGCTGCATCCTAAAAGCTTCCCTGGCCGAGAGCCACAAGACATATCACACACTTTGAAGAGCTGGGGCAGGAGGAAGAGTTTGCAGGTGGGAGCTGACAACGTCTCCCTTAGAAGGAGAAGAGTTTTTTGGGTGTTGGTGGATGTGTGCTGCTGGGTTGCAGGGGGACTCAGTGACATTGGACTCAGGACTCTGGTAGCTCACACCTCCCAGCATATTCCAAAAGCCAGGGATCTGCACAGAATCATAGAATGGGTTGGGGTGGAAGGGACCTTTAAAGATCATCTAATCCACCCCCCCTGCAATGAGCAGGAACATTTTCAACTACATCAGGTTGCTCAAAGCCCCATCCAGCCTGATCTTGAGTATTTCCAGGGATGGGGCATCTACAACCTCTCTAGGCAACCTGTTGTTGTTAAAAATGAACGGCAGCATCTTATAGACAAACACACCTCTGCTATCAGCCATGTAATGCAGCCCTGGCATACAAGTTGCACTTCAATGGCATGATGCCCAAATACAGCTCAAGAACACAGGCTGGCAACTAAGTTGTATGGGTTGCTGTTTGAACTGAATATCATTGCCCCTTTTCTCACATGTCTGCATGGCTAATGGAGATGTATGGACGAATTAGTGTAGTCTGATCTCAGCTGGGATAAATTCAGTATCAACTAGTTGGAACAACAGTTCCAGATTCTGGTTCTGTCACCTGCCTTGTCCACATCCTTCCTTACATGAGAACTTGCGGCTCTGGAAGGCAGTTCTTAGCCCTGTCACAAAGACACCATCTCTTTGACTTCCTACTGTGGTTCATTCCTTTGTAAACTGGGAGTAACAATTACTTACTTGACAAGGACTTCTGAGGCATTCACGCACTCATGCCTCTAAAGCTTTCCAGGATCCTTACCAAACAGTAATGTCAGGCATCATTATTCACACAAATTGTTTTGAGTCAGATCTCTAATTCTTGGGGAGTCCATGCTTTGTCTTGTTGCAGTGCCAATGACAATGAAATTCACTTTCCAGTCACATAATAAATATGCAGGTTCTGAATTTACCAACCAATTTATCTATGTGAAAATAATAAGCTTCTCTTGATGGTCACCTACTTTTTGGAAGTTACTGGCATAGCTAGACTATATGTTGCAGATGAACAGCACAGGTAGTATATTTACACTGATGAAGACATTATTTGTTTGCATTTGTTTCTGGCATCTCCATTCATCTCTTAAATACTGTGGATTCTGTTACTAGCAGAGCAATTTCCTTATCAAAAATAATCAGTCATTCACTGCAATCTGTTCTCACCCTTAGCATTTATTCTATTCTTAATTACCATGCTGTCAGCGTTGTGCTTGTAGGATAAACTGCACTGTCACACAATATACTTATAAAGCACTGAAATATTAAACTCCTGATAAACAAAGTCATGTGTACAGCAAGAAGAAAGTGAGGAGTAGGAGAGGGGAGGGAAGAGCCCAGACTAGCAAGCTCTCAAGCCTTTCAGCCGTCTCTAGGAGCTAATGGTCAGTGCTTGCTCAGCAGGGAGTGAGGAGGAGAAAGGGAGAAGAGCAAGATGAGGCACAGCAAAGAACACTTGTTCAGTCGATGTGAAGTATTTAAGACCTGAGCCCAGGTCCACTCGAATCAACTAAAAGGCTTCCCTGGAAAGCCATAAGTTTGGATTAAGCTCTTGGTTTCAAAGAAAATCAGCTTTTTATCAGCTCTTACAGCTGGTCTGATTCAGGAACAGGAAGGTCAAGTGACTTTCCAGAGATGACATGGTGATGGAGTGCCTCATTTCAGTTTAAACCTAGAACTATTCTGGTTGTCATATCCATATACCTACCTAGGCATTTATAAAACATCCATCATTGTGGTATCTCAGCACTTACACAGTCACTTAAGCGGATGACCCTCTGAAAATCTGTTCTCCACCACAGCCTCATACTTGCTGACTGGAGAGAGAGCTATTCTTTTTCGTCCTCGTCCTTCTGTCTCCAAGGAACTGAAAGCAAACTTTTGTTTTCCATTGCTATGGAGAAGAGAATCACGCTATCCAGACTTGTGAACTACTAGCTCCCTAGCTGTGCAAGACAAACATTGCTAATAAAAATATGTCTTATAATGTAAAAATAAACGGCTTTGCTAAATAGAAATACTAAATAGCAACAGAGTACCTCCCTTTTTTTGCTAATAGATTTGATATCTCTTATTTCATATTTGTTATTTATCCCTGGCTGGAGTCAGTAAAATAAATGAACACATAGTTATTCTCTCCAAATATCTTCTTTATTTGCAGCCACTTCAAATAACATTTTATATGTCTCCTACTCCCAGCAGTTACGTCTCAAACCTATATCATCAGCTTTGGCAAGGAAGGGATATCCTGTCTAGTCTTTGGGGATACCTAGCTTTAAAACCTGACATAACCTTTGCTCACGTTTATTCTATGGGAGGGCAATGCATACCTCAAAAAATTTGTTGGGAATCAGCATGCAAAAAGGGCTATGGAAAACATATAATAAATAAACTAAAGAAGACTTCATGTGAAATTCAAATATCTCAGTGCAGAACCAGCCTGAGAAGAAAATTGTATGGTGGAGGTGAGACTCAGGAGGAATTTTTCTTCTAAAATATGACAACCCACCTACAATCATTCACCACCTTATTATTAAAAAAGATAATAGAGATAACACACAGAAGACACATTCCATAGTCTTTTGGTTGCAGTCATATCAAGAACCAAAAATAGATTACTGCCCTTTAGGTCTGTTGTATGTTTTAGTAAACTACATGCTCTGAATGTAAGTGTGCTGTCTTTTAATTAATTCCAACTTTTTCTGTATTTTTTACATCTCTTTTCTTCTGCTCGAATATCTTGACTTTGTCCTGGATATACCTAAGGGATCTAATTTATGTAAACTACCTAATTATCCTTCAACTTCTGTCTGTCCCTGTTGCAATTTATAAATGAATCTGAATCCGGGAGAGGATGTGTAATTATATGAATAATCAGAAATTGAAAATGAAGAAAATCCACAATATTTCCTTGATTATTATCATGTCCTAGAAAGTTAACTTTGCTACAAGCAAAGCCTTACAAAACTAGACATCTGTCCTTGCTTGTCCCACCTCAGTCACACATTGATTTCAAAGGCACCCACCATGGACTGGAGGGCAGCAGTAGCCTTTTCAGGCTTATGCCAGATAAAGTTCATAAATAGGGTCTTTCTGACAACAAATGGGGCATCACGCCATACAACCTTAAAATGGAGAGAAGCGAAAGGGAGGCATCATAATTGGAATGACAGGATATCTATATTGCTAATGTCAGAAAAAGGGACATTGAAAAGCAAGGAAATTTGTAGATTGTGAAAGGCTTAAAACATTAGGTTGGGCTGTCTTAGGATGTGTTTAGATGACCCAGACACAGCTGATGTGAAACAAAATAAGCTCTTTGTGTACATCCAGGAGAAGACACTGTTCTGCTGACTCATGCTCCAGTGCTGCTAGACCTTCCTAATCCTCTCATGTCTTCAACATTCAATGTAAATGACACTTGAATAATCAGTCTCTCAGAAGGTTGTGGCCAGGCAACTGCTGTGCAAAACAGAGGCTGCCTTGTAAGGTTGAACCTGAGGCCTGTAGGTTGTACTCTGTCTCCAACAGAGAAGAAGTTTTAGAGTAAGCCATTAAGGTATTGCAGTAGTCATGTATCAGATAATCTGTTTCTCCTCCTCTTCCTCTTCTCATTTGAGGTGTACAAGAGTTGATAATCAGCTCTGAAGCGTGTAGTTTAATGTTCCCTCCAGAATGTGCATAATTAATTATGGTAATTCTGACACCCACAAAAACATTCTGCTTCGTTCTTAGGCTCAACAGCTTCCTTTGACAAGAAGTTCCTTAGTAGACTTATTGATTCCGTGAGTAAGTATTTATTTCCTTTAAGTGATCTTAAGGCTCCCACCTTTTAATTTTATTGAAAGTTGCATTTTTCCAACCTATTATTTCTATAACATTAATGATCCCATTTTACAATTTTTTTTTTACCTCTTCTTCGCCTCCTTTATAAGGACTTTAATAATGTCCTTGTGAATTGTTCAGATGACTTATTTTCAGGCTATTGACTGTTCATGAAGTGTTAACCTCTACTCAGAGGTTCTCACCTTTCTAAGTTTTCAAGGTTTGTTGGTACCAAGGAAAATATTTAGTTTGCATTGTTCTTGGGTGTTATTAATGTTGCATCTACCTCAAGAGTTAGCATCCTGACTAATCTAGTGGCCTTCTATGATGGAGTGACTGCTTCAGTGAGCAAGGGAAGAGCTTGGATGCCATCTGTCTGGACTTCTGTAAGGCCTTTGATACAGGCTGCCGCAACATTCTTACCTCTAAATTGGCAAGATAAGGGTTTGATGGATGGACATTGAATGGATAGGGAATCGTCTGGATGGCCATGTCCAAAAAGTTATAGTCGATGGCTCAATGTCCAAGTGGAAATCAGTAATGAGTGGTGTCCCTCAAGGGTCCATACTGGGATCAGTACTGTTTAATATCTTTGTCAACGACATAGACAGTGGGATTGAGTGCACCCTCAGGAAGTCTGCAGATGAGACCAAGTTGAGTAGTGCAGTTGATACGCTAGACAGAAGGGATGCCCTCCAGAGGTAGCATGACAGGCTTCAGGAGTGGGCCCATGCAGACTTCATGAAGTTCAACAAGGCAAAGTGCAAGGTCCTGCACGTGGGTCGGGGCAATCCTCAATACCAATACAGATTGGGGGATGAATGGATTGAGAGCAGCCCTGCAGAGATGGACTTGGGGGTACTGGTGGATGAAAAATTGGACATGAGCTGGCAACGTGCACTTGCAGCCCACAAAGCTAATCATATCCTGGGCTGATTCCAAAGAAGTGTGGCCAGCAGGTTGAGGGAGGTGATTCTCCTCCCCCTACTTTGCTCTCATGATTCCCCACCTGGAGTACTGCATCCAGCTCTAGAGTCCTCCGTGCAAGAAAGACATGGACCTGTTGGAGTGGGTCCAGAGGAGGACCACAAAAATGATCAGAGGGATAGAATACCTCTCCTGTGAAGAAAGGCTGAGAGAGTTGGGGTTGTTCAACCTGGAGAAGAGAGGGCTCCAGAGAGACCTTATTGTGGCCTTTCAATTTATAAAGGGGGCTTATAAGAAAGAGAGAGACTTTTTACCGAGGCCTGTAGTGACAGAACAAGGGGCAATGGTTTTAAGCTGAAAGAGGGTAGATTAAGATTGGACATAAGGAAGAAAATATCCACTGGAAGTGTTCAAGGTCATGTTGGATGGGGCTCTGATCAACCTGATCTAGTGAAAGATGTCCCTGGCCACGGCAGGAGGTTAAATCTTTGAACGTGTCTTCCAATGCAAACCATTCTATGATTCTACGATTCTGTGATCCTCCCATTTCTACATATAGTCCAACACTTCTCTGCATGTTTTATCTCTTAAATCCCCATACTGGACCAGCACTGTTCCTCCCCTGTGGTCCCACACAGATTTCTGGGATGGGCAGGTAAAAAAGCTGTGGCTCCCTCCTAGGAAGCTGTGTTTTCAGTTCATCAGACCTTACTTTGGTGTGTGAGGCTCAGCCTGGGTACAACACCTCAGAAGAGGTTGGCTGCAGCATAAGCCAAATCCTGTCACCTGCAGGATTGGTCACCAAAAGGGCTCATAAAGGACCATGCTGTAAACCTATCGTAGGGGCATAAAAAATCTTCAGCTAAACAAGCCAAAGGAGCCCAGCAACTTTGGTCTGGCACAACAGGGACCACCATCATTGCAGATTGGTAGCTGAGAAGAGATGACACAGATGGATTGCTGAACATTGTATGGGTTGTTTTAGTGACCTTTGGTCATGTGATAAGCCAGTGGATGGCTGCAGCTTCTGATAGCTAAAAGCCTATGGTTGGTGGCTTCTCAGAATATTTTTATGTTGTCAAAAATGATGTGCCAAAAACCCATGAAATTATGCAGACTCACAAACAGATTTCCAAATATATCATTGAAATATAGGGTGGATTGAAAAAAAAAAAAAGAGGAATATATACCAGACTAAACTGAGCTTTTCTTCATGATGATATCCAGGGATAGAGGAGAGCTGCACCCTACCTGAGGATTTATTTTTTACTCTTTTGAGGTCGGTGTTTTTTTTACAATTCTTAATTGTAAGTTCATCAATACCAAAAATATTTTTACTTCTCTCTGAGTTATAACTATTATGGCACGTATTGCACTAGCCTTCTGACAACACCAAGGAGCGTTTCAGGACTCTCTTGTTACAGCATTCCCTGTGCACCATTAAAACTGCTCCTTTCCCCACGGGTACCTCTGTGCCTAGTGGGAAAGGCACTGCTGAGTCGATGCTCCAGTCTTGCCTGCCTTTTAGCCATCCAGTCTGAAAGTGAGGTCTCAGCAGTGCCCAGGAAGGCTCTCCAGAACCGGTGAGACATCCTGTGCCTCAGCACACCCAGCAGGTTAGTTCAGGGCCAGACTTGCCTGAGCAAGCTAGCTGTTCTGCAGGCAGCAAGGCAGCTGGCTGTAGGCAAGATACAGGGAAACGGGCAGGAGAAGCAGCACGCTGTTCACAGAGGGACCACGTTGTCGGGGCTGGGCACACCTAGCCGTGGAGCTTCTTCAACTGAGCTTTGTGAGGAGTCAGCACAGACAGCAGTAACAGGGAGACAATTATGATTCCAGCAGCAACAGGCAGCTCTGTTTGGATTTACAAAGACTGTCCTGGCTCTTACTCTCATCCTGTATGTTGTAGTTTTATCTTTTTTTTCCCGGTTGCTGAATATATATATATATATATATATATATAAATGGATATACTCATGAATATGCTCATGAATCATATATATAAATGTTCAATGGTACACCATACTGTATAGATGCATAATTGGAAGATATGACACCAAACACGGCATTTATGTGTTCTGCTGCTTGTTTTCCTGTTCACACAGGTTTATTTTCTCTCTCTCAGGTTCAAAGTATGCTACTCAAATAGCCCAGAAAAGAAGCATATCACTGAATTTGTGCTTTGTTCAGCTTTGTGATTATCTGACTTCTCTCTGCCACAGTTCATGCTAGCTGAGCCAAACAAAGACCTACTGTACCTTGACAGCGGGACCATCTGGAGTTCATTGTTGTAATTATTTTCAAACACACACAGTCCTCCTCTGGCAAATAGGCATTTTAAGGCATCACAGGGCATGTTCATTAGTTTATTGTGAAACAAATGTTGAGTTTCAGATCATTCTGAAAATGATATTTTTGTCATACGTAATCAGTCCTGATATAGAAAAAGGGTGATTGTGTGCATATGTGTGTGTGTGGTATGGATATATAATTACATGGCTGCCCACCTGCAAGCTGGGAATTACAGATGACAGTCAGGGAAGACTGATTTTTCATCCTAATAGCTTAGAGAGTGTCTTTTTAATTGCAACTGTTTGCCAATTCTTTGCAGGAATTGCATCTGGTAAAGGGAATTAAAGGCATTCAAACTGTGAAAGGAATTGCAGTGCAAATGCATTAGCATCAAGACTTATTCACATCTAGATACATATTCTGATTGCATATTTTATAGGTGAGCAGAGAACACAGTGCTGTGTTTTTTATGGGGATGCACAACTGATATTGCCCAGGCAGAATTTGGAAATTGATGTACCAGATGTAATCATATGCTTTTCTGGCTGACACTCAGGAAATGTAGGCTTGCTGGGTCTGATTTCCAAAAGTAACTAAGCAACTTAGAAGTCCGATCAAAAGGGCATTAAAAAACAAATTTGCAAAGGAACTGAGATAGCTAGTGAGATTTACAAAGCCTGGAGATGAGTTAGGCACCCAATTCACTGTTGCTTTTCAATACCTTGCCAAATTGTCCATTTAGCTGATCTCCAGTAGGTGACTGTCTGCATATTTAGATGCTTGAATATCTTTGAAAATCTGGCCCTACACATAGAAAACATCATCAAGACTTCAGTACGTTGGAATGAGAAAATAGTTACTTTCTCCTTAGGACCTTTTGATAATTACCTGTCTGCTGTTATCCTTATTTAATAGTTAATGAAGGACTACCCTAGGGACTGGACAGGTGGGATTCATTTTACTTAGTGTTAGACAATTTCTACTGTAGGTTTCATCAGCAGGGTTAGTCCCCACTCTGACGAAAAGTAAAAAGCACTAGCATACTGGACCTGTATTAGATATCTACTTAAATATGAGATGAATCATGCTTAGAGGTGCTTCTTTCTCTCCAGGTCTCTATCAACAAAATCAAGAGAAGCAGCTCAGATGTAGATGTCTAGATTAAAGATACAACATCGGGAGAAGCACAACCAGCAGATCCAGGGAAATTATTATTATTATTCCCCTCTACTTGGCAATGGAATACTGAGTCCTGTTCAAGATAAACATCACTGGCATCTTTCTTTATCCTTCTATTTTAACTGTGGTATGCAGTGGTAGCATAATGCAACGGGAACCCTTTTTGTGCTCAGCTGGAGCTGCCATATGGAAACTTGTTAAAACATGTAACAACTTTCCATAGATTTCTTATAACTAACACAGAGAGGTGGGAAGTAGTTCTTATCTATTCACACACTTGTACGGTAGACTTCTGTAGGGATTTTGCCGGCTGTCCCCAAGCCTCTAGAGATGGGCATGTGTCAGCTTGGACTGAGCATGATAAGCAATGTGTAGGACAAAGCTTAAAAGGTCATTTAGAAGGTAATGGTAATTTTTCTGCTTTCTGAAGTATAGTAACTAAATATTTTAATCTTGTTAGTATTAACTTGATAATGAATAACCTGCACTGCTCTTGTTTTGCATTATAGCTTCCTTAAACCTGCCTTGTGTTATACACCTGCATACACACATAAAAGCCTACTATGAAATTTTATGTTGAGGTTCCCACTAGTCAAAATGCATTAGAGCTGCCACCAGAGAAATGTGAAAAACAGATTCCTTTTTCAACTGATCAAGATCCAGAAATAAAATATCTTCAAACACTGGGGATATATTTGCAAAGACTGAGCTTGTAAGCTTTGTTACAGATGCTTAAATAAATATAAAACTCTGAAACCTTTCTCTTCACTATCATGAGTAGTTACGCAAAGTCTGGCTTCTTTTAAGTCAGTAATTGAAATGAGTTATGTGTATGGAAGCTGGATAGAAATATCACACTGAAAAGAAGATGATTAGCTAAAATGGAAACTTCCTCAGATCCTAAATATTTCATTTCTACTCATGAGGATAGGTTCAGTGCTCATCATTTAAAGTTATTCCATCTCTGAGGTCATGGCAATTTTGGAAGAAGTGCAGGAGCTCAGGAGCTTTCTGCTCATGTTTTAGAGAAAGTGTCTTTGTGAAAGAGAAGGATCAAGCTAAAACAAGCCCTGTAGCAAAGGCTGGGTAGAGAATAGCGAGTGGAGTGAAATCACATGAGAGGGGAAAGACTAAGCACAAAAGGTAATATCACTGTCTTACAGTTCTTCTTCTTGACTCTCTTTTCCACAATTTTACTAATTCACTTGAACCAAACAAATAGGATGCTCAGAAATGGATTCACTGGGAATCTCTAGGGTCTATAGCCCCATGCCAGTGAATGCTGCTTTGTGCAGCAGTCTGGCAGTCACACACTGGAGCAGAAGGCAAGCACCCTTCCCTTCCACAACTCCCAGCAGTCCCTGTACCCTTACTTGATCCATGCTTCTGGAAAATATGAGTGAATACTTATGTTTTTATATATTTGTGGACATATGAAAGGCTACAATATCTCACAAAGTGGCAAAAAATAAGAACCCTTGAATGTGGTGCACAAACCATTGCAGAATGACATAGTTTGAGGGATGAATTCATAACCCAAATATCTCGAGACTCCATCTACAACTGGAAAGAGAAACAAGTTTCCGAAAGGCCATTTGCAGCTTGTTTCAACTAAAATATGGAGAGTGGAGTAAATCTTTCTAACCCTGCCATTCTGTCCCCCTGGTGAAAAGATTTACTGAGTCTCAGGGCAGTTAATTTGTCATCCAAAGTCCCTGTCTACTTTAATTCTTATGGGCTGAATTGTGATCAGCAGAGCCACAGTTTTGGAACGCCATATTTACAAGGAAAAGTGCTGTTTACCACGCTCAAGATCACGATGCCATCTACTATTTCAGCTTACGTAGAAAATCAGAGCCATGCAACTTCATTATTGGAAATATTTTCTGGTTTTGTTCTGTTGCTGTGTTATGACAGCACAGTAGCATGAATGAGACAGAGATCCCAATATGACTGGGAAAACACCTTCTAAGAGGCAGGACTCCCAACCTGGTATCTGGGTAAATATCCAGGTATACATGGGACGATAAAATACTGGGTGTGGTTTTTAGATATGGTACCAGCGTCAGTCTTGCTTCTCTAGTGTTAGAGCAAACTAGCCCTGATGAGAGCAGAGGTCTGTTCTCTGGAGAAGAAGGTCACAGTCCCCAGCTGTGCTGCTTCCCAACCCCACCATGGTCCTGCAGAGCCAATATGTGAATGATTCACTCTCATCATGCAGCTGGGGATCAATGCAGACACAAATCCTGGCTCCACTGAACTCACTGGCAGGTTGAAGAGGCAATTTTTAATTGACATCAGTACATCCAGAATTTTACACCATCTAATTTTCAAACACTTCTGGTTACAAAGGTAGAACTCAGCACTGCTATAAACAGAGACAAATCACACAGACTAAATGGAAATCAGCGAAGTTGTGTTCATCTGCACTAGTTCTGAATTTTGCTTTTGGATTTTCCCAGTTCCAAAAAACATAATGAATGAAGAGTTTGTGAATTTTATCTTCCATGAGGTAGATACTAATACATAGCCTGAATTAATCCATAAAGCAATTATATCTTTACTTCTGTAAAACACCATACGCAACTATGTGTATGTGAGAGAATGTATGAGCATGTACCTCCACCTTCTAGATACTTATATTTAGCAGCCTGGCAGCCAGAAAAATCAATCTGTATGTAATGACCACCTCATATCTCCTAAATTCATGAAAGTTCTGGGACTGAGGATTCATATTGATTTTTTTATACTATTTTAAGTTTTATTCCTAGGAATTGATTTCAGCAGTCATTTAGTACTATATATCAGTAAAATTGAGTAAAATCTACACAAGCAGTTCTTCTTTAACACAAATTAGCTCTAATATTTCTCCTTGATTAAGTATGACAGATATGCAGTTTTACTGTTTGCCATCATGCAAGGGAGAAATCTATTAGAGACTTTATGAATTACAAGAAATGAGAAAATGCCATTAATTCCTGGACTCCTGGATGATTAATACATGAAGCTTTGCACAGAATCAAATTAAATGATGAAAAGTTGCGTTTCGTATAACTCTGGTCATGGTGTTACAGTTGAAAAATATACGTTGCAACATGCTGTGGTACCCTGCAGTACATATGGAGAGCATGGGGGTCAGCAATGAACATATCTGCCCTGTATTAAGGACATCTCCTGAATTTGTACTCCAAAACTACAGATATTTACAGGGGACACTAAAACTGAAGAAATGGCAGGTACTCTGAATGAACCAGAAGAGGAACTTAGGCAAACGTGAACAATATCCTTTCTGATAAGAACTACTGCAGCCCAGTGGTGGTATTTACTCTAGCTCATCAAGATGATCCCTATGAATTTCCAAAGGGATTCAGAATTCAGTGTCAGAATATGAAGCCTAATAATTGCAGCTCTGATCTAAAACCAAAATTGAGATTTTTGTAGTGCTTCTAAGGAGACCAAAGGAGACCTGTTAGTGGATGTTTGTGAGTTTCTGAAAATGAGGTGATTTTAGGGTGTTTCAAGCTACACTAACCAAAAGCAAGGAGCACTGGTTTAAGTCCGTAGGATAATATGAACACCTAGTGAGAGCCTAACTGCGTTTCTCTATGTAAAATAAAATAAAAAAAATTAAAGTCCACTTAGTTGGTGTGTCATTCTGAGGGCACAAAGGATGGAATTAATCTGGTCATACATACATAGCTGTAGTGTAGAAATCTCCACCTGAGCTAGTCACACCAAACTCTTTCTGTAGTCTTTGAAGGAACTTCATGGAGAAAATCTAAGCATGAGTTGCTCCAGAGAGTCCTGTATCTCTCCATTGACTATAAAGTGGACATCAGGTAGCTAGTTAAGATGGAGACACCTGAAGTCTGGTGAGATAGATCCTTCCTGTAAGATCTGCAAGTGCCCTATTTATTATCACTGAATTTCTCTAAGCCCCTGAAAGTCCATTACTGCCATAACCAGAAATTCTTAATTTCTGTTAGTGCTAGACATTGAGTGTTCCTAATCCTGGACTGAATTCAAGCTAAGTATGCAGTTCAACAGAGAGACACTCAAATTTAGATAGCTCCATGGGCACCACTATAGACAACAGACATCTAGTCAATAGCAGAGCCCCTCAGTCATCCCCTAGAAAGAGGAAGTATAATGGTTGCCTACACATAGGATTGAGCATCTTCTTAAGCACTGGGGAGTACCCACCTCATCTCCAGCTGCCACTCCTGAAAGGCACTCCTTGATGTCCTGTATCTTAACTGCCAGCCCTGTGCAGATGTCTTGGATACCATAGGGCATCACAAGTGGCACTAGCCACTACTGCTTAAGTAAATGACTGCTGCGCTCAGACATCTAGGCTGAACTGAACTACCTGCTGTACAGGATGACAACTAATCTGTGAGAATGATGTCAGTCATTTAACTTTCTCTTGATCTTTTGAGGTCTTAAGTTTAAATACTGTCACAAAAGGAGGGCATCATCCACTGCTTAGGCTTCATTTATCCATTCTGCCTCCTCTGGCTTCGTGCTGCCTTTGTGCACAGATAATTCTTCCCAGGCTGGGGGAAACCAGGAACAACATTTGATGGCTTCAATAAGGATGGATCAAATCATTGGTAACTGGCTGACCACCTCTGAGTAAGCACAGTAGGAAGCTGCTGCCCTCCCAGTTAGGACTGGTACCTGTTTGGCAGGTTTAGCAGAGATGTCATTAACCATTTGAACAGCTTCCTAAGAGATGCAGTGATCCACTGTCATTTCTGACACCTTTATGCACAGGCTGAAGTGACCTTTTTTCTTAAAAATGTGCCTAGCTCAACAAGACATGAAGGGCTTGATGCAGGAATTACCAGGTGGCATTCAGTGTGTCATGCAGGAGGTCAGACTAGATAATCATAATAGCTCCATCTGACCTTAACAGTCTCTGAAATCTGTGAGCAGCTCATGGGTAAGAATCAGATTAAAATATACAGATGGCTGTGAGCAGAAGTTACTCTCTGACCTTCAGCTCTGTGTGAGCCATGCATCAGAGTTATGGCAAAATTCATCATAGTACAAGGCTAAAAGATTTGGGTGGGACAAGACACCATGCCTTGATTAAACCAGTAGAAAAGCCATAAATTGCCTGCTTCCCTCTAGAACAGAAACTGGTTTTTTTTTTCTCTTCTTGGCCCAGGTCTGCTAGTAAATATACTGCAGCAGATGCAAAAACTGTTTCCCTCTTTCATCGTTCCTGTTTCATTACAGGTGAGAAACTGGGAGCACTGGAATCCAATACCATCTGCCCAGAGGCAACACTTTACTCAGCTACTGAGGGAAAAGTCACCTCACATCAGCTCACATATCAACTTCAGCTGAAAGAAAACTCCCTCACTGAGAAGCTCTTCATGCATTTCCCCAATTTTTATCTTTCCTGAGAAAGTTATTAGTGGTGAATGCATTGCATTCATAAGAGTCAGTCTATGAAATGACACTGACATGCCAAGCTGGTTTCCACATAACCCAGTCCTCCTCCTCAAGATTATTCCCATTAATCTTGTTACAGTCCCTAAGAGCCCTAATCAGGAGCTCACAGTGCCAGGTGCTGTACAAACACAGGCATATATCTCCAAGGCACTCAGAACCGGCAACAAGAGTCAAGGGAGGATGCAAAAAAGTATTGGAAAATAGGAAGAAGAATTGATTGTGGCTGTGGCCAGGTGGTTGGAGCACATCAGAAGCCAGTGTGAAGTTATTGTGGGCCGAATGGGAAAGAAGAGATTATGAAGGCATAAGAGAGGGATGTTGGAGTCACACTGCTTCATTACACCATGACTGCCCCCAGACACAAAGGACAGCAGGGATAAATGTATGAAAATAAATACTTGAAAGGTATCCAGGCAAGGGAAAGATGCTTGCAGCAGGGGAGGGTCTGGTGGTAACTGAGATGGGATGCAGAACTGATCTTTCAATGCAAGGGTGAAAGTAGTCCATTAAAGAAGTCAGAAAAGAAGGTAAGTAGGCTGCGTTTGCTGTAGTCTGTCAAGGATTTCAAAAGGAGAATGCCATGGTCAATGATATGAAAATTATGTCTTTTTTAACTCTATGGTGACTGGATGCTGGCAGGACAAGACAGTATTTAGCAGACCACAAGACGATGGTGGAGAAAAAAGATGGAAATTGCCCAAAGGACAGTTTCAGTTACCCAGAAACCTTCACACAACTAAATGAAATGTTGCTGCATCCAAACATTGATTATTTTCCATTGATCCATTCCTAAATCCTGACACTTCTGTTCTTTCTATTTATAGTTATACTGGGAGCACAAAACAGGCACACACAAAAATATCTTGAGCAGCCCTGTGTCACAGGCACAGGCTGAACCCTCACCCATTACTTTGCCCCATAAGTTTTACAAGGGGGAGAAGTTCTGCCTGAAACAACCTTGTTCTTGATCCCTCTCCTGCTGTGAAGTACCCTGTCCCTTCCCAGAGAGGTGAATCACAGCGTGGAGTATATTTGTGAGCAAAAATGTGCTAAGGGCTGTGCTAATTCTTTGCCAAGGATGAGAGGATCTCTGAAGACAGGGCTTGCTTCTGCCTCCCAAAGTTGGCCTAGAGCAACTTAAGATCTGACCTGTTGTTCTCACCTTGTGCAATTTCCTACACTTCTCTTGGGATTAAATCGTTTGCATTCAGCATATCTTCTTACTGTCTCCTCCATTGCTCCCTGGTTTGCTCCTCACTTTATTTTAGATTCATTTTACCAATGGATTTTGACTTTCTAAAGTTTATTTTGTCATGGCATAATGTCTTCTTTCTTCTGGGCTGCCTTCCAAACACCGCTTGTTGAAATTGGCTCCTAAATTTTAATTAAAGGATCCTTTTGTTTGGCCCATAAATTAAAATGTTCTGAGTTCTTTCTTCTGTCCACTTCAAGGCATCAAGCCAAACATGAAATACTGAAAACTGTCCAGACATATCCTTCTCTCTTTCCTCTGTTCTCGAGTTCTTCCCCCAAGAGACAGAGGTACTGCCAGCAATGTCCCCGCCACAGTCCTGTGATCTCCTGTTGGAAATACTCTCTCCAGAATGACTGACCTCATGGTAGGGCAGTCACATCAATGAGAGCACATCAGCACATTAACTGAGTGACAACCTGGGCTTTGCTGTCTTGCTCTTGAACTCATGGACAGAAAGACAGGAGTGGGTGTGCACTGTCATGCACTTTTATTGGTTGAGCTGATGTTGTGTTAGCCATTTGGTCCTGCTCACAAGGGATTACACATTAGGATAAATCAGGTTCCTGATTTTTAAAAACTTTGTAAGCACTGTGATTTGAAAGAAAAAAGGAACAAAAAATATCAACAAAACCATCTCCTCTCCTCTTTCTATCCCTCTCTGTTGGGCATCTTTAACTGTGTGAAAGAGACTCTGCAAGGAGGATATAAACAGTTAAAAGATCAAAACACATCCACACACAGGATAGCTGTCGTTAAGGAGCTACCCAGCTGAGCACAGGGAGCTCACCACCCCCATATCACACCACCCCAATGCCTTGAAGAGTTGGTCTCTGCAGCCCCAGGGCACAGCCTTGATGGTGCTGAGTTGCCCTATTTCACCTCCCTGTTTGCTTCTTGAGGGTTTTATATCTTCCCACGATGGGGTTTTTCTCATGAATACTGGAGCTGGTAGTGATGCTCTCTCAACCACCCTACCTCTGCCTGTGGTCACCTTGTGTCCTTGCCTGGTTCTGCTCTACAGATGTCTCATGGCTCGCCCTGATGACTGTGCAATGCCCACAGCAGCCTGAGCTGCAGCTATGCAACCATGAGGGCTGTATCGAGTGCTGGGATTTGGGGATCCTGGGCACGGGTGGTTAGCCCTGGGGCAGGGAGTGAGGAGGTGACAACTGGGGTTGCAGACAGAGGTTTACATCCCCAGTTTTGCAAACGGTATTCACAGCAATAAACCCAAAGACAAAGAAGTGAACACAGTAGTGTGTGGCTGAATCAAAGTGTGGAGCTTCCATATGAAAAAGCAATACTTACTATTTATTTCAGCAAATAACAGTTTACATCCTGACATAAGGAGGTTAATAGGATCTGCTAATAGACAGTTTCGAGCATCCTCAACCCACGTTTTCATCACACCCAAGCCATTATCCCTTCTCCTTGCTCTCTTTCTTCTGTGGTTTTAAAGTTCTGTTATTTAATACAGAATGTCAGATTCCCTACTAGCACTGTAAACTTCAATGACACTGCAACAGAAAGCAGTCTGACCTAGTTTGTAGAGTATGAACATGGTTTGGCAGTCAATGCCAACTGAACAAATTTTAATGCTCTGTGGGATGAGCCACAACACAGACCAGGAAAGGACTTCAAGAGGAGGAGAGAGATGGTTACAGTGAACAGCTGGCAAGTGTCACAGTGTTTGACTGTGTGTGGCCCCACCAGGTTTATCTGTGTGCTTCAGTGAAGAAGCACAACTGGCTCCCAAAGGTATGGCTGAGATAAGATTGTCTCTGGAGCTTCACCTCCAAGCCATGAAGGCTGGGGTGCCACTGGATTCACTGCCAGAACCGCATCTTCTGCCAACCCCATGAAAACAGATCCGCATTGGGTAGGGTTTAAAACCTTTAAAAAACCCGAGTGTCTTTGGTCCCACTAGACTTGTTGGAGTGACAATGATGAAGGTACCTATTGAGATCAAGAGAGCGTGGCACAATGTGATTTTAATTTTTGAGGAGCTTCAGAAAACACAACATAATAAATTACATACATAATTTGTGTCTACTGAATGAGGCCAGGTCCCGGCAGCAAAAAAGTATGTGATGAGATGAAGTGTCACAATGCCCATACAGAACAGGAGTGAAATAAAGCTGCACTCTTTAAATTTGGGTATTTCCATGCTTTGCAATGTCCTGATTTTTCCATATCTTCACAACATCCCTGCTGGGGGTGTGCAGTGCTGGGGAGCCTGCTGTCTGTACTTCGTGGTACTTCCTGTCAGTACAAGGGCCTGTGAGACAGGGGCAGAGTCTTCAGGACTGCAAGGATTAGTGATCCCTCAGGGCTCAGGCAGCGAAGTCTTCTTTCTGGGTGCTCCGGTGTAAGAATGGAAAGACCTGTGGGCACGCTTCTTATACCGTATGTCTTGTCTCCACATCCAGCTGTAGCTGCTAAAGACCTGAGGAGGGGGGAGGCCTTTTTTCCCTCTTGGAGAAGCAAGTGTGCCAGGACATGCTGATAGGAGCATTACGGCTATTCTAAAGCTGTCCTCCAAGTTTCAGTGAAGTCCGTGAGCAGGGATGAGTCACACCTAACCACACATCAGATCTTGCAATTAATTCACTCCTTACCAATCTTACTGTGAAATTATAACTCAGCATACTGGAAATGCTACCTTGCAAGAAAGTTTTGAGCCTATCAGTCACTGGTCTGTCTGAAGGTCAGCGGATGTTAATTGAATTTTGCCCAGTGTTCCCCTTCTCCATGCACTATTATCCTAGGCCAGGGTAAAGAAGCTACCATTCCTATGAGCCTCAGTGGCAGATATTTGCTATAGTGTTCACAAGAATTGTACAGCTATTTCTACATCCCTTTATGAGGAACAGTTTTTTTCTTCCAGGGGACTTTTCCCTACCAGGTTCTGCCTAGAACTGGATGGAACCAAAGGAAACAAAGGGCAGCAAAAGTAGTGTTTATACAAGCACAGTGATGTCCATTGAAAGGAATAATTTGAATTGCTGTAAAATAAAATGGGTGTAATAAAATGCTGTGAGTGTGTACATACACACAGACATACCTATATGGACACATATAAACTCATAGAATCATTGAGGTTGGAAGGGACCTTTGGAGTTTGTCTATTCCAACCCCCTTGCTCACAGCATGGTCACCAAGAGCAGTTTGCTCAGGAGATTGTCCATCCAGGTTTTTAATATCTCCAAGGATGGAGACTCTACCACCTCTCTGGGTAACCTGTTCATGTGTTCAACCACCCTCACAAGAAAAAAATTATGGTTAAGTGGAATTTCTTCTATTTCAGTTTGTGCTCATTGCCTCTTGACCTGTCACTGGGCACCACTGAGAAATCTGGCTCCATCTTCTTTACTGCCTTCCATCAGGTATGTATGCATATTGATACAATACCCTTGAGCTTTTTCTTCCCTAGGCTGAACAGTCCCAGCTCCCTCAGACTCTATGCACACCAATTGCTTACTAATTTTTGTGGTGCTTCACTGAACTTGCTCCAGTATGTCCATGTCTCTCTTGTACTGGGGCCAGTTCAGCCCAGCGCTGAACCCAGCACTCCAGATGTGCTTCACCAGAGCTGAGTAGAGAGGAAGGATCACTTTCCTTGACTTGGTGGCGATGCTCTTCCTGGTGCAGTCCAGCCATCTGGTCTATCAATCAGTCCTCCCAGTTTTGTGTCATCTGCAAATTTGCTGAGGTTGTTCTCTGTCTCATTGTACAGGTCATTAATGAAGATGCTAAACAATGTTGGCCCCAGTATCGACCCCTGGGGTACACAGCTAGTTACTGGCCTCCAGCTGGACTTCATGCTGCTGTTTGCAACTCTGAGCCTAGCAGTTCAGCCAGTTTTCAGTGCCATTCACTGTTCATTTATCTAGCCCATGCTTCATGAGTTTATCAATGAGGATGCTATAAGAGAGAGTGTCAGAAGTCTTGCTAAGGTAAAAATAAACAACATCCACTGCTCTCTCCTCATCCACCGAGCAAGTCAAGTCCCTGTAGAAGGCTATCATCAGGCCAGTCCAGCCTGATTTCCCCTTTGTAAATCCGTGCTGACTACCCCCAATCACCTTCTTGTCCTTGAGACATATATACACTCACATACACACACACATACACATACACACATACATATATATACACACATATACATTAAACATAGCAATTCAAATTATTCTACACATATACATGATCCCAATAATCCAAAAGTGCCCAAGCCTTAGGCATCATTGCAGAAAATTCTTTAAGAAAATTTGCTTACCCTAAAATGTAAGTTAAAAAAAAACCCAACAAAACAAACCTGCCAACTCGGTGTTAGCATAAGGAAAAAATTTGGGCAAGCCTGTGAGTCTAGATAAATATAAAGTATGCCAGCACCCAGAATAGCATATTCTAGCTGTCCCATCTAAAGAAGACATCACATGTGAACCATGGCCTGGACTCAAAGGCTAGTGCCAGTAGAAGGATCCAGACACAGGAGGTGCTAGCTCTCCAGGACAGGTTTTACTGTGACATCACTGGCAACAGTTTCGCACAACCAGCATCCTGGATCAAACAGGCTTCCAGTCTGAGCTGCTATTTGCAATGTTGGTCTTTTTGTGGAGTGTATTAGCCTTGGTTTCAAGATAATGAATTCTCTAGATGGTACCAGCAGATGATACCAGCCTGCCTTTGCTGTTACAAATGTGTGCACTGATCAATATTTGTGCACCTCTTTGAAAACTGGAAGTGTTATACAAGTGTAAAATAGACCCAGATTTTAGTGCTCTGAGGTTCAATCAGAAGATACTGTAATTCTTATTGTTCCAGTTCCCCAAATGCTTGAAAGGTTCCTTTGCTCTTTAGCTTTCACGGGCTTAGTGACTTCTCCAGGATTTTCCCTTGTCATCAACCTCCCGATGCTCTCTGAGGTCTGAGCACAGATGAGAGCACCGCACCTGAGCTGGTCACTCTGCTCAGCTGCACGTCTGCTGCTCTGGCACTCAGTCTGCTTCTCTTGCTGAAACCTCACTGTTTCCTCACTTCCAAACTGCATGCAAAATGCCGTCTGTTTTAGTTATACTTATGCCTTTCTTTACAGACCATACGAGGATATGTAGGCCCAAAAGTTTCGTGCCTGTTATTTGCCATTATCAATATCAGAGCAGGCACTGTAATCTAGGAGTGTCCTGCCCACTATTCCAAAAGTAAAAAACTACTGTAAGTCAGGTTGCTAGTGTGTGGTGATGAGGGACGTCCAAGATCAAGCCGGAAAGTCAATCTGCAGGTCACCATCAGGTCCAGGGATCACCAGGCACCTCCTTGGGGACAGGGATGGGCTAAGGCCAGACCAGGACGTGGGCATGTGGATGGGCAAGGCTTGGTGGAGCCCATGGCTGGGAAAGGCAGGACTGTGGGAGCTGGAGACCAGCCCTGCTGTAGCATCACTGGGGCAGGGACTGATGGCCCCAGGGAGCTGACATGGGGTCCTGGGTCCTGGCAGGGTGGGGGGAGCCCTGGGGAGGGGACTGGGACCACTGAGACCTACTAGCACACTCAGGGCCCTGACATACACTTCTCTAGACAATCCTGCTGTGCTCTGCTTTTGCTTTCCAGAACACTGCAATAATCATTTTATGGTAATAATTTTAATTAAGTTAATTAGGCAAAATTAGAGGAGTACCTTAAATGGCAGGAGAAAATTATTTACCTTATTCTACTGCCTCAGGACTCCTAAATGCACAAGAAAGTAAGTATGTTTAAATGCAGCTGACAGTGTTTGCAACAAGTGAAGACATGAAGAATGCTGATGAGTGCATAAATCATTTAATTTCCATTCAGTCATTCCAAGTGAAAGGAATGCTGTGAGTGAACAGTCTTTATTTTACAGACTTAGACCTTACCCTCATTAAAGATGAGCAGAAAGATGCACTGCCTTTTACCAGCCACCCAGTCTGCCTGTGAGTTTGCAGGAGTGGAGCAGAGCTCTGCTCAGCACTGGCACCACGGGGCTGTAAAACCTGCTTGCACCTGGGAAAAGCACTCATGAGGCAGGTTTTGCATCAAGACAGTTAGCCTGTTTGATTTGCTTGGTTTTTGCTCTGAGTTAAAGCTGTGTCAAGGCTGTGTCAAGGTGAAGTTTTTGCAGTAATAACTCAACTGCTTATGCCCTTTGGAAAGCTTTACTAAAGGCAAAAATGAGGAAATGAAAATAAGTACTCCCATCTGGCTTCAGGGAACTCAGCATTAAAAAGTTACATTGCCAAACAAGCCCCTGTCTTGAAATATTGCAAAAGCCAAAACTGTTCTTTATGTCAGTAAACATTTTAGGGATGGACCCAGGATGTCTATAATTAAGAAATCAGAAAATAATTCAAGTGGTCAAGAGGTAAAGGTGCTTTCTGCTTCTATCCTATCACTGTACATGCATTATCAGGGATAGTGATGGGTCCTCCTTTCTGGGGCACCACATGGCAGGACTACGTTTCAAATGGAAGGAGCGAGGGGTTCCTTCCTCTCCTTTTCCCACCTACATCTTCATCTCGCCTGTTAAATTAAGTGTCAGTGGGAAATACTCGGAAAGGTTCTGTGTTCTCCAAGTAGAAGCAGGTCATTCTGGTAACTATTGGGTTTGAAAGGAGTACCACTTCCAGAGCACAGAGACAACTGACAGTGGTACGAGGAGGAAAAATGTGTCTATAAACATAAAAATATAGACATTTGTGTGCCATATAACATTATCAAAGCAAGTAAATAAAATTTGTTATTGCAGTGTATAAAAAGTGAAGGTTTGAATCACTGTTATTAGAGTTGATGCACATTCCTTTAAGTCATTTTTGTTTCAAGAAGATACCAATCATGACTGTGTGCTCTAGTTACTGAATGTAAGAAAGCAAAACAAAAAAGTTCCCTGCAGTCTCTGAAACACATAATAACAATACACAAAAGGTGTATTTAGGTAGGGCAACTCTTCTCAAGGTGGGGATAGATGGATCTCATCTGATCTGTAACACAGCATTAACGATCTGGATATCCCGGTCTAGCTTTACAGGACTCAGGGAACCCCCAAAAACCTTGATGGTGATTCAAGCATTGTTTGGGATGTACGTATGGAAAACAAGAGCTGAAGGAACACTGTTTCAAATGGGACATGGGCAGGAGTCCATAGCCCACATCCTCAAAGATCGTTTTACATGCTGAAGGTCTCTTTTGTGTATCACCAGAGGTTTCAAAATCACTACTCCTTTAAACCCATAGGCAGCAAAGGTCTGGAGAAATCTCACGCAGACAGGCCTGAGCCATGACAATGCTCCAGAGCTCTCTGTCCTTGGCAGTATTCGAGACCCATCTGGATGAAGCCTTGGGCAGTTTAGTCTTACCTCAAGCTGACCCTGCTGTGAGCAAGAGGTTGGACCAGAGACCTCCTGAGCTCCCATCCAACCTGAATTACATTGTGATTCTGTGATTCTATGACGACGATGGCTACATGGGGTATGGGAGGCCTGAGCATCTAACTGGGCATCTGACTACACTGCAGTATGTTCAGTAGTACAGACTACATACCACAACCTCTCCTTGGGGTTCGTACCCTCTAGGTCCCTTACTATCTTGGTAGCCCCTTTTATGGACCCTCTCAAATTTCTCCCCAACCATCTTGAAGCAGGGTGCCCAGAACTGGACACAGGTGTAGCCTCACCAGTGCTAAATAAATGGAAAGGAATGATAAACTGTCACGGTCTACTGACCATGATCCTCTTAATATAGCTTAGTTTGCCTGATTAGCACTGTTGGCTCATACTCAATTTGGCATCCACCATAACCCCCAGACCATTTTAGCAACTGAACCAGTGCTCAGCCTGTACTGATACATGGGGTTATTTTGCCCACCAGTAGAACTTCACACTTCTGCTGAATTTTATAAAGTTTTTCTTGGCCTAATCACCAAGGCTTTTTTGGACTGAACCTCTGCCATTGAGCACATCAACCACGTACATAATATAGTATCATCTGCAAATTTGCTAAGGGTGCAATTTTTTCGTCATCCAACTTATATTATGAGATGGAGTTATGTTATCATCCAGATCTCTGATGAAGTTATTGATCAATACGGGCTTTCATAATAGTCTCCCAGCTACTCCACTTGTTACTGGCTCCCAAAAGGACACTGACCAACTGTTTATTACCCTTTTCACAGAAGACTGACTAAGGTTACACTTTGTGCTGGGACATGCCCATACCAAATGTGAAAGCTGGAATGGGGGGACAGAGAATCTACTCTTCACAATGGACCTCAGAGATGTAGCAGGTTAAAGCAACTACCTTTCTGTGTCTAGGAAGGTGCTTACAAGCTCCAGCCTGGATTGCTCAAGTTTGGATTGTTCAAGTCCAGACACTGAGGAGGGGTTTCTCTTTGTCACAGTAAGTGAAAACCAACAAAAAGACCAAAACAAAATGCAACAGTAAACTGTAAGGGATCCAGCCCAGGTGCCCAGAGTGCTCCAAAAACAGTGGGTGTTCTGTTTAGTTTAATTTAACATCTTTGACTACCTGGCAGTGTAGGTAGGAAATACCTTAATCACATGTGTAAAGGAGTCTGAACTGGGAGGTTATACAGACATAATCGTAAATATATAAGAGCAACGTAATAAGTATTCTAGCAGGATTTCAGGAGGTTAGGAATACAAATAGGAATTAAGGTGAGATTCAGTCTGGAAAAATACAAGCTAAACACAGCAAACCTGAACTAAATAAAAACATAGGGTTACTGGGGGCTCAGTATCTAATAAAAGATATCAGATGGCCTAAGAGTATTTGAGTGACCTCAGGACAGTTGATGGATTAGCTAACTGTCTAAAGTCTGTCCTACCTGTACATTGCTATGATCCTTTTTTCTCCTCACTTTATTTCTTCTTCCTGCCTCCTTCTCTCTAGAGCTGCTTTCTGTTAGAAAAAAAGGAAGAATTATGCCTTAGCCAGCAAACATTGCACCTTTTGTAAAATTGTTGTGAGCCTTGGACCACAGAGGAAACTAAAAGCAGTGGCTAAGCAGCTCAACACTTGACATTAGCATGAGGTACAAGTAAAACAGGGTGCAGAACCTGTATTTCTCCAATAGAAAAATTATAAAGAAAGAGCATGAGAGAAGAAAGCTGCCTTATGTCATGACTATCTTCTTCTCTACCCTTTTGTGTATGTTTGCTTCCTTTTGTCTTGAAGGAAGCAGGGTATTACAGCAAAATCAACCCATTTCAGTTAGCCTTTGGACTTTTCTCCAAAAAGTCTAGTAATTCTAGCCTTACTGCTGTCAAAAAGACTGTCAAATAAGGACATTTTTTCTTACAAAAATTTCCTTGAGCTGAAGGTAAAAAAGGAACACTTTGAATAAAAGAGCTACATAAAGCATCGATGGAATTAATCTCTTTTTATTCTTTTCTGTATCTGTAATAAAAGATTTACAGTACTTCAGTAGTGTTCGAGGACTGAGCTTCCTATACTTAAACCCCAAGCTTTGTTTCACTCTTTAATGCAGTATAACGACAGGGCTGTGTTTGTACCTTTGCCTCTTTATTCCATTAAATACAAAGCTAACCCAGTCCCTGCAGGTAGATTCTTATACATTCAAAAACATCTGCTACCAGGCAAGGGGGGCAAAGAAAAGGGAGAAGGAATTTTCAACCTTTTGATAAAGCTAAAAAAGCATCCAGGAAGTTTAAATGAGATACATTTGGCCATGAAAGAAGAGCCAGTTTGACAGCTGTGAGGAGAAATTGTGAAGGGAAGGTGCTACGAAATGGCAGGCAGTTGCTGATGCCATCAGGCCTGAAATGAGCACCGACACGATGATACCAGGATGCTTGATCTGTCTGTTCATGTCTGTGTCCCTCTGTCTGTGTCTGTCTGTCCCGTCACCAGCAAGGGAAAGCACCCACCTGCTCCCACCCCAGCTGCAGCCTGATCCTCATGGCATGGTCAGGACAACAGGTTTGGGTGGCTGTACTGCTCCAGCTGCCATCAGCAAACGCAGGGCTGCCTGGCACATCCTCCTAGACAGCACCCATCATGGGGTTTGCATATCTCATCATCTCTTTCATAGAATCATAGAATCAAAGAATTGTTTGGGTTGGAAGGGACCTGTAAAGGTCATCTAGTCCAATCCCCTGCAATGAGCAGGGACATCTTCAACTAGATCGGGTTGCTCAGAGCCCTGTCCAACCTGGCCATTCCTAGTTCTTGGCCCTCCTTTTGCCGCTTGTACCTCCCTTCCCAGACACCAGCCTAACCCCAGTTACCCAACCTGCTTCTGAAGCCCTTCCCCCCATAGGTGCCAGTTCTGCCACATCCATACCCAAACTTGGTATTTTTGACTCATTTATCTGGGTAATCTTGGCCTTGCATGGCATTGCTGACATGGTCTCCTATTGGCACTACTGTTGGTCTCACCCAGCTCTACTCCCCAAAGGCCCTCACTACCCCTCCAGTGACCTGCAGAGTATGGGTGTTTCTCACATACCCACTCCTTGCCACTTTTGTGGCCTGGACATCCCTTTTGGCACTGTCACTGCTGTACCTTCTCACTCTGGTTTTGGCTGCGTCTAGCAGTTTGTCCTCTCACGTCCAGGAGCTGCAATTTATCCCTAAGCATGGCTTCTGCATACCACTGTTTGTGCTTAATGAATTCTCTTTCCCTGTATGAATGTCAGGGGCTAGCGACTGGAAAATAAATCTCCTGTAGAGCTGTGCTTAAGGGGCAACAGTGACCGTCTGGACAGAGAAAATGAAGGGACTCAGAGAAGAGAAGGGTTAAGGGTTAAATGCAAGGACTTGTCTCTGAAAGCCTACTGAATGAAAGGCTTTCCCCTGGGTATATACTGCCTGAAAAGGCTGGGTATTTTTAACCTGACCTTCACAAATAGGCAAATAGGCTCATGGGGGTTCAGTGAAAAATTCTTTTGCTTTCTTTTCCCACTCTCTAAGGCTTGGATTAAATATCTTGCAGATCTGTAGGCATCAAAACTAATAATTCTTCACAGCACTAAGAGGATAACTTATGCCTGAAGATTTTAGGAGGTTTTAGCGATATTAATAAATTGAAACTTTTGAAACTGGCTTTATATCCAGAACATATGAGATTTATGAAGTTAAATATGATTGTGTCTGCATTTTACATTGGAAAGAACCCAAGTAGAGAGGCTGCAAATGGTGTATCAGAAGTCTCTGAAAAGAGCGGTGTTCCTGCAGGGAGGGACAGCACCTGGGCCCTGGCTCCAGTCCCCATCCTCTCTTGTAGGACCAGCCTTTCTCCCCAGTTATGCAATACATATAGCTTCTCCCTACTGATCTGAAGCAACACTTTTGCTCAGTCACCTAGACGTGGTCTGGGGATGCTCAGCCGCAGACCCCTTCTTCCTCCCATAGACCACATGTAGTCTGGCACCTGCGGATCTGGGCAAAGAGCTGGCAGACAATTCCCTTGGCTCAGAGCACACTCGTACATGTGATGAGAAAAAGAACTGAGAGGCTGTTGGGAAAAATGAGAGTTGGGTATGTGGCACCCCAGAACATTTCATTATTTGATAGGTAGCCATTTCCTTGATAGGTACCATGTTGTCCTTTGGTAAAGGAACCACCAGGAACAAGCTTTATTAAATGGTGACCAGGAGCTCCCCGCCTTTCTCAGGAGTTCACAAAGGTGTATCCTCATCCAGGGACCATGCATGGGACTATGCATCAGCAGCACAACTCATCTCCCAAGAATGGGAGGTTCCACTAGGCTTGTGCACCCCCTGTGTCTGGTACATGTAGATCCAGCCATGTGACTGCCAGAAGATCATGGTGTGCAGCTCTTGAAAAACATTGTGTGGACCACCAACTTGGACAACCTGAATGTCACTGAAATCAGAAAGGCTTGGCTAGAGGGTTCCTCTTCAGCTCATTTCTGCAACTACTCTCATTTTATGTGCTTTTGTTTTTTGATATGACAGATACCAATGGCCTCACTGGAAATCCTGACTCTTGAGTCATTAAAAGCTAAAGTAGACAATGCACCTGAGACTAGATCTGAACAAATGCAATCTGAGTGCAACTAAATCTATTAGTGAATGGCTGTGACTAAGAAAATCAAAACAAATAAATTTGTGAAACACTTTTTCCTCAGATATTCCAAATGTAATAGTCTCATGATGAAGTCTGAAAGTTCCCCAGGCAGAATAGTAAAAAAAAGGGAACAAAGGAAATATAAAATGAAATTAAACATTTCACTGAGGGGAAGACAAGTAATTTGGTTAAACTAAAGTTATTATTCACCTGCTTTAGTTTTTAATTTCAGCAGGGAAAGAAAGGAAGAAAAAAATCACTTGGATTTGACCCAGAACACCAGTAAATAGATACAAGTTTGAGTAACACACTGTATGGGAAAAATACATTGGGGAGGATCAACTCTGCAGTATCAATGTGGCCAGAAAATGGTGCTCAGACCATGAACTCACCCTAGGCTAGAGACCAGATATGCACTCTACTTTCACAGGCCAATCAACCTTTTAACCCAATTATACCCAGGAGTAACAAATCTTGATACAGACCATGGGAAGAACTAATTTTAATAATTAAATTACTCACCCACAGTAGGCACCCATAATATATCCCTTAGAGTCCCACAAGACTATTGTCTGCATTTCGTTTCAGAAACCCTATTAGTGGGATTTTTCCATTTCTAAATAAGTATTGCAAAGAATGGAGAATAAAAAGGGGGAATAACACAGCACTTTGCAATGTACCAGAAAGAGGTTTTTCTTAAGAATATTCATTTCCTTAAATACTTTTGCAATTATCAGATTGGTATAATACATAATACTCAGCTGAAATCCTAGTTTAATTACTACTTTTATATTCAAATTTAAGTCTGTATCCATAAAATATTGTGAGGCCTCCTGATTGTATTTAATTTCCTCACACCGATGCTCTGCATGTACACTAAGCATATACACTAAGCAATGCTTACATGAAGCAATGCTGGGTTACACTTTTAAACTGCCACCACGTTTCATGCAAGGGAAATGAGATTCCTTTTTTAATTTAATCTCAGTTCTATTTAATTAATGTCTTAAGAATTGTTTTGTTTTTGAAAAATTTGTTAAATAGAGGTTTTCGGGTAAATCATTCACGGGTTTGAATTCTGGACAACATATTCTAGGCTATGAATAAATTTGTAAGTGTTGGCAGGACCAGAATGTTAAAGAGCTGGGTGACAATGATGACAAAGAGCTTCCTTATTTCTCCCCTGGAAGAGCTGTAAAAGGAAGGAGTTTGTGGTTCTTCTCTGGATATCTTTGCGATTCATCTTGTGTGCATGCGTTTTGGGAGGAAGACTAATGGGAGGAAGACAAGCTGTTTATGCTTGTTATTCCTCTTTCTTACTCTTTCCTTTGCATTATTCCTGACCAATTTTCCTTCCTTTTGACTAGTTAAATAAGAATATTTGATCTAGGAACCCAGTGGAGGACACTGTGATGTTGAGAAGCTTTACAGAAATGACTCCTGACTATGGATATCTCTGACTTTGGAGCATTCAACTTGAGAGACTTAGAGCAGCAAGATTTGCAGAGTGCTCTGGCTCTGAGAATCTGATTCATTATCACACATTCTAAAAGCACCGCAATGGACTGGCTAGCCACTCTGGAGATGGCGTTTGGCTGTCAAATACCTCAGCAGACTTTTTCACACTGTGATAACTGATCACTCAAGAAGCCTGCTTTCGAGAACTCCCGATCTGCAGGTTGAAACATCTGGAGAAAAAAATACAGAGGATCAGTTGGTAACCTCACAGGGAAGGAGGGAGTGGAGAAGAGGGACAAGATATTTCTCATCAAAAATATTTTACAAAATTAAAACCAAAGGCATTATGCGTTTCTTTTTAAATATAGGAGCAGTGACACACAGAGAGGTAGGAAAGTGCAAAGAGGATTACAAAACTGTATTCAGTAGGCTAAAAAAGAGATGCAAACTTTAAAGTCACTGACAAGTACAGTTTGGCCTGGAAGAACTAAATACAGATAGTTCCCTTCTTTGGAGACAGAATTTGGCTTCCAGAGCAATGCTTACACCCATCTTGAATGGAAAAAGCATCCTAATCATCCTGTATCTTAGGAGATGGAAGGAATTTCAAATCAGGACTTGAACTCCAGGACAGGCTCTGCATACCAGATCTGCAGCTCATACATATTCCACTCAGTCTCTGGTGCTTCCAGCAGAGGTTTTGTTGCTAACAACCCTTCTCAAACTCTTCTCTGTGCTTTTCCAGTCTTAGTCTTCATTATTATTTGTTTTTCATCTCACTGCGTTACTTGACAATACATTAATACTCTTTAAGTCTGTTCAGGATTCTTGTATACTTGGACTGCTGGCACATCAACCTGGCTTCCCATTTTCTGAATACCTCCTCTAGCTCCTGCCTGCTTCAGGAGGCAGCCCACATTCATGGATGTTAGGCATGGGCAAGACACGCTGTTTTGGCTGCAGGTATCTGGAAAGACTACTGCTCTCAGCCAATCTCAAACTGCTCATCAGCTCTCTCCATGGAGGTTACAATTACTGTACAGCAGCATAACCACATGTACAATTACTTCCTCTGCTTGTCCTGTCAGAAGGGTGTGTTTTATAAACCTGCACAGCAATATTTAAGGTAAATGAGGTTCTTGTGACAGAAACCACTTCAGGAGCGGTGAAACAAGAAGACGCCATCAGATCTGAAGGGACAGGAACCCCCTGTTTGGGAGGCTGGGGCAGGCAATCAGGGGAAGCAGAGGGTAGGCTAAGAAAGCTCATGTCTTCCACCCTGTTTAACTTGCAACTACTCCATATATTTGACCTTAAACACATGAAATAAATACTACACAGATCACTGCATGTCCCGTATTTTAAAATGTATTTCTTTTGTTTCTTTGCTTACCTCAGATTCCCATAAGTAAAAAAGAGAAAGTATTAATTTTCCCTCATTTTCTGTCCGTGTTTTAGAACATAAGATTTTTGAGAGAATAAAATTTTAGTTTGGCCTTGAAGAAGTCTTCGTGCAGTGCCGCTCCAAACTGCCAGGACCTATAGGCAACGCTGTAGTACAAATAATAAACACTATTACCATCTTGAAAATTTGTTAGTTGCACTGAAGCATTCTTCAACACTCTAATATTTTATTTCAATTTTAAGAGAGTTTCTATATAGCATGTTCCAACTAGCAGAATTAGAAATGGAAAATTCTGTGGGAAGGACCTGCTGAGCCCCTACTCTGTTTAAAATAGAACAATCAATCACATACGTGAGATTCACATTACAGTGCTCTTTAACTTCAACAAATTGTCTGTTGCCTGAAGAGCTTCTACAGCATGAAAAACTTGCATTGCAGCTTAGCAGTCAGGTTTACCTCCATGCGAACCATCAAAGTCTTGTTATGTTGGGTAGCAAGGGTCAGAATTGGAAAACCAACAGGATAAAAGGGGTTTATTAAATAATGAGCGTCTTTGGAGGGAAAAACAGAAAGCTCATTCTAAACCTAATGCCATCCAATTAGAAAACATTATGAATAAATAATGTACCAGCATTAGCTTCCTAGGAAGTTCACTCACAAACATAATGCCTGCAACTTCCCATTTTGGATTTTTTTATGTTATTATTATCTAAGTTTGGAAATAGTACATTTTGTATTCTTCTGACATCATGTTTAGAGTTAATTCTTTGAGAATCTTCTAAAGTTATAGGAGCACACTGTGAAAAAGCATTGCCAACCACAACAACAATAAATATAAAATCCCTTCACTTCTAGGATGCATTCTATTTTTCTTAAAACTAATTTCTATTTCAAACTATGTTAATGCAGCGGTTTTCTTCTAGTATCATTCTTGCCATCATTTGGTTGTTTATGATATTCTGTTTCACCACCTTGTTGTATATCTTAGCTCTAGTTTTGTGCTAGGCCTATGACTTATTGGGCTAATGGTTTGTGGGCCACCATGCTCCAAAGACAACATTAAAATATTTGCAAACACTGACATAAAAACTTGTAAAAACATACTTAATGGCTAGATAGGCCTTTAAAATATGTCTTCTGTTAATTCACCAATGCTGAATACCTTTGAGATTTCTAACCTTTTCTCAGTGTAATTGAATTTGGCCAACACACTCAAAACTTTTAGAAAGAAACTTTCCACGCGCACCCTCAATGCACACAAGATGCACAGAGTGTGGCCAAATAAACCTCCTTCCTTTAGAAAACCAAACCAAAAAGCAGTATTTTCATCAACATTTAACCATGTGGAAAATGGGCCTGGGTTTTTTTTCCATTTTAAATGTTCATTGTTTTTCTCATTTTTTAATTCCAAATTTTTGCAGAAAACAAAAAAATGAGCTCCCAGTAGTTGTTATGTGCTGTGGCAGCGCGAGCATGAACAGGCTAGGTGCCTGAAATGGTTTCTAGGCCACATTTCCAGAGGGTTTGTTTAATGATCGCAGACAGAATTGATTCCCTTCAGTTACAACGTATAATAAATTATATGCAAGACAAATTAAATGCTCCTGTGTTATGTCCATAGAAATGGTTTCTACTCTCTCAACATGCAAGCCCCTGTAACCACAGTGGGGAGTACACAGTTATGACTGGGTAAATTGCATTTCCCACAGCTTCGGGGTCTATGGACAGGAGATGGCTCACACTGTTCCCACAACAAGGACACAACATCCAAGTGGTCAGAGTGGTCTTAACTGCCTTCACACCACTACCTTGGGCCATGAAACCCTCCTGGATCATGCAAGCTTACCTAGGGGTGATCTCCTGCTGGACTGACATGGAAGGTGCTTTGACATGCCTGCCCACCCTTTGGTGAAGTTTGAGGGACAGTCTGGATACTAATACATTCCCAGGGAAGAAAAATTACAGCCTGCTATGCCTTGCAGAGCCTCTGAAGAGCTCTTTCACCTGCACTGATAGTTGCAGGACTTTATTCTCCAGCATATATTATCTGAGCTTGGCACTACATCCATTAGTGGCTTTGGCTTCTGAGGTGACACACAAAATCAGGACCTCTGTGCACACACAGTTCAAGGCTAGTCAAAACACAGACACAGAGACACCATGGGCCAGAAAAGAGGTAAATTAGCAAGAACGCACCAGCTTAGCATCTCTTGCTAGTAAAAGAGAGGCCTACATTCCTTAAAATATGCTGCTCCTCCCCCACTAGAGCAGGTCTGCTCTCCTTTCTTCTCCCTTCTCTACTTGCCTTCCATCCGTCAGCAGATGGATACCCCATAATTCTGTCCTTCCTATTTGTAAGTTAGATAACACACCAAAGACTTGGCCTTCCTGCTAGGAACAAACTTCTGTATCATGAGTAAAGGTGACTCCATGCTTGACCTGGATTTTGACTCCATGTATGACCTAGTAGGTAATAAAGACTCATGCGTATTGGATGGACCTTGTTGAAACTAATTTTGAATGAGGAGGTGATGTAGGATCTCATTTATTCTGGGTACTTTTTTTTTCACACAAGTATGGTTGTGACTGAGGTTTGTGCCTGCGCTTGAGCCCACATTGGCCCTGCTGCTCAAAGAAATGCCTGAAGAGCCTTGCCTGCATTCCTGTTCACCTGAAATTCCAACACACTGCTGTGCAAAGCTTGTTCACTGTAAACTGAAAGCCTTCAGCAAGGAGTCTTGCTGATTGGACTCTTCTTCCACAAATGGAGCTATCTAAAATCACCAGCTGGAAGGTGAAATATGCGAAAATGACATTTTCTTGCCTTGATGTGGTCTTGCTAAACCAGAAAAGTCTTCTACAACCTGGGAGTGACAACCAGGAGGGTATACAAGTGGTATGTAATGTGAAGAGGAAGCTGAAGGTCAAGTTTGGTAATGAGGTATGATGAATGTACAAGAAATCATGTGATCTAGAAAGAAAAGGCATCCCTTCCCGCTTAAATACTGTTGGAGGATGCAAGTAGCAAATCTGGGTCATCAGCCAATGGTGCCTCTTTGCTGTGAAGGAAACTCTCATCAGGAGCCTGATGAATCCTATGGGCTAGTATGGATGTTTAGAGTCTAGATATTTACTAGACCTAGATTTCTGAAGAACAGTGTACTCTGCAGACTCTGTTTTCAACCAGGAGTCAAGATAAGGGAAGAGAGATATCTTTAGATGTTGGGGGTGAGCTATATCCATTGCCAACACTTGGAGCTGCAAACAGACTGGGAGACAAGATTTAAATTTATAGTTGCTGTCCACAGGTCCATGGCTTGGTTGTATCATCATACTAAAATACTTGTCCTGCTACCAGGAAGGATATTCTCCAAGAACATATGAAAAAAGGTTTTACTGACCATATCCAGGATAGCTTCCAGAGATGTGCAGGTCAGTCTCTGAGTCTCAGAAAGAGTAAATGGTTTAATCCCGCTGATGGTCATCTTCCTCTTTTACATGACTGGTTTTGGTTGAACACCGTCTGTTGTGATTTAACCCCAGTCAGCAACTAAGCACCCCACAGCAGCTCGCTCACCCTCCCTGCCCCCAGTGGGACGGGGGAGAGAATTGGGAAAAAAAGTAAAACCTATGGGTTGAGATAAAGACAATTTAATAGGACAGCAGAGAAAGAGAAAATAATAATAGTAATAACAATGATAAAAGAATATACAAAGCAAGTGATACACAATGCAATTGCTCACCCCCCGCTGACCGATGCCCAGCCAGTTCCCGAGCAGCAATCACTGCCACCTGGCCAACTCCCCCCAGTTTATATACTGAGCATGATGTCATATGGTATAGCCCTTTGGCCAGTTTGGGTCAGCTGTCCTGGCTGTGCTCCCTCCTGGCTTCTTGTGCACCTGGCAGAACATGGGAAGCTGAAAAGTCCTTGACTTAGTGTAAGCGCTGTTTAGCAACAACTAAACCATCAGTGTGTTATCAACTTTATTCTCATCCTAAATCCAAAACACAGCACTATACCAGCTACTAGGAAGAAAATTAACTCCATCCCAGCTGAAAGCCGGACAACCCTCCCAAACCGTTTAGTGTTTACACTCACATTCTTCTCTTAGCAGCTGTTGTGGTCCAGGCCATTTGCCAAAGCTGGGCCATGGGAGCATACCCACACTGCAGGCCCAGGCTTCTGGTCAATCCTTCTGGGCACAGGATGACTAGAAACTGGAGTCTGCCAAGTGACATGAGTGGACCCAGTATTAGTGTCACTGGTGATTAATGACAGTCAAAGTAATAAATGAAGCTATTAATTGCTTCTTTTCCCAAACTATAATCTTAAACCCAACACTAACCAAAGCCATGGATCAGACAAGTAGGTGATAAATGCATGGAATAGAGATATATATACAGACTAGAAACCCACAGCAGTATGTTTCACACTGAATTTTTCAATTATGTGTTTACATTGCTATTAGGCCTATTTCTGATCTTTGCTCATATTCTGACCAACCCAATTTGTTTCCATTTCAGCTCATAAAGAGGGTCTTCAGCCCTGAGACAAATTTGATTGCTAAAATGTGGTGAAATACATTGCAGAAAGAATCAATCTACTGAATCCATACAAACTAATTCCTTCCCAACAATCTGGCACATACAGATTCAAAACCTACCTATCTCCTTGAAAGCCAATCCGGTTAGTGGAGGGCAACAGGACATGTTTTGAGAAGCTCAGATGACTTTCCCATTTCTAGCCATATGTTATCATTCCTTATCAATATGCAAACATATTCTGTAGTGTTCTAAGCCATACTTGATATCCTGTTTGGTCTTCCTATATATCCATCTCAAACCCTATTACTCTAATCTTTTAGTGGAACTGTAGGGACCGCTGTCAAATATTCCCATTTTAAATGCAAGATTTTGATTATTTAATGTGCATTTCTGAAAGAGTGTTGTCCTTTCAGGTTGCAGAATAGAAACACGGGTTTAGTGGTCATTTCACTGCTACCCTAGCTGCTCTGACAACGTCCCTTGTGGCATCTCATATTCTGAGTCTTCAGAGGGACTTTACGGCCTGTGTGGCATGGTTCTTTGCCATGACTCCCACAACTTTTCCATCTTCTCTCCTGTTAAAGTTTCTTGGCTTTTTTTCTCACTCACTGAGCACTACTTCTGATATTAAAACTGCTTGCAGCTGCTCTTTTCATGTTTGTGTTCCTATTCTTCACTGGTCTGCTGCAATCTCTTCTGTGCTGCCAGTATGTAGGTCAGCATCACTTTTGCTCAAGCCACTGTTAGTGAGCAATCTGGGCCTAAGCGTAAGTTGTGCTGATGAACTGGTAGTCTCTTTTGCCAAAAATTATTCTGCCTCTTATTAATTCTACTTTTAACATTCTGTATATGCAATGTTCAGCAAAACTGTGATCTGCAGTAATAAAAGCTTCAGCTGTTTGCCCTTGTTCTTGGCACCTCCTAGCAAATTTGGCCTTTTCATGTATTATATTTTGCTTGTCTGTGGCATTGACTTCAAAAGTCTCTTTTTGCTTTTTTTTCATCTTTTTTCTTTCTCCAGTGTGAGACACAGGCAAGCAACAGCAGCTGGAATAGCCAGGGCAAATACCAAGGCATCTATGTGATATTCTTGTACCTTTCTGAATGAACTCCTGAAATTTTCAGCTCCAGCAGTATTAAGTTGCCAAAATCAATATTCTTTAACAGGGCCATTTGCTGTTCAGGTTCCACTGCATATATTTACCCTGTTTTGTGATCCACATCAAAAAGAGAGTCTTTGTGCCCAAACTAGTCAAGTCTAGGAATTTCTGGAGCAGATTGGTCATCTCTATCCTAATACTACCAAGATTAATAACCATCCCACAAACATTTGTGCACATACAACATAGGATGCTTTGCACTCAGTCTTTATCTACATCACACAGAACAAATCATATTTCACTGTGCTCTATAAAAAACAATCATATCAAAAACAGACCTTCAGACACTGGTTACTGCAGATTCTGAGGCCTTCTTTTGCTGTTTATCCTCCTCAGATGCTGTGACAATGATGCTTTACTAGCAAGGCCCTTCTTGCAAAAAGGGGTCAGAGAACCCACCAACACAGAGACAAATGCAGACATCATGGAGGTAATACTGCTACAAAATCTGGAGAAGACAGAGGAAATGCTTTCTTGGGATATTTTCCTGAACCTCAAATCTGACCACAGCAATGGCCAAGCTGCTGTCCCCCTTGTCAAAAGGAAGAAGCAGCTTAGTCCCAAAAGTTTAGTACCCCCTGGTAGCACCACAGCGCATAACACGCTTGAAATGAGCAGCAATAAATGTATAATTTCCACACTTGCAGGGCAAGCCTTGGAACATTCTGTAGGGAGCTAGCTGCCATCCTATAGCACCAGCAGATTCCCTTCCAGGAACCTGTAACAGTGGAGGAGAAGTCGTCATCACTTTGTAGACTCTCACCAGCCAGCTGGCAAGGAGTTTGGGGCTAGACAGATTGGGCAAACAAGCTGGTT
This sequence comes from Nipponia nippon, assembly GCF_047370975.1. NCBI lineage: Eukaryota > Metazoa > Chordata > Aves > Pelecaniformes > Threskiornithidae > Nipponia > Nipponia nippon. The sequence goes on from NW_028262336.1 coordinate 113,084,072, forward strand.
GCGGAGATCCACAATGACATCCTGCAGAGCATCAAACCTTGCACAAAAGACCATACATGAGGTTGTTTTTCCATCTTGGACTTCCCAGAAAATGTACCCGTATTTATTTTTATTGTTTCTCTTCCTCTTCCAGGATAATGCTACAGGCTACAGATGTCATGAATGCAACTGGGAGATTACAAAGGCGCAAGGCCTCCAGGAGGATCACCCTGAGCAGAAATGGAGAGGAAGCCCTTGGCACCCTCCCCAGTTGTACTACTTACAGATGACACAACATTACAGTGAATCAGACTTTCATGCTGAGGCTTTTCTGCAAGAGAACCATGTATTTTCCTGGGATTTAAATGATATGTATGTATAATGAACAATTAGGAAAGCAGTTTTGAAGGCAGCACACCAAATTGTTGGAGATAACGCATTCCTGGGATTGACTAACCTCACTCTATCCCCCTTCCCACAGCATTTTTTTTTCCTGAATCTTTCCTTTCTCAGTTCCTTTGGTCCAATTTTTTGCAGTCTAAGACCCTCTCCTATCTCCATTCTCTAGGAGAGATAAGCTCACCTTTGACACCACATAAACATGAGCACCTTGGAGATGATCTGTAAACTGTAAACTGTTGCTTAAGTGGTCCGCTCTTGCTCAGCAGGATCCCATATCTGTCTTGGCAGCTATAGAGGGCTCTGGTCTCTGTACACCCTCCGCACCCTCCACTTATCCTGCACTCTGTGCAGGAGAAAGGGAGAAGGAGGATTTAGCAACCTCCAAGTCTGAGTCATTGTTTCACCAAGGGATGCAGGGCTTGTATGCGACACAAGGTCTCTGGAAGTACTGAATCCTAAAGGCACCCATGATCAGCCCACATCATAGGAACAGGATCTGCCTGCCTGACAGATGACTGTAAGAGACAATGTTTGTATTTCCTTACACTGTACTAGATCACCAGAAAAACATTTTTCTCTCTTTTTAAGAAAACATTTGTCATTAAGTCTGAAGTAGGGTCTCAGTCACATCTCCCTTGCCTCAGCAAGCTGCTGCTCTGTTTACCTGAGAAGTGTCTGTGATTTCATATTACCAGTTTAGTTCCTCTGCAAAAGCAGAAAAGCAAATGCTTTTGCCAGGGCCATTAACAAACCTCTCCAGGTTGGGCAGTAGGAGGGTGCTGTGGCAGGGGCCATCTGCATCATCTCTGAAACAAACCTTGATAAACCCACATACGGTGACACCTCCATGTGTCTGAATCTCAGGGAATAAAGCTACTCTTAGCTCCTGCCAACAGCTGCAGCACAATGTTCCCCTTCTCCATCATCCTGGTAGCCTGAATCGGGTGTAGATGAAGACGTGTATGATCAGCCCTTTGGCAGATTAGTTCAGCATTTTGCAAGGGTTCATCTGTCTAATGGCCCTGAATACTAAAGCTTTGGTGTTACCCCTTCATACACCTACACCACGTTCGAAACGGTGACAGATTAGCCATACCAACCCCCTGAATTGAGAACAAAACAACAAAACCTTTCTAGGTCAGTAGTTTAATATTGGACTGAACTTAGAAGCTCCTTTTCTTAGGAGGAAGGCAAGAAGTGCACGGAGCACTGCAGGGCTTTCAGAAGTGGTGCTCCAGCGTGGAGCAGCCCCCGAGACCCAACTCCTGAAACAAGAGCTGCTGCTTCCAGTGTCTGCCCAGGAGCCTGAAGGAAAACCCTCTCAAGGAGCGACAGTAGGGCTGAAAGATAAAGCAGCAATGAGCTGAGAGTGATGGTATGGTAAAAGATGGTTGCTTCTAACGATCTATCTGTGTGGCACAGTTAGCATGCTCACTCACAAAAGCTGTGGAAGACAGCAAGGAGACTTTGACAGCTCTGTGAAATCAAGCCCTGCATCTTCCCCTGCTGATACACTCCCCTTTCACCAACACCTTTGCCTTTTCTCCATCTTCTTCCCGCACTGTTGGTGGTAGCTGCAAAAGACAGTCACCTAAATGTGCATTGCACTGTGTAAGTTTTCCGTGGCTTCAGACTACAGCAGTATTTTTTACTACTGTTAGCATTGCTATTTTTAGCTGTATTTTAACTACTAAGCAACAATGAAACTGAAGAAAACTCTTGCATTTTTTTGTGGGAAGAAAATGCAGCCTGTTTCTTTAGAACCACAGGAAAAGAAAGCAGATTGTGACTGTCGAGTGTAAGAACTGCTGATAATAATCAGCTGTGCGGCATCTTTCAGTCAAGTGTCAGAGGCATTAAGAAATTAAGCTTTACAACACAGCTACAAGGAAGGGGTTTTTTTAAGAATGTTTTTATGTGCTACTTGCACTGCTGGTGTTTTATAAAGGTGATATCATCATAATTTTTATGGTAAATAATAATACCAGCAATCATCAATATCAGAAACACACTAAATCAAACCTGACATCTAAAAATGGGATTTGCCCACAGGATATGTAATTTCAAGACATCAGCCTTGACTGAAGAGGATTGCCTTGATTTTTCTGCCAAAATCCTCAGGTTTACAGTATTTTGCACAACCTTGTGCTTGATAAGAATATGTATAGCCCTCCATCAGCCGTTCTGTCTTTACTTTCCATTCATTTTTCATATTGCCCGTATGAATCTGGTCGCAACTTCTGCATTCCTTGCAGTGATCAGAAGCAACCATCAGTCACAGACAGAGCATGACATTCTGTGTTTCACTGTCAGGAACAAGGGGACAGCCCAAACAGCATGAACACATAAAAAATCCTAAGTAAGTAATGGGTTTGTGTCTGTCCTTCTTCTCTCTTGTTTACAGTATAGCTCTTGGAGTGATTTCCATGTACATTTAGCATAAACAATAGGGTAGGCTGTTTCTTCTGATATCTTGAAATTCAGAGATAAGGCTGGAACACTGCACTTGAGTGCCTAACATTAAATAAACATGCCCTCTGGATAAATAGTTGGTACTTCAGAAAATGAGGCCACCTACTTAAGTGCTAAGTGTGGACATACATGTCTCTTTCTATAAACACCCAGGCTTGAACATTTTAACCCTAGTGCATAAATCCTCAGAACATTAAACTGGACAGTGAATCTGTGCTTCACTGTTACAGGAACAAGGGCAACTGAAAACCCTGAAAGAGATTTGCCATGGGGCAAATAAGAGATGTGTCTTCAAATGACTAGTTTGTTGTGGGGCTGCTGGGGGGGAAGTAAAAATTTTCCAGGATTGCCTAAGCCCATCTTAGGTTTCAGTTGGAAGGATGTATAAAGATGTAAAACTTTGAGCTAAATATTTTCTAAAAATGTAGCTTTGGATCAAGGAAAACAATTTGTTTTGATCTAATTAAAAATCGATCATAGTATGTGCATAAAATAGAATATAATAAAAATATTTTTAAGCTATTTGGAAATCAGGAAATTATGTTGAAAACGACCTGTTCCTCCAGAAATTTTTCACTTTATTGAATCAGCAATTTCCATTGGAAAATATTCATCAAAAAAATTGTTTGACCAGAACTACATGGGATCCAACACCAAGTAGGAAACTGAAGCCCTCATGCCCAAAAGCATGTGAACTGAAGACTGTTGCATCTTCCCCTGTGCTACTGAGTGGACACACTCTAAACTATAGTCATAATCCAGCAACACGCTAACAAGGACTTTCACCCTGCTGTTGTGGTTGAATGCAATTAGAAGCAGTCCAGATACAGTAAGGTGTTCTTACTTCTGCTACTTAAAACCAAACACAAAGATAAGTTCTGGAGTGAAGCTATAAATTAAAAGTAATATTAGTTTTATAGGTCTGAAATTAATTATTGTAAAACTTTAGCAAAATATAACCCAAAGTACATTTTAATTGGATTCTAATGTTTTCTTTTTTAAGGTGACAGCTGGAGTCCCATCTGGCCTCATTTCTCACAACACAATCCATTTTGTATTATAATACTGCCAATATGGTTATTACTATTGTTTGTTGTAAAAAACAGTAAAGTTTCAGCCTGGACAATTTCATCTGGCCTTCAGATAAAGCTGACTCAACTTTCAATATGTTGTTGCTCAGCATATTGGAAATTACGTGGCAGTGAAAGGAACAACAAATAGCCAGAGAAAAACATATCATTGCCTGGTATTTGAGTATATCCCTTAAAAACAGCTGGTTCAAATGCATAAAGCATTAAAAATAGAAAGAAATTGCATTGAGATTCACTGTTGATTTTCTTTAAGGTAATGATCCAGATTCACTGCTTATGACATTATTTTACACAAGGAACCACTGCATTCAGATCATTAGAAAGACAAAGTATTGAACACAAAAATATTGAACACATAACCTGTTCTAGCAGTATGCCCCCAGCCCTGCACGCTAGCACCAAAAGCAGTTCCCCTCACCATAGCCAGAGTAGTAAGGTTATTTACAACCCCTGCTTTGTCTGACAGTGGTGATTTGCAGCAACTGGCCAGCCTCAGGAAATCATCAGTCCAAAGGACAGAAGGAGGTTTAATGCCCTGGAAGTTATTTCCTCTCTATGTTTAATCTACAAATTCTGCATGGTTGTTTCAACAGCACCTGAAGTACGGGGAGGTAAAGCCACATCCATGAAAACTTAGGCCTAGCTGGACAGACAAATTATATGTAACAGGATTGTTGTTATTTATTTGAGAGCTCTTGGGCTGGAGTAGATAATGCTGATGACAGACAAAAGACACGAAGGGGCTGAAGTGATCTGGCCCAGTCAGGACATGCAGGTAACAACACATGTAAAACCTATTTCAAGTATCGCTTGCAAGCTGGAGTAGTTCCCAATGTGAAACATGTACATGTGTCAAGCCTCCCTGTTTTGACCACAGTGAAACTCTGTTAAGCCCATGACACAGGGTCTTTTTGCTGTTTTCATTATCGAACATAGAAAACAATTTTTCAAAGTGCAGCTGTGCCATGTATTCATGTTCTGTATCCAGAGGATGAAGGCTACAGAAACTAAAAAAGAATGTTTGACTGTTTTCTCCATGCGCCTCTGAAACCATCTCCAACACTAGGCAGATGGGGCAAATCAGAAAGTAAAGCTACAGGTAGCAGAACTCCCACTAAGGAACTTCCACTTGTGCTTCACTGGGGCTGCAGCTTTCCAGTGATACTGAAGCTGGTGCTGGGGCAAAGGGGGCAGCGTCAGCCCTGCTGTGGTGTCATTGGAGGTCAGGATCAATCCAGCTCCCTGTGATCCAGCTGGGCCAGTTATTTATTGCCCATGTCAATAGCAAATGGGTCCATGGATAAATGTTTTTCACGTAGCCTTTGTTTCACATGATATTTGCAAGGCACTGGCTGCAGAGTTGAGCACTGGAGCTTAACCTGTGGACTGTGCTTTAACAGGCCTGCAAATCGGTGAGAACTGAAGTGGGTTGTTTTCTTCATCCCTTTGATGGCTTCATTTGATAGAATAGAAATGGAACTGTCCATACCAAACTGATGTCCACATAATTACATACCCAGATATAATTGTCTCCACACCACCTACCAGCAACCGTGATGGCATTAAACAAAAAATGCCAACCTGGTGTTTGGTTTTATTTATTTTCTTGCACAAGGTGACTTAGTTTGGGGTTAAGTTTATATATTTACAGGCTTTATGTGTTCAAGGTTTTGGGGGGCTATTTTTAGAAATTAGTCTATTTCCACTTAGGAAAAAAAAAAGACATTCAGTGAGTAAGCCAACAAGTCAAACCAGGCAGAAGAAAGAAAGGATTTTCCACCACATGGGATTCTCCTGTCATTTATAGCAGTTTCATATCCGTGTTACTGTTTTGATTTCAGTGGTTGAACACTGCTATGAAAGGTCCAGTGTTCAAAACCCCGGAGACCATTGTTTCCAGTCAATCAGAGGAACTGGAACTGGAGCCCAGAGTGCAAACATCCATGATGATCTGTTTGCAGAGCAGCTACAGACCCAGATAGATTCTCAATGAACAGTCAAACAGAATCAGTATATTTAACAAATTTATGCCATTTATGGATGAAGTTCTTGCACTGAGTTAAGAGGTTAAAGGATAGATTCAGGCTGGTGTAAAGTGTTGTAGTACAGTGCTTTCAGCAAACAGTTGAGTTTCTGAGCAAATAATCCACTGTGAAGTACTGCCCGACTGCAGTCCTCACCACAGGGGCTAATACGCTCTAGCCTGTAACTACTGAGCGCTGCCTATTCAGTTTGAAAGTATTCTGCTGGAGAGGAAAGCATTTAATCCTGCTTAGTATCCTGTTGGTCAGGTTATCATGAGTGGGCACATGGTGCAATGTGGCAGGCAGTGTTTTGCCTTTCTGGGCAACTGCTGCTGCTTCATACAGAAGGTCCAGTTATGAAATACATGTGGATTTAGCTTCAGCAGGGACCGCTCCCCTATGTGAAGGGTGCCGGTGTTTCCAGAATCCAGAACATACTGTCCTTCTCTAGCTAGGTCATTTGAAGCAAACAGAAATACTTTGCATGACACCAGATGAGGAGAAAATGGGTCTCAAGAACATAACACAGGAGCCCTTCTGTGTCAAACTCAAGAGTCCACACAGCCCAGTATCCTGTCTGTGACAGTGACCAGTGGCAAAGAAAGGATATAAGAAATAAGGCTAGTACAGAGTAACATGACTTTGGTCTGACCCTCCTGAGCCGAGACTTGCTAATAGCGTAGAATAGAATTTCAGTTATTTCAAAGAAAGTTTTACTTCTATTATTCAGAATAAAAATTGAATTCAGATCTTAAACCTGTACATTTGTAGATGACTGATTTCTTTCCACTTGGTAAAATACCTGAGGGGGAAAGGGAAAATAGGCTAGCTATACTTTTCTGTTGTCATCTAATTAAGCTCTGTAAACATTGATATTTTTTCCCCCTTTTCATTATTGTTCTGTGTCATTATTAACTACCAGTTTTGGACATGGGACTTTTCAACGGCAGATTCCTTACAGCACTCAGAGATTTAGCTGCTCACACAGCTGGTCTTGAATTCAAATTAGAGATGCTTTTTTTTTTTTTTCTGGTTTTGGGATCTGATCAGAATTCAGATCAGCACCAGAAAATAATAAGGTCCCTGGATACTTCCCCATGGATGTCTCAGGGGAGCATGCAACCTGGGTGACTAGCCAGACAGCCCACTGGAAACCTCTGTGGGGGAATCTTAGGGTGAAATGGCAGAAAAGCAGCCTACCAGCAAACCTGGGAAGAGTACTGGGAACCAGCGTCACCTTCCTGAGAGAGGCTCCTTGAATCTAATGTGGTGAATCTTTTCCCACGACAATTAAAACACCAGGAAGAGACAGAGGGATTCCTCCTTTACCATGTTACTCAGCAGAGTTTATTTCTTCTGTTGCCAATTGATCTGGCAGCTATCATTGTTAATTGAACCAGGAGCATAATAAACTCAGACTCCCTATGTAAAAAGCAGCATTTTGCCTTTTGCTTTTTGTTAGAACCGTTTGTTTCTCTCTGCTTCTTGTCTCTTTTCATTGCCCTTCTCCTACTTGTTTTAACAGTGATTATTTACAGACTGTGCAACAATGACCACTCACTTGCAATCAGATATTCAGGCTCCTTTATGATAAGTTTTTGATTATAAAAACCAAAAAATCTTCACCTCAAAAACCTACATCTTGGCTTTACAATCTTTGTTCTGCAGCCCCTTTGGAGGTCCAGGGATTATTTCTACGGGGTCCAGGAAAGGAGCTAAGAAAAGGCAGCCTGCCATCAGCTCACACAGAGTCCTTGAACAGGGTCCTCATGTTTCCAAGGAAATTGTTAAGTGTCCACAAATCAAAAAGGTTGCAATTACTGGTTTACTCTACAGCCGTGTGATAGGGAATGTTAAGAATAACGAAAAATTACATAAGGCTCTCCTTCACTCCTTGATGATAGAGAAAAAATTACACACCCTGGAGCATAAAGGAATCACCACTGTCATATGGGTAAGATCAATGCTCAGGATCATGGAGAGGAGCTTCCTCCCATTCACCAGCCAGCCAGGCTCTGAAGAAGCCAGCGTCACTCTTTTATTAGACCTGCTTCCCTGGGAGAAGATAACCACACCATGAGGTCCTGCCACCAGCTTTTTTACTCAGCCTCTGCCATGCCAGAGAGCAGAGGTCTGTTCTCAGCCCTAACATACCGTGGACCTAATAAAATCTTAGAGTATCAATGCAGTAAGTTGTTCTTTTTTCCCCCATTAGTTCTCCTTGGTTCCTCTGTTTCTTTCTTCCTGCTAGTTCATCCATCATATTCCCCCTGACTCTTGCTGGCAGATACTTTATATCCTGCACTTTCATAGACAGTTCAAATGGGTCTTAGTATTAAAGGCAATTATTTATAAGAGCAAGCCTTCAATTCTTTATCAAAAATGTAAATTAGCAAAGACTTTAAAGCTGCTCAGTGCAACACAATTTGGCATGTTTCAGAGAAAACTTGAAACTGCTGAACTGAATTATTGCATTCACATATTATGATTCAGAATATTTCTCTAAGGTATGAACAGTGTACAGACCTTCAGAAAAAAAGAGAGAGGAACAGGGAAAAAGGAAAGGAGAGTTATTTTCTCTTTTTCATATAGCATGCTATAGCCCAGTTTTTACTAACTTGCCACATTTCTGTGACTGAATACTGTGGAGCTCTTGGTTGCTTCACTAAGGTGTAATGATTTTCATAGCCATCACTGCTATCTGTTATATGCAAAGTTTGCAATGTACTGAGATTATAAAACAGAGATAGACCTTGGCTTTGAGTCTATGAGCTATAAAAAAATCTTGGTAAATCATCCATCAATGCTTAAGACATGTTTTCTTGGTGTGCTGTTTTTTCTTTAAATTCTTTGTTATCCTCCCTCCAAAGTCAAACAAAGAAACAAGGATTAGACAGAATTAAAACTTGGAGGCAAACAGGGTTTCAATTTATTACAATATCCAGGCTATACTCTTCAAGAATAATTTAAAAATCCCACGAAATTATTATTAAAATTGTAGAAACCTTTTAAACAAAACATTTGCAAACTTGTCGTTGACCGATTCTTCCTTCCAAATGCAGAGCAGAACATTCAAATACAATTCTTGCTATCAGTTTCCTTGCACTTTAAAAAAAAAAAAATACTAGGCTGTTTCTAATTGCCAGAGGGATGAATTTGCAGTAGAAAAAGGAATCAAGAAGTCTTTAAATTACCAAATAAATGAATGTCATCATATAACTTGCTAGATAGAATGAGAGAATTTAACAACATCCAATAGCTCAGAGATTTATATTTCACATTTACTATGGAGAAATAATAACACCTCTACGTTTAAGTTTGCAGCTACAATACCCACAGTAAATCTGATTTTGTTTTCCTTCACAATACAAATGAAAAGGAAAGAATGTTCTTGTGACTTGACATTTCTGGAGTCATAGACATGCTACATGCCTGCACAAGTGGTACGGCACTTGACCAGGAATCCTGCTTCTCACTTGGTGGCAAAACTTTTCTTGGAGACTGAAAGTAGTATATGACGATATCAGAAGTGCAAAGGACAACCTGTAAATCCCTTTGCATTATATTCAGAAGACTTATTTTTGAGACATCAGTGGGATTTCCATAATGCTTTTACGCAATCATATTTTCCTGTAGCTATATTTCCCTGTGCTGGCTCTCTACAAGTGGATGAAGCTCACCTGAGCTTTTCTATATAGGCTGGCTTCAGAGATAATTCTAAGCCATACCAGGAAATGAAGTTGTTTCCATTCCCAGCTACACACATCTCACGTAAACAAGTTCCATATTCTAACATCAAAACAAACTGTAAGTCTCTATAGGTTAAAAAATGAGCTTAGCCTTTTGCTGTAGAGTTAACCCATCCATTACTTTGGGCTTTGCTGACTTTGCGGTTGATAAGGATGGGAGTAAAAACATGTTTAGGGATTGTGGAAATCTCTGTTTTGTTATTAAGCTGGGAAAGAGGAGAAAAGGCTCCACTGCTCTTGGAAACATTGACTATCTGGGAGTCACTCATAGAAATGTAAGGGAAAGGAGCATCCTTCAAACAGAATCCCTAATTCTGGCTCAAAGCACCTCATTTTTAACTGTGGCTCCAGCCCCCAGGAGGTCAATTCTAAGGCTGTGCTTTCCCCTTCTAGCTCTTTCAAAAATGCACTTCTCGCTTTAGTGAGAAAGCAGTCTAAGAAGCTATCCCAACACAGATTTTTCTAAAGAATTTTCATATTGTCTGAGAGTTTTTTCAGTGGTTATTGCTGAAAAAGGAGACACTGAATAAAACCACTGTAACAGCTTGGGTCATATTTGGAAGCAGCTGTTAGACAGGTGTTCATGAATTGTCACAGCACACCAATAAGGATATGTGGAAGTAATTGTCTACCTAGATCAGATTTCATCTTATGTTCCTTTCAATAGTCCCTTATTTACTTGTAATTGGCAGGGAGGTTCTTCATGTTTTTTGTATTCTGCCATAAAGACAGGAAGCCTCATTCAATCCTGTTTGCAGACTCAATTACCTGATATGACATGAATGGTCATCCATGGAACATAATTAAATTTATTCTGTTTCTTATATTTTTCTCTAGAAGCAGCTGTTGCTATAGAAAGAAATGCAATGTCATTAGTTCTGTACAGATTACTTTGGAGGTGGGCAAGACACCACAGTGAAGAAGAGTTCTGAGGTCTGTAGAACATTTATTTTGAAAGCAATGAATCTTCTACATCTACATATTTGGATTTAATCCCACCAAGAAATTACTTGGGGCCAAATTTTTCAAGGTGTTTAACACCTAAAACTCAGAGAGAAGTTCTTAGTGTAATTTGTTTGATTCCAATATACTGATTTCATGTCCTACAGGTTTACAGGGATACTTAAAAAGACCTACATGCTCTTGAAAATGCACGGGTTGCCTGTCTACAGCTCTGGGTCCCTACACACTTTGGAGAATTTGCCCCTCATGCATCAGTATTCAGTAGCCATGGAAAGAGCTGATAGCCTTTATCAAATTTCCCTAAACAGATGTTTACATGAAAGATTCTGCCATCCAAAAAGGCACTAACTGGCAAGCCACTAGGCAGTCCCAGCAATAGGACTGATGGCTGGATGGGATGAGAGACAATTAACACACTAGGGATGAATTCTCCTTCTGGCCTTTCTGGACTGAGCTTCACAGATGACAGCATTTCTGCAATGAGAATAACTGAAGGTGAAAAAACCACTCAAAAATTATTTGTCTAATTTCACATTTCTCTGGAAAAAAAAAAAAACAAAACCACAACTTTTCTGATCTCTTGAAATACCTTAGACTAAAGAACCATTTTGGAGAAAAAAAAAAGGGGTCAAAGCCAGGCTTCAGCTTTACTCAGTCATAGAAAGAACAGGAGGTTTAATAATGCCTGAATTTTTCTAGTCTCATTTCCACTGTTGCATGTTGGTGTGATGCCTGCACTCGATAAATAATAAATTATGCTACTGCTGCTTGTGAGTGACCTGGCTTCTCTGTCCTGCAGCAAGATCTTTACTATGGTCTGCTTATACGGAAAGGATACAGAGATTGAAGACCCCTTCAAGCTACTCTGGAGGACTGACTCATCAGCAATGGGGGTCTGCCAGAATTTGGAGTCTGATGGGCAGCTCCGTGTCACTCTTCTGCCATTGCGAGTAGGCGCCTCTTGGTTGTTGTAGGATTCACTGAACAGCATCTACTCTGGACAATCTCCCGTGCCTGTTCCTGGCATCAGCAACATGCCTGCTCCCAAAGTGTGTAAATGCCAAGTACAGCTGGAGAAGAAGAGGCAGTGAGAAGGAGCTGCTGCATCGTGCTGCTCTCCACACAGCTCTCTAACTTCCCAGAGTTTGTAACTCACAGGAGCTGAAGGGATGGTACAGAGCACACTGGTGTTTCCCTTTAACTGGAGCGAGCAGGTGAATAGGGAAATAACAATGCAGAAGAAGGTTTCATTAACAATCATCTCCCAAGCAGTTGCTCTAGCCAAGAAAGAAAACAACTTGACAAGAAACTTAACTTGTGCCAGCTTCTGTGATCAAAGGTTGATATTCAGCACCTTGGGACTTAATTCCAGTAGATTTGAGAAATGGTGTATATAATGAAATAAAAAAAGACGAAAAGAAAGACTAGGACGGATTCCTGCCTCTAATGCTAGACAGTCTCAGTACTACAGCCACTACAAGAAAATCTGCTTTCGAATAATAAATTATGCAGTGCTCTCAGCTGATTGTACATAGTTGTAGCCAGCGTTGGTGTGATTTGAGGGAAGCACAAACAGTATTGTTCTTTGCAAGGATCTAATTCAAAGAATTAATTATGAGATAAGGAAAAGTGAAGAGAGGAAGGGGGAATGGAGAAGGGGGAAGGGATGAGATCTTTGACTTTATATCTTTGATTTTATATCTTTGACCTTAGGCCTCCAGTCTTAAGTGAATCAGCTGTACGAATCTACCTGGCCCAGCCTCAGTAACCTTGCTACCTTAAAGCTGTTTACTTTGGAGGTGGTGTGTCACTGCCCACTGCTTCATTCTGCACCCGGTTTAGCCCACACTTCCTTTTGATTCACCTGCGTGCAATCAGCTTGAACAATCCACGCAGCTGAATTCAGAAACAAATAATAATAACAAAAAAGTAGACATCTCCCTTTCTCTCCAAGTCTCTTAGCACTCTGCTTTCAACAGAGGAACACTACTGTTGGGCTGTGTTTTATAGCCCTAATGGACTTTCCCCCAGAGTTTGCTCCATCCCTTTGGGAAGTCATTGCAACCGCAAGTTTCACAGCTGAATTAGATACCGTGTAAAAAAAACCTCAATTTTTGTTTGGTTTGTCTTTTCTCTGCTTCTTTGCTGCCTGAGCAATATTATTGTCTGCTTGCCAGATCTTGCATTATGTGTTAAGACTTGTAGGGAGGTCCACTGAGATGAAAGTTACATGAGGAGTGAAGGATAGAGCCCTTTCTGTTGCCATTTCTTCCCATCTAATAATGACCTTTTCACTTAGACTAGAGAGTTGAGAGGTTGTAGAAACTTGCAGTGATGGAAAAATACCAGGAATGTAAGTTTCAATTTATGGATTAAAGTTAAGAACAAAGTAAAACATTATCAAAAGTGCAAATGCTGATTTACAAACCCAGTCCTCGTAATGGTACTGGGAATCGCTGTCTAACCTTTTTACAATATCCACATTAAGCAGAATTTCTACAGCCCTAATTCCTGTAATTGTTTTCACTTAGTCCAGGAAAAGATGACAGGTGAGAACTGAATCTATGAGAAAGAAGTAACCTTTAAACATCTGTTATCGGTAGCAGGTATACGCTGACTCATGAAACTATGAAAAGATATAGGTGATACAGTTCTGAAAATAGTACTGTATTTATGAACAGCTCCAGGAGTTTATGGCATGATTAAATCTAGTGATTAAAGTTTCTAATGCAAAACCTGCTATTATGAATGGCTGAGCAATGCATATATTCCAAAGCACAGCTACCGGTTTCTCCCATGACATTTGACACAAGAGATTTCCATTTTAAATGTGCAATTTGTTATTTAAAGACAAAGCAGGGAGGTTATGTATTATTATTGAATTTGACAGTTTGTCACAGTTTTAAGATAAATGAGGAAAAAATACACAAACAAAACTAAATGTAAATGAAACAGTTGAGCAGTGCTTAAGGGCTGCGAGTTGTCAAATCTGCCCCCACCATTATCAGTGTTTGCAAGTATCTAAAGAATTTGAACAAAGAGAAACATGAGACATTGATCAGAGAAGATATCTGAAGAAATGGGATGATATTAAGCAAACAAGACTTCAGAAAGAAAATCAGGAAAAGATTCCTAATGATGAAATTTTCCTGACTGAAGAATAATTTCCCAGAGGAACGTCTGTAATCTCTCTTGTTCCAATAATTTGAAAGTGGACTTGAATGAAGTACAGGCAGTTTTATATGAGGACATAATTGATCTTTTACACTGTATTTCTATTATTCTGTATTATTGTTTCCATTATCCTATGCTCCACAATTACTGCCTATAGCCGGACACAAATCAACCTAGCAAAAGAGAAAGAATCCAGATGCAAGAATAAGCAATTAGCTCTTTCCTTAACGTTTTGTCTCCTCTACAGTATATTTATTTTTAATAGTTTAGTGACAGAAGCTGGGTGGCTGGAGTTCTTCATCTTTCACGGGTTACAAATTGTGCATTCAATTAGAAGCTGAGGAACTCCCAAGAGGACAACAGGAACACGCTTCACCTCAGTTTAAACAGCCTGTTCCCAGGCAGCATGTCCTTCTGTTCGTGGTGGGACACAGCAGACTGCAGCTCCGGTCCCTGCTCTCCTGATCCCTAACCCCCAACCGCGTTTGGATTAGCATGTACCTGGGATCCCATCAGGAGCACAACTATGGGTCCTGCTGTGAAAATACTCAGGCTTGAAGTAGGGAAGGATCTGAGATGGCTTCTTGGTCATGGAAATCCTGAAGCCTTTGTGCTCCAGCAGATCCACTACCCCAAACCACCAGAGATATATACACCACCCCTGCTTCTCTGCCTCTGGGGTGAAGTGCGGTGCTGCTCTCAGCACCCAAAGCCTGCCCCAGGGCACATCCACAGGCCTGCAGGTATCCACAGCACACAAGAGGGAGCTGCCAGAGCCCCTTGACAAGACCGCAGAGGGGGCCCACATCTGGGAGAGCCCTGCTGCTGGGATTTCCCAGGGGTGTCTGGGCAGGGGGCAGGAAGAAGCAGGATGGAGAAATGGCCCTGGACTACCAGGGTAGTCCAAGGGTTTGGCAGTGTAGGGGCCCACAGGGGCTGGGGGCAGACTGCGCAGAGGTCTCCTGTAGCAGGGGTTATGGCTGCCCTGGTGACTACACTGTCTCTGGTGGCACGGGGACTTGGTCTACCCCCGCATCCAGCCAGGGGACAGCAGAGCAAAAGGAGCTACACATCTGATGTTACATTTTGTCCCAAGTGCCCAGCATCCCATGCCAGTACTTGAAGGGGAAAATAACTTGCTTACCTCCCTCCTGAGACAGGCAAGCTGCTTGCAGGGAAGCACCGTTTGCATGATTCATCCTCACCTTAAAAAAAAGCAATGCAACTCCTTCCCCCTCTCATTTGCATTCCGTAGCTCCCCTTACCCACTCCTGCATCAAAACCTGCAGGCACCTGAGGAACCACACTGAGCACCAGAGCCAACACCAGGACTTGCTGTCTCTCTTGGATGCCTACCACTTGTTGGCCTTAACCGTAACCTAGAGCTGCTGTTTCCAGGAGGTTTAACAGCATAAGAAGATAAGAGTAGTTGCACTGAGTGAGACTAACACCTTTAGCCTAGTAGCCTGTCTTGGATGTAATTACCGATAAGCATATACAAAGGTATTTTCCCAGAATAATTTCCCCATGTATCCAGTGGTCTTTCCAGAGGGTTATTTTCTCAGCCAGAGAGGACTTTATATATTTAATAAGCTTCGATAGGCTTTTCTACCTAGAATTTGCCTAAGCCCTTTCTAATTGCATGTAAACCCATATCCATATTCTCACCCCACACCCAATGCTAGGGAGTTCAAACAGCTCATTTTAAGAAAATCAGTATATCTCCTTTTATACCCAGTCAGTTTGATCAACCTATGATAGATGTCTCAAATGTGTTATTTCTAGATATCATCTCTGACTGTCTATATGCAAGTCATGTTTTGGGGCAGTGATATATATATATATCTTTTAGGAAATGGACTGAACCCGTCCCATCAGTTCATTTTAACCAGATCACAAAGTTATGTATATATGTTAGTCATTGGTAATCCCTATTTACCTGGGTATTAAGGGTCACAGTTAGCCCTGTGATTTAGGTATAGAAGACCCCATCTCCTATCATTCATCCTGAAAGCTATCCATTCCCTCATGATGTTGTGTACAACAAATAAGAGAAGACTCCAGGTGGAAATAAAAATAATACATTTAACTTCTTTATGTGTTCAAAAAGCTCTCTTATTTTGGTATCCCTGTTTGTCTGCTCATATGTTTATTATGAAGTAGCATAGAAAATTGTTCAGGTATTTGCATTTACCTTTGGTGACCTACCTGAGGGTTAGTGGGAATAAAAGGAAACCTTTATTACTACTCAGTGGAGATGAGCCCATTACCTACTGCTAAAAGAAGTGAAGTACTTAGGGAAGCTTTGCTGATGCTGTCTGGCAGAACCACCCAGGTTTGGAGGTGTACCTGCTCACCTCCCCACTGGAGAGGCTTTGGGTTCCTCTTTGCAGCACAGAAGTAATTTCGATGCTATGCCTCAGCAAAAGCACAGTGGGACCATGCAAACCACACCCCATACCTTTGCATCTATCCAGTACAGGCCCAGGCAGTACACGCCGTCTTCCGGCACTTCTCTGGCTCATGCCATGACTGCCACAGCCTACTCGACATAAAGATGGCTGCAGGCCCCTTCTCCCTCATTTTTTTCCCTGGACTTTGTCTCGTCATACTGCCTCCTGTGT
This sequence comes from Nipponia nippon, assembly GCF_047370975.1. NCBI lineage: Eukaryota > Metazoa > Chordata > Aves > Pelecaniformes > Threskiornithidae > Nipponia > Nipponia nippon. Next base: position 113,100,550 of record NW_028262336.1, read on the forward strand.
CAAAACAAAGGTCCAACACCAAGGGACCACCTTATAGCCATACTCATGCTCAGAAGGTGGGCTAAGCAGATCAGAGGTGGGGGACAAAGACCAGACATGCCTTCCTCTACTCCTGCTCCGTATTCTGCACCAAAGGAAATGAGAGTTTCCTCCTTACCTGGCTGCTTCATCCAGCTTACTCTGAGAGTAGACCTGAGCGTAGCTTTGTCTCTGTCTAATCCCCCTCCTGTTTGTTATGAGTTTTCAGTGAGAAACACCAATATTCGCTGCCAGCACCACAAATCCATTCCTTCACACCCAGCACAATCAGCAGCACCTGTGAGCTTTCAGGGTAGCAACACACACCCCATCATAACCTGCCCTACCTGTTCAGACCCATGAAGAGGGTACAAACACTTGCCCCTCTACACACGAGTGAGGGGGATTTGCCTTTCTGTGCTGTGGCTACATATTTACCCAACACTTCACATACACAAATAGTCAGCCCACAAGCACAGATGGTGCATGATTCATGCTGGGGTTCTGATCACTGACTGCCGCTAGCTTTGGATTGGGCCCACAGCTCTGGGAAATTACCGTAGGCAGTTGTATAATTCAGTAATGATTTTGCAGCCAAAGGCTCCAGCTGCCCTTCCTTGAGTGGCAGATTGGAATGAGGAGACCGGCACAGGCTGGTAGGACTACAAACATCTCCTTATCTCTAGCAACACCAAGAGTGGAGGAAAAAAACTCACGATGTGAAGGGCTACATGCTGGATCAGCAGCACGGTCTGCCACGGCCCTCCCTCAGCCCTCCTGGTGCCTGTGGTCCTGCTGGCACCTGGTACATCCCACTGGATCCAGGGCCAGTCCAGCAGAAGCAGCCAGATCGGCAGCTGGGTTGCTGGCCCTTCTGCATCTGGAAATGTTCAACGCAATGAATTCCTGGACAGGTGCAGCTTCATGATTTGTACCAGAGGTTGAGATTTGTGCCTTGGCATGTGGATGCTTTCCACTGTTATTGTTAACAACCCTAGGAGAAGGTCGCTTTCTTTAAGCACGTATAAAGTACTGCAAATCACAAGTCAGCCTTTCAAATGGGATGCCCAGACTATCAAAGATTTTATGAGTATGCTGTCATGGCCATCCAGTGACATATATTTAAAGCTGCCTGTGGGTGGTATCTTGTCCTGTCACTGACTTCTGAGAACAAACTCTAGGCAGCATGTGTGGTGCACATAAATACCTCTCTTTTGGTGACACATGGCCTCATGGCCTTCTAGGGACTTTGCAGGCACAGCATTTGGCTTAGTTCTGCACCCCGTCGCCCAAAGGCAATCAGATAGCACTTCAGATGGAGGTAGACCCTTTGCCACTCCAAGGGTAAACATATCTTTCAACGGTGTGCTGCCTGGACAGTAAATATCCTCTCCATGGACCAAGGAAGAGCATTGATTTAGGGATGACCAGGCATTTCCCTTCATACAGGTTGGCACACTCCTTCAGCCTTCTTTATGTGTTCATGAAACCAAAATAATTATACACACAAACAAAACAACTGGGAACTGCAGCGGATGTCACTGACCCAAGAGCAACCAGCATATGGACAGGACTGGGGGACACATTCTGCTAGATCACTGTGCCAGCTTGGTGCTGTGAAAAAACTTCCCTGGTATTTTTTTTTGTTTGTAAATAATTACAAATATTTTGCACAGATGGTGTTTACATGGCTGCCTAAAACACTGAGTATTACCATAGTTTCGAATTTAAAAACAATTGTGACAAATACTAGGAATTTCAAGATAGCTATCTCTAGATACTAAATCAGAGCCAAACTCTATGAAGTATTAATTCAAATAAATTTGTGTGGGACTTTTTTTCAATAGGATTTTAAAGTAGTCAGCAGTTTACAAGATCACCCCTTTTTAGTTGTACTTGCATAAGATTAAAATTACTTATTACCGAAGTCAGTGGTTCTTATTCCATGGACATCAGTGGGATCAGAGTTGTGCCTGCAGTGTTATATAAATAGTTAACCTACACAATCCACAGTACTATTTAGTCTTTAGTTAAAATTTCTACAACAACCTGGAAGGCAAAAATACTTGTTATTTCCAAACTGTGAGCAAAAGGAGGAATATTTACAAAACAAATTTGCTTAAATGTTGATTTATAGACTGTAGGAATACTGATTCCATTTTAACATAAGCTTTTTATATGTGTATTGCCATTAAGAAAACCCAAACATTTTTTCATCTCATTTGGCTGACTGAACATGTCCCAAAAATAATGAATACACAGTTATGTTTACAAACACAAAATAAACAGTGTATGCAGGATAGTTATGTGATGTGAACCTTGCTGTTTATGAAAGGAAACATTTGCTTATCTTTGTAAAAACCTTAAGAAAACAAAAGTTATTTCACTCTATAAAAAGTCCATGTAATAAAAATCGTCGAAGTGCAAGACAACAGGGTTATTCCAATGTAGTTTCAAGTTTTGAAGCAGACAGTAAAAATATAAATTTCAGATGTAGATTAATGAAGTTTAAAATGATATGTTCACAGTGCTTATTAAACAATCAAAGCACAGACTATTTGTGGCAAAGCAACTGCTGTTTTTCAGCTAATTACAGGATAGGAGCAGAACTGGGCTTTAGATTTGTTACAGGCAAAAACCCTGGTGTTTTAAGCAGGTAGTCTTGGCAGTCTTATGGCATAGATTGCAGATGACTGGGTTGGAAGTGACTTCAGGAGGTAACACAGGTCATCCTCCAGTTCCAAACAAATGAATGCTAAGTATGAGTGGTGGGTTGATCCTGGCTGGACGCCAGGTGCCCACCAAAGCCACTCTATCATTTCCCCTCCTCAGCTGGACAGGGGAGGTAAAACATAATGAAAGGCTCGTGGGTCGATATAAGGGCAGGGAGACATCATTCACCAATTACGGTCACGGGCAAAACAGACTTAACTTGGGGAAATCAGTTTAATTTATTGCCAATAAAATCAGTGTAGGGTAATGAGAAATAAAACCTAAATCTTAAAACACCTTCCCGCACCCCTCCCGTCTTCCTGGGCTTAACTTCACTCCTGATTTCTCTACCTCCTCCCCTCCAGCAGCGCAGGGGGACAGGGAATGGGAGTTGCGGTCAGTTCATCACATGTTGTCTCTGCCGCTCCTTCCTCCTCAGGGGAGGACTCCTCACACTCTTCCCCTGCTCCAGCATGGGCTCCCTCTCATGGGAGACAGTCCTCCACAAACTTCTCCAATGTGAGTCCTTCCTATGGGCTGCAGCTCTTCATGAACTGCTCCAACATGGTCCCCCACAGGGTCACAAGTCCTGCCAGCAAACCTGCTCCAGCCTGGGCTCCTCTGTCCACTGGTCCACAGGTCCTGCCAGGAGCTTGCTCCAGCGTGGGCTTCCCATGGGGTCACAGCCTCCTTCAGGCATCCACCTGCTCCGGCATGGGGTCCTCCATGGGCTGCAGGTGGATATCTGCTCCACCGCTAACCTCCATGGGCTGCAGGGGGACAGCCTGCCTCACCGTGGTCTTCACCGTGAGCTGCAGGGGAATCTCTGCTCCAGTGCCTGGAGCACCTCCTGCCCTCCTTCTTCACTGACCTTGTTGTCTGCAAAATTGTTCCTCTCACATATTCTCACTCCTCTCTCTGGCTGCTGTTGTGCAGCGGTTATTTCCCTTTCTTAAATATGTTATCCCAGAGGCGCTAACACTGTCACTGATGGGCTTAGCCTTGTCCAGCATCGGGTCCATCTTGGAGCCAACTGGCATTGGCTCTATCGGACATGAGGGAAGCTTCTAGCAGCTTCTCACAGAAGCCACCCCTGTAGCCCCCCCTGCTACCAAAACCTTGCCATGCAAACCCAGTACACTGTGGATTACAACAGATATGGATTTTCAAGAATTTGACTGAAAAAAAAGGAGCAATAGTAGCTGATGAAGGAGAACAGTCCACTCAAAGCCAAGCTTCTGTAGAGCCCTGGCATGAATCAAGCACTTCTACATTGTCCAGAGGAAATATACCTTCTTGTGAAGACTAGCATCCAACTCAGTGACCTGACTCATGTTTTGCCCAGACAGAAGACATTTAGAGACACACCACATGAGCTGCCCCCTCTCAGATGTGTGTTGCTGTCCCTGATTAGCAGCTGGGCATTGTTTGCAAAGCAGCTGCTGCTGAGGCCATCTTGCTTGCAGCCAAACCATCAACCATTTCATCCCCAACAAATAGCTGTAAGGGCATAGAAAGACATGTCCACTAAAGGGAAATAACAGAAGCATCTTGTAGGCATTTGTGTAAAAGCACATGCAACCCCCACCATTTAGGTTTCCATTTTGGGGACTTCTTTTTTTGTTTGTTTGTTTCCTGCCTCCACTGAAGTCTTCTGGAAACCATAAAAAAATGCATAGGTAACAGTGTCTTGTATGCAATGTGCTATATGTAATGTGAATATTTTCTGTGCACAAAATGACCCCACAGCCAGAGACTGAAATAAGCTGAGCTCCTCCCGGGCCTTTACCATTCTGCATCCCAGGAGCTTTGCCACCTGAAACAAAAAGCCAATGAACAGCATTGTCCAGAAAGGGAAAGAATTTTCTTCAAGCCATTGCACCGATTTCCTGCCATACCTGGGCTTATTGCAGGCTATGAACAACACTCTAGGGACAACCTCCACTTGCACTCAGCTACTTTGCAAAATGAACTGGACTATTTAAATTCAACTAGCTGTGGTTATCCAGAGCTCAGTAAAGTGCAAGGAACTGATAAAACCTCAGAAAAATATGCAATTATAATCTAGAATTAAACAGTGAACTCAAGACACAGAAATAAGAAAGGAGCAATTGAGACATTTACTCACTTTAAGGAGATATTCTGAAGACAGCAGCTGTTCGTCTAAAGACATTAAGGCCAGAATCTCTTTTAATTGCTAAAGAGGTTAAATAAGGAGCTTGAATGTCTGAATATCAATTGAGCAATTTGCATGTAGTCACCCATGAAGTCATTGGTGCTGCTAGATCAGTCTGGTGGGGAGCCCAGCATTTGAAAATGTCATTAAATGCTGTTTGGGGAGGGGCAAGGATTTCTGACCCAAGAGGTCCTGTGCATCTCTCCTTCATGAGGCTTGGTTATGTTTTCTATCACATTTATTCTCCTCCTACTCTATATCTTTTCTTTAACAGACACAGTGTACTTCAAGATGGAGACATCGAGTGCCAGAAAACTTCTTTAGGAAGATACAGCATCCATTTGATGCCTATGCTAATTGCTACTCCCAGGCACCCTTTGCAGATCTGTAAAAGAAGTGAACTGATCCCAAGACAATACTGAGCATTTCACAGTCTCATTTGGTAATGAAGGAATAACAGAGAACAGCTGCTGTTTTAAAATAGAAATTTGTAGCTTCGTAGGGTCAGTGGTATTTTATGGGCTTTTCATGTCTGGAACAATGTAATGACAGCTACGGTATTCCCATATTTGTTCCCTACCGTTTCCAAGTTTATTATCAATTACTTCATCTTTTCATGCCAGCAGTGTTTGCCATGTGCATGAAAAAAAAGAGTGCAAGGGCAGCCGGGCCCCTTGATACGTACTTAGAGGCTGAGGATGGTTCTATCGTAACTATGTGATTGGAGTTATCCAGCTTAATAGAGTAAATATGTCTCTGATATGCAACCATGATCCACAGCCATACTTCTGGATGGCGATGTAAACATACTGCAGCCATTGTCCTGATCATTTATATAAATAAGAGAAAAAATAGACTTTGAGAGCAAAGAGAGAATGAACACACAGAGCAATTACTTTTTTGATACACGGGCCAGATGCTCACTGAATTAAGTTCACCACTCCACAAACTTTGCTATACTGCCAGATGTATAAAGTAACCCCAGTGACAGCAAAGAGATCTTAATTTCTGTTGAATTACTGTAATTTCTTGAGCTCACTTTGCAGACAGTGTTTTGAGGCAAACAAAATGCACCTTTGCAAAAACTTGTCCAGTCAAGTTGCGGGGTGAGAAGCACAATCTGGGGGGCTTCCTCCATCCCTGTCTCCCTGCCTCTCCAGGAAGGCTCTACATCAATCCCTACCATGTCTCAGCATGGGTACTCTGGTGCAATGTTTTTGAAAGATAAGGATACCAAGGTCGATTTTAGGGAAGAGAGGAAAAAAACATCCACGATGCTGTGAATCCCGTGACACGCTTGAGCTCTGATTTAAGTATGTGGCTAATCCCAGTGAAGTCTCTGGAAGTCACTATACATGGGTAGCTGCAATACACGGATCTTAGTGGTCCTGCATTTAACAGGCCCTCTAACAGCAATGCACAAGGTAAAATTTTTGGTGGGTCAAAGCCTTGGGATTTCAGCCCAATGTTCAGAGTAGTACCTGAGCAAATACTTTACATTAATCATGCACATTATTCATCTTTATCAATTGAATCAGTTAAAGCTGAATTTAAAATTAAGTTCAGACTTTGAAACAGACCAAAAATTAATGGAGAAGTGAGATAAGAAGAGGAAAATTAATGTATTGGTATTATTCACCTGGTCATATAAAAAATAAAATAAAAGGCTTGGGATCTTTTTGCTGTTTCTCCCTGTTCAGGCTGTTCCCAAAATGCAGTTGCCTCAAGGGTGGATTACCCTGACATATTTTTCCAGCAGTACCACATGACATTTGCTAGCAAGGAAATCAAGAAAAACTAAAAGGAATTGCAAAATGTTTGAGGCTGGACTTAGAGGAGGGGGTTGATTTGACCAAACTGCTGATATCCAGCCATTCTAGAGCTGCTGACTGCAAAATCCCCAGTTAGCCACAGTCCCTTGTGTTGTTACAGACTCCCCTGCTGAGATTAGCAACTGTTATTTCTCTTTGCTGAGTTAACTTGTACATTAAAAAGGGAACAGATCAGCTATGGTTAACTAATGAAGTCAGCATTTGCCCTAACTTAGCAGATAAAAATTAGATCAACATGATTTCACAAAAAAATATCTACTTTCCATGGAGAATTGACATTTAAAATGGCTTATTTGTTACAGCTTAGTGTAGTGTCAGCTGCACATACAGCATAACATTTTGGATTGCATCATCCTTGCACAGCAAGTGTAGCCTGAGGCTGCCATAACTACCAGGCATGGCCAGCTCTTCACTGCCTTGGATCCATCAGTTCAGTGGAGAATGTGGGATATGTTCTGCTGGCATGAAAATGACACCATTACCTTCACTACAATTCAGGTTGTGTTGGCTGTCCTCTGAGAAATCCCTGCTTTAGTGTTCATGATAATTTAGAATCACATCAGGCTACCGTGATCATTGTCAGCCTAGCCAACTCTTTCACAGGTCATTTTCCCAAAGTTAAATGGCTTAAAATTGAAAAGAAAAAAGTCCAAGGTTGCCAAAATGAGATATCTGTATTGGGATGTAGCCCTGACATCAACAATTATTAATAGGAGTAGGTACCACTGGTGGAAATGAGGCTTTTCCATGTCTCTGCTCTGGGATTGTACCAGACATTATCAACAGGCCACCTGCTGCTGAAAGTGGGATTAATTCTTACTATAGAAAAGGCCTTAGAGAGTCTTTCTTTAATTTGCATTCCTCTCACTGAAATTAAAGCCCACTGTTCCTTATTCTGTCTATAGAGAGAACATAAAAGACAACACTTTGTCTTCTCCTTTACAACTGCATTTTCCATACTTGAAGACTGCTGTTATATCATCTCCTTGCCTTTTCTTCTCTGGAATAAAGAATCGCAATTCCTTCATCTGTCTCTCTTAGGCCACATCATTCAGAAGTCTTTTGCAATTTCTCCACATCTTTCTCAAAATACAGAGCCCCAAACTAAACGCTATATCCATTCTGAATAGATTAATGGATTCCAGGCATCCCTTCTTATGTCCCAATCTGGTGCTTGGGGGTTTTTTTATCATAGCCTAAAAATATTGACTCGTGGTTATCTTATAAACCATTGCAAACCCTAAGACCCTTTCTGTGGAAATGGTACTTAGCCTATGTTTCCCCCATTCATTTTTTATGCAGCAGATTAGTCCTTTCTGAATACAGAACCTCCATCTATTTTAAGAACTTTTCTCCAATTTATCCATATAATCCTGAATTCCATTCCCAGTCTCCATGTACTTTCACATTCTCACATATCTTTGTCATGAGAATTTAATAAGCACATTTTCCACTTCATCTTCCTATTACCATTTTACATAGATCTAGAACCCAGGACGAGCACCCTCAGAATCTCCAAAGATATTGCTTCCACCTTGGCAGTAAACCATTGGCAGCTACAGTCTGAGTGCAATCTGCAGTAGGTCAGCCGTCACTGTATCTGTTATCTTTTATATAACCTGAGGGCAAGGCCCCTGGGGAAAGGCTCATGAAATAAACTTATCATTTTTGTGAATCTCCATGGCCATACTCTCTTCTATTAAGAAGGTAACACTACACACAATCCAAAACAACAGAGCCTACTGACGAGTTGCATTTTCACACAGTTTATGGCACTATTCTGGCCATTTCTTTGTTGGTCTTAGCCATATTGACTCCCACATTAATAGACCAGCTTGAGCACAAGGCCTTCTATTTCGTAAATGAACATAAGGTCTACAGGACAGAGCTGTGACAAAGAATAGCTCATTGCTGACATGTTCATTTTTTCAAACAACAATTAAATCGGTTGCATATATCAAATCAACAATGAGCCTTGACATTCTCCCACATGAGCAGCACTCACAGAATATTTAAATGTATGTAGTTGAAATTATAACATCAGCAATGTGTTTGACTCAGTATTATACCCAGAATAAAGACAATCTCTGTGACAGAAAGTGTATTACCTAAATGACAGATAGTAGACAGGATGCACTGAGAAGTGTCAAATGAGAATAAGGAGATGTTTTTCTCCTCACATTGTTATCAAAATCACCTCACACTCCCATTTGCCGCCTTCTCAGACGCTGCCCTAAATCCAGGTGTCACCTAGGCGTCTACTCTCCCTAAATCTAGTTTTGGCTGTGTATGACTGAAATACTAGAAATGGACTTTGGGGAGCAAACCTGCACCAATATGGGTCATTCCCTGGCAGGGGAACTGGAGGAAAAGTTCAAGGAAACCGAAATAATCTTTAGGCTGAGAGTGTAGCACCCAGCCTATGCTGAGCAGAAATGTCCTTGACCATTTCCCAAGATGGGCTTCTCACCAAACCAATGCGATCATTTTTGTTGCTAACAGTTTAGTGTATTAAACAAAAATCATTACCTTTTTTTGGCCAAGATCTGATAAATTTCCCTTAGTCTGCTGGGGTCATTTTCCATCCATTGCTTCAAGAAATTAGAGAGTCGTCTGCCTTGCCATGCTGATTGTGGCACTCCAGCTGGACTGCAAGCTCGTTTATGCTACATACATTTAAAATAAACTTGGCAGGTGGAACAGTGGGTGCTTCCAACATACACCTGCCTCATGTCTCCGGAGCTGTGGCATACTGCTTGTAGGTAAATGACTGTCTAAGAAAATGACCCCACACAAACATGGTATGACAACAACTTTGCCTTGAGTAGGCGCAAAGGTTTTACTTGTATTTCAAAAAGTCTGTGTAGGAAAATGACATCTTTCCTGTTTCAAAAACCAAACAGATAAAAAAGACTGTAATCAGATGTCTTTAAACTTGTCATTCACAGTCTCAAACTCTGCTGCATTGGAGCGGAGGCTTCTTTGCCTTGCCAGGTGGCCACAAATGCTAACTAGAAGCAAGAAAGGCAGTGCAGGAACTTTGTTAGGTCTTGATTCATCACTTTGCTACTCATTTAATATCAGATAAATTTCAACAGAGTGCTAAAAAAATCTGCCAGGAGTTAGAGATGGGTAATATTAATACTGCAAAGTGAAAACTGGGACTTGTAAAATTAATCAGTAATTCATTCCAATGTTGACAGATCAGAGGGAACCATCAAAATTTTAATAATAAGCCTAAATTTCAAAGATGTACCATTGCCATAATGGTAATGCAAGCTCCAATTTTCCAGGTTCCCCTGGCTTATTACAGTTCCACCAGCTGATGACCAGGAGAGAATTTGGCATGGCTGGTTACAGCTACACTGGATATTCTATCAATGCCTGTGCTGTGCCATGGGTGTATTCCCAAGGACCTGAGCCAGGCCAGAAGGGCAACCCAGCCTAGTCACAGCTCAAAATCAGAGACAGTGTCCTAGCACGGCATGGCTGAGCAGCCACCATGCAGCTTTTGCAGAATGCTCAGCATGAGGTGCTCTGGGACAGCACTGCGTGGCCCCACAGACCTATGTTGTACATCTACTCTACTCAATTTATTACAAATCAATTATTTTCTAACAGCTTAGTTTAGGATTTGGTGTGTGATCTTGGGATACCCTTCTCTACGGGGATTTCTTTCTAACAGAAGCCAGTTCACCTGAATTATTTTCCTAACAAGTCTCATTCTCATTTTCAGAAAATCTTGTGTTAGAAAGGCCTTACTGTATGTACTATATAGACTGTGGCACCATACAGAAGTCCAAAAGGAGATGTAAATTTAGGACTTTACTTAGTAAACAAGAACTTTGCCCATAGCATGGAACCAGTATGAAATGGCCTGGTCCTTTTCTTCTGGAACTGTTTCAAATTAGTCTTCACGGCAGCCGACACAGTGATGGAGAACGACCCTTCTTCACTCCTGGCGTCAATTTACAGTCACCATTTCTGTTGCTTTGTTATTTTCCTCTTAGCTGTTTGTCTTTTCCAGCCCTTTAGTTCACTCATGTGAAAGTACTGGGGCAATCCTTCCAAAAGAGAAATGGAAAGCTGTAATCAAAATGAGTGGGATGCAATTTATTTATCACATAGATTGTCATCGGTAGCTTTGGGCGAAGAATATGCAAAAAAAGAGCTTGTACTGACACACACAGGATTCCAGACTTCAAGACAATAATGATTATTGGGTTTCAACCTCACAGCTAGCAATTTGAAGATGCAAGAACGTGCACAATTTGGATTTCTGTTCTCCTTCCGAGAAAAAAAAAGTTCTCTTCATTTTGTTTCCAACATAATCCCTGCCCTGCACATGAAGAGCAAGCCTGAAAATGTAAAAATGCTCAGTTTGCTTGTTTTTAAAGGTCTGATGTTAGAAAAAGCTTGCTGACAAAAGTTTTTACTCTCCAAGCATTTTAGATGAGTGTCACTTGCAATGCTAGAAAATAGTGTTTGGAAAGCTTTATAAGCCACATAAAAGATTGGCTCCCAGTGCTGCAGAATGAGGCTTTTTTAGCTTTCTGAAGGACCACACCTGCCAGTGTTTGACCTTCCTAAAACAAATTACTATCTATATGTCCTTTGATGCCACCGTTTTGGATAAAATATAGCTCAGCTGTGTATAGAGGTCTTTGGTGTCAACAGAGATGGCTGATTGGCTTTCTCATACACCCCTAATTTGCAGTTTTCTCCCCTCTTCCCATTTGAAAAATGCAACTGAGTGACAGGAATACTTACAAGCAAAACTGTGGCTCTCACATACACACACAAGCACACATATACACACATATAAGTATATAGCTATGTATACACATATACATATTTATTGTCAGGTGTTGCTGAATCAGTAGCTCAATGGAGGTGAGGCTGCTGCTATTCCATGCCCCCGAGTCCAGCCAGTTGCAAGGCTGAGCATGTATTCCCACAGGCACACACACACAGAGGCATGTATACAATGCATATGTATACATATACCGCCAGCCACAGAGAACGGCTTTATGCTGTTCCCCTCTCTGGCTGATAAGGATGAAGGTTTGTTAGTAGGAAAAACATAAAATACATATGATGTGGGTGCCTCCAGCAGCTGGGCTCGGGCACTCAGTCTGCCTCTGCATCCCAGTCTCCCCAGTTGCTGGCACCTGGACATATGAGCCCCTGAGGCTGCAGCTCCACTCCAGCTGATGGTACAGACCTCCTTGCACACACACACACACACACAGTGTGGATCCTTCGTGTAACTGGGCTTAGACACAGACTGTCCCATAGCTGGCCCCAGATCCTCGCTCTCTCCATTGCCTCCCGCACAGAAACACACACACATGCGAACAGGTCTCTCAATCTACCCAGACCCCATGGCCTCTTGGGTGGTCATCCTGGACCCCCTGATCCCTCCAGTGGCCAACTCCTCACGCTGTCTCGTTCCTGGGCACACATACTGCTGGCTCCCAGATCACACCACTTCTTCATCAGCTCATCCAGCTTGATATTCACTAGCGATCCCACACTGACAAATGTACCCTCACTCACTCTCATTGATGGCATTAGAGACACACGGACACTTTGACCCATGGTCTGACTCTCATGGCTGGCACTGAGACCCCCATAGACACACATGCGCACAGAATACACGTTCCCTCAAACAAGAAAATAGTTAGAAATGGAGTTTGATGAGAAGGCAGATCAGGCTGTGCTGACCAGGTGCAGGGCATGGCCAGACAAGTGTGCTGACCAGCCACCATTCACACACAAACGGCCCCTTTTATCCCCCTTCCCTTTATTTTTGCACGTTCATTCCTCCCCAGACCACCTCGATCCTTCCCATTCCCCACTTTAGCTCCCTCCCCAGAATATCCCATAAAAACTCTTGTACCATCCCAAAATGTTCTTCCCCAGCATCCCACATTGTCTCATACGCACCCCGTAGGCAGTGAGCCCCTCAGTCTGAAAAGCACTCTGGAGAGCCTCTCCCCTTGGGTGTCCCCCAGCCCCTGGGGCTGAGGGTCCCCTGTGGCAGTCCAGGGATGCTGGGGACATGCTCATGTCTCTCAGTGGGTTACTGGGACTTCTTCCCCTGCCATTGTGCCCAATGACACTCTAACATAGTGCATACCTATAGGTTTATCTGGTCTTCATATAGGCCTCCAGTCAGACCAAGCACAGTACAGGGAGAGGAGTCAAGATCTTTCTAGTATCAGGAGAGCTGAGTAAAATTTGTAGTGAGGGAATCCAACACTCTCTGATTCTGCTCACCCTTCAGGAGTTTACCTAAACCAAATCCCTAATTTTAAGAGTTTTCAAGTAGTTCTGTGATAGTCAATAAACTTAAGCAATGGTAAGCTTACCTTCGCTTTGCTTCAGTTACCTTCGTGATGTGCTTAACTTCTTTTTCAAAATAAACTTTTAATGTTAATTAACAAAATGACCTTGGCTAGGTTGCTTAATCTCTCTGTGATTCTCTTCTCCCTTTTGTACAATTAAGACAATAAAACAATGCACCCACACGGGTACTGTGAAGCTTAATTAACTGGTGTGTGCAGGACTCTCTGAGGTTCTGCAAAGGAGAGCACTCTAAGTATAGAAAATTAATGTTAGGATGAATATTACAAAATAACCTGACACAGCATCTGTAAGTAAACAATTTGGAAAAAAACTCACCTCAGACCAGATTTTCCAATGCACTGAAGTAAGTTTTGCAGCAGTGCCTTCAGATTTAGCGTTCAGTGGCCAGAAGTACAAAAGAGGGGAGCAGCCTGCAGTCCCAGGTTAATTGCTCAATTCAATAGAATCATTTACGGTTGAACTCGATGATCTCAAGGGTCTTTTCCAACCTAAATGATTCTATGATTCTATGATTTGCAGAACACAAGTTTCACCCAGTTAAATACCGATGTCATGTATTCCCACCTATATCCATCTAGATCTTCACAGTCTTCTCAGCACTGCCATTAGAATAGCAGGTACAAACTGTCCCTAAAATCTGTTCAAAATGGAGCATCAAGCAGCCTGGGAAGTTTTTTGATCCGAGTTTCTTTTATAAATCTGGTCAAGGTTCACCTGATGATATCAGTATGCTTGCCAGATTTCCATTTCAGGAGTATCCACACCACAGCTTCTGTCAATGCATTTTGTTTTCAGGCTCTAGTCTCATGCAAAGCTTGGGTGAATCTCAGAAGGTGCAGATATTAGGAAAGAAATTAAAGACAATATCTACACCACCCGAAGAAAGAATAAACTGTAGAATGCCACATAGTAACAGCAAAAATGGATTGTGTGAAATTTCCATACTTTAAAACAAGTTTGTTTTGTAGTTTGTACAATATTTTAAATGACTTTACCATAAGCATCCATAAGCATCTCAGCTGTGTAGCTGAATAACTTCCCCGATTATGACAAAAAATCATAATACCCAAGCCATGAAGTTCTGCTTTTCGAGGTAAGACATAGCAGACGCCAGGTTTCCTAGTGATGCCATGGTCCTTAGAAGCCAGGTGATGCACAGTTAATTTTTAGGCAGTTACCAGGCAACAGTTGGGACTAACAGAAGGTCACAAACAACTCCTTAATTTTCTTTCCTGAATCTGAGCTGCTGGATTTATATTTCAACTATTTTTCCACTGGAGGTCTTAGCCATGGAAAAAGGATCATACAGTATATTGGTTAGATTAGATAAGTGATTTTCTTTAGTAGGTCTAAGTATTCAATAAATATATTCCTCTGTAAATATAATATAAAATTGCTCTTTCAATTTTTCATGTGCTTAGATCTAAGAAATTCTACCTGCAAGAAAGAAGTTGAACAAAAATCTCACAGCCATTCTGTGATATTGCAAAAAATATAAGCCTGTGATTTTGCTTTTTGTTTAGATTTTATCTGTCATTTCTGTTTTGACATGTTTCCCAAACTCCTGTTACCAACCATTCTAATCATTACCATTAAATTATAAATGATGGTTTAATGAAAAATGGAACATTCAGCTACGCTACAGTTTTTTCTATTTCTCCCCCTTGCTTTCACCAAAAAACTACTGAGCTTGATATGCTTACAAAAGAGAGAAAATGGCATGTTTGCCTTCAAGAGGAAGGATCTGGGCTTGAAAATCAAGATGTACTTTCCTCTGGTACTGTTCTATTGTAATGTCAGTTTGTCATACTGTCTTTTACATGCCAATAATCACTCTACCATCACACTCCAAGTCGCCCAAAGGCTGAGCTCAACACACAGGAAGAAAGAACTAGGAATAAATGGAGGTTTCCTTTCATTTTTAGCGTTTCGTATAAAAAGAAATGGTATTTCATGTAATCTAATCACTCTCATACTTTTAGTATATAATCATCATCACAATACCTCTCTCACAGCATAGTCAACAACTGCAGCTCCTCACCTGGTGAGATTTCTATATCCACCAGTGTGATCTCATCTCTAAGAGGAACTGAATTAAACTATTCCCACAAAAAATGTCAGGCCAGTGTTTCAGATGTAAGACATATGAAAATCCATACCATTTTTTTCCCCATGAGGAAAATGGAAGATAGGGACAAGGAAGGGCTCTAATTTCCCTACTTCACATACTGTATATTACCGCACTGTAATGTGTCGTTGTCTGCAGGCCATTAGGAACCTGAGTTTATTTTTACTATTATTTATGACTGTTACTGCACTAGCTTCTACGCAGAAGTTATGCTGTTCAATTACAGACCCATTGTGTTCGGCACTCCAGAAACACAAAAAAACAGATTGTAAACTTGGGGGGTCAAGTCACTGCTAAGGAGTTTGAGAGCCTGCACCTACCTGCCAGAGGTTCTTTTGAATATTTCTGGCATTAGTATCATTGTAAAGCATAACCTGCCATGCAATGAGTGGGATGCTTGAAAAGCTTAAGTGATACAATACACAGGAATTTGATGCTTTGCTAGGTGTCTTATTCAAAGCTAAGCTGAGATGATACATCTTACTCTGGATTTGTGTAGCATCTGGCATTTCACAAACGTTGATCAACTATGCCTGACATTTTCCTTATATAGGGAAGTGTTAGTAACCCCACGATGTGTGTGACAAAACCGAAATATGCAGTGGTTGAGGACAGTATTTTCACACTTGAAAGTCAACACCCATGTTGTGTCCATGGAGCCGACTGCGAGTCCCTGAAGATCCAGCTCTGGCTTCATAACTGATTTGAGCTGACCTAAGTCTGGTCTGTTATCTAAAGGTATATTTCTACCCGCTGCTCTCTGAACTCGGCCATGTTCCCTCCTTTGTGCCAACACAAGGTGTTGTGTGGATCCACAGTGGGTCAGATCAGGGAATTGATCTAGCTGAAAACCTGGAAGAAAACAACTGAGCAGATGGCTCAGTCATATCAAATGGACCATGAAACTGCATCCTCAGGTTCAACACCTCTGCACTGCATTTTGGAAGAGCTGCGCTTGAGGTAGTTGGGGGAGAAATGGATGAAAAGGGTCATGGCTGTGCTGTGCCTGTTCAATGCAGGCTCATTGAGCAAAAGCCTTACTGTACATGGAGGGCTTGGGGTCTCCCCTGCCAGAGCGGCCCAGAGCTCACCCACAGTCTGTACCAGAGTGTGCCCTTGTGCACAATCAGCAGGAGCACGGGCCCGAGCCTGACTGACAGCACCAGTAAGGAGGGCACCAGTAGCATGCTGAAGTGGGGGAGAGGTTTAGGGGTTAGTAGCCCACTGTTTTGGATGGAATGGTAAAGACCTCCTTTTGTCTGCTCCGTTCTCCCTCTTACCCCCGTGGATGGGATGGTGCTATTTTCTTACTCCTCCCTCTGCTTTGGTCCAGCAGCACTACTGTGCCACGCTCTGTTCTCCCTTCTCAAATATATACTTCCCATTACTTGCTACCTTCCTTTCTCTTGTACAAGATGTTCTCATTTGGCAGAACTGTCCCTAAAGTTTCCATGTCTTCATTCCTTCTTCCCCAGACCCCACAAGCTCCTGTGCCTGGGGTCACTCAGCGTTCTCCAGCTTCAGGCCACACTGGCCAACAGCCAAACTCAATCAGGACAAATCCAGAGCACGTCCCAAATCCTTCTATCTCTGTCAACTTGAACATACTCAAAGCACTTGACAGTATTTTGACTCTAACTCGAAATGGTCAGCCAAGAATTGAGGGCTCCTTCAGCCCACCTGCATAAGTCCCAAAGAAAGATGACAACTAGAAGAAAACCTTGCTTAAAAAATCACTTTGTCCTATTAAAGCAGATTTCAACTAATTGGAAACAATACACTTTTTTTTTTTAATACTTTAACCAAAATGTTCCCCTTTGGCTATGTTTATCATTGAAACACAGCCATTTTATGAAACAAAAAGACAGCACTGGATCTGGTTTACAGCCAATATGCTGAAGGCTTCAGGAACAGTTTTATCATCATTTAAATCAATTGACAATGCTGAACATTTTAAGAAAACAAAGGAGAAACCATGTAGGATCCTTGCAGTAGATAAGTGCTCCGACCAGTTCACAAATTATTTTATGGCCAAGTGGATCTGAACTGGTTGGCTGTTTCCTTTTGTCTTACACTAGGGAAGGACAAAATCTTGAAGTAAAAGAAGTTGTCATCAGTCTTCAATTTTTTCTCTTTTATTTGTAAAGAATGACAATCAATATGTTTCATATTTATCAGTCATTTACAATGTTTTGTGGTAAGCAAGTACTACTTTTTGGAAGTGGTTACCTGTCACTTCACTGTGCAGAGATCCAAAGCACCCTTCTTATGGCAGGGCCCAAACTCATCTCACCTAAATTGTGACATTTAAATAAGCTGTCTCCAATCTGAGGCTGAATTGCCCTTCTGATGGTTATCTCCTTCCATTGACTACAGACAAAACTTAGGTCAAAAGCAATCCAAACAGACATCTCACTGCAGCACTTCTTTAGGGAGGAGGCACCAGTGTCTGTGGGTACTCTTTTTAGGCATCGTGCTATTGTTTTTATGTGTTTGTGTTAGGTAGACTAGATCTTGCAACTTGGTGATAAAAAGGAAAAGTCTGGGTTGGGAGAAGTATAAGACCCTGAGGACACTGGGAAACTATTTTCTTGTGGAAAACCCCATTTTAAAATGTACTTGATGTTTAGTCATCTGCAAAAACCTTAGTGGGTAGTTAGCATCACCTACAGACTGGGACAGAGAGCCCAAGATGTTATTCTTTTATTCCCACTTCTAGCACTGATCATTTGTGTGACCTTGGACAGATGACTTCCCAGTTCCATCTCCTCTCTCTCGCTACCTGCCTTTTAACTCTTCTGTCTGCTTAGATTATGAACTTTCTGCCACAAGGACTGTGGTTTTGTACAATAACCAGATGTGACAAGACCTGAGGACTATGCCCTGAGGACCATGCCCTGAGGACCAGGGTTCTTCAGAAGAATTGCCCTTTCCCAAGGCTCTTCCCCTGGAGGATGTAGGCAGAGAGGGCTGGTTGGAAAAGTTCTTGGTAGTAACAGAGCAAGAGTTAGAGGGAACTCAGGATTGAAAGCTCTCCATGGCCTAAAAGTGATTTGGAGGCAATGCAAGCTTCAGGTAAAGATAGTGTAGAAGATTAGGGGCTTTTACTGCACAGCGTCTCATACAGTCCCAATGGAACCTATGCAGCATGATCAGGAAGTGACCAAAACCCACTGATCTGCAGAGAAAAAGCCAAGAAATGAGTGACTTGTGAATGCTTGTACTAAGTCTTCAGACTCAGTTAATGCTTTTAGAGCCTACCACGGGACATATTAAGAAACCACACATGCACTCTGTGCGTGTCGTGTACAGACTGAGACACCACACCTGATCAGAGAAATTCCATTTACATTAAGAGTCTTTACACCTCTGGCATTACCCTTTAAAGGAACACAAAACTAATTTGCAGTCCCCTGAAGTCTGCACAGTCTTAGTGTAAATGGCTGTGGAGACCTCAGGTCTTCCTCCCAAATATGAGTCCCCACCCCTTATTATCAACAAGGATGAGATGATGCCACCAGTTTTCCTTCCCCTCCAAAGCTATGCAAAATCTACGCCTCTTTGCAGATGGTCCAGACTTCAGATATTCAGGAACTGAAATGAGAAATAATTTTGAACACACACACACACACACACACACACACACACACACACTCCAGGATGGCTGCACTGACCTCAGAACTACAATAGGAAAGTCTTTCAGCTGCGTTGACCAGCTCTGACAAGAACCTATAACACTTTACCTCTCAAATTGGTTTCAGTTCCCCAGGGACATTTCTGTCAAAGCTGAGTGCCACTTCCAAATAGGGACTGTTGCGATGTCCTTGAAAAAGGCACATAAAAATACACTTCAAACTTTTATAAAGCCCTGCAGTTTACACATGTTAATTACTGAAGGATTTATATATGATATTAAAACGATGAAGTGTGATGATATGTGATCAGCGATTGATGAACTGTTCAACAATGAAAGACAGGTCCCTCATTCTGGCATAGCAGAAGAGGGGGGTGCAGGTTGATGATATTTCTTCCAGGCCTATTTTCTGTTATTCTGTGGTTATACTCCATATACATACACATCACATATGGAAAATCCATGCATACAGATCAGATCTATGAACACTTGCCCTCATAGCACTTGTCTTTTTAAAACAGTTTTTTTAAAAATGCCTAAATCAAGTTCCTTTGTTTACCATTCAGAATTTACATTTGGCAGTTACAGTGCCATAATCTTACATCTTGTCATCATAAATACACTCATTTTATGACCATCCAGGAGAGTATCTGCATTAACATTGTACTGAAACACAGTGATTCAAGTTCTTGTTCTTTAGAATTAGTTTTCCTGTAAAAATGATCTAAAAATCACCTTGAATATGTGTTTCTTCCATTAGCAGCCCACAATTCAAAAAAGAAGGTAATACAAAGTATTTTAATTTGAAACTGTCGGTTTAATTCAATAGAAAAGCATGATATTTCTTATTAATATTCTATATGCCTAACTGCTCTAATAAGCAATCTGAAGCACTGCATGGGCAGTTAGGAAAAAAAAGCCTCGGCACATCTGATCCTTTGAAATGAGCAGATTATTCTGGCATGCTCAAATTTTACATGATGCACTTAAGAGCTTGTTTGTAAGAAGTTTTCTGCTTAGTGTTCAGTGAAACAGAAAAATTGTCATCAAAATTAGAGTAAAACAGTAGCATTTAGCATTACATAAGAAACTATTATTATTGCACCAACTTCTGGTCTTAATTACAATGTGTTTGTAAGGACAAGCTTGTTGGCCATTTACTCATCCCACCTCCATCTCTTCCTGTCCCTGTCTCCACTGTGATGGGCTTCACCTCCCTCCCTCTCCCTTCATGGGACATGATCTAATGGTGGAAGAGTTGCCACATGGCTGAAGTTTGCCCGAGGACTCCAGCATGCAATGCAGATGCAAGTCAAGGAATAAAGTTGAAGCTTCACCTGTGAAAAGAGCAGGGTGTTCTCTGAAACTAGAATGATACTGTTTTTCTTATCTTTGCCCCAATCAGAAAGTTGCTGTGAATGACCAAGTGAAGTAGCAAGCAACAAAGGAACAAAAAGAGAGAGATGTACCAGCTTTCTCTCCAGAGGTAACCAAGGTTTTTACAGCATTGACACATACTAAAACAACCATATGGACTTTACCCCTCCCCCAAGGAGCTATTCTGCCCATCTAGGATCAACACAGTGTCCTGCCTACTGCTCTGGAGGGACAGGGCCAACCTTAGGCCAGTGATGTGTCTTTCTTCAAGTACTGAACTATTGCATGGGTATTAGATTGGCCATGGAAAAACCTGAAGATCCAACCACAGGAATCCATGAGCTTCATTTGGGAGGGAAGCAGGAGAACATAGACATGATCTTCATCTATCTCTTTTCAAAGCACTCCAGTATCTCCACTACCTTTCTCAGTCTCTTGAGGTAGGCACTGTACCTTCCTCTTATTGAGACTGCCTGGTCTGTCTTTGTAAGACTGGGCAGATGGCAAAGATGGAAAAGGAGTACCAGGCTCTACCAAATCATGCCTTTTTGATTGGATTCAAAGAAAAATTTCCCTCTTAGTGCAGTGGTGTGGGATTAGGTGGTGTAGGTTTCCCCTACCATCTCCCATAGGGAATGCACTGAACCATGTGAGTTGAGAGAGTTATCTGGCAAGACATTTATTTCACAAGCCCAGTAAGTTGAGGCATCCTTCTGTACCTGCTCAGTTGCACTCCTTACACACAGATTTCGCCTCACAGGCATTCAGCTGGCAAAGGGGACAATCAGGTCCATATCCTTTTGTAAATTAAAGAACCTGAATTCATATTTCTGGATCAGGGTAAAAAAGAAGAATATGGGCCTGGCTCATTGAGTCCCATCCCCTGCAACCCCAGATAACCACACAGTAATTATCCAGGTTAAAAGGGTGTGCCAAATTTCTCCCCATGCCACAGGCCACAGACTACTCCCTATCACTTTAAATCAACCTTAAGGCACAATTACACAGGAGAGCAAGTATATCACCAATAATGGAAAAAAAAAAATGTATATTTCCAATAATGGGAAAAAAAGACTTAGTGGTTAAATAAAACTGCCAGCCAGGCTTTAACAGCTCTGCAAAATAGGGCAAGGACAACTCTGACAATCTGATGGTCTCATCTAGAGAAAAATTATTCTCTAACCCCAATTTGGTAATCAGTTTATTCCTGAGTGCAGGACACAGCATACTTAAAGTATGCCACAGGAGGTCAGTTCCCGTTGGTCTTAAATCCTGTTTATAGCTATGATCAATGTTGAATGCATTACAGAGAGACAAGAATACAAAAAAAAAAAAAAAAAAAAAGCCAAATATTCATCAACGGAGAAACTCAGTGTCAAAGGCTTTACTAAAGTCCAGGTGGACAACATCCACAGCCTTCTCCTCATCCACTGAGCAGGTCACCTTGTCATAGAAGGAGATCAAGTTAGTCAAGCAGGACCTGCCTTTCATAAACCCGTGCTGACTGGGCCTGATACCCTGGTTGTCCTGTACATGCAGCATGATGGCACTCAAGATGATCTGCTCCATAACCTTCCTCAGCACCAAGGTCAGGCTGACAGGCCTGTAGTTCCCCAGATCCTCCTTCCGGCTCTTCTTGTAGATGGGCATCACACTTGCTGACCTCCAGTCAACTGGGACCTCCCCAATTAGCCAGGACTGCTGAGAAATGGTGGAAAGTGGCTTGGTGAGCACCTCTGCCCGTTCCCTCAGTGCCCTTGGGTGGATCCCATCCAGCCCCAGAGACTTGTGTGTGTCTATGTGGTGTAGCAGGTCACTAACCATTTCCCCTTGCATTATGGGGGCTTCATTCTGCTCCCTCTCCCTGTCTTCCAGCTCAGGGGGCTGGGTACCCAGAGAACAACTGGTCTGACTATTAAAGGCTGAGGCAAAGAAGGCATTAAGTACCTCAGCCTTTTCCTCATCCTTTGTCACTATGTTTTTCCCTGCATCCAATGAAGGCTGTAGCGTCTCCTAGCCCTCCTTTTGTGGCTAATGTATTTATAGAAACATTTTTTATTGTCCTTTATGGCAGTAGACAGATTAAGTTCTAGTTGGGCTTTGGCCCTTCTAATTTTCTCCCTGCACAACCTCACGACATCCTTGTAGTCCTCCTGAGTTGCCTACCCCTTCTTCCAAAGGTCATAAACTCCATTTTTTCCTGAATTCCAGCCAAAGCTCTCTGTTTAGCCAGGCTGGTCTTCTTCCTTGCCGGCTCGTCTTTCGGCACATGGGGATGGCCTGCTCCTGTGCCTTTAAGATTTCCTTCTTGAAGAATGTCCAGCCTTCCCGGACTCCTTTGCCCTTCAGGACTGGTTCCCAAGGGACTCTATCAGCCAGGCTCCTGAACAGGCCAAAGTCTGCCCTCCAGAGTTTTACCTGACTTTAAACCCTTCTTAGTATTTACAGCTAGATAGCTTGGGAAATCTCATCCAGCCCAACAGCTTTTACAGCTCCCATTCTCATGCATCTCACCATTCTGCCAAATGACCGATGCGAACGCATGGGGCTGAATTCAACCATACCAGAGCTCAAGGGCTCAATGGTGCTAGTCCTCTGCAGCTGATTCAAGATTAGGTCAATAGTGGGTGGGTGCAGGTGACTTGTTGGTAGGAGAGTCTCAGAGATAAATGAGAAAATTGTAAGCCCAAAGTGGCCTCAAGCAGAAGATCTGAACTTCTTCATCCACACAAATGGGCATCCTTGTATGATACCAGACGTGCTGGCAGCTGGTTTCCACAGAGCAGCTACAAGCTGCAGCAGCCAAGTGAACTGACTGAATACTTCAGTCTCCTGAGCTGTGAATGTGTCACCTGCCTCCAGTTCACACTAAAATGTGCAGTGTTTTTTACATTAATTAAGTGATTTACAGACCAATGTCACCATTACTCTGTGCCTTGGAGGGCAACACACCATGTGCTTCTACATCCAAGTACAGATAGTTTTGCCACTGCTGGCAACTCTGCAGCAGAACGGACAGCTTGTGAGCTGTGTCATTTATGAGCAGTGACAGAAATTGAGGTCACTCTCATTATAGAAAGGAACTTTTAAAAGAGCGTATTACTGTCCCATGGACAATGACATTTACAAATGTTTTGCTGTTTTCAGTGAGCAAAAAATATCACCTGTAGTGGTAATATTGTAATGGAAATACAGTGCTGCTGGAAAAGCAAAATCCAGGATAATACAACCTCATCCATGAGTTTCATGCTCAATAAATCCACTGGAAATTAAACTCAGCTGACAACATTTCAACAAGTGTTCTAATTTCCTTATAATCAAGCACATTAACAACCCACCATATTCATTTTCAATGGCTTCAGCTTCTCAGCCTAGCATATTGGAACAATTCAACACATCTGGGACTGAATTAATGTCACAAACAATTCCATACACTTCGAATGATCTTCTTACTTTGCATTACATAGAAGACAGTCCTCAGAGCAAACAGTTAGCATTAAAATACCTCCCACTTGTGTAAGTCACCCTTGGAACTGAACTGAGCTGTTATTAATTAGCGGCATATCCTCTGTGTTTACACAGCACCATTTGTGTGCCTGGTACGTGTGAACAAAATCACTACCCCAAGGAGCTTATAGATTAAATTATACAGATAGCTAACCACATCATTATAAACTTGTTATAGATTTGAATCTAAAAAGGAGGCAGAGCAAGACAAAACCATGGGGAGCAAATACATCTGTTTTGCAAGTGAATCTGAGCTAGGGTATGAGGTTATGCAAGGATATAAGCCGCTTTTTTAATAAGTGTATCTACTATAATATAGAATTGGGTGGGGGTGGAGGGAATTTTCAGTAGATCAAACACTGCGGAGATGTTTAAAGCTAGATCCAATAAAAGACCTGGGCACTGCAACTTTTGGGTCTTGCCCCCTACTGTATTAATTGGGCTACATCCAACAAAGGATTTACGTGGCTAAAGCAGGCAGTGGTCCCAAAGGCATATCGAAATTCCCACACCTAGTTGCTACTTAACCCTGGAAGTGCATTAAGAATCAAGACGATGTGCCATGTTTCCCAAATACCCAGGGTTTGCTGCTCCTTCTGCTCACAGCCATGACAGACTACCAGTGAGTGGCTCAGAGACATCATCAGGCAAAGCAAACCCTGAAAGTTGTCTCCCACCCATTTATCCTTTTGTTCTTCGTTCCATAGCTTCCTTTCCACTTATCACCACACCCTTTCTGCAGAAAGGCTTTGAGTCTTTTAGTAACTTCTTCCTTTTCTCCAGCATGTACAGTGCTTTAGCTCTTTGAATCTGACCTGCATCACTCAGGAGTTAGCAAGTAATTTCTGCATCCGTCCATGAGGTTAGCTGATGCAGCAAAAATCTTGAGAGTATTTAATGCCTTTCTTCAGACTACTGAATTTAGTTCCCATGAATTTATATGTACTAAGAAGTCCACTTTTATAGGACAAGTGGCCATTTTCTTCCAGTATGATGTTGGCTAATACCTTTATCTCTCTATACAACAAACATCATGCAAAGGAAGAACACAGGTTGCTTGGGCCCAAACAACTATGGTAACAACTTTGCATATAAACTTCAAGCCTAGCTGTACACATATACACCCCGCTGCACTGGGAGATTTCCAAGAGCACACAGAGAGTGCCACTAGAGGCATCTAACTTTTTAGGGGGTTACTATCTTGATCCCACCAGTAAACCATAAAGTTTGATCTTCGATCTATAGAAAGGGGGTTTGTGAATCTTACAATATTTTCAGCTTATGACCAGCCTTAATTATAGTTGAAAACCCTGAGTTAATTCAGTGATGCTCTCTTTCCCCAAATTGCCTTCTTTCCTTCTTTACACATTTTTTAACCTTTCATGTCATCTCTTGAAACAAAGTGTGTAGGAGAGGAGACTGGAGTATTGTTTGAGGCAGCCTTTACCATTATGCACCTAACAGCGCTTGTCAAGCATATTGAATGTCCTCTATCAGCTGAATGTGTCATGCAGTAGTGAAGGTGTGCTATGAGAAAGCAAAGAGAAACCCTCGTCTCTGGGAAATGCTAACCTTGCAACAAAAATACATGTGACATAAAAATGTGGAAATTCTTTTTTTTTTTTTAATTGTCAGTTTCTGTGCAATTTTCTGGGGGAAAAAAAAAAAGTCCTTTACACAAAAAGTCTATTTTATGGTGAAAAATGTATTTTGTGGATCAATAGATTGAAGGCCAAAGGAAAGTGATATAATCATCTTGTCTGATCTCCTGTAGAAATTCATCTGAGGAATATCATTAACCAAAAATCTTTGCATCAGCCTTGTAACTTCTTTAGAAGTAATGATATTTTACAATAACATGTGGATTTAAACAGTTCAAATGATAAGAATCTACCATAGCCCAATTCGTTATCTCTACTATCAAAAATATTCTCCACATTATACAGCATCAGCTTCCTCAATTTGTGTCACATTAGGTTATTTTATTCTATTCTAACCAACTACTCCCCATGAAAAATATCTTTCCCACATAGGACTGTGCTCAAATCACCTTTCAGCTTTTTCTTGGGTAAGCAGAACAGATTGATTTTTTTAGGTTCTCACTAGAAGGCACGTTTCCTGCACTGTCCTGTGGCTGTTTTCTGAACTATTTATCAATTAAAAGGAAAATGCCAGCTTCTTTTGGTACATTGTTCCTATCTGGATACCCTAGGAAATATTTATTGATAAGCATGAATGCTATTCTCTTTCTCTTAGGACAAACCAAAATGAAGATTACTTCTCAGCTTAAGCTGGAAGTGAATTGTTTTGATGCCACTTGCTTATACTTTTATAAATAACCAGAAGTTTCAATAACTGATGATTCTTTTTTTTTTGAGGACACAGATGAAAGCAGCTAAAAAAGCACAAATAACCCCAAACTTTTCTGAAAACCTCATTAACTTGAAAGTTGAATCTTGGGCTTGAAAAGGAGTCATCAGACCAAAATCTGTGTGTGAGAATTTATATATATATATGTACATGCATGATACACATACATACATGTATATATATCATACACATCTATTTTTGTGTATATATATTTATATTTATATAAATGCAAAAAGCTGTGGACCATATGTGGTCTCTGTCTTTGTATGCAGCCCACTAAGGAATTTTCAACTGTCGTCATCCTTGAAAGAAGAAGACTGTTGAATTTTTTGCAGCTGCACCAGAACCAACATAACTGTCTTGGCTCTCAGGAGGGCATATTCAAGTCCAAAACTGCTAGTCCACATCCAGTCAGTCTGAAGAATCCTGAGTTTCTACATCATGATTTTTACCCAGGCCTTCAAACTGGCTGCTGTTGAGCCTTTTCCTGGTCACCAAGACCAAGGTGACTTTGTCTTCAGAGGTGAGGAGGCAGGGGACATTCATTTGCAACAAAGCCCTAGAACCTAATGGTTTTATTTTGCAAAACCCCTTAAATCCATGAATAAAAATCACAATTGCTAACAACCACTGTGCTGTTCACAGAAAGAAGGATGAGAAGAAACCTGGCTACTCTTAGAGAAAATGAAATTGTCTGTAATGTTAGGAGGTTATATTACCAGATTTTAGTTGTTTCTCCTCTACAGTTACAGATCCCTGTAACTTTAGCCTAAAAATTGTCATAAAATGGCAAGCTTAACTCTAATTTTAAAAAAATCTAATGAGACAATTCTATGTTCTTAAGTCTTCTTTGGAAAATAAATTTGTGTAATCTACAGGTGAAATAGTTTTCAGCTATTTAACTGTAAAAAGCCATTTGAACTTCCAAATATGGCAGGCCTGTTGTACACTAGACCCTCAAAACTATGAGATATGAATCAGGAATATTTGTGATATAATCCAAATCCCATTGGAATGGACGTAAGCTTCCCATTACCTTCAGTAGGGTTTTGGTCCAGCCCTTGATCCATTCAGTGCAGCATCAGGTCAAAAAACCCTCAGCCAGCTTTGCTGTTAGTGAAATGCAGAGACATATTTGGATGTTCAGCACAAGATTTTTTTGCTAAAAAGACATTAGAATAAGGGGGAAACAATGAAGGGAGGGAAGGATAAATCTACAAAAATAGTTTATTTTGTAAGGCTAAATTCCACAGCGACCACAAACATCTCATTTATTTCAGCTGACACCTTCAGAGTAGGTACACGGTTGCATATGTAACACTTTCCCATATTTTTCCCCCAGGACACAGTTTTGTTTACACTCCCAGTGCTGTGAATTTATAACTGAGGCATTGTTTGGGTTATTACATGTAATAGGAACTGTATTTTCACAGATGGCTTACCTTCCTTGCTAGATGTCTGTTTTTAACAGTGTCCTAATAACTACTGCATATGCTAACTTCATTCTGCATATTAAAAAATATTGCCTTGAAGGGACAAACCCTTTATTTTTAGGCTACTTTTATAATCACTGAAACAACTTAAGAAAGTATGAACTGGATTCACCAGCACTTGCAAACTGGAAATCAACTACAACTCTCTTTCTAAAAAATGAATGCTTCTGTGCCACTGGACCTGCCAGGCAGGAGACATGAATTACTGGATTAAAGTCCTGTTTGTGACAGACTGTAGATCATTTTGTAGCTATATGCCTCCAGATCCCCTTTTAGTCTTAGAAATCTATGATTCACCTTCTGAAAAAGCTTCACACAACCATCACAATTATCAAACAGACCCCTAATTTCTTCCTTCAAAAGATTACAGTCTGGAAAACCAAAGAAAACAGACAATGCCTGGGGGCTGAAGAAAGAGCATACAAACAGCACAGATGGGCTTCAAAGGTATTGCTGAACAGCAATGCCAAATCCAAACATTTCAAAACTATGAGTCAGTAAGTGAATTGAAATTTACTTACAATTCATGAGATGTGAAAAATAACTTATTTCTGTAACGCCTGCATTAGTGTGCAGGCACATTCATAGAATCACAGAATTGTTTAGGTTGGAAAAGGCCTTTAAGATCATCGAGTCCAACCGTTAACTTAGCACTGCCAAGTCCACCACTAAACCATGTCCCTAAGCACCACAACTACACCTCTTTTAAATATCTCCAGGGATGCAGACTTAACCACTGCCCTGGGCAGCCTGTTCCAATGCTTGACAAACCTTGAAGAAATTGAAGAAATTTTTCCTAATATCCAATCTAAACCTCCCCTGGCACAACTTGAGGCCATTTCCTCTTGTCGTGTTGCTTGTTACTTGGGAGAAGAGATTGACCCCCCCCTTGATACAACCTCCTTTCAGGTAGTTGTAGAGAGCAATAAGGTCTCCCCTCAGCCTTCTCTTCTCCAGACTAAACAACCCCAGCTCCCTCAGCTGCTCCTCATAAGACTTGTGCTCTAGACCCTTCACCAGCTTCGTTGCCCTTCTCTGGACACGCTCCAGCACGTCAATGTCCTTCTTGGAGTGAGGGGCCCAAAACTGAACACAGCATTCGAGGTGTGGCCTCACCAGTGCCGAGTACAGGGGGGCAATCACTTCCCTGGTCCTGCTGGCCACGCTATTTCTGATACAAGCTAGGATGCTATTGGCCTTCTTGGCCACCTGGGCACACTGCTGGCTCATGTTCAGGCGGCTGTCAACCAGCACCTCCAGGTCCTTTTCCACCAGGCAGCTCTCCAGCCACTCTTCCCCAAGCCGGTAGCGTTGCATGGGGTTGTTGTGACTGGCAACAGGTGCAGGACTCAGCACTGAGCCTTCTTGAACCTCATACCATTGGCTTCGGCCCATTGGTCCAGTCTGTCCAGATCCCTCTGTAGAGCTTTCCTACCCTCCAGCAGATCAACACTCGTGCCCAATTTGGTGTCATCTGCAAACTTACTGAGGGGGCACTCGATCCCCTCATCCAGATCACTGATAAAGATATTAAACAGAACTGGCCCCAATACTGAGCCCTGGGGAACACCACTTGTGACCGGCCACCAACTGGATTTAACTCCATTCACCACAACTCTTTGGGCCCGGCCATCCAGCCAGTTTTTTTATCCAGCAAAGAGTATGCCTGTCCAAGCCATGAGCAGCCAGTTTCTCCAGGAGAATGCTGTGGGAAACAGTGTCAAAGGCTTTACTAAAGTCCAGGTAGACAACATCCACAGCCTTCCCCTCATCCACTGAGTGGGTCACCTTGTCATAGAAGGAGACCAGGTTAGTCAAGCAGGACCTGCCTTTCATAAACCCGTGCTGACTGGGCCTGATTCTCCGGTTGTCCTGTACATGCAGCATGATGGCACTCAAGATGATCTGCTCCATAACCTTCCCCGGCACCGAGGTTAAGCTGACAGGCCTGTAGTTCCCCGGATCCTCCTGCCAGCCCTTCTTGTAGTTGGGCGTCAGATTCACTGCCCAACTGCCTGTCAGTTGTCCTCCCCCAATAGTTTTTGCATCCATTGGCTAATTCCAAGTATATTTGACAGAAGAGAAGAAACCTGAATGGTGTTGACTCCTTACAAGATCTGTGGGTGGCTGAGTTGGGGGTGAAGCCCATGCTGGTGGCTGCACGGGGAGGAAGGCAGGGGTAACTGGGACCTTGTCTGCACTGATCAATTCATGCCATGTGCAAGCAAACCAGGTCAGGAGTGGGAGCTGCAGACATTGTATGGGGCTGGACACACAGGGGAGCAGGGGGATATCTCGGCAACCATGAAGGAACTCATTCAAAGGGTAGAGGGATAAAAGCAGGCTAATGCAGCTGGACAGTATGGGGTGAGAAGCAGGCTGTGGGCATTGTGGCAGAGGGGTGTGACAGTACCCGAGTCAGGTGAGCCTACAGTCACAGCAGGCTGTCTATATTTTAATCTCAGACATCCATGACATGGATATTAAGCACCAGATAGACTAAATGGGACTCATAAGCCCTTCCCAAAACTGTGCTGATGGTTTTAGTGCCCCTGCATCCTTCCCCTTGCTGCTGGGTGTTACTCCATTGCCGTACCAGTCCTCCCTTGTGACTCACTAACTCATTCACTATCCATCTGTGCAAGTGTACCACAATTTGCTTCAGAGTAAAATAAGTTACTGACGACCTAACACTGAATTCAGGTAAAGTGGTCTGGAAGAGTGCTGGCAGTGGACAGAAGACAGGAAGGCAAATGGAAACCTCCTCAAGCTGAGAAGTTACTCAGGCCAAGGTGCTGTGAAGTAAATCCTGGGAATTTTCCTTACCAAATCACCAGTGCTAACCCAGAAAGACCTTTGTTTTTCCAAAAGCTGTTTTTTTCCATGCCTTAAGTGATGGGAGGTGAGTGTTTTCTCTCCATTTTCCTGTTGACAGCTATTGCAAGTTCACCACCTCTGTCAGTCTGAAGGAGCTGAATGAGGGCTGCATGCTCAGGGAATCTGAACTCCTCCTCCTGGCCCCTCACTGCAACTCGGGGTGCATGTCAGTGGAGAAGAAGCACAATTCTCTGGTGGTGAAGTGCCCAGTCTATGAACAAATAGAGATTTGTCAACCTGGTGTCTTTCAGAAACTCAGCTTTCTCACATGGATTATGAGGTCACATTGCTTGCTTTGTTTTGATGTAATCTGAGATTCTGCTTTCCAGAACATTAGAAGAAATCTTCTGAAAAGAAACAGAGAAGGCCTAATTGGAGCATAATGATCTCAAGAATTTCTCTGGAAGCTGTAATATCTGAACTTTTCATTTATAAAAGACATTACACTCAGATCTTATAACAAAGGAGTTGCGTGGTACTGTCATGTTTTCTCACTTGCAAGCATATTGACCTAAGGAATCTGCTCTTACCCCTGCAGTATGGCTACAGCGCTATGCAAACAGTAATACTAAAACCCACCTGTCACATTTCGGCCACCTTTTCCACTCCTCTGCTAGGTTCATCATCATCCCTTTACCCCAGGAGGAACTGACTTTAGAGAAGCTCTGCCAGGCAGGTAATGGCCCATATAGTCAGCTCAGTTCTAGAGGTATATAAATCCAGAATAATTCAAGTGGTGAGCAGAGATGTTTTGAACTTGTTTCACTGTAGATAGGTGAAAAGCATGGCTGTCTCAGGGTTTACATGTTTCTTGTTTTCTGTTCAAATGTAATCAATATTTACAGATTTTTGCAGTGACCCCATATGATCATCTGGACGGTTGTCCTCCTTTACACATCACCATTGCTAGATTGAACAAGCTCCAACACATGTGCTGGAAGTGAAGGCTCCCCCATGCTATTGCTGAGCTCTGTCAAAAGGATGGTTTAATAGAAACCATATTTCTATAATGAAAACAAATAGACTTTAAACAGTTCAGCTGGAGTTCATAGAGAAGCAGAGGCTCACTGATTTTTCTAGCTGAGCAGTAAAGTAAAAGCATATGTCTAATAGCATTCAAGACCATAAGTAAAAGAATGGATTGTGATAATCTGATTTAAAAGAAGAAAATGTGGACCGGGTGGTCACCCATCACTAGACATTCTGTTGACCTTGTCTGTCTCCCAGGTTTTACATATATATTTGCATAGTAATACTCATATTATCGTCACATCCTCTCATTTATTTAGTCTCCCCTCTGTAATTGATATTAACTGATATTTTTCCTTACAGTAGTGTTCTTGATATGAAAGAATGATGATCTCTCAGCAGTTTCAGCCTGTAGTCTAGGGCTGGCAGCTTAATCAGGAAATGTGATGTTGTTCCAGAGCCAATGGACCATGTCAGGAAGCGTGCCGGGATTTCTCAGACTGTTTGAAGCCCAGCACTTTCTCAAAAGCTTCTGCCTTGTCGCAGAGATCTTGATACTATATTATTATGGTTGGGCTATGGTTAAATGCGTGACAATGCCGGATCAAGATGAGGGTAAAGTCCTACTGTATCTTTGCAGAAATCAAACCAACTGATTGCTTAAAGAGAGAAATTTTCTAAAGTCAGAGATAGGCTGAGATTACCCATTGGAAGGAAGAAACAAGCCTGGCCAACATAGCCCATCTTATGGAAAGACTAACCAGACAGGCTCTCTCGTGGGGAGTCAGATCCAGAGAGAATAACAGGACACAAAGAAAGCTAAAGAAAAGCAAGTGTGAGTGTGTCACAGCGGTGATCCTCCGCTGTCCCCCACAGGAGCTGAGTATAGACTGTGAGTCAAAATACAAGAGAAATCCATGTGCCCTAGAAATACTAACTGCAGCAATCAAGAGTCTGATGACACTGGCAAGGGATGGAGAGCCAGCAGGGAGTCAGATGTGGTATCACCTTGGGCGTAGTACGGGCCTCACTGAATTCAGGGAGGTTTTGCCATGAACTTCATTAGTGACGGGATTACTCCCAAGAATTGCCTTTTCCTATATTCTTATGACCTTAGTCAGCACTCTGCTCAAAACCACACAAGGCTGTTTTCTGCACTGAAAAAAGTGTTATGAGTGATGAAATGTCAAAATAAACAGTCGTCTTGGCTCTCCTTCGTAATACGTATTCCACTTCAACTTAAAAATTAAATTGAGCCTCTTGGTGTGACTGTTCAAGCGTCTTGCCCAGCCATCCGTCTCCCAGCTGTGCACTGTACCACTTGGACCTCGCTGCCAAATGTAAGCACTTGAATAATTCAAGCCAGGTGATTAGCATAAAGACTCTCTTAATTTGTATTACAGTATCAGTATTTTGTTAATGTATATGAGGCTTAATTTATTCATTTCAGGGCTGTATATTTGCAGGTTCCATGTCTTTATTTAACAGAGAAGTTATATATTGGTTACTACATAAATAGCTTGGAAGCTGAGGGCCTCACAACGTGTGAGTGACAGAGCCAGGAATAAAATGTAAAGGTGCTTATTTACACATCATTAATTCATCCTCCAGCACATGCTGCTTTTATTGTATTATAGAAATAATATTTTCTCCTTCTAACCTTCTATACTTACCCTTTATTTACAGCACTCACAATCCCCTAGGATACTTTATTATTTTTAGATTACTAGATGTTTGGAAAGTTTTAACCTGTACTTTGTCAATGACTGTGTGTTAGTGTTTTTTGCAAGGCTAAAACCATAAAAGAAAGGCAATCTACCTGTTATATGTGAGTTCTTTCAGAAGATTTTACGTTAAAAATTTGCTTGACTGAGTGGGGAGTCTGAGAAACAGAGAACAAAGAATTACTGTGAAACCAACCTACAGGATTTTGTTCTGCTGTGCCATGTGAAATCTTCTCCTGTTGGTATATGTGTATTTTGCAGTGCTTCCTTCAAATTCTTTGTCCTCTTTAGAAAAGTAAAATAACGAACAGATTATATTTCTCCATTTCAAGGAAGAAAACAACAAAGTAAAACCAACTGGAACACCGGATTATATAAATAAAGGCAATTTTTACTGACAGTGTTCTGATCCAAATATTTATTTATTTCCTAACTCATACAAAATTGATGCTTGTGGAGGTATTGGGTTAAAAGGGTTGGAAAATTAATTCTTCTAGTTATCCACAGAGAACATATAGTACCAATGAAGCAATGAAAACTTCTTTGATTTGAATAAGAAATACATTACATATAATTTACAGAAATGAGTGTCATATAGAAAATGATGTTTTAGAGCAACGGTATCAGGAAGGAGATTGATATTTGTCTCTGCTGTGGCTGGAATGGGTCGCCCTTCACCCAGGTCCATCCAGTGGACGGGGAGGCTTCACTTCCATGACTCCAAACAGGAAAGCTATTACCATTGCCAATTCCACCTGTTTGCTTGTCAGACAGTCACCTCTCTCCTCAAGGCTCATACACCATCCAGTTTTTGCACGTTTGTAACACACTTTCTACACTATTGAGTTTGGCTGGATTCAGACCAGAGACCTACATGTAAAAGACTAAAAACAGAAGGAGGCTCTGTTCTACTAGAAATTTATTTAGTGATCAGATGGAAAGCTTGGCTTCAGGGAAAAAAAGAGTTAGATACCAGAAAGAGATGAGAAAGTCAGTCCTGGATAAAAGTAGTTCTAATTTTTAACATAAATGAAAGCGTTATTAAAGGTTTGTACATGAGTCATGCCAAATTCTACGTAGATGAGAAACGTAATCAAATGGTATCTAAGTCATTATAAATTTTGCTATTTACACAAAAGAGGAAAAAGAATGTTTCCTACTTCGTTTTTCATGTGTCCCTTCATATCTTGCATACGTATTAAAATGCAGGGTTACAAGTACCCATAGAAAAAATACAAACGTGCAGAGAGAATAACCATTAGAAAGAAAAAAAAAAGCAACCAAGTCCTATAACTGGATTTAAAATAATACAGTCCTGTCTAAAGAGTCAAGTCATGTTCTTTTTCCTCCCCACATAAAAGTTGCACTCATATTCATAACAATAGAAGGAGAAAAGCACAGTTGCTTCAAAACACTGGGCATAGCTTTCCAGAAACAAGTTAGCAACTACTCAGAAATGCTATGGAAAACACTAATCACATAGTAACTTTATATTTACATTAAAGATAGTAGCCTTTAAAATTAATTAAAAATAAAAGCAAAAAAAGCCCCAGTTTTTAGCCATAGGACAGTTTTGCCTCTAATGTGGAGTCTCTGTTGTTTGCTTTTTATCCAGCATTTCTTTCCAGATATATATCTATATATGCAGATATACATCTGAGAGAGATGTATCAAAAGCTAAAACATGTCTGGATGGAGAGCCTGCAAATTTCATCTGAGACTACATTTGCAGCAGACAAACCCCCACAGAAAAAAATGCTGGAATGACACATTTTAATGAAATGACATTCCCTGTCCATGATCCACATAGGATCCATGTAGAAACCTATACGCCTCAGCCTGTAGAAGCGGGGCTGACAGTAGCATTGCAAGTTTCCCAGTGCCGCCAGGCTGAAGGATCCCAGCCCTCATGGTTTCCATCCCCACGGAGGCTGCCGGGATGGGTGCAGAGCAGGGCCAGTGGTGGTGATGTGGAGAGCTGTCACCCTCCCTGTGGGCTAGAGATGGGATCCAAGTCCCTTGGCAATCAGTGGAAGCCACTCCTGTTGATGCCAGTGGGAGCTGGACAAAGTCCCGGGGCAGCAGCAGGCTCGGAGGATGGGAGCGCAGGATGAGGCATCGCCAACTCTCTGATCCAGCCCCAGCGCTGCCACCGCATCGCCCGGTGGGATCTCAGTTCTCACTAGGATCTACAAAACAAGTCACTGCTGTCATGCTTCTTCCATGGGACGGCAGCTGGACCAGACAGGAACTGCTGAGCGCCACAGTGCTTCTTATTCTTACACATGCAGGATGCTAGTGGGCAACCAGCCCCAAGTTCTTATTCAGAACCAGGAAAATCCAGCCGGAGGATGTGCCCCTTAACAGAGGAAAGACTCTCTGTTCTTCCAGCAGTCAGCACTCAGCTGCCCAGTTTCCATCGTAACTTGCCGAAAACAGTGCAAATTCACAGGAAAAAGAATGTCCGCATCAAGAGGGTATAAATCCTTCCTTACATACGAGAATGGTACAAGCATTTACCCGACATCTCTATCAAATATCGTAGAAAAGGTTACACAAAAATATTTAAATATATGGATACAGATACATAGGTGTTACACTTGCATAAAATATGTATATTCAAAACCCTTTGGGCAGTTTCACAGTTAGCTGAAAATGTATGCTTTAGAAATATGAACAATTTCCTACACTTTTCTAGTTTAAGTAGGAGGGGGGAGGGGAAAGAAGCATCAGCCTTATTAATACTGAATGCTAAGTGCAGAAGTTTAGCTGTAGCTGTAGGGTTTTGAAGCAATTGATTTGACAGAACCTCCAAGCATAAACTCTGTTTTAAAAATCCACATCTATTCCCTAGATTGCTTATTGTTTCATGAAAATGAAAACCTACGTGTCCTGCTTGTATCAGCTAGATCTCCTGAGACTGTTCAATTAAACCTCATAAGCTTGCAGTACTTCAAGATAGGATTGTGTATTGGGAGTACGCAGGAAACTTATTGCAGTATTTCTGCGTGATAATAAGAATTTATAACTTTTCATATCTTGTGTAATTTGACTTTAGAAATGCAAAACCTTAAATGACACCACAAGAAGCTCACAGTTCTGAGAAAATTAAAGTCAGTATGAAATTTTACTTATAGACCACGTAATTTACATAGATTTACATAAATACAGAGATATTAAAATATTAAATCAAAGCTAATTAACAGAGGATAGAGTTTTACATGATAACATATTTTAATTCTTGTTACATTTTTGCAACTACTTTTAGTGTCATTAGATTATATAAATAATATATATACCTATATATCCATAATATATATAAAGATATATATATCTATCTCTCCATCCTTCTTTTTTTCTTCAAAAATAGGGCAATTTTATAACTGCAATGAGATGTGACAAGCAGTACACTTCTGGGGAATTATTGCATGCCTTGAGTGCATAAGGCAGAAGGAAGAGTATCTGACTTCAGACACTAAAGAAGTGGAATCATCAACCAGAAATGCACTGGAGTGGTTTGGAACATCTTATTGCTTTTATAAAACTCGAAATTATACACTGTTTTTTTTTTTTAAAAGGCACAAAATAAAGGGGAAAGTAATATCTCTCTGTTTAGTGGAGATCAACGATCAGGAAGCT
Organism: Nipponia nippon; assembly: GCF_047370975.1. NCBI lineage: Eukaryota > Metazoa > Chordata > Aves > Pelecaniformes > Threskiornithidae > Nipponia > Nipponia nippon. The sequence goes on from NW_028262336.1 coordinate 113,137,378, forward strand.
CCATTACTGTTTACTGAACACTCTTCATTGTCCTAAATCTATTCCCTGTGGTGCAATACTGTGCTGCAGTTGCATAAGGAGGTTAAACACAAAAGTTCATGCATCCTTTATTAGGGGAAACAAAACAAAGCCAATTTCCTTGCCCAGCAACAATGAAGTAGCCATTAGCATCTGATCATACTGGCTGGCGGCGAGAGTCAGCCATCACTCCCATCAAACTGCAATGTGCAAAACACCATTCGGTCGCAGGTACGCTTGCCACACTAACCTCAGCTGGTGGAGCAGTTCCTTGAGCTGGATGATACAGTGGTTGCCTAAAACACTGGAGGGATGCATCCAAACTCAACAGCAATTTCCCATCAGACCAGGCAAGACTGGAAAGGGGTAAAACTGGGTAACAGAAACACTGCCCTGAAACCTCTCCATTTGGGGGCTATTAGAGGATTACGGAGCACTTCTGCCACCCTCTTTCCCTAATTTAAATTGGTTACCGGCATTCACTCCTGGCTCAGGGCCCCAGACCTCCCGGTGCATGTGCCTGGGATTTTTTCTAGCCTACCAGCCACCCTGGGAGGCAGAGTACAGCAGAGAGGGAATAAGTGGATACAAAATACTAAAAACTGTGGACTATTACTATCTCTTCAGATCACTTTGAATGCTGGGATAGAAAGAAAAAAAAAAAAAGAAGAAGAAATCCCTTGGGATCACTTTTTCTTTGTTGCATTTTTTAGATGTTAATATGCACAGTAGAGGGCTGCCTCTGCTATGATACCACACAAGATGTTTCAAAGTTTGGATATGGCACTCTGTTAAGGCACCTTCAAGTAATGGTCATTGATTTAAGCGCGAAGCAAAGCCGCATTTTCTGTACCCGATGCTGCTTCCTCCAACACATGCAGTACTAGCAGCCACTCACACCTGCCATCCACAGACAAAAAAACTCCTGGTGCTTGCTAGGGAGAAACTACGCCAGCCACTTCTGCAATAAATATTTGCCAGGGTTTAGGAGTGGACATTTTGCACAACTGCGTTGTTTGTTTCCCAGAAGGGGAAAGGGGAGAAAATTAAGTGTTGTCCGTCCCTAACTGTCTACTAGATTAGGAGGGTTAAAAATATCTATCAGCCTAAAAAAGTAGAAGCCAGCTCTGTACTGCTGCAGGATTCCTTGCTGGGAGGCAAAGCTGTAAATGCAGGCGTTCAGTGCGGGGTGCCTGGTGCAGAACTGGATTTGTTTCAGGACCAACAGGAGGTACAAGGACACCCTCCCCTGGGAGAGGACAGGCACGTTACTGCACATCACCTCGACCTGCCACACAAAACAGTCCCGGGTGTGTTTCAGGTTTCATGGCATGGGGATGGGGGGGCATTTGAAGATGAGGGGAGCTGAGGGGAGAGCAAAGCCCAGGCATTGCTCTGTGCAGACAGCTCGCTCCATCCCCCCGGACAGTGGGATGCTCAGAGCTGCAGCTGGGGGGCACGGGGCCGTGGGGCCGGAGGGTGCTTGCAGTTAAGCCCAACTAGGGGTGGCCATTTCTACACAAAACAATATCCAGTCCTGGAAAGGAGTGAGAGGGATGGGACAGGGGCATAGGTCCTAGCACAAAAGGAGAGACCAGGGTGGGCTGCTGCCCTGCTCCGAGGAGACAGGGGGTCCCAAGGCACCCGCCAGACCTGCCTCTCCCCCCACGCCACTCACCCATGCCCCAACCCACGCCATGCAATGGTGACACAGGGTGCAGCGGGAATCCCGAGAGAGTGGGATTGTCCCGATCCTCGGGGTAATGATGTCCAGGGAAGAGGGATCCCCCACCCCGACCCTCTCCTCCAGGTGGATGACTTGATATTTGGTAGCTGTGTGCAGCTCCTTCTCCAGTAAAAAGACGCATCCTTTCCTCACACAGTCAATGAGAAACGCAATGTGATCTGTCATGCGCTTGGATTGTGGGCTTGTTCGTTCATTTGAATTAGCAATGTTTTCTTCTTCTTCGGGGACTAGAATAATCACTCAGGTATTTACAAACACCACCCAGCGCCTTCGCGAGGTCTCCCCCAAAACATCATGACAAAATCACCGTCTGCAAGAGCCCCGCACCAGCTGTGTCCAAACAAGCCCGTGCTTGCTGAGAGCTCGGGGCTGCCAAGGGAGAGGGGCGCTGGATCTCCGAGTCCTGCGGGGGTCTTCCCAGCCGGCTGTCTCTTCCTTGGGGTGCCTCTCCCTGCACCCCCGTCCCAGGGTGCTGGCTGCCGCTATTGCTGCTGCGGGTGCAGTGGTCCCGTTCATACTCCTCCTGAGCCTTTTGCATTTTCCGCTTCTTCATCTTCCTCTTGTGGATGTGGAAGGTGGTGAGGGAGAGGAGGATCAGGCAGAAGATGAGGGTGACCAGGACAATTAAAACCAGGGTGGATGAGAAGGACTGGAAGAGCTGACCCACTTGTGTGATGCAGGTGCTGCTGATGTTTAAGGTGCCAGATGTCCTGTTCAGAAGACAAGCCGGCAGGGACAGCCTCAACTCCTTGGAGAGCTTGGCACTCATTGAGGAGGCTTCGGAAGATGAGGATCTTCCTCCCCTCTCTGAAGACGCCTATATTTCAATCAGTGCCGGGCTGCTGGCGGGCGCTCGCTGGAAATGCCCGGGGTGCTGCCGGCTCAGCCTCACGCTCGCTCTAAAGTGACAGAGCAGCCTGCAAAGGGAGCCGGACACATCAGCGCTCCGAGGCACCCACCCTGCGCAGCTCCCCCCTCCCCAAAACACCGCGCCGGCGGCTGCGGCAGCCTCTTCCCCGCGCCCCGCCACGGCGGCGCTCCGAGCGGCCCCGGCTCCGCGCCCGGGGGGCGGCAGAGGGGCGGCGGGACGGGGACGGGGCACCGCGCCGCCACACCGACTTCAAAATCGCCCGGCATCCCGGGCAGCGCCACCCGGCCGCTCGCCCCAACTAGTTGCCGCGGGAAGGGAGGCAGCGGCGGCCCGGCTGCCAGACCCCCGCTCCCCGGCAGGGGCAGGCTGCCGGAGCCGGGCGGGGTCCTGCCCCGCGCTGCCGGTGCCCGCCCCGGAGCCCCTTACCTGCGCCGGCGGAGGCAGCGGGGGAGCGCCCGGGCGCCGCGGGCGCTGAGGGCTGCGGCAGCGCGGAGTGAGCGCGCAGAGCGGAGCCGCCGCCGCTTCGGGGAGCGCCGCCCGCAGCCTATAGCCGCCCCGGCCGGTGACGTCACAGCGCGGCCGGGCCCGCGGCCGCCGCCCCGCACGGCCCCGCGGCGGCGGAGAAGGCGGCGGGGGCGGCCCCGGCCCCGCGGGCCCCGCCGGCACCGGCGCCCCGCCGGGCCCCGCCGCCGCTCGCGCCCTCGGCGCCCCCCGCGCTGCCGCCGGCCCCGCGCCTCGCCCCCGTCCCCACGGCGGTCCCCGTCCCTCCTCGCATCGCGCCCCGCGGCGGTCCCCGTCCCTCCCCGCATCGCGCCCCCATCACATCCCCAGACGCTGAGGCCGGCCCAGACCCCCGTCCCCCAAAATACCCCCACGCACCGGCCAGCCCCGTCCGCCACAGCCAGCCCCTTCCCCCACATCCCCATCCACATGGCCGGAGCACCCACACCCAGTCACCCACAGCTAGCCCAGGCGCCTTCACCTCCTGGCTGCTGTGTGCGCCCGTCCATCACCAGTCCACGTTCGCGTCGGTACCACGCCCTGAACGCCACGTTCCCATGCGGCACCAAAATCCCCCACGGCCACCCGAGCACCCCGCACCAAAATCCCCCACGGCCACTGGACGCCCGTCTCTCCTCACAGCCGGCGCACCCATCCATTTCCCGTGAGGCCGATGCAAATCTGTGGGAGCTAAGAAATGCCAAGGACCCTTGTACCAAATCGTAACAGATACCACAGGCTCAGGGAATATTTGTAAAAACTTGCCTTACCAAGGATAAGTGCATCGCAGGTGCTTTCTTCAAGAACAAACAGATGTGAACTGCCCATGAATACATTTAAGCTAAAAATCAGACTATTTCTAAACATAAGAGAACTTACGATTTGAAAAATACTTCCAGTAGTGATAACGGGGCAGAAATAATAATTACCTTTAGGATGGAGCTCCTCGCATTTCCAAAAGGAGCAGTGATGTGTTGTGTATGGTAACATGGGACAAGACCTGATGGCCCAGGAGATTTCTTCAGTCCCAAGTTGTGTGCTCCAGACTAACCCTGCGCACTGGGAGCCGAGTTACTGTAAAGCCCTAACGCAAGTAACAGGACTTTAAGGAAAAATACAAAGTGTCAGTCTTCTCTGGAGGCTTGAAGCCACCTGAAAAGCCTGGAGGAAAATCTGTACAAGATGAGCTCTGACATGAGTTGGGAAAATCTTCATTCAAGAACAAAGATCTGTTAGATCCGTTGACCCTGATAGCCAAGAACCTGTCTCAGAGGTGGGTAGGAGCAGGTAAGCTGTGCATTTAAGCACTTTATTGTTTCAAGATAGATTTCTTCTGTACTGCTTTTGTCTCTGATAAATGCACTGCAGCTTGTGAAATTTGGCCACTCACTGTTAACTCTGCGATTGTTCCTGAGAAAGACTTATAACCGCAGGGGACGAACAACATTCAACCCAGTTGGGATAGTCTCAGTCACCTGTAAAGGGACTGCAGCTTAAGGCTTCCTCTAAAATCAGAGGAATGGAGGTTCCCGTTACTCCTTCCCCTCCCCAGAATGATATGGTCTGATGCTTTAGAGGGGTGCTGCGGAGGCTGCACAGAGAGGAAAGAAGTTCAGTCCAGAACTGAAAGACAAGCCCTTGCCCACTCATTTGCCCACTGCTCCTTTTATTCGGCTCCCTCAGGTGCATACCCAGCGCAGATGCCCGAAATGCACCTCCTCCATGCGTTCTCAGCCCGGCATTCCTTGCACACATGCACATCCCCTCTTGCACACCAGCCACATCTCCATATCCTCGCTGACATTGCGCCTGCACCCTTTCTTCTCCCGTGTGCCCATCTGAGGTCTGCATTAATGTACGCTCTATGCTCTCTGCTCCTTGCCTTAGGGGAGAAAACAACCACCACGAGCTAAAACAGCAAAGCAACCTTCAGGCTGTTCCCTCTTTCCTCTGACTATTCTCTGCAAAGCAGCAGCTGGGTGGGGGGCTGCAAAACAGGGTGGGGGGCCGCTCATCATGTCCTGTGCCACTGGTGAACACCTCTGATCCCCCTCAGAAGCAACCAAGGGTGTGGTATAAACCAGCAGCACTGCACTCCCTGACTGGGCTCCCCTGAGTCCTTTAGCCTGAACTGAAGGTGGGACAAGGATACCGCTTAATCCCAAAAGCATGGGTGAGTTTGTGAAGTTGTAGAAGCTGATCTGAGACTACCATTCAGAAGTTACCAGATGATTAGAAATTTTTTTTTTTTTAAGAAGAAAAAACAACATAAGAATGACCTTTTTTACAGAAAACAGCATTGGCAGCTGTAATATAGGTATAAAGCTATCTTAGGATGTTAGCCCCATTTATGGCAGAAATAACCAAACAGTGGCTTAAATAAACTTCAAAGCCAAAGAATTTACTAACTCATGATGTGGTTATTACAAAAGTTAATAGGTAGGACTACTTAGTTATTGCACCAGAATATATGACTATGTTTTCAGGTTTTACTTGTCAGAAGAGGCAACACTGTCCCTACTCATCCGCTTTCAGCCAGACCAGTGGGCTGAAATGCCCAGAATGATTCATATATGGTTTACTTATTACTTTCAAAGTGCTACTCACATTATTCCTCGCTTTTAGGATTAGCAAATAGTGAAAATGTGTCTTGTGTATTAGCATGGTAATTATTCCAAGTATAAGGTTTTTCCTAAACTGTAGGGAGTGAAAGATAGGTCCAGGGAATGGAGAAGAGCAGATAGGATTGAGACCTTAACAAATGTTTAACTCTTTCCTTACTGTCTCAGCCCCTTTTCTGTCTGTGTTCATGTACAATTTTGGAATATTTCTGCTTCAGCTAAAAGAAATGAAAAGCAGGGGTAGTTCTTGCTCTTGCTGGCAACAAATTTTACAATTTTTAATGAGAGAGACAGTCGGAAGAGAAGCATTGTGGAGAAGAGGGGAAATAACTGTACTGTAATTATATATACCTTGGCACTCTGGTTCATACTGGCTGCCAGCCAACCAAAGTATATGGATTCAAATACCCATGATCAGAATACAGGGAGTTTCAGAAATCAGAGGAAAAAATCTATATTGTTATGGACCAGTAGCTGTGCATTATTCCTTTGCTCCGATTAACTGATATAATTAGATTTCAATATAAAAATACAAAAAAGAATATATCCTCAATAGATAATGTGGTCATGAAAACCCCTTCCTTTCTTTAGCACGAAAATAAAGGATATGAGATCTTCAAGAGTGCCCTCTTTCAAGAATAAATTGCTCATTAGTTATAGTGAATTTCCCCATAGGATATATGCAGTATGACATTTATGGAAGTTAGGTTCCTTGCCCAAGTAGGATTGGCCACTCTGTGATAGAGCATATTATATTAAGGGGATAGTTTTCGTATTTTACAATGTTTGTACTCATTACAACCTTGATAACTCCCAATTTTCTCTGGATTCACATGGTTAAGAAGCAGACAGCATACATATTTGCAAATCCCTCAAATGGACTTTTGTACATGGATTTTTTTTTAATCTGTTAATTAGAGAAGTTGTTCCTTCAGATGCTAATTCCTCAAACTCTGTATTACAAGGCCCTTGTTCACCAAGGCAGTTGCCTAATGAGATAACCCATATGAGCAAAGACTGTTCATGTAAGTAAAGGTTTGATGGTCCAGGCCCTTGGCTATTAATGACCCTTCTTGAAAAAAAATTTATTGTCCCACCACTGTTTAAATTTAGCAGTTGATTGCATATAGAATAATGCATGATCCCTTTTGCACCAAGATTGATGTCATCGTTTGCCAGACAGACCAAGCACTCGATGAATGCCAATGACCCTGGTATTAATTTGCAGTCTCCCCATGGGATTAAGGCCATCTGTATAGAAGTCTTTTAAGACACTACATACTCCCACTACTATAGGTGAAGCCCAGTGATTTAAACATGGTCTGAAACCCTAGCACTGTAAATAGAATGAATTTTTAAAACAAAATAAAATAGATTTATGTTTCATATGCACTGGTAGGTCAACTGAGATCCTGCACGTGTAAACGTTTGTCTTGCAAAAATACTGTAAATGTCCTTGAGAGACAGTTGATCAGAAACAGCTTCACTATGGCTGACTGCTGCTTCCCAGGCTACCCAGCTCAGAAGCAGATACTCTTTTTTCTTTCTTTCTTTCTTTCTTTCTTTCTTTCTTTCTTTCTTTCTTTCTTTCTTTCTTTCTTTCTTTCTTTCTTTCTTTCTTTCTTTCCTTCCTTCCTTCCTTCCTTCCTTCCTTCCTTCCTTCCTTCCTTCCTTCCTTCCTTCCTTCCTTTCCTTTCTTCCTTTCCTTTCCTTTCCTTTCCTTTCCTTTCCTTTCCTTTCCTTTCCTTTCCTTTCCTTTCCTTTCCTTTCCTTTCCTTTCCTTTCCTTTCCTTTCCTTTCCTTTCCTTTCCTTTCCTTTCCTTTCCTTTCCTTTCCTTTCCTTTCCTTTCCTTTCCTTTCCTTTCCTTTCCTTTCCTTTCCTTTCCTTTCCTTTCCTTTCCTTTCCTTTCCTTTCCTTTCCTTTCCTTTCCTTTCCTTTCCCTTCCTTTCCTTTCCTTTCCTTTCCTTTCCTTTCCTTTCCTTTCCTTTCCTTTCCTTTCCTTTCCTTTCCTTTCCTTTCCTTTCCTTTCCCCCACACCTTCTAGAAGAGGGTAGTCTGGGTGATGTGGGCTCATAATTACTTCATTCTCAGGGGATGATTCCCTATGAAGCTTAAGGACAATTTTACATATTCAATTTCTATTCTTACTTTAGAAAATATTCTTTTCTTATTCTGATAAAGGAGATACCTGCCACATGGGATGGTGAAAAAAAAAAAAAAAAAGGATGCATGTGATGCCAACTGAGGAAGGTTACTAAGCTTTTGCTGAATTCAACAGGGTATTAAATGGCACCAGGAGTAGAATATGGGTCTAGACTATGAAGAAATAAATAGACAACATTGGGCATGCCTGACTGAGTACACAGATCTTCAGTTTAATTAGGACAACAGAATTCTAAAGCTGCAACATATGTACATCTACTAATGAGTACCAGATCTGGGTAAAGTTAATACAAAGGGAGAAAAGAAGAGCAGGATTTTATATGTAACTGTACTTTAAAAATGCTATTTTTTTTTTTTTTATTAGACAATACATTTTAGAAAGGCAGAATCAGGATAATGACCTTTCAGATTTAATCTTCTTGCTCTTCTTAATAGTTTACAGAGTTTTCAGAGAATTCAGAAGAGCAGAATTTAATTATATTTTTTAAATAGAGAACATAGCTAGTGGTTGGTGAAACATAAACTGACTGTACCAGTGAATACCACTGAAGGAGAAAAAAGAAGCTTGTATTGCTCAGTTAGACTGGAGAGACGTTCAAGCATAAAGATCCACAATTTAAATCTGACTTCATGTTAACAGCCCCTCACCTGCTTCCCCTAATGCAATTTGAGTGCATTTCAGAGATAATTCACTCTAGCTTTTAATGTGGGTTAAAGAGCTTATTCAGTCGAATTCTGCTTGCGACAGGGTCAGATCCAGCCCCAGAGGATGGTGGGTTTGTGCAGCCTCAAGGCTGCATCTGCATTGCGTCACCCAGGGTGGTTTCCCACCCCACCAGTGGGTGATAAGGGGGAAACTTCCAAGGGAGAGAAAGAAGCAACCACACCTTCCATAGGTTATCCCATGGGCCAGGAAGAGAGCGGTCCTGACAGATGCTCGTAAGATCTGTCTGGATATTTGGACAAACTGGGACAGCAACAATGTGAAAGGGACACACAGGATAACAGTCTGGTGGCTGCTGTCTGCAGACAAGAGGCTGGTAGAGAAGGGACTTGAATTTGGGTCTTTCATCTCCAGGCAGCATGTGGCTCAGCCTGAGATGGGAGATTTTCTTGTTCATTCCACGCACATAACAACCCTCCTGCTCCCTGTAATGTCCTGGCTTTGTTCCAGGGAGGAAATCTAAGAAAGCTGGGAAAGTGTAATGGATGACAAAGCCATTTACCTCTAGCTCTACCAGAAAAAATCCATGCTCAGTCAACTCCAGGCTCACTGCGCTGTTCATCAGTGAAGTACATAGCTCAAATTTTGCCCAGGGTCTTTTATTATCCTTTTTTTTTTTTTATCAACTACTGTGTGAAGAAGGAAGTTAGTAGCACTTATTATTATTCTGTTCTGCTCTTACCTCCTGGGCCCTAGGCACCCAAGAGACCCCTGGTACATGAACTATCGCAATAGTAATGGAAATCCTGATACCAACTTCTGTGAACACCTTTTTCTCATGTTGTTGCATAGCTGAAAGCCTTTGAGGACAGCCCTGTTCTTTCAACTTGTCTGTCACCCCGCTTGTAGCCAGGATGTCAATAAGCTACCATCTTCTGTTCCACTCCTCTTACAGAAATTTGACTTAATTTTAGAAATTTGACTTAATCGTAAAACTAAGTTTTAACAGATTTATACCACTGCAGCTTTTTTCTTCTGAGGCTGTAATTTGAAGGAGTGGAAGGAATATTAATTTTTAATTACAGTATCACCCCCAAACTTCTTAAGTGCAAAATTTCTTTATGGTCATGTTTTCTAAACTAGGATCAGAAATGTGAAGGTCTTATTCTGCTAGGTGCCGTGCCCTGTAGTCAAATCCAACCCAGGATACAAGCACCTGCCCATAGGAAAGGTAAAACTGAGTATGTCACTAATTGCTTGTTGGATTGGATCAAACACCTTTCAGCAATAGCCCCTTGCAGGCATTTCTTCCCCTCTTTCCCAAAAACCCATACGGCAAATGGAGCTACCCCAGCTGCAAAAGGGATTGTCCCTTCCATGGTGAGAGGTCTCTATCTTATGAGTGAGGATATGATCAGATTTTAAAAGAGAAAAGGCTCTGACAGACAAATGAGCTCAAGGTTTTCACTTTGTTATTCCTGGCATTTACCTGATATCATGTAGGATGTGCTTGTGAATAATCCATTTGTGCAAAAATAGCATCATTCGTCTTGGAAGTGCCTATTTTCCCAGTGATATCAGCAAGAAAGAAGTTGTTTACTGTGTTTTCATTTTAAACTTGCTTCACCACAGAGTGTATTAGACTTTACTGGAGAACCATGTAATCCCTTATTACGGAACTCTTTGTTTTTCTCTCTCTGTCTCCTTCTGCTAAGTTTTGTTATGCTCTTTGCCATGTCATGTCTGAAATTAGACTGAAAACGTTTTGGGAAAGCAACTGAATTATCTGATTTTTATCAGGAGATGCTCTGAGAGACATAAAGCTCTCTCCAAAATAAAATAAAAACAACTGCAGCAGCAGCTGGAAATAAGGAGAAAACATCAATGCAATAAACATTCAACAAGAGTGACCAGTTTTTTTAAAGCCCTACAAGAACATACTTAGATGTGGCAATGTTCTTGCATGATAGCAGGAGGCTTTTTAGCTATTTTGCACATACTCAAAGAAAGTATTGATACAATAACTTTTCTCTGTGTACTTAGATAAGACGTGCCTGTAGCATATAGAACTTGGAGGAATCCTACATATAGCCATTCGAGGAATCCTACATATAGCCATTCTTTCCTGCCAGCACTGCTTCCTACTTCTTCTGACCTTCATGGCTCTGAAGTAAAAATTAGGTCTCTAAATCATTGCTATGATACAAATATTTTTGCTTGCCTTGAGAGGCCCAGGAGTATAGTTTAGGTAACCCACCTCTCACCACCTTTGCGGGTCACGCTAAGAGTAACATCATTGCAAAAGAGAGAAGCTTGGAAAGCAAAGGGAAGACTGAGTCTATAGAACAGAAAACAAAAGAATAAGCAAAAATGAACATGAGAATGCATTTTACAGAATAAAGAAGAGCAGGTGGAACATAGGAGATACAGTGTAGAGGTGACAATTGTAAATAGCTATTATTTGGGGAGCAACACATAACAGTGAGAAGAGAGATTACAAGAAATTGGAATTACATAACTGAAAATTATATAACATAAAAACATCATTTATCATTTCAATCACAGACCTATAAGGACCTAATACTAAATGCAGTTTCAGCTGCTCTAGTTAGAGAGATATGTAATAATCCTTATGAGAATGCACATTTAAAAATTCTGTAAACTGTGTGTTTCTCATATATAGAGAGATGTATATTACCTGCCACTGTGTATTTCTCAAATATATAGATATACATATCACCTGTCACTTTCAATCCTATGAAGTCCTTTCCAGCCTGTCATATTTACTCCACAAGTTTGAGAAAGTATTGGACATTTACCACAAAGTGTGTGTTAAATTATATTGTAAACTTTCAGGTCCAGGTACTATGAGAAGAGGATGTCTTCCTAACAAGGGGAAGTGTAGAAGCACAACTGAGATGACAGACAGAGTAAAAAGCTGTATTGCATTTAGTCTTTTCTATGAAGAGAAGAATAGGGAGGGAAAGGAAAGGAAGGAAATAAAAGGAAGGGAAGAAATGAAAGAGAGAGAAGGGAAGGGAAGGGAAGGGAAGGGAAGGGAAGGGAAGGGAAGGGAAGGGAAGGGAAGGGAAGGGAAGGGAAGGGAAGGGAAGGGAAGGGAAGGGAAGGGAAGGGAAGGGAAGGGAAGGGAAGGGAAGGGAAGGGAAGGGAAGGGAAGGGAAGGGAAGGGAAGGGAAGGGAAGGGAAGGGAAGGGAAGGGAAGGGAAGGGAAGGGAAGGGAAGGGAAGGGAAGGGAAGGGAAGGGAAGGGAAGGGAAGGGAAGGGAAGGGAAGGGAAGGGAAGGGAAGGGAAGGGAAGGGAAGGGAAGGGAAGGGAAGGGAAGGGAAGGGAAGGGAAGGGAAGGGAAGGGAAGGGAAGGGAGGGAGGAGTACACTGTAACTTGTCTAATAAAGTGGTTAGGAGACCTGGAGGTCTGGTTTATGAGCAAATGGATAGGTCATTAAAGAAGAATGAATTAAAGATCAGCCTGTAAAGTGCCAACATGGCACAGAACAAATGTTGTGAATTGTAACCTTGTTAGTACAGAAAACTAATGAGACAAGTTCCACAACTAGGATTTTTTCTCCACAGTTGTCAGATGTATAAAGATTGTGTATGTGACCGCTGTATCCACAAAACAGCACTGAGAAGTCACCTTGAAAGTGATCGTGTTTGTTGAAACTATCAAGCATTTTTTATTTTATAACTGAAGCAAGTAGAAGGTAGGAAAGGGGGCTTTGTATGTTTATTGGGGGGATCTATTTCCTTGGAAAGACAGACTGCTAAGGAAGTATGGATTTCTACAATGATTCACCAAGAACTGAGTTTTGTATCTGTAGGCAAGCAGACTACTGGCAGAGGATAGGATTTTTACAGTGTAGTTAAAGGAAAGACAAAGGTATCCAGAACCTTGTTATTTAAAAGAAGAAGAAAGAGGAAAAGGAGAAAGAGAAAGAGAAAAGAAGGAAAAGGGGAATCCACTATTTCTAAACATGATTGGAATATCACTATTTGGCTTCATAGAAAGCAAGAAATATTTCAGAATGACTACTCCCAAGTCTTTTATATGCCTTTGTATAGTGTTGGTACATAAACATGAGATAGTAACGATTGACAAGGAAATTATTAAAAATTATTAAACAAAATATTAACTTAAACATTAATAGATCTTCATTCTATCCACAAGTTCAGGGTCCAACAAATGGGAAGGTGTGTGGACCTTGAGAGTCTAGCCGGGGCCACAGTCTTTAGCTGGCAAGAGACTGGGAATGGGCCACTCTGGAAGAGAAGTAAACAACTGAATTACACAGCAGGGATAAAGAATATGACTAAAAGCAGGGTGTCTCCCTGTGCAACAGCAGTTTGGCAGGAGGACGAGGGCCACTGTTGGTCAGAAAAGCTGGAAGGATGTTTATGGTAACACTCGGGATAGATATCAGGTTCCAGTCTATTACACAGATTGTATCATATTAAACAAAATTTATTGATATATATTTAATTGGAAGATGACAGCATCTCTTATTAGCTACTTAAAGCCAGACCAACAGCTGAAAGATATTAGTATGAAAGCTATACAAACAAAAATCTTGCAAATCAAAAGAATTCTGCTTATCTGCTAGGATTTTACACTGAACACAATCTGTAGCACTTGAACCCACAAATAACAATCAAGTTAGTGAATAATTAAAGCAAGGGACAAAGTCAGGACTACAATACTCTATTCCCAATTCAGCTACTGACTCACAGTGTGATTTTGCTCATTTACCACCTATAAAATGGAAAATGTGATAATGATAATGACAAGGATAATAATACCTACATAAAAGAAGTACTAGGAGTCTTAATGTTTGGAGAGAATGTTGAGATAGAGCTGCTATATAAACAGAAAGTATAATTAACAAGGGACTACAAGCTTGCACAATTTGTACATTCTTTGGGCTTTTAAAATTAAAGATAGATGAACTCTGTGTATCTGAGAGATCGCAGCTCCTCTGCTTTAAGAGCTTATTTGGTAAGTCTTTATGTTTCATAGTTGCTGTTACATTGTATTGGACCCAGACATTTAAGAAGACCTAACTATTTGCCAGTCATTAACATGAGAAACTTTAAAGGCAGCTCAAAATAATCTCATCACTGTGACTACTGGCTACAGCTTGTCTTGTTTTATTCTCTTCTTTGTAGATATGTGTAACAATGCATTTATATGAAAGGCAGGAGAACATGAGCATGTGAATAAGGAGAAAAGGTTCAGTGCTTTAGTGAAAGCTGAATTCCTGAGGCATGGGTGAACTTACAGATTTTCTTATACTATAAATCTACCCTGCCAAAGTCTCTGAAAATGGTCAAATATAACCCCAATGATCATTTTCCTGACCAGTTCAGATGTCTACTCTGAGCACTTCTGCTTATTCTTCTGCTTGTTGAAAGCCTTTGAAAATAATGGATTGCATTACAACAGAAACCTGGTAAAAATATGGATAAGATACTTTGGAAAAGTGAAGTCCCCCTTGCTGAAAGGCAAATGAAACAGTTGCTTTGGAAAGGTAATATAAGCAACAAAAGTTAGAATAAGAACAAAAAGCAAATGTACGGATTACAGAACTTCGGAGACCACAGCACAGTATCACTCTGCAAAACAGGTCAAAGGCATCTGCAGAGGTACAACAATCTCTTTCTTTTATATAATCAACTAGATATTTTGAACAAATTAAATCAGCTAAAAAAAAAGAACAGTCGGTAAGTAATCTTTGTGTGCAAACAAATGATTAGTGCAGAGGAGCAGCAAAACCATCTTCTATTAATAGCTTGTTTTGTAGGAAAAAATTAGACAGGACTAGATTTGTGTAAAACTGGCAGACTACAGGAGCATGAAGAGTGAAGTGATATTAAAAGCATTTGTGTAAGCATATATTATTCTGAAAGCTTTTCCAGTGCATGACATTACAAATCCATTTCTATTTTCCTCAAAAACATGGCAAACTCTCAGACCATCATCGAATGGAAAATGTTTTAAGTCAAGGCTGTAAGGAAACTGCTTGATTCTTCTAAGCTAGTTATGTTTCATTGTTATTAATTATGTTACGATGTTAAAAGTCCCCATCAAGTCAACATCATGATACTGAAACATTAAAGAGGGATCATAGGCTGCAAGGACACAATTCAATTAAAGAACCAGTGAGATACAGCAATTTAGTTAAGGCCACAGAAAAGGTCAGTGGTAAAAGAAGAGCAGGCCCTGGATTGCAGCATCTGTGATGTAAATACAGAGGATACAGACAACACTTACAGCATAAATTGGTAGGCCAGCCCAAACCTGAAAGAGGCTATAAAGCTGTGAATATTTTGCGACCAACCTAGCTACCCTGCCATATCAGCTCTCATTGCCCCGCTCATCTCTAGATAGTCAGGTTGCCAGAGTGGCATCCTCCTCATTTCACAAGAATGCGTTGGCTTGCAGAGCAGTCCCCACAAAGGTACATCTCCATGGCATTATTTAATATTTCAGAGATGGAAAACAGTTAGCTAGTGACAGGGAATAAACGCACAGGGTTCCAAGGAGAGTTAGAGGGAAGGAAGAACAGGACAGGCAGCAAGCACAGCACTTGGTGTTACAAGATTTCTCCCTGCTGAAAGATTTCATTTTGTGACAGAGTCCACAAAAAGCTCACATTTGTGTAGAAGAGAACACACATAAATTGCTACAGCTTTCCTCTTTTTAAAAAAAAATGAATAAATCCAACTGTTATTGGGCAATGACCATGTGTCACCAAATAACAAAGATCAGGAGGAAATGTATTTTATGGAGACATTATTCTGTAGCTGCCTGTTGTAGTCTTTTCTGAACATCTGTATGAACTGCTCAGCACCATTTTTAGTATCAGGCTAGATAATGCATGGATGAGGGTTGTTTTTCTGTTCTTAATCGAGCAGAAAGTACTGCATGTCTCTGATTTGTTAGCAACACTACTGGGGAGCAGGATCTTCGGAGAGCTTTCTGAGGACAGCAAATGGGATAAAAACACACAGAACTGATGTAAAACATGAAATGTAAAACCACAAATTTTTTTGTGGGTAAAAGAGAGAGCCATTCGTGATGTTGTCCTAAACACTATGTTTGCTAGAATTTTTGCCTGTGGATCAGTGAGGACTACGGGACTACATGAGGACTCCCACTCCGCAGTGTTAAAAGCAGCAATTCCCTTATTTGTACCTAAGAGTGCGCGCTATTTGCTCCTCAGAACCGCTTTACCATTTTTGTTTTTCTGCATTAAAATCACTTTGATGAGTATTTGTTGTAACAACAAGGAAATCATTCCTCTGCCTCTAGAGACAATCCAGAAAGACAGAGAAGGGTTGCAATGAAGGCTACAGACACCACGTCCAATGACTGTTTCATGCTGTATTGATCTTGACACTGCTCCTCTCAGCTCAGAAAATGGCAGATTTCCTTTTTTTCAGCCTCACTTTGCCATGACCCTCCTTGTCTGAGAAAAGCTGAGTAGAAGGCACAGAATTATCAGTGTCAATGGGTCACGTTTGTTTGTAAGGATGGCTAGGCAGCATCCAAATGAGCATAGTCAATATTTTATGAAAAAAGCCTTACACAAGATTTACTGTCCCTTCCTTCTGTCCAGGATGGTGCTCTCCTTTTACCTTATCACAGTTAAGTCATTTTGCTCTTCTTGCTGCAAACCTCATTCACCTTCTTCCTAGTGTCTTCAGCAGGCAGCTGGCCTGACTGCTCCCATCCTCCTTTTCAGTGCCACTGTGAGTCTCCCCAGGAGTTTCCAGGTCCTGTGTCTGAGCCTGAATCCCTGCAGTGTGAATGGGAGAGCTGTGTAGGCTGGATGTGTCATGTGCCCATCACTGGATCTCATACACACTCCAGTGATAATCTCTCCACTTGAAAATTTTGTATGTGAAGCCTTGGATATACTTCAGATTTGTTGAGCTGTAAAGGATAAGGTCTGTGATTTCAAGACAGTGGAGTCAGATTAAATCACACTGGGGCACACAATTCATGCAAATGGCATATATGCACTCAAGGGAATATTAACTGTTTTTCCAGCTGAACAATGCATACATGGTATATTATATATGGTCTGGTGTAGGAGAAAATTGTCCTAAAATGCTGATATCCAAGAACAAGCATTAGCTACACAATTTCAGATTCCCATCGTGGCCAGCTGAAATGCATTCTTAGCTTCTTGTCAGGTATTGATGCCAGCTGCCTGGGGGGCTGCTGAGCCTCCAGTGCAGTGCTGCTCTTGCACTTTTAATTACCGTTGCCACTATGGAAAAGCCATTTGGCATATTTCTTCATAAGTGACTAAGGACTCCAAGGGCATTCACTCACCTGTCCTTCAACTCTAACAACTTTCTTTATTCTCTGAAAACTGAGTTATTTCTCCTCTTTTTAGCTCTTTGCAAATGTGTCCTGATGATCTATTTGGTCTTGGGCTTTCTTCCCTCGGTGTACATACCAAGTGACCCCTTTGGTTTCCAAGTCACTTCCCTGCAACAAGATCAAGATTTCAAATGAGCAAATGAACACAGTTTGCACCCCCATATTCTGGTTTCTCCATCTTTGCTTTGCACTGCCTGCTCATCCCTCATATCCTAAACATAAGGCAGATTTCTCAGCATCTTCGACTTACTTCCTTTACGGATGGTATTTCTCAGGTTGTCAGTTCCACATCATCCCCAAATCCGCACATCTTGTTCTACATTTCCTTCTGTAAGATAACTGCTATCTCCTATATATAGCAGAAACAGAACAGGCTCAACATATTCCCACCTGTCACTCTTATCCCACTGTCTCTCTCTACCCCTCTGTCCCATTTATCATGTCTGGTTTCTGTTAGCAAACCAACTGAGCATTTCATCATCAGTGTTCATTTGTTAACCTTACAGATTACTCTCTCAGAGGGCATTGAAAGCTATCCAGAAGTCCTTGTGAAGGATGCCCACACATTCACCCTGTTCCGTTCTCACTTTCTCCACCTGGGAGAGATTAATCAAGATCGCTAAGTTTCAACTTCTTTCACCTGCCTCTACTGAGAGTCTCTAACTAATATGTGTCTGTCCAAGTGTTCACTATTTGTCCCTCACCAGCTTTCCCAAGTCTTAGAATGAAAGCCAGAAAAAGGGTCTGTAGTTACCACTTCTTTTGAACCTTTTTTTAATTTGAGAAGCCAAAGTAGGTATCTCTGTTCTCTAAGTGCAGTAGGCTTAATCTTCAGCTGGCATCAGATCAATAGAGCTGCACTGTTTTTAGCCCAGTGAAAGTTTTCTGTGTTTTCAGCTTCTAGTACACCTATCGCTGTATAATCTGAGATCTGGGAACAGCTCATAGCACTTTGACAAGGTATCACTTGTTACTGAGCATACACATGCTCCTTGCTGAGCTGAAAACCAATGTGCACGAGCTTTGGTTCTGTGAAGGTGGTTTAAGTTAACATGTTTTTTTATCTTACAGACAGGGAGGGCTAAGAGCATGCACACACACACTTATGAAGCCTCAACAGATGAATGGTAATTTATTAAGTGGCAGGACCCAATCACATTCAATTAGTGCCTGTATTTTATAAGCAAAGCACTTTGTATCTTCTGTTTCCACTGGGAAATTTAAGTCCTGTACCAAAGTGCCCTCTTGGAGTTTTGGCTGGCTCTGGCTGCATTTCTAATCCTTCAGTCTTCACAGATTTTAACCACTGCAGGCTTCTTGAGGCACACGTGGCAGACAGCATGAATCCTCTGTTTTGCTTTGGTTTTAATATACTGTTCTCATACAGCTTTCTTAATAAAACCTTTTACCTTTGGGTACTGGAAGATAGAAATGAACACTCTCTCTGAAGTGCCAAAGTCTGTGCTTGACTGTGATGCAGAGACGACAGGAACAGGGCAGGTGCCTTAGTTGCCTTTTCTGTCTGCAAATGTCAGAAATTCCACAGGTGATTGTCTATAATGGAATTACAAAATGTGTTCACTGTGCGTCAATTAACATGTGTACTTAGATTATGGGTTTTATCCTATTGTAGATGAGGCCTTATTTTTCTCCCAGGAAATCTTAGGAGTATTCCAGATAATACAGGAACACTTCTCTGCACCTGCTCCTCCTAGGTGCAGTCTGAAGGAGACTGCTTGGGAAACATAAACGATCAGATTTTGGATGCCCACAGAATATACTGTAAACAGGGTCTTCTTCATGACTGGAAAGCAAGTCAGACCATACCCCACGGGCAGGGCAAGGGAGAGGGACACTTTTTTGGCCTCTACAAGTCTCACCTTGCTGGAGATGAACTTGGTTTCAGCCATCTCATTGTAAGACCCGGCCGCTCAGAGCTACACCAGAGGGACAAATGGTTGAACAACCACCGCCTTAGCTCAGACTAGCATTTCCAGGAAGTTTAAGCTGTAGACCATTTACTATACACCAGGCTACAGGATTTTCACCTTCTTTGTTCTGGGAGCAACATTAATTCTCCTGGTAATGCTCTGATCCGCTTTCTGATAGTCACTTTACCTGAAACATTTTATCCTTATTCTAGTTGCTGGCCTCTATTAGATTCCAGAGGTTTGATGGGATTTACTGGGAAATATAATCCTGTCAGGAGACCATGCGGCCTGTTGATTTTCCCTAAAGAATTTTTGGGGTCTCCCCCTACACATGTACACGTGTCAGTTATCTGCATTTAAAGCAACTTCTGGAGGCTCTTCATTTACTCACAATCCTCTAGCTGTTTTCTTAATTGGTTGAATCAGTGTTCATATTTGTGGAGCCTGAAATATTTTTGCCACTTTTGTTTCCATTTCTGAAGATAATTTGGAAGTTACTTCCAAATGTTCATTTTATAAGCTGCTGTTATACACTCATCTTGAGACATATCCTGTTTTATGCATTGTTGTTTATAACCTCTTCGAAAGCTTAAACTTCAATATATTTGCTGACCAAAATGCATTTCTTCCTGATTATAAAATACATATTGTTTTATGATGCTAGGATTACTCACATCTGTTGGGCTCTAAGCAACTTTGCAAGATTAAAGAAGGAATCAGATTTTTATTTGCACAAGAAGTATAACCAGGGCTATAACAGTTAATGCTAACAACACTAACAGGGGGGGATGTTAAATGTCATGTCTTAAAACTATCTAGCTTTCAGAAATTAGAATAATACCAAATGTGTGGGCCATATGATCTGCCTACTGCATAGTTCATAATGCTTACATCTGAATCACCTTGTACCGCCGACTGCAGGAGACTGACAATAGATCTGGTCCCTGTTCCCAGCTTTTGTTAGGCTCCAACTACCTCTTTAGAGAAAGCAGTACACACAAAAACACAGAAGCAGTGCAAGCAACTTCTGATCTTGTTGCACTTTGCCCCCTATCCTGCAGTACAATCCATTTAGCTGGAAGTCCACTGACACAAATGGGCTAGAAAAAGCTCCCAAGCAGACTGTCAAAC
The DNA here is from genome assembly GCF_047370975.1 of Nipponia nippon. Lineage (NCBI taxonomy): Eukaryota > Metazoa > Chordata > Aves > Pelecaniformes > Threskiornithidae > Nipponia > Nipponia nippon. The sequence continues at coordinate 113,157,433 of NW_028262336.1, forward strand.
TGAGGTAGGGTCTGTGTATGACTCTCTGTTTCTGCCTGTGAGATTATTTTGCAAGGATGCCTTTGTTTAATATGCCCTATGGTAGCAAAGAGAGTTTATTTCTGATTTGGGAGGAGACCTTTGAACTGCCAGTTGATAATGCAAAGGAAATGTTATAACCAGTTAGTTAACATCCTTTGACTTTGGTTTCAACACAGAGGAAAATATCTGGGTCTGATCAGCCAAAAATTACACAGCCTGAACTCAGATTCTTCTTTGATCTTCCTTTGATCATACACTTACCAGGAAAAATGAACTCACTTGTATTTAGGGTTTGACTGCAGAACGAGGCAATAGACACAATGAACCGGAGGTGGACAACACATTGTATTGATTCTAATTAATAAGCAGTTCAATTCAGATAAATACATGTAGATATATACATAGGTGTAAATGGAAATAAACATATGTAATTTGAAAGGCCATGGACACAAAGGGTTATTTTCTAGTATTTTTGAAAGCCAAGGTTCTAGTCTGCCTTGGTTCAGTCAGTGGTATATTTAGATAACATTGTTGCAGTGGGTACTTTCCTTAGTTGTATACCCTCTCCTTCCCACATCAGGGTACAACTGAGCAAGATGTAAATCCACTTCTGAATGATCAAACTTTGTAACGCAAAGTAATACCATCACTTCTCCATCCTAGCTAAAGCCACTGTTAAATGTGGCTTCTCACCCTGAGATTATCAGTGAACTCAGTAGTGGCTAACTGCATTTTTTTTCTGTTACAGTTCTTATTTTGTGGAACACTAGAAAGGAAAAATAATATAGTAATAGAAGTAGGTTTTCCTGATTGGATGGTGAGGTAAATGAGAAGCCATGGTTCATAGAATATCTCTGTCACATCTAGAACCCACAAACCCAAACCCAAACATGACATATTCACAGATACAGAACCTCCGTAAAACCTAAGCTCTTGTTCTTTGCCAGCTGCAGCTTGCACAGCTGTGGACACCAGTACAAAGCTCTGCTCAGCACCACCAAGTAAGAACAACAACAAAACAGATAGCTAAGTTACTTATGTTGGAAGTTATTTTGGGGGATAAACCTAGTTTTCCAACATAAACTTTGTTTTTTCAGATGAGTATTCAGATGTGTTCATAACATCCCAGATTAGGATTCTAGGACAAACTTACTCTCCAGGCCTTCTAATATTTCTCTTAGGAGAGGAGAAAGGTGTTCTTCTAAATGCATTGAAGCACATACTAGTCCAAACCAGTCCAGGGAGTCAACTGTGCCTCTTAGACACCTTCACCTCCCTACCTCAAGGCAACCTTACTGTACTTTCTAAATGGCTGAGCTAAGACTTTACACTGAAAATGAGGTTGTATTTGCTGATGTCTGGTAGTGGCCAAATGTACAGTGTAGCAGAGGAACTGAAAAATCAGTTGTATTTCTCATGTGGTAATAAGATTAAAAGTAATCATAGAATCATAATGTCAGAAGCATTGCTTAATACACCTTTCAAACTTGGACACCACTGCAGAATATGTCAGGAAGAAATTATGGGGCAATTCTAGCAGTGTTTAAACTAAGCATACTCTGATCATTTATATCTGCGTCTTCTGCTACAGGCACATAGGCGTAAGACATTCATGCTCTGGTAGCACATCTTTTGGGGACCTTTGGCACTTCACCTGACAAAAATCAATTGGTCGTACCAAACTGAAACCAAAGACACTAAGAAAACAAACATGTGATACAACTCATTCTTCCTGAATTCTCTGAAAGCTGCTGTAACATTCATCATAAATTGTTTTGCAAAGTCTTGAGATTTAGAAGCAGCAGTGATGGCCACACTGCACCACAGCTCCTGCATCATCATGTGGTTGCCATCACACACCACACATGGAGATGCTAAAGAGGGGAAGGAGACAACTACTCCCTTATTTGCACTTCTTCTCCCAATACTGAACAGAAAAGCAAATGTGGCACTGTCTCAGCATCCATAAAAGGAAGAAGAAAGATCTTACTAATTACAATGCCTTACATTTGGCTTCTAACCCTGGCAAAAACAATAGAAAAAGTCTTAAGAAATAGTCACTTCATTTGCAGAGAATAATGCAATGATGAGCAATAAGACACAGGATTTATAAAGAATAGATCTTGTCTGACAAAGCTAACACTTTTTTATGGAATTACTGAATTAATGGATGAATGGAACAGAATAAATGTAATACTCTTGGATTTAAGCCATATTTTTTGGAGCATTTGGTCTGATCATCCTCTCCCTCAAAGCCAGGCAGCTACACTGACATAAAACTGGAGAGCATAAGAATAGAAGGTTGCTTCCTACGTTTCACAAAAACATCCTTAAAAAGCTCAAGTGAACCTGCCTGTGCAAAAAAAAAAAATCTCATTTGGTCTGAAGTCTGGAATGAAGGACTAAAACAAGGCTAATAAACACATGGCAGAATACCAGTTTATAGGGAAGACAGGTAAATATTTAAGGATCAGTCTTGGGTCTTGCCTTATTTAATACTTCCAGTAATGAGCTAGAAAGAGGAGTAAACAAAGCATTAATGAAATTCACAGGTGATACTAAATTGAGAAGAGACAAGAAAAATAGGGAGGCCAGACATATAGGACAGAGGGATTAGAGTAATTAGTAACACAGGCCAAAAATAACAAAACAAGAATCACCTTGGAAAAACACAGTGAAGGACATCAGCACAAGAGAAAGGAAAATTAGTGTGGAAGATGGTTTCTACAGGAGGGAGGTTCTTGGATGACAGAAACTTGATAAGGACTAAGAGGATAAAACACACTTCTAAAAATATGGTGGTAGAAAAGGTTGGTGTAATTTGTATGTGTATGTGCAAAGATGCAGCAACACAGAGCAGCAAGAATCACTCTTTGCAAGGCTGAGGTGTAACACATGGGGGATATTGCTTCATTTCTAGTGAGATTTTCACAGGTCACAGGGGAGTTCAAAGAACCACAGCACAAGTAAGAGAAATAGAGGAGTTGGTGCTCAAGGAGTAATTAAATTAGAAATGCATAGGATGAGCAGTGCCCAAGAACGTGACACAAACATTGAAAAGGTGCAATCAGCAAGCAAGAAAAAAATGGAAATAGAGGCAGTAATAGAAACAAAAAGTCATCAAGAAAAGGTTTGTGAGAGGGACCCAGGGGACTTTTATCTCTGGACCAATCTCACGATAGGTATAAGAGATATAACGGCTACACAGCTCAGACTTGGCTAGAGATCCATGATAGTCTCAGGTTGCTGAGTCTTCCTATTTCCCTCACTCTTTTGGTTGTACCTTGGGCTCAGTTCTTAGTGTCCTGGCTTTTCCTCTGATTGCCCTGGCCTTGTTCCCAACCAGGTCTCTTGGCTTGGAGCTAGGTGTGCATATTCTTTGTTTGAGATACTATCCTATAACATGGAGGTCAAATCTCACTCTCACCAGGACCTATTTCCACAGGACCTATTCCCCTCCTAGCAACACAGTACTTACAGCAATTTCTGCATCAGAATTATTTCAGGCTCTCGAGACTTTTCTGAATATTTCTCATATAGACCTCATTAAGATCCTCTCCAAACCTATTTCCATCATGAAAGAAGATGCAGAATTTGCAGGTAAAAGTTGCATTCTAAATGAAATAAGGAATGGGAGTCTGGTGAAAAGAAATGGATGAAACCTCAGAATGGTATTAAAATCTGTCAGAGAATGTGCTGGGGAAAAAGGGAAATTATACATAAAGAGGAAGCCTATGGATTGTTTGGCACAAATCAGTAAACATAAGGGCTGGCACACTAGAAAAGGTGACCAAAACATCTAGATAGAGCCAAGGTCAAAGTAGAGATGGAGAATTTTCTAAAGGGTTAGGACTAACATTGGTAGGGCGTGTTAAGAAAGATGAAGAAAACGCTTTTTGTTCATCCTAAAATGCTCAAACGTTATCCTATCTTACTCCGTTTCTCTTGGAGACAGCCTTTATGGTCACAGTACACATGAAGGGTCAGCTACTTCATGTGCTGCAGAAAACCCAAGAAGCTTCCCTCAAACATCTTTTAACTGGAAATAGCTCCTACATTCACAATCCTCCTTTTATAGAATGAATTTTAATAAGTATCTTTTTTTCTTTTGTTCCCCCTGATTGCTTCAGTCTTATTGTGGCTTTGCCTTTGTTTTCATTTTCATGTTCTTTCCATTCTACTGCATTATGAATTCTCATTTTACTTGCTGAAAGTTAGAGCTACTGTACATATATTTAGAATACATGGGGGTGTATGTGGATACAGATATTAATAGATACATGAGCATCACATAGCTCTCATTACTGTTCCAATATTATCAATTTTATTCACCATATGTCATGCTATACAGTTCTCACCTTCACTAACTTTAGATGGCTCTTTGCACATTGTCCATTAAAAACTGACATACAAATGTCCGGTATTTCAGTATCCAGGATACTTTTTGATTATGTTTGTTGGCTCAAATGTGATACAAAGATCCTGGTAATAAAAGAATCTCAAACTAATGTGACTGAAATTTGCCTTGAAGAGGGAGTTTTATGATAACTAAACCCATATCAGCCTAAAGCTCTTTTATCACATTTATACAATGAGCAAAGACATTAGCATGGACAATCTGAAAAAAAGTCACATCCTGCTAATCAGAGAGAATTCATGCAGCATTTGTCCTTATTTGTACATCTTAAGGCCAAGAAAAAAATGGTCTACTGTCATCTGGTACTTTGTAAATGACAGCATTTGAATATTTTGTTCCGTATGAATGATTGATGTCCATAAAACCAGCACGTCTTGTATTTTAAAACTTCATTTTACATGAAAACAGTGAACAAAACACAACATACTGCCATAATAAGCAGCAACTAATGTTTCCAGTATTCAACTCTGTAGGTAACAAGAAGTAAGTTAAAAAGCAGGAATAAATTCCCCTTTTTTATATCATTCAAAATCTCAGAGCCAGATACTGTGTTTCATTTTGATCTCTATGCTCTGCACTTTCAGCTTCATTTTCTATGGTATTATAATCATTCATCCATTAATATTTCTCATCCCTTTCTAAACCTCACACCAGATAAAATCAGCCCCTGGGGAACATCTCTAGAAAAGGGGATATGGTGGATGCATAGAGCAAAGAGAGTTCCCCATACCACCATGCGCGGTCATAAAAGGAGGGAGGGACCAGCAGGTTTTAACCCATATCCTCCAGCACCAACATATACATACCCTTGCTCTGCAGGATGCAATCACAGTCATGTATCACCCCCATTAAGATCCAGGCTGCATATCTCTCATTGTCATGGAGACTGTTTCAAAGTCTTGCTGTGCTTCAGCAGCAGCAGCAACAAAGAGGACAATAGTACTTGGTCTTAAAAGGCTGAAAAGAAAGCAACAAAGCACAGCGGAAAAGGGAAGGAGCTGTGACTGAAAGGGATATGAGTACAGCAAGACACACTTCAAACTATTGCAGAGGGCCAGAGGCATAAGTTAGAGCAACCTTCCAGCTACTCTGGTACAATTATGGCCTTCTATTTTTGCATAGTTTCAAATAATTGTGACTTCAAAATAAACACAGGAAGAGCATTTTCAAGGATGGCACATTTCTCCTTCCACTTTCTCCCCCCAGGCTGAGATGCTGGGGTGTTTTAGATTAAATGTGTTAATTAGGAAACTATTTAGTTTACGATGTCTTGTCTGGTTTTCCATTCCTGTGGGCATAGTAAACATACAGATTATTGGAGCAAGTGATATACAATGACTTGGAACAAGAGACAGGCAGAGACCCAGATAAGTGGAAGGCATTAATAGAGTTGATTTTTTTGCAAGACCTGAAGCAAAAAACTGATTTGCAGAAGAGTGAGGAGACAGTTTTGTGTCAAATAATAGCAAATTTGCTAAGAATTGCAATTTACAGCTATCCATAAGCTATTCTCAAGTCAGGTCAGTTCTCACAAGAAATGGGAGTAAAAGGTAGAACTGAGCAACATAAAATACAAATTAGTACAAAACAGCTGGTTTTAATTGCATCTCAGAAAAAGGACTCATCAGACCAAACTTTCACTGTAAGTGTAGTTAATAAAATAGTTAGAAGTATAAACCTCTGAAAAAATTGGTCAGTGACCTGCCTGTCAAGATTTATGCTCATATTACCACAAAAATCACAGCACCTCTCCAAGGACTGAGCAAAAACGTTATGAGTGATATCAAGGTTGTGATGTGAATCAGTAGTTTGAAAATGTGAAGGACACCATCACTCTCAAAATGGAAGTAAAAGGTTACAATGAAATCAGAGAAATAGTAGAGCAAAAGATGCTTCCACAAGCTTCTTCGACAGCATTTGGAGCAAACTTGCTGTAGGAAGGAGATCCGTTGTGGAACAGACTAATACACTGGAAAATCATGCTCAGAGTAAAAATGAAATATTTTCCTTTGCAAATGAAGAGGGAGAGTTTCATGAGCACCTATGCAATCTCATGGTAACAAGTAAAGCAGATCTTGGGAATATCCTAGGCAGACTTCTGCGCCATGAAAACTTAACTGCTTGATCTTAAAGTTACAAAGGTGCAACTCTTTGAGGGGGGAAAATTCCTGTAACAAATCCTTTCTCAAGGAAGACTTGGAGGAACCAAAGCATGTGATAAAACAATTACTAATGTCTGCTAAAAGAAAACACTTGCAGAAATTATGAGAGAGAGAGTGACAACATAGTGAAGTTTCTAAGAAAAATTTTATGGTCAAGGCAGCCTGCACAAAGCCAACAACTTCCAGGCGCTACCTGTGACCCGGAAAAATAGTTGAGTGAGGGCAAAGCAAAAGGAAAAAAATTCAGAGAAAATGAGTTTAGGTGCTTTTCAGGAGTCTAGGAGCCATATGAGTTTAGGAGCCATATGGGACATCTGTGTGAGCCTCTCAGCTTGGGATGCTGAAACAGCCTGGAGAGAAATCACTGCTTGTGCTCCCAGTGACCACCAGAACCAGCAGCACACCACCCACACCAGCACAAGCACTAGGTGACACTGTACTGTGCCTGTGCTTATGTGCAATACTTAATTCAGCTGAGAGAGAAAATTCCAGTCAATGAACAGACGGCTCATGAGAAGGTCTACTGCCTTGAGCAGAAATGCTCTGGTTGGTATCTGCAGACTTCTGCTGTTTGAAGGACAAGTATGTTTTATTTGCACACAGATAAAGAGAGAGAAAAAGTAGGTAAGAAGCAGTTCTAGGATGCTGGATTTTGTACTCTCTATTTTCCTTTCTCTGTGCTAGGCCAAGCAGCTGAAAGTAGGTTGTCATATTTGAAAATTCAAAACTTGTTTATTTAATGCTTTGCTGTGCAGGTTTCCATCCCTGGGAGCACTGCCTTTGAAGACACTGCAGATCACAGAGTGGGGCAGAAAGAAACACTTTACGTGAGAGGGTCAGATTTTCCATGTGAGATATTTCATTTAATTCTGAGACAGATTTCACTTTGTGGGCCTCTTCCCAAGAGGCCGTTTTCTACATATAACAGATCACAAATCCCTCTATTTTCTCTCATGTACAAGATGCCCAGTAAAACAAACAGTTTTATTTTTAAGAGTCAAATCATTGTGCTACAAATTACAAAGCAAATTGCCTTTACTATATTGTACACAACTCTTTTTTTTTCATCCAGCCAATTACTTGGCTTTATGTAGAGCAAATTAGCAGCAATATAATTTCCTCTGTCTCTCGTGGACAGAATTACAGTTTTACATGTCAGAGACCTGTGTGGTGGATGATGCCCAGGAATGCTGTGAAGGTTTTAATGCCTGTGTATTTACCTGTCTGTTCCCCAGCTTTTTGACCCAAGCACAGAAGCTGCAGCCATTTTGTTCTCAAACATCACTGCAGCTTGTCAGGCAGATGACGCATCTCCCACATGGGAGGGGAGAGGGCTGGTTGCGGTTTTCATTAATATAAAATAAAAGCTGCTTTAAGACAAAAAATATAAATTTTATTCTCTTTATTTATAAAACATAACTGCTCAGACAGAAGGTGATTGTGTTAATAAACATTTTTGGCACACCTAATGTCATGGTGATAAAGTTGTTATTCCTGGGAAAGGCTCACAAGGCTCGACAGCTCAACAAATGACCTCCTCATGCAAACCTGTAGCTAACATCTGCTGCTAGGACAGGTCCAATAGATACACGACAGGAAAAATCAGTACTGACCTTCTGTCTACATCTGCATATGCCCCACAGTACCGTCAGGAACTCAGAAGCATCATTACCAGCATTTAATTCCAAGATCATTCTGTGAAATAAAATCTCTGAAGGACAACACAAGAAGGCTGCTGGAGCCCAAGCAAATCCACATGGAGCAGACACCAGCAGCAAGACAGTGAAAAAGACAACATAAAGCAGATCAAAATGAGATTTGTACGTGAGTAATGTGAGAAACTTCTTGTCACTGATTAGATACACAAAATACTGAGGATTCCATGGGTTTTGCCTTGAATTTTTCTGAGAAAATCAGTCATCAAGAAAATCAGTTTTCTTATGCATTAAAACCCCTACTTTTTCAGGCACAGCAAAGCTCAAGCCCCACTTGGCTCTGAGTTTTCCTCAGACAAGGATATATGTCCCTCCCTCAGTCAAATTCTCTAAGAAAAAAAATCTTAGCTTTATCCCAAAAGTGAGCAGTTTTGAGCAAGTTCTCTTCAGGTGTTTACACAGCCTGGAGGTGCCCCCTACAGTCTGTGCCAGGTGAGGTCTGCCCAGTCTTTATGTACTTTTATGCATACAGCTAGATGCACACACATTCCAGGAAAGAGAGATGACTGAATCAAGTGACAGGGACGTAGAAGGAGATGCATTAATCATCAGCCTAGAGAGATACGCAGACCATTGTTCCCAGAAATGGAAAAGCTTTTAGAAGCTTTTCTGTACTGAATGCAACAGTAATTACATTCCTACCTCCAGCACAGTTTGGAAAGGGACTGATTCTCCACTGTAGTGCCTTGGGGTAATATAATAAAAGCAAATAAACTTGAAGAATCCCGGTTTTCCTCTTCAGCATGCACTGCACACACTGGCTGCTCAGGACTTGACACAACTCCTTTCAAAACCAGTGGAAGGTCTACTGATTGACTTGGGAAGGACAAGGATGAGTGTTTTGTTTCCATGAAACATCCATAGCAGGTAAATATCACTGTCCATGCTCAGGAGAATGGAAGATGAGCAAGGCAAAGGCTGACATAGTCCCACTGTAGTCAGCAAGGCTAGAGAAGGAAAACAAAACCCTCTCGAGTCTGGCCAAGCTGGGGACCAGTGCCCTCTCACTACAGCTGAACTGTCTCTAGCACTTTCACTTTCCTGACCGCTGTCACTGGGTTTGCACGATTCTTCCTTGTCTCTGACATTGATAGATGGTTGCTTGGTTTGGATGAGCAGGTCACGGCTCGCTGGCAGGAGCCAGACTTCCCTTTCTGTAGCCTGCACAGCAAATTCTTGAAAGCAAAACTGAAATACTGCTTTGCAAAGTAGCTTTTCTAAGCCACAATAGCTTTTTTTTTTTTTTTTAATCCTCAGCACATTTCACCTCTCTAACCCTCACAATATTTTAAAAAAACAGTGCTTCTGTGATTTTACCGCACACACTGACTCTTACGTTGTTCCCCCAAATACATAGATTTATGATGAAACACAGCAGCTGTTAAAATGTTATGCTATTAGCAGTACTGGAAGCTTGGTTTCTATCATATTTCAAATCAGCTGAGATACAGGACAGGAGATTCCTAGATTGTTAATAGCGTGGCTGCAAGACCAGGAAAAAAATGTTATGATTACTTCAGGCAGACTTTTTTTTATTTGCTTTTGCAGTTGTGACCATCAGTGAAAAAACCAGATACACTCTGTGGCCTCCATAACCTAATGCTGTTAAATAAACCAACAGAGCATCTTTTCATTATATTATTTCAACTCTGGTCAGCTCTAGCTCAAAATTCACATAGAAAGGGAACTGAATGACAGAAAGACAACAAAAGGATTAGAGACAAGGAAACGCTTTAGGACTTTTTAATTTCTCTTGAGGAGAGATTAATAGTATCATGACCTTCTGGGGAGTGCTTCTGCTACAGGCGGCACATGGAAAGAGGCACTGCTGGTAGGCAGCCCCCAGGCTATTTAGGATTTATAGCACAGGTCAAACCAAACACTGTAAACACCAGGAAACTAATAGGTAGACAGCATAGGTCTGTGCAGCGCTGGTGTCTTGATTTTGATTCCTCAGTAGGTGGGCTGCTGTTTTGAACACAATTTTCCCTTCAGGCGGAAACCTGAAGAAAAAAGGTTGGGCTCAGGGAAAAGGCATGTGTCCCAAAGAAAAAGAAGTGGTCACAAGGTGTGAGCAGAGCACAGATATAGAGACTGCAGCCTCCCAGGATGCTCCTTCTGTATGATTAGGCCAGGGACCATGTCATGTCCCAGAGCTGGAGCCCTGCTGACAGGCAACAGGATCCTGCTCCCCACTACGCAGCTGGACGAGATCCCCAACACACCTCCCAGCGGATGCTGCAAGCCGAGCCATAGCCTGGGCTAGGGAGGTCTAAAGCACACCGTTTGATGGGGAGCAAAACAGTTTAAATCAACAAACCAAATTCCCTTAATATAGTAGACATCTACCCAAAGTATGAAGCATTTATGTTAATAATTATTTTCATCTTGTTTCAATTTGTGCTGAAATCAGAAGGAACTGGCAACATGTGAGGGTGCTTTGAGACATACAATCACTAGCAGAGGTTTCTGGGGCCCAGGGGCATGCTAGCCAGCTGAAATGGCTGGAGTCTTCACCATTACCAGGGCTTGAAGGTAGCCATTGGGGCACCACACTGCCACAAGGCCATACTGTTTATGAACATCTCTTGCATTTTTGCATTTTCACATTTTCACATTTTCATTTTAAACCCACTGCAAAGAGAATTGATAGAGATGTGAAACATCTGCAGAGTTCCCCAGCCCAAATGCATTACTGCTTCACCGAACAGCAGGGTTGGCTTGTGCCCAGGGAAGGGACCAAATCCAGTCAAATTCAGATACAAAGCTCTGAAGAAACACCTGGGCCTTGTACTTGAAAACATTCAAATGAAAAGTTCAGCTTTCTCCATTTCTAAGATTTTTCCTACCATTCCCTCTCTGGAAAAGCTCTCAGTTCATTGATATGAATGTTGACTGTCACTTAATTTACTTCAGTAATTGCTCTGAAGTTCATTTCCAGCATTTGCAGCTATTTGTGGCGATTGTTTGCTGTTGGCTTCACAGATGATTTTTTTTCTCTCCTGTTCATTTTTTTCCCCAGTTCCATTTCATAGTCACAGTCTAATGGCTGGATTTGTCTTCTCCAGACTCTGACTTCACTCCCATCTTGTTCGTTATTATTTCACACCATCACAAATCCTGCTTTTGCATCTTGCAGGCAATGAGATTGTTATGGATAACCGGCTTCTCTGCTCCACAGACAGAACTTCATTTAACTCCTCTTTTCTCTTTCTGTTCTGCCATGCAGATGACGCATCTTTTAAGGCTCTCTTTCTAGTCTTCATGACTGTGAATAAGAAAACTCTTGTTTGAGCTTAGGATTACCATGGTGACAGGTTTATTATCTACCCATTTGGATGCAGGTTATCCTTCTGGCAATTTTTGGCATGTATTAGTCAGTCTGTGCTGATGTTAATTGCTGTTTTGTTGGGATACATTTGGAAGCACAGCATCCATGGGGAAATGGGGAAAATAATGTCATTTTGTAGCAGCAAAAAATGCAGACTGGGATCTAGATTTTAACAAATGCATTGCAGGGTGGTCAAGTCATGGAGGCAGAAGCTCTGAGTTGAGTTGCTGGCTGTGACACAAATTGTATAGACAAGATTTTTCTCTGTCTATGCCTTAAATATTCCATGTCAAATAGAGATGGTGCTGGCAGGGTTGTGATCTGGGTTGTTATTATTATCACACAGAAAACATCAGCATTATTGCACTTCATATCACCTGACATTTTGTGTTACTGAGCCTCCCTTATATTCTGACGGCAACAGACCAAATGCTTTTAACATCCTCCTATTCAGTCAGTTGGGTTCATTTTACAAGAGGATCAGTTGATACACTATGACTTGCCCAAACCCAACTTCACACCAGGGATATGTAGAAGCTCTGAGACACATGATAGCCAGTCTGAAGCTGCAAATAAGTTGTATCAGCTCTTCTTTGCAGCTCTTCTGCTGTGGGTCTGTGAAAATGCCCAGCTGATCCTCTGCTGTCTTACCACTTGCCACATCTTCTGCACCACTCCCATTCCCTGGTTGGTCTTACCCACCTCTGGAACGTTCCTGGGGTGATATGATGGTCCAGAAGCTCTGCTGTCATGTAAATATACATATGACAAGTCTTGAATGCAAAGTCTTTAGTCTGAGCCCCTCTGCCACAGCAGCCCCAAGAGGTGTCAGCTTACCTGTTCAGCTGGGTGGGATGTTACTGCACCAAGTAAAATGCTGAGCACGACCTCTTTAGGTTTTTATTGTCAATGTTTTTCTTGGTCAGGCCATTAAAGCCTGAGGTCTGTGCTCAAATCTGTTTGGACACAAGAGCAATGGTCCAAGGAATGAGAGTACCACATTGTCCCCTTATGATCCAACAGATTTTATGTCCCCATGGAGATGACTTATGTTTGCAAGTCCTCACATTTGTCTGAAACTGGTCTCAGGCATTTCCCTCTGGCTTGTGCACCTCCTCCTCTATCCACTGCTGATAAAGTCAGCAAGTTTTCCCTCCTTATGCCATGCCAGCTGCAGTCACAGTCTACAAGCCTGCACTTACTCCAGAACAAAAAGACATTGGGGAATGTTTTGAATCAGACAAGAATATGCCTTTCCCTGGATGTTATGAATCATCCTGAAGATATTTATCTTTGCCAATTGCCTTTGTGCATTTTGCCCTTTGACTTAGGATGGTGCAAAGCAAAAATCCTCTGGGGTGAAATGAAAATAAATTGAAATAGTTTAGAGATTATTCTTTAACAAAATCTTAACAAGATCTTGCTTTTCAAAATTTCTAAACAGTCTTTTCATTATTTGATAATTGCAATGTATGGGAATTGATTAGTTGTAGAAAAATAATTATACACCCAATTAAAGCAAATTGAAATAGACTTAAAATGTTGGCACCCATTCCTGCTGTCCTCAACAGGAAGAATTGATTTGACCAGGATGGTTATATCACCAAAATGTTTGACTTAAGATAAAGAACTGTATTTCATTTTTTGGCATTGCAACAATGAATTTTAATGAAAGATTTGATTGTGGGTCAGTGCTGACTGGACAAAAGGCAACATGTGGGATTTGACTGCAAAAATCAATAGTTAAAAATAGAACAGAAATTAATAAGTGCTGGGAAAGATCATTTAGCCCTGATTCCATTTGCATAGCTCAAACAGGAGTTACTGCTGCTTAAATCTAGCAGGGAAAGATGGACCTCACGATGAAGCAGACTTCTCTTCAGACCCCCCAGAACAGGAAAGCTTTTTATTAAAAGTGTTGGCCCTTTCCCACAGCAGTGATTTTATGCAGGCGTGGCTCAGGGTTGGCACAAGAGATGTTCAATGCATTATAATTTGAACAGGAAAAGGGTAGTGTGATCAAAGTAAAGTGTGTGGGAATTAAACAGAAAGAGGCCAAAGAAATGTCAGTCAGACCACACACTAGCCAATTCCAGCTGGAAACATATCCAGACTGCAGGAGTCCAGTGTCTTAAAAGTAGCCCCTTTGACCCTGTCAACGACCTTCTATCAGTTACGTGCCAGATCAAAGGACATGAAAAGGACAAAGGGAAAATCCTAAACTCTCTTCCTTCTGATACTTGCCTTCAGCCATTATAAAGTATGATTCAATCTCATCAATATTCCCTATTACAGAACACACCAGCACTAGAGGACAGAGCATCCTGGAGATGATAGCTTACCCCTCCTGTTGACACAAAACAGCGATCCAGTGATGAGTGTTTCTGAGCTACACGAGGTAAGTGACAAATACCCATTTTACAGCTGGTATCTTTCAAAAGAAATCAGCATAGACTCCATCACTGCAGTGCAATCCAGCAACCCGCTATACTCAGAAAAGCAACTTGCAATCTGACTGCTAGGCAGAAACAGCTTAAAAGAAGGTAGTGAAGTAATATGCAGTGCTTGCCTGAAGCAAACAGTACGGGTGGGGTTCACATGGAGAACCTAAACCTGTCCTCTCCTGCCCAGAACCATGGGGTAGCAACAGCAACAGCAACAGCTTGCAGTCTGCCACACAAAATGGGGATGGTACCATTTTACCAAACACCACTATTTGCCCACATTCTTATCTGAATGAAGCAATAAAGAATAAGATCCCAACTGCAGCTTTCCTTTCACACCTCCAGCCCTCCTCCCAAATAAATATATAAAATTTTGCACCAAGGCTCCCTTTCTGTTAAGCACCTTCACAGATCTTGCTACACTATCATAGGAATATCCCTCTGTCTTACATTCTTCTTCTTCTATTATCAGCTACAAAATCACATAACAGTCCTGTATACCCCAAACTGTTTCAGTCTACTAAATTTTAAAGGACTTTCAGAGTAATGGGCGAATTGGTCCCAGTGAATTAGCTAAACTACAGATGCACAAAGAAAGAACAGCAGCGACCACTGCTCAAAGCACCAACAAAACAGTTGTATAATCACTACTCTCTGCACTAAAACCAAATGTTGTTTCAGCTCTGGTTTATCAGCCATTAAAATAAGTGATTACAGAAATCAAAGAAGTATTCAAAGCTCCAATGTGTTTGGAGCCTTTATCGATTAATTTTATTAGTTCACCACAAACACAGCAAATACCACCTGCAAATTAGAGCTACTTTGGATTGCTAGACGCTGGCAGAAAAAATCTGCATAGGTACATTAACTTATTAAAGTAAGCTATTAAATGTCAAGGAGAATATCATAAAAAGCGTTAACTTATTGAATAACTATATTTGCTGAAGGGCATCAATGTGTTAACATTAGTGTTTTATACAAAATTCATCCTGCAATATAGTAGCTTTACCTCTAAAGCCTATTATAGCTCTATCCCCTCGGGCAGAGGCTGGAGATCTGCCATTTAATTGTCAGTGCTATAAATTAAAGGAGTGCTTGAGTCAGATGTCATCCAGAGCTTACAGACCCAGCAGAGTGGGTAGGAAATGCTGACAGGGAGTATCAGCCTGGTGAGAACCTTCCCAACGGCTCTCCCAGCACTCCAAACCTAATTAATTCTGCTGATCTTTTATGTGCATCTGCATTTCCATTGTATTTTAATTAAATACAGCTATGTGCACTGAGCTTGGCAAAGCCTGGATAGCTAGGAAACAAAAAGCATGAAGGAAAAACAGTGATTCTGTTTTCTTTGCTATTGTTTAGCACATTATAGGGGGAAATGTAAGCCTAATACCTTACTGAGTGCTACAATTCCTCCAACTGTTAAGACTTATGTTACAACCCAAAGCAGAGAATCATTTCTAGGAAATACTTGAAGACATGATTGCCCAGCACATGAAAGTCAAAATCCTAATTGGCAGAAGAAGTAAAATAAATCAAATTCCCTACCAAAGTCAGAAATCATCCTTGAATGGCAGCACTGTGCCTCGTGTTTATAAAGCACAGGTAATAATGACAAGCTGAAGGTATTGAGTAGAGCCCATCAATTCACCCACAGAAACCAGTACATTCATATTCAGCTGCCTGCTTCTATGATTTGAGCTGTTTGTTTGGTTGCTTTTTTCACCAACATCTTCTATCAAAAAGTGAAAAAAAGCACGGTCTTGTCACTGCAGCCCCAATTTTGTATTTACAGATTACAATCAGAGTGGCAGAGTTAATAAACACAGCATTCCCGCTGCAGATGTCACCTCACCTTTCCCTTCTCACTTAAAATCTTGTCATAACATGAACTTCTTCCCTTCCATTTCCTAAAAAAATATGGTTTTAATCTAACAGGGTACTGAAACTGCAAGCCTGTGGATGGAAATCAAGGTTTGCCAGTGGTGAGTGTCGATCCTTGATTCAGGCAGCTGATTTCAAGGCCATTTGTTTCATCACTAAGTCAGATGATATGACGTCACCTAAATGTGCAACCGTGGTCAGCTAACATTCAGTTACTTTCATTTGTTAATTATGCATTTTTGGTTCTGGTGACTGAGTTCACCAGGGAAGCTGTGTTCCAGCAAGGCTGAAGGTTCCCTCAGAGCAGGTTATTTCATGCTGAGAGTGTGTCATCAGTGAGAGCAATTTAAGCAATTTGCCATTTCTTTTCCGATTTGATAATTACAATTTTATTTCCAAGAGTCAAATACAAGACTTAAGAGCTTCTTTCCATTCAAGTTCACCTAGGCCATTTGAAGAAACCAGACATAAATCAACATTTTAAAAAAATCTGGTTCATTCTGATGAGCAGTGACAAATGATATGGAAACACTTGAAATTCAGTGTGGCTGGGAGAAAGCTGCCTACACTTCCTACTGGGTTTGTGGGAAATGGATGCAAAATAGAAGCTGAACATGCACAGATTAACATGGACACAAAAATAAAAGCTGTAATACATTTTAATTAAGCTGCATGGGGAAAAAAAAAAGAACTAAATAATTAACTAAACTCACATAACTGCTAAGGGCTATACGTACAGAAGGACTTTGGCATTGCCCCATTCCTCTGCGCCACACATAAATACGAGGCATCTGCAGTCAGGAGTGGCAAACACAGCCCTGAGCTCCCAAGCATTAACGGAGGAGGTAAGGGAGACTCCAAGGGACTGCCATAAGCCAGCACCTGACATGTGGGATGGCTAAATCCACCAAAGGGGAATATTGCAGAGGACCAACCAGGTCTGGTATTTCTCGCCAGAGATGAGACTCCATCCTTGTGTCCTGAGTGAGGTATATATGGGAGATCAGGTGTCACAACCTACAGCTTCAAACTAGATCAAGGCAATCATGACATTCCCTATGGGAAAACAGCTCAGTGATTAGGGCACCAAAAACCAGCTCCAGCCACTGCTCTGGGATAGCCCAGATGGAGCACAATGGCATAAAAGTTACCCCGGGCACCTGAGAGGTGTTGTACCATGCCTGGTACATCTCTGGTCACACTGGAAAATATGCAGGCTTGCAAAAATAAAAATCAAGGATTTTTTACAAAGCCAAGATTAACAACTAGGGTCAGCCTCGCTGATGCTTGCGCTTTTTCATGGGCAGGGGCAGCTAGCACATGGCTAACTCTTTATTTCACCAATCCTAGGACAAAAAAAGACCAAAATATCTCCCAATATTCTCATAATTTTGTAAGTCTTGCCAAGGGAGGATTTGATTTTCTGTGGCAGAACATCCTAAGTGACCTTCAGTTCACTGATGGAAGGTTATTCTTCGCTCTGATTGCTTGTCCAAAGAGTGCAATGGTATAGTCAGTACAAAAAGTTACTGAGAAATATGGGCTATTTCCAAATGTAGCGAACTAAATAACTCAATAATTAAAAACAAGGTGCAAACAAATGTAATAATAGGCAAAAGGTAAGGGCTATAATTTCATTCAATAATTCAGAAAAAGAAATTATATTTCTTTGAACAAGGAAGCTGATCCAGAGAAACTAGGAAAAGATGAGGGAACCCTGTCCTCCTTCATGAAAGTCTGGAAAAACTTGCAGTATCTCAAAATATGCAAAGGTACTGAAAGCCTCATTTTTTCCATAACAACTAGAGGATATGAATCGTGGGAAATCAATGGTGCAGACAGTAAGAAAACTGAAGTTTTTTGCACTGTGGTAAAGACAAAAAGATTCCTGCATCTCCTAGACCGAAAGGATAGAAATTGTGATATTGTGATAGAAATATTACAAACACTAGTGTAGGAAGGCAGACTGTGTTAGAAATCAGTAAAATAAGATCCACACTTTTTGGTTATATCAATCAAAGACAAAGTCTAAGTACTAGGAAACTAGAAGGTGCTGAGAAAGCAGAGGTGCCAGAAGGATGTAATAGATGCTGAGTGGAGCAGCATCCAGTGTGCAGAGTTAGCAATGGGACAAGGAGTTTTCTAAAAGTTTAGCTGAGAAATCACCAGTGCTTAGTTGTGGGCAAATGGATTTTGACTAGCAAGTGCAAGTTTTGCTGGCTGCTTTCTTGCAGGAGCTGGCAAGGATCACTCAAGCAAGCTCTGAGCTTGTGCATTGCCAAGATACACTGTAGGATGCATCCCTTACAGTCCCCCAGCCACCAAAAGCAGGCTTCAGTAGTCCAGTCACCAGCATTTCCCATCACTGTAGGCACTGCAGGGTGTCCCAGTGGTGACCAGCTGCTCCTCCTGGCCCTATCATAGACCCCACGTCACATCTGCTGACCTCATGCAGATGTTTTGAGCACACTGGGGAAAATTATTCTAAATGGCTGGGAACCACTCCCTAAACCAATGTGAACACTTTTTGAAGGCTCTGAAGCAGCCTTGGTACCCCTGATACATTTGCCCATGGTAGGAAAGGGGCTAATGCGCTGTAAAGCCTGCTATCGGCATCTCAGCTCCATCAGCCCCTCAGAGGCCACAAGGGAGTAGGAGAGAATCTGAAGGGAGGAGACAGGCCCTGCTCTGCTGCCTCTGGCTCAAAACTAGGGCAGCTGGCACCTGAATGCAAAACGGCTTTCATAGGCATGAATGCGTACATGTCTGCAAATGTGCACACAAATGGGATTTTGCTTATAGGATGAAAGCTGTTGTGTTTCCCTTTACGGAGAAAGCTTCTCCTGCACACAAGACTATTACTCTTCATTTGTTATTCACCATTTACCTGTTTAAAAACTTTCAATTCTCTCTAGTCAGGGAATAGAAACACTGTGGCTTAACAGCTCAGTTACACCACCTGAATAATGAATTGTTGAGCTTTACCAGCCATCAGCAGGTTCCCCCAAACTATCTAGCAACCACTTATAAATACCAGCCACTTTTGCAGAAATCCCTGCTGATTCAAAACTATTTTCAAATAGAAGCTGGCACATTCGTCAGATTATATATTTCCAATAAATAATTTAGTCAGCTCCAGCACCTGGCAAACAACAGAAGACAGCACTAAGAAGTCATCAGAAGGGAAAGGGACTGTAAAAACCTCAATTTTTTCAAGAATCACTGGAAATAAGATGAAACAACAAAAGAGATATTGGGTAGCCAAAAGATATTGTTACTTGCTGAAAGGTATTTCATTAATCAGCAACAATGATTTGCAATTCTATAGCACTTCTTGCAAAATAACCACCTCGAAGAATTTCAATGAGCTGCTTCTCTGGGCTGACCAGCAAAGAAAAATGATGCACAGCTCAGCGCTGTTGTACCAGTCAAAAGGAAGGGACCAAGCTGGCAGAAGCAAGTTTAATTTCTGATTGAGAGAAATGACAGAGTTGGAACCTGTATTGACATTTTTACTGTGTTTAGCTAGACAAGGTAACTAAGAGACTACACAACTAAATAAACTGTAGTCCATCCTCTACCTTTGCTCCCTTTCTTCCTCACCCATAAAAGTACAAGTAAAAATCTGAAAGTATAAGTAAAAGTTGCTAGCTTTTGCCGTAAAAACAACCCAAACAAATCACCACCAAGGAATGGGGTTTCACTGCTGTCCTCATTAGACAGCAGTGAACATTTTCAGAATTTTCCTAGGGACCAAAGAAAACTAGGCTGGAAGAGGTTTACAGGTCATCTAGCTCATCACGATGCACAAGGCAGGATCGGCTCTATCTGTGCCAGCCTGGCATATGATTGCCTGTTCTTAAAAGCCTCCAGTGATGAAGAAACCCCAGGCTCCCCAGCAGTCTGCTACAGAGCTCAGTTAGCCGCACTGGTAGAAAATGTAGCCTAATGTTTAAGTGAAATCTCCCTTGTTGGAATTTAAGCCAATTACTTCATCTTTGTAATGGATATGGAAAACATTTGACTGCCTTCTGTGTAGTTCTGTTTTACATATTTGAAGATTGTGTCTCACTTCAGTAACTTCTCTAATTCCTTCCGTCCAACCCGGTTCTTTCAGCCTTTCCTCCGAGTTCATGGTTTTAGGTTTCAGGCACTTTTGTACTTCTCCCTTGACTTATTTCCAGCTGGTCTGCCTTGAACTTGTAGAATGGTACCTGAAAGAGGACACAATGCTGGAACAGACATCTCAATGAGGCTGAGCAAAGTTTTGCTTCATATGCCCTATGGCGTTCTGTTCATATATCAGTTCAGTGTGTGCTATTTTGTTGCAGTTTCAACAACAACATAATATTTTTGACTCATATTTAAATTAAAATGCAGTTAGGGGAGATTCATTCATTCCTTCATTTATTTATTTATTTATTGCAAAAATGCAGCTTATCAACTTTCTTCACAGCTTGCTTTTGCACATGTGATCATTCTTAGCTGTTTCGTGGATAGCAATTCAGATGTATATCTATACACCTAAGAATATAAATCCTAGCCTCCCTCTCTCAATGTACAGAGATGACATTATAGGACTTTTACCAGATATATCTCAAAAGACATCTTTAGAGGAACTCTTAAAGCATAGGCAATCAGAAGAACTGAAACGTTCAGGTTATTGAGTTTGTCTGCATGCATAAGCCTTGTGCACAAGAGCTACTGACAAACTGTTCACTGAAAGAACTGGAATTTTGCTTAAAGAATGGAAGGTTCAGGCTGGCATGCAACTGACACCACAATACACTAGTGAGTAAAAAATGGAACAAAAAACACAGAAAATATGATGGTGCAATCATGTAAACCAATGGAAGAGCAGGAATGCTCAGCTCATCTCAGTCCACCTCAAAAGTAGCAGAAATTGGAGAGTTCCCGAGAGTTATTTGAAAATAACCAGTAATTATTTTAAATTAAAAAGTATATATATTCAATGTCCATTCCCCAAAATAGCAATTTTCAGACAAGGTAAAACACAAAGTGATGCACAGAGCATTTTCCAGGGTAGTAAAGTTTTAGCTCAGTCAGCTTATTATAGAGAAAAAAGCATTTTGCAATGCTCTCACACTTCCAGTTCTGTCCTGCAGTAAATGCCTTCCTAGAGAAGCGTATTAGTGAATTCTCTCACGTAGTCCCAGCAAACAATTCTGATCTGAATTTTTTGCAGAGGTGCCATTACAGTCCTGGGAGCGAGCTGCTGATGCCCTCAAGTGCTGTTTGCTGTGGTAGTGCCAGGGCACTGCAGGAACGATTTGCGTCTCGTTGTTCAGAGTGTAGTGAGTGATGCAGAGTAATGAGACATGACACTGAATAAATTGATGGAATGAGATACAACAGAAAGCGTGGGACTGAGTCCTACAGAGGAGACCTTTGTGTTGGTTAATCTGAACCTTTAATTTAATTAGATTTACGTGCAATGACAGCAGGGCATGAGGCTTTAATGCACAGTCAATCTCTGAGCTACTTTCTGGGAGACACAGTTCTCCCAAGATGAAACAAAATACTGTGAAAAAGTCTTTCTTTTATGTAGGGCATGCTGCAAGTTCTCATATTAGGCTTTTTATTACTATTATATATACTGTTCCTAATGAGTACAGGGCCTCACTCTGGGAAGCAGCAGAGAACAACCCCCAGCCTAGGGACAAGTGAGAATACTGCCTTGATTAGTCAGAGGCACAGAAATAAAGAGTTGCACTTGATCCAACCGTTACAGAGCCCAAAATAGACACTGGCATCTGGGTTCAAAAGAGTGATGAGCAATTGCATCTGTGCATCAGCCAGCCCAGCCAGGCCCTGGCTCTGCCTTGGGACAGTGGGGATGCTCGCTGCCCATGCTCGAATCACAGGCTGCCAGCAGCTACCAAAGGCAGCCCTACCTACGAGACAGGCTGAAGGACTTGTCTCTGGCTTGAACTTCAAGCCCATAGCAAGCACCAAAATAGCTCACACAGGGTCACACAGTACCTGCCACACCTAGGTAATGGGTCAGGAACTGAAAATCTGACACCTATTCCTCCTCTCTCTTCCTTTTTTCTCCCTGACCACCCAGAGATTAGATAGCTAACTGCTACTGTGAATCATGTTGTAATTCTCTTTTTACTTCTATTTAAAGAAAGGTTTATAAAGATGAATGTGAATCCAAATTCCTTACATTTCTGCGCACAGCAAACAGACATCCCTGCTGCACTGGTGGGAACTTGAAGCAGCTCTGAGGCTGTCCCCAGCTGCAGTCGCCTGGTACCTTCTGGAGCTGAGCTGCAGCACGTGGAGACTGGGCAGCTGTGGTACCATGTCTCCAGAGTGATGGGTAAAAGGAGATGCAAACAAACAATACACATTTGCCACCATATCTTGATTGCAGTAATGACAGAAATGTCGTACTTCATTGATTTTGGAACCAAAGTCAAAAAAACACGCAATGACACTCTGCTAACACAGGGTACAAAAAGAGCTTTCTCCTGTTTTTCTCCCCGATAATGCTCATTTGTGGTCCAGGTCAGGCCTAGACCTAATATACTACAGTGCAACATCAGTAGTGTGCTCAGCCAAATTCCTCTGGAGAGCAGGTTTGTCTTCCTCACTGAGCTGATGTTGGCCGACTGGAGGAGTGGAAGAGAACTGGACTTGTGAAGACAGTGCAGAAAAAAGGGTAAAACCCAACACTTCTCAGTTAGAGATCCTGGGACTATAAGGCGGGGTGGAAAATCAAGAAGAGATCTTCACCACCACTTGGGAGGTGCTCACATCCAAGGTGTAGTTTCATTCTGAAAGTGAGCACAAAGTCTGGACATGAATCCAAACAGTTGTGGAGCATTTAGATTTGAGGTTTTAGTTTGGATCTCTTCTTCATTTGCTCCTTACATTGCTCTGGAAACAACTGAGCTGATTCTGACAGGCTGGAATTTGGTCTTACTGGTGTTGCATTTGATCCTTTCAGCTCATGCCTTTCAAACCTTCACAGACAAATGCCTGCTCTGCCTCCCAAGACACCTCATATGCAAGGCTTGTACAGAAGTGCAATTCCTCTGGAGCATTTGAGCAGAACCAGTTTGCAGAAATGTGTCAGCAGGCAAGATGCACAGCTCTCACATTATGCCCGAAAAGCTCCTTTCTGAACTCTTGACACAGATTTTGCATGAACCACCACATAAGAATGTAACAGCCTCGACCCCGGCTCTTCCCATCACAAAGCAGGGAAGGTGAATTGCCCTTTTAATCTTTTCTTGGTGCCTGTCTCTGCAGCGATCAAGCAATTTTTCTCCTTCTTTTCTGAATTCCCTTCAATTTATATACAACTGCTCTTGCAGATCACTGGGCTTTATATTTAATACTTAGCGTCTCTTAAGTTTTATTTTAATTTGTTATTCTCTGCTCACATTTCTAGTAGGTCTAGATCCCTTTGTGGCATTTATTTTCTGCATGGATTCTCTGGTCTCAGTAACGCTGCTACTTTCATTATCATGCAGCTTCCTCCCTCTTCAAGATCGTTAAGGAAAATATTCAATGAAATTGGATCAAATAAAATCCCATACAAGCTTCTCAATAACTTAATCCATTTTGAATCATTAGGGCACATGTGTTTATTTTCATATTATGCCATAATCTTCATAATAAAGATAATTGAAACTACTTTTTAACTGCAAAAATCCAGAACATACTGCATGAAATTATTTCAATCCAAATATATTGCATTTGTTGCTCATTTATGCACTAATTTTACATCTGCTTAAAAATAAACGAGATTATAAGACTTGTGCATTGTAAATCCATGTTACTAATTGTTCATAGGTCTATTATTGTCTCAATGTTTCATGAAAGTTAATTAAGTTCCCATTTTCTGCCAGGTCTGGTTTTATCACCAAACAGAGAGATCTAATTAGCATAGAGCAAGATGGATTCAATAATTTAGGAAGAATGTCTTTACAAATCTGGATCATCCAGGTTGCTACACCACACCCTCACCACTGTCTCTGAGCACATCAGTAAAAGGATCTGTTCATTTGTGTTTTAATCACAAAATGCAAATATGTCAGGATACTCATTGACGTTAATGTGAGCTTGCAGCTCTGTAAAGAAGAATCACAGAATAAGAATTACAGAAAAAGTCTCTGCACAAGTCAGAACACTCGAGCACATGTGCAATAGGGTCATAAAAAAACAAGTACATGCTGCAAATGACAAAACAAAAAGAAGAAAAAAAAAAACAATTGGAAACCTAATGGCAAACAAACTTAATCAAGAGCCAATGTAGCATTATGGAACATATGGTAGAAGCCTTCATTTCAGGCAAAACTGGAAACATTCAAGCCCCTTGACATACTCTGTAAGCGTCAGTCACTCAGAGATGTTCTCCATTGCGCTTCACAAGGTTTCCTTGGGCAGACTCATTTCAGCACCGACAGCACCCCATTTGCTTTGCTGTCTGTGACACCTCCCCACCGCCCCATGGAGGCAGCAGGCGTGTTACCCATTCCAGCAGCATCTCCCCAGCCCTGCTGAGGCAGGAGAAGTGGAGGTGGTGGCAGGGACAGCTCATGCTCTGGGACTGAAAGCCCGGCCAGGGAGAAAGAGGAGAGAGAGCATGCTGGGTTTGGAGAGGGAGAGATTCCTGTGGCCCTGCTCTTTGGTGCCACAGAGATAACATTATATCTTGTAATTAATACGTTCTGTTAATACATTAATATATTCTGTTAATATTCTATATAAATACAGTTTAATATCTTCACTTTAAAATAGCAAAGCTACTTTGAATGGCTGTGAGACTTGGCCAGACCAGACTTTTCTGTCCTTCCCCATAGATCTCCATCCTTCATTCTCACCCAGGCGGGAACTGGACATCAAAAGAAGACAGAAGATCAAAAGCTAGCAGCTGTCTTGGGGAGTCAGACAGACATCCAGGAGTGAGCAAAATGGACTTTCCACAAGGTAAGGAATAGGAGGCATTAGGGAGGGATTAGATAATCATTCAGCATGCTTTATTGTCCTGAAGATACTCTTTTCTGGAAGTGCACTTGTCCTAAACAACAAATACAAGGCGTTAAGGATGTTATTTGGTCACATTACTACTATTGTTGCCCTTGATGGAAAAGAATTGCATATTTGAATGTAAGTTTGACCTATCGAGGTAATCATGGGTTGATACGAATGAGACTGCAACTCTGGGATGAGCTGAGGGAGAATTGTCTGGTTCCACGGCACAAAAGGAGGGAGCTGGAATATGTGTGTCAGATACTGATCAGCACATGCAGTACAATGTCATGTATTTGCCTCTTGCTAGACAGATATTACCGTTACAGGCCAGAGGTTCACTCACCTTCCCAATAAATTAAACCAAAGGGACCGTGTGATGGCCTAAAGCATCTGTAGTCTCTTACCTTAGCATTAACTTCAGCAGCCCAGCTGTACAAAAAAATAAGAGATGGCTCCATATCAGTAGAAGATCTTACATAGCATTTTCACTACTGCCTGTGCTGTTCAGAGACCAAGACACCATAAAGCACCATAACCCACAAAAAGAACCATGGGATGTGTAAGAATGACCTGGATCATTGCAGTTATAGGGTCCAATATTGCAGAGAACAAAATTAGCTAAATGTTATCACCAGTAAACAAACAGCCAAAGCATCAGTGAAGGGGCTCCAGCTCGCTACACCTATAAATTGCTGCTCCAGAGAAATATCACAGAGTAAGCATGAAAATAACTGAGCATTGTTCTGCTAAGCTCACTCACTCATATTGCCCCAGCACAGCAAAAGAAAATAAATCTGTTTGCAAAGCCTTCAACACACTGCACAGAAGCATGTTTGCAGTAAGTGATTTGCTTATAACTGGAACCTAGCATAGAAATTCCAGCTTCATAGCTGGATTTAGGTAGCAACACATGCGTTCAAGCACAGGGAGTGTATTATGCAACAGCAGAAAAAAGGTTAAACCTTCTTTTTTTTATTCAGATAATTTACACAAGGCAAAAATTTTTCACAATGAGGGTGGTGAACCACTGGAATGGGTTGCCCAGAGAGGTGGTAGATGCCCCATCCTTGGAAATATTCAAGGACAGGCTGGATGGGGCTCTGAGCAACTTGATCTAGTTGAAGATGTCCCTGGAATTGCAGGGGGGATGGACCAGATGGCCTTTAAAGGTCCCTTCCATCCCAAAGCATTCTATGATTCTATGATTCTAAATGGCCAGGTGCTTTTCTGCGCTGTCTCAACAAGAGGATACAAAATGGAGAAAAGGTTTGCCAACTGGCTTTTCAGCATTGCTTGAGTCCAGCTGAGACAGAAATAACTTGACTGTACGTTTTACTTCTCTATTTTAGTATATCAAATTCTGTTTGTGCCTAGACACAAAACCGAAAACCACCGAGGAAGATATATGTGTGTGTATTTTTCTCATCTGTTTCTAGCCTGATTTCAGAATTCTGGGGTGGCGGGATTTATTTTGTTTAAAACTACCTTAATCTCTGTAATACCTCTGGTTAGTTTTGCAGGAAGATTCAGACATCCAATAAGACAGCTTATTGCTATTTTTCCTCTCTTATATGAAAACAAGAGACTTCTTAATGATCACAAAGTGCCCTTCCAGATCTAATGTAATAAGGATATCTGTCTTTCAGGAAAGGAGACACTTTTCCCTTTTCTCTTCTCTAAATAGCCTCTCTAACATTCATCTTTATTGAGTACTAGCTGCTCACAGTTGACTCTTTTCATTTATCTCTCTAAATTCTGGGCCGGTGTGCTCTCCACAGCTTGGTTGCCATTTCAATTGCTGGGCCCAGTGGGCATGTTATGTCAATACAGTGATATTTGCAGTCTGCTCTATATGTGTATGTGTTTTACTGAACAATTTGATACCAATTGCACAAGTTAGGCCTCTGTGCCTTATGAATGCTTTATTCTCCATCTCCCACCAAGTGACATAACCTTTGGATTACAGAATGAACACGTACAGTGATATTTTTGTTATACTTTTTGCATTTCATTTCCAGTTGAATAAAGAGGAGGAGTGGTGCACTGACTAAAGCAGTAAGAAAAGTGGCCTTTTGGAGAAGTGAGTTCAATTTCTGGCTCTGCCAAAACCATTCTGTGGTTTTATCTGCCTTGCCCAACAGCACGTGGTGCCGAGGTCCTTGATTTACTGTCCTTGATAAAACTAATTCCTAAAACAAACCTCCAGAGCTGGCCCAGAACAACGATGGTGCTCTACTTGCAGACCATTGTTGCTGCATCATGCTGTGCTGAGCAGCTGAAGGTGCTGGCTGAAGTGTCCTGTGTGACCTGTCACACTTTCTCTTGAGTCACCCCCAGCTTTATGCAGGTCCTTATTCACAAGTAAGGAAGCATTGTGAGGGTGACCAAGCACTGGCACAGGTTGCCCAGGGAGGCTGTGGAATCTCCATCCTTGAAGAAATTCAAAAGCCATCTGACATGGTCCCGGGCAACTGGCTCTAGGTGGCCCTGCTTGAGCAGGGGGGTGGGACCAGATGACCTGCAGAGGTCCCTTCAACCTCAGCCATTCTGTGATTCAATGAAGAGCCACTAGGTATCTACCTTAGGGTGAAGAAAACCCCTCTCCAGGCTGTGTGGACTAGATCTCCATCAGCTATAACAGGAGCTTACACACCTTGGAGACATGCCAACATCTGAATGTATGTGTTTAAATCTGGAGCTGAAATTTACCTTGTGTATCCTAGTTCCATGTCAGTAAGGTGATGACAACACACTGTCCCTTTCTGATAGAAGTGTTGTTGGAGAAAAATGTTTACTATTGGAAGAGTGGTATAGATACTACTGCTAAAGGAGTTCATGACTTACAATGACTAATAGCTGATGAAGTCCCACCATTTCTAACTAATTCTAAACAATTTGGGGGGCCAGCTTGTCAAATATACATATGCAAAGCCAACATATATATGTATTTATGTGATGTGGAACAGGTTGTAATCCTACCTCCACAATGTCATTTAGAAGGGGTCAAGAGAAACCGAATCTTATCTAAAACCAGACAGGGTGTGACTAATGTGGACAAGTCACACTTGGGCCCTTAGCCAAGAAAGAACGAAGTCAATGGGAGGCTTCAAAATGCAGCTCTTTGTTTCTGGACAAATTTTTCATTTAAAATGACAAGATCAGTGTGCAGCCTGGGCAATCCTTGTGTCAGCAGTGCTATCTCCTTTTATTTTTTACATCTGATGAAAGATAAGACTTCTCCAAAGATTAATATTGCTCTGTTAATTAACTAATATATGAGCAGATGTTAACCGCTTCAGTAGTGCCAAACATTTCTGTTGTTATTCACTGGAGAGTCAGATGTTTCTAGGCTTTTTTTTCAGAGCAATGAACAGGGTTTTAAAGCTTAGGGACACAATTGTCACTGGCTTGAACTGCAACTCTGTGGTTAAATCTCCATACCATGCTTCAAAAACTGCCCTCAAGGTAGAGCTGTATTCTGCCACTTCTGTGCCTATGAAGAAAGGCAGCGTTCGCAGAGTGCTGAAGAGTATGGCCCATAGCTAATGAACACTGCCTCATTTATCTCATCTAGCTGCGAATAGGGACTGGTTCCTGTCACATTTTCAAGTGATGTCCAATAGCTACAAGTCGTCAATAGGGCACTAAAGACGCAGTGTTTGATAGGCTGTGTCTGATGTAAGCTGAAGCCCCAGAATCAAATGTCTGCTACCGAAAAATGAAAATCTGAAGCTTACTGAACAGATGAAAGGAAGAAAACTTTGCAAGCATCACGCTAACAAGGCTGCATTTTGTAAATTGCTGTCAGTTTGGTCTGAAAGGCTTAGGGCTGAATCCTCACTTCAAGGGATGACAGTACCACAGAGCTCCATTTTGTTGAATGATTTCGAAAAAATGTCTTTCCCTCTAATCAAGCACTGCTGTAAACAGCAGTCTCTGACCTACTGCTTCTACAGTTTGAATACAAATCTCCACATGCAGATCTGAAGTGCCATGTGATGTTTATCTAATTTCTCATTCCTTTATAAAATGTTCTGCACAAAAAAGTGTATAAAAGACCAAGCAGGCAAGAACCTAGCACAAAATGATCTATTGCAGCCCCCTCACCCCTTGACTTCTATTTGTGCTGCTGAGAGAAGAAATGTTAAACATCAATTTTGATAGGCAACCGCCCAAAGTGTCCTACAAAGTTTTTAACTCTAGTGCAGAGAAGCTCTGAAATCAATGCAAGTCCTGTTGCTCTACTCCCACAGGCTGTATTCTTGCTGCATGTGATAAGCTAAGTAGCACTGGGTGTATTCAGGTTGAGACCTGCAATTAGAAACCTGTTTCTTTGAAAAGTACAGCAGTTTTAACCTTGTGAGATGAGCTGTGCCTCTTTCCAAAAAGAGAGATAAAACTGAGGTTCTAATGAAACTCTTCTCTTTCTTAAAGATGCTCCATCACTCTGTGGCAGTTGCACTGCTCAGACTCCAAAAGGAGTATGTGAATTCTGCCTAATAAAGTTTTCTCTTTGGAGCTTTGTAAACTGTGCTATGTGTTTTTGTACAACCCCAGTTCCTAATTCAAGAATTGGCTAAGAGTCACTGCTGTCTCCATATCTTTGAAAAACACTTGGGCATCTTCTGGAGAAAAAAATATTAAGTGTTACAAGTGTACATCCAACATGTGATTTGTAAATCTGTAACATCAAGCAGTGCGTGATCCGTATAGCCTACAATAAATACCTATGTGAATGAGGAACATTCCCAGGCCTAAAACCACACTTGAACACACCTGAATATAAGGAATTTCTATTTACTCAGGCCTAAGATGACCTTCTCTTGAATGTCTTACCAGGTGAGCCAACCCTCTCTGACCAAGGAGAGGAAAAAGAAAAGGAAAAAGGAATCATTTCCCAAACATTTTCAGGACACTGCGATCAACAAATCTATAATCCCTACTGCCAAAAAAAAAAAAACCAAAACCCAAAAACCAAAACAAAAGCAAGCAAACAAAAAAAATCAGATCACACTCAACCAGATGTCACTTCCAGAGAGCTAAAAATCTAAGGCTGCATCTGATTCTCCTGGCTCACAAACCAGCTGCCAAATCAAATCCCAGAGGCTGGCCCAGATGCAGCACAACAAAGAACAGAAACTAATGGGGGCCCATCAATTCTCAGTCAAGATTTTCCCTAATCTGCCATCAATCACAGAATATCATTGTTATTATCTCAATTGCCAATATGCTCTGGAACTCCTAAAGCTGTGTCCAGAGATTTTAAAGTGTTTTTTATCCTGCTACAATATTGAGCTGCTGCAATATACAGAAGATGAATGACCCTTTTTAGCTCTTCCTAATAACATTTTTCTTCTGACCTATAGCCAGCAAAAGTAAGATCATGCTCAGTATAACTTTGTTTTTCCCAGTTTATGAATTTGTAGAGGTTTTTAGAAATGTAACCCACCTGTGTGTTTGAAATGCACAGTACAGCGGTGTTCAGGAAAGCTCAGTGTGACAGTGTTCAAGATCCCAAGATAGTCTCATAATTTTTTTATGCAGCAAACCTCAAATTAATGAAATCTTGAGAGACATACTGGCTTTCCTAAAACACAGAACATACTGCAGCCTGCCACAAGGCTAGGGAAGAGAAAGGCATTTGGTAATCAATATTTTTTAATGTCTAGATTAATAAAAGTCAGGCTTTAACCTAAATTTACAGGATTTACTTTATGTTATGGTAGAACCAAAATGTATTAGTTACTAATGAAACCCACAAGACAAGTCAGTTCTTGCTCTTAAGGCATTAGAAAAGTTTCCTTTTTAAAGAAACTTTGGAATTATTACCATATAACAACTTGCTGCATGTGAAGCTACTGGGAATCTGCTGCTGGAGGCAGAGATCGCTGTCAGGAGCACGAGGCGTTGAGTTGTGCTGGCTGCTTATTTATTTCCTAGTAGAATTTAATCTTTAAAGTTCTCTTTTGCCAAACACCTGCACATCCAAATGACCACTTTTATAGCACCTTCCCCCAGCCCCTCAACAGCCAGAGCTCCCTCAGCCTTGCCCTTCTAAATCTGAATGGAGCTGGAAATATTCCCTAACTGAGGGGCAAAATCCCAGGTAAGCTTTATGAAAGAATAACAACAACAAGAAAAACTCCTGATGGATGCCTGAAATAAACTGAAACAGCATCTGTCCTGACCTCTGATTTTTTATATATGTCATGTTGTTCCTGAACTTTTGATCCTAGAGAGTTAAATCTAGTCCTGATCAGATAGCCTACGTATTAGATTAACTGACTTAAGCTCTCAGAAATAGCGCTAGCCATATGCCACGGAGACACAGTCTGGTTCCACCTCGCTGACTTTTCAGAAATAGTTCCTCCAGGTCACCTGAACCTTTCTTCACAGAGCCAGCTGGCTCCTTCTTGCTCCAGGGACTCCCAAGCCCTTCTGAACTAGCCATTGTTCACAGCTGCTCCAGTGTTCCTCGCCAGACACCACGCAGCGTTGGCCAAGCAACCAATGGGGTATCACGGACATATCAGCATCCTGAAATAATCCTCTCCTACCTCTTCTGTCATCAGCCAGAGCAAATGCCCAAGAACCACTGTTCTTGCTCTGAGGAATCATACTGATCTTACCTAAAGCTATCTATTTGTGCAAAGAATCTCCCCAAATGTCTCCAAGTCAATAATTAGAAATACCAGCATTTTCAGCAAAATCTTACCAAGAGTTCAAAATCATTAGTTAGTTCTTCTGCAAACCTTACCCTAATCATTGGCAATCAGTCAACCCTATTACATTTCTATTAGCAAATTAAGCAGTGCCAGGAAATGTTCCCAATCACTGGAACTAAGTCACTTGGACTGCTGAATTGTCACCATGGTTCCTGCCACAGTTTTGCTCCAGGTCATCTAGGAGCCTCCCAAATATTCCCCAGCAAGGCACAGGAGACAGCAAGGCCAAGAAGTACAGTCAGCAACTGGCTGTGCTGGAGGGATGAGAATTTAATGCCATGGACATGGACCACCCTCTATCAGAAACAGTCCCAGGCATGTTTCATTTCCTAACACAAACATAGCCCCAGGGTCTCTCAAAACAGCCACAGAAAAATAGATAAAATTCAAAATGAAAGATAATAGGAGCCATTCAGGGTAAGACAAAAAGAGTGAAAATTTTGGTCAAGAGGTCCTCACCAGAAATATCAGCCCTTTTCCATCTATTCCTAAAGGCAGTTACCGTAGCTCCCACAACATCAGACAGTGAGAAGCAGGTTCACCCCAGGATGCAAAGTATTTTACATTTAAAATCAACACCTTGAACTGCATCCAGAACCAAACCGAAAGCCAGGAAGACTCAAGAGCATAAATGTTATCAAGTCCCCTGAGGAAAGCATAGCTGAGTCGGGAAGCAGCTGTGTCCTTCCCCAGGCAGAGCGCATTGCAGAGGTTGACTCTCTAAGGGAACAGCCTGGATCACTGCAGCAATGCTTACATCTAAAAAAAAGTCACAATTTTCTAGCTAAGTACAGGTAGAAAAATGGATGAGGCCTGTTCTGTTCTACATCAAGAAGTAGCCAAGGACTCATCTTGCCTCCCATTTAGTGAATTTGCCTTCAAAAGAGAAACAGACTCTCAGTTGCTCCCTCACTTATATAATTTCTTTTCTATTTTTGCCCACAAGTCATTTTAATTTCACCTCATTCAGGCTGACTATCAGCCTGATCACTCTTTCCCCATTAACACCACAGGGAAGCCTGGCTTGCTGCTCCATCCCTTTCTCAAGGAAGAGAGAAGGGGTATGTCTGCACCCAGCTTGGTGGACAGAGGCGCTCAGGCTGGGTGAGCTGCTACAGTGAGAGACTGTGGGCATTGGAGAGGCATGAAAAGACACTGCTTCAGGCTGACTCCCCAAACACAGCTGCACACAGTGCTAGTAAGTTCTCAGTACTGTGCGCTGCCATGGTTGGGAGGCTTAGCTAGCCAGCAGTTCTGCACCATGCCAGAAAATTCTGTAGCCATGGCCTCCTCATCACGCTGAAGTATAAGCTACGAATCATAACCCACCTCACCTCATTAGCTTAACAAGCAAAATCAAACCCTTTTTCTGCAATATTCATGATGGTACTGTGGCCCTCGCTGCCACAGGGCATTGTGGAGGCTGAAGGGTTAAGCAGGTTTGAGGAGGGCTTAGACAAATTTCAGGAAGGTCAGCCATTCATGGCCATTAAACACAGCAGGATGGATGGGAGCTCTTATCCAGAAAGTTAGGTATTACTCTGTGGCCATGATCACTCTTACCTTCTTCATCCAAGCATTCACTGTTGGCTCTTGGTGGAAACAGTGTCCTGGGCAAGATGGACTTTGTCTTGAGGCAGCACGGCCATTGCTATGTTAACCTCTGAGATGGGCCACTGTGTACACTGAAAGGGCCTGGTACAATGGACTGAGATAACCCACAGGGAGCACTAAGGATAGCTGAGCGTCATCCAAACATTATTGCACAAGGTGTCCCAGAAAGAGAGCAACCCCTTCTCTCCTTGACCATTTGAGAGGCATCCAGATACCAGATCCTTTGCTAAGCAATAGCAAAAACAACCAATAGGTGCAGCCAAGAAGCAGTTTAGATCTGGTCTTCCTTTTACTGGAGCTATCTGAACGTTCCTACTCACAAAATTTGCTGTGTTGAGAGACAAAACACTGCTAGCGCTACTACAAACTCAATCCACTTTCTTGCCCCAAAGACTAACTAAATAAGGCTGTGGAATTGTACAGGGCTTGAGTTTGCTCAGTGAGATCAAATAGCTAGAAGGTGCTACACAAGCAAAGTGCCCTTTGATCCTACCCTACTGAGTCTTAATCGTCTACAAGTGCAGCTTGCTCAACAGCCTACTCTGTTGACTTGCTTGTGTCCCCCCCGCCACGACACTCCAGACTTCAGCAGCCTCATGCATGCGAGAGGATCCTTCTGCACCCAGCTTACCCCAGCAATAGGAAAAGGGGCAAGTGGACACTGTGGCTGCCAGAGAACACAGAGGTCCTATGCTTTTGTTAAAGGACACCACTCATATGGTTGATTATGACAGCACAAAAATTTGAGAAATTGAGAAGTATGCCTTGTCACAGAAGTTAGTTTGATACAGACCAGTGTCCACTGAAAAATTAAAGATGATTACCTGTCTAATTATAGAACATCATCATTTATTATGTCTAATTTTGACAATTACAGCAGGGTATGTAAAGAAAAAGCCTGAAAGAAGGGATCAGAAATATTGCAGCTACAATGAAGAATTATCATTTTTACAGAATGGGCCCAGTTACTGTATGTTATCACTTCAGGCCCTGGTTCAGTTTGCTGGAATTACATGCACTTAACCTCCTGTGATGCACAAACTATTTCATTGACTTCTTACTAACAAAGCATGCCAAGTTCATTTTAACAGGGATATTAAAAGAGGACAGACAATGTCTGCATTCAGCCTGGACAATCAGCTACCTTCACCTAATCTCCTTCCTCCAGACCATTTTTAAGCACTCTTTTAACTCAAAAGGCATATAATAAAATATTACTCAAAATAAAATGCACTACTGAGAAAAATACTTTCTAGTTAACTAAGCTTGCTTAACCTGCCTGAGAACTGAGAGGCACCCAGATCCAGTACCCACTACAGTTAATTTACAACCTTTCACTGACTTCAGTCAGGCCTCAGGCATAAGATAATGTTCTTGTCTTGCTCGAAACAGATGGATCTGCTGGGGAGGAGCAGTGCTACAGAAGAAGCCTTGAAAAGAGAACTGAAAGAGAACTGTGCAGGGCTCTATGAGCTTTGAGTTTGGGTATGTTTTCTCTTACATATAAATATTTTTTCAAGTGCATTTATCAGAATAAAAAAGCAGAATATCTGAAGGTTTTTGGCACCTTCAAGTCCAAGCTGCTCACAAACACAAACAAAAAGAAGAGGAAAGTAAACAACATGAACAGTCTTCATTGTTCCAACATTAACTTGAAAGGAGCAGAAAGTTCCTTTTCACCCATGGTACCATAAGCATGAATAAAATACCACAGTTAAAACAACACTGAGGATGCCTTGCTCACTTAATAACCATAGCAGGAATTCTGAAAATAGTTGCAGAAAGAAGCTAAATGTGGCAGACAGGCCTCCTTTGCAGTTTGAGAACATAAGAAATAATAGGGGATAAAATTATGTTAGAGGTGGTGGGAACAGAAAAGGTCACCTTCATTAGAGTTGACCATCATCCACATGTCCAGCCAAATTTACCCTGTGGAGAATCCTTGAGGTCTGAGTGACAATCAAATTCTTTAAAAAAATGCAACAAGATATGAAAGAAAACTGCTACTGGATCCCTAATCGAAGGGAAACAGGAACAGCTGGAGGGTAATAGCAATCCTCTAAAAGGCAAGAGATAAGCAACATCTGCTAGCAGGGACCTGAGTGAAAAAAGACCTGTCTGTGAACGGACATAAAATATTAATATTCCCATATCTAAGTTCCTCTAGACAATGCAAGAAACAAAGAGCAAACCTTGAACAAACAAGACTTTTGCAGCAGATCTCTATTCT
The DNA here is from genome assembly GCF_047370975.1 of Nipponia nippon. NCBI lineage: Eukaryota > Metazoa > Chordata > Aves > Pelecaniformes > Threskiornithidae > Nipponia > Nipponia nippon. Next base: position 113,192,985 of record NW_028262336.1, read on the forward strand.
GTGAAATTTAAAGCCATATTTCACAGTATGACATGATTCACAGGATGCCTCTTCGCTATTGCACTTCCCAAGAGGAATCACAACACACAACCCCAGAGACTGTGGCAGCACCAGTCCCTGAGCACAAAGGGCTAGATTTTAATGCACTGATTTTCTGTTGGTTGCTTGCTACCTTGTTTTTGTTTCCCTATGTAATTTTAATTTTGTCTGTAATATGTGTACATATTACAATTAAGCGGCCAGCTCAGCAGAGACCTCAGCAAGCCACCAAATACGGTTACAAAAAGGCTAATGGACCCCTTGCCACTTTGCTGATGTATGTTCTGTGTGCATGCCATTTTTTCTTTATGGTGGCTGCCTTTCTTTGGAGAGGAAAATAACTGGCACTTAAAAGCAATTTTAACAAATAGATATACAAGAGGAACAGACTTCCTGGTGACAGAGTTCTGCCACTGGCACCACACCATATAAAGCCGTTTCATAGCCACACCAAGCTCCATTTTAGAAGCAATCACTGTATTTTGGTTAGAAGGCTCTTCCAGGACGCCACCACTGTAATGATGGGGAGCCACCTTTTTCTTTCTAGCCTGAATTTGCTTCTGGCCCATTTATATACCTTCAGTTCTTGTACCATTTTTGCTGTTTTCAGAACATCCCCATTCATCCCACCAGCATTTTCACAGACAGCAGCTGTATCCCCTCCAGCCTCCATTTAGCTAAGCTAAACAAGAAAAGCTCCTTCTGTGTTTTCAGATATGACGTGCTCTTCCTTCTCCTGTTCCCCACAATAATCTTTCTAGGTGATCAAGCACCTTGATGGATCCAACCAGGGAGGCTGAGACCCTTCCACCCCATCATGGACATGAGGCCAGATTAATTTGCAGACTGGTTCGGGAGACTGCAGGCATTTAGCATCCCTTCGGGTAGTTTACAAAAACTGCAGATAATTTCAATGTGATCACTGCTGCACATGACAAAATTAATACTATTTTTCTTTTTAAATCAGAGCTCTCAGTCAGAGCCCAGGTAAAGGCAACGAACCATGGTTTGAACACTTAATGATCATCCATCTGCACTCATTCTGTGTTCCCCTTGTCATCAGAAGACTGAGGCTATTTTGCACACGAAAGTGATTTTGTGCAAACTTTTGAGTGCTGAAAAGGTCTGGTAAGTCAAATCTACCTTTAATTCTTCTGCTTTATAATCATAATAATTTTCAGACAAAGATAATTTGTTGATTTGGTTTTCCATCCATTTAAGCACAAGTCTCAGGCAATGTCCACATTACCAGAAGAGAGTCAGACAGAGCAAACCGTGACCACACGCAGACCACACAGGGCTGGAAACCGTCCTTGTCTTACTCTGGGGAGATCAGGGACCCCCACATCACATCAGGGAACAAGTACCAGCTACGAGAGCCACAGGCTGTTCTCCAGGTTGTGTTAGTTCTGAAATGTTTGGGGACCAGTTCCTCATGGCTCATGACCAAAGGGTTCAGGGCCAGGGTGACGCTAGCAAGTGCTTCATGTAGGAGGCGATGAGAAGCAGCTTGGCTGCAGGGAGCACAGCCTGGGAGTGACGAGATGAGAAGCTATGCAGGCAGCAGGGGAGCAGGAAAGAGCACTGCCTGCTTATGCCTTATCCTGGGAGGATGAGGAGGTTGTTGCATTCCGATGAGGAAACAAGCTGGTGAGCATTAGGGAGGTCACCACATCTTTACTGGACTGTTTGAACTAGCAGAACGCTGATCTATTTCCCAGTGGTCCTATCTCTTGGGAGGGCATTTCATCAGACTGAATGTCCAAACAGATGTTCCAGATGGATTATAAGCTAAAATTGATGGCAAATGTATTCAGCTGCTGGATATCAGGCCTGTGTTATCTACCTGCAGTGAAATCTGCATTGCCAAATTCTTCTCAGTCTCTGTCTATTCACCACTAGGTTTGATCCACACTCAAACCTGCTGACATTTCTTGCATCATCTCCCAGCATGAGCTACTGAGCAATTTCAGAGATACTGACTAAATTTGCAGCCACACAGGTGAAGATTTACAGGCATGCATGCTAGGTAAGCTGGAAGATTTGCAGCGTAATGCTTCTGACAGTAGAGAACAAAGCTATGATAAAGCACCAACATCTGGACAGTATGCGGGACTGCAAATATAACTAAGAGACATCAGCTTCCTGGCTGATGTGAGTCACTGCACATCCACGGCTACTCCTCAGCACTTGTCTCCAAGCTGGCAAAAGCTTTTTTTAACACTGCGCATGTGTCCCTCCTTTTTGCAGTGTGATGGAGAACTTTGTGCAACTCACTGGCAGAAGTTTGAACCATCAAAGAAATGGGGAAGACTGAAGCTCAGCTGCAATGGGAATCGAGCATTATGTGGGCAGGGGCACGACTACACCCTGGCAGGTCCAACAGGGCGAATGAACTGCAAGGGAGATGAGGCTTGATGTCAGACATCCCACTGAATTCATTGTGCTGCCTGCAAACAGCCTTTGCATAAATGCTGCAGAAAACAGCTGGAGATATTGCAGATGTGCAAGGCCTTTTCCAGACTATTTGAGAGGAGGCAAAAGCCACTATTGCTGTTCCTGGTTTTGGCCAAGGGATCATTCTGAATGCATCAAAAGGGCAGGAAGAAACACCAAGGCCTGGTACGGCCCAAGCATACTGAGCTGAGGGTCCTGGCATCAAAAGCTGGGCTGCAAAATGCCTGGGACTGAGCCGTACCTGTGTGAGGTTGAGTGAAGAGAGCAGCTCTCAGCAGGAGCGGTGAGCCCGTCTCAGCGGCCCTCCAGCAACTCTGCTTCCCAAGGGCTGCAGCAATGCCAGGCCAGTCTCAGGTGACAGAGGATATTTCATCAGCAGGTACCCAAAAGGCTGTACAGTAGACAGCACTGACACATTAAGACATTTTCTTGACATAAAAAGAAAAGTGCACAAGCAACAATACAGGAGCATAAACCATGTGGTCAAATCAACCAAAGCAATTGTGCTCATCAAACTTGTCACCAAGAACTGCGCAGCAAGGGCTGTAATCAACACATCCGCTACCCAGAAACCATGAAGGAGAAGTCCTCAGTGCTGCAGACTCCCTGTGCATTGCTCAGTACTCAAGCACCTGGGACTGGAGCTATTTTTCTACTTATTTATTTTACAGCTCTACAGAATTGCTCTACAGCGCTTCACTTTGCCTTCTATTTTCCCACAGATGTTTCAATATAAATTATAGTAATTATCCATTGTGAAGAAATTAATTGGCATTAACAATTGTGTGAAATGTAATTGTTATCAATTTCATGGGATTTCTGTCATGTTCAATCGCCCACATAAGCTTGAACAATCTGCATATTGTGGAAGTACTGATGTATAGACTATCCTCAAAGGATGAGTTATCAAGATGCAGTTTAGTCCATCTGACTTGGAGCTTTGGGACAGAAGTGAATTTTCTGGAGGAATCTGAAAGAAGTGGCACTAGAAAATCCTTTCTAGAGCCAGGCAACAGTACAGAGGAACAAAAGCTGTAGCTTATCCTCATAACACCCTTCTCACATAGCAGACATTCAACAGAGCCGAAAAATGGATTCAGCCCAATTTTGATCTTTAACAAAAGTGACAGGACAAAAAGAATTTTAGCTGGACTTTTCATCCTAAAGAGTGAAAGAGCACTTTCCAACACACCTTTCTGGAGCTGAAGTTAGAGACTTTCAGCAAGGCATTTGAAGAAAAAACCTAAACCATTAATCTCCTGTTCTGATCTGTTGAATGGGACTTAAAAGAAAGATAAGAAAGGGTCAGTTTAAAGAAAAATTACTCATGTTGTTTGGTATTTTCAAAGCAATGTCTCCAGGCACCTCTCCTCATTGAGTCCCATCTTGACAGCGATGTTACTATTTCCATGACTGATTTTGCTGAAGTCTCTATTGTGGCTCTAAATCACAGCCAGTTTAACTACAGATTATGTTCTTACACATTTGGATTCCTCATTCTCTCTAAGTCCTGACAATCCTTTTCTAGTAATATCTTACAAATGTGAGTTGCAGAGATCAACAACTTTACTTCTTAGCATTCACTCAACAGTAACCCAAATGGGACCTATATAACTGAGTACTTGTCACAGTTTCACCTGGGATAGAGTTAATTTTCTTCCTAGTAGCTGGTATAGAGCTGTGTTTTGGATTTAGGATGAGGATAATGTTGATAACACACCGATGCTTTAGTTGTTGCTAAGTAGTGCTTACACTAAGTCAAGGACTTTTTAGCTTCCCCTGCTCTGCCTGGTGCACAAGAAGCTGGGAGGGGGCACAGCCAGGGGGGCTGACCCAGACTGGCCAAAGGGCTGTTCCATACCGTATGATGCCATGCTCAGTATATAAACTGGGGGGAGCTGGCCAGGGGGAGTGATTGCCGCTCAGGGACTGGCTGGGCATTGGTCAGCAGGTGGTGAGGAATTGCACTGTGCAGCACTTCTTTTGTATATTCTTTTAGATTGTTGTATTATTATTATTATTATTATTATTATCATTATCATTATTTTTCTTCCTCTGCTGTCCTATTAAACTGTCTCTATCTCAACCTGCAGGTTTTACTTTTTTTTTCTCATTCTCTCCCCCATCGCACTGGGGGCAGGGAGGGTGAGCGAGCTGCTGTGTGGTGCTTAGTTGCTGACTGGGGTTAAACCACAACAGTACTCCGGACTGAAGGCCCCCCCCCTTCATGAAGACACTGTATGATAGCATTTCTTTTCTGATGATTTCCAGCAGCTGTTTAAAAGAACTTAGATTTTGTTACCTTTTTTTTTTGTCCCTGCCATCTGGAAGGTTGTTAGCAAATGTGATTACTCTGATGGCTAAATAACCCCTTTTGACTTCAACTTTCCAGTTATTTATGGCAAGCATAAACTCACCTGTTATTGTGTGACCATGGTGTTTTGCAATAAATAGTTCCTCTCTCTCTGGGGTGCTTACATCCCCCCTCCCTACACTGCACATGTTTTTTAGATAGAAGTTTCAGCCCTCCAAGCAGGACTGGCACTCTAGGTCCCTTCTCATCCCAGTGACTCCTCTCTACACTCTTCACAGCCTGAATCTATCTCCTATGAATCACACAAGCACAGGACAACTGAGGTGGGAAAGCCCTTCTGGAGATCATCTAGTCCAACCCCCTGCTCAAAGCAGGGTCACCTAAAGTAGGTTGCTCAGAACTGTGCCTGGGTGGGTTTTGAATATCTCCAAGGATGGAGACTCCACAATATCTCTGCACAACCTGTTTCGGTGCTCAGTCACCCTCACCATAAAAAAGGTTTTTCTCACATTTAAATGGAATTCCCTGTGTTTCAGTTTGTGCCCATTGCCTCTTGTCTCATCACTAAACACCACCGAGAAAAGCCTGGGTCCATCTTTACTCCCCCCATCAGGTATTATATACATTGATGAGATCCCCCTGAGCCTTCTCATCTTCAGGCTGAACAGTGCCAGCTCTCTCAGCCTCTCCTCATATGGCAGACGCTCCAAGCCCTTAATCATCTTCGTGGCCCTTCGTGGGACTTGCTCCAGTATGTCCATGTCTCTCTGGGGAGCCCAGAACTCGACACCACACTCCAGGTGTGTCTCACCAAGGCTGAGCAGGGGCGAAGGATCACCTCCCTTGACCTGCTGGCAACACTTTGCCTAATGCAGCCTGGGATGCTAGTTCTGGGATCAGTATTTCTAGCATTCCTCATGTAATGGCATTGATATTCTCCTACCACCACTGCAGACAGCTAGTCTAGTTGAACAGTACTTTCACAGACACATCATTTTGGATACTTACAGCCACTCTCTGATCCAGTGCCTGCAGAAGCTTTTCCTCCTCTGTCATTTACAGCTGATGAGATCCCAATTTGTTATAAAGGTTTTGTTATTAGTTAGCAAGTACCTGACCTTTCATTTTGCACTGTTAAATTTCAGTCCCTTTCGATTACTGCAGTCCTCAAGGTCACCCAGTTCTTTCTGAAGATGGTATGAATATTTTACATTTGTCCAATACATAACCTTTCTCTTTGGAATTTCTCATTATCTTTTAAAAGTCTCTCTAGTTGGAAAGCCTCTGAAGTCTTACATTCCTTATTCATTTTGCTGCCCTTTTCTCAACTTTTATTATTTCTGCTTTGTCCTTCATCTTATCTGCAGTCATGCACCATGGCAAAGCCTTCCATCTCCCTTTGATATCAAGAGGAAGGCTTGGCACCACCCATTAATTTTCTATTAGCTAAGCACAAGCTGTATGTACCCCGCAGCAGGAATAACCTAGGTAGGTAGCGCAGGTACTTCCAAACTACCACCCTAGATCAAACCAAACTCCTTTCAATCTGGGCTGTTAAACCCACTTAAGAAGCAGTCTTGTACTTACAGTGTACTTAGAGTTCAAAACTAGGCAGGTAGCTGCTCCTTATATCTGAAATGCTAGCCTGGTTATGTCAATATAAGATGTAGTATTTAAGCCACGTGTTGCATTAGCCAGAGATCTTCACTGAGCTACAAATGATGACTGACTTTCTTCCTAAGGTCTTACAAATAAATCAGAGCCTAAAATCTCTATATACAGAACTGAAAATGTTGTCTGTGATGGATATATTCTTGCTTATGGAATTGCAGCTGCTATTCTTTTACTTCCTTTGGGAACCTCTTCAATTGATTTAGACATCAGTATGTAGGGCATGTACAGGCCAAGAACAAAAAAAAGAGAGCTTTCTGAACAAAGCTCTGCAGCTAGGTTATTCAGCAAACTTTCAAGCCAATTCAAAACCTTTAAAAATCTTAATTATTTATAATTAAGATCCTAGCTTTGGGCAATAACATGACTAGACTTTGGATAATATGATAAACATCATATATGCTCTTTGGGAGTGTGGCTGAATGCAGGAAGAGTTGTTAATAGATATGCATTTCTAGAAATTGAGATGGATATGGCATAGCCTTGCTCTACATTGTTTGCATGTGAGGCTTAAGGTATTGCAGTACAGTTTTCTCTGCTTAAAGTTATTTGTAGCTCTGTGAACAACAGCTGGGAAGTGGTCTTTCCTGAAGTAGTTGATAGATGCATTTCTTCTCCAATTTTCTTTTGGTATCTTTAGGCTTTGTTTGAAAAACTGAAAAGCCTTTAACTCAAAAACACATCAGAGTATCAACAACTGAAAACATGTTTGGGTTCCAATCTGTTATCAAAAAGCAAGAAGTGAATCAGGACTTCTAAATTAAAATAGAAAGGCATTAATCTTGGCAGTCTTTTATAGGAAAAAAAAAAAAAAAAGCCGTGAAGGGAAACTTTTGCTTAGTTCTATGAAACCTTAAGACAGACATACTTTTCAGAGCAACTGGGAACTTCACAGTCTGTCCATGCTGCAAACAACAGCTCTGTTCCTCCTGCGTGAAAACCCTTCATACTTCACCTTTTAGGGTACATTTCTGATTTTATGAGTATTCAAAGAATGAAAGTAGAAAAAAACAGGTCCCTGTTAATTATTGCAGAAGGAATCCCACACAGTCCTTTGCCAGTCACGCAGCCCGTGAGCATTAAACACTGTCAGCAATTACTGGGTCGCCAAGGGGCAGAAGCAGAGCTGGCTGACAGTCATCTCTGCTCGCATACTCTCGCAGAGTACACAGGCACTGGCCACCAGAGACCCTCCATTAACTTCTACACTAGCAAAAGTGATTAAATATGCAAGATGTGGTGAAACAAGGAGCAGTTAAAGATGCTCTCGTGGCAGCATGCTCAGCATAGCCAGGCAGCAGTATGCAGCTTTCCCAGGAGGGAGCGAAGAAGATGCCCTGCCTGCCAGTGCAGCCCACGGCGATGGAAGAAGGGTGCCACAGGAGACAAAACTAGAGGTGAAGAGACTGAAGTGAGCAGAGGAAACTACCTGAGGTGAAGAGGGTGCTCAGAGACCCTCCTGAACCAAGGGAAGACCTCCTTGGAAAGCCTTTGGAAAGGCCACCTTTGGGGGAGAGGGGGGGAAAAATGAACTTGCAATTATCTGGTCATCTCTGTCAACACTCACATCTGCACTGCCCCAGTGCCAGAAACCTTGAAGCTTGTCCCATCCTTATCACTGCTAGCTTATATTGTGATTATTTGTTGGGAGGGGAAGAGAGCCGAAGCTCAGGAGCCTGATGAAGAGCTGGCTGGCAGCTATCTGCTGGTGTTGGGAGGGAAAAGCAGGAGCGCTTGCACAAGGTCACTTCAAGCTGAGCTGTGAACAGACATAATGTACCAGACACCTCTCAGACTTTGCCCACATGACACATGGAAAACTATAACTAAAAGAACCAAGTTACCACACACCATCTGATCCGGAGGAGGTGCCTTTGTGTCCATTCTCACTCCTCAGCAAACGGGAGGTATCGGAGGTTCGTTGCTGCCACTAAAGGAGGAAAAAGGGGTCTGGCATTTACCTTGACATGTCATGAGATGAGAATGTGCTTATGGGCTGCTGCCATCCAGCAGCTGACAGACACAAATACAAGATCACAAATAACTTGTGGTCATCCTGGTTTTCAGATTTTTTTCTTGGTGCACATGTTACTGCCTAAATGATTGGCCTGTAGAGAAGTGTCTTCCTGGCCATACAGCTTCCCTACAGCAGCTAAACAAACTGCTTACAGGGAAAGGCAACAGCAGGAATAAAATTTCAGATGTCCTCTTTAAATTACAGCTACTTGCCTGAGCCAAAGAGGAGGCAGTTGTTACCAAACAAGCTGTCTGCTCTCTGCAGAGCAACATCAAGGATTTCACAAAACAGTTTGGGAACCTTTGAATTAACATCTTAGCCAGCAGGTCAGCTATGCGGAGAGCTGCAAAAAGAAAGAACAAAAGAAACCTCAGCATTCATTTTCAGATCACAAGTTTTCACATATGTAAACTAATACTTTCATGAGTACATTTGCTCTTTCTTCTAGGAGTGTTTTTATGGTGAACATAAATTTTCTGCTCTAGAGAAAAAATATAACTTTTCTGAAGACCAAAATTCCTCAGAAATGTGAAAACTATTTCTTATATGGCAATACTTAATACTTTTGCAAAAAGTGCTAGGAATTTTGAGCACAGCTCCAAACAGCAAACAGTCCAGTGCTATCCACCTAAGATGCAGAACAAGCAGGTGTCTTCAGGCTACAACTGATTACTGTCACTTAATTTTCATGGCTGGGCCTTGAAATTTCCCCACACATACACTAGTACACATTTTCCTTAGATTGATATTGAAGAAATACATCCTCCAGGAACTCTTCTCATGTGACTAGCCTACTAGTCTGACGTTTAGGTCTAGCAAAGCCCTAAAGGCCCAGGTTTCGTGTCTCAAAAGGTTAAGGCTTAGACTGATGATTACAAATGATCATGTGGCTTCAAAGAGAAATGATGGTCTAATGATAATTTATCTCAAATAAATGCACATTGCATTAATTATTCCTTCTTATCAGAGATTTTTTTGTCATATATCCAGCTACGCATGCAGAGTATCACTTCAGATTATTAGAGGTAACACACATACCTTTGGCTATGCCGAAGCCAGGAAACTGCAGCCTGAGATTGCCGCGCTGGAAACCCCTCCTGGAGAGGTTTTCCTCTGTGGCAGAAGCTTGCCTGCAGCACCCTGACATCTTTGCTAGAATGCTTGATTGCTGTTTCCAGCCCTGAGAGGCAGGACGGTCCTGGGAGATCTGGGTGGAGGACCCAAAATGAGCATCAGGTCGTGCACTAGCTACAGGAGCGGTGTACCCTGCCCGCTGCCTTGCCCTGCCCTGGTGCACCAAGGCTGCTAACCCCATGCAGGACGAGCTGCCTACAGTGACCAAAGTGAGCGGGACACCTGCAATACACAGGAGAATCCGTAGGAGTTAGTTAGAGAAATTGCAGATGTAAGGAAAGTGTAGTGGACCTTCATAACACTGTACCCTTTATGTTCTGCTAGGCAGCTTCCTGATGGGTGGCAATGCAGTATACTTATGGATAAGGTAAAAGCTAACAATTTAGGGAACATTACTTTTAGGGAGAGTTGAATGCAGCCAATAAATCCTGAGTGTTGCACTGTCACTCTTCTCCCTGTTTTGAAGCCTCAACACAATATAAAAATTAGATGGATCCTATATATACACAAAATAAGGGTAAATTGCAGTTAAGTTAAAATTAAGAAACTTAACAGAATGACATAGTGACTGAGGTTGGAAGGGAGGTCTGGAGACCATCTAGTCCAACCTCCCTGCTAGTTTAGGTTGCCAGTTCAACCGCCCTGCAGGTCAACGCTAAGTTTATTCCTACTGAATTTGTTTTCACAAGACTTTAGGAAACTAACGGGTCTGAAAGACCAGATGACTTACCTTTTAATGGGCAAGAAGGCAAGGATATTTACAGAGCAGGGTCTCCAGTGGTAAGGCCACTAAGAGAGGTAAGGAAAATGCAGACAAGCCATGGTTTTCCTCAAAACGTGCCTTGGTATAAAGAAACCTTTTCTGGACAGGACCAGGGGTGTATGATGAGTAGGTAATCCAGCTATTGCTGTTAATAAAAGATGCTGTTTTACAGGTGGGAACCAGTTGGTGAAGGATAAGTATTACAGACAGCAAACTCAGAAGAATATAAGCAAAAATATTAAGAAAATATAATATTAGAAAAAGACTTGAGGAGTAGTAAGAAGTTGTGACACATCCAAAGAGCAGGGGAGGGAGCTCATCTGCACCCTTCACAACACGTATGTGATAAAACCAGTAAAAAGACAGCTGGGCAATAGCCACCTGCAGCACTGAGTGAGAAGCAAGCAGTGCGGGAATGCAGGAAATTCACAGCAGGCACAGAGTGTGCCATGAAAAAGCGGCATTGTGCCCAGCAGTAAAGGAGAAAGTCCTGAAGGACCTGAAAGTGCAGCACATACAGTACATGCAGCTAAAGGCCATCTCTTAGGAGAGCAGGTCTCTCTGGCCACCCCAGAGAAAAGCGAAAATGATGGTCATGAGCTATATGCAACTATGCAGAAATACCCCTGAAAGATCAGAACTGACAGGCTGGACAAAAAGCTCATCATGTAAACCACTTCCAGCTATCTGTTAGGAAGACAGAGCTAATGGTGAATGCCCTTTTGTGTATCCTCCACACATGAGATATTCCATGAGGCCATACTACAAGAAGTCGTGAAACTCTGACAAGCTTGACAAGAGGTGGAGTCACCTGGTGATGTTCTAGCAGCTGACAGCACCAGAAAGCAGCACAATAAAACCTAGAAGCACTCCTCCCAAACTACAGGCAGCACGACCTAGAGGCAGACTACAGCAGATCACAGATCAGTATGTGGCAAAGCAATTTTGGTCACCTTTTAGGAAATGAAGGAATCCAATTCAAGTGAAAGTTGACAATAGTTAAAAATACCGACTCCCCAAAAGAACTGAAAAAGGACACTACTGGAATAGCAGTGTCAAACAGAAAAGAGGCAGTCACCCTCACAGCAGATCTACTTTACCACAAAAAGCACTTCACTGACCTGCTTTACAAGGAGCGGTTGGAGCAGAATTGCTGCAGCAAAGTGTTCCAGTGGGGAAGAAATCCAAACAAAACAGAGCATATTATACTCAGAACAAAAAGGAACTATTTTCCTTTGACCCTGGCAGTCAGGAGTTTGATTAGCACATGCACAGCCTTACAGTAATGTTTGATTGCAACAGGTATCAAATCTCTTGGGAATATTCTTGGGATAAGTCTGGCTCCTCTATCAGCAAAACTTCAGTACATGATCTTATAGTTACAAAACACCAGTAAAAAGGCAAAAAAAAAGTCCTGTAACAGATTCTTTCTCACGTAATGCTGAAGAGGAGAGAGACTTGAGAACAGGGCCACATGATATTGTAACAGTTGTTAGTGTCTGCAAATAAGAAAGCCAGCAAAAGTCATGAGAGAAAGAGGGAATTATGATACAAGTGAAACTTCTAAGAAAATAGGTGTCATCAGGCCAGCCTGCACAAGAACAACAAGCTCCCTGCAATGTCTATGAATTTTGGAATGGAAAAACAGTTCCCTGTGGATAATGAACATGGCTAAAATTGATCCATTGGCTGCAGCTGAGAAAATTTTAATTCCAAAGAAAGCAACAACAGACAGGAAAGACTCATAAGGGGATTTCTATTAAAAAAAAAAAACGAAAACCAAAAACCAAACAAACCCCACACAAAAACCAAACAAACCAAACAAGAAGACACATACTTGTCTGGCCTTACATGAATTCAGAAAACATGTTTAGAAATTGCTGCGTTTGTTCAAATGCCGGAGACAGAACTGCAAGGAGCTGCTGATAATTTGTGACACTCCTCGTGGAGTCTGGCAGAAATTGGCAACTGATTTATTTGAACACAGGAAAGCTCTGTGTGATGATAGTTGATTATTACTGTCATTTTTTCCAAGGAATTCAGCTAAGCTTCACATTATCCAGCGCTGTAGCGAATGACATAATATATTATTTGCCAAACCTCCAACAAGCTTGTTTCGAACAGAGCACAATACTCAGGACACTTCCAATACTGCAAAGGATTATGCTTCATACAGAGAAGTAGCAATCTATTTCAAATATATGTGTGACTAACCAAAACCAGATATAAAAAGTCAAGAATAGGGGTTCTAAAAGTGCCAGCTGCAGGCCTCAAACTCTTTGCATGTTCCCATTAAAGGGGCTTTTGAACTGTGGTCATCCTCAGTGGAGCCAGCTGAGCTTGAGTCCATAGTGGCTACAGCCCCTTTCAGTTGTCCAAGGACCAGGGCTGTCCATTCAGAGACACTTAAATGTTAACTACAGCCCCAAATCCCACTTCTACAGACCCACTGGCCAGTGTGAGCTTGGAGATCCCCCAGCCATACTCATATGCCAAAAATGCCATGCACCCTCCACTCCACACTGACCAGAAATGCCTTAATCACAACAAGCACCTTCTGCTGCCTCCCAGTAACTGAGCAGATCAGTGAAAACAACTGCAATGTTAATTGCACAGGTTGCAAATGATGCTGCAAAGTTAAAACCACCTTGCAGAAGAATATTTTAGTTGCTATATTATATGGTCTCATGGACTCTGCCGTATTTGCAGAGCTAACTCTAGATGAAGTTGGTTGGGACTGGAAGATCAGGAGTGTTTTCTCTCAAAATCTGGATATATAAAGGCCAACACGAAGGCATAATAGCAAGCAGGCATAGCAGCCAGCACAAACAGAAGACTCCACTTACCAGATGAGCATCCATGCAGGGACTGATCACCCCTTGATCAAATCTTTCCCACAATTCAGCATATGAGTATATTAATGCACAAGGAAGCATTATCAAGAATTACCTAGCACAAGGCAAGTGCTAACAATTGTCAGTGGGTTTTTTTCTGTTTTCTTTTATACAAGAAGCACTAGAAGTCAGTCATTTTCTACTCGGCGTGCTCTGCACCAGGTGGGGAGTGCAAGCAGTGCAAGCAGCTTCTTTCTTGTAACGAACCCCCATTTCTTCCAGCAGCATTGGAAGCCACATTAGCATCTTTTTTTCTAGGGTAACACACTGCAAAGATAATGGAGAGTTTCAACTGCAAATGAAAGAGGAGAAGTAATCCTGAGCAGGGGTGGGAGTGGGAGTCCTTCAGCAGGAGGGCTACACGTGTGCGACGGGAGATGATGACTGTTACAGCTGTTGAGTGTAGAGTAGTTCATTGCAACCTTGCCTGCTGGGAAATCAGGAGCACTGCTCACATGGATTTCATTAACAAAAGGCTTCAAGCTGTAACAGCTCAAAGCAGCATCATGGTATTGCCAGGATTACAAATCACAACAAAATATGGATTTGGAATTTGGATCCATGGAGGAAAAAAAACAGGTTTCCTATTACAATGTTTAAAACCACCAAAATATCATCACCTTTCAGAGCTGATAACTGACCCAGCAACACGAACAAGGACAAGTGTCACACAGCCAGTGAATGGACAGTGTCCTGGTTTTGGCTGGGATAGAGTTGTGGGGTTTTTTTTTCCTAATAGCTGGTATAGTGCTGTGTTCCGGATTTAGTATGAGAATAATGTTGATAACACACTGATGCTTTAGTTGTTGCTAAGCAGTGCTTACCCTAGTCAAGGACTTCTCAGCTTTTTATGCCCTGCCAGCGAGAAGGTGGGAGGGGGCACAGCCAGGACAGCTAACCCCGACTGGCCCAAGGGCTATTCCATACCATATGGTGTCATGCTCAGTATATAAACTGGGGGAGTTGGCCAGGGGGCAGCAATCACTGCTTGGGAACTGGCTGGGCATCAGTCAGCAGGTGGTGAGCAATTGCACTGTGCATCACTTGTTTTGTATATTCGTTTAGCATTATTTTTTTCCCCTTCCTTTTCTGTCCTATTAAACTGTCTTTATCTCAACCCATGAATTGTACTTTTTTTTTTTTTTTTACTTTTTTTTTTCCCCCCGATTCTCTCCCTCATCCCACTGGGGGGGCAGTGAGTGAGCGAGCAGCTGTGTGGTGTTTAGCTGCCTGCCAGGTTAAACCACGACAGAAAATTACATGGGACACATCCCAGGAAACAGGGGCTCTTCTGCAGCTGCTGACAGGGACAAAAGAGCCACTGGTGATGCTGAAACAGGCATAAGAGTATGCAATGCTAGCAGGATTTTAAATGGCAGAGCCAGTAGCACTGCAAATACAGTCATTAGAAAGACCGTGACCTATTTCAGGAGCTGGTGTAGAAACAGTAATAACTTTACTTCCCAACCCCTCTTTATTTGCAAGGAAGAGGAATTGTATCCATGGGTAAATTTAAGAGACTGGTACCTTCTTCCTTTAAAACTGGCATAGAAAGGGACAAAAGATACTTCTTTTTATGTCTACCTCTTTCTGTTACGTACTTGTGTGGGCTACAAGGAGGAAAAAGTGAGTTTCCGAATCCTTTTTAATTAATTGGACTAGATGATCATTATAGATCCCTTCCAACTGGAACTATTCTATTCTATTCTAACACCAGCATAGTTTTTACCATTCTGCTCTGGCTAAGCCATGATGATGCCACCAGGAATTTAAAATATTGGTGGAAAACAAATAAAAAATGAAAATTATAATCCCAGCAGTGCACAGTCTCCCAGTCCCTGAGGAAAGGGGCATGAATAAGGATGTGCATCCCAGAAGGACATCTCTCAGAACACAGGAGACACACTGCAAATTTGCTATTGGGCTGCATAAAGAAGAAAACACGATAAGAACAGTCTTCCTCCATCCTGCAATGGAGAAAGGCAGCCCCATGCCCCAGCAGCACCTGAATGCGGGAGCAGCAGACCAAAAAGGGACAGAGAACTTTGAAACATGTTTCAAGAGCATTTTTCTTCCCTTCTCACCATGTGCCTGTGGGAGACAGGTCTTTCCACTCTGGTAACCAGCCACTGTATTGATATACAGCCAACGCGCACTAAATGGCTAGTTCATGCACCTCCCTAATGAGCAGGGTAACCTCATCTGTGCTGCAGTGGGAGCAGGAGACAAGGTGCAGGCACCAAGTGGCAACATGCAAAGCCCTGGTCACTCCACCATGGACAGAGCAGACATGGAGAATTTAGGAGGCAAAGTACACAGGCAGGTCAAAAAGACATCAGAATTGGTGCTACTGCAAATGTGTGAATAAAGAGCAGAAAAGATGAAGAAAGTAAAAATGAACTACAGGAAAAGGCCAGCTCTCAGAGCACCTCAAAGGGTATGCTACCCCTAGGTACATTTTGACTACAAACCCCAGTTCATTTGCAGTGAGTTTGTACATCATGGACATATCATAGAATCATAGACTGTTTGGGGTTGGAAGGGACCTCTAAAGGTCATCTAGTCCAGCCCCGCACCCCCACCCCCGCACCCACAGTGACCAGGGACATCTTCAACTAGATCAGGTTGTTCAAAAAGCCCAGTCCAACCTGACCTTGAATATTTCCAGGGATTCCCTCTCTGGGCAAACCATTCCAGTGTTTCACCACCCTCATTGTAAAAAATGTCTTTCTTATATCTAGTCTGAATCTACCCTCTTTTAGTTTAAAACCATTACCCCTTGTCCTGTTGTTATTGGCCCTGGTAAAAAGTCTGTCCCCATCTTTCTTATAAGCCCCCTTTAAGTACTGAAGGGCTGCAATAAGGTCACCCCGCAGCCTTCTCTTCTCCAGGCTGAACAACCCCAGCTCTTTCAGCCTTTCCTCATAGGAGAGGTGCTCCACCTGTCTGATTGTCTTCGTAGCCCTCCTCTGGAGCCACTCCAACAGGTCCATGTCCTTCTTGTCCTGAGGACCCCAGAGCTGGACGCAGTACTCCAGGTGGGGTCTCACCAGAGCAGAGTAGAGGGGCAGAATCACCTCCCTCGACCTGCTGGCTGTACTTCTTTTGATGCAGCCCAGGATACGGTTTGCTTTCTGGGCTGCGAGTGCGCGTTGCCAGCTCATGTCCAGCTTTATCATGTCATCATTGAAGTACAGACTATCGGAGCGAAACCAGCTATTACAAAGATTATGACACTATTTATTACTGAAAGAAAAAAAGAAGAAAAAAGAAACAAAATTTTAAAAAATGCCTACAGGTCACCCCAGAGCAGAGGAAAGCTGTCACACAAGCCTTTAAAAGCAGCCTAATACAGTGTTCAGTTTCAAAACTTACTCCCACTTTTCACCCTGTGGACACAACAGCATTAGCAGTAGGGGAAGGAGAATTGTACCAAAAGGAAGAGACATCCAGTGGCCCAAATATGCTGAAGCCAAAAATCTGGCAGAACTGCCAGCAGAGAGGCTGTCTCAGAAAGAACGTCCTTCCTGAAGATGAGTTGTGATAAGTACATGTATTTATCAGGTTAATCCTCATTCCAATAACTGAGTAGTGGGTGGGCATATATTTCATTAAAATGGCAAATGCATTCGCCTACCATAAACCAAAAATATAAACATGAATATGAAAGGCCATGAATTATGCACTCTGCTATCTTTGATCATCAAGTAGGGAAGAGAGCTTGAAAAATGACTTACAGGAATCAGCTCAGTTATCAGAATACCTCAACATCACAAGCATCAAGTAGGAGTTGATCTCATAGCTGATCAAAGGCTGATTTGTTGCCTGCCTTCACAATAAAGATTTGCATTTGCACCATATCAAACTGCCTGTAAGATGCACACAGCACATTTCCCAGTAATCAGGTACAAAGAACAGCTCTTCCCTACCTGTAGAAAATAACTTTAAATTCCCAAGTAAGTTCAGGCTTAATTAAGAAAAAATGTTTTGCATTTCCTGATAAAGAAATAAAGAGACAGAAAGACCACTACATGCTGGTAATGATCTCAGTGCAGGAATCCCTCTACCATACCTGAACACCCGCACAAAGCCATGCAGACCCTCGCTTGGGTCCTCCTGTATCACTTTTTTTGTGCATTCAGCTCAGTCGGCACCAGGAGGCTTCTTGGCTTCCCAGTGTGAACATGCCCTTACATGGAGGTAGCTGGTTGTACATGTGAAGGGAGGAGAAAAGCCCAAATGCCATATAGCCCCTCACTTTAGGTTTGTACCTGAACACACATGATTCCCCATGTTACTCACCTGGGGTGCTCCCTACATGCAGCCAAATGGTCTCCAGGGGGATGGACTGTGCTAATGCTGGTAGCACAACCCCTGCCCACCTTCCTCCGTGCTCACCACCATAAACTCTGATGAGGGAGGAAGCCTGCAAGCTTCCAAGGACTAAAGCACCCTGCAAAATCTGCTGACTTCAAGGACGGCCACAGTCATTCACGCAATAATTCACTGAATGCGTGAGGTGGGCAGCAGAGCCATACATCAGCACTGTCTGTTGGCTGCCTGCGCCAGGAGCCTCTGGTGTGCCACCGGCCTCCTGCGCTCCCTGTTTCCTTGTACCTGCAGGCTCTTGCACGGGGTTGCTCTCAGCCATACGCATTAGGGAACCATTAGTCAGTTGAAAAGCAAAGACGCTCTGACATTCACGTAGAGATAGGCAATTTTAGTGAGCTGGCTTTTAGTGAGCTGGCAACACAGATGCAACCACCTGTGCCCAGACTGTTTAGAGTTGAGAAGGACCTGCTGGTCTCGCTGCTGGGTGGCAGCCACCACTGCCATCTCCTCACCCACCTCCTAAAGGGAGGGCAGAGACTGCTTCTCCACTATGTGAACATAAATATGAAGTGATTCAAACACACAGTGGTTTTTTATGTATATAATGACCCGATGTTACCTGCTTTTCACCTTTATAAGCAGGTTGATCAGTTTATATTTAAAGATGGGAAATATCTTTTATTTTATAACTTTGAGCTTTTTTGTGTTTTTCTTCTCTGTGACAGGAATCAGTGAGGGCTGAGGACAACCAGAAGCTTGCAAGAGATACACTGCCCTGTGCAGCGTTACACCCCGTGGGAGGGAAGGGCGTCAGACCTCCCTGCCTGGCTCAGCTACGGGATGGACACAGCGCAGGAGGAGGCACAGAGCGGGAAGTGCAGGGTGAACAGGCAACTACTGCAGTGGGGCAAATCACATCGTTTCTGTGCATGGTCTCTGCAGTGTCCAGCCATCACATTGCACAGCTTACCGACTCCTGCCAGTGGTGGACAAGAAACCGAGTTTCCAAGGGACTCCCCCATGTCTTTTCCCAAGTGGTGCTCTACCCTTTTGCCTCTCCAGATGCCACAAAAAGTAGATGCAGGTGGCCCTGAGCACTGTGGTGGGTTTTAGGTAGGAGAGGAAAGGGTGCTGAGCTGTGGGATGGCTCATTTCAGGGATCTGACCGAAGACATTCGTTACAAGAGGAGGCCTCACAGGTAATTCTTCTCATGGTGGGAGGGTTGAGGTGGAGGGAGGTGGGTGGGCTGAGGCCAGCAGTTACGAGCTCAGTGCCTGCAGAGCTGGGGAGATGGCAGCCCACCAGAAAGGCAATGCTTGTACATGGAAGATGTATATGTGTAAAACAGGTCATGACAACTACATTTGAGGTTATTAGGACAACAGAGAAGGCAAAGGAAAGGGCAAATAGTGTCTCCTTCCACACTTCCACCTTCTGCGCATAAAATGCTCCCACTTCTTACACCCCAACAGCAGAGCCTCCCGGTTCTCTGTGCACCCCTCTGCAAAGCTCTGCTCTCTGGGCACAGCCCTAACTTTGCCCTGCCCCATGAAAGCCCTGCAATCCAAGCGATGGCAAGAAGCCCATGGCCACGCTGCTAGAAGAAAAAGTTTTCCAAAAGGAGGTTCTGCCATGCAAATGTAAGTGGCAGGGAGGGAGGCAGAGGAAGGTCTCCTTTCAGGTTGTGCTTGATGAAAGCACACAGAATAGATGGAGGGGAAAATGCCCTCTTTGACTGCTGCCTTTATTCTCCCTCCCACTATGCCTGAATGTGGCATCCACAGCGAATTTTATTGCACAGACTGAGGAATCAGAAAGTAAGAAAACTGGGGGAAAAAAAGCAAAAATCATTACAACAGAGAAGATTTCTGAGCTGTCCTGGTTTCAGCTGGGATAGAGTTAATTTTCTTCTTAGTAGCTGGTATAGTGCTGTGTTTTGGATTTAGTATGAGAATAATGTTGATAACACACTGATGTTTTAGTTGTTGCTAAGTAGTGCTTACACCAGTCAAGGACTTTTCAGCTTCCCATGCTCTGCGTGGCGCACAAGAAGCTGGGAGGGGGCACAGCCAGGGGGGCTGACCCAGACTGGCCACAGGGCTATTCCACACCGTATGACGTCATGCTCAGTATATAACTGGGGCGAGTTGGCCAGGGGGGAAGGGATTGCTGCTCGGGAACAGGCTGGGCATCAGTCAGGGGGTGGTGAGCAATCGTGTCGTGTATCACTTGCTTTGTACGTTATTATTGTATTATATTATTATTATTATTATTACTACTACTATCATTCTATTTTATTTTACTTCAATTATTAAACTGTTCTTATCTCAACCCAGGAGTTGTCTGACTTTCACCCTTCCAATTCTCTCCCCCACCCCACTGGGGGGGAGTGAGTGAGTGGCTGTGTGATTCATAGTTGCTGGCTGGGGTTAAACCACAACATGAGCCTACGAGCAGCACGCTAAAGAGGGCAGAGTGGGAATAAGAAGAGATTTTTAATAACTGGAAATTATTTAGATCACAGAAAAAACACCACAATATGTCTACAGATTGGAGAAAAAGAAAATAGGATGAGAGAAGTCACCCTATTCTTTATAATGGAGAAAACTGTTCACATGGTCCAACTCCTTGCCACCAGCAAACTGTGGAAACCAGAAATATAGAAGGGTTCAAAAGTGACTGAATAAGCACAGAAGAAAAATGAATCAAGGGTTTTTAATATAAAATGTGCCATCTTTGGCTCACACAGTCCTTCAGCTACAGATTGCTGGAGCTGGGGAGTTAGGGTAAGTATTACTACGTTTGCCCTCTTCTGTTCTTGCCATTGCTGGCCCCTGTCAGAGAGAGGTGTTGAACTGAACAGAGGTTTTGCCTGACCTGGCACATCACCAGCAGATCAGACAGGACCTTGGAAAATCCAAGATGTTCTTCTGTCTCCTCTCCCTCTTCTTTCTTTCCCCCCTTGCTCTAAGGAAGGTAACTTTCTACAGGAATATAGCTGGAAATGATAAATCAGTATGGTGCCAACTTGCACAATATGGCTTGTTTATGTGCTTATCATCAAATCCCAGGGGATTAATTCAGTTGTGATAAATTCATGTTAGGCAAACAATGCAGAGTCTCAGATGAGAAAGCCAGGCCATTGCTCTAGATACACAATATAGCAAAGGAAGACTTGTTCACCCGCTCCTTAACCTCCATTTTCCTCATATTAACAAACCAGTCCTCCTATAGGTCTTCACTGAACAAAGTCCAGGGACACATCTCCCACATTTCTTCTCTTTGAAATAATCAATTACCTAATCAAAAAAAGGTTGGCTCCATCTGCCATGACCTGACACGATCCCTGCTGCACTGAATGAGAAGCAGCCTCACAAGGAAGCAGTCAGGAAAACTGCCATGTTCCCTCCAGGACGCGGACGATGACTTCATTGGCATTGCTACCATGATTCCATAGACCCAAGAGGGCTTCAGGGCTATAGGCAGGGTTTCACTGTGACAGAAAGCTGATCTGGCACTAATGATGTGCAACACAGCAACACTGTTTTGCCCAAGACAGACAGAAATTTCAATACACACTCCACATCAGAAGGCAAGAACAAGAACACTATTAACTAAAAAGGTAAATATAACCCTTCTACCCTTGACTGACAAAACAGAGCTGTATATACCCCTGGGCAACCGCTTAGATATTGGCTTTGGAGCTGATCAGTTCCACAGGAAATTTTAACTCTGTTTATTCCTGAAAAATGTCATTATGAGTGTTAATTCTTATATCGCCTCGGTTGTATTTTCACCTGCACGTGGGACTGAAAGTCTCTACAATCATGACACAAGCCTAATGATAGAAGACTGTTAAATGAGGCAGCCCTCTGTTGAATATAAACTTCCTTAAACTATTATTTCAGTCCCACCAAGGAAATTGGTCTCTTAGGGGAGAATGTGCTTTTGCTGCAAAGCAGCCCTGCAAGATCAATGCCCCAAGCCCCAGAGCTGTTACGGGGCATGAGGCACACCAGGAAGATGGCATTGCTTTCTGTGCCTCTCCCATTAGCCATGACATGCAAACAACAGTGCTCTCACTGCAGCACTGCATTGGCGTACCGGGAATTTCCTCTGAGCTCTTTAAAAAACAGTCATGTAATGTTGACACATCAGTGAAGGAATAAGCTGTAATATCACTGCAAATTCAACTTCATTTAATTCAGTTCCATAGAAAAATTCGGCAAGACTTTCAGTATTCATCACAGGCTGAGACAGCACATCTCAAAGTTCCTAAATAATGTATTAAAAGCAGAAGAGTTAGGTTCTCTTTTAGTTTCTATGGCTCTTTTGTCAGCATTTAACATTACTGATCACAGGCTCTCTCTTTTCATCCATGGGAGATGTATTGTAGGATTCTCACCTAGCAAGGACTGTGTCAGAGCTGTTCCAGGACAGACAGCCTTGGTGGTCTGCAGGATGCTCCAGTGAGACCCTACAGCAGAGACACTCAGCCTCTGGTATGATGCCAGTTTTCCCCTCTGGGACATGAAGGGCTTTTGGTATGACTGGACTGTGCTCTGTATGCTGCCTTTGTGCTCAGGGCACGTTCTTGACAAACACATGTCAAGCAGCAACCTCCTTAGGACTGTGCAGCCAGAACAACTCAAGGAGCATTATGTGCTTTGATATACCAGCCCTGTACCTAGGTGTGGGTTACAAGTGGGATTATCTTTTTCTCCCTGGCTCCAGTCATATCACATAACATCAAAGCAAAGGTCACTTAGCTTAGTTCCAGTGCCAGCCACTGCAGCCTTATCTTGTCTGGTTTTCCTTCTCATTGCTCTTTTTATTTCAGCTGAACATGAGCAGGGTAACTTCATCTGCTTTTCCTATAGGATGATGAATTTTCAGGTCACTATAGCAATCTATAAGAGGTGTCCTTAACCAACCCTTATCCCCAAGGGAAACCATCATCTTATTTGGTTGCTATGACCATTCTTCCATTTCCTCATGGGAAGCACAGCTAACATAAACTTACTTGTACAGACACCACTGTCCTTCATCAGTGTCATAACCAGAGCTTTTCCACCCTGGTTATGTCCTCCAGTGTACTGGCATTTTTGTTTTGAGAATGTTAATAGGGGTCATCACCAGGCAATGCTAACAAAGAGGACAATGGCCAGCCCAGGGTCTGGAGACAGGCATACAGAGATTAGGTCAACCCCATAACATCAGTAACTCTTCTTTCAGAGCAGCAGCTTCTCCCTGACCAAAGTCACTTCTTATTTGTAGTGACTTGCTCAGCCCAGAGGAGCAGCCGACCACCTGGAGTCTCTTGGCTGTTTCCAGAGCTTATTGCTGAATGCACATCAGAAATAGTTTAATCTCCTCAAAAGACAAGGTCTAGGATTAATGCTGTGTGAGTTTATTTTAGGCATCATTTTTCCTCCAGAAGCCCTGGCCTGTAGGGATAGAAATGATGTAGAAATTCCTCTGTTTTCAGTAAGCATATGCATGTGCATAGCCAAGGTTTCAAACAAAATCAGCTTAAAAATTCCTGGGGTTGGTTGTTTTCTTGGAAGGTAATTTGTCCCTCCATAATCACATCATGTCAAAGAACAGTGGCAGGTTGAAGCGTACAAGCCTCTGCTGCCGCCAGGCTCTGTGTGCCCCTGCACTGTTGCCTCTGCAGGTCTGTGCACCTCAGGTTGCTCTGCAGAGGCCTGTAGTAACACAAAATTTACTGACCTGCAAGTAGCTCAGAAATTCAAATTACAACCTTGGCAGTGGAGAAAAAACACCGAGTTCTCTTCAACTTCTGTGCTAAATCAAAAATCATAAAATTTAATAAGAAAGAGGTGCCTGCTAAAGCTTATTCCTTTGTATCCAGAGGCTTGTCTCCACAGAAACCTGTACTAACTACAGCAGGTTTCTTTTCTGTTATATAAACCTGGGTGGGGGAAAACCCCACCAATCAAAGAATGCATCTGCAGCATGGAGGATGGAGGATTCATTTGTCAGAAATTTGTCTACGTCCACTGCAGATCTGTTAGTCAGACAACTCTGGAAACAGACTTGGCTTAACACTGCAAGTTAACACTACAGGATAACAAGTGTGGTACCTGAGCTGTGTTGGAAAGACCATGTCCCTGATGCAAGCTCTGCCTTTCCCTGATGCTCCACTTTACACAGAGATACTAGCCAGATGCAGGCTCAGTACTTATTTCTTTCAGTGTCCTCTGCATTGTTTGGATATGACTTTCCACACCACATTTCATCATGACCAACGTAGGAATGAGTTATACAAACTACAGAGAGGTTTGAATAACATTTCTTTGCATTCCTTGCAAGCTCGGACATGGGCATTGTTTCTTGTTTTACCAAGGAGGTAATGCCACAAATAACCAAGCAGAACAGGTGAGACTGGCCTCGTATTTGGGGGGAAAAACCCACAAAACCAACCAACAACAAAAACAACCCAAGAAGCCCCCCCCCCCAAAACAAACAAACAAACAAACAAAAACAAACAGGGAGTGCTTGTGATAAATTATCCTCTTTTCATTCCTTATTGGGCAAGTTGTGAGAACACTTTCCTGCCTCCTCAGGCCATGCCATGTTTCTGAGCTGCCCAGATGCCTTTCAGGACAGCACCATAGACAACCTAATAAATAAATAATACACAGGTGCCCAGCCAGATGCCCGGAGTGCCTGAACATCTGCTGAAGGCTGTGCTGGTCCCTAGAGGTCCTTCCAGGATAGAGAGTCCCTAGTGTAGCCCTCAGTCAAAATAGTGAATCTCTGGGCAGGAGACAGAGCATCTGTCAGGCAGACCTGAGGCTGTGGATGAACTCCCATTGGAAGCAGGGGCCATCACACACCTTGGCACCTTCCAAACCGTGGCAAAACACATTCCCTTGTCTTTGCGTTTTCTAGCATATAGCAGGACATACAATACGACAAACCAGTTTCTCCTCCATTCCCCAAATCCTTAATTGCTACATTGCAAACTGAGAGACAGAGCAAACTTCATCCACCAGAGATTAATCAGGCCTCACCAGGTGCTGCTGCCATGTTTCCAGGTGCTGTAGGCAGCCAATGCAATACAAGAACCTGCGGAGAACAGGATGTAATAGCCACCATGACCCTGGCTTTCATCCCCTGGTGTCACTTCATTACAAACTTGGCCTGATCCTTTAGACCAGAAATGTTTTAACATCAGTGTGAAATACTGAGTTGTATTTATCCTGAAGGCTACAAAATAAACAAAATCCAGGGAGGTGGCTTGACACAAAAAGACTATTAAGTTACCCTATTTGGAAACAGAGTAAAAATAAGAAAATCATTTCCCTTTTACATTGAAATAGTATTTGTTATCACAGCCTGGTTACTACCACCCTTCCCCTTTCCCCTGCCAGAGCTCCGCTAGATAAAGAAGAGCTGGGACCATCACTCTGCTGTCCTCCGCAAAAAGTAAGCTGGAGGTATCCCAGTGGGGATTTGCCTATCTTTCCTTCACAGGAACATGCCACTTGACAGATATTGAGTACGAGCCCATGAATAAGGGCATAAATCTGGGAAAGGACTTGGGATTATTCTTGTCTGTGAGGTGGTAGCATGCACCTTGCTTGCTAGTGCCTCTGCCTCCCCTCTTATCTGTGGCATTAACATGGATAGTCCCCAAAGCAGAACCTCCTTATGCATTGAAGATGACAAAAATAGTGGCAATGAGCAGGACTTTCAGTTACCTGCCTATCCAGTCCTCATGCTGTGTTTCTGCCCATGCAATTTGTGTTGCCTTCACTCCTTACCAGGTCCCTCTAATCTTAGCCTCTACTGCTGCCCGCATGTCTTGAGGCTCAGCTTCACTTTTCCATCTGCATCCCTCTGTTCCTTCAAGTATCTTCCAAAGCCTTTTGTTCTACATCATTCACTAATCTAAACTGTCCATTCCAAAACGGTATGGACTTGAAACCAGGAGGGGGGACAGAGAGAGAAAAAGGGAGAAGAAAAGGAAGAAGGAGATATGTGTAAGATCTGAGGCTCACCACAGTGGTTTTCTGCTCGTCTCCATGTGTACGTTGCCTCTTCAGAGCATTTGTTCTTTGCAACTGATGGTTTCATTTTTGTGCATTAAGTGCTGCGCAGTATTATGGCATCATGGAGATAATAATGAATAATGCAATCTCTCACCTTCCGGTGGAATGAAATCATCGTTTGATTTGTGAATAATTTTCTTAAACTCCCACTGAAAGACTTCTGTCAGAGATGAAACATTTTTTAATTATTAATGGTTCTTCCCATTAAAATAAATAAAACAATAAGTTGAGTTTCTAAATGACCTGGTGGTATTCAGAGACAACTGCAGAGCAAATTATTTGATGAGGCTGGTAATCACAAAAAAATTAATCAAATTTTCTTTTTATAAATTATAAACATTTCCTAGGGAACTCGCCAGAAACATCTTAATTAAGAGCTTTAACATCACAGTACAGTTGAGTTTTCCTCCCTCTCTCTCTCTCTGGTGTTTCCTATATGGAAAAGGGTTACTTGCCAAGGAATCCCAATTCAGTCCATGCTAAGGTGAGTGGGAGTATCCCTTTCATCTCAGCTGGTGTTGAATGAGACACAGTGTCCTTATACAGGCCACAGTGGCCACAGCTGGACCCCTCCACGCCTTCCCTCTTCTTCCAGGCAAACTGCCAGGAGTCTGCTGATGGGATATGTGATTTCTCTTCTCTTCTCTTTTTCTTTTCTCAATAATATAAATTTCCATTGTAAATCTTAGGTGGTAAAATTTTCAATGCAGTAAGCAAAGGGCAGTTCAATCAGATGACTTCCAGTTGAGTTTATTAAAGCTGGAAACCGCAAAGAAGTGGTGACAGAAAACTGAAAGTCATCAGAGATGTCTAACAGGATAGTGTAAGAGTATGTTATGATTTTGATAAGTTGGAGAAACAGCCTGAAATTAATAACAGAAGTTTCATTAGGACAAATATAAACTTAGTCACTTCAGAAAACATTTCCCCAGATGCAGAAAGACTAATACTATTAAGAGATCTTCAGAAATTTACTGGCAAGCCCTATTGGTAGTGCTCTCATGAGGATGATGTTGAGATAGAAAGGAACAGCTGCATAATCTGATCAGGGTTTTCATAAATTATCCTTAAAAAAAAAATACCTTAAAGTCTTCCCTGAACAGCAGAGGAAGGGCCATTTGCCTCACTGGTTTTCTCCTTTATCTTGTCCCAGAGTGCTATAAAATCCACAGTAATTATATTTAAGTACCTATAATCAAAAACCTTGAAGGAGGATATATGAGAGAGCATAAGCAGCAGTAACTGCTGCCATCACTGTGACAGTCGCAGGCAGAGAGGAGCCAGGGAAGGCAGCAGAAAGCCACCGGTGAGGAGGAGAAGAAATCCCCATTGCTCCTCCTGCACAGCCCTGCAAAGTGACCCCCCCAAGGCCATGGCGGGCTCCAGGGGACTGATGCCAAGAGGACAGCTTGCCAGTGTGAAACTTGACTTGGAACTTTCCTAAAGTATCCAAGAAACTTCAAATATTACTTTCAAATCTTTATTAATCATGTACTTTTCAAAGGTTTTCCAAACTGATGCCAAGAGGACAGCTTGCCAGTGTGAAACTTGACTTGGAACTTTCCTAAAGTATCCAAGAAACTTCAAATATTACTTTCAAATCTTTATTAATCATGTACTTTTCAAAGGTTTTCCAAAAATATGTAAAAGTACTTTTTCTCAATGGTGACTTTTTCTCTGCCAAGTCATAACTTAACATCACAAGCCATTCCAACAGTCTGAAAGATTTTTTTTAAGTAAAAGCTAAAGTCTTTCTCGTGCTCATCATTACAAAAGCAATGGTATATATACTCAGAGAGTCCCAGCTTAAACAAACAAAAGAACAGCTAATAATGTGTACTTAGGACTATGCAAAACCAGAACATAATAGAAATTCAAGTGGCAATCTTCCTGCATCAATCAAATTTTAGTACTAGTGACCCTCTTTTCCCCAGAGGGCTTGACACTTCAAATTTGAAAAAGTTGCTGAAAAGATCACAGGGATAAATCTGGAAATACATTTAAACTGTGGGAGAACATTAATTTAAATTATGATAATATGACCTATTAAAGAAAGAAATTAAAATCTCCCAAATGATTATGACAAAAGAAATTCAATTCCAAAAGGGGCTGAAACACCAGTTATGCCTCAGTTTTGAAGAGGTGGAGAGAATATGAATGTTTAGTTCTCTGGCTATTTACAGGAGCGATCCAGTGGCTTTCAACCTTCTCCAATTTTTCAGTCCCCTAAAAATTTACACCAGAGGATCCCATTAAAGAAAACACATGCCTACTCACAGAAGGATTGCTTTACTTGGTTATTTTTACTGATCTGTCAGAAATAGTCTGTGGAAATTAAGGGCCTAAAGAGCAGCAGTCAAATCCTGCTAAGGACAGATGCTGCTTCCACAGTTAATCGATGAAAAGGCAGCTTGCCCTGGTTCTTACAGGGGACTTCACCTTACCAGACGTCTGCTAGAAATACAATACAACAGAGAGGAAACAGTCTAGGATGCTCCTGGTGTGCGTGGAAGATAACTGCCTGACACAGGTGGTGAGCAGACCAACAAGGGAAGGTGCCCAGCTGGACCTCTTGTTTGTGAACAGGGAAGGACTGGTGGGTAGTGTGATGGCTGGAGGCCATCTTGGGCATAGCAATCATGAAATGAAGGAGATTTTGATTCTTGGAGAAGTAAGGAGGGGGGTCAGCAGAACTGCTACCTTGGACTTTCGGAGGGCAGACTTTGGCCTGTTTAGGAGCCTGGTTGACAGAGTCCCTTGGGAACCAGTCCTGAAGGGCAAAGGAGTCTGGGAAGGCTGGACATTCTTCAAGAAGGAAATCTTAAAGGCGCAGGAGCAGGCCCTCCCCATGTGCCAAAAGATGAGCCGGCAGGGGACAAGACCGGCCTGGCCGAACAGAGAGCTTTGGCTGGAATTCAGGAAAAAAAGGAGAGTTTATGACCTTTGGAAGAAGGGGTAGGCAACTCAGGAGGACTACAAGGATGTCGTGAGGTTGTGCAGGGAGAAAATTAGAAGGGCCAAAGCCCAACTAGAACTTAATCTGGCTACTGCCATAAAAGACAATAAAAAATGTTTCTATAAATACATTAGCCACAAAAGGAGGGCTAGGAGACGCTACAGCCTTCATTGGATGCAGGGAAAAACATAGTGACAAAGGATGAGGAAAAGGCTGAGGTACTTAATGCCTTCTTTGCCTCAGCCTTTAATAGTCAGACCAGTTGTTCTCTGGGTACCCAGCCCCCTGAGCTGGAAGACAGGGAGAGGGAGCAGAATGAAGCCCCCATAATCCAAGGGGAAATGGTTAGCGACCTGCTACACCACATAGACACACACAAGTCTCTGGGGCTGGATGGGATCCACCCAAGGGCACTGAGGGGGCTGACGGAAGTGCTCACCAAGCCAATTTCCACCATTTCTCAGCTGTCCTGGCTAACCAGGGAGGTCCCAGTTGACTGGAGGTCAGCAAGTGTGACGCCCATCTACAAGAAAGGCCAGAAGGAGGATCTGGGGAACCACAGGCCTGTCAGCCTGACCTTGATGCCAGGAAAGGTCATGGAGCAGATCATCTTGAGTGTCATTACGTGGCACGTGTGGAACAACCGGGGGATCAGGCTCAGCCAGCATGGGTTTATGAAAGGCAGGTCCTACTTGACTAACCTGGTCTCCTTCTATGACAAGGTGACCCGCTCAGTGGATGAGGAGAAGGCTGTGGATGTTGCCTACCTGGACTTTAGTAAAGTCTTTGACATCGTTTGCCACAGCATTCTCCTGGAGAAACTGGCTGCTCATGGCTTGGACAGGCATACTCTTTGCTGGATAATAAAACTGGCTGGATGGCCAGGCCCAAAGAGTTGTGGTGAATGGAGTTAAATCCAGTTTGTGGCCGGTCACAAGTGGTGTTCCCCAGGGCTCAGTATTGGGGCCAGTTCTGTTTAATATCTTTATCAAAGATCTGGATGAGGGGATTGAGTGCACCCTCAGTAAGTTTGCAGACGACACCAAGTTGGGCACGAGTGTTGATCTGCTGGAGGGTAGGAAGGCCCTACAGAGGGACCTGGACAGGCTGGATCAATGGGCCGAGGCCAACTGTATGAGGTTCAACAAGGCTCAGTGCCGGGTCCTGCACTTGGGTCACAACAACCCCATGCAACGCTACAGGCTTGGGGAGGAGTGGCTGGAGAGCTGCCTGGCAAAAAAGGACCTGGGAGTATTTGTCAACAGCTGGCTGAATATAAGTCAGCAGTGTGGCTAAGAAGGCCAAGAGCATCCTAGCTTGTATCAGAAGTAGTGTGGCCAGCAGGACCAGGGAAGTGGTTGTCCCCTTGTACTTAGCACTGGTGAGGCTGCACCTCGAATGCTGTGTTCAGTTTTGGGCCCCTCACTACAAGAAGGACATTGAGGTGCTGGAGCGTGTCCAGAGAAGGGCAACGAAGCTGGTAAAGGGTCTGGAGCACAAGTCTTATGAGGAGCGGCTGAGGGAGCTGGGGTTGTTTAGCCTGGAGAAGAGGAGGATCAGGAGAGACCTTATCGCTCTCTGCAACTACCTGAAAGGAGGCTGTAGAGAGGTGGGGGTCAGTCTCTTCTCCCAAGTAACAAGTGACAGGACAAGAGGAGATGGCCTCAAGTTGTTCCAGGGAAGATTTAGGTTGGATCTTAGGAAAAATTCTTCACCAAAAGGGTAGTCAGGCCCTGGAACAGGCTGCCCAGGGAAGTGGTTGAGTCCCCATCCCTGGAGGTATTTAAAAAAGACATGTAGATGTGGTGCTTAGGGACATGGTTTAGTGATGGACTTGGCAGTGCTAGGTTAATGGTTGGACTTGATGATCTTAAAGGTCTTTTCCAACCTAAATAATTCTATGATTCTATGCTGTCAGCTTTTGGCATGCCAAAAGTGTGACTTCTATCTGGATTTGCAAGGCACATGCAGGCCTAAGTCCTGGCGAGCCTGTGTGTGGAATGAAAAGCTCATCTGTGCTCACCAGCAGATGTAATTAGCAGAAGGCTTTGCCAATATGAATTACTTAATGGCAGGATAAGGAGACATAGGCTGCAAGAAGACTTTTGCTACCTAGAAAAAGGACAAATGCAGTAAAAGGCAATGGGGAGACATGACTATGCTACAGCAGGACTGAACTGTAGGCCCATACCACCAAATTTCCTCTAGACCCTCATCCATTTACGTTTGCAGCAGCAAGTCCCCATAAATCAATGTTTCTTTGGAGAGGGAAATCCAGATGCCCTGTACTTTTTGCTCTGCTGCTGACAGCTTGGCCCATGATCTTTCCCTTCACCCTCTGCCGATGGATAGGGCAAGGAAAGCAGAGCCAACAGCCCCAGATGGTCTCTTAATTTCACCTGAGCAATTAGTTCTACTTCATATATGCAGTTAAATTCTCTCCTTGGCACAAGGCAGCAGGGGCAAGGGAGAGGCAAGGGCCTGCCACTAGGGAATTTGGGGACTCGAGCCCTTCGTTGACCCACCAACTCCACTGTAGGACACACGGTCAGTTTGGCCCTCCTCATCCCAAACTGTTAGGTGTTTGAGATGTTGCCTTTCTCCCTTTTTACACAAAATCTAAGTTTTGTTCAATTGTGCAATTTACACAACTTCCACAACCTTCATAATTCTCACAAATCAGAATTTTTATATTCTGGCTAGACAAGGTCACCCAGATCTTCTGCTGCGGGGACCAGGACAAGCAAAGTGACTTCATCACTATTGTTCTCATCCCTGATACTCGCCTTCCCTTTTTGGGATCACCTTATGCATTTATAGCAACACAGCACTGCTGAGCACAGTGCATGCAGTATTCATCACTGGGGTAGAACCTCATGCCAATTATTCTTCATCTCTCTTTTACAAAGAACAGGTAGAAAAAACAAAGAGTTACAATTCTCCTATTTTTGATCTCACAGCTTCCTGAAACTTGTTATTTGTTGTTGTGTTTTGAAATGTTATATGATTATCTAAGAACTAGAAGGCCAGAACTAGAAGGTTACATAGACATCATACAAATAACAAATACAGTATCAAGTTAATAATTCAGACTAGTGAAAGTTGCCCAAAACTTGAACTTTAGCTGAATGAGTAAGCGTACAAGGCATGGCCCTGCTGTATTGTTGGAAACACTGTTTATTTCCATAGCACTGATACCAGCTGTGTCTTGTGTCCCCCAAAATTAAAGGAACATATCCACTGGCATATGACTAGAAATTACAAGACTAGGCTTGCACCACTGAAAGGAAAAGGGTTCTGTAAAGAATTAGATCAGTATGACTCATCCTGAACATTGGGTTTGAAGAATGTTAATAGTACTATTGTGGTATTAAGCTGGCTGCTACAGTTAAGATTGCACTTGGAATTTCCATTATAAATCCTATTTTCAAGGGTTTATAACTTGGCTGTAGTATAAATTCAATCACAGCTGAAACTCAACATACAGAGTCTCATCATTGCAAGCAAAAGGTTTTTCAAAGAAAAACTGTTTGAGGTTGAAGGAATGAAAAAAACAGTAGAATCATTAAGGGAGAGTTCACACTTTTCTACCTTCCTGTAAATTACAAATTACCTCTGTATTTAAACACAGGATTTCATAGGTCATTAATCCAGAAAGGAGAATGCTGTCTCTAGGTGTATGGAAACAAAACTCGTTAAAAACACTTGATCTGTTACCCTGAAAGAGCTACTAGAAGGTATATTCAGCAACGTCTCCAAAGTTTCAGTATAAGTTTTGATATTCAGAGGACCAAATTTGAGCATTGGCATAAACTGCAGAGCTTCCATCAATTTCTGAGCAACTAATGACACCACGTTTCAAGCACTGAGTTGTCTCCAAGTATATTCAGCAAAGCCATCCTATCGGCACCAGGATGGATCTTGCAGGGCAGGTGAACTATCCAGGCTTCCAAAAGTGAGCTCAGGTACATTCATGTAGTCAAACTCTGGCTGCACCAGAGGCTTCATGTGATCCTTGTGCTTTCTATGTAGGTTGACAAGACCTATGCAGGTCGATAAGCAGCACTTTAGACATGGTCAGTGGCTCCCAGATGTGAAACAGCAGAATAGATCCCAATGAGGTATCTTGCTCTATCCACCCTTACCTGCATTCTTGCCCACTCCCCTCTTCCCCCGTATTCACACAGCTGGTTAATAATAACCAGTTAAGCCATCTGTTAATACTGTATTTTCAGTTCCCTAAGCACACACTTTCTCTGCCTTAGTTGAGAAAAGACCATCATTTCCATCACCTGCCAGAAGATACAGCTAGTCTTTGGCTGAGGCCTTTGTTTCTACACACCTTGTATGCAAGGAAAATAGCAGGAATTCATTAAATAACAATGATTTTGAGTACTCTGAATAGCCAATATGCCACATGAAGAAGTGTCTTTGCTTACCAGCTAAAGCACAGACCAACAACGAGGAAAACACCTGTTTATAGGGTTGGTATAAAATTAGAGGAGTCACTTTTGTATTTTTAAAGGAGGGATCATAGGAAGAATCTGGGTCTCCAAGTATTTCTAAAATGATAGGAGGCTTGGGAAGGATGGTGCTGGTGAGTCAGGAAGGGTGCAGCTGTGCTGCAGGACCTGGCACTGTGCAAGGAAGGCCATGCCAGCCCTGGCAGAGGCTTCCCACCAGCCGGTGGCTAGTGCAGCCCCAAAAAGGCTCAGCAGCCCCAGCCCCTGCCCGCAGGCAGGCTCACCCCAGGCTGGTCCTGCTAACAGGGCAAAGCACTGCACTGCAATGTGCCACCATATAAATGATCTACATTAGAAGAAAAAGAAAAAAGAAAAGTGTTCACATTGGTGCCTGGCAAAAACATTTGTCTTCGGTAAGCAGCTTTCATTTCAGATCAAGCTGTTTATTCATTCCTAGTCAGATCTTTAATGTCAGTAGCAGTGGTTTGGAGGGTTAATAGCACTTTAGTGATACAGGTTGCAACCTAATTGGAAGCTTCTAACTGAGTGTTTCTAAATGGCAGGAATTAATTGCATCTATGAAAATTTGATGGGGCTCCTGTCAGGTGTCCATCTAGATTGGAAGTATTTCCCCAAAGCTGCTGAGTTAATAAGCTTCTTAATTTCATTGAAGGAGATTTTGTTTCATTAACTTTCCTCACCCACGTCTGGCTAGACTTGTCAAAAGAATTTCATATGAACATCAGACCACCTCGATGCAGCTCAAACATAACTGTTATGATGACGTGGATCGCAGGCCCTTGAGACAAAATGTACAAAACCCTTAAATAATGGCTTTGATCTTCAAATTCACAATATTCTTTCTTCTTTTTTTTTTCCCTCTTCACATGAAATATATGTTGGCTAATGAGCAACGCCTGCCAGTGTCCACAGGAACCGCAGGGTTCAGGCAGTGTGAACGGCTGTGCAGCCCCTTGATGGGATGTCCCCAGGAGCTGGGACACTTGGCACCCGGCAGGCTTCATCACAGCTCCGAATTAGTCTTTCTGCTTGAACTGAAATCAAACCACTCAAAACGTTTGGCTTTTTTCCCCTGCATTAAAACAGTGTTAAGGGGTGTTCAGTAGGTTCCACAACAGATGACAGGATGGCAGAACCTCCACTTCATCTCACCTCCTGTTTGGTAAGCGGTATTTCTTCCCATATGTTATGAAGCAGCACAACAAAGCAGAAAGCTCTCAACCTGCAACACCATGAGAGTCTGTCTGAGGGGAACTTAATGATCCCTTTAAAAAAACTGATGAGGAGGAAAACATGTGAGTGGTAGTTTATGAGAGAATTGAGGGGCTTACTGCAGAAACTTGTATTGCTGGCAATATAGTGAAGGATTGCAGCACTCTCTCCTCGCGTATGAGATAATAAATACAGACAAGCAGAAAATATTTCTCCTCAGTGTCTGTACCAGTAAAAGATACTCTTTAAAGTGTTTGCTGTAGCCTCAAAACCCAGGAGCTGGGACCTTTGCAGCTCTTCTAAACTTCAACAGAACAGCGAGTCAAAGCCAACGTTACTGGGCAACACCATCAACTTCAGAACAAGGCAAAGAGGTGAGGGGAAAGCACTGCTGCTGCAGGCAAGCAAGAGCAGCAAGGGCCAGGTTCAGTAAATGTCTTAGAGAACCAGCTATGTCAGTTGAACTGAATTTTTGTCTCAACAGTTGAGAGACAACACTGGCAACCGCCATGGAGCTGGGGAGGTGAAATAGTTGCCAGGGTTGTTTAGCCTGGAGAAGAGGAGGATCAGGAGAGACCTTATCGCTCTCTGCAACTACCTGAAAGGAGGCTATAGCGAGGTGGGGGTCAGTCTCTTCTCCCAAGTAACAAGTGACAGGACGAGAAGAAATGGCCTCAAGTTGTTCCAGGGGAGATTTAGGTTGGATCTTAGGAAAAATTCTTCACCAAGAGGGTTGTCAGGCCCTGGAACAGGCTGCCCAGGGAAGGGGTTGAGTCCCCATCCCTGGAGGTATTTAAAAGATGGGTAGACATGGTGCTTGAGGACATGGTTTAGTGGTGGACTTGGCAATGCTAGGTTAACGGTTGGACTTGATGATCTTAAAGGTCTTTTCCAACCTAAATGATTCTATGAAATAAGGGTAATAGTAGATGGTGAATAACATGTAAAAGTGAGACTTTGCAAAGTGACAGCAAAGATAAGCCACCAGTCTTCAGTAAGTAAAGTTGACTCAGGATCAAAACTGTGGGGTGGAATATTTCTGCTTATTTAGGTTCACAGTCCATCATTTCTATAAGGTGAAATCAAGCCGTGGCAAGTTCCTCATACACGTCTGTTTTGGCTCATGTAATAGGCCTCAAATAATAGCTCCAGATGTTATAATCAGAGAAGATAACAATTTGCTGAACAAGCATGTCTCCATGCCACAGAGTTTCAAGTGGCGGAGCAGAGAAAGCCATCAAAGACAGGCAAATGCACAGAAGCGTGTTTATGGGTGTTTGGGAACAAAACTGCCTCGTTTGCTTCAAACTAAAACTGGCATAAGCCTACTGGTGGGAGGGAAGATGAGAGCTCGTCTGGACTTCTTCCATCTTAAAATAGAAGGGGAATTCTCTAGGAAGCAAACCTACGCACTGAGCCACGGGGAGAGCTGAGCCTTGGGAATCTTCTGGGGATTTTCCAGACCAGGACAGGTGCAGCTTCAGCAAAAGATAAGCTTCAAAATTAGCCCCAGTATGGCACAGAGCCAAGAGGTACCACTACCTGCAGAGATGCCCAGCAGATGAAGCTGTGGAGTGGTGGCCACGTGGAGGAGCGACAGTCAGTGCAGGACACTGGTTTGAAACCTGTTGAGTCAGGGACATCCACAGAGTTGCTGAACTGGTAAACAGAAAAGAGAGAAGAGGCTTCATTTAGACAGAGGACTACTTCTACACCAAAACATTAAAAAGGGAGGGCTGGCATATCATCTTCAGAGCATGCGGGTTGGTACCATGCTTGGTCACTTCCTCACTGCTCCTTCTCTGGTTGTGATGCTGCTTGGTGAAGGAGCACGTTCCTAGTCCTCAGTGGGGTGAAAGAGTGTTGTCTTCTGAACTGAGCCACACACATGACCCTCTTCAAATGAATTTCATGGCAGCACGTATGGAGTAGAGTACAGTGCTAATCAACATAAACAAGGTTGTCAAAATAAAAGAAAGAATGATAGACTGAGTTCTCAACCTATTTTTAAAGAAATCATGAAATTGCTTCTCTTTAAACCCAAATACTTTAATTGTGTTTGATGCATTGTAAAATTATTCTTATAAGCAGAAATACTTATTTTTAAAAAAATAACCAAAGAAAAGTTTTCAAAGGACTTAAAAGACATTTTGTTATTTTCTCATGGTAACTAAACAAAAATAAAAATGGTGTAACTGTTATACCCAAAACTAGGCAGAAGGAATACAGCTATTTATATGGGTGATTGTAAAACAAAATGAATCAAAATTGGACCTTCCGTTACAGAGAACACAGAAGTGGTGAATTTATCTATATTAGAAATGTAATGAAAAAATGTGTTACACCTGAAAAATAAACCAATAAAAGTCCATGCCAGCTGCATGTTCAACAGCTGCTATAGCACATAC
Source organism: Nipponia nippon (assembly GCF_047370975.1). Taxonomy (NCBI): domain Eukaryota; kingdom Metazoa; phylum Chordata; class Aves; order Pelecaniformes; family Threskiornithidae; genus Nipponia; species Nipponia nippon. Next base: position 113,229,748 of record NW_028262336.1, read on the forward strand.
ACCACTATGTTCCTGTGGGCTGTCCCCTGTATACTGTCCTTGCTGCCCTGCATGAATGCACATGCTTTAATAATACACTAGGTAAGTGCCATAACACAGAAACATGAAACTTTGCCCATAATTTTTAATTGCATAAGGATTTTTTAAATAGAAAGCATCACTATCCTTTTTCGATCTGTGAAGCTATTCCAAACAAGGGAAAGTAAAGTTTAATTAAACCTAATTCAAATCTATTCCCTATCTCCCAGTGGAAAAGCCTTATCTACAAGGGTCCAGCTGCCAGGCTTGCTGAGAGGGGCATATTCAGGGTGGTTTTTTTCAAGCAGTCATTGCATTAATGTATAAACTATTCATATAGCCGAGACTGAAACCTAAATCTTTCAAGTGAGAACACGAGTGCCACGGGCATTCTCTCATCCCATGATTTTTTTTCATGCACAGGGAAAAAATCTCTTATTTGATGAGGAAGAGAAGTGGACTGAATTTCTTCAGGCAAGAAGTTTGGCCTTGGTCTTCTGCATGACAGAAAGAGCATCTCTCTCATCCTAACTACTGGATTTTAAAATAAAGGCTTGATCCCTGCTCCCTTTCCTTGGCAGTACTAACCTTCAGGAAATGCTTCCACTGTAAATCCAGACTGATGAAGCTGCTTCCCTTAGCTCTGAGAAAAGATCTGAGTCCCAGAGAAGGAAATAATTTAAAACATATCCCCATCTGAAGTGACCTTTGTTAACTGGCACAGCTACTGCCTGTTCAGCATGATGCCTCCTGCTGCTGCCCTCTATCCATGTTTAAATCTTCCCCTACGCCTCGCAGAGAGACAGTCCTCTTACCTGGGGCTCTGGAGTCTACTGCCAAGACACAGCGACTAAAACCACAAAACACTCCACGTCGTGGTGCACAAGTCCTTTTTTGGACAGCCATTCCTGTTTCACAGATCACATGCATCACACGTCAGAGCATCAGTCCCATGAACCTCCTGTAGACCAGTCCAGCACCAAGGACCTGGGGCACAGGACATCACTCTGTCCAGTCAACGTGCGGTCTGTGGATGACAGCTCGGCTCCTACACTTTGTGGTTCCTCCCCTTGGGCTTCAGCTTCTACACGGTGTTGCACACTGTGTATGCTGTCCCCCTCTCTCCCCTCCTGCCCAGTTGTCTTAACAATTATTTTTTCCCCATGTTAATTAGCATAGCCGCCAATGGCTTCACTAGTCACATAGCCCAAGGCAAGCCAGTAGTTGCCACCGTGGTTTTCATCATCTTCTGTTTCCCATCAAAATTTTGGAAAAATGAATTGTTACATTTGTTATCCAGCTCACACAGGATTAATTGGGTCCGTGCTTGCTGGGCAGAGGCAGATAGGTCTCACCTGCTCTGGAGGTGCCCCAAGGCAGGCTGCAGCCATGGATGGATCTACTCTTGATGCTTAGACACTGAAAGACACACCAGACAATATGCACAGTATAGGACTTTCTGGCTAACACTGATAATCAGAAAGCTGATTCTTCAGCCAAAGTATCTTCTACAAACAGATCAGCATACCAGTCAGGATACCAAGAAGTGACATTGGAAGAATCAAAAAAGGAAAGGTCTTCATAGTCTCTCCTCAGTCAGATGCCTTTTCAAAACCCACTGCCTTCAGCATCACCCCAAGAACTTAAGCCTGTAAAAATTTATATGTGTAAAGGAACCACGGAGCCATACCTACTTCTCATTATAAGACTTGCCTTCCTTCATCTTCTTTCCATGGTGACAATGCTCTCCTCCCTCTTCAGACATCTAGATTAGAGTCTATGCTTTCTAGGACAGAGAATAGGTTGATATTGTTTATTTATTTATTTATTTATTTGCACTATGATGGGACCAGCACATTTTTGGTTCTTTATAAATAACAGACAATGAACCTGACCTCACATATCCTAAATTTGATAAAATTCCAAATAACTTTATGAAGACACTCTGTAGAGTAAGCATTACAGCATCTGAATGAAAATAGGTAGTGAAAATACTGGTTTGAGTAACGATCACACAGTAAGCTGGAATTTAAGCTGAGTTTGTGGAGGTATTCATTCAATTTTATTCATTCAATTTATTTCATTCAATCTAATAAATATGTAGTAACAATTTTTTATTTTTTTTTTTCCTGTAGATTACTTTAGCACCTTCTTCCCTCCTGTCTCTGGACACTCCGCAATAATTAAATGCATTCATTAAAAACATGCCAACTGGTTATTTCTAAGGCAGTGCAAGCAGAATTACTCTCACTGAAAAGCAAGTGTAGTTGCTACAACATATTCTGAAACCATGAATGTTTGCATTTATAGAAACAAAGTAATGATCAATGTTCAATATGAAAATAGTGAATACATTTCTGTACCTCATGGGGATTCCTAAAGATCTGAAGGAAAAATTCCAAACCAGCAGGTAACTTCCTATGGGACCCTTGTGGTTTAAAAAGAGTACTTCACTGGACACGAAACTCATCAGACGGATTTTAAATTGAGTTAACATAACATCATTCCAACATTTGAGTGTTTATTTGGGATCTAACTAAAAAGCACTCTTACATTGACTTTGAATCTCCCAACTTCTTTAAGTTTCTTTTTCTGCCCATCCACTGGGGACCTCTATCTCTGAGAGATTTCATGCTCTATTAATTCGCTTGCACTCAGAGGTGATCTCTGGTCTCTCTTCATCCCTCCTGATCCAGTCTATTCAATTCAGCTGCAGTCACAGGTCTACAGCTGAATCTACTGCAGGCCTCTCTTGAGAGCTGCAGATGTTCTCTAGGTCTTCCTGGAATACGCTGTCTGCACCACCAGAAAATCGAGTAAAGCAGGACTCAAACTGGACAAAAGAATTGACCCTGCCCTGCCCAGGCACACCAGTCTCTGCTGATCCTGTGCAAAGCTCTGTTGTGGAGCAGCACTGACTCAACCCTGTCCAAGAAGCACAATACACATGCACAATAATATTACTCAGCACAGTAATATATCCCAGCCAAGCACAAACAATATAATGGAGCTGGTTAAAAAATCTGTTTGGGCTTTTATGGCATTTTTTACCCATTTTATTTGTTCAGCCTGCCAGAAACTATAGGAAGCCTCAAGCAGTTAGAACAAGGCAGGAGAACAAGAGCAATTTATTCCATATCCGAAACAGGACAAATAACTCAGTGTAACATGGAGTAATAAAGAGACCTTTTTAAGCAAGCTGGGGATCTCCCTTGCAAAGAACTTTCTGCATTTACTTTTGCCTGCTACCAGCATGTCATCCTTCCCAAGGGGTCAGCCCAATTTGTATTGCCAGTCTGAGTGGCACTGAACGCGTGCTCAGCGCATTTAGCGTAGCTGCCAACGGAGAGCCGGGGATGATTTCCCTTTGTATATGCATTTCATATACCAGGCAGCTTCCCCGCAGCACTGGAGGTGCAGGGGACTTTCAAGCAGAGTACATGGTCCCTGCAGCCATACTAGGAACTGAGACCACAGCCTGCGGGAAGGCAGAGGAACGCACGCTCGTATCCCCTCCTGTGCCAGCTAAGGGCTCTGATAAAGGCAATCACAACAGCGCATCTGATTTCACTAAAAGGGTGGAGTAGGAGAAGCTGGGGCTGAGTTTATCTTGCACCCCATGCTCAGCACTGCTGGATAAGACCTTGTGCTTTGCTTTGCTCTTCTGGTTGAGCAGCACTTCTGACTTACTCAGAGGATTTGCCAATCACACCAGACAGGAGAAACCCAGGGGGACTTGGAAAGCAGAAAGAAGGGGTATAAAATCCAATTGCTCAGGGGGCTAGTCTGTCACTCCTAAACCCTCAATCATTTTAAAGTCTCGGTGCGACACTGGGACGCACCCAAGACTCCTCAGGTTACAACTGTCTTCATCCTCTTTCACAGCATGTCAATTAAATGGAGGTGTATTAAAGTAAAAGGGAGTTTGACACCGTCTTCAAAGGGCCCCTAATCTCACAGGAGTTATTGAGATGGAAAGGATATTTTGAGTCATCTCTTCTTGTTTAACTGCCTAATCAGACAGCTACTTTCATTGTCTGATTTGTGCCAACATTGAGATTGAACTTAAGATTCACATCTCATAGCTCCTAATTTTATCACATTAGTGCTCAAATGTGGTACAGCAGACCAGGCTCTTTCCAAATGGTAGCCTGCAGGACTCCTTTATGAAGTAGGTTTAAAAAGACCTTTGGTACTTTCCTAATAGATAGTCTTCATTATTTACAGATTTTAGAATGACAAAAAAGATTCACTGCAGACCTAAAGCAAGCTGACAGGCTACATTCAAGTTGCATCTAATAGATAAGGGGACATTGTAGTACAATAGACTTTAAATATTTCTGCAGCTTTACTTTTCAACCTGTTTTTAATATGTAGAGAATTTGCCACCATCCTCTGCTGCACTTTTGATCATAAGAAGGATATCTTGTGGGACAATTCCTTTCCTGGAGCCCATGTGCTCCATTTAGACTATGTGAGATGTGGTTTGGCATAGTGTTGAGGTGTTTTGAAATAATTGAGAAGGGGGGGAAAAGGCATTTTGTGAGCATTTCTCTTCTGATAGCTAAAAAGGCAAGAACAAAGGGGCTTTGCAGGACTATTTTCTATTGAAACCTAGAGTATGGCATGTCCAGTCACAATCCAATGGTCTTTTGATATGATGCAATATGCCATCCAATGGGCTAACAGCAAATATTGGACCACAGGTTAGAGGATAACATTTTTCCTACTTTTTCTTTTTTCATCAGGAACAAAATAAGCGAGGAAGCCAGTGACTGATTCTGTGCTACTGAGGGTTATCCATTTCTCTGGTCATTAGCTACAATTAACAGTGTAATTATACAGTTTGCTATTTTATGCTTCCTGGCAGGCTAATGTCATTTTACCTGAAGGAGAGGGTGCAATGTGGGGGATTTAATTGCTGGGCCTTTTGTCAAACAACTGTCATCTCTTCCACATGCACAGTCCTTGGGATACGGTAAATCCAGCTAAATGAACAGGTGACAGGTTTTATCTCCATGTAAATCAGAGAATAAGAGTAGTCATTACCATCTCTTTTGGTGCTTATATAGAAAAATTAGAGTGTGTGTTGGTAACTGAAAGATGAAGAGGGATCCTTACTACCGTAGCACCTGGAAACCTCAGCCAAAGTGTGTGCCTCACTGAGTGAGGTCCTCATCAAACAAATAAATAAAACTCAACCTCAGTCTTTAAGCATTCAAAGCTTAGACATAGCCTAGACAGGGAACAGAGGGCAAACTGGGACCAGAAATGGAACAGCATTGCCCAGTGTGATGGTGAGGTAGATGATCCTTTCAACATTGTATTTGGGTTGTGCTTCCTTCCAACAGTATGATCGGTCCTGTTGTATTGATTTCTTGTTCACTAAACATGAAGGAAAACACTTTCAAACATGTCCCTTTAGCTGAGGCTCCTGAGTCCCATTTACAAAGGTGATTTTCAAGACACCTGTGCCAGACAGCTATTTTCCCAAGTCACTGAGACACTTCCGACATTTTTACTCAGATGCTTAATTAACCCAACAAGAGGTGCAACGCTGGCATTGCAGCCTTCCCCCATTTCACCCTAGCACTGGCCCTCAGGCTTTGCTCAGAGAAGACAGCAAGCCAGGCTCAGGAGCCACGTGGGTGTTCAACAGCCCTCCCACGTGCAGTGTCCAGGGAAGGCTGCCATTGAAACTCATCCAAAGCATTGAGGTAATGGTGAGGTGAGACCACCCAGGCCCCAAGTCTGTGGCACGAGTCCATGATATTTGTGCAGTCTCAGAATGCATCTACTGCATGTGATAGGAAATACATTTGTATGTGTGTAGAGGCTTAAACAAAAGAGAGGACAGAAAGTAAAGGCCAAATCCTGTTTGCATTATTTACAGACACACACATGCCCAGCTACCTACAAAGAAGAGACCAGAGATGAGTGGTGAATAATACCTAGCTTTCACACAAGGGCAGCTCTGAGAGATTTCCCTAGGCTCAGGGGCACAACTCCACAAGTACCACCAGAGAAGTCCATGCCCAGACACTACTAACTATAGAGGAGGGCATTCAAACCCAGCCTAGCGCCACGAGGGTTGGTGGTGACCTGGGGTGTAGAGGTCTGAAGCAAAACCAGAAGTGATCCTCAGGCAGTTCAGATACATGCTGATCTTCCCTTGGCTTACTGGCGTGGAGCTCTTCTCAACATGAGGCTCCTACCACCTGGGGAGAATAATGCTCTGACAATATATCTCCTGAAATAGTCTTTGACGCTATTTTTCCTAAATGCTTGATGATTTCTGTTTAATCACCCCCACAGTAAAGAGCTATATTAAGTCCCAGCAGCACTCATCCCACTGCCTAATGTATTTTTTTAGTGCAATATGCTTATGACCTTGCACCCTTCTACTCTCTTAATGCCCAAAGGACATCAGGGCAGAGCACCAACACAAAACAAAAAGACCCTAACAGGGCAAGCAGAAGCTGACAAGACACAAGATGATCATCTGTGGAGTCTTTTTCCCTGCTTCTGTAAGAGAAACCATCAAGTAAACTCTGCCTCATCCATCCCCTTTGTGCCATTACCCAGGCAGCCTGGATCACCAGAGCAGGTCACATTTCCACCATTGCAGTAATTCTCTAAAACCTTGGGCAGTCCTTGTGCATGAAGTCAGCTATAGGATGAAATGGTTAAGTGAACTACAGCCATCCTGTCAAAAGACAACCAAGACAAAGTCCAGCGAGAGCATTTATATGACTCAGGATTATCTCAGTATCAGTTAACACAGTGTTCTCAGTGCATATATTCAAATTAACTAAAATTAAACCAAAGATGCTAGTGCACAATGGAGATCTACTAGAAGAGGGTTAAGGGGGGGAGTGGTGGTGATGCTGAGCACCTAAAAAAAGAACATTTCAGATAACCAGGACGGGTGCCTGGGCCTGGCAGCTCTGCTCTGAAGATGCAGAGTGGTGGTTAATGTTGCAAGCAGATAAAGTGGGAACGTGCTGATAAAAGTACCTGTGACCTTCAGTTCCCATTGCTTCCCACGTCTCAGTCATCCGCAGAGAGCTGCCCTCCACTGTGCTTTGCAGGAATCAAAAAAGCCATCTCCTTCCTAACCTACATGTCACAATTTGGCTCTTGCATACATCAGTGTTATCTGTCTCCTTGTAAAAGGACAGAGATAACATCCTCCTCCAGCTCATCAGCATGCGTGTCCCCAAATAAATTAACTACAGCAGCCACTTTTGGTTTTCTCAAACAAATTAAGATTTTGTTCTTAAATTAGGCTACAGAGAAAACATGTACAGCACAGGGACAAAGAGATTATGGGCTTCTTTCTCAGGTGGCTTATTGTTGCTCTGCTCCAATGTCATTTCAGGGGATTTTCTCTCGATTTCCAGCAACATGACAGTGATCAGAATCTCAATGTGCCCCAGTTCTCCTCTTGAAGAAGGTCAATGAGTTTCTGTCCTAACCTCTGCTACGTAAGAAAGAAGACGATGCTTCAACTCCTCTGATGATAAATTGCTCCTATAGACTTGTTCAGGGTTTGATCCTCAGAGTCAGAGCTAGCATTAATTTCATCAGATACAGAGCATGACCCTCACCCTTAGTCTTGCAAACATGAGACCTTCATTTAACAAGAGACTATGCAGTGGTTAAATATTTGAAGTTCACTTCTAAATAAGGCTGCCTAAAGCTTAGAAATTGCCATGTGTTCCTGTTAGTTCAATAGCATATAGAAATGCTCCTGGATTAAATAGAGGGGTTTGTGTCACTAGGAACAAGATATGCAAAATATTTTTGGTGGCTATCATTCAGTAGCTAAGCTGGAGAGCTGAGGTCACAGCCCACTGCACTGCCGGTCCTGTCCCATTGTCACGAGGCGTTTCCCACCTCTGTGTGCCTTTGCCTCCTGTCATTCCTGGAACAGGTTGCCCAGTGGGGCTGTGCAATCTCCATTCTTGGAGATGTTTGAAACTCAACTGGGCTAAGCAACCTAACCTAACTGGAACCACTTCAACAAGGGGGTGGGACTGGGTGACCTCCAGAGGCCCCTTCTAACCTAAATTATTCTGTGATTTGTTCACAAGCATGTGGAACAAGAGTTACCAGTTCTTTGATTTGTCATCACCTAGCTAATTGGTCATTTGTTGACCACAAAGTCAGGTATTCTCTTTCCCTGACTCAATGTCATGTGTGTAAGAAGAACAAAAAGGCAACTCAAAGAGCTTTTTCAGGAAAGAGTTACTGCATGGTATATCAAGCAAACAATGCATTTCAGTATTATTGGGTTGAAATGATAAAGAATAAGGCTCTCAGAAGAAAATAAGTTATGAAGGACTATGAAAATTGAGTCCATCTGCCAAAACCAATAATTTTGCTAGACAAATTACCTACATCAGTAGACACTGTTCCCAGTTTTGCCAGCAGGCAAAACTTCACCTGAGCCAGAACATTGGGTCAGCACTGCAGAAAGTACCATGGGTCGATCAGTAAATGGCAATCTTCCTCCAGGTGAATGTTGAGCTACAAATGATCTAATGCTAAAAGCCCTGGATTATTCTTTCCACCTTTGCACAGATGTCCTGTGTGTCCTTGGCACTCACTTAGACTGATTCAGCTCAGCTAACTTCAGCTATCTAAATTTAGCCATCTGCTTGTCCAGGCTCTACCTGTAGCAAATGGAGAGCGAAATACCTCCAGATTCATCCCTCTTACTTTGGACAGGTATCTCAGATATTGGCTTAAGTTTCCCATTGGGGGTGCGTGTCTCTCACTCTTCACCCCTCCTTGTCTTTACACTGGGTAGGGAAGGTGTCTGCTCACTGTGCCCATTGAGATCGCAGTCCCGTGTACTGGTTATTTCTTGTCCAGTTTCTGTCTGGCACATAAAGGAGCACTTGTCCTTGGCTGAGGCATCAAGGTACCGTCACTGGACAAAGCAGGCAGGCAGCACTGGCATGGCCAGGAGCAACCAACAAACCCAAGGTGCTACCAACCAGTAACACATACCCCCAAGAGGGGCACCGACAGACCCAGCGTGGGGAAGAGGCACGCACGCAGCATCCCACAGCTGCTGGACCTCTACACTTAGGCAATAAAAGTGGAGAGCCAGCTAAAGTTTTGCTGGTAAAAGGACGGGTCTAATTCTATTTTATGTTCAATTACCTTGCTTAAAAAAAAAAAGAAAAAAGCAGGAGTAGGAGACACTTTGGTGTTCAACGTGGAATGGTGCTTTATCATAAATTCCTTGCACAGCACCAGAAATGTATGATCTGCACTTCGAATAAATATTTAACACCTAAAATGGAGACTCCAACTTTGATCAGGGACCACACTTGGGAATAAATTGTCATTGCTTTTTAAATTGCTGCAGTTAAGCTATAGCAGGTTACATACAGCAGTTATAAAAGCTATATACAAAGAACAGTTTCTATGCCACCACACCAGGAGCAGAGTATGAGTTATACAACACTTACTGAGACACTCTGTCCAAGGGAAACCATATTCCTCACTCCAAGATTTCATATTGGACATTTATACCCCAGGCAAGAAAATGGATTTTCATAGGAATATATATTTATTGCTCTTATTCAAACACCGCTTTAAAAATGTGCAAAGTATTTTTAAATCCACATTAGAATTGAATTGCTTTAACTGTTCAATGCCAGCTCTTCTCTTCCTCTGAACAAAACTGTATCCAAGACATTATGGGGTTTAAAATGTTCTAACGAATCCACTGCTGTTCATTGAGAATATGCCAAAGTAGCCGTAGTGTCTGTAGTTTAAAAAGCACTGACAACTGGTAATCAAAACCAACACTGTGGTCGCTGACTCTGGGTCCTTCCACAACAGTAAACCCCAAAAAAAGTCACTTTCAAACTCTGTTACATATATGTGAAAATAATCAATGGGAGGAAGAAAACAAAACAGCTATGATGATTTCAAGACTGTTTTATATAGCACGCAGCATTACAGAACCATGTAACTATTTCCAAACACCTGGCAAATCCCTGTCAGGAGCACCAGTTCTTTCATCTACTAGACATCTTGCATACTTACAAAATAAAAATGTCTTTCCCTCTCCAGAGCCCTAAGTCATCCCAAAGTGATGCAAAAGAAACTCTGCAAAAAAGCTAACTTGTCTGTGGTAGAAAATATTTTTAATTTCCACTGGAGAACCAGTGCAGCCAGCTACTGTGTCCCCGGGATGGTGGTGAGGCTCTCAGTGGTCTGGAGGGGAAAAATGTCACTGTCACCTACTAAATCAGTGAGTTAACACTCTGCAGCAAGCAGATGCTCTCCAGCTGTCTCCAAGTTGAGCTGAGCTGAGTTTCCAGGGTCATCCAGCAGCCCCGGTGCATCTGCCTGGAACACACCCACCAGCCCTTGGGCACGCAGCAGATCCGATGTGCTGCGGGTACGGCACCTCCCTGAGCATGCCCTGCACAGAGCACGGGCACAGGCAGTGCAGAAATCCCAGCCACAACCTTGCAAACCCAGGACAAGCCAGCCCACCGGGGCAGGCGGGGGGGCCTGCAGGAATTGGTCACACAGCCCCTCAGCAGAAGTCTCAGGACCTCAGCTTTACATCCTATCCAGGCAGTGCTGGTCTGGCATGACATTTGGTTTTGCTTTGTTTTCTTTCCCCAGGACCAAGATACTGCTACGTGTGTTAGCAGTTCTACCTACTACCCTGCCCCAATGCCATTTCTCCTGGAAAGCTGCTTTTCAAAGAGGAGAGTAATGAGTAAAACTGCTTCCCTCTCTCCTAAACAGAAGACAGCTACGGGCTCACCATGCTGTTCCAAACTTCATTTCCCAATCAAGTATGTACCTGCAACTGCTCCCCCAAACCCTCTCCCCCGCCCCCAACTCACAGCACTCCAGAGACCAAATTGGAGAGCTTGTGATTCTGTCCATAATTCCCACATCTTGAGGACAGGTAATAACTGGAATTATGGAGGATTATCCTATCAGTTTAATCAAGACAGCGTATCCCAGGTCTTTATCAGATATGAGAAACACTTCTATTCATCCTGGCTAAGGAGGTAGGCCCAGATCCAGAAAGGTTTTTAGCTCCTACCTCTCACCAAAAGCAACAACCCATAGGTACCTGCATGCTCCCATGGGCCTGGCAAGGTTCACACTCTCTAAGTTTTCTGTGCCATAGCCCATTTGCCTTTGAACTCCAGCCCAGGTGAGATGGAGAGCAGCACACCGAAACTCCATCAGTATGCACAGAAATGCTGCTTGCACATTAAAGCTTTATCAAGCATAGTTACTGTATAATGTATTTTACCTGTTGCAAGGTGAAGAATTTAAGTCTGGCTCTTCTTTGAGGTTTCTAACAGCCATTTTGGTTCAATATCTCATTACCTAGTGCATGAAGCCAGCCTGGAAAGCCCAAAGCTGCTCCCTGGCTGGCACCTTCTGCAGGCTTTCAATCACACCAGCAAACCTGCAAGCGTCAAAAGATTTATTCAGGCGTTGCCTGCCTGCCCCATCGTTCATTGCAAGCAGACTTTCACAAATGCATTTTCTTTACACCAGACTCTATTTGTGTACAGCTTATTTGTAGCCATAGGCATCTGATCCATTAAGCTTTACACTTCAGTGAGCAGACGTTCAGCCCCTAAGGCATGGCGCAGTTTGATGCCAAGCGGCTCTGGAGCACCAGAAATCCCTCAAGCCATTCCCAGCAAGGGAGACAGAGGCGTGATTCAGTCATACCTGGCCCCCCAGGGACAGAGCCCCACGGCACCCGCAGCCACCTTGCTGGCGCTGGCCGGGCAACCCTGCTCACCTCCAGGTTCTCCTCCAGCAGAGGCTTCCTGCAAGTCCCATTGGCCAGGCAGGACGGAGCCCTTTGGGGAAGCCACTGGTAACGTACTCCAACTCAGGAACTACTGGTGTAAAAGGAGCCTCAGGTCTCAGAGGGCTTGGAAAAAGGTGCTGAGAGCCATCATCCCTGTGCTGAGGCTGAGAAGCACGATCAGCTCCGGGCTGAGAAGGAGGACAGCCTGCGGGTTACCCAAACCGAGATCTAGTCAACGCTGGAGGTCAATTGCTACAAGACTGTACTCACGATAAAATGGGAAGCCATGGGGAAAGGGATGATAATGTCAGCTTCATGAAGATTTACCAAAAGAGAGCATTGCCAGGAGAAAACGTGCATTTAGTTTCATAAACAAATTCCTTGCCCAGACTAACAGAAACAAAATCTCTTCTTGATGATTTTTTGCAGTTGGGCAGAAACAGAAAACCTTTCTGTAAATGTTGAGGACATTCTCTCTCCTCTTGCAGCTGCCCCAAGCATCAAGGGAGATGAGATTATATTTGAGAGTGAGAAGAAGCCAAGTATTAGCAGAAAATAAGAAGCACTGTCTTGAGAGGGTGCTGCAGCCACCTGCCAGAGCAGGGGACCGACGCCAGTGGTCAGAGATGTCCCCTGCAGGACAACGCTGCTCTTTCAGATTCCTTCTTGACACAAGCTCCTCGAGACACAGCTGGGATTTGACAAAATTGAGAGGGCTACAGCAGAAGCAACACAGAAATGAAGCTTAGGGCAGCTCATAGGAAGGTAACTGCGCTTGCAGGAGCTAGTGACACTTTCTTTGGTGCCTGGCTGGCTCCTTAACCCAGATGAGTGACCTTACTAGAGCCAGTAAGAGATGCAGACGGCCACCCTGGGGAACTGGAGTTACCTGCTGCAGGTGAAAATTCATCCTGTGTCAGAGACACTTACAAACACTTTAGCCTGCCCCGGGCACACACCCACCGTTTGCAAGCTCTCAAAGACAAAGCAGCACAGGAGCAGGACACAGTGCTATAAAAATGAATGAAGAAATCCCACCAAGCACCAGTGTGGTTCACAGTATGAGTGGGGCCTAGGAGAGGAGAGGACGTGTGAGCGTTGGCCGGGATGCCGTGGGAAGGAGCTGGCAGCCGGGCAGAGGCAGCTGCTGCAAAGGCAGAGCTCCACGGCTGCAGATATTGACAGAGCTCTGCAGAGCGCAAAGCTCTTCTGAAGGCAGGAGGAGAGAAATGAGAACGGGAACCAATTACAGAAAAACAGATAGAGCTCATACCTGCCACAAATGAAAGAAAATTGAAAAACAGTCACAGCCTTCAACAGTAATAAAAAGAGAATGGTTCAGTCCGTGGATGAGAGGCTGTGAACAGACCCTGCAAAAGCACAGAAGGAGAAGGCAGGGCTGCCTGACTTTGCTCTTTGCAGGAGAACGGACATGCTGTGGGTAAAGCTCGCCTGCAATTTTCAATTAAACCCTTTAACCTTGTCATCATGAACACCTCCCCTCTAGAGAAATAAAACAAAAAATCAAATGTGGTAAACTGAAAATGCAGGGAATTCTTTGCCACAAACATCCAAAGCACTGGAGGAACTTTGGAAAGATAATTCTTCATAGCAAATTGGGAGGCAGATACATAAAAGATCAGACAGCACAAAATTAGTTGTGGGATCCATCCAATGAGATGCAGATGGCTACATCTGAGCTAACCGCCCCAGGCACCCTGTGTGCTCACCAGAGGGTGTTCATGGGGACAGGGTCCCCGTGTCATTCCGTCATTCCCTCTTTCTCTCCCCTGTGAGCAGTGGGAAGTATATGAACAGGAGATGGGATACATGAGTTATGGGAAAAAGCAGTTGTTATATTTTATAAGGTGAGAAACATAACAGAGAAGCTGCACTGTAAGTTACGTTACCACAGGTGGAAGAGTTAAGGTTTCCTGATTCACCTCTACTTATCTGGGTGGCCCAAATAACCTCTTCTCCAAAGAGTTTCTAGACAAGGCTGCACATGGCACGCGCGCGCACACATGTCTGTGCTGGTTAGAGGGTGATTGACAGTGAATAATTAAAGTGCTGCAACCGTTCTCCAGATATTTCACTGACTGATAGATAGACAGAGATGTGTGTATATGTGACAGAGCACAAAGTAATTATACACATCTAGGTCTTCACTCTTTCTAGTCTCGGCTGCTTGGCAGTTTCCTCAAGTTGTCTACGTCTGTAGCCAAGTTTTAATCACTGTTAAATCACACCGTATGACTTATGCTTTGGAGTACTTTGTCAACATCAAAAATAAATATTATTCCCACAAGGAATCCAGCTGGCCTCTAATTAGCTTTCAGAATATATCAATTAAGGTGTTAATGTGCTGTCCAATGATGAAAGCCGACATCCCATCAGCTTCTAGAAGATCAATACAACTGTATGATATGAAATATCCACCAATCTATTTTCCTGGCAAATGAATCAATATAGCAATTTTAATGGCACCAATCATTAAATAAATCTTGTCAGTCCTGAAGAAGACCTAAAACTAAGCAAAATCAACTGTATACATTCAAGCAACGTTTTTTCAACACTTGCAAACTTCTTTCTGGTCCTTTCTCCTTGCAAGGAGAATAGGTATCACTTTATAATATATATACCAGCAGCAATACGACTAATGTAGCTAATCACTGTCCTGAACTTCAAGCTATGCATTACATGGTAAAGCTTGCTTTATTTTTTTGAGGAGCTGTCTCCTAGCGCTGCCTTGGTGCCAAGGAAATGCGTATGTGATACGAAAAAAACCCCAAAATAACAAACATTGTCATTTTCCCCCAATCCCTCTGCTATATCATATTTCTCATAAGAGAGTGGAACTTCTTTAGAAGTTCCATGTATTTCACAGCCATCCGAGCAGCATCTGAAACTCCTTGAGGACAGTTTTGCTGCATTTATGCTTCATTTTGAGATTCACTTGGGTCTGTTCCATAACTAGGAACAACCTGAATTTTGCTCCATGATGCCGGGGGACGCCTGTGCCCCTGGGAAGCAGGTGTGAGCTCCAGCATAGAGAAGCCTTGCTCTCAGAGCGATGCCACCCAGGACACACGATTAAGGATCAAGCGAGAGGTTGTTGCCACATGAAAACACCTTACAGAAATGCTTCTACATACTAAAGGAAAATCCTGGAAAGATCTCTCATCAGCCCTAAAAATGGATCACAAGTCAGCTCAGCTAAGCTGACAGAGGTACAAAATGCTACAAGAGCGTCTTGGCTGTGTCAGAGACTGTTATCGCCTGCTATAAAGCACTTGTCAAATCAGAATAAAAGCTGAGACAACGGCAGATTTCTCATATCACTGGTGAGAACACATTTGCATTACTGCTCACAATAAATGATCATTAGTATGAAGTGTTTGAATATATGCTGAGAAGCAGCAGCAAGCTTGCAGGCAGGGCAGTAACACTGCAGATCACCATGAACCAGAGGGCTTCGAAGTACTCAAAGCCCAGCATCCACTACAGGGCATCCCTTTCCCCACCTCCCCCTGGTCCCAGGTGATGCCTATCTGTTTTGATTTCCAGTGCCTTCATCTCCTGCACTGAAGGCTCCAGGTTTTTGCTCACGTTTCACATTAATATACTGAGCAGACAAACCCACAGCTGGTCTAAACTGACACAGCTCCATTGGGCCGATGCTGGTAGCCACCAACTACATTTCTGGACAGAGAAGGGACGCTGGTAGCCACCAACTACATTTCTGGACAGAGAAGGGACAACATAGAAGTCTCTAGGTCCAGGCAAGCAGGGTTTTTCCCCTTGTAAATCTTTCCAAACCTTTCTGCCAGGCTATTCCTCAGAGGCTGGAAATACTCCTCTGGGGACATGGCCACTGGGGCCACTTGCCCTGCACATTTCTTCTAGGTGGAGGATGGGCCCAGAAACAGCCTGCCTGGATCAATGTCTTCTGTTTGGCAGAACCTCTCTTATGTTTAATAAATAATAATTAACACCAGTGCCAGTGCAGGGATTAGGATGGGTTTTTCACATCTGAGCTCAGTTTTTGCAAATGCAAAATCAGTCCCTTGTCTGATTCCAAGAGTTTCTGCATCCTTGTCTTGCCAGCAACCAACTTCAATGACAAACCTGTTGTTTGCTTCAGGAGAGAAAGCAAAATGAACTTGGAGTGAGCTCAGGGGCTACATTCAATGCTAATGCATGCTGCTGTTGCTTACAGTAGCTCCAGAGCAAGGTCCTGCCTTGAATATTTTCTTGCCATGATCAGATCTGCTTCATAGACAAAGGAACTTTCTGTTTTCTCTCCTGAATACAGGGCACCTTTGAATAGCTTCTCATTTTTAACATTACAATGAATTATAACCCCTTCCTGACTCTATGTAATTACTTCTGCATTTGAATTGCGTATGTATCAAATGCAAATTCCTGAAAGAATAACGGATACAGAAACTGCTCCTAAGCAAAAGGTACAGGCTGGTAAAATTAACTACTCACCTTCGCAGTTTCATTTCCATGCATACGGTTATGGTCAAAGTGTGCCAGAAAACAGCCAAGTACTTTTCCCTCCTTTAAAAATCATTTTTCCACCAAATTCAGAAGGTGCCTTTGCAAGGCCACCAACCAAGTGATGAGATAGCAATCAATCAATGGTGTCACTGCTCATTTACAGAATTATTTTTGTCAGTGGCTGATTATGGCTGAATTCTTGCAAAGCTATAAGAAACTTCAAAGCATTTCAGCACACAGCCTGACCAGAGCACACTTACCTCCTAATGCATCAATCTACACAGCACATGGTTTTCTTTCCAAGAGCCCTCGTACAGCCCATCGCCACCTGGCTGTTGCTGCTGTTCAGATCAACATATTAAACAGAGAAATGTTATTCATGCAGAATTTGGTTTATAGGATTCTTTATAAGCCATAGAGAAAAAATTTCAAAGTGATCTAAAGTGAAGAAAAATGCTTTTTCCCATATATCAACCACCACATTTTCTGGGACAGCACAGGTAGCCTCTGAGAGGGCAGTAAAAGGCTGCAGCCTAATCTTGCCCGGTGCCTGACTCGTGCACAATCATCTGTCTCACTAAAATGGCTACAGGTCCCCTCTGGGCTGGGCTCAGCTATGCTGAAAGCAGCCTGACAAAACCCATCCCTACACAGCTCATGCTCTTGAAAGCTAAAAAGACAGAGGATTTGTCGTACAAGAAAATTGTCCCTACGTGTCCCAGCTGGCCATGTCATCATCAGCCCAGCTTTTACATCCTTTTTTTGAAGACACATGTATATTAAGCCCCACCATCACTGGTGAGACAGAGCAGGTCTCCACGATGCAGCAGTGCCATGCATCTCCCAGCAATGAGGGCAGAATCGCCTTAACACACCCTTGCAGAGCTCCACTAGTGGTCTCTCATGGCTCTTCAGCTCTGAGGTTACCGCCCATAGATGAGCAACCTGTACTGGAAGGGGACAGATCCCCACCACGGCTGTAACAGCCTTAAATGCCCATGATCCTTATATGCCTAAATGCTGGCGCTTCTGCGGTCGTGTTCTCCAACAAGATCAGCTGTCTGGAGGAAGCGAGGGGTCAAGGAGACAACCCCAACAACTCTTTGTCCAAATGTGAGGGGGACTTGGTAGTATAACTGTGCCTTGACATTGGTGTTGCTGAAGAGCCCTGGCAGCTTTCTCCTTTTGAGATGGCAAAGGGATCAGAAGAGGGGAGAAAAGAGTGAGAGTCCATTGGCAATCCAGCAAAGCTGGGAGAAACTGCGATTTTGAAGGACCAACGCCAATGTGCATTATTGCACTAGACTGGAGCATACCTCTCCCATCATCCCAGCCCACCACAGCAGCAGGACATGCTCAGGACTCCTCCCTCACCAGGTCACCAGTGAAACATGCATCCAGCCTTTCCCATCCCCCTTTCCAGCTCCATACACAAGCTCTGCTGGGTCACAGTCAGCCCCTTTTTCTTGGCTGGGTTCACTCTCCTGACTGTGTATTTGCAAGAAACCCGAGATGAGCAAAAAGCTCTCCCGAAGTCTTGCTACCAACCTATCCTCCCTTTTCCCCTCCCATGCAGGGATCAGCTATGTGGGCTTTTTAAGAAACCTACACCAATACATAAGGTGACATCAGTAGCTGAAATCCTGCTCTTCCCTCCATCCGGGCCTCCCCACTGTTGCTGATACAACTGAACCATTGCCCAGAAAACAAAAGCGGTTCCCCAAAGCTGCCCCCAAGACAGCCTCGCTTTGGCTAAATATAGGTCCTTGAACGCAGCTCCAACCAGTAAGTGCTGCTCAGCGTGAGCACAGGTGACAGGTCACAAGCTGGGGGATCATTTCTCTGGAGCTGGGATCAAAAGTGAGGCTTTTTTTCAGAAACACCAGCCCGGAGGCCACCTCTGCTCTTAACAAATCAGCAGGACTTTTATTGCCAACCTTGAGGCACAGAAAGTGCCAAACATTTCAAAGAGTCGACCCAGTGACTTTCAGATGCTTCAAACGGTACTTAAAGCACTATCATAAATACATAGCAAGGTCCTCGTTCCTCCTGCCGCTTTCAAATGAGGGTAGTAGGGTGGTGCCAGAAGTTCTTCAGGCACTGATGTGAACAAGAGGGAATTAACAGCAGCAAAAGAAACCTGGTGTCCCTTTTTGGAACAAAAGCCAGAGGCACCTGCAGGATTTGCACCTAGAAGACCATTGCACTAAGACCCGAGTTCTCTCCCCAGCTCTGCTGCTGGCTCAGCGTTCACCTGGGGTCAACAACCTGGCTCATAAAATGAGTGTAACACACTGCAGAACAGGATCCTTAAAACCCTCAGCAGGGAGTGTGCACTTTCATTAGCCACAGCTGAATCCCAGGCTGGCAAATGGCAGCTGAAACACCTATTTTTAATTGAAATGAGCCATGCTAGACAGATTTTCATTAGTGTTCATACATAATACTAAAATTGCTCTTCATAGAGTAATCACCCATTAATTTGATCAAGATCATGGTTTTCTTAATGATATGGCAACTCAATGCAACATTTTCAGTAAATTGAAAAATTTCTCCTCTTTCTCCAAGTTCATCGTTGTTCATTTCCGTGCACTGTAATCTTTCTTACACTGTGCATAACATCAGCCTCTTAAGAACTCACATCATTTTCTCAGTGCTTGTCCAGAAGGCTCAGCATCAGCCAGCGTAGGGCACCACTTGTCCAGAGAGCACCTGTTGCACCACGGATGCGCTCTGGACTTGCAAAATAAAGTCAGGATGTTCTCTCCACAGTTCTCACGGTGAACCCAAGGACAGTGGTCTGCTGGATGGGACACAATGTTAGGGAGCACATCTGCTCCTTCACTTATTAGCCTCTGCTCCACTGAACCTTACACACTTCTCAGATGACATATAATGGGCAGCAGTGACAGCTGGCAGTGCAGATGTGACACGTTCCTCACTTCCAGCACACATGAACCATGATGAATCTGTGAAGTTTTAGGTAGTTATAAAATAAATGCCCAGATAACCAAAGGCACTCTCCACAGATAGCCAATTAACAGTTTGCAGATGATCCACAAGAGCTGCCTGGACACAGACTCTGACCTTGAAGTACGCAAGGACTAATGTGGGGGAAGCTTTGCCTCTGCTGAAAGGAGAGTACATGACCCTGACCTGGGAGTCAGCGACTCCACATTTCAGAAAAGATCATCCTCACACAGGCACGCATATACAGGAGCATCCTCTGCCCTGCACGGCCCCAGTGGTCCTCAGAGGGACCTCTCAGCCCAGCTTCAAGGGCTGTGCTTGGAAGGTGACATGGCAATTGCTGAGGGAACAAAACCAGATGGCCAAGAGGAGTGAAGGTGGTGGTAAATAGATGCTGGAGAGAGCGGATAGTCTGCCCATTGGGCCTGACTGCCCGGCAAGCCCGTGCAGGTTTTGCTGCTGGGAGGCTGTAGCAGTAGATCAGACATCTTGCAGGAACGAAGCAGGCATTATGTAAACCACTGCAACACACGAGGCAGAGCTGCTGCATCTGGACAGCCCAACACAAGCTCCCTGCCAGCCCTTGGACCACCACTGGCCCCTTGTTGGGGAGGACGACAGGCATTTTTTCAGGCTGCTCCGGAACAGGCATTGCCTGCCAAATGGGCAGTAATGTGCAATAACATGCAGCAGACTAGGCAAACGGGGAGGCAGGGGGCTGAGAGGCTGAGGGGGGCACATATTTTACATGATTTACCATGGAGGATCAAACACCGAGCTTTGTATTTCCCTAATAAAACACTCAGCACACCATTTCATGGTGTTACTTGTTCCTGCAGAAGCTGTGGCTGCTGCAGCCACATACATTAACTGAACACAGAATGGATGCTAACATCGCTGCAGAGATAAATAGACAAGCTCATATTTTAACTTAGTTGAGAAAAACTGCCCCTCTTAATGCTTTATGACTTGACTGACAGAGAGAAAATTTCAGTGTCTGTGCAGGCAGTCAGGAGTAGATGGGGAAAATGATGAATATTTACATTACAGAGGAGAATATTTAGGTGAGATATTGTATATTACCCACCAGGAATGTGAGTGTGAATTGTTGTTAAATGTCTAAGACCTTGTATTATCACAGAATCATATTTTGAACATTCAAAATAATTCTGAGTAGCTAATGCAATGGAAGAGCTTATCTTAAGCACACAATCTTGCAAAATGGCGTAGCTGGCCAATCACACTTGTCAAATAACCAGAGAGGATTCAATCAAGTTTCAGAAGAGACCGAACGACTGTGTTGGCACTGGCTGCTGTGGCAGCCCTGGGGGACAACTGCAGATGCACGTCCCCAAGCATGGGCCATGCACAGCTGCACCCACAGGACAGGAACAGCTGCTCCAGAGCAGGCAACCGCTGAGGCCAGGGGAGGACATCTCCCTGCGCGCTGAAGCCCTGGGCAGACGGGATGCTCCCAGCTCTGCGGCCCTAACCCAGGGCCAGGTTACAAGGGGTGGCAGCCGAATTCCCTCTGAGATAACCTGACCTGAAGATGGGCGCTATAAGCCTGTGTTGCACTTTGCTCACAAAGCCGAAATAGCCCGCTCTGCCGGACCCATCCAGTGTGGCTGTGCTTCTCTGCCGTTTTTTCTGTAGGTCTCTCTAATAAGTGAGTCCCCATGAAGGAACTCATTTCCATGTTCTGCGGCGTTTCCATGTTCTGCAGTAAGTTAAACCTGAGCTCCTGCTGGCCCAGGGGCTGCGGGCTCCATCCTCCCCACCAAAGCTGGGCAAGGCGAGCAGCCAAACCCACCCCAGCCATCTCTGAGGAGCTCAGCCAGACTTCAGGAGGCACGAGAAGACACTGGCCATCTCCCACCCAATGTCTCACCCCTTCTTAGCTTCGCTCTCCTTATACCTTGTCCTGTCAAGGGCCTCCCAGTGCTTGGGTTTTTTCTGTGCCGTTTGTCTCTGTGCAGACCCCATACTGCTGCACTAACGCAGACACCACTGTTAGGGGCTCAGGCATCCTCCTGGTGCCTTCCTTCAGCAGAGCAATGCTACTATCCAGGTCCCACCAGGCTGGGGCTGTGGCGGTGGCTCAGCCCTGGGCAGAGGGGGTTTGCGGTAGACCAAGGTGGCCAAGTCCTGCAGTCCTGTCCTTCGCTTCCACCATATGAAATAGGGGATAGAAACAAGAACCTCAGATGCTTAGCAGGGTAAATTCAGTGGGAAAAAAAGAGAGAGCTTAATGCAGTATTTTACCCTCCCTTGATTTTATTTAGCAAGTTTCTGGAGGAGAGCTGCTCTTTTAGCCAGGCAATTCTGCATCATAACAGCTTGGTATTGTTTATGCTGAAATTAGGTGCTGAAGAAGCAAATCAGTTTGCAAAAAATGTATCAGCATCTACAAGAAGAGGCAGAAAGAGTAAATGGGCTTAATTAGTCACTAGACAAGGAACTAGATTAGCACATTCTTACATATTTAAGAAATGCAAGCTTTTCATCCTACTCAGAGCACTTGATTCCTTAAGCTGGAGAACTCATCTTCATAAAGATGACTTTGAACAGCTGCGTGGGTCAAGGACCATCTAGCCCAGCAGCTCCAGCCACAGAGCAGATGCTGGACAAGAGCATAGCCTGAGGGAAGGCAGAGGTGGAGCCTTTCCCCTGCACGCTGAGCTTCCACTGCATGCTGATGCCTTGCAATCCCCTCCACCAGCTTTCTGCTAGGTGTAAGATTAGGAAAACAAATTTCTGGAGTTTAAAAAAAAATAAAGGCTTTCAATGAGGATGTAGGCTTGAAAGAAAGCTCCTGGCCCAGCCCCTGACAGCTGGCATCCTCGTGTCACCCTGTCACTGCCTCATGCCGTAGCACACAGGTTTGCCAAGGGGCATCAGCCAGAGCCCTGTGCCCCTGCTAGGGGCTGTTTCTCCCCTGTGATGGGGGAGGAAGAGTTTTGGTAAGAGGGTGCCAAAGACAAGCTAGATAGCTCCCTACAAGGCTATCGGATGTTCTTGTCTTCCTGATGTAGGATGGAGAGACTTACAGAGGAAAACCCTAAAAGTAGTCAGATAAAGGCAAATATAATGATTTATCTCTTGGAGGAAGAAAGGGGCGCATGCACACTACAGGGTGCATTTCAGACAGGGATGTTTGCTGCTCACCATAACCTCACTGGCTATTTGCTATTGTGTTTCTTAAAGCATGTCCTAGGTCTCCATCACACAACCATCCCCACAGGCCAGGACCACTGAAGGCAGGTTTAGTAGCATCCATGTAGGAATTGTGCCATTTACCATCACCAGGGAATTGTTAGCAGGACATCTCGTTTCCCTTCAGGGAACAAGAGTCATCTGCACTCTGACTTTCAGTCATTTGAGCATGCGATATTGTGTGGGATGACACCAAATAATTTACTGAATTCCCAGCGTTTCTCTGTACCCACTAATGACCATTTCAGCCAAAATCAATCAGGCTAGGGTAGCACAGACACTCTGTTTGTTAAAAGGAAAAAAACTAAATTATTGGGAAGTTGGCATAGGGTAACACTCATGTGGGGAATCAACTCTCCCAACTGGATGATCAGCTGCTTTCTGGTGGCAACAACAGTCTCCATTGCAAGGTTCCTTGTGGCAGTGTCTTCAGCTGGATCAGGAGAGACTCCTCAAACCACTGTTCTGCTCAGTTCTTGGCATCCAGTCAGTCTTGGTCCTGTGACCATAGCATAATTCACTGCTATTGACACACCTTAACTACATACAAAACATCCTTTAAATATTTTAACTATATACAAAAGACTGTCCTGTGCGACCATTTTTGCAGGAACAGTTTCTATTGACTATTTACAAATGTCTTAACCACACACAACGGCCTAGGCAGGTCTCTGGGACACTTCACCCAAGATGTTAATGCGGGCATACAAACTGGACCGGACACAGCAGGAGTTGTCTTGGGGAAAATTTCTAGCACTGTCCAAAATTCCCACCTGGAGTCAAATACTGAATCGTGAAGGTTCAGTCAATTGTCTTGTTTGAAGTCGGCCCATGGGCTCCAGCCTCTCCATCACCTCATCGCTGCCAAGCACAGCCTGGGGGTGCCTGGGCCACCCAAGGAATGAACCACTTAATGCGCTGGGTGTGCATGCCGGCACAGCCAACTTGATGGTCATGCTTGTCTTATAACTTAAGCCCCATAACTCTTGTCACCTTAGTCAGAAATGGCTCTACGGAAGGTTTAAGAGACTTTTTACCACCTCCCATGTTACTCATAAAAGAAGCTTCCTATGAGAGAGCAGGGGTAACTGCGAGGCTTTAGCCGCTGCGTCAGCCTGCCCAGGGCTGGAAGCTGGGGCAGTGCTCGCACTGGATCAGACCCAGGGCAAGGCACACTTGCCTACCCACAAGCAGCCCTTTTATTGACAAGTCAGGGCATCAATATGAAGCACATCAGCAAGTTTCTGAGTGCAACTGAGAGTGTACTGGAATAGACTCACCTCATTGCTAGGGGAAATGATTCACATTAGTATCTGCTCTAAGAAGGGAATGCAAAGTTCTCTCAAACCCGAAAACAAATCCCAGTGTTTTCCACAAAGGCCTGGTAACATCTCCAATTAAATAAAAACTGTACTTAGGGCAGTGGCATCAAAAATCTGTAACCCTGCTGAGATGCAATTTGTAAGACACTTGTGGTGACTAGCAAGTTTAAATTAGTTCCTAAGCTATATTCATTAGCTTTCACTGAGCTGATTAAATAAAAACAAGTTGCATTTCAGTATAATCAAACGCAGTTGTTGGGAAGGATGACGTGTATAGCCATTAAACATACAGATTGGAGGAACCATTTCACTTCCCTGCGAAGTGCAGCACAATGTGTATAAGATGGACTTGCAAATGAATGAGCCAAATTCCATTTCACCTTAAGTGTGATAAGTTCGAGCACATCAACACCAGTAACAGCAGGTTCAATTTACAGCCTGTACTTACACATGGCTTTTGTGTAACAGCTTAGGTTTAGCATCAGAGGGACAAGCTGTGCATGAGAGAAAGGACTTCTGTAGCCCCGGAGAGGCCGTAGCCAGAAACGTTATCTTCCTCCAGGACCCCCATACGTGATTAGGAGAACAATGCCCATCAGTTTCCTCTTAATGCAGCTGAAATCTCAGCACAGCTACTTCTCAACTCAAAAGGATTTAAAAAACTGCTCAACAAAACTAATTTAGTTTAATTAAACTTATCTATATTTTATAGACAAAGCACAACGAGATGATGTGCAAAACTAACAGATAGCATCTACCCAAGAGATTCCACTCCTGGGTAAATCTGCTAGCTGATAGCCCAGTGCAATTTAAGCAATCATTTTTACATGACTGAATCTGATGAATAGTTTTCTTTGCAAAAAAATGGCTTCTGGCCAGACATGGACAAAAATAGGCAATGCACAAGGCATTCTTGGAACAGATCGACTTCTCGCTACTGATTTAATCGGAACAATACCTCCTTACAGGCCTGAAAAGAATCTTCTGCATTAGGCTTTCTAATTCGTTGATGTTCTTGACTGACTCATTTGCCTTTGAAGTTTGGGGAGTACTTCATTATAAAAGTGTCCACTTGGTATAGACTAAAGCCTTGATAGCAATTTTCATGATTTACAAAGACGACGACAATGCAATTTTCTGGCATCTAGTTCCACCTTTTAGAGATAAAACTTGCAGATGCTTCTGAGAGTAAAAAATTAATCTGAAAGGACGAGACTAAATTCAGAGAGCTGCAAACACCAGAGAAGAGAGCAATAAAACAAAGAAATCTAATGAAATATGGTCAAAAAGTGAAGGTAATAGTCTTTTCTTACTAGAACTATTGATTGGAAATTGTATTTCTCTTGGAGTTACGATGCGTTCTGGATCTTCTAGCTTGAAGCATGCCGGGTGCAAGGTTTGGCTACACTCTGCTCAAGGTCCCTATCAAATTAACAGTGAAAGTGGGTGCTGCACAGGGAAGCGTTACTGTCCTTCAGCTGCCTGTTATCAGCCCTCTGCCCAGTTAGCAAAATGGATGGCGTAAGGATTCATCTGTTTCAGGACAGAACCAACCAGCTTAATTTAAACCTCAGGTTATTAGTCAGGCAAAGGTACGGCTGGGGCAGTGACCTCCAGCATAAAAGCAGCAACATCGTGAACCACAGTGGCCATGCCTGCAGCAGCAGCCTACCATAGCCTAGCATCCCTGCTCCAAGGCATACTCAATCTCTCACAAGAAACAAGCATCAACCAGGTCAAACTAGAGAGTAGCACGATAAGGAAAAATACCCATTTGCAACCGTTACTGATATACATTTTCTTCTTGTGTTTTATATCAATTTTATCATATGTATCCAGGATTATAGGAACCCACAGGGTCACTTCAGTATCTTCAGATCTTGTACTATTTTTTATAGTCTGAATTGAATGTTCTCTACCACAGCTCTCTGGTTTTTAATGTTTTGCTTCAGGCATTTCTCTTTACGAGTCTGGTCAGAGAGCAGGACACACCACTTAATGCTCTAGCTGGACTCAGACAGTTGCAGGAGGAATAAAACTTATTTTTTATTTCTATTCATATACTATTTAAAGGAACATACCCATTTAAAATGCAAAATATTAATTTGCAACCACTTATGTTAGAGCCTAAATTTCTTATACTCTTCACACAATTTAATGTGCTTCATCAATAAGGTCTTTACAAAGCAAAGACCTAAGAGAAATTTCTATGATGCTGAGGCAGAATGGTATCTTTGCAACAACGCATTTTATATGCCTCATGAAAATACTGCAAGCTGGACAACTTCAGTAGCTAGCACATTTCGTGTCCATCTATTTAACTAATCTAAAAATCCCAAACTCTTCAACGCTATCATGACTTTTCCCTGACTTCCAGTTTCCATCCAAAAGAGGCTTCAAACAAATTGTAATAAATTATCCAGTAAACAAATGTCTCTATTATTTTGTATGCAACAAAGAGAAGATTTGACTCTGAATAAAAGCCCACTAAACTATAACATTGCATAAATGCCTAATGCATATCCTCAGAATGTAAAATGTACTAGATTTAGTCTTAACGCTATACCCAGCTATAAATCAACACACTGGAACCATTCCAGCAGCAGAAGGAAATCGACCACTATTAATATAAAGTACAAAGTGCAATTTATTAATACAAAGCGCAAACTAATATGAAAATTCATTATTTAAAACAAGGTTTCCTGCTTGGTGATTTAAGGATGTCTCCTGGCCTTGGAAAATACCACCATACTCAGACCTTGCTACCCCTCCTAAAGGAGTCCCCAAAGGGAACTTTCCCTCCCCTCCTCGTGGAGGGCTGCAGCCTACGGGGGTGAGAAGCAGCCTGAAACCCATCCCAGGGTGCTCACAGCACCAGACACCACGACATCTGAAGGTTAGGGTCCTGCACAGAAGGCAATTCAGATGCCAAGTGGGAGGCTGCTCTTGCTAAATCACAAGTGATTTCGGAGTTGTGGATTCAACTGCATAAGGTCATCAAGGAAGTCTTTGATTACAGGCATGCCAAATTATTTCCACGCTTCCATTTCTCCTGTGTAAAGCTGGGATTATAACGCATGTGAAGTACAAACTTGCAAAAGCTTGGGATTTGTTCTGATGCTACAGCAGCACATGCCGTACCTGGGACCAGGAGAAAGGGGGACGATGGGTGGTGTCCCCAGCTGGCCCCACTCCACCTGCCTGTTCGCCTTGGACACACATGCCAAGTCTTCGGGCAGCAGGTTGAGAAGTCCACTGGTGTGAAACGCAAACCAGCTCCCTGGAAAACACCCTTCAGTCAAGTCACTCCTTGTGTTTATGAGATTAACATTTGGTTCGTGCGCTTTTCACTTCTTTTCTTACTCCAGTAGCACAGCTAAAAGCAGGGCTGGTGAGGAGCCTCTTAAACCAGATTTACAGCTGATGGGAATGATAACTCAGAACCGCAGCCACTGCCTCAAAATGCTGAATCCCGGCTTTTTTGTCTTGTTCTTTCTAGCACATGTAGCAGTTTCCCGTTCTTAGACACACCCATTGCATGGAGCATCTGCCTTAAGCCCCTTCCCTCCACTTTTTCACAAGGCTTCATTCTTGTGGGAGTTAAACTCTGGAGATATGCATCCCCTCAAGGACAGCCACGTTTGAAGTAGATGGACAAACTTTGTAAGGATTTGAGAAACAATGGCTCTATATCAGACAACACAAATACATTAGAAACTCCATTATCCCGAAATACAAAAGTAAGAGCACATGAAAAATTATTTTATGCAGACAATGAAAACATCACAAGAATAGAAGTGCAGCACGATCCTTCCAATATACATAATTCAATTTTTAGTCTTATTGCTCACTGGGTAAGAATACTTCTCTCACACCCCAGCATACAAATGAGAATATTCCAGTAAAAAACAGTAAATCTTTTGGGTTTTTACTTACTTGCCCCAACAAACTTATGTTCAACCTTCTCAGACCAAAGATTTGAGTTGAGAGACATGAGGTGATGTACACAACAACTGATCACCATAAAGTACACTACAAATCTACAAATACCTCTGAATAAGATGCATACACCACCGTATGTATTATCATCTGCATCCAGCTCATCTTTGAATAGCTTTCCACTGTTGGTGCTCCTTGCCCTGAAGTTCACCACCTTCCTCCACGACTGCAGGAGCAGGACCTCTGTTATCCCAGTGCAGAGCCATTTGTTGACACCGCTCGTCACATTCACTGCAGCTATTCACATGACGGAGCCTAAGCACAGTCACAATAGCATCATATCAGATCCTTCTTCATTAACAGATTCATCAGCAATACTATTCCCAGATCACAGTATTTTCCAGGCCCAGTGTGGCACCGTAGACTAAACACCACCATGCATCAGCTGCCAAGCAGGTCCCATCTTTCATGTTTAGCTGTATGTGAAACTCGGTCATTTCTTCTCGTTCCACATTGTCAGGAAGGAGCAGATGGCAGATGTGCTCTGCCTGTAATATTGTTTTGATGATACCCTGCCTGCTGGCAGAACAGCGGAAGCAACATTTGGAGACAAAAATTTGCAGTATATTTTCAGTTTTGGGTAACTGAGCTAAAAGATAGCATGGGGTACAGGGAGAGGAAGAAAGGCTTTTACTGAATTTGTGCTGTTAGATTTCTGTGACAAAAAAAAATGGAAGAATTTATGTTGGGAAAAAAAAAGGAGTATTTACTTTAATATCTTCTTCATATAGGTGATGGGAGGACCAAACAGCTTTTTGAGACAACTTGTACTTGATGATTTGCCGAAGGGAAGCAACAGGGGAAAGCCCTCAGGCATTTGTACCTACTCAGTGTTTTACTCTCTACTTTGCCGTATAAACTTCACTAAGGCACAGGTCTGCTGAAAACAGTCATCACTTTACATGCCAGTTTGCTGTCAAAAACCTTGTGTCAGCAAACAAAACACTGAATTTTCCTGCACCCTTCGTTTTCTCGCACAGCAGCCTTCCCTTTGCCTAGGTCATTCTAGAGATGTGTAAAACTCTCAGCAGTTTTCATCACTCTCCATATTGCAAGGGTTTACCATGCTTTTTTCTGAACACTGCGCCAATATTCTTGAGGGGGTAGTCAAGAATGCAAGCAAGAAGACAGTGAATTTGGCTCATAGCTGGCATTCGGGTACAAGCAAGAGAAAAACATCTACTTAAATAACTAAGAATTTGGTATTGTGTTAATATTTTGTTTTGCTTCAGAGAGAATGCCCGCTTCTTCCCTTCCCCAGGGAAAGGACTCACACAGCATCTATCTTGTTGCTGTTCAGCAAAGTGCAGTGATTATGGGTAAGCATGCACAAAATCTGCAATAAACAGCCATGGTTTGATGGGATGAAACTTGAAAATATACTCAAAAATAAATTATTTTTCTTCATTATATTTGGTCATAACAAAAAAAAGTCGCTCACTTCCAGTTGTAAGCCTGCCACAAAATCTACCTTGTAACCAATTTTATCAGGCAGTGTTATGCTCTACCTTTTTGTGGCACCACTGTGTTCTCATTCATATGAGATTCAAATGAAAGATTCAAAGTTTTAGCTTCTAAAAGTGGTTTTCTGAATTGCCTAACACCAGTGACAAAATCATAATAGAAATTATAGAATGATACAATGGTTTGGGTTGGAAGGGACCTTAAAGATCATCTGGTTCCAACCCCCCTGCCATGGGCAGGGACACCTTCCATTAGACCAGGTTGCTCACAGCCCCATTCAACCTGGCCCTCAACACTTCCATGGATGGGGCATCCACAACCTCTCTGGGCAACCTGTTCCAGTGCCTCGCCACCCTCATTGTAAAGAATTTCTTCCTATATACAGAATTTCTTCCTCTAATCTAAATCTACCCACTTTCAGTTTATAGCCATTACCCCTTGTCCTATCACTATGCTCCCTTGTAAAAAGTCCCTCTCCAGCTTTCTTGTAGGCCTCCTTCAGGTACTGGAAGGCTGCTATAAGGTCTCCCCAGAGCCTTCTCTTCTCCAGGCTGAACAACCCCAGCTCTCTCAGCCTGTCCTCATAGGAGAGGTGCTCCAGCCCTCTGATCATCTTTGTGGCCCTTCTCTGGACCCTCTCCAACAGGTCCATGTCCTTCCTGTGCTGAAGACTCCAGAGCTGGACGCAGTACTGCAGGTGGGGTCTCACCAGAGCAGAGTAGAGGGGCAGAATCACCTCCCTCGACCTGCTGGTCACGCTTCTTTACATGCAGCCCAGGATACAGTTGGCTTTCTGGGCTGCAAGCGCACATTGCCAGCTCATGTTGAGCTTCTCATCAACCAACACCCCCAAGTCCTTCTCCTCAGAGCTGCTCTCTATCCATTCTCCGCCCAGCCTGTATTTGTGCTTGGGATTGCCCCGACCCATGTGCAGGACCTTGCACTTGGCCTTGTTGAACTTCATGAGGTTCGCACGGGCCCAACCCTCCAGCCTGTCAAGGTCCCTCTGGATGGCATCCCTACCCGCCAGCGTGTCGACTGCACCACTCAGCTTGGTGTCATCGGCAAACTTGCAGAGGGTGCACTCGATCCCACTGTCCATGTTGCTGACAAAGATGTTAAACAGCGCTGGTCCCAATACCGACCCCTGAGGAACGCCACTCATCACTGGTCTCCACTTGGACATCGAGCCGTTGACTGCAACTCTTTGAGATAAATAATGATAAATAAAAAGTAAAAAATTAAAAAATGATAAATAATAATAGAAAGGATAAATAAATGCTTTCACAGCAAAGCTGTAAGAGACACCAAAAGTTTACACCAAGGCTTCAGAAATTTTTATTAAAATATTTTTAAAATATGTGCATGATACACATAAGAAAAAAATGTGGTTTATTTTGAAGTATTATAATTTGAGCTGTCAACAGTATTTCTTCTGTAATAATTTGAGTACACATTTATCTTCTAAAATATCAAACCTGACACAGTCAAGAAAGGAGCACCCTGTTTTTATTTAAAGCAAAATTAGAATAAAAAAAGATAATTGCTTCAAAACTTGGAGATTTTAAATTATGAATGTGTTACTGCAAAATGACATCTGGTGATTTAGGTTGGAAAGTTGGTTTAGAAAGCCTTATGAATCAAACTAAATGTTGTCTATAATCTATGAGCCAATCTAAGGCAATCCCATTGCACGCAGAATTCATTTATCTACGTCCACTGGTACCCAGCTGCCCAGCTGCCAAATTCATCTTCTGTAGACTACTGACAAAATTATGAAGATGTCCCAGAAAAGAAAACCTGCAGAAAAATAATTAGCTGTGACTGTTGAGCAGATGTAGCACAAGCTCTTCATCCTCTGCCAGAGAAAGCCCAGTATCTAATGGCAAACAGGGTTCCTCCTCTTGGCTGAATTTCGCCTTCTTTCTTTTCTGTGGCATTTCTTCTTCTGCGTTACTGTTGCTATAGCTTCTTTTCTTTCTTCCACTCTTCTCCTCGAGTTCACTGCAGAAACAAATCAATTAGTCTTTTTAACAACTGTGGTAATCAATATCATCATGTAATCAAAGAATTCATTTTAAACAAGGCAAATTTATGTCAAGATAAGAGCCAACAAAATTACAATTCAGAAGGGTGAAGCAATAGAAGCTGATGAACTCTGAATGTCTAAATTAGAACTGCTTTCAGGCCGAGGTGGTGGTGGGTGTTCTGCTGTCTTAATTGATTACAGTGTATCAGGATATTGCTATCAGCTTTATCTAATATTTGCTGCCTTATAGAGTGACAGACAACTTGACCAAACTGATTTACTGATGTGTCAGTGGACCTTAACATGCATTCAAGATTTTGTCTAAAATAAATATGTGACAAAAATAAAAATATGAGAACTTTCATTTCATTGGCAAATCCTACACGTAATACAGTTTTGATTTGAGTCCATCTCATTCAGGCCACTCTTTCCCCTTCTTTAAGAAGCTTTACTTGGAAGCTATTAACTACCTCTTTGCCACAAGAGAAAGAGAAAAACACAAACCCAGTTATTTTCTCTGGTGAATACCTATTGCTTCTGCTGCTTTTCTTCAGACTTGAATGAATTGCCTTTTGCAGCCTTCAATCTGGACGGAATGGCTGCCTATCTGTTTTAATACTTTCACTTCTATCACACGGCCACATGACAGCAACAGCAAGAAAGCCCAAGCTTTCATGTTTCTTCATGTGGGTTTTGCCCATAACATAGAAAATATGCCATAAATCATCTTATCTAAGATTAAAATAATCTAATGTAACAAAATCTCTACAGAGGGACCTCGACAGGCTGGATCGATGGGCCGGGGCCAACTGTATGAGGTTCAACAAGGCTCAGTGCTGGGTCCTGCACTTGGGTCACAACAACCCCATGCAAGGCTACAGGCTGGGGAGGAGTGGCTGGAGAGCTGCCTGGCGGAAAAGGACCTGGGGGTGTTGGTCCACAGCCGCCTGAACATGAGCCAGCAGTGTGCCCAGGTGGCCAAGAAGGCCAATAGCATCCTGGCTTGTATCAGAAATAGCGTGGCCAGCAAGACCAGGGAGGTGATAGTGCCCCTGTACTCAGCACTGGTAAGGCTGCACCTTGAATACTGTGTTCAGTTTTGGGCCCCTCACTACAAGAAGGACATCGAGGTGCTGGAGCGTGTCCAGAGAAGGGCAACGAAGCTGGTGAAGGGTCTAGAGCACAAGTCTTCTGAGGAGTGGCTGAGGGAACTGGGGTTGCTTAGTCTGGAGAAGAGGAGGCTGAGGGGAGACCTTATTGCTCTCTAGAACTACCTGAAAGGAGGTTGTAGCAAGGTGGGCAAGAAGTAACAAGTGATAGGACAAGAGGAAACTGCCTCAAGTTGCGCCAGGGGAGGTTTGGATTGGATATTAGGAAAAATTTCTTCACTGAAAGGGCTGTCAGGCTGAACAGGCGTCACAGGGAAGTGGATGAGTCCCCATCCCTGGAGGTATTTAAAAGACGTGTAGACGTGGTGCTTAGGGACATGGTTTAGTGGTGAACTTGGCAATGTTAGGTTAATGGTTGGACTCAATGACCTTAAAGGTCTTTTTCAACATAAATGATTCTAAGACTGAGTTTAGGCTTCTAAAATAGATGGTTATATTTAGATTTTCAATTAAAATTTGGTAAATTTCTACCCAGAAAATTCAATTTAGTTCAAAAAAGTTTCAACAAGAATTTTAATTGCCTTAATTTTTATAATTGCTTAAGTGTAAATGTAATGTTTGTGAAATGTTTCGTTCAGAAATACTGTTTAGAGACTTAACAATTAGAAACACCAGTTATAACAAATAGCTCAAATTTGGGAATACTGTCCTTCAAATCAACATGGCACAGGAACCCAATCCCCACTTCAAACCACCTTCAGCTGCCCACCTTGTCTTTTTCCATTAATAGGGCTAGTTACCAGTATGTGAAACGCTGGTTTCATCACTCACTGGAAACCAGCCTAACCCAAACATTAACCCCAAAACAAGGCAGTTTTCAAGAAGTTCCCGAATGGTCTCTGAGCAGGATTGGCAGCACGATGCTTCCTCCTCTTCCTGGCTTGTACCTCGTGCTTTCTGGCTGCCTCTCCATCGAGATGAAGGAGTAACATGAGATCTGATGGCCTTGCACTGGACTGCAGTTGTGTGACCTGCCTCCCTCTCTCATCCATCCCACCTTTCATGGAAGAACGGTGCCAACTCCTGCCTACTCATTACAGCACAGTGAGAGGAGGGAAATCCTATGAGAAACACCTCGCATTTCCACAATTAACACAAACAAAACACCCTACCTTTACGTTGTCCTTCCCTGCTTATCCAAAAGGAACAGTGTAAAGCAACCTGATCCAGTGAGAGATGTCCCTGCCCACGGGAGGAAGGTTGGACTACATGGTCTTTAAAGGTCCCTTCCAACCCAAACCATTCTATGATTCTATGAATAGCTGATGACTGTGCACCAAATATTTTTCCTAAAATTGGAACATCTCAAAGGATATAGCAAATTTGCCGGCTTTGAGCTGTCATTTGCATGGGGGTGGCTTTTCAGTGCTTGCTACGAGTGTTTATTTTACTCCTTTTCTGAGGAAAGAACTCTCTATTTCTCTCTGCAGTGCTTAAGATATTCCATAAATGCTGAAGCTATACTAACAGTATATGAAAATACTCCAAAGCACTAATGTTTCCCACTTTTCAAGTAGCCAAGTGGGTTTGGGCTGGAGTTTTGTTGTGTTCGCTTTGATCAGGACAGAGTATGGGTGTTCACTTTAAAAGCGTAAGGCTGAAACCTCATTAAGTAAAAGCATTTTAGCTTGTTTGCAAGACAGCCAATTATTTCCAGCATTTGAATGGACTCCGAAGCCCAGTTTGCATTCATAATTGACTAATGCTTCATCTAGGACATGAGTTCAAAACATCTTAGCAATTAAAACAACACAGAAATCTCACAAGACTTTAAATACCAAAAACGGTATTAATTTTTGGAGTTTCAGAGGCCCATAGGCCCAGATGTCTATAAGGTATAACATTTAAATATAAAACACATTCAGAAGGAACTGTGAGATCTCTAATTTTTTCCACAAACAAAAGCACATCAACACAATTATGATTAATTTTCATCATAAGCTTTGTGGGAAAATTATGCTGAGTCAAGCTGTTTCTTATCATTACTGAGGGATCATGGTGCTTAATTAGTAGTGCATACTAAAGATGTATCTACACGGTAGCAGGTGCATTTTCACACTAAGTTGACCCCTACTGGGCTGTAAGCTGGAGAGGTGAACAAGGAGGAATGTGTAACACACGAAGCAGCAGCAGCAAAGCCACCAAGTGATGAAGAGAGCTAAAGGCTTATGTTTTCATGATGCACAAAAAGTAGAAGCAAAACAGTATTTGATAAAGGAAACTTGGGAAGGAAAGCAGAGAGTCATGTGGAACGTGCGAATAAGATGTTCATAATTTTGAGATGCAAAGAGAAGACAGACAGTGCCTGTCCATAGAATGGTTTGGGTTGGAAGGGACCTTTCAAGATCAGCTAGTCCAACCCCCAACCCTGTTCCTGCAGGATGGATTTTTACCAGCGGTGGTTTGGGTGGCATGGAGAGGGGCTGTACTACTCTGGAGGAGCAGTCAGAGATGTAGCTTTTACAAAGGGTGAAACTGGCAATTTTAGAAGGAAGCTGGAAAATCACCAGGAGAGATGTCTGGCATCATGATGCCAAGGGGTATCCCATACTCCATCTGGGTGCTTCTCCTTAACAGTTTGGACAGAAAGGTCTTTGGAGGAGATGTAACAGGTGTAATTCTCAGTTGTGCATGTAAAAGGGCAGCTATACAGGGATGACTTCTCCACTTATTGTCAAATGAATTCGTCCTCGGTCTCCACTGACCGAAGGCCTGTCAGCCCACTCTGCAGAGGCAATCTTTTTATTGTTGGTCGCTTCCCATGGACATAAATGGTCCCTTATTCCTCACAAACACACAAACTGATATACCACCAGCTGGCGTCCACAAATAGCCAAACAAAATAAAGTTATTCTAAGGTGAACTATTTTCTGACAGAACCACGCAGTTAGAAAGCAACCCCACAATTCAGATCCAAACCAAAGCCAGTGCGTCTCTTCATCTTCTATTTATAACACTTAGAAAGCAGCACGCGCAGCTGGATTACAATCCCTTCCTTTTACCATCTGGTGCAATTTAGTTTTTCAGCCGCCTGAACGACCTGCGCGGTCTGAAGCTGCCTGATGGAAGGATTTACTGGGACGGGCTGTGTTTACATAGCCGAGGAGGTACTAACAGCCGACTTATCAACAGGCACAGTAATTCCTGTGGTCACCATTTGCACAGCTGTAACAACAAAGGAAGGTACTATCATTTGATAGGTAACGTTTACTACTCAAACACTAAAGCACCGTTTATGAATCCTGTCCCTTAAACAAATGCCAGCATATATGAATGGCATCTGGGAAACAGGGGATCTAACTATGACTCTGATAGCTATACACCAAGAAACTCTCCTAATTTAACTATTAAAAAATAATCTCACAAGTGTGTTTTGAGGTGATACCAGGAAAAAAATAGAAAGCTTTTAATTGTTAGTATTTAACTCACTTCTGGGCTTCAAAGTATGTCTTGACAAGCTGTGAGGTTTAGATTTTAAGTGCTTGAGAGTCAGCCATTTGAAATGTGCGGCCAAGTTGCTGTTGTTTAAACAACGTGG
This sequence comes from Nipponia nippon, assembly GCF_047370975.1. Lineage (NCBI taxonomy): Eukaryota > Metazoa > Chordata > Aves > Pelecaniformes > Threskiornithidae > Nipponia > Nipponia nippon. Next base: position 113,265,803 of record NW_028262336.1, read on the forward strand.
TACTGTGAGATCTCTAGACAGGCTCTGCTTCAGTTAACATTTATCGAAGCTTGCCTTGGAGCCTAGGTTTACCAGCACTGCTCTGGAAACAAACAACCCTTGCCACTGAATTGCAGGCCATGAGTCAAGCTTCCAGGCTGCAATATAGTGCACACAAGCTCTTTCCCAAAGAAATGTACAGGAATAATGAATGAATCTGCTAATAAAATACAGTTCAGAAAAGTTAGGAATAATTTATTCCATAAATATTGGCATTTTCCTAATCAAACATGCTGTGCCACAAACCCTTTTCCACGTAATAAATTTTAATTCACAAGGCCATGGCAGAAATCCTAATGAAGATTAATTACTGCAGTCCCTTCCACAAAGCCCACTGCAGCTTCTTTCTTACTTGCTGTCAGAATGCTACAGCACATAGAAATGGTAATGAAAATATATTGTGTTGTCTTATTTCCCTTACTGGCCATTCCACTGATGTAAATCAAAACAGCTCTAAAACTAGATTTATAAAAAACAATTGGAGGAAAAGGGATGAATAATCTACTTATAATGAAATACCAGTGTAATAGTACAAAAAGCAAAAGACAAATCTGTCTTGGAGCTGAAGTACCATAATCTGGAACACGGAAAAAAAGTATTTAAATGGAAACCAGACCAGTAAGACAGTATGCTTAATATTTCTTATTATTGCATGGGAAGCATACAGAAGATTTCACGAGAAAAAGCACTCAAACCTACCATCAACATCTCACTTCTGCTCTGAGGCCACCTTTACTTTCTAAAGGCTCTACTGGACAAGAGCGGTGGACTCAAATCGGATGTCTGAAGCTGGAACAGCACTTTTCTTCCCCATTCCCATCGCAGACATTGCTGACCGTAAAGCAGCAGTACCTGACCTAGCCCTGGACCACTGGAGTTTCTGTTCAGTGTATTTGGGCTAAGCAATATTAGCTTATCTTTATACACCAGTCTGAAAACTGAAATCATTCAGGGGTTGATTCTTATATGGATCAAATATCACTGCTCTGGGTTGAAACTGCTCCCGCTGGAGGTGACCGTGGCTTCAATCAAACCATTTTGATCTGCTGTATGTCCCTCTGTCAGAGGCTTAACCTTCTCTGAAATGTGCTGCTGCCTTTGGAGATGTGCTAACGACCTTCCTAACCCTCACATCCATTCACTCCTCAGCTTCACCTGACACCAACCTTCTTCAAATCTGTTCCTCTCCTTTTCTTTTGTGACCACTATCATCCTCCAATTGTTGATAATTAATTTCTGAACTACAGAATTTCAGTAAATACTCATCCCATTTGTCCTTCATTCATGTGGACACTTGCTGATGTGGACACTACATTTCTTTTCCTTTCTTTTCCTTTCTCTCTTCTCTTCTCTTCTCTTTTCTCTTCCTTTCCTTTCCTTTCTCTTCCTTTCCTTTCCTTTCTCTTCCTTTCCTTTCCTTTCCTTTCTCTTCCTTTCCTTTCCTTTCTCTTCCTTTCCTTTCCTTTCTCTTCCTTTCCTTTCCTTTCCTTTCCTTTCTCTTCCTTTCCTTTCCTTTCTCTTCCTTTCCTTTCCTTTCCTTTCCTTTCCTTTCCTTTCCTTTCCTTTCTCTTCCTTTCCTTTCCTTTCCTTTCCTTTCTCTTCCTTTCCTTTCTCTTCCTTTCCTTTCCTTTCCTTTCTCTTCCTTTCCTTTCCTTTCCTTTCTCTTCCTTTCCTTTCCTTTCTCTTCCTTTCCTTTCCTTTCCTTTCTCTTCCTTTCCTTTCCTTTCTCTTCCTTTCCTTTCCTTTCCTTTCCTTTCCTTTCCTTTCCTTTCTCTTCCTTTCCTTTCTCTTCCTTTCCTTTCTCTTCCTTTCCCTTCCCTTCCCTTCCCTTCCCTTCCCCTTCCCCTTCCCCTTCCCCTTCCCCTTCCCCTTCCCCTTCCCCTTCCCCTTCCCCTTCCCCTTCCCCTTCCCCTTCCCCTTCCCCTTCCCCTTCCCCTTCCCCTTCCCCTTCCCCTTCCCCTTCCCCTTCCCCTTCCCCTTCCCCTTCCCCTTCCCCTTCCCCTTCCCCTTCCCTTCCCTGTAATTTCTGTAGCTGACAAGTTTACAGGCACCACAGGAAGGATCTAGTCTGACCTGCAGGCATAGGTTACCAAACTTCACTAGGAAATTCTACCAGCAGATCCATTTCATATAGCGAGCTAGAACTATTATAAAGACTTCCATGGCATAAGAATATCACATCTCCATCAACTGCAATCCCACGTCTCAATGTCCAGTTGTGCAGCTAAACAGCATGATCAAGCCCTTAAACAGAGACCTTTTACAATGTCTGTTTTACAGTGCTTTTCTGGTCATCACAACATTAAGTTCTGGCCTTCACAAAGTCACTGATATGGTGTGAATAACACGTTAGAGGGAGCACCACGATTTGCAGATGAATCATCAAAAAGACAATGTAATGTCAACTGCGTCAAGAATCACATAAAACTTACAGGTCAACATCAGCATCCTGGTATAAGAAGAAGGTATAAGAAACTGCAATTTGCCCATGATTTTCATAAATAAAGCAATGTACACAACCAAGCAGCACTGACTCCTGAATTGCACACCTGTCAGCTGGTGACTGGCCATGAGATCACAAACAAAACAGTACCAGAACTAAGACATTTCTCCTTTCCCCTCATGTCCAAGATCTTTTCCATGCTGATCTAAGAGTTAATGCGATCAGTAGCACCTATTAAAGATTTAAAGAAAGTAATGATAAGGTCAATCGTGACTTTGTTCTTTCTCAACATTTTTATTTAAAGAGGTTGAGGGATTAGAAATATCAGAAACTCAATTTGACTGCAAAATGAATATTTAATAAATCCAGCTGCTTTTCTTCCAGCCTATTCGATACACTTAAATTTTTCACCTCATTAACAATTTACATTGATAGCCTTAAACCAAATATGATGAATGTTGCTAGATATACAAAAATTAATCTCATATTACATGCTTGGAGTCATTAATTACTCTGCTTGTAGAGGTATGGCTGGAAGGGAATTTTATTCAAAGGCAAGTTTAACTCATGATTTGTATAGCTCCCCAATTTAAAAATAAAAAATGCAGGGTTGGGTGGAAGATTAACAGTGGTTTTGACTTCTTAAACCATGGACAGATGGTCTATTTTTAGACTGTTGAAGGAAGATACCCCAGGTCTCACATACTTGCTTTGAATTATCCCTTTTAGAAGCATTTTTTAGCCTTACTGCAAGTAGCAGCTAATGTAGCCCAACATGTTTTGATTTTAATCCAACACTTTGAGCAAAATCTCTGAATTTTTGAAATATAAACCAGAATATAGTTCTATTTTCTAATCTCAAAGCCTAATTTCACTGTGTGCTACTCTCGGCTGATTTTTGTTAAAATCTTTAGGTCAGTATTTCCCAGCCCCAAGAGCAACTCATCATACAATTCAGTGACAGCTCTAAGAGAGGTGCACAAGGCATGAGTGTTGATTTAACAGAAACCGCTCCTTCCCACTGGCAGCAAGACTTCTTGCCTGTTCTCATATTTGTTATTCTTGACCCACCAGATCCCCATCATCCTCCCTCGTCCTTTCATGCATACATCCCCTCTACCTCCTTCCTCCCTCATGCAAAATCAATACTACTTCTACATGGCCTTATGCTCACTGCCAGCCTCTTCAGCTACCACCTTCCTTTACCGATATGCTTATTCGTCATTCAAATTCTCTTGCTTTTCTTGATTTTCTCTTTTTTCAGCCCTAAATTAATTTCCTACACTGCATCTTCCTCTTTCAGTTGTGCTTCTGCTTTCACAAAAGCCTCCTAAGGGGTGCTCAGAGCACCTCACAAGTCTCCAGACATACCTACACTGAGCCTCAAAGCTGACTTCAGAGCTAGAGAACAGACCACTACATTTTTCACCCACACACATCTAAAAGAAACGTGGCTTCATCAACATTGCCTACTGGAAACAGTCCTTGGCCTGTCCTACCGCACCAAAATATGCTGGGACGTTGCCCAGAAGAGCTCTAGTTGGCACCATCTGAAGTCACAGCAGTTATGGACAATACGAAAAATCATGCGCCAGTACTTAAGCCCACACCATGGCCAAATCCATTTAGCCTGTAAAGACATGACTGATGTTCCCTAGGCAGGCCCAAGCCAGCACAGGATTAACCACCACATGCTGTGCTGCACACCAGAGCCATCAATGGCTCTTAATTTTGACACGCTCCTTTCAGGCACTCCTAGAAATGTAATTTTGTCCTGGACCCTGTCATCTTCCAAATCTATCTGTCAGCACATTGTCTCCCACTGCTCTTGCCCTCATGAGCATCCCACAGTTTTTCACTCTCCTCGTCCTTTTGCATACCCACCCTGGCTGTTTGCACCACTCACTTCAATTTAATTTCTGTCCTTAGCAATGGCTGACAAATGCACTCCCGGCATGTCCCCAGCTATAATACAACACCCTTGTCTCTGCTATCTGCTTCTGGAAATCGCTGCTGATAATAAACTCAAAATTGTGGTCTTTGATGTTGCAGGTTTATCTGTAGTACTCTTCCCAACAGAACAGTGTCTAAACTGACGTGGCCTCTTCTAGAAAGCTCTTAACGTCAGGTCTAGCTAAGCTGTTTGAAACTGCTCTTTGGGTCCTTGTTAACTCCCATTCAGCTTAAATGCTGGAGAAGAACCTGAAGCAATTTGACTTCTTTCCAAATTTCAGTCCTCTTACCTTCTTAACAAAGGCTGAAAACATCTACTATCCATTGCCCTAGTCCTCCAGCAAACACAGACAAGACTGAAAAGCAAGAAAGTATTCAGTCTGATTGTGTAAAGATGGAAAAAATCATAAAAAACCCCAACTTTAAAAACTTTAAAAAAAACCTTTAAAAATCCCCTTGGAGGAAGTCATTTAAAAGTCAAATACACGGATACAATGTAGACAGCAGTGTACCATGAAAAATGTTCTAACCTTGCACTTTGCTCTAAAGTCACCTCCAAACATAGTCCAAACAACATACTTAAAGTACACTCAGTAAATTAATACCTGACAAGCCTTAATACGTGGCAGAAAAATATCCATATCTCAGCTCCAGTTAAATCATATATATATATATATATAGTGTATTTTTTGTGCTCAAAGTTAATCTCTTCAGCCCAAATAACATTCAAGACTAATCTCCTTGGGATAACTGAAATACTGTAGACATCAAAGTTCCAAGAAAATATTCTTTGAAAAAGTAACTCAAGTAAGGACAAGTCCAATAAAATGGAAAACCACAAATGATTAAACTGTGTCTACATGGTATTAAATCTACATGTGTGAACCCAGCATACTGAAAACAAGAAAAATATTTTAAAAAATCAGTTACCACATGTGATTAGTTGTAGTTTCAAAGGGAATGCTATCTGCCTAGTGGACGGAGCCCTCATGGGCCCTCTGGGTGCCTGATTTTTATTCCCAGACCCGTGTCAGTGCCATGATCTTGGGACAGGTTACTATGTGACTCAACATTGTTGCCTACAAAAATCATACTGACCTCCTTTGTAAAGTGTTTTGAAATTTGCTGAGGAAAATACTTTGTCAGAAATTATTACTAAATTCCTGTTTTCCTTTTTTGTATGTTCTTTCTTCTCCAATCTACTTCATAGGAAGGGGAAATGACCAAGATCTTCTTTGAGCCTTAGCTCTCCTTGAGAGCAGACACTCTGACTCCAGGGGGCCAGATTAGCCACAGATTCCACAAAAATCTGCACTGATTACCACTGCCAAAATCCGTCCATCTCTGTCAACTTTTATTCTTAAAGCTTAGCTAATCTTGAGTCTAGCTGACATCTTTGGGGAAAGGATCAATACAAAAAGTGATGTATGAATACATAAAAAAGACAGAAGTGATCTCCCCTAGATAAATAGTTACTTAATGATACTGAAAGTAAACTAGAAAAAATTTCCAATTTTAAACTGACTGACCTCATAACTTTTTCAAAATTAAGTAGTTATGCTACAAAACATTGTATTGTCAAGGTAGCTAAGCCTAGCTAAGCCTACCTAAGGCTACAAGCTGAAATAACGCAAAATCTTGTTTATGAAATGCTGCACTAAACCACTACCTTTTTCCTCCAGGAAGTATGCAACATTTTAGCAGTAATTAGGAAATGCCTGAAGTAATTAAATATTTAATAGGTAGTGTTGTGGCACTAGGTTTCCTATACTTGGTTGCTGGTAACTCCTTCCCACCAGCTCAGTTGTCCATCAGCTCAATGGATTCCAGGAATCTGTCCTTCAGCAGCAACATATACACCAATAAACAAGACAAGTGTTTCTCAGTCTCTAACCACTTACCAAAGCTTTACTTCAGACTTTCTCAATAAACTCTTGGGTTTACACCTTCCAAGAAACAAACTACCAGTAACTATCAAGATTCCCTCTCTACTTTGTTACCTGCAGCAAAGCATTACTACAGAAGACAGGTCAGAATTTGCTCTCAAAGGCGAAATGACAGAACTAGCACTGCTATGGTCCCAGATGGAGAAGCATTAGTATCGTGAAATACTTCTCTTGGCACCTCCATTACTGTCCTACATAAATGCAGAACTGCTAAATACACTTTTCTTCTGGTCCTTGTCTCATAGTTAATATTAGACCGAACAGAGATGGCCTCTTCCAACAAAATGGTGGTTTACAGGATCCTCTAGCTCAAATCGCTGCCTTGTATCCAGGTTTTACTCATCAGAATCTCATATATAAAAAAGACCATATTAACCATATTACTGAAGTTACCTCGAGGAAGCTGACAGTAAAGTTGTATCATATTAACCTGGTTCCACTACAAGCAATATACCAATACCACTAGAGGATGCATTTATCAAATATGGACAGATATATTTCAACTCTAGTAACATGTGAAAAACAACCTACAAATCTTCTTATATAGCCCTCCCCAATAAATACCGAATCTTAAACTTCATTAAAAGAGAACTTTAACAAATTATGCTGCTTCCCCCACCAAAAGCTGATAGGCAGAGTCAAGCAGTCATACATACAGAAGGAACTGAAACAATCTTGTTTAAGAATGATGGGTCTCATTTTCTGCTTGTTTTTAGGAAGCTGTATTGACATTTTACACAGCTTTTTCATTCATTTTACACGAAGTGGAGATACTGAATCAGCTTAGGGAAGTGAAAAACCAGAAGGAACTATAATTGACTTATAGTTACTCTCTTTCTCCCCCTTACACAAAGAAGGAGCAATTTACTGCTGCTCAGAAAAAGCAATGCATTTCCCCCATCCTTGTGAGTTCTATTGACCAACACACTGGTGAATGGGCTACAAGGGACCTGGTCACCAGTCTGTTAACCTCAGACTATCTAGTCTTTAAATCCATCCCCCAACACCCAGTCCTACATACTGCCCCCACAACATGCAGTGACACGGGGCTAGGGACAATTCAGCCACTAGGATTTAGATGATTCAGATGTGAAAAGCAAGAGACTTGTGAACCTAGACATCTAGAAGAGAGCAAAATAAAGATCTATACTCCCATTTAAGCATTAAGATCATGTTTCTGAATCTGTTACACAATAGGCTGTTTGTCAGAACCACACAGATGGATTTCTTGTTGCGGTGAGGCCAACGACAAAAACTACACAGGACTTCACGCAGTGTCCCCCAGAACTCCTGCAGGATGTGATGAAGAAATGCAGTATGTTGCCATCATCTACAGATCCTCATCCCCACCCTATGCTTTTTTGCTAAACTACAAGAAACAAAATCTTCTGGTTTATATAATTAAAAACACTGTTTTAAATCAAGAAGAAAAGTTTAACGTTGTTAATTTTACTATATATTTACTTCTAACTCAGATTCCACTTCATTTGTAGTGTTGAAGAGTCTGAGCAACACAGAATCGTGAAACTTATCAAGTTTCACTGTGCACAAATTTATTTAATAGCACAGGTACAGAGGGCTCATCCAAATCCTCAAATGATTTCTACGTTTTTCCTTTCAAACAGAACATGTAATGTGACGGTAGAGAAACGTATTTCTAAACACAGGGAATTAGAAAAGATTTTTGCATGTGGAACAGCCTCACCAAGATCCCTTCAACACTGACTCAAAAATCTTTCTCATATAGCTTCACAAAAGGAAATAGTAGCTTTAGCACAGATTTCTGTTCAGCACCTACCTCACAAACAAACTTAAATACTAACTCCTGGGAGCAAGAGGATGACTGTAAAATGAGTTCCTAACATCTAAACAGAACAGTTTCTAAAAAACATGAATATTTCAAAATGAATGCGGAAGATGTGTACGTACCTATAGCTGTCTTCGCTTTCTGAATCCTGCTCTTCATCAGAATCTTTGAATTTATCAGGATCTGGAAGAGTACTTGGATCAAACTCTTCTTCACTTCCACTGTGATCAAGAAAGGCCACTGTTTCCTCTTCAGCCTGACAGGTGACAAATGGAGGGTTACAAGACAAACAAACAAGTCCATGTTACTCGCCACAACCCCATTAATCGGGATGCTGTAAAAAAACCATTGCCCTCAACCACAGTCAAAGGCCACCACTATTGTAGCCAGGAAAACGGAATCGTTTCTGTCATCACCAGTGCTCTCCTCCAAGGCCGTTTGTTAAAGGTTGAAGAAATATTAATCAAAAAGGAAGCACAAGGATTTACATTCAAATTCTACCTTCCCAGTATCGTCATCTTAAATCTACCAAATCTAAGAGAGATTTGGGCAGCAAATGATCAACAGCCATCTGAGAGCAAGTGTTTAAGTAATATGAAGCTTCACCGTCTCTCAGAAACAGACTGGCAAAGAGATATGTGCTTGTGGACACATTAATCACTGCTGTAAAGTGCATTTCATTAAATACTCTGATTTAAAACTCATCCAGGTGTCCTTGCAGTTAAAAATCAAAATCCTGCTTAAGCTGAATTAACTGCTCTAAGGGAGTTTCAGCCATCCACCACAAGTGATGGATGTTCTTCAGGCTTCCTCCCAGACCCTCTCATCTCTCCTCTCTGGGCCTCAGCTTCCCCCCATCCCCGCAGCACATCTCGGGATGGGCTGCTGGCGTTGGCAAGTTTCCCCAGGGTGCGGGAACGCCTCACTAATTCCTTAACAAAGAGGACATAGGAGATGCTGCTCCATAAAAGTCGTGGATAATATAATAAAGCTGACTGCTTTTGCAAATATAGGTTCTGCTCCACGCAGTCCTGAACTGATGGCACCACTTTTGTAAATTTTTGCTTACAGGCACGAAGAAAGCAAACAAAAAGCTTACGGACACTTCTGAGCAACGTGAACCCTAGATCCATGCATATTTATGCTGAAAAGCAAAACCAAATGCAAAGAAACTATAATTAAAGACATCGCTACCTTTTGTTTATATATCTAATCAACATGCACACAGCTGAGTTTCCAAAACAGTACTCATTTAAATGATCCTTCATTCTACAAATAACTTCACATCACTAAACATTTTAAGTTCATTTTTGTTCTGATTTTTCACCATTTCCATCTATCTCCAGGTTTTAAAAGAACACTGTCCTTATGTGCACACACCTCATCGCAATAAAAATACATGAAAAAAACCAACCAACCAACCAAACAAAAAAACTAAAAACCAAAACAACAACAAAACCAAACAAAAACTATACCAAAGGTCCGTTTTATATCTGCATACTGAGGGAGTGAAAGGACATGAGCTGGTGAAGGGTAAGATTAGTCACCACTGCAAGAGTCCCTCACTGCTTGTCCAGTGACACTTCTGCAGTGCACTGAAAGCAAGCAGAAGAAAGGGATAAAAGCCAGATTTGCAATCAGAAGGCAGAAGAAGAACATACTAAAAACACATTTTGTTCTTGACTATTTTGAAATACCAGTAAAGGAAATTGTATAGCTAGGCGTATAAAATCACTAAAAGCATCGTCAGACTCAGCAGCACTGTAAACTGCCTAAGGTAACGCAACCACTGATTGAAAAGCATGTTGATTACTGGGAACTTCAGGTGCTGCTTCACAACAAAGTTGGTTTTGTTTTGTTTCTTTTTTTTTGAAGTATTTTTTGCTTACAAAAAAATATCTTCTGGTTCATTTTTAGTACAATATTACAGAGCACTACTAATTCAACAGAAAACTATTTTCTTGTCATTTATATATGCACACATAAGACAATTACACATACAGAGATCAAACCTTTGGTTTGTTACACACTCATATTCATTTTTTCCAGCAGAAAATCTGCAGAGATGTGTGCAAGGTAATGCTTACTATAGCAAAAGAAATAATTGGCAAAGATGCCTCTAATTCATGAGGAATCATAAGGTCATATTTCTTATGAGTATCACCTGTTACATATTCATTAAAACACTCGTAAGACCCTGAAATTGTTAAGAACTTGAACACAAACATTCATCATCCACAGCTGAACAACAGAAACTCATTATTTTTCCCATCTTGCTTCAAATTTATGTCAGCCAGTAGGAAGAAGAAATCTTGTGACTTAACTTCGCAATACTCGCCACAAGAGGTGGAGAAAAAAAGTCAAATAATAGCTCCAGATAACAGTTGTAAAAATTCTTCAGATACAAATAGGCTGCAATTTACAGACTCAGGATTAGATCCTTCCTAAGGCAATCGCTATCAAAGAGATTAACGGAAGAATAGGTTTTTACCACCTGCAGTTTACATCTCAGGTTAGCAACAATGTGCTTTGGAGCATGTATTTATTACAAAGTTCAGCTGTGGAAGGAAATCCATTCAGACATCAAATCAGGCCGGTCAGGAGAACACGATTCAGTGGCACCCACCTTGCTATTTTCATTCTGCTCAGGGGTTACAAGCTCTCTCTTTTTTTATACCAGACAGGCTGGCCCATGTATTTTGCAATCTAGTTCCATAGAAACTGCACAAAGACTTTCAGTTTGAACACGGCATTCAGATGAAAACATTTCTGCATTCACATAGTCTCCCTCTGAGGCATAAGAAAATTATTCTTATGCAAACTCAACATTTTAGAAAAATTCAGCAAAATTTCTGTGCTGGAGGTTTTGGAAACCTCATTGCCTTCAACCGTCCACACTGTACCAACGATCACCCTCTACCTTACTGTAGTCATTTTGGAAACACACACCAGATAAGGCAAAGAGGGCACGTTCCTCTAGAGCTTTTGTCCTGCTTCTCGACAGAATACCTCCAATTCAACTTCTAGTTGTCTTTGTTACAAGTAAAGAAGGCTGAATGGCTGGTGAAGCTCAGGTAAACATGTTAGGCAAGCTAAGAGAAGCTTAAAATGAAGAAATTGATGTACCTTTTTAAGAAAACAGACACTCAAGGGACTGAAATGTTCAAAAGAGCAGAATGATGTCTCATTTCTACCAGGCACTCAGGTGAAAATTATCTACTACCATAAGATAAAAAGGCAGAACTGAAAAAACATACCAGGAAAACTGTACATACATAAAAAAATGTTGCATTTTCCAAGATTTATTTTACAGAATACATATTTATTATGGTATTTAATTTATATCTAATTTAATAGGTAGTTATTTTTTTATCCAATTAAATTGTCTGGAGTTGCAATTTTTATGTTCAACTCTAAGCAATTTATCAGTTCCTAGCAACCAGGTTGAAGGGGGAGAAAGAATTGTTTTGGCACTATCGATTCTGTCCATAGTACTTTATACAGCACAGTGGGGGAATATTTCTGGTCAGCTAAAAACAAAACCTTTAAGGATTGTTTAGAAATTGATCAGACTTAATTTGAGTCTATCAACAGTCATACTTACACAATATTCAGTTCCTTTTCAGCTATGCCACCCTTTAGCTTTTGCTAATAATACGGCCTTTCCCAGTAAGTGGTGTTTGTGATTTTAATGCTAACAAAAGGTAAGCTTTAAATACTGCTAGGACATTACCCTACAACTTTTAAAAATTTAGTATATTATGGCTCATATAAAAGGATATTTAAAAATATAATCCCTTTCATGATCTGACAGCATTCCAAATTTTATTAATTTTCTTCTTTTTGACAATTATTTTTCAGATAAAAATGGGAGTTGTTTCTGCATCATGTTTATGATGGAACACATTCACAGAGAGGTTTTGCAGCATTTCCTTTAAAACATCTTAGTCTGGATTCACCTGATCGCTTCACAGGTTTGGGGTTTGGGTTTTTTTTTTTTTGATAGCCTGTACCCCCAACCCCCAACACTGTGTCCTCAGCTGATGCATGGTTGCTCTGACATTTCATCATCTACATTGCCCCAGAGGAATACAGCTATTCTGGCAGTTCACAAATAGAAATACAGCCTTTGATGTAGCTGGGGTGTTTGATCCAACAGTTGCTTTGAAGATCAAGACCAAAGCCTTACACGATACTGAAAACTGACTGGGAGCTAGTGGAGCGAACCAAGTGCTGATCTGACATACAAAGAGCTGCCTAAACCATGCCAAAATTGGACAACTACACTCCCTACCATCTAATGTTCATCAATAGCCTTCAAATCCAAACACAGAAAGCATCATTTCCACTGAGGGAAGGATCTTGCAAGCTAAGAGGGGAAAGGCCACCTTTCAACCACATTTCTAAGATGTGTGCAGGGGCGTTTAAGGTTAACCTTCATGAACTGTGAACAAGTCATGTGAGCTTTCTTCCCATTGCTGTCTACCCTTTGTCATCTGCATCAACACTGAACATTAATTCTAACAGGTGACATACACATCCATTCCACAATTGGTTTTGACACTCCTCCTAGGCTTGTTTCTTCTTATGGATAAGTAGGAAGTGACATACAGAAGGGTGGGAACAGTAGAGAACAGGTTGCTGTCGCAGGACTTTCTGTTCTCTTGGTCTGAAGCGCACAGATGTGTTCAAGGCACACCACAGAAAGGAGATGATGTGGACACAAACAGGGTCAACTGTTTCAGACGGACTGGCCATGTTCCATGGGTCTGGCCAGAAAGGCTGGTAAGCAAAAATTGGAGAAAGCAAGGTTGCAGGTTAGTTAGACAGACATAGTCTTTGCACTAAGATGATCTAACTGATTTTCAGGCTCTGAAGCCATAACTCCTGGTTTTCACACCACTTCATAGAATATCATTCTTGGTTTTCAGTAGAAAGGACAGAAATAACTCTTATGTTCATCTTCAAAGCACTCACCCATCCCAATCACTAGCAGTTACACCCAGGTTCAATTTCATCCAGTCATTCTTTAGTTCTTTTTAAGCAACCGTATCCTGGGCTGCATCAGAACAGGCGTGGGCAGCAGGTCGAGGGAGGTGATTCTCCCCCTCTACTCTGCCCTCGTGAGACCCCACCTGCAGTACTGCGTCCAGCTCTGGAGCCCTCAGCACAAGAAAGATGTGGACCTTTTAGAACGGATCCAGAGGAGAGCCACAAAGACGATCAGAGGGCTGGAGCACCTCTGCTATGAAGACAGGCTGAGAGAGATGGGGTTGTTCAGCCTGGAGGCTGGTTGTTCAGCCTCTTGCAGGCTCCGGGGAGACCTTATAGTGGCCTTCCAATACTTAAAGGGGGCTTACATAAAAGAGGGGGAGAGACTCTTCATAAGGGCAGATAGTGATAGGATAAGGGGGAACAGTTTCAAACTGAAAGAGGGGAGATTTAGGTCAACTATTAGGAAAAAATTCTTTACTCTGAGGGTGGTGAGGCACTGGAACAGGTTGCCCAGAGAGGTTGTGGATGTCCCATCCCTGGAAGTGTTCAAGGCCAGGTTGGATGGGGCCCTGAGCAACCTGGTCTAGTGGGTGGCATCCCTGCCCATGGCAGTGGCGCTGGAGTTAGATGATCGTTAAGGTCCCTTCCAGCCCAAACCATTCTATGATTCTATTCTATGAATCAATTTGACATCTTAAAAAATACAATTAGTCTAGGTTAGCCAGCAGAATCTTGCTTTTACCAGGGGTCTCAACGTACATGAAAATACTTAATTTTCTTTCTTGGCATTCCTAAATGCCCCACATTTTATGGTCAGTGACTGGGTAAGCCTGTGTTCCAAACTAGCACACACCGATGCATATATACCGATGTACAAATCTTTGCTGTGTAACTATAGCAAAGCAATTTGTGCTGGAAATGGCTCCTGTCACAAGCACGGTTCAGAACCATTGAAAACACAAAAATCATAGAAATTTCCACACATTCACTTCTGGCTTTTTTATATTAGTAAAGCTTTTGTCGTTTTCATAGTAGTAAGTATATGTTTTATCTGTAGACTTGATCTCTACAAAGTACTTATAGTCCATGTCAGAATTAATAGCAACATAATGAATGCATATACAGAAAGATAATATAATTTGGTAAATTTACAATTACAAACTCATCTATCTCAAAAAGAAATGCTGAGAACTTCTAAATCTACTCAGAAACTTTTTTTTTTAATGTATTTGCTCTTATCTGCATTTGAATTGTAATGGGTACATCTCACAACTAGACCTTATGCTTTTCATTTTTTTAATTTTCTCTTATAAGACACATGGAATACTTTTTGTTAAGACTGGATTTTTCAGGTTGCTACTAGCCACAATTATCCATGTGATTTTAACTAAAGGGCAGACTAATATAATTCTGGTGGGAAAGGTGAGGATAAAACAACTATACTGTTAACTTACATATAATTCATGCTACAGACATGAAAATACAATTTAAAAGATGGGTAGCACCGGAAGCAAAATATATACTGGAATATAATAAATTTTGACAAACAGAAGAGTTTAACCTACTGCATGTACTCTTGATTTTAGAGATTGCTTGTACACAGATTTCACAGGAGTACAAGCTAATACTTCCAGGGTAATGAAATATGGGCATGAGTACATGGTTGTTTTATTTGCCATAAAAGATCAAACCCAGGATCTTTAGTACCATAAACAAAGTCTCTGGCATTTAAGTTAACAGAGTAGTAGCTTCATCTCTGGCAAAGTATATAGGTTCCCGTGCCTCCATGGCAGCAGCCAGACAGAGATGCTACCACGCACACTAAATCCCTGTCTGAAACAAAATTGATTTAAAGCACTTAATAATGCAAAGGCTTCAAACCACAAAAGTCTAAACAATTTTTATTTTAAAATCTTTCTAATGCTAGGTTGTTGGGTATCAATTTGGTTGCAAGTGAGCAAGTAGTACAGGAAAAAATATTGGGTTTTATTTGCTGTGCCTTATTAAAAAAAATTAGTAAAAAGGTCTGGGAGAATTAAACATGCCAACAGTCACGTCCAAAAGTCTAAAGCCCTCCCAAAAAAACCCAGAAAACCACACTGCAGAACACTGTTTTTAAACTTATATTTTCCACACGTAATTCTTGGACTGTCTCTTTACACTCCTTTCTCTCCACTTTAGGTTCATAGCAGTCACGGCTGTCAGCTCAAATACAGAAAGCAATTCTCCAAAGTAGTCTCTGTGTTCAAACATTTCAACACATCAGTGTTCTCCAGGGAACCTCAGCATGTGTCCACAGAGATGGTGCCTACACAAGAGAATTTTCTCTTATCGTTTTCTGGTGCTTTTGAACAGGCCTGAAGAGACTGCATCCTCTGCCGTGATGCAGCAGAGGTGTCCCACCGCCACCACTACTCACAGCGGAGACTGGGAGCAAAGACCACTCTTTGCTTAGTGACATGCATTTTTCAAGAATGGACAGATCAACAGCAGCACTGACATGAAATAATCAGAATGGAAACCTTGTAAGTCACGTAATTCTGTAAACTGGTTAGTTCTGCTCTTTCTTGAAACAACTGATATGTATTCAGTACACGAGAAACAGAAACATTGGCATTAAGCACTTGTCCTACAACAAGACTTTCATGTTTTCGAGGTACTGCTTAAGTCACGTACTCTAAACGCTTGTACAAAATATGTATGTTAAATAGCACATTTACAGGGAGAAAAATATGAATCAAATTAATTCCTCACAGTGAAACTTATTTAACTGCTACTGGTGCTTCTACATACAGAAGTGAGGAAAAGAAACCCAGAAGTAGCATTGCTGCTCATGGCACTGACTCAACTGCTTGCTGTGAGAATAAGACCTTGTCTGCCTTCATTCAGGATCTATGTATCAGCAGCAACAGATTCACATTTATTCAAATATGCAAACAAGTAACCAGTAAATCAGAAAGCGCCTGACTGATGAATGCAGAGTCATTTATTATTCATTTTTGTGTTGTTGTCGAATCCACCTTCCCAAACCATGAATCCCTTTATACAAAATTTAGCAAAAGACAACTCCTGGCCCAAAGAGCGTAAGGGTTAAGTAGAAGGGACGAGAGAACAGACGAATACAGCCTGATGAAGGCCAAGGAAGCAAGCTGCCCAGGAAGATTATGAGCAATGGGCATGACACAGCAGGAGACCTGCCCTCTTGTATTTCCACAGGCGTTGCTGCAAAGGGGATCCTGGATGAAGAAATTGAAAATGCTTCTGAGGTAGACTGGCAGCCATCCACCAGCAGCTTTTGTTAAGTGTGAGGAAAAGCTGAGGCCAAAAAAAATATCAAAGCGGTGTTTGAAAAATAAGCAAGTGGGCAATAACAGTGAGAACTAAGCTCTTGATAGCAACTGATAGATGAGAAGCCATGAAGGGTGCTGAAAGTTAAGGGCTTGTGGATACACATGAAGAGAGGTAACTTTGCAGCAGCATTCTGAATAGATACTAATGAAGCAAAATGGCATTCATAAAGGAAGGCGGAGAAGACACTGCAGAAGTCAAGACAGAAAATCATAATACCCCTTGATAAGAATTTTATCTACGTGAATGAATAGGAAAGGCATATCTTAGAAATGCCAAGTAGGAAGAACAAGAAAGATTTATATAAGGCAAGATCTTCTAGAACGACTAATTGAAAGAAACACGATTTTTCAAGGTCTAAAATAACGTAAAGCAACTTCCAAGCAAAAAAAAAAACAAATTAAGAATAATTGCTGAGAGTTACTGTTACTCAGGGAATTGAGATAAAATGTAACATCATGTGCGCAATAGGGCTGGGGAATGTTAGTACAGGGAAAAGCTACAGAAGAGTTCTCTTCAGGAAAGAGAGAGCACGTAATTTGTCATCTGTGGAAAATGAAGGGACAAAAGGAGGATTAAGAAGGATTTAGATAAGCACCAGAAAGTGACCATGGCAATACTAAGGCACAGGCTAAAGTGAGAATTAGTGGTGATACTCACAGTGACTGTGAAAGAAGATAGCGAAGAAGGTTGAACTGTTTTCTTGAGAATTGCCTAATCATGAAATGTCAGCTAAGATTTTAATTTGGACAGAGAGGTAGAGCTGGAGTAGAGAGACTGAGATAAGACTCATTAGTACAGGCATGAATTTGTATTCATGGACAGGATTTCTCCACAGATAAGAGGAGGAAAAAAGCAAAAGGCAGAGCTGTGCAAAACGTTGTCAAAGAAGGAGACTGAAGACTATGAGATTTCTGAAATTATGAAGGAGTAACTACTAAAGAAGACAGACACCAGAACAGAGGGTGCTCATGTCTGCAAACCCCCTAAAAATCGGAGCAGATATGGGTAGGCCAAGTGAACAACCAACAAGCTAGAGGAAGGCTGATTAACGTCAGGGCTCTCAGAGAAGAGGAGCTGTGAAAGAGGGAAATCAGAGAGCAGTTGCTAAAGAACAGGATGGATGACGTCTATCGAGTAGAACTGAAACATGCTTACATGAGCAAATGAATAGAAGGGCATGAAGAAACGTGGCAGCTTGAAAACTATGAAAGGCCAGTGTGGAAGTGGGAATCAAGGATGAAAAGGGAAGAACAGTAAGGCAAAGGTGAGAGGGCCAAAGAGAGGAAGACTACCAAGAGAAGATCTGATGGAGGTGACAGAGTGATGACAAAGGGAACCATGGTGGAGAGAAGAGCTTACTGAAGCTATTTAAAAAATGGGAAAGAGTAGGAAAGGGGAAGAGTAAGAAGGCATGAGAATGGCACCGGAGCTGATTGAGGAGGTGGAAAAGCAGTCAAGAGGGAGAAGAGCTAGCAGCAGGTATAGAGGAAATAAATCAACAACAGCAAACAGAACTAGGGAACGCGTGGCTAAACGCCCAAAGGCACCCCTTCACGTGGCAAGTGGCAAAGCCATGATTGTTTTGCCAAAGAATACAGAAGGTGTTAAGAGTTTACATGTGCTCAAAGAGTAGGTAGGTAGGTAACAGTAATAAAAATCTGTCAAGGGATAGTAAGTACAGCAGTGCTGTGCCTTTGCCCCTGCAAGTCCCTGAGCTGCAGATCTCTTCAGCCAGGGAGTGTAACAAGATCACAGTTTGAAAACTACTCTGCAGGTACGACTGCAGATTTTCCTGCTAAGCCAACTAAAAAGAACTGCCAGATCTGACAGGGAGAAGGGAAGAAGGTCGTACTCATTTCAATATGTAGCCATTTATAGAAGCGATTTTTTTTCCACTGCTATACTGTTTTCTATCAGTCTTTTAGGGCTTCTCGTACAAATATCGCAGTTTATTAAATGAATCTGGTGAAGATGACTATCATTTCACTCTCAGCACAAAACGTTTGAAACAATGCAGTGAGGGGAAAATTGAAAGTTGAGACAACTTTCCATCAAAAGGCTAAGCCTGTGCCTAATTATATTCATTAAATATATCAGTGGTGATCATATGCAATGGCTCATTGAGGAACCCACACTGTACTACCTCAAACAGTCCCTGGGTTTTGTACTGCTGCCACAATGTTTTACCCTGTTTCCAGGGACTGAATAACAACTTCCGGTTTTAGTCACTGAAATGCAAGTGGTATACAAATACTAAGAGAAGATCTGGCACTTATCTGTAGGTGTAATTAGCATATTATAGATTTTTAACTGACTTCTCGCTACTCCCCAAAAGTCCATACTTGCAGCAAATCAGTCCAAAAATGCTGTAAGCATTAAAGGCATCTTTACAAATTTTAACCTAGGAAATTGCATTTTCAGATAAGGACATATTATAGGACATATTATACCTTACAGTTGTTCATTCACTTGCCTGTTCATTTCAATGACATCTGAAAAATCTTTATACTGCATAAATAATGTATTCTATCCATAACAACAGGATACAGTACACTGTATGATTGATTACCTTGGCATTTAGCTCTTGTGGGAATAGCTTTTGTGAAACATGGCTCTCTTGGACTCCCAGAAAATTACATTTTCGTAAAACTGTCTGAACAATCAAACTTTGGTATGGCTAGACATAACATTATTAACATTGCACAGGCAGGTACAAACTTGAACTTTTCATACTGTACCAAAACAATGCTATTTTACATTTGTTTCTCAAGGAATCAGAGATAGCAAAGTCAGGGTCAATCCATTTAAATCAGTGCTTTAAATCACTAATTATAACGCTGATTAAAATCAGCAAACTTTTAATTCACTCAGTGGTTTACGCAAGTAACCACTGCTACTTTTGCTTCTATTTCAGTATTCTGAAGCACGGTTGTTTTATGCTGGACTTTACACAAAATTTTGTACTATTTTATGCTATTTAAAGTCCTAATTTTTTCTTTCCCATAATAACGTTAGCAAATGATAAAAGAGCCATCACTTATTTACCAAGTGATTACTATTCATTTTTGAATTATGGTTAGTGTCAAGTTGACTCTTATTCCATCTGAAATTCAAAGAGATTTCAACCAGAATTTTAATTATTTTCTAAAATATATATATCATGTACATTATTTGAAAGTTACTAATTAATAGTTTAAGTAGAACCATCTTAAATACAGCAGATACACGGAAGAAAAATTAAATTCATCCAAGCAGGTGCTGCATTGTAAATTTAACATTTATGAAGGTATACATTCTCTGTTGCTAACAAATTTACTACTTCTGAGATTTTGGTATGGCTAACAGCCTCAAACCTAATTTATATTCACAGACTGAAAGAGGACGGTAAGAATAAACAAACATATCCAGTTCCTCAAATCCTAATATGTTTTTCAGCCTTTAACTGCACATTGAATTGAACTTATCAAACATATCTAAATGAAGAAAATGTTACTTCTGAACCAGGAAAGGATATAACTTGTTATGAAAACACAGTTAACTTTACCAGTTAATGAGTGTTCTCTAAATCACATCACTATATGAAACTCTATCAGCAACTTTACTAGAATAACCTAAAAATAAACAATTCAAGAAATAAATTTTTTCATAGATCATTCCTTAATACCTTCATTTTACCTACCATGAAGTTCTCAAAAAGAAAAGAATGTATCTAACAAATTAAAATATGTCTTTAAATAACTGTTTTGGTCTCTTTACTGAGCTGTTGATTTTTAGCTCTCATGTTCTTAATAATTATTAAGATGGTTCCCCTGCCCATTCCCCCAAATACTTGCAACGTACATACAAAATGTCAAGGAAAGGGAGAACAAGAAGGATAAATGTTAATCTCATTGATTTAAAAATCAATCATAGCATGCTTAGAAAGCTGTGAGGAAAAGTAATTTCAGCCTAACTTTACTGCTCATTATCAACCCCAGTGCAAACAGCTCATTTGCTCTACTGACTTTTTGGCATTATACAATCTGCTTGCAATTATGATCTGCCATACATTAGTAAATACTGGAAACAGAAATAGCAAACTGAAAACAGTATCTACTGGCCTGAGTGTAGACATATTGCCAGTTCTCATTAATACATTGGCCACAACCAATATAAAGGCGTAAGCTTTTACTACCCTAATCGACCTCCACCAGCAACACAATTTAGTACAGCTCAACGACATGCTTTCTCTATACGTCACACTGATGAAAAGTACTACCTTCATAGAATCACAGAATGTCCCGAGTTGGAAGAGACCCACAAGGATCATCGAGTCCAACTCCTGTCCCTGCATAGGACAACCCCAAAATTCACACCATATGTCTGAGGGTGTTGTCCAAATGCTTCTTGAATATTGTCAGGCTTGGAACTGTGACTACCCCCCTGGGGAGCCTGTCTTCACTACAAATAAAAATAAAAATAAATACACCAAATAAAACATAAGCCCAACACTATGTAATATTCATGAGTTCATATAGTGTTATTCTGTAAAGTTTAGGCTCTAACTCTGCATTATATTATCATCCTCAAGAACCTTTGCTTTTTTTAAATTAATAAAATTAATTAATTCCAGATTTCAGATTTGCCCTAAGAAGCTCAAAGACATGAACTAGCTGAACTGCTGTAGCAATAACTTCTTGAGACTGACAGCAACTGGATGACTGGTTAATCTTACTATAGTGATAATTTCACTACTCACTGACAAATGCTGTTAAGTGCTCTCTGACAGAGGAAAAACCCAGTGAACGGTTGTGTTCCAAAAATCCAAAACCTGTGTCTATCACCTTCCTAGCTGGGACTTCTCCAACCCTGACACAGAAGCCTCTCTGACACACGCTGAAGTGCAGCTGTGCCAACAGAAAACATAAAGACTTGCAGAAAAACAGGGCTGGTGGTCACCGACTCCATCGCCCTCCCCAGTGAATAAGGTACAATTCCATCATTCCCACCTCTGGTTTTGAAGCCTTCAATAATGAGGATACCACAGTCTCCTCACAAACTTATTCCAGTATTTAGATTATTTCACCATTGGAATGTATTTCTACAGTCTATACTGAATTTTCCTCTTAGAAACTTGCTACGTTTTGCACCAGTCTGTGAACAGACTGCTCATTTAGTTTTCAGTGTATTTGACCTATTTCCTTAATTTCTCTCCTCTAGATCACATCAACTAACATACAAGCTCACCAGCCTGGATACAGGTTTGAAGAATACTTTTTTGGCCTGCTGAAAACTGAGATGCAGAGCTGTTGCTTGTCCTGCCCAAGGACAAGAAGACTCTGCAAGCCTACTTTCTGAATGGATCACCAGTTAAGAAAAACACATCTCCCAGGTGGTGTGGCTTCCAACCAGCAGACAAAGATAGACTGACTGATCCGTCCGGCAAGTGCTCATGTTATCGTGTATGAGGAGAAACATAGCAACTGGAGCAGGAGAGAGAAGAGCGTGGGAGAGGAGAGCTGCTGCCGAGCGGTGCCTGGTGCGGGGGGCCGTCAGAGGTCCATGTCAGCCACCCGCTTCAGCTGGGCTCCTCTACTCAAGGCAGCACTGCCCACCCCCTCCAGTCTTCATGGAACACTGAGAGCCTTGACACAGCATAAAATACATAAAACAAATAACGGAGGAAGCTCCACATCATTTGTTTTCATATTGAACAAATTCAAATCATACAGTTATATCATTAACAAAACCCTCATGGCGAGTTTGGTTTCTGCGTCATACACTCAAATTTGAAAGCTGCGAGCAGCCCTAGGATCCAGGCTACCATGAGGTTCTGGTGGTCTTGGCTATATCCCACCACCAGAACACCCAACTCACAGGCACAGGCCTCAGTGTGCTAAGCTACGCACTCCCTTCACTGCATCTCTGAGGTCCCTATTCCAACAATAATCCACCCAATGCATCAGACTGCAGGATGACACTTCAACCCATAATTTCTGTTTTTAATGCAAATCACCACATCTTCAGAAAAACAAAGAAACAAATCTAACCAAACTCAGATTGGTGTGTTTTACCACTAGCAGAAATAAATATGTAAAAATCTCTCCTAAACTGCTGAAGGGACATGCAGGGTTTCCTGTGGCCATATTAGTACCTCCTCAAGATTTTTTTGTGTCTGAGAACCTGCAAAAGCACATAAAGGATCAATTAGCAGTCATTGGTGTTTACCATTTCAATCTCAACAAAAATCCAAACCCAGCAACCATAACATACCTCATACATAAAAATTATATTCAGTTGCTACTTTCTCCACTACCTGTCATGCAATGATTTAGATTTACATAATTCTTCAATTCTTGACCTGTCTAATACTTAAAATGATAAATGAAAAACAATCCTTTTTTTTTTTTTCTTAGAAACCTTTTTCATCTTTTATGTTGAACAAAGACAAACAAACAAACAAAAGAACTGTGACTTTGAAACCATGTTAAACATTATAATAATTTTAGAGACATAGCAGTATTTCTCCATCTGAGAAATGGTGGACCCTAAGTGCCTGGTCCTCTTTATATCCTCTTTACTCCTGTTTACGTATCTTTGCATGGGGAATATTTTACCTTGAAAATAATATTTGTGCTTTCTTCAGGGCTCCTATTCATAGAATCATAGAATCGTTTACATTGGAAAAGACCGTTAAGAGCATCAAGTCCAACCGTTAACCTAGCACTGCCAAGTCCACCACTAAACCATGTCCCTAAGCGCCACATCTACACCTCTTTTAAATACCTGAAAGAAAATAATAGTTTATCAAAGAAAATCATAACCTGCTCAAGGTGCTAAGACATTCCTTTGTTATCTGATAAGCAGAAACCCTAGCATTCCAATATTATTAAATAAATTTTCTACTGTTACTCCTTACTTAAAAAAAGAGCAAAAGAACAGTATGGCCTACAGAGCCCTAAAAACCTACACCTACTTGTGAAAACTTCCACAATAATTTCCCAGAAAGTTGTTCTTCAAACCAATACTCATTTTGAATCAGTACAAAAATTCTTTGCAACAGACAAGTTTAGGATTTCAGCTTTATGGAGTAACTAAAATGATTTCTGCTGCAGTAGAGCCACCTGATTATAAAATTCAGTTGTGATTTGATTGTATCCACAAACCTATCTCCTCACGCACGTAACTTAAATGTGTTATGCTTCCTTTTTAAGTTCTTGCAGTTTCACAAAATTTTGAGGATAAAATTTAATGACCTATTGAAAATAAATAAATCGTTTGTTATATCACATTCTACTTGCATACAATATTAGCACAGAGAGCATTTGCTAGAGGTACCGTTAAGTGAAAATGCTTTTTACATTATGCATGACTTCCCAAAGCACTGAGTACATAATATCCATCATGAAATTCAGAATATATAACTAAATTTAGAAAGAGGTACATTCAGACCTGTGATCAGCATTCTGACATCTCCAGTTATGAGTTTTAATTAAACTTGCTTTTTGTATTAGGTCTATTTTTATTAAATAGGCACAGAATCATGTTTTATACATTATGCATAACTAAAAAGAGATTAAAAAGTTATTTGTAAATGCCTTTTCTTAAAAGGACTTTATAATTCAAGTCACTGTTCCATAACTCCTCTTCACCGCTGAACATAATCCACCTCTTTGAGGGCTTCAGCCACCTCGCCAGCAATCCCTTTCAGCACCCCAAATACCGCTTCCTGTGACGACAGGCTGGTAAGTGAGATCGTTGGATGACACAGGGCTTGGATTGCTTTTTTGTCGGGAAGTAAATTACCAAAAAAATAAAACCAAAGAGATTCTTGGACAACTCTGAGGCATCAGACTAACCCTTGGATTACACAGTTCCTGTCCTTTGTTACTGAGGATCTCTCACCACTAAGCAGATAAGGTCTCACTCTCTCTGTATTTTTCCACATAATACATCATATTTAAAGAATCTTCGTAAGTCCTTACTATCACAAATAAGAAACACAAAGATGCACCTAGATGAAGCTCAGAAGGCTGAAGTCCTAACTGCCCTAAATGTCTCCTTTCTCTCGGAAGCTGCATCTCCCAGAGCAGAGACAGCAGAACTGCATGGCAGCTCTCAGTCTACTGCCCTGCATATGAAAACCACGCGACCTTGATTCTGGATTGCGCCATGGGTTGTGGTGTAATCCACAGCTGGTTCAGGTTCATCTCAGCCACTTCTACTGTGCAGGCAGAAAATGCCACAAGAAAGGTGATTCCCCTTCAGCCGCAGGCAGGAGAAACCCTTTCAGCAGGCGTGTTCCCAGGTCTTCCCCGCTGCATTTTCTCTGACAAGCAATTCGCCTTGTAGCTATGCAGTCCTATCGCTTAACCCATGAATACCACATACACGAATGCCACGCAGCTCTGACCAAGCATTACACACTCTGTCAGCTTGCACACAGTCACACGCTAGAAGTGCTTGCATCTTTTCCAGACAGGAGAAGCTGGTAATGCCTATTAAATCCAGGATTTCAACCCTGTGAGCACGAAGGACTGCTCACCCAACAAAAAACAGCAGCAAATTTATCAAGTGTTGTCCCTCAAAATATTCCACTTGCAAAATGAACAGTTTCAAATGAGCCTCAAGCAAGAAATGAAACTAGAATAACTAGCATACCAAATTACCCAAACCAAATAGTATTTCTCAAACAACAAGGGAAGCCCAGCTTAAGGGAATCAGTATTTTGAGCTTCAGGAAACCTATGAGAATGGCATACTGACAGTGTGACACAAAAGAGGAGTGGTTTTGTGGTTGGTCTGGTGTTTTTGGTTTTTTTTTTTTTTTTTGTTTTGGTTTGGTTTTTTTTTACCATTACAATGCTTTTCTTCAAAGGTTACTCTTTCTAACATTTGCCAAGAAATAGTTTTTATTAATAGAGCCTAGTACTATAGCATTCACCTTTTGACCTGGAAAAATAACTTTCCAGAACAGTCCAAACCGAAATTCCTTGGAATCAGCACATTTATATTTACAAATTCTACATCACTTCCTCTTTGATACCAATCAAATGCACACACATAGGTTTACTGGCTAACCAGTATTAAATAGAAGGTGAAAGTAACTCTTGGAAAAATACCTTTATTGAAAGACCACAAAGCTATTTTCCTGCTGGAGAGAAACCTGCTTAGTATCCAAGAGAAGAAACTAACAACTTCTGATTTATCTGAGCACCTTCTGACTTAGCTGAGCAACTTCACTCCATTTCCTGAAATCGGACAGCTAGAATGCAGCACCGGCTAATGCTGCAGTACGAATTCAGCACGAATTGTGCTTTAAGTTGCCTTTTTTTAATCTCTGAAGGAATCTGTACTACCAGAAAATTCTGATTTGACATGTGTATTTCCTCTTGCTTTTCAGACCAGTAGGTAGCCAGAGGTTGGGCATGGCCACGTACTGGTCCAAAAAAATTTCCAACGCTTTTTGTGTGTACTGAGTTGTGCAAACAAGCATCTTGCACAGATGACAGTCACAGACAAACAAAATATATAGCACTTACAACAAGTTTCCAAGACGTCCAGATTTTGTGCAGAAAATAATCTGAAAGATGAGCCTTTTGATAATATTTCTTGACTACATCATTCCTATAACAGATTGTGTGCACATGCTGATGAAATTCTGCATATACGTGAACAGCAAAATAAGAGCAGGTAAAATGCTTTAAAGATGTGTGCAGATAAACCACCATCAAGTAATTAGCATAAAAAGAAATTCAAATATTGGAAAGCTATTTTGGTTCTAGCTTTGCTGTTTGTGCTTCATTGCTAAAATGTTGTTAAATTCATTTTATCACAGGCATGCAATGTACTGCATTTTCAAGATCAATTAATTTTGTTTTGCAAATGTGAAATACCTAGAATTTCAATCTAGAATTTTCCTGGAGAGAATTTTGGACAACCAGTTTGTCAAATTTGTTCTTAACTTTATTTTCCTATTCCTCCTCACCATTTCAACCTATTGATCTTTCAATCTATCAGTGCTTTTGATATGGCTTGCACAATGCACGCTGCAGTCACTTTCATTTCGTTAAAGAACACTTATTTGGAAATGAAGATTCCCCAAATTATATTCCATAGCGTTTGGAAAGAATGAGAAGTGAACAACAATAAACCTCCTGCATTCTAAATAGAGCCACTGACTGCAAGACGTACAAGAACTACTGTGCCAAAATGTTCTTGCTGTTGCTCCACTGACATCTCTGAATTTGAACAAATGTGGTTCATTAAGCTGAGGCAGAATAAAGACAAAAATGAAATGGAGATTTTCCAAAATGCTCTACTACCTTATTTATGAATTTTATTTTTTTTCCGATATAGGTAGAACGGCAAGAACCCATGTATTGCATATGCTGCAATAAGTCTGAAAAGGTTTCAGCTGATCAGTCTTAAATCTCTGGTTTCTTCAAAAGGTGCAAAAGAGTTAAATGCATGGCCTAAACAGAATAATTCTACAGATGGGTAAAACTGGCATTTTAGAGGAAAAAATAAAGAGTCATCATGGCACATTTGTACAAAACGTAGTTGAGAGCAGTTCATTCTGGAACCTTTCCAACACTGAGAGGATGCTGACTTTTTGTTTTTTAACTGAATGGTGATTTGAGTGCAGCAACAGCGTTATCCTGTGTGAATGTTCAACTTCCTGCACCTTATTGATACTGTGATTTAAATATATATATTTACAATACAATTCATAAAGAAGAATATTATATGTGCATTTTTCAGCAGGTCATACACATTTTTGAGAGAGACCTAACGCTCATTATTTTTCTCACTTTTACAAACAAAGCATTAACAGGAATTGCTCAATGCAGGTATGCACACACAGACTGGGATTGCTGAGAATAATATCAAGCATTGGAGAGAGAGGGTCAAGTGAGGTTCACACTGTTTCAAACCCCACGGCCTGTGAACAGCATACTAGTCCCTCACAGATGCCATATGGAAGCCTGAAGTTCCCTCCTCCTCTGCACACTGACCAGATGAATTTTCCGGGCGTTACAGAGAAATAACGGGCTAACAAAAAGTGAGCTCCACATATACTGAGCCCTTTCATGCTTTTGTAGTTTAAGAAATGTTTCGCTAACCTCTCCAAAGTTATCATTACTAGTTTGCTTGTCCATTTAACAAAAATAATGCTTGTTGGTATATGACATTTCAAGATTTCTTTATTGCTTTTAATTACCTGTTCTATTATTCTTTTCATTTGAATTCATTTCTGTTTAGTCTGTTAATAAAAGCAGTGATTTACTCTGTCATATATCAGGTATTTAGAGAACATTTGCATAGCTACACCAATTAGATGTTTTCCTATAGTCAGAAATCTATAATATTTAATGCAAGTATACAAAAGAAATCCAGCAGGCTACATTGGAAGGGCTGAAAGACTGATTATGTCAATGAATTCACACATAAGAAACAAAACTACATTTCTTATCCACTCTAATTTCAATCAGGCATGCTTCTTTCTCCAGGAGTACTTCCAACCAGAGGTAAACATAATTTTCAACAAACAAATTATCTTTTCATAGAACGCTTTAGTCTATTTGAAGCTGCCCAGAACCACAGTAAGATGGGGTCCAGTGCAGAAGAATATGCAACCACTTCTGTTATCTTCAGTCAATAGGTGAGCTTTCCTCACACTACTGCACAGTCTAGCACTCCTACGGAGATGGTCAGCAGCAATTTTACGTCAGAAGATTAGTTCAATATCTACCAACTCATTCTTAATTAAATGAACTGACATCTCTCCATCAGTAATCAACATTCACAAGATAAGTTATAAGCAAAAAGCAGCCAATTTCCAGTTAGAATTGGCTCAGGGGAAACAGAGCAGATTAAAGCAAATACACCTAAGTGAAAGCATAAAACGCAGTCATGTGTTCCAAAACATGACTATCACGTGCCAATGTTCTCCTAGATGAAGCTAATCCTGATTGCACACATCCAGACGCTGTTAGGTTGTTACAACAGTAGCTTCTTGCAGCATTTCAGGACCTCAAAGATATTTTTAGGTGCTAAAACGGGCACATCAACAATCAGATATTACACACAGATGATCAGATTTCCAATCCAAACAATTTCTAAAATCTAGTCAAGACAAAGCACCTGTATTTTAGCATGCATCACACTGACCAGGTTACAGCTCACAGAGAAGCCTAGAATTTAATTCTGTTTTCTCTGTGCCTATTCAAGTAGTGTTGTGCTGCCTGTAAAATTTAAAAAAAAATTGTTATCTATAGTGCCCTACCTTTAATCCTAGCTTAGATGATGCTCAAAAGAAGATGAAGCTCAATTGTTTTTAGCTAATTACCTGAGTAATTTTTAAAAGAAATCCTAATTATAAATGTTAATTAGTAGAATATGCAGTTATTCACAGATACTTAAAAAATGCTAGCAGGCATCTTTAGGATCAAACAAATTTCTCATGGCTTTGTCACAAGCTGTTCAAGTTTAGCACTTGTTTGCCTAAACAAGTAGGCCAGTTCCATAAAATAAAGGTGCCACTTTAATGCAAACAATATTGACGCTGACTTGTTTCAAGAAAACAATTAGCTACATTCCTAGAAGTCAAGGTACAATCTGACAAATGATGGGCTACTTGCAAACGCGTTCAATTTACAAAAAAACACAAAGTCACTTTCTTAATTTCAGTCTCCTTACTGGGACATGAGAAGAAAACTGTAAATTAAAATTACTAAACTCATCTGGACTATCTGAGATAGGCTGTGCTTCCAACCATTTTTTTTTGAAAGCACACTGGACATAGGAGACTTGCCCCCTTTAGTGGCTGCACTCTAAGTCATCCCTATTAAATGGCCTGTGATTTAAGATTTTTAAAAAATATTTCAAGCAGAAAGATATTTTACTTAATCTTAAAAAAAAAATCCTAATTCTTAGTCAGCCACCACGTAGCCTAGTCAGATGTTGTTAGGTACAAGTTTTACTCCTAGAAAGTCCACTGTGTCTCACCCAACAGGTAGCTACATGAATCAGTCTATGTATTATTTAATTTATAATGTTGCAATACTTAGACATGCGCTATAGCGTAAGTTTTTTTATGAACTCCCCATTTAAGAAAAATAAATTAAAAACTGTTGCCAGCATGCAGCTCTTTCAGTGCAGTTATGATTAATGTAGCTGCCATTAGGACATATGCAAAAAAGATGTTTAATTTATTCAAAAATATTCAGGGCAACATTTGGATGGCTGGAGGCTACAGCAACACCTCCAACTAAATACATTTGCATCAAACCGCTTGGTTTACAATTATGCTTTCTCTTTATTTCAACGCATTTTGCATTCTTTTCCACTGGAGCTGAATTCAAAGAGGGGAAGTCACAACTGAAGAAACAAATCTTTTCAGAGCGCTCAGATTTTCAACATCAACAAGAAATCACCTATGAACATGCAAAAATAATCTAGGGATTAATCATTTTTTGCTTTTTTCTCGTCTAATAATATATGTTAATAGAGGAAGAGAGAGATTAAAACACCCGCTCTATGTACGGTTTCAACTAACTGAGATTACAGAGTATAGAAAATCTGAAGCAGCTGGTTATAGTTTTTATTTAAACTCTGATACCACCCAAACAGTGAGTATCACATCCAGAGCAACAGTATGTACAAGCAGTACCATGCCAGAAGTGCCCCTACATTGACAAATATTTGCAAGGTATTTCAACTTAGGCAATATTACTATATTTTATATATTGACATGCTTAAATTTTCTTTTTGTTTGCCATCTTCAGTGTCATCTGGTTCACTGAACCTCTTCCCACAACAACTGCCCTTAGGTAAGTTCAGACACCAGGAATTTCCCCTAAGACAGTAACAGCTTCTGGAAATAAAACTAGAGAAAAATACTACAACGCGGCCTTTTGACATCTTTACCATTTATTATTTAGAAATAACAATTCAATTGCTTGAAAACAGACCTGCTCCAAAACTGGCATACCATTCACAACCTGGAAAAGCCTTCACTAGGCATTATCCATAAGTGAACAACAGGCTACTGAGTCAGCTATTACCTTTGTTCTGACTATCAGAAACCACATCTGAATGAAATTTTTCTAATTCCTCCTGCTAACACCAAAAGTTAAAAATAGGAAGCAGAAACCACTTCCTTTAACACAGAAAGCCATCCTTATATTCACAGATTTTAACATAAGGAAAGCCTCTAGAGGAATGTAAGTCTCAGATGGTCACAAACTAATCCTTGCATTAAGTCGACACCTGCTTATTGAGACAGATCAGAGTCTTGGATTGCACAATAATTTATACATACTAATATTCTTTTAACCATCTTTTAACAGGTGCAGTGATATTTTGTTACATATCTTCTAGGCAGTCATACAAAGGGATATCCTTCCAGAAGTCTGACATATTTTGATGCTACTGTGAATGCTCTCAGTGACACAGGGAAAAAAAAAACAACCACTTTTACATATGCAGGCTGTATTAATCTTTTTAATACTCTTTTGTGTTTCTACCAAGAAGCCTTCTAGGACTTTAATTCACTCAGTGTCTGACAGTCAAATGCAATTAGCAATCTGTAAAAATATGAACAATTTCAACCAAACACTGTTTTTGAAATGCAATGCCTAATGAATTATACAGGGAATTGTCTTTCAAATGCCTATCAGAAAAAACAATATAGCAGATTTTCTTTAGCACCTGGAAAACTATTCTAATGCATTTAGAATAATCAACTATAAGTATGTCACCTCCTTTTTAAGCAGAGCTAATTAATAGAATTGGTCTTTTATTTGGTAGATCAGAAGTCACTAATATTATCTGCACAAATCTCTCAGTCTTTGTCTACATTTAAGTGTTTTCCGAATGTTTTCAGTATCACTGGCATTATCAGTTATGAGAATGGAGACACTAAAAAACACTACAGGGTACACTAGAACATGAACTCACAACGACTCATCACTGACCACCCATAATGTGCTTTCATCCCATGGCAAAGCAGACCACTCTCAGAAGAGCAATGGCTATCTAGCCTTTTTATGAATAAACATGTTCACACGGAGAAGCCAGCACGCAGCAATGTACGACCTCAAGCTTATTCCTGACCTGTGTCCATATGGCAACTTTTAAAAGAGAAATTAAATACAGGAACCTGTCTTTTCTGCCATGGTACGAATGAACTCTGCATTCACCAGCGACAGAGGGAACTGGATGGAATTCCCCACAAATACACTTACTAGAAAATTCCTTTTTGTGATGCCACACTATGATGTCAAAAGTCCTTTCACCAACTATTCCACGCATCATACAGTTGCACATTTCTTATAGGCTTCTAAGTAAATTATCTTCAAAGTTTGTAAATAATCTGTCTTCATTTCTTGAGGCTCAAACAGTGGACCTGCCCCTTCTGCCAAGGGCCAAATCCAAACATCCTGGCCATATCAACCAATTTTAATGACATGCCAACTTTTGACAGACTTCAATAAAATGTTAAATGCCTGTTTTTCAGCATGACACCTTTTTCTTTTGTATGAACTCTGTTTGAGCTACAGTCTGACCTAATAAATAGAGCAGACCTAACTGGCAGAATTCAGCATAAATTTGTTGCTTATAAGATCAGACAGCTTCCCAACCTCTATTTTTACCTCTTCTAATTTTAGCTGTTTCTTTGCTTTACATCTGTTAACTTCAACCTTTATGTAAGTTTTGTATAATTTCACTGGTAAAAATGCCACTATTTAAAGAAAGAAAATATACGTAGCAGTGTAGTGCTAAGACATGAGTTCTAGAGGAACAAGCAGGTGGCACAGTCATTTTTTTCAGTGCCAGATTTAGCTACTGCCTGCTATCTGCTCACCTCCTACTGACTGAAAACTCCAAGGTCTAACTCTAGAAGTAGAAAGATTGGAGGAAGGAATGAAAACGGAGTATGCTGTTTAGGGAAGAGATGGAAAGGTAGGTGGAAAGAGATATTTGGAGATCCCTAGGCCAGTTTCCCACACAAAGTGGTACTATCACAAACACTAGATCAGGTCAGCTGAGGCTTTGTCCATCTAGGTCTCAAAAATCTCCAATTAGGGAGGTTCAGCCTCTCTGGATAATCTATTTCACATCAGCACTACCCTCCCTGTAAGCAAGTTTTCCCCAGCGTCCACTCTGAAACTTTTGAGTCATAATTTTTGGCAAATTTACACCATTTGCCACTAGCAAAAAAAAGCTTGGCTCCACCATCTCTGTAACTGCCCTTCAAACGTGCTATTAGAGTGTCCCTTAGCCTCCTCTTCACCACACTGAACAAGTCCAGCTCCTTTACCCTTTCTTTATAGATCACGTGCTCTAGACTCCAGACCATCTTGGTAGACTTCACTGGACCCTAGCCACTTTCTCCACATCCACCCTGAAGTGGAGAACCCAGAACTGGACACAGGACTCTGGATACAGCCCCAGAGGCAGAAAAGGAAGACAGTAACTTTCCTCATTCTGCTAACCATGCATCTTCCAGTGTAACCCATTTTGCCTTATGCACACTTGGCTCACATTCGACTTAGGATTCACCATAACCCCTGGCACCTTTTTACCAGGACTGCCAGCCAGTCCTCAGCCAGCATGAGCACTTCTCCTGTTGGACTTCATGAGCTTCAGCAAGTAGACTGTTCTTTCATTCCATACCTCCATGACTTCCAAATGAGAAATCTACAGGAGGCAGGACCAAAAGCCTTACTAAAGTCAAGGTAAACTGCATGTACTACTCTCCACACGGACCACTTTGCAGTCGCTTCATTACAGAAGGCAAACAGGTTGTCAAGCATGGTTTGCCTGTTGTAAATTCATACTGACTGTTCTTTATTACCTTCTTGTCCATTTCATGTCTGGAAATGGACAAACTTCATGATCTTCCAAGGGACTGGATGAATATAGTCAGCCAACAGATCCCCAAGTCCTCTTCTTGCTTTTCTTAGGGAGGAGTATAACATTAGCCTCTTTCCAGTCATCTGTGACCTCTCATGAATATGTTACACTTTGCTAAGTACTCTCCACCTGGTTCTTCTCTCATCATTGGCTCTTTCATTCTCCCTCCCAAACCATACTTGTACACCCAGACGTCTGGGAGAATACTTTACTCCAACACAAAAAAAAAAAAGGTGAGTACTTCAGCTTTTCCATATTGCCCATCACTGGGCCAGTCTCCCTATCAGTCATATTCTCCTTGAACTTCCTTTTGCTACTAGCATACCTACAGCCTTTTAACTTTTATGTCCCCCTCTAGTCTTAGCTCCAGATGGGCTTTAGTCCTCCTTTACCCCTGTACCTCCAAGAACTGAAGCAACAACTGTGCCCCTTTCTGCTTCCCATATACTCCCCTGTTAGTTTTAGACACTGAGATGCTCCTTGCTTGTTATGATGTTTGTGTTTGGCATGAAATCATGAATCATCAACCTCCACTTATTACTTTTCTTGTTTGGAAAGAAAGGTTTCTTTCTTCTGCTCCTGTGTATCACTCTCAAAAGGCAGAAATGAATAGTGATGCTCCATAGAAGTCATTCAAAGTTATAATGGGTCAATTCTAACATACATCTCAATTTGATCTACTCACAGTCAAGAGAACTAGTCTCAAACTGTAAAGTCTTAGTTCCTCCACCACATGAAGCCTCTGAATTTCGGTTAAACTTGCTCATACTTTTGCTCTTGTGCTTTCCTAAATTCCTTTGTGCATAGTTCCACTGAAATAGGCTTAACATTTAAAGTCCCTCCAATGTCTATGAGACTGGTAATGGCTTACAGAGAGGGAGACAGAAGAAGAAAAAATCATTTTTTTTTTATGTTGATGCCTTGCAATACACCTATAATATTATTTTATTTATACATGCAACTTTAATTTTGGCTAACTTTTATGATGTTTGTTATCATGGCAACAAGGTGCTCTTATAGAGCCCTTCACATCATACCCAAAAGATTTTGTTTTTAATGAGGTCCTGATGTAAGACAAGGGAGGATGCATGAGTGCCAAAATGTCCAACAAGGCTCTTTTTTCTTTTTTCTAATGCTGTGAAGCCAGTTTCCAATACTTGTTTCACCTCTCTAATGCCACAGCATCCTTCTTTATATGCTGCTCTGGGTATATATATTCTGGGTATAACGATAATACCACAGTAATTCTGCCACTGTACAAAGTTGTGCTGCTCAGGAAGGAACGCTGCAAACAGGTACTGAAGTGAACTATCTGCATAATTGTGACTAGCAAATGCCTAATGATCTTTGTGGGTCCAAGATATGGCCAGCACCATTACATGACATTTGGCAACTGTTCAGTGATATGGTCAGAAGTAACAATAAAAGTATTTAATGTTACTGAAAACCTAATATGTAAATAGAAGTGTTCCTTAAAGCAAAACTATACAAAATATCCCTTTAAGATAGCACGCTGGGAAACATTTTCAGATATTGCAAATGGATAGTTAACATGCTCATATTTAACCATAAAGAGGAAAAGCAGACTTGAGCTGTGAACCTAGTATTGTGTATTTGTCCAAAATAGATATAATGAATACATGATTGATGGCCTAACTGAAATTCCAAAACAAAGTGATTTAATAAAATGTTCATATCTCAAAGGGGACAGAATTCATTTGGAAAGAACCCAAAACTTATGTGTTTACACCTAAAAGGACATCATCTTCAGTCAGAAAAGAATGATTGGGAGTAAAGCTAAATCAGCCACTTAGGTAGCACTAAGCACCTACGCCAGTACCTCTTCTTTGAAAGCACTGAGCAAATATTAATTCTTAGAATATCTTCACTTTTACACACACTATCTTCATTGTAGCTGTAACAAAGGACAAGAATAGCTATTCCAAGCCCTGAGCACAGTGTTCTAGTGCTGTACAGAAGCAGGCAATAGCTCTCAAAATAAGGTACAACTAAGACTAAGCAGCATCTACAGGTCTGTGTTATTCACTGGATCACGTAATCATTCAATCCACCTATTCAGTTTTCTTTGCTGTTGCACAGAAAACTAAAAACTAAGCTCTAGGAGTATAAAGTATCGACTGACAAATTACACTGTAGGAAAGATGCATTCACCTACAGCCTCTGCTGTGAGAAAAACCCACTTCCCAGCCCTCCCTCCTGCTGTGTGCTCAGACCATGATCCCTGCCTAATACCTCCCTGGCCCAGCTGGCTCAGGGATAATTATTCCATTTGCCCTTCTCATCGAGGTAAACTAGGCTTCATTCCAGTTTAACTTTCTAGAGGTAATAGCATCACAGAAATGGAGGCAAGTCTTGACCAGGTCTCAGAAAAATAATACCAGTGAACTTGAGAGTTCTTCTAAAGTAAATACGACAACAACAGAACATGAATGATTTTAAAAATTAAATCAGAATAATATAATATTAACCAAAGAAGTGGGTTACCTTTTGTATTATTCGTAGAATTTTGCCACACAAGCACCTGGGAAGGATGAATTTCATAAACTCTATGCATCTCTTAAGTTAGTCAATACCTTGAACAGTGATAGTTACCCTAAGCACTACTTTTGTAGATATGTGATCTGCTAGAATATTAGGTGATGGGAAATAAAAAAATGCTAATAACTTTTGACATTTTTAACAGCACATGAATTATCAAAGAAAATGGACTGTTTGAGATTGCCATTTAAAATGAAGCCAAGTGATCTTTATGAGCTTTCAGCTCAAATAGCCACTCATGTTATCATGTAAATGTAAGTTGACTGTGACTGTAATTAACCAATCACCTTCCCTTGTCCACCCACAATTTCTCTTGCTGAAAATTTCAAAGCTTTGGCAGATTGTCCAACAAGAACGAACAGAGGAGAGTGATATACTTGTATAAACCAAGTCTAATCCTATTACATGCTGCTGACTGATTTTTTAAATCAATTCATCCTTATGAACATCCATTTGAAAAACTGATTTTTTAATGTAATATACTGACATTCTGTACCACATAATGTATGATCTTTAGGTTACCATTTAATGGAGTACTTCATAAAACTGCTATGTTGCTATCCATATAACTATACATAGAAAAATCAAGTAGCAAACAGGATTAGAAATGCTCGTTCAGCTTTTCATGAAGATTTTTCTCCTTACTGACAAATGCTTAACCTACCTTTCTATCAGTAGTAACTGTCTGCTTTGCATAACTGCTTACAAGGCAATTCTACTTATTTATAAGTATTTTCCACAAAGCAAGGGGAAGATCAGTGTCAATGTACTGTGAAACTGCAGTAACCCATTTTTGAAGACACAGGACCATTTTTTCCCCCCATGTCATAAACAGAAGGGCACTTGGTGACCTCTCATTAGCCTACAGGATCAGCTGACTATATTTGATGTCTACCAC
This sequence comes from Nipponia nippon, assembly GCF_047370975.1. Taxonomy (NCBI): domain Eukaryota; kingdom Metazoa; phylum Chordata; class Aves; order Pelecaniformes; family Threskiornithidae; genus Nipponia; species Nipponia nippon. Next base: position 113,302,695 of record NW_028262336.1, read on the forward strand.
CACACGGGCAATGGTTGGAAAGTTCTGCTCGAGAGAAGCCCAGAACAAGTACCAAACCCTGTAACTAAAAGGTCCCCTTCCCAGCTGTTGCTCTAAATGTAAAACAACGTGAGGAAAAAAAAAATCTCAGATTATTATAGATACAGTTCAATTCTGTAGTAGTAATTTAGAAAATATCACGTGGGAAGACACTAATTTCCCCCTTCCTCGATAAAATGGAAATTCAAAGACAAGGGGAAAATCAAGTACCAAACAAAAAAGGAAGAAACTGCACAAACACAAAAGAGGAAATGAGACTACAGGCAAATACTGTGCAAATGGCAAGGCAGGCTGTGATTATCTATGAAACAGAAATCACCACTAACATCTGGGTATCTAGGGAGTTACCACAAAGCAAACATATTTCCAGATCTCAGGGAATTTCAGGCACCATGAAAAAGAAAAAGGATGAGTAGGAATGCCACAACAAACTTTTGTTGCAAGACCTGTACGTAGAGTTCAGCATGTGCATAGTCACCCCAACTGCGCATTAACTCATACACAAGTCACAGTTCTCAGCTGTTACAACACAGCATACTGCACTTCCCAATGATAACAAGGAGAGAAATGATACTAAGGAAATTAAAGAACCAAGTCAAGAAGCCTAATCTCAAATGTCTGGCAAACAAAGCATTTGCAAACCAACCATTCATGGCCTTCGATCAGCAGCTCTTAGATTTAAGCATAAGCCTTGAGAACAGCATGCTACTGCTCTGTGTTCTCCATGTCCAGCTTCATGCAGACGTTCTGCCAGTTTTTAATGGCATCTACACAGGGCGGGCAGGGTGGGCAGGAGAGGAAACTGAGCTCAATCCTTTAGTTGGGCCAAATCCACACTCTGCCATGCAGTGCAGCATAAGCTTGATTTCAGAAGGCATTGTACTTGGGGGACTTTTCCCTATGAAGAATAAACAGCTGTACTTTCTTACTTCAATCAGTTAGGAAATGTCTGGCTATCTCCCCTCGCTCGCTGTCTTTGCCTATTAACATCATGCTTTTTTCAGTTTTTTGGATTTCTTTCTACTACCTGCTTTCTGAGCTGAGAGGGACCAGAACGCCACATAGTTCCACAACTACACTGAGGCTCCCTGGATTTACATCTCCCAGAGAAAACTTAAAAAAACCCCAAAACCTCAAACCCAACAAACAAAGCAGGCATCGTGTCCATGCTAGTTCTAGCACAGTTTCAAAGACAATTTACATATCACAATTTCTAGTCCAGAAAAGAACTCAGGTTTCCTGGATCCAACTCCTCTTCGCAAAATAAATGTTAGCAAAGAATGAAACTTGAGTATTCTGGGAAATACAGACAAAAGATACAAAAGTTTGGAAAGAAAAAAAAAAAAATCAGTAAATGCTAAGAGATAAGGATGTTAGCAACAGTCCAGCTCAGTTTATGTGTGCTTGTTGTTTGTCAAAGGATTTTTAATCTATTTATCTAACGGATGGCACTCCCACCAGAAGCAAATGAAAACACTACATAACCGGAAAACATACAGTCTCCTCCACTCGTTACTACACACTAAGCAAACTCTGAGTTGAGGATCTGGCTCAGCTGGAAGTGCAGGCCAGACAGGGAGAAACAGAGTCATCTCTCTTGATCTGCATCACTATATTTATGCAGCACGGGACAAGCACTGACAACTTTAATTCTGGCTTTTCTTAGCTTACAAGTAATTAGCTTTGAACCCTTACTGATGCTCTTTTACTAAAAGGTTTCTCGTGAGAAGATAAATGTGTGCAAGGAGTAATAGAGACTGAACCTCTTCCAGTTCTCCCTACAATGAAGGAATGGTGGGACAGGAAAAATCAACATTTATCCAGCAGTACTGGAACTGCCCAGCCCAGCAAAATAACCAGTATGTATTTATTTGAAGGAGTGTAAGGAAAATATGAGACAGTACAGAAAGAAGAAAACATAACAAAACAAACACACAAAAAAACCACACACAAAACTTTTCCCTAAAAACGCTAAGCACATTTCCTAAGGCTTTGCTCCCAGATGATGCTATTACCTTTCTTCCCGTTGTTCCCCACTGCTTCAGCTCTTGGTTTCCACAAGGCAGAAAGTAACCAAATAGAAGCAGAAGCAGCTTGAATTTAGCTCCTTCAGAAGAAACAGAAAAGGGGATGAGGAAAGAGCAAGAGATAAGAAACCTGGAAATCCTCAAAAAATTTCATAGAAGACCAGAGGAAAAACAAGAGGGAAAGGAAACATTAAATGGAGGAAAAATAGAAAATAAAAATTAGTCATTGCCTTAAGAAACCTTGAGGGAGACCTGGAGTCCACACAGGAAGACACAGGTCTTAACTACCAAATAGAAAATAGTGCTCCATTTAGGGGAAGTATGGGGCTTACCAGGCTCCCCATGCAGCCCGTTAAATAACCATACACGTTAGTTACTAGTTTGGCATTTCCTAACAACAAACTGTTTGGTTTATCAATGCAGCTGATAGTGTTAAAGAACAGAAAACCTATTATAAACATTGCACGCTGTGGTAAAACATGGGATACTGCACTACTCCTGATCTAGTATATCTGGCAAAGGAGGACTCTGACAAAACACTAAATCTTTAAAAACTGCCTGGAAAAAAAAAAGTATATTGAGAGAGTCATTAATACCTTTTTTCTTTTAGTGCTCATGTAAGATTCAGCATAAAGCAGCTGGCATCTTGGTGACTACATGACCCTGGACTATTCTGCCGTCAGAAGAATGCTGGCAACTGCAGCATTATCAGTCAGAATGCAGATAATGATTTTCTGATTGCACAAATCAATTTTCATCACTAGTAGCAATTACGACTGCTGAGAGTAGCTATAGCAGACTACGTACAATACTGCAAGCAACACATCCCAAGAATATAAACAGGGGAGATGCTGAGAAAACAGAGCTGCCTAATTTAAAACTAACTATGATTCCTTACTGCATAAAGATGTCAGCATCATCAAAACACATCTGAAAGATTACCCTGGCTCATCAGCCAATTAACTCATTCTTAAGAAGCTCATACCTGAGATATGCAGAAAAGTAGAGTCCCTGCATCTGAAGTCTATAATCTAAGAAAGTTTCAAACACATAAGGAAAGCTGGGAAGTGGCTCAGAGTAATACCAGAACAAATCAAGATGCAAAATAAACAAGTTTGAACAGTCTGATCCAGCTTACTTGTGAAATGCAACCATCTGCATAATATTTATACAGACAGAATTGAGGCATGACACATGCTTTTCACAACAGAACAGGAAAAGACCTACCAATCCAGAAAGAATTTCCACTTCCTAAATAAAAGCTTTGTGTGAAAGCTGCTGCAAGCCTCGGATCATTACTGCTGGATTGTCTGAGGTTTCATACATCTTCAGGATTGAGGGTGGAGGCAGAAAAGAGGGTTAAGATCTCCAAAAGTTCAGTTCCAGGCTATTTTACTGTACTGTGTTGGTTAAGGCATCAAAGGACTGTCGTGAGGCAAAGAGAACAAGAACGCCACACTAATAAACAACAACTTGATTTGCTGCTCAAAACACATATGGAACACAGCAAATAAGCTTGGTAGAACAGTTTTAAAGTTTGTGCTTTAGAGGGAGAGAAATTTCAAATATTGGTTATTAGACACTGTTAACTAGTAGCACAGAGCAGATTGACAAATGAAGTATCATTATAATTAGGTTCATATAGTGCATCTGTTTACTAAGATGAAAATGCCTAAGGATGGTTTATAACACTTTAGAACAGATTTTTTTCCTTTTTCTTTCATTTTCTTTTCTTTTTCTCCCCCCTCCCTTCTTTTTATACTGGTGGATGTGCTGCTCCAGCACGGTCCATTGCCTCCTATTCCTTGGCGAGAGTCAGGCAGGGGCAAACTGACCATTTGTGTTCTGCTCAGATTGGGACTGTTGAGGAGGGCATCAAACGAGTGAAGAAACTGAACAAGAAATTTTGGAAGCCAAGAAGAAAAGATGCTGCCAATTTACATATAAATTCCAAACCACATTGAAGTGGCCAATTACATTTAAATTGTACACTTGCCACCTTTACAAGAGAGCATATTCAACAATGAAATGCTTACACATTGATGGGCAGTGATCACAAAGCAAAGCGCCAGTGCTCTCTTCTTTCCCTATTTAAGTTTAGAGAACATGGTGCTATACAGTTAGCATGAAAACATTCAATCAATGCTGAAATGGAAATCCGAAGCTCATTTCAGATTCAGTCTCTGCCCTTGAATATATGTGTTTGCACTTTGCAATGCGCAAAGAGTTCCTGTCTGATTTCTTGCATACCTACTGTTTTTCTAGATGGGTGTATTGAACTGAAATACGTTGCCTGAATTGATGAAGTGTGTATTCAGACGGAAAAATGTATATAACCTTAGCTATTGGAGTTTAATCATTAGCCTCAGAAAGGCATCTGTACAAGACTAACAGAGCTCTCATATTGCTTTCCCTGTGCCCTACCACCCTGCCATATGCAGGGAGGAATCTGATGATGGAATCCTGCTCCGAATATCCATGGAGTTAGGCAAAGAGGAAAAATGAAGCAGAAGAATATATACCTCCCTTGTTCAAAGGAGAGACGGAGCTCAAGCAGCGACTCAAGTAGCCATTCAGTTATTTGCTGATCCCCATTCAAGAGCCTGGGTGGCACAGTGCCAAAGCCTCCTTAATTCTACAGCTACCAAGAGTTATTCGTAACTATACCATCCAAATAAACTATAACAAAACCCTCATAATTCAAGAGGAAGAGAGAAATGCATATATGTTGGCACATACTTATTTCAATTCACAATCTTACAATTTTGATAGCCTAAGCCTTTAATAATAAAAAATACTGAGTGTGTGCCCCCCCCCCCAATGCCAAAATATTGTTGATTCTGAAATAAACAAAAATGTTTAGTCTTTAACATGTTGAAAGCTCTGAAGGTCAGCAGTGGAAGTCTAAGATGGCTCCAAAGCTCCTGTTCCAATGCCATCAAACTTACATGGACATTCTAGAAACAAAAAGTTCCCTAAAGAATCATGAATTAAACCGTGTAATCTTCCTGGAGTTTAACCTAGCTACTGGAGAAATTTCTTCAGTATTGCCCTAGAAATGTAAGAAAATAATTTGCAATCAAGTAAGACAATAACCTTTGTGCTCCCTAACATACCAAAGCCTGCTCCTCTGCTCTTACAAATCCATATTACATCTTTCAGCAAAAGCTCCCTTAGAACTGCAACCCCCCAAAATAAGAAAAACAACAAAAGTTCAAAGAAGAAAGAAGTTTCCTCTCTTTACCATAAATTTGAAAGCAAGCACAAAACAAAGCATAGGGTACAGGTATGTCAGACACTGTAATGAAGATGCATTTGTGTTGATCCACTGTGCATCCACCTCATCCCAGCAGACCTTCAGGGGATAAGGGGGCATGTGCAAAGTCCACAGCCCCCCTAATCTACGCTTCTGCCAGGACTGGGAAGAAATCACCTCAGCAACTGGTAAATCATCAGCTTACTGCATGTAGAGCAGCAGACTGTCACCACATACCACATATGATGAAAAATAACAATTGTGATAACTCACAAAATAACTCACAAAATTCAATTGCTATGGCTATGGCCAACTAGTAAAAATGGTCAATCGGATAAATATATTTAAAATCTTCTGTGTGCTGGTGGCTGCAATGAAAAGGTTCGCAGAAGCACACATAATTGGCAAATCAATCCATCAGAATCCTTCCTTGTTACTTGTTCAGGGTTACGACACAGAAATATTGGTTTAATCATACACATTCTTAATTGCAGAAAAGGCAGGACTTGTTACAGCTTTACTTATTTCAAGTGTTATATTAACTGGAATCATCAACATGTTATTTTCAAACAGCAAAATACAGGTAACATTTCCATATAGGCATGTAATACCTATTTTCAAATATTAACTTAAATATTGCAGAATACGTTGATTTTAAAAATATTTCACAATACAAGTAGTTCAGAATGAGCAATTTCTTTATTTTCCATTTAACAACTTGAAATCGTGATTCTGCCTTAAGAAACCTATTTGAAATTACTAAATTAGTAGGTTAAAATGTTGATATTCCAAATTACTCTGTTTATCCACAGAGCTTCTCAAGGAAATTCAAAACAATACAAACACAAACTTGCAATGAATAAATAAATACATAAAGCTACTTACAGTTTTTGCATATGTGTACAGAACACAAGAGCTAACAGACCAGAGCTACTTCTAAACTAAGGTTAATTAAATTGTTTTAACAAGCTTGACTTAAGAAAAGGGATCTAATTCACGTGGTAATTGCAGGTGTAAGCTCCACACACAAGATACTGGCAGATTTTGTAGCTGAACAGATGTATCATTGTTTAGTTTTTTGCTGTTCTTTGTGGTTTGAAGAATCAAGAATAATTATTGACGAAGAACAACTTTAGGTCCTTTGCAACTTATCAAAGAGCAGTGACAAGACCTGAAACCCTGCTGCAGCTCCAGAAATCGCAGGGAGCTAAAGCAATGGCTCCTCAACACCATCCATGAGAGGGTCATAAGAGGTGATCCAGAACCAAAGCACCTCTACCATTAACCATCAGTACGCAGGGCATCCCATGAGACTTTCCCAAGAACACTTAGTGATAAACTGATCAAATGGATTTGGGAACCTGTATTCACAGGAGGCACAGACCAAATTCCTCCTTCACTCCTGTAAACCCCTTTCCACAGTGAAATTACTGTTCACATCCACACTGAATCTAGAGCCTCCAGCCTAAACACCAGGTTGTGGGCTAGGTCTCAAGAAAAAGGAAATTGAAGGCAGAAGCAGAGCTGCCAGGTAATAGACGTCAGTTCCAGTAACCACAGGAACGATACACAGTGGATGCAGAATTTTCGTCATATTTTAAAGATTATATTTCTCCCAGTGGATTATTAGCAATAGCTACCCAAGAGATCTGACTCTGTCCCTTTCTTGTTTGAATTCTGCCACACGGTGCAAAGATTTCTTGAGCTACGTTCAGCAAGCATATCTCAAATCCCATGGAGGGTACTGGAGATTAAAAGAAAATGGTGCTTTTAAGTATTTTTCTGGTTAAAATCTCAACAGAGCATGGCACGACATGCAGAAAACAGAATGCTATATTGAGGATTATACCTTGCAGTGATGTGATACAGGCAGATATCAATGCCTGAGTCTGTCATATCTTTAAGTATGTGCCTCCTGCTCACCCAGGTGTATTTTGTAGATGTGCTCACATAAATCCCTTTGTAACAGGGTAGAAAGATTCCTAACTTCATTGTGACTCTGAAAATCTTAAATTATATACATAAAGTATATCAAGTATATACTTGATATAAAGTATATCAAGTGCATATTTTGTAAAATACATAGAATCTCATATACAAGTACTAATTCCTCTGGGAACAGCAAAACATGTTGAGGAGAGAGCAGTTAAAGCATAAAGTTAAAGCATACTTATTATCCTGCTGTTGCTGTTGATCTTTTATTGCTCTACAAGTATTCAGCAAGAATTCATTCCTATGAAAAAGTGCCCCTGACAACTGAGTGCTTAGATCTCTCTCAGAAGAGGTCAGTTTTCCAGCCTGATAACAATCCCCATCCTCAACTTTATTCCAATGATTGGTCTTCTTCCTTTTTTTCTAAAACAGAAAAAACCTCTCACTAAGGAGTATGTGTTCAAGCTGGATTTCCCTACATTTTCAGCAGGCTTCATTTTCCTTATGGACCCTGGGTAAGCAGCCTCTGGTCTGCTAGTCAGCCCTTTTTCAGGTTTTTCTATTTTGCTTTGGACAGCAGCATGGTATAACTGCTAAAGGATTGCCAGCGGCTGAAACGATGCACCAAACTGGCATGACTGAGCAAGTTTTACCGCCTGCCACTGCTTACAGATACTGTCCGAACTATTTCTAGCAGATACTGGTGCCTTCTTTTAGGGGCTAGTTATCATTTCTTGCATGATGTTGGGAGTCGATAGCTGAGGATCACAGAGCACGTCCGTGCCTCGGCAGGAAGCAGCACCTTCTCCCGACTCCTGCTCTGCTCCCCCGCCTTGACCCACAGACCTGTTCAACTGCTCCTGGAAAATGCCTTTCCTATAAAAATAATGTTCTTTAAAAGAAACCAAAACCTTCCTCATTTCATAGTTCTTAACACATCAATACTGCTCTAAGGCATCAGGATAGCAAAACACTAAACTCACTGAAGGAGAAATACAGTCCTGTTTAGCTTCATTGCAGCTCACAGTTGCTTGCAGAGCACGGACTTTTAAATGCTGGTTGAAACCTAAAATAAGTCCTTTATGTATACTAAGAAATCAGTATGTGATAGACTACTAGAAGTAAAAGAGCAAAGTCAAGAGCGGAGCACTGCACGGCACAGGGATGTCCTGCTTGAGGCCAGGGGCTGGCTTCACCAAGTAACACCCAGCTACTGTCTCGGAGCAGCCGTCCATGTTGCTGCTGCTTCTACACAATGCTTTACTCCTTGCTCAAAAGACAAAATGATTGCCTAATTGTCTCTAGACCATCTTCAAGCAAACAGTATCAAAACTTGTCTGAGAGCTTGAGGACTGCAATTTTATCAGTACCGAGTGAGGAAAAAATGTCTGCTTTTTTTGTCTTAAAACGCTGCACTTGTAAATATCTCGTCAAATTCTCCTGAACTGGGAGACAATTAAATATCTGATGATAAAAAAATCCCCCCAAAACTAAGTTTCCAGTTTTTCTTCAATATGAATATAAGAGAAAATCTCTTTTATGTGTTTTCACAGCCTTTTGCACTCAAATTTAATTAATGGTCATAAATTCCAAGAAATACTTTCTCCAAAGCATCCTTTTCAGAGCCCTCACTTCTTACCCAGTTTATTTATTGCATGGGGATTTATCCAAGGTGGAGTCAATAACACTGCAGCTACCTACTCATCTAATCCCCTGCTCAAGTACATTCAGCAGAGCGTGCCAGAACTTGGTTGTTCCATTCCAGTTGCAGGGAGCCTGCCCCGTCCCAGCGCAGCGAAGGCTGAGCAAAACCTTCCCTGCCATTGCTCCTGTGGCACCAAAAGAAAAAGCAGGAGGCCCATCTTTCCTGTGATCTTTCCTTTTTGTTGGCATACAGACAAAAAACTGCACTCATGCGAGGCATTAAAACTTTGAAATGAAAGGGAAAAAAAGGCAAATGAAAGAAAAAACCCCCACAACTTAAAATGGAGATACTCCCCCTCCTGCCCAAAACAATATGGGGGTATAAAACTGAAGGAAAGCTGTTATTAAAAAGGGTAGGCTGTGAGTTACAAAAATACAGGTAGAGTATATGAAAAATGCCAGGAAGTCAAGATTCCTGGCACAGGAAAGGGATGAACATGTACAGGACAGAGAAATCCTAAAACTAAGAGTATCACAATCCAAAAATCTAAGATTAAATTAAGACTAAGATTAAATCCCACAAGTGTATGGTTTAAAGGGTGAAAACAAATAAACTGTAAACCATAGTTTTAGTTCCAAATAAATCTCTTTTTCATTTTGGAAAAAAAACCAGCATACATTAAGAATAACATGCCAGGCCCTGCCCAGTCAGCAAAAGGGCAAAACCAACAGGACAACAAGAATTACACTAAAGCGGAGAGGCAAAAGTCATAACTGATGAATTATTATTTAATGATTAGAATGGGAAAGTAAACTGCCATTTTGGTCATGTCAGACCCGGTGGGCTGTGTACTAGCGAAAGATAATAAGTAATACTCTGTAACCCAAGAAGTTTATAATGTGAGAGAGACACAGTTAATAAAACAAGCAAGGGGAATAAAGCAGGTAGATGTGGAACAACAAATTATGACCACGGCTGCTTTGAAGTGACTGGCTGCTCATAATTTTGATCTAGCCCTTTTCTCCAGCTGCTAAACTGCATTAATACAGTTAAAAATACCTTTTCTGCTTTTTTGGTTTCCTTATTGTTTTCTCTTTTAATAAAACTTATTAATTGCCAAAGGAGTTGTGTATGGCAGAGTAAGTGGGTCACAAGCCATATTCTGAAAGCACTAGTGAAAATGCCAATGTTTTTGAACTCCTGATTTAGGCAGTATATATTTCCTAAACTAGTTTCCGTTTCAATAGTTCCCGTGTTTTACTGTTTCCTTCTTTCTTTTTCCCCTGTGTGTCTCCTAGGAGCTGCTTGATTCATATCCTACATGGACTATGGAGAGCTTCAGCTACCGTGGCTTCATCTCTAAGATGCTGTGAAATAGGGAGTATTCTTAATTAATTCCTCAGACACCCAGCAGACGGAAACTGCCACCTTTATCTACCGTCTACTGCTCCCTTCCACCTCCAGGCGTGAACGGCCCGGCTCCAAGCTGGCAGCCTTTCCCAGCGGTAGCATTTTCCCTTCAAATGAGCCCCACTGAAAATGACAGCACTCGGCCACACACAGTTCTGGCAAAAATAGCCTCTAAACAAGAGAAAAAGCCCAACAGTTTTCATCGAGGAGACATGTCAGCTCCTGAGGCTTGCACCTCTTGCAGAGAGTGAGCTAAGCGCTTCAGGAATAAAGTCAAAGTAATAGCAGGTTTGCACAGTTGGTACTTTCACAGAAAGCATACACCAATCTCACACTAGACCAGGACTAGTAAATCAGCTTTCCAAGTGCAAGTGTTGCACAGAAGAGAGACAGGGGTACATCAAACTGGCTTTAACTTATGCAGTTTTAGGGGCGAGGCTCCAGATTTCACCCGTACTGTACCCACGGACCCCCCCCCCCCCATGGACAGATCATTCCTCAATAGAGAGCAACTTCATTGATTTTCTAACAGAACAGAGATTCATTTGCTTGGCAAAGAATAGGATAGGAGTACATCAGCAAGCAGATCCTTTTGAAAGGAATGGGTTTATTTCTCCAGCTGCTGAATAACATGACATTAGGGGGGTTTTTTATTCCTTAAAAAGAGGCAAAATTAACAAGCAGCATTTACGAATGCAATACAGCCTCATTTGATCAATGTTTTCTCCCTATATTAAGATGTTTGTTAATCATTCATTCCATAATTTTCCTAAAATGCTTGCTCAATACATTAAAAAGTATGCATCTCTATACATTCAATTACACGCAGAAAATTTCTATTGCTTGATTGGGGAGTCACAATGCCAACAGCTCTCATAGCTTGCCATCTCTGAAGACAGAATCATAGTTAATACTTAGTATAACTAGGCTTTTCATCTTAAACTGTAATTACTTTCCACTTCAGAACTACAGAATGAAGCATCTTCCTATACTTAAGCCTCACAACACACGGCCAGCTTGCAAAAACCGGACACAGAGCATTATCGATTTTCTCAAGGGAGTAAGATATTTGCTAACTGCCAAGAACAAACAGTAAATATTCATGTGTAGCTTAAGGAGATGCAGCATGAGAAATGACATATGTTACTCTGTCCATAGTCTGGAAAATCACTGCAGCTGAATGAAATCTCAGTTTATCACAAACCAAGCAATATGAAAAACTACAACAGCCTCTAGGAAATTATTAACATATAAAGAAAAGGATAGCAAAGGTTTTATTTGCAGGTCTAACAAGGGGAAGGAATAAACTTCAATGTAAATACTTGCTGTTTAAAGAAAAGGTTCAGCAGAAACAGGTTTAAATGAGATTTGACAAAAAAAAAAAAAAGTATCTTACTGCCTGCAAGTTATGAGCGTGATCAAGCATTCAGAAAAAAAACCCAGCATCAGCACTGCAGCTGAAATTGCAACTCACTTGATATACAGAATAAAGAGGCTGCAATTCCAAAAGGCTTCCATACTTTTTATATATTTATACACACACACATATATATACATACACACATATTCATGCTTTCTCAGTAACCTTCCACAGCAAGTCATCATAACCACATCAGAGCAAGGGAGTAAGAAACAGCAAGCAAACATAAAATGCCTTTAAAGAGTCATTAATCACAACATTGCTTATTAAAGAAAGGAATGAAATAAATAAAAAAACGTTTCAAACCCACAATCAGTAGCTTGATCAAAACAACAAAAAATCCTTACCTCTGTGTTTTTATTCCTGGCTTCTCTCCTTGCTGCTTTTTCTTTTAGTCTCTTCTCCTAAAACAAACAAGATACACAGTTTAAAAGCAAACTCATGCATTTTTTTCTTTTACTATTTTAAGATTAAAGTTGAGCCACCTAGATATTTTTAATGCACACATGCTATACTGGTGGTATTCACCCTACATGTTACTGATGAAAAGTGATAAATAAAAAAATCTCATTGAGATATTATTCATTATTCTTGCTCTTAAAGGAAATAAAACTACAAGAATGATTCAAACTCACATTTTATCTTCACCAAGACTTGTTACTCTTAAAGGAATGATGTAGCTAAGTATTTTGACAAAGTTAGTATTTGTCTCTAAAACAGGGTAGTTAAAACGGCACCAAGAGATCCAACTTTTCTTATTTCTCAGTGGCTTAATATAAAGTCCAATCCATTTAACAAACTAAAATGATGATTTTCCTAACTTCAGAACTGCTAAAGGAACTGGGGAGTGAAAGCTAAAACACCCTCTCCCTAGCTTTCGTATCTCCATTATTAACACTCTACAATAGCATTTGCTTAGTAATTGCATCGATTCAGAAACCATAACATTAAGTTCCCTCCACCAAAGGGATTCTGCTATGGGAAAATGAGCAAAATGCAATGATAAAATTAATTCAAAGCTGCCTGCCAGATTTCTGAGCACAGAAAATTGGCCAAGATATTTAATTCAATTGACATTTATTGCTGCTTTTTTTGTTGTTGTTCTTATTGGGATTGATTTATTTTTAAACCAACTGAAGGATTATCTCTAATTTAGACTCTGTCAGGTTCTTACAATTGAACATGCTTTAAATTATCTATTTCATGAAGTAAGGACAGAAATTCAGGTGAGGGCACATGAAAAAAAGAAAAACATGCCAATCCTTCTTCTTTTTTTGTCTTAGTGATGCTGATGACATTGGTATTGAAACTTTTTTATGCTAGCATAAAAACGTTTATGGAACACAACTCTCAGTTTCTTTGAGCAATATAGGCCATTCCTAGCATCAGTACATTTAGAAGAGAGTCCACATAAAAGGGGACATTACTTCAATGTCAGTCCCGGGGCAACACCTCAGCACAGAGAAGGCTGAAGACCAGTCACATTTCAGCTCACTTGTGGGAGTAAGGAGAAAACCACAGCTCCAGCAGTCCTGGAGCCATATCATCACAATGATGCGACTAAACCATACTGGTAGGTGCCACACAAAGTTGCTTAGAAAAGCAGTGTGTTTGAGTGCAGACCTGGGAAAAGGAGAACACAGCCACCACGATTTTCAAAATTGGAGTCTAAATTCAGTTTCTTTTGAGCCATTTCTCTGGTATGTGCCATTTTCTATTCTCCCAATTGCTCAAACTATATAAGTGTTAGCTTACTTTCAAACTCTCTTTCTATTCAGAAAGTGACTTATTCAAGTCAACCTCTTCTCTCCAAATCAAAACTAAAAAGACAGAGTTCATTCCCCACCCAAAAGACAGGAACAAAACTGCATAAGGTTTGTGTTTCTTTACTTTATACAGTTCTCCAATGCTGTTTGCAAAGCTGCCTGGTACAAACACCTCAATATACTCAAAGAGAGTAGACAGATACAACACAGCTGTCTTCTTATTTCAGGTTTGTTAAAGTAAGTAAAAGCAATAAAAAATAATTACATTTAAGGCCACAAGGGCACTATATGGGGCAAAAGAAGCCACCAGGACCAAGTATTGTCTGGTACGGACACAGGCAGTCCGCTCTCCAACAAGCTAGACCTAAGCACTGTGACCTCATGGTCGTAACATGGTCATCCATGTTAGGATTCCTTCTCTTCCAAGTCAAATTTGTAATAATTTCTGATCATTTTTACTTATGCTTTTCTAATGATTTTACCTAAGTTTTCCACTTTCACCCACTCTGTTTTTAAATGGTTTAGTTGTGCATTCTTCGCTCTTTGGGGTCACCACTGCCGTTCTCTCATTTTTCTGCTAAAACTGTGATCATTTTCAAACTTTACCACTGAAAAAGTGAAAGAGAACAGAGCTAGAAAGTAACACACCAGATATTACAAAGCAGAATAAAGCAGCTTTTAAACTGGATAGTACAGAAAATTTTAGATAGAAAAATTATATGGTATATGAAAAGACAGTGTCTTAACTACAGCCACAGGCTTAAGCCAGTATAGCAGCAGTCAAAGTTCCTGCTCAAGGGATTTACAACAGAGCACTGAAAAGACAGGTATGAAAGCAGGAGATTGACATAATGCCATAGAAGAGGAGTACGCCAGACAGCATAATATCTGTAAGTCTCTAAAGAATGGTAAAGACACAAAAAGATTCTAAAGTTAATAGGTGCAGAGATTGAAATCAGGAGTACAAAAGAAAAACAAGACACAGTAGCAATCAACAGGAGATGCTGTCAAGACCTTTTTTTTTTTTTTTTTTTTTTTTTTAAGGGAAAGAGAGGGGATTTTTTTCCTTGTCAATGAAAAACAAAAGCAGATTTTGCATAGGGTGCATCTGCGTTGGCAGTGAGTTGGAGCTAGGAGTGCATTTCGAAAGCCGATGTCCTAATCAGGCCCACTTCCACTGCGTTTCATGTTACAAGGCAGTCCTCAGGAGCACAGCTAATACACTCCAACCAACACTGGGCATTCACAGGGTCACAGGATCATTCCAACTGGGAGGAACATCAGGGGGTCTCTGGTGCAAGCTCCAGCTCACAGCAGGGTCCGCTCTGAGGTCAGGCCAGGCTGTGCAGGGTCTCATCTAGCTGGGTCAAAATCCCAAGGCTGGAGACTGCACAACACCTCTGGGCAACCTGTGCCAAGCCTGGCTGTCCTCACACGGAAAAAGTTTCCCTTACATCCATGCTGAACCTCTTTTTTAACTTATGGCCATCATCTCTTGCCCTCTTGCTCGGCATTGCTGTGAAGTGCCCGGCTCCATCTCTGTGTCCTCCATGACCTCTCTGTAGGTGTTGGGGGCTGCTGTCAGGTCCCCCCAAAGCTGTCTCTGCTCCAGGCTGAACAAGCCCAGCTCCCCCAGCCTCTCCTCGCAGGACCGCCATCTCAGGGACCTCAGCTGACCTCACTCGTAGTTTGTCAATGCCCTCTTCTACTGGTGGTGTGTGGGATGTCATGAATACTGAGCAGAGGAATGACTTCCCTCAGAGTGATTCAGTTCAAAGCATCAGATGAGAGCTAATGCAGTGTAACCCACCACCGCCACCACCACACAGCATGCAATCTGGTTTTCAGCACCATCTTACTCTGCAATCTTGGTCTTACTGGGCTATTTCGCTTGCTCGTGCAGGAACAGCCATCAGGCTTTAGCTTAGGCTTCAATTCCGGAAAACAATCCTATTAAGGCACTGCTTAAATTTATACACAGCTTCAAGCACATGTGTAAGTACATACAGTGTACTGAACAAATGCTTAAATACTTTTCCCCAGTCAGGACCTTATTTCCTATTACCCAGAGGACAGCTGTATATTCTACTGTGCCAAGATACTATCCCCACATAATAAAGACACCCTTTTATATGACTGCATGAAACCCAAAAATTAACTACCTTGCCTTAGGTTACAAAGAAATGCTTCAGCACAGCTAGAAACACAGATCTCCACTCAGATGAGTATTTTAACTACGATGCCATTCATTCTCACATTGCTACTGCTATGAAGAAATATGGGCCCATGCAGAACACACATGGACAACATACTGTAAAGAAGCTGTAAAAAGGAATCAAATGAGGCAAAGCTGAATCAGTCGAACAGTTGGATATTGATTTATTTCATGTGAATAGATTCTGTTCATTTATGGATAAGCCTGTAACTACCTGTAACTACTAAGCTGTCCAACATTATTTTTCACACACAGGAAAAAATAATAGAAAAGTCTGGATTTTCTTGGAATACCTAAAGTGTAAAATAATATGAATGCCAGGTTTTATCACTGTTCTATCAAGCTATAAATCATTACTTGTAAAACTAGCACATAATTTAGAGATGAAAAATCCAATTTACTACAGCAGGAAAACAAAAGATTATGTTTCAAGGTATGAATACTTAATTATATATGTTACCGGCTGTCACTCTGTTATAGCATAACTTCATAACACGGCACCATGAGGCTGTCAGATAAAACTCTAAAACATCACAATCTGATCAAATACTCTTTTATCTACAATGGTGAAGTCAAACATCCATATTTTCTTTTACATTCATATTGAATAGCTCTCGTTTGTACCCATACAGCACCTTCCTCACAGCTGAAAGATCTAGTCATGTCCTTTCCAGGCTATCAAGACGGAGGATGAGAAAGAAGTTTAACCAAAATATCAATGCAATAATCTGTCGTAGCTTAACTTCTAAGAAAGTGCTTCCAGCCCTTTTAGACCAAAACCAAGCAATCTCACCATAGAGGCAGTAGCCATAACATTCATTTATCATCTTAGGTCAGCAACATGGCGTGTGCAGGTTTTGAACAGTGGCTAAATGCAGATTACCTAGACATCACTTAAGGAGCAGTTTGAATAGATCAAGAACCACGGGTTCATGAACTTACGAAACAGAAGAGGTGATGGGATCAATGTGCCTGACTACCACAACACAGGCTGTAAGACTGAATCACTGAATCAATCTACTGCAGTGGTCACATCCTGGTTTAGAAGAACACTCCATCTAGATTTTAAAACATTTCACTGAAGGACAGTAGTCCGCAATCTTTCAATACTAGCTGCTGTTATTAGTTACTGCTGTTAGTAGTCTGAGCTTACTTATCTTTGATTTTTAGATCCTGTCCAAACTGTCTAACTGGTCTCTTGACCAGTTCGAAGGAACCCCCATTATCAAAGTTTAGGTCCTTACGTAGATACATGCTGACATGCTGACCATGCTTCCTCTTAACTTCCCTGTTTGCAAGGTGAAGAAAATCAATTCCAGATGTCTCTCAGCAGTGAGGTCTACTTTCCTAAATATTTCAGGAACAGACATATCTGAGATCTCACCATCTCCCAGCCCTACCTGTCATATCTGTTTGTATATTCAATAATTCTATCAGCCCTTTTGATCCTGTCAGAAAAATCCTACTGCAATAGTTCACATTGACCTGATCAACCACATCACCCAAATCTTTTTTAAGGTCTCTAAGGAAGAGTCAGTCCTAAAACTCTGTTCTAAATTTCTTCTTCCTAGAAATTTGTATTTCTGCTTATCTTAAAACACAGCTTTCTTTGCTTGAGCCCAACTTAGCAAGAAAGCTTTCTTCCATGTCACCAAAAACATCCTGAAATAATACACTTCCCATGGACCCACTAGAAACATCTACTTAATCAGAAGCCACTGGTTTGGGATGTTCCAGTTACTGAGGTTTTGGTCCATTTAATTTGTGCCATGTTTATTTATTAATCGAGACACTTAAGTGAAAAACCTCGCAGAAATGTCAGTGTATTTCATAGATGCATTTACAAACCACATTCTGCTCTGATAAAACCACATATACACACACAGCTCACTACATGCCTGCTTTCCACAAAACCACACTGGTTAGCATTATATTTCTTTCATTTAATTCTTCATTAAGACAGCCTTGTGCCAGTCATTCTGTTACTCTGGTGTGGACTAGCAGCAGGCTGAGTTACTAGCTTATTTTCCTCAAAAGCATTTGCATGGTAGTTCTCAAACTCCTCCAGAACTCTCCCGCTGGTTCAACACCCTTTTAAAACCAACATTAATGGTATTACACAGTTTAGAGACCTTCTTGATCAGCTTTTTAAAATTTCCTGCAAATTATCTTTCTTCCCAATTACACATCTAGTTAACAAGGACGTTTAATAACCTCAGTAATCATGGGGATGAAAGTTTTTAGTCATCATCACGTAATATGGCTAAATCATTTGGCTTTCAGCTAAACAAAGAAGAGTTATGATGACTGAACCCTTCTACCTTTCCTGCACTAGAACCGACAACAGAACCAGCTCTGCCTAACAAGGAGCCAAAGCCACGGGTAAAGCTGCTTCTAATATACAGAAAAGCTACTCGCTGTTCTTAACTCTGAAGTTAAGAAGTCTGCCACTGGCTTCTTTTCACACTCATATTTCCTCTTTCTTTCACTGTTTCGTTTTAAATCAAAAACTCATACCCCTTTTACTTCTCCCTCAAGACTCCAACACACTTATTAAAAAGAAATATTCTAACATTTACATTCCATGTTCTCAAGCTGAGGTAAAAAAAAAAAAAAAAAAAAAAAAAACCAAAACCCAAACAAAACACTAGCATGGCAGCTCTGTCTAGTTGGTGAGGTTGGGAATATGTGAAAGATGCATATATAAACAGTTTACAAGCCAATTTTTTATTTATAAAAAAAGAAAATCCAGCAATTTTGAAAGCTGGAAATTCTTCCCTGCCCCCGCCCAGGAAATTCCCTCTTCCTTTGACTCTCTTCTTTCTACAGTTGATTAAGAGTTCATTTTACTTTGTCCAGAGGGTTAACTGCGATATTTAAAAAAATATAGGTTTATTGCCATGTATTATTAACAGCTTTGTTTCATATAGTAATTTTTCTTTCAGCATTTTAATTTGTAAACAGCTTGTACAATAAAAGCCTCCTTTCTTTCTCTTAAAGAATTTGTACATAGGTCCTAACTGCTCAGATTTACATTAAATAAATTCCTTTAGTTGGTGACATACTGCGGTTTTACCAGCCTAAAATTTCACTGACCTCTTCTGTTTACTTACCTAAAGGCAAGAAACAGTTTCACTCACTACAACTAATGCATCTCATGGCACGTTGAGCCCTGAGAGCATTAAAAAAGCTTATGGCAAACCTATTCCCTGTAAAAATTTCACGTTCATCTGAGTCATCTGAAGTCTTTTTATTTAAATGCACAAGAACTCCCGCCGGTTTTGATTAAAGATTTTAATGCTGCGTTTTTAATAACTGATCCTTTACATACTGGTGCAATAATTTGGAGCTACCAACCTATTCTATTTAAAAGCTGAGGTAATGGTCTACACACAATAGTTCTTAGAGGTGGCTGAGGTTTGGAACAAATCACTCTGTTGCCTGGAAAAATCTGGCTGGCATTTGCAAATACATCTTAGTTGATACCAGCACCTCATATAATTTCTCCGTATTTTACTATCTCTTGTTATTTTAGTGGGACATAGTTAGGGACAGTCAGCTGTGCTGCAGAAAATACACACACAGCTGTTCAAAAATTCATAGTATCTCTTATATACTGGCATTGTCGTATTCAAGAGCTGGTTTCCACCCAAATTTTAAAGCACAAATGTGCTCTGAAAACTGACAATAAATGGCACTGTGGTATCCCACATTTGTCTTCTCTCATATTTCGCACGAAGTTTGTGCTGCTTACATGCAAAATACATTTTTATTATTATTTTTAACTGCTCAGCTTGCAAGCAACTTGGTATCTGAAAATCCAGCTCTAATAAATATGGCACCAGCCCATAAAGCAAGATTACTAACTTCTAGCTACACAGTCAGCACACACATGAGCCAACACAGAATCAAATGGTGCCCTCTTCCGTGGTGGCTTTGCTCTACACAGGTGGATAGGAGAAAAACTAGAATTAGTTAGAACTAGTTATTAATTACTTAAAAATAAACAGAATGGGGGAGGACTGAATATACATTGAGTAAGAAAATTCTGTTTCGGCAGTCACTTTTTGGCCGTTGCTACATTTTTTATTGCTATGTGGTTTAATATTTGTCTTGTTACAGAGATTAGCAAATCATCTACATGCAAGCAATGCTCCAACCACCAAAACAAACCAACATTCCCAACTGAAAGATAAAATTGAATCAACTTATTAGTATCTCTTTGAATATTATTTTCAATGAAAAAAAAATTGGAAATTAAGTACAAAATTGGTTACTATTAAATAAACAAATTTTAATACCTTCAGGAAAAAAAGCAGAACCTTTTTGATTATTTTGTGTTTGTTTTGTTTTGCTTTTTTAAAATCTCTTAACATTTGGTTTTAGAAATCTATTAAATAAACCCTTCAAGCAATAAACTATACAAATATAACAATGTAAACCTCATCTGTAGAGCTGATGTTAGAGCTGATGTTTACTTTACAGGCAGGGAAACTGAAATACATAGGTCTAGTATGACCTATTTAAGACAACATAGGAAAAGTGTGATGTCAAAAGCATGTGAAAGACAGCACAGTGACAATCTTAAAACATTAAACAAGCACTGGAAAAGGTCTTAGAGGCAGTTGGGAAAAAAAAGCATCCTCATATAGAAGAAGAAAACACAAACCAGCAGAAATTGACCCTTAGAAGGACAATGTTAGAATGAAACCAACACAGGAAACCAGCTGACAAAACTGAAAATTATCCCTTTCTCATTTAACATCTGAACACACTGAGCATGTTTTAAGGACAGAAAATTTTTTTAAAAGTTTGTAAGTAGGCCACCTGGTTTAAACATATGTATGCTTAACACATATATATTGTCGCAGAAGTGATTTGGGATGTTTATCGACCAAGGAGGAAAGGGACACAAGGTAGGACACATGTATACATACAGTTTGTTTCTCACAAACAGACTTCCAATAAGAAAGAGATGTTAAATCATAGCAATTAGAATACAGAGGCAGTCCAGTAACCATCTTTTTTGTGTGCAAATGGCATCTGAGATAGATTCTGAACCAACAGAAATCAAAGGTATTCTTTCAAATGAATTCACAGACTCTTCCATCCCATCCTGTATATAATACATACACAAACACACAGAGGGAGGTACAGGTAACCCTAATTCAACTTAAAATACACTTTCAACAGAATTACATCAGCAATTAAGTTAGTTAACAGTGTTTAGAAGTAACATTTAAAGCTGTAAACTAAAATCTTAATGACAAAATCAATGGGAGTTGCACTGCAAAACACACTAGTATCTTCTAGAGAAAAGTAGAGGAAAAAGGCTGATGAATCATAGAACAATAGAATGGTTTGGGTTGGAAGGGACCTTAAAGATCATCTGGGTCCAACCCCCCTGCCATGGGCAGAGACACCTTCCACTAGACCAGGTTGCTCAAAGCCCCATCCAACCTGGCCTTGAACACTTCCAGGGATGGAGCATCCACAGCTTCTCTGGGCAACCTGTTCCAGTGCCTCACCACCCTCATTGTAAAGAATTTCTTCCTAATAGTTGACCTAAATCTACCCTCTTTCAGTTAAAAGTCATTACCCCTTGTCCTAGCACTATGCCCCCTTGTAAAAAGTCCATCTCTATCTTTCTACTTGTAGGCCCCTTTCAGGTCCTGGAAGGCTGCTATGAGGTCTCAGTGGAGCCTTCTCTTCTCCAGGCTGAACAAACCCAACTCTGTCAGCCTGTCCTCATAGGAGAGGTGCTCCAGCCCACTGATCATCTTTGTGGCCCTCCTCTGGACTCGCTCCAACAGGTCCATGTCCTTCTTATGTTGGGGGCTCCAGAGCTGAACGCAGTACTGAAGAGGCACTTCATCCAATTCTGTGGCTGCTTTTGGTTTTGAAGGGAAGATACCATTTAAGAGTGGGAATTCATAATCTAGACAGGTCACAGACTCTTGAGCTGTCTTAATGTAGCTGCTCTTAAGGAAACACCCAACTCTCACACACCACATCCGAGAGAAGGCAGAAAACCCCCGCAGCTATCTGTGCCTGCTCATGCAGATGCAGGCCCCCAGCAGTACCCAAACACTCAGCAACCAAAGGGTGCAGCTGCCATCAGAAGCTGCTAGGTTGCCTCAAAGACCCATGAAAGGTAGAGGTCAGCATTTTGGGCAGTTGTGCCATTACATCCTCTGGTAGGACAAGCAGCCTAGCACTGGAAGTTCTTCCCCTTACAGCACTACAGCTGCAACTCCACCTGAGCTGAAGTTAAATTAAGCCTGTGCTACTTCAGCCTCCACCCACCTTCCAGCTGCGTTTTCCTGGCATTCACCTGATTAAAGTGTACACAAACAACCTATTCACAGTTATTTCATTTCCTCATTTTTCACATCAACAAGATGAGGCCAAGAACTCTGATTTTGCTGGAAAACTTAGAAAACATTCAAGGGCACTTCAAGCTTTAAGTGTAGCCCATCCAGCTGTTGAAGTGAAAGAAAAGTAAACAATGCGCAAGCCCTTGCCTCCGCCAGCAGCATGGCGAGGCCGGATGGATGCTGCTGCTAAGACTGAAAAGGGATGTCTGTCAACTCACTTGTCAGTGTCCATTCCCCTTATCTTAATAGCTCTGCACTTGGAACATAACAGCAGCATTGCCTGCACACAATAGCTATGAAAGGGCTCAGATAGGCTTTCTAACAAAGTAATACTCTCTTGATTTATTTTACACATGTCTCCAGCTCTAACACTTTTCTTCTTTGCCATTCAGCAAAATGCTCCTCTAAGCAGCAACGTTCTTCCCTTTATATTTTGCTCCTATGCTGGCACACTCTTTAAGCGACAGAACTTTATCGTCCTCACCCAGCACCACATTAAACCAACTGTGCAATTACACTGAAATCTGACAGATTTCACCTCAAAGTGAAGGACTATTCAAGTGCTTTACTTAATAAAGAGCATGGTACTACACTGAGTTTTTTTTCCCTTCAGATTATTTCCTTTGAAATACGATGCAATCTCTCTTCAGAATTAATGTCAATTGATTTCAAATCAGAAATATTTTTCATGGGTGCATTTATCTTCCAGCATACTGAATGGTTTGTGCTGTATAGCATCTATTTTTGTTTTTATTAATTGCATATAATTTTTTTTTAGCCATGAGTAAAGATTTGATAAAATAAAGAAAATCCCTGGGACGTCTTTTCTGTTTCTTCAACTGTTATATACAGGATTCAATGATCTATCACGATATGCTACAAGTACTTTTAGGATTATTTTATAAAACTATAAACCAAACATGTTTAAATTGTAACTATTCTGTCATCAACAGAAATCATTTGCAAAAGCAGGACTGAGAGCGAGACAGAGCCTAGAGCTCCAGTTGGAGGAGGGATACAAAAGGGCTGCCAAAGGAAGGAGCAAGGTGCAAGGTGTTCTCGCCCGAGAGCTTTCCCGTCTGGGCCATAGCCCAGCCAACGCAAGGGGCTGCTCAGCCGAAGTGTGGGGTCAGGCTTGTAGCAGGGGCTGGAAGTAGGAGAGAGACAAAGGCTACAGCATTACAGCAGGAAGTAAACCCCAAGGAATGCAGTGTGGCACAAGATACAAAAGGAAAAATAATCCACTATAAGTATCAGCTGACATCTTAACTGATTTGGTCACACCGTTCTTCTACTACTACTTAAAATTACCAGCATTACTGCTTTTAAAAATAAACTCACAGTTTGATTCTAACCTTCGGCCAACTGCAGGTTGTAAAGGAAATTAATTCTTCCTTCGTAAGTGAACCTACATCTCTTTTTCAAATTCCTACATCAGGTGAATCTTTCATTGGATCGATTCAATTCATACAGATTTTAAGTCATCATGAGGTGACCATAGCTTTCCAGGTACTCACTCCAAGCATGCTAGATGTCCTGTATAGCTGTATAGTACCTTTTCTTCCCCTTAATGCCCCCAGAAACCTTCATGCTTTTCAAGCATCAGCTCTAAACTCAGTACTGAGGCTGTTATAGCATCCCTAGTATTACAACCCCATTTTTCTTCTTCAGAGGAAGCATCCTTTCCAGATTCTAAAGAACTGTATGTGAATTAATATAGAATTAATAAAGTTACAGTCTGTCTCCTACTCTCCCCTCCTGTATACTGCTAAAAAAAATTATTAGAAAATACTCTTTTTGAACTCCATGTTTAAATCTACCTGGATGGTCTCTCTAGGGATACCTTGAATGTAATAATGTGGTTTGTAAGGATATCCTGTTAACAGTGAGAGAAAGACAAGGAGGAGAAAAAGTAATAAACTGAACACCAAATATACTAACGCTAACAAGCAGTAAGGCAGACAGCAACAGAGACCTGAACTCCTAAGTCACTGATAGATGAACAATAAAGGAACCACAGAAGCACAACCTTGAGAAGGTTCACACAGAACTTCGTAACTGATAAGAACAAGAGAAACAAGGTTATCTACGTTTATCAGTCTCATGGGAACGAGCAAACTTATTACAAAATATTTGAAAGGCACTGTGAGACTGTGTGGAAAGACCAGCACCTGGAAAGACCCACGGTCACAGCCAGTGACTGTGTAAGGGTGCTATGGCATGGGTATGGATATTGGACATACTTAGGGCCCATGCTATTATTTAAGGGATTGGCGAATGTGAGTGTGCTTGTGAATCAAGGGAGTGAGGGTGTTGGTAGTTCTGCTAGAGACTTCAACCTTGATCAACCAGCAAGAAGTAATAAGCTTGTGTTGCCTGTGCTGTTCATGTTTATGTGAGTGCTGCCTGTGTTTATCTTTTCTGCATCTCGTTTTTGTGGCCACCCATGTGTGTATTGCGTGTGCACATCTGTGCAATACATGTGCAGCCTTGCTAGGGCTGGGTCTGTAACCTGGAACAGCAGCGGCCTCCATCTAACACACCTGCAGAAGAAACCTCCTGGGTTGAAATCCAAGGGATTTGGCTTCCCTTACCAGTCTGCAATCTTCCATTTTCAAGAATGAATTTTAATCAGAAAGTTATTGAATAAATTCACTGGGGTAAGTATACTCTTCCTGAAACTGCAAGCTTTTTATTTTATAAAAGTCTTTCCATAAAGTCTGGTATGAAGAATTTCCTCTTTTAGCCTTGGAAAGAGTTAATTAAGTAATAATATTTGGGAGAGCAAATATACGAAGGATGAAATACCACAGTGTATCCTGCTCATTAAAACCATCCACTCTCCCATTAACAAACGCATTTAGGGAACAGGAGACAAACCAATCAGAGGCACTCTGTTTCAATACAGTTTCTAAAATAGTTCTATGTTTTCTACTGAATTAAGAACAGTATGAGCAAAACTGAGAGACCACGTAACTTTGGACTTCAGGTGGTACAAATCAGCACCATTTCATTAGCACAAGGGCCACAAAATATCTCCAGTTTCCTCCCAGCAACAGCAGTATCTTCTGAAAGATTCCCCCTGTGACCGCAAGTCTAACTGCTGTCATACCTCTACAACCATGGTTGTTTAACTTCTTCCAGGAGGGTACTCCCTGCACCTTGCAGTATCAGGCCCCTGAAGACAGCCCCAGTTTGTTTGCTACTAATACCGCCCAAATAAAATAAAATAAATTTACTTCTAGCCATCTTCTCACATTGATCATCCCAAGTTCACAGCATATCTTACTTGCTGGAAAGTGAGGTAAGAAATAAGGTTCCTATTCATTTTTCCTTCAGCACCAATAGGCATTTTTGTAAGCTTAGGTTAGTATACAGAAAGAGAGGTTATTAAGAAGTGAGATGAATCCCTCTGTGCCACTATTTTCCTCCTAACAACAGTGCATTTTCAGTTGAAAACCTGAAAAATAGAGTGCAAAAACATGTTCTGAATACTTTATTCACTTCTCCCTTTATGGTTGTTTATAACATTTTACACATTTCAAAAAAGCTCAAATCTATACCTCTCACTGGGCTGTCATTAAATATCCATTAATGCAGAATTCTTTTCACATCATCTCAATCAGTGTTACTGCCCTTTCCCTTGTGCTCAACTGCTAAAATTTACTTTGCTTCCAAAACTTCAATAAGCATTAATTACATCACAATTATACATCAGATTTTTATTTATTTTATTTATTTATCCATCTCATTTTCAATTCTTCCCCATTTGGGGAGGAAGGAGAGGATAACAAAATGTGAGACTCATGAAGGAAACATAATTATAGTGTAGATGCTTTGCAAGTTTCCACAAGCCTTAAGGCACTGCAACACACATCTCCTCTAATCCAAGAATCTCATGAATGCACCAAAACGTATTTCTGATCATACTGAAAACTGTGCTCATTTAAATGACATTCACAAATGGATTTAAAAGCAATGGCCTGTGGATACTTTCTGAATAGTTCTGCTATTCATCAGAAACGGCTTTGCAAAGACAGTTCATATTAAGCTGACAGGCCATATTCACCTAAAAAAAGCTATTTTGTGCAAGTTTTGGTTTTAAGAAGTTCATTTTTTTTTCCCCAAAGATATTTTATCTTCAAGATTATACTGAAGAAACCATAAGAGGGGGATTCTCAATGGAAGATGACCTATAATATTACAAGGTTTATAAAAACATTGTTTTTTCTACATCTACTCACATCTAAATCAATATCTGAACCCATGTGCAAGATATAAAAACTGGATGAAACGACATATGCTTTCATCGCCTTCCGTAAATTATTCTGTTATCTAAGTCACCATTTTAAAGCCAATGTAGAGACTTCAGGGATTAGCATACATTCACCTTCAGAGGACTTTTTGATTACTGATGTACCTAATTACGTAGCAGACTGCTACCTTTGGTTTATACAAAACCAAAACACATTTGTCTCTAGTGGTCTTCTAATCTACCTGTATAATAACTCTATTAAGAGTTAGCAAGTTTCAAAAATTGATTTAAAGGAAAAAATAAAAACTGCCAAAATTACAAACCAGGAAACTACACCAAGCATCAGCTGCAGTAGGAAGGAATTAAGAGGAGGAAATATGAATTAAGACACAGACATTTGAAACTTGCTGAAAATGAAGGAACAGAAGAAAGTTAAATTGATGAAAAAGTTAAGTAAAGATCTTGAACAAATCAGAAGCAAAAGCAGAGAGGAAAAATTTAACCATGGCGTTTTCAAAAGCTAGGAAGGAGAAAGAGAGAGTTATGGGAGATTTCATTAACCAAGGTGGAAAACCAAGAAACAGCCAGTTGTCACATCTGGCTGTTAGAAAAGATGTCAAATGGACAAAGAAAAGATCCACAGCAGTCTGCTTGTGGGAAGGAAATTAAAACAAAGATGGGAATGAAATAATTACTGTTATTGCAGAAAGGAAAGGTCAGATGACAGAGTTCGTGCTATGCCATGATGTATTTTGGCTGATACTGAAGTACAGAGGATTTTAAAAGAAGCAATGACAGTCACAAGTGATAGATTTAAGACTTTGTATGAAAGGCACTGCTGAATGCCAGTGAGGGGATGTATAAGATGGGATGAAATTATGTGACTTTCAAAAGCTCCTCTTTCAATGACACAAGAAGGGGCACTAAGACATCCGTACTCATGCAAAATTTGAAGTCATGAAAATAAGATAAGAAAGTCTCCTAGTCTTTATGTTGCTTTTGTATCCTTTGTTGGTAACACACTTGAATTTCTTTTAAGTTTCATTCTCTCCCTCCAAATGAGGCTAAGAAATAACTTACACCACTAGCCCATCAGGCTTACATACACAACCCAACTTTTACCAGCAAATTCAGACAACGATCAGACACCTGATCAGGCTTCTGCAGTACAAGTCATGATACACGGACTTGGGTAGTTCTTCTCACTGGTTCCCCAGTGACTCGAAAAAAGGGAAACATTGCACCTATTTTTAAAAAGGGTAGAAAGGAGGACCCTGGGAACTACCAACCTGTCAGCCTCACCCCTGTGCCTGGGAAGATCATGGAACAGATCCTCCTGGAAGCTATGCTAAGGCACATGGAGGACAGGGAGGTGATTTGAAACAGTCAGCACGGCTTCACCAAGGGCAAGTCCTGCCTGACCCACCTAGTGGCCTTCTATGATGGCGTAACTACATCAGTGGACGAGGGAAGAGCTATGGATGTCGTCTATCTATCCAGACTTCTGTAAGGCCTTTGACATGGTCCCCCACAACATCCTTCTCTCTAAATTGGAGAAACAGATTTGATGGACAGACTGTTCGGTGGATGAGGAATTGCTTGGATGGTCACATCCAGAGGGTAGTGGTGAATGGCTCAATGTCCAGATGGAGATCAGTGACAAGTGGTGTCCCTCAGGGATTGTACTGGGACCAGTACTGTTTAATATCTTCATCAATGACATAGACAGCAGGATCAAGTGCACCCTCACCAAGTTTGCAGATGACACCAAGCTGAGTGGTGTGGTCAATACGCCTGAGGGATGGGATGCCATCCAGAGGGACCAGGACAAGCTGGAGAAAAGGGCCTGTGTGAACCTCATGAGGTTCAACAAGGACAAGTGCAGGGTCCTGCACACGGGTCGGGGCAATCCCAAGCACAAATACAGGCTGGGCGGAGAATGGATAGAGAGCAGCTCTGAGGAGAAAGACTTGGGGGTGTTGGTTGATGAGAAGCTCAACATGAGCTGGCAATGTGCGCTTGCAGCCCAGAAAGCCAACCGCATCCTGGGCTGCATCAAAAGAAGCGTGGCCAGCAGGGCGAGGGAGGTGATTCTGCCCCTCCACTCTGCTCTGGTGAGACCCCACCTGCAGTACTGCGTCCAGCTCTGGAGTCTTCAGCACAGGAAGGACATGGACCTGTTGGAGCGGGTCCAGAGAAGGGCCACAAAGATGATCAGAGGGCTGGAGCACCTCTCCTATGAGGAAAGGCTGAGAGAGCTGGGGTTGTTCAGCCTGGAGAAGAGGAGGCTGCGAGGTGACCTTATTACAGCCTTCCAGTACTTAAAGGGGGCCTACAAGAAAGATGGGAATAGTCTTTTTAGCAAGGCCTACTGCGATAGGACAAGGGGTAATGGTTGTAAACTAAAGGAGGGTAGATTTTGACTAAACACAAGGAGAAAGTTTTTCATGATGAGGGTGATGAAACACTGGAGTGGGTTGCCCAGAGAGGTGGTAGATGCCCCATCCTTGGAAACATTCAAGGACAGGCCAGATGGGGCCCTGAGCAACCTGGTCTAGTTGAAGATGTCCCTGCCAATTGCAGGGGGGTTGGACTAGATGACCTTTAAAGGTCCCTTCCATCTCAAAGCATTCCATGATTCTATGACTTGCCCCACTGACAATGCAATAAATTCCCAAAAAGTATTAGTGAGAAACCAATGGCTGAAATGGGATGCAGTAAAATGTTTATCTATACCACCTATCCATGATTTCTAAATTATGCCATAGAACTTCTCCCTCTAGTGTGACTTTAACTAATTACACATTTTCTGTTATGAAAAAATTGAGTAACATCTGCCCCACATAACGGGGGCATTATTATTTACAGTTGCTTCTGATCTTCTGATCACTAGACCAGCTTAACATGACCCAAAAGAAAGGAGGTAGTGCTTGTCTCTGCTTGGATGAGACCAAAGAGGAGGACTTGACATACTTTCCCAACTATTACTATTACGGCCATTTCCTAAGCAGCAACAACTGACTGTCAAGAATCCCAGACATAAAGGATGACTTAATAATAAGGTAAAGTAACAGAAATACACTCAATCTGTGTCAACCTTACCCTATATAGCCTTTATTAATTTACACATAAAATGAATTGGTATCTCAAACTTCTGAAGTGAGCGTGGAGGATCATCTTTAACCACAAAGTTAGTGAGACTATGGGGAGGCAAATGAGGTTTTACCAAAGTGAATCCTGAACTCCCACCTATCACCTTCCTGCCCATTCCGTCCTTTTAAGTTTCATCTCCTTTAAATTTGGGTAAGTGAAAAATTAGGATTAGTTTGTAAGACCATTTCAAAAATTAAATGTCAATCAGGAAACTGAATACTTCATGATGTACAGAAAATTTACCATATGAAACATTTTTCTCCTCAAATTGATAAGCCACAAATAAAAAATCTGAATGTGCACACAATGACTGAATGAAGTTAAGGCAGCCCTAACTCCTAGACACATATTTCACAGTACCTCCATCAGAAGCCTTTTTTTTTTGTTGTTAAATATATTTCCTTCTTTTTGTCACACTACCATTCATTTCATTTCATAAAGGATAATAATTAGGTGTAATGTGAAAAACACTCACGCAGTAAGGTAGGTTACAAGAAACTTGACACTTTCCATAATTACAAAAAAACTCCATGATATTGATGATGTGGCCAGTCCTGTTCATTTTGTCTGCCTCACTTTTGAAAAGAGGCATTCTCTTCTCATAGGATCTCCACACTTGAATTTTTTTTTTTTTTTTTTTTTTTTTTTTAAATCTGCAGAAATCCAAACCCTTCTCACAATGACTAACAGAATGATCCCTGAACTCAAAAGACATCCAGCTGTGTTCCATATGACTGGTACATGACACGGTCAGAAAACTTTGCTTTGGTCTGTGATAAATTATACAGAAGCAGTTTGCAAACTTATGGTCTGCAATTTAAAGGTTTTTAAATGCCAGAGAGAAGCCCGACTGCAGATGCTGATGTTTTGAAATGACAGTCAAAATTATATGACACTATTTGAATAAGTAATGAAGTAAATTCTGATAGCCCTAATAACACCGATGCAAAAAGTTAGCACCTTTGCCTACCTGAAATGCAACATTGAATGTTGAGCAAGTGGTAGTCTGAAGACATTTCAGAGACACTCTTTCACGTCGCCTTCCCCCTAAACATCTTCAGCATTTGTTAGAGCATGTACGCCAAACAACACTTTCTTTTTGTGAAACAAACCCCTTCACTGAATGCTGCTTAAAAAAAATGATGCTGCCACTAAACTCTTACCAGATTTTGAAGTTGTAAATAAAGCTCCATTGTTACCAAAAACTGGTATTGCATAAGGCTTTGTGTTATCCAGCTACTTACATCAGAACAGTCTTCCTGTGTGCAATGTAGACCCCCAAAAATTGATAAATTTAAACGAACTTGTACTACACTTATTTCACAATATATTTAAAGTATTTTTCCCTCACTGAGCAATCCATATCACAGTATCTATTTCTGCATTTCAGTAATTGAGGGAGAAATCAACTTACCCTATGTTTTTCCTTTACTTTCTTCCTGTATTCTTCTTTGTCAAATTTGTCTTCTTCCCGCAGTATCTCTTTTGCTTTATCTAAGTTGATACCATTGTCATCATCATCTTCATCTGCTTTTGCCAAACTGGATTTTTGCACAGGTGGCCACTGCTGCACTAACTGAAATATACATGTCAACAAGAAAAATAATGGTTAGAATAATCTTTTCCACATCAAAGTTTTGATGCCCTAAATATTCCAATACACTATTTTTCTAGACCAAATAAAAAGGCCGTTTGCAAAGGAAACAAACAAACAAAACTTTTGCACAATACAAAATGGGATACTTTGTTCAACATCACATTCAGTCAAAAATGAGTATTTGAAAATAATGTCTCCGTTACTCCATATTACCGTATAATAAGATTCACTTGAACTTCTTCCCATATTTTTCTCTCTTTGCCTAATGGAACGAAAAATTTATAATCCTGCTAGTCATTTTGGGAGAGAAATGATATTTGCTTTCAAGAAATGACTCTCCAAAATATATGCAACAGAACAAAACACCAGTAAATCTAAACAGTATGTTTTCATGTAAACAACCGATATTCCAACAGATTAACTGAAAGAAAATGAGATAAGCCTTCATGTCGCAGTGCACGAAAAACCATGACTGCAGGTTCGTCTTTTGGGGGGAAGCAAGGAGGACAGGTGCGGAGGGTTCTATTGGTTATTGTACAAAAACTGGATTGGAAATGTTTGATGATTCAAGTTAGACTTGCGGATGACATGCTGAACACATCCAGCTCCCTTAAATATCTGAAACTCTAAACTGAAGAAAAAGACTAACTACATATTCACCAAAAAATATGCCCACCTATCTTATGACCTTGTGGTATGAGCAGACATCATCTGGGGGTAGTCTTTGCAAAAATCATTCTTGCTTATGAATTGGTAGAATAGTAACTCTTAAAAAGAAACTATATGGTGGAAAATATAGAATGTCTTTCCGATACAAATGCAAAACCAAACATGTTTAGGACTCCCTAATGCACACAGGGTGTTATTCACCTGGATACTGATAAACCCAACCTACTGCTTCCATTTCCTTTCATAAAACGGGAGTTTGTGTACTTGTATATTCTAGGAAGATACATTTCTTAAAGGAGTTTTATTTTATCAAAGAGAAGCATGTAGAGTAGAACAGTAAAACTTTAAAGCACAGTTTTACACAGCTCAGGAAAAAAGCAGGAACAATATCCATAGATGCAAACTTTACGTTTCCTTAAATAAGTCACCCCTTCTCTATTGTGCTACTTTTCTAACTATAATCTTTGTCCTGTTTGTTTTTTTTTCCCCCCCTCCATCCCTATTCCATTTTGCTTCACTGCATGGATACATAAAACATTTGCGTATGTATTTTAGGATGAGACAACAGCTTTTGAATATCTAAAAATATCTGAAGATATAATTTCCAGTCAATGGGTCAACCTCTAAAACCTTCTAAATTTTGTCTAATGTCAGTAATTATATGGCTATACTCCCTTCACCTGCAATATAAAATGCTTTATTTTTATTTGGCCACAAAAGCAAACTGTATACTTGTAAAGGTGACCTCTCTTTCAGTTTCTGCCTTACTAAAATTAATCTAGAGAAAAAAAAGAGGCCACTTTCTTCTTAATGCTGGAAATGGAAAAACAACATACACAGCATCTGAAGCTATGAAATCAAATGTTGGAAAAGTTTATGGAGTGTGGAGACTTGCTAGTGAGGTTATCGCCACAATGAAACCCTAGAGTGACTATCATCCGCAATAGTTCTTTTCTGTATAAAATCAATACATTCTTCCAGAGGCTATTAAAAGATTCTATTAAATTACTGGCAAATTTCAATGCACTGCTACATCAGCAGCAGTAGGCGAAAATTTGATACTTCTTTAGCTTTCCTAACAACACTTTGAATAGTGAATGCTGGAAAGAAAACCAGGGACTTCCTCTAATTCCAGTACATCAACTCAAGACTTGGGGGAGCTTTGGCAAACACCTACAGGAAAATCATTTTATGTTTCTGTAAGGAAAAAATAGGCTCTTTATTCCATCTTAAATTGAAGAAAATTGGCAGAAAAGAGGTACGGTTCTGTACATCCAGTAACAGCTCTCATACAAGTATCTTAACACATACAAAGGTGAAAAGAGGTTGGTGCTCGGCATTCCTCTTTTTCACAGTGGAACTGAATTCTAAATGGAAGCTGAACAGTTTTGCAGAACTTAAACCAATTACGAAAACCACACACTTGTGAAAAACATATCTTTTTATACAGATATAAACTGTAAGTATTTTTGTCTTTATAGAAACTACAAATTCAGTTCCCACCAAAATACAGTTATTTTGAATTGATCTTACCTCTCCATCTTCAGTGAAGACTATTTTTGTGTTGACTTTAAATTTCTTCTTCAAGATTTTTTTGGCTTCTTGAGTTTTAGTTGTTTTTTTCTTCATCTTTGATTTTGATGCATTCTGTATAAAAGAAAATGACATTTCTTATGGGTTTTTTCCTAGTCACAGACTATATGCCTCAAACTCTCCTAAAAGCAATTAGATGTATTAAAATGTAATTCCTAAAACACATGACTAAGAGTAATTTCCAGTAAAAATTAGCTAACAGGTCTTTTGACAAAAGTGTTTCAAACAGGCCATATCATGAGGAACTCATTTGCTCTATTAACAATTCAGCATAACTTAAATCCTATCAGCAGCGGGACACCTGACTCATTCAAATCTCACTCACGTTTTTGGGACAAGGACAGTAGATTCACCAGCTTATGCTGTTAGCAAGCCTCATCAGATAAGAAATCCAGTATAACTGACTGAAGCCATTAGCCACAACTGATCAGATACCACTTTCATCTCAGTTGTCATCACACTGTCCCCAGGCACCGCAGCATACCAGTTTGAGTTATTTCTGTGTCAATGAAGGGCACAAGTGGCCATGCAAGAACCTTCCTATTTCATAACTCGTCCCTTGCAGTCCCATCAGGGTGCAGAACATGAGTGCTACAAAATGTTTACCAAACTTAGCATTAAATAACACTTAGAATCACAGAAGTTATTAGCATCATAGGAAAAAAGATATAGTGAAACAAAGTGATGAAGACACCAGGGAAACTAATAAATGAGTCAGCAGAGAATGTGAAATCCAGACATTA
Source organism: Nipponia nippon (assembly GCF_047370975.1). NCBI lineage: Eukaryota > Metazoa > Chordata > Aves > Pelecaniformes > Threskiornithidae > Nipponia > Nipponia nippon. The sequence continues at coordinate 113,336,792 of NW_028262336.1, forward strand.
ACACTGTTTCCAACAGGCTGAGGTTGTTCTTTCCTAGCTACCACTGAGGAAGCAATATTGACCAGAAAAAGCAAATATTATCAGCAAAACAGCATCCCTGTATAAAACACACTGATACTAAAGTTGCATTTATTTTCTCTGTGCGCAATCTTGCTGTTAGAAAGAAGACTCGAAGAGGTCACTTCTATTTTTGACAGAGATTCTGGATTTATCCAGAGTATGTTCACATTTTGGAGGTAGTTTGCAACTCTGGGAGGACCATTTTAATTACTTCTGTAAAATGCAGTGGAAAAATCAATTGTCACATCCACAGAAGGCCCGCATAGGTTTCACAGAGCCACCCATCTGGTGGTAACATCACAGAACCAAAGAACGTGGAGATTCCAGACCTCCAGCTCTTTTTCCCCGAGAGCTCTCCTTTCAAGGACAAAGGCCATATGTGTTCAGGCATCTAAAGGGACACAATACACACAGAGGACATTTTAAGCAGTAACTCCCATTGCAGAAAGTATTTTATGGCAAAAGATATTCCGTAGGAATACATGGAGACTCCATAGAATAAGACCCACAACTCATTCATCATCGTGTAAAGACTGCAAAGCTCCGTTACTCGGGAAAAAGTGCCTGAAAAACAGTCCACTAGACTGTCTAAACGTCTGATAAATAATAGTAAGTGGACAAAGCAACCAGAGAGAAAAAGGAAAAACTGAACTTCTTTCTCTCACTTATCTTTTTTATTTTGGTCATTTTAATCAGTTTCATGTTCTATACCAAATCCACTATAAAAGGAAGCAAAAAAAAATTAACTCAGAAAGTCACTGTCATTATGGTCAGCACACTAATGCACTGAAATATGAACTATAAAAAAGAAAAATTACAGTCTTCCTAACAGGAAAAATGGTTTGTGACAGCTACTGCACTGTGTTATCAAGTAATGACCATATCCATTATAGAAAATGGTAACTGTAGCAGCACTTATGTCCTCAGTATTGTCATGCGATTTTTGTTGCACTGTGCAGCTACAGCTGACAAGTCTTAGGCACATCTTTAACAGCTCAGAAAGCTGTGCTATTCCCTCACTCCTGTTGTTTATCCCAACAACACAAATTGTTTGAGAGTCTGCATGAGCATAAAACCCTTACCGCAAAATATGGACTACTTAGTAGAACAACAGGAATTGTCCAGAGGAAGAATTTAAAGAGAGATGTACTTCAAGGTAGTAGGATGGCACTTCTTACTACCACAATGTTGTCTTTCACCAGTTGCTTTTGGGTTTTTTTTTTGTTTGTTTGGTTGGTTCTTGTTTTTGTTTTGTTTGTTTGTTTTTTTTTAAATACAGCCAGTGCTGTTTAATATCTTCATCAATGACATAGACAGTGGGATCGAGTGCACCCTCACCAAGTCTGCAGATGACACCAAGCTGAGTGGTGCAGTCAACACGCCTGAGGGATGGGATGCCATCCAGAGGGACCAGGACAAGCTGGAGAAAAGGGCCTGTGTGAACCTCATGAGGTTCAACAAGGACAAGTGCAGGATCCTGCACTTGGGTCAAGGTAATCCCCGGTATCAGTACAGGCTGGGGGATGAAGGGATTGAGAGCAGCCCTGCCAAGGAGGACTTGGGGGTACTGATAGATGAAAAGCTGGACATGAGCCAGCAACGTGCTCTCACAGCCCAGAAGGCCAACCGCATCCTGGGCTGCATCAAAAGAAGCGTGGCCAGCAGGGCGAGGGAGGTGATTCTGCCCCTCCACTCTGCTCTGGTGAGACCCCACCTGGAGTACTGCGTCCAGCTCTGGGGTCCTCAGTACAAGAAGGACGTAGACCTGTTGGAGAGGGTCCAGAGGAGGGCCGCAAAAATGATCAGAGGGGTGGAACCCCTCTTTTATGAGGAAAGGCTGAGAGAGCTGGGGTTGTTCAGCCTGGAGAAGAGGAGGCTGCAAGGTGACCTCATTGTGGTCTTTCAAAACTTAAAGGGGGCCTACAAGAAAGATAGGGATAGTCTTTTTAGCAAGGCCTACTGCGATAGGACAAGGGGTAATGGTTGTAAACTAAAGGAGGGTAGATTTTGACTAAACACAAGGAGAAAGTTTTTCATGATGAGGGTGATGAAACACTGGAGTGGGTTGCCCAGAGAGGTGGTAGATGCCCCATCCTTGGAAACATTCAAGGACAGGCCAGATGGGGCCCTGAGCAACCTGGTCTAGTTGAAGATGTCCCTGCCAATTGCAGGGGGGTTGGACTAGATGGCCTTGAAAGGTCCCTTCCATCCCAAAGCATTCTATAAAAAATAATCCTTCATTTCTGCAGTGCCAGTATTACTGGTACCAGCATAATATGCTAATGTTAAAAAAAAAAAAAAGGTGACTGAAAGTTTCAAATTAGTACATCAATATTTCATAAAATTATATTTAAATGTCGATCTCAGCTGTTTACATTTCTTGGTTTAAAAAAGGTTTTCCAGGGTAAAAAGCACAAATATCCGATGTGCCGTCTTTGCATGCATACATAGGCAATATTTCCAGTTGTACCTTTTTCTCCCTCCCTCCTCTGTGTGATTTTGAGAAGGAAAAGTATTTTTATACTGCAAAGCAACATGGAAAAAAATGGGATAGGACAAAATTTCCAAAGAGGAGGAATAAGAGCAGGAGGAAACAAATGGGAAGCTAAATTCCCTCGCTATACGCCTAATAAGCATAGTCTAAGATCTGTGTATGAATTTGGTATATTTACAATATGCAGCATTAAGGAAAGCTAAGAGATCAGAATTTTTAAAAATATACAGGAAAGAGTATTGGCATAAAACTCTACATACCCCATAAGTACACACCCATAACTGTGGTTTTTATTAGGACACTTTCGTTGCTTTACTAAACTGAACACACTTCAAAGACAGTAGCTATCAAGGGTCCCTCACCTTCCGACACCATCTCCTGACTGACTGTCACAGTTTAAGACCAAATGGGCTCAGATACCAAAACATTTTAACCACAGATGTACGCACAATTTTACAAAGTACACGACTTCACTATTCAGTAGGAGAAGTGGTGCAGCCCAGGAGGGAGTTGGGTGGGTTGGCGCAATAGTTCCTCGCAAGGCCTCCCTGTCCCAAGGGGGAGGCTACAAGGTCCACGAGAAGAGTCAGGCAGGTCAGGTGTATATAGTCCTGGGGCTACCATGGGATCCCATAAATGCTGCTTTGGTCCTCTCCTGGGGACCTCTCACATTGTTCTGGAGTCCCTATATTGTCCTGAAGTCTTTCTTTTCTGTCACCTAAGTTTCTCCCTCTGTATGTCTCCAGTAGCATCTTTCAGAGCACCTACTTCCCACGACTCAAGAGCCTCTTCCCGTATCTCCTGCCCCTGTGGCTACCGCTCTATCTTGAACGTATCTGAGCCAGGAGTTTCTCCAAACGGCTGCAGTCTTGACGCAGGATGGGTTGTTTACATCCATTTCAGCTCATGGCCTCCTCCCACCCACACTACCCCTGCGACCCCCTCACCCAAATACCTCACGCCGCCTGTCTTTGCTTTGACCTCACCTTTGAACGGCTACATTGAAACATCAATTTCCCATCAAGCAGGGATCTGATTCATCCATTGTAAGAAGCATAACACAAATGGACAGCAGACCTCAGGCTTTCCAAATCTTCAGTGCCAGCCCCCAGTTCCCTGTGTTTTCAAGCCATTGTGCTTACTTGGTTCCCATTTTCATCTTTTGTACTAGAAGATACCCAACAATTTACAAGCAGCAGGTTGGCATTTAACCCTCATTCTTCATGGCTTCCTCTCTTTTCTTCACAATGAGTTCACCACACCAGCAGACAACACCAGCTGCTGGGGGCTGCCAGAAGATCTCCTCCATCTGTTAACCTCAAGTGCTGCAAAGAACACAACTGTGGCAGGAGCAATGACTCCTCTCTAACTGCTCAGTAAACAGCAGAAATCTGGGGTCACAGGCTTCGCAGGCAGAAGCACTGTCACATAGCAGACATGAGTTTGTCCAATATTCAGTAAAACAGGCCCTTAAGTCTCACCTTTTCTTCTGTGTGGCAACAGTTAAAGTGATCATAAGATGATCAGAATGATAATCAACCTCTTTAGAATGGTATGTAACAGTTAAGCATTAGAAGTTAAGAGTCATGTGAGTTTTTAAAAATTTTGTAATACGTAGGCTCAGCTGCAGGGCTGGGGGATTTTCTATTGTTACTAATCAAAAGCCTAAATTTCTTCTTCCTTTTGCACATGCCAGATGGCTTGCTGGATTATTTAATGAGTTAGAATAAAAACTAGCTCTTTGAAGCACAGAAAATTCAAACATTTTGATATATAATCAGAAACAATACAGCTAATATGCAAGTTCTTTCCTGTTTCTCTCAAGAAGGAGCAGGCTTTTGTTTTCTGGCTTAAAAGATCTGATATCCTTAGCTGAATCTATGACAAAGGCTCTCTAAATGAAGATACTGTCAAGTTTAAGACATAAGATTTACTATTTTTCAATTATAATTTTTTTCTGAAAAGACAGGGCATCAAACACAAACATCAGTAAATTTTGCTATTCTAATACGGAATAATTTTTCTTATTGATACAATTTTTGAAGTCAATAGTTTAGACTGAGTATGTAATCCTCAGTAACTCAGGATCAAAGCACTTACAGTCTCCTACCGTAACCAAGACAAACACATTTCCTTTGACCTTTGGAGTGTTACAAATCATCAAATGTAAAGTCTCTTTGTTTCCAACTATAGTTTCCTTTTTCATTTCAACTCAACAAGCCTGTGAAAGCAAGCACAGTATATTCACTACATAAGCTGTCTAAAGACAGGACTACATTATTGTGGTAGGGTAAAATACCAGTAGAAAGAAAAATTATAATAAATTTTCCAGTCACATTCACTATAACAAGCATTACTGCTTTTCTAGGGGTTTTGTGGCCTTTTTTTTTTTTCTCCCCCCTGTTTATACCTTACAACTCCTAGGAAGAATGGTGCTGTACCTGCAAATATTTTTCGGTCTCTCCCAACATTATTACATTACTTTACCCAGAATTCAACAGCAAGTGCCTCTGAGAAACAAAAATCAATGTGGTACTCAATTTCACACACTTGTTTTGTATTTCTTCAAGAAACTGCCCACAACAGGAGCAAGTATTATCACATTTGTATTATCACCAAGCATGTCAATCCCCCTGTCAAGCTACCGAGTTCAGACTCAGAAGTCATTCCCCACAGAATAAGACAGGGTTGCCAAACTGAAGCTACCAAACCTTAGATGAAGAGAAGGGCCGTCTTCCTCTTCATGCCATGAAGAGGATACAGACATGGTTTCCATCTGGCAGGCACTACGAAACTTTCAGAAGATTGAGTATCCTCCAACCACTAGTCTAAAGAGCCTAACCAGAAAGCATTACCTCTCAACCCCATAAACTTCCCAAACTCAGACTATGAGGCTTTGATTACCTGCAACAGAGATAGGGTTAGGAGAGAGAAATTTTCACTGCTCCTGACAAATATCTAACCACAGAAGCAGCAGTATGATACAAACTTCACACCTTACACAATTATAAAACACAGAATCATAGAATCATAGAATGGCTTGGGCTGGAAGGGACCTTAAAGATCATCTAACTCCAACCCCCCTGCCATAGGCAGGGATGCCACCCACTAGACCAGGTTGCTCAGGGCCCCTTCCAAGCTGGCCTTGACACATAAGAAGGAAAACATCAAGAGAAGCAAAATAACCAGACTTTGAAGTCCAGTCCATATTACTTCAAGCACCTACAAAACTCTGAACACCAAAAAGCTTCCTCTTAGTAATACAATTTGACTCAACAGCCATCTGCCTTCCCATTGAGTATAAAGGGCCAGAGAAGCAGAAATCCTATGATGTGGCATGACCACGAGGAGATGTATGGATGCTGCTTTCCTTCATGATCTGTGGTAGTTAGGTGGTCTCTATTTTAATTTCCAGCCCACTTCTCTGCAATGACAGCTATTTCAGTCCTTCCTGATTTCTGCTGACTGCTCATGAGCCACAGGCCACTTTGCACTGTCGTGAACACCAGAACAAGCTGGAGCCACTGAGAAGCAGCAGTGTAAAGTTCTTCAAACCATCCCTCCACTTCTACAGCACAACTCCCCCAACCTTTCCTAGGAAAACAAGCTTCCTTTGTTAATATGTGTTTGGTTTTTTTAATGTAATACAAGCGAGGTTAATTTTGCTTTCTAAGTTTTTTTCTTTTTTAATTAAATGTTAAAAATTAGGAAGCTTAAATTCACAGACACTATCCAACCAACTTGCATAGCATCTATATATGCCACTGAGCACAGCTTTTACCATGACAGTTGTGAAGATATGGAAATAGGCAGGTTGGTACTCAAAAGACAAAACCAGCAGTCCTTACATGTTGTTCTATTTGCTTCTCTATGAACTTTTAAAGCACATCAGTCAAGTATCAAGATCAACATGATCTTGAATTTTTCAAGTGGTTAAATTAAAAGGGTGGATTGATGGGGTTCTTGTTGTTTTGGGGTGTTTTTTCTTCAGGGTGTGGGTGTTTGTGTTATTTGGTTTTTTTAACTAATATCATGCAAGATTTCAACCAAGATACTGAAAAAGCACAAAGTCTAAATTATTGGTTGGTACTTCCTTAAGCAATATTACAGTTTGAACAGCTAAATTACTTGCTACATCTACGCATTATTTACTTTCTAAAGCTATTGAAAGAATGTTGATTTTGAAAGAGACCATTTTCTAGGGTAGAACAACCTACACAAGAGAACTGAACATGGCTTTTACAGTAACAGTCATGAAGATAAGGATAAATCCAGGTTGGTATTCAAAAGAAAAACAGCACTCAGCATACAGAATAGCATAGATATGAATCCTTTCAAAATCACAGCAACAGGAGAAATAAAAAATAGAGGAAATAAGAAAAGCTTTTAATAACCACTATTCAACATTGCTAACCACACTATGGACAAAGACCACAAGACCACCAGTTCACCACACTATCATTCCCATTTGAATTGCCCTTCAGATCAAAGAAATAGAAACAGGTACAAGAAACCATAGCAAAGAGAGAACTGTACTATGGCAACCACACGCTTAGATGATGCTTGCCTTTGTTTATTATTACCATTAGGACAGAAGATGACATCTGACTCTGAATTTCATTAGAGTTTTGTGTTTGGGTGCAAGAATTTGGTTAGAGAGGATGTCTTAGTAAACAACATACTATTATTTTCTATAAAACAAATTAAATTAAGTGATGAAGGTTGAAACGAACAAAACGATTAAAATCTCAATATTTAACAAAAAATGCAAGAGTGAGGATTAAAAAAACTTGCCAACTTACAACTTGCTAAAACAACTGGAATTTTCTGCAATATATTTACATTATGATCTTGGTTCTATGTTTAGACAGGTATTTGCTACAACTCCTTGTATTTTTAAAAAGGCATTTATTTAGGAGATTATTTTTACTTGTATATAGACTATGATAGAAGAAAAAAGGAGAAAGAGGTGCCACTAAATGGCTCCATGCCCAGTATTTCTCTCCAACCACAGACAAGAACCAAGCTTAAGAACAGAAATGTTTATTAAATGGTTCTTCAGTGATAAATATTACTCCCATTTCTAACTGACACACAGAGCAGTATTTATTTCTCTAGAATACTTCTAAAACACTGAAAACAACTAAAATAATTTTCTACTGAATTATTACACTTTTTCTATGAATGAATGCATATTCCATGTGACACCTGACTGTTCATTTCAGCAGCTGCTATCAAGACCTAAAATTAGGAGTTTTGGCAAAGTTTAAACAGAGATAGAGGTTGAAGTTTCTCTTCCTAGCAAGTCAGTAAAAAAAGCAAAGGTAAAAAAAAAAATGTTGATATAGCAAAATTTACATTAATTACTGAACTTATTCTTTGAATTACAACTTCAAAATCATAACCATCTAAACAACGGCAAAGACACCAGCATTTTCAACACAAACTATCTTTGCAGGACATTGGGATTCCATCAGTAGCTCTGCACTTCCAACTACGAATTTAGACGAGACAAAGGATTTTTTTTATACACACACCCCCCTCCATTCATGTTAAGAGGTTTATTTCTGCTTTAACTATTTCCTTTTGTTTCTTTACAGGTAATTTAGAAATGCCTTGGTACTATTCCTACTCCTGAAATTATTTCTGAAATACAATTCCTGTTACCCTCGCAGCAGCATTTATCATCTACAAATTTAAACCCAATCCTGACGAAAAAAAGAAAAAGGTGCATCTGTATTCTTCCATCCCTAAGAAAGTTTTCATTGCTTTCATTTTCTATATTGAAAAAAAATAATGTTGATGTTTTACCCTGATATAAAGTCCTATGATACCAGAAGGAACCATGAATGAGCAGCATTGCACAATCAATTTTTCATGCATTTTGTCTCCCTATCTTTCCCTCTCCCTCTGCTTTCTTCCTTTTTTTTTTCTCCCTTGGGGTTTGTGTTGTTTTGTTTTACATCTCTCTCTCTCTCTCTCTCTCTCTCTCTGACTCCTCCACAGAACAGGTAGATTTTAAAGAATGCTTTAGTGAAGAGCCAAGCTCCCCCAGCCCACAAAACAAACATTTGATTTGAGTACTATAAATTATGTAATTGTACACACAACTCTAGTATCTGCATATGCCAATAAACAGGTTTTGTCATTGATCTGCAAAATCACTGCACCTCATTTTCCAAATCTTTAAGTATAAGAATATTATATAAGATATAAGGCAACAAAATAATAACTAAGTTTATCATTATAAGACCTAATATGGACAAAACCACTGTTCAAGACATTTGTGAGTTATAGTAATTACATAATATCTCACTCTGAAAGATGTCTCTATTTAATGCACTGGACCACGGAACTTTTCAGTACAGCTATTACATTAGCCTGAAGATCTCCATTACCTGTGAGCATAAGCAGGAACGACATCCCCTTCTAAAGCATTAGGCCTTTAGCAACACAAGACCGTGACTTCTCCTGCAGTTTATTTAAAAGAAAGGTGTAACAGAGACTCGTGGACTACTTTACATATTTCTAGGCAAAAAGTAAATTAAGTTATAATTGAGTATGCCTGACTAAATGAAGATAAATACATTCCAGAAGACTGTCATTCAAAACCAAACATATTAACATAGGTTTTGTTTATTCTTCACGGTTAAGGTTGGTAGAAAAGTATATTTCAAAGAAACACATAAAAGCTAAGATATCCAAATAACTCAAAGACTGCCTCAGACTGAAAATATACAAGAAGTATACAGACATGATTAACACCACTAGTAACTGCAGTGCCAGATCAAGACATAAAATGTTTTCATTCCACCTCCCCCCCCCCCCATTATTACAAGGTAATGTATCATTACAACACAATCTTCCTCTGGTAAAATACAACAGAAACGCACAGTAACAATCAGATTCTCCAGCACTTCTACAGTTAAGAGAAGTAGATGAACTGCTTGCAGTTATCCTAAGCTGAGGATTACATCTTAGTAAATGAACAAGTGTTTCTCATACAGCATCAATTAACAAGCAAAAAACATGATTTTGTTGACTGCTATTCATCCTCCCTATTGCAGAGCTTCCATTTTTTTATGCAAGAAAAAGCCATTGTGAAGATGCTATTTCACAGAAGCATAGAATCATTTAGGTTGGAAAAGACCTTTAAGATCAAGTCCAACCATTAACCTAGCACTGCCAAGTCCACCACTAAACCACGTCCTCAAGCACCACATCTACCCATCTTTTAAATACCTCCAGGGATGGGGACTCAACCACTTCCCTGGGCAGCCTGGTCCAGTGCCTGACTGCCCTTTCGGTGAATAAATTTTTCTTAATATCCAATCTAAACCTCCCCTGGCGCAGTTGAGGCCGTTTCCTCTCGTCCTATCCCTTGTTACTTGGGAGAAGAGACCAACCCCCACCTCGCTACAGCCTCCTTTCAGGTAGTTGTAGAGAGCAATAAGGTCTCCCCTCAGCCTCCTCTTCTCCAGGCTGAACAACCCCAGCTCCCTCAGCTGCTCCTCATAAGACTTGTGCTCTAGACCCTTCACCAGCTTTGTTGCCCTTCTTTGGGCATGCAAAACATGGCAAATTAGAAATAAGAGTATGAACATGTCTTTGATATTGAACCAAATTACAAATTACTTCAAACATAGCCATCTTTTGTCTGTCACTTCAAAAAAAAAAAAAAAAAAAAAACAAAAACCCAAACCAAACAAAATCAACCAACCAAACCAACCCCAACCCAACCCAAAGCCCATAACACATTAATGTGGAGTTGAGGAGCTAGGAAAACTTGCACTTGCTTTATACCTTTTGTTCTATTACAGATCTCCAATGTTGAGATCTTTCTCACTTTCTAGCAGGTGGAAGATCCTGCCTATTCACACCCCACTAATATTCAACATGAAACAAGGCCCACACTCAAAATGGGGGTGAGATGAGACAAGTAGGAAGGAGAGGGGAAAGCTGCCTTGTTTTGGATGAAAAGACCTCTCAAGCCCTTCAGGTGTGCTGAGAACATGCTATGTTCTGGAACTTGTAACTTTTCAGTCTCCAGAAGAACCAGAATTGCTTCTTCTCTCCCAGGCTGCACTTAATATCTTAGTGCAAGACAGTTAAATTGAAACATTCAAAGAAATGTAATTACTGAATGATACAGCAAGAAGGCAAGGCTGAGCTGACATTTAATGAAATGAAAATTTGGGGCTTTTTTTAGTTAAAGAATAAAGATAGGTTTTTTTTAACGCGACTGTATTTTCTAGTAGTTAGGACACAGTTATTTTAAAAAAACCCCACTTTTCTGCATAATCATTAAGGCAGCCAAGGCTTAAATAAATGCCATAACATCATTAAAATTATGGCTTGAAAATACTCTGCAGAGGAATCTTAGGTCAAAAGGTGAGATGAGTAGACCACACTTTCATGCTGTTTTTCTTTAAGGTTGAATATATTTTACCATCCATGAGCAGTGTGACATTCCCTCTCTCCCTCAAAAGCCACCACGCTTGGCCCCAGGAACACAGCGGCAGCCAAGGCTGAAGCTTCTTAAAACATTTTGTTCACTACATTCTCCTGATCTGCCATCAGAAAGTAAGAAAAAAGTTACTTTGCAAAAATAAATATATTTATCTCAGCTCTCTCTCGTCCTCCTTTTGCACACGCTAAAATCAAAAACTATGCCCATTTAATTACCACACCACAATAATATCCTTCACAGGCTATGACCGCAAATAGCAAAGACTGCATATTTTTTGAAAAAACACCCAACATTGATTTCTGTTCATTTGAGCAGTGTAAGTTTTTCAGTAGTAGATTAGCGTGATAACCATCATTATTTTTTAAAGAGTTTTATTTCAGCTTTAGATTGAGATAGACGGCACGTACTCCCTCCCCTTTAGAGGCCTCTAAACGCATTTCTCTCAGTGCACAAGAGCTGACACAAGTAAGAGCATTCATCCGGCCTCCACCTGGGCACAGCACTGCTGAGGCCACTCAAAAGAGAAAAAAAGAGGTAACGCTAGTGGGCAGCCTGTGAAGGTTTATCTTCAAGACGAGGCTTATTTGAATTTAGCTCCCAAACAGGGAGTGCACAACCTATCTCAGAACCACATCAGGGCCTCCTCCACAACCCCATGCACCGGACAAACCAACAGCTCAGCATGGGAGACCCAGCGGGGGTAAAGGCTGCAGCACAGCAAACACGATGAACACACACCACAGAAGAGGAGGAAAAAAAGAGGGGTCAACTGAGTGAGCTGCTCATTGCTGGCAAGAGACCCGAGAAGAATGTAGCCAGTTTCTTCCAACTAAATGTCAATCAAGGATAATCTGGAAAGACATAATTTCTTCACAACTAAAGGTTGACAGCGAAGCCACAGTAACAACAACCATAAAACAATATTTCATGGCTATTATTTTCCTTCTTTAAAAAAGGTTGAGTATTTTACTCCTTTCTCCATGTACTCAATACAGACTAAAGGTGCTGCCAGAAGCGGTCTTGTAGCTCCTGTGCGCCGCTCCTCCAAACACTCTCATCGCTGCCCTTTGCTAACACAGGTCCTTTCCCAACCCTGCAAAAAGCTGCTTCACAGATTTAAAATTGGCAGAAAGCTAACACTAAGAAGACTGCAAACTGTATTCTGCTATTTTTGCTCTCAGGGTCAGACAAGCACTCCTGCAGGCTCGTGGAGGGGAGAAGGAGCCGGCAAAGCAGGGACATGCAGCCCTTTCAGTAACAGCCAGCCAGCATCATAGCCATGCTGTACGATGGAAATGCACCTTAAATAAGTTTGAGAATCCAGGTAAGAAAAGTAACAAAACTTACTGAGATCTTAAGGTACACAATGAGAACCTCAAGCACTGATAAGCATGAGAAAAAGCGCACGTGTGCCTGATGCCACTGCCATCGCAAGTACCCAAAGCACATAGAGCAACGCTGCTCTCCAAACCCAGTACATTGTGTTGAGGAAAAACAATGAGGGTCCAACATCCATTTGAACCGGCACAGCCAACATGACCGAATCAGTCTGCTAGGGTTTTGCTTTTGTTCCACTACAGAAATGCCCTGGGAGAAACCCCTGCCAAAAAGGATGCCCACTCACAGTTGTATGGAAGAGTTTGACAACCATAAGCATAGCCATCTCTATAAACAGGTACTAAATCTCAGAGCACTAGCAACTACTTGTCTTAGGGCTCCAAAATTGTCCACAGTTTAAATCTGCCTTCCAATATCTTTTGGAACATTTTGCCTTTGAGCTAAAAGCCTCCACACCTCCTTTCTTTGCAGAAGTCAACTTTTAACAAGAGGTCAAATTTATATAGAAGTTTACATAATTAATATTTTCAACTTCCTTTTCTAAAGTTTAAAAATCATACACATCCCTGTCTCCAGCAGAAGCCATTAAAAGTTTTCAATTGTTTCAGCAATATATATTCAGATAGTCTAAACTCTGCCTAACTCCCAGTGCTTAGTTGTGAGAGAGAGTTAAAAATCTCTTCAGCACAAATGGGAGGGCTCAGAGCAAACTGAGAAGTGAAGGACGCGCTGTACGGCCACAGTCAGCGGGTCCCGAACACCTCTCCTCTGAGCTCATGCCTTCAATAGTTTTTCAATGCCTTACACGTAAAGGGATGTTGTTAGAAGAAAGCACTCATGAAAGTGATATTGTTTCATTTAAAATAAATATTAGTATTTTCTCAGTCCTACTCACTCCTCTAGAATTCTGTGGTGGTTTGTCGGAAGTTTTCAGTTATATTATTTTTTGACTGATGAAAATGATAGACTGAAAAAAAAGAAACGCTCTATTTAAAACTACTTTCAGTTGCCAGGATACAGTGACCAAAGTGCAGCAGGCTGATATGGTGAAGTATACTAAGATTTTCCTTGTTGCTCCTGAAGCAGCAGCAAAGGCGGGAATATCTTTATCACTTCACAGAAGTGGAAAAATGTGCAGATTTCAAGAAGCCTGCTCAGTTTATTGTCGGTTTCTTTCTTTCTCTTTAACAACAAGACAATTAGGTGTAAAAATTGCACAGAGGTCCTCACAGTGAAACATTCAGGCAGGATTTAGACCTTTATCTATAAAGAAGAGGTCCAGAAATTCTGGTCCAGATCGAAATAGAATAATCACCTCAAAACGGAGAACAGGAGTAGACAGAAGAAAAGGGGGAACTCCTAGCACCGCCCAAGAACACATACTGACTGTGAGAAGATGACGGTATAAAGAGAGGGTCACAAGCCAAGACTTCGGGAAGGAGGCAGTAAAGAATTCCTCAGCAACACAACTGAAATTAAAACAAATAAAAAAGTGAGACTGCTAAGCTGTATGATTGAGGTAGATACTGAACATAAACTTGCCATGACCTCAATGTTAACTCAGCAAGACTCAGTAAGACTACTAAGGTACTAGATGGGCAAAGGCAACTTAGCTTCCAGGAACTAGGACACAAAAACTGTCTACTCACTTGGAAGAAAAAAAAAAATTAAATTATTATTTCATTTTTTCCCAATTCAGGCATTAAATTATCAGATAGTCCCCATCATGGAATTCTGAAAATATTAGCACATGAAATCACAAAACCAGTAGATGATGGTTTGTTTTTTTTTAAAATAAACCTTTCTTACTGAAATGACAGGTGAGGTAGAATTGGAAATACCAATATTTACAAAAAACAGTGAAGGGAAAGGAAATATGACCCAGGTTACTCCAGACCATTACAGGCCCTCTGTCTGACCTCAACAGGACATAAAACAGAAAAGTGAGTTTTGGAGGAATGATGAATTACAAAAATTAAACGGAAATTGAAATAGGGAATATATTATAGCACAGGAATGCCAAAGGCACATTTATAATAAAAATGTTATCTTGACTCTTTAGACAAAACCAATATAACAGGACTAATTCATTTAAATTTCAGTAGAACATGTACCATAGTACCACACTAAAAAGTATTAGCTGAAGTAAAAAAAAAAAAAAAAAAAAAAAAAAAAAAAAAAAAAAAAAAAAGGACAAGGATTAGAATAGTTACAAATAGTGCCTACAATGATCTGTGCTGAAAGACAAATTACTAGGGCACAAGTGATTCTCCCCAGTCAGTCCCATGGTCCCCGCTCTGCCCAGCGGAGTTAGCGATGAAATGTCCCAATGGCACAAAGCTGGGAGCTATCGCCAGCTCAAGAGAATGAGCAACAGATTACCCAAAAGAACGAGATAGCCTTGAAAACGAGACACATTAAAAACAAGATTAAATTCAATAACATAAAGTGCAAGGGCTATTCAGAATTTAAAATCTAAAGTGAGAGCTCAAGCTGAAGAAAGAACAAGGAAAGGAATCGGGGACCTTCCGTCACAGGATGGCTGTCAGCCCCGCTGCTCACGCAGCCACAGAAGAGACACATACAAACGCCACGACCTCTTGGGCAAGCCACTGCCAGTAAAAGCCAACAAGGATTAACGTGACTACAGGAGGCAGTGGTGTGACCTCGCACGGTACGCTGTGCGCACCTCTCGCTTCTCCGACCGAGTCCAGATGAATTCAGATGGAGCATGGGCAG
Organism: Nipponia nippon; assembly: GCF_047370975.1. Classification (NCBI taxonomy): domain Eukaryota; kingdom Metazoa; phylum Chordata; class Aves; order Pelecaniformes; family Threskiornithidae; genus Nipponia; species Nipponia nippon. The sequence goes on from NW_028262336.1 coordinate 113,351,893, forward strand.
GGAAGAGCTGCTAGGATGAAGAGCCCATCTTTTGAGAGGAAATGAGAAGAGCTAAATGAAGCGTCAGAGGGAATACAACAGCTTTCTTGTAAACATATGTGGGATAAACACAGGAGAGGGAGAAAAACCATTTAAGCTTAAGAACAGTCTTTGAATAGGACTAAATTAGTATAAACTCACCACGAAAATATGTGTTGGAAAATAAACCAGGATAGAGAGTAACCTCAAAAACAGCTCTTGCAAATAGGAATAATAAACCAAATCATCCTACCCTTTTGTAAAAATAGCTGAAATAATTTTACTAAAAGAGCCAGATACGTTTGATATGTCTCTTTGCCATACCCCAGGGACTGGGCTCAACCTAATCAGAGCATTAGACCCTGAAAGGATCAGGACTCAATTTGTAGTTAAAAACAACAACAACAAATGCTGCAACAGAACATTAATTAAGAAATGAAAAAAACATGTTTAATCCATATTTGAACCTATGACAAATCTTCAGTCACTTTAGTAAATGCAAGTATGCTAAAATCTAGCTTAAAATCTTTGAATATCATCAGTCCTTTCAGCTGTCTTCAAAGTGACAAAAAAAAAAAAGTTCCACAATGTTTTAATTCTAATATTTCTACTTCATACAGTAGCTCTGCTGTCATCTTTTTTTAAAACTGGCTTCACAATAAAATCATATCTTTAGTATTCCATAAAGGGATATACAACACTCCATAGTTCCCAAGTAATTTTTAAAAGAAAGTGTACTAGTGATAAATAGACAAAAGAGAAATACCAAAAAGTACATTAGAGAACACAGTTTAGTCTACCAGGATAAGAAATTATGCTTTTGTTTTCAAGAAGGTGTGTTTATATTCCTTACGTTATAATAAACGCTTATATTTCAGGCTTTTAGAAAATATTTCCGTAAATTATTGAAAGAAATCACTGATTTTACAGCAAGATACTAATTAATTTTGCTTTTAGAATTCAGTATGGCTATTATTTTCTGCAGTATCTCATATTCCTCACATACCACTGTTGCACAGTATTACAGTTTGATATTGGCAGCATTAAGAATGTAAGTGGAGAAACTGTTACAAATATCTGAGCTTTCACTTTGAACACAATAAAACTAAATAAAATAAAGAAATGAAAAACTGGTAAAGCATGTTCCACAAATTTTAACTCTGAAGTATCCCACTTTGAAGTCTGAATTCTCAGCATTCCTTAAAAGTTGCCTTCTTAAAAGACATCTGCTATCACAAACATATTCTGTACCTGGACAAACTACTTAGAAAGAAGGTCAAAAGCAAACTTTGATGGATATTAAAATTAAAAAGACAGAAATCAGGAAAAGGACATTTCAGCTCTGCGCTATCAGGCATCACACGTTGATGCAATATGTCTACAGAATTTATAAAGCTTAGGACCAAACACGACTGATTTAACTATCAATTACTTCAGAAGTTAATTACTTAACTGAACTTCTTGCTTCCAGAAACATTAGGGCTTAATATTTCTAAAAAACACTGAACTTTTAAAGCACTGAATAGAAAAGAGCAACTTGAATAAGATGCAACACTGGGTTTCAGTACTGAACCAAAAAGGACCGCTTTTCCCCCCCCGCCTCTTCAAACCAGTTCCACTTTTATACTCAGAAGGACTCTCTACCTTTAATGTCACAGAGATGTCACATAGGCTAGATGATGACTTTCACTAACCTTTAAAAAACAGACCATTTCTTTTTCTTAAGTCTGCATTAAGGTTTGTTCCACGTATTTTTACAGAATTGTTCCATTGACTGTGCCATGAAATTATGCATGTACATGAGCTTTTACATCGAGGTAGTTCTGAACCAACAATCTTTTGATTTGACTATCAACTTTTTGTACCTTAATAAGCCACAAAGTAGAGGTAATGCTTTCACACCTTATCTCTAAACAATTTGAAATAGGAGACAAATCCTTAGAGTATAATCTGGCTCCATGTCTTCAGGCACAATAGTTTTCAAAAGCATACAAAACCCCATCAAAATGTAAAAAAATCTAGTATAAATTCCACCTATTACAATGACCCTCTATACAAAAATGGAGTTTGATTTAAGTCTTCAGTAAGTACAGCATGCAATACACCTCTCATACTACTGAACTTGCACTATTTTTACACTTTGATTAAAATATCAGCCAACCAGTGCAACGTTCCAGCAGAGCAGATTTTTTTTTTTTTTAAAAACAGATCTATGTCTTATTATATTTAATACTAAGAGCACATCTGGGACAACAGCATTCTTCCAAGCTTATAAGAACTTCTATATTCATTTATGACAGTTGTTTTGAAAGTGGAACGAACATCTGTCATTCACAACACTAATTATCTTAAAATTTATGGCAGGCAATTAATTGCATTCTAACACTCGAACGAATCTCTCCTCCGGAGCTGCACTAACAACTCTGCTACTGTCTCTGGGAAAACTTATGTTCTGGTTATCCGATCTGAGCCATAATACTCATATTTTAAGATCCTTGGAAAAAAGTCAAGCTGAGATGAAACTAGTAATTATTTATAGAGGAATGCACTGGACTTTACAGACGTTAAGGAATTAACATAATCTACTTCTTATAGTTATTTCATCATCATAAATTAACTTTGGTTTTGTATAACAGTACACACTTTTCTCCTCCCTTTAAATTTAATTGTACTACTTTTAAATAAATGTGGATTTTGCATTCTGCATAGACAGAAAAATAAGTCTACAGGGATAATATATGAGCAAATGTGTTTCTTGTCAGCTGTTCTCCAAAATATACAGCTCAGAGCTGGAAGTCTTTTGTGCTTACTGAAAATCCTTAAAATTTAACAATGAAGTTTCACAAACCAGAGTTGATAGAAATGCATCACTGATTTAGCAAAGAATGCTCTGAAGCCAGCAAAGGGAAGACACGTGGGACTGATCAGTCATCCCCATCTCTCCCCCATCGTTACGCCAAGGCCAACACTGCAGCCAGCTCACATGAATGCACAAGCAAGGAGACAGGAGTGGCATTATCATTTGAGAAATACAAATTAGGTAACACATTGGTATTCCTGAAGCATTTTTATGACTACTGCCAAAAAAGCTGCAAGTTGTCCATTTTCAGGCTTAATTCCCCTTCTTGTAATTCAAAGAATGTGGGCTCCTGAGAAATTTCCCTAAATTAAGAAATCCTCTCTTGACAGACATGTCTTGGCTGGACTTCACTGCACTTCTCTACCACCAAGAATTATCCCATTTCAGCCTTAGCTGAGCTCCTGGGCACACACACAAATTGCTACATTGCCTTAAGTGAAGAAGCAAGCTGGAGCCATCAGGCACACCAAAGAAAACAGCCTGGAGTTGGTGATACAGCAGAGATGCAGCAGCTTGCGTTAGCACAACTGGACCACTACAATCCCATCATGACCCCCTCAGGCCTGCCCCATGCTCATTCGCACTCCAGTGAGATGGGAAAGCTCACCTAGCTCAGTGTAGTGAAAAAGGAGTTCGAAAAAGTAATTTGACACAGATGAGAGAAAAGGAAGAAAAAACAGGTTTATGCCTAGGAATCTGTTATCACTGTTTAAAAAAAAAAAAAAAAAAAAAAAAAGGCTTTGCTGACAGATCTGTTCCTTACAGGTAGTCTCTATGGGCTAACATGTTGGCCCTATTGCCATCTCACTAGAGGTCTCCATTTAAAAAAAAAATCTAGATAGGTAGCATAAGAGATAAGGGAAATACTCATCTCTTACAAAACCCAACAGTTTCTGAAGCAGTTTCAGAGAATGCATGGGTCACGTGTGGCAGATGACATTTGTTCAGTTAAGAACAATCTGTCTGAAAGTCAAGTTTTCTAGCATGGTGAAAAATGTTTCCCACTTCTGCTGCAACTGTTTTCACATTGTGCCAGGAGCCACTCATTGACCACAGCTGTAAGAACCCCAAACACCACTTCCCTGAAAGTACACGACTCCAGAAAGTACATAAAGGCAGCTGGAGAGAGTCTTAGCAGCAGAGAAAAAGTTGGAAAAAGCAAGAAAATCAGGAACCATGGCAGATCAACTGCCAATGTGGAAAATGGATGTTAAACATGTGCATTCACACTGATACATCTTATTCTAGATTAAACAAAAACAACCTCTTAAAACTTTTCAGCAGAAAAATTCTCTCCTAAAAAGATCCTAAATAAGAAACACTGCTGAGTGGGAAGACGTCCACGTACTCCGCATTGCTAGTGATCTTTTTCTATTCAAAAGAGTAATCCAAGATGGAACCATTTGAGATAAAGAGTAATTTAAATCCCTTTCCTCCAAAGTAAGTATTTTCTCAAGTTCTGTAACTGTGATAATGCAGTCAGATATGGCTGTTGCAAACAGACCAGTTTGTAAGAACAGCCAGTTTGACCTTCTGCACAAGCTGCTGAATTTAAAACCACAAAGTATATTGCTTTGAGATAATGCTTACAACATCTCATACATATATTTTTTCCCAAGATCATGAAAGATCATATGTAACAGGACAAAAACTCAAGGAAGTCATTTTTCCTACTGCATCTGCAGAAACTGAGGTCATCCCACTGCATCACTGCATAGATGTTGTTTTGATTTGTCTCAAAAGGGAGATGATCCTATGACTTACTCCTTACTCCTACTCTGGTAGGGAAAAAAATTCTGAAATGCTTTTACAAGCACTTTTTACAGTGATTCCATGCTTGAACAGTACAGCTTTTTATGGCACAGTAACTTTTTATCATGCATTCAATAGATTTTATTCCTGTAGCCATTTACAGAAATTTGGGTAAGATTTATTTTTTTTTTTTTAGCTATCATTTTCAACTGCTCTGAGGAAAAACATTAAAAAGCATATCCGAGTTTAGGCTACCATAGACAAGCAAAGTTTGAGAGATCATTATGGATAAAAGGTTATCTTTCATTTCAGTCTAGTGTGCAACTCTCTCTTACACTCTGTCTAACATGAAACTTTCCTTATAAAGCAAGGAAATTTGACTGATTTCTTTTTAAATGCAAAAAGCAGCTCGGGATGTTCAGTGGTCAATAATCAGGACATGACAAGAAGCATGATATAAAGTTCACACTACGTTGCACGAGCAAGCGTCTTTCAAGGACGTAACCATAATACATTTTCTATCCGTTTAGCAGTTCCCAGAAGATAACTGCCATAATTTATTATCTTATTTATCTACTTTGCTGTTTAGAACATCAGTAGGTTTCAGTATTTAGTACAGCTACAGGAAAAATAATGAGGCAGCTACAGGCCATCAGTGCAAAGAGATCGATATTTTAGCTAGGATAAAACTGGAACGATCAGTAATCAAAACTACATATCACACAGAGCCAGTCCACCAGTAAACATGTCCTCTGAATATATTTTATACCTACCTCTAATACAAGCTTATGCAAAACAGATTATTAACTGCAGAATCCATCTGCACACTTATTTACACTGCTTTAATAAAATTTGTCTTTTGGTAAGTCCCACTCTCACTGCTTAAAATAAAACATATGTGAATAAAAAGCCATACTTTTACTAAAAAAAAAAAAAAAATCACCCAGTAAACCAAATTTAAAAGGGGGGGGGGGGGATATTTCTCTTCCTTTGGGGAAAAAGAATTGCTGAAAGTGGCAGCAGGTATTTGCCATTAAAAAAATCTTGACTTTAAATATTCAAATTGAAAATGTGAGCACACTTCCCACAGCAGAAATAAATTCCTTGTCCATGAACATTTGCTCAATCAGGTTTTACTTGTTCATAGTTTCATGGATTGCTCATTTGCAAGAACTGTGGTTCAGACAGACTCAATTTTTTCTTTTTTGAGATTTGGGGCTATTAAGTCTTTCACTTGCAAAATTATAACACTTGGATTTTCAAAGGAGCCACCATGAGTGTACTTTCTGGTAGAGGATTTTCAAAATCATCATAAGGACGTCACAACTCTGGGCAGTTAGCATGATTCTCAATTGCTTGGGTGGTTTGAGAAATGAACTGAATTTTAAAGGGAATCAGACATGAGACTCCTTTCGAACCTTCTGAAAAACTTATCTGGAAAATTACTACATTTCTAGAAAGATAAGAAATAGAGGGAAATATAATGAATTTAAGAATGATATTTTTCTTTCAAAGGTGAACTAGAAGAAAAATACTTAAAATTTGAAAATAGCCAACACAAACCAATTTTCATCATTATTATATTTTAGCTTCAGGGTCCTTTGCACCTCTAGCCATATGTGATTCTTACTGACGTAACCCAAGAAAAAAACATAGTGGTGAGGAATTTACTGACCAGCAGGTACACAATAGTTACAAGTTCTGCCATCTAGATTATTATAAAGACATTTCACTCCAAAGCATTAACATGAGACTTCAGATCAGATCCTGTAAAAAACTGCAATTATGTCACTTCCACATCTAAAAGGACAATGATTCACCAACCGTTTTGGCTAAAGATTTTCTGTAGCAGAGTTTTAACAACTATGCAGCAAACTGCTTCGTTAGTGGGTTTGCCCATTCACTCTAAATAACCCAGCAGACAGCCACTGTTTGATATGTTATTTTTCAGCTGTAGAGAAGCCATTTTTACTTAGAAGATATAGGAACAATTTGTAATGCAGCACAAATATCAACTGTGTACAGGGTAAATATACAGATTTCTTTTTTTCCTTCTAAATATTCTACGGAGCAAGTAGCAGGCATCGTGCAGAGCGCGGGACTGTATTGTACAGACTTAGTGCTTTTCTTACCTGAAGCGCAGAATACACGAGACTGTCAAACAAAGCGGGGACAAAGCAAACGGGAAGAGCAGAGAAGCACCCAAGGAAGCAAAGGAAAACTATTCTCTCTTGGCTACCTCTGCACACAAAGGGGGCTGATTTTGAGCAGGAGGTACACATTAGGGGCTTTGAATCAACTCCTGGAGAAGCATTACTTCCCTTCTCCACTACAGGAGTAACTCTGGATGGCCGGCATACCGAGGAGAAATTCATGGTCACCCCTACCAACCCTTCAAGATGCGCTCCAGCAATTTTCACTTGGGCCCCCCCAAAATGCACCAGCTCCTTGCTAAAGATTCTCTTCCCTAGAAACCTTTGTACTCTTTACATGCCCTCTGCTACTGTACCCCCACCACAAAAAGGTGGTGTGGTACTGGCCGCAACACCAGTTGTATTTCAAATGGCAAAACTTACCAGCATCAGTCTTTCCACACAAATACGTTGAGTCCTTGCTATTGTTGCTCCTTCCAGAACCACCTTTCAGACTCTCCCCACACTACATTCAGCTTGCCCTCATAAGCAGACATACCTCATTAATGTAATTCCATTCAATTCTTGTTGAGAGATTTTGTTTCAGGTTAAAGTTCCCTGCGTAAAACATTCATATGACATTCTGACTTATGAAACCTTAGAAGACTAAGCTGCAAGAAACCAATACCAGTATTTATTATCTACCTTATCTGACTTTCTACATAAAGGCTGCAGATGACACAGATATGCTGGCAGGGATCAGATATATTTATACATCTAATGTTATGAAATCTCTAAGTGATGTGGGCCCTGCCCTGCAACCACCAGATTATCCAGGACAGGACACTGCCAGAAGTCCTGAAAATGTTCCAGACATGATAAAACTTTCTTTTCATTAAGTCCTGTTAAAGGCGCTCAGATGTGCATCCTACTACTACAATGGCCAAAAAAGCCGAGAAAATCACTAGGTAAGATAACAGCTGTGTCAAACAATGTTTTCTGTTGAAATACCCACAATCTTTCTTCACATTTTCCCCATGCAAAATAAGCTTCACCAGGCTTCCTAAATCACATGTTAACAGTTAGTTAACTGTAGTTTCTCCACCCATCTTTCTCTTTAAAATATATTTTCAGCATCCTGCTATATACCCCATTGCATTAGTCACCACAGTCAGCTTGACCCTAAACCTAGTATCAAACTGGTCAGTAGGTTTCCAAATTTGATGGAAAGAGGTTTTTGAGGAAACAGTGATATAACAGTCCCGCTATTTAACCTTTTTGGACTATCAACAGGGGTGGGGCGGGGTGGGGGAAATCAAACATATTACTTAAGTGAATTTAGCTGATCCTTAAAGGATGATTTGGGCAAGAGAAGACAAACACTAGATAGGTTTAAAAAAATTCATGTGAATACTCCAATTCAGGCAAAACTTGGGAACGCTCCATGTAAGACGGAAGTGGTCTCATTTATGTCCCTGGTACTTCTGCACTGTATGAAAGATGACTACTCTTAGCTGGGTAGTCAGGGGGGAAAAAAAAAAAAAAAAAATCTTAAAAACCTCAGTCAAAGCTAGTCAAAACACTAATGCAGCAACAGAAGAAAATACTTCATTGCAAGACTGGAACATTATTAAAGACCTACATTCACCGATATCCCCTTACCAACTGTAATTCCAGTAAGCAGGTCCCAGGCACCCACAAATCTGGGCACTGAACACAGCTGAGAGCTGAAGAACAACTCTCTGCCTCCATAATAAACTTTACCAACCAACACTACTTTACCAATCAACACTGCTCAGGCATACAATTATATACGCACATGCATTGCTACACCCTTAAGACAGAATGAGAAAATAGTGCACTACAATTAAAAAAAAAAAATATTACAAATTTTCTCTCCATAGCTGGGCAGATGGTACACTGGAACTACAGCTTATTACAACACTCATAATTGCCTCCATTACCTTGTGTTTCCCCATCTGTCTTTTGTGTTCACCTGTTTTCTCGTCTTAAACTGGCAACTCTGCCACAGCATATATGCAGTATGTTAAGTGCCTAGTGCAATGAAGTCCCAGCCTTTACTTAGAGATGTTACAATCTATGCTAAACAAAATAAAAATTGCATTTAGTCAGGATTGTGTGTGGATTATTTAAGATGTCCATTATTAACATCCCCAAATCATGTGTTATGTTTTTGTTGATTTAGTTAGTAAAGGAAATAGATTTTTAGTGTTCCCTTGCCTTCAAATGCAAGATTTTTACATTACATTGTAGAAGAGGAACTGCTAATCTACAGAATTTAAGGTAGACGCTCTCTCTTTTTTATTATCTTGCCTCTCCGCTTCCTCCAACGCTACTTAGTGTTCAGCCTGCCTTATTCCATAAACCTCAAGGATTAGTGTTAGTTCACAGACCAAAACTCAGGAACCAGCAACTTTGATGCATTTTGGAGCTGAAATGCTTCACTGGATTCTACTGGACTCAGCCCAAAGTAACCACAGACAGAAGATTCCCATTGCTCAGAAGACATATAAAAATCTCCATTGCTACAGCAATGGAAGGCACAGTGAAATACGAGCTGTTTATTTTTATCCTGCTGCTTCCCCGTTGTCAGTGTTGTGATTACAGTAAGTGCTCCTCGCCCACAGTTTCTCCAGTGTTATTTGTCAGTAGTTGTAGTCTGCAAAGCTAAAAGCATTTACTGTGCCACCGGGTGAGCACCACTGTGAAGCAGAACATCTCCTTTGTGTCCCAATCTTCTCCTTTACAGTTTACAAGTCCTCATTAGTTGTGTCCTGGATGCTGTACTATATAAGAAAATACAACATCAAATGCAGAACCTTTATGCCCAGATCAGATGCCGCCTTATTGCTGAGCCATTACCAAATCACTCTGCTAAAATATCACTCTACATTAGTGAAATACATGGCTAAGACAAGATGAAAGCAAGCAATAAATCTGACAGAGAGCATTTGATCAGTTGTTTTAATAAGCAGCTAAAAAGGAAACTGCATGTGTTAAGCCTTTATACTGGTCTCTTTTTCAAATGTAAACCGTTAACCTCTAAGTGAGGCAAGCTTTATGCTTAAAAATCCATTACTGTCTTTGCCTGTGCATCATTTAATGAAGGTAGTGATAGGGGGGCTATTTACTCTAATACCTTAGATTTCTTTCAAATTATGTCCATAAAGCAATTTTTATTCTGATTGCAAATTTAATATCCTACTATTCTCCTTCTCTACAAATTCTTCTTAAAGCAATAAATACTTCAGAAATACCAAAGCTTAAACACTGTAGGCTATTGTTTCTTCTGAAGACTCCAGAGATGTATTTCCTAAATAAACAGAAATTTCGATAAAGCTTTACATCAACCCAAAATATTTCTGAAAAATAATGTATTCATGAAGGCAGAAATGCAAATTTGAGCAAACTGAGGTTACATAATGCAGTAAATAAAAAGCACAGAAGACAAATAGCAAGCTCTGAGAATAAAAGCCATCTGAAAAAAAACAAACAAAAAGCATTAATCCAAACAGGAGGCTTCTGAAATTCCTTTTCGTTCTCTAAAGACCAGCTTACCCCGAAACGTTTCCTGCATTTGCTTGTTTACTACTCCTACATATACTACTTATAGCACTGTTGTTCCTTCTCATGCATGACTTTTTTTTTTTTTTTTTTAAACAAGAGTTTATCCTAGTGAAACTGGGAAAAGATATAAAGTGAAGGGAGAGATGAAAAACAAAAAGATAATTAAAAAGATTTAACAATAAGGTCCAATCAGAAAAGGAATAAAGTTAAGACGCAGCACCACAGAGCAGTAGAACTATTTTGAATCACAGCATTAGCTCATTAGAGACCAAACCAACTTCCACAGGCAGCAAACATGACAAGAAGAAAAAAGAAAAAAAAACCCAAACTTTTTTAAAAAGCAACACAGTAATGCAAAGCTAAAATGTAAAGCAATTATTACTGAAAGACTCCAGTTTTATATACAGGAATGTTATAAATGAAATGCTAGGCTAAAGGTAAACAAACGAGCTCCTTAGAGGCACACAAAAGTTAAAGACACATCAGTTGGGACAGGAATACACTGAGTATAAGGTGACACTCCAGTGGAGATAAACAGAAAGTTAAAAATTTCTACATTAATTGGTAACACAAAGATTCACGATCTGTTAAAAGCAGATTTGAATATTTGTCTCTGTCTCTACAGCCAATGACAAAAATGCTTGCTTGTTTACAGCAACTACAATGATCACTTTTCCATAGTTTTATTTGGATAGTCTGAGAAAAGCTTCCAATTTTGGACAATTTTTATATAACTATCATAGTTATTCAGAAGTAATAAAAAAAAAAATGAACAAAAGAAGGAACACTAAGGTAAAAAAATAAAAGGGGATTATTTAGCATAATTTTTAACAAAATATAGTTTGCCATTATTAAACTACTAAAAAGAAGTATTTTCAGGAGAGCAAAGTAAAATTTAAGGACAGAAATCAGGGATATGACATCAAATAAAATTTTCAATAAATACGTAATAAATAAAAATAGCCCACGATTCCTACAGAGTTTGGGATGAAGTATATTAAGCTATTTGGTGGCTATGTGAAATAAAGATTTATTTATTTATTATGAGAACTAACAGATTATAACCTTCCTACTGAATGTACTTTTCTCAGGTTTTCAGTTTTTTATTGCCATCCTTGGCCATTCATGGTCAATAATGTCTGATATGAAAGGGACATTAAGAAATCTCATTTCCTTTCCCCCAAGCGCTACAGAAAGCTGATAGGAGAAGCAGTGGATATTCCTGTTACAACACGCTAAAGAAATACGACCCAAGTAACAACAGAATTAAATACTATCAGCTTGCACTTTAGGAAAGCAGGTTTTTTGGGAACTGCAAATACTACCCACGGAGTCAAATTTGGCCTTAGGTCCCTGAAGACGTCATTTCATCCTTTCCAAGGGACCGATCCCTCTGGACCTACACTTCCCAGATGCACAGTATCAGTGTCATGACCTCTGGCACCTGCTGCCTTGGATACTCCGAGCATGAAAAATTCAACCCCCAAAAGGGCAGGCTGAGAAACTCAAAGTAGAGACCAGCTGGAGGACTGATCAGCTTCATTAGGAAAGAGGTTTTGTCAACAAGTGTGAAATTCTTAAGAATATATATCTAAGCAAAAACAAGCTTGCAAGATTATAGAGCTTCTTGAATAAATAACCATTACAAGACAACTTACTGGGAACCCTACAAGGAGCAGAAATAGGGGTCTGTGTGAGAAAGAGAAATCATGCAAGTCAGCTTACAGGACTGAAGCCAAACTGATTCCTAGGACTGCCATAAAGACAGAGTAGGAACAATATTGGTGGAGCTGTTACGCAGGAGGAAGGAAGAATTACAGATTATCTGAACATGCTTTCAGAATGATACAGCATAGGAACAAATGGAGCCTAAGGAAAATAGAGCAACTATCAGCAGGTGACTCAATGGGATGAAAGGATCTGGAACAACATTTGGTGGAAACGGTAACAAAAGACATAAAAATACAAAGTAGGACAAGATTCAGCAGGGGTTGACCAAAGATGCCAGGCTAAACCAATAATCTTCAGTTATCAAAAGAAAAGGTTTTAAGAAAAGAAATGCAGAAAAAACAGTTCTTCAATAAAGTTTTTGTTACAGTGCCACATAGAAAATTACTACTTAAGTCAAAGGAGAAACACTGGTGTAATTTAGCTACGAGTCATCTAGCAACAGTGAAGATAGCACGAAGGTGTTACTGCAAGTTTAAGTGTAGGACTGCAGAGGAGGTTACATGTCCCTTAAGCACAGCCTAAATGGCCTGTAGGCGGCACAAGCAACTGATAGCGTAAGTAGCCTATGAATGAACCTCCCAAAATAACACCAGCAGCTGCTACTGTGCGATTTGAGACTCACTAAGCATAACAGAAGAGATGAAGGAAAAAGCCAAAGAAATCATAGAATCATTAAGGTTGGAAAAGACCCTAAGATCACCGAGTCCAACCATTAATCATTGGTGGAGAGGCAAGGAAATATGAACAGTTGGAGGGAGGCAGGAACTGCTGGGATAAACTGAAGTCCTATCAGCTTGTTTGTAGCAGAAAAGAACAAAAAAGTGGAAAATTGTAAAAGGTGACGAGAGCCAAAGGAACTGCAAATGCACCTAGAGGAGCTGAATCTGCCTAGCTGGTCAACAGCCATCTCCAGGCCCTCAGCTGCTCTCCGGATTACCTGCTTCCAGCTCAGGATTATCTGCCTCCAATCCAGCTCAGCAAGCTCAGGATTATCTGCCTCCAATCCAGCTCAGCGAGCTCCTACCAAGAGGCTCCACACAGCACGGCTTCTGCTGGCACAGCGAGCACCTCTCCTGCAGCTGCTTCGCCAAGAGAAGTCACCGTCCAGATCCTGCTTGCTCGCTGCTCAGCTGCCCACTACTCACATTTATCACGCTGACAACAGAAATATCAGTCTTGGCATTGCTATTTTCGGAATTCTAATTAATAAATTCTGCACAAAGACTACGCTAATGATATTTTCTGAAGAAAAAGAACAGGGAGGCAGCCACAGCCTGCGAAGACCAGGAAAGAAATTAAAGGATGAAATACTGCAGGATGAGAGAGCAGACCCCCATATACATTGATAAAGAGTTAATTTATAGGAAAGAGTGAAGGACATTTTTCACAGTGTAGGAAGGTCGTTAACAGGATCTTCCAAGGATTTAAGCTAGGATTTATAGTGCTCCACACACTCCCAAGAAATTTTGAAGCACGAGTGACTAGGTTAGAAAAATCTGTAGACAACAAACTTATTGAGAAGGATCACAGTGATATTGAGCAACTTGATAGTAAAATGATGTACTGAATTACAGAAAACACAAAATAACACAGAAAAATGGCTATGCAGCACTATCCACACACTTATGAGCTCTACATTAGCTGTATCACCCACTTAAAGATCACAAAATCACTGTGCATAATTCTTCAAACACGAGCTAACCACTTAAAGGCAATCAAAAAGGCAAATAAATCAAGAACAAAACAGAAAACTAAACATTATCTATTCATGACGCACTCTGCATTCTGATAGCTACATCTGCTCTGATCATCTTGCCCCAGAGATATAGACCCTTTGCAAGAGATACAGAACAAAGCAACACAGATAATCAGAGGTATGGAGTGGCTTCAGTACAGAGCAATCACAAGCAAATCCTATGTGTACAATAGACCACGGGGATGAGGGTGTGTAATATAATAAACCCTCCAGAAAACTCTCCTTCACACAACATAGAATCAAATTATATGCCCTTGAAATATTGCGAGTAAATATAAAATTTAAGTTATTTAGATTTAAAAATAAAGCCTGCACAGGAAGAGGTAGATACAAATGAGATCTTAAAAAAAAAAAAAAAAAATTAAGCTGTAAACCAGAAGACATTTTTAATCATTACAGAAGTAAAAGTACAGCTTCCCAAACAATAATTCAGGCAAGAAGCCTAAGCCTGTCCTAAGATGGAACTGGGAGAAAAAAAAAAGGAAAAAAGATGAACAAGAAGAGAAGATGGTGCTTCTACATGCAATTGTAGGAACATGAATCCTGAAAAATCAAGTCCACTCCAAGACTTCATGTTCCTAAAAATTTCCAAGAGCATGAAACTCTTGGATTCGCAACATTTTCTTTATGAACTGTTGAAATCTATGAACTTCAACCAAACACAAGGAAGGAGTTATAAGAAAAATTGAGATGAAGGAGAAAGTTTTGAAGGACTGTATAGTGACAAATATCCTGGTGGTGTACAAGGTTCAGTGTGACCTTGCAGAGCAGAAATAATAGTTACATTCAGAAAGAGAGATAAGGATACGAAGACTTGACAAACCCAATATTGTTTCAACATAGATCTGATACTAGAATCTTCTTGCCTTCTAGCTGTATTCTAGAAATATACTTTTTTGTACAGTATATTTCATCTGTAGAACTATTAAATTCAAACTATGCTATTTTATAAACTGCATCAGAGAGCTAATAAGATTTAAAATTTTGTGTCTCTGTCCAGAACCAGAGATTTTATTTCTTCCTTCCCTCCAGTGATGTACCTATACTTCAAGAAGGAACAGAAAAGTGATATCATCTGCTTTATCTTCCCTGTAAAAGCTGTGGCAGATTTTAATGTTAGAGAAGACCTTAAAGAGTTTTCCAAATTCTTAATACTTCAGTTGCCGTGCAGTCTGGAGACACTGGCTGCAGAAACTTTCCTTGTTTTGTCCCTATCACCAGCACTGACAAACAGTCCCGAGGAAAAGGCCAAACACTTGACCCAACTTGATAGCTTTACTTGATCCCAACAAACCCTCAAGTAAAATACTGAAAAACAACTGCTTAGCTCCCAGAATCCCATTACTGGCCAACCTTGCAGACGATGCCCCTTTGGCTGATACCACCAGGCAGTGTCAGCTCCACACCTGAAAAGCCCCACACGCATCTGGAGAAGTAGCAATGTTTCATACTGGGGTGGAGGCTTAAATTCCATGAAATACACCAGTGCAGATTGTTCAAGGTTAACTGTACATTTTAAGCCCCACTTTTGGATGCACTGATTGGGGCTGGACATGCTGTGAAATCAGTTTTCTCTCATGATCCCAGTCTTTTGTTTTAAGAGCTTACCATTTTTTATGTCCCCAATGGAAGCACAGAATTTCAACTGAATATCTAATAGGAGCTTTGGGTATTCAAATTTTACATTTGAAGCTTTCATAAGCAAATTAGAGCAAGCAATTATAAATCCTTGTCTCCTTTAAATTAGAAGTCACATTACAGTAACATCTCACTATAAAAAATGAGAGCTGCATTATGAACTGCATAAACACGCAGTGAAAAAACACTGACCTTGTAAGACAGAACAATACGTTTAGAAGTCACTGTGTCCCACTGTTTTAAGTAATCTCATAAGGCAAGGACTAATGAGAGTAGTAAGTCATGAAAAGGTCCTCCAAAGCTTGTCCAAGCACAGCGCACTCCTCCATTTGCAGGGAGAGGAAGACAACTTGGTCCTGGGGAATGCAGTTGCAACACCAAGCTGAAGAGGATAACGGTCACAGCTGTTTTCAGTGCATGAAAGACATTACCAAGTGTATGCTGTTAATCATTAATACCAGGACACCTCTCCATCCTGAGTGCCTTCCTTAATCACTACCAGGACTATATTGGGTCAGAGGAAACAGACTGTAACACCTATTGACATACAGACTGTTCACCAGAAGCATACGCATGCACATGTGTGGGTACACGTATACACATACTCATCTGATTTATACTCTGCTAAGAATGAAAGTCAATTAATGTGGTAGATCACAGGCATTTTGTGCTAAAAAAAAAGTGTCAGTGATAATCAACAATATTAAAAAGGAAAGTTACTCAATTAAAAAATATGTACTAAAAAAGGCATAATTAAAACTAAGCCACAAAATATACCATCAGTATTACAGGGTGTTCCAGTGATGTTTCAGTTTGCATGAAAGGATGCTTTTGAAATTATTCTCCTGATTATTCCTACCTACCATGTTTTGGTGGGCACACTAGGGTGGTCTCAGAGCATACGAAATGGGTTGCTTTTGGATGTAACAAGACTTGCAGATGCACCCCAGGAGTGCACCTTACATGCTCCAACTGCTTACGGGCAGTCAGTCCACAGGAATAGACTAACGTCAACTCCAGAGTAAAACCCTATGCATGTAGTGTGGACACGGGGTTTGCTCCACAGATTCACTCTTACTGCAGTACACTACTTGCCTCTGCAGCCACAGACTCAGATAATTCTGTACTTCCACTCTAACAAGAAGAACAGAAGCCAACAGATTTCACAGATTTTAAGTGTCTTGCCAGTTCAGACGTCCCTACTTCTCCCCTCATAGTGCCAGCTTAGTATACAGGCTTTTACAGAGCACAGCCTGCCTGTGTGCTGCCACATATGGGAGAAAGTGTTAACATACTGATCTATATTTTGGTGGAAACAATAATTTAAGGGCTAGAGACCACTGACAGCATCACGCAGTATTTGCTAGCTAAATTCATGTGCACACCAAAAAAAGCCTTGCAACCTGCTGACAAAGATTCTTCTTCCAACTGCAACATTAGTTCCCATGAAACTAATCCATAATCACTTGGCTCATCATAAAATTCACCCTATGTATAAGAATTAGGCCTGCTGAACTCAGTAATAGTGGACACTAAATAAAATAGGATCAGAGGATTTTGGAGAAACAAAGGCAATACACTAGAGATGGAATTTGTTCTTACATGAATGAGACACATCTGTGTTACCGGTGTGCTCTGCCAGAAAGGTTGATAATGATATATCTAGAATTAAACAAACAATGTTAGGACATGCCCTTATTAGATCTCAATTAAGCAGGTTCCTGACATGGTAAATAATTCTCAAGAAAATAAAGCACTCCTGGAATAGGTAATGAATGAGCATGAATGCTGCAATATGTTCTAGGGATTGGATGCTTAAAGGTGTCACTTTTCCTACTGCAAAGAGAGAAGAGCATTTCAGATTATTAAAACTCCTGGTGTATTTTCTATGAGCACAGTGTGCCTTTGTCAGACTCCTACTCTTCCATTTATATTTTGTCTATATAAAACATGTCATACAGTCAGTCAGAAAAAATAATTCAAATTAAATATTTTAAAGCTTAATCTGATTACACATGAGCATCCTGTAATGGGGAACAGCCAGGTAAGTACTGGCCTCTAGAATCTACCTGTACAATCAATGACTGACAGTGTATACATTAAATATACTTCTGTTAAAGTTTATAAAATGCATGACAGAACTTTATAACCTTGCAGAGACTGAAACATGTGTCCCTATCAGTGAAAAAGTTTAGCACTATTTAAAACAGAAGGCACCGGTTCAGACCTCTTGGCAGACATCTTTCCCGGTGAATGAGGTCAACAACATACTCGATAACTGATGCACAAGGGACACACAAGAGGCCAGAGCACTTGGTGAGGGCTGAGCTGCCTTCCCAGCAGCTCCCACAGAGCTGTGGGGTCACACCACACTCTCTCTCGTCCATCCCAAGGGACTTGGCTTGCACATGGCGATAGGGTGACCTACAAAGCACACAGTGCACCGCCACAGAAGGCATATGTGGTGGGTTGACCTTGGCTGGACGCCAGGTGCCCACCAAAGCTGCTCTATCACTTCCCCTCCTCAGCTGGACAGGGGAGAGAAAATATAACGAAAGACTTGTGGGTCGAGGTAAGGGCAGGGAGAGATCATTTACCAGTTACTGTCACGGGCAAAACAGAATCGACTAGGGGAAATTAGTTTAATTTATTGCCAATCAAATCAGAGCAAGGTAATGAGAAATAAAACCTAAATCTTAAAACACCTTCCCCCCACCCTCCCTTCTTCCCAGGCTTAGCATCACTCCCTATTTTCTCTACCTCCTCCCCTCCAGTGGCGCAGGGGTACGGGGAGTGGGGGTTGCGGTCACTTCATCACACATTGTCTCTGCCGCTCCTTCCTCCTCAGGGGAGGACTCCTCACACTCTGCCCCTGCTTCAGCGTGGGGTCCCTCTCATGGGAGACAGTCCTCCACGAAGTTCTCCATCATGAGTCCTTCCCATGGGCTGCAGTTCTTCGCAGACTGCACCAATGTGGGTCTTTTCCATGGGGTGCAGTCCTTCAGGAACAGACTGCTCCAGCGTGGGTTCCCCACGGGGTCACAAGTCCTGCCAGCAAACCTGCTCCAGCCTGGGCTCCTCTCTCCATGGGGCCACAGGTCCTGCCAGAAGCCTGCTTCAGCGTGGGCTTCCCATGGGGTCACAGCCTCCTTCAGGCATCCACCTGCTCTGGTGTGCACAACACAGGCTGCAGGTGGATATCTGCTCCACCGTTACCCTCCATGGGCTGCAGGGGGACAGCCTGCCTCACCATGGTCTTCACCCCGGGCTGCAGGGGAATCTCTGCTCCGGTGCCTGGAGCACCTCCTGCCCTCCTCCTTCACTGACCTCGGTGTGTGCAGGGCTATGCCTCTCACATATTCTAGCTGCTCTCTCTGGCTGCAATTGCACAGTTTCTTTTTTCCCCCTTCTTAAATATGTTATCCCAGAGGAGATACCACCATTGCTGATGAGCTTGGTCTTGGCCAGCGGCAGGTCCGTCCTGGAGCCAGCTGGCATCGGCTCTATCAGACCGACATAGGGGAAGCTTCCAGCAGCTTCTCCCGGAAGCCACCCCTGTAGCCCCGCCACTACCAAAACCTTGCCACATAAACCCATACAGCATGCAAACTTTAGCTGCAGGGAAATACAAGGTGGGAATCAGCCAGGTAAGCCTCATTCCACGTGTAAGACGCGGGCAACTTTGACACTTCAATACTGAAGCCAACATTCGCTCCCCTTTTTAAGCTGACAGCATGGTCACTGAATGATCAGTGTAAGGATTCAGAATAAGAATGGCAGGTTTTCTGCTGCTGTTTCTAAGAAAGCAAAAACACAAAGTATGTAGCCAATCTGCAAACGGAGTAAAACACTCGAGCTATGCATCAGGTCTTGACCAACAAAAAGATCCCTTAGCTTTCATAATGTATATGTCTCTGTCAGTACAAATCATTTCCTCTTGACAAAAATAAACAGTAGGAAAAAGATGAAGAACCTATTTTTCTTTTAAACACATTAAAAGCTCCAGGCTGAAGAGGGAAAACTAAGAACATATATCAGAAAGTACACAGTTTTTCTTTAAGTTTAAAATTTTCTTAAATATCAATAACTCCTATTCAAAACAATTTTCATTAAGTCATCACATTTTCATCAAACTAAGAAAGCATCATAACTAGTTTTCCGTTTAGTTTTGTATAGTTAAACTTCCAACCATTTCATTTAATATCAGCTAAATTATCAATATTTATGAGCGGAAAAGGCCCCAAATTAAATATGTATTATACTACTCAGGCAGCAACTTGCTTACAATGACACTGGTACAGGGGATGCAAACTAGCATTTGTTTTCATTTACGCAAAAAGTTATTCCACTACTTCCTAAGTATATACAGCTAAAGGCAATTCAAATAAATTGTCTCACCCATATCTCAAGGTTCATTACCGGGGAGGTGGGAAGGTTCAAAAAACAGAACAGCATTTTAACACTGCAGTTCTTGGTCTGCAATGAACTTGGGGGTTGGGGGATTTGTCTAAGGACCCACTCTGGCTCTATCATTTAAATTCTGTGAAAATAAAAGCATCATTTAAAGGAACAGAGATTGCACTGGGTGTTCTGAAAATACGATCAAACCTGTGTGATTCTACGTAGTAGCTCTAAGTATCCCTCTAAAACACTGAAGTACCACTCGAAAAACCCCTCAGAACAAGTACAGCAGCACTTATAAAGCAAAATTTGCCTTCAAAGTTAAGCACAGCATAAGGCTCTTGACCTGGTTCTTAGTTTGCTGACTCAACATGGGGACAGGTAAGTCAATGGCAAGTTGAAGTCTGAGTATTCTGCTGAATCAGCGCACCACTGACCTGGAATTCAACACTGATCTAGGCAAGCGTTTTGTTCTAATCGTTTTATGGAATACAGGAAAGCGAGGCAGAGTAAGTTACACTGTTTAAGACGAACAAAGGGAAGATTCACCACAGGCAGAATGAAAAATGTCTTCAGTCTCGTATTTTAATGATAAAACATTCCTTCAAGTAAATGAGTCGGCAAAATTAACTTCACAGATTTGATCATGAGTACTTCAGGTTTTCTCAACCGCCCTTCTGCAGAGCCATGTGTGACACTAGGAAGCGTATGTGCTGTACAGGACAAGCAAATAATTCAGGTTTGGTGCTGAAATCCATACAATCTCAGGAAATCCAAAGAAAATCCTTTTTTTTTTTTTTTTTTTTTTTTTTTTTTTTTTTTTATTTTAAGACTCATTTGCACCTATATAATTCAAAGCAATATATTCAAGAAAAATAAAGTACACATAGGGATGAAGACTCTTTTTTTAAAAGTGATAACAATTACCTTAAAGATCGTTTTACTTAACCAGCTTCAAAACAATTCTGAAACTTAACTATTCCTATCATTCCTTAGCATCTTTGAAAGAGCAGAAATAAGCTTGTTGGTGGTTTTATAATGAAAAGCACTAAAAGAATACAACATTTTTAACTCTATTTTAGGGGCAGTCCAGTAATTCTGAAGTTTTCTGCATGACTTTTTATTTAAAAAAAAAAAAAAAAAAAAAAAAAAAAAAACACTTCTTCCGGCCCCCCCCCCCCCCCCCGCAAATCTCCAAGCACAGTATCAAGCCATACGGGAAGAACAACAACAATGAAGAATGAAGAAGCAAAACGCTGGTCCCTAACTTTTAAATCTACAATCTCAATTCCAGCATTTGCACCCACATCTAAACCAGTATGCCCAGTTGTCTGCACCAGTTTCAATTTCCACTTGAAACTGGACACAAAGTCAAGAAAAAAAAAGAGCAACACAGTAATCCTAGAACCCATTCCAGAACTCTTCTGAAATCAGCAGCAATATTTGCTTTTTGCCTGCCTCGCTGCAGTAGAGGAAATGGAAGGATTAAGCAACTCTAGAGCAAACCTGGGAGTCAGGCTTGCTCATGTCTTCTTATCAGACCTCTAATGACTGGGGACAGTGGTGGCTCAGCTTAGGACAATCTAAGGTTGACTGTGCTGCCAGCCACATTAATGTATAAAGCTCTGGAATTTTTGCAGAGTATAACCGTAAGGTTTTTAGCTTATCTAAGTGTGTTACTTCACCCTGAAGCGCCACACCAGAAAAGGCATGTTCAGGAGCTGACTGCCGAGTGTCTCAGGCATCCAGCGGTGCTGGCTGTGCTGCAAATTAAGGTCACTGTGCTGAACACCTGATGCTTGGGAGCCCCGACTATACTATCAGGACTATCAGGGATGCTCCCGATACTCCTCAGTTTGCATACCTGTTCACCGGGTGTATTACCAATCTGTCACATAACCACATTAAAATAAAATCACAGAAGGACCTCAAAAAATCATCTGGTCCAACCGTTCATGGGAAAGGGAGCCTAGACGAGATCATCTAGCGCTGTCCAGCCGCGTCTTGAAAACTTCAGTGGTGGGGACTCCGCCACTCCCTGGGAAGGTTGTTCCAGTGATTGACCGTTCTCCACATTGATTGCTCTCAAAATAGTTACTTTTAAAAATATTTTATCTTGATACTGTGCAGGTCTGAGAATTCCAGTAGAGATCAAGCAAGTGCTTAAAACAATGACAGCCTTTATCCTAAAGATCCTACCATTTAAGACACAGAACAACAGGCAAACCTTAGCTACACAGGCAAATGGGCAGGGTCTAAAGCTCCTCCTGCTGCAGGCGTTTCCACGCTGAAACCAGGGCAGTCTCACTCCACAAACTACAATCATGTTGACTGCATTGCAACAGTTAATCAAAGCTGCCTATTTTACTAGCACAGAACTGAAAACTGCTGCAACAGTAAGCGGACATGATAATTCTGGGCATAAAGGCACCACATGTTCAAATCGGAAAGCATTCAACAACTATGAATTGTATTTGTTAAAACATTTCTGCAACACCTATGGAAATATTTCATAATGTGTGAAGAGACCAGAGATAATTATAGTTCAAAGCACTATCACAAAGTCAATATCTACTACTAACTATTCTGTAGTATCTTTTGAAAAGGCTTTCATTAAATGGCCAAAAGTCTAAGAAGTTATGCACACTTGCAGGCTGGATAAGCACACAAAATACATCATGGAATATATCAATAAAACTATTCCCAAATGCAAAGTCCTAATTTTCCACTTGTCACTTTAATCACACAGTATTAATAAAATCATAATTTCAAACCCTAGGAACACAAGCTAATGTTGACTTTGAATAACATTTTGGCTATTCTGCAAATTAAAATCTGCTTTGTAAGCTATGACAAATATTTTTTTAGAATAATGAAGGGTTTTAAAACAGTCCAAATCTTTTCTCTTTTTGTCTCTAGAGCTCATTTTTCTACACCCATCAACATTTTTAAAGACTATTTGTACCAAAAACCCTTTTATACATTTGTGTTAAAAGACAACAAAACATTTGCTTCCGAGATGTCCTAGACAAATGTTAAAGCTCCATTTTGAGCACATATTGGCATCGCAACAACTCAGGCTAGACTACTTTTTCCATCTCTGAATAAAGAGGGGGTATTTTGACATGCTTATTTCATAACTATGCTTATCAACAAATCATTTTTATTTTTGGGAGACACAGTCACACACAAATTTTGGCCAACCTTACCACTGTGTCACCCTCTCGAATGGTAAGGTAGCACAATGGGAGGCCTTCTGTAGCGGACACCTAAATGAGAAAATGGAAATAATGATAGAAATACTTAAAGGAAAGTTTACTTTCACCTTTTCATAGACTTTTACCAAGTCAAGTTACTCTACAAGTCCCGTTTTAAAGAGACAGAATACAGAAGCTTTCTCTTTAACGAGGATGATGCATTGAACTTTTTCAATCTGCCACTCCAAGAAACACCACAAAGCACAAAAGGTTTTCTCCCCACACAAATTCGAGCGGTTCAAATAAATGTTTGTTGTGAAACAGATTTAAACAAGCCAATGCAAATAACATATGTCCAGTTTCATGGTGATTCATTTTGGCTTATTTTAGACAGAAAAACAAACATCTGTACACTCTCTGGTTAAAACAGATATCCACATGTGATTTATACAGCATTCACAAATCTCTTTACACCTGCATTTAAATCTTTGAAATCACCTTACTTTTCAAATGACAGTACTGGTATAACTTGTTTTTCCATTCACTCCAGAAAATTCACAAGACTGGGCACTCACTGCTCACAGGAGGACTTACACCTTCTGCATTTTCCTGATGCTGCTGTGTAACAGCCACAAGCCAATCCACCTTATCCTTTCTCTGGAACCCTTTTCAATATCTAATTTGTAAATGGATCAGCTGTCAGCACTGAAAACAGCATCAGAAATTACTGCTATTCCCCTTGAGAATATCACTTAATAGGCTTATGCAAATTATGTACCTTTTATTTACTGCCCTAACCAAATCTAAAGGGAACACGTTGTCAGTAACAGCTCCTTTCCCCAATCGTATGCTCAGCCCACTCAGTAGCAGGGTTGAGCGCAGCACTTAGATTGTCATTCAAGAAATAATAAAAGCATCTCTTGGGACATATCGCTGAGACAAGTATGCTCATGGAGTCTTAGTAAACTACAAAATTACAAATTCAATTTTTTGATAACAACCTGCACAAGCGAAGTGCTTTGAAACTTTTGGGTTATTTGAAGTACATCTTCATGCTCAAGTGAATGCAAGGAAATGCGCCAATAGCTACTGCAAGCTGGCTGCTGCCACAGCCACTGAGAAGCATTTCTGAGATGAGAATCATCACACATTTGGTTACAGAAATGTGTTTTATATGTTACCTGTAAATTTTCCTGTTTCAGATGTAAGTGCCAACTCTATTTTAAAAGCATGGGGCACAGGCCAGATGAGCTGAACAAGGTTAAGACTCAAGTTCTTGCAACAAGAATAAACACTTTCTGAGAAAATCTAGAGACCCGAGCTGTGCTTCTGGGGGTTTTGACACTGCTTAGAGAGAGAGGAACTTTCAGATTTCAAACTACCTACACACGAGCATACCTTGCTTGAGTACTGGAAAGTGCTAGAAAAAGTGAATGCACATGCAGCAGCCTGTGAGCCTCAGCATTTAAGTATAAGATCAGATTCTTTTCCCAATTTATGAATATTCCAGTTGCCAAGATCAAGGTATTATTTTCATTTGCCAAACAAGTTGCAGTACTGCAGCCTGTGTCACAGAGCTGATTTATGCTTAATGACGGAATGCAACATTTTCATAAAACTTTCCATAAAAAATGCTATTCCTAAGAAGTTATCAGGTTTTGTTTTTATGTAGGAAAGGGAGGGATTCCAAAGATTTGCATACATATAGCTACTGTCAATATAAACCATCCATTTATATTTTAAACTCCAGCTCCTCACTCTGTGCGTATCAGGTAACTTTTCTCACAGCTGTGAAGTTAGTCAGGGTTTCATGTCAAAGATTATGTTCAGTAATGACTTTTCCAGGAAAAGTTACAAGCAGTAGTGTACCAAGTCACCTTTACCATGCACTACAGCTCCTTCAAGGACAAGTCTGAGTCTGCATCCGTTAACTACTGAGTTACACAGGCTTTTTGGCACTAAACCCGTTTCCTTTCACAAGGGGTGACAGGAACACAAAACATTTGTTTTAAAGCAGCATTTCAAGAGGATATATTAACTGTCTCCAGCAGAATTGCACAGAGCAAGACTAAATTCTAAGAACTCCACTTTCCAGTTCCCTGTTTGCTCCATACCATTCCTGTGAATGAAGTGAAGGAGGAGAACAGCCTCCCTTCCACACTCCTGGTATCTTGAGGAGGCAGCTGCATGAGAGACATGTGAACATGCTGCCTGTGACCTTAGCTTGGTTGCATGGCTGCAGTTGTTACAGCCTGGCTATATCACTTGATTTTTGTACTGTTTTCTCATTTAAAAAGAAAATATTGCATCCACTCAGACAGTATAAGAAAAATGTTTTTGTTGAGTGTTGTACCTCATCTATCTTGTCTGCCAAGTAACTACTCAAAATTAACATCCCACAGGAATACAGATGATGTGTAAGCAGGTACCACATAATAATACTAAAACAATCTCCAGCTAACAAAAGGATGCTTTTGACAGAAAGAAGACTTTTGACAGAAAAACTCTTTCCTTTTAAAAAGGAGAAGCCTGCTCAAAATGAAGTAGGGAATAAATGCTGAACATTTGGGGTTGGAGAAAAGATATAGCTCTACCTAGCACCTAACTATGGAGCTAAATAGGAAATATGCTTCAGTTCTCTATCAAAAAGAAAAACAAACAAAAAAATAACTTCTTCATTCTCCCTTGCTTGTGGCTGACTGGTATAAAAAAAATTAAAAATTATTTCTAGGGCATTTACTGCAAATGAATTTTGTCATATGAACAGTCACTGATGCAATGGAACTTTAATATTTTTACTTTTGTTCTAATAAAAACCCTGGTCTTGCTTCATGGCTTTTTGATTGAAATAAATCACTTTCAGATTCTACTACTTATTCTCCTAAATTAAGAAGCAAAGCTGAAAATTATATCTTAAGGTTGTTTTAGGAAAGCTAAGCAATCAGTCAACAATGAATTGTTAACAAAAATAAACTTAGAAGAGTTTCTTAAAAGAAAGGCTCATACATGCCTTTTTTCCAACGGCAAATTCAGACAGTAGTCCTTCCAGTATCAGACTGAAATACAAATAGGTTTGTTCACTAAAACAGTCCAGATTTTAAGCCTTGACTCTTTTCTCCTGGGAAATTCTGTAGATAATGTGCCAGTTCATTTCCTGTCTCCACCTGCTGGGAAAAGTTTGTCTAGGGTTCTAGTAGATCTCTCCAATGTATTTTGTTCTAGGCTTTGATTTACTGAAAGGTACAATATTACCTTTTGTGTTCTGAATACACATGGACATATGCAGAATTATAAACTGAAGGAGGTCCAGAATATTTTAATGGAAACTCAGAAGAATATACACTGTAAGAATATCCACTGATCTGTGATGCTGGAGAATGTTCTTCTTGCACAGGAGAATTAGCATTACTCAAGACTTCAATGTATAGACCCATAGAATCATTTCGGTTGGAAAAGACCTTTAAGATCAAGTCCAACTGTTAACCTAACACTGCCAAGTCCACCACTAAACCATGTCCCTAAGCACCACATCTACGCATCTTTTGAACACCTCCAGGGATGGGGACTCAACCACTTCCCTGGGCAGCCTGTTCCAATGCTTGACAACACTTCCAGTGAAAAAATTTTTCCTAATATCCAATCTAAACCTCCACTGGCACAACCTGAGGCTGTTTCCTCTTGTTCTATTGCTTGTTACTTGGGAGAAGAGACTGACCCCCACCTTGATACAACCTCCTTTCAGGTAGTTGTAGAGAGCAATAAGCTCTCTCCTCAGCCTCCTTTTCTCCAGGCTGAACAACCCCAGCTCCCTCAGCCGCTCCTCATAAGACTTGTGCTCCAGACCCTTCACCAGCTTCGTTGCCCTTCTCTGGACACGCTCCAGCACCTCAATGTCCTTCTTGGAGTGAGGGGCCCAAAACTGAACACAGTACTCGAGGTGCGGCCTCACCAGTGCCGAGTACAGGGGGATGATCACTTCCCTGGTCCTGCTGGCCACGCTATTCCTGATAAAAGCCAGGATGCTATTGGTCTTCTGTACTACTATCCATTTTATTTATTTCCTTCCAGACTTCTAGTACTTCATTTCTAACCATAATCCTATATTCTGCAAGTCAAACACGAGGCTTTTTCCACTCTTGTTTGTTTTCTTGGACACCTCTGACCATACAGTTTCAGCACGAGAACACTGCTAAGGCCAAAAGCTTTATGGTTTATGCAGTACAACCTTCCATGACTTCTTTATCAAAACGAAAGGAGCATAAATACCACCAGAACAAATTATTACACTGTTGGAAGAAGTAATATAATTCTCTCACCAAGCTACAAACTGCCCAGAAACTCATGCTTTAAAGCTACTACTTGTAACAACTTTACTTGTATTTCTTGATGAATTTGTTTTGTCTCTATTGAGAAACAATTACAGGAAGTTCACAGAAGACAGACTGCAAGGGTGAGGAACATTTAAAATAACTTTTATAGGCAGAGAAAATAAAAACATTAAGAATCTTTGCCCTTAAAAGGAAAAAATACATTAAAAATTTAGAAATGCATATAATAAGTGCAGAGATGCACTCTGTTTTATCATACAAGAACAAGACATTATAAGAAATTAAGAAGTCACAATTGAACTAGAAGGCAGGAAATTCTTTTTCATATAATACCTAATTAGACTGTGAAACTCATGCACAGGTAGCAATGGATATAAGAATTGGATCAAAAATGCACCACACTTTACAGAACTACAGGGTATTTGGATATAATATCTCCTAACAGGAAAAAAAAAAAAATCTGCAAAAGGCATTTGTTCAATCTCTTTCTCTCCATGTTTATTTCTAACCAATAAAGATAAAAATGAATGCTCTGGAATTCTTATGGAATCAAACAGGTATTTTTTAGCAAAACATTTTTCTTGAAATCAGATGTTGAGAGTGTCGTGGTTTCAGCTGGGATAGAGCAAATTTTCTTCGTAGTAGCTGGTATAGGGTTGTGTATGATGCCATGCTCAATATATAAACTGGGGGGAGGTGGCCGGCGGGAGTCATCGCTGCTCAGGGATGGGATGGGCATCAGTCAGCGGGTGGTGAGCAATTGCACTGTGCATCACTTGTTCTGTATATTCTTTTATGCTTATTATTTTTTCTTCCTCTGCTGTCCTATTCAACTGTCTTTATCTCAACCCACAGGTTTTACTTTTTTTTACGATTCCCTCCCCCATCCCACTGGGAGGGGGGAGGGTAAGCGAGCGGCTGTGCGGTGCTTAGTTGCCAACTGGGGTTAAACCATGACAGAGAGACTTCCTTCGTATCAGAGAAGTGTAGAAGGAAGAAGCCTCCAATTTAAGAATATCATCAGATGCTGGGTTTTGGTGGGTTTTTTTCTGTTAAACACAATTTAAAAAAAAATCTGTATGCTGAAATTTTCCCAACAACTAGAAGTATTCATTTTAACCATGTCCATTCAAGCCACCAGCTCTGAAACATGTGGCAGTTGCCACTACGGAAAGCGATGCAGCCAGCACAGAGGTCCTACCTGGTAAAACGTGGGGGTTTTATGCCGGACCTTACGTGGCTTCCATCACTGTAATCATCTTAGCACTCAAAAAATAGCTATGATTTATCTCCTCAAAAATATACTGTCTTCTTTTCACAGGTGAGTAAAGACAAATAATTTAGACACGTGCACCTGTAAATCTGTGAATGCCCTTACTGGAATAACTATTTAAGCTTAAGCATGCACATTCAATGCTTTGCAAAAGGGCCAGAAAGACTGGGCGACCTGCCCCAGGCCATGCAGAAAGATCTGTAACACTTCCTAAAGCAAACTTTCTCTCTCTCCTTCTGAAGTAAGCAGTTAGCTTTTCTCACCTTCTAAGTCTACCCAGAAAATTTCATCCACCTTAACCCATGTATCTCAATGCCTTTAAAACATTGAAAAAGAAAGATATCCCAGTTCATAGCTTCAAGAACTGAATAGTTCATCTGCTGAAAAATCACATGTATTCAATGCAGCACTTCACTGCACTCAGTTTGGCAACACCTGCATGGAGAGTAAGGGATGCTGCTGCTACTGCTGCCTCAGTGTTTTCTCATTCTGTGCTGAGCAACCACTAAAAAAAATAGTATTTTATGTGTCGCCCCCCCCCCCCCCAACAGTATGAAAAATTATCTCTCCTGCTGTCTACAACTCATCACTCTGCCTACAGCCGTCAGCTGTCAAATCCAGGTCTGGGACAGCTGGCACATTACTCTGACTACACAGCTGGGGCTAGCAATATTTCTCAATTTGAATCTCAAGAGGGAGTTCTTGGGTAGGTTTTTTGTTGTTTTTTTTGTTGTTGTTGTTTGTTTGTTTTAAGATTCTTTCAACTGAAGTTTTAAGTGCTTTCATCAACAACCCATATGTTAGAACAGCCTAATTAGTCCAGACCCAGTATTTAGAAATGTTGCCTGTTGTGTGTGCAGCTAGCCACCAAAGCTTTCTGATACAAGCACAGCCCGTTCAGATCTTAGAATTCATTTATTCATTAACAATTTGGGGGTTTGCCAACCCAATATTAAAAGTGACAGATGTTCACAAAATAATGTGTGACAACTGCAGCAGCTTTCTGATAAAACAGGAGAAGCTTTCACTGACTTAACTGCCATTAGCATATCCAATGCAAAAGTAGGAATACAATAAAAAGGTGAAGTATTAACAATTCATACGTTTTAAATTAACTCATGTCCCAGAAGAACTAAAAAAAAATTCTAGTTGCCACTGGTAAACTCCCATTTCTGTTTACATATCAGTGTGTTTCTGCCTTCTCTCCTAAAATCTACTATTCCTTATATACTTTTAGTTATTATTGTATATGCCTTTTGGTTGAGCAATATCTTCTCTGAAATTTGCGTGGAACGAAACAAAACCAAAAAACCCCAATCCCTTCCCTCCCTGTAAGTAATTAGAGCTAACGCTAAGCAATAGTTAGGTGACTTCTGCCACTCCTCGCGCACAGGGGCCATCTACCAAAGTTCAAGTTCCTAACCATAACCACCTACACTGAAGGAAATCATGTAGGTTGAATAACCCAAAAGGGATTACTTGGCTTTCCTCCAGTCTAGCTACTCATTACCGTACACAGCCATAACATAAACCCTATCCTCCAGCATCTTAAGCTACATCCGAAGGTAAACAGGACTGCTCATGTTACAATTATTGTCAAAAAGTGGTTCAGGAACTCCTACCACTGTTCCCCAGGATGAACAGGAAATCTTTGCATCCAGCCTTGATTACACTCAAAAATAAGCTCAAGACAGTAACAACTCCTTCTCTTTCCTGAAAATCTAATGACCAACATTTCAGACTAAATACAAGGCTGTGAAAGTTGGCAGTTTTGTCTTTCTGCACAAAGAAAACTGATTGGCAAGAAATTCTTTCTCCCGAGTCAGCTAACTCCTGCATTTGTGATACAGTCAGCACTAATGAAAGAAAAACATATAGGAAGTAAGAGAGAAGGGAACATGAAGTGAGGCACAGCTCCTGTACAAAAAGAAGTTTATCCTATAACCATCATATGAAAAACCTTCAATAGCAAAATTGCCTGAGAGAGGGGTATACCCTGCTTCTCTACAGCCTTTGGTAATTGCCTTCTAAAACAGGGCATCTTCCAGACGATCACAAAACAGAACATGGAAAAATTCCTGTTAAGAGCTGGTACTCCTAGCTGAGATTGTAAGAAATAGCACAAAAATTAAGATGCTAATCATCAGACTCTTGTCACTTGATTAGCAAAATTAACCCCAAATAAAATGTGCTGAGTTCAGGGACTCAACAACAAGGTTTCGTAGGAAAGATGCTGGAGGCAGAAGTATTTTGGCAGCATCTTTTTCATATATACACCCACATACACCCACACACACACACACACATACATGAAATTCATATATATGAAATGAAATATATAAAAATTAATATTTTATGTAAGACATTTTATCTTTATACATTATACACACTTTGTATATATGAAACATAAGGGTTAAATATTTTATGTGTATAAGTTATATATCTTTTTTTAAAAGAAGTTTAAGACAACCCAAACCTGTCACACAACTTAGTCATGCACTGAGTCCTGAGCAGCTGGTAGCCTAGTAAGTAGGTAAATTAACTGAAGTGAAAAGAAAATAGGGTCAATTCCAATTCATCTCTGATCTACTTGCTGACCTTATCCTTACGACAACTATAAATTTAAACTATATCATCCTCGCAATCCTACTAAAGTAGGAGAAGAAGGCAATTTCATCAGATAGAGTTTGACATTCAGGTGCCCCAGGTCTCACAGCATAAGCACTGAATTTCTATTTTGTACCAAGTCCTTTTAGGCTGTGATGACGGCGAGTGCAGTAGCTATACACTCCAGGAGGGTAACAGGAAAGACAGTTTGTAAAGGCAGATGATAGATAGCCCTAAACTGCTCTCGTTGATAGATTTCAGCCCCTTGGCTGAAGGTAAGTGAATGGCCAAAGTCTGTCTCAAGACAATGAAACTCAGTTATAATTCATCGATCTAGGCAGGATAGGAAGTCCCGCTTTCAGAGTGCTCCAAGATAAAAGCTAGAGCTTCTACTTGTGAAGATATACAAAAAGAATAAATAAAAAAAGAAACGATAAGTTTAAAAAGCCTGAATGTACTGTTCACACTCACATTACAGGTTTTCATGAGACATATGCTGTGACCTTCCAACAGTTTTCCATCGTTTTACAAATGCAAGCAACAGGGGCTACAGACACCCAGTTCACAAATACCGGACATTAATGTACACAGAACTGCCCAATGAATTTTAAGCCACCTATGTGTAACAAAAAAGAATATTTTTACCTAGCATGGAAAATGAGCTTATAGCATGCACTCCAAGTAAACAAACCAAATATAGAAAAACGAACAGTTGCAGGTTCACAGTTAAAAATAATAACCTGGGTTTCTCCCACCACCTTAAATTTCCTTATCCACTATATAATCTCGCATGACTGAAGAATTTGAGTCGCCCTACATTAATGTCATTACGCTCAAATGTACAGCTATACTGGTGAAAAACTTTATGTCACCCATATCTAAACAACTGGTTTGTTATTACTATGCTGAGCCACCTCATCAAACATTCCCAAGGTAAACCCTGGTCACTGACATTTGTGAAGATACTTTTGAGCTTTGAGAGCTTTGCACCTCTTTGCAAATATATTCACGGCTTCCAGAAACAAATGGCACTTTTTCTGTGAATCACAAATGTCCACCACATTTTAAGGAGGATGAAATTCTAAAGGAATTGATCAAAAGCACCTAAGAGAATTAAGAATATGGAAGTTTGGGTTTAGTCTTGAAACAAATTTAGGAGATGTGGCATTTGGAAATTAAATACTCGCTGTATTTTACTGATTTTGGAGCAACGTTATGAGCCTAGCTTACAATTTTCCTTCCCCCTTACCACCGCCAAACTGGAACATTACTCTCCTCCCCTTTCTTTGGGCATGCATGCACTCCATTTCTTGAAAGCCAACCTGAGACATACTTTTTCACGCACAGTTTCCTATGGTCCTTCAGTCCAGGTACTGAGCTCTAGGTTACATCCCAACACAACCCAAGCCCTCTGAAACCCTACACAAGAAGACTATTTGAAAAACGTACAAGGAAAAGAACACCTTGATCAATAATCCAGATTTAAAAGTTTGAATATTTAATATTAACAGTAACCTGCTGAACATGTACCTCTATAGAACTTCCACCTGAATTTAATCTGTTTTTGATAAAAATACTTTAACGTAGACTCCACTTTTCCTGCTGCAAAAATGAGAACTAATTTAGTTGGGGCTATGTCTTTTAGAAGCACTGCTTTTCTCAGATGAATATCTTCAGGAAAGTGGTAATAATTCTTTAGCTGTAAAAGCTTTATTTAGACACAGTTATACATGCATAAAAATTGCTTTTGCTAATTTTTGTGGATTTGACCTAGCTTCCTCCTTACATTCAGACTACAGAGCTAGAAGCAACAGTACAACTACCTATTCCTCCAGTTTAAACGCTAAACTCCTTGCCATTATTTCCCCTTTATCTAACTGGGTGAGTATCTTCAGAGTTACCATATAACCCACCAGGAACCACGCAACAAAGTCACTCCTGAAGGAGACGGGGAATCCTGCAGCATTCTGTTCCTGAGAAAAAATAAAGCAGCAGGCAGAGGTGAGACACAAGGGAGCACAGATGTCTGCTATCAGGGTAGCTCAACCCCTTTAGTGGCAGAGGCCAGGTGCCACCTTGGGCCCTGTGGAAGCCCCAGCCCTGCCCGCAGGAGCCTCTCCGAGCAGTGGCAGCCTGCAGCCGTAACAGCTCAGCTCCCCGCAGCCTGTGCCGCTCCCGTCCTCCCATGGGGACACAGCCACAGCCCCATCCAGGCAAAGATGAGAAACTGGAAAAAACTGATTGCCAGTCTGTCACCTGCCTCACCCCAGCAAAACTCAAGCACCCAAAGTCCCTTCTCCTTCACCATAAGGGGATAGTATCTTCTTAGATATTCTTCTTATCTAACTGATATATCAGTTGCTATATCAACTTGGTAGCCAACATCTTGCACCAGCAGAGAATGTGCCCTTTTCTAGATTCCCTCCAAATGCCAAACAGGCACAAAATCATAATGTAAAATAAGATCTACTCCAATTTACCTTACATCTTTTTTCAAGAAAATATCTCAGGAACTGCCTGGCTCTGTAGACATTATGGCCAAGAAGTTCCAGTACAAGAGATTATGCTGGTAGGCTGGTACAGCCACACAGGCAAGAAATTCACCTACCTGAAGACCCACAGAAAAAGGACAAGTGAGACCATTTTTCTACTCCATCAGTTATCGCCTACCCCGACACTAGCACAGTGTGGATGCCAGGACAGCCCTACCCTTTTGAAAGCCATAGCACTTACAGTACACCAAGGCGAGTACGTAACAACAGCATCATTTGAAATTCCTTTTGCTATTTCAGCAACTAAAGCAAAAATTGAAAACAACATGCCAAGACTTGTGTTTCATTGAGATGCTCACACTTGACAGAAAGACTCAACATAAAATTACATTTTAATTCTCCAATGTTTTTTCACTAGAAGAATTCAACATTTCTCAAACCATTATTTACTTGTTAGTCTCTTCTCAGTTTACCCAGTAAATATTCCATTATAGCTGTCTTAGTTTTAATCATTAGCAGCTGTTCTACATTACATCATGAAATGTTTTAGAAGAATATTATTGCTCATAAGTGCTTAAAAAGTGTCCAAAGGTAAATAAAATATGAAGATGTTATTTTTCCAACCATAAAAGAAGATTAGCAGTAACAGAGAAATATCAAGACTGATTAGCTTCAATGACCCACTGAAAAATTCAGCTACACTAAAAAGAATAAAATACTTCTTGAAAATGGAGAGAAAGCAAAGTAATTTATGCTTTAAATTTCCCACATTAAATAAGGATTGGGAGAGTAAGTCACAAGAACAAAACTGGCTAATGAAAACATAACATTTCCTTGGCTTAGAGTAAATGCTGATCTTGAAACCAAAGCGAGAAAAAATACCTAAGGCTTGCCTTGTTAAGCTAATTATAATACTTGAACCAGCAAGGAGCAGAAATTTGACTCAAGTTCAGTCAGTCAAAATATTCAACCTTCAACTCCCACACTCTTCTCCATACCTAAGGAACTATGGGATGCCTTCCAAATTACTTGCAACACTTGATAACATTCAGTAACAAAGTGTCCCTAAGCTAAATGCTGCCTTAATTTGCATTTGCACATTGCATTTTCAATTTATATCATATCATTCACCTCCTCCATAACAGCATCACATTTTCTTCTCACATTCTTCTGTGTGCTAAAATAAAGTCTCTCTTGCAGGCCAAAGGAATATTTGCTGGAATACCTTTATTTTCAGCTGCTGTCCTCTTATTACGTCCTCTGCTGTCTTTATTCTTCAATCCCATACTCACCTCTTCAATGCAACGTGAAAAAAATGAGTTAAAACCACTTACTAGTAGTGGTGGATTTTGAATCTCTTCATGTCTTGAGATCCAGACAGGACGCCCTTTCAAAGATGCACTTAAGCAAAATTCAATTTTTGCATTCAATACAGGAGTAACAGAGTAAAATAACAGGGTTATGATATCCAGGGAAGTTGGACCAGATGACCGCTTCCCTTTACATCTATAAAATATAACTACTGTAGCATTAAAGAGCTGCAAGGAAGGAGAGCAGGGATCACATACCAGACGAGTAGTCAATATTCTAAACTGTGGTAGTGAGCAACACACTAACACATATTTAAAAAAAAATCAGTGCAAAAGAGGTAGTATAAATTTTCATGAAACGTGACGATAAGAGAGACAGGAATCTGCTGACAGTATCCTACAGGGTCGCCAAGGATCAGGTTGGAAAGATGCCTCATGCATTTGTCATCCCTGTACAAAACGACGGCCTTTCAGCTCTGGTCTCTCACCTTATCCCTCCTTTCTCCCTTCAGTCCCCTCTTGATGCCAGTCCCAATAGCTTCTGTCACAGCTGTTTACGGAGCTTTCTTTTACAATGTGCCTCCTTCTTCCAACATTGTTTCTAAACTAGTCTAAGAGCTGTATGTACTAGAAATGCCCGTTCAAAATTTGTGTCCTAAAGCTGGAAAGGGGTATTTCTTTTCAGTCCACTAATCAAAATACACTTTGCATCAGCACTCACTGACCTACGACAGTCTCTCACTGACAGCACCTCTTGATTTCTGCTATTGGTCATTATTTTTTGTTACCACGTCATTCTGACATGTAGTATACGTATAAATATATTCCAGATGGTATACTTATTTTCAAAAACCTTCGGCTTTTTGTGACCACCATAAAAATGAACAGATAAGCAAGAACTTATTTATACTTTTCAGACAACATTGTTGGGCAAGCTATTGGAACACAAGCTAGAGAAAGTAACAAATTACTATAACCCACAGCTGTTAAATAAATTAAAAAAAAAAAAAAACCACCCTAGTCTTTTATCCGAGACCCTAAGATGGCTCCACAAATGGCAGTGAAAATACCATGAAAACAAAGACTCAGAATTTTAACTTCATTCTGCAAATACCCTTCCCATTTCCAATTCAAGTGAGTCTCAAATTTCAACCTGAAGTGAAAACCTCAAGAAACAGGACATTAGAAAACACAGGGAACACCTGTCTTGCAAATACAGTACTTATCCATGAGCCAGGACGTGTAAACTTTCACAGAACCTCTTAGAAGCCACCCTCTTCCCATGCCCAACCTCACGTTAACTAGGCATCACAGGATAACAGCAACAGTTCACAGAGGTTTATTC
This sequence comes from Nipponia nippon, assembly GCF_047370975.1. Lineage (NCBI taxonomy): Eukaryota > Metazoa > Chordata > Aves > Pelecaniformes > Threskiornithidae > Nipponia > Nipponia nippon. Next base: position 113,388,321 of record NW_028262336.1, read on the forward strand.
TTTAGCAGAGATGATGTAATTCTAGGTCAGCATGCAATTCCCAAAATACATGAGCAAACTGAGGAATTACCTATTTCTGCAAGCCCAAATCAGTGGATTCCCATGGATGGAATATAACAGAATCCAGCAGAACATGCGCCTACTGCATTACAAGTCTCTAAACAGCTATGGCTGAAGTACATTTTGGCTTTCAGTCTATCTTGATGTAAACAAGCCTCAGATGGAAAGGCTTAACGCAGCTGTTAATATGCATTTTAGTAGTATCAGCTTCTTCCTCTATTTCTCTTTGTTTAGGAAAAAAAAAAAAAAAAAGATTGGGGGTGACATTGGGATTTGGGACCTCACCAGAAAGACCCCCTGCCCTGCATTAACAAGATATAAAGACACCAAATGTAAGAACATCACCCAGAAGTACAGATCAACAAACTCAGACTAGTACTGTATATACGGGGGAAGAGTGATGACTGTAAAAATAGTATTTCCCAGAATTATGAGGTATATGCATCATTTCTCCACCAAGGCAGCAAGAGACCTATGGAGACAGAAACACATACTGTCCTTTCACGCTCTGCAAGACCCGACCCTTCTGTTGTGAACCTGGTGGAAAGCTGCCACCGCAGAGCTGGTGTTTTGAGGACTCTGGCACTCTGACTCAAGAGATAAGAAAGTGCCAATGTAAATAAAACATCAACTAATATTAATTTTGCTCAATGTAGAGATTATGGAAACAAAGAAGACACTTTCAGCAGCTCCAGTTTAAAATGAACAGTAGCAGTACTAGCTATTATTTCAAATAGATATTGGTTTGTATTCCCTTCCCAGCACGCTCATAGCAAGGCTGGCATGGCACAAGTACCTCAAACACACTCCTCTTCCATGCTGCTAGTTGACAAACCTAGTTTTAATCACAATACTAGTGAGGCTAGCTTATCTTCTCCAGCTGCCTTCCTGGCAACTGCAGTCTCTCTACAAGAAGCATGGTCAACATTACCAAAGAAAACTACCATGAAACACGGCATTTTAAATAATACTTTGTGGTCTTGGCCATGTACGGGACACATCTGAGAGAAATTACAGCTATTTAGCTCCTCAAAAAGTCATTTGTGTCATTTTGTTTTCCCATAGGTTCCCCCCCAACTCAAGGACACCACCACTTCTTCCCATCTGTATGCTTTTTTTCTTTTGGAGGGATTTACTAACACACACCCGTTTTCTTCAGGCGTGTTTGCCTGACATTTCACTTCTCCGGCACACCCAATTACTTCACAGGAGTCTGTTCAGAACATACAGGGCCACAAGGAGCAGGCAAAGCGCTCCGTCTTGATCCAGTGAGCATCAGCTAGATCAAGATTTCCTGCTGGAGGAATAAACAAACAGGCAGCTCAGGCAAAGGAGAGGAACAACCCTGCACTGAAATAAGCAGAGAGCTACCACAGGAACAGCGTGGTACCGGTAGTGAAGGATGGGAAGACCTCTAAGACTTCCCCGCCAGGCTGCCCCAAAGCAATTTAGACTTCATTTACTTTTGACTCAAATAAGGCTAGCGGCTGTGGCCTTAATTGTTTTATTTTCCTTTCACTCCTTCAAATCAAAGCTCCTTTCAAAGATTTTTATCCCCGGGGCAGTAGCTGTTTCTTTACATGGAGAGCAAAGAGCCCAGCCTGCAAAAGGTAAGAGACTCCCTCCCAGTTGTTCCTGCCAATGCTACAACTCTTCATGGCTGGGACAAACCAAAGCCTCGTGGAAACAAGGAGCGCCAGCTCCATGTGACCAAGCGGATTTTCTGTGATCACTGGCCTAGCTCCTGGTCAGTCAGCAGGTCACTGTTTGGAAACAGTGTACTACACATATTTTTCCTTTTTAAAATAGTCATTAAATTACAATTTGCATGTTAGTGATACTGTAATGAATTACCCAGGGACTCATTTTGGCTAACAGCTGATGAATCATCACCAAAACCACAATTTTTTTTCCCCATAATTATTGAACGATTCCAGCTAAAAATTACACAGCTCGGATAAGAATTCAGAAATCTGCCCCAAAATATTGTTTAAAATGTGCACGGGTAGTTTGTTAAGCAATTCTTACAGTAGCAGATGCCTGTATCAGAGAAGACATTCACATACACAATGAAGAATAATTCTCATAATTTTAACTACACACTGTGCTGACAGTAGTTGGGAGACTCCAGATATGTATTTGTTAGTAGGTCTGCTTTATTACTATTTCAGGAAGCAGCATTTCCTTTAAAAATTAGTGCTGTATAATCTTTCGTAGCATTTCACAATTTTAGCACTCAACTTCTAGAAAAAGCTTATCCAAAAACTATGTCATGGTTATAAATACTTCCAATGCCATCACTCCACAAGCATTCGGGCACTAATGATTTTAAAGGCAATTGTGGCATTTTAGAATTTACAAATCCTATGGATTCAGAGAATATTGATTACAAGTAGGCAGTTTTAATGCAGAGTATTTGGCTCACCGTCACCTATGAAACTGCTGCAATATATTAAACAAGGCTATAAATCAGTGACTACGCACAATTAAAACAGAGTATTACTGCAGGCTTGGGTAACCTACTAGAAGTATTCAACAAATGGTATTTTAGTGAATCATTTTAAATCATACTGTACCATATTTCTTGAGATGCAAGACCACACATTTGTCTGTCATTTCGGGTCCATTCAATCATGAGAGAAAGCGTGACTCGTTGCAACCTGAATTCGCAGCAGACGCTGCAACCTGAGCCTGTAAGCAATGTTCTACCCGCCCACATCACTCTGCACGGCACGAACCATCAATCCACCAGCAACATCTTTGCTAAAGAACAGGTTCACAACTTACGTTGTTACACACAAGTTTCAAAGTACTCCAGTACACGTTAGCCACAGAAACACTTTGCAAAACAGCTTCCTCTCGTTAGTACAGCAAACGATGTGGTACTTCAGCAGGTTCAGCAGAGTGAAGATGACTTGTGAGGCTACTTCAGATGGCATATGGAATTAAGGATTTTTTTAACCCACAGCTTCAGTAACTGAAATAAAGAGGTGGCACTGCTTAGTTCAGGAGTGTGCTAAAGTGCCTACTAACTTCTGAACACCCCTTGCTCTAGAAGACAAGCAGCACGGCGCAGCCAGCTGGAAAAGCCACTGACTTGAGAACAACTCCCACCAGACCTGGGGACGGCTCTCCTGGCTCAAAGGAGAAGGTACTTGTCAAAGAGCTGCAACGAAAATTTTCAAAGCAAGTGCCCTACACATAGCACCTCTCTATGCCAGATTCTTATTTACAAAAGCAACAAAGGCCCAGACGATGGACTGCGGACAACAAAAATACCAAAGTTCACAATAGTTCATAAGCACTTTCAAATGTAAAACTTTTCACAGAAGCTAAGCCCAGCACATCAGAATTACATACTTCATAGCTTATAATATGGAAAGCTAAGATCTGCAATAAGGGCAGATATTAAAATAGAAATCCTAAATTATACTTTCTATCCAGATTTTAAACATGGTTAAAAATATTTAGGATGACCATTTTATGCTGCACACATACCTTAAGAGATATATAGCAGCCATCGATTTGAAATATATAGCTTACCAGTAACTCAGAGAGAATTTTTATCCTACAGATGTTCTGGTTTTCCTAAACATCACAGAGATTGACACAAATATCTGGAATGCTGCCTTTTAAAGGTACAAGAAACTCAAATATCTACAGCAATTTTTTTCATATACTACAGAAGTTTTTAGTAAATTGCTAAAAAAATAATTGAAGTAGAAATCATTAGAGCGAAATCTGAAGCAGACAGAAGGGTGCTAAAGCAGCTAACCCGAAAGAGCAACGAAGAAAGATTAAAACAGTAAGTGATCTACGGATCTGGAGTTTACCATGGATTGTGGGTTTTTACAAAGGACTGTCTGAAAAGCCTCTGTTACACAGTTAAACCTAGCGCGTAAGTCATGAGTGTTCTACTTAAAAATAATAAAGCCAGGGGTATGAACATCGCTGCAAATCTCAAGAGCAAAAGTTGTCCAAGAGCACAAAGAAATGTTTTTGCTCTGTCCTTAGTGTAGCTTACAGAAGCACTCCCAAATGACAAGACTTTTTAAAATTACATAGACTATAATATAACTGGACATCATAGATATTCTTAAAAAAACAAGCTTTAGTTGCACTTAAGGTACTGAAATTGCATGGAAAGAAAATGTGATTTTAAAATTTTCCATCCGCTCTGTGGAATGCATTCTGTGTTGGCTGCTGTGCATAAAGGGGCTTGAGGTACCGTCAGCAGGTTTCATTTCTATTCGTGGCTGATAAAAGATATTTTTTCATAACACTGTATTCTTGAAGCACTTTGGCTAATATCCAAATGTAGGCCTACTTCACTTGTATGCAAATATTTTGCACTTCATATAAATCATGACTTGCTATAATTCAACTAGAAATACACAAGCACGCTGTTACTAGGCTGAGAACCTAAGTCACTTACACTCTGTAGGAAGGAGAATTTATGTTATATAATGCATCACAGTATTGACTTTTATTTAACTTAAAAATAAATAACTTCTATATTTTCTCTGCCAGAATGCTAGCTTTGCAACATGTCTCCAAGGAATAATGCTCTTTTTATAGCTAGCAGGATGCCCAGAGCAGCTTTCTTCTCTTGGACACAACACACTGCTACAGCAAAAGCAAAGAGGGCTATCTGTAAGGGAAACAACACCGCTACCTGTCAGCCAGCTCACTCCATTGCTTCTTCCCTCCTTTGGGTATTTTGTATCTTGCCACCCCCCTGAAAAGCACCGTGGAGACAAAGTCACAAATTTAATATAAATTAATATGAAAGCATAAGAATAACAGCTAGCAACAGCTGGTAAGAGGAATGAGAAGACGCTTCACACAGAAAAAGCAGTATATAAACACAAGATTGGTGAAAAAAAAAAAAAAATAATCTATCTCATAACATGGAACAGGAGATCCCATTCAGAAGGAAAAGCCAATGTAAGAGACGCAATCAAGATGAATCACAACTCTGAAAATTAATTTTGATTTCTCTGAGTGGTAACAAGCTTTCTTCTCAACATCACAGAAGAAAATTCTAGAGGACTATGTCCTCACTTTGGTGCACATTGAATTACGTTTCCTTGATCCATTTTCTCTGCGAAGTCCACATTACAATTAGCTATCACTCTCTGCTTCTTGGCATAGACTCCCCTATCATCCCTAGTTAGGGAGATTTACTCCTGTCTATTCTCTCCTGCTTTTATAAATATGTACACGTCCAGGTCATAATGTTTCAGTTTACAGTGTTCATGTGTCTGAGAAGTGTAAGAAAATGTCATTGTATGTAATATTACTGGACTACAAGGCAAGCCAGCTAGCTGAGACAGAATCATGACATATAAAATAATTTCCCTCCATAGCCACAGTATTCAAACAGCAGGCTCTTCGAGAGTCCAGGCTAACTCCAAGGAATCTGCAAGTACTATTTAAGGCAGCCCTCTGTAAGCTTATGCTTACTACAGGGTTCCAAGCAGCAGTTCCCCACTTAAAAAGTTTTAGGGGTCCATAAATCGAGAGACAGGAGAGCAGGGAGGGAGTCACAGCAATCTTAAGAACTCAGTAGTTTAATATTCTCTATCCTGAACCAGAAAATTCAATACCAGAAGTCTGACAGTATGCGATATGCCTGACAAGATGACTAAAATTAAAGTATAAACAAAACCAAGAAAAAAAAATACTATAGGCTTAATCTTAGTTCTCAAAATAAATAATGTTTGAAGTTTAAGAAGCATAGCCTTTGCATTTCCAAATGCAACAACCAATTTCATAAAATTATCATTAAAAACAAATTTTGTAACCAGGGGGTACTTAGTCTTTGCAACATCAATACTGTTGATATTGTTTACACTTTAAACAAGTAATTTCCATAATGTTAACACAACAGCTAAATACTGCATATCTGCTAATGGCTCTATGCATATAGCTGACCTCCTTTCTATGCATAAGAACACTGTACTTCCAAATAAGTCCCATGAGTTACATCACCAGCTAAAAATCCTGACGTATTTAAATAAAATTCATAAATAGGGTAGCTAGTGAGTACCTTTTAAAAAATGAGCTCAGAAGCTCATAACAAAATTTTAATATCTGCCAAGGTCTTTCACCTTATCCAAGGTTTCTTCTTTTATACGGCAGTGCAGAGAGAACAGATTTTTCTTTGTATCTGTCGTCACAAAATGAGAGAGTACGCACGCAGCCAAGGGCCACACTAAAAAAGGGAAAGATGAAAGAGTGGAATCAAGCTGAGAGTCGTGCTATTAGAGGAACTAACATTGGATGTATCTCACTTCACACCATGACCTACCTTCAGGTAGGGTACCATGGACATGAAACAAAAACAGAAATGTTCTAAGAAAGTCACGCAAATCCCCTTCTACTCCATCATCATTTTAAATAGCCCTTGATCCTTTTGCCTAGTTCCTTTCCCTTGTTAGAGATAGATGAGCCCACCTCACCTGCGACTGAAGGTCAGGGCACTACACCACCAATGCAGGATACTGGGAGCCAGCCTAACACCTCCCCTTGCCCCTTCTTCCTCTGGAGGGGCTAGGGAAGACACGAGGATAAGGAAGCAATGGTGTCTCCAACAACAGCTATTCAAGAATTGAAGCTGAATGTAATGTTTCTGTTTACAAAAACGTCCCGAAGCTCAACAATCGCAGCAGGACTGTTTTGCTGCCAACAATAAGCGTAACATAAGAATAGTGAAATTGCAAAATCAATCATAGACATTGAAAGCATAAATGCAAACTGAATTCAACCTTTGTGGGGCATACTCATCATCTCCCAATTAGATGATCACATACAAATGTTTCTACAGGACTCCTACCTTATTTAGCACACAGAATAAATTTAAAAAAAAAAAAAAAAAAAAAAAAAACAACTCCTAACTGACCTAACCGAGTATACACTCTGTGTTCATACTCCTAGACTCTCTGCAGCATTTGATACTATCAATTAATGCACTGCCTCATCCTAGAAATGCAGCAATGATCCAGTACGCTGTAGTCAAACTGGTTTCCAAGTCCTGTCAAGAAGGACACTTCAACACGCAGCAACAGGAAAACAGCACTCGCTGCTCGGTGCTTCTCACACCCTGGAGGAATCAAATCTTCTAATTCTTTTAATATGAATTGATCTACCTTAACGCAGTAATAATCACTTCAAAACTTTTATCCAGAAAATAAACAAATGGGAAAAAAATATAAAAAGTGTTGCAACTTAGCAATTTGCTTTTAACATCCACAAAACGTGGTGCTGCGGTATACACATGAAATACAAGATGCGCAATGCCTGAATCTTTCTATGTAATTTCTTTTATGTGCCTTTGTATACCAAAACATTAAAAGACAATACACAGTTAGTGACAGAAACCTTTATTCTCTTATTCCTACTGAAAATGGAATCCTTACATTTAAAGCATTCCACAATTTATCAATAATTTTCACAGTAACATAAGGTAATAACACCACACTACCATATGCATCGATCAAGACTAGTTCCCACAGTTAAGCATAGTATGCTCTGCATTTCTGCTTTCTAAAAATTACATATTGCACTACCATAGGCATTTCTGTAGGAGATTATTTAAATTATATTTACGTTCTTTAATGACACAGATCTTGAAACTTTTGATTTTTTTTGTTCACAACTGCTTAGAAGAATAACTAAATATTTCATTATTGTGCCCCGGTTTCAGGCAATACAAGGTCTTCCACACTTGCACAGCAAGTACAAACCACTAACCCTTACTGCACTTTATCAACGCTGAATCACAGAAAATAATGTCTAACTTGCCTGAGCATAAACTAACTTATAAATGTTTAATGCTGGAAAACTGTTAAAAAGTTACCCAGTGAGGTTCCAAATTACTTTTTAAATCACTGGTATTTTTCATAAAATTTCTTTTGTTCATTCTTTTACAACAGTTTCTCCTTTTCCCATTTCCTGAACAAAACTTCCCAATTCACTTTCCAACATACAAAAGCAACATGAAGTTGTCCGTGTATTTCAGCATGGAAAACTGTGGGAGCAATATGAAAGCTGTGAGAACATCATTCTTTAACAAAGGCAGAAATCTTTTACTCCACTTTGTTTTTAAAACAGCAATATCTTTTCTACATGAAACTGAAATTTATTAATAAATATAAGCTACTGCCAGGCAGTACATCTCAGGCTTAGAGTAACAGGAACAGAAAGGTAATTCCAGGAGCATCCTCCTCCAGTAGTTCCGGGACAAGAGGGCAACCTGCGGCAGCCCCCTGACCGGAGAGGCGGGAGTGCAGGCGGTGGTTAGGTTACCACCCAGCAACTGCTCACCTTCGACAAACTTAGCTGATAAAACTAGTTTATAAAACACTTCACTAAAGGAAAGATGCTGCTTTTAAATGCAGCTGGTGGGCTGATTAGCATAAGTTCATGACAAGTGCCCTGCGCTGTTAAGTAACGGCCCAGAAAAAGAAAGATTTAAAATACCAGTTGGAAAAATAAATACTTTGCTTAACAGGAGGCTCCCCTTACATGCATTTAAGTTCAGAAAAACATCTTGCTGAAGCAGATGGCTATTTTACTTGGATCTCTTTACTACAGAGATATAGTTGCTATATAGCAAAGGATACACAAAAAATTCACAATATGCACATACCAAATCTGCTTTATAGAAATAACTTTAGAAAAAAAAAAAAGAAACAAAACCATCCTTACTATAACACCTTATTTAAAGATTAAATGAAAGCAACATTTCTCAGAACATCGAGCACAGAGAAATCCTGAATTATCACCAAGCACAGAGAAATCCTGAATTATAAAGCTACTCGCCAAGGAAATGAAAGAGCTACATGAATACTTTTAATAAGCCTTTATAACCATGCTTTACAAGAAGTGCATGCTCGCTCTCTCTCTCTCTCTCTCTCTCTAATACCGGCTCAGTTTTTAATAGCAAAGGTCCTGTTGAAAGTAACAATCGTGGTTTGAAGGTTACGTTATTGTAAAGATCGTTTGTGCCAATTTGTATCAGGAAGTGGCTCATCATGCACTGCAGTTTGCTTCCCAGGGCCATAAACGGCGGTACAGCATCAACATTATGACTGAAAGTGGCAGCTGTTTTAGAGAGGTACAAGCAAACTAGTAAGTGATAAGAATTAAAACTGTCAAAATTTCCCAGGTATTCAAATCATGTTATTCATAAATTAAAGCAACTACAAGGATATTCGTTATACAAATAAAATTACTTTCTGCTAATAACATAAAATGATAAAAACATAAGTCACACCACTTATCTTTTGGGAGCAATTCTGACCTCTGATATATATCGACAACACATCTGACTTCAGCAAGTATTCTGCTAAGAGCAAAATTTTCTCCTTTCTCCTCCTCCTTACTTGGAGTATGTTCAATATAAAATCATTAAGATTCATAAGCCTTACTATAAAGTGGACTTACCGGTGCTGGATTATCTTTAGATTCCACACCAAAAACATTCCGTCGTTTCACTGTCAGCAAATCAAGATCGTTAGTATCATCATCATCGTCGTCGTCGTCATCTTCAAAGAACTGCAAGGCGTCTGGGTTTGGAATCCTGCTTGGTACAGGAACTTCTTTTTCCTCCTCCTCAGATACCTCTTTCGATTCATCCTCAGACTCACCACTCTCCTCAGCACCTTCACTGGAAGCAGAACATTCCTCAGTTTCTTTTCTTCTCTCCTTTTCTTTTGTTTTGTTAACAGACACCTTTCCACTGAAATTAGTTCTGCATTTCTCCACTCCTTCCTTGTTTGTCGAGGAGGGGGTATTTTTATTTTCCTCTGTCTCCTTCAACTGATCCGTCCCATCAGCTGCCTCATTCGCACACAGCTGTTTCCGAGCTTTTTGAAGAAATCTCACACGAGGTGCCATTGCAAGACCAAGTGATCTAAAGCATGGAATTAAACATAAATTAATCTGAAAAGTAGATACAGAAAATTTGACTAAATTAGAAGCCCTCATGGATGGTTCAAGTGATTCGATTTTAATTATGGTAATTCATATTGATACATTTTGACCAACATATTTACAAAACAATATTTAGTCTACAAAAGGACAATCTAGCTTGAAAAATGCAAGTGAACATTGGGAGAGGAAGGAAGATGAAACAACTGAGAACTCTCAAGAACAGTTATAAATCCTCCCAGGAAAGAAAGCAAACAGAGAACCTGAAAAGCTGTAGACAAGAGCAAATTATCTATGATTCACAGTCAAATATGGTGGAAGAAACACTGATGTAATTTGGTATTGAAGATACACAGATGTCATGTCAAGGACCGAGACAGCACTGATCTCTGTCAGTGTCCTTCACTGCTAAAAGTGCACCCAGAACATGATCCCCACCATCTCGCAGTGACGGAGAGATTAGAACAAACACAGTATGGATAAATGACTAATTGCAGAAAAAGCTAAGTGAGAGACATTTCTCTCTTAAAGGAAATCTCACCTGCCTGCATCCCTCTACAGCAATGCTTTACCTTCACGGCATATGTAACTAGCAGTGCCAACAATACTATTATTTTACCCGGTTATTCACGACAATTCAAAGTTACACTAATACTCTATATATGAAGGGACAAAAATTAGGCAAAAAGCAAAAATACTGTATAGCAACAATACTGGAGAGCATTGCATGGGAACAGATACTCTGTCTCCAACAGACCATTTGACTTCAGTAAACTTCGTAATTGCCCACTATTACTACACCTGACCCTCTCAAATCCAGATTCAAAAAAGCAGTATTTAAGTCTCTTTCAGAGCTCATGAGACTTCTCATTAGGTGAATAAAACACATGGGGGGACACCGGTACTGTGCAAGGAACACACGGAGATCACAGCTACATTTAAAAACACACGATACAGAACTGATAGTGTTTGTAATACTCGGGGCTTCTACGTACACTTAGCAAAGGCATAAAGTATTTAACCAACTAAAATGGCTACATATATACACGTGCACACACAGATAGAGAAGGCGAGTCTCTCTTGATTCAGATCATGCACAGTTATACACCGCCTCGCCTCTCAATGCTGCTCGTTTCAAGTAGACAGCGTTATGTCTTCTCTTCACCACACAGCTCTGAATAAAGAAACCTGAGTTATGTCACAGGAGAAAAATCAAATCTATACTCCCTGGTGGATATGTCATTATGAACAGCCCATGAAGCATCCAAACAGTACTGCAGAGCAGCAAGAGTGGACTATAGGCCCTGGAGAACCTTGAACTGTTAATGGTAGCCAACAGGAGAGGCACCCTGCTTAAATAACACACAAACAAAAAAAATAAAAAAAACAAACACAACCACAGCTGTGGTTAAATGAGGCAGTTTTGGTACTGGCCACAGGTTAAAACACTGAAAAGTGGACACGCACCCAAAAACCAGCTCACACTGTTAGGATGAGGAACAAGTTTTTCAATAAATAAAGCCTTAATTTTAATGTAAAGTTAATTTTGTTTCAGTACGTCTGATAACCCAATACTGTTCTTCTACAAACAATTAACAGCACTAGTAAAGCAAATAGAGTTTTATGAAAAAAAAAAAAATCAAAGTAAGTTTTTATCCAAAGCATTTTGCACATTTACTGATAGTGCACTGCTGAGAGGATAACACAACACATTTGGGAACTGAAATTGGAGCAACCAGAAATCTTAAACTTGTTTCAGTGTTTGACAGCTAACACTAATTACCTCTGCAATGAAACTAGGTGTTAAAGTTTGGCCTATTGACTAACTGAAACAAAAATAACCAAACAAAGCAGATGTAATGCTTCACAGCAGCAGCTGGAGGAGATTCAAACATGGAATTGGGCCTTAACACCAGGAACAGTAAAACACGTATAAACAGATTGCTGCAATGTCAATGAATGTGCAACCTCTTCAGAAAGGGGATCAATGTAGCAAAAGAAATCCTTTGCAAGAGAAACACTTCTTTGCTTTTGTGGATTTCACAACATTATTCTACATAAAGTATTGTCGTCAGCTGTTGACAAAGTATTGCAAGTAATAGTACTGTACGGAAACTACACCACCTCTGTTCATTTCTCTTTCTCATGCAAACAGACATAGACAACAACGTACACAGGGCTGCAAACTCCGATTTTATCACAGCTTCTCTTCTATGTCTCCAGAGCAAGTATCAGAGATCAGCATCATGGCTGCAGAGAAAAGTTTGAGAGGGTGAAGAAACTACTCTCTCCATAGGAAAAGTTAAAAAAGACAAGTCAAAAAGAGCAGCCCATGATGTAGAGGAAACTTCAGCACAGCTTTTCTCATTCAAATACAAAATCCCACCCACCAGATTGCTGTTCTGCACCAATGTCTTTCTTTAATAATTGCATAAAATTAATTATCTGTTAGTATTGGCCAATTTTTCTACACTGCTTAGCAATCCTACCAACAAGACCAGTGCTATCAGACTTCAAATGGCATCTGAACCAAAAGAATACAGCCCTTAGATTTGGGGAAGAGAGAAGGTATTAAGGTCACATTTGGTAAAAAAGTGATAGTAGATAAGTGTAAACAAAGTTGTGTACAAACAATCCCCAAACACTTTTAATTACATAACCTCTCAAAGAAATGTCAGCATTTTGGCTCATTACTGCCTCTTTTTAAACAGAGGACAATTTGGGACAAACACATTCTACTACTGCTAAAAGTTTCCTCACGCTGTAAGATTCAACAGTTTCTTTAGAATTTATTTCTTAAATCTTTTGCCAAATCTAGAGTTCAGTCAAACTAAAAAAAACTGAACATATGAGCCAGCTTTTCTTTCCATCAACTAGAAAGAGGAATATTAGTTTCATTAATTCATTAGATGCCACTCAGACCACAATCCTACTCTTGACTGAAGTCACATCTATGCTTTGATTTTAGTGCTAGTATTCACGCGCTCTTCTGGAATAAGAAATGTGCAAGGTTTTCTCATAAAGACAGACAAAAAGCAGGTAATTTATTTAGTAAGATTTCATAAATTCTAACACAGAACACTAAAAACATGCTAACACCACAGTGTAGCCCTCAGACAATGGTAGCCTTAAAATGGCAACACAATTTCAGCTGACAAACCAAAAAAACAATCCCGTTTCATATTTTGGTGTGAAATGCAATGGCTTCTTGGGAGTAAGCTCTTATGGAAAGACATTTTAAATCACCTTCTAAAAGCAATACTGAAACCAATGGATTATTTTGCTACTATAAATGAAAGCACAGCTGACAGTTCTGTATCAACAGAAACTGAAGTGGCCAGACATCATCATTCCCTAACACTGATCAGGGAATGCATAGAAGTAACTGCACAAAACACCTACAATGCTCAGGTACTTCCTTCAATTCAAAGCAAATTGACAATTATTTTCAGGAAATAAGTTAAAAGAGTAAAACTCCAAAGAAAGAACATTGTATGGCTTTAAGAGGAATACCACTTTTGTTTGCTATTGAATAAGGAAAATCAAATATTAGTAAACATTTTTTAAAATTAATTCAAATGAATGGTGTATCAGACTTAAAATACTGCCTTTTCTGACATTTGTTAATTATGCTTGTACAGAGATCTTGAGGATGTTTACATTAACATGGTAACTTCACTATGACTATTTGGATTGGCTGAAAAGCTGGGCATCTCCCAACTCTTTAAAAAGATGGAATCTTAGACACTCAGAGCAAAATCTGTCCTTGCACAAAACAAATTTAAGACCAGTAGAATCTTTTAATTTTTAAGTGTCACAAGAGTTCCTAATCTGCACCTAGATTTCCAGTCCTTTTTGAAATGAACCAGTTGTAAAGAATCTGAAGTCACTTCTGCAGAACCGCCACACAATAATTTTACACAAGTTAGTGCTTCATTCTAATACTAAGTTACTAGTTTACTAAATATAAGACATATTCCATTAGTGAACTTGTTCGAAATGATTTGAACACATGATAACATAGCACAGTGATTTCTTTTACTGTAGAACAGGTTCAGACAAAGATTTAAAATAGCCTGAAAAAGGTTAAATACTCCCAGAAGCTATTTCAACAGAAGAAATGTGTATTACTTGCCTTGCAATATATGCTACATCTACATTTAACATTTAAAATGTTTTCAGAAGACAGGATGAGCAACCATTTGAAAACAGGAGAAATCAAATCAACTGAAGTGACGCAAATCTGAATTAACAGGCTTTCCAGATGGTCTGATTAATAACCAAAATGAACAGATAAATTGCTTTTGGTGTGTTATTTATTTGACTAGCCAGCTTTAGCCCTCTGCATTAAGGAGCTCAAATGCATAGCACTCCACTAATAATGAGAACCAAGCTAATCAAGAGTTATGGGTCAGGATCAAAGATACTGGAAGGACTGGAAATCTAGGTGCAGATTAGGAACTCGTGACACTTAAAAATTAAGTTTTAAAAAAATTAAGCCAACAAAGAGGATTGTCATGGTTGGAATCCAATCACTTAGAAGACTGAGATGTAGCCTTCTTTACAAAAGTAAAAGAAGCCTCCACATTGCAGTTGCAGGCCCTGGTGCTCTTGGTACCTGACACCTGCTCAAAGGTCAATACAGCAGAGCACAAGTAACAGAGATTTCTAGAGTGCATTAAAGACCATTTCTCCAAGTTAGCTGGATTAGCCAACTGTGAGAGGCACTCTCCTGGAACTGCTACTCATGCATATGCAAGTATATTTACTTCTAAGGTGAGCGAAGGTCAATAGCAGGCTTGGCTGCACAATTGAGAAAAGGTAGTTCAAGATCCTAGAAGAAAAAAGGATGATGACTAAGAGAATAATGATCCTGGACTTCGAGAGAGGAGACTGCAGCTTGTTCAGAGATCTGCATGGCAGGATCAGAAAGCTCAGAAGCTTACAGAAGTAGTTACAGAAAGCTCAGAAAGGGATGGCTGGATCTCACAGGTGGTTGAGGGGGAGCTGCATGAGAAATGCCCACTCTACAGATCACTGGAGGGAATACTGAGGTCCATATGAGTAATACCATATGAAGCTGAGATTAACTAGGTAACAGCATGAGAAGTCTGGTTACAGGTGTATGAAGACTGGAAACAACTGGAAAACAGTAATTAGGGGCAGGCTTTTTAGTTGGAAGGAGACGGGGGTCTAGAAAAGGAAACACAAGGGCAGCAAGAAGGAGGGACAAGAACCAGCAAAGGGATGATGAGATGTGCAAAGCCTACAATGGACACTGTCTGGGGGACGTGACAGGCAGCCCTGCACTTGCTCATGGCAGCCAGAGCAAGACAACGAACCAAACTCTCTGCCCTGACCATGCAGTAAGGGTCAGGTCTACATCCACAGCCAGGGGGACTGGGGTGAGAGTGCAGTGGGTGCTTCCCCTGGTCAATGAGAGGACAGACAGATGTGGACAGATGGATCATGCATCTTGGTATCACCCATTTCAGACCCGACAGCACTTGCAGCTACCTACTGGTTTGTCACACTGATCTGTAAGCAATACTTGCAAAATTAGCTGGGTACTAAGTTGCGTGTATCAGGCATTTCCCAAATAACTTGGCTTCAACCTGCTTTATTTATTCTTTATGTACCACTACAGGAATAAACAGAGAAAAATACGCTGCATTCCTCCTGGAAGACATGACGAAATTCAGGGAGGAAATTACCTTCCTTGGCAGCCCCTTAGAGCTGTGACTAACTTGTCCATCCAGCACACTTGCCTGTTAAGATCTGCCCCTGGAGACTGATATATGTATGTTAGCATTTAACAAAATAAAGTTCCTGAGAAGTAAAATATTTTGAATCCCTGCTTCCTCTTTACCTTGTCTCCTATCCAGGAGGCGAGACTAACTAATTATTCCTTTCCACCCTGTTGTTTGTTTACATTTTCTTCTGTTTTCAAAGCTGTCCTTTGCAATGAAAAGACAAATTTCTCTTTTATGCAAACATCAAGGTTCTCCTTCACCAAACTTAAAGGCTGCCTATGTTAGCACAAGGCCTGTGCAAGTCTTCCTCCAGCATGTTATTCTTGGTAGCCATTTGTAATGAGAGAATACTGGAGAGAATACTAATGTACCATAGCTTAAACGTGATCAGTCTCTATAATACATCTATGTACAGATATGCACACACACACACTTTTTATTTTTTATATATATAGTTTTCTAGATATATAAATAATTTTATGTAATATATAAAAATCAAAAATACTGCTGCTTTTCTGCAGACTCTATCAACAGAGCTTAAGAGAATCTCAGTGCACAGACACGCCAGGCAAGAGAGCAATGGAGAAAGTGGGCAACAGCCTGCCAGACTGAAATGCAAACCTGACAGGGGTATTAAGCAGCCTATTTTCTCTGCAGAATTTTTAGTGGAGTAACATCTATCAAGCTAGCAGTAAATCTCCACAGAAAGGCTGGAATACTTTTCAGAGAATACGCACAGAAGGTGAAGGAAAGAAAGGATTCTCATTCCAGGTTTTGCCATGAGTTTGAGTGCAGAACATAAACCAAGGTTGCTTCTGAATGTGCAATTCAAACGTACCAGACTTTGAGGGCCTTTCAGATAAATTAAGCTGACTGATCCACTCTATAGTGGATGTGCACTGAATTGAAAGCCAGGGGACTGCAGGGTGTATTCAGGCAAACTAGCAGTCTGGAGAGTAGGGAAGAAGAGTGCCAACAAACTGTTTATTTAGAACAGAATCCCCAAATTATCTTCCAGATTTATTACCTTCTGACTTTCTGATTACGCTTCCATATATTTCACAGTCTTGACTAAACCTCTCCTACTTTCTCCAAACAACTGTCTGGTTTCTTCCATTTTAATACAGGAATGACTTATTAGTAACTTTACAAAGCTGGGATTAGAATTCACTTTGATGAAGGACCAAATCCTGGCACAGAGGCCTGAGAAGAACAGAACTGGACTACTCTGTCCATGACGATATCAGACGCTAGATGGCACACCATGCTGAAATCCAGAAAGAGGCACTGGGATTCTGAAAATTCAGCATTACCACCATCTGTCAGTTCGTTTCTTAACATGCTGATTAAATTTGTGTGGTCATCCCTCTTAGTCCCAATCTTCTGCCACTACCCCTTTACAGTCAGCACAGTAAGACCTACAATAAGGTTTTAAAGAAGCTGACTAAGCACACAGGTGAAGGGCCAGGCAACGCACGTAGTGAAATTTTTCAAGTTTTTGCTAGTTCTCCTTTTTAAAAATTTCTCAGTCCATAAAGTAAGAAAGCATCTTTTATAATAGGCTTATGTACCTTAAAAAACATAATCATGTTAATTGCTGCACAGCACAGGAAGACCAGGTGTTCTACAGTCTACTAATTTGTCACATTTTAGTTCATTATGCCACGTGCTGACAAGTTTGAAGACTTAAGTCTTCTCTGCATGAAATTCCAGAGACATAAAATTAATTTACCATGCATCTTTGAGCACCTTCCTGCTCCCTTCTGACTATCCTATGTCCCATGAGATTATTCAAAAACTTCACATCTTAAAACAATCTCAGATGGTTGTCGTCTGTAAAGTCAACCTGTCAAAATTAATTTCCCTCCCATACAAAATGTGGAATGGTTCACGTATATGTACAAAAATAGACATAGTGAAATAGATGCTATTCAGTCCAGTGCAGATCTTTCATCTTTACCAAGTGCACTGAATCTTCTGTAAAGTAATTTATGTCCAAGGAGCAACGTCCCAATCACACTCAAAATGAGACTGCAATGTACCATCTTTAGATACTCCAGTTTCTTTTTAAATAATACACTTTACAGGTTGGCATTTAGCTATAAGGCTGAAGGGCGAATCTGAAAAATAAAAAAAAACTCAAAAACTTATTGTTCTCTATCCTTTTACTTCACAAGTTTTGTCTTCTATTGTACATAGCAAATGTACTGTAAGAGTTATTTCTCTTTGTAGAGGTACATTGTTTTTACACAGAAGTTCTATTTAGAATGTCTTTGAAAATATGCAAAAGCACAGCATAAACATGAAACTGTAAACACATTACAAGACCGTCCAATTCTGCATATTAACATAGTCAAAACAGCTATTTAAAGCTATCATACACTGCAAAACTTCTCACTATACAGTTTTCACTTTCCAAGTCGATCATACTTACAGGGCATATTCTGCTAGAGGCAATTTGAAAACATCAAATACTTCCTTATTCTTCATTAAGTAAACTGAACGCAAGTAGGATACAAAACACTGAAAGAAAAAGAAGAGTATTTAACAAAAAAGAAACCATTCAATTACCAACACATGAAACTAACATTATACTGTTGCTCTAAACACAAAATAGTTTATTAAGTGGTCTAACATCAATTTCAGACTGAAATTCTTTTACTTAATACCCATCAGCCAAAATTTATCAGTACTACAGAAGTGATGCAACTTCAAGTATTCAAATATTTCATTAAATGCACATTAATTGGCTGAATTTCCCAATGGTATGTCATGTTATTTTTGCTAGAAAGAAAATACAGCAAACTAGTCAGGAGGAAACATCACTGATTCAATTTTTTTTTCCTCCCAGCTTTTCTGAATGTTGCTATGCTATTCTGACCTCTGTGTTATGTGGAAGCATGAACAGACTGTGTTGCCATCAATCTAAGGTGTCCTGACAATCTTAGCCACTAAAAGAATGTGATTCAATTCAACGTAGCTGCCTTTCACTGTGGCCTAGCATAATTCATATTACCTTGCATTTGCCATCAGCTCATCACATACACACAGTCAATGAATGCAACTCAGCTGACCAACATAAATTCACTATACAACATTTACTAAGACCAGTCCAAGATTGAAGTTTCAATTAATGCCAGACTTTCACCAAGTAAACTGGAAGCACTGCATAACAGAATAACTTCATCTTGTATTGTATTTTCCCTCCATCCTTCCCAAAAGGAAAGATGCTTATTCTTCTCATGGTTTTTTTTTTTTTACATAGTCTATTTCTGCCTATCAGCAGCAGCATAAATACTGGAATATTTTAAGCATCAAAAAAGATCATTGGATTTCTATTGTTTGTAACCTAATTTCTAACACATGCCAAAACTCCTATTGCGAGGCTTAAACCAGCAAACACTAGTAACAATAACAAATTAAGCTCATAGGGTTATATTCAAGCATACTACAATCACACCTTTGTTCTGTTATGTACAGGCACCTGTCAGAGAAAATTATTGTATTAATAATTCAGGTGGAATTTAAAAAAAAAAAAAAAAAATCTATTTCATGTTAACCTGAGATAGAGAAGGAAAAGATCGAACAGTTAGGAGCATTGATCTCTTACAGCGATTCTTTAAATGCATATAAGAGAAAAAACATTTCCAGAGGTGAAAATAAAGATAAGACAGTAAATTAGGCAACGTCATAAAGTCATACTTTTCCCCTTAGTAAACTGAAACAACAACTATTAATTGTAAAATATGTAGAGCTAAGAGATGTACTTTTCAGTCTGCCCAACACCTCATTACAGAAGTAAATTTTCATTTGCTTATTTTTCCAAATGCTAAGTTTTTGGGTAAAGTTTCCTGTCCAGATTATTTCTTTCAATTAATTTTAGCAGCGGAAGGTGCTAGCAAAATCCATTCAGCCACTACCAAGAATAAGGTGTAGAATAAAATACTTGTTTGCTCACATTAAATTCTTAATCATTGTATGAAGATATCTAGAACCTTCAGGAAAAGGCTTCAAATTTCACAGATGTCATTAATTTATTGCTGTCTAGCAAGCAGTGACAAAACTAAATGACAGAGCCTCTTCTTTCTCTGTAGTGGCAGATGGGAAAAAGCAGGTTAAACAAGAAGTAGCTTTCCGGTGAATCTGAGAGTTGCAACATCTACAGATCTGAAGATCTACATGAGTCATTACATGCCACAAGGTAGAAATCTCATTCTGCCTTTTGGATAACGTATAAAGCCATCCACTTTACCAGTATTTCTTTGGTACACATGTTCTAGAAATTAATAAATGATAGATAAGGGGCAGAAAGAACACACCTTTTGCACATGTATCGAGGCCTACAATAACAAAGAATGAACCACCACATGAATGCCAGGTGTTCTAACTCGCATCTACCAGCTGTCAACAGGGTTCAGCCCACTCAGACTCAAAACAATTTTTCAAGTTTGTCAGGATGGTATTGCTCTATGTTCAAAGAAATGGGCATGTAATTAAGGTAAGAGGCTTCCAAGATCATTCAATAGTAATATAATGATGATTAAAGTCTTCGGCTGACCTCATTCTCTATTATTTTAGGCATTGTGAACACTTCCAGCAAAAGATAGTCCCTACTCTAAGAGCTCACACCCGAACTAGAAAAGTTAGATACAGCATAGAAGAGTTGTTTTACTTTACAGGAAGAGAGATGAAGTACAGAAAGAGCAAAATAACTTCTTTGATTTTGATTTGATTTCAATACCTTCACTTCTAAAATACTGTCATCTCTCTAGGATTTTATTCAATTCTCCTAAGACTTGGTCGCTCTGCGCACACACACTGGACAGCTGAGGGAGAAGTTTAGTCAGTCTGAACTTTTTTCCTGCTCTTTTATCAATTGCTGTTGTCCACTGCTAGTTTTGCTGTTTTGCTATCACTTTCAAGGGTTTTTTTAATAACTGAACATTAAAAAAATATTATATGAATTAACTTATACCATTATGGAAAATGTTATGGTTGAGCATCAGAAACATATTACAGCTCTATTGTAATAGTAGCTAAAGGCCCGCAAAACCACCTGAGATTCTTCTACAAGCACTCAAAATATATAAGGCAAGAAGTACTATGCTTTACTAATTTGCTACAATTAAATTTTGATTTATTGATGTATTTCTTGGATAATCATTTTAAATATTAACACATACACAATTCAATTTATGTGCCGTTTTGACAGAATTCAAAGTAACAGGGCGTGACTGGAATCTCAGGCTGTAACACCCTGCACGTCCCTCTGGGTACGATGAAGAATTTAATGGACAGACATCACTTCAGTATCCCAGTACCCCCTACACAGTCACATTCAAACTAGCAAGAAAAACACATTCATTTTTTAAACTGTTTTTCAGAACTGGATGAGTTGATATATTAAATATTAAAATTACAAGAAATGCCAAAAGGCAGCATCAGTCCATCCGAGGAAATGCAAAGGTTTCAAAGGAGCCCCAATCTGATTCACCCTCTCTCTTTCCAAGCAACAGCAGAGGAACCACCTCCTATCAAATTAACCCTGAGGTCTGTTGAAGCAATTAGCAACCAAGAATTTGCTTTCTTCCTTTTTCTTTTTTTTTTTTTAAACAAAAGTAAAAGCATCGTGAAGTAAATCAACAAGCTTAGAGGACACAATCGCTTAGACCTCATGCCCTCAACATGGTAAACTATATCCTACCTGAACTTCTGTGCATAGCTATGCTGTTTCACTGCTATCTGATCCATCCAGGTAGGGAATTTATTTCTTACAAATGTCAAGAATTTGGCAGCTTCAACAGACAGGATAAACAGCACAACGCCCGCGCCTTTGAGAAATCCAGCATTCCAGATAAGGATCCAGGGTCAGGATTTCATTTGCATGATTTTTATTGTTTTAGTCACATTGACATGTAAGACTACTGGGGCACATTTGCATAGTATGTCTGAACACTCATACTTAAATCTTATTAAGGAGGGACACTTCTATGATAAACGATTTGTCCATACTTCAAGATTTTCAAAAACTGAACGTATGTACAGTTTGTCTGCAAGATGACGCTGCACTGCTACCCATAAATGAAAAATTGCAAGAAAAAATGGCTTGAAAGGGTAATTAAATGGCAATTAAAAAATTTCAAAATTAATTTTTTATCTGTAACACTGACAGATGGCCCATGTTTGATTTTATTCTTGTGCTGTTTTGAAACTTTATCATTATTTTCTTTTGCCCAATTCAGAATGATCTTTCTCTGCCTTTTAAGAGATCTTAAAAAGCCAAAGCCAGAAACACAGCGGTTTGTTAGTATTTTCATTCCACGTAAGATGATGCTGGCTTCTTCCTCCTCCCGTGCTCCCCCAACCAGCTGCTCTGTCACTCCTGATACAAACTGGCGTAGCCGCGACTTCCTGTCGCAGTCGCAGATGATCGCCGTGTGTCACCAGTACATCTGGCCTGTGCAACGTTAGGATGAAGCGTACGCTGACATTCCACACGCTACCAGTAATACTTCAGGCACTACAAAAACCTGGGATACCTAAATGCCAAAAATAGTTCTAAAAGTACTCCCTTGAACGTTGCCTTAGACATTTTATTCACAAAGCTCCCACTGACTTCCTCAGGCACTTTGATTTAAGACTCCTTGTGTAGGAAAGTTAAGAATGACGTTCCTCTGACCCAGTACGTGTCTCTACTGCAGGCAACCAAGCTACGTCACATCACGCAGGCCACCTTCGCAGGGCAAAGAAACTGCCATTCATCTATCCCAAAGGGTTTTTAAGGTATCTGTGTCAGGATGCATCCCAGAAGTGCCTATTTTTCGCTATCAGCTATAAATGAAAGTTCAGGCAGACTAGCTCACATAGGACATCTAAAGTTAGGCGAGACAAACCTCAATTTAAAGAGTTTTAAATATTGCAACTTGCCTCATTTTATATCCTGGTTCAACAGAAAGGCTACAACTCTTAAGCATTCATAATCTCCTTTTCATTTTACCTCACCACTCAGGGAGGTGATCGTCCCCCTGTACTCGGCACCGGTGAGGCCGTACCTCGAGTACTGTGTTCAGTTTTGGGCCCCTCACTCCAAGAAGGACATCGAGGTGCTGGAGCGTGTCCAGAGAAGGGCAATGAAGTTGGTGAAGGCTCTGGAGCACAAGTCTTATGAGGAGTGGCTGAGGGAGCTGGGGTTTTTCAGCCTGGAGAAGAGGAGGCTGAGGGGGAGACCTTATTGCTCTCTACAGCTACCTGAAAGGAGGTTGTAGCGAGGTGGGGGTCAGTCTCTTCTCCCAAGTAACAAGGGATAGGACGAGAGGAAACGGCCTCAAGCTGCGCCAGGGGAGGTTTAGGTTGGATATTAGGAAAAACTTCTTCACCAAAAGGGTGGTCAAGCATTGGAACAGGCTGCCCAGGGAAGTGGTTGAGTCTCCATCCCTGGAGGTATTTAAAAAATGGGCAGACGTGGTGCTTGAGGACATGGTTTAGTGGTGGACTTGGCAGTGACAGGTTAATGGTTGGACTCGATGATCTTAAGGGTCTTTTCCAACCTTAACGATTCTATGGTTCTATTCTATGATTCTATCTTGGTGAAGTTCACGTATTGTTCATGGAGTCTCCCAACATTAATCAGCACAACAAAGATATCCCATTCATAGTTCCATTCGCACACTTCTCCATCTTACCTGGAAGAGCTATTCTAAGCTATTTTGCTTCTCATTTAAATCCAAATGAAAGTTAAAACACTTTATTCCACGCAATGCATTTTACCACTGAGAAAGGACAAACTGTCACATATATTCAGGAGATACAACAATAAAAATTGGTTAAGAAAGTGGGCACGTGAGGCCTACATGGTTTCATATTTCTAACTTTTTAAGCCAAGGAATGAGATCTGCTACTGTTCAGTAACCTTTTTTTATTATTATTATTTCAAAATGTTCTATATAAGCTCCCCAAGAAAAGTACTCTCAGGAAGAACTACCAATTTACCTATCCCCTTCAATCAAAAGGGTTACTGAACTGAAAAGGGTACATAGTCCTATTCTCCACCATGCTACCAAGGATACATGATGAAAAAGATATATTTGCCCTGATTTAACAGCTTTATGCTTTGCAGAATCACAGAATAGTTGAAAGGAACCTCCGGAGATCATCTAGTCCAAACCCCTGCTCAAAGCAAGGTCAGCTAGAGCAGGCTGCTCACGAACACACCCAGTTTTAATATCCAGCAACGAAGACTGCACAGCCTCTCTGTGCAACCTGTTCTAGCATTCAACCACCCTCACAATAAAAGTTTTTTTTCTTGGGTTTAAACGGAGGTTTTTTTGTACATAAATTTGTGCCCATTGCCTCCTCTCCTGTCACTGGGCACCACTCAGCAGACTCTGACTCCATCCAATTTATACTTCCTAATACAGGAGATACTCCAAGTGCTCAATCATCTTTGTGGTTCTTCATTAGTCTTGTCTCCAGAATGCCGATGTCTTTCTTGTACTGGAAGCTCAGAATCAAGCTTTGCACTCCAAATGTGTCTCACCAGCGCTGAGTAGAGAGAAAGGGAAGAATCACCTCCCTTGACCTGTCAGCAACACTCTGCCTAATGCCGCCCAGAATGCGGCTGGCCTTCTTTGCTGCAAAGACACATTGTTGGCCCATGTTCAGCTTGTTGTCCACTAGGACAACCTATTGCCCCAGGTCTTTTTCTGCAAAGTTGCTTTCCAGCCATTTGGTCCCAGCCTATAGTGGTGTATGGGGTTACTCCTTCCCAGGTTCAGGACTCAAACAGCTGGGAAAGACTCAAACAAAACAGTAAAAACCCTCGAACAGCTGTGAAGCAGTGACTACTAAATCAAAAATTACTTGCATAGTCAAGACTCTAAAATAAATATGTCCGCACCTATGCCTTAACTTTGGCACAACAGCAGTAGGTCAGGCAGCTCTTCAGGCATTAGGGTCATGAGCCCATGTTGAGCCCATGTCAACTCACACAGGCTACAAAAGGCATACTTACCAACTGCTAATACATAATTACTGTTTCTACGGATGCCATATTTTAAAGCTTAAAAATCAGAACAATTTAGCAGTTCCAAACACTGCTGCTAAGGCACATATGAGCAGGTCAGTTATTCCAACAGCAGTTCTATTTGACTAGCACGCCTCAAGAACTATAGTGCAGCAGATGACTTACCCTTTGAGCTTTGTCTTTTAACTCCTGATCTTGAGCTAAGAAAGCTTGCATCCTCTTTTGGATGTCTGTAAGTTTTTCAGGGTTAATTCTAATTAAAAAAAAAAAAGTTAGCTTTAATTATTAGAACATGCAAAAATAAGCACCTATTAAGGTCTCAGGAGTATCTTCCCGTCTTTTGCATTGCTTTCATATGCATAAAGCTATTACCACTCTGAACAAGCTTAGAATGGAACCATATTAAGGATGAAGCATACACTCCTCAAATGAATAATACAGAAAAGACAAATGGGAGCTCAGACTTTTTATCCAGAGACAGTTTTCAGTGAAGGTGGTGAAACTTCTGCCAAAGCAAAGCCAAAATCAGCAGTAAAGAACTTCTTGAATTTATAAAAATGCTGAGAAAAAATATAGAAGAAGCATAATGAATTATAGTGTTACTTTATACTGAGAGAGCAGTCTTCATAAGGAAATTCTCAGCATTTTTGAGAGCTTAAATAAGATCCATTGCCCTGGGAATACTGAAATTTAAGTACTTCTTTCTTACAGCCAGATGAGCAAAAATAAAGGACATTGAGATTAAACAGATTTAAGAGCTCCTCAATATATTGATCAGATGAATAAAGGACAGCGACTGTATTATAGAAAATGCCATTAAACCTAGTAAGAAGTTATGCAAGTCCTCTTCCAGACTCTGGATTTTTACACTTATTCCAGTGATATCTACACCATTCCAGGTTTCTTTGCCCAGATCTTTTCTTATCTGCTTCTGGTTTTGATCTGCTACTGCTACCCAAGTGTATCATACAACCTACCAAACATGGTAGGAGGGTACCCCTCAAGCAGTGGTCAAAAGAGATGCACAACTACCAAATTTCTTAATCTGGTTCTTGCTGCTGTGTGCCACGTCATCCCATACTGCACAACAAAACACAGCCTTTGTTGAAGGAAGTCAAGAAAAAAAAATAAATCAAAATCATGCTTCTTCACACAGCACTAAGTCAGTCTAGAAAACATGACTCTGATTAAAAAACAATTTATAGACATTTTTTGTAACATAAGTCGTTATGATCATCAATTATTCTTACTAAATATGAAAGCAGCAATTAAACAAGGGGTTGGAGGGTATGACTAAAGAATAATTTATAAAGACATCAAGCTTTATACCCTCATCATTTCAATTTCTTATCTCTGTCAGATACAGCCAGTGGAAGACTGTAGCACACACAAGAGCTATTTAGCTACAGTTTTAGTGAAAGATCAAAAAGCTGAGTTCCAGTTTCAAGCCAGCAAATAATTTACTCTGAAAGTGTAAAGACATGAGAGAAAAGAAGAGGCATGAAAAGTTCAGTGGGGCACAAACTGACCAACAAGTCTTTGAAATGCAGTGCAGGATGGAATGCAGACAAGATACCGAAGATAGAAAAAATAAACAGAGAGAAGGCTCTTCCAGATTTTATTCTATAAAACAAGATTGAGAAGGTGACAATGAAAATATTTATGCTCCTAACAAAGGAAAAATGGTAGAATAGCAAACTAAAAGCAGTGGTTTGCTTAATACTGAATTGTATTAGAAGGTACAAACACGAAGTATACGACCTCACTGCAGAGGAAAGACAGGAGGAAGAGCAAAAAGGCTGGCTAGATGAAACCTACGTGTTTACAATGACCTGAAACTCGAGAAGAAAGCTTCAAGTAGAACCAAAGACAAGTATAAAACTAGCACAAATACACTGGGATAAAATAAGAAATACAACCACAAAATGAGATACAAAAAGTAAAGAAGGGATAGCATGATAAATAAACAAAAAAAAAATTAACATGAACACCAGTAGTATAACAGCCCAGAGAAGTATCAGATTGCTGTTAAATTATGGGAAAGCTATTAAGGGATGACCTCAAGGCACTTAAATTAGCCAGTGTCTTTTTTCCCTTGTCTTCACTCAAAGTGGCAGCTGCAATCAGACAGCTAACAGCAGCTACAGCACAGTCCAAGCTCACACCAGAATTGCAAATCACGGGATAACATGTACTTAAATAAATCAGCTGGGTCAAAAGAAACTTGCTCCATAGCAACTAGAGAGAAAGTCAGAGCACTTCTGAGTCATAGTTGCATCTATTCTTGAGAACTCATCTGAGACAGATAAAAATCTATGGGACAGGGCAGGTAAACACAGTGCTCATTGTCAAAGGGAGCAAAAAAAAAAAAAAAAAAAGAAGTTAACTGTTTAACTTTTTTCTTGATACCGAAAAAAGAATTTGTAAGCACCTAAAGAAAATAAGCAAACACACAATGGCCAACATAGCTTAGTCAGAAGCAAAACATGACTAATCAGTCTGATTATCCTTCATAACAGCATTAGCTGGCTTTAAGAATTAGGAAAGAAACAGCAGATGTCATATTTGATGTCAGCAAAGCAGCTGGCAGTTGCACATCCTCATAAGCTAGGGAAACATGGTCTACATTAAATCTTCAAGTAAGTGCAAAAATGGCCTTGGAGCCGTACTCAAAGAGTAGCTGGGACTGTCAACTACTCACTGTTGTCACTGTCAAACTCAAAATGCATACCAAGTTCCAATTCTCACCTGGGCCCGCTATGACTCATTATTTTCTATGACTTGATTATTGTGAATATGATCCATTATTTACAGGAGACAATAGGTCATTGAGGCTCCAAGCATAATGGACAATAATCTTAGACAAGATGTAATAACGTTTTGTTGACTGCATATAAATTTTAGTTTAAGTAATTTGGTTGAAATTTCCAAGAAAAGGGTTTGAAAAAGACAGAAAACACATAATGCTTTACAGTTAAAAGCAAGGCAAGATACTGTGGTATAAATCTAAACAATGTCAACCAAGAATTGCCCCAAGCACATTTTGAGGTTATGTGTTTGTTAATGAATGAGTAAATTTGCAACACTGAATATTAATAAGAGTCAGAATACTGCATTCTCTCCTTTCCAACTCTGTATCATGACAACCGCCCACTGTCTGTCATCTTTGTCTCATGATGGGATTCCAAAAATAAGAAAGCTGGTCACTGTTAAATTGGATTTTGGTTTTAATGAGTTTGCATGTTATTTCTTTCCGAACAAATAAAACTCTCTACAATAATTATATACATGTGACTATTTGGAGAGACAAACCTAAAACCTAAACACTTAAATGAACTATTGTAATTCATAAGCTTGCCTAAACAGCTAAGAACCAGCGAGCTAGAATCAACTACGCAAAAACTAGAAGGGGATTTTATGACATTGTCTGTCATTTTAACCAGGCTGTTTCTTTCTTTTCTTAACTCTGCAAGTACAAATCTTGCATTTAAGGAGCAGCATAACTTTTTTAAACTGTTGTTTTGCCTAGCAGTTGCACAAATGGCCACACTTGACTGTGCCATGATATAAATATGAACTCAGCTTGCTTGGTCTTATGAACTGATCAGACAGCACTCACCAAATCTCCTGGTCGATACACACTCGGCTTTCCGCTCGTTTTCCCCGTTTTCAACATCAGCATTCAAGCACTGCTTTAACTAGATACTCTTTCTTCCCCATCTTCTCCAAAGCAGAATTTGAACAAAAAAGCTCAACAACCACCAAAAAGACCATGCTGCCATGATGTAGCAAAAGTTTCTGTATTCCACCCAGCTTCCGAGCAGCAGCAGGTTTTGATCTGTGCTCTCAGCCTGGAACGCGGCTGCCTGTGGTTACACTGGACAACCTGAAAGGCTGGAGAGGAGGAAGAGCTGGGACTCAAGGAAGGCTGCTCAGAGCTACCACGCTCGCACCAGCAGATCACGTACAGGTGCATAACCACACTGGTTAGTGACACCAACGGACTGTCCTACAGTAATGATGGTAATTGGGAGGCAGCAAGTTTTAATAGATTCCCTAATATTAATATTATTGTCATGTGGAATACATATCCAAGTATTCTCCACTGTCAGAAAAAGAGGTGGTTTGTTGTTGTTGTTATTGTTGTTTTCTTCAAGAACCACATTTTTGTCATAATATTAAAGAAAGCAAATTACATTGCAGGTATCTACATACTTGCACTTCCTTTGGTAAAATTTTCTACACACAAAATTTTTACAATAACCCCTTAGGAAGCAGCTCCTATCTTGTAACTTGACAAAATTGGATGCGACAAAGTAGTCTCAAGGTATTATCAAAAATAACTTTAGTTTATAGCTTGTATCTAAAACTTTGAACCTATAGACTCCTTATAAATACATACATAATATTTAATACTTTCAGAGTAGCTTTTTGCCATATCTGAGTGCTCTAAAATACAATATTTATTATTGCATATTTTGCATTTTCTCTTGCTCTGTTTGAACAATGAAAAAGAGATGTATTGTTAAAAGCACCACCTGTAAATTGGCAGCTTGTGCTGATTAAAATGGTACGGTATACTACAGGGAGCTTAGATTTAAAATTGAAAATTAAGAAAACAGTCCAAACCTTAGTCTTTTGAATAGGTATTCAGGAAAAGAAAGTTATTCTCCTCTCTCCTTTCAAATTATGGAACTGTTTTAAAAGCTCTGTCTAAATGAAATAAAGAAATGTTAAGAGCTGTTTATAAGTCAGAAAATACAAACCAAGGAAAGTAACAGAAAACTAGTTCTTGCAATCCCTATGCAAGATAACAGGTTAACAAGAACAGCAAAACAAACACTTTCATTGACAGTGATGTTTTAGAAACAAAAAGCTTTCCGAATGAATTTGAGAAGTTTGAAGAGTTAAACTCTGTTGGCAGCGAGCAATGCTCATTACCTTCTAACTCACAAGTTAAACCAATTCTTGAGAATCTATAATTAGGTGAACATGCACAAACTCCACCAGAAAACTTCAACAGAAGACCTGGAACGTGATCCATGGGCTGATGGAACTTCTTCAACAATTTAATCAATTGACAAAACACACCAGGGTTGTATTAATTGGGAAACTGGCTAGAAGTAAACAACCTAAGAAAATTTGTAGTTAAAAACTTTTAGGATTAAACGGGTTTGCAGTCCATAAGTAGTTACAAGAATTTTTTTTAAGGATTTTAGTTAGCATCTTACAAGTAAAATGCTAAACCATTTAAGCCTTAACCACACTACGTAGACAATTCTAAGTAGAAGCATTCCTCTTCATTACGATGTTACAAATACTAATAAGGTATGTTTTGCAAATTGAAAATCTGGACCTCGGGGCAGGCTGTTAAAATACATTATCAGTCAAAAGCCCTGAATTTGCTTATAATGATTCCAGTTAAGAATGTTACTTAAATGTATTTATTATACATATGCCCTAGTGTCTTGGTAAAATAATGAAATTTTGGGGTGATGTTTAAAAAAAAAAAATAGCAGAGAGTTTTCCACTGATGTAACATCAGATTATCAAGAATGTGTTAAGAGATGCAGCTGTGGATGTCTCTCCAGAAACACATCTAACTTGGATTATAAATAGAAGACCCATTTATTGGGGGGGGAAATTAAATATTTGCCTTATTAAAATTGAATTGTTATCCTGGTACAAAAATACTGATTTGGATTTGCATGAATAAATACAGGATAAAGAGGCTTTTTTACCATGTTCTATGATAAGCTGTTCAGACAATTAACTGCATTACTCACGAAGTTAAAAGCTTAGCTGTCAAAGAAAGGTGAAATATTTATAATATGCATGAGATCAGACATTTATTTAGTGAATATCAAAACAAGATACATGATTTGAATAACTATCATTTTAACAAGAAAAAAGATGAGGTTTGGAAAGAGACAATTTGCTTAGGCTGTGGTGGTTATAAAACAGATCTTTTTAAAGCACTATGATGCTTAAAGGAAAAGAAAATATCAGACTTTAATTCAGTTTCCTTACAGATACTGTCCACATTCAGTTGGGATTTTGTTGTTGTTGTTGTTGTTGGGAGGGGGGGTTAAACAGCAATTTCAAAAGAAAGCTATAAGCACAATTAGACCTTTGGTAGTTGTTTGACTCCATTCTAGTCCTTATTTTCACTGTTTTAGCAAAAGTTGTCTTATGTTTGAAGTTCACGCATGTTCTACACAGAATTGATACCTGTGTTTGACCAGAAAAGGTGTATTTAATTCACTGGCTGCTGTGCACTCAGTTACATAGAAGCAGCAATCACAAGTGCAGTTCACAAGTGCCTCTGAAATGACATATCCCATGAATCAAAAATACTTAAAAAAATAAAACTAAACCTTAAATCTGGAAAGTGCTATATGCATGTTTCTACTCCCTGCAGAAATGGCAACTTGTGTCCAGGTGTGGCATGTTTGGAGTGTTGACATCCAACTATGGTATCAAAACCAGGAATCCTCAGGGAAACCAAACAGAAGAATCAGCCTAGTGAAGCTGAACACTGGAGCACTCATAAGAGTAAGATTCAGTAGGAACTGACAGTATTTTATGGTTAACATTCCAAGCTCTTGCTTCTTTCCCCTTCACTATAGCCGATCACACAAGCCTTCCTTATTGTTTGTAAAAACAAAATAAGAAGTTTGTTAGAAGTCACCATCATATCAAATTGCAATTGACCAGGCTATCCTGACTTACCTTAATGCATCCTGTTATTGAATTTACAATAGAAAAAGTTAATGAAGTGAAAAAGATTCTCATTTAGTAGACTTTAATAATGACAAGACCCAAAGCACGTGTTCGCTTTATTCCCTAACTCAAGTTTTGACATAAATGTATATGGGCAGTGTAAAAAAAACAGATAGTATAAGTAACGGCAATTTCTTACTATCCTTTGTTACACTAGAAGACAAAGAATACACTATAGTTAATTTTGAACAGACCTGAAGGTTTAAGCAACGAGATAATAATAACCACTTAAAGCTTCACCCTACTTTGATTTCTTCTCAAAACCAATTATTCCACAAACACTTTCCGCATACAGTTAATTATCTTCCTTGCTTAGATATCCGAATCTTCACATTCAAACCACAGCTTTTCAAAGTAAGAGTCCTAGCCTTGCTCATACCCACTTGTACAGAAACTTAATTTTCTACCTTGTCATCCTTGTTCTTTTAGCTCCACTCTATGATTTTTGGTATGGTGTAACCTGAACTATAAAAGTATTCAAAATGGAGTCAGGCTCATACCACACTTTCCAGCTTGCTTTCAATTCTTCTTCCATATTTCCTTCACATTCAGTTTCCTCTTTTGATTTAGCATTAGACTGACAGGCTCAAGGAACAATCAACTCCTTCCTCCCTATAGCTGCTAATTAAGAAATTACCACCCATGCTTTTTCGTGGTGTGGGGTTTTTCTATTATTTTATAGTTAGGGTTTTTGTCTTTCCTACATGTCCATTACTCTGCATTTAATAGGAACTGGAAATATAGGGGTTTTTTTATTTTTACATGGTATCATTACATACTGCTGCAACTCTTTCAAAGTCAGTTCTCTTTTGTATACATAGCATAGATCTCTACACGTCTCCGTCAGAATACTCTCTCTGGTATGTAAAATGACCATTTAGCCACATATTTTATTTCCTGTTCTTCAACTAACTGATTCAGAAAGATCATGACCAATTGGAGAAACAGTAGAACTAAAGAAAAGACAGGTAAGAGAAACCAGAATGATAAAAGGTATAAAAACATACAAGGACAGATTAAAGAAATTGTAATTGTTTAATCTGCAAAAGAAAAGAAGAGCATGATAATGTCCAATTACATAAAAAGTAGTTGCAAAGAGTGAGAGAATACATAATTTTCCATATATTCTTGGCACAGGACAAAAGAAATATTTCACTTAAATTACTTACAAGGCTTATCAGACACTTGAAGAAAAAACCTTAATGGCAGGAACTGCTGAGTACAGATGAGATCACTTTGGGAAATTGTGAAGATATTCATTGACAAGTTAGAGAAGCAACTGATAAGAATGATTTGTGCAGCTGATCCTGCCTTTGGGAAAGGGGATGGAATAGGTAACCTCTCAACGACTCTCCCTTCTACAACACTAACAAAATCAAATTATCTCCCTTGTTTGTCCAGCTCCAGGCAATTCAAGCACTTTACTCCATCAGGATTGTCATAGACTCATCACACATTATTCCTGTAGAAAGAAGGCTGAATAACAGACAAGCCATTAGTCACTTACTTGATTTCACTGACAGGTACTTTCCTCTGTGTCAGCTGTTCCACCATGCCTTTTTCTTCTGATGGAAGCAATACTAACAAAGCTTCACCACCTTCTTTGTATCTGATCGGGGGGAAAAAGCCACAAAAGAGAGACCTCAAGCAAACATTCAAAAAAAAAAAAACATTTTCTACTGATGTTTTCAATAACCAGTGAGAATTTACATTTGCTTCCTTATAAGCAGCCCAAAAAGGAGACAAAATCCTGACTTTCCAAAGGGAAAAGAAAAGGCAAACCAGTTAAGTGACTTGCCAGTATCTCCACTTGAGCTGTTTCCAAGACCACGCCTAGAGCCATAAACATCTGGGACTAAGACACAGATTCAGATCAGTGGATCTTTTCTTCCCTAGATTAGAAATATTTCTGTAGTAATTCAATGGCACTTGATCAAAGCTTACAATACTAGAAGATCTAGCTACTTGCATCAATCCTTTACCTATACGCAAGTCTTAACACCTGGTAACAACTAATTCTCCTTTGCACATGCTGCAAGTGTAAAGGCTAGAAAAGGGTAAGTGTCTTGATTCCAACAACTACTTGCATGTTCAATAAAGGCTACCTTTCTAACAGGTCACAGAGGAGTCACTGAAAGAAAAGCATAAAAACAGGAGTTCTTTCATTTATAGAAGCAGTTTTTAGGTGCAAAATAAAAAATACAATCAGACTGATCCCATAAGATCATATCTAGTATTCACTTTTCAATGCATTTAACAGCTGTATCAAATGTAGCTGAGTTAGTAATTACTCAAGATACATAGTTGGCAAAGAAATAAAAATTCTTCCATTTTATCCTTAAAGTATCTTCTTGTTCACTTTCTTTTTGTGAAAGAAAATGTCAGTTCCTACTTTTGGCAAATTTTTCTCCATGAATGTCCTCAAGTCGCTAGAAAAAATACCCAACAGCATTAGTAACCAAACAAGACAATGGGTTTAAGTCCTACTGAAAAAGCAGTAATGATGAGTTAGCTTATCTGCATTATCTAAGTCCATATGTACTGTAACACATATATTTTTTCCCCATTTACAGTACAGATTGATAGGAAAATATTGCATAGAGTCCTCCATTACATAAAAAACAACAATCCAACTAAATTTCAGAAATATGCCAAAATTGGACAGAATCCAACTCACAGCCAACTGATGAGAGGAATGTGTGGGACAAAGCAAAATAAAAGAGTGGTAAGTTACTATGCAGAGCAGCTCTAAACTGCCAAGAGCTACTCACAGGGAAGTCCCTCGGCAACAGCAGGTTGTAAGCCTATACGTAAACTGCTATGACTACAAGTATTCTATTTATTTGAAACAGAACATTATCATCATATTATTTTTCAAGTGCCAATTTATATCAAATTATTTACTACCTTAACAGGCCTTTAGTTTGGTTCCTACTCCAGTCATATTTGTCTTTTTTTTTTTTTCCCCCTATGCTGGTAAAAGTTTTCATGCGTCTTAAGCATATCTGGTCTGTCCTTTCTGTTTTCCACAAGGAAAGTTAACTGTTTCCTCTATCTTTATTCCACTCAGTCTGTTGCCATTTCATAAATCTTCAGCTTCTGTTACTCCCTCATACATTCTCCTGTTGGGTCTTTACTCCAACTGCATTTACTCTTCTCCATCAAGAGAACCATCAAGGAAAGAATATTATGCAAAAGGTATAAACTATCTGCAGAAGGGTGGGAGATGTTATTAATTTGTCTTTGGGTCAGAGACCACAGAGAACAAGGCTGTGCCAAGACAGGTCACCTATCTTTCCAATAAAAGCTCAGCAGTGACAGAAGAAAACACCAGTTCAGTCTGTGGACAGAAAAGGGGATATAAGTGCTATTTAAGGAAGCATTAGAGTCCAGGCTCCTTGGCTTAGGAGAGCTTTTAAGTTGGAGGCCAGAGAGCGCAGAAGGATGTTCTCAGGCACGCCAAAGAAGAATCATACTAATAAAAATCATTTCCGATGGAATATAGGGAGCCCACATTTTTCCAAGTCTCAACAGTTATCACTTGGCAAAAACAGTACTGCAGAACTGTTTGAAAACTATAAACACTATCTGTCACAGCACAGTAAGCAATGCAAGTAGCAACAAAATCTGCAGTTAAAACAGTCTGTCAGCTTTTATTACAGCTCTCTGCTTTCATCAGATGAATTTGAAAAATCACAACAAAACGCTCTCAGATGCCTTTTTTTTTTGCCCAATGCTATACATGATGGGTTTTGGGACTGACTTTTAAAGATAATTTAAAAATGCTTAATAAATGTTTTTGTCATGAGATTTTAACCCTTACATTCTAGATTTTGAAATTTTACATGGAAATCAAATTGATACAAGAGGAGAGTCTCTGCCACACACCAACACTCTGTAAAACTTACTGGTTTTATACAGTTTGGTAAGAGTACCAAAAGAAATGGTAAGACATTTGGACTCTGTCCCAAAAAATACTGCTTTAGGGTTGTGGGTGAGGGAAAGCTACTGTACAAAAACTATACTAACTTGATTTTAATCCATTTAATTAGTAGACCTAAAATGTTCTCAATGCAGAAATATCAGCTTGCAGAATCTTTCTAAAAAAGATTTCTAAAGCAACCCATATGCTTGGTTTAAGGCAATTTATTATCTTTACCAACAGCATAGGAGGATGTAAGTCACTGCTGATCAAACATGCCATGAATGTTCGGGCCCTTTATATAATAATTAAGGTTGGGACTGACTTGCTTACATAGACCAAGTGCACCTTCTAAGAAAGCTCTATATATTCTAACCCAGCCAAATTCCAGATGATACTTCCACAAAGTAGGTGCATGTCAGACACTGCCACTGCTTGAAGAAGCAATGAAATCCTGGAAAGCTACCGAACCTTAGAGGACTTTGCATTTTATGGCAAAAATTGATGATCACAGTTCCAAGGCAGCTAATTATTCATCAAAAGAACCTGAGCTCTCAGAGCACTGTTGGACAGAAGGATGAAAATATTCTCTTTTATCTACCCAAGGCTTGTATGAGACAGGAAGACAGAGATAATATTGCTGCCAATACTAGTCTCACCGATTTAGAGTACAGAATAACACACAGCTCTGCTCTTCTCTTCAAAACAGATGCTACGAGAGGAAAGGATTCCAAAAAGAGCTATGAGAATGATCCAATATCTGGAAAGAATGTCTGTTTAGTCTCTTAACAAGAATCTTCCTCATTTGTCAAGAAGACAAAAAAAAAGTCTTGATCACACTATATAAACACCTACAAAGGATTATTTTTGCAGATTCTTTAAATTTAGTCAAAGGCATGAAGTGATTTGTGTAGTCCTGTTGCTTCTGTCATTTCTTATCGTAGAGTGCCTGACTTGGCATTCTCAAATTGTTGCCTTATTATATTTATTTTATTCAAGTGTGCAACACACTGTGAAAGACCAGTGCCGTACAAATCATCAAGAAATACCCATCAAGGGTCAGAGAGTGCAGATATCCTCTCTGCAAACCACAAACCCAAACTCTGGAATGATATAGTACAGGAAATATCATTCTACATTAGTTTAGCTTTTATAGCTTTTCCTCAGTACC
Source organism: Nipponia nippon (assembly GCF_047370975.1). Lineage (NCBI taxonomy): Eukaryota > Metazoa > Chordata > Aves > Pelecaniformes > Threskiornithidae > Nipponia > Nipponia nippon. The sequence goes on from NW_028262336.1 coordinate 113,424,968, forward strand.
CACGAGGTCACTCTCAAAACAGGACGCAGGATCAGACAAACCTTCAATCTGACCCTTAAAAGGTGTTCTTGTGTTATGAGTGCTAAACACATTATATGCTGAGTCAGTTATCTTTTCAGAAAGTACAAATTCAGGGGATGTAATTCTAAAGGCACGCTCCATAGGTACTTCACAAAAAGAAAACAAGCATTAAATCCGGTATCTATGGACAGCGACTAATTCAATGTTTACATTAAGTCTTGCAAAGCCTTTATACAGAGAAAATAGTACTATAGCTGAATAAAGAGACAATCACATAAAAATAGACAAAGAAGAGACAGAGGTTTCCAAACACCTATATTTTCTCATCTTTTGGCAACTACTAAGGGGGGGGAGGCAACATTAAAAATATTTCTCAGAGTTGATGCCTTCAGAAATTCAAAGGGAGTGAAAGCCATCTGGTAACTATTGATGCAGCGTAATCTTCTTCCTTACCTATTTTGGAAACATTCACTCTTTTCAATGCCAATATTTTAAATGTACTTGAAGCTAAGGAGGAACGGTCTTTGGCCATTTTTATATTGTAAGTGTGATTTAATTAACTAAAACAGACAGTTTAATATTAATACTGTTCTTCAGAGCTAAACATGAAAATGAAATCATTACAGAATTGAGAGAGCTGAAAATCAAACAATCTTAAGTACTATCTGGGAAGGTTTGTATCTGTTCAGTGTCCCCAGTGGGTGTTTAGCTAAAGAAAGCAAAATGCAAGCCTATGAAAAAGGAGTTTTACTTGGGCAGAGTATTATCTTATTTCTCAAAAAAGAAAAGAACTTAGTAATGTGCTAATAAGAAAATTATGGTCTTAAAGATAACCTCAAAAAGAGAGGCTGCAGTGGAAAATTTAAGTTTTCAAAGGTGTTTTCTCTATGTCTTTCATACTAAGAACTTCTATACTGGCAAACTTATGAAAGCACAAGCTACTAAAAACTGGCATAAACAATAAAAAAAAGAACACTTAGATCTTCTGCTCAAAATTTGCTTCTATTACAATGCGTAAAACATAGGAGAAAAGAACATCCCTCAGTATCCTAAGGGAAGAAAGTTCTCCACTAAAGCCAACAAAAGAACATTTCTGTAATTATTTTCAGTAGACAGATAAAACCTTTAAATCTTTATAGATGATACAGCAGCAAAAAGTCAACCTCAGCTACTGAAATTCTTCAGCAGGAGGACTACTCCTTCTGTAGATGAGAAGACATTAGGAGAAGTTCTCCCCATTCTTGCTGACTGCAGCCTTCAAGTGGTCCATCATGACCAAAACCAAACATCTGTCCTAAAAGGCTAATTCACTCTGGTGATTTATTATTCACTAAGTATGCACCTCAACTGTGCTGGAGAAAAGTAAATTAAAAACCTCAAAGTAATCAAACTTCCTTGGACTGTGTAGTAATTGATTACTTATCTTGTCATCTCCTCAAGGTAATCAAGAAACCAGAGCAGGGAATCATCTTTGCATTGCAATTTTAACAGTCTCTTAGGATACCAGATACGATTCATTCCCATTCTATGGAAAATTACATTTTACTTGCGGAAAATCTTTGGGAAAAAAAAAAATCCCATAGTTCTAGTTCAAATCTGTCTTATTTTCTAGGGTCTATTGGCTTCAATACTTATCAAAAAGGCAAGCAACTTCTCTGCAACTCAGTCTTGACTTACAAGCAAGGAAACTGTGACAAATCATCATTAGCACTATAAAGCAAAGGGTAGGAATGATATATTCACACTGACTGCAGATGAGATAAAGGATGCCTACAATCAAGGGCTAGCACCAAAGCCTGGACAAGAAGGAAATGGGATAAATTATTTAGGACAATGTGGTACTGGCTAATTAGAAGTAGAGAAAAATGGTTTAAAATGTCAAGAGCACCATTTCCCTAGCAAAGAAACACAAAGAGTTGCCAAATAGTTTCATTTCATACCAAAAAATAAATAAAATAAAACACTAAAATCAAGATGATAGATTCTGTCATGGTGAATGAACTATCCTAAACTTCTGCTAAAAATCACCCTGAGCCAACAGCTGGTATCAAGCATGAAGGAACTAATAGCATGGCAACAATTCATCGAGGACAAGATGAGAAAATGCTTTTCGTGCAGGCCAAACAGACACTCAATTTTCGCTAATCTTAACCTACCCTTGATCAGATCCAGCCAAAGGCTGCATATACCCCTAGCCAATACTATTAAAGCAAACAATACTACCTTTATCGCAAAGGCAATAGATGAAAACGTACCATGGTTATTAATCAATTCCACCTTGCCATGCAGCTAGAGTTGAGCTTGTTCTAACTACATTCAGAGTAATTTTACATCCTTGCCACAACCATAGCAACACATAGTTCAGTCAAATGCACCATATTTTAATCGTCAGTGACATACCAGTCACAGTGATACCAGAATAAAATAGGAATGGGGACCATCTGATTGATGGTCATCAGGCACCAGTGTTCTGCTGTAGGGCAGACATCCAGTATGAAAAAAAAGGATGGGAAAGCACTGGAAAGAGAACTGTAAGGATAGCCTGCGTGGATATGCAGACCTTACAGGAAATGTTTTACAGGTTGTCTTGCACAGATGTAGTGCAGCATGTTTCCCTAACATTTGTATTTCAGAAGATATAAGTTGATGCCAAATTTCAAGAGAGTTAAAGGCAGTATTTCTGCTTTGTTCGGCAAGAAAAAAATTATCTATTTTAAAAACTGGCAAAGGAGAAAAATGGAGATGATGAAATAATCATAAAATTTGGAGGAGGAGGGCTGCAGATATAAAGATACTTGCATTACAGTTTCCTGAATTGGAATACTTCCATTACAGAAAACTCAATATAAAGGAGGTGATAATGTTTTTGAATATATTTACCACACACAAACATGCAATGAACCGTAAGTATATAATTTTTATGCTTTGGAGGTCACACATCTACCACCATACTAAAAAAAAAAACAAACAACCGTGTTTTGTGGGGTTTTTTAATCTTTAACTTAAATGGGACATTACCAAGTTGACTTGATTAAAGATCTAATTTTAGCCTAACTGGGCCAGGATGGATAGTATCAACATATGCTGTCATCTCATCTGTCAAAAGACATAGAAGTAAAGTATCACCGCAAAACTTGTGAGCTTACATCAAAGCCATTCCTAAAAAGCCTTGCATTCCAAGCCAACAGGCCACCTTCAGAAACATTAGTATTGCAGAAACTCTCCACAGTAGATCCCTTCAGGGAAAGGAAATCAGGCACCAGGGAAGCCAAATCAACTCCTCAACTGTCTCTTTCCCACCCAGGTCAAATTTGCTAGAGACTTACCAGATGTAAGCAAAAGATTGCTTTCCTTAAAACACTAAGGGCAATAAGTTAAGCATTTGGAATAGCATCAAAACCAAGCCCACTAAATTTGCCTGGTTTTGCACGCACATTATGATACGCTCTAATTACATATTTTCACTCTTCTTCCACTGGACCCTTTGTCCATCAGACATGGTTGCCAAACTATTAATACGAAACTATCTAATAGTTACTTCCACTGTGAAGCCAAATTATTCACCATGTAAAGTGATCATTTATTCACTGCGCACCATTCACACCCTTCTCGGAACATAAATATTCTGGAGCACTTGATTTTGCAACAATAATGTTCTTTAAACCTTTGCATACATTTTTAGTTTCCATAAAGAAACCAGAACAAGACAATTCCATCACGTGGAATAACTGACAAGCAAAATTCAAAAAGCAGCACAGATCCTTGCTTCTAGAGCAAAGATTTACCCCTGTAAAGACTGAAAGAATATGCCAGTGAAATTAGAGAGGTATTAGTTAATGTACACACTATTGCAATGGAGACTTGAGCATAAGGCAAAAAAAAAACCTGGCATAGTACAGTTATTCATTGTTGTAAGAAGTACTTGAAAAGAGAGAATCACCATCTGAGTATGCAAATATACATCTAGTTTTTAGAAGCTAGGTTACAGTGACTTTCCAATCTATGGGTTGGCTAAAAACCTAACAATCATACTTAATATAATACAGACTAGAAAAAAGTTAGCAAGTCAAGTTCTATTATTTCCAGCATCTAATTTATATTCTATTTTAAAGTTATTTTCAATTCCTTGATAAAGTAATTACAGTAGTGAAGGGAAAAAAAAAAAAGCATTGTATTGATGCAGACATTTGTCTGCGTTGCACTCTCATGTAAAGGAACAACATAAGACATCTACAAAAATATATCCAAAAAACATCAAAATGGACAGTTTTATTCTGAGAAGACCTATTTCAATCTGATATGCATATGAATAAATCTGTTCACCCACACACTATCCTTCAACAAAGAGAAACTAATATCCATATATACCCCAAGGCCTTCCACAGAAATACAATAATTCATAGTTTTGTTTTAAAATTCAACTATTAAATCTGATTATATAAGATACCATTTTTAAACATATTTCTTAAACAAAGTAACAGCTTTAAGTCTCTCCTATCGGGCTCAATTCAGGCAAAACTGTTTCCAATTATACTACCTTCCAGGCCTTTTGACATAATGAGGACTGGTGAAATCTAAGCTTCAAAACAAGAAAACATCATTTCTCCAAGCCCAGGAGCAAGAAGAGTTTTATCTACTGTTTATCACACCTTCTACACTGCTGGGTTTCTTCCCTAATGTGGTAATTTGTTATTCTGTTTTTTTAAGTGACAAATGAGTACAGAAAAAAATGCACTAATATCAGAATTTCTATTGCCATCTACATGATCAATGGTCTCTTTTTGTAAAAGATATTTTTCTTTAAAACAACAAATCTTTAACAAGAGATCTGTGTGCACTGCTAACTGAAACTGGGCTAGATCATCTACAGCAAGTCCTACCAAATCAGCCTAACAAGAATTACAATAGACCAGAAAGCGTGCTTGCTATTCACAGCTGAGCAAACACTGCAGACAGCCCGTGTTCACTGCTGGTTCCTCGATTCAGCCAGGGAGAAGAGCTCTTTCCCATGAGTTGTGAGCAGTCCGACATCCCACGGAGCATTTAAAACAAACAACAGAAAGTGAGCTGGCTTCATTTTTTGGTTTTGCTTTAGCTCACTTCTAATGCTTTGTTCACGCCTACTTCTCCACTGCATAGACCTCAGTTCAGTATCCTAAAAAAAACGCATCAGTAAATACTGCTATGAAGTTAGAGATTGCTTTGGGGTTTGTTTATTTTGGGGTTTGTTTTGTTTTGTTTTCCTCTGATCACTTAATATCCTTTTCCTTCTTCTGTCTGGACAGTAGCCCATTTATATCTATTGCCAAGTTCTGAGAACCATGCAACTGGGTTTTATTCATACCACAAAACCATAATCCCCTTCATTCAGTCATACTGGCTAGGTGTCCTTGTTTGCCAGACAGACTTAGTCACAAGAAATAATGGACAAGAATAGTCAACCTTATCATGCTCGTCTCAGAATGAACCGAATTCAAAAGGCCTTGGGAGGTTGTTGGGTCCTCCAGCCTAGGCTATAAGCAATCCATTTTCCGCAGCAGCTGTGTCCATTCTACCGCATTAAAATACATGTGCTTATTTATTTTTTATTACAGCTTACAGGATAGCTTCATGTCAGCAGGTAATAACCTTAGGCACTTAATATTTCAGTGTGTTGGAACATTCATACCATGCCATTATGAAGAGAATTCTAAGGGATAACACGGTGCCAGTCAGTACGACTGCGGCATCGCAGGCCACTGTCAGGAATGCAGCTAGGGTACAGTGTTTAATTTTAGAAAATTTAATAATGTGAATTGCAAGTTAAATATGGGATGTCAACAATTTCTCGTGACCTCCACTAGCAGCTATTTTTACTTAACTTGAGTTAGGATAATGACTTGACTGCAATATAATACTGCATTTATTTTTAAAGAAACATTAGTAAAAGTGCTTCAATGGGCATTAAATATAAAAAAAATAATCAAACAAGAAGCTGCCATCTTGACGGCACTGTTTATTCAGGACCAAAGACATGTATCCTTGGGAGATATTTCCCAATTAAAAAAAAAAAAATAAAAAAAAAATGAAGCTTCCACCATTGAAAAATAGCTCCATTAAGTCACTCACATATTTAAATGCTCTAGTGCCACTTGCAAGGATTACTCTAAAGGCTTATTAGTCTCACTTTCACATGTATAAAGTGGAATTACTTAAGGAGAGCCCCAATGAGCATGCTTCAAAGCATTTTACTATGACAGAGTAAGATCATTGTACGACCTGCCCCTTTCACCTTTCCAAAATTTGATGTGTGTGTATTCTTCAGTATTCACAAGGCATCAAAAAGATCATAGATCTTTTAAGTCTTTATTCATACTTCTTGGCTCTAATCATCATATTCGCCAGTGCAAAGATGGTAGGCAGAGTATCCTGCTTTGGGAACATGGACTTTCATTACTCCATTTGTTTTCAGCATATAATTTACCAAAAGGAAAAAAGCATATGTAGAGCTAGACAGAATATGCATGCCTGTATGCACACTATGTTTAATGACAACAACAAAATTACAGTGACTTTCCTAAGTCAGTTTAAGCACCTAAGAAACCTAACCAATGAGCCTCGATTAAATACCGTCAGAAGTCTGAGCCTGAGTCAGACCTAAAGCCTATATAAAGTTCCAGAAATAACACAGATAAAAACTGCAGAGCAAAGATGTATTCTGTTTAACATTCCACTGTCAGTGTCTTTAAAAAAAAGACTCCTGACAGAAAAATCACTAAACTCAAGTAACAGTTTTTAATAGTCTCCTCTGAAGAGTAAAAAAAAAAAAAAAAAAAAAAAGAAAAATGGAGCGGAGAGCGGAGGGAGGAATGTAATGTTAGGAAAGAGAGAAATTAATTGCTGAGATGTGCCAGGATACAGGTACATCCAAAATACAAAATATTTACGCATGAATAGAAAGATAAAATAGACTTTTCAGTGTCTTTTCTGCTCATCAGTGCAATCACAACTGAAAGAAAAACATCCCTATATATGTTTCTTTCATGCCAGACAACTTACAAATTATGTTTGGAAAAACAGTTGGGGAAAAAAGTGAGTATCAGAGTGCTTCAGAAATTATTATCCTCTGCTGTCCCCTAGCGGCACTGTAACTTGTTTCACAAAATTGATCAAAGAATATTTTCAACTGTAGGCTTCATAGACTACAGGACAAAAGGCATCAATAGAAATTAAAAGCCAGAAGAAATAAGTTTTGCAGACAATTACTACAAGTAGCTCTTATTTACTTACAATTTTTGAAACTAAAACCCACAGGAAGACGCTGTGATCTAGTATTTTAAATTACAGACTTTGCTAAGAGATTGTGTGACAAAAATACAGCCAAAAATATTTATTGGCATGGCCATGACATTGTCAGTATTTTAGAAATTCTGTTACTGAACTAGTTAAGATTTTAAATACATTAAAATGCAGTTGGAAGAAATAGCTTCCAATCACTCCAATTGTGGCATACCTTTCAAGTTTAAAAAAAAAAAAAAAAAACAAAGAAAAAAAAATCAAGATACGCCAATTCTACTACAAAGTAAAAGCATTACTGGACAACACCCAGATTTTCCTGATCTTACTTTACCACGAATCAAAAATGCAGGAGTTGCAATTTATGTTCTTCAGTAGAATGAAATGCAAGTGAAATGCTACTTAGGGAACATGGTGGTCTTACCCACTTAAAAAATCAATCATTATCTTTCATCTTAGATAAGGTTTTGCAAAACTGTAAAACAGATGTGGGAACACATCCACAATACTTAGTCAAAGGTTTTTCAGCCACATCCCCAAAACAATTTCTCTCTCAACTTTCATGTTTACTTTTGTATCACAAAATAATTTGATTTCAAAAGTAAACAGTATTTGGCATCCTAGTTTTAATTACAGTTTAACACAGTCTCTTCATTAGTTGAGATATTTAATTTAGCTTTCATTCCATGCAATTATACACTCTCATAACCCATGAAAATTTGTAATTATCTCTAACCTCATTAATGAGGACTACTAAACTGCAGTTCAGTTCATTTTTATCAGGTTTCTAGAAGAAACACGAGCTTCTTCTAGAAGAAACTGTAGCTACTGAAAACAAGTGAAGTTTCATACTCAACACTTAAAGAGTTCACCGAGAAGTACGTTCTCAATTATCCACACCTAAAACTGCATTAGCATACTTAGTACACGGTATTTACTTAAAACTATTAGATGTCTCCCTTGTTTTATTTTCAACGATTTACTTCATGCTGTTAAGTTCACTAAACAAATCACTTTCCAGGACTGCTTTACTTTAGGGACAGAGAGAGCCTCTATGTTTCTCCAAAGTGAAAGCTCAGTGTAGGCAGAACCTTCCTTGATCTTTGTATCAGATTAAGAGACAGAAAATACCCATAAAGCTTCTCCTACAGAAGGAATTTGCTTTCAATATCAGTCACCACCATGCCAGCTCAAACAACTTGCTCTGAACAATTCACGTAAAGGGAAATGCAAATGATAGCCTGGTGAAGCAAGGGGCAGGCCTCCAGCACAGCCCACGGCCTACAGGGCAGGCGCTCTGCCCCAATTTTCTGCCTAAATCTGTCCCTGAAGCAATCACAGAAGGGTGTACTTAAGAGGCTGCTGAAGACAGACCCTTAAGGTTGCAAGGCTAACGTCCTCATCAGAGTGACATTTTATTAAAAGCATTGTGGGAAAGGGGCATTATTTGTCTTTATGTAGCTGCTTCCCCTCTCTAAAGCGACTTAACAATCGCTCTTCTCAGCACCTAATGAGAATTGGGACAAGGCTGAGGATTATAACTCCAGGGAGGTGCTTTAAATCAGTGACACAGCTTGGGAAGAGCTCAACAAGCCTCCCAGAAACTCCCAATTAAACAGTGCCAAATATATTGTTTTGCTTTCCACAAGGACAGTATGCCATAAAGACAAAATTGCAAGCCTTCTGAGTAAGCCACAAAGGATTACAAAAAAACAAGAAAACCCCCAAACAAACAAAAAAAACCCCCACCAAACCAAAAAACAAACCCCACAAAAAAAACCCCAGAATTCTAACTCAGCCTATATGCTTTTTCTCTCAATTGGGATACATGAGTTTACATCTAGATTTGAATTTAGCCAAATAACTACGTTTTACCTAATCATATATAACATTTGCTGATATTGTTCATAGACAGTTTTCTTCCAAAAGCATTTAAAAATTTATTATTCCCTTCTGTTATAACAGGTAGATAGGAAAATGCAGAACACAGGACAGAATGGGGCAGAAGCATTACCAATTACAACGAAACCATGGCTAGAACTTCCACATTCTGAAAGAGGGCTGGAAGTACACACTCCTATTGCAGTCACCAAAATTTAATGCCATCTGATCTGGAAAGACAGATTTCAAACTCCTATAGTGCAGAGTGCTGAAGGCTTATTCTAAGAACCTGTTCTGTCATTAGGTTTGACTTCCACCTATATTGTAACAAAGATGATAAAGCCCTACTACACACAAATTAAATTATGCACAAAGATATAACGCCAGGTCTTGCATTTTATCCTTCAGATAACGGCGTGAAGTTTTTGATCTACTGAATTATATGCAATAACAACTCCTGTTTCTCTTAAAAATCTACTTCAGAGATCAAGGACGAGGCTTGCAATAGTACATCTGGGTAACTCCCTTCCATTATAAAGGCTTAGCCACAAATATTTTAACTAAAGCTATCCCTAAGAGTATAATTCTACAAAAGACTTAGAAAATTAAAAATTTAACCTGTAATTAACATTGTTTGATTCCTGCCTCCCCAAATTAAAGTAAGGAAGAAATATTTCCATTCTTTTGAAGAGTCTTCAATGACACAAAGAAATTGGATTCACAGTCTAAAGCGTTATTTATCTATAAATGGCAGTGGCAAAACAAGCTTTTCCACTCACAAACATGCTCAACTCAGCCTTTGAGGGAATCCTGCCAAGTGCAAAAGAAGATTTTTGCTTCCTCACTATTAATCTTCCCTGATCAGATTAAACAATTGGGCATATTTTTTTCCTGTCTCCTGTGAGGAGTCTCTGAAGCTCACTAAGAAATTATTAAGTCAAAGCATTCCTCTTAAGTAATCAAAAGGGTGTTTTGGTGATAACAGCCCTTCTTTCTTTCCAATTTATATCTTGACTTTTTCAAGTGAGTCTTCAGCTAATCATCTGTCCCTACAGCAATCTAGTTTTAAACATTAAAATATTAATGAAAAGTGAAAACAAACCTGGCTGTTCTTCCCACTCTGTGGATGTATGTGTTTGCATCTTCTGGACAATCAAACTGAATGACCCAGTTCACTGCTGGAAAATCTGGGTGAAGAAAAAAATATGTCAAAATTTAAGCTCACTGTACTCAAAATCCTCCTATTGAAGAGCAACATATTATTTTGGAGCATTAATTCTTGTAAGAACCATCATTTAGATCAATTTACAGACACGGGGTGCAACCTCTGAAATAAAAATAAAATTAATTGCATGTATTAGCATATCATAAACAATCCTCCTCTTCATCAAAGAAAGCTAAAATTAACGGTGTCTTCATTTCCTAGATTACGACAGTACACTGGAACAGAATTTCACACTTGACAAGAACTGACATGTTTTGTGTCACACACATGATAAAACACCACTACATTTAATAATTAAATAACAATATCTGACCCACTTTTCACCTACAGTATCAATATCCTACACCACCGGTGGTTGAAGTCAGCTGTGGCGAGACAGCGCTACTTCAGTTGTCCATACACAGAAATATCATAGTCCCTCTCAAAGGCAGGAAGGAGTGACCAAGCCTGACAAAGAAGTCAACATTGAATGTGAATGATAATTATTAATAAGCATTTTCTCAGTGCTGCACTTCATCCGGCAGCAGCATGCTTTGCATTTGAGTAAGTCTGTGTTACTTCCTGACCAAGTCTGTAGCTATGCTGTATTCCACAATTACACCAACACTCTAAACCCAAACAGCCATACCCACTTTAGATCCTCGCTAGTGAGATTTCAGCAATGTGGAAGGTACGATAAACAGTTTTCATTTCTGCCTTCAGTTTTTAGAGCACCTTCCTTCCTTTTGTAGCATACTGACAAAACCTTACATTTTGGACAACGGAGTTTACTATCTGAAAGAACAAGCAGACTCCTGAAAACATTCTTGCGTCATGCCTAAATGCCTCCAAGTACTAAACAATAAAAAAAAAAAAAAGTCCAAAGTATCCACTGAAAATATAAAGAAGTAAATCATAATTCAGCAGGTAATGACCAGAGGAAAGAAACTCAAGCCAAAATAGGTCCTGTAAATATTCTTGCTTCTTCCCTCATCTATTTTTCTGCCCCCTTAAGAATACAGTCCTATAATGCCATTCATAGTTCAGACATTAAAATTCCTTCAGGTTTTCATTTCCACATCCTGGTAGGTTAGTAATTTTTCATATCCTTTGGAATAACCCACAGGATACAGACACATCAGAAATACTTAAAACTGCTAAAATCTTGCCTTAAGGCATGTAGTAAAAGCAAATACGTTACTACTTCCATTTTCCCTCGTTCCAGATATTTGTCACAGAACATGGCTGGAAAAACTAGATTGTCTACAGACTTTAATAAATAAATAAATGACAGCTTCCACTGACTACCTCACTAACAAATGCCATTACAAAACTAGTGACAACATAGGTCTTTTTGGGACAAAAAGAAAAAATAAGCACAAATGAAGTTGGCCTCTTCAGTACAGAAACAGTAGAACTCTAAGAAGCATGTCTCTTCTGAGACATCCTAATGAGCTCTTAAGCAAACTACAGCTTCATTTCTTACAAACCAGGCTGGTCTTCTGAGCATACTATCACTGATAAAGTCTCAACAGGGTTAGATGATCACTTTGTGAATAAGTGTTGCTTCTGTGGATACATACCCAGGCCACGAGCTGCAATATCTGTAGCAAAAAGTACTGCTGCCTTTTTCCGAACAAAACAAGTGTAGACTTCCATTCTCTTCATCTGCTGCTGCTTGCCATGGAGTGCCAGTACAGGGAGACCAGGCTGAAGCTTACAGAACACTCTGAAGAGATACTGGACCTACCCAACAAATCGAGGCGGGGGTAAATTACCGTGCAATGTTAAACTTGTTAAGATCATACCCAGTATATAACAACTGACTCAGCACATCACAGAAAACACACTTTTCTCCACATCAGACACAAGAGATGCTATTTTGAGACTTTGTCACACGCCCAGGTACTAAAAGAGGAAATGAACTGTGGCACAAGATGGGCATGCCTTTTGATGGCACTTCCCAAAAGGAAACAGAGCAGGTAACAGCAAGAACACCTTGGGACATGACCAGTTAGGCTGTACGCAAGGGACCGAAGTATCAAAAGTCCACCAGAAGCACTGCTTTTAGGCAACACTGGAGGGGTGCTGTGTCTTGTGCTTGCACTCAAAGCTGTCTGCACAGTCTTGGTTTACTATTTCAAGCTTCAACAGCTTCCGTTATAAAAGCAGTCTGTTTACTCTTACATACAGTACCATGATGCAGCATTATTTTACAGCAGGTAGCTATCTAATATTTTTTTAAGAAAAGGGTTACAGAAACTGCATATATTGCCGTACAGCTGCAGCTCAGAGAATTTCTGTACAACTAAGCCTACCACCTCACTGTACTCACCAGCCAACTGCAGAACAACAAAAATACTGTAACCTCTTGTACAAGTGGAAGAATTGCAATGAATATTTACTACACTATCGTATGTTGCAAAATATTCAACACATGCAGTAGTTATGGGAATAAATACCTGTGCCATACAAACACATACAAATAACTTCAACAGAATAGTCCCAGAACATTTATACAAGTAGATATTTGAAGGATTAGTTGCTATATAACCATAAGAAAAACCTTTCTCTGCACTATTTCACAATTACAATTTCTTATATAGGCAGATTTAAAAGCTCATAAAGAAAGTAGGTACAACTATTAAAATACTCTGTAACCCAACTACGAAATGTGCCATGAGACAAAACTGAAACAGCTAGCCCTTAGTGACATAACTTTTAGCATTCATTTTTAACAGCAGAGCGCAAAAATGGCTGAGTACACTGAGATCTCCAGGACCTTCCTGCATCGACCCTGGGTCGCTGAGCTTCCCAGCAGCCAGGCCCTGCGTGACATACCTACAGGAGTAGGTGATGTTCGGTTCCTCCCCCAACCTCCTGTTGCAAACCAGTCCACAATGTCACCTCTCTGGTGCCTTTACATCTACGTGAGTATCTTAATTTTAACAGTTTTAAAATGGTACAGGGGAAGAAGGGGAATAGCCATACCTCTTTACAGCTTGCAAAAAACACAATGGTCTTCTTTTTCAAGTGACTTCTCAGGAAAGAGTATAACATGTTTACTTTTTGCTGAAGCTCACATACAACGTAGTTCTGATCCAAAGTTGCTGGGGTACTAAAAAAAAAAAACAAAACACAAACCAAAAACCAAAAAGTACATTTAGATATCATTAGTTCCCGTATCATTAAAATGAGAAAGAAGGGAAGAGAGAGAATATACAGGCATACAATATCTATACAATATTTACAGAGCTTCCTGTCCTTTCTTTTAAGTCAAGAGTGTCTGACAAATACCCAGGAAAACGGGGCGGGGGGGGGGGGGGGGGAACACACAAAAAAAAGTCAAGCTGGAAAGTTCTCCCACTTTGAGGAACAAATCTTAGCAGCCCCACTAGAAAGCTACTCTTGAAAGATGAATCTATTTCCTTGTTAAAGCCAGTGGGGAGGAGGGAACGGCTTTTGACATTACTTCTAAATTCATTTACTACTAGCAAGTCAAGCTTTTTCCATGTCTAAGCAGCGACATTCAAATTGCCTTGACTTAAAATGCAATTTTGTCTATTAGTCCTATTAAAGCATCATTTGTGCTCTAAGGCAATGTCAAAACACAGTCTAATCACGCACAAAAATGAGCACTGATGTACTTCTACTGATTACACCCTGACATGTAAAGTGACTTTGTAAAGCTCTGAATTGTCATCTTAACTCACCTTTTTGTTCTTTACAAAATAAAATAAACTAAGCTAAAAAAAAAAAAAATTCTTTGGCATATTTGTCCTTGAAATACATCTAAATGCTCATCTCTCACAGTTCCTCTGATTCACCCTAAACAGACCAAGGGTATTCAAAATTATTTTATTAAAGGTGCCACTTGGGAGGATGAAATTATAAGACACTGCTCCAGTTTTTATTCTGCTAGTCAATTTGAATTATGTCACAGCACCTTTTGCTTTGTAAGTCCTTCAGAGGAAACTGTTTTCATAAGGCAATAACCTATTGTACACTAAGGCAGTAAATTCTGAAAGACATGAATACTTTCCTTTTTTTGATTCAGTTTATTATCTAATTGCACTCTCCCAAATATTAAAAAAGTAATTTAAAATAGACTTCACAAAAAAATGCAAGATCTGTGAAACAGATGTATAGTCAGTCCTCAAAATGAAGACTACATACTTCTGCTAAGAGCATGTTAGCCACACAGTTTTTTCTAGCAATCACACTTATTTAAGATACTTTTGATAGCACTACTGATTAAAAAAGGTATTTGCAGTACAATGCAGAGATAATCAAATCAAGTAGTTAAAACTGCCTCAGGATTCAACCTGGTTCTGCTGTTCATTTTGCTGATGATTTCTCATTTGCTTTTGGGAAAGCCATTTTTACCACTGTGCTTCACCTTTCTCCTGCATCTTACATATGGAAATATATGCAGGCTTCATAGAAAAGCAGGAAAAAAAAAAATCATACGTGTTCATAAGCAATTTCACACTTAGGTGATAGAATCCACAGAAATGCAAAAATATTAAATATGTTTCTTCACTTAGACTTCAAAAGAAAAAAAAGTGCCAAAAAACAATGTGCATTTTTTTTTCATTTAGTGACACATTAGATTTTTTGAGCTTGGCAGACCACATACTTCACTTCTCACAAAGCCTTCCCATTCTGATCCAAACTCTATGGCATGACAAATTTATTTGTGTGCACAGTGAATCCAGCACGTCAGGAAGCCACAAGACTTACTGCACATGGACTAATTGGTGAAACACTGGACCGGGTTGCCCAGAGAGATGGTAAATGCCCCATCCTTGGAAACATTCAAGGTCAGGCTGGACAGGGCTCTGAGCAACCTGATCTGGTTGAAGATGTCCCTGCTCATTGCAAGGTGGTTGGACTAGATGACCTTTAAAGGTCCCTTCCAACCCAAACCATTCTATGATTCTAATGTCACATGCTTTTCTTTGAGCACCTAATATTGAATACACAAACAAGACTGTCATTCTGCACTTTCCCAATAGAGTAGCATTTCCTTGGAAAGCCAGATTTATCAACTGCACACAGAAGAATTGTATTTGTGCAACATATCTGGCGGTTTTGTACAGTAAGTATGCACACACAGGAGGTAAGGAAGCCAAACAACAAAAAAGCAGCAATTCAGAAGCAAGTGCTACAGCCAGGACGCTACTCCATCCAGGCTATAATCCACTCTGGGGCTTGCTCCTGAAGAAGAAAATTTCCAGTCTGCGAAACTGCCTGAGGAGCTACAATGAAATTGCAGGTTCAGCGTCCCTGTAATGCATCAGTCAGAACTAGTACCCTCTTATCTGGAAATTCCTTGCTTTCAGGAAGGCATACAACAGGATCAGACACTCCAGGAAGGAGGACGCAGGACATAACTTCTGATTCATGGAACCGACAGTCAGAGAAGCAGTTAAGTAGGATCAATATCTGTTTAACCGCCACAGAAAAAATAAAATTATCCCAACGTACCTGAATTTGGCTTTCTCATGAACCCAAACATATTCCGGATCTTTCAGACTCAGCCGTGCAAGATCCTTCACTGATTTTGTTTGTGTTGCAGAAAAAAGCAAGGTCTGGCGTTTCTTAGGTAGATTTTCTATGATTGCATTCATTGTGTCAGCAAACCCCATGTCTAGAATTCTATCAGCTTCATCAAGAACTGAGTTGAGAGATAATTTGAGAAAATCTGGTTTTAGCTTTATTTATATTTAAAAAAAAAAATCATACATCAAATCCATATAGTACAAAAATCCATGCCTACTTAAACTGCAGAAATTAGCTTAATTACTGTATATGACAGGATTCTCTTTAGATATTCATGTACTCCATAAAATATGTTTTTAAAAAAACTGCAATAGAAGTCATAGTATTTCCCATAATCTATGCACTACAGCCCTCAGTTTCACATGCTGAAACATAAAAGATCAGCATTTCAAGTAAACAGTTCAGCAATTTGCAGACAGACTGCAAATTACAAACTCCCTGTCCTATTACTGAAACAAAAGCATGGAATATAAAACAGTGCTGTACTATTCATGACAGAGCAAAACAGACTCTCCTGTACCTAAGCTGAATTTAGCATTAAAACATAAGGAATAAACAGTGTAGCACAGAGACAAAGCTTTAAGAAAAGGGCCTACGTTTAATGCAATTCTTGTGTAACTGCCATGAATTGTACTAAGTGTAGCAAGCGTAATTTCACATTTTATCAGCTCCATTAGCTTCTTAATTGCTTCTATGTTCCTCAAGCTATGCTAAAGATTATGCAGTTCTTAGTGGCAGGCAAACCTTTTCGTTACACTGAGATTTTTATTCAAGTTGGAAGGATGAAAAGAAACAACGTTAACAATGCTAACAAAATAATGAAAGGAGCAGCAATCTGTCTTAAAATTAAAAGAAAAGTGTTTTCTAGAACTGGCCTGAAATACACACACCACAATGGATATTCCGTATAGTTAATTATCATGTCAGGAAAAACACAAGAACCACAGCCAGAAAGCAAAGGCCAGCGTTAGCCAAGACAGACCTAAAGGATTATATGGCATACTACTTTTGGTTTTGGGTTCCTTACTAACTCACTCACTTGTTCTTATCATCCTAAGGAAGGCATGCTCAGCAACTGTTTGAGAGAAAGTACACACAACAAAAGGGTTTTCTTGTTTTCTGTTTTAATTTGTACATTTCATTTGTGAACTTAAACGCCATTTCATCTACACACTGTGACTAGGATAAACTTTTTACCCAAAGATGTGCTCCACACAATTATGAACTGTTACAAAATATTTCTGAGTACTTTCAAGTACTTAAAAAACTTACTCAACATTTGTAGATCAGATGCATAGAAATATGAAGTTTCATCCATGTGCTGTAGAAGCCGTCCTGGAGTGCAAATTAGCATATTTATGTGGTGGATTCTTTCAGACTCTTCTTTCAGATCCTGAAAAGGAGTTAAATCAGCTTAGCTCTAGTTGTTCACACTAGAAGCCCGGTACCAGAGATGACCAGGCCAGCTTAACCTGTTTATAGTTTTTAGAAAGAATAGTCAAGGATCAGCCCTTCCTCTTTCTATAGAGATATCACAATTTCTTCAGCTTGTTCACACTTGTGGCTTGAGCAAAAAGTATTTCAGAATAATCTAAATTAACAGGATAGTCCTGGAAGACTTGGAAGGAAGGTCCATCCAGTCATGTAACTTGGAAAGACTGTAAATATGCAAAAGCTTCAAAAGACACAGACTACAAAGACAGGAAAACAAGTGGGTCATTGATAGGTTCCCATTAACTACTCTCTTCCCTCACTTTTCATTTCCAGGGTTTCTTTCCTAAACTAGTACTTAATATAGCACTCATTTATGCTTCCATACAGCAAACTCCAAGAGAGGACAAACCTTTCCTCCGATGATAAGGCCAGCTGAGAACTCATGATTCCTTCCCACTTTACGCAGAACCTTGAAGGTTTGATATGCCAGTTCCCGGGTAGGTGATATTATCAAAACTCCCAGTCCATCAGCTGAAGTCCACTGATTGCGATACAGGAGTTCCAAAGCCTGAAAAAAATTACCGTATTTTCATTATAAAAAAGTCTGAAGCAAAATATGTAACAACAACAAATTTTTAATAAAAAGTGTTATTAAAAAAAGATAAAGCCACACTAATTAAAATAATGACTTGAACATCAGTATACATTTCACATAGTTTGATTACATATCAATTCTAACTGATGGTAATGATACTTGCTGTAGCAAAGTTCCCCAGTACCAATCTATGACAGACAGTAATGGGTGGTAAATTGTAAACATTTTACTGCACAATTAATCCTACTCTGCTAAATTCTGGAAATTAAGCCTTCATCATTTATACGAGAATAGAAATCAGATGTAGAAAACCATGAGAAACTTCCCTGCTCATAAGGTTTTGCAGGAACCAGAAACAGAATGAGCAACTAGAATAAAGTCAATTATTGCAGCTTTAATTCCAGTTACAGACTTGAAGCAGTACTATCCACACATGCTACCTACAAAGCATAAGTTGCCATAAGCCTCAGACCAGGATTATTCCTCCTCTTATGAATTCACACTGTAGAAACGCTGTCTTAATCAGCTAATCCTAACACAAAGATTTCATAGGTATGAATACCTGAAGCATTCTGAAATACTGAAGGCTGTTAAGCATCCTTGTAAAATTAATTTTTTTTTCACTCCATCTCTCCAGCTCCTCTCTTACCACTTTTCTCCCCTAAAACTGTTTTACAATAAAGTCTGTAAAACAAAAGTACTTCTGCTCCTAGATTAACTAATTGAGCAATCTCACTTTTGTTTCTCAAGTTCACAAGACTATCTTTTGAAGCCACCTATTTTTTTTTTATTCTTTACTAATAAAAAATAAATTTTAAAAAAACAGCATAAAGCATAAATCTTCTCAAGTAGAGAGGGTATTCAAAACACCTACCACTGTTCCCACAGTTACTGACAGGATAGGCTCCAAAGACATTTATGCTTACAAAAATGCAAATAATGTTTAAACCAAAAAACCCTCCATAATCAAAATGACATTTCTTTTTCCCTTTATCTAATCATAACATGATGGGTTTTGTATCCACTTATATGTGCACTTCAAGCAAATGTCTCAATTATACTTTCAACTTGAAGAAATGAAATGTAGAGCATGATGTTTCAAGTAAAACAGTCAAATATGTATTATCCATGACAGGGGTTTTCATCCTGTTTTCCTGCTTGCACCTGGAAGTGATTTCTAAGGAGTCCACAAAAGACAACAAGGAAATGGAAGTCCACAATCACTAAGCTTAAGTTTGCTATATAAGGTCCAAATCCTAAAATTTTAAAGGGGTGAAAACCACTCATCTAAAAAAAGTCTAAGGAACTGAAGAAATTTCACCATTCTATTCCATACACCTAGTTTTCAAATTTTAAAAGAATTGTACAACTAAAGTTGCACCAGGAAAACAGATTCCTGAGAGAAAAACAAAGCACTTTCTAAATCACACAGGGTCTACTAATGTAAGGATCAAAATAGAATTTCTAAGTGTCAGAATATTCCTAGGGCCAAAAATATACTTCTTTCAGAACCTCAAGCAGCTTTATTAAATTAGTATCTTGGCTTTCTTGGAACATTTAGATCAGTTGAACTATAATTTTTCTCCCAGGTTCTATTAATCTAAACTGTTTGACATCTAATACTTCCCAGATAACTCGGTTTAAGTACAAATGGAAGGATATAAATTACTTACTGGGACAATAAAAGCCAAGGTTTTGCCTGATCCAGTCTTTGCAGCTCCAAGTATATCTTTACCTTGTAAAGCCAAACCTATGGTTTGCCTCTGTATCTCCGTTACCACACGATACTGAGCTTCCTGCAATCCTAGTATTTGCAGTGTGGGAATAGAAGAGAGTGTGGGAGGGGAAGGAAAAAAAAAGAAAAAAAAAATCTTTATTTTTGTCTTGCCCAGAGCTGTATTCCTCCATTTAGAAAACACTGTACATGGCAATACTTATCTAAAACTTAGTTTAAAGCAAAAAAACATTCAGATGCAGATAAATAATACATTCATTTTTACTTAAATTGCTTTCCAAAGAAAACTTTTGTACTCACCTTTTAGGGTTTTCTTTGACAATGGAAAATCTGAAAATCTTTGAATTTCACTTGCATTTATCTGAAACAAAATAAGCTTAATCAGTACTTACAATCTAAGCAAAACAGAGAAATTAAATAGCATTCTTTAAGTTACTGTTAACATAAATATGCAGTAGTTCAGTATGACCTGATCAAAGTTAGCTGGTCAGGCAATCTAGTTTGACCAAAGCCAAACCGCTCTTCTACCATAATCTGTTTAGTAAGTAATAATATATACTTTAACCACGCAGGCTAACAGTGCAATTTAAAGCTCAGATCATCATAAAATCACAAAACAATTTAGGCTGAAAGGGACCTCAGGAGGCCTCTGCTCCAACCCCCTGCTCACAGCAGGTCGGCTCTGCGGTCAGATCAGGCTGCTCAGGGCTTCTTCCAGTCCAGTCTTGAAATCGCTCAAAGGCAGAGACTGGACAGCTTCTCTGGGCAACCCGTGCCTCTGCCTGACTGTCCCCATGGGCAAAAAGTGTCCCAGGCTGAGCCTCTCTTCTGTCAACTTACACCAGTTGTCTCTCGTCCTTCCACCCTGCACCATCTCCTCAATGATCTCCCCAGGGGCACCAGGGGCTTCTGTAAGGTCCCGTCCCAACCCCAAAGCCATCTCTGCTACAGACTGACAAGCCCGTCTCCCCCAGCCTCTCCTCACAGGGCAAGTCCTCCGAGGCTGGAGCACCATTTCAATGGCCCTCCGCTGAACTGCATCCACTTTATTGATGTCTTTTTCTTATTAGGGCGTCCAAAACTGGATGCAGTGCTCTTCAGAAAAAAATTTAAATTTTTTTAAAAATTGCATTTTAAAAAGATACTGCAGTATGCAAGCAAGGTCTAAATTTTCTGCAATGCAGCATGCCCAAGACATAACTTGCAATTAAACTGCATGCTAAGCATCTCACATACAAACAGTATCTCCAAAAATCAGAACTTCTGTAGCCTTTTTCTCCAAAACTGTCCCAGTCAGACTAACTGCCAATAGAGATTATAATAAAATATCTATGGCAAAACACATAACTAGCCAATTATTTCATATTTCTGTGTGGCTTCAACGAGCACTGCATTTATGATTCATGCACGCTAAGCATAAATTTATTTTCCTGGGAATATCCACAGAGGAGCAGTTTGATTTTGGAGGCTACTATAAATGCAGTAATGATAGTCATATCCCATAAAATAGAACTCGGAGCTCTTACCTCCCTTCTTTTTTAACCATTCCAGATTAAGGAAAAAGCATTACTATGCTGCAAAGTACACAGCCCTTATCTTCCTGAAAAAGAGAAGCTCACCCGCACCCTTAACCATTTAACCCTTACGGCTCCCATCCATAAAGGCAGACTCCTTCATCTGCAAGGACCACACGCAAACGCTGCTGGCAGCCTCCCTACAACCTTACTAGAGCTAAGCTGTCCACCTGTATTTTCAAATCCCTTGATGCAATGAGGATGAAGTGTATTCCAGCTGCTGTATGAGATCAGACATCACAAAAGCAGGTAAATGTTCTGCAGGGTAAAAGCCTGGCAAACAAACGCTTTGGGAGATAGCTCCAGATAACAAACTCGTTTCTTCCCCACTCCACTTTTCCATTTTGACTCTACAGTTCTTGTGTCAAGATTTTTTTGCATATACTTAGCATTAGGTTTATCACTTAGCATTAGGTTTATTAGGATTAATCACTGCAAACACAAAGACCCCACAAGAATCAGTGGAACAGCACCAGGGAAGGAGCCCCACCGATGTCATCACTGCACAACAAGTTAAAGCACCCTGGGACTGTCGGAGGAGAGGGGTCAGCCCACGGTCCCTGGGTGAACCCCACCGAGGAGCCAGCGGGGCCACCCCCTCCCCAGGCTGACGGGGGTGTGGGGCTCACGGGGGGCTGCAGGGGAAAAGCATTTGGGGACGTCGTACAACTTCTTGTAAGGTGTATTAAGGGGGTTGTGGGAATGTGCAAGACTTGTTATGGGATGTTTAGGGGAAGGATCAACGGCAGGGAAAGGGAGGGAACAAGGTGGACTGGGAAGGAACCAGTGTGAGAAAATAGAGGGAAAAGGGGATAAGAGGCACCGGTCCTGGGTAACAGCTGGCTAGTCAGTACGCTTGTCTGACCGGGGCCTGCACCCCATCACCACAGCCAGCCCTACAGTCCTACTAAATATTCTTATAGAATGATGTAAATAATTATTTACTGCTAATAATAATTACTCTTACATTCTTTCCATCCACATTCTGTGCAGGCACACCGTCTAATCTGACCTTGTGTGAGAGACCACCAGCAGCCTCCAAGCCAGACTGGTGGGCAGCAGCGAGAGCCGAGTGCCAGCAACTGGAGCGGGACCACGAACCCCAGAGGCTGGAGGGCGCCGGTGCCGGCACCTGGGGAAACCGGGGCCTGAGGCCAGCTCTGGGGCGGACTGAGGAGCTAATGCCAGCTGCCGGAGAGACCCGTTTTCCATGTGTGGGTACGCATTTCACTAGCAGACGTTAATCCTGACCAGACAGAGAGGACCAGTACGTGCCGCCCATGCTGTTCACATGTGTGCAAGCACTGTGTGTGCGTGTGTCTGCACAGGTGCTGATAAAGGCACTGCTCTGTCATGTTCACCTGTGGCTGGCCATGCGTGTGTGCACACCTGCATACCTGCTGGGAATACATGGTCATCCCCATTGCAGGCTGGACTTGGGGACCCAGAACTGCAGCAATCTTGATCCACCTGACTGGGACAAGAAGAGTCCATCTATGTCCTGAGGCTCACCAGATTCACCAACCTCTAGCACTTGGTATACTTAACTTTTTAAAGCTGCCCTACAGGGTACAAAACATACTAAAAAAGTAATTCATTGTCCTAACACCTACTAATTTACTTCTCTGTACACATCCACCTCTACAGCATACTTGAGAGCTGTTAATCACGTGTGCGCACACACACACACAAAACCCCCAAGAGCATGTGTTTGAGTCCCTGAGTTGGCTGATTTACAAAAATGCTGAGATGTCAAGTGGAGATCTTAAGAAAAATGTAATACTTTCAAGTCTGTTCTAGCTGACAGGAGGTCATCAAAAGATGTGGACAGCTTCCACTGGCAAAGTTCACAACAATCAATAGCAGCAGGACAGAAAAAAAACACAGAACCCAGGATAAAAAAAAAAAAAATAGAGAGACTACTGTAGCTATAAAGCCTGAGCAGATGAAGAGGAAGGTAGACTACACAGCTTTGAATTCATACTGACCAGCATCCATAAACTGAGATTTCCAAATGTCAAATTCAGAGCTTACACATCTTGTGCATTTCTAATAGGTATCGTTTATCTCTAACAGACTGCTGAACAGAAATCTCCCAACGCAGGGACCAAGCAAAGTGGTCCTTAGACGTTCCTGACAACTTGTGATAACAATTCCAGAGGCGACCTCAAATGAAGAGCTACTGAGCTGTCAGATCAGCCTTCAGATCAGAAATCACCATAAAAAAGGGGTTTTTTTTCGACTTTCACAAATTGGAATTTCTGACAAATATTTCCAAGTTCAGCTGATAATTTTGAAGACATCACGTATCACATGTGATAGTGTATTGGGCTAATTCCCAGTCTTATTATTTTGCATTCTAAAGGATCACAACTCAGTGATGTACACAGGTTTAGTTTAATTTCAACCAAGAGACTGTCCACATAGGAAAACAGTATGCCTACAGGAGGGAAAACTGTCTTACTAACATCAAAAAAGAATTCAAGCAATCCATTATGTGCAACTAAAGGGGTAGATTTTGATAGGTTTGTGACACATGAAATGGGCTATTGCAGCAATGTGAAATTGTTCTAAATAATTAAGGCTGGTTTAAGTATTTCAGTGGTCAACTTCTTTTTAACTCTAGATGACCCAGTAAGAACCGATGTATTAATCACGAAGGAGACAAATAGTGTTCCGCTCTTCTACCTTAAACTCCTCTAAATCAATTTAAAAATCATTACATGCATAAGACTAGCTCTTTTAAAGATGTTCAAGAAGGAAAAAAAGTGAGAAGCACATTAGAAGAGCGAGGCACAGGAATGTTAGGAAAGGCCATGTCACAAAGCTTTCTATATTATTTCCCTGCCCTACAAACTTCCTGGAGCACAAGAATGATCTGTTGTAGTACCCTTAAACTCCAAAGATACTAGTTTATTTTTAAATAAAGTCCGAATAGCAGGAGTAAGAAGGATTGGTGTTAGAGGTAGATCTTCTGATAAATCTATTCCATATCTACATGTACCAGTGGAAAACAACACCAACTTCTACTTAGTTTGTTTCCCTGTCAGAAGTTATTACCTGCTCTAATCTGCTGGGAATCTGTACTTGTGAGCTCTCTCTAATCTGCTCTAGGTGAGAGCAGCCAGCTTGTTTCAAATACTTCAAATGGTACTCTGATCCAACTTGACTAATTGGACGTAAAGCAGACTAAAAGAAGTTTACACAAAGAGCTCCCCAGCACATCAGTTAGCTGTTAATGCTTTTCATGAGCACAACTGGATGGAGAAGACAATATTCATCAACAGCCTTACAGTTAGGCAACAAAGTCGCTGGATCAACAGATAACAGATCACCTATGAACATGTAACACAGAAAATGGTCCCAAGATTTGGACAAACTGAAGCTCAATTTCATGTTTTCCATCTATGCTGCCACACATTCGCCATCCCATGTCAACAAATTACCAAAAAAAAAAACCCAGAGTAACAAAATATCTTGGTTATCTCTTCATTATTGTTTAATTTTGTCTTGGTTATTCATTGCAGCCATTCTTACACTGGAAATTATAGACAATATACTCTAAGAGGGAGGGCAAGGTGGATACTCTTGCATCCAACAGCCATGATACCCCTATTCCATGCCACACGCAAGATGACAAAAGCACATCAAGACCTAACCCACCCACAGCCTGTGTGCCAGAGAGCCCAGGTAGTGCTCCTCACAGAGAGGAGCTTACCAAAGAGCTTTCTAACTCCCTTGTCCCTAAGAAGGGATCTGCCTCCTGCAGAACTCACTGGGGACCCCTGAAGATCCAAGCACATGGCACTTCCTCACAATCCCCACCCTCACTATAACCAGGTCCAGGGTAATAGGGAAGAAATGCAGGAGACCAAGTGGAAAACCAGGTCAGGGACCAGAAAAGGAGATACGAAGGACTGAAGACAGGAAGCGAGATGGGCATCCACCTGTATGTTCACAGGGAGGAGACTCCTGGAGCAAGATGACAGCAAAACCCCAGAAGAGTTGAGACCAGGAGTCCCCAAAACTATCCTAATACAAACATGTTTACTCTGTCTTCATTCTGATGGATACATGCCTGACCACTACCAGCTTCTCTTCTTCAGCCTCTATATATACACACAAACACAACCTCCCACTACCCACTCCTTACCTATGCTGCCCCAAGCTCCACAGAGACACAGAATTATTACCCACGTCCCAGAAATAGATGTGTGTGCAGACATGCACATTGGTGACACAGAGGCAGAGCAGAAATCTATGTAGAATGAGTGGAAATTAAATGCAAGTATCAAATGTACATGATGTGTTTCAGGGAAAAATGACTGCATTTAAATATTACACAAAATATTTAAGGCTAGGAGTAGAGGAACAGACAACTGTAGAAAATCAGAATGGGGACTAATCAACCTAAAAAGCCTGAGAATTGCACATCTACCTACCACAAACCAGATATATCACCGTAAAATTTATGAGGATAAGAAAGGAATACTGACCTCACTATGGAAAAGCAGAGGTTACATCATTCCCTTAAAGAATGTTGTTTCAATAACTCACTGGTTGTGTGTGTTCCTTTTAAACCTCTCTCCTGCTTACATGCATCTATGAGCACCACAGTTATACCCCGCTATCTGCCAAGGATGCGCTCCTGTAAAGTAGAGTGGTATGACAGATAGCAAAGCAGCTTTTCCCCATAAGAACTAATGTAATAAATAGGGATGCGTGTAGGGATTTAATACATGCATACAGCATAAATATGGCAAAACTGTATATGGAGAACATATACACTGTGTACGGGGAGAACAAGGAGGCAATGGCAGCATCAAGTGGAGGAGACGCTGGCTTCCCAGAGATAATTTTTCAAAATATTTCTGCCACTTCACCTCCGACACTGAATGCCCAAGATAAATCTTTTACTTCAAGCATTCTTGCTGCCTCCTTCTAAACAATTAAGATTTTTTTCATTGTCATCATCTTCCTCAAATGAATCGAGATCAACTAAGGGCAAGTGACAGATGAATAGGGGTCATGTTTGGCCATTCAGTCTCACAGACAAAGAGGCTGTAATCCACTCCAAAAAGCCACCATCTCCTCCAGTTGATGATTCTGATGATCCTGCTCCTGCCTCTCAATACACCCACACCATATACACATAATTTCAGTACACAGGAGCAACATACTACTTAAGCTTCTGCAAACATGTGTCTACTACATTACAAGAAAAGCTATCCCCTGAACTCAACCACTTTCTCTATGAGACTACTGCTCAGACTACTGACCAGCGATGGGACTCCAAAACAAGATACAGAGAAGAAAGAATAGCTAGATATTGCCATAGTGCCCTAAGGTAACGCAGCAGCCTAATTTGCAGATGGCATTATCAATTAAATGCAAGCTATTATCGAATGTAGAAACTATTACGGCCTGACAACATGAAAAATTAATTTCACTACACATCTCTCTGTGTTCAAATACACAGAAATACAAAGCAATCTATTGTATATATACTGCAGTTTGGTACATAAACAATAAGCCCACCACCCTGGGATCTGTGCAGAGAGTTCTCAAACTCTGAACACAGCCTTTGCCAAGTTGCTTTAACTCAGTTTCTCTCTCTTGCTCAGACACGCACCCTCCAGGGACCATGCAGAGGCAACCTTGTCTGTCTAAGTTATAACAAGCAGTGCAACAGTACTGTAGTAATGTAGGAGGTTTTTCATTCCACAATGAAAGACACACACCTACCAGTGGTCATCCCACACAGAAAAATACAAGCTTCTAACAATTAGAATAGTCTTCTTTCACAGTCAGCATCTAAGTCCTCTGTCTACAGTGAGCAGAAAGATATTGCGAAAACAAGTTAATTCAAAATTTATCCACAATAAAATGTATTAATCATGTATGTAGCTACCATCTTTAATTTTTATCATAAAAACAATGAATGATAAGTCCATTTTTTTCCCTGAGAAATAATCTGTGATTCAAAACAGTAATTTGACCATCTTTGGAAGCATACCATTTGCTTTCAAACCAGTAAAGCCAATGATTGTGCAAAGTTTCAGAAGTCTAACTTGCTGAATCTTAACCAAAGGAGCTATAACAACCTCTTCATGGTAACAGACATGTTTCTTCTATACCTCGTCATTACTTTCTGCTCAAATTACAACTACCAAAAAGTCTCCACTATTAGCTATGCTGAGTGCTGGGAAACCAAGTACAGCGGCCATGCTCCTCCCCAGCAGTAGCTTTAAATTCAGCAACAGTTGACAGGACACAAAGCAACACCACAGGCAGAGCACATCTAAGCCGTTATTCACAATTACAGTACTTTCCACTAATCAATGTGGCTCAAAAGCTGTCCATCTCCCAGAGGAATTCAAGGGAATCTGGGTGACAAAACCAACACCACGGACCCTGGCTCTAATATTCAAATACTTATTTCCTGACTTGAGGTTAAGCAACATACTCTCCTAGCGTGGTGTTTGCTGTAGGGCATCTTCTATGGAGACGAACGTGTCCCATCTCCAACAGCCAGGCATCCGTGCTGCCTAGTCAGAAGGGCCAAGGGCCACTGGTTACAACGGTTCCCGCCATCTACTTCAACCTCCTCCTCCTCCTCCCCCCTGCGCTCTCAACCCCTCACTCCCCTCCAGAGGGTCTGACTACCCCGGCTCCACAGCCCGCCCAGTCACCTCCACCAGAACCACTGGGACCGCGGCCACTGCCCCCTCCTCCTCCGCCTGGGGGGAGAAAGGAAGGGAACGGGGGGGCCACCCCTGCCTCATGGAGGTGAAAGCCCTTCTGCCTGCCAGCGAGCAGCGTCACCCAACAAAGCTGTGACCTACAGGCACCGCCAACAGCCAGAGGAACAGCCCCGCCAACTCCCAGGACCCCCCCTCGCAGATCCCCCCCACACCACACGAGGAGAGGGGCCGCTCCTCCGCGCCCCGCAGCCCCGCCATGCCCACCCGGCCGGGCCCTCCCGTCCCCGCCCCGCAAAGCCCCTCGCTCGCGGCCCGGCCCGGCCCGGCGGCACCAGCCGTACCTCGGGGTAGCGCTGCACCAGCCGGCCGATGCCCTCCCGTTCCACCTGCCACTCGGGCCGCTTCCGCTCCTTGCGCTGCAGCCGCAGCTTCCTCGTCCGCCGGGTGTATTTCTTCTTCCAGCGCTCGAAGCTGCGCACCGGGTCCATCGCCGCCGACCCGCCGCCGCCATCGCTGCCAGCCCGGCCCATGCTGCCGCCGCCGCCCCGCATGGGACGCACACGGCCGCCGGGGGCGGGGCTGGGCGCAGGCGGAGCGCGTCAGCGGGACGCGCCGCCGGGGGAGGGCCCGGCTCGGCTCGGCTCGGCTCGGCTCGGCTCGGCTCGGCTCGGCCACCAGGGGCCTTCCTCAGCGTGTGGGGAGGTGAAGAGGCGGCACAAGAGTTAGAGAAAAAAATCACACTTCGTGTGATATAACCCAAAAAATGAGCTCTTGGCGCAGCTTGCAAAAATGCAGCATGCGAAACGTGCTCTATGATAGAGATTATAAAACAAAACAAAAATTAAAGCCTCTAGAGAAAAGGAATGTGCACTTACTACTATCTCTAATTTCGTCCTTTTCCGTATGGTGCTGTGGGGGATCAGGGGGAAGAGTTCTGGGACAAGTTCGTTCATGCTTTCTTTGCCAACTCATTACAGGAAAAAACTGACAAATTCGGAAAAATCAAGAAGCAATTGAAAGACATCTGGTGGGCCTTGTGTTTAAGATGCTGGATTTACGCTCTGCTGTGTGTTTTGACCCTTCATAATACAGTTGTAGTCAATCAATGGCCTTGGCTCAGAGCCTTGAACCGTGCGAAGAGTTGGCAGGGAAAACTACACACACGCGGAGTTGTTTTACACTGACTGGTGTAAGGGTGGTCTCTATAAGAAGCACATATCTCTCAAAGTAACTAGATTTAATCAACCAATTATTCATAATAATTTATATTATGCTATCTTTACGCGAACGGATTCTTAACACCTCCCTACGGAGAAGGGCTGCATCGTCAGAAACGATTTGCTGAGTCAGTTGTAGCACCTCATCAGCGCACAGAATTAAAAACAAAACCAGGCTGCAGAGTTATTGTGCCACATCAGGAAGAGAAAATTACAAACATACTTATGCAATGTCATAAGAAGGAAGTAAACACATTGATGAGGCGAACAATGAAAGGCTCCCAAATTAATTACTGTCTCTGATGAGGGTTTGGAATTCCAGAAAGCCAAGGGAAAAAGGGAGTGTCTCTTAATTAGCTCCGCTTTTGCCATGCATATGTTGAGTGTATCACTGAAGATGTTTTCCCTCCTCCCTGACAGAGGGAAACCTGTGATCATAGAAATGTTTGTTTTCCCTTTAAACTACATTACGTTCCTAATTTCAGGAAGGGCTGGAAAAATCTCCATTAAATATGCCCTGATGGGATCTCTCCTCCCGGGTACAGCTTTGAATGCAATGGTTTTCTCTAGGGGTTTATTTGCTGTTAAGATGAATAAGGAAAGATATTGAAGGTTTTATTCTTGAAACAAAATATTTTTTTTGCAGAAGTACCTGGTGAAAATCTGTTTGCAGAAGGTGCTGTTCCACCCTGAAAGATGTGCTTCTGGGGGGTGGCGCATCTTTCCCAGGATCACAGCACATTAACTTGACATACAAAACAAGGTCCCAGTCTAACACGATCAGACTGTTGCAGGGCTCAGCTGCCACTTCAAGCCTTTCTGTTTGCCTGCCTGTAATAGAAAAACAAACAAACAAAACCCCTCCTGTGTCCAGCACCGGAGTGAGTTTAGCCTTTCTGTAAGTAAATGTGTGGGTAAAAGTGTTGTGTTTGAACCCGCTGCCTTTGCTCACCTGGTCTATGTTTTGCCTACAGGCTCAACTCTCTTACAGCAGAGCAGCAGCAGTGGTCTGCGAGTCACTATGGACATAAATCCTCAATGAAAAAAGTTATATGGAAAATTATATCTTGCCATCATATTTCTAAAACAACTTTTTTGCTGCTATCATGACAAACACTGTTAATTATGCCTATATGTTTCCAATGCTTTTTAATTATTTATTTGTTCATTAGCCAAGAGGTCCATATGCCAGGATAGGAAAACCAGAAAGTCCGAAGCGGCCTGCCCTGTGTCCCACAGGAGAAGGTGAAGCGCTGGAGATCCCCTCGGCCCCGGGCTGGAGGTCTGGGAGCCTGCAAAGGCCAGGAGCCACCCTTCGGTTTTCTGTGCTGTCCTCTCACCCTCAGGGGCTTGCCTGAGAAACAGCCAGTGGTTTGTAAAAGTTTTCATTATATACATGAAAAAAATGTTACCATGTTAAATTTTATTTGTTTACAACGTGCAAGACTACTTCAGTTGTCTTGTAATAGTACTATCCCTGAAACTATTGCAAAACCAGAGATCCTTCTGAGTAATAAAGAGCTTGAGAGAGAGAGAAGAAAAATTTCCTTTTACAAGCTGACAAATAAAAGATTCAAGCACGGTTGTTCACTTGCAATTCAGAGAAATGAAGGGAGTGTGGCTGTAGCAATAAATGTAACGAGGCTCCGTACAGGACCACATAGAAGAAAGCATTTTTTTATTTTAAACAAGAGTGATCTCAGTAGCAATCATTCTCACATGGATTTCACTCTCATGCATACTCAGGCTTTCCTGCTCATAAGCACAAACCTGTCCGTGTCTGAGCAGGGTTATTTATGGTGACAAGGAGGACAAGGGGCACCAAGTATCAAGGTCAGGGCCCTGAGGCCTTAATGGCCCTGACCAGCCTCACCTGAGGCCTCCCTCTACACCCCACCCTCGGGCCCAGGAGCCCCATTTCAGCTCATCCCTGGGGCTTCAGGCCCTCCCTGAGTTATGTCACCTGTCATGTTGGTCCCCAGCTCAGCCACGGCCGTGCCTGTCCTTGGCCACAGGCCCCACTGATCGGGGGACTCTGAGCTGCAGACTGGCTTTGGGCTTGACCTGGGACCTGCTTCGTCGCTGTGGACCTGCCCAGTCATCAACGGCTGTGTCGGACCCTGGTTACGGCCACCAGACCTGATCCTGATCCTGATCCTGACCAGAGCATTGATTTCCCAGCTTGACCTTGGACCTGCCTCATCAGCACAGACCTGTCTGATGAGCTGGACTCTTGGTTGACCTGGGCTGCCACGCACAAGCGTGCCCTGCTCCCTCGCTCAGGGGCTGTGTTATCACACCTAGCTCTGGCTCTTAGGGAGCAGTCAGCCCTCACTGTGCCCTGGC
The DNA here is from genome assembly GCF_047370975.1 of Nipponia nippon. NCBI lineage: Eukaryota > Metazoa > Chordata > Aves > Pelecaniformes > Threskiornithidae > Nipponia > Nipponia nippon. The sequence goes on from NW_028262336.1 coordinate 113,456,519, forward strand.
AATTAAGCCCTCATCACTTTTTCTGGGTTCATCCTGAATGGTGACAATAGTGCACGATCTTTGGTATCCTTTATATTCTCCCTTGACAAAACCTCAGGGCCAAGTTGAGTTGTATCATACTGCTGTGTTATGGGGCTTTCTTCACAGCATGGACTTAGTACAGTTGGCCCTACACCCAAATCCCGCCAATTCCCCATTCTTACCTATATCCTTTCTTGCATGTCATGGTTGGTCTTAATCTCGTGACTTGCTGCACGTGCATCACTCCCTGCACTCCTGCTGTGCCATTTCTTCGGGTGCCTCATGCTGCTGCAGAGACTCTCATTCATGTCATATACCCCAGTTAAACATTTCCTTTGCAAATCTCTACAGGAATTTAAGATGGCTAGGCGCCGACTTTATTTAATTAAAATAAAAGTAACATTGTGTGTGCTTAAGTTAAACTTTGGGGTTTCCATTAAGTCTTTGATTGTTTTGTACTAACCTGTTTTCTTTCCATTTTTCCATGTAATCTTGATCACCTATCTAAAGAAGTAATCAGCAAACCAGAGGAAGTGACCCCATAAGTACAAGATGTCAATGAAATACCGCTAAAGCCTTTCTCAATGAAACAGCCAAGTGCTAGGAGAATTTCCTCAGCTGAGAGGCTGTTGACACTCTTCTCCTTATCTTCCAAGGCTGACTTGCTATGCTTCAGGAGATTTGAGAGAAAACATGTAAGAATTTGCATCTGAAGATTGTGCTTAGAGTGTCTGTGAATGAGACATGGAAGCTTGAAAACACCCACAGTGAAAGGATGGATCTTCAATGTAATATTTGCAGTGCTACGATGTAACTTCAGACTGTTTTGAAAAAAATATGGAAATGGCAGTCAGATTTGTGAATGTTATTTTTAATAGAAGTAATGTTCCTATAAGAAATTATTATGTCTAAAGGTTGTACAGTATGACACAGAAAAATGGTAATCCTACTTGGAAAAAAAAAATCACTTTAAATGATTGTTATTAGGTGTGGTGGCCAGAACTGTTCAGAGAAGAGGTGGATGTCAGGGTGGGTGTCATGGCCCTGAGGGCACTATTGGACCTTACTGTCCCCACCTGCCTACCCTGCGGTCTCTCCTGACCCCTGCCCATGGGCTCAGGAATACATTTCACCTCGTCCTAAATGTATTACTCTGAGTACTGCAAGCTGAAAAAAAATCAATGCTGTCAGTTTAAAAGAGAGATTACAGCACTCTCATGCAGACCCAGGGTAAGCAGCTCTAAACAGGAGGCACATTAGGTGTCTGTAATGGAGAACAAAAAACCAAAAAGACAGAGTAGAGAAAAAAAATAAGAAAACCCATAGAACTGGGTTTTCCTATATTGGGTAGCCCTATAGTAAAAGGGCTGTCACCCAAGAAATTAAATTTAAAAAGTTAAAAGTTAAACTGGATTTTCAAAAACACAGTAGAAACACTCTGTTTCAGTAATTCCTGGTCTGAGCAAATGGGTAGGTTGTGATGAATAAATATTGTCAGTTATGACCAAGAATATTGTGTGGTGTAATTGAGGGTTTATACTTTCCTCTTAGTAATGAGCTGCTGTTTCCCAACAATAAAACAAATACAATTTTTCAGATGACATTATGGGCTCTTCTTCTGGAAGTAATAAAATGAAAACACTTTTACCAAGTATATCAATATTACAGGAATTTGGTTTTGTGTAGACACTCCAGAAGGTATTCTGCTCTGGAAAAAAAGTAGCCATACTATTACTCTAAACATGAATGCATGGTCCAGCTTAAAAACTCCTGCAACAAACTACCGATTGCAACTTTGGCAATACAGACGTACATAGGCAACATAGAGTCAATTCTGAAAGATTTCTTATAGGTATCTGGATTTAAATGTTCCCATCACAGTAGATTTTAGAATTAAGTCTTTTCTGTCCTCATTGGTAAATAGTTTTATATTTTTAAAAAGCCAACTATCGTATATAAAATAATATCAGAAAGTAGCTGCTGCTTTTTCAGGCCTGAGCTTACCGGAGGACAAATGGTGTCTTCATGGAGAGAAATATGTCCCTCTTCAATGCAGTCCTTCACTCATTCTCTTTGGCCATGGACAATTTAGTAGCCACCACTATGGAAACAGCCCTCAGTTCTTAAAATTGTCCTTCAAAAATTTCCAAACTGGGATTCTTTTAGGAGAAGCAGGTATAAGCCTATTATCTTCTTAAAACCTGGGGTGAAACAGACTGGGAAAAGTGTGAGAGAGAGGATTTATGCTTTGCTGTTCTCTTGATTACTAGGATTTTGACTAAATGCCAATGATATTGATCAGAATGACAGCATCCAACTTACTAAATGTTTAAATGAAAACCACCCTCCAAAGGACAGATTTAAGTTTACACAATAAAATTAAACTTTGTGCCATGATGCTTCAAAAACACTCAATGTACGAGAAAAACAGTGATGAGGAAAAATTAACCAAGTTTCTTCAAAATCAGAAGGAAAACCAGCTTGTCAAGTCTCTAGAAATGCCAAAGAACATTGATACTGTTGGTCGGGAAGTGTTGGATGATATTATATGATACAACAGAATGTTTCGGGAAAAAAGCTACAGAGCTCTTTAATAGGATGGCATAAACACATTTCTTCTGGAATGACAAAGGACTTTTTGTGTTCTAGGGGACTGCTGTTGGCGATTCTAATATTCATTATTTAGTCTGCAGGGCCCTCAAAATGAACTTTTTGCCAATGAAATGTTGGGAAACCTGATTCCCACCTGAATTCCCACCTGAATCTTGGGAAGGTTGTGATGAAAGCCCTGGCCAAAGAGAACACTTCCAGAGTCACGGAAAAAACTTTCACTCAGATTGTCAGACAACAATGTGACCCCCTATAAAATGGAAACTAATTTTAAAAATTAATTACTTACTGTGTCATACTTTCAGTCTTTAAATAAAACTATCCATCTCTTCAAAATGTTATGATATGTAAATGCTTTTTTTAAAAAGACACAGGATGGAGGTTAAAACAAATACAAAATTGAAACATTTTCCTTTAAGCCAACAAAGGTGTTTTTATTCAAAATTATAAGGATGACAAATCCTGCAAGAAATATATGACGGGGTTTGCTGAAACTTGTTTTCCCTCAGAGAACTGTCAAACACACCCAGGCTCTGCAGGCCCTGTCACTTCACTGCTTCCCACGGTTTGCCCCGTAGCACTTTGCACTTCTCAGAGCTTTTGGTGCAAGGACCACGATGATGTTGAGGTATCTCTAAGCCACTAGGGGCCGTAACAGACCTGTAGAAATAAAAATGACTAATAAACTGTGATCATAATAGATACATGCTAAAAAGAACCATTAAATAATCAAGCCTGCCTTTTTGTGATGGCCGGGATCTGTGTGCAGTCCCAGGACACAGGCTGTTATTGCAGTTCGGGGAACTCCATAAATATGTGTTTAATTTTGAACACATTTGACAGATCTTTCGCAAACTGAGCTGATTTCCTGTCTCTGATACAGAGTTGACAAATCAAATTATGAAAGATTAGTTAACCTTTCAGATGATCACACATTTTGGAAGAGCGCCATTTCCGAAACAGAATGGTATACACCACAGTGCTACTGAGGCTTAATATAAAAATGACACACTTAAATGCTGTCCTTTAATTAAAAAAGAACTTTATGGGAAAAAAAGGACTTGCATCTAGCACAGTTCTTGGGCTCTTTGTATTTCAGAGTCATTTCAGGAGACAGTTAATGTATTGTTTTTCCCAGCCCATTAGCATAGTACAATATATTTAGTTTGTCAGATATGTAAAAAATGTGACTGCACCTCTATATGGCAGGCACTTATGCCTTATTATCCTTGTTTTTATATGCTGGATTATTCTTGCATTTGGAGAAAGAGTCATGGTTTATTACTTTGATTCTGTAGTTTATTCGCTGGGTGTATTGCTCAACTCTGAGGTGCACATTTCTCTCCTATTAATGACTTAATAACACCTCTTTGTGTGGCTGTGAAGTGTAATCCACCCAGCCTGCCCTATCTATCTGCATATTTCTGGCTGTAGAAATTAAATTTGGTTTAAATGTTTATACTCATTAGACCCATATTTGATAGCAATGGGTCATGAGACCAATTTTAGAGAAGAGGCATGGGCTAGGAGTCAGTCACAGAAAGGCAATGTGGGAAGGCAAAAGGAAATTGAAGATAAACTACCTTGGTAGTACCTGTTTACACTGACAGAGGTGAGGCCGGACCCATGCCCATGTCCATACCACACAACCTACTGACAATCCCTATACCTGTGCTCTGGTAGGAATCCAGTGTAGGCCCATATGGATAACAGCTGCATGAACTGTAAAGTTGCCAAACCAAATTCATCCCGTATATAACTGCGAAGCCACATTAAAAATAAATTTATCTTCTTGCTTTATTATTTAAGTTGTGCTAGATTTCTCAAGTAGGAGGTGTTGTCAAGACTCACCTGAAAAGGACACTGTCACTAGAGCATGAGTAGCCACACGTGACCTCCAAAAACCAGTGCAATCGCAGCATTCTAAAAAATGGAGGCAGAAAAGGTGCTGCACTAACTCCCCTCATCTACACACTCGCTAATGCAAGGAAAGGGTACAGGATTTTCTTTCAGGGGAGCAGTATTGTGATGAAGCTGTGCAGATTTGTCTACGGTTCCGTACCGAACGTCAGTTCGTGATGGATGGAGTACAGCCATGTGCCTGAATAGTTGGACTTGTGAATCTAACAATAACATTTCTGTACTACTGCTGGTTGTAAGAACATCTGAAAAAGCAAAACCAGAAGTACTGTTAAGAAAAACAATGTTTTTTTATGGGAGATTCTGGATATTTTTGTTAGACAAACCAACATAATGATTTAACATTTCTTAACAATCAAATCCCAGGGGTGGGATTCAGCTCCAGGCTGTAGACACATACATATAGGCATCTAAATGGAGGGGCTTGGTTCAGTTGCTCTGTTGCCATCTGAGATGCTGTAAGGCATCCTGCCCGAGCCTCAGCTGCTTCTCCAGAAGGGCACAGATCTCCCATATGCCCCATGTCATATCTGCCAGCCTGGTGCAGATGCTTCTATACCCTAGGGCACTAGATGCTTATGTTTAATCCCACTGGCAACCGTAGAGCTATTTGGCTCATTTTGAAAGAGACATCTCCTTTAGTCATCTGAATCCCCCTCTAGAGTCCATTAGCTGTATTGACTGGATCTCCACTCACTATAATGGGAGCATGACATGTAGACATGACATTTAAGTGCCTACAAGCTGGAACTGACTGTCCCACATCCCTCCCCAAAGAGTTTAATGTTCACCAAATGTAAAGACTCAGTAAAAGCATGTGAAAGGATGGACCTAAAAAGCTTCACTGAGCCTCTCAGCAGATTAGTGCTCCAGTTTCACTTCATTTAGCAATCCTTTAAATCATTTTAGCGTCAACAATAACACTCAGGAAACAGGTTGTTTCAGCAGATGTGGTTGATTCATGGGCAAAGTTAAAGCCTAAACAAATCTTTCAGTGGCTATTTTTTGGATCTGGTTCACAAAATGTTCAGCATTCTTTAATGAAATTAGCATCGCTATTTCAGATGTAAATTATACAGGTTTAACAACTCATAAAAACAAACAAACAAAAACCCCGTAAGAGCTCTACACAGCTCTACAGAAGATGGGTTCCTGCCAAATGCAGGAGCTTGACAGCCGCAGCCGCTCAGTCTAAGCTAACAGGCTCTGCCGCTCAGTAGAGTTTGGCAGCATAAACTTCCTACCGCAGAGCTCAGGTTCATGGCTTGCAGGGGCGACATGGATAACCATGCAACTGTCAGCACTCATCTATGCAGATGTTACTTGGCAGTCTCCTGTTTTGCTCACAAAGGAACAAATCAAATATGCCTGAACAATATTTAAGCTATATTTATAAGTGCCTCTTGCATAAATAAATATTTTGAAGAGTAAAGGGAAAGCACCACTGGCAACCTGTAGGGTCTTTTCTGGCCCATGATTTTCAACATATTCAGAAATGATCTGAAAATGGAGTTAGGAGTGAGGAGGCAAAGCCTTAGTACTGGTCTTTGTCTGAGCTAAGTTACAAGTATGCCTGTGCCTGGCCACACACCTCACTGATCCGGACACGGACCCAGATGCACTGAGTTGCCTCCCTGGCTTGACCTTGCACCTTGGATCACCACAGACTTGTGTATCTGGCAGTCACTGGCATGTGGCTGAGCTAGGTGACCACCATGGGACCTGCTCTGCTTGCCCTGCTCAGGCACTGTGGGACCGTGTCTCATCAGTGAGGAGGACTCTGTCCCTGCCTGCCTGGCTGTCACTCTGCCCTCCCAGCTCAACTTCCCTTGCAGAGCAGCCTCGCTGCTCCCGACAGTATGTTATCTCGTGTGACAAGGGATTTCCTGTGAAGTCTGCAGAATATCTGGCTAGGTAATAAAACAGCAATTAAAATTCAATGTAAATAAAGGTGAAATTAGGTACATGGAGAACAACCATCCCAACTTTATATGTACCAAAGATGGACTCTTGAGTTGATTTCTACAACCCATAAAATCTGAGTGATATGAAGAGACTGTTTCTATTATAAGATTCTTATTTAGGCATTCATTGTCTGTCTAGATATCTAGCTAGAAATTATCCCGTGAGGATATCGGCAGCCAGGATATCAACAATTGCTTGAATAAAACAAGAGAGATTCTGCAATCATTAGACCTTCAGAAAGATGCAGCTAATTTGCATCACAGTTACTGAATATTAGTCTTGCCTTCTTCATGTAGTATTGAATGAACAGCTTGCTCAGAAATACAGCTGAGGCAGGGAATGTGTAAGTCCCTTGTGTGCGCCCAGCGCTGGTTACCTGAGTGATGCTTGGGCTAACGCACATCTCACGGTGCAGAACATTGTGCCTGCTTTTGCGGAAGACAAGTAAGTGTCTTCATCTTAATCCTTTGGGGTCATAGGGTTTTCTTGCCTGACTTTCATCCAGTCAGAGAAGTATGGGTAATAGTCAGATCTATTAACTTGAATCAGATTAATCAGATTAATAACTTGCTGTCTAACTGGTCTATATTCTGTAAAAAAATGCCTAAAAATTTAGGCATTTACTGTCTGTCTAGCTGTCTAGCTAGAAATTATCCCATGAGGGACAAATAGGAGCAACTAAACGTAACAGCAACAAAAGCCCCAGTGCTATTGCTGTATACCATTAGGTTGTATACGTGCATGTTGTCCAGCTGGATGGCTACATGTAGAGCTTTAATAGCGACAGTACTCGGCTTTCCACCTTCCAGACTGTAAATGGTCTGTGAAGAATTTATACTGCATGTCAGTCAGTAAGCACCAAAGCAAATATTCTGTGCTCTGGCTTTCCTTGTCTGGCACAGAGGAAAACTGCATGCATTCATTCACATCAACCTGTATTGGTCCCTTTGGGTTTTCCATGCCATCCGGTCCCTCAACAGCCTTGGGATGTCAGGAAATAGTAGCACCGTCACTGCACAGAAAGGGTAAATAAAGCAGGGAACATCTGAGTAGCATAGCTTCTCTTAGAAGAAGACCCAGAATGCTTGCATCCCTTTAAACATGGCAACTCAAATACTTCTAAAACTTGAAATCCAGTCCTCGCTGGAGTTTTGCTGTAGATGTCCACGAGGCTTAGGTTTCACTCTGCAACACTTCAGCTGTGGAGAGAAGATACCTCCTTTTAGGGATGAATAAAACTGTAAGAAGCACATCCAATCACACTGAGTGCTCGCAGAAGCGCATCATGGCAAGAATGTGTCCTTTCATCGGGCATTGGCTCTGTGCTCAGGATAGTATTGACGGGTTCAGAGAGAAACAAATATGAATTCAAATTTGGAGTTACAAAAAGCTTCTCTTCATCCTACCATTTATCATTGTTACCATGTTTCATTGTAAATTTGTGCTTGCTGTTTGTTGTGCCATAAAAATTGGCATAATACGTATCAGCATAATATGGCATATTATGCTACTGAATGAGATACAAAGATAACATAAAAGACAGGTCTCGCTTAAAAAGCACATGCTTGAAAAGGAATTAAAGAACAGAGGAGAAACCCCAGGATACACAGTGAGAGATTTCAGCTTAAATTTAGGAAAAAGGAAGAGGCATTTGAATTGCTATATATGTTCTTGTGGAGAAGAAGAGAAAGATTTATTTTCCCTAATGTGGAATTGTTTTAAACAGTGCAGCATGAGTGAACTTGCTGGACTGAGAATCCAGACCAATAGCTTTTACTTACAACAATTTGTGCGTGTGTGTGTTTTGCTTTGTTTTCCCTTCAGTCGCCTTTCAAAAGCAATAGCAAGCAAAACCGCCCATTCATCACCTTCTCTTTGATCCTTGCTTGTGATAGCAGCTATTTTGCATCTTCATTCTAATCACTCCACCCCATTCCTTGCAGTAATATTAACGAGAAACTCCCTGTTTGTGGATGCCTTTCTGCAATGAATCCAATTAGTGTGGCTCCAGGGAGGGGTTCAATGGGCACAAAAGCAACAGGGAAGGCAGATCAGTGTCACAGATGATAGATTTTTAAAAGCTGTTCATAGTCCTTAAGGTTGTGAGGCAGGCAAGGCAACTGCTACAGGTCGGAATAGGTAGCTGCATTTTTTTAGGCCCCCCCAAAATCCTCGTACAGGAGGAACAGATTCTGTGTCAGTTCTTGGCCAGTATGGAGTGGAAAAATGTGCTTTGCCAAATAAAGACCTTGGAGATATACTGTAATTCATGAAGGACGTGAGCATCAATTCAAATTTCAAAAGATGTTGTGAAAAATAAGCTGTTGAAAAACACGCTCTTTCTGGAAAGACAGAACAGCCTTTATAAATCCTGTCATGGACATAGTTAATTGTATCTTTTCAAGGAATTACAGACTAACCATGTTATGAACTATCAAATCAGCTCTCTACGTGCTGGTTTGATGTGCAAGGCATTTATCTGAAGAGTTCAGGCAAATGGCTCCTCGCAGCACCTGCCCTCAAACCCTGCTTGCCAACATAGCGATGGGATGCTTAAATTCAATGCATTTCGCTGACTCCTCAACAGCTCGGCCCCAGACTGCAGGGATTCACAGCCAGTCTTCTGCGGTGCTGACAGCCGCCAGGAGGAGGCTGTACTCAAGAGTATGAAAACTCTTGTGAACAGGCAAGTTTCTGATGAGCTGCAGATTTTTAAAGGTCCTTGCTGTAAATTTATCACCATTTCTGTTGTCTTTAGCAGCTTAAATGTGCAAGAAGCATTCACAGTATATTACTTTTGAAGTATCTCAGTGGTCTCAGTTGACATTCCTGTGTTGGATTAACTTTTAACTGGATAGATGGAAGCTGCCCTGGAAACCCTGAAGATTAATTTTCTTTCATATTCTGTGGTCTAGGATCAACATTAACAGAGTGTAAATTTTGCTCCAATAATGGTTTAAATTTACTTAAAAATAAAAGCCTTGGATTACTTCATGACTTTCTTCAGCAGTAGGAGACCATTATCTGAACGTAAGCTCACAGTTTATTACCCTGATCCCTTAACCACATCATTTTACCTCTGCAGCGTGTAAATATAGAAACAATAAAAGGAGGAAGAACAGATTGTGGCAAGAGAGGAACAAAACCCAGACACATTTGAGACTTTTGTTTTACTACCGTAATGAAGCCTTTAAAAGTACGTTGGGAAAGTACTTTACAGGCTGGATAGTCTCCAAAAGGTAGAAGGCTCCTATCAACAGTTATCAAGATATCAGTGTTAAAGTAGTTTCGCATATAGAATTCAACGTTAACAGTTTTTCAGTGAAGAGTGTGGACATAGAAGCTGTGTTTGTTTATATCATACACATTCGCATGCTTTTAGAGACCTTTCTTCTGACTCAAGGACTGATTTTGCAACATATGAGGAGATGAGACCCGGTGACATATGAGTTCCCCTCTTCTCCTGAGTGTCAAAATAAACAAAACCAACTTTTGTTTTCTTAGAAAACAGATCCTTCAAAACCAGTGGCATATGCTAGTTTGTTTTTAAATAATTTTAGAAGTATTTATGCACTTACTTAGCAATTTGTCATTTTGGTCTTCCAAGAGCTTCCAATTAGAGCAATAAAGTTGCACTGTAATTTCTAACATACCACTGTAGGTTTTTGCCTCGTTGCCGCTTATAATATCCATAGCATAGCTACATACTAGGATATGTAGATTGTTATATAGAAGCTCTACAGCTGTTGAAGTGACATCATTCGCAAAACTTTAAATGGATACCTGCGTTGGTACCACATTTAGTGACATGAATTGATGTCATTAGTCTTCTGCAAAGTCTTCTACATGTAATGGTGACAGAGAAACAAACTCTTCCCACAGATACACATGAACAGTACCCAAAAAAAAACCCACCAGCAATTTGACTCAAAGAACACTGGATAAAGATATTCAAATCATCTAGAAATCCAGCATTACCATAAAATCATATGCAGTTGCACTGGAAATGTGGGGTTTATCTTTTTATCAGGAAGACAACTTAGGAGGAGTGGGTGGAAAATAACAGTAATATTCAGGGGACTGAAGAACAGACATAAGATAAGAAAAATCCTCAATGGCTCCACTGCCTTGTACTTTGAACAATAGTTTATGTTATCAGCACATGAACATAATACCCTGATATTGTTATTAACAATGCCTCCAATTTATAGTCACTTTGCACTGGAGCAAGATCTTATTTCATAAAGTTCCTAACAAATTATTGATATTAAGTGTATGTTTAAGTGGATCCCCATTTAACAAAGTTACTCAGCCAGTTTGCAAATGCCTCAGTATATATAAACTGTGTTTACCCTTAACCCAAGCAGCTAGACAGTATTCAGGACTATTTTGTTGGATCATTTTTACTGGAAGAAAAATATCTGTTCTCTCTCTGCATATCCTGGTTGTGCAAATCATCTATCCAAAGTCCTGTTTCCTAACTACAGTAACAACACACGACAGCAGGGGGGTAACTTCCACATTCAGAAGCCTAGCTCTATTTCCAGGTAGGTCTGAGTTCAGAATTTCTGACCCATGTAGAATTACAAGTACCAGATTTTATTGTTTGTTTTATTCTTGTAGTGGAATACAAGCATGAACACAGATTTGATGTTTACTATTTTCTGTTAAATGAGAATTATTTCATTCCATGACAGTGATAATAGAGAATTATATGTCATTAAGTAATGTGAATTAAAAATCCAAGAGAAGATTTGAAGAAGTGACTTCTTGTAAGCCAGTGACTAAGACTTACTCCTTCTTTTGTGTTCCCCTTCAGGCCACAGTCCTAGTGCTCTCCAAAGCTCTTTCTAACCCCCTGGTTGCTTTCATACACTCACGGAGTCTGATTCTCACGCAACAAAATCAGCATTCTTCCCTTTCCCCATTCTAGGAGTCACTCTGCTTTGATCATCCACTAGAGTGGAGCTGAAGTCTCCTACAACTAGGTCAATAATATTTTACCTTCATGACAGAAACCAATGACCTTGTCAAAAGTACTCTCCCAGTTCAAAGTTATTCCAAATATGTTGCTGGGTCAGCTACGCACTAGTAGGCTTTGTCAGATTAGGCATTGCCTCTCTGTGCAAGGGATCTGTGAGACTCTCCACAGCTCTCTCACCATCCTTTTTACCAGTTTCTCCTACCCTCCATCCTAGTCATCGATGCTGGTGGTTGTTGGGTCTGACGCTGCAGGTTCTAATTTAACACTTTGCTTTAACTTCAGACTCTTACCTCAGACTTTTCCTAATCTTTCACTCAGTCTCTCCACTGGACATTTGCCTTCCTCAGAGTTTGTTTTGTTCCACCCTCAGCCCATGCTGTTGCCTCCATCATCTTGTGCACCAGCAAGGTATCACCACAGCCCACACTGGAGCCAAAAGGGTTCCTCCGTAAAAAGGTCATTTGGTAGGTCCTTTCCTGGTTTCCTCTTTTATCATTTTCTGGGCACAGAGCCAGGACACAGGCATTTTGCCAGCACACACGCTGCTCTCCCACCCCGCCCTGGACCTCATGTCTTCGTGCCTACCTCACCTCTGGAGCCGTGCCTGGGGCCGCACCCCTCGCTACACCCCTGCGCTGGAGCCACTCCTGGTCCTGGCCCAAACACTTCTGCGTTGGCCTCACCTGCGAAGCCGTGCCCAGGGCTGGGCTCCTCCCCACACCCTTGGCCTTGTGCTTCCCTGCCGGCTTCCTCCACGTGTTTACCCAGCAGTGGAACCCAGCCCGGGTCCATCAAGCTGTGGTGTGTGATGCCTTGAATTTTGAATGAAGGCAAAACATATACTTAGGTACAATTACAATTTATTCCACTTGAGAAAAGGAGAAAACATGGGCTGTAACAGTATGCTTCTCTCCCAGATAAGCATCAATCAGACATCTAACATATTATGGATTTTTAATTGATGTGTAGTTTGACATAGTGATAGCCATCCCAGACACATCAGGCTCCTCTATAGGTACATCTTCCGGCCACGGGTGCTCCTCTTCTCTCGTGATGACTCTTGCTGCAGCAGCAGCACCAGCAGCACATGATCAGCACTTGTACTGAGTCTGGCTGGGATGGAGTTAACTTTCTTCATAGCAGCCCATACCCTGCTGTGTTTTTCATTTGTGACTAAAACAGCGTTGATAACACACCAGCGTTTCAGATGTTGCTGAGCAGTGTTTGCACAGCATCAAGGGTTGGGTTTTTTTCCTTGTCCCCACTCTGCCCCACCAGCAAGTAGGCTGGGGGGTGCACAAGAAGCTGGGAGGGGACACAATGAGGACAGCCAACCCAGGCTGACCAAAGAGATATTCCATGCCATATGACATTGTGCTCAGCAATAAAATCTCAGGGAAAGGAGGAGGAAAGGGGGATGTTTGTGGTTAAAGCATTTGTCTTCCCAGGTAACCATCATGCATGCTGAGGTCCTGCTTCCCAGGAAGTGGCTGGACATCTGCCTGCCGATAGGAAGTAGTCAATTAATTCCTTACTTTGTTTTGCTTGCACATGCAGTTTTGCTTCACCAATTAAACTGTCTTTACCTCGACCTGTGAGTTTTCAGCTTTTGCTATGCTGAGTCTCTCCCCCACCCCTCTTCGGTGGGAGTGAGCAAGGGACTGGGTGGGGGCTCAGCTGCTAGCCAGAGTTACCCACCACAGCACTCAAACTACCTTGGCCTTGGCTGACAAAGTCTTTTCATTGTTCTGAATTAATACAGACCTGTTCGTTGTCACCAGGGCTGATGGAAAACAGGTACAACTGTCACCATCAGGGCATGGAGGAAGAACTGGTTTTGCTCTTGATCTTGAATGAGGAGGTGTTTGAATGAAAAAGGATTTTTGCTACTCTGACCTAATCATCCATGACAAGGGTTAATTGCAAAGGCACAGAATGATTTCTGCCTTCTTTTTGAGCATCTTCTGCCAAGCATCACAGTGCCAGGGAAATTAAGGAGAGAGGGAAAAATTTTGCTGTTCTGGGTAGCAGGATTCACCTCCTCCTTAGAAACATAGACTGTTTTTTCGTTACTATTCTTCCCATCCCCATCCCCAGGACAGCATGTCCAGCTGCTAACAACATCATGATTTTTAAGATTATACAAAAAGTAGCTACCATCACCAGAGGCTGCCCATACAGGGTAGAGAAGTTAAGGGTGATAGGCAGCTCCTAACTCCCTCCAGATTAATTATTTGTCCAGCTGGGAGCCATACTACTGCTTCCACTGCTGCTGGCAGCTGCTGCTATTGCTGAGTAATAGTGTGTCACTCAGGTAACGCAACATGTTGCTTTTCAACGTGCTAAGACACTTAGGTAGTCAATCCTACCAGATTAAGGTAGTCCATCCTACCGGTGCCATTTTCTGTTTCCTGGGGCAGCAACTGATCTCAAAAACAAGCTGTCAGGTATACCAGCACCACTATGTAAGGATCCCTGTAGTGCAACAGGACTGGTATCAAAGGACCTGCAGGGTAAGCAAGTCCTTGCAGATCAGCCTGTGATACTAGATAGCGTATCCATGGTATGTGTGGCACAAGATCATTATTGTGCAATTTTACTAATTTGGTAATGACTGTTGCCATGCTGATCATGTGGCAACATTTCCACCATCAAATACAGCAGAGCAGATGAACGTGATTGTTTACTGAACATACAAATCTCAGATAAATCCCAGCTCTTACTAAGGCTTTGCTGTCTTAGTTCTGTATTTTTCATTTGCTCTTAAGAGGCTTTTATGTAGTTCATGTGAGCTGGTAAATAAAACAAGAAGCTAAAACTGAATAAGTTATTTTGACAGCTCTTGTGCCATCAAAATGCTTTTACTAGGATTTTTGTGCTAGTAATTCATAGAATCATAGAATCATTAAGGTTGGAAAAGACCCTTAAGATCATCGAGTCCAACCATTAACCTAACACTGCCAAGTCCACCACTAAACCATGTCGCTAAGTACCACATCTACACGTCTTTTGAACACCTCCAGGAATGGGGACTCAACCACTTCTCTTGGCATCCTGTTCCAATGCTTGACAACGCTTCCAGTGAAGACATTTTTCCTAATATCCAATCTAAACCTCCCCTGGCACAACTTGAGGCCATTTCCTCTCGTCCTATCACTTGTTACTTGGGAGAAGAGACCGACCCCCGCCTCACTGCAACCTCCTTTCAGGTAGTTGAAGAGAGCGATAAGGTCTCCCCTCAGCCTCCTCTTCTCCAGACTAAACAACCCCAGTTCCCTCAGCTGCTCCTCATAAGACTTGTGCTCTAGACCCTTCACCAACTTCATTGCCCTTCTCTGGACACGCTCCAGCACCTCAATGTCCTTCTTCTAGTGAAGGGCCCAAAACTGAACACAGTACTAATTAAGAAAGTGAAACTCATCCTATCTTTATAGTGTTATAAAACTTGTGTGTAATTCTTTCATCTGATGAAATAGACCTGTACAAGACAAAATTTATGGATGGTATTATGGGAAAATGAGATCATATATAAATTCTTCAGCATGTCACCGTACCAAAAGTTACCAGAAAATGCTGCAGTTATATCAATATATATATATATATGCAGCCTCTAACACCTTCCCTGTGGACTATTGATACAATTTCTCTGTTTTTTATTATTCGTCATAAAAAACCTAAGCAATAGATTACATATCACTGCCACTTTTAATGCACACAAAGTTCATGTTTCTTTCAGTATGAAATATAAAGTCTGCAAGGTTAATTAACAAAGTGATAATTTGCAGGAAAACTACTAATGTAGTTAGTTCTGTTGGAACAGGAAAGACTTAATTCTGCATCCCTTCAAGACCCAGAGTTTCATTTAGTCTGCACCAAATTTTCTCAAATGCAGGTTGACATAATTCGAACAATTCAAGCACAGATTCGCCCGGGAGGAGAGCACCAAAGGTGTTGAAGTTACCCTACTAGCATTACGTGCTATCATCTTCAGTACTCCCCATTAAAGAGCTCTGCAGAGCACACAGTTCTCCCTGACACGCTTACACAGACTGACTATTCACAAGTGGCTGGATTTGGTGCCGCAATCAAAGGTAGCCAGGATGTTGAGTGGATGAAAGCTAGGAATGGCACAGCAGAGCTACTCCACAGGAGAACTGCTTGTTTAGCAAAAATCTCATGCCAGAAGAATGGGAAATAGAAGTGAAAGCATTTGATTTTGCATCATTGTTTCCGACCTCTTGAAGCTGCTTATATTTCCCCACCTAGTTAAATCCTCTTCTTTTCCTACCAGGTGCACTGGAGGGAGTCCTTTGCCTTCAGCCACTCCCATACTGATCCAGTTCTTTTAATTTAATCCTGTTATTAATATGCAGCACTTACTACTTCTGTTTTTAATATGTTTAAAAGAATCCTTCCAAGCTGCCCTCTTTTGCCTTGGCACCAGGGTTGTCAAACAGGGGCTGGCTGGGGAACCCGCAATGCACAGTTCTCAGCGCTGAGCCAAGGAAAGACAGCCTTTCCTCTCACGCTGCTCACACAGCTCCTGGTAATGATGTTCTGCCTTCAGAATCTCAAACCTGTATTACTCTGAAGCAGATTTTCAGATAGAAATAGAAACTGAATTAGAGAATAGATGTTCAGAGTTTAACTCTAGAGTTTGTTAGTCTCACTCAGATGCTAACTCTTTTGACAGAATTCCCTCTCTCCCCTCCTTCACGACGTCCGTACCAGTTGCACATGCAAATCAATGAGCTGTGAAGCCAGTTAGATATTTAGCATGAATTCAGCAAGGAGGAAAGAGAACACAGATCATTTGGCTTCATCTCTCCCATTAGTGCCAGCAGAGGCACCTGGTTACATGTCACGATCACAGTCATGTAAGTGCATGCCTGCTGTTTCCTCAATTCCCCACATTGAGATCACAGCTGGATTACACCCAGGCTACATAGTAAATCTTCAATGGTTTCATTTAGGTAGCTGTTCATTTTCATCACCTATACTAGGCTCCTAAAGTTTTTATCAGACTTTCCCACGACAACTCCATTGTACTCTGTGTTATAAGTAGTACTATGTGCCTGTTGTTATCTGGGGTCCAGCACTGAGGAGCTCTGCAAAACTGACAGTGCAAAGCAAGTTCCAGAGTCGTCACTTAAACGGAGCAATGACATCCTGCTGGACTTGGTTTAATATATTACACCTATTAATTAAAGGGCTAATCATCCTGTGGAAGGAAACAATATCTGTACTTCATGGTGTTACTTGAATTAGAATTATTAAATACATTTATCACTAAGGATTTATCTATACTGCTTACATATTTAATTTAAAAGATGGAAGAAAAAAAATAGTTTACAAAAAAATCCTGTTCAAAGTATAACCTGTATTTATAGAATATTCTTTCTCATTAAGCATTGGGTATCCATTTCTCATTGAATTTAGTTAAGTATCCTTGATGAGAGAGTAAACAAAAATAATGGACAAGCCTCATTAAATTCCTCTTAAAACATACAGCTATTGACTTCAATGGGAGTTGAATCAAACCCTAAATTAAGAGCTGAATTGCTCAAGATTAAAACAACTTGTTTTAAAGCCTGGGGACAGTTTGTTCATTTTTTACTATATTGGTATTCTTCTTGTATTAAGTGTACAAACAGGTGGGATGGGATTCCTCTCACCTAACTTTAGACATATACAGTGTACACTTCTGAGCTAGTCATGCCAGACTCCCTTTATATCCAATGGAGAGAAAGAGCCTCTTTTAAGGTGTGATTCATCTGACCCATTTTAGATGTCTACTTTAGAATGAGACAAATTGTGTACTATAAGCATTTGGTTTTCTTCATTGAAAATAAAGGTAATTAGGCAAACTCATTTAAAGGGAGCCATCTGCACTACAAGTGTTTACATTTAGTAAAATGAATTCTTTCTCTGGCAGCTGAAGATATTTAGACTCGTTGTCAATGTATGTAGAAGAGCATTAGCTAGTGAGTTGAACTGAAGCACAAATGTGTCTTTTACCTGATCTTCCAGGTGGAACTTGCTTGCTATAAAAAAAGCAAGGGCAAAATATTTTTTAGTCAATAATACTCTTGATGTTTGTTCTTCTGACATACTATATTCATAGCTGACCAACATCAATAGCCACTGATATTTAAAAGAAGGATGTGAATGGGCTACTTCTCCAACTTCCACTGTTAGGGGTATTTATGCAAACCAAGTAGCGTAAGGATTTTGCCTTATCCTAGTGATCCTCCTGCAATAAAAGCACTCTTGGAGTTAAGTGCTAAAAAAGATCACAGAATTATCTGTGATATAATTAAGTTCTAGTCAGTCTGCTACTTAGCTGGAGTGGAAGGCATCTTCACTCCACAATTTATATTAATTTCTCCTGGTATATTCACAGAGGCATTCTGATTTTGCTATATCATAGTTGCTGTACCGTGTCCTCCAATCAGAGCATGTAAATAAAACCAGAGTTTTCTCTTGGGGCATTAATAACTGTACTTGCTTCAGGGTTTAAACAAAGCGTGATATGCTTTTAGCTCAAACAATTTAACTAAAGATATCATTAAGTTTTTCTGTTATGCAACTTTATTTTAGATTGTGAGATTTTTATTGTGTTTCATTTATTTTAACTTTCTGTCATGGTTTAACCCCAGCCGGCAACTAAGCCCCACACAGCCGCTCGCTCACTCCTCTCCGCTGGGATGGGGGAGAGAATCAGAAGAGTGAAAGTGAGGAAACTCGTGGGTTGAGACAAAGACAGTTTAATAGGTAAAGCAAAAGCCGTGCATGCAAGCAAAGCAAAATAAGGAATTCATTCTCTGCTTCCCATCAGCAGGCAGGTGTTCAGCCACCTCCAGGAAAGCAGGGCTCCATCATCTCATCAAGGAAGGGAAGAGGCCGGCATAGCTGAGCCACGACCTGTGGGTCAAACTAAAGGCCAAGAAGAGATTGCACAGGCAGTGGAAGAAGGGACTGCTATCTTGGGAAGAGTACAGGGACGCTGCCCGGTTGTGTAAGGATGGGATCAGGAAGGCCAAGGCTCGGCTGGAGCTGAACCTGGGGAGGGATGCGAAGAATAATAAGAAGGGCTATCGTGACTACCTGAGGAACCTGAATGTATATAAGTCTATGGGTCCTGGTAAGATGCATCCAAGAGTCCTGAGGGAATTGGCTGATGTAGTTGCTAAGCCACTCACCATGATACGTGAAAAGTCATGGCAGTCAGGCGAAGTGCCTGGGGACCAGAAAAAGGGAAATATTGCAGCCATTTTTAAAAGGGTAGAAAGGAGGACCCTGGGGACTACCGACCTGTCAGCCTCACCTCTGTGCCTGGGAAGGTCATGGAACAGATCCTCCTGGAATCTATGCTAAGGCACATGGAGGACAGGGTGGTGATTCGGGACAGTCAGCACACCTTCACCAAGGGCAAGTCCTGCCTGACCAACCTAGTAGCCTTCTATGATGGCGTAACTACATCAGTGGACGAGGGAAGAGCTACAAATGTCATCTATCTGGACTTCTGTAAGGCCTTTGACATGGTCCGCCACAATATCCTCCTCTCTAAATTGGAAGGATACGGATTTGATGGGTGGACTGTTTGGTGGATAAGGAATTGGCTGGATGGTCACATCCAGAGGGTAATGGTCAATGGCTCTGTGTCCAGATGGAGAACAGTGACGAGTGGTGTCCCTCAGGGGTCTGTTCTGGGGCCAGTGCTGTTCAATATCTTCATCAATGACATAGACAGTGGGATCGAGTGCACCCTCACCAAGTTTGCAGATGACACCAAGCTGAGTGGTGCAGTCAACACGCCTGAGGGACAGGATGCCATCCAGAGGGATCTGGACAGGCTGGAGAGGTGGGCCTGTGTGAACCTCATGAGGTTCAACAAGGACAAGTGCAGGGTCCTGCACTTGGGTCGGGGTAATCCCCGGTATCAGTACAGGCTGGGGAATGAAGGGATTGTGTGCAGCCCTGCCAAGGAGGACTTGGGGGTACTGATAGACGAAAAGCTGGACATGAGCCAGCAATGTGCTCTCGCAGCCCAGAAGGCCAACCGCATCCTGGGCTGCATCAAAAGAAGCGTGGCCAGCAGGGCAAGGGAGGTGATTCTGCCCCTCCACTCTGCTCTCGTGAGACCCACCTGGAGTACTGCGTCCAGCTCTGGGGTCCTCAGTACAAGAAGGACATAGGCCTGTTGGAGAGGGTCCAGAGAAGGGCCACAAAAATGATCAGAGGGCTGGAGCACCTCTTCTATGAGGAAAGGCTGAAAGAGCTGGGGTTGTTCAGCCTGGAGAAGAGAAAGCTGTGGGGTGACCTTACTGCAGCCTTTCAGTACTTAAAGGGGGCTTATAAGAAAGATGGAGAGGGACTTTTTAGCAGGGCCAGTAGCAATAAGACAAGGGGTAATGGTTTTAAACTAAAAGAGGGTAGATTCAGACTAGATATAAGGAAGAAAGTTTTCACAGTGAGGGTGGTGAAGCACTGGAACAGGTTGCCCAGAGAGGTGGTAGATGCCCCATCCCTGGGAACATTCAAGGTCAGGCTGGATGGGGCTCTGAGCAACCTGATCTAGTTGTAGATGTCCCTGCCCATTGCAGGGGGGATGGACTAGATGACCTTTAAAGGTCCTTTCCATCCCAAAGCATTCTATGATTCTATGCGTAACGGTTACTTGGAAAGACAAACACCATCACTCTGAATGTCCCCCCCTTCCCTCTTCTTCCCCCAGCTTTATATGCTGAGCCTGACATCATATGGTATGGAATATCCCTTTGATCAGTTGGGGTCAGCTGTCCCAGCTGTGTCCTCTCCCAGCTTCTTGTGCGCCCCCAGCCTACTTGCTGGTGGCGTGGTGTGAGAAGCAGAAAAGGCCTTGACTCTGTGTAAGCACTGCTCAGCAATAATGAAAACATCCCTATATTATCAACCCTGTTTCCAGCACAAATCCAAAACATAGCCCCATACTAGCTACTATGAAGAAAATTAACTCTATCCCACCCAAACCCAGCACGCTTTCTTAATTAAATTAGAATTGAAGTAATAATTTTTGTAAGATGTACTACCTTTCTTCTTCACCCAGCACTGGAAATTATGAGATTCTAAGGACAACAATCACTGTTGCTGATAGTTACTATCTCTGATAATCTGGTTATTATTCTCTAGTAAAGATGAGCTGATGTATACCATGAAACAAACTTCCTCACAATGGGTTACATTTACATCTTGCAGTCAGTACACAGAAGCATTATGTATCTCTGCAAATCTCTGTTTTGAAGATTTAAGTGTGACATACATGCTATAAATCACTTGGAATCAAAGAAGCATAAAATAATCTAGATTGACTTTGGGAGGTCATCAGGTTGAATCCCCTGCTCAAAGCACGGCTGACTTCAATGTTAGATGCTCAGTGCCTTCCCCGGTCAAGTTTTGCCTATCTGCAACCTCCCTAGACAACCTGTTATAGTGGCAGGCTGGGCAAGGCTTTGAGCAACCTGTTCTAGTTGAAGATGTCCCTGCCCATGGCAGGGAGGTTGGACCAGATGATCTTTAAAGGTCCCTTCCAACCCAAACCATTCTATGATTCTATGATTTTTTTTTTTTTTCATAATGGTGAATAGGAATTTTTTGATGCAATTTATGTCCATTGCCCCTTGTCCTTTTGTGATGGACCTCCAAGAAGATCTCTCTGTAACCACCCACTATAAAGTTGTACACAACAATTAGATCCCCTTAACCTTTTCTTCAGACTGAACAAACCCATTTCTTTCAGCCTCTACTCATGTGTCACAGGCTGCAGCCTCCTAGTCAGCTTTGTGCTCCTCTACTGGACTTGCTCCAGTAGGCTAATGTTTCTTGTATTTGGGAGACCAAAACTGGACACAATATTCCAGAGGCAGCCTCTTGAGTTCACAGGGAATAGCCGCTTTCCCCAGCCTGCTGGCTACACTCACTACTGCAGCCCAATGTGCAGTTAACCTTTGTTGCTGCAAGGGCACATTGCTGGCTCATGTTTGGGTTGTTCACCGTGACCCCCAGGTCCTTTCCTGAAAGACTGCCTTCTAGCCTGCCAGTTCCCAAATTGTACGGTGGCATAGTATTTTTCATGCCCAGATAGAGCTTTAGATGAACTTTACTTGCCTTTTTTTACTTGCCTTTTTTTTTTTTTAACTTGCCTTTTTGAATGTCAAGAAGTTTGTCAGGCTATTTCTCTAGCCTGTTGAGATCCCTCTGAATCGCTGCCCTGCCCACCAGCACAGCATCTTCTCCCCACAATTTAACGTCACCTGCTAATGGAGTGAGGATGCATTCCATCCCATCATTCAGGTCATTAGTGAAGAAGTTAATTACCAGGTTCAGTATCTAACTCAGAGGAATACTGCTCCTAACTGCCTGCCAGTTAGACTTCCAGCTACTAACCAGAACTCTTTGAGCCTGATGGTCCAGTCATTTTTTCATCCTTGTAGTCCACCCATCCTGTCCATCTCTCTCAAGTGTGGTTACAAGGATATAAAGAAAGATGGTCTTGATAGTCTTGCTGAAGTCTAAATAACCAATATCCAAAAAAGGTGTCAAAAGAAGGGCAACAAAGCTGGTAAAGGGTCTGGAGCACAAGTCTTATGAGGAGCGGCTGAGGGAGCTGGGGTTGTTTAGTTTGGAGAAGAGGAGGCTGAGGGGAGACCTTATTGCTCTCTAGAACTACCTGAAAGGAGGTTGTAGCGAGGTGGGGGTCGGTCTCTTCTCCCAAGTAACAAGTGATAGGACAAGAGGAAATGGCCTCAAGTTGTGCCAGGGGAAATTTAGCTTAGACATTAGGAAGAATTTCTTCGTGGAGAGAGTGGTTAGGCATTGGAACAGACTGCCCAGGGAGGTGGTACAATCACAGTCCCTGGAAGTATTCAAAAAACATGTGGATGTGGTGCTTAGGGACATGGTTTAGAGGTGGACCAGGCAGTTAGGTTAACAGGTTGGACTCGATGATCTCTGAGGTCCTTTCCAACCTTAATGACTCTATGATTCTATGCTTGCCTCTCATCCCCAAAGCACTCACCTCAGCATTGAAGGCAGCCAGGTATCTGTGGTAAAGCCATGCTGGCTGCTCTTAAATTCTATTAGTTTTTTGTGAAGAAAGAACAGGTATATCACCCTACACAGCTATAGCAATTCCAGGGACTATAGATAGCTTTAGGATGCAGCAGTCAGATTCGGGCTAGCTTTTATACAACACCACATGCAGAAGGAAGCACAGGGACTCTTGAGCTATGTCTATACTGTCATGTTAGCTTGGACCTGAACTTGCATGCCTTGCCTAGATTCCTCATGTGCTGGTTCACATAAGCCTGCATCTAGCATAAGCGAGAAGGCTGGCCTGATAAGGAATTAAGGTAAAACTAGAAGAGTTTTGAGTTTGAACCTAATTCCTGTAAACAGTTTGGATGTAAAAAATGCACAAGTCATTTGAATTGCCCTACTCCCAATCCTATGAAGTTGTCCCATCATACAGAGCAGCCTCACCTATGCCTCTGTATGCCCTCATATCTTGACACCACTCTGCTTCAGCTCGGACACACCTCTGTTAGCTGTAGTTGATGAGCTGCAAAATTTTTAAGGCTTTGACAGTGTCTGGTATCAACAGGGGATCTGTTTGGCTTTCAAGGATATAACATTTTGTAGCATTTGTAAATATCTGGAAATTGCCTGGGGATGGCCACTCCAACAAGATCTCATGGCAGCTGGTCATGATCACATTAGCAGAACAGCTGAACAGAAGGCATAAAAGAAGAGAAAACCTCAGGAATGTCTTATCTGAGACAAGGAGCACTCTGCAGCCACATAAAACACATATTCATGACTGCAGTTACAGACCTAGCTGTGTGGCAGGTGAGACCCCAGAGACAGACCTCTTAACATTGAGGCATTGTTGTTCCCAAAGAATGCCCAGCGAAGGCTCCACAGCTAGTCCAATTCACAGCCCACCCAGAGGCGACGGTACCTTGCCGCGAGCCCACCTCCCCAGGATTCACATACATGCTCTCCAGGTATGTTCGTTAGAACACACAAATGCTCATACTGGTTCAGACCACATGTCCATCTAGCTCAGTACCCTGTTGCCAGGAGTGGTCATAAGCAACTGCCTAAGGAAGAACAAGAACAGGGCAAGTGTACATGAAGCACTCTCAAAGTGTGTCTATTCTCAGCTCAGGGTTTTTTCCGAGTGGTTTCTTTATTAATTAATCTCGAATCAATCTCTCTTTTAACTACTTCTACAGTCTCCCCTTGAAGCCTTTTGCATCCATAAAATCCTTTGGCAAGTTCATCTTCTTTTGTTTGCATTGAAATCAGCTTCTATTAGCTCCATTTGATGGCCCCTCATTCTCAGATTTGAAGAAATGCCGAAGTCAATTCCCTTCCACCCTCTCTATGCCATATAGAAATATAGAATATATAGGATTCCATATTCTAATTCCATCATCTATATAGAGAATACATATGAATATGTATTCAGAATATATAAATAGATGAATCTATGTTCATATTGTATATGAATAAGTAATATAACCTATATTCCATACAGAATTCCATATCCATATACAAGCTGTAGGAAAACCATGGATTTATTTTTCTTTCCTATAAATTCTAATATTTGGTTTGCTTTTCTGATGTTTTCACAAGTTATGCATATCATAAAGACTTTGCTTCCCGATGGTAATAGTCAGGTCAGAGTCCATTGCTTACATGTGAAAGCTAGTTTATATGTGAAGCTAGGATTTTTTTCCCCACACATGTTTCTTAGTCACTCTGTCTTACAAAGGCCTCTTGTGGTCCCTCACAGCCTGCCTTTGTCCTTACTATCCTGAATGTCTTCATATCACAAACTTTTGTACCACACCAGCAAACTTTCTCACCTCACTGCTCACTTCTTTTCTAGGTCACTTAAGAGTGTAATGAACACCACAGATCCCAGCACAGAGCTCTGGGAAACTCCAGTGGTGACCTTCCTCCACTGTAATAAGTAATCAGTCCTCTTACTCTCTGTTTCCTAACTTGTAACTTCTTATTTACCTATAAAAAACCTTTTATTTAATCTCATGACTACTAAGTTTCCTTGGAAACTGTTGATGATGGTACTGTCAAAACTCTTCAAAAGTCGAGGCAGATTGGATCAACTTTGGCTGTCTTTGTCCAAATATTTGCTGACACCCTTCAAAAAGAGGATTGTAAAATAGGACTTCCCTTTTAGAAGCCACACTGACTCTTCTGAGGTAACTTGTATGAACCCAGGTAACCACTCATTCTGCCCTTTATTACAGTTTCCACAAATTTGCCCAGAGGTCTGATGCATAATCCCATAGTTCCCTTGATTCTCTCTGAAAACTATTTTACAGCTGGTATCCATTTGCCACACTCCAGTCCTCAGGTATCAAGGACTACAGTGAGCAGTTACAGACTACAGTAAGTCTTTCTAGAACTGTTGGATGACACAACTTCTAGTATTAGTGATTTGTTAATGTTCATCTTGCCAATTTGTCACATAACCTCTTTTACAGTCTTTTCAGTTTCAGTCAGACCCTCTTTTGCAAAAGTATTCTGGCATGTGGGTTTTCCTAGTTTCTTCCATGGTGAACATCAATTTATTCTCTGAAAAGGTATTCTGCTCTCTGTAGTGCTTCTTTTATGCCCTGATCATTGATCAGCCCTAAAGACTCTCTGATGAGCTTCTTGATGTGTTTGAAGAAGGGCTAAATGCTGGTTTAGAGTCCTTTAGCAAGTTGCTCCTCTCAGCTCTCTTTTTTTTTTTTTTGGTCTGCTTAATTTTATTTTTATATGTTATCAGCCAGGATTTATGAATTTTCCTATTTTCTTCATTTGGATATGACTTCACCGTTTTGAAGATTGCCTTCTTGCTTCTAATAACATCTCTTCTTTATTGTTTAGTCATGCCTGGTTCTTTTTACCTTTACTCAAGCCTGTCTTAATAGGTTGCATGCACTGGCATATGACCTTAATATATTAAATGCATAATTCTGCCATGTCCCAGGTATTGGCCTCTGGTGATTATGTTTATGCGCATATTAGTTAAGGAGGAAGAGAAGGTTATATAGTTTCTGCCAAGAGAGCAGATGTTATGCACAGTACTAGCCAACTTATGGCTCTGACAGTTGAGACATCAGACCTACAATAAAGCAGAAATCCTGCATTATTTCAACAAAACATGTTCCCCCTCCCATTCCAAGCAGTGCTTTTATACTCCAGAGATGTACTGGTAACCACCTTCTTCATACGCCTCTCCAGGCCACAGCCCTCTGCAGCAACCCCCTAAAATCCCAACCTGTCTTGCCCTGTGAGGGATCCCGCTCACGATCTTCTCTCCAGTCTGGAGAAAGTGCAATCCCAATGAGTATTCAAAATGAAATTAGTGATTAACTGAATCCTAAAAGTAAGGGAAGGAGAAGGACAGACAGCCAGTCACAAGGAAAAAGAAAAATGAAGGGGCGTCATGGTGTCATTGTCCAAAGCAGCACCAAATATACCAAGAGCAGTGTCACGAAGCGCAAGGGTCAGATTGCAGCCACTATTTCAAAGATCTCTCTCATGACCACTTTTCCTGGCCGCCATGCAGTGCTAATATGCTTTTGGGATATCACTCTTACCTTTCTTCTGATACTCAAAAAACAGGTCATATTTTGCCATGATGCCCTTTTGCCATTCTAAGGGATCAACAAGTCTATTTCAGCAGAAACAACCCTGTACTGGAAAAAATCGAGGAGTTCATGTAGACAATGTATGGGGTGGGAAGGCGTTAGGATGAGAGGCAGCAGCAAGCAGTACTGGCCAGGTAAGGAAATCTGCCATGTTGGTAGGGCAGAGTCTGAAAGTGGGGGAAGGGAGCGGCCGGCGCTCAAGGGATTGGGAGGAAAGGCAAAGCAGGTGAGCGAGAGACCCGGCGGGAGGAAGCGCTTGAGGAAGCTGTGAAAAGGAGCAGTCTGCAGCCAGGCAGGCTGCAAGATGTGACTTGTGGATGTGGTGAGCCTTGAAGATTGGCTTTCCCTGTGGGAGCAGGCCTACCGCCCGTGGCGGTTTCAGGGTGGACAACAATGGCCTACGCTCTGCAACCTGCTCAGCCCGGCCCTGGCTCCCTCCCTGCCTCACAAGAGGCTGCGTAGCACGCAAACAGCTATAATAACACGAGCAGCGTTTGGATGTTGACGTCCAGGCAATCTTCAAAGTGTACCACTTCACAGTTAAAATGCCTAAATGAAAGCCCAAAGCTCTTTTGAAGTGGGAGCTGAGGGCCCAGTGACAGATCCTGGAGGACACTCGCTGCTCAGTGGAAATGCCTACCTGTGGCAGCAGGAACCACGCACTGCAAGCCACCACGTCCCCTGAAACTCAGCTGGACCTCTAGTTGTTAACTTAATACACATAAATAAATAGTGACTATTAGAGTAAACTAAATGACTATCAGAGTAAACCGAGATATAAGTGATGGGCTTGTTAAACAGAGGGAGAAGCATTGCTTTCGTTCTTAGGAGTAGTACGATCAAACTATTTTTGACCTAGGTTAGTGTTAGAAATATTTATTTCAAATACAATAAGCAGATTTAATACATTTTAAATGAAAGACGCTTCATATTTATTCTTTGCCTTGCCATGAAGACTTTTTCACTTAACGCAGGGAGTTAATTAAACTAGCCTTCACTAACCTGTGTGACAATTTACACAGTAATTAGTTCAACAGGAATAGACAAGACCTTACAGTTCTTCCAAGCCTCAAGGCTGATACGAGCCTCAAGGCCAATTGCTACAAGATTGAACCAACCCTCCTGCACATTCCCCTCAATTCCCTAGCTACAGACCAACTTTTAGAAACAGCCCCTCTGGCTTTCTGGAGTCCTACACTTTGAAATCTTCCACCGAGAGTAAGTGGAGTTAACACCACCCATCAGTACAACAGTATTTGTGAAATGCAGTTTTTGAAGAATTTGCCCTATAATTAAGGTATGTGTGTCAGCATCCTCTTTAGTGGCATTGGCAATTAACATTACTAATAGACGTCTCATGTCTGCAGCCTCTCATATGCTATTTTGGCCCTCTCTTTCAGATTGCTACACAGAAGAAATGCTACTTATTTACAAGAAAACACTTCTGTATCTTCCTGGAACAGCTGTTACCTAAAAACCATGGAAAAAAATTTAGAGTGTGTATCCTGTCTTAGGTTTATGCAACAGAAATTAAAGCACATAAGGTGCTAGAGACTCTAAATACTGGAATACAGGCAGTGTTCCCTCGCCATCATGATCCACATATGAAAAAGACATAAACTTTAAAGTGAGGTGGAGTAATGAAGAGACATATGGAAAAGTTGTTCTTTTTCATAAAATAAAATGCCTGGTAGAAGACTTCATAGATAGCAGCTGTTTCTAGTCATGGTCCAGCGCACATTTTGTAATGCTGATATGACATACCAAAGATGCTGTGTAAAATGAAAGTCTTCGTACCATACAAGATGGCTATGCCCAAATCTCTAAATATTCTGGATAAAAGCCATTGAAATAATAACCACCGCGATGTCTGGCAGCATCTATCTAAAGCCACTAGTGTATGTACTTGTCGCTCTTCTAAATAATTCCATCATTTTGTACAGAATGAAAAACATATTTGTTTGTTACTACCTGAAAGACTATACATTGCTCACATATTAAATGAAGATCTTGTCCCTGCTCCCCCCTTCACTGAAAATATGCTAACATACATTTTGGTGATGAAAAAAAAAGCCAATTCATTGATTGCTAGAAACAAAGAAAAAAAATGACAGAAACTTAGCAATACGATTCCACTCTTGACTTACATGCAGGATAAATACAATTATAGATAAAATCACGACATTTATGGGGGAATGTCACCCTTTCTTTGTAAGGCCTGTAGTACATAACTTCCTTTCCAACCTCATAAGAACACGCATATCCTTCCTATGTATTCTGTATGTGTGTATTTATGTTTTATCATAGAATCATAGAATGGTTTGGGTTGGAAGGGACCTTTAAAAGTCATCTAGCCCAACCCCCCTGCAATTGGCAGGGACATCTTCAACTAGATCAGGTTGCTCAGAGCCCTCTCCAACCTGACCTTAGATGTTTGCATAAGAAGTTAAAAGCCCACAACTTCATCAATAAGATAAAACATTGTTTTTAAGGCAAGAGTGGACATTGATGAGGCATTGTGGGGAGTTTTTAAGGCAAGAGTGGGCATTGATGAGGTTCACTGCAATGGATGTACATAAAAAAATGTTATCGCGTTCCCCCTCAGCTCTGGGAGCAGATCCAGTGGGATGCAGAAGCACCATGAGCGATTGCTTCCCATATCCTGCAGGTGCCAGGCAGAAAGGGAGAGGGATGTCTAATCCACTGCCTGGGAGAGTCCCAGGGAGAATTCCATATGCTCAGCTTCTGCTGCTGAAACCGTCGCTCCACTATGCTCAGTGCAACAGAAAGGGGAGGACAGGACCTTTCCCCTTAGAGAGAAGTTCTGTAAGCTCCTTATGCACCAGTGATGGCTGTGGCTCTTGCACCTTTAGAAACAACACACTTGGACTTCACCCAGAAGCATCTCCTATCCCCTATTAAAAATTCACTGTGCCTTATCTCTGCAGGAGACACTTCCTCTCGGCATCCTCTCAACATCATAATTCTTCATAGCTTTCAATACATTTTCATAAGTTGCCTCATAGCCTTGTTTTCGTTGTTTGGTCATCAGGAATCAGGTAAGCTCCTCTTTGGGCCAGACTAGTGTTGTCAGAAGCTACGCCGAAACAAAGAGCCTCCTGCAACCCGTTATTCCCACTGTGCTCTAAGGTCCTTGTTTCCGCTTGCACCACACCACTTCCTAGTGGGGAAGCATTCTTCCGCGGCCCCACGCCAGCCCGCTGCGGGGTGGGAAGGCGGCTGCATGCAGCTCGGCCCCGCTCCCGCTGCACATGGCCGTGCCGACGTTTCCACTGACTCACTTTTCCATAACAAAAATTGTGTTCCATTTCCTTTCTCCATACGGCTGTGCTCACATCTGCAGTTCGGTCCTGAATAAAGCCCTTCTTCGATGGAAAATTTTCAAAGGACGTTTTACTAACTATTCAACTAGTACAGCGTGCTAGGTAGATGCGTACTTTGGAGAGACTGTTTTGTGCTGCTGCCACAGCACCAGCACCGAGCCGAGTTGCATTAGAGCCGTTAGAATGAAATCAGCATGAAATTACTTCTGAGCTGTGGTTATAGGGCCCAGGTCAAGAACTCCTGGTCTCTACTATTTCTTCGGGAAAACCTTAAAGGAGAGTAAATACGAAGAACTGCCCCGTTCTTCCCCCGTGGGAAAGCTGTCGCGTTGCATCCACCCCGCCAGGCTACAGACACGTCCTGCGGCGGCGGGACGCCGCGGACCCCGCGGCAGGCGGCTCCGCGGAGGCGGGCGGAGCGGCGGGGCCGCGCTCCGCTGCCGCGGAGGGCCCATCGGCGGCGGCCCGGCCTCAGGACCGCAGAGGAGCCACCGGCGCCGCCGCGGGGCCGGAGGCGGGCGGCGCCGGCCGGGCAGAGGCGCGGCGGGGCCGCCCGGCGGGAACCGCGCCGTGCCTCCGGCGGGAACCGCGCCGTGCCGGCCGCCGGCCGCGGGGGCAGCGGAGCGGTGCCCCTGGGCGGGCGTGTGGGCCGCCTGGCAGCGCCAAGGGCAACACCGCGCCGAACGCTCAGCGCACACCCCTGGCTCAAGCGCTGACGGGGCGCCGGCACAGGGCGAGCAGCTGCTCCGGCCCCGGCCCCGGCTCCGGCAGCGGGGCGGCCTCGCCTCCCCGCCCTGCCCCGCCCCGCCCGCCGCTCCGGGCCGCGCTCGCTCCGGAGGGTGTTGCCGGGGCGGTGCGGGGCGGTGCGGTTCGGGGCGGCCGCGGCTCCGGCTCCGGCTCCGGCCCCGGCCCCGCCGTCCAGAGGCAAGCGCGTCCCGCGGGTGCCGGCGTGCGCGGTCCTCCCGGGGCCAGCCATGCTGGTGTCGCTCCGGGCTGCCAGGGGGTCAGCGCTGCCCGCCTGCCTCCGCCCGCCCGCCCGGAAACCAGCAAAGCCATGACCGCAGCGCCTCGGGGGCCAGATCTCAGTTTTTTAAAGGAGGAGGAAGCCAGGGCGATTTTTCAGGTGCTGCAGAGGGACGCGGAGCTCCGGCGGGCAGAGAAGGACAGAGTCAGGTACCAGGCGTGACGCCCCTCCGCGCCGGGCAGCGGGGCGGGCGGCGGGGCAGCGGGGGGCGCAGGGCCCCAGCCCGGGCGGCGCGGGGGGGCGGCGGAGCCCGCGCTGCTTCGCCCGGCCGGGCCGAGCGGGAAGAGGGGCGGCGGGGAGCCGGCTGCTGCGGGGCCGCCCGTCCCGGGCCGCTGCGGCGTCGGGACGTGTGGGAAACGCGTGTGCGGCGGAGACGGCTCTGAGTCACGGCGCTGCTCCCCGCGGCTCCCCTCCTTCCCCGAGGAGGAGGTGGGCGCTGCTGCCCCTCGCCGTCTCGCTGGCCGGGGGTGCAGGCTAAGCGCAGGTACCCGGGGCGGCGGCGGCGGCGGGAAGGTTTGCGGGACCTTGCAGGGAAACGTGGCGGCTCTGCGGCGCTCGGGCAGATCCCGGAGCCGATCCTGGCAGCTTTTGGAAACCAAGCCAGGCGCTCACCTGACTGAAAGGTTGTTGACAAGACCTTTCGAGTGGCTTAACTGAGTTCCCTCCGCATTCAGGTGCGCAAGTCACAACACCTTAGATGAGCCGTCTGAAGAAATAGAACGGCCTCGACCTTGTTTCCAGCTCTTATCTCCCCTGTGTGCAGTCACCAAAGCTGTTTGTTTTGATAGTGAAAGCAAAGGTCAAGGAATTAATAAAAATTATGCTGGAAAACGAGCCGTTTATTATTAAAAGTTATAATTTCTGCCTTCAGATGAGACCTGAGGTACCCTGTGGGCAGTTTGCAAGTGAGAGGCGGTGTCCTCTCAGGTGGACAGGTGGGCACTTTTCACAGGGAATGCTTTCCTGTCAGATGTAGAAGGAATGTTAATGAGTAACATTTCTGCCAAGTGGATTTTTGTACTGTGTGTTTTTTATTTCAGTCAAGTGGATTTTATGATGGG
Organism: Nipponia nippon; assembly: GCF_047370975.1. NCBI lineage: Eukaryota > Metazoa > Chordata > Aves > Pelecaniformes > Threskiornithidae > Nipponia > Nipponia nippon. The sequence continues at coordinate 113,488,156 of NW_028262336.1, forward strand.
CATGGTTAAACATTGTATGTCAACACTGACCTGAATCTTGCAGAAAACTTGTCTTAGTTTTCTGCAGCATGTGAACCCGAACTCAGTTAAGTTTGGCAATTTCTTTCTTCCGTAATTTGGCATTACCTTTCTTTCTTTGATTAATTTCTGTTCTATGTGTCCCATTATGACCCAAAAACGGGAGGAATATTTTGCTGGATAAGGAGAATTACATGGCTGGAGAGTTGTAAGTTTAAAACTCAGGGTGAGACTAAAGCCTGAGCAAATGCAGCGAGGCTTCCGATGCTGTAGAGAGGCTTGTGAAGCAAGAGCCTGCTCTTGAACTCAACCTGCCCCCAAATTTGTTTCTCCGTCTGTGTACTTAGGACTTTGTCAATAGAAAGTGGTCTCTCTTTATGCAAAAGGTGTCAAAATAAACATGGTATAAGAGGATGTTTCTGGTGATGCTTTACTGAGATGGAGTCTACTTTAAATATCAGTTGAAGAGGCATTCAGAAGTTGAGCAGAAGATAGGTGAAGTGTTTATGATCAAGGCACCATACTGAAATCTAGGTTAAACCCTGGATCTGTCAAAGGCTTTGAATGTGTCCTTGGGCAAGTTTCTTAATCTCTCTTGGGCCTAATAAAAGTACTCTCTTTGTCACTCCGCTTGTCTACCTGGTCTTATTTAGACTGTAAGCTCTTCAGGCCAGGGGACTCCCATCAGGAGCAGACGGGTTCCAGGCTGTGTGGTGTTGCCCTGTGCTACTATAATCTAAGTAATAACAGTGATCACCCTGGAGGGCCTAATCCTGCAGTTCTCATACGACCACAGTGAGCTTCAGAGGCTCTAAACAAAATTGCATTTGCTCCTCTTGGTCCCATATGCCTGCTCTATGTCATTCTTGTTACAATTATTTTGATAATTAACTTTGTACACATTTTTTTCAGTTCAAAGGTTTTAAAATAATGCCTGAGCACTGTCGCAGCCCACTCCTGGGATGCTTTCGAAGTGTGATTTTGAAGCTGTATGATTTATGCTATCAATCAAATGAGGCATGTAGGAGGTGCTGTGGAATAGAAGGGGCAGTTTCATCAATATGACGTTTTTGCATGACGTCCCTGAAGTGGTTGTCCCCCGAACTGCTCTTGAGCATGGTTTTGGAAAGAGCTAGTTGCAGCGTGGCAGGGCCAGGGAACAAGTCAATAATAACCAGTGGGCTCACTGGTCAAGTTTGTTCAGTGACCATCTTTACAATATAGCATGTCCCTGTATAGATCAGCCTGGACTGGATTGACAGAGGGAATGGCAGGGAATGGTTTGCAGAGGGAATGGTTTGCTGGCAGACCACAAGTCAGGTTCTAATGACTGCGCTGATCTTGTGCGTGCTGTTTGATGTCATATGAGCAAGCACATAGCTGTCTGCAAATCCCTTAAAAGAGCAATGAAAAATTGAAATCCATTCCCAGATACAATTCTGGAATGTAAAAAAGCAGGAATGGGCTTTTCTCTTTTTACAAGCTGCATTTGTTATATAAGCAAATATTAACACCTGTTAATTTTGAAAGACAAAATCAGAAATAAGATCAAAAGATGAATCCTGACATCCTGCATGGCTTATCTTGTCCAACAAATGACAGTCGTGGTTCAGGGGAGTTGATATTCACATAAACACAGATGTATTGCAGTGCAGCATGAAATACTGACCAATTCCTCCTCAAGAGCATTGAGCTCTCAGCTAAGTAACCATGAGGTCTCTGGATGAATATATATGTATTTTTTTCTTTTCTTACTGCTTACCTACACTGGAAGCTTGATAGAACCACTGGACTTTAGTAAGGCCTTTGACAAGGTTTCCCACAGCATTCTTCTGGAGAAACTGGCTGCTCATGGCTTGGACAGGCGTGCTCTTTGCTGGGTAAAAAACTGGCTGGATGGCCGGGCCCAAAGAGTTGTGGTGAATGGAGTTAAATCCAGTTGGTGGCCGGTCACAAGTGGTGTTCCCCAGGGCTCAGTATTGGGGCCAGTTCTGTTTAATATCTTGATCAGTGATCTGGACGAGGGGATCAAGGGGATCGAGTACACCCTCAGTAAGTTTGCAGACGACACCAAGTTGGGCGGGAGTGTTGATCTGGAGGGTAGGAAGGCCCTACAGAGGGACCTGGACAGGCTGGATCGATGGGCCGGGGCCAACTGTATGAGGTTCAACAGGGCTCAGTGCCGGGTCCTGCACTTGGGTCACAATAACCCCATGCAATGCTACAGGCTGGGGGAGGAGTGGCTGGAGAGCTGCCTGGGGGGAAAAAGACCTGGGGGTGTTGGTCCACAGCCGCCTGAACGTGAGCCAGCAGTGTGCCCAGGTGGCCAAGAGAGCCAGTGGCATCCTGGCTTGTATCGGGAATACTGTGGCCGGCAGGACCAGGGAAGTGATCGTCCCCCTGTACTCGGCACTGGTGAGGCCGCACCTCGAATACTGTGTTCAGTTTTGGGCCCCTCACTCCAAGAAGGACATTGAGGTGCTGGAGCGTGTCCAGAGAAGGGCAACGAAGCTGGTGAAGGGTCTGGAGCACAAGTCTTATGAGGAGCAGCTGAGGGAACTGGGGTTGTTTAGTGTGGAGAAGAGGAGACGGGAGACCTTATCGCTCTCTTCAACTACCTGAAAGGAGGTTGTAGCGAGGTGGGGGTCGGTCTCTTCTCCCTAGTAAGAAGTGATAGGATGAGAGGAAATGGCCTCAAGTTGCATCAGGGGAGGTTTAGATTGGATCTTAGGAAAAATTTCTTTGCCGAAAGGGTAGTCAGGCACTGGAACAGGCTGCCCATGGCAGTGGTTGAGTCCCCATCCCTGGAGGTGTTCAAAAGACGGGTAGATGTGGTACTTGAGGACATGGTTTAGTGGTGGACTTGGCAGTGCTAGGTTAATGGTTCAACTTGATCTTGAAGGTCTTTTCCAGCCTGAACAATTCTATGATTCTATGATCTCTCTTCACCCAGACAGCCCACGCCTTCATACTCATATTGGGAGCATTCTTTGGGGAAAGGCTAGGTGCTTTATACAACCCCTCTCCACCTCCCTTTCTCTCTGTTGCCTTTGTGTGGAGTGGGAACGTGTGACCTTTGTGGACATTTGTGCACATTTGTGTAGCTGTGGGCCCCACTTTGTGCTGTCCCTCCCTGTTCCTCTGGATGCCCTGGCACATCCTCCAGGTACCATGGGCCCTTTCTTGGCTCCCTTGGCAGGCTTCAGACCTCTGTGCCTGGCTTGGAAGACCTCTCAAGTTTTGCTTTGCCATTTATGCAGGAATGAACTGTGTGACCTGTTGGACCTTTATTTGTTCTTGCTACTGACAGGGAGCTGAGCTCCTGATGTGCCCTGGGCTGCTGGTTCCCAGGACCGCATTTTTTTGCCTGTTTTCTCTTTTCCAGTGCCCTCTCGTGGCTCCTCTCAGCAGTGCCTTTGACTAGCAACAGCAAGCCAACCCTACCTGACTCCTTCTCGCACGAAACAGGTTAACAGAAGCAGCAACAGTCATCTTTGGTACAACTCACATGACTGTTCACTGCCATATACACTGAAAATAACATAGAAACTTAATAATCAGTAATCACGTATTTAATAATTTAAAAGAAAAAATACACATTAGTTTTGGACTTGGGTAACACCCAGCTTCAGTATTCTTTGTTGTTCATCAAATCCAGTCTCACTCATGATACCAACTTGGAGAAAACCTCATTCATCATAAGCATTAGCGTGGGAGAAAAAATGGAATATAGGGTCTGTATATCAGTATACATGCATTGTTCTGTAATAATAATTTCAATGTTAAGACAGGAGTCCAACTCAGTCACAAAATGCTATTTTAGTAGCCTGGTTAATGAAACTGGTGATTTTGCAGATGCTTGTGGAAGAAGGTTCCTTCTCCCAAATATTTCAGTATCAGTTAGACGCCCAGGAGGAGACAGGGAGGAATCCAGCGTGTTCAGAGGACAGTATAATGTTCAGATGGCTCCCTAACAATTCGGTTTCCATAAGGACACAGTGAATGCTTGCTGTAGGCACAGGTATTAATACCGCAGGTCAGCTTTCCGTACATAATGAAATAGGCCTGGAAATCATGACATAAAAACATTCCAGGTCTTATTTGACTTCTGGTTTCAAGGCTTCAGGGTGCACCAGGCTCATCTTCTCAAGCTTTGTTCTGCAGCTGCTGGGGACAGAAATTAGAAAAGAATTGGCAGGTGATATTTGCATGCAGAGCCCCAGGTCCCAAAGGCTTAACAAACCTGTAGGTGCTTCTCTTTTCTGTCCTTTCTTCAGGAAGCCAATGGGCCGGGTGACAAGTGAGGCTGGCTGCTTCCAGTCTCCTCAGGACAGCACTTCAGAGCCTGGCAGGTAGCAGAGGGACTGGCAGTCCCTGTAGGAAGGTTCAGCAGCAACAGGGCAAGAAGCTATGGGATGCAGAGGTGGAGCTGCTGCCTTTTATCTCCGGGGCAGCTCCTCCCTCTGCAGAGTGCGGAGAGGCGGACAGTGCCCAAGCAGTTGTCTTTCCAGTCAGCTTTGGGGCTCTGATGCCTCAGACTGCCTGAGCACTGGGTGCAGAGGTGCACCTCCACCGCTGAAACAGCACCAGGGCCCCAGAGAAAGCAGCCGAGACGAGCAGAGCCAGGAGACATGGAGCCAGCTACTTAAAAGAGGCAGCAGGTAGGGGGTTGTGGCATGAGAACAGGTAGCTGGTACATTTGCAGCTTTTCCAAAAAAGGAACAGTTGGGAGGTACAGCAGAAGAGCTACGGATAAATAGAGAATGTATTTAAAAGGGCAGAAGACATCTGAATTCTTTAATTATTAACGGTTATTTAGGAGATTTGTCTGCTTTATATAATGCCCCTATTATGACTACATACAATAGCCTTGTGCCGTTTTAGTTTATTAATCCTTGAGAAAAAGGTAAATACTGTTATCTTCACTTTCAAATGAGACACTGAAAATAACTGAGAGACTGAGCCATTGAACAGGGAAATTAATCTACTTCCCTGAATAGCAGTTTACCTGCTAGATCATGTTTCGAGAAGTAACTATGCCTGTATTGTTATGAGGAATATTTTCTTTTTCAGTGGGAAGAATGGAAAAAAAATTAATTACCAGCTCCAGAACATGTCTTGGGCATCAGCCACTGTTTATGAATAGGAACTGAAAAAAAAAAGAGGAAAGGAAAATGGAGCTTTTGAGAGAGAAGACCACTCATTACCTTTGCTTCATTTTGTTTTGCTTATTTCCAGGTTGGCTTATGATTTTTTTTTTTATTTAGTAATTTATTCTTATAGATCGATGACAATGAGAATAGATGGCAGCAAAGCAGAGGTTTGTTTTAATTTTTACCTTCAAATTTAAAGATGGAAAGCAAAAGAAATTAATTGGGAGGTACACTCAGCACCACTCGCCGCTCCTCTCTCGGTGACCCATTAACAACATAAGATTCTTGTGGGAAAGATTAATCCCCTCCTTACTTTGTTCTAGACAGTCTCTACAACACATCATTTGGACTTAGTTATTTGTTACAGGAACAAAACTGTTCTTACTGCCTTACAGCAAATAACTTACTGAGTTCATAATTTGTTGCAAATAATTCCTTGACTGTATTTTCGACTGACATTTGCTCTCACAGGTCTGGCAATAGAAAATGGGAATAAAATGCTGCGTAGGGAATGTATTTTTTGCCTTTTCCATGCTCATAACCTCGGAAGGCATTCGTTGCGGAGGTGCAGCTATACTCAGCACCCTCTTGGTGCTTTACTTAATTTGTCTTGCTTACCGTTTGAGGGGTCTGCCATACCAGCCTTTATTTTGGCTTATTTGCAGAAGTAGTCCTGTTGACTGTCTCGCAGCCTCTCAAAGACTAAGAATGACTTCTTGGGTGTTAGAGATCTAGATTAGAGGCCCAACTCCTTATTATTTGAAATAATTTTTAGAGTCAACCCCCCAAATACCCATAAGCTGCATGGGTGAGGAGAGCAGGATACCAGGACAGCACCACTTGGGTATATTGTTGTTCCAGTGGAGCTCCCTCCCTGAACAAAGCATTAATAAAGAAATTGTTTCACAAGAGATACTCCACCCAGGATGTTTCAGGGCACAAGTGCTCTACCGTGTCTTGTTTGTGGAGGAGATGCTATTATTATTTACTACTGATACTGCGCCACTGGCGTGTTTAGTGGTTTGTAAACACTTACGAAAACAGATCCTTGAAGCCCTGAAGTACTAATATGCTAAAGAAGTGTAAATAGAAGCAAAAATGGCAGGGAAGACTGTGATTTAAAAACCTTTACTCAGTTTGGTAAACAATTACTGTCATAAATAATCCCACTTTGGGACTCCCCTTGTTCGAGTGGGAGTACTGTAACCAAAGGCAATTAGTTAAGTTGCATACCAAGTTTTTTCCTCATCCCTGTGTCTTAATAATCCTATCTTGTGGTGGGGCCTGGAGTCAAGGACTGGGGCTTCAGGTGAGCTGAGGAAGAGCAGGTGGTAACAGCTGCGGGCAGGTGGGTGCAGCGTGTGCCCTGTTCTGTTTCGGCTTTAGCCCCATGCATCTGGACTAACTAAACCGAATTCTATGGTGTAACTCCAGTTTTACATCTACAGACCAGGGTCCGGACTGGCATTGCTGCCATGTCTTTGGTCTTGTCTTTTCATAGTAAATTTTTTTCAGTGTTAACAAAAGGTCAATCCTTTCCTCCAAAGCTTTGCACTTTGTGTTTGAGAGCAGGGTGTTTTCCACAGCGTGTGGGGGTGCAGAAGGAGACCCAGGAGCACCTTTGCAGTGTGTTGTGTTTTGAAGAGCCTGTCTGGTAGTGCACTCAATGTATTTCTTCACGTTATTGGTGCCATGGGGGCTCCCCACAGGGCTGGCAGGGCAAGGCCTCGCCGCCAGGACCGGTCCCACCATCCCACCACCCCAGCCGGTGGCAGCCCCAGCCTGGTCACTGTGGAGGCGCAGCAGGGCTGAGGCCAGGCTGTGGGGTTGAGTCAGGGTCAGGATCAGGATCAGGTCCTGTGAGTGCAACCAGGTCCACCATGGTCCGGTGATCATAGGGCAGGGCCCTGGCGATGATGCAGGGCCAAGGTCAAGCCGTGAAGTCACATCAGGGTCAGGGCTGGTGATGGTGACCAGGGTGAGCCATGGCCCCATGACGGCTGGGCAGGCCAGGGGTGGGGTGGCTGGGCTGAGGCCAGCTTGGGACGTCAGCCCGTGGGTCAAGGCCCGGATCAGCGGGGCAGTGGCTGTGCACAGACACAGCTGGGGATCCTCTGGGGCTGTAGCTGGGGCAAGGCCCAGTGAGACAGCCTCTGTTTAAAAGCAGCTCCCAGGGGAAGGAGCAGTGGCCCTTGCTGAGGCTTCTGCCTGTCTTCATGGCAGCTTTCTCCAAGGCCACCAGCTCTGCTCTTTCCAAGCTGGCCCTGGGCCTGGCTCGCCAAACCTACAGGATTGGGAAGGACATGCTTAGGGCATTTTCACCCATGCTCATTAAACAGAGGCCTTGCGCCAGGGTTCAAATTAATGTTTGCATTTTCAAGTGACAAAATACTGGAAAAATTAGAATCATAAAACTGGTGAGGCTGTACCTCGAGTACTGTGTTCAGTTTTGGGCCCCTCACTACAAGAAGGACATCGAGGTGCTGGAGCGTGTCCAGAGAAGGGCAACAAAGTTGGTGAAGGGTCTAGAGCACAAGTCTTATGAGGAGTGGCTGAGGGAGCTGGGGTTGTTTAGTCTGGAGAAGAGGAGGCTGAGGGGAGACCTTATTGCTCTCTACAACTACCTGAAAGGAGGTTGTAGCGAGGTGGGGGTCGGTCTCTTCTCCCTAGTAACAAGTGATAGGACGAGAGGAAACGGCCTCAAGCTGCACCAGGGGAAGTTTAGGTTGGATATTAGGAAAAACTTCTTCACTGAAAGGGTAGTCAGGCACTGGAACAGGCTGCCCAGGGAAGGGGTTGCGTCCCCATCCCTGGAGGTATTTAAAAGACAGGTAGATGTGGTACTTGAGGACATGGTTTAGTGGTGGACTTGGCAGTGCTAGGTTAACAGTTGGACTTGATGATCTTAAAGGTCTTTTGCAGCCTAAAAGATTCTATGATTCTATGATAATGATTATTATTTTTATTCTTATCTAGCCCACTTTCTGATGTTACTAGGGCTGCCAAAAAGAAGATGCTTGTTGAAACTGATGAGATTTAAGCCAAGTCTTACTGTTAAGCCCATGGGTAGATATTTTCTAGGTCCAAGCTTAATGGCAAAAGTAGAATTAATGGGGCTTTGTCTATATGGATAAATTGACCAGGCTTCAAGAATAAATAGGTCACGCACAGCAGTCCAAGCTAGCATTAACTACTGAGTAGACAGTCAATATGGGGAGTTATTCTGGGGTAGCTAATGCAGAATAGTCCAATTTTGTTAGTTTTTCTATGGAGTTGTGACATAGTTAAGGACTCGTGTACATTGTAGGAAGTCTGTGCACTTCCCAGGTTTGACCTTTCCAATAGAAACGTTTCTACGTTCTCAACACTCTCTGTCTCCTCCACAATTCAAGTGCAGAAGTTAAAACAATAATTCACGTTACTGGGAATTGGAAATGGCTGTCAGGTGGAAGAAGACAGCTTCCCATACTAAGCAAGCAGAGTCATGGAGTTGCATGGAGAAGAGAACTGTCTGAAATGCTGAAAACATCATCAAAGTATGGTCACTCTCACTTTAGCTCGGCTTTCTTATATATGTCTCTTAAAAGTTGTTTGTAATGCCGGTGGCATGTGCAGTAGAGTCACGGGGCCTCTGGAAGGCAATGCCCGTGAGGTGTAACACACACTGCCTGTCCTTGCTGTAAGGAAAGAAATAAATATCAATCTGCAGTGAGCAGCCTTGGAAGGACCCCAGAAATGTTTTCAGGTGCTGACAGCTTCTACACACTGTGTCCCAACACCTTCAAGTCCTCGCACATATTTTAGATATATTAAATTGGCTATGCCAGGAAGTCAAAAAAGTGTTGCACAGGAACATGTCTGATTCATGTTCAGAGTGGCTGGATATCTCCCCTGGTACTGACACAGCTGTGCTCCAGTGGCGTTTTCAGGTTACGTGTGTCTTGTAATCCTGTCAAAGACTGCAGCACATGCTTTCTGTGGTGAAGCCCGAGGTGCTAGAGTTTTGCTGGGTTTGGTCCCTGAGGTACTTAAGATTCTTGGGTCTGTCCAGACATGCAGCACTTGCACCTCCTGTAGATGTAGCTCTTGGAGAGACCTGGCTAAGAGCTGAAAGCGAAGCTTGTTGGGCTGTGTGTCAAGACTTCAGCTGACGTTCATTGGTTTGTATCAGATACTCTTTTGACAGCATTTGAAAAATGTTGCATGCGTCCATCTCCTTTTCTTCTTTACAATGTAGTTTTTGTCAGTGGTTTATGTATACTGAATTTAATCATCCTTTAAAATCTTTTTACTCTCTGAATCTAGTTTTCAAATCAAGTGGAGTTTGGCCCAATGGAGTTTTTAGATTTGGGCACAGAGACCCCATTTTCTTCTGTGTTCTGTAACTTTAACACAGGACTATATAGACTAAGGACTGAACTCAGTTCAGCCTTTCCTGTACGTGTTTTAAATTGAAAAATTACTTAATTCCCCGGAGCTGACAGTCTGAAAAGTTTCACAACTTATAGAAATGCATTAAAGCAAGTAGGGAAAAATTGGGAATTTTTCTTGAGGATTTGTGCATCTAAATGTTCACATGTAGTGTATTTCTAATCCTTTTTTGCAGCTAGATTATTATGCTAACACTGTTAAACGTACCAAGCTGTATTTAAATGTCTGCATTTTAAACTACCAGAAACTGTATTCTTCTTATGAGTCTTACCTCAAAAATAAATAGGTATGTGTACTGGTACCATACTAACTGTGACCAAACACATCAAAACCACAAAACAAAAGCTAAGAGTATACGATGAAGAGTGCAGTCTGTTGGCACTTTATTGCATATATATTCTTACACGGTTTGTGGTTGGAATAATGAAGGAACTGCAGTACTTCTGCTTGCTGTATCTGTGGATTTCTGGAAATAGGGGCCTGAGTGCAGAGAGCTGCAGTCAGGCAGAGCTGCAGCAGTGTGGCTGGGGGGCTCTGCAGTCTGTTTCTTCCTGCATTATAGACTTGCGTGTTCTTACATGTATATTTATATGTATATAAGTATATATAAAAATATATACATATAAATATTATATTGAAAAGTATTATTATACTATAATATTTATATTTCCAGTGGAGGAGTTGTGATAAGTTATGAGATTCTAAACTGTTACAGCAGAGGATCTGTGTGAGTATATGTTATATACATGTATATAAGCATTGTATTTCCAGATGAAAAACATCCACTGTGTCAGCTTTTAGAGCTTACATTCATTTTATGACTGCTTTCCTTAATTTAAAGCAATGTAAACGAGGCTCTTGTAGTGTTACAGTAACACATAAACTGTGTGCAGGTACACTCTGACCTTCTGTCTTACTTCTGTTGACCAGAATCTTGCTTCAGCTCTGTGTGAGACTCTGCACAATTATCTGAGCTTGCAAAGGTGTATTTTGAGAGCCCTAGGCTTCAAGCTTAGCTCTGTACAAACAAATGTCTAAGCCTGTCTGGAGCCTCTCAATTTTAGAGCTCTGTCCAGGCCCATGGGCTATCATACACAAACCTGCTTGCAGAGATGAGATTTCGGTCTTCTTTTGAAACCAATTCCCCTCATTCAGAGTTCTCGCCTGGCCTGTATCTGTTTTCTTGGTTTTCCCCTTATATTGTTACATAGGAAAGGTTTTGCATAAAGGAAGTCATACAATAACATGAGGAACAGCATCTGCATTGTATCTTTGTAAGGCAGTTAAATTTATAACACATGGCTGAGCTGTAAATTACTTGCATAGATGGCTGTCTCTTTGCATGCTATCGATATTTATAAAAGGTCTCACAATCAACGAGCAGCTCTGCCCTGGAAGATTAAATATGTCTGCTGTTAATCATTAGCTTCGGAAGTACTGGGAGACCTATGAAGACCTGATCCCCAGCCTTCCAACCCATCATGCGGCGCACACGCTATACATGTATGTTTACATGTACGATTTCCGGGACAGAAATTCAGGAGCCCAAAACTTACTCCTGTCATGCAATGTTTTTGGATTGAGACTACGTCTATCCCTGCAAACAAATCAGAATCTTTGCATGGAGAATTATATCCATTGCACCTATTAGCAGGTATTAATGCTAATGGGAATTCCTATTAATTAAGTCATCTCATTAGAGATATTAATTACTACCATTCAGAAGCTATGTGACACACTTCAAAAATGATAGGTAGCCTTCCTTTCCATTGCATCATGGATTTGTTTTGTTATTACCATATAATATTGGTAGGTAGCTTGTGGGTATTGACAGCATAATAAAAGTACACCCTTTTTTTTGACCTGTCATTTGCAGCCTGTACAGAGAGATTATAAATCATCTGTAAAACATTCTCAGAGTGGAGCTTTCCCCTGTTCTGCACTCACTGTAGAGGAAATAGCAGAGTCAGCCCGAGCTGGAGAGTCACCGACAGTTGTGGCATTACTTGCAGTATTTCACACCATTCACTCTTGTTGACCAGCTGCCCAAAGCACTAAAAGCTTTCATATTCTGAGTATATATAAACTCAATTAAAATATACATACTTATAGCCTTTTCTATTTGTTCCAGCAGGGCTGAAATAATGTTTTCACTGTAAACCCAGGGTAGCTGCTAAAGAAATGGTTTCATGTTAAAAGTAATGTTTTGAGGCATTGTTACAGCTTGAGATGTGTGATTAATCGCCCTCAGTTCCCGCGATCTGTTTGCAATGCTCTGTGCTTTAAAAACTTCGCTGTATGAAGGCAGTCGTTGAGCTCCTGGTTTCTGAGCTTTAACTGAGAACTTCTGATTCCTGAGCTGCCGGAGTAGAGAGGAGTTATGTGGTTAGCACGAGAATGAACCTCATCCTTGCCCTTACAACATTTCCTAGTTTTCTGTTTCAAAGGAAAGTGTCGGTCTGTGCCGTTGCCCCGGGGAACGGACAAAAGCTTCAAGGGGAAACGGAGTGTTGGACTCGGTGAAGGAAAACAGCAGCTAGAGTAAGTTGTCTGCAGTATATTCATTTCATATAGTTTAATATGACAAGTTAATGCTTTGGGAAAAAAAACAGGTAACTTTTAGCCACTGTACAGAGGGCACTTAAGTTAAAAAATTGTAGACACAAAAGACATTGTGAGTTATAGAGTGAAGTATTCAGTGCACAGTGGGAGTCCGATGAGAATGTTTCGTGTATGCTGATAGTCTCGCTGTCTTTGTGGATTGAGTGTAATGAATGTACACATTGCCACACTATTAGGCTATCTCAAAGCAGGTGATCAGTTTTAATTTAACAGTAGAAATCCGCTGAGTAGAGGTAGTGCAATACTGCTCTGTATTTTTTTTTGTCTCATGGATGTTCTGGCATCTAGATGGTGTGTGATGCGGCCGATTATTCCTTTGCTCTGAGAGACTGGAAGCTTTGTGAAGCTTCCAAAGAATTTTACAAATACAAATACAATCATTAATTAAAGAAAATCACTGGGTCAGATTTTGTGATTTTTCTACTTTTTAATTAAAGAGAAGAGAGGTGAATATGGAAGGATTTTTCCCATAAGCAGACAAGGTGGAACTTCAGTAAGGGCAGAAAACACGTTCTGCCTTTAACTCGCCCATGCCCTGCCTGTATCCCTGACACACACGACAGGACTTACTGTGTCAGTCTGATGTCTACTGTCAGTAAAGCGTTCTGGGGTCAAAATGACATTTACTGTTTGCAGCTATCTGCTTAAGCAGCCCTACTTGCTGCTTGAAAGGGTACTACAGGGTGGGTATCAAAATCATGTGTAGAAGTGGTATCTTTGTGTTTAAAGTACTTCTGCCTTTTAAAGGTACAGTCTGGGAGGAAAAAAACTAGAGAAGATTAATTCCCTTTTCACTGTCTCCCTGCTCGTTTCCTGGTTTTGCACATTTCTGGAATCTAAGTATTTAGGGATAATTGTGAACTGGCAACTTCATGCGCCTGTTGAAGTGGGATTGAAAACATATCCCATACAGTTCAGTGCTGGGCTCTGAAACGTTTCCCCTGTCCTTCAGGTGAACCTTTCTTGGCACTTCCAGTTACTCCTTTCCACCCAGGGCTGTCACCACTAGGTGACTCTCCAGCAGCCTGACCAGATGCCTGTTCAGGACAGTGAAAGTCCTTCCATTACGTTCATTGGTATTTAGGTCCTGGTCAGAAAGAAACACTGCACCAACACACTCTTTGGTCTTCCTTGTTGTGGCACATCCTCTTTGCCCATACACATCTTTAGTTTTATTGGTCACATACTCAAATATATCTTCTGAAGGCAACTTAATGCGTTAATGGGCATTATAAAATCAATACATAATAACAAAAATGACAGCAGCAATAATAATAATAATGAAAAGGATGAAGACTTAGACAGAAAACTAGTAGTTGGGGGGAAGAGAAAATTAAATCTGAGTGGTTGATTAGCAGCGACCTAGCATTATTACCAACACGACATTTTGTTCAAAATAGAGGCGGCCTTGATTTTTCAGAGAATTACTGCAGAAATGCTTAATTTTACAAATACAAAAGCCAAAGAAAAAATAAGTGTGTTTTCAGCTAGATCTTTTTACACTGTCTTGTAGTGTGTGCAACCAAAACATGGGAGTCAGTTTTCCTCTCTGATTCACCTACTTGTGCATAATGTTTTACATGTGGTAATGAAGCTGACTTGGTTTATTGACATTAGCCAAACAGAAAACAGTAAGAAAGAAAAATAAACAAAAGATTGCTTTAATGTGAGCAAAAATGTACCAGCTACTAAGAGTAAAGACTGCCTTAGAAAATAGACCTATTGTGTGTCTGACGTGCCAGGAAAGAGTTATCTTGGCTCTGCGGATCGTTAGTTTTCTTCCTGGTAGGATTAACCTGCCACAGGAGCTTCTCTGGCACCTTGGAAACCAGAAAGTTGTTGTTATTGCTATTATATGTTTATATGCAATGGTGGACAATATTTTTTTCAAATTACTTCAGCTGTGTTAGTCTTCGCTCTTGTCAGTAATACTTCTTTTCCCCTTTTTTTTCAAATAAGATGACAACTTGAAAGTATGTCCTTAAATTATTTTTATAAAATTAAAAGGAACTATAAGTAAGAAAATATTCTTGCATATGCATTTTAGAGCTACCTGTGGCTGTGGTAACAGCCAGGGTTTTCTAGAAAATTAACTAGCCATAGAAATGATAGAGATGCGCAGTTCAGCAGTGCAGCATGATGTATAAAGCAGTGGGCAGGTGGTAAATTGAAGCAAAAAATTTTAGGAAAGAACTGGTTCTTCAGGCACTATTTTTTAACATCTCTAGGCTTTTCTCACTGACAAAGTGAGGAATATAAACACAGTAAAGACATAAGCTTGCTTTAGGTAACTGTTTTTGCAAATTTTCTGCCCTGCTGTAGTTTTTATCTAATGCTTTTGGCACTGTTTTTACCTGCCATCCTTTCAGCCTTGTCTTCTCAGACACTGAGAGCTTTGATCCAATGAGCAAATACTGGTCTGCTTATCCTTCGCACGGTGCAGTTCCTCGTGTTTGGTGGTTGCTGTGTATCTGTTCTCTCGTGAGAGGTGTGGTAAGAGTCCTTTAGGGCCAAATTCTGCTTCTGCTGAAATCAATAGGAATCATAATTTCTGCTTTGGCAAAAGTGGGATTTAGTCCTCTGTCCCCTGCAAGCAGCAGAGATGTCCCCAGATGTCCTATTTGGCAACCCGGTTTCTACTGCCTTACACATCTGTCTTCTGCTTTATGTTCAGGATGAAGACGGTAGAGAAAATACCTTGCCTCTTACAGTAGCAATTAAAGCTCCTTATTATCCTAACAGGAAGTGGCAGGGGGAGGCTGCAGCTCTTCTCACAATATTTATGATAACCCACATGAAAGTGTAGTACATACAAACATTTAGGTTAACTTTTCCCTGAAGATGTCTGTATAAGAAATACTGGGACATCCTCGTGCCAATAAGGAAGAGATGTTTTTAAAAACAGTGCAAAGGAATTGCTCCCAAGTGATTCATTAGTTTAGATGCTGTGTAGGATAATAGATGGGAAAAGGTAACGAGGTGCAGCCTGTGAGGTCATTTGGGATTGCTGCCTGCTCCGGTTTGGGGAGCAGTCTCCTGTAGGTTATCCTGGGAGCGGAGTTGCCTTTAATCCTGCAACAGCTTCCAGGTACTTTTCCCAGTCGCAATGGCGTTGCCTCCTCTCCAGAGGAAGTGGCTCCCCGTGTCCAGGGTGGCTGTAGGGAAACGAGGAGGAAGGATGGATGGAGCAGGCAGGGAAGCAGGATTAGTACATTTGGTTTAGAGGGCATTAGGTGTTTTGACGCTCCCACGGAGCAGTGTCTCAATACGTAATTTGCAATCCAAGTAACAATAGCGCTGCCTCAAAGGCAAGTTCATCGCAATACTGACTGCAGATACCATCTTCTGCTGTAATTGTTTCTTGAGACGGGCTTTCCTTCTAGTTCACAACTGTCCTTCGTTAGTATCATGAGGGGGCATGTAGACTTGACAGAGCAGGTATGTAGGGAAATGATGTGGTTTGGCTGGGAGTCATCGCAAATGAGAAATATTTAATAGTCATCTGATACTGCAATTACATATTATGTCTCATACCAGTATTATTTGGTACCCACGTAACTATATATGTAGGGTTCAATATATGGGCCTGCGTGTGTGTGTGTAAATATAAATACGCACAAGCAATTTAAAGGGTTTATTTCATGAGTTGGGGATGACAGCACAACTCAAAAGCAGCACATTCACAGATAATGACTGCAGATAATGCCAAGCGTGTACCAGAAGAGGCTTTAGTGTTTAAATATTAATGTCAGTGTTTGTGCAAGATTTCTAATACCTTTTTTGGTGAAAGGCACGTTCGTGCAATGCCCGATACAGTCGATGTTAGCGTAAGTGTGAGGTTTTGTATGTTTTCTTCTCTCTGGAACGCATAAATGTAAAGCAAATTGATACCGATGTATATATACGTAACGCCAGCTTCCCGGCGGCGGGGGCGTGGGCTGAGGAGCTGGGGCAAGCAGCGCGGCCCGGCCGGCGCCCGCGTGTGGTTCCGCCCGCCGCCGCCAGGTGGCGCCCGGGCGCCCCGCGGGAAGGGGCCGGCGCCCCGCGTCCGGAGGAGGAGGCCCGGCTCCGCCGGGGCGGCCGCTGAGGGGCCACGGGCGGGGGTGTACGAGGTGGTCTCGGCTTCGGGGCCTCAGCAGCACTGCGGCGGGCTTGCTTTCCGGGCGATCGCTGTGACCGCAGCCGCTCCCAAAACACCTCATGCCTGGCCCCGTGCGCCTTTACTCCTCCCGGTATCTTGGATCCCCTTTGCTAAGGCCACGGGAGTGAGGTCATGAAGTTGGCGCTTGAGAGCACTTTGTTCATCGCCTCCTCCTGTTTCACATTACTGCTAGGCTGTTTTCCATGCTGCAGATGGCGTTTACGGTGTTTAGTCACTCCCATGGTGCAGTAATATCTGTGATGATTAACATTTTTGCCTTTGTAATAAGTTTGTTTCAAATGGCTAGTGCTTGTGCATGTGTCTGTGTAATCTGCTTCGAGGGAAATACTCACTCATTAACCAAAAATGCCTCTCTCCTGCCCTCCTATTCTTCAGACGCCGCCAGATGAACAGTAGGTGCTAGTATGGACAATATACCCTCTGTCAATTCCAGATGGAAATCCGTCCGTGTCCAGACTAGATATTTAACTTCAAGTTTGCTTTGTGAAGTAAAGTTGTCTCAGAGAATGAGCATTTTTATTTAAATTGACAACCGAAATAATTTATGTTCTCTGAGAGCATCTGTATTCCTAGACATGGGTTTTACCACTGATTAAGGTGGAAGATTTACATGAAAGCCTTGCTAAAACAGTGGTATTACATCTCCAGGCTGTGCATGAAGTCTTGTTCTGTTGCCATGAGAGTCAGCTGGAGCGTGGATTTGCTGCGTTTGCATCCGTACTTTAAGCACTTGTGTAATGTAATTTGAAAACAAATAACTTTGCATGTCCGTTGCACTATTGCGACTCCTTTGCAACTGTACCTTGTTCTTTTATGTCCAGATAAACAATTCATTCCTGTGACCTCTTGGTCTAGAACCTGAACTTGCTACGAAACAGCTTCTTCAGTTGCAGCCACATGTGTGTATCTCGTTCAGGCTTCGCCTCTGCGTGGCAAAACATTCATATTCATTATTAGTTGCTTCCATACATATTAAACACAGGCAGAATCACTATGCAGCAAGGAAAGAGGAAAATGTGATAGACTCGTTGAACATGTTGCATGAATACCTATTAGCTGAATTCACAATTTATTATTCTCCTTGACATAGACAGTGTGTGGTGGGCACCTCACTGTCAGGGCCTCAGAGAGCTTCCTCTTGAAAATCAGAATAATCTTGTTATTGCTTCTGCTTAAATGAGTGAATACATATTTCAAAAATTGCTTTGTTAGAGTATTATTTATTGTAATTCGATTATTGGCTGAATCTAATCTTACTTTCAATTAGTTTTATAATGCTTATGAATTATTACCTCATTTTTGCAAGGAAGAAGGATGCACTTCTTCCAGGCAGAGAATAATGCAAGCATATGTGTTGTCCACTTAGTCTCATTGTTAAGCTGGAGAATTCTGCTGTCACTAAAACTTATGTGATTGCTGTGAATGTATCATGTCCCACTGTATCTTTAAAAAAGTCATTATATGTAGAAATATACTGTAAATACTTAAATGAACAACAGAGAGAGTTCCTAATGATGTGCCTGTAATATCTAAAATAGCTTAAAAATAAATTGTTTGGGTTTTCTTTTTCCTTTCTAGCAAACTTCTGAAGAGTAAGAAGTCTGAAACAGGGCTGCAGGGAGTGACTGGAGAATGGTTTGAAGAAATACAAAGAAAAAAATTTCAGAATTACATTGATGTCAATAGAATGCTAAAACCACCATTAGAGCATCAGCTAAGGAAGAGCAAGAACACCAGTGAGTTTCATTATTCCATTTCCTTATCTATGTGATAATGGTCACCAACCCAATGTCTTAGAGCATTTCAGAGTGTAAATAGCTAAGGAGTTTCTGAAATGGCATTGAGTTTCTTCTCATGTCAAAGTTTTACCAAAGATGTATTTTCAAAATGCCTATGTTTCTTTAAGCAGACTCTGTTAAAAGCACAGCTGGGAGTCACAGCAGAAAATCCCTGGTATTCTCATCCCATAGTAAGAATCATAGAACAGCCCAGGTTGGAAGGACATCGGAGATCATCTGGTCCAACCTTTCGTGGCAAAGGGAGCCTGGATGAGATTATCTAGCACCCTGTCCAGTCACGTCTTGTAAACCTCCAGTGACGGGGACTCCACTACATCCCCAGGAAGGTTGTTCCAGTGATTGATTGTCCTCACTGTAAAAAATGTCTTTCTTAATCAAGATGAAATGGCTGTAATTATAGTAAATATAGTGGTGCTTTCCCAATAAAAGCAGTAATATATACTTTGTACAAAAACTCTTTCAGTTTTACCTAGTTTTCTTAAAGAAACCAGAAGGACCTAAATGACATTTGGAATAAGTAGGTAATCTGAGTTTAGGTGAAAGAGGTTTGACTGTATCAGTGTAAAACTTTTCCTGGTCTGGGCTAAAGGCATGCCAGTGCTGATTATCAGGGCAGGTGACAAAGCCTGGAAAGCTGGGCTGACCAGGAAGCAACTTCTGCAGATCTCATTTCACAGGTTCTGTTGCCCATCCAAAATGAAGGCACACAAGAAAATGGTGTCTCTATAGCACGCAGGGCATTCTGTGCTTTTTCATCTTCCATCCAGATAGTTTTCATGCATAATGTATGCTTTTATTCCATTCACATTTCTGCATGTTTTTCATTGAGCTCCTATTTGTGCTTCATAGCAACTGGAAGCAGAGTCATGTATTTCAAAAGAAAAGTGAAACTCTAGAAATTTTCCTGAAACTACAGACCCACACAGAACAGATCTCTGTCTTTCCTGAACGCAACATACCCTCTAGTCTACAGCTATCTACTATTTTTCTCTTTCAGAGATGGTCTAATTGATGTGTTAGCTAACTAAACTCTGTGTAATTGTTCTCTGGTATTTAACTTTGAAAGCTGCTGTTTCTATTTCAGATCTGAAGAGGGGGTTGTGTGCCTCAGAGGCTTGTCTGATATTTCCAACTGTATGAGTTGGTTTAATAAAAGGTACTACTCCTACCCACAAGTCTTGCTCTGTCTACATCCCTAGACCATCCTGGCGATGGCAGAGTGCTGTTAGGACTCTCCTGATGTCACCTTCGTTGTCAAGTCAAACAATGCCAGGTTAGGCTCTGAAAGGGGTAAAGGATGCAGCATTTTGTAATAACACAGTGATTGTCACTGAAGTGAAAGCCATGTATTATACGCAGGATTTACATCACATGACATAAATTATTCACTTCATTTTGGACGTGCTGCCCCTTGCTGTTGTTATCAGTGACACTTTGCTCCCATTTCTGGTTTTGCTTTCTCCTACAGTCATTGGATGAGCCATTTTCAGGCTGTGGTACTGTTTCAGGCATGTGATGTTTTAAATGGAAAAAAAAAAAAGATGCAGTGCCTTATTCCTGAGTGAAGTCATGTTTCCTTATGTCCTCCGGTTTCCTGTGGCATGTTTTAATAGCAGACCCTGCAGTTTCTTTCCCTAATCTGTGAGCAGATTGCCCTAATCCTCTCCTTCACACCAGTTGCCAGCTGCTTTTACAGGCAGACTGGGTTTATGTTCCGTTTGAAGAAATCAAATCATAACCTTCCCAAAGAAATCATTCATGATATCTTGCATTTAAAATACAGTTCTGATATGCAGTTTGTAGCAGAAAAAATGTACTCCAGTGGCCGTGGGAATCCCATCATAAAGAACTGTAAGGTACAGAAGACACCTTAGTCTGAGTTACTGTTATGTAGTTACATTACAGTCTATTAAACCATTGTATAGTTAGGGTTGTCATATTTCTTACAAAGGTGAAAAGAAAGTGACTAATGATTGTGGCTGCCTCAATTTTCAAATGTCTAATTTGCCTGTATTTTAAAACGGTCCTGTTTTTCAAATGTTTGAGTGCTGATTACTTTCTGAAAATCAGCCTCATTTATCTTATGTGCATCACCCAAAAACAATAATGCTTTTTGAAACTTTAGACCTGTTTTTCTTTCTCTTAGTCTTCTAGTTAGTCATTATAAACCAGCATGTCACATAGTCTGTCCAAAAATGTCAATAAAACTGGATTTTTCTGGCATAAAAGGTAAGCAAAAGAAAATTGTATATGAAGACGTAACTTTTAATGTATATTTTAATACTGTATTTAGTAAGAACTTGAAATAAATCAATTTCTGATAATGTTTCTAGATCATAAAGAATTAAAAATGTCATCCTGCGCAAATCCTCAAGCTCAAAAGAACACTTCAGCTTCCTTTCTGGGGTTCAGATCACCTTTTGCTTGGCTTTTCTCCTTTAGAAAATCAAGGAAAAACCAGACTCAGAAGCAACCACGGTGAGCTATAATCAGAACATACATTATTTCCAGCTTTAAAAAAGTCTATGAATTGTTCTGTGTTTTGCTTAGAAAACTTTGTTAAAATTATTTTTCCAGTCTCTGGCCTTTCACCTCACTGGGAAGACTGGGATTTTACTTGGTCGTGTAATGAGAGATTATCTGTTCTGTGTCAGGAGAATGAGGACTAGGTGGCAAGTAATAGGTAAAGTCTCTTGGCTAAATCTGTTTTGCTCAGGGTTTGCATAAGGGCTTTAAGTGTATGAAAGCCCCCAGACTTAGCAGCGGCTGCATCCTATTGAATTCCCTCTCAAGAGGACAAGGTGTAAGGCGCATGGGGGTCTGGCACCCTATGGCTGTGATATAACAGGAAAGCATAGCTTTCTCAGGCCATGGCAGAGAGTACCAGCCCCAGGCACCTCTGCTGCATCAGTTCCCACCATTTCTAGCCCAGAGGCAGCTTTGAGGCATGCCTGCAGCTTTAGCTCTAGCTGGGCAAACAGGGTGGCTCTCCAGTGCTTTTGTCTTCTGTGCTTCATCAGGGCTTTGGTTTCAACTGGATCTGAACCAAAGATGGTCTCATCTGCCGTGCTGGAGCTGCTGTTTGAAGACCATCCTTCTCCCTTGCCAGCCACAGGGTTAAAGCTGCTGTTCACAGGGAAGGCAGGGCAGGGGGCTGCCTCAGGCTGGTCAGGCTGACTGTTCTCTCCTAACTTTTGTCCTGTATGGTCCCGTACGTCAGCAACACCTGAGTGAAATATTATTATTTTTGAGTGCATCTTAGGGTAATGCTTGGGACTGGCAATCATTGGTAAAGGTGCGTTGTCCAGTGAAATCCAACTATGAAGCTGGAAGATCTTTGGCACACAGAGCTGATTTTCACTGTGTTTGTGAGTCTGAGGCTGGTATTCTGGTCCATGCCTGGGGCTCCTAGGTGGCATGACGCTAAGACAAGGAACAGCTATAATAAACAATGACAGGGAATGCAAGCCTCTAAAGAAATTATGATTAGTCTGATATGTAGGTTTTGTAGCACAGCAGCTTGCCTTTGTGGAGTGTTTGTATCAAAGCAGAAGGAGATTTAAGGAGAGGTTTGAATAGAGGCTGTGAGGTTAGCTTTGTGGATGTTTACTGGTAACAATTCCCCTACATAGCAATGCAGCACAGAAAAAAAAATTCGCAAAGTTATAACGCTGCTCCATACATGTCATCTGCTCCCTCCTTTTTCCTGTGACGTGGTGATGCCCCTTATGCTGGGACACACCAACACTGGACCGCAGAGTAAAGGGGCACGTGTGTAATGGAGAATCAGATTGGCAGTGCTTTGCTGTAGAATCTAAGCATTGAAATGATTTCTTAATTTAAGAAGGCAAAAAAATAAACCATGCCTACTCATTGCATCAGCTTTTCTAATATCTGTTTATCTGGCTTGTCCACAGAAAATCTATTGTATCTCAGGCTCAGATGCCTTTGATTTCTTACTAAGTACAGCTTGAAAAATAAACAAGTCAATCCTGACGTGTAACTGAGCTGATTGCTACAATTTCTAGTCACGCCTCTCTGTCGAAAACTTCCCCCACCCTCTTCTAGGTGTTGCCGTGGCATGTGGTTTGCTTTATGCATAGACAAAGCACTGAAATAATCTGCCTCTCACCAGGTAGAGTTATTTTGGAGAGCTAGTGAAATACAATAGGAGGCAGCACTGTAAATCCTGTAAGTAAGCCTAACTGGCAGAAGCTTTTAAATAGCTAAATATTAATGGCTGTTTAGAGGGTCCTTTCCGTACTGGAGAGACAGTTTCATCAGCTGCGGTGGTGTTTTGCTGTGAGAATAAATTATGGATGCTGCAAAAAAGAGTATGCTTATGTGGAGATACAGAAGATGCTAATAAAAGGTTTGTAACTGTAGTCTGAAGGTAGTGAAATGTTTGATCGCTTTTGGTTCAAAGGTGTTCGGTGTTCTTGAATTCATCTTTATTCTTTTCTAATATGAAAGTGTAATTCATACTGGAAAAGAAATGCTGTTT
This sequence comes from Nipponia nippon, assembly GCF_047370975.1. Lineage (NCBI taxonomy): Eukaryota > Metazoa > Chordata > Aves > Pelecaniformes > Threskiornithidae > Nipponia > Nipponia nippon. The sequence continues at coordinate 113,510,845 of NW_028262336.1, forward strand.
AATTGTGTTTTCAGCATATTTGATTTATGTGTCTGTTGCTTAGCGGGCTTCTTATGTAGTACTGATAAGAATAGTATAGAAGAAAACGGATTACAGTCTGACATGAGACAACTCGGAGATGGCCTGGGGAAGACAGGTGCCTCAGTGAAAATGCTAATTTGCAGCAGATTTTAATTCACGGATTTATATTATTGTTACCAGTACTGATAGTAGTAAGTAGAGTCATCTTTTACATTTAATCTTACATTCGGTTGTCATAAAAAAGTTACATATGTATATAAGTATAAAATATAACTTCTTGTTTTCCATAGTAAGTAGTATTTTTCTGATGGCAAATATTTCTGAATTTGAGCAGTAATTTAACTTCTTTTCTGTTTATGAATAATAGATAATGTTTACAAGTATGTGTGTATGCATGTGTGCATGTGTGCGTGAAATAATGTAAACATTGCTCAATATCCATAACCAAAAAAGAAACTGAATTACTTTTTCCTAAAATTAAGCAATATTTCTCTAGAAGTAAGCAAAACTTTAATTTTGAAATGCTGAAAAACATAAAAGTGTTCAGAAGAAATAATGAGGCAGTTTGAGAAGTGGAGGGATTGGCACAGGGAAAAGATTAAAATAACCTTGTCTGTGTAAGTTGGCAGGGAGGAACATAAAGCAGGATGCAACGATCAGTTATTTCTGAAAGAACAGTGACAACAAAGACATGGAGGGATTTAGAATGGTGCCAGAGGTGCAAATGAAAATTTAATTTTTGCCTAGACTATCATAAGACATTTCTAACTAACATGTCTACTTCGTGTAGCTTCATTGCAAGGAGCAATTAACGCAACACCAAGCACAGCACCAAGTGGGGAGAACTGTAGAGCATCTTTGCACAGTAAAGCTGAAGAAGAGACCTTCTAACAAAGCTTTTACATTTTTATTATGCATATAATTAAGGTAATTTGCTAAGCCACAGGATTTCATGGAACTTGGTTTGCAGGAAATCACTGTAAGAACTCTGAAACATAATTTTCATTCTTAATTTGTTGTAGAAACATTAAAACATATTCAACATTATTTTAGTTTAAAGGAAGAGCTACATATATCTCTGAGTCCTGGTCCTGTAAACTTCATTCACCGGGAGCGGTAACCCACTGAATTAATGGCTGTTCATAATCAGTGCTACAAGGAAAAATTAGGAATTTCAGATTCAGATTGTCTGGCTGGATCCTAAGCCCACTGAGGTCAACAGGCTTGTTTCCTTTGGTTTCAGTTGGACCCCATGTCAGAGAGGAATCCTGGTTTTATAGTTCACAATTACAGAAGAAAAAAACAAATTGCAGCTTTCAACTGTTCTTCCCTGCCTCCAAGCACATTGCAAACAAATGACAAAGCACTTCAGGAGGAAAGGCTGGGCCACAAAGAACCTGCCAACAAGCCGGTTTATACTTGCTGTTGAAGCACAATAAAGTAGTCTACCTGAGCACATGAAGGTTTTAAGAGCCTAAGAACAAGGTCATTCAAAAAGACTTTGAGACAAACAGGACTGAGCAGAACCATCTTTCCCTGCTTCACTTTCTCTCAAGAATTAACTTCCTGGGAAAAAGCAGTTTCTGAGAGAAGGAAGAACTGGCAATAGGCACCAGCTGAGCGACGTTTCCTTCAGGGCTTTCGAAGGGACTGGGTTTGCTTAGTTGTAAAATAAGGATCTGCAGACTCGAATACACTCACTGAATTCAAGTCCTGTTCTTGTTTCTTTGGTTTATTTTGTATTTGTATGTCTGCAAGTCACCCTGTAGAACAGAATACCTTTTATGTTCAGGGCTTCTCGGCTTGTTCTAACCACTGCATTACTCACAGACGCTCTAGCCAGTTCTCCGTCAAGCCCTTGCAGTCTTATGTAGCTTAGGAAATCAGATGAGCCTTCTACCATGTGTTAAGAATTGGTAAATAAAGGCTGTTTTGGGTGAGTAGCAGCAAGTTCCAAAGTTCAGACTGAAAGCCATCTGCTGTCTGTCTGTCCTCCTTCGTTGGGGCAGACCACAGCTCTGCGCCTGAGCAGGGCGAAATGAAAGAGAAAAACAACAGAATTGCAGATGCAAACCACTTACAGATTTACAAGTGGTTAACTTTGGCTATTCGTAGTACCTACCAAATGATTGTTGCTTGGAAGAGGAAGTAATACCATCTTATCGCAGTGCTGGATTGAAACAATTACTTCATGGCTGTTGCAGACATTGAGGTATCAGGAGGCTGAGTTCATTCTTGGCTGTGCAGCTACAACATTTGTAAGCTGACAAGGCCAAACTGAATAGTACATTTCCCCAGCATTTTTTTGTTAGCAGGATATTTGTGGGGGGAAGGATGGATTCTTCATAGAGCAGTCTTTTTGCAGATGCTTCTCAATAGTTGTTAAAGAGAAACTGCTGGATATTTACTATCTGGGAAAATTACATCATGTTCCTTTTCAAAGCCAACGTTTAAATCCTTCTGCCTACAGATATGACAGTTCTGCTAGCCCATCTTCGAAAGTGGAAGAAATGGCAACAGTAAGTAGCTTGTCAACTTTATTATCAGCAATGTTTAAACCACAGATTTATAAAAAACTAGTACCCTTTGTTTAGGCTGTTGATATAACACCTTTTTAAGTAGTATTCTTGGAGTTCTTGTTTTAAACACTGAGTAAAATATCTGTGTTGTGAACCTGTTGAATGCCGTAGAATGAGCTTCCCCTGTAAACTATACAAGTCCAAAGGTTTACTAGGTGAGCCCTAAGTCTAGCTCTGCCCAGGTTTCAGTTCTCTCTTACTGATGGAATAATTACATGGATAATTTCCTAGGCCAAAACCCTCACATATTTTGGCAACTGTGACCACCCTGCAAATAGGTCAAAACTCACACTGAATAAATGATGAGTGTATTTACTTTGTTTCTTTTCATTTGTACAAGGGTGAAAAAGAGTAGCTGTCTTGGGCAGGCAGTAAGCTATAGCCTCTCCTGCAACATTTCCATGTGCAGAATTACTGTGTAAATGTAAATTTTGACAGTAGGAAATAATTTTTTGGCTGAATGTTCCATTTTATAAGCACAAGCTCAATTTAAGCATGAAACAACAGATTTATTTCTGATGTGATTTAAGTGCACGCTGTTGAAATAAACAGACTTCCTCCAAGGATGATATTTGCTATTTTACTTACTTTATTGCCCTGTATTACTAACATGTCTTTCCTCCTCTTCGGTTGTGTGCTATAACCACAGAGGGGACTAAGAAGGTATGCAGTATATAACCGAAGGTATAGCGGAGGTAAATTGGCCACCTCCCTTCTCTCATATTTCAAAAACAAAGGGATAATCTATATTAATATATGACTGAACAAAGATCTTATCAGAGAATCCTGCCTATTACATAAATAGACTATTCTAGCTAGACGAGTAAAATATTATGAATATTGAGAACTAAAAAGTAGTACGGGTTTTTATTAAAAAAAAGGAGGAAGAGTCTCAGCTAAAATGAATCAGCAGTTCAGCAGTTGTCTGCACTTCTACCATCTGAGCCTGTGAACTGAGGGAAATATGGATGGGATAGGAACCTCTCCAGCTTAACATGTAAACTAAACTCAGATGGGAAATAGGATGACATTTTCCCCGCTGCTAAGGTTATTTATCACAGCCCCCTAAAGTGCTGTCTTGCAATATCAAAATTGACTGTAGTGTTAAATTATTAAATCTTTGTTGGGACGTCAGTGTGTGAATTTTAAAATGTGCTGGTCAAGGAAGAAGTGATTAGGAAAAACTAAATTGAGAGATACAATGCAGTAACGATGGATATGGAGAAAATAAGTAAACTGTGCCCCTTATTATAAGGTCATTGTAACTCATGTATGCAAAACATGCTACAGTATGAGGACAAGATGAGCAAATCTCCTTATTACATATGTAAAAGTTTCTAAAATGCATGCAACTTTACAATCCTCAGTTGTATATTTTAATAATACAGTATTTAATGGACCCACAAAGAGCTTACTAACCTCTGTGACTTGTGACGTGATTTGTGATGTGACACGTGAAATGTGATTTGAACCCACGTGTAGGACTAAAATCATGTTGCCTTACAATTTTTAACAGGCTGAAGTGTGTAATTCCCCAATCTCAGCTGAAACAAGTGATCATTCTTTTGATGCAAACCAAAATGAAATGATGGAGAAAAGTACACAGGAATGGAATGAACAGCTAGAGAAGGAGTTTTTCAGTGGTAAGTGTGTGTCCTTACTTTGTTCTGATATTATTGTTACCAGAAGTGTCTGTGGTGACTGGTTTCAGAGAATTTTCTGCAAAAGCATAGGCTGTAAAGATATGGCTCATTACTTTCTAGCATAGTGGCTACTTTTTGCTGGCCTAGTCTGACAGCAGAATGTCTACTCTGACATTGACTTCAAGATGTGTCACTGGTCACTCTTAGAGTGTATTTCATCTCATACTGATCCAGTTGAGAAGAATCACACCTTAAAAGCGCACATTTCTCTCTGCTGATTCTGACAGGAGCCCACATTGCATCCTTTAGATGCAGACATACAGTTATGTGAGAAGAATTTCATCCCAGTTTCCTGCATGCATAATTTTGATAATGATGAATTACTGGGCCCGGTTTTATGAATTGTAAAGCCTCAAACCACAGAAGCAAGAGGCATTATGGCATTCAGTTAGCTTTCTGGGAGCCCTTATAGCACCAGTCGAAAGTTGCTGGTTCTTTTCTTCTCACTGCTGGGAAGTGAGGCAAGATCAGACCCAGCCTATGGGAGTACAGAGGTGTTCTTCCATAAACTTTCTCAGATCTATGCAAAAAAATGTCCATGAATATTACTTTCTACCACCCAAAATTACAAGAGATCACAGATTGAAAGCATGATCGGGAAGTAGCAGGTGAGTCAGCAGTGCTGGAAGAGGAGAGCACTGCATGCTGGACAGTGGTTCTTCTGAAACTCACATGCCTGTCACCGCTTTTGGGTGTCAGTCATAACTGTGCAGACTTGCCCACTGACAGAGAAAAACTGTACATAGCTTGGCTGATGTCCTCCAAATGGAAGACTTAGAAACAGCTCATCTTTTTTCTTGTTCTAAACTGACTCTCTCAGGAGTCTTCTCTTCCGTGCTGAAGAGAAACTTAGAAAAATGGAAACTTCTTGTACCTTTGTATTACCTTTTATTCCAACTATACATACCTAGCAATGCTTTCTTAATGGTTCTGTACTATTAGCACAGATCTCTAATGACTGATCAGTCAGTCTTTTTTATTTAAATGGATTAGGAAATGCCGTAACAAACCAGCCATGTCCATTTGTGTTTATATCTTGTGTGTGCTATTTTCAAAATACAGAAAAGAATACAATTAGCGAAGGCATAATTGGTTTTGCCAATAAAAATACTTTAAATACATTGCTGTCACTTAGTCTTATGACTGAATATCTTGGTTAACTAAGCTGTGTAGTGTTTAATTCCAGTTCATGAGACTCTCTCTATATATACATACAGCTTTGTTGCTAGAATGAATCACAGGTTCCTAACTGCTTCATTACCCTTTTTTTTGGTGCAGAAAAAGCCATTTTCAGTGCTCATTTTAAAGCAATAAGCTACAATTTAGTGGAGAACGTCTTTTCTGAATGAAACAAATGGTAGACATGCCAGACTACTGAATATGCTTGTTTGATGGTTTGCAGGATTCTGTGTTTTCTTACGGTTACATCATAACTGTGCTTTGTGAACACACAGAAAGGTCCATGTTTGCCTAGTGAATTCTTTTCAGGGATTTTTTGCTTACAAGCTAGATTTGGAAAGTTTGCACACATACATATAGCGTGTGAGTAAGAATTCAGACTTCAAATTGTTTTGTTTTTCTTTTAAATAGCGTAAAGACTAACATTTACATAAAGAGCAGTTTTAAGATCAGTCACGGAGCAGCGCATTTTTTCCTTGTAGTCACAATGGGTGACCACTGAAAGGTCCTGTGGAGGAAGAACGTGTGGTTTGGGAAGGGTTTTGAATGCTGAGAAGCTGACTCCTTTCAAAACCAGTTCTGATTATTAATGTAGTACATGAAACTTTTTAACATAAATAGAAGATTATTAAAGAAAAAAAAACAAGTCTCATTTTTTTTTTTTTTTTTTTTTTCCCCTGTGCAGTTCTAAATGATCTGGATGATCAGCTGGCTCAGGAACAAGCCCAAGACCCATTGGACAGGACAGTTTCTACTAGCAGCACATCAAGTGTCCCATACAGTAGTGCCTTCCCTACTTCAAAGAGGCAGACTGCTAGTAGGGGGCAACACAGAAATGACTGGAGTGACATGCCTAGCACATTTTTCCCAGATGGACTGAGAACAATAAGAGCCAAAGATGAACACAAGATTTTCATCAGACCAAGGAAATTACACAGTGCATATATAAACTGGCACCAGACAGCCTTTCAAGAAGATTACAAATACGGTGATCCAGTTGATGGAAATCCTCATCTGCTAAGCAGCAGGCTATCTTCCGTTTCTTTTGGACGGTCTTCAGAAGGAAGCTTACATCCTCCTTCCATAACACAGAACAGTGGATTTAGGCACAAGAGTTGTATGAACAGGGATACAGCTGGCAGAAGTTACTCTGTATGTTCCCTTCGGAGATGTCCATCGTCAGTATCTTCTGACCAGCTATCAGCATCTAGTTTACAACATCCGTTGGCAAGGGAGAGCAGCAATGGTTTTGTACCAAGGTTTGGTCGACAGAACCCAAAGAGAATTCCTCTATCTTCTATTGTATGGAACAACACACCGGACTCTCCTGGACAAACATCAACTCAAGAAAAAATGTTTAGAACCCAATCACTGATGGAGTTTCATGCTGCAGACCATGGTAGATACCCTAGCTCTTTGCAAGAAACCAAGAAATATGCATCTTACCACTCAAAACACCACTACAGAAGATCTATTTCAAGCAGTAGTTGCTTTAGTAGAGTTAGTTGCCCTGACAAAGCTATTTCTCCATTGCCCTTTGATAACTGGGAAAATTATCCATTATACAAATCGGAAAATAATCTCTCTAGATCCTACTATAGAGATACTTCTCATGACAAGTTGTATGCAAACCAAAAAAATTCTCCTTATGGAAAAAAAGACAGCTATCCTTCTTGGGCTGATATTCCTCAGTACTACAGTGATGAAGTGTTTATTTCCCCTGATGCCAGCTTTGAAGTGATTATGGCTAATTTAAATGACCGGCAGTGGGCACATACAAAGAATGCCAAGTTTGGTTCACGGCGCCTGCAGAACGATTTTCACATGTATTCTCCAGAAAATATGAATGTCAAAAGGATAACAAGAAGTGCAAATAGAACTTTTTCAGAATTCACTGAGGGCTGTCAGCCTTGGCTAAGTTGTAGCTCTTCAGTTTCTTCATCTAGTATCAGAACTGATGAGTCAGTCCTTCCTAATTTGAAGGAGCAAACAAAACCTAAAGGACTGAACAGGAATTCAGTCATCATTACCCAAAGAAGTACTAAGGCAGACTTTACACAACTAGAAAAGGCTGAAGGTACGAAACTGCCAGATGACCACATGCCGTTACAGTCAGTTTCTCAACAAGCAGATACAAACTACATCAACACTCAGAGTTTTCCCTCTAACAGCCCTGCTTCTGCCATGTTGCAAAGCGATGCATCTCTCTTTAACACAATGAGATCAAAGAGACAAACCCAAGCCACTGCCAGAGGAGATACTGCAAAAATGTATACATCAAATGGTGATAAAAGAAATGTACAAATGAAGGAAAACGATTGCCCACCCAACAGTGTGTTCAGTCAGCCTCCTCGTATTTTGCCAGCTGATGAGAGCCGGAAAGAACCTTTTCTTCCAAGTCAAAAAGAATGGGAACATAATCTTCATTATGCAGCAAAAAGAGAGAGCATCAAACAGGATAATCGGAGTACAGAAGCCATTAACCAAGCTACTCCAAAGAGACAGTCCTCACTGCTGAATGTTGCTCCTGCTCCATCCACTGAAAAATTAGCAAACTGTCAAGGCATGTTGTCCTGTCCTCCTGAATGTTCATCTAGCTCCTCACAAAGCTCTCCACAAGCACTTTCTCATAAGGACAATTCTAAATGTTTAGGAACACTAACTAGCTCTTCAGTAAATTGCACAGTTACTGAATCTCAAGCAGAAGGTGGAAAAACAGCTCAAGTGAGCAGAATAGGCGTTACCAAAAAGATTTCAGAGAAAGCACTGCAAAATGCAAGCACTTTAGTAACTAAGGACTGTAATGGACAATTCACTACTAGTTCTCCACAAAATGGAAATTCTGGAAATATTAATATGCATAGCTTTGATGGAGACCCCAAGACCTCTGAACATAGTTTAAGTTATTTTTGCCTTGAAAAAGAAAGTGGAAAAATAAGGAGTAATTCACCTTGTATTGAAAGGCTTCACAAGCAAGACAGCTTGCTGAGACATACCAGTAGCTGCAGCATTACTGGCTCCCCTAGCAGAAACAGCCTGAAATCTCCTGACCCACTTGTCATTTATTACACTTTGCCTAGAAAATCAGCTAGCATTGCTGGTAGTGTTACGACAGATACGCCCATCTCTTTACCTAGAGAAAGCAGAACAACGTACAACTGTGTAAGATCTGAAACTCCACATAGAGCTGATGCCTGTTGTTCTAATCAAAGAGGTGTGTCTTGTTTAGACTCAAAACATTCCTTTTTAACATCAGCATCATTAAATGCTGCTACAAGTAGCAAAGAAAAAGATTACCCCAGTCCTTTAACCAAAAGTCCTAATGATTCGGTAAGTAGTAGTACGTCAGTTGAACTGACAGACAGATGTAAACATCTAAGTAGAAGAGAATCCTCCGTGTTTTCAGATTGTAAGGAGAGAGGAAATTTTTTACAGAAATATAAAACTACAAGCACTTTTACAGTTTGTGTTGATGAAGATCACGTCAAATATCATGAACTAGTTTCAATTTATTACACATTACCACGGAGGCATTCAAGAACATTTTCTAACCTCTTTAGGGATGATCCAGAGGATGCAGATTTACCTTGTCCCAAAGAAAATGCTCAGTCACCAAGAATACAAAACAAGAAACACGAAGGTCATGTGAGTTTAGCAAATGTTTTTTTCCCCAGTACTTTGGAAAAAGAGGTGCCTTCGTATTCTTCTGACCAAGTATCTTCAGCTCTGGTCACACCTCAGAACTTAGAAAGTGCTGTTGATAGTGAAGAAAAGAATTCCCACTTATCTCCTAGCTCTGAGAAGATATATGCTTCAAAGTCAATGAGCATAGTACATAGCAGGAAAGATAGTTCAGCAGATCTTTCATTAACAGAAAATGTGCTGTCTGACACAGTGACAAAAGAAATTTCTTCTGGTGGTCCACAACCCACTGCAATAGTGGCTAAGTCAGGTAAGGCCATTTGTAATGCTTCAAGCAGCCAAAATGCAGAAATATCTCTAAAAGAAAAGAAGGAAATTTTACAAACAGCCACACCGCTAATGTCCACTTTATCAACCTCTCCCAAGCCAGGCAGACGTTTAGAGAGTCCTTTGTATTCTACTTCAACAAATAAAAATATTATACAGAAGGGAAACTCTGAAAACTGCTGTCAGCCCCCTAAAGTGAACGCCAATAAAAATCTGAACAGTTTACTCCTCCACCCAGGAGAGAAGAGTTCCCTTGGAAGGAACGGTAACACAGAGCGTGCTGATGTGCCGCGTCTTCCTGCGGAAGACACGTACAGGGATAGTAATGAATTCAAACAGAGAGTAAATTTCCTACACCAAACCACCCCTCTGTATAATAATAAATGTAGTGGACTGCAATTAAGGGCTGACAGTTCAAGAAAAAATGCAAATGATTTAAACTCCTGTAGCAGAGTGCTTTCAGAGTCTCAGAACAAAGCATCTGAGGTAAGCACAGCTTCCAGTGCTGATCTATTACTAGACAAAGGGGTTAGCACAGATACAGATGAATTAAAGAATTTAAAAATTAAAAAAGAGCAAAACTCACAGAGTATTCAGATGGGTAAAGATTATAGTGGGTTGCAGGAATCACAAAGGCACAGTGAAGGCAGCCCAAACATTAACTATAAAGTCCTCAGGGTTACAGAAGATCAGAAGACAACACAGAGTGCAGAAGATGAGAACAAGCTTCTCTCTGACTGCACAAGAGACAAAATCAAAGATATAGAAAAAAGGAAAAACAGACCTTCAATTAAAAATAAACTGGCAGCTGTTTACAAAACAAGTCGAAAATTTTCAAGTAAAAATTTACCCCCCAAACCGCACATAAGTAACATTTTCTCACAGAATGATGGAAGTGCTACTTCTTTAGAGGTCGACATGTTCCTTGACTCATTGATTTCAACGGATTCCCATCAGCCATTCCTGCAGCCAGAGAATGACAACCAGAATCACAGTCTGGACCCTGGTAAGAATACGCCAAGACCAGGAACAGCTGAGAAGACGACAACTGAAAATCAGAATGATCCTTCTTTGCTTGTTAATAACACCAATTGGAGGTCTTTTACAAGCTCACACACCCAGAAGGTAGCCATCAGTCCCAAAAAAACTACAGTGAAAGTAGAAAACAGGCCAAGTCTTACAACTCTATTTCCAGATAAAGCAGTAACCACAAGAAATAAGAATTCCCAAATACTTGATCTCAGGTTAGAAAGCAAAAGCCAGCCCATCTCTCCCACTGCTCCTACATCAGACCCACTGAATGATCACAAAAGAAGAGCTAGCAGTCGTGGCTGCAGTCCTCCCTTGCCACTTTTAACTGACAAAAACTCAAACACATATGTAAGTAGCTGCTTGCAGGCAGACGTATGTCCAGAGCAAGACTCGACTTCCCAGACAGTGCGTGGTCACTGTCAAAATACCTTTCAGTCTGCTAGCTTAAACAACGCTAACTTGCGTAGCTATCAGTTGCGCAAGAGTCATGCCAGAAGTCAGCGTGAGCGTCACCTTTCTGAGAGTATTTGTCCTCGAGATTCCCATGAGACCTTTGCCTCCAGAAGCAATATTCTCCCAACAGATGGTATACACGGGAAGAGATTTAAATCTTACTCGGAGCTGTTGTCTTGTGATGAAAATGAAAACTGGGCATCAGACAATGAAAAATGTTACAGCACTAGAAATTTGATGTATCCTTCTGTTGAATTTGGTATATTTGGCAAAGAACAACAGTTGGCTTTCCTGGAGAATATCAAGAGGTCACTCACGGAAGGGCGATTGTGGAGACCTTGTCTTCTTAATAACCCTGGTGCTCTCAGAGATGGAGAGACCCCTTCTATAAACAGGGCTGAGCTTTTGAGCTCAGGTTCTGCTGGGAGTAAAATGTCATCGGCTGCCTCATCCCCCCGAGAGCTGAGCGATATCTATCGGGAAGACCCAGCAGCTTATTCAGATTCAGACAGCGACACCACCACCGACGATGAATACTACCTAGATGAGATAGATAAAGAATCGGAGCTATGAAAGGCCTGTGCTAAGATGGCACGATAGCTCTGTAGTTTCTGGGCAGGCAAAAAACGTGTAAAATACTTTGAGCCAGTTCTTGTGCTGCTATAAATTGGTACAACTTCATTAGTTTTAAAGAAGTTAGTATGTTATGCTAGCTGAGCATTTGACTTTTGTATTAAATATGTGGCTTCACCCTTGTTGTTTCTCCTAGCAGGGAAAAAGAATGTTAAAAAATCCCTTCCCAAAATAATAGAAGGTAAACAACTGTGGGTCTTTGGGCAGTGTAACTCCAGAGATGGCTTTCCTCTGAGTCAGCAAGCAGTGGCTTAGGCTCCTGCCAGCTACGCAGTGCTGGAATGGATAAATGCTAGCTTGACCTACTTTTTCTTATAAGACTTACTTAACAGAAAACCAAGAGGTTACTTTGCTGATAAATTGCCGTTTCTCCAATTTTCCTCATTTACCAGATCAAGCATGATAATGCCCAACCATCCCACCCCACAAACACCACCACAAAACAAAACCTGTTCAGTTTTTACAGCATATTCTGTATGAATGTTCTTTTTCGGCATTCCTGGGAAGCGTAGCAGCAATGACCCCGGTGGCGTTGGTTCTGCCGTGCAGTTGAGGTGGATTCCACACCAGGATTTTCCTCCTCAGCGTTGCAAGAGCAGTGAGCAATGTGAGCTACGGAAATTCCGCTAGTGCATGGGAGACAGCTCAGCAAAGGGCACAGCACTGGAAAACTCACCGAAATTCCCGAGGATGTTAAGAAACGCAGCTGAGCGTGGAAATCTGCTTTTCAGACATGGGGGATTCATAACGGGCACAGCTTTGGATACAGTTGAGATGAACGGCCAGATTTCTGCCTTTGACTTAGGAACAGGTTAATTTGGATTATTAATCTGACACTTTAAACCACACAAAATGTAAAAGGATTTACCCAATTTATTTCTTATATAAACCTCATAGGTTGACTCCTAAGGTGTCCTAATAGTGGGAGGCCAGCCGTAACCAATACACCCCGTTACGTCCCTCCGTTCTGCCGCTGCCCGTGCTGGGCTGGTCTCGGGCTGAGGCTCCTGCAGCCGCTGGGCTCCTTCAGGGCAGCCCCACCGAAGCGGCCCGAGAGGGCACTTGGCAGGGCCGCGACTGCGCCGTGCAGACGGGCAGGATTTTATGTACGAAGTAAATAAAACCAGTGAGAAATGCTCTTTGCCTTTTGCTAAATTACCATCCCTTCTTGGTATTTTTCAACCGTTCCTGCTGTCACTACAGTGCTTTTTATCCTTCAAACTGAACAGCCGTAAACATTTTCCAGTGGCTCTTCTTCTGCCACACTAATAATGTAGTGTTATTACTCGGTAACTGAAACTCGTCCCTGGCCATTAAATTTCTAACTAAGCTTTGATCTCTCTTTCTGCAAAATCAGAAGCGGCTCACTGAGACAGAAGATAGTATTTTTAAATAATTATAATTTACTTATAATAATAATTTACTTTATTTCTAATTTCACATATGGTCTAAAATGATGATCCATATTTTTGATACACTTTTTAATTCAATGAAATTTCTGTAGGACATAATTATATTTTTGTAACTGGAAGGACAGTGTACTGGTATTTTAAAATAATATATTTTACACAAAACAAGCAATGCTTGTATCACTGACTACTCCACAAGAAACTAAAAGGTGAAAATATTATAGTAAGTAACTGGTATCCTTATTTTTTTATACTGTAAGCTTCGTTAAAGAAGTGGGTCTGTAGTTCAAATCTGTACTGCTATACAAGTATTATTACTTTATACTGGGGTAATTTGTCTTTTGTTGTACATAGAAGGACTAATATAAACATAAGTATTTATAGTCAGAATCGATCTCTACGGCATGCCTGTTTTGGAAGGGTATAAGCCTATGCTGACATACGCAACGCTGGAAGGAAATGACTACCATATAATTGCAATATCTCGTAAAATGTGGTATTCTAAGGAGAAATGATGTTTTTCTGTAAATGGCTCTATTCTGTACGTACAGGATTCTGTAGAGTAAGACAATAAAACCAGCTGAGTATCCGTGAAGAATTTCTGTTGCTGTACATTTCTGCAAAATACGTTAATCCAAAAATTGGGAATATCAACCTACATAAGGTAAAGAATAATAAAATAAATGTTTACAGGGGAAGTAAATGGTCATACAGGTTTTCTTGACTATAAGTGGATGGTTTAGAACATTTTTATTTGTAAATATTTTCTACCTGTTCAACAGAAGTTGGATTAAGTTCTCACCTTGTTGGCATAATTTTTTTTTTCATTTGCTGTGCTATGTGTGTACAGGTGGCTTGATTTAATGTAAGCAAGTAAAAACTGCTTTTGGTCATAAATCAGTTGTGGAAGACTGCAGCCTGTTGAGGATCTGTAAACAAATATTTACACTGACTAATGGTATTCTGTAAAACAGTCAATTGCGTGAAAACATAGGGAGAGCTACCCTTTGAATAGCGCTGAGCTCCGTTCAGTTTAGCAGAGCCAGATTTTGACACCTTCGCTCTTCCAGGCTTTTTCTTTGGCAAAAGTATATTCTATAAATGTTCACAATTTATAGGATTTTCATGTTTAAAATTATTTGTTTGAAATAAATTCTGCATTCAAATGAAAAAATGTATTGGTACTGTATTTATTTTTCACTTACTGCGAATGCCATAGACAGTTTATTTGAGAAAAAAAAAAAGCCGGCCTCTCAGTAGTGTTGCCAGGGTGCAGATGGCCAATGATGGCACGGATTTAAAACAGGGCCCCCTCCTGCAGGGGAAGGCTGTGCCGCCTTCTCCTTCCCGGCCAGCTGATGAGTCTCTAGCACGCAAAGTTCTCCAGCAGCAGCAGTATCTTCACAGTAGACGTTAACCCCTTAGCGAGCCGTATGCCTACCGCTTGCCTTGAGGAGCCGATACTCCGTGTAGGGGCCAAGGGTAACATCTGATGAGTAGTTTTACAAGGTGATGAGCTCCGCGTGAAAATCGCTGCAGCTGGAATCGGGCCTGAGTGGAGCCTGGCTACCACGTGCAGTGTGACAGGGTGTGAGACTCGCCACAGTCTTTCAGCCTTAATTACTACAGCCAGTATACGTGGTACCCGAGTTCAGTGACGCAGTCCCTCAGCCTGGTTTCAGAAGGAAACATGGTTTATGAGCTAAGGTGGTGTTTCTGTCTAGATCTCTGTCCACCCATTAGGTCACTCCTGTCCCCAGATGACCTTTGATCTTTCTAACATCTCAATGACATTTGAAAGAAGGGACAGAAATCTCATGGTTTCATCACAAATTGGCTCAGGCTGGGAGGGACCTCAGGAGGTGCCGGCTCCAACCCCCTGCTCACAGCAGGCTGGCTCCAAGGTCAGGCCAGGCTGCTCAGGGCTTCATCCAGTTGGGGCTTGAAAATCTCTGAGGATGGAGACAGGACAGCCTCTGTGGCCAGCCTGTGCCTGACGGTCCTCATGGTGGAAATGTGTTCCAGGCTGAGCCTCTCTTCTTTCAACTTATGCCAGTTGTCTCTCGTCCTTCCACCCTGCACCATCTCCTCAATGATCTCCCCAGGGGCACTGGGGGCTTCTGTAAGGTCCATCTGCTCCCCGAAGCCATCTCTGCTCCAGGCTGAACAAGCCCAGCTCCCCCAGCCGCTCCTCACAGGGCAGGTGCTCCAGCCCCACCACCTCAGTGGCCTCCCCTTAATTTGATCCAGTTTATTGATGTCTTGTATTGGGGAGCCCAAAGCTGGATGCAGTATCTGGATGTGGTCTGACAAGTACTGAATGGAGGGGGTAATGACTCCCCCCAGCCTCTGGCTCTGCCCCTGTTCACACAGCCCAGGCTGCCATTGGCCATCGTTGCTGCCAGGTCTCCCTGATGGCCCATGTCCCCTTCACTGTCCACTGGGACCCCCTAGGCCGTTCCCTCAGAGCTGCTCCCGGCAGCGGGTCCCAGCCCGGACCAGCACAGGGCTGGCCCCTTCCCAGGGGCAGGGCCCCAAGAGCGCCAACAGGCCCTGACCCACCCTCCGCGGGGCTCCCCCCACCCTGCCTATGGCCCAGGACACCACTTCAGCCAGCCTGGAGCCATCAGTCCCTGCCCCTGCGATGCTGCAGGACGTTGGTCTTCATCTCCCCACAGCCCTGCCTGGCCACCATGGGCCTCCCTGAGCCCAGCCCCACCTGCAGCCCGCCCTCGCTGCTCCCTGGCACCCAACTGCAGGACTTTTTGTTGAATTTCATGGCCCATTCCTCCACCCTAACCAGTCCCTCAGGATGGCAGCCCTGCCCTCAAGCACGCCGACTAGGCCCCTGTTTTGGTATCATCTGCAAACCCAGTGATGGGTCTCCATCGCCTTATCCCAGGCCAGGTCCCTGCAGTTGGCCTCTTGTTACCAGCTGCCAGGTCGAGACAACCCATTACCAGCCCTCTCTAAGCCCAACCAGCCATCCTGATGGTTTTTTACCCATCTGGTTGCTCCCCATCCAGACCATAACACCCTAATTTGGATACAAGAACACTGTGGGAGACAGCGACGTCTGTGCTAAGTTCATGGTAAATGACAGTCCCTGCTCTCCCTTCATCTGCAGAGCCGGTTCATCGCTGAAGGTGACTGGGCCACAGGCATGGTCGGCCCTTGGTCAATCCACGCTGACTGCTCCCACTCGCCGCCTTCTCCACTGTGCTCCCAGCTGGTGCAGAGGGAGAGGAACGCCGCCCTCGCCGATCCCTGCGCTGCGAGCAGCAGCCGGGGAGGTACTGCCGGGCCAAGAAGCACACGCGTCGCTCCAGATTAACACTATGCGTGTTTTCTCTTGCCTGTCGGGAGCACACAGACGGTATGTCGGTGGAGATCCCTGGTTAGCTGAGGTGAGCGAGTTTAGGAGACCAAAGACAAAAGCAAGGAGGAAACCAGACTTGATAATCCCACTTTCAAGGAAGCTGTTTTTCATGGTCTGTATGCACAGAGACTTGAAGTTCATGTTATTCAAAAACACGCAGCATTCATTCACGCGCTCGTTGTTTTGCATGTGAAAATCCAGGCTTGCACGGAAGCTTCATTTAATTCTCCTACAGCCTTGTAAGCCCCCCATCTACCGACACCCTGAAATATTTCCCAGTAGCAGCAAATGCTTCTGATAAAAATGACACAACCACCTTAGGAGAGAAATCATTGAGGGTTTTCCCTGGTTAGTTGCAGTCCATCCTTTGAAATCCATGAAATTACTTTGTCGTTACATTTTCCAGAGCACGATACCATGATTCCTCTTTCCCCATCACCACGCACTACTGCACCGATGCGGGCCACCTGCAGCACCTCACCCGCAGGCCCCGGCCACGGTCTTCGGCTCTTGACCGTGGGTCTGTGCCACAGCTGTGCCGGGACGGGCACCGGGCCGAGGCGTGAGCTTGGCCGCCTGCCGGGACGGGAAGGCGAGCCCGGGGCAGGGAACGACGGGCCAGGAGGTCCCCGCGCGGTCCCTGCTCTGTCCTTCACTTTAAATGCAGTCACTGGGGGAAAGTCTGGAAACAGCAAGGAGGAATTTTAAATTATGTATTTTTTTTTTCTTTCACAGCAATCTCTGTCTGTACATAAGCTGATACAGGCAGCAATAATTAATAAGCTTTAGAGAATTATTACTTTTTCCTCTTTAAATCCCAGACGAGCTGTTCAGCTGCCGGCTGAACCGCAGCCTAAACCACCGGTGAGGGTCCTCTCCTCCTCAGCTCGGCCTGCGCAGCGCCCGCCCGCACGGGAGGGAAAACCTCTGGGGACGGGAAAGCGCTGGGTTCACGCCCGCGGACACGCGGGGCTGGGGCTCACGCCTCTCTCACACCCGCTTTACCCGGCGGGCCCCGGCTCCCTCAAAGCGCACAGGCTCGGGGCCGGCTCGTCCCGGGCCCGGGGGAGGCAGAGGGGGAGGCGGGAAGGCAGCGCCGGATTCAGCCGCCCGGGGCCAGCCCGGCCCTTCCCGCCCCTCCCTCCGGCGCTGCCCGGCCCCGGCCCCGGCCCCGGCCCCGGCCCCGGCCCCGGCCCCGGCGGGCCGCCCCGCGGGGCGGGGAGCAGGCGGCGGCCGCCGGCGGGGAGCGGGCGCGGGGCCGCGCAGGCCCGGAGGAGGCCCCGGTCCCCGCTCCGAGCGGGCGCGGCCAGCGGGGCTCGGCGGCGGCGGGGCGATGGGGAGCGGCGGGCTGCTGCTGCTGCCGCTGCTGCTGCTGGGCGCCGCGCTGCCCCCGCTGCGGCCGGCGGAGACGGCGGAGCCCGTTAGCGCCGAGCGGAGCCTGGCGTGGGGCCCCGGGCTGGACGCGGGGCTCGCCCTGCCGGTGCGGTACTTCTACATCCAGGCGGTCAGCGCGGCCGGGCGCAACTTCTCCTGCTCCCCGCCAGGTACCGCCGTCTGCTGCGGGGGGGCGCGGGGGGAGACCGGCCCGGGGCAGACCCGGCCCGGGGCTGCCGCTTCCTCGGAGGAGCTGGTCGGAGCTGCCCGCCCCTTCCCCTTTTTCCCTCTCCCTCCCTCCCTTCCCTCTCTCCCTCCCTTCCCTCTCCCCTTCCTCCGCCCCGGTCCCTGGCTGCCCCCCGCCCCGCTCCGCGCCCGCCCGGCCCCGCATCGCCCGGGCCACGCAGGGCCGGTGGCGAGCGGAGCACACGGTCAAACCCCTCCTCTCTTGCTCGCTGCCTCCTTCCGTAGGGCCCTGCGCCTCACCCGCAGCCTCCCCTAAACCGCCTGTGATTTACAGCGGCCAAGCGGCGAGCTCAGACTAAACCAGCGCTCCTGGAGCGGGTGGGGGTACCGAAATCCCGGTGCCCCGCTCGGAGGTGCTAACGGGATTACCTGTCATGCTGCACACAGGCCAGTTGCTTAAGATTTGTGCCTCGGTAAGCACGGCGCTCTGGGCTCCGCTATCCTACTGCCGCTCCGTTAAGAAGGGGTAATTTTCATCTCTTGCTTACCCGGCACAAGCACAGACCGTCCCGGGACACCTCTCCCGAGGGTGGGAACTGGGGTGTCTTCTCGCAGTCCAGCAGTACGCTGCCCATCAGCTGTTTGCTGCAAGTTAATTCCACACGTTCTGTATTAATAGTTTTAATTTAGAACAAAAATAACTTTTGCCTTGCAGATGTCATAATGGAGATAACCCTGAGATAGCCACCCAGTGGGAATCCGGTGTTGCTAATTTATATAGGGTAGAGCTAGTTACTCCGCTCGTTATTATTTACCATTCATACAGATGGTACTGAGGGGATGTCTACCAAGTATGCACGGCCTCTTCGTGTCTTGTAGTTAGAAGGCTGCTGCTTGTGAAATTAAAGAATAGCCATATATCATACAGGTTGTGTCTTCCGTGTGACAGAACCCCAGATACTTCAGGTCTGGACTTTCTCCAGCTGCTGTTGCAAGTCGGTGCTGGATTGCAGCGCAGGTTTGTAATTGCACTGAAGAATGCACCGGCACGCTCGCTGCCGGCGACGCGGAGGCTGATTTCAGCCACACAGGGAGAGCCTTGGGTTCAAACAACAGGCTGCTAAAGGTAAAAAGGTGTGAAGCTCAATTGGATTCTTATGCTAGTTTAAATCCTCCAAGATAAACTGATAGGACGTGGGTACTGAGAACCTAGTTTTGACCTCGGCGTGTTCGTGCATTTATATTAACAAATTCAACGGCTTTGGAGTGTTTCCAGGCCCCGACGCCGTCTGGCACGGAGTGGTCTCCATTCGCACCACGACACTCTGTAGCCTCCAGCCCAAGGCGGTGCGTGCGTGCTGCCGACAGGGCAGGGCTGTGGGCTTGGCCCGTGCTAACTGCTGAGCCATGCCAAGAATTACTGAGGAGAGAGCCAAGGATCCTTTAACAATTTAGCGGTACAGTTAATCATATTCCAGTGCACAAGCACTGTTTACTGTACTCATATAGACACGGGCTATAAATTTCAGTTCTCAAATGAGTTTAAATGTTCAAATTCTATTTGTAAAATGTCGGTAAGAATTGCAATTAATAACACTTACTAAGGCACTGCTTTCCAATATAAACTAACTACATCTCAAAATATCCCTGCTGGGATAGCTAAATAAATCCGCGTTATCACCTCCATTGCACAAACAAGAATACTGTGATCAGAGCAGGCGAGCTGCAATGAAGGCTTCCCATTTCTAAAATTTGTCCAAATCTATTAAGTTGTGTTTTGTGTGGATTAGAATTTCAGTCAAGTAGGTCAGTACTTACTGGTATCCAGTATGAAACTTCTATAGGATAATTAGTAGATTTTAAATCCAGATGAGTTTTCCATGTGTCAGGTCTAATCACCAGAATTCATGTGCGCCATTGCACATCACACAGTAATTTCAGCCTACAGGCTGTAACTTTTTAACCCGTCTTTTTAGGAAGATGTCAAATGATGTGGAATTCACTCTTTCACTCACTGCTGAAAATACAGAACTTACTTTTAATATAAACTGCCTAGATTTTTTCTTTGGATACTTGGATCACCTTACCCTTCTTTTCTGCTAGGTTTTCCCCTAGGTTTAACAACTGCCCACTGTGTCTTTATGTACCATTGACCATGACAGAGTCAGCTGTTAATTGTTCTTCAGGTGATCTTCATACTCTGCTAAGGAATATTTTGAAGGCCCCCCAGGTATTCTTGCAGATTTTATCGGATACGTTCACAGAGCAGTGGCACACTTCTGCCAGCGCTGTGCCAGTGTCGCTAGACAGAGTGCATCTCGGTTACGCTCACCTTCGTACCTGCAGCCCTGCAGGACCTCCCCTCCGGCCTTTTGTTGACCACGATGCCTGGGCTTTTGCGATGGTCACCCACAGCTTCCTACCACGACCTGTATCCCTTCGTTCCTGGATAAAGGCCCTCACATCCGACTCTGTTACATTATACGCTATTCAAAGGAGCCCATTTTGTTAAGTGAACCTCTTTTGTTCAGCTGCCTCTTTATTGGCTCTACCGATTTCGCAGTTTCCATCTGCAAAAGTAACCGGCAATGATTTCAGTAAAACAGTTGAGGAAAAATGCCTTCTTTTCAGATCTTCTAGTTCCTCTTCTGCATACGTGTCAGAAATAGGGTGACTGGGTTTTTTGTTCTTCTCTAACAACTTGCATAAATCAGTACCTTGTTACCCTTTCTCTCTTTCCATCCCTGCATTTCTTCACTCGTTCATCCCTGCATGGAATACTCTTCTGCAAGTACACAAGTGAAAAAGAAATGCATAAAGCAAGTTTCATCATCTGGATTTCTTAAAGTGTCCCATTTTGACTCTGTCTGTATTTTAGTCTCTCTTCAGGACTGGAAAATTATTTTGTACTTAAAATGCTGTCCCAGACAGGTTTTCAGGGTAACACAGAAGTACAAGTGGTGGCGATTCACCAAGGACACATTTTTCTTTTATCATTTCTTTGGATTGAGAGAAGCACAAAAACGTGTGAAACTACCATGGTAACCTTCCTCCGATTTTAAAAAAAGAAATCAGCAAAAAGCTGTCATAATTAAATACTGCAGTAGTACTTAGAGGCCTTGGCCCCATTACGCAATGAATGTTGTAAATCATAAACAAAAATCCTGTTGCCTCCAGTGAATAATTTATACTTACATTAAATATTCAGTCTCCCTTTTCTTCCCCCTCCCTTTCAGTGGGGTTAGCTTCTTCCCGCAGAGCTTCCTTATCAGGTCACTCTTCCCTTATCAAATGCTTTCTGCATCTAAACTGCCATCAACTAAAACTAACGTGTCCTTCAGGTAGGTCCGGAGTTCCTCATGTCTCCAGAGCGGTCAGTACAGAACCAGCTGGGAACGACCCGCTTAGTTATTTCCTGTCAGTCAGGACAAGGAGATCAAATTCATTTTTGACTTGTGATTTCTCAATATTCACTCATTTTTAGGATAACGGAAAACTTTGTTTTCTCTGGTAGGAAATCTCTATACCTGGTTAAAATGCTGTTCTATAAAATGGGTAGAAAGAGGCAAAGGTGTAATACCAACAGAAAACTATTTTCTCTGCGATCCTACCTCGTGACATGCTCTGGATTCGAAGGCTTCTTCATCCAAATAATACTAGGTGATAGTCAGAGGGAGAGGATATTTGGCTTAAATCAGCTGCTTTTAAGTAAGTTGAAAAAGGTGGTTGTGACCGCCAGTGACATTTATCATAGCATCACAGAATGGTTTGAGTTGGAAGGGGCCTTAAAGATCATCTGGTTCCAACCCCCCTGCCATGGGCAGAGACACCTTCCACTAGACCAGGTTGCTCAAAGCCCCATCCAACCTGGCCTTGAACACTTCCATGGATGGGGCATCCACAACTTCTCTGGGCAACCTGTTCCAGTGCCTCACCACTCTCATTGTGAAGAACTTCCTAATATCTAATCTAAATCTTTCAGTTTAAAGCCATTACCCTTTGTCCTATCATTGTGCTCCCTTGTAGAAAGTCCCTCTCCATCTTTCTTGTAGGCCCTCTTTAGGTACTGGAAGGCTGCTATAAGGTCTCCCCAGAGCCTTCTCTTCTCCAGGCTGAACAACCCCAGCTCTCTCAGCCTGTCCTCATAGGAGAGGTGCTCCAGCCCTCTGATCATCTTCATGGCCCTCCTCTGGACTCACTCCAACAGGTCCATGTCCTTCTTATGTTGGGGGCCCCACAGCTGAACACAGTACTCCAGGTGGGGCCTCACGAGAGCAGAATAGAGGGGCAGAATCACCTCCCTTGACCTGCTGGTCACGCTTCTTTTGATGCAGCCCAGGATGCGGTTGGGTTTCTGGGCTGCAAGCGCACATTGCCGGGTCATGTTGAGCTTCTCATCAACCAACACCCCCAAGTCCTTCTCCTCAGAGCTGCTCTCTATCCATTCTCCGCCCAGCCTGTATTTGTGCTTGGGATTGCCCTGACCCATGTGCAGGACCTTGCACTTGGCCTTGTTGGACTTCATGAGGTTTGCATGGGCCCAACCCTCCAGCCTGTCAAGGTCCCTCTGGATGGCATCCCTACCCTCCAGTGTGTGGACTGCACCACTCAGCTTGGTGTTACTGGCAAACTTGCAGAGGGTGCACTCGATCCCACTGTCCGTGTTGCTGACAAAGATGTTAAACAGCGCCGGTCCCAATACCGACCCCTGAGGGACACCACTCGTCACTGGTCTCCACTTGGACATCGAGCCATTGGTCACAACTCTTTGAGTGCAACCATCCAGCCAATTTCTTATCCACCGAGTGGTCCATCCGTCAAATCCATGTCTCTCCAATTTAGAGACAAGGATGTGGTGTGGGACAGTGTCAAATGCTTTGCACAAGTCCAGGTAGCTGACATCTGTTGCTCTTCCCTTATCCACCAACACCGTAACCCCATTGTAGAAGGCCACCAAATTTGTCAGGCACGATTTGCCTTTAGTGAAGCCATGTTGGCTGTCACTAATCACCTCCTTATTTTCCATGTGCCTTAGCGTAGTTTCCAGGAGGATCTGCTCCATGATCTTACCAGGCACAGAGGTGAGACTGACCGGCCTGTAGTTCCCGGGTCTTCTTTTTTTCCCTTTTTAAAAATGGGGGTTACGTTTCTCCTTTTCCAGTCAGCTGGAACTTCACCAGACTGCCACAACTTCTCAAATATGATGGCCCCCGATGAAGCTGATTTACTGGCTGGAATGACTGGAATTCCTTTGTGCTGCTCTTCAGGTGCTCTCCTGCTGCCCTGTGATCCTTCTCCAGGCTCTGGGCGTCTATTGCTGGCACTGTCATCAAACTGGTAGAAGTGGGATGGATTGAGGTTCCCCACCCATGGCAACTTTAGAGGCAGAGATGTCCATTCCTTCGGGAGAGTCATTCATGGAATCCGTTGCCAAATTCAAAAAGAGGGGACTCATTCCTGCATTACGACCTCTGGCAGTATTTAGTTGAATGAGGAACAGAAATTGTTACTCACCTTTGGAGAAATGTGTCTTTGCTCTTATTTGGACTACAGCTCCACACTGTCCTCATGCAGAAGACCATCCATGAGGAAACCAACTCCCTGATGTTTTCTTCTCAAGCCTTTCAAAAGGCTTACCACAGTCTTAGTGTTTGTGCTGGTACTAGGTTCAGAGTCTTCAGAGTCTCTGAAGTCTGTTCACTCTGGTAGAGTGAAAAGCAGATAGCTTGGTCATAAAAATATGGATCACACGAGAGGAAATTAATACGGTGCTGTCCCAGCTGTCTTAGACCTGGGTACATTGTCCTTCTCATTTAATAAAACTGTTCCCAAGTCTTAACCACAGGGGCTTAAGCATTTGCAGTGTCATACTCGTTGGCATTTGTTCATTTTCTCTGTAATCCAAATCCAAGATAAGTCTAATTCCATCAGAATCATTGTGAAGAATGAAAATGAAAATAGTCCTTTTCTTCTGAAGAAGAAGTCTTTCCTGCTGCCTTTAGGAATCCCAGGCCCCTGAGACTAGAGGCAAAGTCTGGCACAAGGAAGACTTACCCTTGGTGGAGGAGGATCGGGTTAGGGAACACTTAAAAATCTGCACATACCTAAGTCTGTGGTGCCTGATGGGGAGCTGGCTGACGTCATTGCAAAGCCACTTTTTATCATCTTTGAAAGATCACAGCAAACAGGAGAAGCTCCTGAAGACTGGAAGAAGCCACATGAAATTCAGTTTTACTGTGAAGGTGGTCAAACACTGGAGCAGATTACCCAGAGAGACTGTGAAGTCCCCATTTGTGGAGGTATTCAAAACTCAACAGGACACGGTCCTGGACAGCCTACTCTGGCTGGCCCGAGCAGGGGGTTGGGCTAGATGATCTTGAGGTCGCTTCCAAACGCAACAATTCCGTGATTCTCGTTATTCTGTGTTTCTCCATTATGTTTCTATTATCAAGTGTTGCGTGGTAGGACATAATCTTGCAGAGAGCAAAGAAGAGCTGAAGGAGGTATTTAGAAAGAACCTGACTACTCTCTGAATAGTTCTGGATATCTGACTCATGGGCAGTTTTGAAACTGTCTGCAGGATTCAGGCTGATTCAAGGTGGAGAAAACAAACGGGGAACTAAAATTCATTGTTTCCCAGAACTTCCTTTGATGCCTATAATTCTTGTGTTATCAGACAGAAGTTTTAAAACAAACATCTTCTCTGTAATATGTAATCACATTTTGGAAAAAGAACTGCCTTAGGATACTTTTGATGCAACAAATACCAGAATGTTTAAAGGGGGATTAAGCAGTCATGGAGAACCTTCACTGAAGACTATTGAAATTATGTATATACAAGTTGTGATTTTTGAAGTCCCTTTGTTGCAGATTTCTAGAAGGGGAAGACAGTAATTTCAAAATTATTCCTCTGTAATTTCCTACTACCTTGCACATCTCTGCCAGTGACAGTAAGGTGCAAGATACTGAGTGGACATGTGGTTTAAAGGTCAGTTTATCGCCTATGATCATACAGCCATTCTTACATCATCATTTTATTTCTACTTTATGCCATCTTGAAAGGTAATCAGTAGCTAGATGTCAAAAATACATGAAGGGGGCAAAAGTATACTTTTCTGCCTCTGATGATGACTCTGTTTGCAGATACACCAAAACAAGCTGAGGAGCTCCCAAATTGGGAGCCAATGTGAATCAATTCTACTGACATACATCCAAGCTGTAGAGATCCCAAGCTGTGAGTGTCTTAGATCTAAACCAATATACCATTCATAGAAATTGTTCTGGAGTTTAAGTCTATTAGCATTGCTTGAGCTATACTTGTACTTGCCCAAGGAAATGTCACACTGTGAAACTCTACTGCTCGTGTGTCCTCAGCCTACCGCCTACGCAAGCAGGGAGGTGTCCATTCATCATTCCTCTGAAAAGGAAGTACCACGTATCTGGAGCAACCTTAACATTCCTGTACTTCTCAGAAGTGCACTTCTGGAAATCATTCTGGCCTGATAGTTAATCAAATGAGGGCTTCTCATGATAGAGCTGCTAGCTACTGAAGACAATATTCTGCATTCCTTACTTGGTGGGAGTGCTCCTTGCCACACTGGCATCCGAAGAAGGAATGAATGCTTGCTTCATTTTATTTCTCTAATATGTTGTCAGATGAAGGTATTCTGACTTGCTTCTTGGCATCTTTAGCTGGAATGGGCTTTGAATAGTAAGAAAACTGAGGGATGATTACAACTAATACACATTTTATATTCTTATATTGGAACACAAAGCAGAAGAGGGGGTGTGTTCAGCTGTGAGAGATTCTTCTGAGGGAGCTGGCAGAGGAGCTTGCCAAGCCACTCTCCACCATTTATCAGCAGTCCTGGTCAACCGCGGAGGTCCCAGATGACTGGAAGTTAGCAAATGTGACACCCATCTACAAGAAGGGTCGGAAGGAGGATCCGGGGAACTACAGGCCTGTCAGCCTGACCTTGGTGCCGGGGAAGGTTATGGAGCAGATCATCTTGAGTGCCATCACGACGGGGGGATCAGGCTCAGCCAGCATGGGTTTATGAAAGGCAGGTCCTGCTTGACTAACCTGGTCTCCTTCTATGACAAGGTGACCCACTCAGTGGATGAGGGGAAGGCTGTGGATGTTGTCTACCTGGACTTTAGTAAGGCCATTGAGACTGTCTCCCACAGCATTCTTTCGGAGAAGCTGGCTGCACACAGCTTGGATGGGTGCACTCTGCGCTGGGTTAAAAACTGGCTGGACGGCTGAGCCCGGAGAGTGGTGGTGAATGGAGTCAAATCCACTTGGTGGCCAGTCTCAAGTGGTGTTCCCCAGGGCTCAGTATTGGGGCCAGTTCTGTTTAATATCTTGATCAGTGATCTGGACGAGGGGATCAAGGGGATCGAGTACACCCTCAGTAAGTTTGCAGATAACACCAAGTTGGGTGGAAGTGTCGATCTGCTGGAGGGTAGGAAGGCCCTACAGAGGGATCTGGACAGGCTGGATCAATGGGCCGGGGTCAACTGTATGATGTTCAACAAGGCTCAGTGCTGAGTCCTCCACTTTCGTCCCAACAACCCCATGCAACGCTACAGGCCTGGGGAGGAGTGGCTGGAGAGCTGCCTGGCAGAAAAGGACCTGGGGGTGTTGGTCCACAGCCGCCTGAACATGAGCCAGCAGTGTGCCCAGGTGGCCAAGAGGGCCAATGGCATCCTGGCTTGTATCAGGAATAGTGTGACCAGCAGGACCAGGGAGGTGATAGTGCCCCTGTACTCGGCACTGGTGAGGCCGCACCTCGAGTACTGTGTTCAGTTTTGGGCCCCTCACTCCAAGAAGGACATCGAGGTGCTGGAGCGCGTCCAGAAGAGGGCAACAAAGCTGGTGAAGGGTCTAGAGCACAAGTCTTATGAGGGGTGGCTGAGGGAACTGGGGTTGTTTAGCCTGGAGAAGAGGAGGCTGAGGCGGGACCTTATTGCTCTCTACAACTACCTGAAAGGAGGTTGTAGCGAGGTGGGGGTCAGTCTCTTCTCCCAAGTAACAAGTGACAGGACAAGAGGAAACGGCCTCAAGCTGCGCCAGGGGAGGTTTAGGTTGGATATTAGGAAAAACTTCTTCACCGACAGGGTGGTCAAGCATTGGAACAGGCTGCCCAGGGAAGTGGTTGAGTCTCCATCCCTGGAGGTATTTAAAGAACGGATAGATGTGATGCTCGAGGACATGGTATAGATGGACTTGGCAGTGCTAGGTTAACGGTTGGACTCGATGATCTTAGGGGTCTTTTCCAACCATGATGATTCTATGATTCTATGAATGATGAAATGCTGGTGATCTTTAAGCACAGGTCAGAGAGATGCCTGGGAAACATCTCTACTCTCATTCTCTTATCCCTGCTTTTCAGTAGCTGGGACTTTACATTTGCAAGACAGTCAGCTGCAGCCCAAAGGTGAACAATTTGTATCCGACTCCTGCATGCTGCCTTCCCACAAGCTGGCAAGTATTCTTTGCTCCTGGTATTTTAACTGGGTTTCCCGTCTTTCTCACTCTAGAGGAGATGATTGTTCCTCAGAGCACTAACTTGAAAACTTAGTATTAAACCTAATCTTTGCTTCAAAATACTTTTAGCCTTTCCTTCTATCTTGTAATCATTATTTTTTATCTCCAGCTATAGTTTTTCCATTTATTAGGTATGTGATGATCAAAACATCTGGTAGGATGATCTTCAATTTTAACAACTTGGTATAATAAAAAAATTTCTAGTGCAAAGTTCAATTAAATTCCATGGACTTAATCCAGTAGAGTTTGTTCTCACCTTTTTTTCATGTATGTGATTCAAATAGCTTAAAGTGCTTTTATCTGTTTTTATTTTCCTCTTTTCAGGAAGAACACAGTTTAAAGTGATAATTAAAGCACTTTCTCCAAAAGAAGTCACCAGAATTTACACCCCTCGCCCTTTGGATAGAAACGATGGCACATTTCTTATGCGGTATCGGATGTACGGGAGTGTCAGAAAAGGGTTAAAAATTGAGATACTTTATGGTGATCAGCATGTAGCTCAATCTCCTTATATTTTGAAAGGTAAGGGTATTTTTTTTATTTAATGTAATGTATGATGGCAGCTACAGAAATGCGATGGACTAATTTACTGCTAGAGGAAGAGGTGGGAAATCCGAGGTTTGTTTGCCCTTGTTCATGTAGGCTCCTCACAAACATTCTCCTTAGACAGAGAAGCGAGCAGTGACAATCTCTATCCATTGCCAAGTTACAGGACCGAGATCCATAAGCATGTAGATTATGGCCTCCGATGCTAAGGTGATGTGTCTGGACATCTCCTCTTCCCTCTTGCATAAGGAAATGGATCTCTTCAGCTTTGGTAGGGAATAAGAGAGCACTGCTTGCATTTTTACTGTTTTCAAGCAGGTATTCACTTAAACATTGTGTTATTTTTATCTAAAGTAGAAAATACTACCTGCAAAAGCAAGGAGTTTGTGTTGTTCCCAACACTTTATAAATCAAATATCTGTGATTTCTAAAAAGTGTGATCCTTCATAGCAACAAAGACAATATTTCTTTAACCAGACAATATTTAACTTTCTTTCCATTAGCCCAGTTTAATTCAGTGCAGGTCTATACTATGGAAGAACTATTTAAAAGCAGGAAAAACAAGGCAAATTATTCTCTCATTCCAGATCTGCTTCAACGTCCTTCTCTTGATCTCAAACGGACAGCTGTTTAGCAAAGAAAAACATCATATAAAGTTGCTTCTTTGGAGAGTCTTGTTTTGGTTCACCACTACTTCTTCTAATCAGAATTTTGTCATTTTTTTAAAAAGAGAATTTCCTAAATACAAACTTAGAAATGTCTTCAAACTGAAAAGAAACTGTCCTGAGTCCTCACGGTAGTGGTACGCCTTCTTTTTGCTGGTGCACTTTTGCCAGCAGCCATGAAACTATGACACAGGACAGAACCGGTTTTGATTAGAAGTCCATGAAATAAGGGCTTTTTTTCATGCTCTACGAGGCTCTTAATTATACCTAAGCTCTCTGCTTCAAAAGGACAGAAAGAATAGTTGACTACACATAAAAGAAAACACCTTATGCCAGAGGTAAAGACTACTGTATCAGAGTTCTGAATTAGGCTAAAATTGAAACTGTAATACCTGAGCCTTGGTAGTTATGGACAGTTAGAACAATTCTGAGTACCCTGTGCGGTTGGTAGGTAGCACAATAATGGAGCTTCATTTTGCAGATTAGTTTTACCCTGATAACAAAAAAAATCTAGTATTTTGATTTCTGAAGAGAGAAGAATGTTGCTGTTTTCTCAACTGCACTGCTAAACCCCAGAAATGTTATAGGGAGGATGATTTCCCAGGAAAACTGTAGAAAACTTGGAATAAAAAATGTCAAGCCACTGTACTGTCTACATTTATACGCCCATGCATTTGGGGACTTATGATTGATGTAGAATCACAAATATAGACCCTCAGTGCTTTGTTTTCTGCAGGACCAGTTTATCATGAATACTGTGACTGTCCTGAAGAAGACCCTGAGATCTGGCAGAACGTTATGTCTTGTCCATCCCAAGACCCCCAGATTACGAAGGACTTCATTTCTTTTCCCACCATTGACCTTCAGCGAATGCTTAAGGAAATCCCAACAAAGTTCAGTCAAACAAGAGGTGCTATTGTTCATTACACTATTCTCGATAATCACATCTACCGTCGCTCCTTAGGGAAGTATACAGACTTCAAAATGTTCTCCGATGAAATGTTCCTGTCACTGGCAAGAAAGGTATCAGTTTCAATCATTTATGACAGTTAAGTCACATTCTAATATGGCAATACTGCTTTTGTTGTTGTATCTTCAGATTTATCGTTCCTGAAGCAAGATTTGACTTTTGTTTTTTCATCAAGACGACAGAGTATCTTATGGATAATGGGGGGGGGCTGAGCTTGACAGTAATGAAATTGCTAGGAAAGCTGCAGGGGCTAAGGCCCGACTCTGCGAGCCTTTTCATGGCCTCTCTGAGTGTTCCTTTCATACTTGCTTGTGGGGCAGAAACTTGTAATTCATACCTTAAACTCGGCTAAATCTGTTAACTATCTATATCTAGTACGTTTATTGATTCTGCATGACATCAGAGAACTGAGGAATATATGCAAGAGTGACAAACAGCTTCTATCTTTTTGTTATTATCCTTTCTTGGGTATGCATTTAGGTTCGTCTTCCTGATGTGGAGTTTTATCTTAATGTTGGAGATTGGCCAGTTGAGTATCGGAAAGTTAATGATACACCCGGTCCTATACCTGTCATTTCATGGTGTGGCTCTGTGGATTCAAGAGATATCGTCCTTCCAACGTATGATGTAACCCACTCGACTCTTGAAACCCTACGTGGAGTCACAAATGATCTCCTTTCTATTCAAGGAAATACAGGTAAATTAGAGATCATGGATTTAAAAAAAGAATTTGTAAATTCCATCAAAGAAGCAAGTTCCATTCAGATCATGTGTTAAAGTCTTCAGTTCACAAGTGCCTTAGGATGTCTGTTAGTACAAGCAGGTTAGTCTTTACAGATTGTAACCACTTCGAACACTGCTACTAAGCAGGTGTTTAATATGGATTTAGAGCCAAAATTTAAGAAGTCCAGTTTACAATAATGGTGAATTTTAACTTAAAGGTAACCAGAAGATAGCTATTGTGACCTGTCAAAACAAAAGTACATATAATTAAAAGGCCTTTCTCCTCCTTCAGTATGTTCCTTCTAATCAAACAGTAATCCTTTTCCTGACAGTGATGTGGCCCAATGTCCTGTTTACATAAAAATGAATTTGAATCCTGAAAGAAGTAAACTAGTACTATGCTGCAGCCTCTTTCAAATAAGAAAATATTGCCTGTATAAAAAAATACCTCAGAGTGGGATCTTCTGAATTGTTTTTCTAGCTTGGAAGGAAGAGTCAGTTTTACTGACAGGCATCTTCCTCCCCCCCAGGAAATACATGAATACTTAGGGATCAGACAAATGGCATGAACAATACCTAAGGAGCAAAACTTGAGTGAGGAGGTATTTCTTTTTATTTGATTAGTTCACAATTTCTCTTTTCTTGATTAGTTTTTATATTAAATATTTTAATTAAATGATCAGTTTGAAGCACTCTGTGTTTACTGATTTAGTACAGCTGCTTCTCCAGTTAGGAGATGACAAGAGCCCACCTCACTTTAGTAGGTGCTTTAAGGAAATTTCCAGCAGAAGGATGAGGAAGGACATATTTAATGTTTTTAAAAGCAGGCAGTAAGCGGAGATGAAGTCTTTCAGGCTCTTGCTAAGATCTTGAGAACACAGTATAGACATTTTTTTTCCTTTTTAACTCATCGTTAAGTGATTCCTCAAAGACCTAACTAAATTGTTGGGTAACAGAAATGGATTTTACTGAAGAAATTTTGGTTACTGTGGCAGGCTTTATGAATGGAGAATTACTTTAATTATTAGTATTTTACTTACATAATTTGATTATAATCCCTTATGTAGCTTTCAAGATATTTCAAGTTATTTAAATATAAAATTGCTGAGTGAAAAAGCAATTCTCTGATTTTCCTTTTATAAGTAAGTGGCTTGGTTTCTCATCCCAAAATTCAAGCCAGAACTGGAGTTTAAATCCTGTGATTAATAAGTGATTATGGATTCACTACGAGAAATCATGTCTGTTTTACCGTGTCTCTGAGTGTAATGCCACTGTCATAGCAAGTTCCTTATTTGCACTAGACATATCACAAACATTTCATTACTATTTGCTTTTACCTTATCACTCAATGCTCGTAGGCCCGTTCTGGGAAAACAAAACTGAGCGAGCTTTATTTAGAGGTCGAGACAGCCGAGAAGAACGTCTCCATCTTGTCAAGTTATCCAAGGAAAATCCAGAACTACTAGATGCTGGAATAACGGGATATTTCTTCTTCAGAGAAAAAGAAAAAGAGCTGGGAAAGGTTCAGCTGATGGGCTTCTTTGACTTCTTTAAGGTAGCAAGCAAATTACAGTCTTGGATTAATTTTGCTGTCAAGTTCTTAGCAACTGAAAAGACAAGGCTTACTTTTGCTAATTCCATTCAGTAAACAAAACAATTATGCTACACTGGGAACACTGATCCATGTGTGGTAGATAGACCACCTGTAACCAAAGTCACAGTGCGGCACACTTCTAAAGAAAGCCGCTATACTTTTGTCATGGAGTCCCTTAGAGAGAGTTCTTGGAGATTTTTTTTTCTAATAGATTGAGAAATTGGATTTCTCACCATCAAGGTTTCTTTTATTTGGGGTAAATAGGAAAAAAATGGACACAACTTGTGTCCATTGCAAGTACATTACAGGTGTCAGAAAGAGTCCTTGTAGTAACAAGTTAGAAAAATAGATGGGTGTTTTTGTTGCACTTTAACACACAAATTCCACTGCAACAGAGGTATAAAAAGTAAAGGGGACAGAGTCCTGTAAAAAGCAATTATAATATATGGCAATTGACATTCTGTTCCATTAATGTATCAGAATTGTTATTGTTATTGTTCCATTAATGTATCAGAAATGCCGTAACAGCCAAGAGCCTCTGCCAGAGCAGTACATTCATGGTTAATTTTACATTAACATTTCAGATTATTTTGTATAATACTATGTTTCAGATTATTCTACATAATAATATAATTTTAACTCAGAGTAAATTTACTCTTTTGAATTTAAGTGTAGACTAGTTTTATTCCCTTCCCAGCTCTAACCCTTGCTCTATCCCAGGACACTTTAATGGAATACCCATCAGGCAGTTTATGGGACACAAAGGTTCTTGACTGTCCGTCTTGGGTTGAAAACAAATCCTTTCTCCATTATGTTATCCAGAACACCACGAAACTACACCTGCTTAACACTAAAACAGGTTTGAAGATGAGAATTAATAAACACAATTACATCTTGCCTGTGAAAATAATCTTTTATACAGTCAGTGCTCCTATTCCGATTCAAAACATTTCACCTTTTTTTCCTCTATCTTCATACTGTAGTACAAATACCAAGTGAATGTAGATGGGACCGTAGCAGCTTACAGGTTTCCATACCTCTTGCTGGGTGACAGCCTCGTATTGAAGCAAGATTCCCAGTACTACGAACACTTTTATATTGGATTAAAACCTTGGAAACATTATGTTCCAGTTAAGAGAAACTTAGAGGACTTGCTAGAGAAAATAAAATGGGCTAAGGTAAGTTCCATTACTAATTCAAGTTCAAAGTGATAAACAAACATGTAAACAATTTATCTTACTACTCTCCTCTTTTTGTACTTCCACATACATAGTTTGTATGAACTCTATTGAGATCCTGCGATAAATGAAGTACATTTTGTTGTTAGTATAAGATGGAAAGGCCTTAATTCAAGTAACCATCTCTACTCAGGAAAATACTTAATTCATTTTAGGTATGTGCGGAAGTGTTTCATGAGTCAGAGCCTTACTATACTGACTAATGCAGGTAATTTTCAAAGAAACGCCCAGAATCCTAGATACTACTTAATTAATTCTACGGCTTGTTTTAGGTCCTGACTAGAACAGAAGTCATTGCACGTTCTGTTTGAATGTACAAAAAATCGCTGCTCTGTAACATGCTCAGAATGAGAGGCTGGGATTCTGTAACCAAACAAACCGATATAATTGTGTGATTGAAAACACCATTTGTGCTTTAAGTTTAGCTATTAGGTGAAAAAAAACATAGGAAAAGTTTCTGTTCTGAGAGTTCTGTAGTTCTTCATAAAGGATCAGATGAGAATACTAAAAGCTTTGAAATATAGACCTAAAAAACTTGAGAGTAAGTACACGAACTCAAGCAGAGTTATTTTTAAAAGGAAGACATTGAATTGCATTGCATAGGAGAGGACAAGAGCTAAAGCTTTGTCTTCTGTAAAACTGAGTATGTGTGGGAGATGTCAGACCTGATTTTGAAGCAGCTTGGACAAAACAGTAGAGTTTTCAAAATCGTACAATTATCCATGAAAGTTGTTATTGATAGCCCTACGGTACCAGTTGTGGCCATAAAAGCAATCCAGTATTTAAAAAAAATCTGCAATTTAAAGTGTGCCTTTGCAGTCTACCAGTAATTGCACATAAAGTTGCAGATTCGAATAGCCCCTTTAATAAAACTTCTGATGCCAGCCAGGCTGTGAGTAACTCACTGATTGCTCTCTTCTTCATTCGTTTCATCTCAATTTTCCAGGAAAATGATGAAGAAGCAAGAAAAATTGCTAAAGAAGGACAATTAATGGCAAGAGAATTACTTCAGCCTCACAGGCTTTACTGCTACTATTATAAAGTGCTCCAGGTTAGTACAATAGATCACTGTATTACTTTCCCCCAACTGCTACTGCTACCGATGCTACAAATTTCCTATTCAGTCCTTACTTCTATCAATAGCAGACATGGTTCATATTATTCATAGCTCAGTCTGAAGAGCTTTGCTAAAACTTGCTTCATCATTAAAGAGGCAACCTGACATAACAG
Organism: Nipponia nippon; assembly: GCF_047370975.1. Taxonomy (NCBI): domain Eukaryota; kingdom Metazoa; phylum Chordata; class Aves; order Pelecaniformes; family Threskiornithidae; genus Nipponia; species Nipponia nippon. The sequence continues at coordinate 113,545,278 of NW_028262336.1, forward strand.
TTGTTTTACAGAATCAGAGATTTTATTTTTTTTATCCCCATCCCCACAGTCAGACCTGTTTTCAGTGTCACTTGGTATGTGGTTTCTAATAGACGTAGGAGATAATTTGTACACAACTGTCTTCCTTTTTCCCTTCATACTTATCCCCTCATGAGCTACTCCACTGTATTACAAAGCACTGAATACACGGCAAAAAAATTCCGGAAGTATGGCTAGTAGAGTGGTAAGGGGTGAAGCAGGCCAAATAGTCATTGCTTCCCTAGGAGATGCCAGTCTCTAGTGAAAGAAGTTTCTGTTCTCTGAAAGCACTAATTTCTTTTTCCTGTTTTGCTGTGCAGAGTTAGGTCGCCACTGCTTCAGCAGCCACAGGTTGACAAAAAGTTTGGAACTGTTCAGTGTACAAAAATGACAGCATTATCTGCATAAAGTGGTTAGAGGCACAAATAATGACAATATTCAAATTACCATTAATATTAGGACAGGGGAAAACATTAAAGGAGGTTTTCAGAGGCAACGTAGCCTATTTGTACGTGTGTTATAAAGACACCTTGTAAACAGGTTGTAAACAATGACATAAGGAGCCTGGATAAAGGCAAGCTTGTGAGTGGAAGGGAGGAGGAAAATTCTGTTTCATGAATTATACGTTGGTGCTCACAGCATTCTTAAATGTTGTTTACATATTTCAGAAATATGCCAAACGCCAAGCCAGCAAACCTGAAATACGGGATGGAATGGAACTTGTACCTCAGCCTGATGACAGAGACTCAGTATGCAGTTGCCACAGGAAAAAGCCTTTAAGGGAAGATCTATAACTGTACCGGATAGAGAAAATCACCCACTTACAATGCAAGAATTTAAGTAGGAATTAAGCTGTGAAATCTAAGACACTTATGCACTAGCAAACATTCTTAGTTATGTATTCTTCTTGTATTTACATATCCTTTTTCACACTGACTCTGATCTACAACGTTGGTTCCCACAATTTTGCCTCCATGACCACCACCAGGCAGATGCTGAGCCTGTAATGGGGAGCATCTAGGGGATTTGTTTGATGTACTGCATGATCAGGAAGAAGAGCACAGTGCTGCTCGTGTTCCAGCTGGGACCTAGTTACCAAAGTTTTATGAGGAACCAGTCATCCACAAAAGATCTTCCATGAGTCAGTGCAAGTTATTCTAAAGGAGCATTTGCAACATGCTAAAACAGTGCTATGATTTCTTCACAAAGTTTACCTCAGTGTTAGACTGTTTCTTGTATACAAAACAATTTTCTAACTAGACAAAGAAAATGAATATTTGAGATTTACAGATATCAAATCTGGTGTTGCTTTGAGATTGTTTTGTGGTCTATGAATAGAGAACATGATATAATATTTATCAGTTTCAGAGGAAAATGGAGAGGAGGGGGAGAGATCAGAATATTTTTATAAGCACCATGGCTGTGAATCACCAAAATTAAATGCTGCTTTAAAGCAGATGGTGTAGCTATCAGTCACAGTGCTTTGAGTGCCAAGACAACACTCTGAAGATCTGTTCCCTGCCAATGACCATGACTGTGAACATAAGCACAGATCCACAAAAGGACTTAGGAACTTCAGGTGAGGCCAGGTGAAATACGGGTGTTTTAGTTCAACAATACGTCTACAGTATTCTAGGCTACTTGAGTATTCACACATCTGAAATTTGTTAATAGAGTTTTAGACCACCTAGGTTTCACTTCTGTGTAGAGCTAAGGATGCCACCATCTTTTTCACTTGGGTTCATGAACTACTTTTTCCTGTGCCTAAGTCCCCAGAGGGGTCTTAATCATTTTCTGAATTTAGATCATACCTAACCTTATACTGAGATCAGACAGCAGATCAGACTTCATTGTTTTCGTTCAAGCATATGACAGAAAAATGCATGCTGTGCTTGTAGTAGTCTAGGGGTTAGAGACCATACTAAGCAACTGGGAAGCCAGTTGTCCTCCTTGGTTTGATTCAAAGCCATTTTTCCAGAGAGTGCCTTAGCTCCAGACTGGAGAAGAGGTCTTCAGGTCTTCCACTGAAGTTGTGCAGCCAGGAAGCTAACAATACAAAATTCACAAGGCCAGAAGGAGCTGGTCATACCATTGCAATAAAGTGTGCCTTTGGGTGGGGCGGAGGAAAAATCCTAGTCCTGGATGTGGCTCCCAATACCTCTGTTGATTTTTACGCAAATTTGTCTACTTCAAAATGCATAAACAGTCCTGGGAGGAGACACCAATGCCAATACCAAGACCAATGCCCACAAGCACCCATTTCTGTCCTCTGCATTTTTGTCTTGGCTAACGTAGTCTGCCTGAGCAGCTTCCTACTCGGCTACACTCAGATAATGTCTTTCATGGATACCAAGTTCTCCCTACGCAAAAAGGAATGGAAACGTCTTAGGACTGTGGACTCATCTAATTGCTTAGGTGCCCAAAGTTTAGTGCTCTACACGTTATGCGGGCTTCATTCTTGGTTCTACACTGCGGGTTACTCTCATAAAATACATAAAACAAAATTTCTGCAGTAGAACGGGAAGAAAGACTCGATTCTTCAGTATGCTAAATATGGAAAGAACTTCAGGTTTCTAAAGAGGTTAATGCAACTGTCCGTCAGTCATTTATTACATTATGCCAGTTAAGAAAAACCTGGAACATGTTGCTCCACCCATCATCCTCTTTGTTCTGGTACTAACACTAATATACATAGTGGCTGTATTTTTATTTAGCACGACAATCAGTCCTAGAACTTCAGACTATAAATATATGTTCAGTTTATCTGACATAAAATTTTCTGCATCAAAATTCAGGAACAGGGTTCCATTGCTGAAGCTGACACTTAAAACTAAGTATGTGCTCCTCTTTCCTTCTCTGTGTACAGTCCTTTTTACTATACGATATGATCTTATTTTGTGATATTATCCATTATACCATGTGCATTTTATATTCACCAGTATTTATGGAAGTGGTGTGCTCGGCAAAGGCAATGTGTGCTCAACAAAGTTGAAGCAACAAAGTTTTCCACGTCTCACACATATATTTCAAACCAGAAGTCCAAAAATTATGTGTTTATATTTAAAAAAATGGGAGGGAACAGGGGGAGTCACGATGAATACCTTAGGGTTCTTTGGAAATACTTGCGTAGGAAAACTTGCCTGGCTTGAAACAGAAGTCTTTCAAACTGGAAGAAGAATCAGATAAAATTTAAATGGTCATGAATACAAATAAATGAATATTTCACCCCTTCTTTCTTCGCTTATAAAAAGGGAAAAAAACTATTCTAAATTCTTCTCTGTCAGAAAAAACCTCCTTGCTTTTGTAATAAGCATCCGTTCAAAGCAAAGACTAGTTTGTCACAGAATGCCTTTCAGATGCTTTTATAGCTTAGAGGCAAGAAATATCCTGAAAAATACGAATACATTCATCTTCCTGCCAAAATTAAAAAACAGTAGAGACATGGTAGAACTTTCATTAAAAGTGCTTAGTCATTTGAGAAAATCTGGTTCAATTTATAACTACAGATCTTCCACAGATAAAAGAAGGTAAGGCAAAGCCTCTCTTCTTTCCATGGGTGGTACTATATGCAATTTAAATTGTAATAAAGAGCAATCGTAACAATTGCCCCCCCAGGCCAGAAAAGATATATTTTAGTTTGATGACAGGATGATATTCATTGGCCTGGTGTGTTACAGGAATTGCTAAATATTCAGTAAAACCTGTTTGTACAAGTAAAGTGTAATACATGTATTACACAGTATTTTTAAGCGACGCACATACACTAGAGTTTCTATTATTCTGTAGTAATTCTTGAACAGCAACTGAGTAAATCTCAGTACCACAGTACTGAATTTTGCTACAGTAATTTCGGTTTTTAATGCACAACATAGGATTTAATATAGAGAGTAAAATATGTCCTGTTTTCATCAATGGTGGTAATTTTTAACACACTGTACAACTTATCACTGATGACGGAGACTGTTAAGGCCTTTACTTAAGGTTCCTTATTTTCAGATCCCTATAACCTTAACAGTCGTTTCATACAGTGAACACTCCAGAAAATTAGTCCTTTTATGTTGTCATATATATGCCCTAATATATTTGGGCACCCACATTTGGAAATACTCGCCCAACCTCAATTTCATCTTGAAATGAGAACTAGTAAATCATGATCTGTTGAAATAAAGGAGATGATATAAATTCAGTACATTTTTAGACCATATTTTTTGAGATTTACCTCAAGATAACTAATATACTAGTTTCATGACAGTATTGTGCCAGGTCCACCTTGTAGATTCGTAATTAAAAAAAAACTATAATCAAAGCTTGCCTGATGGAATGTTAGATTCAAGCATCCATCCTGGGAAGCATACGCCCGACATTTATTACATTAGAAAGTAAATTATTTAGTTAGGGAGGAGAGCTGACAGGGAAAACATACATCACCTGTTCGAGCACGTTTGAGAAGCTTGCAAAGAAATGATAATAAGGAAAAGAAGCATTACATAAACCTAGGATAGTATCAGCTCCTTTACTACTTCAGTTTTTCAAAAGTGTTCTCTGTAAAGGCAGTGACGAAGTGCAAGATTTTATATAAGTATATTTTGTTTAAGTTCACAGGATTTAACCACTGGAATCTTCTTGCCTGTGAACACTTTTATAGCATTTTAATGAGGCTGTGTGAGTACTAATGCTTGGCTTTTGTTTTGAGTTGTCAATAATGTAAGAAAATCTATACTGTAGAGAGTTATGGCACTAATTTTGTATTTTGCTGTAAGAATAAGGGAAAAACGATTCTTTTGTATGTCTGTGAAGTCATTTGAGACACCTATAGCACGTACCTTAATCGAGTCCCATCATGTGAGTGGTGATAAGCAAGCGGTGTATTATCAAAAGTGTGGCCAGCACGTCAAGGGAGATGTTTCTTCTCTCCTGTTTGGCAGTTGTGAGACTGCAACTGGAGTACTGTATTCAATTTTGGACTCCTCTATACAAGAAATACATTTGACACAGCGGAGCAGATCCAGCCGAGGACCACCAAGGTGATAAAGGGGTTGTGGGGTGCATGAAGTACAAGGAGAAGCTGAGTGAGCAGGGTTAGGTCAGCCTTAAAAAGGGAAGGCAAGGGAAAGATTACCTTGCCGAACTCTAAAGGGAGGGTGTAGAAAAGATGAAGCCCGACTTCTCAGAGGTACACAGCAGAAGGCCTGCAACAACAGACACAAGCTGCAACATGGGAAATTCCAATTAGATAAGGGAAAAAAAATCTTCACACTGATATCCCCAAGGAGATTACGCTTGGCCTACATGACCTCCAGATGTTCATTATTCTATGAACTACACTTTGGTCATACAACAAGCATTTATCTAGTCACACAGCAGGAGGATAAAAACATCCAGCTCTTGAGTGTCTCCAAGAAGCAATGTAGCCTTTCTGTGCTGACACTTTTGACACTATTCATGTTTATGTCTCCCTTGATAATATTGACTAAGTTTTGCAGCTATTTTAACGTTGGCTTACAAGGCTATAAAATTATATATTAATATTACATATTATTACCATATATTATCACAATATATCATAGTCATGCGGTACACAGAGGATTCGACAGAAATAGGATACATTGATTTGGCATTACATGCTTGGACTGATTGGAAGTGCAAGACCTGCTGTTTCAAGAAGCTGAATGTACACTTTACATGTATGAGACAATTACAAAAGATTTTGAGTACAGTTATGAATCATCAAGGTAATTAATTTTAAGTAGTCAATGGGAATATTAATGTACTTTAAAAGTTATACATATACTTAAATGCCAGCATACTCTGCAGGCCACTGGTGAGTGAGCATGACATATTCCCATCCCACTCCCAACACTAAAAAAATCAGTCAGGATCCATCTGTACCACAGATTTGCAATGTAGCATAGAGATACTCAAGACAGCTCAGCAGAGGAGCGTACCTGAAATAGGACAGAGCTTCACATGGTTACCTTCCTGCTGAAAACCTGTGGAATACATTCTTCTGAATGGAACCTGTCTAAAAGCCGATTATTCAAGCTATACTTGTGAGACTCTAATTTCCACTATAGCTTATGCGACTCAGACAGGTTGTTTAGCATTAGCAGATGTTGTTGCTTACCTTTGAGTCAACAGTAACCACGCTTCCAGCTACTCTTTATCTCTCAAAATGTCCAGCCAAGTTGTTACACCACTCCAACTGTAGAGATTGCCACCTTATGACTGATAGCCAGGATAAACCAAAATGGTTGCTACCAAGTTAGCATCCTGCAGGTCCAACACCTGATTTCATCTTGCATGTTACTCTCTCACTGTTGCAACAGAGAAAGATTTGAGTATTTTATTAACTTTAACATGGAAATCTGCTGACAGAGTGAAAATGGTTTAGAGCGAAAATTGGTTTTTCCGTGATGATGTTTTTGCTCCTATGCTCAAAACCAGCTGCTACCTCAGGAAGAAGGTAATTTTGTCAGTACAGTTCATTTCATTTAATGATTTTTTTTTTTTTTAATTACAAACAATAATATCCCAAACCAAACCAAAAACACTCTGCTGGTAAAAGTTATTACTCTTTTAAAGAAAGATGGCTGCTTTGGTATATTCTTTGTAGTGAAGGCAAAGCATGAAGTGAACTTTATAAGCAAAGTAAGTTTAAAGGGATACTTCAGGAATAGTCTATACTGTATTACTGTACACGAATAGTGAACTCCAAGATTAGATAACTGACAACAGTGAAATTAAGAGTCAAGGTTATACAATCAGATTTTATCTGCTAAAATATAAGATACAGAAGAATCAAGAAAACATCATATCTCTGACATAACCACTCAAGCAAAATCCTATACAGAGATTCAACTCATTCTGGCAGGTGTCCTTAAGATAGTTTACTTATGCTGTTTGGTAAGGTGAGTTATTAAAAAAAAGTCAGGAATGTATGCTGTTGATAGAAGCTGCATCTCTGCCAATAAATTCTGCTTTCTTCTGTCCTATGAACACAGCTACTTTGATGTAGACTAACCCCTGCTGACCAACTCCAGCATGCCTTTTCACACCACAACCATTCCATCTTATTTACAGACTTTGGTGTTTCCTCTATTCCCTGAAAGATTCACTTGTGTTTGTAAGGCAATCAACAGTCACACTGATTCAAAACTTCCTGTAACTGAACCTGAAAAGTAGGTTCAAAAGTGCAAATTTGAAATACCTGATGTGTACTTAATGATAATTATCTTTTCACTCTTAAAAAAACCCAGGCATTTAAAGATGGTATAGATCACATAGATATGACTTCATAACATATTGTAAATATTTGGCAATACTTAAATGCAAGTAGTAGTACATATATAAGATGCAGAATAATTCTGGGCATTTCTTATGAAATAGTTTCTAAATTCTGATTACCTGCAGGAAAAGAAATTTTCCTGTGATAAAATGTTGTATCAAATAAAATATATTCCCAAGGATCCAGAAAAACTGCAACTTTTCCCTGACTATTAATAATACTATACGTACAGTGAATCATTCACTGGAATTAAGATCATGGTCATTGCTATTTACTCTTTTGCAAGATAATATATTTCACTCATCACAGTTCCATTCCAATCACAGAGACACACACTAGCTATTGGATCTTTTGTTTTAAAGTTTAAGAGAGACACAGGAAAATTCGCTTTTCCCTGTAAAACTTGAACTGATCAACTCAAAACAGGCAATCTGTGCACTGAAAGATGCCAATTTGAACGAGGTCTCCTCTAGGGACAGTTACTATCATACACCTGTTCGTGAACGAACTGAAATGAAATCTTGGGGAAGTCCTTCATGAACAAACAGCTCTAAGTACCATTAGCAAACAAATTCAAGCATTTACTTGAATCCAATGATCCAGCTACCCTCATGAGCAGCAGGTGTTTTCTCCATTCCAGTCACAAGACAGTATTACTCCAAAGCCAAGCAATTCTTCTGCTCCTAAGTTATCACCTTCAACCTTCTCAAGCAACTAGGGTCCACTATCAAATGCGTTTGCTATATTAATTTAATATTAAGTTACACCCTGCTTTGATGACATGCACTAATGTGTAATAGTTGTCCAACTGGATCTGTTAAGTAGGTTACTAGGTGCAGTTGTCATCAGTTCCTTGATGGATTATCTTGTTAAGGAAGCCATTATAAAATCACTTCTGATGGGGAATACAAATGATATTCACACAGAAAGGCCAAATTCTGGTCCCATTAGCGTAAATGGCATAGGATTTTTGCTGAGTGCATTCATATTTGTAATAAAAAATAAGGTCTAGAAGGCTATCTGATCCAATGAAAAAATTAAGTGAGGGAAAAGCACTTTCTGTTCATGGGCAAATGAAAAATTAGCTTGCATAACTTTGGGTTTGAGACACAGGACATCTTCTAAGACTAACTAAGCAGTTTCCGATTTCTAGGGACTTAATACCTTGACAAGTTGTCCCCTAAATAAATTCCCTTGAATCACTCCATCATTTGTCAAGACTAGCCAAAAACCTAAAACAAGTAAATTATATGCAAAACTGGCAAAGTTATGGAGAAGAAACTTTTATTGCTTGCCAGTTAGGTTGATTTCTTATTGTTATACCATCAAGTACTATGTTAACAATCTATGCCCAGATACAAAGAGCCTAATGAATGTGGCTGATAAACTATGTAATTTTCAGGGCAACAGGAGCAACATCAATTCTCAATAAACTCGTGAAATTGGCCCTTGACAATTACATCATATCAGATTGTAGTCTCCTACATGTTTCTGAGAACAAAACGGTCTGTTTCTAAGGAATTCTCAGTTCTATAGAAAAAGAGAAAATATGTAATGATACTGGTCACTTAAGTAACCCAATTTAATAAGTAACTGAATAAATCCAGACATTTTCTGGGGCTTCTTGCTTAAAATGGTTTGACTTTTACTGCAAAACTGTGTTAATTAACCACTTTACTAATTTTGGACTTTCTGAAGTGGATCACTATGCTACATTGTGCCAAGTTAATAAATGGTTAAAATCCCTTTCCCGTAACCCAGTGATTTCATGGGAAATAAATATTTTCTGATTAAATAAATATATTCTGATAGTGCCCAAAGACTTAAAATGGGTTGCCTGAAAAAGAAGACCGAAAGAACTAAGCTAAGGCCCTCTCTCACACAAGAAATATCGTATATTGGACTGAATCAAAACCCATAAAGTTTCTCTTCCCCTTCTTGAAAAATCATCAATTCATGAAGAATCAATTGTTCATTGACTGCTGAGACAGACTTCCCTTTGGGAAAGAAAACAAGCAAAGCAAACAAAACCCAAGTGGCAAAATTAGTGCTCCCAATGTCACAGGAACACTTGCTCCTGGCATGGAGCTGGCAGATACTCCCTTGGTTAGCGTCTCAAGATCCGAGAGCCATGACGCCTCTCCTGGCATTTCCCTATTACCAAGCAGAATTCACTCATAGTAGAGAAACTAGCCCTGTATTTTCAGTTAGATTAGCACTTATTACAGGGTCCTCTCCCTTCTTCCAATGAACAATGTCATGTATTTATCTTTATAGCTCCCTATTTGTATAATAATGTACATACATTTGTATTCTTCCTATATCGTCAAACTACATACTTGTCTGCATTTAGCTTTGCATTTTAATTTAATATGAAATTACACATAATTACTTTCTGTAATAAATTTTAATTTGGAGTACTGATGAAGATGAAGGCCTCTGGCAAGATCTGGCTCTTAAACTGGCCTGAGCACCTTTCAAAAGCTATCTTGTGAGTTAGCATAGTTGGCCCTACTTTCAAACAGAATTCATATTACTTACAGAGCTTTTTGATCACTGTTTCAAAGTCTTCGTCTTTGAAACCAAGTTGCAACGTCATCAGTTAACCTAGGGTGGGTTTCTTCTTGTGCTTTATGTCATCTTCTTCATTCAAGGATTTTGAATCTCGTTACATACAAGGCAAAAGTTTTGGTGAAACAGTACCTCCTGGCTTAATCAGTACAGGCATTCTTTCCGTCTCCTTTAATTATCTGATTTTATCTATCTAGCTGATCTAACAGCATTAGCCATATTTAAAAGATTTATTTTAGTTATTTTTTGCACTTGGTAAAAATGCTACATGGTAAGAAGGATTAATAAATCAAAATGAAATAAAGTCTCTTCTTTCTCTGATTAATTTAAAAATTCCCATTACCTGGGACTGGATCTACAGTGTGAATATGAAGGTAATCTATCAGGTGTTCACATAATTGACAAAGAAAGTCAAAGTATTACACATGCTGTTACAATATCTATCTGATCATGGGACAATTTAGGCTATCCAGAAATAAAGGGATTGATTAGGTTATCTAGTAATCTCCGATTTAAAAAACAGAGATTCTGCTTACTTACCAAAGTGATGGACATTGCATAAAAATACAAAGGGACATATATATCCATTTAAAAAGCGACTGATTGAGAAATTCAATTGCATGTCTTCAACTGTTATTGAAATCAGTGACAAAACTTGACCTCGTTGACAGTGGGTATTATTTCCTTCTTCTTCTGTTATTCTTTAAGAAATGAGATATTCTGACGGGGAGGATACTCACCAGTGTTTTCCTTCCTGAATGTTCATGATTCAATGATAATTTAAACTCTTAAACTATTTAGTAATATAAGTATCATACTAAACAAATATCAAATTAAAAAAACCACCACCACCTTTTTGCTGCTTCTGTTGACAGAAGTCATCAGAGTAATCAAAAGCCCTAAATACTGTCATCTCACTTTGGTACATGCTTAAAAACTAGCAAGGGCGGGGGAATTGTCTGTTTTGCCCCCTGCAGTACCCGGTAGTGTTCAGCAGTACACCGATTTCTTTGTAGTCTGTCTTTTCCAGGGCTATAAACACACAGCGGTTGCATTTCACGGTGATTTGTTTTCCGAAGTAGCTGTCTTTACGCCCTCGCAGCTCTCTCTGGCAAAGAAATGTCTCGAGTCCCTCTTGATTTTCTTCCTCTCGAGGAGTCTGCCGCGGCCTTGATCTCGGGCTGCTGCAGCCCGGGAGGGCCGAGCTCTCCCCAGCAACCCCGTCAGGCAGTGGGCTGCTACAGGCAGGACGCTGCCCGCCCTGCGGGTACCCACTTCTCCCCACCGAGAGTCTCCCCTCCGGCGGCCATCACACCCCTCCCTGCCTGCAGCACGCTGGGCTTGCTGAGGGAGCGCCGGGTCACTCCCTGCTCCTTTCCTGCCCCTGAAGGACAAGGGCAGATTGCTCCTCGCGTTCCCTGCATGTTGCTCCTGGGACACCGCTCTTACCGGTGCTTCCTTACCACAAGCTCGACCTTAAACTCGAAGCAGACTAATAAAGCTCGTACCTCCCCTGCTGGAAACCGCTGTTCCCACAGGCTGCCCGTCAGGGGCGGGAGAGCGGGAACAGCGACGCGAACACGCCGTGTTTACCGTGGGTTTGAACGCTTATTTAAACCATCCCTTTCCCGGAGAGGCTGTCAGCGCTCCTCTCACCAGCGGAGGACCGCCACGGTTCCCGAGAGCCGGCTGGCCCGGGGGCGGCGGGCCCTCAGGGAGCGCTTCCCCGCCGGAGGAGAAGGCCGCGCCCGGCCCGGCCCGGCCCGCCGTGCTTGGCGGCGGCTGCAGGCCCCTCCGCCTGCGGGTAGCTCTCACCCCTTCTCCCGCTGCCGCCCTGCCCTGCCCTGCCCTGCCCTGCCCTGCCGGTCGTGTTCCCCGGGAGGGGAGGGCGGCAGGCCCGCCCCGCCCGCCGCGTTGAGGCGCCTGAGGCGGGCAGAGGCCTCCGGAGCCCCCCGGAGCCCCCAGCCGAGCCAGCTGGCGGGAAGCGCGTTTGTCATGTAGTGGCGTGAAGTTCAGCGGGTGAAAATACCTGTCCGTCAGAGTGAGGGGGGGAATAAGCGCCGTGGAAAGACAGATGAATCCAGAAATGTAAAATGGAGGTTGTTTCATCGTTCAGGCGTTGGGATAGCCGCCTGTCGTCTTCATGAAAGCTGTTCAGATTTTTGCAGTACTGTGTTTGATAAACAAGGGTGAATGAGTGGACAACCCTGGGATTTGTCAGTAAATTTTGAGCTTTTAATACTGTACAAACATTTTAAAAAGCACCACCTTTTGTGTACTCAAAACTACAGACCAAAACGAGAGGTGGAAGCCATGGATCTTTGGGCTTTCTTAAACCAATTCATTTTGGAAAGTAAGCTGTTTTATAGATGAGCTGGTTTTATTTTTGTATATGGTAGAGTTCTGATCACATCTTAACAAAGAAAGATGAAAAATGAGTATGAAGGTGAAATAAATTTGTTGGCTAGAAATATTCCCCGAAGCTGGGTACTTGGATGGATGGTGACAGGCAATGTCTTTAGCCAGAAGGTCTAAGCATAGGTAATTAGCAACAAGAAATACTGACTCAGCATGCACACCATCTCATTAGTGTTTTGGATAATTTTCTACATGTAATTTTCTGATGTTTTGTTGTGGAGATGTTTACACATAGTAGAAAATCTTGTGTCTTTCCCCACATGAACCCTTATTCTTTTTCTCCCTCTGATAATGAGGTTTGTGTAGGTATCATCACTGACAAGGCTGTTCTCCGCTCACTGAAAATGTGTGATCTCATTAGCAAGAATGGAAACTGAGTTTATGCATCAAAACGAGAAAAGGTCATTAATCACTGCCTGTGATTAATCCTGCTGAAGCAGAAACATTGATAGCTTTTTCTTTTAATTAGAGGGTGTATCTTTTGTATTGCTCCAGAGATAATAGAAAGTATGTTCTATTTTATGAGGATCAGAATCACAGTATTTGGACACCTAAAAGACCCTTTAGCTCATGCTTTTTGTGCCACTGATAATGCAGATTTGTTCATTACTAGATACTTTTCCCAGTCTAGTGTTTAAGTCTTCCAGGAACTATTCTTGATTTTCAGTTTAAGCAGGTTTCGTTCTTGCTTCTTAGCTTTATTGCTGGTTTTAGCAATATTTTTTGTCTTAAGTAGTTCTTTTCCTCCCTGTACTGAGAAATGTGTATCCCATTTATCTTTTCAAGAAACCAAGATTTTATTCTGCAAGTCTTTCTGTCAATTTGAATCCTTCTGCTTTTTGGAAAAGATGCATTCCTGCTCCGATTAGTTTGTGTGATACAAGCCTTGGTCACGAAACGTGGCCACAGGCAGGAAGAGCACTATGTCCAGGTCTGTTTGTCTCAAGTCAGATTTGGTGAAAATGTGCGATAGGATTTTGTATTCCTTTAGCCATGTTATTTTCCTTGGTTTTTACTTGTGGGAGTCTGCAATGCCAGCTTGATCTCTGAAGAAAGGTTCAGAGGAGTGGTTTGCAGAGGCATTTATAACTGCAAGTCACTTGTGCAGCCAAACTAGTTTAATTGTACATGTTGTCATGGTGAGTGACTGTGGGAATGATCTGCTTGCAGTTACAAATGACCTTTAAAAATGAGGTCTTTATCTCACCTTGTATGACCTAAGAGTTGCAAGTATAGGAGGCATTATAAAAACATAGATATGTGGTACATTTATAGATGACAAGGGGTTCGTGTGGAACTAAAAAAAAAAGGTCTGTAATATGTAATTAAAGACCATGTCATTATATACAGGATAAAATAAGTTGAATTAACATTGGATAAGAAATCATGTGTATTCCAAGCGTAAGGATGGTCACAGAATTATTCCTGACTCCCACTGGTATCCTGTTCAGACTCGGGTCCACCTCTCGTCTCCTTTCTGCTGTCTAATGATACCTAAGTCTGTTTTCTGGATCAGCTCTAGTGAGAGGCCTCTGAGAGACCTGCTCCCTCCTGCTTTGCCTTCCGTTATCCCTGCTTGTTTCCTTCCTTGCACTTCTGCGTGTATGCTTTTTTCTTCTTCAGGGTCAGGTACTTACAGAGGTCATTCTTCCACAAGTAAGGACCTGTCCTACATGCTTGCTTGTCCAACAGGTGACTGTAATGCATCACTTACACGTGTATCCTCTGTTGTTGCTTAGAAAGCTGCATTCTCCGTCTGCAGTGTCAAACTCACTTTGTTGTCTTTGGATTATTGGTCGTTATGAGACAGAATACATGGAGCAGATGTCCTCTTGAAAACTGTCCAGAATCATCTACTCTACCTGTTACTTAGTATCTTTGAGTTTAACGTCAGTTTTTAATCTACTTTCCCTCCCATGGAAGATCTCAAGGTCCTTACAGAATTACATTGGTTTACAATACCATTGCAATACCGTTGTTTTTTGGCATTATAGCCATTGCTAAGAACTCACTGACAAGCATCAAGGAGGAGAAGAAAATAATCTGGAAGCTCAGGTCAGTTACCCTAATATGCTGCACTGCAGTGTTTGAAAACATCCTTGCTCTTCTACTAGCAGACACAGATCAACCCATGGATCAGTGGGGTTTATGGTGTTACATACCCTCCTTTTTGTCGCGGTACATAGCCTGTGGTGAAGGATCCATTATGGGGACTTCAGGTACACAGGGACAGCCCCCATCAGGGGGACAGCACTGTATTGCTGGAGGAAAGTGTTCTTCAAGAGTCACGAGTAGTTACTGATGGCTAGAAAAGAATTCAAGGAAGGATCTGGATATGATGACCTGATTTTATTAAAAAAAAAAAAAAAAAAAAGATGTTGGGTAGGATTAAAACATTATTTTTAGGAGTAGCTCTGTAAATCTAAGCTGGAGAAGAAGATTTGAGTTTTACTCGGTGAGTTTTTTCAGGACAAATAAATTGGGGGATGTAGGTGCTCTATTGCAACATCCTGTCTAAGTAATGAATGGGGGACTGTTCTTTATACTGATACGTATTTCTCTCTAAAAGCTCTTTCACTATTAGCTTATTCTAATATTGAAATAAACTATTTCTACTAACAATGTGTTCAGTTTCTCTTACACAAATACGATGTATTAGACCATTTCGAAGACTGATTCTTAAATTCTGTAAGGTTGGACATAGGAAAATCTGCTCACAGCTTTTTTCCAAAACTGTAAAATACAAAGACAGTGGCTTTTTTGGTGTATTTGCACTTCTCTACAGGATGTGCATATAAATCAATACAACAAAGAACTTGCAAGTTTTAGAGGAACAGATCCTCCTCTTCTGGTGAAGAGCATTTACTCTCAGGAGATAAGGGCTGTACAAGTTACACAGTACAGTGCAAAGTCAGATACTTACATTCTACTAGTGGCTTGTCTCACTGTTTTCTGTTTGTGGTGTAAAACAAGGCTCATTACAGTAACATAAATCAAACAGTATTTTTGATTGCCCCCAGTCTTTTCTGGGTCCCACAGTTACGGATGCACTGTGAGGTTGAAAACAACTGAAACTATGATCCAAGGGAAAACAAAGCTGAAGATCAAAGTAAAGGCAAACAAAACAACAGTGAAGAAAGAAAGGAAGAAACCAAGCACACAGAAGGCAGCTGTCTTTTAGAATTAATTATAATGGACTGGAACCGATTTCTTACAAGCCACTTGAAAGCTGTTTGCTAATTACACAAATATTTATAGGCCAAGTTGACTTCCTTTGCTTATTCCTGGGAGACTGTAGATGGTGTATTCTTTAAGCAGCTTTGTCTGCTTGCTAGACACCTCATTACGTTTTGCATGTTTTCTAGTTTCTCTAGTAAAGGACCTAAACCTGATCAAGAGCCTGTTTCTGCAAGTACTACCAAGTAATTGAAATAGAGTATTCCCAGTAATATACTGTTTCTGGCTTCATTTCTCAGTGGGATGGAAGCATTGTAGATTATGATTTTTCTACTTGCAGGCAGAGTTGCCAGGTGTTGCAGCAGGTGCTTTCATCAAATTCAGACTAGATCCTGTAAGTATCATTTTATGGTATGTGATATTCACTGTGGTATTCATTCTGGATGCACAAAATTGTCACTGCATTAAAGTATTAAGTGTATTTGCATACATTAAACATATTCAACTAAGCAAGTCAAGGTGGATGAAACTAGATTCCTAAATCCACAATCTCTGCAGTCCTAAGCACTTCTCAGTCTTACTGACTTGGAGATTTGTGGGTGGTCTGCTCCTACTAAGAGCACAGCTTTTTTATCTCAGTCGTAGTTTTTCTGTTGATTTCAGTTGAATCTGTTTTTTATGGCAGACTTTCAGTGGCCAGATTTATTCCACCTGTCTTTGGTCACTTAGCAGAGATATATCAGCAAGGACCATAGTTGTTCAAGGTCCCTGTGTAGTCAACAGGAAGAAATTGTTATCTGTATGGCAATTAGTATCTTAGCTGTTGTAAAATTGCTCTGGGGAAGTACCTTTCTAGCTCTGGTAGCTACAAAGCGAGCCTATGGTGCATAGGCTTCTGACGTAGGTACTACAGTGAGATTTGAAAAATGGTATGAAATGCTTAAATATTCTTCTACTTGGAATGTCTTGGTACACGCATCTGCTTCAATTTAGGCATAAAATACTTGCCTCTTGATTTTTGATATTTAAATGACTTTAAATATCATAGTCCTATGTAAATATCTCATGCTTTTAAGGTATTTAATTAAGAACTAAGAATTATGGCTACAACACCTGAAATTGCTGGAAGGAAGCTAATTTATTGCCAAAATTATTGCCTGGCTGTCTGGCATTTTTACTAAATTTCTGATTTTCTTCCATAATTATTTGGTTTCTGTTCCAAACCTCCTCCTCCTTATTTAACTTTGCCTTATGAACAAAACATCATTAGCATACCTCACATCAATTATACATGAGGGTAAGGAAGCGTTAGACGCTACTTAGACTTCTGTTCAAGTTGTAGTGTAGAGGCCAGGGTGAAAAGTTAATTTATTTTTTACAAGATGATTCCCTTCAGTAAGAGTTAGCATGAAGTCAGGAAAGAGTATGTAGGTAGGAATTACAGAACCATTTCATAACTTTCTAGAAAAAAAAAAAATACGTACCATCTGTGCAGTGAGTTAGAACTCCAGATGAAAGTACTTATGAAAGGCAAATATTTTGTGTCAGACTCTTCATTGCCAATCATGATTCAGCATTTGTTTCTGAAGTTCAGTGGTCGTCGCTCCAGACGCAGGTGGTATTCATCTTTAGAAAATAAGCAAATACTAGCCACTCTTATCATGTAGGTTGACACCGTCTAAGAAAACTGTCTTTCCACAGTAAGGTATCATACGCAATTATTGCCATGAACCCGCCTCTATAGCAATATGTAGCAAGGCAATCAGTCAGTTGAATCCCAAAGCCTTAAAAGTCCATTAAAGCATGGTTTGAAATATGCAACTGTTGCAGTCATCGAGATTTCTGTGTACTTCATCTATTCTTTTGAATTACTCTAAAGATTGACTAGTTTTATTGTCTTTTATTGTTGGCATATGGTTTTGTTAATCAAGGTTGTAACACAACTGCTGGTGTACTTAATGTAGTTTAGAATTAAGTTTATTTTGTTCTTGACTGTACTTTTTGAAGAGAAACAGACAATCTCATAACGGCAATTGTGGTTCTTTGCGGCGCTTTCTTTCTGTCTATATTTAGGACTTCCAGTATTAGGAAATGTGTGTCTTCTTGCACATAACAAAAAATGTCACAAAAGCCAGACATCAATGTGTGGGAGTGGTCTCATGTACCTTTCAGGATAAGCAGCTGGTTCATATTATTCCGCAAGGATATATCACTTGCAGAGCATAAAAAAATTGAGCGCTTTACGAAAGGAAGCCCTAATTTTCTTCTTAGTGGATGATAAAGCATTTTTCAGTAAATTCTAATTAGTTCATAGAGCAACTTGGAAGACCAGTATCAAAATAATGAGTTATTCATAAATTGGATATGTTAAATGCATTGTGACAGCAAGCATTTAAAGTAAATGACTTACTTTATATACGGAACATGTTGTAACAGCCTCCTCCTCCAGCTAAGAAATCCATTCAACTCCTCAGTGTATAGTCAATTGGATCACTTGCTTACTGAGACATTCATATTTCTAATAAAGAGTAATTGGACAATGCAATAGGACAGAAATGTAAAAAGAATTTTTCTTTTTATACCATCAGATTAATTTATAAAAATGATTTTACAGACATGCAATTTCTTAAAGCATTATTTAACTTTAAAAGCTTCAAGCACGCCTATAATTAAGTGATGAGTAGTTCTTTCACAGCAGCAAACTATAAAAAGACCCCTCAGCTACATCTTTAATGCAGATGCTGTAATGAAAACAGGAAACAATGAGTGAAGTACGGGAGATACAGGCTGAAAGTCGCATCCAGTAAGGGCTTTTGGAATAAAAAAAAGGATACTTTGAAACCATTAGAATCAAGACTCAAAAAATGGTGTGGGAGTGAGAAGGAAAGCGGGTGAGAAGGGCAGTGGGAACAGTGCAAACAGGGAGCCCACAAGCTTACTTATGTGTTTTAAATAAAGTAAAGCTGGTAATTTGGAACTGAATGATGACAGAACACTTTTGCTTTAAGTAATCGTTGTATATCCTGAGGAGAACCACAAAGGTCTGTTTATCTTTCTGTATATAATGTCTACCTTAACACAACACCTCATGTATTGTCATTGCTTTATGAGACCTTGTGTGTAAATGACAGAATTAAGATAAACAGATAAGAGATAATTGTAAACAGATGCGTGTCACATGGAGGTTTGCACCCACAGTGGTTTTCACAGACCTAAATAAATTGATTTAAAACTGGTTTTAATTACACCGGTAGGACTGCTGTGTGCTGATAGGGCATCAGTTAGGCCTCAGTTTCTGTGTTTTGACATAGCCAAGGGGCTTTTAGTGTGTATGATCTACTTACGTATTATGCAATGTATAGGTGTGTTAACATACATTATCAACTGATTAAGGTAGTGAGGCAAGTCAAAAAAACAAAACAAAATCATATAAAGAGCCAGATTCTCTTCTTATTTAGGGAGTGCAAACCAGAGTACTGGAATCGCACCCTACCTTCCCTGAGACAGGCCCAGCAGGCAGACAGGACGCGTGATGGGGAGGATTCCCGATCCTCTCTCCGCCCGGCTGAACACAGTGATTTAAGGGATAGGGGGCAATGGCGACAAGTTCCTGCCCGGCGCAGCAGGTCCGTCTCCTCTGTGACTGCCCCACCTTCCCAGGTGCCCTTGCATAATAGGTGTGAGGCTCTGCAAGTGGAACCGAACGAGGAGGATGGTTCATCTAGCTGGGAGGTGTCACCGAGGTTAAGTCAGCCTATGCCCTGCATCAAAACTGCTTCCATGAAGAAAAAAACACGGGTCATTGTCGTAGGAGACTCACTCCCTTCTGAAGGGAACAGAAGGCCCAGTATCCAGACTGGACCCACTTCTCAGGGAAGTCTGCTGCCTCCCTGGGGTCCAGGTTAAAGATGTGAAGAGACAGCTTCCTGCCCTGGTACGGCCCTCAGATTATTATCATTACTGATTTTTCAGCTAGGCAGCGATGAAGGTGCAACAAGAAGTCCGAGGGCAATCAAGAGTGACTTCAGGGCCTTGGGACGACTGGTTAAGGGATTGGGAGCACAAGTGGAGTCTCCTCTCTCCTTCCAGTTGCAGGGAATGATGAGGGAAGAAAGAGGAAGAGCCAGCAGATCAATACCTGGCTCCGAGCCTGGTGTTACCAGCAGGATTTTGGGTTTTTTGATCACGGGTCGGTCTACACAACACCAGGCCTGCTGGCAACAGCCAGTCTCAAAGGGGGAAAAGGATCTTTGCACAGGAGCTAGCAGGGCTCATTGAAAGAGCTTTAAACTAGATATGAAGGGGGAAAGGGATAAAACCAGGCTTACTAGAGATAAGCCTGGGGGCAGCACGCCAATGTTGTTTGAGGGATGGTGTTCTAGCAAGGTCCTTCGGTCTGCCATCTCAGTGGAGGTAGGGAATGGAGATCCATGCGACAGCAAAGACGCAAGGGCTATGGCTATGTTAGAAACCACGGATGCACCTGAGAATGGTCACATAGGAATTAGGGCTTCTCCTCCCCAAAAAGGTGGTGGGATCAATAGCCCAACTGAAGTGCATCCACACCAGTGCATTCAGCACGGGCAACAAACAAGAGGAGCTGGAAGCTACTGTGCAGCAGGAAAACTAGGATATAGTTGTCATCATGGAAACATGGTGGGATGACTCACACAACTGGAGTGCTGCAGTGGACGGCTATAAACTCTTCAGAAGGGATAGGCAAGGAAGGAGAGGCAGCAGGGTAGTCCCTGTATGTTAGGGAGTGTTTTGACTGTCTAGAGCTTGTTGATGGTGGTGATAGGGTTGAGTGCTTATGGGCAAGAATCAGGGGGAAGGCCAACAAGGCAGATACCATGGTGGGAGTCTGTTATAGACCACCCAACCAGGATGAAGAGGCAGACGAAATATTCTATAAGCAGCTGGGAGAAGTCTCACAATCACTAGCCCTTGTTCTCATGGAGGACTTCACCTTACCAGATGTCTACTGGAAATACAATACAACAGAGAGGAAACAGTCTAGGAGGCTCCTGGAGTGTGTGGACGATAACTGCCTGACACAGCTGGTGAGGGAGCCAATGAGGGAATGTGCCCCGCTGGACCTCTTGTTTGTGAACAGGGAAGGACTTGGGAGTGATGTGATGGTTGGAGGCCATCTTGGGCACAGCGATCACAAAATGATGGAGTTTTCGATTTTTGGAGAAGTAAGGAGGCAGGTCAGCAGAACTGCTGCCTTGGACTACTGGAGGGCAGAATTTGGCCTGTTCAGGAGCCTGGTTGACAGAGTACCTTGGGAGGCAGTCCTGAAGGGCAGAGGAGTCCAGGAAGGCTGGGCATTCTTGAAGAAGGAAATCTTACAGGCACAGGAGCAGGCTGTCCTCATGTGCCTAAAGACGAGCTGGCACAGGAGAAGACCGGCCTGGCTGAACAGAGAGCTTTGGCTGGAACTCAGGAAAAAAAGGAGAGTTTATGACCTTTGGAAGAAGGTCCACAGGGATGGACCGGGAGGACTACAAGGATGTCGTGAGGCTGCGCAGGGAGAAGATTAGAAGGGCCAAAGCCCAACTAGAACTTAATCTGGCTACTACTGTAAAAGACAACAAAAAATGTGTCTATAAATACATTAGCAACAAAAGGAGGGCTAAGGAGACGCTACAGCCTTTATTGGATGCGAGGGGAAATGTAGTGACAAAGGATGAGGAAAAGGCTGAGGTACTCAATGCCTTCTTTGCCTCAGTCTTCAATAGTCAGACCAGTTGTTCTCTGGGTACCCAGCCCCCTGAGCTGGAAGACAGGGAGAGGGAGCAGAATGAAGCCCCCATAATCCAAGGGGAAATGGTTAGCGACCTGCTACACCACATAGACACACACAAGTCTCTGGGGCTGGATGGGATCCACCCAAGGGCACTGAGGGAGCTGGTGGAAGTGCTCACCATGCCACTTTCCACCATTTATCAGCAGTCCTGGCTAACCAGGGAGGTTCCAGATGACTGGAAGTTAGCAAATGTGACACCCATCTACAAGAAGGGTCGGAACGAGGATCCGGGGAACTACAGGCCTGTCAGCCTGAACTTGGTGCCAGGGAAGGTCATGGAGCAGATCATCTTGAGTGCCATCATGCGGCACGTGTGGGACAACCGGGGGATCAGGCCCAGCCAGCGTGGGTTTATGAAAGGGACATCCTGCTTAACTAACCTGATCTCCTTCTATGACAAGGTGACCCGCTCAGTGGATGAGGGGAAGGCTGTGGATGTTGTCCACCTGGACTTTAGTAAGGCCTTTGACACTGTCTCCCACAGCATTCTCCTGGAGAAGCTGGCTGCTCGTGGCTTGGATGGGTGCACTCTGCGCTGGGTTAAAAACTGGCTGGATGGCCGAGCCCAGAGAGTGGTGGTGAATGGAGTCAAATCCAGTTGGCAGCCGGTCACAGGGGAGAGAATCGGAAGAGTAAAAGTGAGAAAACTCGTGGGTTGAGAAGAACAGTTTAATAACTGAAATAAAAGAAAGTAAAATAGTAGTGGTAGTAGTAAAAATAATAAAAATAATAGTAAAAATATACAAAGCAAGTGATGCACAACGCAGTTGCTCACCACCCGCTGACTGATGCCCAGCCTGTCCCCAAGCAGCGATCACTCCCGCTGGCCAGCTCCCCCCAGTTTATATACTGAGCATGATGTCATACGGTATGGAACAGCCCTGTGGCCAGTCTGGGTCAGCTGTCCTGGCTGTGCCCCCTCCCAGCTCCTTGTGCACCGGGCAGAGCATGGGAAGCTGAGAAGTCCTTGACTGGTGTAAGCACTACTTAGCGACAACTAAACCATCAGTGTGTTATCAACATTATTCTCATAATAAATCCAAAACACAGCACTATACCAGCTACTAGGAAGAAAATTAACTCTATCCCAGCTGAAACCAGGAGACAAGCACTTTTATGCAATATTCATTTATATGATAGCAAGAGTTCTAGTATTAAATAACCCAAAAAATGCCTAAATAACTTCCTCTGTAAGAAGCATGAGAAGAATTTCCAGAAATACTGTCAGATTTTTTTAAGTTTGTGCTTAAAAATAAAAATTCTTTAAGTGCTTTTTGTTTAGTCCTTTCCTACCTGCCATTCTGTAATTGCCTGGTAGGACTTTTCTCCCTTTCCTAAGCGTCATTTAAAACTCACATACACGGTGCGTGGTCCGTCAGTTAAGTTTCATTTTCAGAGAACAAATCACTGTATCCCTGGATGAGAGTTCTTCCCCACAGAAATGCCAGGATGCACTTTTGGTTCCAAGGATCAACAGAACTTTATGTCAGCTTCATGAAAACATAATACAAAAGACTCGTCTTGCCATGCTGACATTAACTTACAAAACAAAGATACAGCATAAAAATTGTGGGAACACTGTACAAATAAAAATCAGTGAAATGCTAATTAGAACAGAAATTCTTCATTGATACTACTGTAAAAATGCATAAAGTATAAACTAAGATAATGTGAGAGTACGCTAAATTTTATTCGCCTTTTTAAATACAAAGATGATTCGGGAAGATTTATTAAATGTACCAGTAACTGTTATTTGAGTGGTTTCTCCTATTACCTGTATTCACTGACTATCCAATTACAGTAGGTCTTTTTACTTAAGAAGGAGCAATGTCTTCTGTAAAACTGTGTGCACTCAGACTGAGATTTCTGTGCTCAAGATACAACTTTAATGTTTCCGACAGGCGTTTATTCCAGATACAGAATGACTGCTTTGGAGGCATACCTGGTACGCTAAGCTTCATTGTACAGTCAGTCTATTTTATCAAGGTCTGACCTACAAAAGCTAAATATTTTTTATTGTTTTATACTATTGAAGTAATGTTATAAAAATAAAGTACGAACATAATTTCATTTACAACAGGAAAACAAGCAGTCATGTTATACTTGGCTCAAAGTCCCTATCTATATAAAGAAGTGTCCATTTAACTAAGCTAAAAAAAAAGCAACCCCAAGAACCCTCAGTTCATTAAACCTGAGGTTCTCTGGTTTTCGTTTATATTCACTGTAGCACTATCTTTAAAGTATAACACCCCCCACTTTTGAAATGCACTTTAGCTAGTTATTTCACGACTCCTGGTTTTTAGATCATCCATTCTACATGCTGATGTTACCATACAGAATTATTATATACAAGACTCCAGCTATTTAACATATACACAGAAGTGATGAATCTTAGGCTTTAAGAATATTACGCATCCAGTGCGCCCAAGTGAAGTCCTTGCAGGACACAAGGAACATCAAAGCACTGGTTGGTGTTTTATACCGTATGGTGAACATAAGCGGACAAAAAATGTTTTCTCGGTAACAGGTTATTGAAAAAAAACCCAGAACATCCACCGAATACTAATTCGTATATGCCTTCACGGTTGCTCCTGGTATAAGTTTTAATTGTGAAATACCAATTTGAAATGTTAAGACGTTGCATAAAAATAGGTTTCTTCTAAAAACATGCTGGATCCTTCCAAGTCAGACCCAGGCTTTCCATCCAGGGAAGAGCTGGCTCAGATTCTTAGGGTCCATGGCCTGCTGTATGAGGAGGTTCACCTGCCCTCCCACACTGAGCACTGTTCCCTCCTCAACACCTTTCAGCTTCTCCTGAAGTCTCATCAGAACTCGCTCAGCCACTTTGTTAAAACTCTGGTCATCACTGCTGGCAGAATAAAAGAAGAAAATCAGGTGCACTAGGAATGGACCCTGAACAACACGAGCAACATTCAGTAAGAAAACCGTAAAGCAAGGCAACAGTGCAGTAGGCAGAGAGTAAGAAAAAAATCTTGCACCTGGCTTTTCTTTTACATGTTTGTGGATCAGTATTGAGTGTAGCGCTCATGTCAGCCTCATCCTCCGGTCTCTGCTGCAAATACAAAGCTTTCAAGGGGTTCATGGTCCAGTCGAAAAGAGGATCGTAGAGCAGCACCTACACAGTAAATAGAACTCTATTTAATTCAAACTGTTAATCACAGCTAGTCCAGTGCCCTAGCAGGAAGAGAAACACTCAGCTGGTAATGCTCATGCTAACCACAATATTAGGACCCCCCCCCCCTTTTTTTTTAATCCACTAGAATTGGGCTAAATTGCTTAGTAGACAATCCAACAATAAAACTGCATCTGATCATTTGCAAGTATTTGCGTTGTTCATACTTGACTCAGTTTTGCCACTCAGTACCATCTCAGCAATGAAAAGGTCATTTTTTAATACACTTCTAAGCACATAATTATTTTTTAATGCATAGTATAAGCTGCTTTAAAAATCAGTTTAATTCTCGTCTTTGTGACTTATGCAAAAAGGATTTAATTCAAATCGGCACTAGTCATGCTGGGAATGTTGCACTATGGCTAAGAAGCATTTAGATATTGAAGAGAGAAAACTGCATATGCCTGAAATGAATAGTTCCCATACAAAATGCAAACTGGTCTTGATTTTATGGGAGATTATACGAATTAACAAACCCGACCAACACTACTAAATTAAAATAGAACAAAAAACGCCTGCATGAATATTTGGTATAGTAATGCGTATGAAGACAAAGACAAGAAACTAAAGATATTCTGGCAGGTTATTATCAGAAAGAATGAAAAAATGCTTACCTCTACAATAGTCAGCAAAGCTTCTTGAGAATTTCTCATAACAGCCATTGTTTTCTCACAGCATCTAGAAAATATTTTGCTGTATTTTCAGGTTCTTTTCAGTAAAATGGAAGGGTATTTTCATCATTTAAATAATGGATATTTGTACCCTTGTTAAAGGTTAATTTCTAACAAATGAGTAACCTCTCTGATGTTTCCATTTTGGAAAAAAAAATGGAGACCTTTAGAAATGTGAGACCAGAAGGAGAGTGGGTAGTTCACTGATTATATTCCCTAGGGGAAAGAGATTACCTGTTTCACTGTCTGAAATGTTTCTATACGGAGACTTAACCACTGAGTTAACACTGACTGTCGAGGTACACCACGATGGCAGAACTGCTCGGCTGGATGAAAACGTGTGTGCCAGAGGCGCTCAGCAACGCGTCGGAGAATCTTGGTAGGGTTCCTTAACATGAAATGAGCAGATCCAGTAGCCAGAGACATCAAGCTATTTCTGAAATCTCTCCAATGAGTTTAGATGCAGAAATGGCTACCTACATTCACTCCCAAGTAAACTAAGCTCGTGGAACGAATACGAAACTTTCCTTATGGGACAGGTACTCCAGTGAAAAGAGGGATTAGGCCTCCTGTCTACTTCAGGATGAGAACACACACAACAAAGTTAACAATGTTCACACCCAATCCTGAGATGACTTGTTCAGACACTCACACCTATACTGTTAATTGCAAGCCAGTCTGGCTGAGGCAGAAACAGTATCTGCACCAGTGCCTCTCATACTGTATTTACTTCAGCTGGAGCCAAACAATTCATGTTTTTCTGTATCATGGGGCAAAAGTTTCAGAAGTAACACAGAACTGTGAATTTGACAGCAGCACATTTAGAATAGAAGTGGCAGTGACTGTTCCTTCACAGGACAAAGGTATATTAGGAACTACTTACTAACGTTAATTGCTACCTTACAAAGACAACACTTACACTATGTACTTTTTTAAAGACATGAAATTTGGGGGTTGCAAGCACTACGATCATGAACATGATGAAAGTCTTGAATGAGAGAAACGTCCTGCTTCTTAGAGTTCTCTTGGGTCATTCACAGGAGATAGGATGGAGGTTGACAGAAACTCAGGCCTTCTGGGACTTTTCTGTTTTGCAGGCTCAAATCTATTGTGGGATTTATATTTTGCACTTGCAAAGTGATATCAAATATATGATCCAAAAGAGGAAAAAGACTGCAAATTACTTACATAAAACTGAACAGAAATAAGAGACATAACAAAATGGTTCAAAGAAACTTAATAGCTCTGAATATATAGTAGAGCTCTGACAGAAATACATAGTTCTGAAGGAGCTATGTAATCCAACAGCCTAAATCAAGGGATGAAATTTAGCTGTGGAGTCTTTGGAAGCACTGAGACATCCCTGAATTCCACAAGAGGGTGACAATAACCCATTAGTTAGTGAAGAATATGAAAAGCTGAGCAACAGTAATGAACTTGTAATCGGTTATATAAATGAGAGCATATGAGTTAGAGGACAGCATTTAGGTTTGGATATTATCAGCAGAAATCTGAGTCTCCTCTCAAGCATCACAACTATTTAACATGTAGCAATCATAATGCCGGAAGTACTCTGCTGCCTCCTTACCCCTGTGCAATACAGGAGCACTTACCTTCTGAAGACTCCTTCAACGCCAGTAATACCCATTCCGTCCACAATGTCCCTGGTTAATCTAAATGGAACGGTCTCTGGTGTGGGAAGGATTTTGCCTTGCTCAAAAGCAACCCCTAAATGAAAGGATAATAAATGTTCTAAAAAGTGTTAAAGTAAAGAAAAATTAAGGTTCTCTTGCCTGTCCCACTTACCCAGATCTATATGCACTAGTTCTGCTGTTTGTTCATCTATCAAGATATTCTGAACATGTCTGTCTCCAAGTCCAACAATGTAGCCAACTAAAAGAAAAAGGTAAGTGCTGAAACCATATTTACGTGCCATAAAACCCAGGAAAAATTTAACAAAGAGAATATTATTAGAATCAGTGTAACACGTGCAAACAAATTAAAAGTGAGAATATTTCTTCCCTCATGCATACATATTACTCCAGAAAAGAGCAAAAGCCATTCCACAAATCCAAAAAGAAAAGGTTAACTGAATGCAATTGCAAAAAGGTTATTCTTATACAGATGTGTATTGTTTTATCTACTCCACAGACTTCTTGCCCATTTCTCTCTGTAGATAGGTTAACCGAACAACTTCACAGCTTTCAAAAAAAAAAAAAAAAGATAAAAGCAAGTGGACAATAAAATTAGGGTTTGCGATTACTACTATTTTTAAGAAAACCTTTTAATTCACAGTATCATATAATCCAGAAAACAGGACTGGACTTAATTCAGTCCATAATTCAGTTGGGGCAGCTCAACTACACCTAACTAGTTCCTGAGCAATTCTTGTCTAGAGTCAGTTTTAAAAGTCTCCAGTGATACAAATTTTAAGATCTTTCATGTAAGCCTATTTCAGTGCTTTACCGTCCTTAAATGTAGAAACTCTCCAAACTATATCTCCCTTGCTGCAATTTACACCTATTACTGTTCTTCTATTAGCTGATGGACGTGGATAGCAGTAGTATTTCCTACAAAATCTTTCATCTCAATTCTGCTGAATTGTGGAGTTACTTAATTTTTTTCAGCAAAAAAGGGGGTATATAAAAAACATGCTAACATCTAAAATAGGATCTACTGCAATGTATACAATCTGCTATCAAATGTCTTCCAGAGACTCAATACAGAACCGAGTCATCCAAAGGAAATCCACAATCCAAGTCCATATATTTCCTTATTAAGACAGAAAAATCAAAGGAAAAATGCCAAAGCTTAAAAAACCATTTCAGCCATGGCTAATGATGCCAGTACAAAGTAAAAGATTAAGCTTTTCAACTCAGGTAAAACATTTGAGGCTACAGATGAAATGAATAAACGTTAAATCGAAACAACAGAATTAGTCAGCAGAAATTTAAAAACACTACAAGAACCTAAAAATACAAACCACTATATAAAGCAAAGAAACAAAGAATTTCATTCTTTCTACTGCAGAAAGGGATGTGGGGAGGGCATGAATCAGAAATCTTAGTTACAAAAATAATGCTGGTGTTCTTGCTGGCATTTTTTGCCCCCTAATCCCCCTTTTCTGACATGTGACAAAAGCAGAATAGCCATTACCTCTGAAATGGTATAAATTCTTTGCCTACATAATCTAAAAAGTCAATGTTAATAATCCAATCGAATACCTATAGAAGATGTAGCCACACTGCGAGTGTACGCCAATCGTTTTTCAAACCACACAGCTGGATCCAGGAATTTTTCCATGCAGAAATAACGAAACACAGGCTGAAAGTTCTCACAGACTTCCATGAAGATGTTGCATTTCTCTTCAGAATGTTTCCTCTGTGCATCCTTTAAATAAATAAGAAATGTTTTCCCCACGACTGACTACTTTGAAAGGAAATTACCTCTTCCTATGAAAGAAATACATTCCCCCTTTCTACCCCTCTTCCCTCCATCAAATGCTGCTCTCACTCCTTTCTCTCTCTGAGCTATGAATTAATGTCTTTTTTACAGCAATCATTAATGCACCTATCTATCTGTTTTACTAAATAATTATATTTTCATACACAACTCATGGGCTACATGTAAAAAACATGCTCCCATTTCTTTGGCTCCAAGTGTATCTATTTTATATGCACGTACAGGTAAATTCATCTTGTCGGGAGATCCTTCCCCTTGCACTCTGTTCTGGTAGCTTTGCTTATCTGATGGCTCATGTCACTGTGAGAAACTCATTCTCACTTATTCACATGCAAAAACTTAACAAAGTGAAAATTAAATAGCCTCACATCCTGTTAGTGCTATACAGATTTAAAATGAAATAATTTCTTGCACAATCATGGTGATATAAAGTAAAATTTGCAAATTTTCTAAACATATGGTCAGGTGGTTTGTGGAACTAAATTAAACCAGCTGAATCCATCTAGCAGCTAGCTACCATCACAAGAACGAACCTTCCCCTACTTGTATCCACTGAAACAGATATTTTTCTGCCAGTTTACATAAGCTTAGTCTTTTTTTGCCTTAGCTCCCTGAACTGACTCACTGTGGGGGATGGAGGGTACCTGGCTGTCACGGTGGAGGAGAAGCCGGACCCCTTCACACTGTCTAACAGCAATTAAGACATTACATTAATCTCAGCTGCACTCTAAAACCATATTTTTATTTTCAAGGACTCGTATTTAGAATTTTGGTTTATTCATGAAAATAAAATGATTTTTCAATGCAATGAGAAACATGACAAATATAAATTAAATCTGTAAGACAACTTTATACTGACTCTGTTGGGTCTCTGTAATGATCAATTCCAATAGATTTATGTTCTAGAAAAGAGTTCACAGACTTCTTGGAGATTCAGCTGTATTAAAATCTTCCCTGCAACAGTCATTCATTTAGCAATTTTTGATTTTGTAAAAACTCTTCCCAGGCTGCATTCAGATTAGTCGGAAGAACTATTAATTCCATGCCACTGGCCATAGTCATTATTATATACTAAAAGCATAATATATAATTCTCTGCAAATACGTTAAAAAACCCCAAACCCTCTGTGTAAAAGAATGTAAGCCAGATATTTTTCTTTAATTATTTTGACTCACCATCATCATTTTCTGACACTGATAACCGGAGTAATCATTTGGCCTGTATCTCTTGTGAGCTCCCTCTTCGACATTCACCAGAAACTCCCCAATGGGGGTTGTTCCCGAGCACCACTCAAGAACACCACTTCTCTGAGAAAGGGGAACCACCTGTAAAAACAAACCCACTGCTGCATGGGGGAGGGTTACACACACACAACTACAAATACATGCATGCTGCAGAGCACAGGTGCATATTTGTGTTTGTTTAAAAAGAGCAAAGACCAAACCATACAGCTGACCACAATATAGCTTCTAAATATGCATGTATACATATATAAAATACACTCAAGGTTTTTCTATCAAATACTTGCAAATTTCTTCCTCGCCCAGAGAACTTTCCACTAAGTACTTCAGTACAACTTAATGATTATACTCAATTTGCATGTTTGCGCCAGTATTCTGGATGACCTGTGATTGTCAACGGCTTGCTATGCTTGAATGGGATAATACAAGCATTGGGCAAATTGCACATAAAAAGTAAAATCTGGAGCAAACACATGGTAGCTGCGTGAACGTGTTAGGCTTGTCTTTGCTTCCCATCCTAGAGAACAGGTTCTCACTTCATAACTGGCTGTAACAGTAACCTCAACTGCTGTAGCAGACAGAATTGGCCAGAATGAATGATCTCCTGTCCTTGGAGAAATAGCTACTGCCCGTTTCCTTCAATTTTCTTTTCTTATGAAAGTCTCTTTACCTCATAACACAACCCCCGTTCTCTTTTTCCCTGCTCTCGTTCATTTTTATACACATAAAAACCTGAGTCTTCATTGAAAATTATTCAAAAATGTGACTCTTAACTCTACCTGTGAATTCTTAAAACTATGCTAGCAATTCAGATAAGCTCCTTTAGAGACTCTGGAGTGCACATTTCTCATTTGTCAAAGACAAGAACTTTTACTTGGAGAGTACTTATTCAGAGGTCACCTTCACAGCTATTATTATAAACCCAGCACATAAAAAGGAAGGAGGAGAGGAAAGTTCCTGTTCAAATATGTTTTCTGCATTCACAGTAAGAATTTATTCCTGTATTCCCAATTCCAACAAAAGCAGCTCTGCAATTCAAATTCTGCATGAACAGACCCTAGATGGGACTTCTGGATTCAATTGTAAGGAATACTGCAAGACTAAAGTTAATTATTAACTAATTAAGGAATATCAGAAGACTAAAATTAATGAGAATTCATAAACAAACTCACATGCTCAAGTTTAACAACTAGCAACTTACAATTCAAGGACAGTGCATGACAATTTCTTTTCAATTATAAGTTCATATAAAGAAAACTTTGAAGAGTATTTAAATATATATTTGGCATCAGAATTCTTTTTAATGATTTGGAAAAAATTAAATTGTAATAATTGTTGTAATTGTAATAATTAAATTGTATTAATTATTTATTCCATACCTGAAGGAGCAGTGACTATTTTAATTACACATAAATAAAAACACAGTTCTATTGTCTTTGGGTTAAAAAGAGGACAGTGGGGAAATACGCTTTATCAGTAGCATTTATTCCTCTGCTGCAGCAGCTGTTCAGGGTTACCTTGTATCTTCGGATAGTTAATTTTCTCTTTCGTGTTTCCGTGTTCTGCTGGAGCAATGTATTGCACATCTGGAAAACCTGTTGCATAACAGCATCTTGTCTCAGGTCATCACGCCCCTTCAGCATAAACAGAAAAAGCAGTTAAAGAACACTTTCCAGCATCCGACTTCTTGTTCAGTAACTTTAAAAAAATACTTTAAAAAATTCCACAAAAGACAAGGTACTCTCCCACAATAATCACCTGTAATGAAATGTAATTAACAATTGCTTTTTCTCTGTATTTGGTTTTCTAATAGTGCTCAGCTGCTTAAGCAGAACCATCATTAACTTAAATCATCACCTTTTTCTCCTTTTTTTTGACAAATGTTATTTGATTAAGGTTTCAATCAACCTACAAGCCTTATGTACCCTTTTAAAAACCAGATGTTTCATTCACCGTATTTAGCAATCCAGCACACAGCTGAAGCAGCATCAGCTGGTACTGCAGTTCTGATTATTGGATGCAGACATAGTGATTCATGCTTCTCTCAAACTTTCAAAACTACCCCATACTTAACAATAAAACAGAATTCTCCCAGCAGCTGCTGAATGTTTACATTCAAAGACAGACAGAATGGAATCAATTGAGTTTAAAGAGAAATAAATTTCTTTTAGAGATTTGTGTTTCTATGTGCATGTTTTTGATTGTCTCTGAATTGTAATTCTTTTTATACGGGGAAGAAAGAAAAAAGGAGGTATTTCAGACAAAACGTTGATGGCTTTTATTTGCTGTACGCTCCAGGTCACTAGTTGAGACATGACCACGCAAGTTGCAGGTCTGGTAGTTGTCAGGTAAGCTACTGTATATTACATGCATTGTTGAAAAACAATTACAAAAATATTTAATATTATTACTTATTATTATATTATATTATTAATTATATTACTTATTATTACTTTGCAGTTTCCTTTGGTAAAGCATTCCTGAACTGAGAAAACTGACACTGAACTGTGAAAAGTCTGCTCATGGTACAGAAGTGATACATGAGAAAACTGACACGACAACTTCAAAAACATGCTAACATGTCAAGTGTCTGAGATGTCATGACAACCAACAGAACCTACCTTAACCAGCTGCCTCCTTTCTTTACCATCTGATCCTACACAATCTATTATTTTAGGCAGATTCACGCCTCCTGCTAACCGAAATTCTGGCTTAAAAGACCTTATTGTCACCAAATTTTCATATTGTCCTGTGGGATCCACCTGAAATTATAAATCAGTTTAAAATTAATATAAATATTGCCTCCATTTCACTCAGAGAAAGTGGTAATGAGTTGTTTGCAAACCTCGTCAGCAGACTATATGCTAAATGTTAATATGAGCGTTCCATCATCTACAAGGATAATACCCACAAAGGCTACAAAAATATCCTGAGCAAAGGAGTGAGTTTGATTCCTCTTCGTCTACTTCATTCGTAGAGGCGACCTGGTGCTGCAGACTGCCACTGAACAAGCTCTGACACAATTTCAGCCTGTCCCAAGTAGCACTCTCTCAACAAAATGTTCACATACAGCTGGGGGGCATTAGGCTTACATTAGGCTGCAAATGGACCCAATCTACAATCATAAAACTGTTGCGATCTATGGGATCTGTATCTTCAGCCATCCTCCATATCCTCATGCCACAAAGCAACCCTGCTCAGTTATCTGTAAGGAAATATTGCTCCAGCTGATTACATTACAGACCTCCAACTATTTCAGATAGTTTGTACTGGAGAAGAAGAAAGGCAAAGAAAACAACAATCAAGTTGTACAAAGAAGCAACACCTGGGGCCAACAAGAGCCCTACAAACAAATGCTATTTAGCACGGGTGGCAATTTCTGGCCTCTGAAGTCAAACGGCATAATGTCCCTTGGGTTGTTTTATTTAGCTTTATAGACATAGCTCGAGGGACTTCAACATAGGGAGGTTTGGCTTCGTAACATGTTAATTTTAGGTGGCTGGCCCAAAAAGCAACTCTACACTCCTGAAACTGGTAAGTTTCCGAGGTAGAGCATGTAGCATCTGAGTGCCGACACACCCATCCAATCAACCACTTATGCTAATGGTAATGGATCATTCACCATTACTGAATAGTAAAACCATATAAGCTGGCTATTTAGGAACAGCCAAAGAGGCGTATCTACTAATTCTCATAACTTTCTGGACATTAAGTTCCTCCCTGAAATTCTGAGCTTGACCTTACAAAATAAGATCCTCTCTGTGATTTAGGTAGCTCATCACCCCTTTTGATAATGAAAGCCTAGTTAGCGATAACAGTGGCAGTGACAAAGCCATCTTCATACAATACGCCACTACCCAGCAAATGCAAGCCTTGGGGTCGGGGTCTTCCAAAACCTAAGGACAGCATCTCACGCTGCATCTCCCACCTGACAGGAAAGTACCCCTGGTAGGCTGACCTGTAAAGAACACGGGAATTTCATGAAGAGATATATGCCCGGACTGCCATTTTAAAAATTTGAAGTTGATTCTAAGATTTGATATTATAGTGTATATTTATTTCAACTTCAGTCACCTTAATTTCCATGGTAGGAACAACAACATCCTCCAAGTTCTTCAGTTTAATAATTGGCTGGTCAGCTGGAATAGTTATTCCTTCTGTAATAAAAAGAAATTCATATTTTTAAATTCAGAACTATAAACGTACATCAAAGTTCACAAAAACCAGTTTACATTGCTTTTGAGACGCAAAACCTCACTGCACGCTTCTGTCGAGCTGATGAACATGACCACAGCACAACTGGAGTTTTCTGGAGTTTCGTACTCAGACAGCCTGAACCTTACAGTGCAAATAACTACTATGACCTTTAATCCAGACTAAGTTCTACATTTAACAAAAATAGGACACAGTGTTAGCACAGTATCTCCTTTAACTAAGTATCAATATTTAGAAATATACATTTTAATCCAAGAAAATAAAATATATCTTTGCTATTAAAAACAAAAATAATTTTTCCAAGACTTACTTCTTTCAGATTTCCATGGAGTAGCATCTACATTTGCTAACGTGATGTAAGCATCACAAAGTGCTTCAACGTCTCTAACCATACGAGCTCTCCTTTTTCTTACAATATTGATTATATTGCTAGCAGCCTCCATTCTGTCCTAAAAAAACCCAGTGGAATACAAATATCAGATCCTGCAAACTACACCTTGTAAGATTAAAGATGCATCATAATGTGCAGTCAAATAAGTACAATTGAGATATACCCTATGAAAACAGAGAAAATTGCAATAATGGACAGCCCTTCGTGATATGAACAGAAATAATTTGAAGAGAAGTTCTGTGTTGTCTAATCTGAGATAATGAATAAAGTGAAATATTATTGGGGATGGAGAGGGAGTAAATCTGTCCAGGCAGAGTGCAAAAAATCTGCAAAAATTCTTCAGAAAAAGGGATGGGCAGTTTTGGATGGTCTTCCACCACCTTCTTGCTTTTGTTATATCCTCCCAACTGAAGAAAAAAGCCTGTAAGCAAAAGGCGAAAATCTGACCATGCATCCCTTCTGTGCCTAACTCTGAGAGACTTAGTTGAGTTTAGCATAATCCTACTCCTAAGGGTGGGACCACAAAAGAACTACAAATCTGAGAGAAAGGCAAAAAAAAGGCCACAGAAAAATGTGGTGAAAAATTATCAGTGGGGGCAGTAAGAGGGTAATGACAACCAACCATGCCAGGCCAATAGTGACGGGGGCAAGAAGGGGCATTACTCTATAGATAAGATGATTCCAAAGACAGGTTCCAACAAAAATTAAGCAGTAACAACATTAACATGAAGCCACAGTTTGGTATTACCCATCATCATGGCTTTTAACATATAAAGGTCATATAAAAGAACAAAAGATATACTGCACAGGGCTAAATACTTAGAACAGATGTTATCACTCAAAGCAGAAAAAATACTCAATTCAAGATGTACTTTTAACAATAAAGCCACTCAAGTCTTTGTTGCATCTAAAATGCCTTTTACAGAATCACACATCAAGGACATTTATCCCAAAACTCTTCACAATAATTGCGGCTATTTATTGCAGGAAATGTTAACCATGTTTTGTTCAACCCCATAATTACTTCTTTCAATAATAATTACCAACGTATGCACAAAAGGAGGTGTTTTTTATTATTAAAAGTACTTTTTCCTCCTACTCTTTCTTAACAAAAGTCAGCTGATGAGCTCTACACTAAAATACCCTTTGACACAATTTTTTTTTTCATTTTTTAACAAAATGAAAGGACTGAATGTGAGTAATAGAATAGAATTTTTTGTAGTCACCACATCAAGCTGGGAGATTTCTTTCGGTGCATTTTTAATTAACTTATTTCTTCTTATTGTGTCTGGTTTTGTGAGGAGTTCATCTTTGTTAGCATTTGCCAAAGCTAATATTATAAACAAAGTATGATGTGGATGATCCAGTGAAATTCTAGACATTAGCTGTTAAGAAAAACAAAAAGATCCCATTATTGAAAACTGTACAGTAGAAAAAAAATTACTTAATTAACATTATTAATTCTTCTGAACTTCTAAAGTTCCTAATAAGAAATAAAAAGTAATACTTAGATGGTATTTCCACAACATTCAAAGTATATTCCTATACCAGCATAAGACTATTCTTATACAACAAGAAAATCAATTAAGTAGCAAGCAAAAAAGTCCCCAACCCTCTCCGCCCACTATACTGATTTTGCATCACTCATTTTTAATACACCTTTATCACCTACATAACTCATTCAGCCATAACTGCACAAAGGAAGATACACATTGTTTAGAAGTACACACTACTAAGCCAATTAAGATATCTTTAGATACGAAAAGCATAAATTACGTTATTCAGAACTTCATGAAATCCTAAACCACCCATCATCTTAGTTCCCATCCGAGCAGCCAGCTGGTACATCAGAGGCAAAAACTTGTATGAAGGGATCTTCTCTGCATTTTTCTGTAGTAGAGAAAATTCAATTAGAAAGCTGTACTAAACACCACAAAAAAATTGTAATCATAAAATACCAAAGAGCTAGCAATTTTGGTTTTGCATTTTTTTTTAAACTGAGAATAATCATTGATGTGTGATCAAATGGCAGTCTAGTGAGTATCACATCATCTTGGTCCATGTCTCCTGAATGCTGCAAGTCCTTCGTAAGTGTCGTGGTTTAACCCCAGCCGGCAACTAAGCACCACGCAGCCACTCGCTCGCTCCCCCCTGGTGGGATGGGGCTGAGAATCAGAAGAGTAAAAGTGAGAAAACTCATGGGTTGAGATAAAGACGGTTTAATAGGTAAAGCAAAAGGCACGCGCGCAAGCAAAGCAAAGCAAGGAATTCATTCGCTACTTCCCATCGGCAGGCAGGTGTTCAGCCATCCTCAGGAAAGCAGGGCTCCATCACGCGTAACGGTTACTTGGGAAGACAAACGCCATCACTCTGAACGTCCCCCCCCTTCCTTCTTCTTCCCCCAGCTTATATACTGAGCATGATGTCATACGGTATGGAACAGCCCTTTGGCCAGTCTGGGTCAGCTGTCCTAGCTATGCTCCCTCCCAGCTTCTTGTGCATGGGAAGCTGAAAAGTCCTTGACTGGTGTAAACTCTACTCAGCAAGAACCAAAACATCAGTGTGTTATCAACATTATTCTCATCCTAAATCCCAAACAGCACTATACCAGCTACTAAGAAGAAAACTAACTCTATCCCAGCTGAAACCAGGACAATAAGACAACTACTATTTTGTATTCTGTTAGAGCAGAGCTTAGATATATTGATTCAGAATTCATTTCCAGATTCTTTGTGGCAAGAGACAATCCTAATTAAAAAAAAATACAATCTTGTTTCAGGCAAGAAGCAATTATGTGGTAAAAATATGAGTAAAGGAACACTTTCTATTTTTCAAAGTTAATTATAACACAAAGTGAAGAATTCAATTATACAGATCTCTCTTATAAACAGATCATTCAGGTAAGAATTAACAGATTTCCTGCACAATCCTAGAAAGGATAGAACCAGCCTGAGAATGAGAACTTTACTGGTCCCTGGCTACTGTCTTATAGAGACAATCTAAAAGCACATCCTTTCACCTACGAGCTTATATAATATAAACTAGAATAACGTACTAAAGGATGTTGAAGATGGGTAGTATCCAAGGTATGTAAAGAACAAGGTGACAACAGTGAAAGATCATGAGATATGCTTAATCATACAGACTTGTGAAATTAAAATGCTAAATTAAATTAAGTTAAATAAAAATGCACTGAGAATTACAACTCTCACTGATGGAAAAACTAACCGATGAGCAACGATGACTGAAAAAAGCAAGTTTTGAGGGAAAAGTTAAGGAGATACATAGGAAGCATACTGCACAGCACTATAATTCATCTTCTAGAAACACAGAAGAAGAAAGACAGATAATTTAATGTCAAAGCATAATAAGGAAAAGCAACAGCAGACATATACCTTCATCATTTCATTGACTCCATCAACTCCAGAATTTTCAAGCCACAGGGAACAGAGTCGGAAGATCCACATATCATGTTCTTCTCCACTTAGTAAACAGCTGATGTAGTTCTCCACTGCTTTACACAAGAAACGTTTACAATCCTTAGTTAGGGCACGTATGGCACATTCATCCAGTTCAAGTTCTCGCTGAACCTTCACTGTATATCTATGTGAACAGACATTTTTAAACAACAAATTAATCTCTTAATGAACTTACAAGCAAGGCTGTCCCTACTTCTCTTGCTTACTAATTTAACATTTTTTTACTTGTTTTGTATGTACAAGCACAGTAAAATAAACAACTGAGAAACCAAATTGTGGAAGCTATTTCTTTGGTGTATGTCCACACAGACCCACCACTCTAAGTAAATTTTCAGTCAGTGTCTTTTTTCTTTTTTTATGATTTAATCTCAATACTGGTGTAAATGTGAATATGCAGTACAGATCATTGTGTAAGGACTTCAGTTTCCAACTGCTGAAGTTCAAATTTTTCTGCTCACTTGCAATTGCTCTTACTAAATCTTTGAGTTCTGTATTAAGATTAATTCTACACTTTCACCAAATGTGTGATGGAGAAAAATCTCAAACATTTATTTTTTACTCTGTAACGTTTTCTCTGTCAAATAAACTAAACAGATCTAGGGAATAAATGTGTATTCTGGCCCATGATCATCCATACTGTTTAACTGTTGTAACGCTCCTTGGCTTAGTTTTGGCCCACACTATCTAGCACTCTCCTAGACCATGTTCAGGCACAGTTCAGAAACTATTTGCAACAAGCACTACAGATTCGGCCACTATTTTGTGAAAAGAAGGAAAAATTCAGCTGTAGAGATGTGACCCGTGCTGTAGCACTTGCCCAGAAAGACAGAGAATTAGTAAAGATGGAGCCTTTGATGGCTCCATAGTAACCACCTCTTCATTTGAATCCTCACCTGTTTGTCTGAACTCTGCGCTCCCTTAGGAGGCCAACCTCCTCCTTGGCCTTCTTCAGTAATGCCTGCTTATTTTCAAACTCTGAGGATTTCATGTAATTCTCAATTCGCTGGTACTGATTATCTGAGAAACGAGCCAAAGACAGGAAAGCCTTCATCTTTCCTTTCTTCAGCTCATCACTGCTGTCTCCACTGTGGCTTGCAGCAATTTCTACAGCCTAAAAGGGAAGTTACAATAACGATAAGACTGATAATCAGATTAACAGTGCTGCATAATACTTGATTAAACTCTATTATCATGGAAAAACAGAATGGTTGAGGTTGGAAGGGACCTCTGGAGGTCACCTTGTCCAACCCCCCAGCTCAAGCAGGGTCATCGGCTTGACCAGATTATTTAATGTTGCCTATGATGGAATATATATACATACAAAATAAAACCTACCAAGCTGAATATTTTTCTCCTAAGTGAATTTCATCTTTGAGGAGTGTTTCAGTGCAAACAGTCAAAAAGATTATCCTGTATGAAACAGCTTTAATAACCATACAGGAGTCTCCTACAGATATCTATCTTTTAGAGTGACTAAGCATGAAGTTTTACAATAGTTTTACAACCTTCTATCATAAGATGGTGAGAAAAAAATACAGGACAGTCCAAAAAGTGCCAAAAAGAAAAGGAAATTATATGTGAAAGTTTAATCATCAGAGTGAAGAAACCATGTAGAGAATAACAGAGAAAAACAACTATGTAGAGTTTCACAAATTAGCAGGAAATAAAGAAATGCAGAGTAGGCAAATATTAATAAAAATGTTTCTACTACTGACAAAGAGTTTAAAAACAAATATAGTACTTTGAAACACTAGTACAAGACTTTGCAGCACCTGGAAAGAGACTGCTGCAAATACAATCCCCATACTGAAAACATGTTAAGTGACTGATCTGTCCTAAGAAGGAGAGGACGGGGATGGGGTGGAATAGGAAACAGGACTAGCAGTCATTATCACCGAACTTTTAAGCCAATATTACACAGAAGTTTCACTATGAATTCTGCAAAGCCATATTCTGAATATTTTATAAGATTACAATGTTATACAATACTACTTGAAACAATAATATTTTTATAAGAATCCGTATTTTCAATCCAGAAAAAGAAAAGCTGCATTGTAAAATTTACTTGTCATTTTAACAACATATTTTAGCAGAGCATTATCTTGAAGACTGCACATTTCTAAGACTGGATGCACCTTTTCTAAGTATTTCTGCATGATGACTGTAGGGTTTTCCAAGCACGTTTCTGCTAACCAGGTTCCACACAGCCTCAGACACTCTGTATACATCAATTTCAGATGAGGATCATTCTCAACCTTTGAGAAAGCAAGTTTTGGGAAAAAAAGAAAAAAGAAGGAGGCATCAAATAAAAATACTTTTTACATATGAGGTAGGGAATTTATAAAGCTTTTAAACCCTGAATATAATTCAATCACTCGAGTTTATTACACATAATATATCTACAGAGTCATTTACCATCCACATCTACAGTAGTCAATAACCTTAAATCACATTCACATTCTATGTTAGACTAAAGGAGAGCACACATTTTTAAATACCTGACAGTTTGAACAATGAAAAACAGAATAAAACAATGAAAAAATGTAATAAAAATTAAATAAGTTCACAGCATGTTTCCAGAATTGTATTTTCTAATATCCCCATTTAGTCTGAAGTACCATAGTACACTCTGTAGGAAACATTCAGGAATTGCGATAACTATGTGTGATCATTAAATTTTTCAGACAGACCTCTACATAGAAACTTGGTTAAAAGTGCTCCAAGAAGATGATGGACCAGGTTTCCAAAGGACTTATCTCCAGATTGGAAGCTCAGCTTCAACTGTATAGTATGACAAGTTTCCAAAATACTTTTAGTATAGGGTACATATTAAAGACCACCTAATCAAGATGGCAACAGTGACTGTGAAATACTGAAGGATATCATAAGCTGCAAAAACACAAAACCTCATTAGGTGGACAGGGTAAACATAACACTGGAAGGTGAGAGAAGGACTAAATTTTTGGAGGCCCTTGTCAACTGATTCACGGAGCAATCATGAAAATCAAAAGAGGAGCAGCAACTCTTGATTTTGCCCTGGTATGTATGGAGAACTTGGCCCAAAACTCTCCAGCTTTTCTGAAGTGTGATATTCTTTAATAATGTATCCAGTTTCAAAGAGAATGTTTATTACCCTCCAAAAAATACCCTAAGAAAGCCATCATGGCTACACAAAGGTAAGGATGATGAAGAAATTTTTACATCAGTACACAAAATGAGGTTTTGTCCAAGTGAAAAAGAAAATATATTAAAAAAATCATAAAATATCCTGTCAAATAAAAAAATAAAATCCCACCATCAAGCTGTCCAAAAAACCCAAACAACTTGAAGACAACTCAACAAATAATAAAAAAGCATTTTTTAAACATATGAGGAGCAGCTAGCCACCAGACAGCCCACTTAATAAAAAGACAACAGTTATAAAAAAACAGCACCCTGAGAAGATAAAGCAGAAAAGAAATTAAATTATTTGCATTTGTGTTCACTGCGGAGGAGCTTGAAGAGTCCCACTGCAAAGCCTTTCTTTAGGAGGGATTCAAAGGTCTGTCTGCTATTGAACTGTCAACAGCAAAGGCTACTGAAAAAACGGACAAAATGAAAACTATCAACTCACTAGGATCAGAATGTATTTTTCCGAAAGGTCTACAGCAATTCACAGATGAAATAACTGAACTACTAAAAGAGGTATAGAAGTTTTTGCTTAAAACTGCCTTAATATACGAGAAGTGGCAGGTGGCAGATGTGACATCAATATTTTAACAAGTTCCAGGGAAGCACAGGTCAGTAAGACTCTTAGCAGAAGCGGACAAATTAGCAACAAAAAACTTGGCAACTTCCAGGCAAAAACTTTGTGATACAGCTTCAGCCCCACTGAAATAGAAGCCTCAACTCATACTCCCACCTTTGCACAGACTCCCTACAGACATCAGGGAAATGCCTGCAACATAGGTATGCTTCTTTAGCATAATAGATACTATTAGTGTCTCCCTGTATTAGTCTTTTTTTACATGATAAGGACCAGAGATAAAATCTTCATTATTACTCTTCTTCTAACAAAAACGTGTACACCATTACAGTTCCCAGCATAATACGCATCAGGAATAGTGTGGCCAGCAGGACCAGGGAGGTGATCGTCCCCCTGTACTCAGCACTGGTGAGGCCGCACCTCGAGTACTGTGTTCAGTTTTGGGCCCCTCGCTACAAGAAGGACATCAACATGCTGGAGTGTGTCCAGAGAAGGGCAACGAAGTTGGTGAAGGGTCTGGAGCACAAGTGTTATGAGGAGCGGCTGAGGGAGCTGGGGTTGTTTAGCCTGGAGAAGAGGAGGCTGAGGCGGGACCTTATTGCTTTCTACAACTGCCTGAAAGGTGGTTGTAGCGAGGTGGGAGTCAGTCTCTTCTCCCTAGTAACAAGTGACAGGACAAGAGGAAACGGCCTCAAGCTGCACCAGGGGAAGTTTAGGTTGGATATTAGGAAAAACGTCTTCACTGAAAGGGTAGTCAGGCATTGGAACAGGCTGCCCAGCGAAGTGGTTGAGTCTCCATCCCTGGAGGTACTTAAAAGAGGTGTAGATGTGGTGCTTAGGGACAGGGTTTAGTGGTGGACTTGGCAGTGCTAGGTTAATGGTTGGACTTGATGATCTTAAGGGTCTCTTCCAACCTAAATGATTCTATGATTCTATGCCTAAATGATGCTGATTGGCCATTAGTTTCTTTAACTATTTGCACAGAACAAGATGATACACTTCTATGTAACAGTTTTGTTTAAAACAAGTTAATTTTTTATCAAGGGAAACAATCTCTGATTTTAAAAAGCTACATATTTCACAGTGGTGGCACTGGAGGCAAAATAATTAATTCTAACATTTGCCACTCTTACCGACTCGCTTTGAAAACCCCTGATAAGAATTGCTAATACAGATTTTTTTTGCTTTCAGACATTTTGAGAGTACAAAACAGATTTAGTAATATGGCAGACAGCCTTTTAATTTTCTTCCAAGGGAAAACTTCAGAAAGTGGAAACAAGATCTTAAATAATTTAATTCCCATAAGTATATACGTTCTATAACACATACCTGAAACCAATCTGCATCTAATTTTTTTATCATCCTTTTAAGAATATTCAGTGCAAGACTCTCTTCCTTTTTAGCCCAGAAAACCTGAGCTTCTTCTAGTTGCCATTCAGAAACTCCATATCCTGTTGGATTGTATTGCTTGATCTGAAACATAGCTCTTTCTGGAAGCTGAAATTGAAAAAACATAAACAATTATTTACGTCAAATACGTTTATCTCACAGCAAGTTTTGTTTTTAAACTCCATCTTCATTTGCTCTACTTGTGCAGCATATTCTGCCTATTCCAATGCTAAGAATTTATTTGCAGCAAAGAGATGAAGTTATTTTTCTATATACTTGCAGAAAATCCTGATTTACAACAAAAATAGACTATGGAACTAAACTTCACAAAACCCAAAATAAAGTATCAATGTTTAATATTTTAAATTACTTGAAGGTATAAAGTATAGAAATTCTACAATCAGTACCTACTGAAAAAATTAGCTTAGTGATTTTAGCTTAGTGATTATTATTACATCCTAAGAGACCGCAGAAAAATACTAAGAAAAATGGCACCACCATACAATAATTCTTTTGTATGCCTACTTCACCAGTGATATGAGTGAAGAGGTAACATTCTCATTATTTAGTAATCTAATATCACTGTGATAGTACAAAGAGCAAACTATCTTTTTAACAATGTCAAAGATCAAGACTAAAGTGTATTTTCACAAGTTGTCCAACCAATAGCTGAATCAATCAAACTTTTAAATAAGCAAGGTAAACAATTAAAATGTAAGAATGCCTGTAAATGACAATGTAAGTTTGGGTCCTTCAATTAGTGGTCAGTGTGATGATTCTGTATGGCACTCTATTCCTTCTCCTGATGGATGGTAGTGGCACCAAAGAGGAATAGAAGCCATTAGTTGCAAAGAGAGCTTCCTCAAGAACATTCCTACATCCAGACGCTTAGTGTTGTCAACTACTAGTGTGTCAAAAGGAAAGGGTTATCATCCTACGATTTGAAAGACTGATAAGACCCAGAAGTATGCTCCAGACATTGCACATGACCTACAACACTGGAGGGGCTGGAACAACAGTGTTTTCAGAAACACACTGGCTCAATCTTTCAGAACCTTCTAATCCTCCCCAAATATGGTGCTGCAATTTTAATTTCCTGTAACTAAAAAACAAAGTGAAAAAAATTAACCTCTGTTGAGGCTCTTACAGGACACTCATCACCACAGTGTTAGTGGCTGGGCAGGCATGAGATAAAAATATTCTGAAGAAGTAATTTTCCCAAACAATTCTGGAGGCACTGAGTAAACCTTGCAAATTTA
Source organism: Nipponia nippon (assembly GCF_047370975.1). Lineage (NCBI taxonomy): Eukaryota > Metazoa > Chordata > Aves > Pelecaniformes > Threskiornithidae > Nipponia > Nipponia nippon. The sequence continues at coordinate 113,589,604 of NW_028262336.1, forward strand.
TGAAATCAAAGCCAGCTGTTCTACTGATTTCATCATTATTCACAAAAAGAGTTAGAACCTTCCTGAAATCAAACTTTAATACAGTTTCACAGATGTGAAGTGTTAAACATCTTTCTAGGTTATATATTTAGCTGGAACTATTTTCTGCAGAGGTCCTCAGAGGATATTGTTGCTCTATAAATTCTTGTTGAGTTACTCCTCCAGATGCATTACCTAGAACAAGCCAAGGCCTCTGGACCTTAAGTGCATTAGCAGCTGCAGAAACCATTGATAGTTCAAATCCCATTAAGTCATTCACAGAGAGAGATTTCCCACAGTGCAATGGTGCTTGGAGACTATAAAACCTTGAAGACAACACTAAATATACAGATGCAATGGAGTTCTTCTTGCAGCTTTACTCTGGAACACTACAACAGTATGATGCAAGTGAAAGCTGGATATATAAAACTGCACCAAAATACAGTAACAGAGCTGTAAGAGCATTCTTCACCAAAAATTTCATTTTTATATTATCTACATCATAGAGTAGCTTACAGTTATGAACAAAATTCAGAAAACATACCCATAAATACATTTTATGAGTAAGTTCTACATAGTTCAAGTACAACTAATTCATTCATTGAATAAACTTAGAATACAGTTAATCTTTAGTACTACTAAAAATGAAGTTCTTTTATAAACTAAAAAACTAAACATCCGTCATTGATGGATACTCTGCTCTTGTGAGGCTCCACTTGGAGTGCTGCGTCCAGCTCTGGGGCCCCCAACATAAGAAGGCCATGGACCTGTTGGAGCAAGTCCAGAGGAGGGCCACGAAGATGATCAGTGGGCTGGAGCACCCCTCCTATGAGGACAGGCTGACAGAGCTGGGGTTGTTCAGCCTGGAGAAGAGAAGGCTCCACGGAGACCTCATAGCAGCCCTCCAGTACCTGAAAAGGGCCTACAGGAAAGCTGGAGAGGGACTTTTTACAAAAGCATGTAGTGATAGGACAGGGGGTAATGGGTTTAAACTGAAAGATTTAGTTTAGATATAAGGAAGAAGTTCTTTACTGTGAGGGTGGGTGAGGCACTGGAACAGGTTGCCCAGAAAAGTTCTGGATGCCCAATCCCTGGAAATGTTCAAGGCCAGGTTGGATGGGGCTTTGAGCAACCTGGTCTAGTGGAAGGTGTCTCTGCTCATGGCAGGGAGGTTGGAACCAGATGATCTTTAAGGTGCCTTCCAACCCAAACCATTCTATGATTCTGATTCTATTATCTTTCCCAGAATTTGTTACCTGTGTATTTTTAGCAGTTCTTGCCAATCTAGAGAGCTCCACTAGATGTTTGGTCAGGATGTCTTTAATACATTCTCTTTTGGTATTTTCACCCTCTTTCTCAAGCAAGATCTCCAAAATTACAGTGCGCAGAGACATGATAGGTTCCTGGAAACGGAAGTCACTGTCCTTGAGAAGCTCGGACTGTTTCTGCCATTTCAAATAAACATCATTCAGTTGTTGAGTAGTAACAGATCTGCAATTGTTACCAAAAGAAAAAAGATCTGTTATTAATTCTTGCTAAATATTAGTGAAGTGCAAGATGAGTAACAAAAGTAAACTACCGAGGTAGTTCACAATCTACAGTTCAAAACCAAGAAACAGTCCATAAGACCTTACGATGATTAACGTGCAGAATAAATTCTCAGGCTTCTGGTTTTAACAAACATGAAGATTAAGAGATCAACGTCAGTAAGGTGAACAGCTCCACTGTAAACATTCTTGATTAAGCATCAAAAACTGTTGTGTTCAAGGTCCATCAGCAAAGGGAATCACATTCAAACATAGGGCTACTTAACAGATTAGAGACCAAGATTCCTATTTTATTATATAGGTTGCATATGGATTAATGTAAGAATAAATTCCAAACTGTGACACTGTAGCTGTGTAGGTTGTCGTTATATGTATTATTTTCTTAAGCAATTCATTAACTGCACATAGCAATGGTTCATAAGGTCCTGGACAAGCTAAATGATTGTAGGATGACTATAAGCTACCAAACTGATATCACTATAGCGGAAAAAATTCAATGTTAATAGCACTACAGAAATAAATACCTTCCTATGATTAAAAAGCAACGTTAAGAATTCAGGTAGAATACTGATGGTAATAGTGGTCCATGAAGAAAGCGATTCAAACTGAAACAACTTTCAATAGATCTATGGGTATCATCAAGGAAATGGAAAACATTTTTAGAAAGGAAACGAGAAGAGGATGACTCAGTTACTTTGGTAAACCAAAGGCTAGGAGATATGACTACCTTAGAGTATACCAGGGAACTCAAAACAAAGGAAAGAAAACAATTCTTTAAAATACAATATTGGCATAATATCAAAGAATTGAAACTAGACCACAAATAAATCCAGTCTCGAAATAAAGAGAATCTAGACTTGTCTTCACACAGTAAAGCTAAAATCCAGATGATTTTTAAGATGATATTTGAGACGTTCCTGAATAAAATTTGTTGAGATAATTTTATTTTTGTGCTAGACTTGATTACCAAAAATCCTGAGAACCGAGAAAGGAGTATGAAACAAGCTTAAAAAAATACCTGGAGAACAGCAGACCTATATTTTCCAACTCTCCAATTAGCTGTAGTCTGCAAAGAGTTGGATATAATGAATAAACAGACTCAAGACTGCCTTTGCACAGCTCTTCTACTTCATTCACTCTACGGATTTAACAGAGAAATAGTAAATTATTATTTTTTTTAATATCCACAAGTAATTCCAAATATCCATAAGATAATTTTGATACAGTGAACAGAATTTAATCAGCAAAACTATTCGGTTTGGAATTATTTTGTATTACCATTAAAGTTCAAAAATATAAGTTTGTCAATAAATGAAAACACAGTAAGCATATACAAACTCCAAAGCCTATGTCATAGCTTAGCTGAAGAAGAGCAGCCAGCATTCAAATCCACTTAAGAGGACTGGAAAGTAAGGGATGTATACTACAGGAAATGTATCTTCAGTTAGCACACAAATTGTATATGCACAAAAGACAAATTTAAGTTAAAAAACTTAGAAATGAAGTTGCAGTCCGGAAGTATTAATTATATTCTTTATTTAAGCCCATAAAACCCTATAATAGTCTTTTATACATAACTTGTGACTACAAACGCACACACACTCTCTGTCTCTCTCTCTCTCTCTAACAGCAGGATAGTTGCATAGAGTTACCTGGCATCTTTAAGACTGTCATAGAAAGCAGAGAATTCCTTATCTCGTAAAGACTGAAGAGCATCATACAATGATTCATGGTACCCTGGTCTTCCTGTTTCATTTCTTAAAAATAAAAGTAACATGAAAAAAAGGAAAATTAAATTTTTCTACAAAGAAGTTGATTTTATCTCTATGACAAATATTTTTAGTAGTACATTTTCTGCAGTTGGATGGATTGCTGTTTTGCATGATAAAAAATAATAATGCAACCCTTTAAATTTTAGATTAACTTAGTATTTTATAAATTCAAGCTGTTCTTTTAAAATACACAAAACAAACTGCACAATAAAAATTTAATCATAACACATTTCTCACAGTATTATGCTGAAAGATATATATTATGGTATGTATACAACTTCAGTTCAGAATCAATAATTTTTTACATTTGACTTCAGAACTATTTTTAAAAAGGAAAAAAATAAAGAAAATCAGAAGGCTGAAAAAACCCATCGTGTTCAATTTAATTTTCTCTTCTTTGCCCTTTTCTCTCTTCTTTCTTCTTCTCCTTGACCCTCCTCTTTCCTGCCATCTCATTCTCTCTTTTCATGGTACATGTTGTTTTTCTGCTCCTGTATTAAAGCTGAATATTCTGTTTACCCAAGAGGTTTATACAGACCCTAACCCAGGGACAAAGAGAGCCCACCTGTATGAAGTTTGTTTTAATTGTGGCATGGCATATGCCCTTCAACAGGATATGTCTGTGAAGTCCTCCAAGTGCTTCTAAACAATGATCTTAAGACAGTGCAGAAGAGAATGAACATACCAAGAGTATTTTCCCCAGACCCATCTCTCTGTAAGAGAGTCTTAGGAGAAAAATCCTCCATTCTTCTGACTACTAGAAGTTAATGTAGAAGGAGTTATTGAAGAATCCATCATGTAACTTCTGCTTTTGCCAAAATCTAGGCAATCTATTCTGTATTCCTCCTAAAATGTGCAATGATGTAGCTGTACTAGGAAGGGACAGAGTTCACACTATATCCTGGCCAGTCATATGAAATAACTAATGCCAGGCATCCAACATTACACAAGGAAGGAGATTACTCCTTATGAGGGCGTAGCCATGAATCAACACCGGTGTTTGCTTATCCAGGTCTTGATAACCTCTTGTGGCTTACCAAGTAATATTTTCCCTGTTTGCTTATAAATTAAACATTAAAAACTATCTGTCCCTCATATGTACTTAAGACACATCTACTACATGAGTCAAAAATGGAAAATTTCAGTTTATAGTTATAAGCAATCAAAAAGAAGAATCAACTCCATACAGTTTCCCAGGAAAATGAAAAGTGACGTGCATACAGAACAGACAGGTCTAAGTGAAAAAGACCGCTTTCCAATTCAATGATTAAGATAAATTAGGTGACCTGTTTCATAGAAATTATATTCTAATGCCATCTTTTTGCTTGGAACTGAAACCATTGCCTTTCACTTAAAGAACTAGCAAAAAAGTAAGTTAGTTTACTTGACAGAAGAGATGTGGCCCCACTGCATATTTCTCCATGCTGCCTGGTAGCGTATTTCCTGCAGTTCCGCACACCACTCAGTGTTTTCATGTTCCAGTCCTTTTAAATACGTGGAAAGAGTATGGCAAAGCCCAAAATTCTGCAAAGCCTGGAATTAACAAAATTACTGAAAGTTGGTTTTCCTTCTTTAATAAGCGGAACTGTTTTTTAAAAAGGCTTTGGTTTACCTTTGGAAACAAAGAAGCCTTTGCAGGTAAGGTAGAACCATAAGTATTTCTAAACTCAGCACTATATAAGAGGAAAACTTTTTAATAAGACTACTAATCACACTATTGATACCTGCAACCCCAGAAAAACAGTTTCATTACTACTGTGGCTGGCATTCTTTGAAACAAATTTCCATGGTGTGTTTCAAATGAACTATCTGCTCATATTTCTCCATTCCATCATTTCTGCGTAGTAAGCCAAAACTGGTTTTACTTCTTAATGAACTGTTTTTCCTGGTGGGGATTTGAAAAAGTTTCCTACAACTCCTAAACTCCTATCTGAAGACCATAATGACTTTACAATTGTGACCGCTTATCCAGGTATGTGTGCAGCCATTACGAAGGAGAAACACAACGGAATTTTAACAATGATACTAAAGAATTTGGGGTAGGAAAAGAAAAGTACCATAGGAAAATGAAATGACGGGAAACACATAGACCTGTGCTATGTTATTACAGAACTGGTATAAGCATTTTTAGGCTAAAAAAGCAACGTATTTTTAAGGGATGAAAATAAGACAACATCAATTCTATTTGTTTACTTATTTTATCAGAAATACCACAGTTTCAGTGAGATGGTTGCCATAATGGAGTCATTTTAGGAGCTGGCCAAATTCTGTATAAAATTAAATATATTTCTTTTGAAATATTTCACAAAATTCATTACCCAAGATAAGGATTACAGGTGAGTGACAAGAGGACTAGAAGCCTTACTGTTTTCAGGATAAATATTGCATTGTCTTACATTATACAGTTTGGATGCCTATGACAGTGGGCTGGACTGGATGACCAAAAAGATTTCTTTTAGTCCTAAAACAATTTTGCATTTACTACAAATGACTCTCAGTATGATGGATATCAAGTCCTACATTTATTTCCTATTATAAAATAAAATTACCTCTATTATTCCTGCCTGGCGAGTAGATGGAGAGAGGCTTGCCTCAAGGTCATATGTTACAAGGGCTTTCTCCCATACTGCTTCATGCTCATACGTCCTTATCCTGTTGTAAGTTAACAGGAAGTTTTCAACTTAAGTTCCTTACTAATAAATGAAAGCAATACCTTTAAAGAACATAAGAACATTAATAAATTATACCGTGCTAATGGCTGTAACATTCTTCCTCCACCGCAGCCATAGAGACTGTCAGGTTCTCCAATGCTTCTATATATGTCCATGAGAAGGTCCTAGAACATGCGCCATAAAACGAAGAATTATCTCTTTTGGAAATAGTTCAAGTGAGTTTTATACATATCGTGTAAGTTTATAAATACAAGTCCTTCCATGTAACATGTTGTTATCATTGCTTAATTTTCCTTTATGCAGTATCTGAGCCTGCTATCATCACAGGATGATAAACTACTAAAACTCTTCAGGACTACCTAACTTCTCTGGCAAGTTACTAAAAAAACAGCACTGGGCCTTAGGTGGACTGGTTGTGAAAAGCAAAAGGCAGTGGTACTGAATAAGCATCAGACATACCAGCTAAGCAATGCATTTTGAAGATATGCAAGCACAGTTCTTGAATAATGAACTATGGAAAGAAGTAACTTAGACAAGGCTACTGAATCAGATTTTATGTATCAAATAAACTTGTAGGAGATAATACTACTTTGGTTTTGATTATTACAACTTGCTACACCACTTGCTGATTTCTAATGAACATATCTCTCTGACAAAACAAACTGAAAAATACTTGGCTGGTTACCACCATGAGGTCACTTCTTTCAGGGAACAGTCTGCTTTGCTGCAATTTAAAATTTGCCAGTTAATTCGTGTTTCAGGTGAACGAATACTCAATTTAACTCGTCCAGCAAGGCCATTGAGTTCACTTTGAATTAGAGCATGAAGAGAACTTTCAAGTACAGTTTTTGAAGTTCAACTAGATCTGCCTTCAGCTCAGATAAAACCTACTGTTAATTGTAATTATATGAGAAGGTTTGCTTTCAGATGATGAAGCACACACACGTACCTGTAAACTTATGCCGGTTTCTTCTTTACTTTTTTCATTCAAAATAGTAATAGCTGTTCTTTGACTTTCTTCTTCAAACGTCAAACTCTTAGCTGCTTTAAAAGACGACCTAAAAGAAATGTTTCAACTGGTAAAGTTAAATGAAATTTCATACAAAGAACTAAAGAAATTCTGAAACAACACTTCAGAAGTAAGGGGCACAAACACCAAATGCAAGATCAGGCCATATCGCCACATTATTTAAAATGGCTTTCCACCAGAATGACAAAGTGATCAGCTGAACTGAGAATATCAACATCAAGGGATTTCAACATCAAGGGGGTTTTTCAGAGGAAAAAAGCCCCACCTCGTAATGTCTAATCTTTTATTAAATCAAACTGCTTTTGTGAATGCCTGAAGCAAGAATGCTCTCTTCTGGGAAAGAATAAAAGCAACTACATAATATATATGCTTACAACCATACCTTTGTTATACATTCACTGCCTTAGAGTTATCTGTTGTCAAAATGAAGCTAGTAAACTAGTTCCATATTTTGATCTTGCTAGACCAGAAGACAAAGATAATTGTCCATTATAGAAAAAAACTCCTTCTACAAGGATCATTCAGCTCTACCCACACAATTCTGGTCATCTTTCTGTGGTTTCTTTCTCCCCTTGATTCACTTCTGGCTGTAATTTAACCACTAGTATACTATTAATTATGAGAAACAGAATCTGAAAAGTGTTCACTTTAGAAAGTGAGATTCAATACATTTTAGTATTCAGAAGCATTAGCTTTAGTGAAGTTTCTCCAGAACACACACTATTAAGAAAGTTTTCTGGTTAGAAGTCAAAATGAGACTATTTTGAGTGTGTCACAGCTAACAAACTAGCAAGGTTAGGATCACATTCAAGGACTGGTAGAAGTATTTTCCAGGTCAATACACACACCTAAGGAATTTTTTTAAAGTTTCCTTGACTTTTCATGTAACACAACACTACTGGCACACACAAAACATGATCCATTTTACCAGAAATGTCAAGAAACTGCATTCCTCTAGCCTTGTACCTTTCTTGCTGTTTGTCTATATTTATCTTGTCTGCGTAGATCTCTGCATAGAGCAAGGCTGTGAAGTGAGCAGCACAAGACTGTGCTGCTATAGCAACCTCAAGATAATTCAGATCTAGCCAGAAGCTGTCATCAAAAACTGTACCTGAAACAGATCTGATTAAATAAAGACTTTAATATTGCTGTAACAGACCTTCTCTCTAACATTAAACAGAATAAATCCAATCAAACTATAAAGCCTTCCAAAGGCTCATTTTATCTTAGCCCCCACCAAAACCCATACCACAAAAAGTTTATCAGGCAAAAAGTTTTTAGAAAACTCTTTCAGCATAGTTAGAACCCTTTAAGGCTAGCCATATCACTTCTGTAACAAATGCAAGGCCACTACTATAACTTCATTCTTTTAACTGACATGTTCTCTACCACATCCTTCTTCCTTAATCTAGAGGATCAAGAGATCTTAGAACAGTCATAATTAAATTAAAGCAACGTTTTTGAAAGCTATAATTCACCTCTTTTGTCTTCTTAAGTAATCAACAACAGCAAGCATGGCCCGTCGAGGTACTTTATCCAAACTTCTTAAATTATGGGTTTCTTGCTCTGGGATGTATATTTCAAAAGAAAGAATATATTTAACTTTTATCAGAACATATCCATTTACAAAATAAAAACGTGTATTTTGTACTCCAGAAAATAACTAACAACCTCCTTGGACAGCATTTCCAAAATTAAATTAATAGTTTGTCACAAAATGTATTTCCCCTCCTGATATGATGTTAGTGACATTACAGTAGTTTATGCCGCAATTTTCTTTATCAAATTATCTTTGCATTAATAATTTGTGCATTCTATTTCTTCTTATAGAATTCAGAAATGATCCAACATCATTGCACGAAGCTCCATAACAGACCTATTCCCTTAGGCTTGAGCCATATAAAGTTATTCCAAAGCCACAGAAATACTTATTAGTAGCTTTATTGTAGATTTTATAGAGTGTGTATGCTTATACAAAAAACACTATCTCCCACACACAGACACATACTTTTAAAGAATTTATATTTCCATGCCTTGCTTCTGGATTTAAAAAAAAAAAAAAAATAAAAAAATCAGATGGCTACAGGTTGTATTCTGGTCATTGGGTTAATAACTTTTTCATTTTTCTGGACATTTTTAATTTATAAATTACAAGAAGCAAGAAATAGGGAAAGCATAAGCAAAGGTTTGATTACTACTACACTACAGTAAGATGCAGAACTAGAAATTTCTCCTAAAGAAAGCAAAAGCAACATAAAAAAAGAAGTATCTGGGCATTTTGTGTGTTCCAACAAACAGAAATGAACAACACTTACTTTCCACTGCTACCAAAGACCTTATAGAAGGAACACCAACTCCTTCTTTGTAAGTCATCTCCCACATGCTTAACTTTCAAAAGACATACAGTAGGGATATCTGACTCTCAGTTCCTAATGCACTATGACGTTTTGCTCTCCGGATCCATTCCCATGCACTGCATTACTTGCAAATGTTAAACATAGTGTCTCGCATGCAGGGTCCGTTCTGTTAGCACTGTACAGTCAACACCCCAAAGAGATTGCTACTTCCTCTTTCATAATTTGATCAGATGAATAATTGAAAATTTCTGAATGAATTATATTTGGGGACCAGAAAGTATTAATAAGTCAGGGGAAGAAAAAGGCACTGGCCAAGAAAACCAGAAGAAAAAACTTTATTCTTCAGGATTTGTTGAACAACAGACCAAATGACTACAATGGTAACTATAAGATGTCAGCATGGTGTTCATACTCACTTGCTAACAAGAAGTTTACAGACAGAAAATGAAAATGGTGTCTGTTTTTTCATGTCCTCAGATAGAAATTCTAAGGAGAAATAATGGAACAAGTATTTTGAAAGATACATTCAACAAAAAATTACATCTCTTCTGCAAAATAATAGATTCAACTGAGATATGATTCTGGCCAGACTGACATGCATGAAGTCCAAAATATTGTTCGTTTTCAGTTTGGTGGGTCTGACTCTTGTCAAGCAGTCGGCAATTTATGATTAGTTTTGGTTTCTCAGGCAGAGCAGTGATTGGCATGATGTTCACACTATTTATGCTTTAACTTGCCAAGATTAACAGCCAGTTCCTAGAACGTGCATGTCAAAATGGATCAACAGGAAGACTCTTGTTCAGAAGCACTCAACTCTCATGTCTAACTGCTTGGTCTTTGCCACAGTTTCGATCCTGATGGATTGGAATGAAATTTATCTAGGTGTTCTACGAAGATTTTTCTCCTTGTTCTGATAGGGTAAGAGTTTCTCCTTGAAGAAACTGGTAGTCACCAGATGTTTAAAATTTTTGTTTTGAATACTGCTGATGTTCTATTGTTCCAACTTTGTAATTAACATATCTTTCCTCTGTTGGCTAGTGCACCTCCAGTTTATCTGTAAAGAACTACACCGACAATGAGCTGTGACCTATCGTTTCCTCACTGGTGTCACTGAACTAACTGCGAGTTAATAAAACTTAGAAAAATCCCTTCATATTTTTCATAGAACATTTTGGGTTACTCTGTACACCTTAGATAAAGTTGTGCAGTAGTTTCCCTGGATGCTTACAGGAAGGAAATAGGAAATTGTTAATCCTTTTCTATCTTACAAAGTGGGACAATAATAAAAATACCCGGATTGGGGGAACAGCTTGTTACCTGACTTCAAAAATGTGAACCAACACTGCTCTAGTCTTTCTGGCCAGGCTAGTCAGCGTCTATAAAAATACCTTAAAATACACCTAGTATCATTAAGCTTATTTACACCATGCTTAATACAAGCTGCAATACTAAGGGTTCCTTTACCTCTCTGGCAACCTGAAGCTTGCATGACTTGCCTGTAAAGAGACTGCAAGACATGGTACAGACTCACTCATTTGGTGATTTGTCACTGAAGAAGGGAGTTGGAAGATATAGCAGAGTAGCTACTGCACAAAAAAATATTAACCTGAAATTACTGTATTTGTGTTACGTAAGGGACATGCACAAATGAGAAATACATTATTTCAGCTCCTGAAAATAAGTGCATGTACCATTCCCATAGACTAATAACAAAGATCTTATTTTTTACACAGATTTCTGCTAACTTCAATCACAATCTAATTGGAAAGGACAGCAGCCAGCTTGATTAGTAGGTGCTTTGTTTTTAATGGAACTTACTGCATTACTCATACTCAGCTGCAGTTCTTTTGGTTACCATTTCCTTTCATTCTGCTGCAATGGAACAGGTCTTTTGAATCTATAGGGAGACCATTATCAACATTAGGCAGAAGCTAAAGCAAGGGTTAGTCTTTTTCGCAAGGGGAAAATCCAGGTGAAAATTGCCTTTAATCGCTCTTGTTTAAGTAAGAGAGGAATTTAAGTGTCAATTAGTCATTTTAGAAGACAGTCCAAGACTCAGGTTTGTAACACACAACTCTGGATCACATCTGAATTCAGCAAGTAATAAACATTATCCAGTTGTGAATAAGGAAAGAAGCTATACAGAAGAGACTACTTGGGTGCTGCCAGGGAACAGCTTCAAAATTACGGGTATCTTCACAGAAAAAGATGAAACAATTGGACAGAAGCTTCTAAAATTCTGTCTGCCTACAAGTGTGCATCATACATTTCATGTCAGAAGATAATTTTTTTCATAGCCAGAATCCCTCTTTCAGTTGAAACAAAAACATTATGCCATTACCTGAATCGGAATTTGGAGGTGTAGTAGACCTACTAGAGGAGGCGAATTTGCAACAGGCTGTAAAAAACTTCTGGATATGAACTGACAAAAGATTTCTCCAAGATTCATCTGAGTCATGAAGAAGGATATCATGAATCAGGTATGGAAGCAAAGTTTGACACAAGTCTGTTTTCACCTAGAAAACAATCATGCACAGCAGCCGCTAAGAAAAACAACCAAAAGCCTTTCTTTCTCAGGTTATAACAAAACTGACAACTACTCAAACAAACATGTAATGCTTGAGAAAGAACACGTAAGATGAAAAATGTAAACCACTCAGTAGGGCTATGCTGGCATTCAGTTAAAGTAGTCGTATAAAGTTCATCTATGTTTACAATTATCTCTCAAATCTTGTATTTCAAGAGTGTGTTTTATAGGTATCTGCAATATCTGATTATGAAGAATCTGAATTACTGTTACAAAAAAGTAGTAACTTAATAGCAGAAATTACTATTTGCTATCAAGATAAGTAATCATATATTTTTGTGCATCACAGTGCACATACATACACATATACACATAAGTATAATTTAGCTCACCTCACATAGCGGCTTCATTAACTGGAGAATGTCATTTTGCACACCTCCGCTGTCCAGTATTGAACTAGTTAGGCGCTTGATCCAGGTCTCATGACTTTCTCCCAGAGGAATCCAGAGGTTTGTGTCATCCAAAGTTTCTAAAGAAGCCTCTGTATCATTAGCAGGTACTACAAAAAACTAGAAGAAAAATATATATATTGCAAATATAAACAAATTCTCCGGCATTTAAAAAAACATACTGCAATCTGCACAGATTAAAACATATTAAATATTAACTGTGCTTTAATTGATTGACAATATCAATTTTGTTCATGTAAATGTAAAGTTTTCCAAGAAAAATCTGAAAGTACTAAAAATAAAATTTTACTGGTTAACATCAACAAGGCCACATTACACATCACATTTAGGTTACAGATCAAAAGTTTGAAAATTAGGAAATATCTGATTTATGGTTAATTATGCAAGTTTTTTTCTGACCTATTTTCCACTAAGTTTTTGCATCAAATGATACTGGAGTCCTGAGAAAGAATGTATTAGATTACCAAGTAGGTAATCAAAAATTGTCTGTCTAATAATGAAAGTACACAGCTTTCTAATGTCAAATTGGTAATTTCCTATGTGAAGCTGCAAATGCTGAAACAGAAAGGAGAAACATATGTACAAAAGCAATCACATTTGCAGACTGATGAAAAGTCCAAATCTTGCATTCGTCAAAGCCTATCAAAAATATTTTCAAATTTACTTTTTAAAAAAATATTTATGTTTTCTCTACCCCATATGCCATATAAATAAGGCATATCAGAAGAAGTACCTTTTTCCTAGACATTCTGAAAGGCTGTAGATAGATTAACATGGGATCAGCTTTGTTTTTATAAACTTCCCAAAATTCACTGCCAGACTTGGTGGCTAATATATTTTTCAAACAGGAAACAGCAGCGGCTCTAACATCAATACTGAAAGAATAACATACACAACATCATTGTTATTCATTTCATTCAGATATTTTATTTTCAAAATCACATTTATAAATATACAAGGCAAATAATTCCACAACCTAAGAACGTGTGCATCAAATCAGAAAATTCTGGACTAGGATATGCCATTGCACATTTTGTTATAAAGCAGAGCCTTGGTATTTACTCCACAGCACTGCTATCCTCTATAGCACAGAAGACACTTTCTGGTTCGAGTCCAACTAGCGAATTTCTAGGAAACATCTAAGCTTGACTGAGTAAGTAATCTGAGCCTTGAAGAAGCACACGGTTGGACATTAACAGGTGTTATACAAAGAGTTACTAACAGGGGTTAGTAACACAGAGAGTTACCCTGAGGTGATTTGAACAATGTACAACTTAATGGCTCCTATTAAGCTCTGAACTAATTAAATCAAATAAGTAAGTATACTCACCAATTATCTGTTAAAGCAATATTTATTTGAGTTAACATTATGAAGACCCACTGAAGTTTTCTATCTTCAAGTATGTCCATTGCTTTAGAATCCAGTGCATTTTCAGCACGCTGAAGAGCTATGGTGGAGAAATCCACGGGACCTATTTCTCCCAAGCAACTTCCAACAGCCTCTGCAAATGCAGGTAATTTTATAGTTTCACGCACACTAAAACAAGGTCTCACCCTAAAAAGTTGCAGTTAATAGAAACTGCTTCTAGAACTGAGATTATTATGGGGTAAAAAGCTGCAAACATTTATAAATAATCACTTGAGGAGCCTTATGATTAAGATTACATGTATACAAATTTTGCAGCTTAAGAGTCATAAATAATACAGTTATGCTTTCTAACTCAATTTTCTATGAGTGCCTATGGCTCTGGATTTTGCAGTTTGAATCAGATATGGGTTTTATTTTTGCTTGTGTCAGAAACAGGTAAGTGCAAAAGGCCAGAATCACAGCCACTAGGAGACACTCATTTTCATTCCCTAAGGGTATGATAAATACAAACAGTAGCCTGTAAACTCAGTAAAAATTAACCTACGTTTTATGTAAAATGATATATATATGTATGTGTTCCTCATGTGCTTTCCAGACAAAATATTTTATAAAGACACAAGAATACATATAAGAAAAAACAAAACAAAATTGACCTTGAAAATAGTTTTGAGAGAGAGATGTTAACGTTTGTCAGAAAGAACCCAAAATCTATTTTCCTGCTCTTTCCTTCATACTCGGCATGTGTCTTGAAAACGTCTCCATTTTCTACAACACTGTTTTAACCATCAGAGCAAACAAAGAACAGACTGAAGATATACAGGTTGTGTTTTGAATTAAATTTAACAAATCATCTAAGAAAACACAATGCAGAAAAGACTGCAACTTACAGCTTGCAGAGGTGCTGAAGAATATATCATACTGAAGCCAATGTGAGCTTCAATTGCTCAGCATTTGTAATTATCAGTTATTAGTCTTTTAGACAAAAAACGCATTAAGGCAAATGTTCTCATTACTTGTGTTTCTGTCTAGTTTAGACATTTAATTTCAGTAAACATCACCTTCATGGAGGTTTGGATTTTAGCTTTGGTGCTTTGGATCAAACATTACTCTCGTGCTCAATGCAAACGATGAGAATAATTCTGATAATATGGAAGAGGTTTTAAGATGGAGAACAACTATTTTAATTTCCACCAAGACATGCCTTTCAAATTTTCAGATAAGCTCTTCAATTTTTCTTACTATTTTTCAACCTAATAAAGCGACCCATATAACAGCAGATGACTCCTTATTGAGTAGAGAAGAGACCAGAGTCTAAACTCACGACAATTTAAGTTATTAGTCAAAGCTGTAAAATACAGTGACTGAAGACATATTACCCATTTTAAGATTCCTGATGGCTACCTCTAGTAGCAAATGCACACTAGCAGTGGGAAGTAACATTGAGAACAGTTTCGGTTTCAATATGGGATTTGCAATGACAGTCCTGTGACGCCTGTGAGACAAATCAACTTACCCAGCACTGCTTTTTCGCCCGTATGGTTAACTGCCATCTTGCACAGCTGCAGTAAGCTCACCACCAATTTCACTACTACAGAATCTTCTGGCTTTTCTATTATTCAGAAAGAAAAATAAACCCCAAAAATGTCATTGTGTATTTGTAATGTGAACATATTAGAAGAAGCACTGCTTTAGTAATGTTTATCTACAAATGTCATCATGCATTATTAATGTTGAAGAAAGCTGGTATTAAACAGTACATTAAAAAATTATTCATTTTTCTTATTCAGCATGTCTTGAAAAAATTTCTATGCATTTGACTATGCCAAAGAATCCCCAAAACTAGAATACACAAATGCTATTATTTTCAGTGTTTTGATGTAGAAATGATAATCAAATACATGAAATATTAGCGTAAGTTAGTGTAAGAATGTTATTTGAAACAGTGAAGTCATACTATTGTGACTCCACTGACAGCACTTAAGCTAAGATCATCATTCTGTTCTAAATCCAAATCCAAGGAATATGCCAAAATAAGGCTTTCTGCCAGGAATTTCACAGAATTTGACTAGATTTCAGTTGCTTAATTGATTTTGCCAAATTATAAACTCTCGAGATGGATATTTCCTTACATATTTGCTGCCAGCCCAAGGTCTTTTTTTTTTTAAAATAAACATTCCAGACAAAATGGTTTTGCTATTTCCAGGAACAAGGTCTAGGAAAAAATATTATGATTTGCCAATGTAAAAAAGACCAAAAGCAGTATTTTCTTTTAAAAAAAGTCCTGCTGCCCTGTTGACAGGAATGGTAACCTGGAATCAGGCTTTACGCATGTTTACATTTTTATAAAAATGAATACACATATGGCCAAACTGCAGTAGTTATTTCTTAAATGTTATCTTTCAGCATACAGTTTTATAGCCTTTATCAATAACTGTTTTTTTACTTCTTTTTAACATCTAAAGTAATAATGATAATAAAGTTATTTGTAAGTGCCTAAGAGACTTTTAGTATGAGGCAAAATCAAGGCAACAGGCCCATCAAGCCTGCTAACCCACCTCCAACAGGCCCATCAAGCCTGCTAACCCACCTCCAACAGACCAAGAGTAAGCATTTCTTCTCAGGTTTTGCCGGTCAGCAGATTGGGAATTTCTGAGCAGATCTTCATACCTAATAATCTCTATGAGATATGTATAACTCCTTTTAAGGTCCATTATGCTTCTGATCTCCACAATAAGTGGCAGTAAGTTCTATGCTGTATATATTTCGTTTGAAAAAATACTTGGTTTCTCTTGTATAATTGCTGCCAGACAATTTTATCTGTTCTTGTACTGTGATAAAAGTGATAAAAGCTCCCTACTCAGTTTCATCATACCACTCACCAGTTCATACACCTCTCTGCATTCCTATTCAATTTCTTTTCCAAGCTCACAAGGCTCTCCTCTGATAGTTGTTCCACACAAGCTTGTTGCCCTTTTACTAACTCTCTTTTCAAGCAGCATTTCTAGACTAAAATTATAAATAATATTCAAGATGTGGGGACACAATGCACTTAACACCATGGCTTTATGACAGACTACTATTCTTCCCTGAATTTTACTTTGCACTTATTTACAATGAATTACATCAGCTCTTTTTATCTTCCCGTCATACACACAAGCTGATGAAGACTTAATATAGAGGAGAAAAGTGAAACGGTCTAGCACAAGCATCTGAAAACCAAAATAGGAAGGAACAGGGTCTGGACTGAGGGCTGAAACAGAATGCTGGGATGTGGCAAGGTTCAACTAAACTAAATCCTACCATTTTAAAACTTCTGTGAGCTTTACTTTCTAACATACTATGCCTTTAATAAAATCTAGCTTCATTACATTTAAAAGAGTAGGGAGATTCATATACAAGAAAACTCACTAAGCAGCCACAAAGCAATATACTCATATGATACGTCATCCTGGTCATTCACAATCATAAGTGCCCCATTCCAAAAGCTGGAAAGGCATTTTATCCTCTCTGCCATATAACACCTGATGTAATACTTATAATACACTCTGCTAAAGATACTTCAGATTTTGCATGAATAATATACGTCCTTCTACTCTGCATGTGAAATTATAATACGGTTACATTGTTAAACGTACAAAAAACAAGACACAAAAGAAAACATTCAATGTCATATTAGAATAGGGTTATGTCGCTAAACACCTAAATCCAGATACAAGAGAAATAAAATGCATAATCAGATGTCAGTACCCTGGAAATTTTTCAGGAGATCCTTCATCTGATCTTTATATTGTTCCAATTGTTTGCGTAAATCATACAGTCCTTCAAGTCGTGTTAAGGGCAGTGAATCACAAACACCAACTGAGAGAAAGTGATTAATTTCCTGCAAAACAACATTTTGTATTAAGCACATAAAGCATACAAATAAAGGCTTCAAGTAAAGAAGTGGCTCTCAGCAGTCCACAATGTGGATATTAAGAGATGCAAAATAAGAATGGAGACCTACAAATATCTCAGCGTCTGAAACTGGCAATCAAAAGAATCCACATGTCTAATTTAAATCTTTCTCAACTATACCTATAGCTAGAAAATTGTTTTTCTTTTGAAAGTTTGCATTACAAAAACCACTATGCCATGAGACATATTTTAAAATGTAATTACCTCCAAAAGAGAATATGGTCCTTTACTGTATTTTATCTCCTGTTGAGTTGCTCGTAAATCTTTAAAAGCAGGATATTCAGGAAAAGGATCTAAGCATTTGATTGCTTGGTACAGATTTTCATTATCCTTATTATCTATCACCAGATACTTCAACAAGCCTAGGACCTGAACATAAAAAGTAAATGAAAAACAAAAAAGAGAAACATTTTTGAGCCATATTTCTTGTTCAGGTTACAAAGTGTGTATTTCTCCAAGTTCTATTAAACTGAGAACTCTGTACTGGTCAATACAATCATTACAATATTGGCAATGATTTAGCAACACACTGCACCCAAGCAGCCCTTCTGATTTTATTAGGACTTTATTATTCTTACTAATTAAAGTGCCGGTAATTTGAAATCTGGACAAATGCCTAAATATCATAATTTACTGCTCAAATCACTGAACTCTGGCAGAATTCGTTTTATAACAGATCAACAACTTGAATAACTGCTTCCTAAAGGGGTATCATACTTTCTTTGCAAAAACGCTGCTTTCATGCTTTACTTACAAATCAATGCAATTGGATATTCAACCCAGGCAGCTTTGAGGAGTCTACAATCTAAATGATGAGGTTTTTATTCGGAGATTTGTATTTACCTGAAAATGATTAACTAGCCTCTATTCAATGCTAGAAGAAAAATAAAGAGAAGAAACTGAAAAGTGATCACTAGAGGAAGGACTTCCCTGCAGGAGTATGATATGAGAAGGTTTCATATTTGGTATCAGTTCCAATTCAGAGAAACTTCTGCCCAGGGATGCCTTGACATGTTGCCTTTGCAGTTTGTGCATGTACAACTGTTTGCATAGATATATTATAAATCTGATCATGATCATTAAACTGGGAAAAAGATTGCCAGGTTTGCAGCTGGATCAGCATATCCCTCCAGCTGAACTGGAAGTACAAGGAGGACAATGTAGGGCTACACTGCAGCCACGAAGGTGCCTATGGTACCATGGGATCAGATTAAGCCAGAAGGCAACCATGAGGACTAAAGTGCAACAGGCATTCCCTTCTCACCTTCAGCTACTAATTATAAGTCTCTGAATCTAAGTATATTTCCACCCCCAGCAGAATACACATACAAATCATCACCAGAAAGAAACAAGGCTTGTCACATGACAGAAACTGCTTCACTTCCCTTTTAAGGCCTATGTGCTACATTTATTTTTAATAATAATGTGTTAAATAAATAGCTGAACTACTGAAATCTGTTCTTTGCACATATTTCCTCTTTGTCCTCTAGATACCTTTCCCTTCCAAAGGTCTTCATCTTATTTCCTGTGAAATCATCCACAGAGCTTTGCAGGTAACTGCTTGGCTATGCGATGTGCTTGTACTGATTAGCTTGCTATCACCAGCAGTTTACCAACGCTTATCTTTGCTCTGTCTTTTCCTTAGTGGCACCACTGGTTTGCCGTCTCTACTCAACTAAGGTAACAATTTTTCTGAAACTTACCCTGAAGGTTTTAAATCTCTTTCAGATTTGGCTGAAAAAGGTGCACAGATTCAAAGCAGACATAAAAGACATTACACTACCATTAAAGCTCTTTAAGAAAACTTATTTTTTATAGACTAAGTAAATAGAGAATTAGAAAGTAAATGATACAGTAATCTCAGCAATTATGATACAAATATAACTCAATCACTGTTTAAAGCCACAGGAATTAAATATGGAACACAGGATTTGTCAAAATAGAAGTACCAAAAGTAAAGACACTTTTATTTAAAAAAATAAAGGTGTAGTGTTACATCCCAATTAATATTTTTATATAAATCTACAAAACATAGAAAAAAGGAATTAAAATTGAACATGAGTGTAGGTACAGCTTTTACAACAGTGAACATGAACTAAAAAGCTAACAGATAAGGAATAAGCAGAAACTCAAAACTACCTGTTCCTGAATCTCAGGCTGGTCCACAGCAAGAGGTATTAGGGTTCCTACAATAACATGAAGGTGGCTCTCTAGAGCATCTTTGCAACACGTAACCGCTGTGTGGCAAACATGATGAAGAAGATCACAACAGAGTGAAAAGCTGCGCATGGATATCTCTCTGATAATAACAGGTCTGTCACAGGAAACAAAAAAGTGAAATTGAAGAAATACAAATTGTCACTGTCTCAAGTGTTAACCTATTATGCAACAGGGAAGAATAGGGGAAAAAGGGAAATACAAATCAACTTTATAGGAGGAACTGATTCTAAACTTTAAAATTATCAACTCCATCAGCTCTAAGGATTTAGCTCAGGAGACATGGGAGAAATAAAACACACAGAAATTTGACTAATCACTTTAAGAAATGCAGTAAAAAGCTTGAAGAAAAATATATTCCAAAAAGGAAAAAAACCCAAGCCAACCCGAAAAGGCTTTTAGATTATTATTTGCCAGAACAATGTTGACAGAAACAAAGTAGAAAACGTTCTCTGAACCCTCCTCTCTCACATAACCATCAGTTTTAAAAAAAAGATTTAGGTTACAAAGGACACCTGGGGATTATCTAGTCCAGCTTCCTGCCTGAAGTAGGGTCAGCTTCAAAGTCAAATCTGGTTCTCAGGGTTTTGTCGAGCTGAATTCTGACACGTTCCTTGGATGGAGAATCAATAGCCTCTCTGAGCAACCTGCTCCAGTATTTGGTTATTCTCACTGTGAAAATCTTTTCCCTTATGTCCAACCAGAATTTCCCATATTGCGACTTGGTGGGTGCTACCTCTTGTCCTTTCACTGTGCACCTCTAGGAAAAGTCTGGCTCTACCTTCTCTACAAGGTATCTTCCCCTCCAGAAACTGGAGAACAGAAATTAGATCAGCTCCACTTACCCCCTTGGGGGGGTCTTCCACTCAACCCGTACCAGTTTGTCATTATATCTCATGTCCTGGCTGGAGCGGCCCCACACTGGACACAGTGGTCCTACTGCAGCTTCAAATGACTCAGAGGGGAATCACTACTTTCCTCAACTTGTTGGCTACACTCTTGCCAGCACAATCCAGTACACAGTCAGCCTTCAGTGATGAAAGGCACTCATCCAGCTTGTGCGCTAAGACTCCTGGGTCCTCTTCTGCAAAGCTACTTTCAAGACAGTCAGCTCCAAGCCTGCACTCACGCATGGGGTTATTCCATCCCAGGTGAAAGACTTAAGGTTGTCTCTGTTCAACTTCACAATGTACCTGTTGTCCCACTCCTACAGCTAGACAAGGTCCTTCTGAATGGCAGCCTTGCCCTCCAGTGCATCAACTGCCCCCATCCCAGTTTGGTGTTGATCGCAATAATAAGTCTCATCATGGCATAAAATCCACACCTCTCTTCAATATTTCAGGGTATGAAATGCTTCCAACAAGCAAAGCAATCAACTTGCACTTAAATTCAATGACATTTAGGTAAATAACTGTCTTGGAAATCCAAAGCTAAACCTCAAGTAAGAAAATATCTTTAGTCCTTATGAAAGAGAAGAATCTCTGTTTAAATCTTAAGGCTGATGAAGTTTTCTCAATCTGAAGACAAGCTAAGATAACACGTACCAATTCTCACTCATTTTGTTAGCTATTTATTGTTGAGAATGCAAATGTCAATAGTCTTTATTAACTCAATAAGCACATTTTATTTGACATGTGCTTACCTTGCACCTAACTCCACAATCTGAATTTTTCTCCCATATCCTTTAAATTCCCAAACATGCTTTCTGTTATCAAAATCTCCTGACGCTTCTTATTTCTACAATTTGATAGCCTATTATAGATACAAAATTCTGCAGT
Source organism: Nipponia nippon (assembly GCF_047370975.1). Lineage (NCBI taxonomy): Eukaryota > Metazoa > Chordata > Aves > Pelecaniformes > Threskiornithidae > Nipponia > Nipponia nippon. Next base: position 113,611,315 of record NW_028262336.1, read on the forward strand.
ATAGCGAACATTTAAATACAAGGATAGCACAAAACATTCCACATTTCAGTAAGCTGTAAATTTACATTCTGAAATTATCAAAGAAAAGCAATTTAATTTTTTCTTTCAGCAAATTTCAATTATTTCTACAAATGAATCAACATCTACTAGCAATACTGAAATGTAAGGTTACAAGAAAAAGGAAGCACAGATGGGAAGAACAAGATATAATTACCATATTTACCTGCTATTGATGTGGTGAATCAGGGTGTAAATTACGTCTCGGAGTACAAAAGCCCATGCTCCTCCTAAACCATCTTTTATCTCTTTAAGTAACAGACTAACAAACAAGTGATAAATTATAAGAACTCTGTGTTTTTTGTAAACGTTGTTTGTATCTGATGCATGCTTACAAAGGGCTAGAAGGATTTTCTGGAATGAATCCTACAAATGAATAAACCATGAGTGAAAAAATAATTCACAATGCCAATACAGACATACCTTATATCAAGAAAAAATTTAAGCGATAGAAATATATATATGTGTGTGTGTGTGTGTGTGTGTGTGTGTGTGTGTGTATATTTTTAAAGGACATGGACCAAAAGGCTTTATTATTTTTACTGCTTTAAACAAACAAAAGATCTACATAGAAACCAATTCTCCAAGCAGGACTATAAACCCCATACCTCCTAATTTTCTTTTTTCTTTTTTTTTTTTTTTTTTTCCCTCCATGAGGACAGTCATGCACATTTTTCAGAAAACCAAGCAGTTATGGCAGTTTTCACTAACAGAAGAATCATCAAATAAAAACCTTTAAAACATCGGGTAGTGCTTCAATCTATATTCTTTCAAACATAATGTTCATACGTACAAAATGCATTATTTCATAGAATATATCAATACAGATTGTAGTTGTTAAAACTGTAAACTTAAAAAAAAAAAAGGAACTATCCTAAAGTATTAGGCAGGTTGTGTTACATTTTAAAGAATTTATTCCACTGGCTGGCAATATTAACTTTTACACTCAAAAGGTTTAGACAAACCTGGTCCAGAAAAAGTTTTTCTTCTTATTTTTAGATTGTTTATGGATAGGCAAAGTAAGTTGTTGACAACATATGCAATAAAATAGCATAAACTTTGAAAAGATAAATTTCTAAGGAATGATGTTACAAGACAGTAATATGTTTATGATTTATTGCAAGGGCTGCATAACTTTATATGCCTTCGTATTTGTCTTTAACAACTGAAAATCAAATGGCTAAAAATATCACAGACTGTAAAATCTCACACTGTCAGTAAGGGAAGCAAACTTTAATATCTTAATTGTAGATAGTATTCAGATAAAATTGTCCAAATATAATTATTTTAGAACGTTCTTCAGACATTGCCAAAGAAATAAACTGCATCTAAATTGTGTCTGGTACACACAGATTTTCCCAACCTTTAAAATAATCCTCTCTATTTATGCATTATTTTATATGTATTATATAATGCATGTAATAGATCAAGCATGCAATTTTTGTAAGGTTACTGTGTCCCTGAACTTAGGACTTCTTCCATGTCAGAAGGCAAACAAAAAAACAGAAATGTTTCTAAGGTTGTATTTTTTCCTCATATATACATGATGAAAATGTCTAATTAAACCACAACCTACCCATGAAAGAAATTTTATATTCTACAGAAAATCATCATTACATACTTACAGGGCTTTTAGAAAGAAGTGCTACAAGACTTTTAAATTTGCTTTTATGACAGTTGCTAATATAGTCCAAGGTTCCCTTAATCACATAAGATGGAAAATGAGGAGGATTAGGAGCAGGATCCAGTTCCCTAAATGAATAAAAAATAAATTTATCTTTTTTTCTTCCCAAAATCTAACCCCATGTATTAAACAAGTCTCATTGAATAAACACATAACTCCTAGGAAATCTTTTCTGCTTTCAGTAAGTAAGAAGCACCAAAAGCATCTAGCACAGTGACATACATCTTATTTTTAGTTGCCTGTTGTCCCCCTATGGCAGCTTTCTAAGTTGTAGTTTCTTAACATTCTTCTATTATTTTTTGAAAGCTCATATTGCTAAAAATCCACACATTTTTCTCATCTAAGGTACTTCGTAGGAAAATCTAATTGCAAGTCATGGATAAAGCTTCTGCATTTTGTAATTATGGGAACAATTTGGTTGAGAAAAAAGTAATCACAACTTTCCCCATTATAAAAAAAGGGTAGTCAACTTTTCTGGGGCCTCAAAAAGAAAAGAAATGCATCATGATAGTAACAAAACAGCAAAATCTAAGTTTCACCACTCTTATTCTTACTATTCCCTTCTTAGAAAGAAAAACTTTGGTTAAAAGCAGACACCACAGTCTGTTAATAAACTCACTGAAACAAATTTATAAAGTTCTGAAATCCTCAGCCATTTAACTTTTGGCAGATTTTCATAGAAATGCTTTGGTTTCTTTCAACTTTATAATTCTACAATAAAAATATCTTCTTCAATAACGTCAGAAAGTGTAATGGTTTTCCAAATAGTTTGTATGTAAACACAAAAATCTGGAAAATTATTTCCAGATATAATTATGCAAACAGTGATATTTTTAGGACAACAACAAAGACTGAAGAGCTCATAAAAATGAAAATATTTATGGCATTAGAATATTTCTATTAATTAGGAATTCATTTATTTGGCATTGCTTAAGCAATCTCCTTACCAAAGGCAAGAACTGCCACTGCAAGAACTGTTAAGAAATAGCTCACTTCACTTCTCAGTGACTTCTAAATATTTATAGACCTTTAAAAGAATCACTTTAATTTAGACATTAAAACCTGACCAATTTTACAGAGAGGGCAGTCCATCCAAATCTGAACTAATCTAAATTGGCATTTCCATAGTCCAGCTCACCAACATACAATGGCATTCTCTTGCCCACCCATTCATTCTTTCCATTAACTGAAGTACTACAGAGGTTCTCCTTACTGATACTGGGGAATAACTACGTGAGAGAGCATGCCTATGATACCTCATCACTAATGACAATAAAATCCTTTAATTCTTGACTTGTCTGAGTTGAAGGGCACATTCACTCATCTGCCCTGAAGGGCACATTTTAATGCACAATGTTATACAAACACACTCAACATTTAGAAAATGTACAAACACATACCTTATATATTTACTTAAATGAGCTCCTTCTTCTACCCTGGTATCAGGTGGTTCATGTAAGGTCATCAACAGTTCAACCACAATCTCTGGTAAGTTACTATGAGATAAATTGTCCATTTGCTAGAAGAAGAAAAATAGTGTTTTAATAAGAAAAAAATTTTTTAGCTAAAATAATTTAACTTTGCTTTTCCTTCTGAGAAAACCCATTTTTTCCTGTCTGGATTCTCTATTTGTTCAATTATCCATGACATACAATTCATTCAGAAATTAAGCCTCATTAAGTCTTATCTATGGCAGTCACAGGTAGAACAATTTACTTTCCTACAGTATTTGTTAAAAAAAAAAAAGTTTAATTTTACTGCTAGTTCTGAATATAGTCTGCCTCTGGGGAAAATGGCTCCTCATAAAGCATTAACAAAATACTTAAAGAAGAAAACATGACTTACTTAAACAGATATATGACAGGGAAACTCAGGGTTGTATAACGAATGGTAAAAAAAATTGTTATTACATTCTGAAAAAAATTATACCTCAAGTCAACTGTCTGCCTGAAAGTTTCTATTGAATAGCTACTTGAAAACTACTTGGGATAAAAATTTGGTTAGTTTGGCTTTATTAAAATAATAATTTTGTATCTATAAACTTGAACTATTTACATTTTTACAGAATATATAAAAGTTTCTTTCAGGTCTGTTAAATGCCATAGAGCTCAATTTACACATTTAAAACAGATACCTGTTTTCCTAAGCAGTTTTCATCCTTAAGCATGTCGTAGACTTTGGAAGCCGTATCTCTTTGCTCTGCTACTTCACTCTTTCCATGGCTTTGACAGGCAAAATACGGGAGGATATTCACAAGTATCTTTGGAAAACAGTCTGCTAGAACCTGCCTCCAGTCTTTTTCAATCTTGCTGGCAAGTGATTTCACATCTTCAAATTGACTTCTAATCACCAGGTGTGGAACCAAAACTTTATAACAAGACCTACACGTAGGAAATACATTTCCAGAATGTCCTTGAATTGGGTGTTTTACAAAATCTCAAGCATAATATAGCAAATACCATTCCTCTACTGTATAACTAAACTTGTAATTATTGTTTAGCTGCTGCTATATGAAAAAATCTTACCAGCATAAATCTAATATACAAGATATTGGGAATACATTTTAAAAGTTCTCAATATGTTCTCTTACAACAAAATTCTGATGCATTACTACATTTAGAAATTTGAAATCATGTCATAATTGTAAATAAACTGTTTTCATATAGCAAACTTACCTGTAGAATTCCTCAAGGCTAGTATAGTTCAGGAGAACATAAGGAAAAGCAGACAGGCTATATCCACTGTCATTTATTTTCAGCCACTCCATCACCAAATAGTCTAAATGTGATGTCATGAAGTCTTCTACACTTTTATAGCCGAAAATGTCAGATACTTTTTTCAAAACCTGTGCATGAAATAAGACTGCAGAAATAGCATGCAGAGTGCACGATACTATGGCAAACTGACAGTACTACATCTGCATGTCCCCTCCCAGCCTTTTAATGAATATTTGTATAACTCAGCTCCTATTTAGCATAAGCAATTTTTTTATTATTCGTATTGCTGTATCTTGAAAGAGTGCAATCAAGGAACTACAACTACCCCATATGAGGTGGTATGCAAAGAAAGAACAGCCAGTACACATTTTGCGAGGTAGAAATCATGTGTAAAAACAAGAGGCAATGAATACAAAGAAAGGATAAAATGGAGAGAATGTGCACTAAAAAAAGGACAGGCACAAAAGGCTGCAGTACAAACAGCAATTACTTTAGTATGCACTCATGAACGTCAAAATAAAAGTCCAGAAGACACATACCATCCTCCAATACCACTGGAATTCCAATACCGATTCCATTTATTTTACACATTTTCCACATTGGAAAACTCACTTTACTTCCACTGGGTAGAAAGATTTTTTTAAATGAGATCTGCAATCTTCAATGTATAAAAATTGTATTTCAGATCTGTGCTTTTAACATACAAGATTTACCATTAAAATCGCCTTTTATGATGTCATTATTTTTATGTAGGTCATTAAATAGAATTACAAATTCTTTTAGATATCTAAGTCCCACATTAGTCATGCTTTTACAAAATTTAACAACTTTCAATACTGACAAAAGCATTTTGTACCATTCCAATTTTAATCTAACCTTAATTTATAACCTAAATATAAAATGGAATTTTATACTTGCCTTTTTCACAAGGTGAGGTTCTAACCCATTCTCTTTCACAGACTGGCAAATAGCAAACAAAGCTTGCTTTTCACAGACAGGACTGCAGCACAGAACCATGGTTATAAGCATCAGCAAAACAGCTTTTCCATTACACTGTTTGTCCAAAAGATCTTCAGGACTTACATCACCCCTGACCTTAAATAACAAATAATGGAGAACTTGTACAAATACTCTGTTAAAGCAATCTCCTAGTTAATAAATGAGCATAAATAATTTAAAATTAAGGGCATTGACATAAATACTACTGAAAATCTTGCTTTGTTTGCTTAAAAATTAATTTCCCCAGCTGTATGTTCCACTCCTCAACCAGAAGTTACTGCCTCCAGCATGCCAGCACACATGCCAATACCTCATACACTCCAGTTCATGTTAGAGTATCAGCAGTTTAAACAAAGGCAACGCACTTAACAGAGACAAGATGGAAGCATTGACAAGACAAGTCGTCTTTTTGCTCCTCCCTGATGCATATAGGAAAGAACTGCCTTGTAATTCAAATGCAGTTCTTCCCTATTAAGGCATGGTATTGACAAGTGATGAATATTGAATAAAAGTAACAAGAAACTGCAATGAAAGGGCAGGAGCTAACAGACAACAGCAAGCTGAGGTGACAGAACAGGGAGCCAAGGCAACAGAGAAATGAGATGAGATGACAAAGAGCTGGAGGCAACAGTACAGAGAGATGAAATGAGATGACAGAGAGATGAGGCCTCAGCAGCGAGCCCAAGCTACACGACAGCAGGCAAAGGGAACAGAGAGAAAACATGGCAGCGATGACATGCAGAGAGATGATAGCGTGGCAGAAAAAAAATGGAAAATTTAGATGATGTAGATGACAGCATTATAGCAAGAAGGAGGACAAGTGAAAGACACCAATAGAAAAATTAATAGTTAAAGAAATTCCACAGTAATACACATTACTGATTTCCAGTCACTGCAGTAAAGTAAAATTTTTCCTTCACTTGAAGTTTCTTCTGAATAGCTTAATTTTTTTAAGCAAATTTTGGTTTTGTGAAAATCACTGCTCTAATACCACTGGAAACATGATCTTACTGCAATTTACAAATCTGTTTTTATACTATGTAAACACATAATTTGAATTTACATGGCCTTTTATTCACTATTTATATGTTGTCTAGAATACTGAGGCTCCATTTTTCTTTGATTCTTAAGTGTTACAGTACTGAAACCCGCAACAACCAATAGTATGATATAGAAGAGCAGTCTGGAACATGCAGTGAAAAAGTTTACAAACTTCTAATGTGGGCAAAACAGTGACTGACGGGATGTGTAAGGAATTTCCTGACTACCACCTTGTTTCACCATCTCAGATTATCAGAAGTCCAGAAGAATTAATGTTCTTGGAAAACTAAACACGATCATTTTAAAAGTCATCCTATTCATAAGATGAAAACTAGGCAAAACTAATGACAAGATGTTGGTACCAGATTTCTCATTCCTTCCTGAACTTGGAGATATGCATTCTCAAAAGCCTTTTGTTGGAGCTTCAAGGAAAGAGGTTTTGACATTCCAGAAGAATCTTTCTGTTTCACATCCTGAAACAAACTTCAAAAAAAGAACAATAATTATTAGGATAACATTTAGTCTACAGGTTTACTGCATATTGTATGTATCAAATAAGAAGATTTTTTGAGTATCATTATTTTCTTCTTAACTTTCTGGTACAGCAGTCTTTCCTTCCTCTCCCTCAAACATTATCAATAACACTAAGAATATCTGTTGGGACAAAATGGCGGAGACTAGCCTGAAAACATAAAAGTTTCCTGATCTCTGCTAGTGCAGAAAGACAAACTTCAGTTGGCCATCACAATGGAACATTTCATGTCATGAAGTACTTTGGGAATATATTTATTGAACAGGTGTATATGTAAAATGAGTTTCTCAAATAATTTCTTTTTTGTAGATAAAGGCCCAACCCACTTTGCTCGTTGTAACAAAAATGAGAACACCACAGCGGATTAGATGAAATGTTACTCTAGCCATTTCTAAGTGACTGTTAGCAAATACCTAAGAAAGATCACCATATGCTTGCCTTGTATGCATAATAATTCCTTGAATATAACATTTGACCACAGGTGACCTAGGCAGATCATGAGTTAGAAGTGGTGACTGTATTTAGTATCCTTCAATCATAGAATCATAGAATGCTTTGGGATGGAAAGGACCTTTCAAAGTCATCTAGTCCAACCCCCCTGCAATTGGCAGGGACATCTACAACTAGATCAGGTTGCTCAGAGCCCCATCCAGTCTCTCCTTGAATGTTTTCAAGGATAGGGCATCTACCACCTCTCTAGGCAACCTGTTGCAGTGTTTCACTACCCTCATTGTAAAGAATTTCTTCCTTATATCTAGGAATCTGAATTTACCCTCTTTTAGTTTAAAACCATTACCCCTTGTCTTATTGCTACTGGCCCTGCTAAAAAGTCCCTCTCCATCTTTCTTATAAGCCCCCTTTAAGTACTGAAAGGCTGCAGTAAGGTCACCCCACAGCCTTCTCTTCTCCAGGCTGAACAACCCCAGCTCTTTCAGCCTTTCCTCATAGAAGAGGTGCTCCAGCCCTCTGACCGTTTTTGTGGCCCTTCTCTGGACCCTCTCCAACAGGCCTATGTCCTTCTTGTACTGAGGACCCCAGAGCTGGACGCAGTACTGCAGGTGGGGTCTCACCAGAGCAAAGTGGAGGGGCAGAATCACCTCCCTCGACCTGCTGGCCACGCTTCTTTTGATGCAGCCCAGGATCCGGTTGGCCTTCTGGGCTGCGAGAGCACATTGCTGGCTCATGGCCAGCTTTTCATCTATCAGTACCCCCAAGTCCTCCTTGGCAGGGCTGCACACAATCCCTTCATCCCCCAGCCTGTACTGATACTGGGGATTACCCCAACCCAAGTGCAGGAGCCTGCACTTGTCCTTGTTGAACCTCATGAGATTCACACAGGCCCACCTCTCCAGCCTCTCCAGATCCCTCTGGATGGCATCCCATCCCTCAGGCGTGTCAACTGCACCACTCAGCTTGGTGTCACCTGCAAACTTGCTGAGGGTGCACTCGATCCCGCTGCCTATGTCATTGATGAAGATATTGAAGGCACTGGCCCCAGAATGGACACCTGAGGGACACCACTCGTCACTGTTCAATGTTCACTGTTCAATGATTTCCTCTTTTGTGAATTTGTTGCTTTTTGAACCCCTGTAAACATCCAGACAGTTGAAGGTAGTAGGACAACAGTCAGGATAACTGAATGTTGTACGAAGGAGTAAACCATATTTTCTTAGACTCTTGAACCTGTTAGCTTCACTTGATGTCCCCTAGTCTTTAAACTGGAAAAGACTGCCAATCTTCACTTTGTTCCGCTCCAGATTTTGTAGAGTTATGTTATACCTCCTGCAATTCAACTCTTTTTGTGCTGAAGGGCTCAGTTTATGCAACCAATAGCTGTGCATAAAGCGTTTCATGTTTTTCAACATCCCTCCTCTACTCCTATTCCAGTTCAATTACATCCTTTTGAAAAAGTTTTTATGCTGCACAATGTACCTTATCTATTTCTAGAGAATAAACAACTATTTCCTATTCAAGTTTTGCATAATAAATTTAGTGCAAAATTTGCTATTATATATATTTTACATATATTGTTTATCTCTCTCTCTCTCTCTCACACATCACAGAATAATTGAAATGTAGATAAAGTTTGTACACCTTAACCAAAGTAACTTGGTAGGCTTTTATATTCCATCAAGATTAAAGCCCCAGAAGTACTGAAAAGAGCAGCTAGACAGTAGCAGAACTAACACCCAATTAAGTGAAATTAAGCATTATTCTTATAAAAAAAAGATCTACATTATCACCTGGTAATCAACTTTGCAGCAAGAATGCGAACTTGATGGTGACTATCTGCGAGAAAATGTGGGAAAGCGTCACTCACAGGTAGATCTTTATTTATCACATTAAGGATCGCCCACTTGCAATGAGGATCAGCCTGAAGAAAATTAATATTGTGGTTTAAAATATACAGAAGACCTACAACAGAATATACACTGATGTATGCAAAAGACTTCTAGATACTATTTTTAAGTACACCTTAAGTATATACTTAACATGGTAATGAATGTCAGAAAATCTGGGATTACCTCAAGCAGGGCTTTCATGCAGTTTAAAAGGGCCACTCTGACTGGTGCTGTGCATTTCCCTTCTTGAGCTAAATGCCTAAAATAAGGAAGATTTGAATAAATGAAAAAGTTGCCAACAATTTTGAGAAAAAGTCTAACAAGTTCATTTCTGCTGCTCACAGTTCATTCTTTTATGCTCAAGAGGCACATTTGGGAGGATTTGACATTTTTATTGATAATTTACAATTGTAAACTATTAATTTTTGGTTGCTGAAGTTATGATTTGTTATAATTACTGATGCTATTCAGAGTACAATCAGTTTTTGTTAATATACAACAGTGTAGCATTTATTCTAGTATTATCTTAGGGATGATACGATTCTTTGCTATAAATACAACAGAAAATCTGGAAAGTTAAATGCTGGATAAAGATATCATAGGATACCAACAGCAAGACACACAACAGCACTACAGTCTTCACACTAATAGCAAAGCTAAAAATTTTATGCCCAACAGACTTCTGCATTAAATCGATAAAACATACCAAAAAGATCCAACAACTGTCAGAAATTGTCCTTGGGCATACCCCGTCTCTTCGGCATGTGTGTTGTACTGGGCCAACCCTACTGCTATAGGAAGCAAATTATTTAAAATTACTTTACAAACTTCTTGATCTCGACGGTACAAAGAACACATGGCACTGTGAAAGAAAGAAAGAAAAAAATATCTTGAAACACTAAACAGCCCCCAAATCCTCTAGCTGTTGAACTAAAATAGCTCTACTACATGCTGAATAGTTTCTCTCTTACAGAAGAGGCCTAAGAAGCTTACGAACATCGCCTGCAGGCAACAGGTGTTCTTCAATAGGGAGCTCCTTCAAAAGGACCAAGTACTGGGGAAATAAAAAAAAAAAAAAAAAAAAAAGGAACCAAAATGGAAAATAATACTTAAGAAAATAAGTAGACAGAAAGAAAAACTGTAACACATTTTCAGTAACTTATATGAAATCATGCAGCAAGGATACCTAATGTCATCTCCTACATGTTAGACTGACCATCTTTTCATGCAAAGACTGTTCCACAGTAATATGGCTCATGAAATTTTTAGTTTTGGCAGTCAAAAATATTTCCTTTGTGAACTAAAACACAGATCCTATTCTACTAGAGAGACCATTTCTAGCTGTTTAACAAATAATTAATGATAAAGGCAAGATGTTTATACTTCTCAACTCTTTTGTTTTCTAGCTTACAAATTCAAACTGCTCTTTCCCCAACTACAGCACACTTCAAAACACTAAAAGTAGCCATTTTAATGTCTTCTCAGAGGACCGATGACAAGAGAAAGACAAGAATATACAATTAACAAGAATATACAAATTTAAAAACAATACAAATATAGAAGTGGATCTGCTGTAAAAAAAGCTCACACTCACCACGTGCAGATGCAGTGGCTTAGCACTGTCAAAGTCACTGCCATCAGTAAGCATTAACAGATTCCTCCGTATATCAGAGGCTTGGAAGCTCACTGTCTGAATTTGGACTGTTGTTACACAAATACATAAGAACCTCAGAATTTCAAGGAGAAGTAAATCCTGCTTTGTCAACTGTTCTTCGGCTAACGGACTCAAAGCACCTGAAAATAAGATTTTCACGTAAGAAATGCTTCTCCAAGGACAATAAAGAAGTTGATAACATTTTAGGTCTTTACAAAGCTAATTTAAGTTCTCAGAATAGATAGAGTACTAGCAACCTTTAAGTTTATTTGTTATTGAGCAGTTACTGCATCAGGAACAGCTTCTTGAGTGTGTTTCCCACTTCTACAAAGGCCCTCTCTAAAACAGAAGCTTTTAATTTTATGTGCCCATACATATGGGTGATTTCTCCATCAAGATTACAGTGAACTCAGCAGAATCATCTGCAGCTGTGTTCTTTTGTATCGTTAACTATAACTTAGGATATATTTTAAACTACAGATTCAAAGCTTCCCCAAAATTGAAATGATGGCAATTACCACTATGTTAATATCCTCATTGAACTCTCAATTATAACCTAAACCAAACAGTGACAAATGCCATTCTCCTGTCACATTTAGAACTCTTGTAACTTTCTGCAATTGCAAACTTTATTTATTAGAATTACTTGTCAGATGGTTGGAGAAGATACTTCTAAAGACACTTATTCAACATGATGGGAAAATCAGAGCAGCTGCTGTTTATGGCATTAATATAACACCCTGACTTCCTTCTCATTCAGCAATAAACAGAAGACATAGTCCTGATTAAAAACTAAGATACACACCATTTTAAGAAAGAATTTAAAACAAAAGAGAACACCAGCACTTGTAGCTCCTAACAGGAATAAACAGACAGATTCATGCTCCTGTCCCGCTGCACGTCCACAAATATAAGAAAGCTGACCTTGTCAAGAATTACTGATCAGGAAAAGGAGAAAAGTTAAATAGGACTACTTTTAAGAAAATGAAGTACAGTCTAATGACAGAGAAAGGTATCCTACAGACACACTTTCTAGTCTCCTCTTTGCCAAAATTTCTGCCTGAGTTTGAACAAGTTAGCTAGCTTCTCTGCCTGCATTTTACTATTTATAAAATAAAAAACTTCTTTCCAAATGAGCTAGAACACTTCATTAACATCTTTAAAACACTAATGAGGTACAAAAGAATTATTATTGTTTATGAAGTACCTGGTTCAACCACTTCCTGCTTCAACTAATATTAAAGCAGCACAACTTTGCATCTCACTGTCATTCAAGCAAAGAGCAGTCTGTAGAAACAAGCTTTTGCAAATAGTTTTGGACACAGAGAAGACTTACCGGTTACATTTTGCGTCTCACCAGCTTCATTTGTATCACTGATGTCAGTCACGGAATGATCATCAAATAGATCATCAGATACCTGGTTATCTACTTCCATTATACTCTCCTCAGGATCATTCCCTGTTAGATCCACTTCTCCCAGTTCACTTGGTTTTCCAGTAAATCTCATCTGACAAAAACACCACACCCTTTTAAAGTTGGCTTTTAAGGACAGGAGAAACACCACAGGCATAACACAAGAAAAGACACTACAGTTTCCAGTGAACTAGAATGGGTGAAAACAGTAAGGGCTACACTGAATTGATGAATTTCATCCTTTGTGATAAACCTGTCTTCTACACATGTGAATTGTTTCATTTGAACTATTCTCTTTAGGACACAAGATTCCTAAGACAGATATTAGTCTCTGTGTTTTAGATGGTGCCAAGGACATCGTTAGTATTTGAAAAACAATTCTCTCTACAAGACTAACAGACTTCTCACTCCATAATTACAGAGAAATGAAAGGAAGGCATATAACCTTTTTGAGGGCACACTGATTACTACTTTCCCTACCAGATGACAAGTTAACAGAAGGTAAGACTCTCAGCTTCTCCTCACCTGAAAAAAACAAAGGATTTTGCCTACCTCGACCTGACTAGAGGACAGAGTGCCAAAAAGAGAAATTTTAAGAGTTGTGCTAAACACAGTGATGTGCCACCCTATTACTTTTCTCAGTGAGAAAGGAGAGTCATTTACAGTTAGAAGATTTAATATCTACATAATAAACACCTTTCAAGTGTTTTAAGGCACATAAGTCCATCAAACTACAAAATAAAAAGAAGCTTTTAGAATTTTACAAGTGCATTAAAGTTAAATGTCATGTGTCACAGAAATTCTTGCTGTGGCATAAAATCTGTATATACTTTTACTCTAATACAGTATTAAAAATTTCCAAAAATAAAATAATTTGTTTTTTAATGTGAGCTGGCATGCTGACCTCGATCAAATGTTATCCATCTGCTCTCATTTTTCCCCTACGCCTGTGTTCAAATGCTAAATAGAAATGTTTCCAGTTAGGAATTCTCTATATAACTCAATGTATTTTGATTTATTTTTTTCAGTAGTAAGTATCTCATTTGGTTTGCCTCCAAATTATTATATTGTAAAAACAATCCTCTCGTAGAAGAGCACTGCATTTAGAAACAGACAGAATATACTTACCAGATTTTTGCAAATATCTACGAGATCATTCATAAATTTTGATGTTAACAAATGCAGGAATATATTAGACAGCATCTTATTAGCACTGTTCTGCAAGAAAGCAAGATGTACAGATAGATTAAGTCATTTTTTTTCAGGTATGACATTCAACTTTGTGATCTCATTAATGTAGAAAGAAATATAAATTCCTTTATAAACTTTACCTTGGTACAATTGCATAAACATTTTGTACACTGCATTATTAGAGTCCTCAGTGAGTTGATGTGGGCATCTTCATTTAGTTTGTTTTTAGACTGAGAAATGCTTTCCCCGGCATAATGAATGAGAGACTAGTAAAAATACAACACAGTTAAAATACCTCAGTTAAATTCCTTTATACATTGGCACATACACAGCACACAGAGACAAAAGGACATGATTCTCATACTCATTCATACATTCTCATTCATACAGCTTTGATATTTACACTGTGTGTCAATGAGTTTGGACTTTTTTTTTTTCTTTGACTTTTGTTTCAGTCATTCTGCTCCAGAAGTGACAAAAAGATGGCCTAGACCTGCCTGAAACATTGATATTTTCATCACAAAAGAAAAATACAGCATCTCTCCATAATGTGTAAGTTTTGGGTTTCCATATTCAAGCAAGAAACCACCTCAGACAGTAGCAGTGATAATGATAATGATAATAATAGCTGTCTTCATACTGGTTTAAACCATCAAATGATCTTAACAAATTCCTGCATAAAAGACCTATAAATGAAATGATTTGTTATCCTCTAAGTAGTCCTTTGTCCACATGTCCACAATTATTTTATTTTTTTAAAAGAGGTGACTCAGAAATGGATCAATAGATAGAATACTCTCCACTGCAAAACTCGTGTTCGTGTACTGACAGAATTTCAGTGACTCCTCTCTTTCAGCAGCAGTAACACACTTAAGCCTCTCTCAACTTCCTTTTTTAAAGCAGAAACCAGTGGAAATATTCATGCTCTGAAAATGTGTCAATACGAGTAGAATTTTAAAAATTATTTTATATTTAATGCTTTATTTCATTTTTAATAGCTCCCAAACACACTGCTGCTTACCTTAGCCTTCTGGAACAACTCTGATTTGCAGGCGTCCTCTTCTTTAAATATGCCAGTGTAGCAATAGCAACCAAGAACACCAACGAAGAGACTGACACATCGGACAAGGTGTTCTGCAGCAACAACCTTAGACTAAATTGAACACACAGTATAAATACCAGTGGTTTATCATTAAACTTTTTCACCAAAATACAGAATTCTTTAGAGTCTTTTTAAACAGTTTTATGTACAGATTTCACCAAAATTAATGAAGACTGCATCCTAATGTTTTGCATTGCAGTTGCCTCAGCTCCCTAGCATGTCCTTTTGGCTCTCCATGTTATAATATTCTCTGTACGTCCCATGGCCCTTACACTTCCCTTACACTTCCTTCCTTCACAAGCTTACTGCAGGAGTGTTTGAGAGATCCCTTTTTACCTGTGTAAATTATTTGGATCAAAGGAGGAGAAAGAGCAGACAAATAATTATTTGTCTTACTTTCTCAGGAAGGGAGACCAAAAAGGATTGCTATCACATTCTTGAAAAGCAGGTATCTATAAAGAAAATGGGAAAACTTATGCATACACACCATTGTTACACATACAAAACCAGGGATAAGTTTTATAGCTCCTGGTTGCCAGTACCTTGTTTCAAACTTTGGTACTGCCTCTTTTGGCTCACCAAATATTACAGGACCTTAGCAGTGAACTGCAAGGAAGGCACACCACTATATTAAAACCAAAGCTAGCCTGTCAAAGGAACTGGAAGTTTAAAAAGTCGGCTGCTTTTGTTTTCACAAACTTTACCATTATGTAGCGGCTCTTCCTCTACAAGTCAAGATTTTTCTCCAAAGGAGAGATTCTGTGGTGTTTCAACAAGTAGAAGATACAAATAGAGTCACAGGATAATTTGGGCTGGAAGGGACCTCAGCAGGTCTCTGGTCCAACCTCCTGCTCACAGTAGGGTCAGGTCTGAGGTCAGAACAGGTTACTCAAGGCTTGATCCAGTCAGGGCTTGAAAACCTCCAAGGATGAAGACTGCACCACCTCTCAGGCAGGGCAACCTCTGCCACTGCCTGATTGTCCTCACGTAGATAAAATTCTCCTTGTATCCAGTGTGAACTTCTCTTGACTCTGCCTGCTGTCTCTCATCTTCCTGCAATACACCACTGTGAAGAGCCTGGCTCTGTCTTCTGGACAATCTTATAGGCACTGACAGGCTCCCCCAAAGCCTGTTAGGTGCCCCCAAAGCCACTCTGCTCCAGGCTGAACAAGCCCAGTTTCCTCTGCGTCTCCTCACAGGTCACGTGCTGGAGCCCCCACTGAATGCACTAAATGCATGTCTTGTACTGGGAGGCCGAAAATGGGATGCAGTATTTCAGATGCCGTCTAAAGGCACTGGGTAGAGGGGGATAATCAGTTCCCTTGAGCACTGGCTGTGCTCTTGTTAATATAGTCCATATTTGTAGCCTTCTTGACAATTAATCCTTTACAGAGCTGCCTCTTTTTACAAAACCTAACTATTTGAGACCTCGACGCCTCAGGCTATCGGCTATCGTGGCTGAAAACTGACAAGAGCTTAAAGCATTACAGGGGCACAGAAACTGAAACCAACATCACAAAAAGCAGGGTAACAGTGGTTTATGTGGCAACTTTGCAGACACTTCCACTTCTACACAGCTTCTAGAATGTAGAACGTGTATGTGTATTCCCCCATACTTCTGAAAACTATGGATATTTTGCAAATGATGTAAAGAAATACAGACTTCTCTATTTAGTATTATTGGATACAGTTTTTAAAATGTTTGCAGTTCATTTTTAGCAGCAAAAGGAATGAAAATCTATATACTTTGCCTTGAAAATATATTGTCTGGGAGCAGAAATATAAGGATGTAACAGTAATTTCTAACTTACCTTAGGAGCATAGCTGCTTAAAAGCTTTTCTGACATTGATAAAAGACAGTACTCCAGTGCTTCCCTAAGATTTTGGTCGATGGCAAGTCTTGAGCCAGTCACGTTTTTAGCTGCAACATTTACTGCAAAGTCAGTGAAAATATCCATTTCATCGAAGGTTGTCTGCAGATACAGCTCTTCAACATCAGAAAAATTGTTTTCTTCTTTCCCTTGCAAGTGTTGCATACTCGAAGAGGAGACATAATTTTTAATTTAGCAGCCAGTATACGACTTACAAGTCTTTAAAACTATCATTTAAATGCAAGAAATAAACAACAGCAGAACAAAACATTTTATCCTTTTGTGCTTCCAAACCCTGGTTGATCTTTAATTTCTGAGGTGACTTCCATTGTGGAATGGATGCTATCATTTTAGCTCTGTCTGAAGAAACTGCAAGGAAAAATGAAGCCTGCACACACATCATACGTTCTACAACAGTTCATATAGCAGCATCTGTTTTGTGTTAAGGTGGCTGACCTCAATCTACTTTACATAATTGGAGCAGAAATTCATGAAACTCCCCAAACCAGTATTTTTAACTTCTAGTAGGAAAGTCTTACCTTCCATCACAACAAGTTATACACATTTTAGTTTCATTAAAAGGAAACTGGACATAGTCCAAGAGCCTGAACATATGCATCAGTGTAAGATGCAACAGCCTTCACAGATTGACTCCAACAGACTCAAGTAACGTGTGGCTAGGGCCACAAACATAGGTGGAGTGGCATGAGGACATATGGACAGTAAGTATCTAGCCAACTTTCTACT
This sequence comes from Nipponia nippon, assembly GCF_047370975.1. Taxonomy (NCBI): domain Eukaryota; kingdom Metazoa; phylum Chordata; class Aves; order Pelecaniformes; family Threskiornithidae; genus Nipponia; species Nipponia nippon. The sequence continues at coordinate 113,628,666 of NW_028262336.1, forward strand.
TAGCATCTATCTTCAAAGAAACTCTTAAGATATATGCTTCCTTTGGAATAGAAGATAATGTTAGAAAGCACGAATACATATTTGTATAAAGTTACAACTTATTCAAAAAATACAATTGTAATGAGTTAAAAATACCTAATGTACTTATGGATAAAGAGCCATATATTTAGCTGTATTGCTGAAGAGAGATGATACACATATTCCTTATAAGGTATTCTGTTCAGTATCTGAAGCTTTGACTCTGTCAGCAAGAGACTATTTTAACATCTGCTTAAAGCACCTTAACAAATTGCAAAAGCCCTATTATTTTTATGGGGTCTGAAAGACATTGTACAGAAAGATGCGAAAGAGCTTGAGGAATTATGCATTTCATTATCTCTGCTTGTTAAAATGACAAATAGAAGAAGCTTAAGTATCTATAATGATTGATTTAAAAACATACCATTTAGCATCATTTCGGAAAAAAATCATGGCAGCTCTAGAGTTCTTCATTGTAAGGCTCACAAGAATTTTTTGTAACGTAAGATAAGGAAAATCACTGTAAAAAAAGAAAATTGTTTTGTATTTTCTTGCAATCAGACAAGCTCTTGGGATTCCTGAAGCGCACCCAAACATTAACCAGATTAACAGTGTAACTTCAAAGAAGCTTAAATATTCACTTAAGATTTCTAACACATATTTCATGTATCTGCTATGCTATGGACAGATAACTAAATTATGTCCCCAGAATGACATTCTACAGTAAGCTTAAAAACCCTGTACACTCTACCAAAGCATTAACATAATACAATTCTGCAAATCCACTTTTCCCTACCCAATTTTCTGTGTTATAGGGTGAGCTTACACATAAAATTATGCCACAAAGACTTTACCTGCAGAGCACAGGGGGCAACTCTGCACATTCTTCCATTTCTTCCTCCAAATAGCAGGACAGTAGCCATTTCATTATTGCCTCCTTTAGCAGAGAATCAAGATTTCTTTCACAATTATTCTGTTCCATTCCTATGTCCAAATTTTCTGGCACTGAATAGGCAGACATCACTAATGATAAACAATGTACAGCAGAACTGTAACAAAAATGGAACACGAGGCATTTGTGAGAAGCAATGTGGTATTTGTTGATCAGCACTCTAAAGCAAAGTCAGTATTTCTGCATGCTCAGGGAGCACCAAGTACATAAGCAAGTTAATAAGCACGCATACTGGAAAACTCCTTCATTAGAATCTTTGCATTTTCAAAAGCCACGTTTTGGCTATTACAGACATTTCCTATCTATTTTAAAGACTGTTTCAGAATACTCATTTCAAAATCAAAATATATTTAGAAGAAAACATACTTTTTAACTTCAAAAAGTCAACATCTCTTTCAGTCAGATTTTAAATTTTTAGTCCATTTTACATTTTTAGTCAATTTTAAATTTGAAGATGCTTGCCTCTCCTGCCTCTGCTTTCAGACTTAATGTATTTATGCCCGTTTCAAATGCTTAGAACACAAACGTCGTCAGTTCATAACTAGAAATACAGCCACAACAACAATAATATTATTTTGAATAATACAGTGGTTTTGGTTGCACAGTAAATAGCAATGTGAATCAGACACAAAATATTATCCTTGCTTCCCATTTTACCTTGAAGGCTTGCATGCAGGTCCTGAAAATATCTTCCAGAGTTCTTTATCTGTTACAACAAGGCTTCCTTGAATCATAGCTCCAAGTAGCCCAAAGCTCTCCACTTCAATTTGCTGGAAACTGACGCTACGAATGGTAAGGGACCAAATCTTTGCCCAGGTTCTTTGGAGCTCCAACTTGTGGGTGCTTTTCAAATCAGTTTTCTGGTTTTGACACAAAGCTACCTCTGTGAGACACTTCAGCACGTATGGGGTCCTTTCTCCTCGGCGCTGCTGAGGCAGTAACTGGTGAAGTACATTGAGTAAGGGAGGTAGCTCACTGTTAGGAAGACTCATGGGATACTTTGATATTAATTGAGCTGTAATCTGTAACCTTGAAAACACAAAGTGAAGCAATTAATATCAAGCATACATAAATTTGCATCTTCAAAAGTAAATGAACAAACAAAGCGTTCTCCGATTGTCATTTCACATTTATACTTTCCAGTATTAAGCGGATTTGTTTATTATCAAAGGTTAAAGATTCAGTATTTCTGTTGTTTTTACTGGTAAAGTCTGCTCATTTAGCCTCATTATCACTAACAATTTCTTACAAGCTGATTTTGCTGATTTCTAATTTCTTGCAAGCTGAGTTCATTGATTTCTGACCACAAGGAAAGAAAATAGCAGGAAAAAAAATTACTTTTCTCCTTCTTCTGGACTAGCCTGTTATACACTCTGACCCAGGGAGTGACCTCAAGGGTGAAATTACATAAACAGGAAACATTACAACAACATCTCTGCAGGTAAGAAAAATAATATTTATCAAATCAACAAAATGTTAAGCTGGGAATGGTGAGTTGGAAGGGTTTTCCTGATAGCAATGGCTGCAACTCTCCTCAAATTAGTAAATTACACTACTCACAGTATTTCTTGGAGATTGCCACCTCCACACAGAATGGCATATTAACTTCTCAACTGGATCCTAAATAGCCACTTTGTCTCAATACTGTGAACAATAAACACACACACATACACACACACAAACCTGCCACCCCAGCTCAGGACCCAATTCACAAGCAGCTACACTGTTCTGGTATCTTGTACAGCAGTTTCCAAGAAAAGTCAGAAAGACAGAGAGGAACAGTAACAGCAAAAAACATCCGGTGTAATCTATCTTAGATAAAGTCAACATTCTTGGGCTTTTAACAACGACTTGACTCCCTGCTACGCTCTCTGCTACCGAGTCCTTCTCCTGCGGCAGTCAGTGGAAGAAGACGTGCAGCTATACCTCCAGTTCAGAAGTCCCTCATGTCAAACAAAACAGCCCTCAGTCAAGGTCCAAGCTAAGATACCAGGCCTTGCACTTCAACAGTTCTCAGGCCCGGTATTAGGGCAAATTGTGTGAACGAGTCCAAAATGGCCAAACTGTTAATGGTTGCCGTCCTATGACACAGCCAGCTTAAGACAGCAGTAAATCTCACGTTAATATCCTAATACTCATAAGCTGGATCACACACACAACACTTACATAAAGACTGGTAATACCTAGCACAAATGACAGGTAAAAAAAACAGAAGCAGTAATATCTTTTACACTACAAGACAGTTTACCAGACCTCATTTGTTATTTCTTAGGAAACCAAAGATATAAAGTTTTTAAAGCAAGAGTGCCAAGAACACTACTCGCTACTTTCCAAATACTGTGAGACTCTAACCTTAGTGCTTAGATATACAATTACAGCACGTGCAGACACCTAATTTGAAAGCACAACATATTCAGGAGAACACTTAAATGTACAAAGATGTCTGTAGTGATATTTGTTTCATGTAAAGGTGTTATTACCAAGGTATGACATCAAAGTCCTTCTGGGATCTTTGCAGGTTGTCTCGAATTACCTCCCAGCCTAGTTCAATCCTCCTGCGCTTGCTTGGTACTGTTCCATCACCGGGCTCTCTTTGTGAAATGGCATAAGGCTGGGCAATTTCCAGAACTTTGGTATCCTCTGTAAAAACCTTTTATAAAGAGAAATTTAAAAGTATGCAAATAAAGCAAAGTAGTATTTACAGGAAAACAGAAATGTTAAACTGGTCCATTTTTTACTGTGTATAAAGCCTCTTAAGAGGCAACCAGAATTATTAATTATTCTTTACTATAACAGAACCTCTGCTTATAGTCTAATAAACAACACTAGTGAAACCCAGCAAAATTTAGCAGTCCACAGATTTCTAAACTGCACAAAAACTAACAACTAAACACAACAGAACACAGACAAAAGGTACTAATAGTTCAGTAAATGATTTTGAGGAAATGCTATAGCTGTATTACTTTAATACAGCACAGTAAATATACAGTCAACTTTATATTCAAATAAAAATGTTACCTGATGACAAATATCAGCCATCAACTCAATCAAATTTTCCTTTACAACAATATTACGTGAGCTTGAAGAATACTTTCCTCTGCTACTGATGAGATTTATTTCATTCACCAGCAGATCATATAGATTATGTAAGATACTTTGCCATTTTGTCGAGTCATATGCACCTGTACATGCAAAAACAATTAAAAGATAACTTGTACCACCCACTTGATACAATATGTAAACCTACCTAGACAACGCAAAATACGGTCAAAATCAGAGTAAAGCACACAAAGCTTAACAAATACAGGCCTGCAAAACAAGTCTTATAATGGAGAATGAATAAAGTAAAAAAGTGAAAAAAGTTAAGAGAAAATTTAATCAGTGTATACAAGTAATTAGGGTAGGAACGACTACAGTTACAGACTACAGTTAAATGCAATGGATAAATTTGGACTAATTATAAACTCTTTGCCATTTGTAGACAAAGTAAAAAAAAATAAAACTTTTAAAAAAAATTATGCTATAGCTGAAATAAGCCATGACAGACAAACACAATTACTGAGTGATGTTCTCTGGCAGTTTTATACAGTAAGTCAGACTCAGACCACAGTAGTAGTTTCTGGGCTTAAATAAACCTGGTAAAATAAGAATACATGTGGCAATCTAAACTCAATCTCAACTATTATTTCCCTTCCACAAAGACTTTGTGTTTTGATTTAGTAATTAAAATGACCTTCTGATAAAAAAAAAAAAAAAAAATCAGTCTTTACAGGACTTAATACAATTAATATTCTCTTAGTGCATACAATTTGAAAACTTATTTTCACTTTCACTCAATATTAACCTATAGCATAAAACTACTGACAAGTAATCATCGCTCCCATTAATGTTTCCAAGACTCAGTATCAAAATTCAGAAAGTTGGCACAATAATTCGAACAATCACATACAGTGATAGGAAAGAAAAAAAAACAGGGAGCTTTTTATTGTACCTTTTCCCTGCGTTTTTGCACCCTTTGGATGATGAATACGAACTTGGAGACGAAATAACTCAATTATTGACTCCTTCAGGGAATCCTTTGGTCTATACTGAGTCCATATATAAAGCACTGTAGGCAAAATTTCTTCTCCTACTTTACAAATTCGTATGCGACAGTTGACAGCAAACTTATTGCAGATGATGTTAATTGCTCCAACAATATGATCCAGGCCTGCAGTATTTCTCTCCTGCCTGCAACATAAACCAAACACTCAAACTTCCATAAGAAATAATCCTATTTCTTTTTACAGATATTTTTTAAATGTAAATACTAGCAAGTAACTATATTCAGAATATTATTTGCCTAACAAATGCAGAAGTTATTAATATTTTAAAGAATTTATTAAATTGGTGTTCAAAGAGAACAAAACATGTCTAAAGAAGTATTACCTGCTGTTACTCAAGTCTAATCCCAAATATGTAAAATAAGTTATTCTCTAAAAGTAGGTATTAGCATACAAAAGGAGCACTTGCAACGTACCTTGCACACTGCATTGCTTTTGAAAAGAAGATAAGCATATCAGAACTCAACCCATCAGTTTGGAAGCAGTACCCCCTCGTAAGTGTGTGAATTATCCTTGCCACCAAGACTCTATTAATCTTGCCAGAAGGTTTGAGGTATAATTGGCCATACAGGATCAGCAATTCTGCAAATGTATTAAAAAAAAAAAGTATATATGATATAGTTTGTATATATGTTGTAAATATACAAATATATATATAAACATATATATTACAGAGGATTACATAAAAAATGCTTGAAGCAAAATATTGCATTAAATATACAGAAACCACCATTCTGAATTCAGCTGCATGTCATTATTCACAGAAGTTAACTGGGGCAAAAAAACCAAAATGTGGTCTTGCCTACACTGGAAGTAAAGTTATATTCATTCTGAGCTGCGATACAATCTGCTTTGTGTTACACTGAGCAAAGTGGCTATAGCCACACGATCAACTTTCACAACTACTCCCACACTCAGCTTCCGCTCTACATTGATTGCTCAGCACGGTGGGCTCCATTTGTTGCAGAATACACAATAAAAGTACTCAGAAACAATTTATAGCCACACATACATTAACAAAGAATTTGGTGCAGCAGGAACAGGTAAACCGATCAGAACAGTTGGTACTGAGGCTGCCCGTATTTCCATCACAAGCAGTTCGGCTAGTTCACTCCAGCCTGCAGACCAACACATCCATGCTTTGCACTCATTTACCAGTTTTCTGAAGGAAAGGCCCCTTCCTCAGATTTTTGCTTTCTTATCTGAAGGCCCATTTAGGAATCACCACACTGTCCTTTCAGCAGCCTCATATAAATCACGGTAGCACATTACTGATCCAACCACCACTATCAGTTTAACACAATACATATGAAAGCCTTGCTGCTATTCCATTTATGCCACCTACAAGTGACATGATACTGTCCCTCAGTGATGTCCTCACCAATGGACAATATCCACTGCAAAGAACCACAGTGGGAAGAAATACTGATTCAGTCCTATGACCTCAGCAGCCATTCTGGGATAATACCTTGAATGAATGGACAGCCACCTCTCAGGCCTCCTCTCTAAGGAAAAATATAGGTAGAATGACCAGTTACTTTACTTTTGCTCTGTAGAGTGACTACGACCTAAAAGAGCCTGACAACCCTCAGCTCTATTGGTCAGTAGCTCATCAGTTTGGGGTGAGTAAGCTCTCCACAGACAGTCAGGATCAAGGCCTCTGAGGCACTCTCTCAGAATCTCTTCTTTTGAATACTCTGCATGGGTGACATTTATGGCATCACCCAGGGCCTTAAGCTCTGGATTCCTGCACTGTGGAAAAGCCAGCTTGGGACAACTATAGATAAATAAATTGCAATGCTACTGCTTCATTGTTGTGTGGGCCTTGGTAGATTTATGGACATCTTGGACTCCAGCAGGACTCTTAATGCCACCTTCACCAAGTCTTTCATAACTCTGGCCTCAGATTCAATAGAGATACCAGCACCTTCTTTCCAAGCAGGCATAGGGTCATTTGCAGAATCTGGGTAACTCTCTGAATCATGGGAATCAGAAACAGTTCATACCCCTATATTACTGGGTCACAAAGCTTTAAGTTGGTGACAAGTGCCCAAGCCTGGTTTAACTGTGTCCCTTCTGCATAAAGGATGGAAGTGGAATGTGCATCAGTGACCTCCCAGCACCCTCAGAACAGTGGGCCCTACACAACTGCAAGTGTGCAACAGCCCACAGCCAATGCTCTCTGTCCCTGGAGGGGATTCTTATACTGGGACCTCCTCAGGTTGGGAAACCACTCCTGCTCACACCTGCAGAGCTGGCTGAACTCTTTTCACATCTACTCTCCATGCTCTCTGCTGACCTTCCCTCAAAGAACACACGTGGCAAGGAAAGCACACAGCTTTACACGAAGTCTAGAATGCAAGCAAAACCTGCAGCAGAACAAGCACATGAACAAAAAAAATAAGAAAACTTGATCCCACAATACCAGTTGATCTCTTCTCACAGCTAAGCCTGCTTCAAGCAGGGGATTGGACTAGAAATCTCCTGAGATTCCTTCCAATGCGAATTATTCTCTAATTCCCTGAGAGAGGCAATACAGCTATAATATATACAGAGATGAACAGGGAAGAAAGGAAATACTGCATTTGATTTTTAAAACCAGGGTCTTAACATAGGAAAAGTATAGCATCCAGCAATATGATCCTTCTGAAGGCAAACAAGGTCTACTGGAAACTAACAAAATCTGGTTGACCTGGCTGAACTAAAAGAGCAGGTACATCACTTCTTTTCTCCATGGAGGAAAAAAAGGCCCAAAAAGTCATAATGATCTCTAAACCCTGCCGTCATGCCTTATCCTCCATGCTCCATTTAGACACCTGAATAGACACTTTGTGGACCAGGCCCCCACACAAGTTGTTGGAAGAGTTGAAAACTCCTTCCCTGCTTGACTGAGCTTCCTCTTTTTTCTCCAAGTCCAACTGCCTGCACATCAGTCACTACTTAAGAGCACAGTCTGCCACCTCTCCAGCACTTCATGTTCCCAAGCCTCTGTCAAGCCTCATCTAAGCGAGCCAAGACCTGCTATCAGTCCTGCTTATAAAGCCTCATGATCCTCTCAAACACAGCTTTCATGCTGTCCTCCATCTCCTCCCCCGTTCAGTGTTGCAGCATCCTCTCTGGGATGCCTGCAACAACATGGGGACCAGATAGGAGGTGAAGAGGGAGGGGAAAGAAGCTGCTGTGGCATCCTCCCCTTCAGAAGAATATGCAGAAGAAAGAAAAGCAAGTCTGTTGGTCCTTGAATATACGTGACAATGCAGTTTTGTTGTTTATTGCCATCCTTCCCACAGTTCTTAGGGTATCAAAGACACAGTTTTCCGTATGTGGTAGCAATACTGGGATAGATCCAGTTCTGCCCTAATTCCTATAGCAGACAGGTGAAATCAAGCTCTGAAAACCCTAAGATGTGCTAACTTCAGTACCAGGGGGTGGCACAGCAAATAGAGCATCTGGACACTTAGATTAAGGAGGACGCAGTGTAATTTGTTAAGCAGCAAAAGTGGAAAGAGGCCTCCTTGGCAGTATCAATTCCTCCTTGTTTTGGTGGCTGGTGTTTACCGGAAGATGGATCGAGAATCTGCTGCTGCTTTGAGTGCCTGAGAGGGTACTGGATGAGGTCTTTGAGCACTAATGGACTATCTCATCCATTGTTGCTATGAATGTGCTCTGAACAAAGCAACTACCTTCCTAGATTAAGGAACAGTTTAGGCTTGCATCCTATGGAGATCACACAAACTGCCCACATTAGTAATCGGCTACCTGGAATTTCTGGCGATGCAAAAGTTTACTTATACATCTGTCTCATCCTGGATGATGACTTGGCATGCCATGATCTTAGTGCACCCTGGGCAACAACAGCATATCAGCAAGCGGAACAGAACATCCTTTTCATCCTCTCCCCCTGTTGGTGACCCCCTCGTTCCAGACTACCTGATGAATAAGAGTGCTTCTCAACTCTACGTGTTATATTCTTATGAACTGCCGGTGCTGTGAAATAAAAGTCACTGTTTAGCACCACACAGAGTCTCTGCACTGGAACATTCATGACCGGCAGAGGTTTAAGGAGCAAGGCTGAACATGCAGCCTTGTCAGTATGCATACGGGTGCATAGGCGAAGGGGCAGTCACCACAGCTGCCTGCTAACTCACTCGATAACAGACATGCTGAATAACTAGAAACCTTTCAACCTACTGTCATGGTTTAGGTCAGGACAGACTAAATGCACACATTTAATTACGCACAGTAATTTGCATATTTATTGCCTCTGAGAAACTACAAACAGAACACTATAGAGTTGCAGAAAAATGGTTCTCTCTCCTTCCCCTCTCCTTGCTGACAAGAGCAGCGGTTGTAAGTGGTCAGGAGCAGCAGAGTGTTAAGCGTGCTGGTTCTGGCTATGCGAGCTTGGTCCCAGGCAGCCCTACAGGTCCTCCACAGTCTAAAGGTAGAACCGTGCTGACACACCACCACCCCTCGGCCCCTTCAAGCTGAGGTAGACAAGTTTTATGAGGTGGAGAGCACCTTCCAGATTGTTTTGTGTTTACTGGTCAGCGGAGTGCTCTGAGCTGTTGTTCATTGATTGGTGCAGCAAGTCACTGCATCATTTAAGCAGGCTCAGCTATGAGATCAGACCAGCCACTGTTGTCAGATCACTCATTCTTGTATGAGTTTGGTTCTGCCATTTCTGCCAGTTACATTGTTTTTTCCCCCGCAACACCTGCCTAACTGTGCTTTATCTGCCAAAAAGTTAGATCCCTAACGCCTGCACAGCAGCATACCAAAGGTCAAATTGTGGGCTCTCTGACATTTGCCTCATTATTCAAGTTATATCAGCCCAGTAGGCCATGACACTTTCTACCCCTTGCTGTACACCCCCCTAGCACTCACTCATTTAATGGTACATGGTGGGAGGTTACTTGCATCATAAGTTACATCCTTTGCGACAGTCTCCAGACTCAAGGCTTGGAGATAATAGAAGATATGGTGTATCTAGTCAATCCCATGTTCATCTGTCCATAATTTCATCATTTTGTGTTTGAAGCGAGATCCATTACCAGATTCAATTACTTCTGGTGTACCATATCTCCACAAAATTTCTTTTTCAAGACCTACTACAGTGCTTTTAGCAGTGGCACAAGCTGTGGGGCAAGCCTCCAGCCAGCTTGCAGTCATTTCTTTAAAATAGCAAGGACATATTGATTCCCCCTACTAGGCCTGTACAAAGATCCAATGTAGTCTACTTACCGCACATCTCCAATCTGGCAGTTTAAATGACAGCTATCACACTCCAACACCTTTTGTGGTTTAGCTTTTTTCACTAATGAACAAATTTCAAATACCTTTATTACTTGTAGAATGGCATGTTTAGACAAATCACTCCTCAGTCTCTTGCCCAGAGACAGGTGGAATCTCATCTCAGATGTTTCATGAGCCCATAAAATTACAAATAGGTCCACTCTACATTCCCAGTCCAGGACTTTGTTGACTGCAGCAACTTGAGTAGCTTGGTCTGACTGATAGGTTTTGATTTGTTCTTTGGCGGCTCTTCTTTTTGGGACATAGCTAATGACGTGTCATACCCATACACTGAGTTTTTTTGCAAATCCCATGTGATGTCTTTCCACAAAGTAGCTATCCAAATAGGCCTCCCTTATCTCTGCCAATTCCTGTTTCCACTGTGTAAGCCAGTCCCAGAGGGCTCTGGCCACCATCCAAGAGTCAGGTAAAATCTCTGCTGTTTCCTCTGTAATGCTGCATCAATGGCCAGGCTTATGCCTTGGACTTCTACATATTGACTTGTCTGTCCTTCACTTTCATCAGCTTCTATCACCTGTTTGTCAGGATTCCAAATGACAGCTTTCCGTCTTTGCCAATGGCCAACAATTAGGCAAGAACCGTTAGCCAATAGGGCATATTATTAATTTTTTGAAAGCCTGTCATATTCCAGGTCTTCTTGAGCATGTGGTAATACCTTGGGTGACACCCCAAAAGTCACGACATTTGGACCAATCCATCAACTCCTCCAGTACGCCAGAGCCTACTCCCTGTTTCCCTTTATGAGTCCATTTATTCCAGGTCACACTTGTGTGGGAAGTCAAAGGCATTTCTCCTTTCAGCAAACAGTGAAGTACCAGCAAGTGAGGAGCCAGCAGCATTTCTGATTCCATTGCCACTACTTCAAATGCTGCCTAGATTCCTTCATTATTGCCAATATTTCTTCTTCTGACAGGGTATAGTTGGTAGCATATAGTCGGATCTTATTGTTGCTCGGGTTGTCACTCAAACGAGCCCATTTTCCTAGTGACTTGGTACAGTGGATTTATGAGCAGACTGTATCCAGGGATGTGTATTTGCCACAATCTCACCATTCCAAGAAAAACTTGTGTTTCCTTTTTATTGATCAGTGGTGCCATTGCTGCGACGCTGTAAATCACGTCAGTAGGAATGCAACAGCACCCATCTTGCCATGTGACACCAAGAAACTATTTCCTGCACAGGTCTCTTCACCTTATCTCTTTTGAGCAGAAACCTTGCATTTAGTAAAATTCTAATTATCTCTTTCCTTTTGTTACACACCTCATGGGCAGTGTTTCCCCATACTACAATGTCATCAATGTACTGTAAGTGTTCTGGGGCACTGCCCTCTTCCAAAACCTTTTGTACAAGTCCATGACAGATGGGCTATGCTTCCATCCTTGTGGCAGAAGGTTCTAGGCATACTGCACTCCTCTCCAGGTAAAGACAAACTGTGCTCTACACGCAGGGGCCAGGGAAACGGAAAAAAATGCATCAGCTGTGTCAGTGGTCATCTACTGGGTAGTGCTCTTTGCTTTGAGTTCCTACTGTAGTTCTAGTATACCTGATACTGCAGTGTTCAAGGGTGATATTACCTCATTCAAATATCAATTATCTCTGATTAATCTCTAGTCCCCACTGGATTTTCACACGAGCCTGATGGGATTGTCAAACAGTGAATGAGTTTGAGCAACTACCCCTCAACTTTCCAGTCCTTTGATAAGACCATGTACAGGACTGAGTTAATCTGTGTTGGTCCAACACTGTCACTAGTGCACTGAGTTGCAACCAGCACCAACTGAGGTGATGTCTGTTGCAGCCCTGACACCTCCTCCTTCTGAGAGAGTCAGGCAGCTGAGCAAAGAAGTGTCCTCATTCATTACTACAGTGGCAATACCAAACACCCACTGATGTCCTCATGGGTCCCTACAATATCTATTCATTAAAAAGTTAGTGCCTAAGATGCAAGAGGCACATGGTCCTAGGTGCTTCCCACGTGGTCCCAGGTCACAGGGCTTCCAGCTTCCTTTAGTAAGACTGAGTTCAGCTTCTACTACATACAGCTTCCACTGGCCTCATGTGACTCCTTTGATGATGCAGCCAATATATACCAATATGATGGCTCCTCATAATTTTTAAGAGTATGACTATCAACATTCAGAAGCTCAGAACTTCCAGCAGATAAGAGTGCCTCATGAAGTATGATCTAACATCACAATTGCTTCTGTCACACTTCCAGGTTCAGTCCATACACAAAGAGACTGAGCTCACTTCCGTGTTCCTAAACTACCTAACTACCACACAACAACTCCCATAGGCTCCTCAGGTAACCTGTATGTACCCTTCCAGTGACACTCAGTCTCAGTTTTCCTTCTCTGCCTTCTTTAGTATCTCTCTTCAACATTCCTGGCTTCTTGTCCCATTCCCTACCTCAGTCCTACCTGAGTACCTGGCTCTTCTTCAGATGCCTTTCCCGGTTATTGCTCTGCACTCCAGCTCCCAGCCTCCTTATCTGCTTAGTCCATGCCTTTGCATTCTGCTCCAGCTTGGAGGCTGACAGCCCTTTCTGTTCTCCCCCGCTCACTGGCTCCTAGGCTCAGGCAGCTTCCCCATACGCTTCCAGCTTCCCCTTCAATCTTCAACTTCCAGTTCTATCTCCATTGCCATATGATACCAACTTCTTTAACTTCTGAGACCCCACCCTCAGGCTCTCCAATCACATTTCCCATCCTGAACTGTTCCAGTTCAGGCACTTCACTTTGACAGTCTTCTGCAGGTTGATTTTGCCTTCCCTTTCACTCCCAGTATCACCAGACCCCTCTTCTGAGTTCTTTGCAGGTTTATTCCCATTCTGTAGTTAAGCAACTCTCTTCAAGCTACAGAGCATTGTCTCATAAAGTGCTTTTCAGAAATCCAAACTTAGACTTCAAAGCACTACATTACGCAAATAAAGGTTTTTATGCTTTCTCCAGAATTGCACATGCAACATTCAATAAACTAGACTGTAAAACTTCTAATACCTTTGCTTTTTTTTTTTTTTTAAATTATGGTGCTATTCCATCAACAAATGAAAACAGATGGGTTGAGAGCTTACTTCATGTCAGTTAGATGATTCAAAATACATAACATTCTTCTCCATGCTAAGTAAGTTACCTGTCTTGGAGGCAAATCCAATCCTCTGAAAAGTGAAAAATTATGCTTGCATTTCCACTCAGTTCAGGTTGCACGCTATACCATTAGTCAACTTTTTAATCTGTTTTTGTCTATTTAAATCTTAAGCTTTCTATTTTTCCTTTATATGGACTTTGTGCATATAACAACAATGAATCAATGCTTTTTTAGGACCTTCATGAGCCCACGAAACTCAGATAATAAAATTTAACAGTAACACATTAACTATATCAAAACTATACCAGCCAATACCTAATAACTTGCAAACAACTGCACACCAACACCAGTTTTACTGAGGCTATTTCCAGCACACACATTGCACGGATTTGTTATACGTGTCAAGCCCTGTGGAGATGATGCACACATAACCTGATTCTATATAAGTACATATGTTTCAGTAAGCAACAGACAAACAGTATGGAGAAAGAAAAAAAAAAAAACAGTTCCTAATCCTTGCTGCTTTGTTTATTTCAACTGTAAGTCTTCAAGGCTGACACTAGTTTACTCCACGGTTTGTGTAGCACCTCACACAACAAGCCATCAAACAAATTAATATGCACCTAAACATGCTTCTATAATAGCAAAAGACATTTGTAAGTAGGCTTAAAAATTTTACCTGACCACTGCTGCTGGGATATCTCACACCAGTATTTCCTTACTGAGAGGATATCTTTTAGGAGTATACCACTACAGTCAGATCCATAAGCAGCACAACTTGTTGGATCTCTTATAATTTCCATGACATAAATCAGAAGTTCCTGACATTTCAGTCTGGGTCCTCCTACATGAAGAAATAATGTGAGACTGTAATTAATCCAAAGTGTGCCAAATAAATCTGGAATTAATTATTTGTAAATGTTTACTTAAAAATAAAAACACCCACCCCACAGTTCAGAAACAGTTCTGTTACGAATCATCTCTTAAACTGTTTCTAAGAAAGAAATTACTTACGAGAGGAGACATCAGTTATAGACACATTGAATAATAAGAAAAAGGCACTGTGAGCATCAACAAGGACAGAGAAGGAGCACAAAGGACTGATTCACGTGAAGATATTTAAATTGTAAACACCTGGAAGCGAGCAAGATGATCCCCACCCTGGTAACTTACTTCAGAGTAAAAATTCAAAGATGAAAGCAAAGTATCAAAACAAAACAGTAATTACTACATGAATACATATTACTAACTTTTATTAGCACATCTGATGAAATACTTGACCAAACTTCCAATTTCTTGCATCTTTTTTTGTCTGGTAGTTTGAGTTGAAGCAGATGCATTTGGTTTTGTCAGCTGGAGGGTTTTCATTTCTTTCTGGAAAGATTTCTGCAGGACACTTCAAAAATAAAAGATATTGATCAAGGATCTGCACATTTATGACTAAAGTAAAATACGTAAATGTCGTTTTAGCCTAGAATGTCAGAGCTTGTTCTTCTTGCAGTTGTAATTATCAAAGACTAAAACCAACTGAAACAGATTACAATCTAAGCATGATGGAAATAGTCTATAAAAGGAGCTATTAGTTTTAAAGATAATCCAGAAGCAACTTGAATAGGAACCAAACTTTCCTTTAAACTTTGCATACTGCTAAACATACAATTTCTAATTAGGAAAAAAAGCAATGCTGTCTTTTTATTTATACTGCAACATTATACAACAAAATAATAAGTACTCTTTATTATTTTTATTGGCGAAAACCTTCAAGTTCTATTTCTCCATCATTTAAAATTAACATATAGATTAGATTTTAGATCTAACAATAGATTAAATTTTTCACTGGCTTCATTGCTGGCAATTACTGGACATTTTCTGGCCTACTATTTGTATTCAGTTTAGAGTCCCTATTTTTGTATTCCTCCTATCTATTTCCAATATATAATTGGCCATCTCAAAAGCAACATAAAAATTTATCAAATACTTCTTACGATATTTTTGGGGCAGCCACAAAACAAGAACTATTCCAATGCTGTCCAATTAAAAAACATAATGGAAAGCTGACCAGACACCAGCCTATGAAAACTAATACTTCAGATGCGCTTTTAACATGTAATTTTACACTGGTCCCAGCTGCTCTAAGAACTTATCACGCTCATGCTCAGTCCAATCTTGTAGTACACCTAGAGGAGATTATATCAAAGATGGGCCTCTACAAACCTCAGCACAGCTTTTTTAATTCACAAGCCACAGTCCTTCTATTGTGTCCTGAAGAACTCAGTAACACAAAAAATTCTAATGAGCTATCTATAATCTACATATGAACTATATGTTGAAAATCAGGTGCAGAGGATAATTTTCAATAAAAGAAAGTAACTATTATTTTTGCAAGTAAAAATGAGCACTCAATTAATGATCAGCTTCCTAGCAGTTAAGTTTTCTGTATGTTACAATTGTTGCATTTTTGACTATTTTAAATTTACTCCCTTTAGAGACGAACATAAGTAACTTCTTGTTTACAAGCTGACAAGAAGTCTAAATCAATCTGCAGAAACATAAGCATTAAAATACACCCAATAAACAAAAGAATGATGTTCCATGTAAGAAAATTGCGACCATTCACAAAGGAAAAAAAAAGAAACTACCTAAATAGAGCATCCCAGTTGAGCTGCTTTGCTTGTTTAGAATCAGAATTCCGGTCCAGCTGGAGAACTGTTTCAGAATCACGGAGAAGTCGCTTGAAATTTTCAATTTCCTTCTGAAAATGTATTTCAAGAAAAAGAATTATTAATGATTCCCTTCATTGCTAATTGAGGCACACACACCAAAAGAACACTTGTTACCCTTCGCTCCACAGCCTTCTCATTTTCAAGGCGTCGACAACAAATGAGCAGATCATGTAATACAAGACTCATGGTTCAGTTTAACAGAAGAGTCATTTGTATCTGCAAACAGAAGAAAAGGATAAACCAGTAATTATTTTACTTAATACAAGTCAAGTCAACCAATCCAAAAGTTGGCAATGCAATATATTGAAAATCCAGTATCAAACAAAACCACAGTATTATTTCACTGAAAAGCTCATTCATCTCTGGGTTAGTCTTATTGGTCATAAGACTGAAGCAAAGTCTCACGTCAAGAATGTAATCCATTCCTACAGGCAGCAATCATGAAGAATAACAGCAGAGACACACACACACGCCCCTTCACATGACTCTTGATTTCCTCCCTTTTCATGAGTGATAACAGAGTAGAGTTGGTCAGATGACATGGAGTGAAATTATAATAAGATTAAAATGACACAGAGCTGAATACGTTCAGGCAAACAGCACGAACTTTCAGTAGCTAGCTGTTTTCAGTAGCTGAACCTGATGCTGCCAGGGGAAGGTAGCGAATTCTCTTGAAAACTCTCTTCCTCTCTCACATCCTACATTTTCATAGGTATGCGCCATCATATTGACAAATCCCTCTGGACTCAACATGTCAAGGGATGCTCGAGTATTACTCATAAGAGGAAACAACTTTTTCCTTCTGTGACCACTTAAAATTATGCCTCATCTCCTTCCACAGAGGTTGGAATCAGCTAGACCTTGCGTTTCTGGTTTACATGAAGTTATGCTGATGCAGATCACGACAATGACATTGTATACAACTCCCATGCTTCTCCTTCTACCCCTTGAAAGCAGCCCCAAGAGAAACTCTGTCTGAAAAAGATAAGTTGGAAGTAACTCCAACCATATGCTGCTGAGGCTGCAATAAGCAATTGAGAATGGGCGTTCATGATGCATGGCACTGCATCATGAGCACTTTAATGAGAATATAAAAATATCCATTCAGACAGGTAAAACTTTAAACATCTATGGTCTTACTTATTTCCTTTGGCTTCAGTCAAGACCAGGCTGGGACTAAGTATGATCAGAGATACGGTGACTGACCAGGTGTGTATGAAAAGGAAAACGTTGTAAGCAGGAAGGCTGGCTGCAGTGTACAGCCGAACTCATTCAGATGATGAGCTGCTCCAGTAACTCGCTGCTTTTGCTGAAGAAGAAACTGAAAGGAGGAAGAAACTCCAATGGCTTCTGAAATGCCGACAGACTGAAAAATGGTCGACAGAGAAACGTGACAACATGGGTTGCATGTTGTAGGGACTGGGTATCAAAGGGGAAGAAGCCAGTTCTCTCGTTCGTATTTAATGGTGTTTCAAGTGCCATAACAACAACAGTGAAGAATTCCTAAGACTGAATCCATCTACTATTTCTCACTAGTTACATAGTTCTCCAACTATTATATTACGACCACGTTCGTCCCCTATAAAAATTACACAGGGCAAGGAAAGAGCATACCCACAAAAGAAACCCAAACAAACGACACACGCCCACGGAGAGGCGTTTACTAACAGGCGTGCAGGGCAATTACAACTAACGGGCGCCCTCCAGCCGCTCCCACCGGAGGAGCTCCGGCTCCCCGACGCCTCCGAGGCCGCCCCCGGCACGCGTGGAGCCCCTCAGGGCTCTGCAGCCGCGGCCGCCGCCCCAACAGCCGCACGCCCGCCTCGCCGAGCCCGGGCCCCTCAGCGCGGCCGCCCTCACCACCCTCCCCCGGGCAAGGGAAGGGAAGGGAAGGCCGAGCAGCCCCTCAGGACCACGAGCCTCGGGCGGGCAGGGGCCGTGTCGCCAGCGCGGCCCGGCGCGGGTCGGAAGGGGAGGGCAGGAGCGGGCCCACCTCCAAGCGGCGTGGCGGGCGGCGGGAGCCGGCCGGGGAGAAGGAACGGCCGCCCGCGGCTGCGGCGCGCACCCTCCCCGCCTCCCGGCGGCGTGGAGCGGCGCGGCGCGGTCCGGTCCGGTCCGGCGCGGGCGGGCGGCGGCTGCGGGCGGACCTGGAAGCGGATGCGCGGCAGCGGCGGGTTCCGGCGGAAGGGGCCGGGCGCGGCGCTGGCTGGCGGAGTTTCCGCGCCTTCCCCTCGGTGGCGGGGCGGCCGCGCTGCGCCTGCGGGAGCTGTGTCCCGCTGCCTGCCTCCCGCCTGTCCCCGTTCCTCTGCCGCCTCGGGCCATGCTGCTGCCGTCCGACGTGGCCCGGCTGGTGCTGGGTGAGTGAGCGAGCGACTGAGGGCGGGCGGGGCGGGGTCGCCGCTCGCCCCTGAGGCGCGGCGGGGGCTCCCGGGGCGGCGGCGGCGCCAGCGGGGCTCTGCTGGGGGCTGTCAGCCGCCGGCAGCGCCCTGGGCGCGGCAGAAGAATGAAGCGGCTGCGCCCTTGATCCTCGGCCGCGTCGCGCTCGTCCCCCCAGGCTGGCGTTGTCACTGCCTCTGCCGCCGGGGCGTAGCCCTGGTCCAGGCGGTCTCCGAGCCGTCCCCCGGCCCCCTCCGGCCCGGTCTCTAGCGGGAAGCAAACGCAGCTCGATCTTGAGGGACTTGGGGCCTCCGGAGCCGCGGCGGGCGCAGGGGGGGCCGCCAGGCCGGGCTGTGCTGCTCCCCGGCCCTGTCCTGACTCGGGTTGTCCCTGAGTTCAGGAAAACGTGGTGGTCTCCGGTGTCCGCCTACAGACAGGTGCCTGGTGAATGGGGTTTCATAAAGCATCCGATTACAGGAGGAATACAAGGATGAGCCAAAATACCAGAGGAGGCTAGGTTAAGGTTCAGCTGGTTTTTCTTTCCCTCCCTGTTTCGGTCACCTGTGAGGCTGCATTGAGAGTTCAGGTTTGCTCAGTGTCTGTGGAAAGCGCAGAGTAAGCGTGTTCGGGATGTCGGCAGCAGACAGTGAATTTTTTAAATGATGTTACGCTTCGGATTATCTGGATACTGCCAAAGATAAGAACAAATAGATGGTAGTCAAAATTATGACCCACGTACTTAAGTCCCACACGTAAGCACCTGTTGGCACAGGTTTCCTGGCAGCTTACATTGTGAGATTCAGTTTTCAGTTGTCCACAGTTTTTTTGAATCCAAAGCCATTAAAGCTGAATCTTTTCTTCAGTGTTCCTCCAGCACAATTTACTTTTTAAATACTACCTGAAATGTTTCTTGCTACTGTCTTGAGAAACAAGGATAGTAAGAGATGCAGTGTTTTTATTACTGTGAAGTAATAGAGGATTTTTAGAAACTGCATGCATTGTAAAAGAAGATTTAAAATCATGCAAGGGAGATCTCTTGCTGTACTTCTCTATAAAAAATGGGTTGTTAGAAGTTTCTGGGTAGAAAGCTGATCTCATGGGCTTACCAGAGACTTGCAGACATAGCATACGAGCGTGGCAACGTCATGTGTACTAGGGATGATCCATCCTATCTTGTGTCTCTTGTGGCATGGTGCATGCATCATGTATAGAAAACTTCTGAGCAGCCTAAGGTTGTAGAACAGGATATTCCTTGTAGCTATTTCTGTCTTCTAATAGGGATTCCTCTTCCATGAGGCATCTCTGAATTTGGGTGGATAAACAGGCTTCCCAGTGCAGTTCTTCCATCTTTTTTTTTTTTTTTTTTATATTTTTTGGTTTTTTGCCCCTCTCTAGATCAGTCTTTCTGGTGCTGTGAAGGTTGATGAATATTGGTTTAAGAAACAAAACTAAAATTGTAAGATGAGCTCACCCATAGAAAAATACATAAGAAAATTTATCTTTTTCTAATTAATGTAAGAGTGAATGTGTACTATGAGTTAGATGTGTGTCTTTACATTTCTTAAGGTAGAACAAAATATTGAATCATTCCTAGTTCAGAAGGTACTGTACCTTTTCTGCCTTTAATTTGGTTTTGGTGATATTAAAGATTATGTACTCATGTCATTACACAGTGTGTGCACAAGCAGTTCAGTTCAGTTGCACAGAAGATCCTAATCCAGGCATTTTTAAACTTTGGAATGCCTTTTTTTGCAGGAAATTGGTGTATGTGCCAAATGTGCCTGTATGCAAGCATTCAGTCATCCCTTGCAATACTGTAGTAGTAGGTTCAAGAAAGAAAATTTGAAACTTTTTACGTAAATGGCCAGATGAGTAAGAGCAGCCATATCAGCACAGATCAAAGCTCCACCTAGCATAATACCCCATCGTCCATTCTGGCTGACAGTGGATGGTATAGTAGATAGGAATAAGACTGGCATAGAATTGTGTTTCCCCAAAGTACACTTTCAGCTTCCAGCAATTTGTGGCTTGAGAATTTTATAGCAAAATGTATTTGAAAAATTAAATAGGACAGCCCTTTCCTTTCCCCAGGTACCACTAATGTTTGCTGTCGGATAGGCCAACTCCTACATCATGATTAAACTCACAGTGGTTATTCCCAAACTGTGTTTAACTTCCAAGTTCGCATATGTGTTGAAGACCTGAACAAGGGCTTATGTGTCTGAAACATAATCTGTTTTTTCCGGCTGCACTTGGGTCTGCTGAAAGATATTTGTCTTCATGCAAACTTAAAGGCCGCATTTTTCTGTAGACATTCCTGAACTGAGGTGGACCATTTTGGGGTCCATTGAAATAGAATGTATCTATCCTGTATGGTGTAATTAGACACATATTTTATCCTTCCTTTAAAACATTGCATGTTCAGATCTGCTACAAGCAAGAAAGAAGAAACATTTTCTTTTGTGGTTCTTTGTTCTAGAATCCTTCATTCAGATTGGTCAATTTCTATCTTTTAATGTTTAGAGTATTTGAAGATTAAAGCAGGGCTTAAGAAGTTTGATTAAAGCAGAACATATTTGCTGCAGAATGGAATTTTGGAAAAGTAAACTTTTTCAGTATATTTCCTGTTAAGGTAACTACTGAGTCTTGGGGTGTGTACAGAGCACAAGTTGCAGCTAGTACATCTATTTGAAATGAAAATTACAGTGGGGGGGGGGGGGGCAATCTTTTCCTGTTATTAATTTTTGTACAATGCCAATTTTTGTAATAAATCTTATACACTGTCGTCCCAGCTGCACAGGTTTTGCCTGTTTTGAAACACAACGATGTGTGGAGAGCTGTTGTTACATAGCAATGCGTTTTATTAACAAAGTATTGTAGAATTCCATTTAATTATCAGACTGGGTTGTTCAGCCCATGTGAGAATTAGTTTGTCAGCCTCCTGAGCCAAGAACTTTTATTTTCTTGTCTGTACAGTACTGTCTGTACTAAAGATAAATCAGAAATTGTTCATATTGCCTCACTTCCAATCTTGAATAGTTTGTAAATACAGTGTAATATCAATAATATTTTGTGCTCTTTCTAGTTTTAACTATTAAAGAAATATTTTGCAAGATATATGTTCTTTCAAGATAACTTCACTTTCCTGGTCTAACATACAAATCTTTACCTGATTATTTCAACACTGTGTGCAGCTGGTTATGTTAATGCTTTGGTACCTATCGAGCAGAAGTAACAAATGAAATAGCAAAATTTTCCATCTGATTTGTTGCAGGGTATTTACAACAGGAAAAACTTCTAGCTACCTGCCGTGAATTTATTTTGGAAAGCTCAGATTTGAAAGAATATGCAGAGCACTGTACAGAGGATGGGTTTATTCCAGCCTGCTTGCTGGTGAGTTTGTATTTGCAAAGCAGAAAGTTAGATTGTCTTGTATCCATGGAAAAGAAAATTGAGATTTCTCAGTGTAACAGTTACTTCTCGAATACTGCTTAAAATGTTTAGTTAGATCGTCCCCTCTGGTTTTGGGGGGTTGTTTTGCATCATGTGGTATTAGCAGTTATTTGGTTTCTAGTATTTAATCTTACTATGAAACATTTAAGTGTAAAATATGCAAATTCATTTCAGCGTATTATGTTTAGTCTGCTTTATAGCTTTGAGGTTGATTTATGGAAGGGTGTTGCAAGGGTTTTATTGATTGCAGGGCTGCTCTTGTAATTTATTGGACATTGCTTTCCTATCCTAGACACGGCAGCTGGTAATGTTCCATTTCAAGTACATATTAACTATTTTGTTAAGGTACCTCAGCTTTATCTAAGGCTACTAAATTTTGTTGACAAAAACTGTGTTTCAGTTCAGCTTCCTCTTTGATCAGTATCGTCTGCTTTGTCCCAGGTGAAATGTGGGACTTTGGGTGTGCATAAATACAGTGTGTAGCTACTTATGTAGATATGTGCATATAGCTACAGGGTAATTAGATACTTTGTTTTTTTTTTTAACATACACAAAATGGGGGTTTTAATATAGTATGCAAATTACAGGGTTTAGATATTGCTATGTATCAACATTTTAATGTTTATATGTGCATCTTCTTCCTTTTTTCTGTTTCATTCTTCTAATATAACAGTTAATTATATTGTCTGGGATTTTGTCCACAGTATTCAAAATTTGTGGAAATCTTTTCTGAGATCCGAAGTCTTGATGCACCTATTCAAAACAGACCATTGAACTTATTTCATTTACAAATGTTTAGTCATCTGTATTTTGGGGGTAGGGAATTGAGAACCAAGCTACGGCCAGCAAAAATTAGAAAAACCAAATGTAAATAGATTATGCAGATTCTTAAAGCTTTTAATTATCTTCCTTTTCTCAGTAGAAACATTTTTCCTGTTTTTCATAGAAAGGTGATGATAGGATAGTGTCTAAGAAAAAATTTTCACTGTACCTCAAAGTACTTGCAATAAAGGGCTGTATTTGTCATACCCTGTTGAGTTCCCACTAGAAAACAAGGCAAGAAGGTACAACAAATAGTGGTAACTTTAAAATCTTAATTCTTTTTGTTTCACCTAAAATAACAGAAAAAATAAATATGATATGAAGGTTAATTCTGTGTGACTTAAGAATTTTACTTCAGACAGAAGTTCTCGTCATGTTTGCATCTTAACGCACGTTGTGTTCCAGGATGATACATACTCATTACTGTTACAGCTGTTCATCATCTTATTTTTGTGGGTTTATTCCATAATAACAAAGGTGAATGGAGGTCATGCAGCTCTAACTGCTGTACCAGTGTTGTGCAATGAGATCAAGCACTTCACGTCTTGTGTTCATAATGGCATTTTGTTCCATAGATAGCTCTCTATCTAGTTTGAGACAACTCAGCACCAGCAGCACAAAGTACAGTTCCTCGTGTTCAGGGTCAGCATGGTATGGTCCTCTAAAGAACTGCTTAAACATAATGTGAACTAGCAGATGAAGTATAAGTTATTAGTGAAGATTCTGAGATCAGTATTTTTTTTTCCAGTCCCTGTGTGGAAAAAACTTGACAACTATTCTTAATGAATATGTAGCCATGAAAACAAAAGGTAAGCCTTCAGAATGAGATTTTATTTTATTTTTCTTATTTATCTGTTGTGAACTCCTTGAGAAAGAGGTAATATCTCCACCTATATATGGACTTAAAGCAATCCCCCATCTATGCTGTAAGTTGAAGGTTTCCATATTATGTAGACAACGGCCAATTAGATCAGCATTTTGTGAGCAAAATTAGTTGATTATCTTAGTTTGGTTTTGCCAACCTGTATTTTCACTTCAAATTTGAGCAGAACTTTTAATGTAATAAAGCACAAAGATATAATAAAGTTTGCCAAATGTATGGGTTTATACTGTTTATTGTTTATACTATAAATAGGAGGGGGGAGTACTGATGTCCTCTCTCTGGTGACCAGCGATAGGACAAGCAGACGTGGAATGAAGCTGTCAGGGGAAGTTCAGATTGGACATTAGGAAAAGGTTCTTCACTGAGAGGGTGGTCAGTCACTGCAGCAGGCTCCCCAGGGAAGTGGTCACGGCACCAAGCCTGTTCAAGGAGCGTCTGGACAACGCTTTTAGTCATATGGTTTAGTTTTAGGTAGTCCTGCAAGGAGCAGGGAGTTGGACTCGATGATCCTTATGGATCCTTTCTGACTTGAGATATTCTGTGAAATAACCAGGAGGGGTCTTACGGTGTGAAATGTTTCTTGTCTTGTTTTTAAAAATAACTAAAATGATTTTCAGAATAACTTAATATTTTGTATGAACATTAGAGACGGAGTTAGAGCATTTCCTGTTTTTAAAAGCAGTTACTGAGCATCTGAATGTTGCCAAGTCTTGCAATTTTTTAATACGTGTTGTACGATCAGATTTTAGTGGTGCTTGGTTCTAAGACTTGCAGTTTAAGACATACCATGTTTGGAACATTTCTGAATATTTTTTTGTTTTCACACTAGGTTTAATTGAAATGCTAACTAAGACACAAACATACTTTCTTCAAAATACTTCGTACTTGGCACCTTGAAAAACTTTATAAATTGATCTGCTTGCATCTTTCCATTTGTACTTAAATGTTCCATGCTTCAAAAATACCAAGTGTTTTTACCTGTTTGGGTGACATCTTAAAATAAAACATTACTTTTAAAGGCCTGTCTGCCAGGTTACAATTTTCAAAAGCACACAAGTGACTTGGGAGTATGAATACCATTTCCAGAAGTGAGTTAGGTTGGGTTAGCCCAGGAGTCAACACCATGTGCAGATTCCATTGAGAATTATCACCATAAATGTTTCTGCCTCAGTTTCATTTAGGCTTCTAAAACTGAGAACTGTATCCATGATGAGTCTGTGTTCATATCAATCAAAGTTCTTTAATTAGGAGTTAGGGCTCTCTAACTGACAGACTATTAAGAAGGCAACTAGACACCTAAAGTTAGATGATCACCCCATGATAATTATTTTGCTTGTGATTTTACTTTTTCTCAATATGTATCTGTTTTAGGCATCTAAATTTGTTTTTTTTATGGTTTATTTTAGAAACAACAAATGAAGTTCCAGCAATGATGTCATCTCTGTGGAAAAAATTAGACTATACACTTTCTCAGATCAGGTAACATAGTTTTGAAATCAAGAAAGTAAAATTTCACTCTAAGAGTGAGTCCCTATGTTGATCAACTCCCCTTATCATTGTATGAGAATGGTTTTGCTCTCTATTGCCTCTGAGAGATGGTGAAAAAGATAGGTATGTGAGAGTTGAGTAGACATTTTAAGATTTTAAGGCAGGACTAGCAGATAAGGAGGGCATTACTGGAGCATGTGGCCTTCCTGTAATAAAACAGCGTACTATGACTCATTTAGAATCTGATGCCATTGTGGTTACTTGATCAAAAATGTAACAGTAAGCTTCGTTTGAAGGATCTGTGACCATTGTTTGAAAAAATAAAAATAACAATCAGTAGATTGAAGCTTTCTGAAGTAATATGTGGTTGGGACCGGACTGACGTTAACCATATGATAGATACCATCACACTGTGTAGCTGAGTGTTTCCGTTGTGCTCCTTTTATTTATGTCACCTGCTTTATTTTTTAGGAGCATGCAGAATTCCACAGGATTTTCTGCTAATCAAAGGAGTAAGTAACTGAGCCAGTTCCATGTGGTCAGTAGGCTTTATGTTCTGTTTATCTGTTTTGGCAAAAAATGGGGGAATGCTGCAGCAATCAATAACGCATCCTTACTCTTACAATGTTGTCAAATCTCTTCTGCAGTGGTTTTTCAGCATGTCTGTGGTCTTCAGTGCAGTCTGTGGATTGCTGTAATGATCAAGAAAGGAAAATGAGAAAAGCTGAGCTTTTTGCAAGGGGCTTAAATTCTCTATATAGCATCTTCTCTGCTGAAAACTTTTTAGAAGTTTACACGGTTAGAAGTTTTAAAAACGGCTGCTTCAGTCCTGAAGCTGTTGAGTTAATTTGTGGTTCATAGAGGAACTGAAAACATAACCAGTCTAATTATGATGCAGTTTCATTTCTGTAGAAGGGGAATATATCAATGTGTTACAATCTTGAAACAATTATTTTTTATGCATACAAACATATATCTAAGCAAAATATGAGAAGATACTTGTTCTATCTAAAATTGTTTCTTTCATTACAAAAACTGCCAAATGAACTCTCAGAAAAGTTATTTTACTTAAAAATAATTTTTTCTCTCTATAGTACTTCTACTGAGTAACCTGTGTGAGAAAAGAGAATGTGAAATATAGGTAGTGATTGTTCTTGGATCTGAGATTCGCTGGACTGGGTGGTGTTCTGTTGTTTAAATTTGTCAGAGTTAGTCTGATAAATAAATGCAAACTTACACAGCCATTCCAGTTAAGGTCAATTATATGAGTGGTATATTATGTTATGAAATACCATTTTGGTATGATTTATTCCTGTAAATATTTAAGCAGTGATACAACCATGGTTACATTGTCTATGTAAGTTGGCTGTACTTCAATTAATTAGGCTCAAATGTGTAACACAGAAGACAAAGATGGATGTTGCTTAGTTTTTGAGTTTCATGAATTAGTTGTTTAAGCACAAAAACGTTTTAGTGGAGCATTCTTAAGTAGGTCTTGGAAAATCAGCAACCTTTTAAAATTCCTTTATCATATATTTTCATCTTGTCTTTGTTATCTCCAGCACGTACAAGAAGTGGAATTGTAGAAATGAAAAGACAGAGAATGCTTCAGCAATCAGCTCCTGCAAACTCAGGATTGTTGTCAGTAGCCCATCAGTCAGGGCTGCAGAATTCCTCTTCCATTGTATCTCCTCAAGTTATTCACAGGCCAACAATAAATCAAAGCATGTCACAGACAAGACTGAATACGTTGTTTATGCACCAGTCACAAACCCAAGAAAACAAGATCACCAGTAAGCTGCACACTTTTTTAAACCTTTTTTTCTGTGAAAAATCTATGGATATAGATGGAAGTTTTCTAAAATCAGGGCTAATCATCTTCCACCAAAAAAGTTTCAGAAAATTCATGCTTTGTTCCCCTAGCTCTTCAAACTGGTTCAGGTGATTAAAATAAAAGGAGCGCCCAAAAGAGAAATGGCTCTTGCATACTTGCTTGCTAATGTGAGTTCAGAGATCAGAAGTGCATTAATTTATCATTATTCTATCCTGTGTTCTCACCCTCACCTAAAACACTTGTTTCAGCAGGTAGGGGTGATCCACATCAAGTGGATGTTTTTCTCAGGATATATTTAAAAGGAATGGTTCTCATTTTCATGATAGTACCAAATTATTTTGTATGAATTCCCAGGAATTGATTGGAACATAATAAGTAATGTGTAGATTTCTGTAGTACTTCAGCAATGTTACTGGAAAAAGTACTGGCATCATGATCTTTTTTTTTCTTTTATTTTCCTTTATAAAGCAGGAGATTTCATACACATTCAAGTTCCAGCATCACAAGAACGAAAGCTTAATTCAAACTTGCTTTCTCCAGGAAGACGAAAAAGGTAAACATGGGGTGGGTTTGGTTTTTTGGTGGGTTTTTTTGGGTTTTTGTTTTGGTTTGGTTTGGGTTTTTTTAAGATCATTTAGAGATTATGCGGTGTTCTGACCTCTAGTGTAAATTTTCTTAGATGGCGGAGTGTTTCACATTTAAGGTCCACTGAGAGTGGCTGGTGTGTGATGTTTCACAAATGAAAGGAAAATCAAAGAACTTAAAATCAGACTGATAGGAGGCTACTTGTGCTTCTTTATTGTATATAGCCGGTCTTTACGTTATTCCAGTATTAGGCATAGGCAAATGATCTTGGAGCCTGAGATTTAGTATTCCTTCCAAAATATCCTTATCAATTATGAATATTCTCAATATTGATATAAATATGCATTTTGTCTGTTTTTTGTCTGCAAAAATTTTCACATTGGCATTAAAAGTGGTGTGAAAAACTGTTCTTACACTAGTTTTGCATTTTTTATTCTTTGATTCCAATGTCGTTTCGTTTTTAATGAGTTGACTGGTCTCTTTGTGTTCCGTTTGTTGTCTTTATCCCTGACTAAATCCCAGTCGGTGGTTTTGCTTACCATTTTTCCAGATCCTTATTCATTTATACCTTTTCCAAGTCCTCTCTATTCCTGCATGATTTTTTTGTATATAAGTGATTTTAGTGCTGATTGATGGTTTCAGAAGACCCTACACCATGATTTCATATAAAAGCATTACATTTCCTATTCATCATCTAAATTCTTATGCAACCTAACATTTGTTTGCTTCTTTGACAACAGCTGCTTCTTCAGAGGTCTTTATTTTCAGTGGTGATGCCCAAATCTTTTTCTTGAGTGGCAGTTAGTTAGAACCTGTACCACTGGTTAAAGTAATGTGTACTGGAGGGGGAAAAATACTGAATAGTGAGCATGGAATTCAATTTGCCGTTGTGCTGTTTACCCACAGTCTGTATATTTGTTTGCAACTTCTATGAAGTCAGACACAATATATGCATATGAAATAATGGAAGAGGTATTGGCTTTTATTGTATTTCCAGTATGTAGTTAATTTTCTGTTGATTAAAATCTTTCGTTTGCTAAGAAGGAAGAGAAACACTTGATTTACCTACCATTAGGTCTGTTGTATTGTATAAGACCATAGCAAACATAAATTTCCTGGAATGTTTCAGTGAATCTCAGAAGAGGAAAAGCATTGCAACATCTGGACCTCTTTCAGCAACTAGAAGTTCTCAAGACCCTGATGAAGTAATAATAGAAAAAGAAAGTGAGCCGCTTGAAGAATTCATAGATGGTAACTTCCCAGTGAGTATATACTTCTGGAAGGTATTTACATTTAAGAAACAAATTCAGACTAAGGAAAACTAGTCTTTTACATGTTGTTTGTCTTGGGTATTATAGAAATTTACTTTAGAAGATAAATTTATAGTTTTGTATTTGAACTAGCTCTTCTATGTACTAAACTAGTGAGGATAGCATGGCTACGTAGAGTGGTTTTTTTCCTCGATTTATTGGCTTTGCTAAGATACCTGTAAGCTGTCAGAATACGGTAATTTTTTAGAGAATGGAAACCAGAAAGCACAGTAAGCCTTGCTGTACTTTAGGAGAGTAGAAGTATGGGAATGTTTTGGGATGATTTTCATAGCAACGTCATGCAGTCACAGACTGGCTGTCTCTCTGTTATAAAGTGTGTTCTTTGTGTTGAATTGATTTTTTTTTTTTTTTTTTTTTTTTACCAGTAAGTTGGAAATTCATGCTCCTTTTCTAGTGATGATAAAAATAGAAACCTGACCACTTTAAAACTGTGTTTTCCAGCAACTGGTTATTGAAAATGCCAGAGAAAAAATCTTGAGCAACAAATCTCTTCAGGAGAAGCTTGCTGAGAACATTAACAAAATCCTGGGCAGGTAATAAAAGGAGCCTCTAAACTTCATATGTATTCTTATTTGATTTATTTTTGAGTTCTGAACTAATGAGTAATGTGTTCCAGTGATGGCAGTGTCGCTCAGGCCCCTAAACAGACAGACAGCGGTCCCACAGAACAGGAGACTTCAATTGATGAAATCCTTGGACTTCAGGTAGGTGTGGATGGCCCTGTTTACATTTTTTGAAGACCAGGCGCATGCGATCAGTTATGGAAACTGTGCTGAACCTGTTTACTGTCTGATACCTGAGATTGCTCTCCTCTTTCCTTTCTTTCCTTTTATTTGTTTGTTTGGTTTACAATACAGCTAAGCCTATCTAATGGCTAGCTTCTGCCCAGGGGCAGTTTCACTATGCCAGTTCCCTGGCATAGGCATTAACTCTTATCTTGTTGTACGGTGGTGGGCAGGTTCGAGGAGCTGAACTGACAGGATACTAGTATTTTGCTGGGGTTGATTTTGAGCCAGTTTAGCACTCTGCATTCTTTCCCAGTGCCTGTACAAGGCAGCATAAGCATGCAGCAGGGTCAAAAGCCAAGGGAGTAGGACAGCTTCTGGCAGTGGTTAGTTGTTAATGTTACCCACAGACTGAGATATAAATACACTGTCCCACAGTCACCAGCTGTCTGCTTGTCACTGGATCTTTGGTACCAGTAATTGGGTACCAACTTCTGACTGGGGATCTGATCAATAGCTTTGTAAAAAAAAAAGGAATTTAAAATATCTTGTGGTTGCCAAACATGTTTAGTCTGATCTGATTTTCTGATTTGCTGTAAGATAAGCATGGATTGTCTAGTATAGCAAGAGAAATTGTCTTTGGAGCCTAAATAAGGATGCTTTTTCTTCAAATTTAATATTTTCTTGCTTTTGGAGGTGATATACATTCTACTTCTACAGGCTAAACTTTTAGTGTTCTCCCTTCGTTCTTCTAGAACCCTCGAGCTGGCAATCACAGGGTTATAAAGGGGTCTTAATGAGGGAATTATAATGTTCATGGCCCTCGTGAAAAGGGCAAGAGAGTAGAGGCAGTTGCCTGTTTACAAAGTAGAGGTGTCTGGTTTTTAAAAGCTGTTCTTCTGTCACTTGGTGATTTTTAGGTCAATTTTTGTCAAAATATGGAGCTGAAAAGCTGTATTCCATTTTTCTGAGCAGAAGAAAATCAAAGCAGCTTCTTGGTTCAGTTAGAGTAGCTAAGACAAAATAATCAAGCATATCACATGGGATATCCACCCTTACAACCACCACATCAAAAGCTGCAGAGTACTTAAGAGGGTCTCCGGGAAGTCAGACTTTGTATTTCAACATTTGAATATGTATTGAACGGCCTGCTCATTTTCTTCCTGGGCTGCTACCAAACAAGTCAGCTTGAAACAGGAACCTTAGAGCAGTGTCCTGTGTAGCTGTGCCTTCCAACTGCCTTCCGCAGAAAAGTAGTTGGAAGTTATATTATAGAACATGTAATAGGTAAATGAAATAAAACTTCCCTTTGCTTAGCCTTGTATTCTAGATATGTACAAACCCAAGAAATGAGGGTTAATTTGGGGATTTTTTTTTTTTACCAGTGGTTGGCTAGTGCAGGCTCACAGCATTCATACCATCTCCATAAGCTTCCAGCGTAGCCCGAGATTTAGTCCTTCTTAAACAATGCTCCTTCTTAAACAATTACTCCGCTATGCTGAACACGTTTCAGACTCAGCAGGACATGGTGCTGGGCCACCTCGTCTAGATTGTGCTAGAAAGGTTGGACCAGATGAGCCTTGAGGTCCCTTCCAACCTGGTATTCTATGATTCTATGAATGCTGGTCATTATGTGGAGAATACTCCTATGTGCATGTGCAGGGTGCAATGTCTGAGAAAGATGTTTGGATTTCGGGAGACTTTATTTCATAGAATCATAGAATACATTTCTTCAATCACTGATATTTTTTAACAGACATTAAAGTTGTGGCAGAAATGTTCCCAGCATTAGTCTTTATGTTTCTGTGCTGAGCAGAAGTAATACAACTAAAGACAATTTGAAAAGAAAACAATTCTTGTCTGTTTTTCTTTAAGTTATTAAAGTAGCTGTCTAACCATTCTGTATGTCTTGTCTTTTCTCAGGGTGAAATTCATATGTCAGAAGAGGCTATACAGGACATTCTAGAACAGACAGAATCAGATCCAGCTTTTCAGGCACTCTTTGACTTGTTTGATTATGGTAGGGTATATTGTTCTCAATTGTACCATTACTATAAAGCATCATGAATGATGAGTTTTCCTAAGTATTGCTTGAAGAAGCCAAAGGTAGTTCAGCTGGCCTCCTTTGCAAGAAAAATGGACTGTATGGCATCTGTGTCCCTCCATTCAGAATTAGATTTTTATATACGTTTATACGTGATTATCAAGTACAGCATTTTATTGTGGCTGAAATTCTGGTTTTGTGCTGGCTCAGTGATCGTTTTATTGCTGTTATTTTAGACTCTTCTGGTCTAAAGGATGGTTGTTCATACTTGTTTTTCTATTCTGTTGTAAAGTTTTTCTATTTGTCTGATCAGGGATATCCTGACATAAAATCCAAGGATGTTTTTATGCTATTTCTGGATTTGTAATGAATATAGAAAAATAGTTCTTTGAGTTTAGGATGGCATTTCTTGAATTTGAAATCTCCATGCTTCATTTAAAATATAATAATCACATTTGTGTGTAAAATGACATATTTAGTCATTCTTTATGCTTTATTTTGAAAATAGGAAAGAGCAAAGTAAACAAGAACTTACCTGCTGGTATTTCTGGTCAGAGTGGAGTAGAAAATACAATCCTCGTGGATGAGGATAACCTGGAAACACTTGAAAGTTCTTTGGGAACAGAAGAAACTAGTAGATGTAGGTTGTTCTCTTTTTCTCTAAGGTTTCTTCTAGTATATTCACGTTTCACTATGAAAGTATTTTCAGACAATTTGTATGTTTCAAAATCTTTCTGTTTTCAGTGGTAATATCCAATTTGACATTTACATTGCATGAACATACAGATACACCTAGTCTGTTAGAAGGTTTCAGTCTATTAAATTCAACAGTATTCCATCAGTGTACTTCCAAGTTGTACTTGATAAGCTCCTAAATGAAATAAGAATATCTGCAAAACTGTTTTCTCATTCAAAACAGAGATACTTGGCAATTTTCACTGCGGAACACGTAAATGTAAATATAAATATAATATTTTACATCTAACCATACTAATCTTTTCTCTCTAGTCTGTAATGTATTGGTTAATTAATACACAAAAAGAGTCTTACTCTGGACAAAAGGTATGTTCAGTCTGTCTACCCCATTCTTAACAGTGGTCAGTCAGTAGCAGATATTTAGAGAAAGTATATGAGAAATAGAGCTGAGAGGTCTTTATCCTGAGGTGGTTTTTGTGCTTCTGGAAATCTGATTTAGTGACTTGAGCCATTTGCTTATTATGTGTATGCTTATTATTTACGTACAAAATGATTTGCCAGATTGCCTAATCTATGTAAACTAACCATACATTTCATATACTTTCCACTCAGCTTGAAAGTAAGGATGAGTAGCATTATTCGTGCTTAGTTTCATGTGAAACGGTTTTCCATTCAACTGATAAGTTGCTTCTAAAACGTTGTGAAAGGACCATCTGTTCTAATTACTACGGAACTTACTTATTCTCTGTTTTACAGGTGATAATTCTAGAGAATCACTATCCTGTAAAAGCTTTCAGTTAGGAGAAGCATCATGTGCCTTGAAGACCAGCATTAATGATGAGGATGTGGCTAAGAAAAATACAACCAACGAACAGTTGCATGGAAGTTGTAGACCAAGGAAGCCAACTGAAGTATTTAAAACCGTTACCCCTGAACACATTGGAGAGCTTGAAATCGCTTTTGACTCTGTGCCGGGTTTGACTGAACCTAACAAGAGACAGACTTCTGATAGCGAATGTAATGAACACTGTGGAGATTCTTATGATAAAAAAGAGTTGTCTGCATTAGTATCTGAAAGTGAAAGAGCTATGGAAATTGAAAAAGGCCCACTAAGTCATAGTGCTCAAAGTAGTCCTAATTTAGAATATGTTCATTCTGATAGTCCGCAGATTTCTTTGATATCATTGGCGGAAGGTACTACAACCAGTGAAAACAAAACACATTCTGGAAGTAAATGTCACTTATCACCAGATACATCACTATCTGAAAAAACACTTATGAAAAGCCCTTCTGATGGGAGCCCTGGCCACAGTGTACTGCTGAGAAAAAACAATTCATCAATTTCTAGCCCATCAGCAGGTGGAGGAAAAGAACAGGCTGTAACAAACGATGCAGTTGCCTTACCTGGTATGTTACAGGAAAACTCTAGCCACCACTCTAACCATCAGGAACAGAGTACGCAGGCAGACTGTGCTGCAAGATCTGCAGTGAAGATTTCGGATCTTGACAAAACAGAGTTGCAGCTTGAAGCTGTTGATACTTCTAACAAACCTTATTCAAATGATCAGCATACAGTTGATAAGCCTTGTAAGAAAGACTTTAACCTCCCTTCAGGACTGTCAAACTCAGAGGGAACACAAGGGGAAATGCAAGAACCTTCATCTTCTACAAAAGTAGATGCTGATAATGTATATTTCTCTTCTGGTGACAGTGCATGTACAGAAATTTCTGTAGTTTCCACTGAAAATAATCTTACTACATCTGAAATATGCCACTCTCCTCTCCCAGAAACTGCATCCTCAACAGATGAGTCAGGTACCGAGGCCAAAAGTATAAGCCGTGTATCTTCTAGTAGTCAACCAATGGATGTCGATCCTTCTAATATAATGTCCCTCAAGATCATCATCAGCGATGATCCGTTTATTTCATCAGACACAGAGTTAAATAATGCTGTTTCCAGCATCACAGGAGAAAATTTGCCAACTATAATACTGTCTTCTCCAGCCAAATCCCCAACCAAAACTGCAGGCCTGTCCAAATGTCTCTCTTCAGAAGACACAGAAAAAAATGTGGATTCAGCTTTGGCAGAGCAGAATCTTCTTGTGCTTAGACCTAAGGATCCTGTGGTCACCTCAGTTAACACTCAGAATGAAGACTGCACCGTTTTTTCAGTTGCAGGTACAACTAATCTTTCCAAGGAAGGGGGATTTATACAGTTGATGCCAACAACAAGCACAGCTTTTGGGAATTCAAACAACCTTTATATAGCCACCTGTATGACTGATCCAGCTACCTTGGGCACAGCTGTAACACCATCAAATGTAGTTGTATTGCCCGGCAGCTCTATGCCACTTGCTGCCCAAGCTCCAGCTGTACAACAGTTACGGACTCCTCCTAGATCCAGCAATACATTTGCAGCAAACCAGACTGTCTCCCCAAATTTCTCACAAGGTAATCTCATTCTTAGAAATAGATGGAAAATGTGTTGTTTATATAGCATTTTTATTCTTTTTTTTGCAAGTGCATTAAAAGTAAACTGAATTTTTAAAAACTGCTCTATCTGCCCCTTAAAACTAGCCAGGAGTTACGTATTTTTTGAGTATATTAGTTGCCACTAAAAATGAAATAAAAATTATGAAGAGTCATTGACGAGGCTGCTTTGAAAAAAATAGCCTCATATTTCAGAAGCTTAAATTATTTAATTTTAGCAGTGATAAATTTAGGAAGCATATTTTTGGTTTACACTAGAAGAGATTCCACTGTTTCAGCTAAATAAAGCAGTTCTTTTGCTTTTGTTTTAATAAGATTCCTGTTAGAAATAGAATGTTATGTGTCATAGGTATCCATATTTAGTTCAGATAAGTGGCTAGATGCAGAGAGTCCTTCCAAGTTACTTCCTTGGTTTGTTTTGTTTCATTTTCCAAAAACCTGTTCTACAGTAGAAGTGCATTCAGACAAATATAAAAGTATAACTTTATTTCTTTCCATAATATAAAATCTCTCCTTGTTCAAGCATTTTTATTACTACAGCAATAAAAAAAATTAAGTGCTTTTTAAAATGTTAAACCTAACTATAAACCAGCTGTAATCAACACATTTAGATTTCTTTCCAAAACTAAAAACTCGTTTCAGTTATCCTTGAACTTCTGTGTGTAGTCATTTTGTTGCGGTCAGAGGCCAGTGCAACAGCATGTGCAAGATCTTGGAGTGCTGGCCTTTTCTATGGTTTGGATTTCTTTACGCAACTGCTATCTTCGGGTTTTTGTCATAGAGGGGGAAGCAGAAGTTTGCCCATTCTTCTGCACTTGATGTTTTTCCTGGTAGTGCTCATCTAAGTGAAGAACTATATGGCATAAATTTTTCTTTCACGTTTGATTTTTTTTTTTCCACTTTTCAATTAATGTGCTATAATAGTTTCCCTACTTTATAATTCCTGTATGTCTGGCAGCCGGACACTCTTACAACGTGTTAGAATAACCGTTTTAAAACAACTGTGTTAACAATGATTGAAATAGTTACATAGGAAACTTTGGCTTAAATATTCCAAATTAGTCTTATTGTGCTTTATTTTATTTTTTTAAAATAAGTAATCTCAAACCCACTAATTAACTAGAGCCTTTGTGTACTATGTTTAACACCTCCTACCAGCCAGGAATATACGTTAGATCTCTACATACAGACAAAGCTAGCCTTTCCCAGCTTGTTGTGTGCTTGTAAGGGGAAGGTGTTATGGGTGCACTGGAAGGGAAAAAAAAAATACTGCTGGTGACTTTTGAGCATGCTAATTGTAGAGAATAGGATGCAAATAATAGGTTGTTTTTACTAAGCAGCAAAATGAGCTATTTGATGTTACTGTTACTGGTTTTTATAAATCACTTTATCTTAAGGCTTGAACTTTGAATTAGGTTTGTCATACTTCAAGCTTAATTTTGAACTATTTCTTAAAAAGGAAAACTGACTTTAACTAAAGAATTAGATATAAGCTAAAAATAACACTGGTACTTACCCTGTTTTCTAGTAGTCATGTATAGTAAGGACAGTGAAGCTTTTGTAAAAAGCCAGTTTTTCTTGTCTCAGGTTTGACCATGCATAATTTTAAGAAATCCTGTCTTGAAGCACTGAAGTATTTTTAGTTTCTGTACAGTTTTAACACTTCGATATTTTTTAGGTTCTGCCATTATAATTGCATCTCCGGTGCAACCTGTTTTGCAAGGAATGGTGGGAATGATACCTCTCTCAGTAGTAGGACAAAATGGAAATACATTCTCGGCACCTGCCCGCCAGGTAGCACATCACAAATAAAGCTCTTCTTAAAGCTGAAGTGATAAGGAGCCTTTTGGTAAACTGTAATGGACTATTTTGATTCTTTCAAGGTTCTACATATGCCTGTGGCTAATCCAGTGTGCAACAGAAGTGTCCCAAAACTTCCCATCCCTCCCAAATCACAAAAGATTCCTGGAGCAAGAAACAAGACTAATACAGGTACCCGCCTTGCATTCTTGAGAAGGGCAGAAGAAAAGTGAGGGTTCTAAAGACATGTCAGTTCTGAGTAATAAAGTTTTGTAAATACTGGTGCTCCTCTGCCAGGTAACTGCTGGGGTGGCTTTGAGAGAGGCCTGTACCTGCACTTAGTAACTGTATTTGCTCAGTTTACAAAGAACTCCCAGCATATAAAATAATTCCAGATTTGGGATCAAGCTTATTTCCAAAATGTAATGTTTCAAGGCTCTAATGCAGTTTTAAAAGTTTACTTTTCTTTATATTTCTGGTTATTTTTCATCTCGTTGGTTGTAAGTACAGTTTACTGCTGCCGTTGAAACCAAGCCACATGGGAACAAAGAAGTTATTAGAAGAGTCAGCAATTCTAAACGTGTATTAAGGAAAATACTTAATAGAAATGTTGCATATTTATACAAAAAATGCACTCTGCTATCTGTTTTCCCTTTGCCATTTCAGGCATACTCTTCTGTATTTTCATTTCATTGAGACCTTGCTTCTTTAGTAGTAAATTGAAACAAGACTGGAGTTACATTCATTTCTCAGTGTTGGGAGGGGGTAAAGAAAAATAATTGAAAATAGAAAATAAGTTGAGTTACAAGAACAACTTGTGCTCTAGCCTGTCTACCTTTTTCAAAAAGAGTAGCCTGACACATAAAAATGAAAACAGAATGAAGTTGCAAATTAAGAAAAAAGCTAGGATTGTATAGTTAGTCTGCATTCTGTTTTGCTGATGGATAACTGAGAGTTCCCTGTGGTTATTTCCCTTCTACTTGGAAATCCCTGCTGTGCATTTATAAGTCCAGCATAGTTGGTTTTGTCTTGCCAGGCCTACGTATTATCTAAGTGTAGACAGCAAGCTGCTTGTTTATGCTTAGATGGTGACCTTTGCTAATCTATTAATCTGTAAACTTTAAAATTATGAAAAAATTGCAGAGTTTTGTTGCTGGATTTTTCTTTATTGATTCTCTGTCAGGTGAACTGTCATTGTACTAACTGCGAGATGATTTATTTGGAATATTGTAGTTTATTAATACTTCATCTGTTGTTCCAGGAAAACTGGTACCAAGTGTAGCTGAGCCTTTGAACCATACAAATTCTCGAACACAAAGGTCAGTAGTGCTAGGTATTCAAACATGCTTTGTTTTCCCTGGCATGAATTTCTTCGTACAGTATCGGTGGAGAGGAGAGCAGCTTTTTTTAACAATAGCATAAGCAGTACCCCCTTTATTTCCTCCTGTCTGTCTGCTAGGAGTACTGATACAGATGTGCGCTAGTACTGGTGCAGCCTGTGCTAGAATTTTGTGTTACTGTTCCAATGTTAATTTTGTATGGCTTTGTGTTTATTTTCTCCTGTCTCAATTGTCAAATAAAAATTGTTTGAGCGGAGTCCAAACTAGGAGAAATTGCCTGTTACATTTGCTGGGAGATTTTAATGACTAAAACTTTTTTTTTTTTTTTTTCTTTCCAGATGAGTGGTACCCATGGTTTTGTAGCATAGCCTCATTGCCTTTACCACTCTCTGGCCCAAATCCAGTAGAACTTGTTAGCTTGGGTTTTGCATCTGTGTTTCAGCTCTGCGGATTAGAACACTGCTCGGTCATTTATAAAGTGAAGAGTCAAAGGAAAGATGGCGAGGAGAACAGCTTGCTAACTTTATATTGATGAATATAACTTAATTGCTAATTGGGATAGGTGCTAGTTTTCTGTTGGGCAAGTGAGAAAGAAGAAAGCAAGGCTTCAGTAGTGGCTCTCCTTATTGTTAATGGACTTAAGAAACAGAAGGATGTTGGAATGAGCAAAAGAGTGTAGGAGGAGATAAGATGTTCAGTTTAAATATTAGAGGTGAAACATTCTTTTATTGTAAAAATAAAACATACTTAGAAAAAAAATAATCTACCTATTCAGAACTCAGTTGATATGTTGGAAAAGTGGAGGAGAACAGGAACAATAAAGTTAACTCATTAAAAACCCCCAAAACGTATACCAAGGTATACAGCATACATGCATGCAAAAAATAGTGATTTTTAAAAAGCCACAGAAGCAAGACTTTGGATAGCATCACTTTGATAATTCAGCTTTCTGTTAATTTTAGTCGATCTCCAGGCATATATTTTGCATTGCAAAGAGAGCAAAATGTTC
The DNA here is from genome assembly GCF_047370975.1 of Nipponia nippon. Lineage (NCBI taxonomy): Eukaryota > Metazoa > Chordata > Aves > Pelecaniformes > Threskiornithidae > Nipponia > Nipponia nippon. The sequence continues at coordinate 113,667,741 of NW_028262336.1, forward strand.
CCTGTAAAGAGGTGTAATTTCTCATTTCTGCTCTCTACCCTCTGTCTCATCTCAAATTCGTGGAAATAAAACAAACTGCTACCACCTATACCTTCTTTACCATCCCAAAGGTACCAAAGTTACCATCCCAAAGTTAGCTTGACTTTTCCCCTTACAAACCATACAGGCTTATCTGCATGGGGAGAGTCTTACTAGCATAGGTGAATATGCAGAAGCTTCTCTTGTAAATGCAGCCTAAGTCAGGAGAAGGGCACAGACGTAACAGTGGTATGAGCTGACAGAGCAGAAGCGTTTTTCTTTTGACATCGCTACAGTGCCGTGGTGGCTTTTTCATGCTCACGTGGCTGGTTGTCAGGTGGAGACCAAGCCCTAGGGAGTTTCTATGTTCTCTTCCAGATGCCTGCTGAATACTTTTTGTCTTGCGCTGTATACCGCCACCTACAGCAAATGCATAGGGGAGAGCACAAGGCACGTGCATGATGATATTGCCCAGAATATTCTGGCAGCCTCTTAGCCGTTTCAGCTCCGACGACTTCCAGAGCCACAACCAGTATTCTGGGATGGACTATCCTGTCGTGAATGTGCTCAGTTTCTTTTTGAACTTAAGTAAACTACCAGCATCCACAAATATCCCAGGGTAAAAAAGTTCCCAGGCTTAATTACATGCAGCGTCCAAACCTCCTTGTTTTGTTTTGAACTTGATACTAGTTTTACTTGATGCCCCTAGTTCTTCCGCTGGAAGATACAGCAAATACTTTTCTTTTTGTTGGCTTTTTTTTCCCAGACCTCTGTTGCATTTCCCCTCAGTCATCTCTTTCCAGGCTGAAGAGCCCCAGTCTACCTAATTGTTCTTTATACAGGCTCTGTTTCATGCCTTTTTGTCATCCTTTTTGGCCTTCTCTGAGCTTCCTGCAGTTGTCGTCCCTTACTCTTGGTCTTTGTGTGTCAATAAAACACTTAACGTTTAGAGAATGGAGAGAGCTTTAAACAAACAGCTGTTTTGAGGGGCAGGTGGGGACTTCCAGCCAGCTGAAATGAACTCGCCTAGTAAGAACAAGTGTGTTGCTGAAGTGTTTTCATCTCATTTTCAGGACTGGAAATTTGGACAAGCTTATCACTGCAGAACTAGGAAGGAAAGCTGAGGAGAACTTACCTGTTGCACCAGTAGAGAGCACAAGCTCAAATTCAAGACAAAGTGAAAGTCACAGGAGGGTGCTTTGCTTTGATAATGTCCTACCCACTCCAGGAGGGAACACCCAAATTCAGGCTACTAAGAGTTTATCCCAAAAAGAAAGAAACGAAAATGCTTTATTTGCTGTTGACTCTGCATCATCCTCTGCTAAGGCACAGGTAGCAAAGAGAGAGAAAGATAAAACGTTGCCTAGAATTCTGTGTAAGCCAGAAATTGGTAGCAACAGAAGTGCATCCGCGAAGGAGCCACAGCCCGAGCGGAAGGTGGCAACTGCAGGGCTTCCATTAGATCCCTTCCACAAGACTACAGCAAATAAAGAAAATGAACTACGAAGGGATACTGATGAAAAACAGAAGAACCAGGACACTGCCAAACTCTCAAATGGCCAACAAAGTGTTGGCTTATGGAATGAGAAGACAGTCGCTTCAGTGCAAGAGCTGAACAAAAAGCAAGGGTCGCTGTCGAATGGGAACGGCAAATCTTCAGTGTCCGTTTCTTTGTCTTCGAAGGAGCCAAAGCGAGAACCAGCTAAAGTTTCCAACCAAGGCCTTTGCCTGTCAAGTCCGTTCACTAAGCAATGTGTGGAAATGTTGCAAGACATTCAGTGGCATAGCCCGACTAGTAAAACAGTTGAAAACGGAGAATTACCAGTACCCCGTACGCCGTCTGGAGTTGGGGACAGGCACGCAGATGATACTACAGATAGTGTACGGACACCGACCTGTCGGCGCTTCAACGAGGACAGCACGACCCCTAGAATAATGGTGCCCCCCGCTACGCCAGACTTGCCTGCCTGCAGCCCGGCTAGTGAAACAGGTAGCGAAAACAGCGTCAGTATGGCTGCTCACACGCTGATGATCCTGTCACGGGCGGCTATTGCAAGGACTAGCACTGCAACCCCCCTGAAGGACAATACTCAACAGTTCAGGTCTTTAAGGAGCACAGTAAAGAAAAGGAAACTAGAGGACTTGAATGAGGGTGAGAGAAATTCTCGTTCTGCAAATAAAAAAGACCTTCAAAGCTCTCCAACACCATCAAAAAAGAAGAAAATAAAGGCAAGTACAGGCATTTACTTTTTAATTTAAAATTCTAAATATTTATTAGACATCTCTCTATATATTATTTATAATGGGATGGTTCAGAGGTGCTAGTCCAAATCCCCAACATCCTATTTATATTTGTCAGTTCTACTAACTTTGCCTCTTGAGCCTACTCTGAACTAACAGTTTTAAGATCAGGACGGTCTTAAGATACACACAAGTCACTCCTGCTGACTCTCTGCACATACCTATGAAAATCAAAGTATTTCTCGTAAAACATGAAGGAGTTTCTAAATTCTAACTGCAGAGTAAGTTTCTAGGTGGAATGTAGGAATTAGGCCAAACTCAAACTAGGCCTTACGAGAATTCAAGCTGTTCCTGCATCCTTGTTTACCACCCGGACTAGGAATGCACGTTTTCTGTATTCCCGGTCTCTCTAGTTACAGCACCACGCCTCTGACTTGGGGATTTAGTGGCATATAGCAAAGGTGTGAGACGTGAAAAGGTGACGTACATAATTAATCAAAAAGGAGACACAGTATAACTTTGTAATTCACCATACTTAGGTTACAGCATGCTCCTGAAATATTAGAACTGAAAAACGCTCGCTTACTCGTACTGCGTATGTGGCGAGAGCTGAGCGGCTGTGCCTGGCTGAAGGCCCGGTGGGCTGCTGCTGAAGCTGCGAGCTCAGCTACTCCTGGCCGGTAACCGTGCCATTTGTACCCCGGGGGCACACGTGAGTGTGGCTGCGTTTCCGCGGCCGATTTCTAGGTGAGCTTTGCGCGGTTACATCTGCAAGGTAAATGGAAGGATGAGAAAGAAAGGCGTGCGTACAGACTCTTCAGTATCCCCGGGTTCTGAGTATTTGACAGAACTGTTCTTTTCCTCTCCCACAGAAAAAGAAGCTACCAAATGCTTTTCCAGCAGGAATGGACGTGGACAAGTTCTTGTTGTCTTTGCATTATGATGAATGAAAAAAAAAAAAAGTTGAACTGTGACTGTCCAAAGCTAGGTGTCGTTATGCTGAGGTTTTGCATGGGAAGAGAAGTTAATTCTAAAGGGTGAGTTGCACTTTCAGTGCACTGAAGTTTCACTTTATGGCAAAATCATGCTGTTTCTGAAGCAGGTTGCTAAGTGTAAATATCATTGAGTTGGTGTATGTTTATTTTTGAAAAAGCACTTGCATAATTATAGAGCCATTTAATTTGCAAAATTGTAAATTTGTATAAATGTAATGTAACAGAAGTTGTATGTTTCCTGTTACACCACGTTGTCTGTGTTCTGCTGCATTCTCTACTTACCCATCTGAGCCGCTCAGCCAGTTTGTGAAAAGGTGGTGGATTGGAAGGCGGTGTTTGTAGTTCACCGTTCTAAGACAGGGGCAGCTGACCCGGCCCCTTCCCGTTGTCTTCTTCAATCCGAAAGGGACTTAATCCTCAGATGTGACTGGCTCAGACTGACACTCTCTTCTCTCACAACTGTCAAACCCACGTGTAAGGCTTTGAACGAGTTAACAAAAATACCGGTAACTAAACGTAAGGCCAACAAAACCTCCAGAAGTATTTCTCATCTAATGAGTCTTTTCCCAACCAGTGATTCAGGTAAGAACTTTAATTTGGATAGGCCTCATCTGTTTACAGTATCTGCTGCATAGGATGTCGTTTGAATGCAAAAGCTGTTTTCAAAGAGTGTACTTTGTTGTGGGTTAACCCCCGTGTTCATACCTCGGTAGGAATACGTAAACCGTAGCAACAGCCAGACAAGAGTTTCAGCCTGTTCTATTGCAAAAGGCAATTCTTTTAACTGTCATTTGTACTGTTGAGAAAGCGTTCGTTAGTATCACCTATGCTTTTAGTCAGACACGGGAAAATCTGCATCTGATCTTTCTGTTTAACGTAGAATTTGACATAGCTATTATACAAACTTTCTTCAAAACAGGCACAGGAGCAGCTCGGCCTGCATTGTAGGAATAATTAGCATGGGTAAAAATTACCACACTAAGCCTTGCTCCAGTACTGCAGAATTTTCTCTACTGGTATTCCCTATTTCCTCCTTTGTTCTCAAATTGTTGAGGTCTTAAAAAACGCAAGTTTTCTTCTGAGAGATCTGTACAGCAACAGGGCAATGTTTCAGATAGTATACAAGGATTCCTAAGGAACCAATATTATGCAGTAGATGTTTATATTAAACCCATCCAATAACTAAATACTGCATAGCATTTACAGCTTGAATAAATATTTTTGTTTTAATAAAAAGTTCTGTGTCTTGCTTCATATTTTGTAAGTCCACTAAGCAGCTTTGTGGATATTATATAGAAAAGTCATGTTCATCGGTCATTTTTTAAGACAAAGAGTTCAGTATTAAACACTAAGTTCTAGTAGCAGCCGTTGCCAGCGTGGCAAAAACAATTGTCTCTTTGCTACATGGTGGCATTTGAGGCTTAACAGTATTCTGACCGTTGATATGTGATATTTTAAAATTTGCTATTTATTTGAGACATAGCGTAGCTCTTTCATGGGACAGCCGATATCCACCACATTTCTTTTTCAATTCAGGTGATCTGGTAATACTAAAGGTGTGAATTATCAGTTCATTTACGCTTTCAAAGGAAGAAGCATCTTCAGTTCCAAGCTGCTGTCATATGGCAAATAATTTTTGGAAGAACAGGCATCAGAGCATGCCTGGAGGTTCATTTTCTGAGTGTGTAGCATCTAAACCCCACTGTTCACGTGCTACCTCTACAAGTACCTTCCTTCCCAGAAAAAACAGATCCCACTACTCCCCAGTCAAAGTATCTATTCCCCCTGCTTTATGGAGGAAAATGTAAGGACAATCAAGCGGTAAAGATGACTTCCTCAGGAAGCTGATGTCAAAATAAGAAAGAAGTTGTCCTAAATCCCAGCTGAGAAACTGAAGCGTTTGATGTTTATCCCTTGTGAAAAGGGTGAGGTGGGAACAGGCTTTATACTGGTGCAATAGCCAGGTTTTGCCCTCTGGTAAAAAGCCCGCTGCAGACACCGCGTGAACTTCTCATTGAAGCCCTGAACGAGATTCACTCCAGGAAGGTCCTTTCCTGTCCCCTGTCCTTGCAATAGGGTGCCTAACCCTGCACTCTGAGGACTTCACTGCGAATTCAGGAGCCCAGGCAGGGGCTGGCAGCTCCTCGCGCAGCAGCAGTCACAGCAGCTGCGTTGTTTCGGTCCTGAAGCTGCCTCTACTTAAAAGCATATTGACAAACCTGTACGTCACAGGGGCTCAAATGAGCAAAAAAGGAGCAGTGGCAGTTTGAGGCCGCATTAGCGCTTGCACGTGGAAGTTACGCCACCATCTCCTTCAGTTTGCTTTGATACTGCAGCCCAAGCCAGGGTCAGCGAGTGCTACGGCAAGGCTCCTTTCTTGCATTTGACCTGGCTTCGAGGTACACAACCGCAGAAACCCAACCTTTGAGTAAAGGTTTTTCCATGAAAATCCCTCAGCAGTTAGGAAAATTAAGCAACAAAACAGTAAGAAACGAGCTGCCTCTAGGAGCAGCACCATGCGAGGTACCAAGAGAATTCCTTTTCAGTGGCGTTTGAGAAACCATACGTCAGGGACAGAGGAGCCACAGTTAACAAACATTCTTTATTGTCAAGACATTCTCATAATTTGACATTTTTTATTTGTACTGTATAAAAACTTGCACTAAGTCAAAGTAATAAAAGCCCAGTTGTTTGTATCAATAATCAATGATGTTTTAAGAAGTTTTGGAGTAGCAGTTAAGGAATTTATCCACTTATTGATAAATAAGATGTAACAGGTACCACTCATCATTTTGATCAAAGAGCATTTAAGGCTTTGATTCCAACGCTATTTGGGCCTACAACTTCTCTATTAATATTGCAGAAGCGCCTCCTCCTCCATTGCAAATTCCTGCAAGACCATATTGTCCTTGTTTCAACGCGTGGGCCATGTGAACAACAATTCTTGCTCCCGACATTCTAAATAAAAGAAAAAAAAAAATGTATAAACTTAGTTTAAAGGAAATTCTTAATTTGACCCACACAGGATAGTTGGCAGAATATAGTATTGACCCTGTGGCTGGGAAAAAAACCACACCAACAAGAAGACCAAACCAACCCTTTTATCTACGCTTAGATGCAATGCAGGTTATTTTTCTCTAGCTACAGTACTTAACAAACAGAGAGGTTCTTAGCCATACACAAACAAAACCTCCGTGTTTATCTAAAGTTTCTTCTGGAAAAGGAAATTTCCTCTAAGTCAGTCTGCATATTACAAAGTATCTCTACGTGTAGCAAAGCTCTTTCAAAGAAGGTAATACATCTACCACGAAAACCAAATCGATAGTAATGATTAATTTCAAACAGTTTCTTATTTGCTTACAACTTGATATACCGCAGTATGCTACTTTGGTCCAGCTACTGTGCAAAATCAGACATTTAAATTCTGTCATTAGACTGTCGAAATTAACTTTTAAAGACAAAAAATTCATATTCCCTTAAGGAGCTGATATTGCAAAGATGTCGGCATGTCTTGCGGGATTATGCCTTGATTAGAGCTTTTTAGGAACCATGAAGTACCCCTACTTGTTCCTGATGTACAACGTTGTTACTTCACATCCATATTTACGCAGAGGTTTTGAAATGGGTTTTCCTCATAGACCCGGACTGTGCAACATCATCACCCTTAGGGAGGATTAATGGGATAGACCGAAGCCGTGAGTAAGTTACAGCGGCTGGGGAGCACGGCCGGTGATCCGACTCCTCAAACCAGATGACCGAACTTCAAACAAAAGACCCCCCAACACCCCCAGACGATCCCCGCCTGCTGCATCAGGTGCTTGGGGACTTTGGGATTCACGGCCAAAAACGCTTTGACGAGACCTGGAATTTCATTTTGCTCATGTAAGAAATATAAAAGCCCCTGTACCATATCCTTCGCTATTTTCATAAGTTTACCTGTAAATATCTTTAGCTTAACTACTCGATTAATTATTATTGTTTATTCTGTCATGTTAATAGTGATTTGGTTTTAATACTTCATAAATCCATATAGCTGCGGTAACAAGCAAGCTCTTTATAAAAGTAGGTGATTCCTAACTGTGAAGAGAAAAATGGGATCGTGCTCTTTTCAAGGTACCCTGAAATTTAACACCTGAATTAAGTCCCTATGCGCCTGATTGATAACAAATTTCTGTTACCGTTCCTCCTTGTGTTAAATTTGAGAATAAAGGTAAATGCGTTAGCAGTATGTCTAGAAACCAATGCCTCTGTGTGCAACACAAACCAGCGCTGCTTTTCCTTACCCTATGGGATGCCCAAGAGAGACGGCACCTCCGTTGATGTTGACTTTTTGTGGATCAATACCCAGCATTTTAATATTGGCCAGCACCACAACGCTGAATGCTTCGTTGATTTCCCACATTGCAATATCTTCTTTTTTCATGCCTGTCTCACTTAGAATCTAGAAATAATAATAAAAACAATTACTATTGTGAAAAGATTAGGAAGCTAATTATAGAAATAATTAGGTCTGTTTTGAAGTCGGTGACTCAGGCTGCCCATAGGGTGACTGAAGTTCACATTTCGGAACCTCTTTGTCAGATGGGAAACAGCAAAACTGGGCTACTGAAGCACAGACTTGAGCTTTCACAAAAGAAATGAGCGTACCCTATGCCAAGAATACGTTTTCATCACACTTACACTAAGACCGCTGCCGCAGTAAGTACATTTAAACTGATACGGTATTGCCTCATGCCGTACGCTTGTCTTCAGTTCCTTTTTGAACGAGTCTATACTCATATAACCACATTTATTTTGCCTTTAGCCATACTAGCTGCAAAGCTTCAAAAGTGTAAACAAGCACAAAGTTGGTGAAAGCAGTATAAAACAATATTCTCTTTCAAAATAGGTGTGAGAAATTTGTTACCCTGAAAATCTGCATTCTAGCCTTGATCCTCTGAAAAACGTGTTCTTTGTATTCATGATGTAATTATAATTTCGATCCTAATTACAGGAAGATCCACCGAGGGATGAACCAATGATCCAGTGCTAGGGAAGTTTGTTGTTTTTCAAAAATCACCTCAATTCTTTTCCTACCTTGGGAACAGCGTGTGCAGGTGCAATTGGGAAGTCAATGGGATCAACAGCAGCATCTGCAAAAGCTGTAAAAATCGCAAAAGCTGTTTAAAGACCTTTGTTTTTACTACACGTGATTTTTATTCGCGCAAGCAGCAAACCCAGCCAAGATAGAAAAATTCTGAATGTAACGGTCCATGAAATATCCGTGAAATCCAAAATTTAGTGCCTTAAGGGAGCCACATAACAACATTTTTGTATTTTTAATATTATTCCACATAGAAAACTCCATTTATGATCCAAAGCCTGCTGGTACGACACTTGAAATTTCAAGGACTGTATCAAGAAGGAGCAGCCATAATGCCTAGGGGCTCCCCTTTTCTGTCCCGCAAATGTCAGATGACCGGCCAAACAGGACTCCCAGTCTGAGAGCATACCACGGGCGTATTCTCCAGGACTGTACTCGAAGCTATGAAAAACCGTACCTACTACCCGTGCCAATGGTTTGACTTTCAGTCTCTTGGCTGCCTCTGTAGTCATCAGAATCAAGGCCGCTGCTCCATCGTTCAGAGTACTGGCATTGGCAGCTGTAACTGTTCCTAGAAAAGGTAAAGCATTGTTTAAACAGAGGGGAAAAGCGGGATATAGCTCAGGGATATCCTGTCAATGAGGTTTTTTTACCTTAGGCCCTTGAACATAAGTTCTCAACAATATGGTGATAGCTGTGGTACCGAGTTAACTAAAAATGAGTTATTCTTTTAAATCGGTTTGAGTAAACACGTACAATCATCACATGTACTCCTGTCTATCCAGGTGGCGGTTTAGAGCATGCCTTCCCTGTCGGCTGCACGGCTGGCATTCACGCAGAATTCCAGCTCAAAAAGGGATGTGAATGAGAGGCAACTTTGCTTTAGCCAGAGAGACGTATCAAGGACAGATTCGGGGAAGTCACAGGTAACTATGTAAGGGCACTCCAGCTCCCACCGACGCCAGAGCTGACACCTGGCAGAGACCAAGGCAATAGCTAAACCGAAACCAAGCTGTTTCCGTCGTCTTAAAGTAAATGTCCAAAACAGAGGTTTTCACTGGTTTAAGGTTCTTGGACCATCTTTTAATCCAAGCCAGTTCATGCTGTTGTGAAGCATGTTTCTTTATCTTAGCAGACGTTTAAAAGCTAAGGGACTACTGTTGGGCATTCAAGCTCTTGTGAACAGGACTCCTCACTACAACAACGTATCACAGAATCACAGAATCGTTTAGGTTGGAAAAGACCTTCAAGATCATCAGGTCCAACCGTTAACCCAGCACTGCCAAGTCCACCACTAAACCATGTCCCTAAGCACCGCATCATCCTTGCACTTGGTAGAAAATTAAGCAGTTAATTCAACAATATTTACCATTTTCTTTTTGGAAAACAGCTTTCAGCTTTGGAACTTTACTAAAATCAACACGTTTGTATTCTTCATCTTCTTTCACTTCTGTATCTGGCTTTCCTGAAATTCAGATTTGGTTTAGTATTTTATAGTACAGTCCATTCTTAAGACATTCTAACACAGTACTTTGATTAAATGCTGCCTTATTTAAACAATTTATTTCATTAAAAAAATGTAAACACATGTAAAATGCATGTCAAGAACTGTGCTTATGAAAACTGGAAAAAAAATTATTCCCTAATCCAATTTATTCACAGCAAATCCATTTATACTTCCTGGTGGCTGAATGAAAGGGACAAAGAACATATCTTTAAGGTAATTAATAGGGAAATTAAAACACAGATGTCCTCAAGCCATACTATTTAAGTTCAGTAGCTAGTCTTCCACTTACATAAAAAAGGAAGAAGATACGGTGCATAACATTAAAGGAAAATTAAAAACCAAAACCAGATCACAGGTCACTGACTGCTGTTCACCAGAAAGTCTGCAGAACAGAAAATTCTTAGCTCATTTAAAATTAGCGTTCCTGATATCTGCATGTTTAAACAACACAAGTTGCACTGAACACGGACAATGTTACAGCTTTCAATGAGAAACACAATTCATTTTATCACACCTTTCCATAATACCTTTTTTTGAAATAGTGACAGGAACTATTTCATTTTTCAATATTCCTGAATCCCAGGCTGTTTTGCTCTTTGTGTAAGAGCCTATGGCGTAAGTGTCTTGTTCCTCGCGCGAAATAGTAAACTTCTTCGCAGTATTCTCGGCACAGTTGCCCTTGGAGAAAACCAGGCACGTTAGGTTTGGCATTTGTGGAGATGTGAACTACAAATGTAGCTGAAAAAAACTCAGCCAGCAGATTTCCAGAATTGAATGTGACTAATGTGTGTCCATTTCTAATTTACACAGTTGTGATCAAATAGTAACTTCTGGTTTTGGAATATGAACTTCAGATTTAGCAAACGTTTTCTGGATCCAGCCATGAGGGAACATTCATTACAAGGCTTTTCTTTTAAGTTAAAAAACTGCATGCCAAAGTAAGTTTTAAAGTGCTTAGGGCTGATGTCTTCTGAGACTGAAGATCATTGTTCAGCCACAGAACAGCATGTTCACATCATCTTACTAGTGTTGTCATGTCATTATCAGCTTGTCTGTTCCACAGGTTACAAGAACAGGTCAACACACAGGGCTTATTTAGCCTTCAGGATCTGATACTCTAAAAACTGTACAAATAAAAGTATGTATACCTTTTGTCTAATCACTGGAATGAAATAAGTAGAATGAAATAATCCATTTTTTATATAGGTCAATCATAATCATAATTACATAATTATACAATCATAATTCATTACCAACACTAAATACCTGGTGACAAAATAAAAAAAAAGGATACTCATGTAGTCAACCTGAAAGATTTGTTCTTAAACAGGTTTTGTTCCACCTCTCATTTCTGTAGAAAACTCAATGAATCAACACAAACCCCTTTAGTACTGTGTCCCTCCAGTGCTTCAAACAAGCAAGTTCACTTCTATGCAGTTAAAGAATTTAAAGTCTTCATAGCACCAGCAACTTAGTCTGTTGCCAAAACACAGACAAGAGTAAGTTCCTAAAGCCATCGGATGGGCCTTCCTGTGTATTCTCACACAGAGTGGTACGGTTTTCCAAGCAACCTACAGCTGCTATAATAAAGACAAAAGGCTCTACAATATTGTCCCAGTCTCTGAAAACTTTGTGCATTATAACCAACTCCTAGAGTTTTTCCCCACACAGAGGAACTAGCAAAGCCACTATTTACATTCCTATAAAAATCCTCAAAAATCCATTTTGGCTGGAATGTGGGAGTGGATTTCAACCAACAGCCTAAGCAGAGTGCGCTGGACTGCAAAAAGAATAAATCACACACAGAAGGAGCGAGGTCCGTATCAAATATATGGATCACAGTAGAATATTCTTCACGACATGTTTTCCTGTACACCAGCAAGAACACTAACTGATCAGTCAGTAATACCCTACAGTTGTGAATTACCCTAGGCAAAGGTCAGAAATATTCATAAACGGAAAGTAGTCATTCTCTTTTCAAACTCTTCTTCCCTGATGCTTGTTCTTCACTATCTTCCTATCAGTTGTTTTCCAAACCCACCCTAAGTTTGCAGTTGTTTGTCCAATTTAAGTTACCATGCTGATGAGTAAGCATATCAGCTGACTCAAACCTTCCAACAGAAGATATGCGATATGTACATTGGGGGAGGGAAAACAAACCTGAGAGCCTGCTGAACCGTACAGAGTAGGTACCCTCAAAGACATCAAGTAACTCAATTGCTCTTTCCCACAGATGGAGCAACAGCAATCTATCAGCAGCAGATTTTTTTTTTTTTAAATCCCTGCTCTAGGCAATTCAGACTTCAATCAGAGACAGATAAACATTAACACGCAATTTGCAATTCGGTTTTGGTCTTCTGTCTAGCCCCTCCATTACAGTTACTACAGGACGGACGCCTGGAAATGGAAGACTTTTTCCTCCTCCGTTTATGTTATTCCTCATTTCTAGGTTTGCTACATGAAGCAGTTTCATAATAATTATTAGCAAGCTCTTCAAAGCTATGGTTGATACTTCAGTACTGTGCAGGAATATTTACCATATGGATATGGTTATAAGCGTCCGTCAGCCCATCTTTCACTATCAGGTCTTCCAGCTTTACTCCTCCATAGGGCGTCGATCCTCTGCTCATTGTATAGGGAACATTAGACATGCTCTCCATTCCACCAGCAACCATTACGTCCTGCTCAAAGGAAACAAGTTAAAATTATTAATAATGCAGTGTGTTCTCTATGACTTCTTGTAGGAACAAATATTAGCAAAAGCTTAAGCATGGACGCTTTATATTTCTGAGGAGTCCTAGAGAAAGAGGAAAAAAAAATCTTTATGCATTTAAAAAGCAAGCAGCAGGAACAACAGCTGAAGAGAGTTAATCCACCCCGACAGAACAACTGGACTCTTGTCTTGTATGCAGTTCTAGAAAGCTGCAAGGGCCGTGTCAGTCTCTTGCACTTTTACTTCAAAAGCTTGGGAGATCAAATTACAAATTTTAATTTAAACAGTTTCTTTTTCTTTAAATTTCTCATTTTTGTTCTTCATTCGCAGCTCCATATCCCTACGCAACAAGCAACAGTCAGAATCTAAGAGACTAATAAGAAGAGACAGAGATTTACAAGTACCTGCAGTTTTACATAATATTGTTTCATCTTACTATGTAAAGAGAGATGACTTACAATATGGTTTTATTATCTGGAAAGGCCAGCAAAAAAAGAGATGTTAACAATTAATCATTACTGAATTAAGCTGAATCGTTATGGGCATTTCTAAATTAGTATACTTTTCAAGCTGAGACAAAGCAAACAAACAGAAAAGCTATAAGGACCAGAAGTATACCTACTGTTCATCAGGCTATACCCCCAAAATCCCTAGGACCTCAGGATGTGAAGAATAGACACAGTTGTGTTTAACGGCATATTTGAAATATGGATAAATGTAAGAAAAATACACACACAGCAGTGTGAGTCTTTGAGAATTCAACCATGCTGTTAATATAAATTCAAAAAGATTTTACATCATAACAGCAATAAGAAACAGATGAAAGCTTTTTTGGTTTCTTTAAATTAAGACTCAGAGAAATAATGGTTTGGTTCAGAACAGATTATAAACTAGATCCAGGAACAGTGACATGAAGTAATGAAGAAAAGAAAGAAGGCTGGAGACAAACTGGAAAGGCAGATAAATCGGAAAGGCAGCTGAGATATGGAAGCAGCAACAGATCAGAGGAACAAGAGTCCCTGGCATTTCAATTCCCTAAAGTGAAAGACTCGGAGACAGAGTTAATACAGTTGTTTATACGATGAGGTACACTGACTCAAGCCACTGGGAACCATCGCTGACTTTCATACCGCAGATACCTCACAGCCCGCAGCCAGGAAAAACAAACAAATACAAAAAAAATCCATAATTTATAGCTCTAAGAGACTAATAGCTGGCTGAGTCTGCTTTTGCTGAGACTGGCAGCACAGCGGGTATGACTAGCTCAGCTGAAAACTCCAGTTCTCTTCAGAGCTCATGGCCTGCATCTGTCAAACCAGCCAAATGCACAGCCACTCTCATGAAGTCACTGGACGTAAATTCCTAAATCCAAATGCAGCTTTTACACAGACATGCTGGGCCTGGTTCAAAGTCCAGTGACAAGACTTCCACCGACTTCAGCAGACACTGGACAAAGTGCTGCTCTCTGCAGAGCAAGGCCAAAGCAATAAGTAGTTCCTTAACTCAGCTATACTGTTATTTCCACAGAAGGGATAATGAAACTTAAATATTAAAAAAAAACCCACACTCTTTACTTTTGTTCTTAAAAAAAAATAAAATAAAAAAGAATAATAAGTACATTTCTCACTAATGAGCCACTTACTTTGTAAACCAAAAATATATATTGAACTGACAATATTTTCACTTCAGAGATGGGGAGATGTTGCCAAAATGCTTTAAGTATGCAATTAAAAACAAAATTGAAATGTCTTTCTTCACGTTCACACATCTCCCATATTCTTTGCTGCGTAGCATTTAACAGCTTGCTGAAGATGGTGTATTCTTGCATCCTCCCGTTAAGTGATACTGTTTTCCCCATCATACAGAGAATATTAGAACACTGTTGACAGAGATGAGCAATTCCCCTCTATCAAGCTCTCTTCAATGAAAACACTTATTCAGCAACAATTCTTCTAAAACAATTAAAAAAAAAACCTGAACCATCTTTAATGTACTTGGAAACAACATTGCTTTAATATGTACATTTAATCCATTTAAGTGTTAAAAGTGTCTGAAAGTCAAGATTGAATGTGTTTCAGCAAAAACTAAGTCTATAAAAAGTTCTTCAATTTTTCAAACCAGAAAGCTTGAAAATTCCCTTAATTATTTTTTGGGGGTGAGGGAGGAGGTGGGGTGGGGGAAGAGCAGTAGGGAGAAGATGTAAACACCCCACCCCACCCCCCAAAAAAATCCACCTTATTTGCCTAGCTCTAAAAATACATCTGACAATTTCCTAACTATAATACTTACAATTTTCTGTTTTAAACCAAAACACACTTAAGTGACTATAAAACTAAGGTTGCATAAGCAAAACAAACCTTGCTAATTAGCTTTATTATCCCAAGTCAAAACACAGTCCCAAATCAAAGAGCACAGTCATCAGTAGGACAGGATCTACAACATTAGTTGTGTGTTTCTTCCATAAAACAGCACTCAAATTCACATACCTGACTCCCACACATCAGGCTTTGTGCTGCCATCATGATCGATTTCATCCCTGAAGCACAGACTTTATTGACAGTTGTAGTAGGAGTGGAGATTGGCAGACCTGAGTCAAAGAAGTTGTACAAACTGTATTACTTAAAGGACAGACAGTCTTGGTGTTTCAGCAATATTTCGTATGGGACCAGTTTTTACCTAAGCCCAGGGTGCCCAGCTTGCACTATTTAGCCTGCCAAAGCAATTTATCTACCCTCGCCCCTAGTTGCTATCCTTCTTGGAGACTCTTGTTGTCTCTCCCCTTCAGACAACAGACTTGTGATAAGGGAGCAAGCAAATGAGGAATCAGAGACAGAAGATCAGGGAAACGACTCCAGAACTATTCCTCCTCCTGACACCCCAATCCCTGCCTCTAAGAAGCATTCAAGATTGAAAAGGCATAAACAAGCTGTAGAATTTAGCAGCTGGCAACAAGACAGACCCCAGAAGTACAGGACTCTAAACACAAGCAATACTGAACAAGACCAAAAGCGCTAGGTGTCAGTGTCATTCACACAGTTGTTATTGAGTTCTGACTGTCATTGAGTGTTCATGGCAACAGCTTTGGGCTCTGCTGTGTGCAGCTCGACTCAAGACCATTGCGTCACTGCCTCTACCCTAGGCTTGCTCTCTAGCATTATGGCTTGGCTACCAGCACAACTCCATCCCAGCAGCGAGATGGAGAAATTCGCCAGGGGAAAGAAGAGAGCCATATTCATCCCCTTGCCTCACATGGAAACAGTTCCTTCTTTTTCAAAAAAGTACAGGGACAGAGCAAAGAAAGTATCCAGTTCTTCCCTGACCCACAGACCTTCCTAGCATCATGCTAAGGCATAGAATCCCATCCCTACAGCAAAAGGGAGAAGAACATAACTCCTGCACCCCAATAACATTTGTGCTGCAGTTAACATTATAGAGCGAATCCTTCCAGTGACAGCTCCAGACTCCACGGGAAGATGAGCGTAATGACATACTCATATCTGCAGTTCATGGAAACTCACTGACCCCTTATCCAATAAGGCTTAAGAGTAATGATACACTGAAGAAAAAAAGTCTGTTTCATGAAAGATTCAAAGAGCAGCATCCATCATTAGCATCAAGTGTTCTGGAAGTAGCAGCCTGGTCTCCAATATCATCTTCTCCAGGTTCTACAAACGCTGTAGGCAGTAACACCCATTGTGCATATGAAAATTGATTCCCGAGGACGCACAATTAGGCCCACTTACTTGAGTACAACACACACCATTCGCCCACCATGCAGAAAAAAGCATACGCAGACTGTCTTGATGAAAGGCTGGGCACCACTCTGCTTTAACTCATAGCTCAATAATCTACACTGTCTACATAAAGACAGAAAACCTTAACCCCAGAATCAAGAGAATTAATACCTGCACCCAGGACTGCTTGTCTTGCTGGAGCTTGTCCTTGCCCAGCCTGCAAGACATTACCCATATACGCTTCTTTCACTTCTTCTGCAGGGATACCTACAAAACAAAATTGTTTCCATTCAGGAGTCTTTGCACGGAAGATGTAACTCCCTTTTACGAACCTTCCCACTGAAGTTTCCTATCAAAGACTGATGCAACGTGCCATGTCCAACCCCTGTGCCAAAAGCAGCACACAGGCCCCTGCTGGGCGCATCCCAGACCTCTCCTCTCATATGCACGGCACACGATGAACTGGTGACCCCCACAGAAGAGAATTCCCTTGTTACCCTGCAGAACAAGCTACAGTTAGCTAACCAAAGCAAACATTTCCAAGTCTCGCTAGTCTCCCTGAGAAGCTCAATTTCCACGGATGGTTCAATGCATAAAACTTTCTACCTGCCACAATTATGTCTAAAGAATGAGTTCTGCTTGTTTGTTTAACAGGGGCGAGCCAAGGCCACAGCTAGCTACCACCAGACAGAAGAGGCCTGCTCACCCACTGCATCTCTTGCAACGTTCAAGTTCTTGCAATATGCTGTTTCAAGAAGCCAAATTTGTAGAAAACTAACCCTCCTCCCCCCAAAAGACTTTTTTGCTAATTCAAATCCATCAATAGACTCACAAGGGTGTCCTACAAGCATAAGTGCCCATGTGAAAAATGGGCAGGGAAAGGAAGGGCCACAGGTTTCAGCAACAAGTAGCCTTTGCATCAGCTTAGGTGTGTCATAAAACCCCACCCCAGAAAAACAATCAGCATCTTCAATCGGATTTGGATTAGCACGGATACCCCTAAGTAATATTCTGCTCCTAGAAGCAGCACTTAACTTAATTCAGATCGAAACTTCACTTAAATACCATTTGTGGATAAAGACTTAGGAGTGCCACAACAGCAAAAAAATACAGGATCTTTTGTTTACCAAGCAACTTAAAAGACAGAGACTGATACTGTTCTGAGCCACTTGAGGTTTTCTTTGTTGCAGAAAAAAATATTTACATATACCTGCTCTGTCAATTGCTCCCTTAATTGCAATGGAACCAAGTTTAGTGGCTGGCAATGATGAAAGAGATCCTTGGAAAGATCCAATCGGTGTCCTTACAGCACTTGCTATCACCACCTCCTAAGAGGAGAAGCATGGAGTAAAAGTCACGGTCTCTCTCACAAATGCACACATATACCAGTATTTTTTAAATTTATCCACTTCTGCTCTTTCATTCATGTCACAGCTTCCCTTTCATCCTGCAAGTGTTTCAGAGCACTAAAATAATCTTTATTAATGCATGCAGCATGGAGAATAAACATAAGGAATTAGAGATTGGTGTGCAGTTGCAAGACTACAATCTTGTTGGGATCATGAAGGCGTGGTGGGATGGCTCCCATGGCTGGAGTGCTGGAGGGATATGGGCTCTTTGGAAGGATGGGCCAAGGTGACAAGGAGGGGGGGTTGCCCTTTAGGTGACAGAACAGCTGAAGTGCACTGAGCTCAGCCTTGGGATGGATGCTGCTTGAAAGAGTCCCAAGGCCCTGGAGGGAGGAGGGGTCAAAGCAAGCTGGTTAATATTTGATGATTACCCCTTCCAAGCTCAAGAGCAGTCCATTCCAACAAGTGGGATGTCAGGTTAAAATGCCAGGAGGTCTGCATGGATGACCAAAACTCATACACAAAAAGGAAGCATACAGAAGGTGGAAGTAGGGACAGGGAACGTGGGAGACACTGTCCAATCCTGCAGTGACAAGGTTACGAAAGCCAAAGCCCAACTGCAATTGAATCTGGCAAGGGATGTCAAAGGTAAGAAGAAGGGCTTCCAAAAGCAGCTAGGAGGCAAAAGGAAGTCTAGGGAAAATGTGAGCCTGCTGCTGAATGGGGCAGGGGACCTGGTGACACAGGACATGGAAAAGGCGGAGGTACTAAATGCTCTCTTTGCCTCAGTCTTCACTAGTAAGACTGGCCTTCAGGAATCCCAGGCCCCAGAGACCAGGAGGGAAACTTGGAGCAAGGAAGACGTACCCTTGGTGGAAGAGGATGAGGTCAGGGAATACTTAAGCGAACTGGACATACGTAAATCCACAGGCCCTGCTGTGATGCACCCACGAGTGCTGAGGGAGCTGGCAGATGTCTTTGTAAGGTCCCTCTCGATAATCTTGCAATGGTCATGGCAATTGTGAGAGATGCCTGAGGACTGGAGGAAAGCAAATGTCACTCCTGTCTTCAAGAAGGGCAAGAAGGAGGACTTGGGGAACTACGGGCTGGTCAGCCTCACCTCAGTTCCTGAGAAGGTGATGAAACAAGCTAATCCTGGAAATCATTTCCAGGCACATGAACAAGAAAATGATCAGGAGTCATCAGCATGGACTCATCAAAGGGAAGTCATGCTCAACCAACCCAATAACCTTCTACAGGGAAATGATTGGCTTGGTAGATGCAGGCAGAGGAGTGGACACTGTCTGCCTAGACTTTGGTAAGGCTTTCAACACTGTCTCCCATGAGATCCTCACAGAGAAGCTGTTGATATATGGGCTGGATGAGCAGCGAGGTGGACTGAAAACTGGCTGAATGGCCAGGCCCAGAGGGTGGTGACCAGTGGCACGAAGTCTGGTTGGAGGCCATTAACTAGTGGTGTACCCCAGGGGTCAATACTGGGTCCAATCCTGCTTAACATCTTCATTAATGATCTGGATGATGGGGCAGAGTATACCCTCAGAAAGTTTGCTGGTGACACCAAACTGGGAGGAGTGGCTGATACACCAGATGATTGTGCTGCCATCCAGAGGGACCTGGACAGGCTGGAGAAATGGGCCAACAGGAACCTCATGACATGCAACAAGGAGAAGGGCAAAGTCCCATATCTGAGAAAGAAGAACCCCAGGCCCCAGGACATGCTGGTGGATATCCAGCTGGAAAGCAGCTTTGCAGGAAAGGACCTGCAGGTCCTGGTGGACACCAAGTTGAACATGAGCCAGCAATGGGTCCTTGCAGCAAAGAAGGCAAATGGCATCCTGGGCTGCATTAGACAAAGTACTGGCAGCAGGTCAAGGGAGGTGATCGTTTCCCTCCACTCAGCACTGGTGAGGCCACACCTGGAGTGCTGTGTCCAGTGCTGGGCTTCCCAGTACAAGAGAGACATGGACATACCAGGGAGAGTCCAGCGAAGGGCCATGAAGATGATTAAAGGACTGGAGCACCTGACACACAAGGAAAGGCTGAGAGAGCTGGAACTGCTCAGCCTGGAGAAGAGAAGGTTCAGGGGGACCTCATCCGTGTATATTAATACCTGAAGGGAGGGTGCAAAAGGAATGGATCCAGGCTCTTTTCAGTGGTGCCCAGGCACAGGACCAGGGGCAACGGGCACAAACCGACACACAGGAGGTTCCCTCTGAACATCAGGAAACACTTTTTCACTGTGAGGGTGACCAAGCACTGGAACAGGTTGCCCAGACAGTCTCCATCCTTGGAGATAATCAAAAGCACCCAGGTCGCAGCATAATGCATAAGCAGTAGTTTAAGACATGGTATGACATTCAGCTCTATACCTAGCAGCCCCTCAAAAGAGATTTACTCTTATTTCGCCTCTTAGCTTCAGTGCTACAACAACATACCTACCTGCTAAAACCATGAGAGCAGCATGAGGACCTGGCACCAAAAAGATGCACACTTCAGACCTCTGGCTGCCCCTGGACAGCTACTGAGAAGAAGCAATGAATGCCTCCAGCTCTGCTGGTTTCAGCGGAAGTCAGACACAAAGCTTTACAGGGTCTCACCACAAGTTCTTTATTTAGAGACACAAGCAAAGAAACAAAACACTAGAAAATATCTGAACCAAAAAAAAAAAAGACAAATTATACTTGTTTAAAACTCAGGTCTGTTTCTGTAACCCCTTCTTCATCATGATTGACTTCAGTGACAGTAACACGCTTGTTCTCATCTTTTATGTTGCAACAGCAAGTTGCAGAATAACATACAAATAACCTCAAAGGGAGAAGTTGGCATCAGCTGTATTTTCCAATAAGGGATAAATAGTTGCATTAAGCTAGCTGACACACTTCTAACCAATTTTGTCCCACAGTACCTAACAATTAGCAAAACAAAATAAAAAAGAAAATCTGACTTTTATTCCAGATTTTGCAGTCAGGTGTGACTTGGGGACAAGTCGCATTGTCTACAACGCAGATTTTTTTGTGGTAACTTTTTTAAAAAGTTCAGTGATTAAGAAAGAGATATAAAACAGTGATTTATTGCAGTTGGATGGTGCTTTATACTTACATTTAAAGTGCGCTGTGATGCATAGCCACGGCTTGTATACTTCAAAGCCTGAAAATAAGAAAGTCCTCAGAATTTCATATCGAGAAAGTCAATACCATGACATTTGAGAAATGTACCATTTATGTAGAAGTCATTACTTTAAAAAATAATATCTAAGAAACACTGGAAAAATATTAAATTAAAAATCATAAAATGCCTTTTAAAAAAGTGAAGTCTCACCATAACATCTGTGATAAAATATTTTCTGAAAAATAAACAAATACTCCTTTAAAAACAAAACCCAACTCATTTGGCCAAGTCTGTTATGTACACATACAACACATGGCTAAACCAGGGAGTGAGTGGTGCTATCTTGAAAAAGTTTACTAGTCCCTCTGTCTGCTTCTCTGGACTTTGGTTCACTCATTGACACATAACCTCCTGACACAGCTGGTGAGGGAGCCAACGAGGGAACGTGCCCCGCTGGACCTCTTGTTTGTGAACAGGGAAGGACTTGGGAGTGACGTGATGGCTGGAGGCCATCTTGGGCACAGCGATCATGAAATGATAGAGTTTTCAATTCTTGGAGAAGTAAGGAGGCGGGTCAGCAGACCTGCTGCCTTGGACTTTCAGAGGGCAGAATTTGGCCTGTCCAGGAGCCTGGCTGACAGAGTCCCTTGGGAACCAGTCCTGAAGGGCAGAGGAGTCTGGGAAGGCTGGGCATTCTTCAAGAAGGAAATCTTAAAGATGCAGGAGAAGGCCCTCCCCATGTAACGAAAGACAAGCCAGTGGGGGACAAGACCGGCCTGGCTGAACAGAGAGCTTTGGCTGGAATTCAGGGGGGAAAAAAGAAGAGTTTACGACCTTTGGAAGAAGGGTCAGGCAACTCAGGAGGACTAAAAGGATGTCGTGAGGTTGTACAGGGAGAAAATTAGAAGGGCCAAAGTCCAACTAGAACTTAATCTGGCTACTGCTGTAAAAGACAACAAAAAATGTTTCTATAAATACATTAGCAACAAAAGGAGGGCTAAGGAGACTCTCCATCCTTTATTGGATGCAGGGGGAAACGTAGTGACAAAGGATGAGGAAAAGGCTGAGGTACTCAATGCCTTCTTTGCCTCAGTCTTCAATAGTCAGACCAGTTGTTCTCCAGGTACGCAGCCCCCTGAGCTGGAAGACAGGGAGAGGGAGCAGAATGAAGCCCCCATAATCCAAGGGGAAATGGTTAGCGACCTGCTACACCACATAGACACACACAAGTCTCTGGGGCTGGATGGGATCCACCCAAGGGCACTGAGGGGGCTGACAGAAGTGCTCACCAAGCCACTTTCCACCATTTATCAGCAGTCCTGGCTAACCGGGGAGGTCCCAGTTGACTGGAGGTCAGCAAGTGTGACCCCCATCTACAAGAAGGGCCGGAAGGAGGATCCGGGGAACTACAGGCCTGTCAGCCTGACCTTGGTGCCAGGGAAGGTTACGGAGCAGATCATCCTGAATGCCATCGTGCTGCATGTACAGGACAACCAGGGGATCAGGCTCAGCCAGCATGGGTTTATGAAAGGCAGGTCCTGCTTGACTAACCTGATCTCCTTCTATGATAAGGTGACCCGCTCAGTGGATGAGGGAAAGGCTGTGGATGTTGTCTACCTGGACTTCAGTAAGGCTTTTGACACCATTT
Organism: Nipponia nippon; assembly: GCF_047370975.1. Taxonomy (NCBI): domain Eukaryota; kingdom Metazoa; phylum Chordata; class Aves; order Pelecaniformes; family Threskiornithidae; genus Nipponia; species Nipponia nippon. The sequence continues at coordinate 113,690,158 of NW_028262336.1, forward strand.
CCCACAGTATTCTCCTGGAGAAACTGGCTGCTCATGGGTTGGACAGGCATACTCTTTGCTGGGTAAAAAACTGGCTGAATGGCCAGGCCCAAAGAGTTGTGGTGAATGGAGTTAAATCCAGTTGGTGGCTGATCACAAGTGGTGTTCCCTAGGGCTCAGTATTGGGGCTGGTCCTATTTAATATTTTTATCAGTGATCTGGATGAGGGGATTGAGTGCCCCCTCAGTACATTTGCAGATGACACCATGTCAGGTGGAAGTGTCGATCTGCTGGAGGGTAGGAAGGCCCTACAGAGGGATCTGGACAGGCTGGATCGATGGGCCGGGGCCAACTGTATGATGTTCAACAAGGCTCAGTGCTGAGTCCTCCACTTTGGTCCCAACAACCCCATGCAACGCTACAGGCTTGGGGAGGAGTGGCTGGAGAGCTGCCTGGGGGAAAAGGACCTGGGGGTGTTGGTCCACAGCTGGCTGAACATGAGCCAGCAGTGTGCCCAGGTGGCCACGAAGGCCAATGGCATCCTGGCTTGTATCAGGAACAGCGTGGCCAGCAGGACCAGGGAGGTGATAGTGCCCCTGTACTCGGCACTGGTGAGGCCGCACCTCGAGTACTGTGTTCAGTTTTGGGCCCCTCACTACAAGAAGGACATCGAGGTGCTGGAGCCCTCCCCAGAGAAGGGCAACGAAGCTGGTGAAGGGTCTGGAGCACAAGTCTTATGAGGAGCGGCTGAGGGAGCTGGGGCTGTTTAGTGTGGAGAAAAGGAGGCTGAGGGGAGACCTTATTGCTCTCTACAACTGTGTGAAAGGAGGTTGCAGCCAGGTGGGGGTCAGTCTTTTCTCCCAAGTAACAAACGATAGGACAAGAGAAAATGGCCTCAAGTTGTGCCAGGGGAGGTTTAGATTGGATATTAGGAAAAATTTCTTCACCAAAAGGGCTGTCAAGCATTAGAACAGGATGCCCAGGCTGAGTCCCCACCCCTAGAGATATTTGAAAGACACATAGATGTGGTGCTTAGGGACATGGTTTAGTGGTGGACCTGGCAGTGTTATGTTAATGGTTGGACTTGGTGATCTTAAGGGTCTTTTCCAACCTAAACAATTCTATGATTCTTCGATTCTGTGATTAACTTTACTGCTTTTTAAACAGTGGCACTTTGTGTCTACAGCTTCATTTCATTGGTGTTTCATGAACCAAAATGAGGATAATGAATTCAGAATGCTAAAACAAAATATTAAAAAAAAAAACAACAAAAACAAAACCAAGAAAAAGAAAAAGGTATGACCTGAGTAGGCTAATTCACCAGCTACTAGCTTCATCTAATTAATCAGTGTAAAGATACAAAGATACATCTGTAGGTATTATTTCATATATTAAGAGAATTATCTTTCTATTAGTGGTTTAAAATATCAAGAGTTTAAGCCATTTCTTTAGACAACATTTCAATACACTGGAGACTTCTGGTTATTACTGACTGAGAGCTAAATAAATACTAATTAAAAATAATAACTACTTAAGGACACTGCGAAAACACCATCAATTTTATAAATCAACAAATGCCTTCTGGTTTTGTGTCTACCATATGAAAATCTAGTCTGTTTCTCTCTTCATTTGACAACCTTCAACTATCAAAAGACAGTTTCTTTCCTACTACTTTTCAATTGGTTATTTTTTTTTCTATCTCAGGTTGTAATAGCCAGTGGAAAGTTTAAGTTAAACCTCTCTCTGAAAATGAATTATGTTCCTGCAGGGCTCTAATAAGAGGGCTTTCAAGGGTTAGCGTCAAAAAAAAAAAAAAAAAAAAAAACAACAACAGCAAAGTAACATGCCCTTACTGTGCTACACCTGAAGGTTACTTTTGTAGTAAACTGGACAAACCAGACAATACGCTTCTAAGTGTAACTGGCATCTGCTAGTAGCATTCATGCTCTGTGTTAATTACAGGCCTGCGTTATTTTTAAAGGAAAAGAAAAAACCCAAACCACTTTCTACTGCTAGTAAGACACAACCTTCAGCTCTGCATATAGCAATAAGGCCAATCCACATGCAGTCCAATGCAATGTGGATGCTTCACCTGCTCTTTTCTTCCTCGTACAGCTCTCTACACCAGTGCCAGGATCCCCAGCGCTCCGGGCAGACCAGGCACCCCCACCAATAAAGTCAGTGCTGCCTCAGAGTAATCGGGTACTGTGGCTCTTCGGGCAGGGGCACTCAGCATCTCACCTCCCAGCCATCTGTGTTTCTGATGAACCTACCTCACGCACACCGAGTCAGTACATTTGCTACCTGCTTCCCCTCCCAGCCCTGGTTAGAGAAAGCCTTGACAGCCGCCACACATCCTCATGGCCGAAGCGAGTACCAGATGGATACAGGGGCTTTGCAGGGCAGCGAATTACGCAGGAAGGAGCTGCAGAGCCGGGCGAGGGCCCTGGCCAGCCCGCCGCCCTCCCAGCGCTGGCAGGCGGTTATGAGGCAAGGGAAAAAGCCGCTCTCAAGATCGCGGGTAAAGGTCCCGCCGGGCTTAGCGCCGTACCCGGCCCGGGGCTGTCGCGGCGGGGGGAGCCGCCCTTCACCGACCAGGCGGCTCCGGGGCGGCGCGGCCCGCCCGGCCCTGCGGACCACGGCGGACCCCGGCCCCCGCTCCCCCAGCCGAGGGCCCCGCCGCAGGAGGCGGCCCGGGATCTGCTCCGGCTCCTCAGCGCCTTCCCGGGCCGGGGGCTCCCTCCCGCCGCGCCGCAGGGGCAAGGGGAGGGGGGCGCCGCCTTCCCCGCCGCAGCCGCGGGTGTGACCTTGGCCAAGCGTTCCCGGGCCCCGCGGTGGGGCCGGGGCTGCGCAGGGAGGGAGGGAGAGAGAGGGGAAGGGCTGGGGCCCGCCCCGCGCGCCGCCCGCCTCACCCGCAGCAGCTCCTTGGCCGGGCGCCGTCGGCCCAGCATCGCCACCGCCGCCATGTTCCCGCCGGCCGCCCCCGTCACCTTCACCGCCACCGCCCCCACCTCGGCCTATAGACGGCGACTCCCGCCCCCTCCCAGCTCCCATTGGCCCTGGGGCAGAGGGCGGTGCCAAATCCGTCCCTGCCATTGGCTGGGCTGGAGGGCGGGCCGCAGCGTCACGGGGTTGCGCCGGGAGAGGGCGGTGGCCGCCCTGCGCTCGCGCGGCCCCTGAGGCGGTCGGGGCGGGCGGCTCGGTAGCCCGGCGCCGAGGGGTGGGCGTACGGCCGGTGCCCGGCAGCTCCTGCCGCCGCCGCGGGACCTCCGCCTTCTGTGGGAACGCTTTCTGCAGTGACAGGCGCGTTTCTTTCGTCGCCGGGGCCGCCGCTTGGGGACGGGAGGGGCGGGGCGGCAGCGCAGCCCGCCTTGAGGAGAGGGAAGGGGGCTGCGGAGGGACAGCCGCGGGCGCCGGACGGACAACCTTGGCTTCCCTGCGGAGCGGAAAAATAACTAGGAACGAACGGTAGGAAGAGGGCGTGGAAGATGCTTGCGGGGGGAGAACCCGCTCCCAGGGCTGCCTCCTCTCCTCCGCCGCGCCTGGGCCCAGCCCCTCGCCCAACCCTCTCCTCAGTGTCAAGCTGAAATAAGCAAAATAAAGCTGCACAGAAGTTCATCCCCGTGTGGAAGCCGTATCAGAAACATACCTGCGCACTTACCCGGGCTGTGGGGATGCAGGTGCTGCAGTACTGCTCAGTCTGGGGCGCTTTGCATCTGGCGTGCCCTTGGGCTGCAGCTGCATGCTGTTTTCACAAAAGTCAGCAACTTAATTCCCCTTAAAGTCTTTCCCGTCTAGCCCTAGGCATAGACATCTAAAGGTGTTACCTCAGAATTCAGTCCTGGCTGAGAACCGTCTCAGCAGCTGCCTTTACAGAAAGATTGGTACCAGCTCCACCCCAGCTTGATTTCAGGACGCCCATACTGGTTCCACAGTCTTCCCTGCATTTTGTTTCTCCTCTCAAGTTCTCTGCCTCCAAATCTAGATTTCTAAATGAAGGCCAGTATTAAATCTCTACAGCTGTCTGTCTGTCTGGCAGTGCCTCTTTCCACTCTGTCTATCCAACATGCATGGAGCTAGGCTAGGAAAAGCCTGGTCCCTCCTGGTCTTGAGCTTTATATCTCAAAAGAAGAGGCTCAAAAGACAAGGTGACATTCTCTGTGAATTGTGCTGCTGCCCACTGTCTAGGACAAGCAGTTCCATATTTGTTTCTGATCAGTCCTGCTTGCCTTCTCCTCAGCCACTTTTTTTAATTCCTGAAGGAGTTAGCATCCCATCTGTTACAGTATCCCATGGCTGACTGCTGCATTCCCTGGAGTTGATGCCTACAAGCCAGGTAAGGCGTTTATTTGCAGCCTTCCTTCCCTTCCCTTAGGACCACAAACTGGAACAAATGCCAAGAGGCATCCTTTCAATATACCATCTGGAAAGCAGGAATATCTCAACAACTTGTTACCGCCCACTTGCTATCCTGACTAATTTTTTTAAATTATTATTTTTTCTTCATGTTGTAAAACTAACACTCATCAACGTTGCTTCAGTTCATTTTCTGTTCTACATCTCATTCACTTCCCTTTAAGATAACTTTCTGTCTGTCTGCTCTCAAAAGTAAAATACTTGTTGCTTTCCATACATGCCTAAAGATTCTCCAGACACGCAGTAAGGGGGGGCTGATTGGGACTGGCACAGATGAGGGAAGAATTTGTACTCTTTTGCCTCCTTGACTGTCAGTAGCTGATGTTTTGAGAGTTTGACCAATCTAATCTAGACCTTTGATTTAGAGCCAAAGTTTTCAAGTACAAACCAGAGATAGCACAGGAATTGACAAATATTGACTCACGAAGAAGTGAAGATTTTACCCTGAAAATACATATGTACCATATAGGAAAGACATCCAGCTTGGTTGGATAAGGATGTTTTTCAGAAATGAGTAATGCCAAAAACATATAGAGCAAAAAAAGGGAAAGCTCTTATTCAAGTTACCCTTTGCTCCTGCAGTATAAGGCCCTTTTTCTGGGATGCAGCCTGCTAATGCACCAGGACTACTGTTCATATCATGCCAGCCAGAAAGGCACTTGGACTCCCAGACATATTGATTAATAGGCCCTTTATTGGAGCTCACACGAGAAGGAAAAAGAGGGCAGTAAAGATAATCTTACCTCCCTTCGGACGCTGGGAACCCCGAGCTGCGCAGCATCAGGCACGCCTCCAGTTGGGGCATGGCCCGTGGTGCAGATCCCGTCCGTGGAGAGGTTGCCCAACGTTTTGGTCTTTAGAGCTCTTGTAGGATCTTCTGAGAAGAAAACAATTCTGGTCATCATTTCTACTGTCAAACAAGAGGATGTTCACACGAGAACATGCTGCCTTGCTTTGAGATGAAGACAACATGCAGGTGGTGTAATTGCCAATGCCAGGAGGGAGCTCCTACAGGTTCCTTCGTTACAATTAGCTGCCCAAGTATCTCCTGTGGCTGGGGGATCCCTGCAGCACAGGACAGGACAGAAGGCCAAGCTGCACCTGTGCCACAGCACAGCATAGCCTGCGCTGTAAGTAACCCGTGTCTTCTCAGGTTAAATGGTATGTAGGTTGTTAACTCCGTGATGTACGATGGTCTTCTAGTTAGGACATGGCTGAAATATGACTGTTGTAACATACAGAGCACCACGTCCCTGGCCTAAAGGGCAAGCAGGGTTATGGGGTAATGTACCAGTTTTCAACAACGTAAGTATTAACTCTGTGGGAATTTGGAAGATACAACATAGCACTATAATAAAATTATTTAATTATTCTGCAACTTCAAGTCTCCAACCAGACGACAGATATTCTTGAAATAACACTAGTGTAAATGTCTGGAGCTGTGTAAGAACTCCAGTGCATAGAGAAGCTAAGTGAAGAAAAAAGAAATGTCCCTTCCCATGAGTTAATAAATATATTTCAGGATACAAACCTTCTAATGCAGTATCAAAAAATACAGAAAGAACTCCTTTAACAGGTAAGCCAAAAATCCATCGCAGCCAGCGTTCCCTCGTGCGCATGAGTGCCCTGGGACACGCTCTGGTGCGGTCCCTTGCCCGGTGGTTTGGGCTGCGCTTTCCCCCACATCTGCTTATTTCACCCTCCCAGTCCCAACCCCACGCCAGTGGCAGGATGCCCTCGCCAGCCGCCTCCTAGCCCTGGCCAAATGGCCACCGGTGGGGGGAAGCTGGAGGAGGAGGAGGGAAGAAACCCTTTTTTCCGTGGGATCTGCGTCCCTCCCCAGGAGGCAGTGGCCAGGGGCTGCCTGGACACCCTCAGGAGATGGTGGGCACTGGCAAGGGTGCTCTGCTGGGTGCCCCCCCACGTTTTAAGTTTTTGGTCCTGTGATCATCGTTCATCATCTTCGCCCCCTCCTGCAGCTGTTGCTTCCTCCTGTCAATCGGTTGCTTTTTAAATTCTTTTTTTTTATTTCCCCTTTCCCTCTTTAGCCCTTTTCCTCAGGATAATTCATTTTTTCAGGATAATTCATATTTAAGAGAATTCAAGGAGAGTTCAGTAGGGACTGTAGCAGCGCAGCACCCCCTACAAGCACTGCTTGAGGCTGAGCAGAGGAGCCAGGGCGCTTTCTCTAGACTTCCCCAGCATCCACCTTCACTGTTTGGTGATGTTAGAGGGTCTATCCTTGCCTTTGTTATCTACTTTTGGTCTTGTTGCCCATGAATTTGTCTAAGCCTCTTGGAACGTGCCGATACCTGTGATCTGCAGCCCCGGCTTTGCCTGGAACAAGTCCTCTTTTAGTGTTTTAAACCAATCTTCTGCTGGTTTTATCAAGTAGCCCTAGTGCTGGTGTTACAGGATTCCATGAAAATAGTTCTGCCTTACTCTCTGCCTTTCTGCTTTTGTAAAGCTCAGCCACATCCACCCTTGAATGCTCCTCTCCCAGCTGAAGCCGGCAATTTGGTTTTCTTCACACCATTTGGTGTGGAACCTAGCCAAACGGTGCTGGCGCCCCGCCAGCCCCCTGGCACGGAAGCTGAGTGCCGTGGTAGGTGACACACCTTGGCCAGCAGTTCGGCTTCGCACCTCCGTTCCTTCAGAAGCAATGGCTGAATGCCATCTGGGCCGGGGGGCTTACTGACATCTAGAGTACCTGTTTGGTGCAATAAATCCCGCATATTTACCTCAGCTTGAGCCAAGGTCCAACTGCCTGCTACAAAAAATGCAGGTGTGGCAATTTTCTGAATACCTCCAGTAGCAGAAATCACTGACTGCAAGAGATGGCAAATCCCGAGCTGTACATACATAATATTAGAAAACCATAATATAAATAAACCATAATATAAAAAAACCCATAGTGCATTCCCTTTAAGTCTTTCAGCATCTCTTCTCACCAAGAACAACTATAATGCACTAATTTCAAAGTCGCTGATTTTCGGTGTTCAGTCTGTTAGACTACTAAAAGCAACCACACCGTGCTGCTCTTCCTTAGCTCGGGAGATGAGGTTTGCTTTGACCGTGCCCCAGATCAGCAGACCGAAGCAGCAGCCTATGTGCCCCAACCGTTCTCTCTTACGGGTGTTTCAGATCGCACGCAGGACCCGGAGCGCGTATCCAGCTGAAGTTACATAGTGGATCTCCATCACATCTGAATAAACAGAGATGAAATGCAGGCACCATGCCTACAGCTAGAGAGAGACGTTTACACATAAAGCAGGAAAGAATGAAATAAACCCAGGTTTTTAGTTTATCAGAAGAACGAAGCAGGTTTAGCGCCTTTCATATTTAGGTCAGTGATTCTACCTGAACGATGATCAATTTAAACTGGTAGGAGTCGATGCAGCTAAGCAACTCCCGTGATAAGTGGCTTATTTCTAGAGAGCACCTCCACCAGGAAAACCATTGTTGTGAAAGACTGCGCTTTGCCCTAACAGAGGAAAAAAAAGTTTGGAAGTAATGGCAGCATACTATCAAAGTTCTGCCTTAAGAACTGCCAGTTTGAGAATTGCCGCGCGCGCTGAATAGTCACTCAAAAACAGTTATTTATTCCATACAAATAGTTCTAACCTTTGCGCGTACCAGAAAGCACAAAACACTGATGTCAGCTGGTGCACTTAAAGAAAAAAGGAGCTGAAATGTAAAAAGAGATTCACATTAAAGGGCAAGGGCAATCGGAGAAGAAAAGCCATTACAGTAAAAGCACTCCTTCGGGCGATCCGCTGTTCCCACATCGCTGTTTACCGCAGGAGCAGGTACACGAAGGTCCCAACAATCTGGCGACACCACCAGTAATGTTCAGTGACACTGTAAGTAATTTCAGAGACAAATCAACCAGAAGATTCAGTGACCCCAGTACATCCCAGTAAGCTACACAGAGACATAACCCTGTGTAAAAAATGCCATGAACACAAAGTCAGGCACCCTCAGCCACTTTTGGCCTGGCAGGCTTTGATAAATTCAAATTGAAAGACTACAGCTCATCTTTAAATAGAATTTGGAAGACTAAATAGCTCTACATATAACTTTAAGTATTTGAAAAATAATAACAAAAGAAAGAACTGGAAGTCTTTACCTTTCTTTTTTTTTTTAAGTACTCTGATCATAGCAGACTTTGGGACTTGGAACCAGGCAAATTTCATACAGTGGCATTTTTCAGGAGCAGCACCTTAAAAATTTTGCAGGGGAAGACACCAAAATACCTTGCTAAATGAGTAGTCTTTTATATTACATTTTTATTTTGCAAGAAAATAAATTATACAACTTAAAAAATAAAATTCAAAAATTAAGCAGTACATCAAAATAGTTCAGCTGGACTGCCATACAGAAACTACCACCATTCAAAATTGTACAGCATTATTAATCTTCGTAGTGGCACACATTCAAAATTGGAAATACCATACGTAGATAGATATTACAACTCAGGAACTCAAGTTTGCTCAACACTCCAGACTACATATAGTGTATATGACAGGAAAGCTTTCATGTATTGTTTATTTCACAAATATGACCTCAAAGAATTACAAAGATAGCATCCCAGTCATTTAGATGAAAATAGAAAACAGTTTGAGTTTAAGATAGCAAATCTTTCTGTAAAACTATCAAATCTTTTTGCCAATTGTATTTTTAAAATTTGCACTTTACAGGACAATGGCATCCCAATGCAAATAAATGCAACATGTGAACATTCAGAACATTTATATTAAGTTTAAAAAGGTGAAAACGAGAAAGTCACATTGTCTTTTGGAAATGTAATTGCATTACAGTCATAACAAATGAAAGATAGATGAGTGAAAATAGAAGCTAGGGACACCAACTGTGGAAAGAGGAAAATGGAAGACTTCAGAATTGAAACCGAGATCCTCATCACGTTGTTGGGACAGAGAAAGATTTAACAGTATTTCTTAATTAAACCCATTAAGAGTGATTTTTCCCCCCCTCTTCTACACCAGATTTCATTCCATAGCTATTCACCGTGGCAGTGTGTGTGGCAACATGTTTTTCAGATGCAGCACCTCTTTAAGCTAGGTCTTTGGACATATATATTCATAGCTAAAAATTGCAGCCTTAAAAGTGCGTTGTTGCCATATTGCAAGTGAAGAATAGTTCATTTTCATTTAGAACTGAACTCTACCCTCCCCAAAAGAACAGTTTACCCCAGGTATCTCCCTGTGCCCCAGGTGATACTAGTTTTAAGTGCATATTGGTGAAAGTGACCTGATGAAGGATGCTAACGTGATTCTGCATCTTGAACAAATTTGCTGGTGTGAGTCTCAGATTTAATAAAAAACCCGACATCCATTTCCAGTATATATTTAAAGAAAAATGACCATGTCACAGGCACATTACCAATTATATTTCTGCATACCAGGTATTGAGAAATATATAGATAACATTTAGGTTGTATCATTTTATATTTATTAGTTGAGGGAAGGTGCAGCTCCTTAGCTTTTAGCAGCCTGTTGCTTTCTGCATACGCTCTGGCTTCCTGAACAGTTGTATCTGAGATGCCATCTCTTAAACCTCTCTCTCAAATCTAAGTCAATGGCTTCAAAATCAGCATTACCCCCTTTGCAGCTCTTTCTGTGTGACAATTTCACACCTCTTCTTCTCTGCTTAAGGGCTGGAATTTTTTATGTTGGAAAAGAGTGTGCTCAGACTGACATATTTTCCCCCAATTATCCCAAGCGAGCATTTATTACTTTTAAGTTACAAAGACTGAAAGTCTTGCAGGACGAAGTTTTTTATTAGAATTTTGTTTTCTAATGTTCAAATAGTTTTACTGATTAACTACACAGAGCACCACTTGCTTTTGATTCTGAATCGCAACACCACAGGGCCAACATAAAAGATGCAATATTTTTAAACAGCATCTACTTTTGAGTATCAGTAAAAGCATATAAGATAAGCTGCGGGATTTCAATCAATTGTCATCATCCAGGTCTCAGTTTCTCCCCATCTCTTGTTGATGAAACCCTCACTGCTGAAAATGTCTTACTCAAATAGATGTCCAAGTACACACTGTTCTCAGGCAGTCACACTGGCATTTATATTAGTAACAGAGCATGCAGCCTGCTTAAGGGTGCAAACAGCCATTCTTGTAGTTTGCTTTTAAACCACTCTATGCTTTACTGCAACCATGTGAAAGCAAAACTCCTCCTCTTACTTACTGAAAGGTTTTCCTTTTTGACTAAAGTGAATTGTATCCTCTTCCCCCCTTTCAATCATCAAAGAAGATGAGACCTTTACATGTTGTACTTGAACTGGTTAATTAAAAAAAAAAAAAAAATCCACACACTTGCAATTTATAGAAGAATATTCATACAGAACTGAGTAAAACGCAACTTACCTTTTGTCCCAAGACAGGCACTCTGCTCCAGTGATTCATGTTATCAGTCCAGTACATGCTGGGACATTTCAGAGAGGCAGGCAGTGCCAAACGACTACTTAAGATGATTGAAAACAGAAGAGGTAACATTAAAAAGTTAAAATTCCTGATGTGTATTTGGCACTCTCTCTGCATACACTAAACAAGGTATTTTTCCTTGGCTTTTTACCATCTTGGTTAGAATTGTATTTCCTACCCTGCCAGTTTAAAAATAAAAAGCAGAGGGTTTGTTTTTCACAAAAAGACGTTGACTTCTAAGCAACAAACCAGTCCAATTGAATTACCCTTGCACGTATATATAAAGTTACCAATGAGGAATTAGTACAGGGATCTTCAAGTGTTATTTTCTTTCTGGGGGAGTTGTGTATCAATTACTCTTTAATGCATTCAGATATATGTAGTCATACTTAAATATTTGGAATACAAATATTAAATGTACAAGGAAATACACTTAATATTTCTGTTCAGTGTAACAGACCCACCCATGAAAACTGCTTTTAGAGTAAAGTATCATTCAAGAAAGCTTCACCTTCTCAACGAGGATTGTAGCAAATCATCCGTCCAAATAAGGTGAGAAATAACCTACATCCACTTGTTTACAGCAAACAATTTAAAAACAATGATCTCTTGCTTAAGGAAAAATATCACCCATGACTTGGAATTATTTTATGTCACTTATGTGTCAATTATTAAAATCCAGTTACTAGATTGAAGCACTGCTCTAGCCAACAGGTTTTAACTGTAACAAATACGTATCAGTTGTGATGCATGTGTTTGTGTCTCTCCAATGTCATTACATAAAAAGGATCAAAGGTGGACAGTACATTACTCTGTTGATCCAAAACACAAAAGTGAAAGTGCTACTTCTAGTCCTAATTGCATTTAAAAAAACAAAACCAAAAAACCCCCAAAACCCAAACCCAAAACAAAACTAATAGCAGTTCCTCAGTGCATGAATATTTGAATATTTTTTCCTTGTGCAAGTACTGGTCATCTAAAAACCCAAACCTGTATTCTTCCTGGTGGGTGTAAATCAAATCTACTTTAAAAAGTTCACAATGGGCTCTTCATGAATGCAAGTTTCCCACAAAACAGCATGCTGTTAAAAGTGTGCAACATGAAGGGAATGCCATCATGCTAGCTGAATGAGATTGGCAAAATATAGTCCTCTGTAAGGTAAGGCAGGGATTTTAATACGTAACGAAAGTCAAAACAAGTCCTTCTGCAGCACAAACTGTTGCAGCTGTCTGTCCAAGCACCCTTCCATTTATGTTCTCAGCATCCTGCAGAGTCCTCAAATTATGCCATATATATGAAGGTGTTGATATCCGACTCATCTCTTCTGATATATTTGTGCTCTATAAGCCATTCGATTTGCTCTTTTATCATTTTCTTTTGTGGCAAGAACATGTTTTTCAATATTTCTACCAGTTCAGTCTGAAGCTGGGCATTAGTAATTTTCTTCCGCATTTTCATTATTTGGATGATAGCCTCCTGGGGGGGCACAAGAGAAAAAAAAAAAATTTTTTTTAAATGCCTGTGTGAAGTGACAGAGTAAACACAGCATTAATAGGGGGCTCCTGGTAAGGCAAGACAGCAAAGAAATCTGTATTTTTTCCTTAAAAATAATTTCTCTCTGTCTCTCTCTCTCTCATATATATATATATGCTGCATTTCTGTAGGCTAAGTAGATACTGAACTGCTTTTACAAAGAAGTTGATAAAGGAAAAGAACGAAGCACTGGCAAGATGCAAGAGAGATCAGACAAGTCCAGTCAAAGGAGAATCTGCAGTTAAATCTTGTATCTAGAGTGTGAATTACTCACTAAAACCTAATGTTCATTCGCTCTCTGAGCAGAAGTCGCCACTTCCAGGGTGACTTGTGATATACCTTGTGAGTACCTCATGAAATGCACACTTGATATCAAATTGGAACTCAAAAGGAGTTCTCATTTCATAAATATGACCAGGCATTAATCCTTCTGCTGGAAGTATGGCCAAGACATTAAGTCAGGTGGTACAGTTCGCAATGTACATGGCCTGGAATCTAATCTGACTGATAGACCTGCAATTTGAAGGTAAAATGGGATTTTTGAGACTCCATCATAGGTAATGATCTCTGATGCCCGAAAAAATTCAGGTTTTTTTAGAACTGTCAGCTCAGAAGACGTAACATGACTGAAGGACAACCAACCACAGAGCGGGAAGCTGCAGTTTGTACATCTAAGATGTACTTATAAACTTTCCCTCTAAAGAGAAAGCCTCTCAGAAAGTCATACTGCTATTACTAAAGTGTGATCCCATCTCTGAGATTACTCTACTCTCTTCATACAGAGCAGTCAAAGAGATCTCAAGATCAATAGCACTGTTTGGTCATGTTGGTGGCTGAAGTCAGCCAACTTTACCATCTGCTGCCACCCCCCACTACGCAGTTATGCCTTCACCACTTGCTTAATACCTGCTTTGTCCTCTTTAAAAATGATGACCTGGGACACCAGAACAGGAGGCTGATAACTACAAGTGCCCAAGCACCCGTGCAAAATCCTGTATTCACAAAGGATCTAAGCCAAATAGCAAACGTAAGTTCCAATGGGATTCAAAAGTATTCATTTCATACATTGACATCCAAATGTGGACAGCATGCAGTAGTGATAATACAACAAAAGCAATAGAGTAGTTTGATATTCTTCTGGCCATTTACTTGCCTGGGTTCGTAATATTCTTAGCTGGACTATTCCTTCATTTTCCTCCTCCCGCATTCTCTCTGTAGTAAGTTGCAATCGACCAATCAAATTTATCTTGCCCCTTTTCTGAACTTTAGCGTTTTTTCTGAAAAAGTTGTATTGTATGAAAATAAGCAAAAAATATGTTTTCAATTAAGGAATGCCTGTTAAACTTCAATTACAGCAGCAAGGAGTACCATCACGTATCAGATATTTATAGGCTATTAGCATTGCAGCAGTGAGATAGCTGGCTGACAAATCAAAACTCAGTGCCATTGTCTCTGCACAATAAAACTGAATATACTGCATTACAAAAAAATCCATCAGCCAAAACTGACAGTGTCCAAAGTTGAAAAGTTATCAGTACTATTTTAAAGAATAAATATTTCAGAGAAATGTATTTCAGTTTAATTATATAAAACTAGGGTTCTTTAGAGGAAGTTTTTACAACAAAGTCCAGGAAATTGGACTAGTTCATTTTCCATCAAAAGAAATGTCTGTCTAGCAGGGAAAAAAAAGGATGAATAACAGCTATTGTAACAAAGAAAGCTGATGGCATTCTTCAGTGGTCACCCACGAACTTTCTGTACAGCCTGTCTCTTGTCATGCCCGCTCATAATTTCCCAAAGCTCATGATCCTGATGACAGGAACAAACATCATGGCCCTGGGCAAGAAACTAAGCCCCAGGAAAGCAGATTCGTCACCTCCCTCTCTCTTCACAGATCCAGATGTCCAGCTGCTACTGAGAATGAGGCCCAGAATCTGAAATTACTAGCAAGGAGCCACTTCTAATCATAGTCACTGATAATAGAGAGAGGCAAAAACCAAAGTAAAACATGCTGAATGCAGTATATACCATGTAGATAGTCTCTCTTTATACTATCTTATGCTCTGAAGGATTTCAAAGCACCAGTAAAAGAGCACTGCAGTTCTCACTGAAATAAAGACACTCCTCTCTGGTGAAAGCCACACCAAAAATCCCAGCTTGTAACAGTATACCATATTATTAAGCAGTTTCACTTCCTTTTTTAACTTATCATTCTGCTTTTGAAGCTGTGTGTGTGTGTAGTGATCAATACAGCACTAGCGCTCCGCTTACATGCTGTTCTTCCTGTATGAAATTTCATGGGCTCATTAGCTACAGGAAGATAGCAAAGCCTCCAATTCTGCACCTCATCCCTAGGTGTTTAAGAAATTTAATTTCACAGAAATCAGAATCATAGAAACATTTGTCTGAAGGGGCTGCTGGAGGTCATCTAGTCCCACCACCTACTTGAAGCATGACTATCACCAAAACTAAGTGAGGATAGGGCAGCAAAGCATGTGTCTAGCTGAATCTTGAAAACTTTCAAGGACAAAGGTTAACTTAAAGTGAATTCCTTTAATTATAAAACAGTACATTGTTATTTTACTTTTCAAACATCATCTTACATTAAACTGAACTCCTGGTTCACCGAGAAGAGGGTTCCTTCTGTAAAGTCTTTGGGTGAATTGACTTGAGGTTCATACAATAAAACCTGACGTTTCAGCTTTGGGAAGGCTACGAGAGACTACAGAGAAAAGGGGTGGGGGGAAGAATGAAAATAAAACACCAGACTTTCTAAATGAAAACAGTTACATTTTAAGAACACAGTTCACTGCTGTGCAGACTGTAGTGAGGGAACCACAGAGCCTTGTTTCAAGCTGCTAGAGGGCAATGTAAAGATACTAATAAAACCAGAGAGGGGACACAGTTTACCAAATCTCCTTCTGAAATGGGTTAGCGTAAGTAAAATCATACAAAGTAGTAAAATGCATGAACTCACAGCTACAGAAGTGGCATTAAGTCTGATTTATGTGATTTCTCTCTTTATTCTTGAGCTAAATAATTAAAAGTCTGATAGACCAAACACTGAAGTTATTTTTAAGCAACATAAAATTATCAGGTGCCACTGATTTCCTAGAATTAGACCTGTCCCACTCCAAAAACCACAATCATAACTATGTGCTTTAGGCAGTATATGGTCAAAAAGATACTGCTGTTTCCAAAAGCTCAAGTTAGATAACATTGGGTAGAGAGAATGTGTTAATGTAAAGGCTGTGTGTGCTCAACAGTAGTGCAAGGAGCCAGCATTACAACTGATTAATTAGCAAGAAAGGTGTTCACATTTCAGTTTCAAAGTGTTATCTGACAGCACTTTAAAAATACTAATCCAGTATTTCTGAGTACAAAGAAAATCAAGAAGAAATCTGTTTCAAGAGAAAGGGAAATACCCATAAAGTCCTCCTAAGTTCTGCATCAGGGAGTTCAGTTGCCAGTTTAAGATTCTCAAAGCTGATCTTCTCTCTGGGTCTTTGGTTCCACGCAAACAGCACAGCTAGCTGAAATGTTGTTACCTCCAAGTCATACTGGCCAACCTCGTTCTTAAATGTTATCTGTGAACAGAGTGACAATTTTACTTATAAGCCTTTCTGGGTCACAAGCTTTCTTACTATTATAAATACACAGAAGATACAGTCATTGAGATTGATACACCCAAAACTATATGCTTACAATTCCATTGGACATGAGGTGGTGCCAGTGCAGTTTTCTGCCACTGTGATTCTTTTTATAAAATTCTTCAACTTCTGGGATTAGATCTTCTAACTCCGTGGGCAGCGAGACAAACACTTTTTCAGAACTTCGGGACCAGGCACCAGCATTTAAAATTTTAATATTCACAGAGTCAGCTGTAAGACAATATTGGATTATATGAATATCTCCAGGTATAACAGATAGATAAACAAAATGCATTTTTTTTTTCTTCTCGAAATACAATTATGGAGGACTGAATTTTCAGAAAGTGGCAGGGTGTCTACCTATTTAAACATTAAGGTACTGTATTGATGCACCACTGGCTTTCTGCCAGCAACACTGATTGAAACCTCTGGATTTTTGGCTTGCCTCTGCAGAGCTCCTTAAGCCCTGATGCAGCTTTATAGCTGATGCTTGTAAGCACCACACTCAACGGTTTTCAACAACAGCAGGTCCAAACCTGGATGTTTCTCAGCCTCTCTCATCAGTGAAATTTAATCTCAGAAATTTGAGCTCTTCATACCGTGCATCCGGCTCTCCTGCTGGCAGGTAAAGGAGGAGCACAGCATGAAGCACTCATGAAGAATGATGAGGGGATAAAAGAAGGAGTTAGTGCAGGCATTCACCTGGTTGATACCGATTCAAGCCCCTGCTTGGAATTTAACTACAAGAGTAGGGAGTCTGTATCTACAAGATTGCTCATAATGAAAACCCACAATAACCTACAGAATGATATAACTCCAGTGCCAACTCTAAGAGAAAGTAGTCTACAGACACTTCCAATCCAGGGGTAACAATGCCCTGAAGACTATGTTCAACCTGCAGTTGATATCATTTTTAACTCAAGATTCAACAGAATCATTTTTCACTAAGAGAAATGAAAAACAGCAAATCGTTTGAAAACAATACCTGGTAAAGCAAGTTTATTATTTTTGTGCATTTCTTTGAAGGCCTGGTTCAAGTCTTCAGACACTTTGATATCCTGGAACATTCTAGCCAGCTTGTTTACATAGTCTGCTGGCATTCCTACTTCCTGTATAAATAAACAGAACACTAAACTGTGACATAGACAACTGTGAACAAAAAGCTTTATTTTTAAAATAATAACAAAATTAAGAGCATTAAAGTACGGAGGTATCATCACTTTACAGTAACAGTTAATCTGCAATGCAATATGAAGTTTTTTTGCATGAATCATAAGTAGTTACCCCTTAAGGGCATATGATGATTCTTTTAAAGAAATCCAAGCGCTGAAGAACACATGCATGCATTAATCCATGAATTCTGAGATTTGAAGGAATGTTTAAGGCATGCAAATAATATTCTAATCTACATAAAATTTCACAATTAGAACACATCTCAAATTATTTACATACCTAAACAACAAGTACACTGCATTTTGCTCATTTGCATATGGAATATATGAAGGCTTCAGATAACCATATGTGAAATATTTTTAAATCTATCACTACCACTATTAGGATCAACATTTCTCTTCGAAAAGCGCTAAACTGTTCTACTTGCACAAAGTATTGCAATAAAACAGAAGTATAAGATGTCCTGAGTGGCCTGCAATTTAACATAGAACTCACCTAAGCAAGAAGGATATCTAAGTTCAAGAGTGGGAATTAATACCACAAGCAAGAGGCACAACCAAAGAAAGAAAGATGTCAGGCTACTTACTCTGAGCCATTCCACCATATTCTCCTCAATTTCACTATCAGCCGATATATCTAATATCAGGCGTCTTGTTAAGTGAGCTTTGTGATATCGCATGAAAACATCTTTATTCTGTACATATTTAAGTACCAAAAGCTGTCAAAAAAGTAGATTTTAATATATTTATTTGCATTGTCAATCAGACAAGTCTCTGAATGCTGATTTAATGCCACTGTAGACTACAAAGTAGAAAAAGGCTACTTGACTTTGCCTTAAGAGCAACTGTGAAGTACTATCACAGACATCAGTTATGAATCTTTCGTAATATCACACCTCCAATTTCTTCATTTGTCAACCATCAAGAGCCTTCTCTTAAATCAGCAAAGACATTGACATCGGTATGTAAAAGTCTCCTGTATTATTATTTTCTAGACTAACATTAGCTACTGTAATACAGTACAGTCTGGTATGGGCATTAATTTGCATACCAATTTTGTGAACTGACAGAGACATGAAACACTGCATGGCTTACAAGATTTAAACACACACACACTTGATGACATAATAAACTCTTTTCCCTGTTATTACACCTTGCACAACTGTTTTTGAAGATCAAGGCCTCAACCCACATAAGGAAATAAAACAAATAAATTCATTCTTCAGAATAATTGAGAAGTAGAAAGCAAAAACATACCACTTCTTTAAGCTTTGCTTCAATTTCTTCAGAGGTTAGTTTTTTGCTTAGTGGTGTTTTTCTTAGCAACATGTCACAGTAATTAGCAAGAAGCTCAGGGCATTTGGATTCAGGCTGTGTTTTCAATCCAACACTAAATAAAAGAAGAAAAACGTATCTTCAAACCGTATAGAATCCTGCTATTCTGGAGTAGTCACACTGTTAACAAGACAAACCACTCTTTCCTGATCCCCTTAGCAAGGATCCTGGTGGTGAATTCATATCCTTGTTGAACTAATGAAAAATTAGGGATAACTCCCTTGCTGCTTGAAAGAATAAATACTACCAAACATTTTCAGACAGCTTCTACAGCTTGATCATTCCAACTGCTTTTAATTTTAGAACTCTAACAATGAAGAATTACATTCAAACTACAGCTTGAAACAAACTAAATCTTGCATGGTAATAAGTAAAGAATTAACTGCTGCAGTGAAATGTTTCACTCATCTTGGCAGTATGCTCTAATGACAGTCTCAAGAAGAGCCTCCTGCACTGCATTTCACAGACTGCAAAACCCGACACATCTATCGCACAGTAACAGGATAAAATTATTTTATAACAGGTATAAACAGTGGACTAACAGCTTGGAATTAAAAGCAGATTGAAGCTGAACAAGAAGACAGACTGTAGTTCTTCAAAAGGCATGCAACCACAAGGTCGCTTTCTGAATCTGTGTCTAGACAGGTAAATAAAATAGTGCCAAGGACCAAACCCTATTTCTAAAGTCAGATGGCACCAACTTGATTGCTAGTCTCAGGGGCCCAAAACAAAGGCAGTGAGTAAGACAGCAGGTAAGAAGCTGTGGGGATGCTCAGGAATACGGTGTTCTTGCTTATTCTCCCACCCTCTCATCAACTAGTGTAGACACTGCTAAAACTCTGTTCAGACAACTTGTCCTTTTAATTCATGAAGGAGCTTGCAGGCTAGTGTCTCCTACCCTCCTAAAGACCATCTGGAGCAAAAGCAGATCACTAGTCTTTTGGTTATTACAAGACAGAACCCTTATTTAATCCCTGTGTTCCCAGGTATTTCTGAACAGGAGTCTTCAAGATTCTGACAGCAATGAAAAATTACCAAATTCCATGTTCTTAGGCTGAACGTAATGGCACAAGTTAAGCAGGATGAGGTTTCATTTTACTTAAACCAGGCTGCATCTGTAGACAACTTGAAAGAGCTTGGGAAGAAGAATGCTGAACAGAAGACCATCGCCATCATGGTGGTTTCTAAGAAATCACTAGGCAGGTTTAGCTTTAGGAGTGAAACACAGTTTGAATGAGGTATTGATTTGGATGCTCCCAGGGGAAATGAAAACATTGGCAGAGACCTAAAAAACTCCTCTACCTTGCCTACATCTATACAGAGTACACAAAGCAGGGATCCAGTCTTCTGTGAAGGTGTTCCTCTAATAACATAAAACCAGTAAGGCTAATCCCTGTCCAGCCTTATCATTAGTCCAAAAACCAAACACAGAGTAAGAACCAGAATGCTGAACAGATATTGATACCCATCCACCCCTAACTAGAAGTAATTGGAAAGGAAAGCTGGCAGCTCAGCTACACAAGCTTTGTTTCCGTAGTAAATCAGACTACAAACTGTATATAAGCAATCCCAACCATTTAAATACATACAGATTCCTACTCAAGTGGCACATCACATGTTAAATGTTAACAACCAATTAATTGACTGCTACCTTCTCTTGGCTGACTGAGCAGAGTGGCTACCGTAAGCATGGTTTTTCTTCTTGAGTCACACAGGTCTGCTTAATCTACTGGAAGTTGTTTAAACTAACCTGGTTAATCCTGCACTGAAACAAAAATGTAACACCCAGACAGGTCACACTGACAGCTGGCACAACAGGAGGTAGTAAACAGCCTGTGGATGGTTATACCTTAATCAGCCGCGGTTACTCCCATGAAGATTACTGCCTCAGTTTTCCCCAGGACTTCTACTGAAGTTGCAGCAGAGTTACACAACTCAGGTTTTTGGAATTAATAACCCAGGAAGGTATTATTAAATTCAGATAACAAATTGACTCATTACTCTACTATAAAAGAATAGATCCCCAATCACTACAAATAAATTTGAGTTTACACAGGCTGCTATTCACTGATCCACTGCCATGTGAAGAGTGTCTTCCCAGAGGCTGACAAGCAATCTGAAATTCCATAATGCAAAGCACACAAAGCACTTTTAAACACAGTGTTACTTTTTTAAGAGATCTTTTAAAAGGGAAGCTCAATCTTTTAACAATTTAAAAACCTTGATTCACATAAAATTTATATGGCTCACCCCTTTTGCTTCAATGGCAATTCAAGTTTAAATATTGTAGCATCATTCACAACTGCTTTGTACGCCTGAAAAATAATTACAGATTATTAGTGCTTCACTCAATTTCTCTCTTTAACATATGAATCACAAAGGTTTTCTCTCTCTTTTTAGATTATTGTAACAAGAAATTAATCAGTTTTTTTAAATTAACCCAAAGTTTGCAGATTTGATTTTCAATATGGGAGTTCAAATCCTATGACTCAATTTCCCATTAACTGATGTTTTGCGTTTTCCTCTTTTCCATTAACATACTACTTCCCTTTAAGCAACGGCTTAGGAAGGTATTGCACAGAGCAGGTTGCATATCTGAAGTCATGAGACTACACCCAAATATGTAGTAAATTCTCAACATAAATATATTGCTGAACGAGACATTAAGGTGCTCAACACAAAGATCATCATCTGCTGTGGTCTACAACATTATAAAGCTGAACACAAATACAACTTTCTGCATGACTACAACACAAATTAAAAGCTAATCAGTTGGCAGTGAGTTTCATCGATATTTTAGTCTGCATATTTACTAGAGGTCAAGCAGCTTCTAGATTTAACAGTGAATGGGCAAAAAGATTTCAGAGACATCATAATATGAATTACAACAATTCTTAAACTGAAAACAAATGATCAGCAGAAACACATACCTTATCTCTTGCAGTAAGAAATCTTGGATCATCTTGAAAAGCTTCTTTAACCAACTTACTAAATCGATTAAATAGTGTGAGCAATTGCTCTACGTATTTCTCAGAATCCTAAAGAGGCAAAAAATCAAATTAAAAAAAGAGGCTCCACAGAATTCAGTGTGAGCTTACATGTAATTATCTGTAATAATGTAGTATCCTCAAGCCTGCATACTATGAATGAGCATTTTACCTTTATTCTCTGTACTGAAGAGCTCTACAGCATGTGAGCCTCAACACAGACTTCCAGGATAGTATTTCCAATATACAAACATATATATATATATATATATATACACACACACACAGAGAAAAAAAAATTTCAAATACTGTATAATACATTCTCAATAAAAAAAAGTTTTCAAGGACCAGTAAGAGGCACATCCTAATTGCTGCAGATACTCAGGCCTCCTAGACCCAGAGAAAAAGATGATAAAAAGCTGAAAAAGAACAGTAGGAAAAAAGCTTTTCATTTCCACACTGAACAACCACTCTTAGATTGAAAGCAAATTTCAAATCTCATCAGGAAGTTAGAATTCTGAAAAAATTGATTATGCCGTTTTAAGATGCTAACACAATCCTACTAAGTATCCCATGCACTTAATTTATAAGTTACTTTACTGCAAATTGGATTCACGTTTTAAAGCTACAACAGAAAATGTAAGGAATAAAAAATTAAGGACATTTAAAACTTTCAGTGGATCAAAATCTGATGTTTAAACATAAATTCTTCAAAAATTATTTCCATTCACATGTGTGTCTCACAATTAGAGAGTATTTAACTTCTGCAAAGTTGTTTTTTCATTGTTATTTTATTAAAAAGCAATACACTTACAGTAGTAATAGTTTCAGCAGCTGCTACCATATCTGCAAGTCCAGCACTAACAATATGTTCTTCCAAGTCTTTTAGCATAGGCTCTATGCCATTCGGAACTTTATCCATCAGTGAAAACATTAAATGCAACTCTGAAAGATACAAATACTGATAAAGCCACAGGTCAAAGACCTGTATAAAAACCAAATATACTGCATTTCTGCTAGGGATATCTCAATGGAACACTGAATATGTAAAGAACAGATAATCCAATTCATCCCTTAAAAGGAAAGATGATTTGAATATTGTTCTAATTCTGGTCCCACAAGGAGATTCTTCTTAAGGCAAAAAGAGATTATTTATTGCAATATAATACTTGCTTATGCATATAATATCACAAGCTTGAATAAAACCCCCTAAAGTCAATGGCAACTTGGATTAAGTCCAGGTTCTCAGTATAACTGCCTTAAAATCCCTGGCAAAAACGTGATTCCAATTTCAGGTGGAAGCCTACAGGAGTTTACGCAGGAAATTGTACAGATTCAAGATTTTTTTTTTAAATTAAAGCCAAAACAGAGCTGTCTTTGTGTATCTTCCAATGCCATCTATAATGTTTTGGTTTAATTAAAAGCATGCCAAATTCTAAAGTAACCAAAACTGACTAAGGTAAACAGCGTTTTTTCCTTTCCATTTTCCTAAAGAGCTTGTTTAGTTTTTCTGAAAGTTACCTGTTCAAAAACTTTAAAAACTGATATAGTTTATTTTTCTACTTTTTGTGAAGCTATTTCAACACTGCTGGGGGGGGGGGGGGGAGGGGGGAGAGTACTGGAACATCAATAATCATCTTGACAAACTTGTCCACAAAGAAACACCTGGATTAAGGCCACCAGATTGTTTGAGAGAGACCACAGAGATTTGAACACAGCAAAGGGCTCTGCTTAATGAAGGAGAACAAACTGATCGTGGACTCTTGTTTCTTTTTATGACAGAAAAAAAATTGACAGATTTGCTTAGTTCCTCAATGCTATATCTATGTTATATATCTTAGTCTATATCTTAGTTCCTCAATGCTATATCTACTGTGAAAGGGGACAAAAGCCAGAGGCCCTGTCTTTGTTTTCTCCTCCGTAATACTTTTGTCAGCAACAGCAAGGTCCCGTCACCAGTGAGGATGACATATGTGTTACCAACTTCTGTATACCAACAACTGTTGCAGAACCAAATAGAAAAGCAATGCACAGAGAAGAAAAAAAAAAAATCTTTTTAGAACATAACAATGCAAATTAAAGAATGGAAACTGCCAACAACCTTCAACAAGAACCTGCAATGCTACTAGAGACAACTCACAATGGGCTAAATGATGGGGTTTCAGGAACCAGAAAAAAAATGGAGTCAGAGGTATTCTCAGTGCAATTTAGATGTATTGTAAGTGATGGCAGCACTATTTTACATAGGGGAAGTCCAAAAAGCTCACTCAACTTTTACTGGATCTTTTCATTTGTCCTTTAAAAAAGGGTGAGAGGGAGGAAGAGATGGTGGAAAAAAGGAAACAAAAAGATCTATTAAAGGGTTCTACAGCTGATTCTGTAAACTGGTGATGGCACGAATAATTCAAGAAAAAAAATTCAGTGGTTGCTCCTAATAAACGGTGGCAAAGGAAGACTTCAGGTGCATCCCTAAAACTGTAGGAACCCGAAAAAAAGATTCTTCAAAGGAAGATTTCAAAATAACAAAACCAAAAGGAACATTTCACTGAAATTTCTCTCAGAACACGTTATGACACTGAAAAGTAAAGAAAACCTTATTGTAGTTGTTGGGGCACTTAAACAAGTTCTGTTTTCATTTTGTATTCACAAAAGCCAAGTTTGCTTTTTATTTCTGTTATGAAATACTTCAAGAATAAAATTTAGGCCTCCCATCCCAACACTATGAGCAAACAAAAACACACTAATCCAATTCTGAAGCGTGTTTATAAGTTATGACATCTTTGATAGTTTTTAGTTGGAAAACATTATGCCTTCCTTCCTTTGCATGGCATGTAAATATTAAGTACTTACTAGTAACAGAGTATTTTACAGTAATGCCAGCTCCTAGCCAAAAAATACAGCCCTTTTTTGTCATATGCTGTTTAATAAAGAAAACATAATGAAATTCTTTGGGGTGAATACTATCAGAAAGAGACATGCATAAGCGAAGTACAGCAGAGGATACTATCAGATGTATATATTACTATGTGTAGCTCCCATCTTTAAATAAATTTTTAATCATCTGCACCAGCATCCT
The DNA here is from genome assembly GCF_047370975.1 of Nipponia nippon. Taxonomy (NCBI): domain Eukaryota; kingdom Metazoa; phylum Chordata; class Aves; order Pelecaniformes; family Threskiornithidae; genus Nipponia; species Nipponia nippon. The sequence continues at coordinate 113,714,766 of NW_028262336.1, forward strand.
TCATTAAAACACTTTAAACAGCATAGGTAGGTCTAGAAAAAAAGATGTGAAAGAGATGCTTGGAGTTCTTATAGACTAAATGGAAGTATTTTGCAACCAAGCAGTATCACAGGGCAGACATAGCTGCAAGGAAAGAGGACTGTGTGAATACTTCAACAAGTTTCTAAAGAAAGATGCTTTGGATGCTATAGATGAACCCTTCTGAAGCTCTGCATTTAAATAAGCCTCCTGTATTCTCCCAAAGGCTGTAACATATACTCATAAGAAGTCTGGTGGCTTTCTAGATTTAGCTCTGGACTACTGCCACAAATCATGCTGCTAGATGAACAGATCAGTATGACATAGTTTTGAGGTCAAATATTTTCTGAAATGCTAGCTTTAGAAGTGATTATTTTCTACACTGTTCTAAGTCATAAAACAGTTTTCGCATTTGCATAGAAATGAAAACTTCATGTAGATGTAGTAAATATTCCCTGGCTTCAGGATACCAAGACTTAAAAAAAAAAAAAAAAAATTAACCTGTGATTTCAGCTTTTATTTTTTCAAAATCCCTACCTGAATGATGACATTTTAATAACTGACTTGGTTTGATTTATCACACAGGACCAACACAAGACTTTTCAGTCACACTAACCTCTCAAATTATGGCAGCAGAGTTCAAAAAACTTTTGAAAACTTGAAAGAGGCATGCAGAGCTAACGTTCAATACTCACAGTGACACACTGGCTGTAAAACCAGACAAAAAATTTGCAGAGCTTTTGTTCATTGACCTATTGGTCCTGCACTAATAATCAGAATAAGAAAAATTTCTCCCTGCTTTTCAGAAAAACAGCTTTGTAAAGAGATGCTTCACTTTTTTTCCAGGTGGAAGGGGGTAAGGGGGTGGAATGAAGTGGGAGTGTTTTATCTGAACTATTCAAATAGAAAATAAGACACATGCAACATTTACCAGAGTTGGTCAACACAAGATAAGTAAGTTGTAGGAAAGATAAAGAAAACAGAGCACAAAATATTCTTTTCTTTCAATTAAGATGAGAGCTATCCAGTCATTCAAATTAGGGTATTGTACATACAGATTTCAGAAGCGATATTAAAAAATACTAACCAATTATGGTCTTTTTTTTGTGGGATAAAATTGCCCACATGCAGTAATATTTTATCTACAAAACACTGCCACCATCTATTAAAAACAGTAATTTGATATATCTACAAACAAATCTATTTATATGCAGTTGATGCTGAGTTCATACTGCACTATTCTTGAAGCTTCACTTACTTTCTGTTTCATTTCGTTTGATCATGCCTTGGCATTCAGCTAAAATAGTCTCTTTAAAAGACGTCACCAGGGCATTGACGCAGCACTCCATTAGCTGAAATATATTAAACACAGAATTAGCTCATTTAGCCATCTGAACACCAAAGTCTGATCTGTCTCAAGTTTGCCATGACACAAAATCTAGCCTGTTCTCAACAACTGTGCTCTATAAAATAATTAATTCACTGATTCATAGAAGTATGTGTAGTTTGAATAAAAGCTATACAGGAAACCACATTTCTTCAAAATGTGTATGCTAGTAAATGTGGTAAACTCTCTTCCAAACCAGTAATGAGCTTAATATTTCTGTCGCCTCTTTTCTCTCAAGGGAGCCATCACTTTTGGAACACCAACTACCCTACTTAGTTTCCAAGTATACATCCAAGAGCTAAGAATAGTTCTCATTCCAGCATACCCTATTTGGACCAGGCTGGTTGGCTTGAACAAGACACTATGGCTAGATCTAGAACAGAAACTGCTTGTACATGTCAGGACCACCTCTCTTTTGTCAGCCTCTTTATACAGGTTACAATTTATAGCTCTGCAAAATGAATGAGTTACAGCTTAACAAAAGACATAAAATACATTCTGATCCACTGCAGAAAATTCAGATTTAAAGGGTATTTATTTAAAATAACCTGTTTCCTGAACTAATTTCACCACAGACAATTATGAACTATTCAGTGCAGTTAAATCTGCCTCCAGAATTTGAACTGTGTAAAATATTGCTCGAGGTGGGGAAAAGGAAAGAAAAAAAGAAAAACAACCCCATCCTTTATATTAAATAGCCATATTTCAGCCTAAGAGCAAATCTGTAACAGTTTCAATGAAATTTCTATTGCTCCTTTTGATTGCAATGAGCAATAACTCTTTCAGGTATTCTAAATGAGCACTGAGAAACCCTTTACCTGCTAGACTGGCCAGCTTATTTTCTAACATCATTCTCATCCACTGTTAAGCATAGAAAAAAAAAAATCATACCTAACTCAAAATGAAAGAATAAAAATCACCTTGATTAAAAGCCTGCCCTTCAATCTGAACTATCTATCTCCATTTACTATTAAAACATCTGTAGAAATTGTAAATTGGCAGACTGGAAAGTAATACAGATTTTTGCAAGAAAAAAATATAACAGATGATTAAAAAACATAAAATCAACAGTTTCACATTAATCTACTGCTACCAAATAATACTGTAACACACACAAAAATCAAAACTGCAATGTAATAATACTATATAAATATAAAACACGTCGATTTTTCTACACATTATACTTACTGCTTCTACAGAGTTACATTCACGCCTTGTTTCTAAATATCGTAGTGCTCTTTTCTCTTCTTCTTTTAGTTTAGCATCTGCCTGTGCAAAAGTAGAACAGCAATCATTTTAAGTACTAACACTTTAAGAACAAAGTTACAACAGAATTTTTACTTACATATTTCATATAATTCTGTACACCGTTTTGTTGTAAATAAGAAGGAGCCTGTGTTCTATAAAATCTCTCTGTTGAATCCAAATATGCCTTTTCAAAGTTATCCCGATATATCTGAAGCTTATCTTCAGGATTAGAACAAAGGTTAACTGCAAAGAGAAAGTCCAAACTTGATCTCAAGTCTTGGAAACTTATGTGGCTAATAGTAAGCAAATCTCTCTCATTAAAGCAAGTCTTGTATTAAAAGGTTGCATTGAACAATTTGAAGTATCCTATAAATGCACTCTGATCCCTAAAGGTAACTAAAATTGTCCAGTCTTTGCTCCAAAAACATTTAGATTAACTATAGGGAACTGGAAAGAACTACATACTTATCTCCGGAATTTTAGACATTCAAACATGGTAACCAGAAATATACATGCAACTGCAAAACTGGAAAGGGAAAAAAAAAAAAAAAAAGAAAAAAGAAAAAAGGAAAAAAAAAAGCAGCTCAGCATAATGCCTAATTAAGTGCAAACTTCTCCACCTGACTGAGGAAACAGCTTTTCTTAGACACTGTTCTTAGAATCCCAGTGTCTTCATTTTAGACATTTTTTTTCACAGTTTTTTTTTCTGTTTTACAAGAACGGAGACAGTGAGCTCACTGCTACCCAGCAGTGCTTTGCACTATTTGGAAAAAAGTTTCCACCCTCCTCTCAACTGTTACAGAGAAATAAATAAATGAATAAATAAAGTCCTTAAACGGAATATGCTTTACAAAAACAATTAGAATTGGACATCTATAAAGCCAGCTAAATGAGCATTAGCCATAAGTTTAATTCAACGGGCTGCAGAGCTTTGAAGAAGAGGCAGGCAATGGTGAAATGTCATAGAAGTTTCAGATACACCAATCTGTTTTGCAAAGACGACAATGACCGGGAGTCTTAGATGCAGCCTGTTCAGCATTTCTTCTTCAAACTGTCTGAAGAATCAGAAACAGTACAGAAAGGAGCACAAACATCAGGTTATATCTGCAACCCTAAAAGGTCAAAAAGTAGTTTGAAAACACTGATTTTGCAGTAACGGATACGTAGCTAAATCACTTAGAAGTTAAAAATTTGAAACAGAATTTAATTGGTATCACATAATAACAACAACAAAATAAATAAAAAATGTCAAGATAATCATTCCAACCCTACCACCACAACAGCCAACTTTGTATGATGAAAATTCATTTACTAAAAGTGAGGAGGCAACAGAGATTGGTCTGTGCAAGACATACCATATGATTCTCGAACTCCAATAACAAGCTGAGAGTCGAAAGCTTCTCCTAGTCTTTCAGCATGAACTAGCTTCATTGCACTATCCTGAAGTCTATTTTTTATATTTGAAAATATGGATTCATTCCATGTATCTAGCATGAGCTGTGTATCAAGAAGAAAAAAAATCCTGTCAGAAAGGTACACACACAGACCTAAGTTTGTGCAAAAGAAATACAAGCGATCAGAAACAGAAATCAAGCAACTCAATGTAATTTTCAGGTTATATACAGCAGTTCAGCTACCTTAGCGCTTGATCTTGCTCTGAATTTGTTATAGAAGCAATATTCGGCTTACATTCTAAGCTTACTTTATGTAACTGGACAGCTAGGGGAAGCAGTATTTGATTCAGGTATTAATTCCATAATTCTGTGTTACTTCTACAGTTCTCAGTAATCACCCAAGTAACTTCTCCAGCAAAGCAACGTGTCAGGAGTTGCAATATCAGGGGGTGCTTTTGAGCCAAACATCCAAATATAGTTCACTATTTGGCAGGCTGAGTCTTAAACAAAATGAAAACCTCAATTAATATCACAGTTATGTAAAGAAAAAAAACCTTGATGGCTTTGGATTTATCTAACATGGAAGTTCAATGTGCAAGTAATGCACATATAATTTGTAAAAAACTCCAAACCTCATCTAAGCACTGCAAAGTTTTAAGATTAGTTATGGAGGCTCCTAACAAAACACTCATTACTCGGACAGTCCCTTCATATTCCATTGTGTGATTTTTTTTTTTTTTTTTTTGGGGGGGTGGGGTGGGGTGATTGCTACTGACACTGCTGCAAATGTCTTGCATTACACCTGATCACCAGACCCAATGTGCTGCAGCTGAGCAACACAAAAAGCTTACTGGCAGGCCAGGCCATCCTTATGTCCACCTAAGCTCCACGAGCTGTTCAGCAGTAAATACTCAAAGCCTGCTACATGTTTGTTAAAAATCTTAATTTGCTTTAGAATTCAAGGTACTGTGGTCACTTCTTTTGCCCTTAGACACTGGATCTGGCTCTTTCTATATGCCACTGACTACCTAATGAAATTATGCCAAAACTTAAAAGATAATTTTTATTTTTTCTATCCAACTCATGCCATTTCATTGCTTTAGTAGAAAGCTCAAACTTCCAGTATCTTCAAACTTGACAGTAACTGCTATGAATGTAATTTAAACATGCCAATTGTCAGTCTACACTGGCAGTGGAAAGCAGGTTGGAATCATAAAATTTACCAATTCAAACTTTACCTCATGACTGTGAATAAGCTTACTAAAAATGAGCTTAGGACGACTTGACAAAGTTGTATGGCAAAGTTAATAGCAAAGGTAAGATGGTCTTACTCCATTCTTGCTTTGTAAGTTTTAGATTTTAATACAGCAAGCACCTAATAAAACTCAGGTATCCTTTCAAGAGAGTTAAGTTTGCCACCCTTTATTCTTAGCTTCTCCATAAACTGTCTCTCAATTTCAGCTAAATTTCCATTTCCAACACATATTACTTCAGTGTCAGAAGAGAACTATTGTTCAAAACCCTGGAACATTCTTAGAAGCAAAGCTTTATTTGATTACACTTCCTCAATTACTTTTTTCGTTATTTTAACATTACCGATATGCACATTATGGTTGCACTGTACAATTATAGAATTGGTTTACAAGAGCTGAAACGAGTGAAAAATGGAGAAGAAAACAGTGAGAATGTCAAGCAACCTGGCAGGCACATTAACAGCTTTGTCATGGTCAAACTGCTTTTAGACACTATGCATAAGGAAGTTTTATGGAGATACCTGAAGGAAAACACACATACCACTTTGAATGACTGTATGAAGAACTTCTCAAGCATGGGAGAAGTTTTCACAAGGCGCTTTTCAGAAAACTACAGAGAATAATGCCAGAAACAGGAAGTATTCAGCATTGAATATGAAATAATAAGATAGGTTAGGGACTCTGGGCTCTGATGTCCCAATCATGAGATGGTCCTAACTGGACTGCATATGAGAGATAAGACTCATCTCCCTCAGCTTCAGTCCTGAACAAAATCTGAATTGTTAGACACCAGTTCTTTCTCCCAGCTTCTCCTCACTACTTTCTCCACTCCACCTTGTTTTTTTCTTTCATTTCTTAGTTCTCCTGCCTTCTGCATACAGCAGCGTTAAGAGTTCAAGTTTGCCAGATCTTGGAGAGTCTAGTAAGATCACATGCTTTCTCCAATAAACAACGAAAACAAAAAAGGTAACTTGAGGTGGCAATTCCTCTCTTTGCTGCTGTTCTCTCTTCCCTTTCTTCAAGAGGTACAGAGGATCAGGTGTCAAAATAGGAGGGTGAAGAAAAAAACCTTGCCCAAAGTAATGCATTCGAACTATTTTGTTCTTCCCATCCTGGAGGTAGGGGGACAGTTAAAATGATCTTTAGTACCAAATGAAAGACTGCTAAAGAAATTTGATTTCCCTACAGACACTTTCTGCAATGAAAAGGGATAATGAATGACATTAAACTAAAGGACTTAACACTTTACAACTGATATGCTCTGCTTTTCTTACAATAAAAGACTAAAGCAATTTCAAAGACCATTATTCATGGGACTCGGAACACTGAGTAACCCATACTCAAAACCCTAGACTTTCTTTAGGTGTTTGATAGTAAAAAGATTGTATTCACGAGATTCTACGTGTCCAATCTTTTCATTGATATGACTGACAGTTTGGAGAAAAAGGAGGAAATTAGGAGATCAACAGCTGTATTTCACTTGAGATGACAGTATTTAATTGGTCATTTATAAAATGCAGAGATGTGCGCCCGTTAAGATCTTGGCCTAGGGAAATAAACTAGGAGTAGAAAAACTACTCACTTACATATACAAGTACACTTGCTACTCACAAGTATAGAAACAGTAGGTGAATTTACAACTGCCTCCTATCCCAGGATTCAAGTCATAATTAAAAAAAAACAACTAAACAAACCCAAAGCCCAACAAAGAAGTGCTTTTATCACCTGAACAAAACTGTTAAGAGCCAAAGCAAAACTGGAGAAACAGAGTGAAATTATTGTGGAGAGGAAAAAAAAAAAAAAGTTGCAGGGTTGTTCTGACCCTCACACTGAAGCAAAGTGATGTGTCTTATTACATTATCGGTGCACGTTTTCATCTTCAGCTACAGAATCTCTTCTGTACTATTACAGTAGGCAGAACAGTGTGCAACAAAACTCTTAACACCCTTAAGAGGGTATTACTTAAGGGTATTATCACTTACCTTTCGAACAATACTGTCTTCTACATTAGACTTCTTGTTGCTGCCCTGCTTGCCCATTAAAGTAATCTCTAACTGACAAAATGGCTTGGGCAAAATATCACACTGTGTGAAGAACTTGCGCCACTCCACTATATATGCTTTTAGTAAAGCTGTATCATCTTGATGACTCAGCACTCTCTGGAGGAGGGAGGGAGAAGAGGAGGTAGTTTATAAACAATTTTCTGCACAAAATACGGATTGACTGTGCTTATACTGAAAATATCTGTATATTTGAATTTTATACGGGAAGTTATCAGAATAAGAAAGTCTACATATTTAAGTGCCATTTAATTTAGGGCAGTAGTTATCAACCCATGGCATACGGACCATTTCTAAAGGGTAAAGAAAGCCAACAGCAAACAAGTAGTCAGTACGTTCAAATTTTCCAGATGAACCATTTTTTTTTTCTTTTATGCCATCTGCAAGTCAAAAAGATTAAAACTTTTGGTCCAAAGGCATGTACTGGTAAAACCATATGTAAAAAATAAAAAACAACCCAAAAACGTGTAAAGACTATGTTATATTATACACAGTGAGAACTTTAATTCAGTGGCATCTACTAACCTTTCATTAGACCCAGACAGCCAGTTAACATGTATATTTTATTAATGCCTGGAAACTACAACTACATTGTACAATGGCTATTATAGTGCCTAAGAAGATGCCCCTCAAACAACAGCCAACGCAGACCATATCGAAGGCCCCAGTTCAGCATAGCATTTACGCATGTAAGCAAGCAAGCTGACGGAACTTAAAAATCAACATTTATATACCTGGCTATACAAAGGCCTATATAAGAAACTATTTTCCTGCAAGCAAAGCCTTAGCGGTGTAAATCTCTTCAGTAAAGAAAGATTTTTATAGACTTTCATTTTCTTTTTTCCAAATCTTTGTCATAGAATTTTTAATTTTTTTTAATCTCACAACAACCCCCTCTTTTAAATCCCTTATTACAGAAAACATCTTTTGCTATACATTTTACAAACACAAAAATTTCCTTTGAACCTATTGATGATTTCAGTCATTTGGGGGAAGCCCATAAAACTGGACAGCTAAGCTTGCTGAGTCAATAGCATTGACATTTCTAGTATGCCATACATATGGCTTATTTTAAAGCCATCCATGAACATGTCAGCATAGAACTGAAGCTAGACAAAAATTTTTTTTTTCAGACAGTAATTTCTTATAGAAAATTTTGCCTCAAGAAGTTTTCAAGTGGAGGAAGAGTCCATAAGTACTGTTGGATAAACAAAAATAATGCTGTGTTTTGGGGTTTTTTTAGTATAACACAAAAATCATTGCCCACCCCAGTTTCAGGACTGTGAGAAAACAATGAGGCAAATGCTCAAGGCTAAGTCTTCTTCTTGTCAATAGAAGTTCACAGGGCAATTATGATCTCCAGAACATCACAGAATTTCAAACAAAAAAGCAACCCATTTAGATCCAATGAAAGTCAGAACTATTTGGTTATTTTCCTAATGATATGAATAGAAGTTATGAAACGTTAAAAACTTACTGCTTGTGCCTGTTTAATAAAATCAAGGATGTCTTCCTTCAGAGCCTGATGGATTTTTGCTGGACCTTTATCATCCCACAAGCAAACTGCATGTACATCTCTAGAAAATAATTTATCCGTCTTTTAGTAACAGCTACTCAAAGTTTAATGTCATTATGTATGAGGCTTAAACATTCATCATTTAAGTACAGCTAAGAAATTAATACACTTCTTATCTATCATTGTCAAACAATACACAGCTAGATCCCAGTGACACATGCAAGAAAATATGTTTGGAGAAGAGACTGAAGCTATAAGAAAGTCTTGGAAGCAAGTAACAGCAACCTATCTAGGAAAAGGTTATGGTCAAGAAGGAGATGTAGAAGCCAATTCTGTTTTCTGTATCTATTCAATAATCCTTATCGCATTAAGGACAATTTTTAAAGCTTTTCTTTGACAAAGACAGAAATCACTTGCCAATAGAAGCGTTACTGCTCAGACAATATTATTCTGAAATACTCTCATTAACATGCAGCCTTCACTCACAGTTTCACAATTCAAGCACTACAACATCCTTGTACTATAAAGGAAACAGACCTTTCTTGTGAGAAATGTAAGCTTAGGGGCACCAGGTAATTTAAAAGACATTTTAATTAGTTTAATAAGATCAATTAAATGTTTCATGACAGTGGTAGCATTTTACAGTGAAACTCTACTGCAGAAAAGCTACCAAACAGTATCGCAAAGCAAAATTGTATTAATGAGTTTTAATCAACATTCAAATGAATTCCTGTTTTTCCTAGCTGACAGACCAGCAAGAGTAACTTAATTCCTATTTTCTTTCCATACAAAAGACTAAATAAAGCAAGTTACACTCCTAACCATACATCATATATAATGTGGCCTAGCAAGCCTTTTTTTGACTCATTACGTTCCTCTGGTTCTTCTTCCTCTCAATAATAAGGCCACATCTTTGCAGGACAGCAACTATATTATCTAAAGGTATGACTTTGCTCCTATTAAATCAATGCCATTATTTCAATACAAAAGCATCTTTTTAGTTTAAGTAAAAAGACAAAACGTACAAGGTAAAAAGTTCCTTTGACACAGGTCAAAGGTGCTCGCCCAGGATTTACAGAGGTCTACCTAACTTGTGAGACTTACGCAACTTTCACATGCAGAAAAGGTGTTACTGTATTTAGAATGCCACTGTTTCCTGACAGCAGTGAAAAAAGCAATACTGTATAATTATACTCAAAGGGCAGGTAGAAGACACCTACAGATTTTAAAATTTTGTTAAAAAGCTTAACAAAGAGCACTGTCCAAAAATAGGAACCTAGGAGAGCGGGATCCTTTCCCTCAATATCCTTAATTTAGCCGTAAAGTTACCTAAGTTCTATTCAATAACTCAGCTACGAGAAAAATAATACATGGAAAATTTCAATACCAATGCAGAATTATTGAACTAGTTATTAAAAATTAAAGCAACAACTCACAACTGAATTTGTATCTTAACTACACCATGTTTCTGGCAACTACTATAGCCGTGACATCATAAGATATTAAAACTCATTACATGATAAACTACCTTTCCTTTTGGTTGGCAGAAAAGTGTGACAGGTGCAGTAAGATGGGTGTAAAAAGAAGCACTGCACTGTACTCAACGAAAAGAGCAATAAAGATACAGACTGCAACAAGACTGTGTTTAAATAAAAAATACTTTTGTGACAGATCTTAAAAAGCAGAAGGAGAGACTGCAGATTTAAGCTACAACTGTATTTGACGGAAAATAACTATGTTGAGACAAAGATTATTTTAGATATTCTTTCAATGTTTATGTTGTAACTCACTTCCATATTATGCTGGCAAAGGTCACATGATACATTTTAAGCAAAAAATCATCACCTAACAGGAAGCAACTTCTGGGTTTTGGAAGGAGGAAAATGTCAGGGTTTTTAGAAAGTACAATAATGCAAACATTGTCTGAAAAATATTATAGATATTATTTTTAGTGTATAAAACTATTCAAATTATACCAGCTAAACTGCATTACCCTGTTACTTCAGTAGCATTCTTAAGTTATTTTATTCTGATTTGAATTACTTTCTTCTAATGTAACATTTAGCAAACTGCCTTTAAATGAATTTACTGCCAAAGCAGTAAACAACATTTTCTCTCTAATTCTAACAAAAGCTTTGTGGGCAGGTACAAAACTTGTTTACTATGATCAGCTGAAGTCAAAAGCTCTGCTGTTCTTTCTCCACCCTATTTGCAAAGATCTGAATCTCAGTAAAACTCTACTTTTGCACATTTACAGTGATGTAGGCACACTTACCACTTAATAAAACTTCAACTAGTACTTTTGTTCTGCGTGATCTCACATAGTCCATGTCACACGTGACTTCTGTATCAGAAGTAGTACAATAACTGTGTTCCCATCATGCAGAAGGATGTAAGATACTAAAACATTACTTACGAAAACAGATCAAACCATTGCTGTTTTGTCACAGACTCCTGACGAAGAAGTTTCAGAACGATAGGGCGCATGAAATCCCATTTGTCTTCAAATTGAAGTGAACCTTTATTCTAAAAGGAACAAAAAAATTACTGTTAATAAAACAGTTTCTTATTTAAAGTTATCTTTAAGGATTGCAGTTTCTGTGGTTAACGGAAAAATATCTTCTTCTCAGAGTTGTCTCGTAAGCTAGCATTTGAGCTACAACACCATAGCTGAACAGCACTTTTCACAGGAATTATTATTTTTAAAAGTGACAGAGCTATTATTTGTTTCTTAGACAAGCAGATTGACAACTTCTTCCTTTATTCACTACATTAGCTACAAATGCAACAAATTCTACCAAGTGTTTTTCACCTGTTAATGGAGCTACACATGGGCAACGTGAACGATCCTTGGTCAGCTTCACCGCCCCAGCCAAGATACATGCGATTAAAGTCACGAGGCAGAGTTGCAAATCCATCTTGAATAAATTACCATGACCAAAATGGCAGCCAGGAATCAGGAACAGTACCTGTGGATGCTGCCACGTACGTTTTTTTCTCCGCTGGGCATTTGGCATCAGCAGCAGAGAGGGAGGAAGGAAGGAGAGTAACGCAGGAGCTGTTGTATCACAGACTCCCTTCCTGTGGGTTAACTGGCCATACGCAGTTTGACAGCCAACACTACAGTTGGTGCAGATAATTATTTACACCATGCTGAAAAATCTAATCCAAGGTGAAGTTTTTCAAACTTACGATACAAATTAAGAGGAAAGCTAAAGAAATTAAGTGCTCCCATATCGTTCTGATTATTCTGAAAAATCTCACTGTAGTATACAGGCTGACTTCCATTATTAAAAAATAATAACTTCAAGAGAAAAATACTACTTCTATTGCATATGTTGTAATCCTATTCGCTTACAGCTCCACATTTTAAAAAGAAAAACCCGCAATTAAAAAGAACTGTTGATTGAGAGTTCTGTGGCAGAAAGACTACTGGTTATCTGCAGTGTTGTGTCCCAATGCACTGTTTATTTTTGAACAGATCATTGTCTTGGCTAGTAATACTATGTTTGACACAATTCACTTCAAATACAGCAAATAATACAGTCTAACTACTTGAAATTCTGACAAGTGCACTGTTCTGCCACTAACATCTCTTCAAACAAACAAGCACAACCAGCACGCCACGTTCTCTCAACCATCTCCTTCCGATTAATTTCTGCATGGAAATTTACAATTAAATCTGTTATTTAATATTCAGAATAAGCACAGTTTGGAAACTGTATCCTCTGCTGCTCTTAAATGCAAAGATGTCTCATCTTCAAGTTATAAAGATGCAACAGGCATCACAGTAACTATTTTTACAGCAACAGCACCTGGAGGCCTCACAGCATTATCAAACCACTGCGGTAGGTACTGAATATGGGTTTCATGGAAGCAGCCTCTGTTCAATAAACTTTAGAATTCTTTCAACATTAAAAAAAAAATAGAAAAAAAGTGTTTTACAATTCAGAGAGAGAGATTTGCCTGTTCTCTTCCACTGTAAAGAAAAAAATAAATAAAAAATAATTTGAATGCATCATCTTTGAAAATCATCATCTACATGCTTCCCCCACATAGAGCTAGTTTTACCATTATTCCCTGAACTTTGATGAGTTGCTCTCATCTTTCCTATTCCTGTGAAAATGATTAGTTTCTACTTGCAGATATTTCTGGTTCCAGCCCCTCTTTGCAGGATAATGAACTTGAACGACCAGCTGCTGAACAGTTAAAAGTTCCAGAAAAAGCATTATAAAATAAGTAAAACCAACTTCCTCAAAAGTTTTCCTTTGGAGTGAAATTTCAGAGTAGATCCCATAAGTTTTCTGGAAAAAGTAAAAAGCCTGTTCTGCAATCCTGGAGAAGTGCGATTCAGCCCTTCGCTGAAAACAGCTGAAGATAAAAAAAACTAACGCTCTATCTTTGTGAATAAGACTAGTTTCACTGTAAAACATGGGGGGAGGGAATTGCAAACACTAGTGTTTATATGATTTAGATTGTGATTACCTAGTTCGTGCTAAGAAGCATACATAAAACTCCATTTCAGTTGTAAAAACTGCATGTCCACTTGTAATGAACACGTGCCTACTTGAAAAGAATTCCCCAAATAAAGCTTGGCAGAAAATACCATGAGGGAAGTTTAGAATTTTGTTTCCTATACATAGGAGTAAAAACTTTTTTTTTTTTTACACTTCCTCTTTTACTCCTAAATTAAGCAGAAGAGGAAATAAAATTAATGGATTAGAAATCCCACTCAACTAAACTATTCTTTAATTTCAATAAACAATTCAACATCATCTAGATAGATTCAGGCTTCCGTGACCATTGATCTTACGCTCTTGTACTGAAATCACAAGAAGAAAGGGTGCATAATACCATCTACTGTGTGTCATTCACATTCATTAATTCTACCCCTATCGGTGCACGAGAAAACCCAATTGTATAGTAGGAGGTCAAACAGTGGTAATTCTTAGTTGTTCCCAAAGTCACACATACACCAGTGACCCAGACAACATGAGGAACGCATTTCCCACTTTGTTGAGCCACCCACAAACCTAAGGAATTTCTGAGCAATATCTCCTGGGTAACTTTTTTTTTCCAAGCTTGTTGCCTCAAACCACAGTTCCCAAGGGAAGGTAAGTAGAAAGGTAAGTCACACCTTTGACAAAATAAAATTATTCCACTTATCAAATCTTCTCTGAAAACATGGATTACAATTGATAACCACACCCTGTCTAAGTAACCATTCTAGGAGTTTAAAATTTAATGGTTTGAAAAATAACTCCACTTACGAAATATTTTATGTTTCAAAAGTCACTTCACTAAATTTCTCCACAGAGATTTAAAGTTCCATTTTAACACTAAACTTTATTGAAACATGTACTACTTCACACACTATATTGAAATATATACTGCAACTTTGCTCTTCAAACTTACTTTTTCCTGTTCTTCACTTCTGTGCATAAGCACCGAAACACAGTATTTTAGGACAGCAGGTGAAAAACCTTCCAGACTATGTTGGTGGATATTATGTAGAATTAGTACAATAATGCAAGTGGAAGCATTCCGCTAACCAGTTTTCCTGATTTGGCTATCATCACAAAACACAAAATTCCTCTCCTTAACTGTAAACAAGTTTAAGAAAAGCGCAGAAGAAGCAGGCACAGAATATGGTATAAGAGCCTAAATAAACATGGAATATAACAAGGCAAGGCAATATAACAAGACCGCCATGCTACTGTCCCTCTGAACCTTGAAATGTCTATTTGGACATTGAGCTCTCTTTGCAGTGTAATCTATGTATTTCAGGCCACATACAAATTAGCCCTGATCTCTGACAGATACTCTAAACAGTACTGTAAAAAAGCAACATCCTCTACATCTTTTTGTACCTCTTATCTACATATGAGTAACATCTTCATCTTTACTACTTCACTCTTTTCAGACACTATATATATTAAGGCTAGTTCACAGAGGGATGAAGTGCGAAATATGAGGTCCTAGACTGAAACAAGCATGAAAATTCACTGTCTGATTAATCTCTGCTACCAGCAGCTCTAAAAAAACCAGTGTAATCATTGTAGCAGTTACTACACAAAGCAGAAAAGTAGCCAGAGGGAAAGACTTGCTATGTAACTAACTAGTGTGCAACATTCCCTAACTTCTACGGATATCCTAATTGGAAATAGCCTGGAAGAAACAGACAAACTTAAAATACAGATCTGGAAATACATACTTTAAGTTGAAGAATTCAAAAACTTCAGGTATGTTTCCAGTTGTCAGTGACAGGCGCAAGATCAAAAAAAAAAAAAATAGTTGAAACCAACACAAAGCTAAATAATGGTTCTCATTTCACTTGAAGTCTACGGAAAATCTACTGCTTGCTTTGCTTCTTCCCTCCTAACACCAGGCTCAAGCTGCAATTCATTTTGTAAGGACAGACTCTTGCATTTGCTGGCAGCTCCAGTAAAGCTCCACAGAAGTGTCAAGATCTGCTATCATTGACGCAGCTACAGGTTTTCTTTGTGCTGCAATAAGCTGAGGTGCTTTCTGCTCCAGAAACTGCAGAAAAACTCAGGCATCTTCACGTCATGTGAGTGAATTGGTTTAGACTATCTTGTCACTGCAAAGAGAACAGGTGACAAGTCCAACACCCCCTCTGAAACAAAGCACCCCACTTTAAAAAGTGCCAGTCACACTTACGTTGAGAGAAAAAAAACTCTAGGGCACTCACCTAGTAATGGCTCAGTCACCTACAGGAAAGCCACGGCCTCAACGTGGGAGAGCAGTTCTGCTACAGGTAGGGTACGCACCAGCTTACCACGTAACGGCTATCTCTTACTGAGTACTTCAATATTTCCGTCACGTTACCATTTGTTGTATCTCATCAGGATTCAACATATGATTGGTCATTCTAATTTTGCATTTAAAGAAGGCTCTCTGAGAATATGCTTCTCACTAAAAAAATAATTAGGAAAATTACGCACTAGTGGAGTTTAAACGATGCCCTTTAAAATTACGACAGCCAGTCAGATTTGGATTCAGCTAGTATCTGTTACTAGAATAAGAAAAGAATATTTCGCTTCATTTTCTCAACTATGTAGAAAGTCGAACGAGGATGGGGCAAAACCAGAGAAAACTCTTAGTTCCTGTTTATCCTAGCAAAAACAAGACCTGCCTAAACCCAACTTAGATTTGATTATGCAGGCTTACTTGGAAAAGATATGGAAAAACCTTATAGATTTTTAACACCCCTCCTTTCTTACCCAGGGATTTTTACTGTGCTGAGACATTGCTTTTTTTCCCCTAAACATTAAAGCAGAAGTACGTTTCACAGCCTCACGGCATGAGGCGCTGCCAGTCAACACTAACCTGGAATCAACAGTTTGCTTCTCTGAGAGCACTCTGATGAGCAGAACCGGGGAACAAAAGACCTTATCTAGTTCCAACTCTTGCATTGGTTTATTGTGTCATTATAAACAAAGTCAAATCACTGAACAATCTTTCCTTTTGTAATGCAGGACTCATACTTCATTGTCTTTAGAAAACTCACTAATTAGTAAGTTACAATTCTTCAAAACACTCCAAGTCACCAGAAAGGACTATTTTAGGATACATATGTAATAGGATCTAACAGGTATCTAGGTAGCATTTTTCCTAAAACGCACTGTGCATATGTATCTTGTTGTCAATATAAAATATTAACGATACAAAGGCCAGTTGCAAAAACATCAACAGCCAACACAAAGGCTTCAGTTCAGCAAGAGTCAGCTCGCAGAATCAAGTCCTTTGACTCTATTTTGACTTACGGTACACCTACTATTCTTTCAAAACAGCTGAAGTGGAATGCTGACAAATCCCATAGGACTATGTTTCTTCTGTCTACTACGGGCTGTACGACCACATGTCTCGTCAAAGCACGCATCGGTCTTTCCAGAGATCCTTAAACATACAGAAAAGAGATGGACTAAAACATTAACAAGCAGATAAGACTGTCTGAGCCCTGCTCTAAAACCACGCTCTTCCACAGAAAGCACATTTGTTCTTATGGGACATTTTTCACCAGTGTTCTTGGATTCTTCAATTTTAGACTTTTATTTAAGTCTTGTCTGCTTAAAAATCTAACTACCCACTTAGGCATACAAATACAGACAAATGAATTAAAATTAATTTCAATTACATTTCAATTTCAAGAAAGATTAATTTAAAAAAATTATCTTTTCAATACTAAAACCTTTTTTTTTTTTGGATACCTGGAAGAAACAAGTCTATCAATTATTTCTCATTTCTTCACACTGAGTATCTCAGAGTAATACAACCAGCAGTTTCAAGCCAAATCTATACATGCAAAATAGGTCAGATTGCTGAAATGTAAGCAGCGCTTCTTCAGAACCACGTTTAACTATAATACATAGTGCTGAACACGTGTATACTTCTAGATTTAGATATATTTTAAATCGCTAACTGATAAAAGTTAAGCAGCCAGCCTTCCCAAGGCCTTTCACCCTAACTACGCTGATGTTCTAGAAACACTTACTGGAGGCATTAGTAGCAGTTGTTTAAAGTAGGCCCCTCTTCCATGTGCTGGCATGGCCTCAAAGGCCCCATACGGTCTTCTCCACACACATGCCGCAAATATCAGGACAGACAGTCCTGCGCTCAAATACTGGACTGTCACACGGAAAGCTTCTCTTCAAACCTGCAGCCGCTCGGGGTGACTGACATCTGTCATCAAACACCGGGAAAGTGCTTGAAAACATCTGACTACAGAAGCAAAGCTGCTTAACGTAAGCAAAAGGCCTCCAGGAGTTTTTCTCTGCAGGAAACCTGTAGTTAGGAGAACGGTGGCAACCCAGACAACGACACCTGCCCACTGCGAAGACGCTTTTCAACTCTTTGTTTAACTTAAAACTCATTTTCCGTACACTTAGGTCTTCTTAAATAAACAAAGGGAGGACACCGTGCCCTGCCTAAGAGCACGACGCAACGCTCCTTCCCCACGACGCGCGCCTGGGAAGGGAGAGCCGGGGCGGGGGTGCTGGCAGCCCGGAGCCCACCGGCCGGGCCGGGCCGGGCCGAGGCCAGCGGTCCCGCACCCAGGCGGCGCGGCGCCAAGGCCCTTCACCTGAGGCGGGCCGCCGGCCCCCCGCGCCCGGGGAACGCCAACTCCGGGGAGCGGCGCCCGCGGCCTGCCCCCGCCGGCCGCCCCAGCCGCCCGCAGGGCCCAGCCGCCGGCGGGGCAGCCCCGGCCGCCCGGCCCCCGCCGCCTCTCTCCTGACGCCGGGCCCGGCCAGGCCCCGCTCTCACCTTTAAGAGATTAGACGTCGCCATGATCCCCCCCGCGGGGCCTCCCCGGCCGGCGCCGGCGGCGGCTCCTCTCCCCGAGCGCGGCTCGGCTCCCCGCGGCCGCTGCCGCTTTACATGGCCCCGGGCCGCCCGCCCGCCCGGCCGGACCCGCGGCGGCGGCAGTAGCGGCGGCAGTAGCAGCGGCCGCAGCGCTGGGCTCCCCTGCCCGGGGGCGAGGCCGGCGCCAGGCTCGGGGCGCTCCGCAGCGCGACCGGCTGGGTCCTCGGCACGCAGCCGCCCCTCAGAGCCTCATGGCGGCGTCCGCCCAGGAGGCGCTCGGCAGCAGCCCCGGCTCCATGGAGGGGGCCGGCCCACATGATGCGGCTCGGAAGAGCCGGCCCCGCCGCCAAGCGCGGGCGCTCGGGCTGCGGGCTCCGCCGGCAGCGCCCCCTGGCGGCCCGCCGCCGCGCCGCGCCGGGGAACCCCCGCCGCCCCGTCCCGCCCCGCTCCGTTCCTCGCTGCCCCTCGCTGGCCAGCTCGCCCCGCCGCGGGGAGGCCTTCGCCTTCACGGCCCCGCGGGGACGGGCCCTGGCGGGAAGCCCCTTCGGCGGGGGGCGGCCGCCGGGCAGCTGCCGGGAAGCCAGCGGGCGGCGGCTGTGCACGGCTGCTCTCCCTGGCGGCCCCGCGGCCATCCCCGCCTCAGAGACGCCCGCGCCCCCTCCCTCGCCTTCCTAAGCCCCCGGACCTTCTCCCCGCAAGCACCCGCGAAGCTGAGCCACATAAACAGAGGAGCAAATTCAACGTGGTTTATAAGCAGAGAAATAAATCTCCTTCCCCCTCGGCGGAGGTTGGCGAGCGTGGGCCTCCGCGCCGGCTCGCCGCCCACGGGTGACGGCGGGGGCGCTGACGGCCGAGAGCACCGCGCCGTCCCCGGCAGCGGCCCGCGTTTCCCGCGGCCGCGTCCCTCCCTGCGCCAGCCCTCGGGCGGAGCGGCCGCCCTGCCAGCCGCGCGGGCCTCGCCTCCCGCGTCCTCTGCTCGCCAGAGACGCGTGGGTTTAGGTACCTTTTAGGAGGGGTTTGGAAACTTTCAGGTTTTATTTAGAGACAGCAGAATTTTACTTTTCTGTCAAAACGCTTAGCCTTCATCTAAAATGCGTCTCGAAGAAAACGTCAAGGAGCTTTTCTCACAGGTTAGGAAACCTGAGAGTCGATGCCACCGGTTGGGCCTGGCCTGCTGCACGTCCCTGCGCGGCCGGCCGCGCCGCCCGCCGCAAAAATTCGTATTACAGAGCATTGGGACCCTGAAGTGTTAGGAAAGGTGTCATAAAATACTCAATAAATCTGTACAGTGAGGAAGTTTTGATAATGCTGACTAAATACGGCCTGCAGCCCTATTAGCTTAATAAAAAATAGCCATATTAAGGCCTTCTCTTAATTGGGAAGTAAAAAGCAGCTACTGAATAATTTCCTATTTTGACAAAGTTGCCAGCTTCTGAATGCTTCAATTAGTCTATAATTGTTTTCTTTGCTGTTATTTAGATATTGTGTATCCTATAGTATAAATAAGTACACAGTATTCATTGTACATACAGTGCATGCAGTTATACAGTTGTATGTATAGTATATAATTATGCCATATAGATCAAATGGTATTACATACTGTCCATTGCATATATATTCTACAACAGTGCTGAAGTTACGAGGCCTCCAGCAGGGCCAGTATAACGTGTGCATTGTGTATTTGTGCATCAGTCACTCCGCTCCATAGTCTGCACATTACGTTACAGGTATATAAGCACCAGAGAAGCTGAGATAGAGGCAAATATTCTATAGGCTGCGATACAGAGGCAGTCATTTCTGGGAGCCACTACGCCATGAACTGATTTATCTTGTTTCCCCAAATCCTTCTAAAATGTGATTATTTCCAATTATTTGAGAATTTTTGTTCTTTTCAGTTTCTACTGCATCTATTACTTTTTAATATATGCTTGCTATTAATGCCATAATTCAGTGATGTTTTTAAACTGCTTTTGAGAAATAATGTAGGCATCATTCAGCAAATGGAAGGGTCAGCAATGAAAGTACTGAGTCTAAGAGTTCTTGCATCTTGCCCCGATATGCTTTTGCGCAGTAGTTACGAGTAGTGCTAGCCAAGGAATAAAGAGAACTGGAACAACTGAGAAGCAGTGAGACAAGGAAAGAGTGGTACTTTTTACTGATATTAAAAATAATGTGTATCTCATTTTGCATGGCTTACATAATGCCTTTAATTTTTTTCTAAAGATCTGTGCATTAATTTTCTGGGAAGTAAAGACATCCATGAGCCTCAAGGTTTTGCGGTATTTTAGTACCACTTCAGGGTGCTTTCAAAGTACAGAGTGTTACATAATCTTGTTTTATTTGCTTTAATTCTATTGCAAATGGATTATTACTAAATTCTGATGGTAATGAAGATATTAATTATTGATTAGTATATGGTACTACATTGGCCTACAGTTTTATATCCTTTGCATGGATTGTAAAAGACAGAGTGAATGACACTTAATTCCAGAGCTGTCCATGGGTTCAAAGTGATTTGCAAGCAACAGCTCATTAAGATTTGGATGATCAGTGAAATTAACACCGTGCATAACATCCCAGATGTCTCAGAGTGAATTGATTCCAAGCACAGGTCTGTGGACTTTGAATGAGTTGCATCAGAGAGAAATATGCGCTGCTATGTTCTCTTCTAATGCCCTGAAACACATGGTGCAAATAAGACATAGCTAGTTTCTTCTAATCTTCGCTTAGTCCACGATGGAAAAAAGCCTTTGATGGTTGATTAGTCAGTTTTAGACTCCTCTCCATTAAAACTAGATATATTCAGTAGGGATACTAAAACTTATGTGTTTTCCTTCTGTGGGAAAGCCTTGTTTATCACTGCTGTGGACAGTCAGGATGAGCCTATGCACAAACCGTGCCATGAGAGTCTCTGAAGACAACGCTTTGAAAAGGGCAAGGGCACACGGACGCCTACCTGTAGCTGAAAAAGGAAGCACCGTCAGTGGCCAAACGTTTCACATGAAACAACTTATTCTATGTTTGTTTCTACTTCAACAAGAAACCAAACACTTTTATTTCTGGTGCTTACTATCTGGGCTTCATGTCACCCTTTCAGTTAATAACAATAGCATTCTGGAGAAATTGCCCATGTATGGGAGTAAAGATTACTGTTTCTTTCACTTAAAGTTGTTTAAGATTTTGGTATCTCAGCATCACCAGAACCACTTATCCTGTGCATCTCAGGATGACCTGTTTGTTCTTAGGCCAACATTGTCCTTTAGCTTAAATAACTTCTCTCTCCCTGATGTTTATTCTTCTCTGATGTGTTTTTGGACAATAGTACTATTCCCTCGCAGTTTCCTTGCTGGAAAACTTTGCGCTTTTTGCCCTGAGTTACTCTGAGGATGACGTGGGGTGGTGCAGAGCGACTTTGCAGGCAGAACCTGCAGGAGGGTTTTTGCTGAGGCCGAATTCCTCCCGGGACACGGAGAAGCACGTGGCGTGCGTTAGGCAAAATGTGGCCATTGTTCCGTGCCCAGGCCCAGAGCTGCAGAGAACCGCTGCGGGGAATTACATCTGATCTATTTTTTCCTCTCCTAGCCTTTTTCAAACAGCTAGAAATTCACTGTTCCGTTCACTCTGTGTACTCAGGGAGTTACAGTTGGTCTGTGAAGCATGGTAGAGTGAAAGAGGATACAACATGAAAAATTACAATTTCATGTTCTGCTTTTCTGACACTTGTTCATATATGCAGCTCTTTTTCAGTGCTCAGCAAGCTTTGTCTCTCCTTTGTTTTAAAAGTTTCTCTGAGAATCAGACTCTGTTTTCCACAGAGAACTGGGCAGAGAAAAATCCCAATAAAATGAACAGTGTTACTGTGAATTTCAATGGTCTGACTGACCGGAATTGAGACTTACTTCTTCTAAACTTATGACCTGGCATAGCTTGCTCTTTTAATGCATATAACACTGGCTATATGTCAGGGAAATGAGAAAAATGATCTGCACAGAGGAGACTTTTTCCCCCGAATAATAAGGAGTAATTATTTTAAAATAGCAAATTAATATAAATTATGACTATGTAGCTAAACTATTTGCTTGGCACTGAGAACTTAACCAAAACGGACAATTCTCAGAAGTGCTGCAGAGCAGTGCCAGCCCTGCAAGGTTTTTATTACTAAGATTATGACCGAAATATTTTCCACAGTTCCTCCCCTCAGTGTTAGTACCTTAATACTTAGCAACTACCGCTAACATTTTAAAGTATCACCCTGCTCACTGTCAGACCTCGGTGCCAAATACGGCTTCTGGCAGTCCCTTCCTGCAAAGAAACCATGCAGGGGAGAAGGTGAAAGGGGAAGAAGGCTGCAACGTAGATGTAGTGCCGGCGTCGTTATACCCAACCGTTCCTCTCGGGCGGCTGTCCCACAGAATTAACCGATCCTTAGGGAGCCGCTGGAGTTGGGAAGTCAATAGCCTCTCTCTCTGTGCTGACTCCGGGTCTTTGGCACGTCCCTTCATCCAGCAAGTCCCATAACAGTGATGGAAATTTCTGTAGGATCTTAAGGGCTCTGGCAGTGGTTCGTCTCTCTGCTCTCCTGGGGCTGTGCAGGGAGGGAAGAAATGATCTGTGTCTTCCTTGCCATCCTTATCTTGTGCATTCATTTCCCTGGTGACTGAGTTTATTGCTACAGGAGGCTCAGTCTGTCCCTCCACCCTTTTCATGGAGCAGGAAAAATCAGTTTGCACAGAAGCAGATTTGAAACCACAGCAATGAGGAATCACAGTAACTGAACTATAGCTGAAGCTTCAGCTTGTTTACCTAAGCATTGATTTTCTTTACAATGCATAGAATTTCTTTTTGTTACTCTTAAGTTTCTGGAGAAGATCTTTAGCTGCAAGGTGGGCCTTTAGCAACCTGCGAAGGTAATCAGGGTTATGCTTCGTCTGAGCTGCCCTTGTAGCCTGTGAGGCTGCCAAAGGTTGGCGTCAGCTGGTTCACAGCGCGGCTCCCACGGAGCAGTGGTCTCTCAGCAGATTACACGCTGAGTGTCCATCTCCGAGTAGCTCAGGCCTAGCTTAAAACATGACTTTCTCTGAGAAATGAGTGACTGAAATACTTTCAAAGATGGTGATCCGTTCTAGCAGGTTGGGACTGGGATTTTGGATTCCTCAGTTTGAGTTTAAATGAAGATTTACCTCCCCCTCCATGAAGAGCCTGCTACTCCCCATTCCTGTCTGGCCTCTGTGGGCGATGGGCAGTCGTGGTAGGAGATCTCATGCAAGTGCTGTGGTGGCGTTGGCTGCCAACAACTGTTCCCTGTCTCCCCAGGGGTAAAAAGCCCACAGTGTGTATATTATATTTTGGGGGATTTGTGCTATCGAGTTCTTTTCCTGGAAGCATTTTAGCTGCGTGTTTGCTGTTCCCCTGGTTGCTTGTGGGAGCAGCAACTCCATGAAGAGAAATGATTGCTCTGTGGAGTCCTGTGCCTATAGAGCCAGCTCTTCCATGTCAAAAGTGCTGCTTAGGAAAGTATTTTTTGGTTTGCAGAACCAACTTTGTTTTCTTCACACATATGCTACGTTCCCACTAATTAAGTATTATGCAAGGCAAATTGTCTTTGGGAACCTGTACAACTTCATAGTCTTTATATTATGCTCAACTGGCACGTCTTCAATTGCATTACTTTAATCAGATTTGCACATTCATTGAAACGCGATAAACAATTCTGCCATACTCAAAAGTAAAATTCAGCTTTTCCACAGCTGTATTCACTTTGCAGAGGAGGAAATACTGCTGAGTAAAATGACAGCATATGTAGGTAGTCGGTTTTCAGAGGGGAGCCTCACACAACATAGCACTTAACCCAGATGAAATGCTGCTAGAAATGAGCTGGGAAGTAAGTATACAGGCATTCATGAGATACGGTAATTTTTTTTTTCTCTGAGGATCAGGCAGATGAATTTTTGGTTGAATTTTTCTAGTTTTAAATACATTCAATGATACCATCATTATTCTTAAGAAACCTAGGCATCGTTAAGTGCTACCACATACAGGTAAGTACTAGAGCAAAGGATCATTACACAAATGCTTGGACTTTTTCTCATTTAGAATCTGTGTATTTTGTTGTGCAGTCCTACCCCTTAGGCTTTTTAGAGAGATTTATATTTTACAGATTCCTCTTTTAATTTCATTCACTTATTTACAAGATTGTCTTTGGACTCTGAGAAATGAGAAATGAGCAATGCAAGTGTTTGCTCGTGACAATTGTGTTTTGATGTTTAATGATTTCTTAAGCAGTCCGCCATGTTTGTGGTATGGTTCCATGCCCATGTAGAAAGTAAACCTTCAGCCCTCCTTCTTTCTGTCTTGACGCTGAATAAAGGCTGCTGAGATTGCTGTGCCAGCTCTGGGCGAAAGGCAAGGGTGGAGGCTTGGAGGGGCTGATGTGCCGGGGTCTACAGCTGGGGAAAAGTGCTCTCCCTGGTTGTTAATTATGTAAAAGGAGGACAACGAAGCATGTCTTCTCTAAGGGAGCTGAAACACTGAGACTGACATATCTGTAAGCACGGTGCATCCACATATCTTTGCTTTAAGTTAGGCAGCTTGGGTTCCGGTAACGGTTTGGCTGTGGCACAGGGCAACTGCAGTGTACTTGGGTGCTCAGTCAAGCCTGCTTTATTTTCTGTGAGCACAGGAATTGAGTCACCTAGATTGAAGTTAGATTGGTAAGTCTGTCACATACCAAAGGCATAAATGAATAGTATGAACATACGCTACCTCAACATTTTTTCCTTGGTCGATTCCTAAGGTGTGCGGCTAGGTTCTGCTTCTTACACAGGACCGATGCAATTATAAGCAAGCCAAAATATCTGAAGAATTCATGTGTAAAATATTTAAATGAGTAGAGGAAGGTTTTTATTCTTCTTTATCCAACTTAAAATAAAAGCAATGAAAATTTAAACATTTTAGGAGTCCAAACCAATACTTGGTATCCATTTGTTTGCCAGGCCTATGAATCCAAATACAAACTGTTTACTATTTCAACAGTTTTTCCTTTTCCTAACTGGGATTTACCAAACTTTAATTTGCAAAAGTTGTGGGGTTTTCTTAATAAATAATTTCTACTTACTAATTTGGCTGCCAAATGAGATTTCTCTAATTTCTGTAATTTCTGGAAATGTCATTCTGGTATCAACAGTAAGCGTCGTATTTGCCCTTCCTTGGGAGAAAAAAAGAATATACGTGCACTGAACTAGAATCCGTTCTACAGCCTATTCAAGCTGTTACTTATATACTGTACTGCAAAGCATCTGAAAACAAAACGATGTATTTCAGCAAATCATCTGTTTATCAGACATTTCTATTAACTGCAAGTGTGTAGTGAGAAGGTACAGTAGTGGTTTAATATATCATCAAGAGAGACAATGTTTGAATGTACATGTTAATCTACATTTTTAGGAATGACAAGTAAGACAACTATGTGCACAGTACTTTAAAATGCAGTGAACTTCTCTTCTAGTTGCATTGACAGTACCAGTTCCTTACACAGTTGAATCTGGTTAAAAGCTCTATTCCCAGTGTAATAAATGTGACACTACAGGTACAACATTGACGGCAGAGATCATTAAGGCTCTGTTCTGATGATTGTTTATTTCTCTGTGTGTACCTCCCCTCCACGCCACTCTTCTCCCAGTCCCCTTCCCCTCCAACGCACCCGATTTTTTTCATACAGAATGAAAAGCTCATTGGCTCCAGAATATTCAGGAAGAAAAGTTTAAGATAAAAAGATTTTAAGCTGAAAGTAATGAAATGTGTCATGAAATGTAGATTCATAGTAATAGCATTACCTGGTACTTATAAAGCTGTTGTAATATTTTTAATTTTTTTTTTTTTGGTATGGCAGAAGAAACCAGTATCCACATCCCATGGTGCTAAACACTCTACAACAGGTAGCACACAGAGAAAAGAGTCCAGACTGAAGATCGTAGAGTCAGATTGGGTCTCAGCAGTCCTTGTGAATTCGAGGAAGAACGATCATCTCTATTTTTGAGATACAGAAGGTGAGGCACATAAAACGTAAATGCCTTGCTCAGAAACGCACAGTGAACCAGTGGTAGACTTTGGGTCTGTTTACTCCCCAGCTACCAATTTATTCATTGGCCCATTCTGTCCTCTTAAACAACTAAGAGAAGATCTTCTGAGATACACAACATGGGCCTAGTATCATAGGGGGATCCGTGTGAAATGCACACAGCCCGATTCTGCACTACCTTTTGGCATCTGTAGTCACTTAGTTTACGCAAAGAGGGCCTAAAATGCCCTCAAATCAAAATTGATTTGGTGTAAACGACTAATATATGTAGTTCAATAGAGAATCAGGCTCACAGCAATTACATTTTGGCATGCTGAGACTAGAATTAACTAACTGTTTTAATTGCTAATGAATTAAGGCTGATTCCTGTTTATGTTAAGGCCTCTGTATCCTTCTATGACAGTGTAACTGTGCCTCAGTGCAAGAGAGACTCAGGCTATTGAAAAAAATTAACCTTTCCGTTCCTGTTGAAGTCAATAATTTTAGTGGCCCTAAATCAATAAAATAACTGGAACCAAACAACCTGTCTTTTTACTATGGAATATTTACATTGTAAATTGTAAAAGGACCTGAAAGTAACCTGAGAGAAAACCAATTACATGTTTGTTGAAGAAAAAGGTTAGATTAGATAGACTTGTTGAAAATGGAGAATTGTAACACGAGAACACACCTTTATATGAAGATAACTGGCTTGATGTTCGGTGGTTATGAGTATGCCCAGATAAGCTGTAGATGCTTATCAACTCTGGAGATCAAGTCATCTTGTTACACTACTACAATAAAATAGAAGTAGACTTATTTGGTATTTAAGTGCTAGACATATAGGGCATAGTTTGCATAAAGCTAGTGTGTGTTATATTCAGAGGAGCAGGAAGATGACCTCAAGCTCAGTAAAATGCTACGTGATCACAGATTTCTCCTATTATTATTGTTATTAAAAGCTATTATGTGTTGCTTTCTTGGAATAGGGGTTCTCCAACTTTGCTCTCCATAGCCAAGCATTATTTTAGAAATTCTCTTCTCTCCAAACACTCTATTCATAACGGTTTTGGTTTTAAAACCTTCATTTTTTAGACAACAGTTTAACATTTTCTGGCTGAGAATAAAACAATCCTTGCTCTATTCAAATTTAAGGCCTGGGTCCCCATGGGTTGCAGCACTTTTTAACTTATTTTTACTTCTAGTTAGAAGTAGATTTATTTTTTAAAGCTAATATGGAATTTGTTTGTGTAAATTAACATAATTCCCTAGGCATCAGTGTGGCTATGATAATTACCCAGCTGAGGATCCGGCCTCCGAAATATAACTCCAGTGGTTGGGAAATCTGTTTTGTATACAAGTCAAATAACAGCTGGATCATATGTGATGTTACATTTAGTTTCATTGGCAATTCAGAAAATATTTAATAATAAATTTCATTGCTTCTATTCCCCATTTTCGTATACAAATAAATCATCTTTTCTAAAACATTCTTTTTCTTTAGTAAGGCTTGTAGTCATAGTCATATCAAAAGTGTTTGCTATTGGAGCAATCTTTCAGCTTGCTTTCTTTAGAGTTATCTTTTATTATGAAATTCTACAGCATTCTAAACTTTAATGGTCATTAGCAACCCTGCACTTGAGTAAAGAATCACATTAAAAAAGTATAAGGTATACTACTTCCTTGTCCAAAACTAAGGCAGGATGAACAAAAGTAATGAGCTCATCTGATCCTCACCTAGCAAGCCTTGATTTTAAACAGTATTCAAAATACAAAGCCCAAGAGAGGATGTTGTCACGATGATTATTGCGCTTTCTCAGTGTCTTGCTATAGGATTAGTTTTTCCTTTAGCAATACATAATTTCTTTTCCCGAAGACCACACAAAGTTATTGTACTCTGACAAGAAAAAAAGCACTTAAAGTTTTATGAAGTTATGACCTAGACAGAAGGATACAAAAACAAATTACCGTTCTATGATTCAGCTACGTCATGATCTAATATTGTTTCAAAATTATTATTCTGTTATTTAGGTTGGCATCATCTTTTGAACACCCGATGTGCTCTTTGGCATGCTACAGATTCAGCAGATGCACTGTCTTCTGGGCTTTACAGCTTCTTCTGACGAATGTACAACATTTGGAACAAAGCCGCTCTTGACACCTTCCCATCCATCTTGTATTGAGATTTCTCCTTTTTTTACAAGTTCATAGATGTCTCGTGTAAGAATTGTAAAGGACTCCTCAACATTCGTGGCATCTTTTGCTGAAGTTTCTATATATTTCATACCACAGTCAGATGACAGTTTTTCAGCTTCTTCTCTCGTAACCTCACGCTGTGACACTAAGTCACATTTATGTCCTACTAACAGGAACACAATCTGAAAGGGCTGCACGTGCATTTTTGCCTCTTCTAGCCAGTCCTTCACATGTTCAAAAGATCGTCGATTTGTGATGTCAAACACTAGTAAGCCACCCACAGAATTGCGATAATAAGAGCGTGTTATTGATCTGTGAAGGAAAAAAATAAAACGGAAAAAGGAAAATTAAAATACATTTTCACTTTATTTGCAAATTGATTACTTTTCCATGTGGCAATGTGTATTTATTTACTGTAAGTTTTATGAAATATCTTTGCTTTTTTAAAACTAATTGGATTGATTAATTTACCTTCTACACACAAAAATGTTCCTTTTTCATTTTTTTCTTACGTTCAAGAGTCACTTTCTAAGCATTCTTGAAGCCAACATCTCTAGTGTGAATTTTGAATGCTGAATTATTCTGCAAAGTACTCTTTATTAGCAAACTGTGGCACATGTTCACAGAATAAACTATATTTATTTGTCAAATACTTGTTGGTGTTAAAGTCTGAGTCCTTCAGTTTTATACAAACACGCACTTCGCTTTGTTCTAATCAATTATTTCAAACTGAAATATGTAGGCAGATGTCGAGAAGCCTGGAGCCTAAGCTTGCCAATGTACAAGCGTATCCTTTTGCATTCCTTGCAGAAAAATTCTTTGATAGAAACGTTTGTACAGATAATCATAATTCTTTGTGCTTGCAGAAGTCAACAGGTAACAGACTAAGAAAGGAAACTCCCTGACGAGAACTGTCCAAAAGTAACTGAGCTGGGCAAACACACACTTGTTACAGTCTTGGCAAGGAACACTTCTACCTCCAGCATCTCTCTCACACAGAGGTTGAAAAGCTCTTTATAACGCATTTATTCTTTTTTGGCATGAGACTTCCAGGACTGGCAACAGATATTTTCTACTTTTGAGCCCCCTACGTTCCAGAGCATTCACTGGAAGGAATTTTGGAACTCCCTCCTCTGGTTGAAAAGGTTTTTAATTGCTCTAGAAGAAGAAAAAATGTTTGTTAGAATGGAAAGAGAGAAAGAAACGGGGACTAAAAAATGATTGTAAGTCTCTAATCATGAGCAATAGGGGAAGATGGAGAAGGTGAGAAGAGACATTTTAAAGGAAGCGACACCCTACCAAGGACTGGACGCAGGCACTCGTTACCAGCATAAATATATAGCTATATGTAAGTATTCTCCAACTGAAATGAGATGCACAATCTCTGTTAACAGTCATTATTTGAAATTATAATTTAGCCAAGAGTTAATTCCATTTTATCTTATGATTATAAAGAGGATGCAGCCTCAAAACTTTTGGAATTGGGATGAACTGTACAGAGTGACATATCTTTCCATAACAGTAGCTCCCTCTGATTTTCAGTTCATCACATTTCATATAGTGTTTTATAACAATTTGAACATAGAGGTATAATTAGCAGCAGTAGTCACATTACAGTAGGTAAGTGCACAGCTAGATAAGGCTGAGGTTTCTTGGCATGTCTAAATTCATTTAGCCACAGCAAACAGCATTTGAAATGGTTTTATTTAGATAACAGGGAGGCATTGTTTGTCCTAATGTTTAGAAAGATCTTTTCTACGTTCCCAGCAATAGAGTCCATGGAGCGTCTCTCTGAACAGTTCGAATGCGAAGACAATAGGATCTTACCCTCAGATTAATTCAAATAGCCTGGATATGAAAAATGACCCATGGTTTCGCAAAATTATCTAAGACCATAAAGGAGGGGTGTCACATTTTGTGAAGTATTAAATAAAGGTGCCATAAAGATCTGTTTCAGGTTTTCTTAAGCGTCTTTTTGCTGTAAAGCAGCTGCAAACACAAATGAGTACATTAAAATAATTCACGTGGTTCTAGAAAGAGCAGAAGTGGGTGACAAAAATGGGATTCAATTTGGAGAAGTAGAAGCTAGTACAACCTATTTTCTTTAAAAAATAATCTTGAAAACAGTTATGCCAAAGAAATGCATTAGCCAGGGAAGGAAGTAGGTTAGTATTGAAAATGCAGTGCATCATTTACCAAGCACTTCTATATAGAACGATGTCATAGAGTGTATCTATGAACTGGAGTACTGAAAAACAGCCCTCCATGTGTTACTGGGTGCTTATACACAGCAGTCAGTACCCTCATCTGTTGTAACTCACTTCTGCAGAGATATGCTAATTTATACTAGCTGATGATTGAAGCCATTATATTTAATTATCTGTATGTATTCCCTGTAATGGAGATGATTAAAAAGCATCTGTAACTTTGGGCTGTACCTCACAAAAACTGGGTGAATATATGGGAGAGACAGCAGTCATTTTTTCTGTATGTTTGGTATCTATAATTTGAAATTTGTTTTCTCATTACCAAAAAAAGGTTGATATACTAGAGAGGCTTTAGAAAACAGCAACAAAAGAAAAAAGTAACACAAAAAGTTCTAAAGATACATATGATACATATGATATCATGTTATGTGATTGTCTAACATCTGAGAAAAGGATGATATTTGTTAAAATATGGTCTACAAATATTTGAATAGTTTTACTATTAAGGTGAGTTATTATTTCCAGTCATATTTTAAAAGAAAGTATTCCTGACAAATAAGACAAAATTTTGAAGCAGAAAGTTTAGGCCATCAACTGGGTAAAACTTCTGGGCATGTGAATGTGGTAGGTTGTTCACCAGCACCTGAAACGTCTTACAGATGCAAAATATTTGACTTAAATATGACAGTCAGAGTAGATTAAGGATTAGACATATATTTTTAGTAGACAGCTCAGAGTTATTTGGAAAATGAACTGCGTGAAGTGGATGTACTTCTGCTCACTTATGCCCTGTATCACACCTAGAAAGAATGAAAGAGCATTGACTTAGATGGTCTGTTAGGTCTCTGCATTTGTTTTGGTTTGTTCTTTTCTCTATAAAACTAAGTGCAAGGGCAATTTTTGCCTCTTATTAATAGTATCGCTAAAGATTATAGGACTTTCAAGTGCCTTCAGCAAGGCTTAGGCAGAACTACAACACCAACATCTAAAGCTGTGCTCCACTCAGCTGTGTATCTAACCACGGTGCCTGAACAAGTTCCCCCGGGGACCTGAGCGCTCTGCCTCCGCGCCGGCTGCGAGCGGCTCAGCGGGGACAGCCCTGCCTTCCCTCTTAGCTCAGATCTGAGCTGGAAATAAACCATTGCTCCAGGTGAGCTCCCGGAAGGGTTCTGCTTGGGAGGGCTTCCCAAGAGCATGCCAACACCCTCAGATGGGTTCAAGCTCCTCACAAAATGCAGAGGAACTTTCTTTTAACACAGTGGAGGTACTTTCACACAGATTCCGAGGTACTTTCACATAGATTCCTTGTGCACTTCTTCACAAGGCGCAGGTCAGTGTTCACAGAGCCCATGGTAGAGGTCACTCGAGGGGTTCTGCTCAGAAGACGTACAGCTTTATAGACTTCACAGCCCATGTCAATGTACTGCATATGTCTTCACTGAAAAGCTGGATGATGAGAGTGCATGGTAGCCAACAAAAGACAAGGAGGGCTGACAGTAAAAGGCTCTTTGTGCAACAGCTGGTAGACTTGTAGATCTCCTTGGGAAAGATGTTACGGATACAAAGAGTTTATCTGTATTCCATGGAAGACTGAACAAGTACTGAACAAGAGACTGAGTGAGGTTTAGAATAGAATCAGAATCATAGAATCGTTAAGGTTGGAAAAGACCCTTAAGATCATCGAGTCCAACCGTTAAGCTAGCACTGCCAAGTCCACCACTAAACCATGTCCCCATCTACCCGTCTTTTAAATACCTCCAGGGATGGGGACTCCACCACTTCCCTCGGCCGCCTGTTCCAGTGCCTGACTATTCTTTTGGTGAAGAAGTTTTTCCTAATATCCAACCCAACCTGGCCTGGTGCAACTTGAGGCCATTTCCTCTTTTCCTGTCACTTGTTACTTGGGAGAAGAGACTGACCCCCACCTCACTACAGCCTCCTTTCAGGCAGTTGTACAGAGCAATAAGGTCCCTGAGCCTCCTCTTCTCCAGGCTAAACAACCCCACTTCCCTCAGCCGCTCCTCATATGACCTGTTCTCTAGACCCTTCACCAGCTTTGTTGCCCTTCTCTGGACACGCTCCAGCACCTCGATGTCCTTCTTGTAGTGAGGGGCCCAAAACTGAACACAGTACTCGAGGTGCGGCCTCACCAGTGCCGAGTACAGGGGGACAATCACTTCCCTGGTCCTGCTGGCCACACTATTCCTGATGCAACCCAGGATGCTGTTGGCCTTCTTGGCCACCTGGGCACACTGCTGGCTCATGTTTAGCCAGCTGGTCACCAACACCGTCAGGTCCTTTTAGTAAACAGACAAACTGCATCAGTCTCCAGACGTCCCTCAAGTTGAAGGTACAGGATAGCAGAGTACTCAGGAGAATTCAAAGACTCTATCATCAGAGACAAGATATCCAAGTATGGACCACAGACAAAACCAGACTGGCCTTTCTTGTGTTCTTTCACAAGCAGGGAATCCACTTACATGATTATACACACTTTGGTAAAAGTGCTGCAAGATGAGACTATAAAAGCAAAACGAAGTTTTTAACTCCCTTATTGTTGTTACTTTTTGAACAGAAGGAAAAAAAAAATAGGGTCTTGCAAGTTTTTCAAGTCAGGATGAGGAACTGGCGACAGGTCAGGCTTGATGTAGTCCAACTTATTCATAGAGGATGTTCAAATTTCCATTTCTCAAATTATCCCCATGCAGATCCTAAATTCTTGTTGAAATGATGGCTTCTCGTATAGGGTAAACTTTGGTTCAGCTAATTCATGTCATTAAACTAGCATTATGGAAGGGAATGTGTTACTTGCAGCACCATGATTAATTTTCGGTGGGGAAGGAGGGAGAGGGGAGTACTTCCTTTAGTAAGGAAAGCCTTAAGTTAGGGACAGGGTGGGATTAGGGCAAAAAGTAATGGCCAAAGAGCCGCCTTTCTTCTAAAACTGGGGAGACAGCAATGAAGCCTGCCATCTCCTGCCAGGAAACCATTCAGAGGAGGTGCTGGTTGGAAGTGGGAAGCAGAACTTAATTCAGATTTAGAATCTGGCAAATCTGTCTGTGACTTTGAATGAAAGGGGGACTGAACTATTAAATCCATCCCTGCATCTGTCTTTATTCACGTGTCATCTCTCTGCCTAGAACACTTTTTTTTTCTTCTGTCCCTTTGTGCCCAGTACTTCATTGCTGCCTCCTCTCTCAGCTTCTCTCTCACAGAAGGCTCTGAACCCTCCTCAAAGCGATGGCTAATGGAAGTGCCCAGACCTATGTGTCTGCCTGAGTCTTTGTTCAAGGTGCAAGCTGATATTTGAGGAGGGAGTTTGCCTGCTTCTTACGGCTACACTAAATGAAAGGCAACAACCCTCCTACTTCATAGAGATGACTGTAACCCCTTGGTGACCGGAGGCCTATGTGGCTGTGCAGCTCCTCCTCTTTCAGGCTGGAGCATGCATGCCACGCCAGCCGCTGATGATGGGTGTGCTACAGCCTCCAGTCGGTCCACACTAAATATGTGAATTATTATACCATCTTTGCCTGAGAGTTACAAAAATTGACGTAAGCATTATTGAAAAGGTAATTCTTATTTTCTCCCCCACTCCATATAAATAAATTAGAGATTACAAAGCTCCTTATCTATGCTGTTGTTAAATATGGACCGTCCTAGCATCCTCAAGACCATCCTAAGTTTTTATTTTCAGCAAGAATACTTGCATGAATAATATTTTTGCCCATTTCGTATAGTGCTTGGCATTTGTAATAAATGAAAAGTAAATACAGATAAAGGGTTGGAGAAAATCAGTTTTTCCCTATTAGACCATGCTAAAGAGGTAAGACTGCACTAAGTATTAAAAGGGAACCACAACACGTTGGTACTGAATGCTGTAAGGTTCCTCCAGATGGTTCTGTATTTGAAATTGCTGGAGGTGAGACTGCTCCTCAAGAAGCTATATGTTGTGATGTACAACAATGATACGTTAGAATGTTTTTCCAAAGGATAACTTTGAAGTCTTTAGTTTTAATTGGGAATATTTGTTAAATGCAGATCCTAAATTCTTTTTGAAATTATGACTTCCTGTGTAGAATGCGCATTGGTTCTGCTAATTAATTCTGCCTAAACTAGCATTATGGAAGGGGAAAATACTGTCTAGAACAGAAGTCATCCTCTTAGCTTAGTCTAAATATTAGGTTAAAGATGTAAGAGCCTAATTAATAGTCTCAAGAAAAGCCTTGGTAAGATGATGGCCACTGAACGATTGTTTCTGAAAATGAATTAGAAGATGTATTAATCACATCAGACTATGGCTTTAGGGTGACTTTAAAACAGCCACGGTGTTTCTTTCTCATTATGATCCTGCTGATCTTTACCAGATGAACCAAACTTTCACTAAAAGCTGTATCGCATTTTGAAGGCTTGTTTTTATACTACGAGTAAAGACGACGTTGTAATGGTATTAATTCTGAAAATACATATTGCTTACTCAAAAAGAAGAATAAGGATAATGTTTTATTTTCAAGCCATGTATTGGAAACAGAATGTATCTAACATCATAGTCTACTGAAACGTGGGTTAATGTAATTGGGGCATCCCCACAATATTTTGCCCCCGTGTTCTTGAAATGAACTGTCAGCACCACTACCAAGCACTTTATAGCCTTGGAAGTTTCATGATTTAAATATATTTTTGGATTTAAATATATTGTTGGATTTAAATACGGGAAAATTAAATAAACAAACAAAATCACGGCAAAGTAGGCAATGTGAAACTCAGCCAAGGCAGCAGATTGCTCTAAATGACAACTAATCTCAAGACAGAAAGAAACCTAGGATGTACCCCTCATTTACCTTAGTCTGCATTACGGACCTGAGCCTATACTAAGCAAGGCTGTAGATTCTTGTTCTACCGAAGTGTTAAAGTCATTGATTATGTTGTTGTTGTCCATATGGCACCTAGCACAATGGGAGATTCTGCTTAGTGATGCCTTACTGACGTCAAAGTAAACACAGTCAGTAACTGCCCTGTCTGAGCTCAAAATAAGTACGCTGTCCGGCAGCAGTGTTTGCAGCTTGCTCACCCTTCTTGTGGAAGTGGTAAGAATGACTTCATTTGAGAAGCAATGCAAACAGTGAGTTTTAAAGATGATTTCTAAGACCACGCATGAAATCCACTTCAAACACAGCAGCATCAATGAACTAGAGACATGTAAGAATTTTTCCAAAACAATTTCTCCAAGAAAATAAGTGCCATCTTTCAAGGTGTGTCACACCTTATGTTTCCCCTGGGAATGTCCCTAATGCCTGGGACCAAAGCGGGGTTATTCTGCAGCCAGTAGCTTGCCCTGCACGCAGGGAACTCCCCAGGGAACTTTAAAGCCAGGTTTTACCTCCTCTAAAGTACCAATGCAAGCGAACCAGAGCAGAACTGGGAATCAGAACTGCAAACTGCCTGGCGTTCCACAAAATTAGATTACTTCCTGGAATAATCAGTTCTTCCCCAAGACCATCTTTGCTTGTGATCTGTAGTCTTGTCCATTAGCAGAGAACAGAATGGGCAAGATTTTAAACTGTGGTGTATAACTTAGTAAAATATTTATAATTCACTTGAGTAAGTGTAAAACAGACTACACAATAAATGCTATGATATTTGGTGCAGCAGCTGACAAGAAACTCCTAGCAGAAAACCAAACACAAATGTTTAAAACTACTTCCTTCAGTTTGTATCTTCTGGGTATTAGAAAAAAGACAGATGTATACTAATGGTAAATTTAAAAGCAGCTGAATGCATGACTCATCACTGTACATCCCCTGAGCATTCCCGGGTTAAAGGATGGCTATCATTTGAGTTAACATGTATGCAAAACTCTCTGCATTTGCATTCCTTTCAGTCAAGTGCCTTGTCATTGGCCATCCCAGCTATTTGTCAGCAAATTCAAAATAAAGGGATTATACATTCTTAGTCACTTGTTTACAAGTATTTGATGTTCTTTGCTGGAAAGCACAAGGAGGATGAAAAATGCTAAGAGCTTGCCATTATCACTGTTAATTTCTTTGCTAACCCTTCAGAGGCCTGCCTGCAAAAATACGTATAAAGTTGTGACTCATGCCAGCCCAGGAAAGTTTTTTGTCATTTCACTGTAATGCTTGTTATTGAAAAAAAAGGGCTGGTGTCCCCTGGTAAGACAGTGAAATCCCACCTCTTCAGCCGAGTGCAAGAATCTGCACAACTGTTGCAGCAGAGGGCAGGGAACGTGGAAGAATCGATTCTGGCGCGTGAAAAGACCCATTCCAGTAACAAGAAGTGTGTGGGTCAGGGACCAGGCAGATGGGCTATGCATTAGCCTCCCGCCTGAGTTCATACCCACTGAACTCCACGTCCAAACCAAAATCCATACACAACTTGCCTGGAGTGGCAAGCACTACGGATACGACAGAGCCACAAGAGTGAGTGAGTGATAGTAGCAGTTTGTATGTTGGGGAATGACCGTGACTCTCATTGAGGCAGGAAAAGAGGGTAGTTTTGCTACTTGTTTGTGACAGCGAGGAGAAAGGAGAGGATTTAATAGTGCAGCATTTGAGCTAGTTTAGCTGCACTATAAATGATAGAGGTATTAGTGAAGGCTCCTGGCAACCATCAGTGCAGAGCAGGTGCAGAAGGCAGATAAAACACTAATAAGGGACTGCAGCTGGCCGCCCGGTGGCCTCCGCACTGCCAAGGCTGCACTGGTGCTCGTGGTGCTGCTGTGCTGGAGGGAGGGAGAGCAGGGAGGTGGCCTGGTCTCTCCAGATTGCATGGGAGGGAGAGTTATGGCATGGGAAAATACTGCAGGGGAGGATGAGTTCGGAGGTGATGACAAAGTAAGAAATGCAGAGTGAAGCAGGGGCCTGCTGCTGCAAAGAAGGGAAAAAATGCGGAGGAGGGATTGCTGCCCTAGGTCCAGGGCTTCAGGGCAAAGATGAGGGAGGGAAGGAGAAAGGCGACAAGGCCACTTGTTACCCCCCAGCGTGAGCTGGAAGGGGAAGGGCAGCTGTTCCCTGGTGGGTGTGCAGGGGAAGGCTGGGGAAGGAGGAAGCTCCTGGGGGGGAACTGGTGGGCAGCGGGGCGAGAGGGATGGCTGGCCACGGGGCTGGGGGGCACCGGCAGGCAATGGGGAGGTGAGGCTGGATGGCAATGGGGCGGAGGGCTCTTTGGGGCACAGCGGCCAGGTGGGTGCAGAGTGAGACGTGCTGGGGGCAAGGCAAACTCCTTGGGGCAGGAGACGGGTCGGAGGATGAGGGCAGGGTGCCGGGAGGGCGGCGGGGGCCGGGGCTGCGGGGCAGGGTGTGCCCGGGGGCCGGCAGGGTTGGGGGGCGGACGGGAGGGGTTGGGGAGATGCCGGGTCCTGTACCTGAACCGCTCCTGCCCCGCCGTGTCCCAGAGCTGCAGCTTGACCCTCTTGCCGGGCTCGATCTCCACCAGCCGGGAGAAGAAGTCCACCCCCACCGTGGGGTCGGAGTGCAGCGGCCCCGGGAAGCGGCCCTCGGTGAAGCGGTGCAGGAGGCAGGACTTGCCCACGGTGGAGTCGCCCAGCACGATCAGCCGGAACTGGTAGATCCAAATCGCCGCGTCCATGGCGGCCCCGGCCTGGCCCGGCTCCGCCTTGGGGCTCTTCCTGGGGCTCCTGCGCGGCCGGTGCCTGCACCGCGCTCCGATCGCCCCAACGCCCGGCATCGGCGCAGCGGGCGGGCGGCGGCGGGGGGTGCGCGGGGCCCGGGGAGCCGCTCCCGCGGGTGCCGGCCGCGCCGGGCAGGGCGGCGGCGGCGGCGGGCGGAGGCCGGGTCCCCCCGCCCCGCTCCCGGGGCGCCGCGCCGGGCTCCCGGAGGCGGCCCCGGGCGGGGGGGGGCGGGGCGGGGCGGGGCGGGGCGGGCGGCGCCCGCGGGCGCTGTCCCTTCAGCACCGCGCTGCCCCGCTCCCGCCGCCGGCCCCGGCCCTCGGGCCCCGGCTCCGCGCCCCCGGCCCGCCCGCCCCGGCCCGCCCGCCGCGGGGTGATCGCCGCGGCCCGCCCCTCCCGCCCGCGCTGCGGTGGCGCGGCCCAGCCGCCCGCCGGGGCCTCCCACCCTGCCGTCATGTGCGCGGCCAGACCGGCCCTCCCCGCGGCGGGCAGGGCGGGCAGGGCGGGCAGGGCGGGCAGGAGGAGGGCGCCCTGCGGCTACAGCCCCTCCCGGGGCCCCCCTCAGCCGCCAGAGCCGCTCCGCCGGTGGGCAACGAGTGCAGGGGTGGGCAACGAGTGCAGGGGTGGGCCAGCAGAAGGGGGGTGCTAGGGGCAGGGCGAAGCAGGCCGGCCTGGAAGATCGGCTGAGAGAGAAGCGGGCTGCTAAAGCCCGAGATTTGCAAAGAAAAGGGGGAGCAGAGAGGAGATGCCGGGGAGGAGCGGAGGAACCAGATCAGCGGGTGAAAAGGGGGGAAGGAGGCAGGCCGGTGGGGTGGGGGCTGGCAGGGGCCGGCCGGCGCGGGTGAGCTGGAAAAGAGACAGACCAACAGGTAGCTGTGCCCAGTGGTAAAGCTGGGCTGGGCAAGTGGCGAAAGGGAAAAGGAGAGCTAGCGACCTAGATATTCCCAGAGAGAGCCACGCAAACTGTCCTGAGAAAAGGCATAATACTGGAAATGATGGGGACGTACGCTCTTCATTTCCCGGTGGCACAAACTGCGTGTATTGGGCCGTTGTGAAAGTACCGTTACCTACGGTAACAGAACAATTCTGTCACTAGAGATGCCCACCGGAGAAATTTCTTTACCCCGCTGGGATCTTCAGCTAAGTATCATGTTATGATAAATCTGCTGAGCAATAGATTCCTCAGATTTCTTTTAAAGTCTCAGAACCACATGGGATCACACACTAACAGGCCTCCGATGGCTGGTAAGGGCATTAGAGCCAAATAAGCAGAAATCCTAGGACTTCTGGTCAGCAGAATTGCAGCAGCTTCTGCAGACTGGGCCGGGTGAGGGAGCCGGGGCAGAGAGCCGGCGAACCCAGCAGAGTAGGCCGGGTGAGCTGGGAGCAGGGTGCTGCTGGCAGAAGGGCAGCAGCAAGTGGGTACTCATGAATGGGCACTTCGACAGTGAAAAGGACAGGGAGAGGAGACGGGCAATGTTTTATTTCATGCAGCCTGCTGTTTTCCTCTGTTAATGTCAGGCACAGATGCAGCTAAAACCAAAACTGCCTGTGGCTGGTTAGGGGCGTATCTGAAACCACATTTCTTTTGTAACTCTGTGGGGCAATTTGCTATGATGAGTGTTCTCATTGCCCGAGCCTGGTTTTGTTATTCCAGTGTGTGTTTCGTGGTCACCAGTGTGAGACCAGCATGTTTCCCCCTGTAGGCTTGGGTAGACCTTGCAGCTCCACAGCGTGGAGTGAGACCAAGGGCAGGGTGAAGTCAGAAGAGGGGTTTGCAGGCACCGCTCGGGAGATCGCGGCCTCCAGCCCCCAGATGAGTCTGGCTGGGATGTGCAAGCGTGGCTGGCCCTGGGAGACTCGTCCGGGCAACCCCAGAAGCTTCCAGCAGAGCCTTGGCCTGGCAGCCCAGACTATAAAAGGCACAGCCAGGAGCTGCCAGAGGGATTTATCTTGCTGCACACGCTGAGCTGAAGCTGCAGGATGCCGCCAGCTCCAAGAATCTGGACTCTCCAGGGGCCTTTTGGGCTGGCCGGCCAGTCAGTCCCCAGGACTTAGCGATTGTGT
Source organism: Nipponia nippon (assembly GCF_047370975.1). Classification (NCBI taxonomy): domain Eukaryota; kingdom Metazoa; phylum Chordata; class Aves; order Pelecaniformes; family Threskiornithidae; genus Nipponia; species Nipponia nippon. The sequence continues at coordinate 113,755,137 of NW_028262336.1, forward strand.
CTGTGTGTGTCTCTGAGTGTGTTTCCTCCTGAGCCCTGCACATTTCTCCCCTCTACTTGCACCAGCTATTCTTGTAAAAAATAAATTGCACATAGCTTGTACTTGACTAGTTGCTCCTTTGAGTAACAATTAAAATAAAACAACATTAACTCAGATAAATGAACATTCAGAAGGGTAAAATCAGTCCAGTCCTTGCAGTTCTACATGGGACGTGATTATGGATGATTCCTAGGGATCTTTTCCAAGTGTTCTGACAAAAGTGGCACTTAGATGCAAGAAGCATTTGCATGTGAAACAGAGACCCACAGGTCCTCAGAGCCTAAAGTACGTGCTCACTAGCTTAGATGCACAGCAGATTGCTGTCCTCTGCACATCTGGGATGGAAGAACCTTGCCCTAATGAGTTACACAGCTCATTTAATTCCTAACAGGTGAGCAAAGTCAATTTGCCTACAGCATTTACAGTTGAGCTAAATATGTTTGCAAATATTTTCAGGCTTCCAGAGTCTGGTCTGTCTAGTGAAGCTTGTCATTGTAGAAAGACAGTGGTATATAAATTCACATATATCCAAAGCACAACCTTATACCTTAATTTGGGACCTTTTGAGTTAAATGCTACCTAGGGACCCTGCGTTTGTCATGTCTGCTGTGGAGTGGACAAGGTGGGTGAATTTTATCTCCAAGTCATTCAGTTTTTGTTAGTTCACCAGTCAGTAGAGAGGCCCTGACAGCACGCAGTCCATCACAAGGATCTCTGACCAGCAGTTAGAAGAACCGATCAAAAATGGGTGTGCTTTGAGGAGCTGGAATGGCTAAAGCGGAGGTTAAAGCAGCAATATGAACCTGACTTTCCCTCAGACAGTTTCCACCACTTGGGCACTGGCAGCTTGAATCTGCTCTTCCCAGAAAGGGTGAACCAAACCTAAATTCTGGGAAATAATAAAAAACCCAAACAACCCCAAACTTCCAAATCTACTGCATTATTAGCTAGATGACTGCACTAAGCCGTAAATCCTAGACCTTGCAATCTAAAAATTCCTCATTTCTTTTCACATTTTTGACTTGGCATGGATTTTTCTCAACCTTTGGTAAGTGGGTAGGTCACCAGGGACTACATAGATCACGATGGTCCTGAGGAATGTGCACACGCGATTACATGGAAGCTTAGAGAAGCACAGACAAAAGTAGTTGATTCTCAACCCCAGTCAACCTAAGACTGAGAAACTATGCCTTCTGCTGCCACCCAAGAACCTAAGAGAACTGAGGGACCAGTCTGGAGGCACGATGCCATCCCTGCCTGTTTTAATTGCCTAGGCTATTGGCCTGGAGGCTGATACAGCTGCTCATTTTATCACAGAGAAAGTTTCAACAGATGTAAGCTGCTGGAAGATGCTGCCAGCTGGCTTTTTTTTTTTTTTTTGATAGAGTAGTACTGGAGGTGGGATGCTCCCTACTAATGAGCAATGACTCTCCGTCGTCTAAGATGTCATCAAGCCAGGTAGGTTTCACCCGATGGCAGGAAGGACATTTCTTAAACCACAACATTCTGGTAATGTTTCTTCCACAGACTTCTTTGACGCACACATATAAATTTAGTATCCAAGTAGCAGAACAGCACTATGATGAAATGATCAGTCTGCCCCAAAATGTCATAAGTGGTATGAGAACAAATCTACTGCCCTTCTTGCTTTTTGCAGTTCATAGTATTTGATAGGTTTCACACTTCCTCCTGTGGTGTTCATTAGTGAGTCACTCCAACTCTTGCTGAAGCTAACACCTCTGCTGCTGGCTGGGAGGGCTGAGGTGGGTTGGCAGGAGTGGTAGGCTGAGGCTGAGATTTTAATGCCACTCTTGGTGTAAGCGAGCCTTCCCTTCCGAAAGTTTCCAAGAGTGCTCGTATCTCCTCAGACACCGAAGGCAATTGGGTAGGCAGAAAACCTGCAGTACACCAGGCCTGCTAACCGTGGTCCACAGAAATCCTCCCCAGCACCCACAGGAGCAATGGGATGTTCCAGCTGCCCAGGTTCAAGTTCTTGATCTCGCACCCACATGCCAGGGTTCACCTCCGAGCTGGCTGTGGTTAACAGCTCCATGTTATGCTGGGGCTCATCTCACTATTCCAGTTTTACAGTGGTAAGAAGTGATGGGTTAGCAAAGAAGTGCAGAGAGAATATTCACCTGGCAAGATGGTGAAGAAGACCCTCAGTAAAGGGAAATGTGTTGGAAAGTTTTATGTTTATTGCTTAGCATCATCTTATTGCATTTGTTATTTGTTGCTGGAAGTTTATTTCTGATATCGTGTCTGGAACACCTGGAGATCTTCACAGGTGAAGGAGAAAGGAATATTCTAGGAAGACATGACAGGAGTTATAAGCTTCTTTCAGTTTATGATATTATTAATAATTTCCTGTATAGATTTTAATAAATAAATGGTTGGTGAGGGTATTTTTATAGTGTCCCAAATCTCTGTGTGGTAATGCGGTTGTTCATTCAAAAGTACACTCTAACCTCTTAGAAAATGCCCTTGTTTGATGAGGGTGTTCCTTTTGTTTTTGAGATAGATATGTGCATGGTAGAACATCAGTATAAACATTGAAAAAGAAAAAAAAGCTGCACAACTGAGTCATCAGAATCCACGGATGGATTTATAAATAAATACATACATACGTACGTACATACATACATACATACATAAAATCTACCCACAGATCCACTTTGTTCATGAGGCATTAAAATGGCTCTGTGAAGATGATGCAAGTGGAACTACTCCACAGCAGAATGAACTCACAGAGGCAGTCAGTGAGGAAGAGAAACACCCAGCTGGGACAAGGAAAACCTCTCCTAACTCCTCAGACCTGATCTTCCAGAAGGACCTACAACATAACTTCAAAGACAAGCCTGGGAACTGAAAGTCGTAACTTTTCAGAATATTAAAAACCAAGGACTGAGTATTTACTCAATAAACGTTTTATAACCATTAAATATTTTTATACTTTTCCTCACATCTCACCAACTGTTAAGCCATCCCTGTTCCCACACAAGTAAACAACCTGTATCTGATCTATAGGCCCAGCATTATCTCACCCCTCTTTGCCAACTATCTCCTCCCTCAAAATGTTGGTAATATTATGTTATACTCAGAGCAATCACTCCCAGCTTGATGTTTGCTGTGTCTAGATGAGAGAAGGAGAATTGTATTTCCCTCCCAAATGTCTGTTTACTCCAAGTGTAATAGATGGTATCGGTCTCTGCAAATCTTGCCATCTTAGACATCTAAGATGGCATCTTAGACAGGCACAGTTACAGAAGCACATCTAACTCAGTAAAGTGTCAGGAAAATACAGGAACATGCAACCTGCTCCACTAAAATACTGAACTGAATTCACGCATGTTGACATTTCAGAGCTAATGCCTAAACTGCACGAGAATCTGTCTTTAGGTGGGATTAAGATTGCCTTTAGGTGAGATTAAGAACCAAACTCAAAATGGCAATTTATTCTACTATGTAGAACAAGTGAAGTATTTGTTCTCATGCCTTCCTTTTTGTCATTTGTCAATCCTACACCTCACCCTTCCATTTTTCATTTGGAACGACTCCTTCTAGGATTCTGTGCATTCTTTGCTCTGATGAAGTCCTTCTCCTACATCTCTTTTCTGTTTGGGAAATGCTGATGTGTGAAACAATATAGATTTTCGCTAACAAAGAACGCTCTTTGTTTGAGCTTTGTGCCATGGACCCTTTGGGTACACTGATCAAAGAGGTACTTTTTTCTGTAAGCATTGCATCTCTGAAGGAACCCCACAATTCATTGCCCACTGTCATGGTCATCTGTTTTTCCCAGATTGTCAGTTTTGCTCCAGACGTATTCTCTGATAATTTCTTAAGAGGAGTATTATTTCTAACTGCCTTCCCAATGTCTCTGTCCTATCCAGTGCCTGCAACTTTTCTCATGCTTTATGCTGTTGCAGGCCTCACAAAGGCATGGAAGACACTGATACGTAGATGTAATTGCTGAGCTAATTCAGGACGGGCAGACAAGTGTCCCTGCGCTGTTTGCAAAAATTAAACAAAGAACTTCCGTGTATGGTACGTGCCACTGAGTTTAGCCTACCTGGAAGAACTGCCAGACAAATGAGCTGTGATTACATCTGCTAAGCTTGAACTGTCTAGATTAATCCAGTATGAGCTGGTAACATAGGTAATGTTTCTTTCCTTGTAAATTACTTGGGTGGGAGGCTGGAGCGTTATAGAAACTGTGGTGACAACTATTAATTGGCCTCAGGGATGGAGGACATAAAAGAGATTGGGCCTCAGGCCATGTGATTAGCAGAGCCATTGCCAGGTTATATCAATGATCAGGTAATACATATCAATTAACAGGTAATAAATAGTTAAGATGATAGCCCTTCGGGGGTGACCACCATACATGGGCATCTGATACCATGTAGAAGCTGAAGCCCAAGAACTGCAACACACAGAAGCTAAGCTGTCATCATAGACCCAGCATATCAACCAGTCCGAATGAGTGACCTGTTCCTCTGGGGTTACTGGTATAGGACCTGGTCTGAACTAGACTGGTGGGACTGAAGCTGTGATCTGTTGTGTGATATGCATGTTTGCAGAACAGGAATCATTCCACTTGCTATACCCATCATCCTAGGCAAATAAATGTTAGACTGTGTATCACTGAGTACAGCACTACACCAGTAGTAGGTCCCATGGTCTTTCACCCTGAACACCATCCCCTATGCTTCCAGTTGGAGCCTCACCTTGTTTACACTGGAGGTAGACTGAGTGCCTGTAGGGCAGGAAGTCTTCCCTCTACCCATGGGAATTTAAAGCCACTTAGAATCAGAGAATGATAGAATGGTTTGGACTGGAAGGAACCTTAAAGATCATCTGGTTCCAACCCCCCTGCCATGGGCAGAGACACCTTCCACTAGACCAGGTTGCTCAAAGCCCCATCCAACCTGGCCTTGAACACTTCCAGGGATGGAGCATCCACAGCTTCTCTGGGCAACCTGTTCCAGTGCCTCACCATTCTCATTGTGAAGAACTTCTTCCTTATATCTAATCTAAATCTACCCACTTTCAGTTTATAGCCATTACCCCTTGTCCTATCACTATGCTCCCTTGTAAAAAGTCCCTCTCCATCTTTCTTGTAGGCCCCCTTCAGGTACTGGAAGGCTGCTATGAGGTCTCCCCAGAGCCTTCTCTTCTCCAGGCTGAACAACCCCAGCTCTCTCAGCCTGTCCTCATAGGAGAGGTGCTCCAGCCCTCTGATCATCTTCATGGCCCTCCTCTGGACTCACTCCAACAGGTCCATGTCCTTCTTATGTTGGGGGCCCCACAGCTGAACACAGTACTCCAGGTGGGGCCTCACCAGAGCAGAATAGAGGGGCAGAATCACCTCCCTCGACCTGCTGGTCACGCTTCTTTTGATGCAGCCCAGGATACAGTTGACTTTCTGGGCTGCAAGCGCACATTGCCGGGTCATGTTGAGCTTCTCATCAACCAACACCCCCAAGTCCTTCTCGTCAGAGCTACTCCCTATCCATTCTCTGCCCAGCCTGTATGTGTGCTTGGGATTGCGCCGACCCATGTGCAGGACCTTGCACTTGGCCTTGTTGGACTTCATGAGGTTTGCATGGGCCCACCTCTCCAGCCTGTCAAGGTCCCTCTGGATGGCACTTAAAAGTGAATAAAGTTTCTTAAAAATTTAAGAGACTATGCCTCTGTTCAAAAAGCATGCATCACCTGAGGCTATTTAGAACAAATAAGACGTTTGTAAGAGTGTTAGCAGAAATGAAATTTTCATAGTAGATGAAATCATCAGAAGGGGTTAGATACCCTTCCCTTGCACTGCTTAAAAGACTACTGTCACAGGGACCTTTTACCCCAAAGAACTTCAAGAAGTGAGCCTAAATGAGGATAGAGTTTACAGACTGGGTTATGTGACTGAAGGCTCATCCCCATGAACACAAAGGAGCAGAGGCACAATAACAGGCAGGGGAACCCCAGTAACCGCACCAGAGCCAGCTGAGCCCCTGATGGGGTTGCTCCAAGGGCTGTCACAGGGGAGCCATCAGCCCCATGGGTTGGGGGGACACCCCTGGCTGAGTCAATGGAAGACACTCCCCATCCACTCCCAATCAATCCCATTACAGACTCAGAGAGAGTTACTGCCTACAGGAGCATGGGACTCACTATGGGAAGTTGGAAAGAACATTTTGGGGTTGTGCAAGACTTACTATGGGATGTTTAGGGGAAAAACCAAAGACAGGGGACGGGAAAGATTGACTGGGGAGGAACAAGTGTGGAAGAATACAGAAGAAAGGGGATAAAAGGAGCTGGACATATGTGAACAGGTTACTGGTCAGTATGCTTGTGCTGAAGTGCAGCAAGGGCCGGGGCCTTTGCCAGCCAGCGCTACATCCCTGGGGATGATGATGTTGCTGTGCTCAAGGACACAGATAGCAAAGCTGTGCAAACGACCTGTTGATCATCAAGAAGTGCAAAAGTGTCCAGAAGTAACTGAAGCAAAAATCAGAAAGCAACAACAACAAATCAGAAAACAAATGGCGTAATCATCACTGAGGTATTCTCTAACCAATCCTGTAACTAAGGACATGGAAAAGTACTGGGGTAACTGGAGGTGGCTGGAGAGGGAGGACCTATGACCCTGCTCCAGGATGCAGGACCATCTCTGCAACCTCTGCGGAATTCAGGGAGCAGAAAGGAGCTCAGGGAAATGCATGACCCACCCATGACCCTCTGCTAGGATGACACAGCATGGCAGGAACCACCACACTGACCCACCCAGCCTCCCTCCAGCATTGCACCATCCCTCACGCAGAACAAGGAGCTTGTGAAAGAAATCACAATGCCAGCCTGCGCAGCTTCTCTGCCTTGCTGCACCATCTCTCCCATGGCACAGGGAAGTAATGTGATTTGTAAAATTGCATACATCTTTGTATTGAGCATAATTGGCAGGGGCAGGGTTTTTTTTTTGAGGGGGGGCTGCAGGGGTGACCTGGGAAGGTCACAGCTGCACTGGACACAGCCACTTTCAGCTGGCTCCAGCAGACCCACCACAGGACACAGCTGAGCACATCAGCCAAGCTGGTGGTGCCTCTGAGCCCATCAGATGAGTTTATAGCACCTCTGGAAGAGATGTATTTAAGAAAGGGTAGAAACTGCCAGCACAAAAGAAAAAACCACCAGGCTGGAGGAGGAGGAAAGAGAAGACCATACCTGAGCACGGGCCGGAGCGATGCAGCTGCCTGAGCAGGGCCCACAAGGCATGACTCTAAAGGGACTGCTACTGATGGAGGAACCACCACTGACCCCACTCTCCTGCGCTGCCCATTGCCTCACCAAAGGGACTGAGTGCAATGTGCGGTGAGGGGATGGGAGAACAAAAAGAGGGGGAGAGGTGCGCAGAGGGAAGAAGGGGTGGTTTTTCTGAGGGTTTGTTTGCACTCCATTACAGAATCAGCTCTCTAAACTCCCTCCCAAGAAGGGAGAGTTTCACTTCCACTACCCCTTCTGAGTCATTCTGTGTTACTGTCAGGGATACTACTGTCCTTCCAAACTAGACTGTTCTGGTTCAGAAAGAAATACAGACAAGCCTTCCACCAGTGAAGCCCTGCTCCTGATCCCAGCTAAAACATACATTGAATTGAAACAGAACTCGGCAGATCTTCTGACCTCAGGACTGAAAATGAAAACTATTATCAACAGGTCAAATCCTCACCCTAACACCTGTCTGAGATATCTCAAAGACCATTTGAGCATCTTTGCTCTCAGCTCTTCAGTTCTTATGCCCCAGAATGTGTCTGGGTTCAAAAGGAAAGCTCTCTGGTTTTGTAGCAATCAAAGATGTTTAGGGATTCTCAATGTTCAAATCCTGGAATGCCGCTACTCACATGCTATGCTGGTTCAAGCCAATATATTGACGCTAACCGGTATGTTGCTCTCTTTTTATCTGCTGAAGGATACGGTGTTGCAGGAAAAGAAGCTCCTTAAACCTGCCTGATGAGCCACAGCAGTCAAATCTGACAAGCAGCACTATCCACCGGAGGGCAGAGAGAGGCCAGGGAAATTTGGCCAGTAGAGCAGCTGAGGTCAGGCTGAAAATGCTTCTGCCTAAATACGACCCCGAACTAGAAAGATCCTGGGTTGCCCAAGACAGAAGGAAACTGGTACATTGGGAATAACTGGCAGAGTTTTGGTAGGGGGGGGCTAGAGGGGTGACCTGTGTAGGAGAAGGTCATGGACTGCCCTTCAGTCACAGCTGGTTCCAGCTGGCTTGGCAGCAGACAACGCCAACCCACCACGTGCCAAAACTTGAACCAGAGAAGCATATAGCACCTCTGTGAAAACGTATTTAATAATGAAGAGCAGCTGCTGGGAGGAGATGTGTGAGGATACACATGATGACACACAGAAGACACAGGAGCAGATACATACTGAGGGCACTGCAGCCCATGAAGGAATCCCTGCAGAAGCAGGTACTACCCTGAAGGGGACTGCAGTCTGGGGAGGAGTCCACACCGGGGCAGGTGAAAAGTGTAAGAAACGTGAAGTGGCAAGAAAAGAAACCACTACACACTGATGCCAACCTCCTGTGCTGCCTGGTGCTTCGCTGAAGGGACTGAGCCTAACATTTGGCGAAAGCAAGGGGAGTGGAGACTAGAAGGGGGGAGGAGAGGTGTCTGGATTGAAGTTGAGGTGTTTTCCCTAGGCATTTAATTTTTATCTTGTTTCTCAGTACCCCTGAATCAGTAATTAGAAAATATGTAGTTGGCAATAAATTAAAAATCAGTGAAACTTCCCAACATGAGACTGCTTTGTCCACAACAACTAGACAGATTAGAAAAGACAAGTGCTGGTCTTTCTTAAGATTATGCTCTGTTTAGGAGCCATCCTGGATGCAAAGGTGTACTTTGGTGCAGAATGTGGATCCTTGAGCTAAGATCTGCCCTGGAATGGTTCCTAGCAAATTCAGCCCTTAGAAGAAATGATAGAGAACAAATGTTAAAGGCAGTAAGAGTGAGAAGCTCTTGCATTTTGTTCTTCCAGATAAGGAGGTGTAAGAGACCTGTTCTGGTGTGAGGTCCATCTAGGCCATTATCTTTCCCGAGATGGTAGGTGAAAGTATGTTAGCACTGGAAGATGTGGTGGAGGACACTGCATCTACCTTCAAAGACATCACACTGAGTCCTTATTTGATGCTGTATGCGAAAGGTAACTCCTGTTCCAGTGGTCTTTGAAAAGTTCACCTGACAGGTATGATTTGAGCAAGTGCAGGTGAAATAATTTTGGATTGAGGGAGGATGCTTCTTTTTTGGAGAAGACTGCATACTGTGCAGGGGTGTATGTCAGTGTGTGCACACCTGCAAATATCAAGTTGGATTAGCCAGTGAGTAGGGTAAGAGGCTTGGGAGCCCTGTGTTGGAGCTGCCATAGGTCTGGGCTGGATACTGGCCACACCAGAGTGGTCTGACAGTTGGCTCCTGGAGGCACCAGGAGGTCCAAGCCAATTACTGGAGAGACCGTGAGGTCAGGTGTCAACTGAGACCAATCTGCAGGTATATGTCTCTGTGCATGAGTCAAGGGGAGAGCAGGGGATCCAGGGACAGTTACTGGGGAGATCCATAGTGCATATGTGTAGATGTTGGTCTGTGTGGGGGCATGCAAAGTAAACTGGAAGGCCAAGGGTCCAGGGTCAGTTACTGGACAGACTGAGTATCTAAGGCCAACTACTGGAGGGATCCATATACATATATCCATATATATGTACACATTTCACACTAACAAACCTTTAACTGCCAAAGAGGGGGACAGGATTAGGCCGTTTGTGCCACCTATGTTTGTGTGGTCAGCTGTATATATGTGTATATGTATCTGTGGGCCTACTGGGAATATGTGTAATAGGCCACCTCACTACTGACTGCACGTGGCAACATGGAGCTGTGGCAGCCTTGCTTCTGTTGGGCTATCAGATTCAGCAAACCTCAAGCCAATGAGTTTCTCTCACAATATAGAAAGAAGCTCCAGCATTTGCAGATGACTGACTCTGCACAAAGTACACCATTCTCACCACACCCTTCCCAAACCCTCCAAGTCCCAAGCCCAACAGAGGTCTTCAAGCTTTCTCAGGTGATGTACTGCCCAGTGAGACAAGGAAGACGTGACCATTCCTTCCTGGGATTTGATGCACCAGTTACGGAAGGCAGATGAGCACCTCACTGCCTGGCAAGCAGCAGCATCTCAGGCCCTCTGTGACAACTGGCCAAACCTATCAACTGGATCGTTGGGCCGGGGCCAACTGTATGAGGTTCAACAAGGCTCAGTGCCGGGTCCTGCACTTGGGTCACAACAACCCCATGCAACGCTACAGGCTGGGGAAGGAGTGGCTGGAGAGCTGCCTGGGGGAAAAGGACCTGGGGGTGTTGGTTGACAGCTGGCTGAACATGAGCCAGCAGTGTGCCCAGGTGGCCAAGGCAGCCAATGGGATCCTGGCTGTGGCCAGTAGGACCAGGGAGGTGATAGTGCCCTGTACTCAGCACTGGTAAGACCACACCTCGAGTACTGTGTTCAGTTTTGGGCCACTCACTACAAGAAGGACATTGAGGTGCTGGAGCATGTCCAGAGAAGGGCAACAAAGCTGGTGAAGGGTCTGGAGCACAAGTCTTATGAGGAGCAGCTGAGGGAGCTGGGGTTGTTTAGCCTGGAGAAGAGGAGGCTGAGGGGAGACCTTATTGCTCTCTACAACTACCTGAAAGGAGGTTGTAGCCAGGTGGGGGTCAGTCTCTTCTCCCTAGTAACGAATGATAGAACGAGAGGAAACGGCCTGAAGCTGCGCCAGGGGAGGTTTAGGTTAGACATTAGGAAAAACTTCTTCACCAAAAGGGTGGTCAAGCATTGGAACAGGCTGCCCAGGGAAGTGGTTGAGTCTCCATCCCTGGAGGTATTTAAAGAACGGATAGATGTGATGCTCGAGGACATGGTATAGATGGACTTGGCAGTGCTAGCTTAACGGTTGGACTCGATGATCTTAAGGGTCTTTTCCAACCTTGACGATTCTATGATTCTATGATCCTATGAACTGCTTACAATAATCGGAGGTCATCAAAGAGCACTTCTCCCTGAAACATGGGGAATCAAAAAGTCAAACGGGTAAGAAAATGGCAACCAGTGCTGGGCAGTGGGCCAACTGCATTACCACTGGGCCAGTGCAGTAAACAAGTTGGATTATAATGCATTGCCAGTGCGGGAGAAGGCTGGATGAGCCCTTGGCTGATGCAGGGATGCTGCGCTGGTAGAGAACAGGCTGTTCCTGTAACGCATTTGAGCTGTCTCTGTGGGGACAGGAGTGACACAGGGGACTGTTTACCTTAATGATTTAACACTACAAGGTGGGCAGATGATTCCAGGGTCTATTTCTCTACAGTGCTTCTGTTTGCTATTGCCAGTTTTTCTTAAGTTCACAATAGCAGCCTCAGGTCATTGCTGGGTGACCCGGCTCTGGTTTCTGGCCTGCCTGGCTGTTGGTGGGGGCTTGCTCTAGCAAAGCCTGAGGAAGAACTAGAGTGGAAGGAAAGCATGTTTTAATTTCCAAACCCCACAGAGGCTGCAGTGGACAACAGCAGCACTATTGTGTTCTCTGCAAAACCTGTTTTCCTGCCAAGTCTAGAAGGGAGCGAGGAGCTGCTTGCCCCCTGTGGGGAAACAGCGCAGACCACACGTAAGCTAGGATTGACTAGAAAGACCTCAGAGTTCCCTTCTCAGCCATACAAAAAGTACAGTGCGAGTCTGAAGAGATGTATGCAGGGGGGCAGAGGAAGGGATAAAATAGGCAGAATTGGAAGGAAGCCATACATAACTTTCTAGAGTACCAACGCTAGAAGTGGATGCACCCGAGCCTCTATTCAGATGAGTATTTGTCTGTGTTGCATGTGCAATGGCCATTTAATCCACCAACAAAAGGTCACTATGAATGCAATGCAGAATAGTGCTGAAACTTCAACTCACAAAATTTATTTATAGTGTGGAAGTGCAGGAACAGAATTTGTAATTTTAGCTAACTTGCGAAATTAAAGAAACATTTCTGGAGTATGTCCAATATCCTCACGGTTCTTGAAATGTACTTACTCCATAAAACAAAAGTGTAACATCTGTATATCTGTAATGTTTCCGTGTGTGTGTATTACTGATTTGGCAGAATTCACATTTTAACATTTAGAGTATGACGATGAATGTTAAAAGATTTTCCTGGATAAGCAAACAATGAAACTACTTTTCCTTCAAGACATATGCTGAACAAGTGTGATACCTGCTGAGGAAATTGCTCTTTACTCTTTAAAAATCAAACATTACCAATGAAATAGTTATTATTTACTCAGAATATCAGAGAGAGCTTTTTAACAGAACAGCATTTGCCTCCTTCCCCCCCAGTGATTGTTATAGGAACTTTTGGGCTTTTATCGTCTTAATTATCACTTAAGTTGCCATGCACATCGTCTCTCTTGCTTGGAAGGAAAAGTGGTTTCTTTGAAACTGTTAAGAACCTTTGCAATTTCATAGTTTGGTTGGTGCTTATTTCACTGCTGCCTCAAACTTGTCTTATTGCCAGAGAAAAAGAATTCAAAACACAAGCAGTTAAAATACCCAACTAACAATGTTTTTCCTTTCTCCCTTTGAATCTGAGCAGCCCTCCTCTACACAGATCATAGTCCAATAGGGCTGCTAGTGTAGCCAAAGCAGAGAAACATGGCACTGTCTAGAAATGCAAACATCTTATAAAACTACAAGATCCCAAATTTGCTGGGAGGTGGGAAGATGAAGCCCATTTTGGTTTTCAGCATTTCTCATTAGAGAGCTCTTCAACCTCATCACTTCCACCTTGGTGACGAAGGCCATTGATGACTGTGGTCATCAGTGCTTACAATACAGTATCAGTTTCACAAGATTGTATACCGATACCTAATTTTGGATATACTGCTGAAGATAGTTTTGACTATTTAGTGATAATAATCAGTAAGAACTAACCATTAGCGTGGAATGTATTAACAAATATTAATTGGATAAAGTTTTAAGTTTATAACTTACCTATCGATTTTCTAAATACCCTTAGTGAACCCTAGCACACACGAATATGTATATTTGTGTATTAGGAGATATCGCGTATTAGGAAAAACTTCTTCACCGAAAGGGTAGTCAGGCACTGGAACAGGCTGCCCAGGGAAGTGGTGGAGTCCCCATCCCTGGAGGTATTTAAAAGCCGGGTAGATGTGGTGCTTGAGGACATGGTTTAGTGGTGGACTTGGCAGTGCTAGGTTAACGGTTGGACTTGATGATCTTAAAGGTCTTTTCCAACCTGAACAATTCTATGATTCGATTCTATGACTCTATATAAATACATATATACACATTCAGCTGCAAAGCAAGTGGCAATGTTTCCATACGTATTAGTGTATCTGTATTAGTGTATTAGTGTTTCAGTTCACCATAGGCAGCACTTCCCATAAGCAGCCCACCAACCCTTGCGCACACATGCGCACCTGGAACAGCGCGTTGGTGAGGAAAGCGTTTTGCATCGTCGAGGTGCACGGGCACAGCAGGCCACTTCGGACCAAGCAGGCCTGCACGCATGCCCTGCGCAGGAGCCTGGCTTTGCTTCTGACCTTACTTTTATCAGGCCTGCAGGACTCCCGCTGCCCGACGGCAGGCCAGGGCGCGGGCACTGCACCCGCACCCGCCGCACGAACGCGGGGGCTGGGCACCAGGCCAGCCGCGCAGGGGCCCCCCGCGCCGCGGCGCCCGGGCTGCCCGCTGAACCGCGCCCTGCGCGGCGCCCACGGCCGCGGGGAGCCCCGCTCGGGTAGGGCCGGCAGCGACCCACCCGACCGCCGCACCCGCGCCTCCGGGCCGAGAAGCGCAGCTAGTCGGCGTCACGATTCAAGCGTCACGACTCAAGCGTCACGACTCAAACGTCACGACTCACGCGGCGCGCGGAGCGCCCGGGCGCCCACCGCCGGCGGGCAGCCGAGGGCGAAGCGCGGGGGGGCGGCGGAGGCGCCATGTTAGCGCGAGGGGGCGCCCGCGCCGCGCTGAGGGGAGGCCGCCGCCTCCGCCGGCGGGGGTGGGGGGGGTCGGCGTGGGCCCGGAGCCGGAGTTCCCGGAACACGTAAGTAAGTTCAAGTAGAGCTTTTTAAAACAAACATTTTAACACGGAAGAGTAGAAAAAGTCCATGTTTTACCTGCCAAAATCGATACCTCGCCTTAAAAACGTTGTGTTTAGCCCGCTCTGTCTCTTGTGGAACACCCTGGGTTTATGTGGATGCCTTAGCAATAATTAAACTTCGTAAGAGGTTGTGATGATGCGTTGTGCTAGGGGTGTGCTATGCCAGAGATGTGTCCGCGTGTTTGTGGCCAATGGCATTTTAAGGTGGAAAAAACACTCCGACAGAAGTATTTGTTTGCTGAAGCCAACGGGAAAACCCTTGGTGCCGAGGAGATTCTCAGTGGTTTTCAGGATCAGACCCACAGACAGGTTTATAGATGGATCATTTTTATAAAAAAAACCACTTTTTCCAGAAATAAATTCCAATTGCTGCGGTTAAGATGTGCTACCCCCACTGTCTCCTCTGAAGTCCCCTCAAATGACAGCATCACGCATCACGTTCGCTGCCCTGACAGAAACACCATAATGAATGTTTTTTAGCACAAGCAGCTGTCCGTATGAGGCTATCAAACAGTTCGGAAGACAACTGCCCAGCTGCTTTTAAGAAGGTGATTTTATGAGCACAGGCGGGAGGAGAGCCAGCTCTCCTCGTGGCTTTACAGGTCAATCACCAGTTCTCTTCGAGCCAGACCTGAAGCTAAAAACTAGCTTACCTTGTTCAACACTTATTACGCCTCATTAGTCTTATCAAACATTCCGGTTTTCATATTTCATTCAAGCAGACGCATTTATGCCAAACATTTTTTGTTAGATCTTTTTTTGCCTACATCCAGTGGTTAGAGCTAGCCAAAGCCAGCTGGCAAGCCCAGCTACCTGGTCCTTTGATGCAGGTCATTTTTCTGTGGAAGCCTTCATGATGATCCTGAAGTGTGACTAGATCAAAGTTCGAGTTCAGATGTATATGTGCAGTTTTGGCAGTCACTCTGAATTTATTCCAGTGTAACTCTAACCAAAACCTGGCTTGTGACTTTCAAACAGCAGAATGCCGCCTTCTTTCTTTTGGTAAAGTTCTGACTTACTTGTAAGGAAATGGGAAAAGGTCTGACAGTTCCAGGTGGGTCAAAATACAAGTAAATACATTTTTGACTGCAAATCTAGAAAGTTCTTCTTCAGTATGTATTGTCTAATATATTGTACTGTTTACAACTCCAGGAAGCACAATGGTCTTTTCACAATGCAAAAGTAATTGGAGCTCTTTTTGAAAAAATTTTAACTCACCATTAACGCACTGCAGATAACAGGAGGGCGTACCTTAGCTTGCTGAGAGAATTGAACAACCATTGATTTCTACAGATTGCTTATAGAAACAGAAGGTGTCTTGGAAGTAATCACTGTAATACTAAGGTATCATGATGTGACTGCTGAAGTTGTGGCTGATACCACTGTCTGGTTTGGTAGGCTGGGTAATGGTGGCAAGGGGTTTGGTGGTGTCAGTGGTCTGAGTGGTAGTGGTGGACTAAGGGATATTGGTGGATCAGGTGGTTGTTGGGGGGGGAATTTGTAAGCCAGAGACATCACACAGAAAAAAATTGTAAACAAAAGAAACAGGACACATGAAAAAAATTACAGTTTTCATAAAATTGTTTCCTTGTAATAAAATCATGCAAGTGATTCCTGTAAATCAGCCTAGCCATTCTTTTTCTTCTTTCACAGATGTAATAATAAGTCGTTTTCTTGCATGGGATATTACATTTATCATACCCGAACAGAAGCACAAAGCAACAATCATACTACTCTGTTACGTGGTCATTCCGTCATGGATATCAACTTTGCCTGTGTATTTCCTGTGGAAAGACCTAACTTGTAGTTTCTAGGACTGAAGGCCAAGAGTGTAAGGAAAAGTTGTAAGAAAAAACGCAAACAAAATTCTGGTCAACATTATAAGTTGCATATCTTTGGATAAGATTAGCAAATTTCATAGACTTATTGCTACCTTACACTGTTATAAATGAGATAAAATTCTGAAATGTAGAGAACATTTTACCATGAAACAGCTAAGCTTTCGGATAAGAACATATTTCATTTTTGTAAACTCTCCCCCAACAAATCTCCAAGAATAATTCCTCTATCATTAATTTATTTTTCAACATAACATTGATTTTAATAAGGTTGCATATATATTAAGACTGTCAGATAAAGAGAATTCTGTGATCACTCCTAGTCCTAATGGAATCGTAATAGGAATAGGAATTGCTAAAACTATCTGGTTACATTTCTTAGTAAAAATGTTTAGGAAAGCGTTTCAGTGCATGAAGTTAAGTGGGTACTTACCATTTTCCTAACCTGGCAACAAAGTTCTGCAAGTGTCTGGAAGACTGATATTTTCTGACACTCATATTGACAAAAAAAAAGTGAATTAACATCGCTTATTTTGTGTTCATTTATGTGAACAACTAAACAATTTCCCTTTGAACGTATATTAAACTGTAGGTTCAAAATGTCTTTCACTATCTTCCCACATGGTGAAAGTTCAACTAAAGTAATGCTATGTTAAAGGTGCAGCTTACATCGTTTATGCATTAGTGGAATATCTTGCCAAGATTAAAACAGAGAGTGGAATGCTGTTCCACAGGTCTGGTTGACATCTAACCTCTTTAACTTTTATTCTACTCTTACAAAACATTTTCCTCTCTCTCCTCACTTAAAGAAAGTGTTTAGGAACTGTTCAGAATAAAAATACCAAGACCTAAATTCCAACATGGATAAAAGAACAGACATATTTAAAAAATATCTTTAAATACTTAATACCGAAATAGAATGTTCTTGAGAAAAGGTAATTATTTTTCTAAGAAGGAATTGATATGAAACATAAACATGCTATTTAACTAAAATTTCTTCAAGCAGGAGATTTTAATGAAATGGCTTTTGTATATGTAGGAATTTTAGGAAAAAGAATTTAAAGCTGTTTACCTCTGCATTATTGGTATAACCATATAGTATCTGTTTTCGACAGTATCTTTTTATATGTAGAATAGTTTTATTTTACACCATTCAAATGTCTGGTATTACTCGTGGTTTGTTGATATTGACAAAAACTAAAATGAAGAAAAATTAATGTGATCTTAGTTCCACATTGAAGTTGATACTCAATTTCTGCTTTTTCTTGTGTAACACCTAATATGCTTCTACAGAGTGCTTTTCCTCCAAGTATGGCTTAAAATGTCAGAAGGCATGTTTTGATTTTAAGAATAATGCCTTTCCTAAGAGTAAGTAACGCTTCTTTCAATATAGATATGAAGAGCAAAAAGAATGAAGAAACAGTAGATAAGTAGGACAATGTAAGACTTCAGAAAGGAACTGGCAGAAACCATGCTTCTGAGACATTAAATGTTAAAACTACTGAAATCACCCTGCATGATCACCTTAATAAGCATTACTGTGTTCCGGTTTGGGCTCTCCAGTGCAAGAAAGAAAATGGCATATATGAGGGTGTCCAGCGGAGGCCACCAAGATGGTCAGGGGTCTGCAGCATAGGATATCCAAGAAGAAGCTGAGGGAACCTGGAGAAGAGAAGGCTAACGGGGATCTTCTTGCAGCCTTCACCTTCCTGATGGGAGGATGTAGAGAAGACACAGCCTGACTTTTCTTGGAAGCACACAGCAGGACAAAGGCCGACAATCACAATTTGCAACGAGGAAATTTCTGAATAGGTATAAGGATTTTTTTTTTTTTTTTACCATGAGGGTGCTTACACACTGAAACAGGGACCCAGAGAGTTGTGGAATCTTCAGCCTTGGAGATATTCAAGCTTAACAGGACGTAGCCCTGAACAACCTGCTCTAGCTGACCCTGCTCTAAGCAGGGGGCTGGGCCAGATGGCCTCCAGAGATCCCTTCCAACCGAAATTATTCTGCAGTTCTAGGAATATTTTTTGATAAACCCTAAGAAACACTTTGAAAGGAACATTCATTATTGGAAATTTAATGATATAGCTGGGTTCTTGGGAATAATATAAACCTCACAAGTACTACACAGAGCATTTCAGGGTAGGCAGATTCTTTAAAGGGAACCAGTCATGCCTTAAATACATACAATATAGAGGTACTGTATTTGATACTTGAAAATAAGAATATGGCAAAAATGGACAGGAATGAAAGAACTAGCTTTTCTTCAGTTCTTCTCTCAGACATGACCATTTATCTGTGCATCACAGACTGCATGGCTGCATGATACACTACCTCACATCCAGTCTTTCGCTGATGAGGTAAAATATGCTGGTGCAAGCTCTTTCAGAAAACCACTTTCTCAGTTCCCTATCTTAATAATATCACATTGACGCAGCCCAAGTTTGCAACACTGCAAATCCAATTGGATGAACTGCCCGTGCGTCAGGCTAAACTGTCTTCAAATTATACTAGTTGATCTAATGAAACAATTTCTTCTGCCTGGAAATGACGTTTTGTTTGTGGTGGACCATCACAGTGCTGCCTTAGACATTCTTACCTGCAACTCTTTCATCAAGGTGTGAAGGAAAAGTGCCAGTGCCAGTAAAGTGTAAAAACAACCCTTGAAAGACTGTCCCAACTCTTCTGCTAGGTTGGGAGTGGAGACAGGGGTCTCATCTGCCTGTAAAATACTATCCTACCCTTAAGCCTGGTTTTGGCAGCGCCTAATTAGTCTCTTCTCAGCCCTAGTCTGTGCACAAGTGGTAAAATTTAAAGATAAACCACACAATACAAAGTCTGGCATTCATACACATGCAGGGTGGATTCTTCACCACCGTGAGTTTAGTCTCGATCGTTATGACAATATCCCACCACAGAGAAGCAAGTAATCTGAAATGAACACTACAGAAACAGTGCAGCCTTAGTTAAGAGAGATCTCAGAATGGCAAGTTTTGCAATTAAATATACACTGAGTGTATTTTTCCTGTAATATCAAGGCTGAGTGCAGTGTCACAGGGTATTTTGATTAAAAAAATGGGATCAACATAGTAAACAGACTACTTCGTTAGTGATTTTCTTTTAAAGACTAGAATTCCTAATCTGGTTATATTAAAAATAGGGTGGCGGCAGAGCTCAAATGTGCTTCCCCAAGAAGAACCCAATCCTGACAAAATGGATGTACATCACAGCTTTCCCCGATATGCCTCTGCCTTTGCACTGGAACTGGAGGTCCTCCCCTTGACAGGAATCTGATTCAGAGAGATAAATCAATAAAACACTGATCTTATTTAAGAAAAAAATAACAACCCCCCAAATCCCAAGATGCTTTCTGGTGGCTCAACCAGCTGCACGGGCTCCCTGCAGGATTACATCAATACCAGAGAAGGGGCAGGAGCACGCTGTCAGAGGTGGAAGGCTCAGCATAGTGGTTCATCCTCGAAAAGGAAAGCCAGTCAGTCCCCTGGAGGGCACGACTCCCAGCATCCCGTACCAGGGCGGGAGGGATCCCATGCGGAAGGCATGAACAGAATGGCGGACACAACGCACAGCGGATTATCAGATTCCAGGCCTATAGTGCAGGCCAGAATAACCATTCTGCGTGCTCTGCCCAGTCTGCAGAAATGCAGCCAAGTGCACCCGCTTGATCCCCACCAAATTCGTATTGCCAGGATTTTCTCCCGGAAAAACAAAACGCAAAGTCTTCCCAAACTTTGGGAATATCCATTGGGTTATAATTCCTAAATCATGTGGAAAGGTTTCAGGTGGGGTTGTACCCCAGTCTGTATAGAGGAAACTCTAGGCAATTTGCTGGGTCATTTCAAATATTATTTGCATAGTCATCAGGGTGATCAACTAAAAAGAATGAAAACTATTCTGTGTAGTCCAAAGAGCAGAAGATGCCTCTTGAAGAGGTCTTATTGTAGGCTGCAGCTGCACAGAGGTGTGAAATGAAACCACTGGGAGAATATGATTCTCTTAAGAGAAAGAAATCTGTCTGAGGATTGGAGAGCAATTTCCTTCATTTCAGGGACGAGTGTTTGGAAAAAAAATGTCATGCTATCAACATGGGCTAAGTAGATTCAAATTTTGATGGTCCTTGGGTTTTCTTATGTCTGCTTTTCTGAGACATAGCTCATGGTTTGAAGCTGTCATCTCCAGCTTTCCCATTATTTCAATATCATCTACGTTGGTGTCAGTGCTGGAAGACTAAAGATTTGAGAGAGCTGTGTTTGGACTGGGTGCGAAGCCACTGTCCTTGGAGATTTTACTAGTTATTACTGAAATTTGCACCCACATCGGTTTACTCAGGCCTCAGAGGCGCTATGTTTGCAACAAAACCCCAGTTTTTTTCCAGGGTACAGTTCCAAGTAGGGGGTCACACCTCAGATGAACGGGAAGTGAGGGTGGTATGTGAGACCAGAATTAGTGATGATTAAAGACTCGTGTGACCTGGTATTAATCACCCCCCTAATGCCACCCTCTGTCTTACCATTTCTTACCACTTTTTTTATGGCCAATTTTAGAGAACATTAGAATATTTTAATTTTAAAATAGTGATTTTCTTTGTCTGCAAATCCTTTTTTTCTACAGATAGAGAATGGGGAGGAATCTCTTGGCTATCAGGGCTAATGCCCTGCTGCCAGGTAGTTATTTTCTTGTTTCTGCTACTCCTATGGACAATCTGTTCCAGCGCCTGATGGTCCTAATAGAGACAGCTGTATTGCAAATATTAGTAAGGAACTGCCTTCTCATTTTCAGCCTAAAACTAATAATATTTGTATACGTGTTTGTGCTTGTACTAACATTGTCTTTTATTTTAAAAAGTTTCTTTCTTTTTCTAGGGTTTGCTCTCGGTGCATTTTTTGACAGCAGTCCTGTCCCATCTCAGTGTCCTTTGCTGGACTAATAAGCCAAGCTCCTGTGGTTCCCTACTGATCCTTTTGCATCTTTCTGCACAATTTTCTTGAATATGAGTAACCAGCACATACACTGTATTTCAGAAAAAGTCTTTCCAGGACTTTGTACAGAGTCTAACACATCTCTGTCTTGGTTCCAGCTGATGCATCCTAGGATTACATTTGCCCTTTGTGCAGCTATTGGGCCTTTTCAGCTCATGGCCATCCTGCAAACACCAAGTATTTCTTTGCCTTTGTTCCTAATAATTTCCAAATCATGAGCTTATGCTACAAATCTTTGTTACTAGTTTCCTGATAAATGACGTTGTGTTCTGTAGCGATAAGTTCAATCTCAGTCTTATCAGTCAAGTTCCCAAGGCTGCACAGTTCTTCCAAATAGTTTTCAAACATTTTTAACTGTCTTCTAACTAGGAAAAATAAGAAGAAAATAATGAGGCAGCAGAGAAAAACTAACTTACATTGTTTTATTGTTCCAGTTGTGTATCCTAATTTCGCTCATTAGTTTGACCTTTGCTTTCTTCCTTTAATTTTCTAAGAGAAAAGTGGTTACGTTGGAGAGGTGGTGTAAGATGACGAAAAATTGGAAATGTGAAAATGTGCAATTGTTGAATTAAAAAATAAATAACATTTCATAATAAAACAGGAGCTTTTATTAAAGAAATTCTATTTGAAAAATCCTTATCTTGATATTCTTCCTGAAAAAGCCTAATCAAGGAAAAATTACTCTATTATTCTAAGAATGTATTACATTAAACAAAATAAATTTCTTTAGAGACAGTTATTCTTGTATGTAGCATGGATAAAGAAATAGGAAAAAAAACCACTGTGGAGGAAATGATAATCTGACCATGAAGGACCTCTAGTGGCATAAATACTTCCAATTAAAAAACCCTTAAGGAAATCACCTCTGCAGTTTCAGATTCTAAATTCAATTTGTGCGATATTTTTTCTTTCCTTTCATCGATAAGGTAAATGCAGAAAATATAATTTTGCCATAGTAATATACAGTAAAGTGTCTAGGTGTACAATGGCATTGCACTCTAAGTTCCCTGAAACTTAAAGCAGATGCTGTCAACTTAAACATTATGTTCTGTGTTTTTACTTCATTGTTATCTACTTTTATCACCTACTCAAACTTACGATTTTCTTAGCAGGAGGAACAGCCTGATAGGACACACTGAAATAAAACTGTTTAACAAAAAGGAGTTGAAAGCAGATGAAGATAAGAGAGCTGTGTCTGTGTCTCATTTGTTATGGCTGTGCTAATTCTTTTATTTGTTCTCAGCTCAAAAAGTAATTTTTTTTAAAAGCAGCAGAAAAAGCTATACTGTTACTTTTGGGTTATCCTTCAACCATTCTAGAAGTTAACCAACTGTAAGAAATATTTAGATTCTTAGTTCCTTTCAATCACACTTCAAAATAGTTTGAGATTTAGATACAAATTTTGAATAGAAAGAATTCATTTTTGAAGAATTCTACAAATGGTTTGCTAATAGTTCTTTGTCAACCATTTTTCTAAGTTAAAAAGAGGTATATGCCTACTAGTCTGGAGGCCCATTAAGCATCCAAATACATCCTGCATGGAGATCAACTATAGCCACTCCCAGGGATTTCACTCACCCTGGAAAAGACACAGTAAACCACCTTACAGCAAAGCTAGTTACTTGTGTAGAGCACCACGAACAGAGTTTCTGTATCTGAAAGGGGATGCACAGCCTTGGATGCACACACTCCCAAGTTTCCCGCGGTGAGACAGCACGGGGGAGCGACAATCCCAATCCGGGGCTGGATGGAGGGCGTCTGCGGAGGCTCCGACAGGCTCCAGGCAGCTGCACTGCTTCACTGTGGCACCCGGCACACGCTGACAAAAATCCAGAAGCACACAGACATGGGCACACTTGAGGTGAACCCTGAATCGTAGTAAAAGCAGGAGCCTGGAGCAGGAGTAGCTGAACACAAAGTCATGTTCAGACGTCTCGGGTATCTCTGCATTCACGGCCATGTTGTCCACAAGCCATAAAAATCTCCTGAGAGAGCAAAGTATCACACTCTGAAATGAACTTAGTCCCCAAAGTCTAACAAAGGGCACTTTTAAAAATTGTTGCTGTTGGTTTTGTTTTTTTAAAAACCTTCAATATTTGTTTTTGTTAAAGAAATTAAAAGAGGTCCCTGCCTGTTTAAACTCTCATTACTTTGTTGCATGTTTTAGCGGTACACGGATACCCTCTGGGACTGCAGTCCTCCCGCAGCTGAGCAGCAGCCCGCAGTGGCTTTCTGGCGTGAGGCTGCTGCAGCCTGCCTATAGCAAGGGATTCCAAGAGCTGAGCTTAAATGGAGACAAAAAGCACCAAAGACACGATTCTCCATCTTTGCAGAATCGGCAGCAGATTGCAGGTATAGGATAAATAAAATTAAAGGCGAAGATAATAGTACCACAGTTGTGGAGCTCAGATATGATGAAATGTGCAGGGTCGGATAGTTCTGCTTCTTTTTTTTTTTTTTTTTTTATCTTGTTTTTATTTTAGGTTATGGAAATTTGTGACCAGCACGACCTGACTCATAACTATCACAACACTGAAATTAATCTTCACAGACTGATTTCTTGGCGGGAGTCACAGGAGGATTTTTATTGGATTAGGAATTCAAAATAAAAGAATCCATAAAGTGTGCTGTTATACAAGTGAAGGAAAAATACATAAAATCTCAATATAATGTAGAAATGGGTATGTATATACATAAATATAGAAGTATATTTATGAATGCTCTTTTAAGGCATGTAATTATCCAGCTTTTCTCTCATATTGACCTACAGCTTTAATATTACATGATCACAGAGTCAAAGAGGGGATCTGAGGACCAATTCTTTCCCACATAGCCAATACCTTAGTGCTTAGGGCCTGGCCCTTGGGAAGTGGGAGACTAAAATTCACCTTTCTGCTGAAAAGGGACTGGCAGGCACACGAAGTTATAAAACTGACCTGAAAATGGCAGACTAATGCCTCTTTTACACTCCTAAATCAAATCCTACGAAGATGAATTTGGGTAATTGCACAGGGAGATAAACACAGCTTGAATGAGAGAAGTGTGATAGAGGAAAAACATGTCTGAAAAAACCTTGTAGTGCTGGGGGGAGAAAGATCAAACCACAGTGCTTGTGGGGGGCAGGTGAGGGTAGAGAGAAGCAGCGTCTGGTGGCAGAAGGGATGCTGGCACAGCCAGGACAGGGACCGACATTTGCGCCGACGAGGTTGCTCTTCCTGGAGGCACCGCTGGGGTTTGATTCCATCGCCGGTGACGCAGAAAGAGCATCATTAAAAGTGAGAGTCATTAAAAAACCCACCAGGGTATGCAAAATGCCAGCAGGTTCTCCAGGTGAGTTCATCTGAGACGTGGGTGAAGACAAACAGGACGAGGTAAATCAGACATAGGAGTTGTCAGCAGAAAGGTGGGAGTTGAAGCCTTAGAAGTAGAGGAGCTCAAGGCTGCGCGCAAAGCTGGGAGAAATTCAAATTTAAGGGTTTAGAGTAACTTTGACTCATGTAACTGGAAGAAAGGTGAGACTTGAGGCCTCCACACGTCCGGGGGGGGTCAAAGCCTGCGGCGGGGCTGGGGCCACAGTGGCCTTGCAGGGACCGGCAGCAGGGCCGGGGAGCCCCCGCAGGCTGCCCGAGCTGGAGAGCAGCACCAGGAACGTGGCGCCGGCGCTTCTGGACCAGCGCTGCGCTGCGCTGCTCCCCGGCTCGGCTCGGCTCGGCTCGGCTCGGCTCGGCTCCCACCGGCGCCCAGCGCGGGGAAGGGAAGCTGCGCCGCGGGGCGGGGGCTCGCCCCGGGGCAGGACCACGAGGCGCATCCCGGGGCAGCCAGCACAGCTCCGTCCCCCGCCCCCGGGCGCGCCGTGCCCCTCCCGGGGGCGGCCCCTCGGCGGGCACAAAGCTCGGCTCCCACGCCCCTGGCGGAGCTCCGTCCCGCCGCCGCTCATCCCTCCCTCCCTGCCTGCCTGCCGCGGAGCGCCGCCCGCCGCCTCCGCAGCGCCCGCCTTCCCTCCCCCCCTGCCGGCGGGCGCAGCGCGGCGGGATGGAGGCGGCTGCTGCCGGAGCCCCGGCGGCGGCGGCCGCTGCGCCCGGGGCCGAGACGCCGCCCGGGGCTGCCGCCCCCCCTCCGCGCCGGCTGCTGGCGCTGCTGAGGGCCAAGCTCTGCACCTGGTGAGTCCCGGCCGCGGCCCCCCCCGGCCTCCACGTGGAGCCGGGCAGCGCCGGCCTCCCTGCCCGCCTGCCCCCGGGCCGCGACCGCGCTCGGCGGGAGGGAGGGAAGGGGAAGCGGCCCTGCCGCGCTCGGCGCGGTGCCCGGTAGCGCGGTGCCGATAGCGCGGTCAGGATGCGGTGCCTTGTCCGCGCCGCCGGGAGAGGCCGTGCGGCGCCCGGCCCGGAGCCAGCGCCGCCGTGGGGCCCCCGTCGCGGGGGGACGCCTCGCCGCCGGCCCGGCGCTACCGCGGGGAGCGGGGCCGAGCCAGGCTTTGGTCCTGCGGGCGAGGCTGGGGCCGTCGCCCTGGCAGAGGTGAGAGCGGCGGGGTGCGGCAGCAGGAGGGAGAGTTTCGGGTTCCGCTGCCGGGGGGCTGCGCGGAGCGGGTGTCCGGGCACCGGGGCTGCTGCGGCCGCGCAGCCACGCCGCAGCCGGTACCTGCTGCTCTGCGGGCGTGTGAAGAGTCACTTCAGCCAAGATAAGCGTAGAGTTAGCGAGTGATGTATTTGATTTTGTTAAACCAGGAGTGTAATCTCATATATGCACACATGCCCTTGATTTTTTTTTTTTAGTAATTCTGGCTTAAGACTTCTCTGTTTTCCTGCTTTTTCTGTATTTTTATCTGTTCTGTACTCTTTTATCAACATTGTAGGGAAGAACAGGTCATGGGGGAGGGGGACAGAGAAGATGACAGAACGAAATAGCTGAGATGAGGTGTGGAGTCCAGAAAGAGCAGTATTGCCTTTCCCTCCTTCCTTGAATCAGCTTAGGACAGAGACCCGTTCAAGTATATCCCTTAAAATGCAAGCGTTGGTTAAGCATGGAAAACTTGGGGACAGAAATCTGCCAAGTTGTGCAGGCATCGCGCGCGTCCCAAGGCTGGTACTTGCCAAGTGCTGCCTTCAGTGAGAGCAGAGCCCCCTCCTCCCGCTTCCAGGCTGCAAGAGCAGCCATTCACTTACATCTTCAGTTTCTGTCTGGGGGAAAAAAAAAAAAGCCTGCTTAAAAAGCTTTTTTGAGGCTCTAGGTTTGGTTTCTAATAACTATTGCATCAGATATCCTCCGCTGACAAATAGGAGGTGCTGGCTCTCCTGCCACCCTCGCGCTCGTAGGCTCGAGTGCCGCTGCGTGGAGGTGTGCGCTGGCCAGGCAGAGTCATATGTTCTTAGCCTGCTTTTCTCCTTTGGTTATAAGTGGTTTTTTGTTTTTGGTTTTTTTTTTCTCTTTTCATTCCTCGTGCCTGTAAGGAATGCCTAAAAAGACAAGACAGGGACTTGTTCCACTGTTCAGTGACCTCACCTGTGCTAGTACTTTTGCCACATGTTGCCAGAGGGCTAAGTGAGTTTACTGATGGTACTTGAAAGAAAATAAAGAGCTCTTGCTGATTTTTGCTGAATTGATTTCTTTTTTTTTTTTTCTTTTTGTTTCCCCAGGTGGCTGGAGGCTCAGCCACTTCAGCTTTCTTAGAGGCCTTTCTGAGTCATAGGAAGGTTTGTAATTAACTAGATTTTTTTTTTTTTGAGTAAAACTAGTAGAAAGTATGCTTTCTGGTTCTTGAAACAAAACAAGTTTTTCTTTTCTGTTTCTTACCTTTTACAACTTGAGTTGACCTCAGTTTCAAAGCAGAACATTGAAACACTGACTTCTGAAAATATTACTTGTTAAAAATGTTTTCTTCCTGTCTGGAGCTATCTGCTAATCATGTTGAAACATGGCTTGAGTCTAAACCTGCATTTTCCTTTAACTACTCGCATGAAAATGTGAGATTATTCAAATGAAGCGGTCTCTTCCCCCTCCATTCAGGAAGGGTTCAGTAGTTAAAGCTGAAGTGCAAGTAAACTGTCTACATGAAGAGCGTTGCCAGGCTCTGCCTGTTAGTGTTTAACTGGTGGCATAAAAAAATACAGCTTTTCAAAAATGAAATTTATTTTCATGAAAAAAATCACATTAAAATTATAGGATTTATTAAACTAATAGCCAATAAAATTGTTAACTGTGGGCTTATTAGATTTTCTTTAACTTCCTGAGATATAGACTCTGATTGTATTTTAATATCTTGGGGTATTTTTCTTCTGCATTTCACATGGAGCCAAAGAAAGACAGCCTGACTTTCTCAAGGTGTCAAGAGCTGCACGTAGTTCAGCGTTATCTTTAGACCAATCTGTGGCAAACTTTCATGTTCTAAAAAATCCCAAAATGACTTCTAGTTTTGCTCATAGCCATAGATGTAGCTAGCTAAGATATGGTGGCTGAAGGGGGAGGAGGAGTAATTACTTAGTAGCTGACTACCAAGCAGTAAAAAACACCAACAAACCCCCCCCCATACTATAAAACTAAAAAGGCCATTTCAGACCACTTACCTTGTGTCATCTGAGAGTCCAAAGTGGTTTAGTCCTTACCAATGCATTTTAAAAAAGAGCAGAGAGGATCAGGTTCTGGCATGGAAAAGTTAATAATTAATATATTTTTAAAAATGATGATAAATTATTAATAAGAAAATCACAGTCATCGATACTCATGTCAATACCGGAATGAATGGAAACTCATGTCTTTGAAGCATTTTTTTAATAAGAAATTGTCTTGTGAAATGAAACCAGTAGGATTTAAAGTTTACTCTCAAGTTTTACGGAGGGCAAAACAGGTTTTTTAATGTACTATGTGGGCATTGAAATAATAAGGCTCTCGAGGCCACGTTTAACGAGGGTCATCTTACTCTGTTCGGATCGCCTTGAGCGCAGTGGGTTGCACCGGCAGCGTGGCATCACCTTCGCAATTTGGAGAAATTAATTTTGCACTTTGGCAGACGGCGTGAGGGAAACCATCGGTGCGTCCTGCTGAGGCTCCCACCCGGCGCGGGCGTCGGGCAAGAGGCTGTTAGTCCGCACGCAGCCCAGAAAGTTGCGAGAAACGTAGTGTTTTGGGATTCCAAAGGACGTTTTTGAGGGCAGCCTTCCACTGTCAGTGAACAGGGTCTTTATTTGGCTCTTTTGATCTTAACATTTTGAGGCTCTTCAGCAGAGGGAAGAAAAAAAATCCCTGAATTAAAATACAGAAAAATAAAGGAGGGAATGAGGCAGGGTGAAGACTGACTGCTTGCCTTGTCAGATGCCTTTGGTACTGTAGACGTAAATGCTGTAGGACTGCCTAGATCTACAGTAACTAAACAGCAATGAGTGCTGGTGCAGAAACCACTAAGCAAACAGTTCTGTAGATTCTGCAGCTGCATCTCTTCCCATATGCAAAAACGCAAGGAGATAATTCCTTATGTACTTTAAACCGGAGAAACTTAATTGTTAGAAAAGTTGAGGATCAGCTTAGTGGAGTTATTCCACTGCACGAGGGCAACCAGGTCATTCTTGTTTTTAATAAATGATGGTTGAAGCTGATCAATCATTAGCAAATGTGAAGGGCAGCAGATTTTCCCCCTTTTACCCTCTCGCTGGAACACGGTCGCTATGCAGTTTGCCAGTGCATGTAGGGTCCCAGCCTGTGCTATAGAAAGAGAAGCAAAGCTACTCCTTGCATATCATATCCTGGGGAAAATAGTTAAAACCTTGCCCCACAGAAGTCCATGTTAAACAGGCCAGATGCTTGCGGAGCAGTATTACCGGTGCTTCTGCCCGTCTCTGTGGCACCACCTAGGAGATGGGCGGAGGGGAATTTGCATCCAGGAGAGCAGGGCTTCTACCAGCCAAAGCAGCTGTAACCTCTCCTGGTGTGTATTGACAAGTGCAATTCATTTTGTGGACTACGCAGGCTTCACAGCTGTGCCCCAGTAAAATTGCAGTGGTTTTGTCTGGTCACATAGGTATTTTTTTAAATGCCTGCAACCACGTTTTTTGCGTGTTGTTCACTGCATTATTTCTCCCTTGAAATTTCAATGTGTCTTCTGTCATTTTATCTCCTGCAAAGGAGCCGGAGTTCACAGGGCTGGCAAAGGGCGAGCTGGGCCCATTGCCCATGCCTGCGTGAGAGAAGAGGTAGTCTCATCCTGGAAATTTTAGCTAACCTATGTTACATCCTTCTTAATGGCACCTGATTAAATTAATTCTTCATATGAACATAAAAAGACGTTTCTGCGTCAGTCAGAATAATTAGCCAGAATGTGTCACAATCATTGCTGATTTGTTCACCAAATAGTGCAATCGGATCTTTGACCAGAATAAAAAGAAATTCAATATAACAGAAGTGAGGTAGCTTCAAAGGTTTTTTTTTTTTCCTCTTTCTTTTTGCATACAAATACATATATAAAAATATGTATGTATTTTACAGCACTGTTTACAGTTAATGCTGTGCCACAAAGTAGCCATGATAAATTCCTAGCTGAAACATGGTCTCTGCTTACTTCAGCATTCAAAATGCTAGAAATGAGAACGTTCGTTCTTTCGGACACCAGAAAGAGTTATTGACACGGGGCTGGATAGGACCTTAGGAGGTTGTCACATGATACACGAATACTTAAATGTGAATGTGCACCATTGCTGGGATGGGCGAGGCAAACTGTAGCAAAACGTGGGGCTTGAATCTCTTGGAAGTGCAGCATGGCTGGACTTTGCAGAGATTTGCTGTCTCATTGAGATGGACTTGGAGAGAAAAATGTGCCTAGCAGCATTTTTAAAGTCAGAAGAGCTTTGGTGTCAGGCTGAACTGAAAACGAGATTGACGCAGCTGAAGTAGAATCTGTGCAAAGAAGATGTCTCCCTTCCAAGAGGAGGGATTGACTGTGTGATTGTAGTTGGCTCTAGCACCCTGGAACACACCCTTCTCATTGCCGGACAGCTGGATTGCACAGCATAGCTGGGCCAGCTGGCATTTACTACATTAAACTCAGCCACCTTGGGAAAACAGGCGGTGTTACTGGCACGTGGTGCACCTGGCACGTGGGTGCCCTGCCAGAAAGCATCAGGGAGAGACGTGGGCACAGGGTAGGTGCAGAATCCTAATGGGATGCTTTCTTCCCTTGCTCAATTTCTTTGGGTAGGAACAAATGAATCAGTTGTGCAGACAGTTAAATTCTCATCAGTAGTCTTCAGAGTAAACAAATTAGATGTGAACTCTGCAGACCTGTGCAGAGAGCACAGCACTGAGCCCCTTTCACTGTATATTGCGAGTATGCAGGCAGACACTGGGGTGGTACAAATCTGCATAGCTCCACTGGCAGGAAAACCAGCAAGCCAAAAGGTACACAGCAATCTAGGTGTACTCCTGTTTGTCTAGGAGCATCTGGAATAGTTCACTTAATATAAAGTGAAGAATTGCTACTAAAAGAGCGTGAGCTTCTTCCCCCCCCCCAGCTGTGGGTTGGACTTAAAAGGAGTTGTAAACGCTAACGTGATCTTTGGCCAAAATGTATTCTTAACTCCATCCTCAATTACGGCCGGACGTCATGGAGTATAGCAGAAAAAAATCCACAATAAATATTAATTATAACAATTCTTATTGTAAGAAAGATGATTTTTTTTTTTTTTTACAGTGAGAGCGATCAATCACTGGAACAACCTCCCCAGGGACGTGGTAAAGTCCCCATCACTGGAGGTTTTCACGATGTGACTGGACAGGGTGCTAGATAATCTCACTCAGGCTCCCTTTCCCATGAAAGGTTGGACCAGATGATCTTTTGAGGTCTTTCTGACTTGGGCTGTTCTATGATTCTGTGGTTAATACTTCTGTATTTCCTTAGCGCTGCTCAGCTTAGGATCTTGGCTCACTTTCAAAGACTCAGGTCTTGGAAGAGCCTGAAGGCAGTCGTGCCTTATCTCCATGTTGTAGATTTGTGTTGACCAAAGTCAGAATGGGATTCAGTGGAGGATGAAGGATTTAACTCAGGCCGTGTGCATCAAAACCTCTCTTGATGAGAACAGATCCTGCCGTTGGTTTGAGCCTGCCCAAAGCTGCTTGAAGATCCTTGCAACTATTGCAGTCCCTATGACTGGTGGTTTGAACTGGCTTCACTTCTTATGGCTGTCATGAGGTTAGACTAGATCTTCTGTGTAGACAAAACCCTGCTTACTGGTAAATCAGAACAACATTAATAGGGAATCGAAAAAGAAGAAAGTGTCAATCTAAGAAATGGCATTTTCCCTGTACAACTAGCAAATATTTTTTTTTAAAACTTGACTGTTTAATTCCAAGCTTACTGTGTTGTCTTTTATATTCACAGGCATATTTTGAAAACGATAATTCTGGGCCAGATGCTCTCCTTGTTTATCTGTGGGACTGCTGTTACAAGCCAGTACCTAGCAGAACAATACCAAGTGAATACTCCAATGTTTCAAAGTTTTATCAACTATTCTTTGCTTCTTCTAGTTTATACAACAATGCTGGCATTTAGGACTGGTATGTGAAATATGGGATGGGAGATTCTGGTTCATCTTTTTTTTTTTTTTTTTTTGTCCTCCTACATTTTCCTTTCAGATTTTGAAACTAAAATACTTAATACTTGTCATGTTTTTTTTAAAGTTCCTGCTGAAATTCCTGTCTTGTAATAACACATGGAAATGAATTTCACAGGTTAAATGTGCATTTAGTTCGATTTCATTTCACTTCTGTTTAAAATTACGTGCTCTTTGGTTTCAAGGCCTGTGTTATATTAGGGAAAATAGGCTTTGTTATAACAAGCTTCTTTACCAGAGGCTATTTAATATTCCTCCTATTCTTATTAATTTACTCTTTAAACAACTCCAGTGTTGTGGGTTTTTTCCTCATGTGGAAGAATTTCTGTGCTTTTCACCATTTGCATTGTCTCCTCCCAGGCTGCATTTTGCTGTTACTGTATCTTTCTTAAGCAGGGGCAACCAAAATCTAACGTCTCAGTTTTTATACTTCTAAAAAGCAAGATTCCTGTGCAACATTTGGTTGAAAGGAAACGCATATTGATTGCTGCTTTCTTCTAAACAGGCAGTGACAGTCTTTGGCAAATTTTGAAACAGCGGTGGTGGAAGTATATTTTTTTGGGACTGGCTGATGTTGAAGCCAATTACATGATTGTAAAAGCCTACCAATACACGACCCTCACAAGTGTGCAGGTAAGGACCGATCTCTCGTTTTGAACTATTGCTTTTATTACAGTTTTGGACCTGTTTCTGAAAAGAGATTCATAGGATAGACAGGGAAGCTATTTAAGCCTGAAAAAGCTTTCCAATATCTATTTTCTCTCTACAGTATAGAGAAGAGCATCCTGCATCATGAATAACATTTCCAGGAAGCAGAGAAAATTGGCTGGTGTTACCCAGTGCCAGCTCTTGAGTTGAACTCTAATTATTTTGATAGAAAGCACTTCTAAGAGTTTGCCGACAGCCACTCAGGTTTTTCTCCTGACACAAAGTATAGACTTAGGACCCGATAACACTCACTCAGCGCAGGGTCTTGCTGTTGAGAGCGAGGTAGATCTCTTGCCTGGTCCTAGAAGCTGGGAGGCATTGAGAGACATAACCCCACACGTGAGGACATACTGATAGCTGGTGGTGCTGACCGTGCAGTGAGGGACCAGCCCTATGGCTTTTGGATGTGGCACTTCAGTTCAGGTCCCTCTCTGGAAGAGGTGGAAGGGGGGTCAGCATGCCAGGCTCCTGAAGTGCCAGTAGACATCCTCTGCAATGCCAGTGCTTGGTGCTGCACTGTTGCACTAGGATAAATCTTGTGTCCTGAAATAGCTCTACGAGCAGGAGCGCTAAGGCTGGGGTTTCTGTGTTACCCTACACAAACATAGGCTGCTGCAAGAGTTCCTGCTTCCAGCTGCATGCTCCTGAGCTTGCACGGCCAAATCCCTTGAGGAAACTGGCTCAGGGCACTGAGCAGAGTCAGAGTAAACCCTGTCTTTTGTTGGACTATTGGTGAGCCGTGTCAGGCCCAAGTTAGCTCCCTGTGGGGCTCCACAGCTGCTGCTGCTGCTGGAACAAGGGAGGGGATGGGGCAGAAGCAAGGAGGGAGTGAGTCCGGGGCTGTGCCAGCCTACGCCTGCTCTTACCCATGGTGGATCTGTGGCCAGGGTCATGGCCCCACTTACCTGAATAAAAAAATAATGTATCATACAGAATTGGCCCTTAGTTGGAAAGGAGTGTTTAGGTGTCAGCATTTTACAGAGTCAAAGTAACAAGGGTTAATATTTAAAAGAATTACCTGTAAAGCAATAAACTCCTGTGGTCTGGGCTCCCTTTAGAGAACCGCAGTAACTTTTCCTTGCACTATTTAAAGGCCAGTAACATGTGCCTGATGGATCATTATTGCCACATTTCCAGTTCATACTTATGTATTATGACTCATTAGGCCTTTAATTTCCTTACAAATAATGCTTAAGAAATCAAAGCTTTAAAAGTGACACATTTCAGTCTCAAGATCAAATTAAGCTGATAATTGAGACACTGTTTGATCATATACTTTACAGCTGAAAATGCCAGGACTTTGATCCATATTCTCAGTAGTGGTAAAGCTATTCCCATGATTTCTTTCATAGAAATTAAGAAAGAACAGATACAGTAGGTTGTCCTTTCCAATTGCCAAACTCGAGCATTTGCTGAAGCTTCTTGCCATGTGGTAACCTTCAGAGTGATGCTTCTTTCAGTGTCAGTTTAGTAATTGTGAATTTGTTGTAACTGCCTGTTGCAGTAAGGTTTCTTGCACATTCTCTGAAGTCACCAGTTTCTCACCGCTGTCAGAAATGAGATACAGGACCAAAAAAGCCTGTGATTTGCTCCAGTACAAGGCATTTGGTCTCTGTCAGTAGCAAGCGGTTCTGCAGCTACATCCGAACCTGTGGTTCGGAGCACCCAGCCTGATGGCCTGTCTGCAGTGCTGGCTGTGAGAGGATGCCCAGGGAGCATATGAGGCACGCAGGAGTATATGGCACCTTCCAGAATGCAGGGTAATTACTGTTAAAGTGCTGGCTGGCTCGAGCTTCAGCTCAGCCCTATGAAACTTATCTTCAAAGATAAGTTTTCTCAGCTCAGCAAGGAACTTCCACGTATTTTCTCACACACGCATACAAAAGCAAAACAGATTTTCCTTTAGTTATCAAATACCAGCATTGCACGGAAGGGCTTGGGAGATTTTTACAGAGATAACATTGGGATGGCATCTCTCATTTCTCTGTAAATAAAGAAAAAGGCTTTGGTCCACAACCGAGCTCTTTCTGTTTGGCTGTGGCTGAATCAATGCCAGGGAGACTTCTTGGTGACAGCATGCTTCTGTCTTGTGGCAGGACTTGACTGTGCTGCCGTGTAAGCACATATTTCATAGCAAAAAACCAAGCAGTATAGCTGTGGTTTCATGTTGTCAGCATGTTTTTAGGCACGATTACCATTTGCTCCATAGATAATTTGACTGGAGGCATTTTATAGGCAGCTATTGACAGAATATCAGCTGATGGAAGAGTGTTAACCTCAATAGGAGAAACAGCAGGATGAGCCCCTGGGGCTCAGCTGGAGGCTGCCCTAAGGGAGCCTTGCGGGGAAGCGAGCAGGAGGGGCTGTTGAGCTTTCTTGCTCACAGAGCTGTCTGGAGCTGGCAATTATAAGCAAACCAGTGACCTCCAACAGTCTGTGATAATTTATTAACCATATATTAAAACGTCTTTTAATAATTTACTCGCCCTACTTTTAAAACCTCCTATAAACAGTGTGGCCAAAGCCTGGCTTGAGTGAAAACATTTGTAAATCAAATCACCAAGTTATCTGCTTTTTCCCTTTGTAAAAATACAGGCTAGAATTGAATAAGACGAGAGTTTGCTGAGGCTTTACTGGCAATAGTAATCAGTACCACAGTAAATGTCATAAAACCTGAATAAATAAATTTTATTCTTTTAAATGGCTCCATTGACACAATTCATTGTGATATTATATCTGCTTTGCACCTCTTTGATCTTCATCCTGTGCAGAAGAGAACATTTTCCACCAAAGAGCTCTGTAACATAGTAGATGAAGGGAAGGCAGGATCCAGTAGTTGGAAATCAGATTTCTTCTGTCTGTAATTGAGGGTAATTGCCCCCTGGAACGGATTACCAGGGCGTGTTCGTCATCATTTGGTGCCTGTGTGTCCTGGCTACGAGTCCTCTAACCAGGATGCTGTAGCTCTACAGCATGTTATTGGTCTGGATACAGCAATTCCCCATCTGGTGTTACTGAAAGAGCTTCTGGCTCATTATGTACTACTCCCTTACATCTTAATTAAGATTTTTTTTTTTTTAAAAGGGTTTTTGTTCCTCTCTTTCTATTTGGGTTGAAAAACTGCTTGGAGGCTGGAAAGCTACATGGCAGCATCTCAAGTAACAGGGAAGTGAAAGCTTACATATTAATAGATGTCTGCTACTAGGGGAGTAAAATTTTTCCTTTTTAATTTTTGTAATATTTCTTAGTTTCCGTGATTGCAACTTCACACTAGAGAGATCAAGTACATTTCCATACTCAGGACAGAACTGGTTCAGACCAAAGATGGAAAAACAGTTACAAGAGCTAAATTGTATGTTTTGCAGAAAGAGATAAATGACAGTTGTTTGATACTAGTCAAAACAGTCAAATTTGGAGGAAATGTTAGAAAGGGTTTTTTTTGAGCATAAACAAAAGGTAAGATAGAGAAAAAGGCCTGTGACTAGATAAAAACTCACAGCATGATACTTTTTTGTATTGAAATACGTGGTATCACACATTAGGACTTGTGTGGCTCTAATGTCTAAGCTCCCAGTGCAGTCTAGGCAAGTGATTTTGCACAGACTTCTCAAACTGGACAAACTGGAGGCAATCCAAGGAATGAAGACAAATAGGTAGAAGGATTAGAATTTAATCTGTAATAACTCCCCTAAATGCTGTGCTGGTAAGACTTTAATATGTGTAGTTAGGAACAAGTAAAACCAAACTTACCATGAAAGTCTTACAAGTTTGGTTAAAACCCTTGGGGACGATGGGTGACCTAGCAGAAGCCAGCACAGCAGAAGACTGGTGGTGCACTTAGGCAGGCAGAAGCTGGCAATGAACATTAAGGACTAAGGGCTCTTGTCTTGATTGTAACGATTATGCTCCAGTCCTGTTGACCTGGACCTAATACTTCGTAGTGACTTCAAGAGGCCAGGTTTTAAGGGCTGACATTTAAGAGTAATTTGTGAGCAGTCTTTGGAAGGCTGACTATATGTTCTGCTGTAGACTGTTACCTTATATAGTTTCATGGTACTCTACTGAGGCAGGTCAGAAAATACACCTTTTTTTTTTTTTCCTCCAGACAAATTCAGAAACAAAGTCTATTTTGTTGATTTAAATACTAAACCAATTATGGTTAGCTCAATGTTTTTGGTATTACTTGGTTATTCTAGGACATTGTGCCTATCTTATGCTGCAGCTTACTTTTCTGTATTAAGTACATAGCTAACTCTTGATAGTTTCTGTAATAACGAAGAATGAGTAGGAGATGGGTGGGTCTAACAGCAAGGCAAAGATACGTAGGATTTTAGAAACACACAGAGAGGGGATAATGAAGAAAGGAAAGAGAAGTTGGTGTCACTGCTTGTTGTGGAGTACAGACGTCCTTGAACCTTAGCTATTAAGTCTGCTTGGGGCAGTGTCTGCAAACACATCCAAAGTTCTTCGGAACTGCAGCTGCCTTGTGTGTCTCTGCTGCTGGGGCATGGGTGAATTAGAGTGGGTGACCTCCTTCTGACTAATTGAGAGTCAGCTCTAACAGAGTAATGAAGATGCATCAGTGGCTTCTACATGCTTTTGTGGGAAGCTAGAAGATTGGGAAGGTGACTTTAGGAAGGTTGTTCTTCCCTTCCTGCTTTCCTTCTACTAATTTTGCATGTGGTTCCCAGCACATGTACCTTTTTTTTTTTTTTTTTTTTTTCCAGTAGGATCCAGTTGGGGAAAAGAAAAACCCAAAACCACAGGGTCAGATTCTTGCCCTATTCACTTCAATGTAAAATCAGATCACTTTTATCCTTTAATAGTTCCAGATTTTTCTTTTGTGTAC
Organism: Nipponia nippon; assembly: GCF_047370975.1. Lineage (NCBI taxonomy): Eukaryota > Metazoa > Chordata > Aves > Pelecaniformes > Threskiornithidae > Nipponia > Nipponia nippon. Next base: position 113,792,378 of record NW_028262336.1, read on the forward strand.
ATGGAGCCCTAAACTCTTAACTGCAGACTTGAGGAGGAGTGAAAAGACGAGCTAGACAAAACCTGCTGGGGAGAAAAGGAAATGGCGGTGAACTGCCTCCTTGTATTGGTGTCATGGGGAGCAATGCAATTTCAGAGCAGCATCCTAGCATTAGTTTGTGAAGCTGCAAAGATTGATTAGATCCGTCATTAGAAGAGTTTCTAGATCAATGCCTTCCTACCAGGAGAGAGTGGACCCTCGCTCCAGCTCCTCTCTCACATGCAAAATGCTTTTTGTGGTAAAATGTGGGTCTGACCCCTCTTTTAAGTGAATCCACTGGGGTTGCTGTGTGGCTTCATTAACATCTGATAGCAACAGAAAGTAAGATCCTGTACATTTGCTTTCAGGATAGTGCAATCCACACTTGGGGTGGGTTTCTAATTCAAACCATTTCTCTGTACACACAGCTGCTGGACTGTTTCGGGATTCCTGTGCTGATGGCTTTGTCATGGTTCATTCTCCGTGCAAGATACAGGCTGATCCATTTTCTTGCTGTTGCTGTCTGTTTGCTGGGTGTAGGAACAATGGTGGGTGCAGACATTTTGGCAGGGAGGCAGGACAGCGAAGGTAAGGAGTCCTTCATCGTGGGGGGGACGAGCGGAGAGACGGTTCCCGTGGTGGGCTAACTTGTGAAGGAGAAAGAGGAGCAAATGCAGGGGGAGTGAATATAGTTTTATTTTAAAAGAGAAAAGGAGAAGACATGCTGCTATTTGTATTTCTTGTCCAAGACGACAGTGGCTGAGAAGATGCTGAATTATAGGGAGCTGTGGAATTTCTTTGCTTGTAGGTTTGGATTATTTCTTCCACCTTAAAAGAGAAACACTTGCATTAAGCTTAAATTTTGCTGCTGCTCATCAGACCTGATGAAAGGCCTCATTCTTGAAAGCTTATTCACTTTTACTAATCATGCGAGATGATCTAATAAAAGATGCTGCCTCTCCCTGCAAACCTTGTGTTGCTTACACTGTATCGGCCTGCTGGCAGCCAGACTTCTCTGATTTGCAGTTTTCTATGAGCACAGATAGCAACTCAAAAGTTACTTACGAGCAAGCAGACTTCTCCGAGTTATCTTTGGCAGACCCAACAGAAATGGTACACGTATGCCCGAGGCCCACAGGCCACCGCCTGGAAAGCAGGGGCTTAGGACAGGAGAGCAAGAGGAGACGTGGGCAAGATGCCGGGATTCCAGGGACCTCTGGGGGGAGGCTGGGCTCTGGGGTCCAGGATCCATCTGGATGCAGATGAGGGCAGGTCTCGTCTTCTCTACGGCAGATGCCTAACTCAACCCATACCATAGCAATCTTATTTTGAATAAGAATTTTGAATTTCCAGAGCCAGAGGGTATGAGGCAAGGTAAATTTCAGGGGGAGAGGAATGGGGCATTGCCTTCATCAGGCAGTATAGAGATAAGCCTGTTTGGCATTATTGTGGGGCCTTACTGTAGGTGAGGCATCAAGACAAACTGAGGTTTAGCTTTAATGCTATGTGGTACAAGTATCTCAGTCCTGAGGGAGAAAAATCTTCTTTCCCTGAGACTTTGGCAGTTGTGCTTTATTCGCTGACCTGGATATCGTTACTATTGCTTACCCTCATATTTCAGACATATTTTCTTAGTGATGGCCAAGTGGCTCAGGGAAGGAAATTTTAAATCAATTCAAGGATTTAAACAACAGCGATCCTCTTGCTCTTTAGCTGATGCGTAATGGCATTTACTTGCTGAGTGATTGTATCACAGGGAGTCCCATTTGCACAGTATAAATAAATCACAGCAGGACACACGATACCACCCATCTGCAGTGCCCACTTAAGACCTGTTGTAAACCTGAAGCTGAGTCCAGATCCCACTGAAATCAACAGACTGATTTTAGCAAGACTTGAATCAGGCCTTACTGCAAAAGTGGGGGCAATATTCAGAAAGGCAGAGAGCATCTCTAACCGGGAATTTTCTCAAGTCCATACAGTGCCTAAGGTCAGCAGAAGTAGAATTGGACCGGACTATGCAGCAGTGGCTTGGTCAGGATGAGATTTCAGTGCCGGGTTTAGCTCATTCCAGGCTGTGCCGGGTGAGGTGAGCGGGTAGCAGAGTCTGTGCGCAGACACCAAGCCGCTCATCTGCACACACAGGGGGTGTTTCCTTTCCCCTCACCCTTCAAGGTGCTAGGAAGGTAGAGATGTTAGAGATAAATTTGCTTGTCTTTTTAAGGAAAGTTAAAAAGTGTTTGCAGCATTACCCTTATTGTGGATTAATATTTCTGTACAGGTAGTGACGTGGTGATTGGAGATGTCTTAGTGCTTCTTGGTGCTTCTTTGTATGCCATTTCTAATGTGAGTGAGGAATACATTGTGAAAAATCTGAGCAGAGTGGAGTTTCTAGGAATGGTGGGCTTGTTTGGGACTATTATCAGCGGTCTACAGCTGTAAGGATCTAATATTTATTTTAAAACTAATTAAGAATATTCTGCAGATGATTGCTTGTCTACCATGAAATGATGATGTTGCTATTAATTAATTCTTTGTTATGTCTGCATTTGGCCTGTATGGGAGTCCTTCCACTTGAATTCTATTTTTGTTGCTGATCAGCATCCATTTTATACCCTCTTTATTTGCACTATTATTACAGCAATTCTAAAGCTGAAATCCTGCAATCGAACACATACGGTACTTGGTTGTATTTTTGATTTTGTTGATCTTCATGAGGACACTCAGTATGCTGAGGACTGTTCACAGGAGTGTATTTCTTAATGGATTTTCTCTGTGGAAAAGTTTAGGAGATAATCATTAGCAGGAGGTCTTCCATATTAAACTTCAGTTTAAAATGAAGCCATGCATACTCTTACAAATAACCACGTTAGAGTAACAGACCACATGCACTTAAGTCGATCTAATGAATTTTATGTTCCTCATTTCTCATCATTATAGTTAATAATTTCCTCAAATGGTATATCAAATAAAACTGAATCTCCAAAGGATGAAAAAGCCTGGGAAGAAGGCATAAGAATTAAATAAAAGTGCTCTTGACTTTCAGGCACTTTAATTTTCAAGTCTTTTTTCATGCTTGTTAGGTGTTGGGAGTTAGTGTCATTCAATAAAATTTCAAACAAAAAATTAAGGAATTATAAATCAAAATGCTTCTTATATATTTTGGTAATTGAATTATCTATTTGAATATGATTTTTTTTTCTTTTTTACTGTATTATATCTTTTCTCTAACTCTAGAGCCATTGTGGAACATAGGGAGATAATGAGAATTCAGTGGAACTGGAAAATTGGTATGTGTATGACAAAGTGATGTGCATTTTTACAGAACACTGGAAAATTATAATCATTTAGACTTCGAATGCTGGGGTTTTCATTTTCTTTCTCTGGATATTAAGCAGCATTCATATTGTCACAAATTTATTTTCTGCAAACTTTGCAGCTCAGTAAAGGATAAGGTTTGCAGGATTGAACATTAAAACCTCTGAGCTCAGGTTTTGCATTTTACATATAACATGAAATAATTTTTCAAAACAAATTGAAATAAATAAAAATTAAACCTGTTTAATTACAGACATGTTTGGTGTTGGAGCGTTACAAGAACGTTTTTCTGTTGTCCTTCCTAAATGAAATACTGGGGAAATGGATTTTGTGACACATTTTGACCTCAACAGAACTGTACGTTACTAAGAAATGTGGCTCTAAATTTCTTCAGCCAGCTGTTACGTTAACTAGGAAAGAACGAGAACTTTCTTGTATAGATATAGTAATTTTTGCAACACAGGGTAGTCTTGGAAAAAAAGTATTTCTGCCATGTTTTTCTTAAATTTACATTCCCATATCTTTTAGGAGACCTTATCCTAAAAGATAAAAATGCATAGTTTTAAAGCATCTGAAGAATATTGGTGTTCTTTAAAGTCAATATTCCATGTCGTGCCTTAGAACTAAATTGTCACCTTGTTTTACAGCATTACTGTTCACAGTCTTTGCCCTCTGTATGTTTGGGCTGTATAGCTTCATGCCAGTAGTGATTAAAGTTACCAGCGCAACCTCGGTCAACCTGGGCATTCTGACTGCAGATCTCTACAGTCTGTTCTTTGGGCTTTTCCTCTTTTTCTATAAGGTAAGTATCTTCATTCTTTCACTATAATTTCAGTTATGGCTTTACTCTAAAATGATAAATAAAGCATAGTGTTCGTAAAAGCCCCTGAACAGTCATTTGCACTTATACGTTTCTACAGCTTGTTATCGTTCGCTGTTGGCAGGTGTCAATCAGGAGGAGTCATACTTAGTTGATTACATAGCATGCACCATTAGGCAGATAGTGATTTTCAAACAGTTTCACACTTGATGGAATATGTTAAGAGTTAATGTAAAGAGATAGTAAATAATTTGCTGAGGTGTTCAAATTGTAGAGTTCTTGCTGTAAGCCCTGTGTGGAACTGTATGTTAGATTTGGTTCATCTTTCCAAGTGTCCAAAGAGAGCGTGTGAATTTCCCTGTCCTGAAAAGCATCTGGTGTCTGAGAGAGGAGCATTTTGGCTTGATTTCCAGAAATTAGTGTTTTCTTTTAGAAACTTAATCTATTCATTACCAACATCTTGGGATAAGAATCTCTCTGTGTTACTGCTAAGGAGAGACTAAAGGAACTGAAAAAAATGCAGATAAATATATTATTCTGTATGCTCTCCAAAAGGCAGTTACTTTTATTGTGCTCTAAAATATCTTTGGTAGTGTCTGTTCAAGCTAAATGACAGTGTTAAAAGGTTTCATTCCACCCTACGCTCTTTATCCAGAATAATTTGTGGGAACCTAGCTCATTACAGCAATTGGAGCAATTGAGTCAGTCGCTCGGTGACTGGAAGGGGCTTAGTGAGATGCTCGTGAACTTTGCTTAAGAACTTGATTTGTATTATTCCATGTCGTTGCTTTCTCTCCAGCATTATGGAGAGCCAGAAACTTTTAGGTCAGGTTTGTTTCTGAAAATGAAGGCCAATTTATTTTACAGTGTGGAGGTCTGGCAGTGGTAGGGTCCAACAGCAGCTAGGTTTTCCTTTTCAAGAGTCTCTTAGCTCAGCTTTCCTCCCTGTTTTGGGTTCCAAAATTTGCTCCAAGCTACAAAGCATCCATTAAAAATGAATGTAGGAAGTGAACCATACTTACATTCTAACAATCAAAAAAATGCTCTCTAAGTCGCTTCCAAACATGTATTTTGGCACCCAGACAGCTTAACTCAAGAAAGGATTATAAATTTATATTCATAATAGTAAAGAGGAAGAAGTAAGCAAGAGCTTTGGAAGGAATATAATAAAGTTTTATTCTTCAGGATTTTTAGCTTATTTTGGGGAGAGGTTTTGCTGGGAGCAGATCATCCCATAATTACTAACTGCGGGGTATTCTGGTAATAAAAAGGAAAAATGAATTAGAGGAGACTTTGGGATTGTATTATGAGAGCGTTTCAGATATTTATTAATATAGGAACTTGCATCTGTGGTTAGAAACAATGAAATAGCAAAAAGGGGAGCAATAATAATGCCACATCTTTAGTAATCAGAGTTCTGAGATAGCTTAGGAACCAAGAACTGAGAGCGTCTGATCTTGACATGGCTTTTAACGTAACACTTAGCAGTAGAAAATCTTATTGCCAACTTAGCCATATAGTTTCTTTACCTATGGGGCAAAGAAACCAGGCAGGACATTTCCTGAATGAAAAAGCACCCTGGATACAGGAATCTACAAATAAAAATGCAAGGAGTTGCTCTGTATTCCCCACTACCCGATGATATTTCACAGCAAGCCACCGAAGGCTTGGCTGGGCTGCAGAGGAGCCAGCCGTGGAGAGCTCTGAATTACTGCGGTCTGAGCCTGCTCTGGAACAAGCAGCACAAACATACGGTGGCTACAGCAGACACCGGGCCCAGGGATTTCTGAGGTTTTGACTTGAGTGCATTAGCAAAAAACACTGTGCACAACTTTTCAGCCCCAACCATGTCTGTTTAAGGTGAAATGCAAATTTTGCATACCTGTTTTGATGAGCTCTTTTTTTTTTTCCTTTTGCTCCATACCGAATCTTTGCTGTGCTTGTTCCTAATGAGCTCATTATATACAGATACCTGTAATCCCTCAAGAGGTATTAAAAAAGGTCTCTTTTGTTGTATAAACTCCTATGGAAGGGAGTATACTGTAAGTACAGACACTAGATGGAGTTACAGTCCTCCAGTAACATTTAAAGTAGTCTTTAGGCTTGATGGTGAGTATGGGGATATAAGCTGCACAAGTATGACCGAAAGCAGTGTCTGAAGCAATGAAGTTGCTGCAATATTTGAAATGAGAAAAAAAAACAGGAAGAAAACACAAGAAAAGACCACTGAGCCCTCCCCAAAAATGAAAGAAAGTGGATGGGGGGAGCATAGGCCTGTTGGAGCAGTATGGTTAAGGTTCACCTGTCTCAATAGCTGCAAACACATAGGCAGGCCTTGAATCGCAGCTACGCTGCAACGGCTTTGGCACCCTGGCTCGGTGATTGTGTATCCACTCATGGAAGAATCCATTCTGAGCAGGATCAGAGACACCTACTGCCTTGTACGCACTACAGGAGGGGCTCTGGCAGTTGCTGTGACTGCCCAGTCTCGCCCGCCAGCCACATGTCCTTGCATGCAAGCACATGTTCCCTCATGGCCTTAGGTTGCACTCTGGAGAAGTTGTCCAGGTGCCTTGGTGCAGAGCTGGGCTCTGCCTGTCTGATGGGAATGGGTCAGTCACAGGTAGGGCCATGGACGCTGCTGCCGCTGCCTCCATCAGGACGTCTTCAGAGCTTGGTGCTTCCTCCTGTGCGGAGTGAACGCTTGGGTCCAAGCTCCTCCAGGCAAACAGCCAGCAAGGTGAGGAGAGAGGGCACGTATCACAAGGCCACTGTGTTGCAGCCTGCTTTTGCTTTTGCATGGTGCCATCCAAGGGTTTCCGAGCCAACTGACTACCAGCTAGGAACTGCAATGCCTTAATTGTAGATGCTTCAGTCTTTTTTGCATCAGAGTCCACTGTCCAGGTCCTACCATTCATTTCATCCAGCTCTGCTGCTTAAGAAGCTAGAACATACTTTTCAAGCACATCTAAAGAAGCTAAGGAGGTTAGGGAGTACTGACGGTAGGATATAGGATGTGCTGTGTCTTTCATCCTACTGTTTAATCAGTGTAGTTTGGCAAAGCCAATATGGAGGACTTCAACAAATCTGCTGAAAAAGTGTTCCTGGCTGTGGATAACTTAAACACTTTGTATTATTGCATCTGGTGTTAAGAAGCAAGCGTGCATTTTTCTGTCAAGGTGGATGAATCTCAACAATTGGACTTTTAACAGGCAAGTGAATGATAGTGAATCAAATGCCTGATGTACCTTGGCAGTTCATACTCTTACCTCACACCACTCTTAACAGAGCACAAATGCTGATCTTGTAAAAGGAGCCCCAGTCTCCCTCTCTTCAAGGACTTGCTGGGTGTGAGAGCAAACCAGTTTTGGTCCAGTAATAACATTTGTCTAGCCCTGCAGATGGTTAAGAGCTGTGCAGAGAACCAGCTGCTCTGGTGACTTGCAGTAGGATGGAGAGATTCATGTCTTGCCAGGACCTGAAATATTTGGCTGTGCTGAAGCAAAATTCTCTTAAGGGTACAGTGTTTCAGCATTCATGTGTGTAAACAGCTATCCTTCAGTATCACCATATTTACAGCCATTTGTTCTCTCTGCTAAGATTCTTGTATGTAGACCTAAGGAAACTCCCTGTCCAACAGTGTTGAGGATGAGATGCAGAGAAAACCAGCCAGCAGCTTGAGTCTATCAGTGAACGGGGCTGCTGAATTTTGATTTTCAGACCTGAATACAGATTGTGGTGATAATCCTCATTAAAATATTTTTAAAAAGAAAGGGTACCTTTCACATTCTTAAAACAAGGCAGCATTGACTTTTTTTTATATGAGATGACTTAACATGTTTCTTTCTTTCCTCTGCCAGTTTTCAGGTCTTTATATCCTGTCCTTCGTTATCATCATGGTGGGCTTCATCTTGTATTGCTCCACTCCGACTCAGACGGCAGAGCCCACTGCCTTGCCACAGCCTGGCAGCACCGGCTTGGACAACGCTGCACTGAAGCTCGATGAGAACGACAGTGAAACTCCAGCTGTAACCGTACAGTTCACAAGAGAAGAAACTGTGGTGGTCAGCACTGATTAAACAAACGGCAGCATTTCAAAATAGAGCTTTTTTTTTTTTTTTTACTGCCAAATTTCCCTCAAATATTAACCTGGAGAATTGTTCTACTGCCAAGGCATATATCATGCTGCGCTGATTTTAATGCACTGGATAGACTTTTAAGGCCAGATCCTCAATCAGTGAAACTATTGATTTGCCCTTGCAGAAAATCTGGCCCTTAGAAGAAGAGAGAGTAGTATTTATGTGGAGTCTCTGGAAGGTGAGAGACTGTTATTTTTACATGCTTAATTAACTTAAGAGCAAATGCTTGGGGGAAAAACTAACCCAAAGCAAGTTCTCAGGTCACTAACTGGAGCAAATACGTTTTATATTGCATTAGGGACCCAAATCTGCAATATGCTATCTGGGGGCTTCATGGTTCCCACACCTCAGTGCCGGATACCCTCAAATAGCATCTTGCAAAAGCCACTCAGCTTCTCACAGGATCTGGTTCTGCAAGCCGTATTACATACCTACACCTTCCACCTGCCGATGGACTTCATTCCTCCACTGGAGGATATGCTTCTTACATTCCACCCAAATATTCATCTCTTCATATTGCTGCACTCCCTGTTGCAGCTGAGGCTGCTACAGGTATTTTATTTTGAATTCTACTAGTAAGGGAAGTTTGAATATGTTTTTTTGTAATCCCTTCTTTATCTCTCAGTGGCCTGCTGTTTGGTGCATTCCCACTAGATGGAGGAGACAAAGTCAGGCCCTTGCTCTGTTCAGTAAGAACTGAAGGATTTTTTTTCTGGATGAGACAGCAAAAGGGTTTGAACTGAAGTTCACTTTTCAGTGAATTTCTCCCTGAAATGGGGCACACTTCTGCAGAAAGATTTGAATAAAATTGGCGTTTCTTAAAAAAATTGAAGCATCTTAGACAATCCTCATTGCAATCCTAGTGACATACACTCGAAAAGGTTAAGTGCTTTCAGTAGATTCATTGGCAGTTTTTCTCCCCCTCTTCATATGTACAGTAAATGATTAAAAAATATGAGGCTGCAGTTTTAACATCAGTAAAACCATACTGGGATTTTATTTTATTTTATTTTTTTGTACAAGCCTTCATAGCTCAGGTGTATGAAGTAACAAAAGAATAAAGTTTTCAGCAGCTGAAGAGTTGGCTCTTGGTTTGTTTATTTTTTTAAGCTAGAATTTCTTTATTGCTCAAAATTATATTCATTGTTTTTACTGACCAAATGATTCTTTCAGTGTCTGAGCTTTGCCATAAGAAGTAAATGGGACATTTTCTGAAGATACTGGTGATCAGATGACACAGACTGGTTTTGTGTACTTCTGGTGTCATTTATTCAAGCAAAATAATTCAGCAAAACTCTTACCTGATTTTATTTAGCAATAGCAAAACAAACGTTCAGCAGATACTACAGTAACGAACATTGCCTTTTCACTGAGTAGTTCGTGAATGGAAGGGTGAAGAGGTGCTGATGTTATGAAAAGCATTTGGGCCCAGTTACCTTTTGCTTTACTACTGGAGTAAGATTCAGGTCAGGGATTAAGACACCTAAACTGGTGCATCTATAGACATCTGTACATCTAAAGCTGAACAAGCAGCTGGAGAGCAGTAAGGAAGTCTGACGGCAGTAGATACCTAAGAGAGGCCATCTGGATGAAGTTGTAGTTCTCCATACCAAATTTTAGTTGCCTACAGCCTGGAGGTAAGTCCCACCCGCTGTTACCTGTGTGATTAGTTAACTACGTGCAGTAATGAAGCAAACAGCAAGCAAACCTATAGGTCTATAGATGAATGTTCCAGAACTCTGCACCTCTTGGCGCACAATGGGATTCAGCTCCTAAATGTAGCTAGTTAAATATTTTGTGCAAAAAAGTTGCTGAGGTCCTATCTCAAGTGCCTCTCCGTGGGGCATGATTGCGTTGCCTCGGTGTCAACTGAGAGACCTTATGGAGTCTGTAGCATCTCTAGGGGCTGGCAGATAGGACCCAGGATCTAGAGGAGACCTGTGACCTGGAGCAGATTGTGGAGGCCAGATGAGATACCTTACGACCTCTGAAATGGCGCTGCAGCCTGTGGTTGAGGCACTCAGCCCTTCCCTGATGACTGTGCGGGGCCATATGCAATTACTTTAGATGCTTAACCTTTACACAGCTAAAACTGGATGAGATGAATCCCAGATGAAGCTTATGGCCCAACCTTCTTTCTGTGGTCACTGGATGGCATTTCAGCATCTCTGTGGTGTTTGCTAAAACAGCTGTGTGTGTCCAGTGGTTGAGAGAGCGCTTTGGTGTGCCTGCATGTCACATACGCAGTGCGGCACGAAAATCAGTCTCATTTTGTGCACCTCAGGAAAAATAGCAGGGCCCTTTGCACAGGGCCCACGGTGACTGTGAATTGCTATGCAAAGAAGAGAAAGCACGAGGCAGCAGCTGGAGTTATAATAGAAGTGCGGTGGAAATTGTGGTCAGTCAAAGGCTGGCGTCAGCGGGTGAAAGCATTACCTTGGCAGATGGAAAAAGTAAAGCTAATTTAGCTCGTAAGTTCACAGCATCCCTTCTGATAGTTCCCATTGAGTGAAAAGCAGGGGGAGGTTTTTCCTTTGTGCCAAAGCAAGGAATAAAAGCCCACCAGCTTGCTAACGTTGTAGCAGCTCCACCAGAGGATGATGTTTCGCTGGTGTCCCGTAGTGCTGGCATGAACAGGAGGGGACGTGGCAGCTTCCCCAGGGACAATCCTGGAGGTTTTCCATTAGCACCAAGTAGCACAAGCTCTTACAGTGCATTTGGGGTGGACCAAGCGGGGTCAGGTGCCTGCAGCGGTGCAGATCTGAGGCAACCTGTGCCCGGAGGAGGGAAGAGGTGACAGCCCAAAAGGCGTTCGGAAGTGGCAGAACAAATGCCAAAGGCAGGGACCCAAGTCAGTGAGCAACTGAAAGAAACGGCTAAAAAGGGAGGCCATCCCATGGCTTCTACCCCTTTTACAGGCAAGGGGTGGGCCGCACGTTGAGGCTGTTTTGAGGAGAAACTGCTGACGGCAGCAGGAAGCTTTGGGGAAATCCTCTTTATTGATGAAGAAGGCACCGAGTCCTGTTGTTCTGAAAATGGTGGATCCTTCGCTTCCCACCAGGGCCACCCCAGCTGCCAGGCTCCCCCAGCAGGTCCCACTGTGGGGCTGTGCCTCCCCTGCCCGTACCTGCTCCCCCCTGGACCCCAGCAGCGCTCCCGGCACCTGGAGCGGAGCCTGGCCCTGCCCCGCGGGCAGGAAGGACGTTAGGGGTGGTTCGGCAGCTGTCTTCAGCGAGGCCTTGCCTCGCCCAAGAACATTTTTTAGTGAGATTTCCACATGAGAGGTAGAAATCACATTTGCCTATTTGGGATGTTTTTGACCCAACTTGCTGGTCTTTGTCTCATTGCTGAGTTGTGGTGGGGTCGCTGCACTCATTTCAAATGAGCGATCTATTAAATGGTAGAGCAGGTATTGGAAAACGTCAGGAGAACTTAGGAGCTTTTCTGTGCCAAAAAATAAAAGCGCACCTGGTTCAAATGTTAATTTACAATATTACTTTGATTGGGCAATAATCTTGCTAAATTAGATAACCACTAGTTGTTGTGTTTTTGTCTGGGACTGAAAATGCTACGGCTGTCCAGACGTGAGGAATGGCAGTTATCCCACCTTACGGATCTGAATTAAAGTAAGGATTAGATCTTGATGATATGTCAAGAAATAGTGTATCCTTGACAAGGCCTTCTGAGAATTTGTAGATATATTATTTAGGGGTTATATTTTTGAGGGATTGTGAAAAAAATACAAATTTCACCCCTCAGATCTCTTTGCTGTAGGTGATTATTGCATGACCAGTTCACTAAAGGTTTTGTGTTTCTTAAACCCGTCAGCATCAACAGGCTGTGTTTAAAGACTATTAACTCTCCGTTGCAGCAGAATCAAGGGGGAAATGACGACATTTGATTATTGAAGTCTGGATGCCACTGTATATGTAGTGCAACCACAAAAAATGTTTTAATTAGGGGATTATTCCATACTGGCACTACAACAGGACAAAGATCATGCTTGTGGCAGTGTAGTATGTTATATTTCTAAACACGGTATTATATCCGGGTTTGCATTCATTTTAATTTTAATTTGGGTACTCAGTCCTCTCCCATGTAGAATGCTCTCTTCAAGGGGGGGATGGTATTTTATTCTCTATAATTAGTGATATAGTCAGCGGTAACAATGTAGGTTTTATCTGCAAGTACGTAGAAGCGTGCATTGACTCAGACTTTGGCTGGTCTTCAAAACGCAGGACCATCTTGTGGCGTGGTGTGAGTGCACAGGCAGTAACTAATCTTCTCAATACATAGACCACTGAAATCAAAATTGTGTAAAACACGTGTAAGATTGCAAACACATCCCATTAACTATGGATTTGTTCTTCCAAGGCTTTTAAAATATGGCTCTAATAGTAGATTGTAATCTGATTCAAATGAATTGGGCCGGACAGGACTGCTGCTGAGCTGCAAGGAGAGGGGAGCAGCGCAGGGCAGCATGCCAGCTCAGATTCCCCATCGCTTACACTGGGACAGCTTGGTGATCTGGCTAGCTTACATTCTGAACTGAAAACTTAAAAACTCTGTTTCACAGACACAGGCTGTGATTTAACTTCATACAAAAGTTTTTCGTGCCACATTGTCGATAACTAATGTTAAGATGTGTATTAATGCCACCAAGAAGCTCTGGAAGGTCTTTCAAGCTTTCAGCGAGGACAAGGTTGATATTTTTTGTCAATCCTGTCAATGACCCCATGTCCTTGCCATCCCCATGATGCAAGGCCCTTGTTTCTCTCCTTGTGACCCCACTGGATGCAGGGGGCTCCTCTGGCAGCCCAGGAGGGTGGCCAGCCGCACGCCAAGGATTGTGCACACCTGGTGTCCTACCCTTCCTCACCGTACATTCCTATTCCTGTCCCTGTGGAGCAGCTACCTGGGCGAAGAGGAGACAAAGCTGACGTGCCGAAGGGCTCTGAATCGCAAAATGGCACTGTGGTGTGGTCCAGGCTCTGGACAGAGGAGGTACTTGAAGCCTGGCCTTACAAAGTCCTAAGCACAGGGCGCTGGTACCCTGAACCTCCTCTGCGTGGGATGGGGGTGAGATATACCACCCCTACGCGCTGTCTGTCTGCGGATCGGGAGGAAGTAGGTGCAGATCCTTTAAGAAAGATGCATCGCTTCAGAGCACAAGTGACACATGTATTGCTCCCAGGGAAACAAATGTTCCATTAATGAATTGCATATGCCAGATCATCTGGTACCTCTGAGAGAAGGTGCATGGATGAGTCTTTAACATGTATCTTTTTAACACTGGAACAAGCTGGAGAAAAAAATCCCGCTGTCACTTGCATTAAACCCAAGTATCCAAATAAAAATGTGTGACATCCAGCCTCCCTCCAAGGTTTGGTTAAAAGCCATCAAAAATTATCTGGCATCAGAATGTCATGATGTGCTGGAAAAAGAAAAAATTAGTGCAACAGTAATTGAGTGGTGACATTATCTGTGCTAGAGTTCGAGGGAGAGGATGAGCTTTTGGACATCAGCTATTTTTAAGACTTTTGACCTTTCCTAAGTCACACACACTCAGTTCTATATGATGTGATGTCTGGGACAAGCATATCAGTTCTTGTCAGCACCATTCACTCACACTTTATGTATTGTGGGATATTTCATTGAATTATACATCTCTGTCTTGTAAATATATATTTCAGTCAATTTAGGAAGTTTGACAGAGAGAAGCTGCACAAGGTCAATCATGGACAATTTTGAGCAAGCAGACAGAGATTCCTAAAAATGCAAAGTGAAGGATCCTAGGAGTGTCTTGTTCTTCCACCAAAATTCAAGTGTTAAGCAATTTAAGTGTTAGACCTGATGAGAATCTGATGAGCTGCGATGTTGTAGCATTTAATTTTTAACTTGGGGCTACACCTAAACCTGCACTCGTCAGACAAACAGCATCCGGGGTGTTGGAGTCTCGCCCTCCTGAGCTCTCTCTTTGCAGTCCTTGGAGGGAGCAATTCAGCTCTCCCTTGGAGATGCCAGTATTTGTTTATTGAGATTTCTTGGTTTGGGTGCTTAGTTTTAGGTGGAACCAAGCCAAGTCTAGAGACCCCAGCCAAGCACAATGCCCCATTCTTATGGGCATTGGTGTCTACTAAGGGACTAGCCAAGCTGGAAGTTTTACAATTTATGTGAGAGATGAAAGAGGCACGCAGAGATTTGCTTAGCAACTATGGGAAGCCCGTGGCTGGTTCAACAAGATTTGTGTGCATCCAAAGTGTGTATCCAAAGTGTGCATCCTTCACTCCTCTCCAGATACAATTTAATTGTTCTCTTGTATAAGAGCATTCAAGACTGAAAGTTATAGATTTTTATAGAAAAGAGCCAAAAGGAAAAATCAGATTTCTTGTATAACACAGGACAACACATTGCATCCGATTGCTCAGAATTGAATGTGTAGGTTTTAGTGAAGTTGCAGCATCCCTTTAAAATCTTGACATTAAATTCCCAAAGCAATATCGAATTAATGTCTTCTGGAAGTAGGAGAATTTAACTTTTGCTTGAGCCATGTCTTGGATATATAAAGAGTGAAGAGAGAAAGTTACAGTTAGAGCTCTCTCAGAGCACACAGCCTCCAAGAGCAGGTTCCCATGCCCTTTGAGATTGATGTATTTTTGTTAAGCTACCAGCTGGGAACAGTTGTGATATTTTAATCTTAAATGTATGGCCTAGGGTCAGTATCACCAAATTCAAGCCCATGACATCACCCTATTCAAAATAGACTTTATTTCACCAGCTCATCTCCAGCCGGTCTCCCTAGCTGTCAATACCATGAGCAGAGTTTGCGCAGCAAGGCAGAAAGATCGCTGGCACTACAGGTGAAAGGTGTGTTTTGTTCTCAGAAATCACAGTGTCAGAGTGTCCAGAGTACTCCAAAAGAACAGACAATGTATACTGAAACTACATTACAGAGTAGCAATGCCTTCCAAAGAAGGCATTAAAGAAGATGGCTAAAAAAATGAGAGACACATATTATTATTGTACCAAATGAAATTTTCATGTCTGTTTAAGAATGTTAAGATGTTTTTATAGAAATACCAAATTTTATTATGTACTGATGGCTGGAAACAGTGCAATATCTCCAGAAGTACAGGTCACTGAAAGTTTATGTAAACAGCAGCTAGTGACGGCAGTTGCAATTCTTCAGGAATATTCTTGATGCTACAGCAGTCCACGGAGATGTTGCTGCTCTTCAGCACCATCTATTGACACCATATCTAATTATTTTAATCAGGAACAGCGTGCTGATAGGCAAAAGTGCACCTTCCACAACACAACAACGTAACTCAGTAAACGCCTGACCAAGGGGGTGGTTGGAAATAGGGTAAATGTGGCAGGAAGAGGACTGCGCGAGAGTCTGGCTGCTTGCCCATAGTCCAGAAAAGACAGGCTTTGCTTTAACTCATTTTTATTTAAATAAATACTATTTAATAAACCAGATACCTCATCCATGCACAGATCTTTGTAAAAAAGTGGGGAATGTTTTAGGTTTTAGCTTCAAACTATTGAGCCAATAAAACACCCCCTCCTTGAAAAATTAACCAAAACCATGACAAAAATTCAAACTGACTGAAAAAGCCTTCTTAGGGTGGAAAGGTGCGGCCAACCTCAAACAAGCCACCACTTCATGTTCTGCTAATAATATGTGTGTGCGCATAATATTTGTGCCCATGAAATATCAGTGAGTACTTAAAAACCCATAGAGGTACAGGATACTACTGGTGTTCTTGCTTTGCGGTATTGTTTGTAGCAGAGCTCCTTCAAATCAGTTGCAAGGAGACTGCGATGCTCCTTGAAGCTCAAAAGTTTTTGTAATTTGTCTCCTTCTGCCATTCGTGTAAGTGCCTGTTGGACTTCCCTGAAGAAATTACTTTCATTTGATAAAGTTTATACATTGCATGAGTTAAAAAAAAGAAATCCTGCTGGGTAATCCTATCTCTTGTAACATCTGTAAATTAATCTGTTTCTTGAGAGCAAGAATGTTTTATAACTCACAACAAAGCTCAAGTAGCATGACTAAATTAAGAGGAGCATTCAGGCAGCTGGAATGCAATTATAGCATAAATGCACACACTGTATTAATGTGATATTAAGGTTATGAATTAAGGGAAACAGGAATCGGCATGCACAAAGATACAGTTCCTTCCTTCCTACCGTGTTTGTCTCGTCGTGCTAACATGAGAAATGTCTGCATTAGCTAGATACAATCTGAAGGCTACCTATGGATTTCATGCATGCAGATGTGAGATGCTATCTTATCTCTGTGTTGCACCAGCTCGTGGATGGCGACACACAGTGTGCTCTGTCAGAGAGATTTTGCTCTTATTCTGGTTGTTTTCCTTAGTCTAAGGAAGCGCGTGGTTACTCTGTTTGCACAGAAACACGGGGAGGCAGGGCAGGGTGCCAGGCACCCCTTGCCCACCCCTAACCCTTGCAGGAGCTGCTGTGGGGCTTTCCCCAGGGCAGCAGGGAGGACCTGCGGGAGCCCGGCCCTCCACTGGGATGTGTTGCAGCCGGGGTGGTTTTCTCAGGATCTCAGCTTCCAGTGGAGCAGCATCTGCCAAAGGTGGGTGTCCCTTGGTCTCTGCAAAGAGTGTCCACTGTGGCAATGGGCTGTCATGGGCTCTCCAGCAGCATCGGTCTGTGCTCATGAGGACAGGGTGAAGGTACGGGCCCCCAGATCATCTTAACTGCAGTGAAACCTGTGTCCAGCCTCACTTTTTGGGGCTCACTTTGAAATACAGAGGTGATGAGTTTTCCTGGAAGGGATTTGCAGCAGGGGATGAGGAACACACAGGAGGATTTGCAGCCACCTCAACCCTCTATCCTGGTGAGGACCTTCTACAGACGCAAGGTGCAGGGTTGCTACATAAGTCTGACAGACTGGCTTCTGTCTGGGAGCCATCGACTCTGGATGCAAAACACTGTACGAGACATATTGTCCCAGATCCCGGTCACTGGCACAACCTTATGGCTGTGTCCGTACTGGTAAATAAGGAGAGTGTTTTCTGGCCCCTAAGCCAAGGGCACAGTGGCAGAGATGGAGCTGCAGGTTCAACCACAGCTGAGGTCTTGCTTCTGCAAAGAGGAAGGCATTCCCAGCTTCACTGCAACTCATATATAGAGGGATCTGACAAACACCAGAAAAACACTGAATTTAACCTGTACCTTGTATTTGCTTTTTTTTTTTTTTCCTGTTTTGCTTGCTGTGAATATATTTCTCTGCTTTTCTTGCCCAAATAATATAAAAATCATCTTCTTTGGCAGGTTGGTCTAGCAGAAAGGAGAAGGGAGCAGGACCAAAAGGAACCCTCCAGCAAGGTGCACTTCCTCACACACAGACTTGCAGTAACTGTTTTTCTGAGAAACTGTGAATCATCGTGTAATTTGGCTGGTGTTCAAGCTCTGGCCTCCCAGAGTGGTGTGGAGCAGAGCCTGCCCAAGGCAGGGGGCTGGAGGGGGCGGCAATATGTCCCTGGGTGTTCACCAAAGCCTGAGAAAAGCAGGTCTCTGAATGGGAATGGCAGCAGTTGGAGGAGACACTGCGCCGGGTGAGCCCTTCAGCCATTTCAGCACAGCAAACAGCATCCGTGGCCACACTGCTGTGGCCTGGCTGTGCCTACAGCCAGCGGCTTCGTCCCCTTTGCATAGTACTCATCCCTCATCTTCCCTGGGCTCTGTGGAAATCCCTGGTGGCTCTAAGATGATGTTGTTTTTTATTTTGGGGTTTTCTTTAGTTGCAAAGAGTCTGAAAAGGTGTGAAGGGTGAGTTGCAGTCCACCAGCAGAATGGTTTTCTCTCCTGAAATTGAGGATGCATCTCACAGGTGGCATGGGGGGTCTGTCTGATGGCTGAAGTCCCCCAGGAGGGTGCTGGGAGGCTGCAGAGGGCAGTGGGAGCCCAGCCTGGGGCAGCCTTGTCCATGCTGCCCACCTGGAGTGGCCCTTCCAAAGAACCACACGCCGGTTTGGTTTCAGCAGAGGCTGACTGATTCAATCCCAAGAGACTGTCTGGAAGGGAAATGACCTTTTAGCAACATGGATGATCAGGACAGCAGGATCGAGGAGCCAGTGAGGAAGGTAAAATATCCAAGACCCATTGACTGGCCCTGCGCGCAGGTGGTGTGACACAGCTCACGTCCCTACAGCTACACTCCCTTCCTTAAAGCTGAGGCCTCATGGATCTGCCTTCCAGGATGAGCTGCTGGTCTGTGCTGGTCTTCCCCAAATTTGTCTGGGGAAGTCCAGCCAGCACAGGCCACGATTTGCCGACCTTTATTTTATTTTCTATTTTTCATCCAGGGAAAGCTGTGGCAGAAGTTAGCCGCACCATCACATAGCTTTGGCAATGTCAGTGGGGGAGGACGCAGCAATTCTTCCACGTCCCCAGGTCTGGATGCGCGACACGATCCTGTTGTAACACCATTTCAGGAGACTGAGCAGGGGTAAAGGTATCAGGCCTACCTCACTCATGCTTCAGGTTCCTTTTATAATGTCCTTTGCTCCCTTCTGCTGTGTGCTTTCTGCAACAAATCGTTTGGCTGCCAGGAATCTGCACGTACTTCATCCAGGAACAACCGGTGATGAGCATTAGTGCAAACTTCATTAATGCCAGTGTGATGACAGTCTCTTAAATGTCAAGCCCGTGCGCATGCCTGGGCCCTGCTTCTTTTCAGCAAGGTCTATTTTTGTTAGATGGCAGCCCGTGAATTTGCAGAGCGCACACTCTTCATCCCTTAATGCTGCTCTGCAAAGTTAGTATTGTCCACCATGATGGGCTGCAGCGTTTGGGATGAGGGAGAGACAAGTCACCCAGAGGAGTGAGCGGGTCACTTCAGAGGCTCCAGTGAGCTACTATGACTGTTGCTAATAAAACATAAAATGTTGCATCAAACACCCGTCTGGGGGTTCTGTAGGTTACCCCTTACAATTACTCCTTATAATTTCCAGGTGTCTGTTTTCTCTCCCATCTACAGTTCCTTCACAGATGTTTTGATTGCTTTTGAATGACTTGGGGGGGGGAAAAAAGATACTGCATTGAGGTAGGGGAGTGATTTATCCAAGCATGAAAGACATTTCAAAAGACAAATGCCCCAACCCAGGCTGTTAACCTTAAGACTCCAACATGAGGATTATGGTCTACTGAGAGCTAGCAACTTTTTTGTAAAGAAAAGGACCTTTCATCTCAGTATTGAACAAGGAGAACTGAAGAATTGTTACCCTTTCTTTCTGCAAAAGAGTACAACTGTCTTTTAGTAGCATTATCAGGCTGCTGGCAGAACTCAGAGTCAGGTTTGTAACAAACTGAATTAAGATTGTTTTAAAGAATACCTGCATTTTGCTTTTTAATTTGCTGGTAGTGTTGTGAAGTTTCCTACAGGGACCGTCTCAATTTGCCCCAGGTCGTTTAACAACCGTTCAGTTAGCAGAAGTGACAGATCAGAGAAGTTTCATTAAAATGATCCAATATTCAGTTTGGATTATAATTTGGGGATGCTGCGTGTTGAGTTACTTGTTACTGGATCAACTGTTAGCCTCAAGGAAGAGCTCCTCTGAGGATTGTGCCCCATGTCCTCCAGACACAGCTGATGGATTCGTGTCCATGAGGTACCAACCACATGCCAAAACCAAGCCTGGTCATGGCCTTAAAGGTCAGTGCAGGACAGGTGCTGGCCTGTGACCAAATCCTTCATGCTCTTCCCTTAAAAAAGGGAAGAAAGAGCAGATGACAGATGCCAATCTGACTTCTCTCAGTAAGGGATTGTCCTATGAATGCTTTTGCTGGATGAATTTTGGTCACATTCCTGCTTTGATTGACTAACGCTGGCTAAAATGAACTTGTATGCATTGGTCTCTGCTTTCTATGATCAACCATAGCAAGGTTAGTCCTGCCTGACTATGGACATGCCCCTCTGCTGTGGCTTCTGGCATCATCGTCTGGCAGATGGGATGCAGTCCTGAGCGGCCCTGTGGGCCCCAGGAATGAGGGTCACGAGCGTGGTGCCCACCCCCAGCCTCACCGCCTTCCCCCTCTGCTGCTGAAGGCCACACGGACAAGGGTTGTTTGCAAGGACGCCGTGGTGTGATGGGGCAATTTGGAGCCACCCAAGCAAGAGCTATGGGATCCAGCCCTGGGGATGTGCCCTGCATAGGCAGACCTGAGGCTCACTGACATCCCAGCATGGACATGGTGCTGTTGAACACCTGACCATCCTGTTGCTGAGATGCAATCCTGCCTGCTTCGGTGATGCGAAGCTGATTAAAACCCGTCTTCGTTATGAAGGACACACACTCCTGTGCATGCTCCGATGCTTGCAACAAGAGCCCCACCACCAGCAAAGCATCGCAACTTCGTTTGCACAAGCTCACACGGTTCCAGCTCTGCCCGGCCCACGGCAGCCTTCGATCCGGCACAGCATCAAGATGCAGCGGAGTTGTGTCCTTCTGGGACTTCTTCCCACCCCATTAAGCTTCTGTGTGCTGTGATCTCTGTCTCAGTAGTAAGTTGATCCTCTGGCAGGGTATTCAGTCAGAAATTAATTAGTGGGAGCAAAATGTTGGGAATACATACAGCGTTAAGTTTTTATTCTAATAACCTAGTTAATAATTTTGTTTCTTCAAGCAAGGAAGGAAAGTAGTGTGAATTCTAGCACTTTGATCAGGTGGTGACATTTTGATGCTAAGTTTCTAAGATAAGAATCTAGACCAATAGTGTTATACAAAAGCAATTTGAAAGTGCTTTGGTAGTTTTGAAAGTGCCCTTTTTGGAAGATGGACCAGCCACTTAGAAAAAGGTCTGTGCCCCAACATGATGCCACTGAAGGTTGGTGCTGTATGAGGTGGGGGGCAAGCTATGCACACCCTTCTTTGTAGAGGTAAATGGATTGAGCTACGAAGCCCTTAAGACTTTGATTATTCTGCTTAGGCTCTGTCATGAGTGGAGGCTGCTGGGAATTTCAGTGATGCAGGCAGGACCATGACTTAGGGCAGGCTGCAGGAGAACATCCCCTCTGACGCCACTGCTCCTTGCTCTGCTATTCCTGCCCAGCTGAGGCAGCACATGCCCCAGAAAACCTCATTTCTGCTCCAAGGTCTAGCAACATTTCAGTTTTATCTGTTTATTCTTCTCATTTATATTCCCCAAAAATGTATGTAGACTTTTATCTATTTAGTACAGAGCTTCACCATCTGCCAGTGACATTCAATATTCCCTTTTTATTTTGAAATGGCCTAATTGACTTGAGGTCATGTTGCTATGACAGGTCTGCAGGCAAACCTTGCTCCGGGTGTCTGATGAAGCCTTTGGAGTCAACAGAAGCACTTCCTTCTCATTTTGAAATGGAGAGCGCACATTCCTAGGAGGGAATAATGAGTTTGACCATTTACACTGGTACTTACGTGAACCCATTTAACATAAACACCAGAGCAGGCGAGCTCCAGCATACCAATGCCCTGCAGTTGTGTGCAGCGCTGGCGTCTGTGCTCTGCAGATAATAACACAAACAACAGCTTCCTGCGTTCAGTACAACAGATTAGTAATGCTCGTCTGCAGGTTTGCTGCAGTAACAGGAGGCAATTTAATTTTGGCATTTTGAAAGTGGTTATTTTACTGCTTTGGCACAAAGGCAAGGATGTGAGGGGTGCTTTTCCATATCTGGACTCTACTTATAAGCTAGCAGAAGATTTTTTGATCCTGTACTTCATTTTCTCTGTTTCCTTTAATATAAACTTTCTTTCCTTGACATGAAATCCTTAGTGTTCAGTACAAGCCACTGGGACACTTGCTTTTACTGGGCTGCCATCATCAAGAAACAGCACAGAAATATTAGTGATGTATAGGTTCGGAGCTGCTAGGAGCAGAGGGCATGTGGCGCACAACAGAAGTTGCTCATGGCCAAGTGGGATCATTCTTAGAAGAGTGAGCTTAGACAGATATTTAACTGATAAAGCTGGCACCAGAGCTGTGGCATTTGTGCCCTCTGCTTGGTGGAGTGTCGAGCCTGGAATACTCCAGATTCCTCTCTGCACCCCCTCATCAGCTGATTGGAAACCTCAAATCTTTCTGAACAAAAAAATAATTGTAAAATCTTTGTCACATTTCTCCAAGTTTAAAAATGCAGTTCTAATTATCTGCAACATCGCGACTGGCTCCAGAAACTGGGATAGTATTCATCTGTTAGATAGATACCATCAGCCTTGATACCCATAAGCTCTTCCTAAATGGAAGGGAACTATAACAAGGAAAGTGATGTACTACAGTCTGTTATCTGATTTCTCAGCACTGAAGCATCTTGAATAACCTCTTCTGGTATTAGTTAGTTTGGAAATAATGTCCATTATTGCTTCAGATCATCTCTACTTAGACTAGCTTAGTTCTGGAAGTGGCCTTATGGAGTCAAACTTCTGTCATCTGTAAGTGGCTGGCATTAGTCGGTCAAACACCAAATAGATTTGTCTGCAGCGACTTTACTGTGCTCTGTTTTGATCTTTAGATCTTTCTCCTTAGGAGTGCTGCCTTGCAGACAGCACACTTCAGTTAAAAGTCCCCGTCTGGAGAAAGACTTTCAACTGCAAAGGTGTTAGACTATTTTCAAAGCTTTTTTTCATCAGAGATAAGATGTATACTTGCCTACAGTCAACATCTTTGAAACACCATAAGCAAAACAGAAGCCATCAACAAACTGCTTTAATATTTTAGAAAGATATTTAATTATTTATGGTGAAGCTTCAGCATATTCTTGATATAAAACTTTAGTGTAAAGGAGTTGCCTTGAGATACACTTCTCCCTGATCAGTACTGTACCACTGGGAACAGTTTACAGGGCTTTTATTTATCAGAGAACATTAGCAACATTTAGTTAACTTAGAAGTGCATTAAAGACACTTTGCATACTGAGGCTATGGTATTGTTTGGTTGCTGTTTGGTTATGCAAGAGTTGGCACAGGCTTATTGGGTTTCTGCCTGCAATACTGGCACAACGGGGGTGCGTGAAGTACAGGTGACTTAGAAAGCATGGAAATAAGCTATTTTATTACAGCTTCTCAGATAACACAATGAAACTGCCATGGGCTGAGCAGCTCTGCTGATAGCTGGGACCCCAGGAGCTGAGCCAGGAGACTCAGTCTGCCACAGGACTGTTAGGTGGCTGGGGAAAGTCATTTGATCTTCCAAACTCAAGTTTCCCAGGTATTAGAGGGGGAGAGGAAGACACCAGCTTCCTTTGTAAATGCTTCTGGAGTTAGAGATAAGAAGTAGCTTTTGAGTGGTGTGGTTCTCAACAATCTTAAAGGACGGTGAGTTAGAGATGTGCTGGGAATGTAGTTAATTTTTAAAAATTAATTTATCTAGCCGGACAAGAGTGAGATTTCCTTCTTGATGTCCATTAAAGTGTCCTTTAATGTGCAACATTGATTTTATGTTGTAGCACCAACGAATCCGGCACTATAATTTGCCCTACCAGAACAGGTGGCTGTGTGTCACTCTCCTCTGCATACCCGGCTTTCTTGGGGAAGCTGGAGGTGGCATTAGAGAGTCGGGGACACAGACCTGAGATTGAGCTTCTCTCCTTGGCTTGCCCCAGGTTTAAATTAGAGTGAGAACTTGCGGTTGGCATGAGGGCAAAGGAAGAATATGGGCTAAAATGGTAATACAGATTTGCAGGAAATAAAAGCAGATTTCTCAGAAACACTCGTCACCACCAGCCTCTCTGCTGGTACCTGGCCTGGATGCTTACCCTGCCTTTCCAGGTTAATTTTTCCCCTTCTGCAAAAGAACCTTAGCATTTCCTGCATTCATAGTATTGCATCCAAATGTGTAATTCCACAGAATATCAATGAACTTTCCCAAAATCTTAGATTTACCAAAGCAGAAGATGTTAAATGCTCACTGATGCAGCAGAAGATCATTGCTTGTATTGGGTTTGCATGGCAAGGTTTTGGTAGCAGGGGAGGCTGCAGGGGGGGGCTGCAGGGGTGGCTTCTGTGAGAAGCTGCTGGAAGCTTCCCCTGTGTCTGATACAGCCAATGCTGGCCGGCTTCAAGACGGACCCGCTGCTGGCCAAGGCCAAGCCCATCAGCAACAGTGGTAGTGCCTCTGGGATAACATATTTAAGAAGGGAAAAAAAAAAAAAACAACCCTGTGCAATTGCAGCTGGAGAGGGGAGTGAGAAAATGTGAGAGGCACAACCCTGCAGACACCCAGGTCAGTGAAGAAGGAGGGCAGGAGGTGCTCCAGGCACCGGAGCAGAGATTCCCCTACAGCCCGGGGTGAAGACCATGGTGAGGCAGGCTGTCCCCTGCAGCCCATGGAGGTCCACAGTGGAGCAGATATCCACCTGCAGCCCGTGGAGGACCCCACGCCAGAGCAGGTGGATGCCCGAAGGAGGCTGTGACTCCATGGGAAGCCCACGCTGGAGCAGGCTCCTGGCAGGACCTGTGGCCCCATGGAGAGAGGAGCCCAGGCTGGAGCAGGTTTGCTGGCAGAACTTGTGACCCCGCGGGGGACCCATGCTGGAGCAGTCTGTTCCTGAAGGACTGCACCCCGTGGAAGGGACCCACGCTGGAGCAGTTCGTGAAGAACTGCAGCCCATGGGAAGGACTCATGTTGGAGAAGTTTGTGGAGGACTGTCTCCCATGGGAGGGACCCCACGCTGGAGCAGGGGAAGAGTGTGAGGAGTCCTCCCCTGCAGAGGAAGGAGTGGCAGAGACAACATGTGATGAACTGACCGCAACCCCCATTCCCTGTACCCCTGCGCTGGCCAGGGAAGGATGTAGAGAAAATCGGGAGTAAAGTTGAGACCAGGAAGAAGGGAGGGGTGGGGGGAAGGTGTTTTAAGATTTAAGTTTTATTTTCTCATTACCTTACTCTGATTTTACTAGCTATAAATTAAACTGATTTCTCCAAGTTGCGTCGGCTTTGCCCGTGATGGTAACTGGTGAATGATCTCTCCCTGCCCTTATCTCAACTCACAAGCTTTTCATTCTGTTTTCTCTCCCCTGTCCAGCTGAGGATGGGGAGTGATAGAGCGGCTTTGATGGGCACCTGGCATCTAGCCAAGGTCAGCCCACCACATTGCTAAACCTGGAAGCTGAAAATCGCCTTCCTAAGGTCCAGGTTGGTGCCTGCTCCAGCAGCCGTGGGGTGTGCTCCAACTGCTGCAGAGGCATCCAGATGTGTCACCTCTTGATGGAGCTTGGGTTACTGCATGAAATGTTCGGTGGTCTAAGTCCGGTTCTCAGGGAAAACATCATAAAGAGCAGGATAATTAGACTAGAAAGGCAGATTCACAGGCAGATTTATTGCACATTTATTGGTACAGCCAGTGGATAGAAAAAAAATAGTTTAGAAATAGAGAATGGTTTAGTCTTATACAGTAGCAGAACTAGAGGGAGTGAATTTCACAGCTTCTGCTGGGAGTTCATCTTTTCTTTGACTACTGCTAGCCTATGCCTGCTGGGCATCACTTTTATCTTTGACTCAAAGGACACTTCTGAAGAATTTTTTAACTTGAAAATATCTCATAATCTAAGGCATTTCAAAGAGGAAGAGAGACTCTGGACCTACTTGCAAGGATGTTATCACACTACCCTCTGAGAAAGCACTGTTTTTCACCCTGTATGTGAAACAAAAGAGCACTGAAGAAAAGAGAAGAAACCCAATGCTTACCCAGGTGTAATGCACTTGGAAACCAAAGCAGCATTTGGAGACAGGTTTGTTTAGTACTCTGCCTGTGATATTTTTTGTCACCTTGGGAGCTTTTTAGACCTGTGGGTCCTGGAGATCTGAGATGAGGTGAGGGTCTTGCCTTTTACAAAATGTAAGTTCCTTGCCCTTGTGCTTGCAGAGGAAATGTGATCCAAAGGAACAGTAATGGCTTAAGTCAAGAGAGCTTCGTAGTTGCTGCTATTTAAAGAAAATTGTTTGTTTGGATTTGGGGCAATCTGACTTATGATATTTAAATATTTGAAGCTGGCAGTAGTGACCCAACTCTTTGTTTCTCCACTTAAAACTTCCACAGAGTCTTTGCAAAGTAATCATGATGCTGACAACACACGGGGACCTGAGTCTTCCCTATTTGTGCAGGAATTCACAGTAATGGCACACCTTTGACCTTTGCTGTTTTGAAACCAGAACAAGAGGAAAAATAAAACCGAGCTCCAAATCCAATTGTACGTTGATTTAACTGGCTTGGAGCCCTTCTCCAAGGAAAATCCTGTGAGAGCAGAGAGAGATGGACTTGATGATCAGAAGGATTTATTCATGTTTCAAATTGAGATCCAGCTCTTCTAGCAACAGATCTACTTTGTAGGTAGGAAATGGGAAGTTTCTCACATTGTTTTCAGCCCGAGAGAGTAGAAGGAAGGAAAATTATTTGTCATTTTGCAGATTCCTTATTTTGGTGCTACCAGAAATGTGTACCATTGAAATTATTACTGCATTAAAAAGTCACTAAAGTATCATATTGAGGCATGGCAAGATCCAAGCTTCTTGAGCAGGCTTTTGCTTCTGATATGGAAAGCCCATATGGAGAACGGGGTTGTTATGGAAGTCTTTCCTTTAGGTAGAACATGTGAGCTCTTGAAAACTTTTGTCTTACGTGGCAAATTGACTATCACTGTTCTAGGCAAATAAGCTATTCCAGAACAGCACTCTGTATTCCTAAATAAAAATCACCTTTCCCATACGGGCAAGTACAACAGTACAAAGGGAAGGTCAACTGCCTTTCTATTCACTGTGCACCTTGTGCATGTACACAGCAATTCTTCTGCATGTGTGAATTTGCTCCAGAGCCCCTTATCAGCTCGGGGACAAGTTTTTAGACCAGTACTGCTACCATGAACCCAGTAGATGTCCATGCACATCCACCTCAATTCCTGGGGCGCTTACTTGTCATCTTGTTGTGAGAGGCAGCCTGGTTAAATTAAAAAGGGAGCAAGAGCATTAGCACAAGCACACTTCAGCACTCCTGCAAGAAACTGTTGCCTCTCTCAATGTCGTCACGCTTGGGCAGAGGAGTGGGGGGTGTCTGTGGCTCAGCTGAGCTGCTGCAAAACACGGTGCAGAATGTGAGGTTATAAATGAATTTTAATCTATGTTGACAATTGTGTGCATCCCTGCCTTTCCTCTAAACTGCAGAAGCAAGAACAATTAGTCTGATTACAAACATGATTATAGACCGGGCAATATGGCCTCTAATAATGCAAGCATGCTTTTCCATTAAAACAATTTGCATAATGTAATTCTATGAAACATTTTTCTTCATTTTTCAATGTTGTTTTCATTCACTGATATCCGTATTAATTGCTAATAAAATCCACATTAATTGCTAATAAAAAACAGAGCAAGAGTTTTCATTTTAAGGGCTTCCTCTGCCTTTTTGAAGTAAGAAGTTCAAAGCAAAATACAATTTGGTAGCTTACATTCTGATATACCTCAGTGCAGACCTCCTTCCTATCAATCAATATCAGAGGTGTTTGATAGCTTGGAGGACACTGTCATTGTGGAGTGGGCACAGGGGATATGCAGCCTGTGAGATAGCCCTCTGGTTACCATGCTCTTAAGTGCACAGATGCCTATCTAAAGCTCAATGGCTGAGTTATCCATTCCCTGCTTATCCTGAGTTGGCTCTGTCTTGTTCTGGAACCAAAGTAGCCTCCAGCCACGTCAAAACTGATGTGGCAGAAGTAGTAAAGATAATGTTGCGTTTCTTTGGTGTCCCACACCTTCTGCTCTGAGCGGCCAATGCCTTACCCAAGGACTGGACGTGTGCCTGTTCTGTGTGTTTTGATTTCATGCATTCAAAACCGCACCAAACAGAAGGAGAATGAATGAATCCTTGGTGTGCTGGGGGCTGAGCAGTCGTATCAACACACAGAAGCTTTTGGCCATGGCAGCTGCCTTCCTTTTTGGGGAACAAGGGAAGACTGAATGCCCCCCTTGATTAGACGTAGTGGAAAACTACTGCATGTGGGCCAGGTGATGAGGGTGGTAGGACACTGGAACAGGTTGCCGAGAGAAGTTGTGGATGCCCCATCATTGGAAGTGTTCAAAGTCAGGTTGGACAAGGCTTTGAGCAACTTGATCTAGTGAAAGATGTCCCTGCCCATGGTTAGGGGCTTGGACTAGATCTTTGAAGGTCTCTTACAACCCAAACCATTCTATGATTCTATGGTTCTATGGTTCTATGGTTCTATGATTCTATGATTCTGTGATTCTATGATAAAGTGATGAGTTTGGACCCTGGGGTCCAAGATGTTTCCTAATGCTGTGATGGAGAAACCTCAGGAGGAAGGAAAGGCATGGTAGCTGCTGTGTATTTGTGAGAGAAAGAGGGAAACCACCCAGGTTCAGCTCTGTAGACAACCAGAGAGGTGCTTTCTGTGAAACCATGAGAAAAAAACAACAAAGCATGAAACTTTGGGTGGAAGGAGTCATGGCCAGAGACAATGTGTGTTGCTGGTGGTCTCTTTCTTACTATGCTCAGGGGAAAAAAAATGCTTTGTGTACTTGGAAAGTAACATACCCCTCAATTTTTCTTCCTTGTAAAAACAGTTTGCAATTTTGTTCAATTCCTTGGGTCAAAAGAAGCAACTATCCAGCCAATTCAGACCAGGCTACAGTTCACAGCCCTGGTTTCCTTGTGCATCACCGTGGCAGGGTGGTGAGTGCTCCGGTGCTGGGGTGGGATGGAGCACATTGTCCTGAAGATGAGAACTGGGTAAACAGAGCAAAACAAAAACAACATGGAGAATATTATTATCAGTACACATCAAGTGAGTCGCAATTTTCCAGGTGTTTGAATGCGCAAGTTTTCTCTGCTGGATAATTTGAATGAAGCACATTATATTTGATTGTGTCAATCGAAATGTTTTTTCTCCCAGTAGCATCCTTAGTTTTCTTGTGTTTCCTCATGCATTTATTTGCATTAAGTGCAAGTAAAATCTACATGTTTAGCTACCTCTTTTTATACTGTTGTGCATAGATACAAGTTCTTTAAGGTAGGGATATTATTGTTATTTAACTGCTCGGTGCTTTCTGGTGGTGTTCTGAGCTTTAGACACTCCCATTGTAGTAATAAAATATAATCATGATAATAATGTCTTTGAGAAGGCACTTCCTGAAATTGCTTTTTGGGTGTTGTGAAGAACTTTTATTACAAAATGATTAAGAGAATATAAATTAGAGGTAGTCATTAAAAATTTGAACTTATCTGCATGTACTTCTCAAGGAGATAAGGGGAATCCTGTTCATAAAATCCACAGTGTTCAGTCAGGAAGATGGCAATATCGTGTGTGTTTCAAGTGATCTATGATATCCAAAAGCAGCAAATCACGAAGCCATGGCAGTTGGTAACAGCAATCAGGTGACAAAGAATGATGGATCAAAACGTGTTTCTGCAAAACTTGTCCATTATGAGTGACAAGTATTAATAAATATCACTGGTTTCATGCAGATAAATACCACATTAATAAACATCATATTCCGCTGAGGAGCTCTTCATATTTTAAATACAGTCTGTCTGTCTTGACATTGTCTCAAAGGCTGAGAGCATATAGATCTTAAATCATTTAAGTTTCAGGCTCTCAGTCAGGATCAGTTTTTGGCCATGGCCTACCAACACATGACCTTGGGCACCCATAGTCTCCACAAACAGCAGCAGAAGCAAGAAGAAAAAGGCGATGGAGCCCCACGCTCCAGCTCCTGCCTTCAGGAAATGTCTGCATCGGGTCAGATAGATCCTATCCTCAGTCTCCAAAGGTCTGGGGAATGGAGAGGTTGGGTCTAGCTTTCCATTAGACACCTAGTGTAAACTGTTGCACAGCGGGGTAGTGGTTTGGGTGGCCATGAGAGAAAGGGCTTGGTGTGCGTCTCAGAGGCTGCAGGGGAGAGGATGCCTCAGAGCCACGCTTCATGGTGAAAAGCTGGCCAGCGGTGATCAAAACAAGATTTGACTAGCTGGGGGCCCAGGCTTGCCGCAGTGAAAGTCCCACTCGGTCCTGTGCTTGAGAGGGGAAAATTACTATCTCACAGCAAACTGGAAGGTGAACCTGTGGGAAGCAGTGATCCTGTAGCCGGGGAGGGAGACAGCCCTGGCGCAGGGCCGGTGGCAGGAGAGGCTCTGCCTGGGCTGGTCAGGGAGGACAGCTCTCCTCTCCCACGCAGGGCTGCCCAGGGGATGACAGTCACTTCTCCCTTAGCTCAGCTTGGCCCTCACCACTCACCAAGGCACTGGGATCTGTGGGCTGTGGTCTAATGCACCATGAGGCATTTTTCCCAGGCCAGGAGCACGGGTGTTCATGCAGTGAAGACCCCCATGGGGACTCCTCTATGATTTCCCTTGCTCTACTCCCCAACATGCCCTGGGGAAAAAGACCATTTGGGTCTTCAATAGCAGCACCGAAGCACAGGTTTTCTCCCCAAGACCTATCAGCTGCTCCCAGTGGGGAGGAATGTGCAATGTAATTAGCCCTCAGCATCCAAGAAGCACCAAAGGGCAGCCCTTGATGGTGGCTCTGGTGCTGGGTGGGATGCTATGACTCACTGGGAAAGTCCTGCCCGCAACTGGGGAGCTGCTGTCTGCTTATTGCTGCAGCCCTCATACCCAGCTTTGCCCTCGCTGGGGCTTGTAGCCCTGCCGCAAACTGCTGCAGCTTAGCACTCACGCGCGGGCTGTCTGCACCTTGCAAACCCTGGTGATAAATCCTCCAGGGGATTAGTCTCCAGCAGCCCCGGCTGCTGCCATTCCTGCTCAGATCCCCGTGCAGAGTCGGCCCTGTGGTGCATGGAGAGAGCTGAGGTGCCCGTGGGTCCGTGGTGCCGTGGGGAGGGCACGCCGCGGCCAGGCGGCTCAGCGAAAGTCCAACCAGCCACACAGCCTGGAGGCTCCAGCCACAGCACAAGCCAGGGCAGCGCCGCAGCCTGCCCAGCGCAGCAGGGCACAGAGGCAGGGGCATGCTGGAGGCTGCTTTTGGCCTCCCTTGCACCCCTGGGAAATGCACCAAGGGAATTGCATGGACTTCACCACCCTTCGCCTGAGAAGGAGCTGAGGTTCCTCCTTTGCTTTCTTTCAAATATGAATTCAAGCCTTATTCTTTGCCCTCTCTGCCTCCCCCCAGCTCCTAATTCCAGCAATTAGTTATTTTTCAGTCTCAGTTTTTGTAAAATACAAGTGTTTCACAGGGAGAGAAATCTGACAGCTTTTACCCAGAAGGTGCTGTATAATCCCAAAGGTAGGAAAAAATTAAAGTTAAAAATAAAAGAAAAAAAAAAATCAAAGACATTTAGTTGTCACCAGAAACCTCTGAGTGCACTTGATCTCTGGAAAAATACATTAGAATGAAGCTGAAAACCCAGAAAAGGATAACGGAAAGACAGGTGTAAAATTAGGGCCTGATACAGCCCGCGGTGAGCCAGCGGGAGCTGAATCCTGAGCACCACGAAATGGTGGGCTGAGAGCTGCTGAGCAGTGCTGCAGGGAGAGGAAGGGCGGCTTTTTGCAGGGCTGTTTTTAGGTCACAATTACTTTGAAATTAATATTTTTTTTCCTGTCAGTAAGTGAAACCTAAAAAAGGCAAAAGGCATCTTGTAGATCTCCTTAAGTGGAAAACACCCTTTAAAGTATGTTTGATAGTGATCTCCGAAACAGCTGCCAGTCCTGGCAGGCAGCAGCAGCCCGAACACGCTATTCTTAGACCAAGAAAGCGTAAGTAGGTTGAGTTACAACTGGTTCTTGTAAACACCATCCACACTAAAATCAGAAATCAATACGAGGTCAGAAATTTGTAGTATGCTGAATCAGAGAGATAAAATGGACGGGGTTCATTTAGTCTCCAAATACCTGTTCTTTTGGTTCATCTCCATTTTTACCAAATGCATTTTGCTCCATACAGTGTCAGTGGTCAGAGACTTCTCTCTGGTGGGGGAGGTACCATGAGCCCTCCTGAAGGTCTGGCAGAAATAAGACAGCGGTACAGTTTAGGGATGCCTTTTTATTTACGCATCCCAAGGTAAAGCTAAATAGTTAATGAGACTAAAAAGGAAGTTGCAACTTGATAAGTGCTTAGCACCTGCTAATAAAACACACCGTATGTGTGAGTGGAGTGACTCCAGTCACAGTGCCACCGTCTTGATTTCCAGAGCTGAGATGGATGCGCAGGTTGTGCCAGTCCACCCGGGCGCCTGACTCCTGGAAATGTAGCTCTTCAGCTCATGCCTGCCCCCAGCCAGCGCAGGCCCCCCGCAGGTCCTGGAAGCAGGTCGGAGCGACCACCTCCAGGCCATGTTGGCTGAACATGAATTTCAGGTCACATTCTTCACTGGCTGCACCAAGGGCTTCCCAGGGAGCGGGGCCTCAACGGCGACCAGAGGCGCAGCGGGAGGCAGAGGTGCCTGGAGCGGAGCTTCCCCAAGGTGCCCTAGAGGAATTATCATTCCTGCTCTCCTGTGAACTCCTGTGTGAGTTTTGGAGCTACTAACGTCTGGTTGACACCACACCAAGCAGCAGTGGGCTGCTTTTGTGGTGCTGCTGGCTGGAAAGGAGGGATGAGGAGCAGCAGAGGTGGATGGAGTTGGGCAGTCGAGGTGGCCTCGCAGGGTGCTGGCTCTTTGAGAGGGCTGTGCAAGGCTCCTGCCTCCTCCTGAGGGTGGCCGTGCCTCCACCAGTGTCTGCGATGCTGCAGGAGACCTCGGTGGGGTCCCGGCTTCCCCAAAGTCATTGCTCTCTCCTCTGTGCTCTCGCCTCTCTCCCTTTCTGGGATGGAAATATTTAGACATGGGGGGAGTTCATTTATAGGCTAAAAAGAAGCTTTGGGGTAAAATGTGGGTAGTAAATCCAATGTGGACTTTAATCCTGCACTTTTTTTTTAACTGCCCAATTTTATTCTGTATTTCATCTGCTTTTTTGGACTGGCATTATAAATTTGTTTCTGCTTTTATTCCACACATGTATTACGTTACAGCTCAGGGACCTCCTCCACATCCAGTTGAGCACTGCCTAATTATAGCTCAAACTGGCCTTTTAAATAGGCATAGCATCTTTTCCAAATAACGTTCTTCTCTGCCTTTTTCCCTAGGAAGGTAGATGTGCTACAGCTGTTTACAGCCACCTTGACAGAGGAACCGAGACCAAAACTTCTTTAGCAGCATTGAGCTCATTCTGATCACGAGAAAAACTTCTGTGCTTGATTGCAGAGGATGAGAAGGAAAGAGTACACCAAAAGGAGGTTTCCAAATAAGCTTGGTGGGCAGGGCAACATGAGGAGACTGATCTGTGAGCTCTCACCATAAAAGACTGAGGCTTAGCTGAACCTGAAATGAAAGAGGGTTGTCTTAATTGTGAGTCTGAGCCCTTTCCTAGAAACTGCGGCAGAGTCAGTGTACTGATTTAATTCCTTGCCCTTGTTAAAACAGATTAAAAAATTCTGACATGGTTGGGATTCTATTATCAGCCAAAAGCCAGGTTGAATCTTTAAGAACTTGGGTTTTTAATTGGGCTAGACTTGCCAAGTCTTGTGATTTGTAATGATTTTCACAGTATCTTTGAATTCGTTCTTGCAGCTCCAGCACCTGGAAGCATCTTAGCAAACAAGAATACTCCACTTTTTAACTGAAAAGCGAATGTGCATCTACCGTAGTTAGAAGAGCTTGAAAATAGGACTCCTGAGGTGCAAAGCCATCAGGCAACTGACCTCCTGCCCCAGCAATTTGTGTTTCATCTTTCAAGCGAATGTTCTGCTTTCCAGGTCCTAAATCAAAGGGCAGCAATAATATCACTGGTAAGTTCATAAGTAGCCATTGGCTACACTGCAGCTTTTAATGTGGGAATAAAATTGTACTTATATATAGCTGACACAAGATACAGTTGCAGCGTGGGTAGGTCATGCCTGTGTAACTGAATATATCTTTCATTATATCAGCTAGGCTACTAGAGACCACTGATGGGAGTGTTTAGAAGACTAGCAAATCACACCAACTTTATAACTAAATTGCCTGCTAAATTCATTCATCAGCAACACACTTTGTAATAGGTAATTCTTACACAATATTAAGCATTGTCACTACATAGAGAAAACTCTTAGTCCCTAACAGTCGCACTCTTAATTAGCTGTGAGTACACAATACCATGAAGCTAACAGTTTGCACTGCTGGCTGCAGTCTTGGTCACTCATAATCACCAAGGTCCAGGTCATCAGCCCTGAGACCTCACCAGTAAGAGAACTCAGGGCCCAAGTGGTCTTTTTTCTTTGGTTTTCCTTGTTTATGCCTAATGTTTTCATGCTACTGCCCCCCTTCAAAAAGGGCCAGAAGGTCTCCTCTGCTCCTGATACCGCTTATC
Organism: Nipponia nippon; assembly: GCF_047370975.1. NCBI lineage: Eukaryota > Metazoa > Chordata > Aves > Pelecaniformes > Threskiornithidae > Nipponia > Nipponia nippon. Next base: position 113,827,047 of record NW_028262336.1, read on the forward strand.
TTAATTTCTTTTGTCTTGCCATCAGTCCTTCTTGTCCTACCTACTCCTGGGCCTTTGCACTTCTCTTGTCCTCTCTGTGGCAACTTTTGCTACTTGGATGCCTCCAATGTGCAACTACAGCCATCTTTGCCCCTTTGGTGATCACTTCGCTTCCATATTTTTGAAAAATTGTGCCTGGCTATACTATCACAGTGTTACAAAATACTTGCATGCTGTTGTTAATTACACTATTTTAGCATCCAGGTTGAAGGCAAGTTAATATTGATGATATCCTGATTAGTGCACTTCTATAGGTGTCAGGCGCCTTTTTTGGCTACAAAGTACCGATATGGAAAAATACAACTAATACTCCATCTGCAAGAGCACGCAATTCTATAACTGAAGTATTAAAGAAGATGACACTGAAGTAGACATCACAGCAATCTAAATAAACAGAACCCAAAGAACCAGATTAGCAAAAAACTTAGCAGGGGTTAAATCAATTAGAAACCATGATCAGTCTGTTTTGGTAGCAAGTTCAACCTCCTGCTTCTGGCAAGGCCAGCCTGGCTGCAGGACTTCTGAGGCTCAGCAAGGACTCCTGGGAGCCTTTTCTCTGTATGTCTTTCTGGAGCACTTCTTTGCCCTCAGAGAGAGCCCTTTGATTGACTTCTGACATGCTCCTGGTGTTTCCAGCAGGTACCAATGCTACAACAGGCAAAGCAGTGGTCCAAATAGCAACCGCTTCCTTTACTGTCCCACTGCCAGAACGAGACTCTCTGAACAAAGAATGACATTGCATGCCTGTGGGAAAATGGTCAGTGATCCCCAAATTAAATCTGGCAGGCTAGCTGTGGTAATGATCATTGGGATCTGAAGAGGGACTGAGACAGAACTGAGTCACCATAGACCCAAGGTGTCCCTCCAAATGATCAAACCATGCAACAGTAAGTGCTTACACATTGCCCACGCTCACCATGCATCATCATGTTTGGCTCCAGGGTCTGAACAGGGAACATGGGTTGGTACTGCATCTCGCTTGGAGGTCTCCAGAGGTCCCACGTGGTTCCCTTGGGGCCCATACATTGGTCTCTGCACCCGTGTCCCACACCTCCAGGAGCAGGGTCCTCACTAAATTCAGCAGTGACACTGGTGGCTGCTGTGCAGCCATATACCTGGAGTGTAATAAGAAATGACTACAGCATTTCCCTGGGAAATGAAAGACATGGATTAAATTCCCTCAGCCTAGGGAAGAGAAGGCTTGCATCTCCCAACACTGCTTGTGGGGCACATTTTTCACTCAGCAATGTAAAACAAGGCTCATGGGACGATAGGGACTAGGGGGAAGTCAGGAGAGTAAACAAGTAATGAAGTGTCCTTAACCTGGCTTGGCTAAATATCTGACAGAGCATGGGACCAGACTGCTGGGACACAGGGTTATGTTCCCTCTCTTTGGCTCTGGGGACCACGCTGCATAGTACCTCTCTGCTATACACAGAGCAAGGGTTACGTACTTGTCATTACCATTTTGTGTAGTGCCTACGCATGAAGTTTCTGGCTAATTAAATGGAAAGAGCTTTTAAAATGTTGAAACTGGTTACACTTTAGCTGTATTTTCATTTCCCTGATACTTCTTGGACTTCAGAGAGCCCCTCTATTGGTCAGTGGCAAAATCTCTAATCTCTAATTCATCTTTTCATTAAGAAGGTCACTATTTGAATATAACATGTCTGCATGACAATTTGCCTGCAGCCTGATTCAGCAAAACTCCTCAAACGCATTCAACTCTAAGTGAAAAGAGCTAGTCTGAAATCAGCAGCTGACTCATGCACAGCTAAACACGCACTTAAACACTGCATAGGATGCTGCAGTGTGGCTCATCGTCTCTGGGTAGCTCGGCACCCAGCCAGGCTGTGGGTGCATAGAACAGCCACCCCCCAGAGTTGTATATTTATTTTATTATTAATTTTTTGCCACTAGGCAGAAAAGAGGTTGGGATCTAGAAGCCACTGGCACTGTTGAGCTTTCCTTCTCTTGTCCCAGCTCCTTCAATTTCAAATAGGTGTGCAGCTCTCAGAAGACACTCAAGGGAAAGTGCCCTCCCGTGGGGCATTTAAATGTAATCGTTAGTGTCTGCTTGGCTGCAAGCACCCACATGCACATTTCTTCCACTGAATAATTAAGGCACTTTTAAAATCTCTTAAGACACCTTTCCTTCTATGTGAAGAGATGTTTCTTTCAGGTCCAGACCACTTACAGGGTTATTTTTTGTTGTTTAGTCTGATTTCACCAGCTGTGTCCATTTGGGGTTGCCTCTTGGTAGCCAGACAAGGGCTTTCTTCACCTGAACGTGACAGTGGATTATTTAACCAGTCCCCTCAGTCAAGAGTCATCTAATCCTTCTAATCCTTCTTGATGTGTTCTCTTGCTTTCCATGCCTGGAAGAGTAAGGACATCAAACTTTAGCTGAAACATACTGCAGGATCCTCACTGCAGAAATAATTCATCCAAACAAGTCCTTCTGGGATCAGATAATGCCCAGCCATTCCCTAATGAGATTTTGAAGCAAGAGCTGGCAGGTGTCCTGCGGCAGGGCTGGGTACACATGCCAGGGATGGCTACGGGGGGAACTTCAGAGCCCCAGACCCCACGGCAGCGGCGGCACGGCTCTGCCCTGGCTGCGCTGTTGACAGCGGGCTCCGGCTGTACGTTGTACCTCGGTTGTTTGAGACAGCACAACAATGATCTGGGAAACCTGCCAAGCCTCAAGCCTATGCTGGAACGGGGCTGGTGTGAATATATACAACTGCAAGCTGTAAAGAATACTTTAAATGCTGCTCTAGCAAGGACTAATGATTGAAAAGCCAAACTCTCCCTGGAATTCTGCGTCCATGAAGATTAGCTTTCATCCCTCTATAAATTATTGGAATCTGTCCTTTACCTCTCTGAAAACACCAAGGGCTTCAGATTATCTACTCACAGCCTGTGACAAGCTCCGAAGCTCTGGTAGAAGACCCAAATACACAAACATAAAAGAGCCACAGTACCAATATAATAGGGAAATCAAAGTTGCCACCTAGAGCAAGGGCAGGGAATTTGTGGATGGTATGTTTCTTTTTAAAACATAATTTTGAAATAGACTTTTTAAAAAAGCTTTATTAGATTGTTACAGAAGATATTTACAGTACATAAAGTATATGCACAATACAAGTATTTTGTAACATATATCTTTGACAAGTGAGACCGATGCCTGCTGCTTTGGATTGCAATTTTGAAGCAAATTTATTTCAGTCACAACAAAGGGGTTAGCGGTGAATTCTGCATGACCTCCCAGGCTTCATATCTAGACCTCCTTCCCTCCTTGCTGCGAGCATCTTGCTCCATGGCTGTGGTCTTTCTGTGCTCAGGGAACAAGTGTTTATTGGAATAAAATGCTTATAACAGGCAGCTGAGTGCTATTTTGGTGTCCTTAACAGTGTCCAGTACATGAAAATATTCCTTCAGGTTCTTCTCCATCTCCAAGAGCAGCAAGAAAAGCTACTTGTCTATTTCTTTGGACTAAGGCAGCCAGAAATTTGAATGTCTTGGGCTCATACATACCCACACAGATGCCCTTTATCTATTCATCTCCACCTGAGACTGAAGCAGATGGTCTGTGAAAGCTGGAGAACTCAAGCTGTATTAAGAAAAAGCTGCCCCAGCCCTTCAGCACTCTCAGGAATTTCTTCTTGGCTTTTCTGGCCTCTGAAGACTTCACCAAAGCTTTCCCAGATCTGCATAGAGTCAAACCGCAGCAAGACTCTTCCTTCCTTGAAACTGTCAGGCATGCAGGGAGCCTCGTGCCCCTGCAAAGGGCTCAGGCAGGCACCATTGCCGACAAGGCGCGCTCAGAAAACCCCCTCCCCGTTCCTAAGGGGGTGCATGTTAGACCCTCGCAACCAGGGGTGGTTGGGACCAAGGCTACCATCTGCCCTAGCACCACCCCTCTGCGCACCACCTCCCTGTCCACGGTGGCCTGCACCTGCTGAGACCCCGTGGAGGGGGATCCAAAGAGGCTGAGTTATATCTCTCTGTCCACTGACTGCTGGGGGATCTCAGAAAGATTGGCCTTGTTAGGCTGAAGATGCGCTTTGGCTGTATACCCCTAAGTCTTAATCATACAGACAGGTGAGCAAAGAAAATATCACGCTGGTTTTCTGTACATGTCTTTTTCATCTTTTTTTCCCCTCTCTCCTCTGGAATTATCTAGGAATAAAGAAGAGCCAATGCAACGGTTTCATTGTCCTTGAACTATTTATAGCAAACAGCTTTCCAGTATGCCATTTATCAAATGGAAAAATTATAGCTTGGTCTTTAGTAATACTCAGAAGCTTTGAAATTCAAAGAAAAGAACTTGCTGTATATAAAGTAAACAAATAACAGGCTTTTGAATGGAAAAAAAAAATCTTTTTTTTTTTAGAAGTAATTGTTCCAAGCTTTCCTCCTTCTGTCTCTTTGCAATAAAGCATTCAACACCCTATTTCAAAGATTTTTGTCCAAAGGAAATAAGTAGACCTGAAAATATTTTCCATTTTTTGCCATGTCTTGGCCTGCATGTCTATCCAATTTTTACAAGAGTATAAGAGGTCCAAGAGATGGGCAGAATAAGTATTGCTTGAACTAAAAAGCATGGAAGAGTCTCTCTGACTTTCCTGGGGTTTAAATCAGGCCCTAGAGGGAGGTTATTTTGCCAGCTGTGCTGTTTCTCTCTGAGCACACTGCAGCTACAATTTGCAGTAAACATTAGCTGCTTCTCTACTGAAATTTTCACATTTGCCCATGAATATATTATAGGAAAACTAAGATATAGTACAGTACTTACAGATCAGATAAATTTATGTAAATGTTCATCACCTCAGTGAACAGCTCTTATGAAAGGTAGTGAGAAATAAACTGTGAATAATTCCTCTCCAGTCCTAACGAAAGGGAGATGGGAGAAGAGACATTTTAAAATCTCACTCAAGGTGTCGGTGATTTTCTCCAGGGCTTTCTTGGCTCAAATGGTTTTCAGCAAAATAAAACAGTGTTAAAAAAAAATAGTCTATACCAAAAGTTTGGAGAGAACATTCCTAATGGAAAATGGTGTATCCAAACCTCAGTGCAGCCAATTTAACACTCCTGACATTTTCTGGTAGCTGGGATTATGCAGAATGAGGAATCTGGGATGTACCATAGCCAGGTGAAAACCATGCAAGCACATGGACTTGCCTCCTCTTACTGCCTTCTTGCCACCAAGCTAAAGGTCATAATGTACGAGCTAGGCTGAATGGCTGGTGGGAATTGGCTTTTTGGTTCACAAAGTAGGGGTCGTCACACTGCTTGCATTAGCTTTCTGTGGCAGAAGCCAGGATATTCCTGTGGTGCAGTATCTGTGTGCCTCCTAGCACAATTTTCCACCTGTATAACACTATTTATAAACACTTGAAATCAGGAGAGGAGCTATTAATGATTTGCCTCCTCGGATATGCATTGATTAGCATATCTACATTGCAAGCAGGAAAATGCCATAAGATTCCCATAGTCTGGCTGCCTGAACTTGCCTAACTAGGTTTTGACTTTCATCACCATGAAAGCATAGCATAGGCTCCTCAGCTACTGGGCAATTCTGCAGGGTCCCATTTTCACGCTGCTTCCAAAGGGCACTGCAATGTCATCTGAATTATTGAATACCTTCTTTTGTTGGGGTGGTGTGTCAGTAGTGTGGGTGCTGGCATCGGTGCGATGCTCTGTCTGTGCTCAGCCCAGTGGTGCTGTTTGCCTGTCGTGCACCACAGCAAAACAGGCCATGAGGATGCTGGTGCCGTGACATGCTCCATCTTGTGCTGCTCCGGCTGCCCCAGCCACGAGTGTCTTTTCTGCCTGCCCTGGGAAGTGGATATTAAACATCAACATGGCATGGGAGGCTGGACAAATCCACAGTCCAGCTTAGGAAGAGGGAATGCTCTTGTAGCCTGCATGGATGTACAATAGCCAGGAGCATGCAAGCCCCCTAACGATTTCCTCAGTGAGGACAAGCCTCTGTCTGTCCTTCTGAGTGACTGGGGAGACCTGGCTGGGTTCGGCACCTATTTCCCCAGGTCTGCACATGGGTCCGCTGCTAAACCTGTGTCTGAAAGGCGCTTGGCACAAAGGGCTTCTTGACTACGTGCTTACGTACTACACAACAAAGCAGCCGAAGAGAGTGGTGGCTTTCCTTCAGAGCCACTCTTTGCCGCAGGACTGTGACCTTACAGTTCTTCTAGTGCTTCATTAATCCCAGGAGGTGACATCCTATTAAATGTCCTTATCACGTTCCAGAAGTTTATTTTGTAAATATTTCATGGACTCTAAGTGGAACAGCTGTTCCCTTATGGCACCGTTAATAGCATGGGTCCCCTCTGCCGGGAGTCCTGGTCTCCGCTGTGCCACCGTGGCTGTCTCAACCCTGCCCCTCTCCTGCGTCACCAATGCTGCTCTCCCAGGCACAATTTAATGCTGTGATTTATATCTCAGCCTGAAAGCACCCAAATAAAGGTCCAATAAGGTCTACTGGGGAGGAGACCTGGGGAGCGGGGCAGGGAACAGGAGCGAGGGCAGGTCAGGCTAACCTCTCACATGGCTAAGCTCTCTTCCCTCTTAAAATGGGGCAATATCACATCCAAACTGCCTCCGGTGAAGGGTCCTGGCGTCACACTGCCCCGAGCCGTGCATGGGCACAGTCTGATACAGCATCCATGGGGCTCAGCCAAATGTGTGCCCTGGGTGTGGTTTTTTTTGTTTTTTAACTAGTACAGATGGGACCTCTGGGACTGGTGGGGAGCATGGAAGCAGGGGGCATCCTGGCAGGGGAGAAATCCCTGGGGTCTCAGGGGAGCAGAGCCCTCCACTCTCTCTGTGTGCCTGAGGGCTTTGTTGAGAAGAGAAGGAGGAGCAGAGACACAGGCCTGACAAATTTATGGGTAGGTGAATCCTGTCCCAGTTTTGGTTTTGTGTTGTTTTTTTTTTTAAACTGGAGCTTAGCTAAAGTTTCAGCAAGCCAGTAAATAGGGATTTGCACCTAGCCATGTGGGAAGATGAAGGTCAGGTGTGGCAAGCTGTGCTTTGTCCTAAAAATGATGCTAAAACCAAGCTGATGTTGCCAACCTATGCTATGGGATTAAGACCTCCTGCCAAAGGAATCAGTGTAACAGCTGGGCTGTCACATCAGTTCCAAATGCTTAGATCATGACATGGTCAAAGAGCTTGTCTCCTACAGGAGATACTTTTGGTTTTATGCTAAGCCTGGTGGGACTGAGATTGAATAATGCAACACGTCTTTTCCCTCGTTTGCTGTGTCATGTGCAACCTGCTAACCTGGGATGGGAATCTGAAATTTAATCAAACACAATGAAAAGGAATAAAAAATATAGAGCAGTGACCCTGGCAGAAGTGCAGAGCTGGTGGGCACTGAGTCTTGAAAAAGAACTTTTTGATTTCATAAAGCCAAATCTCCTTCCTCCATGGGGACAGGAGTTGGTGAGTACTAGGTACTCCCTGGAGACACTCAGGGTGGGTGCTGGGGATGCTGCAGACAGACGGCTGCAATTTTCATCTTTGTTGTGCACTAAGAAGGCCGGTCAGAAAACTCATCACCTCCTGCGTGGCTTCTGCGATGTGTTTTGGACAAGACATGCAGTACTGCGATTGCAACCCAAGTCCAAGGTTAGATTTGTAGGTGGGATCAGCAATATTTCTTACTCAGATTACAGTTATTTTACAGGCATGGGTCTGCTAAAGTGCCAAAAGCATTTATGAAATTCATAGCTTGGACAATTAAGATAACCTGAATCTGGGCTGAGTGTTTATGGACTGAAGAAAAGAGGAGTGTTGTGAGGGAAGGAAAGCAGCACAAATAACCCTGATTTTAGAAAGAGTCTCTGCAGACTGAAACTGGGGTGGGCTTTTTGTGCTTTTACCTGCTACACTTCTAAATCTGTAATAGTCTGAATTTCTGCTGAAGAAGGGATTTTGAGATTAGTTGGTAAAAAACAGTTATTTACACAATCGTGGTTTTATTTGCAGTTTTCTGACCCAAATTGCATGCATTTCCCTGACATTTCCAAACTGGCTCTGTTTTGCCTGGATAGAAGTACTAGCCCTGGCCAGACATAACGGTAAATCCCATTTTAGGTACCACTGCTGACCAAGTGAAAACTGACGGTGGGGTCAATCCTGTTCAAAAATATTTGTGGCTGGATGCAGAAAGCTCTATTGCCTGCACCTATCTCCAGACATGTTCACCCCTGTTCTCTCTGGACATGGTTCCTGAGTGCTACTAACCTCTTTCTAAGTACTTTGGGCACAACACCATTTTCTAAGGTACTGTGACTTCTCTGTCACCAGTTTCCCTGAGTATGTCTAGGCCTCTGCTTGGCCACTTTTCCTTGCAACCAGGTTTAACACACTCTCTTTCTTAGGGCACTGCCAGGTCAAGACCTTCTTTTTCTTCCAAGTCAAATGCCTTGGCAGAGAGTAGGCAGGCAAGGGCATGCACAGTCATGCCTCCAGGGGGGAGCAGGCAAGCTCCTTGGCTCAGAGTATCCCTCGCATCCTACCCTCACTTCTATACACGTACACACACACACGCTTCTCCATTGCTCCTTGGCTGACATTTCCCCAGCACCTCCCCTTCTCTCAGGCTGGTCATACCCAAGCTACATGCTGGCAAACCTCAGAAAATAATTGGCGCAGAACCAATAATTTCTTATTACAAGGAGGACTGCACATAGAAAACAACAAGAACTAGCAAGGTTTGCGTGCCCTCATTGCCCAGGTAATCATCAACAACATCAACCCCTGCCAGTGTGTTGGGGTGGAAAAACTGAACTTCAGCTCAAGATAATGAAGCAACATCCCTCTAATGTTTCCTGGGATAACAAGTTTCTTGTTTGACCTGGCACAGATTGACACTTCTCTGCAAGAGCGTAGCGAGCCCCACAGGAGCTCTGCAGAGGATCAGAGCATGCTTCCCTGGCTGTTCCTGCTGGATTAAGAGATACTTCTGTTAGCCAGGGTTGACAGAGGTCAATGTCATGTCATCCAGCCTCAGCAGTCTATTAGGTGTCAGATGGTTGCTAGGTCCTAAGGGCAAAGTACTGATTTTGTTAATATTTTCAAGCCAAGCCAAAGAGGGTACTGACCTGCGTCCCTGAACCTCTCTGGCAGGGAAGAGTTATGATGGAGTAGGAATTCATGCTTGCTGCTACTTTAGCCAGACCTCCTGTCTGGAAGGTGTCTTCTGTGATCCACAAAGATCTGGAAGATGGCAGATAACACCTCTTCCAATCAAGAAGAACTGGAAGACACTTCAGAGGGGCAGATGCCAGAAGTGCATTCAGCCAATGCTTTCAACACAGCACTTTGAAGCAGAGCATCTTGTAACCACCTGTGCAAGCATTTGCACTGTGCAAAATGGCCAGCACAGAGCAGTGCACCCAGGGGTGGAGGGAAGGTGGGGTGCCTGGCTCCAGCTGCCATAAGCACCGACGGTGCACTGGCAGGTCAGCTGTTATGTCCATGATTATGTCCAAGATTATGTCCATGGCCTAATCAGGAGAAAGTCACGCTAACATCTGGTTTGGTAGTGCCCAGGTTTGATATTAGTGGTTGCCTAATCAAGCCCTGGGAGAGAAAAACAGGTAGTTTCCTGTTTCAGAGAAGGGAATGCATGAGAATTTGTTAGTAGAGGGTATGATGCTCCCAAGGAAAGGTAAGATAGCTGAGCAGAGTGGCTGTGGTTGTTTTTTTTCCCTTAGCCGTATCACACTCAAGTCTGTAGGCATAAACGTAGGTGTCTGTGTACTGCTCCCTTGCTGCTATCTGTCTGCAGTTGTATACCCTCAGGTAACGAAGCCTCCATCTGCTCGTGCCGAGACGTGTTAATTGATTTTGTAGAAAGCAAAAAGTGGATTTAACTGTTTATCAGTGATGCACAAAGTGTGATTGCTAAGACAAGAAGAGGGCAAGGAATTCATTGCAAACAAAAGAGGAAGCTTAACCTTAGTGTTGTAACTATCTAGTGTTAAAAGACTTTGCTCCCAATATGCCACTGGCCAGTAGTCCTGTTAAAAGCTTTTGTTCACTCTTAACGCTTGTCTTGCAAAGAGCCCAGACAAACATATGTCTAGCATAACAGATTGGGAGAGCAACCTCCAAATGGCTAATTATAACAGATGTGGATTTTCACCAAGCAAGAGGAAAGAAGCGCTGGGGGAGCCCAGACTGAGCATGCTGGTTTGGGCTGTTCCACAATTTGGCTGTTCAACTGTTTTTTTCTGGGTTAGATGCCGTCAGTCCCTAAAGCTCAGCTGCATTTTGTAGCCTGGAGCAAGCATCTGGGTCCTGGAGAGGGAGGGAGTTGCTGGATTGTTGAGAGTATCTATGTCTGACTTCTTCTCATTTATTCCATGATAGTACAGTGCACTGAGAAAGAATAATAATTTCTTTTTATTAGTCAGATACAAAACTCAGGTCTGCATTGTCTTGAGCCAAGGTTCATTTCAGATTTCATTCTACTCACCCAGGGTCAATGACCGATGTGATTAGAAAGTCATTAGAGACCTCTTGACTCCTTTGGCTGTGTATAAACACCTCAAAGATGAAGGGTGAACCAGTGCTGAGTGGGGATCTGCTCCTGCCTTCCCTCCCCATCATGTCACTCCAGCCCTTACTGGCTCTGTTTGTCCTAACGAATGCAAAGCAATGCCACCATGTGCTTAGGGCTCAGTCCAGCCCTGGTTAAAACCCATAGCAAGACTCCTCTTGAATTCAGCGAAAGAAGGATGAGGTCCTTTGTGGCCTGGCTAGCACCATGCACCCCTGGGTAGGAAGGAAAGTTGATTAGAACATGGCTACTTAAATTAAGATCGTGTTTGCTATTCTAGTTCATACTTTCCTCAGGAATCAATGACTTATTTGGGTTGCTACGGTTACTTGGTACTGTTATGCAAACCCAGCTCAGCTTATCACTGGAATGCTGGATGCGGGTGAAAAAGAAACACTACAAATACTGTGTTAATCATGCCAGAGTTCCTCTGACTGCCTCAAACCCATAAAATCAATACTGCTTGTGCTGAGGGGTGTCACTCACTTGGTTTTGGTTCATGGAATAAAATGTTTTAATAAGAGGATTGTAGCTTTTCTCACTGGAGTGAGGCTAATTAATACTAGCCTCGTATTTGGTTCAATAGATAAAACAGAAATGTGAGTGTCAGCATCTCTCTGCAGAGGGCCTTTGTGGGTGTGGTCGGCCAGCAGAGATGTATTTTAGGTACTGTTTAGTGGCAGTTTATCTATTCATTATCCCCATGTACATTTGTAGAGCACACCTAAATCTTGCAAAAGCATTAGGTCTTCCAGCCCTGTTGGCTTCCTCCTGTCCCAGGCATCACCTGAGGGTTCTTGTCTACAGCATCCAGGAACTCAAACTACTGTAAAAACCAGTATCTAACTGGTGACCGCTAAACTACACTCATACTAGGTCATGCTATGAAGCATTTATAGAGATAAGCTTCCTTTTTTGTTTAAGTTCAACAATATTCCTGGTGCTGATACAGATACCCAGCTTCGTGTGGCTTCCTCTCTACCAGTCATGGGCTGGACCCAGCGCTCACCCCCACACATCGTGTCTGCAGGCCCTCATCCTTCCTTTAGGTGGTTCCTGGCTGGAAGTGTGCTGCTTCCTATCCACCTCTGGGCTTCATAATTCCAGAAGCAGGGCAGGTGCTTTCTATCTGTTGTTTTTGTCTTTTTTTCCCCAGACAGGTTCCAGGCTATGGCTTCAGCTTGCTGGTTCTGTTCGTATGCTGCTCTGAGTGTCCCTAGGGACATTCCTTTCCATGTTCCCAGGGATGGGCTCTGTCTTCTCACGGTGAATGCTGGACTATGTAAACTGCCCACTGCTGGTAGTTACTTCCTCATGATCTTCTAGCTGAGGAGCATGATGTCCCATCACTGTGTTTTATGTTTTGGGTTTTTTTTTAATTGAACAAAGCTCCACCGTTTTTTCAAGGAGTTTGCTGTTGGCATGTGTAAAGTGGTGAGAATGGGAGGGAATCAAAGCTCATACGAACAGGTAGAGCATCACACAGGGTTTGTTGCATATTTGGCTTCCCAAAGGTATCTGAGGGCCCAATTTGGCCAAGGTTTAGCCAGAATTTCAGAGTTTTTCCTTTGCTGGACTCAGGTGGGGGTGTCAAAGGATTCATTTCCCAGGTGCACACAGAGAGAGTGCCCCCCCTCCACTCCTTTCAGATGGTGCGTGCACAGGCTGCTCCATTGCAGCACTCTCTTCAATAGTCCCTATCCTTCAGGTCAGCCCCCATTACCCCACTGGGGCATACCCTTCTCTGGGTCTTTATAGCCAACCAGGAATGGTTAACACTTCTCTGTGGCTGCCACAGCTTTGTCATGAGGATTTGGGCAGGATGATATCTGTCTGAGGAGAAATCGCCCTGCTTTCTTGAGATGCAGCACCTGCTCCATGGCATCTGTGTTTGTTGTTCTGTGGTAAATATGAAGCATCTTCTCCCACAGAGAAGGAGGAACCACACACCGCACCTGAGGTAAGGGCATCCATGCAAGCAAGTAGCCGTGCAGCTTGCACATTATGGCAGAGCTGGGCTGTGAGCTTTCAGAAACAAGTTCATCGGCCCATAGCCCTGTAAAACCACACAAACACCGTAGGTTGAAAGTACCAGGGTGTGTTGGCACAACAGCTGGTGGCTACCTAGTAACTAAAGGCAAACCTTCCTCACAGGGAGTATTTACAGGCTGCCTTATAAATGACTGGAGATTTAAGAACTTACACGACAGCTGTATGAGTTAGAGCTGAAAGCTTCTCACATAGCAGTAGTGCTGATACAGTTGTTCACAGAGATAAAAATTGTATTTCTACATGGTGCCAGGACATAGTTTATTAAAGACTCACTTCTTCTCATGTAAGAGAACTAAGCCAGGCTGTGGGCACACAGACACCTCACGCTGGGGTAGAGTAAGAGGAGAACCTGCCTGACATCAGTGGCAGCTCGTGGCCAAACTCCTACTCAGAAATAACTTTACAGTAACTTGCCCTTTTTCTGCAGAGATAAGCAGCCTGTCTTTGCTTATACAACCAGTAACCAAGCTGCAAACAACAGGCTGTAAGTTCACAGCCGCCCTTGTTGCTTTATGTCCATTCCTGTTCCAGGCTGGCTGGACCCTTTGCTGGAGACTTTTGACATGTTGATAGCTACAAGGGTACTTGGTAGCTACATCAGTCTTGATGCAAGAGCACTGAACATCAAGGCCTGAGTACAGAAAGCTGCACTTCTCTGCCTATGCCTCTGACCCTGCTGCACCAAAGTCTTTCTTCTGCCACCTGTAGAAATTTCCTCCACCACTCAGAAATGAGTTAAAAAAAGAAGACTGATGGTGTTTCTGATGTGAATGTGCTCTTCTTCCACTACAGCTTCTACCATCAATCCCTCTCATGTATTTCTGTACTAGTTTGCAGGCTGTTTTTACTTTGACCAAATGCTGACTAGATTTTTTCTCTGTTACCTTAGCACCCTGTGTGTGTGGGCAGAAATCTGCTCGTTCAAGCATACGACCCAGAAATGGCATCCATTGCAATAAGGAACTTTTAGTGATGTTGCAAAGGTCATGACTGCTTTGCCCCTGAAGATGTTGCGGGTGCGGGGGCCCATAGTCGCAAGGATTTATCATGCACTTGCCTGCCCAAACTGCAGCTCCAGCCAGCAGTGCATTTTAAGCTCTAACAGTGTGGAAGAGTGTGGCCACAGTAATCTGCACCTCTGTGACCTTGACCCTGATTACTGAAATTAGCTTTACAGACGGTTAAGCTCAAAAGCCTCTCCATAGCTTCCGCCAATACTGGCCGGACAAGGGAGTGTGGTGAGAGCATATCCCAGCACATAGTCCTGAATCCCCTGCTAGCTTTTAGTTATCTTCCAGGAGAAACTCATTAACTGCAAGGTCTGATGCTTAGCATCACAGGCAGAAGTTGCCTTTTGATACTTTTCTTTAAAGTCCAGTGAAAGATGAAGGCTGTGTCCCAGAATTCAGCTCCATTCAGAACAAGTGGGAGCACATAAAAGCTGAGATGTAAAATACATCCATTTTGGCTAACTTTCTACAGCATTGCTTCATTTTCACCTCTGATATTTAATGTCCTAAATGCTATTCACTGTCTTGATTGTCCCTGGGGTGACTGGGTCACTGCTGTTGCAGGTGAATTGATGTTTTCTTCACTCTTGACCTGACATTTAAAGTAGTTTGGAAGCAGCCAGCTATAAAAGACTAAGATTGAGGTCTCCCTCTCTTTATCCTTCTTGTCTTACCTCTAATTTGTGGTGCCTCAGAAGCGATTTTAAGTTGCCTTCTTTCTCCATTGTGTTCAGCGCTATACGTGATCTTTTCTGGGTCAGAAATGCTTAATTGGTCTAACTGCATTACATGTGGGTTTGTAGTTTGGCTCATAGTACTGCAGCTTTTGTCCAGTTGAAAATGTTGCACAGAAATGAGAGGAGTATTTTCTGACTCTAGGCTTGTTGTGAAAAGAAGTCTAAAATTCATAAAACTAAAAATGAAAACAATAAAATAAGCCTAATAAAAATATGATAACAACAAGTCTAATGATAAATGAACTCTGAAAGAACAAAAGTCTATGATCTGGCAACAATTACAAATGTTCGTGTGACTTGTGGCCCATACTTTGGCTATTGTAATCTTCTCTGAAACATTTTTCCTTGTTATTCTGGACTTTTCTGGTCATATTCATCTTGCATAACTGTGGAGATATAAAAGCCAAATACCTTCCAGAGAACTGTAAATGTCTATTTTATGTCAAATAAATTTCTAGTTGGAGGACCCTTCCTCCCCACTGACTATAGTGTGATGCTTGAAGTTGGAAGAGATTAATCAGACATCATTTTTCAGTGATTTCTAGAAGGATGAGATTGGTAAACAGCAAATATCAACAATATGGGGCAAGATATTCTACTTTTGCTCTCCACACCCAGAATGTAAGTCCTCAAGATCCTCACTGTGCTGACATCCATCCTGGAGACACTGTTCATAAGGCCGCATTTTTCATCACTGAAGCTCCCTAAGAGCTGAAAGACCTGTGGTGGCAGGCAGATAGCTCTCTGCCTCGTGCCTCTGTTGCTGTGCAGTCCTTTGTCCCTCTGCCCCAAGGGAGAGCAGACCTGAATCCAGATCTTCATCTCCCATGTGTGTCTATCCCAGCGGTCCTGCTGGGGAAATGGAGGTTTAGTTTGCTGTGGTTTGAAGAAACGATGCCTGTGGCATCTGAAGATTTGTTCAAAGCATCTAGTTTGCTGGCAAGGGTTAAATGCATGCAAATGCACTTGGTGACTACTTTTGTGACTGGGTGCTCTGAGTATCTACTGATTTCTCCTTTGCTTCTGCTGACCTGCTGATCTGATGTCCCTGCCCATTTTGGGACCTGTTTTATACTTCAGCAAGCCCAAAAGTCATACTGATGCTAATGTAAATGTCATATGGACAGTCTGTCAGACTCTCCTGATCTGTTGGATAGGCAGCTTTACATAGAGATAATACGTGGCATCTCTGGGCAGGGACCCTGGGCACTGTTGGCTTTGGAGGATGAAAAATCCTATTCCTTGCAATGAGGAAGGAACTTGACAGTGCCAGCCCATTTACCTTTCAAAATAAAAGGCTTAACTCGGAGAGAAGGCTAAACCCACCAGTGTCTAAGTAGACTGAGGTGTCTCTCTGCAGCCCCAGGAAAGGTACCTGCCTCTCAGACAATGACAGCATTTAAGACTTGCTTTGACCCACAGTATCCTCTATCAGCTAACTCAAGCAACTGCCTACTCACCCCATGGCTGGTGTGGATCTCGTTCTTGGGAATTCAGTAGGTTCATCTGCTAAAAATATAGACCTCTGCCATCTGACCAAGTCCAGCCTCCCTAGCCCTGCAAAACTCCCTTTGGAGGTAGTCAGTACAATCTGTGGAGTTTAGGAAGGCTGACTGTACAGCAGACAACTACAACAGGTGGATGGCTTGCATGTATTAAGTGCCTGTTTTTCCTTCACTAACTCTTTAAGGAAGCCTGTGCTGGTTGGTTCTGTGGGAGGCTCTGTGCTGCCGTCACGCAGCCATCATGCTGAGAGCCGTGGGTCTCACACCTACCTGGCAGGTGGGATCCTGCTGCGGCAGTGGTGAATTCTGCCAGGAGCCTAAAATCAAGATGCGGCAATGTTCAGACACCTTCGTATGTCTTCTGCCCAGTGGCTCTTCGCAGAGTGGTGGTGCCTGTTTAGAAGTCCTGTGTATCACCAGATTTAAGACCTGCTGAGCAATTTTAAGTGATGGTTGTCTTCACTTCCCATAGTGAGACATGATAGTTATGTGAAAAACATACTGTGATTACAAGTACAGTACATTGCTGCAAACTTGGGTTCATACAGATAAGATATCCATGCTTCAAGTGGGTCTTCTAAGAAAATACTCATGATTACACTAGAGAGTAGGTGACAATTTAAAAATGAACCAATTATTAGCAGATTTAAAAATATATATACTGCGCTTAGTGAGAAAGGTAATGATGAGAGCAAAAATTAACACAATCTGCTCTAATTATGTAAGAATGCCTTTGAAAGATTATGTGCTACTTGATTAGTAGGCTGGGAAGAACTTGAGATAGTCACAGTAACTTTAAATATAGACTAGAGCCTTAAGTTTGAGTATGCGAGGCATGAAGAAGGAGCTTTGGCACGGGCCACGTGAAAGCTGAGAACATCCAGATCTGTCAGAAAAAAGAAGAAAAAATAAAAGTGCCAACAAGAAAAATATTCAGCACGGTATCTAAACCTCTGGGTTAGCACTTTAAGTAAAACCATTTAGTTAATTCTCCTCTTTCTCTTCTTTCCACTTTCCTAATCAGTGTTAGATCACTTGGTTGAATAAACCATCCTTTTATAGATACGGCCTTTAAGGTCTTTGGGCTCTTCGTTCGTAATCAGCAGGAGTATGGTTTGTTGAGGTGGGTCAGAAGTTTCAGCCTCTGGCAACTGCAGACTCTAGTCGATGGCCTAGTGAAGTCAGATGTTCAGACGCTGGCTGGATTTACAGTTATGCCCAGGCGCATTCCACAGCTCAGGCGTGTTTATTGGTACCCCCTGTTCAGTGCTAAGTCCTTTTTTTTTTTCACAAGTCTTTGTGTGTGTAGCTATATATATTCTGTCAGATGCCATCAAAAGTAAATGTAACATAGTTTGCCTCTTCTAAAGGTACTAGGGACTAGCTCTGTCAATCAAAAAGTGTTTCTCAGGTAGCTGGTCTCAGTTCTAGCAAATGAGCTGCCTTCAAATTGCTAATAGGCTGAGGAAAGTTACTTTCTCTGTTGTATGGAATATTTGAATTTGCTATTTTTTGTAATACTGAAAGTATGCGGGATGTTGTGTAGAGAAGCTGAACTAAGAACAAGTTGCCTGGTCTGGAACTATTCACAGAACGAGCTATCATAGCTGCAGGAACAGACCCTTGTACTGAAGGGACACCCTGACAATACGAGCAACAGGGAGTCATAAAGCCAACCTTGTTTTTAGTCCCAGTCTAGCTGTCCCAATAGGCTGAATCCTAGAAATTTGAGGATAGCTGGGCAAAGATCATATTACATTTGCTCTGTTTCTATATCCTTTCCCTGGATTCCCCTACCAGCCATTATGCTGTGTTAGGTTTCTGGTCTACTAATGAACTTCTTGTGATCCAATATGCTCTTCCATGGTCTCCTGTAAGATCCTCAGCACAAAAATGAGGGAAACCTCTCTGCCTGTAGAGGGAAAGGAAGGGTATGCAGGAGCTAGGGTGCTTATGAAGTGTGCTCATTAATGACATTTATGGTGCTGTTTCCCTACTTCGAAGAAGAGAAGTTTTCTGCCTGTCATGGATGAAGTCCAAGATGAAGGAGGTGAGCTGGGACAGAGCAGGAAGGGGCTCCCTGTCAGTGTGGAAGTGCCGATACAGGCCTGGGGACCAGAGCTGAGGGGTTTCAGTTAAAGAATACGCGTTTTGAGTTTTTTGTTGGCAAAGAGTAAAATAAACCCCAGGATCTCCAAGATGCACGGCCCAAGGGGAACATTTGGGCGCTGATGTGCACCATTTAATAATTAGGATCAATGGCACCCAAATATTTCACCCTTTTGCTGGTGGATATTTATGTGATTCGAGGTGAAGTGGATTAGCCAGTGCATGAGAAATCCAGAGACTTCTGCTTTGGAACATGCCAGGGAAGGGAATAGCCTAGGACAGTCTCATGGCAGATGTACACCCTGCTTTCCTCGGGCAGAGGGGGAACATTTTGAATCTGGATTTCCCAAATCCCCTGTAAGTATGGGACAGGTTTGCCCAAGTTTTCCTTGAGAGGACAGGCTTTGGTGGCTCAGCCTAGAAGGCCGTGCATCGCAATAGGACCCCGCAAACCTGCTTAGGCATCTAAGCCTGAATGAGGCATGGGTTAAGCCTTTGCTCTTTCATCTGTATATTTTAGGAGAGGACTCCCACGCAGCATGTTGGCTTCTGTGAACATGCTGCCTGGGTGTCTAGGAGAGCAATGGCAAGGCAGTCAAGCCAATGAAAGGGAAGATTTCTGCAGCTCTGCTCCCCCTCCTACCTCCAGTGATTGCGAGGGGAGGCTATTTAGGGAAATCATCCAGCAAAACCCAAGAAACCCTCCCCTCCACACCCCTGGTTACTCACAGCTATTTGTTTTGTTGTGTTTTTCATCAGGTTGGTTTCCAGCCAGCCGGCCTCCCTCACTGGGGGCATCGCACCGTGACGTGAGTGCCGGCGCTGGTGCAAAGGGTGAAACCTGGGCGCTGATGGAGGGGGGCTGTCACAGCAAGCTTGGATACTCTGAGCTACACTATCTCCCAGCATGCCCGAATGTAAATACAAAAGACATCAGAATCAGTAAATAATCTGCATACTATATATCATGTGGTGTTTGGCAGTGGGAATAAGGCCAGCACTGTGGATAGCCTTACACACTTAAACCTGATCAGGATCCTCATGCTCATCTGGCAGCACCATGTTGCAGAAGTGACCCCTCTGACTTCAGTGGAAATACTCGTATCATTCATCTGAAGCAAAGGCTCTGAGTGGGGGGAACCCACGGCAGCGCAAGGCCGGCACGCTGAGACTCTCTTTCAGCTCTATCAATTTAAAGGAAACAAATAGCCATTTCTTTTTGTTCATGTGTATAGCAAGTTCTAGCAGCGCCTTGGGCAAAGATAAGATGATGTGGGGATTACAGCTATCTAGGCCACAGAGCCGTGTGCTTTCTGGGAAGAAACACTGCAGGGTACCAGAAATACTTCTCTGTATGCTCACGCAGATGGAGCATTAACATCAGCATTGAAAATCAATGAGGGAAGAGCATGCAGGTGAGTCAGTGACTCTTTAAAGCAATGGATTGTGCTTTTCAGACCTCTTAGTCCCAAACTTTTCTATCCAGCAAATGATCCTGGATTTCAGTAGTCTGTATTCAAATGCAAATAATATTTTTTTCCTATTCCTTTTCTTTTAAATGCATATGAACTTGAGAAGCTGTGGGGACTATAGCTATATAGGACAGCAACAGCTGTACTGTACTTAAGAAAGTAACTGTGTAGACAGGGCTCCATACACTAGAACTGATCTTGAGAGATCCCAAAATCTGCACGCAGGCTTCTGCAAGTGGCTCACTCCTTCTTTCTCTTTTCCCCACACTGTGTGCAAAGACACCAACGGGCCAAAAGTTCTCGTAAAATCCCATTGAGCCCCAAGGGCTACACACAGCTCTGCTCTTAGCACGGCACCACGTCAGAAGAACTAAAAGAAGCAAATCAGCCCACAGAGGCCACTACATAAACAGCCTTAACCAAATCCTGCAGCCCAGCTTAGCCCTTTTAAAATATTTTGGGGGTGATGTCAGCACCTGGGTTGCCAATGCACTTGTTGCTCTCCTCCCTCAGCCTACTTTAGTTCCCACACAGGGACAGGGCATCCAGACCGAGTGGGAGATAGGCACAAGCTGAGAGGGAAATAATATCTGCACTGACCCAAAGTCCAGAGGCAGAACCACTGGGCTCCATTTACCTCCTCAAGGTAAAATACTTGGCTTACTTATTAGGTCAGATTTTCTCTTGTCCAAGGACATAGGAGGCTGACAAAACAACTTGGGAATGTAGGAATTTGTTAACTGCATGCACCGGGCTTTTAATATTTAATTTGCAAACTAAACTCTGTCTTCTTTTGGGTATGGTCCCAGGGCTTCACTTGTTTGCACCATAGATGTTACAGCCTAAGCGGGCTTGTCTGCTAAGATTTTGGTTGCGTAGCTGAAATTCTTTGTCTAGAGCTTATGCCTCATTTGTTTAAAGGTTTTTAATTTTATTTATACAGCATGCAGATGGGATTAGTGCATGATATTCATGATAAATTTTTCTCATTTCTCTGCATGAACTCCAAGAACATATAAAAATCAAAACTTGCTGTGATAAAGTAAATAAAAAAAAAACAACAAAAAAGTTCTCGAATATAACTTGAATGGGATTTCTGAAGTAAGAGATCTATAGCAGCTTGAAAGTGCAGGAAAGTCAGAAGGTGCTTGAGAAAATGCTATTTCATCTGTAGGATTAACTCACAAAATTTATTAAGTTCTTCAGAATTGAAAATATCTAACCTAAGATTCTCCTTGTACTTTTAGTGGTAACATAAATAATTCAGTTTTATTAGTCTTTCTTTATAAGAGAATAATTTGGACCTAGTTTCTTTAAAAAATGAAAATATGCAAACAAATATAAGAATTTAAAGAAGTCTAACCAGTGGCATATTTACCATGTATATCTTTTGAAAGTAATAAAGGGGGCTTGGGCATTATTTATTTGAAAATGCTTGCACAAAGCAGTGCTAATTTCCAAGGACTGCTCACTCTTGCGTGGTATATTTTGGGGTGACACTGAGAACGCTCCATGTCAAATGCTGGAAATCAAAGAAGGTGATAAGCTGCCAGAGATAGCTTTTACTTTTTAGCGTCCCCAGTGCTTACTAAGTTTGAGCCACTGAAACAACATTTATTTACACCAATATAAATAGCTCTGCTGAACCTGCCACCTTCATGCATCTGTTCTTCACATATTTTTCTTTTTCCTTAAAAGAGCCCGTGACCTGAAGGTTGAGCTCAAGGACGCTCCCAGGCAAGTCACTGAAGTTTTCCCCTTGCTCTACCTGTTGACCTCTGCTCTCCCCTGATTACTCCCGAAAAATGGAGAGATCCACACAAGAACTTTTCCTCAACTTCATGATTGTCCTGATTACTGTGTTGCTCATGTGGCTCCTTGTGAAGTCTTATCAGGAGTAAAAGACAATCAGAAACTCTGGGAGGTGATTTAAGTGTGTGTCTCCGCAGACATAAGTAACACCCACAGCACACCGCTGTGATTAGCTTTCAGTCAACTGAGGATGTCGTCAATTTTTTTTTACTCTCTCGTATCTGTTGCCCGTGCTAACGTCTATGATGGGTCTATGATGGTGTAATTATTTTATTCTGCAGTGATCCAGCTGTAAAATGTAAAATGCAAGATCCTTAGGAACTGTTCAATGTGGCTGTCTCCTCCGGTGGTTATTGTGAATGCTGTAACCCCCTGCCCGCCATGCCGGCTTGGTTGGTGTTGGTGTTAGGTTCTTGAGGGTATAAAACTGCAGCATGCAATGTAACCATCTGTATTAACCAGCGTAAGAGGCACAAACTCGCTTAGCAGAAAGGAATGTGAAACCTCTACTTTCACTTGCTCGTTTCACTTAAATAAAGAACATGTAAAACCATTTTTTGTAGCATTCCTTATCCTTCTCCTGGCCTGACTGCTGTTCACTGAGAGACCTGCTGATAACTGCAGTACAGTGCGCTGTGCAAGTCTGGTGGTTTGCTTGCTCCTCCCACCTGCATTTTTATTTGTATTTAAAAAAAAAAAAATTGCTGTAGAGTGGAAATCCTGCAACTTAACAGCTGTGTAGCCACATGAATGAGCTGTTCAGGTCACTTTTCTGTCCAGAGTGACTTACACTGTTGGTGCCTATGGACGTGGACTTCAAAGACAACCTCCGTCCCACCGAGACATTGTCAATAATTGCATTTTCTGAAGCTGGATTTCGGGCAGGGATTCCCAGGATCCTATATTTGGCCAAGCTATGCTTGGAGCAGTGCCTGGAAGGACGAGCCTGGGTCAGTCGCAGTCATAGGCACCCGCTGGCGCCGCAGCCCTGCTGCGAGCCTTGCCTGGGGCGGCAGTCCCTTGGGGTCTGCTGTGGTGCGCCAGGCGCCGCGGCACGGCCATGCTCAGCTTCGGCAGGACAAGGCGCGAGTGTGTCTGGGTTGCTGTGATGGTGTCGTCGCCTGCTAAAAAATCTTGAGCCAGCTTGAAGAGCCCACAGTCCCTGGGTTTGTGCAATCAGTAATCAAACTCCGCCTAGGCATTCCCCATCTGTTATTTTAATGGCTTCAGAGAATCAGTATCTTCTACAAAATACAGCTTTCTGTAGCAGGCAGTGAGGTGTGTGCCACACTGCTGATACAGGTCTCCTTCCCCTCCAGGAGCCTGCAGGAGCAGGCAGCATCGCGAGGCTGTGCTGTGAGTTACCCAAGGCTGCTCTCTGGTATGGTTAGATGGAGCAGTGTTGGCCGTGGCAGCTGGGACTTGGGCTTGGGCTTTAAGGAAAGACAGCAAACATTGTGGTAGCACCGCTTGTTAAGTGTGTGTGTTGCTTAAATATTGCCAGTAAATGACCCGTTGCCCTGTGCCACTTGTGCTGTCCGTCCGGGTTTGCAGCCACCCCGCTGCAGCTGGTGCCACTCATCCTTCCAGTCAAGAAATCCCCACTCCAGTGCAATGATAAAAATCACCTCTTGTTTACTCTTGGCTGCAACTGAGCAAACCTCCTTCCAGCATTTCCAGGGATAGCAAATTTTCTGCGAGAAAACCAAGACATTGAAATGAACTTTTGCCAGGGGTGGACGCAGCCTTTCTCTGCAGCCCACCTTGTGCCAGATGTTGCTATATTTTCACTAATTTACACGGTCAGCTTGTGTTCATAAGCTTGGCTGACAGACGCAGCAGCAGCTAGAGAAGGACATGGAAAATCTATTTTTAAATACAGGGAATACTTGATAATTCAGTATGAAAGATTCTCGTCTTTCACCGGCTGTGACTCCCTACCCCAGCTGAACATGGTGTCTTCATCCAGCATTATCAGACCTTTCCTGTGACTTAAAAATAGATTTTCAGAGTCTCTCATGCATCACAGCTTTCACAGGGGACCTCAATGCTGTGCACTGGTCCCACCTGGCAGGGCTGAGCTTTTCTGCCAGTCCCAGTGCACATGGCCACTGCCCAGGGAGAGCAATGTCATGAGCAAATTGATGTGTTTGGGCTCATCTCAGGCTAGCAACGCAAAAAATAGAGGTGTGGGCTTCACTGTCTGAACTAGAAGTGGTTCAGCAACAGCTCAAGGTGATCCTAGCAATTTTCAGATAGGAAGAGAAAATGTTCCGGAGAGTTTGGGCCATCCGCAACTTTTAGCCATCAGTCTTTTTGGGAGTAGACTTGCATCTAACTTTGACGATATGATTAAGGTAAAGCACCCCAAACAAGTTGCTAGAAGTGAGAATACCAGCCTAAGTGGTTCTCTTTTCAGGCTTTTATAATTTTAAAGCAGATTTTAAATGAGGTAAGTTAGTCGCCTAAGTAAGTAATTTGCCTAAAACTGAAGAAAGGCAATGCAACTGGCTGCAAAGAGCCAGCACTGTGCAGGTGCACAGGCACATTAGTGTCAAAGAGCATCAGCCAAATACACATATACAGACAAAATTTCCCAGTTTGAGGGACCTTAATATAGATGTTTGGTGTGACCCTCGAGTCTCAAACTCTCTTCATTATCTTCCCACTTGCCAAAGAGGCCCTGGAGGAGAGGTGACTCTCCAGTGATGTATGTTACCAGCATTTTCCAGCCCTTTGCAGTGTAAGGGCGATTGAGAACACCAGAGGGCTTCTGGGCTAACAGTGATTTGTCTTTAGTTTGTCAGTAAAATTATTTTAGGCAAAAGTTTTATTAAAACTATACTTTAGAGTAAGTAGCTGCCCTAACTCCTCCAGCCTCCCTGGGCAAACTCTTCCAGTGTTTGACCACCCTCACAGTAAAAAACCTTTTTCTTATGTTTAAATGTAATTCCTGCATTTCAGTTTGTGCCCATTACCTCTTGTCTTGTTGCTGGGCACCACTGAGAAGAGTCTGGCTCTGTCTTCTTTATTCCCTCCCATCAGGTATTTACATACATTGATAAGATCCCCCTGAGCTGTCTCTTCTCCAGGCTGAACAGTCCCAGCTCCCTCAGCCTTTTCTCATATGTCAGATGATCCAGTCCATTTGTCTTCTTCATGGTCCTTTGCTGGACTGTCTCCAGCATGTCCACGTCTCTCTTGTACTGGGGAGCCCAGCACTGGACACAGCACTCCAGGTGTGTCTCACCAGTGCTGAGCAGAGGGGAAGGATCACCTCCCTTGACCTGCTGGCAGTGCTCTGCCTGATGCGGCCCAGGAGGCTGTTTGGCTACTGCCGCAAGGGCCCACTGCTGGCTCATGGTCACCTTGATGTCCATGGTGAGCCCCAGGTCCTCTGCAGAGCTGCTTTCCAGCTGGTTGGTCCCAGCCTGTCCTGGTGCCTGGGGTTATTCCTTCCCGGGGCAGAACTTGGCATTTCCCTCTGTTGAATTTGATGAGGTTCCTGTCGGCTCATTTCTCCAGCCTGTTGAGCAGGACAACACTCTGGTGTATCAGCCACTCCTTTCAGTTCTATATCCTTATTTTACATCTTTCCATATGTACATTTACATACTTTACATCATTTTAATTAACCCATACCTGTTTTAAGCCGCAGATGTTTATCCCTTCTTTGTGGCCCCTAACACATTATGAATGATGTACCATGAAGAGCATCTATTATGCAAGCTCTCTTTTACATCTGCAAGCTTTTTTTTTTTTTTTTAATATATATATTTTCATACGTATATATGTATGTATATCAACATTTGACCTGCTGTAAGTTTTACACATAGTGTGCACAGGACATGAACGCAGCACAGTACCTGCTCATGGAGAGGATTGCCAAGGCGACACTATGCTTACCCTGTTTCCTCTCCCATCCCATCTACTTTGTTAAAGGCACGCTGTGTAGGACCTCAGGAACTGCCAATGACAAGAAAAACGGTGGTTGCTCATGACTTTGACCTGACCTGAACAAGGCAATTTTCATTCTGGCATGTAAGTATAGATGAATTAGCCTCACCCAGAAGCAGAAGTTCAGTGGTGGCCTTTCCGTTCACTTTACTGGGCTTTGGATCAGACCGTAACTACCTAATTTTAGATGTTCAGATTTCAAAAGTTTGGCTCTAGGCCTGGTAATTCAGAATTGCTAAGCACTCAGCACTTTGCTCAACAGAAACTAGAGACACAGGATGTTCAACATGCTTTTGGGAAAAATCAGACCACGAGTTTGTGTGCCTGGATACCAGCCTGGAAACCAAATTTTAGGCACCAAGATTTGAAACTTTGGTTAAACCTTAGAAAATTGTTCAGTGGCGTTTACCAAAATGCTTTTATCAATCAATCAGAAGTGTTTTCAGTCAAAATGGGTTTTTGTATTTTTTTCAAGAGTGTTTTTATCAAGGAAAATTAAAATTTGTCAAAGGCAAATGCCATGCTTGAAAACCAGCTGTGTCCATTTTGCTTTTGAATGATATCATGGTTGCTGTAAACTGTGTGGCTTGTGCCCCTTTTCTCTTTTATTGCCCAGGCCCAGGTCAGGCAGGTTCTCTATCCTGTGTGACATAACCAGCCACGCTCACGATCTCTCACTGCCAAGTCACAGGGTAGGAAACTGCCATGCAATGAGAGAGAGAGGAGAAAGGAAAAAAAAATGACTGACACCGAGGAACTGCATGTGCTGCATTTCTAAGTGAGTTGATTACAAACCATTTATTGCTGACATTTTTCAGTTTGCAAAGATTCACTCAAAATTCAGTTTTCTGTGGAAAAAATTGCACACTGCCTAAGCTCTTTGTGTGTGTGTGTGTTGTGTGTGTGTACTCAGTAGATGCATAGAAGGAGAAGGAAAGGCAAAAAACAAGGTTCTCAGCCTTATCAAAACAGCATTCCTACGTATGTATATAAGTTTTCTCTGGACCAAACCAAGAAAATGTGAAGCATAAATAACTTCCTCGCTACGTAGCAAGTCCAGCATGGTTCTATTTATACAACTGCATTTGGAAGTGTCCCAAAGGTGATAGATGCCCTTGGAATTCAAGAAGAACTTTGTACGATAATTATCTATATTTTGGTGGTGCAGTGAGCTAGGAGGGATCAAGAAGACTGACAGCTGCTGACCCCTTGGGATGCCGTTGTCGGGGCTCCTAAATCATTCTCCACCTACACAGCTGAGCTGGTTTGCCCCTTGTGCATAGGGTTTACTCACAGATTAGTGTCTCGCAGGTCTGAGCTGGAAAAGCCTTTGGCGCATTTCCCAGGGCCGTATACAGCTGGTGCTCAAGCCAATCAACTCTGACCTCTTAGCTTAACAGTTCAGCTGTCAGCTTCTAAAGAGAGATGACAGCATTTTCAAGCAGGCTCCATTATGCTTATCAGCTAATGCTAATCTCTACTCGCACTGGGCTGATCTGTGAGGGAGTGTAAAGAAGCATAAATTAATGCAAAATGAATGGAGATGGTCAGTTTGTGCTGGTGTGTGTGCTGTATTGCACTTGTACTTGCCAGTTCCTTGCTGTAGTGGGTGGATGAGGGAGATGAGGAATAATTCAGTTTTGGCAGCAGTTGTTAGCTGAATGTAGGCCTATGCTTCCTTATACTACAGCTTGTATGGCAGGGTCCAGAAGGGCGTTTATATGGTGCATGGATGTGCCTTGATCTATTGGCTTTGCATATATGCCTCTTCTTGCACCCAGAAGAGCAGCCAGAGCTGTCTCTCTCTTCTTGCAAATGACTGTTTTCCTCGTCTTTCACCTCTCCCCTCTTGGGAGGCAGGCAGTGGCTTTTATCTCTCGCCCTCATGGCCAGAGTGGTACACGGTCTACCACAACAATGTCATGTCCAGTTCATGTCTGCTCTGCGCTGCTGTCCCTGCCCAGGCCTGGAATGAGTGTGGCTCAGGTGACCTGAAGATCAAATTGATGGGGTCAGGACATTCACAGCGACCCAGGTATCTAACAGTTTCTTAGGAGGGACTTATCCCTTGCAGAGATGTGCCTCGGGAGAAGGGCTCCTGGAGAAGATCCTACCTTGCACTCATAGAAATTTGCACATTTCTACATGCATTTGGTGTAACTTTGGTCTTGCACGTTACCGTGACAGCCTGGCCTAGATGCATTCTCCAAAACATCTAGGGGGAGCGACCCAATTCCTTAATTAAAACCATGGAACACGCTGAGCAATAAATAATCTAGAATGCATTATCTAGAATGCCAATCTAGAATGTCCTAGCTTGGAGAGGGATACTGTCTCTTGGGGAGCTTCCATGAAAGCAAATACCAAAGGCTGCCCTTCTTTCAGTGCTTAAGAGGCCACAGGCTCCTCAGCCCAGCTCAATGAAGAGAAAGATATTTTACAATGGAGAAAAATGCTGACAGAAAGTTGTTGCAATTTGCTTATGGGAACTAACAAGAAGTATGTGCATAGGACATTTTGCACTTTTCTTGATGGAATTTAGAAAGCATTTAGGTAACTTAGAGCAGTGTTTCCCAGAATGGAAAATGCTTGCCTCAGGGAAGACAAGCGCTCCAGGAGTTTTATTTCCTCCAGGCTGCTGCAGCCTCTTTGGGCTCTCCTGGACATCTGGGTGCAGGATCCTTGGCAGTCTTTCTCCAAGGTGAGGACATTCACAACAGCTAACTCCTATCCAGACAACATGCCAAAGAAGCACAGGATAGAATCATAGAATATCTGAAGTTGGAAAGGACCCATAAGAATCATTGAGTCCAACTCCCTGCTCCTCACAGCACTACCTAAAACTAAACCATATGACTAAGAGCGTCGTCCAGATGCAACTTAACTCTGACAGGCAGACTGAGTGAAAATCTCCCAATACAGTTCCAAACCCCTGAAGGGGCACAGCCTCACCATGATCACCAAACTCTGATTACCACCAGAAATGCAAGTATCATTAACCTAATTTGATTCACAGCGTTTTCTTGGAAAGAGTTAGGAAGCATCCTATGGTTCCAGCAGTCAACTAGCAGCAAGCGGCTGAAACACGGGGGTAGATGCAAGAACACCAGGCAAGCAGTGTGCTCTTTGGCCTTAGAAACCCTGCCCGGCCCTGCCCGGCGCTGTCCAGGGTGCTGAAGCGGCGGGAGGCGGGGGCAGCGCAGGGCAGGAGAGTGACCCTGCCCTAGGGGGAACGGGGGGGTCCCCACTCTCTGGGTTTTAGCACAAGATCAGAAAGCTCTTGCTTTTACCCCAGAACGTTCCTGAGTGTGCGTGGGGGTCAATTGAAAGGCAATTAAGGTGATGCTGTTCATAAAAATCATAGAATCGTTAAGGTTGGAAAAGACCCTTAAGACCATCGAGTCCAACAGTTAACCTAGCACTGCCAAGTCCACCACTAAACCATGTCCCTAAGCACCACGTCTACCCATCTTTCAAATACCTCCAGGGATGGAGACTCAACCACTTCCCTCGGTAGCCTGTTCCAGTGCTTGACAACAGTTTCAGTGAAGAAATTCTTCCTAATATCCAATCTAAACCTCCCCTGGCTCAACTTGAGGCCATCTCTTGCCCTATCACTTGTTACTTGGGAGGAGAGACCAACCCTCACCTTGCTACAACCTCCTTTCAGGTAGTTGTAAAGAGCAATAAGGTCTCCCCTCAGCCTCCTCTTCTCCAAACTAAACAACCCCAGCTCCCTCAGCCGCTCCTCATAACACTTGTGCTCTAGACCCTTCACCAGCTTCGTTGCCCTTCTTTGGACACGCTCCAGCACCTCGATGTCCTTCTTGTAGTGAGGGGCCCAAAACTGAACACAGTACTCGAGGTGCGGCCTCACCAGTGCCGAGCACAGGGGCACTATCACCTCCCTGGTCCTGCTGGCCACACTATTCCTGATACAAGCCAGGATCCCATTGGCCCTCTTGGCCACCTGAGCACATTGATGGCTCAGTGCTCATGGCTTAGAGGTTGTCTTTTTTTTCCCTTGAGACCTCAAATTCATTGTACTGTCAGACATAAATAGTGAAGACTAGGTTATGGGGGCCTTGCAAGAAGAAAAGTTTTGAAGGGGGAATGAGACTTTAGTTTGAGCAGGTAGAATGCAGGTGAAAGAAATAAGTAAGAAGATAAAATCCAAAGAAGGCATTGGCATGATGGTTAGCTCATTATTGTTAGAAACTGAAAAATGTACCAGGCATTAAACAGAGGAAGCTGCCCCTTCTGCCTGGGAGATCTGACTTTCTACATTTGGAAGTCACTTAACGGTCAGATTTCAGGTGTTGCAGAATGATGATGTGATAGCTTTAAACAAGACAAGACAATGTCTTCCATGCGGGGTATGTGTATTGAGTAACACAAACTTCAGCCATGTCAGAGAAGTGGCTTTTAACAACAGCCACAACAAGATATTTCATTCTCAAAGGAAATCGTACTTGTTTTTTTGGAGAAGGCTTTCTCATGGCTGAAACAAGGAAGAACAGCTTGGGAATTCAGGCCTCTCTCATGCACTAGCATAATTAAAACCTAACTTATTTTCCATTACACCTCATTTCCCCCAAATATGATAAGTAGGTGTTATTTGTCCACCTGTTGGGACCTTGTGAAACTGAATTCCTTCTCATGTGCAAAGCATTTCTTGTCCTGGCTGGAACATGGCTATTGGGTATCAGTCATAGAACAGCAGCTTGCTGAGATACATTGATATTATGTGGGCTTGTTAAGAAAAATTTGCTCTCTCTAGAACACAGCATTTTTTCCCATTGCAGTGCTTGTTACAGGTAATTTAATATGAAGAACATAAATTTATTACTACTGCTTTGACCCTAAGAGCAGTGAGCGGAGATATCCTGGAATTAACTCCTGACAGAAACCAAGACAGATGTACAAGTCCCACTGCCTATGCAAGGCAAAGCATCACTCTGCAGCTCGCAACTGCATGTGGATATTTCAGACTCACATTATTTTAGATAGGTACATGGTCTTATACACATTTTTGCTATGTGCTTATCTCCCTCTCTGAAGTTTAGGCATTTGATATTAGGGTTATATTATCAATTACATTTTCAGTAGCATCGCAGATGACCTAACCCGAATGGCATAGGCTGCACTGCCTCCCAAAATGCTCTACCCCAAAGGCAATTCTCTCTCTGGGAGCAAGGGAGTCTCTCACTTCCATCATTCAGATGTCTAGGAGCTGTCATTGCTGTGCCTGAAAAATAATGGAATTGAACTATGGCATAGAAGTTAATTACCAGTATGTATGAGACTCATAGGCAGCAATTATAGCCATTCATAATAAATTTAAGAGGATCACAAAAGACACTGTTGCTAGACAGGGATGTTTAATTTGCATTTATAGGTGCAAATTAAGAATATAGAATAAAACATTGAAGTGTCAGCATCTCTCTCTATGACTTGCAGTTCAGACAGCTCCAAAATGACTCCAACTGCTGCAGGTTCCCAAATGCACTGCACAGTCTCTCTGTAGCTTTTGGATCTCTATTGGAATTAGAAGTCAGTTTAGTGCTCCAAAAAGCACTGATATTTCTACATGATAAGAAAGTCACCGACTGGCTTTTCAAATAGCCTCCCAGGATATGAATGCTTAGTCTAGCTTTTAATACAAGGGCACTCATACCACTGATCGGGGAAGACTTTCTGACCCACTCAGTAGATAGTTGATGTTCACATCTCCCTCAGACCTGCTTTTTTATCCAGCAAATGAAAGGAGAGCACCGCGCTGGGATTATAACTCTTTGCTGGGGCTCAGGGTCTCCTATTCTTTGCTGTTGCTGGATTCATCTCTTCTGGCCAGATTTGGAGCTGGTGTAAATTTGCACAGCTTCACAGCAGACAGGCATGATTTACACTAACAGAGGCCTGTCTCAAGCATGGACAAAAAAATAAGATATATTCTATTCTGCGAGACAGAAGCAGCTGATTCTCCCTGGAGGGAGCCTGGTGGGAGTTTGAGGGTGCGTTAGGGGCAGAACAACCCCATGCACTAAATTAGCAGCTGAGCTAGAGAAGCTGTGTGTTCCCCATGCAGCCACATGCCCATGCCTCTTTCCCATAGCCCTCATGAAAGGGGCAAAGCAGTTGGAGGCAGCAGCTTTGAGACGGCCAAGCTTAGAGCAACTCTCCCACCCCTGGTGTCAGAGCAGCCCCCTGTGAGCTGGGCCAGGGCAGGATGGGAGGAGGGGGCTCCCCAGGTCAGCTGGCGCCTGCTCAGGCCTCTGCTCCCACCAGTCTTTTTCTGCTCTTTTTTGGCCACAGAGCTACTGAGAGGTGACACCCACATCTTCTGCAAAATGGTTCTCTGCCAATTGTGTGCGACAAAGGGTGAAAGGGAGAGAAGCTGAAGGGGCAGTGGGGACAGAGACATGGAAACTCAAGCTAAAGTGTATGTCAGTTGGCTTAAATTCAAACCAACTAACCAATGTGAATGTAAAACTGGGAGAAAGTGAAGAGGCAGGTGATGGCTTAGTCACAGCAGCTTAAAGGAACATGTGAGACCATCCAGAGCCAAATCAGCATCACAAATACCCCTATCAAAGAGAGGCAGCAAACTGCATCCTCACGTCTTCTGCATCCTGTCCCTTTGGCGTCCCCCCCCATCCAGCACGTCAAGCAGGGACAGCTTTGCGGGGGTGAGCAGGCAGGCGTCATGGGCTGGATCAGCCTGAGAGGTCTGCATCACGAGGTGCAGAACTCGTGCCATTCCCATCGGCTAGGACTGAGTCGACTCAAAAAGACTGAGTTGTTCCCAGGAGTCAGTCTGCAACTCAGCAAAGCTCACACCTGCCTTTGAGCAGGCAAGGAGGGCTCGTGTGCTTGGGTGACGCTTGCTTAACGAGTCTTGCCAGAAGGATGCCTTGGTTTGACAAAGGCAGGTGACAAAAGCTAAGAGGCTGAGCTGATTTATTGCTTTTGAGGGTTTTGGTACTGTTTTTGCTGGGTGTACACACTGCTGATTGGCCTGTGGTGGGATGGGAACCGCACAAGTGCTTTGCTGGATGAATTAAAAGGAATCTGCTCAGAACAGAGCACATCACCAGGGAAAAGACAGAGCACTCAGCTGTCAAATGCCTTTGACATAGGTGACCATGGCTGTTTTCTCAAATTTGATCTCCCCTTAGTTTCTGAGATTGTCCTCCCACCTTTCTGATCATTACTGCCACAAGTCCTGTCGAGGATTCTTTCTATCCATGGGGCTCTCCACGGGGTTCTGCCGCTGGTCCATTTTTTACTCCTGCTTCAACATTTTCTCCTTTGTTAATCTTGTTTGCAAGTACAGTCTTGGCAGTTCTTGCCCCATTGATGAGTCACAGAGCTCTCTCTGCTCCAGACTTTTATCCTGATGTCTGTATTACAGTTCCAAGTTGTTCAATATTTCCTAACAGCTCTCCCCCAATTAAGCCTGATGTGCATACGGAGCTCTTTCCAGCTGTGGAGAACACTCCCATCTTGTCTCTGGACCATGACCAAGGGCTCCACTTTTGTCCCTAACCCCTCTTTAGGGCTTTACATCTAAGCTATATCTACATCTTGTTGACACTTCCTGACTGGCCTCTCTTGAGCAGCACAGCATTTCTTCCCCAGAAGTAAAATTTGTCCCCAAAGTTGCCCTTATCTTCTCAGGCCCATGGACAACATGCAGTGTTGTCACGCTCAGACCCATTCAGGACCCTGGCACACAGCCCTTGCTGAGCTCTCTGTGCCAACTGCACCAGCCCCATGTTTATCACACCAGCATCCCTATGAATCTCCCCTTCAACACACACTTTCTCACTTTGGACTATGTTTTTCTTTGAAGAACCTTCTCAGCCAGGCTGTACCCACCAGGAATATATCTGTCCTCATTTCCAGTATGTCACAGTGCCATGCCCTGTTGTCCTTTGGTTAGGTTTTTCATAGTCATCTCCATGTGTCTTCCTTGGTTGCCCTTGCAATTGGGAAAAACTGCCGATAAACATACAACAAGCTTCCTCGTGTGCCTTTCTCCAGCTCCTCTTGTACTGCTCTGCTGTGCTGAGCTGCCATCTGTGCTGGTAGGTGTTGACCCCATGCTCCCCTGCCTTCCTCACCTCCCTTGTTTCAGGCTGTAAGCTCTTTGGGGAATATGCCACCTTTAGTTACTTGTTTTTACAGCCCTTCAGCACAGTGGAGCCCAGGTCTAGGAACACAGCAACACAAGTAACAAACCCTCAGCCTTTCCGTATAGTTCGTTTTGATCTAAGCTGCTGTACCCAGTTCTTGCTTGGAGGTTTTAGAGCTAAATCTCATTTTCTAATTATAGTTCTATATAGAGAAGAACAGTTTCCTTCACTAGAATAAGTAATGACCTGATTTCTATGTGCGCTGCTCACAGGGGAAAGCACAAAGCCAGCCTGCTATGTTCCTACGTGATCTTGTAGGAAGACTCCTGTCTAATCTTTGGCAAGTCTTATAGAAAACCTGCACTGCCACAAACTAAGGAAAACAATGAATAATTCATTTTCTTATCTGTTTCAGGATTGTTTTCTGCAACACATCTATTTTAATAATTCATGTGATTTTCAGCTGCACCATGCGGCAGATACAAGTGTACAGGGGGCAGCCATACTGCTTTTCTCATGTAGCCTGGAGGAGTCATTAGTGCAAAATTCCAGCTCACATTGGACCAAATTCCAAGTGAGGAGTGAGGTGAAAATCAGGGTGGTTAGCAAGACTCAAAGTAGAACAGTTCTCTGAAAATCAGAGATTATGAGAGTCATTGACAGAGGAGTCTTCCTATAATGCCAAAATGGTCATCTGCTGACGATGGCAAGCTTGTCAAGAGCCAGCTGGGGAACAGAGGGAAGCATATACAGAGTTCCCCTATTTCCCAGCAGTCCTGCCCAAACACACGAACATTTATGGAATTGCACATGGTTATGGCTTCAGGCTGTAACTGATTCCTACCTCAGTCAAATCCATCCACGTGGCAGAGCTGCGGGTTGAGGTTTTCTCTAGAGCTCATGCAGGAAGGACTCCAATCTGCAAGACCCCACTAGTGGACAACCCAGCAATGCTGGTCGCCCCTGTGGAAGGGTCAAAAACCACAGGTCACATTATGACAAAAACGGACAGGTCAACAAATGGAACGTGAAAAGCTAACCACGGCCCAGGAAGGGCAGGATTAAGAAGGAAACGATGGTATCAGCTGCGTAAAGGAAACCAACGTGTGCATGATGCTACCACTGGTTCTTTGGGTCAGCAGCGGCAGATCTGGGTTCATTAACCTGAGCATCAGCATTCTGTGCACATACATCCTGCTCCACCTAACAGCACTTACTGCAACTGGGAACACGCTGAAAATTCTCCCTTTGCAGCAAAGTGCTTCAGCCAGCTAAGCCATCCCCCCAGCTGTGCCCCACAGGGCACACAGCACAGACCACACAGCAGGTACAGGTGCTTTTAAAGATTGCTCTTCCATTAACCAGGACGATGGATTAATCCTCTTTACACGACAGGAAATTTTCCATCCAGCTTCAGTGCTGCTCTGGGAAACAGCCAGGAGATACAATTCTCCAAGACAAACTGTAGAGATAAGACAGTTTATTTGCGTCTAAAAATAGTATATAGAAACCACCAGCACCAGTATTTGAAAAAGTACCTTCCAAAAGAGCCAATAAGAACCTCAGCAGAACTAATTCTCCCTTCCCCAAAGGAAGCAAAAAGGTACAAGCCAAGAAGCGACAGGAAGCTGGAGCAGCGCTCACTCTCCTCCCGGCTGTAATCAAAACCCCGAGCACGGACCCTACCGGCGCTCACAGCCCCAGCTCCACCGGTGCTGGTGGAGCACTGAGGTTGCTGAAGACAAATCGGTGCCCACCTATGTTGCTGAAGGAGCCTTGGCAACAACTGACATTCACGTTAGCTGGGATAAGGAAGTGCTGTGCTAAGGGAAGTGGCCGAACCTGTAACATAGAGAAATAGAGACCACCCTTGTATAATTTCTCACACAGAATTAAAGAACCACAACACTACATGGCCCTTTTTTCTGGCTTTAAGCAGATCAAGGTAAATATTTCTGCATTTTAAATCACATACAACCTGCCAATATCACATTTTCATCAATTATATTTTCATCTGCCCACCCAAAGCAAGACATATTCTGTACAGCATCAGTACGCTATCTTGTATTTTATAAAGTCAATTAGCAGCTTAGGCTGTGCCTTTTTAAAACACCTGGGTTGCATGGCGATGGCAATGGAAATTATTTGCCTGAGAAAAATACCTGTTAAAAAAGAAAGGTGCCAAATAGCTTTACAGGCTGGGCAGGCAGCACCTGCTGCCCAAGCTGCCCCTGCCACACAGGGCCAGGGATGGTGTTTTCCCAGCAGCAAGCGTTCGGTCGGCTTCAAGGGAGCCTCCAGGAGAGGAGATGTCAGGTGAAGTGCAGCAACCATGAGGCTGTGGAAAGTTTTTCAAAAGATACAACCTAAATTTTCCCTACTCTTAATTAAACCAAAATCTGCACCCTGCGCTGAGTATCAATATTGGTTCTACTTTCTTGAAACAACTTTTTATACTACTTTTTTTGCTGGTTCTTTCATTTTCTCCTCCCTAAAGAAAGCAGCATCCAGTTCCTCACAGGTCATTTTTGGAGACGCGTCAGTGATAGAGTAAATTCTGATTTTTTAAAGAAAAGTTCAGGTTTGCATTGTGGTGAGAGGTCATTCCTGGACAGATGGACACCCTCCCTCAGCAGCGCACAGCCAGCTTGGCAGGCACCAGGGACGTTCTCTACCCTGGGTTTGAAAGGCATTTTGAGAGCAAGGATGTCACAGGCCAACGCTGAAGCACGAGTGGGCAGGACGGTAAGATCTGTAGGCACCAGCATGCAGGGGCTCCACAGGAGGAGGAGTTTCACGCTCAGCTTCGTTAAATCCATCTCCCTGCAAGACAGGAAAAACCACCGCCCAAGCAGCTAGATTACAGCGACACAGCCTGATAGGGAGCCAGATGACATTTTCTGATTCTATTTGAAGTTGACACCTTGAAACAAGGCATAACAACTGAGAAGGTCGCCCCAGTAAGAAGGTAGCAGGGACCTTCGTGCCTCCCTCCCCCCCCAACTCCATGAACTCCAGTGCAGAGTATTAAAAATAAACCAGCATAGCCTAACAAATTGCAGAAGGTATTTAAGTCAGAGTGGGGCAGGGAAAGAAAGCGAGAGTCTAAGATTTGAAACAACAAAAACTGCTGCTAGAAACTTATTTTAGAAGCTTCAAGAGTGACGCAAAGAAGTCCTCGACATCTAATGGTTATAAATAACCACTTTCCGAAAATCAATGGTAGTTAAGTTAAACATACACAGCTTTTATTCCTTTATTTTCATGCAAAATAGGCAATAGTTAATGCTTCCAGTTCCATATTTCCAAATTCATTGGAGAAGACTAATTATCCCAAAACCCATAAAGTTTTGCTGATTAACTCTGCAGTGAGTGGAAGTTTCCAGCCCTGCAGAGAAGTCCTGATCCCCATCTTACATTTTAGCAAAGAAATGAGAGGGCTTAAATCGAAGGAGTTTCCCAAGAACTTTAACCACTCCCATTGCTTTATCTTCTACTTATGAAATGATAGCCCAAGCTGTAGCTGGAAATGGTATAAAGAACCCGATTTGAGGAAGTTCAGATCACTCTTCAGACTAGGGAAATACCACAAAGCTGTTGCATCCCCTTTTACCTGATCCATTAAAGTAAAATAGCTTTCATCTGTATTACTGCATATCTCAAAAATAAAACCCACAGTGCTTCAGTTTAGAATGACATATAATTTATTCATATAATTCACAAGTAGTTGGACACTACTCAATTTAATCTCCATATGCAAGTGATTTACACATATAATACTAAAATTGATTGCTTAGAAGGTAAAAAATACCATGGGTATGAAATGCCATGGTAGATGCTGTTCAATATACTACACAATCTTAGTGTCAGACACTTTTACTCATTTATGTTTTTAGAAAAAAGGCAGTTTGCCATTTTTAATTTTTTTTTTTTGTAAGTAGTCTGGGAAACTCAAGTGGTTTTGCTCTAAACCTTCCAATCAATTATTTCTCCCAGTTCTTAGGAACTGAGTTGACAACCAAAGCAACATTTTCAGTAGTTAA
This sequence comes from Nipponia nippon, assembly GCF_047370975.1. Lineage (NCBI taxonomy): Eukaryota > Metazoa > Chordata > Aves > Pelecaniformes > Threskiornithidae > Nipponia > Nipponia nippon. The sequence goes on from NW_028262336.1 coordinate 113,864,521, forward strand.
AAAAAAAAAAAAAAAAAATTTGTGCTCCCCTGAATTCACCAAGCACAATGTGACCAAATCATGTTGCCTTCCAACGTGCAACACGAAATAGTAACCCCTGTATATTCAAAGGAATGTGCAGGAATTTAGACCGTGCTTCAGCATGGTGGTGTTGGTGACAATGGCCTGCTGATATAACTTTTGGCCCCTGCCAGTATGCAGTAGCTGTGAGTGTGTTTGCAGTTCACTGTGAATGTATTAGCATCACCAGACCATTTGGTATTCATGCAGCTGTGGAGTCTGATTGTAATTCTGCATAAACTCTTCTCACTGAAACTTGTACCTCATAAGCCTCATTAATTCTGCATTAAGCCTATATGGCTGCATGAAGAAAATTGGACTTTAATGTGTTTGCCTGCATCAGATTAAATTACACGCATTATCTTCTAGATGAGGTCCAAACATACATTTCGCTTGAAATGCCAGTAGTTATCTTAAAATATACCAAGAAGTTAAAAAGCTTTCACAATACAAGATCCAGCTACTTATTCCACATATACAAAAACACAGCTAGAGAAATACAATTCAATTGTCAATGCTGAATTATGAGGAAAGTCTAAAAAAATAGAAAAACTCTGATACCTGGACATCGATTCAAAATGTAACACTGCATAATGCCACAATATGAGCACGCATTTAAAATGAGAAATCCCCAACAAGAGAAGCATAAGGGGATCTAGTATGTGTGACAAAAATAGATGAATACTGCACCAAAAACATGCACACAATCGCCATGGTCATTCAGTATGCTAGTGATGGTCTAAACAGCGGTCTAACACAAGGGTGAGACAGTGTTTCCAAATAAAATCAAGTGAGTAACTACATATTAATTAAACTTTCTGATGCAGCAAAATGAGGGCACAGAGCCATCTCTGGGTTCTGGAGCTGTTTCAAGATTCGCTTGTGAAATTTCTCTCTGACACGATTGAACTCCATTATGTCCAGCGGATCCTCTTCAATCCAGAATTTGTGGAATTCATGCATTAAGTAACCTACAAAGTAATAAGAAAGGGGAAGAGACAGTATGTAAAGATCACACACAAAATTAGAAAGAAACCTGCAATTAACAATTAAGATTTATACAGAGAATCCTGGTCATGGAGGTCTGACAATCTCACAGCACCATGCAGGGACAAGACTAAACCCATTTTGGATAAACCCAAAATTTGATGAATGTTATACATTGGCAGAACTTCTCACAATAAATACAAGAAGTCACTCATCTTGACATAGCGATACATGAACTAAAACATTAAATTAATGAGTATAAAAGCAGGGGAAGATGCTGCTGTTGCTGCTCCACCAGCCTGTTGTTTATATCCAAGTTCTGCCTCACAGGTATTTCCTCATGGGAACATTGCTTACTCTCCACTAAAAAAGAGCACGCTTGTAGGTAACGTAACAGTTACCATCATGTCTTTCTGTACTAACGCTTCCTCTTCATGCACAATTTTACCTTGTGTGTGCATGACCTTGCTTGAAATGTTGTTTAACACTTATGCCTATGATCCTGAAAAGATGAACGATAAGGCGACACACAGAACCGCTAGCTTTGGTACGACATCCCTGTTATAGGAAGAAACTTGATTCCAAAGTAAGCTTAATATACAGGCTCTGATTAAGGCCTTTACCCTCTCAGTTCTGTGCCATCCTTGGACTCAAAGAGTTTCACTGACAAGAGAAATGTTACATCCAGCACTAGGACTTCAATGAACTGTACCCAATCTCTTGATCCCAACTTCCACAGCAGATGAACCATTGAAGAAGTATAATCTTACATCCCCACACAGCAAAATGTGCAAGTACATTTTCTGTATTCCAGAAAGTGAGGGCATTTGTTCTAAAAAAGGCTGACTTGCTTCTATCCATTTATTTCTATTGCATGACAATTACAACACACATACTTCTAACTTAAATGTCAAGGTATATTTGCATAGTCATTTTTTTTCCCCATCATCAATTTGAGAAACTTCATTCAAAAGGTACTTCAAGTACATCTTCACTTCTCTTCCATATATTCCAAAAGCCACAGGCTGTTTCATTCCAGGAGATGTAACTTTCAAAGAAAAGCTCAGTAAAACCCCTTTAAAAAAAAAAAAAAAATCACTATATATATATATAATGTAAAACATTGTTAGATCTTCACCCTCCAAAATCTAGATTTCCAAGAGGTACCTTCTGTACTTCAGCAGTGACTGTGTTGAGCATGCCATTCAGCAATGCAGTTTCATGCATTGCTTGTACAATCAGAGAAGGCAACGGAGTCCAAAAGCAGTGCGCCAAATGCAATCCTTAGCTTCGTGTGCGTCCCCACGGCCTGAGGGAGCAGAAGGCTGCAGATGAGGTGGCGTGGTGGATCAGCATTTAGGAGGTCCATGCAGTACAACCATTGTGTTGTTCTACCAGCAAGGCTGCTGGCTGGGCAATGTAATTTTGACTTTCCAGTTCAGTGAGGCAGCCTGTAGGCATTTAATGCAGTCTAATGGTGTCTGGGTTTGAAGGAAATTTGAAGGAAACCTAGGATGACTGCAGTAGGGAGAGGAGAGAAACTGCAAGAGCTTAAGAGCAGGGATTTGTCAGACTCAAATAGATAATCTCTGGATGAATTGTCCTTGCTCCAGGAAAGTTTGTCTGTTGATGCTTTCTCTACCATAAAGTCCATTTGATAGCTTCAAGCTTTTCCTAGGATAACCTCAAGTTTTTTCTAGGATCGCAGGCAGAGTATGTAGGAATATCCATCCACTTTACTGGCCCATTACTACACCGGAGAGCTGTGAAAGTTTTATCCCGCTTCATAACTCATACATGCATGGGCTGCAGAGGGAAGAGCTGTCAAAATCAGTTCTCCCTCCAGCGTTGTCATGAGGGACTGGCCATGCTGGTCAGCAGACACAGTGGTCCTGGGGCACAGCCCCAGGCTTAGTCAGCAGAACAGTCACTGCAGCCACGAGTTTGGCAGTGGCAAGAAGACACTGTAAAGGTACTAAAACATGTCTCTTCCTCCCCCAAATTCAGTGGTGGGGAATTTTAGATGTGGCAAGAAACCAGAAGCAAGAATAGAATATAGAATCATAGAATTGTTTAAGTTGGAAAAGACCCTTAAGAGCGAGTCCAACCGTGAACCTACCATTGCCAGGTCCCACTAACCCATATCCCTAAGCACCACAACTACATGTCTTTTAAATATCTCCAGGGATGGAGACTCAGCCACTTCCCTGGGCAGCCTGTTCCAATGCTTGGCAACCCTTTCGGTGAAGAAATTCTTCCTAATATCCAGTCTAAACCTTCCCTGGCTCAACTTGAGGCCCTTTCCACTCATCCTATCATTTGCTACTTGGGAGAAGAGACCAACCCCCACCTCGCTACAACCTCCTTTCAGGCAGTTGTACAGAGAAATAAGGCCCCCCCTCAGCCTCCTTTTCTCCAGGCTAAACAACCCCAGCTCCCTCAGCCGCCCCTCATAACACTTGTGCTCTAGGCCCTTCATCAGCTTCGTTGCCCTTCTCTGGACACGCTCCAGCACCTCCATGTCCTTCTGGGAGTGAGGGGCCCAAAACTGAACACAGTACTCGAGGTGCGGCCTCACCAGTGCCAAGCACAGGGGCACTATCACCGCCCTGGTCCTGCTGGCCACACTGTTCCTGATACAAGCCAGGATGCCATTGGCCTTCTTGGCCACCTGAGCACACTGCTGGCTCATGTTCAGGCAGCTGTTGACAAACACTCCCAGGTCCTTTTCCCCCAGGCAGCTCTCCAGCCACTCCTCCCCAAGCCTGTAGCGTTGCATGGGGTTGTTGTGACCCAAGTGCAGGACCCAGCACTGAGCCTTGTTGAACCTCATACAGTTGGCCTCAGCCCATCGATCCAGCCTGTCCAGGCCTTCCTACCCTCCAGCAGATCAACAGTTCCACCCGACATGGTGTCATCTGCAAATGTACTGAGGGGGCACTCAATCCCCTCGTCCAGATCATTGATAAAGATATTAAACAGAACTGGCCCCAATATTGAGCCCTGGGGAACACCACTTGTGACCAGCTGCCAACTGGATTTAACTCCATTCACCACAAATCTTTGGGCCTGGCCATCCAGCCAGTTTTTTTATCCAGCAAAGAGTACGCCTGTCCAACCCATAAGCAGCCAGTTTCTCCAGGAGAATGCTGCAGGAAATGGTGTCAAAGGCCTTACTAAAGTCCAGGTAGACAACATCCACAGCTTTCCCCTCATCCACTGAGCGGGTCACCTTGTCATAGAAGGAGATCAGGTTAGTCAAGCAGGACCTGCCTTTCATAAACCCACGCTGGCTGGGCCTGATCCCTCAGTTGTCCTGTATGTGCTGTGTGATGGCACTCAAGATGATCTGCTCCATGACCTTTCCTGGCACCAAGTTCAGGCTGACAGGCCTGTGGTTCCCCAGATCCTCCTTCTGGCCCTTCTTGTAGATGGAGGTCACACTTGCTGACCTCCAGTCAACTGGGACCTCCCTGGTTAGCCAGGACTGCTGAGAAATGGTGGAAAGTGGCTTGGTGAGCACTTCCATCAGCCCCCTCAGTGCCCTTGGGTGGATCCCATCCAGCCCCAGAGACTTGTGTGTGTCTAAGTGGTGTAGCAGGTCGCTAACCATTTCCCCTTGGATTATGGGGGCTTCATTCTGCTCCCTCTCCCTGTCTTCCAGCTCAGGGGGCTGGGTACCCAGAGAACAACTGGTCTGACTATTAAAGGCTGAGGCAAAGAAGGCATTAAGTACCTCAGCCTTTTTCTCATCCTTTGTCACTATGTTTGCCCCTGCATCCAATAAAGGCTGTAGCGTCTCCTAGCCCTCCTTTTGTGGCTAATGTATTTATAGAAACATTTTTTATTGTCCTTTATGGCAGTAGCCAGATTAAGTTCTAGTTGGACTTTGGCCCTTCTAATTTTCTCCCTGCACAACCTCACGACATCCTTGTAGTCCTCCTGAGTGGCCTGACCCTTCTTCCAAAGGTCATAAACTCTCCTTTTTTTCCTGAATTCCAGCCAAAGCTCTCTGTTCGGCCAGGCCGGTCTTGTCCCCTGCCGGCTCATCTTTTGGCACATGGGGAGGGCCTGCTCCTGCGCCTTTAAGATTTCCTTCTTGAAGAATGTCCAGCCTTCCTGGACTCCTCTGCCCTTCAGGACTGCCTCCCAAGGGACTCTGTCAACCAGGCTCCTAAACAGGCCACAGTCTGCCCTCCAGAAGTCCAAGGCAGCAGTTCTGGTGACCCCCCTCCTTACTTCTCCAAGAATCAAAAACTCCATCATTTCATGATCACTATGCCCAAGATGGCCTCCAACCATCACATCACCCACCAGTCCTTCTCTGTTCACAAACAAGAGGTCCAGTGGGGCACCTTCCCTCGTTGGCTCACTCACCAGCTGTGTCAAGTAGTTATCTTTCACACAGTCCAAGAACATCCTGGACTGTTTCCTCTCCGTTGTATTGTATTTCCAGTACACACCTGGTAAGTTGAAGCCCCCCATGAGAACAAGGACTAGTGACTGTGAGATATGGGAGCCAAACCAATCATACTAGACACATCCATTCATGAGGCCATGGGCACGTCAGGAACGTGTCAAAAACACAGAGTAACCCTTCTAAGGAAGAGATGACCTGAAGATGCGTAAGTGGATATTTAGGTAGATACTTATCTGTCTTTTTTTATTTATCAAGCCAACCTCCCCCAAAGATAAAAGCCTAGCAGCTAAACTGCCCAGAAACCATTGCAAAAGGGAGAGCCCTGCTACAGTATCTGCCCACATAAGACTTTGGGTGAATGAGTCTCATTAAATAGCATCCTTGTTCTGAAAAGCCTATACTGTTTAATGAAAAATATGCACAGGACACTAATATTTGCCATTTATCCAGTTAAGCAATAAGAAAATATTATAGCTGCAAAACAAAAAAATCTATTACCTAAATAGCCAAACTTAAAAAAAAAAAAGAATGAAAGCTTTGCAATTGTGATAAATGTGGAAAACAGTGCATCTTGACTTCTTGTTATCAGTTTCTTGCCTATACACTGGCAAATATTAGAAGTGTTGCTCCCACTGTGCAAGGATGCACAGCAGGTCTATGCTGTAGAAGGGCTGCTCGAATACAAGGGAAAGGGCTGGGAAAGCACTATTTTGAGGGAGGGCAACTCTACTGAAGGGTGGAGGGTAACACTTGAGTGTAGATGCAAATATCTTAAGACAGTTGGATTTATGGGGAAGCAATCTCCAGAAGCTCTTTAAAGTACCTTTAGGTTCTTCTTGTTATTATTTAAAACCAGTTTAAGAAGATAGGAAGGTCACTTGTTCAGACACTTGGTGAGTTTTTTTGTTTGGGTTTATTTGGGTTTTTGTTTTGTTTTGGTTGGATTGTTTTACCCCTTGGTTTGGTAGTGGCATCCATCACAACTAAGAATTGAATCCAAGCATCCTAAAGGCAGGAGAGCAGGACTACCATGATAGTCTCTGTGCTGTGTCAGCAGATTTTTTTTTTTTTTTTTTAAAGTATGGGTAGTACAAAAGTGTTAGCAGGAGTACAAAGTATGTATTTCCCAGCCCCATCACCACTTACAGAACGTCTGCTGAAAGTGAGTTAGTGTTGGTGCTTCTGGAGCAACATTGTAGAAATGGGTCTTCAGAGCTCCACTCACAAGTAGGTTGTATGCAAGGTCTGTTATGTTAATGCCCACGATAGCAAAAGAATAGCTGTAAGAAAAAGAAGCAGCAACATTTGTGGGGAGTTTGTTTTCTTTCAGCACACAATAAGAAACACTGATGACACTGACACTGTGGATTTTGCGTGCTACTGAGGTGTATTAATTCTCTCCTTTGTGAGCTTCTAAGGTGGGGGGTAGAAAACAAGAAAAACATTTATCCTGCCTGCTTGATACACTCTAATAGCAATGCTTCCCTTGTGAAACATATGGTCACAGTGAAAACAGAAGTTTCATCACTGTGCCAGCATTTTCAGTGGAGCAGCACAGATTCACTCCTATGGAATAAGAACAAGCCCGGGCATCCCTGTGCTCGCCTCTGACACAGGGCAAGCACTCCACACGGTGGCTGTCTGCAGGGTGACCCATCATTTGCTATTTTAACCCATCTGCCCCACTGGAATTCATTACCCACAGTTAGGAACATCAGGTTTCAACAATCAGTCCTATAAAGACATTCATATGGCTAAAAAGCCTGTGAAAAAGATCTAGCTGAGTCACCTCCAATTTCTTCCTAACAGAGAACGAGATACACAGGCCAGAAAACAGGCAAAAACCTAAATCAGAGCATGCTGGAAACAGAAATAACAAAAATCAGATTCATGAAGCAACCCCCTGCCCTGCTAAGAGCTATCAACAAGGAAAGTATATTTAGGCACAACAGAACTCAGAAATTGGAAGTTATTTCTTAATTTGTGAGCCTGTTGCCTAAAGAACTTGACATTTCTGGCAGTGACCATTTCCCAAGAAAACATATGATGTCCCACACTGGCATTTAGTGATAAAAGCAAACTTGTTTAGTTATTCAGTGATTTTTTTTTTTGTCCTCTGAACACAGCTGTCTTCTGTAGACTGTCCTGGGTGTTTTTTCAATTATCTCTATCAAGCAAACCAAAATACTTCCCTTTTCTTTAACCTTTGAGATCTTTCAGGAGGAAAAAATAATAAATAAAAGTCCCGAAGTTAACTGCAATGTGAGGCCTAATGGCAAGTTTCACAGAGAAGTGAAATATGGGCATTAAAATGTTGTATTACAGATTTTCAGATACACTCAGAAGGAACATCCAGTTCCATACTCATGAATAATGCAGCTATATCAAACCCACTGCTTAACAAGACAAAAACCTCACTACAATTTCTTCCCTTTTATATTCCCCTATTATACTTCCCTGAAAGCAGATCAGAACCTGATTCTGACAGTAAGAAGTAAGACTCGATCACATTATGTGTTAAGAAGAATTAAATAGATATTCATCACTGCACTATTCATAGCATACAGAGAAAGCTTCTCCTTGCGGCATCATTTTTGGGTTATTTTTCGTAATTCTTACTTCAAACTGTTTTTCCTGTAGTCTTTGATCAAAATCAAGGTGTGGTTAAGACAATAAATGTTAGTATGTACACTGAAATTTCCTTTATAAAAAGTAACCAGGAAACACCTTTTTCCCCTCAAATGTACGGCATTATTGTTAACTGTTGTGCTTGTGGCAACTTTAAAATGATTTCTGAACTTACCCAATTGCCTTATCAAACTTTTTCTTCTCCCATTCTGTTTTGCTGAATTGGCTAAGGGGAAAAAAAAAAAATTAAAATCCAGATATTGCCATGCATTACTAACTAACAAATATTTTCTTTCAATTTCTTTGATATTATAACATTGACTGAACACAGTATTTTACCTCCATTGATATAGCTAATCAAATTTAACTCTGCTTCTGACTGAATAGATTGGTATAAAATGGATTGGATGGATTTGAAATGGGTAACTGGCTTTATAGCATTGTTGATAAACTTGTCTCATTATTACAAAGCGTTCGTCTACATCAATGCTCTCGGTAAAAGCCAGTTATTTTCTATATTGACCACAAAGATGATCCACTTCAATTAAGTCTGAGCTATACAAAAAGTTGATAATATTACATTTCTTTTAACTAATCAAAGATGGTTTTAGCCTTTTGTGTTTTCAAAGATATACATGACACTCATCACTGGAAGGCATAATTCACCTGAGGCAGCAAACATGAAAAATACTCCTCTGACAAAGTTTTTATGTCCAGCCAAATTAGAAACCACTCAACAATCAAAAATAAGGAACAGTATTTCCTATTATTTGGCACAATAATATAATGCAGAGCTTTTCATGGACACAGAAGATCCCTCCCTTAAAACAAAATTAGTTAGGGAACAGATTGATTTTAGACGAAATTTCTGCTGTTCAACAACATTTTCATTTAAAAGAGCTGTGTGATGCAATGAGTCAGCTGACAACCCACTAACCAGGTTTTAACCTACTCAAATGAAGCAAGTTTAGCAGAAATCATTGCCTGCATTTATCACCAGCTAAAAGCAGGCACAGAACCGACCCTAACCAGTGGGCTACAATTTAGACATGCCTGTGGGAGTTTTGCCCTGGTAACGCAGATCAGAGTTTGCAAGCTTTAGATTCCAAATTACAGACAGCCATGTGTGAAAGCATTGTTGTTGGACTTTACTTGAACCACAATATATATTACACTAAAAACAATCCCCTGAGCTTCATGTAAATATAGTGTGTAAAAATTGTTGCCGTTAAGTATTAAAGATGCTAACAGGTTCATACCCATCCTGACCTGAGTGTTACCGGGTGGCACGCATGAGGACAAAACTTCAGCTCCTAAATGGCTTAGCGTACAGGAATACATCAGTCTTCACTCATTCTCTAAAATCTTAACCATCTTTGTAGGCTGTGGCATAGCATCAGTTAAAAACCCCCAAGCAAACACTGAATAAGGGTGGCACATGTAGGATGTGGACAAGCAATACAGTTCAACAGAAATAGAAATTACATTGATCATGATCACATCAGAAACCAGCACGGCTGCTAAGCAACCACACCAGGAAGAACACCATGGGCACCACCAGCAGCATCTATCTTCTACTGAATGCTCTTTCAAGGGATAGAAATTGCACATGCTCATACAGCACTCCAAGATGGTTGTTGGTAATCAAACATGTAAATGAAGAACACTCATGTGTTCCAAGTGCTTTGTGTCACAGAATTACTATTGGGAACTCAATCACAAAATACTGAGGAGATCAAAAGCTTCACAGGATTCAGATGTGGACCTGCTGTATGGATATCTAACATTATTGGCAGAAGAAAAATGTCTTTTAAGGCAACTGATTACTATGTAACTGGCTAAGAGGCATCTCCCCCCCCCCCCCCCCCCCCAATTATGGAATAGATCTAGTCACAAATCATTCACAACACAAAATTTTTGCCACTTGAAGGCACCTGATCTGGCTAGTCCATTGCCTTGACTGTTGAGAGATTAGACCCATCATTAGTGAAGGCAGACAGAGTATGTCACTATAAAGGGCCTCTTCAGCTGTGCTAACAAGTACTTGGCCTAGGCTACTTTTGATTATCAAGTCAGTCACAGCTGTTGTGACTATAGTGGCACTGCTTAGACTTTTTTCCTACAGGTCAAAGTCGCTCAAATTTTTTTCATTAAGCCTGGTCCTAAATAGGTCTAAAATACAGTACTTTAGCTACATCAAGCAAGGTTGATTTCAGTTTTTATATATAAGCATGCTCAGATCTACTCAGTGTTGCACCATCAGCTACGTTTGAGTTAACTTTAGAGAAAGGAACATGGATCTCTTGGTGTCGCAACAAAGACTTTCAGTTTATAACACACCAAACTGCAGTATGGTTTGATCTTTATTTACATGTAGGGTCTCATAAAACTAAGAGAAAAGAAAAAAAATACCTTATTTCCTTCTTAGTGACTTCCCTTCATTATGAAAAGACAAAAGAATTAAAAGAAAGGTAAATAAAAATACAAAATCACTTGAAATTAGAAGTATAAATGAAAACACTTAACGCTAAGTTTAACTATTTCTAAAATTCAGTATACAAGTTTGCCTCTTGGACTTGATCAGTTTTCAGGATCAGTACTTGAAAACAGATTGCATGTGGCAATACCCAAGCATATGCCCAACAAAAAGAAAAAAGCCCCCTCCCCCAAACATCAGCCAGCACAGCACACTCTCAAGTTATTTTTTCTGGTCTCAAGCATTACCTGTATTTAGGCTGAAGAGAATCGGAGAGAACTTGCTGAGCTATCTCAGTGTCCCATTCGGCAAAATACCTGCAGATATATATGTTCAGGGACAATTGTTAAAGAAACACAACCAAAAAAAAGCATCTTAAGTCATACTGAGCTGTTCATACACACCCTTTTAAAGGTCACTACATGTGTTATGCAGTTTGAGTAGCATTTAACATGTTAAATTCATTAAGCTACCAACTCAGAGCCCCAAAATGGAAGATAAAAGCAGCCTCAAATTACAAGTGCAATCCTATAAGCGCTTAGTGAACGTGCATTACCAGAGTCCCCTTTCTACCCACCCTACAGAAAATCAGTTGCTTATTACTAGAGCGTGTTAGCTGCTGAGCTCAAGAGAAAGCAGTTCAGGCTTTTTGATCTGGCAGATTCATTAAGCAAGATAAGAGTCATCACAGGAGACTAAGAAATGAAATACATGGTAGGGATTCATCTCCAATGGAAGTTCAAAGCCAGAGTCAAGAGTCCAGATCCTCAACTGAGCTTTGCTAGAGAACAACATAGGGACAGTGGATGATTTATGTCCTTCAATCTGTAAAAGCAGAAAATATTTCTTCTTCCCCTCATAGGGAGAGGTTATTTTACTGAATGTTTCTAAGTTATGTAACTACCTGCAGTAGATACAAGGGCTGGAGGAAATAACAGGCATTGATCAACTCCCAAATTACCAACCACAGATATGGTACCAACACCTGGTGTGCATGCGGCAGAAGGGAAAAGTGATGTAAACTCACTGCTTAATTTTGAGTATTGACAGAAATTGAAAAAGTAGTCCAACTACAGAAATCTGCCATCAGTGGCTGCATTTCAAGTGTTTTGCCTAAGAATTCAGCGTGAAATTCCCAAACAAGGAAGCTGAGCAGTAACATAACCCTCCCACCTACCCACTTTCAGGGCATTTTGTTTAAGGAGATCTAGATATTGGTGAAAATATACTTTACAATTTCTTTCTTGTGGGAAGAGAGAGTGCTAACTTACTGTGTCACACAGAAACTAAAAAAAGGGCTTAGCAGCCGGTATTACTGAGTTGAATTAGGAACACTGAAAGAAAGGAGACCCCTTTGAGAAGAGAAACCCTCCGAAATTGGGGCTAGCAAATAAATTCTTTCAGTTTTTTATATGGAGTCCCTAACACTTTCATAAGTCATTCCCATAGACTTGCTAAAAATCTGCAAGTAATGCTGCTTTCGTGCTTCAGCACTCATAAACCCATCTACAGAGGAACATACTTACACCAAGTTATATAAGCCCAGGAGACCCATTCCTCTAAAGTCTGTTTTAGGATCGTCACCTTGGAAACCAATTTCACACCACTGCTTCGAAATCCGAGCTTTCAGTGGCGAATTGGGCTTCAAGCATTTCCACAACTAGGAAGATTACAGGTAAAACATAATTAAACTTCCACACATTAGTATGGCTTTTTCTTCTTTTTAAGTCAAGCTAGGTTCTGATGTTACATCACTGCATCACTATCCCAGCAGCCCAAACATAAAATCAAATTAAATTCTTGGGGGTGAGGAGGGTGGGTGGGGAAATCCCAAACCACTCTTAAGTACTGCAGACATTTCAGACCTACAAGGCCCTTCCGACATTATTGGCAGCTGCTGTAACGTCTCGCACAAGGACTTGTTTTGTTCATGCTTTGTGCATCAAACTAGCATCTGCCTCCATAAGCACAGAGACAGGAACGGGCTGGAATTTGGTTGTAAATCACTGACAGAGAGGCAGGCAATCAGCCCTCAGGTCCCTGAGGCTCTGCAGCAATCTTTTCTCCAGCATCTTTTGCAAGTCTCTGGAAGGGTTATAAATCAAGAGTGCTGACTTGGCTACCACAGTGCTGAAAAGCAAATTGGAGAACATAAAAAAAAAAAAAAAAATCTATACAAGAATAGCGTGTGCCACCTTCATATTTAACTAAGGGGTGAATCATTCATTGATCTCACATAAAAAAAAAAGGACAATGATTTAACAAGCCAGATCCTCAGCTGGAATAAATCCCCTTAGCTGCACTGGTCCAGTGACTTTAGTGCCTAAATATCACGTTGCTAGGCACCTAAAAGCAGCCTAAATTGACATGTCTGACAAATACATACTTTTCCACACACTTCATGTGCCATATCACAAACTCACCCTTTCCAAAGTGTATTAAGAAATCAGGTGTTCTCCATAAACCATGAGTTGGTGAGTAGGGCCTCAAGAAACACACTTAGACAAAGCCTACCCAAGGGAAAGAGCTGTATGCACATTTCCCAAATAAACAACCCAGAAAACTTACTAATTTTAGCAATTCTAGCTGCATTTAAAATGAGGTGCCTTAGGAAGGTTAAAATTTTAATTATTTCACTTTGTATGACTGCATAAAGCATCATTGTTTAAATCATATTTGCTTTCTTGTTCATCCATTGACAGTAAATACAATATTATTCATTAGTTCAATCACATTAACTTAATCTTTCTCTCATTCATAAAGTGCACTCCTGGTAAACATGAACACATGATAGACATTAGGAACTCAAATTACCCACTGCAGAGATCACTTACAAGAATATCTAGAAGGGATGAAAACCAACTGGCCTACTCTTCCCAGCGTGGGTTGGAAACCAAATTAAACCATTGGACATACTTCCATTTGACATGAGAATTCGCAAAAGAAAAATGCCTGCTGTAAACAAGTGCTAATACACAGGTTACACTGGAAGCAGATGGTGAAACTGATACTTTCTTCAACACTATAAATTTTACAGCATAAGCTGCGCTGTTTAATCTCCCCTCAGACAAACGCTCAGTTTCCATTCTGCTTTTATTCTTCTGTAGTTATGTTTTTAAAGCACTTATGTGACTACACATCATTGCTGATATGATTCTCAGGAGCATCTAAGAACCAGGACCTGGCCCTCACAGGCTGGGCGGCCAGGAAGCAGACCACAACCAGCTCCTCGGTGCTTCTCACCTGTGATCCCATCCTCAGACCCAACTTCTTGCTCTCTGGGCAGTGTAGATGCCCAATGTATTTAGGAATGCTTTCCTAGAGCCAAAGGCCCTCGTTAAATCTGCAGCCAGGTATCTGGTATTTTCAGGGACCAACATTGTAGGCTGGCACCTGGATCTCCCACCTCCAAGACACAGGCTTCCTCACTGGGTAAACTGGTGTGTCCTTTTAATTAAAGCCCACTCTACCCCCAAGAAATTTGTGGTTTTGGCTGCACAGGGGCAGGACTTGGAGTCCATCTGCCCCATCCTACCTGGTTTGACTCCTCCTCAGTGAGACTCCCACGTCCCAGCAAGGAGCCAACCTTAAAGATAGCCTTCTAGACACCTACAGGAACTCTCTGACCATTTGAAGCATTTTTTAGAAATAGTTATTTGCATCCTTAAATGCTTATATAAGATGCCTACTGGGATTTTTGGAAGTGCCTGGAAGCCCAAGTAACTAAGGTAACACTTCCAGAAGCTCCCACTGTAACTTGTGTAAGGCATTATACTGCAAACTGCAGCGTGGAAGACAGCTTCATCATCATGTGCTGTAAAAATCCCAACAAAGGTGGATGGGGACAGAAGCAAAGGAAGTGTTTAAGTTTTCAATATTTTTGTTTAAAATAATAAAAAAACAAACAGGTGGTATGTTTTTATAAGACATCTGAGAATTCTGTAAGAAGGCATTTTGCTTGTAGATAAGCTCATTATCACTATTCAATGTTTCCTGCCATTTCTCTGAAGCATCTAGCACTAGCTATGGTCAGAAATAGGATCAGAAGAAATACTGGGACTTGCTATTAGACTATTTTCCACCCCCTTTATTCTCTCCTCAATTCCTTTCCAATATAAGAGCTCTGTAGCTCTCCCTCTGTTTATGGCTTCAAGATCATCTTCCTGAAAAAATACTTTCATTATCTGCTCCAGTGCAAGACTTTCCTGAAGTATGTGAAACCCAATGGGTATGGTTTTCGTCACTAGGCATGTATTATCTAAAGAATAGCTTTAATTTGTTTTCATTTGAAAATATATTTGGTAAATATAAATGTGCAAGTCATCATCTCCCACCCTTCCATCCCACACAATGAAAGCTAGAGGTTTGCCACTGGGATACATAGACAGTGTCTTCAAAAATACAAGAAATTGAAGAAAAAAAAAGTCAGTTCTGGTTAAGAGAGAAGAATACCCTTCTCATATTGGAGAGAGGTGTACTGAAGTAGGACATACAGCTATTTTTCTAGAGCTCATAGCACAGAGCTGTTATCTGCAGTAATAGCTGGGTATCCAGTGCCTAGACATAGTCCAGCCAAGGGACACGCATTCACCAACCAGGGAATGAGCTGCTTGCTTGGCAGGTGTTACACCCAGACTAGATTAATATGCTGTATAGCCTTATCTTACAACAGGCACACAATGGAGGAAGGTGACAACACCTCTTGATGTTTTAAAGGTATTTATAAACCAGGCTGTTTGGAGCTGACGAATAAAGGATGCCCTCTAAGTATCTCTTAAGCACCTACCTTCAGAAGCATTTCCTCATGTTGCAGATTCTCTGAATCATATGGCTCTCTGCGCAGCTTTTCAACCTCTACAATCAGATTTCTGTACCCCACAATCTGCAGCAGGCATGCCTGAAGAGATACTCCCAACCTGAGTGGGGGGAAAGGAGCAATATAATCCAACTGAATCATATGTAGAGATGAAACAGCACTGCCGTGTACACTCTCGTTTAATTCACATGAATAATGTTACATCAATGGATTTA
Organism: Nipponia nippon; assembly: GCF_047370975.1. NCBI lineage: Eukaryota > Metazoa > Chordata > Aves > Pelecaniformes > Threskiornithidae > Nipponia > Nipponia nippon. The sequence goes on from NW_028262336.1 coordinate 113,880,123, forward strand.
TAGTCTAACACTTTAATTACAATGGAAGAATTTCCAAGAGATCAATATTACATTAAACAAGGCCTTGTAAAATGCATAGTCTTATTTAGTGCCTTCCTTAGATAATAAAATTTGGGATTTTTTTAGATCTTTGAACAGTGAATTTTCACACATTGAAATCTCATTGTAACTACACACAGTAGCATTGAATGCCTGCTACAAGCACATCACTGAATCTTTCCCCTCATTCAAATGGCAGCCTCTCAAACAATGCCCTGAGACCAGAGATGTGAACTTAAAAAAGGGTGAGGGGGGGAACTCGGCAAAAAGCTAAAAATATTCATCTTGATTCCGTGCCACAAAAGCTCGCATAAAGCAGCCCAAAACCCCAAATAATATAGTTCAAAGATCTGCCTCTAGGCAGTATTTTTTTCAGTCTCATGTTAAGAATCACAATAATGGCTCTCTTTTCATTATAGTGCAGATTTTATGTTTCCTTTTTACATTTCCTGATGCAGCGTTAAAAACAAACAAAATAAAAAAACAACCCGAAAAACCAAACCAAAAAAACCCCCAAACCCCCACCAAACATGTGGCTTCCAAGGCTTTAAATTACAAAAACTTATTTAGTTTTAGGTTAAGATTTTATAATATTAAATACAAGTTATGCAGTACACAACTGCCACGCTCATAAGAATGTTTAATTATATATGGGAATAAATCCTTTAATTTTTAATACTGTCTGAAATTATCTGAACGTCTAGTATGAATTTGGAGGTCACAGAGTCATATCCTCATTCCTCTGTGGAACAGACTGCACTGATATTAAGCTGCACAGGTTCCTCATCTGTCTTGTTTCATATGCTGAAACATTTTGTTTATTCCATAATACTGTTAAATTTTCTGAGCAGAAGGATTTTCACTGCTTATCTTTTGAGATTAATCTACAGAACCAGAGATGTCATTAGGCCATTTCTCTTGCTGCAATTTCACGTTATTTGTGGCTATAACCCTTTTGGAATAACCTGTGCAGTGTTTTCCCTCCTTTGCTGTTTGTTTTTTGGTGTTTTTTTGTTTTGTTTTGGCTTGGTTTTTGTTTTTTGTTGGTTTTGGATTTTTTTTTTTTTTAACATGCTTCACTGGCTATACCCTACAGTTTTACAGAAAGGCTGCATTTCAAAGAAAGCTGAAAAGCCTGACAAGACTGCATGTGAATTGCTGTAGCGCATCACTAAACCACAGCCATAATGTCTTTAACTACTCAATAACCTCAGAATAGTTTAGAGCAGAACACCACAGGCAGTGGCAAAGCAGAGCAATTTTATATTAAAAAAATAAATGTATTTTAAAGTTCCAAGTTGCACAACATATACAAAGCAAGCCATGTTTGCACTTTGTCTAAATCCAGTCAAACGCTCTGTGCAATGTTATTTGGGGGGTGGGGGGAACTACTCTCGCCACTCTCCATTAAGCTTTCGCTCTCCTGCTTGCCCCAGCAGCACAAAGTAGAGGACACGGGTGAGCTGCTGACACCCCACACCTCCTCCCTGCCACCCCTGTGCTGGTGGTGGCAGCTCTCAGAGCACAGCAGCAACCTGCCTGGCCTTGCACCCCCACCTCCTCAGCTCCAGGCGCTCCACGAGATGGAGTCGAGTCCAAAACTGGGAGTATTCCATGGACTCTTACTGTAGTTAGTGTAGACTCCATGTGTCACCATCTGGTTATTCAATCTACTTGCTCCCACCGCTAAACATACGCACTGTTATCTCAGTATCTTATTGATAAAGTGCCTCCCTCTCTTCAGGTCATGGCAGCCTGGAGCATCCAAGAACAGCTCAGTGCGAACATCCCTGGGATGCCAGTTCAGCTCTGCAAAGATGCTACAGTAACAAAAATGACTGCATACAGATTTGCAGAAACAGATATAGTATGACACATGGCCCCTTGTCCTTACCCCAGGAGATTTCAAGTCTCTACAATGCAAGGGAAGGTCAGAGCTTCTGAACAAGACAGTTTGGATGCAGGTTTCTTTGTGTTCAAGATTAGGCAAGGCAAAGAGTTTTCCTTAATCCTGTCTAAAGAAATAGCTGACCTGCTTTTGCTGAAGTTTCTCCAGCAACATTTACTATAAAATAAATGGCTCACATGTAAAACTTCAGTGCAGATGCTTAAAGTTTAGCAGAACTATGATTAATTTAATATAAGGAGCAATTTAGCATCAGGGTGTGTTTCTATGTATGTGGCACCACCTTGCACATCCCAGGCCAGTATTTCTCACTGTTTTAAAGAGGTATTTCACCAAACTGGGGGTGTGTGGTATGAAAGACTCAGTCCTGTAAAATGTTGAGTGCATGGGTTCTAGTCCAAAAACAATCATTTGTTCTGTGCTAAGCATACGAACACTACCTGGATTAAACAAGAAATAGTTTAGGTTGGTTGTTATTTTGTTTGGTTGGTTGGGGTTTTTTTTTCAGATATTAGGACCAGATCACTTAAAATGTAACTTAAGGTTCAGGGGCCTGATTCAAGCAAACAGAAGTCATCTGCACCTCTGCGCTCTCTCTCTTCTGGAAGACAGCATTTCTTCAGAGGCCAAAGGCAATGCCATGAGGAGAATCAGATAGTGATCTCCAGTGTCATACAAAATACTATTTTAATGAAATCCTTGTTTTTTCTTGTAATTATTCCACCCAGTTACCCAAGGGTCCAACACTGAGAAGTGAGTGCTTGAATCAGCCTGATTGCCAACGCTGCAGTTGCTGACGTCCACAGGCCAGGCTCTGAGCTGTGCACATTTACATCCTGCAGTTTTTCCTCACATGTCACCTTCACTAATTTTGCCATTACAGATTTTTTTCTGAATTTCAGCTATCAGCGTCCTGTGCAACACAAGAGTACCAGAGCTGTGACACCCTCCTCAGATGGGCAGCCTCTCAGGGTGGCCTCACATCCACTTGAAGCAGCTGCTCTTTCATCACCCTCCCTTTGAAGGTCATGTGGGCAAGGTCCTGAGAAGTGACACCCCTGGAAAAGCTCTGGGCCCATTTCCAGAAAAATTTCACAGGGCTTCTCATCTATGAGAATAAGGTGTTTTCTTTGTTTTGTTTCTCTTATTTTCTTCCCTTCTTTAATGGTTGGGCCACTGTTTTTTCAATCCAGGTGGACAATGGTCACATCCAGAACAGCTGTCTCTTAAATTAGAGAGACACCCAGTGTGCTCTATTTCCTTTATGATCAGTGAAGCCTCATTTTAAGACTACCCGGTTACTGTCCTTTTCACTGGGGGGCAGGGCTGGGGGGTCATTCTGTAATGAGACAAAAAAAAAAAAATATATATATATATATATTTTTCCAACTGAGCTTTTGGGTTTTGTTGTTGCAGCAAGACCTTGGGACCACCTTACCTGTTGATGCTGCTGACCACTTAAAGAAAAGCAGCTATCAATTTATAGATGCCCATTTTGGATTATGTACATCAGTTTCAAGTTTGGGAAGAGGAGTGAACCTCAGACTGATCACCTGAATAATACAACCCTCAACATTTCTCCCACCGATTCCTGACCTAGACCATCTTGTGCCTTAAGGCAGGGGCTGAGAGGTAAGGCAAACACAAAAGCGTTATCACTTACTCTTGAAATACACGCTTGCAAATTTAATGGTTTGTTGTCTATCTCTTCTTACCATTAACATCTTGTAGCATTAAAAGAGTATCAGCTATTTTGTGTCATTAAAATTTGTGTTTGGATAATTAAAGGCAGTTTTAAAATGTAAACCAGTGTACCGTTTATATCTCTTACAACAGGATGATTTCTGCCCTACTCAAGAGACTGCATGCAGCCTTGCTAAGAAGCCATCACTGTCACTGCCAGGACCACCTGCCTTGGTGGTATTTTATCCCTGGGAAGTGGCCCCCATAAATCAATGCATCAACAACATACTAGGACAGCACGATTCAGGAAGCAGCTAAAGAGACTCAGGACTTGCCTATTACAGTCACCATAAAAGATCATTCATTTTTCCATCAGCTTTTTGACAGCAAAGCTTAAGCTGGAGTTTTATGCTGAGAGACAGAATTCATCTTCAAATTGTGTGCCACAATAGCTAGGGAGAACTAGCTCTCCATGGACCTAGGCACTGAAGAAATCAATAATTCCCATTTGTTTTGTAAGGAAAGCATGAACTTACTGTGGATTTATATCTGGATTAATCCTTTTCAGCTCCATGATGTCATCTATAGTTTTTTCAATAGCATCAGGGTGAACACTTACTGAAGTTTGCAGCCGCTAAAAAGAGGTTTTAAATACATATTAATTCTTATAGAAGCTATTATTCAATAGAAGTTAACAATGGTAAATTTGATACCCAAAAGCTTCTAGATGAAGAGCCTAGAAGACCCAACTCAACATATATACACACACCTTTCCAGTCTATTCACTACTGAATAGACTACTAAACCCTACTGACTGGTTTCAGAGCAGTAGCCCTGTAAGAACTCGAATCGCTTTGCCATGGCCTTGTAGTCAGTCTATCACATTTCTGCGGCAGCTGCCAGTGAAGATCATCTGCACTGAAGCCTTTGATCAAGAAGCAGCTTCAGACCATCTGCCTAATTACACTGGAATTGCTAGCCTTCATTTGACACCCCCTCTCCCAACATGTTGTAGCAAGACAGTAAAACATTTTTCCTTTCTCTTGCATGTCATTGCACTTTGTAAAGATGCCCCTGGAAGTTCAGTATTCAAAAATCAACATGCCTTCCAAAAAATTGAACTTTCTGGTGCTTTGTCTCAAAACTACACAATTGCTTAAATGCAGGCTTTTAAATAAGATTCTGCCTTTCTGTTTGTGCTAGAAGTACATCTGGAAGCACCATGTTGCACTATGAGCTATGTGACATCATTTTTGCTAACACTGAGGTAAGCTTTTCAACATCAGTGATTCTCATGCCAAAGAGAAATGAACAGCTGAATGATGCTATTTAACATATACACAAATGCTTTGTGAGAAGAATTTAGGTTAGCACAAGCAGTGTGCTAGGATGAAGTGACAGAGGCTCTTCTCCATTAATGTATTTAAAAGGAAAGGAGAGAACAAAGTTGTCTTGGCTATCTAGGTACTGCTGCCTTCAGCCCCTTTTACCCCTGCTTTCCAGACAAAAAACCTGAGGCGTAAAGTAAGTGACTGACTGCAGATTACAGAAATTCTAAGACAGGATGAGGAATCAAGCCAAGAAACCCTAAATGACAACACATCACCCTTATCGTTTCCACCATGGCCTGTTGCCCCCGTGATTCCATCAGTGCCACAGCATGCCTGTCCCTGGGGCCCAGGACACTCTCCCTGACTTTGCAAGATCTGCTATTGCAGACACAAGACCTTCTTCAGTAGAAGATGGTTTTAATGTAAAATCATACCAAACCTTACAGTGATTTTTTTGGGGTGAGCAAACAGCAGACTGAACAAACCAACTGTACAGGACACAATAGAAAAGGTGAATGATGGGTTCTTTCACTCACCTTACTTTTTGAACCTTTCAGTGATGCCTCTGTAAGAGAACAGTATTTGAAAGCATCATGTCAGACAAGCTAAGTTTATATTGGATTCATTTAACTATTTATTTATAAGAATGAAGTCATGCTATTTTTAGCACATGCAGAAAGGCACAAAGGCATGCAGAACTAAGTATTTTGCAGTTACCTATTTTCATAGTTCTGGCAGCTCCAGGTTTGGTATTGTAACAGATCCTTTGCAATTCACATCGACCCGTTAGTTTCCTGACCACGAATTTCAGGCAGCGCCACAAACATTTGCAATAGAAGTACAGGCATACCTGGACAAACATCCTGGCAAAAGAAGAAGCCTGAAAATAAGAGTCTTGAGCAGAGTTTGTTTCAACAATGTGACCACCCAAACAGAAGGTATTCCTCACCCCAAATTCCCGTTGCTTAAGGGCACCTTTAAAGCAAAACCAGCATTCACACTGCAAACATTTATCCTGGTAAGTGTTAAACCATGCTTTTTAGTCTCGGGCAACAACAACAACAACAAAAAAACCCCAAAACCACGCACAAAGCACCAGAACTGGAAGCACAGAATAAGTCAACTCTAGGAGTTCTCAAAAGAGTATTTCTAGAAAACTGTTTGTCCCCTTAAAATAAAAGGTCATATAGTTCCTACTAATGCTTTGGGGAAACAGGACTACATGAGAAGGGGGCACAGCTCACCCTGTCACGATGGCTGCTGAGGATCCAGGGAGCTACTACACCCTGGCTTAGCTTTGCCTCTGCATCCAGCTGCTCCAAGCAGAGTGGCCGGTTATCCTGACAAACGTGAATCAACACTCATGTCAGGTCTCTAAGAGTAAAGAGCAACAATTAAGGAAACTAAAGCTTCCCCCCTTTCAGGAGAAAAGGTGTTGAAGAACTTGTCCTGAGGACTGCCAGTTCTTCCCAAGATCAGCTGTTACACAGCACTGATGCTGTGCAATTTGTCAAAGCACAGAACTGACAGTAAGCCAAGAAAGCCCTTGTTTAGATATTGCATCCAGTTTTGAGCCCCAGCAATACAAAACAGACTTTGACAAACTGGATGGATTTCACTGGAAGCCCCCCGAGATGGTAGGGCTGGAGCACAGACCCTGCGAGGAAAGGCTGGGAGGGCCACGCTTGTTCAACCTGGAGCAGAGATGGCTTCAGGGGGACCTAACAGCAGCCCTCAGTGCCTGTGGGAAGATCACGGAGGAGACAGAGCCGGGCTCTTCACAGTGGTGCAGGGCAGGAAGACAAGGGACAACAGTCATAAGCTGAAACATAAGAGGTCCTAGGTATAAGGAGAAGCTTTTTCCCCATGAGGACAGTCAGTAGTGGCACAGGTTGCCCAGAGAGGCTGTGCAGTCTCCTTCCCCAGAGTTTTTTAAGCCCTGACTGGAAGAAGCCCCAAGCAGCCTGGTCTGACCTCAGAGCTGACCTGCTGTGAGCAGGAGGTTGGACCAGAGACCTGCTGAGGTCCCTCCCGGCCTCAACTATCCTGTGATCCTAGGAAAGCCTGAAAAAGGCTGTGTACATGAGAAATGCTCTATTTTAAAGTTTGTTAGCATGGCAGCTGCTACCAAAGCCCACATACCACTACCACAATTACATAACACACACCAAAAACAGATTTCATGGGCTACAACTTATTTGGACACAATTTAGCTCTCTTGTTTCTATGGCTATGAAGGCACAGATCCTGCCAAGTTACCCAACTGTCAACCCCCACAGGGTGCACCAGGATTTGAGGTGGGGCAGGATCCCCCCAGGGCCCTTGGGTTCAGAAGCACACCTCAGAAAAAGTAAATTGCAAAGACCTGACAACAGGAACATTGTCATCTGGACGTGGTCCTGGGCAACTGGCTCTAGGTGGCCCTGCTAGAGTCGGGGGGGCGGACTAGATGACCTCCAGAGGTCCCTTCCAACCTCAACCTCTCTGTGATTATATTATGGAAAAACATCGATACAGCTTTGATAGGCTAGCTTGCCATTAAATGGTCAAAAATAATCGGTCCATTATGTTCTAAGCCTGTGTGTAGTGTATTCATCATTAACCCATTATCTCCTCCACATGCTTTCAAAGGACAGTTATTTGTTAGGAGACTCTGTATTATCCTTTTTAATGGAGTGCACTGGTTATTCTGAAATACTGAATTCCAGATACTCAAATCAGTTATAGCTTTAATAAAGCTTGAAGAGCTCCATCACTTCCTAAAACATCCTGAAGGGCGTGGTGTAGAAGGACATTCAGGGAAGGGAAGATAAATTAACTCATGTTAATGTCCACACAGAACTTTAATCTACTTTATGTTCACTTTAGCTTAATCCCCTTTGAAGGAGGATTAAGCTAAGGGAACTGAAGCCATTTTATGTCTAAATGGAGGGCATCCACACAAGTATTTAACATGCTTTAAAAGCATCCACTTTATCTTCACACTTTTAGTTAATTCATTTAACACTGCCTGCATGCAGGCAACTCCCTTGTCTTTATGCAACAGGAAGCCTCTATTTTAGATACAAAGTGAAACCTAAAGAATGAGGAATCACTCCCGTGCTGGAATCAAGTTTTAGACAAGCAAAAAAGTTTCAGATGCTGACACTGAAATATTTGGGTGTCGTCTCCCCCCAAGACATGCCAGAACACACTACTTTGAGGAGTTCATATGTGCTTCACAGCAGATGATCACCTTCAGTATTAAGAACAAGACCAGTCACCAGGAGGCAAGTCCATCACCAGCCCAGCAGCCATTCTTTAAGTTTCCAACAGTCATAAGTGTAAGTCAGTTAAAGAGTCCATCTCACACAAAGTCAACTAATGCCTTCAACCTCAATCTTTGCTAGTTGCTTGAAAAAAACTCACAGGCTAACACTGGGCATGTTGGTTTTCCAGCAGACATTTCATATCAACCTTCACAGTTTTGACTAGTCCACCATCCCTGAAGAATCCAAACACAACCTACAGCCCGCCCTCAGCCTCCTCAGCATAGCCCAGCTCTGTACTCAGGCTGAAGGTCCAGAGAAACGAATACAAGAGATTAATGCCAAACTGGAAGGTGGAGTGTAGTATAACAAAGTTCTGGGTTTTCACCATACATTTGCAGTAGAAGTTAAACTTGCTTTCTTTTGGCCTGCTTTGTTTCTAAAGGTTAAGTCTCTATTAGAACAACTCACTACCTAGAGAGCTAATTTGTATGGAAAGAAGGGAGGAAAGACTCACTTAACTTCATGTTAACAGCCCATGTGAGAAGATTTCCTGCTAATGAGCAAGGCAGCTCCCACAAAAACCACAGCTCCTTTAAGAAAGTTCATGCCTGCACTTAATTGTCTCCAGGGCTGAAACATCACAACTCATTTCATTAATTAAAAACCTTGTTTTTTACTGTATTGTGTGATGTGGATAAATTTCCAAGGGGGAAAAAAAAAAGTAGAAAAAAAAAAGTTGTTAGGTACATTTGAGTTATATGTTGCTGCCTTTAGGCTCAATGACAGATCTGCAAATCAAAGGAAAAAGTCTAAAAGGGACAGAGCTGTGATCTTCCATGGTTGCAACCACCTTCCCCACTGAAGTTTTGTTTTAGCTATGGTTTGCACAAACATTAACTAATAAAAATGCATCTACTAAAAAAAATGCCACTATAGCACGTGAACACTGTATCTGTGATTCACTAAAATATACTTAGCAGCTATTACTAATAAAGCAGACAAACACTAGTTTTGACTAGGTAGCTTATAGAAGAAAGTTAGCCTTTGTGGATACCTTCAATTTTCTGCTACTCAGTCATCTCAAGCTTACAACAGTTGAAATCTTCTGTTTGTAACATGAACGGCATAAAACGTAATACAAGTTTGGTTTCAAGGGGTTGTTCTTTATAAAAGGGAATTATTGCTTGCAGAAGTCCTGTAATAAAAGCACACTAGTGATTAAATAGGACAGGTTTTATTTTAGCTGCTGTGCACTTCAGTTCGTGTAAGCACAGTGGAGACACCGGCAGCTATAAAACAAAACATGAACAAGAACCCACTTGGAAGTGTAGCATGAGCCACGTGTCTATGGCACAGTGGCATTAGCTTCTGGTTTGTTTTAGAGTCTGATTCCAAACCTCCTCTCCACTCAATCTCTTCCACGTTTGTTTTTTTTTTTTCCCTGCTTGCCTTTGAAGGTTTTGTCAGTACAGAAAATAGTGTGCTTCACTAGCAGTTTGTGTAGTCATGTACAGTGATACTTCAGATCCTGAGGTGAGCTTTAAGAACAGAAGTATTACAGAAATGAAGGTGTTCCTCAGAGACTTGCACTCTACTCTTCCTCATCCTGATACAAGCTCCTTGTCCTCCTCCTGCATGACATGCAGCTGTACAGACCTACAGGTTTGTGTTTATACATGCAAAGTGCATTACAAGAGTTCATACAAACATTTACTCAGGTAAAACAAAGAAAAATCTGCATAATAAGATGCTGATGCACACAGGCCCAATGAATGGGCAGTTCCCTTGCCAAGGGTGCTGTATGAGTGGAAGCACATGCAGCCATCCTCCCATGAGGAGTCAGGGTTACAGTTCCCAGTCGTCGATGCCAATCACTTCAACATCAGAAGCTACCTGTTAGCTCCTGAGCAATACCAACGCAACTCCGCACAGTTCTGCCAACTTGGCTCACAGAAAAGGTCACTAAATTCTGAAGTCATTATTACAGAAAAATATACTTGTTACTTGGGTTGCAAGAACAACAACAACAAAAAAGTCAAAACAACAAAACATTCTGAAATGCGTAAGTATTCTCTTGCATGTCTGGAAGAGACTTATTGAATACTACCCAGTGCTTAAAGTTACCACCACAATAGCCTGAAGTGCCACAGAAATGTAAAGTTTTCTTCTGTATAATTAGGAAACATCAGTTAAGGGCTGGTATATGCATCTATTTAACCTCTCCTTCTTCTTGCTTTTCTACTTTTAACTCTTTCATATCTTCCCTGCTGTATGTCACTCTGCTTCCCAGCTCTAATTTTCTGCCGAGAATAGCTTCAACCAAAAAAAGACTTAGGCAGTCAGTACCTTGCAAGGACTATCAGGAATGCTGCAAAACCAGGCAAGCAACCAATCTATATCAGCAATAACGGGGCTCGGCAGAGATTCTGGAGAGCTCTCTTCGACAAGGGAGAGGATGAAGAAAGGGAGTTCTACAATTGCTAGGATCCTTGCAAGACACAGAAATTTAGAGCCAAAAAGAGCACAAAGTAAGAGTAACACTGCTGCAGTCACAGCACTTCTATTCTCCACAGCGCATGCTGCTCTGTCTGGGGTAAGAAAGCACATGGCAGCAAGAAAGAGAGAACTGAGCATGCTGTTTCACACCCTGGCATTGCAAAGGGAAGGACAGAAGTGCTTCTCAACAAGGAGTCTCAAGGTTTGGCCTCGACTAGCTCAGCTGATGTGGGTCAGCATGATGAGAATGCCACACATAATGGTTATTAGAATTTACATCTCTCTCCAATGACAGTATGACATATTTTCATGAAATCTGTCTTTTTATTTAAAGGTGACTGGTGTTAGCCAGCCTTCTCCATGATAAACAGGCAGGAGCAAAACTGAGCAAAGGTTTCCAAAGCTGTCTAATATTTCTATGGAGCTCTTTCCTATGTGAAGTATGTTTGCCTAAGTAGAAAGATATATGTATAATGCAACATGCGGTATTTCGCTGACATGAAGGGAAGTAGAGATTAATTACTATGCAACACTTTTGAAACTCATAAAATAGAAGGTGCTTATTCCCTCCCCCTGGTAATTTCAGAACCTTAGTATTTTCAGAGCTAGTAACAAACAAAACAACTACTTTGGGTGAAATGAAAACGTCAACTAGATACCCAATGCTAGTGGCTGGACTTAAAATCAGGGGGGAAAAAAAGCAAGCAAAAACCAAAACCCAACAACCCCCTTCTCCCCCCACCCCAACCCCACTAGTTCAAAAGAATGAAATAAAAGTCACTGAATCTACTTATACATAATTTTCTTTCCTGTGTGTCCTGTTTTAGGTCCTATGGATAGGAAAGACTCTTACACAACTATTTTTCCTGAAGGACATACTCAGCTCAGAGAAGAAAGCATTACACATCAACATTTCCTTCCTGAGAATTCCAATTACGGCTTGAGAAGTCAAGGACACACGAGTTAGTTGTGGATGACAAGCTGTCCAAATAGGTCAGCAAGCAAGTGATACTACCCTGTTAGGAGCTAATTAACTTGACTAACTTCGGTTTATTTGTATAACTTACGGTTTGTATACAAGGCCAACCAAGAAGTAATGTACCAATCACCATTTCTGCCATAGGCAAACCTGCTATTAGCTCCTTTAAAACACAAGAAATTTTTTTCAGTCCGTGCCTTTGCAAACTTGACAACTGAAATCCACCTTCTCTCTCCATTTAGACATGAAAGCAAGTCACTGTGGCAACTAAGACATGAGTAGTTTTTAACAGCAGCTTTCCACACTTTTCCTGCTCTTGCTTTTTGCTGACTTGATTTTCATTTTATCTGATGTGACTCCAGTAAGACAGAACTTACGCTTAAAATCTGCTAGTGCTTACAGACTGTTTTGCAGCAGATCAAGAGCAGGTGTCAAGTTTCTAGGATTTATTGAAAAACCTTAAGTGTCTGCTACAGTTGGTTCTCCAAGTTGTTACTATTTCAGATGTTTAAGATCAGTTAGAGTCAAAGTGGAAGTGTCACTGACAGACTCCTCAAAACCCCTTTATGAAAAAAGAAAGCACTGAAAGATTAAGTATTTCACTGAGAAACAGTTTTATTATTTCATAAGTAATATTTCAGACTTTAGGAATAATTCCTATCAGAGCAAGCTGAGAAAGAAAAGAAACTTAGAATAGCTATTTTCATTTAGACATTGCCTTGAATTAGATATGAGCATAACAGTCCTGTAGTTTACCAGCCAACAGCACTCCCTTAAATTTAGGGGTTTGCAGTTACTCCGAGGGTTGGACTGTCTGTTTAAAAAAACCCTTCTCCTTCCACTGGAAAGCAACAGCTGTTGAAAACAGGTAGATGAAAAGCTAGAGATGAACTTCTGTTACATTAAGGATCCACTAGTCTAAAAAATTATATTCTTATAAAAGATCTATATGTCAATGTAGCCACTGTTAGTGTAAGCACAGCCCCTTTCTTCGCTATTCAGATGTGCAATACAGTCCTGGGAAAGGCAGGAATAGGGGAAGTATTTCAGATTGAGAAATGAGACTGCACAAGCAACCGATTCAATTTAGGACTTATTTTGAAGTTTTGCAATTGTTCAAATGCTGTAGGACTTCAGTTTATTAAAAGCAGTCTTTACTACATGGCATCACAACACGTATCTTCTCCTATCTTTTTAATTATCGTCCATTCAATGGCTGAACTTTGTGTTAGAAATGTACTGAGATACTTTTTTGTTAAGTTACTTTTACATTGACAATTTCACTTTCCAGTTAAAGTAGAGACTGTTAGCAAAGATAGGTAACTTCAGAGTCGAGCCATTTTGCAATAGGTAAAGACTACCTTTCAAAGTATGTCTTAAAGAGAAAAACCACATACAAACAAACAAAACCCAAAACCAAACTGCCCACCCCACACCTCAAGAACAATAAAACATTATGCTATAAGTTTTTAAAGGGATATTGCATACTTGTCTATTGTTTTAAATATTGGTAGGAAAAAATTCAACACCTTCACGTAAAACAGTTTAGCCAGTGTTGTCAATGGCATGAAGCAAACATCTTTTTACTTCCTTTAAATATGAGGATGTACAAGTGTTACTTGTACAAAACTAAGCAATTGCTTCAATTGTGGAAGAGCAGTCAACGTTCAAAGTTTTACCTTTTCCATTGCCTTTCATGTGAGGCCCTTAAATCTCCATGTATTTGTGGATCACACTGATCGTATTCTATACTCAGCCCTGGTGAGACACATCTGAAGTGCTGTGTTCAGCGCTGGGCTCCCCAGCACTAGAGAGACATGGACATACTGGAGAGAGTTCAACAAAGTGCCATGAAGGTGATTAAGGACATCTGTTGTAGAAGGTGATTAAGGTGATTAGAAGGACAGGATGAGAGCTAGGGGCTCAGGGGGATCTTATCTATGTGCATAAATCATAGAATGGTTTGGGTTGGAAGGGATCCTTAAAGGTCATCTAGTCCATCCCCCCTGCAATGAGCAGGGACATCTTCAACTAGATCAGGCTGCTCAGAGCCCTGTCCAACCTGACCTCGAATGTTTCCAGGGATGGGGCATCTACCACCTCTCTGGGCAAACCATTCCAGTGTTTCACCACCCTCATTGTAAAAAATTTCTTCCTTACACCTAGTCTAAATCTACCCACTTTTAGTTTAAAACCATTACCCCTTGTCCTATCTCAACGGGTCCTGCTAAAAAGTTTGTCCCCATCTTTCTTATAAGCCCCCTTTACTGACAGGCTGCAATAAGGTCTCCCCGCAGCCTTGTGTTCTCCAGGCTGAACAACCCCAGCTCTCTCAGCCTGCCTCCATATCAGAGGGCTGGAGCACCTCTGCTCTTTTTTGTGGCCCTCCTCCGGACCCGCTCCAACAGGTCCAAGACTTTCCTGTCCTGAGGGGGTAATACCTGATGGGAGTAGTAAAGAAGACTAAACCAGACTCTTCTTAGTGGTGCCCACTGACAGGACAAGAGGCAATGAGCACAGACAGAAATGCAGGAATTGCATTTAAACGTAAGGGTGTTGTTTTAGTTTTGTTACCGTTTTTAAATTGTAAGGGTCATCAAACAATCGGAACAGGTTGTTCAGAGAAACTGCAGAGTCTCTGTCCTTGGAGATGTTCAAAATGTGACAGGACACAGCCCTAAGCAACCTGCTGTAGCTGACCCTGCTTTGATCAAGGGGGTTGGACTTGATGATTTCCAGAACTGTCTTTCAACCTCACTAACCACAGAATCACAGAATAGTTGAAGACTAAATAGGGCATCTTAAATGGAGAAGTCTGAGGAAAAAAAGACAATTCAGTCTATTTTGTATCAGTATGTCAAAAGAGAGACAGAAAATGTCAACCTGATTATAAAAAGCCATGTCAATGGTCCAACAGATGAATAGTAGGCACAGCAAAAGTAGCATGCAAGTTACACTAATTCCTCATTATCTGTACTCACATCTGAAATACTTTGTTTAGAAGACAAACTCCAGTAGCAGAGACCCCTGATGCGGCATATGCAGACTTGCCCTTTGATAGTAGCAGCAGAGACTACAGTGTGCCTCCCGTACACAAACCTAAGTCAGAGCTGAGTGGCATCTGCCTACAGGTGAGAGTCTTCCATTACAACAAGCTGGATTTGAAAGCCACTGTTGAAAGTGCTCCTTGGGTCTCCAGTGAGTATCTGCTGCATGAAGTTGCTGCAGGTAAACTACTCAACTGCTCTCTCTGAGCAGTGACAGGTTATCTTAACTCTACAGATGAAAGCCCTGCTCCTCTCTCCATCTGTTTTATGGCATTTTCTATGTTGCAGTCAACAACATGAGTTGCAGTTTGTGTAGACTTAACTAAACTCATTGGTTTCAAACACAGAGATAATCTATGCCATCAGCATCGGTCCAGTGCCTGCTCCATGTTGTGCAACAAGGAAAACAGTGTGCCACTGAGTAGTCCTTGCCATCAGTACACCACATTCAGCCCTGCATTTGATCTTCAAACCGTTAAGGATGCTTTTAGCAAGCTCCTGGGCGGCTGCTGCTACTGGTAACGGACAAACACTAGGGGACACAATATATGTTAACTTGTTTATTTTCCAGCTGATTTCCAAGCTGGAAGGCGTAATATCCTTGTCTTGCACATAGATCTCCCTGAAGCTCCAAGCTTATTCCCTATCACACAAACCTGCAGCCACAACACATACAACAGGACTCACTATCCCCAGTAAGTGCTTTTCTTGGAGGATAACCCCAGTTTATTTCATAATCTCCCCATATTTCTTCTATATTTATAAAATATGAGGAGTATAGTACTCATATCATATCAGTTCATGTCAAAGGATTAACAGAAAACATGAAAATCCAGATGCTTGTAAGTAAACAGAATAGCTTTCCTATTTTAACAGTGTTTTCCTATTCAAGGCATTCTGTATTCCCCCACCCCTCTTTAATCCGACTTTCTGTTCAGCATTTGGAATACTGGACTTTCCATAATGAAGTCCTGAACTGTGCTATTTAGACAAGCAATTGCTTTTCAGAAGATCTACCTTGGCTACCTAAGAGAAGCTAACACCATCAAGACTTCTCAAATCTTTTAGGAGTCACTGACTTTAGAAATACCATGAAAAGAAGTAGGAGGTAGTTTCCTCAAGACAACTTCAGGAACACAAATATTCAAAACAGAGCGCATTCTCCAACAAGGAAAAAACACCAAGGGGCCAGGACAGCCAAAGGAAGGCAGAAGAGGCAGTTTAAAGGGAGAAGCAAAGTGTTTACTGTAGTCAGGGAAGAGCTGGCAGCTTAGAACTTGTCAGCAGCTCAGCTTCTCCATCAGGAGGGAGCAAAATTACGTTATGCTCAAAAGATACCAGGCCATTAAGGGGGCAAGCCACTACACCCTCTGTGACCCCAGTTGGAGGCTCCCACCCCAGCCACAGGATGGTAGAGTCCCATTTATGCAGGATTCATGGCCCAGATCCCATATGGCACCATTGTGTGACCTTGGGCCAGGCTGCTAAGCAAGTCTTGTGGAGAAAGAAAGGTAAAAATTATAGAGGTAGGACTGCTGAGATGGAAATCATTAGCAGGATCCAAGAAGGAAGGCTCTAACATGGGATGTTATAAAATTGTACAAGGAAAAAGCACTGCAGGGACATTAGCCAGGCTAGTTGTTAACCATCAGGTCACTGGACCAGTATCAATGGAGTTGGTGGAAGACTTGGATCTACCCAGGATCAGTGCCACGGAGCTGCAGGGGCCAATGCTTTCCCTCCTGACTGGTGCCTGTCAGGGTGGTGAGCACACTAATGCTTAGCCTGATGGCTCATTAAATCTTAGCTGTCTTTTGTGGGTGTTAGCAAATAAATAATTGCTTTATACTTTTAACCTGTGTATGTCCTGCTTACAGGGTCCTTTTGCAGCTGGCTCAAGATACCCCAGGAAACTGACCCAAACATTCCACAGAAATGCTTAAGCCAAGGCTGACTTGGCAGCAAAATCATTAGCCTGGAGGTAATGATGCTGATATTCATAGTGTGTAAGATTCTTTGCTATAAACAGTCTAAAAAGACAGGAAAATACAGTGACAGATGCTCTATACAGAAGCATATGTTTCAGCCCTCTTGAAAAGGTTTTTCCCATCATGACAGAATATGATTTCTTTGGTTTATACACAAATTAAGCTCTTGATCTGTATTAGTTTCTAGGAGCGCTCAACTCTCTCCACTGAATACAGAACAGAGACAACGTGGGCTTTCTGCACCTGCGGCTGGTGTTTGCAAGTCCCCCGTACTACCCCTGGTTTACAGAGAAACAACTGCAAGTCATACATAGGAGCAAGTAATAGATATTTCTCCCCAAATTGAGCACAATAGGCTTCAAAAACAGTTGCACATCTTCACCAAGCATCTCCCCTTCTCCACTTTCACAACTAACACTCCAAAAATTCAGACAGCAGACAAGAATGGGAATGAAAAAACCCAGCATTCTTCAAACACTGTTCTATGCTACTGTTTCTCCTATTTTCCCTTGACATATTAGGCACTACTGATTTGATGCATCACTGCTCCAATCCCGTAAGACAGTTCCCACATGCTTTGCTTCTATAAAGAACTGGAAAGGAAATTTTAAATTAAAAACAGCTTTAATTAAATAGTGAAATCTAGGTGAACAGAAAGCAGCAATCTAGTATAAACTAGTTTACACCTTCCGTACTACTGGTAACAGCTAAAACACTTAACTCACTGCAGCACAGAAGTAATTAGAATAATTTAACACTTGAAAAAATACAGAACAGTTACCTCAGGAAGTGTTTCATGGTGACGGTTTGGTCTGTGTTGCTGGAGCCGTAATCTATTGATCACTGATGACCTCTTCTTTGCAGGTGATATCAGTGCTGTAGAAATAAAATTGACATGTATTTACTAACAGAGAAAAAGAAGCAGTACTTCAGTTTTCTAAATTGCTCTTGAAACAAACATCTATGAAAATACATGGGAAAGATGTTAAGAAATCTCATGTCAATAAAAACAAAATGAAAAAATCATAATTTGTTCACACTCCGCAGCCTGAGCACATACTTTGACCAGACTATACTATTCACATCTCTTTTCAGAAGGTAAAAAATTTGAATAAGAGTACAGAATTAAGTGAGAAAGCTTGAAGAAAAATCTAGACCATTTCAAACACTTCCTGTGTTCTTCAACCACCTGTCTGGTTCACAGCAGCTTCCAAGTGGCAGTTTCAAGAGACACTTGGCTCGCTCTGCTGTTAAAAGCCCTCTGTTCCCCAGAATTTGCAACATCACTCGGAGACCTTGGGCAAAACTAGCACGTAAGCAAAGAGCTGCTACTGGGTCCTGATTTAATTCACTACAGGAGATGTCAGGTAATCAACTTCCCTGGTGACCAACTTTATTAAATGATACATATGACGTCTTAGATACAGTTGACCATGTTGCCCATCCATTCTGAGATTTGGTGTCCTACAGTTAATTTTTATTATGGTTACCATTTAGTTCCAGTAGAGGAGAGGAACAGGAAGAATTCAGGAAGAAATGTCATAAATATAATGCTGCCCATGCAGTGCAGACTCTCCCCCGTCACCACCTCTTTACTTCAGGTTTCTAAAAAGGAGTATTTATATACAAGCAATATTTGACTACGAGATGCAGACTTCTCAGATTACTGTACTTCATATCCTGTAAAAGGCAATAAAACATCTTTACTTGCTGCCAGAAAAGAGAGTACTGTTACACGTCTGCTACTGGGACAGCTTAATCCAAGACTTAAAGGGAACAAGACCACACTTTCAAGCTCGGTACTAGTACAAACCACACACAAAGGAAGGCCTGAATGAAAGCTGTGCCGTTAAGAAATCATTTAAGAGCCTATTTTTCATTAGCACTGCATGCAGCGTGCTGAAAAGTACCTGCAGGCCTTCAAAGTCCGGCCCTCTTTTGTCACAAAGTTATAAATCTAGAGAATCTCAAATCTATTTTCTTTTGCAGGACCTAACAGCACTGATGGGATAAAAATCTTCTTACCCTACCTTGTTTTCATATTCTTTCCCTTTTGTAACTTGCAAGTTTTACATTATGCTGTTGCCTGCTGACAGGAACAGAACAAGCGCTTAAGTTCAGAAAAATGCAGCTATCTGGTTGGATTACATCACATACAGCTTGCTAAAAATATATAATCCCTGAACTGTGAAAGCTTCAATTCATTTATATTGTTTTTGACTGGCTGAATCATGTTGCTGTCCCCTGAATACAGCTGTAATTGTCGCTGGCTGCAGTGACACCTGCTTGCAAGGGCAGAGAGATGCCAACACCAGACTCCGGTTCCTTAATGAACACAGTAGGCAGGCTCCCAACACTTCCTGCTACAGCTTTTGATAGGTCTTTGACGACAGCAAGCGCAGGGAGCACAGGAGACAGGCAAAAACTGGAAGGGATGTAACCTGCTCCCCTTCTCCAGTCTAATAATTTGCTGTTTAAAAGATACAGTTTGTGAAAGATTCTCACAGCTGAGTCTCAGCTTTTTAGCATCAACTTGAACAAAGGAAGCTTCACCACAATATTTGACCCGTAAGGGCGGCAGTGTAAGGAACATGCCAGAAGTGCCAGGAGACGTCAAATCAACCCCCTCTAAAAGTGCGTGCTGGCCTCAGCCTCTGAGGTCAGCTCCTTCTTGATTCTGATCAAGGTTCTCGCTGAAAATGATGCTGCTGCTTTACTACTGCTTTAAAGGGAAGAGAAGTTCCTCTTGTCTGAACAAGACAAGAGAAGAATGGGCTCATCCAAGTGTGGCGTGGTAGGAGCTTCAAGATACTCTCCCTTCAAGAACAGTTACCAGCTACAGCCAATTACAAATTCATTTTGAATGCTCATTAAAAATTAGACTGTTTCAAAAAACTGTGTTTTAAGAAGTCAACATTGCTGCTCATAAACCCCTGCCTTCTACCGAGAAACCTAAACTCAGAGGAAGGCCACTGGTTGCAAAGAAAAAGCATAACTAAGTGACACAACAGGCATGACAGGTGGTTAAAAGTGACAATATTTGATGTCTTTAAAAGCCCACCCTTGGAATTACAAGAGTAATTCCTCTTGCTCTCTCCCTTTTAATTAAAAGGGGGCAGGGGGAGAAGTCACCAAAAAGGAACTTTACAGCTGAAGTCCTGATGCCACAAAAGTCAACATCAAAGCCCTCCAGCTTGGAGAGGAACAGTTCACCCTGCAGGCTTCAACAGCTAGTCCCCTACAGCACAGACCCAGCCCATAACCAGGTTAATAGAAAGGCTATGGCCTCAAAAGCAATCTCCTCCACTGGAGCACAAAGCAATCAAGTTCCACCTGACTCTACCAAGAAGGTTTTCAAGACGTAGAGGCAAGACTTCCAGCACAAACAAAAGTACAGAGAGTCTATACTGCTGTCTTGGTTCATAAGGTAAAAAGTTTACTTTAACGTCTGTCGGACAGACTTTGTAAATGCTGTCATCTGCTAAGTACAGGGATAGAATTAATGTCATGCTCTCCAATTCTTGCAAAAATTCACTTATGTGGACACACACATACACATGGCATTAAGCTATTGACATCCAGGCTAGGCTGGGAAGCCACATCAGGAGGTGAGAATTTACAGTCATCTTCAAACCAGTAGGACTGGAGGGCAGCATTCCCCGTTTCCATACACCTCCATAAGTGATCCTCTAAAGGAGTTCAATAAAGATTTTCTATGAAAAAACCAGCATTTAAACTCTTTAAAAAGATTGTTACAATTCACAGCTGAGTAAGTTGACCTATTCATAAACCTGCAGAGCCACAAGACCTAATTTCTGCCAACCTCTTTTCCTCTCAAAATGTAATATATTTCTTTTAAGCAAAAAAAAAAAAAAAAAAAAAAAAAAAAGAAGTTCCCTACAAAATGAACTAGTACTCTATTTTATTTCCAGTAAAGTTGTTACCACATCTCAGTGAACAAGAGCAGCAGCTATAGATAGCTTTGGACGACATTTACACCACTTCAGATTTTGCCTGAAAAGTTTCAGTCAATTGCCATTAGGTGTGCTTAGGACAAAAAAGCATTTGTGGTCAGGGAGAGGGACTTGACTTCCAGCCTTCTGTTTTCTTACGGAAAGAGATTCCTCAGCAAGTTGAATGTCTGCAGATCAGGAAGGTTTTCAGGGTCCACTTATAGGAAAGGAAGACACGTATGAGAAAAAGATTTCTACAAGTGACAGATAATCAGGGTAATGAACGTTTGTGAGCTTGTTGAAAGACAGAGCACAACAATTATACAATTTAGTTGAGAAGTTGACAGCAGTTATGGATTTGGGGACACTGAAATACAAGTTTCTGAAGACTCAACTTCCTGCATTTTTGAAACATCACTTCAGAAAGCACCAGACTCATAGCAGGACGCCCAGAGCCAGCAGGTACCCAGTGGGGAAAAGCCCGTTGGCCACGTTACCCACCCATCGCTCCGGGAGACTGAGTTTGTGCTTTTACATGGTTTCACTCGTGAACTTGCAGCTGTTTTTCTGCAGCCTAAGAAAATGTTCCAGCTTTAAGCTATACAAACTCACATTTTCTCACTGAGGAACCTGGAAGATACTTCCCCTCTTTTCCTTTTGCAGGCAGCTTTTCAGCCTTTTCTAATTTTAAGTCACGCAGCTGAAGTAAGCCTAAAGGCAAGTAGGTTTGACTTTGTTAGCTATCTTTCATTAATTCCCTAGAAACAGCTTACACCAACAACACAGATCCACCACTGAAAACCTCTTGGCCCAATGTTTAAAGTTTGCTCTTTGGCAAGAAGAGACTCATGTTCTAAGGCTCTAGATTGAGGATGACGGAGCAAGGACACAGTTTGGATCTCCCATATGCTCAAGTTTCTCAGCTTGCAGGATTTTATCCTATACCACATCACTTCCACAAATCAGCCTCCTCCTCCCTCCCACAACATGCCCACGTACCCATTCACTGCCAATTGTTTCATCCAGTTTATCTTAAACCAGACAGGAGTTTCCCCTCCTAAAACTAGCTGCAGCTTTTCTTGGAAGAGAAGCAGTACTACTACAGACACGTAGAACAGTGATACTATTGCAAGATTTGTCTCGAAATATAAATGAAGCTTTCCTTAAATAAACAGTAACTGTTTGGATTCTTGTGGCTCTTTATGGTCTTTCAAGTAATATAGCAAAACATGCACCAATCTGAAAGGTTAACAGTTGCTGGAGGCTGTAAGAAGTCAAGAGTAAGCCTTAAAAGTCACTTCTTTATCTGAAGCTGAGGGTTTGCTTTGTGCGTCTTCAAGAAAGCTGCAGATACAGCTGAAGGAAAAAGTTGTATTATTAAATATAAGTCACCATATTTGCAGACCAAAATATAAAACCAAGGTAGCTTTCTTCACAATGTTTGTCTTGCAAGCTAATGACTCACGTGGCATATTGCAAACATTTTTAGAAGGTTTATATTCTAATTATAAAGAAGGAATAACTGTGCTGAAGAGACAAATCATCAGAACCATTAAGATGAGCAGGCTGAATATAGACTTTGTTTATGTGGATCATTAGATTACAGTTCATCCTCACAAAAAAGAAAAAAAAAAAAAAACGTGTTTGAAATAGAAAGCAGTAATTGCATCAGTCATCTTGAGTGCAGAGAAAAAAAAAAATATTCATGTGTTTTTAGGTTTAGTTGTTACAATTTCAATTTCAAAGTAGGTTCTTCTGAGCTGAATGCCACCAACTACCATCATGATGTTCATTTCAGGTTGCAACATTTCTTACCAGGAGCATCCTGGGTTGCCACCTATCCCTCATTCACCTCAAAAGCCTACATGTATTTATTTGTGAAAGACAACAGTCTTGAACCTTATGTCACCAAAAGTGTTTTGCTACTGTTTATTCCTTTTATTTTTTTTTTCTGATGGGAACGCTAGTGCTTCTCTATCCTGAACACCAATGTGCAATAACTAGAATTAGAAAGGAGAAGAATAGCTGATATACGTTATGAAATGTCCCTTGAGGTCCTGGTGGATAGCAAGCTGGCCACGAGCCAGCAGTATGCAAAGACAGACAACAGCACTCTGGGCTGCATGAACACAAACAGAGTCAGTAAGTAGATTGAGGGAAGGGATTATCTTCCTCAGCACTCTTTGGGCCACATTTAGACACTGTCTAGTTTTGGGCCCCAGCAATACACAAAAGACACCAATAAACTGGGGAGAGTTAAGCAGAGGCCACTGAGATGATGGGGGAGAGGCTGGGGAAGATGGGCTTATTCAGCCCGGGGCAGAGGCAGCTTTGGGGGGTCTCTAACAGCACCTCCAGTGCCTGCGGGGAAGTCATTTAGAAGTCTTAGATGGACTCTTCACAGCAGTGCAGGGCAGGAAGATGAAAAACAACAGCCACAAACTTAAACAGGAGAGGTTCAGCCTGGATATAAGGTGAAAATTTTTCCCCAAGAGGAGAGTGAGGAAGTGGCACAGGTTGCCCAGAGAGGCTGTGCAGTCTCCATCCTTTGAGGTTTCAAGCCCCAACTGAACGAAGGCCTGAGAAGCCTGACGTCAGAGCTGACCTTGCTGTGAGCAGGAGGTTGGGCTGGAGGCCTTCTGAGGTCCCTTCTGGCCTTTGATTCTCTGCTTCCCCCACAGCCACTCTCATGGGGAGATCTCAGCTATCCTGAGTTATACCCAAGTCCTCTCTACAACAGACAGGGTGCCCAATTCCCTGCTATTTTATTAGTTTAAGAGCTACCAACTCCTCACTAAAATCCCGTCCAATTTGCAGTGTTTCCCACAAAACAAGCTTAGCTTGAGGATGAAACGAGATTATTCCCTCTACCTCATCGCTCCCCACCACTCCCACCCAAAAGCCTCCACCACTCAATTTCACCATAAACAAGTCATTTTAAGGGACCTACAAGTCAAGAATAAGGGTCTACAAGAGTCCTGCCAGTATCAATATAACACACAAAAACTCCAAATACAAATAAAACCCCAATGACTCTAGGACCCCAGTTTGGTCAAGCCATGCTAATTCTCAGCAAGTATTGTTTATCAGGCTGTCCCATGGAATAGATACATACCTACTTGCACCTTCCAACTTGCATTCATGCCCAAAGGTGGAATAAAAGTCACTTAAAAATATATTTAAAAACCCAGTAAAAACAGAGGATCTTTGACCATCTCAATTGCAGCATAGTCATTTATAGGTCATTGAATGTTACAGCAAGAATAGTGCATAGACCTCTCGAACTCAGAACACATCCTGGGAAAAGGCTCTATTGCTGAAAAGGCTCTCAGGAACAGGTCGCCTCAAACCCCAGTTCCATGGAGTTCAAAAGCACTTTGTGTTGGCTCAGAAGTGGCTTTGCCCGACACCAACAGACGCAGCCACTGGTGGGACCCACCTCAAAGATCAACAGTGGATGCCTGTTTTGTGTGAGCTCAGTTTCCCATCTCAGTACAGAAGGGTATTTTCATTTCCATGTACCCAAGACGAGGCTGTATTCAACTTCATGTTCTTTAGAAGAAAGTCTTGGAACAAAATGTCACACTTGATTGATGAAGCTAATAAGCAAGACTTGACTTCAGTCACACTGTCACAGGTAATAAGATTTTTTCCTCTCCTAATCTCCATCACACATTGACATTTTATGTTTCTATATTTCACTAGGAGAGTGAGGGAACGGCTAGACATGAAGTCAAAATTCACTGAATTTTAGTCATGTCTAAAAGAGCCCGTGAGCATGAGCACATACAACACAATTAAGCAATACAGGGAAAGAGCCCTGAATAAAAGCTTAAAATCACAGCAGAGTTGGGGGGTGGGAGAGCACAAAAAACAGAACAGAGCTTTGAAAGTCTCTAATTCTGTAGTCCTAACTTAGCGCTTCACGTCAGTTGATTACTGCCTCTTTAAAGTGGTAAATAGTGTCACAGATATAAGACAGAAACAAGGAAACATCAAGAGGGTCGTACAATACCTGTAAGAGACAGGCACACAGGACTGCATTTGGGTTCAAGAAAACTTACTCGTCAAATCTCACATGGCCAGTTACCTCTAACACCATCCAGTTCAGCCTACACACTGCAGTTCCTCAGCAGATTTTTGCTCAGTGATAACCCACATCAAACCAAAACTCAGCATTGTAGCAGCATCTCCACAGTTCATTGCTGATCTCTGTCCTTTAAAAGGAAAAGGCTATGGTTCTGCACCTGACTTCTTAAAGCAAACTAAATCCCCAAAATTCAACAAAGGAATGTACATGTATACAAATATATTTTGCCTGCAGAACTGTGGCAATAATCTACTTTTACCAATTCCTATTAGCTCTCCTCTATTACAATGTTGAAAGATGCTGAGGACAAAATTATATGAAGTCACTTCAGGTCACTGGTGAAGTCTTCACTGGGTACATTCTATTTCTAATACTAAATATGAAGTTTAAAAGCAGAGGAACATACCCCAGAGTACAGTACACTTCTAGAAATGTTATCAGATACTTAACTTCAACAGGAATTAAAGTATCCAAGTGTTGCCTCTGTCTATAATGTTTCCATCCTTAACAAGCTTACTTTCCTTATTCAGGAAAGTGTATTTTATCCAGAAGAAGCCTGAGTAGATGATATATCAGCTAAAAATGAAATCTCATGCTTGAAAAGAGCCTTGAACCTACAGCAACTTCCCCCCACCCCTTCACGCACTACAAAAAGGCATCATTTTTAGCCACTTCTCGTGAACTTTCACTTGACCACTGATGAGTTCACCCAGGAGAACAGCAGTAGCATCTGGGTGGCTCGTGTGTGCCTACATGGTTTGCAGTGCAGTGTTTCTAGCCTACTTGCTCTGTTTCCAGACACACCGTACAACAGCTTGTACTGCGAGGAAGTCTGTTCTAAATAGAACATCGCACTTTGTAGCAACATTCCTTTGAGTTTAGAATAAATCCTACAAGTCTGGATGCATAAAATCCAAAGAGGCTGCCTGGTTAGCTTGCAGACTAATTACTGCAGAAGCTCCATGGGGAAAAAAAAACCAAAACAACTGTTTCCAAAAGTGAATGATGGATGGGCTTTTGCCTTCCACCTCATTGCCTAGATGAGAGGAGGGTACAAGGTAAAAGGCAAAGATGAAGTATTTACTTGCCACCAAAATTAACTGAAGTCTAGATTTGCTTTAGAGCCCTACCAATTTCTAACATGCAGTAATTTGTGGGGAAGAAACATCATACTATGAATGGGTCACATGCAGATCTGCAATATCAACAGGATTACACCAGAAATGCTTGCTCTATCCTTTCCCCTACCTTTCCAACATCTGTTATATTTGCTTGGACCAGGTAGAGTTAATTCAGCCATCAGATCAATACAACCTCACACCAAGCATCAGCCTGAAAGCATGTAGTACTAAGGACTTTCATATTTATTTTGTTAACTGAGAAAAAAAAAAAATTAAGATAAGGACACCAGAGGTGTCAGGACAAAGGCCAGGCAAAGCTTTCAGGTTAGAGAAGCATAAAGCAACTTATTTACCCAGGAACCTGGTGAAGGTCAGACACAATTCATACTGATCCAACAGAAAATTGCTCCGTGTGGTGCCCAGTTTTCCCACCACTGCATCTAGATTACTTTGGCATGCAAGTGGCAACTTTTCCAGAGAGCTCTCTGAGACAGAGTAGGGTACACGCGAGTTTCTCCATGTCCTTCTGTAATTTTACAGACGCACTGTTCCCTAAGACAGGATTCAAGAATAATGACCTCCCATGCAGTAAGTCAGTTAGATGATGTCATGAAGCACCACATTTGTGAAACTGTGAGCATCCTATAGCAAGTGTTATGCACCAGCTGTTAGCTGCTCATGGTCCTGCAATCTACAGAGGGACCACAATAAATGAGCAACATGCTTAATCTGCAGACAAGTGGACTAAAAATCCCACTGCAGTTTTTTTTTTTGCAAACTTCATGGCCTACTATTTCATCTCCTGTTTGCTGCTCAGTGAGATGTTCTGCATCCCAGGAGGCAGGAAACCAGGACAGCTCCAAGTACATGACCTTGCTAGAAGCCCTGGTTACACACTTGCTGCCCAGAAGAACATGTGCAGCATAGATTGCTCTGGTTTTACCAATGTCTGGGGTGACGAGAAGCAGAAGAAATCATCTATTTGCTCATGGAAACCAGAAAGTTTTCTTAAGTTTCTGAAATAAATATTGCAAACTCCATGCTTTGGTTGAAACAGGTTTAAGCCCTTCTTTCGAGAAAAGTTTTGAATGGCAACATGGTCAAAAAAATCACTTTAGGGGCATCTTCCCAAATCTGTTGTTCAGACAGGCCTATGCACCAGCAGCTACCAGTTGACTCTTCAGCTTGGAAGAGTCGCAAGTATCTTGCCAAATTTTAGTTTCCATTAACAAGGGTTGTGAACAACTGTAAAAGTGACTGTATTAAGACTCACTTCACCCTTCTATAGCTTAAGCTAACTCCAAGCAGCACTAAAATTAAGCACTGCTTCTATAAGTAATGGAGAAAGAAAGCTAGGATGGAGTTTGGTGATAGGAACATTCATAGCAAGGAGGGATACAGTAGCACAAACACCCCTCTAACATGACGAAGCAAAAGGAAAAGGTGATGATCTGCAAAAGGTAAAGATGGAAAGAATAGTTTGGATGTCAATAAAGTTATACCAGCTAGTAAGCAAGACTTATGAAACACACTTTCAGGCATGGCCCAGGAACCATCCTTATGTGGTAACTGCACAAGGTGTCCTTTCTCAACCAAGTAGGAAAAAAAGTCAGTGGCAAGGGAAGCATGAGGTGCCATGGTGCTCTCCTTCCCTCTGCCGCTTCCTGCTCGGTCCTACCAGGTGTTTGCTTTCTTTCAGGTGCCCAGTCTCAGATAGAAAAGGATGCTGGCAAAGATTTGATAGCAGAAAATTGGAAAGAGGAGAGAAGACAACAAGGGAAGAGAAGAGGAGAGAAGACAACATGGCAAGAGAAGAGGAGAGAAGACAACATGGCAAGAGAAGAGGGAGAGGGAGAAGCACATGAAGACCATTGGAAACTGTTCCTGCAACATCATTACTGAGGGGGAAGAAGAACAAAGCAGAGCCAGGAAGAATACAAACTAGGACAGGATGATTGACAGCATTGCCATAACACACTTATTCTTAACACAATGCAAAAGTAAAAGTCGTCTTCCTTCAGCATCTCTTTCTACTTAGAATAGTGGGGCATACATTTTTACAGTCCTACCCTTTACCTCATAAATGTAAAGTGATAGTTAGAAAAACTTCTAAAAGAAAATAAATAAAACAAGTTTCCAGAACACTTGCAGCAGATACACCCATAATAATTCAGTAACATGAACTGTCTCATCCTTGAGATGTTAACCTGTATGATATAGCACAATGTGCAGACCAAGATTTTCTCCAGATTCAGTGGGTTGGTTGTTTTCATTGGTTTTTGGACTGAATGGTGACCACAATCTCATCTTTCATGCTTCAGATCTAGTCCCAAATTGCTTGGTTTGCCTATGATGGTAACTGGATGTTCAAGATGCAGAAGAGCAAGAGCACTCCCTTGCTCATGCTGCACCACTCAACTCCCCCTCTGGAAGAAAAATATACCCCAGAGTTTCAAATAATCCCTACAACATGATAAATAAGGCAGGGGGGGTGGGGGTGGTGATGAAGAAAAGCCGCTCCAGATAAAAACAGCCTATAGTATTTAAAAAAAAAAAAATGCTGAAACATTTTTCCCCTTCCAAAGGGAAACCCCAATCCAGCACTTCAGGGGCATCTCATTTGCATTCAGGTACCTAAAGACTCCAGAGGTGTGTATAAAATCAACAAGCCCTGACTCAAAACACTTGTAATGTAGGTGGTCAGGACAAGAAAGGTTCAAAGAAGAACATGACTATCTCAGATCCTTGGAGATACTCTTGTGGTCCCCCACCAAATAGTTGGGGCAGATTGCATGGCCTTTTCTTAGTTTGTGCTCAGGGTATGTCCAGTTTTCCATATCTTCCTCTGGGAGCACCATCACTCCTCTCCCTTCCTCACTCCTTTCCCTTCCTCAAATGGTTCAGCAAGAACTCCTCTTTTCCTCCTTCAATCCATCTGTTCTCCTCCGACTGCCTTAACACTGACAGCGTGAAGGCCTAGCAAGCCCAAATTTAACAAACCCCACATTGATCTTAGTGTTTCAGAGGCACAACCTGTTTGATGGCACGCATCCAAGCCAATGTTGATATGGATGTGGCTTTGTGAAAGCAGAGTGGGAGAGGGAATAAGAGATTTGCTCTTATAACTGCCTGCCAGAGCTATGGAAGAGGACTACAGTTTCCATGGCCACACGACTGCTTTGTGCTAAGGTGCCCAATTCCTATCACCTGCACGGCCACCCAATTGTGCAAGTATTATCGGAGCAGTAACAAATTGTTGCTACACCACGGACAAGTCTCAGTACCCAAAGCATCCTGGAGGGCAATGAAAGGTAGGGATTTATTTTTGCTTTTAAATATATAAATAAGACTACTAAAAAAAGAAAAAAACATCAGTGGTAAAACTTCAGTTTGTTAGTGCAGCCTGGAATTGGCCACAGGAGCTGTTGCTCAATACACTGATCCCGGTAGCATCACAATTTTGGGGTCCCAGGAAACTTATCAGTTCACTTTTGGCAGATTCAGACACAGGAACACAATATGGGCTTGTGTGGCAGATGGTGTATACGCTAAGGAATAGCTCCTATGCTTGTGAAATTGATAGCCAGTTGTACACAGTTCTAAATAAGCATTCTTTACAGAAACAGCCTTTCTTCCTTATGCACCTTCAGAAGACACCTGTTAACTGTGAGTGGATTAGCAGCATGATACAGGGAGCTGTGGAGACAGGACCTTGTATAACTAATTTTCTTGGGTTTGGTCCTGTCCCTTAATCTCTCTATCTCAGCATCCTTCCCTGGAGAAGCAAAATACGTACCCACTGCAGGAGCTACAGCTACATCAGTGCGTAGCACAGACCAACAAAAGTGGCTCTGCCAAGGAAAAAAAACGGTGCCAAGCATTTGAAATTGAAACTATATAGATGGGGGAAAGGCTGTTTGTTTTTAAACAAAACACCCAATACGGATGCTGAAGTAGCTCCAACCTGGTCCCCGGGACTGAATGCCAGGTTGCAGCTGGTGTGCTCCCAAAACAGTTCCTCCCATTTATTCTCAGGTGCTACAAGACTAGTCCACAAAGCGAGGTGAAGAACAAAAAGGCAGGGACAACCGGAACATTTGCTTCAAAAACACACTCTCTACCTCAGCTAAAACATTCGTGTAGATACGTATATTAAGACTAAAAAGGCCTGTGAAGTAATTCTAGGTACAATATCACCAGAGAGGGGAGAGCTCACAGGTACGCAGTTTCCTATAGACACAGTCATGAGGACCACAGTATCCTGTACCTCCCAAATCTGCTCTAACAAGTTGCAATTTCACCTGCTCAATCTGCTGACTATTTTCAATTCCAGTCTTTGCACCTCCTATATTTCTCCTGTTCTCCAGGCTCCTTTGTACGTCTGTGACTGTAGCTGGCTGAACCAGCCTGAGGATCCGCAGACAGATTAGGACATGTTAAAAACATCACGGCCAACCACTTGGTTCCACTCAGGTACTATACCTGCTATAAGTGCTGGAAACTATCTTCTTGAAGGGCCTTTCAGCTGTAACAGAAAGCTGAGGAGTGTTTGCTCACATTTTGCAGGGGAGTGGAACATAGCACTCCAGAACGAACTGCCAGAAATGTTTGAAGCTAAAAAACCTGGTGTGGGGGTCTTCATTGGTTTTATGCTAAAGTGGATGAGAACTGCTCACTTGATTACAGCTGAGAGGTACTTTTAAGAAACCAGTATTTTTCACGCAAGACTCAGTAATTGACTGGGAGTGCTCCCAGAGCAGGACTTTTGGTTTAGTTTCATTGGGAGAGTTCAGGTCTCTTGTAGCGAGACTGCTCTGAGATCTGAACCACCACAAGGCAACTGGAGAAGGTCTCCAGAGGATGTGTCAGATACTCAAGCTGGATGCAAGCCAAATCGCTACTGTAAACACATCCATAATTTGTTTCAAGGCAAAGTCAAACAGGTCAGTTTACCACTAAAATGCTTGCTTTGCCTTGAAAAGGAGTGCTCACGCAGTACCACGGAGAAGCGACTCAGGAAGCTGCTCCGGCAGCCTCTGCTGTCGGACCGCTCTTTCCACCGCCTGGCAGGAACAGGCAGCGTTTCCACCTCGGGCTCAGGCTTGGCAAATCCCACGGTGCAGCACAGCTCAGCACTCGAGCTCAGTTATGTGGCTGAGCCCATGTCGTATTACATGGATGATGAGGATGCTAAGCCTGAACCATAGCCTCAGTCCTGCACTACCACAACCATCCTCCACATCTCTTTGCATCAGTTTCATCTCTCATTTTATTTCTCCTTACTTTATCCTTCTTTTCTGAGTGGAATCTCACCACCTGGCTTCCTTCCCAGTATTCCAGCAAACCCTACCCGGAGTTTACTCCTCTTGCCTCCTTCCCAAAGCTTGCATTCAAGGAGGGTAACACATTTCATGCAGTCTTTTGGCCTACATCACCAAGCAAAAGATCTCAAACAAATGTCAAATAAAATAAGCTTTCCAATCAAGAAGGCTGAGCAGATGTTCATAAAAAAAAAAAAACACAAAAATAGAGTCTTATGATCCAGAGAGCATTAAATCCAACAAGATTTGACCTCCAGGCAGCCTAAGCTTGCTCTTCTTGCAATTTTGTGCTATCACTTCAAATGACCCCTTGGGAAAAATAAAGCTTGCCTAGCTCTGTATAGCACTTATGCCCTGTCTGTACAACTAAACAGAATTTTTGTTAACATTGGTTACAGCTGATCACAGCTTAACTGTAAGTACAAGTTTTCCGGACAGCTTTAAAATACAAGATGGTTTAAATACTAGCAGCAGCCCTACACACACCAGCATTTGTGCAACAGCATTTTCTCTGCTTCCAGCACTGCAAGTGGCAGCAAGGCTCTGTTTGTGCAGGGGAGATGATAGATAACAAAATAACCACGTAATGCAACACAGCCCTGAAGTTTCCCGCTTAAATATAGTTTAGCTCAAGGGGCTGTAATTCCCCAGGCAAGAGTGAAAGAAGGATGTTTGATCAGAGGAAATTCTTGGGTTCACAAGTGTCAGTGCAGCTAATGTGATGCTGTCCCACGGCTGATAAAGCCCTGTCTCAAGAGCTGAGCAGGCAAAGGATTCGTAGACGCGTTTGTTATATGCTTAGCCCTACCAGGTTTTTACACTAGCAGAGCATGCTTTACTGTATATCAGTAACCCAGCAGGGAAGTTAACAAGTGTATTCTGTTACCTGATTTTTCCGTTGTTTTAGTGCTTTCCTGGAAGTATTTTCTGTCGGTTTTCTGTCTAGAGTGATACACACAGCATCTGATGCTGTCACGTGATTTCACTCCTGAAAATCATAGGCTTCCCGTCTCCGAGCTTCTATTAGGCTTGGTGATAAGCCAATTGCTACAGCAATGTGGTTTTGCGTTAGTTTTAGCTGAAATACTGCTTAAAATGATATCCAAATTACAAGAACTGAACAAGTGAAAAGATATTTCTAGATGTAACTCCACCTGTTCAGCTTGGGAATGCAGTGGTCCGCATTTTTTAAGAAAGTCAGAGAAAAGCAGGCTCTTCTTAGAACCAGTAAGTCTCCTCTGTATTTGTGCTTTGCTAAATATGCTAGATATAAGTATGCAACACCTACCAAATTACTGCACATAATGAGTCTTTTGCTGTTCTCATCTTAAGGAGACGAGATGTTCTTATCACAAGCACACTCAACTACTTCAACTGTTCAAGGATACACCGGTACAAAACAATGTTCCTTAAAAATGCATAACGAAATATTTGAAACGGAAGGCAAACAGTAAGCTTGCTGTAGTGCATAGGGGTGATGCGGGATTTGAGATGCCATTTCTTCTATTCTACTTCATTTTAGGATAAATTAGGATAGCGGGGGGCAGGGGCAAGAAAGAGAAGAATGAAAACCTTGATTTACTAAAGCATGCAAGCCACAAAATAAATTTATTTCAGTTTCTAAAATGGCTCCTTTGTTTCAAACGCCTTTATCATAAAAAACAGCTTGTTGTGATCTGACTGTTGGTTTGACTGAATTGGGACAAAGGTGTTGTTCTCCCCCCACCCCACCCCCATTCTGGCATACACTTTAGCTACTCTCTTTTATCCATTTTCATGGAAACGGTAAGAAAAGCAGAAGCGGTGAGGACAAAGAGAAACATAAAAGACTACAGACATCAATCCTAGAGTTAACTCAGGAGCAAGTGTAACTTCAATACACAATGACCATGCGGGGGGATGAAGGGGAGGCAGGGAAGAAGAGAGTGCCATGAAAAAAAATAAGGAAAAAAATCATCATTATCGTGTCCACATGCCGGTGCAACTGGAGTGCACAGACCCCCGGGCGGCGGCGGGGCAAGGCGGGCGGCCCCCGGCGCAGGGCGGCTGCCGGGGCAGGGCGCGGAGCCCACTGCGGAGCCGCAGAGCCGTGCGCCTGGCTGCCGCCCAGCGCCGCCCGCCTCCGCGTTACAAAGGATGGAGACGCTAGAAAGAATAAAAATATTAAAAACAACCCCCAAATGCGCAAACCACCCAGCGTCCTCCCAGTTGCCTTACGCCGCAAGGTCTTCCTAGGGCGAGTCCCGCACTCGGAGGGGCAAAACTTCGCTGCCACCGCCGGGGCGGGCGGCGCAGGGGGCCGCGCTGCGCTGCGCTGCGCTGCGCGGCCGGAGCCGCCTCCCGCCGCCAGGCGACCCGCGGGGCCGCCGCCGGGGCCCGCCGCCGCCGCCGCGCACTCACCGCTCCGCGCCGCCGCATCCCCGCGGCGCGGCGAACCGCGGCCGCCGTCCCGGGCCGTCCTTCCTCGCCGCCGCGATCTGGGTCAGCCGGCGAAGGTGAGGAGGAGGAGGAGGAGGAGGAGGAGGAGGAGGAAGGCGGGTGGCGGTGCCGCCTACCGGCGAAGGCGGGGGGAGGCTGCGGCGGGGCCCGAGCCCGCCCCGCGGGGAGGGGAAGGGGCCGGGGATCGCTGGCAGCCGGCGCCCCGGGGGACAACGCGCCCCAGGGGCTCCCCGGGCGCCGGCTGCCAGCGGTCCCCGGTCCCCAAATGAAGCTGGATTCCCGAGACCGTTCCTCCATACCCCACCCACCCACCTGTCAAGGCCCTTTCTTCCCCAGCCGTATATCCCGAAGGCTTTTGATCTTCCAAGTTTAAAATCTGCTAAGCGGGATGGCAGGCGTGCCGGTCGATTTATGTGGCTCTCCCCTCCAAGAGCATAATGACTGTTGCCTGAAGCACCCACAGAACCATTTAAAGTTGCCCAGTGCTATACCTACTGCCAGCGGGCAAACAGGCTGTGTTTCTGCTCGTCCTTACTGCTGCGTGCATCTGTCCAGATGTTCCTTTGAAGCTGTAGGCAGGCTGTCAGGCCACACTGGCATCCCTACACTGTCCAATAGTCTTGGGTTTTAGATGTCCTTTGAAAATGCTAATTAACCTCTTTTTCAAAGTGTTTTCTATGCCTAACCTGAAAATAGCTTTCTGCATGCCTGTTAAAGAGACATGATTTAATTACTTCTGAAAATTCTCCTTTTTCAGTCATTTTGATCCCATAATCAACTGTCACATTCAAGAAGTATGGTGAAAACGCTCAGGTCACTAAGTTAAACATTTAATGACTAGGAAATGCCTTTCATGTCTTACGCTCAAGGCAAAGCAGACTGCTACTTCATCCTCCTCCTGGCTAGAGCTCGGTAGTCCCCCTTCCACTTCTTGCCATCAGCATGCCCGATGCGCCTGGCTGGCAGATGCCGCGATCTGCGGAGCTGACCGAACGGCAGGGACGGGGCTCAGCAGCCTCTGCTACGGCCCAGCTCCAACGCTCAAAGGAACCCACTAAATGAGGGGTTTACTACCTCATCTCTTATTTGCCTCATGTTTTGCACACCGAAGTAAGGTTCCAAGCTTAATTCTATGCATTGCTGCAACTAGAAAACTAGTTCTTTCTCCTGCCACCTGCATTACGACGGTGTTTCTAATTCCTACGTCCCGGTGAATTCTCCCCGGTCACACACACACAGATGCTTGCTCTCAGTCCCTGAGCCTGTCGGGACTGCTCTGTCACTAGGTTGGAGGAACCACTGCAGGTCACCACATCTCTGAACAGAGTAAACCCAGTATTGGGGAACTTTTCAGGAGTTTCAGTAGCAGAGTTCAATTGTGCTTCCCAAAATACATTTGGGGACAGAGCTTTGTGAGACAATTCATTCATAATTATGCAAGATGCATCATGAGTATGAAAAGCCGGATCCATGCTACAGAAGTAGCCTTACCTTCCCAGATGCCATATTCCTGTCCACAAATGAGGAGGAATTTAAAAAAATAATAAGCTAGAAAGGCTCACTGACTCTAGTCCCTTACTGTTATGGCAAATTTCGGGGATCAGACCAACAGATTTGGAGCTTCCAGATGGCCTCCTGCCCATTCTCTGGACTTGAGTAGTAGTACATAGCTACGCTGTAGTCACGTAGTGCCATTTCAGACTTGACTGGATTTTTACGAGTCCCTTGTTATCAAATTGCAGTTCGATGCACCCATTCACTCAGTGTCTTGGGATGGAAGTTACCCGGATTACTAGGCCTCTTATGTTCAGCATCACTGTTCTCATGGAAAGTTGAGGCAAACCAGCATTTTAAAGATAACAGGGGCCTGGATTAAAAAGCCCTCAGCTCTTTCGCTTATAAGCGGTTAGACAACATTTTACTATGCTGTACTTGCCTTCTGACCGCGTAATTATTTTTGATTTATGGCAAATGAAAGAAACTGTGCATTACAGCAGAAATATAGCCTGTGTTTAGAAGTGTCAGTGAAAAAATTATTAGAAAAAATAGATACAGGACCCCACTAGTTGAGCAATGTCACACTTTTCCAGCAATAGCTCATACAGCCTGCTGTGCGTAATAAAAACCAGCAAGGTCACCTGCATGATTAATTTAGCATTGGAAAGAAGGTGACAGAAGCAGCAAAAAAACAGATAGCAACATACCTAGCTCAGATATTGGTGAAAAATCAAAAGCTCAAGTCCCTCATTATTTTGGATGGAAGCTCTTGTTGTTGCACAATTTACTGATAAAGACAAGATTGATAAAGAGTACACATGCTATGCCCTTGTGAAGAACCTAATGTGTTTTGACACCATCGAGCACTTGTCTCAGAAGACATGCCACCCAAGCATTATTAAATGCATCATAAGGAGTCATGTTTTAGTTAATGCTTTCATAATATTATTTTGTTTTCTTTTTAACAAATAACATTTTTCATTTTGTGACAACACAGATGGTGACAGAAATACTTCAGCTATACTTGTATTCTTTTACTTAAAACAGACAAGAGAAAGAATATATTTTACCTAACAATCCTAATACTCCCAGAATAGTCTTACAAGTTGTAATAAGGAAAGATACAGAAGGAATAAAACCACCCCACTCCCCGTTTACATAAAGAACCATCTTACCTCAGTTTTCAAAATCTACAGCCCAAATTATGAGTCTGTTTAAGTTTTACTCAAGATAAGACAAGCTACTCTCAGCATAAAACAAAACCTTCTCAGGCTACTTTCAATCATCCTCACCTGCCCCGGGCAACAAGGGACCTTTTTGTCAGCTGGGCATTATCAGGGTGTGATAAACCACACCCTTGTCTTCAGGCTGCTAGTGCTTTTTCTGAGATCTGTGGATCAGCCAGAAGTTTTATTTTTTGTTCCTTAGTGTTTGATCTTCTCGCTCTATTAACCCAGGCGTGATTTAAGAGACCATAATACATTAGGCAACTGGTGACAGTGCTGTGCTTTTAAAAGAAAATTGCTGTAATGGAAACATACTGCTAAGTATAACGATACCTGTGATAGCAAAGGAACAATAGTGGATTAAGTACTGCAAGACCAGCTGCTGAGTTTCTTTATTACTTTGACTGAGCTGATCAAACTTTTTTGCTTGTGGGGAAAAGCTTTGCATTAAAAAGGTTATACCTTTCTCCTAGTACTCTCGCCTACTGGAACACATGAAGCCTGATTTTAGTTTAAACAGCTTTTTCCCCTCACTCCATAGGAAAAGGCATCACACCTCTTGTCATTTGGAAACCCATATGTTTATATGAAACTGTATGGGACCTTGGTGTTAGACCTCTGTAAGAAATGACCAAACACTGATATGTGGTGAAACGGAGCCTTTCCAAAGCCAGTAGCAAGCAGATGACAAAAGAATGCTGTAATTAGTGAGTCTGATACCAACTACAGCTTTTGTCAAGATGTCCAGAGAAGAACCAAGCTCAGATTACTTTAGGTGTAGGATGTCATCAAGCAAACATCCGGCTGTATCTTCTGGGAGGTGTTATATGGTCCAGGTGAACAGGACACTCAGGTAAAAGTGCAGACGGGAGGACAACATTTGTCGGAGCACAGCTTGTCACCCTTCTGCACACATGCATTTGGGGTGTAAGTTACTTGCTGAAAAAAAATTTCCATAAGGATCATTGCAGGGGAGGAATCTGGAGCAGGAATCATGTGACAGGTATGTTAACTATTGTGAGCTCTGTAGTGAAAGGCGTCTACAGTAAATCGATTTCCAGCTGCTGGACAGTACTATGTATGCAGCTGGACAGGTGCTCCCAATGCAGTTCTTACTCCCACGTCAGCATAGCCAGAAACTTTTACATATTTGCC
This sequence comes from Nipponia nippon, assembly GCF_047370975.1. Lineage (NCBI taxonomy): Eukaryota > Metazoa > Chordata > Aves > Pelecaniformes > Threskiornithidae > Nipponia > Nipponia nippon. Next base: position 113,917,645 of record NW_028262336.1, read on the forward strand.
TGGAGCTTTATAGTTTACTTCTAACAAATAAATAAATAAAATATATAAAAGATATGGAAACAGGCCCTCTTGGGGATCCACGACAGTCTAGAAACAGAGTCCTGAACATCTGTAGATTTCCTTATATGTAAGAATTATCACACTTTTGGAGCCTTTCATTTGAGGATACTCGTGTGTTAGCATGAGTTAGCGTCTCTGTTTTATGTTTGATACTGCACAACATATGTCTGAGCCTTTTGTTTCTACTCTACATAATCGTGTATATCCATGCTGGGATTTACTAGATGGGATCTGGGGTTTGAGCTCATTCCTCCCCATTCCAAGCAGCGCTCCGGTAGTGAGCATGATCCTGAACTATGTGATACAGCCAGGGATTCCCCTGTTTAGTTTCCATGTACGTTCATGTAGGTGCTGATTCCATTCCTAGGACAGTGTCCTGCATGGTTGACAGGTTTACGGTGACTTGCCTGCAGATATCCTCCCCCACAAAAGGCATTCCTACAATTGAGCTGCAGAACACTATAGCAGTGTGTTATTAAGAACCATCCTGCTGCAGTGAAGGAATGGGGTGACAAAACCTATTTCTAACCTCTAACTTTTATAATTTTGTTTGCTTAAGAAATCTGGTTCCCCAAATTAAAAACTCTTTTCTTGCTATGTCTGAGTATCTATTTCAAGTATCACAATGATTTCGTAATCCAAATCCGTGTCAACACTCTACTTTGAAATATTGAACAGCTTGCAATTCTTTGTGCCTAGCTCAGGACAAGCATCAAATACAGCATTGTCCTGAGAGGATTTATTACATGGCTCTCGTGCACTGATATTACAGCAACTAAAGCAGTCTGCACACAACTTTTATGATGATTTCTTAAACCTCTCTCCTAGTTATTTTGTTCATTTACAGTGCCACACCTCGTTTCACTTGTATTCCTTTGACTGAAGATGCTGTAAAGTTTAACAGGGGAGACAATAACAAAAGCACGTAGATGATGATAACGTGAGAGATGAAGTGTGTCAGGCTTACTCATATAGCCTTTAGAGAGATGACAGCTAAGTGAAGCAGCCAGTATGCTCATTTAGTTACCCGTCTCTTGAAGCAAAGAATTTTGCCAGAAAGGACTTTGTCTACGTATGAATTAAAAGCATTTAATGTTATAATGTTTTAATTTAAACAATTCTGTTTGATATTTCTATATAGAAAGAGTAAAATCAAGTGATGTAGACACAAATTTCAAATACTATATGCTAACAACGCCTGCTTTTTTATCTTAATAAAAGTGAACAAACTTGAATATACTGATTAACATCAGACTGTGTCCTAATCTTCTTCACTAAGATGTGTACCAACCATATTATGTCTGTGTGAAAAAGAAAGATTTGCATTTGTAATAGAGAATTTCTTTGAAACCAATTTTGAACAAGGGAAAAAAAAGTGATGGGATAATTTTTTGATCTATTCTTTTCATTTATCCTCTGCCATTAATCAGATCCATACTCTGAATGCATATGCTACGTTTCATTCAAGGATTACAAAGTGTTACACAAACAATGATTCATAAAGATTCACAACCCTTGGTGAGTTGGGTAAATATTTATGTAAATGTCATACAGATTGGCAAACTGAGTCACAGAGAAGTGGTGTTTGTAAAAAAAAATTCTGCTAAGTTTGGATGCATTTTTTTTTGGCCTATTCAGTTGAAAAACTTACAACTTCTATTTTTCAGATGTGTTGAGTATGTGTACAGATCCAGAGCAGTCAATGAAAACTGGATTACAAGAGGAGCAAGTGGGGTGACCCAAGAAACTGACCATGTTTTTGTGTAGAAAATTTTAACTTGTAGTTGGACAGCTATTCTTCTTCCAAAGAAGGTGAATCGATGGCATGAGCAACAGCTAATGAGACCTCCTGAGATGATGCCTGAAACGAGCTGAGAGGATAGAGTCTCAGTCTAAGGAACACATTGCAATGTTCGCACCAGTCTCACTGGAGGCGCCAAGGATCTAACTTATGATGGAAATGCACTATTTAGTTCTCTGTATGTAAACAACACTATGCCTTTAAAAATGAACTTTGCAGATTGTGTCTGGATTGCAAGCACTGTATCCTTAATTGATGAAGTAGGCAAATTCACTGCCTGATATTCCATGATTGTCCTTGTGATACATTTATGTCCTGAAGGATAACCGTGAGAAATGATGGTTTCCAAGGATATGTAGGAAAGCAGACTGCCTGCCTAGTGTAGATATCAGGGAGGATCCCTGGGTAGGGTCGCATTGCTTTTAAATGCCTACCAAATCCTAATTGCTTGTGACAGAAGTGGGTTTTGCCAGGTTAGTGTAAGATTTTGACTGCAGGGCCAGAAGAGAACAATATAATTCAATCAGTAATTCCAAAAAATAATATTTCCTGCCTCGTCATGGAAAACAGACATAAAGAGCAAGAAGTGAATGTGAAGTATGTACAGGCTTTGAAGAAGAGATGATAATTTTCAGCCTTCATGCCAGAGGAAACAGAAACATTTTGTCTGAATCTCTCTAACAAGTTGCTTTCAAGACTAAACTAAACCATGTGTTGATGGGTTCAGTGATTTGGAGGGAAATCAGTATTTTGTATGGTTCTTTCAGTACTTTGTATTACTTTTCTGACACCCTGGAAAGTGTACTAGACTGGCACAAGAAGATCTTCCCTAGACTTTGCCTGAATTGCAGAGAAAGAGCCACCTGGGCAGTGAAAGCAGCAGTTCCTGTTCAGAAGAGAACCAGCAGAGGATTCAGGAATTTTTTGGAGAAGTGTTCCCAGCAGTGATTTATGGATTTAATAATCTCCAAGCCTGTGGTCTGTGGACCTATCATGTAATATTGTAGTTTTATAGTACTTTCGAATAAAAGTGTCATGATAGAGGTGCAGAGAGCCTAATGAGAACCTGACAGTGGCCCATTGCTCCAAACTGCAGGAGGCCCCCTGTTCTAGAAAGTGGAAATATCAGTAGTATTCTTAGAGCAGAGAAAGCTTTGGAAAGATTTAAAGCCCTAAGTCTCCAAGATTGCTTATGGCCAGAGAAAATTTAGAAAATTAAAACTGAGGGCAAAATGATTGCCTGCAATGTATGATTTGCTTAGTATTGGTGCATGTGGGACTTTGAAGGCTGGAGACCATTCACTGACAGGTTTTACGTAAGCAGAAAAAGCTGGCAGGAGACAGCATATCAGGAGCTGCACTGGGAGCTTTTAGTTAATATTCATGGATATTATGCTTTCCAGTAATTGTGCCTAGGGAATTTACACATCTTAGATTCTTCCTTAGTCAAATGAAGAAATTGTTTGTTGACATCTGTGTGGCCATGTTGTAGGAACCTTGCAAGAGCTGGAGCTTTGGACTGGCAGTACCGATAACGAAAGGTCTTCAGATGTGTGGCATGCACATCATAACTACATACTGTAATACTTCTGCCTTGTGCCTGAGAGTTCACAGGAATTTTCTGAGGACTCTCCAGGAAGGGATCAAAGATTTACTGTTTATCGCAGCCTACTGAATTGTGCTCCCAGTTCTAGTGAGATATTAATGGCGATCCCACAATGCAGGCGCACCTTTGCAGCGTATCTGACAACAGAAGTTAAAACTGTTCCTTCCCCTTCTGATAACACATGCTTGTATTGCATTAATGCAATCTCATGGCATAGCAGAAGTGCTCAATTTAGCTAACCTCTGCCCAATCCTACACAGTCACTGACCAGTTCGGTTCTCTGGATGACAAGGTCTGCAGCTGTCCCAGCACAAAACTGAAATCGACCTGCTCAGAAAAAGTTGTGTTGTTGTGCCAAAGAAACTTTGTTCACAAGAGGATAGTACCTTGTAACGATGGAAGTGAACCTGCCAATAACCATGCATGTGTGCCACAAAACCAGTGTTGCCAAATCTTACAATTTTATCATGAAATTTACAATACTTAATGTTTTTCTTAAAGTTCCAATACCCTGAGTCTAGTGATTTCAGGAAAATTTCAGCTTTCATGAAAGGAAAGAAAAAAAAAACCATACTCCAAAGTCTTATGTTTGTGGAAAAAAGCTTGCAAGTATGAAGAGAGTGGAGCCTAAAGCTTAGACATCAGAAAGCATACTGATATTACTTGATGTTTTAAGTCTCTTGAGAATAAAAGATTTTTGTTTGCTAGTATTTGAAAATAAGGATAAAACCTGACTTCATTATGATAACTGGCACAACTCCCATTGATTTTACCAGGGCCTAGATTTTTCACATCTCTTTTTGGTCTTATGCAATTGCTAAAAAATTCTTAAAGTTGTTTTTTGGCTGTTTTTCTTTTTTAGAAAAAAATGTGAAATCTAGCCTTGAACAGCACAAATGCAGAATGAAAATGACATGCAGCAAAGAGCCAGCCTTGCTATCTTCTGGAAAAATATAAGCCTTTGGCATTGCAGGGGTTTGTTTTGGAGAATTTTACTATTGCAAGTAGCAGCAGTAGCACATTTTGAATTTAGGTCAACAGATATTTGTCAAAGTCCTTAACCATTACATGAATGCTATCCTAAAACAATTCATCTTGTGCCTCATCATTTACTACGGTACTCCTCTACAGTACTAGTCATGGGTGATTTTGAGCTGGATTTTATGCTGACAGGTTTCTTCTTATTTCTGTAACAAACTGCTATCCTGAAACATATCCTATTTGTCATGATTCTTAAACTGCAGCTTCTTAAATCAAGAGATTTGATACAGCAAATCCTACTATCTTCCTGCGATTTTCTTTTAATTGGGTTTGAAAGTGATGGAAATCCAGTGTGATCACATTAGGCTAAAGCCCGGCCTGGTTTGTATTGGCATAAAAAGGATTAAGATTGTCTTTCCATGTACGGACCAGTAACCTCTAGTTTGCTGAAGGAAACAGAAGTGTTCACTTACTATCATATGAAATGGATGGGGAATTAGAAGGAACAGACAAACGCCTTGACTCTCCCTTGGAATGTGGCAAAGATAACATAGCTAACAGCATAGTGAGTATTGTAACTTGCTCCCAGGAAAAGTCAGCAGCATTTTATTTCTCACCCACGAGTAAACGGGAGCATGATATTCTGCTTTAGAAGACATGTTTCCTGGTTCTCAATTAAAAAAAAAATAGAGCCAGAGCCAAGGTTTTCTGATATAAACATTTTTTTTGCTTAAGAAAATTATGAAAACTTAATTTCAAACTAGAATATTTGCTGAATTTTAAACCCCAAATACTGTCATTATAAAAACTGGATTTTTTTTTTTAGAAATATTTTCTCCCAAAGCGCTTTTAATCAGAGATTATATTAACATCAAATGTAAATGTATTTGAATCCCCACTTCTGTGAACTATCTTGTGGATTAGTCAGTGCCAATGTTGTTAACCATAAGAGATGTATTTTTATTTGTGGTCAATAAGCACTGTGGTAGCTGTAGGAGGAGTCTGTACCCGTGTTATCTAGCATGAGAAGGGACTGCACAGTGCTTCAAGGCTTAAATTATAAAGGGAATAACAGTTCTGATTTGACCAAAATAAGGTTGTATTAAAACCCCCATAATCAGCCTTTAACTGTTTTCCTTTTAACTGGTGAATGTTGTTTATGGAAGTAAAATCTTTATTCATTTACAAAGGCAATGTTATTGCAATATGCATCACAAATTTTTGACCAAGACTAATCATACAGAGATATTTCAAGAAAAAAATACACAGTGAGTCTGTTCTCCTCCAGAAAGCAATTTTCAATATAATAAAGCAGAATAAACCCAAACGGTGACTGGCGAACACAGGGTCAGGCAGCTGCCAGGACCTGTTGGTTTGTGCTCTGAGATGTAACATTCCACTAAGCCTATGTTCTACTGCTTACCTACCAATGATGCATCCCAGTGGGATAAACCACACATGGACAGCCAAGTAGAAGAATGGAGAGCCCACATAATCAGGGCTTTGAACTAGAACATGGGCACTTAACAGAAACAACTTTTGGGCAAGTATTTTCCTGCCAAAAGGAAAACAACATCCTGCCAGTCTATGTTTTTCTCACCCCTCTCCATCCCCCCTACCATGAGCTGGGTGCCCACAATGTCACCCACAGCTGCCCTGCTCGAAAAGCCCAATCCTCCTACATCCTCTGGCTCTGGCTTCCCTTCCTGGTGGCCTGTAACTGGGGGCAGTGAATCAGCTGAGAGGTCTTCATGTCTATGCTGATGTGTCCAAGAGTGCGCTGTTAGTAAGCAGTTAAGAGAAGTCAATCCAAGAGCAGAGCGGATATTTAGGACAGGAACAGGGTCAGTCAATGGTGAAGACATGTCAGAGAAAGAAAGGGCTGTCAAGAGCATGTGGAAACAGCCAAGTGAGTAATCTAGTGCTAATGGATTAGGCTATGAATGAGGACTTATTTCTCTTGTCAGAACAAACTGGTAATGAACTACACACTGATTTCATTAGAATCATCCTTTCAGTAGCATTCAGGTTTGGTGGTTTCCAGGGCTGAGGGCCTCAGAGAATATTTTAACAGAGACAGGAGTTGTTGATGTTGCCTGGTTGTTCTTTCCCCTCATTCATTCTGACTTACGAAAAGACCAGATGATGCTAATGTTTAGTGTTCACAAAGGTTAACAAGCTTCCTGCTATACACTTACTAGGTAGGCAGTTAATATGCACACTGTACGTATGAGAACACTTAAGCAAAAGATTTGTGCTATCACAATACCTTGCTACCCACTGTGTAGGTCAAAGACGTAGAGTGATGTAATGCCACAAACTGCGGTGGAAGGACAGAAGTGGGACCACCTTTCTAACTACCTTCACAAGCTGGTGGATGTGCCCCACCAGCCTCACATCCTCGTACCTCTGGCACATGGGACAGCTGTGTCCCTGGCTCAGGGCATGGTACATGATCCAAGGGAAAGAGAAAAACATTTTTTTTTCTGGGCAAGCACAGCCCTACCTAACAGCATGGGTAGACTCCTCCAGAGTGTGAATCTGGGACAAAGCTGAGGAGCTGGGTTCTGACTGCAGGTTTACAGGCTCATCAGTCACCTTTCATACCACCCACGTGGGAATCCCATTCCTAATTGATCTTGAGAAATGTTAAAAACCCACAGGAGGTAGAGGGAGGAAAAAAAAATCAGCTTGGTATTTAAATAGAGAGAGAAAAAAAGATAGTTTTTAGGTGATAAGCTACAGCTTATTTGTCAGGTAAAGGCAGAAAAAGTAGGTAATGCTGAACTTCAGTATTTTGGATAAAGAAGGGGGAAAGGGCTGTGTTCGTTTAGGGGCATAGTATGAAGCTTGATTAGTCTATAGTGGCAGAGAAAAATGACGGGGAAAGAGACTTACATGCTCCATCTCTGATTTATGGGATCACTTTCTCATGCAGGGAGCCAGCAAGCTGCGGAGATGCTTCCTTTCAGGGAGGCGCAGGTTGCTTAACAGCACAGGTTTACTAAGCAGCCTCAGCAGGGTTGCTAGCGAGCTGAAGAGTGGCGTGAGGAAATACGTACCTACGACCAAGAGGGCTGGTCTTCACGTGGCCTTGGCTGCATTGGCATGGTTTTACCTTCCTCTGCCCCTAGTGCAGGGTGTGCCAAAGGTAATGTGACCAGTGCTGCTGTGGTGGTGGCCTGTCTAGGTGATGGACGATCTCTTGGGTTGAGCGCCTCGGCCTGGGGGAAGGTGCCTTTAATCTGCCGTGTGGATGTGGCCGTTTTGGGATCCCCTGTGCTGGAGAAGGCTCTGCCCTGAATTGCCCTCAGTGAAAGAGCAGAGCCAGGCGTGGGGCTGAGGTGGGGGCTCAAACGTCGCTTTACTTCTGTTGCGGATTTGGAAGAAGACTTTATTGATGGTAAGGAGGATGACAAGGAGCAGGCTCTACCCGGAGATAAACGACGGCAAGGGGAGGGCCTGCAGGCAAGTGAAGCCGGGTGGCATTTGGGTGAGCAGAAATGAGGATATGGAACAGTTGCAATAAGCGTGCGTCCAAGGTGGGAGGCTGAAGAAGGCCGCTTTCTCCCCCTCGTTACACCGCAAGTTCCCCTCAGCGCGGCGAGCACAGGCCCGGGCCCACCCGGGCACGGACCGGCCTCCTCTGAGGCACCGCCTGACCGCGGCCCCGGGACCCTCGCCGGCGCTCAGGAAAACCTGGCGCAGAACCGCGGTTCGTGACGGACAGGCCTCCCCTCCTCCACCCCGTGATAACCGCGCAGATGTTTTGCCTCGGAAAAGACCTGCAGGTGATTTGCCGCCCGGCCGGCAGCGAGGGCCCACCCGCCCGGGGCGGGGCGCCGCCATGACGGGGAGGCGGTGGCAGGCTGCCCGCCCGCCCCAACATGGCCGCCTCCAGCCAGGTAACGTGCCGCGTCGGCGGGTCCCGGGGCTGCAGCGCCCGTCCCGTCCCACCCGGCTCCCGGCTGGGGGAGGGAGAGAGAGCGGGTGGGGCCCCGCGGAGGTGTCGGAGCGCGGCCGGCCCCTGCCGCGGGCTTCCCTCCCCGCCGCGCCGCCGTGTGCGGGGGAGCCGAGCCCGCGGCGGCCTGGCCCTGGCCCTGGCCCTGGCCCTGGCCCTGGCCCTGGCCCTGGCCCTGGCCCTGTTAGGGCGAGGTGGTGTGAAGGGGGGGGGGCAAGGCCAAGTCAAACCCTGCGTCTGCCTCACAGCTTTTGCACGCACCCGCCTCGTCTTTATTCATGGCGGAACAGCATGCGGACATACCTGTTGTTACTCCTGTTATCGTTATTATTTTTAACGAGTGCCCGGAGCTCATGAATCTGAGGGGCGTCGGTGGGAGGTTTAGGTGCTGGCCGTCACTGGCAGAGGTGCGGTGGCGATAACCCCAGGGAGGTACCGGCGCCTTCAGGCCTGTTTGGCCAGTGCTGGAACTCCTAAATCTCCCCACCAAAACTCCTGAATTTTAATTTTTTCCACGAGTTTTGATGTCTGTGTGTATGCAGCGTCTGTATACATATATGTTTACGTGTCTGCGGCACAAAACCAAGCCGAAACTGAATAACGAACTGCCAAAGTTCGTAACTGAGCGTGGTGCTCCCTCTGCTGAGCGCTGCCGTTTTGCTCCACTTCAGAAACGATGCACTTTAATTTTCAGAAGTGGCTTCTACAGCAGATAAGGTTCCCCCATTACATTAAAGCTTTACATTAACCTTTGTAGTAATGTCAGGCCAGTTGAGTGATGAGCTAGCCTTGCGAGGGGAGACTGTTTAGGGTATTTTCAGGAGCTACTTTTTTTTTAATACTCGTGAAAGGAGGTGATAACAGCAACGAATAATGCACTCCTGCATGCTTTTTCTTCTATAGTCATGTTGGCCTTTGTAAAGGGGGTGTGAGATGCTACCAAATAAAGTTTTCCACTTCTCTACAGTTGAGTGTGATTCTTTAACTCGGAAATCGAGGCAGGCTGATGGTTTCCGTGCCTGCAGAATTGAACCTTGGATAATGGTGCAACAGACAAGGCAGAGGGTTTAGCCCAGCTCAGACAGAGACCAAGGGAAGGTCCTGCTGCTTCAGCAATGCAGGTAATGCTGTTCAAGATGCCTTCAGAGGCCAGAGGCATCTGGGTGATGTTGGCAAGCATGACACAGAATGTAGAGAAGGTCCTAAGCTTCTTGAGCAGCAGGTGGAAGGCCAGGCAGTGTGGTGTAGGGCATCTCTGCCAGTTTTAAATGCTACTGGTTAGGCAGCTGAGTCACACCTGGTCTGCCCCTTGCTCTGTTGTTTAGTTCAGAGGTTATGAAAGGATGGAAAGTAGTCTTTCAACTTCAATTTCTGTGCTCATTTGCCTAATATTGGGCCGTGACTTCTTGGCTTTTGCCTGGAGAATGTGGGAGTTTATGAGGACCTGACTAAAGGCCTGACTAAACTCGGAGCTGCTTTACCCTGAATCAGACGGAGTCTTCCAGTGTGCAGAGGTGTAGGTGTTACGGGAGAGGCCTGAGCCTTTCAGTTCAATACCCATTTCTTCTGGCTGGGCCTGTTCTGCAGAGGCTGCATGACAGTGGTCTGACTGGTGTGGGTGGTGTACATAGCCTCCATGCTTTTCCGTCTGAACCAGATTTGCATGGTTCCAAAGAGAAAACCCATCCCATACTTTTATTCTCTTTCTGTAACCCCACCTCACCAAATCAAAGATGTGTCTCTCCTGTACTTTCCTGTGAAGTAGTTTGAGACCATTTGTCCCCCTCCCCAGAAGATGAGGACCTGCACATGGGTGGTCTGTAAAGCTATTGGCCTCTGTTCTCCTGTGTATGGCAAATAAAGTTGGGCAGGCCAAGCCTTTTGGACCAAATCTGTTAACTGGACAGGTTGGTCATGGTAAGCTTGCTGAACAAGCCTGCAAATCAGATGAATCATGGTAAGGATAACCCATTAGATGCACTTAGGGGAATGTACTTGATGTAAACTTTTCATGCCTCTTTTCAGGAGACTCCCCCCGCTCCCTTCCATTTATCTTTTGTTGGTTTTTTTTGTGTCTTGCTGCACTTTTTTGGTCTAAGCAAGTTTGAGATTTCTTGATCATTATTTAACTAATGAAGGTTAAGGAGACTGTTGCCCTCTGTGCGTTTAACCCTAGTTGGAGATTAAGTGAAGAATCCTCAATAAGAAAACTATTTTGAACTGTTTGTCTTTAGAAGCAAGTGTGGTTTTGTCAAAGAATGAACTGTGGACTGTGTGTAGGTCTGCCATCAAGAAGGGAAAATGATTATTTAAGAAGGTACCAAGAGATTCAGGAAGGGAAGGGTGAAAAGCAGAGTATAAAATATGCAAAAAGCCCTTAGCGATTGGTATGGCTTTGAAGGGAAGTGGGAGACAGTTGCTAAGAAATCTGTAATAAAAAATAATTTTACGGAAAGGAAGATTCCTTTATAACCCATTGATCTTTTCAGCCTCTACACTTTATGTTTCTGAAGTCTTGTGAAATAATTATTTCAGTAGTCTCCTCCTTTTTCTGAAACTGTCCTGTTAAGAGTTTTGTCACTAGTGAGATTGCCTTCTCATTTATGTTGCCTCAGTTGCATGTTAGCATGGTTATGCTTGAATTAGCTCTGAGTAAGAGCCCCTAGGAAAGGGCAAGAGTCTAGTGGTGGTAGGATGGATCTTGGTGCTGAGTAATTTATTAGGTTTTTTCATCAGGCTCAGATGTTAACGTGATTTTTGTGTGGTTAGGATAGTCAGTGTAAAAAAAATTGGTCAGGTCAGTGTAAAAAAAATTGAATAATGCTGTTTGGCTAGGAGCTCGGGGTTCAAACTGTTACGGCCATGCATGCGCTATCTCAAACTTGATAGCAGGCATCTGAGCCTGTTTCAGGATAGAATTGTTGGAGCCTACTATGCCAGTAACTTGCTAGGCTTGCTTGAATTTGTTGTTGCCAATTCATTTTCTTTGACAAGTGTTTTAATTCATTTGAGGCTGCTGTAAAACCAGGTTTGGGAGTGAAAGACCAAGGGTAGTAGGAAGAACCAACAAATGGTGAGGAGTGGCAAAAGACTGAGTATTTACTCTGCTCCTTTTTGGAGGATTAGAAACTGTTATTTCCACTGGGTACTTTTGCCATTCTGATTCACTTTAAAGATTTTTCTCTTTCAGTGCACTTAATGGTTTTGCATGTTGATGATGTTAATGCTGCAGCAGTCACAGGGAATACATACTTAGAGCTCCTATGCAACTCTTTAATATTTTTATAACAATTTTACTAGAATATTTGCATTTGTTTAAAAGAAAATATTTGCTAAGTCATTCAATACATAGTTGCATCAAATACTAATATGATTTTTTTTTTTTTTTTACCTTTGCAATTTTCCTGTGTTTTGTAATATTATCATGATTGTGTCTGCAGTTTAGGTATTGGGAGGCAGCTATGCAGTCTTGCAAGCCAGAAGGTATGGAAGTGGATGATTGACTGTTGAAGCAGTTGACACATTTAAATAAGTAAATATAGTGGTGATTGGCATAGTTGTTGTGTTGTTTTTTTTTTTCTTAAACAGAAACAAAAACATTTTTTGAGGTGAAGAGAAGATGAGGTGAAAGGATTGTTATCAGATCAATGGTAATAAAAGAATGGAAAAGGACAGACAACTGCAGTTGAATTGTCTACCTGTACTGTTAGGAGGATTTCTGGGAGAGAAGAAACCCCTAAAATATGAGTAAGGGATTATGCTATAGGGAGAGAAAAAGAGAAGGGCAAAGTCTAGCCACATCAATGTCTGAGAGCTTTGTCATAGTCTCAGGTGAGGTCTGGACTCTTCCTTTGGGTTTGAAGGAAGGGGGAAGGGAGAAAGGAAAAGAAGGTAGGCTTGGAGGGATGTAGGAAGGTAAGGTATGATCTCAGTATAGTGGTAGACCAGAAGTGGCAAAAGATGCAACAAAACCTGGAGAAGGCCAGTGACCCTTAAGTAACTCACTGGTAGGTAAATGCTGCGTTGCCACTAAATTCAACAGTTAATATACATACACAGTTTTCCATTCCTTCTCATGAGAGGAATGTCATTTGCGTGAAGCTTGGCCTTGGGAGATGTGCTAAATAAGGTGTGGAGCATCCTGGTCACTAGTTCTTGGACGTCTAAGTATTGAACACACTTTTCTACTCTCAAAAAAAGCAATTTTTGCCAAATGACATCCTCACTTGAAAGTGGCAATTAGGAAAAAGGAGCCGAATGGGGACAGTTCATCTCCAACTCAAGCATTCGGTGAGGCATGAATAACTTAGAATCTAGCATGATACAAATCTCATGGCAGCTCCACATACATTTTTTCTCTTGTTCTGCTCTGGAGAGACTGTAGAGAGAAGGAAATTAACTGAAACTACTATGTGAAAACAGGAGGGGCAGCCAGGTTAAAAACTGCAAATGGATGTAGTCATATTGTGAATAAAGGAGTGAAGAGGAAGAGAAAAACTGGAAAATGAAATCTAGCATCATGGCAGACTTTATAAGGCTTTATTTTGGGGAGGGATCCTCCTAATAAAAGAGAGTTTAGTAACAAAACCAGAGATGGGGAAAACTGTGCTATTGACTGAGGAAGAACGTACTTTGCAGACTCAGTTTTGTCAGCCCCAAATAATAAAATCTGGATTATTGGAAGTCCTATATTCTATCCTAGTGCTGACATATGAGTTGGGGAGGCTATCTCTCTAGAGCAGACTAAAGTATTTAATTTTTCAAGCAGGACACTTACTATCTGTTGTTACTTCTGCTTCCCAGATCACCAGCATGGAAGTTAAAACCAGCGAAGATCATTTGAAAGTCCATAAAATGAAGAAGAAGGTATTGAGGAAGCAGGTCAGAGCTCAGCACACATTGATGAGACATGAGGGCATTGAGTGCATCTCCCATGCTACACAGGTGACTGGCAGTTCTGATCTTGGTGGTGGTGTGAAAATGCTGCTTATCTGTGTTCTGGTCTCACATAGGCTTTGTCTAAAATGCAGTTCTCCAAAATGCACTGCCTGAGATTGAGGGTTTTCTGTGCCTCTTTGATTTCAAAGCAGAACTGTACTTCACCAGTTTAATGTCAGTGGAGAGACTTTGATGGTCTTTGGATAAATTTTGTTCTTTTTTTTTTTTTTATCTGAAATAGTAGTTGCTTGGGGTGGGGAGGAGCAGGAAGCATGGGAAATGTTACCTTGTTGAAGTAGATAAACTTCTCTCTCTGTGTGTGATTTCTTTTCTTCTCTGGCTTTTAGCTTTTGTATCTTTCTTTCCCCTGTACTTCTCTAACAAGTATGATTTGTCTCGTTTAAACTCCCTGTTAAAAACATGTCTGTCTTAGAAATCTTTTCCACATTGTTTTATTCACCTAAATTGATTTAGGCTGTAGTTCTGTGGGAGTTGAACTGATTGACTTGCAGCTGTTGAAAAGGGGACAACTTCCTCTTCCCTTGCACAAGGGTGACAAGATAGGAGGGAATTCTGCTTTCTTAGAATGCTCAATGAACTTTACCTTAAGCCACTTTATTCCCTAACCTAACAGAAAACTACTCAGCTTTTTGATCTGTAGTTTTCTGCCACAGTAGAGAGTTACGGCAGATCAGATGGTGATCTCATAGATACTGGTGTAGCAAAAAGTGATAGGACCTTGCAGATAGAAAGGGAAGAAGTTAGTGAGTTTATAATTTCCCTCCGTCAGTTGTGGGGAGCTGCTAATAGCTTGAAACACTATAGAGCAGTATCGTTTACTCTAGCCTTGTTCATCTTCATCCTGCCAATTCTCCCCATTCAAATATGGAAACATCAGTTAGATCTTTATACTTATTTTGTAACAAAAACGGGCTTATTATTCACTCAGATTTCACACCACGTGGGCGTATGCTAAAATGACCCAGCAATCTTTTGTATATTGTAAGCTCTTTGGAGCAGGGACTGTGTTTTTCTAGTATTCTTGGAAATGGATCTGTAATCTGGGACTTATTCCCTTCGACACTGCCCCAGATACCAAATTATCCATCTAATCTAACCATAGAGTAATTTTTGGGTCCAGCAAGATCCTCATCGATGATAGAACATTTGAATAAGTGTTGTACGAAATAAAATCATAGTACTAGTGATAAACTTGTGTCAAGAATACAGAAAATGCTTTCAGGCTTTGTGCAAGAGTCTCATTATATTGAAATTGCTCAGTCAGGAGAACATGATCAGTTGCTGTACATGGTGGTGTTGTGTAGTCACCGTCTTTGTAGATGAAGAGCCTGCCACCAGTGAAAGCACTGGTTTGAGTCTCTGCGTTTCCTCTACACGCATGGGCTTCTCCATCATTGTGGTGAATGGAGTTAAATCCAGTTGGCGGCCAGTCACAAGTGGTGTTCCCCAGGGCTCAGTACTGGGGCCAGTTCTGTTTAATATCTTTATCAGTGATCTGGATGAGGGGATCGAGTGCACCCTCAGTAAGTTTGCTTACAACACCAAGGTGGGTGGGAGTGTTGGTCTGCTGGAGGGTAGGAAGGCCCTACAGAGGGATCTGGCCAGTCTGGATCGTTGGGCCAGGGCCAACTGTGTGATGTTCAACACAGCTCAGTGCCGGGTCCTGCACTTGGGTCACAACAACCCCATGCAATGCTACAGGCTTGGGGAGGAGTGGCTGGAGAGCTGCCTGGCAGAAAAGGACCTGGGAGTGTTGGTCAACAGCCGGCTGAATATGAGCCAGCAGTGTGCCCAGGTGGCCAAGGCAGCCAATGGGATCCTGGCTTGTATCAGGAATAGTGTGGCCAGCAGGACCAGGGAGGTGATCGTCCCCCTGTGCTCGGCACTGGTAAGACCACACCTCGAGTAGTGTGTTCAGTTTTGGGCCCCTCACCACAAGAAGGACATTGAGGTGCTGGAGCGTGTCCAAAGAAGGGCAACGAAGCTGATGAAGGGTCTAGAGCACAAGTCTTATGAGGAGCGGCTGAGGGAGTTGGGGTTGTTTAGTTTGGAGAAGAGGAGGCTGAGGGGAGACCTTATCGCTCTTTACAACTACCTGAAAGGAGGTTGTAGCGAGGTGAGGGTTGGTCTCTCCTCCCAAGTAACAAGTGATAGGGCAAGAGATGGCCTCAAGTTGAGCCAGGGAAGGTTTAGATTGGATATTAGGAAGAATTTCTTCACTGAAATTGTTGTCAAGCATTGGACCAGGCTACCCAGGGAAGTGGTTGAGTCTCCATCCCTGGAGGTATTTGACAGATGGGTAGACGTGGTGCTTAGGGACATGGTTTAGTGGTGGACTTGGCAGTGTTAGGCTTACAGTTGGACTTGATTATCTTCAAGGTCTTTTCCAACCTAAATGATTCTATAATTAATAACATTCCAGAAAATAACAGTAATTAATAATATGGTCCCTTTGAAAAATGTGATCAGTAATGGACAGCCTGATGCAGTGCTAAGAACAAGTGTTAACAGAGCCATTGCAATAGGCATGATCACAGCAGTACCTCAGGCGTGCTCACTATATATATATATATTTTTTTTTTTAAAAATAATCCTTGTCTTCCTTTTTAAACCTAATTTTCTGTCTTTTAGAGAAGTTAAGTGGTATCATTTGAAACAATTGAACACTTTACCAGCTGCCTTCAGAAAAGGTCATAGAACATTCATAGACTTTAGAGAAAAGATTGAAAGCTTTCTGAAAAGGTATTACATGGAGTTGATCTGAATAAATTGTTGCTAGCTGTTTGGAGTCACCAGGGCTCAATCAAAGCTTCAAGGCTGCATCCTCATTTGGTCTTAAAAAAGGACTTAAACTTCTTTCAACCACCATGATTAGATTGAACATCCAGTTATGGCATATAGCTAGATGTCAAAAGAACTTGTTAATTTATTTTGAAAAGGCCTATGTATTTTCAAAGGGTATTTCTTGAATAATAGTCCTTTGAAAAGTTCTGTTTTGCTGTTTCTTCTAATATTTGGCAAACCAGCAACAGTCCTCACAGACTGCATACTCCTTGATAATTTTGGACATAAATCACTATGAAAGCGTCAAATGAAGCAGTTAGGCATTGCGTATGAAGTAAGCTGTGTTAACTAAGGATAGGACATAAATCTCTTTTGTTTATAAAAACAAGAGGGAGAATTTTCAGATAAGAGTGCTGGAGCAGAACTAGATGCTCTGTTTCTAGAGGCTGCTGCTTTTTTTGGTGAACCTTGTGTATGGAAGACATGAGGTGGGACTGGGAATATCAATCTCTCTGCTTGGAGAGACTGCTTGGCAAAGATGAGAAAACCTTTTTTAAAAAAAGAATCACAGTCTTCAAAGTTTTTTTCTGTTTATTTTTGTTACTGGTAACAGGTCTCTGGAAAAATACCATTTTAGAAACCTCCAAAATTATGTGTGCCAGTGTCACTGTTTGCCTGCAGTACACTTGACGCACACATACTGATTCAAAGCTCAAGTGCTCTTTTAATAGTAACTACACACATTAATTTAGGAGGTATCTCTGATAGAGGTTGCAAGCTTTTCTGCCAGAATATATGTGCTGGGCAAACAAAGGTTCCTTTAGCCTCATATACCAAGCTCATTGAAATGTAAATATTTTGTGTGGAATACATAAAAAAGTACTCATGGGCTTACTTAGTTTTCTTTATAGAGCTGCTCTCTTGGTAGAGTGTTAGTTTTAAATGAACGAACAGTAATCACTAATTGTCCTTTTTTTAAATTCCTCTTCAATTAGAGCCTGGTTATTGCCAATGCTGGTCTCGGTAATGGGATGAGTAGACACCAACTGCTCAGGATAGTAGAAGAATATGGATTGGTAGAAACACTCTTAATGCCACCGAATAAACCATATTCATTTGTGAAATATGGGACAACAGAAGAAGCCAAGAAAGCCTTTGATGCCCTTAATGGAAAAGAAGTGACACTGGAAGACTTTGGCCAAAACATTGTTCTCTATATTAATTTTGTAGAAAAAGGTATAATTTTTCTGCTCTCCCATATATCCAACTTCCTGCATACTGCTTCCCTTTGCTTTTACTTCCTAGGTTGTAAATATAGCTAAAAGCACATTAGTCTTCGTAAGTAGACACAGAGAATGAAAGCCAGAATCTAAAATTCAGGACATAAAATAATCTTTGTTCCTTGTATTTCATGGTAAGGTACTCTAATTTGAACTCCTTTACTTGGAGGCAAAAGGAAAAAAGGATTTAGGTAGTTTCTAGACCATTCAATACTGCACATGAAGGTTTTGTGATTAAGGAGCTAAATTGGGACCCAGGAGATCTCTGGACATTTCATTGGATTTCTTGTGTGACCTTAGTCTTGCGATCTCTGTCTCAACTCCAAGAAGTAAAATAGGCACAATAAGATTTCTGGCTTTTTTCCCCCTTCTCTCCAGGCTTTTTTTATGGCTGACTATAAGCTCTTTAGTACAAGAACTGTTGCTCTTTCTATGAGCTTTTACAGTGTCTAGTGGAATGGGTTCCTGGTGTTGGTCTGTACATTCTGCCAGCGAATAGCTTTTCTAAGCTGTAAGGACAGCCAGCTGAATGTCCCTACATCACCAACATTTTGTGTTCACCTAGGTATTGCATTATGCTCCTTGATATTTGATTACAGACTGCTTCTTTGGACAGAGAGAGTAATCTGATGATTTGGTAAATCATCAAAGTTATAGAAAATTAAAATGAAATGCAGGTAGAATCCTGAAGTGATTGGGAAATTCTTGTTACTGTTATTTTGACAGGAAAATCACAAGTGGTTTTGCGTTTGAATAATGTGGAATCTTGTTGGTCTTATGCAGTAAAATTTTTAGAAAATGCTTTGCATGATGCAAAACTTGGGCCTTATCCTGTTTTGTCATGCCAAAAAGGGATCATTCATTCACCAAATAAGACCCCAATGAGGGCTCCATTGTATCATGAAAGTAAATATTTCTACAGCTGTACTATATTCTCATACATAGTAAATATCCCCATAGGGAACACATGGTTTTATTTTCTCTGAACAGTGACAATATTCACTTTTTCCATACACCCTAGTTTTCTGGAAGAATGCTGTTCCTCCAAGCTTGCCTCCAGGCCTAATGGTCATTGAAAAGATTATTTCTCCAGAGGAAGAAAAGAGAATGTTGGAAAGTATTGACTGGACAGGAGATGAAGATACTCAAAATGGTGGGCAATACCATAGAAATCCAGACCTTCCATACTTTTATGCTGTTTTTTCCTACAGTTTCAGTTTACAAGAAGTCTACATCTTGGTAAATGCATTGTTTGAAATCATTGTGTACTTAGTATTTGAGAAATTGGGTCTTATATTGCAAGTGATAAATGCCTGGGGGCAAGTGGTCTGAATTGATATTCTGGTATGGATTTACTTGAATAATACTCCTGCATCCAGGAACAACTAAAGTCTTTTTTACGTGTCTTATGCCAAGCACAAGACTGTTCTGTGAAGGTTACTCTTGTAATTTGATGTCCAACTGAGGAGCCGTGTCTTCTCTTAAATCAAAAAGAAGTCAGTGAGAGACACGTTCTGGATGCTTTTGTGCTTTCACTTGAGCTTTGTGGAGTTAAATCTCTTAACAAATTAATTGCTCTTGGAATTCACTTCAAGGTTTCTGTGTAAATTTTGTTCCTTGGAAGAACACAAAGGGTTATATTGACCTTAGCTAACATGTAACTTGGTAATTGGTGAAAGTGAAGGATCCTGCTGTATTCATAGGATATTAATCAAGTGGAAGTTCAGAGATCAGGGCAAGAATAAAGATGCATTAAACATGGCTCAAGAAAATTGGTACTCTCTACTTCTTTCATGTACAAAAACCATCAGCTTGACTTCATACAGCCGTGAATGTGATGCTTGATGCAAATACAAAAGGTAATAAGGCAGAAGCATGTGCCATGAAGAATAAGGGTTGCACACATTGTTTCCACTGTTAATTAAAGAATGTTTAGATTTAACAGGTCAGATGGAATAGGGAAGCATAGCAAATTGCCTATACTGTTTTATGTAGTCTAGTCTTACTTTCAACTTGCGTGTTTTTACAGCCCAGAAGACTTTAAAGCATAGAAGAGTAAAACATTTTGGATATGAGTTTTGCTATGATAACAACAATGTTGATAAAGACAAACCTTTACCTGGAGGTGAGAACTTCCCTATTAAATCATACTTATTTCTCACTGATGTTTGAACCATTATATAAAGCCTTTAAGCCTCACTGAGATATGGATGTGAGATTCTAATTAAAGGAGAGGTGAGATTCTAGTAAGAGGAGAGCCTTCACTGTATCTTAAGCACACACCAAACAGTGCTTCTGAATGGGATTTATTCCAAATTACTGTGAGTGCTTGAAGCTTGCTTTCCAATCACTTGCAGCCAGGGATTGCTGCCCTTTGTTGAGGTCCAGTCAAATAAGACTTTTGTGATTGTAATTGTCATTCTTTTTTAGCTTTGTTTCATAAAACAATTATGTGTTACAAATTATGTGTTCATTTGTTTGGGGATTGTGACGTATATTGCTGTGTATATTTATCTTGACTAGCTTGAAGCTTGCTGGATGCACACCAGAATAAAATTCCCTTTGGAGTGAAAGCAATTTTGAAAAGGTTTGAATAACTCTTATTTGGAGTTGAGAGCTGTGAGTCAGAGCAAAGTGAGTCATCTTATAGTCTTAGATTTAAAAATAGTAAAATAGAGGAGTTAAATTCCTGTAAAACTTGAAGGTGTTTAAGGTGGTGCATGTGTACTAGGGTGGATGCGGCTTCCAACAGGAGGATTCTGGTTATGTTGTGGTTTTAGCAGTGAAGCTATATAATCATAAAAGCATTGGTATTTGAGATGTTTTCTGGTCTCACAGCTAGAATATTTTATGTGTGAGAAAAGCATAAACACTTCATTGGGGGAGAAAAATTGAAAAATAAAAATCAATAGTTTCATGAAAGGGCTGTTACTAACATGTTTGTGTGTATTACCTCCAACAGAATTTTACAGTGAAGTCCTCAGGTAAAAATAGCAAACCAAAGATTCAGTGAAGGACTGTAAATTTCATGCCTGTTTCAAAACCACTTTACCTTCAGCAGATTTTTTTGGTGATATTTAATCTAACTCAGTAACAGGTTTTTAGGGGCTAAATTTTTTTAGAGAGCTCTCTGCACAACTTCTGACTTTCTGCATAATTTTGCTTCTTGACTGCAACTTTTTTACTGTAGTTGGTGGAAACTTTGCCTCTGATTTGATATGCTTTAATTATGTGCAGATAGTGCAGTCTGCATTTGTAAGGAGTGGACCTGATCTGCTTCTGAATGCAGAGGCTTTGGAGGAATGGGCTTTCTAATTATGAGATGTTATAAATATATTGGACTTTCAGATCAGGCCCCCAGCTGTATGTGTTACAGCAAATGCAGAGTGATCATTATTGACGGTGGACTTATGTATCTATGAAGCTGTTTCTGTGTATTTTGTCCAGTTATTATATTTATTGTAAAAAGAAAGGATAAAAATATCAAAAGCTATCCTGTTTTGCTTACAGTTTTGTTTCTATAACTAGGTCTTCCTGAAATTTGTGACCTGTTCTTGGAGAAGTGCTTGAAGCAGGGATATATCAAACATAAACCTGATCAACTGACTGTAAATCAGTATGAACCTGGACAAGGTAAGTTTATTTGTCCTTCAAAAATTTTGAGCTCTTTAGCTTATGTTGTGATTTAACCCTGATAAGCAACTAAGCACCACACAGCCACTTGCTCACTCCCCCTCATTGAGATAGGGGAGAAAATGGGAAGGATAAAAGTGAGAAAACTTGTGGGTTGAGATAAAGACTTTTTAATAAGTTTAAAAAAAAAAAGGAAAGAAAAGGTAAGCAAAAAGGAGAAAAACAAGTGATGCAAAAAAAAAAAAACCCAGACAATTGCTCACTACCAGCTGATGGATGCCCAGCCAGTCCCTGGACAATGGCATCCCTGGTAAACCTCCCCCCTAGTTTTATTGCTGAGCATGATGTCATATGGTATGGAATATCCCTTTGGTCAGCTAGGGTCAGCTGTCCCAGCTGTGTCCCCTCCCAACTTCTTGTGTACCCCTGGCAAGAAAGGACCTGGATGCTGTGTAAGCACTGCTCAGCAATAACTAAAACATCCCTGTGTTCTCAACACTCTTTTCATCACAAATCCAAAACGTAACACCATGCAAGCTACGGTGGAAAAAATTAACTCTATCCCAGCCAAACCAGTGCAACTTAACTGAAAACCAGAAGGAAATAGCATCTAAATGTGACATGGTGTAGGGACAGGATTTAAGCACCTGCTTAGCTTATTTCCTCTGTGACCAGGAATGCTTTGAATCAAAACTGAAGTCTTCATACTGGTTTGTGAACCCCGGAGCTTGTGTTTAGAAGTACATTTCTTGATACTACTGTTATGGAAATTGATGGTGTTTCAAAGTCCAAGGCCATAACATGGAAACTAAACATAAAAAGATACAGGAATAAATGGTCATATTTGGTTTTGTACTCAGTGCATTCTTTCACTCCAGACTCTTCTTGCTCTCTGTACTGTGCATACAGTCTCCAGGAAATGGCTCTTGCTGTTATATTATATATATATATAATAGAAAAATATATATATTATATGATATAATGTTACTATATGTGATATATGGACTCTTAAGTATGATGCAAGCAGTGTTCCCTTATCTGAGGAATAAGAAATTATTCTATTTCTATTTCTGTTTCTATCTTTCCCAAACTGGAGACATACAAAGAGAAATTTGCTTCTAATCACACCTCTAAAGAATAAATCACATGCTGTGCTTTTTGCTAAGGTCAGTCATCAAGGCTAAGTATCTGTCTTCCTTTCTAGAGTAGATATTTCATTTGTCCTTAGGAAGAAAGGACAACAGCTTTCCTTTCAGAATTAATGTCTGACAGCTAATACAGTGTCTGCCAAACAGGGGTCTGAAAAGCTGATCCTATTTGTTTATGTATCTGACAACCTGTTAAATTGATACAGTCATGTACTTCTGGCTGGGACATCAGAGGAGATTAGTTACGATTGTAGATGTCTGTCAAGAATAGAAGCAGTTTTTAAAAAAAAAAAAACAAAAAAAAAACAACCCCAAAGCAAAATACCTTTTCTTAAGTGCAAATTGTTAGGATCTGAATGAGCGGAGAGTGCCGTCAGATTAATACCTTCAGTATCTGTGTTCCAAGCCAGATTGTCACTGGAAATTACACTTGAGACTTTAAAAAGTGACTGATGACTTTGGGTATCTAAGCTGTAGGGGCCACACTTAAGACACATTAAATTAATTCCTTTTTGAGAGCACTTTTTTCATTCAGGGTCCTAATAATATTTAAAGTTGTAGATTTATACTTGAAAGTTCCCATCCACTTTTGAATGCTTAGATCTTGTACTATGTGCTGCATATATGGAGTATGAACAGCAGGTGGGTAGGTCACTGTGGTCTTGATTGAATTGTCTGGGTGATGCGGAAGAGAGCAGTTGATGTTCTCCTGTTGCGTAGTGAATTGCACTCACTTCAGTGCGCATCTGAAGGCAGAGTTTCGGTGCTTGGTACTAAGGCAAAGTTATGAGCAAACACAGATATGTCTTTGGTTTTCAAGTCTCGCTGATTTTCTATCATTAAATATTGGCATCATAGAACACTTGTATTGCTTTCACTGAAACTAATGGAATTCAGAATATTTACATCTGGACGTAAAATCTGGCGTATAATAAGGATACGTTATAGGGCTGACTGTCACTCTTAGGAAAAAAATGTTTTCAGCTCAGAAATTTGATGGTGTCCAAAATGAATGTGGGTAGAGCTTTTAATAGCAAACATAACTGTTTTGGTGTGGATCACATAGGAGTTACTCTATCTGTCTGGGCCTGCTCTGGTGCCAAAGGAAGGCATAGTTGCAGTTCTCCCGAGCTGTCTGCTGGCCTTGCTCCATTGCTGGCTACAGTTCCCCACCATGCGGTGAGATCTTGCTGTGGCATGCCCACTGCTGTTTCAGCACTTGGTGTTGAAATGCATGGCATGAGCTGTGCGGAATGGCAGTTTCTTTCCAATTAGCAGATCTGAAAGAAAAATTAATAAAAAAATTGCTGTCCCTTTGGCAATTCTCAACTACGTGTGGTTACTAATCCTCACACCAACCGATATAGTACCCAGGGGTTAGCCTAGTATGTGGAGTTCTCCTGGGACCTGCAAAGCAGAGGCAGGGTTTGACCCTGACAGTGTCTGCATTTGTGGTGGTAGGTCCTAATTCTGAGGCTGAGACCCTTAGCGCAGTCATTTGCTTAGCAATGGAAGGAGTATTTGGGATGACTCCTTCTCTGGGAATAAAGAGAGGGAGAAATGCATGATCATGGATGAACTAAGGCCCAGAATCGCCTAAGATAGCGTAACTGTTAGTGCTAAGTGCTAAGCTGCCTAAGGGGAGAGCATAGTGATTTCAGGTGCTCTCTGCAGCAAGGAGAGCATGTGGAGTCTTCAGAGGGTAAGCGAGGCCTTTGGGTGCTCTGAACTGTCTTCTAGATATTGCCACTGATTATACAGGATACTTGTGTTAACTGTGTGCATCTAATCTGGGCATGTAAATCAGACAATTGTCCTGAATTTTTTTGGAAGGTAACTCCCTCCTTTATCATAAGTTTTGTTTGTTCAACCATACATCCCAGTTTTCTATATGGACGTCCATGGAAATATAGCTTGCTAACAGAGATACCACTCTATTATTATTATACTGACTTTTTTGGTTTTTTTCTTATGCAGGAATTCCTCCTCATATTGATACGCATTCTGCTTTTGAGGATGAAATAATCTCTCTCAGTTTAGGAGCTGAGGTAAACTTAATGTTTGTATGTGTTTTGTTAATGCTTTACCGGGAGCTTTCATTTTTCTATTGTTTAATACAAGTTACTTTGATTTTCCATTCTGACTGCTCACACTTTTGAGTTTAATACCAAGCATGTAAGGTAATGTGATATACTAATTAAATAAGTAACTGCGATGTGATGTTGTCACTGGAAGATTTGCCAGTGATATCAGTGATACCCTGTTTTTAAATCTTAGCATCCAGTTCTCCATCGACCTTCCTTCTTTTCGTGTTAATCTTAGAAAGCATATCACTCCTGCTTATGTTTCTATTTCCATTTTTTCCTGTGTCATCCCCTGTTCCCTCTGGTTCTCATAAGCCTCCCTTTATTTTTATATTCAGTACATTTACAGTAGGCTAATGTAGATGTATTACCTGTAGAAGGTCCACTCAGAGTCTGAACCCTACTGACCTAGTTGTGGTGCAGGCAGGGGTAGACTCTGATCTCACGAGCTTCCAACATATGCAGATGATGTAGACAAAGAGTGGGAAGGGAAATGGAAGAACAGTGGACTGGCACAAAGTCACGTAACATATCAAGAGTAGGGCTGAAAACAGTCCATATCATCTAGTCTCAGTGCTCTGATTAGTGTCTTTACTTTTACTCTATTTGGATTTATCTGCTGCATCTGTGCCCATCCATGTTTTACAAATTTAGTGTTACTTTCTCTGCCTTAAGCACTACTGCAGCGAGTCGTTGCTACCTGGCCTTCCCATCTTCCTACACATTTCTTGAGATTGTATTCTACACATCTGCAAGGCCTGCTTCCATTGCTGTCTTGGGCTTTTTGTGACAGAAGAGTTACATCTATTGCTGTGTATTCCCATGGTAGTCGATAACTAGAAGCTGAACAAGGCTAAGGACAAGTTATTGCAATCGGTAATAAAGGTTTGACTTTTGAATCTTTCTGTTGAAAAGCTATGAATGGTGTATGAGAATGATCTAATCTTCTACTTGTTTTTTCTGGCAGTGGCATGTAGATGACACAGATGTGTGTGGTTATAGAGTTGTACCTGTATTACCGGTAGCGTTCTTCTGTTACAAAACAACTTTGATTATTGCTCTCAGTTTGTCTTACTCTTTAGGCAGAGAGAGGAGCATGGCTGGATATTCTGAGCACTCACATTTTTTGAATCTTTAGTCTGTGCTCTGGCATCGACTTCCTTTTCTTGCAAGTTGTGTAGTGCATGTGGAGCTCCTGGGACTAAGTGTGAGTCTAAGGAAGGACAGCTTTTTCATTAGCATCTGTGGCAGTGGCACATCTGTGTTCTTGGTCGCTTGAAAAGGGGGTATCAGTGTTGCCAGTCCTCTCAGCCTGACCATGGATGTATTTGTCCACCACTCACAAAAGCATCCACTGGAGCAGGAATGTCTGGGATTAGTTGTGAGGGTGGCATGCACAGTGGCAGTAGCGTTCTTACTACTTTTGTTTTGGAATCTCCCAATCTAGGGGCTACTTCCTCATGTGGCTTCTGCACTTAGCCTTGTCTCAGAGATAGTGTGTTCTCCTCTGTTCAGCTGCAATGTTGTCTTTAACAGTGCCAACACCTCCATGCTAGGTAGCCCATGAGAATGTCCATTTCTTTCATGCAGTTTCTCTAGGAGAAGGGCTCTAACTGATCTTCTGTGCAGTTCATCCATCCTAAGTTTTATTTTTCTAATACATGGTGAGTATTCAGGGCACCACAGCAACAGTAGATGACCCCAACTTACAGCTGTTCCTATTCTGATCTTGTAAATAAAAAAAAAGTTATTTTATAAAAACTATATTGGTGCTGTAATTTCAAATGTTCTGCCTCAGTCTGCAGCCCCATGCCTTCTTACCCTTTCCATTTCAATTAAAAGGCCGACTCTGGCACAGATGCTCTGTTATCTCATTGATGAGGCACCAGAGGCAGTGCATTTCTGGATGATCATATTACAGCACACCTTTGTGATGGTCTCGGAGATGACCAAAAGCCAGAGTGATTTTAATCACCTGAGAAATACAAACCTTTCTGGGAAGTGGACTGCCTGGAGCATTATGATGCAGTTAAAAATTGGAATGTGTACATTTCAATCAGGGAAACAGCCAGACTTGGGCCATTCCCAGATATTTCAGGCATAGGCATTGGATGCGGTCTGTTAGATAGCTCCCAAGTTTCAGTGCCTTTTCCTAATGAGCCATTAATGCACTTTTCAGGTGCAGGCAATCAACGCACACATGTAGCAATACAAGCCAGTGGCCCATGAAATCCTGCATTATTTAATGGCTTTTCTTTTTGGTACTTTTATAAGTTTTTATGATTTCTTTAATGTGTTTTTGTGCACTTAGCTCTTCATCTGATTTTAAAATGTAAGTATCAGTTGTAGTGATATGTGAGTTAGCTATTTTAGGAGTGAAGCCCCCTACTCTGTTCCTATTAAAGCTTACCATGTACAAAATTTACACACTCTGATAATTAATTGGAGTTGCATATACAGCAGCAAATTTTGGTATCTGTCTCTTCTCTATTCTTCTCTCTGTAGTGTGACTATTTTTTTTTCACCTGAACAAATTACATAATGGAAAACATACATAAACGAAGTCGTATGTCTTTTCTTTATTCTTCTCAACAGTAAATGCACACATTTAAATAAAAAGTGCCGTAAGGAGATAATCTTGCAGCCCAACTAGTTCTGTATCCTATTTTGGAAGTTGGCTAACCAGACACTTCAGAGGAAGAAAGGAAAGCAGAATGCCTCATATGGTTTATTCTTATACTAAGTCATGGAAGGAGCTTTTCTTTTGATTGTTTGTATGCTTGTCCTTCCAGGATCTGAGTTAGGCAGGTTCTAGTAACTAGTAATGTTTTGGCTTATGAAAAAGAAGTCTGTGGCAGAGCAGGGAACTAAACACAAGTGCCTTCCTAGCCTAGTGCCTCAGCTATCAGCATAGGTTCTCAAACTTCGTGTATCATCTTTGCAGAACCATAGAATTGTTTAGGTTGGAAGGGACCTCTTGAGGTCATGTAGTCCAAGGCCCCTGCTCAAGCAGGGTCAGCTAAAGCAGTTTGTCCAAGACTTTGTCCAGTTGTGTTTCCAATATCTCTGCAGATGGAGACTCCAGAACCTCTCTGGGCAACCTGTTCCAGTGTTAGACCTCCCTCACAGTAAAAAAAAAAAAAACAAACTGTTTTCTTGTGTTCAGATAGAATCGCATGGGTTTTAAATTGTGCCCATTGTCTCTTGTCCTGTTGGTGGACACTACTAGGAAGAGTCTGGCTCCCTCTTCTTCATTCCCTCCCATCAAGTATTTATACACATTGACAAGCCATCTTATATGAGCCTGAGCCATCTCTTCTCCAAGCTGATCAGTCCCAGCTCTCTCAGCGTCTCCTCATATAGAGATATTCCTTAATCATCTTCATGACCCTTGCTGGACTTGCACATATCTTTCCATATATTTCTTGTAGTGGGAAGTCCAGTCCCAGTACTGGACACAGTACTCTAGATGCATCCTCACCAGTGCTGAGTAGAGAGGAAGGATCACCTCCCTTGACCTGCTGTCAGTGCTCTTCGTAGTGTAACCCAGGAGGCTCTCGGCCTCTTCTTCTGCAAGAGTACATTACTGGCTTATGTTCAGCTTCGTGTCCAGCAGGACCTCGAGGTCGTTTTTGGCAAAGATGCTTTCTAGCTGATCAGCCCCCAGCATGTAGTGATGCATGGGGTTATTCCTGACCAGGTGCAGGACTTTGCACTTCCCTTTGTTGAACTTCATGAGGTTCCTGTTGGCACCAGTTCTCCAGCCTGTCCAGTTCCCTGTGAATGGCAGCACAACTGTCTGGTGTATCAGCTGCTCCTCCCCTTCTGTATTGTCTGTAAACTTGCTGAGGGTGCGCTCTGCCCCATCATCCAGGTCATTAATGAAGATGTTAAACAGTGTGAGCCCCAGTATCAACCCCTAGGGTACACCACTAGTGACATGTCTCCAAATGCACTTTGTGCCACT
Source organism: Nipponia nippon (assembly GCF_047370975.1). Classification (NCBI taxonomy): domain Eukaryota; kingdom Metazoa; phylum Chordata; class Aves; order Pelecaniformes; family Threskiornithidae; genus Nipponia; species Nipponia nippon. Next base: position 113,945,909 of record NW_028262336.1, read on the forward strand.
GCCATCTTCAGTCGTACCTTGCAGCCTAAATCAGATGATTGAGAATCAGTCTTTTCGTCAGTGGCGAATGAGTTTACCCAGTAACAAAGCACTTTGTAATATTTCGTTAGGGGAATCATTTTAAGTCTAATTTGTTTCTGCAAACTTGATTTATGTTGAAAAAGGAATAGTTATTGGCATGTGGTGCATATGTTAATTGTAAATAGGAACAAGCAATCTTGAGAAGAAAATACGGGCATGGTTCTTCACAACACTGCATTTGTCTTGCATCAGATAACCTACAGCAATCCAAGTTCTTAAGCTTGCCTGCAATGAGGCAGAAATGTAGGTGTGAGATTCTCTTTCCTATGTCAGTCACATGAAACAGCTTTGTCAGGAGGCACGGAGAAACCAAGTGGCTCCATTTTGTTCTAGGTGGTGCAATACGTTGTGTTTGGGAGAGTTTACAAGACAGATTAAACTTAAATTGAAGGAGAAAAATCTCATTATTACTTTGTACTTCTGCTTTGCTTATAAAAAGCACTGAATAGTTTGAGGGCAAAGCAGTGAGACATGTGATGTGCCTTGTCCCATTATACTCCAGGAAAAGTGAGGGTCTCAGGCTAATCACTTCTCTGTTTTTGACCCGTTTCTTTGGCATCTCCTGTGAAACTGCAGAATAAAGTGAGACTTCCAGAATGTCCTGTGGGCTTGTAATGGCATTTTATAAGTCAAAACATTCACCCTTTCCTTACAGGAACTGATACACTGAAAATATTAATGAATATCAGTTTCAGTGTTGTCTCATTGAATAAAACTTTAATTCAGAAGTTGTCATAGTAGGAGAAGAAAGGCAGTGGGGTAAATCTAGTTCAGAGTGATTTTTATTAAGGTTAATGGCAAACCATATGTCCTGTGTCCATGAATTTGAATGAATTATGCAAAACAGGGAACAGTCCTTTCTGTTGAAAATTTTCTGTATTTACTTGAGTTAGGTGTTATTTTCAGTGCCTCCATTTGGTGTCTCTAAAGATACATAATTTTACAGCGTTTCATCTTAGGAGCCTGGCCAGGTTTGCAGCTGTCTCAAAAAAATCCTAGTTAAAGCCTGTGTCAAATTTTCTTTTGCAGGTTTGCAGCAGGAGCTTGATCAATATTGAGATTTCTGTTTTTCCACTTTTCCTAATTTGCCATTTTACACACTGTCATGTAAGCCTTGATTCATTAGAATTTTAGAAATACGGAGGTCGCACTTCTATAATGAGTTAAGTAGTGCTGTGAGAGTATCCAACCCGTAATAGAATTTTCCCTTCCTGGCTGCAGATCTTACCCGTAGTAAACAGCTAGTGACACCTGCAGTCCCTCCTCATCAGCTCTGCCCCGGTCTGTCCAAGACTGCTGTGGGGCACCCACTGCCCCATGCCAGAGGATGAAGCGCAATCATAATTTTCCTGAAGGTTGTGTTGTGTTGGCACCATACTATGATTTATGTTGTTCTGTTCCATTTTCTTAATATCCAGCCCTGATGTGGAAGCCCCAGGCTTGTCATTCTCTTCTCCTCAGCTTCTGCTTTCCCTCCTTGAGTACCTTACTCTGCTTCCTACCCCTGTGCTTTGGCCCAGCAGAAGGCTGGTATAAACAGCTGTGTGATGATCTGGTTAGGCTCCTGACCTAATGTCTGCGACAAGGAAGCTTCAGGGTTTTGAGTCAGATTTGTGGCTCAAGGTTAAACAGTGGGGCTGTGTGTGGATCATCCTTGACCTCTGCCTAACTTCTGTTCATCTGAACACATATTCATCATGTCAGCCTGCAGATATTACGTGCTTTGATCTGTAAAGAAAAGCTGTGACTCTATTAAGCCTTGAAAGCAGAGCAATGTTACAAAGAAAAACTCCATCAGATCTTTTGAAAGGTGTATGACCGATGGTCATCCTAGAGCTCATAGAATGAGGTACGCTGCTATTACTCATCTCTTAGGCTGATAATTGACCATTTTTTCCTGCACTTTTGCTTCTTATCTGTTGGTCTATTTCTAAGCTGTCTTGGTTAACAAACAGAAATCTGTAGCTGCTATAGCAGCAGCTGTTTCTGTAATAACTGCTTGAGAGATTTTATCCGAAGCCTTTAGGAAGTCTAGATTGTACCCAGCCTTTGACCATTAGCACCTGTGTTATGTCTTGTACGAGCTTTAACAAGGTAGGCGGGCACTGGATATTGTTGTGTTAACTTTGTGGTCCCAGTCTTATTTTGCTTATCTTGGTTAGTTGCTGATTCAGTTTAATTTACTGTTTACATTTGCATTGCTTTATTTTTCTTTTAAGGGAAGGGAGAAAGCATCTTACCTTTTTAAGGAATTATTCTGGTAGTGACTATACCAACGGTTTTCCTCTGTCCATGAGAGCAGCATGATTGTAGTAGGTGAAATAGTAGTAATAGTGATCAATATTTAAAGAGATTGGATTGGCAGAACCAAAATGTCTCTTGACCCAAATGGAAGAATTTTAATCACTGCAACCTAATGCTGAGTTCAGAAGTTTGTTCCAGTGAGTCTGGTGGGATTCCTGAAGCTCAACAGTGTGCTTTTCAGATCTGTAAGACAGGTTTCTTGAGCTGTACCCTTCTTATAGTCATGGATTTTATCAGTTCTTGAAGAATAGTGATTTGCAGTGGCTTCTGTATCATTTAGCTGGAAACCCAGAGGGACTGTATTTATAATTGTATGCCAAATTTAGTTGGGTTTTTCCATTTAAAGTAGTGTTTCATTTTTTGAAAACTACTGAAGAGCTTCTCCATGTGAAAGGTGTCCTGAGCACCACAAGTTAAATGCATCAGGCTTTATAAACCTGTCTCTCCTGTTTGCATTTACACTGTATAAATATGCCCTGTGTGTTTCTTTCTGTCCATGTCATACCATAATGTACTTGAGCTTGGATCAGATAAAAGACCCATCAAAATCAAGGGAGAACTTTCTGTTGAAGTAATTGAACGTAGAATTGTGCCCCCTGAAATAAGCAATAAAGCCTGCAGTCCTCCATGGGAATATTTATAATAATCTTACTGTCTTTTTTGGGAAAGGTGAATATTCAGTAAACATACTGTTCTGAGTTTTTATTTCTGTGCTGGATGTCTCTTCCCCATTTGCATACAGGATTCTGTTCACAGATATCAATGTGTTGTATCTGCTGATGTTTCCACCTGATGAATTATTTTAACCTTTGTAAGGATCTTGAAAGCCCAGCTTTCATGTAGATTGTTCACAGGGAACCTGTCCTGCAATACGTAATAATAACTAATGCAGACAAGCATTTGTTTCTCAGGTACTGTAGGAATCTGCTAACCAATCTTGATTTGTGCTGAGATGCTACAAGAAGAGCATTAGGACAGAATTGCCCCCAGAACAATGATACTTGCATTATTTCTCTAGAAGCTGTGTGGCAGTAATTTCTTCAGAAACAAGACAGCAGCATGGAGATTTTACCTTCTCTTCAGCTACTTGGGAGGAACAAAATCAAAGCTAAGCTATGACAGAGCCTGTATTTTAACGTTTTGTATGTAAAAATATTCTTTTTTTTTTTTTTTCCCCTTCCTCCTCCCCTTTCATCTTGGTGAGACGTTACAGTCTCCAGGTGCCTCTTTCTATGAGTTGTCCCTGTGGTGAGTCTCTGAGGTCTGGCATTTACTACTGGTGGGCCAATACTGGGCAAATAGCTCTGCAGAGTTTTGTCTCCTGTCTCTCTTTTGTTGGATTCATACCAGCCTTCCTTCCTCTCCACAGAAGAAGGAAACTTGTCATCTACCATGCCTTTCCATAAAGCTGTTAGTCCACCACTAAACCATGTCCCTAAGCACCACATCTACCAGTTTTTTAAATAACCTCCAGGGATGGGGGCTCAACCACTTCCCTGGGCAGCCTGTTCCAGTGCCTGACTACCTATAGTCACTACTACTATATGGTTCTAGTTAGTTTTCTCACAGTCACACCAAAACCTTACTGTGAGTGAAACACCTTCTAAAATGTTTGAAGTCTGCAGTAGGTCTTACAATTTTCTGACTGTGGTCACAGCTGCTAAATAATGAATGAAAACTTCTGCATAATTCCTTTACCAACTTGATTCTGTTTTAACAGAACCTGTTGTCTCCAGGCTATTTGCTGTTTCTGTAGTGTGCTTATTTTGTATGCTGAGGTAGCATCATTTCATTTCCAATTCTCAGACGTCTGGCTGTTACAGCTTTACTGTGACACACAAATACAGATATTGAATTTTTCAGTGGAAACAAGTGTACTGTCTAAAAAGTGTCTTGCTATTGCTAGAGATTTCTAATTTGTTTTCATGTGGTAGGAAATATGTAGATAGATAAAAATCTTGAAAAAAATTAATTATGATGCATGATATTGCTCTTTTTAAACTAAACCTTTTTTTTTTTTTTCCTCTTGTTCCACTTCACTCCCCCCATGTACCCTTCACTATGATACATGAACTACTTTTCAGTGGTGGTGGGATGAATTAACTGTCTAAATATGAAGTTGGTATTTATTCCTGTGAAAAATGTAGTCATTGTAATAGAAGAAAACTAAGAGCATTTAAATTTACATTTCAATTAATATTTTTACAGCTGAAATTATTTTTGAGTCAGGTTTTGGATTGTCATTCTTGAAGTATAGTTCAGTATTTTTTTATAGAAACCTCTGTACTGTTGTTCGAGTAGTTACTAATTTCTTTATTTTTTAAAATAATTTTTAATTTCTGCGAGAGGTTTATCGGTGGAAGTTATTTCTATTCCCCACGTTATTTTTAGAAGATCAGTACTTGATGCATGAAATGGAATCCTGGTGTCTGCCACAAATTAACAGCAAACAGGCTGAACTCTAGGGCATTAAAAAGTCGTTATCTTTAGCTGTTGCATTTCAGCCGTACTTCAGTTCTGGAATTCAATAAAGAAATCTAATTTCATTAGCCAGTGATGTCATCCCTATTGGCATGGGAGCCTATTTTAAGACTGTGGCAAATTTCATGTAGAAATGACAAGCAGTCAGTCAATAATAATAATCACAAATAGTCTATAAGCAAAGAAACAAGCTTAACAAGTTAAGCTCCTGCTGTGGTGTGTTGTCTCTCTTGGCTTTGAACTGGACTTTTAGAATACCAGTAAGTGTAGCAAATGGGGTTTGAAGTCTGTCTGCATTTATACTATCGTTACAAACTGAGCATTTTGCGTACTGCAATGTTCTGTTTCTGTTTTTCTTTCCAGCTGTGTTGAGTGTTTCAGGAGGAATTTCTCTACAGAGCTCTTGTTTCAGTAGAGTTGACTCTGGAAATTTTCATTGAGGAACTGGCAATTGACAGTGGTTAAAAGTGTGCTGGAGCCAGAGCTGCCAAACCTGTGAGGCTGATACACTTGACAGAAAAATTCTGAATCAAGGAAGGGAGAGGTGTGTGCTCTTACCAGAGAAGAAAGTAGGCAGGCAGCCTCTTGGTGCAGTGCAGGGGCAGTGCGGGTGAAGCTCTGGTCTGTTTGCTGGGGCAGCAGAGTAATGGTTGGAAGGAACCAAGGTTGATGGTGCAGCTGAAAGCAGGGAAAACTGGACACCTCACGGTTCCCTGTGAGGTGTTCTTGTTCCTCCTTCTCCTCTTCCTCTGTTACTGCATACATCTCTCTGCAGTGCATGTTCATGCAAACCATTGTACATTCAGGGCCAGATGCTGAGGCCCTGGTAGAGTCCTTTTGTATAACTTTTGGCTGCATTATGTGAAGACACTAGTTGGGCTAACGAAGCAGATGAAGGGAATGAGAGAAGAAGGAGATCACGGTGCTTGTGATGAAAATCAGCAGTGTTGGAATACCGCCTATGTAAGCATCAAAATGTGTTTTTTCCCTTTTGATTGTTTTACCTGCTTTAAAACAATATGTATATTTCAGATGTGTGATATTTCCGTGGGGTGAAACATAGCAATTGTGTGAATTGATAAAACAGTTTTCTTCAAATGATTTTAAAGAAGTCTTTCTATGTCATGCTGTGTTTTGAATTATACTTTATGGCCCTAGGAGACATCATTAACCAAGAAGATGACTTTTTTTTTTTTTTGAGAGTTACATGCTTTTGACTACTAAGGAATGACTTTTCTTTATGTCTTTAAGCCACTTCTGTAAATTCATGGCCAGATCTTTGTTCCTTGGTAGATTTCCCTTTTACAGTGAAGATGTAGAGGATTAAGAAACAGGCCGTATGGTAGTTTCTATAGCAATAGATTAAAAACTATGTCTTGTCAGCTCTTGTGAGGTATGATGCAAGAATTAGTTTGGGAAGGCACAGTTTGCATGTCTTGTATTCTGGCAATTCTCTGCTATTTTAATGGTCTCTGGGACAGTTATTAGATGGAGTTGTGAGAAGGGCTAGTTGACCTTTGTTTCAAACTCAGGCTGAGTAAACTCATCATTTCATCCTTTTGAATTGCAGATACTCAGCACTGGACTATTTCCATACTACTTTCTCAGTATGTAGGGGGCAAGATTATAATGGTAATAGAGGTTTTAATTAGGGCAGGACTGTTTTAAACAGCGTTGAGGCATCTGCTGAATCCACACTTGGGTGCCTTATTAAATAACTTGTTGTCAGTGGTATTCAGCCCAGGATTCAGACACTTAGATTTTAGTGTTTACAAGTAGGTGTGTACGTGTGCACTGCATGCCTGAGCTCCTCTGTAATCAATGGGGATTGAGTCAGTCCAGCCTAAGGGGTGATTCAGCTCATGCTGAACTAGACATCTAGTGTCTGGTTTCATAGGCTTCAGTTCCCTAGTAGGATTTTTAAAAATCTATGCCTAAATATAGATGTCTTAATCTTGAACTGAATGACTGTTTCACCCTATGACTTATAGTTAGCTTGGATTCTTGTACTATGGCATTACAAGCAGAAAGCTGAGACCTGCAGAGGAGAGTAAGGTCTGATGAACAACCCTGATGTTTGTGGAGAGTGAGGGAAGACGGTTTTCCACTATACAGATGGTAAACGTGCAGCTTGTTTTACCCATGCGTTGAAATACCCTGAACCTGTAAGGACTTGGACTATTATACATCAGCGGAGGCACACTAGTACATGGTATGAATGTACCACCCTGAATGTAAGTGTTTCAGGTCCTCTTTCCTGGAAATGACTCTCTCGTTACCGTAGCTGTTTCTTCTTCCACGTTTGGCAGTATTACTGAGCCAAGGCCTGGTTTGTCCTGTATCAGTTATTATTTATGTTATGTGGAGGCCCTGTTCACAGTCCCTTACACTGCTTCTTTTGTAGAAAACTTGCAGTTGAAGGTTATAAGGATCGATGACAAGATGATAAATGTACAGGTAGGGTGGCATGGGAATAAAATTATGGGTGAAGAGAGTCCTGCTACATGTATTTGCAACTGTGGTAACATGGAAATTGCTGATTATAGTGTGTTTCCACAGACATTCGTAAATGATCAGTGTTTTACAAAGGTGATATGCTCTCTTTGAGCCCTGAAGTGTTTCCTTTTCTACTTAGATACTGAAAATCTCTTGAGAACTTGCAAGTTTTTAATGTGTGAAAGAATTACAGATATGCCACAGCACCACATACACAGATGTGCACACCAGACTCCTGTAAATGTCGTCATGCTTGCATATAAAGTTGTACTCATTACAGAATAGCTGCATCTGTGTTGTAAGGACTTGTACTGTGGTTTCTTGGTAGACGTTTGGTACAGCATTGAACATGTAAATAAGGATTATTTGCTTTCAGAACATACATTTTTACATTTGCTTTTTCAGAACATACATTCAGTATGAATGAACATTACATTCAGTAATACATTAAGTGCAAGTCTGAGGAGATGTATTTGACGATGCAGAACTGCTTTCTTGTTGTGTCTGGGCATTATATCTTGAACGGATTGAGCCCTCTGGAGACCACTAGCATCAGGATGTATAGGAGTCCTCTTGTTCTCTTCCATTGAACTGTACTCCATTAGAGAGCAAGTGATACAAAATCTTGGAAATTTCCTTTCCTTCGAAAAGGAAAATGAGTGATTTCGTACACTTGGGGCACATTCTGCCCTGGTGTAGGTAGATGCAATTCCCTGTATGTCAGTGTAGTAGCACACATGGATGTGAGAGAAGACATATGACTGAAAGAATGGAAAATATTGCAGAGAAGCCTAAGTCAATAAAAGAAATTAAATGAAGACTAACAGCATTAGCTTCTTGCTTTCTGTGTCATAAAAGAGTTTAAGCTAAGAGCTAGGGAGGCTATTTATTAAAGGATGAAAATAGAATGTTAGCGAAATTGAATGAGTTGGATGTTGTTGAGAACTTGCTTGAGTCTTTGTCTCTGGATTCACAGAAGGGCATCAAGGTCATATGCTGGAGTTAGATAGCTTTTTCTGGAAAGGAGAAATTTATACGTGTGGTGACAGAAGCAGTGGTAATGCAACTATTGCTTTTTACTGTAGGGATTGAAAATCTTTTATGTAAGAGTCTGATATTCAACATTGAGTTTTAACAGAGGTAATGATCTGGGAAGGTGCAAAGGCCACAGGTAATGGCCTGACATACAAAAGAAAGTTGATACTTTTAGAGTAAGTAGGAACTGGCATATTTGATGGGTAGTCTTTAATAGATTAGGTTTGTTGTGTTCTTCTTTTAGTCTGTCTGTTCAATCAGCAAGATTGAACAGTAACCTTGGATTTACAAAGAGGCTTTTGAAACAAAGAAGGGTCAGCCTGAGAAGACATATGAGTGAAGCATAAAAATTTGTAGCAGCAGGGAGAGACCATAGGGTGGGAACAGCAGTGGTCAAAAGTTGGTGTGACGCTGCCAGAAGTACCTCCAGCATCCCAGCCTCTGCTGAGGCTGGGCAGAGCAGCCACTCCATTGGACACCACGAGGAGCCGGCATCCAGCTGGTGGGGTGACAGCACGGGGTGCTGCAGTGGGGACCCACACCTGGGGTGCCTGTGTGTGAGCCTGGGGGGCCTTTGTCACTGGTGTGTGCATGGGGAGCACCCACATCTCACAGGGCATGTGTGAGAGCAGGGGTGCCCCCATTGCCAGGAGAGGGGTGAGTGCTGGTGGCCCACGTGCCCTCTGAGGAGGTGGTATGCACATAACTGCATGTTGTGGGATTAGAGCTTTGGGCGATTAGTTATGAAGGCTATTTTGAAATTTGTAGATGTTTATTAACATTTTGTATCATCTTTTGTTTAGAAATGTAGGTGTACCCAGAGTGGCTAAATTTCAGCACTGCAGTTATTCTTCAGTGGCAATGATCAGTGATGAGGCATGGTAGAGGAGTTAATGGCATATCTTGGCTCTACTGGTCAGTGTTGTACTGGTTGAAACTCTTCTAATATCTCTGAGTTGGTGAACCTCAAGAGATGCATTCACAGGCACAAAAGGAGCGTGGTGTATATTCCAGCTAGCTTGACAAGGCCTGCAAAGGATTGGAAACTCCTCCATCCAACAGGAGTTAGCTTGGAAATTGCAGTAGTTTTCCTCTTCTTGTGCACTACCTGAATCTTGTAAACAGTACAGACAAGAAGAGAATTTGTATCATAGAGTCAATGGCATATGTAATAGCTAGGAGAGCTACTGGTATGCTGTTCAGTGGATACACTCTCCTCCCATCAAGAAAATCACAACAAGGTGAGACCTCAGAGAGAAAAGAATGAAGTTGTCTGTATATTGAAATAGTTTTTAAACATTCATATGCTAGACGTCAATTAAGAGGAAGAAATATATAGATACTTAAAATGACACAGAAAATTCAGGGAGATAGTAATGCATTGCATGGATGGAAAATTGAATACAATTTTTGAAGAAAGAAAACCTAGTAAGTATATTAAGCATCTGACTAGTATCACCATAGTGCCTCAGTAGATACGCAGGCTTAGCAAGGGATGGTATGCTTTGGCATAAATCTGATATGGGCTAGGCCTGTGCGTGTGTTGAGAGATTTTTGAGATAGACAGTACTGAAATATTTCATTGTCATGATTGTCAGCGTTGCACTCATTTTCTGAAGTATGACTAGAGACCATGATACAGGATGTAAATATCAGCATAGGTTACATAAGATAAATTTCCTGTGACATGGTTTATTTGGAGAAGATAATCCCATTCTCTTTCCCCATGAAATTCAGCATTTTTCTGAATTCCAAATTTTGGAATTTAGCATGGTTTTTGCAGTGAAAGGCACTGTGTATTACTGATTGATTGCCTCAGTTCTGTGTAAGCCAGCAGGCTCTTGTCTCTGCATAGAGCCCCACTGTGTTGTTCAAGCTCCATGTGTGGGCTTTAAACCTCTCAGCTGTCTTTGAAGTAGACATTCTTTTTCATCTGTTTTACATGTGGGAAACTGCTATGTAGGCTGATAATGTGTCTTTGCTCTCTGAAAATTCAGTAAATAACGTCAGAGACTTGAGAAACATTCCACGTTGTACTTTTTTTAGCTTTAGAGTATGTTTTGTCTAAGGTAGTCTATTAACATCAAATACAAATTGCCTCGGAGACAAAGCTTAGAAAAACAGTGTTGCCGTTCCACACTGTACCTGTGAAATCCTTATCGACATTGTCCTTATAGCCCTGTTGCATTATTTCTGTTTCGTCTTTGGATCCTTACTTATTTGATAGACCAGTCATTCACCTCCATCCTCCTGCTCTTTCATGAGGTTCAGTACCACTGCACTGGAAGGCGGTGCAGACTTCTCACTCCCTGAGGAATTAAAAAAACCCATACTTTCTTCCCTTCTTCTTTTAAGCTGGATTCTTTTCTGGTTTTTGCATTTTGCTGTATTTTGTGCCACAGGAACAATGTTCGTGATGTGGGTGTCACTTTGCTTTGATGTTTAGCCATCCTTGAAAGCTGTTTATGCTTCATGTGCTCCTTTGTCATGAGCACTCTCTCTTAAATAACCTGGCATCCTGACAAGATATTTAAATCCACAAGTAGGTATTACTAGCTGTTTGTTTCTTCCAAGATTTTTGCTGTATATGTAGAAACACACTTTTTCCATAGTGCAAAGAAAGAAGGTAAAAGTTGTATAAGATCAAAGCATCTGCTATTTTTATTTTTGAATGTAATGCCTGGATGATGCACCATGGGCTAGCTGGAAATTTGATCTTTATTGACTCTGCCACCTAAGAGAAAAAAGAAAAGAGGTAAAACCGAAAATAGTAATTGGAAATAGCTCCTGTGGAGCAAAGCTGTCATGAAGCAGATTGATTCAGCAGTGGCAGAGTTGCTTTATTGATTGTGAGTCCTTAGTAAATTAAAAAGAGGACCAAATGCGTTAATCTTTTGTGTGCGTGTGTGTGTGTGTGACAGTGACAATTTAGTATGTTCTGCCAGGATAAAGACACATATAGCAGTGTGGGAATGTTATCTACTTCAGTCAGTAATAGGCTTTTCAGAGATAAGAACAGAGTTCTTCAAAAACCCTTCTGGGTCAAATATTCTTTACTGTACTGTAGACAAAGAATAGAAGAAATACTGTTGCTTGGTTTTTTAAGTGTTCAGGTGCAGTTATTCTAGATAAACGAATGAAGCATAGGAATTGCACAAATTTTCTTCAGATGTTCACAGTGGGTTCCTTAAATTTGATTCTTTGTCTGCATTGCAATGTCAAATTTGTTGTTAATAGAAACAGTGCAAAACTTTAATATATTCTAGCTGAGGATCTCTGCTTCATAAGCAAAAGTCAGTTTTGGATTTGGATTTTTGACTCTTTCAGTTACTGCTCATTACTTAATGTCATCGCCCATTTGCAAGTAAATGAATCCTTTATTTATATTTTCGTCCCCAAATCATCTCTGCTTGTTATAAGGATGATATTCATTTAGAAGGGGAGCAGCCACACAGTGTGAGATGATAATGCAGAAGTTTTTCCTCCACAGAAAAGTAGGGAGCAGGGACAGAGCTGGGATCCTGTGCTGGTGAGGACTAGACTTGCCAGATGTTACGTACAATAGGTAATCTCCTGCTTTTCAGCCTCAAATTCTGCACCATCAGAAATTTGTTTGTCATATTTCTTGTTGGCTTAGCGTAGCTGAAATTCAGCCAGGAGGACATGCTCTCTTCTTCTACTGTCTGCTATTTTCCTGCTACTTCTGCCTGAAAATCCAGCTACCAGGGATAGTTTTGTGGCCTCTCATTCCCAGTGTGCTATCTGTTACAGAGTGCTCTGAACCTCTGCTATTTCGGATGCACAGTTGTTAACAGGACAGCGTTTGCAGAGCATCTTCTGCTAAGAGACTCTGGGGAGCCACACAGTTGGTGCGGGAGAAGGAACTGGAGATGAACGAGGTAAAGCAGCGGAGAAGGCAGGGGGCTGGAGGAACTGTTTCCCACTGCTTCATACAGAGTCCCCCAGCTTGGCGTGCAGAGAAGTGAAAGGGAATGAGGTCCTCTTCCAGGGCCAGGAGCGAGATGGGAACTGGAAGTGTAGGAGCCCCCAGAGAGCTGGCAATCATTGACTCTTTGAGAAAGTGCTGTTCTTGAACATCAGCTCCAAGAATGGGGCTTTGTAGCTATTACTGATACAGAAAGAGGGACAGCGGGGTAACTGAGCCTCCAGGAAGGTATCTGGACAGTCTCATGATCAGTTTATTCTGCCATACTTCTGAAGAACCCCGTCTCTGTCTTGTCCCCTCACACCTGTCCCCCGACAGCAGTGAGCCAGATGGAAAAAGACAGACTGAAATATCATCTCACCCATTTCATCCAACCACATCACTTCCCACTTCTTTTCTTTTTGTGCTTTTCCTTTGCTTACTTGCTGGTCCTGATTAGTCATCCTCTGGTTTCTTTGCCTTGCCAGATGCTACATCTTTTTACAGAGGCTTGCACCTAGTCGTGCTTTATGGGACGGCCTCACCATCAGATCTGTGAAGCCACTGTGTTTTCTCCTTCACCCCATGCTTCTTTGAAGAAATTGCTAAGTGCAAGGGAAGGAGTATATTAGCAAGTGGCTGCCATTCATCTATTTGTGTAGCTATTGAAGTGTTTCATAATCATTAATCTGAGCTTATAGGTAGGCTTTATTCCTGTTCCCCCATATTTCTCTTCTCCTTTCAGCCCCACTGTTTGTCACCTTCGTCATTTCTTGCCTTAAATTTAGATAGCTCGACAGGAGAAGCTGTGTCACTCTATGTGGGTGGTACTACAGCGTAAATAATTTTTTCCCTAGAAATGTAAATGCCATTGTAGTTTGCTTCAGTGTGCACAGCATTACATAGTAAATGTTCTGAGTGGTAATTTGTAGTGTTTAAAAGTCTTGCTTATTCAGTCTCTGTCTTGCCATTTTTTTTGTGCTGAATGACTGATCATTGCACCACTGTTTTCTCTTCGTTAAACGCATCTGTATGCAGAAGCAGAACTGCTTAATTTGTTTCAATCTGGCATACTGTAGTAAGTCTGCTTTTAAATTGTATACTTAGTAGGTTACAAATCAGGTGGCAGCACTTTCATGGTGCTAATTCTCCAGCGTAGCTGGAACCACTGACTTGAATAGTTTTTGACCACTTTTCTTTTTTGGTAAGTCTTCTGTAACTCGTTTGGCTTGCTTAAACGACTTGCTCCTTATTTTCCACAGCAAGAGTTTCTCTCATTTGGGAAATGTAAAAGGATAACATTCCTAGCCCAAGCAGAAGCAAAATGTAGCACTGCCATCTGGGCTGTGAAATTGGAATAAAGCTGAAAGCGTTACCTCAATATATTGCCATGGCTAGAAGCCAGGTGGCAAATAATAAAAGGATGGTCGGGTAGTTGGCATGTTAGTCAGGATCTTGGGAGACTGCATGTGCTTGTTGTGCTGTAAACCTCCAAGAATGTGGGCCGGTTGGAAATTATTTTTCTCACCTAATACTGGTTATCTAAATGTTATGTATCCAACTCTGAGTTAATTGTCTCAGCTCAATCTGCTGTGAATGGATAGGCATTTCCAGAGGGCATAGGGTCATTCCACATCACCTAGCTCTACATTTTAGACTAGGATGAATCACTCTGTGGAGATACTTGTGTCTCTGCATAGACTTCACAAAAAGACAGTAGCTGACTGCCTTAGCCCAGGTACCTAACTTTCAGATGCCTGAGTTACAGCAAATGAGCCCTCTCTTCCTCTTACGCAGTTGCCTTTGATTGAGGGGTAGTAATCCTTTCCTGCCTCACAGGTACACACAGAGATTAAACGGTGCTACCGTGTTCTCACAAAGAAAACTATTACTATGAAAAGAAAAGAAAATACACACACATATATATATTTATATATATTTTTATATATATATTTTTTAGTATTTTAATAATCTGTATATGCACATATATTTGTGAGTGCCTCAGATTTTTGAACACAGTGCTGAAAGGGAGAAATCTTAAGGGCAGAAACGTAGAGGCTTTTGCATCCCTAGGAAGTCGTAGCTGTTTCATGGCAATATTCTGATGAACACATTGAAGAGGCAAACAAAGCAAGGACTTAAGAATGCCTGGCATGTATATGAAGCTCTGTAAATCATGCTCATTTGTGGTGGCTGGTTTTGTTTCTTTTTAGATTGTGATGGATTTTAAACACCCTGATGGCCATACAGTGGCAATTATGCTGCCCCGATGCAGTTTACTGGTGATGACTGGAGAATCCAGATACCTGTGGACACATGGGTATGTGTAAGAGTCCCTGCATTGCTGATAATAGAAGAATAATGTGTGTTGTTTGTTTGCTTTGTTAATGACATTCTGTATTTAAAATAGCTCTGAAAGAAATCACAGCAAGTTTTATAATTAATGTACAAATTCAGTCCTCTGCTCAGCTTAAATTGAAAAAAATGGGGATTTTAGGAAGCTAATTGCCAGTCCCTGAGCTGCAGTTTCCTGCTGCTGTCACAAGTGAAGTTTCGCTCGGAAATTGCTCTCACTTACGTCTGCAGTGTGAAAGTCCTCAGTGACTCTGAGCTGGCAAAGAATTGATTGTAGTGCAATTAGCTTCCCCATTTCTTTTTTCTCTTTTTCAGCCCACAGCTTTTCCCATTGGATCACATATGCCAAACGCTTTAGAGAAGGGCTGGTTTAAGAGAGTGACTTCCCCGGCACAGAGGGCATGAGGGTGACAAAGGGGAGTCTTGCTGAGCTCTTCCCAGCTGCTTTAGGGGCAGTGTAACTGCTGATAAGGCTGCATTGTACTGAGCAGGTTTGGGATCCTGGAAAAGAGATTTCTTGAAATATGTCTTGAGGCTTTGCTTATTGTAGAGTTTAAATACATGCTTTTTAAATCATGCACCACTGGGAGATACTTACAATAGGAGTGCTGAAATTGGCAAAAAGGCTAAAACCTTGGCAAGCTCTGAGAGTGACAGTAGTGCACTTCAGGAGAATGTGGAAACGTTCATATTGGACAGAAATGCCCATGGTAAATGCTTCTTCCTTTGTTTGATCCAAGCCATCACTGGTTACAGCAGTCAATTGGAGACACTAATTACATTCTGTATAAATTAAACATCAAATCCTTTTATTGGCAGAAGATTTTCTGCCTTTTAATTTTACTAGTTAATTTATATTATGAAGAAGGGTGAACGTGAACTCCCCAATGACCTTTACGTTGTTCATTTTTACAGAGCGCTTATACCACTTGTATATTCCCTCATTAAATTAAATAGTTGTAAAAAGCAGCTGGTACTCCTGACGTGCATCACTATAGAAGCCCAGGGCAGCGAAGTCCTTTGTTTTTTGGTATACAAGACTGAACACTGATACCAGCATTATAAGCTGCTTATTCTGTCCTGCCAGATACTGTCAGTCATCTTTTAGAAAGGTTATCTACAACTCTGAGAACATAGTACAGTTTCCATGTCGGTGATGTTGCTGGCCTGGGGAGCCAGGGGGCAGCCCCCAGCCCTGGGCATCAGGCACCTCCGTGGGACTGGGCTGAGGCCAGCTTGGGACGTCAGCCCTGGGGGTCGGGGCCCGGATCAGCGGGGCAGTGGCTGTGCACAGACACAGCTGGGGATCCTCTGGGGCTGTAGCTGGGGCAAGGCCCAGTGAGACAGCCTCTGTTTAAAAGCAGCTCCCAGGGGAAGGAGGGGCAGCCCTTGCTGAGGCTTCTGCCTGTCTTCATGGCAGCTTTCTCCAAGGCCACCAGCTCTGCTCTTTCCAAGCTGGCCCTAGGCAGCCAAACTCCCAGCAGGGGGAAGGATGCATGCAGGGCACTTGCAGTACTTGCCAGCAGGCATTCAAGTTGGGGCAGTGTACCTGCCTGCTGAGAACTGGAATGAGATAGTTACTTAACTCACTTGTACGTTCAAGTGATGGTTGTCTTTTGAGAACCAGTCACATAAACTACATGTAAAATGAAGATCCCAGATCTTTCTACTCATGTATAAGTTATTCCAGTCCCAGTGCTTGTCCACCTTTCCTAAAAATAGTTCTGTATTTTTTTAAAAGCAGTAGTGGGTCAAGATACTCAACTGGAGTAAGCTTTGCAACATGCTAGTGAAGCATACTATTGTAATCAATACGACTAATCATCCAGCAAGCAAGTGTAGTTAATTCACTTGCATACATAACGTCAGGATGTATTTAAGATCATTTGCGATGCCTTTTATCTACTCCTCAGATGTCAAATTAGAGAGCAAAAGGTTCAGTTTTGGAATTATTCTGGAAGTGCTTTCAATGTGTATATTTGGATGCCAGGGGAATGAGTGACTTCATTTTGACCCTGTTAATAAATGCACAGGAAAAGGCTTTTTGTTCTGTTCTGTCTGAAAGAGAAACATATGGTTAAGAAATAAGCTATACAGTGTCATCAAGGAGAGCAAAAGATATGTGCTCTTTTTGTCTCATAGGTGAAAGTAAGATTACGGTTTTTCTGGTGAGGTTCACTTGTGATGTTTTTTCTGATGAGGTTCGTTATTGGTTGGGTAACCTGGCAAAACACCGTTCCTGACACTGCAATAGTAATACAACTCTGTGCCAAGCAAGACAGCATGCAGCATTTTATTTTTGATGTTGGGAAGCCTGTTTTTAGCCCAGCCTTTGTCTGGAGTTCTTGCTTGTAGTATAGGCAAAAGGAAATTATGTAGGTTGAAACTAGAACCTTGAAAAAGAAGACTTATTTCTGAAAATATTAGCTGCTATGCTTAGCTTATTGCTGCAGGTACAAAAGAAAATCAAATAGAAAATCTGCAGACTTGGGATTTGAAGTTCTCCTGTCCAGGGAGTCTTGGGCATCCTCAGCTGATGATTTCATCATAGCTTCATTATCTGCCATGAACAAGACAGTTCTTTATTAGATCCCGTCCTTTCCATGGCTGTCTTTGGGATATTTCCATTCTTGGGGCTGCTCCGTGTCTCCTTTTTGCAACATCTAGATGGAGCATCAATGTGCTGCTTCCTGATTTCCAGACAGAAAAGACCTGCACTCTTTTTCCCTGTGACTTGATTAGAGAGCAGCTTCCCTGTGGTAGGAAAGATGGCGTACAGCAAAGTACGGGAATGCTGATCGGGCTGCAGGCCGCCTTCTCAGCATTTGGATCATTCTTCTTGGTTAAGTACAGGCACTGGTCCGTGGTTTCACGTGACCTGCAAAAAAGTTCCAATAGAAATTTGAGATGAGACTGGGCGCTCTGCTTTATTAGAAGATGTAAGACACTTTTTTCCCCCTTTTGGCTCAACCGATGAGGGTTAAACTCAGCTAACCAATACGGAAGTCAGTTTTACACTGAAAGTTTGTCCTGCTGGGAGTCAAGTACTTTGAAGTCAGCAGCTCTGAAGGGGCTTCACTGAGAGGCCAATTCCTTAGAGATGATGTTTTTTTTTCTTGAGGAAATTTCTGCATTAATCTCCTTGATGACTAAGTTCAAGAAGCATTTCAGTGTGACAGTAACAGCTTTGAAGTGCTAAGCTATTTCCCTGAGTAGTTTCCATTTTGTTCCAAGAGTATCTACTTTTTCCCATGTGCAAGTGATGGGAAACCACATGTGGGTGCAGCTGTTTCTCTTCTCTCGTGTTTCTCATGTTACTTTCTCATTTTCCTCTTCTGAACTTTAAGAGAGATCCATTGGTAGAGCTGTTAAAATTCTTGGGTTTGGTACTTTTTCATCATGTAAATCTCTTCATAAAATTATTTGAAACTTTTGTCACCCCAAAAACATTCCAAATCACTTTGATTTTGTGAATTTTGTCCTTGCAAAAATGTTTTTGTTTTCCATTAAGATCAGTGCCAAATCCAGAAGTAGCTTAAGAAGCTCTGGTCCCAGTTTGCTTGATTGATAGATAGATTTTGGTCAAGAAAGATCTACAGCGGAGTTTCTCCCTTTAGGCATTTTAGCAAATCTCCCAAGTGCTACTTCTTTGCATCTTCTGTTGTCAATAAATGGAGAAGTAATTCTGTTGCGAAGCAGAATTCATTGGAGAGGCCCGTTTGTAACAAGAAACTTCAATCTGCTAATGTAGAGCTCAGCCAATGCTATGCTTTTATGCCTGTAGCCACCACTTTTACTAGTGTATTTTATCTTTAACAACTATCTCAGATAAAGTCCTAGAAAAATAAACAGTCCAACTTTTTGGAAGGAAAGGAAGGGAGGAAAGGGAAATGTAATTACTTGCAATTAAATAACGCTTTAATTAATGTCATTAGTTTATGTGTCAGCACCTTTTTTTTTCTCTGAAATTGAGTAAGTCGAAAACTGAGCAGCAGCGGTACATTAAATAGCAGGTTGTAATCACACTTGTCACAGTATTTAAGGAGTGCATTCTTATAATGATGGATTGGTTTTTTTCTGATGCAAATTATTCTTTTATTTTGTGTTGCTTTGTTTTAGGATTACACCCCGAAAATATGATGTCATTCAAGCATCTGAGCTTGGGCAGAAAGTTGGAACAATCACTGCTGATGTTGGAGATTTAACACTAAATCGAAGGGAAACAAGGACATCATTTACATTCAGGAAAGTGAGGAGAAGCCCTTGCAATTGCAGTAAGTGAGGTGATCTTCAAGTCAAAACTGTTATTTATCACCAATATGTAAGCTTTTTTTTTTTTTTTTTTTCTTTTTTTTGAGCAAACTAGTTTATCCCTTTGGATAGTTTTGGCAGTCCTGGTAGCCATTCCTGAATGGCTCAGGGTTAGACATACTATATGGCTTCAATTGGTTGCATCCATTTGTAATTTCTCTGTACAGGAAGGCATTTGGCTTGCTCTAGAGCCAGGCAGGTAATCTGGAATCTTGCATTTCATTGGGACCTCAAGTGCTGGAATAATGTACCACAATAGAAGTAGCTACTATTCTTCAGGTTCCCATCAGTTTTTGTTGTTTTTAATTTGAAGGGGACTGTAATTTTCTGAAAATAAGTACATGAGAGAAGGAGAAGCAGTCAAATCTGCAGTGATAGAGCCATGTCAGTGCCTTAGAGCAGTACAGATAATAATAGATAGGTGGCTCAACAATTACATGGAATTGAAGTCCATTTGTGGCCTCAGAACAGAATTTCAGAGGCTGAATTACAGTGATGTCATGATCTTTGATATTAGGGGCACTGTCTCAGTTTTGAAAACATAAACCTCGTTAATATAGCAGGATGAACGATCACTGCAGACAGCCTCTGGTACATGTGGGCAGGTTGCTTGTTTTAAGGTCATCAAACACTTCTGCAGTTTGACCTGCATTTCAGTTTTTAAAAGGTAAAGGAGGAACAAAGCATTTTTTGCATTTTAATATTTCACTTTTAATTTTATTTTGCTAAATAAGTTTAACCAACAAGGAATGACTTTTTAAAAGTTTATTTTTTGTTTATCTGCTGCTGTATCTAGTTTACCCATCTGTCTGTGACAGCCAGAAAGGACAGCAAAGGCAGGTACAACCTTCATTTCCCCACAATGAGATGGAGGCCTCAAAGCTGGAGCAAGAATATGTACACAAGGTGTACGAAGAGATTGCCACACACTTCAGCAGTACCAGGCATAGCCCGTGGCCCCGAATTGTAGAGTTTCTCAGGTCTCTACCACAAGGGTCAATAGTGGCTGACGTTGGTTGTGGTAATGGGAAATATCTAGGCATCAACGAGGATTTGTACATGGTAAGTAGTAGCTACTGTCATTTGTTTTCATTGGTGCAAGTGTTTATTCCGTCATGCAGCTGTAGCATGTTGGAGCTTCAGTTGTGGGAAGAGTGCCAAGAACAGAAGGCTGTTTCCTGATCCAAGATCAATTACCAGTTGTGTTAGGTTTCCACATCCATTCACTATGTGCATTACCCTTTTCTTTCTTCAAAGCCACTTTTGCTTTGCAAGTCAAAATATGTTAATCAAAAAAATAGTAATGGGTGCAGCAGATTGAAAAATTGTAACGGATGCTCTAGCCTCTTTTGTTGTTGAATAAGCTTAATAAAAGGGAAAACGGTTGGGCAATTTGAATGCTTCCAACAAGTTTTTCACTTGGCTGATGGGTGGGGAATGCAATGTACATGTCCCTGAAATTTTCACGGGCAGTGCTACTTTTCGTATATCCGTTTCACTTCCCTTTGGCCTGGTGGCATGGCTCATTTGTGAATGATGTCATGTTTGGCTGTCCCACCTCTGACTCTGTGCATAGGCCCAGTAAATACGCCAGCATAAAATTCATGGGGGAGTCTCAACTTCAGCACAGATTTCTGGCCTCTCTCTCGCTCCTTTCTCTTCACTTTTAGACAGTTCTGACATTCTTCCTGATGTTCTCATCACCTTCCCCATCTCACAGTCTGTATGTAGCCTGGTTTTACTTCTCTCCCTTCCTATCAGGGAGACAGGAAGCACATAGAAATGTGAACCAAGAGGTAGTTTTTATTGCAAACATTTCAAAGACTTTCTTGCAAGGGTCAAACTTCCTGTTGTTTTTACCCAAAAGAAATCTTTCTGAGGTGTACATTATGCTATCTGCTCTCCCCTCTTCCAGAATTGTTTGATTCTTTCATGTGCTTGTACTGTGAAACACTCCTAAATCCATCAGGCTTGAAAACTTCTATGTAAGGCAAAACATTCATTATTAATAATAAAAGTCACACTTGTTTGTCTGTTTCAGGAGTTTCTGTCCTGCTATTTATATTCAGCTGTAAAACATAAGTTGATATTTACAGCCTTGTCTGTATTTGTAATGGATTTATTTGCATTACTGTTCTTATAAGCTAGAACAAAATCAACTGGTTTGTAAGTAGCCATGTTTATGCCTGACTGCTGTAGCCTGAAAATAATTACTCATGTTCAGTACATTTCAGTCTTCCACTCCTGACTCCTGTGAGAACAATCAGCAAACCTAACTAGAAAGGAGAAAAGTTTGTCAGGGTACCGTGAAGGTCACCTGGTCCTAGAATGAATTTGGTAAATTGCTGTTGTCTAGGTTTGTGGAAGGCTTTTAAGGTGAAATCTCTGCAAGATGCTATGTTGAGAAATTGCCAGCACCAGTCTGCTTTCTGCAGCTCACAGTTAAGCAGCTAAGGGAAAGAGAGATCACATACCTACTGGCAGTCAAATGAAAGCCAGCCCCTCTCCTCTGTTACTTTAGGAGTTGCCTCATTTCATATGTGCCTGCAGGAGAAATCCAAAACATGAAAAGTAACAGTGAAAGGGAGGAAATTTTTAAAGAAGCAGTTGAGACAGCTGAAAAACAGAATCTGGGAATTACTTCATTCAGTTGGCCTACCTTCACGTTTTAATTTCTACTGGTGACAACTAGTTCTCCTTGGTTGGAGCTAGACTCTAGACTTTGCATTTGTTTATTTTCATCTGCAAGCTAGCACAGAGTCTCAGGAGGATGGATGTGACTGTTTCTTTCTACTATATTTATTTTTATACATCAGCCAAAGTGTGGTTAAAGAAAAACTGGTGTATATCATGTTTACAGATTTTTTTTAACCTTTTGACAAGGTACCTCAAAAAGACTGAGAACTAAATTATCGTAGGTGAAAGGAACGGTGTGGTGTTACACTGGTTTGGAGACAAAGGAAGGTAGGTCTGTTGGATGGCATTCTGTACTGATGAAGGGTTATCAGTGGGTGCCACTTAGATCGCCTCCCATGGATATGAGTAGTTGCTGCTAGTGAGGACAGTGAGGTGATCCAAGGGGACCTGATGGTTTGGGAGCAGGTTAACCTGCAGCAATCCATTTTCTGCTGAGAAGAAAAAATACTTTGGGCACATTTGGTGCCATTTATTGGATGCAACTCACCGTCACAAAATGCCAGAAAGCCAAGCACTGAGCAGCAGCCATAGGGATTGGGTCAAATTCTTCCAAGAGACATAAGATCATGTTGTTCACAGGTAATACAAACCCTTGTTCTTTGACTTGATGGAAAGTGCCAGTAGACAGGACTTAGCAAGACACTTTTCTTATGGTCAGCTTTTTAGAGAGTGAACTGTCGTCATGATTTTTTTATTCATCTTCCTCTAAAGCAACTGGTAATGGCTGTTATTTGAAGCAAGGTACTACTTTAAATATTTTGCTATTTCTGTGACTGTGGAAGTGACTGCTGTCAGTTCTTTATTTTGTGGACTCTGATCTGTGGGAAATCAGTACTCATATATTCCTGAATGGGATTTTTACCTCTATTCCCTAGCTGTACTGTTCTATAGGAAGTACTGCAGAACAAGTGTTAGTGACGTATCAGTATTATTACTGGTAGCCCATCTCCTTGGTATGGTGCCTGGGTTGGATGAGTTAGCCTGTTCAACTGTTCTTTTTATCTGAGGGAGACAAGAGCTGTCTTTTCCACTTTTTGTTGTCCTCCTGGGTTGTTATTTGGGCTCAACAGAAAGGTCTGATTGTACAGGGCTGTTCTCATGTTGCGTTACTTCCATTTACCGCATGGATCCAAGGGTGAGGTGTTAAATAATACTCTTTGTGTATCAGGTGCATTGTCAGGATAGGGAGAGTGCTCTCTAGATGCAGCGCATCAGTTTCCTCCCTCATTTACTCCTCTTGACTTGGGGGCATAAAATCCAGGCAGAAACTTAATAAATTGCTGCAGCCTTTCCTTCACAGCAATTGCTGTGGCTCTTGGTAAGGTTTTTACACAGACTGCACTGGAGCTCTTAGCCTAGGTCCTGTTGGGAAAGAAGCAATAAAGCAGTGCTGTGAAATTAGGAGATATTTAGGGGTTGAGTAGAGCACTGTCAGTACAGCCATGTAGCTTGGTGTGTTTTGACTCAGAAATACTGAAAACCTGAGGCAAGCACTTTCTGAGAGCAAGCGATGTGCTATAAAGGTTACTGTACGTTTTTAGACAGGATACTTCTATCTAAAGTAGCAGTGCTAATGGTAGATCAAAGCTAAGGTAGCCCTCTTGATGGTTTTAATCTTCAGGCGCTGTCTGAAAATATCTCCACTGTGGCCTGTGCTATTGTATTTGCCTCCGTTTCTTTTGGATGATTACATACAGTCTTATCTACTCGAGTATGGTTGTGTGACAGTGAAATGCATGAGTCCAGCTACGCGCAACGAAAATGACAGTGCTGTAATGGCTGCATTATTCTGACACAGTGAAAGAGCAGCAATTTCATGACAAACAAATTCAGATTAAGAATGTTTGAGCAAGAGATGGAATCCAAGTCTGATGTAGTTAGGACAAAGACTGGAGAAAGATTGAATTTAATAAAGTTTCTGATTACTTTTTCTTTTTCTCACCCAGCTTTTTTATTGTTTGAATGGATGCAAAAGAGAGAAATGGCTTTAAGTTTGTGGGTTTTGTGGTTTTGTGTTGGTTTTTTTTTTTTTCTTTTCACAATCCCCTCCCCACCAGTTTATATTTAAGTGCTTTCAAGCTTAATACTCATATCTGTAAGCTGGGCTTTTATTTTTACAGAATGCTACGTTTCAGCCTTACCCATCCCCCCATCACCACGAGGGTTTCATTCCAGAGACAGCGGACATCATTGCAATGTATCTCATCAATTTTTATGAGCTTTAGCTCTGTCTCCCAGTTCCCCACAGGACTGTTCAGCATCCTCACAGGGCTAGGGTGTGAGTGAAAGACATTGAAGCCTTTCAATTTTGTGGTTTACAGTTTTAATTGAACTGATAAAATGGTGGGAAATACAGTAACAAACAACTGAAAATGCCATTGGGTAGGTATTTTTTTCTTTATATATAAAGAAATTACTCTCCTTTCCAGAATACTGGTGCTAGGAAGAAAAATCATGGCAATGTAGGAGCCCAAACGCTTTGCTCTAATATAGACATTCCTATTTCTGTAGTGCCTGTCATTCAGAGGTAATCAGTAATGTTGCTTGTATTTCACATGACCTTGTAAGACACCCTTTTGCTGCAAGATGTGCATCTCTGTTTTCTGCATTACCGTCCCAAACTGGGATCTGCTGGAACTGCGTAAAAGTTGGATTTTGCCAGGGTGTGGCGAAGAGAGAGGGTGAAGATTTGCTGTGGTGTGGTTGCATAGTGGTGGGTGGGTTTTAGTTACACTGGGTCCATGTTGATTGAGAACAGATTCCTATCTGAAGGACTTAAGAGTGGGTAAAAGCAGGAAGGACAAAACTAACTTGCAATAGTATATTTGGAGCCAGTTCATTGTATTTTTGTGATTGGAGGGCGAGGCAGAGGAACCTTTCCTGCCCCTTTCTCTCAATGAGTAGGAATCATTAAAAATGATGGGAGATCTGAGATGAAGAGAGCTCAGAAGGAACTGGGCAACAGTGGCACAAAACCAGAATGAGCGCTGAACTGCTTAACTTGGTTCTGATGCTTTGTCATTGAGAAATGAACTTCACGCTGGTCGTGGTTTAGCCCTGGTCCCGGTGGGATGGGGGAGAGAATCTGAAGAGCAAAAGTACGAAAACTCCTGGGTTGAGATAAGAACAGTTTAATAATTGAACCAAAATAAAAATAATAAATTATAATGAAAATGAAAACAGAGAGACAGAGAGAAACGAAACCCAGGAAAAACAAGTGATGCAACGGCTCACCACCCGCTGACCGATGCTCAGCCTGTCCCCGAGCAGTGATTGCTGCCCCCAGGCCAACTCTCCCCAGTTTATATACTGAGCATGGCGTTGTAGGGTATGGAACAGCCCTTTGGCCAGTCTGGCTGTGCCCCCTCCCAGCTTCTTGTGCACCTGGCAGAGCATGGGAAGCTGAAAAGTCCTTGACTGGTGTAAGCACTACTTAGCAACAACTAAACCATCAGTGTGTTTACAACATTATTCTCATGCTAAATCCAAAACACAGCTCTCTACCAGCTACTAGAAAGAAAATTAACTCTTTCCCAGCCGAAGCCAGGACAATGTTTTAGACATAGTGCTTTGTTTCCACAGACACCCTGACTGTACGCAATGGAAAACCAAAACACTACATGAGAGGAATGCTAAAGGCCTGACTCAGACCAACTGGAGCAAGGAAATTTGTCTGTCTTGCTGTGGCTGTGCTGGTGTCTCTTTTCCTACGTATATGTGTGTTTGCTGGAATGTAATTTGCTTCCTTGAGGCTCTCATGCTATCAGTTATAGCTGAGGTGTTTCTCCGGGGAGCGACATAATTCCATTTGGCGGCTGGATTTCAGAATTAGATGTCGTTTTCTTCATCACTTTCTAATGTGCTGAATCAATCAGGTTTCCAGATACCTAAATGAACTAATTCGACCAGATAGAATTAGTTATAATGAGATAACATAGAAAGAAAATATATAATGGTGGGCAACATCGGCCTGTCTTTCCCTGTCTTTATTTAAGCTTGCAAGAGGATTTATTTCTTGCAGATTTCAGCACCATTATGAAGCAAGCTATTTATTTAGTGTCTTTTGCCCCCTAATGATCTATTCTAAACCACTGCATTAAGTAGATTTTATAAAACTTAGTTTAGCGACTCCTGGCTGAAACAGTGGAGGTGAAGGTGACTGGGAATGCAAAGGAGCGGGATGGGATATCTGCCTGTGTTATCCCGTTCCCAGGAAGCCAGTACAGAGCTGCTGCAAACTCAGACAAATCACAGGTGTTACATTAGTTTCTCCCTTCCCTTATCCTCTTTTATCTTAGTCTTTTTTGATGTTTCCATTAGTCTAAAGGTTTGCGTTACCCAGTGTGCCCTAAAGAGAAGGTGCTGTATGCCAGAATGACGACACGCTTTTGCCTCTTTCCTAAGTTTTGTGCTTGCTGGGGTTCTAGTTGCAGAGTTACAGGCCTCCATACTAATACAGAATTTTTGGCTTAAAGGAAGAGTTGGATGCAGTTAGTGTTTATCCAGATACAATGAAAATCAGTGCTGGAAATCCCTGCTAAAAATGTAAGTGGATTCTGAGCCCCAGTACATAGGTGTCAGTGGCCGCCCTGGAGCTCCTGTGAGCCGTTGTCCACATCACAAAAAGCAGTGAAGAGAGAGGTGGGGGTACCTACCCAAAAGGCAGGGAGGTGGGAATGGCTGTCTGGAGTAACACCTGAGAAGCCAGTCTCCTTTGGGGAAATACTGAAAGGTGTAGAGCAACTTGCTGAGAGGTGGATTCAGCTCAATAGTCAGGTATGCTATTTGAGATATATATGAGAAATTGGGGGGGTTGAGCAAGGAATTTGATTTGGAAAACTGGGAAAACAGATAAATGATTGAGAAGACTCACAGTAATAAGAAATGGAGAACCTTAAAAAATGCATACAACTTGGCTCACCAAGAGATGTACTAGATTCTGTTGGTTTTGGACACTGAACTAATGGTAATTGATCTACTGTTCTCCACTCTTCTAAAAGAGATGTCAGCAAGGACAGTATCATGTGCTGAGCATCAAAATTAGAGACATGAACTGGCAAAAATTAAAGCATTCCAGTTAAATTTTGAGAATTTTAAAAAAATATTTTGATTACATGTTTAATTAGAGAGAGAAAAATAAACCTGTTCTAAATTAAAACATTCCTTTGAACTGTTTTCTGTAAATGAAGCTTCATCACATCAAAGCTCCCACGTGCTTCAGGATGTAGAAATCAGTAACAGAATTGGGAAAAGTTGAGTTTGGGGTCTCTGCCCCTTGCTGTAAATGTTTTCTGTACTCATAAAAATCATAAGATAGGCTCATTTTCCAGCTGTCAGCTGGCATTGCACCACTGAAGTTAGCTGCTTTTTGCTAGCTTACTGTTTTCTAAGAGACCGAAACCAATGTATTTTGGTTTTTAATGAATGCATGTTTCTTATAAGCTAGCAAATGCAGTAATGTGGTGATTGTAATTCTTTTAAAATATCATGCAGAGATAATTCTAGTAAGGATGCTAAATTTGCTAAGCTCCGGCACCAGGCATATCTGTGGTGACTCCCTGTGTTCAGCATTTATGCATGTATAGGTAGCACCTATTACAATGTTTACATTTAAGACAACTTAAAGTTTTAGCCTAATATACCTGGTTTAGAGCAGCTGTGCATTCAGAGTGATCCATTTCAAGGTCTCCATTTTCATTGCGAACCAGAATCTTTTTGCTTTGGATGTAGATTCACTTTAATAACTATGACAATACGAGTAAGCCTGACTTTGTAATTATTTGATATAATTTAGATGCAAATGAGGACTTCACATTCTGGCAGTCATGCCTTTGTTCTCATTCTCAGTTCATTGGATTTCATCAACATACAGCGTAGTCCTTTTCAAGGTCATTTTGGGAGGGAGGATTGAGTTCCATCATCCAGCCCGTTTTTACTATAGATGCACAGGGCCAAAGCAATTCTTTCTGGGAAAGCTTGTTGTCAGTGGAAGTTGCAAGTGTTCTTCCCCCTCCTTCTGCCAGCAGCGAATTCGGTCCTTTGAGTTTTATTAAATACTGCATGCTAATGTCTTAATTGCAAAAGTAGTTGAAGGCACCGGTAATGAGGCGTGGAATCCCTAACATGCAGGTTGTCAGCTAAATCCATTCCATGATGAGAGTAATTTAAAGACACTTCAGTTGGCTTCCAGTGTGAAATGATGGGGATTTATGTTTACTTCCAAGTAAACAGGAGTTTCCTTTTTTTATTCATAGATAACACTATCCACTCCGTGCTTCAGTAAACGCAGAGATGAGGCCAAGGAATAAATGGGAAGAAAGCAACGCTAGGACTGATCTTTTCAGATCTGTTTAGAGCTAACTGGCAGGACAATACGTACATGTTCATAGTACTGTTTTTGTGGAGGATTATCTTGGGTTATCAGGGTGGCATTTTCACAACCATTTCATTTACTTTGGACCAAAAGTCGGGGACCTGACTAGAAAGCAGCTCACCTGGAAGCTTTCAGGACATGTGACGGGAACAGAATCCTGGATTTCTTCAGAACTGTGGTGGTAGACTGAAAGCTAAAATGATTTGAACCGATAAAATGAAAAGTTGTGATGGAAAATAAATATATTTTCATTAATCGTTGCAAAAGAGATTTTTAATTTTAGCAGTACTGTTGTCTCTGCTGGGTTGATTAACCAGAGCAAGTTGTTTGCTATTCTTCTTGCAGCAAGGATGGTTTAGTGTTCTTTCTGTGTCAAATGCAATAAATGCTGTCAGCAATAATTATTAAGGATTCTGAATCTCTTCTCTGCTGTCTACTTGTTGCTGATCATTGAAAACAAAAATAATATTCTCATGCAAGCTGAGTTTGATATACGACTTGGTGGCAAGGCTTTGGTTTGAGCATTCAGTGTGCGTGGCAGACATGAAAATGAGGGTGGTGCCTGCCTCGCTCTATTTGTTCTTTCAGAAGGGTCTTGATCAGTTTGGATTTATTGGTTTTATGGAAGCACGTAAAAAACCTCTTCTAGGTGCTTTTTCTTACCATCTCTGACCTGGACACTGGGCAAACTTCAAAGGGGGGAAAAAAAGAAACATTTTATGAGGTGTCCTGAAATGGTTCTTAGGGTTTACTTCATTTGGACTGCACAGAACCTTGGAAAATTATGTTGTGCTTAAATTTTTGTGGATTGCGATACTGAGGGTGAAGAGGACTGTACCTGAGCACATCCGCACTTCCACTGAAATGGCGAAACCTGGGTGATCAGTGAAGCTGGGCGACATACTTCAGTGGTGCCACCAAGGTCACCAGATCGTTGTTCACACTCACAGATTCAGCTTTTGCAAGTTCAGTATTTGGCTGCTTCAAATGTTGTCAGGTTACAAATGGCAATTGAAAGGAAAAGAAAATACTGAGGTTAGGTCACCTCTTGTTTTGCTGGTTTCAAGATACCTTAAGAGCCAGTTTTGAGGAAAAGTTAGGTTGAAACTTGTTCTGTCTTAAGCTGGTTCAAAATCAGGGTGCTATAATGAGCTGTCTGATATCCAGTCTGCCATCTTTGTTTTAAGTAAGCATCAGGTTTTTTTTTCTTTTTGTCTATACCTGGGAACCATATATTCCTCTTACTTAAGGCTATTTTCTCACACTCGCTCTCGTTTTTATTTTAAACTAAACTGTGTTACCTCAGTAGGAGACTGTGATGACTCTTATTACCGTAAGCATCAAGTGAAAATCATTTTCCAGTCTTGTAGTTATCCTCTTATGATTAATGAAACACTTTCTGTTACAGGTTGGCTGTGATCGCAGCAAAAACCTGGTGGATATTTGTGGAGAAAAAAATCTCCAGGCTTTTGTCTGTGATGCCCTGTCAGTGCCAATCCGCAGCGGTTCTTGCGACGCCTGCATCTCTATTGCTGTAATCCACCACTTCTCAACAGCGGTAAGCCACCCCTCCCTGGCTCCACTGTACTGCTCTGCAGAGCTGCTAATATTCACAAATCTGCTAGTTTGGGCTCATGGAAGCAAAAGGGAAGAACAAAATGGGGGGAAATGGAAGGTTTGGCCTTGGTGTAAGCAGTTCTCAGAGCAGAGTTAAGCTGTTGGGCTGCTGCTGCTTAAACTTTCTCTTCACGTTCTCCCTCTGCTTGTCAGATGCCCTGGCTCCTCCTGGCACTTTGATCTAGGTTTTTGTGTTTCATTTTTGTCTGCTTACAATTAATGACACTGGAGAAGGGGGCTCTGCTTCGGGACTCAAGAGATATGTTATTTCCCGGCTCAGATCATAAGCAGATCTCATGTTTTTTTCCTCTGTGCCTTCATTGTCCATCTGCAAAGAACGACAGGGACACTACTCATTAGTCCGCTGTATCTCCAGGCTGTGTAAGCTTCTTCTGGCAGGAACTGTACGATTGTAACAAGCTTTTAGACCATGAAGCCATACTCTGAGGTGGGGCCTAAGGGAATGTTTCCAAATGCAATGTAAAAAGTAGGAAGAAGTCTGTTTTGAAGAAGGCTGACGTGTCTTTGGTTGGTTGGTCAGAAGACCTGTGTTTAAGCCATAAATCTGACTCCTTTAGCTGCAAACTTAGGATGTGTATCATCAGGTACAGTAGAGCTGAATCTGGGATTTTAGATAGTGAATAACCTTTTTGAAGAGGTGTGTGTCATTTCCAGTTGGGCTGATATGTCCAAGAAATCCCACTCAG
This sequence comes from Nipponia nippon, assembly GCF_047370975.1. Lineage (NCBI taxonomy): Eukaryota > Metazoa > Chordata > Aves > Pelecaniformes > Threskiornithidae > Nipponia > Nipponia nippon. Next base: position 113,976,291 of record NW_028262336.1, read on the forward strand.
CCCAGGGCTGTTTTCAAATGAAAAGAGAATTGTGTTCAGGAAAATGTCTTGGCTTGCTTATAGTGATGGGCTATATTATCAATGAAAACGAATAGTGGAAAAAATTCCTCTGTTTTTTATTGTATCTGGGGGGGGGGGACAGTAAGGAGGAATTGCTGCCATTCCACTCTCCTGTCTTTCTGTTTATGTACTAGCTTCACACTTTCATTTTTCCTTTATAGGAGAGGAGACTGGCTACTATCCGTGAACTAGTTCGGCTTCTGAGACCTGGTGGAACGGCACTCATTTATGTCTGGGCAATGGAACAAGAATACAAAAAACAGAAGTCTAAATACCTTAAGGAAAAGAACGGTGGTAAAGACAAGAAGGAGGAAATCAATACTGGCACGGCCCAGAGACCGCTTAGTGATCAAATGCCTGGTAGCAGCAGCCAAGACTCAGCATGTTCTGGCCGACTCCTTAATGACTCGAAGGACGAAGGCTGTGATGCAAAGCCAGTCGCAGACTCCAGGCTGCCTGTCCACACTAACCGAACCTCCTTTCACGCTCAAGATTTGCTGGTTCCCTGGCACCTGAAAGGTGACCCTAAAAAGAAAGGAGAAAGTGTTGATACAGCGTCGCTTCCAGCTGGCTCTAAGGAATTGCGAGAACTCAGCCCTGTTTTCCACCGTTACTACCATGTGTTCCGTGAAGGGGAACTGGAAGCAGCATGCAGATCCCTGGATTGTGTGAGGGTTCAAAAGAGTTACTATGATCAGGGAAACTGGTGTGTGGTTCTGGAAAAGTTGTAGTTGTGGTGTTTCCTCCACTACCTCTGGTGGGTTTTTTGTTTGTTTTTTACAGTGTGAAAGGTATTTTTAATGCAGGTTGCAGCTATTACCTCTTTTAAAGTAGCAGAATAAAGATTGTTTATTGAGTTAATAACAATAACTAGCACTGTGTGCATATGTTGACAAAATAATGGCCAAACTCAGATACTACCTCTGCAGAGCATTTATTTTACTTTTGTGAATTACAGCGAAGAGGATTAAGTGGGAAAATATTGGCCATGGAAATCAGTAAGGGCAGTGTTGAGTTTTTAAAGACAAAGGGCCTGGTTCTCCCTTTTCTTACACCAGTTTATGCTGGTGTAGCTGTAGTGGCCTCCCTACAGCCCACAGCTAATTGGAATGGAGCTCTGGGCAGGACAGGTAAAGCTGTTTGCTGCATGAAACTGTGGCTCAGAGAGGAGGGAATGAGTGGCATGTGAAGCAGGTCAGCTGAAGAGTCGAAACATTGCCTAAAGTTCAGTAGAGGGTCCTGCCTGTTTTGGTGTCTGTCAGGGGTCACGGCTCTTTTTCAGCTTGGAATTTACTCTCTTTTCTTGGTCATGGCACTAATGATTTCCTCAAGGGGAACTGGAAAGCTAGTGGGATACCACAGCCCTTTCTCTCTTCCTTGACCCTCAAGCACCCACAACTCATGCTGTCGCTCCCCAGATTGGTCTAGTGTTGTTTGAAAGCTCCTCTGAGGTGTGAGGTCGCCCAGCTGGAATATCCTGGCCAGCTCTGCTCATCGCCTGCCTTCCTGTGAGCGCAGGGCTCTGTGCCTGCGGCACCAGGGCTCCTGGAGCGGTGCCAGCTCAGACACCCCTGGAAAAAAGCAGGAAAAAGATTAAAGTGAGAGCAATATTGGTGCAAATTTTCTTCAGGGTAGTTTCAACCCCTAAATGTTGGCAGTGGAACAATTGTTATTTATTGTACTTCAGAAGAACAAAGAACTGGAGTAGAGGGGAATGGATGCTGGGCTGGCTGACAGCCACTGCTGCTGTTGCCTGCAACGACTAGCACAACTTATTTAATACAGCTCTTGTGCTATCAAAGGAGCATGCCACCTGCAATGCATTTCCAGAATTAAAATGTAATGGACTGGCTTTTGCACGATGAATGGCTATTGGTGCCTCTGAAAACCAGTACTGCTCAGCTATGCTCTCATTGCCCTTTTTATTGATTCATCACCTGTAGTTGTAGCGAGACCCATGGTATAGGCAGGTCATTGCTGCTGTAATGGCATCTAAACTGAGGTGCCCATCCTGAATCATGGGGACTTGGAGGACAGCTATGTGCCCTTGGCTTACTCCTGCCTGCCTCAGACTTGGAGGTTAAAGGGGTTGCTGTGCTGGCAGCTTGCTCCCAGTTACCATTTCTCCTAGGCTCTGCCATTTTCCCCCCATCATATAATGGAGAAAATCTGGCAGTGGTAAGAGAGGAGCTTGCTGTCACCACAGTTCATCTGGCCTGTGCGTTGCTCGCTATCTGCCCTTGGGGAAGGAGATCTCCTTCCTCAGCTGCATGTGTTGTCCATGTAGCAGCAGCCCTGTCCTAGCTGGTTTCTTTGGGCCACAGGGAGGCAGAGGGGCATGTCCATGGCAGATGAGCCGCCTTGGGCATATTCAGGAGTTGGTTTGCACACATTCAATAAACGCCACATAGCTGGGAAATGTTGGACCTCCCATATGTGTGCTCTTCTGGTATGCGGCACAGCTGGTGAGTTTATGCAGGAGGAGCCTTCCTTTCTCCTTGATAATATCTGTGGTCGGGCTGTTGGGCATCGCTCATCAAGACCTTGTGATGTGAGCAGGCCCTGCTGTCGTAGTGCTGGGAACTAACTATCGATCGTGCAGTTTCTATCATGGGAGCAACTCACTGTTTGAACAGTGCTCTGGGTGTGCAGGTGTGCAGGAGAAGGCAGGTGTTACTCCAAGCCTTGATTTAAGCAAGAAAGTCCAAGACGGGAAGTAGAAACCGAGTCCAACGAGTGAAATAAACTGGTTGATGCCATCTCTCTGGCAGAGATAGAAATGTGATTCATTCCCTGACTGCATTGCAGGACCAGGCTACCCCTCTAATCTTAACACGTTTACAGCATAGCAAACTGTTCATTTCCCAACTCCAGACAACTGCCTGCTCCCCACCCTTGCGTGCAGCGGGGCTTCCCCACACTGTCGGAGTGAGAGGCGCTAATCATGGCTCTTGCAGTCAGCATGGAGGTTCTCACACACTGAAGTTCTCATACACCTCGTGGGCAGTGATCGCATGTGTTTGATATTCAATAGGGCTGGTACCTATTCTCTGGCTTGGCTTTTTGCTCCTCCTTTGCCCCTTGTTTGCCTCTTACTAATCCTTGGTTCTGCTGTTTCCTATTTACCTCCTCTTCCTTTGACCTAGAGGGGAACTCGCTTGTCCTTGCTTCTGCTCCCAGCTGACGTGCTGTGGGCAGAGGGTGGCCCTGGGAAGACATGCAGGAGGGTGCTATGCTGATAGTTACCATGAGTAAATGGCAACACTGAGTAATATATATTCAAGCTAAGAAGACTTAAGGAAATGTGGAAAATCAGCTGTGAGACCTGGGTTGTTAGTTTACTTTTACTTGGCATTACATACTGCTGAGAAACCTGCCTACCGGTTACTAGGACTGCATCGTGTTGTGCAGGGGTGTCCCAGCATGCTCTCTTCCCTCTGGGATACTTCCCAGAAAGTTGCATTTCCCACTGGAGGCTGGTTTTCAGAAAGGCCCTGCATGATGCAGTTTTGCATTGAGGCCTCTGAGCTGGCTTCAGTACTGGGAGGCCGTGCCCCCAGTTCCCAGGTGGGCTGTGGGACCGGAGCTAGCCGGGACGGCTCCCTGGCGCAGTGCCACACGGCGTCAGTGTGTCACTGGTGACACGGGGCAGGGACAGCCTCTGTTGGGTGTCTGTGCAGTGACTAACTCACTATATGGGGCTGCCTGTTATTTCTGATTACTATGGATTGCATTCACGTAGAAGAAAGTAGGAGGACCACACTTCTTAAGCTCTTTATCTGCATGGCCATGTGTTTGTCAGTGCCTGGATTCCTGCTGAGCAGACAGCAGCCGCTGTTCCATTTGCCTGTTGGTGCATTTTCCGTAAGGATATACAGTGTGCTGGCAAGAAACGCAAGCACTGCTTGAAACAGTCCAAAGTGCTGGCCTGTCTTGACCTTGCGTGACAAATTAGGAATCGGGTCTGTGGTAGTGCTCGATTACTCAACGCACTCTTGTTCTGACCGGGGAGAGCACAGAGGTGCTGCCTCTGCATTAACCGCTGGCTCTGAGCTGGGCATGGGGTTAAGTGCTGTTCTAACCTAGGGTGCGAATGCACCAAGTAGACATAAACCCTGAACAGTCGAATGTGGGCTTCATGTAACAAAGTGATCTATTTTTTCTCAGGCCCTGTGGCTCCCCCAGAGCTCTGCTGCTTCCCTCCGCTTCCCCGGCAGAGGCAGCATTAGGCAGTGTCTGGTGTGGCACTAAGCATTTCTTGACTGCCAAGGCTGATTAACATCATTTCTTGACTGCTGCATAAATGAAGAAGTCAGATTCCAGTTCACCAGTTCTACGGTGAAGCACCTGGGATATCTGAGGAAGGGTCAGACTTTGCTATCAGCCTTTGAAGACCATCGGTATTCCTGCTGCGAGGTACTCCTTTCAGCCAACTGCTTTTAGCTAAGTCACAGCAGCATTTCCCATCCGTTTCACCCTGCCCCAGAGTAGAAAGTTGCTCTCCCTGTCCCAGGCAGGCTGGCGGTGATGGGTCTCAGCTGGTCCTTGTTCTGGAAGGGGCTTCTGGCGTGGAGAACACTGGCTTGGGCAATGCTGATGTGTGGGTTGAATGTGCACTACATAACTCGTTACCAACGGGGGTTTTCCCGGCATTCTCAAGGGCTGTGAGCTGGAGGCTTGGTCCCAGGAGCACGTCAGCTCTTGAAAGACATTAGAAGAGCTGAAAGAACTCTGACATCCTCCGAGACCTGGAAACGTTATGAAATATTTCTTTGATCAAAGTCAGGCAGTCTCTTCAGATGCTCGGAGAGGAATCAAGGGGTGAAGGAGAAAATGACAAGGCAGGACGGCAGGTAGATGTTAACAGAATGTATTGCAGAGGTTTCTGGAGGAGCTCATTACAACACAGAATTACGTGCCACCACAGCTGCCCTCTGCAGTACTCGCTTGCCCCATTTTACCTCCTGGAAGTGTGATGAGCTGAAACTCTTTAAGGTCAACAGTTCGATTTAAATGTTACAGGTTTCACAGTGCAGTGGTTTTCATAATAATTATGTTCCTTTTTGGGCCTTATTTAAATAACAAATGTGCTTAAATGGTTATTCATTTGCAGTCTAGAAGATAAAGGGAAAGCAGAGCTCCATGTGGGTATGACCTGTGCTGTGAATGCCGATGCCTGTCCTGCAGCAGCCCTCCCCCGTGTCCCAGTCATCCTCAAACTGCCTCAGTGCACCCAGGAGTAGGGAGGTGGCAATTCCTGCTCTGGCCCAAATCCAACTGTTAGTTTAGCCCTGGGCGTCTGCAGGCAAATGTCTGGTGGTGTGACCAGAGGGGGCTGTTTGTTTTGGGGGTCACTGTCCCCCTTGTTCCCAGCCTCCTGTTCCAGGCACCCCCAGGCCACCCCACCTGACCCTACATCAGACAGACCTGTCCGCTGATGTGTTGCACTGTCCTGCCCTGACAAAACAAGTGCTTCAGAGCATTTGCATGCTTAAAGCTACGTACACAAATCGTGTGATTTGTTTTCCCGGGACAGACAAAAAAATGAAACCTGGAAAGCACTGAGGACTTCTCTTAACTTCATAGAGGTCCTTCAGACTGATATCCTGGTGCAGCGATGCCAGTGGCAAAACTCCCCCAGACCTCAGAGAGGCTGGATTTCCCTGGAAGTGCTCAACTTAACCTTAGTGCAAAGAAGCTTAGGACAGCAGATGGCAAGGGACAACATGCTGACTGTGTTGCTTTGCTGACTGAGAGCCCTGAAAAGCTGCATGGGGACCACAGTTTCTCTTCAGAGAGCTTGAAGGACTGGCCTCGGCAGAGTGAGCAGAAGATGAGCTCTTACACTGCTTCTCAAGGCTATGTGAACTCGGCATAGAGGAGAATGCAGTGGGAAAGGCAAATTTCCCTGTTTTGGAACTTCTCCAACAATTTCAATGTGATGGAAGAATTCTTGATAGATTTATATGTCAGTCCTTGATCAAAGCATCAAAATCTACTTGAGAACCTATTTCTGGTGAAGCTTCCAAATGATTGTTCTAAGAGAATATTTAGGTTGTTACTGAGCAATAGAAGTCTCAAGTTTGCTACTTGCATGTTTTTTTTTCTGCTTGGTGTTTGTTTGTTTTTTCAGAACTGCTTCTCTATTTTTAGTGGAGTTTGTCAAGATCTTTATTTTTGTTTGCACAACAATTTCCAACATGATTTTATTGAAATCTGCGATGAAACATTTGTAGATGTGTTTAGAGAAGTTCTGCGTGTGCGAAAAAAATGCCATTTCCACATGCAAGAAACAATACAAAACCCTTTGATTTTAAGTAAATTCCTTGTTTATCAAACATGAAAATAAAAAGCCGATACAGAAGAATCCCAAGTACTCCCGCCTGTGGCAAGCCACGCTTCAGCCATTGGACTGGCTGGTTAGTCTCTTTTCCCATTTTATGTGAATCTGAGAGGGGTCTCAATGTGCAGCCCCCAAATTTCCCTTGTTACTGGGGTCCATATTTCTGCACATTCCAAAATTGGGGTTTGGTTAGCTTTTCTGCCTTGCCTTCTGTGTAGTTAATAGTATGTACTATCTTGCCTCCTTATTTCTCTCCTTTGCAGTGATGCCTAGAAAATACTGGAGCAGTGCGCTATCAATAGCTACTGCCTGTCCCACAGCCGGGTGACTCCGTGCTCCCGTTGTCTGTATCCCTGTTTCCTTCTGCCTTATTTTGTACATTCTCTGAGGCATGTGCTCTTTGTGTTTGTGTAGTGTGAGTGCAGCTGGCTCCTTCTCTGCAGCTGTATTTCACATAGGGTTTGGTTCCACAGGCACATTCCTCACCAGCAAAGGCAGACGGAGACGTGTCCTCTCTTCAGCTGCAGACCCCATCCCTCAGCTATGCTGAAAACTCTGTTTGAGATGGCTGCACAGAGAAGAACCACATGAGGTACATGATTTGTAGGAGGAAAGAGGCCTGAGACAGATGAGATTGCCCCCGCTCAAGGTTCTTCTGTGGACCCATGCAGATCTGTACTGAGGGTCCAGATGGCAGGAGATAGTATTTCACCCGCTCCCAAGTTTTTGCTTTGCCTATCTCTCTTTTTTTTTTTTTTAGAAGTATATTGGGATGTTTATAATAAGCTTATTCAAAAAGGGACAGCTGAATTACAAACCAACACGATACAAAATCCACACATTGTTGTGTTAGCAAACAGCATTCCAGTCTTCTGGAAAAGCTATTGCATGATAGGAAATGATGAAGCAGGGTGAGGGCTTAGGAAGATGTGCACTTCAGGCGAATCTGCCAGGTATTCAGCCTTTAATCCTGCAGACCGTCAGTCTGCTCTCAGCAGACAAAGCAATTAATCTGTACAAGGGATGCAGATACTAGGTCAAGGTCTTTTCTCACAATTTATGTACGCAGAGTGGTTCGAGAGGTACAGGAACAAAATGTCTGGAACTGAGGATAATTCATCTTGTCTCAGACACATCGCAGACTTGTTCAAAGGGGCAGTATTTTAGTGAGGGTTTGACAAACAGCACGGTAGTCCGATGCCAATGCAGAGAGAAGGCAGCGGTAGTTCATGTTGAAAATAAAGGATCTCCTGGGCAGGATGACGCTATTTATACTGCACCTGCGTGATGGGTCCAAATCAGGCCTGGCCGCTGATGGGTGCATCTCTCCAGCCTGAAGAGGGCCAGGTCTCTCGCGTCTGTTCATGCTATGACCGATTCATGATTTGACCCAGAAAAGCTCAAGGTATCTCTGAGCTTCAAGGAGGCTGAGGACACCTGCTTTGCTGTCGGGTTATGAGTTCTTATGGGGACAGCCATGGCCTCAGCTCTCTGTGGCTCAGGAGAATCATGTGAAGTAAAACTCTTCTGTGCCAAACTTGTAGGTCGCTGAGCTCAAGAGCAGAATTTTCAGTCCCACATATCCTTCTGTGCTCCCTCCGACTCAGAGGCATGGTTTCAACACAAGGGGCAGTAAACAGGCAGTGTACTTCTAGATGAAGATGAGTGAGTGGGGTCAAGAGCTCTGAGAAGTTCTTGGCATAGGAGCTTGGTCTCCTGTCTCCTAGCATGTATTTCTACAGCATCTCACATGGTGAAGAGAGAAGTGGACCATGCTTGGCAGGAGGGGCTTAGTCCCGTGGAGCTGTGATGAGGATGCCTTGAGAAAGGGCCACCTCCTGCGGCTCGGGCACAGCTTTGAAACATAGGAGGTAGGTGAAGAGCTGCTTAGTGATGGGAATGCACAGACCAGAACTGCAAGTACCTCGTGCAAATGCTCAGGCCTACAAAGCTATTGTATGGGAAATTTTCTCATTGCAATTTTAGATGTGCATTATCTTGGATCTGTCTCCATCTTCCCTATCTCCATGTTGCTAGGAATGAAGGTGCAACAGGTGCTTGCTGACAGGACAGCTCGTTCCTTTCGGGTTCAGGTGTCCTGGGACCAGCTTGCGTTTTGTGTCAGTCAGAGGTGGTCAAGAAAAAAGGCTCCAGGAAGCACATTTGGGCTCTGGAGTGGCTGTGGAATAAAGGCTTTAGAAGAAAGAGTACATCATATTTCAAAACTGACAGAAGGAAAGGACATGTATGAGGGCTCTGTGGAGTTGCTTTGATGTTTTCTGTTTAAGCACCGACGAGGGGTGGACCTGCAGGAACGCGCATGGAGAGCTGCGCTCTTTTGAGCAGGGGTGCCGTGGGGAAGGTCACGGTGCCGGTGTGTGCGCAGACGGAGATACAGAAACACCGTCGTTACTCTTGCGATGCTTCTGTCTCTGCTCGAAGTCAGGTGGTTGAGAGGGACGTTTGCTCGCTTTCTAGCTGTGCAGGGATGCAATAGGACAGAAAGGGCAGGACTGCCTGAAAATGAAGCAGCTTGTAGAGAGGGGCTCCCAGCAGGGTCTGTTAGCTCAGTGGTCTGAAAGAGAGCGGCTCTGAGGCAGAAGGACTTCCTGCAGGATTGCATCTTTGATTTTCCTATTTTAAAGGCTGAGCTGGCAGCCTAGCTGTCCAAGAGAGATGGTTGGGGAAGTGGTGTGATGCTATCAGTGGGAATCCTTTTCACATTTGGGAAGGGGAGGACTTACCTTCAGGTGTGGAAGGAAAATTACTTTGAGAGTAGTGGAATTTGGAAAGACAACCCTTGCTACTGCTAGGTCGCCTGACTTCAGTACTTGAGTTACTTTGTTCCCTGGTGTTAAGGGGTCATGAACAGATGTGCTCAACAGGAACTGGTCAAGTTTAGCAAACTCCAGTTCCATGGGGCAGAATAACCCCATGCATCGGCACAGGCAAGGGACTGACTGGCTAGGTGGCATTTCTGCAGAAAAGAAGCTGGGTTCCTGGTTGGCAACAAGCTGCACCCGTGTCAGCCCTGGGCCGCGGTCCAGAGAGCTTGTGCAATCTCTGTCCTTAGAGATTTTGAAAATTCAGCTGGGCAAAGGCCTGAGCCACTTGGTTGGACTTTGAAATTTGTTCCACTTTGAGTGTACTAGGACTGCATGAGCTCCTGAGGCCCCTTCCAACCCAAATTGTTCTGTGACTCTCTGACCACACCTAACCTCCAATTTTTTCTTGTCATTTTTTCTCTGACCCTTGTCAGCAAATTGCTCACCCGTGTGGTTCCCTCACTGCTCCCTCTGTGTCTCTATTTCCCGTGCTTCAGGCTGATGTTCTTCCAGTGTCCGTGCTGCCGGCATGGCTGTTTGCTGCAGCAGGGAGGGGACAGCGCAGGGAGCAGCAGAATGGGGCCAAGAGCTTCCCGTGCTGCTCGTGGTCTGATTCCCTGCAAAGGTCCTTCCCTGCTGCAGGGGACAGGTGCTGGCAGGCTGGCCCAGGGCCAGGGTTTGAAGGGGATTGTTCTGAAGTCAAGGAAGAGAAATATCATGGAGTAGTGGGAGGGAAGAGGTGACACCTCCTCTGTCTGCTTCTCTCCCCTTATTGTCACCTGCTGTCACATCCCAAGCCTCTGGAACAGGCCGGCACGGGTGGCACATACTGTGCGAAGCAGTGCAGCTTACTGCAGTTTCATCCTGCCCCTCATCTTTGCACTTCTCTCATGTGAAGATATCCAGACTTAAAAACTGTAGAAAGAAATGGCCGCTTCTAATATTGCTAAATGCATCTTTCTCTGACATCAATTCACAAGGATAAAGCCAGCAACCTCTGGTTTTACCTGGCTCTTTCTAATTTCCTATGGGTGTAAATACCCATGATAGCCCTTGGTGCGGGGAATTTCACCCAGTACTTTGTCTAAGTGCTTAGGGTCGGCTTGGATGCCACCGGGCTGGACCTGTGTGCCTCCGCGTTCCTCCTAGGCTGAGGAGGTTGATTTGTGGTGGGGCTGTGAGCAAGCCTTCCGCTGGCCTTAAAATCACCAAGCCATGAAGCAGCCCTGTGTTAGCGCAGCCAGCACGTACACCAGGTGGCCCAGCTTCCCGGGAAAGCGCAGGATCTTCCCCAGCCAGGCAGCTGCCACACTATAATCCTTGGGGAAAATCAGGCAGGTAGGTTTGAGACCCAGCCTGGCACCACCTTCTGCCCCTTCTGCCTGATTTAACCCTAGGAGAGGGAAAATGGCTGAAAATCCCACAGGGAGAGAGATGTCCCGTATGGCATTAAGTTAGATGTCTGTGTCTCCCAAGCGCAGGGTCAAGACACCAGCTGACTTTAGCCGTCTGATGTCTCTTTAGGAAGCGTGGCCATTTGCCATGGGCCACCAGGGTTGTGCTGCATCTCTGGGGCTGGCTGGTTGAGGACCTGGTCTTCACAGTTTGTATTTCTGCAGGGACATGTGGTAGTTCAGATAATGGAGCCACAGACTTTGCAAGGGTTTCTTGACACCCATATTTCATTGAATTATCTGAGAAGTAGAAGGAAAAATAGAATCCTTTTTCTTGGCAACAGATCCTTTCACTGCTATAGCATGTTTTCAGAATTTAGGGCAAAGTCCTCCAAACCGTCATCCGGCAGGAAAAGTTTGCGTGGTTTTCTGCTCTACAGAAACACGTACGTTACTGTGCAGACAAACCCAGCCTGCTGTGCTGGACAAACACATTCCCCTCATTCCCTGTTCCTGATCTGAGATGGAATTGTGTTCAAGGCCAGGTCGGAAGGGGCTTTGAGCCACCTGATTCTGGGAAAGATGTCCCTGCCCATGGCAGGGGGTTGGACCAGATGATCTTTGAAGGTCCCTTCCAACCCCAGCCTTTCTATGATTACAGATTCTCCCATTATGACTTGATTCCTTGCTTTGCTCCTGAGGTAAGTGTAGTGTTCCTGTCCCACTGCAGGAAAGCTGGCACAAAATGGCTTTCCCTTCGTTTCATCCCATTTGTCCGGGTCTGGTCCGTGAGCCAGCTGATGGCCATCACTTACTGCCTCCTTTAAACAGACACAGTGGTGCTGCTTTGCCTAAAGAGTAAAGCCACCAGGACAATGGTTGGAGATACAGTTTATAAAAAGAGTTTAGAATCTGTATGGTGTCGTGTTCCCCAGACCCTTCCTGCTGTGACCAGAAAAAATGAGAAGACAGCAAAGAACTCGGCGTTTACCTCGTCTAATACGGACTGTGGTTTTGCAGACTAAGGTAAAAACAAAGTTTCAGTGGGTGTTTGTGTGCATCTTTTTCTTAAGTGGTTAGAGAAAACGTCCCTGGCAACTCTTACCAGATGCGTTTGCAAGATGCTACGTCGAAAGTTACCGCTACATCTGGATGCTGTCAACCGAACTAGATTTAGCACTTTGCATTGTGGCTGCATGCTTCAGCGGTGCCCCGGGTCTCAGTGCAGTTTCAGGGGGATTCACAAACCAAATGAAACAGCTCAACTACATGTTCAGGTTTTGACTTAGGCATGTGGTTGTAGACCCTTTTTTAAAATTCTTCAGGCTGCTGCTGCTCACTTTCTTGGACTAATCCTCACTGGGAGGATGTTTTATTTTTTAAAGATGTCTTTGAATAGAGACTGGGAGAATAAGGAATGGGGAAAGATTCTGCTAGTTTTGACTTAGTTTTAGTTTCTGAAATGCAGTAGAGGATTGTGTTGCCGCAAATTGAGGGTGAAAGAGGAAAGAGAACACAGTTTTATGCCATATTACTCTTCTGCCCTTCCCACCCCCCTTTCTTTGTTCTTAAAGGGCTATTTTAATCACATAACTACACGGTTGCTACAAAGCCACGATCTCCAAATGTCACTGTCTTATGGGCTGGAAAAATGACTAAGTGATTTGTTGCAGGCAATACTGTACTTTGCTTTTCCTCCCTGTCCAGCTTGGACTGCAGCGACCATGGGGTTTTGTGCCTGCAAACTGGTCTGCACGATCCTGTGGCCGGCCTGTTCTGCCTGCACAGCCCCAGCGGGGGGGAGTCAGTGCTGAACTGGGCTGGTGAGCAGGAGTTTTGGTAATGCAAATGTGCAGCCTGCCCCTCTGAACTCTCCCACATCCCTGCCCTACGGAAACCGATAGGATAGCCAAGGATTTTCCTCTTCTGCTTAAACTCTGGACTATTTATGCAGTCAGGTTTTGGGATCTCTCAATACCGAACGCTTCAATACAGATTCAGTGGGAGTCAGAGATCTCTGCCACTTGACACCGAAAAGCCTATGTCTTTCCACCAGTGATGTGTCCTGATGCTGTCCAGAGCATAGGCTAAGAGTGTGTCCACCACCGGCACCTCTCCCACCTGCCTGGACAGCTGGGTGTAGAGAAATCATGGTTCTTCTGGTCAAAAAAGAGATTTCTTTTCAGCAGCTTGACAATAGTAGATGATGTAGCAATATCCCTCGCAGCTGACCCTCCCCTGAGATCCCTGGTATGTTGGAAGGCATGCCCAGTTCAGGCTGTTTCCTATACAATACGGTAAACTTCTAAAGATTGGGTGTTGCTTGATCAGCTGTCTATGGGGGACCCTAGAGGAAGCAAAGGAAGGTGGGGAAGCGGGGCACTGGTTGATAGACTCCATGGAAAAAAATAATTTGGAAGAGAAACTAGGGGAGAAATTGTTTCATATGCTGGTAGTAGTGAGCTTCCTGTGCTGGGAGAATATGAAAGAGAAAAATAGGCCAGGGTAGGAGGAATGATGACAAGAAGAAGGTTACGAGTAGGCAAGTGTGTTTAAAGAAGGTAGCTGCAGAGGCTCCCTCAAAAATTGATGAGCAATGGAGCCACCGAGGTGGAAAGATTCAAAATGTGATCCTAAGCATGGTGGGCACTTTGTGCTCGAAAAACTGCACATTAGAGATTAGAAAGGAGAAAGCAGGTGGTCAGGGCATGAAGAGCAACGCTGAACATAGGTTACCAGGCTCTTCTTGCCCAAGATGGTGTAACAAAGAGGGGGAGGTAGGGGTCGAAAAGGAGGTGGAGATGAAAACTCTGAGTCAGAGCCAGGAATGCAACTTGTGTAGCTGGGAAAGTAGAAATAGCAAAACAATTCAAATGGCTGATGGGGGGGTTACAAAGTGCCTGAGGGTCCGGCATAGGAGCATAGAAAGAATCAGGCTGGAAGGGACCTCCAGAACCATGTAGTCCAACCTACTGCTCAAACCATGCTTAAATTCAAAGTTAGAGCAAGATGCTCAGGGCTTTGTCCAAATAACTTACTTTTTTTTTTTTTTCAAAGATTTTTTTCAAAAGTTGTGATACCATAACTTCTGTGGGTATTTCTCCACTAACCTTGATGCAGGCCAAGGAGGTCTTTTTGCTAGTGCTGACTATCAGTAAAAAACTTCTTCCATGGAGGCCTTTGTATTACCAGTTCCTGAAGTAATCCATGCAGCTCAGAGGATGCACATTCTGTTACGTTGCTCTATATCCTAAAGGGTGGCTAGTGATGGGTGTTGTGAAAATGTTCCTGCTCCCTTGTCTGAAGACTTGAATGGAGTGTAATAACTTGGTGTTAGCTATCTACATTGAAGTCACCCTTAACTCAAACAGCATTAAGGGAAAAACAAATGTTAAGTGTTTATTTATAAAATCTAAACAACGAAGGTGTTAATGCCAGAAGGAAGAAACCATATTTGATGTACTTTCCCAAATTCAAACCTGAAAGATTTCTGTCCTCTTCTCTTAGAAGTGTTTACCTCACCCATGCGGCCATGGACCACTTGAGTTCTGAGTTTTCCTTTTGAGGAAAGAACCATGAAGAACAGTGCTAACTTCTATGCCCCAAATCTTATTTGGGACTTGCTTTGGTCTTCATTGAAGTAATCTCCCTCCCTTTACTCACTGGACTTTTACCTTTTGATTTCCCTGACTTTTAATATTTGTTCCTCTGTCTTTCATAGAATAAAATCATAGAACCATAGAATCATTAAGGTTGGAAAAGACCCTTAAGATCATTGAATCCAACCGTTAACCTAGTACTACCAAGTCCACCGCTATACCATGTCCTTGAGCACCACGTCTACCCTTCTTTTAAATACCTCCAGGGATGGAGACTCAACCACTTTCCTGGGCAGCCTGTTCCAGTGCCTGACTACCCTTTTGGTGAAGAAGTTTTTCCTAATATCCAACCTAAACTTCCCCTGGTGCAGCTTGAGGCCATTTCCTCTCGTCCTATTGCTTGTTACTAGGGAGAAGAGGCCGACCCCCTTGGGAAATGGCAATGTCCTGTTCTTATGCCAGGACTAGGCATCTCCTTCCAGTGACAGAACCATTATGAATATGAAACTTTTACATGTGCTGAACCTTCTAGTCCATATAAATACAAATATAGATATGCTTCATATGTACAAATAAGATTAAAGTGCTCATCTTGCTACTGGCTTTTGACCGAGAGAGTTGATTTCCATCACATCCATGTTGATACTGGATATAAGGTAACTAACTGACATTTCAGTCTTTAAGAAGTATAAGGCAGTGTAGGAAGTCAGGAAGTTGCTTTAACGCACTAAGAGATGGAAAAGCAGAGAGATTATAAGAACAGGTTACAGGGCAGAGCTTGGTGAATAGAAACTACAACTTAATATCAATAGAGCATGACAGCAGACAGTGGAGACTAATAGTGATCAGTTAAATGGCATGATCTTAGTGGGAACAATTAAAGTAAACGTCTATCAGAGATATTAAACACAGGCTAGAAAAACAGCAATCAGTCTGAGTGATAGCAAGCTGCTGGCGTGCATACAGGATGAAGAGAACTTCTGAAAATGATAAAGTCAGCTGTGTAGGTAAGTCTCTCCCAAGCAGAGCTCAGACATGCTCCGTAGGAAGGGAACGGCAATGAGCACGTTTGGAGAACCCTGTGCCAGAAATGAATGTCATGCAGCTGTCACTGCATACAGCAAATGTTCTGAATTGGACAAAGTGTCCCCCGGACAGTACGGGAAGTACTGAGCGGATGGGGAGCTATCCCGAACACTTACATTATGAGCGATTTAGAGTGATAACATTTTCCATACATTACAATATTTTCAGATTTACCAGAGTCTGGATGAGTTTTAGTCTCAGAATTCCAGTTCAGATATGTTATACCTGTAAATATCACAGAAACAGTTTCCATTTGCAAAGGGAAAATGGTAAAGATTTGTCTAGAAATACTAAAGAAGATTAATAGTTACTGTCTCTAGTGTACTTTGTTTTGTGTATTCTTCCTGCTGCTACAATTAAGAATTTCTTGTCATTATCACTTTCTGTGTGTCACTATGGTTTTCTATAATGTATTGGGGAGAAAAGAGGGAAAGACATTTCATTCATCATGGCAAATCTCTTTTATGTGCGTTAATGCGTTTTATATGAAGTCATTACACTGACAACAGCCGCGTTTGGCCCCTCATTTATTATGCAAATAACTTGCCCTGCATTAACTAATATGTGTCCTCCTGGGGCAGAATCAGAATTGCATGGCTTTGTCCAAACTGCTCTGAAAGCCCCTACTTGACACAAACGAGTCCTTTTCCTTCTCTTGCTTGCCTCCTCATCAGGTATTTGCCACAGGGATGCCTGTTGAATGCAGGCAGCTTGTTCCTGTGCCTGATGGTGCTCTCGCCCACAAGCTAGATACGGGTTTCTAGGCTGAGCCACCTCACCTAACTTTAAAAGACATCGATGTTGATGCCTACGTCTCAGGTCAAGAGCAAAACTCTCTGAATAGTTATCAGAGACAAATAGGGACTTTATTGTGTTATTTATCTGACTGACTTCATTTTGTACAAAATATTCAATACGTCTCCTGCCAGATGGTTACAAAATTAAGACTTTTTCTTAGCCAAGATTTTGAAGCCTCGTCTTCACTGACTTTCATTTTACCTTTGAGAATGCCAGCTGTTCTTCTTTTGAAATCTTGTCCTCCCCTTGCTCCTGTGATGCTTTTCCCTCCTGAGTTTCCTCCATTTCTAATAACTTTGTGTAGGTCCTTGAGTTTTCCTTCCTGCCCTCCTGCCTTCCTTCCTTCCTCCCACCCTTCCTCCCGGTAGAATCCATAAGGCTCTGCCCTTGTTCCTCTCTTCTCCTTATCTTGAGGTAGTCTCATCCACAAATACAAAATTAGTTATCATTTGTATGTAGACAAGCTGCAAGTCAAAGTCTCCATTTCAGCCGTGTTTCCTTATGAAAGATTAAAATCATGGTTCTTTCCCGTGGCTACCTGGCAGACACAACTCACTGTGGCTAAAACGATGTTTGTTAGCCTTTCTCTAGCTGTAGGTTTTTATGGCTTGCTTGCTGCAACGTTTATTTTCCTTTGGCCTCAGCAATGTAATCTTACCACATTTATATCTAGTTAGATACCTCTCTCCACTGTGCTACTGCAGAGGTTCTCTTCCCAGCTTCCCACTTTGACTGCCTTGCCACTCGCTTTACGCTCCGCTACCGACCCTCTCTCTGTCACATCCTGTTTTCCATTGTTTTCAAGGTCTTTGGGATGGATCGTGAACCAACGTTAAGTGAAAGATAAAGGAGGTCATAAGAAGTCCTGGAAATGAAAAATAGTGTATGTGATGCAACGGCCAGCAATACCAGCTTTCTGTGTCTAAGGCTTCCAGGGGGACTCCTGTTCTTGCCCAGTGTGTGGGTGTGGGTGGGTGTCTGTGGGTGCAGGACCATAGATGAGAGTGACAGGCTCCTCCAGGCTCATCTGATCGCTGCTGTACTTCAGACCACTTCTTATGTCCTCGTCCTTTTTTGGGCACTGAGGGAACCCTTCAGTACCACTCTCCTTGAGCTTCTTCCTTCACACCTTCTCAGGAGCTGCTCTTACACTGAGAAGATGCCCCTATCTCACTTGCTTTCCCAGTAAAGGGGGAGAGCACTCTACTCTTAACTTTCAGAGCTCTGATGCACCCAGTCGTGCAGAAGCAGCTCTCGTGCTTTAGAGCTGGCAGGGACCTCCCGCCGCTAAGGGCTCCTGTGTGGGGGCAGCAGGCATCAGTTCAGGGTGCTGTGCTGCTCGGCCTGGCGCTCACGTGTGCACTATCTGCGCTTGGTACAAGAGGTAAATAAGACTCCGAAAGGTTTTACTGATGGCTGTGAAGTTCTGGTGGAGATAGAGCCCACTGTTCCCAAGGTAAGAGCCACCCTTGCATCAGTGTTACTCCTTTCTGGGTTGAAATTGGGGGGAAAGAAAAGCCTAGTTTTTAACTGTGAAATAAGCAACTTGCCCTGTGGTCATCTTGATTCACCAGACTACCCAACCTGTATGTGAGTAGTATGAATGTGTGGGCCTAACTAGGTTAGATGATGTCTGAGCTACAGTGAAATATCAATATAATTTCTGTATGGGTCATCTAAACCCCAGTTCTCTTACTCCAGCGAGTTGCACAGATTGTAGTCATTCGTGTCAATGCATTTGGTCACTGAAACCCTGGATTTGTTGTTTGCTTTTATTTTAATGGGAAGTTTTTGCACGCAGGTGGGTTGCTGTGGTTAGTACATACCTGAGCTAATGTAACCAGGGATAAGAGTCATAAGTAAAATCATGAGCTGCAAGGAAGACTAAGACCTTTCACAAAACATCATTTGTTTTTTATTTGTCCAAAGGAAGAGGGGGTTTAAGGTTGCAGTATCCCTGTTGTACTTCTGCACTTGCAGCAAGCCGTTACTGGAGTGTAAATACTGTAAAATTATTAGAAACTTTGCAATGATTTTAAGCTATTTTACAGGTAGCCTTGTTTAAATTAGTCTAACCTGTGACTTTGTCATAATATCAAATACCTGGTATTGTGTGAGTTGACTCTCAAAACTAGACATTTTTCTTGTCAACAATAGCTGTGGCTTTGAAGAGCCAAGGATAACACAAGGAGGAAGCTAGAGACAATCCAGTGGGATTTCTTGTCCTGTCTGTTACTTCTTCCCTTTACTTCCAGTAAATAAGGTGGTCTAACCATTTTATTTTAGGGCTTTATCTAAAGCCTCCTGGGAATTGATGGAGAGTTGCCTTGACTTGTGCGAGCCTGGATCAGGCTCTGGGGAAGGTGGCTTAGCCAGCAGGGCTGGAGGCGCCAGGTCTGATGTAGCATGGGAGAGGAGTGGAGTTCTCCTAGGCCTGAGGGCATCAGGACCTCCCTGCAGGCAGCCCCTCCATATCGGCAGCTTCATGGAGATACGTTGGGGCACTGACTGGATCGGGGACGCAGAGACAGCTCTCTGACACGAAACTTTCTCTCCCCCTTAAGCAGGCTATGTCTATGCTTTACCATTACAAAACAGCAACCCCAATGACAGCAGTAGTTTTTCCTTTGATTTTACAAAAGCAAAGGCAAGAAATTTCCAGTTCACAAGCAAATAAGGTAGAGAGATGTGTTGTTGCAATATTAGTAATTAGATTTCTCCTTCCAGTGCAGAAATGCTCCGTATTGTCATTCTAACATGATGGCAAGCCTACCTTTGTTGTAAAACTAATGCCCTTTATCTAAAAAAATAAAAAGAAAATCAATCTTCTATCACAACAATCAATGATATCGATGTATTTATTCTTAGCTATGTCTTTGTCTTATAATCCTACTGAAATTTAAATTAAAAGGAAAACTACTGAGCCAAAGCATAAGACCGTAGAATAAATTACTGCGAAATACATATTTTAATAACATATTTATATATATGAAATATATAAATGAATTTGTGCTTCTTCATGTGACGCCTTGTTCAGAATCTAGATCAAAACTGAAATAGTGATTCCAAGGCCTAGACAGAGTTTAGAAATTATTAACATTTAAAAAAGCTCATATTCTGTTGCTGAGCCATCGCGTCTCCTCAGCTTGTCCATCTTTGATGCCTTGTGCAGAGCAGAAGATGGAGAAGCACATTTCTCATCACATTCCACTGCTCAAACACACATCAGTCCTTAATGTCAGACTTCTCATACCCTTGGATGAGTTCAAAGTATAAACTTGCAACCAAGGAACTGCTAAAGCATTCATCTCAGGGCGGCAGAGTCCTTTACAGTATCCTGCAGCTCTCCTCAGCAATCATTCCAGTTGCAATCTGACAATATCTAAAGCTCTGTTAGAACAATTACAGTGAATCCTGCACTCCTCCTATTGGAAGGCAAATCCTGCTTTCAGTTTTCCATTTTCAAAGCTCCCCAGCTTTTCAGACTGCCTTATTCTTCTAGTTAAAGACGGCAAGGATGAGAAACAGAGAAGAGATTGATTGTTCTTTTTTTCTCCTTGCCTCTTGCTTAGTTTCCAAAAGTGATTTGCACAGTATATAGTCTCAATGCATTCTTTTGTTCTCTCTAAATCTAGCAACACAAATCTGCTGGTTTTCTTTCCCTTTTTCTTCCTTTCCAAATCAATCTTCTGTGCACAACCTCCCTTTCTGAGGCCTTGTTTGTGTGTGCTGTCCATCTTTTCATGTTCATTAATGTATACATTTCCTCTCTCTGGCCTTACAGCCTCCAAACTCTCACCCACATCAGATTTCCTAATACACCAATAGTGAAATAATCCCTTGACTCACAAGTAATGCCATGACCGAGTCCCTTGAAAATCCTGATACTTTATATTTCCCATTCAAATACTGTTCTCAGTCTACTTGCTCCTCACTGCAGGACATTATGCAATCTTTCGCATATCTGCATTTTTGTACTTCTAACCACCTCCTTTTATGGCTCTTTTTTAAACAACTGCTGGCTTTGAAATGGATATTGGCCATCCTGGGGAGGGCTGCATGTGAAGGAATTCTGAGGGATGTGAACCTTCCAGCCCCAAAGAAGAGGCCACCTCATCATCAGGTCTGCACTCCTCCGGAGCGTGGATTACTCACAAGCCTCAACACTGGCCAAATGCTGCTCACTTTTTGCATGAGTCTGTGAACTCTCTCTCTGTCTTAGGTATCCACAGAGGAGCGAGCATGACCAAAGACCTGACTTCCACAGAGCTTAAAGGAATTACTCGTAGAATTTAACGATTAAGCTTTAGGTCTACATGAATTTTCAGAGAGCAATTTTTGGTTCCTGAAAAATAGATTCTTTTTAGGGATCTGAGGCTGGGAAACTTGGACATAAAGCCCTTTAGTAAATAGCCTGTCTGGTAACTAGCCTGATGCTGTTTTTAATTTACAATAAGAACCAGTTTCTAGCATGACCCTTTTCTTGAAGGGTTATGCCCTTCAAGAGAGCATGGTTTCTTTGAGGAATGCTTCCTACCTCATTTTTTTACTGCTACTCTAATGATTTCTGCTGCGTGTACTCACTTCACATCTCACTCCCCTCACGCTGCATCCCATATTCTGAGGAAGGATCAGAAGATGTTTTATTTAGAGTTCATCACTGCCTCTCACCAGGCCACCAGACTGAGAGAATATATTTCATCTGGCCCAATTGTTTGGTTCCCCATCTTCCTTCAGATTGCTTCCTCTCAAATTGCCTTGAAGTTAAATTACTCAAAGACACTGGAAACTCGCATCCATATTCAGAGCATAAGAAATATTTTTGAGTCCTCCAACCAGTCTAGTATATTTTTAAATTAAAAAGAAATGAATTTCACTCTCCTTTAGCATCAGAGCTCTCTACTCTGGCCTGTGTGAACTGGGATTTGCAGAGAGCACCTCCGATGGGGCATTAAAAGGCGTCTGGTTCTGGTAGGTGATTTGGTTTAAGACCTTCTATGGCACTGGCAAGACAGGGCTGTCACCTGCAACTTTTAACACTGCATGTGGGCCTAAAGGCAGTGCCTATTTCAAGGCTCCACAGTGGAGGCCAGAGGAAGCCTGGTCACCGTGTGAGGCTCCTGTCAGAAAGCAAATGGCTACTGCTTCTGGCTAAGTGCAGCCAGCACTTCTGGTGGTACCTAAGATTGGAGAGGGATGCAGGAGTCCTGTCCCTGGGCTCGACTGGGTTTCATGGTTACGAAGACCAGAGGAAAACTTCTCTTACAGTACTGTCCCCTCTGCTTCCTCACAAAGCAACAAGGTCTTCTCATCTAGATTAACTTAAGCCTCAGACAAAGAAACGAAGTTTCTAAGGGAGTCAGAGCATCACATTGCCTGTATTCAATTCAAATTAAATGAGAAGAGACTGAAATGCATACTAAGATACCTCTAGCCCATACCACCTCATTCTGCATTGCAAACATGCTCAGTGAAAGCAGCGATTTACCACGCCATTCATTAAAGCTGAACCTTTCCTCGCATGAATGGTTCCTGTGTCAGCGTATAGGAGGCACATTTTTGAATAGGGGCTTGAGTTTTGTTTCTTGTTTTTACTGTAAAAGATCTCTAACCTTTCTTTCTGAGGCAGTGCTATTAAGAAGGTAGTAAAAAAAGCATGTTTGTTTATCATGCACATTTCTTGGGTGTCAGGCTGTATGTGGCAAGGATGTAAATGAGAAGGTGATCTGCAGTGAAACACATTTGTACAGGTTCCTTTTAATGAAGCAATGCTGATCATGAAGATTTGGCATATCTATATGCTTTGAGTTAGAGGAATTACTGTGATTAGTCTGCCTCTTTCTGTTGATGTCTCACAGATTAAATAAACAGAAAGTCTGGCAATCTGTGGCACTATTCCTGTTCTCTCTCATTTTATGTTACAAAACCTGAGACATGGAGCCAGCTTGCAGGCCACAGGTACATTTATCACACCAGGATCCCTCGTAGGAGTGGTGTTAGGATGGCCAGGGCTCTTGCCTCACGTCTGCTCTTCCCAGATAATCCTCTCAGTTGAGTCAATCACTTGGCCAGGCTGGCATGCCAGGCAGGCTCCTCGGGGAACAGGCAGGGGAAGATACAGGGGCAGAAATCACTTCTCACCCAGCTACCCTGTCTAATATGTGCTTGGCTTTATAAGGCATAAAGGCATTATAATAAGGCATTATTCCTGTGTAACCAATCCCTTTCTGAATCCACCGTCCAGGCAGGCTACCCTGCAGGGACGTGTGTATCCTGGCCGTGTCAGCAGATGCTTCTGACAGTCAACGTGAGAGCCTGAAACCACATCACAGAAAAATATCAAGTGGATCTTGACCACGAAAGAGATTATGTTTGGTCTTTCCCACTCTGAAACTCCTAGGACAGAAGAGGCCAAAGCACACACTAAAAGAAATCCAAGGTCCTTCCACTGTATGGTCTCTTTTCTGACTCAGTGGTATCCTACGCCGTGACATATGCTTGAGGATATGCTTTCTTGGTGTTGCCTGTGTGTTTGCAGTAACAGGGGCCTGGCGGGGCATTTGTGCTTGAAAATGAGGTGAGTGGCAAGACAAGCTGGTAGCGTTACACTCCTTAGAGGGTTTGCTGTCAAGAACAGTGACAAAGACGGTGGCTTGGGATGTCAGGCACATTATTCAGACAGTATTTACAGCTATTTCTGGGTCAAGGGCTGAGACAAGAATTGGATCTGAAATTACCCTTCCCTCTTAATACAGTGCTGTAAAATAAAGAAAAATGAAAAGCAATTTCAGGAATTGTGGGGTGAAAATTGGAGAGAAGTAAATTGTTCAAGTTGCTGCCAAAAGAGACAATTATGGACGCTTCTGAGGCAGTCAAATTCTCTTTACAATTATCATTACAGTGCTGTAGTGCCTTGGAGCCCTTTCCACGGAGCAAGACCTTGCTGGTCTCAACAGTTTTTTCCTGTGTCTGTTCACCATTTGATTAGAGAAAGACATGCTCCCATCCCCGTGTGGTTTTTGATTCTCTATTGCAATGAAAGGAGGAGACTCTCCAACAAAACTTTACACACAGAGTCCAACTGAGAGCGTTGCGGCAGCTTCCTTTAGTTTGCTGGGTGCTGCCCACGTGAGTGTGAGTGGGACTGAGCAACAGCTCCGCAGGAGAAAAGGGAGAAGACAGCCCCAAGGTCTCTGGAGCAGCCAAAGGCTGTGGTTTCTCTGTACAATGGCTGCAATATCAGCTTAAGGTACTGCTGCTCTTGTAACCAATGGGCCGATACAACTGTCTGTGGGACTAGGCTACAACCTGGCTTCTGGAACCGACATACCTTTAAAAACCAAAAATATGCTTTAATCTCACTTTAAAAACAAACCCAACCCGTTGCACTGCATTGAAGCTCTGCCTAAGATTGTTTGAGTTATTATTGCATTGGTCTGGTGCATAAGGACGGATAAACTAAAGCCCCAGGGTTTTAATTCCTGCCCCAGCCAGGTGATCTGAGTCAGTATTTGTGTCTCATTTTGGAAGCAGCTGATTTGAAGCTCCCCGACATGTGCACCTCTGGACCTCTCCAAGTTGAGCAAGCACCAGAAAAGACTTACCCATTTCTCTCAAACAGGTTCTAAAAAGGTGTGTTACCAGACTCAGTAAAGCAAGGACAGGACGGGTGTTATCACTGTGGTGAGCTTCTGATAAACGTCTTTGTTTCCAGTTTCTTCAAGGAAAAAAACAAACATGTAAAAGCCTCACAAGAACTGAAGGAGTTATCATTTCACATGTGTAATAGCTTCCTCAAAAAACATTTATTAGTAGGAGTTGCCACTACAGGACTTCCCAGATGAACGATTCTCATTATTACAGTCATGAATCTGGGGTGGGGAGAGGGAAATGGATGTTTCTAAACCCCATTCCCCTGGTCTGCCGAACTACAGCTGAAGAGATCACTTGTTTTCAAAGTAGCTGAGCAAATGAACATAATAAGTATCGCTCAGGGGCAGACAACACACGATTTGCTATGGAATATGGAACAATGGTGAATCATTCTTCGATCCACCGCAGCCTCCTCGTTCATTTTCATTGCAAGCTGAGCTCTCATTTCCAAGGCAGGCTGTCAGGACCCTCAGTGTCACGGGGGCTCTTTTATTGCTGCCAGGAGCACTCTTTTTGATGGACAGTAGAAAGTTGTCCGGTTTTTCAATCCAGGCCCTCACTGCACAATTCAGGCACGAGCAACTAATAACCCAGGCATTGCTACTGCATTGATTTTTGGGCAAGGTGTTCTATCATTTTATAGCACTGAGTTTAGACAGAGTTGCTTTAATTTTCTCCTGAGGAAACATAATGAAATTTCTATGAAAGAAATATGCTTTTCCCTATAATTGTGTCATTCTTTGGGTTTTTTTTCCTCTGCAATTTCTCCAGGGACCAACATTTTTACTTCTTAGACAAGTCATTGAAAATTCCCATCCCAGTCTAAGTGATCCCTCAGAATCAAATGTAAATGACTGCTCAGCAGTCCCAATGGCAATTGAAACCCAGGTGGTTTTAAAAATGAACAGAATGAGAATTAACTGAAATTAAGTACATTTTGACTTGGGTGTACCCCCTCTCTGTCCCCTCCCCAGCACCCTACTGGATATTGTGCTTCTTTAGTAGGAAGACCTCAGAATGTGTTGTTAAAATTGAGGTAAGAAACTCACTTCAGCTGCCCTGCGGGGAAAAAGTTTCATATTCTCAAAGTAAAGAACACCTTTTCCCTAGTGAAACATTGCCTTTCGCTTAAAGAAAACTGCACAGGATCACACTGAGTGGAGAGGATTTTTTTTCAACCTTTTTCATATATAAATAAAAGATCAAACAGAGTGGTGAATGCAAGCAGTGAAGGCTAGCAGGATGGAGGCTTATAACATAGGTCAGTTGGAGAGTCACCAGCTCCTTTCAGAGAAAGTGTAAAACGTGCCATTAAATGGGAAATAATAATTCACTCTGCACGGTCAGCACCTCCCTGTAGCAGTTCAGCAAAGATCAGTATCTCCGAAGCATTATTGGTTTATTAGCTTGTTTAATTTTGGCACTGAGAATGAGACGACTGAAGAGAGGTGCCCAGCTGACCATTAAAAGCAGTGTACCAAGGACTTGTTCTCTAGGCTCACTGGAGATTTCTGAGCATGTGAGGAGTTCTCAGACATACTAATGTCTTGAAAAAAATAAGACTAAACTTTCATTTTTGCCTGCTTCCTTTTCTTGGATGAGAAGAGGAAATAAGATGAAATTATGTCATCTTTTCCTGAACTGCTGACCGCAAAATTAAAGTTAACTCTCAAAAACCCCAATAGCAGAATGATCATATTTATAAAATAGCTTTCTAGTTTTCATTGTTCTTCAGTTTTTCAGATTATGGAGTGTATTCGCATCATGGTTTCTATCCTAAAAACAGGAGTATTAGAAACGTGTTTTTAAATGAAAATTTACAGTACCACCTTATTAATGATGGTGGAGGGTTACAGATATCAAGAATAACACCAAATACTGCAAAAGCTCACAGGCTGCTTTGACTTTTCTTCTTCGTCTGTAACTTCCTGCCGTAGAACACACATTCCCTGCTCTCACTCCCGTCCTGGAGGATGAAATTGCCCACAGCTGTCGCTAACCTTGCTCTGCCACAGTTGCCAGGCTCTCTGTTCTCAGGCAGCTCTTCCAAGTACTTCCTAAACTGTTTCAGTCACAACTAGTTGGGACAGCTCATAGACTATCAATTTGCTGTTTAGATTTAATATAAATCTATTAAGCCAATCCACCTAACTGTGCATGGAGCAAATTAGGGAGCACCCACTTGAACTGCTCTGCTGGCCGCCTGGAGCAAGTGGTAAACACTGGGATGGAAAGAAAACAGTTTGTTGGTAAGAAAAGCACCTCATGATCAGAGGCGAGGCTTTCCTCACTGGGCCAAATGCGCTTTTCTTGCTTCTCCTCTCTCAACCAGTGTACACTGCTGCATATAGCTAAGGACCGAGCATAGCAATAGCCAGTCCTGCTGGAACGTCTTTTGTATCCAGCTGTTGGCTCTGTAAATGGCTCCCCAAAGGGGGTTCATGCACTGCTTTTCCAAACAGTGCCTATTAAGCTCTATCAGTTATCATTCTCTACCTAGTGGGGATCTACGACAGGTTTTTCTTGAGATGTTGTTAACTGTCATAGCATAAATTGAACAAAGACGCAAATGCAATTTACACATTTAATACTACCATGGAGATGATTAAATTATAGTTATCACTTTGAAGACATACCGTCCAATGCAAATAGCTAAGAAATTACCCAAGCACTTTTCAGAACGTTACCTAAATAATGTTGTTACTTGGCAATTGTGAACACATTTGGTGTCAGACCCATTAATGATGCTCTGATCTCATTCCAAATAATTATGTCTCAGATAAACATTTGCTTCACCTGAGATACAGCAGCCCTGTCAAACGCTGTCGGCCAACCGCAACTTCTAAGCGCCTGAACGCGCGCATTTTTTGATTTCCCTCCTCGCACCCAGGCACGTCCCGAGCAGCTAGCACCCTGCCCTTGGCGCTCAACCGGCTGCGAACGGGGCAGAACGCGGCGGGGCGGCACCGTGGAGCCCCGGGCGCCGCGTGGCCCCGGAGCGCGCGAGCGTGGGCGAGGCCGCCTCTCTCCCTTCTTCGCTCCTCATCAACGCTGGTCCGGGCGAGCGGGCCCGGGCCCACGCAGGGCGATTTCGGCCCAGCGTGAGGGGTGAGCCTGGAGGTCAGCATCCCCACCCCGGGACTTCGCGGTCCTGTCAGTCAGTCAGTCAGGCAGCGCCGGCGTCCGCCGAGCGGCTTCGCCGCGACACGGTTATCTGCCGTGACCTTCTCCTGCGAGGCCGTGGGGCGCCTCCCGCAAGCTGACTTTAACTCTGAAGCTACGAGAGATGTTGGGGAAACTCTGCCGTGAGCCTGAGAACGTTACGGCGGGGCACCGGCGAGCCCAGCGGGGCCGAAAGCCGGCCTCCGGGGGGAGCAGGGCCCCGCCGCCGGGAGGCGGCCCTGCTCGCTCCAGGGAGCAGCGGTTTACGACAGTCCCCCCCCCCGCCCCGCTCGCCGTTGCCCGGCACGCCGTTTACGACAGTCTGCCGGACTCGCCGTACGGCGGGGTTGCTGCACGGCCGCTGCACGGCGGTTGGTTTCCGGTGGGGCCTGGCGATGGCGTCCGGGTTTGAGAGCGAGCGGAGCCTGGCGGCGCGCAGGGAGGAGCGGCAGCGGCAGCGGGAGGCGGTGCTGGCGGAGGTGGGGTGTCCGGCCGGGCCCGGCCTTTCCCCGGGGGCCGGTTATCCCCCTCCTTCCCTCCCTCCCTCCCTCCCTCCCTCCCCCAGGCCGGGTGCTGGGGAGGCCTCGTCTTGCGCGGGTCAGTGCGCTCCTGAGGGCGGCCCTGGCCGCGGCCTCCCGCCCGCAGGGCCGCCAGCGGCAGCTGGAGGAGGGGGACGGCCCTGGGGAGAGCCCCGTCTGCCCCCAGGGGAGCTGGGCTGCGGTACCGGGAGGGGCAGAAAGCAACCGGGAACTTAGTGAGTGACAGCCACCTGAGTTCACGTGTTTTGCCACTTGTAGTGGTATTGATCCGCTTGGTGTTTCACTTATTACGTGTTTCTGTCCTTACACCTTTGGAAAGAGCCAGGGTCGGTCTTCTTTACACCCTGTCTTCAGATATTTGTACGCATTGATAAGATGACACCACCCCACTCCCTGGCCTTCTCTAGGCTAAACTGTCCCAGCTCTCAGCCTTTCCTTAAGTGAGACATAAAAGGCAACTCCTCCTTGCCTTCCCAGCTTGTCTTTCCTAAAGAGTCAGTATACCTCCATTACAACACTCTGGTCATGGAGTAGTAATAACTGGAGCAGAAGTGGGACAGCCTGTTTTCGTGTTACTTGCTTGGTTATATCTTGCTGTAGTGTTAGCCAAGAACTAGGAGGCTCCCACTCATGGATGCTTTGGTAGAGTTGCTGTGACTTGGAGACGTGTGCTAATCCTGATGCATTTTATTCAAAGTCTGCCTATATGCCATGTTTGGTATTTGTGCGGTAAGCTGCTGATTCTTGTTGTAACTCATAGGTAGAGTGAAAGATAAGATAGTAAATGGCACATCAATTACATGACATGACTTGTTTTGAAGTTTAAGGAATGGGGGATAACTGTATGGAAAGAACAGTGTAAGAGGAGGACAGGGTATGGAAGAAGTATGAGGTTGTGAGGATGGGCTTTTGAGAGATGGAAGGCCAAATAAACAGCAACTGAATCTTACTGGGCAAAGATATTTTCAGGAAAAAAGTAATGGGAAAATGGCCTGAATAGCCTGAGGCTTATACGCTAATGATGTCTTTTCTCAAGGCAAAGCAGGAAGACAGAGAGAGGATTTCAGGTAATATATTGTGTGGGTGTCTCTCTTGCACAGTTGTGGAACTGTTTCTAGGCAATAGAAGTTCCCTTCAGTGACTTCACAAGTGTGGGATGATTCTGCACTGTGTGCTTCCCCCTTTTTGGCAAGCAGTTGAAGGGAAATTCCTTTAACTTAGTGACAGTGAATCATACTATCCTGCAAAAGTTTGTTGTTAAGATGTCTTTTGCTCTGCTTGAACTGCTGTCTATGTTTAAGAGTGTTCCTTTGCTCAGTTCAACCTCTTGGATGTTCAGAAAATACTCTAACTGGAAGAAAGTGAAACTTATGTAGGACACCATTATCCTACTTTACCTCTTCTCAGTTGGTGCCACTTGTACAGCAAGATACCTGGGGCAGTGCCACACTTTCAGAATCATAGAACAGCCCAGGTTGGAAGGACCTCGAAAGATCAGCTGGTCCAGCCTTTTGTGGGAGAGGAAGCCTGGATGAGGTTATCTAGTGCCCTGTCCACTCGTGTCTTGAAAACCTCCAGTGATGGGGACTCCAGCACATCCCTGGGGAGGTTGTTCCAGCGATTGATTGTTCTCACTGTAAAAATTTCTTATGTCAAGATGAAACCTCTCCCGGTGCAAATTGTGCCTGTTGCCCCTCGTCCTCTCCATGTGGCTCCTTGTGAAGAGAGAGCCTCTGTCCTCTTTGCAGGCACCCTTTAAGTACTGGAATACTGTGATGGGTTCCCCTTTAGACATCTCTAGGGAGAAAAGACCTAACTCCTTCCTCCTTTCCTCATAGGGCAGGTTCTCCAGCCCTTTGATCATCTTCCTGGCCCTCCTTTGGACCCTTTCCAGTTTGCCTGCATCTTTCTTGAATTGTGAGGGCCAGCACTGGACACAGTACTCCAGGTGCAGCCTGACAAGTGCTGAGTAGAGCGGGATGATCACCTCTCTATCTCTGCTAGTGATGCCCCTGCAGATGCAGCTGAGGATCCGATTTGCCTTTATTGCTGCAGCGGCGCACTGCTGGCCCCCGTGCAGCTGCTGGTCCACCAGGACCCCCAGCCAGCAAGGCTGCTCCTCAGCCACACAGATCCCAGCCTGTACCGAGCTCTTGGGTTATTCTGTCCCAGGTGCAGGACCTTGCACTTGTTTTTGTTAAACTTCATACAGTTCTTGCTGGCCTGCTCTTCCAGCCTGTCCAGGTGTCTCCGTAAGATGTCTCACCCTTCTGACGTGTCCACCTCACCACCCATGTTGGTGTCATTGGCAAACTTGGCGAGGGTGCTTTCAGTCACATCATCCAGATCATTTATGAAGATGTTGAGCAGTGGGAGGTCCAGTATTGATCCTAGGGCACCCCACTTGTGACAGGCTGCTAGCCTGGGTAAAAACCACTGATAAATGGCTACCTTTTGTAAAAGCCTTTTACAGTGTCAGGCATTGTTGCAGTAGTTCAAATAATAATTTTCCTGCTTTCTTATTAGCTTCTACTTGCATCAGCACCTTAACATGAAATAAAAAGTGTCCTGTGAAGATGTTGCTTAAAAATTTTGGTATAACTTGTTCTTTGGAATCTGTGGAAGATTTTTTACTTCTTTTGTTCATATCTCTAAAATACTGTTGAAGTGAGAGATGTAGCATTAAACACCTTTATGATGCTTTTATAGCAGCTGGATTGTGGTATTAAATATGCTGCAATCTGTGGAAAGGTAATGAATTTGTATTTAACCTCTCCTCATGTTTAGGTAAGTGTCAATTCAGGGGCGCAGGAAAGCTGAGAAAGGAGGTTTAGTTGCGGTAGTGTTGGAAAAATGCTACAGCAATGTGCCAAAGCTACTCTCGTAGAGAAAAGGTTGAAGTCGGGGATGAAAGCACTTATTTATACAGGGATGTGGGGGAAAAAGGGATGAAGGTTGGTTTTGACCAGAGTCCTGGTCCCAGCATCTCAAGGAGAACTGAACAGCCTTGGAGAAGGTGGGAAGAAAGGTGTCAGAGTTGATCTTGGTACAGACTGTCCAAGGAGACTAAAGGTTTTGAGATGGGGGAAAAACAGGCTGAAAAAAGTTAATATGAGAGTGTTCTATAAAATCATAAGTGATATGGAGAAGGGAATAGAGAATTGCTTTCTGCTGTTTCTTTCAACACAAGAATTAGGTCATATTAAGGGATTTGCAAGTAGCCAGCTCAGAGCAGACAAAAGAAATGAACTTTCAGATGATGCACAGAGAACTTGTAGTGCCTCTTGTATAGCACGTTGCAAATACTGACACTTCTCTTCTATCCAGACAAGAATAGCCTAAAAGCAAAGATACATGTTGAAAGTTATTGATTGAAAGCTGCTGAGCCTCAAATTGCTGGAGGATACAGGAATATTTTGGCGATGTCTCACTTTGGGCTTATCCACTTTCATCAGCTTCCCTGGACATTACCGGGCATTTTTCAGTGGGGTACTAGCTTAGATTCTCAGTTCTGAGAATGACAGAGTGCTGAGAGATTCAATACAGGAAAGCAGGATGGAGTATAATTTGTGAAATACTAGGCACTATGGTTTTACAAGTCTCATTCTTTGTGGAGTGTAGGAAGGGGTCTTGAGACAATGTCATGGTTTTCTACAGGATTTAACCATTAGAAGTGCTTGGTCCCTATATGGCCATTGAGAACCATTTGCAATGTGACTTTCCGGCTTCTTACTGAAAGTGCACATTCTAGAGTCTGTGTTATTTTCCCATGGTGTTACCTTTCCACTTCCGAGCAACTTAAAGCAAAGTCAGATTCCATGACTTTCAGGGATTCTTTTGGGTGCATTGGATAGCACTGAAATGTACTTTAATGATCAGATATTTTTCATTGCTGTTGCTTGTGCAATCATCATCATATGTATGTCCTTGAACTATTTCTTTTTCCTTGCAGTAAGAACTAAAAGTTGAAGTAAGGAGAGAGGACATGTTGAAGGTTGGTAGTTTCCTCCCCGTCCCCCTTTCTGTACCAGAGTTTTAAAATGTGTTAGCAAAAATGTACAATAAGCATTTTATCCTATTTAAATTGATGTGGGACAAAGGAAGCTATGTAGTTTCCTTTATCCCTATCTTGGCTGATAGAGAAATTTAGGAATGAAACTTTTTTTTTTTTTTTTAAAAACTCACAGCATGTTTATTCTTCCCATTTCTGGACTGAATAACCTGACATTAAGCTATGTAAAATGGCAACATTTTTAAGACTTCTCGTGTAGCTACTCTGTTATTTCTGTGCAAAATCATATAGCATTTTGTAACATGGAAGCATGAGGATGTCGTAGTTGCCATGTCAGTACTCTGCTGTCTGCTTTTCAGAAATGGAACTGACTTGCTGCCACCTTTTTGCTGACGGAATAACATTTCTGTCTTCCTTGAATTTGAGAGACACTGTAACTTGCAAAGCCTGTAGATGAATATATATATATATAAGGATATAGATATATATGTCATATGTACTAGTACTTCAGACATGTGGTGACATAGTACCACTTAAAACAGCATTTGATAAAGTGGTTAATCTTCTATATTTAGCTTAAGTAATTGATGTTGTCCCTATTAAGTATCACACATCTAGCAGTAGTCAGTACTTAGCTAAGTTTGAACTCTATTTTTGTTTTTATGTTTTGAACTTTTCTTAATAAACTCTCTTTTGAATAAGTTAAAAACAAGTTTTGTCATGAGTGGGCATGAAAATCTTTCTTTTCCTCTGTCCATTCAGAAAAAGAAAAAAGCAGAAATCAGACAAATTAAAAAAACCAACCTCCCCTTGGGGGTACTCTGTCTGAAGTTTTATGCAGGAAAAAAGTTGCAAATGGCAAATTAGTTGGTAGGGTTTTTTTGCTTCCCTTCTTTTTACTGGGGAAAGAAAACCTGTCCTCATTTGAAGAAAATGAAGTATTTCTGAAGTTTATGAACTCCTAAAGATGTTCATCTGTTCATTAAAATATGTATATTATTGATGATATCAGTAAGTGAGAGCGGATTAATGTCTTAAGTGTATTGACTTTCTGTGCTTTACATAGGTTACTTTGATTAAGGTTAGACTGCTTGCTGCTATAGTGGTGGAACAGAATTGGAAGAAAACTACTGCAAGGCTTTGTCTCAGTGCATTTTAACTGTCTTCCTTGCAAAGGCAAAAAAAGATGCCCAGGGATATTTCACATGTGGCTAACATAGTCGAGACAGTTATTTGCTCATTGCAATCTTGGAAGCTCCTGCTTTTTGCTTTGGGAAGGGCGCTTGGGAAGCTGTGTAGGTCTGCTTCTGATAATCTGAGAAGTTTGCAGAAATGACTGTACTTCAGCAGTTCTGTTTCTGGAAAGATGAGATGTTCAACCAACTCACCTTAAGGAGCTTTTAGTTATAAAATATTTGAAATTATTAGTCTGTCTTCTGTTCTATAGAATATGTAGTTGGGGCTAAGATAAAAGGGAGCTCTTTAACTCTGGTTCTTGATAGTTAGGACAATGAGGAGTCTGAGAGAACCTTCACTATCTCTTCAGAAGTAATGCTCCTCAAATCACCGAGCTCAGTAGAAGAATCCGGGATTAGCTTACTCTTGCAGATTCCGTATCCACAAAAATCAAGAGATTAAATATATAGTAGATTTTGAAACAGTTATAGAGATAGAATGGTTTTCTTTTACTTTTAAAAGAAGCTGAACAGAAGAAGTTGCTTCTTGTTGATATTTTTAAAAATTTATTCACTGTTTCATGTTTTTTGCCGGTTATGAACTTGCACTTCTTTTGAAGAACCAAAATATCACCCAACTCAGTGATTGAGATTTCTCTTTTAAATTTTGGAAACGTATTCTTTTATTTGTGTAGTCTGTCCTCCCAACTGTGTTGGTGAAACCCAGCAGCTGGGGATGTTTATGATAATGATCAGTAATCAAATAATTAAGTGTTGACATGCAAATTGTTATTAAGCTCCAGAAATAGCATCTTATTTTGGTGAGTATGATAGTTCATGACACTACTGTTTTAGTTTGCAAGTTTAGAATGAGAAAATAATCTGATGGGTGTTTTGGTAAGTGCAGAGATGTGTACTTTTCCTAGGCATGAATGCTTTTTTTTTTTTTTTTTTTGTAAAAACTAGCAATAATTCAATTGTGAATTATTCTTGCATCTGTGCTATGACAAGGCATTTCTGTACTTCAGGGTTGCTCTTCTGTTGCTTGGGTTTTTTCATGGACTTTCACTCTTTGGTCTCTGAGGGTGATGTGATATGACATGACCATTCCTTGTGCAGAAAATCCTGTCTTTTAATTGTTAAGGATTACTGACAGATTACAAGTTTCCCTTGGTAGCAGTACATATTGATTTAAAAAAAAAGTTGAGTGTAGGTAAATAAGACCTTACTCAGTATTTCAAACATCTAAGATATGTTCTTGAAACAATGTAAATAAAATGATACCTTGAAACAGGTTCATTGCACAAACAAATTGTGTGTTTGGTTTTACTTATTTAGGTTTCTGAAAAATTAATTTGAGATGTGCAAGCTGTTATTTTTGGAAACATCTTGTTTGATACTTTTGACTTAGACCTCTATCTTTATTTTTGTTTTACATTTTTTTGATTTATTTTCTTTGAAAATAGAACCTAAAATTTAAAAACCCCCAGTGTGTAACAGTATCACTGAGTTCACTGTATTTGAGCTCTAAACAAGCTGTGAAGTCAGCGGGTTTTCCCAGTGAAGTTCGGTCAGGTATTTCCTTATAAAAGCCTAACCATTGGGTTGTTGCAGTGATTAGTATTTACCGAGGTGATGGAATACTTTGGCAGTATTTTGCACTTCAGTTTCCAGTGGAAAATTACAGAAATTTCTCCTTAGACAGAAATTAATAGCAAAACATATCACTGTTGGGGTTATAGAGCTGTTATTTGTTGGAAGTTGCTTCTGTGCTGTAATACTAAGCACGTCCTTTTTGTTCTTTCCCTTTTAAATCCTTTATGAAGTGTTCATCCCTGACTCTCTCTGTCAAAGGAAATAAGTATGTCAGTATTACTATACTCACTTAAATCTTTGAGTGATATTAGGAGAGTAATAGCACTGAGAAATTAATAGTGCCTTTTCACAAGAGGTTTTCAGACTTTTGACAAAGCACCTCTGTATGCATTTTTGCAAACAACATGTTTGATTTAACAGACAGGTCATTCTAGAAGGCAAGTGATGAAGACATGTCTTCATTGTTATATTCTGTAAGTCCTTCCTCCAGAGCTTGCTCTGCCACAGGAGTGGAGAGGTCCTACATTAACACGAAGTATTTGCCTAGAGTTTCCTAGCAGTCGTAGCTACCATCCTGCATCTGTTTAGCTGTTGTGTCTGCAGCTGTGCCAGCAGAACCAGTTACTGCCTCCCAAATGTGTCTGACTGAAGGCTGACATCTCCTGCAGTCTGCTCTTTGGGTTGCATGTGTGACTGTTCTGTGATGACTATTGATCGCAAGAAGCTTAAATGATTTAAGTGATGGTCATTTCAGTGACCTGTCTTCTGTGTCTTTTGGCAGGCGAAAATGACCGAAAGCAGTGACATTTCCAGCTGGCACAGCCATGTCTGGGGGAGGTAGGGGTACAGGCAGCACTCTCGCTCAGTTGTGATTTGGCAAGTTGGGGTGGAAGCTAAGCCCTTTCTTGTGTTTTCACTGCTGTCCTCCTTGGGAAAGCTTCGTGGATGTAACAATAATTGGAATATTGAGGGTAGAAAAAACAGCGTAAGCATTCATGAAAATAAGTGTGTTATTCAGGTAGAGAATTGGTATAAGACCATCAGAACTGCAAGGAAGGGTACGTTCAGGTTCCCTGAGCTTTGGGGTGATGGAAGCTGGGAGGGTAATACACGCCACAGCAGCCTTTCTGATAGCTGAATATTGGAACTGGTAAATGAGTGGAACGGATTGTGTGGTAGGATGGGAGGTGGTCCTGACATTAGAAATAGAAACTCAGTGTTTAGATTTTGGGTGCCTTATGTTAATGTCTGAAGGACTGAGCTAGTTGTTACGTCTTTTGAATTTATCTAGCAGAAAGCTGTTGCCAAAAGGAGTTTTTCCACACTTCTTCCTCCTGTTCCCTTCCTCCCCCAGGTGCACATTTTATTTTCTTCATTCCTTGTGCTTAAGCTGGTAGCTTTGATGACCTTGCCAGAGGACCAGCTTGGAAGCTTGATCTGCAGGAAGCTGCACCCTGCTCTTGGTGGGATTCATTTTGTGTCAGGGTAGTCCTTGAAGTCCCGTGAGGCCAGAGTGCAGGGATAGTCCTGTGCAGGGAAGGTGGTGGGAGTGCAGAGAGGAGAGGTGCGGGAATGGAGCCCTGCCCTTCAGTGGCAGGTAGCCATTAGAGCAGCTTATCTGCTGCTCTCTGTGTTAGATGTTTTTGTCTTGCTGTATTGATCTGGTGTTGTGCTGTGGTGTTTCCTTTTTTTTTTTTTTTTTTTTTTTTTTCCCTCCAAAAAGCAATGAGAAGAATTTTTCTTCTTTTGGATGGAGAAGTTGGGTTTTGAATGGTGATGATTATAATCTGAAGAGCTAGAGGTTGACCACAGTTAAAGATAGGAAATTATACGGTCTCTGTAGTGGTATGGAAAATTTTCTCTGGCCTGGGTGAGAGCTGAAATGGTACATAGAGTTGGGGTCAGGAAAGAGGGTTGGTCAGGGTTCCTGTGGGCTGGGGAAGGGAGTGTTTTAGCCTCCATCCCTAGGTGAGGCACGTCCGCTTCTGGACATCTTTGGGGGACTGTCGTGTAACAAGCCTCATTTATTGTGTGACCTAGACCTTGGCCATTGGCAGTGTCTTTGATCTTTTCTGCTTCTTCCTGGGGTGGCATGGTATCATTTTTACAGCTTTTGGTGTTTGTGTCTGCAGTGTATTACAGGCTGTTTGGAGAAAATTTTATTCTTCATTTAGCAGATACTGTTGTCAGCAACCACGCAGGCTGGCCTTAATGACCTGCCTAATGAAAACCAGAAAGCACTTTCCCTGATCTTCGTTTCCTTCCTCATTCAGATGGGGCTGTGAAATCCAAGACCCTTTGGCCTGCTTGTGGTAAAGACTACAAAGTTTGGCTCTGTTCACTTTGGCAAACATTGCTAACATAGTACTGTAGAATAATTATTGTTTTTATAGCACCTTACCAACAGACCTTTCAGAGTGCTTTGGCAGCATTATACTTCACCTCATACTTGTTGCAAAGGAGACTGTGGGCAACTTTATTAGGGTGTCGCAGAGGTACATAACGTAGCATGATGCTTGCCCTTTTTGACAGGTTGTTGCTTGTAGTGGTCCTCTGTGTTTGTGTGTAGCATGCCATTTGCATAATTAATGCATTACTTTGAAATACAGGTATTTCAGAAATGTAGCATCCTTTATTTATGGAGGAAAACCATAAAAATATTGCAGTGGTGACCTAAAATGTAACTAATATTAAGTACTCATCTGTAAAGGGGAAAGGATAAATTGTTGGATATTTTTATGGTATCATAAAGTGTAAATGAACCTTAATGTGAATTAAATGCTTGAACTTCTGTGGATTGAGAGATGTGAAACTATTAGAGTTGGCCTTCATAGCATAGAACGATAAGTCTGACAGGGGACTTAATTATAAAATGTAGAAAAGAAAGAAAAACTAGTTAGATGCTAGTAAGCCCTGCATCATTATAAAAGACAAGTAGAATAGAAGGGTAAGGTTTGAAGCTAATAAGGTAGTGCAGACAGATTTTCCTCCTCCCCCTGACTTGAAATAATTAGGGGTGTGTGTGTGTGTGAGGGAAACCATTCACCAAGAATAAAAATGAATATTGTAATTTGATGGTAGAGGGAGCTAGATATTTTTTAGAGATAGAAAGGATCAGAGGGTATCGCTGCTAACTTTCTAGTCTTGTGTTAAAATGATAATTTAGGTGAAAATACAACTTCTTTCGTATTTTTAAATCTCTAGACAGCTTTCTCGTTTTTCTTTTACATATGGATATTGTTAAGAATCTTCTGTATTTTGTATCTTTGTCTGAGAAGAAACAAATTTTAGCCTGATGCTTTTCTATCTGTCTCTCTCTTTTTAACAGTCTGGTGGTATTGCCACTACAGATTCATCTTGCCCAGTCCTGTTTCAGTTAGTATTCAGGAGACAACAGTCTGCAGTTTGATGATGAATGATTTCTAGTCATTCTGTGTTCTGAATATATATTTGTATACTTCAGCCAAAATGATGATCCACCTCTTTTATTAGGATTGTGTATCTTAATTACCTAAATACTTGCCTGTTTTTTTTCCTGTTTATTCTTAGATCTAATAAAAAGTATAAAAGCTCCTTTATAATGTTAACTTCATTTTATGCAATATATATTTTAACTTTGGTAACATGAAGGAAATAGTAATTTTATTTAAAATATACCTGTTATTATAGAGAAGCATAAGAGGCTAAATCTTCCTAGACAGGCAAAGAGCGTATTAAATTAAGACATGTTGACAAGCTGATCTTGATTGGCCTTTATTTGAGGTGTTTATAGATTTATATGCCCAAGAGGTGCTGAAGGGGTGGAGGGAACTGTTGACTCCAGCTGCAGGTCTTTCTAAACCAAAAGTGAAATGGAGCATGCGGTAAGCCTGTGCTTTTCCCAGTCTAAATCCTGGCAACATGTCTCGTGTTTACTTGTGGAGCAAACGAGTTTGGAGTCTGTTTTTGTTGTGTTTATTCCCATCTAGAACGATATTCAAATTCCCTTTATCTCTGCTGTTTCATCTCTGTCCAATTCTAAGCTTAAGTTTTGTGTGTGTGTGTGGCTTGTAGACATTTTGTGAGTTGCATAGCTGAGGTTATTACCCTTCACTTGTCCGTTAATGTGGCATGCTTAGTTACTTTATTTTAGTCAGATGAATATATTTTTAAGACAGAAGGGCCATCGTCATCTGTATGGACTAGAACAGAAAATATCAGTCAGTGATTTCCGCGTGAACTTTCAGTGGTGTTGTCCCAGATGGATAGGTGTCGTAGGGCGGGCAGGGTTAGCCAGTGAGCTCTCTGGATCGTGGAGAGGTAGCAGGAAACATACCTGCGTTTTTTGGAGTCCTGGGTGGTTTTGGAGACCCTATGTTACGCTTAACAACTATTTCACTATTGCTGAACTATAGTCCTGCTTATTCTTTTATTCTTTTGTTCATTTATAAACTGGAAAACTGTTTTGATATCAGAATAAATGTTTCAATGTGCCCTTAACTCATTCTATCTTTATTCCTGCCTGTTGAATTTTAAGATGTAGCATTCACCCTTGTAGTCTGTCAGCTTCGTTCTAGAGATGGAATTTCCAGTCTTGGCTTCTTTATTTGAGGTGACTTAAACTATTTTTGTTGTTGTTGTTGTTGTTGTTTTGCAAAGTCCCTTCTTTTAAAATTAAGGAGTCTGGGTAGCAGCCTTGCTTTGCTTACATTTAAGTGCTTTAGAAAGTTTATCACCTGGGCTTCTAAGAAAGCAGACGATGAAGGTTTAAAAGGATGCTTTGTTTGGGCACAGATGTGTAGTATTTTGGTGTTTTTTTTTTTTTTTTCTGTTGTTCTTTGTGCTGCTTTCAATATTGCTAATGACAGTGTTCAAAAATACAGCAGCACTCCTACCTTATGAGTTAGCTTTTTTTTTTTTTAAACTTTTAATATTGTTTTTTTTAGCATGTATTTCTGCTCAGTGAACCC
This sequence comes from Nipponia nippon, assembly GCF_047370975.1. Classification (NCBI taxonomy): domain Eukaryota; kingdom Metazoa; phylum Chordata; class Aves; order Pelecaniformes; family Threskiornithidae; genus Nipponia; species Nipponia nippon. Next base: position 114,015,482 of record NW_028262336.1, read on the forward strand.
TTACGGTGTACTGGTCCTCCTCCTGCAAGCCTCGTTTTCTATCAGTACAAAAGCTGCAGATTTCCTTCTTGGCTGTATCAAAAAAGAGAAACTGGCCCGTGGTAGGGAGGTTACTGTCTTTCGCAGTGCACAGGGTTGTATCTAGAGTTTGTTACAGAGAACTAACAGTTGACCAGGATGGTTGTCTAACCAGACTGGTTGTCTAATCTCCTGAGATTTTTTTTTTTTTTAAATTATTGTTTTTTTTTAAACTTGTATGTAATCTCTTGGCTTGTGGTTGAAAATACTTTCTGGTAAAACTTGATGTTTCAGGATGAAAACCAAACTTCACCTTTAGTTTTTGCTTTGACTTTAGTTATTTAAACAAAAAACACAAACAAAAACCCAAAAGCAAGCTCAAACTTGCAAGACTTATCTCACGCAAAATTAGGGTTGTAATAATATAAAATAACTATCCTCCTGTTTAATCAGGTGTGGTGATATATTACACTTTGGGATAAAGAGTTTTCTAATGGCAAGTTATATTTAAGTAAACTTGTTTGTCATGTTTCTGCTGAAAGTAATAGAGGGAACTTCAGAGGCTGAAAAGGTTGTTATTTTATTGATGTGTTTTATAAAAATCCTTTTCATGAATTGAAACTGCCTGCAGTGATGATTATTTTTTCAGAAGTATTAGTATTTCTAGTTTTATCTCCATAACTAGAAAGCGAAGAACGTTCTGCAGCTCCAAATGCTAATCCTTATATAATTGTATAGTCCTTGAGAGCATGGACTTCTGCAGTTCCAAGTTTTGCACCTGGCTGAGATGTTTTCAAAGTTGAATGTGCACAAAGATGGGCTTGCTAACTTCTCAAATTAACAGATAGTGAGCTGTGCTTTGCAATGGAGTAATTGCCCAGAGAATTTTTTTAAATAGAATATCAGAAGTCCACTATATCATATCATATGCGGTTCTTGAAGGTTGTAAGAACAGAAGACTTCTCACAATGAAGAATGGAAGTTGAATGTCTTCATGTCACTCTTATTTAGGATGATAGGATGAAATCAGTGCTAGAGGAGCTGCAAAACTGTAGCTTGAGGAAGGAGGGTGCATAATACGTTTTAGCTGAATTTCCCCTTTAACATATAATCCAAAAGTATTTTTATTGCAGTCCTCTAAAACGAAAAGTTCTCAAGCACAGTTCTCAACATTGTGTATGGTTGTGTCAGTGTGGCTTACACAGGTGTGTCTGTAAGTAAATGCTACTGAACTCCGCCTAGTTATTTTTCTTCTCTGTTTGTCATAGGCCAAAATTAGTTATGAAAAGGAGCAGAGGCGCAAGCTGCTAAAACATCTACGAGGTGAAGATACATGGATGCTTGCTGATGTGAACGAACGTGTGGAACAACTGGAAAAGGTGACGGAACTGTAAAGCATTGAATTATTTTGTTAGCTGTACAGCATATTTGTATGAACAGAAGGCTTTGAGGGCTTTAAGATGATCTTTAAAAACCCCCCAATTTCTGAATTCTCTATGCATCAATATTTGCTTTTTTTAAGTGGAAATAATCTTTTACTCACAAAGAGGGAAAAATTTCTGTCATTCAATTCCAACTTTAATTTCTACCAAATGCAGAAGAGCAAATGCTGCCACACAAGAATAGTCTGATGGGAAGAAATCTGGAGGATCCAAGGCTTCATAGCAGTCCCGTTTGTGGTCATTCACAGGAGAAGCCTTAATGGAACATCTGAATGTCTCATCCTTTTAGTGTAGAAATCTTTGCAGCTACTTCAACAAAGGACAGATGTGTATTGATGATGCAGTGATTCCTGAGGAAATAGATTTGACCAAAATAAATGTAGAGTAGAAGATAGTCTATGTATACTTATAGTGCGTTAGTTCCAGTGAAAAAGATATTGGGAGGGGGAAGAAAAGTTGATTATAAATGTGAGGCATGCCTGCACCCCCCCGCAACGGAAGAGAGAGAGGGTAGTAGGAGTAAAATGTAGCTGTGTCCAGCTGTGCATATTTTACCTTTTTCAGTGTGGTTTGGTAAGTAGATTGTGATTGTTTTTCTTGTATGTGGGTGATTTGGTTTACTGGATCTCATTTACAAACATTTACTTGTAGGAACATTCTGTGCAGAAAAAAAAGAAAAAGGATAAGCATTCAAAAAAAGCTAAGAAAGAAAAGAAGAAAAATAAGAAACAAAAATCTGAAAAGAAGGATGACTTACTTGATAATTCTTCGGTAAGTAAGAAACTTTAAAATGCTTCAAATGACATCTTTAAAACCGGCACCATTTAATCAATTTAAAAGATGCTGTTATGTGAGTGCTTGTGAATTTTATAATATTGAATTCACTTATTAGGAACTAAGGGATTTATAGTTTTTCAGCAGAAAGAAATTGAAAAAAAAATCATTATTCTATGATAGAGTGGAAAAATTCATAGGTTCCCTGCAGTCAGTGATATATGGTAGAAGAATGTGTCTAAAATTGCAAATACTTGACTTTGATTTTAAGCATGAGTTACTGCTGCCTTTTTCCTTGGATGTTCAACCATGGAAACTCCCAACAACATGGGAGTTGTACGTGGGTCTGAAGGAAGGCTCCAACTTGTGCATTTGAATCTGTAAACAGATGCCTTCACATTGAGGGGCACTCTGGCAAAACAGTACAGAGACTGCATTAGAAATCTGGGCGCTGCTTTCTGGCCATGTTGTGTGTAAAACATCCTCCCAGCATTGTGGTGCAAGTCAGGTAGCACTGATTTTTTTCTTTTCAGAGAGTCTCTTTTATTGAGTGAAGGAACATGCAGTATGATGAGATTTATTTTCCAGGGACTGATATCAGACCTGAACTGTGCTCTTCAGTGTGGGAAGTAACCTAAGCCACAAATGTCCCACATTTCCCATGGGAGTTGTCAAAACCCCTCAGATCACATCAGTGAGTCCCAGGATACAGCACAGTCCTGGCTGATACCTTTGATCCAAAGTCTTGTTATTCCCATGACAGGTTCACATAAATACCAAAGAAACTCTCTTCAATGGAGTCCTATTTGCTTCAAGTGTAAAATCTCAGTACACTGTTTGCAAGTGCAAGTGTAGGAAGTTGGATATGAAAATAGGGGAAGACAGCATGTGCATTGCTTTATATTGTACTGTGTTACTGATTTTACTTTTTTAATGTAAAACATAGTAAAGAATTTAGATTTTTTTAATTTTGTTTTTGTAATGCCATAAAAACAATTAGTTTTGGTTTTATTCTGATAGTTTTAACTTTAGCAGTGTTATGCTAATAAACTGCCAGTATGAACAAGTGTTACATACAGTGATGTGCTCATGAAGTATGGTGGAATGTTTTGATCATGAAGTAACAATCTCATATGGGAATATCAATATTCTATTTTTATTATCAGTATTTTAAAATAATAAGCAGTATTACATCAGTAATGCTTAGCAATCAGCATCAATTTTGGTTATCAATATACTTGGTAAGTATTGCATTTTATCAACATATAATAGTATGTTAAGGTGTCATTATTATTCTTTACATTAAACTCTATTTTTAGGATTCTTCAGTTGAATGGGTTGAGTCAAACGTGTCACAGTCAGATAACACAGAAAAGGCTTGGAAGGTCAACAAGCAATCAGATGCCGTGAAAGAACCCTCCCTGCAGGTGAGCAGTCTGACAACTACTCCAGAAATAAATTCGGCATGACCAAATGTGAAATGTGCTTAGGTTTATTGACAGCTCTTTTGCAATGTGTTGAACTAAACCTATTTTACAGACAAATGTCTTTGTTTAACTAGGTAAATGTTACATTTCATTCATTGGAAGACTTCTCTACCTAATAGACCCCAAGGGAACGGCAGGAAGATATTCCAGGGGAGGTTTAGGTTGGACATTAGGAAAAGGTTCTTCACCCAGAGGGTTGTGGAGCACTGCAACAAGCTCCCCCGGGAGGTCGTCACAGCACCAAGCCTGACAATATTCAAGAAGCATTTGGACAATGCCCTCAGACATATAGTGTGAATTTGGGGGTTGTCCTATGCAGGGACAGGAGTTGGACTCGATGATCCTTGTGGGTCCCTTCCAACTCAGGACATTCTACGATTCTATGATAATAGTTGCTTAGTATTTAACAAGGCACTACACTTAAAGTTACTTAGCACCAATTCCTTTCATCATGTTTTGAGGCTCTAGCAACTTAGCTGGATTTTCTTGAAGAGGTCATCCTAAAGATCTTGACTAGATGTGTTATTTTTTTCTGCATAATTTCGGTGGCTGTTCTACAGCTGAATGAATTTTTGCTCCTGTGGTGCTTAAACAGATATAAGGAAGAGAGGTGTAGAACTTTTCAGCCACAATATTTATGGAATCAGTGCTTCTTTTGATCTCCCTAGGTAATTCTGTGCCTGGTAAGCAGTGTTTATTCTGGAAAACGGAGTCATTCTGAAATGAACTGCTGTGATTTTAGTAACATAAATGTAGTTACATGTCATCCTCAGTTGTATGAAATGATGATTTTTAATTTAGTGTCTAATTCCACTCCTGAAAAAAATCCCTGTTTCTTGTTCTGACTTTGTGCATCTTGTTAAGAGGAATAAAAAGGATCTCTGAATCATATCTATCTTCTTGGAAGAGTATAAAGTAATGAAATATAAATCCTTATGTATGTCATGATAATTTATACTGCAAAAACAGTTTTTTCCAAGCATTTCTTGTATAATGTGTGCCCTGGGCTTGTCTATTTTTGGATGAAGAGTGTGCTTTTGAAAGGGATTTCCTGGTCATCCGTTTTTGTATTTTGGCTCACATTATGAAGAAGTCTTGGAGCATGTAAGCTCATTTCCTGTTGGATTAAACTAAATTAGAAGGTACATTCTCAAAGTGCACCTAAGGCGCTCAAGGGGACCAGTCTCGGACTAGTCCAGAGTGCTTATTTGAGGGGGAAGAAGAAAAAAAGAAAAAAAAGAAAAGACAGAAACAAAGAAAATCCACAAACCGCAGATCTGAAGCCTATGTAGAAGCCGGAGTCAGGCTCTTTTCAGTGGTGCCCAGTGACAGGACCAGAGGCAATGGGCACAAACTGATCCACAGGAGGTGCTGTCTGAACAGCAGCAAACAGTGTTTTACTGTGAGGGTGACCAGGCACTGGCACAGGTTACCCAGAGAGGTTGTGGAATCTCCATCCTTGGGTATATTTACAAGCTGTCTGGACGTGGTCCTGGGCAACTGGCTCTAGGTGGCCCTGCTTGAGTGGGGGTTTGGACCAGATGACCTCCAGAGGTCCCATGCACATCCACTTCTGTTGATCCACATTGCTTGCTAATGTGGGCATAGATACTATTGAATCACTGGAAGATAGATTATTTTTCAGTTCCTTCTCTTTCTTAGAGGCGATCTGAGAAGTGGAATGTTGTGTTTCACCTCTTGAAACTCTCTGGTGTGTTGCCTAATACAATTTTTAAATAACAGAGAAAGTGTGACATACAGGATCTATTCAGATTGACAACTCAGACTTGAACCCTACTGAAGATATGAAGACTCTTCTGCAAGGGCATGTTTCAAAATAGGCATAATCTTGTCATTTTGGTTCCTATAAAAAGTGTTCCAAATACTTGTTTTTGTAGAGTAGTTGTTTATAATGTGTATGTCACTGCTTTCTTTTGAGGCTTCAGGTTTTGTGTGTATAAAGGTAGTAGGTGTATATATAGGCTTTTTATAGTCTGCTTTTCTTTAGAGAGTAGTCCTCCTTTTTAAAATGTCCTTGGTCTGGCTTAGGTTTTGTAAATGCAGTTTTCTACCTTTTACTGTGGGTACAGCTCAAAGACTTTACATGTGTAACTGTTTAATTTGAGGGTGCAGTTAGTGCCTGGATATCTGAGATATGAACTATGCTCAATTAGTGATTGCAGATTTTGTATACACTAGAAGAGAGGTAAGAGGTCATGAAGTCAAAATTGGCAAGATGAAAAGGAATTGGCCTAGATGTACAGTGTTCGTTTAAGCAAATAATACGTAGTCTGTACGGTTTGCATGTTTACTAGTGTCTTCTTTGTGTTTATTTTAAAGAGAGACGAATGGATGAATTTAGACTTCACGTCATTGAAAACCACGTCATTAGCAGCTGTCAGAGGTGAAAGACACAAAGAAAAAATATTGGAACGACAGAAAGCTCAAGAACTTGAGCAGGTAAGAGGAATTAATATATCAGGTTTTTTCTGCATCTTACTAAATTTTGTGTAATGAATGAACCAATGAGTAGGTTCAATTACGTAAGCCTTTGTATAGTTTTTAAACTAACGCCTAATGTGTTGTGTGATAGTGACTTTAATTAAATTGGTCAGTTATTTGTTCTGTTTGGGATAGGAAGTGTTCATTCAACAGGCTTATCTTGTGGAGAAAAGCCTTTAAACTGCCTTCTAGGTAAGGAGAAAGCCAGTTTTGTTAGTAGTGAGTTATGTAATATTTGAAGTGCTTCTTAAATATTTTACTTAACAATTACAGACTGTTGGTCTGTCCTTCTTCCCCATAGTGTGTGTGAAAGGAGCACCATTGTTCTGTGTGATAAAAGCTTACGTAAGTTACTGCGTTAAAGCGTAGGGTGCTGAGGCTTGTTTTTTCCTGAAGAAAGAATTCAGAGCAGTTGCTGTGCCTTTCATGCCGCAGTTGTGCATGAACACATGGGTGGATCAGGGTCCGCCTGGGGAAGGGGTTGCTGTCATTAAATTAGTTCTGTTTACATACAGTTGCTGGCTGCTTCATTTGTTCATTCAGCTCCTTAAATGCAATGTAGCCTGATCTGAAAACATAGTTGCTGATCACTATCTACTATTCACTTGTCCTCACATCTCACAGTAGGCCATTTGTTGCTGTTAGGTTTTCCAATTAGTTGTGTTGTGGCTAGGAACCAGAGTGACCTGGAGCGCTTTTCTTGTGTAGTATCTGGCACTTTGGTTATTGTCTTTTGAGAAGGAAATAATCTTCTTTTTTTCCCCACATATTTTTTTGCTGAACACTTTTTCTGAACTGTTAAAGGACCACTTAATGTGGAGAACTTAAATCACCAGAATGTCAGCATGTATTATATGGTTAATGACAATTTACATGTATTCTTGATCCTAGAAGAATATGATTTTTATAGACTCTCCCACCCAACCACTTGCTCTCCATGCAGGTTTATACTTTTGTGTTTTCCACACCAGAATGTCTGTCCTTTCTTTGGTACCCAAAACAATGTGCACAACAGATGCATACAGCATGCCAGTGGTGGTGATGAGTTGACGATATAACATAGACAAATTCAAAATTTTGTCAGTGCTGGGATACCTGGTCAACCCTTTTTTCTCCAGTGGACTTCCTTCCCTGCTTCCAGAGAAGTCAGTTAACAGAATCACAATTAGCAATCTAGTTTGAGGGTGAAAAGCAGTAACTCAAGGTAAAACTAAGAGCCCCCATAATAGCAGTGCTTCAGACACAAGTGTGTATTACTGCTGCACTGGCAATGCAGTCAAACAGTAAAACTGCTTCTTTGTAATAAGGGTGCCAACTAAGCAGATGTGTGAGAGCTTTGACTCAGGATGGAGAGTTGTGTTTATTTCTACCTGACTTTAGATAGCACAAGTTGGGAGTAAGCTGTTCTAGTCCCACACAAGTCTCGTAAAATTTTTCAAATATTCCAGAAAATACAAACCATATGCTATGCATACATTAAAATAATTTCTGTTTTAGGCCATGCTGTCTGAGAGAGAGCTCAATCCCTATTGGAAAGATGGTGGTACAGGTTTGCCACCAGAGAAGGATGAAGCAGCTTCAGTTAAAAAAGGTAAACAGCAACTTTTAGTAATAATCTTAAATTTCTGTCTCCAGTCTCTGATCTCTGTGTTGCTAACAAGTTACTACTAATGTTGATGTAAAGGGATTATGAATAGCATGTAATAAAGTAAAATTTGCATGAAAATTCAGTATTGAATATGGGGTTAATATCATAGTATGCTGTTTTGCAGAATTTCTCTTCACTGGTTTTTAATCTTGAGTGGTTTGACCTTCAGTATCTTTACAGAAATTCTCTATTTTGAACTAATTAAAGGAAAGCATGATTTAACCAAAGCAAGATAAATTGTTGTCATCTCATTTGGTTCCTTTTATTCCATTACACAGATTATAGTTTTGAAATATTCAACCACAGAAGTCTGAGTCACATTAAAATGAAGTACATTACAGATGCAGTTTGTGAAAAATACTATTTCTGTAACCTTTTCACTTCTTTCCTTACCCTAGGGTTATTCTGCTTATTTCCAGCAAGGGCAGTTAGAAAACCGTTTTTCATAACGTCATGAAGCATTTATTATGTGATAAGAAGGGTCCTTGTATTCTGTCAACAGGGAACAGTAGGGTCCCTGGCTTTTCTCTTTGGGAGCCTTTCTCTGTGGACAGTCTGTTCTGCAAACCATTAGCCTTATGCCCACTTTTAGGAGTCACAGAGCTCAGCGATCTGTAAGAGGTGACAGGCATCAGTGAATATGTGTTCTGAACGTTAAGACCTCTGCTAGCTTCTCAGATGGAAAGCAATGGGTTACTCATTAATTTTCTGAGAAGGGGAATGTGCTTGTTTGTATGTAAGGGGTATGCCAAAGAAGGGACGCAATAAGAAGGTTCTTTAATTTCATAAAAAAACCCACCACTTCTCATGTGCCACTCCTGTCTTGGAAACTGCTTGTTGTGTTCTATGATAAAATGGAGAAGCTTAAATTAAATCAGTGGTATTACTGAGGTATATCCAGCATTAACTTATAAAAACGTGTAATTGTATTATTATATTCTTTCTATTTTTCTTTTGCACCCCTTGAATTTTTACATTAAGTTTAGGTGAAGGTTTAATGTCACATACAGAGTAAGGTTAAATAGGAATAACTACTGAGATATAAAACTACGACCTCTCATTGTTTTCTACTTTAGTTACAATGGTAGAAGATGCTGGATTAAGTTGGTTACGAAAATCATACCAAAGGATGAAGGAGCAGGCTGAGAGAGAGAAACGGAATTTTGAGGAAATTGTAGCTGAGAGATATGGGGTAAGGATCTTCAGTTAAATTTTTTTCATACTAATAGATGCTTGGGAAAGGTTACTTTCACGTAAAGGCACAAATACTTAAGGTGTAGTGTAAGATATTAGGAAAGAAGAAGGAAAAAACAGCTTCTGAAGCTTCTCTCAAGTGATGAAGAGCTTAAAGCTACCCAGCCTTCTATATCTTTTTTTTTTTTTAATATTTTTTAATATATGGGATCCTATAGCAAATTTACAATACTTATCCTCTACATAAGGAGGTTCAAATGATCCCAGTTACAAAGTACCTGAGTGCTTCCAAAATTGTGGTGTATACTAGAAAATATATTTTATTCTCCTGCATGTAGCAGATAATAATGCACATTGTGGATAATAATAATGCCAAGATAATTTGGAGAGCTGTGTCAAATTTTACCAAATATGAATCTTCTGGTAACTTGTGATCTGCTCAGTTGAGATATATTGAGAAAGCTGCTTGCTTCTGGAGGGTTTAAAAGTCTTCAAAATGTATTTTTAATAGAAGTGTGCCATAACAATATTAACTCTTTAAAGCCTGCACCCCCTGCATATTATATTATTGTCTTTAAAAGCATTGGTCAAAGGTGTGGGATATTAAATCTTGGCCGTAGCGTTACATTTGAGGTTTTTGTGGGTTTTTTGATTAGGCTGGTTTGATTGTGGAAATCTTGGGTAAGACAGTATGACTTCATACTATTGTCTTTGAACTGAATTGTAGTCACTCCTGAGTGATGAAACCAACATGGTCAGTGCTGGCAGAAATTATTCAGTGCCAGTGATTGTAAAGAATATTATTTTTAAGAATCTTTCTCAAGAAACTAGAGCTCAAACAGCATGAACAACTCTGGCTGCTGAAGTACAGGATAGTGATTGAAAGAGATCCCTGCCTGATTTGCTTCAGTATGTAATGTTTTTTTTTTTGGGGGGGGGGGGGGAGGGAAGTAATTGGTGGCTTTTAATTCAGCTCAGAAGAGGGAAGAGGAACAGTCCACATTTTGCATAATTGCCTAATGGATAGAGTATTTGTCCAGAAAACCAGACAGGGGTTCAAAGCCTGGTTCAAGCTAAAGCTTTTGAACCCACTCTCCTGTGTTTTTGAGAGTTTAACTAGACTGTAAAATGGTTTAGTGGGTACGTCCATTGGTTCTATAGAAACTGAGCATCTGGTAAGCATAAATGCAAAGTTCATAAGTAAGAAAGAGGAAGCTTTTCTCCCTGGCTCAAGCCCCCAGTCTCCAGGTTGCCAGGAGAAGACAGTTCTGGGGCTCTCATCCCTGTTCCCAGGAGTGCTTTAGCACTTTGCTTTAGAGCCACGGGATGAAAGTTAGAAGTAGTCCAAGAGAAAGGATCAGAAAGCCTTCCCAACAGAGCATCTTAGACATGAGGCTATAAGTTCCCTTTTTCATACTGGTCTTCCTTTGCACTCCATGGCTCATGACTTTCCCTTTGCACAGTGACTCATTTTCACGGAATGGTGCCTTTCTTGTAATACTTAGTAGGGAGCTTCACAATACCCTTAAAAGCAGTATGACTTTTTTTTTTATTCTTTCTTATAGTCAATGGAAGTATTTCAGTCACGGTTAGAAGAAGCTGAAAAAGTTGCATCCAGAAAGGAAAATTGTTATAGAAGTGGAAGATGGAGGAAAACTGACTATTCAGAAAGTGAGAAAGAGAAGAATGAACGGCATATGAAAAAGGAGACACGAGATGAAGATGATAGAAACAGGAACGTGTTTGGGGGCTATACTAGGGAGAAGTATGGCAAGGGATGGGCGCAAGAAGACAAAGGTTACAAAAGAGATATGTCAAGAGAAGACCAAGAACGTGGACACAGTAGCATGGACTCAGTATTGAGAGGCTACAGCTCCAAAGCAGAAAAATACTCTGATGAAAAACGAAGTCAGGAAAAGAGTTCATCTCTAAGCAATGTGAAACACAAATTTCTGAAACCTTCTGAAGATGATTTATCATCTTACAGTGCACCTAGAGACTACAAGTCACAGCAGTCCTCTTCCAAACTGCAGGTTCATAGCTCTTTGAGCAGCTGTTTTCAAAAACCTAGTGAGGATATTGCACTGTGGACCAAAACACATGCAGAAGATAACAATGAGAAATTAATGTCTGATCAAAAATCATCAGGTACTAGGGAACAAATTGATGACAGTAGTTGGGAAAGAACTCCAAGTGATGAAAAAGAGAAGTTGCAACAGGAGTACCCAAGCCATATCCCTGAGAAGAAACAAACGTTATCTGACAGTAAAACATTGTGTTCTAGGTATTTTACAAACATCTTTATTTGTCTTTTATTTGCTGTATTTTTCATGGCAAAGTATACCAGAAACTCTGTCTTCTTTGTGGCAGTATTAGATCTGATCATATCAAGTCTCTTTAGTTAGGAGGAGGCTAGCTTCCTAGCTAGGAGCAGCTAAAACAGACCACTGTAGAAGGAATGAACACTCCCTACTTGTCCTCTCTCCTCAGCATATTTGAGAATTGCTAATGATAGATTATTTTCTGCTTCTTTCTAATGTTAGTTCACACTGCAGCAAAATTGGCCTCTTAGGCAAAAAACCTGCAAAGCAATGTCTTAACTGTTGTTGAATTTATACAAGACAAACTTGAAATGTTAGAAAATGCTGACTAAAAACTGAAACAATGAATACGGCAGGGTTAGGTTTGCCACCTGTGAGATGAACTCATATGCTAAAGTAGTAGCATATGAAAAATAGTAGAAGGTATTGATTAGAAAAGTGCATTTTCTGTGGAAAAAAAGAAAGATGAATAGGAGTGGGAAAGGAAAGGCAAACTAATATGTGGTAGGAATTTCAGTTTGCCTGATTTGCTTTAGTGAGAGACCATGGAGACGTTGTAAGGAGAGGTGGCCAGAAAAGTAAGTTGTAGACAACTGAGCTTTTGCTTTACTGAAAGCCACCTGTTCTCCAGTATTACCAGCTTGCTGGTTCTTCCAGTGAGAGGAATAGTGTGGTTATTACTCTGAATGCTTTCCTTCAGATCTTCCCAATAATAGGTAGGCATGTGCAAAAGTCTTTTAGAGTCAGGATGCTGTTATTTAATTGCTTGGGAAAGCTGGACAAGTAAATATTCTTGGTTGGAGTATGTAAGAAGGATGATATGATTTAGTTGGAAACAGCATTTGATGAAATATAATCAAGTGTAATGCCTTCTTTCTTATATGCTTATGTCAGTTACTTGCAGAAAAAAGTCTTCTTATAGCGGGGTTATGAATTTACTTTTAACGTTTAATTGTTGGATTCTAACGACAAGACAATACCTTAAAAGTATTTATTTTATTTATAACTGTTCCTACGTGTAGTACTTGCAGATACCTCACTGTGTATTTGCAAAGAAAAATTGTTGATTAAATGAGTACTGCATGGCTAACCAGAAAAAGCCAGCTTAGTCTACACAATTCTTTATATTGTATGCAATACAGTGGGGTATTTTTTCCGGATTTTACTTGCTATATTTTCTAGTTTGATAGGAGCGAATGAAATTTACATTTTCTTGGCTAGCAGGAAGATAAATTGTTTGCATGATGTTCACTTGATCTAATTTATTTATTTATTTATTTAAAAAAGCATGAATTTGAATATACATCATGGCAGGAGTAGTTTTTATGGACTATGGGAAATCCCACTCATAAGGGTTTGTCATGTCTTGTTTTGTTGTTTATTTTAGTATTTACCTAGGTGTTATTTTGCTGGAAAATGAGGAATATATATCTTTATAGTTGTTTTAGTTACTCTGAAAAAAAGATCTTGTGGCATTAAACCTGTGATGTATGAGACATTATTAGACATTCAAATTTAGCGATCCTCTTTTTTTTGTTTGTTTGTTTTTCTAGATATTGCCCAAATAGTTATTTCCCTGAAGTGCCTGGGCTTTATCACTCAAGTGCACTTTTTGTAAACTTTGATTAGAGTGATTCATGGTGTGTCTGAGCTAGAGCCTATGAGACTTCCTCGGCTCTTGAGTCCTGGTTTGTTCATGACTTTGTTCAGGTACAAGGCCTGCACAATCCACAGTTGTTTTCTGCCTGCTGTGGGTAGCGCATCGGTTTCCATAAGGAGGCGTAGATATTCATGTAAGGGGGGATGCTGTGGTGAGCTGGGAGAGTGCGTCTGCACTGCAGTTCAGGCACAGACTCCATGAAAATAAAAATATGCACTCAGAACTATATGTCTGGAAAAACCCCACCCTGTTAAGAAGTTTCTTTTTTTGCACACATAAAAAGGCATGATTATGTGTGGTTAGAGTCTTATCCTTCATCTTAGATATCATGCACTTTTTTAAAAAAAAAAAAACAAAAACCAAAACAAATACTTCACTGATTAGCAGCAAATAATCTGTGTAGATGACATATAATCCTTTAGTAAGTCTACCTTTATTCTCAGTTTTGTTTCCTCCTTGACTTCCAGAAGGAGAAAGCAAGATCTAACAGCTGTGTTGTACAGCTGATGGCAAGCAGGAGCTCTGACACCCAGGAAACTTTATTTAACTGTAGTCAACTACTAACAGTAGGAGAGTTTTGGTGATCATCCAGAATGCAGAGACTGAGTGAGGGATACCATGTGAAGACCCTGCACCATGTTCTTATTTGATTGATTGATTGATTTATTTATTTATTTTTGGGAGTGTGGGGGGAGCTGGGTGTTGCTTTGCACATGTGATGGGTTGACCTCATCAAGCAACTAAGTGTGTACCCAGCTGCTCACTCATTCCCCCTCCTGCGGAGGGAATCAGAAGAGCAAAAGGGAGGAAAAACTCATGTATCGGATAAAGACAGTTTAACAAATGAAGGAAAGAGACAAAAACAAGTGGTGCAGAGGCAGGCAGTCGCTCACCACCTCCCACGGGCAGACTGATGCCTAACCAGTCTCTGAGCAGCAGGTGCCTTGGAAGGACTGCACTCCCCGGCTTTTGTTGCTGAGCATGGTGTTATGTGGCATGGAATAGCTCTTTGGCCAGTCTGGGTCGGCTGTCCTGGCTGTGTCTCCTCCCAGCCTCTGGCCCACCCCAGCCCACTTGCTGGGGGTGCAGAGGGAGAAACGGAGAAAGCCTTGAGGCTGTGTAAGCACTGTTCAGCAACAGACTCTTGTCTACTCTTGTCTACTGGTGTGTTATCAACACTGTCACCAGTTAAGTCTAAAGCACAGCACCATACCGGCTGCTACAAAGAACGTAAACTCCATCCCAGCCAGACCTAGTCCAGCATGTAATTATTGAGCAGAAGTTAGTGATACCCTTGCCTCGTTATCTTAAAAGAAGCAACTACTCCTTTAGAGTCTTTTTTTTGTTTTGTTTTGTTTTGTTAAATAATGGTGAATCACTTTTTTTATTGCAAGTACAAAAACTACCTTTTAGCTTTTGGTTACCACATGTAGTAAGTGCAACGCTAACTGTAACTGGACAGAGCTGCAAATTTTGGGAAAGTAGATTGTGTACGGAAGTGGTTTGCTTATTCAAGTTAAAAGAATTCAATTATTATGATAGAAAAGATAATTATTTTCTTTTCCTCACAGAACAGAACTAAGCTTAGAAGCTATTTAGCTGATATTTTCTTTTGCATGTGTTTTCTGCTTTAGTACTGTTAAAGCCGATTGTGCATCTCCTTTGATATTTTAATTCTGTTTGTTAGCCAATACAATTACTGAGCTGATTTATTAGTAAAGTGGAGATTACTTAGGTCTGGAAAACCATATAGCCTCTGCTTATTGACTTATTTATTTCCAAGTTCTTTTAAGCTGACTCTTCGCTCTAAGCTTCTGTGTGTTTGAGATAGTGTATGACCTGTTTTCCCGTTTTCTTCAGTGGGAATTGTCTGTTTTTGTTCTGGCTCTTGGAACATTTAAGGTTTGGATATGTGGGGTAGTTATCTGTTGGGAATAATTTATATGCTGCTACTTTCTTCTTCTTCCTGGAGTTTCAAGTCTTGTAATACATGTACTCTTTCAGTAGTGTTCAGTCAGTTACAAAAAGTAAAGTTTTCTTCATTGACGTGAAGGCTTGGATTAATAGGTGTTGCTGGTTCAGTTCCTCATCTCTCACGCTGACAATGTACCTTTTAAGTTTTATCCCCTCTAAAACACAGAGAGAGTTTCTTCAGCCTATAAATCAAAGTGTTTTGGACAGTTATGACACAGGTTAATTAAAAGTGCTGATTGGATGTCCAAGGGATCTCCCCAGAGGAAAAGTCCATCCAGGTAGCATTTGCTGAAAATCACACTTAATAATGTGACTGCTTCAGAGTTTAATTTGAGACAAGATAAAAGGCAAAACAAAAAACAATGTCTCCAGTCTCAAAAAGTTCAGATGATGATTCAAGTGCTAACGCCGCTTAAAAAAAGCATGTATGAAGTAATAAACATCTCTTGCTTCCTTTACTGAAGTAGTCTGCCTTGTTTTGAAAAACATAGGTTAAGGAGAAGTGAGAACTTCATCTTTGAAGGTTCTGTTTCAGATGAAGTTAATGTAAATGTCTCTGCTGAGTTTTTGGGTTTTGGATTGGGCATCTTCAAAACAGATGAAAGTAACTTTGGTAATTTCCTCAGGGCTGGGGAGATCTGGCAGTTAAGTATGACACCGTCTTCAACGTTCTCCTGTTCTTCAAATCCTACAGGGTTTAACCATATTGAGTAGTGAGTGAATTCTCTCTCTCTCTCCCTTTTGGTAGTAGGGACCAACATCATAACTATATTCTTATGTCTCTTTTGTGTTAGATGTTTTACTTTCAGAGTTAGTTGGTTTTTGTCTTTCCTAGAGTTAGAGAAAAAGAGCCAAGCTTGTTTGATGCCTCTTTGCAATAACTCTTAGAGACCTTATTTATTATCATAAGAATTCATACACTGACCTTTTAATATTAAAATTAAGATACAATACTATTTATTACTAGCTGTAGCTTCTCTAGGGAGACTTCATATTTTAAAAACGGTACTTGTTAATTTTTCCATGGAAACTACCATATCAGCCGTAATGTCTTTAGAAGCAAAGATTGTACTGTAAGCAGATAAGTATGGGCACATAAGTAGTTTTCAAGAGATGGAAGGCCACTTGGTGTACAGGAGAACAACGGGGAAATAGGTGATTTTGGTGGAGCTGAGAAGTAAAAGCATGACCAAAGCCAGAAAGGACAGTTACAGGGTGGGTTTAAATTACTCTTTTGGCTCCTCTTTTCCTTGCTTTCTGTCTGCTTGTACCTGCTACTGGCTCTTGAATGTTTTTTCATGCTGAGAAAGTGTTCATAGATAGTGCTTTTCATTTTAATTGATCTCCAAAGTAAAAGGAAACATGCCTCAAAAGTTTTATTCAAGATTTTTGGTTTCAAAGTCCTTGGCAGCTTCTGACTGCAAATATGTTTTTATAATATGTTGTTATCAATTATTTTGACAATAGGAACATATGTACCAGTACAGTAGGCATATAATATTTAATTACACAGGTGAATACCGCATTGTTTTTCTATGCGTTTAGTGCTGCTGGTGTTTTACAGACAAACATCAACGGCTGAGCCGCCTCGGGTCCTTAGTGAAGAGGAGATGAACAGACTGGGAGCGAGGATTGTGAAGGCAGAGCTCATGGGAGACATGGTAATGTCTTTGAAAAATTGTCATGATACACTGCTGTTTTTCTTTAAAGCTCATGGTGATTTAGTTACTAAACAAAAAAAAAAGGTATTGATTCAAGCAAATAAAGTCCTGCAGAATTTGATCAGGTAGGAGTTGAAGATACTGCTTTTATTGTAACTTCTGCTTTAAATGCAATGGTTCATAGACTAGAATAGGGGATTCAGGTCCCCAGGTTTATGTAGGCTAGGCAGCATATCCAAAACCAGTTGTTCTCTTGTTCTCTGCTTTTTTTTTTTTTTTTTTTTTTTTTTTTTTTAATAGGACTTAATGTCTTTTTATTAAGCAGGGAGTAGGTGAAAACTACAAAGCTCCAGTCTGCGTTACAAGGTAGACAGTGTCTGGAGCTTTTCTTATTTCATCAGCTTTGTCACAAGCAGATGCTTGTGGTCCATAGCTCTGCTGTATAAACATACTTAACTAATTATGACATGGAAATAAAGAACCGAAAGGAACCACATAGGCCATTGCATCCAGCTCTGCAATGAGAACAACTATGTAATGCTTTGTGGTCAGTTCCACAAAATGTCTGCCCTGAATGAGACTGGGTCCATGGAGCTGACATAATCAGCTGCATGTTTAACGTTGGTTTAGGAGGCTTGTTTCAGACAGCAACCTGAAGGATCAAGAATTCCACTCTTTTGGAACACTCTAAACTCTGGAAGTTTTTTTTTTTTTTTTTTTTTTTGTTACATGAAGTATGGCTGTAGTGAGTTAATTGCATTCAGTAGTACTGCCTGGAAGTTTCAATTATAACAAGGTCATAGTCTGTTAGTTTTTAAGCTGTGTTTTACAAGTGCTTGCTCTGAATAGCTGCTCTTAAGGAAGCATTACTGAAATTTTTTGAAAGATATAATAAAATAACATTTTTTTAGAAGAGAATCTTATCACTTTGTATTTTTTTTAAAGATTAATTTTTATTGCACCTGCTTACCTTCCCTCTTGTGATAGAATATTTGCAGCAAAATCTACATCACTAAGAAGTAATAAGTAAGACGTTATGACTTCAAGTGCCAAATTAGTATTTCCTGAGAGCCATTGATTCTTTGATTTGTTGGAAGTTTTAGGATGTTTGGCATATGTATTTATTGCTGGATTAGGACGTGGCGTTGATCTTTGTCAAAGCCCCTATCGCATAATTTAAATTTTGTTAGGAGACAGTGTTCATTTTAGAAATATTTTCGTTTCAAACCAATTTTATATTATGGATTCTTTTTCTACAGACTTTAGACACAAATGTGTGTATGTAGCTTTACAAAGTCTGAACAAATACACCTTTTCTAGAAACCTGTCCATTTGAAGTATTATCAACTTCAAAAGTGAATTAAAAGTAACTTCAAGCAGTGTATTTCCTACTAAGACATAATGAGTATTAATGATTTAAGTAGATGTCTCCATGTTTTAATCTGTAGTTTTCCTAGCTAATATGAAAAAATACACTAGTGAGGAAAAAATATGTTTATGAATGTAATTGTATGATAGGTTTGTGAGGGACTGGTGTTAGTCACTTAAGATATTATTTTAAGACATTTTCCTTCAGGGGAAAATTGAAGCTATCTATACAGTAGTTGCTATAAAGTATTGGGGAGGAGAAAGTTTTCCAAAGACTCTCATGGAGAGCAGCAAAAATTTGAAAACTTTTTTTTTTCCCTACTGCGCAGCTTCAATAGCGTTGTCCAAACAAAAGTTTGGGCACAAGTGGTTTTTTTTCTTTTCAACCTGACAGTAACCGAATAAGAATAATTTGAATAAAAATATACAGGTGTTCTGTGGGGAGAGTGTGATTCTTCTACAGTTTTGTTTTGACCAAAATCATGTAGCAGAAGCCAACATTACAATTTTACTGTTAATTTTATATATACGTTTTTCTACATATACACTCTGAATTAGCCTAGTTAAAAAAAAATAACCGCAGTATAAATAATAAAATAACTAATCTTTGCCTTGTTGCTCTTTAAATGTTTTTTTTTTTTTTTTCACGGACTTTCTCTGATCAGATTGAAAATGCAGCTTGTTTAAACAAGTTCATCCCCACACACCAGAACAGATGGTTATGTAACGGCACGTCCTGGTGGCTGGAGCTGAAGGTTGACCATGTGGGACAAATGAATTCTGATCCTATTTTTGTTACTGGCTTGCTGCTTGGTGTTGATCACATGACTCAATTTTGGGGCGACAAGTGTAGGCATGATTGTTGGAGTCCAATCAATGAAACTGGCAAAATGGTCAGAGTATAAATGGTTGTATTTCTTATAGGTTGATAGCTGGTCACCTGGCAATTCTTAGTAAACCAGGATATTCTAAAATGCTTGTATTTATTTAATAAAGAGATGGATGAGAGAGCAGGAGTATCAGAAACAATTTACACAAGTCTGAAAACAGTTCTCATTTTCTACTTCTTGTCCATTTTCATACCCAAATTAATGTCTTAAGTGCCAAGGTTGGACACGTGGTGTAGAGAGATGTGAAACTGCATAGCAAAAATGTATGAGAGAGATTTCCCTAGACCCATTGTGTGTATGTGTGTATATATATAAAAATAAATAAAAGAGTATGTACCATAACCTGGAAAGGTTATACACTTGATGTGTTCAGGCTTTCTTATTTAGCTTCCTATACATAAAGTAGCATCTAAGCTTAGCTACACAAAGCAGTTATTAGTATAGTTGAATAATGTTTAAGCATAATTTTTCTGGTTTTATGACAATATAGGTTTCTATACTTTAGATACCTTTGTTCTGAACAATTTTTTTTTATTTTATTTCCATTACAGAATTGTGTGAACTATATTGACATGGTTTCTTTAGTCTTTTGTGTCATTAGAGTTTAAAAAAAAATCAAAACATGAAGAAATGGAATGAATAGTTAATTCTGATATAAAAGTCTCTAGAAGTTTAAAATGGTTAAACTAATGGAGTACTACCACTTTCTTTGAAGGAGTTAGCTTCAGAACTTCAAGCAGAACTTGAGAATGCACGCAAATTGAGGGAGACTCAAGGGCAGATTCCAGCAAAGTCTGGCAGAGAGGTAAGGGGAAAATATTCTTCTTTTCTTTGTGCTAACACAGTGGTATAATACAGGTAGCAGCTGAATTATAGAGAACATGAAATGTACTTAGGAAAATTACAAGGTGTGACTTTAGATGAGTTACTGTTGAAATTAAATTGTATTTTCTGATGGTAAACAAAACTTTCTCCATTGTACTTTAGCAACTTCCACAGGATTTTTTTACTGGTAATATTTTCTCAGCAATGATATATATCTTCCATTAAGAGTAAAACTGATGTGTGTCATGTTGTTGACTGTTTGCCCAGGAGGCCTAGACCTTGTGATCTGGAACCTAGGCTGTCTTGCCTTTCAAGCTGTGCAGTGACTAACGTAGGCACCAAAGCAGGTGATCTGCGTCTTGCTTAGCTTGCCAGGATTTGGTCCTGGCTGTTGCATCACTCTGATGTCTGTGAAGAAGCTGACGCTTCAAATGTTGTTCTTTTTAAAGGGTGGTATTCAAGAAATGTATAGTGATCTTTTTCCATACCAATTTGGTATAGCTACAAGGAAACAGGATCAGTATCTTCATTTATGGTCTCTGTCCTCATGATGGAGAGGAGACTTTTAGGCAAAAACTAATGTTCTTGTCCAATTTGATCCCAATTCCACAGTAAAAATTCAGCTGCAACTCAGCTGAGTTTGAAAAGTCACTAATATTTTTTTCTAAAAGGTTTCATCTCAGACCTCATACATTGACTAGTATTTCTCCAGTCTTTAGGAGACAGACTGAAGTGGAAGTTCATGTGTGGCCTCTAGCTGACTGCATTGTTACAGTTGTATTGAAGTATAAAGTCTCAGTCCTTGAATTCACAAGAATTTAAGGTTACAAAAGCTCTGTGTAGGTAGACTCTGCTTCATTGCAGTGCAGTTCTTAGGCATGTTTATCATGTGTATACAAAAAAACCTGAATAAAGCAGATTGGAGTTGTGTAATTACACAGGAAAAAGTCCATTCAGATTTTAAAACTGGAAAGTAGAGGGCATGTTATGGGTGGTCCTCAAAAATGTTGATAAAGATCTGTACCTTAGAAACAATTTTGGTCAGCCTTAGTCTTAACCATAGTCTGATTTTTATCTTAATTTTTAATTAAAGGATTTTCAAAACTAACAGCTTATAGTCATTGCAAAAGTACCAAATGTAAATACTACTTGAATTTTCAGAAGGGAAAAATAATTAAAAAAAAAACATCTCTCTTCATTCTGAGGGCAATTGACCTCACAGCCTGTGCTTTTACTAAGTGATAGGCTGCTCTGCAACAGGGAGATTCCTCCCTGCATGTAGCAACACCAAGCTCAGCGGTGCAATATTTTGGGGATTCAGAAGGATGAACTGACAAAGAAGAAATAGTCTGCATCCTTCTGGCCTGACATGGGTCCTAATCTATCTCTGGACTGGCATCTGAAAAATGCATGAGTAGTCCAGGAGGAGCCTTACTGAAAAAGAAAGGTGTATTATAGACTTGGCTAGATTGGAAATACCATCTTGCTGTCCTAAAGCCTCAAAGGGATTGACTTAGTAATTTGTTTTCATGAATATGCTATAAGGTAGTTAGGATTTTTCTTTTATCTTTTGTGTGCCTGTCCATATTCAGTTTTGCACTCTTGCGTGCGTATTTACTCAAGCTGGGTCTGGGGACTTAACAGGGCACCTCCACTCCTTGTCCTGCATTCCCTTTAAACATGGTGGAAAAAGTCGTGAATAACCCTAGGCTGCCCCCTCTTTTTCTTCCTCTCCTGTGGTAGCTTGACTAAGCCCCCAGTGACCACTTCAGTGTTGTGATTGATATAAGCTTCTTTGGAAGATTGAAGGGATTTAAAACCAGGGCTCTTTCCTCTCTGAATTGTCTCGGGTGCTGAATGTCTGCCCTTGTGTGCTCCATGTTGGTTTTCTCTGAAGCTCAGGATCAGTTTCTTATGTAATTCCAGATGTAGAAGCTTGGTTTTTAGGTCTATTCATCTCAGAATGCTTATTTTTATGTTAGAGTCCAACTGTCTTCCAGAAGTAATCTTTAGCTTGTGGGAACCAGGACTGTCGACAGTCCTGCTGTTTGGACTTTACATGGTTTGCCAATACAAATACTCCCTTACAGATACAACACGGCTGATGTCTGTAATTCTGCAGATGGTTAGTTCTTGAACTGCATCATGCCAGAACAGTATCAACCTCTTTACAACTTGCTGTAAAGTTGCTCAACTTCTTAGGCTTGCAGTAAATTGGCAGACTCCCCAAACCGCGATGAAAGCCTTCAAGTTTACTTGAACTCACTCAGGTTTTAATTACTGCCAGGGCTTGCTTTCCAGAGGGTGAAAGGCTTCCTGTACATTTTAGAGGCTTACTCTCTTGTCTTTATGGATGTGCCTTGCCTGTGCCAGTTTCATGGCTACTTCTAGCCTGTGTTATGTGGCTTTTGAGTGTGAGCAGTCCAGCAAAGCTGACAGTTGCTCTGTCCTAAGCCCTGTCCCGGTGATAGTTGCCAGGGTAGTCTTACTGGTTTTACAGCTTCAAACTGATTTTGGACTACTGGGACACAGGCAGAATGTGTTGGGTACTCCTGTGTGTCAAGGGCCAACTGTATCACATCGTGTGTCTAAACAACGCAGATGTTCAGAAGCCATCTTGTAACACGAGAGGCTGATTTTTGAAGGTGTATTTGACACTGTACGAATCAGTTTTTCTGTAACATTGACCACCAAAGTGACAGCCTCGATCAGTTCAGCCAGCTGTATTCCAAGTAAGGTATCTGAAGCAGTTTCCGCAGAAGTAGTTTTCCAATGGATGTCCCATTGATCCTGAAGTTTGATAGCTTTGCCTCCACTACCATAACAAACACGAAGCATTTTGTTTCAGGCAGGTCTGCCTCTGGTTCCTTGGAGCAGCATGGCCAATGTCATGGTGAAAGGTCCTGAAACGTGGCTTTGCCTTATTTTCACTTTTGTTGGGAGAATTGGGGAGATAAATCAGGAAGCAGTGAAGGCAATTCTGAATGCATCTCCCTAGGAAGGTTTTTTTTTATTCTTGATTAATTGAACATGGATCAATTTCCTAATTCAGTTCGCTGTGTGACTGAATGAAAACTCGTGCTAGTAAGGGGGTGTGCATGGGCGGCTGGGGTTTGTACAGAGGACACGATCAATTCTTCTGACAGCAGTGCTGGTTTATTCTGCCTTAAAGTGATCAAGAAGCTACAGACTGAAGGGACTGCGAAGTGGTGGCTTAAATCCTGGTTTTGTTTGTTTGTTTGTTTGTTTCTAAGTGAGAATAGAGGCAAACCTACCTTTTACAGTTCATTTGATTTAGACAAGAATTCTACCCCAAGCAACCCCAAAATTGTGGGTTTGAAGTACAGTTTTCAACTACTGATGTTCAGTGTTTAAAAACCTTACGTTTATCAGCTGAGATATTTCACCAAGTGTACAGATCCTCGTAAAACTATTTTGTTACTAGTTTTCTTTTTGGCCAAAGTAATCTGTGGTTTTAAGACCTGCTGTTTGTGATGCATTTAGATGTTGCAAGTAGAGCTTTCCAGCTGAAAGAAGCCAAAAAGCATGAATGTATACATCTTTCGGAACCTAGAATAGCATGAAAATTGTAAAAGATACCGAAGAATTGAGAGAATTCCATAGCTGCGTCCTGAGTAAGCCCACTTGGGTAATTCTATAGCAAAAATTTACCTTGAGGAAGAGGATTGTTGTTGTTTTCTTTTTTTTTTCTTCTTTGTTCTTGGCAGTTAGTGTGATGTTTCTAGTAAATAAAGTGAACAGCCATGAATGATAATGTTATAGGTTTTCTGTGTATGAAGGTATCCCAGATTAAAATTCAGTGCAGGCTAAAACATGTTTGGATTCTCTTGATATTGGAAAAAAAAAATAGTAACTTTGTCTTAAACCATTTTTCAGTGGTATTGAAGCATTTCTTTTATTCATTACCAGCCCTCATTTTGCATGTCTTAACATTTGATTTGTTTTCAACTGCTAGCCTTCCATGTGTCCAAAGTGCAGAAAAGATGAAAATTTATTAGTTGAGTTGTTCTTGAATTGTTTTTGGCTTTTGAGTAGCTTTATAAATGAAATTCTTTTGCCTGAATTGAGATATGAATTTTTCAATAAAATTTGTGTGGTTGAAGAGGTTTGATTTTGTATATATTCCTCTTGAAAGCATATGAGTAGCTGTTGTGTTACTTGTTTGGTACTTCATGAAAAATACTAGGGAATGTTGTTTGGGGATATTGTTTCACTGAAGTGGTTTAATTTTTTTCCACATTATTTTTTTTTCCCCACATAATTTTCACTTCATCTTAAATATTTAATTTCTTAATTGCACTTTTTCCTACTTCTTTCCTGTAGCTAATTTTTTAAATAAAATATCTATATCTATAAATGCAAATATACATATATACACACACACGTATATATGAAACCTAAATAAGAGGATAAGCGTTTTTTTTTAATAGCCTCTGAACTGGTGGGCTATCGTATTTTCCTAGTTAGTTGTGCTAGGAGAGCTAAGAAGCATTGCTGTTATCAGGCTTAATGCCTGAATGTGCAGTTAAGAAACAAGTTTTCTGCTCTGCAGTAAGCAGAAGGACTGTGAAGGGACACCACTGTGTATCAGGCTGCTGTAAGTTGGGAAAGGTCCTCAGTAACAAGGCTTTGTGAAACAGAACACCAGACTAGACAGGAAGATAATTGGAGGTAAAAGGTAGATTTATTAATATTTCTTCTCTTCGCACCTCTAAATGTGTCAATATCTGATATCCTTAAGTGCATCACAGAATATTTTCTATATTGGTAACATTAAATAAACATTCCAATCCTATTTTTTTATATTTTGAAACATGAAATTAGATCAGAATAACAGTTTAGGCACTCTAACACCGAACAAGCCTGACTTTTGCCACATGGGATTAGATAGCTCTCATGGGGTAGAGACTGTGTGTGTATTGTAAAAGGAAAGCCTGTACCTAAAAGCGCAAAATGCCTAGAAGTGCAGAATGTATAGCTGTCTCAACTGGTTTCGTGTACTCAGCTTCAGT
Organism: Nipponia nippon; assembly: GCF_047370975.1. Lineage (NCBI taxonomy): Eukaryota > Metazoa > Chordata > Aves > Pelecaniformes > Threskiornithidae > Nipponia > Nipponia nippon. The sequence continues at coordinate 114,040,279 of NW_028262336.1, forward strand.
GAGAGAGACATCGACTTGTATGAATGTAGCAGCCTGAAAGTCCACACACAGAAGCTACCTGTGTGGTGTGTCTCTTGCACGCTGCGTGGATGTCTCAGCTTGGGTAGAGCCCCTCTGTTGTTCACCGCAGGCTACCTGAAGCATCTAGTTCTATAAATTTTAGTAGGGTTACGGTTAAATTAGGGCATCTGTTAAGTGGAATTTGGGGCCTTAAAGGCTATCGTGCTTAAATACTTGGGTCACATATATACAGCTACAATAAATGCATATGCAAAGACCCTTTTTAAAAAGATGAATTAAAATGTAGGTTGTGCTTGTTTTGTGTTTACATATGAGCAAGAGGCAACCTTCAGAGTGTATGGAAATCAAAAAACTGGGTGAATATGCAAAAGTGGCATTTGGACTGTATGAAGGGACTAACCCTGAATTAAATACTTTCATTTCATTTGTGATAGAATTAAGCATCTGAACATAAGCACCATTTATGTCTAAATTTTCATGGGTATTTTAAAAAAATCAAAGTTGTACTTCGAGCCCTAGTGAAACTATGTAAGAGAAGACAGCTATACCATAGCGTTTCTGGGTTAGGATAGGTGATGAAAATGAGTACTTATTGAATGTAAGGAGACAGCAGAAAATTGTGGAGACTTCAGCATTTAAAAAATAACTCCCGTGTGTGCACTGTTTACCTCTAAGTACAGTTTGTATTTCTGTTATCTGAAAGTGCTACACAACTCTTGATTTGAGTGCATTGGTTATGAGGATGCTGCCTCTGCCATTGTCAGTATGTCATTTATACTTTTATTCTGTATTTTTACTTAACAAAATATATCTGGAACATTAGCATTCCTTTGAGGCAGATCACTTGCAGTGGTTTTTGTGGTACAAAAATTGGGAGGTAAAAGATTAAATGAGCAAGAGGCAGATTGAAAACAAATGGGGAAAAGGTGATTCTTCACAGAATGGTTGCTCCAGGATGTTGTGGGTATTGGAAGCTTAAGTACATTTAAGGAGAGACTGTACAAGTTCATGAAAAATAAATCCCTTGAGGATTGTACAGAAATTATGTCTGGCTCTTAATTGCTGAGTTGCAAATGCTTGGAGGCATCCTGTCTTTTTGTATTCTTCATTAGGCATTCACTTTTGGCTACTGCTGGAGATGGCATGTAGGGCTTTGGTTTGATCCAGTCAATATAGCTGCTTTTATATTTTAATCCGCACATAGAACATGTTCTTTATGATGATTCTAAATAATTTATGATGTGTATTATTTGTGCGCTTGTCTTTTTTGATTTTTTTTTTTTCAGATTTTTTTCCATCTTTTACCATATTTCCATCAATATGGTCCCTGCCTAAGAATTAGAGTTTTTCATTTGCTTTAGTGTTTAGACTGACTTGATTCTGTTTGTGTTTTTTAATCAATCAGGAAACATATTGACATGATACAAAACTAGGTACTTCTAAACTCAAGTTCATGGTGGTGGATGAATGAAGTATAAGTGTATGCATCTTTTAAAACTGTTTTCAATTCCAAACGAATTATGGCCTGTAAGAAAATAACCCTTCTCATCGCTAAGCCCGTTACTGGGTTCCATAGCACTTAATCAGTATGCAGGAGACAGAAAGTAGTCTCTGCTGAGCGATTGCTAGAGACAGTTCTTAATAATGATGAATTGTGTTTAAAATACAAAGTCAATACAAAATCGAATGAAGGGTAGAAGGTGGTACTTTAAGCAAAATAACACAGTAGAGGTTATACTATATAACTATATACTATCATAGAGTATTTAAAAGAAGAGACTGAAAGTTCTGAAAAAGTAGAGAGAAACAAATACAGGCTTTTCTGTCATGCATTTGAGAAATTGTAAGGAAAACAAATGATTTCAGCATAACAAATCTTCATTTGAATAACTGAATTTTCTATGAAAGTCCATCAGCCTTCAGTCTAGTATGATTCATTTAATAAATATATTTAAAGCATAAGGAAGAAAACAGTGGTTGAGATAGATATAGAGATATGTACACACACATAAAATTCCATACACATGTATTCCACAAGATAGATATATTCCTCAAGATAGAGCAAAAAACTCAGAAGAAACCTGCCAAAGTTTTTGTAACGAAGGTTATTTTGTGCTTCTGTGAAGCCTTTTGGGCATGAAAGATATCTGTAGAGCAATAGTCTTCAATTTTGGCAGGCACTGTATTTCACTTTACGGTAGACATCTGACTGATGTGATGCTGCTTTAAAGGAGAAAACTTTTTCTAGGCTACCTGTTGCCTCTGTAAGAGTAACACTCTCCAGTCCATTGCTTGTGCATCTCTGGTGGAGAAGGTTTACAGTGCAAGAAAAAGTCAACTTATCTAGCTTTATGGCCTAATTAAGGCTCATCTTTTAGTAAAAACCTTCATAATATCAAGAGCTTTGTGTACTTCAAATGCTTCTGCTTTTTTAAATTTAATTATTCTTCCCAAGTATAAATAATAAGGATGATTATGTTTCCAATGCCTCCTCTTACAACTACATCTGAACACAAATTTTAATCTATTGAAAGTCTGATGTTTAATTTGGATCCCCAAAATGCATTAGAGTCCAGACTGAGAGAGAATTCTGGAGAACCTAGCTCAGTATAAGTGATTTTTTTTTTTTCCTTATTTTTGAAGAATTAGCACCATTTTTCAGAAAGTAAACTGAAGACAACAGCTTGGCTTATACCTCAAATCTTATTTATGATAAAATATCATCCATTACATACCATTACATGTAGTTCTGCGTTAAGATGGAACATGCTGGCTCTTTATCCAGACAAATTATTTGCAGCATGGTTATTATCCTGAGACAAGTAAAGTATATGACATTAGGAGTAGCTGAAAGGAATCAGTTGTGGAACAAACCTGAAATAATATTCTATTGATTCCAACAATGATAATAGGGAAAAATGGGAATGTTTCTTTATTTTTCACGTGTTTTCAAGATTGGCCTTTTCAAAAATAGCTTAAAAATGACAGTGATTCCTTGGAAAAAGAGACAGTTATCTAAAAGTAAAGCGGTGTGTTTGTGTATATATGTGTATACATGTAAAATTTAGCTAGTGATTAATACTTCGGAATAGGAAGTGAAAGAAAGAAGAATAATCATCAGTGGTTCTGATGTGTTTGTTTCTTTTTTTTCTTTTAAAAAACCCAAACCCAACACCAAACAAACAAACAAAAAACCCACCCTGAAAATTAACATTCAAAATTGCAGGTGTGCCAGCATGATTAATTTTAGGTTTGGGGATTGAGACTATAAACACAGTATTTGGTTGTCAAAATTTACCTGTAATATGTTTTAATGACACATGGCCTTTCATTGTGACATACCAGTGCAGAACTTAAATACAGTTGTAGTAATGCTTTTAGACTTAAAATATATAAAGAATAATTTCAAAAATTATTTGAAACAGCTTCTCAGAAAAATATAGCTGAGGTACTTGTATGAAAACTGGAATGCTAGGGATTAATGATCCTCTCGAAGTGCACAATAAAAATTGTGATTTCATTTGGAACTTCAGATGGTGGGGAGAGGCAGCAACAGATGGCTATTGGCCTGTTTACTCTCAGATGTTTTCAGCTCATCATAATTTCTAATTCCTGCTGTTCCATCACTCTTGAATCTTGTCTGCAGGATGGCTGTGCCATTCTTTCTTCAGCCAAAGTTTGTGTTTTCTGTACAAAGAGTTGACTAGCTCTAACTGGAACAGGGCATAATAAAGTGGGCATGCTTTTGCAGAACAGCTTTAATATCATTGGTGCATACTGTTTAAAAATAATAGGTATATGCAGTTTCTGGTGAGTGTATTTCATGAACACTCTTGTTTATGTCAGTAAGAAGATTACACAATTATTTATAAGACAGAAACAGATTAAGACAAACTGTCTTAACTTCCTGAATGTAATTTATAGGAAATTGGTTTTTGAAATTAAAAAATATGGGAGAAATTGTATCAGCAACTAAATGATATAAAATTTCTTACTGGTTTCAGTACATGTAACAGGTATAAAAAGACAGAGCAGATAAAACTTCTTAAGAGTTCAAACTGATAATACGAAAGCTCTGGAGTATGCTTTGACACTGGAAGCAAAAGCCCTTTCCAAGTGCCATGCAGCACTTGTAGCTGATGGTGCCCGTTTTTCTGGCTCTGTTTTTCTCCTAACACCAAGTAGAATTTCTGCATATTTTTACTGCTGTGTTTTTCACAATGAGAACAATCAGCCATTGGAATAATCTCCCCAGGGAAGTGGTGGATTCCCCAACACTGGGCACTTTTAAGACTCATCTGGACAGGGTGCTGGGCCATCTTGTCTAGAGCGTGCTTTTGCCAAGAAAGGTTGGACCAGATGATCCTTGATGTCCTTTCCAACCTGATATTCTGTGATTCTATGACACCCTATTACTCTGTTTGCTCAGAGTGAATTCTGTTTTTCTTAACAAATTTGACACCCCTATACCAAGAAAAAAAGTAAGCAAAAACATTCCTGGAAAGCCTTTTTGATGCAGTAGATACTTCCAATTTGAAATGGAAAGGTAGAACCTTGCTGATGCTTCTCTTGGTCCTTGCCCAGCCTTAGTAAACACATGGTATTACACCTTTTTGGATTTCAAATCATTTACATGTAAAACCAGTTAGAAAAGTGTGAACCATGAATTAATAATGTATTTTGTATGTTTAAGCAATGAAGCACAATGACTGTGTTCAAAATGAGGTTTTGAAAGGAGAATTTGATCAGCCAGTGAGTGTTCGGACCACCTGGTCTTTAGTGTCATCACAGGTTAGGTCTCATTAGCCATTGCTACCAACAAAAAGTAGAAGCATTTCATAGAAACAGGCTGTTTAAGAGGAGCAATTAAACTATACACCCATCCTTCTGAAAGGAATTAAGACATTTGGCTTTTGGCCAGCACATCTGGATAACGAGATACTTTCAGCTAGCAGCATGGCTTGCATATTTGTGCACGTGGGATTTTTGCAGAGGTTCTTCATGGGCGCTGCACTAACGGCTGTGGAGAGTGGAGCTCTCCACTAGTGTCTGGAATGGATGCGCCACTACCAATGTCAATATCAATATCAGCTTTCCCTTTCTGTTCTGCCTGTGAGCCCAGAGGAATTGCTTCTAGGTAAGATGATGTTATAGGCTCATTGCTTTTTCAAGTCTTTGGCTGTCTTCTGATGTCTCCCAAAGTAACAGCAGTGATAATGACTTGAGGGTATAGGTATTCATGAGTAGAAGCTTAAAAGGATGCAGAATTGAATCTTTGTTCTGCAACATCTAATTGTCCACATTCTTCCTCTACCTTTTTTTTTTTTTTTTGAAGACCCTTTTCTACATATACACCTTTAATAATAATTTTTTAGATTGGACTGCTTCTCTTTCTAATAAAAATACATTATTAAGCTCCCTCATATGCCTGAATTACTATTTTTGGTTGGGTTAATCTGTTGCTTTCAGTTTGTAAAATTGCCTTTTCTGATACTGCACTCTCTGAAAATACCTCATATGCCAGAGCTAGGATAAATCTCGTTCCTAAATAGTGACTATTAAGTCCTGAACATTTTTGAAACTTCTTGCAATATTTTTACTGGACTTTTATATTTACTTGTTACTAAATTTTTGTATTTACTTAAGTAAATGCTATTTTATTTACATATGCCGAATTTCTGCTTATCACCTTCCCGTTCTTGTATTACATTTGTCTTTGATAAGTCCACAAATTCTTGTTTCATATTAAGAGCAGACATGCTGCAATACATTTCTTTTTTTATGATCTGAGTATATATGTTTTGTATTTGATTTCTTGCTGTAGAAGCAATCCTTCTAATCATTGCATTTTTAAATTTTCTTACATCCTATACCTGTAGTGGCTCACTGATGGTATGGTTAATTGACTAACCATTTCAAAGTGTAGCTAACAACTTAAAATACCAAACTGCATCTTCAGACCTTTTTTTAAAGTGGTATTTGCAAGGTTATGTGGCTTGATGACATTCAGTATTATTGTTAAGTTAGACTTAATCACTTTAGTTTTCCCCTGTTGCTAGACACATCACTGGACACATTACAAGCTGCTGTAAATTACACATTACTAGTTCTAGTCTTACTTCCACAGACTGGCAGTACGGCTGTTACTGAATTTGATTTGAGGTTTGTGTGCGTGTCCATTCTACTCATGAGATATTATGCTGATAGCCCTATCTCTAAGAAAAGAAGTACTGAGAGCGAATAGATTTTTGAATGCTGGGATGATTGGAGGCATTCAGTGTAAAGAGGAGATTAATAAGAAGGTCAGGTTAGTTACTCTGCATAATAAACAGTTTAGCTAAAATACCCTTTTTCATAATATAAGAACAAAGAATTGTTGGATTTAAAGGGCAATCAATCTTATATCAATAAGATGAAATTATGTTTTTACATAACATGTTATTAACCTGTGTCACTTGCTGACTGGGGGAACGAAAGGAGACCAAACAATTAGTGGTTATCCAAGTATCTAATCCTTTTGTAATAATGAATGTTTTCATTTATAAATAGGAGCTATGGTTTTTTTTGGAGCCTTTTTTTTTGTCTTATGTTTTATACATAAACTTAGCACTACCTGATGAAGATACTCTTATGTAGGCTAGCTCATTTCTGTGTTACAGCCTGCATTAGATTTTTTTTTTTAGTGCTTCTCCTCACTGTTAAGTGCAAGGTCCTGATTATGACAGACCAACTTTTTGATCTTGTAAAACCTTTTTTTTTAATCTAATTTCTATATTAGCTTAATCCCTTTTGCAGCTGTAATAGTGATGCTTATTACTGTGTTTACTGAGTCTTTCTTGAAATACTAAATTTTTAACCTAGATTGAAGTTTGTTCTTGCTTCCCTTCCTCACGCTGCTATTTCCCTTAATTTTTCCACTATAAGAAACCCAAATCAAAGAGACAAGTTTTATACGCTGGACTACTGTTACAGACCCGTGACCATTTTAGTTTCATCTTGCTGTGAGATCCAAGCCTTGGTCTTGCTATGGAGAATGGTCTGCCTACTGATTTTATAGGCATTACCTTGAAGTGGACAGTTCCATTATTTACAACAAATGGCAGGCCCTGAAGGGTAGCTTAGATGCTTTGAAACTTGTGTTACGTGGGGACTCCAGGTAATGACTACACTGAACTCCTCACTGATGAGATGTGCTCTTACAAGCAGCCAGCACTTTAGGAGGCAGGCTGCTCCTTCTAAATGGGATTGACTCATCCTTCCGATAACTGTGGTGGTCCTGTGTAAACGCAACCTGAGAACTGAAGAAAAGGGTAACTGAAATGATAGAAGAAAGAGTAATTGAAAAGAGCAGGAAACAGTGGATGGAAGCTATGAAGTGCTAGATGTTTAATGGTTGGACTTGATGATCTTAAAGGTCTTTTCCCACCTAAACGATTTTATGATTCTATGTCTTCTAGACACTTATTTGATATTACACTATAAGGACAGACTTTTCCAATAGAGGAATAATGCAATATTTAAAGCATTTCCATTGGCCATAGACTGTAAGAGAAAGGAAACAGGTTGTATGCTTAGTTCAGCATCTAATTTGTCCGTAGTGTTTGGTTGTAGAAGTTTGTTCTTTGCTGAAGACTGTTGCTGAGCTTTGTTATTCCTTCATTATACTGGGCTTGTACCACTTCAGTGTAGTTCTCAGTAAGCATTTGCAGACAGCTCTCAAGTCATGCAGCATGCAGCTTTTTGTTGGCTCAGTAATTAAAAAAAAAAAAAAAGTTTGTGTTTCCTAGCTCTACATCCCACAATATCATAGAATCATAGAGTTGTTAAGGTTGGCAAAGACCCTTAAGATCATCGAGTCCAACCGTTAACCTAGCACTGCCAAGTCCATCACTATACCATGTCCTCGAGCACCACATCTATCCATCCTTTAAATACCTCCAGGGATGGAGACTCAACTACTTGCTGTTAAAATATGTTTTATTCTCTTTAGCTATTAGCATTGAAAATAACTTCCAGTTGAGTAGATCCTATCTCAGATGTTGGCCTGCTTACTTTCTTTGTTCAGCTACTCCAGTGTCTGTTCCTCAAATTAAGCCATGCACCTGGTGGCCAAGCTTTTCCATTTCCTCCTGCTGGATTATGGAACAGACATCATCTCTGGGGAGTTCAAAAATCTTTTTTAGAACTGCGTTTTATTTATTTATGTGTCTAATTTAAACCATTTATCTTTCAAAACCAGACTTGTCTTGTTTTGTTCAGTTGGGTGTTAATCGCTGTACAGTGGTTCGTATGTTTGGTGAGAACAACTGTGTACTTTGCATATTTAATTGGCCTGACGTAAAAATTCATGTTCCTTAATTAATGGCAACAAAAAATTCCCCTCTCATTCTGTAAATACACACTATCATTGTTCTTTTCAGACTGTAAATTATATTGTTTGTATAGCAGTCATCACAAGATTCAGGGACGGTGACCAAGCCTCTTCTCCTCTGGTTTCAATTTTAACATTTAAAAACATGTATCATATTTAAAGTACTTTAATATATATTTTAAACTTATATTCTACTTATATAAATAGAGGTAATATTTATCTGATTATAATTATTAATCAATAATTATTATATTACTATCAGCAACACTTCTGCTTATAATATAGCTTAATATGTTTAATATTTAATAATATTTATTTAATAAGAGAAGCCATTACTTCAGAAACTTGAGAGGTTTCAAGTAAACTCTGTAATGCCATGCCACTGTGTGAAGAAATGATACGCTCCCCAGATATTAAAAGCAAGTTAAAATAGAAGCAAAAAGCTGGACTCAAGTGAATCTCTACATAAAGCACAAAAAGATAATTATTGCCTCGTTTATGAAAGATGGTACAGTTCCTGGGAATATTTGTAAGGTCTCCTAGATGATTTCACAGTTTGTTAGTAGGAAGGAAAGTAGTTACTCCATTCTTGTGCTATGCTGAATGGCCTATAGGTGTTACTGTATACTATGTCATGTAGTCGTAGGAATGCAAGCCTATAAATGCGTAAAGAAAATATCAACAGAAAAAATGAGAGTTTTAAGTACACTCTTTCAGTTAGATCAGTATCCACACTCCTTTAAATCCTTCAGAAAAGTACAATACTTCTGTGAGTCATGGCTTTTCCGTGCAAAGGCTCTTTCCCAGTATGCCACATTTGTTCAAGTGCAGAGGAATTCTGTTCTTTATTATATTTGTGTGAATTTGTCCATTACAAGTGTTCGATGCATCGCCCCGTAATTCCCAGAATAAGCCTTTGGCACATTTCAAAGGTCTATGTTGTACTTGCCACCCTCCATTATTTTTGTACTGAGGCCTGTTTAAGTGATGGAATGCATGGTGAAGGATGTGGACATTATGTATTGGAATTCTTTTTGGGACCTCCAGTGAAAATAATCTCTTCATGGCAACTTGCTTGAAAACTCCGTTTACTGACATTTCAATTTAAAGATAATTCCTAAAGTTTATTCTGTTTTTAAAAAAAAAAATAAAAAATTATGGAATAGGAAAATCTTATATTTGGAATGCAAATAATTAATTTATTATTCAAATGTCATCTTCTGATACTGCTATAAGGATTTGATCATCTTTTTTTTTCCTGCCAGAAGGCTTTCTGCTTCTGGTGTGTTTAGAAATAGCTTTGGTATTTATTGTTAGTAAGATCCTCTTCAAAATCAACTTTTACCATGCCTTTTTATGTTAATACAATTACCTTTCTATATTTATGCAATGTTTTTAATTTAGTTCTATTTAGACAGGCTTTTGACTTCTGAAAGATGTCTTTACCTCTAATAACATCTTTAATCTTCTGAATAATCATGTCTGGCGTATTTGATCCATTAGATTAATCTTCGTTCGTACTATGCATTTACTTTGAGTCTCTAACATGACTTCACATTAGTCTTCATGCTGTCCATAATTATTTTATCCTTTTAATTTCTCTTTGATAGGCCACTTCTTTTTTGTACTTTGTCTTCTAAAGCTAAATATTAATATAATTTCTTGCCTTTTCCTTTTCTCTGGAATATTAAATCTAAATATGTTATAGTCAGTGTCATATGCCTCGTGTCAGGACTCTGGATTCTTCGAAACTAGGGGAAAAAAAAACCCAACAAACAAACCCTCACAAAAAACCCCAAAACCTGCCAGCTGTAGGGTTTGGACTCAAAGAATTCAGTATGTATTCTTTTTAGGCAACTGTACTGTTGTTCTACGGTCCTTAATGTTAGAAGAACCTTTCTAATACCTAACTTGCATTTCTTCTACAATTTAATCCTTTTTGTTTTCCTCTTATTCATCACATACTCTGTTTGCCAAAACCCTTTGAGTTTTTGCAACCTACCGGCATGTGTTCCCTAATTTTGTCTTCCTTCTCTTCCAACTGTTTTTTTTAAAAAGAACTTTTTCTTGTCCTCTAGTAATTCTTCTTGCTTTTTTCCAGTTTCTCTCCGGTTAAGTTTGCATCTTTCTTGAAGCGTAATGCCCCAAATAGGGTGTAAGGCCATCTGAAGTCTTGCATGTGGAAAAATGGAAGTATATCCACAGAAATCAGCTTATACAGGTATACATCTTGTGTGTATGCTCCAGTATAATGCTTGTTTTTTTCCACAAAACAAAAGTTTACTTGGTTTGTGAACCATTCTGTGTCTCCAAGATCAGAGCATTCACCTGGAGAAAAGTTCATATCTAGAGAGGACTACTTCTAAAACAGAAGCTTAATAGCAGCTTAGCAGCAGCTTAGTGTTTGGTGGCAGCTACTGAGTTTTATATCATGCTAAAATAATGAGTTGTTCTAGTGGTATGTTCAGTTGTGAATTGCTTATTGCTAGAATAAGTAGACAACTTCGAAGGACCTCACAGGATGATACCTATCGGGAAGCTGAGGAAGTGATTTTTGAGGCAGAACAAGAGCACCTTTAAACAGTAAAAAGGTGGGAAAGAAACATATGCCTACTTATGTGGATGATCATTAAACATGGAAATAAACCATTGATACCTGTATCAAATGTGATACTTTTACTTAAAAACATTCCAGAAGCATGTCTGAAATCATACTTCTAAGTCAGAAGTTAATCATCGTTTATGGGCAGATTTGGTCATTTTTCTTCTCTTAGTCTATAAAAGGCTTTTTGAAAAAAAAAAAAAAAGTTTTAGGTGTTTGATTACTGTATTGGATTTTTGCTTGATCTTCAGCCAGATGTTTTAAGTTTGGTAGCAGCCTACAGGGAGTGTAATATTTGAAGCGAAACAGTTGACCCTCCTGAGGATGGAAACTTAGTGAAGAATTTGATTATCAGATGCATTAAGAGAAAGGGGGAGCATTTGAGTGGGTACAGAGGCAGCTCTATTTCACTAAGTTCCACCCCTGCCCTAACTCATTCCATGGTTCAGATCCAGAAGATAGTCTTCTACTGCTTGTATGTTAGTGTGTTGGCATGCAGAAACGAGAAGAAAAAAGAAAGTGCAACTCTTGTTAGGATCTAACATTTTGGAGCCTGTCTTCAAAGACACATGAAGTCTGTTTTTCTGACACGTAGAACACGTTGTGAATTCTGTTCATTTTGGGAAAATAATAGGCTGCTCAACAAGGGCATCCTTTTTGAAATGTTGGTGTTTTAAAAAATTTAGTGAAGACACTTAAATCTTGGAATGGATGTTTTAAAAAGGAATTAGATGCTTGTAAGTTGACATAAGAATCTGATGTTTACTATTCTGTGCAGTTGCTGAGCAAAACAGCATTGCTGTTGTAATGTCTATTGTCTTTAGTGATTTGTCTTTTTGAAAAGTTGTGTATACAATGAGGTGAAATTTTAGAGACCAGAAATGGAAAAGATGCAGCCATTCCTTGTGGAAAATTTCCATCCCTTTTCTTGTCTCAGCAACACAAAAATGTGGGGAAGGAGGGACCTGATCCACTTGAAGTCAGCATCTTTTTGGAGACTCCGTAGGGGCACCAGGCCCCTTCACAGTTTTCAGTGAATAATCGTAACAAGTAACCATTTCTGAAGGGTCCTGGTTGTGTGAAATCCCCAGTCAGGCACGTCCTTCCACTCATTCAGCTCCTGTACTTGCTGCCCCTTCTGCGTGTTGCTTCGACTAGTCCTCCTGGGAGAGCTGTCGTATCCCTGCTTGGCCACGTAGGTTTGGTAGGTTTGGGATAAGGTGGGTTTTTTCCTCTACAAAGGTCTGTTTCATTTCAGACTAATTAGCAATGCCCTGGATTTTTGAGTTTTCACTGTGACATCTGTGGTTATGTCTTCAGCTTCCAAACTTGTAGAGTTATCCAAGTCTTTAAAGAACTAGGGCATTTGTCATGTTTCCTATGATATGTTCTGTTGTTGTTAACTTCATCTTTGCTTTGCCTGTCTGCTGTGTATAAATTTTTAAAATTATTCCGTTTCCTTTATACCTTTTCATGATGCTCTTTTTATGGTTTTCCTCTACATGATTATCTTGTGTTCAGTCCAAAATATTTAGCCTGTGAGTGTATTTGTCTTTTCCACCATTTCAAACAAAATTTTGTGCTTATTTCAACCAAATGTTGCAGATGGGCAAGTTTCTTGTTATCAAGCGACGTGCTTCTTAGAAATGTTCCCCCCCCCCCCCCCCCGGTTTTTAAAACTTTGCTTTTTCTTTGACTTTTCTTTTTCCCCAGCTCCTTCAACTGTTAAAATTGTTTCTCCTGTCTGCCACAGTACTGAGCCTTCTTAAGTCATAGGTTGTTTAAGCATTACAATATTCACAAATGTACACCTTTTTTGTTTTTATACGCAGAAGGAAATGACCAGTGCCCTAGCAACTTGCATAGGTTACCTCTTCATTATTATATCCAGAATACTCCATTTGCATTTATATCCCATTTAAAAAGGTGGTGTACATCCTGATGCTGCTTTTCCCTCATGTTGTATTCTTTGTCAACCCTGTTGTCCTTTGTCTTGGCTCATCTAATGCTGATAGGTTTTTTTTTGTTGTTGTTGTTATGTTTTCAAATTAATAGTGCTTTTAATGCTGTAACGATAGCTAGGTCTCACACTGTCTGAACAGCATAGTGATGACATGAAAACACAGTGTTGTCATTGTCCCCTGCCTCTGGTGGTCTCTGTGTCTAGCCAGGTTTGACCTTCACCACATGGCAAGTATGGGGTGGAGGCTTATGCACTTTTTCTCCTGTGGCAATGAATCACCTCTTCTCTCCCTCCCAACAGAGAGAAAACACCTTATCTTGTGAAAAGGTAACAGCTGAGGCAGGTATCTGGCTGATGCTGGAAATAAGTAGGGTTATATGTGTATTATCTGAAAATATCATTATTGTTATTGGAGCCAGACCAGTGTTGGACATCTTGGTTTGCTTTGCAAAATGAGATTTGCCTTTGGTGATACAGAAGAGAGAAGTTTGGCTTACCCAGACAGCTTTTTAGTCCGTAACTTATACCTTCATGTGACTTTTCTTGGAAAAATATAATTGAAGGTGTTGAAGCTAGCATACTTCAGTATCTTCAGAATTTGCAGACTTTATTGGGGTTTCTGGGACAAGCTTTCATTAGGCAAGGATGGCAGATATAAAACAGACATCAGTTGTTTGTTGGAAAATAGCTTTAAATTGAAATTAATGAAGTCATTTATAAAATTTGACAAAGGCTGTCCTAAATGGATGAAATCACCAGATTTAGCGATGTCCCCATTATTTGCTCTAATTTAATGAACTGATTTACCTAAACAACTTTGTAGTGTAATCAAGAAGCTCTCAGGCTTTTTAAATTTTTTTTTTTAATTCTTAATCTTTCCAGAAAGTTCAATACTTATTTTTCTAGTGAAGAATTTCTGCCTTTTTAAAAAAATCTCTGTGTGTGTGTGTGTGTGTATACACATCTGTCTTCATTTAAGTCTGAGAATACCCCAATGAAGTGAGGATGTAGTATTGACCCTGTTTTGGAGGGAGCTCAGCTGACCTGGCTCTTGATGGGATGTCCATCATCTGAACGGACGTTCATCAGCTGAAAAGGTAGTAACTTCCATTCCAAACGAGAAGGTAGTTGGTGGGAACAGGTGAAGGTATGGGAAGACTGAGGGCTGGGCACACAAAGGGAGTGATATGGAACCGCACTTAGCACTCCCATGCTTTGCTTGTAGGCAGCTGGCAACAACAGTGTAAGCTGCAACTGTAAGTACCTACAAATGGAGTTTGCAAGAGCTGAGGTGTAATGAAGTATTTAAGCAGTCATCCAGGAAATGGATATATTCATTCTACTCCCTGGTATTTTGTCTGAAGGACTGGAATCCACGGGAGTGTCTTCATCACTGAACTATATGATAGTGCTCCATTTTCATACGTGCTGATAAATTCTGTCTAGCTTAACGAGTCCTCCACGTCTATTCTTCACTCCTGTACAGGTATTCCAGGCCTCCTCCTCCTCTCTCTGCTTGGTGGGTAGAGAAGTCATGCGAGATAGATCTGTCATCTTCCTGAGCTGCATTAAAGTTTAAATGAATGAATGATATTCCTCCAGAATATTTTTACAAAAGGGTATATTTTTCTGAATTAAATCTGTGGCCGCAGCCTTTTGTAATGAACTCGAGTGTTAATGAGCACTGGATCAGAACTAAGTCAACCAGGGGTGAAACTCACGGATAAGGGTGCTTAGTCCAGGCGTTCTGATTGAGTTTGGATATGGAATAGATGTTAAGCCATCCATCTCTGGCAAAATGGTAGCAGTTTTGGACATGCTCACAAGCGTAACCCAATATGACTCTAGAACTCCACTGAGAAAAACTTAGGTGCCTATAAGATGTTAAGTGCTTAAGGGTAGACTAGAAGTTCAGGGATTACACTCTTCTGTCCAAAGTAAGATAACCTCACTTGTAGGTAGTTCCTTGAGGCAGGTGTTTGCTTCTGGTCTTACAGTTCTGAAGATGCCCAATATAATAAGGATTTACACTATTTGGCAAAATGTTCCTATTGTACAAGGAAACTGAGGGAGCTCCTCTGTGCTCATACGAGTAATAGTGATTTTGCTATCCATTCACCTGTCACTGGCTGACAGATTAAACTGAAGCCAGGCAATTGCCAGCTTGCTTCTTGGGTTCTGATAAAGAAAATCAACATTACCAGTAGTTTTTATATTAACCTTCTATCTCTGTAAGTATCTATGTCTAATGGTAAGGACCACTCTGTGGACTTCTTTTTTTTCTGATATCCAGCATTTAATGTGTTCATAGCTGTTACGTTTTTCCTCTTTGTAAAATAATCTTGGAAGAACTGTCAGTCATGGCTAATAGGGTTTTTTTGTTGATGTTTTTTTTCTTTTTCCCCCTTCAACTGAAGTAGAGATTAGGAGCATAATGCAGAGTGGACATGCACTTTTTTTTGAGAGCATCCCTATGTAAGTTGTGACATGGATCTTCTGATACCTCTTCAGTAGTGATCTGCCTTTCAAGTTTGAAATGAAAGTAAAAAACTCCAACCAGAGGACTAGTTCTGGGTCCTGTCTTGTATTAGTTTGGGTCCTGGGACATAGTGCTTTGTGAACTCCAGTACTGCAAAAAAAAAATTGTGTTCAGAATGCTGATAAAAATAATGAAAGGAAAATTACACTGTTTATCTTTTAGTTTCCTATTGGTCTTTATTCAGTTTAAATAAAAGATGTATGTGTGTCAGACAAAGGATTCAGTTGACTGGTTGCACTTTTTCTACATCAAGTAGCTCCTGTTTAGAAGTTTTGAACTCTTACACCAATTGTAATAAGCATATTAAAGAAAAAAGAAAATACATAGTATTTTTTTTTTTTTTTGGATCATAGGTCATAAAAAGGTCTCCATGCTTTGTCAAGGAATAGTAATTGTGAAATAGCTGTTAAGATGTGCACTTAGCTCTGTCTCATTAAAGAGAACAGGTTAGAACTTGTTGACTGCAATAATAACAGTCAGCAAACTGGTTTTTGCTAAGAAGAAAAGAATTCTTGCTGATATCTGTTGATTACAAGCAAAGCAAAGGCAATGTGGAGACTTGCAAAGCCCTACATCCATTGTAAATAAGCAATTGTATTATGTTCTAGATAAAGAACACAGCAAGTCTGCTTGAAGACTGTTTTGTTTCTGTAACAATGTTAAATATTAAAATATAGAGTAGAAAATCACTGAAAAACTTATGGCTGATAATACAAAAGATGTTAATCTGAAAATACATTTACAAGACATTAATTTCTGGTTAGTTTTATGGAGGGGGGAAATGGTAACTCTCTATTTTTTTTTTTTAGTATTTGACAAAACTGATTATTTCACTCAACCATGTTTCAAGGCTACATACTTATATCATTAAAAAAATAAGAGTTATTTCAGAATGTTTTTCTACTGTATTTTGTCCAGTGCTAGAGCAGTTTTGAGAGAATGAATGCTTTAAGCTTGTTTCAGTTGCTCATTTCCCTCTGTAACCTTACTAGTTTGTGGGATCTTTTGAAAATGACTTTTTTGCAATTCTGTGGGTAGTAAGTTGGTGTAATAAATTGCATGTGCATGATTAAGGGTGTAGCATTTTGGCCTCTAGAATTCTCATCACCTTGTATAATCTACAAGATGGAAAACGCAACTCAGGATGTGATCAACTGGCTCACAAACTCGTTTTCTGACTTGCTGTCAACCAAGGATTGCAAGTCTTTTTTCTACAAAGGGGCCCCCTAGTCTGTCTTCACCCTTTGTGAATGCATGAATTTGTCCCCAAGTGCAAGACTTAGCATTTGTTTAAGGTTTCTGCAGCCTGTTATCTCAGTTCGTTGAGCTCCCTCTCAATGACAACCCGACCCTCAAGTCTATCAGCCATGTCCCCATCCCACCTATTTGGTGTCTCGGCAAACTTGCCGAGAGCGCATTTTGTTCCATTGTCCAGGGTGTTGAAGTTAAATTGTGTTCATCCCTCTATCAACCCCCGAGGAATGGCATCTGTAACAATGTCCTGGTTAAACTATGAGGAGTGCCAGTTAGACTTTGAAGTATTGACAACTACTCTTTGAGCCTGGTAATCCAGACAATTTCCCACCCGTTTTGCAGTCTGCACATCCCTCCAGTTTGTCAACAAAAATACTATGAGACTGCATTGAAAACCTTGCAAACATCAAGATAAACAAGTCGCCGGTACTTTCCTTGTGCACTGAACCAGTCATCTCACCGCAGAGGGCAGATTTATCAGACATGATTTTCCATTTGCAAATCCATGTTGGCTGTTCCCAGTCACCTTGCTGCTGCTGTGCTTGGAAGGGGCTTCCATGAGGACATCCAGTATGCTTATAGAATCCCTTCTTTTTGTCCTTTGCATCTCTTGCTAGTTTCAGCTTCAGCTGTGGTTTTCCCAATTCTATCCCTGCATGCCTGGCAAGCGCTTCTGTGTTTCTCCTGAGTAATTTGTATCAGGTTCCGCCTTCTGTAAGCTTCCTTTTATTTTTGTTAGAAGTTCCCCATTTAGCCAAGTAGCCGATCAAATGGATCCTTCTCATCCTCTGTGGAGGTTGTCCTTGAAGATCAGCCAGCTCTCGTGGGCACCTTTGTTGTTCATGACCATCTCCCATGAGATCCATGAGCCAAGCAGATCCCTGAATAAACTGAAGTCTTATTTTCCTACAGTCCAGGGTTTTTCTTTGTTCTGTTACTTGCTTTCCTCACTTCCCTTAAAATCTTAAGCTCCAGTATCTCATGATTGCTGCAGCCAAGGCAGCTTCTGACTTCCATGTTCCTGATTAGACTTTTTTTTTTTTAAATTTATGAGTAGAAAATTCAGTAGAGGAACACTCCTAGTCAGTTTGTTTAGCATTTGTGTCAGTACTTGTCCTCAATGCATTCGAACTCTGGATTGCACGTGCCCTACTGTGTTCCTCTTCCAGCAGATGAACTGGTGGTTCTGTTCCACCATGAGGACCAAGGGTAGGTGTGTGAAAGCTTCCCTTGTTGCCCACTCCTGTGTCTGCCTCTTATCTCACATCTTCAGCACCTCAAGAACTTGGTTTAGTCAGGTTTGGAATATATCCTCCTCATGATTCCCAAATTTCTTTTGGTATGCAGAAGCAGTAATTAATTACAAGTGTAGTTTATGTGAGACTGAATGTGTTTGCCATCCAAAGGCAAATGACTTATTTGGCATATATAAGGTAAATGCTTGTCTTTGTTTCCATATATTTCAGCACACAAACAGCTGATTTAAATGTTGTCATTTCTACCTCAGTATAATTTAATTTGACCTAAATAATGTACAATCTACTCATCTGTTTCTTCTTCACCACAGAGAGAGAGATACTTGAGCTGTTTGTATCTCCTATTCTGCATATCCTAGAATCAAGATTAAAAAATTTTCAGTATTACATTGTGATAAAAGTGATCTGTACTGGTGGTAGGTGCAGTGTAGGACAGAAAAGTCTGATCTAATGGAATGTGTTGAAAAGCAATAGCTAATGTTTTGGCTAGTTTGTTAGCCAAGTTTTGAAAGGAAAAAAATACACCAAACAAACATGAAAAAAAACCCCAAACCCCCAATTCACAAAAAGCCCAGAACTGGTAATGTGCTGCAGCTTTTCAGATGGTTTTCAGGAATACACTGTTATAATGGTGGTGGTGTATATTAATTCAATATTATCTATTTAAGTCTTTAGAAGCATTGTATTTCTTCTGGGGATGATGCTTTATGAGAAAGAACCATGAATACAAACTTGGTTCTTTTTGGAAAGGATTTGTTAACTCTGCACTTAACCAGCTGATTATATTTTTAATATTCTCTTCTTTTTCAATGTGGAAAAGAATGCCTTTTGTAAGGTAATACCGTCTGCTTTGAATAATAATGAACACGCAAAACAAAAAATCTGTTATTTAATCTTTAGGATTTTAAAGATTTATTTCGTGTGAAGTAGGTGTTTCTTTTGGTTTTGTCTGTATCACCTGTTTTAAAATATATCTTAAAACCTGTCACAGACTTCAAGCCATCAAGAAGATGAACAAGTGGTCCTTGTCAGAACAGATCAAAGTGGAAGGGCATGGCCTGTGACTGCACCAAGTGAACCACGGGAGCCAAAAGGAGGACGGAGAAAGCGACAGATGGTAAGTTTTACAAATGTGAGTATTAAAGTGTAATTCTGAAATGATTTTGCAATTTTACTTTCATGATGCCATAATTAATATGTGTCTGATCAGAATGTCGATAGGTAGTTAAAAAGTTCCTTTCAGAAGATGATTGTAATTAAGTGTTAGAGTACATATTTATTAAGCATATATTGAGTTTATTTTCAGACTACGTTTCCCTAGTGATCACTTCAGGGTTTATTTAAATGCACATTCAAGGAAAAGTAAGTTTTTCAAATCATCACAGTCTCTCAGCCAAGTAGTTTATATTGCATAAAGTTATGTAAATAATGAAGATTAGCAGAGGTGAATATTTCCAAAATAAGAAAGACTTTACTGAGATACTCAGGCCTCAGGGGCTAATTTTCCTTTTCTTTTCTCCTGATCAAAAATACTGCTACTGCTGATAATAAAAATTATGACCTAATCTTTGTAACAAAGTGCTTTGGGGAACAGTGAGAAGCTTGGAGGCTGGAGCAGTGTTTTATTAGGATATTTTCTTGCAACAGTCAATCAACTAATATTTTGATCCTCTTGGGATAAGAGGAGATGACAATGCCTCATATTTCTAGCAAGTATGTTCTTGATTAGTAAGACAGCTCAGTTTGTAACACTGCTATGGAGCAGTGAAAGGCACAAGAGGGTGAGGAATTAGTTGTCATCTTCCTGTTGTTTCCATTTTGGAAAATGCCATCTCTGCTTTATGTTAATGACCATTCCCTATGCTCCTTCAGGATTTAGTTTAGTCTTGCCCTAAAGGACAAACTCTGTTCTCTTGTGCGCTCTGTCTAAGATGGCAACATTTCCCGGCAGAGGTACCACATTTATACAAGTTTTCAGTAGTGTCTGTGATTGCTGTGTTTCAGTAGCGTCTGTGACTTGACAATTCAAAAGCTTCTGTAAATAATGAAGATTACTTTTTGGAATATTCCATTTTTGTGAACTGATTAACTGTTTCAGTGAATTACTGTGCATCTTTCCTGAGCGGTAATGTTGTAGCTCTGATAGCTTAAGGATACAAAGGATATACCAATTGTGGGAAGAGGCTATATTTTTATTTAGACCTACTGATGCAGTTAAAGAAAGGGGAAGATGTTCTTTTCAAATGAAGCAGCAAGCCCAGTTGTTTCAGATGTGCTTAGCTTGATTCATGATTCTTTAAACTTGTTGAAATTATTAGGATCTGAATTTTATAGTTGATCTTTCTCACTAGGTTAATATTTATTTTCAATATGTTTGTTTCCAGGTTCCTACTCATGTAGATAAAGAAAGAGTAAGGTATTTTCAGGATGATGATACTATGAACCTGCAGGATTTGGTCAAAAATGAGAAGATGAGAACAGCAGAGGATCAAAACTCACTGTTCATGCGTATGGCATCAAAGGTAAGGTGTCATGTGTATGGCTTCTTAATTAAGCATTTTATTATTACAAATACCAGGGAGGACATGAGGCCTCAGCGCTCTAGGTATGTTGCTTTTGGTTGAGAATTCTGATTGTCTTGAATAACGAAGTCTGTTGTAAGATGGTCCTGGTCGATATTATCGAAGTGATGGAAACCCGCATGCATGCAGAAAATGTGGTGCCTTCAGTTTCTTCATAGAGGTGATTGTGCTGTTCCTCTGCCTGTAGAATTTGATGCTTTTGAGGTGAACACTTTTAGAGTCTGTTGTACGTTAATAGGTTACTTATGCCCAACAAAGCAGGTTTTCTCCAAATTAGTGACGAATAAAAGCAGCATTTTCTTAGTGTTTAGAATATCTCTTCCATCTACAAGTTACAAGAATCAATGAGATTTGAAGCAAACTACCTGAAATTCCACCAGGATGTCCTGGATAATGAGATAATTTATGCTTGCGGTCCACACAGATTTATACATTATGGTTTCATGACTGATTCCACTTAAAAGAGCGGCCAGCTCGCAGACAGATACTGCAGTGCAAATGGAATGATTAATTTCTGTCATCCAAACTGAATAATAAAGGATACTTTCTGTGCTGGATATGGAAGTATTTGACAGAGATGACTTCCAATAGCTACAACATACAGTTTCTCCAGCATGCTTCAAGTTTTACTAGGTTACTGCTCCAGTATTTTGTGCACCACTGTGCAGATTTTAGAAAAGATTGTTAGCATGGAATTAGTATCACCACAGACAAAATTCGTTTTTCCATTTATCTAGAAGGCAGACAAGATCCTGGAAAGTAGGTTTTGGTTGAGGTTTTTTTTGTTTTCTTTTTAAAATTCTCTTTCTTCAGGTGATACTTGAAAGAATTGGAAAAGCCATAATAATGCCCAGTAGAAAATATTTAACCTGATGCTATAAACCATCTGGCAGGAAGTTCTTCTGGAGAGATTATCAGAACTTTAGAAAGTAGTGTGGTTTATGCATCTTCTCATTCAGCTGCTTCTGGTAGAAGTTCTCATTCTCTCCCACTGGCATACTCAAAAAAATGATGCCCTTGGGGTCCAGGTAAATAAACATGTCTTGTTGGCTGCTTGTGTATTCATGTATTTATTGATTCCAAGTTTCTTCACTTCAAACTGGAAATAACATTTGACTCTTAGAGCATGTTCAGTTATTCTTGGTTTAGTTTTTGTATTTTTGACATTATATTAAGTAATTATTAATGCAATGAAAACTAGAAAACTTGAAGGGAGATCAAAGATTTCTATATTATTTAGTTTTGTAAGTCTTCAAAGGGAAAATTCTGATAATTTTTCTTTGTAATTTTTTTTGTTCTGTTCTTTTTTCTATTCAATTTTGAAATGCTGTGAATTTTCCCAGTTCTTGAGGCCTAAGACACTTAATGCAAGAGCAGCATATATGAGAGCTTCACTCAGCCCAGTATTCTGTGTCCAACAGTGACTGCTTAGGAGAAAGAGTGTAAGAGCAGGTCACATTTCCAACGATGCAGCCCTTATGTACTTTCCTGGCCTTTGGCAATTTGGGAGTTTTTATGGTACCTCCTTACCTGGTATTTCTCTCTGCTTTTGGTTTATGGATAGTTATGTTAATTGGGGATTAGACTGAATACCCCCTCTTACTTCCTTTCTGTGGCTCCTCATCTCCCATTCTATCATCTGTACCTATTGCTAAAAGGCATGAGCAATAATTATTAAATTTGAAGAAAACAGAAAACCAAATCCTGTATGCATAACATCTTTGGTTTACATTCTTGTACCTGCAGCCAGTTCCTCAAAGATTTTAATTACTTGCACTGTAAGGATTTCTGGGACAATGGTGACATGTGTTCCATTTAGGAATGGTACAGAAATGGCCTGGCTCAGTATGTAGCTTTTTTAAAAATAAAGATTCTGTAAAAATAAGGGTGAATGTTGGCAAATGAACTTCTGCATCCATATAGTAGAGGAAAATGCAATATAGTGTTTAACTTCCATAAAGAGGCAATGATGAAGAAATGTGGAGTCTTATTTAGTGGGAATTTAAAATCAGTACATAAAGAGAAAATGCTTGCAGGTTATGAGGGGCTCTTTAGTACTCAGTGCTAATTGTACACATCTGCCACTGGTGAAAACATTCTAAGGGAGTGAACACCCTCCCAAAATGGGATAAAACTTTATTTAATTGCTTTTATTTAAAAATAAATCCAAGGGTGGGTGAACAGAAGAATAAAGAGCTTCCGGAGGTTAAAAGAAAAATCAAACCTAGAACCCAACCATTATTTAAAAAGTACTTGTCATGTCCAAGTAAGGAGAATGGGAAAGAGCATGAGCCTAGCAGGCTTAGACGTAAGCTTTGATAAGAAAGATTGAAAAATTATATTGAGTTATCTAGTTATTCTGAGTTATATCTAGTATATCTAGTTATTTTGAGTTTGCTAAAATATAAAACTAGGAGTTAAACTCATTGGAAGCAAGAATCCTGCAGGAATGTGGTGTTGAAAAAACCTGATCAAGGTATAATTAGAGCATTTAGGAAAGATAAGTGCATGCTAGAAGAACTAATGAACTGTTTGCATTAATATCCTCTATAAATGAGGTCAGAGTGATTCTTTCGCATGAGCCATTATTTACAGGGAATAAGTGAAAAACTCTCAAGTTAACAGTGCCAGTACAATTAATTTTAGCTCAAATTTATAGAAATCCATTATTTTAAAAAGAAAGTTAAATTTGAGATGAATAATAAATGACTAAAACCAAATGGTCCTCACTTAAGTGGTCTGAAAGAAGTCAGGTGTGACATGCTGAACTATGAGCTGCTGAGTGTAATCTTTATTCATCCTGAGGAACAGAAGAAGGCAAGTGTAATGTCAATCTTTAAAAAGAAAACATAGGGCAGGAGTAAATGGTTATTTTTTATTCCAAAAGGAGGTTACCAGTGGATTCATGAGGAATCTCTTCTGTTCAACACATACCTAAACCATCTGGAGGAAGGGATACTTTATGACCTGACAATTTGTTATTCTTTTGTAATTATTCAGGACTGTCAAAAATAGAGGTCACTGTAAACTGTAGAATTTCAAAATACAAAGCTGGGATTTTTCTAACACTGTGAAACTTGTATCTGAACTAATTCTTAAGATTCACTTTAGAGAGTCGCTGGAGAGATGTATGTATTTTAGTGGTGTGAGTCATCTGTCCTATTTTGAATGATGTCTGACAGACATTATGGGTATAAAAGGAATTAAGATGTCTGGCTCAGAAACAGGAGATGATGCTATAGACCTCTCAAATAAGGAGAAAGGGATCCCACCATAGGCATTGAGGCAGTAAATTCAGATGAAAGTCAGGGTTGATGAATGCAAAATGATGGTAATCGTGAAGCTGAGTGAACTGGGCATATACCATAACAGGCTGTTACTGCTTCGTTCGAGAGTCATTGTGAATCTGCAAACATCGTCTCAGTGCTGGTGGGATTGTGAGAAAAGGGAATTGAGGACCAGTTTGAAACATGTAAGGCTACTGTACTGCACCCGCGGTGCACCCATAGCTTGAATGCTACCCAAGTTCATAAAGCATGCCCTGTGGTCAAAGGTACAGAATGGTGGCCATTTGAAGGAAACCTAAGTAAGCCAAAATTTCTTCAGCTTGGTCGGGGAAAAAAGGCAGCTGGTAGACTAGAACACACAATTAACATAAAAGTTTAATAGAAAACAACTGGTTTTGTTTCTCATATGTGAAGTGGTCACAGAGCAAAGTTTAACATGAAGGAGGGTTTTGTTTGTTTTTTCAGTGGCGAAGGAAATTACAGAACTCACGCTGTAGAGCATGAGATGCTGTGGAGACCTTAATTGTGAGTGGGAGGAAAAAGGATACAGCACCTTTGTGAAGTACAGTTTCATTGGTAGATATTAAATAGGGTGATCTAGGTAGAATTTTGGCTCATGATTTCCACAGTGAAATGCTGAAAGCTGCAAGAGTGTAGCAGAAGCATCAGTTCTACATGCCTTGTTTATGCTTTTACTCACACGTTTTAGCCATTGCTGGAGGTGGATTTTGCGATATAAAGTGACCACACTGGGTTAGAGCAAGCAGCTGAGTTTAGTATGTTTCATTCTAAAGGTGTCTTTCTTTTGGGGTTTTTTATTTTGTTTTGTTTAATGATAAAATTTTTTAATAATGTTACAAGAAGGTATTGTGTTTCCTGGCTTATGCAACTGCTTTATTTTAGTTTGGGAAGGCTCTGAAGTTCCTGTTGAGTTCAATAAGCTTTAGGTCAGGTGATACGTGCTGTTTCTTTTTTGTTACTAGGCAAAGATGCACTACATCACGTTATTTTATTAGAACAAGCTTCTTGAATGAATAGCTAGCTCTCGACTAATCTTTTAAGGTTGAGCCATATTATTTATTTACTAGCTAAGTGTGCTGGAGCATGTGCTCAAGGTAGATGTTTTTGTCAATTACTGTTCAAGAGGTTGTCCTCTTTTGGCTGTACAAGGAATCTGTTGCAATGGATTTTTAGTTGTCCAAATTTTAATTCATGCTACTGAAGTTCTCCAGTCCCATGCAATGTCACGTTTAGGTTTTGAAGGTATTTTTGTTTGGCTTTCACAAAAAGAAGCAATCATAGATGCCAGTTCTTCTTCTCTGTTAAAATCTGAAATGCTTTTGATAGTTTCTGTACAGGTGATTCCCAGCTCTTGTCACCACAAAATGTGATGGTCTTCTCCAGATGCTGGTTGTTTCTTGATCCTAAATTAAGAAACTGGTTCCTAGGCATCCTGAGTTTTCCATGTCTTTCCATGTCTGTAGAATGCATTCTTGTTCACAGCATTACAAGATCGGTGTTAGCGCTGAAGTGTTGGAAGCAGTCTGAAAAATTTAGGTGTGATCACAGATATTCTAGATGGTTTCTTCATGTGCTTTATAAACCTACACTACAGAGAGTATCTATCTGCATTATGATCTGGGAGCTCAGTGAGTCAATCTTCAAAAATCTTGCATCTCTCCTGAGAGTACTCATCAAGGTGTTTCTACGTCCAGCAGAAAGTCTAGCAACCAAACCTCCTTTTCAGTTTTAGTTTGATAACATAGTACGCAAATTTGACACGTATGAATTACTTTCTCTTTGTACCTTCATTTGAGAAGGAAAAATACATATCTACAAAAATGAATCTGTCATCTTTCAGAAGAGCAGTGGGAGGAAGCTGCTGAAAGTCTATAAATGATACCCTACGTAGGATGGGAGAAGGGAGATCCTACCCTTTAAATTCTGTTGAATAATTTCATTCATCTTACCAGTCTGAACTGCTTTTGTTGAGTGATTGTTGTGATTTCTTAGGCGTGGCTACTGGGACAGAAGAAGTTATCCACTGCAGACAACGCATGTG
The DNA here is from genome assembly GCF_047370975.1 of Nipponia nippon. Classification (NCBI taxonomy): domain Eukaryota; kingdom Metazoa; phylum Chordata; class Aves; order Pelecaniformes; family Threskiornithidae; genus Nipponia; species Nipponia nippon. Next base: position 114,066,216 of record NW_028262336.1, read on the forward strand.
CTTTTAGAGAATGAAATATAGGGTATATTTTTACCAACACCCTTCCTTTAAGGATCTCTGTTGCACAGTTGCTTCTCATTACAGTGTTGGTTTTGCTTCCGTAAGTTCTAATGTCAACCCTGATGCCAACATAATTTGCGGGAAAATGGATGTTTGATGGGTGGCTCATCCTTAGGTTCAGGTGGATGCCTCTTTTCAGCTGAATGAAAATGAAACCAAAATTTGTTTGAATTACCAAAAATAATTTTTTTTTTAATCTGTTGCATTTGTTAGTTGTCTTTAAAATTACTGGCTGCTCAGCAAGTAACAAGAAAAGTTAGACTACAAACTTGAGGAGCTTCTGCTGCCGTAATATAGCCAAATATGTCTGTGGTTTTTTTTTGTTTGTTTGTTTGTTTTGAGCTTCTATCTTATGGTCAGATTATTTTTTTCCATATTGTCTATATCTTGTTCAGTCCAGTGAATGTTCAGTGTCTGGCAGCAAGGTGGCTCTCCAGTCCTTACAACTCTTTGGTTATGCAGTGTGATCACCCTTATTGCCACCTTTAATCCAGTGTGAATTTACCAATGTGAACAGAGGAGCCTAAATCCTCCCTTGTCTTCATCACCTCCGTCTTGTGAAGCGTGTTTGCTCCTGCTCCCATGATGTGTTGGACCAGCCAGCAGTGTAATTCCCCATGCAGTTGTGGCTGTGGCCAGCCGTGGTTACTGCTAAGCATATAGGCTACAGCACTATTATTTTCTTTATGGATTTTCCCAGGGCTTTTATCACTTTCCCAGACTATGCCAAAAAGAAAACTCCAGCTGCACGGCTGCTGAGGACGGAGGAAATGGGCACTGCTCTCACGAATGGGAACAGAATGAGAAAGTCAGACCAGCATATTTTACGGCTTTTGCACAGCTGAGTGCTCTGCTCCACATGAATGTTCCTTTCCTGATATTTAGTGTTTTAATGGTATTTCAAGTGATATACAGGCTAGTTGTTATGAATATGAAGATAATGTCATAATTGCAGTTTTGTAAGGGAGCTGGGGATGTTGAAATAGAAAGAAATAATTCATAAAAGGATTTACTTTCTTAAATGGGGCTTGGAAGAAATGTCAGTACGTAGATCCAAAATCTCTATCCGTGACACCTCTGTCTAATCCCTTTGGTCAATTAAGGTCTATATGACGTTATCTCATGCCTGACTCCCACTCAGATTCACAGACTAAACATCTGTTGTGGTCAAGCCATAATCGTCCTCACAAGTCTTTTCCCACCTGTAAAGTTTCCTTTTCTCAAGAGCTCCATGAGATCAAATGGAGGGAATATAGCATCTCCTTGCTATTTGTTTGACTGTTGAGCCTATGTTTTAAATTTAGATGAAAAGCAAATTCAGATTTATCATTCCCCTCTTGCCCATTCTTTTTCTTCTAGCTGTGGTTCTAATACAGCCCTGTGGTACTTGAGACTCTTATCTCCTGTTACTTTTTGGCTTCTGTTCACAGCAGGTTGATGTGGACATCAGTTATCTCAAACAGTTTGAAATACAGCCTCTCCCACAGCTGTCCCATGCATGCTATTATGTCAAACTTAGGAACACAAGGAAAAAGCCTCAAATCTTTAATTTTCAGTGGCGAAAAAGCTTTTTTTTTAAAAAAAAAACCAAAAATTAAAAACCCAACACTTATCTTTGATGCATGGAAAAAAACAGGCCATGGAGTCTGATTCTTTCCTAATCACCTAAAGAAAAAAAAAAACTGTTTGAAGTTACTGTATTTCTACTTTTTTCTTTCTTCAGCTTGGAAAGCAGATTGGGGTCTCCCTGCTACAGAAGCATGACTACATGATACAAAAATGTCAACAAATTATTTAAAAAATTATTTTTTTTCCTGCCGGTTTTAGAGTACAAAATATGTGTGAAGTCTTAGGTTTTCACTACTGATTACTTTAAGTACCCTGTCTGTAGTTCCTTCTGCCCTTGACTATTGCAAGTAGTTCAATTTTCCCAAATTCATGTTGTTAAGACTTACGTAATCCTTTCACTTATGTCAATAGATGCTTGTGGATGTCTAGAGACTAATATCTAGAACATTACCTCAATAGAAATTACCTTCTGTTTGTATGCATAAATTCTACTAGGGCATTTTTTTTTCTTTTTGATTATGTTTTACTAAAAGAAAGTGAGAAAGATTAATTCGTATTGTTCATCAGACCATTTAAATTTTTGCCATAAACTCATTTTATTTAAAAATCTCTGCAGCAATCCATAACATGAATTTAAGCAGTGAAAAATACAGAACTATATTAGTAACGCTGACCTTCATTTATGGGTTTAGTAAAGAGGTAGGCTGGTATTACAGGTTTGCAAAAAGGAAATTTGCATGTTGCCTTTCCTTGGTTCTGAAGTCTGTAAAATGGAAAATTGCTTTCAGCCTTATCATTTTTACTTGCTGTGCAAACCTACCTGTTGCACATCTTTGCATTTCCATCACCATAAAGCAAAATAATAGTCTATAAACATTTTAAAAGCTTTTTCTTCTCTTTCTTCACATGGTGAAGCCATTCTAGCACAGTATTTAATACACAGGATAAAACTAACAAAGCTCTGGTGCACTGTTGCTTTTTACTTAAAGATCTACGCTGTGCATGGTTTGCTGTGAAAAAATTAATATGAAAAACCAAGAGAAAATAATTTCAAGCACCTTGTTCTGTGTTCTGCTACATTTCAGTTCAATGCACTAAACAACTCTCTGTGTATATTGTGTGGACACAGAGTTAAAGCTGTTCCTGCCTGTGGAAACAAATCAACAGCAGTGACAGCTGGATTAGGAAAGAAAACCTTGGAACAGGAGGAACTGTGTAGAAGCAGCTCATATTAAATGACTGCGTAAGCATTTTGCTTTATTCATGAATTATCTTAAAATTACAAGATATGTTGCAAATGAAGACTTGTGCAGGATAGTCTTTTCTAGGCATTTAAGTTATGGCCAGGGATAGCTGTAAGGTTGAATGCTAATCACACTTTCAATAGCAGAATTCTGTGGCTAAAGGTATTTTGTTTGGCTTACATTTCATTTCATTGACTTGCATATGAAGTTTTATCTGTCCTAATAACTAATTATAGCAAAATCTACGGTTTTCATTTCAAATAACTGAGGCAAAAAGGAGCATGGGTCCCTAACCATTGAGCAGTACTCTGCTGTTTGTTTATTGCTTGACTTCTGCTGCTCAAAGGCAATCCTGAACTACCTTGCTCATCAACATGATTCATAATATTTTCCTGTCACTGTCATAGGCCTTAAAAGCAGTCTGTGCATAGATCTGTTAAAATCCTTTCGTACTATGTGTTTAAAATATTATTTATTTCACTGGGATGATAGGTTTGGGAAATGCCTCTATGCTGAATTATATGTTGAATTAAACCTACAAATTCAGATGTCTGTGGTCATAGGGAGACTGGAGTTGTAATAAAATTAACATGATAAAATTCTGCCTTGATTTGGCTTGAGCAAATGCTATTTGAGATCAGAAAGACTGTTTTCTGAGGTGATTTTGTTGTAAACAATAAGTGCTAAATGCTGAATAAATTTAAATGTGATGAGATGTATTCATATGTCGCTCAGGTTTATATTCTAAAATAATAGTTTATTCTTCTTTATTGCAGCTTCCCAAAATATATTATGAGTACAACAATCCACAAATATTAACTCTGTCATTTAAAGTTGAAGACGTCAGTGTTGCCATGACAATTTAAAACCAAACTGATACGTTTTATACAATCTATAGCCTTTTTTTCACAAATTTTCCAAGCAGATGCACTTCTATTAGCTTATATGGAAGTAACTTTAACTGTGATTGCGTTAGCAAGGAAAAGCAGAAGTTCAATAGTTGCATACAAAATAGAACAAGAAAATAAGCAGAAAAGTATGCGTACAAAAAAGCTGAAAATAACCCACATTAGAAAAATGCAGGTGTATTTTGTTACCATGCTAATTGCGTTTAATGGAATTTCCTGTTTCATCCCCAAATTTCAGAGGAAATTTGAAGAGGGGGAAAAAGCATACTCAGGGTATTATATAGGAATAATCCTTCGTGGTTAGGACTTCAGTCTCTTGAGGTTTCCTTTCAGTATCACCATGATACCAAATTCTTTAGTAGGGCTTTCTTTCCAAAGGGCGCACCCAAAGAGCAAGTAATAGCAGCAGAGGGAGAGAGAGGAGACACAACGTGCAGCACGCTTCAGATGGAGTGTGTAGGCAGCCTGCAGTGTATAAGACTCTAGGGGTTTTACTATAGCAATAAGAAAAACAGAATCCGTTTAAAATTAAGCGATGAGATACGGTTCCATCAATCTGAATACTTGGCAGAAAATGAGGCTGACCCTGGAGTGTACCTGACACAGATCTACAAGAGTTACTTTCAGAGGTAGCCCCGTGCCAAGATGCCTAATGGCTTCAGTAATGTAAAAAATGAAAAAAGATATCAATTATTTTATGAAAAGAATAATATATAAAGAAATTATTCCTGTAATATATGCATACTATTCATGCTAATTATAATGTTAAGGATTTCATCAGCAAATACAACATTGTAATTTTTCCCTCTCTCAAATCATTCTCATTTATGCGTAGTCAGATGCTGATCTCTTTCTGGATTCCTGTGCTGAATGGTTAGTGATCTCTTTCCTTGTTTTTTGGGTTTTGGCCACATTTGCACACATTACATCTGTCCAAACGAGAGCCTTAAGGATGATTTTTATCTGCTTCTGAAAAAAGTTTGGATAACTTTCCTTGGCTGCTGTTTAAATGTTTGTGTATTACAGGCCTTTCTTGGCCAGGGCAAGGAAAACTGTGAAGCCGTCCTTCTTGGTTAAACCAAAACTGCATCCTGGGTGTGGAAAATGGATCCCTTGTCAGATGGATGGTAGAAATTTCACAGTTGTACAATTGCACCACGAGGTGTAGGAGGCTATGTCATTTTGCCTGGTGCTAAGAGTCTTTAAAGCTGCTTGTGTATTCTCTGGTTAACTGGTGCTTGCCAAAAGAGAAGGAAAAGTTGGAAAATAGAGGGTGCAGATGAGCCCAGAACAAAAACATGAAATAGCAAAGAGAAGACAAGGGGCTGTGGAGATGATCTGTCTTATGAGAACATCAGTTTCGGTTAGCTCTTGGTTTTGGCCAGTGTCTGGTAGAAACAAGGACTTGAAACAGAAACAGGTGCATTGTTTTTATAGGTGTCTGAATTTCTTATATTAACTTTAGGCAGTTCAGTGATGGTTTTTTAAGACACCCCAACTTAAAACTGGTATATAAAGGTGACTACCTGCTTCTTACCAGTCTCTGTGCAGCACCTGAAATACAACGAGCACAGCATCCAGCACGGTGAGGGAATTAAATCCACAACCTCCAGGATGCACTGACTTTCAGGTTTAACAGGTGTGATGCTTCAGCTGATGCAGAACAGCAGCTTTCCAGCAAATCTAATACATCAGCATAGTTCCTTCTTTGGATTTGTACTAGCTCTGTCTTTTGTATGGAAGAAGATATGTATGAAAGAAATCAGTTTTTAAATGATTACTTGCTTTCCTTTGCAAATTTTGGAGAACACTCTTCTTTCAATTCCCCCTTAACTTGTTTGGAGAAATTTTGTTATAGCTAAATAATGCAATTGGCAGAACACACTGGGCATCTTATTGTGAAAGTAAGAGTATAAATTTTTTGAAAGACAATTTCCATTTTCTTCCTGAATAACTTTTCAAAAAGGCCAATATTTAGAGTAGCAGTTGAAGAGTACTCTCTAGTCTGCCGTGGTAACAGCTACATTTTATTTTATTTCAGTTCTGACACATTTATGTTTGGCATTTGTAGGATTCAGGGCATAATCTTATTTAAGGAATTATGCCCTTAAAAAAAACACATTTTTTCTTCATTGCTTCTGGCAAAGAATATGTTAGTGATGTTCATTGCTACTATTCCAATATTGCAGACTAAATGTCTTTAGTGGTTTTTTTGTTTGTTTTTAAGGCAGAAAACATTGCTGAATTGATTTTCCCACTTACATTCATATTGTATCTTATTTCAGTAGGAATACACAATTCTTGCTGGATGATATTTTTGCCTCTTTCTAGTTTCTGTACTTCCTGAACTGTTTTGAGGTATGTTGGAAGGACGCTGGTGGTAATATGGGAGTTGCAAATAAATTCTTAGTCCTTTCATGACTCTTGTTTTTAAAGGTGAAAATATATCCCATTTTAACACTCTTCTAAAGTCATCTAAAGGATGTGATAAAACACAGCAAGAAATGGAGATGCAAGGACAGGGTGGCCATCTATAACTTGGTCTCTTTGTCTCAGAACTGCAATATAATGTCACTGTGCATTGATGTGCTGGACTTACGACTTGAGTAAAGGTCTCATAAACTTCTCCTTAAAGGTGTGAAAAAGGGGGAAAAAAACAAACAAACCTCATTTTTCCACTTTTTCCTTGTCTGTTTTTCTTCAGCAAGGGAAGGGTATAGTGCTTGAAGAGCATCCAATTGGACTTGAATTATTAGTGACTAGGCTTTTTTTATTGCACAAGCGAGTTGAAATGTTTAAAATAACTTTTTTCTTAGACCCTGCTTATTTCAAGCACTTATTTAATGTCTTTGAAGCTGGGGTGTTGGTTTCTTGAACTGCTTTGCATTCCTTATTATCTTCTGTTATTTGTTAGTATTACCATGGGATCTATAATTTTTTTGCTGGTAGAGACTCTGTGGTAGAGGTAATCTGAACCTGATCTGTGAATACTCGTTCTCTAAATGTCCCTTTACTAGGGCTTCTCTCCCCAAAATGCTGCATTGCCACTTACCTTTTCTTGTTCCTTCTCCAAAGTAATCTTACGTTTATTTTACTTCCTTCCCCAATGTGCTTCGTCTAATTCTGTTGACCAACATATATTACATCTTAAAACAGAGTTGCAATGTTGTCTTGCTCCCATAGCCTGTAGCTGTATGAAGAACTCTTCACATCTTTTTGTTTCCAGGAAAAATACAAAATTTTGTTTAAGACTCTCCACTGACTTACTCTAGCCTGATGCACAGACCTTGGGTGGGATCCAGGCTGCACTAAGAGCCTACATTGAACGAGTGGTGTATACGCATGATTCCACTTATATATGTAGCCTGTTTAGAAGTGAGGAAGTGAAGGTATTGTTTAATGCCACTGTTGGATTTCCAGGAAGCACTGGGAGAACTCTGTGGTGCAACTGGGAAATTTTTTGGCCATTCTTCTGGGTGACTCCAACGTTTGCCAGTGGCTGGTTGGTTGGTTTGGTTTTTTCCTTTTCTTTTTTTTTTGTTTTTTGTTTTTTGTTGCATTTGTAGCATGTTTTCTTGAGTCTCCTGAGTTGTGCTTGTTTTCATTGACTCCACGCAAGGTCATGTATTGGACTTTATATTGCTTCAGACCTACTCTTATGTTTGAGTCATTGAATTATGAATATTTTTTTCATACTGCATCGAACATGATGCAGAAAAGTACAATTCCTGAAGAACAGCAACCTGATTTCTTTTTGGTCTTACTGAATTACCATTTCAAATGTAGTGATCTTCTGTTTGTCATAACTGTACCAGGAGAAACCAAATCTGGTCTTTAGACAGCACTTACTTTTTTAAAGTTTACTGCTTTTCAGGTGAGCACTCTCTTTTGGGTCCCAGGTGTCTCATTGTATATAGCACTTTATCCACTATTAAAGAAAGACATCATCTAGCCCATTTAATAAGATATATTAATTAATAAGAACATTAGTTTCATCACTAGACAGAATTCAGAATTTCATCACTAGACACTTGACTTGTGTTCCTGTGACACAAGGGACTTGCATAAGAGAATCTGTAGAGTATTTTTAAGGTGTTTTGAAAAGTACTACTATTTAAAAGAGACCATGCATAACAAACCAGGAATTTCCACGACTGCTTCAAAGTGCAAGCAAAGCAAAATAGTAACGGTATGCTGTGCTGCATGTGATACTCCTGATATCCAAGTGTTTTGATTTCCATTCTTCTCTTTGTAGTCTGCCAGCTGTCTTGTTTCATCTGTATTTGTATTCTCATGGCAGATTTTTTTTATTTAAAAAAAAGAAAAGTAAACCTTCACTTTTGGTAATAACAAAATGGTGCCATTCTGTAGGTAGTGCTTATTGGTGTTTCTTCTACTGAAGCTCCAGTTTTGCCTTTCTTATGATTATATGACAGAAGAACAAAGACTTGATTTTTGACACCCAAACCATTAAATATTTTTTCTACAGCTCAGGAATATCCTGTTTATTTTAAATACAGACTACAGCATTGTAGTAAAACAGAACAAGATCAGAGTTGAAGTATTGAACTGTTGATTTTGGTCTGCAGTGGCTTGCAGTAGGAAATGCACATAAGCAGTTAAACATATTATAACTAAATAAAGTAATATTAAGGAGGCTGCTCTTCAGTTGTTTGGTAATGAAAGTACTGAGCATATACAAAATAAGCTATTGGTCCATGTTAGAGAATGGCAGTGTTCAGGAAAAGCAAGAGCTGTTGTCTGTGTTTTGAGGGGAAAGTGACTTATCTACGCTACAAAATAAAGTCTTAATTTCTTTTCATAGCAGATTATCTACACAAACTATGCCTGGGATATTTGGAAGATTCTCTTTTATTTGGAGACTGTGTTTCAATTATGACAGTACGCCTTCAAAATGCCTTCAGCTGACATTAGTCCTTTGCTAGGGCTACCCCAGTCGTCAGTATTCTAAAATATATTAGGACTTGTGAAGACACTTCTACCATTTCCTTAGCAATTCTTGGAGCAAAACTACTCGTACATAAATCTGTCAAGACTCTGAAGGACCAGCACCTCCAATATCAAGAAATCTGTACTGTTTTTTTTTCCTCCCTGTCATTTTGATAATTAGTTTCAGTAATCTGAAATTCAAGGTAAAATTACAGTCAAGTATAGCATAAAAGTATTGCAGTACTGGGATTTCATTTAAAGGGAAAAACTTGAAAAAATTCTTTTGAATGCTTTTTACATTTGCTTTAGCTATGCGTGTTGAATGTTTAGGGTATTAATGGCACATAATTTTAAAGTCGTGTAGAGCAGCCAATGCAGAAAATGGAGAAATGCTTTCCTAAGTTCTTTAAAAAGTTAATCTTTACTTGCTAAGTCTTGATTTAGGCAAGATGTCATGGGATTTGTTTGTTATCAAAATGAAAATAAGATTGATAAAGCCTGATGCTATAGCTTTCCTTTCCATTCATTGTCTCTTGCTGCTGTTGCCGTAAGCCCACCTTCTTACCTTGTCACCTTGTGTCACCTTCAGTTCCTCCAATTCCTATCTACAGACTCTATCCCTCCCAAATATCATCTAGGTGAGATGTATCCAGTTTGTGTGGGTTTCCACTACTAAGATACTGTAAGATACCACTGACCCTCAAGCATGTCTTCATAGCAAATTTATTATTTTCAGAGTTTCCTTTTAAATGTGGCACATTTAACTAAAATGTAGCAATTAATGAGCAAACAAAAAACCTGCGGATCTTTCAGCCTTGTTTCTGGTAATGTGCTAGTTATGTTCGTTATCCATATCTAGCAACAGGTGCACTCAAGAAAGACTAAATATTGAAGACAAAGGCTGTTTTCTTCACAAATGGCTTAGTACTGTTCACTTGATAAGCGTAAGTGTTGGCATGTTTTCACAGAATATGAATATGAGGGGCAGAGTCATGGTCTAGTTATTTCACAAGAGATGATGTAATGGATAGTGATAGTCATAACAGGAGAGGAGGAGGGGGGGGAAGACCGAAATAATATATGATAATATGATTTAAAAAATTGTGCATCTGTTTAAAGCTGAAGTTACGTCAAGATAATATTGAAATACCTAGCCCTTAACTTGGGATGGAATACAGTAATATACTCTTCTCACTGCTGTCACACATCTATATTTTAATACCTATGCTGTCTGAGATTGTGTATGACTGCTGTCAGGAGATGTACCTGATGATTACATGTGCTGCAGGTGCCATATGGAAGGAAGCAATGCTTACTTTTCTCAATAAAGGGTACTACAAAGAGCTAAGTATTTTTTTCTTGCTTATTTATATATACATGCAATTTTTCTGTGTATCTTTTCAGCTCATGGAAAAAACCGACAGAGAGTACTACACTCTGGATGACATGTTTGTTTCTAAAGCAGCCAAAAGAGCACGCAGTGGGGAAGAGGAAGAAATACAAAGAAGAAAAGCAATACATGAGCACCAGCAGCTTGCTGCACGCATGGAAAAGTGCCCATACTGCTTTGATAGCAGTGAACTTTCTAAACATCTTATTATTGCAATTGGCACCAAGGTAAGAAAATAGCAATTTAACACAAATGTAAAAATAAAAAAGAAATAAAGGAAGGCAGTGTTAATGTTAGATTAAGAACAAAATTGCTTCTGTGAAATGATTTATTGTTCTGCATCTTATTTTCCTTGCCCTTCCAACTGGTTTCACAAATTCTCAAGGGTGAGGGAGAAGAAGATATAAATCTGTCATGAATTGTAAAGCTGATCTTTGATATCAGAACTTCAGATTTGTGGAAGACAGGAGCAATAATGAAAGATCTGAGTGCAGAGATCACACTGTAGGTGGATTTGTGGAAGACTAAATCACACTGCACTGGAGGAAATTTGAACTGGGGAAGAATTGTATCTCAGTGGTATCAAAGAAAATTAAGTGGAGAATTCAATTTTTAAGCCTAAAATCCTTTGAAATAGAAGTTTGATATGGGGAACCTTCTTGTTTCTGTTAATGATTTTAAAAGTTGCATAAATATTGGGATTTATAACATATGAAATGCTTTAGTATAGGCTTTTTTGTCATTCTTTCTCCAAAGTTTTCATTTATTATTGACATTTTTCATTTGATTTGAAACTTTTTATAGACCAAGGAATTAAATGGATAGCTATGTATTATGGTACATTGCACTTATTTTTTTGTATAGATAGATTTTATATATATATATTTATATATAAATGCATACAGATATGTATCTGTGTGTGTATATATATGTGTTTATACATCTAATAGATACATATGCAGAGATGTATCTGTATGCATTTTTATATGAATTACTTTTTTATTAAAAATGCATACAGATATACATATCTATATAAAAAATGTATTGTAATGGACTAAACAGTGTGATTTCACAATAGTTAGGATACCAGTTGGTCTATAAGGCTGATGTTACTGCCTTGTTGGTGGAGCTGCTGTCTGGATACTACTAGTTCACTGGAGCTACCGACGGATAATGGAACCTTTTTTAAAAACACTAAAATTACTAGTACCTTTCTGTAATTAGAAGGTAATGGCTTCTATTGGTTTGAATTTTAGCAAATTATGTGTTTCTTAGCCTTAGCAATGGGAAGGTTTTTAACGCTAGAAAAATGGGCACTTCAGTTTTTGTTTGCTTTTGTAGGTATACTTGTCTCTACCAAGCAACCAGTCCCTTACTGAAGGTCACTGCCTGATAGCCCCTCTGCAGCACCATACTGCAGCCACTCTGTTGGATGAAGACATCTGGGAAGAAATCCAGGTCAGCTGAGAAACTGTCTCATGGTCTAACATTTTTGTAAAATAATGTTGTTTTGAATAATAATATACTTGTCATAAGTAGCTATTTTCATATTTTCCAGCCTGGCAGCTCTTTTCTGATTCCACTAAGGGGCAGAACATTCTCGCATTGTGGATGAAAATTAGTGGTCAAAAATTGAAAAAGGGAGATACAGGGTAAACACTGAAGAAAAGTTCTCATTAGTAAACACTAGAAAGAGTTGCCTGGAATGCTGCAGAACCTCTGTTGTTGGAGGTCTTTGAAACCAGATTAGAGAAACATCTCTCGGGGGTAACGTAGGTACAGTTGATCCCTTACAGAAAGCGGAATAACTGGCTTGGCAGTTAGGATTTCCTTGGGAGTGCCAAGGAAAAGAAAAAGATTGTCAGGGCAGAAGGATCACTTATAATGAAACATAAGCTGAACATATGTTGTTTACATATCTTCAGTTTTTTTAAGTTAATCTGGGTTTTGGGTGAGTGACAATTGAGAGAGAACTATCTCATTCTTCAAATCAGTGAGGTCCCTGTTAGAATCCAATTTCCTACTTTTTTGAAAAGAATTGTTAGAATAAAGTGCCAAGCACAATGGGTCATGCTTTCCAACTCTCTTATGAAGACATTTTGAAGGTTTTGAGTTCTGTTTTCTTTGGAAAAGGAAAATCAAGGCAGGAATGTAACAAGGTTCTGCCTAAGAGATTGACAGTGAATGGTCCTCCCCCCCCCCCCCCCCTCCCCAATCAGGATTATTACAAGGGAAAAACAACTTGCAACCTCTTATATCAAAATATTGGATACTATTTCAGACTAGAGAAAGGCTTCGTTGCTTGCAGTTGCTTAGATTTAAAAGCAGATTAATTCATGAGTTTGAAATGGCTTAAGTAATTTGCTTTAAGCCTGGCAGATGGATTCTCTGACTTTCCACATTTGCTCCCCACATTGATTCTCATGGCTGATGTATTTTTTATACAGTGGTTCCTAGTAAATTATGCTCCTCCCAAGCAGGAAGGGAAAGGAGTTCTTTTGTAAATGACAGAAATGCCTAAGAAAGTTGGATAAGAAGCAAATAAGTACAACAAGTAGGGATCAGGAGGAACAACTGAGCATGTGGAAAAGTGATAAATACGTTTGTTCTATATCTTCTCTTTATCCTAACCTCTTTTAACTAAATAGAGGATAATTTTTCTAAATTTGTATGAGAAGGAAAATAGGATAAAGAACAGATACGCAAATGCAATTCCTGTGTTCAGCGCTAGTCTTGTCTGCACTAGAAAATGCAACTGGTTGGTAAAACCATTATCCATTGACCCTGTGAATACATTCATAGGCAGTTTAAACATTTCTTTGCAACAAAGTACTTTGGGAGGTGATGGACACGGATTTTTTTTTTTATTTTTTTTTTTTCCCCAGCTTCTATGTAGTTTGTAGGAGGAGTCTGGAAGGTTTTAGCAGGAGTATAAGCATACATTTACTCAGGGACTAAACTAACTTTCTGACGCTAGAGTGGTATTTTATATTGCTGTTGAGGGGAAAAAAAAATTATCACACTTTAAATATTCATAAAATATTGTATTGAGCACATGTTTTTGCCATGGGATTTTTTTTTTAAGATATGTTGGAATAAAGCAAGAAGGGTTCTTTTATACTGTATGCCTTCAGGCACTTGAATTAAACATATTGTGTGTTGAACTTAACATATTGTGACTGATGTACTCACTTGCCAAAGTAAATATGCGTGTAACATTTTTAATATGAAAAGATAAATCTTTACATGTCCTGTATTGCCTGAACTGTTACACATATCAGTCGTGTGCATCTGAGCATAAGCCAAGCCCTCTTATTTGCTCTTATGAATGGTTTTGTCCTTTCCAATGCTAATTATCCTTGATGTTTTGGCCCGCTCAGAATTTGGAGGAAAAGTGCAATGTATTTAAAAACAAGAAATTGCAGTCTGGGAAGCGATAGCTAACATCTGCAGATATTCTAGGCTTTTCAGTGGATTTGTATTTCAGTTGATATTGCAGGGTAGCAACTCTAAGTAATAGTCCTTCCCAACCTTTGGTTTAATGTTTCTCTTATCTCGCTGCAGTTGCTTGCTTTGATGTATTTCAGAAGTAGAGGTCTGGGGGCCGGGGTGAGGGGGAGAAGACAACGAGCTATTAATTCAGAGTTGTCTGTTGCTCTGTGCAGTAAAGTCCTGTATCAGTCATGCTACAGTGATCTGTTCGCTGGGCAGTATCTTCTAGCTGTTTTTCATCGGTTGTGTTGGGGGGGGTGGTAGCGTTTTCTTGTCACAGCATGGAGCAGCTTCTTTGTGAGGAAGAATTCAGGGCACGAGGGCCTGCTTTGGAGAGCTTAAATACCTGGTTAAGATATATATTGGGCCAAGTTTCTTAGACGTTTAGTTTGATTCATACTGTACAAGATGACAAAGAGGTGGGGAGAAGAGAGCTTAATTTCTAGTCCTTTTGCATTGAAAACCTGGTAGTGATTTGTTTTCCATCTGTTTTACTTCAGTACTTGCTGATGTTTCTGAATATGTGTATTTGCTTATGCTTGTTTGATTCATCAACTTTCCATTTACATAGGAAATCTTAAACCTTTAGATGGGATTAGCCTTTAAATTGTGTTGTTTGTACTTGTAAGCATTGTTAACTGAAAAAAAAATCAATGCAAAAAGGACAAACCTATGAGTTATGTGAGTTGTAGAGCTATGGTACCTGTGGTCTATGAGGCTCATCCAGTTTCAGTGATTTCTGGGCTTACACTGTGGAAATGATATAGGGAGCATGTATAATATAAAAATCTTCATTTTAAAAAAAGCAGTTTTCAAGATCTTGAGACACTTTTAGAAGCATTCACCCTGTCACAAAGTCAGATCTTCTGTGCATTTGAAAATGAGTCCAAATGAGTCTCTGAAATAATCTCTTGTGCTTAATAGTTTAGTTCAGCATTGACACTGTAAGCTGTGGAATGATGCTATTGCATATCTTGGATACAGATACCAACTGCCAAGAGTCAGGGAGCGGCAAGAGTGGGCTGCTCTACAGGGAAGGCAAGGCAGGGGTGGATGGAAGGTGATGGGCAAGGCAGGTGGGGGAAGGCACGTCAGTGACAAGGTGGAGTCCCATGGTACCCAAGCCAGGAGAAGAGAGCAGGTGCCATGATGGTAGGCAGGGTCAGCCACAGCCCAGTGATGGCCAGACAAGTCTGCAGGGATGAGTTAGGTTCAAGGTCAAGTCAGCAAGTCAGGGTCAAGATCAGCCAGGCACATGGCTGGGCACAGGCATCCCTAAAACTTAGCTCAGGCAAAGACCAACAGTGAGCTCCTGAGCTTAATTGCAGCCCAGGAGTGAAGGGGGGCCAGGCCCCCACTTCTCACAGCCCTTTTTTCCCCAGCTTTCTGCTGTGTCTGACGCCAGCTTATAGCTGCCCCACGTCAGAGCTGCCCATCTGCGTGGGCAGCCAGAGCCCCAGCAGGTACGAGAGGCTGCAGAGCCTGTTGAGTGTGTGCAGGGCCCTGACGCTGGAGGTAGCAGAATTATAAATTGAAATGCACTTTGAATAGTTGCAGCACCTAATCTCTAAGGGGAACTGGTTACACTGAGGCCAGATGTATTACAGTATTGCATTTGGTTAGCTTCCACACAGTGAAGATGGTGGTTATAGCTATGGCTTTCTTCGGAGGCAGCGTTAATATTTTCCTTAAAGGTCAAGTATGCCTAGTGGAAATGTCTTCTTTTTTTTTTTTTTTTTTTTTTTTTTTAAACTGTGTAATTGGAATGACTGGTGGAAGGATAATGGTATCTAGAGTCAATACAAGCCAAGACATTAACTTAGAAATTGTAAGGTTGGGACCTACTGTTAAAGCCATATTGTTTTATGGAGCATCACAGCTATGAAGTTCAACATAGTTTTAATTTCAACTGTAAAAACATGTGGTATTTATTAAAACTGAGCCTGTAGTGTTAATTATAATGTGTATTTCACAATAGTTTTCTAGACTTCTTATCTTTGTGTGTTAGGAAATACAGTTCATGTTAAATTGTTGAATAATATGGAATTTTCCTAGTATGATTGCTGCTGTTATCCATTTTATTATGAGTTTATTATGAATATAATGTATATATTGTATATATGTATATTGTATAATATAGTGAAATAATATAAAATATTATATCTGGAGGCTTTGAAAAGCAAACTCAAATTATACTTTTTTTTTTATTTAAACAGATGTTCAGAAATGCATTGGTGAAAATGTTTGAAGCTAAAAACTTGGACTGCGTGTTCCTAGAAACAAACATGAGTATGAAGAAACGGTATCACATGGTATATGAATGCATTCCTCTTCCAAAAGAAGTAGGAGATGTGGCTCCAATCTACTTTAAGGTACACGAAAATGTTTTTTCTTAGGTAATTTGAATGTATTTATCATAATTCATCTATTTCTGGAAAACTTTTTTTGATATTCAAGTACTATTTTTGAAAAGATGGATTCTTTGATCCTACTTCTTGATCCATTCTTTGATCCTATTCCTTGATCTTAAAACAAGCCCTGTGAGGTAATTCTGTTTTTCAAGTACTCAGTGGAAGAGCTGTATGGCACTGTGCGGTTGCCTCAAGTCTGACTGCACTGAAAAATACTGGAAGAAGATGAGAGAACTGTAGTTTCTTGAAGTGCTGTAAGGATTGCAATACTTCTCACTTAAGTCTTGTAGTATAAACTTAAAACCCCATACGTGTGCCTTGGCAACCATAAAATGAGGAGAATAATGTCAGCTGTTTTAAGAAATACCAATATATAATGTTTCATCCCCATTTTATTTCAGTAGGCCCAAATTTTACACGTCTTAGGTCTCTGATGAACATAAGAGAGCATGATAGATATTTCTTCTGTAGCTTTTCTGGTCTCTTTCCACTGACCTTGTAAGGAAAGGCTCATTGAACCTTTTGCCTACAACTGAGACCTTTCGGCTTTCAGCAACTGGATTGTGATTTGCCTTTTATAAGTAAATTATTTTATTTGTTCTTTGAAATACTGTTTTTGTTTTCGGGAAATAAATAACGTGATTGGTTTTTGATGAAGTGGAGCAGTCAGTATGATGAACAGCAATGCAGTAAATTCTACCATGTTTGAAACTCTCCACCTGGTTGATGTCATTGCTATGCTTCAAATGCTGGTAAAACTTATGTTTTGTCTGAATGCTAAAGGAGAGACGAAGTACAAGATTTAATGCAATGTCATGTGCATAAAACTTCCTTTCAGAAGTTTCCACCTTTAAAATACACAGCAAATGAAATTTAAAAGATACCTACACTATGCTACACTGTACCCACTTCCATACTATGGGGGATACAGGGGCAGCTTTAAAGGTTTTTAAGCGCAATCAGCCTTCTAAGCTGGATTCTTCTCTTAGTGTTCAAAAAAGAAAAAAGGCTAATATACTGTAATGAATTCATAAGAGGTTTTGTATAAGCTTAGTAAGAAGAGAATGTGACCTTTTAGTTGAGACTTGTTAGAGATAATTTGCGTCAGGCAAAAGTTAAATTTAAAAAAAAAAAAAAAGAGGAATAGAATTATGTGAATGTGAGGATATTATATGATGCCTTTATAAAGTAAGTAAGTACTGGAAATCAAAAAGGTTGCCAAAAATAAAGTTACTTTGTTAAGAAATAATTGGTACTTGCAGTGCAATGTACTTCACTACATTGAAAAGTTAGTTCTTTGCTTGCTGTATGAAGGACTACTTTCACATTTAGATAAAATGATTTTACAGAAAGCTATAATGGAGTCTGATGAAGAGTGGTCCGTGAACAAGAAGTTAATTGATCTTTCTTCAAAAGATATTCGGAAATCTGTAAGTAATGAAATGTATTGAACACTGAATTTCTCAGCAAATTCTTCTCATCCTTTTTTGTTATTAACTGCTTCAAAGAGGGAAGAAAGGGAACACAATTAGATTAGTGGATCAGGAGATGGCATAAGCATGATGAGAATTAAGAGTCTGACTGAACTCCTAACTGACATTAGGGAAAAGATTCCCATTTATTTCAACAGTAGTTGGACTGAGCTGCAAGCATTGGTTGAGAACAAAGCTGCCACTTTGAGGACATGTACCAGCATAATTTTCTTGATTAAGAATTAAGGTAGATCAAAGATTTGCAAATTACTTTCCTGGAAAAAATATGATGTGTCTTTTTCACTGACCTAGAACAGCCTTTTGTGTTGCTAAGTTTATGAAGCAAAAATATAAATATTATTATAAGTCTTTTTTTCTAAAACAGGGAAACAGTACTCTCTCTGCCTCCTGGATACTAAACTGAAACATCTTTGTATATATAAATCTTAAAGGAAGAATGCTGAAACTGTTAGGTTCAAAGATTGTTCCATCTTTTTAATACTAAAGTGAAAGATGTGTGGTATATAGACTTTACCACAAGTAGTTTACTACTATGTAGTAATAATACTTAATTTCTGAAAGTGTCGTTTAGTAAACATAGCACCTTTGCACTAAAAAAAATCCTAGTTTAGGAGAAAGAGGAGATGGGTTTTAATAATGAGACATGAAGCCTGATATGACAAAGAGAGAAATTAAATACAGAAGAGTAAGGGATTGGGTATCTGTATAGTAGGAGAGTTTTTTTTATATTGTGATGACTCTTGAACTAAACCAACAGTGGCAGCAAATGTAGCAAAAAGACAAAATTTATTCTGCCACGTAAGCTGAAATGTTGTATAAATGTAATGGGAGTCAGTTATGGGTCACCTTATTCAAAGTGGTGAGGCTTCACCTGGAAAATTTGTGTCTGGTTTTGGGCACAGCATTTTAAGACAGTTACAGAAGAGGAGAGCATAGGTTAGAAAATTTAACTAAAGAAACTGGTTTAGGGGTTGCGCAGTCTACGAAAGAAAAGACTGAAATGGGATGTAATGGTAGTTTTCTGTATGTAGGAGATGGCTTTAAAGAAGATAGTTGTTCGCTGGCACTGCTGGGTGCAGACACGAAGGAATTCAATTAATTTTTAGCAAGGACTTAGGGAAGACTTTAAACTTAAGGTGGATGTAAACAGACAAAACAATAGGTATGTTTTGGGTATCTTCTGCTCACTGGTGTTTCAGAACGGGGAAAGCCAATATGTGTCACAAATAAAGGAAGTATAATTTTCTTGAGACATGCTAGGGCATCAGGACATTTGATTTCTTTAAGCATCTTAGCCATACATTTTTGTGACTGTATTATATACCCATTTGAAGGTAGGCCAGTTTTCAGATTAAGCCACGACACTTCTTTAAATTAATAAAATGCATGTGAGTGTAAATTGTTACACAGTTGTGTGATTTTAACATTATTTTAGGGTAAAAGAACTGCCTGTAGCCTTCAGGAAGATATGAGAGTATAGGTTAGAGACCAAGCTGAGGTCTGGGAAGTTGGAGAGCTGTATTAGGAGATGGTGGTGCCTGGAAGGAGGGTCAGACATAGCTGAGACATCATCTAATGAGTGGATTGTATGCAGAAATTGGGACTATGGTGTCCAGAGGCAGAGCCTGAGCATCCAGCCCTTGCATAGCATCAAGGCCTTCTCTGCTTCTCCCTCTGCTCCCCGCAGCGAGGGAGCTGGGGGTGGGCAATGGGCTGGGAGTTGACACAGCCGGGAGAGCTGAGCCGGCAGCAAGTACTTGTCAGCAATAGCCAAAACACTGGCCTGTTATCAACACTGCTTTAGTCACCAGTCCAAAACGCAGAACCATATGGGCTGCTGTGGACGAAAATGGACGAAATGGATGAAAAGGACAAAAATGAGCACCATTCCAGCCAGACCCGATACACTGCTAGACACAAATAAGATAAAGCTGACATTTTCCTTAAGGTGTCACCCGCTGACCCATTTTTTCCTTATTTAATGATTATTTTTTTTTTAGTTAGTTTAAAATGTTTTATGTTTCTTGCTATGCTACATTGCCGCTCTGTATTAAATTGTAAATTATTTTTAGAGTGAATTTTCAAGCAATATATGGAGTATGCCTTGTGAAAATTGCGCAGTTATTTGGACTGTAGCAGAGGAAACGCTTATGAATTTGAGGCTTTGTAAATCTTATCTGTACAGGAACATCCTCAACAATTAAAAGAGTGGTAAATAACTTGTTTCAGTGAAACAGCAGAAATTCCTTGCAATACTGTAGCAATAAATGAATCCACCTCTCACTCTGTCAGACTGAAGTGTCTTTCCTTGTGGCAGGATAACCAGTGTCTCCTCTGTAGGCTGACTAAATTATTAAATTATCTGATTCGGCAGGTTAATGATAACTTCCAGTCATGTAGTGGGGTTTTCTGGTAGTGTATTCCGCTCCATAGCAGTCTTTCCCCTCCCCCCCGAGCATCAATGTTTCCTCTGGGTAAATATTTCCTGTTATCACACAACACCTTATCTTTAATAAATGCAACTTGCTGGTGTTTGTCTTAAAATTTCTTAAAATTTCTACTCAACCCATGTAATTCAGAGGCGTGGAGTCAGGAAGGCATTTGCTCAGTGTGGATGCTGCTGTCTGCTCCCTCACCGTCTCTTACCTGCTGCTGCAGCGGTGTCCTCTGGAGGTTCTGCCACCCAGCAATCTTTTCAGTTTTCAGTGTCTTTTTATCTAGTTGTTGTGTGTTGTTCTTTCCCCCTGCCTATTTGTTTTACTGTTTCAATTTTATACTATACATACTTGGTTTGAGAGGTGGTTTAAAATAAAATGAGATAGTATCAACTGTAAAACCACTTTCAAATTCATTAAGTTGTAGGGAGGTTAACTAAATGCCTACTAAATGCTAACTAAATGCTTACTAAATCTAAAAATGTGGGTGTGTGTGTATAGGTTCCTAAAGGATTACCATACTTTTCTGTGGACTTTGGCCTTCAAGGAGGATTTGCTCATGTCATTGAAGATCAACACAAGTTCCCTCATTACTTTGGAAAGGTATTGTCGTGTAAAAGATCAATTTACCAGTTATACTCTATTTTGTAAATTTAAGTAATTAAAACAGATGCTGCCAGAACAGTCACTTTGATGTACCTTATCCCAATTTATTAGCTGGCTTTTCTTGGTGAGTCATTATAACTTAGCTTGTTGAATAAAGGAATAATTGATTTCTTCACTGGCTGATACTCAGAATGTGATCTAGATCCATGTTTCTTTTGAATTAATAGGAACTCTAGATATTTGACATATAGTCTAACAGATGGAAAGTACTTGCATCTATTTAAGAAGAAGAATTTTAAAAAAAGGGTTTTCATCACCATAGTATTCTCTCATAGGTGCACTGGCTTCTGCTTGTATAAATTAGGGTGTATACACATACAGAGTCACAGACAACTCCTAGTATAATACACGTGTGGTTGAATTACTCCATGTATAGAGAGTATAGTATATACAGGAAGAGCTGCAATAAAATCTTCCTTTCTTTATTATGCACAGCAGTCATTTATTGAAAGAGTCAATATTGCAAAAACATTAAGAGTGATTGGGGAGAAATACAACTTATTTCAAGAAGAGTTAAGAGCAAAGTGGTCAGCTTTCTTTTTTCTGAACTTTTCTCTTTTTAGTCATGAATATACTAATATATTAACAGTCTTGCAATGTTAGGATATTTATGCAGTGCATTGCTATGCTGTACTTGAAAGAATTTTGCTGAGGCAACCATCTAACAACTACAGTTCTAATTTTTGAATTAGTATATTTTTCAGAATTTCCAGTTTTAATAACTAGCGCTTGAAGAAAACAGTGACAAATAATCTCATCATTTGAAAATATATATTTCTATATATGGGAGTCACATGGTGAGGACAAGGGGTAACGGGTACAAGTTACTCCCAGGGAGATTCCGATGGGACACGAGAGGTAAATTTTTCACAATGAGAACAGTCAATCATTGGAATAATCTCCCCAGGGAAGTGGTTGACTCCGCTACGCTGAACACGTTTCAGACTCAGCTGGACATGGTGCTGGGGCATCTCGTCTAGATTGTGCTAGAAAGGTTGGCCCAGATGAGCCTTGAGGTCCCTTCCAGCTTGGTATTCTATGATTCTATGATTCTATGATATATTCTATGGTAAAATAGTGTTAAGTGATATGGTAATTTTGCATATATCATTATCTATCTTTGTTCTACTTGCAAAGGAAATCATTGGTGGCATGCTGGACTTGGAACCGCGGCTCTGGAGAAAAGGAATCAGACAGAATTTTGAGGATCAGAGGAAGAAGGTGTTGCAGTTTGCGCAGTGGTGGAAACCATATGACTTTACCAAAAAGAAAGAATGAGTACATCCCAGCAGTCAAGGACTATATAAGCCATAAATTATATGAAAGGATATTTCATATGTTAAAAATAACACCAGTGTGTTATGTATTGCTAATATATTTTAAACCCAAGGATATTGTTTAATTGCTGATTACCTGTTTCTGGTTTAGACACTGTGTGGATCACATGAACCTGGAAAACCACAAGTGTACAGTGTTTTTAGTTTTTCATTTTTTAACTGAGCCAAAAAAATAATATCCATATGGCTATTGGAATTCTTCAAAATATAGCTTCTGCTTTTGGAGTTCTTATATCTTTGAGGCAACTGGTTTTTTTTATATTGTATTTAGCATAGAGCCAGTGCTTAATTGTCACGGTGACTTTGTAGAAAATGGTGTAAATTTTAAGAACATTTTGGTTAATACAAATACATTGTTGCAGAAGGAAGCTGTACAGAAAATTATTTTCTGATTTTGAGTCCTTGTGTTCATTGAGGTCATTGCAGTAATACAAATGTTCAAGTATAATGTGGTTGATAAACCCGCTGCTTTATAAACCTGTGCTTAATCCTCCACAAGAATTATTGCCATTTTCTGTACTTTCTTTCAATATGAATTAGTATTTTCAAGCTGACCTGTTGCACAAAGGATGATGAGACAGTCCACAGCTGATGGCAAATGACAACTTTAATGGTAACAGTTACTTATGATGACAATAAAACAAACAAACAAAAAAAAACAACAAAAAAGACAGAGAAAGGAACAGTGAAGAACCTTAAGGAAAAACACTCTCCAATGGCCAGAAAAGAAGAAAATCATCTCAGGGATCTGCCCAGGTGACTCCTCTCCCCTGGGTGTCCTCTCTAGTGCGGCAGGTGGTCTGCCATAGTACTTTTCTGATAATAACAATATAGTTCTCATCGGGGAAACTCCTGCTGGTCGCTCCTGCTTGTGATGCTGTTAGCGCTGATTGGAGCACGCGCTGATCAGCGGCAAGAGTTGCACGTTAATTGATTGTTAAGCTTTGTGCATGGATGTCACTGGGAAATGCCTGTCTGCTATTTAAAGGTCGACTGTAATGTGTTATTCACTAGGTTTTTGTTTTTTCTCTTGTGTAAAAGTTACAAAATGGGAGTAGTAAAGGGTGAGGGGGGGAACGAAGTCAATCACTTTCCATGGGAAACCTGACATAGCAGGCTCAGGCTTTGCAGGTGCAGAGCTGGGAGAACAGAACAAGGGCAGAAGGACAAGGATGAAAACATTGCCACAGTGTCCTCCGAGTGGACATGGGGAAGGCTGCAAACTTGCAAACTAAAGACTGCAGTGCTCCAGGGAAAGGCTCTGAGTGGCAAGTGGAAGACCCGTAGCATAGCAGAGGTTAAGGCATTGTGCAAGTGTCCCAACGTTCTTCCCACTCTTCCTGCTGAACCCTTGCCCTATACAGCTCTATACCTATTGTGAACTGCTCAGATTAAGAAATGGATCACTAAATATGACAGGGTGTTCATTTCTAGTCCCTTGGTGGCCTTTTGCAACTTTCCTGAATAGCTAGTACTTTTTTTTTTTTTTTCATTTTAGAAAATAAGTCTGGTAGAGGTAGAAATTTGCTGTGTTGTGAATTATTTTCTGTAGGATCTTTGTAAATTTGTGTCACTGCAAGAGAAATAGCTTAAAAATAAGCTGTCGTGATAATTGTAGTAATTTAATGTCTGATTTGTACTATTTTTCACCAGCAAGCCATGGATAAAAGGGCCAGTTCTACTGTTCTCCTGTAAGTTTTGATCTTCCTTAGGCTGCTGGGGAGATTACAGAGCAAATAGGACACGAAATAGTAGCTGCTAGTAGTTGCTTAAAATGTGGTAACGCTGAAGCAAGTTTAGGTAAAGTGCCATCTTTGGTGGTGTAAAGCATGACTGAAAATTGTTTTCTCTGACAGCATCTGTTGCCTCCGGTCTCATCTGCTCCCCTGGAGGATAGCTGGGAAGCAGCAGAGGTGACTTGTCTTCTAAGGCCATGGAAAAGTCTTTATCCAATGCTGTGCTGGAGATGCAATTTTTCTAAGTGTCACATCTGCTCAAAATCTGCTCAAGGGAAGCACTGTGTTTCACAAAGGATGTCTGGCTTGTACATAGAAAAGTCTTCCTCTCTGACTCATGGTCTGTGCACATTTTATTATTCTGGTTTCAGCAAAACTACTGATATTCTTTGGACCAGAAAGGACTCTGAAATATGGAGTAAGGGTAACAATCTTAAGCTAGTGATACAGGAAAATGTGTCTTACCGTATTAGAAGTTTTCAGAATGGGGGACTGTGCTTACCACATACAGTGAGAATAGTTATCTTGTAACTGGTCACAGATCAGGCATGCATATCTTCAGGTTAAGCTGTTTTTCTTCATAAGTATCTCTAAATATTCATGAGGCCATGAGAGTGAACACAGCTTGTTAGGGCACTTATGTGGAAGGCATGGTATGCTTAGACTTCAGTCCTCACTCTTATAAATATTAAAATATTTTAAATAGACCTCCTTCATCTGGAAGAATACCCAGTACCTAAATTCTTTTGGCACTAAGAAGTGGGAAATGTAAATTCAGGTGTCTTTAGGGACAACAGGGTTCGGAAGCTGGATTTCTTATATTGCTATAAATGTGCTCCTATGTACTCTTTGGTGTAGCTGGGGAGGAAAGAGAACTTCTCTCTTCAAGTGAATCTGTGTGTGTGATTTAACAGGTGTTAGAACATAGCCATGTCCTGCCCTGTCAGACGGGAAGACTCTTACACGTAATATGTGCTGCTACTCTTCTGCTCAGGGCCTGGCATAAAATGCAATGTTTCCCTTCTATCAAGTCAGCTTTTTCCAGCTCAGAGTACTCCCCTCCTTTGTGTTTCCTTGCTATGCTGAAGAAATTGCATCCTCTTACCTGCATTCCAGGTCTTTCAGCGGTTTCAAGGAAGGCATGCTGCGCCAGCACAGCACCATTGCTGCTGCTCCATCAAGCCCTGGGTGAGGTCTGAGCAGGAACTCAGACTCCAGAACTTTTTATTCAATTATGTTTGCCACTAAGCTCTCTAGAGAGAACCAGGATGGATGCTATAGTCAAGCAGATCGTTTGCCTCAGGCCTTGATACCTTGAAGATTCCCAGCCTGGGTCTGTCTTGGGGAAACGGAGCTAAACAGGCTCCTGTGGGATATTCACTTTCTTCTTTGCTTTTTCGCAGGCTGTACTATTCAACCTGATATTCCCCAGGCCCATGCAGTTGCTGTAGAAAGCTGCCTGATGCATGAGGTGGTTGTCTTCATATTAAGGACCCACATTTTGAGGTTATTTTTGCTCAAATTGAAGGAAAGCACCATGATTTTGTACCACACCATTAGCTACAAAATGAAGTGCAAAAGCTGATGTGGTATCATTATCCTTATCCAAAACCAGTGGTTGGTTGATGTCAAGGGGATTGCCTGAAGTCATCTGTTGATGTAAACTGAGGTAATGTAAAATGAGGTTGATGTAAGCTGCGGTAAACTCAGCTAAAATGGAAAGCAAGGCTTTCTGCTAGTTACTGGTGTTCTTCCAGATGGGTAGTTCTCATATATGTCCATATTCCACTTGCTTTTCCCTTCTTTTATGTTTTCCTTTGGAGTAAGACAGTGAGATGCTGCATTTAGTGCAGTTCTGGTGTAACGGTGGTGGATTGTTGCTTTGTACTTGTTAAAATACCTGAAAGGGAACAATGTGGATTTTTGTTGCTTTGCTAGAAAATCAGTATAGCGACATTCAATCTTAGGTCTGTTTGGGCTGATTTTTTTCCCAGGGATTCATGAATCCAAAGAATGAGTTATTCCCAGAGTCCTAATCAAATGAGATTTAGTGGGATTTTACATATTGAGTTCAACCACCTTGTTTTAAATTTCATACAAGTTCTGACTGGAAAATAGCATGTTAAAATAAATAGTAACTCATGGCAAGAGATCACAAATCTCTTGCAATCTATGAAAGAAGCAGCATTTTGATGGGTCCCTTAAGGGTTCTGTCTTTGGTCAAAATTTCTTCAGCATTTCCTGTCTTCTGCATCTGTATTTTTATCGTAAAGCATGTTTTCTCTTTCTAATTCCAGCTGGACTGCTGGATTAAAATATCTGGAGACCCAGGCTGCTATACTCTTACTTTAAGCATAGCTTTTTTGGAAACAAGATCCTTAATGTCCTAGCTAAAAGTGCCATTTTTAGCCCTTAAAAATCAAGGCAGCCTAATCCAGCATGAAGGATCAGACTTTAGAATCCAAGCCTGCTAACATCGTAATTCCCACATGCATATTGATGTAGCTGTGTGGTGACATTACTTTTCTACATGTTGCATTTGTTTATGTTGTTAAAGGTGAGAAGGAAGGGTAACATGCAAGAAAGTCATGCTGCTACACCTTTTGCAGGGAGGCTAGTGTAAATTTTCCCCTCAAGTTAAGAACCACTGGAAGTTGGTTCTAAAAGAACATTAAAGCTCTCCTCAGGTCCCAGATTTTGAAGCTAATAATACAATTCCAGGATTGTCCCAAGGAAATCTTTGGAAAAGAGTTGCCTATCATTGTAGAAGTTCATGAATTTGTATTTTAAACATTGTATCCTGCTCAATGATCAATCTTGCTCAACTGCCCCACTGTCTCTGTTTATTCCGAGACTGATAATAAAGTGACTGTGAAGTACTAGAACTATGATTTAAAAGGACTGCCTAATTGCACGGCATCTTTAACTACAAGCATCTTCACCCTCCCTGGTGTCCTGCCTCCTAGGTGTGATCTAAGCACTGTATGCAGAGAGCCCAGAGGCACATCATGCAGCACGAAATGAGTGTGTTGGCTGCGTTAGAGAAAGCACAGCTTGAGCTCTTCATGTGTGGTTAGATGTAACAAGTTCATTCCACAATGCCCAAGCTGTGTGCGCCTTTGTACGTATGGTCTGAGGGCAGCTGGTGGCCTGAAATGGCTCTGATGAACCTGCTTTAAGTTCTTTCTTAGACTTGAAAATCCATCAATTCATTCTTTTTCAGTTTTTGGCTTTTGTAAAGCAAGTATCTTAAGAGCATACATGCAGTAAAACCAAGAATTTAGCAAAAAACCACAAGCGTAATTAACCTTTTAGAGTAAAGTTGAAGGCATTCTTCATGGACCAGTGTCTTCGAGGGCAATATTTTTATTCAAGATCTTCTGATTTGTGATTTCTGGTCATTGATGCACAACCACTGGTCCTGTGTCAATCTGGAATGATAGATAGGTACAGTTTGTCTGTTCCTGAGACAGGACACGATGACTTTTCAAAGTCTCTCCCACCTCTTTCCTCTGTGATTTTAAGATCTTATTTAATTCTGATACTTTATGTGAAAATGGCTTGGAGCAGCACTTGTAAGACAAGATATGAACAGCTAACAGAGCTGACATGTATTTAATGTGTCATAAATACACAGTTATGACTGTACAGCTTCCCCATAGCTGCTGTCACAGGTTTACAAGGCTTCATTTGGAAATGCTAACTGATCTCTCATGTCTCTAGATGCTTTTTATAGCCAGCCCCAGGCGCGTGCTTTGTAGTTGCTAGAAAACATTATACCTCTTCAAGCTCTTCGAACGTTCTCCCTTTCAGTGCTGAACAACTCTTTGAATGTGTGACCCCAGTTCAGTAGGTCCAAGAACTTGCCTGTGAGGTGGAAGAAGACAACTGACAGTAATAGTGGCTTTGTGGATGATGGCATCTCCAACTGGAATGAGTATGTAGGCTCTTACTTTAGAGTTAACGTGGGCAAGTTCAATAAGAAATGGTGACCTTGTGCTCTTTCAGTCCCTTTCTTTTCTTTCCTGGCTGTTATTGCAGGAATTACGTTTTCATTGCCTTATCCAAGCTGCTCTTTCATTAGGTAGATCGTCTTAGCAATACCGGCGAAGGCCTAGCAGGTATTTGCCAGGACTGGCCGGTTCAGCCAGTCAGCCCCTAGGATTGACCAGTCTGTACTAAAATACTGGGTCTTTGCCTGAATCGCCCTCTCGCATGGTTGACAGTGAGGGTTTGCTACTGTTTCGTAGTAAAAAGGGTACAAAAGCTGGCATGGCTACTGTTCGTTATAGTACCAGCGCTCGGGTTCTCCATGTCGCTGTATGTATTAGGATATGTATTGATCACCTTTAGAGAACAACTGCTGAGACTTAATATGATTTCGCTAGAGTTAAACTGGGCTTTACACCCTTAATGTCAGAATATGTTCCCTATCATAAGGACGAGTTAGTTTTAAGTACATGAAAGGAATTACAACTTTACTTGTTCATGTACTTAACACTGGATTTATGAAATGTATTAAGTAAACCTTAAGCCTTTCATAACCGGTTTGTAGCATCCATAGAATCAGAGGAGGAGGACAGGAGATAAAACTATCTAGTTGATCCCAAGATAAGATCAGCTATATTTGTGGCATTCATAGATCTGTTTTTTCTATGAAGGTCTCTGAGAGGGAAAATCCCCAGCCTTCCTGGACAACCTATTCCAGTATTCACTCTTCTAATCATTGGACGTTTGTTTGTGGGATTCAGCACAATGTTAAAACACTTTTATGTGTCCACCTGTGAGCTGTGTGTCTAAGTTCACAAAACCATCAGTGTTGGCCTAATCAAGAAAGTTAATGGAGCCTTAGAGAGTGATTGCTCTTAATGCTACTGTAGGGTTAATCGAATAGTTACTGGTGGGTTAATTGAATCATTCACTAGGCTCTAGTGACTGTGTTGGTTAGGGACCAATACTCACTATTATTAATTTTATTATGTAAAAGCAGTCTAAATTTGGCAAATGTCTGACTCTCTTAGCCCAGAGAAGCGCTTGATGGAGGTGTAGCCATCAGTGTGGCCATCCCTGTATAGTATTTGTCTTTGTTCCACGTGGATGCAAGGACCCTTTCAAATATTGCAAGGTACCTCTATGTCCAATAGTGATTTTACAGCCAGAAATTGGAGGTTTCTTTTGCTTGGGTTTTATTCTCTCTAATCAGAAGTGATCAGAGCAGTGAAACTTAGTTTGTCAGCAAAGAAAACTCGGTCAAAATCAATGTATTTCAGTGAAATGGCTCAGCTTTATTGAAACAACTTATTGAATTAAACTTTGTGGCTGATGTTCTCAGCAGTTTTCTCTCATTGCTTATTATGTGTTGGAAGTTAATGTGGTGGTCTCATATTTAGTGTTTTTAGCCAGCTGCATTTAGAGTGAGTGGAAAGGAACTGCTCATGTAAAGCAGATCTGGAAAGCTTGAGGCTGGGTCCTAGTTTGGCCCGTACTGGTCTCGGGGCGAATTACCTACTTTTCTGCCCTTTGCTATCGGCAGGTAGCGAGAGGACCACCACTCAGCAGAAGTTTTGAGTGACTTGGTTGAAACTGTGTGCCATGAGGACTCGCAGCGATTTCCAAACAGGTTGGTTGAATTTAAAAGTATATACTGCTGGCTGTTCCTGAGAACTCTGGAGAAAATGTTATCTGTAATTACAACATAGATTTGGGATTTTAAAAGCCCTAAACAACTTAATATGCTTTTGAAGGCAGAGAGTGGACAGAGAATTTGGCTATTACCTCATTTTACGAACTGCACATGCTTCTTCAGAGATTTTTGTGAACCAGCTCTCCACTTTTCCTGATGTGTAGTCTTCTGTGGGAAGTTTTTGGGTTATTTTCTGTTTAGAGCAAAAATATTTTGGCCAATATCAGAACAGAAACAGATGATATGGAATTCACCTCACGTCTGTGTGACTAGTTCTTGTCTCTGTATATAGCTGTCTGGGAGACTGTGTGGATAAATAGCATTTTATATTTCCTACCGAATACGAAACCTTTTAAAAACTTTGTTTAAAACTGAACAAAAGAGTGAAGCCCTCCAAGGAAATCTTAATCCTCAGGACTTTCATCTTCACAGCTCTTCACAAACATTAACTCCATATGTCTGAAGGCTTTGACCAACATGGCTCCCTCTGACAGCTGTGAAACTGCTGTCCCTTTGGACCCGGGGAATTTGCCCCCCTGCCCCAACCCAGCGCTTGGGCTTCGAGCTGCTGGGAGGACCCAGAAGGTCCTCTCAGATCCCAGCTCCGTGTGCACCCCCGAGCTCCCATTCACTTCAGTTGATCACATGCTCCTTGTCCACGGACACTATTTTAAATGATTTATGACTGCACAGTCTTTCATTTTCAGCTTCTGTGCAAAGCTTCCAAATCAAATCTTGGTGGGAACTGCTGTCTGTGATAATTTTGTTGTCTTCCTCTCCACTAATGAAAAACAAGTTCAGTCTTGCCATTAAACGGTGCGGTTGTCTTCCTTAGTACATTTTTATACAAATCAAACAGGAATACAGGTAGATGAGAACAGTAATATGATCCTGGCATATTAAATAATTAACTTTAAAAAGGTTAATGAGTCCCAGTCTAACAAAACAGCAGTGCTAGAAAGCCTGGATTATCTTTTAATGATGGGAAGAGAGGATACGCGAGCGGGTTGTGAGGACTCCAATTCACCGTTTTCTTGCCCTTGATTCACAGAAGAGTTGCGCAGCATTTATAGGAAGCGAGTTTGCCGTGCAGTGAGGATGCTTACTTCTCCCACCCCTCATTCGAGCCTGTTTATCATATTTGGCTTCTGTAAACTGCTGCGATTTAAACGATAATACTTATTTTTATGATATCAGAGATGTGAAAATATATGACGATGATAAGGATTTCTTCTAAACTAGAAGGAAGGGGCTAGTTTGTGAGGTTTTTGGCCATCTGGTGGCAGAATGCTGGCTTTATTTGTGCTAGAGACCAGGCATGAGTGGCAACATGGCCTTCCCGCTGGTACCTGCAGCCTTAGTCTGCAGGGGCTGTACAGGGAGACCCACAAAAGGCAGGAACAAAATGAAATTAGTATGGGACATGTTTGTCTTCAAGGAGACTAGGGACTCTCTGAAAAAGAGATTTTTTTTTTTTTTTTTCCCTCTGAATAAACCCGGAGGGACTGGAAGCGAGATGCTGAAAGATGAGCAAAACACAAACATGTTGCAAATACGTGGCCTGTTGTAACCCAGGCAGGTAACGCTGACCATAGTTGCAGCTTCTTTCGTTTGCTTAGCGTATGTTATACCAGCATATATGAACGTGTGTGATGTGTCTTCTCTAGCCAGTGATGGCAGTGCCTGAGCTGGAGTAGCGTACCCTCCTCTGGGCCCCGCAGCGCTGGGATCTGGAGGTTTTGTGAACAGGCTGAAGAGCATTTGTGGGGAATGGTGCGGGTGGGGTGATGCTGTTTTGGAGCAGTGGAATGCACTAAATCACCCTCAGAGTCCCTCGTTGCTCATTGCCTGTGGTTTCTAGAGAACTTGCGCACCTCCTTTGCTTGACAGCTCAGTTATTTTGTCACAAGAGCGTAGGATTAGGGAAGGGCTATTTTTGTCACTGATTCCAGGGGACTGATCCACAAGCATCCGTCTTGACCTTTCATATTACAAGCAACTTAGACAGATTGGTAAATCTAAACAAAAAGTGATTAGCAGAGATCCAGAAAAGCTATAAACGATTGCAATTTTACAGAAAACAAACAAGAGAAAATAAAAGTGGCATCAATTTTTTTTTTTTCTTTCAGTAGCGGGAACTGATGCTGCTCGGGAACAGAGTGTGACTCATGATACAAAGAAACAAAAAGTCAGGCAACAGCTAGCCATGAATGTGGGGGCAAAAAAGCATCTGTGTCTCCAGTGTCACTTACAGACACAGAACATCCCATCTCTTCCTGTAGCCTTGCTTTGGTGTTTCATGGGAAAGTGAAGAAATAATCCACGAATCAGTTTTACACCGAAGGAGGCCAAATTCAGTATGATTACTTTGGGGAAAAAAGTTGTCAACAACCTTACACATCCAGCAATTAATTCCTTTTAACTGGAAAACTCTAGCTTAAGGTCCCCTACATGAAAGACCGTTCCATTAACAAGTATTTTGCTAATAACAATACAACATTTCTTAATAAATGCTTTTGTTATAAGAAATCTTAGTTTCTCCACTGCTCATATAGTTTCCTTTGCTTTTATAATCAGGTGATTCCTCAGTTCTGTCGCTAGCAGTCCTGTGGTGTTTTGCACATATGGCTGCATTATTTAGGGCAATAAAATTGTGATGTTTCATTCTCTTAAATTAGCCTATACGCGTTACTTGAGTAACACAGTCATCTTTGTACAACTTCTGGTTAATGTGTTTTAGACTCATAGAAGATTTCTGGCTATGCAGTTTTCATTGTGTGTGTTTTTTTTTTTCTCCTGTAAGACGCCTGCAGTACGTCTGCTGATTTGAGGGTGCCAGCAAGAACGCTTCTCCCGCGTGGTATCATGCTTAGCATCTCTGTATGTGAATTTGTCTTAGTTAAGTAGTCTGGCACTGCCTGATCCTGGAGAGTCCTCGGAGACCTGTACTGTTGCTTTTCCTAGTAGGTGGGGGTCTTGGGGACAGGGTCTGTTTATCGGAGATGGGGTGTGTGGTTATTGATTGCTCCCTGTTCTAAAGGAAGAACATTATGCAAGAGGACAGGTCTTGGGGGAATAATCTAAATGTGATCACCCACACCTCCTCAGGGAGCGTGTTCCACATCTGGATCAGCTTATGAAGGATATTTACTAACGAAGCCCTAGTGTGGTGACACAGCAGCCAATTATTTTTTGCACTGAGTTCCTGCTTGTTTAATGACAGACAGCAGGACCTTTTAAAACTGCAAGCCTGACAACTTTGTGTTAAATCTGTTATTTCAGTTTAGTCTTTAACAGCGTGTCTAAACCCCAACCTGAATCCCCAAATATAATCACATTACAGACCAATTATTTTGCTTGCTGAGTCACTTTGTCAGTTTGACAGCATGCCTGGCAGAAAATTTCGATTCCTTTCAATTCTTTGATTAAAGAAATTAATTAATTCAGAGTTTTATTTTGTTTGGAGACATCAAGGTCTGACTCTCCCACTGATTCATACACCCCACTGATAGTCACTGGTGGGATTCATTCTCTCTCCAGCCATTTGAAGCTGGAGAGATCTCTTTTTGTAGTAAAGGTAATGAGAAGTAACACTTCTGGGCAAAATCCTTCTTACTGCCATGCTGGGGCACAGATCCCTGGTCTCCCTGTATCTGAAGACCTAATCTCAGCTTATTGCTTGTAGTGGCCAAAAGTTGACTGCATTTCTCTCTAGCAGCCATGAATGGCCAATGCAACAAGTAGTCATAAAGAGGGGGTTGATCCTTATGAAGGATGTCTTCCTAATGGATTATTATTTAAAACGGGGAATACAAAGAGGTGTAGACAGAGTTTGGAGATGGGAGAGAATCTTTTAGATTTGAACAAGCTGGTCTTGAAGTTGGAAGTTAGCAAATATTCATAGTGTTTGAACTTCGGAATATTTGGTTGCTTAGACAAGCTGGGTATCTGTAGCCTGTAGTGAAGACTGAGAACTGTTAACAGAAAAATAGTCGTAGGTGTCTGTTTGATATGGTTTTCTACTCATTCTAATGGGAAGGGAATAGTATTAGCATTGGCATTTTGAAACTGTTTCTCAAATACAACAAATACATTATGATTTTGAAATTATGAATATTGTATTGCTATCAGCACACTGCAGACCAAATTGGCTGTTATGCTGGCTGTTGCCCAGTCACATAACTAGGCCACCTATATGATAAAGACTTCAAGCTCTAGCCAAAAAACAACCTCAGAGCAGAGGAAAACTCATACTTTTCAC
This sequence comes from Nipponia nippon, assembly GCF_047370975.1. Classification (NCBI taxonomy): domain Eukaryota; kingdom Metazoa; phylum Chordata; class Aves; order Pelecaniformes; family Threskiornithidae; genus Nipponia; species Nipponia nippon. Next base: position 114,099,851 of record NW_028262336.1, read on the forward strand.
TCCCATTTTGCTAATGAGGAATGACCCACAGAAAGATTAGGGCTTGTGGGAGTTGCCGCCTAACACTGCTGTCCCTCCTGCTGAGGTGTGGTCAGCACAGGCAACGTTTAATGGGAGGGATGATAATCCACTTCTAATTTATGGAAAGGAAAATTATTAGAGATCTATGTGAGGACATAGTAGGAGTGTGTAAGGATAAAATCAGAAGGGCTAAGATGCGAACTGGATCTAGTGACATGTAGGGTCACAAAAACCAAGGAGAGAAGCTTCTACACCCACACTAAGAGTAAGGCAATGAAAGCATGGCATCATTGCCGAGTTAGGAAGAACAACAAATAACTGATGGTGCAAAAGTGAGATAAAGTAATTTTGGCTTCTAACTTTGTAAAAAAAGATTAATTTTGACCAGATGCTAAACACAATTAAGGAGATAACAGATAAGTCAGTATTAAGGAAAGAAGAGGTAGAACAAAATGTTTGATAACTTGCATGCATGGCAATCTCTGAAAAATCAGCAAGAAACTATCTGGATGGTTTGGAGTATTTGGGGGAGATGTGAAAATACTATTACCACAGACTAATAAATATTTACAGAGACTTTCAAGTATAGTATAATGTTTCAGCATGTGTAAATTGTACAGACCTATGGCCAATAGCTTTCTTCCTGTTGTTAAGGACCTTTTTTAAAAAAAAAAGAAATTAAGCAAACTTTCAAAAAGAATAATTTTTTTTTTATGTTCTCTCCATGGGAATCTTCATACTTCCTTAAAAAGTTACCTTTCCCTCTGAGCAAAACTTTCAGTATTTTTACTTTGAGTTTTCTGTCATTCTGCAGTCCAAATAAAATTCGTCTGTGAAAAAGTTCTTTCAGATGGAGCTTTACTGCCCAAGAAAAACAGTCTAATTTTCACTGTCCTCTTGGTGATTTGTGCAGCAGAAAGGTTTTGAAGTGCGCAGAACCTGTTCTTTGTGCTGGGTAATTTTGCACCCTCTTGTGGCCGTGAGGCTCCTTTTTTAGTCTCAAATTCCCTGAAGCAGATAAAATGCATTGCCGCAAGAGGCAAAATGTTCAGATCCTGAGAGTCATCTGTGTGCCCTCTCCCGATAATCAAGTAATCCACATCTGTTTCCCAAAGGATATATTCAAATAACTGCATTTTTTATGAAACTTTTCCCTTCCACACTGTTGGAAAAAAAAGAAAATCTCATCTGTGGCAGTTAGTTTATGCTTAATAGCTACTGTAAGCAGACAGGAGTCCTACAGTACTTGTCACCTTTGACAAGCTTTGTAGTATCACAGAAAAATGGCCCTTGGGAATTAAAATAAAAAAAAGCTGCAGTTCTGTGTCTGCATCTTCAAACATCTTTCTTCCTTCTCTTGGGACAAGCCCTCTGAGAGGAGAAATTGCTTCAGTACTGAAACATTTTACATGTTCTTTCCAAGGCAGGCATCAATGAGAGGTAGCGAAGGTCTGAATACCTCAGTACTTGTCTATGTTTGTTCCCAACTAAATCACAGAACTGCTTGAAACTTCGTATGTGCACTGTCCGTATGTGGAAAGAAACTTTCAAATGCCCGTCAGCATCCTCTGGAAGAGAACCTGATGTGCAATTATGGACTGTAGATGCATTTCAATCAAGACCCATTGTATTTCTCTTGAGTCTAGTTTTTACATTGAGCAGTTTACCTTTCGTTCTCTAAGAAGCCACCCAAGACAGTGTTACCCTTGCTGCTCAGCCTTCATTTCTTCTACAACCTTCAGAATTTGCTTGGAAATGAATTCTGCAGTTTCACTAGAAAATGCCGTAAAAAATGTAGGCTTTTCACTACACAATGATGAGATGCAAGTAGTAGAATATATCGCACCTTACATTTAGGGGGGTGATTTAGCACTAGTATAGGGAAGGTGTCTAAACTCCTGTTACAGTCAGTCAGTTATTGGAGGCGAGAGTGTGATTCGACCCACTGAGTGTGGGTGGTGTTTTTGGGATGAGCCAAAAACATGGCTTGGAGTCCACTCCTGTCCTGACTGGTTCTCCATGGACTGTAATGGGAGCTCAGACACCTGCCTCATGTAGATATGTGAAACAGCATTGTAGAAACTCAGATCCAGGAAGGCTGGATTGTAGCCTATATTTCTATGCAGAAAACTATTGTCGTGATTTTTTTTTCTCCTATATAGGAGTTATATCCCATAGAACATAACTTTTCTACCGTGAGTCTTGCAGCAGCCATCAGAATAGTATGGAATTCCCTTGTTCGAAGGTATTAGCCAAACTGTGTCTTATTAAAGTTTAATATGTTTCACATATTGAATGTTAAATGCTTGTTAATATAGTTCAATGCTCTAATGAGAGGTGGGGACTGTGGGGAGAACCGAGGGCTCCTCTTTCTGAAGGCACAGAATCTTAACTGAGACCAGGCCCTAAAAATTGAGGGTAAGTTTTCACAGAAACTAGTGGTTATATTTCAGAAGTCAAAGGCATTGGGCAGCATCCCAGAGGACCTGCAGAAGAAAACCATGTTTCAAAAAGCAGGCTAAAGGGAATCCAGGGACCTAGACTCTTCTAACCTATACCTTGGAACTGGAAAGAAAGCAAGTAAATATCTAAGGGTGATATACATGGGTAAGAAAACAAAAAAGGATTTTGAAAATTTCTTGATACTATTTTTTTCTTTGAATGGCCTACAGAGAGAGCAATAGATAGATATGTGGAATTTTAATGATTCTGTAACTCATAAGTGATACTTCCATAAGCAACATATGAGGATGACAAAACCCTGACAATGTTGGTTCATTCCACTATTCAATCCATCTCTTTGGTCTCATGTAGCACTAGAATCCAGATGATTCCTATGATGCCATTAAATGTCATGCGGTTATTAGGTTTAGGATATATGATTTGTAAAGCCCTAGCACAACCCTGAAAATGTGAAGAACAGCAAGGAGGTAATTTTAGCAGAAAGGAAATGATTTTGAACTTGTGTTCAAATCCCCAGTCAAGACGAAGGAGATCAAAAGATTGTTTTGCTCAAGATGGGATGAGGCACAGTGTGTAGCACCATGGGATGCTACTGGCGTGTAGTTCTGCTGCGTTTCATGTAAAAAGAAGGAAGGTGGTCACGTACCAGACATGACAGAAAAGAACGAAGGATGAAGATTGGACAGAAGCAGTCATCCCCCTCTTGTCCTTGTCCCCCTGCCCTTAATGAAAAGAACATGGGAAGAGCAGCATACCTTTTTGTGGCTTCCCCCCCCAGTTAGACCACATTTTAACAAGTCAGTTGTGTTCTACTGAGCTCCAGTTCTCATGTGCCTCTTACACAAGTAGTCCTACATATTCCCTAGGTTACATCAGTAGCATCTTCATCTGACTGATTAAGTCCTCCTCTCTTTAATTCCTGCTGACTTTTGCTAACCGTTTTATTTAATGACTTCAGGTGACATTTGTTGCTTTCCCTGGCACAGGCCTCGGCAAAGGCGAAATCTCTTGCTTCACACTGTTGTGGGTAGCACAGCGTTTTCAGTCAGGTCGTCAGATACCGGCAGGAATCCCAGGGGCGGGGTAGCTCCAGGCTCCGTACTCGTGCTGAGCACAACCAAGAAGAAGAGTTACTGGCATGGAGCTCTTGACTCTTTTGCTGACAGTGGACCCATTATTTCAGATAGGATATGTGTTTTTGGAGGATCTAGTGTCCCTCGTGGCTCATATTTCTGGATGCACTGCAAGAACCCAAACAAAAATAAACACTTCCAGAAGATGTTTTTAGTATACCTATTACAGCAGTTTAGTATCTATGTAAAAAATACAGTAGGAAATATAAGATTTTTTTAAAAATAACATACAGCTGTAGAGGCCAGGAGTTTGGTTGTGCATTCATGGTTGCCTACTGTTGCAGAAAAGCCTCTCTTCTTTTTAACCATTTTTCAAAGGACTGACAAGAGCCCCTGGCTCCGGACTGAATGGCTTATGCCAGCACCTGGAAAAACCTGGATATGTTAATATTTCCTCGGTGAACTTAATCCTGTGTGCACATGTGCATATGTTTGCCAGCAAATTTTGAACTTGACTAGCTGTAGATCTGCCTCTGGAAAGATTCGAGGTCTGAGCCAGTGGCTGGGTAAGGGTCCTGGGGTCTGGGCATGGATGTTAGGTGGGCTGAGAGCCTGTGCTGATATTTGAGGGGTCGGTGGGTGTGGGGTGCCTGTGAGATGAGTGTGTGAGTGTGTGCATCTGTTTTGCCAGTGAGCATCAAGCTGGGCGAGTCAGTGGGTAGGAAGAGATGTGTGTATGGGGTAAGGGGGGAGCACGCTCGGGCATGGACGTTGGGTGGACTCAGGGGCTGCGCTGACATCTGAGGGATCTGTGAATGTGGATGTGCTTATGAACCTGGAGAGCGGAGGCTGGAGGCTGTGTTCTCACTAGCAGGCTTCAGTCCTGACCAGCTGGAGAGGAGGGACGGGACTGAGATATCAGTGCCTGTATGTGGGCACTGTTGGTGTTTGTGAGGGTGCTGGCAAAGGCCGTGCTGTCTGTGGCAGTCTGTGTGGCGGCCCGAGTCAGTGTCCTACCTGTGTGTGTGTGTGTGTGTCTGGGATACGCTCACCGCCTCGCTACTGGCCGAACCTGCAAGCATCTGAGTTATTTGAAGACTGCTTTGTAGTTGACTGGCATTCCCAAAGGCTCTAAGTATATGGTATCAAAGGAATGGACTTAATTAAATAACTCACTTAAAACAGTGGTCGTATGGTATCCTACTTCCATTGACTGCAATGACATCTGCTAACAATAAAAGAAAAAAAAATAGTCATGTCAAAGGTCGTGTTATTTCCACGAGTTACAGAAAACATCCTTTCCTTAAACTCCCACAGCACTGAATATAATGACTCATTGCCTCTGTTTATTCCTTAATTACAAAGCTTCTGTGTGGGGGTCTCAATTTTATGACAACAGATCTCGCTGCCATCACTTGCTCCACGGCATGTTTGGGCCCAAGCATGGTGTTAGGCTGAGGGCAAAATGTACGCTGGGGTTTCCAGTGGTGGAAACCTCCAGCATCCACAGCTCCAGCACCTGCTGACTCATAGCCGAGGAGAAAATGAGTGGAAAATTCAAAGGAAACTGCTGCACATGCCAAGCAGGAGAAACAATAAAACTCCAAGGTTTAAGGCAGAACTAGGTGATGTATGTTGTGGTACAGCTAGAACCACATAAAGCAAAAGGCCACTTCCAGGTATGTATTCCATCATCACGTGCTTCCCACAGTGCTGCCAGACACAGACTCTTGAAAATAATGCTCTTTTACTCTGTGTAATTCAGAAGCCAGAAGGAATTGTTGTAATTATCCAGTCAAGCGATGTCCAGCCTTTAGCTGAAACTTGCTAATAAAATAACCTTGCTTATCTGCCTGCCTCTAGTTGCAGTCTAATGTGTGCTCCTACCCGTGGCAGAGCCATGATTAATAGTTTTGGTGGTGATATTGCTTCTGTGATAGGAGATCCTGCCAACCTGAAGAGAAGCTAATCCCAAAAGAGAGGCATGGCACAAAAGGTAAAGTTGCTTTAGGAGTGCCGGGAAAGTTGATCAGAGGGGACGAAGGAGCAGCTGTGATGGCCTTGAAAATAGGCTGGGTGAGCTTGCTGAGGCTGCTCAGAGAAAGTACAAAAATGGTGTTTGAAAATACGAAGGAAAAGGAAAGGAAGGAAGAGCAATCGAGAGACGAGGCCGAGAGTGAATGCTTTCCCTCTTAGTTTCACCCCTGATCAGTATGAAAATTAGGAGAGACAAAAGAGTTTTGAACAGGTCTGAGTCATCTCTTCTAATTTGGGGGTGAAATATTTTTCTGCAGAGTCCTCTCCTCTCTTCAGGGTATGCTTCTGGGAGTCAGTCTGCCTAACTGAGGTGGCTTTAGGCCATGCACAGAAAATTGCAATTGCATTAAGTCTACTTGCTGCCTTAATACAACCAGAAGGAAATGTGTTTGGGGTAGTTGGTGAGTTTGCAAGAACTCACTCTTGAGGATTTTGGTTCCAAAGGTGGCAAGTCTTACCATTAAATTATTAAAGTGTTGTCCTAATTAATCCGAACCTACAGATCAAGATGTTTCTGAATTTTTTTTTCCTCCATTAATTGCCGATTTTTACAGCGTGGTTAGGTACAACAAAGGCTTCCTCTCCCTGGCACAGGATATACTCTAGCTTCTTTTAATGTGATTTTCCAAAAGAAAATCAAATCTCATTTTCTTTTTTTAAATCTTCATTTGGACAATTGTTCTTTGTGAAACTGTACTAAGAGGAGTTTCTTCAGACACTTAAGTAAAGATTGCAGAAAGAAATAACTGACACACATTCAATCCAAGGCGCTGGAGCTGCCTCTTTTCTACCAGCTTTTTGACCAAGCCATTGTGGGTTGCCAGACACACAGGCTGCAGCCTAGCAATAAAGATTTCCCTGCAAGTCCATAGACAATACTAGCTCTAAACTTGCTTTTTCTGTGCTGCCCAGGACAGCATCACCTAACGAGGACTTGCACTAATCTATCAATTACATTTTCACATCAAGAAGCCTCAGCACGTTTTGATCCCTAACATAATTCATTCCTCCTGTGCAGAGGAATGACTCAGGTTCTTGTAGCTGTTGTGGCTGACTTAAAATATGTTACTCACTTTGCATGAAGAATAACGCTGGAGGCCTATGACTCCGTAATGGCTGCTCTGCAGCCATTTTGTGGTCTTTGGCTCACTCCCATTATAAATCTTGTATTTTTGAGGTATTTCCAACTCACTCATTGAAAATTGCATCAACCTAATGTTCAACATTCAGGACATTGGTTAGAAAAAATATCCAGGAGTTTAAAAAGATGCAGATGCCTTGGTCAAAGGTAAGATCTCCTGAGACATAACATCCCTTCTTTCAGAGCTGTTGGAGTTCACATGAAAAGCCTTGGGGAGGGAGGCAAGAGCAGAAATCCCACAGCTGTTTGACGTAGTTTGAGGCTGTAGGTAAGCTCCTACACTAGACATCTTACATACATAAGATTGTGCCAGGCCTGAACAACTGACAACCCAAAGAAAGAGAGGCACAAAAAGGTGAAAAAGGTCAGGGAAAACTGAGTTTTCTGTGTACCAGACCAAACCCTCCCTGCCCAACTGCAGAATTGTTCTTGATAACCTGGAGCAATTCCAGGTGCTTGTATCTTTTTGCTCTCATTCTGTTGGTGTACAAATAGTGAACTAATGGTCCTTAATGCCCATTACAAGAAAAGCTTGGTGGTCCTAAGAGGTTTAAGCAGGACTTAGCACAGTTTGAGGTAAGTGAATAGTGAACAGGTGTTCTTTTTTTTAAACTGAGCTTGTCCGTAAGAAATGTGCTCAGTTGGCTGACTTGGTGTTTCATGCTTACTGTGTGTAAAACTGACTTAAGTAAGTCAAAGTCCATTTACACAAACAACAGCCTGGCAGTACAGGATAAGATAGGACAGATGATAAGTGCATTGGAATTGGGAACCTCACAATTTGCTAGGAAGTTGCTGTAGATAAGGAAAAGGAAATGTCTCCATGGATATCATATTCATATGCATATGAGCACAGAAGCGCTGGGGGAAGAGCGTGGGAGATGCACGCCAGCACTGGGCAGCTGCGAGACGGCCCTGGCTGGCCCCACCAGAGCAGCGCAGGGTACCTTGCCTGTCTTGCTTAGGGCAGTGGGTTGCATTAGTAACACAGATACTGGTAATTTGTCCTGCTTTTCTTTCCTGTCAGGCTATGATTTTATCAGGTTGTTTTTTTTTTTTCACTTAGCTTCAGCACACAAGGTGTTAATGAACCTGTCATGCCAGCAGGCCTGCTTCATTATCCAGGCTCCAGGCAATCCAGACTGGACACCAGCTCCTACCAGACTGCATCGTGTAGAATTTCTATGGGTTGTTTAATTAATACAGCAAATACAAATGACAAATTAGGTGGAGATACTGAACCTGAACTTTGCATGGGGGTTAGAAAGAAAATAACACTAATATCAGAATGGTTTTATGTTCTTTCTCCCTGTTGCAGTTACTGGGAGATGATATCTGAAAGTGCTACAAGGAGCAGAAAGAAAGAGGTGTAACAAAGGCATCAATTTAGGTTTAAAACATCTTCTGTACCTAAGTGGAAGATGCAAGATGACACTAAGTAATTTTTAGGCCTATTACCTTATTACAGATGACAGAGGTGCATTTAGACAAATCTGTATGAGCAGACAAGCAATATTTAGAGAAGAAGGGCAATCAGGTGCTTAGATAGTAGTTGTTTTTTGACAGGCCTTTGTAATGAACCAGGAAAAAAGTAGCTGCATAATGACACTTTGGAATATGTACTACAACTGCAATCAAGACACAGATTCTAGCAAGACGTTGAAATCATAGCACTTTCTTGGTGTCTTGGTCTTGTAAAACCAAATGTTACTTGCACAAATTTGAGGTTTGGAAGCGCCGTGAGAACAGCAAACGGTGCTGGCTGCATTCTTGATACAATCACTTTTCTTTCTTTTTTTTTTTTTTAAATATACTTCAAAATCATGTCAGAGAGAAGAATAATGAGAGGTGATGGTTTTTCCTTCTATTAAGACTCTCCCCCAACAGTATCACCATTGCAGCTTGCTACTAGGAAGCTTTCAAAAGATATCCTTATCCCCTGAAACAGGAAGAAGAAACCCCCTTCTCCCCCAACAAAACCAGGTGCGTGGACATCATAGCTTGGACAGAAAAACTCTAATCACCTTTGCTAAAATGTCCTGGTTAAAGAGTGTTACCGAAATGGTTATGAAAGCTCCAGGTGGTTGTAAAGAGCAGCAGTGCTGGGACAGGTTCCTCTGCAGGCCAGGGAGTGGGTAGCCTCCCTAGAAATGTGTCCTTTCTTCCCCTTCAGCAAGGCCACCTCCAGACCTTGGCAAGGGATCAGCTCCTTCACAGTTGTACAAAGAAACCTGCTCCAGGTATTGGCAAATTGGCATGGGTGTTGTGATGTCCCTCCACTCTTCTTTCCTAGGGACAGCAGCATTTGAAAGATAAGTAAGAGACGGATTATTCCTAAATCAGCTTTGGAAACTTGGGTAGGGAAGGCAGCTGCTCTCCCTGGAAATGTCCCTGCAAACACTGTGGTGAAGCTGGGCAAAGCAAGGAAACCTCAAACACAGCAATGAGCACTGGAAAGCATGTATCTGAAGTCACGGCTGAGGCTGATCTCTGCTTTTGTTAGAAAGATCAAAGAGAAGATGTGAAAGGTCAAATGATAAAAAAGAAAGAAGGAGAAAATATTCAGGCCAAAAGAAATGAGGGACGGTACTGGTTTGCATCAGTAGAGAGTACAGCCCTTTTTTAACTCCCTGAGGTAAGAAATAACATTAATTTGTCTTGAAATGACACTTGACAAGATAAAGTGTCTTTTATAATCTTATTCAATAAACTGTTCAGCCCACTTAAATATGATTTCTATCTGCTTTATCCATGGGAAACTTGTGCTTTAGCAATTCCTTAGCCTCCTTTCTAATTACGTGGACATGGGCAGCACTCTGCTATGACCCTGCAGAACCACAACATAAGAAATTTTGTTCTGTTGCTCAAAGTACATGTTCATTTCTGAAAAGGGGTACAGAGAGGTCAGAGGGACGTAGCTGTTTGTACCCTCTCTTGGATTTACTGGAATAATTACTTGCTTGTTCAGAATTAGCCATTACTTCAGTAAGGATTTTATTACAGGTCAAAGGCACACTTGTGGAAGCAAAAACAAATCCACTAAAATAAAAAATAACAGATAATATCAGATACAGTATTTCTACTTCAAGGAAAATATAAATAAGTACCTCATTAAAGATGTTCTCAGAGGAAATAAGCTGGCTTGGAAGAGCTCTGAACTTTACGAATATTTGCTCAATGATGTGGGGCCAAGTTCAAACTTTGCAGCTCTGGAGATGTATTATATTTTTTCTGAAGAGAATGTGGTGGGTGCAGGATGAGAATGCTGATAAGCACGAGAGCTTCTAGGCTGCAATGTGTCCCAGTGCAGTTTATTTTCTAGTTTAGACTGGAATCCAACACTTGCTGCTTTTGAGGAGGAAACAAGAAACTTTCTGGGGCAGTTTTGAGGCTGACTGCTGTCGTGAAGGTAGTTTGTTTGAAATACCCAGTGCCTAGATGTGAGTTCATGCTGTCTGACATGAGCATTTTGCAAGGCTTTGAAGACAGCTGTTTTCCATCTTTAGTATTAATTATTTCAGCTCATACGATCTATAGGCAGTTTTAAATCCACTTGTTTCAGAGTCTTTGGAGTGGCTTGTACCACTTGTACCATGTGTCAGCGACGTCCAAAGCCTTCTAATGCACTGGGGGAACCAAACCTTGGAAAGAAAATGGGGAAGAACAAAATGTTGTGTCTTCCTTCAGTACTCCTAGGAGAAACACTAGGAAAATTTCCAAGGGGTTTTCCATCCTGCTCTATTTTATTACTCATATTTATTCTCTCACTCTGGGAAGGGTGTCTCAGGTATTGTGACAGCTGGGGGACAGGCCTATGACTTCTTAGAAGTGCACTGTCACCTCACTTAGCACATGAAGAGGATGCCTGCCAATGTGCGTGCTCAAATTGCAACAAAGATTAGAGCTTGGACCATCCTTGCCCTTGGTTGCACAGTGTCAAGTGCCGCAGGGGTCCTGGTCCATTACTGGGGTTTTTACGTATTAGGTCTGTCACCAGAATAGACAGTTAAAATGAGACAGAGCTTCTCAGATAGTACACGGGCTATCAGATGCAAATAATAAAATGTGAATGCTGCTCTAAGCAGCTGTCACAGCAATGCTTTTGTTCTCCACACGGCCCTGGCATTTTGTGAATGAGGAGAGAGGTTTGAGAGAAAGCAGGCGTTATCCTGCATCTAGCACAGAAAGAGGATCAAGTAAAAAGTCCTCCACAAAAATGTGGTGTAAAAGAAAGTGTGGGAGCAGTAGGAAAGCAGTGCTGAGCCCTGGAGAGAGAGGGCTGAGGACAAAAGTAGGTCTATCTCTTTGCAGACTTGCTCTGAACAGATATGAAGATAGTGCTGCCTCTGCTCTGGACTGGGTACTGGATAGCTATGATGAGCATGGTGCTGGACTGGTAACACTGCTGGGAAGTGACGGTTATGGCTGCAGGCTCACTGCCCTGTTAACCACAACAGCAGAGGTAGGTCATGGCTGTCTGTAGACAACATGACAGTACACCCAAGGAAATGTTCCCACTGGGTGCATGTCTAAGCTATGTAGAGACCTTCATGGTTTGTACTTTACTCACTGGAGTGTAAATGACATCATTCAATTGCCTTTACTACCTGTTCCCTTAACCAAGATTTTAGCTTGAGGATATCCCCTGTTGCACTTTACTGTAGTGTAACTCCGTTTGCTCTTTTCTGACTGAATCAGTCCGTACTGGGCAAGTAACTAAGACTTTCTGAGGAGGAAAGCTGGTTGCTTGGGTAGAACAAGGCCACCATCCCTCCACAGCTACAACAAACTGTTTACAAGGTGAACCCTAGGTCTTATTTTAGAGCTAGTCCCCATTCTCCAGATGCTCAAAACCAGATATATGTGAGTAACTGACATTACTTCATTAACGGTCATTGTTGTGCATAACCTATGTATTTTGAAGTGTTGCTGTGAATATCTTCACATAAAATTTTGAGCACCATACGTGCTCTGTGAGGTAAATGAGGAAATAGTAAAAGGGAGAAGAGTAAATGGGGGAAGAGTAGATGTTGCTGGCTATTTTGCTTCAAAGGTGCCTAATGGCAAAATAGGCATGAAGTGAGGCGTGTAAGATTAAACATCTCAAACAGCCCTTGCGCTGCATCAAGGTAAATAACTGCACAAGAAGCAGAACTATTATTGAAAAGCCTTAGGTTTCCATCTGGTATTTCATTCAGGTTTTCCTGAGATGAGAGGGGACACAAACTGCTGTGAAAGGATGGAAAGCGAGCACTTGACATGAGCCTTGTCACTTTGTGGTGGACTGTGGCAAACCCCGGGGTTCACTGTCGTAGCGTAGTGGCATACACAGTACAAAATCCAACATTAATCAAATAATGAATTTGAAGGAGTAATGGACATGGATTTCTCTTCCAGCATTTCACTGTTAGATCTCAGCCCAGAAACTGGGATATTTATTATTCAAGAGGACCTGCCATTGCATTTGGATTCAGCCCATTCAAGCATTTTTGTTATAATGGGGAGGGCTAAGAGCTGAGCAGGATGACTACGAGATGACTCCTAAGACGAGCTCTCTTGCAGGAACCACCTGTGTAGACAGAAAGTCTCTTTCATGTTTAATGCCATGTAAAGTGCTGTGTTCAGCAACTCACTTACTTAACTGAATGAGTAATATGAAAGTGATATAATAATACAAAGGTAATATAAAACCTCTTCAGACATTCATGACAAGAATCCCATCTTTTTGTCTCAGTATATTTCAGAGTGCCCCAGGGAAATCTTTTTTTCCAGGAGAAAAGCTGACTTATGAATTTTCCTACTATATCTAATTGTAAACAGAGATTCCCGTAACAGAAAACTGAGCTGCCTCAAGAGTGCCTTTATCTCTTAAAATTGGATACTCACCCATGAGAATGTGTGACCTTGCTGTCAGCTCATGTACTCAGTGATTCGCTTTTGATTTTAGATCTGGTGCTCTTTTGAGATAATAGATGGCTCTGTGGGGCTTACCAGTATAGGTATGGAATAAGATAAGTATGTTGTAACCAACCAGATGGGCAATAAAAATATAACCGCTTGGAGTTTCAAACCCTTGTTTTCAAAGACTTGGCAGAAAGGGTTAAATATGCTTGTAAATATACCTGTTGGGAGGCTTCTCCTGGCTGCATGCCAAGTAGCAGGCAGTCCCTTTGGATGCATAAGGGCAAATGATGGCACGGTTTATGCTTTGGAAACCTCTGGAACATCTGGACTCCCAGCAGGGATTAAACAAAAGTAACACTGAATTAACTGTGTCAGTGTGTTCTGATATTCAATGTGTTCACAGAAATACTCGGCTCACAGGTGTTACTGAGAACCATTCACAATCTTCCTAAGCAAGAAGTACTTATCAGAGAGAATACCATAGCAAGCAAATTTCAAATATGTGAGTGTGGGAAATGGCTATGAACTTTACAGAGTTAAGGATATTCTCCTTCCCTCCTATGTCTTTCTCAGATTTCTGCCTCCTCTTTCTACTCTTGGTACTGAGGAAAGGGTTTGTTGTTGAAATCTTTGCAGTTCACTCTGGGACTCTCCTCATCCTTGCTGTTTGTTCCTTTCCTCCTTGAGTTCTTCCTGCACATGTGGATTATACAACTCTCCAACCAACTTGTTCCTGCATAATACCCTGTGAGATGTGGGTTTGTGGCTACTCTCTGTCCCATACTTGTTATCATGGTTAGAGTCCTCCCAGATGAGGTATTGCCTGCCTCCCCACAAGGCAGGACAAAATATGAACTCCAGAGGAGAGCTGAGCAGGAGGTCTTGATGCTGAAGGAGGTGGTGGTGGGTTCAGGAAAGGTACCTATATGATGGTCTGTTTCTGACTTCACTGCACATGCATTGCTGCAGTCTCGGAAACAAAAGTCCTCAAGGTGCCTCATTTGCACCAGGCACCTGGAGATGTTGAGATGCTGTGCTGAGCAGGCTGGAAGGAGAGGCACAGAGCTGGGGCCAGGAGCTGTATGGTGTATTTGAACGTATTAATGGATAAATGAATGTATGGTAGTCATCCCTTCACATCCTAAACATTATAGTGGAGAGAGGATGAAGCGTTCCCCTCCCTCTCCTTTGAAACCATGGTTTCTGCCAGGGCAGATGATCCCTCTTCTCTTCCTTCACTGTCCAGCCCTTACAGTCCAGCCTCCCGCCTTACCTACAGGTGTGGGGATCCTCTATGCTCACTCCCAGGAATTTGTTAGGTTATAAATTTGTTATAGAGCCTAAACACAATGAACACGAAGACCCAGCGAGGATCAGAGTGGCGATACCAGGTGGAGCAACCAGTAACCTCAGAAGTGCTGACAGAGCCCCAGACCTGCTCCCTGTGATTGCTGGAGGAGAGCAATCAGCCCCAGGCCCTCGGTGAACACCACTGAGGAGTCAGTGGGGCCATCCCCTCCCCAGGACGCCCTGCAGACTAACGAGGGTGAGCACCTACAGGGGCATGGGACTCAGGGGGCTGCAGGGGGAAAACATTAGGGGACGTTTTACAACTTCTTATGAGGTGTTTTAAGGGAGTTGTGGGAATGTGCAAGACTTATTATGGGATATTTAGGGGAAGGATTAAAGGTGGTTCTGCAAGGGGAACCAGTGTGAGGGAGAAGGGGATAAAAGGGGCTGGTCCTGGGTAACAGCTGGCTGGTCAGTATGCTTGTCTGACCAGGGCCTGCACCTGATCACCACAGTCTATCCTACAGTTTTACTAAATATTCTTATGTAATGATGTAAATAATTATTTACTACTACTACTAATTACTCTTACATTCTTTCTACCCATGTTCTGTGTGGGCACACCCTCTCTTCTGAGCCCGTGTGAGAGACCACCAGCAGCCTCCAAGCCAGACTGGTGGGCAGCAGCGAGAGCCGAGTGCCGGCAACTGGAGCGGGACCACGAACCCCAGAGGCTGGAGGGCGCCGGTGCCGGCACCTGGGGAAACCGGGGCCTGAGGCCAGCTCTGGGGCGGACTGAGGAGCTAATGCCAGCTGCCGGAGAGACCCGTTTTCCATGTGTGGGTACGCATTTCACTAGTGGACATTAATCTTGATCAGTCGAAGAGGAACAGTACCTGCCACCTGTGCTGTTCACGTGCGTGTGAGCACTGTGTGTGTCTGAGCCTACACAGGTGCCAGTAAAGGCACTGCTCTCTGTGTTCATCTGTGGCTGGCCATGTGTGTGTGCACACATGTGCACCTCCTGGTAACCTGTCCTCAGCCTCACTGCAGGCTGGACCTGGGAGCAAGGAGCTGCAACAACCTCTCATCTACTGGATGGGGCCAGGAGGAAACCCCCTGGGTGCTGTAGCCACAGGATCTCGCTACCCTTGATAAACCATGACAGAGAAAAATGCACACTGCTCCTTGTGCAAGGACAGATTCAAGGTTTAATGGTGAACCACTTTGTAGATGCCGGCATGGGGGGGCGGGTCAGGCTCATTCACAGCAGAAGACTATCATGTCATTGAGAGCTGTGTCATCCCGGATTCCCTGGGGTTCCTCCACTTTAGTCTGGAGCCCACAGATGGCCCCAGAGGTGCAGCTACTGCTCCATGGGCCAAAGTGACCCCCCGAAAGTCCCCAGCCCTCCAGCTTTGTCCCGTCTGAGCAGGTGAACCTCACATTGTTGGCCGCCGTGTCGTCGAGCAGGTGCTGCCTCTCTTCCACACGCAGCGAGAAGGAAACCAGCTTGTTGCTGGGGCAGAGCTGGGCCTTGGTCCAGTTTCCCCACCTGGCAGAGAAGAAAACAACTCGCCAAAATGTGTTCAGCCTCGGCTGTGCTGCAGTCAACACTGCAACTCGCCTGGGATCCTGGTAGTCCTGGGGCAGGGGACCTACACAGGGATGGTGGGTTTCTACGAGCACCTGTTTCACTCTGCTTCCCCATCACCCTCTAGCTGCTTGGCCACTGGGCTGCCCTGTTGCTGCAGGACCCCTTGGGAATTTCAGCTGCTTGCTTTGTCCCTGTTACTTAATATCTATGTCCTTTTCAACATAAGCATTTGAGGAAAAAGAGAAAGTACGCGTTTAAGATCTGCATTTTTGAACTCTCCTTCATCATTCAAAGTACCCTGTTCTGTTCTGTTCCCTTCCCTGGGACCAGATCTGTACCCTAAAACCTTCACACTTTGTGGCCAGGGGGACCTCAGCCACCTCCTCAAGCCCGGTGGGGAGCCACCTTCACAAGGGGTATGGGTGCCTATGGAGAAACCATTGAACTGGTTTTCCTTCATGCTCCCCAGAAGCTGCTGCCCCAAAGGAAGATGAAAAAGTGAAGACTACTCACCATCCCACGGAGGACTCGATGACTGTGCCATCTGTGCAGAGCAAACGGATGCCGTTCAGAGCCGTGTCGTCGCCAAAGAGCCATAATCCCTGGTAGGGCTCCACCTTAGAAGAGGGGATGAAAACAGGAGTGGTCAGCACCCTCCCCCATTTAAAAGAAGAGATGAGGTGAGCCCTGGTGATGAGGGGTGGTAGGAGGCTCTGGGAACAGAGCCAGACACAGGTAGTGCTGCTGGGCAGGGCTGTGAGGCAGCTCCATGGCATTTTGCGGGGATCCTTTTCGGTGTTGCCCACCTCTGCCTTTTCTCCAAACTGCGGAGCAGAGGCTCTGGATACCGGAATGCTTGGTGGCTGCTGCCCCGGGTCATGCCCACCCTCTTGCTGTGTGCTGTGACAGCCAGAGCTGGAGTGCTGGCAGGTGGGACTTGTCCCAGCCCCTTGGGAATGGGCTCTGCAGTACAGACCCCACGTCTTTTCTTACCTGATGAACTCCTCAGCTAAGAAATCGCTCACTGGCAGAGAGCCTGGAAGAACTACTCTACGCTAGAGATTTCTTGCTGATAAGCCTGCATGACTGATGCAGATACAATACAGACTGCTGCAATAGGACAAAGTGTTGTGGCCAGCACTGCTGAGACCAGAACAAGATAACATCATTTCACAGCAGGATTTTTTTCACACCCCAAAGAAGGAATGAAACCTTACCTTCAATTCAAAACCCTTAGCATAGCCACTGGGGCAAAATTGTTTGGGCCCCCAAGAGCCCCAGGGGCCTCCGTTTGGCACCATGAGGAGGGACTCATATTCCCGTGCCTCCATGCCCTGGAGGCAGCAGGAGCACAGCAGGCAGAGAATGGCTGGGATGAGCAGCTGCATCGCGGGGGACCTGCTCGGCGCCTCACTGCATGGAGGTGATGGCATGGGGGAATTTATGAGCCAGGAGAATGGGTGGGAGTCCTTGGGGAGTGTCAACAAACCCTGTAGGGAGTGCTGGTTGTTGCTATGTACTGCTCCTGTTGACTGCCTGTCCCTCAGTGGTGGGGCCACCCTCGCCAGGCAGAAGAGATGTCATGGGTGCATGCTGGCCAGGGGGCTTGCGGGCTGTGAAAACTTGTGGATTTGAGAGAAGGGAAGGGGGCAGAGCTGGGACCACTCTCTGAGGAGGTGCTGTGGTTTTGAGGAGGGTCCTGGAAATGCTGTGAGGAAGGTGTTGGAGAGAGTGAGGTGGGAGGACGAGTGGTGGACTGGGAGGGGAAGAAACCTCTGAAGGGCCTGAGGCAAAACAGAGGTGGAGGGGTCTCAGGGTCTTTTGCCCTGGAGAAGTCCTCACTAGTTTCCTCTCCCTCACTTTCATTCTCTCCTCACTGTCTCACTGAGGTTGAGGAAAGTGCCTGCACTGGAAGCCATTGCATTTTGCTCTGGAACATGCATTAAATCTAGGTGACTATGTAAAGGGTGGAAACCCTCCTCATGGGGCAAGTGCTCCAGCTGCTGACCATCTCATGTGGCCTTTGCTGAACTCCAGTTTATTCATGTCTTTCTTGTATTGGGCACAGGAGAACAGGAGGAAAACTGTACGCAGTCACATCATCCCATGGACTCCATCTTCCTTGTGCAGACACAGCTCCAGCTGCTCAGGTGTATCTTTAGGATGTGTCAGCATACAGAGAGGGTGAGAGTTTCTAATAGAAGCAGACCTGTTCTGCTATTTTTCCACTCTCAGAGGTGAGTTTCTGTTGCATGCCTTGTTCCTCCAGAGGGACTAGCTAGAGGTGTCTTACCTCTGCAGATAGCAATATTCATGGGTATCCTGTGAGCAGCTGCAGAGTAGGAGGATAAGCTGCTCCTAGTCTTATTGAAGAGTCAGTGATGATGCCACCTGGGAATCGTCTGATGCTCCCCCTTGGGTAAAATTGTAAAGATCCTCAGTTACTCACAGCACCCCATGGGAGATGATGAGGACAAAGATGTCTTTTTGTGTCTTTGTGTCCTGTAGGCAGCAGGAACCCAGCAAAAAGAAGACAACAGGGATGAAGGGCTGTGTGGTCAGGGTCCTGATCTCAAGAATGGATAGCTCATGGATACTTTGCCACTCCTGACAGGAGACAGGACTTTCTAAACTTGAGGTGTTGACTAGATTTCCTTATACGAGTGGCAGCAACCAAAGCAAGAGCAATGGGCCATTGCCAGGTGCCATATCCAGTAAAGAGCTGTGGATAAACGACATGATTAACCCTCTTCATTAACCATGCTGGCTGCATGGTGAGGTTTTTCAGGATATGTGGAAAGTTATGGCTTTAGGGTGGAGCAGTGGCAGAAACACCTAGAACAGAAAAATGCTCTTAAGGAGAAGCATTGAAGAGGACCTAGGTGGGGGAAGAGGCCCTGAACTGGCTGACACCAAAAATGTAGAGGTGTTTTGCAGTTTGTAGTCATATCCACAGAGCTGAGTCTTGCTCCATTTGAGCTCTTTTTATTGACAGGGTCTGTTTTCTTTGTCATCCACTTTCACACAACTCTTGCTGTTTCCCTGTGTCGATCAGTCTGACCTCCGGCCCCAATGGTCCTGCCACTGCAGGTAGGAGAAGGGGGATCCTGGCTGGGAAAAGATCCTGCTCAGTATCTTTGCTGATTTTTTTGTTGCTTCCTTTTGGCTGCCTGGGGAGGAGGCAGCCAGAGGCAGTGGCACTGGGTCAGTAGTTCTGTGATATTCCAGCAGGAAGCAGTGAAAACAATTCACACAAGTCATTAACTCTGCCTGTGGGAGAAAGCGGACACCGTATGCGTTTCTATAACTTCAGAGTGGGGAGCTAGAAAACAAACAAGGAACTAATCTCAGCTTTATGTTTCCCTCTCTTGTCTCTCATTAATTTTTAACCCTTCCAGAGCGATGAACCTTCTTCTTCAGTCAAAGACACTTCCCCCCCCCAGGAAACCTTCCCAGCTCTAGGAGTAAGGCATGGACTGGAATGAAAATGCTAGGATCACTATCAGCAGTTGAATTTATGCTGCTGGGGTGCAGGGCTAATGCGTAATTTTGGATAAATCTGCTCATACACTCAACTTCCCTGAGTATCCAGTGATGTCTCCAACATCCCTGCTAATGAACATTTTCTCATCTGGGGAAGCTCTTTCTCCTCACTCTCTCTGCTTCTTTTTCTCTTCTGTTAACCTGCAGTCCTCCAGTCAGGCACAGAAAGTACCAGCTTGCAAGCACAGGATAGGTGGTTTTTTCATTATGTTAGATTCAAAAGGTGGTGTTTGAACTTCTCAGTGAGTCTGGCAACTTCTTTGCTGGTTAGCTTTGGCAGCTAGTTAGAGGGTCATGTTATGTGCCATATCTTTTTTTCTTTTAGTCGAATTATTGGAAGGCAGGATAGTATTAGACACAGCAATAGAAGTGAAGACATGATGGCCAGTGTAGAACAAAGACCCGTTCTGTATTTTTGCAAATAAATAAACCAAAAAGAACTATCTCATTTTTTGGACAACTTAAGTCTTCCTCCCTATGATAAAAAAGAATCGGAATTACAATGAAATCAAAATCTTTAAAAACAGTGCAGGTGCTCAAAATAATCAGAAATCAGCAGAATAGGAAAAGGTACTCACAGAGCCAAAATATCAAGATAAAAGAGTGAAGTGCTTGCAGTAGCCTTCTTGACATTGCATACATATATTTACATTGTGGGTGCCTAAGTGTAGGCTAGGTGAATCCCACTTTCTGTGGGCCAGAAGGTATTTTGTTATTTATTGCCCATTTACAAGATGGTGGGGCTCTCCAGGGAAGGCACAGGAGCTGTTTTCTCAGTCGGCCTTCTTCTCTAGCAACTTAAAGTAACTTTTTCTCACCATCATCTAAGAAGATTTAAGTTGTGTGTGGACTGAAAACATTCTTGCAATGGCCTTTGTAATGTCATTGGAGATAAAGCCAGTTAAATTGTTCCCACATCTGGAAACTAAAAATAGTTTTTGGACAAAAGACCTAGTTTCTTTGGCGCTGCCAAGGGGCCAGTTAGCCTTTGAAGCATGTAGCATTCCTGCTGCTGTCATGCCAGTTTAAAAACAGATGCAGAGGCTCAAAACTTTCTGTGCTACTAATGGTGTTCTTTGAGGGCCAGGGAACAGGCACTGGCCAGGACTGTTCCTGCACCTAGACCAGATACACAGGCACATTCCCAGCTGGATAAGGGACAGCACTACTTGCCTTCATGGTTTCTTTCTCATTTCTGCAGCTTCTTGCTCTTTTCCATTGTCTAGTGAGGCCACCAGAGCTGTGGTTCAGGTTCATCTAAGTTATGACACCTCCATTTATTTGTCTATACAAGCGTCCACCTGTGACCTTTGTGTCTGAGCTGCTGCTACAGTCAGTGGGGATGCACACGCTTGGTGAAGTCTAGAAAATGAATCCACTGAACAGCCTTTATGCAGCTGATTTATCTGCCTGAGGGTAGGTGTCTAATGCCACTGGAGACTCCATAGGGCATCCCATATTGCTTCTGCTTACCAAGCCAGAAGATGCATGTTTTTTTTTTTTAGGCTTGGTAATAAGAAACTGGCGTCCACCTTATTTTTCACTCTTTTTTTTTTTCCTATGGTTATGTCTTTCACATTATAATAATTTCTCACGGATATTTTTGTCTCAGCTGAATCCAGTTTCTATGGAGAGTCTTCATGAGGACAGGGCAGGTTGTTTCTGGAGAGAATCTGTAACAGGGAAATGTTGGCAGTGGTTCCAGTCATTAAAAGTCGTGTGTGAAATAGATAGCAAGCTTATCACACCGGGTGTGTGTGCTGGGTTAGCCTTGGCTGGCTGCCACGTGCCCGCCCAGCCGCTCTCTCTTTCCCCTCCTCAGCAGGACAGGGGGAGAAAACAAGATGAAAAGCTCATAGGTCAAGATAAGGACAGGGAGATCACTCACCAGTTACTGACAGGGGCAAAACAGATTTGACTTGGGGAAGGTTAATTTAATTGATTGCCAATTAATAACAGAGTAGGATAATGAGAAATAAGAACAAAACTAAACCCACCTTCCCGCAACCCCTCTCTTCTTCCCAGGCTCAACTTCACTCCTGACTCTTTACCTCCTCCGCGTGAGTGGCACAGGGAGACAGGGAATGGGGGTTGCGGTCAGCTCATAACACTTTGTCTCTGCCACTCCTTCCTCCTCATGCTTTTTCTCTGATCCAGCGTGGGGTCCTTCCCACGGGAGACAGTCCTTCACAAACTTCTCCAACGTGGGTCCTTCCCACGGGCTACAGCTCTTCACAAACAGCTCCAGTGTGGGTCCTTTCCATGGGGTGCAGTCCTTCAGCAATGGACTGCTCCAGTGTGGGTCCCTCATGGGATCATAGGTCCTGACAGAAAACCTGCTGCAGAGTGGGCTCCTCTCCATAGGCCGCAGTTCCTGCGAGGAGCCTGCTCCAGCGCGGGCTCTCCACAGCCTGCAGCTTCCTTCAGGGCACATCCACCTGCTCTGATGTGGGGTCCTCCATGGGTTGCAGGTGGAGATCTTCTCCACCATTGACCTCCATGGGCTGCAGGGGGACAGCCTGCCTCACCATGGTCTTCACCACGGGCTGCAGGGGAATCTCTGCTCCGACACCTGGAGCACCTCCTCCCCCCCCACTGACCTTGGTGTCTGCAGGGCTGTTTCTCTCACGTATTCTTATTCCTCTCTCCCAGCTGCTGTGCAGCCTTTCTACCCTTTCTTAAATATGTTATCACAGAGGTGCCACCAGCATCACTGATGGTCTCCTTTTGGGCAGCGTGGGTCCATCTTGGAGCTGGCTGGCACTACCTCTGTCTGACATGGGGGCAGCTCCTGATGTCTTTTCACAGAAGCCGCCCCTTCAGTCCCTCACTACAAAGACCTTGCCACATAAATCCAGTACACACTGGCAGACTCCACTGTAGTACATAAGCTGGAATAAGAGGTCTGCAGTTACTCAGATCACCCTTGAAACAATTTTTTAAAACTGACCTCATGTTTGCCCCTATTTAACCTTCCTGTAATTTTAAATGACATGTTATCCATCGCTGCTACGACCTTAGCTCTTCCAGTTTAGAGACATCTTAGACTTCTTGAGTACTTATTATCAGTTCCAGTTATTCATTGCTATTCACTCTGTGAATTTTTTTCATCTCTATTCTAAAGTAATTTTAGTTTCTATGTAATCTTTCCTAAGATCCCTACCTCCCAAGAGTGGTTGGAACCATCTGAACACAAAGTTTCTTCCGCTATGAGCATTGATGCAAATAAATGATTTAAAAATGGCCATATCTGCTGTGATCTTCTTTTATACCGTCAGCTGGTCCTACAGGTTTTCTGGCAGACTCCTGAATCTTTAATGTGAAGAAACATTATTAGTGTTAATTCCCTTTGCCATTTGTTCCTCAAAGTGCTTTTTGTCTGTTGTGTTTTTACATGCAATCTGCCACCAGATATGTTACTTCTATTCTTTCCGTTTGGCCACAACTTTAGCTTTCACTGTTTCCCGCAGCCTCCCTTACCTTACAGTTTAACAATGCCTATTTCTTTTTACCCTTCCTCAAGTCCTTGTTAATAAGTTGTGTGCTCTGGTCCTGGACTTCCAGTGCCATAACCTTTAGACTGCTCCTGCTGTCGGTCAGTGTGCAAGCTCTCGGGTTTTCTTTGCAGACTGCCTTTTGGCAGGAAGAATGGAGATGGACCCCCTGCAGGGTCCATGTCCATGGTTTTTCTGTGAGCAAGGGGAAAAGAGAGCCAGGAGCTACCCTGAGCACTCCTGAGGTGACAGAGACCTGCAGCATCACCTCAGCCCTGAGATGGCAAATGGAGAGGGATGGGCGTCCTGCAGCTGTGAACATAGCCCATGCCAACAACAGTCTCTACTACTTTTTATTAGATTACTCAGAACTGTTTTAAGAAATAAAATGCTGCTGAGGAACATCATAACACAACTTACAGCTGTTGCCCAAGGAAGCTGGCAGGCAGGTCAGCAGCCTTTCCCAGGGACTTGTTTGCCTGTTGCCCAACTTGTTCCCACCAGATCAATGAGTAGAAACCCTAGCTGCAGCTGGGGTGGGGAGTGAGGGGGCTGATCCCAACCCATAGCACCCATGGAGGGCTTGTGGGGAGGGTTTTCTGAAGATCTGAAAAGAGGGGAGAGCACCAAAGTGAATTGAAATTAACTGAGAATTAAGTACTTCTCTTCGTGTATGAAATCTGCTAAGAAATTCCTGGCAGGTGGTGAGCTCTGGGGACTTTATCACTAGCAGAATTTTGCTGGTATTTCATACCAAGCAAAGCCATAGCTATCCTGGCATGATGTGTTGCTGCCAGCTCTTGTTCACTTTGAAGAGTGAAAATAAACAAATTTGACAAAACACTTTTTCCTGGGAAAAAAAACCTTCAAAATCTGACTGGATATGACCCTGAGTAACTTGATCTTTTTTTTTGAAATTGGCCCTCCTTTGAGCAGGGTGCTCAGGTTCTGTGAAAAAGCTGCGTCTGCTGAGATGTTTTCTGGGACTGAACTGGTATAAAACTAGATATATCGCAGTGTTACTGACAACACTGTGATAGCAAAACTCTTCTCTAGACTTGTCCTCTGAGTTAATTCTGAACACATTTCCTTCCTGATTTATGCTCTTCCTTCCAGTTTAACGCAGTCATTTCTCTACTTTCATCAATTTCCAGACGCTATCTCATCCCTTCTCTTTCCTAAGCCACACAGATTTATCCTTTTGAGCTCTTCCTTTGCAATTCCTTCTGATATTTTCTGTGTTGTCTGGGAACTTTGGACATTTAAAGTGTTATCTGCAAAGTCTCTAAATTCTTCTTTAAGAACATCCCTCCAGTTTCAAATCTGAGTTTCAGGTATTCTTTAAGCTAACACACACCAAAGGCCTGTTTGCTGATTGCAAACTAAGGGGAAGAAAAAAAAACCCAACCAAACCTTGAAAAATGAAAAAACCTCAAGCACCAAGGAATTCTTTTTGTGAGACTGGATATTGAAAGTACAAGGGCAGAAGGCAGATCATGGAAAAGGGGAGGTTTTCTATTGTCAATGCAAATCCCTTGGTTTAGCCACAGGAGGAAAATGCATAATCCTTTCATTACCCCAGGAGCCTCCATGGGCACAGCAAGGGCAGAGCTGCTTGGAGCTCCTTTCACCTGAGCATGGCAGGACCAGAGCAGGCAGGGAGAGGGCAGCTGCAGCAGGGTTGCATCTTGAGCCTACTGAAAGAGCAGTCGCTGGGTAACTCCCAGCTTTGGAAATGGGGGAATTTATACTCCAGCAACATAGTGTGAGCCAACCTTTATAACCGCAGCTGCTGTCTCCCCCTGTGTCCTCTGAGAGCAGCTGTCAGGGTGAGGAGAGCCACTGCTCAGTACAACAGCACGACAGGAATACTGGCCATGTTTGCTGAGAATGAGCTGGGACAGTTGGGCAACTCCTTGAAGTTCATTGATAGGAGAAGTGGTTGTTAGACTGAATGTAAACTAGGTCCTCAGTTGGCCAAGCAAAGGTGCGGCCAGGGAGGTTTTCTCTTTTCACAGTCCCATTTGCGGGACAGCTGGCTATTTCCTACTGACCCCCAATGTCAGCAGTATCCCCTCCTGTGGGCTCCCCCAGGTTCCCTGATAATCTATGCTCCAGCCACTGCATGCACCAACCTCTTCCATCTTTCAACTCCTCTCTCTCTGTGACATGCTGGGATATGGGAGGTGATCTTGATTTGGTGGCTACGTGACATGCCCATGGGCATAAAGACATACATTTCTGACTTGCTACTGGCTAGGACTGCTAAGATGAAGCATCATGTCTGTTGTGGTGTTTTGTTTTTTTTTTTTTTTGTCCTCAGATGGGAAACAGGTAAAAACCTGAGTTTACTTTTGTTTCCTCATATCTCTTGCTTTGCCTTGTTTCTTATCAGGCCTTTTATATTCTGTTCTCATCATGAATCCTCTTGCCCTCACCAAATCAAAGTTCCACAGAAAAGCTTCATGAAGAATGAACAAGGTGGCTTCTGGAGAGAGAGTCAGTAGCAGGGAAATGCCAGGCCAAGTCATTATTAATGGTTGCCTATAAAATAAATAATAAGCTTATTAACTTTGCAGACCACAGCAAGCTGGAATAGGCTGAAAGTACTTTGGAGGACACAGCTTGAGCTTGACAAATGGTTTTGTCAAATTGGAGAAATAGTTTGAGAAAAATAGGATGCAGTTCTGCAGGGACAAGCACGAGCTCCCACCTTACACAGAAATAAGCAGCCGCATGAGGAAAAATGCCTGCATTAACATCACTCTGTAGAGAAGGGTCTGGGGGTCATAACGGATCAAAGGCAAAGCATGAGTCAGCGGCGTCAGGTCGTCTGCATGCTGAGATATATGAACCAAATTACAGCCTGCAAGACAAATGGAGTGATTTTTCTTCTCAGCATGTGTGAGCCCCTGGCGGGGATGCTCTGCTCAGCTCAGGGCACTGAACTTCCAGAAGGATGTGGCCCAGTTGGACAGAGTCCAATGGAACGCAACAAAAATTGTCAGTGGTCTGGAAAACATGACCTGCGAGGAACGAGCGTGAGAACCGGGACTGTATAATTGAGAGGCGGGAGGACTGGGGAAAGGGAGTCATGGGAAGAGCAGTTCAGTTAGGGCTCTGCAGCTAGTGCCGCTGTGGGAGGATGTGGGGAGGGCAACGCAGAGAGCACAGGGGAGAACATCTACCCCAGGTTTTCCTGTCTCCTTCCTCATCGGGCTGCCGTTGTGCCACGCAGAGCCAGGCTGGGCGGCAGCTGTAAGGGGCCACGGTGGGCTGCGAGGAGAGTCAGCGTGGTGGGGGGTCTGGTGGCTGTACAGGAACCCCTGTTCAAGGGGGAGATGTAAAGAGTACGCTGGGGAGGCAGGCACTGCTTCAGGGCCCAAGAACACAGGTTACACTAGGAGTGCTGTCACCTGGGGTCTGTAGGGAATGAGAGCATCGGCAAGTCCCCACGCCCTGCATTACAAACAGCTCATGGCCACTGCGGTGGGGCAGGGTAAGAGCCTGTGACAGTGCAAAATACTGCTGCAAAGAGAAAGGGATGAGACAAAGAGTAATGGATGAGCATTGCAGCAGGCTGAGATTGGACCCTGGGGTGCACTTGAGAACAATAGTTATGCCTAGGGAGGTTGTGAGATCTCCATCACTGGAGGATTTTTTTGGCAAACTTTGAGCAGATGTGCAGCAGGGGCAATTAGCGTGCAATGATTGCTTTGGAGCAGGAATGCACTAGAAGACCTCTTGAACATCCTTCCAGCCCTGTTTTCTCTAACTAAATGATTTTTTGTGCAAGTCAAGTGGTTCAAAACAAGGACCCTGCCCTGACCTTCAGCTAGTGAGCAGGGGCAGAGCCCCCAGGAGCTGCTTTCTCCTTTGGAGACTCGAGCACGTAGCTGTACCTGGGGCCGATGGGGACCCTGGTGGGAACAGCACGAGAGAAGAGCCTCGTGGGGAGTGGTGCAGCTATCATGAACACAGCTGTGCTCACGGACCTTATCTGCTGTCGGTGCTCACCACAAGGACTCTGCAGCAAGAGGGTCTTTGCTGAAGCATCGGTTGCTGGAGGTGTGAGCAAATGGACTGAGGTGGGAGGCAGATGCCAGTTCTCCCTCTCAGCCATGCATGATCATGTCATATTTGTCTGTAAGCTCATTGGGGACAGCTTTCCCTGGGGCCTTGCCTGGCTGCTTGCCTTGGCCCTGGCACTGCTGTGTTCCCAGGGAGCAAAGTCTCTGTCGGTGCCACAAAGAGGGGAGTGTGAAACGGCAAGTGACAGGCGTTTACAGGACCTTCACACCAGCAAATGGGTGAAGGCTGCTGCCAAAAGCATCATTACAATGTGTTTATTTTCTTTGTATTTGCGGGGTAAAATTAGGAAAAAACTGAGAATATGAGCAAAGGCAGTTGGCCAGCTGGGATCTAACTGTTTACACAAACTGTTGATGGAGAATGTAAGTAACCAGGGTCATATATACATTACAGCATGTGCTGCATTTATTAGATTAAGTATATTAAAATATTTATTTACATATTATTACATGGATTATGTTTTACTGTGATCGTAACCCTGTACTGAATTTCCCAGCTCCTCTACAAGTGACCAGCAGAATGGAAGCACCAAATAATCTTGAACCTTTATTAATAGAAGCTGGACTAGAGCTGCAGATAAGAAACTGTTGGACATCAAATTTCTGCTGCCTGGGGAGTCCTTTTCCTGACCAGTAATGTGAGCCTAGCAAAGGGTAAATATCTCCCAAGCAGCAGTGAAGAAAACAAACAAGGGAATAAATCCTGCCTAGCACTGACATGCAAGAAATACTATAGAGCCAGTTTTCTAGGGATACTCGGCACTTCCCTCTAGCTACAGCACAGCATTGTTTGTGGAGCTGGGTGAGCCCAAGGGGGCCTGCCGGAGCTCTGGCACAGGTCTGGCCTGGGCTGGGATTAGGAAACACTCTCTCAGACTGGCATCAGCTCTTTTCTAAGGTAGGGATGGGAGGTGAAAGGACAATTTGGGGTCAAAGAGGGGTAAGGAAAGAGAACAGAAATAGTGCTTTACTTGGGCTTAGTTTCTCTGCCATTGTCAGACCTGGAGTAATTATTTAAGTGAACGAACAGGACTCACACTGCCTGTGCGTCCTGGAAAATGTTCACTTTCATGCAACGTTTTTGTGGGACTGGAAAGCCTCCCCACTGTGGGCCCCCGATGGTGCAGCAGCAGTGAAAACCTGATGTGGGAGCAGGGACACCAAATCTCCAATGCATCAGCAGCAGCCAGTGTGGCAGTAGCGGCTGGCTGACGCATCGCTGCTGCTCTTCTCTGCAGAGGCGGCTTATTTTCTGGTTAGGACTGTGTGAGATAAGTGCCAAGTAATAACGAGCCTCCTGGAAAATCCTTCTGCTGCCATTGACTGTGAAGGTTTACTTGTACATTTTGTGAAGCTGCTCTAAACCCAGAGAGCTCATGGGAAAAAGCTTCTTCAGATCTTGGAGTGAAGAACAAGGGGTCTGCTAGTACTCTGGACACTGTAGGATAGTTGGCCACCCACAGCTACCTGCACAGGAATTGGTTGCAGGACATGTCAGGCAAAAGTAAAATAAGCCATTATCAAGAACCATGATGGGCAAAATGGCTGTGGTCTCAGCGTGCCGGCCTGGTCCTGGAAAGCCAGGCTGGGAGAGCCATGGTTGTTGCAGAGGGAAGAGTGGGATGGCTGGATGGTCGCTGCTGCTGGGGGATAGTCTTTCTGCAATTGCTGCCTCCATGTTTCCCATCTCCTCCAGCAGCAACTGGAGAACTGCTCTGCCCCATGCCTGTCCCATCCTGTCACCTCTTCCCCAACAGCAGAGTGTAAGGAATTGACAATTATGGCAGGGAAGAGAAGTGTGGCCCCAGTCAATGCTTCCAACCATCCATCTGCCCTGGCACCAGCAAGAATAACAAACCTTCACCCATTTCTCTCCCAGCTCTGTCTCTTTCTCCTAGTCTTTTTTTCCCATGATAAACATGAGCACATACTATATCCTCCTCTTTGGGGTCTCAGAGTTGAACTTTGCTATGCTGCTAAGGAGATTTGAGGCAGCTCTGATTTGTTTTACCAATGCATGTTCATTTCTTGAAAAAGGATAAAAACTGAGGTTGATGATGATGATGATTATTAAACTCCAGGTTTCATATCACAACCTGCCTAGGAAAGATGCCTCCAACATCTGGGGGAAGTACTTTCTAAAGACAAGCACTTTAATGTATCAGACCAAGCATCACAGCATTTGAAATCTGTCTGTGGCCATGCTTGTCCTTTCTTTCTTTCCCGCTTCTCCCATTTTTTATTATTCCTGACATACATGAAGAAGGCATTTTCAGGGGCAGACATTTGAATTCTGTGCTATCTCCAAGTGAAACTGAAAACCATGAAACATGTGTAGTTTCTATCTACCCTGCACTGCAGCTGTCCCGAGATGGTCTCAGCCAGCTGTTACTCAGCTCCTGGGAAAGGTGCTCTGCAGAGCCTCTTCAGCCATCATTTTCCCCGAGGTCCATCCAACGCCAGGTGCATTGACAGCTCTGCATTGGCAGTTGTGTTCTGCCGTGTTGAGACAATAACCTCCTCTGTGGATAAATCCTGCTGGTGTGGGCAAAGTCTCTCATGCTGGAGGTGAAAACAAGAAAGGAGAGGCAGCACTGTCTTGCAAACACCACCTACCCCAGGGACACAGAACTACACTAGGTATGGTTTCCCATTTTCCTGTCTCTTGCACTCCTATAGCACCCTCCCCAAGTGCTTTCCTTGTTCTCCTGGTAACCCAGCCTGCTCCTTTGCTGGTGCAAACTCTTGTATTGCTTTTCCTCCCTCTGGTTCCCTGATGAACTGTACCTCTGTTGCTCCCCTGGAGAGGTGAGGGATGTCCGCCTTTGCAGAGAAGGGACACCATGCACATGTAAGTGCCTGTGACTGTGTTTGAGCTGCTGTATGGCAGGAGAGAAGAAAACAAATTGCAACTCATAGCAATGACTCAATGACTTTCATACCTGTGTAGTAAAGACAGGTCTTCTTCAGAGCTGTGTCATCACCTCTACTTTTGGTGGACTGAAGCTGGGAGGAAGCAAAGATCTAGTGACAGGAGACAAGACTGGAAGACAAGAAAAAATCATCTCAGTTTTATTCTGGGGTTCAATAAAATTCTGTGCATCTTTTGATTTAAATGAGACTCTTAAAAAAATTCCATTAAAACTGAAGTTGACACACCACATGGTTTCAATACCGATCCACAAAGCTGACTGTTTCCTGCATATTTCCTTCTCATCCAGGCTGTAAAGCTGAGGTCCTAGACCTCATCTGGAAAAAAATGAGGGGGCTGCCTTGCCCTTCTCTCCCCTCTCATCAGTTTGTTGTCCCCAGGCTCCAGCAGTACATTCATTTCTTGCAGCAACACAGAGATCATAACAGCTCCAAGCAACATGGGAGGGGAGAACCCAGGCTTAATTTGCATTAATTTATGCACTAAGGCTTCCCTTTGTCTGAGGAGCTTTTCACTAATAAAGCAGGAGCCAAGGTCTAATTGCATGATAAAATTGTGCAGATGTGGCCATAGAAGAGACATACGCTCTTAATAGAGTATTTTTCCACTGTGCCTTGTCCCAGTTTGGAGAGAAAAATAAAGCGTCTCCTTTTTTTTTTTTTTTTTTTTTTTTGGCTTGTATAACTGCATCCCATGTAGGCATATGGTTAAACTGAAGAAGAACTGAGCCTCACTGGTGAAGCTATTATGGCCAAGCTGTTTGGACCTGTATTTCAAGAAACTCAGGGGCTTTGCGCTTCTGTACCTGGTCATGGGTGAGGAAGGGACAAAAGGATCAAAGCACTGAGGAAATCCCCCAGAGTAAGTGTTACTCAAGTGAATTGTGTAAATACCACTTGTAGTGTTCAAAGCACCTCAAAGACCAAAGATGGTCTTTGAAGAGTAGGTAAAGATGAGGGGAACAGAGCTTTTGAGAGGCTGACAGCTAGGGCATTTGTATGGGAAGTTAAGAGGGTTCATGCCCTCATGGATAGGGTTTCCCTATTTTTGTGAAAGATTTTCTGGGGAAATGTCTATAAATTTCCAAGAAATGGAGAAAATCCGTATTCCAGCTGCATAAAATTACTGAAAAACTGGACATGCAGGGGGAAATCAAGATATGTGATAGTTTTTGGCATGCAACCTGGGAAGTGGTGAACTGCTGCTGTCACTGCAGGTGGTGCTGCCTGTGGAAAATCATGTTCTGGGATCAAGGAGGGTTTTCAGAGGGAGTTAATGACATGTGCGTAGCTGGCATAGGATACCACTGGGAGTGGAGAAGACTTTTATCTTCAGTGCAAATCCAATGATATATTCACTAAAACGACAGTGGGGATTCCCCCAGTTGCCCCGAGAACCTCCTCATTAGGGACAGGGAAGACAAAAAAGTGTTCTTGTGCACCTGCTGTCTGGAAGCAACAGGAGAAAAGGACACCAAGCCCCTGGGTGAGGGACATGGTGAGTATCTGGGTTTGAGCTCTGGCCTGGTGAGAGCACAGTCATTGCTCCTTGACATGTGACCTGAGCAGGTCTTCAATGACCTGTCCTTTCTGTCACTGAGACAAGGCTGTGGAAGGGTGGGCAGTTTGTATATCAGAGTTTTCCATTAGCAGCCTCCTCCAGTCGTCCCACTGCCCCACAGCCCCCATGCAGAGCCCTGGGGGTCAGCTTCCTGCAGTTCTGAAGAGAGGGGTGAAAGCCAAGATGACATCAAAAGAACGGAGAATTAAGTACTTGGTGAATGAAACCTTCCTCCAAAGAATGTCTCTGTGGTTGTGAACCCTGAATTGGTGCACACAGGCAGGTTCTGGTGGCAAGGTAAGCACAGTTTCACAGAAAGTGGTGTATAGCTGCATTTTTCTCACTTTGAGGAAATAAGCCGTCTTTGTGATAGCACTTTTTTGCTGTTAAAATTGTATCTACCTTTTGCCAGCACAGGATTACATCTCCTAGCTTCAGTAGAGGACATGCCATAGTTAAATATTCTCATCTTGCCCAGCATTTAAGGCTTGTTTCTGGCAAAACTTTTCTTAGTTTCAAACTTTCCTTAGTTTCAAACTTTCCTTAGTTTCAAACTTTCCTTAGTTTCAAACTTTCCTTTCTAATATTGCTTCTAATTATTCACCACTATTAACAAGTTCAGATCTTTGCAGACAGTTATTCCATCTCCCCTCCAGGCATTGGTTGTCTAGACCATAGTGTTTTATCTCTTTTAAACTCTTCCACCAAGCAAGATGCTGAGGGACTTCCAGCCCTGAGGACCTTGGGACCCTGACCCTAAACCTAACCTCACCCTAACTCTGCCATGGGGCAGAAAAATGGTGCTGCTCAAAAATGCATTAAGAGTAAGGGGCTTTACTTGTTCATTTATACAGTGTATTTCTCTTTCCTAATTTTCTCATATTTTCTCTTCTTGTTGTGTGCACGGCCCAAGTGTTTGTGTGTACACTAATGCCTGTTAGAGGTCTCTTTGAATGCATTACTTCTTTTTTTTTTACAAAATCCTCTTCTAGGGTTCCACGTGAAATAATTTTCAGTCTTTAAGAGGAACTGCAAGATATTTGGACCCAGCATGATGCTAACATTTTCTTCTAGGAAGAGTTATACGTGTTGTTGCTGTGTACTGGCTTGCTAGCAATGCCTGTTGAGATTTCCTACTGTTTGCTTCTGTCAGACTGATTTCAGTTGCTTGTAGCTTTTCCAGTCTATAACCATTTGTGCTGAAATTTTCCATTTGTGGTTGCAATGCCTGACTGAATGCAAAAGTTTTTCTGGAAAGTTTTCTGGAAGGATGATAAGGCTATGGCTTGAGGGAGATGGACAGAAAAAGGTACATACTAAAAATGGCAACTTACTTCTCCTACAGTAGCGATCCCCACTCAGATGGCAGAGGTCTGTGTCATGAATTTGCAAATTTCAACTCTACCAATGCCACAGTGTGCATTGCTTGAGGGGTTTAGCTCCTTTTTAAAATTAGTTAGAATATTAGACACTCTAAGAGGTAAATTGGGAGCTCAAGAACTAGTGTAGCGTGAGTACCCAATTATTAATTTGATTTAGTATTTTTATGTAGTTAATTTAATACTGAGGACAAGATGAACTCAGCAGAGTGATGCAAGGAGATGTTTTTTGAAGGGACCAAATGTGGCAAGACTGGGACACAAAGACCCACTCCAAAAGGACCTGCTACATGGGAGTTTTATCTGAATGCAAAAAAAAGAAGGGACCAC
Organism: Nipponia nippon; assembly: GCF_047370975.1. Taxonomy (NCBI): domain Eukaryota; kingdom Metazoa; phylum Chordata; class Aves; order Pelecaniformes; family Threskiornithidae; genus Nipponia; species Nipponia nippon. Next base: position 114,132,706 of record NW_028262336.1, read on the forward strand.
AGCATAGCAAATAACTGAGAAAGGGAGATTTTTCACCAAGCCACTCACCTTTTTTCTCTGAAATAAGAAACCAAGCAAGAATCCAGGACTGTAGCTGAAGGGCCAGGTGTGTTTGCTCAGTCAGGGTCACATAGTGGCAGCTGGGGACACCCAGACCTGCCCTTTGGCTGCAGCCCCCACAAACCTAAAGGAGTGAACAGAGTCACTGAGAAAGGGCTTCAACCCAGAGGTGATGCCATAAAAAGAAAAAAATAAGGTGTCTGCTTTCTTCTCTCTCTCTGAGACCATTCCCCCTACATCTACATGGCTGCTCCTGCATGGTGGTAGGGACTCACAGACCAACCTACAGGCACTCTCCCTGGTATCCCATTTGTCCCTGCGCTGAACATGAGGGTCTCCCCCATGTCTAGCGTGAGTATGTTATGAGGGATGAACACTGGGGAAAGAAATGGAGACAGCAGTGTCAAGGTTTCAAGGACATGCCAAGAGCAGCATGACTGTAAAGTGCATATAGGAAGGCTCTTTCAGGTTAGAGCAGTGAGATAAACAAGAAGAACAGGCATAGCCACAATGAGTCTTTCATGAGAAGAAACTCTTGGGGCTGTCTGAAAACCTGCATGTGGCAGCAAATGGAAAGAGTTAAGTGGGCTTCCTTCAGGGCTGCTGTAGGAGACATGCTGTGGGCAAGACCCTGTTCAGATCACCAGTTCTCTGTCAATGCTCCACTGCTAGAGTGGCAGGCTTCGGTGGGGACTAAACAACCTTATACTTGCTGGAGCATTTAACTCTTTTTTAATACATGCATATAAATTTACAAGCATGTATAAAGACAAGGTGTCACTCACATGCACCTAGTCTCTCTGTGAGAAGTTCTCAGGGCAGGTGATTTTCATTCATACCCACACAGAAATTTTAAGTCTATTCAGAAACTGGCAGTTCTCATCAGCATGGGATGTACCTCTGCTCTACGAGAGGTGACTCCAGCGAGGAGGGGATTAGGAAGCTTGTGCCTGTTGGCTTCAGCCAGGAGGAGAGTGATACAAACCAGCACTGGTCCAGTGCAACTTATAGTGGGTAGGGATGTGAGTAAGTGGCTTCTGCTAAAAAAAATAATATCCTCTGAGACTTACCGAAGCAGTAGAGGACTCAGAGGAAACTGTGGAAGGGAGGACGAACAGCTGTCCTGACTAGGCTGCCCAAGTCTTCCTTTCCAATGAGTTTCAGTTGATTGTAGCTTTGCCACATCATAAAGGTTTGTGGTGAAACTTCTTGTGCTGTGTATTTGTCCATGAACCTTCAGGTTCAGGCATTTCTGAGAAGGAGGCTAGGGAAAAATATATTTTTTTGCACTGTTGTAAAAAGTCAACATTTCAGCACCATGTAGTGTTGGAACAATGTGAAGTCTGACAAAATATCCATCATATACATTCCCTCCCCACATCTCTTTATCATCCCTAATTAGTGTGAACATTAAATGTAACCAAAAAATGCATTTTGCACCTATGCAGATGAGCCTTGGCAGCAATTGCATTAAGTGGACTGGTTATTCCATCTCTGCTGGGTATACTTCAGCCCCTAGCAGAGAAGGATTATTGCTGCAACAGCAGCTGTGGCCTGATGCACACCTTCCCCTGTCTTGGTGCTGGACAGAAAGCAGAGACACAGCCCCACTTTTTCCTGAAGCGCTACCTGTGCTGTACACAGACAGCATAGCATCAGAAGTTCCCAAATCAAATAAAGAGTGGCCAGAAACCAGATATGGGAAATGTGAAAAAAATAGGCATAAATGGTCTGAAACTGGAAGTAGAATCTGGGGGCAGGACAAGCCATTGCCTTTTCTAGGGTGCAGGATTTCCTCACATCCAGCATCTCTTCCATAGTAATTCTTCTTCCCTCCCAACGGTTGCCTGCAAGTGAGCACCCCAGATTAGGAGATATGGGAGCTATGACAAACCATCATAAGAGAAGCTTCCTCTTACCAGCAAGCACTTTGGTCCCACTGTCCCAGCCAGCATTGCCTTCTCCAGGTGGGCTTGCATGAATGCACATGGCTGGGGGAGGAGATGGGAGAGGGTCCTGTGGCTGCCAGAGCTCTGTGGGCAGGTGGATGCTACCCTGTCCGGGGCTGGCAGCAGCTCCCCTGCCTTCTCCTTGTGGCTGTGCTGGCCTCCCCTTGCTTCTGTCCATGTTAATGGTCAGTACCTAGCTGCAAGGAGAGAGATATCCACCTCCTCTGCTTGCCTCTCCACTACTCTTTCTACCTCCTCAGGACTTTCCTGCTCCCTGCAGCTCTCACCCATGAGAGCGGGAACTAGTGGGATGTGGCACATATGCACCTATTTAGTGCAACACTTTTAATGATGCTCGGGTAATTGCTCATCTTTTCCTTTCTTTTCCAAGGCTTTGGGCAAGGGACAAAGCAGAAAATGTTGCAAGGGAGACTGGATCTTGGCACCAGGGTCACATGCAGGGAGCCAGGGTCTGGATATGGTCAGTCTGGTATGACTGGGCAGCAGGACAGGGCCTGGGGGCTGGAGCCTGAGCCCCCACTGAGTGTGAATGCTGCCTAGGGCACCTCTATCATGCCTCCCTTCATGGTTCAAGGCAGATCACTTCAGCCACTCACAGATGGTTTCCTAATCATTGGTTGTTTTCTGAGTTCTTTACACTTAGACGCTAGGGTCTCAACTGCAGAACAGAGTTTTCTACAAGCAGTTGTAGCTCTGGCTTGAATTTATTATATCCTAAGTAATACCTGAAACCCTGAAATCTAGTCAAGGAAGTCTGGCACTCAGAATAAATAGGTTCTTTTGTCTTTAGCCTATGCACCTTGGTGCCTGGACTATTACATGGAGAAATGTCACTCCCTCATTTCACAAGAGAAACTAATGTTTGTGGAGCCCTTGGATACCTCAGTGAAGAACACTATGGAAACCCCCAAAGCAAATAACTAGACCTTTCCAGATCAGGGTTTTAACAGAGTGTAAATAATACATAGATCATGCCCCAAACAGCTACCATTGTTTGCAGGTGGTGACCAACTCTTGCTCCTGACGTTTATGACAGAGGTGAGGCAACAGATGGAAGTTCAGATCAATGCATTTGCAGGAGTTGAAGCCAAGCAGACAGCAGGTTCAAAACCACAGAAGAAATACCTATTCATTACTCAGAAGGAATAGCCTTCATGTTTTCACTCTAGAACTACAACCAGGTATAGGATATCTTGGGTTAATCTGTGCCTAACCAACATTTCCCCTGTAGTCATCTGTTCCTGGCAGAGACCCCAGAGCAACTCACCAGCAAAGTTGCTGATCATGCGTGATGTATGTTCTGGTTAGTCCAGAGCCTCCCACATGGTGTGAGTCAAGATTCCCAAGCAAAGACGCTGGGTCCAGACCATTGCGGCTCATACCATTTCGTGACGAAGGAGAACTGAAGCAGTGTCAGGATCAGGGCTGCCTTCCAGGTCAGCAGTCCACTGGTCAATGGTGAGGGCTTTAGGACTGTGGTTTGAAGGTCTGAGCTTTTAAGGTGCTGCAAGCTTAAGTACAGCAAAGCCCTTTAGCACTTGCTGAACTTTAAGAATATAAATGAAGTCCAGAAGATGAATTCTGTGCTTAAAGGCTTTGCTGGATCAGTATACCTTGCAGCATCAATTCCAGGGGTGGATGGCTAACTGTAGACAACAGGGTCTGTTTCACAGAAAATTCTCTGGATCAGCATGATTGCCTGTGAAGACCTCTTGGGAGGGGGAAGTCTTTTGCTTGAGTTGTCCTATCAGTGCAAATGTTCAGGCTGCAGCGGCCAGTGGTAATTCCCAATAACCATCAAGTATTTCTGCGCTGCTTCAGAGTGGAAAGGGATTGTAATTCCACATGTAGGTTTCCTGTAAGAACATTGTCTCTCTCCTATGAGTCTTCATCTTAGGGTGATGGTCTCAAAACTCTTTGTCAAAACATGCAGCCTAGTAGAGACCATTGCATTGCCTGGCTCTGGGCGTAGGCCAGGGTGCAATCTGCTTGCATCTCAGAGTGGTGGCTAAAGTGTTTTCAACCAACACCCGAACCACCTTAAGAGATATGAAATTTTGATATAAGAAAAATGTCTTTACATATATTAAACACTTTTAGACATTTTGATGTCAAGGACATGCCCTCTCCTTTCTTTTCATCTTCTTCTTCTTCCCCTATGCTCAGGATCTGCTAATAAAGCCCTCTTTACAGAAAAGGTATACTTTGAATGATCTGGTGTTTATCAAAATAGTCTACATATATTAATTTTTCTTTTCAGAGCTTTATGCACAGTTTCTTTCTTTCCTTTCCTCCTTCCTCCCTCCCTCCCCCAACCCTGAGTAGACTTCAATCTGCTCTTTTTGGCTTGGCGTTACTGAGCTAGCACGCACAGCCACCCTGCCATGGCAGGCATGGCCAAAACCCCAGCCACAGCACATGCTGCCTTTTTCCACGGGGCAGTTAAAGGGGGAGGAAAGGAACTGAGGAGGATGGTCAAGATCCACCAGTAGGAGCTTGGGGAAGGTGACATCAGTGACAAGAGCAGTTGCGAGGTCCCAGCTCTCTGCAGGGAACACTCTGGGACTGAAGTACCCTTGCTGGCATTGCTGTTAGCACCAGGCAGCTTTCCACAGCCAAGTGGTGGGGACTGGCTTGCCTCTGTAGTGCTGATTGATCTGCATCCCAGTGCAGAATATGCTGTAGCAGGTGGCAGCCTGTCCCCACCAAGGGAACCACTTGGTTTACTGGAGAAGGAAGCCCAGATATGCGCTAGCATGTACACAGTATACAAAGCCAGGGGAGTAGGACCCTGACGGGGAGCAGGGGGATGGATTGCTTTGGACATATTGGATACGCCACAACACTCATTTTCAGGGGACTGAACAGCCTTGTGGCTGTGGTTAAGGCTAATCCTGAGAACTTTTCCCAATGCATTTTCAGAATAAGTCACTAGAGTTTTCATACGTGAAGTGATCTTTAGTTGAAGATATAGTCATAGATTTACAGTGAGTGTAAATTGACTTGGTCTCTGGCTGTCAGTAAATTGGCACTACAGGAGGGTCTGTCTCTTTTTTTGTGTTAATTAACAATTTGAATGAATGGTAAAAAATGTCAAAAGCCTGACCCAATTGTAGAAACATATATTGAGCCATGTTCCACAGGAGACTGTTCTGGGTCTGGAATTACTCGATATTTTTATTAATGACTGGCATGGTAGAATAGAAAAAATAAGCACAGGTGCAAAGTATTACAGTGACATGAGAATAGCCACCTTCAAGGAGAGTTGAGAGAGAGTGACTGGTGAGGCAGCAGTTCTGCAGGGAGAGGTGCCAGTCCCACCCTTGCTATCTAATTGGGCATTTTAACTAAGTAATAAGCAAGTACAAAGTTTCCACCTTTCAAGTATCATGCTGCAATGGCAAGGTCTCTGTTGAAATGCTGTTCAAAACAGGTGTGACCAGCTGAGTACAGTCCAGAAGAAATCAGCAAAAATGATGAGAGGTCTAGGAAACACTGTATGCAGGATTAAACCTTCAGAAAGAGTCAAGTGTCACTACCAAACGAGACAATGCTTTAGTTTCTGTTGTCACCTGATGGTGTCCTCTACCCTGGGTAGAAATGGACTGAGTTGTCTGCTCTGGCTTTATCTGTAGGTCCCAGCTGTTCTCTTCACAGCTTCCCTCCACCTCCTTCCAGCACGCCTAGGCTGCAGCCAGACAGCATCTCTCGCCATCCCAGCTGCATTGTACAATCCTGCCTGAGCAGATACTCCTACTGTTTTAGCTACTATTCTCTGGTCCTTATCTCTGAGCCTCCTTTCCTGCTGATTCTAGCCCCTAACACAGCCTTGAGGAAAAGAAGCAAAAGTCTCAGTGCAAAAGGTGTAAATGGCCATGAGACATGAGCAAAACAATTTCTTCGTTACTGGCCATGGTCTCTGCTTTCTTTCTGCTCAACAGGCTTCTTAAGGATGTTTGATTTGCTTGCTGGCCATCCTATGCAGGTGGAAATCACAATGGCATGATGGACAGCAAGTAATACTGAAATTAATTTAGCATGAAGGAAAAGGGCAGGGAACCTCTGTAGCAATTCTGAGTATAGCGGATCATAGCCAGAGTGTGAAACAACAGTGTTACGCTGTTGTGAAAATGACAGGAATTGTACTGGAATGCTTAAACACAAGTGCAAACTTCCAGCCACTCTGAATAATCCTTCTTCTCTCCTTGGCATTTTAGTTTGTCTTAGCTGGGATATTGGGTACAGTTCTGGACAATGAAATTCAAGGAAGCTGCCGACCTGCTGATAGAGGAGAGCAAAAAAAAAAAATCCCCACACCAACCCCACAAACACCAGATCTAGAAAATGACATAAGCAGTAGGACTGAAAAACTGAGGTTATTTAGTAGGAAGACAAGACTGAAGAGGGATGCGAAAATAGTCTTCATGTGTGTAAATGGTAGTGAAGGGAAGAAATGAATAAATTTTACTATTATGAACAAAAAAACCAGTAGTCTTACATTTCAGCAGACGTTAGGAGAGCCAGTCCAACAATAAGGACAGCTGAGCACTAGGCTGTCTTGCTTAAGGGACCTGCGGTGTGTTTATCATTGAAAGTTTTTAAGGACAGGTTGGACAAGCATCCTTCATCCTTCGGGAACACTTAGGTATGGACTAATCCTGCCTTAGGGCTGCAGGCATGGACAAGCTGTCTTGTTGTTTCTTCAGGTTCTCTATCTCAGGTTCATTTATAGAGAGGATTGTTCTATGGCACTCACTGGCAAAAATAAACAGTTTTGGTATGCTGGCTCCCTGACAGGAATTGGGAACCGAAAGAAACGGACACCTCCTACTGCAGGGCAATTAGGCTTTCACAAGAATGTGTTAAAACAATATTAATAATTGTAAACAAAAATGCCAATGAGCAAATAAAGAATAAGGCTATAGAAAGAAGACGTACCTAATTCATAGATGAAGGAAGTTAGTTCTATTGATAATATAGAGATAAAAAATGTGAGAAACAGTAAAGTTTGTAATTTCTGTGTTAAACACTAATGGAAGCTCAGCCTAGTAGATATGATAACTAAATTATCTAAGTTTCCAAGGAAAAGTTTTATATGAAAGTTGGGGGTCATGAGCAGGTGGGAAACTGCCTGAAAACAAGTTCACAACAAGAGAAGCACCACCTTGGAGTGGGGATCATCTTTACATCCCATCACTAATGCAAAACTGTCTCCTCCTACCTCTGAGAAACAGCTATACTTTGTCTGTTGTTTGCTGTAAAGCTTCTTTCTCTGCTCATGCATCTAGAAAATCCTGGCTCTTGTCTCACTTCTGACGTCTCACTTGCATTTTTCCTGCTATTCTATTTTCTATTAATCTGAATCAATTTAGCAAATGAGAAAATGAGGACCAGACAGCACATAATTTGATTACTCATGTTCTCCTAAACATTTGCCCGTATTACTGAAAACTAATTCTAATTCAGCACTACTGTTTTTAGCCTACTAAAGCCTAAAAAGAGACTGAGGTTATAAGACTAGTCCAGATGGGGATCATACCTCCCTGTAGTCAGCAGAGATGAATGGGTATTTTTAGGGAGAGTTTCATGTGAAGGTATCTGTTTCTCTCTATTGTCGTCATATTGTCTCTCTCAGCAGCTATAAAGGGGGCCCGTGGTGATTATTTCAGATGGAGACGTCTGCACTGTAGATGTCTACGTTCATTCAGAGTCCCACCTCTTGTTTCTAAATAATACAACCCTTTGCTTATTCGTACTTTCATAGAACAGAACAGATTCTTTATTGCCCTTTCATGTTTCTTTGGCAATAGATGGGATTTCTGGGGTTGCTGACATACTGTTTCCATAAGATAGTGTGTTCTTTTGCAGGATGCAGTTACCTGTGGAGTGTCTCATCTTCATCCCAAGCTGCAGGTGAGGGAGGTTTGACAGAGTCAGGCTCTGTGATTTACACCTGATTTATACCTAATTGTAATGGCCAGTTTGGACATCAAAACTGCTGAGGGACATGGTTAATGAGAGCTGATGGGTGGCAACCAGTACCTTGATAACTGAGTGGAAGGAATATAAAACAGCCTGGAGCACACAGAAACACACAGTCATTCAGCCAAAATCATCCCTCTGTACTTACTGACTTCTTATTTGGTGGATGTTCTCCACCTCCACTCCTCTACTGAGTTCCTGGGCACTTGTTGCCTTCAACCCTTCCTACAACTCACTCAAAACACATCACTGAGATTATCTTCATGGACATTTATCCTGACTTGTTGTTCCTGTTGACTTCTCTCTTACAGTTCACAGAATCACAGAGTCAGAGAATCGTTGAGGTTGAAGGGACCTCTGGAGATCATCTGGTCCAACCACCTGCTCAAGCAGGGTCACCTAGAGCCAGTTGTTCAGGACCATGTCCAGATGGCTTTTGAATATCTCTGAGGATGGAGACTCCACAACCTCCCTGGGAACCTGTGAGAGTGCTCAGTCATCCTCACTGCAAATAAATGTTTCTTGATGGTCAGAGGGAACCTCCTGTGTTTCAGTTTGTGCCCATTGCCTCTGGTCCTGTCCCTGGGCACCACTGAAAAAAGTGTGGCTCTGTCCTCTTTGCACCTTCCCTTCAGGTATTTATAGACATTGATAAGATCCTCTCTGAGCCTCCTCTTCTCCAGGCTAAACAGTCCCTGCTCTCCTGGGCTTTTCTCATAGGAAACATGTTCCAGTCTCTTAATCATCTTTGTGGCCTTTCATTGGACTCTGTCCACCAAGTCTATGTCTCTTTTGTACTGAGGAGCCCAGAACTGGACACAGTACTCCAGGTGTGGTCTCACCAGTGCTGAATAAAGGGGAAGGATCACTTCCCTCGACCTGCTGGCAATGCTCTGACTGATGCAGCCCAGGATTCCATTTGCCTTCTTGGCCACAAGGGCACATTACTGGCTCATGTTCAACCTGGTGTCCACCAGGACCCCCAGGTCCTTTCCTGTAAAGCTGCTTTCCAGCTGGCTGTCCCCTAGCATGTGTTGGTACATGGGGTCGTTATTCCCCAGGTGCAGGACTTTGCACTGCTCCCTGCTGAATTTCATGAGGTTCCTGTTGGCCCATTTCTCCAGCCTGTCCAGGTACCCCGGGATGGCAGCATGACCGCCTGGCATTCAGCCATTCCTCCCAGTTTTGTGTTGTCAGCAAACTTGCTGAGTTTACACTCTGCCCCATCATCCAGATCATTAATGAAGACGTTAAAAGGGACTGGACCCAGTTTTGACCCCTGGGGTACATCGCTAGTTACTGGCCTCCAACTAGACTTCATTCCACTGATCACCACTTTCTGGGTCCAGATGTTCAGTCAGTTTTCAATCCACCTGAGTTTCCTCCAGGTTTTATTCACTTGCAGAGAAAATTAATTCACAAGACGTTGCTTTCACCTCCCCAGCTCAGAGGACCTGCTGGCAGCTTAACAGATGATCTATGAGCAGATGTAGTCCCTGGACCTCAATCTAAGATGCAAATTCTCTCCTTTTAGCACACAAAGAAGATTTCATGTTAGAGGAAACCTTTTTTTCAATTCCACAGACTGGAACGAGAAGTTGTTGCTCGTATCTGACCAGCTGATTCAAGTGTGTTTCTGAGTTATGGACATCAGTGTACAATGTTTGTCCTTTATTTCTGTCCCTTGGCAAACCATCATACTAGACCCCTCCCTGCTCATGGAAACTTGTGGTGTGAGCTGGATCCTGCAAAGAAGGGAGCAAGAATGTTCAAGACAGAGGGTAATATAAATAGCTGGAAGTTACAATGCAATGCTCATTTCTATTTCTATATGTCTTGTTGATAAAAGAAACTTCAAACTTTTTCTAAATTAATATATTTAATCTTTTGCAGGGAATTCTACAAAACACATAGTAGAGAAGGTGATAGGAACTGATTTTCTTTTCCTGCCACAGAAATAATATTATTTACTAGGTTTTAAAAATGCCCAATCCTTACAATTTTAAAGAATTAAAAAACCAGAAATGACCCTAGTGCATGACCTTCTACAGAACACAGACAAAGAGTACCATGCTGAAATATGCCAGGATCTCCACAGGCTTGCAGAGCTCCTGCCAGACCATCAGATGCAGGATGGAGGTACGTGAGCTGTGAATGGAGAGCAGAGCCACTGGAGACTGAAATGAGAGTGAGAAAATTGAAGCAGGTGTGGTCTTGCATGACTTCACAGTCTCTTGCCGTGCTTTTCAAAAGCTGTAGGAAGAGGCTGGGAAGCCTCTCAAGTGATCATTGTCATGGGGCAACAGAAGACACACATGAATATGAGAAACTGAGAATATGAGAAAGGCAACACACAACAGTGCCAAATAAAGTTTTTATCCCTAAGTGTGTGGTATTTTCAAGGGTAAAAATCAGAAATTAATTAATTTTCAATTTCATGCTAATGTATCATTTTTTCAATAACATAAAATAAAGCAAACTGTGTATGGTATATATTTTTATATGTTATAGATATAAATTTATTTTCCATGTTCTATATAGATTTTAAATATGTCATAGCATCAAAATAATAATTTTATAAAATTAATATACTACTTAATATTATATTAATCTGTCTATTTCAAAATTTTAGAAGTATTTATAAAAGCTGAAAAGTAGTGGCATAATTTTTATGCTCCTCTGCTTTCAAAAACAATTGTATTCAGCTGGATGAATAATGAAAGGATGAAATACCCTGTATCATAATCATTTTACTGTAGTCATGTTTTATTAATCAAATTCATCAGTTTGCCAATTTTCTTTAAAACTGTATTCTGACATTATTTCAAGGATATTAAAATACAGGAGGGAGAGTGAGAAAGTAGGGTACATATGTCAGTAAGAGGTCCAGATCTCACCATTGTAGAGTTTTTTATTTTGATATTTTAGGTAAGCTGATAGTAGAAAACTTTTCAAGGCATCCAAACAAAATTAGCACCATTACATGGTAACAAAAATCACTAGCAGCTCTGCTTTGTACATATTAAGTGCTATGTATGTAAGCCATGTACTCTGAAATCAAGTCCAAGGCATCTCACATTTGGTATCCCAGCTTACCAGGTAGTTTCTTTGGTTATGAATGGGGAAAATCATACTTCCCCAGCCCCAGAGTGATAGCGCTCATCCTGGGCTTGAGTTTTCTTAGGGGCCTCTGAAGTGCGCGTAGGAGTCATTTCTCATGGTGAAATCCTTGAAGGTGGCTCCACTGCTCTCCTGCCTCACCCCCCTCCCCTGTCACACTGTGGGCTTGCTGTGACCTGAGATCCTCCCTCTGGGGCTGGGAAGAGATGGGAATCTCCTGATGGGAGCGGAGTCTGAGGGGAGGTGGGTCCTGCCAGGCTGTGGATCTGCATCACTGCTGCCAGAGGTGAAGCAGCCAAGGGCGATGGTTTCTGGCCAGCAAAGGAGAAATGAATGTGGGGATCCTGCTTCTTCTTTTGCGGTGTTAACACCAGGTCCCAGCTTTTGTTTCTGACTCCTTCTGCTCCTCTTTCCATTCATGTGTAGCCAAGGGCAGGTCTGGGTGTCCCCGGCTGCCACCGTGTGACCCTGCCTGAGCAAACACACCTGGCTCGCCAGCTGTGATTGCACGGTCCTTGTAGGGGAAAGCATGTTTTCCCTGGGCTTTGACACCCCCTTGGAGAAGGAAAGCGAAAGTTCTGGTTTAAAAAGGAAAACAGGCTGTGCTTCCATCATGTGCTTTTTTGGTGCTTTCCGCTGAAAGGCTCGTCCAGCTTCCCATCATCTCCATTTGCAGATATTGCCACCTGTACAGAGCACCGACAAGCGGATGGGGAGTACAGAGCCAAGGGTGGGAAAGGCAACGTCGCCTCTTAATGGGACAGGAACAGAGGGAGCAGAGCAGAGATTGGAAGAGAAACCTAGAAGAGGGAAAATCTTTATCTTCTGATAGATCAAGGTTTGGCACCCCATCTTGCTGTAAAGTCCTGAGGCTCAAGATACTTTCCTAAAATATATTCTCCTCTTTGCCTTCTGAACAGAGAAACAGCTTGCCAGATCCTGCAAGCCTGACTAAGGGCCCTAGGGACTGTTGGTTATCTGTATGTTAAGAGAGTCTCAGCTCCTGGGTTTCAAATTCACCTCTCCCTGCATGGTGGCATCCTCAAAGACTGTGAACTCAAGTTCAGTGTCACCTTTCTGGAAAACTTGCCTTCCGCCTTCCCTCCCAATGGCATTTATCTCCGTGATCCCTGAGAATCACTGTGGGCATCCTGGCATGTCTGACTTCAGTTAAGCTTGTCACAAAGCAGAACACAATGTTTTTTATTGAGATAAAAATAACAGTGAAAAAAAAGACATTGAAACCACAAATAACCTACACATATGTCAAGCTTACCAGAATTCTATTCAACAGAGGGTGTTGGGAGACACACAGCTTGAGTTTACTTATACTTTGTTCCAGACCAGGTCCCTCATGTTTCTTTGTACAGTTTGACCTGTCTTGCCAGACATCCAGCAATAACTAAAACGGTTATGACAGTTTCTCTCAAAAGGCAAACATCCCCATGGCCAAGTATCTGCATAGCCAGAAGCAGGAACTGATATTAAGCCTCTGCCATGAGCACAGCAAGGAGCACATTGGTCTTGGTGTAGCCCTCCAGTGATGGTGGATACACCTGTAGCCACAGCAGCTGCTGCATGTTGGCTGTTGAACTCCCAGGGGAGCTCCTCATGGGCACTGTGAGCAGGTCAGCCGGTGCTGTGTCACTGCCTGGGTGGAAACTATTGTTCCTATGGTGTTTGTCAGTGGACTGGTGGGGAAAGGCAAGCTGCCTCGGCAGGGTATAAATTCCACTGTCCATATACCAGCTCTCCTTCAGCAGATGCAGAGTGCAAGAGATGAAGCTCCTCATGCCAGTTACCCTCATGCTGATCCTCTCCCTCTGCACCCTGGGCACAGGGACATGTGAATACGCTTCTGTCCTCACTGTGCCCAATGGAGGTCACTGGGGCAAGTGGGGGAGGAGGCAATTTTGCCGCTATGGCTACGCCAATGGATTTGCACTGAAGGTAAAATTCTCCCTATTTCCCACCATCTTCTGTCCCTGCACCCTGGTCTACAGCTCTCCACCTCCCAGGAGGGTCTTCTTCAGAGTCCAAGGACTTTCTGCAGAGTTTTTCCTCTTCCTGAGTATGGTACTCTGTACATAAAAATATGAGTCTTCTGGAAAATTTAGCCTAGAAAATGTTGCCACTGAAGTTACACCAGTAAAGAAAAATACAATTTTTTTTTTTTCTTTTAGGGCAAGAGGTCTCCCATTAGATACAGCAAAAACAGAGCTACTGCCAGAATTGTTTTGCTTCCAATATGGATCGAGGTGTGCTGGCAGATGCACGGTCTGCATGTGCCTGATGTTGCTGGGAGAAGCCATGTCAGTGCCAACATCTGCTGCTGGAGTCAGGGAGAGAGGCAGCATCCTCCAGTGTGTCTCCTGGGACTCAGAGTCTCTGCCTTACGTGTTGGGTCAGAAACAGTTAGAAAACACAAAGCACAACATGTTAGAATGGTTATGTAGGTACGTTGCAGTTTCCCAGTGACAGACATCTTTTCCCATGTGCTTCCCAAGACATTTTCTCTTTCTTGTTACAGAAAGGAGTTGGGATTGTTTATGACTGGCACTTAAAGGACTTTTCCTGGGTCTTCTCCCCCCTTGCCCTCTGTCCCTGTGTGACTTCTGCTGCAGGTGGAGCCCTCCCAGTTTGGAAGAGATGACACAGCTCTGAATGGCATATGCCATTTGCAGGGGTCTCTTCTCTGACTTGCTTTGTCTGCATAGTGCTGTAGTATAAAGTAAATTAAAACAGGTGGTTGGGCGTTTTGTTCATTCATTTTTAGGGTAATTAAACATGGTTACTTCACATTACCGCCTTCTGTTTGCTCTTGAAATTTCTGCAGAGCACTGTAAACATCTGAAGTATAGTCCTAGGGATAGAGTCCATCTTTGGAAATCTGCAACACATGGGGCAAATGTGAGAAAAGGGTTTTTTAACCATAGATTTAGAAACTGTTTGGGTGAAGCCCTTGCCCTGCTGCAGTGAACAGCACTGCACCTCTGGACGGCAGAGTGTCTGCTCTCCCCGCTGCCTGGTGTGTACCGGTCAGACAGGTCAGGGATGCATGTGCGCAGGCTGTCCGTGGAGTTTCCGTTAGAACCATAACTATCCAATCTCAGACTTCCTGGTGTTTTTCTGATGAGATACCAATAAAGAGAAAAGTACACCCCTGGAAGAGAAGGGAAAAAAAAAAAAAGGAGAAAGTAAGGGGCCCCAGACTGCAGCAGGATGTTGTGCTGGTCATTGCTGTGAGCAAAGAAGTGTTAAGCTTCAGGGCAGCATGACAAGGAGAAGGAGCATTTCCCCGCAGCTGGCAGAGCCCAGACATTCCTCTGTCTGCTTTTTGTCAGGTGGGGTACCTGGACCAGCTTCCAAGTTTGCCCTGGAGGCTACTTGATCTCCTTCTCACTGAGAACAGAGGAGTCCCAAGGAGGAGGTGATGACACAGCAGCCAACAACATCTGGTTCAGATGCTCAGATAAAACTGTGCTAGCAGGTGATGGACTATCGTGGGGTAGATTTGGCCCATGGAGCAAAAGCTGCAATTTATGCGGTCTCCAGACCAAGGTAGAGCCCCCACAGGGGCTTCAGGATGACACAGCACTCAACAATGTGAAGTTCTTCTGCTGTAAATGAGCACTTGCTCCATCTTCATCACTGCCTACACATCCCATATCCCACAGCAAATGAAACACAAGTAAAGCTTGGCTCCAGCTTTGTACTGGGACATGCCTGTGACGTTTTTGACTGCTTGTATCTTGCTGTACTGGGCAATGCCTTAGATGATCATGTCTTTTACAGCTACCGCTATGTTAGCGTAGTTACCGAAGCATATTATGTTCACAAGAATCATCACATCATGTAACTGTTGGTATACCACTGTGAAAACGCCCGATCTCTGACACTTGCTCAGAGCTAAGGAACAGATTTCTCTACTATTTTTTTTTTCTGACTGGTGAGTTTCTTTCAGGTTTGCTCTGCCCATTTTTCCCTTGTTTGAAATAGCATTTGACCTGTTGACATGACAGCCAGGGAAGAATGGGTATCAGTTTGAGTCTGCTTGAGGTTTCTGACCAAAGGAAAAATGACCAATTAGAGCTAAACATTAGAGCTAAACGGGGTGAAACAGAAATTTGGGTGGGCTCGTGAGAAGCAACAAAGGTTTGGTATCATTGCCCACTCCTAACTTTAATTGCCTCAAGACTTGTACATGTTTTTTCCAAGCAATCTGTTAGCTCATACCTGGGCGCCTGCCTTAGAAAACATGGTTAGAAAGTGTGCTTACACTGAGCATTCATCTAAGTGTGGCTATGGTGCCACCTGGGTGAGCTGTAGCTCCCCAAACCTCCCTCGTTGCTGCTTTATAGTGTGCTCCACTGGCTCACCTAGCTATTAATGCAAAACTCATTTTCATGTGACTTGTTTTTTCGTTTGTTGCCTCTGGGCTTCATGCTCTAAATAGAATGGGGAGAATCCAAACTAAAAATAAACTTTATGTCATTCATCCATTTTTTATGCTCCAATTTGCTGGATAAGCTTGAAGTTATTACCTTGTCCTGATGTGCTACATGTAAAGAATGTACTCTGGATTTGGGGAAAATCATGCCTGGAGATCATTATTGTGCCCTAATGTCTGAGCCACCGGGCCCCTCTGGCAAGAGTTTGAGAAGACTTATTGCCTCTCTGAACACCTTTTAGGAAGTGTAGCTGTTGCTATTCCCTCAAAGCATCACATTATGCATCCTTGCGTACTTGACACAAGGTAGGGGAATGGTGTTTTCATTCTCTAGGTGACTGGTTAGGCTGTGGGGGTGTCATGTCCAGCACCACAGCCACATGGAGCAGCCCAGAGCTGGTGGACGGACGTTCCTTCTGCCATTTCACACCCTCTGCTTAGCACATACATAGCAACCATCACCACTCTGGCTCTTCACCCCTGTGAAATTTTCTTCCTGTCACTTACCTTAAAAAATACTCGAATAATAACTGTATTTTCTTTTAAGAGAAAATGGAATATAGCAGGCAAAAGAATAGAACAAACATGATATGTACTTTGGTTAAAAGGGTTTTGATAAAAAAATCAGGGGTTTGCTTTTGAGTAGATCACTAGTCTGTCTAACTCTGCGTACTGTCTCTGGTGGCAGTGCTCAATATCTAATGCTTGCTGCAATAAAAAGTTTCTCTGAGTCAGGGAAGAGATGAGTATGAATTTCATTGGCAAAGCCAACAGCAATCACTGAATGTTTGGTGTTTGGTAATGTTCTCCAATGCTGGCTTTGCGAGCACACAGCAATTTCTCATGATGCTTGTGTCATTTTGCCTCCCAGTCCCCAATTTTTGACAACACAGGAATTTTCTAAGTGGTGGGTGATGAGCAGAGAAGCCAGCCATACAGAACTCAGGACTGATTGCATCTATTGCAACCAGGTGTAGAATCGAACATTTCTCTTGTCTCTGTCTGTACTGTACGGGGTATTACTTCCCATCTTCTGCTTCCTGAGGCACAGCTGGGGTAAACTGATGCATCTCCAATGACATCACTCAAAGTTACTTCAAGTGAAGCACTTACCAAAGCCTCAGTGGTACAAGAAGAAATCTTAGAAAGATTCCTGGATTTGAATGATTTTATTTTTAAAAAATTAATATGAAACTTTTCAGCCAGACCTTCTGCTGCAAATTTGCATAGCTCTGATTTATTTAATCTCAGGATCTGATTTATTTCTTAACCTTTTAAGCTGTTTGTTTATAATTTGGTATTTTTTAAGTGATCCTTTAGCTTCTTTCTGTCCTCCTCTTGACTGCAGGCATTTTAAGCATGCAACAGTTTTTTTAAAGAAATGCTTATTTTACAAAACCAGCCCAGTCAGCACTTGAATTACAAGGGATTATTAGCTTCAAGGAAGCATTTTGTAACTTCCATCTCCATTTGGGAGTTTCTGAAAAAATCATTATTTGTCATATATTCAGCTCTCTGTAAACATTCAAATCCCCCAGCTCTAGTACTTAATAGCAAAAAAAAAAACCCAAACCCTGAACTAGCAACCTTTTTCTAACAAGCTGAACTAAACTAAATTAAAACTAAATTCTGATGCTATCCCAGTTAACTGGGGTTAACAGTGACCACATAGAAACTTACGTTCCAAAATGACTGTGTTTTCAAAACCCACACATGGACATATCTTAATTTGCATCTAGTTGCTTGACTTCCACATTCTTATGAGATGGGGATCATTTCAGCTTTCAAACTGACCATCCAGTATAATCAGTGGGGTGATATTTCAGGACATAAAAATATAAACAATTGCACTGATCTAAGCAAAACAGACTTCATTCAGTGAACAGGAATCATGGTGACATTATCTGCATCATCTTCCAAAGCCTGGGGAGTCCCTTTGCTCCGACAGAGGCGGCTCCACACACTTCACTAAAGTCTTAGAGGGCCAACTACTGGTCATCTTCCGCCAGAGCAAGTAGGACAAGCAAAAACAGTCAAGTATTTTATATTACAATATTGTATGATCAGTGTCACCAGCAAATGCGGCAACATGACATTTCAAGTGGTTTTTTTCTCAGCATGTGAGTAAGTTTTGTGTCTTGGAAAGATATGCTGTGTGAATCTAAGTTGTGTGTGCAGCCTGCTATGTGTGGGGAAATAGGTCTGGTAGTTTCTCTGTGCTCTAGGTAGAGCTGGTTTCTAAGAGCGTTAATTCTTGGAATGGCCATTATCGCTGAGCTGAAGTGCCTAAAAGAAGGAATTACTTTTCTTTTGAGGGATTTGTTCAAGAAGCAGTGCCTGTTTTCTTATGTGTATGTATGTGTATATGTAGACAATTGAAAAACTTGAACTTCGTGTCACACATTTCTTCTCCAGAGGGTAGGCCAAGCTGGAAGACTCTGAACATCTGCTTCTTCTCTGCAAATGAATGAGTCAGTTAAATTTTGAGGTTGCACTGGGGGAAGAATTATTCACATCATCAGCAAAACTGACCTTTTATGCTTCCTTGTGCCGAGTGTAACATAGCTTCATATTGGTGTGTGAATAGACACTCCAAACAAGAGTTGTTCCAAGAAATGTTTGGAAAACAGAATACCGCCTCCTCTTCATATACTTTCTCATGCATTTATCAGCAACTTCAAAATCAAATGGGGATGTTTTTGTCATCTGAATACTGATGGTCCGCTTGCAAAACATGAGTCATATGCAGAAATAATGGGGTGGGACTGCAATTTAGAAGCTCAAGCTGAGCAGGTCTTTGCCATTTGCTGCATTTGGGGTAGAGGAATCAAACTCTTTCAACTGAAATGAAGGTATAAAAGCATCACCAAAGCGTGCTGGAACTGATGTGGCTGAAACAGTGCATAGCTGGAAACTGTGAGTAGCTATATCTGCATGACTTCAAAAAGTCACTGTGTGTCCCTGGCACATCTAGGAGTCAGGAACATGATGCCAAAGAACTGCCAGCCACTTCCTGTGGGATGACAATGGGACCAGTGTCAAGACCAAGGACCAAGCAAGAATTATCCCTCCATCTACTGATAATTTGGGGCTGGAGTATGAATAGGCTTGGGGAAGGCAAAGAGGAGTTTTCCGCCCATCCACGCACATGTGGCACAGCTACCAGGGAGGCTGGCAGAAGCAGCAGGTCTGGAGCTTTCCAGAAGTGATTTTTAAAAGCCAATTCTATCGAATAAGACTGAATCAGATGCAGAACAAACTTGCTGTTGGTGGTGCTCCAGTGAACCAAGCTTTGAGACTGCTTCTAGAAAGCTGACCAGAGAAATCTTAGCCTTTATGGCTGTGTTGCTCCTGCTGCAAGAAGGAAAACAAATATTCATCACAGGTGTTCTGAAGCTTAAGTTATTAGTTTTTGTGAGATGCAGAGAAAACATCTGAAGATGTTTTAGCTACATATGATTGTTAATGCTATACACGATGGAGATGTGCACCATGCATCTCATGCTCAGTCTGCCATAGTTATCTTTGCTAGCCCTTAAAGCCAACCCTAATTAACTAGCATGATTGCCAGTGAGGAAACAACTGAAAACATCTGTTTTAGAATTTTCTGAGTATAATTATTTGGAAATGTTGCAACAGAATGTGAGCAGCAGAGAATATTAACCTATGGGTCATAAAAAGAAAAACAACAGGGCTTTCAAGAGGTGATTCTTGAAGGACTGAATTCTGGCTTCCATCCTCCCCCTCAACACTGAGCCTGTGGGTATGCCCTTGTCCCACAGAACTGCATATCTATAGTATTGTGCTTGTATCCTAAGTTTTTGTCTGAGAAGTTGTTGCATGGTCTGTACCTGCCTGCTTTGCCTCCACCTCTGCAGAAATGGAGCCTCCCCGAGGCAGTCCAGGCTCTAGCAAGTGATGTTAGAAACTGTTGTCCTGACAGGAAGAGGGGGTAGAAGGTACCTCCCCAGCTCAGTGAAAGCTGGGGAGAATGAATGAGCTGTCTGGCAGTTCAGAAACACAAATAATAGCAAGGTGGCAACACCAGATGTAAAGAAACCATATTTCTCTTGAGCACATAATGCGGAACCTTTCTGAGAGACTTTCTGTTTTGGTGCATGCTTCCTGTGCTTTCCATATCCTACCAGAGCAAAACTTGGTAGACCTCAATCACCTCATAGCACCTTACAACACAGACTGACTCTGTACAACTTGCTAAGGTTTGATGGCTTCTGCAACAGTTCAGCTAGTTGGATGACATTTGGGTGCACTAACAACTGAGCCTCTCCAGCAAGGAGTAACAACTATTTCTTTTTGAGCACTCAAAACCAGTTCAACGGTAGCGATGGAGTAGTCGCAGTTTGGTGCATTTCTTAATGAACATAAACCATCACAGTGGACATCAATGGCCTCTTTAGTGCTGTGCAGCAGAGAAAACAAGCGAAGGTGTTGCAAGAACATTTGCATGAGCTTATTAACTCAGTCTGTGGAAAAGAACATTTTCAGAGTAAACATGACAGTATGAGAAGTTAGGTTACTGCATGAGTCTTTTCAGCATCAGGCCCTGAACAGGTCTGAGATATCCCCTTTGTGGTTCTGCTGATCTCAGGGGGAGCATTCTGGGGCTGTTTTGTGAATGACTTAGAAGCGCATTGACAAAAATGTACGTGACTGGCTTTGTTAAAATCCAGAAAGGGCCACTCATACCCTAAAGGACAATGTCTGTCCATGTTATCAAAAAGTATTTTAACCCATTGCACTATTACAAGTAGTAGGAGTAGATTAAAAAATTAATCTCCCAATCTGATGCTGTGTCTAGAATGCCTTTCAGTCCTTGTTCCAGCGATTTTTTTTATGTCAGTGAACTTTTTATGGTGAGATAACCAAAAGTAATCTAGAAAGCAACTTGCCTTCTCAGCTTTTGCCAATATTGTGATTATCAAATAAGACCAGCTCTATTATTTCTAGTTTATTGCTATAGCATCCACAACATGGCTGGGAGTGCTCTCTATGGGAAAACATGAAATATATTCTAAAAGTTGATTTGAATGTCTTCTTTTCTGAGGAGAAAATACAAAATAAATTCTGACTCCTGCCAGCTACAGTGTTTGTGCTTCACTGCAACAGCAGCTTCTGCGTTCTTACTGGGAAGACCAGTGTCAAGGGGACAAAGCTCTTCTTAATTTCAAAGGAAACTTGCATCTCAGGAAAAGTAGTAACTAAGTGAAGGAAATACCACTTCTGTTTCTAGGTGTTTGCAAACAAACAGCTGGGAACACTTCAGTGTTTTATGAAAAAAACATAACTATGTTTCTCCTCTGGGCCACAGTGGAGTCAGTGAAGTTACACGTGTATAAAATAGGGGATAAGTGAGAAAGACATAAACTTAGGAAATCATTACTACATGATCTACCCGACGAAAAATTTCTTTTCAAGTCTAGCCAAATGACTGCAACTTTTCATGTGAGATTATAACACCTATGCTACAGTGCTAAGTAGTTATCCAGCAGTACCTGCTGAGTCTCACTCCTATTAGAGGTGTAAGAAATCCACTGGTGTCCTCCCAGACTTTAAAACTCAGTCGGAAGTTTATCAATGAGCTATCTCGGAGGTGGCTCACCTTGAATGAGATACAGTGTCACACTCTTGCTTGTTAATCAGGCTTTTATATAAGTGTTACGGTTTCCATAGAAACATAACTAAATCTTTCCTCCAGCATAATCCCAAAGGCTTTCACAGACCTGGAAAATATGCAGTGAATAGTCAAATCATTTTTTATGCTGACAAAAAGAATGCCACAGTTGTCACCCAGTAAAGTTTCTCATGTGGAGCAAAATAAGTTTAAATCCCACATCGCCGAATTGCCTTGCAGCATTCAGACATTTTCTGGAATCCCATTACCCTGCAAGTTCAGTTTTATAAACCTCTAATGAAAACTTACAGAACTGCTTAAGCTATAGATGGGAAAGACCTTACTCATTTGTCTTCCCAAAGCATGTTGGTGATTACAAAACCCATGAGAACAGAAACAATAATTATGCTGATGATCTCTTTCCCAGGTCTATATAGTTTCCACTTGTGCATTTTCTAGTCTTCTTCATGTCGAGTTTTAAATGTTCCCCTTAACTGTTGGGCCTCCCACCATGTAACAGGGATTTGCCAGGCAGAACCATTTCCCCTGACAGTCAGCCTACAGTGTCTGCTTGCGTAATTTCACCTCACTTCTCTTAGCAGTTTAGGACCCCATTTGCTTTTCTAGGTCATGGCTGAAGATATTTCTTGATACTGTTCTGTAACAGAGATGAGGCTGATCTGTACTAATTCTTTAGTAGTTTGTGAGTATTTTAATACTTTCAACTAAAAGAAAGGCAGGCAATAAACTTGATCACTGGGCCCAGACTGTTAGCTCCTCCTTGGGTGAGTTTTTCCAGCCATCTTTTTTCTTTTCTCTTTTTTTTTAGTGTTATAGATGTGGATAATATAAAAGAGTTTTTGGACTGTTTGTGGTCTGCATGTTTTGTTCTTTCAGTGCTGAGGTGTGCTGGTTCCATGCCAGCTGAGTGGCCTAAAGAAAGAAAACCAAAAATGTTCAAGGTCTTTACTATCTTTGCACTTCCCTAGCTCATTTTTAATCTCGGTGATATCAAGGTATTGGGAGAGGTCCTTTATAAACTGTTTCCCATCTCTTTACCTCCCCAATTAGTTTTTCTATCTCCTGCTTTATGTCACTACAAAGGTAAAGAAAGTTCGTATACAATTTTTCCTGGCGTTGCTAATACAGTGCGCAGAAGATTGATTCTGGATGGGTAACTGGAAACATTTTACACCTTTTTTTTTCTCACCATTAGAGCACAAACCCACTAGCGATTTCATCTAAACAGATTTGAATTAATGTTTAGGGTAAGATTTGCTGCATTACTTTTGCTGGATGCATTAACAAGAATTTCTGTATTTTGAAGCTGAACTAGCAAGGCGGTATGACTGAACTTTGAGATCCTGAGCTATTTGTCATGAATCCTTCCCGCTCTCCTTATACTTCTACATGTTTTTTATTGAGTCCCTGCATACTCAGTAACTAATCTGTCATGAGCAGGCTTCAAATGCAGAGTTCATATCCAACAGAGTTTTCACAGATGGTCTGCAAATATGTAAGGCCAGGAAATGTTGAGCTTGATGCTGTCTGTAACAAGAAGAACGTAACAACTTTCCTTGCTCAGGCAAATCAGGCAAATCCCATCCTATGGGTAAAACCTGGGTTAAAAATAGGGAAAGTCCACAACATAAAATACTGAAAAAAATTCCATGTACTGTGTATAAGAATAACGGATTTTAGAAAACAGATCAGGCTGTGCAGTGGGACCCCTGATCTGTCTCCCAGGTCCTGGCAGTGGTCAAGGTGGTGTGTTGGTGCTGACTCCTGTGGTGGACTGCGGGTCCATGTTGCACCAGAAAGATCTCTGGGAATGTTGTCTCTCTGGGTTTGTGCACTCAGTCTAGGGAATGTGCTCACTGGAGACTGCATTGTGCCTTCACTCACCCTTTCAAAGGCTCATGGAGGAAGAAGTTCCCATCCCATGAGACATGATTAAGGGAAACCAAAGTGAGATGGTTGTGCACTGTTTTAAAAGTCCATTCATACTCAGTTGGGTTCTGTTTCTTGTAGGAGATATATTCAGGTACTCCTGTCAGGAGGGCTAAATTCTGGCAATATTGAGGTACCTTCTGCCAGCTCTACCAGAGTCCGGTAGAAATTGAGGATTTTTGTTTGAAGCCAGCTACAATTCTCCCAAACCCCAAGTATAATGACACCTTCCAGCCATCTCCAGTATACTGAAGAGCTACTTGTTGATTGTCTCTGTCGAGTGTTTCTTTGGCATAGATAGACACATGGCCACATTCAGAGCCAGCGGTGACACTAGCGAGGGGATGCGGTGGAGGCTGAAGCGGAAAAGCCCAAGGTTGCAGAAGCAGAAAGGGGTGAGTGTGCAGTGTGGGAGCAGGGCCTCATCCTGCGATGGGACAAGAAGGGAAATACAAAATGGAGAGGAGGTGGAAAGGGTCTGCGTTCATGCAGAAGCTGCATTCATGTAAGTGCATTTTCAGTCTAGGTCCTTTGCACAAGGGGATGGCTGACATGGCGGGGGGGGGGGGGGGCTGTGAGGTGCTGTTTGCTGTGGCTGGATCCTGAGACTGCACAGCCATGGGGAAGGAGCTTGAAAAACCTTCTGATGTCTACTCAGGTAGGTATTTGGGACAACTCACCATCTCCGAGCATAGAGTCCCTCTCCATTTTCATGGACTGTGTTCCTGATCCACTGATCATTTCTGTACTATAAATTGTCATCCCTATTGCTCTCCAATTTCGTTCAAGGGTAGAGAAACATTCTTTTACTTTCAGTCAAATACTTTGATTTCTGATATCTCAAGGATGTTGCTTCTGCCATGGTCCTTCTTCTGCCACACTGACTTAAGGCTCTTGGTGCTCAAATTACAGTTGGTGCCTCCTGGCTCAGTCTCCTGTTCAGTCACCAGACGTACACACTAATCTGCTGGAGGAAGTAGCCTGTTTTTCTCTATCACCTTGTGTGGATCATTGTAGCATTGCTAGTCTGGGGGTTTAAGGTACTTTCAGCTTTGAGTAGGAGCACTACTTTGGCCAGGTGCTCAGCGCTGCTAGAGGTCAATGATAAGAAGACATGAACATCTTTTTATTTGAAATCAGGCTTTTTTTATTCATTGCACTGAGAAGAGCATTTAACTGAGACAGAATTAGACTGTGGCTGTACTTTTCTGAATGTCCATAAGCAGACTAGCTACAGGCCTGCTCCCATTACTGCTATCTCCTGGTAGCAGTGCCTAGGGAACGCTGATTATCTGCCATGTTGGTATTTTGGATACAATAAGTGCAATTAGTTGTGTGTTAGGTACAGTAAATGCCACATGAGGTAGTTGCTGCTTCACAGAGGCGGCAGTGCAGGTGGGCACCAGGGGGTCCCTTAACAGCTGGGAAGGAGGATCTGGGGGCTTTAAGGAATGGGAGCTTTGGACTGCAATGAGAAACAGTGTGAGCATGGCACTTTTACCTAAATAAAACCTGCTGTCCTCATTCAATGAATGGATGACTTGTCTATTTATAGCAAGGCCTCACAATAGATTTCAAGTGCTGTGAAAATCTTAGACTGCCCATAACCCTTTATCATAATGACTGAACTCTATCTGCCATCAAAAATACCTTATTTTCCTGCAAAAGTTTGCTCTTCTGGTTATTTGTACTTATGGAAAAAAACCACTCATATTTTACCTCAACTTTTCCTTGTTTAGCTTTCTTCTACTACTTCTTGTCTTGAGGCTCTTAATATAACTCTTTTGTTTCTGAGACTGTGCATACTGTTTTCTATGTATATTGTTTTCTATGTATATTGTTACCTTGCAGGTATATGCAGTCTATTATTATTATTGTTCCTTTTATTGCCAAGATAAATTTAACTCCTTTGGTGGCTATATGATTTATTATTCTGTATATAAAGCCATAAGAGCTATGTGGACTTGATTTCTCTTGACTTTGAATTTTAAAAATAGTTACAATATTTCAAACAATATTTCAAGCAACTCTAAAGCACAGAAGTTAACCTCAGTTCAGTGCATGTAAAATTTTTGTGATACCTATCAATAGCCAATACCTATCAATACCAATCTAGAGGAGCTGGAAGTATGATTCTGTGAATTCAGATTATTTTCCCAATCTGAATGGACTGGCACATAAAAGTTGAGCCTGGAAATAAGCATTTCCTTCTGGAATGATGGAGAGGGTCCTTTCAAACAGCCAGCCCAGAGGTTCTTAGAAAATATAGGACCCAGGCTGAGATGAGGATGGCTTATCAAGGATCTGTATTTAACCCTGCCTGCTGTTTTACTCTATTCAGGAATGTGAGCAGAGGGAGCTGAAACTCTACAGAATCCAGACGAAACTATTATGATTCATCTAATTAACACTGTATAAAGTTCCTTTTTTCTGAAGTTTTAAATATACAATGCTGTTGCAATTCAGTGAAGCAACTGAGCATAGGCTTAACGTAGGTGCGTGAATAGTCCTGTCACTTTCAACACTTAAAATTAAACATGAGCAGGTGCTTTATTAGAATGGGCTAAATCTGCTTGCTAAAATTATTTATTATGAATGAAAGGTATCTGAACTGCAGTGCCTTCAGCTGGAATATACCTGAGTGAATATGGACACCTATAAACTATAGTCCATGTGCTCATGAGTGGCAATGTCCTTGTCTTCTCCTGTTACAGGAGCAGCATCTGAGATTTAGCAATAACCTCACTCTGTTTTTTCTCTGTTTAAAGGCGAAAATGCAGCTCTTCCACCTTGGTGTTAGGTGATGTATTACAGTGAGAGAGAGAGAGAAAAATCTCCTGAGGAGCTGATTTGGGGCTTCTGGCTGTGGGTGACCAAGGTGCATTGATGGGAACTGATGGCTTGGTTGCAGCACTCCAGACACTGGGTGCTTACTGTGCATGCCGTCCCTGCTGCAAAACAGATGGTCTAGTCCACAGCGAGGAGCCAGGCAGGTATCAGAGCCGGACACAAATCTCCCAGACTCCGCATACAGCTCTGCTTCACGTGTGAGCACAGCGCAGTTGTCAGCTCTCATTATGTCCCCGTGAGTGAACTTCATGCCTTCCCAGCTGGACTGAAGCCAGACTGGTTGGTGGAGGCCTGAGGAGCAGCAGCTACTCTAGGGACCCTCTGTTTCCACAGGGGAAAATCCCTCCCCAGTTTGCTGCCTGTCCCACACGCTTTCCCTGGGGCAGAGCAGGGGGGCAGGGAGAAGGGCTGTCCCTTATGTGCTCCTGGCACAGGGAGAGAAAGAGAGGAATGAGCAGTCCTTGTTAGAGCTGCCCTCCTTCATCCAGGCAGTGAGACCCAGCCCATCAGGAGGACTGAGCTGCAGCTTTGAGTTGCTGCAGAAATCATCAGGGGAGCTAGCTGGGCTTGAGAGGGGACACAGACGCTGTCTTGAAGCTAAACCAGATGGAGAAGCATCTGTGAGATGAGCTATTGTTTCATGTCTCCGTGCCTACCTCCAAGTACAAGAGTTACTTCCTTAAACTTTGGGGTTTTTTAATTAATTAATTTTAATTGTAGTTTAAGATAAGATACCTTAATGTTAGAAAGCCCCAGGCAGGCTGGCAGTTGGTGCTGGTTTGCTCTGGCAAGGCCAGGGACCTCTAGGAGCTGGTTGGGATCTCCATAGGCACAACCTACACATCTCTGCCAGGGTCATGCTCCAGTCAAGCTGCTGAGCTGCCAGATGAGGGCGCTGATGGAGGAGCTGAGCCCACTGCACAGAATACTGTAGGATGAGCAGCAAACTGTCCCTTGAGACAAGACCCCAAGCCCTGTGTTGCATGGAAGGAGGCATGCCAAAGAACAATCCCTGAGCAAGTGGAGGATGGAGACTCCCATGGTGGGGATGACTGGATGCTTGTAAGCTATTGCAACAGGAGGTGCAGGTGGTGCAGGATCTGAACAGGTGAGCCCAGAAGATTGTGTTGGGGAAGGCGTCTGGGCTGGCTGAGCCTGACCCATACCCTGGAGCCAGGAAGCTGTGGGTGGCTGTGGTGGGAGACTCCCTCCTGTGGGTGACTGGGGCACCCTTGGCCTGCCAGGCTAGATGTCTCAGGAGGTTTGCTGCTTGGCCAGGGATGTGATATGGGATGTACTAAAGAGACTGACAAGACTTATCCAGCCCTCAGGCTACTACCCCTTGCTTGCTCATCCACATGGACACTAGCGATTGCTCTGGGAAGACCTTCAGTATATCAAGAGTGGCTATAGGGCTTTGGTGGAAAGGGCAAAGGCCACAGGGGCCCAAGAGGGGTTCTCCCCAGTCCTGCTGATGGATGGGAGAGGCTCAGGTCAAAGTGGCTGCATCCTGTGGGTCAGGTTTCGGTTATGCAGCTAGTATCCAAGACAGGGTTTAAGCTCTGATAACTTTCTTTGAGGAATGAGGACAGCAGAGGGAAAGACAGGATCCTTCTGACAAAGTGGGACAAGAACTGTACCAGGAGGCTTGCTATCCTAGTAACTAGGGCTTCATACTGGGATGCCAGGGGATAGTGACCAAAGCTCAAAGAGAGGTGGAGGAATCCATGTATTTATCTCCATCTATTCACCTAAGATTACATATTAACTTTGTGCACACCAAGTTTTTTGGGATAACACAGGGTGCAAAGCTGCAAGGGCAGCACAAGCAGGTACAACTCTTCCCAGAGCCGCCTGCTAGCAGTGGTACAAACTGCTGTGTTCCCAGTTAGCTGTTCTCCCCTGACTCAGACAGGGTCAGATGTGCTGAATTCCTTGTTATAGTTATACCGGGAAGCACAGGGGCTACGAATAGTAGGTAGACTTACCCTGAAATGCATAAAATACTTTTTCCTTCAGTCTTATTTCTTAAATGTGCAATAGCATGCAGAAAGCCTGGAGATCTTTTGCCTTTGCAGTACCTGGGTGAATACGCATGTATCTTACAGCCCTCATGCTCCACACAGTGACTAACGGCTGGGCTGTTGCCTGTGTTGGCACACAGCAATCATCTCGATGACTCAGGGCTCTGAGGGAGAGAGTAAAGAGGGTACAGGGTGAGTGAGCCCATGGGTGGCACATCTCAAACTCGAGTGATGGGTAAATGATTCCTTTTCAGTGAGTGCTTAAAAGTACTGGGAATACACTAAGCAGTGCTTCTTTTGTGGATCACCTGGAGGTAATTCTCAGGGTCTACAGGAGAAAAATACTGTAGGAAATCTCTGCTGAATTTGACACAGCATTTGGTGCCCTTGCGGTGATTGACAGAAAGAGCTCGAGGAGTCTGCTTAATAGATGTCCAGAGAAAGTATCCAAGCTTTAAAGCATCCCCAAACCAAGCTCTGACCCAAAGCTGGCCCTTGGCTCACAGGCAGTCAGCAGAGAGGCACTCGGTGCCAAATCAAAAGTTGGCCATAAAAGCAATATTCACTTCAAGCCACAGCAACATGGTAAATAGTCTTCTAGGCTGCTGGTATATAGTTCTGAACATCTTTTCCCAAGATGTTGGACTTCTAGGGGCCTTTGTCCTTTAATATCAGCAGAGATTGGACTTCTTTGTGATTGTCGTTGCTACGAAGAAGGAAAGTATACATCCTTAGTGCTCTGAAAGTACTTGATATGTTATGTGTGCCCCAGTGTCTAGGGGTTTCAAGAAAGCTGGAACGTGCTGCAGGCAGTGAGGGGTCTGTTTTGATCTCAGTAGTAGGGACAGTGATCTTCCTTTCTAAGGTGGATCAAGAATTTCCCTTGTTGCTCCACTCTTTTCACATCTGAAGGTGCTGACCAGCACTCCTCACCAGATTTTGAATGTCCCTGCAATCCTATGACTTGGGAGAGCTGGTGGCATTACCTCACCTCCAGAGGAGATGAAGTGTCATCCAGCTTTCGTGGTTTGGGTCAGCCGAAGGGTGAGATCTGACTTGCAGCTTACCCTGATTAATAGCTTTTTCCTGGGAGGCAGCTCTAAAACTCGGGAGAGAGTCAGTGGCCTTCACATCTTGGTCTGCATGCCTCTGGTCTTTAGTAATTGCTGCTTATGGAGTTTTTTGATGCTTTTTCCTTTCTCTCACATCCCAGGACGTGGCATGTCCTTGCAGTGATGCTAGAGAAGCACTTTCTTTCTGCTGAGCTCTCTGTTCCTTGTTTAATTTGGGTATTTATCCCATATGACACTGGCTCTTGTTATTTAATGCTGTCTAGCAGGAAACTGGGGGGAAGGTTCATAAGGCCATGCCTCTGAGACATACTTTTCATTGGACATCTCACAAAGCCATCAGAGTCCCTGGCTGTGGCCTGCATTTATCTGCGTTCAGAGGGGATGCTGGCAGGCAGCACAGTTTCGCCAAGCTGGTGCATCCCTCTAGGTACAGCGGAGAGCCTGGGTCTCCATATCACTACCAGTTTGCTGCTGCTCCTTGCAGCATCACTGCCAGTGTTGAAATCAAGGACGCAGCTTCCAGGGCTAATGGAAACAGGACACTTGTCATGTTTCTATATGAAATATACTCTAAAATTAAATTACATCATTGTGTTACTGTTCTTTATTCATGTCATGAAGCTTAGTCCCTCAAAGGACGATCATAATACTGACTGCATGCTATAAATACCTATGTGAAAAGAACTCAAGGTGTCCTTGGGAAGAGCATGGGTAACCGGGGAGGTTAAAATATAACTGCCTATTCACTCCTATTTTGCCTGCAGGAGGGTTCAGCTTTTATGCCCTAATTTCTTCCACTGATTTGCTGTATACCATCAAACAAATTACCTCACTTGCCCCCATTGCCTGTCCATGTTTTTCCTGTATTGACCCTAGGCTATTTGAGATCAGGATGGTTTCTCACAGTGGGAAGATATATGATGGTGCCTTTGAGATGCCTGCAGCTCACAGAGATGTAGCCAGGTTAGCTTCATGTTAGGTAAGTCCAGTGCTACTAGGAGCAAAGCCACAGCAGCAGGAAGCTCATCAGAAGCGACAAAGACCACTTCAAAAGCTCATGCCGCCTCAGACGTGCTTCCCCTCAGCCCACCTCCAAAGCTGGGCAAATGCTTGGCTCTCCAGCCTGTGCCAAGCAGGAATATTGACTGCTGGAATATTTTGACATGTCAACAGCTAGTTGGGCTAAAGCAGACTCAAGCTCGACTAGAGAGCTCCAGGTTTCATTTCACCTAACCATAACTACGTACAAGTTAATAGAATAGAACAGAACAGAACAGAAGGGTTCAGTTGGAAGGGACCTACAATGATCATCTAGTCCAACTGCAAATGATGCCCAGTCAAAGCCAGGTGTCCAGGTTTCTTTCTCCTTCATCAAGACAGTCGCCTCCATGTGATGGTTCGGATCCACTACTTCAGACACTGTCTTTTGTGTCTACAGATGGAGCCCAGACTAGTTACCTGGCTTTCAGGTGCCTACAGATAGCTGAGAAGAATGAAATCCTGTATGGATATTAGTCCCATAGTGTTGTTCTGGTTTCTCTGGAGCTTCCCACTGCTGCTCCAATTCTAGCACAAAGCAGTAGCTTTGGTATATGTATGCCAGCTCGGTGCCCATGCCAAAATACTGCTTTCTCTGGGTGAGATATTTGTCAAATTCTGATCTAATGTCAGGATTTCTAATTGTCATTGACATTTTGAATAATCACATAAATTAACTGCTCTGAACATGATCTCAATAGGTGTGAAGCTGACATTGTGCAATGGAGGTTGACTCATCACACATATTATGGGACAAAGTTTTTCTATGAGTATTTCACCCTTGTGCACTTATTTGTCCTGTCAGTGAGACTGAAGCAATTTTAATAAGACAATTGCATTTTATTTTGATACAAAGAGAATTTTATATTGCAGGCCAGATACTTGAAGGTGTCTGTTGCTCTTTGCCCATTTTCCTTCCATGGTTATTCTTTCAAGGACGACTTGAGACAGGTAATATATTAATATATTTATTATGTCAAGAATGAAAGTGATTACAGTGTTGACAGCTCACGTACAGCTGTATTAGATATGGCAAACACTTCTTTCTTCTTGCTCTGAAGATTTCTGTGGCTGTATTTTCTCCAGTGTTTCCTCTGCAAATAATTATTAAATGACTTGTTTTTTAAAAAGCCTAATTCTTGACACTGTTGAGCATAAAGGAATGGAAGAAGACCCTTTTTGTCCTTTGTGAAGACATCAGTGGGAATTTTATGTAAATAAATATATTGGAAAGCTGCCATGGGTTGCAAGGTGATGTAATACCTAATGTATCAGCATGGACCTTGGAGTACATCAGGTTCTGCTTTGACTTGTTATATGGTCAAGGGCTAACGACTTTGACTCAGGCCCTTGACTGCATTCAGGTGCCTACCTTTCACCAACAGAAATGCAATGGACAAAGTGTGCGGGTGCTCCAGGCACACCCATGTGTCTGTTTGTAGTTCTTCTGTCTATCACAGTCTTGGAAGACAGCACCTAACGGTTGTTTTTGCCGGAGAGATTTCTGCATCCATGCAGGCAAGGGGTGGGGACAGGAAAGGGGGTCTGTCTTGGCAGAGGGTTAGTGTTACTAAACTAATTGGCTTAAATTTGTTGATGGCAGTTTTCAGATTTTTGGCACTGATATTATAGTCAAAAATGCCTATCGCCTGGCCACCAAAAGCCAGTAGTAATGGCAAAACTTTGTATTATTGTCCAGATCTGATTCCCTTTGTTCTTCACTCCTGCTCCCTTTCTTCCCCACCCAGTAGCATGACTGGCATTAAGCTAGTTAATTGCTGGCATTGAATTCTCAGGATTGACCTTTAAAACCGGTACTTTAGTATAATGACTGTGAAAGGAGTGAGATGGGTCAGTCATGCCCCTCAGAGTTGTTAGATGGTTTTGATTGGCAACCTGGGAGCCAGGTAACACTTACTACGTCTTTACAACTGTGATGATAGAAATTTTTCTCTCTCTTACTCTCTTTAACAGAAATTTATGATTTTGCTGAATCTGATTGTCATGTATGACACATAAACAAATTATATTGACCAGGTAACAACCTGCAGTCTGTATGCATGACCATCCCCTTTGTCCTGCCTCACCAAGATGGATGGATATTCACAGAAAACACAGACTCCTTTGGATCTGTGTGTGAATTCTGGGTTGGATAATGGGGGTTAAAATAGTGAAGTTCTTGAGCTGTTGCATGATTGGGATGTGTTTTCTTGAGATGATGACTGCTGAGATGGGGATGACACATAGCACAGTTGCAGTCTGCAGCATCACATTGCTTTTGCTAGAGCAGACCAGTTGCAGTGACATCCAAATATTTTCTCATTTGACCTTACAAGTAATCCAGAAGCTTTGTAATTATTAACTGTAGCTTATTTCTCATTCAGAATAAGAATTGGGGTATTATATTCCTTAGTAACTGCATTATATTCCCCTTTATTTGTAGACTCTCAGCAGTGGTTTGATGACTAAGTTCATCTTTGTAGATTTTGCTCTGGAAGGATCCCAACTAAATTCAAGATTAGTTGCCTGGGAGACCAAATAATGCAATTCAAGATGCAATGTGGTGCAGACTAGCTGCATGCTGCCTAGTATATGCCCAACTTTTTTCTACAGAAGACCTGGTTTCAGAAATTTCTGGATGCTTCCTGCTCTTGCACTTGCTTTTTCCAATGGAATAGGAAGCTTTAATTGTATTTCAGGTCTCATCTTTTTGTTTGTTTAGTGTCTTGTCTTTAAGAAAGGTGATGAGGTTTTCTCCTACTACTAAATTTTTGTGTGTTTATGATTTGAATAGACATCTTCAGCAGTGTTATCAGCTTCTTTTTTAAATGTTCACATCAAGATTTCCAGTGCTGAGTACCATTGGAGCCAATGAAAGCGATGCAGCTCTGAAAAAATAACTCTTTAACGCATTAACAGGACTAACTAGGTAAGTAACATTACTTGTTACTTGTTACTTACTAATGTCCAGAAATGCAAATAAGATCCATGTCACATTGCCTGGTAAAGGCACAGGTAGTTCCTGTCTTGAAGAACTTATTGTCAACAGATAAAACAAAAATACATCACAATGATTTGGCTAACGTGAATTACAGATCAATGGAAGAACTGGAATAAAGATAAAAATCCTTTGAGCTCCATGGTCCTTTCCTTCCACTCTGCTTATCTGCCTTTTCTGCAAGTAAATGTAGAATTAGTGAGTTTGGGATATTTCTTCCTTTTCTGTTATTCTCTGTAAACCATTCTAGAGTCATTCAAATGTGTTGCTGGGGAGGAGAAGAAATCTCCTGAAAATCAGCCTTACCTGCAGGAGCATCTCTGTGATGTGTTGGCTCTGCCAGGTTGTTGCCTCCACCCCCACGCATTGGCATTTTGAAGAGAGGAGCATTGGGTCCCCAATGCCAACAGCTGTCTCACTGTGCACTGATTCATTTGTCAGCAGTGACTCTGACTGCTGGAGCACAATTGTGACCTGTGAGCTGCCTTGTCAATGCGTAAATGCTGGCTGTTTAAATTGACAGGAGAGAAGCAGCAAGTATCTAACTTCCCAGCCCAGAGCAAGATTCCTCTATATTGTGCTTCCAGCTGGGGCTGGGGGATCCTGAAAGAGGGTATACAAACACAGTGTGCAAACAGAGCATGCTTTAAAATCCCTGACATGTCTTGAAATCGTTTGCTTTGTTTTATCTGATAGCATGAAGCATATGTGACGGACGCTGACAATTTACATGGCACATAACTTCTGCAAGCAGCGATCCTGCCAGGCTCACCAGTTAAACAATACCTAGGGAAGTATTGCAGAAATTTCTCCTGAATATTGGCCACAAACATGCTTTATATTGCTGGTAGCTTCGGGGTCATTTCACAGGTCTATATTTAGAGGACTGGGAAAATCTGTCCTGACTAAAAGCCAGGCTTCGTATGATAGAGTAACTCTTCTCAGGAAATATGCTCCTTTAGGTACTATTTCTTTTTGGATTTTACTTGGGTTTATTGTATTAGGTGAAAACAAACAACAGCTTTTTATTTCTATTTGTGTATCCACATGCCCTTTACATGGTGTCTGAGTGATGCAGGAGCCTGGGATGTGTTGTCCCCACCTGGCCAAGAAGCTCCAGTGCTGCTAAGGTACAGTCACAACAAGAAGACATAATAAAAAGGAACACATGCAGGATGAGCTGTGTGCCTAGGGTGAAGCATGAAACCAAACAGCATCAACTGATGAAACCATCAGTCCAAATCAGCAGCTGCTTCTGATCGGTGGTGACACGCTGGGGATCGCTATCACTGTCTGGCTACCAATACAGAGCTCCTTTGCAGAAGGATGCTGATGTGAAATAAGCCTGTAAGATATAACTGGAGGAAAAAGGTTGAAGGAATGCAAATTGTATGGAAATGCCCGATTAGGGCATGATGGGGCCTGATAAGCACTAAGCAAGGTTTTTATAGACTATGCTCTACGCCTAGCTCTGCAAAATGCACCGTCGCTTACCTCTTATTTGTATGCAGAGTGCACTTCTCGGCCCTTTCTCCCTTAAATGAAGATCCAGCTTCCCTTCTGGTCATTCCAGCTGAAAACGCTAGTGAGAGAGATCTGCATTAACACTCGGTATCTGCTGTCAGTCTCCACTGTGTGTACAACCATGCCCCTGCCCCTCTCTTGCTCCTCCAGCAAGCTCTGGCTGCTGCACCACACTCCTGCCCCAAGAGCCTGCAAGGAGGCTCCTCTCCCGCCCCACTGCAGTGCCACCCACCTGCAGGGCTGCCGCTCTTCGCCTTTGCTCTTTGTCTTTTGTGCAATCTGCTCTACTCAGACCTCCCTGTACCTTGAGACCAACAGGAAAAGCCCTGACATCCATCAGACATCAAGGCATAGCCACCATATCAGACATGAAGATGTGGAGCAACCAAAAATATTCTGTGATACTCTGCTTGTGTTTCACAGCTCTGCTTCTCAGTTGTGGGTGTTTTACCAGCCATTGCCCTGTCCACAAATTGTTATAGCAAGTACTTATGTGTGTACTTTAACAGCTCAGTGTTCAATTTGTCTTAGTAAGCAAACATGCTCATCTTGTTTAAAATTAAAAATCTGGCTCAAAAAAAAATTAACTACATGAATATAGCAAAATCTTATGAAGTATTTCAGTGCTCTGTGGTATTCTGTCTGCAGCATGAATGTTAAACAGTGTTCATGAAGAGCATGTGCGTTAAATGGACCAAGTGCCGGCTCACCAGCGGGCTGTGAGGGGCAGCAGCGAAGGGGGAGCAACCACAGTGTGGGCTGCACCTGGTGGGATGCTCCACAGATCAGTACTGCACCCAACATGCCACGATGTTTTCGCCAGTGTTCTCAAAGCAAGTCTAAACGCGCTGTTGATAGAAAAGTTGCAGATGATGCTGGTGTGACACCAAGCAGTGGTAAGAGCTGAGCAGCCATTCAGAGCAATCTGGAGCATTTGGGTCTGCCCAGGAAAAACATTTTCTCTTGTTCTGTGCAGGACCAGCCTTTGAGGCTGCCCATGAGGCCAAAAGCATGGTCAGCCCACATGGCTGAGGCAGCTGTGGGTGCTTGGAGCAGGCTTGGGAAGGCCTGGTGAGTATTCACCATGCAGGGAGTCCTGTCTACTTCCTGGATGCTGGAGTGTGCAGAAAGGCAACGTCATGTAGATGCTGTCAAGCAGGCGGGATGGCCTGGGCTTCTTCCCAAAAGGTCCCACTGAGAAGAAACCTTTGCTGAGATACTGCAGGAGCAGAGAGGATTTGCAGGCAACCAGCATTTAATCACCATTCAGGTTGTCCATGGAGGAAACATGGAAGGGAGATGATAGTGCTTTGGTGTACTTCTCAGCTGAGCAGGGCCAAGGTTTTCACACCAATCCCAGAGGTGAGGGACTGCAGCCTAGAAAGCAGGCACTCGAGAGAGGATTATGGTGACACATGGGTCCAGTGTCAGCCCTCTCTGAGACACTTTGAGAAAAAATGCATTTTCTGTGTGCCTCAAGAGAGGGGCAACAAGTAAGGCTGGGCCGATGATTTTATCTCTGTATGCACTGCATTGGGAGACCACAGTGAGGACCTGGGAATGGTTCAGGGAAGGGATTCAGGTGACTAGAAGCAGATTTATGCATCTGAGCCAGGCTTTCTTGCTTTCCTTTTAGTCACTAAAGGCACTTTTGGGGAGTGACATATTGCATCCTAACGTGGGCTTTATAAAGGATGTAGAAAGGCTGCTGAAGACACAGAAAATACCCAAGAAAAGGATGTAATGTTTAGAGGAAACGCTGAAATGTGTGAGCTTCAAAGGTTTTGGTATGTTCAGACTGCCGGAAATAAAGCAAAACATCACTTGATTGTGACCTGGAAAACCTTGACAGGGAGAAAATATCAGTTAGCAAATGGCTCGTTAAGCTCAGGGCAGAAGAAGGTATAATGAGAACCAGTGGTTGGATGCTGAAGACGGAAAGTTTGAGTAAGGAAAAATAAGGCACTAATATAAACTTGGCACAAGTAGCTATTAGAGCAAGCAGTCAGGGAAGAAGCAGGCTCTCCGCTGCCTGAGGACTCCGAGCAACACGAGGACACTTCTCTGGAAGACTCTGGTCAAACACAGATTGTTGGGCTTGAGGAGAAACACAAGAATATCACGTGGTAGCTGTGGCACCTGTGGTGAGGTGAGGGAACCTGCTGTTCTCTAAGGGGCTTACACTCCTTGGATCAATGAGCGAAAGGATTAGGAACTCATTTCATCTTGCAGCAGCCATCGATTGTTTTTTGAAACTCCCCAATTTAGACACATGCATCAAGCAGAGGGACACACAAAAAGGTTGGTTATGTACACTGCCTATCGCTGCACTGAGCTGGACTCCTACAGGAGTTACAGAAATGCAAAATCTAGTTATTAAATTAAATCAGTCCCACTGAGGTGTCAGTAGACAGACTGGTCCAGTTTTTCAGAAGGAAGACTTGTAGGAGCTGCCATTTTTCTGCAAAAATAATCATCGTGTTCCAAGTATGCCTTTTACAAACACTCATCCAACAAATACCTGCTCATATCAAGAAATGGTTTGAGTGGGAGATGCAGAAAATAGGGCAGCCTAATCAGAGGTAGGCTGAAATCAAGGTCACCATACCATATTCCGGGTTAAGATATAGAACAGCTGTTCTCTGGGACATGAATACAGCATGTTTTTAGCATGCAGTTGATGCAGAATGATGCCGGCGTACCGCAAACATTCGTACCCCATTGGTGGTGCCTCCCCTATCCCTGCCTGCTGTCCCTGACCCTGCAACTCTCTGTGCTGAGCTCTGTGCCAGGCAAAGGCAGGGGCACTGCCTTGCCCATGCCTTGTGAGGGAGCTCAGCGGGGATTTACAGGAAGGACATAGGAGCGCTCTCAGCATTTGAGACTTTACATTTGCATTCTCAGCTTCACTTCAGCATTAACCTGTACCCTAGTCGAATAAACCAGTTTCAGCTTTATGCCAGTGGTTCCTCTGCAATACCAAATCCAGGTAAGGACTTAAAATAACTGTGCGAAGAGACAAATCCGTGCATTCAAACATTCATTTGATGCTTGCCTTAGTTTTCTCGCTGGCAAGATGTATGCAATAATTTACGTATAACAAATAAATATCAAAATTTGTAGGGCCATAATGAAATGGTCTGACATTCTCTGGAGAAAAGCTAAGTTTTCTGTTTATTTTTAAAAGAAAATCAGCCAAGGATTTGGGGTGACGCAAGCCACAAGTCCAGAAAATAAACTGCCAGGGTTATGCTATTAGTATGGATGCCAAGAGGCACTCTGCTCATCAGTTACACAGAGAATGAATGATTTCACATGCTAATGCCCTCTCTCCATCAGTGTCCTACAAACGGAGTCATAGCGGCATCTTGCAGTCTTGCTTGGATGCTTGCAATTGTGTAAAAATCACAGCAGAAATCCGTGCTAAATCCTCACCCTTGCCACCTGAGAAGAGGGTGGGTTTTAAAAAAAGACCCCAAACCACCTCTGAGCATAGCAGCCCCTGGAAGATGCACTGTCTTGGTGCTGAATCATATTATTTCCAGATGGGTTCATGACAATTTGAAAGAACATTTTAAGAAGACAGAACAGTTCCTCAGTAATTACAGCTACACCAGCTTAATTTACAAACTCATTTAAATCTGTTGACACAGGGTAATAGTGGTATTTAATCATGGTTCTGATATCAGATTTCTACTGCTCTGGTACACTTGGTGCCTTCCATTGCTAATTCTATCCTAAGCACCCTTCCTTTTTCAAAGATGTACAACGGAAAAATTTCTCTGAGACTTGAGTGTCTGACAGTGCACCGTGATGCAGGTTTCATCCTCCTGGAAGAGTGAAAGGGTTGTGTCAAAAGCTTTGTATTTTCCAACAGCTTTTTGTTTTAGGAAATGCTGAAGAAATGTATTTTAGGAAATGCTTTGGGAAGGGAAGGGAAGGGAAGGGAAGGGAAGGGAAGGGAAGGGAAGGGAAGGGAAGGGAAGGGAAGGGAAGGGAAGGGAAGGGAAGGGAAGGGGAGGGGAGGGGAGGGGAGGGGAGGGGAGGGGAGGGGAGGGGAGGGGAGGGGAGGGGAGGGGAGAGGAGAGGAGAGGAGAGGAGAGGAGAGGAGAGGAGAGGAGAGGAGAGGAGAGGAGAGGAGAGGAGAGGAGAGGAGAGGAGAGGAGAGGAGAGGAGAGGAGAGGAGAGGAGAGGAGAGGAGAGGAGAGGAGAGGAGAGGAGAGGAGAGGAGA
The DNA here is from genome assembly GCF_047370975.1 of Nipponia nippon. Taxonomy (NCBI): domain Eukaryota; kingdom Metazoa; phylum Chordata; class Aves; order Pelecaniformes; family Threskiornithidae; genus Nipponia; species Nipponia nippon. The sequence continues at coordinate 114,171,609 of NW_028262336.1, forward strand.
GGAGAGGAGAGGAGAGGAGAGGAGAGACGAAGAAGCTTCTTTAACTGACAACTGCTCAGGAACTTAGACTGCTCATAAAATGCTGAGCCTCAGCTATACAAAAAACATAGACTCCCTGTCCCCACTGATCCAGAAGGGAGTTAGTTGTTCTTAGATACCCTTGAGAATCTAGGCCTGAAAGTCTGATTTGAGAAACAAAAAAATAAAAACTCAGACTTTCTTTTGCATCACAGTTTGCCCATGGGGGAACCAGCAGATGCACTTTTGAGAGTAACAGAGGGCAGGCAGATATCTCAGTACTAAGTGAGAGCCATAAGTCAACCACATCTGTTTTTGATGCTGTAGTTATTCAACACATTCTTCAAATTATTCATCAATTCCCCCAAAATAGAGCAAATTAAAATCTCTAAAACTCAAGCCCTAAATTTGTTTGTTTTAAAAAAGAACAACTACCATCACCACATAGAGTTGCTCTCCCTCCTGTAAGCAACAATCCTTTTAGCAAGAGGAGTAATCAGGCAAAGTATGCATGGCCTTGCTGCCCGTGATGAAAATATTAGCTAGCCCAGAGTGCCCGCAGAGCTCTGCTGAGGCCATGGGCAATGCTGGGGCTCAAACTGGTGAGCCTGATGTCCAGGTGAGTTTGGCTCCCCAGGACACACAGGGAGCCCCAGGACCAGGAGGGAGGCAGGAGCAGGGGTCGGTGGTCGGACGTGCAGCACAGCCCTGGGATGCCTGCTGCTCCCCCAGACCCACTCCAGGCAAACCCAGGGAGCCTGGTTACAGCCATATGTCCGCACAGCTCCTGCACCCATTGCCAGCTGGAGGAATCAGAAGTCTCTACCCACACCATTGGGCTGGAGCAGGGGTAGTGAAACCTTGCTGAGAATAACAGGAACAATAAAAAAATCACGTACCTAAGAAATTAACTACATGATCTGAAATATTTTGAATACAATTAAATTTCACTTGGAGCTTTCCCTTACATCAGCCAAGCCAGCTATTAAATATTTTTTTATGTGAACCTTAGGAAGATTTGATGCTATAAACCATTAAATCCAAATATTATAATGTATTTCCCCCCATGCCCAGTATGAACACCTTATTAAACATGCTGTACCCACCACAAGCTATTTTTACCTTAGTGTTTTTGTCCAGTCCCCTAAACTATTGCAATCCATCTACTACTTAAATTTCCTGTAATGGATTGTAAGGTGCCTTCTGTGCAGCATGCTGAGTGAGTGATCAGAAGAATTGGATTTTTTCCTGCCTTTTCAACATTTTCATGCATTATCTTTAGTGACTCATGTGCTTCAGTTTTTTTTCCAGGTGTACTTCAGGGGAAAATGAAAATAACCCATCACCTCAGGAGAAACTGCAAGTTTTTGTTATTATTCTAAACAAGATTTTCTGCTGCGGAAGATCCACTTAGAGCCATTCCTGTTCCCTGTATCCTCTGGGCAGGAAGTCTCTTCTCAGACTATTAATGGCTTGCTATTTTTTTCCTATGGAAAAACAATAAACAAAGAAACAAACAAAGGACTGTCACCAGCAATGCCGTTCATATTGCAAGTTCAATAGCCAGAGGAAGATTTTAATATGAAAATTTCTCTATAAATCTATATATAAATATATAGATTTTCATTCCTGTCAGCATAGCCATTTGCAGATCTGCATTAAACAATGAATTTCAATGCCGGTGCTGTAAAAGTGTCAGTCAGCAGCTCTGTTGCTTCTGGGTCTGATGGTAAGAGATTGGCTAAGAAATCTGGACACGTTCATTTTGCCAAGGGATCGTGTGCTGCTGGAGGTAATGCACATCAGATGAGATGTCACACTCTCAGAAGAAGTGCAGAGGCGTTAAGACAAGTCAAATTCTGGGCTGTTTATATTCTCCTTTACCAATCAGGACGTCAGGATGGGGACTGAATTTATAAATACTGGAACAGGATTTGTTGCATGACAGAAGCTCTTGGAGAAAAGAAATAGGTTAGACTTTTTGCCTTATTATGTCCCACAGAAAACTGATTATCTGTGTTCACAGTTTAAATTAAATAAATATGTTTGGACATGGAACGATAGAGAGATTTCAGAAAAAAAAGTGCTTCAAACATCACATGCTGAGGGTAGTAAGGAGGGAAGCAGAAAACAGCAGCCAGCTGTGTTTTGTGCTGCACAGGTTTCTGAATGCCTCAGAACAGCCCTGTGAAACTTTGCAAGTGTTTTAGTAACAACAGTCTCCAGTTAGCACTAGTTCTTGGCTCACATTTGAAAGCTGTTTTCGGGTCAGTGGTTAACTTCCCCAAAGAAGGAGTGAGGGGAAAAAAAATCTCTGCTGGAGAATTCGTGAGAGCCAGAAACATCACTGTGATTTCATTGCAGCTGTGGAGGCACTAGTGGAACAGGGAGGGAGGACCGTGGCGGGATGTTGTTTTGGGTTTAGCCGTGGAGAGCATGTGTAGCAGCGAGAAGATACAGTCTAATGTGCATCTCCTTAGCTTTTTGCCTTTCAATCTTTTTGCCTATCATGATTTGACTAATCCTTTAAATATATTTTGTGTTCATTTCTCAAATAACCAGCAGACATATGGTGCTAATGAGAACTAGAGAGGGTTTGTTTTTTTAATGAACAAGAGCAGCTGGTAAGCAGAACGTAAAATTAAAAAAAGGAGGGAAAAAAATAAGCCCAGGGGGATAGATACAGTTATTAATCACAGCAGAATTCCTCATCTCTCTCCTCTGATGAGAAGAATCAGGTGGAGTGGGACACCGGTGACCTTGAGACAAGTACGTGACAGCCTGTTGCACTAGGTGAAAAATAAATGACTGTCTGATACACTTGACTGTGTCAAGGCTCTCCACGGCAGTAGAGATGCTCTGCCCTGTCCCCATGCAGGCAGCCTCGCTGGCGGCGGCCCCCCCAGCTGCCCAAGCCTCTGTCACTGCATGGTCCTTCGGTTGGGAGGGAAGCCTGAGACACCCGTGTGGGTGCAATCTACAGCGGGCAGGTGAGCCCGGACCAGTAGCGACACATCTGAAAGGAAAATATTTGGAAAGGGGAGAAAATTGCTCCAGTACATCCAGGGGTAAATTTGCTATTTCTGAGTGGTGCTGCATTGCTGGGAGGGTTTATGGCAGATGCTCCAGGTTTCTTTAAATGAAATCCACTTCATTTTCTGCTATTTAAATATGTCATCCTAACTAACACAGAACAATAAGGGAATGTTCCCGGGATGCACTGACTGAGAGGCTGTAAAGGCAGTCACTTTCCTGACACAAACTGCCATTCTGCCCAGTAGCCCAGAGCTTCTGCTGCACTAGAGTGCTATTTTTTTAAAATCATAGAATGCTTTGTGATGGAAGGGTCCTTTAAAGGTCATCTAGTCCATCCCCCCTGCAATTGGCAGGGACATCTACAACTAGATCAGGTTGCTCAGAGCCCCATCCAGCCTGGCCTTGAATGCTTCCAAGGATGGGGCATCTACCACCTCTCTGGGCAACCTGTTCCAGTGTTTCACTACCGTAATTGTAAAAAAATTTTTCCTTATATCTGGTCTGAATCTACCCTCTTTTAGTTTAAAACCATTACCCCTTGTCCTATCGCTATTGGCCCTGCTAAAAAGTCTGTCCCCATCTTTCTTATAAGCCCCCTTTAAGTACCGAAGGGCTGCAATAAGGTCTTCCCGCAGCCTTCTCTTCTCCAATCTGAACAACCCCAGCTCTTTCAGCCTGTCTTCACAGAAGAAGTGTTCCAACCCTCTGATCATTTTTGTGGCCTTTCTCTGGACCTGCTCCAACAGGTCTACGTCCTTCTTGTCCTGAGGACCCCAGAGCTGGATGCAGTACTGCAGGTGGGGTCTCACCAGGGCAAATGAGAAGGGCAGAATCACCTCCCTTGACCTGCTCGCCACGCTTCTTTTGATGCAGGCCAGGATATGGTTAGCTTTCTGGGCTGTTTTTTTTTTTTTTTTTCTTTTTTTTTTTCTATTTGTATTGCAACAAATCAAGCCTATTTCATTTAATGACTTGAGGCAGACAGAGCCCAGCTAATGGCTTTAGTACTAACTTACCTGCACCATGAAATACATACTTTTCAAGACTGCTGTGAATCAGTCTGCCCCTTCCACTCAACAGAACTTGTCTGCAATGCATTAAAGCCTGTTCCCGCTAGAAACCTCCTGCTCACATAGTTACTGTCAGCCTGCAGTCAGGGTACCTCATACCCCCTCCTAGACAACACCTGAGTCAGGACTGAGGTTACTACAGGCATTACCCGTTCTGTGATGTGGGGAGCCCCAGGTTTTCAGGGTGCTGAGCACCTTCAGCTGCATTGGCTCCACAGCCGTGGCTGTCCCCGTCTATCAGACCCTGCACTCTTTGCCAGAGAAAGACGTTCTGTTCATAGGTGCAGCTAACTCTTAAGGCAAGGCAGGTTGTCCTCTGGTATTTGCACATGTCTGGCCATAAAAGATAGAAATTATCTGGCCTAGTTTTAGATGCCCACATGTGACCCAGTCCATAGATTTCTCCTATAGTACAAGGACAGAGAAAGAAGGTGTGACTTGTCTCCTCCTGATACAGACATGATACGCTGGACAGGTTAGTAGCTTTAGAAACCTTTCCCTTCTGTGGCCACATCAAGAAAAAGGACAGTCCCACCCCTCTGTGTGCTTACTGGAGGACCCTTTGATCCCAGTAACCGTGAGGAGAAATACTATTGAGGTCCCATTTTCCTGCTCCCCCCTGGCAGGTTAAGGACATTTAGGGACACTGGTGGTGCTTTCAGAAGACAGTGTTGGTCCTTTTGGTGCTGGGAATGGTGGGGAGCACAGGCATGGTCCGGCGAAACCTTTAGCTAACCTTTAGCTAACCTTTATTTGAAAGGATTCAGTTCGCATCCACTGAAACCCACTTCATGATGTAAACCAAAGTGCAGGAAAAGGGGCGGCTGCAACGTGCAGCCTGATCTGAACTGAAGCACTGGTGTGGACGCACCTTAAGAGCATTTAACGGGCTGCAGCATGAACACTACCCATTGCTGGTTTCTATGGCGCTATCGATCTCACAATTATTACACTGAGAGATAATGATGATTCTACACAACACAAAAGCAGCCTCTTTTCCAAAAAGCATCGTCTTTGGCAAATTCCTAATCCCTCTTTGTCCAGTTCATGCTCTTAATTTTGAGAGTCAAACAGATGCTGCAGTAAAGTGACCTCTCTGAGCAGGAGTCTGTGCCATGTCTTTTCCTCCTTGAACAATGCAGGCACCTGTTACTCCTTCGAGGTTTACTGAAGGTTGCTTTTTCTTATTATTGAGTAAAATGTACATTGTTTTAGCTACCAGGGCAGCAGACTGGTCATTGTAACAAAGGATTATGATTTCTTTACAAGGCAAGAGCATAAGAATCTGGCTATATGGGAGAAATCCCTTGTTTGAACATGTTATTTGCACCAGTAGCAGAGAGAATCCTCACATCTGAATGACAGTAAATGGCTTTTTCTGTTTAGTGAAATATAAAAAAAGCTGTCTAGATGAGCTGGATGAGTAATGGAAGTGCTCAAGCCCTCTAGGGACACTCTTGCTGTCTTGCGGGACTGGGCTTCTTTTGCATCTGGGAAAGGAAAAATTGAAAAGATAACAGTGGGACATGATTGCTGCTGCTAACAGCAGCGAAGAATGAGTGCAGCTGTGTTGGGTTTTGCCCCCTGCATGGTAACAGCCTTTCTAGGAACAAAGAGATGCTGTGTGCCATGGGATTTAATGGAAAAGGAGGGGCGTGAAACTTCAGGGGCATAGCTGAAGATGCTGGGTTCAGAGAGAGAAGGAAACTATTCCAAATCCATTTGCTTCTTACGTCAATCTGGAAAGCCTTTGGTGGACATAAGCATCAGGCATGCTGCAGCAGTGCAGCTTTGTGCCTTAAAAATGGTCTCCTGCTGTATGCTTAGCAGCAGCAGTCTCTTCAGGAAAAGGCTCCGCATGGCACACTCGCACCGGGGCTGAAAAGTGCTGTTTGAGCTGTTTGTGTTGTGAGATTCCCACTAGCCCATTGTGGGGGATGCAGATTTTCAAGATCTGGCTAAGGCAGCTCTATCTTATTCACTCCTCTGTGATGATTATAGTGATATTTTTTGCTACATACTGTGCTGAGAGAGAAAGGTCCCTTGGTGTGCCTGAATGTCTCACAGAGTAACGCAACACGGTGCTCCCTCCCGCCTCTCCCAGACCCCCCATCAATCTCTCAGCAGGGAGAAAAAAGCTCACATAAAAGGGATGTTTACACTGATGTTATTCAAAGGAGCAACGTACAAATAAATGATATTTAGGCTTTGCCTTTGCTTCTCAATAAATTTCTCCAGGCAAAATTACCCACAATGGTACTTAAGCCTCCCCGGGGGGTCCATAGCTGTTGGCAGTATTTTCTTTCCTGCCTGCTACAGTTAGAGGAGAAAGAATATTCCTTAATGTACTAGCATAGCCCACAAACTTCCCAAGGCCCAGATGTGAAACACTTGTCTTAAGAAAAGCCAGGAGGAGGAAGAAACCTGCAAAACAGCAAAAAACATGCAAAGGGAGACATTTGCAATTATACAAAGTTCGTCCCTCGGATTTAAATGTTTCTGCAACTTGTTACAAAACTCAGCATTTGTAGGTAAGAATAAAAATTCACTGTATTGAACAGTTGCTGGATAACATGTTTGTGCAGAACAGAAATATTCTAGGGCCAAAAATCAGTACTCAGAGGGGACTGAATGGCTCAAGCTATGGGTGAGCATATGGAGGCTGCTACCAAGAGCTTAGCACTTTGAAATTCACCCAGGTCAGTAGAAACGGAAACTAATTTCCAACTAACTCCTTTTCTGAGGCCATTAGTTAGAAACTGTCAAGTTAATACGACCTCTCTTTCCAATTTCAAGAGGGTAAATGCTTCAATTTCCTATTTACAGGGTGTTTGGCACTGGGGCAGAAGCAGTCTTAGCTATTAGACTCGGAAAAAAACTAGCCACAGAAATAGAAACAGTTCCTCTGAGGCAGGGCAATTGCGTATTGTAGGAAATTTGCACAGCCATGGATCATACCTTGGAGAACAGTGTCAAGTGTAGTCAAACCTACATGAGCTTATGTGAGTACAGGGTTTGGTCTGCTTTGTGTGCGGGTCAAAGAAGTAAATGAGAGGTGTCGCAAAGCACGATCAGGAGAGAGGTTGCTTATTTTACTTTTGTATCCACCTTGGTGTGGGGGACCCAGGAATGGTCTTCAGCCTCACCACCTGAGCAAAGGACAGCACAGGCATCAAGTGCAGGTGACTGATTTGATTGGTTACAGGATAGAAAGGCAAGAGAATAATATTGACAAAAAAGGTTTTAAGGAAATGAAAAGATTCCAGAAGAGCTTTGCTTTTCCTGATTAAAAACCCAAGGGCTGCTGAGCAGGGACTTACCTCAGTCATTCTTTTGCTCCAGTGTAGTCAGTGGTGGAACTCTTCAAAGAAAAAAACTCACCAATAAACCCAGACTGTAGATTTGATGACAATTGTAATCTACCAGCCACTGATAGTTTCAGCATATGCTGGAGCCAGGGGATTTTATTTAACTCTAATTGGGAGCTGACAGGTGGTGAGCAGGTCTGTCTTTGCCTGCAGGAGAAAAGCTCCTTTCTGTCCTGCTGCAGCATGATTAATTTACCCTCCAAATAATACCTTCTGCTCAGAAGATCAGATGGAAAGCGTTGGTTGGGAGCAAATCCTTAGACCTGGAGGTCAGCTGTGCTATTGCCTGGGCAAGTCAGAAGTGCCAGAAACAGCAGAATTACAGATGTGACTCAGCTGGCGATGCTTTGGGAGGAAGCCCATTGCAGCAGGGCTGGCCGGCTGTCAGCCCCCATAACCTGCAGTACCACTGGGAATGGGAAGGGTGAAAGATCTCTCTCTGAGTTGCCCAGCTCCAGTGGGAAGATGTCCGTGCCAGGTACGGCTGAGCTCACAGGCAGTGGGTAAGGCCTGTCCTGGTCTGACGTGAGTGACCATGTCATTAGCTGTTGCGAGGCACATGTACTACAGAGCACAGAAACCTGTGAGGCTGTACAAGACCTCACTAGAGTGTTTTCCTTCTCCTGTGGAGACTCAAGCTGGTACTTTCAGATCCAACAAGAGATTTTTACACATTGGGTCACTTGGTTTCTCTATAAATAGATGAGTATAAACATACTAAGCTCTTTTTGCATGCCCCACTCAGGAGAATACCATAACCAGACACTTCCAGGATCTATAAAGATTTAGAGATAGTGGTTGGTATTTCTTTTTGCCTGCTGAGAAGCTGGTTACATTTCCATAGGGCTCTCATTGCCTCAAGCCTGACCTAACCGAGACAGTGGGCAGTCTATCCTGTAGCTGTCACTTGAGCCTTTTCATAAGTCTTTCTCATTTACTTTTGCACAGAGGAACTTCAAATCTTAGTGACCTACGTTCAGCTCTGTTTACCTGCAACAGCTGTGAAGTGGCCCATACCCTTGTGCCTCTGCACTTCACTGGCTGAGATGAAGTCCTGCATGCACGCTGAAGTGCACCGGGCCGTGCTCCCTGGGAGACCCCCCAGCTGGCTGACAGCTTCCCCTTCCTCCCTGCGTGCTCCTGGCGGGAGGGGACACTGCAGCCACCACAGCACGGTCCCCTGGCAAAGCACAGCCTGGATGCGATGAGGCTAATATCAGCTGGCTATATTAGCTTCTTTCCTGAGCACTGAGAAAAATTATCTTCCTTTCTTTGCAATCTGACTGTATGTGCTCTAGATTATATCCATCATACTCTTGTCTGTATTACCTGCATTAATCTCGTACAGTGTGGGATGAAAGTGTGCCCCTGAGACTAAGCATGTACGTAACTTTAACTACCAGCTGCCAACGTGGATGCAAAGTTATCTCTTCAAACTACGCAAAAAACCCTGTGGATAGTGACATTAAGTAGCTATCTTGTACGCAATGCAGGCATTACATTTGTGTTAGTGTGTTGACACATCATGATATTTCCCAACGAGGCAAATTAGAGCAATGATATGAAATTTTGTCTTGAGAGCCTGAGGATTTTTTATGGTTCTGGGAACCAGCATTAAGACAGACTGTAAAATGGGGTGTAAATATTATAACGATGAGTTATTCCTTCCTGCTTACTAAGAAGCAACAGACATCACTGGTAGAAGCCAGCATATCACATATGGGTTACTTGTGTTATATTTTAACAACTGCTGCATGTACTGATTTCTTTTAGTTCGTAGGGACCAAAGATAATGTTATGAATACTCAAACTTACATTTCATACATGGCAGCCATGGCTAACCATCTCCTCAGCTGGCTCCTTTGTCCTGCTCTTGCCATGAAGACACCCATATGGGATCTTCCTTTTCTATCTTGTTTTTCTCTTTTTCTGCCACCAGTTTTGATGCCTCTGTGAATAAGTGCAATAAATCTTGCAACACATGTTTCAGGGTCTAGCTACATGGCACCCTGTGCTATAGGTGCCTACAAGGATGGATTCCCCGTGTCCTTCAGATTGCTGGGCAGATGATGTGTGTTGCCAGAGTCATTGTGGTGTAACCTTGGGCCTGCACAACCCTTCCTCCTCCTCAGTGCCAAGAACCAGGGGCATCGTTTTGTCTGTGGCACCACAGCCTTTATTAAGAAAGAGGACTGGGATGGGGGAGGACTGAAGCAACCACCCCATATTACCTTTTTTGGGCACCACCTCTCCCTGCTAGTGCTGTGATCATCCCAGATACTCTGATTAGCCAACAGGCATCCCGACTGACTTACTACAGCACACCCCACAGAAAGGACATTTCCACGTGAAAGCTGAACAAGCAAATGTAGAACTTAATATTTCACAGAAGCCCTCATTCCCTGCATAGATACCTGCTTGGTTTCCGCTCTTCTTATTTTCAAAGAAGTATATTTAACCACGAAAATAATCAGGGTTGGGCCTCCTGAGATCTCCTCCTACAAATTCACTATGTCATGAACATTGGTAGTTTCAGTGGCTATATTTAAGCTTCCAGGTTGCTGGATGTTGGTGCCTGCTCGGACTGCACCCCACCTCCCAGTCAGGGGAAGGGATGGGTGAGCACCACTGTGCCCTGGTTTTCATATGGAGAAAGCCTGACTACAACAGCAGGGCACAATGCTGTGTGCTCTTTGCTCACACAGGTGAGGCAACTGGGGATTATTTCCTTACATACATTTAATAACATATACATCTAGCAGTAGCTGCTGTTCAGTCAATACTACTGATACCTAGTCTGACCTGCATACCACAGGACCCATCACCCTGCTTTGGACCCAGCAGGTTTGTGTTTGATCACAGTAGAACTTATATTTTGCCACAAATAATGTTACAAAAAGCCATCCAGTCTTCATATGAAACTACAAAGGGGGAGAGAAAATACCATTTTCCTTGGTTATTTGTTCTGTTGGTTAACCGTCTTTGTTCTTATAATTGTATCCTTTATTTCTAATTTAAATGCATCTGACTTCAGTTTCTAGCTGCTGCAACTCATATTTTTCTCTGCAAGATGAAGAAGACGTGGTACTGAAGATCTTCTCTGCAGTCAGGTCACCCTCCAACCTCCTCTTTGATACAGGAACCACAATGAGTGCTTTAAGCCTTCTGAGGTATTTTTCCTAGCCCTCAAATAATTTTAATTAATCTTTTTAAAAAATCTCTGATTTTTTGTCAGATCCTTGAGTTGAGCAAACTATTCCAGTAGCAATTTCTGTAAACAGGAATGCTCTGAGCTGCCAGCTGCTGCTTGCTTCTCTGTGCTGCTGCTGCCACCATCCCCACCAAGACCTCACTGCTCTCCAGCTTGTCCACTTTGACCCCTTGTCCCTTGTGTTTCAGAAACCGTGAAGACTGCATCTCTTGCTCCTAGAGTTTGATGCTTGACTGTTCCCAACATGAAATTTTTTATTTCATTTACTGATAGTTTAAGGTGAAATCAGATAAACATCTCAAGAATAAGGCCTTGAAATCCAAGTTTCTCTTTATGTCCTCTACCCTCATTACTGGGCTACAAAGGCTCCTCTTTATTCATTTGCTTTCGGATTCTTCATATCCTCACATCTGGGAGGACAGAGTCATCAAGAGGAGTGAAAAGTGGTTGTGTGGCAGCCCTGATGCCATCCCAGGGGTTTGGGTGCTCCCTTGGCAAGAGGGGGGTCAGCCCAAACTCATCCAGCCCGAGGAGGGCTTGAATTTGTGTCTCCCCCTCCCTGGGCAATTGCACTGACCACCAGCCTATTCTATCACTTTCAGCTTAAAAACAAGGAACGAGACAGTGCCATGTACCCAGCAGAAAGGTGACAACCTGGGAGCAGAAGTCTGTTCCGGAGGATGCATCTCAGGCTCCCTTAGGCACCCCGGTAGAGAGGCAACAGACTTAAATTTGTTTCAGACCAGACCTTAGCATTTGTGAAGAAAACATGGGGTATCTAAATCCCAGTTCTAGGTGCTTTCCTCTCCTCATTCCCTGCAGAGGAGTCTCAGGAGGCTAGTCCAGGTTTGTAACCCTGAGCCAGGTGGCCAGAGGTGTTATTTAAGCCCTTTCATGCAGCTGGAACCCAAGTCCCCAGTTTAACACCCAGTTCCTTCTGTAAAACAGATCTGGCAATGAGATCTGGCAATGTTTCCCCATCCCAGAGGAATGTTGTTTTAAAGGACCTGAGATGTGCAAACAGGGTGAGTGGCAGTTATGTTTCTTAAATAGCATTTACTTCATATACAGAGAACTTTTCAGCAACAATATTAAAGTGTACTTAAATCCCCCCAAAACAGTAAGCATCTTCTCACTTGATACAATTATTAGTGATAATAAATCCTTAATTAATGGTAAATATAATTGCAAACCCAACACTAAATTCTCCTCTTGTGTACATCTGTGTAGCTCTGGGGAGTAAAATGGTAGTTTAGTGTTGTGAATGAATAAAATTTGGCCCATAGTTATTTAATCTTGGGTTTGAAATGTCTTCTTTGATCTTTTGTTAGTTATTTTGTTGAGAGACAGGCAACTGCTCCAGAGGTGAAAATGGAAGGGCACATGAGGGAACAAATAGTGGCCAATGGCCCACAGAATTCAAGCATTCATGCATTAAAGTATAATAGCCATTGTGCACACTGGCATGTCTCATAAACACCTTTGGATAGAACTGCTAAGGCAGATCACAGCAAACCCTGACAGGTGAACTGTTTGTGTTGTGTGTTTTTTGCTTAAAAAAGCTGGAATTGTATAATTTGATTGCATAATGCAACAGCGCTTTGAAGTTTAGGATGCTGGGTTGTGTTTTAGGAAAAATGAAACAAAGAGAATGCAGACCAGATTTCTAGATCATAGGGCATAAATGCAGCAGGTTTCAGCTGCGGATGTAAATTTTTTCTTCTAATGACCAGCTATTAAGAGAGGTTCAACAGGAAGATCTTTCCTTTGAGTGCCAGCCAACATTTGTTTTCCTTGCCTTATAGTTCCATGAAAATATATTTTTTTAATCTAGACATTTAATATCAATACATGAAACACTGGTTCCCTGTCTCTCTTTTAAAAGCATTTTCTAGTGCTGTTCACATTTCTGACTCAGCCAAGGTCTTCTCAATGAAAAGCTAAAAGGAGACTGTATTGAATTAATCAGTTAGAAGCAGCCTGTAATGTGTACCCTAGAACTGTGATGTACACTGGGGCTGGTTATCAAAACCAGGTGAATGTGCTAGGTGAATGTGTGTCTGTTGTAAAGGGGATTGCTTATAAGGATTTGACTGGCCTGAATTAAGAAGTTATTTTATTTCAGGCACTGCAAGTTTTGTACAAGAGAATTTTCAGATTCTTTCCATCTGTGGTGGGTTGATTCTAGCTGGACGTCAGGTGCCCACCAAAGCTGCTCTATCACTCCCCTCCTCAGCTGGACAGGGGAGAGAAAATATAACGAAAGGCTCATGGGTCAAGGTAAGGGCGGGGAGAGATCATTCACCAGTTACTGTCATGGGCAAAACATGCAACTTGGGGAAATCAGTTTAATATATTATTGATCAAATTAGAGTAGGATAATGAGAAATAAAAACTAAATCTTAAACACCTTCCGCCCACCCCTCCCTTCTTCCCAGGCTTAACTTTACTCATGATTTCTCTACCCCCTCCCCTCCAGCAGCACAGGGGGATGGGGAATGGGGGTTGCGGTCAGTTCATCACACGTTGTCTCTGCCGCTCCTTCCTCCACAGGGGAGGACTCCTCACACTCTTCCCCTGCTCCAGTGTGGGGTCCCTCCCATGGGAGACAGTCCTCCACAAACTTCTCCAACGTGAGTCCTTCCCACGGCTGCAGTTCTTCATGAACTGCTCTAGCGTGGGTCCCTTCCACGGGGTGCAGTCCTTCAGGAACAGACTGCTCCAGTGTGGGTCCCCCGCGGGGTCACAAGTCCTGCCAGCAAACCTGCTCCAGCCTGGGCTCCTCTCTCCATGGGTCCACAGGTCCTGCCAGGAGCCTGCTCCAGCACGGGCTTCCTATGGGGTCACAGCCTCCTTTGGGCATCCACCTGCTCTGGCGTGGGGTCCTCCACGGGCTGCAGGTGGATATCTGCTCCACCGTTACCCTCCATGGGCTGCAGGGGGACAGCCTGCCTCACCATGGTCTTCACCCCGGGCTGTAGGGGAATCTCTGCTCCGGTGCCTGGAGCACCTCCTGTCCTCTCTCTTCACTGACCTTGGTGTCTGCAGGGTTGTGCCTCTCACATATTCTCACTCCCCTCTCCAGCTGCAATTGCACAGGTTTTTTTTTTTCCCCTTCTTAAATATGTTATCCCAGAGGCGCTACCGCTGTTGCTGATGGGCTTAGCCTTGGCCAGCAGCAGGTCTGTCTTGGAGCCGGCTGGCATTGGCTCTGTTGGGCATAGGGGAAGCTTCTAGCAGCTTCTCACAGAAGCCACCCCTGTAGCACCCCCCCCCCCCGCCCGCCGCTGGCGTTACCAAAACCTTGCCACGCAAACCCAATACACCATTATTGTTAAATGAAGTGTGTTGCTTGTATAGCTGTATTACTCTCCTCTTTGGAAGCAAAAAAAAAATAGTTATTCTTGAGCATTTCCTTTACCTTCCAAGCAGTACAACTGGACATTTAATGACCTGTAGAATATGGCCCGTGACAAGAAAACAGTCACTGACACCTAAAATTTATAAGAATGCTTCTAACAGAAAAGCAGAACAGAAAGTTCCAGGTTTTATTTTGCATGTCTTGTAATTCTAGAATACTGATCTCACCATTTATGGGCTGTCTGGCTCTTCACTCCTGATAATTTCCTAAGTGCACACAGAGGCAGAGCTAAATAAAAGGCAAAGTCATACCAAACAAAGAGATATTTGCCTTCAGCATTGCTTTTCTTTCTCCAAAATGGAAGCATTTAGTGAAAAATTCTCATTAACACCAAAGACAATACTTCTGTTTATCACTTGTTATGCAGAAGAGAAATTATTCAGCCTGTTCCTACTGAAAGCCAGAAGAGTATATAAGTGTCACTGGATGTATAACACTATTTCTGCCATGTTAGTGGGACCAGATGGACCTTTGACCTGACCTAGTGTGGAAGTTCTTGTATTTTTATTTAACCTAAAGATGCATTGAACAGAACAAGAATTGTGGGGGGGGTTATTGTAGTTCTGCAGACTAAGAAATGTATGTCCCAGCTGTTATGTCTTTATATCCTTTCATGAAATATGATTAAGAAATTGCTGTAGCATACTTTAAAAGAACATATCTGCATATGTCCTTTGTACATTATACGAAAACAGGAAAATCCATGCTTGAAAGAATATTTGCTTTTTGTATCCATTTGTCACTATTCACCATTCTCCTGTTGTGTCATGCAGAGAGCATGGCTGGCATCACCTCACCTACGTGGTCAATCACACAATCCAAAAATCCATTGGCACACATCACAGATGATCAGCTGGCTAAAAATGACTCAGAAGTAATGGATTATATGGATTGCTTCGCAAAACTGCTAACTGAGATAAGGGCCAGATTCATTAGGAACATTTACTTATTGGTGTTGAAAAATCAGCTGGGGACTTTTGTGGTTTAAAATCATTGTGCCTGGGGAAAGCTTCCTCAGCTGCTGCATTTGGGTCACAGCAGACTGGATCCATATTCTCTTTAGTTTTTCCTCATTTGATTTGACTGTGGTTCATTTGCTCCTTTTGGCTTCTCTGCCCAGAACAGGCTCTTTGCCTCTCTCCTTCTCATGAGATGAGGGTTTGCAGCCCAGCAGCCCCAAACCAGCTGCATCGAAGTTGTCTCCAGATTGCCAGAAGTTTAAATACATATTTTTCCAAGAGATTCCACCACGAGCAGTCTGAATTTATGATTTTCTCTCCAGGGACAGCTGCATAAGAGCAAACTATGCCCAGGCTTTGTAAGATCTTTCAAAAAAACAGCCCCGCTTTTAACTCAGAGTTGTACAGGTTGAGACACAGTTATAAAACACCTGTACACAGTTCAATGCCTCATTTCCCTCCTCATTCATGAGTCCTCCAGGGAATAGGGTGCACTTCTTCAAGTCACACACGTGTCTCCTGCAGCCCATCTCCTCCCTTTTTAGCTGTTCCTGCAGTAAAAATGACCTCATTTCTGCCAAAGTGGATCCCTCAGCTCTTCTCTCCTACTTGAGTTTCCTTGATGACTTGAAGCCCCTCTCAGTTACCATTTGTTGGGGACTCCTTTAATTTGCCTCATCAAGTGACCAGAACAGTCAGTTAGTGACTACCTAGTGAAAAGCCCATTCTTAGCAAGTTATACCCTGAACCATAAGCTTTTTTTTTTTTTTTTTTTTTTTGCCTAAGGAAATACCTCTTAAATAGGCAGTCTCCAAATTTCACTGGCCCTTCTCTGCTGGTCCTAGCCAGGTGCAAACACTTCTCTTGTCACCTTTTGGGGATTTGCCTCTTTGTGAAGCACCCCATGGAGAACACACAGCATCTCCTGAAAAAGCTACTGTGTAAAATGCCAAGAATTCAGAAAATTCTTCATTTTTGGTAACTTTAGTGCTCTGTGTGTAGAGCCACAGTGTGTTTCAAGCAGCTGATTAAGACCCAGTCCTTTGAGACTCGTTGAAGTATCAATGTATTTAAAGCCTGGTCTTTCTCAAGAGGAACAGCAACAGTTTTCAATTTTCAATCATCTGTGCGACAGTTTTCAGTGAAATCAGTGTGAGTATGTTTTTGACTTTTCCTAAATCTGCCTTGACTCCTCCTTTTGTAAACACATGCCAAGAGCAGCTCAGGCTGGGTTTGATACAACATTTGTTTTTCTTCATTTACCTGTAACAGGACCAACTGCTCTAACATCCTTGATTTGCACATGACTGCTAACATTTGCTCCGCAAAAGGAAAGATCTGGCCAAATGACACCTTTGCACCTTTCCACTGGCAAGCTTGGTCACCAAATACCTGTTTGTTTGGTATATGCCAGGTTAATTTGTTATAGATGTACGACTTTGCTTCTAAATCCTGACAAAATACCAGTTTCTTTTACTAAGCAGGCATAATTCTCTCATGATTCAGCCTCGCCCTTAGGCAAGCTGCTAATTAATTAATTAATTAAGAAAAACACACAGAAAAGTAAGCAGTGTAGGAATGGGTGACATTCCCCAGCAATCTTAGCTTTTTCATACCACACAGAATTTCTTGTCTTTTTTTCTCAAGTCAACTGCCAGAACTATTTCAGACAGACGTCCCAGTAACCTTTGTTCCCTACAGATCTTCCCTTGTCATAGAGAATCCAAAAGCAGTACTCTCAAAGAAATCAGAAACCTTGTTTTCTGCAAAAGCTCACTTCTTGATCTTCTCCAAGGGAATAGACTGTAACTGTAAGTCTCTATTCCAGATATAGCAAAGAGCAGCCACTGTGACTAAAAGGTACCAGATAAAAGAAACTTGCTTTCTGTACTGCCTAATTTTATTTCTATATCTGTATATTTATAAATTGTTAGTATCTGCACAATGTAAAAAGTGAATAAAAGGGATATGAGCTATATCTTTTTCTTGTCAGATTCAGCTCTGAAAAACATGTGAGAGAGATCATGGTTCACCCAATAAAAGATGAACAAGAGGCTTGGATTCCCTTGGATGTCTGCCAGTGGATATCGGCTGATTCGCTTTGGACAACTCACCCATATAAAAAACCTCCTTCTTGCAGCAAATGCTTTGAGACTGTTGATACCCACAAAGTGGTCAGGACCTCAGCTATGCACCTCTCCTGAAGGATGGTCTCTTGTGTGGCACTGTAACTTCAAATGCTGTGTGGAAGCATTGGTTCATAGTGCCACCTACAGAATCAACACTTCCACTTGGTAATGAATTAAGGGGACAACACGTGGATTGCCTCTCTTTCCTTTCTCTTTTAGGACCTGTAACCTCATTTAACATTATCAAGAAACTGTGAAACAAAAGCCTCAAACTTTAAGTGTTAAATTTACAAAGATTTTCAAGAAAGCAACGATACGATGCGCCTGGGTATTTTTAAGCATCTTCCTTTAATCTAGGCTGTGATGAGAACATTCCTACCCTGGAAAGCAGAATAAAATTGCACACAAATTGAAGGTGGAAGGAAGAAAGGCCTGGGGCATTAATAAAAAGATAACCCTTAAGAGTGACGTGTGAACACTGAATTACACAGGAAAACATATGTAACTTATTAGGCCTAAAAATTCAGAATTTACTTTTCATATAGATGGTAACCTTTTATTTTAAAAATATCAACTTGATGAATATAATACATTGTTTTCAACAGTGAAAGTGCACTTTCTATGAATGGAATCCTACCTGCACCAGCTGCTGCACAAGTACGTGTAAAGAGGTGATATGTACACCTGAACAGCTGCAGTCTAGAGCTGCAGTCTAAAGGATACCCGTGACAAAAACTTCAGGGACCAGACTAGTCCTTGAAGGAGCTTGAACTGGCATTGGCACATATAACAATGAGAGCTGTAGTGGAGAAAGCTATCCACACAACATATTAGTGTGAAGATATCCTTTTGCATGGCTTACTTTCCTTAAGGTTAATGTATATATATATGAAAAATCAAGAGAAATAGACTGGACAGTAAGGGGAAGTTTGGACTTCAGACATGTCTCAGGATTCCTCTTTGTTAATTTATGCTTGCAAAAATATGCTCTGTGGGCCACTGCTAAAACTATCAAGATCCATCAGCTGAGTTTGAGAAACTCACTGGCATCACCAACAGGACAGTCATATTTATGCCTTACGTGACCAGTTATTATTGTGTCAAGTGGGAAAGAGATGTGGCTTTTTCCAAAGATAGGCTGATGCATGATAGAGAATGATTTCAATTTTGGGCATGTTCTCACAATGATTCTGTTTCCAGTGAAAACTTATACAGCAACAAGCACATAGAAATGATGTACAGTGAGGCAACACAAATTGCTTCCTGTTCCAGGCCAGGCCAGGTGCTGGAAAAGGGGTAAGCTCTGGTTCAGCTTTATTTACTCTTTACTTGCACACTGCACACCACATCCTGGGGTTAGTCCTTGTCATGTGTTGGAGAAGTCCCATCTGTCTGTCCCAAGGATATTTACCAACTTCTAGCAACCATGAATCTACGAAGTCCTGGAAAAACTAATTGACTACCTTTAAAGAGGACTAGTTGAAAACAACTGCACGTGGAGTCATAGCATACAAGAGTTTGAGAGTTCCTGTTCCACCAAATTTTAGAGTTGGAGAACATTTTAAAGTGATGGTGGAAGCTCTAGCAGTGAATTAATCAGTGTATGACTCCTTCCCCCACAGAGTAGTACTTGAGTGGGAAATTATTTAAAACAGGCAGAATAGAGTAGATGTTATCAGTCTGACTGTCATTCTGTTCAATTTGGGGAATCTTACTGCTCCCTAAGGAAAGAGAAATCACATTCCTTGACTCACACTGTGCTGGTAAGGGGTGGTATGTTCCAGTTACGGGGAACATGGGTTGTATTGGGTAGGTAGCAGGGAGAAGGAAGAGCTCCCTTAATTAGCATCCCACTTTCTGGAGTAGGTATAGGTACAAGCTGGGCTGAAAAATTCTGAAATAGGAAACAAAGAACAAAGAACTGGGAGCTAACTTTCTCACCTGCTCTGTGTGTAGCTACAAGCTGCATTTCTACCAGGTTATCAATTCTTGCACCTTTTATGTGTGACCTTTGTAGCAATAAAAGCCAAGATCAGTTCCTTTGGGTGGAACTACTTGGCTTAATATATGACAATATGTAAAATCAAAACACAGAAGGAAAGGCTGAATTAAAAATACCCTTTTAATGCTATAAAACAGAATGAAGTTGTATATCTCTTCTCATGTTTGCCCTTTAGTTTCTGATGCTCCTTAGATTTATGGTGGAGTGCTGAGTGAAAATGATAAATGGGATATAGATACTAGAAAATGGAAATGTTTCTTGTCAGCCTGCATAATATGAGCAGCCACTCAGTCAGTGGAAGCAATTCCAGGTTTAAATGTACTTTCTGATGCTTCTTCTACCCCTACACCTTTTCTTTCATGCCTCTTTCTGAGATACTCTCTTACCATGACATACTTGCTATGTATTTATGTCTATCTCTGTTGAAGGAAAAAATCTGACAACCTGGTAGTAAGGTCTGTTGCGTTTGCTTTTGTCTCAATGGGAAAACATGCTGTTTGACCTTTTGCCAAGGAGAGTGGCACCTTCCTTTTATTCCAGCTGTCTTAACAGAACTGCAAAAAGCATTTAAAAGAGCCTTTTCACATTAAAAGGGTGTTATAAAGTATATAAAGGGTCTCAGTTTTGTCCTGGCTAAAAATGTGATATTATACCATGGGAAATGGTAACCTCCTGAAAAGAGGCTGTAGCGAGGTGGGGGTCGGTCTGTTCTCCCGAGTGACAAGCGATAGGACGAGAGGAGACGGCCTCAAGTTGCACCAGGGGAAGTTTAGATTGGATATTAGGAAAAATTTCTTCACTGAGAGGGTAGTAAGGCACTGGCACAGGCTGCCCAGGGAAGTGGTAGAGTCACCATCCCTGGAGGTATTTAAAAGATGGGTAGATGTGGTGTTTAGGGACATGGTTTAGTGGTGGACTTGGCACTGCTAAGTTAACAGTTGGACTTGATGATCTTAAAGGTCTTTTCCAACCTAAATGATTCTATGATTCTATGAAATGCCATCCAAATACTTGATATATTTGAAACCTATCAGTCGTCTTGTTCTCATCACTAAAGGCAAACAAACACAAACACACTTAGCAGCGTATTTTCTTCCTGATGATATAGGGATAGATCAGAGAGACGTTGCTAAACTATTCTTTTTGATTTTGGATTATTAATTTTTCTCTGCTTCTTTAGCATGTAATCTAAGAACTGTAGAGAGATCTGTGATATTTTTCCTGGACAGCCATATATTGGGTGACATTCATCTGACCAGAGGTTCACTTCTACAGGACAGGAATCTACATTTAAGTCTGAGGTATAGATTGCCTTTACTGTCAGGGGAGAAGAATGGACACTAATTTTATATACTTTGAGTGTAACTGAGCACAATAGATGTCTAGCACCATTGGAGATACCCTAGGCAAATCTCCCTGGCCTCCAGGTGCCATTTCAGCAGGATGTGTGTCCCACATGTCCTACAACACATGTGCCAGCCTCATGTGGGTGTCTTGACTGTCCTGGGACATCTACAGTGGTAGCTGGCATCTATGTTTAGGCCTTTATCTCATTTGATTATAGGTAGAGCGTGCAGTGAGTAAGTAGAAACAGACATCTTTAGCACGGACAGTCTTTAGTGTGATCACCCTTGATTTCCATGAGAAGTCCAAACACATGGAGTTTCTTTCTTGTCATTTCAGTGACTGTTTGAAACACTGATCCTTTCTTCTGATTATCTCTGTTTACTAGACCTGGTAACATCTGCTGGTCTTGATACTGAAATGAAAATCTGGTTGTTGAGATGGAGCCTGTTATATAAAGTGTGCTGAGGGGGAGATATGAGCTGTGTTGGGTTGTGGACAGCCAGTAAAGTAGAACAGCTTGTCAAAGTGATGTGGAAAGGTACCCTGGAGACCTGGAGAAGCCAACTTTATTCCTGTCAAAAAGTGGTAGAGACCCAGCTGCCATGGGCCAGAGGAGAGTGACTCAAGCCAAATGCCTGGGTAAACTTAAGTCTGAACATGGGTGCAGCAATGGTACAGGCACAGAAGTGATACAGGAGATCCTTAGTTTGATTGCCCGAAGGGGCTCAGTTTAGCAAGTTTTTCACACTATGTAGTGATAGATCGTGTCTATCAACATCAGCAGAATTGCATCCTATATAAAATTCAGCAGCAGACAATATTTCTTTCTGGATCAAGGAATGGCTTTCACTTGTGCAATTGCTTTCTGCATAGATCTTTTGCTCATGGTGGAGGAGGCAGAAAGGATCTCCCTGGGAGGGATCTAACCTGCCTTTTCCCCTTCACAGCAGACTGCTCTAACTACCAGACTATAAGCTCAGTTGCAAAAATTACTTTGCATCGCTCCCTGCAGATGTGTACTTCTCTATAGGAAAGCACTGCAGCTTAATTGGATCAAAACCTTGGAGCATGAAAGTAAGGATGTCTTTGTTGCTAAATAGTCAGATCATTAACATAGAGAGGAGTCTTGAGCTATGTTTTTTTGCACTAAGGTGTCCTTGTGCAATTTACCCAGTAACTCTGTAAATGCATAATAATGTAGTAGAAACTAAAAACTCCCTAGTGTAAAGATCAACACTCACATCCCTCCACTCCTAGGTTAACGCCCATGAAGCTTTGGATTCATGGAAGTGAAATTCAAACATAAATCATGTCAGAACGGAGTGCCCTGATATGACAAGGATGGCCATGGCTTTGAGTGAGGAAGTTGACCTCAAGTCTTCTTTCTCTTTGAGCTGGAACACAGTTGCAGTGAAGGTCAACCACATGCTTAAGACATGTTTTAAATGTCAGAACTAGGGGTGGATTTTTCTCATCTGTCTTGGTGAAACTGTTCCAATTTATGTCAGTACTTAAATGCTTCTGGGGCCACAGAACAAACAAGAAGATCCAATTCTCTAAACTTCACAGATAGGGCGCTCACATGGGGGGAAAGGGAATAGTAACTTGTATTCACCGTGTATTCCAAGGGATCTGTCTATATACTAGACAGAACATCCCATAACATCTGTGGTTGAGCATCCCATAATGTCTGTCTTCAGAAAGCTGATTCTCAGTGCAGCTGTTTCTCACAATTCATGAAGGAAGAAGTCTGGTGCTAATCTCAGCCAAGAAAAAAGAGTTGGATCAGTTATGTGGAATTCAGATAATTATACCCCAAACTTCCTATGTATTCTAGATTGAAAAGGTCCCAAAATGTGAGGGTGTTTGTGAAAGAAAAGGGATTATAAAAAGATTTTTTTTTTTTGGCAAAAAAGAAGTATTAAAACTCAACTAGTGCTCAGTTACTTATATGCTCCTGAAAACTTGAAATATTTCATTTAAAAAATGCCATTTCCAAAATGCTGACATTTCCAAAACATTTTCCTTCTTTTTTGGGGAAAAGAGGACATGCAGAGGGGAGCGAAATGTGAAGAAAATTCCACCCCACCCCCAGTTTGCATATAATGCCATGTTGATGAAACCACAAAAATGCAATTTTGGTGAGTAACCTACTTATAGCTCTCCTCCTCCCCTCCCCCCCCAAAGTTAAAGAATTGCACAAACTTATAGATAATGTTAGAAGATTATAATCAGGAATGCCAAACTAGGCCTAAAAATAATGACATGACTTGCACTTAACGGGTTCCTCTTATTTGCCTCCAGTTTTCTTTTGTGAGTTTCTTTACAAAGAACTTGCCTTTGCTGGGACTGAGTTGACCAATGGCTCTTCAGATCCCATAAGAGCAGCCCCAGCACTTAAGCTAATGGAGAATTTGCATTATCTCTGTCTCAAAATACCATGGTGATGAGCACTGGAGAAATGACTATTAATCATTTGTCAGCAGCAGCAGCAATAGAATTTTTTTTTCATGCATTTAACCATATGAGGACAGGAACACAAAAGTACAAACTTCACCTGGACAGACTGCTCAGTCTTTTATATTGTTTCTCCCACAAATGTCTTGGGTGGTCACTGCTCTGATAGAGAGGAATTTGCTTTGGGGACTCACTGGTAGCCGTTGTGCCTGTGTGCAGGGTGGGTTAGGAGTGAGCAGTGTCGATGCTGGTGTGAGGATGGTGCCTGGAGAATGAGGGTGGCAACAACCTCTGCTTTCCAGGGGAAGGCAGGAGGAGATCAGCTGGATGGTTGGAGGACAATAGGGTTGAATTGTTTGGGAGACCACCGGCAATACAAATCCTAAGCAGAGGACTAACGTCCCTCCAAAAAAAAGAGGGGCAAATAAAGGCAATTTAGACACCAGAGGAACACAGTGATAAAGGCTGATGTTCATGTGGTAATTCTTAGTAAATGTGAAAGAAGTATGAAGCAGGGGCGAAAAAGGCAAAGATCTGAGAAAAATGACCCATTGTATCCTACAACAGTTATCTCCATGACTTGCAGTTTGGAGGTCTGGCACTGCTACAGCCTCACCCAAATCCCTGGCTGGATTCCATCTCCCATACATCAACACAGTCTCCCTCCTTGCTCATGAGAATAGCAGAGTTCTTTGTGATTCATGACTCCCTGGTCTACCCATATTTACTATACCTGCAAATAACCCTGAGCTGGTGATATTTTTCAGGATATTTTCCACTATGGAGCCATCAGAAACATTAATAAATGACATATTTCTTGTGTGACTTGATTTTCATCAAACCTCAATCAAACCTTCATAGAGGAGATTGAGGCAGAGGTGCACCGAGTACAATCACATGCTCTATCCAGACCACGTAATTGGTAGGAACAGGGATTTCTGCAATGGTAGTTCACGAGAAGGAAGTATGCCCAAACTCTTCTTCTAACATATTTTTGGCCACTTGGAGCATCAAGCTGAGACATTTCTTGAAAATTACCTTTTTGTGCAGAAGTCATCATTTCCGACAGGCAGAGTGGCAACTCTTTTTAGTAGCATCCCTTACTGTTATTTCACAGGGATGCTTTTCTACCCATGTTTCCTTGAGGGCCTGCAGAGCTATAAGCATCTGTGTGGGATATTTCTGAGTGGGATGCAACACCTCTCATGTTTACTGAGCAGCAGCACTATGACACAGAAAAAAATACTGCGCTAAGGAAAGCTAAGAGGTCATCTGCTCCAGGCTTCTGCCCCAATGCATGTCTATCTGTGCCTAAACCCTGCCTGGCTGCTTGACTTCCGACCTACCTTTAAAAATCTTCCCTGATGGAGATCGTGGAGTCTCCCTAGACAGACTATTCCAGTGCTTAACTAGAGTTAGGCATTTCTTACCTTGCTTCAGCAATAGGGTCTACCCACTATCTCATCTGCCCCAGGTATGGTGGAGCAGCCCTCACTGCTGACACCCAGTGCTGGGTCTCCAGCCATAGCTCCCTGACCAGCTGGGGCTTTGTGATATGGGAGTGTAAGGCTTTTAAAATGACAGTTAAAAGAGTCCTAATCTTCCTCTCTGAACAAATGAGTAGGCCAAGTGAGTTGCTTAGCCGCCGTGAGCTCTGTCACCTCATTCCAGCATGGATGACTAAGGAAGGAGTAAGGCAAAAATTCATACATATGAGAACGTATTTGTACTGTAATGTAGGCATGAGCTCACTGTGATTTCCAGCCTGTGAGTAGTCGCTCACGTTGGGTCAAGGCGCACTAGCACTATTATTAACCATGGTGTTTTGTCTTTTCTGTATTTGTGTGGGAATGATTTGCAGGTTTAATGACGGACTTTCTCTCTCCCATGGGCTGAGCTCACCTAGTTGCAGACCTGACTAATGCAAGGCTTGTTGGTGACTGCAAGGTGTTACCTTTTTCCTTTTCTCAGCTGCTTGTTGTCTTCAAACTTGATCCTTACAGCAAACCATTCACTTATCCTAAATTATCAGTGAATTAATTTATATGCAGACATCATAAATCACCTTTTACAGTATTTTATTAGTCAAAATATGATTAATTAGATTTGAGTTCTTTCATTTCCGAGTAGTTTAAATACTTATGAACTAAAATTTAAATAATTATAGCCTTCTCAGAATATTTTTAAGAAAGATCTATCGAGTATAAAGTTGACTTTTCAATGCCTCATTTAGCATGCTGCAAAGAAGAAAAAGAACGATATTAAAATATTTTGTACTGGAGGTTTAGAATTGAAAAGAGAGACCTAGAATTCTGATTACTAATTAAGTTCACATTTAACACAAATAAAACATGCAGGGTTGTAAGAAAGTTTGACAAAAAAAAAGCCTACAGAGATCTGTACTTTTTGTGCTATAATTATATTGGTATTTTTATATCATTATAGTTATTATCTTGCCAATACCCATGACAAAAAAACCACTATTAAATCCTCTGAAGCTGATAGCGGTTGCATATGTGTGTGTGTGTAAAAATGTGAGGAGTTGTAAAAATATTGAACCAGGTTCTGATTTCACATAGTCCCAAATCCTTCAACCACTTACCCGTAGCTACTGCAGCACAAATTTCACCTTGTGTCTGTGAGCAATTCAACAGAGGTCAATTTGAGAAGAACCTCACTCAAGTCATGCATGGCTACTTACCCTTCAGCTTGCAGGACATCCACCGAAGTAATCTGCCAAGAGCAGGCAGGCGAATTATTGGTTGCAAACCCGAAGCCTGATATAGATATTGAATACTGTAGTACTGTAAGGACGTTGGCTTGGCTTACAGTCCTCCACCCACCAACTGTGAGCAATGTGTCTCCTGAGAGATTCTTCAGCGTTGATCTTGGCTGCAGGAAATGAACAAGAGAGAATGAGGCTGGCAGAGCAAAATCTGATATTGTTCACTGCTCCTTGCTTGCAAAATGTGTGCAGCCATGGGCAGGTGAAGCCTGGAGACTGCAGAAATAACCAAGTCATAACCTAGGTGGGTTGTTCCAAGGTTACTTTGATTCAGCTGAGGTGAGAACTGAGCCCAGTGTATCTTATGTGTTGCTATTCAACAGTCTCCATCATTCTTGTTATTGTTGATTTTTGTTAGTGTAGAAATGTTTAATTTACTGAACAGGATAAAATGGATTCTGAGGCAAGGCATGTCACCATTTTTCAGAATGGGCTAACAGTAATTCTTGACAAATACACTTGGATTTTCCTAAAGTCCATTTTTCTATTCACATTTAGACAGCAGTATTAAATTTCTTATTGAGAGCATCATCATGCATTTACAAATATGCAATGACATGATGAGGAATACTTTAACTGCATTAGTTGGATAGTGTTGATCAATTATTTGAACTAAAGTTAAAGGCTAACAGGAGTCTGGAGATTAATTTCGAAATGTTCTATGTATTTGGAAATGTTCTATGTATTCTGTTTTCAGGCACCTTTACGCATTTCAGGCACCTTTACGCATTCAAAGCGTGAATAAACATAGGCCAATCAAGAGGGAAAGCAGCAGCTTGGGGAAGACAACTTGTTATGATATTTTAATATTAGCATTATACTTTCAGAATGAGGCTCCCATAGGGTGTATGGAAACCTGGTGGGATTTAGTTGAAGAGTTTGTGCATTCAGGGCAAGCCAGGTTTCATTTACATAAGATCTTCCACAGTAGCAGGCTTCATTTACTAAAATTGCAGGAGGGATAGAGCAGCAAACCTGCTCTATAAGTCTCTGGTGAAGAAGCCAGCCACGGTCTACAGGCCTTTCTGCACATCAGGAGAGCAGGGAAGGACTGTAGTGAGGAGCCGATTGGAGTTAAAGGAACACAATAGCTGTTGTTGCTTTAAAAATAGAACTTCTTGGCAGCTGAGTCTCTATAAGTAACATGCAAAATAAGTGAGACTATGCTAATGAATAGTAACATTTTAGTTCTTTCGGTAATATGGACTGTCCGTTACAGCCTGCACTTACTTTTCTGCCTGTTTTGCAAACAAAAGGGAAAAAGTTCGTAAAAATCTAAGTAAGCGATGGGAGAAGCACTGCCTACAGCAGAGCATTTGCCTACTCTGCTTTTCACTAATGGCCCAGAAACAGCAGTTCAGATTATGTCTTGGAAATAATCCTTTTATGGGATATGGGAAAAGACAAATTTTAAAGTATCTCAGCTTTTGCTTACCAATGGCTTCTGGCGAATTTTCTATCCTCTATGCTGATGCCCTTCCCTGCTTGACTCTGGGGCTTACAGTTTGGTGGGACAAGGAAGTGCCTGCAAGATGCTGAGCCAGCTGGTTGGGTAGATTGGAGTTGCCGTGATGTGGTAGCCACATAGGTTTTTGCCAGCCCAAGGAATCGGGATTGCCTTTAGGAGGGCTTTGTGGCCATGCACTGGTCCTGGCGAGCATGGAGAGAGCAATCTAGACCACATTTGTAAGGTTACAGCAACTCAAAATTGGATTTGTTTCCAGACAAAAGCATCTAAATGCATCTCAGCTGGTACTAGGTGCCTATGCTTGGATAAATGAATTGACCTAGAGTGATTTAGAGTTTGATTCAGTTCCCTAAACATAGGCAATTCAGATAACTTAAGGTATTAGAGACATCCACATGAAGCTGACAGGTTCATCATATCCTTGTAGCAATGGGTAGCAAAGGGGTAACTTTCACTCCAAATGAGCAGGTCTTGCCTGGTTGTTGGGGAAGGCTTTGCACCAGCTCTGTCCCTGCTGCTGCTATAATTATAGGCATAGGACATGTCAGCCTGCCTAAGAATGAGAGTCACCCCTTACCCCCCAGAACATTTAGCTGTCCTGTCACAGGGCAGGAGCTCCAGGGTCTTTATGGAGCCCCCATGAGCACAAAAGCCATATTTCTGCCCACTGCTCATTTCTCGGTGGACTACGAGCTCAAGCATAATGTGCAAAGTTTGCTCTACCCTGCTGCCTTTATGCACGCCCCTAAGTCTCTATGTATTCCTAGCTTGTGGTCACTCCTGGCCCCTACACCAGCACCACAAGTAATTTTATGCCTGTAAGGGACATCATCTACACCTATTGATCACATATAATACATTTAATATATCAGTACAACTTGGCCAGAAGGTAGACTAAAGCCTCATGGGGCCATCAAAGCAGTCAGCATTTTGGCATAGACTGTGTATTACAGTTAGCCACAGATTCACAGCAAGTAATAGTGCGAGCAGAAGGACAGAGGAGGGCTGACTTCTTACAAATCTGTGGTGACTAGCAATGTATGAGCCCCAGTGCTCCCATTGCCTCCGTCAGAGCACCAGCAAAGTGCCCTTCTTCTACCAAACTGCCTTTTTCATGAAATCTTTGAACCTTTCCATTTCCTATTTGTCTAAAATTGGCCATTGGGTTCAGAGGTCATTGGGGAGACCTAGCAAGGTTCATACCCTCATGCAGACAGTGCAATAGCATATGCCGTACCTTCCTTTAAAATCAGGCTAACAAAATGCTATTGCTGTAACAAGCAAAGCTTTCAGGCTGGTTGCCAGAGGGAAGATTCTAGTTTAAGACTTTTTCTTCCTTAGTGCTTGAATGAATGATTTTGGCAGCATGGTCTGTTTCCCAAGGTGTGAGAAGTCTGGGCAGCTTATTGTTCTAAATGTCTTTGCTATGGACTGCTACCCGCCTGCTATTGAGATTTACTTGGAAGGAGAGACCAGCCCCCATATCATCTTTGCTCACTCATCCATCTATTCCAAACACAGCTCAGGGCATGAACTCTTGAGACGTTGGGGCTTTTGGTGTCAGGAAACCCAGAACAAATTCTCTTTGGCCAAATAATGTGCGTGAAAACAATGTTCCTGTCTTTGCAGTAGTAGTAAACAGCAAATCAGGGTGTAAGACATTTTCCAGTTTTATGTGGCTAGCAGCTGGTAGATATCTCCACTTTGAAATCCCCAGGATCGGCCTTCTAGTCTGATTTCATTAATCCTCTTGAAGAGACAGTGCCTGCCTGTCCATGTGGGCAGGTAACCTTCTGTCGCACTGCCACTATGGTCTGTGCTTCCTTCGCTCCTCTCGCCAAGAACCTTCTGCCCCAAGACTTGCTTTATAAGATGTTATTGCAGGGAGAATTAGCTGCAGAGCAGTTCCCCCGCTGGTACCAGAGCTCATGCCAGCCACAGCCCTGTGGCACCATTTGAGGCTTCTCCTCCAGCAGAGAAAGTGTGTCCGTCCCTTGTCATCCATGCTTTGCTGATGTGCCAGCACGGAAGTCAGATAAACAGCAGATGTTTGGGCTCTTAAAACACTCAGAGACCAGAGAAAGGTGCCATTCTGGAGTCTAGTCCATGGCTTGTAGGATCTGTAAGAGAAAAATTAGACCGAGAGTTGAATACTGGGGCTCAGATGCCTGGTGCCACGCTGACACTCACAAAACACATTTTCCATCTGAAGACATCCTGGAGGGATCTTTGCCAAAGCCATTAGCAGCAGAAGGGCACCGGCATTGCTTTGTTTCACCGAGATTGTCAGTACTTTTGGGTGGCGGGCGGGGCTTTTTCCCCCCCTCCCTGCAGCCCTTGGCAGGCAGACCCCTCCTTCCTCCCCCTCGCACACCTCTCTGCAGGGGTGAAGAGCCTGGGGTGATGGCACGGGTAGGTTAGCAACAGCAGGATTTTGGGCAGGCAGCAGCAGCATCTCACTGCAAGGGGAGTCTGAGGTGGGAAGAGAGGGCAGGCACAAGGGGGACAGAAAATGAGCACAGAGGAGGAACTGCACAAGAGGAGGAAAAAGTGAACAGCTGGAAGGGAAAACGATCCCAGAGAGAACATTTCATCAATTTTTGTCCAGGGAAGAAGAATTCCCCCAGCACAGAGCAAAACTGGACAAGTGTAATGAGGAGCAGCTCGTGCGTGGTGGGGAGCAGGGCTGACCCAGCCTGTGGCGGGGCAGTGACCACCTGCTGGCTGGCCCTGATTTGTTCTCGTACTCTGTCAAATGGTACTTTAAATGTTTAGAGCAAGCCAGTGAATTGTTAAAGGTTACCTGGGGCCTTTTCACACTTGACTGTATGTACCACACAGGGAAGAGCTCTGCTTTCACCTGGCATACCCTTTCTCAAAAGCATGGCATCAGCCTAATGCACAGTTGTGAGCTGCAGGATGTCTCCCTCAATATTACACATGTGCCCTTCTTAGCTCATTGCCAGTATAGTTTGCTGATTGCTGGTGGTGGCGGCTGGTTGGCTTTTTTTTTTTTTTTTAATAATTCTGTGACAAAAAACAGATACAGGTGAAAGCTGCTGTGCAGAAAGCAGCCAAGCACAAAGGGGGAAAAAAACGTCATCTCTTCCTGGTGGCAGGGAGTTTCACTGTGATTCATTGTGCCGCTGCTGGGTTCACTGCTCTCTGCTGTTTTTTTAACTGCTGCAGGCAAAAGCCAGATCAATCTGTTTTAGGTGGTTGTTTTGTTGTCAGTACTCTGTGCTCTGTCAGTCGCAAAGGCAGGGGATGCTCACCCAGAGACAAACAGATGATGGCAATTCATGGTGTGCCAGATGGGGGTGTGTGATTCAATACTGAGTGAAACTGCTAACTAGAAAGGCCATCAAACACCACAGTATCTACATTTTCCATATGATTATGGTCTGTCAGATCTCTGCCAGCCACAGATATCCGCAAGCATGACATCACTTGCATTTTGGAGCACTTCTCTGCCCAAAGAGGTACCATTTTACACCTGAGCATTTCTTGGAGACCAGCACATGCATTATCTGCCTGACTGAAGCATGGGGGAAAACCCAGCAGGATTTTGGCACATGTGAATGGCATCTCCTCTTTTGTCCAGGAAATTGCAGCTGACTAGGAGAAATTATATTTCTGTCCTTGTGGTAGGAATTTACGAAGTTAAAAATTACCCTTCATCTTTAAAACACCTACAAACTTTGGCAAAATATTTTTTTTTACACCGTAATCCTACAGTGTAAAAGTCAGCCTGACTTCCTTCTAACATAGATATAATGGGCTTGATTTGCTGTTTATACTGTCATTGTATAAGAGCAAGTCCACTGTTACAGAGAGATTGCCCCCAGCTGACACTTGTGGCAAAGTGAAACAGCTGTGCCCAAGGGGTTGGAGTCAATGGGCTGCCATCATCTGAATCCTGCAAAAGACAGATCGCTTTGGTATGCCCCAACACTAAAGATGTGACCTCCCTGGCAGGGACCAGTTCACAGGTTCTTCCACCATTATGGCTGCATGACCATGACCTTCTGTGCCCTCCCTGGGTCTTAGTGCAGCAGCTCTGCAGCCCAGGAAGATGACAGGAACATGTGGTGGCCCTGGCACAACCATGGAAGCAGGTCTGGCCCTAGCATGTGTTTGAGTTGTCACTGGGGTTTCCATCAAGTAGGAAATACTTTCAGATCTGTTAATATGGATATTGTGTCACTTGCCGTGATTGCCCATGAAGGTACTTGCTGTGTGTCCTGTGATGCTGGAATGACAGTCTGACCAAACTCTGACTACCTTTCTACCTTTCTCATGGCAGTAGTCCCTTTGGACAATGGTCATTATAATTCATTAGTCACATTAATAAGGTTTGAAGCTTAGGCTTGTTGGTCTGGTTTTAATTAGGCTACAATACTTCATAGAATCATAGAATTATAGAATATCATGACTTGGAAGGGACCCACAAGGATCATCGAGTCCAACTCCTGTCCCTGCATAGAACAACCCCCAAATTCACACCATATGTCTGAGGGCATTGTCCAAATGTTTCTTGAATGTTGTCAGGCTTGGCACCGTGACTGCCTCCCGGGGGGAGCCTGTTCTAGTGCTCCACCACCCTCTGGGTGAAAAACCTTTTCCTAATGTCCAACCTAAACCTCCCCTGGCATATCTTCCTGCCGTTCCCTCGAGTCCTATCATTGGTCATCAGGGAGAAGAGATCAGCACCTGCCCCTCCTCTTCCCCTTGTCAGGAAGCTGTAGACCACGATGAAGTCTCCCCTCAGTCTCCTCTTCAGGCTGAACAGACCAAGTGACTTCAGCCGCTCCTCGTACGGCTTCTCCTCTAAACCCTTCACCATCTTCGTGGCTCTCCTCTGGACGCTCTCTAGTAGCTTCGTATCCTTTTTGTACTGTGGGGCCCAAAACTGCACACAGTACTCAAGATGAGTCCGCACCAGTGCGAGTATTAAGTAGTACTTACAGCTCTATGTGAATCTCTGAGATTCATCTTGGACTCTTAAATGGAAAGACATGATACACAGGTGCAAAATAATTCCTTTTTCATACACTCTGCAAAATCTCAGATTTTAAACCTATTACTGGATTGTGGGAGAAGAAAAGAAAACCTGTGGCTCCCTCCCTGTCCCCTCACCTCTTGCTTCTTTGTGGCACTTCACTTATATCACAAAATCACTCCATTGCTCAGCCTTGATGCTCACAACACTCCTGTGAGTGAAAAGATTCCTTTTGCAAACATGCGTATCTCTGGCATTGCTTTGTCTTCCCCAACTCAGTTTATATACATGGAGTCTGATCCAGAAGACAATTCAAATCCATGGGAATCTTTGCTTTGGATAAATTTCTGACCCAGCTTATATCTGAGGTGACTCAAAATATAATGACTTTAGAGCAGACAAGACTTTGTGTCATGTGCTTATGTCATTCTAAGTGTCATGGTACAATAAAGTACCAAGGCAATAAAGCCTTGGTTGGGAATCTTACCTGCCACAATGACAGGAATAGCAATAGATACAATAAGAGAAAATTATAGAAAAAAAAAAAAAAACAGAAAAATATTATTTCCCCCTTCCATTTCCCTTGAAGCTCTGTGGAAATAAAAGTATTGCTGTCAGTCAGTGGCTGTGGTTTTGTTTCTATTTCTTCCCTGCCCCTGGTTTGGAAAGTAAGTCTCTTCTTTCCTCCTGAGGAATAGCACTTCTGTTTCCTGGGGATGCTTACTCTCTGTTTCTCCTTCTCCTGCCACCCATCTCCACTGATTTAATTTTACACAATTTGTCATGCAGCCAAATACTCCCAAGTCAGATTTTGTCGTCTTGCTCACAAACCCTGCCTTTCCTTGTATGTAAGTATTCCCTTGTTCCCACTGACACGAAGGCTATTGCAGAACCATGACTTGCTTCTTTAGCCGTTTCTCTCTTTTTCTGCGGCTCCGTGACGGCTCCTTTGTGTGAGGGGAAATAATACCTGGCAGGAAGGTTAATGTGAACCAAGGATAAGGGCTGTTCCCTGATGCAACACCTCGGCTCAGCTGCTGGCATCTACCTGTGTTGAAGAAAGGGAAAGGAGCATCCTTTTCCCCCTTTCTTTGCCTGCTGATCCTTTGCTTGTATCCTTACCTGATATTACCTGATATACCCTGTGTCACTAGGATAAAAGAGTAAATGACTCTTTCTCAGCTTAGGGGAAAACCTAACAAAGAGCATTGCCACTCCAGGGAGCTCTGTGGAGCTGCCTGGGAGAAGAGGAAGAGAACGGGACACTGAGGAACGACCTGGTTTGCCAGGTTGTGGTGGAGGTCACGGTGCTGGGGGCTATCCCAGCCTCAGCTGGCGGTCCCCAGTGATCCCAGTGCATGGGAGACTGGCTGAAGGCAGCTCCTGGTGACTGTCCGTCCTCCTGCCCACCTGCCCTGAGTAGCTGTGAGAGGCAGCGGCAGCAAAGTGATGTGGAGGTCTCAGACTCAAGAGCTCCTTTTTGCCACAAGAAGGAACTTGTGCTGTGTCCTTTCAAAGGACATGAAATCAGCAGAAGGGAGCAGAAAAGCTTCTCCTGGTAGCTGGCTGTGGCACTCTGACCTTTCCAAAACAAGCTGTGTGGACCTCGGGCTGGTGAGGCTGAATGGTGATGGTGGTATTTTGCTCCAGAGATGCTGCTTCCCACCATTTATTATCTAATGATGAAGCAGCCTCAGATCAGTTACTGACCTGCTTTAAATGATGGGCAGTATTGTCATTACCAAGTGGTGATATTTGGACAAAACATTTTTTTCCCCAGTAGTTGTTAGAACTAGAAGACAGTGGGGCCGCTGCTGTTTGACTACCTGACGCTTCAGTAAGCACAAACTTAGTTGAGCATGGGAGCACCCCAGCAGCCTTCCCTTCCGCACTGTTCATCAGCATCTGCATTTGAGTGTCACTGTTAAAATGCAACATCTACCAATGGTTGAAATATTTTTAAATATTTGGTATTCTTACAAAATGTCATTGTTTTCACTTACACAGAGATTTTAAATAAGATTGTGCCCCAAATCTTATCCTCTCTCAGTATCAACCACAATAATTCTGTGCATTTGTAGTGCTTATATTAAACTCATTACAGGTGAAGGATGGAGGCTTGGGTAGTTATATTTGGATTGATCTGTAACATCTTCTCAGACATTCTAGTAATTTTTCAGGTTCTAATTTAGTATCTGACTGCAGTAAATATAACTACGTATTACCTAATAAACATACTTAATACAATCTATTTGGTGGAGGGGACCAAAATCCAGTCTGTGAGCTGCAATAAGAATCCACAGAGGACCTCCCACTGTCTTCATGAGGGGTGCATATAAAGATGAAGAGAAGGATCTTGTCTTTGCATAGGTGACTAGGGGCAGGATCATCTCATCTAATTACAGCTATCTGTAGTACAAGCATTTACAATGAAACAAGTCACCCTCGGTTCCTTCCAGAGTCGATCGAGAGAAGCAGGTATTTTCAAGAAGTGATTCACTTGACCTATTTGTAGCCATCTATTTTAGGATGAAATGATCCCCCCCAAGTACCTACTTCTGTGCATTGACTGTAAAGAGCAATGTAGGTACTAGCTGAAAGGTAAATGCCTACATTGCAGGTTTTTGCTTTTGGCCAAATGAATCAGTGAATGTTTAGATTTCATCTTTAATTATTATTGGCTCACACTCTTACTTTATAGTAATGAGTGGTTTGGGGGCAATATGATCACACCAAGCAGTGCTCTGTTTCTGCCCATTTCGTCTCTGTCTTTCTTACCTTTGTTTTCTGTTTCTCTTTTCTCTTCTCTGTCTTTCTATGTCTCTTCCTTTTCTCTGCAGCAATTTCCAGTCCTTTCTTATTTTATTTCCTGAAATTGTTTCCAATAAAGTAATTAATGCAAGTCCTTAAAATATTATTAAGACTTTGAAGGTAGTGTTGCAGTAGGAGTAATGG
This sequence comes from Nipponia nippon, assembly GCF_047370975.1. Taxonomy (NCBI): domain Eukaryota; kingdom Metazoa; phylum Chordata; class Aves; order Pelecaniformes; family Threskiornithidae; genus Nipponia; species Nipponia nippon. Next base: position 114,206,837 of record NW_028262336.1, read on the forward strand.
GAAGTGGCAGAGTTCATAACTACTGTGTTGGTCAGGTTTCAAGGTTATCTTCACAGCCAGGAGGAATGGAAATATGCATTGTAAAATAAAAGCTTAAACTGTTCAGAATCTGAATGAGTCCCATACATTACACTAAATGTGCCGCTTTCAGACAAATGTATTCCAGGGAAGAGCTGCCTGGTGTGTTTGCTTGATAATGTCAATATTCTCAGTTGTTGAACATCGCATTTTACTCTTGTGTTTTTATGGTTCCTGTATTTTGGATACGTTTCTTCATTTGCCCTTTGTTGATCTGACTGATGAGGTTACATCCTGGCCTTGCTGAAACCCCTGGGAGTTGACTCTGGACCTAGATTTTAGCTGCTCTCTGCTTAGAGGAGACATATATTTTTAAACTCTATGGGAATGGGCCACATCGTGCCTTGTGCTGTCCTTCTCCTCTCTGCCAAGGACTCTCATCTGTGTGCTAAATAAGAGAGAGCAGAGGACAGAGCAGAGGGAAGAGGATTTAGTGGGAATGTATTTCATAGGATAACCAGGGTGTGCCACAGCTGTGGCTCCCCCAGCCAGTGCAGGGCCATTTTACCAATGTAACTTTCTCTTCTCAGAATGAAAGGTGAGGTCTGAAAAGGAGATTTCCTTTACTGTTGAAATTAGTAATGCTACCACTATAGGACCCTATATAGACATGAAGGCTGTGGGTCTCACATTGGTGGGCAGCCCTTCTGGGAGAGGCGTACAATGTACAGGGTGTGAAATCATCTGATAGCCACAAAGGTGCAGAAAAGCTGCTGAGCAGGGATGGGCAGAAATCCTCATGTTTTCCCTACCTCCCCCAGAGCCACAGTGACATCCCTGCTTTCTCTCTGCTGCACCAAGCCTGGCAGTGTGAACCATCCAGCAGGACATCTGGGGCTGCAGCACCTGTAAGGGCATTGCGTGGGCAGCTGGAAGGTGCTGGGTCCTGGGGCAGGCAAGAGCGGGCTTGCACCCCAGGAGCCCCATGAAAGCAGGAACAGCTCTACCTCTCCTGCTGACAACTGTGTCTGCAGCCCGGGGCTGTGATGCTGAGGTGAGCAGTGGTGGTCCCTGACATTTTGGGAGTGGGATCTCCTCTATCCACCAACTCTACTCACTTCTCCAGGACTGGAGATGGATATTGCTGCCTCTGACTTTTTTCTTGCAAGCAGAGTGGCTTGTTGCTCTTCTCATTTCCACCAAGATTATGCAAAACCTCCATAGCATTAAGATGTTTATCACCTCAGCTTTTAAAATCCTGTTGCTTTCATGTTTATGGTTCAGCTGTTCCCGGTAGAGCCTGATTTTCCTTCTGTTAGTCATCTTCATTTTCTTACCCAGAAAAAAGCACTCAAACCTCATAAATTCCGGTCCTCTAAAATAATAAAACTCTATTATTAGTGTTGTCTTCAATGTAGAGTCTTATGCATGCATTATGCACATTGGTTTCTCATCAACAGTAAAAGAACCCAAAAGATTTTAGAAGAAATGAGGAACACAAATCTTGTGGCCCTTTCTAAGTCAAATTCTCTTTTTAAGTCAAAGAAAATTAAGGAAGAATGTAGGAGTTGTAATGTTGATCGAAGTTTACTGTGACCCAGTTCTTTCCCAGAATTTGCTAGTAAAGTTAGGTTTTATACTGCTAAATTTCTTAATGTGGAATTATAAACAGCTACTCAGCTTCTGGGCAGGCCCATAAAAGATGATGGGTTGTTTACAGGAAGTAGAGATTTCCATGGAGTGACTTCTCGTTTCATGTAAAGTCAGAATCTGGCATCTTCCAATAAAATCCAAAGAAGACATGAGAAGTTAACTAGGGATTGGCAAGTTTTAGTTGGCAGAACTTTCTCCTTTGATAAGTCATATATCTATATTTGAATCTGTTACCTATCCATTTCTAATTTGCCCCTCGTAACATCAAATCTCTCTCTCTGCCTGTCTCTAACACCTATATTTCTGTTCTACCTAAGCTGAAACTTCACTCAACACGGAGACCCCTCACAAGACTTTTCACACTATTTAAAACCCAATTACCCTGAAAATTCTTCTCTTCCCAGATATGTCTCAAGTGTTCAGATTATGATGAAATTGCCTTGCTTGATAGTAACAGGTACATTTGACTAAAAGGAGAATAAGAGCTTTTGCTTCTGTTTTATCTGTACACTTATATGAGTCTGCTTGAATCAAAATGTTACTGTTTTCAGTATTTAATGAGCTATATGTTGATGTTTTTTTATGAATAATGGTGAGCAGAACAAGACAGGAAAGGATGGGAAAGAAGAAGAAGAGGGGAAAGAAGAAGAAGAGGAGAAAGAATTTTGAAACTTGAAATATTTAAGAATTACTGGCAGCAGCGGACAGGGAGGAAGATTCCCCAGACACTGGCATAGTACTTTCATTACTTATTTCCTGGATTTCCTTAAAAAGTTGTTTATTTAGGAACTTATTTGGCAATAAGATCAGTGTTTCTTATTCATGCCTCTATAATTTGCCTTTAGTGTAATTTCACATTTTTCTCTTTGATTTTCAAATCTTGTCTGCATTAAACCATTTTAATGCTTTTGTGGTAAGTAAAAATTAATTTCTGCTATATGATGAACTGCGTAGTTTAACACTGCAGTGCCATGAGCTTTTTCCTACTTTTCACCTGCTATGAGTTCAAAGTGCTTCTCAAAATCTGGGGAAGTGTTCAACATTTGAGGTAGTATGGATGTTTTTAATGTTAACCTGCTTCTTTCTGCTGCAATGATTTGCATTGCATTGAATTTGTATCCAACCAACAAAGAAATTGCTTTTTAACATTTTTAACATCCTGTTCATGTTGAGTCATGTAAAGCATTGAACTATTGTCAGTGGATGGAAAATATCATGCTATTTGAAGACAAACCACATGCATGAAGAAGAAACAGTGTCGTCAGTCTGAGATGATGCAGCAGGCATACATTTCACCTCATGGTGAAAACAGAGCATGATATTTTACAGGAGCTTTGTATTGTGCACAGATTAGTACTAAAAATAGTTCAAACCAACTATATGAGCACTTTCACCTTTCTGGAATCAAATTCTCATTGCTTTACAGAAGGTATTTTTAAATTCTGTGGTTTAGCTTTAGCTGAATCTTATTAATGAAGAATGAAGTGAAAAACTGATATAGAAAACTTTACTAGTGGGTAATCTGAACTGCAGTGTTCACTCTTTTTGCAAACCAGGCACTTGGCTGCACCACTGCAGTGAGAGCTTAGGTCTACCTTGTCTTTTTAAGAGAAATATTCCATAAATCTGGTTTACCTATCAGCTTTAATTGCAAAACGTTAAATACCATTCTCTTAAGACTCAGTTCCATTGTTTCAGGCTCCTAATGGTACTTTTCTGTAAAAATACTTTGCACATCTGTTTTATTTATCTAAAGAGACCAGTTTTTTAAAACATTATTCCTTTAGCAGCAAACGTTTTTGGTAGCTAGAATCTATTTTTGCATTGCTACAAGCAGTTAAATTCCTATTATAGCAGTATGTACCTTGCCTGTGGATTTTTTTTTCTTGTAAAAGATTTTGAAATGCGTTCACCCAGGGCCTGATTCAGAGAAATCCTGAGGATTTCCTGCAAGGTGCTGAGCACCCCAGCCAGTATCAGTAGGGATGAAAACTACTGGATTTGGCTCACGGTGCTTTTAAATTCACCGTGAAATAGCGGGTGCTTGTTCAAGCTTATTCACATTACAGACATTTGCTCTGTAATTGCTTTCAAATCGCCTTGAGAAGTTTGGAATGAAACATGCTACAAAAGTGAAATATTCATGTTATGGCAAACACATTGCAACCCCCCCCAGATGTGTGATTCCCTCACAGTAACCTACTTTTGTCAGACCTTTTTGCATAAAACATGTTGACATGAAAGAGGACTTGAGAATCAATTAGGAGTTTTTCATAGAGAAAAAGATTGGGTTTTTTTCCCTGTATTTTCCTTTTTTTGTTTGTTTGTCTCCTCCCCCCGCCCTCCGAACATTTTAGACAGGGTCCAACTCAAATTCTGAAGCTGAAATTACATATATGTATATATATCTATTTGTTTCCAGTTATGTTACCATTATAAAATATATTTATTTAAACACTCTCAGTGCGCAGCTTTCCCGTTAGTATTCACACTACACTCTGCATAGAAATATTCCTGTGGGAACCGATCATCTGTTTTGCAAAGAACACAAGAAACCTTGGAATATGAAATTGTGCTATCCTGATGCTAAGTAACATCAGCAAGAGTGACAGTGCTCTGAGTAGCACAAGCGCTCATATTTGAAAGTTGTATTCCTTCACCAAAACAAAGTGACAGGAACTAAATGACAGGAAAATAATTTACCTTGGTATTTACCTGTGGCCTTGTTCGAAGGAGCCAAGCGAAGTGAAGAAAGAGGTAAAAAGAGCAATTAAGTTTTCAAGGACTAAAGATGTAAGAAAGAGTAGAACAGAAGGAACAGAGAAATGGATTCTGAACTGATGCTAAAACTTAAGTCACCATATTTTGCAACTCTTGCAAAAATTTCTCCAGAATATTAGGATTCTTTTACACAATTAGCCAGAACATCAGCAGTTAGATAGCTGAACATCTGGAAAGGTTCCTGAACACTGCTAAGTGCTTGAAACCTCTATACAACACTAAGCAGAGACAGACTGAAGTTCACTTTGAAGATACAACCAGTGAAAGAGGCTGGGACCGTTGTACCAGCATTGTAAGGAGCTATGTACATTTAGAAACCTGCTTGCAGAAATTGCTTTCACAACAGGATCATTTGCCATCTCTGGGTGAAATAGAGTAGATTTTATTACAATAGATTTCATCTGGAAGCTCAATAGGATCTTTCATTTGGACAACATTTTGGCTGACTCTGCGTTCAGTGAATAATATCCTGTAGGTAGATATTGTAGATGTTTTTTATTTGCTCAGATACCATCTTAATGGTTTTGAATTATCTACATCTATAGGTATGAGCACACTCTCTCTCCCTGCCCCCCCCGCCGTTGCTGAAGCTGTATATAAGTAAAACCTCTTCATTCCTTTTCTTTTTTTTTTTTTTAATTTTCCTTTGCTTTTTTTCCTTTTATTTTCTTTTCTTTTATTTCCTTGTTTTTTATTCCTTTTATTTTCTTTTTATCCCTTCATGAGAGCAAGTCATTGCAGACAATTTGTTAACCAGTTCATCCATTCTAGGGTGCAAAGAAGCTTTCCAAGAGAAGTGTTCCCACTCGTTACACAATATGAGGTCTCACTTTTAAACAAGTCTGGGTAAAATATTGTGTGATTTCCTGTCATTAAGATAAAAAAGAAAAAGGTAATCTAATCAGACAAGGTGCCGGTGTGAGTTAATCTTAGGCCAGTTGGTGAGAGAACATTAATAACAATGATTTACATTTTGGAATTTTTAAACATCTGGTAGAAGAAGTTTGTGAAGAGATGAACTGTAATAGAAGTGTAACATTTGTGGAAAGCACCAGCTTGCTCAGATGACACTAAAGAAGATGCAGTACAACACTAGGTACTATGTACACTGGCTTGGCCTCCTTTGGTAGAACCTGCTGTCACACTCCCAGCCAGGTCCTGGATGAGCTAGTCAAGAAAACCCTCCTCGTACAAGCTCTGCTGCAGGCTGGTCATCTCCCATATGCTGTGCAGCACTGCTTGTCTTGGCAAACTACTCCTCCATCAGGTCAGGTTCAAGCCTGATAAAACCTGGTCAGTACTTTGTCACTACTGTAATTTTCCCAGGACCTACCTGCTAACTCCTTGCTTTTGCTTCCAGACCTGCTTCGACGTTCTCCTGGCCCATCCCCAGCCCAGTGAACACCACAGTGCTGCCTGGAAAGTATTATGTGCTGTGTGAGAGACCGCCAAGGGGAATTCCTACAAGCGAGCCAGAGCCCTGGGACAGGAGGAGCACCCTGCTCATGGGCACCAGCTCTGCTTTCCCTCAGGAGGTGAGGCAGTCCTAGCAGCCATTGGAGAAACTGTGGGGGTCCAGGTTATTTCAGCCTCTGCCTAGGACACAAGAAGCTCTTAAAGTCTTTGCTATCTTGGGTTCTCGTGGTGTATGAAGAGTGCAGGGAGCTGCTCCAGAAGCGTAGAAAAATGTCTGTTTGAACTCCTACTACAATACAGAGGATGCTTGAAAGCAAATTGGCTTTAATCCCATATGTAGCTACCATTATATTTTCTTTGGATTAGCCTGATTGATGATATCTATATTCTTAAAAAAACTGCTTATAGCAGGTGGTCTATCTGGAATAAATATGGTTGCAAGAGTGAAAACAAAGTGGCTTCTGTAGAGAGCTGTTCTTCTATAAATAGTGGCTTGACTCAGCTGCAGAGAGTGCTGGAGTGAGGTAGCTCTAGGCTAGCATCTAGATGCCCATCAGCATCTTCTTGTTTTGGTGTTTTAAATAAATTTGTATGGGGTTTATAGGTAACTCTGAGGCAGAACTCATGGGGCCTCTGTTATCTATTAAATACTCAGGACATAGAAGAAGTGGTGATCAAGAAAAGGTTCAATTTACTTCACCCAGTGTTGAATTCAGTAAACCTGGCTCTCTGTGCAAGCCAAATGGAAATAAGAGGTTTTGAGTGCTGTGCTATATTTTTTCTTTTACAATTTATAAATTTTTAAGTCCGAATGTTAGCCATCTGTGTGTTCCTTCTAGACAATTAGTTGAAGCTGTATGCCATCAGAAGTTGTCCCTGAGATTTGCAATCTCAGTTTGACCTAATCATCTGAGTCAAAGAACTGTTATTTTGGCATTCTTTTTTTTTTTTTTCACTTCCTCAGCAGCTTCCTCCACCATTTTTTTTTTGTGAAATAATGATGTAAATGTAACATATTTCCTTCCACAGCCTTGACATTTTGTTTTGATACTTCTTTAGCAAGCCAGAAGAGTAAATTCAGGACCCTGAATTTTAGGAAAGCAAACTTCCAGCTCTTCAAGGAGTTAGTCAATAGGACCCCCTGGGAAACTGCCCTCAGGGACAAGGGATCAGAACAGAGCTGGCAGATCTTTAAGGACACTTTCCATAGAGCGCAAGAGCTCTCGATACCGAGGTGTAAGAAATCAGGCAAGGAAGGCAAGAGACCGGCATGGCTGAGTCAAGACTTACTGGTCAAACTAAAGGGCAAGAAGGAAATGCACAGGCAGGGGAAGCAGGGACAGGTATCCTGGGAAGACTATAGGGATGCTGCCCAGTTGTGTAGAGATGGGGTCAGGAAGGGCAAGGCGCGGCTGGAGCTGAACTTGGCAAGGGATGCAAAGAAAAATAAGAAGGGATTCTACAGGTATGTCAGCCAGAAAAGGAACGTCAAAGAAGGCGTACCCCCCAATGAACGAGATTGGCAAACTGGTAACAACAGACAAGGAGAAGGCTGAGGTACTCAACAAATTCTTTGCCTCAGTCTTCACTGGCAACCTCTCTTCCCACACCTCTCAAGTGGATGGACTGCAAGGCAGGGACTGGGGGAGCAAAGTCCCTCCCACTGTAAGAGAAGATCAGGTTCATGACCACCTGAGGAACCTGAACATACATAAGTCTATGGGACCTGACCAGTTGCATCCCGGAGTCCCGAGGGAATTGGCTGATGTAGTTATCAAGTCACTCTCCATGATATTTGAAAAGTCATGGCAGTCAGGTGACTGGTCCCTAGTGACTGGAAAAAGGGAAACATTGCACCTATATTTAAAAAAGGTAGAAAGGAGGACCCTGGGAACTACTGACCTGTCAGCCTCACCTCTGTGCCTGGGAAGATCATGGAACAGATCCTCCTAGAAGCTATGCTAAGGCACAAGGAGGACAGGGAGGTGATTCAAGACAGCCAGCATGGCTTCATCAAGGGCAAGTCCTGCCTGACCAACTCAGTGGCTTTCTAGGATGGAGTGACTACATCAGTGGACAAGGGAAGAGCTATGGATGTCTTCTATCTATCTGGGCTTCCGTAAGGCCTTTGACATGGTCCCCCACAACATCCTTCTCTCTAAATTGGAGAGAGATGGATTTGATGGATGGACTGTTCAGTGGATGAGGAATTGGTTGGATGGTCGCATCCAGAGGGCAGTGGTCAACAAGTCAATGACGAGATGGAGATCGGTGACGAGTGGTGTCCCTCAGGGATCGTATTGGGACCAGTACTGTTTAATGTCTTTATCAATGGCATAGACAGTGGGATTGAGTGGACCCTCAGCAAGTTTGCAGACGACACCAAGCTGTGTGGTGTGGTTGACATGCCTGAGGGATAGGATGCCATCCAGAGGGACCTGGACAAGCTCGAGAAGTGGGCCCATGTAAACCTCATGAGGTTCAACAAGGCCACGTGTGGAGTCCTGCTCCTGGGTCGGGGCAACCCCCAGTATCAACACAGGCTGGGGGATGAAGGGATTGAGAGCAGCCCTGAGGAGAAGGACTTGGGGGTACTGGTGGATGAAAAGCTGGGCATGAGCCAGCAATCTGCTCTCACAGCCCAGAAGGGCAACCACATCCTGGGCTGCATCAAAAGAAGTGTGGCCAGCAGGTCGACAGAGGTGATTCTGCCCCTCTACTCTGCTCTGGTGAGACCCCACCTGGAGTACTGTGTCCAGCTCCGGGGTCCTCAGCACAGGAAAGACATGGACCTGTTGGAGTGGGTCCAGATGAGGGCCACAAAAATGACTGGAGGGATAGAACACCTCTCCTATGAAGAAAGCCTGAGAGAGTCGGGACTGTTCAGCCTGGAGAAGAGAAGGCTGTGGGGTGACCTTATTGCAGCCTTTCAGTACTTAAAGGGGGCCTACAGGAATGATGGGGACAAACTTTTTAGCAGGCCCTGTTGTGATAGGACAAGGGGTAATGGTTTTAAACTAAAAGAGGGTAGATTTAGACTAGGTATAAGGAAGAAATTTTTTATGATGAGGGTGGTGAAACACCGGAAGAGGTTTCCCAGAAAGTTGGTAGATGTGCCATCCCTGGAAACATTCAAGGTCAGGTTGGATGGGGCTTTGAGCAACCTGATCTAGTTGTTGATGTCCCTTCCAATTGCAGGGGGCTTGGACTAGATGACCTTTAAAGGTCCCTTCCAACCAGAACTATTCTATGATTCTATGATCCTATAAGCTGGTATAGTGAAATCCCTGAAATTACAAATGGATCTGATGCTGGCCATTCATATTTCAAACCAATTGATTCTGAATAAAATTGTCTCAAAGTTAAATTAGGCAACAAGGAATTCCTGATTCTGCTATTGATCTGCTATGTAGTGTGAGACTCATGATATCAGTCACTGGTGCTTTGCTTTTCTCAGCCACGAGAACAAAACCGTGCTGAGGGTCACAGATTAAAGACATTTTATGAGCATTAAGACCCAGATTCTGCTGCTTTCATTATGTAATATCTCATCTCGCAGTGCAAAATAGATTAATTACTCCTTCAGTAATACACCATGCAACATGATAGACTCAAACATCACCTGATTACTAGAACATCAACTTTGGCCAATGAGAATCTCCTGTATCTTGCACATAAACTTTATTTCTGAGTAGTTGAAACATAAAATTGATCTGTTCTTTAAGCCAATCGTAACTCAGCAGATCATTAATGACAAATGGCAGAATGCCCCAGCCATCCTTCCAGGCAATACTCCAGATGGAAGTCACTGGATAAAGAACAGGAAGGTTTGGCAGAATGTGAAAAAAGAATAAATTTGCTACACATCACCCATTTTGCCTGACTGCAATAAAGTAATTGTAATAGAATGTTGTCACAGAATAATGGTCTCCTGCTGCTTTAGAAAGGCTTTGCAAAACAGATGTTTACTTTCTCTGTGGGAGACATTGATCCCGGGACAACAATCTTTTCTATTAAAGGAAAATTAAGTACTTATAAGTTCAGCAGTACTATAAAAAGATCATTATAAAAAGCCATATAATGTAATAGGTGAAATGGTATGAAATATGCATGTGATGTATGTCATATATGCGACTAATCCCTAAGTGGGATTAATTCGAATAGCTTCTTCCGGCAGCTCTGCGACTAACATTTTCTCAACAAATGCAGACAGAACAATGCAATGCACTATGATGAAGTTGTTTTTGTTATTTTAATTTTGCAAGGCTCTGTGAACTGCAGAAAAACAGCATTTGTAAATAAAAATAATAACATCAAAACTCCAGCATACTCTCGGATGAGAAAAGCTTAGTTAATAACAAATAGGTAAAGATCATGAATAAATAACAATAAAGTAACATGTTACAATTAATGGAAATTAAAGACCATGCATTTTCTGTCAGTGCTGAACTCAGTGTTGTGAGTTTTGCTGACTAGAACCAAGAAAAAAATTTGAAAACAGATAAAAAATTATAAAACATTTGTGCATTCAAAATAATTTTCTCAGAAGAGCAATTACACATTAGAGATTGTAAAAGAATTAAAAATACTCGTATTTTTCTCTGAACTGTCTGCAATACATGTGGGACACATAAATTGCACTCTGCTGTAATATGATAGCAGAGTTACATAGGCACTGTTTTGGTGAACCTTACACATTTTACAGATACTTCTGCTATTCATCCAATAATGTGCCAACTGCAAATTTTGGGCTGATGAGACATGTATGAAAGAAGAACATTTGTTCTTGTATGTGCTGTAACTGTCTATGTGTATGTGCTGTCAAAGGCATTTGACTGTCAGATGAAGCAACCCTCTGTGGTATTTAGCTTTTGCCAAGCTTGTAGCTGGATCAGGAGGAATAAAATGAGAATAATTAACCAGGGACTGAATGACTTGTTGGCCTCACCAGACTCACCTCCAGGACCTGCATCATCACGGATCTTCTGCTGTCCATTTCTGTTTAGCTCAACACATCTTGTGATGGTGTTTGGTACTTTTCCAGCTGGAGCCTCTATCCAATTCCATGTATTTTATATCATGAATCCCAAACAGAGTTGCAGTATGCAGATTACCGACATCTTTGTAACCGGACCAGGCAGGTATCAGGCTTGCTTCCACAAATTTCAAAGCTCATAGCAGAGCAGAATAGTCAGTGAATAGTGACACTGAGTCTGGGTTTACTCCAAGTGCTGCTTCAGCTGGAGCAATAGGAGACTTGAAGCCCTAATTGTATTTTTTACTCTGAATGGTGAACGTCACTATCTAGATGCTGAAGGAAAATGTCTTTTACATTCTTGAGAAGACTTGGTTTGGTATACGAGTGCATTCAGTTATAATAATCCTGACCTCAGGAACAGTCACTGAAGCAAAGCATCTCCCTTCCCATTTCAGGGTCACCACATTACAGACATAAAAGGAATACGGCCTTGAGGGGCATGAAGAAAGTAATCTTTAATGCTGCAAGGGGAACTCAAGAGTGCTGTCAAATGCTAATGATAAGTTGCATTGGGAAGTGCTACTTTAAACCTTAAGAAAAAGAGGAAACTGAAGACTTAAAAAGTGTCAGTTTTGTCATCTTGAAACCGTCTTCCCCTAGTGCTGAATAAAATGCGAATATGCCCACAAGCAAGTTGCTTACCCTACAGCTGAAGTACTGCACATGGAACCAGCTGACACTTCGGTATTTTAGCAGTTTAGACTTATAAATATGTATTTGCATTTTCAACGCTAAACTATGTGGCTCTTACCCAGTTGTCACTGTCACTGCATCAGGAAACCGGTGGAAGTTTGCTTCACTGAGGACTGTACGATATGGTCTATAAGAAGGAAATAAGTTTAATGGAAACTGAAGCATGTGAAGAAAGTTAACATCTTAACACAGAGTACCCTGTGCTAGGGATAGTGTTTGGCACCAAAGGACACCCTCTGCACCCCTTAATTCCTGAATCTCCTCCGTGGTGGGAGATTGGACTGAGGGCAGGCAGGGGCTTGTGCAGCAGATCTCAAAGAATCTGCTAAGATGAGGATTAATCTGTTAAAATGAGCATTTCTTTAGAGGAAAGAAGGAAAAGGCAGTCTTGTCTCTCTGCACTAAGGTACTGAGGAATATTGTTATTCACTAGAGAAGGAAGGACAGAGGAGGTCAACGGATCCGGAGGTTCATATGTGAATTAACTGTCAGGTGAAGTCGTGTCTGATTCCTGTCCTAGGGCTGCTGCAAAAAGAAAGTCTCTGCATCCCAAATGTAATATTTAATAAGACAACAGAAGGGAGTATGGACCACCCTGGCTTTATTATACATCCTTTCAAGCCACAGGCTTCGAGCCCCAGAAATTTAAAAAGTATGGCATGACAAAAGGAGATCTGTTGCTTCTCTTACTCCATATATATATTTCTACAGGAAAAAAAAAAAAAAGAAAAGAAATAGAAACTGGGTGAGCCAAGAGAAAGAGGGATGATGACACGGGAAGCAATGCCCTGGCAAGGGCTGTCGTGTCCTAGTTAAAAGCGGCATGCACACAGACCTGTGCCCCGTCTGAAAGCAGACACTGGGTTTGTGCTGCCTAAGACCATGCTCAAAAGCTCCTTCATACCTCTGGAAATCTTCCTGGTCTCTCCAATGGGTTCTTGTTTAGGCTGCACTCAGATATTTAAGAGGATATGGTTGTAAAATGTATGTCATAGTACAGAGGACATGTACGGTTCAAAAAAAAAAAAAAAAGATTGCCTTTTAAAATAAGTTTTGTTTGAACGCAGATAAAGTAATGACAAGCTGTCTGCCTCGATGGTAGGATGAACCACTACAGCAGAGATCCCATTTCCCTGGAGCCTTTCTGCCAAGAAGGACTACACGGGGTTATCACCATTGCCATGAAACTCTCAAGGTGTCTTTAAACTGACTGCACGGGTAGGGAAAGTTGGGTGGGAGACCCCCTGCATGTGTTCAAGGGTATCACACTGTATCCAAGCTCCTCTGCGCTGTGTCCTCCATCCCCCTCCTTTCTGCTTTTGCAAGGCTGTAGCACAGGGCTGCTACAGGGGGGATGAACTTAGTTTCTTCTTTTCTTTTTTGGACGTGACCCGCAATGTTAGCGGGAGCAGTGCTCGCACAGAGATGAGAATAACTTTTGCCTCCCCAAACTGACGGCAGCACCTACCCTTCCCAGCTTTGAAAATGATTTCTTTCCTAAGCTCCGGCTTCCCCAGTGCCAGTCAGGAAAGTTCGCTGGCGACGAGCGACTGGCAGGGAGACGAGGACCGACTTCCCCGGCCGCGGCGGCCGCAGCCTCCCCCGGCGCAGGGAGCTGTCCAGCACCAAGGCGGCTCGGCGGCGGCGGCGGCGGCGGCACCGCGGGGCCGGGGCGGCGGCGGGAGGGCCCCGGGGCGGCGGCGGGAGGGCCCCGGGGCGCCCCCGGCCCCTGCGCGGGCACCGCCGCTCCCCGCGGAGCCGTGCGGGGATACCGGCCCCTCTCCCCGCTCCCCCTGCGCCTGGCTCCAACGCGCAGGGCGGAGAGCGGAGCGCCCCGCCCGCCCCCCAGCAGCCGGCAGCGGCGGGAGCACGGGCTGCGCGCCGGCTCCCGGGCGCGTCCCGCTCCGCCGGTGCTGCGGGGCGGGGGCAGCGTCCCCCGGCGCGGCGGAGCGGGGCCGGGCGGCTGCTGCGGGCCGCGGCGTGCGGGGCCGAGCGCGGCGGGCGGCGAGCGGGGCGGGGGCAGGCGGCGGGGGGAGGAGGAGGAGGAGGAGGGGGCAAGGGCTCCGAGCGACACGTGATTCCCGCGGAGCGGCGAGGGAGCCGGGGGAGGGGAGAGCGAGGGCGGGCGGCCGAGGCGGAGGAGGGCAGCCGCCGCCGCCGCCGCCGCTTTAAAGCCTCCCGGCGCGGCGCCGCGCAGCACCCGCTCTCCCCCGGCCGGGCGCGGCGGAGCGCGGAGCCGGGCAGCGGCGCCGAGGGGCGCGGACAGCGCCGGCCCCGGCGCGGCGCCTCCGCCGCCGCCTCCCGCCCAGGGGCACCCGCGGCCATGCGAGGCGGCCGCCCCCGCGGCCCCGCCGTTCGGCGCTGCCCGCCGCGGCTGCCCGCCGCCCCGCGCTGAGGCGAGCCGCCGCCGCCGCCCCGCGGCACCATGTCCCGGCGCAAGATCTCCTCGGAGTCCTTCAGCTCGCTGGGCTCGGACTGCCCGGAGACCAGCCCCGAGGAAGAGGGCGAGTGTCCCCTGTCCCGCCTCTGCTGGAACGGCAGCCGCAGCCCCCCCGGCTCCGCCGACACCCCCTTCGCCGCCGCCGCCGCCGCCGCCGCCGCCGCGGCCAGCGCCGGGGCGCGCCGAGCCCCGCGCCGCCGGCGGGTCAACCTGGACTCGCTGGGCGAGAGCATCCGCCGCCTGACGGCCCCCGCGGTGAGTGCTCCGCGCCCGGCCCCGGTCCCGGCCGCGGCCCCGGCCCCTCCGCGCCGCGCAGAGCCCCCGCGGCTCCCGGCGGCTGCTCCGCGGGGTCGGGTCCGTGTCGGGAAGGCGGCGGCGCTGCCCCGCGCCCTCCGGCCGGCCGCCCCCGCCGGAGCCCCCTGCCCCGCCGCGCCCGCCCCGGCTGCGGTTGCCAGCCCCGCAAACCTGCGGGAGGCAGGATCTCGGCAGCCCGGTGCTGGAAACCGGGCCGGGAGGCAGGAGTACGCGCAGCTGCCGGTTCCGCTGGGTTTATCGTTTCCGCCGAGCCCCTTTCTGACTTAAAAGAAAATCGTAAAATCATAACGTGCTTATCACTATCTGGTACTAGCAACATTTCTTTTATAAAAAGTTACATTTATACGGTGCATGGCATGCACATTCTTCCTCCAGCACAGAGGAGATGTGAACTTCCTACATTTGTAGGGCTTTTCCGTACTGATCAGGGTAAAAAAAAAGTTTCGACTTTGTGTTCAGAAATATTTCAGCAACAGATTTCCCTGTGCCTGCCAGATGTGCTGACATTCCCGAGAGATCAGTTTCTTTAAAGTGTACTTTGAAATCCGTGACTTATGATTACCTGGATAGCTACACCTGCAGCTGAGAATCAGTGAGGCATTGTGTATGCTACAATAAGGAGTGAGTTTGGGTAGAACCCGTAACGTGTGCTGCTATCGCTTGGTAAGGCTGAAATCAATGGCTCAGGAGTTCTGGTAGGTTCATGTAAAATAGAAGTCTCTTCTCCAGCCTTTCTGTTGCGATTGTGCTGTGCGCCTGTGAATACCTCTGTGACCATCACTAAATTTTCCTCATAAAGTTTCAGCTGCCACTGAATGCTTGTTTGGTCTCTGGGATATTTTAACATCTTAAGGTATAAAACATTAATTGCAACAAGTAGTCTTAATCTATAAGACAACTATATATGCTGTTGTGGCATTGGATCGTCTTTCTGCATATTGTTATCCAGCTTTGGAAATTCCTTACGAGTCTCATCACCACCAGCTATCAGTTTGCTTTGCTTTTAATATACCCTTTTCTGTTCGATGTTTCTTGGACTGGCTAGCTAGGAGTAGACAAGCCGTTTAATGGGAGAAGTTAGCAGTGCCTTATATAGCTAATAGTCGTCCAGTTTCAGTTAAGACTTTTCTTTCCCATTGATTTTTTCCCTCTCCACTGGGAACCTGATCTTATAATGCTGATATTAATAGGTGATATCTCAGGTGACCTGTCTTGTTTTAGTACAAAAAAAAGAAGCTATTTAATTTGATAATAATACAACGGTATAATTAGAGCATGTGTTACCCAAAATATTTGAAGCATTCTGAAGTAGCTCAGTGCAGTATTTTTAGATAACCTTAGTATTTGTATTTTCCCAGCTTTGACTCTTACCTCCTGTATTGACTTGCTGTAAAAGACAATTACAGTTTTACAGCTTTGATGAATTGCTGAATTTTTATTTTAAAAATGAGCACATTCTTTGAATTAAGAGACGAGGGAAACTTTGATAGATCTTACAGTCCTCTTTCCTTCTTGCTCTCAGAGAAATTTCATTTAAGAATGCAAAAATACCATCCAACCTGGTTTTGATGTCCCAAATGACAGCTTCCATGGCTTCCATAGGAGATAATTATAGCAACTCTTATTGCTGAAAAGCTGTGGTTTTAAAAGATTTTAATATGTGATACATATTGCTTAAAATTTCCCTTTTTATCTTGGCATCATAACTAGTGCTTCATTCCCATCTTACACATTTTGGCATAAATTAATGCAATTAAGTCTAAAAAAATCATGTCACAATTGTGGTATAAGAAAAGAATCAGGTCGCCTGTCTTTTCATTTTTCACTCCGAGAAATCACTCTTCAGGTGCATTGTTATTTTGGTGCATTCTTTTCTCATTGAGGATCTGTTCTGAGATATTGAATAGATGCCTTCTTGCAACAAGTCAAGTTACCATATGTCTAACTCTTTGAATCTGATTATTTTCACACATCTGCTAATGTAAATCAGGAATAACTTTAATTAGATGGAAAAAAAAATACCTTGCCTATAAAATGAGTGTCAAATGAGACTCATTTCCATTATTTGTAAAATTAAAAGGCAAGTCTGAAGGGTGCATTGACATGTGTCCTTTCTGAAGAAAAAGCTTTAATGCTTTTACTGTAGATGTAGATATATTTTCATTCCATGATATTATAGATATGGGTGACTGTTAAATATATATAGGTATAGATATGGGTGTCTGTTAAGTATATATATGTCTCTGTTAAGTATGTAAAGATATATTTATGTACATACAAGTGTGTGTGAATGTATATGCTATATATATTGCCTGCAATGGCTTAATGTTTTCCTTTCCAAAATGAATGCAGCAGCAATTTGTCCCCATCCCAGTGCTGAACACTTTCAAAGTTGAAGGATGCTACAGGTTCCTCATGTTTATACTTAGCCTTAATTTTGTGCTTTCCTTTGGCAGTGGCTAGGACTGAAATACCGAGTAAAATATTTTTTTGTGTTTTGACTGAGGAAAAATTCTGTTTGTGTGTTTAATACTACTGTGGCATGCAGAGAGATCTCTGGGGTGATGTTGTGTCGATGTGGCAGTAGCAGGGGCTACCAAGCGCTGCTCCGGGGATGTGGAGAGCCTTGAGCTGAGCAGGAGGGAGCATCCAAGGGGCGAAGGAGCTGAGCAGGAGCTCTGTCCGTGGGGCAGAGTGGCAAGAAGGCTGTGCAAGCAGGCTAGATCTTACAAGTGGCAGCGCAAAAATGTGTGTGAAAATATCAGTATCTCCTGTGCAATGTATTCATAAGTTGGTACAACTGTACTAACTGTCAACGGAAAGAGATTCTGTAGAGTAAAATGCAGTAATGAAGTATTTGAGATATTTTATACTAAAATATAGTGAAAAGAAGTTACTGCATTTTGTATTACTTGTAATCTTGTTCTCAAGTTTAGCTGAGTGTGACTTTGCACAAATATTACTTTTTGTGGAACTGTGGGAAAAAATTAAAAAGTGAACCTCCCTGTGTGGCAGTGTTTAATCCAACCCATTCTGCTTGCTCCTGGAGAACAGCTTCTAGCACTTTCCAGCACACATGATTTTCCAACTTTTCTCTTAAGTACATTTTTAGAGATTTTCCTGCAACGGTTGTAGCAGAAGATGTAGGGTCTGATCCTCAATCAGCACAGGGTCATTTTACGTTCCTGTGGGTTTCTAAACGTTTGCTGACATGCCTAGATGGCTGAAGGATGGACGCTGTTCATCTGGAACTTGCTTTTCCCAAACCCTCTATTTTTTAACAGCCAGAAATAGGAGGATGATAGGGCTCACCTCCCACCAAAACAGCTGCATATTTTGGAGAAAAGTATGTGGTGATGAGGAAGATGAGCCCACCTCCATAGGTACCCTCCTGTCAGCATTCGTGAGCAGGATGTGCTGGGGAAGGTCGGGGAAGCAGGGTGTGCCACGGAGGCAGAGCAGCGGCGATGCAAGAACAGAGGCAGCTTTTTGTCACAGCTGCACTCAAGAAACTGTGCGTACACTAAACACCACTTTGAGTTGCTGCCCTGTTGCCACCCAAAGTACCATTTTGCTGAGTAAGCAGGAGCACTGACTGCAGAAGGGCTGAGGCTCTCCCAGCAGCTGAGCACAGCCGGGCGCCACAGCCCAAAGGGTTGGGGGAACCGTGCCCAGCCAGAGCTGTGTCCAGTGCCTGAGTGTGAAGATGATGTTTTGTGGGACCAAACATAGCTGCCCAGTGCAATAAAGCCTGAACATTGCACACACTCAACTCTTGTGACTCCTTTACCTCACGAGGTCATGGCCAACAGTGTCTGGCTCTGCCCTCTCACAGCCTTCATCCCTGTGATGTCCTCACAAAGCTGAGCCCCTAATTGTGTAGGCAGCTCCTATCCACTCTAACATGTTCCTAAATCATGCTCCTGACTGAGCAAAGATGTCCCTTTTGTCCTCCTTCATCTGAACCACCATCAAAGGATCTTTGGTTACCTACTCTATCAGAGAAATTTGGAGCTAGATCCAGCTGCTGTCAAAACTAATAGGTGCCCTTCTCACCGGGCTGGGTTCGGGTGTTTGGAGATAAATAATAAAATGGTGGGAACCTAGTAGGGACATTGGTTTATGACCTTGTTTTTAAGAAATCAACTGAAATAATTGTATGTACATCACAAGCAAATTTAACGGTATCTTTTTCCTGTGATTCCAGGTTTGTTGTTGTGTTCCATTTTAAAGGATGAATTTTACACCCACAATGACATAAATTTTGATTAATTATAACTAGAGATGATGATACTATATGCTATTCATTATCAACATAAATTTTTCTGCCTTTAAGAACTCTGCTATGTGGGAATTATATCCTGGCACCAGTGGGCACAGTTTTATTCTTTAGAAATGCCATTTAGTATCTTACTGAATTCCAGTTCCTTGCAGGAATTTTCACATTTGCTCCAGTTCTATCTTGACTTGTGTCCAATACCAGGCTGAAAATAGAATCAAAATCAGAAAAAAATAATTTGTCACTGATTTGGAAAGCCAAATACTCTGCTCCTATCTAAGGGGCATGGACTACCGTAAAGGAGCTGAGAGTGACTGGGCATGCATTCAGAGGAGACTGTGTACCCCGAAGCACTGTACTGATCTTTCTGGAAAGAGAATTACAGCATGACACAGCATTAAACTGACTTACATTTCCGTTTGATTTTATTTTCTGAATGGCCTGTGTAACGCGTCTCTTGAACTATAAACATTGTTAAGTGAAAATCACTTCTGATATACTTTTCTGTTCATTTGGAATTATTCCTGCTATTCTTTAAAGGCCCAGTTGAAGACACATTGAAGTAAGAACTTTTTTTTCCTATTTAAGGTAGGAAGCTGCTACTGGCTGCTGCCAAATAGTTTGAATTTAAGAACTGTCGTTTTGAATACAGCCTTTTTCCTGATAGTGGGAGAAAAGCGAACCTAAAGGCAGTTGTTTAGGTTAGTGTGTAGGTTATTACTTATGTCACAGAACTGCTGTAACTTCAAATTGCTTAATTGCAAGTGAATCCTCCAGTGAGCGGAGGCGGGGCTTTGGTGGAGAAGTTGCAATATAGCAGCTCAAATCGAATCTGGCTCCATCATAAACCTCTACCACTTACTCTCAACGAATAACTACTCTTTTTAGTAGCAATAACAAGTTGTTGCCACTAGCAGAAGAGGTAACAAATGGATTTTTACATGAGATTTTGAAAAAATTTTGCGCAAGTATTCTGAGCTCCTTATGACTCACATTAACCCATCAGGTATATCTAAGCTCTACTGTTGTAGGAATAACTTCTGCCTA
Organism: Nipponia nippon; assembly: GCF_047370975.1. Taxonomy (NCBI): domain Eukaryota; kingdom Metazoa; phylum Chordata; class Aves; order Pelecaniformes; family Threskiornithidae; genus Nipponia; species Nipponia nippon. Next base: position 114,226,517 of record NW_028262336.1, read on the forward strand.
TCTTTCTGAATAAAGTAAGGTAATGTCAAATGATAACCATATCAGCAGTCTGACGAGCTTATTCACGTAATAGCCCAGGCTGGATGAGCTTTACGTGAGTAACATCCTTCTCAAGAATGAGGGTGTGAAGGAAAAAAGGCATGAAAATGGTTAAGAAAGGCATATCCCATGAGAAGCTCCTAACTTCTAATAGCAACAGGCAAACAGGATTAATTTTTTTAAAGTATGATAAAATCAGACTTTTGCCCAGTATCTTTCAACTTAACAGAGAGAAATGCCATTTATAGACAAGGTCACACGAGCAGTCTGTAGCCAGTCAATCTGCTATTTTGTAGTGTGGAACAGAGCTGTGGTGTCTTAAACGGGAACATTCTGGAAAACATTATCAATATGAGCATCACAGTGGGTTTTATTTGTTTGTCTTATTCAGTAGTTTAACATCTCATGCAAGGGAACTTCAGCCTCAGCAAATACAATATTAAAAAAATCAGTTTAGCTGCACTGGAGGGCCTGCAGCATTGTATTGACCTTGATGAGATTTTATTTAGGATGAGTTTGAATATTTGACATCTAGTGCTTAGACCGATCATAGTAATAGTTGCTCTCTTAATGTTTGTATAGTTCTAGGCTGAAATCTTGTCTTCCTTACAGTGCTTAGAAAAAAATGTGTCTCGGAAACATTCATACCTTGCAGGTGTCTTTGCTGCCTGGAAGCAGAGAGCGTATCCCCACTGGGGATGAGGCCTGCCTGCCCACAGGCAGATCTCAACCACTGGCCGACAAACCAGAGTGTGGCAGCACCAGTGTTAATCCCAGAAAACTGATCTCAGTTGTTTTGTACTTCTCTGCCTCTCCCCTGGCTGAAGTGTCCAGGTGCAAATAGAGAAAGACATTGTAAAGTAGAAGGGAATGTTATGATCATCAATATATGCCCCCAAGTAGCAGTGTGCAGTCATGGCTACATCAAAATGAGGGTGAACGTCCTTCATTTGCAACTGCTTGAGCAGAGGCAGTTACAACTTCATGGTCGTCCAGTGTACTCCTGGTGAAACTTATAATGTTAACACAGAGAAAAGCCCTCTCCTTCCTTCCACCACTTGTGTTAATGTTAAAGGCTGTTACAAAATGCTTTAGGTAAAATCAATTATTCCATCTCATATCCAAATTCTTTCCAGATATGTCTGCTTGCTAACTCTCAAACTAGGTTTCAAAATGAAGACAAAAAAAATCTGTGGTTTGTCTATAGGTCTCAAAGGGATAAGCATCTTTGCAGCTCTGCATATTAAATTAGGTCCAGTTATACTGAGGAAATTGTGTTTGCTCTATCCCAGCAGAAGAAATTCCTTGAGAAGGACTGACATGTAAAGCCTTTTATTTCCTGTCTGTCTGCTCGAGTAGCACCGGTGGTTTTATGTAGTAGATGTGAGTTGCATTAAAAGATGAACAGGTAGCATTAGCAGTAGATCATCTATTATATTCTCACCTACTGAATACATTCTTTCTGCAGCACTGCGGAAGAACAGATCTTCTATCCATTCCAGACATGGCTGAAATTCAAAGATGAACAAAGTGATCCCAGACGGTATTATAATGGATAGCACCCTGAGATATTTATCCTTCACTGTCAAGGAGTTAGACTAGATGATCTAATAGGCAATTTCCATCTGTAATGTCTGTGATTCTTCTAGTTGAAAGGCAGCTGGGGATGCAGGAATTATAATTTCTAGTTATTATTTAGTTCTGTTTTATTTCTTCAGAGTGTTTGCATTGTTATTGCCATGAAATTGTATGGGGTAAAATTCTTAGTCTCAATGTTATTTATTAAATTAAGGCATTTTCTCTGATGTGCACAAGTATTTCTCTGTGAAGAGTACCCCAGTTTGCATGAACTGAGGAGCAGAATGGTCTCAGGTTTAGGTGCTGGGTGGTACCGAACTCTGGTCCCATCCAGATCATCGCGGGCTGTTGTAGGGCAGCTGATTTCGCCTCCCGCTGTCAGTCACCCCACTCTGGATCCCCAAACAGTCCCCTCCTGGGGATTCTGCATTGTATAGATGTGGTGCTTAGGGACATGGTTTCGTGGTGGACTTGGCAGTGCTAGGTTAATGGTTGGACTTGATGATCTTAAAGGTCTTTTCCAACCTAAGCGATTCTATGATTCCCCTCTTGATACCAAATCTGGTGCTAATCATGGAGGTCTGCAAACAGTTGGTGCTTTTATCTAAAACACAAACCTCTGGAATCAGGAAGCTGGTTTTCATGAAGAAAAAATACATTTTTAGCTTGTATAGTTACAGAGGAAAGAATGAGTGCACCCTAAAGGTTCAGAAGCTAGAGAGTAAAAATATATCTTTTCCCTGATTATGTTATCAAAAGCACTATTAAACCCCCAAAGATTATTATTTTTTTAAGTTTTCAAATGGTTGCTTATATTGGGGCTCTGCTTCTCCATTTCTGATTTCTGTCTGTACCCTTTCATTCCATTCTTCAGCTCTTGGGAAGGGGCCAGGGAGGAATCCTGGCTGTGCAGGACCCACAAGGACCTGCTAGGGAGCCTTCCTCCTTTCTGCATCATCAGAAAATTGTAGGATGCCAAAGGAGCCTTCCTTTTCTTTTTCAGTTCTGCTTTTCCCTAGTTGCAGCAATTTCATTGCTTATCTCCCCACTCCTGGCATTTGGGGATGTTGATAAATGTTTGTCTTCAGCTGGAGCCTTGATTCTTTGTTTACAGCCTCTTTAACATCAATATTTTGGTGACCAGAAGGACAGGGAAAGAACAGTTATCCACTGCTTTCATGATCATGGGATAAACATTAAAAAAAACCAGCCTGGATGTGAAAATTACTATTTTGCCATTTATTTCCTTCCTGATGGGCTAGGTACACACCTACTCATGTGTGCTTATAGATCTGTAATCCCCCATGCACATAGACTTGACTAAAATTCGTTCTGAAATACGAAAAAAGAAAGGTTTTTAATGAATGAACTATCACCAGCAGTGAAGTTGGCAATTAAAGTCTTACACATCTGCTGGGTTAGTGATTGCACACTACAGATTTGAAGCATGTAAAACTTCCAGCATCAGAGTGCTGATTTGGCTGAGGTGTGTGGTAGCTTGCCTGTCCCATATGCAGAAGTGTGGATTCCTCTAGGAAGGACTCTGCAGCTCCCCAGGGCACAAGAGTCTGGAGGAGCCCCCTGACCCGATGGACTTCCCTGAAGAAATTCCGATAGAAGCAAAGCAGTTTCTAGCTGAGCCTATTGTGCTCTTCAGTGCTTCAACTTTCATGTTTAAAATTTTGAGCACTCAAGTTTTTAAGAGCATGACTGCTGAAGCACTTCTGAGGCTCAGCTAGGAGCCACTTAGCTTTTACTAGGAAAAGTCTTTGAAGCCTTGTTAGGGTTAAGGAGAAACTGTCTGTGTATCTGGCTGCTCTCTTGGCTCGGACCTCCCTGTTCTATACAGTCCCTTTCTTCTCTAATTCTATCTGGTTATCTTAGGATGCAAAAGGAGTGGGATGGCGAATTTGAAACTGCATTTATGTAAATTTAGACTGCGTCATCTGGGATACTTTGTGCAGTTTTGTCACTTCAGGGTTGGGTTTGTCTGTCCTTACTTAAACATTTAAAAGATGTCTAAGTCTAAAGCAATCACTCAACATCTTTTCTAGACAAAAGAAAGAAATGGGCATTTCTAAAGACTGAGTCCTCAGGCATGTATTAGATGCCAACCATAAGATGAAACGAATCACTTTGGGTGCCTACAGCTGGGCAGATGAGCCCTACCATTTATTTCCGAAGCTATTGCAATCAAATGAAAGATGTTTCAGAGGCAACAGAAGATAGCTAGGGAATAGGCTAGAGTTTCTGTCCTCTGAGAAGAGATTGGAAAGCTTACATTTGATTGCCTTAGGAAAGACATTTATAACAAGGGATGCAATTAAAGTGGAAGTCCTCTCCCCTTTGTCTCCAAAACTGGAGGCAATGAAGTTAAAAGAAAGGAAAATTAAACTGAAAAAAGAAAAAAAAAATACAATGTCTTTTTCGAAGGATGTTGTCTGAGTTAAAAAAAAAAAAACCCTAAAAAATTTCAAGATCATTTAGACAAATACCTTCATAAATATTTTCTTCAATTAGTCTTAAAAGCACCTTTGAGGAGCTATTAATCCTCTAGCTTCAGGTCTTGAGCCAGTTTCGCACTACTGGAGAGCCAGGTGAGATCTAGCGAGAAGGGCAGATTTCTCTACGAGTGCATCCTGCAAACAGCGGCGGCTGGCGGAGTCACAGCAGCTGTCATGGCAGGGGTGCCGTGTTCGGGATCGCTGCTGGCTGCTGTGCAATGGCGGTGTGCTTTGATTGCAGCACTGAGTTGCCAGGTGGAAGAGCTGTAGGAGATAGTGAGCAGGCTGTACGCATCAGGGAGGACGGACAGGTCCTTCCAGAGGCCCTGCAGAGTCAAGAACCTGAGCCCCATGTTGCAAGGCAGGAGGGAAAAATAGAGATAACCCTTGAGGGTCAAGGGTGGAAACTCCTGAGATGGAGGAGGCTGGAGGTTTGTTACTTCTCACAAAACAACTAAGGCCCCTTTCCCACCTGTGGTTTAGCAGTTACAGAGCAGGTACAGTGCCCTGGGAAGAGGTGGGAGAGATGACCTCCCTTGCGATGAGGCCTCAGAGCCAGCTGAGCCTCAGCCCTTAGAGGCTTCAAGAAGAGGAGGCTGGTAGGTATCAGAAACTCTCTTCTGAGGAGACAGAGGCACTCTGCTGCCTCAGAAGGTTTGCTGCTTGCCAAGAGCTCGGACATAGTATCGCAAAGAGGCTGCCAAAGCTTGTATGTTTCTTGGACTATGACCCCTGCTGCTCATCCATGTGGGTGCCAATGATACAGCCAGGGGAGACCTTGAGTGTATCAGGAGTGACTGCATGGCTTTGAGTGCAAGGGCAAAGGGTGTGGGTGCCCAGATGGTGACTCCTTGATCCTGCTGGTGAGGGGAAAGGCTCTGGGTGGAGAGGACACATCTAGTAAGGCAGTCCCTGGCTGTGTGGCTGTTGTTGCTGGCAGGGCTTTGGTCTCCATGGGCACGGGGCGCTCTGAGGAGCAAGGACTGCTGAGCAAGAATGGGATTCACCTGACAGTGAGGTGAGGGTGTCTTTGCTAACAGGCTTCACAACCTTGTGAGGAGGCTTTTAAACTATCTTGTTGGGGAAGAGGTTTCATTCTCTGCAGAGAAGGGGGAGCAGTGAAGGAAGTATCGGGAACAACAGGATGGGAGAGGCTCTTACGCTCACCTCATGAAAGCAGCATGACTGGGAGCCCATCTCAAGTGCTGTGCCCAAATGCAGGCAGCATGGGGATCAAGGAGGTGGCATTAGACATTCCCGTGATACCACTGAGCTTGGACCTCATGTAGGATTGCACACATCTTTGTGTGGAATGGCTCTCAGGATGGGAGTGCTGCAGGAGAGGGACACAGGCTCTTCAGGAAGGACTGGCTGGGAAGGTGAGGAGCAGGAGCTGTGCTCTGTGCCAAGAGGTGGCAGCAGTGGGTGGGCAGTTCCCTTTGGACAGAGCAAGCTGGCCCAGAGCATGGGGGTCAGGAGCAGAGGACAGATGAGCAGGGGTGGTGTGGTGGTATGTCTGCTACACTCTGGCTGGTCAAGAAGTGAAAACAGAGGAAGCCTTTAGACAGCTGGAGGAAGCCTCAAAATGGCAGGCCCTGGTACTCATGGGGGGCTTCAGCCAACCCAAAACCCACTAGAAGGGCAATAGGTCTGAGCACAAACGATGCAGATTTTCGAAGTGTGCTGAAGACAATTCTTAATGCAGGGGCTCAGTGAACTGACAAGGGGGGATACTCTGCTGGAGCTATTGCTCACGAACAAGGAAGAACTGGTTGAAGGTATAAAGACTGAGGGCAGCCCTGGCTACAGTGATTACGAGATGCTGGAGTTCAAAACACTGAGAGAAGTGGGAAAGACAAGTAAGTGGAATCACAACCTCACACTTCAGGAGAGCAGATTTTGGCTTCTTTATAGATCTTCTTGGCAGGATCCAATGGGCAGCTAGCCTGTAGGGTAAAGGGGCACAAGAAGCTGGTTGATATTCATGGACTCTTTGACACCATCCTCAAAGCACAAGGACAGTTCATTATGATGTGCAGACAGTCCAGCAAGCATGGAAGAAGGATAGTATGGATGAACAGGGACCTCAGCACAGAGCTCAAATGCAAAAAATGATGTCCACGGAAGTTGGAAGCAGGGACGGGGTGCCCTGGAAGGATATTGAGGCATCACCTGAACATGCAGGGATGGAGATAGGAAAGCCTCCCAGTCATGGCAATCAGGGGACGTACCTGATGACTAGAAAAAGGCAAACATCACACCCAGCATCAAGAAGGACAAGGAGGATGCAGGGAACTACAGACCAATCAGCCTGACCTCAGTCCTTGAGAAAGTTATGGAGCAGATCCTTTTGGAAGCCTTTTTAGCACAAAAAAAGATAAGAAGATGGTGACTGGGAACAGCCAGGCCAAATTTTACCCCTATTATTCCCTTTAACACCCTTTACACACTTTTATGCCCTTTACCAAGGATGAATTGTGCCTGACCAACCTGATTGACTTCCGTAATGAGATGACTGGCTCAATGGATGAAGGGATGTTGTGTACCTTGACTTTAGGAAAGTCTTTGGCATGATCTCCCATAGTGTCATTAGAGCCAAATTGGTGAGATATGGACTGCTTAAGTCATGATAAGATGGGTGGAATATTTGCTGAACCTTAAGGCTCAAAAGGTGGCCATCAGAGTGACAAAGTCGAATTAGCAACCAGTTACCTCTGTATATCCCTCAGGGATTGATACTGGGGCCATCAGAGGACTACCAGGATGGTCAAGGTATGGAGCACGTGACATCTGAGGAGGGGCTGGGGGAGCTGCATCTGCTCAGCTTTAAAGAAGAGACAGCTTTGGGGGTATCTTGTTGCAGTCTGCAGCTACCTGAGCAGGGTGTGTAGAGAAGATGGAATCAGATTCTTCACAGGGGTGCACAACAGAAGCATGAGAGGCAAGAAACCTGGCAGATGGGAAGTTTCAAATGAGTATTAAAAAAAAAAAAATTGTCACGAGGATGTTCAAACACTGGCACACATTGCCCACGGAGGCTGTGGGATCGCCATCCTTGGAGACACTAAAAAATCATCTGGAGAAAGACCGGAGCAACCAGTTGTAACTCAAATCACACCATGCTTCTGTGATTCTGATTTTTTACAATTTGTTTTGACACGTTAGGGTTAGCCATGGCCTAATGTCTGGATTCAGAATTGATTCAGGGAAGTCCTGTGGCCTTTGCCATGCAAGAGATCAGTCTAAATACTTTCAGTTGTCCCTTCTACCTTATATTTCATTATTCCAGATGGAGCTTGGATATGATCTGTTATGGAAATTCTTGGATTAATTTACAGTTAACAATAGCAATACTGGCATGTCTTAATTTGAGTTGCCCTTAGAATTGTGAATTGATGTGACTATTCCTTTTGTAATGCGTACCAAATATTAGTAAATCATTCTAATAAAAATGAATTGTTAAAATTTACTGTTTTAGGTAATAGTCGCTATTTTACATTTATATTAAATCTTTAATTTTAAGTGGTCATGAAGCTTTAAAACCTCTCCAGTAGATAATTGCCACTGGGTACCTGCATGGTACATTGTGGTAAAGAAGGTGCATTGTTATAGGCTGTCTTTCATCTCCCCGAATGGCAGAAGCTATGTTTCCTGGAGAGGCTACTAGAAGGAGGTTTAGCTCTTTTGCCTCCATCCAGTCTTGCCATTGGATGCAGAAAAGAGGTGGAAATGTTTTCCTGCCCACTCTCGCTCTCATAGGCAATGCTTAGTCAGTAGCAGAAGTGGTACACCAAACTACCCTTGCAGGTAGCTATAAGCAGGTATCGTATCTCTTCTCTCTGTTTTGTTTAGTCATGGCCATAGTTACAGAATTACATCTATAGCAAAATGACGCTCACAAGTGATGAAATACAGCAAATTGAGAAGGGGAGCACGGTGGCCTTTTAACCATGCGCAGTGACATGCCATAATAATTCTTGTCAGAAATGAAGAAAGACTTTGTGACTCCTCAGGTCAATTTTCCTGCACGCTATGAGCACATTACATAGAGCTCTGTTTATGACCAGTGTTTCAATCGTAAATCCTATTTTTTGTCTGTACTTAATTTGTAAGATTTGATAGGAAATGCCAAAGAAAAAGAGTATGAGTTCATGGGATTGTATAAAATTGTCTGACAACAGCTAGGCAGATGATTTAGCTTTCAGAAGAGAGTTAACAGTATGTGGGCTATTCTCTTTTTAATTCAGCACTGCAGGAGAAGGGATGGTCAAATCTTGAGGTATTCAAAAGGATATTTCCCTGGGTGAGGAGTGCAACATCTGTGCATCAGGCATGAGAAAGGCAAAGACAGTCCATGGAGGATTGCTCAGGTGTCATAAGGTGCAAAACTTCTTGAGAGGACAAAAAGCTGTTTTCCTTCCTCTCTGCTGTGGTACCAGGCATTACTGCCTTCCATATGCTTACTGTAAAAGCACTTTTGGAGAACCAGAAGGGAGATTTAATTTGATCAAACATTCCTACCGTTCCCTGTTTCATGTCAGAGGAGCTGCTGGTGGAGTACTAATGTTCTGTGTGTAGGGTGTGGGGCTGAGGGAAATGCTCTGTGGACATGGGAGATGGCAGCTATCTTGACCTCTTTGCTTAAAGTAATTTTCCTTTACCTCATTGCTCGAGTGGGAAAAGACATCTTTTCTATATGTGAAGAATTAATTTTTCTGCCTGCTGGGCACAGGAAAGCTTCTGAATCTCTGTGACAACAGGCCACGAAATATATTTGTAGCCCATCAGGCTTAAAGACTTCCAACACCTGCTGTACCACTGAGAAGGGGATGGTGTTTTGATATGTGATGGTTTCATTCATATGGTGCTTCCATTGTGTTTTGCAAGAGAACATGTAACTTCTAGTGCCTTTTAGCACAGGAAACTTCGCTCCCACAGAGAAGAGAAGTAATTATCTGATACAGAATTAACAAAGCGCTCTTTCAAGGTTTACATCTATTTTGAGCTTATTTTTGTTGAGTGTATGCATTTCTACACATTTGAATTCAAAAGGGTAGACACGTTCTTGTAGTTTGGTATTAAAAAAGAAATTTTTACAATTGCACAAACCTAGTGTAGCCTGGTATACACGTTTTCATACCTGCTGCCATCAAAACGGATACCTCCTTCTGCAAACTCATGGACAATAGTAGGAAGAAAGCTCAGCTCTTGAACTGCTGAATCTGTACAGCAGTAAGCAAAATATGAGACTTTCAAAGATGATGGTGGTTTTAGAATGAAATTCCTCTAATTAAGGGGCATTTCAACTATTACTTTCCAAAACAATTAGATGTCTTTTCCAAAAGGTAGGGAAATACCAAATATCTCTAAAATTTGAGTGTCTGCTACTGCGAGTGTGATCAAAATATCCCTGTATGCCTCTGATCAGAAGAAAGACTTATAAATCCAAATTGGGTACTTTTGTCTCACCTCTCGCACCAGGACAAAATAGACAGGTGAAAAACCTCATATTTGGTACAAACCAGTCATTTTGGAAGAAAGATGTTTTGCCATGAGTGACTTGGAAAATTCCAAAGAAAATGACATGGATTTCACATTTGCTTTATTTACCCGAAGATCTCTCATGAATTAATTCAAAATAATAGAAACAGCAACAGCAGCAGCAGTAGTAGTATTAGTAAGGAAAATAAACATATATATGTACATATGTATTTTGGTGAACACTGTAGTAGTAGTAATAATCCAAATAAACACATATATGCACATACGCAGTTTGGTCAACACCTATTAAATAGCATAGAAATGCTTGAAGCATGTCATGATTTTCTTTTGATGAAATTGAGTTTCCTGATAATTTAAAAGATGACTGGAGAGTCATAGCTTGTCAGGGAAGTAAGCCAAAATAAATTGTATCTTTATAATATTCTTTAGTACAAAATGCTGTAGGGAGCATGCAGAGTTTAAAACCCCAATGCCTTTTCCTGGTGATAGCTTCATCACAAAATAATAGCATTTTCTTGCAACTATTTTAAATTAATTATTTTAAAATAATGAGATAATTGGTAGGTGATAGTTTTTGAGAGCTAGTAGTGAAGTGGCTCCTTTGTTATGCACAACTAGTCTTGTAAGCAGTATTAATTATGTCACATTATAAAATTCCTTCCTGTTTAAATGGTGAAGTGAGATATAAGGAATGAGTAATATTTCATATCCATTGCTATGATGGGCACCTAGCAGGTAGAAGATGAGGAGGACTAAGACTGGAGAAAAATAGTGTGTTAAAAGATAATGTTAATTAAACTGTACTGTACTTCCCTAATCTTATGATTTTTTTTATTATTCTTCCATAGCCTCAGACCATTCGGCAAACTCTTCAAAGGACACTGCAGTATTTTGAGCATCAAGTTATTGGGTAAGTGTTAATGTGAGGTAGTGAAAGGTGCATGGTAATGTTTTTCTTTATGCTTCCCAAGTCGCAGCCTTGTTTGACAAGCTTTTTAATTTCTCTCACAAATTCTTAGAGATGCTCTGGAGTAACTCTACATACTATGGATGTTAATGATAAACTTCTGTCCAGTCCTGCTTCCATGCAATCCCACCAGAGCATGACTGCTCCATTAACAGTGGTGCTTCCTATGTAAGAAGAATAGGGAATCTTTTTGTAAAAGTATAAGATCTATTCCAATTTGCTTTTCACAGAGCCAGCTGAGAATGCTGAAAAAGTTATTTATGTAATGACCTGAGGTCCAAATCTTGCAAAATCCTGCATCAGTGCTTGTTACATACACGCACTGTTACATACTTGCAAGTTTTTGCAGAAGCAGGGCTGAAAGCCACCTCCTAAGAGTTCACTGAGAAAATTAATAGATGACTGAGGAGTAAAAAGAAACTAATAGCAACTATCATCGTGAAAACCTAAGGCATTCTCACATTGATTAAAATAATCTCCTTTCAACCTTTTCCTTACCTGCACAAGTATTTTCCTTACCTCTGCAAGTATTTTATTGTCACATAACTTTTCCTAACTGAGTCAGAATACAGTGGCTGCATGTCTATAGCCATTAAATGGCTGTGCCATATGACAAATGAAGAATGCTGTCCTCTGTATTTAATTACACAGATGCAATGAAATTTTTTTCAAGCTGCGTTGAGGGTCTTTTTAGAATTTATGACATAGTTTCAAAGCTTGGTGCACTGGAGGGAATTGTCCTTGCCTATTTCTCAGTGTTTGGTTAAAATTCACAGGGAGCCCTAGCTTGGTGGGTGATACCTGCAATATCAGCAGTCTGGCTGGCACCTGAGGGCAGCGAGGGAGCCAGTCTCGGCAGGGAGTTGTGACGTCCACCATGGGGCAGGCAGGGAGGAGAAACCTTCTGGCTGCTAATTTTTTCAGCTGCTGAAAAAATCGCCTGAAGTCTTATGTTAGGAGATTTCAGAGGATGAGACAGTGCCTTGAGGAAAGCATGTGTGCAATAACAGTGCGGCTTTTTATTTATGGCCACATGTGGCTTAGATGTACTTCTTTTAATGGACAAAGTTTAAAACGAGGACCCTCTGAAAACCTGTAATTTCTGTGACTTATGATACACTGACTCAGTTTGTTGAACATCAGTATGAGTTTGTTAAAGTAGCATCTGTCTCTAACAGATGTCCTATATTTGTCCTGTCCCGTGAGCTTTACTTTTGGTACACACTGTGGTGGGTTAACCTTGGCCAGCTGCCAGACCCCCACCCAGCCGCTCCACTCCCTCACTTCCCCACCTCAACAGGACAGGGGGGAAAATAAGATGAACAAAGCTTGTGGGTTGAGGTGAAGACACTCCTGACTCCTCTACCTCCTCCTACTCTGAGTGGCACAGGGTAATGGGGATGGAGGTTGTGGTCAGTCCATAACAGCTCCTCCCTGCTGCTCCTTCCTCCTCACACTTATTCCCCTGCTCTTTGTGGGCTGTCCATGGGCTGCAGCTTCCTTCAGGGCACATCCCCCTGCACTGGCATGGGGTCCTCCACAGGCTGCAGTGTGGATATCTGCTCCGCTGTGGTCCTCCATGGACAACCTGCTTCCCCATGGTCTTCTCCAGGGGCTGCAGGGGAATCTCTACCCCTGCACCTCCTCCCCTCCTTCACTGACCTTGGTGTTCATAAGTGTTGTTTCTCTCACTTCTTTTCCTCACCCCTTACACCACCATGAGATGTTTTGCCCTTTCTTAAATACATTTTCCCAGAGGTGCCAACTGCTTGGCTGTGGGGCTGAGCTGTGCCCTGCGGTGGGGCCATTGGAGATGGCTGGAACTGGCTATGCTCAGCACAGGGCAGCTCCATCCTCTCCTCACAGAGGTCCCTGCAGTCCCCCTGGGTGCTGACACCCAATGCAACATAAATGTTCATCAAATCTCCCGTCCCAGCAAAGATCAGAGGTGAGGAGTGGCCGTGGTGTCATTCTGGGAGTTGGTGATGCTGACTGAAGAGGCCTGGCCTCCTGACATGGCGGTGGGCTTGGGCTCTGGGTGAGCTCGGGCAGTGGGTCAGGACGTGGCCTCCTGCCAGGCTCGTGGCCTCCTGCCAGGCTCATGGCCTGGCATCGCTGGAGGCCTGGGAAGCAGTACAGGCCATGCAGCTCACTGCAAAGCGCACCAGCAGCCCTGGCCAGCGGGTTTTCCTTGTCTAAGATGAGCCTGCTCTTCCCAATATGCTTTACTCCATGTGGAGAACCAGTTTCCCTGTTGGGGGGTAACCTGATGGGCAGCTCTGAATCCTTTCTAGTCCTTTTCCACAGGTGCTGGCAACCCAGGTGCTGAGATTTTGCAGGCATTAACCAGATGAAGAGTCCAATCCTTAAAACTGCTATTCATGATTTATGAACTATAAACAAAGTATGAAAGCATACCAGAACTGTTAATATTGATTAGAAAAGCTTTTCTCTGTGCATTGAGCTAAATCAGTTGTATATTTTGCCAAGTGCATTATCACTCTGCTGTATTTTCTTCACTTGTATTCCCTCTTCTGTTGTCATTATCACCTGCATAAAGCTTTGTTTTAAACATAGTTTGAGCTTTTGTTCTGTTTCTGTTGAATTAAGGAAAAGCAATTCAGCAAAGCCAAATCAAATAGAATAATTTAGATGGTAGCTGTTTTCTTGCTGGTCAGAGCATAGCTCTGTATCTTTCATTAGTGACGGGTTTCTTTTTAATTTTTCTTTAACAGACTATAGCACAAACTTTATTCTTGATAGCATAGTGAATTGCAGCTTGATATCTTTCCGCTGAGATCTTTTCAGAAGATAATCCACAGAGAAAGCTAGGTTTTATACTTGCAGTGCTAATGTAATGTGATGTGGAAGATTTATTATTCTTATTAGATACTTAGCATTGCCTCATAAACGTCTTGCTTGGAGTTTACTGTACAACTTTGTTATAGACAACACCCCAGTGGGAATGACATATAGGACAGTTATGTCTGATACCCTTCCCTCATCCCTTTGGTACTATTTTTTTCTTATGTCTTTATTCTTATTACAGGTAGTATTCTGGATTCTAGTATAATACTTGAGATACCCAGGCTACTAATGCCGTGTCATCTGTGTGTGATAATGCACAAATGGAAAGGGGGTGATGGAGGGGAGAAGAGGGAATAGACAAGGGACACTAAAGGCATCCTTTACCACCACTTCTGAAAGACATTTGTTGACCTTGAGTTTGTATAAGGAGATGCTATAACTTTCTTACTTTCTTTACTGTAGTTACAGGGATGCAGAGAGGAACTTTCACAATATATCAAACAGATGCTCCTATACAGACTGCTCTGGCAATGAAGAAACTGAAGATGTCTCAGGAATTCTCCAGTGTACAGCTAATGTTCTTGGTATGTATTTTTTCAAGGGAATTAGTTTCCTTTAGTTGGAAGGAAAGTTTACTGACCATCTTAGCACCAACAATGAACCAAGGAATTTTTGCTCCAACAAAGGAAATTTAGGATGTAGGCAGCTACATATCAGTGCACTGTTCTTACATTTGTCTCCTTTTCTACATATATTTTGTGCCTTTTAGATAATCCAGACTGATTTTTCAGTGGAGTCAGTGGAGGCGTATTTTGCAATACCCAGGTTGATGTCAGTGATTAGAGAAGTCTCAAAGGCTTTGGGCCAAATAGTTATCATATTTTTCTTTATTTGCATTTTTAAATAATTGAATGCTAACTCTCAGAAACAAATGCTAGGACAAATGCTGTCATTTGCCAGCTGCTGCTTTCATGGAGTTTGCAAATGGAGAGCTGTTGCGGTTGTTTCTCGGCGGGAAAGGCCGTGGGGGTCCTGGTGGCCAGCCAGTGGGACATGGGCCAGTGGCAGAGATACAGATCAAAGGGACTCATTATTCCCCTCTACTCAGTACTTGTTAAACCACATCTGCATTACTGAATCCAATGTCGGGAGCCCAAAACCACAGAGAAGTTGATAAACTAGAGGGAGTTCTCTGGACAGGCTGGATCGATGGGCCGGGGTCAACTGTGTGAGGTTCAACAAGGCTCAGTGCCGGGTCCTGCACTTGGGTGACAACAACCCCATGCAACGCTACAGGCTTAGGGAGGAGTGGCTGGAGAGCTGCCTGGCGGAAAAGGACCTGGGGGTGTTGGTTGACAGCTGGCTGAATATGAGCCAGCAGTGTGCCCAGGTGGCCAAGAAGGCCAACAGCATCCTGGCTTGTATCAGGAATAGTGTGGCCAGCAGGACCAGGGAGGTGATCATCCCCCTGTACTCGGCACTGGTAAGACCACGCCTCAAGTACTGTGTTCAGTTTTGGGCCCCTCACTACAAGAAGGAGATCGAGGTGCTGGAGCGTGTCCAAAGAAGGGCAACGAAGCTGGTGAAGGGTCTAGAGCACAAGTCTTATGAGGAGCGGCTGAGGGAACTGGGGTTGTTTAGTCTGGAGAAGAGGAGGCTGAGGGGAGACCTTAGCATTCTCTACAACTACCTGAAAGGAGGTTGTAGTGAGGTGAGGGTCAGTCTTTTCTCCCAAATAACAAGTGACAGGACAAGAGGAGATGGCCTCAAGTTGCACCAGGGGAAGTTTAGGTTGGATATTAGGAAAAACTTCTTCACCAAAAGAATAGTCAGGCACTGGAACAGGCTGCCCAGGGAAGTCGTTGAGTCCCCATCCCTGGAGGTATTTAAAAGACAGGTAGATGTGGTGCTTAGGGACATGGTTTAGTGGTGGACTTGGCAGTGTCAGGTTAACGGTTGGACTTGATGATCTTAAGGGTCTTTTCCAACCTTAATGATTCTATGATTCTGTGATTCTATGGTGGGGGCTGGAGTACCTGCCCTGTGAGGAGAGGCTAGGGGAGCTGGGCTGGTTCAGCCTGGAGTGGAGATGGCTTCAAGAGGACCTAACAGCAGACCCCGTGCCTGTGGGGACATCCTCAAGGACAGGGAGCTGCGCTCTTTACAGTGGTGCAGGGTGGGAGGGAAAGAGGTAGCAGGCGTAAGTTGAAACAGACTGGGTATTTTTCCCTGTGAGTACAGTCAGGCAGAGGCACAGGTAGCCCAGAGAGGCTGCCTGTGTGCAGTCTCTGCCCTTGGAGGTTTTTAACCCCAACTGGGTAAAGCCATGAGCAACCTGGCCTGAATGACCAGGCAACTCATGGGGTCTCTCCCAGCTTGAAAGCATCGCTGATTCTGGCCCAGCTAACAAGAAGAAGCGGTTGATACCATGATGACATTTTTGCTCATTGAGTACTGAGCTTTTTTTTCCTGAATTTTTCTATAGCATTCACAACACTTGGGGCTGTACTTTTTGTAATGTCGAAAGCCTCTTTGCTCTTCCATTGGAGGTCTTGGTAGGCTGCTGAAGTTGCAGTGGAAGGCACAAAAGATGGCATTCTAGTTCATAATAAGTTTCCTTTGAGCTGGTAATATACAGTATAAACCTGTGACATTTCTATGGGATTCTGCAGTTAGAGAGACTTTCTTCAACAGGAGGCACAACACTAAAATCTGAGCTTGTATGATAATTAAAGATGTGATTTACCTTCCATGTCCGGGGGATATGGGGGATATGGTAAGGTGATATTCTGCCCACACTGGGGTCTGGGCCATTGTATCCCGCTGAATTAAAATCCTTCTGGAGGTATATGGATTGCATGTCTGTCTTTTCTATCTCAAACTGTTAAACAGACTTGGTATGCTCTGTGAAACAGCTAACATGTTGTAGCTGAGAGATGACTCTGTTTCCCTGACAATCAAAATGCTTTTTTTTTTGATGTCAGGTGCCTTGTTCTGCAAGATGCTAGGTGCTGTCAGGGAGGTTCTGAGTGCCTTTAACTGCTGCTGAAATCCCTGGGAAGAGATGGTACTTGGCACTTTGCAGGTTTGGGCCATGGAGAGAATTTAGAACAAATAAAATTGTAAATATGTCCAGTATTAGTTACCATTTTTTTAATTTACATTTTTAAATAATTGAATGCTAGCTCTCGGAAACAAATGCTATGAGTGATAAGGCAGGACTCATGCAAAGCAATAACTTTTCATGTTATCATGTGCATATTAATATTATAAAAAAACCAAAATAGACACTCAGTACTTATTTCACCATGACACAAATTATGTGTTCTAAGAAATAATTTTCATCTTCGGAGTGCTTTTAAATCAATATGTTAGTCTTGGTCCCTTAGTATGGCTGAGTAATGCGCAGCCTGTTCTTTCAGTGGTATCCTCACAGTGCGTGTGTGGCGGGGGCAGATCGGACTATTGGGATCACAGTGTAGGGGTAACATCTAAACATCACTGTCTTGGGGAAAGATTAAAATGGACTTTGTCGAAAAGTTTGCAGACATGTTCTCCAGGAAAAGCTCACCTTTTAAAGAATGAATTTAAGTTCACAGGGAAAAAAAAATTCAATGTGAGCAAAACACTACGATAATTTAAAAGCAGTTCTTCTTTCCTTCTCCTTACCTGGGACAGGAACATAAGGGAATGAACAGTAAAACCAGCTTCTTCATTTTAATTGTTGCACCTATCATAACACATAAATAATTAATGGGGGCTGTGTAATTAATTCTCACATACACAGTTATTTTTCTGGTTGAATAAGGATTAGTGAGAGCTGCTTCTAGGCAAAAAGGACGTAACCACTGGGGTGTGTACCTAAAGCAATTGGCATTGCTGAGACAGGAGACAAGAATGAATCTGACTGTGATGGAGGCTAGAGAAACCATTGAACCAAATCTGGCTCTCAGTTTATTTATATGAGCAGTAACAGGGACTTGCTGTCTAGGGCTGGAAGAAAGTGTTTTCTTAAAGGTGCTTGGAAGCAACCTCCTGCTCTCTTACCTTAGATAATGCCAACATGATTCACCTCTCCTGACCCTCTAACTGCCTCTAAAATAGTCACTTGGCATTTCTTATTCATCAGAAAACAGCAAATGCTGAGATCATTAGTGAGCTTGGAAGACTGGGAGCAGGTGCTTCGCACTGTGGTCCTGGTGCTTACACTGCTCACAGCAAAGTGCTGACTGCAAGCTGTATGCTCAGCTTGATGCATGTGATTTATCATGTATGAATACTGGAATTTTCCTGCTGTCAAGTCTTCACTAAAGTGTGACACCATCTTCCTGCAGTGGAAGGACCTGATTCTCCTTGTCTCCCTGCTACGTTGCTCCTGCTACAAGTATAGACATCAGTAGAGCTCTTCCTGCTTTAATCCACTGTAATTAAGGGAGCCATGTCCATCATGCTCACACACTATAAACTGTGTTTGATACCAGATCAATGGCACAGCTTTTCTTTGCAGTGACAGCTTCTGTGGCTGGAATATTTAATTTAACTTCGTATTGTTTTCAAAATAGTCCAGACTGCTTTCTTTAATTGGTGTGTGCACACTTTTACAGTGTCCTTCATAAGCATATCATCCCAAGGAAAAACAAGGGACAATATATTGAAAGTTGGGAAAAAGAGAAGAGAAATCCTAGCTTCCAAAGGGAGCCTTTATAAAGTTCCTAGTTTGAAATAAAGTATTTCAAAGAATAAGCACTGGTATGTTTTATCCTGTTGACACACATAATGCTTTTAGCTGGCTAGCTAAGCTGTGTTCAGAGCAGATTGGTGTTGTTACTTTGAACTTATTTTAGAAATAATGATAAGAAAAAGATTCCTATGATGAAGTATATTATGTGCATGACTACCACATTTCTTTATTAGGTGACTATAAATTTATACTGAAGTATGTTAGAGAGAAAGATTGTATCTGAAGGGATTTCATATTTGACCTTGGGCACATTTTATTCTTTCTGTGCCTCAATTTCCCATCTGTATAATGGAGATAACAGTTTGGGTTTTTTTGTTTTGTTTGTTTTTTTTTTTAATCCTTTAAACCATATGTCAGTGCTGTTCAGATTTTAACCTTCTCAAAGGAAAGACGTTTTCATACCATTTGTACATTCAGCATTTTGAGCAATGACAGCCAAATCTTGTTTGGGACTGCTTTTGTCCCTGTAACTTAAAATAATTTGATTTCAAGTAAGATTAGAATATGCATTTTGACTTATTGCAGCTAGTCAGAGTAAAGCAGAAGACTTCCATGTAGTTGCGAATTAAAACTTTGACAACAGGAAAATAAGGATGAAAACTTTTTAAAATTGTTAGTCTGTAATTCCTACTGTAAGGAATACATTTTGGGACATAAAGCCTTCATGACCTGTCCTGTGTATCTGTTTTGCAGATATTCCAAGCAAGTCTGTGCTACTGAGCTTTACGAAGCAACAGAGAAACGCCCAGTTTTAATTTTTCAACCCCACTGTGTACTTCTGATATCTCACATGATGTTTCGCACATCCCACATGCAGAAACTAGATAAAAATTGTACAGCCTTCACCTCATCTCCTCCAAACACTCTTTTCAAACACTGCACGCAATTAATGTAGCTGTTGTGGGTGTGAACTGTTCTTCACTCTTATTTCAATCCTTCACAAAAAAAGAAAGGGAGTTTCATGAAGGGAGTTACCTGTTTTCCTTTAAATGCCACCAGTATTTCCTTTGGAGCCTCTTTGCAGCTTGCTGAGGAGCTCTGTAATCTGTCATAACTTTGAACAGTAAAACTAATGAAAAGTAACCTAAATTCATAAATATCTGTAAAAAAACCTGTTGTGCAAAATTTGCAAAGCAGAAGTAGATGTTCATACCCAATCTTTAATGACATGGAAGAAATGTTGTCTTTGAAAGTGTATTTGTGTATTAGACTACAATATCTAAATTGTATGTACTGCAGCACCATGCTATACACACCTGCAACAGCCTGGGCGTGCAGCCTGAGGTTACAAATGCACATGTAGCAGATATAGTTGTTTCAAGGAGGAGGCCTGGAGAAATAACTGCACCTATCTGCCTTTCCATTGCTTAAGACAGAGAAAAACATTTTCTTCCATTTTTTTTATCCAAGAAATTAATTTATGCAACACAATTCTTTTTCATCTGTTATAAAAAAATCAGCTCATAAAATCTTACTACAATTACCTTATTTCCCTGAAAAAATGCACGGCATACTTCAGTGACTGCTAAGTCGGCTCTGCATGTGGGCTGAAATGTATTGCAGGAATTTTTCCTGTTAGGCATTCTTAACTCACAGGTTAATAATAACACTCGTCCTCTTGATTTTGCTTCTGAGAGTGGTGTGAGGACTTTGCTTCTCTGTCATTTATAAGTGAATATCTTTTTGGGCATCTTCCGTTTGGAGGATGATAGGGCACAGTGGCGAGGATTCCCAAATCCCCCAGTGATAAGTTATGTGGAATCCCAGCCCAGAGCCCTGTCATGTCAGGGAGATAAATCATGTTTCTGGATTCAGCCTCCCTGAGACACTGAGGAGGAGGTAGAATCCATTGTTGGTGCAGGGGTTTAGAGAGCTTTCGCTCTGGGTGACATTTGCTTGTCACCACCAAGGAAGATGTGTGCTGTAGGCTGCTTTATATAGAGCAAATCACTTCATGCCTAAATATATCTTGCAGGACTGTTCCTTCATTTAGTGCAAAGGGCATAATTCTATAAAAGTCATTTGTTCTCTGCTCTTACCCATATTCTGTAGTTAAAGAGGAATAAATTTGGGATCATTCTGGTGAACTGTTTATTAATAACAGCACATCCCTGCTGAGAAATACTACATTTGAAGAGGCAGGAAATAGGTTGAAAAGGAGATGCCAGGACAGATGTTAGCCTACAGTGAGATTAGACCAGGTAATGTAATTGGAAAAGATGGACAAGGGTTTAGCACACTGACTGCTTGGCAGGTAGCTGAAAACTGTAAATGCTTATATACTTAAAGTACATAAATTACTATCACTTTCCTCTTCCTTTGAGCTAAGAACTGCAGATAGTCATTAGGATGCAACTAATTTAGGATACACAGCCTGATTTATAATTAAAGTTGTTGGTTTACAAATGGCATAAAAGGAAATGTTACATGGCCCAGAGGACTGGCGATACTAATGGATTTTAATAATACTTGGAACTCTATCCTGGAGGGGTCTAGAAGCTATACACACAGGACTCGTATTATTTATCAGATGTTACAACTCACTGGCAATACAAAAGTAATCTAAAGAAAAATCACATAGTTCATATGATTTCAAAACTGAGATGAATATATCTAAATTAGAAAAGGACAAATGTTTATACCAAATGGCCTTAGACATCCCACTCTTCGCAAATCAGAGCTATTTATTGTTAGAAAGCAGCTGAACTATCAGTAGATAGTGAGCAGTTTGAAGTTATGATGTACAATAACATCTTGTAGAATTCTATCTGTAAAGTAGAAGACATTCTGGGCATGATTCATTGACTAAATGTAGGTGTTTGCCATTATTTTAGGTGCTGTGGGGTACCTCGTGTGGCCTCTGTCAAACCTTCAAAAATGTGTAGGTCTCCCTTAAGTCCCATATCCTGGCGGATGTAACTATCTGTTAGCTCTTTTGTAGATGTCTTGGATGCCTTATGAGGACTCAAGTAGCATAAGAGTTCTATATCTAGTCAGCCAAATTGAGCCCTTTATATGGGAGGAATTATGAGAGATGATTTTGCATTTAGTGGGAAATGGTTTTAGATTTCATTACAATTTTATTCTTTCCAAGAAGTGAAGTTCTGCTCCCTATGTCAATTCAAAGACATACATGCTTATTTTAATGGAAAAGCAAATTAAAAAACTCTGTTCTTATTGCTGTTTGATCTCTAGAGTTAAGATGAAATTAAGTGGATCTGCCTTCTTTTTAGGAATCACCAACCTAGTGATTGCAGTTTTCGTTTAATAAACCCTGTGCAAATCTAAGAAGTGAGGTTTCCAAGATGTGATGGGAGACACAAAATGATGATAGTCTTGCTTCAGACAGCTTGGCTTTGCCTGCAGAACTGGCTGCTACTCTAAGCGCTATATGGGGGAAAAAAAGAACAGTGCCTGTTCTGAATAGCTCAGCTGACCTTCCTCTGTCAGTAGTTTGGAGCTGAATCTTTCACACGTATGCTGAACGCAGGTGATCAGGTCCTCACCAAGAGGCAGTAATTGCAATGGTATTTCTAAGCATCATTTGTCAGAGGAGACCCTCGCTTTAACAAGGAAAAAATATGCCTCAATAAAATTGGATAAACCAAGTATTATAGGTGAACAAGTGTGAGGAATTCTTTTTAACAATAATTCTTATTTTTATTTTATTAAATCTTGAAAGATATGCAGGCCCCGTATGGCACTGTAAGAGAAGTGTAGTAAAAATTTTACAATTGTGTCAAAACCATATGTAAAGGCATGAAATGGTGTTATTGTATTTATATAAAAACTGCTAAAAATGGTAATATAAAAATATCATCTGGATTCCCAGAATGATATAAATTCACCATCATAATGAAGTAAGATCAAAGTCCTTTATACAGTAATTAGATCCTGTACTAGGCTCACTTACAAGCCAGATGTTTCATCTAATGTACATTCAGCCTGTACACATCAAAACCTTTATTATTGAGAGAATAAACATTGCTTTTCCTACCTTAAATTATGCTTTGGAATTCTGAGCTGCCACCTGGCTTTCTGTCCAAAAGACTGTTTAAGCAAAAGGTCTTACTCACACCAAAAGTCTGCTAATCCAAAAACACTGAGGAAGTATTTGCTATAATTGAAGGTGGCAAATTCTGCTTCTGTCCACAGTATGAGTTCTGGAATTGCATATTGAATTGTCCTATCCCCTTAATATTTGACATTTACAGATTCTTAATGGGTATCCCAGAAAAAAAGGTATTTTTCTATGCCAAAGGAGTCAGATGCTGGCCACTCTGCAACCATTGTCTCCATGGTTTACTTTAAGGAGGAACTGGATGGCTTGTAACTGCTTCTGCATGCTCTGCAAGTTAATGGATTGCTTTGACGTTTTTATCACATCATTCATCTTCTAGTTGTTTCTGAAGAGCCTATGATTTGTGATTTTCTTCATGGGAAAAGATTCCCATCTAATTTCTCCACTTAGTAATGTACAAAATACTTAGAAATACTGTATTAGTTCCTTGACGTTTTGTAGTAGGTTCGCAGTTTACAGGAACTGCTGAAAAGAAAATGAAGAAGGACCTTTTACTAGCATGTTATTACAGGATGAAGTCATCAATTTCTGCTCATGTTCAGTGAAATACTTAATTTGTGCTTTGAGCCTATGCTTAAAGACTTTGGTAATTTTGGATCTGGCTCACAAGTATAGAATATCTTCTCTAAATGTCTTTGAGACACATTTTCAAAGGATAATGATAGACCTTATATAGTACTTTTGTCATAGATCCCAAAGTGCTTCGTAATGGGGGCCCAGAGCAATACTGTCGTTCTACGGTTGCTTTGCCTCAATTTCCTTCTACAATGTGCATATTTAATTTCTCTCCAGTATGGGCTGGAATAAAAATGGCATTGTAAGAAAAAGCAACAAAAAGCAACAAAAAGAAACTACTCAGGAAAAAAACTTAGTAGAGTTAAGACATGTGATTTGTACTCTTGAAGAAGTGGATTAAGTAGTAGGAACACAGTAGAGCACTTTCCAAGAGGAAAGTAAATTTAGACTGATAAATTTTTAGAATTTCATTCAGTATATTAGTAGAAGGTTGGTAAATAGCAGAAGCTCAAAATAACAAATGACTTCACTTGGGCCACAGTAGAGAGTGCTGGGATGAATTTTTGTTTATTTTGTATCACAGCTGTTCAGTGAAGTGTCTTGGTGAAACTCAGGAAGACTTTTTCCTACTTACCGATTGCAAGCTAGTGCCCATTAGGAAGCTATGTCTATGGTTGTCGCAGTCATCCATGAGGCAATATGGGATCGCAGTGGCCTCTGCATTTGGGAGTGCTGGGCGAGCATACAGATCTCAAATACTAGTTTTTTTCTGGGCAGCTGAATGACAATTTTGATTAGAGGTCCATAGTGCAAAAGAAAGAATGGAAATGCCAGCTTTTCAGAAAGGAATAGCAAATCATTGATTTTGATGAACAGAAGTTGACTCACATTTTCAGTGCCATCTTCAGTTCGAATTATTCCACTGCAAAATCAAAATGAAAACAAAATTAAGATGTAGAGAAAGAATTTAATGTGAGACGAGTTTGAAAAGATTAGACTGTTTATGCATATGTATAACCTGAAGGTTATAAAGAAGAATATTTTGATGATTTTATTTGTCTTTTCTCAAAATAAAAGAAAAAACAAAGGAAACACTGAATACGTTGGAATTGGAAATCATACCAAATGTAATATTTAAGGATAATAATTAACCGTGGAAGTCTCCAAATGTAGTAAAGTATGCACTATAGAGAGAATGAGTTCTGGGTAGTTTTTTAAGCAGGTTTTTCTATATGTAATAAAACTATCTCCCGATGTGGTAGTTCTGTCCATTTCAGTAAATAAGCCAAACATCTACTGTAGCAGTTAGGGAGGAGCTTCCTCAAAACCATGTTTTTTCATGATTTTCCATCAGATTTTACAGTTTTTCTGTAGCATCTGATCCAGTCACTGCTGAGACAAGGTCTCAGAGCAGCTGAATAGCGATCTGATGCAGTTTGACATTTTCTCTCCCTGTGATGATGATGGTCATTTCTATTGTCTCTTGAAAGCTAAACATATCAGTATGTATAGAAGAAGGGGTAGGGAGAAACTCCACAGAAGATATTAAAAAAATTGGGATCGCTTATACGGTAGTAAATGAAAAGGTTTTGATGAAATATATAGAGAGTTAATGTTAGCTAAGTGTGTGCTTCTGTTCATCATTTGTTTCAATAGGAGAGGCAGGTATAAGTCAGTAAAAATACAGATTAAGTGTTTTTTGCAACTTCATGCAGATACATCACTGAAGCCACGAGCTTTGTAGGAATACAGAAAAAAATATTTGTATAATAGGGATTTAAATAAAGATTTTTGATTTAAAGAAAAACCATCATGCTTCAAGCAAAAATTGACCTCTTATTGGTGAGGCTTAGGAAGAAACTTCCCTGATACACTTGTTTGTTTTAGGAGGTTGTCTGACTTTGGTTAATTTTCTCAGTATCTCATAGTGCCTATTATTAGGGAGAAGATTCCTGACTAAGACAGACCAGCAGTTTGGTTGAGCTTGGGCATATCCATTTTTCTATTCTGAGCTAATCTAATTTTCTGCTGGTACTGTGTGTAACTCAATTCAAAGCTAAAATGTTTTTAAAAGTAGTGGCACATCCTCGAGCCAGGTCCTTGACCTGAATTTCATAGTATAATTCATGTTTCATGGAGTCAGTACATTGTGTCCAGATTGAACAGCCAGTGCTCCAGGGCGGAAAAGACCAACCAAAGACAATCAGCAAAACCTTAGGCCGAATACTAAGATACAACTCCCGGTAACGATAATGAGGCAAGGCTTACGTATATAGCAGTAAAGTACATGAGTGATCAGTTCTGCATATCCTATTTTCAGTTTGTGGCAGCAGGGCAACTGACTGTTTTACTGTAATTTTATACTTTAAAGACAGCCCACCTGTGCTATCGTTTTGGGCAGCTTCGCGGGATGTTACATAGTTCTGTAACAGTATTTGGTCATTTGCACGAAGGTCCCAGGGGTTTCTGATACCGTCCTGTTCCCACAGTTTCAGGGCCTCTGCAGTCTTACAGCCTTGGGTGCCCCTGCTAGACTGCTCGCTTTTACACACAGACTTCTAAAGCTATTCACAGTTCACTCTATAGAACAATGAGATTTGAAAGTATGCATATGTGTTTGTGTATACATACGAATATGATAATTTCTTAGCTCCTTGCTATTAATATCCAGTTATGTCAATGTTATTGGTACGGGTGTCGTGGTTTAACCCCAGTTGGCAACTAAGCACCACACAGCTGCTCGCTCACCCTCCCCCCAAATTTGGAATTTAATTCTTTTTGGGTTATAGTGAGTACTTTTATGGACGAGATTGCAATACTAGTTATGCAGACGTAGTGGTAATGAGTCAGGAATTGGCACACTGTCCTCTGAGTGAGGATATTAGGGGGCATTGTGTACCAGAGGTACTTTCTTTTGGCTTAGCCGCAGATCTGACCATCTGTGGTCATAAAAGATCCTGAGAATATTTTTGTAATAACCTAGTTTAGTGACCAAATTTGATTATGAGTAATGGCATTTGAATGAACTTTCCCGAATTATTACTATTACTTCTTTCATAAAATATGCTTGGTCATGTTGTCATGTTGTCCTGTTTATATATGCAATTTTATGCATTTTAATCTGCTATTAATCATATCGAAGGTCCAAACAAAACTATTGTTGCAGGTAGTTTGCAGAGCTGTGGAACGCTCAGATCCCTTGTGAATGTTGATTGTTATAACTTTGCCTGTGTGCATAGGCAGTTCAGACGCTGCCTTGAGATGATCAAAGGTTATTGTCTGCAAACAACAGATGAATGACTTCTTCTGTCCCCTGTTACACCTCTTGGGCTTGAAGGTCACTAATCACACTCTTCTTCCAAATTTAAAAGCCTACAAGCAATTTAAACAAACAATGAGAAGTTTGGTGATCCACTGGGATCTTATCAATGTTATGAAGCATGCTGAATACATATTAAAATAAAGAGCCTGTAGTGCCCTTAGGAAATAAGTAACTGCCCTTCATTTCTGTTAGAATTCAAGATAAATTTTAAGGTGTTTGACTGTTTCACTGAAATTTGATGTATTCAATACACTGGAGGAACTATGTTGTCAATTCCTATATTAATCCTTTGAAAACTCTTGCTGGATATTTTTAATTCGCATAGAGCTAATTCATACTTCTTTTTCTTCTATTACAGCTTAGAACAATACAAACATATCTGATAAATTTTGTAACTCTATGTGATACAGGGAATATATACAGATGAGATTTAACAGAGCATGTCTTCCCTAAAATAAGACAGAGGAAAATGTTTAATAACCATCTCAAAATTATTTTTTCTAGATTATCCTTAAAATGGTAAATAACAAACTGGAGTAGGATTTGATAAACATTTGTATCCAGGGACTTCTGTCACTGATATTTTTTCATCCCTTCAGCAACACCAGCCTTATCACCTCTGTAAATCAAAACCTTTTGAATTTCTGTGATGGAAACTTGAAGTGACGTTGTGAGATATCACAGAGCCATCCCATCTACTAGCAGTTTAGATTGCTCTAAGAGGCAGGGTTTTTTTTTAAAGATGGGTGAGTGTAGAAGCCTAAAATAGAAAGCCTTTGCTCTCCTTTGCAGGCAACAAAAAAGAAGTAATTATTCCTTTGTATCTTCTGTCAGTGCCCAATAGCTATAATGAGAGAAGTATTTTGTCTGAAAAAAAAATCCCAAAACCCACAGCCCTCCTGCCCCAGCTACTGAAGTGTCATCTGACTGCAGGGCTTTACCTTGCTTACCGAAAGCCAAAGGCCCTAGCAGCTTATTCTTCAAGCTGGTAAGAGCTGGATCCCTCGCAGAGGCAGTGAACAGAGGGGCTATAAAAGCAGAAGCCTCGTTTGTGTCTAGGTCAGCAATGGAAGGGATGCAGCCATGGCTGGGTGCATTCACACAGCGGACTGCATGTGACATGCAAAAGTCAGGGAAATTATCATGTGTTCTGGCTTCCAGCAGGGAAGGGGAGACAGGCAAGTGTAAATCCCACAAGTAGCTGGTTGGGACAGTGAGCTGAAAGCATGAGGACTTAAAATGACAGGCAAAAATGGCTTCTAGGGTTATTTGCAACCACCAGAGAAAACAGAAGTTCCATGGGTAGGTATGCAGTGAAAAAGCCGCTCTCACTGACCTGGAAAAATACTGGGCAAATAGAGAACAAAGGGAAAATGTGACACAGTAGCAATACTATGTTGTTGATATCAGTGTCTCATTGTCCTATAGGTTTGAAGTTTGAGGAAATGCAAGAAAAGTTTGGGGAGGAATTCTTCAATATCTGCTTTGATGAGAATGAAAGAGTTCTTCGAGCTGTAGGTGGGACCCTTCAAGACTTCTTCAATGGCTTTGATGCTTTGCTGGAGCACATTAGAACTTCATTTGGAAGACAGGCCACCCTGGAATCCCCTTCTTTCCTATGCAAAGAGCTCCCTGAAGGCAATCTCATGCTTCATTACTTTCACCCACATCAGATTGTGGGATTTGCAATGATGGGAATGATAAAGGCAGCAGCAAAGAAGATTTACCGCTTGGACGTGGAAGTAGAACAGGTCGCTAATGATAAGTTGTGTTCAGAGGGGACGAACCCAGGTAACTGCAGCTGTCTGACTTTCCTTATCAAAGAACATGAAAATGCAAATATCACAAAAGCACTTCCACCGGGAACTTCCCAGTCCCCTTTAGACCTGAGGATTAGCATCAACACCTTCTGCAGAGCTTTCCCCTTTCACCTGATGTTTGATCCAAACATGCTGGTTCTCCAGCTTGGAGAAGGTCTTAGGAAGCAGCTCAGATGTGACACTCATAAAACTCTGAAATTCCAAGACTGCTTCGACATAGTTTCTCCTAAAATCAGTGCCACATTTGAACGAGTTCTCCTGAGATTATCTACGCCCTTTGTCATTCGGACCAAACTTGAGGATTCTGGCTCTGAAAATAAAGATAAGGTAAGAACATTAATTTGGAAGGGGATGTATGTGTATGTGTGCGATGGGAGAGGATTATTTATTCAGAGAGAAGCAGCTCAAGTCCTGTGTACTCTGGAAGGCTCACTTACGCCTTGCAAACAGGGGCTAAGTGGTATTCCCCAGCCAAGTTAATATTTTCCTAAATTATTTATAAGCTTTGCCTGTGATGTTGTAGCAAATCGTGACATTGCCATACAGAAAATTCTGTGCTGTGGATTTGAATAGTGCAGTTTAAATCAAAACGGTGAGGAATTTTAGAAAATGCCCATATCTAATCCTTAATTTCACTCCAGCTATATTATGATAACAATAATAGTTATTAAGCCATTTACTAGGGAATAGCTTTCAGTACGTTTTCTGAAACACTCTCACTGCAGGGTTCTCACTGCCACTTTATTATATCCTACTTCCCTATTTTGAAATGCTGCTTTCCTCTGTGTTTCTTCTTATCTCTCACCCTGCACTCAAGGGAACCAGAGCTGTAAGTGGTACCAAGTATAATTTATGCCAGTTTTAATGCTTTCCAGTCATTTAAATAGGCACTTGTCCTCCTACACTGCCCCTTTCCTCAGTGTTTTAGGAGAGAGCTACCTTAACTAGTGAGCCCTATGTTGAGTTCAGCCCATCCTGGGTGAGTTAGTTGAGAACACGTCTTCTAGAGCAGACCTCTCCAAAGGCTGAATGGAGTTTGTCTTACTGAATATCCTTGAATTATGGGAAAGATTTTTGGTGTGAAGTTGGGTTCCAGCTGTATGCACCAAATTACTTCTACTTAATGCTTACACTGAAAGCTTATGCATGGGTGCCTTAGAAATACTGCTGCCCTAAGTGAATGAATTACTGTTTTTCAGGGGTTTTAAGAGATAGCACCCAAGAACAATCAATCTCAATCACACTGGATACTTAGACACCTAAGTTCTGCCTATGTGTGCCGCATTTACAGTTTAGGTAGTCTGGATATAGCTTGAGAAACTCGACCTCTGTTTTGCTGCCTACACTGGGCCAGAGTTTCAGAAAGACTCCTGTGGTAGCTGCATATCGAGTTCTGGGTTCTTTTCAAAATACAGCCACTTCTGACAGCAGCAATGTTTCCAGCTCCTCTTTGGCTCTGCTCTTTGGCACCAATAAACATGTTTCTGCTGCATTTTCCCCTGGAAACAACATGTTCCCCCAAGAGAAGCAAACTAGTGCTTCTCATTTTGTATGAATTGATGTAATTCAACCTATTTAACACCAAAAGGGAGTTTATTTTTCAGAATCTGTCTTCAAAGTCACCCTAGCCTTTAATTATGAAAAGGAAATGTGTGGAAGGTTTGGAGGTGTTGGCTCTGAGCTACCTTTCGGCACAATTGTTTATCCTTTGATAGAGGCTTGTGCTGTGCTCCTTCCTCTCTCGGAGCCTGCCCAATCCTCTCAGGCACCTTCCCCTGCCCTGGGACAGAGTCACAGCCCTTCGACCATCTTCTGCTGCTTGCGGATCTGCTGGAAATCACTCTGAAGAGGAAGAAGGTTTTGGCGGGGGCGGGGGAGGGGAGAGCAGCCTTTAAAACTTTGTTTGCTATCTAATTACCAGTTAAACAAAAAAAAAACGTTCTCTTACCAGGGCAGGTTTCGTACACTTATGGCCTGCTGATAGGAGAGGTGGCAGGGAGTGGAGCTTGCTGGAGGCAGGTTTTAGCAGTCAGTTTGGGAAGCAACTCTCATTTCAAAAGCTTGTTCTGTACCACCAAGCTGTGCAGCTCTGAGTGCATCCTTGCATCATTGCTGTGGTTTGTACCAGGTGTCATTACAGGTGGGTACCGAATCGAATCAGCGGTCACCCAGGGAGAGTGACCCTATGTGTCTTAAAGTCATGTGTAGAGTCAGACCCTGAACAACAAGTGTCAGCACTAGCACTGTAGTAGCAATTCAGATTTTCTTGAGAAGCAGGTAAAAGGGAATGGCAGTAAAGGAAATCCTTTGTCTGCCAGCAGTTAGGAGAAAAATTGTGTCTTCAACAGTAAGGTGTAAATGAAAAAGGGTGATGGTGAGGTGCAGGGGGCCTGAGGTAAATGTTGTGCTGCAGGCATGGGAGTTAATTTGAGAATGTCAATTTAGCTGAAGAGGTATTTTCTTCTGACTCACCCATTTTATAAGCACTTTCCAAAAGTTTCTGTTTGTGAGTAGTTAAATGAAGCTTTGTGCGTAGTTAAACAAAGCTCAACGTGTGATGCATTTTGCTAGATATTCCCTTTTTTTCCAAAATGAAAGGTTGCACAGATTCAGAGGTTGTGGTTGTCTTGCTTACATAGATTTTGAGAGAAGTGACATGGCAATGCTGTTATGTTGTGCTCAAGTCTTTAATATCTCCTGGATAAAAAAAGTAGACTGAGCCTTGGGAACTGCATGCTGTATTACTTTCCCAGAGCTCATGTCACTCATGTAGCTCATTTTGGAATTCTTTTCGATTTGCCAACACTTGTTTGGAAGTTGAATGTTGGGCAGGTAGATCAGTGGCTGTAAGCATGACCCCGCTTAAAAGTCGGCAGTTACTGACTTAGGTATTTCCCTATTTCTCTGTCACACACCTCTATTCAGTTCATACTGGAATTGAATCCCACTTATAGCTATTTATCTTTTTTTTTAGAAAATTCTGACTCTGCAATAACCTCAGCAGTTTTCGGACTTGGTTACTTTAAATGGCAGTTGAAGGGATGTGACCCAGACAACTCTGCTGCAGTTTTGAAGCTGTTCAGATGTCTCAGTCGTTCCTCAAGAAATAAAAAATGTTTTCAAAGGCTTTGTGATGAACAGGGGACCTTTCAGCTGCTCTTCAAAACACTTTTGTCTTCATTTGAATACATAAGTTAGATATTTTTTCAGGCCTGCAGTGAGATAGACAGAACAACAAAACAGTTTTCCTTTAGTCCTGACACCAGCTCTGTGTTCAGATAAAAGTAAGCGACAAATCATGACCTTTCCCTAACTCAGCACCCAGAAGCAAATTAAAAAAAACCCCTGTCCTGACTTTCAGGGTGCTTAGCGCTTGTGCCATTTATGCAAAGGCTCATTTGTGCGCTTCGATTTACTATGATTTGAATCACTGGAATAAATGACTTGGCTTTATAACACTATCTTAATTTCTGATGTAAGGCCTGTGAGGTTTGGGTGATAGGTAGCACTTCCTGCGGAGATGTATGTACGCCTTTGCAGAAGCACAGCCTCATGCATCAATGCACCAATATCTCGGCAAAGTTCTGTCAATTTGATATGGCACCAGCTGTTCCTTGGAGCATTTCCAGGATTCCATTGTTGTAGGGACCAAACAGGAAAAAGAACTCCCCACCTGAAGAACATGGACTCTATAGCTTTAATCCCAATTTTCAACACCATCCATACTCTTGGGTCATAATTCTAATGTTTTGATGTTTGCTTGGCTGATATTTCAGTCTCCATTATGCAATGGACACATGTGGACAATGCAAGCATTTATTCCACAAAACAGTGAGCAATTGTATAAATTTATTAGGTTAGCAGTCTCACTGACTTTACCTGAACTTGTAAGTTTGTAACTAAATACACTTGTAAGTCTGTGGAGAATAAGAACCAAGTAGTACAAACTAATCCAGAATAAGACAGGATGTGGTGGTTTACTTCCATCCTTTCTTCCCTCCCTCCTTCTGTACTTCCATTTTATTTTCTGCAGTGATCAGGTTATCCACACTGATGCTTTGGGTTTTTTTCCTTGATTATTCTGCACATTCAGAATTGTCTACATGAACAATTATGACTGTCTTTAGATCAGGTTTCCAAGTATACATACAGCTCTTTAGATGTGTAAAAGCTGAATGTGATCAGACTCAGGTTTCCAGTTTTCCCACGCAGCTAAATTCTTGTTATTGTTTGTTGTTTATAGTATGGTACTACGCAGATGCTGAAGGGAGTATTAGGGCCCTGTTGCTCTACTTCTTGTACAAACATTCTGTTGTTTTTCACATTTCACACTAATTTTTATGGAGGGTTTTTTTTTTGTGTTTAACTGGAGAGCTTCACTTGCATGCAATCAGATTTTCCAAATTTTGGGTATTGTCCCTAAATAACAAGATCACAAACATTGCTGTTTCACCTCTCTAAGGAAACTCATTCTACACCTCTCTCTCTGGGAGCAATTATTTATTGCAACAATCAAAAATACATTTACTGTGGCAATTAACCATTTGGGATTAATTGCTTATAGCTTTACACATGGTTAATACAACTGTACTCCACAAGAGTTCAATGAAAGTTAGTGGAGTCACATATGGAATAAGATATAATTTAAATTGAGAGGACTGGGTCTGAACTTGCCTGCTGGAGTGGTCTAAAGCCCCAGTCAAGCCCATCCACTGAGGTTTCCTTTCCATGACAGTGCTGGCATGCAAGGGAGCTGATGGTTGCACAGTGCCATGCAGAGGGGTAGGAGCTGCCTTCCTTTAGGCACCCCACAGTCCTCGGTGATGGGTCCTCCTGGCCAAGCGGCTGTCTGGGAAGCACCACTACTCCCTCCCTGGCAGCACCTCCAGGTGTCTGCTCAAAGCAGATGGGGTGTTTGCAGCCAAGTCTCTCCCTGACTCTCTCACCTGTGCAGAAAGTGTGTTGACATGACTGTTTCAGTGTTTTACTTGTGAGCACTACTTAGACATCTGTGGTATCAACATTGCTGTCTCCCATCTGAACTTGTGCAGGACTTCCACTTTCTTGCTTTTCTAATAGAAGTCAGTTCCTCATCTCTGGGAGTCACCATTGTTTGTAAGGCAGACCGTATTTTACCATGTCTCTTTGTACATGCTATTTGTTTTCACAGAGCTCCCCAATGGATATTACCTGATTCTGCTGCTTCAGTGACTGCCTTTCTCAAGCAGCCCGGTAACTTCCCCCTCACCTTAAGGGTGAGACCTTGCACAAATCTTTCTTTTAGTTGCCACCAAGGCCACATTTCAAGTTTTCGTTGAAAGTGCATCATAGGAATTTTTCACTTTTTCTCTATTTTTTGCAGAGAACAAGACAAAATGCAGCTGATGATAACCCAGCAGTCAGGTGCGCATGTAGCATGAGTGCAGGTGGGCAGCCCTCCCACCATTTCTTGACCAGACAAGGGCTGGAAACTCCTGATAGGTACTTCCTGAGTACAGTAATTTTTGACTATACTAATGAACAAGGCTGTCTGTGACATGATGTAAATACTTGCCTCCTTGACAGTATAGCAAGGCGGCTGGAGCTGCTTCAGTTTTTGGCTGTATGGGAAGACAAGGACTGAATCTTGATTTTCCTCTCCTGGGTTACATCCTCCTCATAGAATCACAGAATCATAGAACCATAGAATCATTAAGGTTGGAAAAGACCCTTAAGATCATCAAGTCCAACCGTTAACCTAACACTGCCAAGTCCACCACTAAACCATGTCCTCAAGCACCATGTCTACCCATCTTTTAAATACCTCCAGGGATGGGGACTCAACCACTTCCCTGGGCAGCCTGTTCCAGTGCCTGACTACCCTTTTGGTGAAGAAGTTTTTCCTAATATCCAACCTAAACTTCCCCTGGTGCAACTTGAGGCCGTTTCCACTCATCCTATCATTTGTTACTTGGGAGAAGAGACCGACCCCCACCTCGCTACAACCTCCTTTCAGGTAGTTGTAGAAAGCAGTAAGGTCTCCCCTCAGCCTCCTCTTCTCCAGACTAAACAACCCCAGTTCCCTCAGTTGGTCCTCATAAGACTTGTGCTCTAGACCCTTCACCAGCTTCGTTGCCCTTCTTTGGACACGCTCCATCACCTCCATGTCCTTCTTGTAGTGAGGGGCCCAAAACTGAACACAGTATTCGAGGTGTGGTCTTACCAGTGCCGAGTACAGGGGGATGATCACCTCCCTGGTCCTGCTGGCCACACTATTCCTGATGCAAGCCAGGATGCCGTTGGCCCTCTTGGCCACCTGGGCACACTGCTGGCTCATGTTCAGGTGGCTGTCAACCAACGCCCCCAGGTCGTTTTTTGCTAGGCAGCTCTCCAGCCACTCTTCCCTAAGCCTGTAGCGTTGCATGGAGTTGTTGTGACTGAAGTGCAGGACCCGGCACTGAGCCTTGTTGAATCTCATAGAGTTGGCCCTGGCCCAATGATCCAGCCTGTCCAGGTCCCTCTAGGGCCTTCCTACACTCCAGCAGATCGACACTTCCACCCAACTTGGTGTCATCTGCAAACTTACTGAGGGTGCTCTCAATCCCCTGATCCAGATCATCAATAAAGATGTTGAACAGGACCGGCCCCAATACTGAGCCCTGGGGAACATGTGCCAGTCCTGTCCCATCAGTGCTGAGCAGATCGAGAGGAGAAGGGGCCGCCCTCGCAGGGACCCACCGTGTCCCCGGGCCTCGATCCAGACCCAGTCCTTTTGGCGCACAGATTGACAGGACGAGCTCTGCCACCACTGGTTTGTGGGTGCCTGTCTGAAACCACGCCTTGGCATGCAGTTGGCAAG
This sequence comes from Nipponia nippon, assembly GCF_047370975.1. NCBI lineage: Eukaryota > Metazoa > Chordata > Aves > Pelecaniformes > Threskiornithidae > Nipponia > Nipponia nippon. Next base: position 114,261,233 of record NW_028262336.1, read on the forward strand.
AAAGTTGAATCATGAAAGAAATTATTTGGTTCCCTGCCAGATACTGTGCAGCTGTATTTTCTTTGTACTACTGCTCTCCTGCTCAGACTAACAGCCCTTTTCCACCTTGGAAATAAATCAGTTTTTATAAGGATACTCACTGGCCTTTAACTTACTGTTAGACCTGCGAACACTTTAATTCAGAGAACCTGAATAAGAATAAAGTTGGCACCTAAAACTGCATTTCTGAAGTTGGCCAGAATTTTTCCGGTGGAATATATTCTCTTTGAATATGCCATTTTATTAAAATCACAACTTCTCAGGGCAAATTTGGCAAAATTTACTTTTATTGTGTTAAAATGTTTTGTTCAATAATTTTGGATTTAAAATACCTTTTATTAGGAAAAAAATTTACATTTATATTATAATACAACAACATTTAAAAAATATGACACAAGTAATTTGACTAAAAGAATCCTCTGAAAATTTTATATTGCAAGAAGTTCCAAATACCGCATATAATTCAGATTTTCAAGAAACACCAACTCTGTAATGATAAAACATCCAGCAAAATGGTAGTGTCAGCTTTTTATAGCTCTATTGATTGTGCAGGCCATCTGAGCCAGCGCCTCAGCTGTTGTCAGTGGGGAGGAGAGGTTTGTGGCAGATGAGCTAGACTGCACCCGCAGGAATTTGTCCCAGTGTACTGATTTAGATAAATGCATAAATAAATAAAAATAAACAGTCCAGAGCCAAGATTAAAAAAGTGTATCTAGAAAGTTAGATTCTAAAGTGTATAGATAGGCATGTAGTAAATGGCCAGATTTTTAAGAATGCTAAACAATAAACAACTGTTCGTTTGAAAATGTAGGCTGATTCAGTGGAAGTTGGTGGGAATTTCCCCTGTTCATTTCCATTGTTTTGTTTAACCATGAAGTTATTAATCTAGTCCTTCTTCTGTGGTATGAGGCAGTATCATCTCTAGATCAAATATTTCCTTTCAGTCACTCAGCTAAATGTTTGCCACGTATGATCAGATCAAAAGTCTATCCAGTCCAGCATGCTGACTCTTACAGTGATGAACAGACAATGCTTAATGAAAAATATAAGAAAAAGTTTAAGCCTGCAGTGCTATTTTCTGTAATACACCCCCCCAGCTTTTAGCTCTCCCAGAATGAAAGTGCATCCTCTTGCAGTGGCATCCAGGATGATAGCCCCCGCAGGACCACTCCTCTGTAATTTTCTCTAGCACCTCTTGAACCAGGGGAAGTTCATACTGTCGGTTTCTGTGGCATCCTGTGGACATAAGGTCCACTGTTTACTAGAAACTGTGAAGATGAGACCTCTCTGGTTGGTGGCCACTTGCAGCCACTTTCAGCCAGGCCTGTGGGGACATCGTGTGCAGAGTGGAGCAGCTGGTGAGGAAGCCTGCTTACCCATTGCTTCAGCAGAGCACTTTCCTGTTGTGATTGTTGACCATTGGAAACTGTATAAAAATAGCGCTTTTTCAAATCCAAGAAGTACATTGTCCCCTTTTATATATTGAGAGTCTATTCTTTATCTGCTACTTTTAATTTTTATTCTGGACCAACTGAATGAAACGAGCAGTCCTGACACTTGCAACAAATTTAAAACCCACCACACACAATCTTGAAGTGTTTTGCTTTTGCTCTGTAACTGTGTTTTTCCTCCTCTCCTAATAAAATTCAAATGAAGTGGCCTGAAAGTCATTCTAGCATGAGGGACATCTGTCACTTGCAATCTAGAAATTCTGATTTTTCCCAGAGTTGATTTATTCACAGTCAGTCAGCCTTTGACACTAAGCTCCCATTGCTTTGCAGGTTCCTGGAGCTCTCAGAATCAAATTGTGTCTTCTGGTTCTGCTAATGCTAATATCCCACCCCTTTGCTTGTCAAAATATGTTTGCACTTTGATGGTTTTCAAGATGAATTGGATTGGCTGGCTTGACTGCTTCTAGAGACTGTGATGGGTTATAAGAAACAACAGATGACGTGACTTTCTTATCTCCCTAGTGGTTGTGCATCAGAGAACTTTAATAACACTGTGAAAGTGGCCCAGAATTATTAATATTTCTTCTTTAAGACAGGCCAATGAAAATGTCATTTTAAAAATGTTTTCAGTGATGGGACTGTAGAAGAAGTGTAACAATCTAAAGATAAAATACCCCCTTTTCTTTTCCATTAGCTGAAAAACAAAGAGGCTGTTTGGAAATTATTTTGTTGAGTCAAGTGGCTATTAAAACAATTTGACTCCATGATGAACTCTCTTGGGATTTGTGTAATTTTTTATGATAAGGAAGCTGCTTGCACATGAAAATGTCCATCTTTATTTGATTGAAAGCTTTTGAATGGGTTTCTAAATTACACTATGTCATAATCGGAACAAAAAAAGTGCATTTCATTAATTTTTACATTACATAATGAGAATACTCAGACACAACTTGGTTTGATTTTCAGGAATGCATTTTTTTCTACCTCTCTCTTCTAGTGACTGAGATTAAGTATTGGTTATTCACAATACAATTTTATCCTTTTCCTCATTTGCTCATGTGAGTTCTTGACTGACTGTGCTTTTCATGGCATCACAGTCCTCTAATCTGAATAGGTGCAATGTCGAAAAAAATCCATTTCCTTGGGATGGTTGAATTAAAGTAGAAATATCCAGTCACTCTTTACCTTCCTCCATCCTGTACTGGCACTTGTAACTGGACAAAGCACATAGTCAAGCTAAGGATTCTTTTCTGTGTCTCTTTGCAGAGGCCGAAGTGGCCTTAGAGAGAAGGGAAGGGGAAAAGCCCGAGTGTCTCCCTGTGGGTTGAGTGGGTTTTGTGCATCAGCTCCCACAAGTGCATGGGTGGGAAGTCAGAGGCTGTGGGAACACCTGGGTGTGCCTCTGAGCATAAACGCTAAACTTACTGCGCTGAGGGGCAGCAAATGCAAGGCCTAGCACTACCTGTGTCGGCAGCTTTCAGTTGTAAGGTCACTTCTACCCAGCAAATGCCAAAACTTCCAGCTAACCCTGCTCCTGAAGCATGCTCCTTGCCTGAGAGCAAGCCTGAGTTCCGCCAGGTTACTTGCAGAGTGGCCCTGCATGGCCGAAGAGCCCAGGGAGTGGAAAGGAAGCTTTCCACTTTTTCCCTCTGCCTTAAATTTTGTCTTGAAACCTCAAATTAGGGATTCCCTTCCTATTTGGTTTTGAGCGTAGCTTAGTAGTTTTGGACGAGTTTCTGACTGCTTGGCTTGGGTCCTCCAATCCTGTCTCATAAGTATCTAGTCTTTTGAGTTTATATTGTAGTTGACAGCATGGATTGACTCTAAATATGTTTATTTACTCATGCTCACTGTGCATGCATCGTCTTAGATTCTGCATGCTTTATTTCCATGGATACAAACCTCTGAAGTTCTGAAACTGTCCATGAAATAGGAACTCTGCTGATGTTTTGCTGGGCCATGGGGCCAGGCATGCTAGAGAGCTGATTTGCTAATACTTAGGTGCAGCGTTCCTATTATCTTTGAGCAGCAATGGCAACCTTAACGGATGCCGAGTGGAAAATGGCATGATGTGAATAAGTTTGACTAGGTTGCATTTTGCTGCCTTTTAGTCTTGCCAAGGGTGTGTGATATTTACCCTGCTGTTTTCTCCGGAGTCTTCTGAGAGCGGTGACTGACAGTCTCAATAACAGCAGATCACCTATTGCCAGTCAGGCGGTCCATGCTAACAGTTTTAATCATCATTTTAGCACATGTTTTGCAATGATGAAATGGTGTGTTGAGGAGCCAGGAGTACTCACTCAGGAAGGATGAGCCTTTCCTTTGCAATTCTTTACACTGCTGAGGATGGAGTCATCATTCAACTGTACAGCCCAGCCAGGGAGATCAGTGGCTGGATAACTGTGGATTTGCTACTCTGGGAATATTCCTTCATCATGTGTGCGAAGACAGAATTTGTCTTAGTAATCAATATGTTAGACATAGGAGTTACATAATCCACAAAAGTACTGCTTAGAGGGAACACAGGGATGTGCCCAGGTTCTTCTGCCTGTGCTAAGCCATCACAGAGAAAAAAAAATCCAGTTTTATAATGTGCTTTCTTGAGGATTCCTCAAATTTTGTAGTTTGTCTTGTTTGTTGTTTTTTTGAATATGCCTTTTATAACCATATATATTCACATCCCAGCTAAAACTATTGATGATACATTTCCTTTCAAAAAGCATGTAACACCTGCCTCATATCATCGTGATTAAAGGAAGTGAAATGAGTTAACCCATAAAATAATATTTATATTATTTGTTCCTGTCACTAACCTTTGGCTTTTATAAGTGAGGACTTAGAATGAGTATCTGAAAAAAGAATTAAATGTTCTTTTTCCACAGATCCAGGACAAGCATGTAAGATATTCCTAACACATAATTTTGCTCCTGTATTGGTTCAAAACAGAATAAACTTGTTCCTCTTTGCAGATTGCAAATGAATAATAAACATTTGGTACTTTAACACCTCAGAAAGATGTAAACATTTTAAAATTCGTTCCTAGGTGAAGACACATTTAAATATTATTTTGAACATTTTGACCAATGCAGTTTCTGTCTGCCTTGTAAGTTTTATGTATTTTATGATACTTGTTACTCTATTTCTTTCTAAGAACTGGAATTGATCTTCTTGTTCATACTGGACAGCAGCTTTTTCTGTAATGATTCTCACTCTACTGTGGGACCACTAGCAGAGCAGGGTCTATGCAATTCTATCAGGAATATAAATGTATTTCATTTTTATTTTCGCATCCCCTTTCCTTTTCATTGAAAATTTAGAAATTAAATCCTTTTTGCCCTACCTGTAGGTCCAAAGATGTTGTGCCTAGAAGGGACTCTTATGAACATATAGTTTGATCTGCATAAATAAGGATTTTAGCTATTAATTGCTATGTCTTTCTGACAGCATTTTCCTAGGAATATTCCAGTCCTTCAGTGGATTGCTGTCGTGACTGGAGTTGGTAGGGTCTGATTAAAAGTCATATCTCAGTACTTCAGTCTAGTACTTCCCTCCTCAAACGTTGAACTGGTAGCTTTAAAAACGTCTGTTCTGATGAAAATATAGGTCTAGGGGATCCTCCTTAAGACAGTGCAGATAATGTTATCAATGTGTTTAAAAAAGATGGCTTACATTGACAGGTTGCAAAGATAACTGCTTCAACATAAAAGCTTAGAGCATAAAAGTGTTTGGCCTGTGCTGTGTTTGGGAGAATCTGAAGAATAACCCCAAATTTGCAAGCAATCTATTAATAAATCTATTTCTTAAGCAGGTATTTTAATGGGCAAAGATATTCAAATTGGGATAACTTCAGAGGCCTTTAGTCGTGGGTGTTGAAGGGCCAATAAGCCTGTCACAAAACAAAAGCAAAGGCATGCTCAGTGGCTTGAGGAAGAAAGAAAAAACTGGGCAGACTAACTTCTTTTTCATTCTGTGTGATGGGGGTAGGGTCCTCTGCAACACCTCAGCATGTTCTGCTGTTTTGGTTCTGTTTGAGAAGGGAAGATCAGTGATGCTGAGACATGGGCCCCAGAATAGGCATGAGGTGTGAATCAGGGGACGCAGTTATGTCCCCTTCTTCCACTGATGCCAAGGATCTTTGCCGCTTAAATTAATCTTTTAATCCTGCCCCCCATAAAAAGTGTTGGATGATTTCAGCCATCAAGTAGTTTCTCCTTATCTGCATGGCTTCATGTAGAAAGGGATGATACTAAAACTGATCTCATATGATAAAGCACAGACTGATTTCTTCTATTAGTGTAAAACCTTCATGGGGAATGCCCAGTGAATTCTAAATTAATTATATTTTAAATGTTTTACTTACATATAAAAGAACTGCTGCAATTTTTTGTAAAACCCTTGGTGCTTTCTGCTTTGTTACCTCAAAGGCATCCAGCAGAGGGAATGTTTGAATGGATTAACAGAGCCTGGGGATAATTCTGGGCTGTGCTTGCTGTGGCTCAGAGTTCTTTGCAGTGCAGGCTTTTGGATGACTCCCCTGTGAAAGTACTTTCTGCCTCCATGGACATTGCACCTGGCAAAAGTCAGACAGAAGGAATGAAGAGATCCCCTATTCCCAGAGTTCTGTCATGCCAATAAAGGAGAGCTACCAAGAAAAGAACAGAAGAGGCTATATTTATTTCAGCTCCAATGAAACCCACGGGGAAAAACACCAGTGCTTGGCAAATATTAAAGGAGATACTTCATATTGAAAGAACTTTGATTTTTCAGCTTCATTGAATTGTATTTAGTTTTTCATTTTAAAGGAAAAATATGCTATAAAAATACTGACTAGGGCAACGATGTCAGTGCTGTGCAGACAGGGAGTGTTGTTTAATTTTCATGTGAAAGCAGCATGGAACATATCATTAAAAGGGCATCAAATTTTCTCAGTCATCTCAGTGGACTGCTGATTCAGTCTATTTCCTCTTTGCTCAGGAAGGCTTCAAATTCAGTTATTGGACAACTTCTGTTCTGTGTCTTGAATATTCAGTTTCTGGCATTTGTTCCTGGGAATATGGGGATAAAATAGCTGAGAATATTTTCTGTCAGCCAAAAATGCAGAAACATCTGAGAGGTTTCCTAGCTATGTTCAGCAGCATCAGAGGGTCCTGAAAGGCTTTTGGAACCATTTTGGGTGATGGGGAACTCCACAGAGAGTTCTGGGGACATGGGAATAACACTGACAAATCCATAAACAGTATTTAAAAATAACTGACTTATTTGCTCTGATTCTGTTTTTTCCCATAGTGTCATATAATCATATATGGGCTCACTGAATGTGGTGAACACACCAGGGTACCATACCAGACTAGCAGGACTTGCAGGACCATCCTAGCAGCCCGCTGCTTGCACTGTCCAGAATTTCCATTTTTTTTTAGTAGAATATTCTGTGAAACAACTGTAACAATAATAATAATAAAAAAAATTCTATGAGTATTGGTGTAGTGAGGTGTGCCTGAGAGTATGAAAGCAAAGAGAAGTGCCAGCGGATGTGGTCAGGACCTCCTGACCCCTAACTGATAACACAAATCAACTTACAATTCTAAATTAAGTATATCATGCTGATACTGTGGGACCAAAACCTGGTAGCTTTGCTCAGGATAAATAAGATGTTACTTCTTGATTTGTCTTACTAGTTATCATCAACACAGTTTCAACAGGATTACTTTGGGAGAAGGGTACTTATTTTGGGTAAGGAGAGCAAAATAAAGTCTAATTTGACATTAAATGCAGAAAATAAATTTGGTGACTGCTCCTACAAATGTCTTGAGCATGAAACTCTTTTGGTAACAGAAGCTGTCCATATGGCATGTTCAGAGAATTAGACTTTTATTTCTAAATAGGAGGCGTTAACTTCGTCAATACTGTATTGCTGTATTTTTTTAGTTTAAAAGAGAGCCAATCATAAGTAATTATCTTCTTTTCTGTTTAGAAAAAATCCTTTTTCTCTAAAAAATTAATTTACCATACAACAAATTGTGACTTAAAATATTGTATAAGCTTTATCTTTTTGTATGTGTTAATTTGATTGACATTTTAAGACTCGTTTCTATAGTCACTGTAGAAGTAGAGGTTGTAGTATTCATTATGGGAAATGTCCACAAAATTACCAATGAATTAATAAGAAGTGACTAACACATTGGTTTCTACCTATGCCAAAGTACAGCTCTACAAAATTATGAGGTGAAAGAATTGATTGACCACCCCCCCAAGTGTTTATTTCTGGATTTGTTTTCAGCTACAAGTGGCTATTTGTAGGCCAAACCCTAGGCTCCTTTCACTGGCAGATCTTTACAGTGAAGTCGTCAGTTGCTGGTCTGAGTGACTGCTAGGTAAGAATATAAATTCTGTGTGAAGTCAAGGAGAATTTGATCCAGAAATGACTTAACTAAGAAAACAGGATAGATCCAAGATTTTGTGTTAAGATGTTTTAATCAAAATAGGTATATTAAAATGATTGTTAATATTATCTTAATGCAGGTCTCATTTTACAAAATCATAATATACAGTCAATTAACCTGCAATCTGCCAAGGGAAGCAATACTTGAGTGAAGTGTATGAGATGAAATGGCAATATCTTGCAGAAAGTTTGATCTGTTGTTTTTTTTGTGGCACAGATAAAATGTCCTCTACAAAAAACTCTATCACCAAAAGCTCTTGGTGTTGAAAGAAGGTGTCTATATGGGAATAGTCTTGCTGGTTGAAACTTTGAAGGACACGTTAGCCCGTTGCTCCTGTGTATTGAACTCTGCATTGGCAGGACTGGCGAGAAACAGAGTGGGTGCACAGATAACTCCAAAGTACCCTGTGAGGTATTTTGCTGGAAAATGTGGATGAGCTCCACCTCTAAACTTGTCCGGCCTGGCCAGCTGTGAACGAGGAGCCAAGTCACTGCTGCTAGTGCGACATGATGCTGGAGCCATGCTGGCGCCAGGCGCTGTTTGGCCAAGCAGTGCTGCAGCTTTCCCTGACAGCGGGTCAACAGCCTATGCAGTATCAGCAGGAAAGCAACCTTGCAACAGTCCCTAGGGCATGGAAATTATCTGAAATTCCCCCAGAGCATGAGCGGCTGGTTAAGAGATAATGACCTTACAGAAGTATTGCTGCCTCCAGACTGATTATGCTGGGAAAGGGATGTTGTAGATCTGGGTGAGCTCTTGTCTTTCAGCTGACTGCTCCATTTCAGAGCTCAGGCTTCTTCAGTATCTCAGCTGAGTGAGGACCGCTGCTGCATGCCTAAGTCTTGCAGCAGTGCTGTTGTTTTTTGAAATAGTTATATAAATGTTTTTGTTCAGCTGGTCCCAACCTTGTTGCAGCTGAGCATCACTGAGGCAAATCAGCCATATTCTGTATCAGTAAACAGCTAACACTACTTTCTCTCAAAAGAAAGGGCTGGGATGAAGAATAAATATATGTTTTTAACTACTGTTATAAATGAACTGTATCAATCAGTAAATGAGCTGACTATATGCAAAGCAAACAGCACGTCTGTCTTGTCCCCTGAAGGGGTGCTGTGCCCTCTCTCTCACCCATTTTCATGCTCTCCTCTCCTGCATGACCACCTCTCTAAACCAGGACCCTGACTCTTCACTTGCTTTCTGCTCTCCGCGTCTAGTCCACTGCAACCCCATTCCTAGGTCCATAGCTGGAGTGTGGAGGTCACACCACATTATCACTGACTGTGTGTGGACTAGTGACCTGAGCACTGCCAGGAAACATTTGGAGACTCTGCAAAGCAATTGTTTGTACTCTTAAATGGTGAGATGCTCCTTGGCATGATTTTGGCTAGTACCAGTTAGTAATCTCCCAAACATTTCCTGGCCCAGAGTCAAGAGTTACCCAGGAATCTGGATGTGACCACTCTGTTTTGGAGGGTGAAGGAAGTCAGTTGTGTGGACCCACACAATTCGTTACCCGTTGGTCACCATGCCAGAGGACAGTCCTGAAGATTTTTACTTTATTTAGAGAGTTCAGAGTGCAGGAGATCCTGCAGAAGCATGAGATGGTCACCCCAGAAGACCATGATCTGTAGCCCCCGCTGTGCTCCTGCAGATGCAATAGGCAGCCCGCCGTTCTGCAGGCAGGGATGCCTTTTCCATATGCCTGCCTCCCTGCAGGAATGCTGCTTTGTGCCCCTGGCACTGTACCTGCTGGGGACAACTGATACAGTGAGTTACTGACTCTCCTAGACATCACTTTAAGCTACCACACCAGGTGACTGTTGTTCTTGCTCCATTTCATATTCTAATCCCTTTCTTCCCAAACCATCTGTGCTGGTTTTGGCTGGGATATAGTTAGTTTTCTTCATAGTAGCTAGTATGGGGCTATGCTTTGGATTTGTGGTGGAGACAGTGTTGATAACAGAGTGATCTTTTTCTTATTGCTGAGCAGTGCTTACACAGATTCAAGGCCTTTTCTGCTTCTCACCCCACCTCACCAGTGAGTGGGGTCTCTATCTCAACCCATGAGTTTTCTCACTTTTACTCTTCTGATTCTCTCCCCCGTCCCACTGGAGGGGAGTGAGCGAGCAGCTGTGTGGGGCTTAGTTGCCAGCTGGGGTTAAACCACGATGCCTGTGCTGCAGCTAGGCAGTGCTGGTTCTCACCCAGAGTTACAGATGTGTATTATGCTCTGTAGCACCATTTTCCCATCAAAGTACTATGTTTCTTCCTAACAAAAGAAGTTTTAAAAGCACATAAAATGTTGTTTGTGGGCTTATGTCCTGTTTTGGATCCAATAACTGATTACTTTTCTCTAAGTCAGCAGTGAAACACCATTAAATCATTTGCAACATTCTCCAGGATTTGATTTGATCAATTAGTCTCTGACAATCTGTGTGCTGGAAACATTATCTAAGATAAGGTTTTCAGTTTGAATCTGTAGTGTGAAGATGAGATCCTTAATGTGAATGCAAGTGGACATGATGTTATGTGGGAGAGGCCCAAACAGTCCTCCAGCTAAGCTCCCTATGTATCTTTTCTATTTGCCTCTATTATTTGTACTTAAACATTACCCAAAAGAGTCTATAGTTCATGCCCGTATGTAGATATGTAGGGTGACATAGTCCCTGCATCGGATTGCTCAGATTCTAAGCAGATAGGTACTATGTAGGAAAAAATACAAGAACATCCTAATATACCGTGATTGAGAACAGATATATGTTCAGTTTGCAGTTTAAGCTTAGTTTGCTACGATCCCATATATAACATAGCCATTTATGATTAAATTTATGACATATGCTGTGTTACTCTGTTATTGTGTTTTAACGAATGCCACTGTCCTTACTTTCTTAGTAATTTCTACCTGATTTTGTCCATGAGAGGAACCCCCAGAATTTAGGCCTGAGCCACCTTGCTCCCTCCTGGTGCTTACTTCTATATTGAAGAGGCCCATAAGATGTAGGTCCTCTGGGCTTGTAGTTTACTGCCTTTAGCAAGGATGTGGCAGAAATGCAAGGAACATAAGCACAAGAATTTCTCAAGACAAGGACTTTCTTTCTGATATCACTTAAGGACTACTGGATGTTTTTGAACAAAATATTCTGGAACATGTTCCTCTCTCTTTGTTTGACCACCTTCTAATCCCTTTATCTATAACCGCCTTCAGTTTATCCATATTTCATGAGCACTTTGGAGCGAGGGGAGTCCTCCTCCCCTCTCTGTGGGCAAGGCTTTCTTGTGCAATGTGCTTCTCCTCGAGCAAAGCACAGCTGTGGTTCTTCAGGGTCTCCAGGTCCTTGCCCGGTGAACCCACTGAGAAGCCTCAACCCTTTAGGTGTGTTAGCCCTGGTATTTGAAAACAATGGTGGCAGCAAGTCATCCAAATTAATGGATACACCACTGCAGATTTTTACCCCCGTGAATAGTCTTCACAGTAGCGGGTACTCAGGAGGCTTCTTTAAGCAGATGCATGGGTACTTTCTTACTTAGGGTCCTTTTCTGAAAGGAGAATTTATTGTAACACTTTTCCTGGCTATGCAATATTCAAACTTATGTCAGAAATAGCTAGCTGCCAGATTAGAGATGGCCTTATGCTTTCCTCTGTTAATTGCTTTCTATGGTGTATTATACAGCAAGCCTTAGTGGCTGCTGTTCAGAGTTTTCCCACATGACTGGGGAAGCAGAAGGATTACATGTGGAGGAAAAACAGATTCCATTTTCTAAGAAGCTGAAGAGTTATTAACATTTTTAGCATATCTGCATGTGTTTGTGGATTGTGTCTGCTGAAGCAAAAATTGTACAGATGATCAGCGTTTGATAATGTGTTATGGAATTAAAAAGAAGAGTGAGTTTCTGATTCCTGCATAGATTAGAAAGCATGAGGCTTACTTCTTTGAAAGAAGTGCTGTATGAATCATAAAAAAATGCCTTGGGAGCTTAAGCTTAACAGATCTTTCCCTGTGTAATTCTTCAAGCATTTGTATTAGGTAGTAATCTACCTAAAGGCTGTCCGCTGCTCTCCCACTTGAGTTAGAGAAAATGAACAGAAATAAGGCATTCTGCTGAGCAGGACTGATATCTCACAGCAGATTATAAAGGACTTGAGTAAACCTGTCTTTGCTTTAGCAGAAGTAAGACTGAGAAATTAGTTTAATTTGTAGGTTTATTCCCTTTGAAGAAATGTATCAGTAAAGGATAGCTGTCAATCTGCTAGTGCAGATCTGTGAGAAGAATCTAATAATATAACTCTCTGTTCTTGTTTGCGAAAATGATCTAGATTTAAAATAACCTCTCCCAGAGGAGTGGGAGGGGAAGGATTGTGTTAAACTGGGATCAGAAACATCCTGAAAAGTTTGCCTGAGTGCCCTAGTTACTGGGACCCATTTACCATGAATATGTTTGTTACAGACATATTTTTGTAAAACGTTGGGATTTGGGAAGAGCTAAAAAGCTACAGGAAACAAATGAGTTCTTATTTACACAAACAAGAGGCTGAGACAGACAGACAGAATCTTCTACTTGATGCTGCACTTGCACAAGACCTTGGTGCACAAATGTTTAACTAACGCTGATCTTCATTGGAAGAGAAGTCCTGTCTCCGCTAAATTCAACAGAATTTGTGCAAATTACTATAAAAGAGGCAGGATTTTAGCCAAGGTGAAAACAGACAAAAATGTATTCCTTCAAGTAGCCTATTGCTGGAATGACAGAAGCACCGTACTGTAAAACTAAAATCAAATTGTAATTCAGAAAGTCTAATTTTCTGTTATCTTGCATTTTGTTTAAAAGAGAAAGAACAGTTATATGGTAGCCTTTCTTGTCTGCTTCACACAGGAATCTGGAAAGAAGAGGTGAAGAAATATCTTTTCACTTATGCAATGTAATGTTGTTGATAATCCATCAATGTACTTACTTTTAAGAGTACCAGGTTGCTTGATTTTCTTTTTTATTTCTCATTGAAGGGTTTTCATTTTCTACTTTAAAGATTTCTGCTAAGTAAACAGGAATACATGAATAAAGTCGTCAGGATATATTTTGATTATACCACTGTTGATATTTGGAAAGTCACAATTTTCTTACTTTTGAATTTATTAATAACATAATATTTTAAAATGATCTCTTAATTGATCTAAAATATGGAACATGGCCATGTTTACTTTTAGAAAAGCATAATATCTGTTATCATTGTTCATACTATGCTCTTTAGGTAATCATAACATGTACATGACAACACAGTGTACCTTCTGTGGATATTGTGATAATACTTGGACAAACTGCACACTGGACAGTGAGACCATATATATAATTATTTACATATGTTTGTATTAGGAAAAAGACTCATAAATGAAAAATAAACATAGATTTTAGGAGTCCACATTGCAAGGGTGTGTAGTGTACCTGTGTCCTGTTAGACATTTGCAAAATTTTACTTTTGAGATGTTTGCCTGACAGTGTCAAATAAAAGAGTTCCTTTCTCTGAATCCGTCTCACTAAATAAAACCTTATTTATTTCCTGTACATTTGGAACATGAAAAGCAATTTGAGATACAGTGCATTAAAAATGTTCTTTAGATGAAAGAAGATATTACCTCCCAGTAATCTAGATTTTTGTTCAGGACAGTAGACCTTGGAAGAAGCACCCTTGAAGTGTAGAACTGCACTTGAAGTTCCATCATTACCTGGCAAATGAGACTGGTTTGCAATGCTATTATTATTGGCTGGCAAATTTCCCTAATGCTTTTACTAGATAGTTTTAATTAGAGATTTAAAATGTTTTTTTCTCTGTTATTTTTGAAAATACAAGTCTCTTGAGTCATATATATTCCATTTAATGCATGATTTTCTTGCAAAATGAAGTGTTCAAAATCTTCATAGAATCATGCGTGAATCAGTAAGAGGCTGTGTATATTAGACACTGCACAGTACTAAGTAGAGTGAAGCTATTCTGACTCTATCTTCAAATCTAAACTAAGATATAAACTAATGTTTGTATGAAAAGCAAGTCTTGAATCCTTTTTATGCATCTGAGTGGCAATCCTGCCATCTCCTGAATGAGGACTGGTGAGAGAAGAGCTCTAGCCCTTTGGGGTCGCTCGTGAAGCTCAGCACCCGGGCTCTTCTGGGGGGTCCCTGTTCTGTGAGGCAGCCGGTGTGATGCGTTGTTGAGATTTCAGTGATACTTCACTCTGCACGGCTACAGGCACCTGCTAGTGCACCACAAATTAGAAAGCTGAGGCTTTTGAATGTGAAATATTTTTCTTTTTGCTTCCTTACGTCCATATTACACGTCTGCCACAAGCTGCCTTATTGTGCTATGTATCTTAGAAGTTTCACTGACTCTTTAAGTAAAAAATTCATTGATGCTGTAAGTAGGAAGAGAAAAGGAAACAGAAAAATTATTTTAAAAGGATAAAGTTTTTCTCGTATAATTTGATGACTGGAGTGAAGTTATAACATTTGACATTTTATGTGTTTTTTCAGTTATGATGTGACTGTCCAAATATTATTTGTTTATTAATGGACTCTTTCACAGGGAAGATAAGCTATAGTGAATATGTTGCCAGGGTTCAAGCAAGTTTATGTCTTTGGCTGTTTCAGATATCCAATACGAACAAAATGTTTTCTTTGTTTTGGTATGAAATTGTTGGCTAAATACAACATCACATGATAAGCCATGCTATGTGTTGACATAAGGCCAAGCCAGCGGTCCTGATATCAGTTTCACAGTTGAAACCATTTATAGTTTGTTCTCAGATCCAGTCAACAAAGACCTTGAATTGAATCCATCCGCTGGGACAATAGAAAGTCCCTCCAATAAAAAATCCTTAAGAATATCTAAGAAAATATTATCATATTAAACCCAGTAAGACTTATATGTAAAAAAAAAATCTGTAACGCTTAATGACAAATAAGTATGAGAACCCTGCCCCTTGTTGTAAAGCAATGCTGGAACTAGGAAGCGCAAGTGTAAAGTGGTAGCACATAAAGAAGCGCATCAGGCAAAGACAGACATGGCAATGGCAGAATGCATTTTGAACAGTAAGTGTAGCAGTGGCGGCTGTCCGGAGTCAGTCATTCTTTAGTGCTCAATCTCTCAAGAGAAAAGGCAATAAAAAACTAAATCAAAATGTATCATAAAATTGTATCTAATGTTTTTGAAATCCAAAGCAGGAACAGTCTCTGTATTTTGCATTTGCAGGTTTGTCTGCAAGAGCAAGCCTTTAAAACCAGAAATGGCATCTGAAATCGTGGTCAGCGTAGCAGTGTGCTATGCTGTGTTCTTGCTCTAGGGTGAGGCACTGAATATGTGGAGCGGCAGACACATACATGCATCTTTTTTTGTCCCCTTTGACAATTCAGTTCATAGTCCACTGTCTAGATTTACCCAGTGTAGATTTACCATTTCTGCAGCATAAAACTATTATCTTAACCCATGCTTAGCTTGTCTGGATCTTGCAATTTTCTTACTATCATATCTTGTAACAGATGAAGAAGGTGAGGAAACAGAAATAACTTTTTGCTCATGGATTAAGGTAGCTCATCTTTCAGTTTCAGCTGAGGATGCAAAGGGCATGGGCTAATTCCAGCTCCTTCTAGGCTTTATGGGAAGGGGCCTGCTGAGATATAGCCCCTATTAGCTCCTCCTCAGGTGAGTCTGTATTGTTCTCACAGTGAGGTTGAGTCTTAGAGGCACAAAAGAAATTCTGCTTATAACTATTACCAGGGTAAGTCTGAAGTGCTGGAACTGAAGTCTCTCCTTTAATTCTTTGTTCAAGTTGAATTGCTTTAATGAAATAAAGAATATTTGTGAATGATAATTAATGACTGCATGGAGCATGATCCATTTCAGACAGAGTACAAAGGAACAAATGGAATTTAACATAAAAGTTTGACCTTTATATTTGACAGAGAAAAAAAGAAACTTAATATGGACTTCATATTGTTTGAGGCAGGATAATCTTTTTTCTGTTGTATAGCACAACAAAGTACCAGTCTCATTAATTAGTTTCCTAGGCACACTAAAACATTAAAAATAACAAACTTGATGGATGAAACCACATCTCTACCAGAATCAAGGAGGGTATCATCCATGGACTTTGTTTTTCAGAATTTCCATCCTCATACCAAAATTTATAAATACTAGCAACGCAAGCTGTTTCTTGACTGCTGGTATCGGGAAGCAGCATTCTGGGGTGCTGAGTAAAGGAGCTCTCATTGGGGACACCCATGAGAGTGATGCTATTCCACTGAAGGCACCCATTCTGGTTTCATTTTACCACACATGCACCTGCATTTGAAGCTGTTTTCAGAAGAGTATTTATGACTCTGTCATGCCCTCATCTCAGGAGCTCTACAGGCCGGCAACATTTAAAAAATGTCTCATTTTTCCTGCTCATTCCTTCACATTTTCAGGGTACTACCTTGCTCTTAGTAATGTCAGTTGATGTAGTGTTTTCCCTCTCTTCTTTCCAGCATATAAAACGCTTAGAAGCTTTTCCATGGAAATCTTTATGATTTAAATTGTATTTAATGTTTTAGTGATGTCACTGTATTTCTCTTTTTAAGGGGAAAAAACAGCTTTTTTAAAACCTCAGAATTAATAATACTTCCTTTTAAAATCTGGAGTTTTGGTTTAGAGTTTCTCTGTAGCAAATTAGAGACTGATGGGACGCATCAGAGACATTTGCTACTTTTCAGAGCAGCTCTGCCTCGTAAAATGGGCATTAGTCCCACTTGTACTTAACAAAGAAGTAATTTGGAAAGAGTAAATTAGTTCCTCACAGTTATGAGGTGAGTACATAACATACCTAAAAGATTGTAGCACTATGTTCAGTTAATTTCCTCATCCTTTTGGCTATATTCAACTATGTTAGTACCTTTATGTAGTCTGCCTATTACACCAACATGTAATTTACTCCTTCTTCAGTGTTCTAGATATTTTCGTTTTCCATTTCATCCTCTGTAACAATTCTTTCTGTTTCTTCAGTAGTTCTGTCTTTGCTAAAATGAATTTTTCATTTTGTGTTGATTGTTTTTCATCATAATTCCAGTAACACTGCATATTTCTAGGACCCTAAAGGGTGCAATTTCCTGTGATTGCAGCCAAATTTTTCATAAAGTGATCAAGTGCCATTTTAAATTGGTTAGATTTTATTTTGCCACCAGTTCTCCTATTTGCAAGACTTTCCCAATACTTTACTCCCCTGATGGTTGGAGACATTCTCTAATTTCCTGTTTAAATGTATTTGTTGTTAGCTTTCGTGCATTTATTGTTGTGCAGAAAGTGTTGGAGGTACTCCTAAGCCACAGTATTCTACGTCCTGATGGTTAGGGAACTCTCTTATGAGATACGACATATGAATGGCCATGCCCTAGGCAGAGAAAGATTTCATTAATGTAAAAGGCTGTCAGATGACATATGAGACCAGTGGGAATGGCTGTTTTTTTTCTCCTGTTCTGTTTAATCATAGATTAGCCTATACTTTTTTTGTATCACAACCCATTAAGCCTGTTGAAAGCACAAAGCTTTGAGATGACAGATACGGAAGCTGAGGTTCACTGCATGAGTTTGCCTTTCTAGATGCTTTGCTTTAAGTGTGTGACTGCTTATGTTGTTTCTTTGGCTGCTACCGCTGTGTTCTTTAAAAGCCATATTCCATGCATAGTTTTTTTTATTAATAGGAATTAGCTTAAACATTTTGCCCTGACAGTCTAAGTGTATGAGATTCAGGGTAGCTCAGAACCAAAAAGATTTGATTTCACCTGCTGTATATATGTGCTAAAAATCCCAGTTTGGATTTGTGATATAATTATCCACAAAATTTAAGGATTAGAATAGACCCATTTTTAACCCATATAATAATAAAAGTAAATCTTGGTGAATAAAAGTAATTCCATATTTACAATCTGAAGAACAGGTTTTTGATTTTATATTGATTTTATACCAGGATGACTCTGCTCATTTCAGAGCAATTACTCTGGTTTACATAAAATGTACATAATACTAAGATCAAGCCTTTAATAGAGGTCCTACTGCTGTCTCAGAAAATATTGCTGACTGAAAGTCACATAACTTTTGTTTTGATGTTTCCAAGGAAACACAGCTTGCTTCCACTGCCAGTTGGTTTCACCATGTGGGGAAGATATGTATTTTTCCTCATTGTGTAGTCCTCTGGATTTCTTTAAAATTTCCTTCTGTGATGACTGCATATTTCACTCTGCATCTGCAATGTCTTTGCATTGAATTGAACCATGCTTCCATTCTAATCTTGATTTACCTGTGTATCTGGCACCACACAGATTCAGCTGTCTTCCAGTCATAGCACATTGTAGCTGATTTTACATTTCAGTTTTTGTTAGCCCTCCCCCCCCCCAGTGCTTCCATCACTCGGGCTCTTTTGCTCCTACACACTTCTGCAAAACGGTTCCTATGGTGACACTGCTAAATATCTTTTTGTGTGCCTTGGATTGCCCTCTCATCTTCGCCTTTGGAAGAAAAGGTGGTATCATGATATCCCATCCACGCTGCTTTTATAATAAGGGTAAACCAACTTTTTTTTGGTATATATTTGTTTTACAGAGCATTTTCAGTACACTTTTTACTTATAGAGGATCTTAATTAAATAGCAGTATGCACGAATTCTCAATTCTTGTTCAGTTTCTGTTGCTCTGCCCGTATTTCTTCACCTCTGTAGAACTTGCTCTCTGCCTGCAACGCCTGACACCTCTAATGCAAAGGGCACCCTCTAGAAGATGGCCATGCTCTTGACTTTTAAAGTGCTTTCAAGGCTTTATCACAATTTGAGTAAATGGCTTCATGTTTGTGTGTGTTGCACTCATGCATATTTATGTTACTTTAAAGACCATAGTAAAAAGGTACAAGGATCAGCTACCTGATGTCATGAATCAGCTTCATGAAAACGTTTCCATAAGGCAGCCAGTATTATTTACAGGGCATGCACTATGCCAACCTAACAGTTCACCTGCATACTCTTAGGAAAGGTACAGTAGCTTGGACAGCTTTTACTGAGTGTGATACCATAGCATCATTGCAAGGTAAAACATGTCCTGCAGCATAGGTCATGGCATGTCAGCTGCTTTCTTCATGGTAATTTTTTACTATAGCCATTCCTATAACTGACTTGCCTCCAAAGCTAATGTTTCTGTGACTTCGTATGCATTTTAAAAGAGAGAATGAATTCTCCAGCAGGATAATAACGCGTCAGTTTTGTTGCCTTTAGATTGTTAAATACAAGTGTGCCATAGCCCTTTGAAGTATTACAGGCTACTTTGGTTTCTCAGATGGAAAAGTTAATCTTTGTTGTA
This sequence comes from Nipponia nippon, assembly GCF_047370975.1. Taxonomy (NCBI): domain Eukaryota; kingdom Metazoa; phylum Chordata; class Aves; order Pelecaniformes; family Threskiornithidae; genus Nipponia; species Nipponia nippon. The sequence goes on from NW_028262336.1 coordinate 114,280,527, forward strand.
TTTATACCAATTTGAGATTTTCCATTTTCTTTTCATTCATTCTTTTCAAAGGAAAATATTCTGGCAAGATCTTCTTTATTTAGACATATTTCGTACTTGATTTCTGTTGAAGATATATTGTGGTGCTACAGCATTGCACATGTAAATCACAATTCCTACTGACTCCTGCGTAAGAGCTTTGGAATAGTTTAAGTGCAGCACAGTTAACTTTTCAGTGAAAATTCTGTCTTGATTTGCTATTGAGAGGAATTTTTTCAGGCTTTTTTTTTGTGTGTGTTTGTTGAAACTCAATACAGTAGATGAAATATGGAGAAGAATCTTAAAAGTAATGTGCAGATTATGCATTATAGAAATGAGTGATTAAATTGTGGTCTAGTTGGAAGAAGAGGCTCTGCATGAATACTGCTTCGGGAGTTTTGAACTGTGAGTGGCTTTCATAGATCAGTTGGAAAAAGTGACGTCCTATCTCACTACATAATTGCCACTTTTGCAATCAATGTAAGGCTGATATTTTCTATTATTTCTGTGGTTCAAGAGTGAGAATTTAATACAAATAGGCACATTGTCTATTTGTAACATAGGGAAAATCCTCTCCAAAAATACAGGGGAGTTGTCAAAATTCTCAAAGATTGTCATTCATTTGGTGTTTTCAGCTGGATCTTTGCTGTAAATAAAGTCTATTAACCTAAATTCTTTGAAAATCGGAGTCAAAAGCTTAGAAGTAACATAGGTCCTTACTGCATCTTCAGTAATATTCTTAACAGTTCTTCATTTTTAACTTTATACTGCTCATAAGTCTCACATATTTTTGCTTATAAAGGTTATCAGTAAGTGACTCTGGTTTGGAGTGCTTTTGTCTGTGATATGACAGAAATTTGAAAGCTAGAGCTTTGCATTGTTAACTACCAAAAATAAAATAATATTTGTATATTGTAAGAACAGTAGCTTGCTGTTGAGCAGATCCAAGATAACTATGCTCCCTAAAAGTTAGAAATATGCCTAACAATATCTCCTTGGGAAAAGGTAGATTTTATCTTATCTGTATACTGATAAAACAGATTCTGTTTTCATTTTGCCTCTTTTTTTTGTCCAGAAAGGTGGGTAATGATGGTATAAGGTAAGCGATCTCCTCACACTCCGTTCCTGTGTTTTCACCCAGCGGTGCATGTAGTACCCCGGATCTGGAATTGCAGGAAAATGTCTGTTCAGCCCTGGACTGTAGCACACACAGGGCATATATCTGCTGAAATCCGCTACCAGCTGTCTGATTGATAAACACTTTTTTAAAGGATCTCTGCATTTGTTAATTTGGATGGATTGACGGAATGGCATAGTCACATGCCTGATAGAGACGCTAAATTTCAAATTTGTGCTCTTATGCACAAAAGTACTAGAAATCACCAGTGTAAGGGTTCTTATTTCCTACTTTATTCGGATTGATTTGCTTTAACCATGGCGATGTTTTATTTGTTTGTGGTTTTTTTTTTTAAATGGCCCCAAACCATTTTGGTGCAAATTCTCTTATGCCATGACAGCCTGAGGGAGACACTGGAAATGGAAAATTTCAGCCTGAATGGTTCAAATACAACAAAATTATGAGCAATTGAAAGTGAGATCTGTTAACGGGAAATGTTTGTCACCTTTAGTGGTAAAAGAGCCATGTAATATTGCTTATGATGCAGATAGAACAGTTTTTAGTCACAGTATTTTTTAACTTTCTCAGGATGTGAAGGGTAATGCAACTGAAATGCTTAGATGGTATTGGCTTATGACAGTGAACAGTTCTTTACATGTGCGGTTAATAAAGTAGATTATGGCCTTTGCCATTTGCTTAAGTTATGTTTATGAGACAAATGCTTTCCCTACGGTGCAGGGACACAGATGATTATGTGTTGATAGCTCAGTTACATTTGAACATCCATACTTAAAACTCCTCACTTAAAAAAAAAAGGCACCAGCAAAACAGCATATGCATGTATATTTAGTGTATTGACTGGAATGCCTTAATTTCTGAAGATATTCAGTAAGCCACATACCTGAGCCTGTGGTGGCTTTGTCAGTGCTTCTGACCTTAGCTTAAAATGTCTGTCTGAGATGGGAAAGGTGGCTTAGAAGGTGATACTGAAGAGAAAAGAAGGCAAAAAACTTGAGTCCAAAGGTGATGACTCCATCCCTATTGCTCTCTTCCTGTGGGATTGCTGTTTTTAGGAAAGACCCAAGAGCCAGAGGTTGTGAGTCTATTGTCTAATGCTAAGCGACGTTATGGGGTACCTAGTGTGAGGTGGGATGCACGTTCTCTGAGCCTCTCTGAATTATGCAGCTATCACAGAGGTCTCTGCAGTTGTGAAGTCTAGATTCCTGACGGTCCTTTCCAGTCCAGGGTTCCTGGGATTCCTCCCCTCCCAATAAGGGTAATGCCAAAGTTGTCTTTAAATCTGTCTTCTAACTACCAAGAAGATGTCTGAAGATGTCTGAGTTATTGGTACATGAAGATTACCAGGCATTTGTATTTTCAGGTTGCATTGCCCATTTTTCAGGGGAATATACCGGTCTGAAGAACAGCAAGAGGTGTATTTCTGAATCATTTGTCTGTACAATATGACTGATTGATTTAATCCAGCATCTTGTCTCTCTCCATGACTGGCAGGCAGTTAAAAGGTGGAATGCACACTAACATATTTGGTGGGGAAATTTTTTCTGACTTTCTGTCTATCTAGTGTGAGGTGTGAAGGCTATCTTATATGGATTAACTTTGGGTGTTTTCATTATCCCTATAAAGGACTAAATGTTTTCTAACTCTTACTAAATCCTTTGCCTGGATGATTCTTTTCAATAGTTGAACAGGGTTATTTTCAGTGTTAAATAAAAAGAATATTCCCTCTCCTGCTTTTAATTTTCTTTCTTCTTGCATTGAATGTTGCCTTCCTCCTTCATTATGAGAGAGGATCATTAAACTTACAAGCTCAATACCTTTAATATCTATAGTACTGATTCCCTCCAGCCTTACTGGCTGCTTACTTTATAGGTGTTAACTATAAGTTTTGTCATCTCAATATCACTGTGGGTTTTTTTCTTGGTTTTTTTTTTTTTTTTTTTAAGATCATTAAGGAAGAACCAAATGCAATTCCTTTAAATATCCTCATCTTAACAACTGTGCTTTGAAAAACTGGTCACTCTCTGTTCTCCATTCCTCTACCCTTACCCTGCTTCTGAACTGACAGAATATTATCCTATCCAACAGTTATTTTTCCTTATTATCTTCTTATGAAAACTTTGCCAAGGGCTTTCTAAGTGTTATACATGCTCTCGCCTTTTACTGAGTGTTCCTTTCAATAGGATTCCATTTTCCTTTCAAAAAGTTGTCCTATTTACTTTCTATTATGCCTCTCAAGGTGTGCAGTAGTTCTGTTTCACTCCATTATGAACGAACTGGTTAGGACTGAGGAAGAAGTTCTACTCACCTACAATTCATATGGTCAAACACAAAGCTTTTTAGCTGACTGAGCTGCTAACAAAAAAGGAGAAAAAAAATGCAATATCTTCTTGAACTCAGCTGAAAGTTGGTATCTTAAAAGCTTACAGACCCACTGACTGGGGACCTTCCCAGGCTGCTGGCTGTGGCTATTTAATCAGCCATTTTTTTCCAGTACCAGCCCTTCTGACATATCTTTCTCAGACTGTGCCTCTTTAATGAGAGCTTCTTAGCACCCTTTGTGTGAAGAAAATTACTACAAAGACATCATCTCACCTCCCTGAAAATGTCCTTACTCTCCTTGGTAAAGAGTTTTATATGTTTTACACCACATGCTGGTGTGGTAGACCTGTGAATTCATTGCTTCTTTCACAAATAGAAGTGTGAGAGGATGAAGAAACTCACCTGCGTGATTTGCAAAGCTGCCTACCATCTGGTGTGGGCATACCTGGCTGTTGGTATGATGGTGGCAAGAACCCTTATCATGTCTGAGCTCGCCTGGGTCTCCTGTGGGGCTGCAGCAGGTGGAGCTGACATGCAGCATGTGTTCCAAAATCTAACTAACTGCTTCAAAAATGGCAGTTCTTACATTTAGGAAAATGAACTATATCATGCGATTTTCTCCAGCAGCAGGGAACTGGGCAAAATTAAGTGGCAGATCCTTAATGACCTGTGAAGCAAACTAATGAAAGGGACTGAAAAGTGCACACAAAATGCCATGAGCATTTTATGTCTTCTCTGCCTTAGTGAAATGCACAGTGAGAATTAGACTGTCTTCGTTTAAGTCTGAGTCTTCATAATCATGCAAAAAAGCATATGAGACTGATGATGAGTTATAACTACTGTTCCATAAATAAATTTTTTAAAAATGTAGATAGATTACTATTACTAAAAAATAAACCTGTATGCGATGTGGAAAAAATACTGTTATGCCTCAACTTAATGCCTTGCCAAAGGGCTGTAATACTAAATATTGAATACTGGTTTTATAGTGGACTTCAGTATAATTCAGGAATTGCAGAGCTATCTGGCTTTGAGGAGATAATAGCAAATACTTTTATTATTTGCAACCATAAGAACATGGTGTGACAAATTGATACTTGATGTAAGGATCAAAACATACATGCTATATGGCAATAAAACAGCATTTTCAGAAGCTGTTGAGTTAAGAACAAAGACCAAACTGATATTTAATAGGACTTGTACTCCTAAAAAATTCAGATGGTTTTGAAAATCCTATCTGTAGTCTATGCTGTAAAACAAACAGAAATCTGTGATCACAGAAATGGATTGTTTTCTGAAGCAGTTTTACATATTTGCAATAGATAAGCAGCACTTGCTAATGGCAACTGACAGTGTGATTATTTGACAAACAGAAATGATGCAGGGCCTGATTCTCCACTGCTGCCTATCACTCATGGCCATTCAAGCCTGGGTAAAGTGGCATTCAGTCTGTCAGGAGTGTGCTGCATTCATTTAGCATTGGAATGAGATGACTGCTGGAGTTTCCAGGCAAGGAAGAATTGAGGTCATGACAATTTCATAGCTGGTTTCCAAGTTTAGCTTCAGGTACATATGCTGGCAGGTTGGCATAAATTTAAGCTGGCATAACTCAGGAGCCCTAAATTGCATGCCAAAAAGGGCATGTCAGACAGATTGGCATACATGAAATTAGCTCCCAAGATTATTCATGAATTTTACTTTATATAAACATTGGATTAGAAACAGATCCAGGCATGAGAGATAACTATGTCTATGCTAGCAAGCATTGTGGAGCACTGGGAACAGACCGGGGGGGGCAAAAGAGTAACTGTTGAGTACTCGGCACCTACATTATTTGTATTTCTGTGGGTTTTACTGTGGACAGGCTCTAGTCTGGTCCTGTGGGCTGACTGCCCTTTGGAAAATGGAGTTCAGCAGGGAAACTCATGGAGAGCAGTGAAGAATTACCTTCTTGAGGCATACGCATCTCCTCAGGTAGTATACAGGAAAACAGGCACCCAGGGATTGATTCAGTTGTCCACCCTGTGTCGTCTGGTATGACTGAGGTGCCCTAAAGCACAAGAGAAGGCCTTATAGGGCTGGCAGGAAGTGTGGGAGACCCGTGCTTTTTTGGAGCAGCAGTAGGAAGCCAAGAGAGATACCACAGAGTACCTCAAATGCCATTAATAAATGCCAATGTGTCAGCCAGTGAATTTAATACCTACATTTTATGCTTTGTACCACCATGCTTATTAGATGTATAAATACTTATTTGCATGTAACCCCAAAATTCATACCACTAGCAATGCTGCAAACAGTGGTCCTCCACTGTGAAATAATAAGACGGTACACTACCGTAACATAAAATAACACCTTGTGATGATGATGGATCACCATGCATTTGAATGAGTAGTTAGCAGGGATTTGTCATATTCATGACTGTTGAAGCATCCGTTTTAGTTACTCCTTTTTCATCCTCTTTTGGTGGCCATTAGCTGCTTTTTTTTTTTTTTTTTAGAGGAAATCTCCCTCAGTAACTAAGTTATAAGTTTACAAAGTTTTACTTCTTCACAGTAGCATAGTTTTAGTGCATGATTCTGAGTCCCATCTACATCTTTTTTTTCAGGTTGGCAGCAGTTTAGTACTACTAACATTAAATAGAATACTAATGTTATTTAGAAAAGGGTTTATTCCATTATAAAACTATTTTTTAACATAATAATTAGTATTCTGTTAAAATTAGAGTACATTTGTTCCCATGCTATGACATTTGTTTCATAATTCAACCAACAAGATACTGAGTAATGGCTTTTCAATGTTTGTGATCATCGAAAATTTAAGTATGAACATCATGAAAATTGAAGATGTCCTTGATGCTCTTTGGCTATACATTAGTGAAAGAAGAAGGCTGTGCAAAGTTTTTTAACATGCTGGATCTTTAAAATGTGTTTTCTAAGAGTGGAACATCCATTCATTTGCTTCAGTTGGCTTTTCCTCAGTCTAGTATTGATTTTAGTCAAGTACTGCTACCCATCAGTAGACCAGTTAGATTTAAGTGCATTCTTGAAGCTTGACATATGCTTAAATGGTTCTCTGAAAAGGGATGAATCGTCATGAATGCACCAAAACTCAAAGATTTGACCACTGATAATATTTCCTCACCAAAGATATATTTGGTACAGGACGGAGGTGTGTTGACTCTTTCATCAACTGGACAGATCAGAACATGTTTAAATTATTTTCTACAGAAAAGATAATACAATTTTTGTTAGGAGTAGCAAATGATAGACTCAAATTACTAGTCAAGCTTTGTTATTAATGACAGAATCAAATAGTGCAGCATGTTTGGAAAGAGTCAGTCTGGCATGTTTCATTTTCTGTAAAGAGCAAAGAGAATGAGACACTTGTTTGCAGCATACTTCACTTCCACAGCAAATCCCAATAATGGTGACATTTAAAAATATATTTTTGCAATAACGCCATTACAAAACCATCTAGGCTTGATAGGAGTAGCAGAGGTCATAATGAATCCTTATTGTTGTCTGTGGGAATATCAGATTTCTTTTAGAGGAGATAAACTGAAATACATTTGTTAAATGTACCATAAAAGCACTGTTATCTGAGGTTTTTAATTTTCCTTTTTAACAGCTCAGTTTGATGAATTGTCCTCATTAGCTCTGGAGAAATTAATATTAAAATTAGGTGGGACTCAAACGGAAAAAAATAGTGACATGCTCGGGAGCCATCCTCAATTTGTATGAGGAATTAGCAGATCTATCAGCTAGGAACAGGTATCATTTATTTTTTTTATTTTATTTACCTCACACCCAGGATCATAACTGGCTCATTAGTGAGATTAAAAAGAGCGTATCTTTGCCAAAAATATGTAATGACCCAAATCTCCGCCTGTCGCATTGCGTGTCCCGTGCTCGTGATGCGTTTCCTCAGCTGTATGCTCACCTGAGAGCAGCGACAGCACCCAGAGCGAGCTCCTTGCCGCCCTGTGGCGTCCGTCATCCCTGGCGCCCTGCGGTGTCTGTCGTCCCTGGCAGCCTGCCGTGTCCATCGTGGGAGCGGGCTGGCTGTGCACGCAGGGAGATAGGAAAGTGGGGTCTGCCAGCCCTGACCTGCTCTGAGCTGCTGGAGGGGACTGAAAACCCAGGCCTGAAGTGAAAAGAGAAACGGGCAGTAAAGCATCTACCTTTTAGGTGATACATCCGTCTCTTCTTGAAGGGGGCTGAGAACAGGCCTGGGAGAGGTGCCTGGGCTCCCAGGAGGAGGCGGCAGAGAGGGGTCCAAGATGAGCCCTGTGTTGCTGTGAAGCAGTAGGAAATGCAGACTGCAAGGGAATCGCTGGAAATGCCTCATCTTTCTGGAACCCAGGGCATAAACCAGGGCACGAAGAGAAGACCCGGAGCCCGAACAGGATCTAGGAAACAGAATCCTCTCCCAGAGACAGATGTGAATGTAATACCTATGGGCTGCTGGGGCTCGGGTCCGCATCTATTCTTCTGGCAAGAGTATTTACAGCTAGACTACTATACAAAACACTGCATAACCACCTCCTCTGCTACCTTTTTAAATAGGAGTGTCTGTGAGTGAGAAATTGGTGCTGTCCATGACAGCAGGGTAGTTGAAGAGCACTCACCCTATGAGACTCTGTAGGGATGAAGGCCGGGCTTTGCTGCTTTGTTGCCTTCCGTTATATCTTAGGTGGGAGGCTGGCTGCTATGGGCCATGCTGGAGCACCTCTGCGACCTGTACGCAGGTGCCTACATGTGTTTAGGGCCAGCAGGGAGATGCTAAGGGAGCTTATGTGCCCCTGACCATGTGTGAGGCCTTTCAGGTTGCAGTTTAGGACGTGTGCCGCAAGGCTGCTGAAGTCCTGTTTTACGTGTCTAAATCCTTTCTTTGGAGCTGGGTCTTGGTTCTCTCTGGCTAATCAGCAATAATAATTGAGATAAGAGAGATAATGATTTTGTGTAGATCACTTCTCAAGCTACACTTTTTGTAGAATGGAGGGAAAATGTATGCTGATGAAAACCAACTTCCTGGTCAGTTCTGTAAATCAGTAACGACAGAACAACTGAGGGATGTTACAATAAAATCAGAATGTACTTTTTAATGTAGTTCCCTTCATGCAGTCTATACTGTAAATGGCAGGCTACTAAAAGACATTCTCCATGTTGTCATGCATTTTAACTCCCTAATTTGGCTATTCAATTTGAACTACAAATGTAACAGTCTCTGGATTTTTAAACCTCTTGGCTAATGCAATAGATGGCTTCAGCATTGTCCTAGGAGAAAAAGACATGCTACAGGCTGTGCCAAATTAACTTCATTTCTTCAATTTAAGGGGCACAGATTTGCTGCTGGATGAAAACTAGTATGAAATTGGACATGGTTGGCTAACAGTAATGATATAATTTCTCATTTTTGCTTTATTATGTCTGCTAAGTACAAATTTACCTTCAGAGTTCAGCCAAGAGGAAAAATATCGACAATATCAGCATCCGACAGAAAGTATATTTGTTCTTTTAGCAGTTCTTTTTCTTCATTAGTTGTTTTTTACAGAGACTTAGTTTGAAGAAAATTAATAGTTCCTTTTCTATGGCTGCAGGGGTTATATTTTATAATTTTCCTTTGAACATTTATAATCTTTTAATAGCTGTTTTTTTCCAGACAACGTGACAATAATTACGAGATTAAAAAAAGAGCAATTTGATTGAACTTGAATGCTGGCTTGATCCTATTTCCACTGAAGTCAGAGAGACTTCTTCAGTAAGCAGAGAGTTGGAATGTGCTTCATGATTGTTTCCTTTCTCCTGCCAAATCCTCTTTTACTCATCCAAGACAGCGAAGAGTTCTGCTTTCAATCACGGTGCTGTAAGTCTGGTGTAACTGCATTGACTCAATGGGCTTATTTTTGTAAAGCTCAGTATAAATGAGAGAAGGATTTATCCCAGTTGGATTCATGCTTCTCGTTAGTGAGGCAATGTACTATATAATTGGCTCCATCAATAAGACTTCCCCAGTATTATCTTCTTTTTCAGTCTATGTATGGAAACAGATGGAATATATCATAGTCTCTAATAGATAGGAAAAGTACAGTATCCTGGAAAAAAAGAAGTTTTTATTTGGCTGGGGCTTTTCATCTTTTATCCTGAAATGTAAAAGTACCAACAAAGTGACATGTATTGCTATCCATTGCTTGTTTTTTATTGCTTAACTGTCCTAGATGCTGTGACTGCTGACAGAATCGTAACTGTTTGAAGTGTTGGATCCTAAAGTAAGAAGCACACAAGGTGCTGTTTATTATTTATAGCACCCACAAGATACCCACAAGAACCACAAGGTGCTATAGATAGAAGATCTAGAAACACATAATTTGAATCTTAGACAACTCACAGTTAATGGAAGTGAAGAATATGAAGATAACAGCTTGAAGAACAGCAAAATCTGTCAAAATTCATATGCTCATAGCTGTATTGAGGGTGGGATTTTAGCTTGAAAAAGTTGTAGTTGAGATAACAAATGTTCTCTATAGTTATAAGAAAACAGGGAGAGGGTCTTTTCTAGACAGAGGGGAGAGTCTTAATACGAAATCTTGTAAGGGGCCTTTGCATTGTTTAACTTTGTGGAAAAACAGTTTTGAGTGGGTGCTGTGATAATCTGGGAGCTCTCAAGAGATGTGAATTATTATATTTTAGAGCCAAGAACTTACTTGGCATGGATTTTTAATATGACCCTTGACATATTTATTTTTGCTGCAGTTTTACCAAACAAGAAGGGACCATGCTTAGGCTGTGCTTAGAAATCAGGAATATATTCAAACAATAAAAGATGGAAAAAGATTAATTTTGCTCTGATAAGTTCTGATATACAAAATAGCTAAAGGTGGCACTGATTTATGTGCTTGGCTCTTCTTTTATATTTTGGCAGATTTCTGTATATATATATTTTAGCTGTCTGTTTTTCACCTGTATACACGTCTTCCAAGAATTCATGCAACATAAATTAAGCATGTATGTCCTATCTGATATGTTATTTGTGAGGCAAGAGCCATTACACCTTGTCATTTAGAGATTATAACACTTTCAGGAAGTTTAAATTATACATCTTTACAAAAGAAATACAAAATTTAATTCTGATTTGAGCATGCCATTTCAAACCACCTTGGTTCTGATTAGAGTTCTGATAATCTAATGTTAGATTCATTACCATCTAAAATTATTGCAATCTGCTGCCTTTTGTTTTGATTCAAAGTCCATAATTGTGCCACATGATGTCAGTAATTACTGAGGCTGCTTTAGGAAGATACGCAAAGATATGGCAAGAAAAGATGATCAAGCCAAGTTTAGATTTGTTATGTGGTTGTACATGTGCGTCAGAAACTACATTTTAGTAGTATATCTGTTTACACTTGATATTGCGTAGGTTCCAGAAAAGGAGGAATTACGTTTGAAGATTAGCAAAACAAATTAGTCTTGAATCATCCAAGATTAAAAGGAAAGGACTCCTAGCCACATGAGGATGAAGGTTTTATTGTATTTAATCCTTTTTTACTCCAATTTCTTTTAAAGACAATATATGCTTTTCTCTTTGTAGAACCTGCTCCTCTTGCATGGAAAACAGAATAAACCAAACAGTCATACCTGCTGAAAATAAATAAATGTTCCTGACTCCAAATTATGTTACAGGTTATATAATTTAAAACAAATAAAAATGCACTCTTTCTAATAGTAATCCATTTTTGTCTTCTCTTTGTAAATGAATAACGCAGTCTTTCCACCCCAAGAGGAAGGATGAAATGAATTTCATTTCTAGTCTTTGTTTTCATATAACTTATTATGAACATTTCACTAATGAAGTGAGATTCTACAAAGAATATAAATGTGAAATACACATCCAGAATAGTTTACTGTAATAATGTACCATTACATCACAATCTGATCCATCATTAAAAAAAATATAGCTTTGAGGCAGCCTGAATCCACTAAGGGGTCACAACATTGTGGGTAATGTTGTGTCTCTATTGTTTTTCGTAAGGTTAAAAAAAAGTGGATATGAGAACCAAGATATGCAGGTGTGATGGTGGGTGCTGAACATGAAGTATTTGAAAGGCCCTAATTTTCATCCCATGAAGTATTATTTCTCTTAAAAAGTTCTAATCTTGGTGGCCAGAAGCAGTTGCTTTTGAGAATTTTGGTAATTTTCTCACTTTAGATTCTATTTTTTTTTCATTCTAGTACTCATGACCACCTTTCTCTTAAAGCTTGTGTTCTTTTGGAGGCAGATGAGACTTTTTTTAGGGCAAATGAAAACAGAATCTCTGGCTAGAGAAGCAATCGATCTTGTGTGCTTTAGTTTCTGATCCATCAAATTAAAGGACTTTCCACATTCTGTGATTGGAAGTAGAAAGAAGTAGGAGAATCCTGTAAAATGTCAGAGTTCTGAAATACATGTATATTTATCGGAGCACTTAAAATTAAGAAAAATTAAGGAAAATCAAGCAGAAACTTGGCAAAAAAAGCTTTTCCTTTTGGCTTTTGCATGGAGAAAGGAAAAAAGCTTCAAGTTTGATGGCACTTAACAGAGTCAATTTGTGGAAGCAGCTATAAATCAAGTCCTGCTTTATTACACTGCTGCACATTTGGAATAAGTTGGATTACTGCAGTGGGCATTATTTTAAATTTGTACTACTGAAAATGAGAACAAGATGTTTCCTGAGATCACTAGCCAAAGTTTAAGAGGAAAACCACAGTTTAGTAAGAAGAAAAAAAGGAAGAGAAAAAAATCATGTTTAAATCAAATGTCAAGAGATTACAGTAAATAGACTAGGATTACTTCTCTTATTTAGTCCTTAGTCTTATTTTGTTAGGTTTAAGTGCTACCATTTATTGTGAATGATATGAAAGAAGGAAAAAAGAATCAAAGCAGGCTGGAGATATGTATGATGACTGAACAGTGTTAGAAAAGCAAGCTTCCTTTCCAGATTAAAGATGTTTTTGCCAGATGATACAGACAGCACATTGTTGTTGGTTACCAGCATAATGAGAGAGAAGATATTTGTAAATTGGCCTCTGATCACTTGGAGAATTCAGTAACCAAACAGATGAAACTAGATTCTCTGAAGGCATTCGGAAACCCCTAATGCTACAGGCCAGAGTAAAAACTCCTTACTCCCACTGTTGAACAAAAACTAACAACAGTAATCCTATTGAAGAGTTCTCCATCTGGTTTTATAATAAAGGGAGAGCAATTAGTGGCTAAATCATAACCAGATTACAGAACACCAAAAATTAGCTGCATTGAAGCAAAGCTGAGAATCTCTCACAGCAAAGCTGCTTAATTGAGAGAGAAGTTCTGATTTTGCTGTCTCAGAGCTCCAAGTGTGACTTTGTCATTAGGATCCCAAAGTGGGGTATTTGGGATTTCTAGCTAGGTCATTTTGAAGTCCTGATCTCTTCCTCCTCACCTCAAGCAGCAGTTTTTTAGAATTCCTCAAGATAGCTCTCAGAAAAAAAACAACAAACCAACAACAAGACCAAACAACCCCCCCAAACACCTCCAAAAAACCCCCATAAAACCAAGCACCTATCTTCACCCACAAAATACATCAGCAGCCCTAGCGACTTAGTCTGGGGTGTCTGGTATTGGTCAATAGCAGATAGAGGGCAGGGAAGTAGAAGGACCATGGATTAGTCTAATACAGCAAATTTCGTACTGTAATTGTAGTGTTATCACAGTGCCAGTACAAAAGTACATTATCAACCTCTTTTTAAAGAGAATACATTGTATTCCAAGGTTGATGTATGAATAAGCATAGAAAAATCATTACTTCTGTGTCGGGAATTCAGCCTGGCTCCTCAGAAAGTGTGTAAAGCTGATGCAGCTTGTCAAAGGCAGGCTGTTCTGGAACTGGCTGTTTAACGAGAGCGGTAGCACAGCAGCATCAGCACGAGAAAGCATGGCATGTAACATCTGCTGGTCTAACTAAGAAAAATATGGTCTGATGTTACCTGTGTGGGTGTGCAGCGGTCAGAATGAAGATAAAGAGGCGGAATCACTTTGATGTTGCGTGATATAGCCAATGCAAATGAATCAGTTTCTGTTAGCAGCATGCCAGTTAGATTTGATAAAGAATATCCAGTGGAAAGGTATGCCCAGAATTCATCTGAGACGAGTTTTTAGAAGTCTGCTGTTCTGCGTCAGGAAAGAGATATTTCTGTTCTTCTTGGCCCAAATATCACAAAGCGAGATTTAATTAAACTATTTACAACCTGAACCTCATTTCAATCTGATCGTATTGATATATCTGAAAATACAATTTTCTTAGCCTGTATGTGGTAAGAGATATGCCTTCAAGTAATACAACCTTACCACCTTTTTTTTGCAATAGCTGCTGAAGAGGAAACTGTTTCAGTTAATTACAGCTCAGGGTACAGTGCCCCATAGAGACAACGTGATCTTTTAATTACCTGTCTTTATTAGAAATAATCAAAACTTCAACTTCCTTAACCTGAGAGAATTCTGACATTTCACAATTTTTTTTCTCCAAAAATTAAAACTGTAACTTTTTTTCCAAAATTTTGAGACAAACAACTTTCAGAATATAGTATTTTTCTTTCAATAAGATTGAAAGGGTTTGTTTCAATAAAGCCATTCATTTTATATTTTACCACTTTATGTATACTCATGATGGAATTAAAGAGTTTTGAATTTGAGTCCATCCATGTGGATACACATTTTGGTTCATCCTTTGGTTTAATTAATGTATACCCATGAAATATTTTGCTTTCTTTGAATCATCATTTCCTGACACAAAAAGATATTTTGCCAGGGTATTTTTGACCTCCTACTGTCACTGTTTTTTCTAAGTATTAAGGATAAATCTACCCCAGTCTTATGTCGGGGGGACTGTATTTGAGGGTGACTGAAGAGCTTGCTAAAGTCAGCATTGTTGGCACTGTGTGGCTACAACAGCTTTGAATATGAAACTGTCACCAAATATGAAAAAAAGTGAAGTTTAAAATATATTTCTCAGATATGTTGCCAAATTTCAATTCTCACTCCAGAAGAACTAATTTGCAGGTTGTTTTACTAATTAACTGCAACGTTAGAGTTATTTCTGGAAGATTTATTCTGTTACAAACTAAAATATTTGGAACAATCTTTCATCTCTAAAATTTTACATTTCTCGTGTGATCTGATTTTAATACAAAATCAGAAATTTTAACTTGTGTAACAAGAATATCCTGATATAACAGGTTAAAAGTTTAGGCACTGTGAGACAGTGATGCTGTTGTCATTTTTTCTTGTGTGAATCCAAGACAATTCTCCTGACTTCGGTGATTTACACACATGAAACTCTGAGATCTGACCGAGCACTGCAGAATTTAGGCTTCTGGTGATCTGAAGTAAGCAAGACAGCTCTGGGCATATGGAAGCTGATCTATGGAAAGCTTTCACAGAATAAGCTTTGATTTAATTTCTCAGTTGACTTCAGTTGTTAACTGCTTTTGTGAAATCTGAGCATTAAGATGTTGTAAACCTTTGCAATAAGCAGAGACAGTGTATTTTATATATCGTCATCAATGTTCAAATAGTTTATAATTTCATAGTATAGAAAAGAAGCTGCAGTAGAGTTCTTTACCTAGGAAAGCTGGCTGTTTAGCCATTTATTTCACCAGGTCAGGATTTTTACTCTGGGGACTTAAATGTATTTGAAGTGCCTTGGTAATCTGTGGTCATTTAACATATTCCAGTTGGGTTATTGTGTGTGAAATACAAAGGTGTTTTAGATTGACTGAGCGGCCATCAACCAAAGCAGAAAGCAGAGAAAGAGATTTCATTTTTCCATCTTTTCACAAGTCACTAATACATCAAAAAGAGTTTTGGTAAACAATGCCTTATTTTCTTGCCTGTTGAGCAAAGGGTGTTATTTCCTTTCACAAACATGTGTGGGAAGAAATTGGGGAAAATGGCTAGTTACACTGTTTAGCTATGACTGACAAATCACAAATGTCATCAGAGAGTTGTTTATGCCAGACTGTTTCCATTTATTATAATAAACCGACACAATGTATACTTGTAGTATATGTTGGTAGATATAACCTAGAATCTTTTGTTTCCTCCGATAAAAGATGAATGTATTTTGATTACTGGAGAAAGGAGGGGTTTTCCACTCATTTGTGACCCTCTGCCCTAGAGCATACTGCTGTCAGAAACAGCCTCCCCATCAACTTCAGATTAGGCCTTTTCATTGCTACAGTTTAGGAGCATCCCTCCAGGAGAGCCATGCATTTTTAAAGCAGTTGGAAAACTTCTTTAAACAAAAGGTAACATACTGTCTTGTGAGAGAATTAGTGTCTTAACACAGAAATAAGCAGTCATCGGTCTGCTTTTCTGTGCCATTTCCTCTTACCTGAAGTTGGGTACTCATTTTCTCTCATTTCTTCGGTGAACACAAGAATAGTTTCTCCTTTTAAAGAAATCAACTGATCTGTGAATAAACCCATTGATTTAAATCAAAAGACTGTTGCAGTGTGATTAAGAACTGCTGAATTTTACTGTCCCCTTTTTTAGGTGATTATTCTTCTGATGGAATACTGTGCAAGAATAGATTATTTGGGAGAATTGTCTTATTTGTACTTATTTTAACTTCATTAATCATATGATCACGCATGAGAAGCTGAGGTCCTATATTCTGTATTCACAGCACATCAACCAGTGTCATTTGGAGGGTTAGAATTTTATTTCATAGTATCATCACCTTGATAATGCAATAACAATTAATATTCCTTAAAGTGCCCTATATACTCTTAATACTTTAGTAAGAGATTATGAAAAATAATAAAATAACAAAAATTAAACATTCTGGAGGACACCATGTCTAGCCAAATATTGCAAGTTATATTTGAAAACTAGGGAAGGATTTCTATTTTTTGTGTTTGTGTTAGTTCGAGTACCATGAAACATAAACAGATAATGTTCAGAACAGAGGATAGGATTTCCAGTGTAAATGTGTAGGAAAAATCTACATATTGTAGTGTACTACAGCCCTCTAGCAATATCTGGTATTGGTGCAAAACAATTTAAGACAAAACTGTGTATTACTAGGCCCAACATTGGCCTTATTGCTTATTGAATCCAAGTAGATCATGACTTGTGCTGAAGGAGGTGAGTGTTTATCAGTGTGTCTGTGCATGTAAATGAAGTAAGCCTATACTATGTAAGTTTACATGAGTCAATGACAGGCCATGTAAAGCAAACCCCAAATAAATAATGAAAATGCAGTGCAACTAATGAAAACACATGTGCCAGAAGAAGTAGGTCCTACAGATGCCTAATGAAACTTAGCGTTATGGTGAATCACCACAGAAGGCTGCAGATTTCCAGGTAAAAACTGGAAAAACTAACGTAAATTAATTTCCCTGAAGAAAGTCCATTTTCTTTTAAGCTCTTCTCATTTTTCATAAGAGATTCTGGGCAGGGTCCTTTGTCTTTCAGGAGCTATTGAAGGAAGAACATCAAGGAACCCCTGCTCCTCTAACCAAGGGTCAGGTGGGGTTCTTAATAACCCCAGCAGGGACTGGGAAGGGAAGGGGACAGCCCCTGGGGGAAGATCTTATTCTTAAAACTGACTTTTGAAATCAGGATTTTAAGCTTAAAGGCTATAATACTCAAAGAATCATAGGGTCAAAATGCTGAAAATTGGGCTGGTCATCAAATGCCTTGCCCTTTAGGGAATTCACAGCTCCAAATTAGCTGCAGGTCAGTATTTGCATAAATTGGATGAAGCTGGTCCTGTCGATGTAGGTACAGATGGCTTTTCATTAGCTCTGCTCAGTCTCTCAGCCTGTCATGGGTAAGCTGGCCCTGATCCAAAAACACGGTAGCTGTGTTAGCATCATGGTGCGCCTAAACAAATATTTTCTGCTTCTCAGCAGGCTGCTTCAGCTGAGGGCAGAGCACTGTGCTAGGGCAGTCCTGTGATTTCTGGGGCTGGGCTGGCTCGCGGTCTGCCTACCCGCAGCAAGTACTGAGCAGTTGTGCAAACCTCCCCTGAGGTATCCGAGGACAGAAACCAGCAAGCTGAATGTGGAGCTTCATAAGGCAGCAGTTTGCAACATTTTTAGACTGAACACTTCCCTTGTCCTTCTTTGCTGTAACAGCTGGGCCTCCCATTTGCATCCACACTCACACTTGCCCCATCCCACCAGCCTGCCTCCAGGCTTTGGTCGCCCCGAGGCAGCAATGCTGAGCAGCTAAGACCTTGGGGACAACTTCATATTTCTCTCTTGTCAGCCTGGGTCATTGAAGCAACTTGCTTTAACTGCTTTCTTCAGTTTGTGCTAGAATAATCAAGGCAACAGAGACCATGATTTGGTTTTAAAATACCACCTTCCACCTAATTCTTTTAATTTCCTTTGTTATCATTTCAAGGAAAAATGAATTAATTGCAATAAAGAAAATGGAAGCTAAACAGATATTTTAACGCATACAGAAATGTCAATATTCACTACTCCTGGCTGTTCCCTCTCACACTCTATATATGTTCTATTTAAAATTAAGTTAAAGGCATTTTGATGTTTTTGTTTGCTTTTCATTTCTTGATGGGTTGTAAAACATACACATTGTGGAATTTGTTAAAAATCACACCCTTAACCTGGGACTACTAAACCAGGCCAATGCATTCTTCCCAAATTCAGATCTTTAACATGGCCTCTAAGAGACTCCACATGAAGATTGTCTTTTACTGGTGCATATCAAATATGGTAGCTAAGAGAAAGTTATGGATGAAAGGTCTCCTAATGCTGTAATGTATTGTGTTGAACAGACTGAAAGAAATTCAACCTTTTTAAGAAAAATATAGAATATTTAATTTTAAAAGCCTGGTACAGTTCCCACTAAAACCAGCTGGATATATTTACAATGACATCAGTGAGAGGTAGAATGGCTCTTTCTAATTATATCTAACTTAAGAATGATTGGACTGGGAAAAGAAGAAATTTCTTCTCCTGGTGTTCTGAAAATTTATACTGCACCAAGAGATCAGAATTGATTAATCTTGATATCAAATTCTAATGATGGCGTCTTCTATCAAAGCTGTGAAAGTACTTGATATATGGGGTAATAAAGAGAAAAACAAAGTAAAAATACCAACAGAGGACTCCACATCTAATCAGTTTCCTTGGTGTGGTGCTGGCAGGAGTTTGGAGCAGATTTATATACTTAAGATGAAATAGGGAAAGAGTTGGAGCATATAAGTCCTAAAGGAGAAGAATGTCTGCAAGGTAGTTAGTGCATGGGCTAAGAGATCTTTTGATCACAGGAATTTTAAGATACCTAGGTTGGTGATGAAATGTCACATCTCCTAGTGGTTGCTATATATATCTGTTCTGCACAGATCAAAGGGGAAGGCTGCTTCTACTGCTCATTGCCTGCTGTTCTCATGAATAAACATATATTCTCATTTAACCATTTCATTGCATTTTGAGAAAAAAAATTTCCACAAAGAAACAACCTAATCTGGATCTGGGAAAGAAAAATATTTAGCAAGAAATATCACAGAATGACTGAGAGTACTTTCTGCTAGGAGGTCGTTTCAGGCATCTGGGACGAATCATGTTCAAACGAGCTTTTGCTAGGAGCTGAATATTGCTAGTGGAGGGATTAGGTGCAGGACTGATTTGTGCACCTGCACAAATCTTGCAGTGAATACAGTAGGAACTAATCCAAAAAGTAACAATACGTTGGAAAATGGGACCCTTTCCACTGCCTTCAGTATACTGGCACATCCCTCCATAATCTTGCTTGGTTGACATTGATAGAAATAAATAAAAATATCTGTCTTTAACAAACTAACAAATAATATTTGTCAATTATAAAGGCCTTTACAGGCATGAGATCATTAGAGTTCTGATCACATGAACATTTCTTTTTAACCAGATAGATAGTCTTTGTGATCTTACTTGTGTCATTATCCTGAGTATTAAGTCAAGAATGTTACAGTGTAAGCTCAGTAGAAAAGCAAAGATGTGATTTGGTGTGTTTGCACAACATACAGCAAAAAAGGGCCCGGTTCAGAGTAGGGTCTCCAGAGGAGTTTCAGCCCCTAGTAATTTTTTTCCCCTGGCATAACTGCACACTGCTGTATGGCAGCTGCAGCACCAAAAAAAAGGGAAGGTCTAAATGTATGGAACAGGATGAATTCTAAGCTGTTGGAAGGATTGAGCCCATCCTTTAGCATCTTTCAATCAGCTACTACTGTTGTTGCATAACTCAACTGTTCTTAAAATTTTTGTTAAATAATTCAAAACAAATTGAAAGATCTTTGATGCTGGGTTTTTGATGTAAACAAAAGGTGAAAATAAAATGACATGTTTGTTTTAAAACAACAAAATGTTGTAACTTAAAGACAATCTTAAATTATTCTTATTAATTTATGTTGGACTTGTAGCATAAAAAGATCTCCCTGCAGATGCTTTGACTTTTTGTAAAATTGGGTCTAGTGGAATGTGCTGAGCATTACCTTGCTCTGGGTGCTGGTCATTATGCTGTTTTCTAAGATAATCTCCAAAAAAGAAAAAGAGAAACAAGGTTTCAAAGATGTAGTTGAGCGGACAGAGATACTTAATGATGGTACATTATCTTCTATTCAGAAGCGGAATTTTCTGCTTGTAATTCAGCATGTTCAGAGCTGTCTATGTAAAGGCTAACCTGGTAAGGACCAGCCTGGGCACCATTAAAGCCAGTGGCAAGCCAGAGACTCGCCATCATGTGTGTTGAGCTTACCCCCATGGACACGCATCCAGCTGGGGGCTGGGCTGTGGCACAGACCCTCGGATCTGCTTTTGGGGCAGGAGCCATGGGCTCATCACATACTCCAGGAGTCAAGAACTGAAACCACAGTTTCATTTTTTCACACATTCTTTCTTCCCTCTGCCCCCACCCCACCAAAAGCAAAATATGAGGCTCATAACTTTGCTACAAGATTTACAACATTTTCTTTTGACTAAGTACATTGTCAGAGTCACGCAGAGAAGAAACATTTGGAAGTCAAGGAATGACTATTATAAACGATATTATAAAAGATAATGTATGTGAATGTTCTTAAAAAGTAAGCAGGTGCAGAAAAAGACATGAAAAGTATTGTATTAGGTCTATATCTATTAGTTTGTCATGATGATGTCAGGTAACTTAATTGTAACAAGCATAATTTTTACCTCTGTGAAGTTAGCAAACTGAATGCGCATTTGTGTCACCTTCCACCTCATTGCCTTATCAGGCTAATGGAGGTTCATTTGAACTGAAGAACCAACTTTTCAGAGAGCTTTAATGACTTTCTCAAGTGCTACATTCTTGTTTTCTCATTCTCCATCCCTTTTTTAAAATAGAAAGAAAAATGCAACAAAAATAGTCAATTTATTTTTCCCAGGAAAGACTTAAAATAAGTAGTGTTTAACATATTTTCATTGGAAATGTAGTGTAAAACTCTTCCATTTGTCTTATATAAACACAGAGAGAATATTAAATATGGGAAGTTTCCCTTACACTTTAATTAATTTATTGTAATCAGACTGTGGTGGGATCTTAAGTACAAAAAGTGCATTTTGCTTTGGTTGAAATGCAAAATTAATACAAGTGTGTGGCTTGGGGACCTCCTGTTTGGAGCATGTTTATTGCTATCACCG
This sequence comes from Nipponia nippon, assembly GCF_047370975.1. NCBI lineage: Eukaryota > Metazoa > Chordata > Aves > Pelecaniformes > Threskiornithidae > Nipponia > Nipponia nippon. The sequence goes on from NW_028262336.1 coordinate 114,301,680, forward strand.
TTCTCGCAGTTCTTGTCAAGCAGCAGGGCTTCTGGTTTTCAGGATTTTTTTAAAAAGGCTCTTGGCTGACTCAAAGTTATAAGGAAAAAATGGTGAAATACTCTGTAAACTGGAATGTCCCCAGAATCTGCAGCTTCTCAGGGCAGTTAATCCTCCTGCCCATTTTAAACTTTATGTCAAGAATATAAATCTCTCAAAGAAGCTGCATGGGGCTCCTACAGTCTGTAACTTCAGGCACTGTGTACGGGTCTGAGAGCAGAAATCCTACAGTTTCTAAACCCCACCGTCCATGAAGAAGCCAGGCCAGCTCCACCCAGTTGCCAGAAGCAGTCTAATCAGAGCATTGGAGAGAAAGATCTTAGCCTAAACAAATGGGAGTTTCTAAGAAAATTGTTTTCACTGCTCTGCTCCTGACCAATACAAACATGTTTTTTAACCCTGATGCTGTAAATTTGTGTTGTTGGAGTAAGGTGGATAGCTGTATATCTGCATAGGGTATCCAGGCTTTTAATGAAGCAGCAGAGAGACATATTATAGATGTCTAAAACTCTACCATGCTAATCAGAGTGTGCGCATCCTAAAAGCAGTCTTAAGGGATTAAATAGATTTTGCAGTGAAAGGAAAAACATAGAATCATAGAATCATGGCATATCTCGAGTTGAAAGAGACCTGTAAGGATCATCGAGTCCAACTCCCTGCTCCTCGCAGGACTACCTAAAACTAAACCGTATGACTAAGAGCGTCGTCCAGACACTCCTTGAACTCTGACGAGCGTTTTAGGTAAAATCTTTTCTGGGATGCTGTCAGGGTGCAGCAGGGGCCAGGGCTCCCTGGGTGCTGGGAGCTGTGGGGGTCCCCAGGGTGGACAGGCAGGGCCTGAGGGTCCCCAGGGCGGACGGGCAGGGCCTGGCAGCCAGGGCCTGTCCCAACGGCCCAAGGCAGGAGCAGGGCAGCCTGGGGGCAGCCCCAGCACCCGGCGTTGGCACCTCCCTGGGGATGGGGATGGGCACAGGCCAAGACTGGGCTGGGCCTCGGGCCTGCGGGTGGGCCTGGCTCAGCGGGGCCTATGGCTGGGCAGGGCAGGGCTGTGAGAGCTGCAGACCCGCCCTGCTGCAGCATCGCTGAGGCAGGGATTGACAGCCCCAGGGGCTGGCACGGGGTCCTGGGCTGTGGGCAGGGTGAGGGGAGCCTCGGGGGACTGGGCAGGGGCACTCAGGCTGATGGTGCCTTTGAGGCCCTGACGGATCACTTTAAAGTATATGAAGGTATTTATTAGTGAAAAAAGACCCAATCTAATCTCAGCATCTTGGCTTTAAAAGGCGTTTTGAAATGATCTTGGAATCAGTGGTAGGTTTTTTTCTCTTGTTTTAGCAACCGTCTTTTGTTCCTCCGTGCCATGCAGCCAGGCACCAGCCCCTTGTCAGGCTGCTCTGCCTGTCTGCCATGTTGAGTTCACCCACTCCTCTGCTTGGGAGCATCCATGAGGGGAACTGACTCAGGCACACGTAGGACTGAGTTATGGCTCTTTGGTACCTTGTGAAGAAAGGGGTTCTTTCGAAGGAATCGTTTTACCATGATTTTTATGCCTCAGGGCTAGACTAATCTTGGGCTTATCCAAGGAGCAGTTTGGAGTACCATCTTAAAAGCCATTTCTATGTCTTGAAGCAAGAAAGGAGAAAATGTAAATCATCATGATCTTTTCAGATGTAATCCACCGTTTCCTTTTGTTTATCTAGTTGCTTTGACAGACTAATGTGCAAAGGACAGAGCCATCTCCTTTACCTCTTCCCCTTTCACATTTACTTACAGATGGCTCCATGCTTTGATTTGCCATGCATACCTTTGCTTCATGTGGAGAAGGTCCTATCTAACCCTAACTTGTTTGGTTCTAACCTGCCGCACTCTTATTCTTTTGATAACAAGAAATCGCTTTGGAGGTCCAAGTTTACAACTGAAGGATTTTAATGGTTCTGTCATTATCACTCGCTCTTTTTAATGATGTTCTAGAACATGAATGTATTCCCACCAAAGTTTTGGATTTTCTAAAGGTGGGTTCCCTGCAATATTCATGCTGCCGTTCTATGTTTGCGAGGTATCTACGACATACAGAAAATGTTAAATTTGCTCACTTTTGTCCGGAGACTGTTGCACATTATGTAACACCCCAGGGATTTCTATAAATAACCAGAAATTTGTAACAGTCACTTTGCTGCTGTGTGGAATAATGTTCTTTTGACAATCCATTGAGCTGGAAATCCAAACTTGTAAGCAAATGTTGAGAGTTATACTTTCAGAAAAGCTCGAGCATGTCCTGAGTTGTGCTGAGCAAACGCTGACTAGTTTATTCAATTGCATTAGGCATCGATTGAAAAAATATTTTTTCATTTCTGTGGAGATGATATATATTTCTCTGAGCTTTTTCAATAAAACATAGGTGTAGTAGAAGCTGGTGTTTTATTATGATTCTTATATTGAATTTAGATGCTGTTTTTGTGGCTACAGATAAGATAGCAAATTAGGCCTTCATTTGAATATGAATTTTTCTTATTTGCATGAATCTTTCCCCACAGTTCTGCTGGCTGTAGCTCTGACTTACCCCACTCTACAAGCAGAGCTGGAGTATTGGAGACGTTGTAATGGCTGTTCCTTTTTCTCTGTTTAGGGTCAGAGTTGTGTTCTGCCTGTGTTGGTGGTCAGCCAACCACAGAGCAGAGTTAACTTTACAGGCATATTGAGTCTTTGTTTAACTAATTTAATTGAGATTTGGAGCATTTAAAATAAAAATTTGTTAGACCAGTAGAGGATTTATACTTGTACTTCCCTCACTTTACTTGTATAATGGTATTAAGGTGTCTTCAAATACACAAGAATATCTTTCCTGCTATGAAGTAAGTTTATTCTAATAGGGGGTAGACTCATCTGACCAGTGTAGGCATCTATGTCCAAACCTTGTGCTCCCTTTACAACAGAGAAAAGTAGGTATTTGTACACATGGGACACGATTAATTTGACCCAACAATTTAAATTGTTGCCTGTAAAAAGAGGAGTGACTAGTTTAGTTGTAAACTGAATGAAGTAAAGAGTTCCACACTATCCACACTTGCACTACATTAATTATCCCAGAAATAAGTTGTGTAGTTTTTGTTTGAAGACAAAATTATACCCTCCTACCTCTCCTTCCTGTTTCCACCTGGATTTCTGTTAAGTCACTGGTTCATCCCTTTGCTATGCAGCAAGATTGATCACCTTCAGCAGGTCTCACAGATCTCCAGTAATGGAGAATCCAGCTCCTCACCACTTAATGTTTCCATTCTCACTGTCACTATAAATAGAACTAATTTTTTCCAATTTGAGCCTTTTACTTGTTCGTTTCACAGTCACAGAACAGTTGAGGTTGGAAAGGACCTCTGGAGGTCATCTGGTTGAACCGCCTGCTCAAGGAGAGCCACCTAGAGCCAGTTGCGCAGGACCACATCCAGATGGCTTTTGAATATCTCCAAGGATGGAGACTCCACAACCTCCCTGGGCAACCTGTGAGAGTGCTCGGTCACCCTCAGTAAAAAAGTGTTTCCTGATGTTCAGAGGGAACCTCCTGTGTTTCAGCCTGTGCCCATTGCCTCTTGTCCTGTCTCTGGGCACCACTGAAAAGAGCCTGGCTCTGTCATCTTTGCACCTTCACTTCAGGTGTTTACATTCATTGATAAGATCCCCCCTGAGCCTTCTCATCTCCAGGCTGAACAGTCCCAACTCTCTCAGCCTTTCCTCAAAGGAGATATGCCCCAGTCCCTTAACCATCTTTGTGGCCCTTGGCTGGATACTCTCCAGCATGTCCACGTCTCGTACTGAGGAGCCCAGAACTGGACACAGCACTTCAGGTGTGGCCTCACCAGTGCTGAGCAGAGGGGAAGGATCACCTCCCTCGACCTGCTGCCGCACTCCGCCTAATGGAGTCCAGAGTACTGTTAGCCTTTGGCGCAAGAGTACATTGCTGGCTCATGTTCAACTTGGTGTCCACCAGCACTCCAGGTCCTTTTCTGCAAAGCTTTTCCCACTGGGTTTGTAGAACAATCTGAGTTCTTTGCATCAGCTCTTAGTGTATTTGAAGAGTTTCATATCCCCACGCTGAGATTTTTTTTCTTTGGGGTAAACTATAAAATCTTTTCAATTTTTTTTTCTAGGTCATCTTTTCTAGACCTTTCATCACATTTATTGCTCTTCACCAGACTGTCTCCAGTTGATCCACCTCTTTATTATACCAAACAGGAACAGATTCATCCATCTGGGGCCTGAACACTGGTGGTTGGAGAAGAAGGATTACTCCCTGTCTTTTGAAAGCTATATTCTTCTTTACATAGTGCTGTATAGTATTTTCTTTCTTAATGACTTGTTGGCTTACATTTATGTGTTCCCCTCTGTAGATGCTGGGCCATCTTCTTAGGAACTGTTGTCTTGCCTGTATTTTTTATATTTGATTATTTCTGCCTAAACATATTCATTGCCCTTGTTTTGAATCCTGTTTTTAGCCCATTTCTACAATTCAAGAGATTATTTTTTTTAATTCCAGTGTCTTCCATCATACTTGCAGGTCTTCTAGATGTGTCATCTGGAAACATGACAAGCAGAGTCATAACATTTCTTTCTTGAAGTGACCTGTTGCCTTGTCCAATGTTCACAAAATCCCCATAGCCCCTAACTGGTCAAATACTTTGGAATATCTTGCTGTAAATGTCGCTGAGAAACTGCCATGTATCCTACAGGACATTCAGAGAAATGAATCCAGCTGTTTTAAAATTTAGGCTAGCAGCTGTCTCACCTTTCTAAAAGTCACCCTATACTCTCATCCTCAGTGTGCAGTGATGCTTTTTTGTCCTGAGTTTAGGTTATTTTCTTTGTACCTTGAAATAATGATGGTATCCACGTTGATTTGTCATAAGCTGATTTTCCCCCAATCTTCCCAGTCCTCTAAATATTTATGGGCCTGTTAAAGAAGCAGCTTTGTTTATTCTCATTGAATTTGTTCATTGTATGAAGTCAGGCATGCATGTGTAACTGTTTACAAAAGTGTGACCTAGCACTGTAAATTTCCTAACCTACTCCCAATAAAAAACCCTAAAAAAAGAAGGCTATAATCACAGTTCAGGAGGGATTATGTACTGATCAAAGTCAAAGCGGCAGCTCCATTAAAATTTGTGGATTGCACAGGCTTCAGAATACATGGCCTGGCCTAATGATGAAGAAAATTGTATTTTAAACCCCTAATTCTTTCTCAAAAATACTGTCTCATATTTTCCTTAATATTTTTCCAGAAGTTGTGTACACCTTCTCTCAGTCACTACTCCAAAACGCCTATCTTTGCACAGAGAAGTATTGTCTTCCATTAGTACAACAAAGGCTTTTCCCCATGCTTTTCCTTAAAGACTAGGCAGTGGAGTTGGCATTTGATTCATAAGCTTTTGATCCATACTTAATCCTAGGGTGGCATGCATCCAGAGCATGCAGAGCGTTGGATATTGTGTACCGAATGAAGTAGCTGTTGGTGTACAGCACAGCAGGAGGCTCTCTCATGTTCTCAAACAGCAGCTTTAGAGTCTGTCAGTGTTCCCTGGGTGGGTCTTTGGGGAGAGAGGCTGAAAGAGTTCCTGAGAAGCAGGTTTCCTACCCTTTCTTTGTGGTGGGTTTGCAGTGAAAGTAAAATTCAGCGATAGGTTTTTTGGTTTTCATCCTAGAGCTACTTAGGCTGCATCATCATTTCATGGCAACATAATCCTGTAAAATATGATGTGTAATTGCTCGTTTCAAAATGTTCTCTTACACCACTGTAGATCAGGAGAATGTCCTCTCAAAACAGTGGAATTATTCTCATTTTATTCAGTGAGAATATAATTAAAGAGACAGGAAAGCAAAGAAATGTAGCAGTAATGAAATACAACTGATGACAGAAATGTTTCACTCTTTCCCTGCTTACAAGAAAGATATATGATGTAATCCTGATTGCCTGTAGGCTTACAGTCTAGGTGTAAAACAGTCCAGCTCTGGGGAGATGCTCAGGAGTGTGACTTTCTATGGCAAGCTTCAGGCAAATCTGATGTCCCATTTCATTCAGTTATACTTTAAGATGCAGAGAAGGATATAAGAGGCAAGAGAGTCCAAAGAAAAGAGATGGAGGTTATGCTGGATCACAGTTGCAGACCAAAGTACTCTAGAAAGAGTCTGAATCATCTCAGAAACTTCTTTGGAAAGGAAAGGGCTTTGCAAATACTAAGAGTGGTGCAGTCTTAGCTCTTGTCTACTGTTGTGCTTTACAAGACCTGAGTCTTTCTCCGCAGGCAAGCCGAGGCAGCTTTGCTTCTGCTGTCCAGTTCCATGATTTGGCAACTTGAAGAGACTAGCAAGCTATTTTCTAAAAAAACCCTCAGTCATCAAGAGAGAGCAGGACATCAGAATTACTAGTATAACATGAAAGGAGTGATTGATAGGAAACATCAACAATTCCTGTTAAGCAGAGCAAATGATAATAATATTCAGAGGATAAAGTCAAAATAACACTGAACCTTTGGCACTTTCAGGAAGTGCCAATTGAGCAGTTGTGTAGGGAGAATATCTTTGCAAAAGTTTCTAAAATTGCTCTAGAAACCCTCAACCTTGTTGAAGCAGGGGCTCAGCTCACTTGGGCAAAACAGGTTATTATCAGTTTAGGCATTTTACAGGATTGTCTGTGTCTTCTATTGCTTCTCACACATAAGTCTTGAAGTGTGTTATAGGGTGGTCAATATTGTCATTCCTGCTGTGCTGAAAGGCCAAATAAGCACTCAGAGTTGATAATTTGCCTGAGGTTACCCAGAAGCAGAGAGAGGACTCCAGAGTGCCTGTTTACTACATTATTCACTTGATCAGTGTTTCCTGAGAAGAATCCACCCGGGGAAGGTTGGCACAATACATTCACACGGACAGAGATCACATCAAAGAGTTTAACACCTCAAATTGACAAAGGCGAAGCAGGAGCACAGAGGGATGCATTAATTTTCTTCTAGTCTCACGGCAGGTTAACAGAAGAAGCATGGCTCCAAGCCAGGTGCCTTGCCTTGCTGGCGAGCAGCCCAGCCCCGGGCCAGGCTGGCTCAGCCAGGGTCTGTGGTCACAGTCTCTCCGCCTGAGCTGACACCCTATTTTCATCTGGAGGTGGAAGAGGGAAGTGATGATATGAGATACATTTATTTTGCACACCGGTGAAGTTCTAGGAACAGAAAACAGAAAAACTCTCTGGCAAAGGGGAACAAAACAAGAAGAGAATTTAGAAATGCCATACCCTGTATTTCTTATTTGGCAATTTGTACTTCAGAGTTAAAACAATTTCATATGTGCCCTTTGAAAGCGTGAGGCTGCATGCGTGAAGAAAGTACCTATTTCCCTTATGTTTTGAGCAGGGAGCCATACGTTTTAAAAATTGAAAAGTACAATTAGTCTTGGAGAATTAAATCTGCCCATCTAGGTACCTGACTAGCTTTCTCACAGAGATGGCTGTCCCATAATGAAGCTGAGGGAACAAGGCTTAGAAATGTAAATATTAGTAGGTGTGCAGGAACATAAATTAGGAAAATTGACAATTTTAATTAGTTTCATTTACTTTCATTTGCTGAGTTCCCAGGCTGACATCAGAAGTTACATCTGTTGGGTTACTAGAAGGGTAGGGTATGGAGGCAGAGGGGCATGGGGACAGGATAGGCTCAGTCCCCATGTTGACTGTAGGATCTTCAATGACAGCATATTATCTGATGTAAGAAATCCCTAATAGAAACAGGAGCTTCCCAACATCTCCCCCAAACATGGAAAGTACCATCTGGGGGTAGCTGTCAGCTGAGCCGGAGCTTCCAGGCCTCTGGACACTTAAATCACATCAGTATTACAGACACCTCTGGATTCTCTGATTGAGGTTTTCCTATTTTGCTTGGAAGGATTATGGATGGAAGGAGGATTATATGATAAAATGAATCATGTGAGAGTGATGGAATGCCTACACGATGAAAGAAAGGGTGACTGGAGGAAACCTTTTAATATCAGTGGATTGTGTGGAATAGAAAAATACAGATTTAAGACATTATGGTGCCTAACACTGTGCTTAGATGCACAAGGTTTGTGTGTTGTGCCTGTTTTGACTATGAGATCCTTGGGGTAGGGACTGTGGGTTTTTTAGATTACCTAGCACAGTATTGCCCTGGTCTTTGTGCAGTCCTGAAATGAAAACATTAATGATGATTGTTTTTCATGGCAGAGGCTATGGCAGGCTGTATTTACAAAGAGATTCAGTTTATCTGATTTAATTATTTTCTGCTTAAACAAAACATGTTCATCTTAGTTTTCTGTTTGGTTTTGTTTTTTTTTTTTTTTTAAATCCTATATTCAGGTGAGAAATATCCCTTTGAAGTATTTGACAGTAACTTTTGTGTGACCGAGTAAGTTAATAAAAATCAGAATGTATGTAGCCCCAAATGTCAAATATGTCATTAAAGTTGGTTTTCAATGTCCATTTCAGTCAGGTAGTTTTGTGCTCAACTGCCATCATAGAGCAAGAGGTAACAAGCCAGGGCCTCATTGGTATCAACCACTGGACAGCACTCGAAACATCTAGCCATTTAACAGGCAACTGCAAAATCTATTAACCAGTGTGACGAACCACCTGCTACTCCTTTCCTACTGTTCCTTCTTCTATTCTGCAAATACAAATTACATGAATCTATATCACCAAGAAATCTGCAGACTCTAACGGAGTATCAGCCTTCAACTCTGCTGCATGTATGAGAAGGCAAATAAGAAATAGGAGCACTAGTACACTTTTTCCATGCCATTAATTATTTTATGGAGTTCTTTCTCACATCTGTTCTTATTTGATCCCTCTATAACATGGCCACATTTGACTTAGTAGCTGTTTTGCTGAAAAAGAACGGAAGGTATTTCGCCATTTCACTAACCTGCTTTCAGATCGTTGTCATTTCCCTTTAATTTTGTGCTTTTTATAATTTATAGCTAAGTAACAGAGAAGGAGCTACTCTGGAATTTGCTTTTAAGTCCAGGTACATTCCAGGAGCAAAATTTAGAGGCATTATTTACACACAATTCTAAGAAACACATGTTATCGTGGTTGCTTTCTTATTTAATTGCGTTGAAATAGAAGCCAACATCTGATTTGGGAATACTTTTGTGTCAGTATAGGCTATTTTCTGACTCACCTCGGTGAATAGACTATGTGAGTCTCATTGCTTGAATAGGTGAGTGTAAGAGGCTTCTGTATAAAAGGCTACAGTTTATGTTTATCATTTTAGCTGAAGAGGGAAGATGGGGAAAGTAGAATGGGAATCCACATCTATCAGCTAATTTTTCCTTTTCTAAACTCTATTTTTATTTTGCAGGTGATGGAAATTAAAGGACAAATGATTCATGTGCCAGAATCAAATTCGATTTTGTTTCTGGGTTCCCCCTGTGTGGACAAGCTGGATGAACTGATGGGCCGAGGACTCCATCTTTCAGACATTCCTATCCATGATGCTACTCGCGATGTCATATTGGTTGGGGAGCAAGCAAAGGCCCAGGATGGCTTGAAAAAACGAATGGATAAACTGAAGGCAACACTAGAATGCACACACCAAGCCTTGGAAGAGGAGAAAAAGAAAACAGTAGATCTCCTTATTTCCATTTTCCCTGAAGAAGTGGCTCAGCAGTTGTGGCAGGGGCAGCAGGTTCAGGCCAGGAAGTTTGATGATGTCACCATGCTGTTCTCAGACATTGTTGGCTTCACTGCCATCTGTGCACAGTGCACACCCATGCAGGTCATCAGCATGCTGAATGAACTCTACACGCGATTTGACCATCAGTGTGGATTCCTGGACATCTACAAGGTAATAGCTCAAGTCCTAAGTTAGCAAAATCTAATTGAAACTAAGACAGAAAAAAATCCCAGTAGCCATCTTCCTAAATTACAGACCTTCCCTATAAAACCAGAAAGGCAATATTTTTATTTTGCGTGAAAAAAATAAATCTGAAATATTCCCATTGAAAATCAAATACTTTGATGCTGAGCTGTCATCATGGTTCCCCATAGGAATATATGCCTCATATTCCCATTTTCCTATAGGAACGTACACATCCTGTATTATAGTGTGGTTTCCTTTAGGTGACATGTCGGCCACAGTGTCCTGAGGGTGATGAAGTGCACAGTGATGATCCTAGCCCAAGCTGCAGGTCCTGGAAAGCACTCAAATACTTTCTGTTTCAGCTGAAACTTGAATGTTGGGGTTTAGGTGCTTATCTTTCCCCTGAAAGAATTCAAATTTTCCATAAAGAGCAACGTACTGGAAAAACAGGAAGAGGACAGGAGATGTCCATTCATAGTAAACTGAATGAGTGGGACATGGCACTGGGGTGCCATGCTCCTTTGCTGCTCTGCAGAAAAGGGGATTTCGCATGTGGTGGTCCTGCTAGAGACTTCATCATCTTCACTTCTCTTCAGTGGATTTCGTGTCCAGTATGTATTTGAGAGAAAAAAGAGGGGAGGTAGAACTTAATAAATGCAGTTAAGATACTATCTGTGTAATTATGCTGTGAAATCTACAGAGAATATGTTTTGCATATGGAATACCTTTAGTTTTGTGATAGGAAAAGCAGAGCAAATTTCTTTTTATAACTGAATGCACCAAAGGAAAAAAATGTAGTTGTAAAATTATATATTGATTTTGTTTTCTGTCTGAGGCTTGCAAACTAAATCACCAGCTTTCAACCTGTTTCAAATAGTATTTGTTGATAGGCTGTAGAGAAAAGGTCTTCACAAGAGTGCTGTCCCTTTAATTTTTACCCTTTCATACACTTTAAAAGGCATCCAAAAATATTAATTACCCACCTAAATAATAATTGTGGCTGAAAAGTTACAATACATACCACAGATAGAACTGAACACGGTATAGATATAGGTTGGTAGGACAGTATACAGAAGGAAAAGATCACACTGTAAATAAGTTTTGTGCTCCTGGGCTAGGGGTTTGTATTGCTAATCCTCAGAAGCCAAAGGCCACGTTGGGAGAGGACTGCAATGGAAGGTACCAACCCTCATTTGAAAATTGTTACGGTGATATAGTCAGAAAAGATTGGAAGTTTGATCTCGGTTTATATTTATCTGATGTTACTGCACTGGATCTTGAGCCAGCTCTGAGAACGGGACTTGAGGAACTTCTGACCCACAGTCAAGAGTAATATCTAGTGACCCTGTTTCACATGCTTTATCTGGTACATGGGTGTAGTTAGTGTTTTCCCACATGATTAATTTTAGTTAGCTGTTTTGAGGCATTCAGGACATTCTTTGTTGAAAACTATGGTTGCATGGGAATAGGAAATAAAGTATGTAAAACTCTATGACCTGTTTGGGAGGAAGGTTGGCTGAGTCCTGTGAGAACACTTAAGAAGGAATATTTATACATAGGTCATGAATGTTATATCATTTAGACCATGGCTTTCTGCCTTTCACCTAGCTTTGTGGCTCCTTAGATAGAAAGATGTTACTGTATGGAAGTACCCTCCTGACCAGTGAAATAAGATGACGGCTCCTGAGATAGGCAAAATAAGATTTATGCATTCAGAAAATGAATAAACAATCCAAAAAGTTAAGACCCCCATATAATTCTATGACCAGAGGAGTAAACAAAGCCTATTTTTCTATGGAAGGATGTTTTATACCTTTAACACCCTTTCTCCACTGTTACTGCCTTAATACAGCAAGTTCTTTCTCAGATCCTTTCATCCTGGGTTTTCCTCCATCTCCCTACTGCCCCTGTCCCCTGAGCCTCCCTATATATCCCCTGCTTCCCTCCACAGACCGTCAATGAGCAAGGCAGTGTGCACTGTGGCTATTTTGGAGCTGTATGTACCTTTTTTTCTCCCCCCAAGTATTTTTTTTTCATTTATTTTTTAACCAGAAATGTAAGGAAGTTACTGCGGGGTTAGGTGAAAATGACTCAGTTGAGCATTACAGAAAGACAAAACTCAGGCAATGAACCCTTTTTCTTTTCCTTGGAGAATCAGGCTTAAAATAAAATGACAATTCTTTTGAAAAAGCATTTGCACTTTAAAATAAAAATGTGTTTATATCTTTTTCATTTGTTTCAGATGATATTCTGGAAGCTAAGTTTATTGCTAGGAATGATCACCACCACAACAACTGTAATTTTAGAAGTTATTGTCAGGCAGTGAATTTTAGATAGGTAATCACCAATATTTGTACCCACAGCCTGCCTCTAAGATATAGTCCTGTAACTAGGCTACAGAAATTTATCATGGGACCTATGTATACATCAAAACAGATCAATTTTCAAATTTGCTTGTTTTTAAGCAACATGGCAAGGATAATTTGCAAAGATTATTTGGTGAGTACTTCTGAATACCAAATTCACTGTTTTGTAAACAGAAAATTAAGCAAAATTCATTAAATAAATTCCATGCTGTAAATTATTCACCCAGCTTTACTGTTACAGAATTTTGAATTCAGAACCTTGGTGCTTCTAATCTTGGACTCAGACAATGAATGTAATATTTTCAATTGTCTCATACTATTCATTCAGGGATGTTTACAGAGAAATATGGCACAGAAAGAACAAAGATCCTCGCATTTAACAAGTCAGACATAGAGGGCAAGCATAATGAGCTGTTGGATACAGAATAAGAAATGCTTGGAGAGGGCTGAAGGGGGATGAATTAGACTTTGAAATTTCTTTGAAATGAAAGTAGCTATAACTGATGAGGTAGGGAAAGGATATCCAATGGATGGACGCATAGGTAAGAATGACACAGGCAGATGATGGGCTCAGAAAATGAACTTCACAGGAGCATTTTGAATGGATACCAAAGATGACAGATTACATTTGTCTAGGCTGAGGGAGAACACTGCAGTAACTGAGATGCATGGTGATACGAGCCTGGGTGACCATTTTAGCAATCTGGAAGAATCTGTGTTTTAGAGAGTGAAACTTTAGAAAGAATCTGCTTACATATAGCCTTGATGAAAAGATCAAGAGGGACACTCTTGGGGTCATCACAGAAAGGAGATTTGAGAGAACTGAGACGTGGCAATGCATTTGGAAACTGGTGCTGCTGACTGTCTGAACTAATGATATTTGGCTTGGAATTGAGGAACGGGAGAAAAAGATGCTGTCGAGCAGGGATTGCAAATCAAAGCAATGTAGCTGCAGATGCTTGATAAGTTAGTGTCTGTGGACATGCAAGTAGGAACATGGACTCCAGGAGCAGAAGTAATGGGAGGGAGATCTCAGTAAAAGCAGTTGCTTTGGGTAAAATATATACTGGTTGGCCTGACTGTGTCTGTTTTGACCTGTTTTTCTCTGTATGTTCCTGTTGTTTATGAGCCAAGTGCTGGGAAATGATGCTCCAGCTAAACCGTCTCTTTATCAAATAAGCTATTTAGATATGCTGCAGCCATGGCTGCTGGCATTTAAAACTTAACCCTGCAGACTGAAATCTTCCCTGCTTAAGATTCCTTCAGCTTCTGTTTCTTCCTCCAAGTAATATGTCTCTGACATAGGAACATTTTAAATATTTTTTCTTGGTGAGTCCTTTTGGCTGTGTAGGCCTGCTGTCTCAGCTCTTTCCCCCTCAGTTTCCTTTCTGAAACAATCCCATTTCCTTCCCTTGCCCTTAAACTACTGCATGGAGTAAAGGCAGCATGGATTGTGGGTGGTTTTTTGGCCATGCATGCACTGGCTGGGTGGCTATATATGCTGGCTGCATAACACCAAGCCAAATAGAGCAGAACCAGGCCTGCTCTTGTAGGTTTTAGTTTCTTTTTCCTTTCTCTGGACAGTGCAGCATGTGTCCCTGAAGACATTTGCAGCTTTTCCCCTAACACTAAACTTCGCTTTCTATGAAGTGCTGAGTTCCACTTCCCATGTCTAAGCAGAGAGTCCTAAATGTTTTTGACAATGAATATTGTCAGCTGCCAAAATGTCTTTGCTATACATCTTTGTTGTAAAAATTTTAATTGAAAGTTTATTGAGTATTTATTGAATAAGACAATATAATTCCACAGGTTAATTTTATAGTTAGAATTCACAACTTTGTTATGTGAATTTCTGCTTTCTCTTTGGTTTCATTATTTGGCTAAACTGACACTCTCTCCGAGTGGTGCCACACACATGACTCAAAGTCCTTTACCAGCTTCCTTGGGGTTCTCTTTGGCTATTATTCCTGGCAACATTATTTCACTTACTTTACACTGAATGATATTTCATTTTTTCTGAATGATACAGTTAGTATGTCAGATCTTAATTTTCTGATTTTATACACCTTACTCTGGCTACAGCCTTAATTTTTGCTTGTTGTAAAAACCTGGGACTAAAAAAGGGTTGGAAGTCTGGACTGCTCTGCAATCATTCGAGACTGCTGCTCACCAGTTCTGAAAAATTTTGTTTATATTGAGGTTGTGACATAATGCTTTTAGGAACCTGATTTTAAACTCACATTTTCTAAAAATGTCACTTAACATTTTTATACTGGTGGTTTAAGTTGCAGAAATCAGTATTGATTTTACAGAAAATACCAGTACTTTCTCAGTGCCATGACTATCCCTCCTTGAGAACCTATATTTGTACATATTCATATATATGTTCTTAAGCTTACTATCAGTGCTATAATAACTAAAGAATACTGCAATAACAGGAGTCATAAGCTTCAAACTATTCTGAGGTTTTCCAGGCTTTATATTTCATAAGTTAAAAACCATAGCCTCCAAGTTTTCATGTAAAATCTATGGCCACTATTTTTCTCTTCTTTCCATCACTTCTGCCATTTTAATCTTTTAAGTTCAGTGCAACTACATGACTGTTTTGAGGAGGTTTCAAATTCTTTTAGCTTCAGCTTAGGCATCTGCAGAATGAAGATTATTATGAAATGCAATCAAAATATGCAAACAATACTGATACTCTTATATGATATATACTCTTATGTAATATGCATAAAATACCATAACGTACCTTTTTTAAGATGAATAGGTGCAGTTTTGGGGATTATTGGTGTACTAGGTGTTGCTTCTTCCTGTTAGTTTAAAGTCAGTGGGTTTTGAATGTGTAATAGAAGAAAATGGGTAATAGAAGACAATTTCCGTTGCCCAGGAGCTCGCTCTCTCTGTGGTGCCACCCAGCCTGCTAGAGCTGCCCTTCAGCCCACTGCTCTGTTCACGTCCCACCCCAGAGGGCTCCTGAACCTTCTTCCTTTTCTTCCTCTGAGCAGGCTATAGCACTGACTCTCTCCTTGAACTCTCTGGCTGTGCGTGGACTTACTTGCTGACACACAGGTGTGTCTCACTCCAGTATGAAGTCAGGGCAAAGCTAGGGCACCTGTCTTTTTTGGGAACTCAGAAGTGTTCTTGAGTTCAGTTAAAAAAAACCAAAACCACAAAAGATTCCTTGGATTTTCCCTGAAGATCTGGTGTATCACCACCCTAGAGCTCTCATATATTTTAAGACATCCCATTACTTTAAGCATGTATTTTTCTGCAGCCTTGTGGAGGATTTACACTTTTGGTCTTTAGGGAGATTTGCAAATGAAGCAGACATGCAGGCTCCAGAAGAGTTATTCTTTATTTTATAAACATACAGACCTGCACAAAGCATTAAAACATCTGTGCATGTTCTCTTGCTTTAGGCAATTCATCATGCAAGAATCCTCTAAAGAGTCTAGGACTTCTGTTTCTGTATATAACTTCTTTTTCAGGAATACAATGCTTGCATATATTTCCTTCTCTTTTTCTCTTTTGTCTCTCTCCTTCCACTGAAAAACACATGTTTGTTTATAAGTGTCCCACTCCGTTTCTCTCGAGCTGCTTGGGCCTATGGCCTATTAGGGCCTATGTCCAACTTGCAGTTCCTGGAAGTGCTTCCCACCTCCTCAGTTTGTGTGTGAACCCTGGCCATATCCTGACTTTTTATTTGGACAGAACGCAGAAGAGTATCCTCCTTTGGGGCTCCCTGCTCCATATTGACGATCAAGCCCAGATATAGCTGTTGGACAGGAATGATGGATAAGAGCATGTCCTGTTGCAGCATACAGGTCTCCCTGATGCTGTTTTGTAAAACCCACCATTAATACTTAAATCCTTTATTTTCTTGTGTCAAGTTTTTCCACCTTCTAGATTTTAGTCCCTCTGAAGGAATGGAGAAAATAGATTTCACTTCCCACCAGCCTAGGCTATTTCCGTTGAAACAGTCGAGTATTGTGTCAGATCTAGAGGATACATAGCACAACTGTGACAACATATGGCTGGCCCTTCATATACATGAGCATGCCAAGATGCAGTGTTTTCATTCATGCAAATAGCATTCATAACTGTACTTTAATTTCATAAACAATTTAAATTAATATGGGGGATACTTAGGTAAGTTAAGAGAAACTAACTAATGCATGAATTTCAAGACAGGTAAATTAAAGCTTATGTAACCTTGAGGAAGACGATGTTGTTCAGTAGTAGTTTTAATAGCAGGGATACCTATAGCAAATTAAGACCACTCTTACATCTGGAGAAGGGCAGTCACATTAAACTGAAATGTGTGTCTTAAGTTATGCATGATTATTTTAATATTTGCTTATTTTGTTAAACAGTTCTTTACTTTGTCATTGCAACTACCTCACATAAGGCAGAATGCCAGCTAGGACATTTTCTTTTCATCAGACATATTTGGTGTGATTTTTGCAATTTCATACTTGCGTACAGAAGAGAGAAATCATTTATACACTATGACTTCTGTATTCCATAACTGTTGTGTGCAAATCTGATATTTACATCATGTAAACTGTAGGTCTTCTAGCATGTCTCTGTTTTAACTAGTGAAAAAAAACCTTTTAGAATACTAGATA
Organism: Nipponia nippon; assembly: GCF_047370975.1. Classification (NCBI taxonomy): domain Eukaryota; kingdom Metazoa; phylum Chordata; class Aves; order Pelecaniformes; family Threskiornithidae; genus Nipponia; species Nipponia nippon. The sequence continues at coordinate 114,318,582 of NW_028262336.1, forward strand.
ATAGGTCCACACAGCAAGTACTATTTGTCTCTTTTCCTTTAGCAAAGAAAACAGCACTCTGAATTAATGTGTAGAAGAGTTCCTCCATATATTGGATACTGAAAGATTTATGCTTAAGACTGCTAAGTAGGTGCTATAGAAAGAGTTCGAAAACAGCTTTTCCTGCAAAATGCTCCTGAACTTGCCAGCATGTAGCATCATTAAACTTACTAAAAATAAAATGCCCTTAGGCCTGGTAAGAGCAATTGCTTCTTAATTAGGCTCTCGGGATAGGAGGTGGGATTTGTAGTACGACATTTCTTTTAAAAAATTATCTTTACCAGATGAGCAGATTTCTGAACTTCATAGGTGGACACTTGGAATCCATTCCTGCTCACATGGGAGGGGTTTTCCATACACTGAACTATTTCCAAAAGCAGAATGCAGCATCATAAAACGATTGCAGAGTTACTTTGAAACTTAGGCACAAGGTTTCACTGCTTAGGAGCTAATTTTGAAAAGTTGAGAGACAGAAGCTAAGAGAACCAAACACTAAGATGGAAACTGAAGGAGATTCTTGGGTCCATTTGAAGACAGTCTTATTCTCAAATCCAGTCTTGAAAACATTTAAAACCTTTAAAAAACAGGAGGGTTTTTTATAGTATCCCAGAGATTTTGGGAATCTATAAATAAGATTGTATCAAACATGCAGAATTAATTTCTAGCAAAAAAACCCCAGACCTAAGTATTTTAACCTGACAGATCAGAGAATCATAGAATCGTTAAAGACCCTTAAGATCATCGAGTCCAACCGTTAACCTAGCACTGCCAAGTCCACCGCTAAACCATGTCTCAAGCACCACGTCTACCCTTCTTTTAAATACCTCCAGGGATGGAGACTCAACCACTTCCCTGGGCAGCCTGTTCCAGTGCCTGACTACCCTTTCAGTGAAGAAGTTTTTCCTCATATCCAACCTAAACCTCCCCTGGCACAGCTTGAGGCCGTTTCCTCTCATCCTATCACTTGTTACTTGGGAGAAGAGACCAACCCCCACCTCACTACAACCTCCTTTCAGGTAGTTGTAGAGAGCAATAAGGTCTCCCCTCAGCCTCCTCTTCTCCACGCTAAACAACCCCAGTTCCCTCAGCCGCTCCTCATAAGACTTGTGCTCTAGACCCTTCACCAGCTTCGTTGCCCTTCTTTGGACACACTCCAGCACCTCAATGTCCTTCTTGTAGTGAGGGGCCCAAAACTGAACACAGTACTTGAGGTGCGGCTTCATCAGTGCTGAGTACAGGGGCACTATCACCTCCCTGGTCCTGCTGGCCACACTGTTTCTGATGCAAGCCAGGATGCCATTGGCCCTCCTGGCCACACTGTCTCTGATGCAAGCCAGGATGCCATTGGCCCTCTTGGCCACCTGAGCACACTGCTGGCTCGTGTTCAGGCAGCTGTCAACCAACACACCCAGGTCCTTTTCCGCCAGGCAGCTCACCAGCCACTCCTCCCCAAGCCTGTAGCGTTGCATGGGGTTGTTGTCACCCAAGTGCAGGACCCGGCACTTGGCCTTGTTGAATGTGATACGGTTGGCCTTGGCCCAACAATCCAGCCTCTCCAGGTCCCTCTGTAAGGCCTTCCTACCCTCCAGCAGATCGACACTTCCACCCAACTTGGTGTCATCTGCAAAAGTACTGAGGGTGCCCTCAATCCCCTCATCCACATCACCAATGAAGATATTGAACAGGACTGGCCCCAACACTGAGCTCTGGGGAACACCACTCGTGACCGATGTTGTTAAGCTTCACAGTGTTGCACAATTCAACTGTTTCAAAGCTTTTCTGCCAAATCTGTGCAGTGGAAAAACATACAGAATACTTCAAAATTCAAACAGAACTAGGCAAAAATTTGTATTCACACAGCATCAAGAAAACAAACGGGTTTTGATTAATTTGAAAAAGGTCAGTATTCACTCTTTTTTTGTAGACAGAAATGTAGGTCTAGGAGCTACCTCAGGATCAAGTATACTTAGGCCATGCTCCGTGGAGGCTCTTCTGAACTGCACTTGCACCACCTCCAGAGAAAGAGCACACATACGTCACGTCTCAGTGGAATAACCTATCTAGTTTCTCTCCAGCATGTTTCTTTGACATTTCTTTCCTTCACAACTTCACATCTGCCTTCCCTCCACTGTGATTAATTACATCCCTGCCCTGCATGCCAAACTATGCATGCCAAGATACAGGATTTTTTGAGCTAAACAGGATCTTGCTGTTCTGCTGAGAAACAGTATCTCAGCACTAGCAGTCAACACACTCATGCAATCTTTTTACCTGTTTTGGGGTACTTTATGGGAGCAGGAACATGCACTCTGTAGCGCACTTTCAAAGGCACAGGGTGAGTAATGCATGAGAAGATAACAGCTCACCTAGAGTCTTCCGAGTTTCACAAACTAAGCCTTCCGAGTCTGTGGCCATCATGGCACACATAAACGTGGTTTTCATCCATTTCTCAGAAAAAGCACATTGATGACAATATGGGAGGGGTCTTGTATATCAAGATGTATGATTTTATAGGGTGAGTGTGAATTTTTTTTAGTGTAAGATTCATCTTTTCCTGAAGGAGATGCTTAGCATAGGTCAGATGACTGCTAGAGTTCCCATTTCAGTCCATTGATTATAAAGGGAATTAGGAGTGAATAACTCATATTGAGATTACTATATGAGAGATGTCTCTGGCTAGGGGAGCTGAATCTCACGCATGTAGTCTACACCTTATCAACTTGCAGCCTATGTGCTTGAAATATTGCTTCTTCCCTGCTTGTGCCATCTACTTTTCATGTGCTTTATTTTTACAATTAATTAATCATGTGATATAGTTTAATGCCATGTTATATTGTTTAATGCATAGAGTGTATTTTGATTGAGTAAAATGAAGTTTCACTGCATTTTAATTTCTCTCATACAATCAGCATCAACCCGAGTTCTCTCTTGCCTAATTTCATTGCTTTTTGTTATATTGGCACTGGAATAACTCCCATCACCACCGAGCATGAGAACTGTGCTGTCTCTCAATAGAGTCCCTTAGAATACTTTACTGATTAATTCAAAGCTTGACTTTCCATGACTTTTGCAAGTAGATATGATGATCTTCATCCAAAGAACTGTGTATTGCTCACTCCCATTGAAACAATCAGTAACATGTGGGATTGACTGTAAGAGTAATAGAGGAGTATTCAAGGGTCCTTGTGCTGATTCTGTTCACTTTTAGCTAAGAAGAGAAATATTAACAGCATTTCATCAACCAAGGAAACTGAGGTGGTAATTTTACTGACGATCATTAGAGAAAGATAAAGAAAGGCTGACGTTCTGGCAGACGCTAATCTGCTGGGCAATCACCAGGGAACTGGTGCAACCAGGGAGTTGCAGCTCCAAACAATGCAACTCTGTGGCTCAACTGAGCAGTAAAGTTATGTATAATAAAATATACAGAAAAAAGCACCTTTCTTTCCAAAATTTATTTGCTTCCTGCCTGCCTGCTTTCCTTTTCTCTTCCTCTCCTCTCCTCTCCTCTCCTCTCCTCTCCTCTCCTCTCCTCTCCTCTCCTCTCGTCTCCTCTCCTCTCCTCTCCTCTCCTCTCCTCTCCTCTCCTCTCCTCTCCTCTCCTCTCCTCTCCTCTCCTCTCCTCTCCTTTCCTCTCCTCTCCTCTCCCCTCCCCTCCCCTCCCCTCCCTTCTCTCCATAGGAATATAGGTCACAAATCAGAAAAAAAGAAAACATTTCATTATTGCCAATGGAGGAAAAACAATAATAATAATAATAATAATAATAAAAGGTCATTACTTTAATGTTTCCTTGGGCAGTTTAAATATTATGTCATGAAAAGCTCAGAAAGTGTGTATAATTTTCAGCTTTAATTTCTCCAGTGTAATTTGTGTAGCAGATTTTTCTTCTTGGAATTCAAAGATAAGAATATTAGAGGGAAAAATCAGTAGCCACAGTATAACCTTAATTATCTAAATGTCAGGGGAGACAGAAAACATTTGGACAACTGAAATTTCACATAATTATCAATATAGCTAATAGGTATGTTGGGGGACAGGGTGTACCATATAGTTAAAAGTTTGGATTACAGTAGGAACTGCCATAACTAGTGCATTATAATGGCCCATGTTTGACAGTATTGAATGTGGGTACTTGAAGAAGTACAAGAAACCCCATGAACTACTTATGAAATGTCAGATACGTATGGCAGACTTCTTTCTAGCATTTTCATTTTGAGATTTATGCCCTAAAATAGAAGGATTATGTTCTTTATCACTGTATTTGCTAAAGCATCTATTAAAATCCTCACCATTTGAAGAACTGTTTGATTGTTCTTTAAAAAACTTGCAAAATTCTTTTTATCTGAGTAAGATCTTGTGGTCAATAACTTTCACAGGCTTCCCTCTTTCCTAATCCATAAGGATGCTGATGTCATTGTTGTCTCTTGCCCTCCCACCCTGCACTGCTGTGAAAAGCCCACCTCTGTCTCCTTGAGGACCTCCCACAGGTACTGGGGACTGCTCTTAGGTCCCCCCAAAGCCATCTCTGCTCCAGGCTGAACAAGCTCAGCTCTGCCAGCCTCTCCTCACAGGGCAGGTGCTCCAGCTCCCACCATCTTGGTGGCCCCCCACTGAGCTGGATCCAGTTTATCAATCTCTGTCTTGTACTGAGGGGCCCAAAACACTGGACGCGGTATCATAGAATCATAGAATGCTTTGGCATGGAAGGGACTTTTAAAGGTCATCTAGTCCATCCCCCCTGCAACTGGCAAGGACATCTACAACTAGATCAGGTTGCTCAGAGCCCCATCCAGCCTGGCCTTGAATGTTTCCAAGGATGAGGCATCTACCACCTCTCCAGGCAACCCGTTCCAGTGTTTCACTACCCTAATTGTAAAAAATTTCTTCCTTATATCTAGTCTGAAGTATCTATGTGTGGTCTAGTGAGTGCTGAGCAGGGGGTGATAACCGCTTCCCCCAGTCTCCGTTCATACAGCCCAGGCTATCATTGCACACTCACTGCTGGCCCATGTGCTGCTTGCTGCCCACCAGGACCCCCAGGGGCTTTCCTGCAGAGCTGCTCCTCAGGAAGTTGGTGCCAGGCTGTATCAGTTCCAGGGAAATTCCTTCCCAAGGACAGGAGTTTGCACACGTCCTTGTTGAATTTCATGAGTTTCCTGCTGGCTGATTCGTCCTGCCTATCCATGTCCCTGAGGATGGCAGCCCTGCCCTAGAGCAAATTGACCAGTCCCCCCAGTTTGGTGTCAACTGCAGGCTTGATGAGAGTGCAAATAATGTTATTAGCAGGAAAAGAAGGACAGACTGTGTCAGAAAAGGTAGATATATACTCAGCAAAATTCTAGATAGTTTTTTTATATATTGTATTTTGAAAGGTGTTAACTAATCAGTACATATTGTGTGCACCTAGAACAATGTGTCTGTATTTGGGTAGGAGAGGGAAAACATGCATAGGCAACAGGTGAAAGGTATTTTAAGGTGGAGAATAACATTCTTCTGTGCAAGGGAAAAAAAAAAAAACCAGACCCAAATGAGAAAAGTTAGTTTTCTCAGTGATAAAAGTTAAGTGAGGAAGGCGAAGAGCGTTAAACTGCCATTAGCTAAGCCATTACCCCTTTCCTTGCTGCTTATTTCTATTCTTTTCACTCTCAAGCTCTTTAAGAGGAAACCGATATCATTGCAACTGCTGTTTGTTATTATTTCAGTATTATAAAATGAAATTTTATAGAATATCTTCCAGCAGTAGGAGAGTTTCAGGCTATTGGCAGATTGCTCATAAGTGATAAGAAACAGTTTAGTAATAAGCTTCTCTTCAGCTAAATATAGCGTATACACTTTATATACTGTGGCTGTAAACAGGGTGTGGAGCATAAAGAAACTGTTTAATATTCCAAGTTTTCTTGCCAACTTAAAATTACAAGGATTATACACATACTTACTTAAGCAGAAACAAATATTTCTGGTGATTAAAATAACAGAAACACGTGAGACCACAAGCAGGATTTGATGCATTTAGAAACTTAACTGAATTTGAAGAAATATCTGTTACTCTGTAAAAGGAGGATAGGAAATCAAGACATGGAAAGGGCTGAAGAATATCTATGTTTAGTTACTCTGTCTAAAGTCTATATGTGTGATACGGTTATATAGATAATCTATATATGTTAATAGAATAAACCAAATAAACTTTCAACAGCATAATGTATTTTTCCTCATACATGTACCACAGAAAGGTTTTCTTTTCTCAGGGAAGAGCAAAGGGTGGTTATGCAATACTTATGTATTTACTTTCCAAAGTAATCTTGTATTCACTCGATGACCTGGGTATAACATCGAGGTATCCAGGAATTTCCTGTAGTTCTTCATCCTGAATTGCACTGTAAATTTTTTTCCAGTGCCTTGTGAGAAACAAGAATAATCTGTTCTTTCTGTGTATATCTATATCTATATCTATATCTATATCTATATCTATATCTATATCTATATCTATATCTATACCTATACCTATATCTATATCTATATCTATATCTATCTATATCTATAATCTCAGGAAGGTGCTGAAGGATAAATGTCCCTTGAATGGATTTGGCTTGAGAAGGGCTCCATTAGCAGTTAATTTTATCTCAGCAGGACAGCCAACTCGAACTAAAATCACTAGTGCAATCTGTATTAAGGACTTTTATTCATGGGTGACACTTTGAGTTAGAGACAATACTTTAACTGTGTTTATCTCTATAGTGAAGGCAATCCAACCTTTTATTTCCAATTTATTTAGTTATTTTGCAAAAGAGCATTGAACAGTCCATAGAGACAGTGGCATAGATTATTTTAGGGTGAATGTCTACTAAATATTATAACCGTTAAGTGTGAGATAATAAATACCTACACAGTCCTGTGAGTATTTTGGAGATGGGAACAACAGTACACAAGTCCCCTTCAGAGGGATCTACAAGGGATATGCTGTTAAGGGTAGATTTTCTTCCTGAAAGAAGACAACAATTTTTGAATTTTCAGACCCATTTTTTTGTACCTATTTAGTTTTAATTATAAGCAAAGAAGCCTTCTTGATATGAGTATAATTTAATCCATTAAAAAAGGAACAAACAGCACACAAACTTATTTATGGCTCTCACATGAAAAAAAATAATGAGTACTCCACTGTATCAGTTATAATACAAATTATCTATTAGGCTTTTACAGGAAACCTGCTGAGAGAAACAGGACTAAAACTAGAGCCAATTCGGCCTCCCGCTACTTCTTTCAGTGGAATTAATATTTCTGACTGCTGTAGGAATTTCAGATTAGAATTGCTACAAGAGTGACCCCCCATGATTACATTTTATGTTTATTTCCAAGCTGTGTCCCAAGACTGTTGGGATTCCTGAATATTTTAGATTAAAATCTTTAAACTTGCCATTGCAAGTTTCACTTACAAAATGGTATTTCCCCCCCTTGTGTGTAACCCTTTACAATGAAGTGTAACACTTCAGGTCCTCCATTACTTCTGGAAGTTCATATACGTAATGACTGATGCATATTCATGCATTCACATGAAGAAGAGTACAGAAACAGGGATGTTACTTCAATACACCACATTTTCCCTTCTAAGCTGTCACTGAATCAACACCCTGACTTTATACTTGGGGAACATCATTCAGCTACTACTTCCAGTTTCTCAGCTAAGTGAGAAACACTTAACTGAGAATTAACACTTTCTACACAACACAAGGTTTAGCTACTGGTAGTTAGAAGAGACCTGTTGGAGCTGCCCTGGGGGCAGTCTATTAACCTCTGTTCTCTGGACACATTAGAATTGGAAAAATTATATTCTGTCAGCTGCGCTACCAGATTCATCTGCAAGTCATAGTCCACCTAAAATCAGTATGAATTAAGAATAAGTGGCTATGAGACAATTACTATAGACCTCAACTTCTATAAGAAGTACTGTTCATGTCTAAAACAGACATACTGTATCTACCAAGGACAAACAGAAGCTGGGTACATAGAAAATGACTTCCCAAAAGTAGAAGGTGATACTTTTGTTTGTTTCCTGCTGCAAGCCTTACGCGTTGTCACTCTACAGTATTCAGCAGTCTCAGGATATCTACCAAGAAGCTGCTTCTGAATTGTAGAGTACATACAACACTTCAATTAATTATGAATCTTAATCTTTGATTTGTTGAGTGTCTGACTGAAAATCTTCTGGACATTTCCAATGACTTGATGCGGAGTTACAGAAGGCTTTAAAGAAAGCCTTTGTTTAGCAGTGTAAGTAGCTACAATGATTCATGGCTGCTTTGTTTGTTAATTAAGAATGAAAATTATATTCTACATTTTTTATAGGTTGGTGTAATTTTGAAATCTGAGTTCAACCTCACTTCTCTTCTATGGTGCTATATATTAATTCCCAATTAATGAAAGCTCCAGTGGAGCTGGCCACAGTGACTGTAAATCAGTGAAAAGGGATGAAAAGTAGGTAAGAGTAAGTCAAGCTATCAGTGAGTGCCTAGAAATATTAAGAGTGGTAAGAAATGATTATTTAAGTAGAAAAAAAAAAGTACTAAGTCTTAATGAAAGTAAAACTGTCAATCATATGCAAAAAATGGCTGAAATATTCAAAACAGAATATATTTTGTTTTTTAAAAGAAGCAGGATAATGTATTCCAGTCTTATAGTGATAGCAAAATACCTTTTCCTGCATGTGTATCTAGGAAGGATATAAAAATCAAATATACTGCTAATATTGCACTTTAATAGTGACATTACAAAGTCAAAACCTCAGAAGTTAGTTTATCACATGGCAGAGATTTCCTATGAAGTTTCATTACTGTATATCATCATCTTGAAGAGCATCAAACAGATCTGACTGTTGCTATTTTTAGCCACCTTGAGTGGTACCTTCCTTTTCTCTTAATACTACTGACGTTTACTTGAATATTTATGGAGTAAGTTGCTCTCTGGTGTGCACAGTGATTTCAGGATCTACCCAGCAGATAGTTTGGAGTAAGCTGTGAGCAGTGCTTTGTTTTTCTGGTCTGATTATTGCTCCTCAGCTGAGACAAGAGAAATCCCCTTCTTCCCCACGTGCGTCTGACTCATTGATGGCCCAGCCTGAAATTCTGAAGTGCAATGTATCACTCTCATTGCAGTTTCTGTTTTAATGTCCGCATATAACCTCATGAAGTTCAACAAGGCCAAGTGCAAGGTTGTGCACACGGGTTGGAGTAATCCCCAATATTAATACAGACTAGGGGATGAATGGATTGAGAGCAGCTCTGCAGAGGAGGACTTGGGGATAGTGGTAGGTGAAAAATTAGACGAGCCAGCAATTTGCACTCGCAGCCTGGAGTACTGGAGTACTGGAGTACTGGAGTACTGCATCCAGTTCTGGGGTCCCCAGTACAAGAAAGACATGGACCTGTTAGAGTAGATCCAGAGGAGGGCCACAAAATTGATCAGAGGGATGGAACACCTCTCCTATGAAGAAAGGCTGGGGGTTGTGGTTGTTCAGCCTGGAGAAGAGAAGGCTCCAGGAAGACCTTATTGTGGCCTGTCAATATATAAAGGGGGCTTATAAGAAAGATGGAGAGAGACATTTTACCAAGGCCTGTAGTTACAGGACAAGGGACAATGGTTATAAACTGAAAGTAGATTTAGACTGGATATAAGGAAGAAATTTTTTACAATGAAGGTGATGAGACACAAGAACAGGTTGCCCACAGAAGTTGTGGATGCCCCATCCCTGGAAGTGTTCAAGGCCAGGTTGGATGGGGCTTTGAGCAACCTGGTCTAGTGACAGATGTCCCTGCCCATTGCAAGGGGGTTGGACTAGATGATCTTTGAATGTCCCTTCCAACCCAAACCATTCCATGATTCTGTGACTCCATATGAAAGGACCAAATCAAAGTGCAACCTGAATTATAAGAACTCCTGGAGGTTTTTAAAAAAAGGAGTCGGGGAACAAAAACAACAGATAATTGGAAAATTCGCCAAATCTGATTTTGAAGGAGGACTGAACCAAGGTTGAAGTTTGATGGAGACACTCAGCATGGAAATTTCAGCTTAAATGCTTAGTTGGGGAAAATCTTACTAGTGACTGAAAACAGGGTCACAGAATGGTAAATCATTAGACAACCTTATCAGTACTCATCACATCCAGTTTCAACTACCAGGTCAGTCTCAACAGTCCTAATCATTCCCCTGGTTCTCCAGTATTGCTGTCAGAGGAACTTTATAAGGACAAGCAGTTTAAAGAGTATTCTACAATGGTATTATTATCATTTTTATTTTCAGAGTAAGGTGAACATGAGACAGCTTCAGTCCTATTTTTCTGGTACTACATAGATATGTACAGTGCAACTCTGATGATACTACTCATTCAGTGACTGCAATTTAACTGTTAAATCAGTTTACACAGCTATGGAAATTTCCAAAGGGGAAGATGCTAACAAAATAAGTAGGTTTGCCTGAACATTGCAGGAACAGTATATGATATGATCCCAGATGTATACTTGCTTACAGTGGTATAATGCAACTAACTTTAGTGGAAAAGTCATACTGAAATTAAATCATTCAACAATGATCAGAATTTGTATTTCATTTTTGTATTTGATGTCATAGACTCAGCTCTTCTTGTAGTAACCCCTTTATTTCTATTCGAACTGGTTATGTTCATCCACAATTTTTAAGGATGACACTGTGCAGTTATTTGGATTTCTGCTAATTCTTCCTTCTGATTTACAGAATTTTTTACCATCTATTTCTTAGCCATTCACAGTGTCTTTTTAACTCCTGGTACTTTTTCTTACTATGCTCATGTATTTTCTTCCCTAGTTTCTACAGTTTTCACCAGCCATTGCAATAGACTTGCCCATCCATTTGTCTTTGGAAAGACAACCTCCTAAACTGCAGGGAGTTGGCAGTCTCTGCTTCTTGTGGACAGAGATCTTGAGATATGGCTTGGGTAAAACAGAGAGACAGACAGCAGTATTGATCGCTCCTATATGTTTTGTTTTTTTTTTTTTCTATGTACAAGCTCCTATATAGGAGCTTCCAAAAGTGACAAGGGAGCTCTAACAGCTGTCTCAGCTCTCAGCTCATGAGAAACCCTCAGCCTCTTATATATATCCTCCTGCACAATCAGTAGGAAAGGCTGAGGAGCCAAACTTGGCAATGGGCTTGTAGCAGTTTCTGTAAGTTTGATGATGGGAAGTATTTGCTCATACTGCTGTTCTAGATTCATGCTCTGGGTACATTTACATGTAATGCTTACTTTTTGAGATACTGTTTCCAATTCCGTTTATCAGGACTGGAAATTAATCTGAGAAGGCCCAGGTCTACTAATGTTAGTAGAATCCCTGCAGAGAGAAGAATCAGCTGTATTTATTTCCTGAATGACTCCTTGCTCAGTGCATGCTTTCTTCTCACCCTAGTCTTTGCTGAAGCCTTTTCTGGCATTCCTGTAGAGTTGTGGGCAGGGCAAAAGCCAGATTAGTTATGTAGCAAAAACCAAACTAACCCCTGAGGGCTGAGTCTGCTTGGGCATGTGTTAACAGCCTGCGCAGCGCACGTTGCAGATGCATGGGCAAGCAGACTGCAAAACACAATGCTGTCAATAAAGCTGCAGAACTTGAGGGCTTCAGTGATTCTGAGGCCACCTTTATCCAGAGAGCTTCTGTAATTTCTTTTGCTCCCACTTCCTCCTGAGGGACAGCTTTAAAGAAAATCAAGGATAAGAGAGAGGTAAGGTCTGTCTGAAGACACCAGAGGGATCAGTCTGCTAAACTTGATGCCTGAAGGTAGGGAATTCACAGTCAGGTAGCCTGCATAGTAGAGAGAAGCAACAATTCTCATTTCAAAATAACAGAGACGGTGCAGTCAAAAGTCTGTAGCAACAGCATCTATTTGTAAATTATCCCTATACCAGGAAGAGCTACCTGCTAATGAGAAGTTATAGACTCTTTATTGTTCTTTATGGTGATGTTTTGCTTTTTCTAATTCTCTTCCTGATATACTTTTCTAGCAGAGCAAATAATAATTATGAATTATTATTATGTTGCACTGTTTTTACCCAACAGCAAACTCAGCCAGGATAGTGTCAAACAAAGCTGCAAGCAATTTCTCATTTAGGAAAATAGAGTTTTCTGTATTACTGCTATGGGAAAATGTTGTCATGTCTCAGCTGATGGCATACACTGTTCTAAATGTAATGATCTTCTTTAGTTATAATGGTGATGAAGCACTATGCAATTGCTTGACAAGTTTTGACTGCACCTGTTTGCAAACTCAGGTAATTATGCTCCGTTGTCTAATTGCTTATTTTATGGATGTTTTGCTCACATGTTTTTAAGCAATGCTATTTGATTGCAGATAACTAATGGTAGAGATCTCTTCTCATTATCATACTTTAACATTTGATTTGTCTGATTGCTGCAGGTGGAAACAATAGGTGATGCGTACTGTGTTGCGGCAGGACTCCATAAGAAAAGTCTCAGTCATGCTAAAGCCATTGCCCTGATGGCACTGAAGATGATGGAGCTTTCAGAAGAGGTTCTCACTCCAGATGGGAGCCCTATTAAGGTAAGCAAGCTCTTTGCTCTTTATTTTCAGCTAGTCAGTGGTACGTGGACCTGATGAATTCCATCGTGTTCTGACAGTAGAAATCTGTTTATTGCTAGGAGAATTTAAAATTCCATCTTACTTTAGTAAGGACAGTAGACTACACAGACTAGCTGTCGCCTTGTCATATGCATTGAATGCCTATTTGTGGCTGGAAGGCATTAGACAGACTCCTGGAGCCCTTCTTCCAATTCAGTTTAGTGTGAGAAGATGACAGTTCACATGATCCAGGATTGTCCCATGCTACAACCCAAGATGCAGTATGCAATGGCAATTGGGAAATTCGCTTCAGAAGTAGGCTCCTGATCTGAACTTCAGCACTAGTGTAGAGGCACTCAAGAGAGTTCTGCGCCTCTAAGGGGTCACAAGTCTCTTTTCTAAATAGTTGTTGACCTTTATAACAGAAGAATGTTATAACAGTAGACTGCCTGCTCTTTCTCAGCGTTAATGTCCTTCCTTCCCACATAATTCCAGTTCCTTCTCCTAGATTGGCAGGAGATGGAAAACCACATGTCCTTTTGTACCATTTTAAACTTCCACTGTTGTTCTGCTCCTCTTGATCTTATGCCAACCTTGTAGCTGCTGACATTTAGAATTGTTAAGGTTTAGGTAGAAGATGGAGGTTCAGCAGGGAAGAAAAACCATGGAGATATATATGTGCCTTTCTTTTTCAAGGGTCAGATTACACATTGTTTTCATTATGTGTACTCACTTCTGTTTCTGGTTAAATTGTTCTTCCCATAATACAAACCTTTTGTTTTCAAAGAAAATGGGGGGATTATGTAGAGCAATTATTTAACACTGTCTAAAGCCTATAACAAAAGCCATATGTAGCTGGATGAGAAGGCTGGACAGACTTCCCATGGGATGATTTACATCATGGTTGAAATGCACTTTGTAAACTGCAATTCCTCATGTCTGTTAAAAAATGAGGGTTGCATCCGAAATGCTTCTTTCTTTTTTTCAAAAATTGAAAGACCTATTTTGAAGGTTTGAAACTTGACAGAGAGGAGGTAAAATTTTTAGAAATGTATTTAGGGATGTTGCTGTGATGCTCCTTGAGCAATAAAACTGTATACTTCTGAGTTCAAACTCTATCTATTAGTTTGGTCATATCTTGAACTATACTCCTTGAACTCTTTGTGTATGGTGAATCAAGAGAGATTTAATCCAAAAGAGTTGCTCTGCCCAGAAAGGAGAGTGTGGATGCAAGGCAACCAAGCTAGAAATTCCATGAAATATGGCAACACAATATTCAAATGAAAATATATTGAGTTCTGGATGAAATATTTTTATTTTTAGATATCAATGCTGCTGATGAATTTTTTTAAATGTCAGAATAAAATATTTATTTGATTATTGAAAAATGTCCACATATTCAAAAGAATAACTTCCTGAAAAAAATATCTTGGACTATGGATCTTGAAGAAAATTCTTGTAAAGCTTCATATGGACATTCATCGAATACAGAATAAGCATTAAAAGACAAATGTTGTCTGAAGATATCAGAAGACATAGCATTTTCAGTTTTGATATAAGACTGTTTCAAACAGGTATTAAATTAATCCTATTAAAATAGATTTTCTAGACTGTTTGATGATTCTAGCTACACTGTCACATGCTTGAGAGCTGTCTTCCAGATCCTCTCCATCTTTTCTCTTCCTTTTGAGTGATTGCTGCAATTGTAGGGAAATTTTGAAGGTGTATGTTTTAGTCTGAGAGTCACAGTTTGTGACTGTTTTCATTACCACTGTCATTATTTTTCAGAAAATTCCTCATGATTTCAGTGGCTGTGTAAGAAAACCTATAAAAGAAAGACTATAAGGACAGTGCAGAGGAAAAATGCTTGCATAAAATAAAATGCTAGGAATAACCAAACTTTCAAAAAGTGCTAATAAACCTTTAGAATTCAGAAGAAAAAAGTCAGTTCATCGTACTTAAACTGAAAGTAGAGGTACTGAGAAGCTCCTCAGTGGGTGTTAGTTGTGCTGTCTTCTGTTTTAGGTGTAATAGATTTCAGGGCAGGAGGGATGGCGATATCAACTAATCTCACCTCCTGGGTGACAAAAGTCATAGAATGTTCTTGTTACCTTTGTGCCTAACCTGATAAATCATGTTTAAAAAAGCTTCTTTCATAGAGGCATCTTGATTTGATTTTAAATATATTAAGATTAGGATTCCTCTCACATGGATGTCTACCCTGTAAAGCAATTGACTTTTGGAGAAGTCTACTTTAATTTGTCCTAGTTTAGGTGTCTACTCTACTATGAGATGAATCACGCCCTAAAAATGTGTATTTTCTCAGTTGTCTGTAAGGGAAGTCTATGGACTTAGCTTAAATGTGGATGTCTACACTGTAAGCTTCTGCACTCTGTCAGATGAATCCTCCTACAAATGGCAAAGAATGCATAGTTTTTCTTAGTGGTTATGTCAATGATCATCACAGTTAAAAACATATGCATTATTTCTAAATCGAGTTGGAATGACTTTAGCTTCGAGCCAATGTTGAATTGGCTAGAGTGATCCCTATTTTTGTTAGCTGCCAGTTTTTCACTTAAAAAAAAGTGAAGGTGCCCATTGTGCCACAGATTCCCATTAACAAATGCTTCATGTGCATTTGAAGGTCTTAAAGCTCCGTTAGGGGTAGTTCAGACTGGATATTAGGAAAAAGTGGTCAAGCACTGGAACAAGGTCCCCAGGGAAGTGGTCATGGACCCAAGCCTGTCGGTGTTCAAGTGTTGGGGCAACGTTCTTAGATATATGGTTTAACTATTAGGTTGCCCTGTGTGGAGTCAGGAGCTGGACTTGACGGTCCTCGTGGGTCCCTTCCAACTCAGGATTCTATGGTTCTGTAATCTACCTGACGTTTAAGGAACCCCTAGGTATGTGTAACAGTTACTATGGACGCAGCTCAGAACCATTAGTAGGAGACTTACTGCATGACACATTTTACAATTAAGCTTTGCCATTAAAATATTTAAATATTCATTAACATTAGATACAAAGTACACAATGTAGGCTATAAGACATTTATAAGTGCCCTGACTTCTAAACAGTGAATTTAATTGTACTATAATGTGGTTACTTTGAGCCAGTCCTATTGATATGGATGGCAAAACAAGTGCAGTAATTTGACTATATTTTGACCTTAATTCTCATCCGTGATTCATGTTACCAAGCACAAGTCACATTTCCTAAGTCCTTGCCAAGCCTGTTGAATATAGAATGCTGACACAGCTTTTGTTTTCTTTCAAAAAACCTACATCAGTATTTGAATATTTGAAAAGAACTTGAAATCTGAGCACAGTTTTCCTCATGCCCAACTTTTGGTATCTTTGAAGCTTTCATGAGTTGCTGTGACTAAATTCCAACTTCATTCTTCAGGATAGTCTAGCAGGTATTTTGAAAAAGTAAGAAAAATACTTCACTAAGTCTGAGACAATTTTTCAAAACATAATTCCTGAAAATAAGGGACCTTCTGATCTCAGGAGTAGACAACAGTGTTCTGTTTTCTCCACCCCCAAACTGGCTGATAAGCCTTGATTAAATAGGAAGAAATTGTTCTCTGCCATTTTATAGAATATGTGACACCTTGGTTATTTGAAGTTCGATTTCTGCTAGTAGGCTAACAATTACAGCACAGTTATTCTGTTCTGATTGTGTTTCTTACTAAGAAGCAAACATGCTGAAGTCTCCTTGGTGTTTGCAGGGGATTTCTTTTCCAGGGGCATATCTCTTGTTTAAGCTCTCTGAGATCAGCACTGGAAACCGTGAGTTTGTCCGTTACTCCCCAAGTTTGTGGGCACATTTAAGAGGCTACTTACTTAGGGGGTGATGTTTTTTCAGACAGAGTCATTATGAATCTGCGTGGGTTTTCCTGGTTGCAGAGATTTCAGTTCTAGGGAAACGTAACTGCCATTATGAAATGTAGTGCTTTTTATTTGATGAATACTCAATTAGATATGTCTCACCTTATGATTATGGCTTATAGAATATATATATTTTCTAAATTACTTTGATGGATATATTTTGTTGTCATCTCAGGACTCAATTCACCAGAATATAAATATTTACTTTTTGTAGTGCTTGAAATGTTCGTCCCTGTGATAGCAGCAGATATCTTACTGAATGACACTTAGAGTCTCAGAGAGACACTCAGAAAGTCAGGAAGAAAAAGTAAATGAATGAATGAAAAAATACTGTATCATGTAAGTGGTAATTTAGGATAGGATTTTCACCTATAAAGTGCATTAACCATCAAATGAAGTTTGGTGTCTGGCTACAGAGTTATCATTTGACAGTATTCATTGTAGCGATCACAAACCTACCTTGTTTGTGCAGCCATGTACAATTTATGAAAAATCTGCCCCTTGGAGCAATGCTCGTGTGACCAGTAAACAGTGATGGACCTCAGGATGGTGACAAGGTGTATGAAGCAGGTCTGGTTTATATGCAGACGATGCTCCTGCCCCCTGAGTCAGAGCTCATAGCATCCTGATAAGAGCACCATGATGTGCAGCTGACACGCACTCAGGCGTTTGACACTTCCAGCAGAGCCAAAGGCAGCAGCAATGCATAAGCAGAATGGAGACCCCGAGCCTGCACTCCTTATACCTGCGTGAATAGCCTGTGATTTGCAAGGTAATGAAAAAATGTTGTTTTGCAGAAAAAGAGAATGAGCTATATTATAGCAGCCTCCACAAATCCTATCAGTGTTGCAACACAGTCTGCTCTTTTCGAAAGAAATATTTGTAACAGAAATAGGCTGATATTTCTCCTGTGAGTGATGGAGAAGGCTTCAGGTCCCTGTATGATTTTTTTTAAACTCAATTCTATTTGAGGCAAAATCCCATTACTTTAGCATGAGCTAAGGCCTTAGTACAAAAGAAGGATTTTTGGCTCAGACACTGCATGCAGAATTGGATATACATTTATATCCTTTCAGCAAAACACTTTTTAGTCCAGAAGCACTCGTTTGATTTAGGTTCTGTATGACTAATTATATGTAGTGCCCTCCGACTGTAGTTTGAAAATATTGATTTAAAATTGCCTCCTACATTTAAGTGAGTGTTACTTGAATTTAGGATATGCTTCATCTTTTACTACTTTTTTTTAGATAAAGTGGAAGTACATTAATTTTAATAGCTAGAGATAACGCTGTAAGAAGAATTCTCCAGAGCATTGACCTTTAGAGATAAAGGTCTCTATGCAGATCTCATTTGATGTGCTAAAACCCATAGGATATTATCAGTGGCATCACTTTTTATCATGCTTCAAATCTTGCCTAATTAATTAATGTGCAGTGTATATCCCAAAGAGATAAACAGAAAGGCTTCCTTTTCAGTTTATTGTTAAAAGGGCTGCTCTGGCAGAACATACCTAGTTTTGACTAATGAGATTTCCCAAGAGGTTATTCTCTAAGATTATCTGCTTATTTTTATAGTGTGTGAAGGTGGCCCTAATGGGGTTGTGAAGAGATACAGAACTGGGAACACACAGAGGAAAAGTAAATGACTTACATAGAGCTGCTGACATTAACTACAATTATGTAGATCTGTTGTGTACCTGTCTAAAACATAAAGATTAGGCCCTACCACAGTAATTCAAAATATGTTTTAAAATATGTTCCTCTACAGCAGAAAAATGTCATGTATCTTTTATCTTTCAAATGATTGTGTTGCAATAACATGAGAATTAGGCCTGTAAATACTGTAAACACAAACTGAAGCAAATACATACCCACACCTTTCTTTTTGCTCACATGCTAATGACTAGTTCATGAAATAATCTAAATAGAGTAGTGCAGAAAATTTCTAGCTGGTATTGGCTTCAATTCGATTGATTTATTCTCAGGTGGGGTAGACGGGACCATGTATTTGCAAGGCACATAGCCTGATCCTTGGCTCAGTTGTTTCTTTATTATCAAGATAGAGTGCTTGATGCACTTGCAGCTTCTAACTTTCAGACGTGCGTCGCTAAACCTATTTTATTATTGGATTTATAAGCTGCACTCAAACAGTGTAGTCTGGTATTAGCACCATCAACACAAGAACCTGTCTTCATCTGTCAGCTAGAGAAAGAAGAACAGCATGGCAGAGGGACCATTTCTTGTGAAGGGTGGGATTAACCTCATCTAATTTCAAACACTGACAGTGTGGACAACTTGGGCGCAGAACACAAGTAGGGTAAAAGTGCCAACATTGCTCGAATATATGCTTTTTTTTAGTTTGTAAATGAAGCAGCCATTCCCAAACATGCAATGAGGGAGAGTAGTTTAGCAAATGTCTGAGTAATCCTTTTCGCTGTTTCTTGCCTTGCTTTTAATTTAGATTGTGGAGCGCTAGTTTTATAACAATTTAGTGGTCCTCACCAAATGTGCATCTTTACGTAAGCAGTAAAAGGTTGTCTGTTTTGTTTTAAATTGTGAAAGGCTGACTGCTGATGCAGGCGTTCTCATCAGCCCTGTGTGAAAAGCTGCTGTGTTACTGCAATGCTTCTTGCTCCATCTGTGGTCTCCTAGCAACTTTGCCTTGTACTTAATGTCTGCATCAAACTCTGGAAGGTATATAATATCCTATTTCAGGCTGGATAACTTAAAATTAGAAATTTCCGTGTGTTCAAGAGGAACAGTTCCACAAAAGAAACACTTGCATTAAGAGACTTTTTTACTAAAAATGACCAACGAGACAGTAAGAGTTCGTAGTTTCACAGGCTTACCAACATTAGGGCAGCACAACTCCTTTAGGGAGCATTCAGAGCTGCATGTCTCAGGGGGAAGCTTGGTACTTTTTCTTGAGAGATGATGAACCAAAGTCAGCCCTGGTGACAGTTCCCTGGACCTGAGGAGAGTTCATGATACCATAACTCAGTTTGGCCCAGTGCCTTTGGAAATGCGAAATGAGAGGAGCTGATCTGTATTGAAGCACATCTCCCCAGGCATCTGGGAAATTGCAGGTTTTGTTAGGCTACCCTAAGGGAAAATTCACTTTCCTCAGCCCTCCAGTCATTTTCATTCAAGTGCTTCCTTTTGTCTGATTTTAATAAAAATCTTTATCAATTTCTTTAAAAAAACAAAACCACAGTCAATATTTGCAACTGCTATTCTTTTGAAGGGACCTTGTCATATCCAGTTATATTTTACATCCATTGCATGACAGCGTTACTGCCTATGTGTTGCAATAATAAGGGGAAGTGGGGTTTAATATGACTAGTGGGTGCACAACAGCAGCTTTGTGGAAGACGAAATTTTCCCAAAGAGTTGGCTATTCTTTCAGGTGACGTGCGTTTCTTGTTTTAATCCCGTACTTAGGTAAAGTCTGCAGTAGATGATAAATGTAGACTTCAAAGCTACCAGGGCTTGATCCTGCACAGGATAAGGGTCAGCCTGCTGTGCATGCAATTGCAGGGCACAGAGGCATGATATCAGGATTGGCAACCCAGTGTAAGGCCAACTTGAGTTAATTAATTAGAAGGCTGTGAAGATATTCTGTTTCTGACTGCTGAGAGGAAGAGACCTGAAAGATGAGCAGAGAGCTAATTAATAACTTGAGGATCACTGAGAAGAGGTTTTGTCTTTGGACCTGACCATTGTCCTCTCATGCCATGCTTTTTCTGACATTATTGTCTGTGAGTAAGAAGCACAAGTGCCCTTCTGTCTATAATTGTCTCCATGGCAAAGATAAAGCATATTTGTAGAAACCGGGGTAGGTACCCAGGGCACCTTGTGGACTTTTCCATTGTTTATTAGTTCACAGTGACTTCTACATGTTCTCAACTTTCTGTGACTCATAGTATTTAGATTTAGCTGAGTATAGAAATGCCTCTGTAATTCAGTCATATGTCCTGTTCCCTAAGGCAGACAAAAACCTTACTATGATGGCTGCACCTAGCTCGTAGCTTTGTCCTAGTGCCTCACAGTGAGCAGATACTTTCATTTCCTTCTCCAGGTGATATAAGTACATGCATAGGGAAAACCAGCGAGGGTTTCAAGATTTAAATTCCCACATGGGATTTGTGGCCACACGATGTGCAGCTGGATTGTGGGGTTAGGTTTAAGGTCACGGTGTGACATCTCTCACTGGTCTGATTCTCACGGTTCAGCAGTTGTTCCAGTCACAAACGCCTCCAAGTAATACTCCAGATGTCTGGCTAGTAGTAGAGCTGGTTGGGAATTTTCCATGGAAAACTGTTTTTGGCTGAGAACACTGAATGATCAAAACCAAAAACTACTATAGAAATGTCTTGCCACATTTTCATCAGGCAAATTTACCAGATTTTGATAAATTTCTGATCAGAGAAAAACTTGCTCCAGAATAGTAAATAGATTAGTTACTAGGACAATCACCTGGGAAAAAAAAAACAGACTTTAAACAGCATAAAGCATTGGAGTTGTGTCCCTTATAAAAAACCCTCCTGTATTCTTGGTTGTCTAGGATGGAAGACATCCTATAATACTGTTTTGCCCCTGGGCTTGGGTTGGGGCACTTTGTGCAGCTGCCAAAACTTCACATTCCTGTTTTGACTGTCCCAGTCAGTGGAGAACTTCCATGCTGAAGCTGAAACTTTCTATTATTATTATTGTCATTCAGTCTTTATGCAAACAAAAAGAAAGCAATAATAACAAGAAAAACAGCAACACAACCCACCAGGTGAATAAATAATTAAATCTGTGGTGTACACAGGAATTTCAGGAGGTTGACATTGTTACATCTCTACAAAGGGAACAATGGACAAAAGTCCTTAGAAAATCAGAATTGCCATGTGTATAGTCATGTTACATATTTACATTAAAAAAAAACCAAAAAACCTCATATAATTTAAAATTATCCATGAATATTTAAAGAATTGGGCTAGGGAAGCCAGGGTAGCTGAGTGAAGAACTTTTATTTCTCCTAAGTCCTAAATATCTGTTCTCTTCTTCCCTCAGTGTGTCTTCCTGTCATACAAAAACTAAAAGTCAGGTTTCCACTGTCAACTACAAGACTATTTTTCTTATCTCCTGAGATGGAGCAGTGATGGAAAAGATTACACAAAAGCTAAATAAAAGTATTATGAGATAATACACAAACCTACAAGGACTTACAGAAGATAAGCAGTAATACACTGAGAAATAAGCACAGATTTTGCATAAAGATAGTGATCCATTGGCTTTTGTGCAGTCCAACCACATAAGCATGAATGGAAAATGCTGCTAGGCTTGAATTGCTACCTCACTGAGTTAATAGGCACAGGTGATCCCAGAGGCCTCTGAGTGGGACGTAGAGGGGAAAATGCCTTGCCCTTTGCAGCTGTAGAGGTGGTTGCTACCTGAGCATCTGCGTTTCCAGCTGCTGAGATGCTGTCAGGCAGCTGCTGCCCTGTGCTGCATTGCTACAGCATCTGCCTCTGCTTTCAGTGACCGAGCTGTCTGCACCTGCTTTTTGGTCTGCCTGCTTTAAAATGAAGGAAGCCTCTTCTGGCCAGTGCTAATGATGCTTATTATTGTCGTCTTAGTTATGTACATTGGCTTTTCTACACTGGGCAATATTTGTTTCAGAACCACCATTACATCACTGATGTGCCTTCACTTTCTGTCTCCCAAGGTTCCAAACAGTGAAGTCCCCTAATCCAAATGTTTTACTTTATCTGGGGCGATAATGTGCCATAAATTGCAGTTTTTAGCTGTGAATAGGGCATATCTGCCTCCTCCTTTGATCTGACCCTCCCCTAGAAGCAAGAGATAGTGTTATACCTCCAGGAGCCCTCCAGTATTCAGAAACAATACATTCTCCTGGGTAATGCAACTCGGGCATTCATGTGCTAGGTGACAGTGCTAGCATAGTTCCCTCTTCTTTCACCCTGATGCAGGCTGGAGAAAAAGATTGAAAAAAGGGCCTCTTTCCATCTCCTCCTTCTCCCCTCTCCTTTGTCTCCTACTGCATGAATAGTTTTGGATAAAGTGCACTGGAAATAAAAAAACCAAAAAAAATGGAACTGAGCTGCATGCACTTTTTTATACTGCATACCTTCTGTTACACATTTAAAGGGCATAGCACTCCACAACCTATTAGTTATCTTGCCCCTTTAATATAATTTTATGCTCACTGTAGGAAAGAGCCCCCCAACACAAAGCTTTTCTGTGTTGCAAGGAAGAACACCTCAGTAGTCCTTGACTTTTCTGACCCTGGATTGCAAGCAAAGCCTTGCACAGAGTCCCAGAAGACCCACCTGTGGGTTATCTCATGGAGGATGGTGTCTTTCTCAGCCCCACTGGGTAATCCTGTAGATATGTTAACCTTTATTCAGATCTGGTTCCATACTCTGGCATCCACAGTTGTGGTGGGTTGACCCTGGCTGGACGCCAGGTGCCCACCAAGCCGCTCTATCACTTCCCCTCCTCAGCTGGACAGGGGAGAGAAAATATAACGAAAGGCTTGTGGGTCAAGGTAAGGGCAGGGAGAGATCATTCACCAGTTACCATCACGGGCAAAACAGACTCAACTTAGGGAAATTAGTTTAATTTATTACCAATCAAATCAGAATAAGGTAATGTGAAAATAAAACCTAATTCTTAAAACACCTTCCCCCCACCCCTCCCTTCTTCCCAGGCTTAACTTCAGTCCTGATTTCTCTACCTCCCTCACTCCAGCAGTGCAGAGGGACGGGGAATGGGGGTTGCGGTTGATTCATCATACGTTGTCCCTTCTGCTCCTTCCTCTGCAGGGGAGGACTCCTCACACTCTTCCCCTGCTCCAGCATGGGGTCCCTCCCACGGGAGACAGTCCTCCACAAACTTCTCCAATGTGAGTCCTTCCCGTGAGCTGCAGCTCTTCATAAACTGCTCCAGCATAGGTCCTTTCCACAGGGTGCAGTCCTTCAGGAACAGACTGCTCCAGCAGGGGTCCCCCGTGGGGTCACAAGTCCTGCCAGCAAACCTGCTCCAGCCTGGGCTCCTCTCTCCATGGGGCCACAGGTCCTGCCAGGAGCCTGCTCCAGCACAGGCTTCCCGCGGGGTCACAGCCTCCTTCAGGCATCCACCTGCTCTGGCGTGGGGTCCTCCACGGGCTGCAGGTGGATATCTGCTCCACCGTCAACCTCCATGGGCTGCAGGGGACAGCCTGCCTCACTATGGTCTTCACCCCAGGCTGCAGGGGAATCTCTGCTCCAGTGCCTGGAGCTCCTCCTGCCCTCCTTCTTCACTGACCTTGGTGTCTGCAGGGTTGTCCTTCATGTGTTCTCACTCCTCTCTCTGGCTGCAATTGCTGTTGTGCAGAAAATGTTTCCCCCTTCTTAAGTATGTTATCCCAGAGGCGCTACCACCATTGCTGATGAGCTTGGCCTTGGCCAGCGGTGGGTCCGTCTTGGAGCCGGCTGGCATTGGCTCTGTTGGGCATAGGGGAAGCTTCTAGCAGCTTCTCACAAAAGCCATCCCTGTAGCCCCCCTGCTACCATAACCTTGCCATGCAAACTCAATACAATAGTCATGGGGTTTTGAGAGGCAGCTGCCAGCATCTCCTCTGCAAGATTAAGACGAAAGTGTATTTGTTAATGGCAATTCTCTACTTTACCCCATTCCCTCCAACGTGCACACTTCTAAGAAAAGTCAAAGTCTGCGATTTTATGCACCAGTATCACATAACTGTTGTCATTCTGTGCTAAACAGTGAGTCATTACGCTGTGCTATATTTGAGTGAACAGTTCAGATGGGGGGTGGATGCTGGAGCATTATACTTGGCCTTCTGTTTGAAGCTGACAAGTTCAGCGACATTGTTCAACTGTTTCAGAATAGCTTAGTTCCCTAAGGAAGAATGTGTTTCCTGTCATAAATAAATCCATAAACTAAATGTTTAATGATATTTCAGCTTCCTTTCATATGAGACATAGAGTATTTTGGAAAAAAATGCCAGTACTTCAGAGAAACTTGTGACAGCCTCTTCTGTTCAAATATCTTCCTTAAATGTAAACTAGGGTAAAAGTCATTCAATGTAAATAATTATCTTCAGGGACTTCATATTGAATAACCTGAACTTTTTTTTTAGAAACAAAACAATCTCAGTATTTTGGTATATCTCATATTTGGGTTTTAGTTTTGTTTAATATTTTAAAAAGAGAGATGAGGAGAGGCAAAGACATGAGGCACAAATAATCTAAGAAAGTCCAGTTAATTAAAGGGCTCTTTGGCTTCTTCCTCGCATGTGACCTATTTGATTAGGTCAATAAAAAGAAAGGGGAAAGTGGTACAAAAAAAAAGTGGATTATGATGTACTGGGATTTCTTCCACCTGACAGAACTTGGAGTGGCCCAAGTGATAATTATCCTGAAGAAAGACCTGATTTTTGTCTGAGTTTGAAGCTTTGTTACAGGAAAAATAATCAACCCTGAGAAGGAAGACGGGAAGTAAGGTATTTCTGAGATCCAATTTTTTCTTGCAAAATCTCCACACTAGGAAACACAAGGCCCTGGATAATTTCTTATTGGGATATAGTTTTCCTGGAGTGAGCAAGATAATTTTTGACATTTAGCTAGATATTTTAATACTGGTTAAAGCTTTCACCATTATCTTAAAATCTAAAACGACAAAACCTGGTTAAAACAAAGCTTATCAAAAGTCTTCATAGAACAGCCCAGGTTGGAAGGGACCTCGAAAGATCAGCTGGTCCAGCTTTTTGTGGGAGAGGAAGCCTGGATGAGATTATCTAGTGCCCTGTCCAGTTGTATCTTGAAAACCTCCAGCCATGGGGACTCCAGCACATCCCTGGGGAGGTTGTTCCAGTGATTGATTGTTCTCACTGTAAAAAATTTCTTTCTTATGTCAAGGTGAAACCTCTCCCAGTGCAAATTGTACCTGTTTCCCTATGTCCTCGCCATGTGGCTCCTTGTGAAGAGAGGGCCTCTGTCCTCTTTGTAGCTGCCCTTTAAGTACTGGAATACTGTGATGAGGTCCCCCCGAGCCTTCCCTTCTCCAGAGAGAAAAGACCTAACTCCTTCCTCCTTTCCTCATAGGGCAGGTTCTCCAGCCCTTGATCATCTTCCTGGCCCTCCTTTGGACCCTTTCCAGTTTGCCTGCATCTTTTTGAATTGTGGGGGCCAGCACTGGACACAGTACTCCAGGCGCAGCCTGACAAGTGCTGAGTAGAGCGGGATGATCACCTCTCTATCTCTGCTAGTGATGCCCCTGCAGATGCAGCCCAGGATCCGATTTGCCTTTGTTGCTGCAGCGGCGCACTGCTGGCCCCCGTGCAGCTGCTTGTCCACCAGGACCCCCAGGTCCCTTTCAGCAAGGCTGCACCCCAGCCACACAGATCCCAGCCTGTACTGAGCTCTTGGGTTATGGTGTCCCAGGTAATGTGATGATATATTTATATTGTTAAAATTATTATATTGTTAAAATTTGATGTTCATCTGGGAGGCATAACATGCTCTTTATAAAAGAGCAAATTTACAGTTGTCTGTGGAAGTAGTGACACCTCTTACATTAATTTTAATGGAAAGTGAGTAATTAAATCCCTATGTGCCTTTTAAAAAATGTATCTTTTCTGTCATCTTTCTGTAGAATACCTATCTTTCTTTCTATGACAGCTAACTTTGTAGAAGGTCCATTTATGCTACATTTTGAAAATGGATGAAAAAAAGTAATAAAAACCTTTACCAGAAGAAAAGGAATCCTAAGAATAGGGAGATTTTTAATGACCATTCAGTTCTAAAGTTCTTTGGGAAAGGAACTAACTGCTGTTGTTACTGCTTTACTACTGTTATTTCTGCAGGGTGGTCCTTTAGGAATCACTCTGTAGTCACAAACAACACTTTGCAGGATTAGAGTTATCATTTCTCTTGGGAGCATCAATGTGATTTACTTAAAAGAAGCAGACTGTTACTAAACCTTATCTTAAAGAATTCTTTTCTGATTTTTGACTAATCTACGACAGTGACAAGGACAAATATATAATATGAAATGACACAAGTATTTCCCTGTTATTTAATGTGCTTCTGTGTTTTTCTGGGAAAAAAAAAAAAAAAAGCCGTGATCTGAAGGTAGCCTGATTGTCATAAAATAATTGACCTTTGTGGTCTGAAAATCAGGCATCTGTGGGACATCTCAAGTAGGACAATTAAAATCACTACTTGCTCCAAACTTTAAAGTAGGTAGTCTATTCAAAGTTGGTTTTATGGTCTGTGGTTATAGGAGTTTGATCTTTTATTTATTTGTGATTTCTGTTTGCATCTTGTGTTTGTCATTTTATCTTTTCCAGTTTACAGAGCTGGTTGTATAGGCCATCTTCACTAACTGGTTATTGCACTTTCTTTCCAATATTATGAAAAGGTCATCATCTCACAACACACTGGTTGCTTGAACTTAGAAAACAACTTCATTATTCATATGTCTTTTTGACCGAAACTCCTATTTATTTGATCAGAAATAGTCCAGGGTTTATAGATAATGGAAACATTTCAAACTTAGTTAGCTAACTATACATTTGTGCATCTAAGTGGTTTGAGAGCTGAGCTCAAGTCCTTTGACTTGAGTAGAAAATCTTTTGCATTTATGTACCTTTTTTCAGCCTTTGATTTTCTGAGGTGAAACTGTCATTTCTGACTATCAGTTTATAGAGACTGAAAGGTGTATATATAGAAAGACTGAACAGTTTCTTCTCTATATCACAAGTCTGTCTGTCTTCAAGAATTTGCTCAAAGTGGTACAACATCTTGTAAAACCAAAAGTGTGTGGAATGTCTCTGAGGCATTAAAATCAACACGAGCTGTAATTGCTCAGCAGCTCTCTGGATTTCTCTTTTTATTTATTTTACTTTCATGGAATGAATTTTCTAAAGAATGGAGGGCTCTGAAGGTCTAATGCAATCTGTGAGAGCTTTTGTTTATAGGACACTTGGCTTCCTGAAGTATTAAGTATGTTTTAAAAAATAAATTATATTTCAGTAGCAGCTGTTTCTTCAACTATTAATGCATATAAGGAATCTGTATTATATAAGAACTGGATCTGCCTTAGTTGTGTTGACTTACAAAGTGAAGGACTTGCACCTACCAAATTATTGCAGACCTTCAAATTTCTATACATTTAGCTGATGCTTGTGAGCCCTAAATTGGTCTATTTTTGACTCTCTGGAAAACTATATCTGTCTGGACTTACTGAAATGAATACTAATAGCTATTCACTGTAGAAAATTAGTTAATAGCCAAGTTCACGTCCCACACACAATTATATTTAGTTTCAAGCAATAATAACAAAAACTCTGAATCATCAGAACAAACTGAAATAATTCCTTAAATATATATAAATATTCCATATATGTGTGTGTGTATGTGTGTATACACACACATATATTTTTGTGAACGTCCAGATTCAGCAAACCCATGTGTGACTGATCTGCATACACATGAACGGTTTGTAGCTTTACGGACTAAAAGTAAGAATGATCACTGAACATGTAGTTTTGCTGTTTTTCAATAGTTCAGGTGTTTCATGATCATTATAAAAAAAGTTAAGTTCAAAATATGTTAGTGGAGCTACTTTTTTGAAAGAAGAACCAATAACATAAGTGTTCAAGAAAATGCGAGTTTAGGTAGTGATTTTCTTTTTTAACCCAGCTTTTACGATAATCACAATTTCAACTTTAAAGCCTGTGGGAGCCTAAGAAATCCATACAGTTTCTGTAAATACATTGATGGATGTTTTCTAAGGATGCCACTTTAAATTTTTAGCTTATATGCACCAAGGCAACATGAAAATGTCTCCCCGATTAATGGCTGAGTCTTTCCCTTTTCCTATATAAACTCTGAAACACTAATTTAATTTCAACACATACTAATTTTAACAGGGACAAGGTACTCTAAGCCCTGAAATTTTTTAGTGGGATAAAGACAGTTCCATTATTTCTAACTGCATTATATCAGTCTCCATTTCACTGGGCTATCTGTGAATAAGAACTTTCTCAAAGGTGAAAATTAAAAGAATATGATGTGGAGTTCAAACTTAGATTTTTTATTTCTGTATGTGTTTACCACAAAACCTTACATCTCTTGAGAAGCTATTTGATATTCAAATGTGCAGTCTCCCTTTTCTTAAACTTTCAGTGAGAACAAAGCGTGATTACATTCTGTTTGGCACTGTCTGAAACCTTTTCTCTACTGTAATTAGAATAAATTTTTCATAGGCTTCAGTGAATCCTTCATTTAACCCCATTTGCCTCCAGGGTACCATTCCTTGCATACTGGGCTCTGTCTTCAAGAGTTATGCCTGCTTTCAAGGCCGCAGTACTGGACTAGGTGGTCGTTTAGTCTGATACAGTATAGTTGTTCTTACATTCTTATCTAATTTATTGCCTGTTCCTAGTCACAGACCTCTGCAGCTAAATGTCAACTTCTTTTTCTGAAGGAATGGCACATTTAATAGCTAGGATAGCTCAGATAACAAAAACAACAAAAAAGAGTGCAAAAAATCTGTCTGCTATGACTGAGGTCATGGTATCTATTTCAGTCTGGTTACCCTACAACATTTTATGGTGGCTTATATACTGCCATTTCCTCCCCAGTGGACTCATAGGGAGCTTGTGAAATTGCTAATTACAAACATATTGAGGAGACTGTAACATCCTTCTTCTGTTCTCAGAGCTTTCATTATTTCTGAGCATTTGCCAAAGAATTTTAGCCTTTTTGTTTTTCATGAGCTCTTCCTTGATTTTTGCCATTTGTTGCATTGTGTGTATTGGTTACCTAAATTATGTGACATTCTTGCTCCCTGGAAAGAGGAAAAACTATCAGTGCATGAGAATGAATGGCAAATAGCTAAATAATAAAGCTTACTATTGTTCACACATGAAGACTATTGTTTACAGGAGATAAGGTTAATTTTGCAAAGGTCTGTTCCCCAGTGAACACAGTGCATAAGTTTTTTGATCTAATTGTTCACAACTAGAAAGAAATGAACAGCCATTCAGAATCAAAATGATTGATTGCAAACGTATCTTTTGC
Source organism: Nipponia nippon (assembly GCF_047370975.1). NCBI lineage: Eukaryota > Metazoa > Chordata > Aves > Pelecaniformes > Threskiornithidae > Nipponia > Nipponia nippon. The sequence continues at coordinate 114,348,202 of NW_028262336.1, forward strand.
AGAACGGTGAAAGGTTATTCTCGTAGTAGAACTGTCTCTCCAGTTATGTCTATGCATACTTACAGAGCCACACTACAAACTGCAAACTGTAATACAGTGCAGAGTTTCCAACGAAGTTTTCAGTGAGGCTAACCATGGCTTCCTGGATAGTGGTAGTATAGGGCTCAGCTTACCTTGACTTAGAAGTGTGAGTCAGGTTTATAATCCTTTTTCTGTTTTTGACAGTTCTGTAAGTAGAGCCATCTGAGATTTCTTTTTTTCTTTGTTTTTGGTGAAATGTTTTGTGCATATGAAAACATAGCTGCTTTTAAACCAAGAATTCTTGTGAAATGTATTAGTTTTAATGATCTCTTAATAGAACAAAAAGTTCTATGGTTTAGGATGGCATTTGTGGAAAAGTAGAAAGGGATTAAGAGCAGGCAGTGGTTAAGTGGAGTGTAGAAACCAAGCTCAGTCCCTGTGGCTTACATTAGGCAAAGGTGAATGTCCCACACTCCAGGTGAGTGAGTACCATTGAGCCCAAAATAGCATAATGGCTGTTCTTGAGCCTGTCACGGTTTTCTCATTTCATATTTTGAAAGACCTCAGTTTTGTTTCACAGAAAAGATGCTTAAAAACTGCAATTTATGCAAAATTGAATGTTTTTCTTGCTAACCCTAACAACAAGCGTCATCATTGCACAGCCCACATAACACTAATACGAAAATGAAATCTAAGCTCTAAACAAGGTTTTGCAAGAAGAATCAAAAGTTTTTTTCAGGAAAGTAGGAAGTGAGAAATAAATGCATGTTTTTGAACCTTACCTATGTTTAGTGGACATCCAGACCTCCAAAATTACTTTATGAATGCCTCTGTTTGGAGCTATGACCAAATTGCAACAGATGACTGCTTTTAGTTTGGTCTTCTGAAGACAGGAAAGCAATATGGAACCCTGACAGCTTCTTAAAAGTGCCTCTCTATACTCTCCCCTCCTTCTCCCCAAAAAAGGAAAAGGAGAAAAAAGCCAATAGGAAAAACTTGGTAGAAGTGATTGTACACCTCTGAACAGCAAATCCTTGTGCGTAACAACAAAACAGCAGCTTTACAGGCTGTAGAAAGCACTGAAATTTGTGGAAATTTTTGTGAGAGGTCTGTGATACCAGTTTTTCTGCTGTTTCCTTTCCAAAAACACCAACAAAGAGCAAATCTTGAACTGGACTTGTGGTTTCCTCAGCAGGATGTGGGAGTTATGCAGACATGAATATAGTTTATTTTGCCACCTAGATAAAGCATTCGTTTTAATTCATTCTGTTTGCAAACATTTCTAAGTCCATCTCCTGATGTGTCTTGCACAGTAATGACAATGTTATGAATAATGCCCTCACATCCTGATGCAACTATTTCCTGAGCGTACTGCCAATTTAGTGGGACAAGGCTCCAAAATGAGAACGTGACTCATGTGTTCTCTCATTACTTTAGACTAACAGAAGATGATACCTTTATAGCCCAATGCTGTTACAGGAATTATAGTTTTCCCACGTTTGCTATGACGCATCTGGAATTCTCACTGGTGCATGAAAACCAGATATGCATCTTTGTCTGTCGCTGACATGTCTCACTATGGGCTTAGCCTATAAAAACTTAACTTACACTGGTCACCCCTCTCCACACTCCTCCTCTCCCATTCCTTTGTTTTGTCTTATATTGAAATTTTACTTATAAGGCATTTTCTATAAGCAAGATTCTCATTTACTCCACGTGATTATGCCTAGGGATATTGGTTATAGTCTTTAGGATTTGGTAGTTACAGCATTTAAAATCCCCATGGATTAATATGGATAAACAGACATTGTCATCCTTCCCATGAATGCCCTGAAAGAGGTCTGCGTTTTATCTTGTATCATGCCCTTAACTGCTGCAACCCCTCTTCCCTTGCCGATAGCTGTTCTTCTTAAAGTCAGGCATCCTAACCATCCCACAGTTTACTGCCCACTCACCATCTTGCATTGCCCTCTGCTGTCCTACCTTGCCTTTGACCCAAATGCTTTTTCAGGCAGCCTTTGAATCAGTGAGAGTTCATTAAAAAGATTCAAACACTGTTCTGTGTGCAACCCAGGAGATCTGCTGCAGCATGCTGTCAGCTATCGGTGTCAGCACAGGGCTGACTGGGTGGAAATGTAGTCAGCCAAATCATGTGATTTGATGGTACCTTCTGTTTTAAACTCTATCAGACTGGACTGAGGTGATGTCAGAAGTGCCACTTGTGACCTCCACAGAAATGGCACATTATCAAAACTGTTACTTTTAGAAATCATTTTTGGGGAGGGTTTCCAGATGTCTCCAGGCTAAGCAGAACTGGTTCCGGTCCTATGAAAAATATTTAAAAATCCATTGTATGTCAATTTTCTAATGAATTAGTTTCTTTAAATAAAGTCAAGGACAGGTAGAGGGGAGCACTGACTCTTGCTGCTGAGTCAGAGGACAGTTTTATCATCACCTTGTTCTTACAGCCAGGATGGCAGACCGAGGAAAAAGGAGCTGCAGTCAAGTAAGCTGTCATTAATTAGTGCCTGAGGGTTACAACAAAAGCCTCTCTTCAGTCCAATGAACGTTTGAGGAACGCACCCACTGCATAGCTTTGAAAAATCTAGCAAAGAAGGAAGACCAGAAATATGCTGACGATTAAGGGAGAGGCAAATATCAGAGTTACCTGTTCCAGGTTTACACCAGTTAGTCCGAGCAGCCATAACAGTCTAGTGAGGGCATCACAGGACATGGGGCTCAGCAGAAGGTGATACATCTTTCACCTCAGAAGACCCGGAGTCACAACTGGTTGGAAGCAAGGAAAGCTGGAAAGGTGTCGCTCTGCACTTGTCGTGTTCTGATAATTTTTCATAGCTGTTGACAACTGCCATGGTTTGAGTCAGAGCAGTAGTCCTCATGGCCGCTTGGGCCCCATAGCAGTGCTGTACTTCTGTGGCTATATTGGCTCAGATCTAAACAAGCTCATCTTAACATAACTTGGAGTCTGTATGCCTCACTGAAACTTACAGTGCAGGTAATAGCTTTAAATATATTTCAAATAGAAAAACAGCCTTTCTTTGTTGGCAAAAATTAGAGATACAAAGAACTTGTGTTTGCTCGGCAACGTTTCCTCATGATTAATTCGAAAGTGTACTTCCTTGTTAACAGGATTTTCACACTTAGGTATAATTTTTAAAAAATCCGCATGATTTTTGACGTACACTGTTTTATGATTTAGACAGACATTAATGAAATGTACACTTTAAAGGAGAAAATTTACTTCCCTTTGCTCAAATTCGCATATTAAATTCAGCTACAAGAATTTGGATGGTTGCTGATGTGAAGAAAGCCCCCATTTATTTTTATAGGCAATAATTAATTGACTTCAGAGAAAAGGAAAGGAGTTTTCATTACCCTTCCCACATTTCTACAATGGGGAATGGTGTCTGTGGAACACGTAGTCTGAACTTTATTCATCTTTCCCATGGGGATTATTAGAAGTGCATTAGGATTCTCTGAATTTGCTTACAAACCAAGATCAATTTCTAAGTAAGACTAAATGAAGAAAAATTGTAGTGAGTTATCAGACACAGTCCACTGTAGTAGCTGCTTTATAATGAACTTTTAGACACACCATAATGCAGTCTATTGTTGCAAGTATCTTTTGTATGCACACTGCCTACCTTTTATGAAGTAATTGGAATTTAACGTGCTACAGTTTTGAAATGTATGAAGCCAAACCCTTAATGTGGGAAGCTTCTGGGATTAAACAGTTTTACAAGAAGAAATCTTAAAAGTGTTTTGGCTAATTTCATTCAAGTTTCATCTACATAATTTTTATATAAGTGAATCTCTTAATTTTATGGGCCTTTCCACTCTAATTAAAGATGTAATTGTTTTCAGTTTACATTTCAGTCCTGAACATTTCTAATGTATTAGACATAGCCATAACATTTTTACTTAGTAATGAATTTATTGTTATAAAATGTCAGTCACTGATTAGAATTTTAGAAAGTAATTTTTTAAATGCATGATCACAGGTTTGGCTGGATCATGTTAGGTAATTAGTTTTGCTCTCTTGCCCCTGTCACTGATGTTCCAATAGGTGCACCCACTCATCAAGTAGACCCGTGCAACAGAAGAGGATCAGTGGATTGATGGAGTTTGTGCTGAGGCCCTTACATCTACACCCAATGATTTTTGAGGTTTTCATTTGGACTGATTTTGTTTCTCAGACTGAATGCCTCCACCGTATGTGATCTGAAAGACCAAATGTTGATTTGGACCCTGATATGCCCATAAGAGCCTGTCTTGACTTTGGTGTACATCTTGAGCACAGCTACTGCTTTAATTTCCTCTGACAGGGATCTGGTTCATGCAGACCAAAACCACTTTGTAAAGTGAAGCAATGTAGAATAAGTAGGGACAATTGGGGCATGTGCTTCAAAACTGCACTGTTTCTTTGAACCAAAGGCACTGTAGGATGTAGGTTCATTTTACTTTGGAGGTTGCTGCCCTTTAGTGGTGTGATCGTTTCTCTCGTCCTCATGGATGCTGAATGTACCACTGCCAAAGTATTTCCTGTGAAAGGTTTTATTTTGATAGTTATCCACATGAAGCTTAACTGTGATCATCTGTGATGAGGAACAGACCAATGCCAAAATAACATGACTAGTTCAATATATGATTGCAGTGTATTAACAGAACTGATAGTCACATTCCTGAAGGATGACTGTCTAAAAAAAAAATCGTATTACTTTTTCTCACTGTCAAGATTGCACTGATTTCCTATGCATGGTGTACTCGATACTGCAAAGTATGTCGTTAGACATAGATCATCATGTTATTATTAAAAAAAAGTTATAGCTGCTGTACTCTTCGTTGTCATCTCTAGTAACTAGATTAATCTTATATCCTGATCTGATCAGAAATTTTCTGCCAAAACAGATTTTTGATTCCATGACACCAAAGATATTTTCCAGAAATGCAGGTTTCAAGAACTATAATGACAGCTTGCTTGATGACCAGTAGAGACTAAATGGTTTCTAAGGTTTCACACCCTTTGATCATCCCCAGTTCACCTATCAGATCTGGAGTCTACATCCCCTGTTCATATGAGGAAGTTTTAGGCCTCAGGTCTCCCTGCTGTGCTCCCAGGTTGTTAGACCCAGCTCAGATGCTCCCTAGTGTCTCTGGAGCCACCTCTTTTGCCCAGTGAGAACCTGAGAAGGTACAAATCTCGTGAGGCCTGGTTCTGCTGAAGCTTCTGAGTTTGGGATCCTGGTCTCATCTGCTTTCCAAAATACTTAAATCATTATTTCTTAATACTTTCCCACCTGGATTCTGCTAAAAATGATACATTTCTTTCCTCAAAAGGAATGTGTTCCTCTTAGTCTCACACCTGCTATTACCATAGAAATAGATATTCCAATATTGGACATAACTGCATCTCAGTGACTGTTTCCAATTACTTTTGAGTATTACTTGTACTGGGTGCAGAGCACTAACTTCATTTTACATAGATTTGTTCAAGGAGATAAAGCAGATTCTCAAAGCTCTTTTAGATGTCTTTTCAAAATCCTAAACCCTAGTTCAACCCAAGTTTTTGGATGAAGTTTAAATGAAATTCTAAAGAGAATGTGAACACAGTTACACTGAATTTAAAACTGAAGTTCAAAATTCTGTTTCTTTAAGTGGTTTCAGGATTTTAAAAAATATTTCTTTTACCCCATCTGTTATTAAGAACAACAGGAAGATAGACTTGTCGGCAGTCGTTTGAAACCCTCAAGTGCATCACCACTTTCTAATTAGTTGTCCTTAAATGCAGTATGATGTTAGAGTTAAAAAAGGCATACATGTATCTTCCTGTCAACATCCTTACAATGTATTTTCAAGTGTTTTACTAATGCCTTAAAGAAAAGACCTGTATAATGTAGCTTAGCACACTTGCCTCAGGACTGTGTTGCTGCCATTAATATAGTCTGTTTAGGCCTAGGGAAGCTGGATATTCATCTGTGTCTTCATTTCCATTTTATTATTTCTAGTTGTGTCCCCATCTGCCGTATCTCCCTCTTTGACATTGACACCTTGTAGATATTTGTACATGATTATCATGTTCTCCCTATTGAGTAATACTTAGCCAAGCTGTGAATATTTATGGGGTTTTTAGTTTTCCCCCCTAAAGAAATCCTTTCAAGGATCTGAACAGATTGTTGATCTTTTCAGAAATCACTCCTGTTGACAGTACCTAGGGTTTAACTTAATATTCTTGTGGTTGAACCAGAATTCTGTAGGAAGGAACTATTTAGAGTGACATATGATGTTCATAGCCCCAAATTACTTTTTTTATGTGACCAGATTGCATATTGACTCAAGTTCATTTTGGTCTTCACTCAGGAGACCTTACACAGAATTTTCCAATTTTCTCTCTTGAACTGTGTATTTTTAGTTTGGAGTATATTTCTAGATGCATTCAGTTTGCGTGATCAGTTAACTTCAAATGTTTGTTGTTTATTACAGATCATTAACAAGCACAGTAAATAAAATTCAGCATAATTTATTTTTATTTACTAGGCATGAGTACAAGCGAGATAAAGTTCAGGCGTATTTCATGTACTTTTTTTTTTATTTATCCACTTAATTTCAACTCAACTTAAATACAAATAAAAATTATTAAATTGACATGATTTAATCTTCACAAAACCACAGCCAGAGTCTCTGAAATGTCTAATTTCTTTCTCTCCACCTGTTTTCCCTTAAGTTATTAAGGCTAAAAGACAGACTTTGAAGCAATAATATCAAGAATAATTTTCTTTTTTTTCTCCTGTGGATAATCATAGCTATATTTAGCTTTCCAGTGTCATTTCTGTTGTTTATTGATTTCAGAAGAACTATTGTTTTGTTAGTAAAGGTTGGTAGCTAATTTGTTTGCTTGTCTTGGCTGCATGCTCTCCACAGATGACGTACTAAATAAATACTATCTTCCAAAAAAATCCATATTAATGTCAGAAATTTTAATGTTCATTTTTACAAACCCTTTAATGTAAAGATCACTTTCCGCTCATCCTTTTTTCTTCTGTTTTCTTACTGTAGGGATAACACTTTATTTCAGGTGATTCAAATGGTTGCTGCTTCTTTCTGCTTTTCTGACATTGCCTTGATTATATATCATCTGATAAATGTTGAATTAATTTTTAAAGACAAATATTTTTATTTTTGGTTAGCAATTTAAGGGAGAAGGATTGTTGGGTTGGTTGCTCTTTTTCTTTGTGGGAGAAGAATTTGTATATTTTGCTCCTGTTTTTCAATTATCCCAGTTACATATATGACCTGTATGTAGGGTATGAAAAATATATTGCACCAAAGAATAAAGGGACTCTTTCCATGAAAACACATTTTGTGTGCATTTGGGAGGAAAGGAGTAAAGAATGGGACTAAAACGTAAAGGAGTTGTTAGCTACAAAGGCTGAACCAAGAGAGATGGCTTTGGGTGAAGAAGTTGACTGGAAAAGTTCCAAATAAAGCACCATCAGACAAGAGCAACAGCAGGAAAGAAGCAAGTAATGATAATGCTGGATAAGCAAAATCCAGGGTTAGGCATCTGTGTCCTTCAGCTGCCAAATTCACCCAATTAGCGGCATTAAAGGTTGGCTGGGCAGCAGTGACAAACAATGAAGTTATAGATATGCCAAGCTATCATCTGCTACTGCATCCAAAACTAAATTAGTGTTTAATTTGTCTAGTGATTTTCAAAAGAACATGCAAGGATAATAGAGGCTTAAAGTCTCTTTTTCTTTTTTTGGTCTTTCTCACTCACACAAATAAAAGAACAAATATGCTTTTATTTGTCTGTATATGTTTGTGGATTATGGAAAAATAAATTAGTTGGTAAAAGCTTGTGAAGAGGGACAGAGGTCATCTTGACTAAGCATATTAACATGTTTAAATTTCTGTATTTTCAAAATGCATAATATATATAAAAGGAATTACTATAATACATGTATTATGATTGCAATTTTTTACAGAATGCACAAGCTAAAACCAGATGTATGTGTTCCCATGCTTTGTTCTTTATCAGTGTGTCTCTAAGGAGTGGATGAGTCTGAGACACAGAGGGAGAGATCACTGAATGAAGGAAAGTTGTTAGACTGAACATTGAATTCTTTCCTTCCCATAAGTAATTCACCTTCATCTGAGAACAATTTATCTCCATTTGTTTGGATTTTGTTATATTCTTTACATCATTGGGTCTTCATTTGCTAATTGCTTCGAAAATAAGGTTGAAATCTTTCTAGGCATCCAACATTGGAACATTCAAAGTTATCCTAAATATTCTTCTTAAAATTGCAGTGCAGTTAACAATTTTATCTGAAGCAGTTGAAATAAACAGTAAAATAGTATCTCATTTCCATTCATGGCACATCTGACATGCAATAATCATCAGACATTGCTTGTAGATTTGCAGCTTAAATCTAGGAATAGAAAATGTTACATTTTACATGAGTTAGAGTGATTTTTCATTGATTTCTTAACCATTTTATTTACAAATTTCTTTTTTAACCTAGATTTTCAGTGAAGGTAACAGAGCCGTACAGAATACCCTCTGAATTCTGACACTAGCTTTTGTTATACTTGTTTTGTGGTGTCAAGAAAGTTTGACAGACTTTCTGAAGTGCTGGCTATAGAGGAATCATGAGAGTTCGTAATGCTTTGCTCAAATCCTCAGTTCAGTGCAAAACATCACCCTTTCTCTTCATGCTCATTCCCTTTGTTGTATGAAGTAGTTTTTCTAAACTCAGTGGATATGCCTGTCTGAAAGACTTCAAAAAAATCATTATATGTGAATGTGTGTTTTGATTTTACTGAGGAGGAAATTCACTTTCTCTGCATAAATCTGAAGCTCTGTGAAGTACGAAGGCCAATAAGTAGTGTTAATAAACCCCTTCCCAATTATAGCCAAGGTGAAGTGTTTGACTCTTGTTTGTAAGATCCATACAATCACAGAGTCTCTTTTCTTTTTGTATGCAATTGCCATTGCCTCTTAGGCTAATCATTAACTGCCAGCTGTGAAGACTTGCTCCAGGCTTAAGAGGAGGGTAAATTCCATAAAAATTGTTGTTGTCATCTAGCTCTTATGTTGTCTTGCGTTAAGTCTATAGAAATTTAAGTTCTTAAAAATGAACTGATGAACAAGCAAAGGAACACAGCATCATTATCATTTTAGAGATGAGTGAGATGTGTAAGGATGGTTTAATACTGTGAGCTGTTCTAACGTGGTATAAAGTATCTGTATGCCCCAGCTGTCATATGGAAACTTTCTGTACTTTACAAGCTAATTTATCCTTTAGCTAAGCATGAGAAAGAGTGGTTGTGTTGGACATTTAGTATTCAAATCTCTATGATGATGGCAATGCCCTAAGTTTCTTCACAAGGAAGCAAACTATTTTTTAGCTATTATAACTTGGAACATTAAGCATTCCTTGTACACAGCTCGGGATGTTCTTAGCCTTTTATCTTTCTATGTGGTCATTCCTTGATTTACTGTATTTCAGAAGAGGGCACATGTTGACCTGTTTCCAGTATTTGTCTGTATTTAATTGGATATATTGTTTGTTAGATTGAAAGGTGCTAAAGGAACAAGTCTCTCCACATTTCCCAACTTATGAACAGGTGTATTTGCAAAACCTGGCCCATTGATTCTTTTGTCGTGTCTACTGTGTCCATATGGAGGAGGGCGATTAAGCAATTTTATATCTTGATTATGTTTGCCTTGGAGCTGATTGAAAGAAGAAGCTGTGAGATCCAGTAGAAACTACACACCTAAAAGGTATCTCCTCTTTGTGCAAAAAGTATTGAAACAGTGGTAAAGGTTTAAATGACATACATAGGCAACAATTCAGGTCTTTTTAACAGCGTAGAAACATTTTGGAAGAATCTTGATACAGGTACATCATTATTGTACATAGGCTAGATAAGGTTGCTTCTAATACTAAAACTGTAAGATTCTTATACCTCAATGGTTTCTGTAGATTTTAAAGCTGTTATGCAGCAGATCCTTGTTGATTAGTTCCAAGCTCTTCCCAAAGCAGATCAACATGAATTTCATCTATGCATAAAAGCACCTACTATAATCAAAAGACGAAGCATGACTTTTCCATTGAAAGGTCATTTCATTTTACAGTTTCAAAGATTGCAGGGTAGATTCAAAGACCATTATGTTAAAATATCTGAATAAATTTCTGCTGTTCTACAAATAGAATGATCTGACGAGGTCGTAAACATCAACACCTGTTTCTTTGATCATTTATGCACAAGAGTGTAGCTCATTTTAAGCGAAGAAGATGAAAATGTGTCAACTTTGCCAGTCTGAGGGTTGGATTAATCTCACCTATCTTTAGCTGTCTGTGCACAAGGTGTCCACGCTAAACTAACCATTAAATATCCCTCTTTATTCCACCAAGAGAGTTAGACACCTTCAGGAGTGATTGATCCAGTGCTTCCTAGGTGCTAATTTTGGAAAGTGAAGAATTGCAGTCTTGAGGTTATTTACCTCCTTGGTTTAGAAGGAATCTAGAAATCTAACTTAAATGAGCTGCCTAACTTCTAGGTGGCTGAGTTTAGGTGAAATCTACCTTAAATGACAAAATCAGCAAAAATATCAAAGACTGTTTCTTAAGGTTAAAACCCCTATGCCCAACTTTTTTTTTTTAGCATACAGGTTTTTTTGTTCCCTTAAATATTTTGAGCATGTGTCATTTATCCTTGTTAAAATATCACCCAATCCATTCAGTATATGTCATATGATGGCACTGTGAGACAAAGATGTCCTCCTACGCGAAGGATCAAACAGAACTTTCTGATGAATTTTTTTCTTTTTTGGGTGTCAGTGGAGAGGAGGCTGGGAAAAATCCTCCAGTGCTATGTGGGCTTGCTTGAATGATTAGCTCTTTTTTCAATGCCTGAACACACAGATTCACACAGTAATTAAATTCCTGCTGTGGAAATTACTATTCAAAGAAAATAATAAAAAAATGTTTTATGAGTAAATGCTATATCAGCAATGAAATGCAACATTTTACTGGTGAGGGAGAAGCAGTTTATGAAGAAGCACATTAACATTAATGTCTCTGAATCTTAGGGGAAGGATATAGGACTTATTCTTCTGTTCAGCAACTTTAGAAGTTTCCATTTACATGGTTTATGTCCCCCCTCCCCAGTAAATCATTTCAGGTCAGATGTTTTCTTACAGTCGACCCACATAGTCTTCTAACCTAGACCCTGAGCAATGCCATAGTGAATTCATGTGATACCTCAGAACAGAATTTGCCCCCAAAAACCTTGCCCCAGTATAAACTTTCCTTTAGTGCTGGAACTAATGAGCCCCTGAAACTAGTCTGAATCTTTGGTTTTGATTTTTACTTCATCTAATTCTACTTCATACTGCTGATGAAGACTCATAGGGGTATAATTTTTCATCATAGGGTATGAAATATAGAATCATGGAATAAAGGCAGTTGCAAGGAACCTGTGGAGGTCATCTAATCCAACCACTATTTAAAGCAGGGCTAACTTAGATCATAGTGGAAGAATTTAAGGGGAAAGGGAAAAGCAATTTCATCCTTCAAGTCTGAGGCGTCTTTATGTAGAAATGCTTCATAGCTCCTTGTTCCACATTCAGTAGAGATGATTATATGCCAAGACCATAGTCCAGGGATGTACATATGTAATGTGCATCACACTGGTTATAATTTAATTGTATGTCTTTTACACAAACCACATGATTACTTTTCCCAATTACTATTTAAAACAGTTTTAGTGATCCCAAGGAATTCGATCTTTGTTAGTTTATTATTCTCTTTTTCATTGTCCTTGTATAATTTTCTGTGTCTTTTTCTTCAGACAGGTTGAATAAGTCTAAGTCTATGAGTAAGAAATCTAGGAAATTCTCATTAGAAAAAAGCTAAGTGTTCATTTCTCCAAATGTTGTTCAAATATGGGGGAAATATATCCTGTAGTTTAGTTCTGTAGAACACCTTGTGAAATTCAAAGTGATCTAAATTTTCTTCTGAGCAGGTCTGTTACTTGGCAACAATTCTGTGGTGAGCTGTACTGTCATATGTCCCTTTCCAGAAAGACACTGTGATATTTATAAATCTATCTAAGAATACAGATAACCCACACACTAAAGCATATGTCAGGGCATAGCTGTCAGTCCTGTCAACTTGCAGTTCTTTGAAGGAGCAGAAAGGCACATTGACTCACCAGTGTGTGGCCCTAATTTTAGAGCTCTGTAGAGTCTATTTTGCGTTAATACATTTTACAAATAAATGTCCCTGTGTAAGGCATATATTGAGATTCAGAGATAGCACTGTTGTAGAAGCTGCTACAAAATATTAGAGCAGATAATGTCTTAGAAAATTTGGCACATTCAGTTTGAAAGGATCTGGCAGTGCATCACAGACTAATAGCTAAGACACTCTGCAAGAGGTGACTTTCTTTTTTCTGAAGGGGACTACAAGGACAGAAGGAAGAAGGTCCTTACTGAAACACAGAGTATCACTTCATATGTTAGGGCAGAAAGTGAGGAGTGCTTTATTATATGACTGAGAAATGGTAGTGTACAGATATCCACGCACATTATTGAAACTGATGTCCAAAGTCCTGATCCAACAGAACACTTCCTATTGTATTTCAATATTTTCCTGACTTGAGACACCCATGTGCCTGGAAATATTTCCATACAGCTAATGCCCTGTATGAGCCCTGAGCTCTGCTACCAACTCAGCACAAAGTCTTGAGCAGCTGCCAGTCAGTCACATTATTAAGGCTTGAAATGCTCCAGGCTGCCTCAGTGGGGGATTACTTCTGCCTGTGGTTGCTTTCCAAACTGTGTCACCTACTTCCCAGCCTGCCCTCACTTCTTCAGCTCAGGGTCTGTTTAAGGCAGGCAGTTCTGTGAAAATGAATATCGAGTCCTTCTGGCTGCAGTTAATCTGTGAGGCAATCTAAGACTTCTCCTTCTAGCATGGGAGTATGTTTTTCAGAGTGTGAGAACTGTTTATTAAGGTCCTTCTCTTTGTGTGTGCAGTGGGAAGAATGTGTACAGCTACCACTCCCATGAAATATTATCGTAGTTCATATTTGAAGGAGCAGCTGTGAACAACAAACACCTTTGATCTACAAAAAGGATTTCTTCTGGCTCAGGAAATCCCTGAACTAAAAATTACTGGTTGAGAAGAGAGAATTTTGGGGATGAACATGTATTTTTGCCCTGTGCTTATCTGAAGACAGGTTACATGTACCTTTGGTTTGAATTGGAAAGTCTGCTTGCATGTTATAACATCAACTACTCTTTACTGGCAGACAAAAAGAAAGGTAGCCACAGACTCTTCTTTTTCCTATTCTGCCTTTCAATACTGTCCAGAAAAAGCCTTTTCTTTTCAACTCAGGAATCATTCTTCACTGTCATGTCCTTATGCAATTCTTTGTGCTGTCATCTGTCAGGAAAGATGTCTCTGATATCTCCTTTCTCTTCACTCTGAATTAAGCATGGGTTATGCTTTTTAAAATAGATTTGTAAGCCCTTAACCAAGATTGCAGATACTTTTGCACAGCACCATGTACATAAGAAGCTTGAAGAATAGTTAAAAAAACAGTTAATTTTCCTTTCAGGAATCATTACAGTTTGAACCATTGTTTTGTGGTCTAATTAATAAAGGAAGTATTTTTAAGTCTTGTAATGCAGTGTCTCAGTTTTGACTGAAGGGAAATAGGGGGTTTAATGTGTTCTCTTGGTTATCAACATGCAAACATACATTGGTCAAAATGTTAGATTTTGAGGAGCTTTTATAAAATGTTCTTGAGGACATAAGTAAGTACTACTTATCAGACTGTAAAATGGTGTCTTTCCACTTGCGTTTTAATGTCAGAGTTTTTTTCCTTGAAAATTATGTGGGGAAATGAGAGGGAAAGGAGAATGCATTTTTCAATGGGGTTTCAAAAGAGAAAAAGCTCAAGAGCTTTGAACATAAAGCAAATTACTGGATTTGCTTATTGTGAACATACTGATTAACAGAAAAAGCTATTAAGGAATAAATTAGCAATGATGAATTTTACTTCAGGTATGCCACTGCATTCCTTTACTCTTCATAAAATATTTGTGCCTCTTCACCATAAAGTGAGTGTAGATGGGTTGTGAGTTTTCAGTGTTGCATTTACTTTCATCTCACTTGAAATAGGCTTTATTTTGATGGAAGAGTACCGTTTTCAGTATGGTGACTCAGAAGGCATTGGGGCTGTTGGAAGTGATGGAAACTGCACAGCAGGTAAAACCAAACCAAACCAAATCAAAACCAAATCAAAACCAAACCCAGCACTTTCACCTATAAAAAAGAAAAAAACATGCTTTGGCAATGAGGAGTTGTAAAGGGGTAACACACAACTCTTCTAAGATTCAATACATCAGAATAACACATTAACAGCATGTTCAGTTCAGAAAAACAAAATATTTTTATGTTGATCATCCCTGTTCCTGTTTGTTCTTGACTTTTCTCTCTCAGTCTAGTCTGAACTGTCAATCCTCATTGATAACCACTTCTTGCACGTTTCCCCAGCAGATGATGACCATAGCTCCAGTGCTCCTTATCTTTCCTTATGAACCTTCTTTATCACTGTCATACAAAACCATTATCCTTCCTGTCACTCACGTATTAGCCTTTTCTTCTCCCCGTGCCTTATCCTGTAGGCAATATCCAAATACAGCTACATTTTCTTTAAAATTTTTGGAAGCTTCTTTTCCTTTCTACATAGCTATATCTTTCCTCTTGTCCTCCATCGATCAATGCGGGCTGGTTTTCTTTTACACCTCTGACACTCACATCAGCTTTTCTCCACCTCAGTATTACCACAGGTGCCGCAAAGATCAAATTAATTAATCTTTCTTCTCCCTGTCATTTTCCACTCTAAATCTTTCCATTGCAGCCAGTTCAAGTTGTTCCTCTTTATCTAAAAGGCCTCTTACAGGTCTCTTGCTCTTTTTCACACCTGTTCATGTTTCATTCCCCATTGTGCTTTCCAATATTCTGCTCTAGAAATGTCTTTTGCCTTTGTCCATCTCTTCACTGTTCCTTAACTACAGGGGTCTGGAGTTTTCTGGTTGTTTTTTTTTTTTTTTCGTGGCTGCCTTCTCTTTGTGATAGTTTCCAAAGAGCTGTCTTTCCATTTGCGTGCATAATGCCTCTGAACTTTTGGTCTCAGTTATATGGTGCCCTTTTATCATTAGCCAAATAATTAAGGACAGATAAAGGAGCAGTCAGCACAGATGAAGAGCATGCATTTTATTAAAAATGCTCAATTTAAGTGTAAGATAGTTAATATACATATAATATATATTACACGTATTTAAAGGACATAAATGAATAAATATAGTTATGATAGGAAAATAATGCATCCTAGTGTTGCCACCTAATTTGCATTTCATATGTTATTAATAATCTTTAATGGTAACAGTTCTGGGAAAGCACTGATAAGGGCTGCATATAAAATATAGCTTGGGAACTATAACTATACACGTATAACTGTTATTATTGTTCTAAGTCAAGTTCTCTAGGCAGACTTTATTTTGCTGCAAAGTTAATGTGAAAGGTTGATGTGCCCCAATAAGTGTCTTGTTGCTAATAATTTGATCACATATTTTCTTCCTTGGTAAAAAAAAGCCTTAAACAGTTGACACAACACTTTTCAACTCAGTGAGGAAAAAACCAGAATAACTTATCTGCAGATGAAATAAAATCTTGAAGAGACATTTTTATGAAAAGCATATTTCACTAAAAAGTAATGTATGACCAATATAAGGGTTATTCTTGATATAAGAAGACACACTAAGGAACACTTCATGGCAATAGCATTAGTGTTGCAGGCTTTTTCTTGTAGAGAACCATGTAATGAAGCATAAGTGGAACTTTATTGCAAGCGTAATTGGTGTAATTTTGTCTTGTATCAGGCATTTCTCTGTATGGTTTAATGAGAAAACCTACCTTAACTTTCTTGCACCCAATGAAAACTTCAGTTTTTGACACTCTCATCATTAGCTATATGTAGTTTAACCTGTGTTTGTGAGAACACTTACCTTTTTTATTGTAGGAGCATGTTTTTTAAAAAAATGAAAGATACTACAGAACACAAAATGTTACATACTCAGCCAAACCAAGGGTTTTTAAAATCTCTGTAGATACACACTATATTAAATAGAAAAGCTGTTTCCTTTCTTCTTCTGTCTCATCCCTTCTGAAAGTCAGGCAGTTTACAGAAGATCTAACCTATGTCCTTCCGAGTGAAATTTTAAATATCCATTTATTTTTGCTCCCAGCCTCATTTTTCCTGTAGAAGTTGGCATGGCTTTAGCTTCATTCACCTAACCTTGCAATGGAAAATATTTGATATTAAGAGTGCTATATCAGCTTGTATTTTTTTCAGCAAGTCTGACAGTGTAACTTCTGCAACTGGTTTCCTTGGCACATGCAGAAAAGTCATAACCACAAAGCCCGTTTCCCCAGTGTCTTTTTGAGACAATCATGAGAAAAGATCTTGAAAACATTTACTGTGTGATTGAGTTTTGGCTTCTTCAAGAGAGCCTAAACTTTTGCTACTGTGCGTTTGGAAATCCTGATGGATTTGGAAATCCTTTGGAAGTCCTCTGTCACTGAAGCACTGAATGATAAACTGTGTGGACATGTAAAAAGAAGCACTTTAAGAGTGAAAGTAGAAAAACCAACAACAATGACTTTAGCTTTCACTGCACATATTGCAAAAGTAAATTTTATTTTCTTAGTATGTTTTTTGCTACTGGATTTTCCTTCAGCTCTAATGTATTCTCTCATCTCCACTTTCTAACAGCAAAACTAAGCTAGTACTTTTTCTTATAGTTTCAGTCTGGCCTTCACATGTGATTGAATGTACCCTAGAAGAGGACACAGCAACTGGTTTATTTGTGATTCTTAAATAAATGTGCAGAGTAGTAGTGGAAAAAATAGATAGCATTATCTCTGTTCTTAAAATTATGTACAAAATAACTAATCTTTCTCCCATCTCACAAAAACAAGACATAATAAATAAGGTTTTTTTATTATTTATTGAAAGCTGACAGCATACTTGCTGTTGTGTGAACAAGACTTTCTGCTCGTAGTATTTTGCTGAGGGCAGGTGCTGACCTCACTAATATGCAGGAGGGCTGTTTGCTCACTTCTTCAGTGCAGGCGCACTTTTTTCACTGGAAATGAACAATGGAGTTTAAATGTATGTTGTGGCAAAGGCAGGAAATCTTCATGCCCCAAAATATGACCAAAATAATGTTGGTGTGATGGGTTTGCACAGATGTTCACAGCCAAAGCAAATTTGTGGGTGCTTGACAGCCAAATAGGATAGAGTATTTGAAGGATTTCAGTAGCTGCCTTCCAAACTGCAGTAAAAGTTTGAAAGCTCACTTAAATTCAAGTGCTATACATTCACAGATTTTTTTTTTTTAAATTCTAGTCTGTAATTAACAGCATTATTGTGAAGATTGAAGGTTTTATGTTGCCTGTGGGAATGTTGTGAGTAGTATCCCATTGAATACAGAACGACATGTTCTTAGGTTACGCATGGGCTTAGCGTATAGCAGATATAATGCTATATGCATTGTCTGTGACATGTAAGAGAGGAACAAAGTAAAAGAGCGCTTAGCTGCATAGTAAAAGTCTTGGATACATGGGAAGAACTATAGTCAGTGAAATAATGTGGGGTGCCACATGTTCAGAGAACTTCATGGACACCAAGGTTATAAAATGCTGGCATTTGTCTTAACATAAAAAAAAATGCTAACAATGATTTTTTATTTATATTTGAGTAAATATGTATTGTGTTATTAAAAAAATAGGGATTGACAGACAAAAGCACAGTGTGATAACTGTGAATTGAGTAAGTCAAAGGACCATATGGAGTATAGTATTAGTTAAGTCACTCATTCAGACCTCATTAGACCCTCTGTTTTAGTAGCTGCTATTTATTTTCTTCACATTATCTCATTTTTTGCAGCAGTCTAGTTGCTATGAGTAAGAGTATCCTCATTCTTATGATATCTATAAAAAGAAGACATAAATATCTTCTTTTCATTTTTTTTAATGTTATAAAGTTAACAAAAGAAAAAGACTTTCCTGTTTGTAAAAATTATTTTCTTGGCCAACACAATGCAGAATAAATCTTCTCTGTTTGATTATTCACTCTGAAAGAAACTTGGATGGTGACTCCAACCAAGCTGTACAGATCAATGTAATTGCCACATCTCAGTCAGTTACAGGGGGTGATTGCTAGAATAGTCACATGGTTTCTTTTAATGTGCTGGGGATTTATTCCTCCTTATTTTGGGGGGGATACAATTATTTTTAAAATCATTGGTGCCTTAATCTTCAGTATCTTCACCGTTGCAATATCTCTCAGTGTGACAAAGACCTTAGACCTTGAGGAGTTTGGAAGAAAAAAATACAAAGAAGATAAAAGTACCATATTCATTCACTCCACTTTACTACTTTCTGCCAGTTTGAGAAAATTTGAGTCTTACTTTAATGCTTGTGTTAGAAGTGGTGGAAAAAATAACCCTCTGTAATGTATCTATTTGTGTAATTAGATGGCTGATATTGCAGTAATTCTTGGTCATCCCATCCTGTTCATGATTCCTGTTTTCACTGTTGTATTCTCCAGCAAACATGCACAGAAGAAGAAAACAGTTTTAGTAAAAAGATAACCATGTTTTTGTTTTTCTTTTTTTAACTGCATCTGATTTTAGCTAGAGGAATGGGAGAGCCTGTTTTCTTCCACTTCACTCTTTTCTTCTTTGGTTTTTATTTCTTTGAAAGGGTTACTGTGACTGGCTTGTAAGTAAGTGCTAGTGACATTACTGTGGGGAGCACAAGAGACACAGACTGACATGGATCTCATGTTTTTCCAGATGAGGATAGGCATTCACTCAGGATCAGTGCTGGCCGGCGTTGTTGGTGTAAGAATGCCACGTTATTGTCTCTTTGGGAACAATGTCACCCTTGCAAGCAAGTTCGAGTCAGGAAGTCACCCGCGCCGCATCAATGTCAGTCCAACCACATACCAGTAAGTCCTCTTAGCCTATTCATACTGTTTTTATTTAAGCCTATTTTGAGTTTGATCTTGTAACATGCTCTGTCCTCAACACATGAACTTCAACAGAAAGTCGGCAGGGCACCAGGAAAAGTGGAAAGACACGTTGCATGGGGCTGTCAGTCTTCTGTTTGCCATCAGAATGTGCAAAGAAGACAGACAGTGGAGGCAAGGAAGCAGAACAGGAGAGCCAACCATTCCTGCCTAAAATAATGTGTAACAGAAGAAGTGGGAGATATCTCCCATAGCACCATAATTTTATGCACTATTACAGCTTTAGGCCAAGGATTTGGGCTCCACCCACAAGACACAGTTCATGGAGAGAAGCACATTCTATTGGCTCAGAAGAAAGTCTTTGGTTTTGCCAGCAAGGCCAAGCTTTCAAAGAGTTTTTATACTTTCTTGAAGACAAAATTTCTTATGTAGTACTATAAAGAGACACTTGATAGAAGCATTTTCTTAATGTAAGAAAAAAAGATTGAAAATTGCAAAGCATTATCCTTAGCTGTTTGAAGAAATTATGCAAATAGAGAGAAAGCTTGATTAAATCTGGTAAGGAGGAACAGCTCCTAAATAAAAAAGGTGTTCCCTATTGTTCAAATTTGACAGCTTGACTATTAGAATTTCTGCTGCTTGCGTTACTACTGATGTACACACTTTTTTGGCAGGAGATCTCAATTTTACTCTTTTTCCAACATTCTCTATCTGAAGTAGTTTTCTGAAGTACAGTTTTGCTCAGGTTTTGGGACTGTTTCTCTGTGGTAAATCTGTACGTGACTGCTCAAACAATACTGCTTTTCTTTTTCTTTCCTTATACAGAACTGTGAATCTCAATATTTATTTTTCCCCATACCTATCTATGTAAATTAAAGTTTTGAATGGAATTTCTTCTTCAAAGAATTGAAGCTAAAATATAAATCAGTCAGAAGTTAAAATTTAAAAGTAATTAAAACTAGTGAAGAAAATGACATTCATCTGAAGAGCCCATTCACTCGAGATCATATTTATAGAATGGAGCAAGTGTAGCTAATTGAACAAGAGACAGAAAAACTGAATAGACTTTTGATCATAAAGTGCACAGAAGAAGGTTCATACAGTTGTCTGATAACATGCAAGAGAAACACAGACCCAACCTCCTATCAGGTATAGAAAACATGTTCATTTAAATAAAAAGAAATTCAGTAAATGCATAGGAAATTGCTGTTTGGAACTTGATGTCACTTGAAAAGAAACTGTCTTTGGGACCTTCCAGGTACAATGTTTTAGTGGCTTTGGTTTCTCCTATCCACAGTCGTCCACTGTGGGATAGGAGAAACCCTCTAAGACATTGCTTGAAAAGTGAACACAAGATTGTTCACCAATTGTGTTCTGGTTTTGAAAACTTACGCAGTAGCAGGGCCTTTGGTGTTAATTTTACACAAATGGAGGTAAGTGATTCTGGCAAAATGCAACCAAGGCCCAGTGACAGGGACCTGAACTTTTCTTATGCAGGAACAGTTCTTATAAAGGGTTGTTCTCCAACCTGAGAAGGTCTTTGAGATATTCTCAAAGTGCAGTCCATACTTTTTCAGAAGAGAGATCTTAGTGCTTCACAAATGTGGTTCAGGGATGTGATTCCACTCAGGGCTATGGTGTTGCTCAAGTTTGTGTCCCTGAGAACAGAAATTGGAAGCTAGACAGTTTCATATTATTTTAAGAAAAATACAGTTGGAAATATAAGTAGTGAGTGCTGGTGGGGCCAATGATGCACAAAACTCTTTTCTTGGCATGCTGAAACCAGAGTCACTTTCAGTGTGCCAGTGCCAGTTCTGTTGGTTTTGGTTATGAGCTTGATACGGCACCTTTTCTGTGAGACAACAGATTTGTGGTCATTGTTGAGCAACCTGATCTAGTTGAAGATGTCCCTGCTCATTGCAGGGAGTTGGACTAGATGACCTTTAATGGTCCCTTCCAACCCAAACCATTCTATGATTCTATGGTTGTGAGTTTTCTTTTCATCACATTGCTTTTAAAAAGTCCGTTCTGAAAGCCAGTTTGAGGGCTTGTGTACAGTTTGCTAGAAATATGTGCTTTTATGCTGCCCTTTATCTGACTCCAAGTACCTTACAGCACAGAGAAGATGGCTTCTGTTTGTGTCTTACCTCTACCTGGCTGCCATTGGTCACACCATACCGTATCAAGTCAAATGCGGGTAACCTGGGTTTGGAGAGCATTCTTACTAAGACCTAGCTAGCATAATGTGAGTCAGATTTTCTCACCCTGTATATCTTCCAGGTTGAAGAATGAAAAAGGGGTCTACAATTTTTTTCACTTCCCTTTAATCCTAGGAATCCAATAGGAATAGGACCATTTCAGGATAGCCAAACTTTCATCTTATATGATCATCATGTCGGGGCTTATCTTCCAGAAAGTTACAAATTTAGACTGTTGCTTTCAAAAAGGGAAGATAATAGAAAAGTGACTGACGATGCAGTAATGCCAGAACATAAAAATGCAAAACAAAACACAACAAAATACAGAACTATTGGTATTTGTTATCTGCATTATGGTACTATGTAAAAAATCTTCTACTATGTGCTGAACAAATTCAGGACTCAATTCAGAGAACTTCCAAGTGCAAGTAACAGGCTAGACACATGGTTAAAGGTAAAGGAAGTAGAAATGGCAAGAAAATACATGTTTGAATGAAAGGCAGTTATCATTGAAGATGAATGGCTAAAAGTAATGATGAAAAGGCTAGGAACTAGTTTATTTTACATGCTTCAGAAATTATATGAGAAAATAAAATGAATGTGCGTGGGGTCACTTAGAAAGGCTATTTCAAACCATACCTTCTGGCATGGTTGAAAGCATGAGAACAGAGAGGGAAAAAGTCAAGAAATAACACTGCTGACACAGTGGCCAGGAGAGACTGCAGTTACAAAATACTCTATAGGCCAGAATCATTCAGAGCTTCTGAAGGTGATCTGGGACATTTGAACATAATATACTGGTGCTATCCAAATAAACAAGTAGTGATCTTGTGCATCTGCATATAACTTTTCTTAAATATAATTTGCATGGGTATATAATTTGCTGTGTACAAATAAAGTGATTCATCGCAAACTGAAATGTCTTTATGGTTGACCTTATATGCCATCAAATGCTTCTATTTGATAATACTGTACTGCAGTGTACTCAGATAATATTTTTATTATCCAAGAAGCAATGTTTTCCAAAGCAGATAATTCTGCAATCAGTATAAAAATAACAGAATTTTCAATTAATTAAAACTACTGGCATTTATCATTACATGTTTGTGTCTACCATGCCCCCTGATGAAAATTCTGACACAAGTTTTGTGCTTACAAAGCATGCAGATACTGGAAACATGTTTAATACTTATCAGCTTTCATTTTACAGTACATATTATGCATTAGAAAGCGTCATCAGCATTCAAATTATAATCATACTTCAGAATGCCTATTATTGGTTTCAGATGCTTCCCTGCAAGCCCATAATCTGCCTATGTAAGAATAAGAGTCTAAAATTATAAGATGTGATGTTGCCTAGCAGCAGCAGTGAACCTGGGGCAGCCTTGCCAGTTACACCTGCCTGGGCAGAGCTCTCAGTTTGAAACAGCACCTTTTACAAAGGTGGCCTTTGAATCTGTTGGGGATAAGAGCTCACTTCTGTTCAAAATATCTTAGAATCATAGAATGGTTTGGGTTGGAAGAGACCTTAAAGATCATCTGGTTCCAACCCTGCTGCTGTGGTCAGGGACACCTTCCACTAAACCAGGTTGCTCAAAGCCCCATCCAACCTGGCCTTGCACACTTCCAGGGATGGGGCATCCACAGCTTCTCTGGGCAACCTGTTCCAGTGCCTCACCACCCTCATAATGAAGAATTTCTTCCTTATATCTAATCTAAATCTACCCACTTTCAGTTTAAAGCCATTACCCCTTGTTCTATCACTATGCTCCCTTGTAAAAAGTTCCTCTCCAGCTTTCTTGTAGGCCCCCTTCAGGTACTGGAAGGCTGCTATAAGGTCTCCCTGAAGCCTTCTCTTCTCCAGGCTGAACAACCCCAGCTCTCTCAGCCTGTCTTCATAGGAGAGGTGCCCAGCCCTCTGATCATCTTCATGGCCCTCCTCTGGACTCACTCCAACAGGCCCATGTCCTTCTTATGTTGGGGGCCCCAGAGCTGAACACAGTACTCTGGGGGGGTCTCATGAGAGCGGAGTACGGGGGCAGAATCACCTCCCTTGACCTGCTGGCCACACTCCCTTTGGTGCAGCCCAGGATACAGTTGGCTTTCTGGGCTGCAAGCGCACATTGCCAGCTCATGTTGAGCTTCTCATCAACCAACACCCCCAAGTCCTTCTCCTTAGGGCTGCTCTCAATCCATTCTCCACCCAGCCTGTATTTGTGCTTGGGATTGCCCTGACCCATGTGCAGGACCTTGCACTTGACCTTGTTGAATTTAATGAGGTTCGCATGGGCCCACCTCTGAAGCCTGTCAAGGTCTCTCTGGATGGCATCCCTACCCGCCAGTGTGTCGACCACACCGCAACAGCCTGGTGTCGTCGGCAAACTTGCAGAGGGTGCACTCAATCCCACTGTCCATGCTGCCAACAAAGATGTTAAACAGCGCTAGTCCCAATAATGTCCCCTGAGGAATGCCACTCGTCACTGGTCTCCACTTGGACACTGGACAAAGAGTTGATCGCAACTCTTTGAGTGCAGCCATGCAGCGAATTCCTTATCCACCCAGTTGTCCATCCATCAGATCCATGTCTCTCCAATTTAGAGACAAGGATGCAGTGTGGGACAGTGTCAAATGCTTTGCACAAGTCCAAGTAGATGATGTCAGTTGCTCCTCCCTTACCCACCAATGCTGTAACCCCATCATAGAAGGCCACCAAATTTATCAGGCACGATTTGCCCTTAGTGAAGCCATGTTGGCTGGCACCAGTCACCCCCTTGTTTTCCATGTGCCTTAGCATAGTTTCCCAGAGGATTTGCTCCATGATCTTGCCAGGCAAGATCATGTTCTCTTGACTCAGACAGGTCTTTTTACTGAAGGATTACAGGGGTTCATTTCATTTGCGTTGAATCACTGAGCATTGTAAAATGAAAGCACTTGAACAGCACTGATAAAACTTCCAGTGAAACATGTAGAAACTGGAGAGGGAGCAGAGGATCCCAGACTGATCCATGTTTAAACATGTGGCCAGGAAGGAACAGGAGAAGAATAACACATTCTTCGATCCTTCAGTAAAGTGGCAAATCCAGCTCAAGGTTTATTTAATTCATCTACATTATCCTGAATTGAATAAAATCACCCCACTTTCCATGCTCAGGAAGGAAGCACAACAATATTTATGAGACTCTTCTTCAGCACAGAAGAGATTAAATATTTTTTAATTCTTTGTTTCAGCCTTGAATAATGACATTTATCAGATATTAATATAATATACGTACATTCATCCTGTTTCCCTAATAGTATTACAATGTAATGCCTTGGGATCTCTAAGCACTTATCAAAAGCAGGTAAACATAATTGTTGCTATTTGTCAAGTAACTGTATTTAAAAATGAATTCTCTTTTTCCTCTTCTCTCCACCCCTGGTCTTTCCCAGCATGTATTTCCCTTACGGAGAAGGTGCTTCTGGCATCAAGTGTTGGGTACAGATAGTTTCCATTATCACATGCTGGGCAATACAACTGGGACCTGAGCTTAGGCAAAGATGAACAGCCTGTATCCCACATGCTTATCTGATTTAGGAGAGAGAGCAACCAAGCGTACCTCCCTATTGAGCTGGGTGAGGTCACTGCTGGTTCACCTGGCTAAATTGCCCCTCAGCCTTTAAAATAGGTTAAAAACTGCAGAATTTGAATAGGATTTTAGCAGTTATTTCACAGAATGTTGTATGGAAGAAGTTTTACTTTTAGATAATGAAGAAGGATGTATATACATCTCTATCAGGATTTTAAATTAAAATTATGCATTTCTATAAACTCCTTACAGATTTTTATTTTCATTGAATTCTTTTTCCTACAGGTTATATCTATATCCACATCTACATCTATATCTATATTTTTCTGCCTCGTATGAACAAACAAATGGGTTGGCTCTCCAAGAGCCTTTTCAGATTATTTTAAATTTTATTTCTGAGCATCCTTTAAAAAATGTTTCTTTTTACATTGGTCAATTCACCACATATGCTTTCATGAGACATATTGGTGGACAGGCAATTTAGTTATGGACAGAAAGGGAACACAGCTTATACATGGACACAAAAAACTGTTAGTCTAATTAAAGTATTAAAGTCTAGTCAAAATGCGCTGGTATATTCTTGTTTTTCTGTTCCTGGTGTCATCTGCTTCCATGAGGCTGCACCCCCGTAGTCACTGTGATTTGTGATCCTGGGGCCTCTGCTGTCTGCCCGTGCTTGTGCTTCGTGATACTACATTTTTATTAAAGATTCATAGATAGTTCATTCTACACAGAATAACTCGATGTTAGGTCACTGTCAATTAGTTAACAGTATATGTTACACCACAGTTCCACACAGCTAAACTAAAGCTAAAACATGTTTAGGCAATAGTCATCTGACTGCTAGGCAACTGCTAAAACTACAAAAAGCTCAAGCCTAGATAAATCCTGACAAGTCCTCAGGCCCGCACTGTTAGATCGATGCAAAGCCTGGGGCCTTTTACTAGTGATGGCCCAATCCTATTCACTGAGCCTAATTCCCTAATGTCCCAAACAGAGAGCAGAGACCCAGTACTCCTTCTGCTTAGGTGAGTGAGAAATAAAAGTATTAAAGGTCAGTGATAGACACTCACCGTGCTGAGCTGCATGTGATATACAATATATTGTATTAAAAAATCATGGCTGGTCCTTTGATCTGTAATGAAGGAAAAACACCAACACACAAACTTCCATAGTTTAAAAAATAATGAAGTACGATGTGAAATTAATTAGATCCAGACATGGTCAGGTTTTTTTCAGTCTCCTGGTCTTCCTCGCCTATATAGTAAATGAGGGAGAAGTTCAAAGCTACTCAAATTTAGGGCCAAGTGCGCTACTTTTTGGCATTACAATAGCAAATTCATATCTTTATACAGTATATGTTATGAGCAGCCTACCAGTATTTCTAATGAGTGCCATAATAATTTATCATCTGAATTCATATGGAAACAAATGAGCTTTTCTTTTGTTGATAGGTATCCCTGTGAAAGGTAATATTTATGGAAGACTGACCTGGCCACCTTGCTTATCTTGGTGCATACTATATTTAGGAAGGCAGTGCATATTTTCACTTATTGTAGTGCATTGTATTTCTTTGAGAAATATTGTTCAAATTTTCATCTATACAAAACAATTTTCCTAAAAGAAGTTTACATTGCAGTTCAGTTCGGAGTGGGTGCTTTTCTTAACTCTGATTCAGCAAATTGCCAAATCTTATCATAACATGACTTTTATTTAGGGTATGTGGAAATTCATTATACAGAGATTAAAATGTATATATATGCAAAACCAAAGCTGAATAAATATTTGGCTGTTGTTAATACCTTACTTGAATATTACATTCCTGTTGCATAGTTTATTAAAGCAGCAAATACTAGAATTAATTTCATATCTAATTAGATGAACATGTGTTTGACATTTATTATATAATACATATTATATATACATATATATATCAGTTTATGGCACTTATCTCAGGAACTCTGATGTAAAGTATATCCACTGTACATTTTGTGGAGGGCCTGAGGAAGACAGAGGGGAGCAAACCGTGCAGGCAGGTGGAGACGCTGTACTTTGTTCTGGGAAGGCTGATAGTCCTGAACTGCTCCTGCGGTCAGGGCACAGTGAGTGGCAAGCCTGGCAAGCAAGAGGAGGAGCCTGGCCGAGGATGGGCTTCATCACCGCCGCTTGCTCCTTGCTGTCTGTTGACTCTGGAAGGATTTAGCCTGACTGCATGGCCTGAAGGTGGCTTTTAAGACAAACCTGGTGCAAGGGGCGAAAGAAGAGACAGGCCCCTGAGCACTATAAACTATGCAGTGTTCCGGGCTCCTGCAGCTGAACAAACCTGCTGGCATTTTCTGGGATTTGCAAAGTTTGTAGCAACCTGTGCTAGCCGTGGCCAGCAAGCACTAGTCACAGCACTGGGGAGGAGGTTTCAAAGGTTTCCAGACACTGTACGGGCAATGTGTCCTCTGAAGCCCTCACGGTGGAAAGTATTAGAGCATGCTGAAGCTAGGTGAGCGCTTCCTCAGCACTGCTGTTTCTCAAAGCAGCTACAGTTGAGTTAGCACATGTGGTAATCATTTATTCCTTTAGCTGTGGAAATACAGTTCTCAAGGAAGATCATCTTTTCTATTTCTGAAGGAGTTGCTCTTTTGTATTTCCAAAGGAGTTGCTACTCCAGGCTGCTAAGTGGCGGCTCCTCTCACAATCTTATTCCTCTCTTTGGACAGATCCTTCAGTTTGTGACTGTATCTTGTTTGGGAAGGAATGGAGCAGGTTAGCCCACTTTTCACAAAAAATAAATCATAAAATGTTTGCAGCCGTCCTTCCTGCTGAGCCTGAGGACAAGCACAGGTGTTTTTTTTGTATGAGTATTAATTAATCTTCACAGCTTCCAGTGATAAGTACAAAGGTCTGACATCTCTGAGAGATGGAGAGATACAGAGGTGAAATTGCTTTCCAATGGGCACAGGGAGAGTAAGACTCATTGTGGAAAGCATGCACGGAGCATAGAGGGCCTTGCAACAAATAATTCTGTAGTAACAAATCTTTGTTAGTTCATTTTCTGAATATAGGAACTCACTGATGTAGATGTGACTGTTTCTTGCCAAAATAGTTTGAAGTATAATTACCCTATCATTTTATCTATGCAAAAAAGAGCTACAGCTTTTAAAAGCTTCTTCAAGGTTCCCACTAAGTATGATCCCAATTTTCATTCACACACAGACCTCCTGACCTTGAAATGCTTCTTGTTTCCACTAGGAAATAGCCACATTTTCTGTTTCCAAACTGACACCTTTCTTTTTTTCTTTAAATTAAGGAAATGAAAATGAAAAAATAAATGGGATAATTCTCAGATACCATCTCTTTTTGTCTGAAAGCAACAGCATTTCCATCAGGGAAGGGACAGAACAAGAATTTAAACAGTTCTGGAAGATTTCAGATTAGGAAGGGAAGCTCTCAAAGTCAATCAACTACAAATCAGTGTTTAAGGAATTCTTCCTTCCCTGAAACATCAACAAAGAAGACAATCTGAGGGCAGCCCTAGTTCCAGGCAATTTATAGGAATGCTTGAGTAGCCTGACCCTCACAATTTAAGCACTGAATTGTAAATTATATATCCATCAACTTGAGTGGAACTCAGAATTTTGAACCTGTGAATAACCTACTATAAAAATATCCTTTGCAATAGTGCTCTTAAGGGAAATACACAGAAGTGATGCAGGAAATACAGCTGAGATAAATCCTTTGGAATATTTTCAGACTAGTTGTTATATGCATATTCCTGAACTGCGGAGGCTGTGTAACTTCAACTTAAGCTCTGTGACTATGGGACAATCTGAGGACATTTTATGTAGAGTTTAAGCTGCCATATAATTTCCTGAAGGTGAAGAATAGATTGTGCTCTCAGGATAGATAGTGCTTTCAAACTTTCAGACCAGGCAATCTGACTTGGTCACAACAAAATGCTCTGAGAATGGCCCACAAGGTGAGACTAACAACCAGAACTGGGTGCCACCAGCCAGAAAACCTTCCAGACCAGAAGGTTTTACACTGTCTCTTCCCCTGAGCCAGAGGGGAAATGCAAAAACTGATTTTGCACGTGGGACATGGAAGCCCTGGATGTACATACAGACTGGGAAATGAGAGGCTGGAGAGCAGCCCTACAGAGAGGGATCTGGGGGTTCTGGTCGACAGCAAGTTGAACATGAGCCAACAGTGTGCCCTGGCAGCCAGGGGGGCCAACCGTGTCCTGGGGTGCATCAAGCACGGTATTGCTAGCCGGTCGAGGGAGGTGATGGTCCTGCTCTACTCTGCACTGGTGCGGCCTCATCTTGAGTACTGTGTGCAGTTTTGGGCCCCACAGTACAAAAAGGATACAAAGCTACTAGAGAGTGTCCAGAGGAGAGCCACAAAGATGGTGAAGGGTTTAGAGGAGAAGCTGTACGAGGAGCGGCTGAAGTCACTTGGTCTGTTCAGCCTGAAGAAGATACTGAGGGGAGACCTCATCATGGTCTACAGCTTCCTCACAATGGGAAGAGGACAGGCAGGTGCTGATCTCTTCTTCCTGCTGACCAATGATAGGACCTGAGGGAACGGCAGGAAGATATGCCAGAGGAGGTTTAGGTTGGACATTAGGAAAAGGATCTTCACCCAGAGGGTGGTGGAACACTGGAACAGGCTCCCCCGGGAGGCAGTCACAGTGCCAAGCCTGACAACGTTCAAGAAGCATTTGGACAACGCCCTCAGACATATGGTGTGAATTTGGGGGTTGTCCTATGCAGGGACAGGAGTTGGACTCGATGATCCTTGTGGGTCCCTTCCAACTCAGGACATTGTGTGGCTTGGCCTTGCCCATGCTGAGGATCTGCACTATTCATTTTGCTGCTTGGCAAAAGTATCTTTTGGGGTTCTTTGTACCCATGAAAAGGAAGACAAGAAACTTAGAAAGGGCTGTAGATCTGGGCCATGGCCATCAACTGCTACTGTTTTCTTTTTAACATCATGAATGGCCTAAATATAAGAGGGAAGATTCCTGCAGAAAAATGTCCTCACTGATAAGCACTGAGGATTAGCAGATAGCTTATTTCTTTAGTGTATACACAAAGCTGTAAGAAATCAGAGGCAATTTCTGAACCATGATCTCATTCTCAGCCTGGGAAACCGAATGTCAGGACCAGTATATTTAAGTAATCTGAAGAACCTGTTCTTTAGGAGAATGCTAACAAGAGGCTATTTTTGTCCGGATTAAAGTCTTTCTAATAGTATTATTACGAGAGCCAGCAAATATTTTTTTTTTCTTAAAAGTATAAACTAAAGTAAGTAGGATAGAATATGATCATAAGTAGCTTCCATTAGCATTTGGTAAAGGTTTCCTGCCATGCTTGCTTGGGAGCTGAAATGTTATCCCTATAAAGGTCAGCTAGACAATTTCTGACGATAAGAAACTGATTCAAACAGTACACCTAATATAAGGATGTGGAGTCTATCACAAGCCACAGTAGTGGAGGAATTTCCCAAGGACTAATTGGTTAGTCACCCATCACTCCTGGCACCTTTGATACTCTCAGAGCATTTCATTGCAACCAAGTTACAATTCACAAAACAGGTGAAAATAAGGCCTTTAATTAATGTCTTTCACTTTTGTTCTATGAGGAAAATAGTGTGAAATAGCAACTAAACTCAGTGCCAGCCCTGCACTGAATCAAAGAATATATATATATATATATGTTACAGTTTCAGACTTGTATAACTGTCATTACAATTAGATAATGTTAGGCTCTGAGAAGGAAAACATTGATTTTTAGCAATGCCAGATGCTCCATAGTGAATAGTCATTTTGGGGAAGAATGACTGCAGTGAAAGCTTAGAAATTTAGCTCATGGAGTTCTAAGAGGTCAACTGTTGCTTGCTGAAATCTAGTTTGGGAAGCAGCAAGGAGTTATTTCAGTGTATTAAGCCTGTAGTTTTAAACCACAAAATATTTACATCAAGTACTGCACAGATAAAAAGAGAGAGGCTTCTCTGTAGAGTACTCTGCAAACTCTCATGCAGTTTAGAAAAGATTACAGTATTTTGATCATAAAATTGACAGTCTGGAAAATAGCTTATGACATTCAAACCACATGCCAAACAAAGACCACCATATAAGTTCAAAGGCAAGAACATTGTTGTATTTATAACCAACTGATTATTTAAAAGCTGGGAAAAAAAGCCTTTATATTTCAATGAGTTCACACAGATTGTCTCAGCCAAAACCCACAAAAAATATTCAGTAAAGGAAGTGCCATTACATGTGCTGAGAATCCTGGAAAATTCTCCTGGCAACAGGATTCCTTCATTCATTTACTTCTCAGAAATCAGCTTTAGAGACATTAAATAAACAACCTATTACAAAATCCACTGAAGCTAATAAAGTTTTTTCCACTGATGTTTTTGAGCTTCAAATAAGACTAATTGAGAGAAAGAATAAATATCTTCCGAGGGGAAAAGATGAAGACTGCTTTCGTATATCCAGCTGTGCTCAGAATTTACCATTATCTCAAAACTGCTCTTTTCAATGCTGCAAGGGACTGAGTACTCCTAACTTAATTTGCTGGAAACAAACAAAAAAAAAATGTGTATAGTTATTTTCTTTATTTTACAAGTCCAACTAGATTCAGGTAAGATACTTGATAAAGAGGCCCTAAACTTTCAGATATACCCAGACAGAGATTTCTCCACTATGGTGGAAGATGACAAATGGCAAAAGGCAGTATAGTCAGGTCTGTGATGTTGTACCACTTGTATGGGCATGCCTGGAGGATGGCTTCATCGCTCCCGTGAACCTGTATCCCTTTTTGACCCCAACCAGGTGGCACAGATTAAACCCATGGGCACTTTTGATGAATAATGTCAGATTTCATTCTGGTTTTTGTTGAAGCTGGATTTGCTGTATTTGAACCTAATTTATGAAATACAATACTACTGAGTATGAGAAGGGCACAAACTGACCCACCTGTGAGAGCTCATTCATTTCTGTACAACTGGCCAGACTGGAGTGTTTTAAGTGAGCCAAATGATATACAATGGATAATGATTGTTATGAATTTGGTTCCCTTTCTGGTACATGACTTTCTGAATGCTGACACCGATTTTCAGAGAATGTGTTTATTTGGGCCATCTCCTCAGCTGATCTCAATCAACAGAGCTCCTTGAAGTCGATGATGCTAAGTTAATAAATATCAGCTAAGGATCCCAGGTTAGGATTTTTGTAGATGTTACATAATACTTTTAACTAATTTTTTATCTGGAACAACATAGGATCAATCTCTTCCAAAGAGGTGTTTCTGGACTGTGTTTTACAGGTTTTTTTATCCCTCTGTTTTGGTTTTTTTCCTAGGCTTTTGAAAAAGGAAGAAAATTTTATTTTTATCCCTCGTTCCCGTGAAGAGCTTCCAGAAAATTTTCCAAAGGAAATTCCTGGGATCTGTTACTTCCTCGAGGTCAGCAGTGGTCAGAAGCCGCCAAAACCCTCCATCACATCTGCCAGAGTGAGAAAGGTTTCTTACAACATTGGCACCATGTTCCTCCGGGAGACTAGCCTATGAGGGCTGCCGCAGATCAAAGACTCGTCAAAAAAGCACAAGCCCAGAACTGGGTCATGACAGGGGAGTTGGAGGTTCTTTCTATTTCACTGCCTTGTTCTGAACAAGCAGTAAAAGCTCCATGTAATGTCAGGCAATAATCATTTTAAAAGGTGGGTGACTGCTGTCAATAAACAAAGTGGAGATGATAGGGAAAAAAAAATTAAACAACGTACTTCCACTTCCAGAGGAAATTCTTTCATAAACTTCAGTCTGGCCCCTCTATGACAAACAAAACCAAACAAACAAACAAAAAAAAACAGCTGTCAAATTAGAGGTTGGTTTTGTTTTGTGCAGAAAGGATGATGGTTCTCTGTAGATTTGCACCAGCTAAGCAGAATTGAGAGTCAGTTCTGATTATGCATTCCTACGTTTAATGTGTTCTTCAGTAAGGTAATAATGTTTTTTAACTTTATGAACAAACATTTCATACATATACTGTAGACCTGTTGTAACCTTCCTGGCAGGAGGAATTATAATTCAATACAAATATTGTAGGAATTTTACCTATTTTTATACATATTTCACTTTCTGGATAATTACATTCCACATACTGTAAGCTGAGTGAGTTTAGATTAGCTTTTCAGAAGAAGCTACTGTATGTTTCATACATTCTACCTATCAAACCTTATTGTTATACAAATGGGAAGAAGTCATTTTTTGACTTTTTTGGCAACAAAAATATCGCTATTTTACAGTAAAAAACACTTTGGTAAATCTCTTTACCTGAAGTTTATGCTAAAGCTTTAGATGAGCATTGTCTTGCTTAAAGTCATGTTCAGTATTTGTCCTACAGTGCTGTATGTCCAGTCCTTCCAGGACAATGCAAACAAAGTGTAGAAGATCAATGTGTTGACAAACAGAAAAGTTCTGTTTGGTGGGGCTTGTTTCCCACTAAATTATCAGAAGTCCTGGACTTTTTTAAAAAATTTGATCTTGTGAAAACTTACTCTGAGGAATTCCAGCAGACACTGGAAGCTCTCTGGATACTGGTTTTCCACAATTATTAAATAGGACTTGTGCTCCTAATCCAGTTTGATTATTGAAAATCTTATCTGTTATTAATGATGCTCATCTGGAAATATCCTCTATTGCTGGATTGGCTGAAAGGTCCCCTGCTTTACCTAATGTAGACCAAAAAAAACATTGAAAAGGGGAAGGCAATACTTTCCCAGGTTCAATGCAAATGGCAGTTCAAGATTTAGATAAATCCATGTCAATTTTAAAAAAAAGGCCAGTTCTTTGCTGTTGAAAATTAACATAGCTTTCCTGTCTTCAATGAATCCAATGAACAAGATGTGGATCTGTCCCCTAATAGGCACATTTTCAGGCATTGTTTATTTCTCAGGTTTTCCTTTTAAGAAATAACGGCAGTCAGTTTTCCTCTGCAGGTGTATTTCCTTTAAGGTCGTACTGAAGTGGGCAGATGTTGTTCTGCTCTTGCAGATTGTTAGTTAATACTTGTGCAGTGATTCCAAAGTGGCTTAGCTGTACATGGGCCTGATCAAAGAGAAGACTTTCAACAGCACTAGGAGGCATGAGAAGCTCTGCATTTCTATAACCCAGACCAGAAATTAGAGTTTACTTATGAATTTAGTAGTTATAACTTGAGGCACCTTTTGAAAATAAGTAAATAACTTTCACCACATCTCCAAATTATCCATTTAGATCTTTCTGTGGAGGGAATGACAGTCCTGTATTTTCCCCTTGGACCAGTAGCCCATGTTAGAGTGGGAGCAAGTCAGTGTGGCACCGCTAGCCTGTGCTGAACATGTTTCAGGCTTCCTTTCCATGAAGCCTTTCTGGATGAGAAAGGACTATGTTGAACCTATACAGACTTCAGCATGTAGAGGACATCTGAACTTGTTATGCAGGTGTGGTTTTTTTCTTTCCTGAAGAGGGTAGATGCATGGGAATTAGCCCACAAACTTACTTAAATGGAAATTCCCTCGCTTTCTAGAGGAACACTGATGTTAAAGATTTCTTCCATTGATATTAGAGCATCCTTGGGATTGGAGGAGTTAATTTTTTAACTGCTTTGATAAACAGCATTTGCAGGTCTACTGCCTATCTGAAAAATGACTTAACAAAAACTGTTTGAGCTTGAGGTTGCATAATTGCCATCCAAACTCCAGATCTGAGAATTTTCTGCATAGGATGACAAATTTTAGCCTAGAGCCATTAGTTTGCACATAACAGGGGATGTGGCATGCATTTTTTCCCTGGGAACACCAGTGAGACATGCAGGAATCATAAATGGAGCAAAGTTCATGTTTCACCGCTGGAAGAGGAACACCACTTCCTAGTTAATCAAGCTGTGGTTTTGATGTTATTACCTGATTCCCTAGGGTGAATTTTTTTTCAAATAGCTATCAATAGATTGAGATTTCATTCTGACTTCACTGGCACATCCTCATTGTTCAGTAGGTGCTGATGTCAGAGTGCCAATCTCTCTGGCCAAACTCTTTTTCTCTTCTCACCACCCATAGTCCTCTGTGAAGAGAACAAATATAGAGGTTCAGACCAAAAGCTTGTAGTTCAATAACCTGTCTTTCACAGTTGCCAACAGGAAATGTCTAGGTTAATTCTGTGGCTGATCTTGGTAGATCTATGGAAACATTTTCATGAGAAATGATAAATAAATGCTAATTCTACTAGCAAATTGGAGAAGCAATCTAAAAAAATTTGTATCACCATCCTCATCCTCTCAAGTGCCTGTTTATTCTATAAGGAAATTTATAATTGCAGAGATCAGAGAAAAAACTGAAAATTGGTGTCAGCATCACCATGGAGACAATGACAGTGTTTGCAAATAAATCATCTCGCTCCCCAAATTAGGGGTAGATTTACTGTATAAGAATATACAGTCTCTGCTTTTTATAAGCTTGTGCAAAGGAAATGTGTCCAGAACCTCAGCACAGATGCTAAGGATTGTGTTATTTGTTTCCGTGCTATGACAAGGGAAATTAATAAGAAAGTGTGGGCTCTCTAGGGACGTTTTTCTGTCTCAATGTGAGAAAAGTGTAAACCAAATTCTCAGCACTCTTTAACTTAGTAGTTGCATCTGCTACCTTTAATATTAGGTTGCAAGTTCATTTCATTGGACACCTTTATGAAGTGAAATGAAACTTACTATCAAGGTTAATGCTGTGAAGTCAATTAGATGGCTGTCAGACTCAACATTTCTTCAACAATGCTTCCTTTTAGTTCCTTTTAGGAACATTTCTCATTTGCCTAGCATTGTCTTCATAAATAAAAAGGTTCTCAGAGTTTTTATACCTTGGGATGATGAGGTGGAGAGGTTAGAGGTGCTGCAATGGATGCAGAAATCACATACTATAGTTGGAATTTTCTTCTAATATTTTCCTTCCTATAAAACAGGTGATCTTTTGTTCCTCTGATTAAGAATTTACACACCTGTGTTTCTTCACATAGCTGCAAGTAGCAACATCTGCTGTCTTGAGTTTCTGCATGAAACAAATCCACCCTCTCTGAAGATAGAGGGAGGAGATCTACTGCATATTGCCTGTACAGGGCAAAGGAAGGATGATGTGAGGACCCTAGCTGGGGTCATCGGTCTCTTGGCCACAAACTTGTTCTGTGCAGCTTCCCTCTGCTCCAGGCTCAGAGGAACCAGAGACCATGGGCTGACCACAGAGGCAGACCCAGTGGCCAACTTCTTGTACAAAAGTCATGAGGCCTAAGTAAACAGAGGCAACAGTCATTCCCCCAGAGCACTTTTTACAGATCTTGTGCCAGATTTTTCCCTCTGCTTGAAGCTCCCAATCACACAGTCTCTTCTGTAATGCAGTGCATGGAGGTCAGGAACTCAGAGTAAGAAGGAAATGGTGATGGAGGTGGTAGAGTGGTGGATAAATTTTGTTCTACATCACTCTGGTAATATCTACCATTCAAAGACAAAAGCCACTGCATGGGAGAATTGCTGCTAAGCCAGGACTCTCAAAGTGTGGTTTTCTTGCAGGATCCCACAGAATATTTCTTTTTTAATTCCAAAGAGCCAAAGTCATTAACTGTGGTTGTGGTTTTCGTTTCACTGCTCATTCCCACATCCAGTTTCAGATCTGAGTCTGTTTCGAAAGGCATTTTGGAGCCTGGAAACATGCCCCTGCAAACAGAAAACCAAAGGTTTTAAGACCTTGGAAATTTTCTGTGGGAATTGCCTATTCCAAAGAAGAAATCCTTGCAGTTGAGTCATTAGCAGGTCCTACTGCGGTTCATGTATGTGCATATGCCATTTCACAATGCTATCGCCTCCTGTGTTTATGGTGTTCCTTACCAAGCCCAGCAGAGGTATCCCATGTATAACCACCTTTTCTCTGTTTTCCATTAACATCCCTCTTTCAGTTTTTTTCCGTATAAAGCAAGCAGTGCAGAGCCATGACGTTGCATGCATTTAGAAGTATCATAGCACTGCACTTAAACTCTGCTAACCGATTTCACATTGCGTATTTCTTCCTCTAAATAGATCCTTCTCCCAGACGATTTAAAAATGAAGGAAAAAAAATACCACCCAAAATCACTGTTTTGAATTGCAAATGAGTATGAAACCTGCATCAGTTGTTGGGGCAAGTTTAACTGCTGGACAGCTTTCAGATTCTTCAGCTGCCACAAGCTGTTACACTTGCATGCTTCGTGCAAACTGTCCTGCCAAGAAGTCTGTAATCCAACAGCAGCATTGCAAGCTTATGGCATTTTCTGGGTTTTCCTTTTCCAGTCTCAGGCCACTACCTCACCTCTGCTGACTGCTCAGAGCTCACTGAGGAGAGCTAACTCCCTGTCCCAATGCAGTCTCAGAGCTTCTGGCTTCATTTTTGGGTTCTGGTGATCTTTTGCAAAATTATACGTGTGCTAGTGGAAATAGCAACATGCTTAAATTAGCAACAAAACAAGAAGCATAAAAAAGCTTGTCAAACTCAGAAACAGTTGGTTCCCTTCCTTCAAGGTAATGCATTATTCATAGCACTTTACTGGGATTGAGCGTGCCAGTGACAGCAGCAGCTGTGGATGAATTGAAGATGCTGAGTGTGCAGGAGACTCAACAGGCAGGAGTTGATCCTGTTCATAATTCCATCACCTTGCATGCTATTTCCTGCTCTGGGTCAGGCTTCTGCTCTTCAAAAGACCTCCACTTTCCTTCCTTTAGCACCCTGTATGTAACATGGATAGTGCGTAATTCCTATTATTGTTCTTATTAGCATCTGTTGTTGACGTGGCTGCTTATACCTAAAGAATAACTGGGATTAAAGGGCTGATCTTACTCTTCTTTGCAGAAAAGACAAAACTGCTACAGTGACACAGCAGGCACTCACATCCTTAGAGAGGGAGAAGACCACAGTGCAAGTTGTCACTGATGGATTTGGGTGGAGAAATCAGTACATTAACAGTCCATGGCATGTTTTTAACTTTCCCAAGCACTAAATTTATCCGTGCAGCTAGGAGTTACTCCTTAACAATGTTATTAGTTTGCAATGCATGAGCAACCTTACAACAAAAATCTGTAAACTGTTTAGCCTCATATACATGATTGATCTTTTGTGGCTTGGCTATTAATCATGCATGAAAGCAAGCAAAACAGTGAAACTGGGAAACGTAACAATTCAGTCATAGATGACAGATCATTCACCTCTGCAGACGCTTACTTGTTCCTGTGGCTTAGAAAGGTTGACCTCCAGTTATCTGTGGTCCAGGTTAGTATCACTGTGTCACTATAGCAACAAAATGGCCTCTGAAAAACAGCATGAGGCATCTCAGTCTGCTTCCCTCTGGGCTGGGGTTCGCATTAGAGAGGCCAATACAGTAAGTGATACAAAGTGGCAACTTTGCTGGCAGCCTTAACAAAAGGATCAGTGGAGGCAGATGTTAAACTGTCTGTTTGCTCCTGGGATTTTAGTTTCCAAAGGCAGAATAAGGCTGAACATGTTTTATTTTGGACAAAAAGAGAAGGCACAGGATTTCAGAGAAACAAGTATCTTCCCTGGTTTATGGCTAGCAGGGAGGCAGCGGAGTGAAAGGGCATCAAGAGGGACACGCTGGCTGCCTCGGCCGCAGCAGTGCTCGCTTCTTCAGCTCTCTGGCCCACTTCGGCTTTAGCACTCCAAGAATCAAGTTTCCTCTGAAGACTGGGGGACAGGTGAGTGCTTCAGGCACTTGTTCCCTCTGCTCTAGATACAGCATGAGGCTCCCTCAATCCCTGAGTGTACTTAACTTTCTCAGTGACCACAGATGGCAAACTTAGCTAGACATCTATTTTTTAAGATGACCAAGATAAGTGAGATTGATCCCACTGAATTAAGCTCTTTCCAGCCCAAATGTTGTGTCTCAAATCTTTTAGTCTGTGCTGCTTTTCGGAGTTTTGTATTGGCCAAAATAAATTGAATCGAACTAAGTGGCAGAAGGATGGATAAGCATATTCCAGGATAAATAAAGGTTTGATATGGTAGCCATGGTCACTGTCAAGAACAGGGGCTACTGCAGTTCTGGAAATCTCTTCCTTCTGATGTCTGAACCCTTTACATGTGATATCAGCACTGCCAGTCACAACTCCTGGATGCCATTAGGGCTGTGATTTAGAAAAGCTTTTGAGCTTTGAGATCCTAGCCCAATTATGCAAAACCTCTGTGCCATCTTCACCTGAACTATATGCCAGAATGCCTACATAAACCTTGTTAGTTGTCCTGTAGTAAAGATGGTAATAAAATATATAAATTATAAAGAGCAGAGAGATAGTTGCCAGGTTATCATTACATACTTTTTTTATGCTTTTGTGAATTCGTCGGCCCAAAATTAACTTTCCATTAGCAGAAGGTCTCACATTGAGCTACTTGTTTCGTAGATAATTATTCCCTAGCAATACTCTCTAATGACTACTCTTCAAGCAATAAGTAAAGCCATGCTAATCTATTCTGTGTGGATTCTTGTACAACACCTATCACGTTAACAAACTGCCTTTTAGCAGAACATTAAATGACAGAATAACACCCTGTCATGTATTGTTTGTCCTTCCATCCTCTTCCCAGGGGGAGGACAGTATGTAGTGGAATCATGTGATTTTGTGAGGTGTTGTCTTTTTGATAGTTTTCTGAAAATATATGTTGCTACTTGCTTAAATCAGGAAAAGCAAAATGAGAACTATAGACCAGGATTAGAAAAGAGTTTTAGTTGTAAACAGAGTATTTTAAAGACTGCCCACTGAGTAAGACTGGTCTCCCATCCTAGAACCAACAGTACCAGTAATATATATAAGATATACCCAGGAATGATAAAGATGAGCAATAAAACAGGCAGGTATATATAATGGATAACTTCTGCTTTACACACAACAGTAAATAGATTCTGAAGCTGATTAATACTGAGAGACAAGGAATACTGTTTAATTCATTTGGGCATTTGTTTATTACCGGTATACCTCTATGGTACTATTTTTTCCTTCCCTAATGAGACTGGAACATACTGTTAAATCAATATCAAAGTTTCTGAGCTTATTGTGGAAGAATGTGGTTAGGAATAAATAAGTGTCAAGGAGAATTTTTTTAAAAGTGAGACATTGCTTGAGAGAACAGATCATATGGAAAAGAGAAAAGAGGTGTGGATGTGTATATTTATTTTAAAAGTTTCTATGGCATTTCTGATTTGTTAAAATCATTCTGAAACTGTACACTTAAAGCATATCTGCCTGGTTCAGGTTATCTGCATTTGCTAAGAAGGAGGTAAAATTTTCAAAGTCACATAAGAGTCATACTTCTCAATCCCATTTTCTTTGTTTAAACACAACCTCTTTCTGAAGGTTGAACCTAACTAACTTTGCTGAATGATCCTGAGGCTCTGAATGCCTAAATAAGTTTTGGAAATGTGGGTTATAAGTCCATATCATTTATGTTCCTTGGAAATGTTGTTCATAATGATGTATGAAAGCGAATTCTAAATATCCAACCAGCAGCAAAGGTGCCTTTTCCTAGGGCTAACCTGTGCTGGATGATGAAATGTGGAATCGTTTCTAATCTATGCAGTCTTTTACACCTTTTTTCAAGGTGATGCTCCCAGATGTGTTGCTGTGGGTATATGAAAGCTCTGGTCTTCAGAGGGGATGAGGCTCGTTACCCACCTTTATAATGTTATAAAGGATCCTAAGGGAGAAAGGACTGCCCAGCCAACTCCATCTAATTTAGCTCATCTACTGAGAGAGTGTCAAGCTGAGTCTAAGATTTATTTCCATAAGCATTTCTCACCGGAAACTTCTCACAGGTCCTGAAAAGTGTATAGGTAAGAAGCCAACAGAAAGAAAGTATCTGAAGAAAGTGAAGTATGTGTGTAGGAGAGAGCTGCTGTACATAGAAGTGCTGCTGATTCTCAGCTTTTCTATATTTGGAAGTCGTATGACCCAGAGAGTATTCTGGGTATGATGCAAAATGCAAGAAACTGCTGTACATAATGTCATGAACTCTCAAGGCATTAGGATGAGTTTTAGAGCCCATAATCCTTAGAGTTTTAGTGGAATTGCATGAGAAGTGCACTATTTTAGGAGGAGGGAAAGTTGCTTTGTATTTTAAATAAGAGTTAAATCTCTAGTTGCAAAGAAAAATTATGGGGGAAAAAGAAAGTCTAAAATTTCTAAATATAAAATACAAAGAAGAATGTCCCTGTATCATTTGACTTTTCTGGAGGTAGGACTCAGAATTCCTCTACTGAGTTTCGATACTGAATGCAAAACTAAATGTGAAACATTACAAGTGAGGTGCTTTGCCACTTGGTAGAAATTTGGAGGTGATAGTAAGAATGCCTTTTAAAAATTATGCAGGGATACAGTACTTAAATGTTAGCACTTTATAAAAGTGGAAGCTCTTCTGCTTTGCAAGTAAATATTGTTTAGAAATGCCTAAACTGAAAGAAAGCTTGGATGACTGTTGTATCATAACAAAAAGATACAAAGTCTGTGACATTATCCACAGTCCTCACCATTCCTTCAGAAACAGTCCTATACATGGAGTTTTCAAAAGCACATTCAACCAAAACTGTTTATAGTTAATTTCAAAGAAAGCAGTATTTCACCAAGCACCTTCTGCAAAAATCCCAAGCAGATCATGTTAGGTAAGGCCTAGATTTAACTCAGTTGGATTAGAGTGTATTAAGAGATACGCTGCACCCCAATGTGAGGCTTTAAAGGCACTTCCTAACGTGTCAGTATTGTGCCTTTTACTGAAGTCTAAAGAAAGCCCAGTCTAGACAGAATTCCCATCCCAGTACATGGCATTTATATTGCCTCACTAGAAAATTAGCAGTTCACTACATTGCAGCCTTTAATGTCTTTGATGCTGCAATATTGCTTATTATTCTTATGTCTCACTCTGCCCAAGTTGCACTGGGACCCATTGTGCTCTAGAGCACCAAGGAGTTTGGCAATTGCTGTAAGATTGAGTGAAATTCAGCTAACCTAAATTTAGGTATTTAAAAATCACGTCTGGTCTGAGCTAGTCAAGTCAGCTCCCTCTGCAGTCAGTGCAGACATCCTGGCATCTCAAAGAACGATCATTCCTGGTTAAAGTGTTTAGGATGAGATAAACCACTGCCTCTCTCCCCAGGGACTACAGTATGGAGGTGGAGGACTAGTTCAGATTAGATCTCATAGTGTAGATGAGATGAGATGAATTCCACTGCTGATAAGAATGGGAGGATGTAATACGATAGAACAGCAAATATACATGGAGAGAAACACATCAGGGGCAGGGACCAGGCTGCAACCAGACATTCAAAGGGTTGTGGTGGTAAAATTATTAATATTTAAGATTTGAGATGTCTGGCCAATAGATTTATCCTAACTAAAAGAACATTCCTTTCAACTAAAAGCTAACAGTCTGTGATTGTTTCCAACTCCCCACTTCTGAGCTAAGATAATACTGGTGTGCCACTCCTATAGGCTTCACCAAGAGCCATCTCTCCATATTGTCACAGTATTTACTGCTTGATTCCTTCTTAGAATAGTGGCAGTTATCATACTCCTACTTAAGGAGTCCATCCCTCCCAGGGATGGATACCTGGTTTTGTTGACATTGAAATTATCATTTTTCTTTACCTCTTTCTTTTTTCTGAAACAGTATATAGACTGGTCTCTTGAATCACTTGGGAAAAAACAGGGAAGCAGGGGGTGAGATGCTGGCTGAATGTTTCTCTCGTTACGATCATAGTTACTAAAGCTTCTGCCTGACCTGTCCTAAATTGTACATGCATTATTATACACTTGGAGTCCCCAGATTCTCCAAAAGGGTCTCGGGTCAGACTGTGAACCAGAGGCAAGTGGGAAGGACCAGGGCTGCCACTCTGCTATACTGCTCCCATACTTCTCTCTTCTGTTTGCAATTGCCATTCTGATCCTTAGACATCTGTCGCAATTTCTACCGCAGTCCTGGTTAGGGAGGCCATGGGAAAGTTCTTCTTGGGAAGAAGCAATAGTATGCAGTCCTCCACACTGTGAACTGTCACTCTCTCCAGAGAAAAGGAATTAGAAATAGTATTGTCCTCAGGAGCTGAGAAAACTTGCAGATTTTCCATGTACAGTAAACAGTTTCTATAATTACCAGAAAACAAAACAGAGAGGCCCTGTGCAGCAGGGGCATCCTGTCTCATACACACTGCTGTGATAATGAAATCCAAACCCTGTGCAATTGCAGACACATTATTCTCACTTGCTTTAAAGGTCAGCTAAGAAGCTAATTTCTCAAATGGGCTCATAGCTCTGAGACAACGTAACACTAGTCGTTT
Organism: Nipponia nippon; assembly: GCF_047370975.1. Classification (NCBI taxonomy): domain Eukaryota; kingdom Metazoa; phylum Chordata; class Aves; order Pelecaniformes; family Threskiornithidae; genus Nipponia; species Nipponia nippon. The sequence goes on from NW_028262336.1 coordinate 114,391,504, forward strand.
CTTCCAACAAACTGCAGTTGTCAGAGAAACTGGATTAGTAGCTCAGGGAACTAAAAATAGACATTATGTGCTTGCCAGAGAAGGATAAATTCAGTAACAGAGGTGAAGGTATATCAAAATATAACATCTGGAGAAAAAGCAACAAAAAAATGCTCAACTGAAAGCAAGTTACCCATAAAATTACATTAAAAATAACCTGAATCATCAACTGGAAGAATGACAGGGTTTAGTCTTGATTCTGTTTTATTCACCTTCCAGATCCATCTTGCTGCTTTATCAGCTGAATCAGTTTGGCCACAGTCCTGTCAAAGTCATGTACCTCAAGTTAGGCAGTGAAAGTCACTATGTTAAAGCCATTATTTGAATACTGAAAAAAAGAAGAGTCTTTGGCTTAATATTTTTATCTTCTTTGAGGGGGAGATAATTTATAGCTAAACTTATTCAACTGAGCAATAAAAACTAAACTTGCAAAGCCCAAATCTAGTGAGAGAGCTACAGTGAAAGTAACTTTCCAAGCCTCAGCATATCTTTACTAAAAAGTAGATAATTATTTTTCATTAAATCGAACATTTGCATTTTAAAGAATTCTCTTTTTTTCCTTGATTTTTCAAATTTGTATTATTACTTGCTTGGACTTAAAAAAAAAAAACAAAAACAAAACACCTCTTCTTTATTCTTCATTCTTCTTCAGTTATTTATTTTCCATAGCAGAGCAATTCCACCATACTGCGTCTGACCTTGCAGGAGCAGCAGTCCAGTGGAGATAGGGAGCCTCAGCCTTTCTGGTCAAGGTGAAAAGTTCTGCAAGGTACACATTGCGTCTCAGCTGAAGACAGGGCTAGCAGTAGTTACATGCAGTTTGTACTATGACTTAAGTGATTCTTTTTACTTTTATATTCAGAAGCAGACCTATGTATAGCTCAGGAATAATCTTCAACACTTTCTTCAGAAATTCTTGCTGTAGTATGTGTCATTTCTGCGCACCTTTTGTAAAACCTCTGCATTTCAGATCTGAGGCATTGACAAGTGTAGGGTATAAATAGTAACTTAGATCAGCGAATCAAATCACTGTGAAAAATATTTGTAAAGTACTTACGTTCATTGTCTTTTAGATCTCTTATAAGCTATAGTCCTTTTTGCAAATTCTGTTCTTGCCTTTGGTCATCGTTCTAAGAGAGGTCAAGAGTAATCTTGATTTTGGGATTTAATTAGCATCAATACCATTTATCTGGCATTCACTGTGTACCATTATTACTTCAGTGTTAAGGTTCAGTTGTGAAATAGAAATGTCGGGATAAGGAGTACCAGCAGTTATCTGCATTGCACATCCTACATATTATGCACACATTTCATGGCATACTTTGTATTTTATAGAACATAATATGACTGGTTAAATATGTAGAAAAATAGTTAAGAATTAAAAATACAAAATGGGTGGACGCTGCCATGTCTGACAGCTATCTTGAGATATTATGGATAAATTATCACCTACTCTTGGGATTGCTCCGAACGAAATCATGCATCTTTGGCATCCATCTGTGGTTCGGTGAGAGGCATCATCCCTGTAGTTGTTAAACCTCAGTTACATTAGAGCCTAGAGTTTAATAACACAGGAATTTTTCAGCCGAGTATTGTAAGAAAAGTGATACTGTTATTTTCTGAATATGGTGGGCTCCACTGCTAGGACTGACTTTACATCACTTCTTGATTTGATTTTCACCTTTCCCAGTTTACTAAAATTCTGCAGTTCCTCTTTGCAGGATTCCATAGTGTTTTGAAGGGGCTGTGTTTAGTCTGGTTGTGCAATCCACTGGTGCAACAGACAAATGTTAAGCTGTTTCAGAACACCGTCCTGGAGAGTCCAACCAATGTTTCACAGCCACAAATCATCCCCTTATTGTCTTTGCCACTTTGCTCTGCCCCTACGGCAAACTTTAGAGAAGGAACTGAATGCTACTGAAAATCTTCTGGTGGTTTATATTTGTTTCAGTGGGATAAATTCATGATTAGGAGAAACTTTTGCAAAACAAGCTAGTGTTATTGGCATGAACTTAACAGCCTGAGCCCATCAAGTCATAGTTCTGTCTCTTCCCAAAGCCTTTGAGAACAAATTGAACTTTGCATGCAATATCTTGCGTAGAAGAACTGATAACAATTTTCCAGTTGTCTGTGACTATGATCCTGACTCTCCCATCTAATGGAAAACCCATGAAATTCATGAAACCATGAATGGAAAATCTCATACTACTGATACGTTTTTAAAGCTCTCTTCTGGGAGCCTGCTGCAATTCTGAAATTGGTGATTGAACTGGCAATTCATTCAGGCTCATCTTCATTTCCTCTGCAGGTAATTCTAGAGGATGATTAATCTTTGATGCCTTAGAGTTGTATCTTTTGACTTTTCCCTTTGATTTCAGTGTTGCCAAAGTAAAATCTGAGGGCTAATTCCTATCTAGGATGGTACAAACAGCTCCAATAACAGGGCCAGACATATATGAACATAAGTTGTAGGGATGAGTAAAAAAATTGGATTATTGTAGGAAGATCGATGTTTACCTGAGTTCATGATGCTCAGTTTTAGGAGTGGGATTTTTTAGTAAGAGTTATGAGCCACATGGTGGTCTGTCATTTACTGAGAGCAGAACAAAGGGAAGGAGCAGTTCAGTGCAGTGCAGTTTTAATCTCAGCTTTATGAATGCTGATAATTACTGATTATCTTCTTTCAAACTTCTCTGTTTTACAAGCTGGATAAAAATATTTGGTACTCCTAAAATGTGAATATTGACCACCTCAGAGTCTGCACTCCTGTGGAAATGGACCAGTCTCCCCTGGGTGCAAATGCTTTTTGTGTAATTCTGTAATATTGTTTTAGTGTGTCCTGTAAAGTTTCTCTGAAGAGACTTGGACTTCAATTGTACAAGCATTCTGCACTAAGTAACAAGATTACAACCTTGCACTATCAACAAAGGATGCTTAGCATTAAAATAATATTGGATGGCATTAAATAATACTAGAGCTCTGCCAGGGTTTAGAGCACTGTGATGTTTGTGAACTGAAGCAGTTTGTATAAAATTTCTTGCAAATACGAGGATAATCTAATTAATGACAGTATTTCCATTTTAGTAATATGAAGAGGAGGTAAGGCAGTGTCCCTGGACATTTCTGTCAACTTAATGGCTAAGAGATTAATTTTAGTACTATGTAAATCTGAACATTATTTTAAAACATCAACCTGCAAACTACTGGGAAGGGATATGGCAGGTTAGAGTTTTACTGTGAGCTAGCATGGACAGAAATGCTCAGCAAAGCATACAAGCCAAGATCTTCCCACACATCTAACCAAGGGAGTAATTACAAAATTGAGTCTGGTTACTTGTCCTAGCTGTTCAGCAAAGGAATCCACCTGCCAGTGGAAGCAGGCTCCATGCAAACTATCACATGCTGCATTTCAGTTTTTTTATTGGGATTCATTTGGCAGTCTTAGTGATCTGGAAGTTACAGTAAGTACCTCTGGTTGAAAATTACTATTTCAGTTACAATTGCTTCCCCTAACCAACTGAATTTATTACTAACCAAAGATTTATCTACTTGAAAACAAAACAGTAAAGTTTGATTCCGTCATTTATGTCTTTGACTGCGAGCAGTTGAAGTGCATAATGTATGTACTAAGCAGGCCTGTGTTGTGCCATTGAGCAAGAGTTATTCAAGGCCACAGCACCAGTATAACACAGCAGAATTCAGTATTAATCCCTCTGCAGGAACATGAGTCTATGTAATAAATTGATGTGCCATCTGTGTAGGCCATGGGAAAATTGTGTGTGCAGTGAACTACATATGGTCTTAAAAGCTTTAACATTTGTACTGCTCTTCTTATAACAGAATGTATATCTTGATAGCTATGACCCTATGAGCTTCTGAAAAAAAAAAATGCAATCTAAAGTTTATTCTTCTTGTTTTAAAATCACTGTTTTGTGAATTACTGTTTACACAGGCCTCCATACAGCAAGGAGTCTTTCTCCATGTGTTGCTGGGAAATGGAAAAGCAGATGCTATCTGTAAATCTTGCAGGCTGGAGAGATCAGTGAATGCCTTTCCTGAATCTCCTCCTGATAAGCCACTTCTTTTTTCTAGCAAGTGCGAACAGTGCCAATAGCCTGGACCTTCTTTAGAAGAAACAAGTAGTTTGTTAAATGGCCTTGTTCTGTTCAGCTTCTGTTGATACTTCTTAATTTTCTCTTTCTGCTTCCTTTTGAGTAGGCTTTGCTGATACGATTCTTGCAAAGTGTAACTGAGGGCAAACAGTTTGCCTTTTTTATCCTTCCTTTTTCCAAAGCCACTGAAGGCCTAAAACAAGAAGAAGAAACTTTACAAAACTCATGCAGGCATGTTGTTAACAGATAGCAGAAGGATAAAACAGCCTTCTAACAGTACTCCAAATTACCTTTTAATGGCATGCCTGCACTGTATTGTGACTTCACATTTTGCTTTCATAGTGTGACCTGCTGTAATGGTGTCTGTTACAATGAGGTCCTTTTAGTTTGTCTTAAAAAATTTTACTTGTTTGTCACCATATTAGAAACATAAGGTACACTCTATAAGAAAAGCAATATAAAATATACTATACATCTTCTATTTCAATGCCTCTAGTTTTAGGCTAGTAGTCATATAAATGTTTATAATAAAAATACAGGTTTTATTGTTCTTCACAGGACCAAGCAAATAAGTTTTGCCTTGTCTAAATACTAACAGTTGTCTAAATACTAACAGTAACATTTCTATTCAACAAATACTCTTTTCTCATGCTTGTAGTTAACTTGTGGTGGGCTCCATCCTACTCTGATTCCCCATTAATGCATTTGAAAGGGAAAAGTAATGAGCTATTTTAGTGTATGACCTTTGTGCAGTACCTGATTCATAAAGATAAATAGATCCAAAATCTCATTTATGAGTTATTAGTGATCAGCAAAACAACAAAACCCCTTTGAAGTTCAGCTGAGTAAGTTCTGGAGATCTTGCGTTCCTCAGTTTCTTGAGTCATTGTAACAGACGTATTTGGTGAAGACTTTGCCATGGACACTGGCACCAGCCTTCATCAAAGATTGTTCTAATTTCTGCTTCCCATTTTATCTGGAAGTTTACTGTAATGGAGAAATTATCTGGATTTGAAAAAAGATCAACCATACAGCTTTCCTTCAAATCAGTTCTCACCTTATTTGACCTAGTCCTTTGGTACATAGCTTGCATTAATTAATTTTTGTCATATTAGTAACACAATATCCAGGAAAAAATGTTTCTCCCGAGAAACTCCACTGAAGAACATTTTGTTCCTGACAGAATACCTCTGTTGTCACATGTTTCAGACCTAAGTCACTAAAGAGGTGATCAAAGAAGACAGAATATTAAGACAAATCCAGAAATTTTACTCGCAAGAAATGTGTGTACATAGTTAAAAACAAGGTACAATAGGGAAGTTAGTAAGTTCTTTTTTTTCCTCATTAAATTTTGCTGATACACATAGCAGTTGCTCACAAAGTATTTATTTCTTCCCCCACATACTCTCATTTGAAGTCAATAGAGCTTCAAATCAAAAAAAAGTTACATTGTCACAAATGTAGGTAATTCACTGAAAGTCATGGACAGAGCTTGGTTCTCTAAGCACTGCAATAGCATGATAAGAAAAGTACCAGTTCAGTTACACTGCCAGGTGCTCAAGATACCACCCAGACTGTATTTATTATTATTCTTTCTTCCTTTAAAATGGCAAAAAAAAATAGTTTAAGTCTGTGTCTTTGCATTATTTGAGTTCTCGTATGTCAAGACTGCATCTGGTAGTATGTTGCAAAGTTGCCTTCCCATGCTACCACATGAAAGAGTAGCTGCTTCATCACTTCTGTGATACCTTTTTCTGTCTGTTTGTCTGGAAATTTTTTATGTCTCTTCACCCATGTCCGTAGTTCTGATTGGGCTGCCCAGTGTCTGGAAATCCTGGATAAAAGGCCACACTAAACATGTGCAGAACAATTCTGTATCTCAGGTGAGAAGAGTTTTGTATGGATCTGTTGTGTTTACTGCTAGGGGCAGACCAGCTTTGCAAGTGCACTGGACTCATCTCGTGCTGTAGAGCTGATGTGTATAAGCACAACACATGTTGACACATTGCTTAGCCAGTGCAGACACATGCTCATGCATTTCAGTGTGACAAATACTAAGGGAAAACATGGAAGTTGCAGCATTTGGAATTTCAGTTGTTGGCAGAAGTATGTGATTGGTACCACCTACTCTGTTGTTTCATGAAAACTGTCTGGAACAATAAGAAAAGAAGGAGAAAAAAAAAAAGGCAAGTGAGGAGGATTGTGAGGTAGAGCTCATTTGTCAGCTTCATGTTCTCTAAAACTCCTTCTTTGCCATCGCCACATGTGGAACTAACACCGTTCAAATACAGTGGTCAGCACTGATCATCCGTGTCACAGGAGTCGTATCTGAGTTTCCATAGGTAAATTTTATACTGAGTAGCTATAATACTGCCATGGGGCAGGAGGTGACTGTCCTTTTAAATAACCATTGTTTAAAGATTCATTGCTGAAAAGGTCAATACCCAAATACCCTGTTAGGACTCGACAAGTAGGGTTCGCTTTTCATCAAGGTTTTGTGGTAGGAACTTTGAATGTTATTGTGAATCAGGACTGATCTGTGGCAGTCCTAAGCCTTCATAAATAAAGCAGATATTATTACAGCATAGTCAAAACCTTGGTCAGTACTGCCATGCCAGAAACACAGTGTCCTGAACAATTGCAGACTTCCTACCTCCTGATAATCCTTGCAAAGCAAAACCATATGACTCTCATTAAGGCTAATAGGAGTCTGTTTGGGCTAAAAGTCTGCAAAGAGCATTGAAACCGTATCCCACACTCCTTGCTGTACAACACCATCAGTGGTCTGATTCTGCAAGTCTTATATTTGCTGGCTGACGCTCAGTCTGTAAACAGAATCATAGTCCGGCACGTCGGTGTGTAACACATTCCATGTAGGAAGAAGACAGCACTTTCCCTTGACCTGCATTTGGATTTAAAGCTTAGTTACATGGGCCATTTAGGCTGCAGTCCTGTGTGTGCTCAGCTGAACAGGTAACTTAAAGGACGCGGGGGCCTCATCCGAAATGTGCTTTGGCCAGGCCTTCTGCAAACGTTGTGAGCAAGGATGGTGGGACTGCAGCCATACCTCATCAGGTGGTTGTAGGTGGGAGTCGCACACCCAGTATCTAATGCAGCATTTCAGATACCTAAGGACTTATTTTTCCATACATTCTACACACATTTCTACATATTTTATGAATCAGGTCTGTGATCAATGTTTTGAACAATTTGTTTGCTGCAGTTTCATGGGGTTACTATCTCTTCAGTTTGCAATGTAAATAGTATTGTACATCTGCTATTTTATGATACAAATGCCATGTGAATTGCTTATTTTTAAAATGTTATAACTCTGTTATGGTTTATTTACAATGTCATCTCACAGTATTGGTTTAATATACAATGTATCTGTATGGCATGAATTAAATTGCTTATATTTTACAATGTCAAATATTTTATTTTTGTTTTCTAAAATGACTAAATTTCATCCTATGTAGTTTTATAAATGTTTCTTAAGTGGCTCATTATATCTGAAAATATTGCTTCCTCTCCAGTAGTGCAGGCATAAGAACCAGTAATCCTGATCAAAATCATCAGATATATCATCTAGCAATTTCAGATTAGAAGTATATGTACAAATATGTAAGCATTTATAGTTAATCAGAACATCTACTATATCTTCCTTGCTTTTCATGTAATGATACATTTTAATCATTTTGTATACTTTTTATTTGTAATTATTTGTGAGGCATATACAGTGTAAATAACATGTTTCATTATGCAAGATTTCTAGGTATTCAAGATTACAAAAAAAGGTGAATTTGTATATGAAAAGAAATTGACAGTAGATTGGAATGACATAAAATAAAGTGTTGATGACTATGTTCTATTTATACTGTTCATTTCCAAATTGTCTGTTAAAAAAAAAATTCATTTGCCCTTTAATGTCCAACCAGTTATTTACAGTATGTTTACATCAATAAATCATGCAAAAGTCTGTTAAAAGTCATGATGAATCATTGAAATTTTCTCTATTTCTGTTGACAGCCTACTTATGGAGAGCAGAATTAAAATATACTAAAGCCCAATTCAGTAGAAGCAGCCCAAAAAGTCAATGAAGATATTTGTAGAAAAGAACCTCTTTTCTTTCACTGCTAGCTCTCAAACCTTGCCTTATACCACAAACCCAATTTTGTTGTTAAACAATAAGCTAGTAAAATATGTTATAACAACATGTTAGATGCTTAAATACACATTGTGTATATCCCTTGATGGGTAAGCTTTGCTTTTCATGGCCATGGCCATGTAAAAACCTTACTAAAGCCTTTGTTCTTGACGGAACTTTTGGAGTTTTGAGACATAGCTGCTTAAGAAATTTAACAGATGGTTGGAAAGAAAATATCTGTTTTGGGTGATACTATAATGGCTAATTTCTTCCTGTGATTGTTCAGTTCTCAGTTCTGTAGAACAGCAGAGCAGAACCAGGTTTCAGTCCTGGAGAAGAGAGTTAGTAAACAGGTGACATTACAATGAAATAATGACACAAGCTTGTTGCTACCAACACAAGAACAAAGGAAGCTGGCACGCTGTAACGTCATCAACCTTACAAATGCTGCTCATGTTGCCCATTTTTTCATTCCTTCTTCATCTTTTCTATATCCCCAACGGAGAACATGACTCATTCTGCTCTGCTATTTTTTACAGAAGACCATTAACTAGAGTTGGTTGCAATATTTTTCTGTGGAATGTGTTACTGGGAGAAAATGGAATTTCAATTAATTCAAAATGTTGGCAGGGGAGTTTGATTCTGACATTTCAGTACCAAATGTGCTTCGCTTTTGTGTGGCTAAAGCTAAAGAAGGTCTAACCTATCCTAAAATTTCAAGGATTTTTGCCCTTGCCACAGCTGGCTTTAAGCCTGGTAAACACTTTCCAAGAAAGAGACTGATAATTTGCTTATTCCTGTCTTCAAAATTTTTCCAGAAAATTGTTCCAGAATGTTTAGGTGGGAATTTTAATAACACTGGTATGTGGGAGTCAGTTCTGATCTACAGTAGATTTGGGAATACTGTGTGTCAACCAGGAAATTATGATAAAGACAATTCTCAGAGTCATTTTAGCTGGGAAAGTTACTACTCTTCTATTAACAAAACACTGCATTTTGAGATCTCACTTTGTCCAATAAAGCTCATTTATGTGACTGTATGAATGTAAGGAATGCCTTCAGCCTAACGTCCACATACAGTGCAGAAGGATACGACAGGAATAAAAAAAAGACACAGACGAGGACAACAACAGTTATGAAAGCTGTTGCATATCTTCCAGAAATTAAACAGGCACGAATTGCCCAGGTTTGAAAAGACACAACTATGATAAAGATCTCTGAATACTATGGTGAAAAGGGATAGAAAATTATTATTCTGTGTTTCTTACAATGCCAGAATTAGAGGGCATTTAATGAGGTTACAGGCAGCAGATTAAAAACAAGTAATGCAAGAGAAAGTACTTTTTTCATAGAGTATGTAATCAAATCGTGGCTCTCAGTGCCAACAGAACATTTCAGAGACTAAAATAGAAGCAATTAGAAAAGCTGATGGAGGGTAGATTCATCAGCTGTTGTTAAACGTGTTGAGCTGCTGCTATTGTCAGCTCAGGGAGCCACTAATCCTTTGTTGCAGGAGTCTGGGAAAGTGTGCCAGCAAGAGGTCTCGTAATACTTTTTTATGCTTTCCTTTGTGTAGCATTCCCTATGGATATTGTTGCAGACAAGTGGCTGGGTAGATGGACCTTTCAAGAAAAAGTCTGGGTGTATATTCTTATATGGGAGACACTGGAAGAGGAGAGTCCAGGATGATCTGCAGGATGAGGGAAGAACGAGAGGAAGAGAATTTGAAAGTCATACCAGCACCAGGAGGAGACAGTGTAATGCACTGGAAACTTATTGTTAATACATGGACTGGACATCAGAGCTGGTCTAGGGGAAAAGAGGTGGGCTGTCTTCTGGGAGCAAGCATACAAGGTAAGGATTTTAGACTGAAAAAGGTATTGGCTGGAGCAGGAAAGACCATCTGGTGATTCTTCACCAGGGGACAAATCAAAAAGGTAGATTTCTGCTGAAATGTCTCAGCACAAACAAGTTTCATGTGATCTTTCACACAATTTTCCCTATTCCTAAGAAAAAAAGAACATGTGGGCCAAGGAAATAAATGAAGACCCAATCATGGGCCAAGATTAGTGTTACAAGAAAGACTTGGGGATCTTTCATCATCTTGATGGGAAAACACTCCATCGTGTGTTGACTCTACCTGAGTACTTGGAGCACGGGCATTGTGGGATTAAGTCTGAGACGTTGTTAATAACAGCTTTAAGCAAAAAGGATTGTTTACATTTTCTTACGTGTAATATCCCTCCCTGATTTCAGTACAGCGGCAGAGAAAATTAGATAATAGTACTGAATAAAGGAGCTATTCTTGTAGGTCTACACAGACAAATTATTTTCTCCACACTATGTATATGAGCATATCACATACCTTAATTCTGTTTTACTCTTCTAAGATGTAGGCATGTGTAGGCTAAGTGGAACAGAAACTGAAGTTGAGGACCACTTTGATTGAATATTTTCATTAAAGACCTTAGCACAGAGGAGAAGAAATGATGTCTGCTGATGGCGCGAAACTGAGAGTTGTTATCAACACAGCAAGAGCCAAATGAAATAAGGGAAGAATGGAGTGGCCTTCAGACCACATAAAATAGAAGTAGGATGAAAGGATAAGTAATGTGTGCCAGAACTAATTGCAGGTATTCCTGTAATAACTGGAAGCTCATAATTTAGAAATGACAGAAGAAGAAAAAGAGATAGAAGGGTACTGACTGAGAAGTGTATGATTATAGCCACTAATGTCATATGAAAAAATCAGATGTAGCCACAAGAGAGATGTTTCTGATAGATAGAGGAAAATATCAATGTCATTTCATAAGGTACTCATGGGATCATACCTGGAATACTGTGTATAATTCTGATTATTTGCATTCAGGAAATTAGTGTATTCCTGTGACTGACAACAAGGTAAAGCCTAAGGGAAATACAATTATTTAATTAACCTGTTTCTTTTCCAGTAGACCATGCATCTTTTAAAAAGCATATATATAAAACATTTCAAGTGTGCTTGATGCAAGAGTTTGTCTTGTTCAACATCTTCACTGATGATCTGGATGAGGGGATTGAGTGCACCCTCAGTAATTTTGCAGATGACACCAAGTTGGGTGGAATATGGATCTGCTGGAGGGTAGAAAGGCCCTAGAGAGGGACCTGGACAGGCTGGATTGTTGGGCCGGGGCCAACTGTATGAGGTTCAACAAGGCTCAGTGCTGCGTCCTGCACTTCGGTCACAACCCCATGCAACGCTACAGGCTTGGGAAAGAGTGGCTAGAGAGCTGCCTGGCAGAAAGGGACCTGGGGGTGTTGGTTGACAGCTGCCTGAACACGAGCCAGCAGTGTGCTCAGGTGGCCAAGAGGGCCAATGGCATCCTGGCTTATATCAGGAATAGTGTGCTCAGCAGGACCAGGGAGGTGATAGTGCCCCTGTACTCGGCACTGGTGAGGCCGCACCTCGAGTACTGTGTTCAGTTTTGGGCCCCTCACTCCAAGAAGGACATTGAGGTGCTGGAGCGTATCCAGAGAAGGGCAACGAAACTGGTGAAGGGTCTAGAGAGCAAATCCTACGAGGAGCGGCTGAGGGAACTAGGGTTGTTTAGTTTGGAGAAGAGGAGGCTGAGGGAAGACCTTATTGGTCTCCACAACTACCTGAAAGGAGGTTGTAGCAAGGTGGGGGTTGGTCTCTTCTCCTAAGTACAAAGCAATAGGATGAGAGGAAATGGCCTCAAGCTGCACCAGGGGAAGTTTAGGTTGGATGTTAGGGAAAAACTTCTTCACCGAAAGGGTGGTCAAGCATTGGAACAGGCTGCCCAGGGAAGTGGTTGAGTCTCCATCCCTGGAGGTATTTAAAAGATGGGTAGACGTGGTGCTTGAGGACATGGTTTGGTGGTGGACTCGGCAGTGCTAGGTTAACGGTTGGACTCGATGATCTTAAAGGTCTTTTCCAACCTTAATGATTCTATGATTCTATGATTCTTCCCTTTCAGCTATTTGCCTTGGGAAATGCTAAGCTGGATAATGAGTTATGACAAAGTGCTTAGCTTCATTTCTCACCTCTCTTTCTTGAGTGCTGGATGCATTTAGAGTTTCTGACCCATAGTCCAGTTCTTTCAGGTATGAAGACACCAGCATGTTAGAGGAGTTGATTTGATTTTCCATTTACGTTATTAAGTACTCTATTATCAGAATACCAACAAGACATCTTGTGCTAGGTATCCCAGACTCTATAATAGATTCTTTCCCCAAATGGACTCAGAGCTTCTCCAGCTCTCTCACTAACATACAGAAACATTCAAAAATGCTCAATGCATCGGGAAAATGCTCTGAAATTTCCCACTGCTTCTTCTCCAACAATAGAAACATCACCATCTGAGGTGAGAGAGCCCAGTTTGGAGTCAGAGCCACATCTTCCTCGCACATCAATACCTTTATAGATTGGAGGCTGATCCCCCCTTTTATACTCCCAGTGGCCTCCTTCATTACAAACTTGTGGTTAGTTGGCAGTATTTGTAAAAGGATGTTTCATAAGAACTTCATATATTGCACCTGGCTATTGTGGTGAACAAGAGGCTTCTCGTTAAGATCTTTGACTATGTGTTCAAAACTGCAACTGTCATGTTTTGGATGACATGGACACTTGTATTTTTACAGGTTATGTTAAGCCTTTGTTTTTGTAAGCTTATTATCAAACTGAGCTGTATTTTGCTCTTATTCTGTAATATTGCAACAGCATTATTTCCAAGTGAGATATTCTTACAAGTGGTACATACGCAGTAAGTTCTCCATGGAAGAGTTCTGGGTCTTTATTTGTAAAACCTTTCATATACTGAAGCCATAGGCAATACAAATACTAAGTATCTCCATTTCAAAGGACTTTAGAAAACACTGGGATGGCTGAAGTCTTTGAGAAGCCTACACAGTAAATCCTGGCTATGCAATGCAAACATGCAAATGTGTGAAATTTAAATTTGTGTGTGCGTGTGTGCATGTGTTGTATTACATACAAGGCTTGCTTTATTGATGATTATGTCTATGTACAAAGCAGTCCACAGCTGAGTAATGATGTCTTTCAAGAATGATGCATGAAATCAGGCTTAAGCTAGAATCTAGAACTGAGCTCAAACTGAAACAAGCACAAATCCATCTGAAATAGCAGTCTAGAAAAGAATTGGAAGGTGGGAGAAGGAAATGGATTATAAGCTAGGCTAGGTAGGACTTGCTAAGGGCAAAAGAAGAAGAGAGATGCTGCTGTTACCTGTGGAAAACTGTTCAGAAATCTATTATCAGGAGGTGCTGAGCTTCTGCTTAAATCATGGAAGAATAATATTGCAGCCCATTATATAAATCTGCTGCTGAAAACCCATCAATAGCAGTAATAATAATCTTGAATTCCAGGATAAGCGGAGGTTTAAAATTAGCTTGAGCATTGGAGACAGTAGTTTATAAGGAGAAAAGAATTATCTCTTGATGTCTGTGTTGTCATTCAAGGGAGGAAGACAATTTTTTCTGCCAGTAAAGAGAGGATTATTGGTAGAAAAAAGGAGGATTATTCTTCACTTTAGGGTCAGATTTATTTTATATTGGAATCAAGCAGAATTCTTCTCTATCTCAGAAAAAGCTATGAATTTCTCAGGTACTCTGGAAAATCAAGACCTAATCAATTTTAATTGTATATAACAGATCACTACCTCCAGGAAGTGCAATATAGATTAACTGTGAAACTTGGCTGAGTAAATGTCAGTGGCATAACTGATCTGTGGCACTGGAAGTGTGTGGTAAATCAATATTGCCTTAATTACAATTTCTTGAGGCAAATACATAGTAGTCAGAGAAGAGTGGCATATTTAGCTTTAGCATAATTTATAAAAGCTTAACTAGTTCATTAATAAATTCATTGTCTCCAAATCATTAAAAAAGTACACTTGAGGTTTTCCCATACTACTAATCTACCTAGGACATTCCTGGTGGAGACTGCGTAATGGACTTTGGTGAGACCCACAAGTCACCATGCTTAAGTGTTAATATTGCAGAGACCCAGAGAGATCATGGCATTAGGCTTCACCATCCCCATACAGTGTCCAACAGCCACAACCTGGCAGAGGGAGCAGGGGGAAGTGCCACTGGTTTGCAAAGCGCTGTCTCCCCTTCTCTTGGCCACTGGAGTATTTCTTTGTGGCTACCACTGTTCATCATCAAACATCACATTGAAGTGGTGAATGAATTGCAATGGTTTCACAGCATGATCTGGAAGCAGAGAAAGCAACTCTTTTTGCACCACCTGAAGCATTTTCCTGACCACAAGTACCATGTCGATGGGGGGTGGATGGTGCTGCTCCAGCGACTGTAGTGCCTGGAGCCAGTTGGCTGCTGAGGCAGCACCACCATGGAAAGGGTGAGTGAGCCCATGAGCCTCCTGCCCAGGGCCTCAGAGCAAGAGTGGCTGAAGAAATGAAGCAGATGTAGTGTGATGACAGGAAGGTTTCAGCATTGACTGTTATGCCAAGGGCTGGCGTAAGGGCAGACAGTTGCAAAGCAACACGAGCTGCTGCCTTCAGCCAAGTCTTCATAACATGAATGGTGTCATGTTGCCTTTTCTAAAACAGGCGATGCCAAGCCTCTTCTGGCTTTGTAGCACCTGGCAACATGGATCAATATCCCTGTCCCTGAGGACATCACAATTTCCTTGCAGAGCAAAGCCTGTAAGAGAAAATGCTTGTTGAATCTTAAAAATGACCAGCTAATCGCCAACAGGAGCCTTTGTTAATGGCCACACATGGTGTTCACATGCTGATGCATGGCTTCACTGCACATTGCTGCACACTTATGTGGCAGGGGCAGGCTGCTCTGTGTGGCACAGGGAACTGGGAAGTAGTCAGTAATATGCAAGCGTGAAAGAGTGATCAGTGCCAAGGAAGATAAATCCTCAACAGACTGTCACAGCCCATGGTGTGGGTATAACTTCACCCCAGAGAGCAGGTAGGCAGCAGGCTGCGGTGGTCCCTGCTCCTGCTCTTGTCACCTGAGCCGTGGGCTGCTCCTAGTGCTTGTTTTCTCCATGAGGGGAGCTACAGTTGGATTTTTTTATTTTTATTTATCTGGTTTAGGGCTCTTTACAAATTTTTGAGGTGTGGAGCAGCTCCCAAAGAGAGAACTTATGATGCTTAAACCAGGAAAGTAGTAACACCCAATTCACTTATTTTTAAAGTTTGATACTTCCATTAAAAGAGTTTTCATTGCCACAGCTGCTGTTGTTTCCTCTGCATTTCTAAATGCTACGTGAAGGGTGCTGAGACTCATTAGTGCTTCATCGTGCCTTTCCATTTTGATGCCTCTTCCTGGGCATCTCCAGACAGGCTACTGGTTTACATGAACCTTCAGGCTGACCTAGCAAAGCTGTTTATATGTGTGTGCCCAGAAAGCCCAGCAGAGACCCAAGCCCCACAGGGCCCAGAGACCTGTTGAGGCTTTGGAAGGACCCCAGAGACATTGCAACGCATACCAACAGGACAGGCGAGCAATGCAGGAGGAGCAGAGGCAACACGATGGCTCACCTGCTCCCGGGCAGCGCTCTGCCATGCTGCTCCTCCCGGGTACAAAAGCAATCATTTGAAATGAACACTGAGGTAAAGCCAAACCTTTTTTTTCTGAAAGACACTTCTCACTCCACTATCCCTCCTCTGTAATAAATGTTTAACCCTACAGTATTTGTTTGATTAAAGAGGATTCTTTAAAGTCCCTTCCAACCCAAAACATTCTGTGATTCTATGATTCAAGGAGCTACTACTCAGAGGTCACTGCAAAATACAGTGGTGGATTTCACTACTATTCACGCATGAATAGTGCAAGATATTCTTTAAAACTTCTGTTGCTAATGAGTGCAGGCAGCTCAGCTCACTGCCCAGTGAGAACTCCTCTGCCTGTAGCAGTACTATTGCTCATTTTCTTCCCTTATGTAAATAATTAATGCCATGAAAATGCATTCCTTCTTTAAGCCATGTGTTGCAATTTTCAGTGTCACTCCATACAGTTAGGATCCTAATTCCTTAATTAGGCTCCAACGTAGTAATTTTTGAAAAATGTGGGATCTCTCTCAGAAATGAATAGATGAGTGAAATGACTCACTGATTGCAATTTAGGCATGCTTGAAAATTCCTCCTCCCTCCTCACACACCTCAGTAGATGGTGTGGTGTAAATGGAGAAATGGACCTAGAAGAAAATGGTCTTATAAGGAGAAATGTGGTGGAGAAATGCGGTAAGAAGTAAATATTTATGTAAAGGCTAGGAAAACAAAATAGCTGTGAAAAAAGAGAGAAGGATCCAATTAACCAAGGTTAAATTATGCAGAACTATTCAGAACTATTTTAATAGCCTCTACTGCAGAGGCTGGGAAAGCAAACAGGTGACAAGGAAAAGGCAGTAAGTCAGGGACAGCCTGTTCCATGGCGAGACTAATCCACAGTCACGTCAGACTGAGGAAAAGCGATGGGGAGGATGACACAAAGACAGGGAAGGCTGCCCTCCTGGGAAAGGAAACCGGTGCTTTTATCTTTTGTGCAGATTCATTATTTTTAATGTAGCTTCATTTCCCATTCCACACAGAAAAAAGCTGTTCATAATTTAACTCTTTTTTTTTTTTTTTTTCTGTGCATGGTCCTGACTGGGTTGAGCTGAATTTTCTTCAAATTTCTCTGTAACAACTTGCGCCAAATATATACATTATTTTTATTATTATTTAAATGATGACTTCTTGATTATTTACTGAACAATCAGACCCAGACAATCCTTGATTTTTTTTTTAAATGTCTCATGACTGCAGATTTTTTCAGTTTGACAGATTTGGTGACCATTTCTTCTACAAAGAAAGTTTGCCATAGATAATTCATTTTTACAGTGGTGAAAACATAAAGATTCTTTTTTTGGCACACTCAGAGAAACAAAAGAATGCATGGGAAGTACTTGGGTGAAGTGAAAAAAGAACTAGAGAATGAGGTCCAAACAGATGTGGCTTCAGCCAGTGGGTAATACACCACGAGCCCCAGGGGATAACAGAGGAATGAGGAGCAAACCACATCAGTACATGAAGAGAAAACAAGGACAACAGAATTCCCAGCACAACTGGCTGCTTTCAAAATGGTATTGCAAGTTAGGAGATGCCAAAGAAGCAACTGTTTTAAAGGCTTTGTGTGTAATCTGGAGAGTTTGATGCAGCACTTCATGAAATCTTGTCCCGAGAGCTGACTTGCATAATGGCAAAATATCTTAGGCAAAGTAAGGGCCAGAATATGAATTAACTTGCTAAAGTATAGTAAGAGGTGTCAGAAGTTTTGGTGCTGTATGGGAACAGACTCATTTTTCCCTCTGGCTTTGCCTGTAGACCAGCAGGGAAGTTATCTGCTGCTGGAACCATATCTGGGCCCTTTGTAGTTCCTTACCCTGCCTGTTTACTGCCTGCTCATTGCCAGGAGGCAGAGAAGCAGCCCTGGCTGTCTGGGTGGCTGCAGCAGCAGGTGATGTGACCGCAGCCCTAAGACATCACATGCTTTGACATACTCATTGATTCTTGCACCGGGAGAATCTGTATCACTTGGTCTGATCTTCACAACTCTGTACAAAAATCGTTATCTAATAATTTTTCATCAAGACCATATTTCTCTTCTCAGTAGAAAACACCTTACAGAAAGAAAGCCAGGCTTGGTTTAAAGCTATTGGCATGGAGCTCTGCAGGTTCAATTTCATTTTTCTAGAAAGCACCCTCATAAACACACTAATCCAAAACCTGTAGTCCTGCTGAATAACTTCTGCATTAGCTTGACTGCAAGATGACACTGGATCTTTGGGGGGAAAAAAAAAAAAGAAGATAAAATGCAGCCAGTCTGTGGTCTCAACATGGGGAATGGCACTCAGATCTGTCAGGTGTTAAACTGGACCGTTTAATTGTCCTTCACTGCAGGACTGGAGTAAACCCAGGCACAGCCGGAAGCCGTGGTAGGGAAATTATGTTTCAGGCTTTTTATTGCAAAAAAATAAAATAATAAATAATGGAATATTAAAACCACGTACCAGGCACTATTACATTAGCAGGTTTAGTAACTTTCCTCAGATATTACTTTGTTGTAATTCGTAAAATGACCATGACCGCATCAGCAGTGTGGGTGACTACTGTGTTGGTGAGATACAGCTATTGCAGTGCACATTTGCTGTCACCATAGGCTCATAGACAATAAACATAATTACCTTCATGGTACCAGACAGTGCTTCTCCTCGCATAAATTATTTTACAATAGCGTGACCTATCCTCATGTGGTGTGCTGTGCCATTATTGTATGTCATGATCCTATTTCAGCACGGTATTAGCTGCACTGTATCAAAGCCGTGGAACTGTTGAACACAGCTCCTAGAAGATTTCAGCCATTTATTGAATTCCAAAGAAAGAAAGATTCATTTCTTACCAGAGCTTCAAGAGAGTCCTCGGGGTTTTGTCTTGGTAATGTGTAGTTTTTTCCCTATACCATGTTGCATAGGCACGCTTATAGAATTTGATTTACGCTTTTAGATTTACACATATATCTGATTTACACTTCCACCCCCTCCCCTGGGGCAGTCTAGACAGCTTTACAGGATTGATAGACAGTATCTCAAAGGCTGCACTTTTCTGTCCAAAGCTGCTCAGATGTTTAACACTCTGGCAATAGCCCTGAATCTGTGGGAGTAAGCTCAGTTCTTTGAGATGGCAAGAGTCCTTGGAGAAACAGCGCTGCACCAAACGTACTCAGCTGGAAGCTGAAGAGCATGGTCTTGCACATAATGCATAATATCAGCAAGCTGTTAGGCAAATGTCAGGTTAGCTGATCTCTGGGAGCACAGCCACTTTTCAGAGCATCCTTTCTTCCCTGCTTCCTAGTATTACTTCCGTGCTTTAGATCCCTCCTCCCCTAGTACCACCAGCAATATCATCTTCCAGAGCTGAGATGGACAGAGGCACCCCTATATTCAGTCTGGGGCAAAGCCTGTTACTAGCACCATAACCCTTATTTCTGATAAAGGGAAGGCAGCAGCACACGTCTGACTTTTCATATCTATGTAATATTAAACCCTTGGAGAGACTGCAGGGCTGCCTTGTTCATTCTCTGTGAGTGAGTGATTCGTCTCCTTTCAATCTCCAGTCTGACAACCATCTATTTCTTATCAGCATCACTGGGTGTGCACCAGGACTTACTTGCCAGTGGCATGAGACACAGGGAAAGCTTGTCTTCCATATCTGGATGTTGACTGCCTTCCCAAAGAACAGCTACCAGGCATCTTGGTAGGATCCGATCAGGAAGGTTTGTATGTAACCCATGCCGTGCCTCACTGGACACCAACTCTGTGCATTACATAGACTTGAGTAGAGAAAACAGACATCATGCTTACCCTTGAAGGACTACTAAGAAGAGCCCTTTGCTTCAAACTGCCTGGTATTCATCACAGGACATGCTCACAGTTTGTGCTTCTCTAGTGAATTAAATTCTTTGTACTCTTCCTCTTATCTCTTGTAGGGTTTTATACTTCAATTTTTGCTTTGTGAGTCTTTTAACATTATTATTAAGAGTACAAGGCTTCTCAGCAGGCTGCAAAAAGGAAATCTCCACTGGCATAAACAACCCAGGCCCCTTCAGTTCAGCCTGTGAAATGGCTGTCTGCATGTTTCTTTTCGTGGTCTGTCTTTATTGTTTAAACCAATAAGCAAAATCCTAGTTCAGAAATTATGGAGGTGTGAAATTATGCATGAGCTATAGAACAAAAGAAACAAGGCAAATAAAAGTGGAGGGGCAAGAAGTAATGATTTACTATGCAGGGAAATAAATGACGTTTTAAATTGTTGTGAAAACTGTGAGGTATTTATTTGATTTTCCTTTGCATCAGCATAAGCAAATACTTATTCTCTGACCAGTAGCAATGGGCTCGTGGTGGGGTCACATCTTTTCTGCATTTCATCATAACAGAAAAATTAAAAAATAAACCTGAAGAGAAGCTGAGACCTCAAAGCATCCTGAGGGGGACCAAACACCATTGTAATACTGAAATGTGAAATTTGTGCTGTAACTACAGTGATTTAGTAGATTGTGTCTGACAAAAGACTCAGATATGGATCTCAGTCCTTCCTTTGAAGTTCTGGTTACCAAATGTATCTACTGTGGGAAGAGTTACAGGATTTAACTTGCAAGTCTGATATAAAAATGAAATTGGAGTTTGCCCTGTAGTTATAACTGCGATAGCAGGGATTTTCCTGTGTGCACTCCCAATGTACTTAGTCACTCACTCCCTGGGGAGGTCCAGGAACTCCCCAGCCAGCCTCTGCCTCAATGAGACATGGGACTGGCTTGGATCAGTGGACTGATGTGTGAAAAAGTGCTTGGCTGATCTCCTACTGGCTTCACTATGAAGCATTTGACCAATTTTGACAGCTTCTCTCCCGGGGGGGGGAATTTGAATAGCCCTGCAGATCCCCCCTGGGCAGCTGCTGCTGTGCATAGACCAACTGATAGACATGGCTGCTTTGCCTCGGTGTGCTAACATCCCAGGTGGTGACTCTGGCCTTCCCAGAAATGCCCTGGGGCCGTTCCCGCAGCAGAATTGAGCAAACTGCACATAAATAGGACACCTGTATGGTCAGTAGAAATGTTGCTGCAGATGGAGGAATGGTCACATAGGAAAGTCCTTTGTACATACTTAAGATAGGAAAAGCTTTTACATAGTGGAAGAAAATCAGTAGCAATGAATCTTGCTTGTGTAGGAATGATCATGTAGGACCACAACCCAGCTGGATATAAAACATCCCCATGGCTGCAGTTTGGGGTGTCTCATCTGATCCAGCTGAAGATGCTGCTGCAATGATCCTTGCAGACCCCCATCATCAACCAGACAGCAGCTGATCATCCTGTCTGAGAGATTCAATTTCCCTTGTGAATATTATCCTATGTAGAGATCTCAATAAATCAGTTTATCTAACAAACATTCTCTGTGGGTGTCTGCACCACTATTACAGAATCCTTATCTTCACATGTAGAAAACTAATAAAGTCTTTATGGTGGAGCCCTAAAAATAACTGGTATCTTTCAGAGATGCAATAATCACCTTAAAATAATTCATTTTAAAAGCCTTAGTAAACAATAGTGGATGCTTTCCTTCCTTACAGGTTGTTAAGCAATCCTGTAGAGTTTTACAGCACAGATACAGTTCCCTAGTAAGTCTAACTATTAATGATATATTTTCTATAATTTCTTCTTATATTAAACTTCACAGTGTCTTCCCATACAGTTGGGATGAAATTCATATGCTACCATTCTTTCAGCTCTCAGGAAACTGCTACTACTTTAAAGTTTATCACCCCTCTAGCTGAAGAAAGGCTAGAGGCCTGACCATAATGGATAAAATGAGTTTGTGTGAAAATAATACAGTAGATATTAGCAGTTGTGACACAGATATACATTGTTTTAGATTATTTCTTTATTAGTAGCAATAAACATTGGCATACTGCACTAATGTCTTAGATTCTCACCAGCTGGAACAATGCTAAGAGGTATATTGAATTTAAAAATACACAATCATATAGGTTTTAATTTAGAAGAAGAAGGAAATAAAAGAGAGAGAACTAGCATGGAATCAACTGTGAAAATTTTCCTATATGATACATTTGCACAATTTTAATGTATAGCCAGTCTTAATAGATGTGAAGAGGCCTTACAGGCTTTTCAGGTGAAGAAGAGTTCACAAAAGCTCATAGAGCTGTGCTGCCATTTCCTCTCCTGGGCAGGAGAACTGGTCACACACCTCTGTGTTAGTCCAGGTTATCCACAGCTGCTGTGGAGAGTCTGTGAGGAATTTCAGTGAATGCTGATGTCTTCAGGAAAGAAGACATTCAAAGCTTTTAAAAGTTTTTCTTTAAAGGGATGAGCTTGCTCTCAGCTTTCTGCCATTTCTTCCGCAGCTTCTTGTGGCTTGGTGAGAAATAGGTCAGTTACCAACTCAGCCTCATATTTACAAGGTCACCATTGCATTTCAGCTGCATCAGAGGCCTTCTCAACCAAAAAGCCAGTTTCTGTAATACCATGTAAAGAAAAAATGTTATTATTTATCCAAACAACATACACTACTTCACCCTCAGCTCCCTTCCTGACTTAATCCAATGAGCTCAAACATTGGGTGATCAGAGTGTACTGTAAGTGCAATTTTTACCCACATGGGTCATATCTGGAGTCTGAGGAAGAGCGTTCCAGAAATCCAGAGCCTTCCTAGTGCAGCTAGGCACCAAATATGTGATTTTTCTCAAATAGCCAAAGGCAAACCTATGAGCAAGTCTGAATCACTGGTGCTGGTCTTTGGCATCATAATCATCTAAAAGCTTTTAGTAGTGGGCACTGATTTTACTTCTTCTGCCATATTTCGGAGAGTTATAGTGATTTTTCAGGAGATGAAAGAAAATCTGCACTGCTAAGATTTGGGGCCTGAATTTCCAAGCTGGCTTGCCCTTCTTGTGCATGTATACGGGCTTTCTGATCATTGCTGGTGTCACACTTGAGGTCAAATCCTCCAGTGCTTGATGTGCTACCCAGGGAGACCCTCTGTGTGTCCCAGGTGCAGTAGCAGCGAAGTGCATGGGAGGGATGCCAGGAGCACCCCACAGTGCCCTTCACTTACCCTCTCTCACTGTTTGGGAGACATGCCAAATCCACCACCCTGTTTTCCCACAAAGCAGCATGATGCAGCTTGCCTTGCCCATGCCCTCATGCCCTGTACCTCCATATAATGCATTTATTAAAAAATAAATTCCACATACAAGTGGCAGATATAGCCCTTTCAGCCTATGCAACCTGCAGCTAATGGTATTAGATACAGCTTGGTGGTACAGTCTGATGTGGGAAGGCAGTCTGTGTGGTTTTCCTCATTTGAGCAAAATATGCACAGGAATACAGGCTTGGAAAAGCCACCCACAAAGGACATAATTATGGGCAGTCACTGACCAGATTAACCAGCAGATTCAGAGCTGGAAGTGCACCACAGCTTTCTGGCAGGGTTATGAGAATCTTCCCATCCCTGGTTTGCAGATTGGCAGTCATCCTTGCTGCTTTAAACTCTATGTGGGTTTTAAAATATTGTGGTACCAAGGGTTTTTCCCATCTAACGTACTCCTCAGCTTGACAGAGATACCTGTGCTGTTAGACAGATAAAATAAAGAAACCTCAGGGGCCAGCAGAGCAGGACCAGAATTAGCCAGAATTAGCTGGAAACGCAGAAGGAAAGTATGGAGTTTAGCTACATTAATGGCTAATGAGGCCACAGCAAGGTGCCTCTTTTTGCTCAGGAACCTCTGCTTTGTCTTGTCTGATGTTCAGTGGCCACCCTTAGAAGTTTTACTTTGCACACGTGCAGTGAAGACCCAACCCAGTGTTGCCTGGTAGTTGCAACTATGAGACAAATCCAAGTTTTTGTGTCAAATCAGGCAGATGTGGTATGAACCCACGTCTATGCCACCTTCTCCATTGCTAGACTGCCTTTAGCCTCTGAATTTCTCTACAAGTGGGGATTAAATTCCCTGCTGTTAATTCAGGGTCTTTCCTGTTTTATATTGAGTGAATGTAGATGGAGACCTAATTTGCTCTATTTGCTAATTAGGACGAACTGATTTGAGATATGATAATGGCAGTCTTCACTGGAGAGACCATGAAATAGTGGAGTTGGAGAGTGACCCCTGATAGCCGGAGGAAGGTAAAACGTCTCCTATCTTCAAAAAAAGGCAGTTCAGGGAACTACAGGCTGGTCTGCCTCACTTAGATCCCTGGGAAAATTATTGAGCAAGTCCTTTTGGAGCACATTTCTGGGAACATAGAAGAGAAGTCTGACTGAGAGTCACCTTCAGCACAGGTATCAAGGGTAAATCGGACCTAACCAACCTAATTGTTTTCCATGATAATATGACTGGATTTTTGGGCAATGAGAGAGCAGTCACTTACCCTGACTTTGCTAAGACTTTGAAAACTATTTTTTACAATATTCTGGTATCCCTGTTTTGATGTTATGATCTGGATGGGTGGACAAGCAGACAGGTAAATATCTGGCTGCATGGTCAGGCTTAGATGAAGACAGTGGTTAATGGGACATGTCTGCCTGGAGACTGCTAACAAGTGGAGTGTCATAGGGTCTGCCCTAGGACTTGCCTGATTTAACATCTTTATCAGTAACCTGGAGGATTACAGAGTGAACTCTCCTCAAGTTTGCCGATGTCATCAGACTGGGGGGACCAGTCAGTATTCACGAGGTCAGGGCTTCTATCCAGAGGGACATGGACAGGCTGGAGGAATGGGCCAATGGGAACCTCATGAGATTCATCAAGGACAAATGTCAGCCACTGCTCCAGAGAAAGAAGCGTCCCCTGCAATAATAAAGGCTGGGACCAACTGCTTGGGGAGCAGCTCAGCAGGGAAGGCTCCAGGGGTCGCAGTGGGCAGCAAGCAGGACATGGGCCAGCAGCAAGCCACAGAATCACAGAATGGTTGAGATTGGAAGGGACCTCTTAAGGTCACCTGGTTCAAGCCCCCTGCACAAGCAGAGGTCAATGCTCCATGACTTCATGCCACTGATCACCACCCTCTGGACCCAGCCGTTCAGCCAGTTTTCAGTCCACCTCACTGTCTGCTTACCCAGCCCATCAACTGCTTCAGTGTGAGGGAGGATCTTATGGGAGACAGTGTCAAAAGCCTTACTGAAGTCCAGGTAGACAATATCCACTGCTCTCCCTTTATCTACCAGGTCAGTCATTTCATCATAAAAGTTTACCAAGTTGGTCAAGCCTGAATTCCACTTCATGAAGCCATGCTGAATCCTGGCAGCAAAGATGGCTGATGACAGCCTGGGCTGTGTGAACAGGGGCAGAACAATAGAGTGAGGGGAGTGGTTATCCACCTCTGCTCAGTACTTTTTAGATGACATCTGGATTACTAAATCCAGTGTTGGGTCCCCCAATACATGACAGACTGAAAAACTGGAGGGAGTTCAAGGGACGCCACTGAGACGGTGGGGCTGGAGCACTTGCCCTGTAAGGAAAGTCTGGGGGAGCTATGTTTGTTCAGTCTGGAGTAGAGATGGCTTTGGGGGGACCTAACAGCAGCCCCCTGTGTGTATGGGGAGGTCATTGAAGAGTTGGAGCCAGGTTATTCTCAGTGGTGCAGGGTGGGAGGTCGACAGACAATGGGCATAAAGTGAAACAGGAGAGGGTCAGACTGGATCTAAGGAGACATTTCTTCCCTGTGAGGACAGTCAGGCAGTGGCATGGGTTGCCCAGAAAGGTTGTGCAGTCTCCATCCTCGGGGGGTTTTAAGCCCCAGCTGGATGAAGCCCTGAGCATCCTGGTCTAACCTCAGAGCTGACCTTGCTATGAGCAGGAGGTTGGACCAGAGAGGCCTGAGGTTCCTCCCAGCCCGAATCATCTTGTGATCCTGTGGTCCTCTAAGAACTGGGGTTAAACTCTGCACAGCTGCTGACTCCAAGGAACCTTTTTCTCATTCCTTCACTTACCAACCTTTTCTTCTTATATCCTCTTTACCATAATCCAGTGTTGCACTGTTATACCCATTTGGGTACTCTGAGTTACATCTATCAATACAGAGAAGGACTCTGCTGTAATTTTTTTTGACTGTAAGGATATACACAGAAGTTTGTAGAGCTTGATGTTCGTACAAATACACTTACCTGTGGGAGGGGAATGACTCATCTCTGGATTTTGAAAATGGAAGTGATGACTGGATTGTTTTTTGGAGATAGGCTTTTACACCATCTGTAATGCTGTCATGTTGCTGTGAACAGACCCAAAATGCAGTCGGAAAAACACTGTAAAATAGACTTATGTGAGAAACTCCATTGGCCATACTGTGGGAATCTTACTAATAGCAGTGAGAAATGCATTTTATATGAAAAATAAAGCAGCCTGGTACCAAGATCCTTCTGCCTGTTCCTAGAAGTTAAAGACTGGGTTTAGTCCTGAAAACTGAGACTTTATCTTCTTTCTGACATTCTTGCTGGCATTAATTCATGTAACTGTTCACATTTCATTCAACCTTGCAGAATCCTTGACCTCGATTGCACCTCTATCAATTTATTTGCTCCACAGTCTAATTATCTGCTGCAGGGAATGGATTTTATCAGTTTTCATTCTGCCAGCTTTCAGTTTTGTTAACATATCTCTTTGTTCTTGCATTACAAGAGAGAGGAAACAGAAGTTCCACATCTACCTTTTCTATCACATTCCTTTATTTAGTATAGTTATTCCTCATCTCCTTTTATTAATCTCCTTTCTAAAGGAAACAATTCCACTCCTTTCAATCTCCCTTTAAATGTTTTTCTGTGTTCTTAATAATTATGCCCTTTTCTTGAGCCCTCTATAATTCCGTGGAATTTTTCTCAAAAAATGGTGGCTGGTATTGTAGAACTAGCAACATAATTGCTTTACTTTTGCAGTATTCTTCCCCAGTCCATTTTTTAATGCAATCTGACATATCATTTTCTTTTTTCCATCACTGTGATGCATTAAGTAGAGGTCCCAGTGATCTATTCATAATGACATGCAGCCTCTTTTCCTTAGGTGATAAAGCCAACAGACTTCTAATTCAACTGTTAAAGGAAAAGTAGTTTTGTTGGTTTATTTGTACTTACTAACTTTACATTTCACTTGGCCGTATACTGTCTGTTTTGCATTCTAAAATTCTTTCTCCTATTTTCATGTTCTGAATAGCCTAAATAACTTTATCAGATTTTGTGGACACATTCTGTAGGTAGAATTCTGCCAGTTCTTTTGTATCATTCTTGTTCTGTGATAATGCTTTATTCTCATGCATAGTGAGACTTCAGTTTTGATTTTCTTGTGCTGGGAATGTTATATTCCTCCTAAAGCAAGCAGAACTACCAACTTCCCCCAGTTCCTATTTTCCACAGATTCGCCTACAAATAATACAGCTCACAGATGGAAAAAGGAACAAAGGAAAGGACGTAAATGGATTTCCACCTCAGTCCCCTGCGTTTTCAGATTGCTATGCAGTGGATATTAATTCAAGAGTTGTCTATAAAAGCATCTGTTCTCCATTCCTTCTCCCATCTCACCACACAAAAAAACAGCAAAGACCAAATTTGAGTTTGTAAAGCTTTTTAAACTTTGGAATTTTACCTGTAGTGCAAATAAAAATTCTGAAAAACATTCAGATACTGAGCATCCCCATTCAATGGGATTGCTAGCACACTGTGACATCAATAATTTCAAAATATACCTTACAAAGTGAGAAACACCACCCCACCCCACCCTTTTTTTTTTAATTGGTAGCTGTAGTTCACTAGAAAAAGAAACAAGAACTCACTTGATAGTTGTGGTGGGTTCCTGCTCCATACACTTAATAATATGGGAGAAGATTTACTGAGAAACTTCCTTTTCTTCCTTCTCCCATGCTCATAGATCAAAATACCCATGGGAGCAGAAATGTATGGCAATGTGGCAGTGCGTTGTTTTGGTAGTGGAACTAGCTCATTGCTGAAAGCAGGACATTGGCATTAATGCAGCCTTCCTCTCAGATTGGGAAGAAGGACCTGATAACAAAATGTTGTGCTGCCATGGCTCTACCATTTCTCCTATCTAAGTTTGCATGTATAGGGAAAACTCCTGAAAGATATTGTGTGGCACTGTGCAGACATCATTGCACATCAACGTAAAACTTGTGTCCAGGAACTCCAGACTTTTTCTAGTAGTCAGTATTCAATTTGTGAAGACTGATTAACATATTTTTTAAAAACAAAATAATATAGTGTATTCCTGAAAGAAGTCAGAGGTCTTCAGTGTGTTTGTCTTGCATTGCTGTGGCATTGGGTTATATAATTTACAAAACACTTGTTTTTTAGCTATACTGGCCAACTAAACTCATCATTTTTCCTCCTTTCTGCCCCTTGCTTCTTGCAGCTCCTTCCTGAAATGGGTACCAGTTACGCTGGTATTGCTTATTCTGATTCTGGAACTGAAGGAGACTCTGGCAGTACAAAGCTGCCCTATGACTGTCCCACCTCAGATCATCAACCCAATTATTTAACAGTGAAAAGCAAACCCAAGCTATAACTCAAGTGACAAGCTCATGGAGAGATCCTTAGAGGACTGTCATGTTGCTTTTCAAACTGGCTACCTGAATGACCTGTGCTGGCAAATTGTATGGATGACACTACCTGTTGCTACTAGGAGAACTTGCAGCATGGGCCTAGGTTTACACAAGCAAAATGCCCTTGACCTTCGTTGTCCTCCCACACTTGCCCTTAATGAGTAGACATGTTTTACCGGGATTTATTAGGCAAAAATATTTACAGTGTTTGAGCATACTGTTCCTCCAAAAAGCATGAGATTGCCCATGAAATCTGTGTAGCTCTTGGGCAAGGACTATGATAGGAGTGTACTAATTCAAAAGAATTAATTCAAATGCAGATCATAAATTCATTCTAGAGTAAAAATACATTGTAAAACAGCCAGAATTTACAACCCTAAGAAGCTACCAACATTTCTACGTGCTCCCTCAGCCTGTCTGGCATTTTCTGGAATGAGGTTGTGTGACACTTGCAAACTCCACTCACCTTTCTGTTACTCCTTTAAGAACTTGTATTGGGTTTCTGTGGCAAGGTTTTGGTAGCCAGGGGCTGCAGAGGTGGCCTCTGTGAGAAGACACCAAGAGCTGCCCCCATGGTGGACAGAGTCAGTTTCAGATGGCTCCAAGATAGACTCAGCGCTGGCCTAAGCTGAGCCCATCAGCAACACTGGTGGCACCTCTGTGATAATACATTTAAGAAAGGGTAAAAAATGTTGCTCAGGAGCTGTGAGAGAGATGAGGAAGAAAAATGTGAGAGAAACAACTCTGCAGACACCAAGTCAGTGAAGAAGGAGGGAGCGGAGATGCTCCAGGTGCTGGAGCAGAGATTCCCCTGCAGCCTGTGGAGAAGACCATGGTGAAGCAGATTGTCTCCCTATAGCCCATGAAGGACCATGGTGGAGCAGACAGGCACCCTGAAGCCTGTGGAGGACCTCACACTGGAACAAGTGGATGTGTCCTGAATGAAGCTGCAGACTGTGAAGAGCCCACCCTGGAGCAGTCTGCTCCTGAAGGACTGTACCCCTTGGAGAAGACCCATGCCGGAGCAGTTTGTGAAGAACTGTAGCCCATGGGAAGGACCCACGTTGGAGAAGTTCATAAAGGACTGTGCCCCATGGGAGGGACCCCACACTGCAGCAGGGGAACAGCATGAGGAGGAAGGAGTGGCAGAGATGAAGTGTTTTGAACTGACCTCAAGCCCCATCCCCCATCCCCCTGTGCTACTTGGAGGGAGGAGGTAGAAGAGTCAGGAGCGAAGCTGAGCAAGATGGGGCTGGAGGGGCGGTGGTTTCATTTATGTTTTTATTTCTCACTATGCTACTTTCTTATTAATTCGCAATAAATTAAATTATTTTCCCCAAGTTGAGTCTGTTTTGCCCATGACAACAAGGGATCTCCCTGTCTTTATCTCGACCCACAAGCTTTTTTCATCTCTTTTCTCCTCCTGTCATGTTGAGGAGGGGGAGTGACAGAGAGACTGGGTGGGGGTTTGGCAGGCAGCCAAGGTCAAACCCACCACAGAGGCCCTCCCTGTAACCTCAGCAAACCTGACATCTACCAAACACATACTTGTCAATAAGTAGATATTTTTCACAATATACATGGTCTCCAGTTCACTCAGTGATTACATTGAAATGCAAAATCACCATGCATAACCTCTTCCACAAATAAAGCCGTAATCTTCCATATATTTTACCGAATGCCTGGTGTTAGGAATCACAGGCCTTTGTGTAGAGACATTACAAAAAGATTCTAGTCATGAATATACTGCAGGAGGTAAGAGGGCTTTATCTTTTGATATGACTGGAGTGTCATGTGCAGCTGTGCAACCATTTCTGTTTCACAACCACTGTGTCTGTCCCAGAAGTTGCCAAACCACAGAAATGGCAGAAGCAGTGGGACTGGACAACTGGGTCCATTAGTCAGTCTGAAAGAAACTTAACTTTCAAGGCTCCTGGATGTGACTCTTAATGCAAAAATGATAGAAAGACTTTTCTTTAGTCGTTCAGGCAGATGAATTCCTGCTGAAATTGGGTGCTACTAGACTGACCTGATGATACTCAGTTTAGGATTTTTATCACCTTCTAGAAGTACCTTTAAAAAACACCCTGGTTTGGGGTTTTTTTTTGAACCATGATCAGACTATTTAGAAGCTCCAGACACTGAAGAGGTCAGCAAGCAGAAAATGCTAATTGAGGAAGACAAGAAAGTGTCTTTGCTTTGACCTCATTTATGTAGACAAGCTGACAGAGTTGAAAGCATACTTTCAATAACAGATAAACCTGAGCATGGAGAGTTCACCCTCCTATATGGAGCAGAAGCTCTGTCTCTTCTACCTTAAAAAGGTATGAACCAGCAATTTGGGATCCAAATGTTTGGAAGTCCTGACTTCCTCCACTGCCGTTTTTGCTCATACTCGTTTCTTCAAAGCCCCTTGAAAACCACAAAGCAGCCTGGCAGAATCAATTTTCCACCAAGAGAACCTGACATAGATTAGACCGGCTACAAAGAAGAGGGGTAAAGCAGAGGAAATCAAATCACTGAGGTCTGTCTGAGAAAGAGGCAACGTGTGGTGTGAAGTGCAGACAGCTAGCAGAACAAAAAGGGCATTCAGACCGAAAACAAAACCTGTAAGGCATGTGGAACCTGTGATTGCTGCTGAAGCAGCTATGTTATACTGGTACTGAAATAAGGAGAAAAAAAAAAAGGCAATAAAACAGCAAAGGCTGATGGCAGTAAGCAGTGAACAGGAAAATCACTTTCTGTGCTATAAGCTGCCGAGGAAAAACTGAAAGCAAGGCCAGGGAAAGAAGGAAAGAGTTTAGATTAGCTTCCTAGGAAATATGTCCTTCTAAGTAAAATGTTAACAGTGTAGAAGATACATGAACTGCCCTGCACTGGCTGTTTGTATTGAAAAAACTGGTGTGTAGATTTTATTGGATTGTCACTGGAAAATAACATTTTTTTTTTCTTTTGCATGCATTGCATAAATTAGATTCCAGCTTCTGAGCCATGGAAAGCAAAAACCTGTTTAATATCATACTTGCTCTGAGAGGAACAAGCCTCCTGTCATATTGTATAGCAAGTGGGAGACTAGTGGAATGTATAATTACAACAGGGATGAAATCTTGAGATAACAGAGAAGTTTTCCACAGGTGACTGAATTTGTCTTTTCATCCACTCTATGTATACTTATCCTCTGGAGGAAATTTAAAACCGTAGAAAAGATCATTTTCCACTTAACACCACACATTTTATAGAGACATCCTCATAATCTCTTTCCTCACCCTCAGGAATAATTTATCTTCCTATACTAGAGCCTAAAAGTCGCTCTGACTGTGCTGGAAAGTATTTAGGGATATTTAAAGTGGAGATGACTTTAGCTAACAAAGAATGTAGAAGCTCTCCACAATTTTCCTATCTGGAGGAGAAATCTGGCTTTAGATCTGTGCATACTAGGTTTCCAGCATGCCTACACTTATGACCATCTGTTGGGTGGCACTGTGCCCATTCTCAGACACATAATACAAGTTTCAAGGAGGAACAGGCACCAGCCAAAGTGGAGCTGACGAGGATAGGCTTCACATCAGAAGACAGCCCTTACAACAAGCTGTGTCGATTAGCACTATACACCGCTGCAAGATGGTACTTCTGAGATCAATCAAGACTCTTTTCCATGGGTCAGAGATAGACCCTGACAGAAGTTACGGGGGGCAATAGTGGGCACTTCCCTCCACTGCCTTCTGATGATGCCTTCTGAACTAGTTTCTCTCTGGTGCTCCACTATGCCCTGTTTTCTCTTGGATACCTTGTAAACAGCAGGGCAATCGGTGAAAACCTGTTTGGCTGGAAATAAGAAAGTTACAACTCACTTTGTTGTAACTCTTTGCTCTTGAGCTACTTCTGAGTTCCCCCTAAGACTCCCTACCAAACAAGCAACCTATGGAAATGCTTGCAGCATGGATAAGAAGGTAGTGTTTCATACATATGGAAAGGCAACCTGATTCCCTAAAACTTGGAAAGAAGAAGTAATGAGTCATGCTTTAGGAATCTTTTGAGCTGGCTATCAGCAACAGAGCTGCTTCCTATGTACCTCACACACAGGAGACATGAGTTGCACACTTGGGAGGCTGCCAGGCTGAGGGTTTACTGGGAAGGAAATGTCAGCTGACTGGACCCCGAGGTTACTCCAGAATAACGTACGTGGACTGTTTTGAAAATGGCAAAAATGGCAAACTCCATGTTGTGGAAAGGACACTGGAAGACAGAAGTCCAGCTACATTAGCTGAACAATCAGCTTTTCTGTAATAATTATAGAATCATAGAATCATTTATGTTGGAAAAGATCTTTAAGGTCATCAAGACCGTTAAGGTCATCAAGTCCATAATAAGGTCATCAAGTCCATCATAATTAAGCATTATTGATTTGTTTACTTAATTTTTGCTTGAAAGGGTTACTTTACCTTAAGTTGGATGATGACACTGACCTTACCTAGACTGGAAAAGCTGTTGGGAAATAAATATTAAAATGTATATGGCAACAAGGCTAAACTTTTTTATGGCTGCATGGGGTTTTTATGACAAGGAGGCTATGCACTCAGTGAAAAAATTGAAATGACAACACTAAAAGGTTTGTCTTTCTGAAGATAAGATAAAGAAAGTGTGCCAATAGCTCACTAACATGAAGCTCAGGCACCTTATATATTTGGGTTTGGATGTTGATGTCTTCTGAGTGCTTACCCTGGTGGTTTGAAATTCATGGACCTGCTGAGCTGGGAGGGTGTTTTTCCTTTGACTTGTAGGATTTTATGGTTCTGTCTTGTTTGAAAATTGCGTGAAAACAATTTCCTGAATCATATGAGTTCTTCCATTATTAGGAGGAACACAGAAGACAGACATATAAAGTAAGACACAGTAAAATACCCTTTGAATTGAGTTTTCATGATAACATTTATGCTTTCAGGAGGTCCATATATTTCTCTTTGATTCTGATCTGCTGCATGAACCCAGGAAAGAAACTACTTTCAGGGAGTAATTTCTTGACTCTCATGGGGTAAGCCATACACTCCAATAGCTTGATTTATTTCTGAGCAGAGGGACTTCTGCCATCATACTGACTTTCAAACCTTTGGTATGCAAGTCGGACCTTGATCTCACTGTCCTCTTATTAAAAACAAAAACCTTAAATAAATCATTTGCTGCCTCACTTCAGAGTTGTTGCAAGGCTGAGTTTAGAAAGCTTATTCAAAGTATAAAAGTATCATACCTTTTTTTTTTTTTTCTGTCAATGAAATCTTGCTTCCCAGATGAGGGGCTGCCTCAGCTACCTACTACCTACCTACCTACCTACCTACCTCTCTCTTCTCTATCTCAAAAAATGCTAGAAATAATCTTCTGAAACTTCTTAAGGTATCTGCTTGAACAAGAAAGAAAACAGTATTCTGGGTAGTGGAAACAACTTGACAAAATTCAATTTGATATGCCAGGAGGTCCCTTCCCTCAAATAACAATTCCTCTTTTAGTATTCAGTTTCACATGATTACAGTTGTCACAGCTGCAATGTACCATGTTCACTACCATGTGGTATTCCATCATCTAATTTTATTCACATATCTGGTTAGGTATGTCTCAGTGACAAAAGTCTGATGACCAGCATGTCTTTTGATGAAGCTGGGCCTGCTTCAAATAGCAGTCAACTTGTGATGGGCCAGGGAAAAGACTGACACTTAGAGCTGTTTTCACACCAGTCATAAATACTTAGAGCCCACCACACTCATATATTCTACTTTTTGACAAATTAATATTCTTGATTGCTCACTCCTGATTAACATGCAATGCGTACCAGAGCACTAACTCTTTTAGGGAGAAAGGAGGAAAAAAACCTCATGAGCTGCCAGAACTAACAATGCACTTATGAATTCATAATTGAAATGATGAAAGGCATCAAAAAGGAATTTTCAATTATTTACTAATTGTTTCAGCTAGAAAAATAATTATAGTAATTCATTGAAGGTTGCTTTAAAGTAGAGATTACTGTAAAAAAGTTTTCCAGTTGACTCAGAGTAACTTGAAAGAAATTCACAACAGTCTTTGCATTACAGTTAAGGAAGGAGACACTGTACAGCATGGCAAAAATGGACTGTTCTGAATTGCTTTAGTAGCTTTTCTGAAGTGGTCTGCAGCTGGACTGGCATTGTGTGTGTTTTTTGTGTCTGGTTTACATGTATGCTTTTTCTGAGATCTACTCCTCACTATGAGAAAGAAATTGAGGTGCTGGAGCATGTCCAAAGAAGGGCAATGAAGCAGACAAAGGATCTAGAGCACAAGTTTTATAAAGAACCCCTGAGGAAACTGGGATCATTTAGGCTGGAGCCTAAGGGGAGACCTTATTGCTCTCTACAACTACCTGAAAGGAGGTTGTAGCAAGGTGGGTGTCAGTCTGTTCTCCCAAGTAACAAGCGATAGGACGAGAGGAAATGGCCTCAGTTGTGCCAGGGGAGGTTTAGATTGGATATTAGGAAAAATTTCTTCACCGAAAGGGTTGTCAAGCATTGGAACAGGCTGCCTAGGGAAGTGATGGAGTCCCCGTCCTTGGAGGCATTTAAAAGATGGGTAGATGTGGTGCTTGAGGACATGGTTTAGTGGTGGACTTGGCGGTGCTAGGTTAACAGTTGGACTTGATGGTCTTCAAGGTCTTTTCCAACCTAAACAACTCTATGGTTCTATGGTTCTATAATCAAACTATGCTGTCAGTCAAACCTGTGGGTAATCAGCAAAATTATGCCAGTTACTAGCATGTTGTGCTATTGAGAACTTCGTATCAGGTCCTGGTTAGGAGACGCATACAAAAATGGATAAAATTGGAGAACTAAAAAAAAAAAAAAAAACAAACCCCACACAGAAAGATGATTTTGCCTTACCAAGTCTGCTAGTAGCCTTGGATCTAGAAAGGCCTTTCTTTTTCATAGTCTGTTTTCTCTTTCCCCTTCTCCTTTTGCCATAAGTCCTTACTGTTACTCATGACTGTAATGAATTGGAGGTGTGTTTTCTGATTTGATTTTGAAGTTCTTAGATAATAAAAATTCTTTTTTTTTTTTAATGAGGAATTGAGCAGTGTTCTCATTCACTTCTGGATTTAAGGGTAGGATTCAGATAAAGGTTCAGACATCTACAGATACGTGACACAATGCCAGTCCAGCTGGGGGCCATTTTAGGAAAGCTGTTAAAGCAACTTAGAAAATTCTAGTTTTCCCATGTACGAGGGCTGCTCTCTCTCTAATTAGAATTCAAAGACTGCTATTAACACCTTTAACCTCTGAGCCAGGCATCTAAGCTCCCATTATAATCAAGGGAGATCTAATCAAGTCAGCTAATGGAGTATAGAGAGCTATTTACCTGGCCAAATGTAGGTGTTTGCTTTTAAAGGAGACAAATAGCTCTCCAGAGTCCATATCTGTGCTGGCCAGATCTCCATTGGCTATCATCAAAGGTTAAATTTCTGGCTTGTGTGCAGATACCTAAATTTAGGTGCCTAAATCTTCGGATAGTCTTCCCAGTTCCTGAATTTGGTAACCGGCAACATGTCCAACATTTATTTATGAAATAGGCATGCTGACATAAAATAGTCTAAAAATCAGTTTTCCCTGCAGTATACACCATTTTTTCTGAGCATAAGTAAAGAGGTTTTTTGGTAACACTGGAGAGTCCCAGTCAAAGAATGGAAGCTGTTGTGCTCAGCAATGTTTGTAGACATTGCAGAAGAGTCCCTGTTTCAGACAGCTATCACCTACATAAACCAGTGCTGTAAGTAGATCTGTATGTATGCAAGACTGAACAAAAAAAAGAGGAACAAATATTAAATGTTTCTTTCATATTTACCAAATTTTATTGATTCTTTGCACTTGTATTTATCTAAACAGTCTGCTGTCTTGTGACTTTTTAAAGGTGGCAAGATATACATTTGTAGAAATGTCCTGCTTTGTCTCTTCTCCTCCTGGGGCTCTCCTTCCACAGATGAATTGATGGTCCTTACTTGCCTATTTCTTATTTTCATCCTTTCTGCCTTCCAATTGTAGAGCATTCAGTCCCTTCTTTTTCTGTTTTCCTTTTTAACCTGATTCTTACTGTTCTGTTCCTTTGTCTCTTTTTTCCCCATCTAACCACAGGGCTACTCATGGGCTCAGCTCACTTTGCTTCTCCTAAAAGCAGAAGCATATCAGTTCCAATGTCAGCAGCTGTTCCCTAAAGGTGAACTTTGCTTACAGATTTGAGTTCCCCTCCCAGATCTGTGATGCATCTACTTTATTTTTTTTTTAAGAAAACAAGAAATTTCCACTATTTTTAAAAACAATGTATGCACTATCTGCAGAAAAGCAATACAGGTTTTTTTCTAGGCTGTCACCTCGTGTTTTCAACTCCCTATTGTAGCAGATCCTTTTTATTGGACTGCAGTGTAATTGTTCCTCACTGATACAGTGAAATGTGAAAGTATAATCATCCTGCTGACATTTCTTTTTTGGCTGTTTATTAAATAATAATGTGAAATGTTGGTAATATGATGCAACATGTCTATTGCAGTTAAGGACACTTAAATACATGGCAACAAAAAGAAAAAGTGCAACCTTGTAAAACTCTGAAGAACACTGTAATGAATATTGTTGCTCAAATGCCTGAAAAAGCACATTGTATTACACATCTGCAGAAATAACATTGTCAAATGTGCTATTGGAGTTACACTGAAACACTGGAACATTTTCCTAGGTATTACATGAGTACCTGATCAGATTTATGTATTTATTTTCCGAAGAACTCAGTAAGCCTGATCAGACATGACTGGATTGCTAAGTGCCTAGGAAATTATGACTCTCTGAGTTCAGTTTTTTGCTTAGCTGCCTGTAAGTACTGGGAAGAATGGCTACAGCCCCGTGTCTTTCTCTAGCAGGAGGAATAGGGGCTGAGGGGCATGATATTAAGCTGATCATCAGGCTAGACAAGTCTAGCTCCTCTGTAACTAGCTTGGATGC
The DNA here is from genome assembly GCF_047370975.1 of Nipponia nippon. Lineage (NCBI taxonomy): Eukaryota > Metazoa > Chordata > Aves > Pelecaniformes > Threskiornithidae > Nipponia > Nipponia nippon. Next base: position 114,428,955 of record NW_028262336.1, read on the forward strand.
AATGTCTCCAAGGTGAAAGTAAGCTCTAGATCCAAATGAAACAAACATTAGAAATTAAAAGAAACAAAGAGGGAAGCATAGTTGAAGTAGCAAAATCGTCTAATTTGTCAAACATCATAAATGTACAGAATACTTTTCTGAAAGCAGAGATATACTACCTGTTTTAAAGGGAAAATCTCTTTTTCTGAACCTTTGTTCATACAAGCAACCTTCTTTATTTGAGTATTCCCACTGCAGTCAGTGCAGCTTTTATCAACAGTGAGCAGAGCTGGTTTTAGATTTGACAGCTGCAAGCAGAGCTGCAGTCAAGAAAAGAGAAAGTGGAAGCTTTATTGTGGTCTCAGTCTGACAGTGGTCTTCAGAGTGTGATGAACTTAATATTTACACACACAGCTGAGACACATTTTATGCCTCACTATGTCCTTATGGCCAAGGATGTTATCGCATGCTTAGCTAACACAGCCTTAGTTATCTTGGTGACCAGTTCAGCTTTAACTCAGCTAAGTTCTGTCTCACAAATTATTTCAGATCCAACCTTTCCTGATTATGTCAGAATCATTTCTTTCAGAAAATGATAAGAAAATTCGTAGCCCTTTTCATAGGGAAATGAGACAAATGACCAATAGACCATGTTTTATAAGATGTCTTTTGAGGCTTTTGTTAGCTAAACTATTTGCAAGTCTGGAGGGCACTTGTAGTCTGCTTGCTCTAAGTGTAGCAGGCTGAAGGGAGCTTGTTTCATTCTGCAAAATGTTACCTGTGAGTTAATATTTTAGACATCAAGCTAGAGGGAGGCCATACAGCTCCTTGGACATGGTACTGTGATATCAGTTGAGATAACAATAAGAACTTTATATAAAGGAGCTGTTAGGTTTGTCCCCTCCAAAGTGAATATGAACTTAAAGCAGCACCCTAACCTGCCACCTTATTCCTTTTTATAGCAATTTAAATATGTGCATATCAGTCATATTACAAGGTAGAGGTTGGTCTTCGGTATGGCTTTTCTTTCCCTTTCCCATCCACATAGTAGCTGTGTCTGACTCTGTGGGAGAAAACAAATTGGAATTTTAGCTGGAATAACGCATTTATGTTATAGGTACTTCCCATGCATCAGCACTAGAAGAATGGACATGGACTGGGACAGATGATGCACTAACTTATGGGTCAGATTTAGAGGGCAGAGTAACATGTGTGATAGCGTGGTGGAAATCCACTACAAACTGTCTGAACAAGAAGTAGATGGGGCCTCATGTTCACAGGGCCTGGTCCTTATGGGGGACTTTAAACATCCCAATATCTGCTGGAGGGAGAACACAGTAGGGCACAAGCAATCCAGGAAGTTGCTGGACAGCGTTGATGACAGCTTCCTGACACAGGTGGTGAAGGAGCCAACGAGAGGAGATGGGCCTCATGCTTACAAACAAGGCAGTATTGGTCGGGAATGTGAAGGCTGGAGGCAGCCTTGGCTGCAGTGAACATGAGTGGTGGAATTCAGGATTCTGAGCGGAAGAAACAAAGCAAATAGCAGGATCACAACCATGGACTTCAGGAGAGCAGACTTTGGCCTGTTTGGGGATCTGTTTGGAAGAATCCCATGGGATATGACCCTGGGGAGAAGGCAGTCCTGAACAGCTGGTTGATTTTCAAAGGTTGTTTTCTCCAGGCTGAAGTTTGGTCCATCCCAATGTGTACAAAGCCTAGCAAAGGCATCAGCGGGTCTGCCTGAGTGAACAGGGATCTCCTGACAAAACCACAACGCAAAAAAGAAAGCACACAAGATGTGGAAGCAGGAAGAGGTGACCCAGAAGGGATATAGAGACACTGTCCAAGAGTGCACGGACAAGGTTAGAAAAGCCCAAGCCCACCTGGAGTTGAAAGTGTAAGAAACATGAAGGTCAACAAGAAAAGTTTTTACAGGTACCTCAGGAGCAAAAGGAAGACAAGGAAAAATGTGAGTCTGCTGCTGAATGGGGCAGAAGACCTGATGCCAAAGGACATGCAAAATGCCAAGACACTAAATGCCTTGTTTGCTTTGGTCTTTAATGGTAAGATTTTCCTTCAGGAATCCCAGGCCTCTGAAACCACAGGGGAAGTCTGAAGCAAGAGATCAAATTGGGGAACATTTAAACAAAACTGGACATATGCAAGTCACTGGGACCTGATGGGATACACCTAAAAGTGCTGTGGCATCTGGCTGATGTCACTGGAAGGCTGCTCTCAATTATCTTTGAAAGTTTGTGGTGATCAGGGGAGGTTTTTGGGGACGGGCAGAAAACAAATGCTACTCCTACCTTCAGGAAAGGCAAGAAGGAGAAACCAGGGAACTACAGACTGGCCAGCCTTACCTCAATCCTAGAATAATCCTGGAAACTCTTTCCAAGCATAGGAAAGACAGGAAGGTGGTTGGGAGAAGTCAGCATGGAGACACAGGAGAAATCAGGTCTTAGCAACACAATCACCTCCTATGGTGAATTGACTAGCTTGGTGGATGAGGCGAAAGCAGTGGATGTTGTGTGTCTTGACACTAGCAAGGCTTCTGACTCTTTCCTATAGCATCCTCATAGACTGACTGATTCTGTGAAATCTATGGAACAAACAGATTTTGACCTTTAGTGAGTGGAGTTTTGTTTATGTGCTTCTTACTGGATGTGTTCCCACTTAATGGTTCTCAGGCTAGGAAAAGATGTAACACCTTTCTCTCTCATCTGATGAAAAACAAAGAGATTACACCAGTGTTCCATGTGTCAGCACCTGCCAAATTAACTCAGAAAAGCATTCTAATCCCAAATCAAATTGTTTTCCTTGCATTAAATTTGCAGATGTGAGGGTCTGGAGTAGTCTGGATTTGCCAACTCTTTTGAAAACTGATTCATGTGAGAAAATGATTAGTTACAGGTTTCGGAGCCTAAATGTAGACACCCATATTTTTAAAGTCTTGGCCATGGATTAGGCTTCTGCTTATGCTTAATTCTCCTTTCTCTCTTATAGTATTTTAAAGCATATGGCTGAAGTTATTCTGCGTCTTGCTAAATGTGTCATCCAAGCAACTCTGACACTTAAAATGTTAATCAGATGGTAGTCTTCTATTTGAAAAGTAGGAATATGACATTGTGAAACTCTTGGTTTCTTAGATGCTGCTAAGTATATGCAAAGTATTGTGATTTGATGGGAATTTCAATTTGTGATAACCATGCATTGCATGAGAAAATATAAACAGATGGGTCACCTTGTGATAACTAGGAAAAAAATAACAAATGGGGGAGTTATTCTACTTTTATAGCACTATAACTGAGAGTAGAAACTGACTATTAGGGCATCTGCTGTCAGGCTGAAGCCTGGTCAATTGCTTTTCAGTTCCTGACTGTATGAGGTACAGTGTGGATCAGTATGTGGAGCTACTGAAACTCACTTCTCATGGATTATGTCTTATATCCATCCTCACCTGCTCCGTCTGCAGTATAGCCAGGTTCTCTGTGTTCGCTGAATTCCTGTGATACCATCCAGTTTATCACATGCCCAATATCTCTCTTGCTTCCTGGACCCCCATATCATTCCCTTACTACTGTGTTCCCTGTCTGTTTTCTCTTTTCAAGGCAAGAAATAATCATGTCCTCTAGCTAGGTTGGAATTACGAGTGTACTGACTGGCCATCTGGTACTCATGGCAGGTTGATCAGTTGTCTATTACCTCTCAAAATGGATAAACACTGAATTCTGCTCTCCTTTTCCTCATTGTCAACCATCTGGGTTTTTTTTGCAAAACTTGGTGCTGGGTTCTCATGTGACGCCTCTCCCAGTTTAACTCTAGTTTAAATTAGCCAACAGGTTTAGAGGTTACAAGTGGAATGGGATAAGATGTTGTATTCCCATAGCACAAGGGATCCCATAAAGATGGTTTCCATGAGTAGAGAGGATAAGCAAAGCACAGCAAACAAAGAAAAAAACCAAAATAGCTACATATTTTGAATCCTAGCTACTGGAAATTGTTCTTTTCAACCCAGAGGTCTACAGAAAAAGTAGTATGTTTTTGTTTAGGTCTTTATTCTTTTTCATTTTTGACTTTGTGTGGTGCTATGGACAAAAAATTACCATTGGTAGGATTCATGTCATCTGAATTAGATGTTTAAACTCATCTGTCTATGCCACTCCACAATCAGTGGAAAGAAGGATACTTGAAAAAAGATTCATTTTATTCTGTGATAGGTCAAATGAATCTTATGTTGATGTTCAACTCTCACAGAGTAAAATTAGCTAACAAGAATCCCATCAAGTAAGACTAAAGATAGTTCAACCTGAGTTTTTCATTTAAACATAACAAAAAGCTTTTTACTCTAAGGGTGATCAAATAGTGGAACAGGCTTTTCAGAGAGGTTGTGGAGTCTCCATCCTTGAACACATTCAAAATGCGACTGGACAGAGCCCTGAGCAACCTGCTCTAAGTGACCCTACTTTGAGCAGGGTGGTTGGACTAGATCATCTCCAGAGGTGCCTTTCAATTTCAACCATTCTGTGATTCAAAGATTCTGATTTCTTTTGCTACAACATGTGTTGTCTAAGAAAGTGGATGATACTGACTGATGTACCTGCACCTTGCAATGCTTCTTTCAAACTCATTAACTATTCTTCTGCCAGACTTAGTGCTCAGGCAGTGAAAAATCTATACAATTTGTATGCATTAACTAACATTATACAAAGTTGATTGCCTTGAAGAGAAGATGTTTACTGATGATTTCCTAAGTGTTCTCCCAACTAACAGGAATGTGTAGTGGAGCACACAACAACATTGCAGTACACTTTTAAACAACTTTTTAAAGCTGAAGTACTCAATGTTTTCTTTGTCTCAGCTTCTCCAAGGCCTCCTGTGAAGAGATTCAGGGAGGAGAATGACCAGCAGCAGATGAAGACTGCGTCAGGGAATGCTTGCAAGAACTTGACCTGCATGGGTTCATTGGACTCAATCGGCCGCATCCAAGGGTGCTGAGAGAGCTGATAAAGTGCTTGCAAGGCTGCTCTCTATCACATCTGAAAGATCACGGAGATGGGAGAAGGTTCCCCAATGACCAGAAGATGGCAGATGTTGCAGTTATATTCAGAACAGGCCAACAGATCAACCTCAGGAACTACAGGTTGGTCTGCCTCACTTCAATCCATGGGAAAATCATAGAGTGAGCCCTCCTGGAGGGCATTGGTAGGCACATGGAGAACAAGAAGATAACTGGGAACGGTCATCATGGATCTACCAAGCATAAGTCATACCTAACTAATCTGATTGATTGTCTTCTACAATAAAATGATTCTATGATCAGTGGATCGCTGTGAAAACACAAGACTACAGCCTACTCTACCATCAGTACTAAGATTGAGGTTCTGATTATTTATTTGGACAAATGTCATCTCAAATAAGAATGAGGCTGTTGAACAGCTTGTGGTCTATTAGGAGACACTTTTTGGAGCACATCCATATTTCATTATGGAATCTATATCTTCGCATAACTATGACCTGAGGCCGTCTGGTAAAGATATACTATGTGGGTTTTGTTTTGGGTTTTTTTTGAGAATTGGAACTGTTTGAGTTCTTTTGTGCTTAATTCTAAGTATGCTGGTATAGCTTGAATACCAGCATTTTTATTGCAGGTAATAGAAAGCACTGAACCCTGAGGTGGTTATCAGTCAGTGCTAGGAACAACAGATGAGGAGCAAATTGCTATAATTTAAGCCAACAGATCTGCTTCTCTTCCTGTCTCCTCCTGACATGCTCACAAAGAGTGGGCTTTAACCCCTCCAGGTCAAAGGGTTGGAAGTAGAGACGAAACTTGTCTTGTATTCATCCTCTCTCATCTTCCCTCTCATATAAATAAGCATACCTAACCATCTAAACCCAGATAAATTGCTTATCTACATTTTCCATTCTCTGTTTAAGTCTTGTGGTTGAGGTGTACATATACACTAAACACTTTCAAGATCCATTCCTTCAGGGAAACAGACAGAATGGGATAACTTTTTTTTTCATAAGCAGATTGGGTTGACTTGCATGTAATATATCTTGAAGCCTTTCTCCAGCTCTCAAATGAGAGCACCGAATTAAGCCTCTGATCTTTGCTCATCACATTAAGTCCATGTGATCATGGACTCAAGTCACCATCAAAACTGGACCGACTAATTTGTCCTTAATTCAATTTTGTGTTCCCCCTAGATCTTTCTACAAGATCCATCACTCCATTTTCATTTTAATATTCTTTCTAGTGGGACTTAATACAAAAGAAATTATTCTGAAATTAAAAACTCTGCTGCAAAATTATTTCCCAGTATAACTCTTTCATTGGCAATGGATTCATTTGGTCCCACTTTAAAAACTCTTTCATTACTCAGGTATTCATTTTATATCTACACATATGTATATCTAAAATGTCATGGAAATAAAAAACCCCAATTAGATAAATGGAAAAAACAGCCAAAGAATTAACAGCTGAAGTAGAGAACAGTGTAATTTTCTGAAATGCCAAAGGAATAGAAGCTCAGAGACCCACCATGAAGACACATCATGAGCATCTCATCTGTAGCCCTGTAGCCTATTAATACAATACTGCCACTGCTAGTAACAGGCCACAGGGTTTGTAATGAGTTGGCAAGACTTTGTCTGAACTTTTCTTGACCTGCCCAGAGCCTTGTTTTCATTTAATCACAACAGCAATTTTTCTAGTAATCAACTGATCATGTCTAACTTGTTTTACTGTTGCTTATCTGCATATGGTAAAACTATAATTTATATATAGATGGTAGTAGCAAGTAGGAATTCTGTGTAGAATGAAATATTTATGATTGTGACTTAATAATGTGGTGTGAAGAAATTCCGGCCTGTAAGATAGCAGAGACCTGGAAAAAATAAGTTTGCAGGATGCAGTGGAGAGGATTGCAAGCATGAGATGATAAGAGATGGGGTACAGGCTTTGCACTAGAGACCCCATGGCTCTAGTGCAATAAGGCCTTTCACCAATGGTTATTTAAAGAAATATAGATGTAGAGCTGGACAAAACTGGGTTTAGGGCTAGCAAAGAACAAGTACCTAACATAGGTAAAATGCACCATGTACAGTACATTCACATGTAACATGGCATTGTAGACCAATGAAGAAAAAGAAAGTGTATAGGTGAGCTAGCAATCATGAAAATGCTCCAGGTGGATCCTAGAGTGAAGAAAGAAAAACCATCACCACTCCTCCTGGTGAAGGACTCAGGATGCTGACAACTTGCTGAACCCCTTCCACCCCCACCAGACTGAAGCCATCAACCTATGAGTCAGAGGAGCAGTGGTAGCATGACCATAGCACCAGTAAAAGGCGTGCGCTATACACACATGGAAAATATGTGCATAACCATTGCAACTGTATTGTTATTGTTACTGAGATTTTTTCTTGTATAATAATTTCTAAAAACTATATTTTTTGTTGGAACTTGCAACCTAGCTCTTCACTAGTTTATAGTAGGACAGAACAGCTGATCTAAACTCTCATCTGCAAAAATAGGACACTAGATTCAGTGGTCCCCAAAGTCTAATCTAGTTCGTTGTTCTCCTTTGTTTAATTTAATATAATGTTATGAAAGGAGCTTCTAGGTGATGATGATTCATATCACTCAAAGTCTTTTGTGTAGAAAGTGAGCTTTAGTCAAACTCGTTTGACAAAATCTCAGTATGGTGGTACTGTGGGCTCTGAGGCAAACTGCAGGAAATATAAAAGGTGGCCTCCCTCAGCCTTAATATCTGCATTTGAGTTGCAAATGTTTAATTATTGCTTTAATGCTGTTTTTAACCATTGCAGTTCCAGGAAAAGTGTATAACTCTAAATAAACTAGTTTGAATTAGGAACTAACTTCAGTGCTACCACTGCACTGCCTTTGGGAACATGGTCCAGACAGAACTTAGTCCAAATCTTAGCATGCTCAGTCCAGACCCATGAGTCCTTCTTGGCACCTGCACCACCAATCACTCCCTTAACACAGTGTATAAAGGCAGCTCAAAGTCAAGCTGTCTACAAATCCTAGGTAGCCATGTGGCATGCAGCTATAGGGCCATGTGAGAAAGGACCCTGGATTATCTTGTTTGCCTGACAGCCATGTGATAATGCGATGCAGGCAAGTGGGATATCGAGTGGATGGACTGAGCACAGTAGTCCCAGACAAACTCCAGGAGAGTGCTTGCTTCTGCCTGCATTAATGGGTAGTGCAGACACAAGGTTTCTCTTGTGTTTCTCAGAGAATATCTGGGTGCCTGGGCGGTTTCTGTCCCCACTACAGCTGAACAGCGTCTCTGGACTTCGATGTAGGCTGTGACTGTGTGCCTGAGTCACTGATTTTTCTTGTAGCTGGACACTAACAGGCCATGTTAGGCCATGACATCTGCTGTGGGTTTTCAGGAATAGCCTTCACCTTCAGCAAAGCTTCTTTGCTTTGATTTCAGGAAAGAAGATCAGAAGTCTTGGGGGACACTTGTCTATACACTTGCTAATTTGCATTTCTTTGTTGTTTATGTCAGTTTTGCAGCAAAAACCATCTTGGGATAATGCTTGCATCTTTGCTTGGATCAAGTCAACTTTGTACTCTTAAGCTGCAGAAATGAGAATCATTTTGTGTGTGAGAGTGGGGTAGGAGGAGGAATGAAAGCCAGCATGTTTCTAATAAATGAAGACTCATCAGAACTAAACCCCCTGTGAAATAATACAGAAGTTGCATCTAGCATTTCTTTAAGTCTGCAGACGTAATCTGTGCCACTGAAAGATGGGACTCGGCAATGTGAAGAAGCATGATTTCCTAGAGGGAATGAACTACTGTAGAGCATGACATCTTTACTCTCTGTTGCAACTGATGTATGCAAATCTTCCCACCTTCTGTCCAACATTTATCTATTTATTCATCTGTCTGATGTTATCACCTGCCAGCACTTTAGATGGCAGGACTGTCAGTGTAGCTCTTTCTTCTGGTGTCTAATCCAGTAGCTCTTGTTTGTCTGGTACAGTAGTCCTTGTTTAACATTCTTAGCTATCACTGAAAATAGAAATAGTCACGTATTATTTGTAATGGGAATTAGGAATCTTGAATAGTAGTAGGTTTTGATTTTGGCCAGCCACTGAACTAAACTAAATGTTTTTCATAGGACAAATTCATCATATGAATCATTCTTCCCTCCTGGATCACACTGTAATGAGTGTGCCAGGCAGGTCTGCTGTAAGAAATAAATTAGTATTTTCTTATGCTAATCAGTACAACCAGGGCTGAGGGATTGGTGTGTGATGGTATGTGATATCTAGGAAGTGGGTATTGCAGGACCTATGTTTCTGGGAGGGGGCAGCCCTAGGGCTCTAACTGTGCCTGTCTCATTCCAGGTTGAATTTGCTCCTATCATTTTTGGATCATGATATTGTTTCACACATTCGTTGGTATCAAGGTCAGACTTCCAGAAGAAGTCTTTTTTTAATAGCCTGCAAGCTCTTGGCTTTGCATTTTCTTTTACTCCAATCTGAACACAAATCTGACTTTTCCAGTCTTCAGCTTTTCTGGTGAATTCCTAAAAGCCTGCTTTCTTCTGCCTGGTGTAGGTGCTTCCAAAAGGATCCAGGTCTTCAGCTAGAATAAGCTTGTAGCTTATTAAAAGAGCCTGAGATGTCTCTTAAATTCTCCTTCTCCTTTTCCCTGCACTTCTCTTGGAGAGAAATGGAAGGGACTCTGGAAGCTAACCCATCATCTCCAGTTGCCAAAATTCAGACAGAAGTTTCAAGAGGTGGAACTCCAAAGCAATCAGCACTCTACTGTATTTTGAAACAGAAAGCTCCTTGGTGGCCAAGAGAGAAGAAAAAGAAAAAAAAAGATCTTCCAGGCTTTCTGCTTACAATTATTTTTGGGTGAGCTGGAGCTCAAAGCATGGGTCAAATGATAGATGTCTAATCCCATGGTAGAGCTCTGTGATTCACACCACAAATTAGACTTTGAACTCAGCCAGAAACAATTATCATTTATATGCTGGTGGTAGGTAAACTTTTTCTTCTTTCTTTTCAGTTCTTCTCCTGACACTGAAAAGTCCCTCGTATGGACATTTGGCAGATAAAGCTGAATTATAAAACTACACTGAACCTCTATGATAGGAGGCAGATGGTTTCCTTAGCAACTCAAAAGCAAATTTTAGAGCAATTTCTCCCCACTCTGGTACATTTCAGTATAACATTCAGCACCTGCCGGCTGGAAAACTCTATTTGTGGCCACTTGAACTGACTAGGCATGACCAGTAAAAAATAAAGGTGACCCAAACTGACTTCTTCAGTCAACAAGCTCATGCATGGAGGTACCATAAACATAATCTCAAAGCTCCCCTAATCGCCAGTTCTCTGATGTTCTCCAATGAAGTAGTTCCCAGACTGAAAGGATAACAAACCCCTCTGTCATGTTCTCAGTTGTATCTGTACTGGAAGATGTTTCTGACCAAAACTTTGTGTTTGGTCATCTACTTCCTTAAAGTCAAAAGGAATTTAAAGGTAGTAGAACTTTCATTACCTTTTGTCCATATATCATGATTAAAACATTAAAGTAAGCTATCTAATAGCATTTCAGTAAAGGTGTGAAGTCAAGTGAGACGATCATACCTTTGTCTGCAACCTTTACAGGTGAAATGAAAGAATCATTTGGACTTCAAGGAGCTTTTAATGAAGCCTGGGATTCCAAAATTACCCATACAGCCTGAATATTAAATATGCTATGCCTTTTTTTGTTTGTTTGTAGGAAAAATTTGGAAGCATAGCCAATACATGAGTTTTATATTAACATGCCTGCAGGCATATTAGCCAACCCACCTTCTCAGGCATGAATTAGTACAACAGCGGAAAATGATGCTTGTCATGATGCTTGATAAGGTCAATAAATGCTGTATATGTAAAAGGTATGAGGTATGCTTGTCAATATAAATGAGATCAACAAAGAAATCTTCCTATTGAATTTCCCTGCACAATGTTGCATTTAGTATTGATAAAATGACTTCTGAAGCCAGGAAATCCTTAAGAAAGACACTTGTAAAGCACTAACAACTTTCCTTCTTGAAAGTGTACAGCTAAACATGATCATGGACATCCATTTTAGTTAACATTTTTAATTAACAAGAATTAGGTATGTATAATATAATTTATGCAACAAATATAATAATATTCAAACAAGATTTATTCCTTCCATTTTTACTTGATTAAAAAGTGTAAACCTGTGTAGTGTCAAGCTCTCCTATTTACGTTCAAGAGAGAAATAGTTTGCATGATGTAGCATGAGAAATTAAGCCCATAGATAAAGCTCTGCCCTGTCCATAAAGTAACCTTGTAACAAGTTCTCACTGCTAAAAAAATATTTATAAATTCTGTAAAATATTCATTTAGATTTTTGGTGCTTTTCCTCAGGATTTCATCTCTGTCTGTTAAACAGAATTTGACAAAATTGCATTGGAGAAAACAAACATCCCATGCTGCCACAGCTGGGGTACTGGGCTAATATAAACATGTGTTGTGAGGTGCTAAAGATAGGATTATTTTTTCCCTTTCAAAGCGCAAACAAACATCACTGAAAACCCTGGGTGCCATATGCCAACAGCTGGGTATCTAAGTGACATATCCAAACGTGCACACATGTGGCTTTGAAACTGTAATTAATCTGCTCCAGAGAACGCTCTCACTTGGAAGATTTAGAGAACAAAAGGCAAAGCTGTGGTGCAGGTTTGAATTTGAAGGTTCAGTCTAATGTGACATCCAGAGCTCCCTCTGCTTTTCTTACCTACGTATTTGATTATTCTACACAGTGAGAAAGATATGTACAAATAGCTCTCACAGTCTTGCTTAGCCTGATGCTACCGAGGAAGTGCAATAAAAAATTAGCTCTGGTACAAACTCTTCAGAGGAAACCTACCTATACCAGGTACTTCTGTTTTGATATGTTTTGGAGAAAACTTAGTTTTATTATTCTCTTTTGTGTAGGAAAATACTATATTAGAATGCAGATATGAACCAGCAGGTATTTTTTTAAAAACCTTAGAAAGTCATTATTGAATACAGAGCGGCCAGCAGCGGAACTACAGAAGGAAATTATTAATAAGGACTTTACTAGGTAGTTAAAAGTTTGTCCTTGAAAGAGAATATGAAGAAAAGTTGGATGGGAAAAAGGTCCAACTTGACAATGACCACCTATTTCTTTATTAATAATCAAGTGATTGCACAGGAGATATATAATTCTCTGGCTATATATTGTAGTCTTTATTCAAGGATTTATACCCTGGTTTTCTCTGGGATAACAGCCCCCTTATCTTACTTTGCTCTATTCCTTTTCTTCAGTCCTGCCATTTTGCTTCTCTAACGTGCAATTTCCATCAAAACACATCTGACACTCACTTGGACTGGTTTACAGCAGTATAATTTACACCACTTCTGAATGCTGACCTTACAGTTGACAATATAACAACCATTACTTTTGTTTCCATCAAAGACTGAAACAGGAATGTCCAGAGAAGAGCATGAACCTCTGCAGAGGAAAGGATAATTCCCTGGGCTGTGTCTGCGGCAGGTCAGTCCTGTCTGTGGAAGAGTCAAACGTCCCACAGTGGCAGTTAGATTGCATTGGGCGAAGAAATTGCATTGAGCTAGGAAGAACCTCAAGGACACCTTGGAGGTATAATTTATTTAAGGAGGAGTTTCCTGTTCTCACTGACATTGGAGCAGCACCAGTAACATTAGCAGTGTTTGAATCCTCCAGTAGACTGATGTGAAGCTGCTGCTGGTATTTAACAACATGCCAAATACCTACGTGCAAAACATGGTTAATCCCTACTGACAGCACATTCGCACTTGGGTACCCCATCAAGCTAACTGTGGTGAAATGTTAATATGGTGGTGTCAGTCAGAAATGTATACATATCCTCAAAGGCTGTCTTTTTAGACAGTGTGTCTAAAGGCTGTGTGTGGCCTGCAGTGTTGGTGCCCCCAGTCAAGCAAATGGGGTGGCATGTATGAGTGCACCAAAGGTACTCTTCTGCCTGGTAGGGCACATCTAAGTGGATCGATGGGCTGAGGCCAACTGTATGAGGTTCAACAAGGCTCAGTGCTGGGTCCTGCACTTGGGTCACAACAACCCCATGCAGCACTACAGGCCTGGGGAGGAGTGGCTGGAGAGCTGCCTGGGGGAAAAGGACCTGGGGGTGTTGGTTGACAGCTGGCTGAACACAAGCCAGCAGTGTGCTCAGGTGACCAAGAAGGCCAATGGCATCCTGGCTTGTATCAGGAACAGTGTGCTCAGCAGGACCAGGGAGGTGATAGTGCCCCTGTGCTTGGCACTGGTGAGGCCGCACCTCGAGTACTGTGTTCAGTTTTGGGCCCCTCACTCCCAGAAGGACATGGAGGTGCTGGAGCGTGTCCAAAGAAGGGCAACGAAGCTGGTGAGGGGTCTAGAGAACAAGTCTTATGAGAAGCAGCTGAGGGAACTGGGGTTGTTTAGTCTGGAGAATCACAGAATCATAGAATCGTCAAGGTTGGAAAAGACCCTTAAGGTCATCGAGTCCAACCGTTAACTTAGCACTGCCAAGTCCATCTATACCATGTCCTCGAGCACCACATCTATCCATTCTTTAAATACCTCTAGGGATGGAGACTCAACCACTTCCCTGCGTAGCCTGTTCCAATGCTTGACCACCCTTTTGGTGAAGAAGTTTTTCCTAATATCTAACCTAAACCTCCCCTGGCGCAGCTTGAGGCAGTTTCCTCTTGTCCTATCACTCGTTACTAGGGAGAAGAGACTGACCCCCACCTCGCTACAACCTCCTTTCAGGTAGTTGTAGAGAGCAATAAGGTCTCCCCTCAGCCTCCTCTTCTCCAGACTAAACAGAAGAAGAGGAATGACCTCCAGATTTCCCTTCCAAACTCAGCTATTCTGTGATTCTGTGATTCTGTATGACTATGTTTATATGGCATTGGCTATACACAGCTGTGTTTGCATATGGCATGTCTCTATACAGCATAGTATACTTAGCAGTGGAAATACTGTGTCTATTTAGGGTGTCATACTTTAAAGGATATTGTAGAAGGCTACCCAGAATGAGTGTGAGGGACACGCATGCCCAGAAGGATGGGCATGTGAATAATTTCTCTGTGACAAGCTGTATGTGACTACAGGTCTTTGCTATTCCATGCTCCGTCAAAGAACCCTAGATAAAGGAGATATGCCAGATGTCCCCAAAACAAGAGTGGTATGTGGACACCAGTCATATACAGATTTAAAACACACAGGTGGTTTCAGTGGCTGGATGTTGTTGCCTGGTGAGCTGTCAGTATAAGGGAGGCCAGCCAAATTCTGTCATCCTTCCTCTTCCCCACTAACCCAAGGAGGTGTTTCACAATCAGGAACAGGCTGAGGGACAGCAAGCTCTGGCCTTGCCTGCTGATGCAGTGTTTTGCAAAAAGAGGTGCTGTAGAAATACTCCATAATTTCCAAAAATCTTACTCCATAGTGTTCCCTAGAGGCCAAACCTGCCCAGTTTATGTTACCAGAGCAGTAAAATGATGTATACATGCAACATTCTTTCCTCCTGCCTGAAATTTCCATGCAGAGTCTTGGATGATGCCAGAGGTTAAAGAAACTGAGGAACCATCCTCCCTACTAAGGGCTCTAACAGACTCACAGTCTTTCTGGGTCAGGCAGAGGGGACAGAAATACTCCTTCTCTGATAAGTTATAGTTGTGCCTTTTTGATGGTTTTTCTGGAGGTCACTCAGCTGAAGTCTATCACCTTGTTTCTAGTTTAACTTTAAAACAAAGTTTAAAAGCAGTTTAATGGTTTTTTCTCCCCCTTTTAAGCCAAATGTATACTTGGATTTTAATACAGGCTAAATACAGTTCAGGGAACTTCAGTGCCATATGATAATGTGTGAGTTGGTAAAGGGACACAGTCATTCCTTGCCCTTCCATTTTTCCAGTGATGACCTGTATGCTGACGAAGGAAGAAGCTGGTTTAAGAAATGTTCTGTTGATTGCACATTGCCCTGGGACATGGAAGAGCAGGGGAGTCCTTAGGAAGTAAGAGGAGAGTCGTTCATTTTTTTAATTGTTTTTGAATTACACTGATGTTTGTTACAATACTTATGAGAAAATATATGTACCTACATTGATATTTGTAAACACAAGTGGCAATATTAATACTTTCATGTTGTCTATATAAGGCTGGTTCCACATGAATTCAGATGGAACAGTACCAACTTCTTAATCATAAGAAACACTTTAAACCACTGTTAAATCAGTGGTATAAAGTTATAGATGCACACATTGCATCCAAATACTGAAACTGTCAATCTTGATTCAGTGTATCATACAAGGCTGATGTAGGCTCAGCCAACAAGATAACAGCTATGTGCGTCCAAGACCTGAATTCAAGCCCTTGTGGTCCAGAGGAAGTAGCCCTACTCTCCTGATATGAGAGAGAGCTCCAGATTAGCAGTTTTACCAGAGAGGGCTAAGCTACTAGACTTTGCGAGCATGGGGGTGAGCTGAGTAGATCTCACTGATTTGCTAGATCAGGGCAGGATATTTCTGATCGGTACATCACCAGTATGGTGACTCTTTTCACTACTTCTGCACAGCACAAAAATAGACTGTAGCTCTTACATTTATCCTTGCAGTTGTTCGTTAGCAGGTGAGTGTTCCCACCGTCCAATTTCTGATACCCAATCTTAAAGACTGGTCTCTCTCCCATTATACAGCATTCATACAGGATTAATCTGGTACAGAAAGGTCAAAGGCTTTTACAAGGAGTTGTAGATTCCTGAATACATTCGCAACATAGGTTATGGATGATTTTCCTGAATTATTCTTCTAAAATTAGTAACTGAATTTTTAACTTACATCTCATTTTGATGCTTGCAGAAACTATTACGTGCCAGTCCACAAGAAAAAGGATACCTTCCGAAGGAGCCACTTCTCTCCAAGAAGCTGGGAGACCAAAAAATTACCTGCAGCTCTGTTTGTGGGGAAATGAACAAGAAGATCTGTAGATTTAACTGAACTGTAAAACTGCTAAGAATTCTTTTTAAAGGGTCTTAAGTAATTTTTGTCTTATTGAGAATTCTTTTGAAAGTTCTTAAATAAATTTTTCAGTGATTAAGCCAGGTCCAGACATGACATAATGCTCTTGTTAGTTTTGGCAAGCCATTTCTTAATTTTGCTGTAAAGGAGCATAATTTGGTGCACACTGCTTCAGAGGCTTAAATTACATTCCTGATTATTTTAAAATAAGTTTTAAATCAATTTACCAAGTATTGAACAGTAGAGAACAGTGATGTCAAAAAAAAGATTTCTCTGCTTGAGATACGATTTGCCTTTTGATGATTAAATTTTATTGTATCTGGCACACTCTGGAAAATAATTTCTTCACTGCTAAGGTGTAACAAAACATAAAAAACTCCTGTATGTGGATCACAACCTTCCTCTTGAAAATAGGATTTTGTCCCTGACAATCTAAGAGTCACTAAAAGGATAGAGATGTCTTCATATGTTTCTGAAGAGCACATGGCTTTCAGCTTGAGAGATGTATTTTTCTGTAACTCACCGGACAGGGACAGATGACATATTTTGTAGAACCTCAGCCCTTCACCAAGTCACCAAATGGAAAGCAGAACAGATGCTTTTATGAAGCAGAAAGATGAGTCTTAAGCATGCCTTTTTTAAGGACTGGAACATTCCATTGGATATCTGGGATGTGACAAGGTGTGAGGTCTCTGACTTCCTCCAACAATATATGAAATCAATTGCCGGACTAACAAAATGTACCATTCCTGCCCTTATTCTATCATCATTACTTACACTGACTTGCATTTTATTAGTGACATCCCCCACAGGCTGAGTACAGGGACAGTTCCTACTCCTTGTAAGTGCTGGGAGCTGTATCTAGTATGTAAACAATAAATTTATATCAATATCATCATCAAATACTCTATAGGCTGTTTCCACAGAGAAAGTAAAATGTCTGTGTTTTTCTCTTTAAGAATGCAATAAGAATACAAAATCAGATCGCACACATAGACCTTTTTGCATATCTAAATAAAGGTTCTTTAGCCTTTTTGATAGCCGGTCTTAAATTACATTAAAGACAAGGACGGAAAACTCTTTTAGATCTTTTTGGGATGGAGACAAATCAGAATGACTTCTAGAAGATAAGCTACTCCAAGGGACTACTCTGCCAATTTATTCTGCCAGAAGTCTGGAGCAGACCACCAAAAGTTGTTAAAGCTCACACTTTATTTGAACACAGAAAAGAGAAAGATCAAATGTGTTGAAAGACACTGTTAAGGAAATTGAATAGTCATGGGGTAGTAGAGTGCAGTCATAAATTGGACTCTGTCTACAGAGACAGACAAAAATAGAAATAGGTGGCTAATGGCCAAGATTGGTGACTGACAGCATGATAGCAGATAAAATTCAGCCTTGGCAAAGGACACAGCATTGGACTATGTAAACTGAAAAGTTCATACGCATTACAAGGTTCTGGTATAGTCATAGCTATAAATATGTATACAATTACATACATATACATGCATATACACACTTCTATATTTTAACTTCCTATCCGTCACAGTACTCTCTAGTTTTTATGATGCTATTTCTCTATCCAAAGATCAGTCTTAATTGAATGGTGTTATTGTCTTGTTTCTGTTTCTCATTCCTATAAATTTCTTCATCTTTCTAGTAGGGAGAAGCCTCAGACCCATCTTTAATTACTTCTAATCTGAATGCCAAGGCATGAGGGGAATATGGCAGTCATCCAAAGCTGAACATACATATTTGTCTCTCTTTTCTACAGGTTTATTAAATAAGTATCATAGAAATAGTGTGTAATTTTTTTCACAGTTCTCCACTTCCATTAACTGAAATACAAAACTTTTTATGAATTTGGCTTTGTCCTTCATAGGATTTTAATGTCCATTACCATGAAAACAAAATGCACTGTATATTATCTATCTTCCTTGATGTAAATCTCATTAACACATTGGAGCGCCGTGAAGAATCATTTTGTCTTCTTCTGTCCTCTTAGAAATGCATGTCAACACTTCTATTCTACTCTACTCTACTCTACTCTACTCTACTCTACTCTACTCTACTCTACTCTATTCTATTCTATTCTATTCTATTCTATTCTATTCTATTCTATTCTATAAATCTCAGTGCAAAACCAACTCTCTGTTGTATTCACAAATGTGGAAACAACCATAGTTTGTACTGTTCAGGGAAATCTCAGTGTGATTGTGTCAGATATTTGAGATAAGAGCATATTAAAAAAGATGTTGAAAGACACTTTTTCTGTGACATAAATAACAGATTTAGGAGGAAAAGTGTTAAGTGAATGGTATAAAACAGGTCCTTCAGAAGGGCCCTTTGGAAGACAGATGCTGTAGCTCTAATATTGAGACAATTTTGGTAATCCATTTGCTTTTCTTTTCCTGTTTGTTGAGGTCACTCGCCATCTGCTTGAACTGCTTGGCTGTGTGGCTTTACAAGTCAACTTGTTTCTCAGTTCAGGAGGAAAAAGTATCTTTTAAAGTTACCAGAGCAACCAGCTCTAAATTGCAGAACATTGTCTAGGTAAGACAGAGAGTCTTTATTTATATTCTTTCTATTTTTATAAAACAATGAATCATCTAAAATGTGGAGCTATTTTCTCTCATTAATTATGTGCAAATTTAAATTTATTTTAACTAGCATAAAAAAGAAGATAAGTGAGACTGTTGACACAACCAAAAGCAGGGTCCGGAATATCCAAACATACACTCTGTGGAAGGGGTAGGACTGCAATTTACATTAATTAAACATGCATCTTTGGCTGCCTTGTCAACTAGTCTTGATCACCCCTCTCCTGGCTCACACTGTGTGAATACTGCTCTTTTCAGCCCTGTGCCTCTTCCCAGCTCGTCCCTTTTACTGCACAGCCTCTTCACCAACGCACCCCTGCCCTTTCCCCCCTGCTCCAGGTGTTTCTTCGTCCCTCCATCATCTTAGGGATCTTATTCAAGTCCTGGCTTATTGTCCCATTGCTTTGCTCAGCCAGCTCTGAATGCCTCCCCCCTCCAACATGTTAA
Source organism: Nipponia nippon (assembly GCF_047370975.1). Taxonomy (NCBI): domain Eukaryota; kingdom Metazoa; phylum Chordata; class Aves; order Pelecaniformes; family Threskiornithidae; genus Nipponia; species Nipponia nippon. The sequence goes on from NW_028262336.1 coordinate 114,448,079, forward strand.
ATCTTCCCCCTAGTCCTTTTCCTTCCCTTCTTCCCACAGCTGAAATCTCACTTTTACCCTTTTCCCACCTCACTCATTCACCTGAGCTGCCCTTGCCCTAGAGCATCTTTGGGCATTAAAGGGCATTAAAATCCATCTTCCAACTGATTTTTTACCTCCATTTATTCCTAATCTCTCTTTTCGTTCATGATCCCAGCCCCCCTTGTCCTCTGCTTTTCTTTCCCTTTCCATTCTTTCTAGTCCCCATGTGTCAGTCTACTCTCTTTCTTACTCCCAGCTTAGCTTTTATGCCTTCTGTGAGCCTCTGGCCTAAAAAAAGGAGATATCCTTCCCCTGAAATCTTCCCAGAGAGTTTCAGTGAGAAGGGGAACCTGAAGATGTCTAGTCCACTAAAATCTGGTGAAGAGAAGAAGAGATAAAGGAAATAAATGAACAAGCACATTGAAAAGATGTTCAGTTTGTCTGTATTTTTTAATCAATTTTGAATTATATTTCTGTTGATAGGAAAAACATGTCATAAAATGGAGCAAAGTTTATAACTTCAGGATGTGGAAAAGTCTGACACCAATTAACTGTGTCTAAGTCTGTCTAAGATGAGTGGTCATCTTTGCCTAAAGCAACAGTTTGCAGTCTTGTGGTACAAAAGTCATAGGCAGTAAATTGGAGAAGGCAGTTTATCTAAGGACTGTTTGCTTTTTCTTAATTATGTATGAAGCTTTATATTGTTCTTCATGGTACATGTTCTTTCCTTTTCAGAGCATAAGTGTGAAAAACTGAAGCAAATTCATGGTATAATGCTAGAGCAGCACAGAGTGGTGGTGTGATGGCAACAGCAGGAAGCCCCAGCAGCCAGCGCTGCTTGAATGGAGCAGAAGCAGAGAGCAGAACAAGAAATAGTGCACCAAGGTCTCCTGGGTGCCTTAAGAAAGCAGCCTTTCCTCTAAAAACTCCTCACTTTATTTGGATGCCAAATGTGGGTACACCACTATTTCAGGTCACGTGTCAGACAAGCCCCACTCAGCCATTCCTCCTCACAGTGCTGAAGCATTGCCAGGACTGTAGCCCATCTCCTGATACACTCCAGAGCACAAGGAACAAGATATCAGCCCAAAAGTCTTGACTTCTTCACTGACTGCAAGGGTGTTTGAATCGTGTCCTGGGGCAGCTTTTTGAAGAAGTGATAAACTGAAAATGTCGGGAACAGATTTCATCAAGCTTTCTGTATCACCTGGTACTCACACATGCCACAGGGCTGGGGCATAAAAGATATTTCGTTTTGTCAAACTCACAGAATCTCCACTATCAGAACAAAAGAGATTTTTCTGAACAGTGAGGGGTAGCTATCAAAAGCAGAAGCAGGTGTGGGTCGGCATTGAGGATTTATTAACAAATGAGTGGGGTTAGGATCACAGAATAATTAGGCTGGAAAGGACCTCAAAAGGCCTCTGGTCCAACCTCCTGCTCCCAGTAGGGTCAGCTTCAGGCTGAACAAGGCTTCTCAGAGCTTCATCCAGCTGGGTCTTGAAAACCTCCAAGTGTGGAGATTGCACAGCCTCCTTGAGCAATCTGGTCCATGACTTGACTTATTGTGCATACAGGTCTCTCTATTGGAGCACCTTGAGAAGAAACCCTTTTTATCTATGCAGTAGGGAGATCAGCTGCCAAGTGATGCTGCTTTCAATGAGAACATATAAAACTGAACAATGACTCTTGGTTTGGATGTGATCAGCATTTTTGCCATCTGGCACCGTGCTGAACACCAGCACTTCTCATGCATCTAAATAATTCCCCGCTCCAGGCAGGAAGCACGTATCTCCATCTAAACTAAAGAAGAATAGCAAGGAATATTATAAAGTGCAAACTTGAACAGAAAATATTCTCAGTTTCAGTGCCTTCCACATTCTTCTGCCGTAACTCTGGGTTTGAGTTTTTAAACGATAGGTGACTTCTGCACTTTCCCATTCTAGCCCATCCAGGCACAATAAAAGGTAATGAAGGCAAATATATTACGTATGTTTTTGAGAAGTTTAGTGAAAAGTCTTGGAGGAAAAGAGACTGAAATAACAGAACAATAAGCATGAAAATGATGTTGAGGGCTGCTAGCAAAATTGTTTTTGATAGGATCCTGGAAAAATCTAGGTTGGAAGGGACCTCTGGCTGTTGTCTGGTCCAGCCCTCTGGTCAGGACTGTCCTCAGAGTTAGATAAGGTTGTTCAGGGCAACCTCATAAGGACATTGAAATTCTTGGACCTTTCAGCAGCGTTTTGACAGGGGTGATATTTGTCCGATGCTTCAAGTACAGAGGGACTGCTGTTACTGTCATTGATTTCAGTGGTGCTGTGTGGCAAGTAAAGGAACATCCTAGAGTAAATGGGGGCGGAGGGTAGGAACTGAGAGATACAGCCTCAGCATCTATACACCAGGAGAAACCTAGAGTTAAAGGCTGCCTTCTTATCCGCATGAGAGCATGTACAGATGTAGAGTTAGGACAGGCTAGAAAAAGAGTCAGGGGACCAAAAGGCTCTGTTACGTGATGAAGCAAACAACTGAAGTTCCTAACAGACCATGCTTCCTCTGGACATCCATATCATTGTCTTGAAGGTGCTCAGACTCAGCGTTTAAGGAACAGGAATGATTGTTGTGTCTGCAGAACTCAGTTTCACCGCTTTATCATGGAAGACATGGTAAATGAGAACCAACTTGTTTAATCCAAAGTTTGGCAACCTGTGCATGGCATAGTCTAGCTGCAAAAAGCAGAGGAAAGAAAGAGCCCTGATGTCAGACTCTTCAGAGGGAGACAGTTTGTCCTCTGTCCTTGCCCAAGAAGCATCTTGCTCTAGAAGCCAGTGCTGAGCATCCCATGGGTCTCTGAATCCCCATGAAAAACACCACGTGCTGTGAATGAGCTTTGCTCCGGGGAGCCCATGGCTCTGCAGTGAGGAGACAGCCTGGTCTGTGCATGCACAACACATGGCAGGGCTATGTGAAATCAAAAGGATGTTTAGGGAACACACTACAGATGAGAGCTTGTCACAACAGCATCTTCTATAAACCTCAGGTGTTATTTTCATAGAGACCCAGAGAAGTATAACTGACCTAGCCATCATCTGATGTGGTATGACATACCAAGAAGTATAACTGACCTAGCCATCATCTGATGTGGTATGACATACCATGACATGGGGATATGCTAGAACGTGGGGGACAATTCCTACAGCAGTCAGCCCTGATCTCCCAGCAGAGCTCACTACCCTGCTGTGGTTGGGTTTACACACCAGTACTTTCTGCACTGGAATCTGATTTAACCCCTTCTCACCCGGGATAGTTTTCTCTGAGGGAGGATCTGGTCATTCTTTTACATTTAATTTTATTCACATACCCGTTTCCTTTAATTTCTTGCTTTTTCCTCTTCTATAATTCCTGTCTTCAGATAATTTGGATCTAATTAAACTCAATTATGTCCATAGTAAAAGGGTTATTTCCTCAAGCTGATCCTTTCTGGCTCCACTTCAGATCTTGCAGGGATTGTACATTTACCCAATCATCCACCATTAAGAACGAGGCAACATGCTTCCAAATAAATTAGTTCTAGCAAACAAAAAATCCTCCATAGATTAACTTAAAACATATTAATTAAAGCACAGTGACTGGAAAATACCGGGGTATTTGCTGTACCACATTTGTTTATTCACCTTAGTGACATCTCATCAGCTCAAAATGCACTAACAGCAAGAAGTAAAAAAAAGTTAGATGTTTGATAGAACTGTTCGGGGTTCATTTTGTTGTAGTAGTTTTTGGTACTGAGGACAGGAAGTATAAATTGGTAGCAGTTGCAAAGCTAACTGCACTAAACAATGTAATTAAATGTTATAATAGTAATAATGCTGAATGATGCCAGAGTAATTCACTGATGTAGAACAGACACAAATTTAAAGGCAAGATATAAACAGCATTGGAAGAATTGGATGTGTGTTGGGGAGTAAATAATCAAATACAATATAGCAGGTGTCTGAAAACTTCATATGCATGAAACAGAACAGGTAAAACAGAGTGTGAGAACTATTCAAGGATTAATTCTCCTGTTGAGATTTTCCAGAGGAGGTAAGCAAAGGCAGCAGGGAGAGAGAGCTCTGTGCATGGGCAGAACTGAGGGATCCCCTCTTTCAAGGTAACAAAGGAAAGCCATAACCAGCTGGTGCTACGGCAGTGAACTTGCAGTCTCTGCACAAAGAATTCAGGTTGGTTAGAAAAAGATGAAATGAAACAGCCATTATCTAATTACATCTGACAAACCAACAATGTTAACTTTTTCCTTCCATCTACTGTTAAGGATTTGCTATATTTCTTCCTAAAAATTTGCCATTAAGTGAATTTTTGTGGCCATCTTTAACACTCCTAATGAAGAAAATATCCGTATCCACATCCATATCCGTCCATTTATATATGTATCTGACACATACACTTTCTTCAGTTTAAGTAAAATTACCCTTTTGAAATCTGGGAGGGTCATAGAGATTAGATTCATTTTAATGGCAGGGCCAGAGTCCTCCTCACATTTTAGATACTGCTGATAGAATAATTCACTAAAAAACCCCAAACCAACTTAAGCTGTTTTTTTTGTGGGGTTTTGTTTGGGGTTTTTTGGGGTTTTTTTGTGTTGTTTTTTTTTTTGTTTTTTTTTTTTTTGTGATGGCATATTATTCACAAAATTCAGCCTATGAAAGGTTTTTTTCTTTTTTTTTTTTTAAAAAAAAAGACTACTTTTTGTAACTATTTGCTACCTGCTGATTGTGATTTGTTCTTTGAATTGCATGGAAATTCTGCTTATGATTGTTGACTGGCATTTTTTAAAGATGAGACTAGTACATGAAAAATAGTGAATTACTTCCAGCTCTCTCTCATTGTAAATAATTGTCCATGCTGAGCTTCATGAAATGTTTAGCAGTCATGTAAGCATTTATAATTAAATTGGTGGTCATCTGACCACTCAGAAAAAAATAATGATTACCACACCATGAAAAACTATGCACAGAACTCAGTATACTCAATTAAGAGAATATTAGAAGAATGGTGTCTGCATTGTCTAATTAGCTTCAAAACCAGAAAATGGAAATCTGCATTTCCAAACTTAAGTTTTCCATCATCATGTTTCCTTCATAGATGCCCAGTCAGTGGTTGCCCTTTAAATTTCAATGTCACATTTTGACAAGAAAATGCGAGGAAGGCATGTTTTGCAAGTGCTTTTTGCAAGCAAATGGCATAAACCAATGTTCTGTAGTTTTGCCCAGTGGTAGCAATGCTTTGTCAAAATACCACTTCAGTCAAATCTAAGCTTTTATTTTAAGGTAATACTGAAATATTTAAGCAAACAAGTAGGCTGCTGTTCTAAGAAATGCATTTTCTGGTTTGCAGAGCTGTGCAACAGAATGAGTATTACTCATTATCCTTGATTTATTCATTGCAGTTAGTTATTAGCCAGCTCTATTGAATTTCCTAGCAGGATGCCATTCTATTTTAAAGGCATATGTGTGTTATAGCAACCCTTAATTTATTGGTCTTTTACAATATAAAAGCCCTATTTGTTGTTGGTTAACAAAGCTGTAATCATGCTAAACTTTGTCATTTTATTGGCTTTCATTGAATGCCTTGTGAGTGACATCTTTCATGCAATGTTATCATTAACCTTATTAATGAATCAGACCAACTTATAGCTTGGAATAGTCTTCTCAAATTCTAAGAAATGTCTTTCTTATTTCACTTCTACAAACAAAGGTGACTATAGCACCAGTGCTGTTTGTGGTTTTGCATGTAAAATTGCTCTGCTGAAAACTCAGTGAATAGCTGGGTATTTAGAGGTTTAAAACGCTTTTTTTGGTGTTTTGAGGAATGAAACCTATATCTGAGTTTTATCAAAACTTCTTGATTTCCTACCACTTTTATTTTAATAAGCTACAGCTAAAATCAACTTGTAGTGAATAACTTAAGAAAATATGGTTCTCACTTAATCTCATTTAAAATATCCTTGGGATTTCCAAGGGCCAGAAAAGCAGATTAAAAATTCTTTTACAGATCATATGAGATATTGCTTACTAAAGCACGGATTAATTACTTCTCTGTTGATAAATTACTTCTGACACATGTAATTAAAGCAGAAGATTCAATCATTAACTTCAATCAGGGTGAAAATACACTTAAAAAGAGCAAACTGTAATGCACAAAGGGTAATAGCCTAGTGGTACATGGCATTTAGTATCTTTTACTGGAAAATGTTTATAAAAATGTCATTGTATATATCTGATTTTTCATACTCCTAAATCCATAAATCACTAAAACAACATGAAAGGAAAAAAAATGCTTTCAACATAGACAAAAAAAAAGCTTTGGAGGAAGAATTGTTTGACATTGTAATCATGGTATGGTACATATATGTAGCACACATCTATGATGTCCCATAGATGCAAACAGGCTGGTATCTAACATTGCTAGTTATTGTACAAACATGAAGAAAAAGGCAGTCTCTGACTCAGAGAAAGGTTTGTGACATTAATAACTGCATCTCTGTGTGATTGCATCTCACTGCAAGGAGGAAAATGCTATACTACCTCAGAGAAAGGTTGACGTCTCTTAGCCAGGTTAAATGCCTTGCTAATGCAAAAATGCAGTGATTTTCAGTGAAATCACTACCTTGATGTATTTCACTCACTGACAAATCCTAGTGAAGTGGCTTCTACTTCAAAGTGGCTGGTAAGAGCCAATTGTGTGTCCCTTCCAACCCAGATTTCATTGGTCTTACTACATTTCTGTAGGATACTAGCTATGGTCTGGATATTGTGCCATTGATTACTACCAGTCTTTTTACTATTCAACTCAGTAGATCAGGTGATTTTCAACCTACCCAAGTCTGTTTGTCCAGTGCACACTTATTTAGCTTCTAGATTATACTCAAAGTATATTATATTTTATTATATCAAGTTCTAAATGTCTCCAAGGATGGAAAATCCACAGCCTCCCTGGGAAACCTGTGACAGCGTTTGACCACCCCCATTGCAAAAAGTTTTTTTCCCTTCTACCTAACTGGAATTTCTCTTGTCACAACGTGTTTCTGTTGTCCCTCTTCCTTCACGCTGAGGAGCTTTCTCTGCACCTTCCCATCAGGTGGCTGAAGACAGCAATTAAATCTCTCTAGAGCATTCTCTTCTTAAGGTTGAACAAATCCACTTCTTTCAGCCTCTCCTCATGTATCATGATCTTCAGTGCCTTGATCACCTTGATGGCCTCTGCTGGACTCACTCCAGTATGTCTGTGTCTTTCTTGTGCACATTATCCCAGATGTGGACTCACAGTCACAAAATTGAGAGGAATAATCACTTAGTAATAACCCTAACGTGTTGCTGCCCTGCTGTTGGCTGTCCCTCTCCTTCTCAAAAAGTGCTGATGCACATGGGGTCTGGGAACAGGTTTTGGCTGTGAAGACTTACACAAAAAAGATGTCAGATATCTCAGCCATCTCCATATCATCCTTTACTAAGTCATTTTTGTAGCCTGTCCTTTTTTTCCAATTCTCATACTATTTTAATTTTATTTTTATTTTATTTCACAAAGAAGGTCTGCCAAATTTTCTGGGTTGCTCCTGCTCTCTCAGTAGGGTATTATTTATTTATTTTTTTAAAATCAGCCAACTCTTCTAGGTACCATTCGTCTGATGGTAGCTTCCCAAGGCATTCTGTCTAGCAAAGATTTAAACAGGCTAAGGTCTGTTTTAAGGAAGTTGGAGTCCTACCTCTGCTGCTTATCTTCACAGCTTTGCTCCACGTGCTGAACTCAGTCACACCATGGTCACTGCAGCGCAAATTGCTGTCTGTGACCACACTGCTCAACAGTTATCCTTTGCTTATGAGCAGTGCTCAAGTAGAGCATTACCCCTGACTGTCCCCTCTAGCATTTGCATAATGAAAAGCATAGCAACATCTTGGGCTGCTTGCACAATGCCCTCCCAGTAGATGTCTGCATTGTTGAAATCCACCCTGAGGATCAGAGCCTGCAATTGGGAAACTTCTCCAAGTGGTTTGTGGAAAAGCTTCATCCACTTCATCCTTTACATCAGGCACTCTGTAACAGACCCACAACAGATTGTCCCCTCTATTTCTTTGCCTTCTGTTCTTGACCCTCAAGCTCTCAGCAGGGAAAGGAGGACACAAATTTGTGTCTCCTTTGTTGATGTCTGATACAGAGAAAGGGAGATAAATCTGAAGGACCAGGCCTGATAGATTTTTATTCTGAGAGTTCTGATGTGTTTGAGAGGGTTTTCCTACTAAATTAGGACTAATATATATATAAAGGGAACTTACAAGAAAGATGGGGACAGACTTTTTAGTGAGACCTGTTGCGATAGGACAAGGGGTAATAGTTTAAAACTAAAAGAGGGTAGACTCAGACTAGACATAAGGAAGAAATTTTTTATGATGAGGGTGGTGAAACACTGGAACAGGTTGCCCAGAGAGGTGGTAGATGCCCCATCCTTGGAAACATTCAAGGACAGGCTGGATGGGGCTCTGAGCAACCTGATCTCGTTGAAGATGTCTCTGCTCATTGCAGGGGCTTGGACTAGATGACCTTTAAAAGTCCCTTCTAACCCAAACCATTCTATGATTCTATAATTCTATGATTCTATAATTCTATGATTCTATGATAAAGTGGAGAAAGATTCTGACTGTAATGATGTTTTGAAATCTAAGCCTAACTATTCCTAAAAGTTTCTGGAGTAAGATTTAGAAAGCAAAAGCTAGAGCCTGGAGAATCCATCCAGCAAGCCAGTTGGAAAGCTGTTAAAAGATCTCCTGTGGGCTGATAGACAGAAGATACTGGATACTGATTTAATTGTCAGTACTATCAGCATTCTTGCTGAGAACTGGAACATCAGTATGGGAAATGGCTGGCAGTGAGGCCAGGTCACCCAGGAACCTCTAGTGCGAGTGCCTCGTGGAAGGAGGTCAGACCAGAGGGTCCATGGTGGCTTGCTTGAGTCCTTGCTGCTCCCCAAGGGTTAACAGTCCCAGTGGGTGAGTTACATGCTACTGCAGGAGGAAAAAAACAATTGTTCAAGTTATAATCTCCATTGTCTATACAATGAGTGCAGTTTATGATAGATGTCTAACTTTAAAAAGCCAAAATGAGGTGAAATGAATGCCACCTATAAAGGTGAAGTACTTGCCAAAGATCATAGAGAAAATGAAATAAAAAGCAACACATTAATCTAACATCACCTACAATATAGAGGGTGATTGGGATTCAGAGCTAAGTACAGCTCTGGCTTCATTTATGGAAATTAAGTTGCATACACTTAAATTAGAACTCATAATAGATCCCACTGTCTAGATTAAACAACTCCCAGGTCTCACATACCTAATGTGTCCAAAGTTCAGATTCACTCAGCCTTTCCTGACATTTGAAATAGCAATTTGAGGCTTCAATTCTTTCTGGCCTTCTTCATTCACAATTGCTAAATTCTAATTACATTTTTTATTCAAGCAGTAGGCCAGTGACTCTATTAAGCCTGAAGGATTTTTCCTTTTTTTTTTTTTTTTTTTTTTTTTTTTCAAGGAGGGAGTAAAGAGATCTCAAAAAAGCTTAAAACTTCTGATTAAAAATATCAGAAGAACAGTGTGTTGCTTAAATCTACAACTCAGCCTGTTATTGGTACCATAATCATCAGACATTTTATTCAGGTAGACCTTTTCTATGTACCTGTTGCTACTCAAACAGTTTTAAAGAGGTGTATATAATTATTTTATTGAGAGAAATTAAAAATATTCTCAATATTCTATAAGTATTCTTATTTACAGTGTTTCTTAGGATAAATAGCAAGGATGTGTAAGAAAACCATGCCATAAGAATTCACTTTTGTTTTGAGACTTCCTAGCTAAGTGATTGACACAAAATACATTTCCTCATTATATTTTTCTGCATTTTGGTAGAATGCTGTGGAATAAAATACATGGATTGGGGAATGAACATGAAGAAGAAGTTACTTTAAAAAAACTATCTTCATGCTTAATTGTTCATTACTTCACCATCTATTAGCGAAGAATAGTGGAATGGTGGTGTTGAGTCAGGCAAAAGATCCTTTTGGCCTTGCTCTTTATCTCAAAGAATGGAGAGTCAGGATGACAGGACCACAGGATCATAGGATAATTCAGGCTGGAAGGGACCTCAGGAGGCCTCTGGTCCAACCTCCTGCTCTCAGCAGGGTCAGCTCTGAGGTCAGACCGGGCTGCTCAGGGCTTCATCCAGTCAGGGCCTGAAAACCTCCAAGGATGAAGAGGCAGTGCCTCTGCCTGACTGTCCTCTTGGGGAAAAGGTTTCTCCTTATATCGAGGATGAATGTCTCCTGCTCATGTTAATGCTCATTGTCCCTTGTCCTCCCACCCTCCACGGCTGTGATGAGCCCAGCTACATATCCTTGATGACCTCCACATAGGCACTGGTGGCTGCTGTTAGGTTTCTCCCAAAATCCATCTCTGCTCCAAGCTATGCAAGTCCAGTTCCCCCAGCCACTCCTCAGAGGGCAACTGCTCCAGCCTCCACCATCTTGGTGTCGCAGCATGAAAATGAAAGACCTAAAGAAAAAAATATTTTTTTTCTCCAGCTTTTGTTGCAGTGTGTATTTTTCTTTTGGTCAGCCTGCCTATCCAGTTTCTTACCCATCTGGTTACCCATTCAGCCTGACTGTGGTATTCAAACACCATTGAACATAGAACATTGTGGGAGACAGTACCAAAAATCTTGCCAAAGTCAAGGTGAATGGCATCCCCTGCTCTCTCCTTGTTCACAAATCCAGCCATGCTATTGTAGAAGACAACCAGGTTGATCAGACATGATTTATCCTGACAAACCAAGCTGACTGTTCCCAGTCACCTTCCTCTCCTCTCTGCTCTCAGAAATGTGCTCCAAGGGGACAGAAATTTGTGCTCAGGGGAAAATGCAGAGCAGGGGAATGCAAGAAGTCATACCTACCCTTGTACGCATTCTCGGTTTCCAGCACACTTCAGGTTAGATGCTTTCTGAATCAAAATTTGTATCTTTGTATTAATGAACTTTAAAGCATGCTTTCTCCCAATAATGCATCTGGTAACTTTTTCCAATGTAATTGAACAAGTAGCATCTCCAACAACCTATGACAGTGAGTGTCACACTTTAATTTCACGCTCTGTGAAGATGTAGATGCCTCATCTTTGGGGTTGACAGACTTCTCCTGATCATCAGTCTTCTCTTTACACTCAGTGGAGAGAAGTAGGGTCCTAAGTAGGAGGAACAGGCAAGGTGGGTTTTTTTTTTCCAACAGACTCATTTATTTTAAACTGCTTGCTTGGAAAAGTCATCAAAAATCTCATTTTTTGAGATGGAGAGAACATGGGAACAAGGACTTGTATAGAATGAAAAGGCAGTTCCTTCCCCTCTTCAGTGACCCTTGTCTGGATTTACCAACATAGTCAGGAATCATAATAATTTTTTATTTCAATTTAGTTTTTGTTCAGAGTAGAAACACTTCATTATAATTATTTCACTTATACATACAGTTTGCCCAGGGAGAGGTCAAGGAGCTGGAAGTGCAGACTGAATGTCTGGCTAAGCACAATAAATGCAGTTACTGAGCAGGTTCCATGAGATCCCCAAATCACACTGTTAGATAATATCTCTTCTTATGGTAACTCAGATGCACCTTCTTTGTTGTAAGAGACCTCCTTTCCAAGGACTTTACAAATACTAAATGCAACCTGCTGTATTCAGCTCCTGCCATTCAAGATGAGATCCATAATTTGGTCATAACCACTTAAAACACAGTTATTAGTATAATCTGGACTAGGGCAAATGTGAAGAATTTCACTTGAGACAACAGTAGCTTTAGTCACATACCCTTAGACTATGCTTCAGAACATACACCACAGCCAATTTTGGTGTGTACATTACAATAACTACTTGAATAACCATTAAGTTATACACAGCTGTCAACTTCATTTTTCCCACTGTAGGAAGGTGTGACATACTGAAGACTGAGTAATTTTTAATATCATAAGGGGTGGATGAGCGCTTTAATGTGTTCATTTTTTATACATAGCTTTAATTTCATCTAGGCCTAGTGCTTTGAAATTTGCATGGGAGTTAACAGTATTGGTGCTTCACTGTTGACCCTGGTGACATCCATAACCATTTCTGGGAATGGTCGAGCTCCTGTAGCTGTTCAGTATTCATAGCTGAGACTTTATTTGTGATTAAATGTGCCCTCTTTCAAGTTGGATCCCCAAAAAGATGTCTCTGAAGGCAGGAGGCATCTAATATTTGTACTTCATGGAAAAATATGATATATTGCTGTCAAAATGAAAATATTTATATAGACATTTAATGATAACATCTGTTCAGGCAGGTGTGTGTGTATGTGTGTAATATGGCTGGATTTCATACATATAAATAGGTAGTTGAAGCAGTACTGCATTCTTTTTAAAAAGAATCCTTTTTTATATAGAAAGAAGGTATGTGCATATGAATAAGTATTTTTAAAATATTTAAATAGAAAAAGTCTGTTGCTGTTTTATTAGAGAAATCAGCAGCTAATCTTGAAGTATCTCATCTGAATCTGTGGACAGGGTGCACTTGCAAGCACAAGGTTTTCATTCCTAATTATAGAGTGCAGCTAGCAATAACAAGATTTAAGGAAAATATTGCAGTTTAAGTAGACATTACAGGTACATTTCTAAGGTAGCAATTATAAACTCCAATTACTGTGTAATATGTAGTTACTTTACATAATATAAGAATACAAAAGATAATATACTTGAAGGAAACTGCATGAATGTAAACATAAATTCCTCTTCGAGAAAAACATTCAACTTTTAGAAGAAAAAAATAATGAACCTGATGGCTAATGTACCAAATAAATGACACCTGAAAGAGGCCATTGCCTGTAACTCATTACCCTTCAAAATACTTTTGTACTTAAGTGCTACTTTTTCTTGTGAATTTTAAAATATCATTAACCTACAAGAGACTGCAAAAATGTTTGTGACATGGAAGTTATGTTAAATAGAACTTGGACAAAATTACGATGTCACAATACTGTTGGTGTAGAAACTTTAAACTCTTAACTGCAAAGTAGTAGAAGATTACTTTATAATTCACCTTGAGTAGTAAGTTGAATGAAGTTTCTATCCTGCTTTGAGTGAAGGGAATACTAAAATTGCAGTTGACTTCCTTGGGGACAGGATCGGGCCCTGTCAGGCTAAGGATGGTAAATCAAAATAATATATCAGCAGCAGATGGTTGCAACAGATGATTGAATAAGCCCTATGTTTAATTTTTATGAAATAACTTCTTTTTAAACGTACAACTTGTCAAGAAATTAATTCTGACATATAAATTCTCAAATGTGTTATATTTTCATTATGGTATGTAGGGGGCAATTTTACTTGCCAAATTAATCTCTACAGCAATAATATTATACAACAGAAACATAATATATATACTCATAATATATATACTCATTCAAATTCATAAAAAAAATAATGTTGCTGTGCGTAAGAAGAATGCAATAGAAATACAGAAAGAAAGGACAACGAGACAGTAGGAAGAGATTTTTTAAAAAATAGCCACTCTCCCTCTAGGACTCTTTACTCACACTACAAAGGCATTTAGGTACCTATTCCCTGTGAAACTGGGGGAGCTCAACTTCTAAAAATGGTGAAGCACCTACATACCTCTGTGGATATGTCTCCCACATGCAGCTGAGTAGGGTGTTATATATAAAACATAGCACTGAAATGTAATGGATGTTTTGACTGATCCTGTCAATGCACATTATAGACAGTAACAATTGCATGCAACCCTATGGCTACTACATACGTGACTGGGATTTCCCAGCTAGATAGAAGTGTGAAGCACTCTGAGTGCACAGGCAGGGAGCCTGGTCTGTCCTGGAGGCATACAACAACTGCTCATTCAGCAGAAAAATAATCCATGCATCTACAGCTATCTACCAGACATCCAACAGCTCCAGCCAGGTGTTCCCCAGTGGTTCTGGATGGGCTTGCAGGTACTTGTGCACCCTACGGAAGGTGTTAAGGGCCTTCACTTCCTTCTGAACAAACTCAGTAGTGTTTTATTACTACACCCCTGTAGTAGTGTGCCATGATGACTACTTAGGCTTGCATAACAGCTGTGTTTATACTATGTGAATAAAATAACAGGACATTGCCTGCCCTCTGCCTTAAGCATGGCTTGCACCCGCGCAGCTAACACTGTACATCCAGCTAGGGTGGCCTCATCAAGTGCATCTCAGTGACTGTCAAAATAGATATGCACTGTGGACGTGCCCCCCCCTCCCCCCCTTTGGTTTTTTGAAATATCAGTATCCTCCAGTCTGTTGTGGGGTGAAATTACTTTGCTGAGGCCAAACCCACACAAGGGAGAGCGCTAAAGATTTAACAGTGCACACAGTCATGTAACGTGCTTGAGCCCAAGGCCAGACTCTCTTCAGTTTACATGTATAGACATAGTCAAAGATGCCCTAAATCTGTTCAAATATGTCAGGAAAGGGATGAACACAAGTTACTCTAGAAAATCACACTCATCATTAGCTAGGAAAGATCCTCTTTTTCAAAGTGTTACATTCATTTAACACCAGGACTCCAAGAACAAAAAGGATTGCCAGGTTTATAATCTCTTCCCTAAATAAAGCAAACCAGATTCAAAAGTTTATTATTGGAGCAGATTTATGCACATGAACTCAGTGTCTGAAAACCGTGTATTCTGTGTGCTTACGGCTGAAAGAAGAGGTTAACCAAATTTTGGGCAAGAACGAGCTGTGTCTTTTAAAAGGCAGTATAATAAATTATCAGGACAACTCACCAGCCACTGTGAGGTATTTTTAGTTACTGGAAGACTTGAAAGCAATGCAGGACAGCTTTCTACAAGCAAGTTTTATCTCAACCAAGGACTCTGGGCTGAATTCAGGAGTTACTGGATACAATTCTGAGTCATATAAAAGATCAGAGAATTCAATGGTGGACAGAAGGCCACCCCAACAAGGAGAGGCCGGTCTACCTGGGTGCATACTTCAGGATCTCTTCTTTCTCTCTAGAATGTCCCAGGTGAACAGACAACCAATGATGAAATGCCTGCCCATGGGTAGATGCCTTATTTCAGGTTCTTGATGAACAGCAGCCATTCTTCTATGGTTTTTGGACATTTTTATTTTCAGAACTACTCCTCCAGCTGACCTGTCTGATGCCTGAAATCCTGGAAAATGTACTGGAAATCCTGAAAAATGTGCTGGAGACAGCAGTAGTAATAGTGGTCTGAGGATTAAAGATGCCATAGTTTTCCCTGCCCTCCGAGTGCTAAGCAGTTGCCATGTCTTAGTTTGGTAGCAGCTGGATTGCAACAGTCTCTGATCTAGGGCTTGCTGTTCAACCAGATGTTTGCAATGTCCTTTGGGACCGTCAGGCTGAAAAATGAAGTATAATCATCAGCTATTATAAATAGCAATGGACTCAAAGAGGCTCACAGTCTCTGCTCAGTATGTGCAGCATTCACAGAAATCTGGCTTTGCATTTGCTATGCAAACAGAAAAACAAGTCTGAGAGTGGATTACCTCCCTCATAGCTCTTGTAACAATCCAGGTGCCCTGAAAGGTGATGGGAAGCTTTCCACTCACTTCACAGAAAGCTGAACAGGATCTAGATAGGGCAGAAGAGGACTCTATCATTTTTTTCCTACTTAGTGTCATCCTGTGAAAGGTACATGCCAGGAAGGGATAAATCATCTGAGTCATTTTCCATATCAGTTTCAAGTAAACAGAGGTTACATGGTTACAGAGAAGATATGAGCTTACAATGGACAGCATTCCAGGAAAGAATGGTAAGTTAAAAATGCAAATTAAAGGAAAGAAAACTGTTTTCTGCACCAAAGAATCTCAGACCGTATCTAATTTTGTGGTAATTCAAGGATCTTCTCTGAAACACACATCAGTATCACCACAGAAATAATCTTCCTGTAGCATATATGGAGACTGACTTAGTTTAAAAGGGCTATGCACTTTGGACAGAAAAGCAAATGCTTAAACTCCATCATCAGCCCTAGCCAGTCACAACATGAACACTTTAATGTTGACTAGTGTTCCTGTGGGAGTTGTTATGACTCCTATGTTCCCCTGATAAATTCTGTTCTCCAAGATGTTCCCAGGGCTTGTGTACATTCTGCTTGTGGCTTCACTGATAGCAAAGTCACATTCCTCAGCTCTAAAAACCCAAGAAATACATTGTGTTGTTTCATGAGATTTGTCTGGCTTTGCATTGGAGAGTCAAGGAAGAGGACATGACACAGCCTTTAGCATATAACCTTCTGCTTATGAGAACAACTCTTTATTTGTATGTTCGAGAAACACACAGTGCCTTTCAGGAAGCACGTCTTGCACAACCAACACAAGCAGCATGACCAGCTTTCTTTGGCCACACATGGGAAAGAGACATCTGAATGATAGCATGCTGTGACCAGTGCTACTGGGTCTTGAAATAGGTATTAGGTGCATAAAACTCACCTTAGTGAAATATAGATACCTTATTTTAACAGCGCAGTCTAGAAACACAGCCCCTAGCCTGCTTAGATGCCTAAGACATCACTGCTGGCTGTTTTCTCTAAAATTCTTCCACCCAAAGTCCTGTTCCCCTGCCTGCTCAGAGACTTTGCTGTGTTGGGTTGATCTGAAAAAAATAGATCCTTATTTTTCTCCTTAGCCAGTCTAGAATTCACAAACTAAACAACCCTCACCCATGTCTCCTGAAAATCCTGATCTTTTACACTTAAATTACACTTAACACACTGATTAACCAACAACACTGACCTTATTTGCTCACAAATTTAAGAATTACAGAGCCTGCAGAGCTGGTAGGGAGCTCATGGCTTCACTGATGAAGCAGTAATGCCATGCCACTGGGAGGGATCAGTGCTAAGGATTGTATCTATTTTCAATGCTATGACCCTCTAGATATCTAGAAGTATCTAAGTGTCTAGGCATGGCACCCTACCCCACCCCACCATGGCTCAGTTATTCCAGTGTTGTGATAGTTTTGTGTCCACTCCTCGGACTCTAGCTCCTCCTCGCTGTTTCCCTGGCTGTTTGCATTTGTGTCTGAGTGCGTGAGGAGGGCCCCTTTTTGACCTGCTTTACTCTTCTAATCTCCCTTCCCTCACTTAACTGCAGGCTGTTATCATCATCCCCCAGCAGACACAGTTGAAAGCCCTCCTCACCAGTTTGGCCAAACTGTTAACAAGGATGCTTTTGCCTTACTGTTTCAGGTGGATCCCACCTCTCCTCAGCAGTTTGTGTTTTTCAAAGAAGGTTTTTGGTCATAAAAGCCAGAGTGATTCTTATGACATCAGCCAAAGAGCCAGTTCATATCTCGGTGGATGTGCCGGCTCCTACCCAGCCTTTCCTTTCACTGCAAGGATCAAGGGAACACCACCTAGGCCCCTGTGCCTTTCACCTGCACACTTGGTGCAGCAACCTCTAGTCACTCTTGACATGCTCAGGGTCTCCCCTGGAAGTACCATCGATGCCCACATGGATGACCACCAAGGAGTAATAGGCTGAGGGCTGGATAAATTGTCAGCCTCTTCACAACATCTTAGATGTGGACACCCAATAAGAAACAAAAGTTCTATGATAGCATATCTGGATGGTAGGTGAACGTTTCTGTCCTCCACAAAGGGGAACCTCCAACCACTCTCACCTGTTGCTTCTTCTTAATGCAGATGCTTGGTTCAAGTTTGATCAAATCTGAAGCCTCTCAAGGGGGAGTTTGTTCCCCCTGTCACCTCCCAGGGCACTGAACCTGTACCTGCCAGTCTGCAGATGGAGTAGGAACCTTCCTCTGTTGCGAAGTCTCATATCTCCAGCCTCCTCTCTCTCTGTCGTCCACTCCTCAATCCAGTACAGCCACTGGCTGTCCCTCCTTTGGATGGAGGTTCAGTCTCTTGCCTCTGAAGGGTCTCTGTGCAGATCCTACTAATCCTCCTGGATGTGGTTAAGCCTGCTCACCTCCTGTCACAGCTCCTTCAGCTGGCAAGTCAGCTTCTCAACCAGAGCACGATTCCAGCAGGTAGGACACCATTACTCCCAGCTCCAGGAGTACCAGGCACTCCTTGTAGCCTGAGTCTTAGGTGGCCGTATCCTCCTTCTGGATCTCCCGCTTAGCTGATGCCCCTGATGCTCCAGGGATAGCTTCTCCACTTTGAGATGTGGACCATGCCCTCTGGCATGTCCACTGTTGTTCAGCAGCCACTTGCTCTCCTCAGCAGTTTTTGGGACACTTCTACACCCTGTTCTGTACAAGCTGCTGCATCCATTAGTTAGGCAACCATGTTCCTGAAGAGGTGAGTCCTCATGAGGTGCAACAAAGAGAAATGCCAAGAACTGCACCTGGGGAGGAATAAACCCAGGCACCAGGACAGTCTGGTGCACTTATTTGTCTGAAGCTATTATTATATCAGTTGAAGGAGTATTTCCTATTTAAAAGAAACAACAAGCAAACTGAAAAAAAATCTAAAGAAATAAAAGGCAGTTGCAAGGCTGTTCATCATAGTAGATAGGATGGTCTGAAAAAAAACAAATGTCACATCAACATTCCCGATGATATCAAGCCCCAAAAAGACATTCTCATGATAGTAACTGTGCCACAGATAACAAAGTGAGTCAGAAACTTGAATTCCATCCAGAAATGAATGGGGGAGGTGGGAGAGTGTCTAAATCAAAAATTAAGATAAGGGTTGGTTTTCTCCCATGAACTCATTAAATTGGATCTTTTGGCTGCAGTTTTATGACAACCACTTGACAACTGGGAAAGCGGCAATTACAGTACATTTATCCTCAGTATTGCCCTTGACCTGTTAGATTCCCAGAGAAAGTAAGACCAGGTCCAAGTTTTCTAACGTATTTGGTCCCCTAATTTAACCTCTCTTAAAATATTTTCCATTTCTTTCAGTATCATGATCAATGAACACTTTTTTTTCTCTCTTTTTTTTTTTTTTGCTGGTGATTTCGGACAGCTGTAAACACTGATGAATGTGAGGTTGTCTCCTGGGGAACCCTCTGTAAGGTTTCTCTGAAACTGAGTCTACCAACCCCAATATAAAGGCTTTGTTTATAAGCCACCCTGCAGGACTGAGTAGCCAAATGGCCTTTACTCTCTGTCAGCTTCAAATGGACACCTAGCAGTTTGTTAAAGGGGTAACTCTAAAAAGTCACAATTAATTCTAAATGTCCCACTGCATTATTCTTACCAAAACTGTGTTTCATCCTAATGAGGTCTAGAATAATGAGATTTATACAAAATTTACCTGTATTGCAGGAACAAAAAGGGTAATGGCAAATATACTTACAAAACACTGTGGAATTTGGCCCTTGGTACCTATTATTGACCTTTCACATATAATGGAAATTGTCCCTATGTTCCCATCACCAAGTAGAGTTATTAGCTGAACAAAAATGATAGCAGTTTTGTATGGTACTTCTTAATGGCTAATGCCAAGTGTTCAGGCTCTTTGTCTGTATCTATCAATTAATTTCTTTATTAATTGGCCTATAGATTCTTGCATTTGCTTTCTTTTCACTTTTTGAAGAAACTGGTTACTCTCTTTGACCTTAAACCCTCTAGCGCTTCATCAGTGCTTCAATTGTTCTCCGCCAGCTGATCATCTCCAGCTGATCAGCACTGATTGCAGTTTTTCAAAGGTCACAGTAAGAAGTAGCATTCAGGTGCAGCAAGATTGGCTGGCCAGCTAACCAAATGGGAGATAATACCTTCTCAAACATACCTTACAAATGTCATGAGGCAACCCATTAAATTAATAATATTTAAAATGCTATGATGCTCTCCTATATTTCAACACAATTACATCGAAAGTATGTTAAGTGACAGACAGCCTAGTCTTTGTGATCATTTTTAGTACATACTTGTACAGTGTCAAGCACAGACAGTCCTTCATCCCCCATTTGATCCTATCTGCCTACCACAATAAAAGGACCGTATCCTTTATGATGATGATCTCATAGTAATGGTAAAAGAGCACAATTCTTGCTCAGAAGTACTTGGAATCTGGTCCATTCTGTCTTTATATTTTGCTTTTATTTTAGATTAAGATAGTAATGCTAGGTGATGCAAGCCTGATTTCTCCTCTCCTTTTATTCTAGTTGTATATACCTGATGACTTCCAAGACTGCCAGCAAATGTTTATTAGAATCCATCTTCAGGAAGACAGTGACAAGTTATAAACAGCATCTAATTTGACTTCACAGGCAGGAATGTCTCAGGTGCTAGAATTAGTGTCAAATCTAGACAGCTCCAGACTTCACAGGCACATCCAAACAGAGGCAAAAAAACAAATCAGTGTAGCTTGGAGACAGCTGGCAACAAACACTGAGCTGCTGTGTTATCTTTGTATGAACAATTTACCAGAAGCAAAATTAATTTAGAGTATCGGCAGAATGTAGTAAATATCCTGACCTTGGCATAAGAAGAACATTTCAAGGAAAACTATCTGGAGGTCTGTTCACAGCTAATGATAGCAGAAACACAAATCAGTCATGCTGGGATTCAGCTCATTTAACTTTCAGTGCCTGCAATGGAGATGCTGGCATGTGTGACAACACTGTAAGCTTTTTGCACAGTTCATAGAGAGGAACTTGCACTTCTAGGACACAGGCTATCTCCCACCCCTTTTCAGGTATCTACTTAAAGAAGAGCTAAATTGAGCTCTATCTTTCCCTGACCATGCTCACTTGTTCTCTGGCAGGTGACACTGGCAACTGGGTAACATATATTGGCAGCCATAGCAGAAGAGAGTGAGATATCTCCTCTTAAGGAGGCAACTCTAATCAGAGCCTGGGTCCAACTTTCATTTGAAATTATTTTTGCAAAATGGCAAAGAGGTGGCAGGCAGGGCACTAAACCACAAACAAGAGCTCAGGAAGCTAAGAGTGATTTTTGCTATTTAAAAGGCAAAAGATGAAAAATTTAACTTTTATTTTCAGATTATCTTCTAAGGACAAAAGTCCAATGCATTTCCTTTGTGTCTGAAGAAGTCCTAGTTTCTTCCAGTCTGATCAAGGTAAGACTTTCAGAACAGTGCTAATGACCATTTCAGGGCAATAAGAACTAAGAACAGGGTTCAAATGTAACAAACTAATAGATGTCACCTAATCTTTGAGCCACATTCACTGAAATCATAGATTACTTTTTCCATCAACCAAGAAAAGCTAGCAATAAACCAGCAAATAAAATCTCCAGACTATTCTGCGTAAATATCTGCAGATAATGGGAGACTGGTAACGTTTCTAATGCCTTTTTTTAAATTACGTTCTTATATTTTTATTTATTCTATAGAAGTTCTTGAGGCCTTTAGAAAAAAGAAAACCTTGTAGCTATCTCCTTACGCATTTAATAAAATTATCCATTCTTAATTGTCGTATATGTCATAATCCATTCTGATTGTCGTATCTCATGTTTTCTCTCCCTATCCCTTTCCATTTCCTACCAGTCATTACTCTCTCTCCTTTCCATCAACATAAAAAGGACATTTCAGATAGTGTAATAATAATTAAGCCATGTGGACAGTAGCAGGTCAATGCTCAAGCCCATGTTCTAGCCCTATTCAGCTTATTGGTATTGATGCAGCTCCACCACCACCATCACAGTTCATGGAAAGAAACAAACAATTCAAGAGAGCAATTCATCATATACACATTAACTTGCTCAGCCATCGTCTTGTAGTTACCTATCTTGTTCCTAGAGTAGCCTTTTTTGACTAAGATGGTTAACTTAGATGTTGAAGTTGGAGCAGATGAAAAGCAGTTTCACTTTTCTGCTGCCCAATTTGAGTACAATTGCCAGTGGTACTAGGCAGGTAAACGCAGTGGGAGCTATTCAACATCTTCATTGATGATCTGGATGAGGGGATCGAGTGCACCCTCAGTAAGCTTGCAGATGACACCAAGTTGGGTGGAAGTGTCAATCTGCTGGAGGATAGGAAGGCCCTGCAGAGGGACCTGGACAGGCTGGATCATTGGGCTGGGGCCAACTGCATGAGATTCAACAAGGCTCAGTGCCGGGTCCTGCACTTCGGTCACAACAAGCCCATGCAACGCTACAGGCTGGGGGAGGAGTGGCTGGAGAGCTGCCCATCGGAAAAGGACCTGGGGGTGTTGGTTGACAGCTGGCTGAACATGAGCCAGCAGTGTGCTCAGGTGGCCAAGAGGGCCAATGGCATCCCGGCCTGTATGAAGACAAGTGTGCTCAGCAGGACCAGGGAGGTGATAGTGCCCCTGTACTTGGCATTGGTGAGGCTGCACCTCGAATATCGTGTTCAGTTTTGGGCCCCTCACTCCCAGAAGGACATGGAGGTGCTGGAGCATGTCCAAAGAAGGGCAATGAAGTTGGTGAAGGGTCTAGAGCACAAGTGCTTATGAGGAGCATCTGAGGGAGCTGGGGTTGATTAGTCTGGAGAAGAGGAGGCTGAGGGGAGACCTTATTGCTCTCTACAACTACCTGAAAGGAGGTTGTAGCGAGGTGGGCGTTTGTCTCTTCTCCCTAGTAACGAGTGATAGGACAAGAGGAAACGGCCTCAAGCTGCACCAGGGGAGGTTTAGGTTAGATATTAGGAAAAACTTCTTCACTGAAAGGGTGGTCAAGCATTGGAACAGGCTACGCAGGGAAGTGGTTGAGTCTCCATCCCTAGAGGTATTTAAAGAAAGAATAGATGTAGTGCTTGAGGACATGGTATAGTGATGGACTCGGCAGTGCTAGCTTAACGGTTGGACTCGATGATCTTAAGGGTCTTTTCCAACCTTAACGATTCTATGATTCTATGATTCTATACTATAGATAATTAATTGCAAATAGTCTTACATTAGGGATGTAATATATAAAAGACATTCTTGAAAATAATTTTCAGTGAGCTTCAGTTCTCCCAGTTATCACAGGATATGTTAGTTTTCTTTCTAAGCATGCTGCAGCATGTCACTTGCAATTAAGGCCAGTCAGTAAGTAGTACAGCTGAGGTTAGCCCTCAGGACATTCTTTACTGGACATTGTCTTTTTCATTTCTGCATGGTCTTTTGTTCATTCATTCTGCAAACTGGAAGACATTGTGATGAGTGGGAGCCTTCTGTCTGGAAAAATAGGTGAATGCATTTTATGTTAGAAATTTTCTACGGGGCTTCTCTTACATATGCTATCCTTGCACATCAACTAGGACAGATGCTAAGATCAGGAAACTATCTTCAGGGAT
This sequence comes from Nipponia nippon, assembly GCF_047370975.1. Classification (NCBI taxonomy): domain Eukaryota; kingdom Metazoa; phylum Chordata; class Aves; order Pelecaniformes; family Threskiornithidae; genus Nipponia; species Nipponia nippon. The sequence goes on from NW_028262336.1 coordinate 114,471,413, forward strand.
AAATTATTTCACCTCCTAACTCATATACCAAGTCAAGATAAAAACAGTAAAAGCAGCAGAGTGCAAAAATTTCTGAATATCTTTCAAGCATTGGAACAGGCTGCCCAGGGAAGTGGTTGAATCACCACTCCTGGGGATATTTAAAAGATGGGTAGATGTAGTGCTTAGGGACATGGTTTAGTGGTGGACTTGGCAGTGCTAGGTTAATGGTTGGACTTGATGATCTTAAAGGTCTTTTCCAAAGGTCTTTTCCAACCTCAATGATTCTATGATTCTAAGGCTAACAGTGATCAAATTCAGGAGTAAAGTATCTCTTGGTTTAAGAATTTTCATTGCTCCAGATCAAGAGTAAAATTTTAGATAAGTGTGGGGGATGTCTGTCAACTGCAGAATCACAGATTCACAGAATGGCTGGGGTTGGAAGGGACCTCTGGAGATCATCTAGTCCAACCCCCCTGCTAAAGCTGGTTCATCTAGAGCAGGTTGCACAGGATTGTGTCCAGGTAGGTTTTTAATATCTCCAGAGAAGGAGACTCTGTAACCTCTCTGGGCAGCCTGTTCCAGTGCTCTGTCACCCTCAAAGTAAAGAAGTTTTTCCTCATATTCAGATGGAACTTCCTGTGTTTCAGTTTGTGCCCATTGCCCCCTATCCTGTTGCTGGGCACCACTGAAAAGAGCCTGGCCTCATCCTCCTGACACCCGCCCTTAAGATATTTGTAAGCGTTGATAAGATCCCCTCTCACTCTCCCCTTCTCCAGGCTGAACAGACCCAGCTCTCTCAGCCTTTCCTCATAAGAGAGATGGTCCAGTCCCCTAATCATCTTCATAGCCCTCCACTGGACTTTCTCCAGTAGTTCCTTGTCTTTCTTGAACTGGGGAGCCCAGAACTGGACACTGTACTCCAGATGTGGCTGCACCAGGGCTGAGTAGAGGGGGAGGATAACCTCCCTCGACCTGCTGGCCACATTCTTCCTAATGCACCCCAGGATACCATTGGCCTTCTTGGCTCCAAGGGCACATTGCTGGCTCATGGTTAACTTGTTGTGCACCAGGACTCTGAGGTCCTTCTCCACAGAGCTGCTTTCCAGCAGGTCAACCCCTAACCTGTACTGGTGCAGGGGGTTATGCCTCCCTAGGTGCAGGACCCTACACTTGCCTTTGTTGAACTTCATTAGGTTCCTCTCCGCCTGACTCTCTAGCCTGTCCAGGTCTCACTGAATGGCAGCAGAGCCTTCTGGAGTATCAGCCACTCCTTCTAGTTTTGTATCAATCATCAGCAAACTTGCTGAGGGTACACTCTGTCTCTTCCTCCAGGTCACTGATGAATGACCCCACAAAGAAACATACAAGGAGAAGCTGCTTTCAGCCTGGTCTAGCAGACACATAGTGCCAATAAGTGCATAGTAAATAATTTCAAATAACAGAATAGCAATCAATATACAACAAATTAAAAGGATACAGAATGTGACAGGGATTTATTTACAATAAGTTGAAAGCAGAAACAATATGGAAAAGTCCAAGAACAAATACCACTTTCACTGACTATGACACTTGGAGAAGCCTGGGCAAATGTGATTCTAAAGCATGCCTGATATAAATGCTATTTATTATTATTGTGTTGAGAGAAGTTACTTTCCCTACAAAGCCTTCCGTGGTCTGTTCAGTGTATAGACGGATTCATCAACATTCATTTAATAAATTGGCTAATTATGATGAGAAGTGTTTGGTGACCCTAACAAAGCTACCCATTTCTTTAGTCTGCCTTTCAGGCAAGCAGCTCAGAGTGCAGCAAAAGGGCATAGTTAAAGATAATGGAAACAGACTGGAGTAACTAGGCAGAAGCATGGCTAAATAGCTTTTAAATGAGATTGGAAGAGTGGGAGGAAGGAGATGTGATAGAGGTCATCTCAGAGAGAGTGCATAGCAGAGTGGGGTACAGGAATGAGCAGCTCTTGCAAGTTGAGATAAAGAGTTGGAAAGATGTTTCTCCCTTACTGGATGACTGGAGATTAACTCTGAGAGTGCCGGTGTTACTAGCTTTCAAAATGCCATCAATAATTATTCTTTCATTTTCCTCTCTCTTCCTGCCTTTCTACCCTATATGAAGCTATGTGCTTTTCACCTTCAGAAACAAACAAAAGCCATCATTCTTGTTCAATAGCCTAACTGAAGATCTTCATGGGCACAAGAACCAGTAGACCCTCTCACCATCCAAGAAACAGTCAGTCAGTACGGGTGGAATTAGTTTTGCTTTGCCCTGTTACATAACAAATACAGTGAAAAACTTTCAAAAAGCAAAAGTCTGTGTCAGAAGGGGAAGAGCCCAGATTTTGGCTCCTAGGCTTTCTGAGGGTGTCTTGTCAAGACACAGAACCTCCTCTTCTTAGTCTTACAGTGGATTCATCTCCCACTTAGGGGAATCTCCCTGTGGAGACTTCTTTCACTTACTATAAATTATGGAGGGAACCATAGACTCACTCCTTGGAGATATTTGAAACCTGACAGAGCATGGGACTGAGCAATCTGCAATAGGTGAGGCTTGGGCTAGATGATCTCCAGAGGTCTCTTCCCACCTCAGCCACTGTGTGATTCTGTGAATCACAAAAAAAACATGTTGGGCCAGATGGTTGTGTTTTAGGTGACTGAAGTTAGATGAGATGAGTCCAAGCCTTTGAGGTTATGCTAGATCCTGAAGAAGAATATGTCCTATAAAGAAAAGTCCTACATAAACTATTACCATTGTGTTGGTCACTCACCACCAGGAGTTGAGCTGCACTTCTGCCTGTTGAGGTCTCAGAGGAAAAACAGGCTAGGAAAACAGTTGCAAAAAGTTGTTTTCTTTCTAATGTATTCTTCTTTTTTTGCCAATTTCTAAGACTGCTGAAAGGAAGAACTGGGATCCCACTGCCTATCTGGGAAGAGAGCTGATCTGGCATGCATAATGACAACCAGAAACACCTGGGCACATCTGGCCTGAAGACTGTGTTGTAGGCAGCCGTGGTCAATGACACCAAGTGTAGTTATCTCCCCAACTTGTCAGAGCTGTCTTTAAAAATAGGTGACATAGTACCTGTTTTAGAAAAAAGGGCATGAAATATGCGTTATTTTTGGCTATAATTAGTTCATGCTAAAAAAAAAAAAAAAACAAACAGTAATTTCTGTGGTTCAACACATTTTTTCAGAGGCTTAGAAGTGGCAAGATTCTGCCCTGAATATTGATGACAGCATGCAGTAGGGCATGGAGGGCTGTAGTGCACAGCTTGCACTGAGATGATCACACAGCACCATCCTGCAACACAATGCCATGAAAATGTAGGTCAGTGAGGGCTTCCACACAGTGAGCAGAGGCTTCCAAGGGGCAGCACTCATTGCACCACACAGTGCTGATATGGAAACATACAACCACTGAGGTCCTTCTTGCCCGGAAATGCTGAACAAAAGTCTATAGGGTTGAGCAACAAAACACACTCTGACCTCCTACAGAAAAGAAAGGCAATAGGACTGGGAAGAGAAAGAAACCAATGTAAGAACTGGGGTAATGATTAGACATTTTACTGATATTATTGTTTCATGAAGAGATGAGGGAACTTCTGGAACAATACGGCTGCTGTTTGGTCTTGTCGACAGCAACACAATTTAGTGAGTAGTTCTTATAAAACCAATCTGTCAGAGCAGTTACTGTCGCAGTTTCCACTGTTGTTAAATCTCATAAAATTTTTAGCTGCAATTTTACTTGAAAGTAGAATCAGAAGTGGAAACTGCCTTAATCCTTTTCTTTTATTCAAAATTAGATGTCATTTCAGTTTTATACCAAATCTTAGGTAATTTTCTGGTGCAATGCTTACTGCATTCCTGTTTTTAAATGGTCACAGAGTTTGGCAGTACTTCTCAGAACTTTAATACCCGATATAAGAGAAAGAAACTAACGTGGAATGCATTTTAGTTGTTTATTTTTAGCTTAATTTTAGCTTTTTTAACCTTACACTGCAGACCCCATGAATGACTGCTATGGCTTTCTGTAGGGCACAAGATGTGTAAGAACTTATGTTTGGTCCAGAAACTTCATACATTCATGCTTGAGTTTGAGTATTTGGACAGTAACCATGAAAGAACACTCCCGTATTTAGTTCATGATCAGGGCCTCATAAGAAAAGATAGTATCTGAATGTCTGAAAGCACAGACAAACGTGTCAGCATGGCAAATACCCTACTTCCAGTCATATTTCTTGGTAATGTGCAAATCTAGTCCCATACTATACGTATTACATGGTAATGAATGATTGCAAATGCTAGAAGAAAAACGTCACTGTGTGCTTTCAGGGTAATTGCTAGGTAGCAAGGCCGATTTCCTTGAAATGTGGAGTCAGAGCTCTTTGATGAAAGGACTGAAGAGTTAATTTTTATCTCCAGTATGGAGAAGCTGGATGTTTACTCTTCACTTTCTGTGTGCCCTTTTTTCTCCAAAGGAATAACAACAACAAATAACCCTCTTCTGTCTGCAGAATTTGAAAGAATAAGAAGACTCTTTGGTAGCTTAAATATCCCTACAAGTTTCTTATGTCTCCTAGCACCATCCTCTGGGGTAAAACAAAGCTGTTTCCAGAAAGGTAGGTATTTCTCCTTTCTGTTTCAAAGCCAACATTTCTATTAAACTCCGGAATGGAACCTGTACAAGGATGAAATATTCCCATAAAATTATTTTCAAAGGTGGTATAAATTTTGATACAGCATTCACAGCTTCAGCACAGAGAAACTGGCATAAAACTGTTCAGAGACTGAATGAAAATCTTGGGGAAAAGCTGAAGCTCAAAGATGCAAGCTTCCAGTTTGACAAGCCCAAAGAGTAAATAAATAATCCAACACTTTATTCACCTTCTGGCTATACCCATTTTAAACTTTCATCTGCTACCTTGAAAGGCTAAGGCTTGTTTTTTACCAGAGAAGAGAAGAGAAAGCTAAAACTGTCACAAAGCATGAGGATACCAGCAGCTTCTACTTGCATGAAAATTCAATCAGTTTTGAAACCAAAATAAACCCAAAAAACTTCACAGGTCCTTTTATAGCTGGCTTTCAGATAAGAACTCAGGGCCGAAGGCTTTGTCATCTTCTTGGGCAGTGTTTATAAGGCCTGACATAAATACAGTCCATGTATTCAAGGAGTCCTTGAGTGTTGCCAGCTTTGACAAGTCATACCATTTTTGGTGTCCTGTCAAACCTTATCTATAGAGCCTTCATGAGCTCCAAAATTTACTAGTTTTTCTGTCCCGTCAAGAAACTTTGGTTACTTCTCCCATGTTTATGCATGCTTGGGATGCTGAATCAAGGCTACCCAGGAGGTAGGCACAGCTCTGGTTCCCAGTTCTGCCTGCAGCGGGCTTCTGTGCACAAGGGCAGGGAAGAGGTAGTAACCAACACTTGCCACAGGAGAGGAGAAGGGAGCAAAATTAGCCAAGCACTTTAGGGCAACTCTGCTATGCATTTTCTCCTCTTATCCTAAGATCATCATGTTAGTCTGCTCCCAACTGCAGAGAAACAGAGAAGAGAAAACATGCTGCAGCTGTTGCCCTAGACTGGATTTTGTTTTCCATTAATGAAGTCTTCCGTGGGCTAAACGTTGCACATTAAAATGTAGCTGAAAGCTAGCATTATGTTGAGATGTATGGTGTGGATGGGCAAAAGGTTGAAATGACAGAAAACATTATCAAAAGGAAAATAGATCACATAGATAGACATATATGAAATTTATGGGGACTAGTCTAATGATTAAGGAGATTACAGACTCAAACTCTTCCTATCCTTTGTTGGAGAAAAAGACTTAACTTCAGTTCTCCCCCACACCAGCCTGAAGAGCTGGAGTGTCACAGAGAGGTGACTGTGTGCCATGTTTTTTAAAGAGGAGTAGCAAAGGACATGCTCTCCTCTTTACCAAAGCATCTTGGAAGAAAATCTGTTTCCTGGAGCACTCCCTTGGGCATCAACTATCCCAGTTCAAGAATTTATTATGAAAATATGACTGAGATCTAAGGGAAGACTCTGGGTTTTGGTGATTTAAAAGAAGATTTTGCAAGTCAGGGATGGGTTAAAATATGGCAATGCTTAGTGACTAGCCAGGATGAGCAATATATGAATGCCTACGTCCATTTATTCATACCAATGCCCCCAAGTCTGTACAGAGTTCTTATTTAGCCTTGTGGAGACTAGATAACATGACAGTCTGGGGCTGAAGTTGTAGAAGTTACTTTATTATTATAATATTTCAGCTGTTGATCTAGACAAAGCAAGATTTTTGACAGGAAGAGTTTTGTCTAAATTCCTCATTAAAAGCTTATAGAAACTTATGCAATGGGAAGAAAGTTGATATTATCTAAACTCTTTATTAAAAAGTGTAAAAAACATAGCTGCACTCTGTGGCATTTATAACGGAGCACAAGCATATTTAAAAGGGGGCATTATTAACAATAGGAAATCCTACTAAATCCCTCAGGGAAGTGGAGTTCTGTTTCTCCAAGAGTGGACCATGGACATACAGTGCCATCTCCACTCATACTACTGAAACTCAACACATCTTAAAGGCAGGTTGTGCAGAATACTGAAACCTAATTGAGTTGAGGGCTCTCAGCACCTTGCCCATGAAGGGTGCCCATCAGCACTGGGTCTTTGGAAGCGATTTCACCCAAGTCTTCCATGGTAAAGAGCTGATGTGGCTTTGCTGCACAAAGCAAGACTACCTGAAGAAGAAAAGTGAGACAGGGCTGTGTGAAGATCTTCTTCTTCTCCTGCTGCTGGTGTGACAGCTTGTAAGAGTTATGAGAAACCTGTTTGCGTTTGGGCTCATTTCTGTGTCTTAGGAAAAAGACTCTTCCCTCCTGACTTTTGGTGTTCCTCACTCAGCACACTGGTTGGTAGTGGCAATAAGCCATCATTCAGTCATTAGAGACTGAGCTATTTAAAGTGACTGAGGTCGAATTAACCAAACCATGAGACTGGACTTTTTCCCCTGCAAAAGGGTAACAAAACTGACCACAGGGAAGAAGAAGATAACTACGTATGTTCTGAGTTTTCTAACTCTGGGTACTGTGGTTCTTCCTTAGACATAGTATGCTTAACAAAACAGGTGGCTGCAGAGAATATTTTCACCTGGGCAGAACAATGGTAGAGTAACTCCATGGCTGGGTGGATAACTAGAAAGGCAGCAGTAGACAACAGCTCAATTTTATACTTACAGAATATTTTCTTAGAAAAAAAAAAAGGATGAAAAATTATAAAACATCCGTAAGCTTACTTTGGGGGAGGGTTTGTTTTGTTTTTGTTTGCACATAGCTTGAGTGCACAATGCAACTAGATTTGAATTTTCCAAGCTTCCTGCTCCAGCTATCCTGAGTAGAAATTCATTATAATTAAGTAGGGAGAGTAAAAATTATGGATTTGGGAGAAGAAATTGAAATGTCCTTTATATATATATATATATATATATATATATATATATATGTCTTCATGCATCATTAAACTGTGTGATGCTTCAATATACAGAGCAATAATAGGCTGGCATTCTTATTCAGTAGTGTTCATGGAGTTTTGGGAAGTATTTAAAGAACTCCAAAGAAATCAGTGCACCTTTCCACCTCCTCCATGCAACAGAGAATAATAGGGAATAAAAAGGGATAAAACTACTTATACCATGCTGGTGAGAGACAGCAAACATTTCGTGATCTTGTATGGGGAATCAAGGAAACCTTCCTTTGACTCAGAATTGAGCTCCTAATGAGAAAAATTTCCAGAATGAAAAAGTTATCTTCAAAGGGTTGCACGAGGCAAGAAGCCTTAATGGGGCCATGGGTGCCCCTCTGGAGAGCAGCATTTCTGCTGTGAGTTATTAGACAAGCTCTTTTACAGAGTTTGCCTGCCAGCATCTGAAATTTTTACTTGCCACTTAATTTGACATAAAAACTGTAAATAGTATCTATAGCTACACGTAGCAGAGCATCACCAGTATGACCACTTCTGTTTCTGGGCTTTCCATTGCCAAAAGAGGAAATATCTTCCACCTGAAAATGGTAAGACACAGTTGAAACAATACCCCCGAGTCTGTGACAGGTTTCTCTTTGAGTGTCATCCCTGAGACTTGTACTTCTCTGATCATCCCCAGCATCTGTAAACAGCTTTTAGTGTGTAGCAGCTGCCTGCTCTCTTGAGTCTCTAAAGAGACTCCATTAAACAACCACTCCGCTACAGCCATGAAAAGAGTTTATTCTGATGCCTTAAAATGTGTGTTTGGAAGCCATTGCTAGCACAGAAGCTTGACTGAGTATCTAGTGTAGAAAAAGCATCCCTCAGGAGAGAGCAAACTTGTTTTTAGAAAAGGAAGGGTTGGCTGTGAAGTGGGCTGTAGGGACATTTCATCTTTTTTTCCTCAAAACCTGCTCACTCTCGTCCTTCTGCAAAAGCTTCATTCCATGAACAAAACCCACACACCTCCCTATTCCCACCCTCCTTCCCCTTTATGTGGGACTCAATTTGCTAAAGTGCAGTAGGGGATGCAGAATACCTAGCTGAAATACCTTCTCCTAGCTGATGTGGAATGGCAACAGCAGAAGAGTCTGTAATTCACACATAACGTGGCTGGAAAAGAGTTAGAAAGAGTTGGATTTACTCAGCTATGCCTTGTTGGACCCTGCACTAAGCATCAGGTTGACAAAAAGGCCAAAAGGGGGATCCAGGTTAGCAGGGCACTAGCAGAGGTGGTTGGGAGTGCAAGCAGAGCCCTGTGTCTGAACCTGGGAGTGCAGCTGGTCTGGGGACAGCAGCTGACCAGGGCTTGGGTCTTGTTAGACCCCTACTGAGGGGGTACAGGCTGATGTGGGACGTCTGCCTTAGATTTGCTCTTTGGGACTCGTGATTATTGTGGAGTTAACCAGCTGCATCTGATGTCCTGACTGAGGAGGGTCAGAGTAATCACAAAAAATATTTTCATTTGTTTCATCTAATTGGCAACTTAATGGTATTTTGTCATGAGTCTGGGGCAATGTGGCTCATTGTGTGAGAGTCCAGACAGATATAATTCATATTTTGTTCTGCCTGTGAGAGAAACCTTAGAAATTTGAGGAATTAATTCCCTTTTGAGATGAAAGATAATTGGATAACAGAGCCTGTTGTTAAGATAATCACTGCAGATCTGCTGCCCTTGACAGTTCTGTACAATACCTTACAGAGCCTTCCTGCTTGGCATCTTCCGAGAGCACCATTCTTCAATTCCTGCTCTGTCCCATCCTCTGCACAGGGCCAACAGTGTTCAGCCTTGGCGGTGGATGGTTGTAGTGGAGCCATTCAAAGCCAAAGAAACACTTCAAATTTATCTCATAGTTTGGAAGGTTAACAGATGGGCTGAAAGATCTGATCCACATTTTTTAAAAATAATGGTCCTTAAACCTTAGGATGTGGGTTTTGGTGTAATACCCATGGAAAATGTTCATTGATTAGTGTAGCTGGTGGGAGCTGGCAAGTTCATGTGTGACTGGGGAAGCAGAGGAGTGAGATCAGGCAAAATCAGTGATCTGGAACCAGAAGATGGGGCCCTACTGAGCCAAGGTGGCCGAGGGCAGAGCTTTGAGAAGATGCCTGGTGCCAAAGGATCTCCACCACTGCCCTCTCCAGCTGCCCCCGTGGGCATGTGTGGATCCCTTGACCTACTTTCTGCCCACCCTTCCTGGGAGACAGGGAGTATGGGGAATGGTAGCCTTTAAAACAGTCAAGATTTCAGACTCACTCTTTACCACTCTGTCCTGAACTGTTTTGTCTGTGTTAGAGTGATGAACTCGTCCCTAAATAAAATAAAAGAGAAAGAACACTAACCAGACCACAAATGATTGATCATATGGGATCCATCAAAACTACATTCAACATGAAATCACATCTAGTGACTACAATTAGTGGTAAGTGCAAATGACAGGTTAAATACAGCAAAAATATCAGAAAAACACACTACAAAACAAAACGCATTTACCAAAATGCAAGAATGGAAGCTGGGCAGTAAACCAGCAGACCAGTAAATATTTTTTAGATTATGAAGAGATGTCAAACTTCCTGATTTCTTATAAAGTTCTATTTATCATCGAGACCTTTTTGTTTTGTTTTGTTTTTTTTTTTAACATAGTGAAGACTCTACAGTTCTGTGGCCCAGCCCCTGGCCTCACAGTCTCACAGCCCAGATTTTAGGAACAAACAAACTAAACAGGTTTGCTGAACTGGTTGGAGTGGAAGTGGCTTGCATGATGGTTTGTGTGATATTGCACGACTTAGTGTAAAAACTTACAAATCTCAGCAGGGCAAAAGGGGTGTTCATTTTTTTCTATCCTGTAAGATTAAGCAGCCTGGAATAGCAGTTACTGTTCAGGGATGTTACTTCAATGCCTGTAAATCTTCACATCGCTTTCTCACTACATTTTTCAGTGCATCAAGTTTTGCAACTCTTCAGTTACTGGAACTGAGATTTTAAAAGAAAATTCTGCCTGGCATTGAAGTTTGTCTGAAATCACCAAAAATATGTTTTTTTGAGAAGGAGATGGGGGGGGGGGGGGAACATGGTGTCAGCCTCTGCTAAAACAATGCTGGCAAGCTTCACTTTGAAAAATTGTCTCTCAACCCTGTGCTTCAAAGTAGGGGTGCCTTGTTCAGTTAAGTGATGCACTTTGTGCTGCTAATGTCTGCCCACATTTGGCCACACTTTGCAGCTTTCAAAACCTGCAATATGTATCTGCTTGGTTGATGCTACCTAGAGTTGGTTGCTAAAATCTTCAGAAATTTTGTATGAATGGAGTATAAGCAGCAGAGAGCTTAGCAATATCTATACGGGAGGTGGTGTTAGGGAAGAAAACTGGTCATGGCTTTGTGATGTTGGGGAGATGTAAATGGAGATTGCCTAAGCAAAGAAATGGGCACCTGGGAAATAGAGGAAGAAGTGGATTAGACTAACAAGAAGAGAAAAGCTGGTAGCTGGATTTTGGTTTAGAAACTTAAGAGCTGACGAGGATATTAAAGGCAGATGGACAAAGGCACTGGAAAACCATGCCACTGGGAGGAGGAACCGGCTGGACAGAGGAGCTGCAATAATTAACATGATGAGACTGAATGCCAGAAATAGCTGGGAAAGGGAGGGAAGGTCCAAATGAAGACTGACAAGGATAAAGCTAGATGATAAGACAATTACATGGGGATGGGCTAAAGCCTGAGGAATTTTGTTCTTAGCTGCTAACAGCTGCTTCCTTGTCTTTTGGGAAAGTTGTAGGAAAAGTTTATGACTGCTAGGTCTCTACAGACTGACTTGCCCAGTGCCCAGTTTAGCCTTTGCCTGTGTGTGACAATGTTCCTACCTCCCCCAGCAACTCCACAAACACAGAAGGGGAATCATATGCAGGATGGTTCCTATCCCGCAGAAATGACTTTTGGTTGAATATAAGGTTACCCAGAGAGAATCTGGCTAAATACAGGATTTCTACAGAGGCAGCAGTAGGCTATTTAATGCTTTCAGCCTGCGAGGAAGGGAAACTGCTGGAAAGATGAGTTACTAACAGCTCCCTCAATAGCGCAACAAAGAAGTGACATCCAAGGCCTCTGGCAGTCTTTCTAACCCTGCAATGGACCAAGTATTTCCAAGAAGTTTCCAAATGATTTCATTCAAGTTACAGAAGAGACATAGTCCGGGGGGTTGGGGTTTTATTTTTTGTTCTTTTCTAACCAAAGAGAAGACAACTCAGCCACAACATGCTCTGTCTTTCTGTATTACTCAGGCGTGTCCTAGAACTGCATCCTTCTGTGAGAGACATCTTTTTCCCTTCATAATGCATGAAGTATTCCTGCTGTCTCTGCATTGTGCCCTCAGAAGACGGATTTCCTCTGCTCTATAGTAAAATACTAAATCCACTAGAGGGGGCATCTATCCTACCCTATTTTTTGCCATACTGACAGTCCCTTCAGTTTCCTTCGGCTTTTGGGACTCCTTCTTCTTTCTTCCCCCATGACTACCCTACTCTACAGCTGCGTAAGGCCCTAGTGGAGCCCTTTCATTGAATTCTTACCCTAACTCTATCCTTTTGTATGAACAAGTATTTAGAAAATCCAATACCTATATGCTGTTTATCATAATTCTTTCTGACCTCTGTGGGAAAAGCCATTTTTCATCCAGATGCTTCCCTTCCCCTCTAACAACTCTAATATTGCAGAGCAATGATCTGAGCTTCCTGCAAGGTTCTTTTTATCATGTATTGATTCTATCACTGTTCAATAACTTAAGTTGGAAAAAAATCTAAATTATATATAAGCTGACAAAGTAGAGAATTTTTTGAGTTATCAAATAGAGAAATAGATTAGCATGTACCATAGCAATGAGTGTATCTTAAGGACTGAAGATATTCACACTTAAGTGTCCCTTTAAACTCTGAGGTGATGGCACCCAGACACAAGACTGTTACAATTGCTGTGAACTGTCCTATTGTCATGGGCTGCAGCAAGCTTTGTTTTTATTTCCTACTGCTGTGCAGCATATTAGAGTAGAACCTTTGTATGTGGCTTCCCACATCAGTGCTGGAGGCTGCTGCATCTTGGTGGGAGGGAACTGTGATGCATGCCTGTGTAAAGCTTGTAATGTGCTTTGGTTTAGAAAGCACTGTGTTAACATAAAAAAAATATTACTGTTTCCCACCTCAATATAAAATGTCCACAAAATGAAAGATGTTGAAAAAATACCAAACCCCCATAATATTCAGCTCTCCCCACATCCATCTTGTTAATTTAGAAACTCAGGAATGCAATAAAACAGAACTGAAAATAGAGCTTGCTTATAGAGCTCTAACAGTACTCATGGTCTGAGGTTTACCACATCCCCCAAGGCCAGAGAAGGATTGATCTACCCAGTATTTTTCTAATGTTTATTTGTCAATCTGATTTCCATCATGGAGGTACCAGGATTAACATTTTCCTGGCAGATTGTTCCATGGTTTGATAGATCATATTTTCTTGTTATTCAGACTCATTTTTCCTCTTCTCAGTTCTGTTGCTTTGTTGCGTCTCAGGTGAGACTTCACCATAATTCAAGAAAATTTTTGTTCCAGCTTTTTGCCTGAGAATATTATGGAGATTTATCTTAGTACAACACTTCTTGCTATAAACCCAGCTTCGGAAAAAAATGAATAAACAGATTGGTTTCACTTTGTGTCCAAGGGCCAACAAATTCTGGGCAGCAGATGTCCTGGTCAGGGTGCTTCCACCGAGAATACTAGATGTCCAAAGTTTCTAGGGAAAGCACTTCAGTATACATCAGCAAGTGTTATCTGAGCAAATGAATGAGAGGTTATAACTTTTGTGGCTTGGATCCAATCCATCTGGGGCTTTCCAGTGCTAGACTTATTTGAATAACAGTGTAAGCTGCCATACGTTGAGTGCTTTTTAAAATATGGGTCCCATGGCAGCAAAGGACTGTCCTGCTAGTGGTCTCTGATGAAGCAGAGTGCTGGATAACTTCAGGTGATGGCTCCAGGTATCTGAGCAACTTCTCTGATAGCGATTTCTGTGATAGGAAAGACCAAAATGATTCAGGAATAACCAAAGGCCTCCTATGGGCAGCTGAACCCCAACCCTCATTACAGAAGAAACAATGAGAACCAAAGTTTAGTTCGTGTACTAATGTGCTGGTAACAAACTCTGCATTGCACCTGAAAATTTCTTCTGTCTTCCCTGTACTGCTCGCAGGTGAGAAGACACTGTCCACAGTGGTGTGAGGAGAAGCCAACAGGAGCAGTAACTGTTCCCTTACTACGAACCATCAGGTCTCATTACATTCCCAGTAACGCTATCCCTCCCTGACAAAGATGAGAGCCTTGCAGAGTCAGACTCACAGGTTCCTACTCTGTTCCTTCCTAAAATACACTAGGAAAATATCTGGTGTTAGAGTATGAGACATTTTTTTAGCCTTTTACGTCATATTGCTTACTCACATTCAGTAGGTGCCTGTACTGAGACCAGTCTGAAAGTGGCACAGCCAAAGGGAAGCTAAGAGCCTGGGTTTTAAAATACATTGCTTTATTTTGAGTTTTTTGAAGAAAGATGAAAATACTATGTGCGAGATATTGTACAGCATACAATGTCTTGAAATAAAATACATTTAAAATTAGCTTTCAAAGAGCGGCCAATCAGACCTAGAATGTATTAGAATGGAGCACAAAATGTGATTAAAAGCAAATGGCATGTGATAAATTGAATATACAAAATGAAATGAGATGCCATGATTAAATGGCAGCAATTGTACTATATGCAAAGAGGCCATGCCAAATTGGATATGATAAATACTGAACTGAGTATGCAGCACTGAAACACTGACATCACTCAGCAGATGACAAGAATAGTATAAGTTAAGGAAAAGGACAGAGAGGAAGCAAATAGATTCTTATTGATATGAAGGTACAAGTTTAACATGAAGGCCTATCAGGTATATCACATGTATAAAATATGAAAATACTGTTGAAAAAAAAAATCTGGTCTGAATTCTGTGTTTTGCCTTTAAATGTTTTGAGAGGCAAAGCTTCAGAGGATACATGCAAATGAAGCCTGAACTTGATAAACTGAGATTGATGTACTGCAAAAATTGAATCCAGACACGTGCACTGAAGAACATTGAGCAATATGGTGGCAAGATATGACATTACTCACTTGATTCTGATCAAGAGGCTTTTTGAAGATGTTTTTATAACTTTACCAAGCATATATGAGAGTTTACCTGAGAAAAAGGAACTATAGTAACAGCTACAGAAAATGCAGAAGGAAAACCAAAAAACCTTCTTGTGACTGCTTTGAGAAATTACAATCTTGTGGTCTTGAAAGCAGCATTTTTATTTCTACAAGAATGAGATGAAGGAAGTTTGACACCTACTGCCAGTACAGCAAGCAGCGCAGCCTGTGTTGTGTTTGCATACTTTCTTTTCACGTTCACAGAATAGGTATTTTCATTTTCACAAAGGGTTTACAAAATTTCCCCTCCTTTGAACTGCATTACAGGTTGTAATGCACAGATGGACAACCTTTGCAGACAGACCTGTGATCCCTTTCCCTGCAGTCCAAGAAGGCCAACTCCCAAATGAGTCTGACTAGGCTGCAGCTAGGAAATCCCCAAATCTCTTGGTTTGAAGATTTGAAGATGGGGAGCAAAAATATACAGCATCAGAAGATAAAAACTTATCAAAACTGACTCTTCAGAAAACTATTTCAACTATCAAACACATTCATTGAAACTTTTTTTTTTTATTGCTTTGAAACTGATAGAATAAGGGGACACGTGATGTGACTGTAGGGCAGGTTCTCCCTGCAGTAAAAGTGTGTTTTATCACAGAGGTCACAGGTGTTATGACAATCAGTGAAGAGTCTACCCCACTGTTTTTTTAATACTCAGGCCGCAGTGTTTTGAGTCCCCTCCTGAGAAGGTTGTTAGGATGGTAATCTAAGACTTAATAAACTGTACTTCTACTTAGACATCAATCTATCTCCTCAGTGCCTGCCTCCTTTTTATAACAACCATTACTCCAGCTTTTGGTAACGACACAGATCAATCTGCAAATACAAGAAAAAGTTACTAACCCCCACTGCCCTCATTTGCAAAGCCACAGCCACCACAGGAGGGCTGGCAGAATGAGCACATTACAATGCACAAGGCCAAACCAATCTGCAGTGCATGGGAGAGGCATAATCAGTGTTACCTTCTCATTGTAACGCTTAATGAAAATAGATAATAAAGCATTTGGAGTGCTGTTGAAGCAAAATGCTGGTTAAAATGAACCTGATAATAAAAGGCTCAGTGGGCTTTCTTGAATCAAGTGCCAGTCTCAAGCAATCAGAAAGAATTTCCCAAGAGCTTGCTTAATAAAGGGATAAAAAGAAACATTTACTTCACAAGGCTCATTCTCCCCATCTTCTGTGGTTAACTGTGTGCTTAGCACCCACAGTGATGCCTTCCAGGCCCTATGGAGTAATAATGTCCAACACAGCCTTCCCTTTCTTAGGGCAAGCTGCTTACACACTATAGCTGCTAGAGTTGCAAGGGCGGGAAACAACTCAGTTTCTCAGATGTCCAGGAGAAGCTTAAGAAACCTTCTAGTTAAGCGTGAAGAGAGAGATAAAGAAAGAGCCTTGTTTATCTCAGTTCTGAGTGTCAGGAACGTCACCTATGGAAGGCAGTGGACACTAATTGCAAATGCAGGGCAACGTGCAGTTGGACATATGTAATGTGAGTGATGTGAATTTGAAGGACATATGGCTATGAGAAACCTAAGGTGACACCCTGGTGGGCCTGGGTTGATGGGCTGTTCCACCTCCCATTTACAGGCAGGACTCACTAAACACTCCTGGTCAGGTGGCACTGGGAAAAGGGCAGCACAGAAAGGATGTAAAATAACTAGAAAAAGAGTTTGTTTATGTTATGCAGCAACCCTCCAAATTTTGTGACCTGAGAGACAGTTAAAGGAATCTGGAAAATAAAGACAATGCTTATGCTTTTTTTTATACTTTTTAAGGTAGGCAGACATGTTTGTTTTATTTCTTGCACTGTATCATCCTGTCTTTATCTTTCTTCTATTTTCTATGTGTGCATGTGTGTGACAATTCGTTCTGGGTTAGTGTCACAGGACATGAAAGAAACCATTGGGAGTAAGATCTCACAGAACATTACCACTCGAGCAGCTGTGAAAGAAGGTTTTTATTTATGCTGCTTTAAGATTCGAGAAACCATGATACGTGAATCTACATCTCAATGTAGAACTGATGGCAGAGGACACTAATTTTAGCACCAGTCCTTGAGAACATCTAAGGCCAAAATTAGATACTGTAAATCCAAGCTGTGATAGCAAAATCATCTGCATACAAAGAGGAGCCCATTCAGAATATGTCTTTTCCAACTTCATACTGCCTATGAGACAAATCACAAACACTTCCACCTGAAAGATACTGCTCAATACACAGAACTTTCAGCCACTCATACAGGTATGAATTGCCAGTGGAAGCGAATAAAATAGAAAGACAATGGATAATGCCTAAAGCATCAGCACTTCAGAAAATCATGCTAGGCCCATTATGACTAGAGAACTGCTAAGAGCATTAATATCATTCTCCTTTATTAAAATTACACTTTATGTTTCAAAAGATCTGATAAATGGAAACTAGGCACCCAACAGCAGCCGTGTCCTTTAGAAAATAAATAATTCTACTGAAATAGAAAGAACTACCTTTCAATCAAGCATTGTGCTTTGTCAGACATTGAATCCCTTCCAGCAAACACAGACTTTGGCATTAATCACACTATATATGGTAAATTTTGTCTTTCAAGAAATGAGGAGAAAGCCCTTTTAGTTTAAAGAAAGCCTGATCTATATTTCACTGAAATAAATGGAAATCCTCTCCTTAACTTTACAATGGAAGATGGACTGGGCTTTTCATTGATTAGCTAGTTTCGTATGTAAAATAAGTCTAGTAACCCTTCTGTTTAGCTGGAGTACTGAAACTTATCAGGAGATGACACCTATTGCAAGGAAAGGTGGCATAGTGCAAGGTAGCATGTTCAACAGTGCACCGGATGGGAAGAGGAAGCTTCTCTTCGTGATACTTTGGAGAAATGCTTGGAGATCCCTGGCACTACTACAGCCATGGTGAACTATCAGTTTGGTTTGCTTTTTTTTTCCCTAGATGCAACATTTATACTCATATAACCTCTTCTTTTAAAAAAATCCTTTGCTCTTTTTCTTTCTCTATATCTTACTTCTCTGCCAGTTGTCAGTAATAAATTGATGAAATCCATCTAGGTTTTCCTTGAAGATTATCAGAACATGCTTTGAAGAGATGGAGGGAGGAAGAAAGGAAGGTGCATCTGTTTAGACATTCCAGTCTTGTGACAAAGTAAAATATTTAGCAGTTTGCTAATGAAGGTGGAAAACAGAATGAATTTTGCAGAGCAAAGCAATCCTTTGAGAATCTACTTAATGAGATGAAGGTTAGCTGATGACACAGTCTCTGGTTTAAAGTCCTGAACTACCTGCATGGAAGAAAAGATACAAAGACATTCAACATATTTTCTTTTTTTTTTCTCTAGCCCTTTCTTTTTTTTTTTTAAAGAATTAGGGGGGGAAGAAGATAAGCACCAGGTCCAAAAATAACAGAAGAATAAGATTCACACTTACTTAAAGAAAGGAGCTGCTCTCATTAAATACACTGTAGAAAACATTGTACACAATTTACAATGGTAAGCTTCAAATCAGTTTTCTGTAGATGTTTAGTAATCTAATAAATTATATTTAATAGCCTTACAGTGTGAAACCATGCAATCACATAATATCCAGTATTATTCAGCTATATCAAATTTAAATAGTAATGCCAAATACCATCAACATTTTCTCCGATGGAATTAACTGAATAAATGTAAGTATGGCAAATATGGATACAACTCACTGTCCTAAACTGCCATCTAGATTGGATCAAGGACAGAAACAGCCTCTGCATATGTGCTACTGACTTGAATACTTATGGTTCAGAGCAAAATTTAGCAGCATTAAATTTACTCAGGCTAAAAGAAGGTGACAGGAGCCTAGGCTATACAAGCTTCACAGGCATATTGTCTTTTCCTTAGTGAGTGAGTGCGTGGATTTTGAAGCCAGAAAGTATTCAAGATTGAAGGAGTCAGTAAATCAACTATCTCTATAAAGTTCATAAAAGACAATCTTGCACATAATGCTCTTAAATTGCACTTTTATTTAAACAAGCCCCTTCCAGAAAAATGTTAACATCCACTTCTAGAGTTCATAGATGACATAGACCAAGAAGGACTCCTTCCCACCATCTCATAGTGTCTGTCTATTGAGGTTTGCACAAAACACCAGTATTTGCTTCATACTGGAGGATCATTAAATGGCCCTTGAAAGTTGTGTGAAATTATCGTTACACAATGCATGCAGTAGGTATTTTATACTGTTAAACTCCTTGTGCCTACAGCCTTCATGATTGGGAGATGGCAACTGGCCAATTCTGGACTTTCCAGTTATTTATTTTGTTATGTCCTTGGAAACTGAATGGAGCTAATGGTCCCCTGTGTATCTAGCATCAAATAATTCTACTACCTTTTGTAGTAAATACTTTAGTCACACAAAGTGAATGCTGATTTTCAGTGTATGATGCAGTTCATGATAAATTGATTACTGAATATGTACTGCTAAATGTATGACCTTAACCGACTCGTTTCCCGCTGTCCTGGTTATCTTCAGTCCATGTGTTCCTTGAGTATGTAATTTCTTTGTTAAGAAAGAGCAGGCATCTTAGCTTAATATGTGTAACACTCCTTAACAAAGCTAACAGAACAGGAAAGCTGAAACATGCAAATACCTTCTCTGCCTTTTTCTGATTAGGGTGTGTCAGAGGGAGTAGATGCAGCACACAGAGCAAGAGATTCTATTTTAAGGATCTTCATTTTGTTTTTTAATACATTCAAGGTTGTTTGTTTATTAGAAATAATTCCTATGAATTATCCACATTCAGAGCCATCTAGTGCTACTTAATTATCTTCCTATCAGTGCTGCAAGAAGAATGACTTGATGGAAAACAGAATCCTTCATACAATGTATCAGCCTGAATAGCAATCCCAGATAATTAGAAGCATAGACTGCTACAGCATGCAGATGGTGCTCCAAAGCCAGCGATCCAGAATCAGTCCAATCAGTACAGTTTTATCTTGGCAAGGGTGTTATACAAAGCCATACAGAAAGGACACCATGCTTCTTTTTCTTACGAGCTTCTCTTTCCTTAAATGACTGTTGAGAGGTCTTTTTATTTTAACCTTATCATTTTTCCTGTACATGGCATAAATGATGCTCAGGAAAGTAGGCTCAGATTCCATTATATCATATGTCAAATGAACAAAGACAAAGAAGACAAAACCCACAGACTAATTGATAGGACTCAAAATTCCCATTGATTTTGACACAATGAGGAGGCTAAGTTCATAATTAAAAAACCAAAACCACAGGAAAAGTAGAATTAAGGTTTCCATGGCAACCTTAACTTTGACTCTTTCCATGACTTAAAAGATGGTCTTTCATTCTTTTGCTCAGGCAATTCTTGTCTGACATTTGATTTTTCCTCCCACTTTAGCGTAAAGTTACAGTCCTCTACTTGCTGTTTATTAATTTTATTGAGTCAAATAAAGCTGGATTTTACAAAACTGAAGACTGAAGGAAAGGTCAATGTTTTCATTTCCACAGAGCAATAAAAGCAACCTTTTAAATATTTTGACTGTATCATTATTATTAATTATTAATAATAATAACAACAATAATATTAATGAAGTCTAGATTATTTCCCGTATTCTGTGAAGAGTCTGAAATGTCAGCAAGACTGTTCTATAGCCCCCAGCAACCTAAACCAAGATTAAAACCACTG
The DNA here is from genome assembly GCF_047370975.1 of Nipponia nippon. Taxonomy (NCBI): domain Eukaryota; kingdom Metazoa; phylum Chordata; class Aves; order Pelecaniformes; family Threskiornithidae; genus Nipponia; species Nipponia nippon. Next base: position 114,491,867 of record NW_028262336.1, read on the forward strand.
CTTCATCCAGCTTTGCACAAAGCCCTTCTCAGAGCTGGTCCTGCACTGAGTTGATTGGTCACTCCACTCCCTTTCCAAAAGGCTCTTAACAACAGTGATGGCCCATAGCATCACATCTAGTCAGCCCAAAGAGACAGGGAAAGTCTATCAGCAGGTGTCTTGATGTTTGCAGTGGAGAAGTGAGGACATCTCTGAGAACAGGAGCAGCTGCTTGGTAGTGGTAGGGAGGGACACATGAACAAAATGGTGAAAAGGGACGCCTCCTCATCCCCTTATGACAGCCCCTGGATCTCAGCACAGTCCTCAATGCTGAGTTCAGACCTCACCTGCTCCTGACCAAGGGCACTGCAGCCTTCTGTCTGGCTCCAAGAGACAAGCTTGGCAAATTTGATTGTTCAGTGTAAAGGAAAAGGTATGTTCCCCATGAGTCAAATCCAGCCCTGTTCCAATACAGCTGACTTCAGACAAGCTTCCTTCTAGGACTGCAGCTAAAGCAAACAAGAAAGATGGAATAAAAAAAGAAATAAAATTTTTTGTCTTTTATTGCAATCTTAGGGAAAAATGCTCTGAGGTTTGCACAAATGTCCTATTGTGTGTATGACACAGACAGTGCTCTCTAGCCCTGTTCTTGACTCTTTTTCTTTTTTTTTATTCTTTAATAAAGAATTAGCTCAACATGCATATATATTGGCATAATTTGGGGTTACCATGGCAATGCTGCTATACCAGAAATAAATGCAGTGTGAAAGTATAGCGTAATTATAACCAACACTGAGATCGAAAAAGAAATATTTCTGAGACAGTTGCAAGTCAATACAATGCAAGTATCTTATTTGTATGCATTTGTGCAGATCTTATTTTTATAACAGAGTCTTGAGCAGAAAGGGCATTAACTGAGGGCTCACTGAAGTCAGTCAGAGCCTTACTGTTGATTTTAGTGATTTTTTTTTTAGATGTGTACATTCATTTTGCTTTATACCTATGCCTGGCAAAACATGCAAAGCAATTTTATTCCTTCCAGCATTTGCCCTTCCAGTGCCTTCTTAGTTTCAGTATTTAGCCAATGAATATCTGGATGGATGCAGGTGAAGGAAGGCCTTCCCACAGCCTGTCTGTAAGTTCCCATCTTGCAAACAATGGGTGTACCTTCACCTATACGCTAGTGTGCCTATAAAGGAAGATGTATGGGAAGGAGGAGAGGGATGAAGATTAAATGATTTACAGGCTCCTCCATGCTGCTTTTGAGAGAATGATAAGAAACACAGATGCAGGGTGTGGAGGGGGAAATTGTGGCAGACTGTGCACAACACATCACCGAGCAGGGGAGGAGGAGGTATAGCGAATATGCACTAAAGCAGCAGATCTCATGTAATAGAATTTCTTTTTAAATAATGTCATGATTTGGCAGGTAGGGGGGACTGCCTCAAGATACTTGAATTTTTTGAATGAACAGTAATAAAAGGCTGACCTTGATAATACAATTTCAAGATAAAGAGTTGTTTTGTTTGTTACAGTAAGTCAATCTCTAGCACCTATTTCTGCTGAGATGTCTGTCTCAGCATCAACAGTGTTTCAGAAGTCAGAATCTTAAAACCCTTCCATTCTCTTAAAAAGGACATTTTTCCTCCTGGAAAAAGCCTACCATCCTATACCTTTACCAAAGCTAAGGAACAACTCTTTGTCCTTGCCTTTAATTTTAAGTACTTTTTTCAGAAAAAATCATTATATTTCTTTTTCTGCTTCTGTCAGTAAAAAGAAAATTCAGGGTATTTGTATACCTTGGTTGCAGGCTTACATCTGGGAATATGTGTGAATTTCATTTAAATATTACCTTAACTCTAGATTTCCTGCATTCAGAAAGCCAGTTTCTTGAATAGCGATGTTATTTAAATGGCAGTTTTCAGTCATAGATTACTGCTATGTCCTAAAATAAGACTTGATGCTCTTGGCCTTCATTATAACCTTTAATTTGCTTATAAACCCTTTTTTATTTTCTACCAGTAGGTGTACAGAGACAGGAGGTGTTACAGTCCACATGAGCCAGGTCTGGTCCAACCAAGTAAAGCTGCTCTTCCTTTTCTACAGGTCCATATGAAGTGGTAAATGGTTATGAAATCTGCTTTATTAGGAGCTGGGTTTGGACTCCCACTCTGTGGAGGAGCAGAATACAATGAGCAAGGTGGAGGGGGCTGTGATCTGCCTTTGTGTCATGACTGACTGCCAAACCAAAGAGGGTCAGGGACCAATCCCAAGGCTCTGTCTCTCTCTATGGCAGGTTTATCTTGAGTGAATGAAGCTAAATGGCCGACAGGAGAGTCAGAGAGTGAGTCAACAAGCTGTGGGGACAGTGGGGGATCCAGACCTCACACCCTGGTTACATGATAACCTCAGGGAAGCAAATTCCTTGTCTTCATAGATGCAAGAAAAGCCTGCAAAATGCAAGACTGATTATTAGACTCCATCAGGAAAACAAGGAGGACCCTACATTTGCCTTTTACTAATATGATGCAGTTTCTGTAGCAATTGCGCTATTTTTAATGCTTGACTAATTTTTTTTTGAGCATGGAGTAGTTGATTAACACAAATTTCTGCAGAAAGTTTTCAAAAGGATAGAAGAGAAGAGAAGAGAAGAGAAGAGAAGAGAAGAGAAGAGAACAGAACAGAACAGAACAGAACAGAAGAGAAGTGAATATTTCTGTTGGAAGGGACCTACAACAATCATCTAGTCCAAAAGCTGGACCAATTCAGGGCTGACCAAAAGCTAAAGCATGTTATTAAGGGCATTGTCCAAACACTGACAGGCTTGGGGCATTGACCACCTCTCTAGGAAGCCTGTTCCAGTGTTTGACCACTCTCTTGGTAAAGGAATGCTTCCTAATGTCCAGTCTAAACCTCCCCTGATGTAGCTTTGAGCCATTCCCGTGCTTCCTATCACTGGATACCAGGAAGAAGAGATCGGCACCTCCCTCTCCACTTCCCCTCCTCAGGAAGCTGTAGAGAGCAATGAGGTTGCCCCTCAGCCTCCTTTTCTCCAAACTAGACAAACCCAGAGTCCTTAGCTGCTCCTCACAGGACATGCCTTCCAGCCCTTTCACCAGCTTTATTGCCCTCCTCTGGACGCATTCAAGGACCTTCACATCCTTCTTAAATTGTGGGGCCCAGAACTGCACACAGTACTCAAGGTGAGGCCTCACCAACGCTGAACACAGCAGGATAATCCCCTCTTTTGACCGGCTGGTTATGCTGTGTTTGATACATCCCAGGATGCGGTTTGCCCTCTTGGCTGCCAGGGCACACTGCTGACTCACATTGAGCCTGCTGCTGACCAGCACCCCAAGATCCCTTTCTGCAGAGCTGCTCTCCAGCCACTCCTCTCCCAATTTATACCTGTGCTTGGCATTACTCCATCCTTGGTGCAGGATCTGGCATTTCGACTTGTAAAATTTCAATGCTAACACAGGAAGCACCAAACACCAAAGTTTCTCCAAACATATCCTATCACATTGAGCACTCAAAGGCTTTAAGCAGTCACAGGAAAGTAGAGATAGCCGTTGCCTTTTAAGTCAGGGCACATTTTTACATATATGTATATATAAGGGCCTGTGTGATTTTTATCAACATATATTTTTGATGTATATATTATATAATGCATATATTTATAATGCATAATAAATAAAATCATAAAATATCAAATATCAGCAGCAGTCTTAAAAGGCACAGATGAAGCCAAATAAGAAACACTTTGTCTTGACAGAAAAGAGAGGGGGAAAGAACATATTCTGTGAGTGCATTATCATTTACAGGTGATTCTAATACATCAAATAGCAGAGTTAGCATAGCACATTGGTGTATCCAGAAAAATCACTCAATAAGAGAGGTTTCCTGACAATAAGAGGATGTTTTTTGATTCAGAAATTTATTTTAATGTATATGATGTGGCTAAAAGGCTGCACAGCATTTTGAAAATTGAGGGCTTGTTATAAATGGTGCAATTTGCAAACAGATGATTCTGCCAAACACAGTATGTCTGGTTTTCAAGGGGCAAAAGAAACTTTGAGTGGGGTGAAACATTAACTGGCAGAACAGAGACAGAGCCTATTACCACAGTACATTTTTGAGTAAAGAGTGAAAAAGGAGGAAATTAAAAAGCTTTCAGACACCTTGCCATGAGATTTAGGGAACTGAGATATAAAATCGTTTTTTCTTACACAGTACATTTCTATTTAGGGGTGACTGAGAAGCAAGGAGCACTGGGGACTTCCATGTCTCTGAAACTACTTGAGGAAAAAAATGGAGTTGTAGAAAAGAAATTACATTTCAGTGGCACTTGGGCAAACAAACCGACTACTAATAAAGCCCTAGAATTAGACTCCTGAAACAGGGCAACAATTCACTTTTTCTTATAAATAGCAATTAAAATATGACTGCACTGCTTTCATAGATCAGTTCTGAACACAGAGGGCTGCACTACTGCACACTTTATTCTCTATATAATTTATTTGAAAGTAAAACTACTAGACCTGTTACAGAAATTTTTACAGCCTACTCTTAGTGTATCTCTACAATAAGATGTAATTGAGAAAAAAAAACAATCAAAAAAAAAAAACTTACAGAATTTAGAGTATGTACCAGTAACTTCAAGTAAAAGACAGGCATCAAGAATATGGTAATTTTCCTAAAACAATCATTATTCTTTTAATGAAAAATTTAGCATATTAAAGTGTATGGATTCATAACTGAGCAACTAAAGGAATTTAAATTTATAATTTAAAGTTATAGCAAGGAAAACAAATTGTAAAGAACTATAGTATCTGTCTTTAAAAAGTAGTTCAGTCTAATTTGGTATCACAAGCACTAAAGTCTGAAACAAATTTTCATTATACAGCTATTTCAAACATCACTGAAGTCTGAATTAAGGATAAATTAAAGAAAGCTTAATAGGTCCAACCACTGCTTCCTCCATACTCTTTGGCAGTCTTTTGAATGCTACTGCCAGTGCCACACCTTTGGCTGCGCTTCTGCTCTTTTCTTAAAAAATTAGTCCAACTGGGCCTATTATATTGTAAATGGAATGGAATGGTTTATTTGTAGTCCTCCACTCTGAGACCAGAAGTGGTTGTTCTAAATACCTTATCTGGTTTCTCTTATATGTAATTTATGTATGTATATTTTTCCCAGAAGCTAAATTAAAGAATTGTGTGTTCTTTTCAAGATACCTAATTTCATTTTCAAGACTCCAATGCAATGGAAAATGTATCTCTTCAGTATGTAATCTCTCCAATAAGAAATTAACTTTATTGCTAAAAAATTGCATCTGATTTCAAGGTTGAGTATGTATGACTTCAACTTTAAGATGCTGGTTCCTGTTATTCCTTTGCATGTAAGGGAAAAGGAAAAAAGCTAACACCACTGTCGGTTACCTTTTCCTTAACACTAGTACTTCTATAGTACAATAAAATAATTTTTTTTACCCTTCTCATCATTAACTGGCATAATATGTGGAAACTTTAATACTGCAGCTGTATCTTTAGAATCCCAAGTACTTGCTCACTTTGTGATCTATCCCTTCCTTTTTGGATAGGGGACTCCAGAACTGAGGGCAGCACTGCAGTAGTGATCTTCCCTGCATAATGAGTAGACCTGCACAGCTATTAGACAGCAAGAGATGGACCTGATCCCTTTCTTGACCTGAGGGGAAAATTACTCCCTGCAGTTTAGAGCCTGCTATCTTGACTTTTTGGCATTGGTCTTCATTACAGAGAGCAACTGAAGAGCCTTAGTTATCAAGCAGGAAAAAGAAACGGTGACTAAGCCCTGTCTCAAAATACCTTAATGGGCAAAAGGGGACAAACAGTTGTGAGGGCTTCAGTCTAGTCCATATGACCATAATGAGATTAAATAGCTAGGTGCTGTAGCTAATGCATTTAGAGCGGAAATACATCTTTAACAGGGAGGATTACTAACCACTGGAACCACTACCTAGAGATGCACCGAATTCTCTAGTGGATATTAATTACCTGAAGTCATTAAAAAAAGGAGTGACTCCATCTTTCTCATTAGTTACCCACATGAATTAACAGGTAAAATGTTAGGAGCTGCTTTATAGAAAGGCCCCAAATTCACAATACTACTTTCTGACCTTCAAAACCATGAACCAGGGGAAAAAGATGACTGATAAGCCCTACCCACCAGCAGATAGTCATTAATTTACTGATGAGTTACCAATTAATAAGGTGGAGCTTATCTGCTGCTTAACATATGGGAAATCACAAACTACAATTGAACTAACAATATACATGCAAATATTACTCATAAAGTATCTTACATGCACAAAAACCACTGCCTGTAAGAGGCAGACAGCCTAAATGCAGATTTAAAAACTCTGTGCTGGAAAGATGTGGTGCTGAGAGATTTCTGTCACCATTAAGGAATCACAGATCACAGTAGCTGCTGCTGTTCATCGTGAGACACTAAATGAAAATAGACTCTGCAAATCAAATGAGAAAGGTTCATGGGACCAAGCAGAAACATCAAGTGGCTTTATCTGTGTAACCTGCCCTGCGTGACTCCCCACTGAATCCATTGCACACGGTGACTGACAGCTTCAGAAACATGGAGCTACCGAAGCATGAAGGCTTGGACAGGTTTTGGGCATGAGGAGAAGTTCTGCTGAAGCATCTTGCTTCATGGCACAGAGCACCTCCCACAAGGGCTGAAGTCACTCCCAAAAGCCTCTTTGGGTATAGCTGGTGGTTTTTAGCTCTGAATTTCACTACAGCTTGGAAACCACAAAGCTGCATAACATCCTGGCTGTAAACCTGGAAGAATGAGTTACAGCAAAATGGGTTTTTTTCAGTTCCTTTCCTCTCACTAAGTGAAGAAGTAAGTGTAAACCTGCTTCCTGGAAGTTCACACTAGTACTGTAAAGTAGTAACATTAACCACACAAACAAAAGAATGTGTGAATTTACTAAGGAGATGTAGTGGGCTAGGATTTCTTGCATTTAGAGTGAGGAGAAATGTTTGGAATTTGTCTCAACAATTCATTTAAGAGTCTAAAACAAGAATCTTTAAAAAATGGATTTTTAAAACTATCTCATGGTTTTGGTCTTTGGTTTTTTTTTTTCTTTCTTGGGACTCAGATTTTCAGATGTTTAGGGTTGGGATTTTTTCCATCAAAACTGATGCAAACACAAGTAGGTTTAATTCTCTTCCTGAAAAATCACCAGGTGCCTTATGAATCCCCTAGGCATGAAAAATGCAGCTCAGTAGGTGTCTAGAACTGATTTATTTTTCCTTTTAAAATGGCATAAACTTGATTTCAGTATGAGTAAAAGCCAGCTAAAGTAGCATTTCAATTTAGCAAAGCAAAGAGCAAGTTAAGATGAGATGATTCTTATCCCACTAATGAGGGCATCTGGAAGATGAACCAGAAATAGAAGTACACATTTTACATAAAGTCTAGCAAACCTACTGTGAACTTGAGGAGGAAGCAACAGAGGTTTGAAAGCCACGTGTGGAGCATGCAGATGGCAAGTACGTCAACTCCCTGCAGAGTTTCCTCTGTGGCTGTGGGAGCGGGATCTCCAAGTACTGAAGGTGAGGGTATTTCTGAATTGCTCTCCCACATATCTTTCAGCTTTCCTGAGTCCAGGAGGATAGCAGAGGAGTCCCGCTTGCCCATGTACTATGTACACAGCCCATTGTCTCCAATGAGACTGCCCCAGTAGTTTTCTGCTGCTCATGTTCTCTGTCACCCTCCAGAATGGGAGACATTACCAGCAACAGTGAAAATAGGGCTTTATATCTTGGTGGTGGGTCACTGCAGCTCTCTGGCTGAGGTTGCTGAGTGAGGGGGCAATCCCCACATGATACACAGATGTATCCTGATGGTTAAGGAGAGGACACATAGGTCTCCTCACAAGCCACTCTGGGAACGAAAGCTGGCAAGGATACCCTTGCAGGAGGCCAGACAGCAATTCCTGCACTGTAAGTGTGCAGAAGATCAACCCTGGGTTGACCACATCACACAAGAGCATGTGCTGCAGACAAGGAGAGCTGTGGCTGAGCAGGATCAACTCTTATATGTTGCTGCAAGGGTGTTCAGGCTCTTGTCCTATCTTTCAATTATTTGTGATGCTTTTTGATGTCTTATTCTTTCTCCATGTTGTTAGATTAGGACCTTCCTTTGTGACTATTTTTCCTCCTCCCCTGTCGTCTTTGTACACCCCAAGCGCTGTGCAGGAGCAATCCCTTAGTCCAATGAAGGCTTTGCCACATCAACCCTTCATTCTCACCTCCTGTGGTTTTGACTGTTACATCACCTGTTTCCTCTTCTGTTGGGTTGTTTTTTTTAGTTTTAAAACTCTCTCAAGCATGTATTAATAGTGGATTAAAGTACATACAAGTCACATCCTTTATTAGAAAGACAGCTTTCTCCCTAGTTCCTAGGCTCGCTGCTATCACACCAAGTTATTTTGGAGCCCCCATACCATTGAGTATGCACCAAAGCATGGAAGGTTTTGAAACATTCCTCCTTCAGGCTTCCAGAGATACACAGTGGTGATGCAGAGGAAAAGGGATTTACTTTGAGGTTTTATTATTCTGAGTAACTGAATACTGGGAAATGGTAAGTAACAGGAATTTTGGTCAGGAATTTAAACATGAGAATCTAAAGTGAAATCCCTAACTCCTAATTTGAGCAAATGAGCATTTTCGTCTTTCCTCACACTCTGGAGGAGTTTTTTGTAAACACCAGTGAAAATGCTTCATTATCCTCCTCCAAGTCTCTTCTTAAAACCTTTCTTGCCCTAATGCCAGGAACACACCTCATAATGGTAAAACTGCTGAAGCAATGATTTTACTGCCACTCATGTTGATTGATGTTGTGTCACTGATTCCTTGTACTCTCCATCTGCCTCTTTCCATCTGTCTCTCGTCTTGGATGGTGAAGTCTTGGAAAACAGAACTTTATTGTTATTCTTTGAATAGCACCCTGCATCTCCTATCATGCCCATTCTAGGAAGAAGAAGAAAAAGAATAAGAAAATGTAAAGATATTAGGACGTTTGTATTGGGTCACACCAAAGATCCATCTAAGAAAGTCTCCTGCTCCAACAACAGCTAGCAGCAGAGGAATAGAGCAGAACACAGGGGCAAAGCTAGCGTTGGCATCCATATTTGAGCAATCTGAAGCTTTGGGACTTCCTAAGCTAGACGTCTTATTTTTGTTTTTAATAACCCTGGATTATGATATTTCCCAAACTAAACTTGCAGTGTTCACGTTATCCTGTGAAAATTAGTCCCACAGCTTAATTAGTCCTTCTGTGAGAAAGTACTTTTTATGTTCATCTTATACCCCCTGTTGAACAACATCTCATTCAGTGCCTCCTTTGAAAAACTGTGGTAGCAACAACAAAATCAGTGGTAATATCATCTAAGTAAGGTGTTGAGACTGCAGTGTATGCTACTGGCCCAGACCTCTGTACTAACTGGAACCACACTAATTTTGGTGGAAATCTATGAAAGCACATGGTCCAATGAGGTAAGTTGTAGTATGAGTTCATCTTCAAAGATGCTGAGAAAACATTTGTTTGTTGGTTTTTTTTAACGTGGGGATGATTTAGAAAAAAATATTAGAAGGTTCCGCTTTTGTGACTAAGAAACATTAACTTAAGTATTTTCCACTAAGAATTCGTGAGTTTTGCAGGGACTGAAACTCAGATAAAGGTGAAACTATAAAAGACATAAAGATGAAATAGTTCATAGTTCATAGTTCATAGTTCATAGTTCATAGTTCATAGTTCATAGTTCATAGTTCATAGTTTAGGGGTGAGGTCTTGAGAGCAGGCAGTTTAGCAGAGACACATTATGCTCTCAAATACTGTCCTAAGAAGTATCTGGCAGCTTATGTTCTTTTCCTTGATAAGCACATTCAGAAGCATTCCTGGTGGTGAGAATAACTAAAGCCATATTCTTACTTCTAAAAAAACCCCAAAACTAAAGCCAAAATCATTGGCCTGCACTTAGGAATACTAGAACCATTTGGAGGCAACATCTTTGTTTAAATCTTGAGTAGCAGAAATTTATAACTCTGTATGTGTATGGTTTTATGCAACTCTTGTGCCCAGAACAGTAGACATTTCAGACGCATCAACATTTCCAGTACCCAAAACCACAGCAACACATTCTCTGTGAATCTGGGGTCTAATAGCAATTGCTCTGCCAAAAGTTGTGCCATGAGAACTGTGTCTATAGTCAGTTTCTGGCCCAATTAATATTTAGTCATTTATGCAGCATGGAATAATTTTAGTTAAAGTGCAAGTGAGAGAGCATAGCTGAGGGGGTGTTTATTTGCTCTCGGTAGACATATGTGAATTAGTTCTGCCAATGCTCTGAGACAGCAGATTGTGAGCAAATTCTGATCCAAAAGTTTCCTGCCCATCCTGCATCTTACTACTTCAGAACCATTAGCAGTGCCCAAAGAGAAAGAACTGGGTAGGGAGTAATAAAAAAATAAGAATTAAGGGTTGATAAGTTGCATTAATTCCAGTCAGATCGTCTTTAGACAGCCGTCTTTAGGCGAAGCACTAGAAAATGCCCTACCAATACAATCTTCAGTGAGAAGAAAATCAAGAGACGTTTCTCATTGCTCTTTTCCAGTTTGCTATGTCTTTTATAGGCTACAAAGACAAGATTTTAGCACTGGGGTTGGCAGAATGCACCTGACCTGATCCTTACCCACTGTTGCACCCCTTTGCTAGTGTTTGTACTGCAGTCCTGTCCTAGAGTCCTCTTAGCAGTTTGCCCCAGTCTCTGCCCAGAGGTGCTGAGTGGTGATTTCTGCCCTCAGGACAGGCACAAACACTCCAGACACAAACTCTCATTTATTGCCTCTTTCCTCTGCTTTCTTCAAAGGTTTCAGATCATGTTCATTTATATTAACTGATTCTATGACCAAAATGTCAAACCTGAATTAGACACCTGTCAAACCATTTTAGGCACCTGTATCCGTGCCTTAGAGATGTGACCTTGATTTACTGGCACAGTTTTCTGAGCTAGTTACTCTGTACAAAGGGTGGTTTTGCTGCTCACACCCTGCCTGGGTATCAGCACTGCTCGCACTCACCTGGAAGTGGCTCCTGATGGAGGACAGTCATGCAGCTCATTTCATCCTTTAGAGCAAGCAGCACTTGGTACCATTGCTTCTTTCAGATGTCTTCATTTGGTGTTGTTATTGTGCTATGAAGTTACTTTGGTTGGAAAAATGATTAGTAAGTTGTTTATGCACATGAGGTCTTTGGGAGTTGACTAGCCTGCTTAGCTACACTGTAATGCTAGTTTTATGGAGATATAAGCCAGTTTTGTTTGGGTTTTTTTCAACAAAGAAGGAACAAACCAAGCCTTTACAAGGCTGTGATGATATGTAAATTACTTGGCACATCAGCAGATGCAGAGCACTCACTGGCACCCAGGGCAGCCAGACCTGCTGGCCAGACTTCAACACAACTTTCTTGAAGAGCTGAGGACAGACCCACGGCTAATGAGTCCTCCCTACCAGGGGACTGGAGGTGAGAGGGGAAAACAGGCACTTCTAGGTGATCCTACTGCAGCACAGAAAGGATTTAATTGTTGTCAGTGAACACCAGACTGATGTGCTGGGGAAGGCACACTTTTCTTACTGCTTACAGAAGAGCTGTCTTTTCCGAGACAGCTTGGTAAAACCCAGGATCATTCAGGCAAGTAAGGAACCTAAAATACCCTTTATCTTCATGTAAGTCCAAGAGCTGTCTCAAACATACAGAGAAACACTACTTGTCTGCAATTCTGGATTTCAAACAATCTAGCCAAAATATGAGAGACAGAGAAATCCAATATGCCAGTCAAAGATCTTCCCAATACATTTACGACTAAATACAGTACTTAGGAGCGAAAAGATTTTGTTCTCCTTCTTATTGGGTTTGGGTAGGTTTGGCCTTCGACTAATAGCTATTTCTGTAGATACGAACTAGTAATCTAGTTTGTAAAATAAACTGGGCCAGGCACAGGCTCAGGTTGGCGTGCAATCATTCATATTGGTTAGTTTTAGGATGCCCCTCGGCACTACGGCCCTCCTAGCCTATGTCCTGGGACAGATACAGGAATACCACTGATCAGGGACTGCTCCCTACTGACTGTGGGATGGAGCCACCCCATCCTAGGAGGAGAGGGGTAAACAATGTGGATGCAAGACATGTCCTGAGGATGGGAGCTAGCCTTGTCTATTTGCTAATCTAAACACATCCCCTGAACCCAGGACATTCATGTGATCAAAATGTTTTAGTTTATCTTAGACTAGCTGCCTTCTGTTGAATATAGATCACTACTAATTGAATGTACATCAATTACTTTAAGAATAAGTAGCTATATAACGATTATTTGTTATTTTTGGTGGGGCTGTGAAGCCAGGTGAAAGGCTATGGTTCTTTTAGAGCCAAAGAAGTAAGACAGCTCATCTTCTGCTTGAAGGTACCTAGTGAAAAAGCATAAAAATCTACATTCCAAGAAAAATCCTTTGGCAAAATGATGAGATTCTTAGCATAAGCTCCATTTATTTGTTCATGGAGTTGAAGTTTTACAGGCAGAGTTATAAATTCATAATAGTTTTCCTGAGTGCTGAGATTTTCCATTTGGGAATATGAGTGAAATGCAAGATGTTCACAGTCACAATTGCCATTGTATATTCATAAGAAGGGCTCAGAGTAATGACAGCATTTGCATACAAAAATCCAAGATACCTATGTTTTCCGTAAGTACATAATTGATTGGGTGTCTCTATTCTGCATTCAAATGCATTTTAATCTTGGCCAACCATTCCTACCACAAATTATTCCCTATGCAATTTGCTATTTCTGATCACATTTTGAAAACAAATTTATTGGCTTTGTGCTGTGCATTAATAATTTATATGATGGAGTTTAGATGCAATTAAACATCTAAGCTAACGTTTAAAGTAAAATAAGCAAAAAATCTGTCAAAATGTCTGGATAGTATGTCACAAAAGTAAGATATGTTTAAGACCATGGGGAGTGTAATGGGCTAAGAAGACAGTGGACTAAAGATTTTATTTGCCTTTTCAGGGTAGGAATTGTTCTTATTAACTGGTATTCCATGGTCTTTTACAACAGCCTCAGTTGGTTTTTTCCCAGTCAGTCAGGGATGGGACAGGCAATGTGCTAGCTCCCTAGATGAGATTTCTCAATGATAACGGCCTGACACTGTCCCTATATGCTCTGAAGCCTAGAGGACCACTGACATTGTAAAAGGACATATAACATTGAAAGAGCAAGAACAACTTGGGCCATCACCTGTCAGTGAGTCAGTTTATGTCCCAAAATCTGGAACAGCCACTTTCCTTAATCCTAACCCAAAATGATTAAATTCCTGATATGAGTACCACAGTATGGTAAAAAACCATGGAGTGCCGTTTAAACGCCAGTACCAAATCCCTTCTTGCCTCTAAAAGCCGACTAACATCCTCAGTCCTCTAGCTTCCAGCAGCATGAGACTGTTCAGCCATAACCATAGTGCTAGTTCTAACACGATATGTGCAGAATCATAGAGGATCATCCCCCATTGTAGAAGACAATATAACGCATAGGAAAAAACCCCTCTTTCTATCTGAGGGGGACTATTAATATCCAGTAAGCTACTACCTGTCAAGACTGCTACATTTTTCAGCCCCAACCCTCATGCCAAGCAAAGCTTGCAACCAGGATAGTAAATTTAGACAGGAAGGGGGACTGGATTTGTTTCTTTACTAGGTTTTCCAGGGCCTTTTATGGCAGGGCTACATTCTCTTGATTGTGGAAATTTACTATAGGCTGAGGTTAGGGTTAGCAATCCAGGTGGCTAAATGGATTCTGGGATATTTGATATCCTCCGATACAGGAATAGGATAAAGTCTCTTTTTTCATTAGACATAACTTTTGTGAAGGTTTGTCTTCATTCCTTTGCAAGCTATATGTTGTTCCTCAGAGACTGAGAAGGGGTTAAAGCCAAGGAAATGCATAATTAAGATAACTGATAATCCAGCAATTGTTCGGATAAGACCATCGGAGAATAAAGCAACAGCATCATTGAAAGGACTGTATTATACCCTGCTTGCTTTATTCATATCAAAGAATTAATACAGTTAAAAATACAGGGGTTTTGATGATCCACTCCAAGCTTCCTGTGTCAAAAATATACGTACATGATATTTTATGTCTCAGAGCTGTAAAGATAATTTAAACACTTCAGGATAGAGATTGATGCTTCATTTTGTTTGTAAACATTTTCCTTATATTCGGTAAAATGTATTAATTTCTAAATCTGCAAATTTATCAAGGGTGAGAGTCATTCAGCAGTACCTGATATATATCTTACTGGATAATCTTCTTTATACTTGGCATCTTCTTGTTAACAAAGTAATAAAGTAATTTAGTGTGAAGTCCCATTTGTTTAGGTGAACAGAAATATTTTTACGTAAGTCTGTCACTGAAACTGACGAAATAGTCTATTGGAATGAACAAAATTTTGCAAACATAAATGAAACAGACTTAGAGGCAATTACAATACAGCTAATCTGAAAAGACAATACCTCTATGCAACAAATTCAGAGTAAATAACTTCTGTTCAGCTTGTGACTAATGTTAGCTTTTTCACTGTCAATCTAGCATGCTAAGGCAAACTTTCGAAAAATTAGTATTAGAACAGATTGTTTGAATAATCCAAATTCATCCTGCAAAGAAAGCCAAAGTCAGGTTGACAAAGGAAGTGTCACCATGGTCTTGGATGATTTCAAGGCTGTGTTTACACATATCCCAATCCATACTGTCTCTAGACTTAGACATTTGGGGATATCCAGTGCAGACACCCAGGTACTAGATATGAGTCAGCTCAGGGCAGGACACAGAGTTACTTGGTTTTCTCATGGACTGGACCACACTACGCATTAACTCAAGTTTGAAAGCAAGTTAGCTGCAAGATTACACTTTCCCACATGAATTTATGAACTTAGGGCTCTATTAATTTATTGCTATCCAAATCACACTCCATTTCACACCTGTAGGCATACCCTAGATGCAAAAATGCATAATTCCCTAGGAAACTGCCCTACTGTTTTATAGCAGTCTCCAAAACGACAATTGCCATGGTATGTATCTGTTTCTAATTATAAGCTGATTGCTTATAAATAGCTTTTTCTAACAGAAAAAAGTTAACTCTTTTCACCATCATTTTCAGCTGTGGGAAGTCACTGTAGTGCAGCAGACAGCCCACTGTACAGTAAATAAAGAATCTTATTCTATCTATCTTCTACAAACCTGGCGGGTGACTAAGGAAAGCCATTTCACCTGCATGTGCCTCAGTTCATTCCTCCACAAATGGAAATAAAGACAGTCTTCCTTTCCTTATAGAATCTTTAAAAATCTTCTAATAAAATGTTCTAGAAAAGAGCCTGTTACTCCCAAACAGGTTGTTCTGCACTATTTTCTATCAGTAGTGCTTGTGTTTGTAACAGAGAACTAGAAGGAAGCTCCTAAATCAGTGAGTCCAGTCCCCTGCTTGGATTGTGTCATCATTGTATCATCTTTTCCAGAAGGCAATTGAGCTCCATCTTGAAACTAGTTAGATGTTTTCTATTGAAAGTCTCATTAATCACATGTCATAATGATAAGGAATTTTTATTATTTTGAACCTAAATGCATTCCTGGTCAGTATATAACCATTTATGGGTTTGGTTTGGGGTTTGCTTGTTGGGAATTTTTTGTCGCCGCAGTCACCATGGTCCTCAACATCATGCTGTTCTTCCTGACCTGTCTGTTTATTGACAAAGCCTTTATGCTATCAGAAAGTTTTATCATCACATACTTGTTTTTAAGCTAAGATCATTAATAAACATATTAATAAATGAATCTTAGGAGCAATTATTGAGGATCCTCATTGTGACCTTTCTCTGGTGACTTACCCTCTGGAGAATACCATTTACATTTCCTCTTTTAGCAGTTCCCTACCTACCTTATCTTAGTTATGCTTACACATTACCCATGATACATTTAGCTCTACTGTTCTTCACCTTCACTATATTTTTCTTAATATAAAATGCCTACGATATTTAATTTAAGAAATAATTTTATTTTTAAAGGAAAAATCAGAATTGCTTGACAGAACTTAACTTTCACAAAAACATGTTGCATTTTTCTATTTACCTCTGTGTCTTTTGTCATTTTTTTTCCTTCAAAATTTGTTTCAAAGCTGTAAGGTCTAATCCATCCTTCAAACTTAAACACCTGACTTGGACTTCCAAGTTTTAAGTGCTCAATGAATCAGTTCTCCTAAAAATGCCTAAATTCACTACATGCAAAAGAGAAAAGCAGATGTTTTAGAAATTTGTCTGAGGAAGAGCCTTTCTGTATTACTACAGTGCTAAAACACAGGCCCTCTAAAAGTCTTCAAATACCATTTAAAACTGTAAGAAAAGCTCTTATGTAATTTTATATAATTAACTTGTTTTTCTTGTTCTTATTATTCTTAAATCTTAAATCTATTCTTAAATCTGGATTGGCTTTATTTTTTCCATAATTTCCATAATGAGTGAAATTCATCTCAACTAATATCTTAATTGTCCAAAATATCTGTGTGTAGTATAAGGCAGTGGTCTCAACTTCCCTTACAGTGAAAAGAGAGACCAGAGCTTCTCAAAAATAGCCTACCCTAAAGCTTTTTCGAGATAGGTAAGACGAATTAAATTTGGCTATAAAAAATTTCTGTCCACTGACTACACAGGGAACTAGACAATTATCTTGAAATGAGATGCTAAAAGTTTAAATGGTTGAAGTTTTAAATGGTTTAAATGGTTGAAATTAGGCAAGATTAATTCCACCCTAAAAGCTCATTTTTCCTTTTTATATTAACTAGTGTTTTATCAAATCAACTTCTTTTTCTTTTTTTTACTACCACAGATGTCTCTTAAGACCTTTTGTATTAGATCTCTGTCCTTCCTATTGTTATATCATTGTTCTATTTATTACTATCCAAGTAGATGTTATTTACCCATGCTTTTAGATTACTACTGATAATAATAAAATAGGAGTAACCTTACTATACACATATATATTAATCTATCTGTGTTCATACTGGCTCTCCCCTTGTTCTCTCCTTTGACTGCTTTTCCTTTTCATTTGTTAACAAATTTGAATTATTTGTGTGCAAGTAGATTTGAGTGGTTTAGTATACTTCAGCTGTACTCCAGGGCTGTAACTACGGTTTGTCAGAATTACAAAAAAGGTAAGATCAATAGGAAAGTATTGTAAGTATCAAAAAATCATGATTGAGTCTCAGAATATCAACCAATTTCTATTTAAATTGAAGAGATTAATAAATACATGTTTTATGATATATTTGCCTTGTGGTTTTTAAGTCTTTGAGAACTGCAATTCAATGACTTCTCCACAGCCTTATGGGAAATATGAAATATTCATAAATGCACAAAAAAAAAAAAAAGAGAGAGAGCTAAAGGCAGTGGAGATGCTACAGAATAGCATGACTACCAAAACTAAAGCTTTGAATCTCTTGTTTCATGTTAAAACACTGAATGATGGCAACAGTGTTTGAGAACATTGTTACTTCTTAGTTTTCCCTAGCTCTTTTGGTGAATGATAATGTTTTCAAATAATTCTCTACATATTTATGTGAGTTCTTAAAATCTCCACTAATCTAATTTTGGTTGGTTTATGGCATACTACATGTCAGAGCACCTTAGTCTAGCTACTAGATTTTTCCCCACAAATAATCCCATTTTCAGTTCTATTCTGATGTAAATCTATTGTGTTGAGCTCTAGGTATACTTGTCTGCTAGTGCGTTTGGCACACTGACACCCCCTCTGAAAATCCCGTTCATGTTCAGGGCTTCATGCAATTTTCATACATGCCTCAACCTGTTAAGCCTTTTCAGAATGCTGGAAGTATGAATGTATCCAGGCTGGGTAAGGAAGGAAGTCTTACTAAATTCCCTTTAAGTGTCTGTCTTAATCTAGGTGATTGTCAAGAAAAGAAATCCTCACAAATAACAAAAAATTGTTTGAAAAATGAGATACAATCATGGGTTCTCTACGAATGTAAGAAAAAAATAATCTGACAGGTAGGTTAATAGGCACGTATCTTTTCAGATACACAGACAGGGATGGATCAGCCTGGCAGCCTCCCTACACTTTTGAAGAGGTCTCTCATTAGAGACATTAATTATTGTTGTTATTATTATTATCTATTTGTGCTGCATAGCACTAGGAGCCTCCTGCTGAGACTTCAGTACCATTGTGGTAAACACGAGCGTGTAGCAAGAGAGAGCTGCTGGCCTCAACAGGTTTCCAGCCTCAATGGTCAGAGGAGAGCAAATAATTGCATTTATCCTGGTGTGGGCAAGGAGCAGAGGCACCCAAAGATGAAACAAATTGCTCTGCAATTTGGCAAGAGTATCTGTGGTGGAGCCCAGCTTGGAGTCACTGCCTAGGAGGTGCTGATCTGTCAGTAGGACAGTCCCTCTTTCAAACTGTATCATGAGCCCAAAGTTTAACATTTTTTTTCTTTTCTTTGGGTTATTCAATCCTGCACAAGGATACATGTGTGCTAGCCCTTGGAGAGTTAAATCTGGGTATCGGAGGAAGGACAAATGCTGTAAGCAGAGTATGATGCTTCAGGGAGGAGTCACACTGAGGCAGCTGTACAGCTTCTGATAGTCAAGCCAGTTTGGGTATTCTTTCATAACATTGTAGATGTAGTTGTGTTGTAGTTGTGTTGTTGGATTCTCAAAGACTCTCCAATAAGAGAGAGAATTTCCATGACTCTTCTTTAAATTCTGAGCTGAATATCACAGATATGTGGTGTAAGCAGCAACTATGTCTGGAATAGATATCTCAAAGTTTCAGCTCATGGAAAAAACTAATTGTCTTTTGGCATTTCACTTGTATTTGTCGCTCCTTTTAGCCTGTTGTTAGAGACTTCTGGAGAAAAGGAATGCTTCCTGAAGAAAGACAAATGAGGTAAGTTGCCAAATTAGTTCATTTCAGATGCTTTTGTTCAAGTGACAGCTCAAAAGGACACCAGGCTAAATGACTCAGAAGCGTGAGAAGAATTTGAGTATGATTTATTATCTTGACACCCATTATATAATCTTTTTTTTTGTGCTGTACTTCAGAAACTGCCTCATTAAATAATTTCCAAACATTTCATTATTTTTCTTTACTTAAATCTATTTTTAAGCAGTTTCTTTTTCAACTTGTGAAGATTCATTTTTTGACAGACATCTGAGGAGAGTTCACAGGATTTTTATACATATCTTCATCATATGCTGTATACACAAGAGAGGTACCTGTTTCAGAATTGCTGTTTTAATAGTTTTTATCAGCTTTTTGCCCCTATCTTTTTTTAGGTTTGAGCTCTGCTGGCAGGTTCGCATGTATTGTATTCTCTCATATCTCTGTGTTTTGATTCAGGTTATTCCAGGTCTGGCGACTGGCATAATTTTTAGTTTCTCTTTTCTCTCCCTGTCAAGGTCAGATTTTGGGAGCTGGGCTGGCAGAGCCATGCCTCTGAAGGTTGCAGGAGGTGGAAGCAGAAGAAAAACCATCAGAGTTGCCTATGAATGACAGACCCAGATCTGAGACTCTTGAATTCTTTTATCTGTGCTGTTTGAACTGAATCAGATTGGGCATCAACTTTATCCACAATTAAACAAGAAGCTGAGCTTAATAAGAGCACAAATGGAGACCGCAGTGATGGCCTTGTGTAAAAAGATGTAGAACAAACCGTTACAAATCTTGACAGTAGGCACAGAGATCAAAAAAGTTAAATATCCTAATGGTCTATACCTTTAACCATATAAAAGCCTATTCTATGCTTTGTATAAATGTTTCCTTTTCAGTCTATTTCACCATTGTTAAAAAGTTAATGGGAAAGAAAAATAAAGCATATGCTATGATATGATTGGTACTTTGCCATTAACCAGGTAAGGGTATTTTTGCTTATCTTACATAAGAATGGCTACAGTCAGTCAAACTATCTGCTTTCCAGTAGTGGTCAAAAAGTCTGGGGCACTGTATGGGAGCAGGACAAACATATAGGGTATTTTTCTGATGACCCTCCCAGCCCATTAATATTTGCAGCTCAGGCACTTCCTGAGCTGGGAGTAGTTTCTATGAAATTCAAAACTCTGTGTATTTCTCTTCTGTGAACTTTTCCAGCCTCTCCTTGGAGCCATGTAAGCTTTTACTGTCCATAACTCATGGTGAAGAGTTCTGCCTCTCAACTGCAACACCACCTGCAAAAAAAGTCTCTTGTTTGTTTTGAGCTTAATTTCTGGCAGCCTCATTCAATGTACCTACTGCCATAATAAGGTGTCTTAGGGAGCTACAGTGGGAAAAACTCAGGTAATGGAATGCAGAACTTTGTAGGAGACTGTAAGCATTTTGTAAAGTCAGGTCTCAAGTGAGCAAGTGAGAGATTCATCTCTTCCTAAAAATGTCTGAAGAACATGAAAGTGCAACTGTGCTAGTGAGGGGAAGGAGGTTTGCCCCCTGTGACCAGAACTGACGTGAGTAAATATAACTCTAACACCTCTTCTGCTCTTTCTGCCAGGTTCAGTATGCCTCTGGTCTCATAGTTTGGGAAACCAGATACTGCAAGGATTGTTACATTTAAATAAACATTTTAATATCTGTAATAATGCTGCAGCTATGTTATAACCAGAAAAGATGCCTCTGCAAGGAATATTACATGTGGACTTACCTAGGGAAAAGGACAGGGAAAGGTGCTGAGGACAGTGGGTCTGTAGCTGTCTCACTGCTGCTCCATGCTCCATAGGTAACCCCTCTCTCTGTAAGCCTCTCTGCAGCCTCCCTCCATCAAGGGACTCAGCCAGCTGGATCACCAGGCTGAACCGCCTGGTCATCAGTGTCATAAGGTTTTGCATCAACAGGAGATGGCAAAGCAGCACCACTGAGGACCAAGCCCGGGAGCTGCAGGGGCCAACCCTTCCCCTCCTGCCCCACCAGCAAAGGCTCTGGGGTGCCTTGTGGAGTGGTGAGTGTTAACAGGCTCCTTAAATCCCAGCTATCTTTTGTGTTTGTTAGCCAACAAATAATTGCTTCATACTTTTAGGTGTGCATATCCCTCCTGCACAGTCTCCATATGCAGGGCTAAAGATGGCCAACGTGACTCAGAAGAAGGGTAGTGATACCTGTTATGTGTCAGATAGTTTCATCTTAAGCTTCTCTGATTTTACCAAAACTTGAGGAATGCTCATCACTTAGTAACTTGCAAATTTTATTAAAAGACCACTGCAGTCTGATCCAATGAGAGAAGTCAGAAAGTGAAATGAAGATGTAGGTCACCCAGCTTTTCTCCTTGACCACCAAGTACCTGAATATTTAGTCTATTCGCGTTCTGCTTGTCCTTATTTTTCTTACAACGTACCTTCCACAGGTACATCTAAGGTTTCTCAGAAGTAAGGATGGGTGTTGCTGCTGTGCTTGGATCTAAACCAACACAGTGTTTTTCCTCCCATGCAAAAATCTTTTCTGCAGAGCTGAGCTTCTACTTTGACTTTCAAAATGCACAAGACAACCTCCAAGCCAGGCATTTTAGCTGCAGCTCAGAGAGTCACCACAGAACTGACAAATAATATATGGCCTTATCCTGTATTACACCTTTTGGTTTTAGTCTGACAATCTCAAATATCATTTGTAATGAAATCTTACCCTTTATTCTTCTGTATGCACAATTCAAAAATGCAAAAAAAATTGAAGACCTAAAATAGGGGAAGCTTTGTCATACTCTTGTTTTTAATTAGAACAGTGTTTTTTTATAGAACTACAGATAACTACTTTTGCAAGGGAATTTAGCTCCTGGCAGGCTGGGTAGTAGGGCAGTCTCTTCTGGGTTATATCCCATCCTCTGCGTCGCGGAACTGCAACACGCCATGGTGAGATTCAGCATGTGCAGTCTGCAAAAAGCTCCAGTCATGGCACCTTGCACTGCATATAAGATGGTAACTGTTGTTCCAACAAGCAGAATGAAAGATTTAATGCTTAAATATAGCTTTGATGGACAAAAAAACCCAGAAGTGCTAGGTATCGGGCTTTGACAAGATATTTATACCAGCAAAATGTAGCAGCAAATCAAAAACTCAGTTCTCCAAACATCTACTTAAAAAAATATCTGCCCAAAGTCTTGGGTCTCTTCTTGTTTATTAATTTTATGCAGTGTCTTCTGACAAACTCAGTTTTTAGCAGTCATTTCAATGTATTGTGACACATAAGGCACTAATGAAGACTCTGGTAGTCACGCTTACTTACTGTGTCGGCAAGAAACTAGTTTCTTCCTTTTTTTAAACTTCACATTTTCCATTGCAGGGAGATGACCAAAGTGAATGAAAACCTAATGGTGGGCAAACAGCTGTAAGGAATTCAGTTTTTAATGTACTGCATAAGAGATTGAGAGCAAGAATACAGATCCCTTTGGGGATCCTTAGCAGGAAAATCATTAGTCTAGTCCTGCAGGCTTACATGATTTGCTATGCATAATTGCAGATAACTAGATTTTTCTAAAGGTGAAAAGCAATACTACTGTGTTAAAAACACATTGAAACAGCTCATTCTTTGCTGGCCACTATTAAATAGCAGCTGTGTTTCACTTCCCTTATTACTGTAGTAAGTAACACATTTTCTGGAAGAGTTCTTTAAAGGTGGTGATTAAAGAGAAGGAAAGGAAAGTCAAAAGGTAAACTGAAAGTTTCTCTAGTAATTCAGTTTTGTTACCCAATAGTGGTACTAGAGGATGAAGCACTTCCTAGTAATGAACACTTATGGACTGCATGGCACTTAAAAATAAATACTGAGAAATTCAAAGGTGACTAAGGATTTTGGACAGGCAATTTTCTAAAAAATTACTGCGATTTATATGGAGGGAGATTCAAAAACGTCCACCACAGAGTTTGTTGTCCAGGTGGCTCCTCAGATGGTTTGTGATCAGAAATGGAAGAAAATTGTAAGGAGAAGATCTGAGGGAGGCATTACTAATAATGCCTTGTTGAGATGTTGGAAAACAGTAATTGAAGTTCTAGCTACTAAAAGGACAGATTGTTTAGTGTGACACCCTGTAGAAGAGCGACCTGCTCTGAATTCACGAATGTGAAGCACAGCTTCCCAACAGACCGTCACGTTGGTGGTGGAGACTGCATCAGGGCCCTTGGGGAGCTGCCTAGAGGACGGCTACCCTCTCTCTGGAAAATAGCGTCTTATTTATAGCCTGAATTTATCTAATTTCAGTTTCCAGTCACCAGATCTTGTCATGCTTCATTCACTAGATTCAAGAGCTCTTGTCACAAGCCAAGGAGAAATGGAAACAATGACCTCCTCCTTCCAAAGCTTTCTGAAGCCACCCAGCATAAGCACTGCTCCTCTGGCTCTGACCCCTCTGGGATGGATTCTGCTGTCCTTCCCCCCATCCCAGGCATTTATGGTTCCTCCTGTCCATTATCATGGTCCCTGCAACAGGTCTGAGGTAGGTAATGGTCCTTTGCTCTCATAGAGCTAGCTAACCAGATGCCTAAGGCAAAGGACTGCTATTTAGGACAAAAGCTTTAAACGCAAAGAGTATACATTTCTGTTCTCTTAATCCTCAGTTTCAGGGCTATTTCCCCTCCCCTAATGCAGGCTGGTCCCTCACCACCATCATCAGGGCGTTGACAGGAAATTTTCATCAACCCATCCAAACCAACCAAGGCAAACATGAGACTGTGGTTCTTCATGGGTGTTTTTTCTGACTAGATCTTTGCGTTACCTCTGAGTTAGTTTATTTCATGCAGAAAACGTCTTTAACTCCTCCATGGAGATAGGATCCAATCTGTCCGCAGAGACACATGTAACCCCGATTTGGCCTATAGAACAGCTTTTGAATTACATTTAATATTAATCTACTTGGTATTATGGAACTGATTATTCCCTGGGTTTCTACCATTTGGCATGCCCATTATGAAAACTTTTACCCATGTGTTTCAGTTTCCATTCTCTTTGTTTCCTTCTCATTGGTATGAAATGAATCAGAAAAGGTTGTGCTCCGTCTTGGAGAAGAGTATTTCATGCAGCTTAACAGGACAGTAAGAACTACCATTGTCCCAAAAGGAAGGCATGGATGAATCAAAACTTATAGTGGCAATGAGGTGGAGGAAACAATAACTGGCCTGGATGGTAATGTAGACATACTGAACAGGATGCTCTGGGCAAACACCAGATTCAAAATGTGAGTTTGTACTTCTCTAGAAAAGTCCAAAAGTATTGCCATGTAAAGGCATTAAATCACACCCAGCCCTCAAAGACAATCCTGCTTTATGGCACCAGGTAGCTCTCCAGGAACATGAGGAACTCACTGATTTACCCCTGATGTCTGAGTTACCCATGATGCATGCGTTTGCTTAAAAGCATCCAGAACTAGGGTGACAACCCCCCCCCCCCTTATATAAACTCCATGTGAATTCCCAGGGAGGAAAGAGAATTTAAACACATTAACTTCATAGCGCTACACCGATTTCAACCCAAAACATTGTCATGCTCCCTTCCTTTTTCATAACAACCTAACGCTTAATGCCCTGAGCTCCTCTTCTGCTGCAGCAGGGTGACAGCACAGCGCACAGGAGGCAGACTGGCTGCACCCATAGCAAGCTCACCCAGCTAAAAAGGAGCAAACCTGAAGGATTTTGTTCCAAGAACTTTGACTTTCTCTTTGGTAGTAATGAACAAACATTTCCTAGAAAACAAGATCTAAGATCTTGGACCATTTTTATCTTGGGTGAGTACCTTCATTTGGAGATTACATTTGCCACTGACTTTGCTTTGAAGGGCTTCCTTGGCTCTGTAGCAGCAGTGAGAAGCCTGACTTTCCCACATAGTAAGAAGAGACAGGTAGCTGTTTCGTTAATTGGTCTAAATTGCCTTCTGAAGGCTTTCAGAGGTGTCTGCAGTGGTTATACGGGGCACTTAGCCTTTCTCTAGGCTCTCACATTTAGATATTGCAATTCTTAATTCCATGCTTCTGACTTAGTCCTGATCTGACTCTTTCTGCAACACAACTGAAAAACTTCTATTATCAAATGCAAAGCCAATTCAGAAACTAATGGCTGAATCTTCTTGGGGAAAAAAATCAAACCAAACTAACCCCCCAAAAGTTGTATTTCTTTATTGATCTGAGTACCAGGGCTAAAGTCACTCTGATGTCTTCTGGAGACAGGCTCCATTGTGAGGGTCCCACCAGTGAGATCACGCTGCTGTCTGACAAACTCAACCTGTGTTTTCTTAGTTCACAGAATCATAGAATCATAGAATACCAGGTTGGAAGGGACCTCAAGGATCATCTGGTCCAACCTTTCTAACACAATCTAGACGAGATGGCCCAGCACCATGTCCAGCTGAGTCTTAAACGTATTCAGCGTAGCGGAGTCAACCACTTCCCTGGGGAGATTATTCCAATGATTGACTGTTCTCATTGTGAAAAATTTACCTCGTGTGTCCAATCAGAATCTCCCTGGGAGTAACTTGTACCCGTTACTCCTTGTCCTCACCACGTGACTCCTTGTAAAAAGGGAGTCTCCATCTTCTTTGTAGCTCCCCTTTAAGTACTGGTACATGGTGATGAGATCACCTCTAAGCCTCCTTTTCTCAAGGCTGAACAAACCCAGCTCTCTCAGCCTATCCTCATACGGCAGGCTTCCCAGACCCTTGATCATCTTGGTGGCCCTTCTCTGGACCCCCTCCAGCCTGTCCACATCTTTTGTGTGTAACGGGGACCAGAACTGTACGCAGTATTCCAGGTGTGGCCTGACAAGCGCCGAGTAGAGTGGGATAATGACCTCTTTATCTCTGCTGGTGATGCCCTTTTTGATGCAACCCAGCATCCTATTGGCCTTCTTGGCCGCAGCAGCACACTGTTCACTCATGTTGAGCTTCCTGTCCACCAGGACCCCCAGGTCCCTTTCCACGGAGCTGCTCTCTATCCAGGTGGATCCCAGTCTGAGCTGCACTCCTGGATTATGTTTTCCCAGGTGCAAGACCTTACACTTGTCTTTGCTAAACTTCATAAGGTTCTTGTTAGCCCACTCTTCCAGCCTATCCAGATCTTCCTGCAGAGTGGCTCTCCCTTCCAGAGTGTCTACTTCCCCGCTCAGTTTGGTGTCATCTGCAAACTTCATCAGGCTACACTTGAGGCCGTTATTCAGATCACTTATGAAGATATTAAATAGTGTTGGGCCCAATATCGATCCCTGGGGGACCCCACTTGTGACGGGTTGCCAGTTTGAAAAAGAGCTATTTACCACCACCCTTTGGGTGCAGCCTGCCAGCCAATTCCTCACCCACTGTGCAGACTACTGGTCTAGGCCATAACGCATCAGTTTCTCCAGGAGGAGGCCATGGGGAACTGTATCGAAAGCCTTGGAGAGGTCCTGTCCTCTCCTGGAGGACTGTGTGGAGAGAGCCTCAGAGATGACTCAGTTCCATTCTGAAATCAGGAGCAGAGTACTGAGGGACAAGACAATGCATTTATGAAAGTTTCATTATAAAAGTTTAATATCTCTTGTTCTGTTGCCATTGGCTTTACTGGACCAGGAGGAGAATTTCTGCATGCTATTCTCTTTGTCTGGGATAGTCCTAATTCAGGACAGCATCCAGCTGTGCTTGAGCAATCTACTGAACAGGTTTGAATGCAAAAGCATGACTAAGCTGAGTCCTGTATTGGGACCTTTTTGGCATTAAGTTAAATTGAATATCTGCACAATGGAGCTTTAATTTTAATCAAAAATAGAAAAGTGCATTTTCCTTTTTCACTTTTCTTCTTCAAAGTGCTTTCAAAATATTAATTAGTTAATCCTACAGTGATTCTGGCATTCAAACTTTTCCTACAATAATGATAAAAACTTTCTGTAAATGTTAATGCACCACTGAACTTTGAAAATGTAGGGACTACTGGAAAAGGGATGTATTCTGTCAAAAAAAACCTGTCTGAAGCATAAAGGGTAAAGAATGAAAGATTGCGCATAATCATATTGTTCAAAGATACTTAAAGGTCAGACGTAAATTTTAAAACTTTCCCTTTATGAGGAGAAAAGTGTTCCCCCTTTGAAGTGTGGTTATCAAGCCCTTAGGACTTTCTATGACCCAACACTTCCTTTTTATCTCATTGTGTTGAATATCATCCAACTCTAAAAACAAATGTTCATTATATTGACTCAGTGTTAGTGAATCCCTCCTGTAGCAAGAAAAAAACAAACCAAACCAAAATAACCACTTCTTCATTTTCAGATCAAGTTTAATATAATCAAAATGCTAATATGCTCAGAGTGAACTACTAGAAGTTGTCTTAATCTTTATTCAAAGGGGGTACAGTCTGGAGGAGCGCTGAGAGCCCAGCTGAAGCCCATACAGGTATTCAGCAGGACCTTGTTTTTCTCTCATGGAACTGGTCTGTCAGTGACTCCAGAGGAAGCACAATACCAATGGACCTTTGCCAGTTGCTCAGTAGTTAGGATCAGAAAGGCATCGTAGGTAGTGATGAACAGATGCCACCAGCTTTTGTTTTCACCTGGAAGTACCACCTGGTGCTGGGCAGAACCTCACTTGGTACCACAGATGCCTTCTCCTCAGCAGATGAAACCCAGACATGATGACTGAAAAAAATATTAATGCTGTAACAGAAGACTTCAAACTACCAAAGCAACCAACCAAAAATAAAAACAATGTATATGTAAAACAATGACCCTTCTCCAAACAAGCTGAACACCCTGAGGAAGCAGGAGGGGTTTCAGAAGTTCATTAAGGACTTTGTTTATGGAGGGTTCTTAACACCCTGTACCTTGGGCCTGTGCCAGTCCCTGCAAACAAAGATTTCAGAGCATTAAGTAGTATTAAAAAAAAATACAGTGAAAGGCAAAACATTACAGTAAGCAGTTAGTGAGCTTGCTCTGACATAGAATGTCCTGAGTTGGAAGGGACCCACAAGGATCATCGAGTCCAACTCCTGTACCTGCACAGGACAACCCCCAAATTCACACCATATGTCTGAGGGCATTGTCCAAATGCTTCTTGAATATTGTCAGCCTTGGTGCCATGACTACTTCCGGGGGAGCCTGTTTCAGTGCTCCACCATCCTCTGGTGTAAATCAGGAGTAATCCGACTCAGATCCTGATTTCATCCTGTAATATTCCCAGTGGAATTATAAATGGAGTGATATTATAAATGGTGTAAAACCAGAGTGAGACCCTGAATCAGACCTTGTCTCTGTACAGTGGGTGCCAAGATGACTCCTTGATCCTTGAGCTTTCCTTCCTTCTTACATTGCCAAACTGAACATACTCAGGTAAAAGCCAGCCAGAAAAACCTGCCATGCACGTCTGCAGAAACAGAAACTGAGCACTAGGCACTCCTAATGATCCCACTCCTTCAAGGAAGGACCAAACACCTGAAAACTCTTGATGTGTTCTTGTGTCTTCCCTCCACCTCTGCCCAGTGTTTTCCCAGCAGCAATATGTGTCTGCACCTAATTTCTTTTGCAGGATTGTATGTGTCCTGAGGCAACATCCTTCCCCTGTGACAAGGATTAACTGGGCTTTCAGCTGAATGAGACTGTGAAACCAATGACTTGGCCTTGGTGTAAAGCAACTACCATTGGTGAGCTGCCGTTTTTACTTGCCATAAATCTTTCATAGTAAACACAAGAATTCTTTAAAAAAAGAGGATGTCTGAGATCACTGTGGTTTACAGCTCTTCACAGAGAATTTTGCAGTGAGGATCCTGTCTGAGGAATACTTCCCAGCTACTGTCTTCTTCCCTCCCTGGCAAGCATGGCCAGCTGGCTGTGTAAGAGCTTTCAGTTCTCTGCAGGGCTTGGTCCTGCCTGAAAGGTTTCCATTTAAATATTCACTTTTTATTCAGCATACTTAATGACCATTGCAATTATTTACAACTTATTAAATTTCCAATGACCTTCTGCTGCTTTGAGATCATTAGCTATAATGAAGGCAGAAACAGGCCATAAGGTCAAAGAGTCAGTTCTCTATTGAAGCCTTTAAGTTCTGCAAAGAGACTTGGGGACTGAATTTGCCTTTCCCATCCAGCATAGGGACATCTGCTCCAGGTTCAGCCACATTTTTGCAGTCTTCAAAGATGACTTGCTAGTTTTGGGGCTATTCAGTGTTGAAAAGAAGAGGAGCAGGGACAGTCATTGCTGAGGATTATTCTGCCCTAGTGGGTCCATGCTCCTGCAGTGGCACAGAAGGAATCTGAGAACAACTGAGAGATGTTAACTTTTACAAGTGACCCAAGTTGTTCCAGAAACAAAACTGCCCCCACAGTCCCAGGTACAGGAAGAAGAGCCCGTTTGCCCTGACTAACACCAGTTTCGGTCCCATCACCTGGACAAACTGGATTCTCAGCTGACAAGTTCACCCTGTGGAAGGCTCTGAGTGTTTTTCAGCTGACTTAAGAGAAGTGAATGAACAGCTGGTGTACAGTTTCAGTCCCTTAAGAGTGGCTACGTTGCTCTCACAAAAAGAGAAGCTAAGCAGCCTTCACTATTGAAGCAATTTAAGAGAAAAAAAATTACCTTCCCTGCCACAAGTTAAGAAGCATATCCACGGTACAGGGGTACATTTCTTACATAGGTAAGAAATAATCTCTTTCTGCTGTTGACCTAACTTACTGAGGAAAATTTTGCAGCTTGTGAACAGTGGAAGATATTTTCTTAGGGATAAAAAAGGATCTTCTTTTAATAATCTTATTGAAATTCTGCTGTGGCAAATTCCTGGAGACACAGGGACAAGGCAACACAGCTCACTCTAGAAGACAGACTGACAGACCAACACATGAGTTAGATCTGAGAGCAGAGCAAATGATGCAGTGCTCTCCCTCACAGAACTGTATGAATTATTTGTTATGATTCCTTTTGTTGAATTTAGATGGCTTTTCTCTTTGCTGAATGGTTCCTAGCAGATGGTGTCTTCAACTTTTTTTCAGGCTTGTTTATTTCTATTTATTCAATGAATGTACTGGATTCATGGGAGCTGTGAAGTACTGCTATGTGTTTGAAATATGTGCCATGTGATCAGTCATCCAGATCGTGTGGACTTGTTATTTTGCCCTAAAAAACAGTAACTCAGGCAATGAAAACTCAAGTTACAAAAAAAAAAAAAAGAAAAAAGAAAAGAAAAGACTATATTTTTAGTATCTTTGGAGAACTGGCAGGTAATGCCAATACAAAAAAAGGTGCAGATTAGATCATTCTACAGATGACCTTCTTTACAGTAATTTTTCTTGTGGGAAATAGGCAAGGCCATGACTATGCCAGCCAGAGGTGAGGAAAAGGGCCTAGCTAAGGTGTACAGGCCAGGA
The DNA here is from genome assembly GCF_047370975.1 of Nipponia nippon. Classification (NCBI taxonomy): domain Eukaryota; kingdom Metazoa; phylum Chordata; class Aves; order Pelecaniformes; family Threskiornithidae; genus Nipponia; species Nipponia nippon. The sequence goes on from NW_028262336.1 coordinate 114,522,315, forward strand.
GGTTCATCCAGCCCTTGGACTATAAGCCCCACTGCTCCTCCAAATGGGCACCAACAATATGGCCAAGAAGAGCTGGAGTGTGTCTGGACTGACTACATGGCTCTGAAGTGATGGCCAAGATCATGGGGTCCCAGGTGGTTTTCTCCTTGGTCCTGCCATTGAAGGGGAAGGGCCTGGGGAGAAGGTCATAGATCCTGCAGGTCCACAGCCAGTTCCACAGCTAGCATTGTCGATAGGGATTGTTTTGTTGACAAGGCTTTTAAAACCACAGGTCCCTCTAAGAATATAGGATAAGTGGGGAGAGATGGGACCCATCTGACCTGATGGCCTTCTGTAATAAAATGGCTAGGTTTCTGGATGAAAGGAGAGCAGCATCTCCCACAATAACCTTGTATCCATGTGAGGACATTATCGTCTGGAAGGGTGGACAAGCAGATGGGTAAAAACCTGTTTTGACAGTTGGAGAGCAGTGGCTAATGGGTTGTACTTGATAGGGAGGCCACGAACATGGGGAATAACACAGATATCTGTCCTAGTAACTGCTCTGTTTAACATCTCTATCAATGACCTCAAGGAGACAGAATGCCCCTCCCAGCAAGTTCGCAGGTAGCACCAAACTTGGGGTGAAGCTGGGATCCAGTACCATGCTACAGGGGAGACTCTCCCTACGCAAACTCTGCTGATGAACTATTCCCTTGCCCATTTTGTTGTGTTGCATGTTTGCATCTGCAGTTATAGACAGAGGATGTTTCTAGGAGACTTCTTTTGCTTCCTTGTCTTGAATTTTCAGGAACAAAGGGACATCAACATAATTTAAGTTTTAAAACCTTTATTTGTGTTAGCTAACTTTCCTCCTTCTCCTCCTAGTAGCTCTGAGTATTGCTTATGGGGAAGATGAAAATGACAACTCTTTCTACATCTGGAAACTGAAGAGAAAGATGATGAACTGTCATTTCCAAAAAGCTTTTGCTTTTGTTCTTGATGCCCTGAAGGAAGAACTGCCTCCTCCTGAAATCTGCAGAACTGCTTTAGCTAGATTTCCTATATAGCCCTTCAACTCCCTAGGACTCACTTGGGCTTCTTTTGCCCTGAGGTCTTTTTTTTTGTTCTTTGGGGTTGGGGGTGGGAGTTAGTTTTGGGTTTTTTTCCTCCTCTCTTTTTTGCTTTCTTTCTTTCCTTCTCATTGCATGTTTTGATGATTTATGCATGCTGAGATGCAAGATGCTTCTGGGAATGCCTGTTGCTATTCAGATGCCTGGAGGAAAAACCTTTTGTAGGGAGTTGCTGAAGTTACTACTAAAATCATTTTAATATTATGTTCTGTCTGCTTTCCAACTTTAATCATCTATGATCCACTTGGAGGCACTATCCTGATCAAGAAGGCTTGTCTGTTGCTTGGGCTATATTTCAGTTGAATATGTACTCTATTTTTTTTCTTTTTGGAGATTCTGGGACTCAGGAGATGTGGGAAGAGCAATTGCCAGTGAAAAGTGAGGCAAAAAAAGTTGTTGAGAACCTCAGCCTTCTCCATGTCAGTTGTTACCAGATTCCCTGTCTTATTTATCAGGAGGGGTACAATTTTTTTTGTCTTCCTTTTCTGACTGATATACCTGAAGAAGCCCTTATTATTCTTCACTTCCCTTGCCAAATTTAGCTCCAGCTGTGCCTTGGCTTTCCTGATCACTCCTTTTTCTTTTTTACAACCTTTCTAAAGAAAGCCACTGTAACAGCTTTTGCATGTTTCTCAAAGCAAGGACCATTGCCTGCCTGTTTGCACAGGGAATCCACACAGATCCAGAGAGGCAGGGAGGAGGAAGAAGAGGAAGCTCCTCTGTGCAAAGACGGCCGGAGCTGGGATGTAAATCAGCTGCTTCAGGAGGGAGTTTGCAGCAACAACACAGCCTGTGGGACCCACCAGGGGCTCACTTGACCCAGGTGTTAAATCCTTGGATAGCTCAAAGTCAGCAGAGCCATGCAAAAGTCCTTGGAGATCTGCCACATGATGCTACCAGAAGATACGGCACAGAGCAGTCTCATTTTCTGTCACACATGTATGTCCTGATGCAGAGAGGAATGTAATGCAGAGCTGGAGATAGTGCCATGTTTGCTTTAGAAATTAGGATTTATAGGAAGTTATTTTCAAATTTCCCTCAGTCATTGCCAAAATGATTACAGTGTTCAATACATGGAAGAAGGAGACTTTGTATAATTGCTTGGGGAAGGTGCCCTGAAATCTCATTATACTCAGCCTTTGCAGTGCAGAATACCTCATTATTATGTGGCTACCAGAAAGGATGCTCCTGGGAAAATGACAAACATCAAATTAGAAGTCCAAATGGCAGTAAGTGTGAACAGTATGGTCGGATCCTCTCAAGCCAGCCCTTTGCAGCCTTGCAGGGGCCTGCAAGCCTCTGCAACAAGGTTCTAAGCGATACATCTGACAGTGTGCAGTTGGCAGAATAGCTTGCACCATGCTGCCCATACATCCCAGGGGGAAACCAAGGGGACTATTTAAGCACAACAAAGTGATCACCACATGGCCATGTTGGACAAGCATATGCACTACAGCTGACATGACAGGTCAGAGCAGCCTCTGAAGCTGTGCCAGAAGATTAGAGCAGACATCATCCAAATTTACCTCAGGAGGCCACATTTACAACCCAGCACTCTGTGCTTAGCTCTTTGCTAATGGGGAATCTGCCTTTGATGACTGCTTGGACTTAACTACTTGTTAAAACTGCAGGTTTAGCATTCAGACTTCCAAAAAAGTAATTTAGGGTTGTGGTTCCTTATGTTATTCTATATTAATCTTGCAATGTTTGATGTTTTTAAGATTGCACAGATGTGGGACCATGATTATCCCATGTGCCTTTGTCTGGCATGATCCATAACCACTCTTAGGTGGGTACAAGTGCCACGGAGTTCCCTTTGCCCATCAGTGACAAGGGACTGCATATGTGTTTGTACTTCAGCTGCTTACCATCTGGCTTGGAGCAGAGTGAGTCAGAGACCTTTGAGGTTTTCTCTGATTGTGTCAGCTGTCCTTGTTAGGGTCACCAGAAATGGGGGAAGTATTCATTCCCATGCAATGAAAGGCAGTGCACTTTAACACACTCAAGGGGAGGGAATCAGGCGCAAATAATAATTAATTCAATTATCTGACTGAACTTCTGAAAATATCCAGAGACTGACTTAATTGTGCTGGGTTTTTTCCCCATCGTTTGGTTTTTGTGAGCATGGATTACCTTTTTGGCATTCTCAGTGGAGTCAAAAGATAACAGTCCCAGTCATGAGAGCTGACAATGTTATGTGACATACTGCTATTAAGCTACTGGAGGAGTGAGAAATGATTTTTTAATATAAAGATTCTCTCTTGGTGCTACAAGTCTTCATAGGCTCTCCCTAAAGCATGATTTGTAAGCAACTATCTTTTCTGTGTAAGAAAAATTCTTACAGCCTAGAGGGTGTTTTGTTCTCCGAAAGGACATGTACGCTTCTTCCTGCAAAATTTAGTCATAGCACTTCTGATCTTGAGTATATTCTAAATAAGAAATCATTCCCTATCATAGAAAAGCCTGATCAAATTTAATTCTAAGAGCTGAAAATCAACAGCAGTTAAAACTGCAGTGTCTAGGCCAAAGCAATATATGTTTTAATGATAAACAAACTCAAATGGTTGAATTAAGCAGCTATATCTATCTAATCCTCTTTGATCTTCACGTTGCTTCTCTTGCCATTTTTCTAGTACAGTACACAAGTACATTAGTGGACTCTTTAATCTGGCAGTTACAAGCATAACAACATAAAATGGCTTGAAGTTGAAGTAAACAACTGGAATACAGTGAACATTTTTAATAGTGCATATTGTAGCTTTTGATCAGATTATCACTCATAAACTATATAAAATTATTCAATTATAGAAAGAAAACAATTCAATTTAATTTTTAAAATGTAAATTCCCTGCCAGCCTTTCCTATCCAGAATAGATCACATTCCTGAAAAATGTTTCAAATGCATTAAATCAGTGGCCACATGAGAAAACAGTAGATCCGTCACCGCTAGGAAGCAATGAGCTTATTGCTTGTATAATACTTGGCACATCTGTGCAGACATGCCCGGACTACTGAGTTGCCCCTAAAATGATGCTGCCATTGCCAGAAGAGTTCACCACATCTACCCTTTTCTGTCGTATTTCCTGAGTGTCCCTCGAAGGCAGAAAGGGAGCCACACATCTGGAGCCAGAAGGTCTGTCCATGCCATGTCTCTACCTTGGCGAGCTGGAGACAGGGTCCCTCTGTCCAGGCCCACAGCTGCAGTGGCACAAGGCAGACCAGGAAACATCAATAGGCAACTGTACAGTGTCAAATGCAAATAGAATAGAATAGAATAGAATAGAATAGAATAGAATAGAATAGAATAATTTGAGTTGGAAGGGACCTACAACAATCACCTAGTCCAACTGCTGGACAAATTTGGGGCTGACCAAAAGTTAAACCATGTTGTTAAGGGCATTGTCCAAATGCCTTTTAAACACTGACAAGCTTGGGGCATTGATCACCTCTCTAGGAAGCCTGTTCCAGTGTTTGACCACTCTCTTGGTAAAGAAATGCATCCTAATGTCCAGTCTAAACCTTCCCCAGCACAGCTTTGAAACATTCCCCATGTCCTATCACTGAATACCAGGAAGAAGAGATCAGCACCTCCCTCTCCACTTCGCCTTCTCAGGAAGCTGTAGAGAGCAATGAGGTCTCCCCTCAGCCTCCTTTTCTCTAAACTAGACAAACCCAAACTTAGCTCAAGTGTGTGAACTTCAAAAAATGTTCAGACTTTGGCAGTTCGAAACTTTTTTGGCTTCTGTAATGACTAGAAGTGTTTACCATCAAGGATTCCTTAGGGTTGGATATATAATTAAGTTCTGATCTCATTAGGATCCATCCAGGTTGATGGTCACACAGGTAATGATGGAGGCAGAATTGCCCATCATTGTGCTTCTTCAGAAGTTCTGCAAGACTGAACAGTTACAGATAAAGAATCCCAAAAGTCTGTCCTCTAGGGAGCCCAGCCATATAGTAAACACATTGCCCTTGTCAAGTCCATCAGCAGCTCCCTGTGTGCTTGTTCACACTGAGGAACTGCCATCACTCCTAATAGCAGTCTGCTTTCTGTCTTCTTTATTCACAGCTCTTTATCCATTTCTGCAAGACACAGTGGCCACACCTGTGAGGACTGGTTGCAAGCTGATTGCAAACTGGCCAGTTCATAATCTGTTCAGTTGGTCCTGCTGAAGGGTCTTCATATTGGATTGTAGGACTGCTGAATCTTTTTCTCGTTCCTTATGAGGAACATATTTCTTACCAACCTGACTGCAGGCTATCTGTGCTCAGTCTCTTACACCACAGAGATTATTTCAAAGACTGCGAAACTACAAGCATATTGGAAATATTTGTATGCAATGATGGCAGACGAATGATAGCCTGGATCTTCTCTGATAGTTAATGAGTTGCATCCCTGTGATGAATACATATGCTTAACACCAGCAACTGTTAAGACAGAAATATTTTCATGTGGTAAACAGAGTGAAATATAACCACACACCAATCAGCTCTCTATGACAAACGACATGAGATGAACAGAGTTCTGCAGCTGAGTTGCAGACTGGAGAAATATGTGAGCATGTGCAACCCAGGCTAAGCCAGCTAGTCAATACAAAAGTGCATTACAAGCTTTAATTTTGGCATGTGTTCCTAAAAGGTGAGCTAGCTTCACACCAAAGATGACTGGATGCAGCTCACACTTTGGGATGATATTTAAATGTTTGCGCTGACTGCAAGTAGAGAGTTATTGACAGTCATTTTGTTGGACTCACTAGAAGCTACCACTTTCTGCAGTATTCAACCATCCTTGTCATGTCAGAATTTGAAGTAGAGACAAGTCAGAGATTGACCATGCTGGCAGACGAAGGCATCTGTTGTCTGTATTGATGATCTTCTATGAGTAAAAAGGCAGTGGCTAATCAAAGTGCAGGAGGTTAATGTGAATGGCAGCACAGAGTACACTGATGCTGTTCACTTACATCTTTTTACAGCTATTTGTTGTTTATTGTCAAAAGGGCTTGTTACGAATAGGCAGCTCTGCAGCGCTGTTTTTGTAAAATCCTGGACACTTTAACCAAAACACCAGCGAGGCAAGGCAGATCTGTGGATGTTGTAAAGTTGAGATGTATAGCCTTTGCTAAACAGCACAAGTATTTGTTTATAGTTGTTATTTCTTCACTGAAACCTAGCTGGACTGGTTATCAAAATGATCTCTGCCTCTGTCATATCTGCTGGAGGATGACTTGCTCCCATATTCAAAACCCTTGTTTGAAATCAGTATTGCGTTATTGTGCAGTTGTGACAATATGGCTAGTAGCTTGTTTCCTAGCTTTTTTACCTGTTGACTGCACATTAAGTCCTTTTTAAGCTAACACCTCTGTGTTGGAATTTAAGCTTGTAATTTTGGGACCTACCAATTTAAGACATACCCAAATCATACTGTCCAAAGGTTTCCTGGTACCCAAACGACATCACGACACCCAAGGCTGCTAGTGTGTGGGAGTGTGTTCCTCAGAGGAATGGCAATTCTGAGCAGTTTTGACGAACAGGAACTAATCATTGAAATCCAGCTGTTGAAGAGAACAATTCATCATTAGGAGGTCAAACTTGTTTAGCATTTCTAAAACCTTCCTGTTTGCAATGTTAGACATCTCAAGAGTTTTTTGCAGTACTCTTCTGAATTGGAGCTGGTGTAAATGTCTACTGACACTCTGTGGATGTGTTTAATCCATATTTAGGAAGTCTTGGATAGAACAGGTTAATACATCTCTTGATTGAAAAATTACAAACAAACCCAATCTTCTTCTGTTATTACTAGTTTTACATGCACATAGTAAGAGCGTAACTCTAATGCAAATAGTTACAAATTTTTTTGGATCAGAGGTAGGAAATAGCTATTTCCCCAAATGTATTATTTCTGAGTAATGTGATTTCAAAAGTATAGTTTAAATATTTAATGAGTAAAAATGAATAATAAATATCTATGTCAAAGCACAGAATGTATGTCTTCATATAAAGGTTTGAAAAAAATCTGAACTGCTAGAGCAAAAAGAATGTATGTTGCTTTTCCAAGTTGACAGCAAAATGAAATTTGAAAGCAGAAAAAAAATATTATATTTGACTGACAGAATATGATAAACAACAAGGTCACCTAAACTGCTTGTGGTGTATAAGTATACCTATTAGAGGCTCACAGGGTTCACAACAAAGCCCAACAATATTGAACATTTTTAATCCATAATCTCGAAGTAGGTATCAAATATCTACTGGAGACAACATACAGACAGGGAATGGTGAAGCTTGATGTGGACAATGAAATCATACAGACCAATGAAAAAATGAGGTATGAATGACAATGGTGATTAAGAAAGCACCTGGGAAGGTGGTGGCTTTTCCATCATTTGATGTCCTCAGCTGAAGATTGTTTTTATCTTCAAATGAAGACTTTGATGTCTTTTGGGAAAATATGCTATAGCCAAACAAGTCATGCTTTACTCCAATATAAGTTAGCTTGCTCAAGATGAAGGTAAGTGGATAAAATTAAAGGAAATACCCTGAGATTTAAATCAGGAGTGGTTAAATCTCTTCTGCAGTTTAACTTTATTGAAAACTGTCAGAATGAGTTGAAAACTCTGAATTTAATGTGTTAGTGATACTTCCAAATTTTTTTCATTTTTTTCTGATACATATAGCTTAAAACATCAAGCCTGGCACCTTCTAACCCGGATTTTCAAGCAGCATTTGGCTACTTCAGCCCTTTACATATTAACAGCAAAATCTATATAGAGGGGAGAAGAAGGTCTTCTGAGTTCCTGAATCTGGGTGCACACCATTGTTCCACCACGGAGGCGACCCTGATGTATGATTCATAATCTCCTATTTTTCCCCCAAGTCATTGTTTCCACAGAAAAAAAACCTTTGAGTGCTGAGCAATGAGAGAGGCAGTGTGCTTCACAGGTCCCCAATGTAGGCAACCAGGGGATCAGAGTGTTGTGTGTACCACAACCATCACTGGTACCTAAATCTAAAGAGTGACTACGATTGACAAAGTACTTACAATCTTCACTTACTTCACTGTGTGCATAACTGAGTCTCATTCTTATGCTTTTACTGAGTTATAATGAGACAACAAGCTCTTCCACTGATATTGCTCCTTTCTCTGACAGTTCATCTTATCTTAAAACATATTTTTTTATTTTATTCCATACTGTAACATAGGTCTGGAGAACACAGCTCATCTACCTCAAGTCTGTGTTGGAAATTGCCTTGCACTTTGCCACATCGAAGGACTTTCATTGATTAACTTGCAAGATCACAATTTGAATTGTGCAGTAATAGAGATCAATGGATCCGTGCTGGAATAAGCAAACAACATTGCCTTCATCTTTGCTCTGCACATACTATTTAAATGAAGAAATTATTTATCCTTTTAAAAATACATTTTTGAGCTCTTTCTCCTGCCTTCTTTTCCCTTGAATTGGGAAGTGCAGGGCTGGAGTAGGAATGGAGCAATTCTCAAATATGTGAAATATATTTTCCATATGGTTGAAGGGCTGAAGATAACTTAGCATGGTTTGGACCCTTGGAGAGATGAACTCTTGAATTCATGTATTCTGATTTGATCAAACCATAAATAAATTATAGTTTAAAACCTGATAATTTGCATATACTGATAATCAAAAGAGTATTAGAAAGATGCATTGTGTATATTGTCATATAAACTTGTAAATGTCATGCCACTGCAATCCAGATACTTCTGCCCAAGGGCAATGACTTCTGCTCAGTAATTCTTTCACCAGTGGCTTTCCAGTTTGGAAGCGCACAAGAATTTTCCTATACTCATGTCAAGCTTTATTTCAGGCTCACTTTAAAACATCACTTTTCCTGATTTCTCTCTTTTGTACTGATCCAAACTGTAAAACTCACAGTGGTACAAAACACCCTGCCAGAAGGATTTTCATTTGAGGCAATGTTGAACATCGTGGCAGCCTCTGTGTACCCTGGAGCAGGGTAGGGACTGGGACATGCTTTTTTATCTGAGGAGGGTTACAACTTTAACCCTATGCTCTCCAAGGATAACTGCTTCAGACTGCCATTTTGGGTAATCTTCCTAATCCACTGATTTAATTTAAATGCTCCAAACACGCTTGTACTTGGTTATCTGATGAAAATAAGTGCGTTTTTGCTGGGATTTTGATACAAACCCAAGAAAACCAGCTACTCAAATCACATTTTAATTGGAAAATGGATGGTTATCTGTCAGACTCCTTTGAGAAAGCCCTTTCTAAATATGCCTTACTGGTGGTGTCATATTAGATTTTTTCCTGTAAGGAAAACAGATTGCTTGCTTCTTTCTGGGAAATTACTGTACCAATGTACGCAGAACACCACTTAATGCTGGTATAACCTAGTCAGCTGTACTGCATTATCTAAATTTTCATTTCTGCAGAAATTCATTGAGTGACTGGACTACTGGCTGTAGTTTTAGACTATCTGCCCACCTTGTGTCTACTTAATACATTATAGAGGCTGCCCCTTTAATTTTCATATGTGTTTTTCTGGAGTTGGTAGTGTTCTGATGAATTTGTAGTTAATATTCTAAGAGTACAGTTTGTATTAGCTGAGCAGAATGGTCTTGCATTGCTCCCATGAGCAGCTGACATTTTAAATGAAAAATATACTTCTGCACATTCAAGCAGCTTTTTCCCAGAGTACTCAGCACTGACAATACTGATGTGTAAAGATGTTTTACTAAAAGAAGGTTCCTATTTCAAGAACTGGAGTTAAAGCAGAAATGTACAGTAGAAAATCTGAAGCCCGTTATGCTGGAATTGGGCTCTAGATGATTACAATGGTTCCTCCTTAAAATTAAGGATACATTTGTGATAATCCCTGTTAAATATTATTTTTAAATTAACATTGATTGTGTTTCATATGTGATTTATTTATATATACAACCCTGAGACAACAAATTGGAAGCCAGAAAGCACTATTTTAAAAAAAATATTTTCAAAAGTGGTAAAACAAAGCATCATTGCTGAAATGTTTTATTTGCAACTTTCAAAACAAAAAGTGTTTTTTCAAAGCGAAGCCAAAATTTGTTTCAAAGCTGAATTATGTCAAAATTGACTAAACGTTTCAGTCTCACTGAAGTGGCACTTTCCAACAGAGATCTGTTTAACCAGAAAACCCTTGGCAAGCTGTGGCCTTGAGACAGAGCTGGACCAACAGGCAGCGTGATGCTGGCTCCGCTGGGCAGGACATCAGGATGCTCATGGCCAGGGTACGTCGGGAGGCAGTCCACCTTCACTCCTTGCTGCGGCATGTTTGCAGAGGCTCTGCTGAGCTTAGTATCAGCTGTGTCTTTAATGAAACACTCTCTCCCTTATTTTTGTGGTCTGCTTCTCCTACCTTGCTGCTCCCACAGTCCCTTAACATATAATTGTGTTCAGGGAACTAAGGCAACCAGCTCTTTCTGAGGCTATTTTCCATGATAAACAAAATAACAACATGTAAAAACTGTTAATAAACAGCACCTCCCTCAGGAGGGAAAACATTACCTCGGTATTATCCCATTTTCTGCTTATTCAAAGAGTGAGAATCTCAAGGTCAAACAAACCGAGGCCTCCCTCGAGGCAATGCTAATACCGGACTGGCTGTGCATGCCACACTGCTGGCCCAAAGGTTATGCATTACAGGCTTTGACTGTCCATATTCTTATATTGCTGTTTTTCCTTCTATTTACCATTCTCCTGCACTGCATCATTTTTATATCAAGCTTTCAAAAAGTCTTTTCTCCTCCTATTACCTGAAATTTTCAAAATATTAGCTACCATTTGTAGGTGAAGAAGCAGGCTATATATAAATACTTATATACACTATGCACAAAAAAGCTGGGTTGAAGGAACTATCTTAGGAGGCTAAAGCACTTGAGCACTCAAGAATTAGGAAGAGCAGGACTATCTGTACAGTTTTAACTTCTCCTCCTGCCATCCTTATATAAAACTGCAGTGCCGAAGTGAGTGAAGTTATATCTCATGAGACTTGTAATTTATTCTCCTTTTTCTTGTTTTAAGCTCTGACTGAACCACATTTCTGATAACCTACCGCAAACAAATACTTCATGCTGCAGTGTTCCTTCACCAAGAAAGGGCGTGATGATACACTGCTACAGAAACTGGTAAGCAAGAAAAAAAGTTACTAAGAAATCAAAAGAGGATGCTTTTTATGAGGAATTTGAAAAACAAAGCTTCAGCTGAAACATGGTCTTAAAAGAAATCTGTCATCCAGGCTGCTATGCAATACTCTGACAAAAGCAAATTCAGGTTGGCAGTTCCATTCCAAACTTCACTTTTAATTTTTAATCTATTACACTCGAAAGGACCTGTGAATGTATTTGCATTAGGAAAGGCATATTCAGAGGTTTTAAAGGCATCTCTGTTCACAGGAAGGGAGAGAAGACTTGGGACTGAGGGGACTAGGATTTTCTTTCACCTCCATCCTCCCTTTGTGTAAGAACAGCACCAGGTTGCTAAGGGCAGAGGGGGGAGGTGTGCTTGCATCCTCTGGCTGCCTGCTGTGCCCTGAAAGGGAGGTAGAAGTAGAAGGAGGATTCCTCTGAGCACCTCAAGATTGGCACCAGAACTCTACTGTTATTGAAATAAGAAAGTGCAGAATTTTTGCAGTGTTGGCATAGGACTCTCTTACAGGACTGTACCACTGGAGATGGACCTGAGGGTGAACACCTCTTCAAGGGTAAACACACAATGAAAGTGAGAATTCAGACTAAACACACGATTTTTTTTTTCCTCTACTGCAGACCAGAATGGCCTCCATCCCAGTCCAAAACAAAAATTTGAGTGTCAGAGAAAACGTTGGTAGAAGAAGGGACTGAATGAGCATCCTGGCTTTGTGAGAGAAAAGTAAAATGCTTTGCATCATGCTGTAGAACTGAAACACCACCATCAAATGTGTACCAGCTGTTTCGAGAGGTTTGACTCCTGAAGCTGATACAAAAACTTTGCATGCTGTACTACAGATGGAACTCTAAGTTAGAAAATCCCTCGCTGGCCTAGCATCTTTGAATGAATATTCACATTTCTGCAGAGTTCAACTCAGTTGCAATTGTATTTTTTATTCTCCCTCCATTCAAACAGTGTATAATCTAGTCACGGGATCAGATCGTGTTACAAAGCATGGTTTTCAGTCAGTGCCTAGTATACTCATAGAATTTCTGATCCAAAGTTTGAACAGCTGATTTTGCTCTAATTCTCTGAGCAAATGTTCCATACTGCAAATGCCTGTGTTTATGTCAGAGGTGTTTACAGTTCTGTATATGGAGAGAACCTGCACCAACAGGGAAGTGACAATTGCTTTCAAGGATCAGAAAGATTTATTCCCTGGTCGTCTTGAAAATCCACAGCAAAATCCACCCAAGTTCTTCTGTTCTGAAAACTAAACATTGTGGAAGATTTAAGGAAAATGTTAAGATATACACAGAACATTAACTATAGCTCATTATGATTTCCTAAAGCAAATTTTGAGATGTTTAAATTAGATTTGCTGAAGCAAGTTACTTAGAATTCAGGGGTTTATCCTTTCTGCTAATTTTGCATGAAAATCAGCTGTTTCTATAATCATATTTTGTAGTGACACTTCAAATATTGTTTATTTAATGCTCACAGTGGCCTTGAGACTAAATGGAGGATATAATAAAACAATAGGATATAGGATATAATAGGATATAATAGGATATAATAAAATAATAGATTTTAAAACCTTTAATACATAAAGTGACTATTTGCTGAGATTTGGCCTCAAGCTGTGCCAGGGAAGGTTTAGGTTAGACATTAGGAAAAACTTCTTCACCGAGAGGGTGGTCAAGCATTGGAACAGGCGGCCCAGGGAAGTGGTTGAGTCTCCATCCCTGGAGGTATTTAAAGAATGGATAGATGTGGTGCTTGAAGACATGGTATAGATGGACTTGGCAGTGATAGGTTGACGGTTGGACTCGATGATCTTAAGGGTCTTTTCTGACCTTGACGATTCTATGATTCTATGATTCCTAATCTTCAAAAAAATAGTAATTAAAAGTAAGGTGAAGGGACAGCACATCACATGCTATCCAATAAAGTGGACTGAAAAGCCAATTCTGCAGATAAGGATCTCCTCAGGACTCGAGCAGACAATTAAATACTGTTTCTCATGAAGGATACATGGATGGAAGGCTGACCATGCAGCTGGGTGACTGTCACCATTGTGACCTTAGTATAAACTGAAGACATTCCAAAAAGGAGACACTCTATGCACGGTCCCCACATCTGCAACTGGTTTTAAAACTTTGATCTGCAAACTGTTGCTAGAAGGAATTGTTTATTTGTATATAGTTTCTGGAAGGTTTAATTCTTACTTTAACCAAATGGATTTCCTTGAAAATATTAGTTGTGAGAGGAACCCATAAGGAGATTTGTATACAGCTGAACTATAGGGAATTCACAAAATACCCAATATAACACACACAGAGATTATGGTCTGTATCCTCCACATGGAGATTTTACTGTTCTTCTAAGATATTCAATTATTTTCTCAGTGCCTTAGGAGAAAAATAAGGTTTAGATGATTTCCTAATGGCAGCAGTGCCAGAAAAGGTCCTCTAACTGAATGTCTCAGCCACAGTGCATTTGATAAAGGGCCATATTTTTCAGTAGCATATGGGAAAAAACAACAAATGCTAATCCTTGGTCCAGGCTTAAAGTTTTGGGGATTTGCTGCAGATACCACCAATTAGAAATTACATATTTGGCTGTTAAAAAGGAAAATCAAAATAAAAAGGATACAAAGGTTTTAGTTTGCTCCCTCTGTGACAGAAGCCTCCCAGGTAAATGATAATTTTATTCTCTGATTTTTCAACAATCAATCACTTTTTCTTGTTGCTGGATATCAAGACGGATACTCTGAAATGATAGTCCTCTGAAGAGAAAAAGTTGAGAAACCTCAACTCTGATGATGATGCTTGCCGGTGCATTAAGCACCATCCTACCATCCCAGTCATGCACTCGCTGCTGATGAGAGAAACGAGACTTATGTGTAGCAAATGGCATCACTGTGCCACCTGTCTGGTGCTCACAAGGCAGGGTCATGCTGCTGCTACTCACCACCTCAGTGGCAGCCTGTGTCAAGACGATCAGGTGTAACGGGAGAAAGCAAAGCTTGTCTGAAGTGCTGAGCTTCGTTTCACATGTCCATGATGGAGCTTGTCCCCCAGACTCCCACTGTTAGTGAAGACAAGTGGGCACTTTTAGCCAGCAGTTCATCTCAGTATGTTAAACACCTTTATTAAGTTGATAAGAATCATGCCTAAAAGAGCCCATGTTCCTTTAGATAAAGGAGATGCAGAAAGCTCAGTCTGTTGCAGGCATCAGCACCTGCAAATATGCATCTCTTGTCACTTGTCTTTTCATTCAAGAGTGCAAATCGGTCAAAAAAGGCAAAGGATGCACCCATCTTCAAAAGAGGCCAAAAGGACAACGTGGGGAACTACAGGTCACTCAGCCTCACTTGAAAACTTCCTCCCTGGGCACATTATAGAAGTGAGGCCTCTTGTAGAGCATTTCTGAGCACAAGAAGCAGCTGACTGGGAACAGTTGGCACAGATTTACTGAGGATAAACCTTGCCTCACCAGCCTGATTGCCTTCTGTAATAAACTGACCAGATTTTTCAAAGGAGAGCAGTACAGAGTGGTAAAATGAAGTGCCTCGACTTTAGCAAGGCTTTTGACACCATCTCCCACAGTATTCTTGTATTCAAGATCTGGCTTGGAAAAAAACATGTGGGTAAAAGGCTGGCAGGCTGGTTCAAGGGGAGCACCACAGGGGGCTCTGCCAGGACCTATCTGCTTATCATCTTTATCAGAGGCTGGAGGAGGTGACTGAGTTCACTCTCATTGTGCTTGCAGGTGATGCCAAACTGGGGGGAGCCGTAAAGAAAGGGCTGCCATCCAGAGGGGCTGGGTCAGACTGGAGGACTGAGCCATGAGGTTCAACAGGAGAAAAGCTGAGTCCTGTCCCTAGGAAGGAAAGACCCCTGCAACAACCCAGGCTGGGAATTGACTACTGGGGAGCCGCTCTGCAGCAAAGGCCCTGGGGGGTCCCATTGGTCAGCGAGCAGGACATGGGCCAGCAGAGAGTCCTGGCTGCAAAGATGGCCAACAGCAACCTGGGCTGTACGAATGAGGCACAGTTGAATATGGTGAGGATGAGGGATGTGAAAGGAAACAAGAAGGACTTCGCAAGCTGCATTATCAGTAAAAGAAAGGTGAGAGGAAATGTGGGCCCTCTGCTGAGAATATGGAAAAGGCTGAGGTATTCAATGAGTTCTTCACCTCAGTCTTTACTGGTGCGATATGCCATCAGGAATCCCAGACCTTTGAGAGCCACAGGAAAGTCTGAAGCAAGGACAACTTACCCTCAGTGGAGGAGAATCCAGTTAGGGAACATTTAAACAAACTAGACATACACAAGTTCATGGGACCTGATGGGATGCACCCATGAGGGTTGAGGGAGCTGGTCAATGTCATTCAAGGCCACTCTTGATTATCTCAGAGGGACTGTGGTGATCAGGAGAGATTTCTAAGGACTGGAGGAAAGCAAATGTCACTTCAAGAACGGCAAGAAGGAGGACTTGGGGAACTACAGAGTGGTCAACCTCACCATAATCTCTGGGGAGGTGATGAAGCAAATCCTCCTGAAAACCACTTCCACACACATGAAGGACAAGATGGTGATAGGGAGTAGTCAGCATGGATTTACAAAGGGGAAATCCTGCCTGACCCACTTGGTAACCTTCTGCAATGAAAAGACAGGCTCAGTAGATGAGGGGAGAGCAGTGGATGTTGTTTATCTCAATTTCAGCAACACTTTCAACGCTGTCTCACATAACATCCTCATAGACAAACAGATGAAGTTGTACTAGATAAATGGACTGTGAGGTGGATTGTGAAAACTGGCTGACAGAGCTGTGGTCAGCAGCACAAAGTCCAGCTGGAGGTGTGCCACAGGGGTCGATACTGGGGAAAACACTGTTTAACATCTTCATTAATGACCTGGATGATGAGACACTGTACCCTTATCAAGTTCACAGATGATACAAAGCCAGGAAGAGTGGCTGATACACCAAATGGGTGTGCTGCCATTCAGAGGAATCTGGACAGGCTGGAGAAATTGGCCAACAAGAACCTCATGAAGTTCAACAAAGGGAAATGCCAAGTAGAAAACAGTTGTCTGACTTAAATTGCTTTGTACATTTCTACTTCTGGCAGGCCCTCATGCATCCACATTTGTGGCTAGATGAGACGGCTGAACAGTATGGATCCAGGATTATTTCTGCAGGTCTGCATTTCACAGACATCTGATTTATACACAAAACCCCCTTGTGTTTCACTCTCATTCATGACCAGGCAGTAATGCCTATGTACTGGAGTGTTTTGTCAAACTCTGAAAAAAAGTGTATTTAACTGTTATATCACCCTATAGGTGATTACCAGATATCAGAAAAATTACATGCCACTATTTCCCTCAGATAAACAGAATTTGTCTCCTTAATATCAAAGATAATCTCGTTTTGTACCATTAGTCATTGTGAACTCCTCCCAAGTTGAACACCACACCAGCATATTTCAGTGAATGAGCAGATGCTATGGGAATAGAGATGTCAGTTTTCATTCTTTCAGGGCTATAACCCTGAAACTGTTTCATGTTCGCTTTAAATAGACTATTTCAGATTTTATGGGAAATTGTAAATGTTTTACTAAACAGAATGCAATATAATCATTGCATGAAACAATGAAAAACAAGATCTCTGGCATTCCAGTAAAAAATAATATATATATATATATATATACACATATATAATATTAAAAGGCAGCAAATGTCACTAAGAGAATGATGTGTTCACTTATTTTAACAGCAGAGTCCTGCTGGCCTCCTTTTGAGGTTCATTTTCTTCTGTTTTTCACAAATCCATTCATGTTTCACAAAAAGAAAAGCATGCAATTGAGTACAATTTGCTGTCAAGTGTCACGCAGGAATTCACAGGACTGCTGCAAGAGCAGCTCTTTGACATGCCAAGGAACACAGGTATCCGACCTCCCATGAAAGCAAATCATAATCTGAAAAAGCTTGTGTGCGTTCACATTGTGTTAACAGTACAGGGGGCTGGGAGAGCCAAAGTCCAAGTGCAACAAAACCATGCAGTTTGGCTGCCAGAGCTGTGAGCAGCACCACAGAGGATGCTGGAGCTCAACATCCCGCCGGCGCGGAGGGCACAGCTCACACTGTTTGCTCCCTGGTCGTCCTTCCTCTGTGAGCATCCTGAGAGAGCAGCCAAAAAAATGAAAAGGAGGGAAAAGTCACTGGTAGAGGCAGTGAAGACAGTTAGAAAGAACCCCTCTCCCCATTCTCACCTCTCTGTAACTTCATTGGGGTACTCTGGAGAGGGGAAGAGGTGGAAATGAGATTTGTCTCAGGATTAATTGACAGACCAAATGAAAGGAAGTTCAATGAAATGAAAAAAAAATCACAGTCTGGGTCTGTGAGCATGGTGTTGCTACCAAAATAATCTGCTTGTGGTGCCAGTTTAAACAACTAGGAGAAGAATGTCGGTGATGCTTGACTGCAACACTATCCTGCCTAAGCAGGCAGCTCCACAAGGAAAAACTAAGCCCTTGTCCTTGCTTTCCCATACAATGATTCACAGCTTATTCGACTTCTTATATTTACCATTTCACTTCTGCAACTCTTTTCCCGGGCAGTGACTGGGGGTCCTCTCAGCAGCCAAGGGGTGTTCTGCTCAGTCAGACAGAGCAGGAGCCTGGGCACTAGCGCTGCATGTAGAGCCATCAACACACAACGGGGTCATCTTTCCTTATTTTTCCTCTTGGTAACTTCATAGTGAGCCCATGCATTTGCTGTGCTGGTGTTCCTATCAGTCACTGCTAATGCATTAGAAAAAAAACGTCATTTCTGTCCCTCTGCCCTTTTCCACTTTCTGTCTTTGGCTTAATGCTTGGATTGTGAGTGTTTCTGCAGAGAGGTGGCCTTTTTCTCCTATATGTGTATGGCATTTAATTACTTGATATTAATTAGTATAAGCAGCTTTTTCATTAAAAGTTGCAAAATCTTTGTAACCTGGCTGCTGCACTTGGGTCATTTGTTCATTTTCAGATTGTCACTGGAACTCAAGCAACAGCCAGACTGCATCCTCTGGCTCATCTTTAGGCACCATCTCCCTGCTGACAACCATTCTTCTCCAGATGGCAACATTCACACCCAAGTGCACAGCTTTTCATACTGGGAATTTATTTTGGATATGTCATTGCATTTCTTTTCTACAATTTTGAAATGGTACGTGGAGCTAACTAGCAGCCTGCCCAATTTCAGATCTGGCAGAAAGTGCTGCAGAATTTCTGTGCTGATTCAAGTGGCACAGCCACTCATTTGTCATACTGCAAGTTGGAGAAGTTGTTTATAACTCAGCAAATTCAGTTGGTTTCCATCTTAGATACTATTTTCAATAAGATTTCACACCTGATTTTAATTTTTTTTTTACTTCCCTTATTGTAATATCTCATAAATTTTGAAGCAACCTTTGCTTGCTCAGTAGAGGGAGAGCAAATATTTCTGAGCAATATGTAAATCTCTGGACTGTCTTGATCCTTCTTTTTGGCTTCTATTGCTGGCACTCTCAAATGTTTTGTTGGTTTTTTTTACCACTTGTTAGAAGTTGTCAATAATGTTCAAGAAATGCAAAATTCAAATTGCATACAGTAACTGTTACATTTTCAATGGTGCAGGTTGTAGCTAACATCTTCCAAATAACCATCGAGAAACAATTTTTTTACAAGCTCTGTCTTAACAGCCCTTATTAACCTCTGCAATTTCATCTAAAAATGCTGAATGGGAGTGGTTTACTAAAAAATTCCTCCAGTTTTGTCAGAAAGAAATAATGACCCTTTATCTACTTTGCACATTCATGGATGTTTTTTATTCTGGTAGGTTTAGCTTCATAAGGATTGAACTGTGAAAAACAACGAGCTTCCAAGCTCTCTCTGTAGTTTGGGTCTGGGAAATTGAAGTAATTACATATGATGGTTTAAAAGTGAATGGAAAGCAGCTAAGTAAGATTTTTATGAAATAGTATCTCCATAGCAACACTTGGCCATTGGGTTTAATAGTGACTTACAACAGTTTTAGCTATTTAGACAAGCAGTTTTCCAGGCAATGTTAGTAATTATTAGTCCTCCTATTCCCCTTCTCCTGGCAAGCGTTAGTCTAAGGCAAATCAAGTTCCTGTTCTGCTTTCTTCCCATTTTTAGATAGACTTCTGAAATTCTCTTAGGTTACACAAATAAAGAAGAAAAATACTATACTTTCTCTGCAGAAGATGGAAGACTCCTCAGTTGCAGACACCTCAAAACAGCAGTGCAGGAGGTATTCCTGCCTCCTGCATGGTGTATGCACTGGGGATAGACTGCAAAATAAACACCCGGTCCCTATACCAGCACCAGCGCTGCATCCATGCTTAGCTGGATGTAAGCTGGCATTCCCACTGAAGTCAGTGCACTCTTTCCAAAGCAATTGTCATTGACATTGAGTGAATTACTCACAATGAAGTAATTCTCTGAGCTGTCACCAGTGCAGCATTGTGCAAAGCAAAAGCGATATACCGCCTCTTAAAATACTAATGACAAGTAACCTTACATCCATTGCTCAAACTGTTTGTAAGGTTTTTCTGATAATGTACAATATGACATGATAGATTCTAATGTACTGCAAGCCAATTAAACACTTTCATTTAAAATTAGTTTTGAAATAAACATTTTCCCAATTTGTTGCTGATGTTAAGGCTTTTACATGTTCAAAATGCTGTCCAAGCTCTTAACCATTAATTGCTCAGAAGAGAAGACACTACCCTGTTTAGGTAAGTCAATATTAATTTTTTTTTACCTAGGAGGCTGGATGAAGACTGCTGAAGCCAAAAACATCAGCGTTCACCTTTTATTCAGAGTAAAACCAAAAAGCAGCTAAATGTCTCCAAGAAACTAGAGGAGCCTTTGCCCAAAACACACATTGCATGTTAATGTGGTCAGAAACTGAGCTGCATGAAAATGGCAGGGTAACCTGGGAGGTGGTGTGGCTCTGAGGCCGATCAACAGCTGAATGCGAAGGGAGAGTGTGTGATTTTTGGGTGGGTGGGGAATGGGAAATACTCAGAGGAAACTCTCAGATGTTGCTTGACCCCTGTGGAAACAGGACTCTGCATCTCTTTGGAAAACTAATGGAGTTGTATGAAAGAAGTCCTTGCGTACTCATTCAGCCCCGAATGCCAATCACTCAGGCTAAATAATTAACTTTCTTCCACTGTATTTATGAGGAAAGCAGACAGCAAGTTACAGTCACTGTTATCATGCTGGGCACCAAAGATTATAGCATTTAAAGCCCAGTCCAGCACTTAGGCCCCCCAGTCTTGAGCACCAATACACTCCATTTAATGATGTGTGTCCTTCCCCAAAGACTTCCATGTATTCAACACCACTGAACATAAGGGCACGTCACTTACATTACAAACACATGGATAAAACTTTCCTCCTCTCTGGGGTTTGTACCCCAGGGCCAAGAAAAGCCACATCCACTGCCAGAAAAGTACCTTGTAGTTCTGGTGTGCAACTAACAACAGTGAAAGCATGGGGTTAATCCCTCAGCATTAGTTGTAGCTGGCCGTTTCCCACAAGCTGCAGTGCAAATCAGAGGCACGGCGGTTGCCACACCGCTCCTCAGCTCAGTGGGGTGCACGTCCTTGCCTCCCAGTGAGGCACATCCCCCGCCCTGGAGTTCAGTACCAGTTTGTGCCGCCCGCGTAGAGAGCAGGGCACCAACCCCAGCCCACATCAATTGTGCAGCTTCAACACAAACCTTGGTCTCCACGGGTATTTCTTTTTTAACACGCAAATATGTAAGTGATGTGGTAAGAGGCAGGGATACCCCACCATTGCTTTGTGCTGAAATAAACACTGGGCTTTAAAAACAGGCCTTTTTGCCATATGGAAGCCCGCACAAGATAAATGAAGAAGCAATTGGGGGCTGTGATTGAGACTGTTCCCTACAGAGGAATTGAAGGTCCTCAAGAGGAAGACTGTCAGCTCAAGAGACATGCATGCTCCCAGGGAGCTGGGGAAGGCACTGCAGTGCTGTAGAGAGGTGGGAGCCACCTCTGAGATCTGGTTCCTCTGCGGAGTGAGATCATCTCAGCCTGCCCTTACCCCACATGGCCCACCCTCTGCCACACAACCTCCCCCTCCGCTGTACCAGTGCTGGCACTGGAGCCACGGCGGGTAAGCCAGTGCAGGGAACTGAGCTAGATGAGAACTAAGTCCTCAAGAGTCCACAGGCTTCTTCTCTAGAGGACACCTGCTCAACATATGCTTTCTGTTTAACTTTATCTTGTGTTGTCAAGCAATATCTTTTAGGGGTAGCATCTCATTGTACCTCTGTTCTTTTGAATTATTACAAATATAACCTTTTGTGCGCTGAATTGCATTACTGAAAAGAAGACAGTAGTGTAAACGTATGAATCATAAATATGCCAAAGAAGACCTTTCTTTTAAAGCAAAGAGAAGCAAACTGGATGAACATTTATTGATTCAGCTTTCTTTATGATTTCACAATATATCATAGCACTGGGCCTGTTCTACACACCTAATACAGACAACATTTACTGAAAATTTCAGCAGGTTTTTTAAACTAACATTTTTCATTAAAAAAACACCTGTTTTCATAAAAAAAAAATCTGTTTCTTGCACTGATCAAAGTTTTATTTTAGAAAGTTGTAAGTATTTTATCAGAAAGTTTATCAAAGCTTTTTCCCTAACCAAATACATGAAACAAAATGACAAGCATATATATAAACAGCAATGTTCTCATTTGCATTTAGATAAACATTATAAACACAGCTTAAGTAATAGCGGTTCTCAGAATTCTTAAATGGCTTCTAGTAGTAAAAGCAATGGTCCACTTAGCTTAAATAGTTATTTTCTATGCATCATTAGATTTGCAATAGACATCCTGTACTTCTACACTCAAATCAAGGCCAGCCTTGAAAATGTCAGGCAGGGCATGGATTTTTAATGGGATCATTATTTCAAGAATATTGGACCAAACCATAAGCTGGTTTTAGTTTGCAAAGTTATTTTCACTTTTGTAGAATGAAACTGATTTAGGCCTGCTAACGGTCTGGCCCATAACATTTATTTGTTTGGAAAAAAAAATAAAACCAGTCAGGTTTACAACATATCCCCAGATCAGGGGAACAGCCCTAAAGCACAAAGCAGAATGTCTGATTGCACCACAAAACTGTGAATATTAAATGGTACCTGATGGCAAGGAGAGAATGAAAATATAAAGCATTTAAATTGACATTTTGACAGTTTTTAGTTGTTAGTATTTAACTAAAAATATCAAGATTTTTTTAAGGAGTGAAATGAGTAGCGTCAGAAATTAGTCAGCTTATAGCCACAGCACAGGAATCTACAACCACCAACTCAACAGTTTAGCAAGCTCAAGGTAACAGCTCAGCTCACGAGCGTTCCTCTCTAGGCTGATGGAAATAGGCTAGAAGATTTTAACACAATTATACTTGTACAAAAGATCTGACTTGAATATAAATTCGAATCACAGAGTTAAATACAGCATACAACAGACCTATCCAGAGCTCCCCACAGTGAGTGGATACGGCTCCTGCCCTTCCTAGGCTCAGCTCCAGATCCTTTGGAAACCAGAATTCAGGGCAGATCCCAGTACTCCCACTGGCAGCCTCTGAGCCTGACGGACCTTAGCAGCAGAGAGAGGTCTGCCCATACATCTGTCTTTGCTGATCCAGGGTAAATCAGTCCTCGTGTACATCTATCAAAATTTGCACTACAAATGTGTTCTCCTGCAAGAATTTAAATAATAGCTACATTATAGAAATAATTTAAGGGTAAATTTATATTGGCATATAGGATCATTTTAAAAGCTGTCCAGCCCAGGCTGAGATATACAAACAGTTATTCCTATTCCTTTATCATATCCTGTAAGTTGTTTCAAATTTAAAAGTAAAATATGTGATATTGAAGTATTGAAAGTTAGAGAAGACAATTGGTCTGTTCAAACTTAAATGACACAATTTTTATAATAAAAAATCATGGATAAAAAATAAATTAAACCGTAATCAGAAACCTAGTATATGGAATAAAGAAGAGAAACTGGGAAAGGCTTTTCTCCAGAAAACATTCTCAAATGCTATTTGAACTTCTCTAACATTTTTGTGATTATATCTGACATGAGGGAGAGCATAAGCCTGTGTGAGTCCGAAACAAAAATTAGAGCAGAAGCCTAGGTTCAGTTTTAAAATTGTTTCTCCTTTTTGCAGCTGAGACAAGTCACAAAGAGAGTGAAAAAAGAAGCATATGAATGAACTCTGTTTTCTGATTTTTTGCTGGAGCTTTCCTGTGCCTGGAATCAAACAGGAGAAAGTCTCATCTGCTCCCATATAACACTGCAGCTCCCACACTTGGGTCTGATTCTTTCCTGGCCCATCTGTCAATCAGATGCTGTTGTGCAAAAGACTATAGGACATCTTTAGGCACCTGCTTATTCCACGTCGCTCTGCCTGTTCTATGTAATTCTCTCCTTTCCTGCATTCAGGTAGGAGTAAGAAACTAGCCACAGGCTAACCTGGATGCTGATCCTTTAAATGGAGGACAGTAAAGCATTAGTAAAAATGGCCCAGCATCAACTGCGGACACAAGCTCTCGGTTCCATGTGCATATCAAGTTTTTCAGATGCTCCTGCCTGCCTGGCTGTAGCACTGCTCAGTGATCACCCAAAACCCAGCTGCCTTTAGCTATAGGTAGGTGAGCCAGCTATCACTGCTAACAGATAAGCAGGGGTAGACACCGCTGTTTTTGTGATTCCATCTGAATGGTTTCTCCATCCCCAGCGAGGGATGGGGTGGCCACGCTGCTGCATATCCAGCTCAGCCGTCACCTAGTCACTGCCTGTGTCCCACCCCTGAAATGGAGGGAGAAGGTCTGAAGGTAGAGAAGTGTCTTTATATTAGACATATAGCAAAATAAAGGGAGGGAAGCAGAGGGTAATCATATTCCCTTCATCTCACCTTCCTCAGATGACAATGATGTATTTTCTAGCAGAGCCGGTGCATTCCAATTATATTGTTTTCATCCTCTGTGTGGCAAAATTCAATTTTGCCTCCATCACTGGAGAGGCCTTGAGCCATTGCAAGGAGACTGAGGTCTGTTTCTCACTGGTTACGACCACATAACATGGTCTCTGCATAACACACTGGTCAGCTTTTACCAGAGCTCAGTAAAGGCAGCGCTTATTACATCTTCCTTCCCCAGTCAAATATAACATTAGGAATAAAAAAATTAGCATAATACAAAATTAGCATAATACAAAATTAACATAATACAAAATTAACATAATATAAAATTAACATAATACAGAATTTCAAAAACATCATCCCATTAACTAAAACAGTTAACGAGATTCAGTGGTGCCCAGCATGCTCTGGGATGTTCTGTCTTGACTCTACTGCTCCTATTTGTCAAATGGTTGCAGGCATAAGAGGTCTAGGGTCTCTGCTTGTTGGGCTTTGTCACCTATAATGCTGCAATTCCAGCTGATACATTGCCCTGTTGTCCATCCTGCAGGGATGGGAAGATAGTGCTTCTTCTTTCAGAGTTTATGTCCAAAATGTCTGCTATTGAGAACATTATTTAACGCGCATAACCTTCACTGCTCAATGTAAAGGTAATTCAGGCACCTGCTTCTGGGTTGTGGATTCTCTTCACAGGCTTATACATCCAGCTTTTGGACATGGCAGCTCTGAGGGGCATAGCTCCTGAGATCTTTTTGAAGCTGCCTCAAGATGTTTAAGACTCATTGAAATGGATGGTAATGAAACACCTGAACGGTATTCTTCTAGATTGCTTCATGCTTGTTCCCACAATCATAACCTTTTTCATTGCTTACAATTCCATGCAGATCTTACACATCCAGTGGAAGAGAAGTAGCAAACTGGTTACGTGTCAAGAGACTATGGCTTTTGAAGTTAGAAGTAACCTTTTAAATTCTGCTTTGATTACAGCTTTGTTCATTGTCCAATGCAAGTGAGTTGCCAGAAGGTCAATATCCAGATACACAATCCCTTATCACAGAGTGATTTGGACCTAATAATTCTGTTGGACAAAGATGGAAAAGAAGGAAAGGCTCAGTTTATGTTCATTGGAGAGAATATTATCATGGGAAAATAATAGAAAACTTATTCTTTACTGCAGAAAATAATAAAATCATAAGCATTTTACTTTTTATGCATAATTAAGCTAGTCACTGTTTTTGTTCCTGTGGTGTATAACATAAATTACTGGTAAGCAATTACAATATAAAACAATCTTTTGAAAGCATTAAGCTAACATAAAACAATTTATTTGTCACATTAAATGAACATTTATCCAAGTACTACAGCCTAGTAGTGTGGCCTCTAGCCAGCTACTACATTTTGATACCTCTGAGAAATTATTCTATCCTGACAAATTTCAAAATACCTTAAGAATAAAAATTACATTTCATGCACCCCTTACAGCAAACGATCTCATCAAAAGCTCCAGTTGCAATCAGACTGTTCACACATACCTTGGAAAGCAGCTCTCTTTTTTGACTTACCACACTGTTGGGGTACCTACTTTTTGAAGTATTTTGGCAGAGTACCTGTTTTGTGCAGTCTTTTGGCTAGTATCAACCATCGCAATGAGGAGGCATAACTGTCTTGTGTGTGATCTCACCATTTCCATCAAACTGATAATTTGAACATTTTGGGTTTAATTGATTCAATTAAAGACTGTCTTCAGTGTTATCTGGTGACAGAAGTTACAAAGTTTATCAAAGCCAGGATCTGCCTTATTTGCTCACAGCCAATTGTAAGAACTGGACATGAGGAGATATGCCTGACATGGAAGGTCCAAAGAACGGGCAGAGCCATAACGCACCACAGAGGGCTCACAGAGGCTGTTTGGTTGACTCCTTGGCTCTACCTGGGCTGCTAGATGTAAAGAAAGTGGTAGGCTGGCATCTAAATCCATTCAGGCATAGTCTATAGCTAAAAACTATTCTGCTGGCAGTAAGTGTGTGCGGATGCACTCAGGAACCTTCACAGTGGATTATGCTGATTTCTGCTTGAACATTAAAGCTACTAAAGCCTCAAAAATCCATTGGTGTCTTTCCAAAACCCATAGACCCAACTGGAGTAACAATTTTTCAGTATTTTTCATCTCTGTAAATGTTTGAATGCAAGGGCTTTGAGGCACTAAACAAGGCAAACCACTGGTAATAGAAATGTATCACCCCATTTTACGAGTGAAAAAGCAAACGCATTGAAGACTTGCTGAAGTTCCCCTGTAAAGGGGAAAACAATGTCAGTGAGACCCATGTGGCACAAAACCAGACACTTTCCTTGTCTTGTTATAATGTCAGGTTGTCCCTCACAAGGACAGAGTAAAGATCTTTAATGAACCAAAGAAGCAACATAACCCTACTGTGACTCTGCTGTTCAAAAGGAGCGGGCATTATCTCTGCAAGAACCTGGATGAGTGTACTCCTGCCTGAAAACAGCATCACAGGGTAGCTTGAGCTAGCTGGATGCGCCTTCCCCACCTCTGTAGCTAGCACATGGCGGCCTTTTCTGAGATAGATGAGGACAAAGGGGTAGAAGAGGGAAAATGTAGGCATGCGAAAAAGGGGGGAAAAAACCCCAAAAACGGACTCAGAAAAAGCATATTATTTGAGGAGAGATTTAAGGGCTATGTAGCAGAAAAGGAGGGAGCAACCTGGGAAGTAAAATGTGGATTTATTGTATCAAGAAAAACAGAAGGGGCTTTAGATTGGAGAAGAGGAAAGTGTATCAGGAGAAAAAAAGGAACTGAGCAGGAGAAAAGGGAAATGAGAGAAGTGTGGGGGAAAAAAACCCCAAACCCCAGAAACTCGCATTGCAGGTATTCGATTACACTCAAGGAAAATGGGAGTTCGTTGCACTGAGTGGCTTTGCAGACACGGGAAGGACACTCTCCACTGCAAGAGGGACTCAGACTCTGTCCCCCATAGAGGGAAATTAAACTGGAAGGGGTAAAAGAACATGAAGAGGAGGAGGAGAGTTGCTGGAAGAGTATGCTGTGATTATACAGTATTAGTGAATTGGCTTGGGATGTAATCAGCATCACAAAAGAGACCTCGGCCTGCAGAAGATAAAAATATTCTGGCCAAGAAGTTGTAGGTTAAGCAGGAAAGCATGGCAAGCAGAGGCCATATACGCTAAGCACAACTGAATTATCTTTTAGTTCATACATACACTCACATTTAATTAAGTTATGATATTGTCAAGACTTTGGCATGCTGCCTGTGGTATAAACATTTCTGGCATAGATATTCTGTAATTCTGTTACAGACTTACTAATTCAAACGGAGGAGCAGGCAGGCATGAAAACAGCTAGAAATTTCAACTGAAAACCACCTATAGGTTAGACAGAGAAATGCAACATGCCAAGGTGGAAGAGCCTAACAGCGACATCTCCACTCACAGGAGCCACCCAAGGTCTATGGCCATCTCTTTAGTGTATTAGCAGTCAAACAGCCAAGTCTGTCTTGTATCAGCACAATGACTCGTGATCATCCCCCATGTACAAGAACAGCATCGTCTGAGTTCGAAGGAGCTGCTGTTGGATTATTAGGTTTCTCATTGGTGGGATTCAATTATTTCTGTATTATTTGTCTAAGAGTAATGCAAAGAGGCTCCAGCTGAGACCAGGCCTCCATTTTATGTAGTACCAGGAGACAGTTTCTTTCTCAAAAGGGGCTTACAGTTTCAGCTGATGATATGCAGACAGAGGGAAACAGAGGCATCAAGAAGTGATTTTATTATGGTTGCACAGAAATACAGCCAACAGGCAGAGACTAATTCTAAATGACACTTTTATATTAGCAGGTATCCAGTTAAAACATAACCATGTGCTCTTGATTAAAATAGAAGCAAGGCCATTTTAGACCAAAACCATGAACAAAAAGTCATATATAAAATTACAAGAAAATTATGTTAGAGATATAGAAATGTTACACTTTGGAAGCTGGAGGAAGGGAGAAAAATATTTTACTACCAGAATCAGAAGACTCCTTAATTCTTACCTCCCAGTTGCACCATTGTCCTGTACCATTTCTAACAGAAAGTACATGTTTTGACTTCCATTAAGGAAAAAAAGACAGAGTGCAGTCTTATTTTAGAATCTATAAACCTTAGAACAATATGGTTTTCACCACAGAAATTACACTATAAACCATTCTACATAGAATCAGGTTTTAGCTGTCCCTGTAGTTACCTTAAGAAGTAAAGCTTCTTCCTCTAAAGTCTTGTTTGATGCTGGCTCAGGTGCTAGACTGATTTGCAGTCCTTGGCCTGCCTCACTTCTCTTACCAATTTTCCCTGGCTAATCAGAGCTCTCAGAGATGCTCCTGAAGCCCAGGAGGGAAGCCCTGTGTACTGTAATGGACAAATATCTGACTTGGTGTCCTGTGGTTGAAGTCAGATTCCTTAGAGCCAGGAATCATCTCAAGCAGGCATATAAAAGCTAACAGCCGTCCACTCTCAGCATCTCAGGAGTTTAGATTTGGGTTTTTGTTAAAACTTATGCTCTTGATCATTCTTTTACCAATAACGTTCTTTTACGGACACCAACAGTAAGTTTGTGTATGTCCCACAGGACCCATATTGCTAAGTGGTGGAGAAGAGGTAGGCAGCATTTCTGGTATTGTGCCTTATACTAAGACCATGCAATCACCTCTTCAAAGCAGGACGGAGCACACAGTAGTTATTTGGCTGTGACATGCTCACCAGGTTTTCTAATTAACAAGTGTTTCGCTACCTGCCAGCCCACAGTGTCAAGAGTCTTTTTCAGAAGCATTTGTTTTCTGAAACAGTTGCATCTGGACTCTTCTTTTGAAGACCTGTTAGAAACTCAAACATATTTCAAACATACACTCTAAAGATACCATGGATTTTCCTCTGTCGCACTGGGTGTTGAACTAGAAAAGCCCTTAAGACCTATGGGCTAAAGCAAAATAAATTCAATGCAGTCTTTCTTGGGTTTCTGTTATTAACTTCCCTCATACAAAGTGTCAATCATTAAATGACACAGAAAAAAATGGATATTTAACTATATTCACTCCTTTTCACATTTTTTAATTCATTTATTTTTAATAAAAGCTTTCAATAGATAAAAAAACGTATGTCTTAATCTGCTCCTTCTCCTATTTGTTCAAGGTACTGTTTTTAATTTCCCCCACTGCTGAGCCTTAAATTGTTTCTTGCATGTATTTGTACCATTTTCATTACTTGCTCTTGGAGCTCTTTTCTTGCACTTCCCAGTTACTGAGTTAATACAGATGGGGTTCGTTTCTGGTTCTGTTAAAGCTGATTATATGTATATCATATATATATACATAAATGTATATATATGTATATGTGTGTGTGAGTATGCTACATATCCATAGCAAATCCCTGATACATCTGTCAGTGATGAACTGACTGTAGTCTGAGAACAAATGAGTTAAAACACATTGTGTGGCCAAAACAGATACATTTGCATTAACACATTTAAATTTTAATGCAACTGCATTTTTATTCCCCTTTTAAAAGC
Source organism: Nipponia nippon (assembly GCF_047370975.1). Classification (NCBI taxonomy): domain Eukaryota; kingdom Metazoa; phylum Chordata; class Aves; order Pelecaniformes; family Threskiornithidae; genus Nipponia; species Nipponia nippon. The sequence continues at coordinate 114,552,202 of NW_028262336.1, forward strand.
TGTTTATACAAACTCAACAACTCAATCAATGTTGCACTCAAACTGCTGTCGCGCCAAAAAAACAAACCAAAAAACATTATCATTCTATCACATTGTTTCAGAAGTCCCCAAATTGACTTTTATAAATAAATCAGACGTATTTTAAAATTCCTGGCACATACAAGGTTTCTTCACTATTTCAGCAGCCCTTTACTCTCGGACAAATTATTGTCTTCATCTCACATTAGTTTCTTCCCTCTTTTAACTGAAGACTCGTCTCAGAAAATGAACTTATTTTCTGATTCCTTAAAGCCATTTACATGACCAATTTTACATAGCTCTGTGGCCAGCGTATCTGACTTTGCCCAAGCCAACTGAAACCAATGTGCTTTCACAGCAATGAGCAGTTTGCTCTTGTCTCTTTTTATCCTGAAAGGTGACTGAGAGAGAACAATGATTTCTGCAAGCAGGAGCTGCCTCACTGCCCTTTAAATGCAAATAAATATCCTACTGCACTTTAGGGAAAACATTCTAAATTAACAAGGCCAATCATCTAAAGATCCTAACAAGCAATTAGGCAGAAACAATGATATCAGAAAGATCAGTCTCTTTGTAAGACACCGTTTTCACTCACATGAGAATTTTAATTATGGCATAAGCAAGTACACAGCTGAAGTACAACCTTTACCCACACACAATTTTACCATACAAAATTAATCCAATATATTTTTCTAGAGTCTTACAGGTAGCTAATTAATTGTAGATCACATAACTGTCACAAGATTAACAAAATGCTTTTATGTAGGTAATAAACACTGCTCGCTGAGAATATTACTCTATTCAGTAGACAGTATTTGAACTTAACACATGCAGGAAAATTCCATTTTTCTTTACAAAGAAAGAGACCAGTGACCTCACTGAATAAACAGTTCACTGTACATTTCTCAAAAGCTCACAAGGAAGATGAGGAGCGCATCATACAACCTGCTGATACACAGGCTGAGAGTCCACTCACCTGACGGCAGCAGTGATAAATTACAGAAAACTATGCTGCTGAAGCTGAGAAAATGCAGGTTATTCACTTAAAATGAGAAAATATTTCCAAGGCAGTATTTTCAAATTTTTGCCTGTGTGCCGTTTCAAATGCATATTCAAAGTAATTTTAATAGGTAGTCATTTAAATACATCAAACACCACTCTATGATGAAAAATAATGAATGCATTTTTTTAACTACATATAGGTACTTACACCTATACAAACTGCAGAGGAAAACACAGGTCTATTCTTAACTGAAAGATAAGATACTCTATACAGTGTGTGTGTGTGTATATATATATGTAGGTCTACATGTATAAATATATATGTAATAAATGTATAAAATTCTTATATAACATAGATAATATATGACATTGTTAATACATTACATATACAGCACACAGTATGTATCATGCAATGATGAATAAAATCTGTAATCATATTTATAAAGATCACTTATATTTTTGTTAGTCTTTTTGCACTTCCTCAACACGGCAGTCCCTTCTGCACGGGTTATTAGGATTGCCATCTATGATGCCTTAAAGCCAAAACCAGCAGTACATTGATATTATGGCAAAAATTGCGAACAGTGATGAGAACAGCCATTAGTAAATTCATGGGGCAGAAGCATTAGCTTCAACACTGGAACAAAAAATCAAAACTAATTATCACACATGCAATTCAGAGTTTCATATTCAGCGACATCAAGTAGTGACGTCACTCAATTGAGTGAGTTAATTCAAGAAATAATGAGGTATCTTAAGAGCCATTACAACAGGAGCATGTACTCTCCTCCTCTGACCAAAACAGGGTCACAGTGAACAACCAAATAACCGCTGGCTGTTGAAGCAGCAGCAGGTCGGACGGAGCGCTGCACTCTGCCAAGCTCTTGCTTCTGCTGATGTATTTTTATGAGAATATCTGAGCTGCACCGTCCGCCTCCAGCCTTTGCCATCCCTCAGCACTGCTGCGCCAATGGAAAGGGCTACAAACACGCCCTGCCTGGGCAGCTAAGGGTTTCTGCAGGCACAGAGGATCCTGGACGCGCAGGGCACGGTCGAGCAGGAGAATGGCCGAGTGGCAAACCTCTCTGTGAATTCAGGGGCAGTCCAAGCTGCTTTCTGCCTCTGGGCAGATTCCCATGGATAAAACGGACGTGACTGGCTACTTGAGTGAAATTCAGCCTATTTCAAGATTAAAGGAAAGCAATTTTTTAGAACACTGAACCAAGGCTGGAAACATTAAACTAGTGTGACGAGAAACTCATTAGATAGTTGGAAAATCTTAACAGGAACTTTGAAAGTGTGTAATATGGATACTACTATTTAACCTTGAGGGGAAAAAAAAGAAACCCAAATAAAAGGATTGAAATAATTTCAGCTGCTTTGAGACCTTAGAGCAAAGCAGAACTAAGAACTTCTCTTTGTGAGTTAAAAGCAGCATTAAAACACTTTCAACTTGTCTTTTACATTTATTTCCCCTTATTATTTGCAGTACAACATTAAGGCCTTAACATATAATTCCTTTACTGATCTTTTCCATTGATTTAGTAGGGAAACATTGTACCACTTTTTGGTAATGACAGTAAACCATTTTCTTGTCAGCTCGGGGACAACAACCTGCCAGCAGGAATTTTCAGCGTGCTGGGACTAGCCTATTAAAAGCTGTTGGGCAAAAGGTACCTCAGGCAGATGTGCTGGAGGTCCTGTGGTACCGAGGGCACAGCACAAACCTCACTGACACACGCAGAAACGGGATGGAATTGATGCATCAGCTTATTCTGGTGCTTTACAAAAAAGGCAAGTTTGCCAACAGCAGTCACACTGAGCTAAGTCCTCAAATCCTAACACAATCAAAACCTCAGCGCCCTTGTAGAATATCTGATGAGACTTAAATGCCTGAATAACTTAACGGGGTAATAACCAAACCCAACAATGGGACATTTATACATCTACACCATAGTTATCAAAACCTAAAAACACGAACCTGAAAAAAACCCCACCCAACCCTTTTAGTGCTTTGCCATTCATATGACCATTACCATTTACCAAAGCTCCATCAGTCCTTCCAAGTGCTGGTATTGCATATAGGTCTGGCATTGCATCTTGCTTATACCGGGAACCTTGGTGTTAGCTTCTTGCCCTAAGCCTGCTCAGGCTGTTCAACAGGCACCCCTAAATCCCTAGGAGATATCTGACGGGCAGTCTGGCAAACCTTTTAAGTACACTTAACACACAGCATTTCTAAGCTTGGAACTTCAAAAAAAAAAATAAAAAAAAATCCTTGCCTCCAGTAGGACCTATACCTTTTTTTTTTGTGGCAGATTGGTAGATAGCACACTTGCCTTGAACACATCTGCAAACCAATGACTTAAAATTCTTTATTCAGAGGATTACAGCTTTGACTAAGAGGTAGAAACTCCTTCAGAATCCTGCTGAGCATAAGGAAAACATACCCCCTTTAGAAACAAATTTGATCAGCAGGTTATAGGCTGACACAGGCAGGGTTACTACCCAGTAAGATTCCTAGCAGCCAAGAAACAAGAAATCAAAGTCTGAAATTAGCACTCAAGGAAGACCTTTGCAACAGAATAAAAAGTTCGGGCTTTTGTACCCTGTTGCCATGACTGCTCATGTGTTTTTGCAACAGCCACTGGATAAAACCTTTAATCATTAGAAGCTCCCACCTAGTTCAGTTTGAAGAACTAGACTTCATTACTTATATGTAGAGCAAGTTGGATGTGACAACATCTAGATCCACCATGCCCCAAACCATTCTTTCTCTTATTGAGCAGATAGCCACTACAAACATAAAAAGGCAGCTTTAAAATGTATTAAAAGATAATAAGTTATTCAGCTGTTAGTAGTGATGCAAAGTATTTCCTAACAGATTATACACATTCATTGCAGATACTTTTCTATTTGCGGTATGAAGAATAGTTAGTTATAAAGCGGCTACTGGGCGGCCTCTATAACACCTTGTTATATGACAGTGCTTCTTTACTGCTTTGTAAAGTAGAAATAAAGGCATCTAGGTACCTCAAGATGTTGGAGGATCAAAGACACATTTCAACTGAAATACCCATTTTCTTACTGTTTACATCACTTATAAATCCAAAACAATTTTTCAAGTTTTTTAAAGAAAATCCTTGTGCAAGCAGAAGTGCCTTTTCTGTGTGAATAAGCTCCTACTACAACATGAAGAACCTTTGTGTCTTACAAGAGTTAAAAAAAATTTCCTTACATGTGTAAGTACCACTATGCAACACTGTAGCCTTGTCTTTGAAAATACGTATCTTCTTTGAAGCATTAAACCTCACACTATTGCAATTTAGACCAAATGACGAGACACTCGCTCATCAACGTAGAAGACACCAATATTATGCCATAGTTATGTCAAGAAACTAGGTGGCACATTACCAAATTAAACTTGCAGGATGACACCAGGGAGCGGTCCTGGAAGAAAGACTTGAACACACCTCGTCACACGAGAACGCCACAGAGTGGACGGCTGGTCCAGACCTTTGTTTCACGATTCATCTGAAGGATGTCACTAGGAGCATGCAGTTTTGTGTTCCCATAAATTGTCTTAGAAATAACAAAGGCATGTTAGGCAAGTGTTTCACTATTCCCGCCTATGTCTGGATCTAAATAATACTGAGATAAAAAAAAAGACAACTCTGAAAGGTAGAACCATAAATAGGCAACACAAAATCAGAACACAAACACAAAATAACCCACTTTTTATTTCAATAAAGAAATTAAACTCAATCTTAGCAGAAACAGGAGTCATACATAGTATCTGGCCATAAAAACCTGTATGTACAGCACAAGAAAATACGCGGCTTTTTGAAAAACTTTCAAAATGTTGTCTCTCTTGAGAATAATTCAGAACTTATTTTCATGCCTACATTTTCTATACAGTGTAGAGCAATCCAAAATATTCATATTCTGGAGGAACATGAAGCACATACATTTGATCCCACAATATAGTAACAATATACATCTCGCGTAGGTTTAGAGACATTGTTGAAAGGTTGAGTGAATTCATGTGACACACTTTTCAAAGTTACAGATTTTCACATCAAATGGCACCAGTCTCGTCACACAGCTGCAAATTGTCTTGAACACAGTTTTATCCCCTGAAGTTCCTAATCCACTCTAATGATGTTTATGCAAGATACACAAAGGTTTAAAAGGGATAACATACCCAAACTAAAACACATTTATTCACTTTTGCCAGTCTGTTCACTGAAGACCAAAACTTTTTAAAACTTTTTTTTTTATTTTTAGGTCAGAGACTGTTAATGGCTACTCCTCAGAAACATTGGGTTGATCCGCAGTCTAGGGCAGCAGATCTGATCTAAGATCTAAATCTGTACTTTGAGAAACATGGAGGCTGGTCAATCCTGTTCCATAGGGAAAACAACTACCTAGCCCCAGCCCCTGCTGGGAAAGGCTCACATGGAACAGAGCTTGTGTTTTTGCAGCTTCTTACCCTTAACCAGGTATGTGGTATGGGCATCTGTAGGGTAGTACATAGAAAACAAAACAGATAAAGCAATGGAGCTCTGGAGAAGGAACCTGAAGGCCAGAGGGCTTCTAGACATAACCGGGAAATTTCTTGCAGATAGAAGAGTGATAGGAGACCAGCAAAGGTCAGCTCATCCGCACTGGACTGGGCTAACAACCTGAACTAGGGCGGGAAGCTGGAGCTCGGCTGGGCTAGTATTTCTGAAAATGGCAGAGACACTCTACAGACGTTAAGACTGTATTCTGAGGAAATGCGAGGAAGCCACTGTTGTGGCCATGTGTGGATACAGGGCTCAATTTTTTACACAAGGGAAACTGTGATGGTGAAATAATAAAAAGAAAAAATCTTAGAGCTGTGAGATTACATTAATTTATCTGTACATGCTAGCAATGTTTATTTCGATACGTGCCTCTACAGTACAGAGATGCCCAGAAAAACATTCTGATGACTTTAATAAGGATTGTTTGCATTCATAAAGAGTCAGAGTGTCTTGCTGGCCTTTGAGCAGCATGGTTTTAGCTGATAATTCCGTAACTATACAGCTGCTCTTTCCCACAGTGTAAAAATTCTGTTTGTTTGCACTGACACTAAACAACCTGACTCAAGTGGCTCTTTGCAAGGCATTACCATCACCTAACCTTTATTGCTACCTCAGTTAAAAAAAAAAAAAAAAAAAAGAGAAATTAATCTTATTTTTCAAATAGCTCAGTGTAAATCAAAGACATGGAAAAAAATCATAATGTGAGGAACTGCAATTTTCTAGACAATTCTGTCTGGACTGTTAGAAACTACGCTTTTATTTCGTGGAAAGCTAACCAAAACAAACTCCTTTATTTTTCTAACCATTCTAGATATAGTCCTGAAAATTATCATATTCCTGGCAAGCAAACCAAGTGTAATTTTCTAATTTAACAAAATTGGTTTGTCCTCTACTTACATGCAAGCACAATATTATAAATAATTTCATTAATACTTTTTAAACTCTTTTCAATGAGAGAAAAATTGTTTTGAGACACTGTCATCAGGCAAAAATAAATCACCTCCAATACAAAATGAATTCCTTTATCCCCAGAAATCTAGATCTGAAAATTCTCTATTCATCTCACCCCATATTTGCAGTTCATTTTGTTCTCCCAGCCAAAAAGTTGGCAATTTAAACTGGTACAGCTGCAATTGATGGGGTCCTCAGTGACTGGTGAGGAGAGGCACGTACCGGACCAGCTAACAGCCAGCCAGCCATGGAGCTCAGTAATCTTCAGCTCCTCTTACTCTGAATAGGCCTCCTTATTCTGCAGACTTTCAAAACCTGTGGCAGAACAAGTCCTTTCTTTCAGCTTGGCAACACTTCTAGTTATTGCAGCTTTTCAGCACCTTCATGTGCTTGCCCATCTGGGATTATAGAACACTTCAGGTAGAACAGAGTAAAACAGAGTCAACTGAATCAGTTAAAAATACCGTGTCCCAGTAAATGATATCATTACACATCCACTGAATAGCCTTTTCTGGCCTCCATGGAGTGTCAATTATTTATCGCAAGTTGTATTTCATTTAAAAACCAACAGTCTGGAATATTTGACTTACAATTTTTATATACATTATTCTATATTTCTGTTAACTTCAGATTTGAAGTTACTGAACATCTAATTTAACCCCTGCGGAGTCTGGAGAGAAGAGTCACGGCTTCACTGATTTGCAGTTTTGGAGGAAAAAAGCAAAACACCAAAAACTCTGATTAGTATGCAAGATGAGTCAGTCACTGAAATGGAAACAAAAATATTAATCAGAACTGACAGAAGTAGGAAAGATTAACAGCATATTTGAATTCAAGATTATCTACAGCAAAACTCCAAAAGCTTGTATAATATTGTAAAACTCATATCCTTCTCTCTCTAAACCTTTTCTTTATCTTTGTAATAAGGCATGGCTTCAATGGTTACACTACAAGTAGTTTCTCCTTTAGTCAGAATACAGGGTGCAGCCAAGTTGTACACAAACCTGAATTCACTGAAGATGTATGTTTAACTGTAGGACAGAAATGAACTCTTTTTAGTTGTGGAAATCATTCCATTCAGTATGACTCATTCTGTTCAGTACGTTTTCTTACATTTAGACATACCATAATGTACCTATGACTTCTAGAAAGAAAAGTGAGACATAATGGCACAAAATAGGATTTGTTTTGAAAAAGAATATGAAATACTCTAAAGGTGCATTCAAGATCTACAGATCTTCTCCAGAAATTTTAATTCACTGTAAGACAATAAAATATTCTATCTTCATATGTTATGACACTATTTGGAAAAAAGTAAATAGGGGTTTTTTGTTGGTTCCACCCCCAGCCAAAACAGTACAGATGTAAATGCAAGTCTAGGAAAACTGAACTGCTGTTTCACTCGTATCTATTGCTGAGGGAAAAAACGCAAAAAGAACTGTTAAAGATCAAATCCTAAGTTACATACAGGAAGCTTTAATTAACAAAGACTGTAAGTGAAAAGGATATGAAATACTTCTAAAGTTAATTCCTCAAAGTAGTTTTGGACAGATGTAGTTCCAAGACTACTAAGATTCAGACTTCTTCAGCCTGCTATTAGACAAATGCAAAGTGTTGTACAAACACTTGCACCACTTAGTAACAGCAAAAGGATTTGTACCAATTCTTCTGGCTTTATTCATCCACCTGAGAATAAAACTATTATTTTTGTAAGAGAAAAGGCAGTACCATAATTTAAGCTTCAGCATAAATGAAGTATAGAAACACATTTTTATATATTAAACACTTGCTGACTAATCAACAACATTATTGTAGCTCTGCTCTCTGTTCCTAGCATGGGTAATTATTGAAGTGTTAGAACCACAAGCAGGTAGAAGCAAAGAAAGCATGTGGTCAGCTCAGACTTTTCACTCCGAATTCCTTCAGCAAGGAAACATGCATCTTCCTTAAGATATTGATAAAGAATGTCAATTTTAAAAAGGTGAAAATCAGACTGTTAGTTTAAATAAGGAAAAACATGTTTCATTTACACATGTACACTTATTCCCACACTCTGAATTACATAAAGTAACAGCATAACAACTTTGACAATTTTCTTTTTCTTATAAGCATTCTTGTCTTGAATGTGAATTCTGTTTCACTGGACTCTCCGGCTTAGAACAAAAATTATCCCAATATGCAGAATCCTCAGGTGCAACTGGAATACCAGACGCAACTAAATCTTCAAAAGTCAATAATGTGAACTGTGGTTGGTTAGGCTCCATGGAACATACCTAAGGAAAATACATATTAGTATTACATGAAACCATAAATTTCGATTTTCTTCCGCAATATTCCCTGTCCAGTTTAAACTACACATTGCTTACTGAAGAAGAAAGAAAATACTCCAGTTGAGACCAATGTCACTGTCCCTAATGTAGTCTATAGAGTAACTAATGTAACAGTCCACACAGGAAAAGCAAGTTTTTCTCTGAAACTGATAAGAGAATGCTGTAAATACCACAGAATGAGTATTTAAGCCCAGAAAAAAAGGAAGGAAAAACCCACTAACAAACCCAAACAAACTGTACTTCATTCTCCAGCAGACATGATTATTTGAGATGATAGCGTGAGGATTTATTCCACTACAGGTGTGCCTATTCATATCCTTTTTAATACCAGCAGTCACTGAAGTTGTGCATGCTTCTCTCAAACTCATGCTATTTAAGGACAAAAGTGGTCACAATGAACCCACAATTCCCCATGTTAAATCCAGATTAAATGCAGACTGAGATGTTAGAGATGACAGTGTCATGGTCTCTGTGTTAGTACCATCGCTTCAAGAAAAATCACATTTCAAAGAAAAAAAGGTTTGGTTTTTTGAGCACATGCTACTGTGCAGCCTGCTGTATGTTATCTGCAAGTGTAATTCTTTCCAACAGCAGGGCAAAGAGTACAGCTACATGAATCAAACATGAATATAGCTGATCCTTCTGAATTCGGGATTCGCTCAAGCAACATATTCTTAATGTTTAATATTTGATAGAATTCAGCAGGGCTACTCTGCAGTGGGGGTATTCTCTATATCACACAAACTGACACATTTTTGATGAAGGCCAAGGTACTGTTAACTCCTCGGGGAGCGAATAGTGATGTCTGGTAATCACAGAATGGCTGAGATTGGAAGGGAGCTCTGGAAGGGATCTGGCCCAAGCCCTCTGCTCAAGCAGAGCCACCTAGAGCCAGTTGCCCAGGACCATGTCCAGACAGCTTTTGAATATTGCCATGGATGGAGACTCTACAACCTCCCTGGGCAATCTCAGTCACCCTCACAGTGGGGGAAAAAAAAAAAAAAAAAAAAAAAAAAAGTTTCCTGACATTCAGAGGGAACCTCCTGTGTGTCAGCTTGTGTCCACTGCCTCTGGTCCTCTGCCTGGACATCACTGAAAAGAGCCTGGCTCTGTCTAATTTGCATCCTCCCTTCAGGTATTTAGATACATTACTAAGATCTACCTGAGCCTTCTCTTTTCCAGGCTGAACAGTCCCAGCTCTCCTGGGCCTTCCTCATAGGAAAGACATTCCAAGTCCCTTAATCATATTTGTGGTCCTTTGCTGGACTCTCCCCGGTATGTCCATGTCTCTCTTGTACTGAGAAGCCCAGAACTGGACACAGTTCTCCAGGTGTGGCCTCACCAGTGCTGAGTAAATGGGAAGGATCACCTCCCTCGACCTGCTGCCAATACTTTGTCTAATGCAGTCCAGGATGCCATTAGCCTTCTTTGCTGCAAGGGCCCATTGCTGGTTCACGTTCAGTCTGGTGCCCACCAGGACCCCCAGTGCCTTTTCTGCAAAGCTGCTTTCCAGCTGGCTGGCCCCCAGCATGTCCTGGTGCCTGGGGTTGTTCCTCCCCAGGTTCAGGACTTTGCACTTCTCTTTCCTGAATTTCATGAGGTTCCTGTTGGCCCATTGCTCCAGCCTGTCCAGGTCTTTCTGGATGGCAGTATGACCCCCTGGCATATCAGCCGCTCCTCCCAGTTCTGTGTCACCAGCAAACCTGCTGAGGGTACACTCTGCCCCATCACCCAGATCATTAATGAAGATGTTACACAGGATTGGACCCAGTATTGACCCCTGGGGTACACCACTAGTTACTGGCCTCCAACCAGACTTCATGCCACTGATCACTGCCCCCTGGGCCCAACTGTTCAGTCAGTTTTCAGTGCCACCTCACTGTTTGCTTATTCAGTACATACATCAACATTTTCTCTAGGAGGATCTTATGAGAGACAGCATCAGAGGCAGAAGGTACTGAAGTTTAAGTAGACAATATCCACTGCTCTCCCCTCATGTACCAGGCCAGTCATTTCAGTGTAGAACTTTACCAAGTTGATCAAGTATGACTTTCTCTTGATGAAGCTAGGCTGACTAGTCCTGATGATTTCTTTGTCCTTGATGTGCCCGGAAATGGCTTCCAAATTAGCTGCTCCACCGCTTTTCCAGAGATCGCGGCGAGTCTGACAGGCCTGTAATTCCCTGAGTCTTCCTTCTTGAAGACAGAGTGACATTTGCTTTCCTCTAGTCTTTGCGCACTTCTCTCAGTCACCATAATCAACCAAGGATTATGGAGAGTGGCCTTGCAATGACATCTGCTAGCTGCATCCCATAAGGCCTCATGGACTTATGTACGTCCAGTTTGCTTAAGTATTCCCTGACCTGATCCTCTTCCACCAAGGATACATCTTCCTGACTCCTTCCCTCTGGTCTCTGGGACCTGGGATTCCTGAAGGCCAGTCTTCCCAGTAAAGACTGAGGCAAAGAAGGCATTCAGTACCTCAGCCTTCTCCATGTCCTGTGTACTCAGGGCCTCTGTCTCATGGAGCAAAGAGCCAACATTTTCCCTAGTTTTCCCTTTGTCTCCTGTGCACTTATAGAAGCCCTTCTTGTTGCCTTGGACATCCCTGGACAGATTCAATTTCATTTGGGCTTTAGCTTTCCTAACTTCATTCCTGGATGCTCAGACAATGTTTCTGTATTTCTCCCAGGTTACCCATCCTTGCTTCCACCCTCTGTATGCTTCCTTTTTGAGTTTGAGTTTGGCTAGAAGCTCTTTGTTCATCCATGCAGGCCTCCTGGCATTTTTGCATGACTTCTTATTCATTGGGATGGAACTCTCTTGAGCTTGGAGGAGGTGATCCTTGGATATTAAGCAGCTCTCTTAGGCTCTGCTTCCCTCCAAGGCCTTACCCCACATGACTCTTCCAAGCAGATCTTTGAGGAGGCCAAAGTCTGCTCTCCTCAAGTCCAGGGTTATGAGCCCTCCTCCCTGCCTCCAGGATCCTGAACTCCACCCTCTCATGCTCACTGCAGCCAAGGCTGCCCTTGACCTTCACATCCCCAACAAGCCCCTCCCTTGTTGGTGAGTAGGAGGTCCAGCAGAGCACCTTTCCTCATTGGCTCCTCTATCACTTGGAAGGAGTAAGTTGTTGTGAATGGGCTCCAGGAGCCTCCTGGATTGCTTATGTCCTGCTGTGACTCTCCAGCAGAATATTGGGGTGGTTCAAGTCCCCCATGAGGATCAGGGCCTGCAAATGGGAGGCTGATTCTATCTGTCTGTAGAGGGCCTCATCCACTTTTTGGTCAGGTGGCATATAGCAGACACCCACTATAATGTCACCGTGATTTGCGCTCTCTTTAATCCTAACCCATAAACTCTCAGCTGGCTCCTCATCCATCCCCATGCAGAGCGCCATGCACTCCAGCTGCTCTCTCACATAAAGGGCAACTCCCCCTCCTCATCTTCCCAGCCTGTCCTTCCTAAAGAGCCTGTATCCCTTGATCGCAACACTCCAGCCATGGGAGCCATTCCACCACGTCTCCATGATCCCAACAAGATCATAGCCCTGCAACTGCACACAGATCTCAAAGTCATTATGTTTATTCCTCATATTGTGTGCATAGTGTACAGGCACTTCAGAGGCACTCCAGCATGTTGAGTTCCTGGAGAGGGTTTGAAGGATTTGTCCATAATGGTGCCTTGTAGGCACTTGCTTGTTTACATGCAAGTGCTGGAGGTGACCTCACCTAAGGCCCATTTTGATTTTGTTATTCCTTCCTGTCACATCAATGAAGGTAGGTCAGTAAATAGGTAAAAGAGCAAAAATGTCTATTCTCCGCTTCAGTGTTTGAGCAGTAAGCTACTGTTAGGAATATATGGAGAGACAACAAAGAGGTTTGTGTTTGTTGTAACAGCATAGCAAAACTCAAAGTTGTCCAATGAAGACAAAGCAAAAGTTAACTGAGCTGCCTGTCACTTTATATCCTCACACAAGTGACATGGTGTTGAGACATTCCTGTTCATCTGGCATTTTGGAGACGAGGTAAAGCTGCAGGAACTGTGCCTAGAACCATGTAAGTAACATCACAGATGCATACCAAATATGAACTAACAATCTACTTAGCTCAGAGGCTTAAGAAATCTAGTTTGAACTTCAGCACGTTTGTCTGAAGACAAGTGTGTTCTGACTGAATTCATCACAAGTCCTGTGAAATTTAGCAAGTGACAGGCAAAAAGATATTTTGTAGCCCACATAGGAATTATAAAGAATTATAAACTCAGCCATCTTTCATTGAGACCTGCCTCAGATAACTGTCTAGATGTAGGTAAGAGTGCAGATAAACATTCTGCCTCTTCAAGTATATAGCAATCACTAGTGGACATTTTGTTAAGATTCTTGACATGAGAATTTAAATTATAGTACTTTAAAGTAACAATTGGCCTTTCCTGTAAATTGTAGGTACTTGCTACCAAGTTGGGAAGAAAGATCACTGAAAGTACATGTTCTGCAAACAGGACATAATGAATTACTCTTGTGATAGCAGAGAGGGAACAGAGACAAGCATTCACATCCTGAAGCAATAGTATAATATTTACACACTCAATTTTTTTAAACTAAGATGAAGAACAGCTTTTCCTCTTAACACATCTAGCAATACATTGAATCCTTTTTTACAGTTCTGTTAGAAAGAGAGAAGGCCACTTTTTTTCCCTCCACATTCCTGTTAGAGTCCTGAAAAGGCACAATGCAATAGTACAGAAATTGTCACTTCATTTCCATATTGGGGAGTCACAGAATGCTCACTTGTCCTATTTAAAATGACCTTTTTTCAGTGAATTGAGCTAATGAAATTTAGGTCATCACAAATTTAGTCAGTGGACAAGTATGGCTTTGAGACTTTCTTGATTCAAAGACTTTTCATCGTAACTCTCGACACCATGCCTGTTCTTTCTATCATAATTTTAAGGTGTGTGACAGTGATGGTGAAGGTCGATACTTAAAAATCCTGGATTTTTGTAGACTACTTAGGGAATTGTCTTTAGAAATAACGACTGCCACCTTTTTTCACCTCAGACTGACATTTATCAGTATTCCTGTAGGAATGATGATATGCAGCCCCACTGGGAAGTGTGTCCTGTCAAACAGAATGCACATATTTTCCTTAAAGAATATTTTAGCACTGATTTACCACAGTAAATCCTCAAAGGTAGTTTAGACGTCTTTTTTTTAATCTAACCAATACTAGTTAAAAGGTCTGCCTCTCTGTGTTATCCATGATCACAGACTCAGATTTTATGACCATGATAGATGTTTGCATGACCACTTTCATCCTTTCGTCCATTCATATGCTAATTATTTTTTTCCTAGTTCCTGGCAGAACCTTTGTATCTAAATAACAGAAAACAATAACCTATTTTCTTTTGAGCAACTAAAACACCACAGACAATTTGTCTCACTTTTCTTTGCTGACTGTCTGGCTATTTCAGCTACAACTTGCTAGCCTGACTCAAATTTGACTTTTATTACTATTTTCATGACCCAGGTCTTTGTTAAATTACACAGAAAATCCTGAAAAGCTTTTAAGTAGCTTTGTTGCTTCTCTCAATAAAGAGACCACATGGAATGAAGACTAACACGGCTGTTCTTCCCATCTGTTGGTTGTTGTTGCTTGTCTCAAGGGTTATCTTGTCATGATGGGTGTTTGAGAGATGGATCTGCTCTGGAATACATGCACTGACAGTCCCCCATTAAAATCAACTTGGTGAGGTGCCGTACTAGTTTAGCAGTCCAGATTGGTTCACTGCCTCCATTTCCCTCTGTGAAAACAATTTTTCGCACGAGTACTAGCAGGCTGTGACAAAAATCACTTAATCTTCTCTCGAATGAACACCCTGAATGCTGTAACATTTACATTCCAGATTTGTCATTATCTGTTGCTGTCCTCTGAAACCATTTCTCCTTCCCAGACCTTTCCTGAAATAGGCACAACAGAACTAGAGGTAACAGTTCAGTAACCACCTGGTTAATACTGTGCTTAAGATAAGCTTTCTTCTTGGCCCTGCATCTGAGATAACACACTTTTAGCTACAGCATCAGACTAAGTTTATGTTCAAGTGATTAGTTACCAAGATTTGAAAGTGTTTCATAATTTCTTACATCAGAATGCTTCTGTCCACATCCCTCCTGTCTCCCGAGAGCCACTGCAACATGATGATGGTCATCTAACCGGGTTTCCTAGTAAAGATGAAAAATGGCAATGTAAATGCATTTTCTTTACTCTGTTTCCAGCAAAGACTACGTAAATGTTTAGAATATGGTTCAGAACAATAGCAGAACATAATTTAAAATACTTTAAAATAATGACATTTGAAAAGCAATAGTCCTTTTTAGCAGTTTTGTTGGAGAGCTCAAGGATGCAGACACATTAAAAAGTCAGCAGAGCTGAAATGGTTACTATAGGTTACCATCATCTGACGATTTGTAGATATTTATATTCAATTTTGTGGCCTTAGCATTACTTTACCAGTCCCTTCTAAGTCACAAGCCATGTAACCTATCTTAGCTATCCGTTTTCCAGTTAGATGAACTGTGAACTTCTGGGAGGTATTCCGAAAAACAACAGTCTAAGTGTAAACTTAAACCAATGACTCTCTCACTCTTGGCTTCAGACAGCATGTAAGATCACAACTTCAAATTTCTGACATGGCAGTCCGAGCACTACTCTGTGTAAATACAAATCAGTTTTCCTCAAAAAACATTTTTAGGTATAAACCATATTACTAAATATATAGTTATATCTATTTAATAGTTTTGTTTAAAAGTGTTTTCCTCTAGAAAGGCTAAGAATTCATCCTAAGCAATTAATTTCAGAAAAAAGAACACTTTTATATGCTGTTTCTGAATAATGCTTATTCTATAGTCAAGTCATAATCCCGTTGGCTTTTTTTTTTTAAATATATATATTATATGTAGTAAAAGGGGGAGGGGAATGTTTTCCTTGCTTATTTATCCAAAAATTTTCACATAATTTCTGCACAAACTTTCTAAAATGGAAATCAAGAATAACAAGAATTTTACCTAGAAAAATGAATAATTTAGATATCAGCATTAATCTGAAAATCAGCTAGTAGTCTGGATATTCTCCTGGGAGGTATGACTGAACCTCCAATTTCCACTTCCTTGGGAAATACTCTAGCTACACTATATTACACTATATATTATAATATAAAGAAATGTTGGATATCATGATGTCCTATTTACTCTGACAGGTTGTTGGTTACAGTTTTTTTTTCCCCCTTTCAATCTAAGCAAACTGTCTTAAAACAGTGCTGTCAGTCTGCATTAGGCTTCTCTACAGCTCATCTACTCTATAGGATTTTCAAAGATTTCAGTTGCAAGGATACCATTTCTGTGATTCCCAAACAGGCCGGTATATAAAAAAAGTGCCAAGATGCTCAGCTCAGATCTCTTCAACCCAGCTCAGCCAAGACAGCAGCTGCTCTCGTCACGTGTGGCAGCAGCACAACTGTAAGGCTGGGGGACTTTACTGGCAAAGATGTGGGTGTCTTGGCAGATAGGTGCTGGTGTGGGAGCAGAACTGTGTTTTTACTTTGATCTTTTCAGCACCAAAACAGTGCCTATTTGACAGACTTAGCAGTGAACTTTGTATCCTTCACCTACTTAAAAACAAGGCGTCAAGCTCATGTTGTTTTACCTTTATGCAAAGAGTTAGTAAGCAAATTACTATTTCAATTCTGTCTAGATTAGGAGAAATATTTAATGCACATGAGAAACACTAACAAATCTGCAGTGTAAGCGGTATTTCCCATGACTGCAAGAGCTATATGTGTACTTACTATGAAGCATCTTACTAAGTTTTCCATTCCTTTACTAAGGTACAAGACTGAAAATAAGTCAAGCATAAAGAACGCTACCTCAGGTTTGATGAAATCTAACCATTTATACACATCACACATTTCTGTAACTTCCTCAAAAATAGAACAAGACTATGAAAATTAGATGTTTGACCAAGTGCTGCTGAACAATTTGTACAGTTCTAGGGTGGCAGTGTTTCATGTTTGTTGAGGTGGAAAAATGACTACATCCAGTTTTTAATCACTTCATTTTCCCCCTTTCTTTCATTTTTTGCATGTTCAAGAGCTTAAAGACCGAACAGAGGACACAGTACAGCACATTCAGCAGCGGCCTACATCTGTAGTCAGAAGTTTGTGAACAACTGTGTTACAGCTTTAAGCTAAACGCACAGAAATTTCTTTTTGTGAACTTATGTATTACTTCTTGTTTGTGCAACTGAAAACATATTCTAGATAAAGTCTTTTACATATTGTTAATAAAATAATTTTTTGTCAGCTCAAAGCTGCATTTAACAGGCAGTGACTCTTTAGATAATGGGGACGATTCCCCTGAAGAGACCCTGCCCAATGGACAACGAATTCAGAAGGTTCCACCTCATTTACTTCACATATCCTGTGCGGTAACAAAACAGTTTTCAGCATCTTATGATAAAACATAACGAACTATGCCCTTCACTTATCTTTGCTTCTTCAGAGAAATGTAAATCCAAACCAAATACAGAAGGGGAAGGAGATCTTCCCTGGCCCCTACTAGTGGCCAGCAAAAACATTAAGGTATGGAGTTAATGAAACGTACTGAAACCATAAAAAACAGTGAATAAGCTTGCTTCCCTATTCATCTGGAGATATTGCTATACCATCTTATGAAATAAATCCAACTTCTTTAATGGAAATAGATGATTAAAAAAAAAAGATAAGGAGGACAATCATACAGAATTACTCTGAGGTAAAGAGTTTGTTTTGTTAAGGTTGTTAAAATTCCTCTTTATAAACCAGAAAACATAATGGATCAAAATTTGTTTTTCTCTGCACAGAACCAAAGTGTTACTAGAGCTGTTCAAGCTATAGGCACACAGAGACTTGTAATGACTTCATTTCAAAGGCTCGGCAGAATGATGTGTCTGGGATTCAAATCAGTCTGGATTCACTCAACAACAGACAGCTTATGAGGAAACTGTACCTTCCCAGCCAGCAGAACCGATTGCTGTCTGAATCCAGTTGGATTAATGTGAATCCAGTTGGATTAGTGTGAATCCAGTTGGATTAGCTAGTCTTAGAAGTAAAAGTTTTCATTCCTATTTATTCCTTACAATACAACAGGATTAACTGCTCTTACTGAGGGTGAAAGACTCCATTACAGTTGCATACCAACAACAGTTACTAAATATGTTTCAAATTGACCAAGGTAACCTCAGTTTGAAATTCATATTCTGGAAGTAATGTATTTGCACATAGACAAACCAAGCAAATATTTGTTGTGAAAAAATGGAAGCAATTATTTGTGTAGCAGCAGTGATGCCAGGTGATTCTTAATGCCCAAGTGAGGTTTAGGATAAATTGGTTGCTTCCTTTGTAAACTGGTTGTATCCAAAATTGAGGTAGGGACCAGAACTGTCTTATGTCTCATTTAAGATTCTTCTTTAATATAGATGCCAATAAGTGCTGTCTAGCCATTCTTCCTGATTAACTGTACAAACCTGGGACCAATAAGGAAAGAGTCATTAATACACTTAACGTTTTGCAAATCAGTAATTAGGATTTTTTTCCACATATCAGATCTGCTACAGAAATATATATATATTATAAACTTATGTTTACCTCTTTATATAAAACTTGTCATAATTGTTATTGATCAACTTCTTTCAGTTTTATTAAAATTAACTAGTACTTCATTCTGTAAGTTTATTTTCTTCAAAGGAAGTAAATGGAGCATATAGAATTACCCATAATAATCACCATCATCATCATGACTCCATCCTAAATTAACATCCTGACACAAATACTGTATCACTCTTCACTAGGCTAGTAAACTTTTAATTATTACTAAACAAATTCACCTTTTTCAAGTGAGGAAAGTGTGCACTGCCTATGTAAATAAAGCATATTTAACACACAACACACATAGCAGGCATATCTTAACATTAATTTTATGTTTTTAAGTGAAGTTTTACTATATTTTTTTCTCCTACTCCTTCCAAAACAGTTGGAGGGAATCTGAGTAGCAATGTCTAGAGTACTATATGAAAAAAGTGCCTAAAGCTAAACCGATCCATCAAGATCAAATAAGAGGCTGTTTCTGAGCTACTGGCTTCTACCTAAGCTCAAAAATACAAGGAGTGGAAAGACATTTCGAACAAAACTAAACCCTTGGTAAAGGGACTGCAAACAGCCAACTACACAACAAGGTAGTTCATTAGGTATTTACAATGAAATAACAGAATTTTTTTTCTAATGTTCACAGAAAATTCTATCTATCTCCAATATAAGCAGGCTTTGCTCTTGTGAACAGTTACAGGGCATCTGAACAGTGTCAACTTTGATTTACTCTGATTCACTAGTACTTCTCTTAACCTTTTAGTCATGACAAGTATAAGGTGGTAGATCTTTTTCTAGTCTTTATGCTTTTAAGTTGCTTTTTTCACATTACATGGTACTTTCTGAAGCATATATCAGAATATTTTGTGTAATTTAAATGGGTAAAATCCTCTTTATTTCTCTCTTCTGTTTTTGGTAAATTAGATTCTCTTTAAAACTGAAATAAGACAATCCAAAATATGTGATAATTGGATTTTAAACAGCCTTGCTCCCTTCAGTCATCTCCTATCATAAAGATACAGGCAGATCTGAAAAGTAAAAGTGAGGTCATTATGTTGTTTTTTTTTTTTTTTTATTTGATAGGAAAAGTTCACTCAAGCAAACTCAGCACAACAGGGAACACAACAAAAATACTGTACCAGTAATATGCAGTATTACAGGTGATTCTTAATGACTTCTCTTGGGTGACTCTTCCAGATTTCTCAAAATCAGTGTTTTCAGTTAACAAGTTGTTTCAAGAATTTGGCTCAAGGGCAAATAATGAAACAAAAAAAGACTTTTGTAAGTAAGAAAATGGTAACAAAATTAAAAGAAACTTGGGAGAAGACATAAAAGTAAAGTGATGCTTAATTTTAGGCTGGGGATTGGTAACTGAAAAACTAATAATTTTTTTCAATTTCTTTTTAATAAATGTTGATATTTAAATGAAATTATATCCCAACTGACCTTGTATTTAAATGAAATTTGATAATAAATCCTTTCTTTGAAATACTACAGTCTGCCTCATTATACGGCTGCGCTCATGGGAAGCAGGAGGGCAAGCATGAAAAAGGAGACATTCTTCAGACCAAAATTAAATTAAGCTTCTAGCAGTAATTACTAAGTAATAAGGAAAAATCAAATAATTATAAAGCATTTAAGTAATACAGGGAGCTACCTACATCATCATCTTCAGGCTGTTTTAGTCAATCAACCACAGGCATGTCATCAAAGACCAAAATTAGGAGTCCCAGAAGTCAACTGAAAGAGGTAGATGCTTACTTGACAATGGTACACTGTTAGCATTAATACAGAAGGCATTCTGTTACAGGATGTGTCACAGTCTTTCCTAAGATTTTCTTTTGCCAGTCTATAATTCCAATTAGTGAATTTCATTACATACTCAACTCCTAGAGAGTATGGCAGTATCAGTAAGAGGGCTGATTTAGTATGGGTAGACTTTTAAAATAACACAAAACCAAATGCGGGTAGAAATGCTGAAAAGAATGAACTGTGAAGAGGTCAACTTATGCTACAAGTTAAGTGTTACTGGTACATTCATTCTTTTTTACTACATGCGTACCATACATGTAGTTTGTATACTACACGAAACAAACATAGAGCAGAAATTTGTCATTTAGATAATCTCTACTGGAATAGTTGTCTCCAACAACATAGATACTTTCAAAATGTAAATGCATATTGGTAACTGAGTACTCTTACTGAGAACGGCGCTTGACTATTTTGTGAAATTGCAAAGTATGTATTCTTTGAATTGCTAGTCAGCTATGTACCAGCTGCACAAACTTATGGCAGACTGCAACAAGGTGCCCTTTACAGACAATTTTAAAGTCACAATGTCTTTTGCATTTCTTCCTTTGTTTTAAGTGGTTGAATGAAAGTGCCTCTAGTGTGTAGAGAAATGGTGTTCTGATTTGTTTAACTTCTTTTAAAGCTTGGTTTCTTAGGGTAATTAAATAATTTGAGATAATTGTATAGACTCACAGAATCATTTAGGTTGGAAAAGACCCTTAAGATCATCAAGTCCAACTGTTAACCTAACACTACCAAGTCGACCACTAAACCATGTCCCTATCTGTTCTTTCTCTCCACACCCTTTAAACTATTGACGCTATTGATCGTTTTCTACCAAATCTAGCAGGATAGATGTTTTAGTGATAAGTCTCAATAACTTTCAAGAAGTAAAAAAACCCAAAATCCCAAGCCCCAACACCCAGATAAAAGACTGAGCCCAAACTAATGTTCCAATTAAGCAAAAGCAAGTTTTTTTCATCTCTCCATTCCCACAGACAGCAGCCAATCAGCACACTGTAACTCCAAAACCACAAAAGCACGTTTCTACCAGCTTGTATGGACAAGAAGTAAGAAACCCAAAGGAGCTGAAGACACCTCCTCCATTCCAAGCATTTAACATAAACACTAACTAATAGGGTTAGTTAATCACTAGTCCCATTCTAGACCAACTGATGAAGAACTTTAAAATCTTAAGACACTGTTCAGAAGTCAGGTCTGAATATGCCTCAGTGAACCTCCTGCATGCCCCTAGGCTGAATTTCATAGAGTGCAAGAAGTATACACCAGGAACAGAAAAAATAAAAAGCCATTATAATGAACATATCTCTGGGCTGGTTTTGCGATCATCAAAAATACTTTAAAACGCTGTGGATTTATATCCTAAGTTTTGATTGGTATATGTTCAATGCGGTTATACAGAATAAAGGTGTGAAGCAGCAATTAAAAAAAAAAAAAAAATCAAATGTGCAATGCAACCATAGGGTGTTGAGACTGTTTATCGCTACTGAAAAAATAAAGTTGAGTATTTCTTACCTCAAACATCCACTCTTCTTCTTTATCTCCATCCAGAAGCATTTTTGTCTCCTTATACACCTTCCCTATTTCCAGTTGCAATGGGGACACATTAAATTCAATTCTTTGCAAGTTAAAGCCAATTCCGACTCCAACAGCCTTTAAGAAGCTTTCCTTTAAGGCCTAAAAAACAGAATAAATGTATTTTATTCATACTGGCTGTTTTCAAGCTGCTCTATAAACACTACTTCTGGGCAGACCCTGTAGATGAAATAAATTTAAGACTTGTACTACTGTAAATGTGAGGGTAGACTGATGCAATTATCAAGAGAAAAAGTTATCAGTGTTGTTAATACCTAGCCTAACTTGCTGCATTATAATGAACATGCAATTGGAATTAGCAAGTGGCACATACAGATATGAACCCTTTACTTTGTTCTGGGTACGTGTTTAAAACTAGTCATCAATCCTTCTAGAAATGTCAGCTGTACTATGGCTCTCAAAGTTATTCCGACATTAAAAAAATCACTAAAATATAAACCCCATTAAAATATTATCTCCACATGAACATGTAACTATGAAGAGTATACAATTTTACCATAATGAAAATAATAACAAAATATATCAAACGAGAATGTGCAGGTTATAGCATTGCAGTCTTTAAATAAAAAAAAAGTATTACCCAGTGCCGATGAAACATATCGAGTTGCAACCATTCATTACTCATAGACTTGATTACACCCCACTCTGTTTCAGTAAACTGTCGCTTCATGATGCGAAAGAAATTTGGAATTGAGCTACTACCTATAAATTAGAAAGAGATATTTACAGAAATTTTAATAGGGTAGTAATAATAAGCAAATTACCTCATGTTATTGCTCTAGAAAAAACTCACTCATAAGAAAAAAATTATGAGCCAACTCTGCTCTACAATCTGAATCTATATAGCCTCGAAGCAGTGATGCTGATGACAGTTCAGGACACAGTATGAAAAAATCCCATTCCTATAGCAGAATTACTGCATTAAAAATATGAAATGGAAGTCATAAACATATTGCGTATTTTCAGCATTCTCTAAAAAGGAAAGTATTTAACCAGTGCTGATTTTATATTAAAAAAATTTAGATTCAGCTACAAAAGTAGCATATAGAGTCTTTGACATTTGACAGCTTGATCTAGTAACGTTTTATAAAACAGCATGCTGTTTGTTAGAATTCACCAAGCTCTTCTGCCTCCTGCCCTTGGATGCTGGGATACAAAAGAAACACTTTTTTTAAGCACATGTAGAAATATAATCTCCCAAATTTACCACATGCATATTAAGACTTTTGGATTTATTCTGCAAGAAAAATGGGGGTAGGGAGATGCCCATAATCACAGTAAGAAAGATATCAAGGAAAAAAAAAAAACCACCGAACCTTCAAATCCTCAGATTAAATTTAAGCCTCCTCTAAAAATAAGCACAGCTGTGTAGCGCTGCAGCAGCTCTTCAGGGACTACACCACTTTTCTCCACTAGTCTGAATTTACTTTGTAGAAGACACTACAGACTGTGTGGTTATATTGATCAATGGCATTTCTGTAATACACTGGAAGCTATGGACCTCATTACACGCTTGGCTAATCACCCATGGCCCATATCATTAATCAGCATACCATGCAATCTGTCCAATAGGGCTTACAGCTGGTTAAACAGACAATGGCAGAAAGCAATCTATTTTCTTTAGTAGGGATAATAAAAATCTGGATAGAGACAATTCCACACATTGAGACAAAATTTTTTCATAGGTTATGCAATGTTTGTGTTAAAAAAAATATTAGTCATATTTAATCCAAAACATAGCCTCTCCTCCCAATACCATGCTACTTTTAAGAACCCATCACTAAATAATTGCTTAACAAAGATGCAGATTCTAACCCTAGCTCTGCCACTGATTCTGTGAGTGCCTATGGGCAAGGAACTTCTCTGCACTAGTGTTCCCCACCTTAAACAAGGGACAAGGGTATAAAGCCTTCTCTGTAAAGTGGTTGTCTCCTACAGATATCTAAGCACTATATAAAAACAGGTATCGGCAACAGTAGTAATTGATCTGAACGAACTAACGTCACACTAAAGCACACATTCAGGTTGTCTGACAATTTCCAGATCATATTGCAAAGTGTAATCTGACATACTGCACACATCACGCAAGACATGGCAGTGACATTTCAGAGATGCCCTCAATTTCATTTATAGACTGAAGTGAAGAAAACATCTTAAGACAGAAATTTTGTTGGCAGTTGCAGTAGTCCGCTAATGGAACAATCCAGAACAATCTAAGGACAGAACTAACTTTCCTCTCTGGAGAAAATGATGATACTGAAAAAACACAACGTCAAGTATGTTTTAATGGATTACCACGGCAAATTAAATATCCATCTACTTAGACAATCCAACTGCCCTGAAACAATGAAAAATAACAAAGAAATTTGTTCAACTTGGAGAAAGGTTGCTGTCTTTCATCCCTCCGAGTTTATATGGCCCATTTTATGATCAAATAACTGTGTTAACACCTGCTCCAAACAATCTACTTATTTTTCTTTCTCTTCTCTCAAATATCAGACAACAGTGGTGAGGCACCAGCCTCTGCAGGTGATTCAAATTACAAAATATTCAAGAATGTCCTGGTGTACCCTTCCTCCACCATTACTTTCAGAGTGTTCTCTTGCTTTCAATGAGCCAGGGCTATTCACACTACCAGAGAAGACTCTCCAAGACTATCCACACTACACTACCTTTAGCACCCAGAGGTGTGTAATGCCTCCTGCATCGTCAGTCCTTCTGCCATTCAAACCTTACCATGCATGGTGAATACACTTATCAAACCCATACGCTACCACCTTTTCACTCCTTACTTACCCCTTTTTTCCTAGATTTCTTCAGCTGTTCAGCTACCCTTCTTGATGCTTATGTTCAAATTTACACAGTACTTTCCCCTCCATTCCAGCTGTCCATCAAGCTCCTCCTCTGAGGAGCCTTCTCCTGAACTGCCCTTCCCTCCTGTTTCCTTCTTAATACAGAGCAGTTGCTTTGCTCTGAGGAATGGATCAGATTAGAGGAGCCAGGACTATTATTCTCCATGTATTCCTAGCAGTACCACAGCCTGCCTAGTCCATTTCTTTGTATTTTCTTGAATATCAGAGAAAGACAGATTCACAGAATCATGGAAAAATTTAGGCTGGAAAGGACCTCTGGAGACCATCTGGTCCAATCTTCTGTTGAAAACAGAGCCTTATATTAGGTTATTCAAGGCCCTGTCAAGAAGAGTCTTACCCCCTTCTCTGGGCAATTTATTCCAGTCTTTTACTGTTCTCACAGTAAATAATTGTTTTCTTTTATCCAGACAAAATTTCCCCTGAAGCAACCTGGGCCTGTTGCCTTTTGCCCTGTCCCCATGCACCCTCATGAAGACAGCTGCCTACATCTTCTCTATGGCTACCTTTCAGATAGACTGTAATTAGATTCCCCTCCTCAGATCCCCTCTTCAGGCTCAACAAACCCAGCTCCATCAACACTTCTACATAGGTCAAGTTGCCCAACCCTCTAATGACCTTGGTGGCCCTTCCCATGTCTCTCACGACCTGGGGGATGAGGAGGGGACAAAACTAGAAGCAGAAGAAAGTTTGTAGATGCTACCTTTTTTGCTTTTACTTTGAGCAAAAAAGCCTCAAACATACTCACCACAATTTACAAAAAATTCCTTTGAAAGAATGGGAACAAGTCCCATATAGCGATTATTCAGTTGGTTTTAAATTTGCATTTCTAAATTACCTCCCATTTGCAAGCTGTTTCAGAAATAAACTCACTTAACAATTATACAAACACTTGAACTTATTTCTGTGGCCATTTCAATTCATTAAGAATCCAAGTTCTAGTTTACAAAATAATTATATTTCATTAAAAATACACCAAAGAGCTTTCATGCCAAATTATTCCAGTATGCATACTTTAGAGCTAACAGCTATTTTGGATACAATTTTGGATTACACACTGTATAGTCTACAAATGATCATTTGAGGCCCAGGGCAAGACAGGGTACCAGTTAATCACCTTTCAGTTGGGTTCTTCACTAAACAACTGAGCTTCCTATTCTGATGATAGCTTTCTAAGACCTTCTTAAGCGTTTTTCCTCCTGTGTTTACTGCCTCTATTTTTCTCTCAGAGAAGTTTAGGAAAAGTGCTAAACATTTTTGGTCATTTCAAAGCCTACTCTGTAAAATTTAAGTGAAGGAAGACACAATAGTTTCTACAAGGAAAATACAAAGACCACATAACAGAATACAAAAGAAACTGGAATGCAGGTTGGAACTCTGACAGGAAATAAAGGCAAGACAAAGAAGTATTTATAAGGGTTATCAACCTCACAAATTATTCTTAAAAGTACTTTTAAAAATTTCAGAGTATCGTCCCTAAGACTTGCAAAGTATTCACCACAAAAATGACATAATATGATAAGCATTCTCATAGTCAGGTTTTAGCTTTACCTTCAGACTTTTTTTAACTAACTAAAAATGTGAACTTAGTATCCGCACCTCGCTGTGCAGTGGTTTCTTCTTCTCTACAAGATGATACCAATTTTGTAAGAGAAATTTGGCTGCAGTGTACATGTATGTATTTATGCAGGTGGAATTCTGGTACATAAATGCTCTAAAATCCTTAATGCACGCAAACTTTAGTATTTTTCTAAAAGCAAATTCTAAGAAAATTCTCTAAAAAAGATCTATGAACTGGAGAAGCATGATAAAAATGAACTGACAGTAAAAACTTGGAAAACAGATTCTCTGAAGGAACAAATGCTTTTACTGCACTGCACACATATAATACAAACACTTCCAGGAATACTTTCTGTCTTTATGTTTTCAGTGAACAATAAGGCCAGACATTCATTGAAATTTATGTAATTGTACTACTGTTTCTTATTTAACTTGCATCAGTAAAGATTTCAGTAAACATTTTCAGATGATCAGTAAAGGATTCCTTTAAGATACGTAGGTTGTAGAAAACTGCACATCTGATCTCTCTGTGCTTCTAAACATCCATACACTGACAAGCTCCAGAGCAGACGCCACACAGATGGGTTCACACAGTACTGAGCCCTTGCTAATATAATCCAGAAATCCTTTCCCAGTGTTCAGGGTTATTCAAAAAAGCACTTAGATGTTGAGCCAAAAAATTAGCTGAGGATACAACTATGTGGAAAAATTTAACTGAAATGCTCAAAACTGCATTTCAAATATTCCTTCTTCTAAGTCATATTTACAGCTTCTGAAGAGTCAGAATTTAGATTCTGTTTCCAATAAATCCAATGTACTTACAGTAATCTTTTCCATCTCAGTGGCAAAGTGAGATTCCTGTAACTCACAATGTGTGCACTTCAGAAAAAAATATTTATGTATGTAAATTACTTATTTAAATTGGTGAGCATCAGGAAATTGCACAATATTTATCTGATTGGTCAAGCATCTAACTAGGTGGGGGTTCATCACTGAAATGGAATAAATTCAATTGTGTGAATTTCGGTATACATAAGATAGGTAAGACATGTTTTCATATGAAATTTGGAATATAAGTTGAGTTGGAAGCAGAGAAAAACAGGAAGCTTGTTCCACAGATGGCTTATGATTCATGGGAAACGATACATATCCCCATCAACTATTAAAACTCTTTGAAAGAACAGCCACTCACCTTTTGCTGGTTTTCTCTAAGAGAAGAAAAATTGTGATAGGAGCAGATCTATGAAAATACTGGATAAAAGGTTTAAAAAAAAAAAAAGAAAGAAAAATGCTGATTTAGATTCTATAGGGAATTGAGAGAGTGAATTTCAGCAGACAGAAAAACTTAGCCAATGGCATGAAAGTTATTAACATGACAAGGGGGTGGGAGGGTAGGGATGAGATTTTTTAATTAAACATGAAACCAAACTTGCCTGGGTGGAGGGGATTAATGAAAATAAGCTCCACTGTGACTGAGTTTTCTTGCTTTGAAATTGAACGTATTGATTACTGTAAGTATTCTGTCAAAAATCTAACAATATCTCTTTTCACAATTACCCTCTATTAATACCTTAAAAATACGATTTTCATTTAGTATAGAAGCCTAATCATAAAAATGTGATTAATAAAGAGGCCTTTTCTTTTTAGAAATGCATATATCTGTTCAGTCATCAACCAAATAACTTCACTATAAACCTTATGAAATTCTAAGTTAACAGCTACAAATTTTGAAAGTGGTAATTCCTGGCAATGTAAACTTTAAAACTATTTCCAATGCTTTGTATAGATACTTCTTACTCACCTATGCCACTTAATTTCCTAATTTACAGTTAATATACTGTTCAAAATTTATATAGCTCCTTTTCAAGAGAAACGGGGAAAAAAAACTTTGATTCTTCTTAACACTGAGAAGAATTATATTGCCCCTTCTCTCTCATTTGAAAATATATTTTCAGTTGTATATGTTTTTATAGTTCACTCCTTTCCTCACCTTTACACAAACCGTTGCACATTCTTTATTTTTGCATTTGTTCATAATAGCTGAAATTCTGAAAACATTTCTCTAGTCTACTGTAAACTCCACACTTGAAAAACTTGAAAATGACAACCTCTAAATATTGGAAGCAGTTTTTGTTTTTACATTGGATCATCTTGCTGAAAAGCAAGAGAGTCAACTGGAAAACTCTAATAAATTTAACCAAAACATACTATAGCTTCTTTTCATAATATCCAATTAACTGACAATTTGTCCCAGTATCTGATTGCCTAACAAATACAAACCTGTATGTTCACTTGCAGTAGAAAATTGACTGGATGGTTTAGCTATTCAGTGTCCTAGCTTTAAAAGTCCTTTTCCCCTAGAATATGTAGAGCTCTGCCTCCTTCCCATAACACTCATTAACCTGCTTCTTAGGGAACAGTAGTCAACAGAAGAAAGGCATCCAGCAAATCTCTGACCAGTTCCTTCAGTTGGCGTCTAAATTAGATATTCACAAGAGAAGTTAGAGGTTTTATCCTTGAGAGCAAAATATATTTTCATTGTTTTTTCTTTAATCTGCAGACACTTATTATCACAACATAATGCACAGAGTAGTTCACAGAACAAATTAAATGTAAAATTCACACAGCTGTGAAGGCAATCGATTTCTTACCTATATACAGCTATTATTCCCTACTAATAAACTTTAAAGCACATTAGATCCTTAAAAATATAATTTGAGTAATCTCAAAAATTGTCTTCTATGCATCTAAAAAATATCTAACCCAAAAGTTAAGTTCCTTCATTAAATTAAAAATACACAACATCCTGGAAATTTGAGGAAGAGTGAGGAGAAGAAATAGTGAGTGATACTGGAAAAGAGTACAATATTAAACCTGGAAAGTAAACATGCTATATAAAGATAAACATGTGTGCATATGTGTGGGTATTTTGGATTTTTTTTTCACAAATTATTTACATTGAAATATATAATGCCATCTTTTCCACTGCAATGACACCTGGGTATTTTAATAATTTTTGTAAAGACTAGGCCAAAAAATCTGCTTTGTATTTTCCCTGTAAAACAGCAAAACCTTATATAGATATGAAAGATTGATTTTTAAAAGATGTAGGAGTGAAGAATAAGAAAACATACTATATTCCCTAGTCCTATTTGAGAAAATGCTTTAGAAATAATAGATAAATATAGGGTTATTTACTCCTTTTTTCTACCTGATAAAAAGCCAAACAGGATGCATTTGTAGGAAGATAAAAGACAATCAGAGTTAAAATCCATGTAAATTACGATGCTATTAATAGTGAAGATTACTATACATAGGGCTAATACAGAAATCTTCATACTGGTATTTTGTTTACACTGTTACAAACATCAGGTCAGCTTCGGTAATACAATGTACACTTAACAAAGGTAGTAACTGCCCTGTTGTACCTGAAGTTATTAAAACCATGACATGCTTTCTGAAAAACAGTGAGAAGAGTAGATGACTGACATTCCTCACTTCCAGTTTTTACCAGTTTTACAGTCTTCAAGTTGTTTTGGTCAGATACAAACTAACTAGCTTATATTGTGGTCTATATCCAAAACTATGAAAATTGAAAGCTAAAAGCTACTATTGCCAGCTCATTGATCAACTAATCCCCTGAAAAAACACAAACCAAACAAAAAACAACAAATGCCAGAATGGTAACAGACTCCTAACTGCCTTGAACTGCATGAAAGGAACAGGCCAGTGACGAAGAACTAATATCTAATCAATACATATCTACTTACTTTCAGATGGCAAACAAGCCTCGTGACAATGTGAAACGTACTACCCAGCAAAATGAGTGACTGAAGTATGAACAGATCAATCTACTTAATAATGTGAAACATAGGCTAGCTATAAGTCCTGCAAACTAACAAACTGTATGGGATGAATAAGTTTTGAGTCCTGGACTCTCGGGCTGACAGTCCTCTTAGTACAGGACACAAGCCATATTTGACCATGTTTTACTATCTCTAAAGGAAACCAGAGTAAATCAATACAGAGAAAACATTTCTTCTGCAACAGATGCCCAAGTCCTCATTGTTTATAATACCAACTAACCCTTGTACAGATGTTTAGAAACTGACAACACAGGACAAATAATTAGCTAGATAAATGACTAACTTAGAAGAACCAGATAGAAAATTAACAAAGCATGGGTTTTAAATCTATTAGCTCACACAGCTTTGGTGTGAATTGGAAATTGGATTTGCATTCTGTGACCTCTCTGCTTCCTGCCATTAACCTGCAATTCTCCCAGTGATACGTATGTTAAACATCCGTTCTCATCACATAACTACTGATGATATGTTTTGTCTTGGTGTACCTCAGAGAAGCAGCATTAACTTTAAAATGTCAGAAAATTTGAGGTTGCCTCCTTTGAATTACTCAACATTTCCCAGATCATAAAAATGGAAAAGTCATAAAGAGACTGACATAATTTGATAATGTTTGAAATCTTATCTGCAGTTAGGATCGTTAAGTCATCGTAATATTAGAGAAAATGCAAATGTTTCCATCGCATTACTGTGATTGGGTCTAACAGCAATGATGAATATTTAAGCAAGCTGCCCTGATAACCAATGTTAAACAAAAGAAAGTAAAGAATCAGAATGGATTAGATAGCTCTACCTCCAAAACTGCACTGGAGAAATAGCAATTTTGACACAGGTGTGGCTCTCACCAAAAAACCTGGAAAAAAGTCACAAGCTATTACCTGGATACATCACATCTGATCAATTTACAGACAGGTAGTATATGGCTGCAACAGATCTATGCTTTTTATCATTCGATCTGAAAATACAAAAAATGCCAGGTCCTCTCAAATTTTGTTCAGACTCCAGCATACTTTTGTATGTTCTTTCTATGCCAAACATTCAACTGTAATATATCCTTGCCAACATAATCATGCCTGGGTGCAAGTGCATGGTTTTACCTTGCTTCTGAGTAGAGAAAATAAAAGTATTTAAAATATATGGGGTCTTAATCACTAAGATGATTCAGGAACACCAAATTCTTTCAATGAAATGTACTTATAACTGAACAGTAGTGGTAAAAAAGATAATGAGCAGTAAATAAGAAACCCTTTCTTAACTCGTCTATGTCAATGGTGATACCTTTTACTTGCTTAAGCTCTTTCCAAGAGGTTGTATGACCACAGCTAGCAGAGCTCTAGGTAGCCACAGTATTTCAGCAAAAAGGTAAATTACCCCATGAAAATGGCATTTTAATCAGTTTTCAATTATAGAACATATCAAACAGTTAAGGCAATCATTCCATCTTGTCAGAACAGCAGGAACTCTACTTCCTTTCAACACTCATGAGGTTATGAAGCATCACACTAAAAATAAACACAAACCCCCAAAATCTAAATAAACATAAAAATAGACTTTCTTTTATAAAGCCAGTATGCTGGCTTTTTTTACATATGTAAAACAAAAAAAAAAGTCAAACATGCTCAGATCTCTAAGGGTAACAGACATTTGGGAACATAAGATGTTTTAATGGAGCTAGATCTTCTTCTGCTACTCTTTAAAAAGACAAAAATCTCAAGGTGTTGCTAGTGCAATAGCACCCACATATAAGATGTGTGCCTGACCATCTATAGCCTTACACTACAGCAGTACTACAAAGCCACCAGAGCTCTCAAAACATTTTATTACATTTTATGAAATAAGGTACCAGAGGGCCTTTCTACACATATAGAAAGATTATATTGACTGAAAGTTTTGATAATTAATTCTTTGCTTAAAAATAAATAGTTTGAAGAGAATCTACCACTTAATACCATCTACTATTCCCAGAAAACAGGCAAGCAAAAACCCACTGCTATGAGGATGACAACCCAATGTCAAAACTGGATCACCTCTTACCTCCAGTGAAGACAAATCAGATTAACTATCACACTATACCATATACAACACATGTGTGTGTACCTATATATCTACACACACATTCATATATATGTATATAGAAAAGCATATGTATGTATGTATATGCAGACATATACACACACATATACACTTCTACACTGGTATGTGTGTATATACATGCATGCACATATATGTATGTATGTGTATATATATGGCGCTGCTGTGAGATGCACAAGGGGGGTGACATCCAGTTCTGTCTTCGCATTGCATCAGATACACTGCAAAACAACATCACCCATATGGTATCACTGATGGTTGCTATGGAACCACAAAAGTATTGAGATAATAGTAGCAGGAAAGAGTAGGTACTTTAGTGAAAATGTGATTATAGGGACAGTATTCCCATCTCTAAGAAACTCGTACCACTGCAGAATCTGGGAGTCCATTGGGTTCATCTTGGTACTTGGTATATAAATGTTATATTGGACAAAAGAGGGGGAAAGAAGCCAATTCTCAGGACCTAAGTCATCTTCCTCTTCCACATGAATTTGACTACATGATTCACACTTCCTAACAGGTCCTTGATTTGACTAATGCAATTTTTTTCCCCCTAGGAAACACAAGCTGATTCAGATTGAGCTGGTTTCTCTGGAAGAGTCCAATGAGATATCTCTCTTCTAAATTCAGTGTTTGGTGTGGAAATGGTCCTCAATATCAAGACACACACACTCTGGGACTATGTCCTTCCACAACACGATATCCTACTGCACTAACGAAGCCACTGAACAGAGTTCCTTGTGATGGCAGAAGTCAGGACACTGCACAGAACCCTGTCTCAGACCATGAATCTCACTGCCAGATGCAGTAAAAATGTCCCTTATAATCTTCACACTTAAAACATCCCCAATTATGTGTACACACTGTCCTTCCCTCTTTTCCCCCTTCAAAATGAAGTCCAAAAAACCCTGCAAGGTGACAGAAGAAGCATTAGTGATTTAAATTTGGGAATTGATCTCTCCTATATAACAGTGAAAGCAACCATGTAAGAACATGCTTTTAAAACAAAACAAACCCTTGTAAAGCCATTTGTTTGGCTTGCCAGCAACTGAAAGACTGTTTGGCCCACTTGACAGCTAAAACTCAGCATGTTTTGTTCGGACTTCCCACAAAGAGACAGCAGTCAGCTAGTCATTCAACATGTTGTGTGTCCCCCCATCCTTCCCCCCCTATCAACACACCAATCAACTTCTGCATAGCTCCAGGCCAGCCACTGTAGCAGCTGTCTTTTATCCAGCCAGCAGGCTACACAAGAAAAGATGCCAAGAGGACGATAAATGCATTGCAATGTGGCAAAAGCAGAGCATGGCCCACAACTGAAAAACTGATGAACTTCAATGGTCTACCTGTAACAGTTATATCTGCTCTTGTAGACACTATCTCCAAGTGTTTGCTATGTTTTCATTAAATTGTTTTTTTACTAGGAAAAAGATCTACATATTTAATACAAAAGCCAACAATTCTGATGAACAGACAGGAAAACTATACAGGGCAAGTAACAATTCTTTAACCTACTACAAGACTGGATTTTCCATCAAAATGCAACACAGCACGTAACACAGGCATGAATGCCCAGAACTTACAGCACCAACCTAATATAAAGGGAAGAAAACAGCTACTTATAGAAGCAACAAGTGTCTCCTGGTCCTAAAGTTTCCTGAAAACCTGACATGACAACAGCAACCTGTCACCTTTAGTGAGGAAATATAAAAACATTTGCCTTGTTAAAAATCAGAATTTCTCTTAAAAAGGAAATACATCAGGGAAATCGAGCTGAGGCTATTTTTTTACAGTTACTGCAGGGAGATGTTAAATATTTAAGATAAGTTTCTACTATTTCATAAGTCACTCTAAAAATCTGCAAATCTGTCTCTGAAACACTGTCTCCCAAACTTGAAACTAATAAGAGCTCCAAACTGTAATTCTTGCCCAGACAACACCCAAATAAGCTTCTGACAACACAGATTAAAGACAGTTTCTATTTTCCAACTCTTGTAACATATATATCTGTAGAGCTGAAGCTATCGGAAATGGGCAGTGTTAGCAAGAAACTCCTCAAAAAGCAAATTCTTAATACCTACATAATAATTACTTAACCTTGGCCCTCCTGTCACATCTTTCTGCTAGACTTCCTTAATTTGGAAAGCCAAAGCTAACTGTCATTAGTGTGGGCTGAGAAGTAATTTTAGTTTTATTTAAAAAAAAAAAATAAAATTCAATTCTCTTTAGCCGCTCATTTTGAATGCATAACCTAATTTCCCAAAAGACCAATTAAGGATTAAATTGTGATTATTGTAAATTCAGTGTGCAGAAAGATACTTCAGAAAAAAAAAACAAACCCCACCAAAACCCACAACAAAAACCAGACAAGCATTTTTACAGTTTCTCTTTATTCCACCTATTATTTTTACTAGAAGCTCCTGGTTTAAGTTTTTTGCGTTCTTAATTGTTGATTTATCCCTCATTTTAAACATATCTATACTCCACAAGTTTATTTTTGCTGTTCTACATTTTGCTATTGGTTTCTATTTTAATTCAAATGGTTTTATGTTTTCCTATTAAAAAACAATCATAAAGGACTAAGACAGGCTTTTTAGGAAGAAACAATTTCCCCTCAAAGAGGAGATTCAATCACAACAGCAAATTTTCCTTTCACAGTTTATCAAGCATTGGTGCTTAATCAATTACCAGAATATGCAAGTGTTTTCACAAACGTGACATAATTCCAGATTAAAACAGTGTTAGAAACGTGACTAAATAAAGCACAACAATGAAACTGCTATATAGTATGTATTCTTTAAGAGTATGTTTAAGATGGCTGTTTCTTCCCATTTTCAAATAGAACAAGAACAAAGAAATTCCTCCTTGTTTAGTCAGTGTAAGGGCATATGACCACTATGATTCATTAGTTCAACAGGGATATTAGTTAGCTGTTTTAACACTACATCTAAAAATGATGTTTTCATATTTATAAATTCTGACTTCCTTAATCAATTAGAAGTAATATTTAACATGAATATCCTTCACTAATTTCTTCATCCCCACCAGTGCATCTACATATCTACAGCTGTACCATTAGCTAATAATTTGGCAATTATCTTTTGTAGTAAAAGACCAGATGCTGATAGCTGCTATTAGATTTACTGAACAAAAAACTTTGCTTAAGGTAAAGTTAAGGCACCATAAGAAGGACAAAAGCACTCCAAAGAACAATCTGTTCTGGCATTTCTTTCTAGGTCAAGAAATTCTTTTGCAAAAGCTGAAAAGCAGCAATTAAAAAAGTATTACAAGTATAAAAACTTGCACATGGCTGCTAGATAAAAGACATGCCAAATATCTTAACTACGATGTAGGTGCGCCTAACTCTCCATTTAGCTTATGACTACCAAAAGAAACAGCATGAAGTTTATAACTGGCTGGAGAGAGAGTTCTTTCCTCCACTAGCTAGACTGAAGTATGGTATTCAGCTTCTTCGTGTGGGACTTAGATACTCCGACTCATGTGTCACATATCTCTGATTTGAAGATCTCTATCACCTCTTGTATTATCTCACCTCAATGATGAAATAATGAGAATAAAAAGAGTAAAATGAGTTAAGTTCCGTTTATATTTCTTTGCCTCAGAGAAAAACAGTTTCAAACAATCAGGTGTGTGCACATAATAGCCTACTTTCTTAGAAAAGCATTTCAGGAAGTATTTTTAGATCAAATTAATTTTCTGTAAAATTCACATGCAGAAAATTTACCCTTTTGTGTCTTTTAATAAGCAAACGTAGCATAAAACTGCAAAATTAACGAGAAAAGATAATTTTACTGCATGTCAAATATTTAATTCTGCAATTACATTGAGATTGGACATGTCCGGATCAAAGTAACTGTAATGCAATAGATAAGAAAGATGGCAGGTTGATTATGAAAGATCAGGAATGAACTGTTAATTTATTTACCTTTGTAATTCCATCTAAGCTAAAAAATTGCATTACTGAAAAGAAATTCACTTGCACAGCAAGAAAGCTCTTGAACCTGAGATCTAAACTTTTTTCAAATACTCAAAGCAATCTTTGTTCAGCTGTAATTATTTCCTAACTCTCTGAAAATGTTCTACTTTACAGGGTTTAAGTGACTGGTAAATCAACATCCCACACACCACTTAAATCAAGCTGACACTTGTTGCAAAATTTCTTGTCCATAAGTTAAAAATCAAATACATTCTCACAAGCTGAGTTTTTCCACAGGAGTTAGTAGTATGGTGAGAATCCTTCTCATTTTGTGAAAGGGTTAAAATAATTTCATATGCATTACCTCTTTTGCCAAATTATGTTCACAAGTACTTCCATTAACAAATTTACAGTACAGTGTGCATTTTCCCAAATGATTCAAGAGTTCATCTTAAACTGATCTAAAGAGAAGAAAAAAAAAAAATCATAGACCTCAGTAATTCTTCAAAACCAAGTAAACTGAAAGCCTGATTTAAATCTAAAACAATAACCTGCCGGATAACCAAAAGGCAACACACAATAGCTAAAGAGGATATTTTCCTTTTCTACCATCACTACGTTATTTAGTTCAGTATCTGAATAGAGGAAAAAAGGTGATAAACTGTTGCATACCTGCGGAACTTTTGTAGAACTGTCTCTATTTGCATTGCTAAGAATAGCTTCTTGTGTGGCCTACCTTCACCTTCCAAGAAGGCTATGTCTTGCAGTAGTTTCATTTTTCAGATTTTAATAATGCAGCAAAAGTAATATGGAAAGAGACAGCTTCTTATTGCACATAAGTAAAACAAAAATAGATAGCACAGATTAAGAAGTGACATAAAATGTTTATGTGCACAAGGTCTCCTCGTTACATGCTAGGACACTATTTAATTGCATATTTCTCAAAACTTTCAGCTGTATGATACTCTCTTGTATATTTGCACTGCATATTTTGTTCATTGGTTGAACAATAAAGGAATGTAAGAACTAGGACACTGGAGACCTCAACCAAGATTCTGTTGGATAACATCATAAGATGAAGTACTTTGTACTTAAAGAAGCATTTGGAAAAAAAAAAACACCAACAAAAAAACTACTGTAATGTACTTCGTACATAGGGAACTCTTTGTCCTTGTAGCTATTCCAGAGAAAGAGATTTATAGTGGATTCACTCTCAGAAATATAATGTACTTAGCAAGTGCAGAGCAAGAGCACCACTCAGTGGAACTATCAGATAAAACGATACTGGTAAAGTCAAAGTTATATATTCATAGCACAGCAGTAAAAACAGTTCCAGGTAACTGTACTAAGACAGAAATCTTTCTCAGAAAAATTTTAGGTGAAAAAACTGCTAGCTTTAGGTCATATTACACAGACTATAACTTAGAATTCTATCTTTAATACTGCTTATTTGCTGGCTCACTTTCTCACATAAAATTCCTAAGTTTTCATTACAATCATATTTCTTTTCCAAAAATACAAATTATAATTCCAAAAAGGAGGACGTACAGCCATAAACAAAACCTCTTTAAAGTTTGGAACCTGTTTGTTTTTTGGTTTTTTTTTTAATTCACACATATTTATGTAAAGTTACATAATGTGCACAATTGCACAATCGGGCACTGATACGCTTACAACAGTTATTTCTTATGCATAATGACAAGCACTTAAGTTCCTTTCTCTCCTTATCAAAAGATAAAAAAAGATGTATACAAGCTGTTGACCGCTAAATTACTTCAGGACAGACTATGCTAGCTGCGGAACTTCAGGTATTGGAAAGGAAAGCTAGAAATTTTTTAACGATGCATTTTTTACTCCTCTGTATACACTGTGAGGCTTGCCACCATGAATTCAGATTGTGGATACAGTGACTTGCCCTAATAGCCCCTTTTTCTGTTAATATATATCTAGCTATCTGATGAAAGAGGGAGAGGTGGATAAAGTAGCCACAGATAAAGCTGGATAAAGGACCCATGTTCAGGAATCCTAGCAGGCTGCATCTGTCACTAGCTTGTTTTAGATTGGTCATCTGGATACACAGTTTGTCAGTATCACTTTATTACAAAAGCACCAATTTAATTCCATCATTTAGCCTTTGGAATCATGAGCATCTCCAGAATAACGACCATTTTTCTCTCTATGGGTATAAACACTGAAGCTTGCTCGTATCAGATTGCAAAGTGTTACTTCGTCTCACCAGCTCATATTCGCGGATTAAATCCACACAGCTGCCGATTGCAGTTGCCCAGGGGGATGTGGCAACATTTTCTTTATGGTAAGAGGTCACGACTGCAGCCATCAGCAATTCTAGGACACGTTGGCAGGAGCCTCTCTTGCTGCTGAAGAAGTTAAGAACTGAATGTTGTATCTAAACCCTGGTTTTACTTAACTGAAAATTGAGTTCGGTTTCACTGCTTTCCCTACATTTCTGCTGAGATTAAACTCTTTTCCTGATACCAAATCCTACTTTAAACTTCAGCTTTACGTTGTTATTTGGAAACCCTAGGACAGGCAATCAAAAAGCTACACAACGGAAGCAGAACAGCAACCAAAACACCACCGACAGGATGAACGCCAGATAATTTTTTCCTGAATTTAGCTTGCTAAAACTGACATAACTAAGAGCAAACAACAATACATACTGATGGCCTAACATTGATTGCACACCTCTTATGACAGCAGTGACTAGGGACACTGAATGAAGAATACACTCAGACACAAGGTAAAACAACCTTGATTTGTTCTGACACTGCCTGCAGAATGAGCAATAGGTCAATGGACATTGAGTTATCCACTACTTCAGCGATTTAATGTGAGGGAAATGAAAAAGGACTAAGTATAATAATGAATAAGTAAAAAATATAAGAGAAAGGAAGCAGTAGAGATAAGATTTTTTTTTTTTAAATAAAGCCAGCTAATATTGAAGTCAAAAGATATTTTTTTTATTAACTGGAAAAGAACTAAGAATATATTCCCTTACAAAGCTGAATGCATTATATTCCAAAATGGAGAAGTAATACAAATACAGATTTCTAAATCTAAATGCAAAGCCAAACCTCTGCACAATTTTTTCCTATTTTCAGAAGGAGAGCTTAACACATTTCATAAGATTTGTCAGCTGGACATCAGCAGTGTGTCTTTAAAATGCCAGCTACATTTCCAGCTCCATGAAATGCCAGCAGAGGATACAATATATCCCTACCTCCATATGTGGCGTGCATAAATTACTTTTAATTTTTCATTTCCCAAGAAAAGCTTAAAATACAAAGAAGAATGTTTGAACATTTTGATTTTCACTTTATACTTGCTGAAACAGGAAAGCTTTTTAAAATGAATAAATAGGGAGTCTTGTGGTAAGGCTCGTGGCAAGAGCAGTCAAAGTGTTTCCAAGGGTACTGGGTCCGGGTGTTAATTTTTTTTCATAGCAGCCTGTACGGCACTGTGTTTTGGATCTATGCCTAAAACAGTGTTGGTGCCACATCAATATTTTATCTATTGCTGCAGTGTTTGCGCAGCATCAAGGCCTTCTCTGTCACTCTGCCTCCTCAGCAAATAGGCTGGAGGTGTGCAAGACATTGGGAGGGGACACAGCCAGAACACCACTTTGTTTTGTTTTGCTTGGGAGAGCTATGATAAAAGCACTGGCCTCGAGCTTAATCTGGTATTTGGGTGCTGCATTACTGCAGTCCCTTCAGGGGTGTACCTGTTCCAGTGCAGCCTTATCCACGGGCCACAGTTCCTGTCACGAAAATACATAACTGCACTGCTGTGGTGTCCTCCATGGTGTGGTACCACATGCTGACCACCATCTTTAGAGTGAGGGTCTACAGTAGATGGAAGTGAGTCACAGAGAACTTCACTTTGGATTTAGTGAAGTTTCTATGCATCTTAGCTAAACATGCCAATCCAAAAATGTATACTTGTAATAATCATTAAAAGTTTGTGAAGTTTAGCCTTTTACAAGGGGCACCTCAAATGTTCCCTCATGATCCCTTCTCAATGAGGTTTTTTGCACACTCATAGCAAATTTTCAATGCCAGTTTGCTACAGTATGGGGCCTGGTGCTGACACATACGATGTCCACACTTGTAGGACAAGGGAGTAACAGTCACAGGCTATAAAGTTTTCATGGGGAACTCATCCCACTGTCCCTAGTTGGAAAGTTGTCCCTACTTCTACCTAACACACAACAAACCCATAATTAAAATATCTGCAGATCCCAGTCCTGTCAATATCATAGCAGGATTCATGACCTTATTTTTCCAGGGTTCTGCTTTTCTAAACTGGAAATATATCCCTATCTGGCATAACAGAAAACCCTAAATAAACAATGAGGAGGGCATTTAACAATTAAAAAAAAAAGCAAATACACAATACATTCAAACACTCTCTTCTAATTACACTAAATTTCTAGGACACAGATTGGTTCTTCGGGAAACGTTAAAATGTTCAGCACTTAAACACTACAGAATCCGCTTTGGTCACTATAATACATTACCTGGTAAATTAGTCTTCATAATATCAATGCCAACTTGAAGCTCAGGCTCAGCTGCAAGAACTGCATAATCTCCTTGATGAGAGACATTGAAGTTGTAATTCGAATAGATACTGAATACGTTATTTGCCAGGAAAGGTTTTCCTTTTGATGTCCTTTGCAAATGTATTTCATTCCAAGGTATGCGCAACTTTTCTGCAATTAATTTCCGTATCAGCAGGCGACCAGCCTATGAAATAAAATGGAAGTGATTCATACAGAACTATTATGCTATGTGCAAAATAACTGTGGTTGCTAGAAAACCACCTGCCTAAAAAAATGTGGTTTTATTATTGCCAATAGAAAGTAAGAGTGCATTTTAGCCAAATCATTTTGATTTCTCCCTTTTATAAAAGCCTGTAAATTTAACCAAAAGAGTTCACCAGACCCAAGTATATAATACACTTATCACTATTAGCATAAAGACAGCACAAGACACAATAAAAAGTAGTCCTAGGCTAGAAGAACCACATAAAATAGTTCCTTCTCTACTTTATTTACTTATTTAGGATACTTTACTGCAGAGATGAATACTTTTTATACCACACTGAACAGTAAAACTGTCTCAACAGCTTTCCTTTCAGTACATTCATTCAGTTACTTAGGCGCTAAATGAAATACTTAATAGCTAAAAATGATGAGTAACTTCTTATAGGCTGATTAGTAGAAGTCTGTATTACTACCACATTGTTATGTGAGATTTAAAGCCTGAAAACAGCTTTACTCTCTTACACATTACACTACTGTCTTCAGGTATAGTCTCCTCGAGTATGTTGATTTTGTCTCATGACATCCCAACATAAAACTTGTTAAGTCTGTCAGAATAACTATTAATAGCAGACTGCAAACGTCCCTTTTTCCTAAGCAAAGGTGTAAGTAGAGCTGGCAATTGGTACTTTATAATGTATTTACTTCCCTGAAACGCCCTTGCAGAGCATGTTTTCCCACGAGGGGTCAGAAATTTGGGCAATGCTGAATCTGCAGAGACAATCGCGTCCCAGGGGCAAGGGCCGGTCGGGGGGCACGAGTGGCGCCAGAGGGGGCTCCTCAGCGCAGCGGCCTCCGCCCGCGCCCCGGGGGCCCTCGGCAGCCGCCACCACGGCCCCGCGGTGGGGTCGGGCCCCGCCGCCGCCGCCCGCACTCGCCGCGGCAGCGGGGAGGGACGAGACGGAGGGCTCCGGGCAACGCGGCCCTTCGAGTCCCGCCCGCGGGCTAAGGCCGCCAGCCCTGAGGGAGGGGAAGCCGCCCCGCGCCGTGCCCCCCCCGCCAGCATGTACCAATGCGGCTCTGGCATCGCGGGCAAAGACAAACTGGCCGATGCGGTCCTTCTCCTCGGGCTGCACCAGCCGCGCCGCCAGCAGCCACTCCTCGCGGCAGGGGCGCCAGGCGGCGCAGGGGAAGGCCCAGCGCACGCTCCCCATCATGCCCGCCAGACGCCGCGGCCGGCCGCGCTCCCCAGCGCCGTCCCGCGGCAGCGGGGCACTCGCCCCGCGGCCTCCGTCGCCGCGACGCCCCGGTGCCCGGCGCAGCCCGCCCCGGCCCGCCCCGCCTCGCCGGTGGGTGGGAGGGAGGGAGGGAGGGAGGGACCCCCTCTGGGGGCAGGGTGGCCAATCCCGTGTCAGAGTGCCCTGTGAGTGACAGGGGAATGCGCCAGTTATCGACTTATCAGGGGAAAGGCGGCGCCTGCAGCTGAGCTACACCCGTGGTGTCGTCAGCGAGCCCAGAGAGGAACCCGCTCGGGAGGATGGGCGGGCTTTCATCCGGATTGACGGCCAGGGGAACCATTCCGAGTGCAAGAAGAGGGAGAATGACACCGGAAGGAGCCAATCTGCTGGCGTTGCTGCTGCGGAGGGTGGGCCAGACTGGTCGGCGATCTGCTGGTGTTGGCTGCAGGTGGGTGCGCGCCGTTCGGAGGGAGCGCTAAGGGGGGACTCGCTCTTCGCCGGTTGCGGAGAGGCGGCAGCGCTGGCGGCCGCCGCATCCCGTAGCCGGGCCCCGCGGTCGCGCTGTGAGAGGAGGGGAAGCCCTTTGCACCATCCTGCCTGTCCTGTCAGAATTAGTCCTTAGAATGAACGGGGCCGCCGCAGTGCGCATGCGGCCTGGGCATGCTCAGTAGCGGCGCTGACGCCGCTGCCCTCCCTCCGGCGGGCGGGACGAGGGCCGGAGGCGGTAGCCGTCTCTGAGGCTGGCGCTGACGGGCTGCAGGGGCGGGCGGGGAGCGGCACCCGCAGGGGCTGGCGCGGTGGTGCGGCTGGGGGCGGCTGATAACCCCGGTCCTGGCAAAAAAAACGTCGTTTCCCGGCCACTTCTGGCTGCCCGCGCTTTATGCGAGACAGGGCCGCGTTTATCCCGTTGGGGACGGTGCCCGTTGGGAGCTCTTCGTGGCGCCGTTATACCCTAACGGCAGGTGATTCCCCCGGCGTCTGCGGCCCCGTCGTTGCCATTAGCACATCCATGCTCCTGAAGAACCGTCCCGGCCCCTGGTAGAGCTGACACATCCCGGGAGCTGTGGCGGCGGGGGTGGCCTCTGCCTGCCCTGGCCTCACTGCCCCGTCTTGGCTGGGAAAGAGGAGACAATTGTTTACACACCAGATGCAAAGTACTGCATCACCCGAGCTCGATTCTGGCCCCTAAAGACTATGTCCAAACAAAAGCCTTTTATGTCCTGTGCTCTTTGTTCTGCTAAGAACTGTAATGGTTGTCAGAACTGGATTCCCGTGTGCCCTTAATTACAGGCCATCTGAAAATCATCAAAAGGTAATCATTTTGTTTACCCTTTGGTTTTGAAGTTGGGCCATGGCTAAAAATTTAGGGTCTATTTGAAAACGTATGACCCTTCTTCCTGTTTCTTGCCTTTAGAGATATTTATGCTTTAACCGTTCTATATTGACCAGGTGCAAATGATGCAAAAATATTGAAAATTACATTTTTTCAGGTATTTTTTAGAATCTTTCTTTTTTTTGTTGTTGTTGTTTAGCATTCCCAGCTCCCTGCTAACATGAAAAAGTGCAGTTTCTACACAGGCCAGAAGAACTGCTGTCTTTCTGCCTAAAAGAAGTTTCAGTTATAACTGAGTATAGGTTGGTCTTTGCGAAGTATTTTAAACACAGAAGTAACATTTGGGGAAAAAAGTGTT
Source organism: Nipponia nippon (assembly GCF_047370975.1). Taxonomy (NCBI): domain Eukaryota; kingdom Metazoa; phylum Chordata; class Aves; order Pelecaniformes; family Threskiornithidae; genus Nipponia; species Nipponia nippon. Next base: position 114,596,183 of record NW_028262336.1, read on the forward strand.
TCAGCAAGGAATCACTAGTGTAATTCACTTATTTTTAAATATGATTCCCATTTTTCTTCATGACTTAGTGAAGCAAGGGATGTCATACATACTCCCTTATGTATTGACCAAAGACACATACAAAGTTAACTGACAGCAGAGGAGGACTTAGCAGAGTCAAAAAAAAAAAAAAAGGAAAATGCTATTCACCAACATCAAATTGTAGCTGAGACTTACGTTTCAAGTATTGTATTCTGCACACTTTGAAGAGGAAATTGTGGCCATATCTATATTTAATTACTGATATGTGATAATACTAATGGAATGTGGATCTTACCTAGTTCCAAAACCCCCCTCAGGTTTGATTAATAGGTTTGACTTGTCCATGCTTTCTACTTAGAGAGATGTAAACATGTAGCAGTTTTTTTCACTAGCAGATTTATTGATTTTTTTTTAAATAAGCATCAAGTGTAAGTGCAAACTGAGGTTCAAGATGCACTGCGTAATATAGAATATAATTATAAATATATTCAATATAAACCCACATTTTTATTATAAGTAAAACATGCTATGATAATAAGCTATGCTAAATTATCCTATAAGTATGCTCAATATTGCATGTATGTTTTGAAAAAACCACATATTTTAATGACATACAGAAATGACAGACTACAGAGCCCAGTAAAAGCAGTAATTTCATCTTCCAGAATTCGCAGTTACTATTTTTGCCAGAATAAGAAGTAAAGCATGGCATTTTAATTCCTTTTTTTTTTTTTCTGAAAATGAAAATTACAGTTCTTGAACTTTTTTATCTGAGAAAATAATTTCCAAAGGAACTTGATGAATTTGAGAAATTTAGCTTTAGGATAAAATCCACTCAGTTTGAGTTCTTCTAACTGATTATTTTCTTTATCTTAATGGATTCATGTGTTTGTGAGAGGATACGCAATTAAAGACCACTGCTTGCAGAGAGGGAATCTTCCACTTTTGGAATGCCTCCAGGAATCAGTGCAATTTCACTGCTTCCTACTGGTACCATGCTGGGTTGTTTTTTTTTCATGCTGTTTTTTTCCAATCACTTCTAAAGAGCCCAAAGCTTTAAAGTCTCTGTGTCATCCTTCCTTCTTAGAATACTGTCTCAACATGTATTATTGATAAATGCCACTTTTGTGGATTAAATGTCTCAGAATGTCACATGCATCTTTTTAGATTATCTAAAAATGATTGACTGAATATTAATTTTCTCTGAAGTTCAGTTATTTATGAAAAAGCTGTGAGTTGCATTGAAATTTCCAGACAGGAACCTGGAATTCTGTTACTGTCTGTTTTCAATCTTAGACAGTCAATGGCAGTCAAAACAATAATACAATCTAAAAGTACAGAACTTCGTACTTGGTATTTATAATTTAATTACATTTCAATCCACTCTTGTCTTTTTAGTCAGCAATTAGAAGTGTCACCAAATCCTATAGATACCTGTTCCATTCATATTCATCTTGCTGAATATTACATTAGGTGCTGTTAAATTAGATGTATAGCAGGGAGTGGTGTCCTTAAAATTGTTAACAAATTACTAATTTCTCCCCCTTTGAATAGATAGGGAGTGAAAATAGCAAATCGTCTTGATGGGTATATAGTAGACTTAATAATATAATACTTATTTTTAATATTAGATTTTAAAATGCTGACCTTGACCTTTTCAAAACTTACGTTAACTGCATAGTTAAATTCTGTATGAAAAAAAAAATCTAAAACTTCTGTAGAGAAAAGTATACAATTTCTTTATCTTCGTTGGTCTTAATTCTTTTTTCCTCGGTACACAAAATATGCTGTAAAATACCAGCATTTAAGATTTCTCTTTTTTAAAATCCTGCTATCTAGTAAGACATACTATCCAAGGTGGGAGAAGGTTAAGTGAGAAAGGTAACATTCTCTTGAAGAACAATTTATTTCTCATAAGATATCTGCTAAGAACTTTTTATTATTGGTGAGAGAGTGCTGTAGTGAGAGTGCTGTAGCACAGCTATATGGTGCTTTCAGGTAAAGCAGATAGATTGTTTTACAATTGTTTGTAAAGTACCCAATAAAGGTTGAGTTTAGACTGGTTTTGCCAGCTGCATTGGTAGAGGAGAGAACATCTACACAGAGAATGTTACTTGTACTGTCTGACTGTGTTCATGCCACACATCAGACTGGTGTCCCTTGTGCTGGGAACAGCCTCAGGCTTCAGTCCCAATTACAAAGGTTTGGTCATGTTTATTGTCAGGCAGGCATGGCCCTTTTCATAGAATCATAGAATCGTCAAGGTTGGAAAGGACCCTTAAGATCATCAAGTCCAACCGTTAACCTAGCACTGCCAAGTCCATCTATACCATGTCTTCAAGCACCACATCTATCCATTCTTTAAATACCTCCAGGGATGGAGACTCAACCACTTCCCTGGGCAGCCTGTTCCAATGCTTGACCACCATTTCGGTGAAGAAGTTTTTCCTAATATCCAACCTAAAACTCCCCTGGCGCAGCTTGAGGCCGTTTCCTCTCATCCCATCACTCGTTACTAGGGAGAAGAGACGAACGCCCACCTCGCTACAACCTCCTTTCAGGTAGTTGTAGAGAGCAATAAGGTCTCCCCTCAGCCTCCTCTTCTCCAGACTAAACAACCCCAGCTCCCTCAGCTGCTCCTCATAAGACTTGTGCTCCAGACCCTTCACCAGCTTCGTTGCCCTTCTTTGGACACGCTCCAGCACCTCAATGTCCTTCTTGGAGTGAGGGGCCCAACACTGAACACAGTACTCGAGGTGCGGCCTCACCAGTGCCGAGTACAGGGGCACTATCACCTCCCTCGTCCTGCTGGCCACGCTGTTCCTGATACAAGCCAGGATGCCATTGGCCCTCTTGGCCACCTGAGCACACTGCTGGCTCATGTTCAGCCAGCTGTCAACCAACACCCCCAGGTCCTTTTCTGCTGGGCAGCTCTCCAGCCACTCCTCCCCCAGCGTGTAGCGTTGCATGGGGTTGTTGTGACTGAAGTGCAGGACCCGGCACTGAGCCTTGTTGAATCTCATGCAGTTGGCCCTGGCCCATCGGTCCAGCCTGTCCAGGTCCCTCTGTAGGGCCTTCCCACCCTCCAGCAGATCAACACTTCCACCCAACTTGGTGTCATCTGCAAACTTCCTGAGGGTGAACTCAATCCCCTCATCCAGATCATCAGTGAAGATATTGAACAGAACCAGCCCCAGTACTGAGCCCTGGGGAACACCACTCGTGACCGGCCGCCAACTGGATTTGACTCCATTCAGCACCACTCTGGGCTCGGCCGTCCAGCCAGTTTTTAACCCAGCACAGAGTGCACCCATCCAAGCCGTGTGCAGCCAGCTTCTCCAGGAGAATGCTGTAGGAGACTGTGTCAAAGGCCTTACTAAAGTCCAAGTAGACATCCACAGCCTTCCCCTCATCCACTAAGCGGGTCACCTTGTCATAGGAGACCAGGTTAGTGAAACAGGATCTCCCTTTCATAAACCCATGCTGGCTGGGCCTGATCCCTCGGTTGTCCCGCACTTGCTGCATAATGGCACTCAAGATGATCTGCTCCATGACCTTTCCTGGCACCGAGGTCAGGCTGACAGGCCTGTAGTTCCCCAGATCCTCCTTCTGACCTTTCTTGTAGAGGGGTGTCACGTTTGCTAACTTCCAGTCATCTGGGACCTCCCTGGTTGACCAGGACTGCTGATAAATAACGGAAAGTGGCTTGGGCAGCTCCTCTGCCAGCTCCCTCAGTATCCTCGGGTGGATCCCATCTGGCCCCATGGACTTGTGTGTATCCAGGTGGAGGAGCAGGTCAGTGACTGCCACCTCTTCAACAACTGGGACTTTGCTCTGCATCGTATCTCCATCTCCCAGCTCAGGGGCCTCAAAAACCCGAGGATGACCAGCTTGACTATTAAAGACTTATGTATGCTAAATACTTTCACAAAACAACATCCCCTAGGCTATTATAAAGTCACATATATTGGTATATATATTTTTATCTTACTATTATAAAGTGATCAAAACAGTTTGGTGTAAGTCTTCTGCAGTGTCATTCTGTATTCTGTGTCCTCATCTGAGTGTTCGTGCTCCATTCTTATTACATAGGCCCTTGCCCTCCCTTGTTTAATAAATTTTCCTCCATTATTCACTTAGAATTAATTGCACATCTTATACCGTTCTGAACTTCATTAGCATATTTAAACTTCTGTAACTATTTTATCTGCCAGTCGCAGCATCTAAGGCTATTTTGACTTTCAGCAAGAGTGTTTATAAATCTATATACTTTATATGAGTATGTTCCGATCGATGCTCTGGTGAGAATTACAGTAGACCCTGTACAAACAAAAGTTCATCTCCGATCAAAGCTGACTCTGCAGGTCTGTTTGCTTTGCTGTTTCAAATCTGGTGGAATGGATGTGAACACCATTTCTAGGACGCATATTGCAGTGGTTATGATTTTAGTGTATGTCTATTGAGATATTCTGAAAATGGCTGTCCTGGATGTTTTTGGACTCCTATATAAGTTTAACAGTGTGCTGTGTTTACAGTCTCTTAATGTAATATCTAGGATTCAACAAGTATCCAGGTTATGAAATTGATACTCAAACAGGCAGCTGGACTTTCTAAAAGATAAGTATAAGCAAATAAATTAGACATTTTAACTTCTTCCACATGCAGAATTATAAGTACATCTAAGAAGGGTTGTTGATGGCACCAACTAAAAGAAAATCTTTGTAACTATGTTATGTCTTCTATCAGTCTTTGGAAAGGAAACATTAGCATTGGTGAAATAAAAAAATTCCTCTAGAAATTCAGTGGTTTTGGCAGCTGTTTGCTTGGTATACAAGTATTAAGGTCAGTTGAACATTTTCTTGTAGCTTTTTACCAACAGATTACATACTACTAATAGGAATGTGTGCATCTCTCATATTTTGACTATGGGCTTATCAGACTCCTCAGTGCGGTTATCTGGCATCTGGGTCAATGAGCTCATGTTCTAGGCTGCTCCATCCCTTATTGTCTTGGGAAAAAGACAGCGTTAAAAACACAGGGGTCTTGTGAACAGCAGAACTAATGAGGTGTGGGTCCTTATTCGTGGACTTTGTGACAGACCATAGGAATGCTCTTACCCTCAGAGCTCCCAGGTGGTCCCTTAGTTCATCTGCCATAATGACCAAAATTACCTTACCATCCCCAACCTCCTGTTCAATTGCTAGCTGCTTTGTGGCCGTACACAGGCTGGCCATTTCTTGCCGCTTAACTATCAGGTGTGCAGAATGCCTTGCCCCTCAACTGGAGATCTGTACAGATAGCTTTGACAGGTACGTATATCTCCCCAAGCACGTATTATGTGGGGTTGACCTTAATAACTTTGAAGTCTATATTGAATTTCATTGTAATGGCCAATGGGCCACTTGTTTGATGTGATTTTCAAGCAGATAAACAGGGCAAATGTATTAACTTTAAGGTGGTTTGGTTTTCGAGATTTGTTCTTTTTTTTTAGAAAACCAGGCTAATAGCTAACCAGGCATCTGTCAGTATGAGATGTGTAAACATACAGAATGCAAGCAGAGAAGTTTTGTCAAGTGGTAGGGTAGTTTGAATTTGGTCACATCAGAGAACACATTTAATCAGACTGCGGGCAATACCCTGTCACATAGGCCAGTACTCCGGGTTCAATGCATCACGTTACAGGAGATGCTGGAAGGCTGGTTGTGTTGACAAGTACCTGGTGGGTCAGATGATGGAAGAGGGCTTGAGTATATAGCCTTTGCCTGCCATGATAAGAAGCTGTATGGCGCACAGCCGTATGTTAAGAAACAAAAGTAGGAGATCCCAACTCTAATGAACCTCTGCTGGAGTTTGGTTCTTGGTAATCCACACAGAGACAGACTTTGTAACTGGAATCCTGTGGGAGTAAATGGAGCAAATACAAGGAGGCTCGTTGCCCAGCCTTCCTGAGCTCCAGACCTACGCAACATATGTCTGCATCCCCTACGTTTTCTAACCTTTTGTCAGTAACTTGATCAAATATTTATCAATATAACTATTGATTAATTCACATGGCTTTGTAGAAGAATGCATGAAATAATTATAAATGCTAGTTGGCCTTGTTTTACATACCAAGTTTTAGCCGAATTGTGTCGTGGTTTAACCTGAGCTAGCAACTAAGCACCACCCAGCCGCTCACTCGCTCCCCCCTGGTGGGATGGGGAAGAGAATCAGAAGAGTAAAAATGAGGAAACCTGTGGGTTGAGATAAAGACAGTTGAATAAGTAAAGCAAAAGCTGAGCATGCAAGCAAAACAAGACAAGGAATTCATTCTCTACTTCCCATCGGAAGGCAGGTGTTCAGCCATCTCCAGAAAAGCAGGGCTCCATCACGCATAATGGTTACTTGGGAAGACAAACGCCATCACTCTGAACATACCCCCTTCCTTCTTCTTCCCTCGGCTTTATATACTGAGCATGACATCATATGGTATGGAGTATCCCTTTGGTCAGTTGGGGTCAGCTGTTCCAGCTGTGTCCCCTCCCACCTTCTTGTGAACCCCCAGCCTACTCGCTGGTGGGGTGGGGTGAGAAGCAGAAAAGGCCTGGACTCTGTGTAAGCACTGCTCAGCAATAACTAAAACTTCCCTCTTATCAACAGTTTCCAGCACAAATCCAAAACATAGCCCCATACTAGCTACTATGAAGAAAATTAACTCTATCCCAGCCAAAACCAGCACAATTTTTAAGATATTTTGGAGGGCTCTAAAATCATCAACAGATCCAGTGAAGTGGTAGATTAGTACCAAAATTATCAAATAAAGCAGGAATTGGCTACAAGGGAGATGAGAATTGAATTTTTAAATATTTTTTTAATGGAGCGGAGGGGAGGGTGAATTAGGCAAAGCCATAGCACAGTATTCATTAGTATCTTCCTTAATGATGGACAAAAACATTAGAGGTACAATGCTGAAAATTGCTTTTAATAAAAAATAAGGAGACACTGCTATTACAGATTAGGATTAGGATGCACTGGATGACCTGCAAATTGGAGTAGTGAGACACTGATGAGATCTTAGCCATAATGCTGTACAACAAATCTGATATAAATGAAAGAAACGTGACATCAAACTGGAGTGGATGATGAGAAAACTGCAAGAAATAGTAAGGAAGACAAAAATTCAGTCTTACAAATGGAGCTTGGCAAGTTTGACAATTGTTCATTCTAATAAAAGTTGAGAGAGGATACCAACACTCTTGATAATTGTGAATGAATAAATATACAAAGGAAAATCAAGTCAAATGACAATTTTGACAGAAGAACAAATATATGTAAGCATTAATAAATCAATTGTGTAATTAAAAGAAGGTTTGCAGTCTTGGCACCAATGTACTGGGATAGTCCTCCTGTGGAAACAGTGGCGGTAAAAGAAAAATTTCTGAAACATATATTGCTTTTAGGAAAGTGATTATATGATGTCTTTGCCTAAAATAGCAGGGATGGACTTGATGACATGAGATGTTTCTGTGTTCATTACACAAAGATGAGTATTACTGAAATTGGTGATTTCACCTACAGAAAGCAAGTAATACATTGGAGCTTGCTATAGAAATTGCATGTAAAAGGAGAAACACATCTGCTATCTATTATCAATTCCAGAATTTTGTGAAAAGGTTTACATTTCCTTTAGAGGAAGTGTTACTTTACATGATTCCAAATAAACCTTGAAATTCACTTACCTTTTTTTCAAGTTTCATTCAAATGTGGGAAACTAATTTTACTGAAGCAACTCTGCTTTTGAAGATTCAATCTTTTGAGGAACAGGCTTTTAAGTTCATAAGAAAAGGATATTCTAGAAAATTCTGGCATACAAAAAAGCTTTATGATTTATGGAAGTTGGGTTTATGAGGCCATACATAATCAGAATAAATGGTGGTCTTATTCTTCTGTATTTTCCTAGTTCCTCAGGCTTAGAATGGAAAGAGTGAATACGTGAGATTGTCTGGCCATGGGAAGGAGAAGATGCCTGCTCCAAGGGTGCCAGTGCTGGCAGCAAGATCAATGGATCTCTTCTATTCCAGGAGACATGGAGGTCTATTTGTGGTTGGAGCTACCTGACTAGATAAAGTATAGATCAGTCTGCTATGAAAGTACCTCCCATGAAGAAGACTGCCTGATGGCTTAGTTTGCTCTGAATGTATCACGTTATCAGATAAGCCTTTTCATGAAATTAAAAACCAAAACCAATATTTTTCTGGTTTCCGGGTTTGGCTTGGAATTTTTTATCCCCTTCTTTGTCAATTCAGGTGGGCCATTATCTGTTGCTAATTGTAATTGGAATTGTGGAAGCAGAATCCTGCAATAGAAAAACCTTGGAATGTTTCCTTAAGCTTTAGAATAGGCAAGCTTGACTCAAATTTGCAGTAAGGGCAGTTTATGCATCTGTAGCAGTATAAATAGCACTTTAAATAGGTGTAAATAAAATATACTCATGTTTAAAGTTTCTTTATGTTGTCAAAGTGGAGAAAAATATTTTTAACGTAAAAAATAGTGGAGCCCAACTTACCATACAAACAATGTACTTCAGTATAGGGATTTTCACCAGAAAAACTTGGCTGCTGAAAGGGAGATTGCACTGTCTTAAATTTAAGTTGGTTCTGAAGCCAGTTAATGGAAATGAAGCTCACAGTGTGCAGCATAAGCTGTAAGCAAACATACAGCTTCATAGCAAGACTAGAGGTACAAGATAAAATCAGTATCAATTGACTAAACACTCAAAGTTGCACTGTCACCAAACCATCTCTAAATGACCCCATTTGGTAAGCCCTAGCAATCCTGTGATTAGGCCAGGCTGTCGGTGTTTGTTTGTATTCTGTTATTTTAGTCTGGAATGCCTAATGGGAATCCACTTGGAAAGTAGTCTAGTAGCCTGTATCTCTCTTCCACTGTAAGCTGTAGAAAGACCATTGGCTGCTTTGAGTTTGGGGGTTTGTAGTATACAGGTGAGCCTTTTGGAATCTAAAAATATGTAACAAAGTTTTCTTTTTCCATCTTCATTTTACATCAAATTGTAAGAGTTTGGGGGTTTTTGATGATAAGCCTAGGACTAGTCTTTTTCTTAAATGACCATTAAAAATTTTAACACACTCCTTGGTGTGCTTCCTGTGGACTTTATTGAAAAAATTCCTACAGGTGGGTACTCTTTGCAGAGTTGTTCTTTGATACGTCAGATATTTTACTCTTCAAAGTATACTGTGTGTATATATTTTGCAAAGTACAAGTATTATTATCAAATTAAATTCAGTGTAAAAGTCACTTATAACACAAATTTAGAACTGTGCATAGGACTTACAAACCAAATTCAATGCTGGGAATTTGTTTGCTTTATGGTACATGGATTTTTATTTTTTTTTTTAATAGTAAGACTGTAGAATCAATTACTTATTTTTCCATTTCAGTTTCAGGAATAGATTGAAGAAACCATGGCCAATCAACGGGATTACATTAGCAGACCTATTTGCAATGGAATTTCTGTTCCTGAAAGTAAAATCAATTCCTTAGTGGCTGAAGGTCATGGACAACAAATTCTAAAAGTACTACAAAAGTTCAGAGAACAAAATATATTTTTTGACTTTAAAATTCTTGTGAAAGATGAAATAATTCCTTGTCATCGTTGTGTACTGGCAGCGTGCAGTGATTTTTTCAGGTAAACCTAATTTCGGCATGAGTTTGCAGGATATGGATTTTAAGTTCTCTGGGAGGGAGGGAAGGAATATAATTGGAAAAAGTTAAAAAATAAGTCATCACAACTTACCTCTGCAGAGTTTTGAGCAAAGTGTTCAAACATCATATTAAGGATAGCAAAACCCAAAAAACTATAGTGTTAGATGCCTAACCATACCCCAAATACATCTGTTTGTATTTCCAAAGTGACATGAGAACTCTATGAATTTGAGATTCAGACAGCAGTCTATACTCTGAAATACAAATGTCAAACCGTAAGTTCATGGTTCTGCTGTTAGGTAGAACTGACACAAGTTTTGTATCTTTAAGACGTATCTGTTGCCTGTATCTGTACTTGAAAGTAAGTCTGCAAGGGTATTGTTTGACTTTGTATGGGACAGTCTATGTACTTCGACACATTTATATTGTGAAACATAGCAGGTTGATTACAAACACAACTTGCATTGAGCAATTGTGGATAAATTGTACATGGTTTTGGAATGGGGCTGGATTTTGTTTCTCTAAGATGAGTGATCGGTATAGTAGAGTTTGTCTTCAGAAGTCTTTAAACAGGTATGTTTTTTCTAAACTACAGTTTTCAGCCTTTCAGCATGAAACATCTGTGATCTTCCTTCTGGTGCTTAAAGCTATGCATTCATAAGGGACAGAGAGATTCACATACAGGATATTAATTTATGAATAACCTTGCTAACTTTTTTTGTTAGGAAGGCTCAAACTTGCAATTCCACACTGAAAGTCTGTTTCCAAATACACTCTTTACTAAAACACAAAGCTAAGACACTCTAACAATGAACAAATGGGCTCCTGGAAATGAGTTAATGAGCTTGATTCAGTTGCCCATACATAGGTGACAAGTGTTATTTTCAAATGGCCCAGAGCATCCTATGGTCTGGGGGAGTCTGCTGTATATGACAGAGGACATAGGCTGGACGCACTTAGGACTACTGAAAAAAAGAAGAAATGCAGGTGAAATAAGCTATTTCTCCACTGTAGCAGCAGATTTGTTTTTTTCTCTGACACACAGAACTACTTGCATTTCAAGTGTTTACTGCTTAACAGCACAGAGATTCTCTGGCAGAAAGGAACATTGGGATGAAATAGCTTCCAGTGGTAATTTTTAGAACTGAAGTTAAGCACGTGGTAACGTATGTGGCCTGTTCGCTACCTACAGCCTCTCCTGGTTAAAATTTGCAAGGAGACACCTCTCCCTGGGTGTAACAGTTGACAACATCAGCCGTCAAATTCATAAGTTGTCCTGGAATGCACAGCCCATTTATTACCTTCAGGGAATAAAAAGTACCTAGGTCCACTAGATAAATTTTAAAATGAATCACCGTTTGTCTTCCTTGGCTTTTGGACCTATCTTAGTTTTGGCTTCATTGTGTAAACCCAAGATTCACCAACATTTTGCTCCCTACTTGTTAAGCTTTCAGAATCAAAGCCCTTGCCTAGATTGCTCTCCTTCTACTAGTATTGTTCAGTTGCTATTTTACTCTGTAATTTAGAGATTTCTATCATAGCTCTTGGGTTAATGAGGAAAGAATTCTAAGGATCGTCATTTAGTATGCAAAAAGGTCTTTGGGATACAAGTGTCTTATTGTAATTTTATGTTCTTGTTGAGGAGGTCAGAAAAGTTCCTGCTTTACCTGATGTTCACTTCCTAAAGAGTATGCTCTACACAGTGATTTTTTTTTTTCCTTTTGGCTTCATAAAAGTATGGGATTTTAAAAATCACTGTGATACAATACTCTTTTTTTTTTTTAATAGGGACTATCTATGATATATTAATAATCCAAATTATATACTTAGTATCTGATGATTTATCTAAATCTTTCTCCACTATCATCTTTTGTCAAATTTTGAAGCTCTTGCTATCACAGCCTGATGCTTAGGCTCTGGGAGGGTAGGGCAAGTGATGTTGCAGAACTATTCTGTTGCCAGCACTAACCGGCTTGAAAAACTTTAATTATTTTGTCTTGCCATGTTAGATTGTGTGAAATAGTTAAATGTTATTACATATTTAGTAATAAAGTAGTCAAAATTGTAATAAAATTTGCACAAATCCACCGATGAATAGTTTGTTCCACGATTTCAACCATTGTCTTTGTATTCAGTCACAATCTACTTTCTGCACAAATTTCATTGTGTCCTGCAATCCTATGTCAAAACTGCATTTTTTTCTGACATCTGCCTGTACCCATACATCTATCTGCCAACTCTAAAGCAAGAATTAAGTTTCCTCATGTTTTTTCTCCTCTTTCACCCCTCACCTACTTGTATTACTGAAGAACACACCCATCATCCATCCTGCCATTTGCTCAGCCTGCAATTTGGAAGGCCTTTTTTCGCTTAATTTTCTGTATTCATCCACAGTGCATGACCTAAATCATGGGGCTTTTTACTATATATTTTTTAAATCGGCCTTTCTTTCTCTAGCTGCTGAAATTGATGCTGCCCCGAACAATTTCACATTTTCTCTTACATTGAGAGCTGCAGACTTCATCGCTCTCTGTGAAAATCCATACAAAACACAGATGCTATCATTTTTATGACCCATCACTTTGAATATGTTTCTATCACCTCTCCTTTTAATTCAACCATATCAAGCAAATGCATTGCTCTTACTTATGAGAACCTCCACATTTTTTACCTTTACAGCCTGCCCACCTTATTATACATCCCTGATTGTCTCCTTCCTCTCACATCAGTGTTCTCTGCTGTTTGGTAGATCTTTAATTTGTGTGTGTATCTTCTATATTTTATTCACAGAGCCATGTTTGAAGTTAATATGAAAGAACGAGATGATGGCAATGTTACTATTAGTAATCTATCACCAAAGGCAGTGAAAGCTTTTCTTGATTACGCTTACACAGGAAAAACAGAGATAACAAATGATAATGTGGAAATGCTCTTCCAACTGTCGTCATTTCTTCAAGTTTCACTCCTTTCCAAAGCTTGCAGTGACTTTCTAATAAAAAGCATTGATCTTGTGAATTGCTTACAGTTGCTTTCTCTATCAGAAAGTTATGGTTCCGTCCGCTTATTTGATCATGCACTAGATTTTGTACAACATCACTTTTCCTTGCTGCTCAGATCAAGTGATTTTTTGGAGATGAATTTTGAGATATTACAAAAATGTCTTGAGGCCGATGAACTAAATGTTCCTGAGGAAGAATCGGTGTTGAAAGCTGTCCTTCAGTGGACCAAACACAACTTAGAAACACGACAGAAATATCTGCCTAATTTGATTAAAAAAGTGAGACTACACCAGTTACCTGAAAAGACGTTGCAGGACTTTCTGCATTCTGAAGAACACTTACTTCAGAGTGCTAATTGCTCAGTAATAATCAATGATGCAGTTCAAAGTGTGCAAAACTTTAGTGGACTGTTTCCAGATGCACGTCCTTCAACAACAGAAAAATATATATTTGTTCATAAAACTGATGAAGATGGAGAAAACAGACATACATTCTGCTACAACATCAAAACAGATAAATGGAAAGAACTACCACATACACACATGATTGATCTCCCAGGGTCAAGTTTATCTAGCTATGGAGAAAAAATATTTATAACTGGAGGATGCAAAGGGAATTGTTACAGGACTGTCAGGCTTCACATTGCTGAACCATTTCATGATGCCACTGACCAAACCTGGTGCTACTGTCCAGTCAGCAATGAATTCTCCATAGTGTCAGCTATGAAAAATCCAAGGACAATGCACACATCTGTTGTAACCTTAAATCAGCTGTTTGTAATAGGTGGAAAGACCAGAGGAGCTCAAGAAACCCGAAGTCTTTTGGATGTAGAATCCTATAATCCTCTTTCCAAAGACTGGAAATCTGTAAGCCAATTACCAAGAGGTATCTACTATCCAGAAGCAAGTGCATGTCAGAATATAATTTATGTCCTTGGCTCAGAAGTAGAAATTACTGATGCCTTTAATCCATCTCTTGACTGTTTCTTTAAGTATAATGCTATGACTGATCAGTGGTCTGAGCTTGTAGCAGAATTTGGGCAATTCTTCCATGCAACTCTAATCAAAGCTGTTCCAGTGAACTGTACATTGTACATATGTGATCTTTCCACCTACAAGGTCTACAGTTTTTGCCCAGAAACCTGTGTTTGGAAAGGGGAAGGATCTTTTGAATGCGCTGGCTTTAACGCAGGGGCAGTTGGGACAGAAGACAAAATTTATATATTAGGTGGTGATTATGCTCCAGAAGAAATCACAGATGAAGTTCAAGTCTACCATAGTAGTAGGTCTGAGTGGGAAGAAGTTTCTCCAATGCCAAGAGCCTTAACTGAGTTTTACTGTCAGGTCATTCAGTTTAATAAATATAGGGACCCCTGGTCATCTGTACTGACAATTTGCTCTGGAGAATTTTGAAACTCCTGAGTCAAAAGAATCCATTTAAATGCACAAGTTTTAGAACAGATTTTTAGGTATTAATTTACAGATGGAAAAATATGTACTGTTTTGTTTAAATCTTCAGTTTAAATTGTATGCTATAGAATTGCTTTTAGAAGAGTCCATTAAATTGTCATTCATGCTAGTCATTATATAGAAAGTATTACTTAATTTTATATGCAAGTCTTCTCTGTAATTATCTGAATAATTTGCAAAATGATACTACTTTCAAAAAAAGCATAGTCATGAGGAATTCATTGTGTAATATGTGCCATTATTTCTGTAATAATCACAGTTGTCCCAGTAGATACATTGCTGAGTGAGAAAACTGACTGTGATACTGTTTTCCCTATGTAACTGAAGTTTAAAAGAAATCTACATTAGCGTTGTTTTATTTAGGTTTTTTATATTTGTAAACCTGTAAGAGGAATTCATTGTGAGCTTGATCTTATTAGAATGACCTTAGCAAGGGCAAGAGCCAAAGTGACCTTCACAGCATTAAAACCAGGTATCTAACTTGAAGAGACTGATAATTTCAATCATCTTACCTCAGCTCTTCAGTTTTAGCAGTTTTTCTCCATCCTTGTGCCTTAGTAGTAGCTGTACTTTCTGTTTTCATCCCATTAACTGTGGCAAGATAAACTTTGGTAACATACTGCAGGGTGGGCAAGACTTCTACAGGATGGATGATTCATGTGGTATCTTTGCTTCAGTCATGCTGTTAACTAAAGAAAAAAACACTTCAGGATGTTTTCTAACAAGTCTTCCATCTCTGAAATCTCCAGTGCTACCTACTAAGCAGCCACTAGGCTGCTTACAGCAGCAAGCTGTAAAGTAAATTGTAGTTGTTGCTTCGGTTAACTATGGGAAAAGTTCGTATCTTGTCATACATCAAATAGAAAGTTACAAAAATAAATCCCCATATTTAAAGTCAAAGTAAATACTATTTCTGAGGTGAAAGAATTCCTTTTTTAACTTCTATAGTGGTTTAAATGCATTAAAACACTTTATCTTGTACTTCATGCTAATTTTAAGTGTTAAAATATTACATGGTAAACACTACACAATATATTCCTTGATAAACTTTCAGTATTCATCTATTATAATGTTAAAACTGTAATGGACTTTTAGTATTAATATTAGTCTACTAGGCATACATTGTGAAGTAAATTTGATGTCAGGCATACAACGTGGGACCTGTGTCTGACAGAAGGACACTGAAATTAGCTAGGTTTCATAAATTCATTTGTAATCTTTCACAGCCTGAGAATTTTCTTTCTTACCAGCTATTTGCATAAGATATTGGGAGCCCTTACGTTCCATATAAGTATTGTTTAAGCAGTAAGGTTGTCTTATGCCAGACAGAATGGTTCTACACATCTGAGCACATCTTTTCCAAGCAGTTTAAAAACAAACAAAATTTAGTGAGGCGTCTAAAACATCTTTCATATGGCTTGAGATGACCACAGTAAGTTCAATATCACATCACTACTGCATGTACTTTTTGCAAAACTCAAGGTCAATATTAATGCTTAAAGCTTAATATTGTCCAGCAAGATACTTCTGTCTTAAACAACAAACAATGGAACGTTCCAATTCTGTGATTGACTCTATAATTTGTTATCAGATACCTTTATAAATTTAGATAACATTCCTCATAAATATTTTCATAAGGATATAAATGAAAATTATTCACATTTGGAGAATATATTAGTAGAGGGAACCCTCCCACTCAATAATTTATTTGTATTAAGATGCGTGTCAGTTCTGTAGAATTAAATAGCTTGTTGTTACAGTATTTTGGGCAACTTCCACATTTATTTTGCTCTTTTCATAGTGAGTCTCCAAATCATATTATAAATATACTTAGCTAGGTAGCCTTTACAATCACCATACTGAAATGCAAGCATTTTTATATTGGAACACAACTACTTTTTGTTAGTGCAAAGCAAATGTATTGAATAGTTTAGGAGAGATGGAGAATACTATTCCTGCTTACTGGAACAGCAGGAGAAAAATAAATAGACATATAGGAGAACAGTAGTTTTAGCATTAATAAGGCTACGCGTGGTAGCATAGAGACTTCATTAATCATGAATTATTGCAACTTGTCACTTCATCAGAAATACAAGGCCGAATTCTCCTCTGCTTGTGTTTTTGTGTTGTTTTTATAACCCAGTAATATGAGTATGCAATTTATGCAATGAGAAAAGGAACATATTATGCCCATAGTACAGGGCATAAATAGCTATGCAAATTGGAAGGGACTAGAGAGTTATGAGGTTTTTTTTTTAATTGCCACTGTCACGACCAAATTGCTGGGTCACATAAACAGCCAGTGAGTCAGTAATTCAGGTGATGCTCTTTCCTCTAAGTTTTTCCTTACAGCAAGTTTTTTTTGGCAGTCTTCCATCCAGCTGCTTGCTATATATATAAGCCTCTGGCATATGACATCAGATAGAGCAATGACATGTGTGGTAAATTACTCAGTATATATAGTGAAAGCTGAAGCTTAATTTGGAAAATAGACATGCTTCTTTAATATTGTATGCTACATTTGCACAGGAACTAATGTCAATTCCCAGTCTGACAAATCATTCATAGATTTCAAATGGAGTTGAGCTCTTTTAGTCAGTGATCAGGCAATAAGGTAGTGTCAGTTACTTTATACCATTGCTTACAGGAAAGTTACTGTGGAATAGTATGAATTTTCTTCAGTTATGTAGGTAAGCCTGTATTACAACTCTCACAGAGGAAAAAAAGGTCATTTGCCAGAATTCCACATACAGAGAGTTATATCTGATAGCAGAATTGAGTGCAGAAGAAGCTGTGTTATGAAGTCATGGCTAAAAACAAGGCTTTATGATAGAATTAAGGGCTTATGTTCCAAATCCTGTAATTAATCGCTAGTGATGTAAGAAATCTCAGCAAAGTCAACTACACGACTCAGAAGAATATGGATTACTTGCATGACTAACTGCTGTAGGTCTGGATCAAACAGATTTTTCAGTCTACTTTACGCAGCTGTAAGTCACAAAATTAGTGCAAAGTGAGTTTTTCTACATCTTTTCTGATTTTTCAAAGCTCACAGTACTTTATGAAAAAGTACCTTCCTCTAAAAAGTCTAGACTAGACTAGACTAATGATTACCTATGTTCTCACTGAAATATAGTAAGATGTTTAAAACATACAAATTGCATGTAAAGTTATAATCTACTATTTGCACTTAAATGATGTAACCAAAACATTTCTAATAGCATTCTATTATATGTCGCAGAACACATTATAAGCATGACCAGTATAATATACATGAAGATAATATATATTGTATGTGGGATTTTAATATCCAGTAATGATTATATTGGATAATCTTAATTTTTAAAGAATGCTATCAAAACATTATGGCACTTTGGTAATGTTATCATACTGGTTTAGTTGTTATAATAAATATCAATTATTCAGGTGTTTATATTGATTATGTTTGCACAGACCTGATGATTATGTACTAATGAATTTATTTTCTATATTCTAAATACATTTGTAGTAAGTCAGTTTACCGCTGTTAAAAATTCATTATATTCACAAAATGGAGTAGATTTACTGGGTCCAATTTATTTCTGGTATTACTCCATGAAGAAAGCTGTATACCTCCTCTGATTAGTAGCAGGTAACATATAGGCTATATGGAATATGCTGTCTGCAGTTTGTAATGTGGAGTCTAATTTTAGATGTTTCTGTTTGTAGGTGACCAACAGGAGGCAGCACAAGATCTATTTTAATTAAACCAGACTGAAAGCAGGGACATCTTTGACAATATTTATAGCTGAACATTATGCTCAATTTACATATTTTCCCTTCTAACGTCCAATAAAGCATAGAGATCAGTAACATTTTGCTGCTGCCTGGGCTCTGCTGATATGTGGAAAGTATGATACTACATGTTTGCCGAGATGTTCATTCTTCTGTGAAATAAAAGCACCGAGCAACTGAATCTTTCTCGGGTCTGATTTTTTTCAGTGAGTTTCAAAATACAGAGAATCTACAATGTTTCTAATGAGGTCAACTACTTTTTTTTCTTTCCTTTTTCAACTGGAGAACATTTTTAATGTTAGATTATAACCAAGAATGCAGTTAGCATGCATGAAAAGTGCAGAGAGAGGCATTTTTTTAAATATCCTTGGACCTTGTATTTGTATATCCTTTGTATGTCAGTTTTCTGCTCCCACGCTACATTTGATTTAGTCTGCTGCAAAGTTGTAAGTTTACAGTTGTAAAGTACTTACTTAAATCGGTATCTTTTTTTATTAAGTCCAACTAGCTCAGATTGATATACGGGGGGCGTTAACAGTTTAAGTATTGCAAATGATTAGGTATTTACTTTGACTGAAATGGGCTTCTATACTACTTAGAAGCGTCTTTAACGAAAAGGAGATAGAAGCTACTTAGGCTAAAATTTGTGTTCAAAGGGTACAGAAATGGCATTAATGCAAAGTGAGGGAGCCCTGTGTTGTCTTGTATTCTTCCAGAATTTAAAATTCTGTGACATCCAAACCTCTGTATAGATAAAATAGAGTTACAGCAATAAAAATTAACCTTCCAGCACTCCAAGGCCTTTGCCCCACTGCTAGCAAAAGCTATTTGGAGACACGTACAAAGCATTCCAACGGTGTTCGCAATGTTAAAAGCTTATGTTGAACAACACAGAGATTCACAGACCAAATTTGAGAGCCATAGTTGTGTAACCCTGTGCACAATCAGAAGGGAATTGCATAGGTACGTGCTACAGATCCAGAGAATTCACCATGGACTTGCAGAGTTTGTGTCTGAGGTAGACCATATGGTGAGGCTTTTCTCATTGTGATCAAAAGGAAGGAAGCAGAGCCTGGATTTCATTAATAAATTACACATACATTACATGTAAATTCAAGACAGTTCACGTGAATGAAGGGGGTCCAAGGATTTTTGTTGGAGGAAGCTGGTATATAGCAAGACTTTTCACCTGTGATCAATAGCCTCTGTAGTAGTGGAATAACAATGGGGGAGAAAGTAGAGCTATTCAGAGTTATGTGCAAAGGTACCCTTGGAAATCATACGCTTTGTAGTTCAAATTATTCTAATGGACACTAATCATATTTAGTGGTTTTGTGCTTCACAATAAAAGAAGTATACTCCATGAGGTATAATTAGCACTAATTATATTTGTGGACTGACAGACGTTCAGACTGCTAATGGAGGTTCAGACTTTCACTATCATCTTTCCACCTACTTGCACCTGAATCTAGTCTGAACTAGCTTGCAAGACCTTTAGACACTTGCATCTTATTTCTGAGCACTGTCAAAATACTTGTAATAATGTAAATTGAAGCCTAGTTCAAACCTAGGCCTTACTAACAAATACCCCTGTATAATACATGGCCAGCAATGTGGCATGGTCTTGCTACCCTACTCCTTACTATTTTCCTTTTCAAATTTTTATGATACTCAGTACACAACGGGCAAGTATGGCAGCTAAACTATCATCATCTGCAAGCAAGCCGATGAATTCATAGCCTTTCCCATTTAGTTTCTCTAAGTATTTTCAGGAGGTTCACTGCCAGAATTGTTGACTGACACTGGAAAATACCATTTTAAAGGAGATTTGTAGTTTCATCATCACAATTATGATTACTAGAAGGTGCATGACTCAAATAACCTATCCGTCCAGTGAAACTGCTTAAGTCCAAATACAGCCCAGAGCTTGGATTTGAAAGGATTGAGCAAGTAATTGTTAAGAAATATGTAAAATAATACCTACGCGCATCAGGCTAGGCAGAACAGAGGTAGCAAACTTTGGGGAAAAAAAAGTTTTTAATTCTCTACCTGCAAGTAGTGCCTTAAGCCTGCACAAAGGTCACGTTACCACGGCAACAGGATGCGATCCAAAGAGCAAGTGCCAGACACTGCCCGTGGGGCTGCGGAGACAAAAAGGAAGAGCCCCAGAACAGAAAGCTCCACAGAAGCGTTTTGCATGTATATTCACTTACAGTAATGACATGGTGGCTTACATAAGCAGCACTTTCCAAAAGATAATTACTTTTTTATTGCAGTATCTCCACAAATGTTATTTCACTATTTTAACCACAAAACCCGCAACACACTCACACCACACCGTTTAGGGGGAAATGCAAATGCCGATGCCTTAGCTCGGCCACCACAACCCGACTGCCCGCTGCTCCGCGGCTGCCCCGACGCGGCCGCGGAAACGTCCCCGGGGCGAACCCGCACCCTCCGCCTGGGCCTGCGCTCACGCGGCGCACCGGCGGGAGGCGCGCCTGAGCCCGAGCCCCCCGCTCCCTTCCAGACCGCCGCAGAGAGGCGCCAGCCCTCTCCCGCCGCCCCCGCAGGCAAAGCAGCCGGGACGGTGGCGCCGGGGCCGCCCCGTGCGGCTCCTCCAGGACCCGGCGAGATGCCCACCGCCGGAAGCTCCTTGAGGGGAGAGGCGGGCCTTGACAGGCACTAGCCAATCATCGCCGGCAGCGGGAAGACAAGCAGCGACTGTAGCCAATGGGGCCCGGGGGCTGCGCACGGCGGCGGCCCCGCCGGGAGAGGAGTTGCCGCGCTCCGAGCGTATGTGGGGGCCTCTGGGCGCGTCGGGGCGGCGAGGGGGCGGGGCGGAGGAGCAGCGGCGGCCGTGGCCCGCCAATAGGCGTGCGGGAAGGACTGACAGGCACGCAGCTCGCCCAATGGGAGGGCGGCGGTTGTTAAAGGGCCGGCGACCCGGAGGGGAGAGCTGGGCGCAGGTGAGCAGTTGGCGCGGCTCCCCGGGGACCCGGGCGGGGCGGGGCGGGGAGCGGGCCCGAGGCAGCCGCTCCCCCGCGGGGCTGCTGCCCGCGCGGGGTGCAGGCGGCCCCCGGCCCCTTTGAGGGGGGACCGGCGGAGCCCCGGCTCCTGAGGGCGGCGAGGCGGTTGCTGCCGTCCTCCTCGGCGGCCCGGCGGGGAGGCCCTCCTCTTCCTCCCGGGAGAGCCGCGGGGCCCCGCCGGCCCGCCTGCGGGTCACTTGCCGGGGGGCTGCCGGCCTGCGGCGCGGGTGGGGGCCGCGGGCCCACCTGCTGCCCGGGGCTGAGCCCGGCGGGGCTCGGGGAGGCGCCGGCCGGGGCGGCCGGCCCTGCCCTCGCCTCCTTTGTTGCCTTGTCGGCCTCCCGCAGGGCTCCGTGCGCCTCCTGGCGGGCCCGGGCCCGCCCCGCCGGCCGGCGGCGAGGTCTCTGGCTGGGCCGGCGCGGAGCTGGGGGCCGGGCCTGCCTTCGCGCCGCCAAAGGCGCGCCCGGCGCGGCGGGGAGGCGTGCTCCCGTTGGCGGCCGCGGCGGTTTCGGGGGCTGGGGAACGGTCGGCTGATGAATCTGTGGAGCCAACGGCCTGAGTCCGCGGCTGCTTCCCATGCTGGGTACCGCCCCTCCGCCTCCCTCGGTTACCCTTGTAGGTGCTGTTGGTTCCCTTTAGCGCTTGCCGTTTCAGGTGCTGAAACCGCAGGCTTCTTGCGGGGAGGACTGCCCATTCGGTGACCTGTGTCCGGCAGCACCCGGGTCCTCCTGTGCTAAAGCCTCTCAGGACGAAAGCAGTTGTTCCAAGCCAACATAGCCATCCGTTAGGAATCACATACAAAGTTTTCTGGAAAGCCCTAGGCTTTAGTATCATGCAAAGATCATCAAACTCTCAAATTTTATTTTAAAAAAATACAGGTAGCAGATCCTCTCATTTAAAGGTTTTTTTCCTTCAATCATAAGCTCTGAAAGTTTTTTTAAAAAAGGCAAACTATCAAGGCATCAAACTTAAGAAAAAAAAGTAATGATTTTTGTAGAGAATAATTCAAGTTCAATGCTAGCAACAATCCTTCAGTCCTGGATGGTTTTTGTTTGTTTGCTGGCTTGCTTGTTTTGTGGTTTTTGTTTGTTTTGTTGGTCGAACATGTGTTCACACAACATTATGTGAGCAGGGGAGACACAGAGGCAGAATGGGGGTGCCTCTGTCATTAAGTACGTCAAAGTTATTCAGTGTATCTGTGTTCTGTGTGTTTATGGGGTGTTCAGTTTAGTTTTGCAATACTGGTTTTGTTTCAACCCTGACAAATAGTTGGTGTTTCTTTAGTCCAGTGATGGGGACCTTCTTGACCCCACGTTGCTTCTGGCCTGACAGGGCTGCGTCAGACTCATAGCTCCATGTTGCCATCTTTCTTGGAAGACCCTTGAAAACTTTCTGTTATCGTGTGACTGGAATTGTTTCTTTTTTTCTAGCCAGCATTTTGCATTTCTACCCAAACTGTGAAAATACGCATTTTGCATTTGCAGCTAGCACCATGCCGTATGATGGGGGCGTGACTGGTCGTGTAATGGGCTGTTTGCATCCTCTGTTGTTTCCCAGGGATCTCTGTCACTTAACCGGACTGCAGCTGTTCTTGTCAGGTGACTGATGTCTTTGGTCAAGTGCCAGAAGTACTTTTGGTTGTATAGTTGAGAAGGAATTTTTTTCTTGCAGATGTCTTCTCTTACCTTCATAGTGGTGTAAGTGGCTTGATCTGACCAAAAGATTTTTTTCTTTTTTTTTTCCACCTCTGCTCTTATCTCCGCGTGCTGCTTCTGAGTGAACTGCCCATCTTCCCAACTGGCACACTCAGCAAATATTATTTGCTGTGGAATCCTCTGCAAAGGGCACTAAAATGTGAGCAGTTACGGCTCTGATTTCAGAAAAACTGTAATGTCTACATACAGGTTTTTTTCAAAATCTATGCATTTCATGCTTTAGACTTCATATCAAAGCAAAACTTAAACACGCTCTATGTCATGTTTTTTTAAATCATGCCTTTCAAAACGGTGATAGGTTTGGGGTTCTTTTTATGTAACTATCTAGAATGTGTACAAATCCTAGCTTATTACTGTTCCTATCCCTTACGTACCTTGAGCATGTAACAGTTCATTTTTCTGCATGAAACAGTAATATCCTGGAGACCATCTAGCAATGTCAGAAAACAGAATATCCCAAACCTCAGCTTTAGTTAGATAATAATGCTTTTTAGTTAATATATCAGAAAGATGAACGGTCCCACAGTGGGGCTGATGTAACTCTGGAAGTCAATATGCTGTTAAGACAATTCATTAACGCCCATTTATATTAATAAGAAGGGAATTGTCTTTAATGAGGCAATACGCTTTCAAAAAGGAAAGAGTTAGAAAAGGTAAGATGTACTTACCAATTGGAAGTTAATACTCATGAGTTTTAAAATAGGTAAGCTTTGCTGTTGTTTTACTGGGAAATTCAGGGCCTTGTATCAGACACGTTCTAGCAAAAAAAAAAAAGTGTAAAAGAAAACTTTAGATAATAAAGGAACTGAATGCCAGTAGTTTCCAAGGTAGTAGTATAATCTTGAAAGGTTATGGGCTTGACTCATGGCATAAAATCCAAACCCAAGATTAGGCACTTCACAAAGAGTGGCTGAGGAGATCAGACAGGCGATGCACAACACCTGCCCAAGGAGCAGTGGGGCTGACCCACAGGTAACCCGACATTTGTGTGTTTTGACTCTCGACCTTCTCTGGAGCCAAGATGAAAGCTTGGCTGGCTGTGTCTTCCGTGTCTGTGTAGAATTATAGTTAGAAAATAGTGTTGAAGAAAATTTGATTTGAAACCCCTTTTTTTTTTGTTGTTGTTTTCCTGTGATTGTGCCCACTTTATCCTGCTGTGCTAGCACTGAGAAATTCAGGGAGGGCCAGGGTAAATAGAGATGCCATATGGTCTCTCAAATCCTGTGGTTCCCTGTTACTGGGGAATGACCAGAACCTTATTCATTCCAGCTGGGGCTAAGTAAAGGACTTAGCCAGCACATGTCTTGAGGCAAAAGTGGCTGTGATTCAGCAAAAGTCTGATATTTAGGAACTTTAAGAGACAATTAAGTATCTACTACTACTTTCAAGAGTTTGACCTATCCAATTGGCAAGTACTTTAGAAAATCTAACCCATTTTTCCATAGTTGGCAAAGTACTTGAATGTTCACTTAAGTACATGCTTAAAATCAAATGTGAAATCCTACTGATTTCAATAAAAATAAGTGTGACCTTATAAACAGAGGTTCGGTGTTTTGGTAGTGACAAGTCAGAACAGCTACAGTTCTTGTGGAACTTACGTAGTGTATAAAGACTCTGTGTAATTCCCTTTATCTTCTGGAAGACCAATTCAAAATGGATACCTCTGAATCTTTCACATGCACTCCCCACCCTGAGAACAGGTAAGTGCAAATGTGTGTGTTTCTAAAGCCAGCCTGAAGATACAAGTACTTGGTCATTCCTCAGTAACCAGGAATCACAGCTTGATCTGTATCGTTATCAGTCCGGAATAATTGTATTATTAACAGTGAAGCTTCTAAAAGCGCTCTTAATGTGTTCTGTGTGCAGGTAGCTTTTCCAAAGAATTCTGCTTGGTCACTTTTTAACAGATAAAAAAGAAAAAACAACAAACTTACACAAGATAAACTTAGAATTTGATACAGAGGTCAAGGAAGTCAGTTGCCATAATAACAGAAAAGCACTAGCGCTGTTGTGTTCCACACACCTTAAACAGCAACATGCAGCGTCCAGCTTGAGTCTGAGGAGCCAGAAGTGCTGGTGGCTGCACGGGAGCAGTGCAGAGTGGTCCGTGCTGATACGCGCCTGTGCTTTATGCAGTTGGTTCCTTCTTGGGACTCGGTTTTGCGTATTTGCTCGGTAGTAACCATCGGAAGTAAACGGATTGACAGCGAGGGCAATATTTTAACGAGGAAAAGTAGTAAACCAGTTTCCTAAATGCAAAGTTTTAAAAAATATTTGAGGCCAGCATGCTTACGTGTGGGGTGTGAAAGAATGCTGCTTGATACGGAAAACTTTGTAAGTGAACCACTTATTTACAGTCAGTAGCGCAGAGGAAATGAAGAATGATGTCTAAGCTATTCTGTGTATTATCCCCCACATGGAGAGTTTTTATGTAAGGTGCTGATGTGTATGTTTTAACCAAGTTTAGGAGAACAACAGGAGGAAAAAAACCTTAGAATTTAAGAATCCTGTGTAGCTGGGGGGGGGTTGGTATTTAAGGATTCAGTCCATTAGTCAGTAGCAATCAAATATGTAATCTGTGAGCCATTTGCTTCAGGTGGACAAAATTCTATAGTAGATTACTAGTGAACAAACATAACAGCTTGAAAGTGTAAGTACTGTGTAGTGAATTGTTGGCCTACTTGCTGTAAAGCCTTTTAAACCTGCCTAAAGTGGTAGGTAACGTGGTACAAAGGAAAGGTCAAAACAAGTCCTAAGTTGGACCATTACCGAGCAGCCTGACCAAGAACCTTTTTAATTCTCAGTCTGTGCTTTCAATTCTTTTTTTTTTTTTTTTTTTTTTTTGGTGGTATGGTCTATGATACACTCATCACTGCGTTAATTGTCCTCTGTTTCTCCCACTCAGACTTTCCACTTTCTGTAGAGTTACGTGCATTCTGTCAGGCGTGTTATGGGCTTTAGCTTTCTTTCCAGCATCAGGCCCAGGACCAGCGATTGCTGAGGGTAGAGGACTGGACATGCTTTCAACTTGTCATCCCATCTGACTTGAGGTGTTTTGCAGTGTGAGAAGGATAGCGGAGGGCTTTACCATGGGCGTGTAATGGATTCTTCCCAAATCTGTCTGCTGTTAAAACCTCTCTAATGCATGACATTTGTTTGAACTAGTAGTTATTTTCTGACGTTCAGCAGAATTGTTCCAGTTCTCGTCTTGTGGTTAAGATCAGTCAGAAGAGCCTCTAAAACTTTAACTTTTCAGATTAATCTACTTTTTTTTTTTTTTTTTTTTCTGGAAATGGTGTCTCATGTAAAATGTCTCAGAAATGTCAGTCCCCTAAATGGTTTTCTTCTGTTGAGTGAACGATCAGTTCAAAATACGCATTCCTTAAATGATGACTTAGGAGTCAAGTTCGTTAAATGAAAATATGCAGTGTATACGTTGGAGATTTATGTTGTTTGCTTTTTTTCTCTTAGGAAGCCTGACAAATAGGAAACTACTACAAAGTGAAGAGAAAATTCACTTCACGAGAACTGAGCTCTGCTTTCATTGGCTTTTAAATTTTTTTTTCTGTTAATAACCGATTAGTGTCAGATCATCTCTGTAGTCTGCTGTGGTGAAATTATTAGGTTAAAGCTGGAAAAAATGAAACAATTAAAAAGAAAAAGAAAAAGCAATTTTAGTGTTCAGGAAACTCAAACTCTCCTTAAGGAAATCAGAAAAAGGAGAGAAGTACTCTTTTCAAAGCAACTTAATACAACAATTAATGAGATGAAACGGAAAGCTTGGGAGGAAATAGCAGAGTGTGTAAATGCTGTAGGTGAAGGAGAGCAAAGAACAGGGACAGAAGTGAAAAGGCGATACCTTGACTGGAGAGCACTCATGAAGAGAAAACGTCTAAATGCAAACATCAAAGTAGTAGGTGCTGGGTTTCACCTTCCTTCATCCAATTTAGATGACTCTCTCAATGAAGACATGGATGAGAAAATGGGATTTGCAATTGAATCTAGTTTTGAATGGCAAAATATCACTGACTTCAGAGAAGCCGGTGGATCTTTAACAGAAATCAAAGTAGAAGAGGAAGAGGAGGATCCGCAGAACTTTGAAGTGAGTGACTGACGTACATTAGCTATTTGCAATATGGCTTTCGTTTCGTTCCAGCATAAGGCTTTTTGCTGTGTTTCTTCCTAGCGTCTGTTTCTGTTTTTTCTGAATGTGTGAATTAAAGAAGCTGTAGAAACAAATATGTTTCAGAGAGATGGGATTCAAACCTAGCAGCTTGCAACTGTGTGTAAGGTCTTGGATGTTGGTTATGAAATTGATATCCCTCAACTTTGAATGTGTATTTGCCCATCTATTTTCCATTTGCATGTGCCGTAGGTAAGGATTAGTTTAGTCAGTAGAACGCAAATACGCTGTTGAAGGAAACTGGTGATTTTAATACTGAGGCTGGCTGGCTGGCTGAACGGAGAAGAGAAATGCACCTCTTTTAACAAATGGAAGCATATGTTACGTGCAGGTACAGAAAGAAACAGCACGCTGTTTGTATTTCTTAAACTGAACCCACAGGAGATGAAAACATTACTTGAGTGAGTCAGTCAGCCATTCCTGTCGGTCAGAATTTTAGTGTGAATTTGACAAGCAGCTGTGCGTCCTGTAGACAAGTTGTTACTCCTAGTAGTACCGTGACGGTCCTGGGGTAGGCAGCCAGCTGGAGAGAAGGCGAATGTTTGGATGGTTTTGTTGTACCTGTACAGATACCTAGTTCTCCCTTCAAAACGGGTTACTCGGACAGTTTTGGGTTGGGGTTTTTGTTTTGGAGGGGGGAAGGCGGGGGAAGCAACTCCTGTCTTAGCTCAGTTGAGCTGTGTGCTGGGAAGAAATCCACATAAGCTGTTAAATGGTAGTGAGCCTACTGTCTGACAGCTGCTGAGGAACAGTGTCTGTCTGCTCTAATGGTGGAGGACTGGCAGCGGCACTCGTTGTCTTAAGAGTTTCTGAACCCCTCTCTTCCTCAGTTGGCCTTTCCTTTGCAGCGTACTTAGTGGGAGACAGTTATCCCTTGTGTACTCTGAATTTGTAGCCCATAAGGGCTGTAATTCTGCACAAGTTGTTACAGTCCACCCAGAGCAATGGTCCTACCCACGTAGTCATGTGCATCATAAATAGCTTTACAGCAAATGTAATAATAGAGAATGGGTTAAACAAGTCCTTCTTTATTGACCACTTAATACAGTTTGAAGGGTTAGGAGCATGTGAAAAACAGCAGCGTTAAATGTTTTGTAGAAGCGGAATCCTCAGGTTAGCAAAGGATGGTTTAGCTTACGTACCACATAGCCTATGGATCCAGCTGCTCTGATGAAGAATTAGTCACAACAAATTCTTGGGGGCTTACACAGAAGTCACCCAGCTATAAGAAAAGTAAGAACCGCACATGCTTTTTTTAGATCCAGTTTTCTCTCAGTGGTTCTGAATGCTCTATAACATCTGTCGTGCAATATTTTCTGTATCTTTTTGCCTGTCTGCCGACAAGCTGATTTAGCATTTGTCATGGCCAGATATTAATTGGTGGATAAAACGTGTTTCTCTGCATGTGTAATGGTAGAAAACAGTCTTTTGATCTAGCATAGTTCATAGAATATCTCAAATTGGAAGGGACCCATAAGGATCCTTGAGTCCAACTCCCCGCTCCTTGCAAGGACTACCTGAAAAACTGTTACCCTCGCAGTTCTCATCTGGTATTATACCAGTAGCATGTGACTGAAGAGATTGCATCATGATACACTCCGTTTCATAAAAATGACAAGAACTTAGTTAGTTCACAGCATGTGAGTTAAACAGTTCCGAGTAGCTTTTAAGATGAAAAGGCCCAATATGTTCTTTTCAGTCAAGTTGTGTGTAATAGCTTTATTGTGGCATAAAGACTGGAATGTAATCCTTGTCTGTTGCGTTCCTCTCTGCAGTTTCCTATTGAGGAAGAAGAAGAAATTTTGTCATCCGTTCTGCCAGATTCAAAAAAGGAAAATGACCTACCAGACTTCCCCCACATTGAAGAGTTTGGAAATCTCAGCTCTGCTCAAGCTAGGCTCGCCTATGAAGATTCTCACTTGCTTATAAATCTGGAGAAGCAGAAGGTGGAGCTGGAGAAGCAGCGACTAGACATTGAAGCCGAAAGGCTGCAAGTAGAGAAGGAGCGCCTGCAAATTGAGAAAGAACGGTTGCGGCACGTTGACTTGGAGCGTGAGAGGCTTCAGCTTGAGAAGGAGCGGCTTCAGATCGAATGGGAGAAACTCAGGCTAGAGACTCTGCATGCTGAAAAACCTGCCCTGGAGAATGACCTCACCCAAACAGAGAAACCCATGATACAGCCTCTGGATCTAGAAACTGAAAAGTTAAAACTTGAAAAAGAACGTTTGCAGTTAGAGAAGGAGAGGCTGCAGTTCCTGAAGTTTGAGTCAGAGAAGCTGCAGATTGAGAAGGAACGCTTGCAGGTGGAGAAGGAGCGCCTTCGAATTCAGCGAGAGGGTCACTTGCAGTGAACTCCATGACTGAATTATCAACGTTAGTGTTTTGATGTTTGTAAAATAGAGGTAGTGCTTTTCTTAATACTGAACCTGTCCTAGAGGCTTAACATTCTTCTGTTCAGAGTGGAATGTTGATGTTAAACTGAAAAAGAAAAAAAAAAAGGAAGAAAAAAAGAATGGTGCTCAATATGTCTGTGTGCCTACATAACTGAGCTTATGTGTGAAATTGCTTTTCAGTGTATCAGAACCAAGTGTTACGTTCTCTTGTCTTCAGTATTGTGTTGTGTTAGTTTGGTGTCCTCCTCTCATAGACACATTGAGAAGAAGCAAGGCTGAACCTTGTACTTTTTTCACTGTACTAACAGTAAGGAAGGATCAGAATAAATCAGCGTATGTTGTGAAGGCATGGTGCTGGTGATAGCCCGCACAGTAAATAAGTGCAAGTTAGACAGAACACAATAGCACAGTCACGATGCGATTGGTTCGTTAAACTTAATATCGCCTTTTTGTTTTTTTCCACCCCCGCAACTGGAAAAAGAGTTCAAGAATTATCTAAAAGTTAAAGTACAAGTTAAATTCACTGCAGTTGTGTTTACGGTTGTTCCATGGCTTGAACTGAATGGGGGTGCAGAAAATAGTATTCTTCCTTTTGTATGATGCGTTCATACTAGATAAGGTCACACATCAACCATGCCTACTGTAAGCTGGACTGTTGGTTGCACCAGGTCATTAATAATGCTGTGTGGAATACAGCACCCGTCTTAGTATAGCATAGGGACGTACTGATTGATCAGGCATGCTGTCTGATGGGTCTGTGGTGGCCCCCTGAAGTACATCGCTGGACCTGGTTTGTTCCATGAGAGACAGTAGCTGGTGATGGGAGCCTGGGGAGTGGAGGCACAGAGGCTGAGCACAGACTAAGGAGCACTGAGCTTGAACATGACACTCCTGATGTTCGTTCTGCCTGGCCAGCACTGAGGTCACGTCTGCGAGGCAGCCAGAAGAGCCTTCTATGGCCGACGCCATATAGTGTGTTTTAGTTAGACAAACAGAAATGGTCGGTGCTGAAGGCTGTCAGTATTTTTCATAAGCAATGAATTCATTTAAAATAATAAAAACAGGAAGCTTTCTGTTATTTTGTATGTGTTTAAATCCCACCTGAGCCAGACTTCACATTTCTCATCTTTCTGCAAGTAACTAACTATCTTTTGTTGACTCCATTTGAAACTTAGGACTATGAGAATACTAAATCTGAATATATGTTGAGTGACTTACATGGATTCTTGTGCAAGTAAATATATTTATACCACTACAGGACTACTTTTATTCTGCAAAGAAAATGTTATTTTTTTATTACTGAAACAAGTGTGCTTCTACGGTGGAAATAAATTTGACTACTACAACCCAAAATTGCTCTTGAGACTGTTTCTTCACAGAGAAACAGGGCTACTCAACACAGCAGCACCCCAAAGTTGCGGGGGCCTGTACTCCCTGTGTAGTAAATGGGAGAGATGAGGCATCTCAGAGCTGGACTTCAACCAACCAGCGCTTGACTGGAGAAAGGCAAAAGGAAGGAGACACAAACCAGCTGGGCAGGAACGGACGCGGGCTGGATGCCAGGTGCCCGCCAAAGCCGCGCTATCACTCCCTCCGCAGCCGGACAGGGGAGAGGAAATCTAACGAAAGGCTCGTGGGTCGAGATGAGGACAGGGAGAGATCATTCACCATTTACTGTCACGGGCAAAACAGACTCAACTTGGGGAAATTAATTTTTTGCCAATCAAAATCAGGATAATGACAAATAAAACCAAGTCTTGAAACACCTTCTCCCCACCCCGCCCTTCGTCCTGGGCTTAACTTTACTCTTGACTTTCTCTACCTTCTCCCCCGCAGCGGTGCAGGGGGACAGGGAATGGGGTTGTGGTCGGTTCATCACATGTTGTCTCTGCCGCTCCTCTCTCCTCAGAGGAGGACTCCTCGCACTCTTCCCCTGCTCCAGCCTGGGGTCCCTCCCACGGGAAACAGTCCTCCACGAACTTCTCCGTCGTGAGTCCTTCCCATGGGCTGCAGTTCTTCACAGACTGCTCCAATGTGGGTCTTTTACACGGGGTGCAGTCCTTCAGGAACAGACTGCTCCAGCGTGGTCCCCCGTGGGGTCACAAGTCCTGCCAGCAAACCTGCTCCAGCCTGGGCTCCTCTCTCCATGGGGCCACAGGTCCTGCCAGGAGCCTGCTCCATCGCTGGCTTCCCACGGGGTCAGAGCCTCCTCTGGGCATCCACCTGCTCTGGCGTGGGGTCCTCCACGGGCTGCAGGTGGAGATCTGCTCCACCGTGAACCTCCGTGGGCCGCAGGGGTTCAGCCTGCCTCACCATGGTCTTCACTCCGGGCTGCAGGGGAACCTCTGCTCCGGTGCCCGGAGCACCTCCTGCCCTCTAGAGTTTCCAGATAACTATTCTGACTGGCAAACAGGGTGAGTGGGAACAAGGGGCAACATAGCCAGCCATGCAAGAGGTAGTGACCAGAAGGACCAAGCCAGGACAGATAACCTTCCTATGATCTTGTCTGTAAGAAGTACTTGGGCAGGACGGAGCAGTTAGTTAGGCCGCTGCTTGGTACCAGCACCTCTGTCTTCATACTTAATTCCGGTTGAATGACTTAACCATTAGGATAATGGTTTGTATTTCACACTGGACATCTTGGGAATTATGCCCCAAGAGCATTAAAGGTCTGGGGGAGGGGGGAAATAAATAAATAAATCGGAAGCATTTCTGAATTCTGAATCATTTCAGAAATTTGAACACTTCTCCAAATGTGAATAGAGCTGCCTGTAAGCAATTATTTCTTCTAACAACTACTCAGCCTCCTAGGGAAGTGATGCATCCTTTGGTTATACAAAACCGCTTGGAAAATACTGAATGATGAAATTAAGTATCGTCATAAGTCATTGAAAATACAGTTTCAACATAAAATTTAGAGAAAATTACAGAGTTTAATACATCAGTTTTATAGCTTGCTTTTTTCATACCAAAATTGCAGTCATTTTGTGGTAATTTGAATTTAAATGTCACCTTTTTAAATACTAATCTGCAATCTCTTAAACCTTAATTGCTTGATTTACCAACCTGGGATCCTGACAGCAAAGCCTAAGGGCAAGATTTGGGCCATGTAAATGTCACCAAAGTCAGGAGATACGTGTGAATTCAGTTCCTCTGCTAGAGAGGGAGAGATTTTGGACTCCTGCTTGAAAGAAGGGCCTGTGACTGTAAGTGATAAGCGACATTTCCAGACTGGGAAGAGTTTTAAGACAAGGTGGAAACGACACACGTACGGAGGAAGAGGCAAGTATTTGGAGAAAGAAAAAGGAGAGGTGTGAAGATCAAACATTGAGCAACAGGGAAGGCGGGTGAAGCTGGCGACAGATAAAACAGAGTACTGGAAATATCCCCAGTGGTCACTGCAAACTGCTTTCTCAAGGTTCGGTCTGATGCACTGATGTCAGATCTCATGGCTCTGTGGACTCTCATGGGAATGCATGAACGGGGAAGGCGAGGGCCAAAGCACGGCCTGAGGTGCAGCAGGCAGTTTTGCAGCCGCTGCAAAAGGCGGCAGGCTCACGCGCTCCGTGCGTGCATGTGGTTTCCTGTGCTGCAGCAGGAGCGTGCACCGGGACCTTCATAAACGCCATTACGTCCACTCCTCCATGAAGGGTTTTCCAGTCAGTAATTTTAGGGCCAGAAGGCCAAATAACAAAGGCAAACTAAAGGCTACCTCCGAGAGTTTCTCGCTGTCTTGGTGATGGGTCCCACCAATTTGTGCCTGGCTAGGACGCTGATGGAGAGAAGCAGAGTGCGTCCAGGTGTTTCCACCGTGCAGTTTGGAGACAGACTGTCTAATGCTTACCAGTGTCCTAACGACAGCCAGAGAAGGTGATAGGGTAAGGTTGTAAATGTGGTCCCCAAGAACAGCCCAGGACAAAGAGCGGCCGCACTCCCAAGAGGACACACCTGAGAAAGCGCGGTAAGGTTCACAGGCAACTTCATTTCCTTGAGTAAGGGAACCTGCCTTATTTCTGGGCCATTTTGAGCAACTTTCACTGTGCATAAAAAGATGCTGCAGGCAATGTATACACAAGGTATAAAATATTTATTTATTAAGGCAAAGAAGAGATGGTTAGGATTTAATAAAGCTATCAGACTAAGCATTAGTAGCCTCGTTACCTCAAGGCATCTTTGCTGGCCAGGCAGGCATCACCCAGGAGAGGAAGGGCTCCCCAGCATAGCTCCCTGGTGGTGCTGAGTTGCCGTCTTCTGAGGGTTGGTTTTTTTCTTTTCTTACTTTGGGATTTCTTAATCTTTCCACCTTGGTAGATTTTTTTCCCCCTTAAATCCTCAAAGTGCTACTGACATCTGTCTCAACAACCCTGCCTCTGTCTGTAGAGACCTTATCTTGCTTGCCTCTTCTCTACAAACTTTCTGAGCTTTTTCTCACAACTTCACAATTTTCCCATTGGCGTGAGCCACGGCGAGGCAGCTGGGCGGTGCTGGGCCCTGGATTAAAGACGTGGCGGGGAGGCTACACGTTTCCCTGTGGAGTTGATTGGACCCATCCAAAAACTGTGAACTTTCCCAAGTAGAGCATAGGGCTCTTGGTTACATCAGGCTATTTGCCAGCTGCCTGGTGGCAAAAGTGCCCAAAACACTGCTGCTCGAGGTATTTGGATAATCTAGGACTGGATGTTGTGTGTATGCATCGTCTTGAAATGGACAAAAATCTGTCAGGTGCCCTTTCAAAATGTAGCTGAATGATGTTCACATATTGTTTCTGTGGTGGTGCATTCCCCGCCCAGCTTCCTCTGGACCTCCTCACGACCAGAGGGACCCCTGCCAAGGCTTGGCCTCTGAGCAATGAGTCTGGCGACCAGACGCCCCTTGGTCACCCCAGGCACTCTTGCATGGATGAGCTGGGGAACAAGAATGCCTTGATCCCACCTGGCATAATCAGTCACCCCTGGACAGCTTGGGAACACCTCATTGTGGATCGTGACTCAGACAGATCGGTATGGGAGGATTGTACCTGCCTTGCTGAGATTAATAAGAATTCAGCAATAACTGACCACAGCTGTGGCCAGAATGGAAATTTACTGATGCCTAAAGTCAATCATGTCGCAACCCTATAAACAGCGGTACCACAGGAGACCCTTTGAGCTCTTCTTGACCGCAGCGGGCTGCGCCAGTTCCTCCCTCTGAGTGGGACGCCTCTCAGAGCTGCAAACTCTTAAGTTTCCATATGGAAGCCTGGCAACAGGACCTGGGCTGATCTCCAGTGCCCTTTGGTCCTTGAGGTTCAACCCTTCGCCCCTTGAGCGAACACACAATCATTGAAGTGTGTATTTCATTGAACTCAAGGGGGATTTTTGATGGGTATCTTTATCTGCGCATATCAAACTCGTGAGCGATTTTAAGAGGTATTCTTTTATTAGGCCTATTGTGTGATTGTGTGTGTGTGTATTATCCAAATACTGTAGTAAGCTTTATTTAATCACTTTGTAGATGCTAGAGTAACCAATGATTAGTTACTACTAAATTCTTGTGATTCTCTCCTTATTGTGAATAAACCTAAGTTGCTGCTAAATACATATAATCCTTAGACATACACCGTTGACCAAGTCTGAGACTAGGATTGGATCCAGCTGCACCTAGGCTCCTCTCTGAGAAGGAGTTTAGAAAGCAAGGGGGTCCATTCTGAACCTCGTGACTCAATGGGAGGGCCTCCTTTACTCCCCCCTTGTATTCCCTTTTCTTTCTCTCTCCATATATTCCATTCATTTAATAAGTAATAGACTGAACCTTGCCATCGAACTCTGTTAAACCACCCTTTTATAAATTTCTGTTAAAATCACTATTTACAAATATCTGTGGCGGTGATTATTTAAGTGACCTAACCGCTCATTCGCGCGAGTTTCCCCTCCCCAAAAAAGAAGTTTCTAAATCTGTCAGATAAAATCCCCCTTGCAAGTGGGAGCAGAGGCTGATAACTCACATTTCTTTGCCTTTTCATAGAACTTTTGAGGCAGTTGCCACAAAAGAGCATCAGCAACATCACCTGCCTCTCCAGCTCACACGCCCCCAGAAGCTCCCCTCAGAAAGGCACGGAGTGTTCCAAGGAGGCAGAGTCAGATCCAGGGCTGATATTTTACAAACACAAAAATACCCTCAAAAATCCTACTCCATGTCAATCAGGGGCCTTGACAGAAGTGATAGGTGGGAGAAGAGGGAGGAGGAAAGACTGATTTTTCTCTATTGTTGCTGAAATCAATTAGTGAATTTAAGCCAGAGGGTGTCAGAAAATGTCAAAATAATTATAATAATGTAAATTGAAGCCTAGTTCAAACCTAGGCCTTACTAACAAATACCCCTGTATAATACATGGCCAGCAATGTGGCATGGTCTTGCTACCCTACTCCTTACTATTTTCCTTTTCAAATTTTTATGATACTCAGTACACAACGGGCAAGTATGGCAGCTAAACTATCATCATCTGCAAGCAAGCCGATGAATTCATAGCCTTTCCCATTTAGTTTCTCTAAGTATTTTCAGGAGGTTCACTGCCAGAATTGTTGACTGACACTGGAAAATACCATTTTAAAGGAGATTTGTAGTTTCATCATCACAATTATGATTACTAGAAGGTGCATGACTCAAATAACCTATCCGTCCAGTGAAACTGCTTAAGTCCAAATACAGCCCAGAGCTTGGATTTGAAAGGATTGAGCAAGTAATTGTTAAGAAATATGTAAAATAATACCTACGCGCATCAGGCTAGGCAGAACAGAGGTAGCAAACTTTGGGGAAAAAAAAGTTTTTAATTCTCTACCTGCAAGTAGTGCCTTAAGCCTGCACAAAGGTCACGTTACCACGGCAACAGGATGCGATCCAAAGAGCAAGTGCCAGACACTGCCCGTGGGGCTGCGGAGACAAAAAGGAAGAGCCCCAGAACAGAAAGCTCCACAAAAGCGGAGACATTTAATGCTTTCTTCGCCTTGATCTTCAAGACCGATGATGGGCTCTGGGACCCCCAGAGCCCTGGGCTAGAGAACCATGACTGCGAGAACAACAAAGTCCCAACCAACCCCGAACTTGTGTGGAATTTGCTGTTTCAGCTGGATCCCCGTAAGTCAATGGGGCCCGATGGGATTCATTCCAGTGTACTGAAGGAGCTGGCTGATCTCATAGCGAGACCTCTCTCAATTATTTTTCAATGCCCTTGGGAATCTGGGGAGGTCCCAGTTGACTGGAAGCTGGCAAACGTTGTCCCAGTCTTCAAAAAGGGCAACAGGGATGACCCCGGTAACTACAGGCCTGTCAGTCTCAGCTCTGTGCCTGGCAAAGTCATGGAGATTATTCTGGGAGTTATTGAAAAACACCTGAAAGACAACACAGTCGTTGGTCCCAGTCAGCACAGATTCACAAGGGTAAAGTCCTGCTAGACAAACTTGATTTCCTTCTATGACAAGGTTACCCACCTAGTTGACCAAGGGAAGCCAGTCAATGTCATCTTTTTGGACTTCAGTAAAGCTTTCGATACTGTCTCTCACAGTATCCTCCTGGACAAAATGTCCCGCATACAGCTGAATAAACACATAATGCAATGGGTGAGCAATTGGCTGATGGGTTGGGCTCAAAGAGTTACAGAAAATGGGGTTACATCGGGCTGGCAACCAGTCACTAGCGGGGTTCTGCAGGGATCCATCTTGGGGCCAGTGCTCTTCAATATCTTCATAACCAACTTGGATGCAGGACTGGATGGTTTGTTATCAAAGTTTGCTGATGACACAAAACTGGGAGGAGCTGTTGACACTCTCGAGGGCGGAGAGGCCCTGCAGAGAGATCTGGACAAATTAGAGAGCTGGGCAATCACCAACTGGATGAAGTTTAACAAGGGCAAGTGCCGGATTTTGCACCTGGGACATGGCAGCCCTGGATGTACACACAGACTGGGGAAGGAGAGGCTGGAGAGCAGCCCTGCGGAGAGGCATCTGGGGGTTCTGGTCGACAGCAAGTTGAACATGAGCCAACAGTGTGCCCTGGCAGCCAGGGGGGCCAACCGTGTCCTGGGGTACATCAAGCACGGTATTGCTAGCTGGTAGAGGGAGGTGATGGTCCTGCTCTACTCTGCACTGGTGCGGCCTCATCTTGAGTGCTGTGTGCAGTTTTGGGCCCCACAGTACAAAAAGGATACGAAGCTACTAGAGAGTGTCCAGAGGAGAGCCACAAAGATGGTGAAGGGTTTAGAGGAGAAGCCGTACGAGGAGCGGCTGAAGTCACTTGGTCTGTTCAGCCTGGAGAAGAGGAGACTGAGGGGAGACCTCATCATGGTCTACAGCTTCCTCACAAGGGGAAGAGGACAGGCAGGTGCTGATCTCTTCTCCCTGATGACCAATGATAGAACCTGAGGGAACGGCAGGAAGATATGCCAGGGGAGGTTTAGGTTGGACATAAGGAAAAGGTTCTTCACCCAGAGGGTGGTGGAGCACTGGAACAGGCTCCCCCGGGAGGCAGTCACGGTGCCAAGCCTGACAACATTCAAGAAACATTTGGACAACACCCTCAGACACATGGCATGAATTCGGGGTTGTCCTATGCAGGGGCAGGAGTTGGACTCGATGACCCTTGTGGGTGCCTTCCAACTCAGGATATCCTATGATTCTATGAAAAGCGTTTTGCATGTATATTCACTTACAGTAATGACATGGTGGCTTACATAAGCAGCACTTTCCAAAAGATAATTACTTTTTTATTGCAGTATCTCCACAAATGTTATTTCACTATTTTAACCACAAAACCCGCAACACACTCACACCACACCGTTTAGGGGGAAATGCAAATGCCGATGCCTTAGCTCGGCCACCACAACCCGACTGCCCGCTGCTCCGCGGCTGCCCCGACGCGGCCGCGGAAACGTCCCCGGGGCGAACCCGCACCCTCCGCCTGGGCCTGCGCTCACGCGGCGCACCGGCGGGAGGCGCGCCTGAGCCCGAGCCCCCCGCTCCCTTCCAGACCGCCGCAGAGAGGCGCCAGCCCTCTCCCGCCGCCCCCGCAGGCAAAGCAGCCGGGACGGTGGCGCCGGGGCCGCCCCGTGCGGCTCCTCCAGGACCCGGCGAGATGCCCACCGCCGGAAGCTCCTTGAGGGGAGAGGCGGGCCTTGACAGGCACTAGCCAATCATCGCCGGCAGCGGGAAGACAAGCAGCGACTGTAGCCAATGGGGCCCGGGGGCTGCGCACGGCGGCGGCCCCGCCGGGAGAGGAGTTGCCGCGCTCCGAGCGTATGTGGGGGCCTCTGGGCGCGTCGGGGCGGTGAGGGGGCGGGGCGG
Organism: Nipponia nippon; assembly: GCF_047370975.1. Lineage (NCBI taxonomy): Eukaryota > Metazoa > Chordata > Aves > Pelecaniformes > Threskiornithidae > Nipponia > Nipponia nippon. Next base: position 114,634,780 of record NW_028262336.1, read on the forward strand.
AGGAGCAGCGGCGGCCGTGGCCCGCCAATAGGCGTGCGGGAAGGACTGACAGGCACGCAGCTCGCCCAATGGGAGGGCGGCGGTTGTTAAAGGGCCGGCGACCCGGAGGGGAGAGCTGGGCGCAGGTGAGCAGTTGGCGCGGCTCCCCGGGGACCCGGGCGGGGCGGGGAGGGGAGCGGGCCCGAGGCAGCCGCTCCCCCGCGGGGCTGCTGCCCGCGCGGGGTGCAGGCGGCCCCCGGCCCCTTTGAGGGGGGACCGGCGGAGCCCCGGCTCCTGAGGGCGGCGAGGCGGTTGCTGCCGTCCTCCTCGGCGGCCCGGCGGGGAGGCCCTCCTCTTCCTCCCGGGAGAGCTGCGGGGCCCCGCCGGCCCGCCTGCGGGTCACTCGCCGGGGGGCTGCCGGCCTGCGGCGCGGGTGGGGGCCGCGGGCCCACCTGCTGCCCGGGGCTGAGCCCGGCGGGGCTCGGGGAGGCGCCGGCCGGGGCGGCCGGCCCTGCCCTCGCCTCCTTTGTTGCCTTGTCGGCCTCCCGCAGGGCTCCGTGCGCCTCCTGGCGGGCCCGGGCCCGCCCCGCCGGCCGGCGGCGAGGTCTCTGGCTGGGCCGGCGCGGAGCTGGGGGCCGGGCCTGCCTTCGCGCCGCCAAAGGCGCGCCCGGCGCGGCGGGGAGGCGTGCTCCCGTTGGCGGCCGCGGCGGTTTCGGGGGCTGGGGAACGGTCGGCTGATGAATCTGTGGAGCCAACGGCCTGAGTCCGCGGCTGCTTCCCATGCTGGGTACCGCCCCTCCGCCTCCCTCGGTTACCCTTGTAGGATAAGAATTCTGCTTGGTCACTTTTTAACAGTTAAAAAAACCAACAAACTTACACTAGATAAACTTAGAATTTGATCCAGAGGTCAAGAAAGTCAGTTGCCATAATAACAGAAAAGCACTAGTGCTGTAATTTGCGTTTGAAAACCACAGCAAGTGCCAGATAAATTGATTTTTCTGCCAGACGAGTGAATATAATGTTGCTACCTTGAAAGCCCAAGTATCGTTTCTTGGTAAACTTATAATAATGAAATTTAAGGTAGACGCTTAAAGATCAGATAAAAGGTCTCAGAGAAATTTTGTGTAATTCTAGGAGATCTTGTGCTGTGTTGTGGTATAAATCTGACTTTTCAAACTGCAGCATTTTTTTCTTTTTTACTACTGGTTATGTCAAGCTAAGGCTCTATATTAAAACAGTAGGTTATAATATTTCTTTTTTAAGTAATTCCGTTTTCTCAAAAACCAATTAGTATTTTATTTTCAGAAGGGCAGGAAGTTCCACACACCTTAAACAGCAACATGCAGCGTCCAGCTTGAGTCTGAGGAGCCAGAAGTGCTGGTGGCTGCACGGGAGCAGTGCAGAGTGGTCCGTGCTGATACGCGCCCGTGCTTTATGCAGTTGGTTCCTTCTTGGGACTCGGTTTTGCGTATTTGCTCGGTAGTAACCATCGGAAGTAAACGGATTGACAGCGAGGGCAATATTTTAACGAGGAAAAGTAGTAAACCAGTTTCCTAAATGCAAAGTTTTAAAAAATATTTGAGGCCAGCATGCTTACGTGTGGGGTGTGAAAGAATGCTGCTTGATACGGAAAACTTTGTAAGTGAACCACTTATTTACAGTCAGTAGCGCAGAGGAAATGAAGAATGATGTCTAAGCTATTCTGTGTATTATCCCCCACATGGAGAGTTTTTATGTAAGGTGCTGATGTGTATGTTTTAACCAAGTTTAGGAGAACAACAGGAGGAAAAAAACCTTAGAATTTAAGAATCCTGTGTAGCTGGGGGGGGGGTTGGTATTTAAGGATTCAGTCCATTAGTCAGTAGCAATCAAATATGTAATCTGTGAGCCATTTGCTTCAGGTGGACAAAATTCTATAGTAGATTACTAGTGAACAAACATAACAGCTTGAAAGTGTAAGTACTGTGTAGTGAATTGTTGGCCTACTTGCTGTAAAGCCTTTTAAACCTGCCTAAAGTGGTAGGTAACGTGGTACAAAGGAAAGGTCAAAACAAGTCCTAAGTTGGACCATTACCGAGCAGCCTGACCAAGAACCTTTTTAATTCTCAGTCTGTGCTTTCAATTCTTTTTTTTTTTTTTTTTTTTTTTTGGTGGTATGGTCTATGATACACTCATCACTGCGTTAATTGTCCTCTGTTTCTCCCACTCAGACTTTCCACTTTCTGTAGAGTTACGTGCATTCTGTCAGGCGTGTTATGGGCTTTAGCTTTCTTTCCAGCATCAGGCCCAGGACCAGCGATTGCTGAGGGTAGAGGACTGGACATGCTTTCAACTTGTCATCCCATCTGACTTGAGGTGTTTTGCAGTGTGAGAAGGATAGCGGAGGGCTTTACCATGGGCGTGTAATGGATTCTTCCCAAATCTGTCTGCTGTTAAAACCTCTCTAATGCATGACATTTGTTTGAACTAGTAGTTATTTTCTGACGTTCAGCAGAATTGTTCCAGTTCTCGTCTTGTGGTTAAGATCAGTCAGAAGAGCCTCTAAAACTTTAACTTTTCAGATTAATCTACTTTTTTTTTTTTTTTTTTTTCTGGAAATGGTGTCTCATGTAAAATGTCTCAGAAATGTCAGTCCCCTAAATGGTTTTCTTCTGTTGAGTGAACGATCAGTTCAAAATACGCATTCCTTAAATGATGACTTAGGAGTCAAGTTCGTTAAATGAAAATATGCAGTGTATACGTTGGAGATTTATGTTGTTTGCTTTTTTTCTCTTAGGAAGCCTGACAAATAGGAAACTACTACAAAGTGAAGAGAAAATTCACTTCACGAGAACTGAGCTCTGCTTTCATTGGCTTTTAAATTTTTTTTTCTGTTAATAACCGATTAGTGTCAGATCATCTCTGTAGTCTGCTGTGGTGAAATTATTAGGTTAAAGCTGGAAAAAATGAAACAATTAAAAAGAAAAAGAAAAAGAAAGAGCAATTTTACTTTTCAGGAAACTCAAACTCTCCTTAAGGAAATCAGAAAAAGGAGAGGAGTACTCTTTTCAAAGCAATTCAATACAACAATTAATGAGATGAAACGGAAAGCTTGGGAGGAAATAGCAGAGTGTGTAAATGCTGTAGGTGAAGGAGAGCAAAGAACAGGGACAGAAGTGAAAAAGCGATACCTTGACTGGAGAGCACTCATGAAGAGAAAACGTCTAAATGCAAACATCAAAGTAGTAGGTGCTGGGTTTCACCTTCCTTCATCCAATTTAGATGACTCTCTCAATGAAGACATGGATGAGAAAATGGGATTTGCAATTGAATCTAGTTTTGAATGGCAAAATATCACTGACTTCAGGGAAGCCGGTGGATCTTTAACAGAAATCAAAGTAGAAGAGGAAGAGGAGGATCCGCAGAACTTTGAAGTGAGTGACTGACGTACATTAGCTATTTGCAATATGGCTTTCGTTTCGTTCCAGCATAAGGCTTTTTGCTGTGTTTCTTCCTAGCGTCTGTTTCTGTGTTTTCTGAATGTGTGAATTAAAGAAGCTGTAGAAACAAATATGTTTCAGAGAGATGGGATTCAAACCTAGCAGCTTGCAACTGTGTGTAAGGTCTTGGATGTTGGTTATGAAATTGATATCCCTCAACTTTGAATGTGTATTTGCCCATCTATTTTCCATTTGCATGTGCCGTAGGTAAGGATTAGTTTAGTCAGTAGAATGCAAATACGCTGTTGAAGGAAACTGGTGATTTTAATACTGAGGCTGGCTGGCTGGCTGAACGGAGAAGAGAAATGCACCTCTTTTAACAAATGGAAGCATATGTTACGTGCAGGTACAGAAAGAAACAGCACGCTGTTTGTATTTCTTAAACTGAACCCACAGGAGATGAAAACATTACTTGAGTGAGTCAGTCAGCCATTCCTGTCTGTCAGAATTTTAGTGTGAATTTGACAAGCAGCTGTGCGTCCTGTAGACAAGTTGTTACTCCTAGTAGTACCGTGACGGTCCTGGGGTAGGCAGCCAGCTGGAGAGAAGGCGAATGTTTGGATGGTTTTGTTGTACCTGTACAGATACCTAGTTCTCCCTTCAAAACGGGTTACTCGGACAGTTTTGGGTTGGGGTTTTTGTTTTGGAGGGGGGAAGGCGGGGGAAGCAACTCCTGTCTTAGCTCAGTTGAGCTGTGTGCTGGGAAGAAATCCACATAAGCTGTTAAATGGTAGTGAGCCTACTGTCTGACAGCTGCTGAGGAACAGTGTCTGTCTGCTCTAATGGTGGAGGACTGGCAGCGGCACTCGTTGTCTTAAGAGTTTCTGAACCCCTCTCTTCCTCAGTTGGCCTTTCCTTTGCAGCGTACTTAGTGGGAGACAGTTATCCCTTGTGTACTCTGAATTTGTAGCCCATAAGGGCTGTAATTCTGCACAAGTTGTTACAGTCCACCCAGAGCAATGGTCCTACCCACGTAGTCATGTGCATCATAAATAGCTTTACAGCAAATGTAATAATAGAGAATGGGTTAAACAAGTCCTTCTTTATTGACCACTTAATACAGTTTGAAGGGTTAGGAGCATGTGAAAAACAGCAGCGTTAAATGTTTTGTAGAAGCGGAATCCTCAGGTTAGCAAAGGATGGTTTAGCTTACGTACCACATAGCCTATGGATCCAGCTGCTCTGATGAAGAATTAGTCACAACAAATTCTTGGGGGCTTACACAGAAGTCACCCAGCTATAAGAAAAGTAAGAACCGCACATGCTTTTTTTAGATCCAGTTTTCTCTCAGTGGTTCTGAATGCTCTATAACATCTGTCGTGCAATATTTTCTGTATCTTTTTGCCTGTCTGCCGACAAGCTGATTTAGCATTTGTCATGGCCAGATATTAATTGGTGGATAAAACGTGTTTCTCTGCATGTGTAATGGTAGAAAACAGTCTTTTGATCTAGCATAGTTCATAGAATATCTCAAATTGGAAGGGACCCATAAGGATCCTTGAGTCCAACTCCCCGCTCCTTGCAAGGACTACCTGAAAAACTGTTACCCTCGCAGTTCTCATCTGGTATTATACCAGTAGCATGTGACTGAAGAGATTGCATCATGATACACTCCGTTTCATAAAAATGACAAGAACTTAGTTAGTTCACAGCATGTGAGTTACAGTTCCGAGTAGCTTTTAAGATGAAAAGGCCCAATATGTTCTTTTCAGTCAAGTTGTGTGTAATAGCTTTATTGTGGCATAAAGACTGGAATGTAATCCTTGTCTGTTGCGTTCCTCTCTGCAGTTTCCTATTGAGGAAGAAGAAGAAATTTTGTCATCCGTTCTGCCAGATTCAAAAAAGGAAAATGACCTACCAGACTTCCCCCACATTGAAGAGTTTGGAAATCTCAGCTCTGCTCAAGCTAGGCTCGCCTATGAAGATTCTCACTTGCTTATAAATCTGGAGAAGCAGAAGGTGGAGCTGGAGAAGCAGCGACTAGACATTGAAGCCGAAAGGCTGCAAGTAGAGAAGGAGCGCCTGCAAATTGAGAAAGAACGGTTGCGGCACGTTGACTTGGAGCGTGAGAGGCTTCAGCTTGAGAAGGAGCGGCTTCAGATCGAATGGGAGAAACTCAGGCTAGAGACTCTGCATGCTGAAAAACCTGCCCTGGAGAATGACCTCACCCAAACAGAGAAACCCATCATACAGCCTCTGGATCTAGAAACTGAAAAGTTAAAACTTGAAAAAGAACGTTTGCAGTTAGAGAAGGAGAGGCTGCAGTTCCTGAAGTTTGAGTCAGAGAAGGAGAGGCTGCAGTTCCTGAAGTTTGAGTCAGAGAAGCTGCAGATTGAGAAGGAACGCTTGCAGGTGGAGAAGGAGCGCCTTCGAATTCAGCGAGAGGGTCACTTGCAGTGAACTCCATGACTGAATTATCAACCTTAGTGTTTTGATGTTTGTAAAATAGAGGTAGTGCTTTTCTTAATACTGAACCTGTCCTAGAGGCTTAACATTCTTCTGTTCAGAGTGGAATGTTGATGTTAAACTGAAAAAGAAAAAAAAAAAAGGAAGAAAAAAAGAATGGTGCTCAATATGTCTGTGTGCCTACATAACTGAGCTTATGTGTGAAATTGCTTTTCAGTGTATCAGAACCAAGTGTTACGTTCTCTTGTCTTCAGTATTGTGTTGTGTTAGTTTGGTGTCCTCCTCTCATAGACACATTGAGAAGAAGCAAGGCTGAACCTTGTACTTTTTTCACTGTACTAACAGTAAGGAAGGATCAGAATAAATCGGCGTATGTTGTGAAGGCATGGTGCTGGTGATAGCCCGCACAGTAAATAAGTGCAAGTTAGACAGAACACAATAGCACAGTCACGATGCGATTGGTTCGTTAAACTTAATATCGCCTTTTTGTTTTTTTCCACCCCCGCAACTGGAAAAAGAGTTCAAGAATTATCTAAAAGTTAAAGTACAAGTTAAATTCACTGCAGTTGTGTTTACGGTTGTTCCATGGCTTGAACTGAATGGGGGTGCAGAAAATAGTATTCTTCCTTTTGTATGATGCGTTCATACTAGATAAGGTCACACATCAACCATGCCTACTGTAAGCTGGACTGTTGGTTGCACCAGGTCATTAATAATGCTGTGTGGAATACAGCACCCGTCTTAGTATAGCATAGGGACGTACTGATTGATCAGGCATGCTGTCTGATGGGTCTGTGGTGGCCCCCTGAAGTACATCGCTGGACCTGGTTTGTTCCATGAGAGACAGTAGCTGGTGATGGGAGCCTGGGGAGTGGAGGCACAGAGGCTGAGCACAGACTAAGGAGCACTGAGCTTGAACATGACACTCCTGATGTTCGTTCTGCCTGGCCAGCACTGAGGTCACGTCTGCGAGGCAGCCAGAAGAGCCTTCTATGGCCGACGCCATATAGTGTGTTTTAGTTAGACAAACAGAAATGGTCGGTGCTGAAGGCTGTCAGTATTTTTCATAAGCAATGAATTCATTTAAAATAATAAAAACAGGAAGCTTTCTGTTATTTTGTATGTGTTTAAATCCCACCTGAGCCAGACTTCACATTTCTCATCTTTCTGCAAGTAACTAACTATCTTTTGTTGACTCCATTTGAAACTTAGGACTATGAGAATACTAAATCTGAATATATGTTGAGTGACTTACATGGATTCTTGTGCAAGTAAATATATTTATACCACTACAGGACTACTTTTATTCTGCAAAGAAAATGTTATTTTTTTATTACTGAAACAAGTGTGCTTCTACGGTGGAAATAAATTTGACTACTACAACCCAAAATTGCTCTTGAGACTGTTTCTTCACAGAGAAACAGGGCTACTCAACACAGCAGCACCCCAAAGTTGCGGGGGCCTGTACTCCCTGTGTAGTAAATGGGAGAGATGAGGCATCTCAGAGCTGGACTTCAACCAACCAGCGCTTGACTGGAGAAAGGCAAAAGGAAGGAGACACAAACCAGCTGGGCAGGAACGGACGCGGGCTGGATGCCAGGTGCCCGCCAAAGCCGCGCTATCACTCCCTCCGCAGCCGGACAGGGGAGAGGAAATCTAACGAAAGGCTCGTGGGTCGAGATGAGGACAGGGAGAGATCATTCACCATTTACTGTCACGGGCAAAACAGACTCAACTTGGGGAAATTAATTTTTTGCCAATCAAAATCAGGATAATGACAAATAAAACCAAGTCTTGAAACACCTTCTCCCCACCCCGCCCTTCGTCCTGGGCTTAACTTTACTCTTGACTTTCTCTACCTTCTCCCCCGCAGCGGTGCAGGGGGACAGGGAATGGGGTTGTGGTCGGTTCATCACATGTTGTCTCTGCCGCTCCTCTCTCCTCAGAGGAGGACTCCTCGCACTCTTCCCCTGCTCCAGCCTGGGGTCCCTCCCACGGGAAACAGTCCTCCACGAACTTCTCCGTCGTGAGTCCTTCCCATGGGCTGCAGTTCTTCACAGACTGCTCCAATGTGGGTCTTTTACACGGGGTGCAGTCCTTCAGGAACAGACTGCTCCAGCGTGGTCCCCCGTGGGGTCACAAGTCCTGCCAGCAAACCTGCTCCAGCCTGGGCTCCTCTCTCCATGGGGCCACAGGTCCTGCCAGGAGCCTGCTCCATCGCTGGCTTCCCACGGGGTCAGAGCCTCCTCTGGGCATCCACCTGCTCTGGCGTGGGGTCCTCCACGGGCTGCAGGTGGAGATCTGCTCCACCGTGAACCTCCGTGGGCCGCAGGGGTTCAGCCTGCCTCACCATGGTCTTCACTCCGGGCTGCAGGGGAACCTCTGCTCCGGTGCCCGGAGCACCTCCTGCCCTCTAGAGTTTCCAGATAACTATTCTGACTGGCAAACAGGGTGAGTGGGAACAAGGGGCAACATAGCCAGCCATGCAAGAGGTAGTGACCAGAAGGACCAAGCCAGGACAGATAACCTTCCTATGATCTTGTCTGTAAGAAGTACTTGGGCAGGACGGAGCAGTTAGTTAGGCCGCTGCTTGGTACCAGCACCTCTGTCTTCATACTTAATTCCGGTTGAATGACTTAACCATTAGGATAATGGTTTGTATTTCACACTGGACATCTTGGGAATTATGCCCCAAGAGCATTAAAGGTCTGGGGGAGGGGGGAAATAAATAAATAAATCGGAAGCATTTCTGAATTCTGAATCATTTCAGAAATTTGAACACTTCTCCAAATGTGAATAGAGCTGCCTGTAAGCAATTATTTCTTCTAACAACTACTCAGCCTCCTAGGGAAGTGATGCATCCTTTGGTTATACAAAACCGCTTGGAAAATACTGAATGATGAAATTAAGTATCGTCATAAGTCATTGAAAATACAGTTTCAACATAAAATTTAGAGAAAATTACAGAGTTTAATACATCAGTTTTATAGCTTGCTTTTTTCATACCAAAATTGCAGTCATTTTGTGGTAATTTGAATTTAAATGTCACCTTTTTAAATACTAATCTGCAATCTCTTAAACCTTAATTGCTTGATTTACCAACCTGGGATCCTGACAGCAAAGCCTAAGGGCAAGATTTGGGCCATGTAAATGTCACCAAAGTCAGGAGATACGTGTGAATTCAGTTCCTCTGCTAGAGAGGGAGAGATTTTGGACTCCTGCTTGAAAGAAGGGCCTGTGACTGTAAGTGATAAGCGACATTTCCAGACTGGGAAGAGTTTTAAGACAAGGTGGAAACGACACACGTACGGAGGAAGAGGCAAGTATTTGGAGAAAGAAAAAGGAGAGGTGTGAAGATCAAACATTGAGCAACAGGGAAGGCGGGTGAAGCTGGCGACAGATAAAACAGAGTACTGGAAATATCCCCAGTGGTCACTGCAAACTGCTTTCTCAAGGTTCGGTCTGATGCACTGATGTCAGATCTCATGGCTCTGTGGACTCTCATGGGAATGCATGAACGGGGAAGGCGAGGGCCAAAGCACGGCCTGAGGTGCAGCAGGCAGTTTTGCAGCCGCTGCAAAAGGCGGCAGGCTCACGCGCTCCGTGCGTGCATGTGGTTTCCTGTGCTGCAGCAGGAGCGTGCACCGGGACCTTCATAAACGCCATTACGTCCACTCCTCCATGAAGGGTTTTCCAGTCAGTAATTTTAGGGCCAGAAGGCCAAATAACAAAGGCAAACTAAAGGCTACCTCCGAGAGTTTCTCGCTGTCTTGGTGATGGGTCCCACCAATTTGTGCCTGGCTAGGACGCTGATGGAGAGAAGCAGAGTGCGTCCAGGTGTTTCCACCGTGCAGTTTGGAGACAGACTGTCTAATGCTTACCAGTGTCCTAACGACAGCCAGAGAAGGTGATAGGGTAAGGTTGTAAATGTGGTCCCCAAGAACAGCCCAGGACAAAGAGCGGCCGCACTCCCAAGAGGACACACCTGAGAAAGCGCGGTAAGGTTCACAGGCAACTTCATTTCCTTGAGTAAGGGAACCTGCCTTATTTCTGGGCCATTTTGAGCAACTTTCACTGTGCATAAAAAGATGCTGCAGGCAATGTATACACAAGGTATAAAATATTTATTTATTAAGGCAAAGAAGAGATGGTTAGGATTTAATAAAGCTATCAGACTAAGCATTAGTAGCCTCGTTACCTCAAGGCATCTTTGCTGGCCAGGCAGGCATCACCCAGGAGAGGAAGGGCTCCCCAGCATAGCTCCCTGGTGGTGCTGAGTTGCCGTCTTCTGAGGGTTGGTTTTTTTCTTTTCTTACTTTGGGATTTCTTAATCTTTCCACCTTGGTAGATTTTTTTC